>NC_092588.1:84007500-89007500 GCF_047663525.1 Anas platyrhynchos | reverse complement strand
GTATGTAAGCAATAATGGGGCATGCAACACAAACTCTCACAAAGTCTTCAACATATTTTTATGCCTATAGCTTGTCTCTAAGCATGTTTTCTTGCAGGCCCAGTCCTTGGGTTTCAAGATTTTTTTTTCCAGCAAGCTGTCATCAAAAGAATACTTGCAGATTTTACCCTCTATTTGAAGAGAACGTTATACTTGAAATCTTAGCTTCGGAAGCATGCTTACAACAACAACCTAGGTCCATCATGGAAGAATAAAAGTTCGGGACATCAGCAAAATGACTGTCTTAATCCAGTCTCTCAGCAGGGTGTGGGGAACAAACAGCTTTTCCCCACACACAAAAACACTTTGGGTTTATTTGGTGTTAAAAATGTACAGTTTATTCAACTTGTACTATAAATCTACTGAGATATTACCATGTCAGACATTAAATCTAAATAAGATCTCAATATGAAATGAGGTATAAACTACAAAATATTGATAAAATATAATGAAGACAGAATTCAATCCAGACAGAAGGCATATGTATCTGCACAACTGACTCAAATTCTCACCAAAATAAAACTTAATCAACTTTACTTTTTATTGTCCAGGCAAAGTTTATAGTAAAATAGGTACATAAACCATTATGAAGAATTCCTGCTCTTATCACTTGTCTATTTGGATAATGTATGCTTCTAATGTTCATAACAAAATTGAGTCTGACATATTTAAAGAAACTTAAAGCAATGATGCTATCTCTTAAAATGGTACACTGAATATGTGTACCACACGATGTCAAAGCAAACACAGATGTATTTTATGGTGACTCTGAAAACACAAATATCAATGAATCTCTGTGAGGAAAGCAAAGGCTGGTAAAATTCAAAATGGCTTTATAGTCATACAGTTATGTAAAAATAAAGTTGTGAAGTTCTCCAGACTTGATTTAACATGGCTGAAACAGAGTGGATAATTTATTTACATCTGAACAGCTAAAAAGATCAGTCAAATGAAAAATCTACATAAAAAGACCAACTTGCACACTTACCTTTTCCATTTATTGTTAATGCTGATGCAATTGTGGCTGTTACTGGCACTGGCAATTGTGGCACTAATGGATGTATCCTTGGTCTGCTCCCCATCCTGGCACGCTCTGCACCAGGTCCTAATAACGCTCCCACTGGTTTTTCTGCTGCTACTTCTGGTGCTACAGAGTCTTCTTGATCCTGGTCTATGTGGTCCATTTTATCAGGGCTTTCATTCTGGAAGCCATCAACAGTTGTCCGGCTCTTAATTGGACTTTTGGGCACTAGAATTTTAATACCTGATTTTGCAAGGTCCATATTTTTCCTTCCAGAAAGAGATGGTGAGTTGTTTTTCCGGAACTTCTGGGTGGCAGTAAAGAGTTGATTATTTTTTGACTCATGGTCTTTACCCATAACTAAAGATTTAGTGGATGTCTTTGAAAAAGAACTATTGGTAGATCTAGAAATTTGTTTTCTGGCATTATTTGGAGAGGTCCTGTTTGTCCTGGTTAATGTGCTTTCTTTCTGCTTTTCATTGTGACGTCTGTTAAATTCATGTATATATTCCTCACAATTAACAAGGTGCTGTTCTGGCTCCCAGGTATCATCTTCACTGTCGTATCCTTTCCATCGCACTAAATATTCTGTTTTTCCCTTCTTGTTTTTCCTCTTGTCAACAATTCTCTCTACCTGTTGAAAATGAAAATTAAACATTAGATATGGGCAGATACGCAAGTCGAGTGAGCAACTTTCATGCAAACAATTCTTTTTTAAGTGTAGATGGATTTAAAATTACAGTTGCAGTTCTGTACTTCTGTATTGTAGCTCTGTATCTCATAGTCTTTCATTACTGACTGAAAACACCCTTCTTTAAACTTCAGATTGTTATTTCTGTCTAATAAAAGATGTTCTAAAATACCAAAGTTATTCTTCAACGCGTATTTGGTATGCACAAGAACCTGAATAAACATATATTGTTAACGATCGGCACTGGCCCCAGCTAAGTTTCAATACCAGCTTCAACATCTTAATCAATGCTTCTCTGAATATAGAGACCATGTTCAAATATACTGCAAAAACAGTTTGTTTACCTTAAAAAAATATCAGTTTAGTATTGTTCAAATAATTTGCTTACTTAGCATAAGGCACATGTGAGAATCTTTTCCTTATGGTGAGAGATCCTTTAGATACCAGGGACAATATGGTACAGCTCAGAAATTGGAGCAAATACGCAAGAATTTTTAGAGTTTGCTTTGTCTTCTGAAAACAGAGAACTTGTTTTGGCCAGAGTCTTTGATACACATACTTGAACCAATTACCATGCCTCACTTATCTGCAAATAGAGATGGTATTTATGTCACAAGTATTAAGCATGCACATGCTATAACAGCATGTGGGAGCCACAGGCTAGAGGAATTCAGGCACTGGAGTAAAGCACGACAGGGCAGACAGCAGCAGCTGCAGGAACAGAGCCTCACGCCTTGTACCAAAACTACTGCCAGTCATGCAGCACCTCAGAAACTGAATTCTTTCACAGAAGAAAAAAAAAAAAAAAGAAAAGATGCAAGTGTAAGGTTAGTCTCACAATTCCCCTTTTTCAGAAAAGGCTGTTTCTTCTGGTAAATCCTCCAACCCACTTCAATTCAGTTACGGAACCAATACAGCTTTCTTCCCCATCTCTATCTCCCTTTTGGTTATTAGGTTAAAAAAAAAGAGGTGGAAAAAAAAGTGGGGGAAGCGAAATGGGATGAAACTACTGCTTATTAACTTAACTCCTAGCCCTGCTGCTTAGCCACTCATGAGCTAAGACCATGCACATAAGCAAGAATCACACATACTTAGGATAACCTCTGAAGACTAGTAACACTTACTGGAGTGGCATAAAAAAGAATGTAGGATATACAAAATAATTTGGAAGGACTGAAGGAAAATACAGGTATATGTGCCATTGCTGAATCACATTATCATTTACAACAGTTTCCCTGAAGAGTGCACTTCAGCTTTGAATTTTTGTGTTGCATGTTATCATAATGTATGGCATTGTTTTCAACAGCAAAGTTAAATGATTACTGTTACTAATTACTATTATTACAATCTCAGCAGCAAACTAACTATACATCCTAGAACTTGATGTATCCTTCAGGTGTTGTACTATGCTGTCTTGTAATTAGGATGTTGCATCATTCTGTTTTTTAAGGTCTAGAAAATCAAACAAAAAATCCACTACAAATGAAAGAAACACAAACTGTCAGACTAGTCCCAGTTTTACTTTGTTACTCGGTTATATGGTATTGGCAATTCAGTACATTTTAAAGTGCAATACAATAAAAATTGTCCAAATATTAAATATTTTAATATTTAAAAATATTAAAACAGTTTTTATGCTGGTTATTGCACTTTTTAGTCGAGTCACTGGACTTAAAAACCCCACAGTATTGAAACTATTATTTTTCTATGACACTATACTTAACATCTTAACTAAAATGCTATCTCAAATAATAAAGCCATAATGGAAAAATAAGCCTTCATTTAAAAAAATAAATTAGTAGACATGAAGTAAAGATATTCAGTAGTAAGTCAGAAATATTAAACAAAAACATAAAAACTAACTCATGAATCAGAAGCCTGATATCATGTCATCAAAAAATTAGTTCCTGCACTAGTTTTGCATATCATTTCTCCTTCTCTTGACCTTCTAGAGTAAAATTTAAAAATATGATTCTCAGAGAAAGATCTCTGCTACTAACAAGGTATTTTTTTTTCCTATCAGGAAATCTTCATAACAAACTACATTGATTACTGGGCACAAACTTCTACTAATATCTTTAGATGTTGAAAGGCCACCCATTAAGGACATGCCCCTTTAAAGTAGGAAGCCATTCTTCTCTTCCAAAAAAAACCAGACACCTTGCAGAGATAACAGATGAGCTCTAGAACAGGAGATGCAAAAATCCATTACTAACCTGATGATTTATAGAGCAAACGGGAACACATACAGGAAACTTATATTTAGCTGTATTGTCCAACTCTGCATCAAAACCTATTTTGACATTGCTCTTTTTAATTCAAAGTTTTTCTCTAACACTGTTTAATTCGTCCTGAAGACATCTTATATCTGTTTTATTTACAATGAAAAACAAAAACAAAAAACCATCAATTAACCTGCAACACACAATTTATCACGTGCCTTCAGAGATTTAGTGAAGGACTTTCTGAATTGCCTCCACTTAATTAGTCTAACTGTGCTAGGACCTCTTGCTGATAAGAACAGCTACAAAAGTGTTTCTCATCCAGATTTGGAGAGAGAAGATTGGAATGCTTCCACAATGTACACAGGGTCATTGAATAAGGTGACTGTTGTGGTTTAACCTGGCCGGCAGCTAAACACCACACTCACTCTCTCCCCTCCCTCTCTGGGTTGGGGAAGAGAAACAAGAAAGTGAAGCCTGTGAGCTGAAATAAAGACAGTTTATTAAGACAGGAAAATAATAATAACAATAATAACAATAACAATAATGATGATAATAGTACTACTAATAATGTGCATGAAACAAGTGATGCGCAATGCAATTGCTCACCACTTGCTGACCGATGCCCAGCCTAACTCTGAGCAGCCAGCCCAACCCTCTCACCCCCGGTTAGCCACCCCTATATATTGTTCAGCATGACCCCAGATGGTATGGAATACCCCTTTGGCCAGTTTGGGTCAGCTGTCCTCGGTCTGTCCCCTCCCAGCTCCTGCTGCACCCCCAGCCTGCCCGTTGGCAGGACAGAGTGAGAAGCTGAAAAGGCCTTGGCTTGGTGTAAGCACTGCTCTGCAACAATTAAAACATAAGCATGTTATCAGCACTCTTCTCATCCTAAGTCAAATCATAGCACCCTACCAGCTACTAGGAAGAAGATTAACCCTGTCCTAACTGAAACCAGGACAGTGACATAGGGTCACAATAGAAAAGGAACATTTAAACTCAATTTCAGAGCTAAAACAGGGACTACAAGCTTACACTTCTTTTGCTAATAAAAAAGAAGGCTTGGCCAAGTTATACATTTCTACTTCATTATGCAGTGGTGACATGACATGAAATACAATGCAAAACACCTCAAGGTCTTATTTTAGAAGATGCTAATAACTCACATTCAAATAATAAAATGAAGAACAATATAACTGAGTGGGGCAGGAAAAAAGAAAAACAAGATGTCTATTTTCCTTCTTCCAGTTAAGGTGCAGTTTGATGATACAACTAAACTGATGGGCTAGGTAACATCAAAACATGCAGTATAGCTTCTCCCCCCTGTTGTTACAGAGCTGAGCTGGTGCTTTTCTGATCCTATGATGGGTGATGTTCAGAGAGTTAAAAACTGGCAGAGTACTGCAAAGCACCAAGGTAAGAGCAAGATCACATCCTAGGCCAAGATCATGCCAGAAATGCTGGTGACAACTATTTCTTGCCAGCTACCATATCTACAGCATCCAATGCCTTCTGCCACAGGGTAATATTTATTTTTAGTTGTTAAAAGGTTCCATGCTGCCAGGATGTGCTGTTAACATCTAGTTTTCAAGTGTTGTGGAAGAATAAAAAGAAAAAGGAAAATGATACAAAAAGGAAAGATAAAATGAGTATGAAGGAAAGTTATCAGGCAAACTATCTGGGTGGCAAAAGATAACATTTCCCAGTTTATTTTAACATGCTAAGCTATTGCTTTCTCCACATGTGGTACTACTGGTCAATGACACTCAAAACTCAGCCAGAAGAAAAACTGTCAGAAAAATTAACATACTGCTCAGAGGTATAAACCAACACTGGAATATGCAAATTACAGTCCTACATACAATAATTGTATTTGAGACTTCCCATCTGCAAGACGGTAAATTTCCCTTCCTTCCACAAATGTGGTGAGAATTGGTTAGTGTTTGCTCTTTGAAGAAGCAAATACTTTGATTTTAATTGCTTTTATTAATAGAATATACAGCATTTACACTTTCAAATGAAACAGATAAGAATAAGATAAGGTCACAGTGAAAACTGTGTCTGGCTGCAGCTGTGCCAGGTGAAAATGATCACACTTATAGCCCATCTGCAACTGCTCCTCCCTGTCCCGTGCTCAGAGGCAACAGCTCCTCCCCATCTGTCAGCCCGCATAACTTCTTGTGTAATTGTTCCCTAACGTAGCTCTGTCAAAGTGACCTGGTTTAGATATTAAGAATACCTGAGCTAATGTAGGCACCCTGAAATAACAGGTTTGGAGAGCAGCCACATATGCCATACTTCTGACACATCTAAGAGGACTGCAGAGGACAATAAACACCTATGAGCGAGATGGGTACAGTAACCTCTTCATTCTGCTACAGTCAGAAATAAAACATGCATGAGTTGGACTCAATGATTGTTGTGGGTTCCTTACAACTTGGGATGTTCTATGGTTTATTCTATACAACCTTAATCCAGGATGAAAGGTCTTCAGTTCAGCTCAGTCAAATTAAGGATGAAATCCAAAAGGATGTTCTCTGTCCAAAGCACTGTAATTTGGGCATGTTTGTAAACTCTAAATAAGGCATACTCTCCATGCATATGTTTATGTATAAATTTTTAAAAAATCATATTTTAATTTAATGGAAGATTTGAAGAGATTAAAGTAAAGGTACAGCTGTTCCCAGTGAAGAGGAAAAAAATAAACAGAATGAGCAAAATAAACATATAAGTAGGCAAGTAAATATTCAAGGAGTATTGCCTTGTTTATCATAAATCCATTTTCCATTCCCATGGTGTTTCTCTCTGTCCTCACATTTGTGTCAGACAAAATTAACTTAAAGGTAAACAGAATAGAATCTATTTGACTTCATAGTCTGTTGCCTGTAAAATATAGAAGACAACCTTGTTCTGTTAGCTTAAGGCTATGTTTGGTTCAGAGCAAAAGTGCAATTGAGAAGCAAATCCTTTTCCACTCCCCACTATTCGCACTTACTGTGCAATGGTTTCATGTATATGATGTGGATTCTTTCTGGAGAAACATAAACTGAAAATGGTGCTTCCACTACACAAAACATGCTTCAGCCACTACAGGAGAATATGGGTCCAAATAAATAACCACTCTGATCAGTTTCAACACATGTTGTGGCACGGATATTTGATCCTGAGAGGCTCAATTAAATCTAGTCCAAAAGAAAATTGCTGCACAGCATAATGCATAGAGGTAGGGGGGGACAGTACCAACTCTTTCATTCTACTGGTTTCCTATTAAGCCAAAATACTGATATAGACATTCTCCAATTGAGTGACTGAAGCTAGAACATGTGCAAGTTTTGCACACTTACGTGTGCTACACGTGAATGGCCACACTTGGTTAACTTAGAAAATGGGATCTAAATGATCATCCATAAGCCATCAGCAATGTTTATGAATGATTATACCCTCCATTTACTAAAATCTACCAGAAGTCAGTGATAAACAGTTTTCAAGTACTTCTTATTGTAAGTAAGATAAATGCATTCTACACTTTTTTTAAAAAGCAACTAATATATAGCAGCACACAACAGCTGAAAAGAGCAAAGTGCCAAATTTTGCTTATAGTGAAAGGAGGAACCAGTTTGGGGAAAATAGCTATACAAAAACTAGTTTGATAAGGAAGTCAAAATACACCCAAAGGTCTGCAAAATGAGAACTAAAATCTTTAACGTACATTTAATTAGAAAATACATTATTTCCAATGCTATGACTTAACACCAGTTCTGAGTACTACTCACTGCAGTACCCGCAGATGAATTTTACAAACAGTTTAACAAACGTATGCTCAGAACACCAAAATCACACATGGTATTGTATGATTTAAATTCAAACTGACACCATTAAAAAATTATCCTAAAATACCACATAAATCCTAGAGTTCATCCTCATTGCAGCTCCAACTTACACAATTTGCCTTAATCTGGGAGCGAATGCAACCCTGCTGCAACATACCCCTCAAGCTGACTGATTTGATTAGCAGAACGGAGTGATTGGATTAGCAGCCGATGAACTGTTGTACACTGAGCTGCTGCATCGTTATGGCACGACTAGCTGGAGTGTCCATACAGTACAGGAATCCCTGGCTATAGTGCCATCTGTATTACATATATATTGTTCTGGAAGCCAGAGGTGTACAAAATCAATACAGATCAGATGTGGGCTGACTATTGCCTTCCTGTCAAATTAGCTACAGAAAATGATTAAGCTCATGCGTGACTTTTATGAGAGTTCTGAGATGAGAGATGAGGCCTGCCAACACAGAGTTAACCCACAAGATTGTCTTCTGGCAGTCAGGACCAGCAGGATGAGTTTACACAGGACCAATGCTTAACAATCTGCAGCCATTGTGCCTGCAATTCAGTGCTGGGCGGGCCTTAGAGCCTCATTCCCCCAGCTGCCTTTTGAGGAAGCACTTTGTGCAGTCAAGTTATAGACATACAAACAAGCGTCAGGCAAAGGGCTAATATGACTACTGTGGTCCTTTGTACTGGCACTGCAACAGAAACAACTCTGTATCACCAATCTTTTTTTCTAAAAATTAAATAACTGTGTTAATACAAACACCGAGATTTTTCCTTTTTTCCAAACTTTACTTGGATCAAGGGCTGTCCATTCTTTTGGGATTCCTGGACACAAGTCATGCAAGAGCCAGCTTCAACTATCTGCAACACTCTATTGTTATTCTGCCCTATGGGTCATAATTAAAGTTTTAGTTCACCTGCTGCATAAATTTCTCATCAAGCTGCCTAAAAAATACAAGCATCCTGGTCAAGCTCATAAGTTACCATCATCTTTGTAAAGATTATGGATGCCTATTGGTAATACACACAAGAAACAAAGCAATTGCCACATTCTCACTAACACAAATGGTTTCAGAGAATCATGGTCATGACACGTGCTATGCCCAGGCTGCACATTATGAAGTTTTATGCCTTTGCATTCAACAAACTGAGGATCACTGATCTCTGTACATGTGACTCCTTTACAATCTATTCAAAAATACAGTTTATGGTCAGAAAAAAGATCTTAGGAAGCATTTTCCATAGAGGACATCAGAGAAATGGGTGTGGAGGAGTTCGCTTTGCTTTAGAGAAAGAAGTTACTGGAGAAGCAGCTTGCCTGAGATTTACTTCCTGACAAATCACCACTAATAATTGATGTTAAAATGTTAACATCACAGATCTTTCCAGTTAAAACTTACCTAGAAATAATCACAGCAAGTGTTTGTGGTGCAAGTTAAATCCTACTGCAGAACTATCATCAACTACCTGCCTAAATTAGTTATCCAGTTACTGCAGAAATGGTTAGAAAACTCTTACGTTTCAACTCACTTTTCATCACTGTTCTTTTACTTACAAAGTGATGCAAATTTCCTGTTTTGTACAAAAGCAGAAAGAAACGTAAGACGAGTTGTTAATATATGCCCAGTACTGGATACAAATAATAATAATAATATTCAGAAATCTCCTGCAACAATGTATTCTTGCCAAACATGCACTGTTTCCTTCCTTTTCAAATGAGAGCAAATAGCTTGAAATAGGCCTATCTTCTCAAATGGCAATGCCCTAATCAGAAGAAACTATTAAAAACTACTAGGATTTGATTTAAGATAAGCATTCTGGACAGTCAGGGCTATTTCATAACCATTATTTTGTTTTTCTCATGAAGTTATCAATAATCTTCTCATCACTAGTTACCAGAAGATCTCAGCATCATCCACACACAGAATTCTGAAAGACGTTCTTCTCATCTCCAAATCATTAGTAATAGCTATGATGCAGGAAGCAAATCCTACGTTTTTTTTTTTTTTTTTTTTTTTTTTCCCGCAGAGGTAAAAACTCTCTCTAGACTAGTCAAATTCTGCTGCTGGTATCTCCCCACTACAGCCATTAATAGTGACAGTCTCAAACTTGGCACAGCCAATATTATTTCCCCCTCAAGGATACAGACAATTGAAGTGTATATACATTACTGGCAACTCTGACAACAAGAAAAAAATCTGCAAACCTCTTTCACTGAAAGATGATTACGTTTTGGGATGTGATAATTTGGAAAAGCATAGTAATAAATTCAAGCTACCTCACAGTAAGAGCTTCAACAGCTTGACTGCTATTTACTTAAAGGATAATGCCAATAGAAATATTGTCACTTTATCCTGCAGCTAGAATAATAGAGAGTAGCAGATGAAGAATTCATCATCATTAAGCATCAAGACAGCAGACATTTGCTTTCAAAGCAGGAGAAACTGAATCTTCAACAGTACTCAGTTAGAAAGACTCTATAAGGGCAAATGACTGACAAGGATTCAAAATATTTTATCTAAATAGGGTGTCTTAAGGAGATAATAGGTCACAGCACAAATGGTCTCCAAATGATAGAGAATGATTTGTCATGGCTAAGTAAACTTCAGCAGTGGGAACTATAGCAAGGAAAAAGAACAAGGAAAAAAAAGAAACAACAAGGGATAGTTAAGAGGGAACTTGGTATGCTGTATGATTTTATCAAATCCTTAATTCTACAATAATACTTTTATACACCAGATGGGACTTTTCAGCAGCCTACTGCCTGCAGAAGGGAGATCAAGGAGTCTGCTACTGTAGATCCCTTACTCAATGGGGCTCTTTTTGGTACTGCTTCTTCATTTTATTATTATTTAATTATTGCTCTTAGAGGTCCTAAGGTGGTTATGTGAAATAAAGATGTCTAGAGACAGCTTTCCTTGGAATCACTGGATTTGATAACACATAATACTCACATACCTTACTTGCACCACCAGACTTTCCTCAGCTTTGCCTTGTAAAATTAATGATAAACAAGGAGCAAAAGTTTATTTCGGCAAGACATAATTCAAGCATCTGGGTACAAGATCATAACTGCATTTTTGTTTTCAAATACAGAAAAACACATTAAACAATTCCAGGTCATATTTAAGATCAACATATTTAAGATCGATATTTAAGATCAACGTTCTTTACTGGCTTCTTCTGTATTCCTTGCCTCAATTCCAGCATCTCCTGGGTGAATGCACTCTCTGAGCACAGTTCCCCAGTCCATCTGCCTGTAATACGACTTTTCTTAATACTTGATCTAATCCCATCTAGAAAAGACAGTGATACGGAAATTTCCCCTAATTAATCAACCTCAATGCTGCACAGCTGCCTTAGTTCTTACATTCTGTTTCTCTGTGGGATTTATTAGTGGATGATATATTTTTGCATGGACTATCAGTTGGAAAATGACATTTCTCTATTTAAGGTCTTAGCTCCCTCCATATCTGCCCAGCTTCTGGTCTAAACCTAAATTCTTGTTTAATACCACTGCAACTTCTACAATTCCACTCTCTCATTTCCATTGTCTTCTGGAACAGTATCCCCTCTACCCATGGGATACTAATAAAGCTGTGGGATTGCTGGTAACTCTGCTTGGCAAAGATTCTTCCAGCCTACAAGGTCTTAATGTTTATTTGCAACAACAAGACGTTTTTAAATGTTCTTACAATGTGTACATTAATTAACTTTAAGTTCATGATCTTAGGCACATAATTAACTTCTTACTAAACTTGCACATAGCACATTAGTAGTTCAAGCTTTTCAATAAGGTATGTGTTCAAACGACTCTTATTTCACTTGTACTTATAACTGTAAGGGATTCTTAAGCCTCAGCTTTTTATCCTTCAAACAAGTCAATCCGATATGAAACTGACATACATGTACATTGCATCACTGTTTTTAACACACACACACACCTCCTGTTAGCTTTATTTATATGGAATCATATATCTAATAATTATGATTTTCCTGAAATGTATCTAATGCTTTAGGCACAATGCATACTCTTTAACATCATATCACTACTCATTCAAAGTAATCCATTGCAGGTCTTGAATCAAAAGGACTGATGCCTATAAGGTTTTGACAATATGCACTGTTTTAAACTTCATTATTTACCAATTCTATCCACTGTTGGTTAATATATGCAAGCAAAAAAAATAATAGGCAGTAGAAATTAAACTGATTATTCTGACATTGGTTAATTAAACATGCTGTCCCATCTCAAATTTCCTCATGCTTTGGCAACAACAGACATCGCAGGAAAAGTGCTTTGGGCTTGGATAATGACAGCTCAAGCAACAGCAGCTTGTGTTCTGCTCATTTTCCAACAATTCAAGTGTTCAATAGTAAGAAAAATAAAGCTGAGTAGACACAACTTCTCTATTACATGATTAACAAGAATTTCTGAAGTAATATAGATATAAAGACCTCCTTCTGAAGAATCATTTATTTCTCTCAACTGAAGTAAGAGAAGCAAAAATACATTTAGCTTCCAGAAACAGGTAATAAAGTTATTGTCACTCAAAGCATTTCTTCTTGCCCGTATATTTTGTCCAGAGAACACTATCTCAAAATTGCACTATCTCAAAATTGGTCCTAGCATAAAGTAACCATTGTACTCTTGATAAAACACGTTAAAACTCTGCCTTTTAAAGGTCACTATACAGATATTAAGGAAACATGAACTATTTGTTCTGGAGATTTTGCCAATGCTCTTTAAAGTCTGTGGAAAGCCTGAGCCTTCTCCTAACCTGAACCATGGCTAAAATCTTCATTCAGCCAGAAATGACAAGGCACTACAACTTGCAAAGTCCAGTCTTAGAAATCAAGAGTTAGCTTCTAGCAAAAAAAACTCCTTCTCTACTTACATTCAAATTCCTCCCCACTCCCTCTCTGAGATGTCACATAAAAACGATCTGACAGTTTTCTGCTATTACAACAAAAATAGTTGCAAGTTAACTACTATGTGCCGTGTTGCAGAGGAAGAAGATATTTTAGTATAGTTTCCACCAAGTACAGATACTATATTGGCTTTTGATGCCTCCACACTCACCCATTTTACTCGCTTCTAAAATAAACTTGATCTGTTTAAAAGAGTAGTTCTTGGAGGGGAAAAAAAAAAAAAAAGAAAGAAGTTAATGTTTCTCTCTTCTCTCATGCCATCTCCTTAAGTCTCAGTTACTTTTTATTTCTTTCCCTGTTTTTGTCTCTGTCTGAATCTGATACTGCTATTTTTCGGTGCTTTACCTAATCACACATCATAGTTTACTCTCCAAATAATGCCTCGAGGATTATTTTCTTCATCATTTTACACTGTAACAGCATATTAAACTCTTATTAATTTGTCTAGTTTCCACACTGAGATGAAGTACTGTGAAAAATAATGCTATTAAAAAAATAAAAATAAAAATCACCGTGTTCACCTTTATCCATGCAACTGTTTGTGTTACAATGACTGTTTGCAAACAGGCTTTTTATTATATAGAAAATATTTAAAGTTAATCCTAAACCTTTCTTTTTCCCTTAGTTACGTGTATATCACAAACATCTCAAATCATTTTTTTAATACCGTACAGGCTAAAGAGAAGAAATGGCTGTCTCATCTCTGATTACGAATTAGAGGAATTCAGTAATGGGTGTTTGGAGAGTAAAAATTAAGTATATAATACAAACTGGTATCTGTTTTCCCTTTCACTACAATTTTTCATATCTGAAGTGAGTTTAAATATGCATTGTAAGTATGAATGCTTTTTCACTTAAGAACTTTTTTAAAATATATAACACCTTAGCACTTTTTGCCTTTCTGCAGCGGAAAAAAAATATATCCAAACTAATGCCACAAAAATGGAAAAAAATACATTAAAAAAAATCTTCATTTTTCAACATAAATGTTATTTACAGATTGCCTATGCTGAGAAACAGTCATCATACCCATCAACAGCGGGGAGTTACCCTACCGTAATAGTTACTAACTCACAAAACACTTTTTCTGCAGAAGTAATTCCTGTCGGTTTCATTGCATAAACAAGTACTCAAATTCAGGGAATGCTTAGGCAAGATTTAGCTTTTGGTCTGCTAAACTTCTAAACTTGGTAATCCCTGTCTGTATAAAATAGAAATAATTAATTTAACAGCAAGTCAACCACTTCCGCGAATACAGCATTATACTTATTTTGCCATGGTATAGTTACAATAACTTTGAAATACAGAAGCATAATTCCGGTTCTTTCATTTTTTACTGGAAAGACAGATGAGATTTGCTTTCTCCCTACACATTTGTCTCAATTCCTACCATTATTACTGTATAACTATATTCCATCCAAACATTTTATGCTGTGAACTCCTTGCAAAACGAGCTAATCTGTTTCTATAAATAGTAACATATTGGAAAATCTTTTGATCTCAAAATTTTCTTTATAAATAGATATTTTACCCTTTCAGTTGCTGATAATGACTTTAGTCATCTGTTGGTAATGTCCAGTATTCACTTTACTATTCAAAATAGCTAGTGGCTAACTTGAATACATGTTAAAACATACCTTTAAAAAAGGATGTTTGCATATTAAAGGTCTTTTGTGATAGTTTTTGATAGCATTTTAAATACCTTAGCACAGTAAAGTGCTACTCAGAACAGAACTTAGTCTTCTCTCTAGAGTTACTCAAATATTAGCCTAAATGAATAAAATTGTTACCATTACAGTAGCACTACACAGAACAGAATTAGATCTCCCAAACAAATGCATAAGTTTAGATGTAATCCGAAGTACTAATGAGTTTTTAAAGGGATTTCCAGGAAACTGTGTCCACGCTGCCATACTTTGTCATGTAACTCATAAGCCTGCGTATACCAGATCATGCTACTTGAGAACAGATATACTCCCGGATTATTTGGGGCATTGACTTTAAGGCTGTTTTCCACTTAACTAAGAGAAATTAGTCATACTGTCCATGTGAGAAAGACTTTTTTTTTTCTTTAAAGATACAAAAAAGTAAAGTACTCTTTAGTAATAACTTTTTTATTATTATTATTTTAAAAAGCTATTTTCTTTTAAAATGCATTTAAAAAAAATGCATGCCATTAATTTCCCACATCTACCCCTTAACAGAATAGATCTTACAAAAAAGTTCTTATGTTCTCATAATTATAATCCATGACAACAAACACCTTTGTTTCATATTCTATTGAATCAGGAACAACTTGGCTGTGTTAATGGCAAAGAACATTATCATGTTTTTGAAAAGTCTACCTCCTTCAAAAGCTTTTCTGCCTGAAGTCTTTAATCCTTTGTTTTATGACATGAATCTTTACACAGTAACAAGTACAACATGGTGTCAAAACAAAGGATTAGGACTTGGTCTCTTCTTCCATGTATTCCTTACCTAACTGCACTGCATGTTTGAAGAGGTCTTGCTTTCTAACAACTAAACCAGAGGGTAAGTAAAAATGAAACTATCCCACTGGAGAAAATAAAATTTGGAAGAAAACCAGCACTTTTCTAAGGAAGATATATCAGTACTCTGCATAAACACAAAAAGGTTACACAGAAGTTTTTAGTTTTGTTCTGTAACTATACTGTTATTTTAACTTAGCATCTCACATTTACAAATAATTATTCAAAGGCCAGATTGAAATATTCATTCAGAGTTCTCTGCTAAAATACAAACAATGCATGACTGCTTTGAAACTAGAAGATCATTTAAGTCAAGCATTTTTAAAAAAGTGATATTCAAATGCCAATTTCTGAATTAATTGATTCTTACTGATACTTCCAGAACTCTGTGACATCTCACTAGAGCAAGGAGAAAGAGAAGAGAAACAGAATCATCTTTAATCCTAAAGGATAAGTTTACTAATAAATGTGAAATTTCATTT
Source organism: Anas platyrhynchos (assembly GCF_047663525.1). Classification (NCBI taxonomy): domain Eukaryota; kingdom Metazoa; phylum Chordata; class Aves; order Anseriformes; family Anatidae; genus Anas; species Anas platyrhynchos. The sequence goes on along the minus strand of NC_092588.1, from coordinate 88,991,788 downwards.
CAGTTCCCATTATATATACACAGCAAGTATCATTTTCAAAAGGAAATATGGGGAAAAAATGGTTTATTCCTTCTAAAGGATTTTATACGCATCTCTGTGATGCATCTTAGAGACATTTTGCTAACAGTACCTTAACTTCTGACAGAATATTTTTTCCTGCCTACAATTCTGTCACAAGATATGAAAAAGATAAACTTCCACAGATGAACTACTGCTAGTGCACACATATATTTTGCACCACCACCACCCACTTTATTTTTTTTTTTGAGTTTAACCAGACATGAGTGACAGCTCTTTTGTTAAAATGTAAAATGTGTATTAGAAGAAATGTAACCCTTCTTCCTCCATTAACCTTAACATAACTGTTTCAATCTACCTCCTTACATCCTAAAACATTGCTGCATAAAGTTGTGCAGATTGACTCTTACACCTTCACAGCTTTCCAAGTGCCAGTATCCTGTCTAGATCAAGGTATCCAGTTTGCAGTCTACATCACCATTCCTCCCCTGAAAAAAAAATAAAAGAAATCAGATTCACCAGTGTTTCCTTTTTCTTTAGAGTTTTTTTTTCTTTCTTTTTTTTTTTTTTTTTTTCCTCCAAGGCAGCTTACGTTTACAATGGAGTGTTTACTACCGTTTTTTTCAGATGAGACCATAAATTTGGATAGGGAGTTGTATTTTGATAATATGATGGATAGTCTACTTATATTATCAAATAGACTAAATTAATACTTGGGTCTAACAGTCACAAATAGACTACAATTTGAAGGAAAGTAATATACATATTTATGTAAGAAGGGAAGAAAACAGAATTCAAAACACTGTCAAAAATTAGGGAAATTGTTCTAACAAAGTGGAAAAGGTTTTCACTTGAAAAAAAAAAAAAAGGCAAGCCAATAAAAACTATTAAAAGCTGCAACCATGTTTACGTAAAATCAGGAGAAATAAGATGGAAATCATGGAAGCCTGTTTTCTGGTATTATTTGTTATTTCAATCATATGTTAATTGAAAACACTTAACTGTTGGTGAGTACTGGTGGAGAGGATTTACTTTATACTATGTAACAGTAATATAAATAGAAAGATAAACACAGCAACTCAAATTTAACCAAGGAGCTTGAAACCAGTTCTAAAGAGTGTTCGAAGAGAATTCTAAGAGAATTAGAACTAAGAGAGTTCTAAGAGAATTAATGGAAAATCCTTCGAGGCTTTCCTAAACTAACTGCAGAAATTAAAGTTCTGCTGAATGTTTTTAAAGTTTAATAAACTTTGTGTATATGGGACAGAAATGCTCATGTGTGACCATGGCTTTTTATGGGTGGATGTAGACAGAAAAGACAAACAGCTTTGCAATCCAACTTCCTGGAACAACCCTGTACTCTGAGGGGCTTCTTTTTGAACTCATATTTGCCAGGATTGCTATGTTGAGCCACGTTATGTGTAAAACTGAATTCTGTGCTGAAATAGGCTTTGCTTCTCAAAGTCTCTATCTAGATCTTTATGAGTACAGGTGACCTTCTGAGATTGCTTTTGTCTCATCTTTTTTTTCTCCAACTATTTTAGCCCTCCCCAGCACCACCTCTCCATGACTACCTCCTCCCTCCCACCCCCCCTTAAACGTCTAAAGCACCATCTTTTTGATACCTCCCCATGCCATCAGGTCCCTCTTGTTTTATCAACTCATCACAAACATGAAAACTTTGGAAAAAGAGCCGACTCCCCAGAGTTCAAAATGGAAATCTCCAAAACACAATTAATGGACATCTTGAAGTTTACTTGAGCTCCTCAAGCACTGCATGGTATATACCTAAAGACTACATATCATGTGCAGTTCTCTCTCTCTCCCTCTCCCCTCCCCCCCCCTTAAGACTACATGATCACAAATGACAAGAATGGTCATAATGGTAATTGTTTCCAAAGAAGGAGAAACTAAACTGACTGACACTTCAGTCTGGGAAAGAAATGAATGAGATTTAGAGGTATATGAAACGATGAATAAGAAAACAAACAGGAACTATTTCCTGTATTTCCCGTAATATTATAAAGAAAAAAAGAAAAAAGAAAAAAAGCAGGGGACAGACCTGGTGAAAAATTTAAAAACAAGAACACATTGTTTCATTTTTAAATAAAACCAAGTTATAGAGCATATAACATTGCACCTTGGAAGGATTAGGCAAATTTATGAACAATAAATCCACGATAGATTACTAATTACTGAATGCAAATTCTAGCTCAGGAAACTCTTAAATTACTGTTTCCTAATTACTGTTAGGAAAAGGGTATGTGAAAGGAAGAATCACTCTGTGTTGTCTCATTATTCTTTACTCATTCACTACCATTATTTCAAGACATGACACTACTTAGGTGAACCTTTGTCCAATAGAACTCCTCTTACATCAACAGCCATTCAGTACTTTGAAGAAGTAGAAAGGTGAGGACTAATATTTCATTGACAACAGGGTATGAAGCTTTATGGAAATGCCAAGAGAACCAGCAGATCAAGAGCATGAACTGGAGTAGTAGCCTTTATGTTCTGTTTAATTCAGACCAGTGACAACTTCTGAGTCACTATTACAGAGGTAGTTCTGAAAGCATAACCAACACAAAGGTAACTACCTACGAAATTTAAATGTTGTCAGGAATATTTCAAATGACACGTTTTCTTCTCAGTAGGGCAGTTTTCATTAAATCAATGTTTCCACTGGAAATTTCACTTCTTCTGAAAGTTTTATTTTCCCCCAGTGAACAACAACAAAAACATTAGGAACTTTTTTCATTCTTTTGTCTGATCTCAGTTGGAATATCTCAACATGTTATTTAAAGCTCAATGCACTTTGCTTTAATGTAATTCAAAACCTACTTAACTTCGTTTTCCTGTACGAGTTGACATGATGGCCTCTTCTCCAACCCCCAGGGCCCTCACTCTTTTTTAGAGCATATCAAGCCCTTCCTCAGAAGATAAGAAATAGCTCATACTATACAGGCATCTCTCCTCCCTATCCTTGTATAAAGCACAAGAGAAACACAACTCTTCGTGTATTCTGGGAAAAATAACTTGACCAAAGATCCTGGTTCATTTGGATAAATAACATACTGAGGTTCCTAAACTACCCCTAAGATGATATGCCACAGTAGCAAAATTGATGTTGAAGTATTAAAAATATCAGACCAACACTCTTCTATTGTCAAAAAGTTCACTCCATTTTACTTCCCATCATCTTCTGTTGTTGTTCTCTTCCCTGCCCCAAGCCCAAACAAATTCTATTTGTGAGAATTTCCGTGCCCTACAGCAAGGTGATATTCAGGCAGTCAAATAGCTAGGATGCCAGTGTCAGAGACAAATTATAATGCAAGAGCCTTGAGTTCAAATTTAAAACAACAGAAAATATTTGTACAAAAATGTTCAACAACTCAGGAATAACTGATATAGAAAAAATGACTAAAAAATACAAGGTACTCTTCTTTCAGCATGGGCACCAGCACCTAGGACAAGCAATCCCTGCTATTTGACCATGTGCTAATAGCCCTATTCTTACAACTTTAGCACATTTTTTGCGCTACACAATGAACAATCTCGGGAAACAGATCCAGCTCAAGGATGTCCCAGCAAAGAAAAAAAAACAACAAAACATTTTCAACTTAAATTTGATTCTGGTATCATTTTTCAGCAGTATTGGCCAAAAGCTTTGCTATATATGGGGGCAGGAAGGAGCAGCCAGTTACAGGAAGAGGACTTTTCTGCTTTTTGTGGCAGTGGTGCTAACTTATGCCAATGCAATTAATTTTAGCTGTGTATGGTGGAATAGAATGAAGGTCTACAGATGCTCACAGGTAAATAACAAACTTCCTTATGAAGGGAGCAGAGTGTCAGGTGCTGATCCCTGCTGTCTGGTGACCAGTGATAGGATCCAAGGGAACGGCATGGAGCTGGGACAGGGGAGGGTCAGGCTGGGTGTTAGGAAAAGGTTCTTCACCAAGAGGGTAGTCGGGCACTGGGACAGGCTCTCCAGGGAAGCAGTCATGGCACTGAGCTTGCTGGAGTTCAAGAAGTGTTTGGACAATGCTCTGGGACCCATGGTTTGGATTCAATAACCCCTGTGTCCTTCCAACTAGGGATATTCTATGATGACTGAAACAGGCATTGTTTTACTCTTCCCCATGCCTTACTCAATAGAAATCTAGTCATTATGGGGAATATCTGGGTAATTTTTTCTTGTATTCTTTCTCTTTTCTATCAGCTGACAGTAGGCATCAGCTGAAAGCAGGAAGGCTTTTTGAATTACCTCAAACTAGAACTTTGACAAAAATTAGATGACAAAAACAAAATAGAGACAAGAAACCTAGCTACCCTCAGAAAGGATAGCTATCCTCAGAAAGGATAGCTAGGTCCAGCTCTTCCTTGGAACTGCAAACTCTTTCTCTATATGATTTGACAAACCCAATGACTACAAGCAGAAATGCCACCACTCAGTGCTAATCAATCATGACCACACTTGTGCAGTTGCCAAAATATCTAAAGACTTGTTGTAGTCAATCATCAAACATTTTGTCCCACTATCACGTTATATATCTTCTTTCTTACAGCCTGTTATCTTTCCTCTTCTCCCCCACAATCAAGTGTTCCCTACTAGCAGAGCCTACTGAAGATGAGCTAAACTCTTACATACCACAATATTCCTACCCACTCAGCAAAACCTTAGAGAGGTCATTTCCTCAAAACACCTAGCCATTTTCTGGATTTCCTCTAAGGGAAGATTCACGACAATAACTCATGCCACAGCATCACTCTTCTCACCCCGAGTTGTCCCCAACCCTTCCCTTAGTCCAGTTCATCTGACCTCAGAGAGAATTCCCTGTCCCACCACTCGGTCGAAAACTCACCAGGCCTCCAAACTCACCAAGAGATCCAGCAGCACGTGTGCAAGGCAGGAAACTGTAGTTTGAGATGGCTCGAAAGAGAAACTGCAAGCAGTCTGCAGTCAGTCAGCTTAAAAACTGCAATGGAAATGCACCTCGAATCTGCATCTCCTATTGTTTGGATACACTGGTCCAGCCCCCAGTAATTGAGGACGTTTCAAACCTGGAGTCTCCTGACTCATGAATCATCCTGATCTTTGCTGGGTAGTTAACTCCACCCTTGCTTTCTCAAATCATCTGGATGACTGTTGTGTTTTTTATTTTGTTTTGTTTTTTTTCCCCCAAACATTAGCTATCAGAAAAAAAAAGACTAACCACCAAACACGGTGGTTAAAAAAGCCAAATTTAAAGAAGAAAATACAAGAATATTTCAGGTATTACAAGTGGGCTAAAACAGAGGTATTGCTCAATTTGCTTTTTTAAATTTCTTTTTCCCACTCTATCCTTTTCTTGGCCACTAGTGAAATTTATTTTAACTCAGATTTGTTGCCACTTTCTTTCCTGCCCTTTTTAACTGCCTCTACCCCCAAAACGGAAATGAATCAGATCAATTCAGTGAGAGTTGCTTTCTCTGTTCAATCGTCTTTTCACTTATTCTCCTCAACCACTTCTGCAGCTTCCAAAGAAACAGTGTCCTGTTCTGTTTCTCTCCTTCATTACATTTTGGGAATAAATCCTTTATGATTCAACTTGCCCTGTTCTTCCTTCAGGGTATGTCTGTTCTACCAGATAGGTGCTGTATCAACAGCGAAAAAATGTGAAGGCATGGGAGCAGTAGAATGGACTCACCGGGGAACATAAACAAACAAACAAAAAACACAAACAATGAAAACCACCGCAGACTTGAATCCTGATTTAAAACAAAGTTTTCTACTTGCCTGTCTTTTGGAATGGAAGAGATCTTCCATTTTAATGAAAGGCCCATTTTCATTGATTGGTATTGTTAAATCAGGATGATAAAAACTATCTTTTAACCAAACTTGATAGATTTTGCCAAACAGGTCAACACATCACGCAGATTTATTAGTGTGATGAAAAAGGTGTGAAAATGTTTACTTGATTTTTTTTATTCAGCTGAGAGACAAATCATTCTTAATTCTAAAGGAATTAAGGAAACTGAGTTAAATACTAAAATCTAGGATTTTGTTTATAACCTGTGTGTTTCTTTTGTTTGGATGTAAATTAAAATTCAGCTACAGTGTACAAAACTTACTTTCCTGATTATTTTAGTTCAATATACTGTACAATGTATAAATCAAGATTTTAGAATTAAAATATCTTAACTCATATCTATTATTTAGATAGGAATAGATGACATTGAATTCTGAAGTCCAAAATGCTTTATTAGCTTGTAATAAATTAATTGAGACAGCTGAATAAGCTAAAACAAAGAAATTATCTCTCTGCTTTTATAAAAACATTTGCTAGCAGGAATGGATTATGTACATAAAGCTCAAGTTTACTTAAGCTCAGCTAGTGACTGATTCACTGATGTAATTCTCCAGCAGCAAAAATACACAGTCTTTTATACTTTTCCATAATTTTCTGTAGCTTAGTAAGTTATAGCAAGTTCAGCCTTCAAATGATGTATAATATGAAGTATGATTTTTAATAAATTTAATTACTTATTTAGAAATACACCTAGCCACATCATCACATATTCAAAAATTTACATTAATCTGCATCTTAATTGCTTATCTAGTAGAATACTGTCACTTCCCTGTTCTATCGTGAAAAGAGATTTTTTTTTTAATTCCTCAGATTCAGCTTTCTTACTGTTACTTAAGTGTTACTGTATATGTTACACGTTATGACTTCACTGCCAAATTCTCTTTCTCTGGAGAAAGAGAAGAACAAGAAGTTATAGTAGTAAACACTGGCTAAATTAAACTCAGACCAAATTCTAAATTTAAAAAAAGTTTCAGCCAACTTTTTTTAGACCAGCAGTGGGGATCTGCTAACGCACAACAGCTGGGGACAGTTATTTAAATCTAGGAAATGAACAGCCTAATTAAGGAAGTATGTTAAGGAACATGAGGAGCCCCAAGTACAGTATGTGTGGATTCACTCGGATAGCCATTTTCAGACTTGGGAATCAATATGCTGCCTTTCGCATGTTCTGATGGAGTGTGTCCAATATATGTAGATCTCTGTAACTGCTTCTATCTTAACAATAACTATGTATGTATTTCAGACATGAAAAAATAAACAATCAATTCTTTGAATATATCTTAAAATTCTTTGAAAAAAATATTTCAGTCTCAGGTCTGTTTGTTTCAGTACGCATTTCCCACACAAGTAAAAGTTGCAGGATTGACTTTGTGTTCTTTTAGAAAACAAATTAATATGCTACTACTTAGCAAGGCACCAGCATTTGCTTTATTCTGAACAGTTTCCAAAACACTCTCCTTAGTGGTAGACACAGGTACAATGTGAGAGCAAAGGTCAAAGGTAAATATATTCACTTCTAACCACCAGATATTACATTTAGTGGTGTGGCTGAATCACACTGACACAGTTTACGAGATATTTGAAAGCCAACAACCACTAATGAATCAAAATCGGCAAAACCAGATCTTACTCTGATACCTGAGGAATTCTTAAAAAAAATGCTCAGCTTGGCACCTGCCAAATAACTTGAAATCTTGCTGCTAAGTGCTTAGTTACATAGTTGATCTACAAAATCTTAAAATACATTAAGAAAAGGAAGGAGAACAGTAGGGAAGACAAGAGGAGAAGGGAATAATGAAACAGTACATTCTGAGACAGAGCATCATTTGAAACACAACTCACCATCCTTCCCTGTGTTCAGTTCTCAACATGGCAGAGTAGATGATATTTTTTTAATAAGAGTATATGGAAATAATGTTTGAGAGCAATGATTTGAGCAGAAGGGAAGAAGCAACATTGTGCAGTAAGCCAAGTAAAAAGAAAGTGAGGATTAGGTTAGAACAAAGAATACAAAGGTTGCATGTAAAAAATACTGTACAATGGTATTTTCATCAGAAAGACAAGGTATTTTCAGCACTGTATGCAAAAACAAATTTGAAAGTGACTTGGAGTAGAAGATATGAGTAAAATGGCCAAATGGAAAAGGAGGAAGCACGCTATGAATTAATACTTTAATGATTATATTGCAGGGCTACAGTACTGCAAGCATAGCTAAGACTGATGCTCAGAAGTACCCTGATTTGCGAAACCATATGCTAGCTCCTGGCTAAACTCAGTCGTGTCTCAAAGAGGGGCTAGGATGCTCTTAAGCCCCAGTGAAGATCGTGCTCTAGTAGATATGCTCACACTACAAGTAACACTCAAACTCCACTGAAGTCAATCCAAAACTCAATTGTTCAAGATATGTGCAGAAGGAATTAACTCTAAACAAATTAAATTTTGAGAAATAGTACTACACCACCACCTAGTTTTTAACTCTGTCTAAACAAGAATTATTCCTAAAGTGGAACTAGATAGCACTGAAAGTACCACCTTACTTAAGAACTGTCTTCCAGAAAGACATTGTTTAGCCAAAGAAAAGCAGTTGGAAATTGTGGGGGTAACTTTATGGAAGTGCATTAAACTCTTCTGAACACCTCCTCCCTTCTAGTAGCCAGTCTAATGTCTGGGCTTACTGGAAAACATCGCTTTATGTTAACTCGCCTTGCAGTACAATCCTTACCGTGATTCCCAGCTTACGGATGTAGTGCAACGTTGTGCATGTGTGAACAGGTAGATTCTGAAATATATTTAACCGAACTTTCCCATAATCTGGTGCTGACAGAGATCTGGGTAGCTTCCATTAATCTTTAGTGCCTTCTTTATTTTGTAACGAAGATCACAGTGAGGAAAAATGGCAAGCCCTTTTGAACAATATTCTTTCGCAGCACCGAGTGCATTTTGAGAATTCCATACTTTTAAGGTTTCTCTGATTCAAAGATACTTCAGAAGATTGTAAGCAAACAAATTGTTAAAGACAAAACAATTACACAAAGAAAGGCAGTTTCCTTGGGAAGGAAATGGAGGAGTAAGATTCAGAAGCCTTGTAAAGCATCTGACTGAGCCTCCAGGACAAAACAATTTTTTATATCGCTGAAAAAACAGGAGACTCTTGCAAGCAATCTTTCACCACCTCTCCACATACATCTGTTACCACTGGGACCTAGATTGCCTTTCTTTGCGATGATGTCTAAACTCAAGGGCAGAATTTAAGGAGGTACTAAATGCTAGCAGTGAAAAAGTAATCGGCTACTAAGATTTGCTCTTAGATGAGGTCGCTGACCTGCCTTGGACAGCACCACAATTACAAAGCATTTAGAGCCCAATTTATTTCTTTTGAGAGCCGAATAAGAGCATGAAAGAGCTTCTTCAACACTTTGCTTTGTTTCCTATGAAAGTGTTAGAAAAATATGGGAAGAGGACAACACAAAGACTGGTTACAGACAGATGTTCAAGCTGAGAATTCATTTCATTGAAATGAACAGAAGCCATTTAATGGCAACTTGCAGGAAAGTATTACCCATTGGGTGACTTGCTACCTGCTCATCCTTGCTTCCTTCCTTTCAAGAATCTTTATGAAAATTTAAACGCCACATTGTTCTTCATGTTCTCTTCCACTCCCCCACTATTGTGCTGGCATAGTTGCTGAGCAGCTGCATATTGTACCCATTCAGGGTACTAATTCTGCTAAGAAGCAGATGAGGATAATATTTACATTTTAGCTGAATTTCTGGACCTGGTTAACATTCAGCTATAAAAACAGATGAGCCAGCAAAATGCAGAGAGCCCACTGGAAAACAACAACAACAAAAACCAAATGTCTCGTCCCCACACATCACTCCTGCTGCAGTACTGCCTAACTACAACCTAACACTCCAATTGGGAAACAAGTTTTATCTCAAGGGGTAGAGAAATAGAAGAAGAATAAAGGCCAACACCACCCCCATCCCCAAAAGACCATGATGATCATTTTCCTCCGCAGTTTTCCAAAGACTGGTAAAGCACAAATGCAGTCAAAAGACCTTGTGGCTTCTCTTAAAGGCCAGCAGCTTGTATCCCCATAGACAGGCTTTCTGTACCTCAGTGGAGCACATTTTTGTGCTGGACATCGTCCACAGAGATGCCCTGAGGCTGCCTTCAAATGCAGGTTCAGATTGCTGTTTTGTAAGAGCGCATCAAGTAGGCAAAACTGAGGGGAGGTGCCATCAGTTTGTCATTCCTAAGGATCAACCCAACCTTGCTCATGCTGGGGCAGTCCAAATCAGGCTTTTTTGCTGCTCTGTTACTCATACCAGGGTTATTTTTGAACGTGTTGGTTCACAACAAAGGATGAAAAAAGCTTGTGTCTGAAACATTGACCAATATTCCTCTAAAACTGTATTTCTAAACAACCGTTCAGAGCATTTATAAAACAGACTTATTTGTGGAAATACCTGCATGCAGGACTGAGTCACACACATCATTTGGGGTTGTATGAGAACTGCCTGCTGTTATCGGAAGCTGTCAACTTATTCTCAAAGTCAGAAAGGTACAACCAAAAGGTAACAATCCCCAAATGCATGCAGTTTTTTTATGTTTGGCATAACCAGGATATTTTGGAGAAACATTTGAAATTTGTGCTCTTGGGAATATGGAAAAAAATAAATACACACAGATAGCTGTGAACTACAGGGCTGTTTAAAAAGCTGGGTTCTCTAAAGGGGTCAGAAGCCCTGGGGTAGAAGATGATTCAAATGAAAAATTCCTCCCTTGGGGATGGCATCAGTTTATAGCATTTTGTTGGGAAGATGTGTGGTGGTGTGCTCCTATCAATGTTTCATGTTTAAGCTTTTCCATCATTGGGGAAAGGGTTTTATATTAGATCATGATCATGACACCTTGAAATGCATCAAAGCAAAAAACTCTTTCCAGTTATGCAAGACCAACCAGTAGTCAAGTAATTTCCAAAATGAACAGCTAAAAGGAATTGGTAAAGAAGTGGAATAGGTAAGAAATTGACAAAACCCTTCTGTCACATTTCCATATATCTACTAAGAAATATACCTCCTAAACAGAAGATTTTTCTGTTAGAAGAGGTGCGGAGGACAAGCACTGCTGCAGCTGACAGTGAATACACAGTTCTGAATTTATGCACAGATTAGCACTATGTAACTTGAGAAAAAAAGTAGTCTACTGTCTAATGTTACTGTCAGCACTCTCAGAACTGTTATTACCGGGACAACAAAGAGACCTTTCTCTTTTCATACAGTTGATTTTCAATTGCTCAGCCCAATTATAAAATCTTGTGCTTTTACAAAGTAGGCACCAGAGGGAGACCTGCACTTTAATTCAACTATGAAATAATGCTGGCAGGAGTTGTTCAAAAGTGGACAATCAAAGCCTCTTGGCCAATATACCCTAGGTGGTGCCGGCTGAAGCTGTGGCAAACAGGAGCACTCAGAGAGGGACTGGTACGAGGCAGTTTTCTCTTCTTCAGTGAACCAACAGACTTAAGAGTACTCCACTAAGAAATTCAGGATCCCAAATCTCAGGCTGTGCACAAGAATACCTCAACCGGTTCAGCCATACCTGGGAAAGATCTGCTCTTTGCCACCCATGCCCCCAGCTTATCATCACATCCTGCTGACAGTTACCACTTCTTAAATCTTCTTGCTGAGCTGCACACATAAGAGCAACCTAAACATGTCAGTCAAAATAAGCTAGATCAGCTTAAGCAATTTAAATAACATATCTTTCCTAACATGGTTCAATTTGACCGAATTGGATTAGGGAGAGCTCCCACGAGTAGCTCAGCTAGCAGACCAGAGAGAAGTAACACTAGGTAGAGGGCACTGATGAATGGTGTGGAGTGGACTTGTTCTTCCAGAGCATAACTACAGGATTGTAACTCTATATAGTAGGTGGGTTGCTTTATTAAACCGGGTGAGAGACAGGAAGATATGCTATACAGATAGGAAATTTGTTGATCTTTTAAAAACAGGTACTCTTAAGCTCAGGTGGGGAAAGGTGGGAAAGGCAGGGGGGCAATGGCTTCTAGGAAGCAGGCAAGATCCCACCGGGCCTTACTACCCAGAAGATTGATGCCCTGCACATGGAGTCAAGCAGACTAACTGGAATCTGTGCAGACAGTCAAAGAAAAATAAAATCATTATTATGAGTGATAGGTCTGTTGGTATGGAAACAACTACCAACTCATTATCTATACAACTGGATACAAGGTTTGTAATGATGATAATGGGAACAGAGAAAAGCTCATTAGGTACTCCCCCTACTCCTGCATTTTTCTCATTTTCCAAAGGACAAAAAACATTGACAAAAAACATCAACTCCTTATCTACATTCCAAGTTGAGAAAATTATTGAACAAAGAATAACAAGCAAATTCTAGAAGAAACCCAAATTTTGACCCTGCTCTCTTTTGTAAGAAGGCAACAGGCAGTCTTAGTATACAAAATTCCATGAAGTTTGTTTTTTAACTTCCAGATCTAGCAATTGGACTTTACCTTTTTGTTTAAGTAGATGTAACTCAAGTTTTTAATGACCTAATTCATTCAAGATGCTTACACCTAGAAACACAACAATGCTAGTATTTCAACTACAAAGTTATTATACCTTTAATATAATTTTGTATGCTACTTTAAAGACATTCCATTATTGGGGAGCTGGTAGTGAAATAATACTCTATTTAAAGCTACCTAATAATGGCCATCTTTTTGAGAAGTTATATCACCTCCAAAACTGCCAGTGGGCTCTGAAACTCAGCAGATTGAACAGTCCAAGGATGCTCTTCCCCGGCTGCTTAAAGCAGTCCTTATGGGGTTGCCCAAATTTAAACTAAACTTGCTCCTGGAACAAATCCAGCTTCAAACCACTAGGCAAAAGAAATGAGAAAAAAAAAAAAAAAAAAAAGAAAAGAAAAAAGTGGGGTGGGGTGGAGAGAGGAGGAGAAGAATTTTCAGATGCCTGAGCTACCTAAATTGACTATGTCAAATGCTATGAGCACCAGCATTGGCAGAGGGAACACCCAGATGAGGAGGCGGTGGGAAGGCAGGTTATCAACACACTTTGCATTTGCCGTATCTGGGAATCTCTAGTAGCTGAGAATAAGGACAAACAGGAGAAGCTAAACATGCCACTAACACGTTTTTTGCTGATAGCTTATGCTTCCTGCCTGGGAGCACCAAGGGGGAAAGCAGTCCTTTCTACTTCATTCATCAGAAAGGGTAGATTTGCTGTGCACCTTCTAGTTCTCTTTTAATTGCAACTGCAAGCAGTTTTCTTCCCTGACTGCAGGACCTCTGATCTACTCTGTGCAAAAATGAGACACAAAGAAAGAGAATTAAGAACTCACAGGCAACCGTAAGTCTGGCATTTCCTCAATCTAGAGTGTTTAAATTTGTGATGTAAATAACAGTCTTTTTACAAGGTGGTATAAAATCTCTAAAGAAAAAAAAAAAAAAAAGGAAAAAAAAAGATGCTCAGACACAGCCTTTGCCCTAGAAAGCTCCTCCTTCCAAGGGTGCAAGAGTTTTATCAGATTTTTCAAGTATATATGAACAAGGGGCTAATCTAAATGTGGTTTGTTTATATGTACATGTGTTTGTCACACAAGCAAAATAACTATCTCATAATTTGGTGGGAACTGAATTTGAAATATCTTTTTATGTGTGTGTGTGTAGTAACATATAAACATTGCAAGTTATCTGTATCAGAGAGCAGTGTGAATCTAGTTTCAAGTGCATTAATATAAGCTTTCTAAAAGTGTCAAACAAATTATTTTTAAAATTACAGTAAGATACCAAAACGTAACCTGACATAAAGAATATTAAAAATATTCTGTATGCTTGGCTATGCTTTCTAGTTCATTTCCATGAATAATATTCAAAGGTACTCTGGTCTGTTCTTAATCTGTTCCTGAACAGCCAAGCAAGTTACCATGAAATTTAGTACATCATACCTTCCTTCCATTTTTCCACATATGCATTAGCACGGGCACAGCGAAGTGGTGGAGAGAACGAAAAGATTGGGCCCGACCAAATTTCACCATTTAGAAACACACAGTGACTACACTCACTAATTTCAACAGTGGAAAGGAAACCAAATTCACAGAGCTTTGCACTATGTGCAGTTCACAGTCTCTCCTATTTAGGTCATGCTTTCCTGAAACGGGTGAAAAGCTAAAACCACATTACAAGGAAGAGCATGGTAATTAAAGAGGTAAGAGGCTTATTTTCTTCCCAAAGGATGCATTACACACCTACGTACACACACAGAGTAAGCATAAACTTTATGGCATGGTCCAAATAGATCATATAGAACTTATATAAACAATACACACTCTCAGGAGGCAAATCACAAAGCAACATTCAGAGACTGCAACAAAGAACTACATAGACATACATATATGCCTGTTTACTAAATGATGCACAATTTTAAGGTTAAAACAGATTTTCCATCATACGATCTTTGAAAACTGAGCTATATTAAAACTATGATAAATGCAGATCCTGAAAACAGCATTTCATCCCTTCAAATATTTTTCAGTAAGATCTTAACTGTATTATCAACAAATCTTGTGAATGGAAGAATCTTAATGTGCAAAACATATTTCAGGCATAACTTTAGTCTTAGAAAGCACTAAAGTAAGCAAAACTACTATCCAAAACAGAGAAAAAACAAACCAAAACAAAACATCATTCCAAGTTAGAGATACTTAAAAATATCAAATACAGAATTCAGTAAATCAGATTAAAGATTTTCTGTTAAAGATTTTAGATGCTCTAGATGCTCAAGTGAAATATCTGAAAGAATCTAGACAAGCTGAAAAGCTACACATTGAACTCAATTCTACTTTAAAACTGCATTTTAAGCCACAGAAGTGTTCAAGAACAAAATTCTGGAAAACCATAGCTGTACCACCCAAGGAAAATAGGATTATATAGAGACTTAATGTTTTATTCCTTGATCGTAACAGCCTTCATTCCATGTACAAGTCCAGATTTTGCCCTCGGTTACTCTGATGCAATATTTCTGGAGTTTAACAAAACAGAACGTGGCAGATAGTGTGAACAAGAGACAAAAATCCATATGTGAACTGTTACAAAATTACAGAAATTACACAAAAGAAACAAAAACTGCAACCTAAAAGGTTTCTGACATATTCACCTCTATGTTCATCAAGGAGAAAGACCTATTTAGTCTTTTTTACATTGTTTATGAAGTAAATTGAAGACTAAGCTCAATAGCTGTGACACGGTTAAAAATAGCTGTACAGCTTAAGCACTGCAACTCATACTGCTCCACAGGAAGAATTATTCTCCTGGTCAAAATATTTGCCTTTTCAATGAGCTGAACTTTCAGGTCATCTGTTAACAATGTAGATTCTTTCCTGTCTAGAAGAACTTTATTGTCCTCTCCTTTAACAAATAGCAGGGTATTGTTCCCAGACGGTTGCTAATTCACACCATTATCATGTAGAAATCCTTCAAAATGGTAGGTAGAAGAAGTATATATTGCTGGGATTTTTATGTATTTTGATTTAATAAATCTCACACTTAATTCACCAGTATATATAAAATATAATTTAAATTGACCTTTATAGTACACTCTCCTCACTTTCCTCAGCCCTGCTTTTCCTTCTTTTTTCAGCCATGCCTTCAAAAATACAGGGACAGACATTACAACTGAGTACAGGGCACATTTGATGCTGAAAACAACTTTGCCAGATTTGGTAGGTGACCTGTGTATTATCCAAACTCACAGATTTTACTGAGTTATGATCATTTAGTTTGCCTTCCTATACAACACAGAATTTCACTCAGTGTATTCCTGTAGCAGACAATCATATTCTGCTTGAACCAGAGACATCTTTTTGGAAAGATCCACAGCTTTTTGTCACTGGCATTTCCAGAACATCTTTAAATAAGCTCTTCTGATATATAACTGCCTTCAGTTTAAAGTTTATTATTTTTTTAGAAGAAATACATCTTAATCCAGATTTCAGCTACTGTATTTTCTAATTACCATTGTCTACTACACTGAAAGAATGGCTCCTTCTGAAATCTTTGCCCCATATAGGTACTTACAGGACAGGCCATCAGTCACCTCCTAAACTTGCATTTGCAAACTTAATAGACTCAGCTCTGGGCTTTTACTAAGTACTTCAGGATTTGTTCACTTACTTCTTTTGAGGTTTTTAATTGTCCTTGATGTATTTTTCTGAATCTTTTTAAGTTTATCAAGGGTGTTTTTGCATCTCAGCCTCAAACAGGATATAGCTTTCTAACATTACCTCACAGCAAAATAAAAGCACACCTCATTCATCGTGAAATCCCTATATCGATACCAAGGGACTGTACAGCGCATTTTAGCTACAGTATTGTTATCTGTGAAGAGTTAGTATTTTCCAAAATACTACTCTCCAACTAAATTCATGATCTTACTGTCTAGACAGATACATTTGGCTATATTAACATATGTTGAAATGATCTCTGTTAACTAACTAGAGACCATCCTTCACAGTTATTAATCCATCAATTTTTTCATGTATGTATTTTACCAGAGATTATATTCTATTTTCCTCCAGATCATTATCCAAGTCCTCAAAGCAATGGGCTGTGAAAAATCTCTATAAAATCTAACATGAGTGTCCTCCATCTATTACTGCTTTATGATCTGTCAGTTAACCAGTTCAAAATATATTTAATATGGGCCATGTTGACTTAGCAAAGAGATAGGTTTTGAAAAATCTGAATACCTCACAATATTATTATATCTACATGAATGTCTTTGTCAACCAAACTTTCAGGTTCACCATGAAGAAATAGATTCAGACAAGTTCTATTTAGTTGGGCAAGCACTGACTCTGCTGTCTTTCTTTAATTTTCTGCTAACCAGCTCTCATCTCAGGCTTTCTGCAGTTCTTCCTCTGATCATTATCAGCTAATCCAGTCCAGTATTTATGTTGCATCCTGTCCTTTCCGATCTCATTTACACCTCTACAACAATCAAAATTAAAGAAAAACAAAATACAAAACCCAATACTTTAGATGTCTTCAGGTGGTTAATTTTGTACATGTGAAAATCTTCACTTCTAAGAGTAACAACAACAAAATATATTCCTACCAGAATAAAGATTTTTTTTTTTTTTGTAAATCATTGTAAACTATAAACACAACATCCACATGTTGGCCAAAGAACAACAGTGATTGGACTTAAAGCAGCATTTGTAAAGAATTACTGAATATTTCTGCATTATTTCTGTCTTCTTTGCTATTATTATCCTTACCTAGTAGGCCAATGTCATTACTAACACATTTTTTCTCTCAATTAAAAAGAAAATTTTCATATTGTCTTTAACCCCATTTACAGAAGATTTGTTATTGTTGTCCGTATAATCTCTTACAAATATTCTCTTCTTTGTGACAGCTAATAATCACTATTGTTCCCTGCATTTTCTCTGTCTTCATTCACCTGAATATTTGAATCTTCACCCCTGCCTTACTATGCCATGACAATTTCGTGCCTATCTGTAATGAATTTTCACTGTTAGAACTATAAACCTGCTGCGTAACTTTTTATTTATTTTTTAATAATGTAACTTTCAGACAAAATTGATTTTGTTATATTTTCAGTAAAATCTCTAAATTATTTTTCGGAAATCATCCTTTTGGAAAAAGTAAGCACATTTTATTGGCAAGGCCTGTGTGGGATAGAACTGATTTAAATATGCAATGAAAACTGTCAGTGCTGATTGTCTTGGTGAAAGCTAAGATCTTGTATCTTATTTAATTTTTGTAAGAAAAGTAAAATTGAACAGAAAACAATATCTTATTCTCAGGAAAGTATGATGAATGACCTACAGACATTAGAAATTCCAGGAAGGTTTTATATGATCACCTAATATAATGGCTCTGAAATAACAATGCATATTTTCTGTGTATTTAGACATTTAAAGAAAGATTCCTCTTTGATGTAAGTGCTCCAAATCAAAATGTTAAAACAGGTTACTTCACAGAGTACTGATTCAGTAAAGAGTATTTCTTTCATTTCTGCATCATCAGTTATTTCTAATCAAACGATACCTCCACTACTGCTTTTCTGCTCTGTCATAGGAAGGACATGCACCTATTACAGCAAGTCCAGAGGAGGTCGATGAGGATGATCAAGGGGCTGGAGCACCTCTCCTATGAAGAGAGGCTGAGGGAGATGGGATTGTTCATCCTGGAGAAGAGAAGGCTCTGGGGAGACCTTATATCGGCCTTCCCATACCTACATGGGGCCTACAGAAAAGCTGGGGAGGGACCCCGTGTCAGGGAGGGTAGGAACAGGATGAGGGGGAACGGCTTTAAAGTAAAACGGGAGATTTACACTAGACATTAGGAAGAAATTCTTCACTGTGACGGTGGTGAAGCACTGGCACAGGCTGCCCAGAGAAGCTGTGGATGCCCCATCCCTGGAGGTGTTCAAGGCTGGATGGGGCCTTGGGCAACCTGGTCTGGTGGGAGGTCTCTGCCTATGGCAGAGGGAGTGGAACTGGGGGCTTTAAGGTCCCTTTCAACCCAAACCATTCTGTGATTCTATGATTATATATATATATGTGCTGATGTTACTTCAGCAATAGCACAAATCACCCTAACTTATTTCACAAATATTCACACAGTACAGAAGTGGATTATTATTCATTAAGAAAATAATCACGATTCTTTCTTGTGCCCATGGTCCTTTTTAGTTAGGATACCTTTGATTCAAAATGTAATTTGGAAAGACTGAAAAACAAAACAAAACAAAACAAAAAAAACACCAAAGGATCAGTGACGACTTTCAAACCTTGCCCAAAACAACAGATAAGAAAAACACTGGCTGTTATGAATCCCAGGAACACTTGCCGTTATTTCTATAAAAAGAAAGTTCAGGACCTAAAGAACTTTCTGAGGCAACTTTCTTAAGAAACCATTTTGTTGTTTTTATCTTGCAAATAATTAGAGATAGTATCCAATGGCTTGATCCTTGCTTTCTGGGTATATATAAAAAACAAACAAACAAAAAACAGCTCCCAGGACACATTGGCTGTTAGATACAATGTGAGAATTGAACCACAGAGGAAAAAGTGGAAGGGCCAATAAGAATAGCCTAACTTTATAATTTGATCCTACTCTTGATATAAAAGTGTGGCACTCAGTAAAAGCTGGCACAGTGAAGGTCTGTTGGCCTTGGTAATTTTCACATAACTAGCCTAAAATGTTTGGGTGTTTTTTCTACACTTTGATGGTAAGTAAATAAATTTGAATATATTAGATTAAGTTTCCAGATGGTGATCAACAGCATTTTTTTTTTTAACTGAGTGTAATCTTGTTCTGTACTTTCATTTTTTTTACATATTTATTTATTTAAATGAAGGATCAATGCCAGTGGTTGGCAATGACATTAACTTGTTCTGGTTTAAAACCAAAGTATAGGTTTTAAACTTATTGCTACGTGCACCTGTTAAAACAGGGAGTCATCTGAATATACATTGACACCGTCTTATTTTTTGTGTGCCACACCTCTGAAATAACAAATATTTTAATCAATTTATTTTATGATGTTTTCAAATTGCATACAAATGCCGACTAGATTTGTAGTAAGTACATAAATTCCTTTTAATAAAATTGTCTTTAAAATGCTGAATGCATAATCTAGTCTTTTTATTATCATATTTAAAATTAAGAAATAGTACATTTCTTAATTAATTATTAGCTACACTAAAATAATTGTCAGGATATTTTTACTTAATATAACCAAACTATAGGGTCCATACACACACACAGAACTGAGAAGACTGGATCTGGGGCACTTAAACTACTTGGCTGCTTTATAAACTCTCACTCAGTTACCAAATGCTTCAATAATAGAGCACTAGCCTAGTAGTCCTTAGTATTAGTTGATATTATTCTTTCCTACCAGTTTTTATTTATATATTGGAAGGAGTTAAAGAGCAACATGGCTTACTTTCCTTATCAGTCTTCCCACCCTCACATAAACACATTCAAAGTGAATATAATTTGTTCCTGCGTGTGAAACCGAAACCAAAAGTCATTAAAGCAAAAGTTTTTCTACTCAGAAGATATTGACAGTACTTATACTTGGAACTTTAATTCCGTTGGAGAGGCTGAAAAACAATCTTTGTTAGTGTCAGCATTTTAAATGAAATAAAGCCTAAAGTGAGCTCAGCTACTAACAGACAGCCTGTCCCATCCCAGTGCCTGCCCACTGCCCAGCCAGTGAAAAACTAAAATACTTAAAAGCAAATGATACTCTTAATTATGCTTGTATGCCACCTACAGCTTCAGATTTGGTTTGCATAACAGCACCTCAGCAAAATTATAGTACAGTCAGGGTGGAGAGGTAAAAAACAACCTTACATGGCTGCAGGACTTTTATTACTTATTGCACTCTAAAAACAATGAAGACTTTCATCAAATGTTGCAACTGCTATGCTAGTGTAAAATTCTGGAAAATGTTAATAATAAGTAATAGTCATGCAGGAGTGAGAATTAACTGGCATTGCAAATTGTTGCAAGTATGAATTTTCCATTTGCCAATCAAAGTGGGAGTTTAACTGGCCACTAAAACCATATGGCGCAGAACACCTTTGTCCTTTACTCCAAAGATGATCGCCTTGTCAGTCTGCACAGCATCTGTATTTGCTGATTTGAGATGTCTGCACTGACCGCCCCATCCCTGCACACAGCTCCCTGACCTTAAGGTGCCGTCCAGGGACACTGACCCTCCTCTAGAGCCAACACAACTCAAGGGCAAGAAGCTGCACAACCGCACCGCAAGTCAGTCCAGTGACTTGACCCAGCTGAAAATCACACGTGCCATTTGACGGATTCTTTTTTCAACTGATCCAAGTCACTGCTGCAACCCTCCCTCCCCACACATCTCCCTTCAACCATGCCACGTATTCCTGCTCCTTTACTTGAAATGGCATTTCTTTGGCTTCAGCCTGAGTCAGTCAGAGAGAAGGCAGAAAACTCTGAAAGAAGCGGACAGCTTTCAGTTAGGTAGGCTGCCTTCAGTGGTGTTCTCCTGATCCAGTGACACAAATCAGTGTCAGTGCAAAGGAAGGGGGCAAGAATGGGTGGCTTGCCAGAGAAACAGGCAGTAGTGCAAAGCAAAGCCTGCAGCACTGAAATTTGCTTAAGCCATAGAGAACTGAGCACTCAGACTGCAAGCTGGAACCAGACAAGGAATAATTAGTCTCCTTCCTTAATATTTAGTATGCTTTAAAACTGACTTTTAATCATTATGACAAACAAGGAAACATTAAGGGAAAGAGAGGAAAACCAACACAAGTGCTATCAGAATGGGCAAATTTCTTCCTCTAGTCTCAGGGCATTTCTGTGTGCATTACTTGCTGGCTGTAGAGCTCAACCTTCGACACCTGCTTTGTCATACTGGCAAATACGTGTACAGCAATGCACTGAACCGCACGGAGGAATGGATTCAACCAAACAAATATTTTTGGA
The DNA here is from genome assembly GCF_047663525.1 of Anas platyrhynchos. Classification (NCBI taxonomy): domain Eukaryota; kingdom Metazoa; phylum Chordata; class Aves; order Anseriformes; family Anatidae; genus Anas; species Anas platyrhynchos. Next base: position 88,970,371 of record NC_092588.1, on the reverse strand, counting down.
GCTAGGGTTCTTGTTTGTCATTTATTATGCAAGGTCAGCTTTTTAATCCTCCTAGCATGTGGCCAAGCTGCTGTTGTGGCTCAATGGAAGAAACAGCTGAATGGTCTGAGGAAGGAGCTCCTGAAGTCAATTATAGCACACTACCACCCCAAACCCTTTTGAGATTTAAGCTGAAACAAAGCAAAATACAACAATTATGGTTTAAAAATGTAACTTGATCCATCACTCAGATTAACTGTCACTCAGATAAAAAAAGAACTTAATTTACGCCATGGCAGCTCAGTGCTGTGCCTAAACCCTTTATATGCTTCAACAGCACAATCCCTTAACAACATTCACCTACTAACACAGTTTACAGTCCCATGGGAAGGCCTGCAATGAAAGAAAAGTTGGGTATTATCCTGCATTAGGTTCAAAAGACCATAGGGAGGGAAAAAAGATCACTGCTTAGGGGGTCACAATTTAAGCATATTTAACAGAATGACTAAATTAACCAGACTAACCTTTCTAAACCTCTCTGTAGAGAAAGGGGATAAAGTTTCTGTTCTGGTGACCTTCTAGAGGAATTTATTTGAATGGTCTGAATGGCCTTCTGGATGACTCTTATCACTGATTACAAAGGATATCAAAGATGACATTACATGCTAGCTAAATACCTCACTCAGCAGTTAGCGCACATACACACGCACACACACCCCAAAAAAAAGGAAAGAAAAAAAAGACATAAAAGAGAGACAGCTTCATCTGTGTATAGTACTTGTAACATAGCTTCCTTCTATAAGACTCAGTTAGATTGCTCTGCTTTATTCTAAGATGTTGTGACAATATTTACTTTGGGAGGCTGGGGGGGGGGATGAGACATTCTGCTATTCCATTCTGCTTATATTTTGGCTCTGGGATTCAAACTTTGTCAGAGAGATGAGCAAATGATTAGCAACCATCTCTGAAATACTCAGGCTGAGTGATTTGCTCAGTGCTAGACTAACCGTGACAGAAGGGAAGGAAGAATGGCATTTTTCAAGACAGCACTCAGGTGTCCTAATGATGCGATCCCACATTTTCTCCCTACAGCCCCTGCCTACCCGTTTGCCAACTTCTACAAATGATAAGGAAGTTCTAGTAGGATATGATATGCCTTTCTTCCACTCCATAGAAAAGTTCCATCTTCTTGCTCAGAAAAACAAAAATCATCTTTACTTTACAATCAATAGGGAACTGATTCTACTCTGAAATCGTCCTTTTCTGAATAAGTCACATGGTAAAAGCTTTTTCTGGTGGTTTGACTGAAAATGAGAGAGACAGGTACAGCGAAGAGGCTGGGAAGGTGGAGCTCTAATATTTGACAAAAGGGACAAAGCAATGAAAATGGGACATTTGCTTTGTTAAAAGCAGAACACAGAGTTATCACATGGTTCTGCAGGCCAGTCATGACTTTCTTCTTCCCCTTCTTGTGACTTACTATGTCTCGGTATAATTTTTTATTTAGCATATAAACATCTAAAATCCCTTTCCCAAAATTAATCACATCTCAATTCAAGTTTCTTAGACGTATATAATAGCACAGAAGGAAAATAAAAAAGGGCCAAATAAAATATTATTTTACTAATGGAAAGAATAAAAACACACAGATATATATATATATATATATATATATATATATATATATAAAGTTAGAATAATGAATGTTATTAATTCCCAATATTTATAAAAATGTCCATCAAGAACAAGCAAAGAAGCCAAAGGACATTTTTTTACTTGACAATAATAATGACATAATAAAAGAAATTATTTTTTTATGCATGCAATGACTCCGTTTTGTTACATCTATTAGCTTTGATTAGAAATAAATATGTCCAACTGCAGAGGATTACATTCTTTAGAATAAACTAGGTTGTAATTACTTGAGTAACAACTTTAACGTTGAATAATTCAATTAATATTGAAAGTGTTCAAATAACACTCAGCAATAAAGACTGGAACTCCACACTTTACAGACCAATAACAGTAAAGAATGATTAACAATTATCTTCATTTACACTGAAAAGAAATTTTATCTCACACTATTTTAACTGTAACTTAACTGACAACTGTGTGTCATTCATTGCTTTTCACAAGTATCTAAAAGTATGAAAGCTAGAATAGAACAGTTTCATCTGGTTGATCATAGCAAAATAACTTAAGAATAGGCGAGTAACAGTAATATGTTTCATCTATCACTAGATGTGGGTCAAGCCCTAGCATCCATGGGACAGACTCATCCTATCTTCTCATTAAATCCATGTTTTGTCACTGATGGCATCAGAGACAATCTCCAAAACACACATCTCATTCAACATGCTTCTTCAGCATTTCACCTGTAAGTAATTGGTTGGAAAAATTAGGTGTTTTAATAATGATGTACATCAATAAGCATTTCTAATAATAATAAATCCAATAAAAGACAAACAGCCCTGCTATTCAACCTTCACTGATAAGAAAGTAGAGAAGCATGGCGCTGTTTGCATAGAATTAAGATGGGTGTATACTGTCTTTCACGTTTTGACAGTCTTACAATGTCACATCGCAAAGAAGCATCCCTAAAGAAAATTATTTCTATCTAATTCAGAAGGTAATATTTTATTCTTGGGCAATTTAAATAAATAAGCACATATAATAAATACAATACAAAGCACATACAATAAATAAACCTCTGGAGATTTGATGAGTATAATGTGGTAGAAAGGAAAAACAAATCAATTAAGCAGCTACCCTGATCTGAGAGAGATGCCTCTAACTTGAGTGAAATAGAATCTGAAACGTTTATGGACCTTTCGAAACAGGAAGCTACTTTATTTGCCATCGGCACCAAAATCCTTTGTTGTTATTGATCACCGTCCCTTGATGATCAGCAATGACCTGGGTAAAAATACAGCTTATCCAGCTTTGATTCTCTGGAAGCTATGCCTCTCAAAAATCATGATATTAAACTAGCACTAGACTTGTCTTTCACATTGTCTCATGTATGTTTCTTTTCAACTAAAGCAAAATAGATATCAAATGTCCTTTCGTCTCCTGCTCAACACACAGCCTTTTGTATAATCAAACCAAAACAAGAAGTGCATAACACTAAGCACATGAACCAGACAAAGAAAAGAAGAAATTCGAAAAGAACTTTGTAAGTTGGGCTTTAACCTTCTCTAGATACTTACACACACTATGAACAACCCAGTGTATGCTGAGTTTAAATTTTAACTTTGAATCTTCTGACCTTACTGTATCATAAGTGAAAATTGATTGACTCCTCTAAAACTGCACTAATTTAAAACTTCCATTGCCCTTGGGAATGTTTGCACATCTAGTTATTTCTTCAGCTGCGAAAGACAGTAGGTAGTTGTTTCTATGGAAGCCCAGTCTTCCAGAGGAAGACAATCTGCAGTGTCACCTTCAGAAAGCATTAGAAATCGTTTAGCTAGAAATGCTCACACAACTGACTGTAGCATTGGCTTTAAACACATTCTCTGACAGCAACTATGTTTATGAGGTAATTCCGCAGATAAGTACACTGAGAACAAAAGCTCAAGATTCTCCGTGTGATGAAAACACCATCACTTCTTCTTTCTTCATGTTTCTTTGTTCTTAGAAAGCCCTGTTAATAATCAAAGATCACTTCAGGTCCTTATCTATGACCCAAACAAGCATATCTCAGCCCTGAAACCATGAGGAGCCATCTCAGAGCTACCACATAGTGTTACTGCATGGCAAAAAGTCTACATAGCTAAACAAACAAACTGATTTTTCCTCTTTAAGGAAATGTTATCCACCCATCTTCCCAATTTTAGAAAGATTACACTCCAGCACAATCTACTATGTCACACTTACAAAATGGTATTAATTTCAAATAGTGAGATTAATTCCTGGAGTTTGTGATTACAATTTGTTTTATTCTATGGCAATATTCCTCTCTCTAACTTTTCTAAACTAGGAGTCTACCCACACAAAGCAGTTAGCCAGTCCTTATTTTGTCTTTTAGTATATTTAGTATATTTAGTCCTTTAGTATACCAAGTCTCCACCACAAACTGCGGCTATCTAGAGTGTACAATGTTGATAATTTTAGATTTTATCTGGAGCTGATGCTTCTGTTTTGTTTGATCATATACATGTACAATAACAACCTCTTCTTGAAAACTTAGGTTCAAGTTAAAGCCATGTTTAGTAACAGCGATCTTTTAGTGGTTTTGGCTAAGAGAAGACTTGTACAAATGCCTTAAACTCTACCATTTGAATGACACACCAGAGTGTGTTTAGAAACATCCTGAAAGGAAGCAGCAAAAGTTTAGCTCAACACACAGAGCGAGAGATCTGGCAATCATGCTGTATTCCCGCTCACATCATGCCCTACCAATACCAACAGAAATTACAGATGTGTGAGGCATCGCTTTTCCTACGGGTGTGCCTGTCCTTGCTGGAGCCTCTGTCAGCCGCCCTCCAGCAGGCATCAACACCTGGAAGGCTTGGGTTACATTGCCCAAGTTTTAAAGCCACAGCTAAAATCTCTCTTGGCCCCAGCAAAATGAACCACAAAAGCTCCCAGTGATTACTGCTGTGCTACATTTCCCATTTTTCCCCTCTATCGTTACTGACAGATGGACATTACTGACCAGCGATAGGAACCAGGATGCTGAACTGGGCAGATCTTTTGTGACAATGCATATAGTTTTACAATCTCATTATTTCTTCAAGACACAATTCCAGGTCTGTTAGTTTTAACCTTGTACATGACCTGGCCAGTAAAATATGACTGAAGAGTCACACTGTGCTGGCACACGCTATATTTTATACATGTAACTGGGGAAAATCAGGTGCTAAAATCAAGCATAACTATTACATAGCAACTAGCCAAACTATAATCCAGCTAATTTTCCTGAAGTTACTTTGAATTGTTTTGAACCCTTAATATTTCTACATTCAAGTGTTGTCAATATGCAGATGATGTTTCATCAGATAACTGTTTTATGGAAAGAACTTCAAAAAATACCGACTTTTGAGTATCTACTAAATACAACATCCAACACAACACAGTGTCAGAGAAGTATTTTGAAGTTGTATATATTTCAACTGACTTAAAAACGTACCTCAATGGTTTTCCCACTTGCGTATCTGTAAAATGTATATCCAATGGCTTTAGACTAAAACCATTTATTTATTATTATTCCTTGAAACAAACAACTTTCTGTAAACTAGTGCTTTACATCAAGTAGAAATTCTTACAGAGGTATGCATTAGCACTTGCAAAATGAAAATCCCAGTCAGAAAGGAAGAAAGATTTTTCCTTCCTTCTGTATCTATCCAACATACTCTGAAAAACAGGGTTTGATTTTTCAGATGCTATTATGACAATCAGCAAAGACTGAACATAAGTCTTAATTTACAGAAAAGCTGTGAAACTTTCAGAAACTGTGGGGGCAGAAGAGTTGGAGAAGCACAACTATAAATGTGGTTAGGCCACTTAAAACATTTACTTTATCTTTCTCCACAGAATAAAATAAAATAAAATAAAATAAAATAAAATAAAATAAAATAAAATAAAATAAAATAAAATAAAATAAAATAAAATAAAATAAAATAAAACAACATGGCCTAGAAGCAAGATTTGATCAGAGTTGTACTAATTTATTTTATGCAGTACGATTATAAACTGTGCAACCTCACTGAAGAATCACAAAATCTATCACAAAATCCAAAACCCAGTTATGGTAATTACTTTGTTTCGCTATTCAGCAAAATTACTAAGTATCTTTCAACTATTTATCTAATAGTTACTTTACTTCACATTTTAATGCTAGCAAAATGGCTTTAAAATCATTACAAACATGAAAATCTATGTTTTTTTCTTTTTTTTCTAATATCCATCTATGTATTCATACATGTTTGTAGATTCCTTGCAAAAGATCTACAGCAGGTCACTGTTAAGGGACACACGGAAATCTTCTGAGGATGTTTATTAAAACAGTAAATATTCTTGCCTTTATACTGTACAGAACCAGTAACATGCTAATTTTCTTTTCCCCTAAGTAGTATGGAGGGAAGTTCAAAGAAATTATTTCAAAGAGCATAATATTCTTGTTTGTAAATATTGAAAGCCCATCAAAAATTGGAAAAATAAAAGCTCTCCTTGGGGAGATGTTATGACTTTGGATAATATATTTGATAATGAAAAATACAGAGCTCTCATTCTTAAGGTATTTTCTAGACTAACAATATATTGTCAGAGAAAGCACACTGTACACTTAATATGAAAATTACAAATGTCCAACTCAAAGATGAACAAAAACCCAACAATCCTGTATTTATTGACAAATTAAGGTCATCACATACCTCATCACAACATCCATCCAAAACCTCAAAGGCACAGAAGAAGTTAACAGGACTTACATATTCCCTTTTACCTTACAAATACAGTCTGTAGAGCTCACTCTTTCAGCAGATATCCAAAAATAATACATTACCCAGTGACACCAGATTTGGAGTTTGTTATAGTACATTATGAGTGGCATTATTGGCCTGCATATCAGTTTTATCTAACACATCTGCACATCCAGTTATGACATATTTAAAAAGTCATTCTGGTTGTCAATGCTTTGTATGAAGTACAACCTTTGTAAGCACAGAGTATTTATGAGAGAGAGACGAAACCGTAACAGTTAGTAACTTGTTTCTTCCGTGGCTTTGGCACAGGTCAGTCATGCCACAGTGGTCAGGAATAAATGAAGCTGCACCCAGTGAGAAGTCAAAGGGGGATACTGCATCACTGATGCTGTTTCAGCTGTATCAAGCTTCCTGAAGAACAAGAGGCTGTGGCATGTATTGTTAAGTTCAGTGTGTCCAACAATTCATCCTCATTCAAGAGGTACTGAAAGTAGGAATAGTGGGACCAAGCTTCTCTGATAGTACAGACTTGTAAGGTGGAAGTAATTACTCTGTAACTCTACGTGTGAGTGGCAATGCATTAGCCAACATCTTTGATTGACCCAAAAACCTCAAGAAATAAAATTGCAGTCTGTTGTAAGGGAGAGACTGTGAAGGTAAGAATTATCAGAACCTCGTATCCTTTGTGGAGGAAGCATCTCTCCCCCTGCTCTCTTCCTCTCCTCCCTCTCCCGCCCTGACAGACATGGGTAAGTCAAAGCAAAAATATATATATATATATCTGTTTTCATAATATACACGCACATTACATATACATGCTCGTACAAAGCAGTTTTGTACATTAGAAAATTGTTAACCATCTCCTTTTCTGTGAATCACTTGCAATCCTACAGAGGACACAATCAGAATTTAACTCCTTTGGCTATTTGGACTTCAGGAGCAGTTACTAGATTCTTGCTAGGCCAGTATCACAGCAGAGAGCAGGACACGCTGAAAGAGTGGGGGCTGAGGCAGTTTCTAGGCAGCAGCAGAAGAGGGGGCACCGAGGCCTCCTGGGTTCTGTCTACAGCTCTGGGACAGAAGATAAGAAATATCTCAAACTGGTGAAAGACAATGTGGCAAGGGATGTGGGAAAGCATCACGTTTCTTGCACTAAATGTGGTGGTGCCATTCCTAAGGTGCTCTTCCATTAGCTCTCCATTTTTAAAAAGGGGAAGTCACCAAAGGGGGACCAACAGCTAATCCTAAAATCTATTTTAAGTTAGATGTACAGCTTCCACTCTTCTTGAAGAATCATAGAGAAGTTTGGGTTGGAAGGGACTTTAAAGCCTATCCAGTTCCAACCTCCCTGCCCTGGGCAGGGACACTTCCCACCATTCCAGGCTACCCAAGGCCTCATCTGGCTTGGCCTTGACCACCTCAAGGGATGGGGCATCCACAGCTTCTCTGGGCAGCCTGTGCCAGTGCCTCACCACCCTCACAGTGAAGAATTTCTTCCTAATGTCTAGTGTAAATCTCCCATTTTACTTTAAAGCCATTTCCCCTTGTCCTTTCACTGCCCTCCCTGACACAGAGTCCATCCCCAGCTTTCCTGTAGGCCCCATGCAGGTACAGGAAGGCCACTATAAGGTCTCCCCAGTGTCTTCTCTTCTGTAGGCTGAACAACCCCATCTCCCTCAGCCTGTCTCCATAGGAGAGGTGCTCCAGCCCCTTGATCATCCTCATGACCATCCTCATGTTCCAACAGGTCCATGTCCTTGTGCTGGGAGCCCCAGAGCAGAGTGCAGAGCTCCAGGTGGGGGTCTCATAACAGCAGCGTAGAGGGCCACAATCACCTCCCTCGCAGCTTTTGGTGCAGCCCAGAATATGGTTAGCCTTCTGGGCTGCAAGCGCACGTTGCCGCCTCATGTCCAATTTTTCTTACACCAATATCCACAAGTCCTCAGGGCTGCTCTCAATCCGTTCATCCCCCAGTCTGTACTCATGTTTGGGATCGCCCTGACCCAGGTGCAGGACCTTGCACTTGGCCTAGTCAAGCAAATCTCTCTCAGTCTTTCATCTCTTCCGAAATGAGCAGTAATATTCGCTCAATTTGTTGTCAAACTAAAACCAGAAAGATCCAGCCATTACAGCACAATGACTGTAAGACCCCCTTTCATGAAGAAATGTCATTGATATTTGGGCAACATCTTAGGAATTGTCACATAAAAAAAAAAAGAAACAAAAGAGATATCCCAAGATACTTTGAAATTTCTATGAGACAGATTGAATAAAAACAACCTGTTTCAGTGGGGAAACAATTGCTACTGCCCAAATGGGTATTATCGGTTTTATGTTGCTATCAGTTTTTCATCAAATAGCTACCAAAAACTACAGTGCATTCCAAGTTGCATACAGCAGACAGTGGATTTCACCTTTCAGCTAACCTGAGTGAAAGAGATGTTTAAACTTCCTGGTAAAAGCTCACAAAACATGATAAAGATGTGATTACTACAATGTAACTAGGACTGTGATACAAACTTTACTTTTAAGTTGATGATTCCCATGCAGGATCCAGTTTTCAACTAAGTGACAGCATTTCTCCTCCAGTTTTCTATGTTCTACCATTTCAGAAATTAGCACAGTAGTTGAAGAAGAGCCCATGGCATCAGAAGCATTTTTATTTTTATTTCTTTGAACTTGAGACCACTGTTGGATACACAAAGTTTAAATTTTCATAGAATACACGTCTTTGGGGCTTACATATTAGGTGATCAGACTTGACATATAGACTAATACATGACCACAGAACTTCAGTCAGGTGCTTCTGAAATTGGTTTCAGTTTGTAGTTTCACTATATCGGTAAAATTTAATGTCAAAGGCTTTAGTTCTAAAAATAAAAACAAAAATAACAAATCATCATCTGAAGTGAAATATCACCTTGAAAACAACAGACTTTAGGATAAAAAAAAAAAAGTGCATGTATTTTGCAAGACACATGAAGGATTTAAAAAAAAAGACATTTTCTAATCTATAAAACATAAATAAACATATAATTTTGGACTACAGGACTTTAAATATGTCAACTTTTAATATTTTAATGGAAATTGGTTAAGTCACTTTAAAATACTACGTTTATGAGCAATGCCAAGGTGAAATACACAGTGAAGAAAAGACACCAATGCACACTTGCACTTGGCGAGGTTCAGACAAATCGCTCTGCTTACTTCCTGGTAAACCCCAGTAGGAATGTTTTAATCTGAGTAGCAATCACAGCCCAGGTCTAACTACAGTTACTCAAATGTATTGATCCAGTGGGTCACGTAAACCATCAACTGTAACAGTTATACCTAGAGGAAAGATGGAAACACTTGGTCGTTTGATTAGATAAAATCTCCAACAGGCAGAGAATTTCACTACATTTCCACTGCAGTTAGTACAGCAGTTACTGAAATTTAGAAGATAGAGACCCTGCCAAACTGAGCACAGCTTCAGTACTGCCTTTGGTACTTTTCACCTGTCAGATTATGCAGTTGTCCAGGGAAGTACCTTTATAGGATCATTTCTACATTTCATCAAATGAATTTGTCACAGCAATCTCGATTTAGGCTGACTTTAATCCCAGACATGACAGCAAGGGTCTGCCAGAGGAGGTCAAGTGATGTGACTACGGAGGCAGCAACCACAGCTGCTTTCCAAACGAACCATCTATGTGGCAGTATGGCACCACATTTACAACTACTCCACTGGAGATGACGAGAACAAGCAACAGTCTTGCAGTGGGCGGGGAACAAGCCCATAAAGTAAAGCAAACTTGTCACAACATAAAAGAAAGTAGCCCTAGTACTTGCTGGAACACAGAACTTCTCAAAAGCTACAGCAATGCAGAAGGCAGCAGACATGGATGAAGAAAGATGGTGTAAAATGCGCCTATTGAAACAAATTTGGGAAGAAAAAAAAAAAAAGATGGCACTTTTACTTGTATTTTCCTTTACCTGCCTTGTTGACCAAATTTTCCAAGTCTGTCCACCTCATTGACACGTTGTCACTTGAAGACTCAAACTAACAAACAGAAAAACTATGCTCTTTGCCTCACCCATAGAAGTTGGCAAGATTACTGTCTTTCATTTTCCATCTAGAAAAGACAGCCTCTTCAATGCTTTTCTATAAATGCTTCACATTTTCTTCAAATCAACTCCCCCCTCAAAAAAAAAAAAAAAAAAAAAAAAAAAGCGCTGGTCATCATTAAAACAACTCTGAGAAAGCAGAGGAACAAATGACATGAAGGATACAGCCAGCCCAACAAAGTCACCCTTTCAGCCTGTTAGCATATTTCAAGGTTTCTATCTTTGAATTCCCAATCATCGGCCTATAGTTGGGCTCCCTCTCTACCAAGTTTATATCCAGAGTAAAAATCATCCCATACACAACCGAATCCACAAAGAATTTTTTGTTAAAAAAGGAACTTACCTTCATTTGTATTGCTTATAAGCGGATTTCTCATTTGTATTTTGGAAGAACCATGGCACCTATCAGCAGGAGCAGTTAGCATTCATACTCAGCCTAACAATCTCAAATAGATTTTACACTTTTTTCATTCAAGACACAAGATGAAGATTCAGAAGGAAAAATGGAGATATAGCAAATTGCACTGGACTTCAATCACCAGATTGAAAAAATACTGTATTGCGTTAATTACAATGAAATATCCACAAAATGGTCAATAACGTGGTAGTTCACAGAGAATTTAAATTATCCAATATTCAACGTTTCAAGTCAACTTGAAGTTATATACCTCCCAAATTAGTATTCACTACATTTAAATTATTTATGATTTCTGATTTTTCAGGCACGGCTCTGTAAATTGCATCAAAAGACAAAACTTGTCAAAAAAGAACAGCAACTTAGAAAAAAACAAACACAAGCAACAGTTTGACCACATCTGAGTCCAAAAGCATTAACAATTTTGGCACTTCAAGTAAACTTTGCACTTACACAATGAACGAAAGTGACTGGTTTTAAAAGTAAAAAAAAAAAAAAAAAGCAGTCTATGGTTGCAAGCATTTTGAGAGACGCACTTTTGCCCAATGAATACGATACGATGCGTAACCTTCCTAGTGAGGATGACCATGGTCAACAGCCTACTGAGCCTTTCATACAAGTCAACATTGGGAACACAGCCTAAGACGAACAAACAGATTAATAAAGACTGCTCACTGTTTAACTTCAGCCCAGCATCCAGCAAGCAGAACTTTTCTTGTCATTCTTATGCCTATGGAAAATGACGTCCCATTGTTGGTCATTGAACAAATCCAGAAACACGCAACACGCAAGCATTGGCCACAGCACGGTCTACGGGCCCAACTCTTCAAACCCGACAGAACTTTTCCTGAAGTCAAAGCAAGTTTTGGGCAATTCTTTCCTACACAGAGCGGTCCCTACGTTTCTCAGCCACTTCCAGGGATCATCCCTTCAAGACTGGCTTAAGCCATGCTATGAGAATGGGGGAAACTTGCCAAAGCAATTAACCGTGATTTATCTGCCTTGGGAACACAGGCCTTCAGTCCTCTCATCCATCAGTTCAGCACCTCTGCTCAGCCTTCAACTTGCTTCAGACATAAGCCCACACGGGGTACCCTTCACGGGCTTACACAGGTCTGTTCGCCCATGGGTGTAATGCCACTCTGAGGAGACACCTGCGCACCAGCAGCGCGCAGCGAGGTGTCTCCTTCTGCCAAGTGTCCTGAAGGCCGCCTGTCTCCTTTGACCTTAGCATTCCAGCCTCTAGATATAAATATTATTATTTTTTTTATAAATCGCGGACTGGCTGCCTGCTAACCATGTGATAAACACCGTTTTGGCTTGGGGTGACTACCCCATTTACCCAAAAGACAAGACAGGCTCCGAAGCGGCCGCCGCTTCGCACTCCCAGGGATGACTTCTCGTCAAAATAAAAACAAGGAAGTTCAATCCAAGAGGACCATGATGCCTTTCAATTAAGGGCAAGGATGTGAAAATTGCCACACACAGGACAGGAAATTCGAAGTTGGGCTGTCACCGCACCCCCCGCCGCCACCCCAAAACCCTTCCCCTGCTGCCAGCCTGCCCTGCGGCCGCCCCGCCGAGGGCCGGCGTGCGGGAGCCCCAACTCGGGAGCCCCAACTCGGGAGCCCCCCCGGCTCCTCGGGCAGCCGTGCCCGGCGCTGGGGCTCGGGGCAGGTCGCGATCGTGGCGTTTGGCATCGCGGCGCGCAGGATGGTGGCACAGCACTCGGCTGCGGGGACGGCGCCGGCAGGGAGCAGCGCACCAACACCCCCCCCCCCCTTTTCCCTCTCCCTTTACACACACGCACACGCACACACGCAGCCCGGTTCCGGACCCGGGCGCTAACTCGGCTTTGCACGCCTCTTTGCACGCCTCTTTGCACGCCGCTGTGGCGCGCTCGCCCCGGGGCCGAGCGGCGGCGGCTGTCAGCGCTGCTCCCGGGCAGCGGGGGGACCGGGGGGGGACCCGCGGGGTCCGGAGGGGACCGGGGGGGACCGGGGGGGGCCGCGCAGGCCACGGGCGGCAGCGCTCGGGCTCCTGCCCTCCTTCCGTCCCCCCGCCGGGGGCAGCCGGGCCGGGGCCCTGCCGCTGGGGGTGACACGGGGCCAGGCGAGCCGCGGGCGGGGCGGGGTGCGGCGGGGTGGCCGGCGGGGCCGGGGCCGGCGGCGGGGGGGCTGTTACCTCGTAGAGTTCCTCGGAAGCCATGCTGGGGAGCCTCACAAGGTGGAGTTGGGTGCGGGCTCGCGGAGACTTTGTTTCAGTTGGTGGCCGTGTGGCCTCCTCCTCCCCCGGCTCCTCCGTCTCCCTCCTCCTCCTCCTCCTCCTGTTCTTGCTGCTCCTCTCTTCTTCTTCTTCTTCTTCTTTTTCTTCTTCTTCTTCTCCTTCCTCCTCCCCCTCCTCCTCCTCCTCCTCCTCCTCCGCCCCGCGCGTCTCTCTCCAGCGCACCCAGCAGCCCCGCTCGCTGAATGCCGCTGAGCTGCCGCTGCCGCTGCCGCTGCTGCTGGCGGCGGGGCTGCGCGCACCGCAGCTGCGCAACGCGGCTCGCGCCCCGATCGCGAGCGCGCCCTCGCGCTCTGCTCCCCCCCCACACCCCCCCTCCCCTCCCCTCTCCTCCCCTCCCTCGCTCCGCCACCTCCCGCGGGCGCGCGCACGCGGCGGCGCCCCGCTCACGCGCGCGCGCTCCCGCCTCCTCCTTTCCTCCCCCCCCACCCCCCCTCAAGCCCTCCGTTCCCCGGCCCGGCCCGCTCGCTCCCTCCCCAGGAACACTAATCGAGCGCAGAGAGAGCGCCGCCGCTCCGCCTCGCCGCCCGCCCGGCACCATCCTCCCCCCCCCCCCCTCCTCCTCCTCCTCCTCCTCCTCCTCCTCCTCCTCCGCCTCCCCCCGCTTTGATCTCCCATTGTCTGCCCAGCCGGGGCTCGGGGCCGCCCGCGGGACGGGCGCGGGCTGGTGGGGGGCACATGCACACGCACACGCGGCACCCCGCCGCCCTGCTTCCTCCTCCTCCTCCTCCTCCTCCTCCTCCTCCTCCTCCTCCTCCCGTCCAGGTGAGCGTCTGTCCCGCAGCAGGGAGCTGCGCCCTGCCGCAGAGCAGCGCAAGTTAAAGCGGAGTTCATCACACGCGTGCAGTCAACCCACACACTGACTCAACAAATTTTTGATCAAGTTGCCTCTTGCTTCTATTTTATTTTATTTTTTTTTTGGCCAAAGACTTGCAAAAGCATTTCTCAGAAACGGAGACACCCCTCAATATTCTACTTTGATAAACGAGTTTGGGACCGCTGTCCAGGAGGCATCCGTTCAGAAAATGCCGATCTACTTACGGGATTTGGGTGATTTGTACAGAAAGGACTGGAAATTCCTTTTGGAGATGCGGTTTACCCATCCATCCGTTCTTCGTGACCAAAAGATCACTTCCTCCAGGCCAACGTTCTTCCTCTAGGTGACTGAAAATCTGGCACTGGACAGCCAGATGGACACCATTTCCATAGACAAAATGTCTGCCACCTTCAGTACTTTTGTAATTTCCTAACTAGCCTATGAAGAGTTTAGAACTGGTTGGTCTTGAAACCATTTCTTGAGGTCTTCAAGAGCTGGGCTTAACCTAGGTATTGTAAAAGGGGGCTGTTCAGTGACAGGATCGTTGACCCAAGTATGGGCCTGTGTAAGAAATGGACGTGGTTGAGGTCTAGGATCTCCGTGACTGCCTTCCTCTTGACCCTGAGGTGAGCATTCACTCAGTTTCTGGGCCGTGGTCTGAATCCTTTTTGAGCCGTACACAGCATACCATCATTGTAGCTGTCTTTTGAAGGACAACCTTTTAAAGTATTCTGTAGTCATGTTTTGGCAAAGGGTTGGCAGCAATGGTTGCTGAAGATGTTACTTCACTTGCAAGGCATAAGCATAGAACACAGGAAGTTCTTCTTTTCTTGCCCCCTCTTTTCTGTTTTAACGTTGTAGTCAAACAGATCCTAGGCGTTTTGTTCTTCTGGATGACTAAAAAGAAATACAGTTCATCAGTACTTCTCTATTTTTAGTACTTCATGGAAACAACAAAAGCTCAGAGTTATTACTAATTTTAAATGTTTCAACCACCATCCACATTACATCTTCATTGAAGGACGTTCTTCTTTTACACATATTCATTGCTTGCAGTGCCATTAATTCTTCTTTGCTGCCTATTCTAACCTTTTGTCCTTGTTGCTTTGTAAGACTTCTCAGGTGAATCAGCCATACTGTTCAAAAATACCACGTGATACTGCTGTGGTTCAAGCATCTGAGAGGTACCAAGTTTTGTGACTAGTGTCAAGGTTTTGCATTTGGGTTTTGTTACATTAAGTTTCACGATAGCTTGATCTCTTCTTGCTCTTTCTAGAAAAAATTGAGTTGTCTAAAAGTTGTGTGTGTTGTCTAGATCAGCATTTCCTTCTAATTTTTTAAAGTGTTTCACACTTTCCTCACTGAGGCAGGATGTATCTTTTTTATCTGCCTTTTCTATTGAACAGTCTTTGTTGTTAAAATGAAGCTTTACAGCAACTTTGTAAATGGCTTTATTAACGTGGCATACCGATGTTTCTAGTAAAGAGGTTGTATGGAATACAGTTACTGAGCAGTCTAGGACAAGTGAAAAGCCAGGCCTGTTTGAAATCTGAGAGTAGCAGGGCGTCTTCTTAGAGGTGAGTGAAACAGCCTTGGTTAACCCAGTCTTGGAAAGAATCAGACAATATGAAAAAAGCACAAGTTTTAGCATACAGTGCTTCCAGTTTGAAGAAGACAACTGCCTGTAGTGGCAGTCTTGGCAAATGTCGGGACAATCATTCTTTCAATTAGCAGAGTGAAGAATGTTTAAATGTATGGACAAGGTGCAGATCATGGAATCACATTAATTTAAAAAGGTCAACTCCATTTCAATATCACCATGTGCCACCGAAATGTCTATAAAGATCTTCATTGATGGTGGAATGGCTGAATTTGGGATAGTTATGGTGTTAGACCATAGCTGCCTAAAAGTTGGCATTAGTGAAAATATCACAGAGGTCTGTATTAGATGGCAATGAGTCTACACTTCCAGAATTTGCTCTGACCAAGGCATCTCAGCCATATGTGATATGCAGACATTTATCCACAAGATCATAACTCTTGACATTAAGGTGACTATCAGTAACTTTTTTGATCGGTCATTTCAAGTTTGTTGTTGTTTTTGTTTTTGTTTTTAATTTATATTTGGGAGTAGAACTTGGAAATAAAACATTTAGTAGTTGAGATGTAGTCAGTGATTACCTGAAGGATTTCAAAAGATGTGACTGATAAGGTCAAATGTGATGGTCTACGCTATAGATATTAACTTCTGATCAAATTATATCATGGAATCACAGTATTACAGAATATTTAGGGTTGGAAGGGACCTGTAGAGGCCATCTGGTCCAACCTCCTGCTCAAACAGGGCCACCTTCGAGCAGGTTGTCCAGGACCACATCGAGATGGCTTTTGAAGATCTCTAAAGGGGGAGACTCCACGACCACTCTGGAAAACCTGTTCGATCACCCACACAATACAGAAGTGCTTCCCGATGTTCATATGGAATTTCTTGTGTTCTGGTTTGTGTCTCTTGTCCTGGTACTGGGCACCACTGAAAAGAGCCTGGCTCCATCTCATTGCATCCTCCTTTCAGGTATTTATACACACTGATAAGATCCTCCTTGAGCCTCCTGTTCTCCACACTGAAGAGTCCCAACTGTCTCAGCCTCTCCTTATAGGAAAGATGCTCCAGTCTCTTGATCTTTCTGGTGGCCCTCCATTGGACATTTTCCAGTATGTCCACATCTCTCTCATCCCATGCTACTTTTTCACAGTCACTGAAAAGCCAGTCAGCATAGTCAATGGAATTCAGGGCATGCTTCGTCTCATCTTAGATAGCTGCCTATGTCTGGCCAGATGAATTGCACTTTAAATTTGATTGACTATGTTGGCTGAATTTTTGCTGATTGAAAATATGATACCTATCCTTCAACTGCCTAAGAAAGGTAAGATGAATCCTACTCACATTTGTATGATCTTGTCTTTTTCGTCTAAGACAACTGGATGATTTAAAACTCCATGTTAGCCAAACAACATTGAAAGATTAGGTATGTAGTATATAATATCCATTTGCCCCTAATATTTTCACTTTATATTTTGATCCTATTCCTATTTGCCCTCATCTTAACTCCTAGGATATGGTTCATCCTTGTACTCTGATAGTCTCTTGAAATTTCTATCCCTCTTCCTTTCCCCATCTCTGTCTCATTCTCTTGTCTTCTAAGTGTCTTGGGATATTTAAGTTAAAATAAACAATTACAAATGCTAGGTAAAATAACAACAACAAAACACTTTTATTGAAATCTGTATCTATAATTTCAACACAAAGCTGGGGATTATGTTTCCCATTTTGTTGTAGGGGTGGCATAAACAGAGGTGTTTTCAGTCAGAAAGATGTTTTTTTGTTCCGTGACATGTTGTGAAAAATGGAATCACCTAAAGGAATGGCTGTTAAACAAGACTCTTAAAGTGAAAGTCTAGAAGATGGAGTCTCCTTATTCTCTCAACTACTAAAACATGATTTGCATTGATCTGAAAAACATTGACTTTTGGATTAGATTAGGACAGTAACATAATCATATGTAAATAACTGAAGAAAACAGTGGTAATCATTACTTACACTAATAGATTACTGGTAATTTTTGTGCATTTTGTTATCATCATATCTAGTTCTTTATACAAAAGGGCATAGTTTATTTCCCCAGATTATTGCTTTCAAAAATGTTAGCAGATGCTCCACTGTTTTCTTGTGGACTTCAATAATTTTTGTTAACAAACAATAATTTTTCTTCACAATCTACCCATGAATTGAGCTTGTATTGTAATCCATCATCTACCCATGTAGAACTGAGACAAGAAATTAAAGTCAAAATTGTCAGAGATATCTGCTGCTCCATTAAAAAGGCCTAGATTTAAGTACCTACGATAATATCATATAGCCACAGAATCATAGAATCATTCAGGTAAGCAAAGACCTCTGAGATCATCTAGTCCAACATTTAACCTAGTACTGACAAGTCCACCACTAAACCATGCTACTAAGTTCTTCATCTGCACGTTTCTTGAAGACCTCCAGGGGTGGTGACTCAACCACTTCCCTGGGCAACCTGTTCCAATGCCTCACAACCCCTTCAGTAAAGAAACCTCCTAATATCCAAGCTAACCCTCCTCTGGTGCAACTTGAGGCCATTTCACCTCGTCTATATGTAGTATGTTAAAATACGTTAAAAGTAGCATTTTTATTGATACAAGTTGCAGGTGTAAATACTTCTGCAACTCCATCTGTCTGCCCAACATCTTGAATTGAACCTCTCTATGTTGAATTCTGTATATATTCTCTATATATTGAAGATATATAGAGAAGACATCCTTGGCCATTATGCTTTAAAAATGACTTGCTTAGTATCAAATTAAAGCTCCGTGACAGAAGTAGGACTAAATTATAATCTCAAGGGACAAAATGCATCTTTTATCTATAGGACCTGTGTTTCTTTTCCTGCCTTCTCCTACCTCTTTCACTACCAGCCTTTCTAGTTTTGCAACACATGACACTGGAATCTGAAATACAACAGCTTCCATCACTGCACAGGGACAGACCTAGCCCTGACTATGGGAGCCATGCAGTCAATAGTAATGGAAATCTGATTACTTTGTTTACATCCCTGGTAAATCTGTCTGCCACACATCCCTGATTTATTCGTAGAAGGTGCTCTGTGCCATGAATGAGGCAAAAGCTCCATAGAAATTGTGATGTGAGAAGCTGACTGGATAGTGAGCATGCACACAGACAGTGAACATGTACAGGTATTACCTAACTTTCAAAAAGTTTGTCTGTAAAGCCCCAAACTGGAAACAGAAAAGAAAAAACATCCTGTGCAATCACATTGTTCTCCCTTGCAGCTCACCCCATCGGTCCCCAGCAGAACCTAGACGTTGACATCCACATCGGAGTTTTAGCTACTTCGTTGAATGCCTTGGTCCTATTCACACTGGTGCAATCTTACCACTGTAATGTAGCTTCCATTGCCTTGGCAAGGATGAGAACCGGTTTACAAAACAATTCAGGAAACAAAATCCTACCTTAATGGTTGTGTTGGGATGGAAGCATGGAATGAAGCTGAAGGATGATTTTATCTTTACAGAACTCCTTAAGTGGCTGATCAGCCATAACAGTTTGCTTATTCTCATAGTCAAAGTAATGATCATTATGAAGACTGCATTACCTGAAAATTAAATTAGGGAAAGTCCTCTTAAATGTTTGAAAGGAGACGCCATAAACTAAGAAAGAAGTAGGCTGAGAACTGAGGTAAAAGTGGGTTCTGTTTCTGAAAGCTAGTCTTTCTTTCCTTTCATCTAGAATCTCTAATTTTCCTTCTCATGTCTAAATACAGTTTTAAAGTCACTGATATGTGGAGAGTATAGGCAGCTGAAATTACGTGCTTTCATAGTGAATACAAAGAACCCTACAGATCTTTAAGAGGTAGATATTCCAATATAGCTCATGCAGGATACATTGATATGTGTTCATAAAGAATTTGATTTTTCCCCCAGGTTATGAGTATGACATTTACAAGTTGATTTTTCCAAAACTTAAAAATCTTCAAGATTTTTTCTCAGCATGACAAATCAAGCATTTTCAAAATCCTATAACCAGTGTTGACAAGAGAAAAGAATCTTAGTCCAAGTGACAAAATATTAGCTGTTCTCTGTGGTAAGGGCACGTTTAGATATTGAGAAAGAAAAGGGTATTCCTTTTGATAATTTTAGAAAGATTAACAAACATTGTTTTTTTCCTAACCAAAAGGAAAAATCAAAAGCTTGACTTGACCATTTTTTTTTCCCTTTTTCTTAAGTAATTGAAAAAAAGGAAAACTGGAAAATTCAGAGGAAAGCTCTGTCCTAGAGCAATAGTAAGGCATCATTAGGAATAAAAATTATGAACTTTCTGATCTAACAGTTTTTGCAGATCTGAAATGGGTCAAAGATCTATGGGTTTGTTGGTTTGTTTGTTTCAGTTTCAAGATTTAACACTGTATTTTTCTGTGTCCAGAAGACTAATTTAACATGGTAATCTCAACATATCAAGTAGTGTTGTGATGTTTCAACTAGAGTTTGTGAGAGAATGGCACAGATTGTAATCCTTTCTTTCCTCCAGCTCACAGAAATGCAAAATATTGTCTGAAGAAGATGATGAAGAAATAAACAGCCACAGGGTTGGCTTCTTACATGTAGGTCTGGTTCTTTGCCTTCTACCCAGTACTGGGAATATAGGTCTAGAAATGACCTACTACTTCATTTCCCTTGACTGCCTAGGGCAAGGCTTTCTAGACAGCAGATTAAATTTAGACTTTGTGTAATCATCATGAAGTAGACTTATCTGTTCCACTGTAGCGTAGCCTAGTTCTACCAGTATATCTCACCAAAATTATATTAATATATAAGAATATTATTCCAATCAGTTAGGATTGGAGTTCGAAACACCATTCTTTCAAAAAATAAAAACAAATAGGCAAACTGCCATTCAACATAGGGAGGGGAAAGTAAAGTGTTTGACTTGATTCGGCATTAGACTAGAAATTTGACTGTGAATTCAATATAGTCTGAACTAAAACAATGTTGTTGTCCATAAAGGAAGAGCTGCAAAAGGTAAGGAATCTTTAGTGGGAAAATTAATGAAGTTTCTTGGAGGTGGTTCCTGAAGAGTTCCTTTTTGGGGGAAGTATGGCCCTGTCAGCATATAGCATCGTAAAATTGTGACAAAGTAGAAGAGGAAGTTGTCTGAATGCCCTTCATTTTGTTCCTTATCTGTTGTTGAAGTTGTCCAGAGGGTTTACTGATCTGACTGGTGGTTCATAGATGAGTCAATAACCTTTTGCAACAATCATGGTGATACTAGAGATCAGAACTATTGTTATGGTTTCTTGAGACTTCCTCAGCATTGCCACTGGATATAAAATTTATTATATTTCCTAGGGATAGACTATGACAATATGATCTTTTAACATGGAAGCTTAATTCAACTTGACTTCTCTTCTTAGGTCAATTGACAGATGGAGGTTTTGTAGCTGAGAACTAATAAATCTGAACTTGCAGACTCATTAAATTTCCCTCTTTTCAGGTAGCCCTCACTAACAAAGGTTGGTGCATGCAGTCAGGAGCCTTGTTGTTTAGATTGGTGGCATTGGAACAAAAGGCCTAGTTCCGGAAGTTTGCCTGTGTTAGGATATGTTGAGTTCTACTGGATTTGCTCTGTTAATTAGTAGCAGCTGGTAGCTGGGGATCTTCCGGTATCATTTTTCAAGTTTTGCTGTCAATAAACAAGGGTAATACACTAGTAAACATTTGGTTTTGGCATCAAGCCTCTACATGTATATCATCTTGAGCTGTGTTCATTGTCTTCACACAAGGAAACTGTGGATTGGCAAAGCATGGATACACTTCTATCTATGTCTTTATACACTGCAATGGGAATGACTTTTCTTCTGGAAGGTCAAGCGTTAACACAGGCACATGCCATATCTTTTATTTTGTCATTAATAACTTTTGTGTTGCAGCATAATACTCATTTTTCTTTTTAAAAAAGAATAAAGTCCAAAGCCATGTCTAATCAAACTGAGAAACTAATTAAATGTCAACCATGTTTGTGTATTTATGTCACATTGTACTAATTGAAATTCCACAACTGATCACATCTGTAGTCTGGAAGGAACTCTTGCCATTAACCATTCCCTGTATCTACCTTTTTGTGTTTTACCCTTAGATCACTATGAAGCAGTAAGTAGAACGAGTGAACAAAGGAGATATGAGGACACTCCAGTGAGTACTTCCTCAAGGAGTCAAGCAGTTATCAAGCTGTATTGTTGGCACAACCCAATAAGGAGAAGCTACAAAAGCTATACAAAGAAGAACATACTTATGATGAATATTGTTCTGGGGAAAACAAAAAGCTCCAAGCTGAATCTTTTTAGGTGAAATATTCCTTTAAAGAATTTGTCAAGAGGCATGTATCCAACTTGAAAAACTGTAATCCAAATGGCTTAAATTTAGCAAAGATAACAACATAAAAGTGTCTTATTCCAGAAAGTGTCAAGCAACATTAACTGTAGGCGTTGCTATATGTATTGCCTATAATAAAAACAGTATAACATAGCATGTAACGCACTCCCCAAAGATACAATCTCAGATCAGCACAGGCATGCATAAATACTACACAGTATAAAGATTTTTATAAAATAAATATGGGATGATTCCATTACTCACAAATAGCATAGTTATGAGTTAGTTTTATATGGGTCATCCCAAGTGAGTGCAGAAGGTAACATCTTTATATATCACTTCGTAGTGTTACGTGCTTTCAATATAATACATATATTGGAGAGGAACTACTTGAAGTGTAGGTTTGAAAATCTGAAAAAGAGTACAGTAGTTGTTGTCTCTATCATTTGTACCTACAGAGGTACAAATGATGATGATACCCACTCTAATTAACTTGAATGAACTAATTTAAGGTTCAGACAAGACAAAGACTTAATACCTGTAAAAGACCACAGAACTACTGAAAATTATTTCTGCATATGGAAGCAGTTTTAAAGTGCAATAAAGGATTTTCTACAACTTCAAAGCCTGGAACACTGGCCCCTCCCAAGGGAATACACTTCTTACACAAAGCTCTGCAGAACGACAAGGAAAAAAACATGTCAACCATCAAAAATGTATTACGACAAGTATCACTAATTGGTTGTATTTCTATTAAAAGTATCTAAGTCCAGAGAAGAGAACAGGGACTGTTCATCTTCCTGTCTGTATTTAAAGAATCTTTCATGTGGAACACTTCAAGGAAACTGGAGATGGTATCACAGAAGAAACTTTTCTGCTTCTGCATGAAACAGGAGAAGTTGAGGGCTCAGGGCCTGCTCCAGATCCTATTCTTTGTGTTGGTTGTTCTTGTGTATGCTTGAAAGGTACCAAGGAAAATAATTGCTGAGTTTCATATAGTAAAAGGAAGTATATATTTTTTTAAATGTTTTAAGGACAAACTCCATAAGTCAGGTGATAAAACTCTTATTGACTTTAAAGGGTTTTATAAAGCAGTTTCTAAATGTCAGCAAACATAATTTTACTAAAGGAAAGTATTCATTCTTGGGTGAAGAATGCCTTGTATCCAAGGGGTAATAAACTCAAAAGATGGTAAGATGGTCCGTGCTTTTTTGTTTTGTTTTGTTTTGTTTTGTTTTGTTTTGTTTTGTTTTGTTTGTTTGTTTGTTTGTTGTTTTTTTCAGAGTTGTAAGTTTAAGAGCAGACAGTGGAATCGCTATTATCTTTTACCAGAAACCTGACATGGCATTTTCAGTGTTACAGGACTGGCTTCACCTCTGGCTCCTGACTTGTCTGATCCTGGGCTTGTGTTTGTATGCAATCTTGTTCTTCTTTTATTTTTAGTCAGGAGGCAAGCACTATCTTGTATGTACTAATGCCTATCATCCTGCAGATCTGACTGGTTTCAGACACCTGTTTTTCTTTTGATATTGACAAACTGCTCCCTTAAAAGAAGGCACCTTTATTTAGTAGTTGGAATAAAGCATGAGAGACAAGGGGATTTTAGAAACACCAAAGAGCCTAAGCGCATATTTTATTTAATTTTGGTTAAGGTCCAGCTGGAACCAATCCACTTCATAGGGTTAGGCAGGAATAACATAGTCATGCTGATAGTCATCAAATAGCTTCTCACAATTCTCTCCCCCCCACACCCCAAGGACAGGCAACTTCTAACAACTGACACAATCAACTTTGAAAGAGTATTTCAGGTCAAATAACCTGATTTGCACGAGTGAGTTTGAAAACCACTGGGGATATCAATGAACGAAGAACTTCATTTGGGGAATACTCTCATCCACAGAAGGTTAACCCAGGTGTTTAGACGCATGTGTCTGTCACCTGACAGAACTGGGAAGTGATAATGTACCTCAAAACGTGAAAGTCAAATGTGTTCATTGCCTTGTATATAGTACAGAAACATCATATTAAGGACAGATCTAAATACAGCTTGAAAAATTATTCAAAGGCACACCCACATTTGTCACAGTCACATTCCTATTACATTGTGTAAGAAGAAAACAATATCTGGCAAAAATAAAATAAACAGAGGCACATGAATGAAACAGAATTGGTTCCAATGATTTTAGATTTATCTGGTATTCTAAGGTCTGTTAAAATATGTGCTTGGTTTTAGCATGAAAATGTGACATCAGGAAATATACTAGTTTACTTACAGAAAGTTAAAGAGGAGAATAGCTGTAACTATGTCCTTAACAGGGATGAAATAATGCAATAATTTTTGAAGATATGTATAGTTTCAAACTTCTCTTTCCACTTTCTTATTTATTCTGTTCCATAGAAGCTTTTGCTAGCTTTCATCATGGGTATTTTCTTCAGTAGCGTGAAAGACAATTGCATTCCTAATGATGAAAATGTAGCAGTGAACAAAGTAAGTTGGTTTTAAGCAGGTTTATTTTCTGTCCAGCTGGTTGAGGAGAATTTTCAAACAGGTCATCTAATTTGGAATCTCAGGGAATAAAAGGAACTTATAAAGGTGAAGATTAACATCCAGCCTCTCTGCTATTCCTGGCAAAATGAAAAATATTTAAAAGAGTTTTTGCATATCTGCTAACATCCTTGGGTTTTGAAGAGCTGCCTAATGTAAGAATTTGTTTTCATATTTTAGTATTTTAAAGAAAAGAATTTTTGTTTTCATCAGAACATAAACTTTAAAGCGAGACACCTATGCACATACACATACTTTCCCCTCCACTATAAATAGTCTTCAACATGTAAACTAACGCTCTGCTGATTCAGGCTTCCTGAAGAAATCCAATTTCTATTTAAATCTCATTAGACAATTATAAATGTTCTTGGGAAATAAAAACAAAAATAAAAAGTCTTCACATGGATGTTGTTTCTGAAAACAAACCCTACCCCTGAAGAGATGAGATAATTCTATTCTTCAAGGGAATTTCTAGTTCTGGCTGTTAAGTGTCCACTAAGGTAAAGGTTGATAGGAGGTTAAAAGCTTTGGTTTACTGTGAATGATAATCAAGTAACAATAAGATTTATTCCCAAGCACTCAACTAACATATAAAATCTGGAAGATCAGCAACTCTGCTTAATGATAATTCTTGTAATTTCTTCGGGTGTTTATTTTTATATTTCTTTCTAACCTTGTCTTCCTTGGTACCAATCCTGAATTCCTGCCATTTGTGAAATAAAGATTAATCTAGACTTAAGCTTTGTTAAAATTTGTTGTCATCTTCTTTTCTCCTGCATGCAGGAACAAGTGAATGGATCCCTACATTTTTTCAGGTATTGTTTCCTTACCTGTTGACAGTAGTAAGTACAGAGTTAAAAAAGACTAAGATTGGTGAACCTTGGCTTCCATTCATTGACAGTCCCAGTCAAATCTCATTATGAATAGTTTTCAGGCACTCCTAAATCTTGAGGACCTCATCAGCTACTTAAGGCAATATTTTTCTTTCCTGCCTTTCACAACTGGCTGTTGAGTCTCCTTTAAATAGCATGAACTTCACTTATCTTTTCACTCCTAAGTGAAATTCCAATTTTTTGATTCTACACAGAACAAAACTCTCTTTTTTTTTTTCTTTTCTTTTTTTTTTTTTTCAACTGCAATTTGGGGGATACAAGTTCAGATACTTTCTTATTCAATTTAGACCTCCTATCTTAAATAGGAGGTGATCATTATTTTGATCGCAGGAAAACAGTCCATTAAATTCTGGAGCTACTCAGTTACATGTCAGAATTCACCAACAATACCACGTAAGCCCCTTCTGCTACCACAGGAGATGTTTTTGCTCAGAAAGTATATTTTAATTTAGTTTTGTAACTGCATGTAGGTTAGAGAACATATCTGTTTCAAACCTAACTGAAGAATTCATAGTTGAAAAATCCTTTTCAAATCCATTCTGGTATAAATCATTACTAAGGCTCTTTTCACACTGGATTTTTTATATTTTTGATCTCTATAGGGTGGCTTGAGAAACATGTAGTAGAGATTCCCAGCAGTGTCCAGACTACCAAGCTACTGCTGACTTATGCCAAAGAACCTTGGCATTTCTGGTTTTCAAAGTGTCAATAACATCAGATTTGCTCTTTAGAGATTTTCTGTTGATCTTTCTTTTCTTCTTAGACATAATCTACAAGTGTGTAGACATGCAAGACATGTTTGGTGACACATTCAAAACAGATAATGCAATTCATTCACAGAAAATAATGACACTTGGCAAAAAAGCAAAACAAACAAACAAAAAAACTGTACAATTTTTTCTGATACCTTCAACCGAAGTCTTTGCTAACTGATTCTGGGAAAGAGCAGTACCCACAGAATGTGCTCCTGGAGTGGAGCTCAACAAGCCTTTCAAATGTGTCAAAGCAAAGTGGTTTTGTTTGTTTGTTTGTTTGCTTTCCTTTCTAATTAAGTGGAAACACTCTCTTGGAGCAACTACTCTAGTGGTAGAAACCATCTTCTAAAACCTACTAACATTCACGGGTATTTCCACTGTTAGAAATGGCTCACACCACTATCATTGCAGTGGGCATAAAGTAGTGTTGACAACCTGTGTAGACTGGTGTTAAGTACTCTCTTCCCAATCTACAGGTAAGTCCAATTCTGTCCAAAGCACTTTGCAACTTCCACAAAATTGTTTAGGCTGTGTTTTTGTTTTAGGTTTCTGTAATAACAACATATAGGGTCTTCTTTTGATTGATACACATTCCATTGCAGTGATCCTCTAATGTGTAGACTGACACAAAACAAGCATATTAAGCCTATACCTATGATATAAATTATATAAATCATATATATATTGGTGTCAAAACCACAGCAAAATGAGTATCTTCCTCAATTAGCACACTAGCACAATGCTCTGATAGAAAGGGATGCTAACCCACAATCCTGACAACATGCAAAGGTATGCCTTTTCTACTGGAATCAATGTCATTGTTCTGTCTTATGAATGAAATTTCACTAAGGCTGAAGGTCTCCTACCTCCAGTTCATCCAGTTGATTTTTGGCTCTAGAAATTGA
The DNA here is from genome assembly GCF_047663525.1 of Anas platyrhynchos. Lineage (NCBI taxonomy): Eukaryota > Metazoa > Chordata > Aves > Anseriformes > Anatidae > Anas > Anas platyrhynchos. Next base: position 88,943,270 of record NC_092588.1, on the reverse strand, counting down.
AACTAATCCATAGCTATCCCTATAAACTACTTCTTGCCATTTGCAAGATCCTTGGAGAATATGAATACAACTATCTTTCATTGGGAGTAAGTGGGAAAAACAAATCAGACAAAAAGCTCAAAGTCATTCCATCAAAATTTTGCAGGTTCAAACAGAAATCATCCTACTCATCAATCTGCTTGGCTTTGGTGATATCAAGGGTAACAAAGGGAAGGTGTCCCTTGTAGACTGTTCTAGTCGACCTAAAGAAAATCACTTATGCTGGGACCTACTTGTTTTTGCAACCAGCTTTTGCAACTGATCCAGTTATTTTTGCAACTAGCTGGTCCAGTTTTCTCATGTGACCCAGGCTGTGACCAACAAGATAGTAGTACCATCACCTCTCAGGCTTCTTTGTGAAATCAGGTCAGTTCAACCAATGCTACCAGCCTGATAAGATAATTCTCAGAGAAGTCAGCTCTGCAAATGCAGCTGCCATTTTGCTCCAATCAAATTCGCTTTATGCAAGTACAAACTCTCCAAGCAGACATGCCTGTACAAAGGATATCTTTCCTCCCTGAGTTTGTCAATTTTGATATAAATTACTAAAGCAAAGCCCACCACCTATAAAAGCAGAGTGATTGTTACTTGGAATCATCTTTTGCACGTATTAGGCATTTTCTCTAGTCAACTATTAAACAAACAAACAACAACAACAACAACAAAAATACATTTATAGAATTCATACAAATTCTAAGCACAGCTACAGGAACTCGGTGCGTGGAATTTCAGGTAATTAATATTTAGAGTTATTTAAATAAGCTGGTTAGTACTGACTTTTCCCCTTCTCCCTCAGAGTGAAAAAGAAAGTACTATTGCATTATTCTTAGTGGTACAGAGACATTATAATGAATACAATACAAAGAGTTCTTTTAGCTTTGCAGGTGCCAATAAGCAATCCCAAGGGAATATTCAAGAATCCTTGCTGTGTTTAGTTTTATTACAGGAAAACTGTATGATGTAAGTGCCTTTTCACTCTCTTTCAGCTATGGTACCTTTAGTTGTCCTGCTTATACATACAAAACACCTATGACTCTCCCTTTTCTTAGATTTTCTAATATATTTAAGTAGAGGCTCAAAACAGCTTGTATACTACTTCACATGCACAGGAAATGTTAAAAGAACATTATGAAAGTTTGCTAAGTCAAGAACTCTTAGTTGCCTTAATTGTATACTTTTATAGGCATTATGATACTGTCTTTAGTTATACAATGACTTTTTTTTTCTAAAAGGCAACATTAACGGTAGTGTTTCTTCATCTCAGAATGCTTATTTAACACAGATCTTTCAATTTTTGGTTTTCTAGAGAATTAAACAAACAAACCAAACTCCAAGATCTTTTGTACGGCATCATACAGATTGCAGTACTATTGACAACTATCAGGGTTGAAATTTTTAGTTATTGAAAGGAGATGGCTGCCACTTCAGTTAGTATGTAGCAGTTAGTACTAGTAAGCTATCCATCTCCATATGGTTGACAAGTAGCAGGGAAATAGGGCACCATTTCACGGTTGGTGTAAGTAGATCTAGGACCAGACAGTCAAAAAAAATTGGGACTGGCGGTGTTCCCTGCATTCCCATCTGACTCTGCTGCAACTTCCACAATATTAACTTTTGTTAGTATGAGTAATCATGTAGCAATGCTATAAATAAGACCACCTTGCTGATCTTATTGAACACTACCTCTACAAAATATTATCTAGTGCCTGGTCAGATCCGTGAACTGCATCAACTCTTATTGTGGGACCACAATCGTCAGTGCTGAAGCAAGAAAAGACAACCAGAGAACACATGTTGATCCTTTTCAGTGGCAGTGCAGTGTGGTCTTAAATCCACTTAAGCCAAGTATAAAGCCACATAATGAGACGCCTGCATGTTAGTGATTTTCATGAGTACTTGCCGACACAGAAGAATGTTAAGAGTCAAGAAACACAGGGTCAGGCCTAAGCACTGCCAGGGTGTGCTCTGCTAGGCAGAGTTTTTTTCTCTGTTCACCATGGCTGGCTGTTTACTGTCCCCATCCATTCAAATCTGTCTTTCAGGTCTTTGTTTTCTTTATAATCTTAGGATGACACCATTATAATCTTAGGAGACACCATTGTTGACTTGTTGTCAGCTAATATATGTCTTCAGTTCCACAATTCTTCTTGCAACTCTAGCCTCCCCACTCCCCAGCTCCTGTTCTAATCAGTTTTTGGCTGTGGCTCACAACCAGTTTCCTGCCCTGGTGAGTGTGCTTAGCCATTCCCAGGCTGCTCTTGCTCCCCACACCCTTTTCTGTTTAACTCTCTTCGAACATATGCAAAATCTGTCTCTTCCCCCAGTCCCACTATCAATTTCTACCAGCTTTTTGTCTGCTTCCTTGCCATCTCCCAGCCTTTCATCCTTCAAACCAGAATTCTTGGTCCAGTTTCTTTATGTAGATAGTCTCAGGATCTCCTTCTACTTTTTGTTCTATTTCAGCCTTCCTATTCCCTTGCTATTTTTGTTTCAAATCTCCCTTTCCTGAAGCCGATTTCCTTTTCTCAATTTGCCAATAAGAAAAACCTGTTCCCTGGTCCCCAAAGTCTACCCAAGTTCCCAAGCAATATATTTCCAAGCTTTTGCTACGTATTACATTTCAGACATTTCTTTTTTTTCTATGTTTCATATGAATTCTTTCCTTAATACTGACCTGGCAGTATAAAAACACTGAGAACACAAAGAATGGTCTTCCTGGGTTTAACTCTGTTACCTGCTCCTACAGTGCTCTACAGCAACCTGGAGTAGTGGCAGGGATTTTCCAGCTTAGCACATGAGTGTGGAAAAATTCCTAAGAGACTGTGGCTGTAAAATTATGACCAAGCACTGCAGAGCATGTGCAAAGAATGGGTTTCATGAAAGACATCATTGTGACAGTTCATCAGGGAGATTAAAAAAGGTTCATCCCTGACACAGATGCTATTTAGTTGCCAAATTTTAAGACCTTCATCCACATCATTAAACAATTATGAGCTTCTCAAAAAAAAAATAATTTTAGTATTTTAAGTAGTATCACAACAATTTAAAAAAATACATTAAAAAAAAAAGCATAATTTAATAACTGGTAATCTATTTGTTAGGTCCCTCTGAATAAAACTGGGAAAATAGTACATGATACATTATATATTTTTCCAATGAGTTTTTAAAAAAAGCTTGTTCATATTCATCTAAACTTGTTACTATAATGGTGAGAGGGAAACATTCCTTTAGTCACTAATAATGGTGTTTTGTGGTTTTATTTTTGGAAATATTGTATAGCTGTTTGTCACAATGATTTAAAGGCTAACTTATTTTATTTATTTTTCCATAGCTGAGAATATACAGACTGTCATTCACTGCATTTCATCTGAGATGGTTTCTTAAAAACCATCCTGGCTTCTTCAGATCTTGTTGACTTGAGATTACCTGATTATCATGTTTGTCTTTACAGGTGAAAATTACCTATTACGCCAATTAGTTATGTTTTTACTTGCTATATAGACATGTAAAATAACACTCACTCTTAAAAGGAAATTTCTTACTTGGGAAACAAAAGGGTGTTTATTTTTGGTAGCCTGATAAATTATAGCTTATGTGGTATTTTCTATTAGAGTTTCTCTAATGACTTATAAACCTGTTAAATAATTTTAGACAAATTTTACAGAAGGACAGAGTTCTCAGAGCTCCCTAAAATGTAGTGGAAGTCAGCAGCAAGGTAGGTAATCCAATCATATTACTGCTGAGAGAAAGTCATGTTACTATGGTGTGAATTTTTAGGAATAAAGGACCAAAACTCATAGAGAAGCAAGCTTCCTTAGTACTCCCCTTGCTCATGAAAGAATTTCTGCATAGTTTAATGCACATCTCAAGTTATAGAAAGTAAATTTTAAAATGTCATCTTTGCTGTAGGCTGCCACAGTAGTGGCGTGACATGCTCCATTTTTTTCCCCACTTTTATTTTACTTCAAAAAACATAAAATCCATCTAGATTCAAATCTGGACTTACCCTTTTCCAAAAGGTCTGTTTCAGTTCGTGTTTCTGTGGGAAATTTCTTCTGAAAAAAAAAAAATGTTGTGGTTTCTTTTCCTCTGTGTTAGAATAAAACTAACCAGATCTAACATTCCAGTAATTTTGAGCAAAGACTTAAAATTTGGCAAGGTTGTTACCCTTCCATGGAAAATTCACTCAGTAATTATTAAGCCAAATGTCATTCTTTGGAAAAGCCTAGAGACAGTTGCTAGCTAAATATGATAAAGACTCTATCTGTACTAATACTCTTCTTTTTCATAGCTTTGTGTAACTTACCCTCCAAAGCTTCTTGGCATATTTTTGCCCAAAGTTATAGGAAAACCTAAATTCAATTTCTTCTAAATCTACTGCTTCTTGTTGTGGTATATATTGTATTTCCCTGCACATAGAAATGCTCATAGTAGGAAAACAATCCCTTCTTTGCTGTCAGTGATTCCCTAGCATCAACTTCAATCCTGTATTTTTTTGGTATATATCCAAATTTATGGGCTTTTTTTTTTTTTTTTTTTTTTTTTTTTGTACTATCATTTTTCAGCAAGTTTAAGTATAGGTACATCTCGCATTCAGTAAGGTTATAAAGAAACACTGTTTAGGCTGCAGTTTAGTAGCTAAGCTTTGTGGCAATCATTTTCCATTCTTTTTAGTAGTGTTGTCAATGAGGATTTGTAACTGGGATTTACTTGAGGGATGTCACAAAGAAGCTTCCTGCTAGATAGTGCATTGTTAGATTTGTAACCGAGGCCATCTGTGACACCAGCATTCTAATCAGACAGGTTTATCTTTCTGATTGCATAGGATTTTTTGTGTGTTAACTTGTCTATCTGAGCAATTGGTTCAGGAGAGCTACCCCAATAAAGAGTGGATTCCACAACATTAGTTTTACTTGTTCATAGGCTATACTGATGTTATTTACACGATGCCAGTCAAGATTCTTGTACTTTAAAATATATACCTACTTTATTGCAATGTAGTAACTACAGAGCTGAGGAATGAAGAAGAAAAGAGGCCTACATGCATACATCTAATTGAGAAAAGGTGAAATGTGTAGTTTCCCAGGTCTGGAAGACTTACTTGCCAGCACACCATCACTTCAAGTTCTGCTTCTCAGATCTCCAATCATATTTCAACTCTTCTTGTTGCCAGAAACTTGAATTAAGGTAAAATACCACAGATTCTTTTTAAACTTCAGACCACGTTGCTGGTCCAGGTTATAACACAGCCTCACAGAAAGTCATATTAGCACAAGTGAACTGGGCATATAACTCCTCTGCAAAAGCAGGAACAAATTGCCCAGGGCAGGGGCGGATAAAAGCACTTTAAGCTGGTTTGGCCACCATGAGAAAGGTTTGTACAGTAAAGCTGAAGAGGGACTACAGGAAAGAACACAGTAACTAATAGGCTATGAGACAAACAACTCCGAATCATTTGCAGTAAGAGGACTGTATGGGAGAGACCTAGATTCTTTACTTGATTTCAAATGGATAGTAGCTGAGAAAGGGACCTCAGCCCCTTTGGAGTAAATACAAAATAGCTCATACATACCAATAGGCAATGCATTGAATGAAATGAATGTCGATGGAAATGAATAAAGATTTTCACATTAGTTCTTGGGGGCTGAGACAACCTGTCTACCCTGGTGTGTATTCACCTTCCCTCCTTCAAAGTCTATCAGTTTTCTAAACAGTTTCACTATCAACAGGGAATTTAAAGCACTCTCAATAATAAAATCAGCTATTTCCTGAGGAGAGCTACACCTGAGGAATGCCTTGTGTCAGAACACATGCAAATCTGAAAGATGTACTGTAGGCATTGGATATTGGAAGTGCCATAATCAAATGTTCAAAGTTTTTACAGCTAATTTTGCTTCAGTCCCTAGCATTTCATATTGTTTTCAAGACAATGCATTTAGGTATATAAATAAAGCATCCTGATTATAAAAATAAGTTCATTTGAGCAGAGAGGCAAGTGAAAGAAATTATCTTAAACTTGCACTTTTAATTCTTTCCTTCCCTAGGCACACCAATTTTTAGAATAATCTGGGTATGCACACTGATTGTAAAGCATTTTGAAATATTGGCTCTTAAACCTGAATCATTGCTTTCAGGGCAAATGTTCCTGGAGGAGCTCCTGTAGAATGCAAACAACACACATAAAAACTTTAAAATGGCTAGACTCGAATTCACACTATCCAAGTGCTATTTGGTTTGATGGCTTCAGCATGTTACTGTAAGCCACATATTTATTCCAGTATAAGCCTGTCTGCAAACACTTTGGCTCATAACTGGACTCCACACCTGTTGTGTATTTACAAATTATTTTATTTGGGTCATCACCTGGATTTGACTCCCCTCTCCTTTTCCTATTCAATTTGGAGTCCTGTGGATGGATTTAAAACCATCCATGAGGAGGCTCAGCATTAAAATTTGGATCAAGATAAAAAAAAATATAATATTATGACACTGATGTCACATATGTATTTTTAAGGAACAGTGTTTTTAGAGTGTCTTGATAAAACCATCTCAATTTTTTGACTTTGTCTGTATCCCCAGTAAATTATAACTGTAATACTGCAACAGAGAAAGTAACAGATGCAGGTAATCACCACAATTCACCTTTGTTATATATGCTTATTAGGGACAATAATAATAGGTAAGTACGTAATTTGTGTAGTTATAATTTGAGGTATTTTGAAAATGAGCATCATTTGTATCTCATGCCATTTCAACCACTCTCGTATGTGCTCAGTCTTATCCACAATGGGACCTCAGCCCTCTCATTTTGGAGCTGAAAACTCATTTCCTCAGCACAACATTAAAGCATTTCTTGATCCCATAACCACTTATTCCAGAAGCAAGGAGACAAAGAGTATCTATAGTTCCACAGAGTGCAAAGGTCATCTACCTGACTGCAAATATATTGCGCGGATATACCCTATAACATGATGTGACACGAAAATAGGGAAAGGGAGAAACTTTCTACTTCTTCTCTGATAGAATGGCCCCCACTGAGATGATCCCTCACATTCTTTTTTTCCTGGGGAGTAATGTAATAGCCTTTGTTGCTTGGCACACAACAATTAGATACACACTCAGGTCTGTAACTACAGCACCATTTTATTCCAGTATCCATTTTATTCTAATATTCTTCTGATACTAACTATCTTTCAGTTATGAAGAAAATTACCTGTCTTCAGATGGATGCTCAGTCTTAGCAGACTACAGCAACCATGTGAATGACATTCTTTCACTTTCTTAGACTATTCCAGTGATGCTATCTCATGTCTAGAGAACATACCTGACTAGCAGCAGCATCTTTGCTGTCTATCACAAGTCCCCTCAATGGACTTCCATTGCGGAAATAGTGTAATGCCTCTATTTTTAAATGTATAGCTAAGAGACTTTGCCCCTTGGAATATGTGTTAGTCCACATGGCTCTTGGGCACACACCAGTTAAGAGTTCCTAACGAGTCTGGTAAGGACCGAGTCTAGAAATTAATTAGGAGGATATTCTTTGTAGTGGTCAGTACTCTATTGACTACAGGAGAAAAGGAGAGAAGTAGGGTGAGAACTTGGCAGTCAGTAGACTTCATTGATTAAACAGAGCTTGTTTCTTATGATCTACTTGTAGGCAGCCTGCTTGAGGTCACTGAGCTTTAAAAATGACTGTTTTAAAGCTCTAATTTTGCAAGCTCATCTGGTAGGTTGATTCTTGATAACACATGTAGCCCCATTAACAGCACAGGAATTTTGTGCAGGTGTAAGAACCTTCCCTAGAGAATCAGCCTTGTAGTCAGCTGCAAAGCTCATTGTTGAAATAAATTATTTTTCAGTTACAAAGTATGTAATTATCCTACACATAATAAAATTCTCTGTACATCCTTTGGAGAATTCTGATCTATTCACTGGAACATGTTGATTTCTAATGCCAGTTATAAAATCACAAGCACTGACATCACAAATAATTATAGAGATGAACTGAAATACAGTTGTAAAAAAAGCTAATGGGTCATGGGTGTGCCGTTTCAGTAGTGCTGGTAGATAAAATGTGTTTGTACTATTTCAATCTTTAATTAGGGGGAATACAATTTTACTGAGAACTAGACTCATTGTGGAGTTTGAATCTTTTTCTCAGTCTTTTCACTTCCCAGAGGGAGTGAAGACTGTCCTTTTTAAAGTGGATAGGAGCCTCCTTCCTCCTAGCCTGGCTTAGTCATTTTCTCTGACTTTGCAGAATTGTGACTTATACAAAGTCATAGAGAGCCAACGTCAGAGCTGCAAATAGTTCTTGCATTCTGATCTGACTATTAGACTAGTGTTGTAACAGTGCATTGGATCAAAGGTAGGTGTGTTCTGAGGAGCCTGTCTTATCAGACATTTAGTAGATTTTAATACCATGTTGCATGCTTATGGAGTAAGGTTCCTTTGAGAAAGGTCTAACTAACAAGCAATGGGTAAGTTACTTATTAAAAATGCACTAAAAAGATCACGAGCTATTCTTTTATAATTCCCTAATATTTTAGATACGATCTTTGGCTAAAGATAACAGAAAATGCTTCAAAAATTCCCAAAGTATTTTTTTCGTCTGAAAACAGGATTTGAGATTCATGAAAAAAAAAAAAATACATAGTCTCAATTTTCTGCCACATAGAAATTAACTCAGGATATTTTTCAGGCAACTCAGTTACATTTCATTTACATTTCCTACAATAGATGTGGTGAATGATTTGCCTATGAAGATTTCCCAAAGTCTGTGAAGATTTCCGTAACATCCAGATGGTCATTGTAATCTTATCTCTGAAATACAACCAAAATGTTTTCATCATATTTATCTTTGGCCAGGGCCTGGTAGCCATTACAAGTAACAATTACTACACAAATAAGAAAAAAAAAATGATCTGGCTTCACTTCATCTCATTTTAGTTATCTAAAAGTTAGGTATTAACTCTGAGCTAGTCACATAGGTCTCCCTTACAATCAAGGGGTAGATCTAGGAACTTCAGTAAGGGCTCAGTCAATGCCTTCAGACATTTAATCTGCATTTCAATTAATTATTCTTGAGAAGTGCCAGTCTCTCCCTGTTGACTATAGAGGGAGCCTTGACAACTTAGGTAGAGTCTGGCTTTTACATGACTGATGTTAGTGAGATGAATCCCACCCTTACAGGAATCAGAAAGACAGCAATATATTGCTTCCTAACACAGCATCTTCTAATCCTTTTGTGGGTGTCGCATTGGCATATTATTCCAGCTGTGTTGATGTTGGTAATTTTTAAAAATAAAAATAGCACAGAAGTATCCATAACTAGAAGCCTTGCTGCTTTCACAGATGTGTTTTGCAAGACAAATAATAAAAGTCCTTACCCTGTTTGCTTTAGCCCTTTATATTTTCAATCCCCTCCAGTTAATTTTGAATTCTTTAAAATGAGTTTTTGTAAGGATATCAAATGATGGTGATGATTCCAGTTGCCTTCAAGAGCTTCAACTAAACACCTGCATGTGTGCAATGTATGGAACTAACTTCTGTGAATATTAACTTCAATATCTATGTTTTTTTTGTTTGTTTGTTTGTTTGTTTGTTTGTTTTTTAACTATTCTGTACATCTGAAGCCTATCCAACACAGATGATGCACTTGTCTCAAAAAATGATGACACAGAGATGTCTAAACTTTGGTCTGCCAGGGATGCATTATTATTCCATGTATTGATAAGTCAAAAACATTGTAGAATAGTAACATATTGTCAATTGTACCACTAGACTGTGCTTGGGCCTAATATGTTAGAGTGAGAGAATTAAGAGTTTTATCACTGATCTCTCTGTAAAAATAAAAATGGAATCAGAATTAGGATTTGTCTGAATAGAAGTAGATGTCAAGTGTGTGTTTTTGAGCTTTTTGTCTAGACTTCTTTTATATTGAATGGGAGAGAAAATAACACTCCTAGATGTGATTTACTTAAGCATAAAGTATGTATCTAAAATAGGTCAAGTTAATTATTTTCTGAAAGTTCATTTCCTTCCTTCCTTCCTTCCTTCCTTCCTTCCTTCCTTCCTTCCTTCCTTCCTTCCTTCCTTCCTTCCTTCCTTCCTTCCTTCCTTCCTTCCTTCCTTCCTTCCTTCCTTCCTTCCTTCCTTCCTTCCTTCCTTCCTTCCTTCCTTCCTTCCTTCCTTCCTTCCTTTCTTCCTTCCTTCCTTCCTTCCTTCCTTCATTTCTAGAGTGGTAGCAGTATAACTAGCTCAGATATAAAAGCACTTATTGTAGAATTAAGTGAGATTGATCATAAACCCTGCTGAAGAATTAGGGTCTCATTATTAAAGGTGGGATTTTGACAGAATCTGGTGCGTGTTAAGGCAATAGGAGAAACATTAATTCTTGTTATCCTCTGAAAAGCTAAATCAATCACTTAGTGCTAAAGGGGACTTTCTGGAGCACAGAACCTGTGTCAGAATATTTTGATGGGATGATGACATATAGAAAGGCAAGATTTATGATTGGCAAAAAATCAACCAAATTGTTTTCTCTATTCAGTTTCTGAGTACATGCTTGTATTCCATGCAACTTTCATATTCTCCCTGTAGCTCTCCATATGCTGCAAAAGGTCTGTCAGTTAATGATGAAGCAGCAGTCCATCATAGGCTGGACAATAAGAGAGACTCATGAAACAGAGAGTATATGGAAAACAAAACAGATTTTGTTGTGTTTACACAGACAGACATGGAAGCTTTGGTCAGTTAGGACAGACAACAGTACTCTACTCTGCATGTTTTTATTTATTTTTCTTAAACTTAGCATGCCAAAGAAGCTGCAAAGAAGATTAATTAGATTCATTTTGGTGACACTGAGCTATCTGTGACATGTGGGTATGAGATAACATATCAAGAAAGAAAGTCAATAAAGAGACTGGTTTATTTTAAAATATATTGAAATTCACATTAAAATCAAACCCAATCAGGAAACTTCCTTGAAACGTCACTAAAAATAAGGGTACTTAATAATATGAGAGGAGTAACTTGGAGTGTATTTAGTGCATCTTCGACAAGCAATTGCAATTTTTCTGCATTATGTTAAAATCTGGACAGTATGTATGAAATCATGAGGACCAGTCCCTCTACTATTAGAATTACTTTTACACAAAAACATTGACCAGAAAGGAACTAATGAATAAGTTACTTGAAGTTGTATATTATGGATAATATTGACTGAATAATTTCACTACTTTAAAAGCCTGGAACAGGAATAGTAGGGAATCATCTACTGCTTTTACCTGTCTTCCTTTCTTCAAAATGTTACGTGGCAAATGTTATAAGGAATACATGAGTATTCCGATGACCTAATCTTTGACTCTGTATAACACAAGCTAAACCATATAATTCTGCAGTATCACCAACATCTTAACATCTCTTTGAGACATCATGTTGAAAGATATCTAACTCAGACCACAAGTGCCAAAGAATGAAACACGTCCTTCTAATTTGCTGTTAATTTTCAGTCAGTTAAGAATAAAAATAATTTTTAAAAAGACATACTTTCCAAGCAGCATATCTAGTATCAACTTCAAACGTTAGATTTCATTATAGCCTTTCACCAGACTCCGATGCTCACTTGCTTCTGCATCAAAGACTGGTATCTGCCTGCATACCTGAAACATCACATGGGAAGCTTATATTTACTTAGTTGTTATGACTCCTGTGTCCTCTTCCTAGTCATTCATTCCAGAAAATGGTCTCTCATTTTAGCCACTCAGCCTCCAGATTTATTTCGAAGAAGAGAAGATTAACAGTTTATTGCTGTGTACAATTACCTGACTGAAGGTTGTACAGAAGGTGACTCTACACTCTTCTTGGAGTTGCACAGTGTAAGGATGAGAGGCAACAGACATGGCATGAAACTTGGGAAATTCTCACTCAATATAGGAAAAAGAATTCTTGCTATGAGGGTGGACAGACACTGGTGATGCCCAAAGAGATTGTGGAATCTCCACCTCGGAGGCATGTGGGACCTGGCCAAACAAAGTCCTGGAAAAGCTGTTTCACCTGGGCCTGCTTTGAGCACAGAGCTGCACTACAGACAACTGGTGGTTAATTCCAGCCTGTGTTCTGTGATTTAGTGATGCTATATATCTGATCTTGATTTTGCAGGTTAAAAATTCATGTTTTATGTATTAACCATTACCATTTCCTCTGTGGCAGCACCAAGGACCCCTCAGTAGCGCCAAGTATCCCACACCCACTAGCACTGCTGTGGTGATCATTTGCAGGGAATTCCTTTCAAATCTATTATTCGATATTAGAAAACTCAAAAAAAAACAACCAAACAAAAACAACAAACCAACCCTCATGTAGGTCATTTTATTTAAGAGATATGGAAGAAAAGGTTGGAATAATTGTTCAGTTCTAGACGGGAGCTGACATACTGAGAATTAATGAAAATGTCTTGAAAAGTGGGAATATGCCTGCAAGATCTTCTTTAAAACAAGGAAGGTATTCTTGATGTGATAGCAAAGAATGAATCAGTGGAGACAGTCAAAAAGAAAATAAATCTAAAAAAAATGGTCTTTGCAGTGATGGTATGAATATTGTTTAGAGCAGAAGAAAAAAAAAAGTTGTAGTGTTTGAACATAAAGATTATGAACACTTGTAAAAGAGTTATAATTTTGAAGTTATCTACAAACTCCAGAAACAATATGTAAGATGGAAACTTAATCTGATGTTTCAACCTAAAAAGCTTCCTGTATCACCTGCATGCACGACAAGCCTGGCAATCACATTATTCACAGCAGTTCTAAAAGAGGGAAGTTGTAAGGACTAACTTGTAAATAGAGAAGGCGGTGACATGCTTTAGTTACAATGCATTTGAGCTGATAGCTAAGAGAGCATGCTGAAGTTGAGAGACAAGCCAATGAAGTAAAGGTATTAATTTTGTATCTCCACAAGGAAATGGTAGTTAAACTTTAGCTTGTGGGTGAAACTACTGAAACAAAGGCAGAAAGAAAAAAAAAAGTCAGAACTTCATGCAGTTATCTATGAAGGCAGATGATCCTTGAAAATACATAGTAATGGAGTGATCCGTAAGAGAACTCCAAAAGGACAAAGTCATTGAAGTCACTGAAGCTAAAGAAGGAAAATAATTCAACAGAAGATTATGGCTATTGTGTTAAGGGCAAGAGACAAGCATGGATGGCAAGGAGAGGGCACTGATTTTGAGTCTTAAGCAGATGTAGGTCAATATGGTAATACTGACTGTAACTCTGATGGAATGACAAGGTGAACTGAAAGGTTCTGAGAGGTCAGCTGCACTGAAAGGAAGTTGGAATCAGAGCATGAGACTCCTGGCAGCAATTGCGGACAGCATGATCTTAGAGAGTGGAAAGAAGGGGAAAAGATAGGATTTATTTTTTTTTTTTTAACTTGGGAGAAAATAAAACAATTTTATTAGGAAAGGAAAGGTCAAGAAAATGGAGAAGTGATGAAAAAAGCAGGCAAGTAATATGAGTGGATAAGAACACCTCCTGATCTGCAAGGGAGTCACTAATGAAGTCAGAGAAAGTCATCAGACTAGAAATCTTAGCATGAAGAAGACGTAGTTGAAGTAGAGGAAGGACAGGTTAGCCAAATTATGGAAAAGATTACATCATAGTTCGTAATTTTTCTCTGGAATTAAATCAGTGGCTTCTGTCACAAAGATACAAGTGAAAAAAGTACTGAAGGAAGGCATAAGAAGTAAGCTGCAGGTAAAAAGAAAGCAGCTAGAGTATGTCTGTCAATCTGAAGAAGTAGAGTTGTTTAATTTGAAGACAGCAAAATTGAAAGGGAGAAAATAAATTTGTAGTACAGGAAGTCAGACTGTTCACAGAGCTTTCCACTGAAGATATCAAGCAACATGGATGGAGGAAGCAGATAATGAGTCTTATGAGAAAGATTTTATATTATGAGAAAGATTTTGTATTTTCTTCAGTGATATTTGTGATTATTATCACAATTATTGTGATTTTTTTTGTGTGATTTATTGTTATATTTGTGATTATTATCATAAAGATTGATCTTTGTGGGGCTCAGTGTAACTCCTTGATGAATAAACAAGTGACTTCCACATTAGGGTGACAGCTCACCATTTATGACTACGTATCATTCATCGTGGTTTAATCTACTTAATGTACTCTTCTTTGATTTTTTGTTTTGAGATCAAAGTCCTCTAATGAGAGTGCCATACAAGACTAAGTTAAATTCACTGTAGAAATCTCAATGTGTTATCATACTATCTTTGTCAAGAAAGTTTGTAACCCCTAAGAAAATTATTAAAAAAAAAAAAATGTTTTCTGTAAGTTGTTTTCATGTATATTACTAAATATGACAAGTTCTAAAAATTGTTAGACCAGACTCTTCTGACAATCCTGTTTTCATTGGTTTGTCTATGGACCTCAAGATTTTAAAGAACCTTGTTTTAAAGAAACTTGATCTCTGTTGGATTGTGGGTGTTAAACTGCAGACACCTTCATGTCGATTCTCCTTTTGGCTTCATTGGAATGTGAAGCGGTTAGTTTTCTAATATGATTTTTTTTTTTCCTTCCATTTTACAAATTCTACTACTACTTCCTCCTAAATGAACAGAATAGCACAGCAGGAGGGAACATTACGTGGATTGTGCCTGCAATCATGTTGGGAAACTGGGCACTGCCTAGCCACTACAAAGGCAAAAACAATGCAAATGATTTGTAGTAATATTAAAATAAGTAATCAGATCCATTTTTTTGTTTGTTTGTTTGTTTTTAAGGACAGCAGGTAGCTGTCTTAAATACAGATGTACTTATGAAGGAGACAGATAATTTTTTCTTGGCAGCTCTTGTTTATTTTTTAAAAAATAAACAGTCGATCATGTTTATAACACTTCACTAACTATAAGCCCTGATTGTTAGCCAATAGCAAATCAAGAGAGGGCATCTAACCCATTAATTGTCATCCATGAACAATTTTTTTTTTTTTTTTTTTAAAGCTGGAGAAGCCAAAGTGGCCGATTCTGTTCACTGAAATCCCTATTTTGATATTTGCTTCCATAAATAGGTATAACATAAACAGTTTATAAACAGTTTCCACTAACAGGTTGCCCAGAGAAGCTGCAGATGCCCCATCCCTGGAGATGTTCAAGGCCAGGTTGAATGAGGCCCTGGGCAACCTGATCTGGTGGGTGGCATCCCTGCCCATGGCAGGGGGGTTGGAGCTAGATGATCTTTAAGGTCCCTTCCAACCCAAGCCATTCTATTCTATTTTAAAATCAGAAGTATTAAGTCATTTAAAACAAAGAAAAACAACAACAACAAAACACAATAAAACACAACAACAGCAACAAAAATCAGCTGTTGCTGAGTTATCAAGTTCTCTAAATATTTGAGCAGAGTAACCAGGTGACATTGCTATATACCTTAAAACACATCTCCTTTCTATTTGTTATACTTCCCTGATGCAGTTGGAATTTAACATATGCATACACAGCAGACTACCTGCAGGAATGACCACCTGCAGCAATGGAGTCTTAGATTATAAAACCATTAGATTAGCATAGGACCTGATCATAACAAAACTTAAAGAGTAGTTTCACTGGCTGCTCTGTAAGTTACCTTACTATAACAGTAATGCTTGCTGTGTCACCAGTTGGATTTTGAATATTTCCTGTAAAAGTAGTAATCACCAAATGTTCATAAAACCACCATTAAATGTTCATAAAACCACCATTAAGTATTCTGGATTGATCTTCACATGTACTAGGCATTGATAGATGCTATAAATGAGTAATATTTGCAGGATTTTTTCCATTTATTTATTTATTTATTTATTTATTTCGTGTGTGTGTGTGTGTTCTCCTCCAGCTGCCTCCAGCTGTCCAGTGACAGCTATGCTGCAGCACACGGTTTGGCCTCATTCTTAAAATGTGCCTCTAAAATTTCTATTTTATTTTCTGGATAACTTTTGAAAGATGGTTCTGCTAGATTTTCTAATGAAATTTGGCATATAGCTAGCAAATTTTTCAGGTATTTGGATAGGAAGGGGCTTAGACACTGGTGGTTTTTTTTTGTTGTTGTTTTGTTTTGTTTTGTTTTTCCAGCTTTAACACATGCATGGAATATATGGTGGAAGAAGTTTTCATCTGTAAACTGGTAGATAGTTCATTAAGCTCTAGGTGTTTGATACCCAGATCTTGTTTAAACTTGTCAGTAAAGATGATAACATTTTTAAATTTATGATTTTGTGTCTTTTTATTTTTATTTTTTGTTTTTGCTTGTATGGATATTTTAGCTCAATGTTTAGTAAGTGAAAAAAATAAATCAAATACTAGGAATGATTAGGGAAGTACTAGAGAATACAACAAAGAACACTGTGTTCATCCATGTTGAACTTGTATCTTAGATATTGTGTGAGGACATGCCAACCCCTTCCACCAATAGCACATACCAAAAACAGAAACATAAAGCTGGAAAAAATTTAGATAAGAGCTAAAAGAACATGTGAACAGCTTCTATGCAAGCAGCACATAGGTTAGCACTCTTCATCCTGGAAAAGATGTTTAAGGAGGAAAGGTCAGTCTTATAAAATTCCGAGTGTCATGGAGAAGGTAAGAAACTTAATTGTTCACAGTCTCTTCTGATACAAACATTCAAGGGCAGTAAATGAAGGTGGCAGACTCAAACCAAGGAAGAGGAAGTGGTTCTTCACAAAGCATGCAGTTAAGCCACAAAGCTATGAAACAGCGAGGATTACTGTTTACATAAGAAAGTACCTTGGGCTCAGTGTGTCCCTAAATTGCAAATTAGAAACAGAGTCACGTAGGTTGGAAGGGGACACCTAGTCTAACCCTGCGCTCAAAGCAGGCCCAGGTGAAACAGCTTTTCCAGGACTTTGTTTGGCCAGGTCCCACATGCCTCCGAGGTGGAGATTCCACAATCTCTTTGGGCATCACCAGTGTCTGTCCACCCTCATAGCAAGAATTCTTTTTCCTATATTGAGTGAGAATTTCCCAAGTTTCATGCCATGTCTGTTGCTGCTTTTGAAATTCCAAGATGAGAGTCCCTGCCTGAGCTATTTTGTAGGTAAACTGGTCTCCATCTGTATCACAGCTATGTCTGTGCCTGGCCAAAGAACCCTGTTTTCTTGGGCCTGACCTGCAATCTGAGTTCCCTGCTAGACTTCAGACCTGGATTATCACCAGAAAGTAGTGTGATAATCTGGATTTTTGGCAAAATCCAGATGCCGTCCGTGTGCCTGCCCTCCTGCCTTGTACAGAGACTGTGGAACAGGGTCCTGGATGGGGATGCCCCTTCCTCCCTTGCTGTGTTCATCTCCCCATCCTTTAGGAAGCAGCTGGTCCTTGTTTGCCATTTCAACAGCTTTCTCACTAATTGGCCCCCAGCCTGTACAGCTGCACAGTGTTATTCAACTCTTGTGTTTGCCTTCATTGAACTTCATGAGGTTCCTGACAACCCATTTTTCCAGCTTATCTAGCAACAAAAATACACAGGAGGCAGGTATCTTATTCACCCCCCCATATTTTGGTATCATCTGCGAACTCACTGAGTGCACTCTCACCGAGATTGCTAATAAACATGTTGAATGGTATTGCTACTGGTGTTGATCTCCATGGACAATCACTAGTAAATGGCTGCCTGTTGGACTTCTTACCTCTGATCACTGCTCCTCAAGCCACACAGCCCACCCAATTTTCTATCCACCCTATCATGCACTTAGCCAGTCCATATCTTACTCGTTTGCCTGTACAAATATTATGGGAGACCATGTCAAAGGCATGCTAAAGTCAAGGTGTGCAATATGTACTGCTCTTACATTGCTAACACAACTAGATGTCTCATCATAGAAAATCAGTTGGTTAGACACGATCTGTCCTTGGTAAACACATTCTGGTTGTTCCCAGTTACCATCTTCTCCTTTCTGTGGCTGGAAATAGCTCTCAAGAGGATTTGTTCCTTGACCTTCTGAGGGATTGGAGTGAGGCTGACCAATCTGTACTTCCCTGTACTGTTTGCCCTTATTAAAGGTGGGTAAGATGTTTGCCTTTTCTCAGTACTCTTAGATGCTCCTAATCTGGTACAGTGGACTTCTATATGCTCGGCTGATTTAAGCGCTCCTTAATTGTAATTTCCTCTGCATTTTCACTGGCTCAGCTAGTAGGTAGTGGGAACCAGGCAGCCAGAGAGGAGACCTAGCCAGTGAAAACAATGTCAAACAAAAACAAAAACAAAAACAAAACAGTGTCTCAGCTTCTTCCGTATCCTTTATCACTAGGTCCTCATCTGCACTGAGCACCAGGCCCAAAATTTCTCCAGCATTCCTTTTGCTGCTAAAGTTGTTCTTGTCCTTCACATCCCTCACTAGTTTCAATTTCAGATGAGCTTTAGTTTTCCACATTCTTTACTCTGTACTCAAGAAATGCTTCTATAGTCTTCCTGGGTAGCTTTCCTTCTTTGTACATCTTTATCGTATTTTATATTGGCCTCTAGGGCAATCTCCAGTGTGATTCTACTGAGCAAATCCCTGAATAACCCAAAACTTGCTCTTCTGAAGTCCAGAGTTGTGATCCTATTGTTTGTCTATTTTGTCTCAAGACTTTTAACTCCATGATCTCATGGTCACTGCATCTAAGACTGCCCTTGACCTTTACATTGGTGACTTGCTAGTAAGAATGAGGTCTAGTTGACCATCTTCTTTAAACAGCTTCCTTATAAACTGTGTCAAGAAATTTTCATTGACATGTTCCAGAAACCACCTAGGTTGCTTGTCTCCCAGCCCTGTTGTCCATGCAGCAGATATTTGGGTGGTTGAGTACAAATGAGTATCTGGCTGTACGCCTGTAAAGCTTCTGACCGTCTAATGAAAGCTTCGTCTATGTCTTCTTGATCAGGCAGTCTGTAGCACATTCTTACCAGAATACCACCTCTGTCAGCCTGTGCTCTGGTTCTTAGCCATAAGGTCTCAGGTGGTGCCACTTCACCTGTTCCAAGGCAAAGTTCCATGCTCTCTAGCCACTCCTTTGCATAGAGTGCAAACCCTCATCCTTGCCTTCTCAGGCTGTTTTTCTTCAAAAGCCTGTATCCATTCACTGTAGCACTCCTGTCACGTGAGCTGTACCATCATGTCTCTAATTCCAATGAGGTCACAGATTTACAACTACATGGACTTCTATCTCTTCTTGTTTACTTTCAGGATGTATGCATTTGTGTACAGGCACTTGAAACGTGCCCCGAGCTATGCTGATTTCACAGGGGGAATGTGAGAGCCTCCACAGTCATGTTGTCTCTCAGATGTTTCCTCAAACAGCTGACTACTGGGAGAGTATTTGAAAAAGTATCATTATATGTTTTTTCTATTTTTGCACTCTTCCACCGAAATCTGCTTTTGATCACTGCCTTTGGTGTGTACCTGAAGAATTGCCACCAGCAGGAGGGGTTATGTCTGTTAAATTCTGATGTCAAGTGTAGGACATAAACCCAAGACTCTGCAAGACAGTCAGAAAGTCTGCTGCAGAAAAACTCATAGCTTTGAGCCTAGTACCTCCACCCCCGCTTGGCAACCATCTGAAACAGGATACTGGGCTACACAGACCCAGTACAACCATGCTCATATTCTTGGGTTGCTGCCCAGAGCAGATATGCAAACTGAAATACTTCTTTTGTTCCTCTGCCTTTTAAGATAATACTTGATTTGGAACTGCTGAAATTCTTTCTAGGTGTTTTTCATAATTGTTTTTTAACCCAGTCATCTTGATGCTGAGTAGTTCTTCAGTCTACTTGGATGCTAATTGAGATATCACCTAGAAATCCATGTTGTCAGCAAAATCTAACTCTCCTAATGTACTGTTGCTGAACTAGGCAATGCATGTGTTACAGCAAGACATTTTTTTTTTTTCATAATGAATGAATGAACAATGCTTACAGAAAATATGAAAGAACACTTTCCTATTCAACACAGTCCACATTAAACATTTTAACATGTTCTCACCTTGATCATACCTTAGACTAAGTCCTATATGAAGACTCATTAATTTTTTTTTGACATATTGAATATTTAGGTATGCTTCAGAATGATTCATCATGATCCTGTCAAATAGTTTCTGGAAATTTGTAGTTTATATAACAACTTTTGTTTTTATTGCTCCGTGTTCAATTTCAAGACTGCTCTTAGACTGAAAAAAAATCTGTAAAACACATGACTTTCGGAATCAAGCCTTGATTGATTATCCTTTTGCTTTCTTTCTTCCATTCAACGTGATACTGCAGGAGATTTGGTATCACTCACAAAAGCATAATACATTTCAAATACATTTTCAAACGCAGGATACCCTGTATTATCTTGATTACTGTGCTATTTTCTTATTGTTCTGAAAATCAGTAAGGTTGCTGAGGCATATCAAAAACAAGCATCAGAACCTCTCCAAACAGGAGAAATTATGTGGCAAAAGTGCTAACAACATGTCATAAAGCACAGACTTGTAAATGTTTACTAGAACTAGTAAAAGTAACTGAAAACATTGGATGTATTTTTAATTTTCCTCACGTTTTAAAATATATGGAGTCCAGTTGTCAAAGTGATGTTTTTTGGAGATGGTCCAAATGTCTGCATTATTAATAGAAGATGTCATCAGGTCTATCTCATTAGGTCTTCCTGTTGCATTATTCTAGATATAGAAACTGAACAGCAAACCTACCCTGTTCATCAGTTTTTGGTCCTCCTCAAACTTCTGCTCAGAGCAACAAAATAAAAGGTCTTTTTATTCCTAAATTTCAGGCCAATGAAGTTATTACAAGCATGGGACTCTGCAGAAAGGATAGTGAACACACCCTACCTGATAATGAAGAAGCTGCCCTCAGCATCTTTTGCACAGCACGTCTAGGCAGGTCTTTCTAGCAGTTATACCTAAAAAACAATGAGAGGAATGAAAAAGACTGCAGAAATGAGTACAGAAACATCAGAGCTATGTTGTCCTGTTTACATCATAAGCTATACACCCTGAAATGTGTACAGCATGGATATTGGGTTCTCAGCTCTAACCCTTTCATTCTACATGTCTATCTCTCTTGCTGATGTAGACATATCCTCTGTATTCCCCATTCTACATGTACTGACCCATCTCCCACCTCTTTAAACTGGCAGCTCCATGCAATCTGCTTCTTCCTCTATATGAATGAGGAGGAGGAAACTTCTACCACACTCAAAAAGATCTTGAAAAGACATTTTCTCATTTCCCTTTGATCATACACTTCAGAGTGTCTTAAAACTCACCCTTTGCATTTAAGGATAATTTTAAGTCAGTTAAAGGAAAACTGAGTTGTACATGAATAGGAGAAATTTTGGAAAGGGGAAAAAAGCCAGGGCATTAAAAGCTAGATGAATATAAAAGCAAAATATTTTTAAAGAACACAGATTATTTAAGGAAACATTATGAAATTGTTAATGTCACTTTCTTCTGGAAGATATACAAATCAAGACAGACAAATAACCTAACTAAAAACCATGTAGCCAATGGGTAAGTCATGTACTAAGTAGAGGAGGAATACTTTCACTTGATCATTTCACAGCTGAACAGCAGACTGTGATTTCTCCAGAGAGGCTTCTTCTGCTGTAGACTTTGTTTGTATAGTGAGAACAATGTCTGAAAGAAGGTATTTCAGTTTCAGGTCTTTGTTCCAGTTTCCAGGCTCTTGACAAATTTAAATTACATACTTTTTCCATGACAGGGAGAATATTGTATAAAGAATTGTGACCTGATTATTTATCTGCTATATATTTAACTTGTAATATTTTCACCTCAGAGAATCAAACAGGTTGATATTCCTCAGAGTCTAGGAAATGGATTTTTAATTAGCTACCCAGAGAATGTTTCCAGATGATGGATGTGAAGGTGATTTTAGTATTCTGTTTTACTCCTGGCCAATGATGTTTGCACTGTATTTTAAACTAGGGTTTAAGGTCAGCCTTCTGGCACAGACAGTCTATTGAACACTGGTCATGTCTGCCATTGGTCTCTGCAGGGGAGAAAGACAAGGGAAGGTGAGGACAGAGGCAGCAGTAGTTTCCATGATCCCACTAAGGTGATATGGGAGCTTGCCTGAAATGTTCTTTTTGTTCCTTTCCGTAAGGCAGAAGGGATTGGATCAACTATTAGGCACAACTAGCCAGCTGGTATTGGGGAATTTCTTTTACAATAGAGAGAGATGGAGAACTCCAGAGCTACATGAACTTTTCCTTTATTCAATTCCTACTCCTTCTGGCAGCTGAGCAGTATTAAGTGTACACTATGCTAGGATGATACTGCGAAGAAGCATGAGGAGAGGGAAAACTGCATTTGTGCATGAGATGTTCCCCCATCTTGCCTGGGGAGGCAAGGCCCTGGAATCAGAAGGAACTGCCACGCAGCTGATACAGGAAGATGGTATGGAGGGAAAATAAGCCAAAGATGTTTTATTTCTACCCATTCCCCAAAGTACATTCTCAAAAGACATGTACTTATTATTTGCAAGCTTGATCCTAACTTATCTCACTGAATGGCCCTTTAAGGTTTGGCAAATTTGGGGCCTGAGCTAGGGGACTAGCTTGGAATCTTGGATTTAGATTCAACAATGTGAATGCAAATTGGGTTAGATTTTCAACTTAGAGAACTGATTGAAGATGAAAACATGCTCACTGAATTGATACTCACCTAAAGGAACATCCTGCTCTTAATCCTGTTGGGATAAGTCTGCACAAGTCTTGCTAACAGCCTGAGCTAACCAGCTATGAGCTAGATGTGTAGCTGTGCTTAGTGCAATTCCACGTTTGATCTAAAATGCCCGACTGAACAGTATGATATACCAAACTGGGCTTAGTGCTAGGCTTACAGTGCTATATACCTTCCAGTCTAACATAGAGGTTTGTGAGGCCTGTGCACCTGAAAAATACCACGTGGGTACACCACTGGTCCAACAACCTTAAGGAGGTGAAAAGCAGGAACATGAAGGAGTTAGAACAGATAAGAACTTGGTTAACATGAGCCCAAGAAACCAAGACTGCTGAATTTTGTATTTATAAAAACAAAGCAAAAGACTACTACTTCTCCTAGGTCATTTAACACCTACGCTGATGTCTTGGAGAAAAAAATATATAGTATACAAATCAGCATTGAGGGAAAGAGAAAAGAAATGAGAAAGGAATTAGAAATATTGACTTCCTCACATGTTTATATGAGGACTATTTGCTAAAGAATGTACAAGAAATTAGCAAGGAGGCTGTAGTGCAAAGTACAGTCCCATTTGCAAGTTACTACAGAAGAAGCACGGGTACGAATTTAAAGTGTTTCTGTTACTGCATGTTAACTGCCAGGGTGCACATTTGGACTATGTAGTAAACATGAGGTTGTCTATGCTACAATGAAATAGACGTAAGCTACATTGCTTTATGATATATGATATATATACAATAATGACATACAATGTCCGTTTTCACTATCATAAAGTTCTCACTCTAAGCTTACCTTCTGTTAACTTACTCATGAAACAAAATTCTGAAAAGAATTAAAATAAGTTATTGGAATTTGGGTTACATATACAGAGACTATTGAGACATTACTGAAATGGGAAGTATTTTTCGTCTAAAAAATTGGCAAGTTCTAGTCTACTTAGGTTATTATGCTGTACAAGTGACCCTCAGAGCACTTAATTCTGGACTCTTCACTGCCAGAAAGATGAAGACAAACTGAATCCTTCACTGTTGCTTAGTATATTAATGTTCCTACTTTTTAATCCTGTCACCTTTAAAGGTAAAGATCTCAATACCAATTACCATCTGTCAGACTGAACGAAGAGCAAAAAGAAACATATTTTGTGACAGGGCAGAATTCTGTATATATAAAAGCAGAGTAACCCTAATGATTTCAGTGGTATTATTTCTGTATTACACTAGCAAAAGCGGGATCAAATTCTGTTACAGCTTATCTCTATATCACTATAAATGACCTATTTTTTTTTTTTTTATAAAACCTGTATGTATCACTCTTAAAGGGATATCTGTCTTTACACTTGACATTAGAGTGTCCTTTCTTTTCAGTCTAAGTTGTCTATTCTTCCACAGGCTACCTAGAAATACTTCTTTCCCAGAGTAGCATATGGTCTGGCTTTGTGAATGATAAACCTCATGGGGTAGTTCCTTACTGGTTAAAAGGTTTTCAGAGTATTAATCCTGAGAATCTGAATGTAAGGGAGAGATATGGGAACTATAAACTGGATTTTCACTCACTTTTTTGAAGTTTCTATCTGCTTGAAGGGACTATGTATCCAGAAAGCAGGGGGCATTGGCTGTTTGAAAATTGAAGCTGTTTTAAGGTGTCACAAATGGTATACATAAGTTTAATGGTCATTTAAAAAATCCAAACAAACTCTAGACAGGTATATTTTAAAATATTTTTGAACCTCAGATATATTTAACCTCTCATCCTTAACTTTAAATTTAAAATTGCATTTTGTACTTTAAATTACATTATATTAAATGAAAAACAAATAGCTTTCAATTGATAACACTGTGAAGTAGTTTATTTGTTTTTAGAGATAGGTTGGACACAAGAGATAATTAATATTTTTGTGGGCTCAATCTGCTTTTTATATCTTTTTATATAGGCACTATAAAAATTTGTTCTATAATATTCTAGCAACTCAATACTTTTTCCCCAGAATTGTGTGTCATATTTTACATGCAAAATATGTTATGGAGAACATATTGGTGCATAACTACAGTAAAGTATCTGTTCCTCATAGTCTGACAAGAAAAATAGTTGGGGCAGACCACTATGGGTTTGATTTTTTTTTTGGCTTGTAATTTAGTACATCTCCCCCTTTCATCTGAAATGTCCTTCACATCTACCAGTGCCTACAGGATTTAAGGCTACTCTTGTATAGATTAAATCAATGTTAAAACTCATTAAGTTTTACAAATATAGGATAAAACTTTCAGACAGGCATGGTTTGAATTTGAAACTTAACTACATCAGATCAGTATAGAATAATGTGTGTTGGTTTAAGCAACCACATTAAAATACTTTCAAAATCATCTGTGCATCATACTTGTAGAAGACAACATAATGTTGACTAGAAAGCATATGATGACATATCCATATCTTTGAACATACTGGAAGAATGCAGGCACAGGTCCTAGTATAAAAGACCATGAAATGAAACACTGTTTTCAATGCTGACAAGGAAATAGGGACCCCAGATGTGACTGGCTATTGTGCTGCTTACTTTGATTTCTGTCTGAAACATTTATCTGCTTGTTTTGTTTGCTTTCATTCAGAGGTGTTTCTCCTGAGGCCCTTGCTTAGTTTTTGCCCCATAGCCCTGAATGTAAAAAATTGTGCCTTCTCTTGCAAGGCTGCATCTTCTGCTCTATGTCCCCTGGGGGGCACAAGGACATAATCTCCTCCTTTGTACAGAAGTAACTATATTATCAGACTCTCATCTGTTTATCCAAGGTCAATGTCTACCAGGAAAAAAAGCCTTCTTGGGATTTTCAATAATAAGACATAATTAGGAATTCTTTCTTATTTGGCATCACCTGCAGCTCAGCACCACTGCTTTCAGAGTAATCCATAGGGTCAGTGTTGCCATCGGAGAAAAGCTGCCACTCAGGAAAAGCAGAAGCATTGTTCCTTGCTATTCTTACAGTAGTACTATCCCAGCTGGACTCTGCTTACATTATACGAGCTGATGTGATCTCAGACCTAAGTGGTGTGGCCACAGGCAAATAAAAGAAAACACAAGTATAAATCTAGGAGATTTCTGTTTGCAACAGTAATGCTTCAAGCAGAAGCACTAAGCTGCACTTATCCCATTTGAATTTTGCTTTTCCAGTCTGTCCTAATAAGATTCACTCATATGAGCTAAGTATTTCCCTCAGTAACCATCCTTGCATTATTAATAACCAACTCAATTTTGCTTGCTAGAATAAGAGCTCTCCTTTAATATGTAAGATTAGGTTCAAGTAACAGTCTTTCATGAATGCATATATTATCAGTCTTTTCCACTAATTGGTCTCAAAGTATGTCATCAATCTTATCACCCAATCCACATGGTTTGGAAGCTGTTCTCCAACTCAGATGCTAACATTCAGCTAAAGACCTTAACAGTCACGTAGGGGGAAAAGCTGAGGCAAATGTTAGCTATGCTCCACGGCAAAGCCAGCAAGAATGAAGAGATAAAGCTATCCAATGCTCTTAGAAGAGCCACCATATTACTACATGTAAAGGAATATCAGAACGGAAAATCAGTGATGGAAGCACGTGAGTCTGGACTTAATCCTTCAGTGCTTAATCCATTTTGATGAAACAGGTCTATCACTGCAGTTAATCTCTGAAGGACATGTGTTTACCTTAAACAGTCCTGCTAATTGTTAGATTATTCAAAAACAGATGCAAGGGACGCAGAATTATGTATTTCCCATTGTAAGAGGAACAGTTCGATAGTCAGTCCTCTTTTTTTTTTTTTTAATTTATTTAGTATAAGAAGAGAAATAGCTGTAATCTCTAAAGCAGAACTGTATATAGTCAATGATAGAACAGGATGCAAAGTCTCTGCTTACCACTGGCTGAAGCCAGATTTATTTATCTTAGCTCTTACTCATTCTCAGCTTCATTACCCATGTGGAAGACGCGACTCCTGAATAAAAGTATTGGAGCCAAGGGATTTTTTCCTGCATGACAATTTTTTTTTTAAAGACATAAAAAAGTTAGTCTCAGTTCTGAGGGACGGCACAATGGGAGCCATTAGGCTACCAAGTTATGGTTAGCCAGTTGTGTCAAAGGAATTTTCTCCTCATGAATTTCATTATCCTCATCACACAGAGCTAACATCTCTTCTGCCAGGGAGAGATGGTATATTGGCACACCCTTGGGACAACATTTTCATTCAGTAGGCTGAAGGTTCTGTTACAGGTTTTAGCATATAATACCTATATATGTTTTGGTAAGTGACATACTTACTGGTTACCTCTTCCTCACTGGCACAAGAACAGTCATCTACAGCTGTAACACAAGACTCAGCAACATCTAAAACCCACACTGAGTGCCTCTTACTGCTCCAGCGATGTCATTTGCTCTCTGGGCAGACTCCGGCTTTACCGAAATGAGGGACTCTGCTCAGTCTGCACAGTAGGCTGATGCAAAGTGGCTCCATTCAGACATCTTAGATCTCCTCTTGCCAAGCTGTGGGCTTTACACCTCCAGACCCTTCCAGAACCAGATCCTAATGTCTTTGGCAGACAGCAAGGCCCTGCAATACAGATCCATGGGCCCTGTTTCTCATGCACGTTGACCCTTTTTGGCAGCCGTACATAACTCATTTGCCTTGAAGAGCTCACTGGCAGCAGAAGTGTGTGAGGGGCTCCGTGGGTCTCACCCTGGAGGCAGGGAAAGGGTGGGGAGGCAATGGCCACTTCTCTCCGGAAGGTTCTGGTGTCTCGGAGCACAGGTGCTTCAGCAGCACAAGCAGCAACATGTGAGGGCGCAGCCAGGAGAACTTCGTTTTCAGCTGACTAACCTTTTTTCTTGGCAAGAACCAACATTTCCTTGTATTAAAAAAAAAAAAGAAAAAAAAAGAGGAGAGTGCATGAGACAGAACTATTTTCTTCCTCAGCATCTATTCTGGAGCCAGGGAGAATGCACTAAACTCTCTCTTTGTGTAATGAGCTGTTTGGATGAGAGTATTTTTCTGTTGTAGTGGAATCAAGGAGCTTCAGGCTTTTGACCAGCTACTTAAGCAGTGGGTTTTCACCACGTTTTTACTGCTTTTCTAGAAGAGATGCATGACAAGGGGGTCCACTCTACCCATTCCTCCCTGCTTCTCTCAGATCATCTCTGGTTTCTGAGATAAATAGTCTGCCTTAGGGTGATGTGATAGGCCTACCTCAGCCTGCCTTGGCTTAAGGATGTTGTGTTTCAGCTTTTGTTGAAAACCTTGGGATTTAAGATCTCTCTCTCTCTCTTTTTTTTTTTTTTTTGTTCTTTTCCTTTTTTTTTTTTTTTTTTTTTTCAGCAAATTGGAGGCATTTTGCAGTTAGTCTCTCCAAGTCTTTTCTTTCACCTAACAAGAGAAGGATTTTACTGGTTTTCCACTTTCTCTTAACGAAACGCATTGAGCAAATTTAATGCTGCTTCTCAGACGGTAAAATTGGATTTGTCCAGATGGACACTGTTACAGTCCTCCTTTATAGGTGGGATTAATTTTATTAAAATATAATCCTCCCATGCTTACATTATCCCCTTCAGACATTCCCTTTTTAATCTTTTGCAAAGTAGCATTAACCAGTTTCTGGCATTCATTAAGAATTATATTAAAACACAGACACACCTTTTTAGGCTACAACTGCTGAGAAAAAGCAAACCTGGGATTTCCTTTTCTTAGAGTCCCTCTCTGCGCCAATCAGATAGGAACAAGCAAGACATGGTTGCACCATTCCCTCCAACCTTATGGCCGCAGGGGTACGAAGCAGTCCCCTGACCACTGACCAGCGTTCTGTGACAGAGGTGGCTTTGCTTCACAGCCATGGAAAAAAAACACATGCTGTCCCACCGCCTGGCTTGAGGGAAGGTCTACAGAGGCCTCTGTGATTTTCCATTTCCATCCCGTGCAGCGCAAGGCCTGTGCACCACTTAAATCCCAATCAAAATAGGGCTTAGGTAATAGCCTTGGCAGAAGGGCGAGTTCCACCCACATTCCTTTGTGCTCATCTGGGCTGGAGAACCAGAACTGGAAAGCAGCATGTTTTTTTTTATGGCTTGGAACTGAATATTTACTGTGCACCTACGTCAGCTTTGTTTCTGACCATGCTTTCTGTGAAGCCAAAAGCTACCGGAGTATATGCTGTTTGTATTATAAATTTAGAATTCTGTGATTAAGTTGAAAGAATAAAAACAAGAAAACTTTGCCATTCATTAATCTTGTGCTGGGAATAAGCAGAGAGAGACTTCTCAATTACGTTATTTGTCTCAAAAGAGATCCTCAGGTTTCCAAAATCTTATCGGCCAGGTTGGAAACATACACATGGTACAAAAAAGTAAATAAATCTCTTTTGATTTGTCTCCTGATTTTTGGCAAAGCCCTGAAGTATACATACTTTTCTATTAATTATAGCATGTTAAAGTCCACATATAAGTGAGAAATAAAGGAGAACTTAATATATACATTAAAAAGAAAAAAAGGAAAAAGCCAAAAGCCTACTGAAAAGCCAAATAGAAAAGAAAGCAAGAGCAAAGAGAAAAGTAGTATGTTTGAAATTATTTTTCTTTTTAGCTAAAACACAAAACCTTGGAAATAATATTATACATTTCAACATATACTAAACCCTAAAGAAAATAAGATCCCTAATCTGTTTTTCTAAAAATTGTTTTACTTAATGTCACAATAATTCTGATACTGATACACCTCAAATATTTATGGGAAACAGAAACATACTTATGGTGCAAGTTGTTAGGTAGACATAAAATGAACACACCCACAGCTAGATAAAAAGGTAACAACAAGCAACCAGGAGATCTATGGAAGAACTGTGAAAAAAAAAAAATCCCTGGAAAGAAGAAATGTAAAAAAGAGAAGGCGCAGCAGAAGTGTCTGAACACATGGGTAGAAGGGTTCAAAACATGCATGCTCTTTTTTCTCCTTTCATTGATAAAAACAGGTTTTCAGAACACTTGTAATATGGTATTATCAATGCAGCTAAACCATAGCTGTTGTTGCTCAGTTTTAATAATATTACTTTATACATAGTTGTAGTTGCCTAAGAGAACAGTTCTGAAACAGAAAAACCATTCAGCTAGTTCACTTTCTCACATCTGTCTTTTTGGAGGGTGGGAATTCATAAGGGTATCCTAAACTACCTCATCTATCAGTATTTGCACTCCTAAGTTTTTAGGTATTGTATGAACACAGTGTCAAGCCTTGACATGCTATCAATGCATTAAAAGTTTTGGTCTTGGATGGGTCAATGCTATTCTTGGATATAAACCTCAGATACATCTTCCTCTTACTCCTACAGTAAGTATCAAGTTTGTAAACAAGAGCGGGAATCTCTGTTAAAACTTGACTGAAGCATAAACTCTTCCTTGTCTCTATTAGCTGAGGGCTGAAGAAATCATTCTTAACTGAGGAGATCATCCAGACCAAAGCTAATGATGAATTGTATCGGTCCATCCAGTTTTCACTCGTATCAGATGACACCTGTAGCCAATCTATTCAGCCCCATTCAGATGAGGACCACATTATTCTGATAGGCACATTGTATGATATTATCTTGGCAGTATGAAGCTGAAACTCTCCAGGATGCCCAAACCCTTGGCATCTTTAGTCCACCTGTATCTTAGATTGCCACAGCTACACTCAGAAAAATCTCAGTTAAGTCACTTAAAATCAACCTTAGAATTTCCCAACTCTTTTTCTCTGTAAATTTCACATTCTAGAAATAATAACAAATCTGTAACATGGTAGAAAGGATATTCAAGCTGCCTTTATAATTTCCTCTCTACTGGTTGGGGTATATCTATATATTTTTATTTTTACTTTGTACTTTGTTTTTACATTGTTACTTTGAGTTCCCTGTGCATTGCTCTCATTAAACCACATTGCCACCATTTGAGTGGATCTAGATAAATAACTGTTCATAGCACTAAACTGTGTCCCATAGACATATTCACAACTGCAAGTAACTGGGTTAGCAACAGGAGGGCAAATATTACTAGGTCAGATGGTGTAACAAAACTCTTGCAGATAGGTTCTGTCAAATCTTGCTATAGAGTTTGAAAAGTTATCTTCTCTATTTGCTCAATCCAATCTCTCTCTTAGTTGTCACTGTACCTGTGCAAATAGAAGCAAAATGTGACGGGGCAGAGCCACTGCACTTCAGAATTTTAGCACCAAATTTTCAGCACTTAAATTCCTTTGTAAACTCCCGTGCTGTCTTCTTTTTATTTAGTCAAGAATGCCAAAAAAAAATCTCATAATGCATTACTGGTCCGTATCATCAAAGGATCCAAAGAGGCTAGGCTGACTTGTGTTCTGGTAAATACCACTGTAAAAAACAGGGTCATCCTAATAGCAAAAATTTGCTTTATCTTATTGTCTGTTGATTTATCAGTTTGCTTTATATCACCTGTTCATACTGGCAAATCAACATCAATACATGGAAAATATATTTCAATTGTGATATGTGTTTATTATATACATGTATATGTATTTTCATTATGTAACTATTGTCGTGGTTCCGCTCGAGTGGGCAGCCGAGCTCCACCACAGCCGCTCTCTCACTCCCCCTCCTCAAAGAGGAATGGGGAGAAAATATGTGAAAAGGGCTCAAGGATTGAGATAAGGACGAGAAAATCACACAATAATTATTGTAACGGGCAAAACAGACTCAGCATAAGATAGATAGTAAGATTTATTGCTCATTACTAACAAGCTAGAGAAGTGAGAAACAAAGGAAAGAAACCAAAAGCACCTTCCCCCCCCCATCCACCCTCTTCCACCTCCTCCCCCCGAGCGGCGCAGGGGAATGGGGGAAGGGGAGTTATGGTCAGTCTACAGCGCTTCTTCTCTGCCGCTCCTTCTCGGTCACTCTTGTCCCCTGTGCTGTGGGGTCCCTCCCACGGGATACAGACCTTGATGATCTGATCCGGCGTGGGCTTCCCACAGGCAGCAGCTCTTCCAGAACTGCTCCAGATATGGGTCCGTACCACGGGGTCCATCCCTCAGGAGCAAACTGCTCCAACCTGGCTCCCCCACGGGCAGCAGCTCCTGCCAGGTCACCTGCTCCTGCGTGGTCTCCTCTCCACGGGCTACAGGTCTGGCCCGGAATCTGCTCGGGCCGGGGTCTTCCACAGGCAGCAGCCTCCGTTGATGCAGGGCCACCTGCTCCACCGTGGCCTCCTCCATGGGCTGCAGCGTGGAACCCTGCTCCACCGTGGTACTCCATGGGCTGCAGGGGGACATCCTGCTTCACCATGGTCCTCACCACAGGCCGCAGGGGACTTCTGCTCTGGCGCCTGGAGCACCTCTCCCCCTCCTTCTACACTGACCTTGGTGCCTGCAAGGCTGTTTCTCACTCCCTTGACTCTCCCAGCTGCTGTGTGGCGCAGCATTTTTTTCCCTGTCTTAAATATGCTCTCACAGAGGCGCAAAACAACATCGCTTATTG
The DNA here is from genome assembly GCF_047663525.1 of Anas platyrhynchos. Lineage (NCBI taxonomy): Eukaryota > Metazoa > Chordata > Aves > Anseriformes > Anatidae > Anas > Anas platyrhynchos. Next base: position 88,911,002 of record NC_092588.1, on the reverse strand, counting down.
GCTCAGCTCTGGAAAACAATGGGGCCCTTCCCAAACATGGGGCAGCTTCTAGATCTTTCTCACAGAAACCACCCCTATGGCCCCCTGCTACCAAAACCTTGCCACGTAAACCCACTACAACTATATGAGTATTTTTTCTACAAAATACTTCTAAATAATCAAATAACCTAAGAGGAACTTCTCCCTTACTTTACACTCCCACTGAGAAAGCACTACATCCCACAAAGCCCCAGCAATACTTTTCATTTGTCCTACACTGTTCCCGATACATAACACTTCTGTGAGTACTAAGTCACCAGTCTGGCATGCAGAAGAGATGTGGTGGTGAGCTCTAAGCTGTGCACACACACACTGTCAAAAATGATTGACCTCTATGATTTCTAAACTTACTAGAGGGAGAAAGGGTGGAGAAAAATGAGGATTATGATGATATTGCATATGGTTAGCAACCTTAGAAAACCAACCTAAAAACAAGTATTAGGGGAATGAAATATTAATTATTTGGTGAAAGACATGGGAGAGAGGTAGTAGAAGACAATTACAAGATGAAATGCCAATAGACAGAGACATCAAGGCAAATAATAAGAGGCTAAATATTATCAGAAATGGAGAACTTTTACTGCAAGTTAATCTGCAGGTGTTCAACTCTTGGCTATTAAGAGGGTAAGGGATGAACAGATAAAGCTTTAGCAAGAAAAAAATATTTTTGTATCTCTGCTGATGAGGACATGGATGATATTTCTGGACTACTCTTTTGCTGGAAGCTGAGATGTGGGATTTGAAGAAAGATTTTGCACAGGGGCATGTGTTTCTGAGTTAAGGGACTAGCCTGCAATGAGAAAGATTTAGGTTCCATTCACCTTCATTTTGGCCAGGTCTGTCATGGTCTGCAGATGACCTCAACTGTTTAATTTCTCTAGATCTTCATTCCTAACGCAACCTAACAATTAGATTCTTTAACTCACAAGGCTATTGTGAAAATAGCTGTTTCATTCATGCTGTGAGGTGATGAGAAAAAAAAAATACAAAACATACAATGTAAATTCCAAGGGAAAAGTTGACTGACTGACATAGAACCACAGAAATTTCTACATAGCTATGAAAGGATACATTGCAACAAGTGATACGAGAAGAACAGAAAAGAGAGAGAGAGAGAAAGAAAAAGAGAGAAAGAGAGAAAGACAGAGAGTAAGAGAGAAAGAAAGAGAGAAAGAAAAATAGAAAGAAAGAGAGAAAGAAGGGAAGGAAGGAAGGAAGGAAGGAAGGAAGGAAGGAAGGAAGGAAGGAAGGAAGGAAGGAAGGAAGGAAGGAAGGAAGGAAGGAAGGAAAAGAAAGAAAGAAAGAAAGAAAGAAAGAAAGAAAGAAAGAAAGAAAGAAAGAAAGAAAGAAAGAAAGAAAGAAAGAAAGAAAGAAAGAAAGAAAGAAAGAAAGAAAGAAAGAAAGAAAGAAAGAAAGAAAAAGAAAGAAAGAAAGAAAGAAAGAAAGAGAGAGAGAGAAAGAGAGAGAAAGAAAGAAAGAAAGAGAGAAAGAGAGAGACAGAGAGAGGAAGAGAGGAAGGGAGGAAGGGAGGAAGGGAGGAAGGGAGGAAGGGAGGAAGGGAGGAAGGGAGGAAGGAAGGAAGGAAGGAAGGAAGGAAGGAAGGAAGGAAGGAAGGAAGGAAGGAAGGAAGGAAGGAAGGAAGGAAGGAAGGAAGGAAGGAAGGAAGGTTGGTTCATTTATGACTGGCATGGTACTGAGTATTCACTAGCTTACAAAAATAAATTTATTAAAAAAATGAAATAGCAATATCACAATTGCTAAACTCAATTACTATTGCATTATGACACAATGTAGAAGATTTCTTTTGCAGAGAATGTAATTGAGATATTATTTCACTGTCATCAGATGAAGATGTAGTTGAAATGTCTCTAGTGTTAAAATTTGTTGTTTGGATTCATGCTGAAATATAAAGAAATGTGCTTCCATCTTGATGTTTTTGTCTGCTGTGCTTTTAGTGTATTTTCAGAGCATTTTTAAATGATTTCCAACAGCAAAAAATTGCATGTAAAATGTTTAAGCTATTATTATGAAATATAAAAGGCTGAAAAAAACTGCAATAGGGAATTAAAAAAAAAATAGGATGGAAATAAAAACAATTAAGAAAATCTCACGTATCACTACTAAAATAACGTCATTCCCCCTCTCCCCTCACCTTCAGAATTAGCACCCAAACTGAGACATAATTTGTTTCTTTAGCATTGTATCTCTTATGTAACACATTTCATGTTTAAAGATTAGCAAGTAACTCCTTTGAAGTTAATTTGCTTTTCATTTTCAAAAGGGACAACTTTAGGTAAGGTATTTTGTCCTTCTAGCTAACTTGCTAGAAAATCCTATGTATTTGTATGCACCAAAATGCTTCACTGCTTAGCTCAAGTCAGTTTAAAACCAATTTAATTGGGTGCAAGCTACTACAGAGACACTTTATTTCAGTCAGGTGTACACCAGTCCCAAGTGGTTTAAAATAAAACAAAATAGCAGGAGATTAAACTAGTATTTACACAAATGTTGCATTACCTTAATTTAAATTGGAGTCACTTTCTTGGCAGGTTGTCCCTAAAACACTGCTTTTTTTCTCAGGGTAAGCCTGACTATATTAAGTAATAGAACTATGTAATTTAATGAATTGCCACCCTTGAAATGGAGGTTACTGCTTGCTTGGTTGAAATGTGATAACTGAAGTGAATGCTCTACTACAAACATGAACTAGGAAAGATTAAATGCAAACGCATTTTTGAAGACGACATGACTTCTGCATGAAGGCTTTCACAAAGTTGTACAATATAAGAGCAAGGGAACATACAGAAATTGATTTTGGATTTAAAGCTATTGATAGATCATGACTGATTACTACTAATAAACTATTCCATGTGCAGAGGAACCAGTGAAGCCTGGTCTATTATGCAGATGCATCCTACATCTGCTTTCAGAAACAGGGACAGAACCCCCAGCTTCCTTACATGACTCCTCTGAGTTCTTCCCTTCATCCTATAGTATCCACGGCATCCTGCTACATGCCTTTACAAGGTGAGAAGAAACAGCATATTCAGTGACTGAGTTGCAGCTCCATACATGTAGATAGATTCGCTCTGATGTACACAACAGTTGTGTGGTAGGAAGGACAAACAGAACAAGTAATGCTTGAGGTTACACTGCAGCACTTCCCTGAAGGGGCAGTGAGGAGAGAACGGCAGTGCCAGTTTGGATCTCTCTGTTTATTTGACAATTTTCAGGAAATTTCCATAACTTAATAACTACAAATGTTCTTCATCTCAGTCAAATTTAAAGTTGCAGATTGAGTAAGAAACTAAGTGTAGAATGAATGACATCTCAACCATATAAGCATTATTTCATTAGGCAAAGGAACACTTTGCAACATCTTCACATATGTGTTCAGGTATTCCAAGCACTGCTCTGTATATTGATATTGTGAAGTTTTTGAAGGTAGGCTCAATGAGGAATGGACACGTTATACTTGCCAAATACTTAGCTAATGGCATGCATGAGAAGACATGTAGTTTCACTTCTAATTTTGTATCCCAACCACTGGATAATGCTCTTTTTTGGCATTCACTTCCATGGAGAAATCAATGAGCTCGCTTTCAGTGGGAAGATGGAAAGACTGGCTATAGTAGCTTCCTTGTATTTTTATTCTAGTAAGCAACTTAACATGACGAATGGATTTCCAATTTCCAGTTGTCTAAGCTGCAGCAACAATGGAAGCACTGACCCAAGGATAAAATGTCAGCAAAATGCCCAGTCATAGAACAGGGCCCTTCTTGGAGACCAAACTTTACATCAATATTTGAATTTATCAGAAGCTGGAAACCTGCTTTTATCAGAAATTTGAAAACATTTCTGTTCTCAAACTGGAAACATTTGAAATGGACCTATTTCACATTTTGCAGTTTTCTAAGCATTTCTAATTAAGATTCTTGGAAAGATTTATCAAAAGCTTTCAAGTCTTGTAAACTCTAATGAACTATTATGTTTCCAAAATGGTTTTGGAATTAAATTAAAAATGCCTTTGTGAGAAACTGTTTTGTTTGCCAGTATTGATAAGAGAAACTTGAAAAGGCAATTTTTGACAAATCTTTTTGTTATTCCATTAGATGCTCTAATGAGCATCTTAATGTAATGGGAGCCACACAAGGGCTTTTCCACCATTGTCATTAATTCAGTCAGAATCATCATGCTAATAATACTCAACATGTTTGCTGCTTTCGATGCCATTGATTAGGGAGGAGGTTTTGCAGACCTGGCTGCGAGACCTCACAGGGATGAAGAGTTATACTTTAAGATGGCTTTGATCATTCCTGGCAGACCTACAACTACTCCTTTTACTCATGACCTTTCACCACTCCTATTCAAGAGCACTTCAACAAGACTTCTGGGAAAGAATGTGCAATGCCCTGAGCTACAATGCCAGCAATATGCTGACAGCACCCAGCTCTGCGCCTCCAGGCTGGCTTGTTCCCAGCTGTTCGACTGTCTGTAGGAAATTGGAAGCCTGCTGAATGAAAGGCAGATGGTGTGATGGACAACCTCTGATCCCTATCGGCAAGTTACACAATGTAGACTGGTAGATCTTTTCAGTACATGATAAAATGAATTGTGTTTTCACTGTCACCAAATTAATTCTTGGTTTTAGTGCTTGCAGACCATTGGAACTGAAGAGGGTTTGCTATCTTAAATATTGGAAAATAGCAGTGCTGTCTGTCTGATTTTATGTCCTCTTCCTTCATTTATGCATTACATAACACGATCAGCTCAAGGCAAAAGGGCTCTAATAAGCACACAGTAAAAATATACAGTGATTTATTTTCATAGTCTAACACTAGGTTAGAGAAATATACAAATATAGGAAAGGCAAATTAAAATGAACAGTAAAAATAAAGCCAAAATATATTTTCTGAAGCTACCAACACAGAAGTTTATTAAACAGCAAACTAAATAAAAATAAATAATTTCTGAAATAAAACAAACCCAGAAGTACTGTCTGTGAAATGAGTGGAACTGTAGGCTAAGACAGTAGTTATTCTAAATAACATGATTGAAACCTATCCCTGTATTCATAACAGAGTTCATCTCCTATTCCAAATATTAGTCTTGGTGAAGTGAGGAACCTAAGAATGAAATCCATTGACTTCTATTCACTGTCTGGAAAAGTGAAGTTACACCTTTAATCTATACTTTAGTACACTCTCTAGGTGAGCCCAAGACTTTGCTTTTATTGCACGAGAAAGATCTCTTTACCTTGTATTTCCTCTGTGAGAATTTCTAGAAGCTGCATCCTCCCAGTTTGCACATTCCAATAATAAATGAAGTGACAGGTGGTTAGACCTTGTACCTGCTGATATGCCTGAGTAGACCAAGATGCTTTTAATAGGAAGTCTGGGGAGAATACATTTCTCTTCTCCCACCAAAACTTCATGATGACATGTCTGTTACCTTGTCTGCAGGTACCAATGTCAGGATTGCATCCAGTCTTGATTTTTGACACTCTGCGAATGGGGTGTATTTGTACAGGCATGTGCTTGGTGAGACGAGGTTGTAGCTAACGGGCTTGGCTCACGTGGTAGTGGGAAGCACGAACTGCGCTGTGGTATGAAGAGGCTGACTGCATTTCTCATCAGCATGGGGAGCTGACATCATTTTTCAGAGCTGTGATGGCATTTGTTTACCTAACTGATTCCTGTGCCAGGTGCAGTGCTGCAGACAGGAAGCGGGAGATGGATGGGATGGCTTTTTTTCAGGCTGTTACTCAGAGTCCAGTGCTGGGTGTCTCTGATTTCCGGATGGGGTGTGCCTTCAGCTGCTGTCTCTCCTGTTGCCAGGAGGGACAGAGAAGATAAATGAAATGGCAGAGCATTTCTAGCCCTCGTGCAGGCTACTGTTGCTAGGTGGTTTTGGTTCCCAGACCGGGCGTGTCTGTTTCTGTGGCTTGCAGAAGGGACAATGAAGATAGATGACACAGCAAAGTGCTTTAGAGCTTCAGTTCAAGCCCCAGTGCCTTCCTTGCTCCAATACAAAGTACTGCATTACCTGTGAAAAAGGAGGAAAGTGCTTATGCGTGTCAAATTTCTGTGCATTACAGAAGACATGAGGGTGAGATTTTTTGCAAATATTATTTTTTCCATATGCAGAGATATGCTTGCATGTCATCAGCTTCCAAGAAATGGTCTCAGAATGCTAAGCGTTACTTAGACAAAGGGTGTAAGCAGCTTTCATCACTGCCTTTCCTGGACTAAAGTAGTTAGAAAGAATTAACTTAGAAAGGAATGGTTTAGAGGCAAAGAACATTCAGCTCTGCTACACCCAGCTGAGGAGAGGAGGGAGGCAGGCAGGCTGGGGCATGAGGAGGAAATCCTACCAAAAGGCAGCAGTGGGAGCAGCAAGCCTAAAGATGGGGAGGGAGATAGATCTGTTGCTGTGGGCAGAGGTCACCACACTACCTGCTTCCTGGACATCCCAGTTTTCTCAGCAACAGCAGAGAGCTCAGCTTTCCAAAGGCAAAGCAGGTAGTGAAGCCAAGGCTGCAGCCTTTGGGAACAGACTATTATGCTTGTGCCTAAAGCTGGCTTCAGGGGAGACAAAGAAGCAACATTTTCTCCATGTTCCTTTTCCCTATTCCTGCTATAAGACACCCAAGGGCACTAGGAAACTGTAGAGTGTGAAGTCTTGCTTGCATCAGTCCTTCAACGTGATCAGTAAAGTACAGCTAATGTGTAAGAATTATACTGCTCTCTGTATGTATATGTATGTGTGTATGCAGACTTAACATACATGCATGCAGTGTGCAGTTACTATTGATTTGTTTCATCATACATTTATTCTTTCTTTTATACTCAAAAAATTGTCACATCTAAGTGCCAGTTTTACCCAAAGACTCAGTGAGCTGAAGTCTGAGGACTAGATACTGTATTCTGTTTTGCAGACAGACAATATTAAGGGGTAATATCAGGGGACTTGACCTTTTTTCAGCTACTGCAACAGCTGAAGCATCCCTTACTTCTCCCTGCAACCATGTGCCACACATTCACTTGTGGATGTGGAACATAGGTGGAACTATGTTACACCACCTGGTAAAAAAATACTGGAGAAACAAAGAAGGCTCTTTTTAACCTAAATATAAATTCCAGGACTGTCACCTTGTACCTCCAGGAACAGTGATGGTGGTGCAGCTGAGAAGTTGATAGGGGCTCCTAAATATGTCTCAGTGGCCCAAAGAAACACATTGTGCAGTCAACCATAGCCTGAGATGTGTCAAAAAGGGCAAGGACACCCATATTACTTAACATTTGTGTCTTAGTTTACAAACATGTAATGTCAGTCATGGTCCCGAAAGAAGAGTGGAAGGCCAGGAAGGGATCTTCCCCATTATGGCAACAGTTGTCACTGCACTGCTTCAAGATGTACTGTGAACCCTGCCCTGCAATGTTAGAGAGCAGGTAAAGGGAATTTTTCTGTCAGGGCAGGGGTTATCTTTTTTACATGTTTGAAAATACCTGACATGGGAAGGGTGGGGTCTTCCTCTGATAAAAAAACAGCAAGAAGAATAGAGCACTTCAGGAAATCTTGCACTCAGCAAGGAGAGCTTAATCTCATTAAAGGGACATGAGGATGATACATTGCATAAGCTGATTAACATTTACGTAGAGAACACTACTACTTTTGAGAGATTTTGTAAAAGGTTGCCTATTTATAGTGTCAGGAAGCTGAAAAAAATATCAAAAAAAACTTCTATAAAAAAAAACAAAACAACAATAGATGTACCAAAACATTGTTTACACTACTGCACAATGGTTCTCCAGTAATTCAAAATAGAATTTGTCACTGTGATTTTTTCCTTCTATGCATTTCTCATAGGTAGAGTGGTTTAACAGAGTAGAAAACAAAAAGATAAACAGTCAAATGACTTCAGACATATTTAATTGAAACTTAATTTAATGTTTCTGAAAGGCAGTGGATTAACAACATTGGAAATAGAATTATTCATCCACAGAACAAGAACTTTCTGTGCAGTACCAATGACATCTTTTCATCTGATTCCATGAACAGGCTTCCACAAAGAACAAAAGAAAATGTTCAGATGAGAAATATAGTATTTTGCTTCTCACCACAATAGCAGCTGCCACTGTTTTGTTTATTTGGGGCTGAAGGAAAAAATCTGGTACTGGTTATATCTACCTCTTAGTATCAGAATTGGAGTGACTAGCTTATTTCATACTGGGTTATAGAGAGCCATCAGATCAACTGAAGTTCCTCAGGGCTCCAATTACTGCCTTATGATGAATTTCAGTCAGTGACCTATAATCCAAAGGATCTAATTCCCATTACCAGTTCTCTTAGCAGTTTGCAGGCTATTTTTTTTTTTTCCAAATGAGCATTTGTTTCTGATATGCAGAACTATTTACAGTTGAGATACCCCTGTAATTTTAGAGATGAAATCAGCTATTTTCTCACACAAATACGTAATCGTATAATCAACCTGGCTTAGTTTTTAAAGGTATCTTCAAAGACTTTTTTTTAATGGGCAGCGCTGGCTTTTCTTAGGTTAGCTGTGCACTTCAAAAAGGGGAGTTAGGGCATGGTCAGACATGCTCTGGCAAATCTAGTTTTTGCTTTTGCAGTGTAAGAAATTACTGCCCCCAGCTCTCTGTTCAGCCTTACTCCTCGAAGTTACCAACCCTGCACCAGGTTTTGTAGAGAATTGGCTCAGACATGCAAATCCATTCCCTCTTGCTGACTTTGTTCTGAACACACTAGCCTCCAGTGGAGAACTGGTACAGCTTAAGCCAGTGCTGCCTTTTTTGTTGTGATTGTGGAGAAATGTGAGGCTTGGCCACTCTAAACAGTGGGGCATCTGGAGGAAGGCAAATCAATTAGACACGAGAGGAGCCAGGGAAGGTTTTGTCAGCATGAGTGAAGGTCATCTTTCCACTGGCTTCTGTATATCCACCCCTTCTGCCAAAACAACCTATGCCTATAGGATTGTATTTTTTGTAAATTACTTTTTTTTTTTTTTCCCCTGACATTCTCTGGTAGAGAGCAGCCTACACTTCACATCCTTGAGTTATTTCTGCCAAGCAGGGGGCCTTATAGCTCTCATCCATTTCCCATCTAGCCTCAGGCAATACTTGCAATTCCCCACTAACTGTGTCCTACTTTGATGAAACCCAAAGTCTGGAGCTGATACCAGCTTTCTGATTGTGCTTGGAGGTCCTCAGAAAAACACCCAAGAAGGAAGGATCTCTAAAAGAACCCCAACTTCTAGGCATATAAATGTAGAATTTTGGAAAGAAACTCAGAGCTTCTTTCCTAATTTATGGGCAGAGATAATTTGCATTTAAATGACTGGGCTTCTGCTTATAAAGAATTTGAAGCATAGCACATGATCTAGGCCAGGTGGACAGGTGAAATAGTCTGTTAAGAGTGAGAACTGTCACTCAGTCTACTGAAGCACACTAACAATTTAGATAGGTAATTACACTGTTTACCTTAATCAGGAAAAGGCTTGTGAGGCTTTGAGAATCTCCTTCTATTTTGCAGTCAACATATAAAATGTTCTCTAATGGGAGTAAAGTTTATGAGGGGAAAAACATTTCCTCTGTGTAAGGATATTTGTGAGAGGAATTTCAATTGAGGGTAATTCATTAACGAGAGGATCTCTAAACATCCCTTTCTGTTCTGTTTCACCGTGTGTGAAGATACTTTTAAATAAAAATAACTTGAAATATTAATAAGTATATATGATCAATTTGCAGAAATGTGTAAGTGAAACCTCAAGCATGTTTTACGCTCATGCTTCAAGCTTGCCTGCTTTCAAATGTTCCATAGAGTCAAATTAACTACTGTGGTTTGCTGTCAATGGTTGGCAGCAGGCATATTGCTCACTACATCCAAATATGACATCTCAAATTGTTATTTAATCCATAAGGAAAGGAGTGATTGTCACATCTTGATATATTTAGTATTGGGAGATTGATAAAGGTTCACTGTGCAGCTCTTAGAAATAATAGAATGTTATTGAATCAAGTGAGGCTCATGCAGGGTGTGCTATTGCAGCTGTAAATTAGAATTACAACCCATATGGTGACAGGTCCTTGGTGGAATAGTATCTCTAATCTCAGGTTGTCTTTACTAAGCTGCTTGCCTGAAAAGGTATGCACTTTATGAAATATTTCTTTTCCTTACACTTAACGTATGGGTAAATTATGTGTTAGTGCTCTCTGTGAGGCTCTGAGATCCATAAAGGTGTAAAATATACATTGGATTGTAGTTTTATTAGGTTGGACAATGTTTTTTTAAATAATGATTTATAAAATAGAAATATTTTTTCTTTTCCCATTTTGACATTTTGATTTTTTTAAAAACTTCCCATAAAAAAGAAGCACTAACAATGTGGCACTTTTACTTTTTTTTAACTTCTTTTTCTAAGAAAGTATATCCTATGCTATTGCACTGTCTGTCTGTCTATGGGCAGACAAGAGCTTCTTGTCTACGAGGGTTCTGTAATAACTTAGAGGATCTATTTCAATCAGGTTTTGTGGAGGGACAGATATGTTTTGGCAGATATTAAGTTCCTACAAAGTTTATAAAAATATTTGACCAACTAAGAAATGCAGACCCTTATAGATCTCTCCCTTGAAGGACAGATGAGCACAAACCCAACAGACTTGAGAGAATGCACATGCAAGTCCAATTTGGAGATGCAAATACAAACAAATCCTTGTTTGTGTCTGCTGTTCAACTATCTGTTGGTTTATCAGTCTTTCCTTTCCCTCTGCCTACTAAATCTCTCTCACAGTGGCTCAGATCAAAGAATAAAATAATATAACTGGGCAAACCTAAGGGTTCACTGCTGCTGAAAAGGGCAGTCCAGCTCCCTCGCCCCTGCTTCCAGCCATCTCATCATGCTGCCTCCCTTGTGCTGGGCCGATGCAGCTCAGTAGCCTCAGGAAAAAAATATCATTTGCTGCTTTGGTGTTTTTTTTTTTTTTTTTTGTTTTTTTTTTTTTGTTTTTTTTTTTTTTCTGGATTAGTGAGTGGGATTAGTTCAGTGCACGTCTCACAAGTGCCAGGGCTAGCACAAGGGAGGGGCAAAAGGGTGTGAACAAGGATCTATTAGATCGAGTCAGTTTGATGTTGAATTTTATTTTAAGTCCATTTAAAATAAAATCTGCCAGAGATTATCCACACATGGGTTTTGTACAGTTTAATTTATGTTCATTGATGTACCTTTAGTTAATTTGACTTGGCTGTCCTAGGAATTCCTGTTTCAATATGAGTCCTCCGTGGCCCATAAAAGAACAGGCCACAGATAAAGACTAGGCTCTATTTAAAAAACCACAACAAAACAAAAACAAAACAAACCAAACAAACAAACAAACAGAGGCTTTGTCTATTATAAAAGAGAGAACATTGGAAATCCAGGAGATGAGGTGAAAAGTTATACCATTACTGCTTGCTATAGGCTTTGACAGAGTAGGTGATCTAGTGTCCTTTCCTACCTATCCGCGCCACTTCTTGTGCTAGAAATTATTGCACCCAAAGGTGCTATGTCAGAAAGGAGCGTGCCTGTGCCTTCACTGACCCCATTGGATGCCAGTATTTCGACACGTGCCAAACTTTAGCCCTGATTAAGCCAAGTGAGCTGGCACAGCTATGTGTCCTGCCTCAGTGCTCTCTTCCAGGGCAGCTGCCTCTGGAGCAAGGCGGGATGGCAGGGGGAATGGCCGGAGGAATGGCCGGAGTGGTAAGGCAGTACCTCTGCCGCTTCTTACTCAGGTTCACAACTCAGGCAGATGATTAGATCCCAGCCTATTCTGAGAGAGATGTTACCCAGTAGATGTGTCAATATCAATTCGAGAAGTGATTCTTTTGTGAACGGAAAGCTGGGAATGCTATTAATGGAAAGACATTTCTTAGAAATTGAAAGAAAAGAACAAATGAGGATGAAAGACCTCCCACAGTTAAGCATAAAGTAATCACAATTGCAAAGATGTAATTAAAAAGCCACTGAATTCTAGCTAATATTTAAACTGATGAGAACAGCTGAAAATGATAAAGATTCTTCTACAGGAAAACTAAATTAATATTTTCAATATTGGTATAAATATTTCCATGTGAAACACTTCAGGCATTGACATATTAGACACGCAGATTATGCTGCATTAGTTAATGCTTAGCTTTGACTTGTATAACATAGTGATGGCAGTCATTTGCTGCCTTGAATGAACCAGACTTTAACAGTTCTGGGGTTCATTACTATTTTTATCCTGGTTTCTTAAGGAAAGAGGTTCATGTTTATATGTGTGCATGTGTGTATCTATCTCTTCCTCTCCATGTAAATTTTGAATCTGATTATTAATTTCAAACAAAGATATAAGAAGGGTGATCTCACAGAAATGAAGACCTTCTTTTCATGAAAACAGGAAATCAGAAAAAAAAACAACACTTGCTGAGTGAAAGAATAGAACATGAGTTCAGCCATTACTACATCCCTGTCCAGAATCCATTCGTGGGGGAGAAACAGGATTACTTCACCCTTAGGTAATTATAAGTCACACCTTAAATGCCTGAGAACCCAAACATGATACGCAAATCTGTAGGAAGCACGGCTCCTACCATTCACAAAGGCAGTTGTTATATTATCGCAAAAACACTAATCCAGATATTTTGCTTTTCAAGCAGTGTCATCTTCAATATTTGTGTACTAATGTACCAATAATATTTTGTTTTTAATTTAGTAAGGAAAGCAGCCATTTCAGTCATAGCTATTTTTGTAGCTGAAGACTATGACTGTCTAAGTGAAGCAGCATCCAAGACAGCCACACTGTACTGCAGAGGAACATATGAACGTTAAGTGCCCCATAAAAACATAACTCGCACGCAGAACAAAGGAACCTTTTCAGGATACAAAGCACGATATGGAAGTTGTATTTCAGCACTCCAGAATGTCTGAAGTTTGTAATTAAGCATAAAGTTGTAAAGAAGATACACTGAGTGTCAGAAACAAAAAAACTGCAGCAGCATGGAGTTCATGAAGGCTAATTTTGCCTGCCAAGAAGTGATGTGAATTTACCTGCAGTGCTATGTAGTGCTATGTAGTGCTATATGCCAAAACCATTGTCATATATAAACCAGCTGGTTTAACTCTACTTTGGGTATCTCTGTGCTACACTGATGGTTGCCCTATAGTCACTCCTGCCTGAGTCCTCGTACACAAAGTTAATAGAATAATAAGATCTATTTCAGATATCACCTCGGCATCTTAAACTTCCTGGATGTGATCTGCATTAGAGGTGCTAGCACTGAAATCTAGGTAAAGATTTCTGATCTCCCAGAAATTATGAACTGTCAATGTGTTGTGGAACTCCAGGCAGAAGAGATGTTTCTATTCATCTCAAGATGTAAGACTTCTCTTTACTCAGAGGTGAAATTTTCCTGATGGAAGCTGATCAGAATTTCTAATTGTCCATGCCTAGGAGAAAAAAAAAAAAAAAAAAAAAAAAAAAAAAAAGTAGATCAAATGATTTATTTTTTAGGTTTATAAAAATGTTTTGATTTATTTATTTATTTATTTATTTATTTATTTATTATTTGCTGTTCACAACTAACCTTAGTTTAATACATTTAAAACTTACAAACTGCAGGCTTATCCATATACATACATTGATGATGTGTACTATAAAGAATGCGTATAGAATGTATATTGCCTCAATTAAGCATTTGCATTTCCCCCATAACTTTTCATTTACAGTAATGCATTTGTCGATGAAAGTATTTTACTGTGGGTATGCAAAGCAATTGAAAGCATTTTGCTGTGGTGAAACCAACACAAAACATATTTAACACCAGTCAGGATTTACAGGACAGGACAGTATTACAGAGCCAGGTTAATAAACTCACCGAATTCCCTGGTTTGGAAACATTCCCTGGTACCTAAGTTTTGCCTGAAGCCCAAATCACTCCTGACAGAGGGTTCTCAACTCATTTCTGCCCCGTCAGGAAAAATGTCTACTCCTGCTGGGAACTTGCATCAATTTAGTTCATTCTAGCGAATCTTTATTGGCACAGAAGAAAGAATATCCCAGTGGTTAGCGTGGTAGCCACAGGCTACTTCTGTGATCTTGAGCAGTCACTTAGAGGCAGAATTGTTAAAGAATGCAGGTATGTAGTCAGTAGGATTTCCAGAGGCACTTAAGGGCCTGTTTGCCATAGAGAACAATAGGAATTAGGCACCTGGTGTTTTCAGAAATCCTGTCTAGGTGCCTATGGCCATGTCTAGACTGCAGAGCAATGCACTCCAGGGCTCTCAGTCTTGTGTGCAGACTGTCTTCCCATGGAAACCAAGGCACAGGATGGGGAGAAGGGGATGCTCTGCTCAGAGGCTGCACTTTGACACAGATGGAGCACTGGGAAGTACTCACGCAGCTTTCTTGCATCTTTAAGTATCTGAACAGTTTTAAGCTTCTAAACAAAGTGTCAAAGTACCTTAAGAATCAAGCTCTTTATTGCTTTGGGACTTGTTTCTCCATCAGCAAGGCAGAGATAATTCTTTTCTTACTTGGCCATTACAAAGAAAAATACATAAATGATTTTGCAGGGCTCAAAAACAATATAATCACAAGCATGGGACAGTTAGTCTATGCAGGGGCTGTATTACCAGGGTGAGAAGACAGGTGAAGGTATTACTAGTCTTTCCATTAATGTGCAGCGTGTAACTCCCCAGTCACATTGCAGTAATATTCTTCCCTGAGATATCAGCAACTGATACAATCTTCCCAGAACGAAATGGTGTCACTAACAGGCTGCTTCTGTATGTCTTTTCCATCTCTTTGATATAAATTCTCACTGATAATTGCACACAAACTTTTGATCTACCTTGGGTCTTCATTTCTCCAAAATATTGACCAACTTGTGCCCAGTAAGTTGTGTGGCCATGCTCTACTTTTGCACTGAACTGTGGGAGTTATTTATAGCTATAAATGAGGATGATTTTTTGAGAATACTGTCTCTATAGAAACTGGTGGTGGACTAGACCAAAGAGGTTTCTTAGGAAATTCCCCTGCTCTTTTTCCTCTGTAGATGATGCCAGAAAGCTTGAACTCCTTGTTGGCTGGTAGAGAAGGATGCGTTTGGCATACAAATGTATTATTCATCTCTCCTCTATGAGTAAAAATGTAAACATTTACAATTGACAGTATTTACTTAAATAAAAATCTTTCTTCAACTGTATTTCAGCTGGGTCCATGTGTTCATTTCACTTACATTCCAAAAAACCAAGGGAAATTCCAGCACACACACACAAAATCGCATTAAGATGGTGTTAAGGTTGCTGACTCTCATTCCTAAATAACACAAAAACTAAAAGTACAGGAAATCCTGAGTTAAGGCTCTTTCACAAACTTTAGACATAATTTCCTTTTTCATACATAATACTTCCTCCAGTGCTAGTGGAATCAATTTGTGGCTGGCTGTTCTGGCATTGGGACAATGATGTGGCAGCAGAATGCAGCAAATCTGTGCGGACCCATTTCATTTCCACTTATATGTGCAATATTAACATACGACCAAAGCTTTCAAAAGTGAGTAGTGATTCTGAGTGCTTAATGCTGAGATGTCTGAAGTACTCTGATTTTCGGAGATTGCTGCCAGGAAGTAAATTGAAAATCATTTTAAAAATTCAGAAAATCCTACATGGAGTAGGAATCTCAAGAAGAGATGCACTTTCAGGTAATTGCCAGTCATGGTCAATTTGCTCACTGTGTGGTTTGAAGATTTTAACATCTTTCCGATCTCTAATAATTCACTTTTCTGAAGGCACCTCATGAAATCCAAGTATCACAATAAACATCAGTCTTTCCCTGAGGGGAACTCCTGCTGTGAAAGATAATAGTAAATTGCATTAACATGTTTCCTGTAACCAAAAGGGTTTGCATTATGGGTGCAATCATTAAAAGCCCTTCACCTACTGAGGTGCTATCAGTTTCAGGAGTAAGTTCCATACTTTGAGGCCTGCCAGTGAATTGCGCTTGCTGCTGTGGAAGGAAGCAATAAATGTTTAGATGCTGAGAGCAACATTCCTGCCATTTCAGAACAGGAAGTTAAAGAGCAACATGCAACTGAAACTGCAAGGAAAGTTCCAGTAGTCATTCTGAATTTGGTTACTGCTTGGGAACTTGCCCAGCATGGCAAGGGCTGTGCTACAACCCACATGAAAACCATTATCCTGTGTTTTTTTTACTCTTATTTGAAAACAAAAACAAACTAACAAAAACAAAAACTTACTATTCAACTGCTACATCATGAAACAACCCAGTAGCTAAGCTGTAAGAGAGACCCATCACTTGGGTATCTAGAGAGGTTTTAAAGATATTAAACTGAATCTTCCATCCTCAAGTGGTATCAGGTTTTCAAGGCTTTCTTTAACAATGTAAACACATTCACAGAATGGCAAAACCAAACCTGATTAACTAGAAACCAATAAAAAAATTATATACTTTATAAGTCACTGTTCACACCATGTAATAATTGCCTTGAGGAACAGTCCATACTGAAGTCATTTGCATTTTACACTACAGCTAAGGTGATGCAGAGATGCCATGGAAGGGGTGGGTCCTTTACCCCTGTCAGTCTGTGGCTGTGTACTCCCTCTGCTTCCTGTATGTCATACCTAATGACTGTGTAGCTGCAAAATGAGTCAGTTCAACTGGCTGAACCAGTGGAAAACTAACCCTGAAAGTAAAGAATGAGTTCCTCTGTGGGTCAGTCAGCTGCATCAGGTCACACTAGGGTTGTGTGACTTAAATCTGATAACAGCTGGGGGACAGAAGAGTAAAGCAAGACCATGCTTTCTGGCAGCTGCTGTCAATGGAGTCTTGTAGAGACAGTACGGACACTCACCCTTAGGCTAATCTGGGAGGACGGTGCAATCTGGTTTAAGGAGAGTGGGCATCCATCTCTAGAGGCATAAATGAAAGCAGTGGACCATGAGGCAGAGGACAGGGCCAGCACAGCCTTACCTGTGGCAGACAGCTGAGAAGAGCTAGTGTCAGGGTGGGGACAGGGGGTCTTAATTTTAAGTCAGAAGCAGGACCCAGCTACAGCAAGGCCTAAACACTTGACGGATTTAAAAATAAGCATTGAAACTTTGCATTGGAACAAGAAGCACACTTCAAATTAGGACAGAATTTAGAAAAGCTGTGTCAGGAGCCTTCAATGTCCTATCCACCTATCTCATCCCATGTTAGTTACTCAACCCAGACATCCATTACAGGAAACAGCAAGAAATATTCACCTCCAGTGTCATTCCTTCTCCTTATTTTGGGCAACTACTTCAGGTGGAATGGATTGTGCTCCACAAGATACCCAGTACCCAGAACTGGTGGAAGGGGACGGGGAGCAGGATGTGGCCCTCACCATCCACGAAGAACTGGTTGGTGACCTGCTACGGCACTTGGATGTGCACAAGTCGATGGGGCCGGATGGGATCCACCCAAGAGTACTGAGAGAACTGGCAGAGGAGCTGGCCAAGCCCCTATCCATCATTTATCAGCAGTCCTGGCTATCGGGGGAGGTCCCAGCTGACTGGCGGCTAGCAAACGTGACGCCCATCTACAAGAAGGGCCGGAGGGCAGACCCGGGAAACTACAGGCCTGTCAGTTTGACCTCAGTACCAGGGAAGCTCATGGAGCAGATCCTCTTGGGAGTCATCATGCGGCACTTGAAGGGCAAGCAGGCGATCAGGCCCAGTCAGCATGGGTTTATGGAAGGCAGGTCCTGCTTGACGAACCTGATCTCCTTCTACGACAAAGTGACGCGCTGGGTGGACGAGGGAAAGGCTGTGGATGTGGTCTACCTTGACTTCAGCAAGGCTTTTGACACCGTTTCCCACAGCATTCTCCTCAAGAAACTGGCTGCTCTTGGCTTGGACTGGCGCACGCTTCGTTGGGTTAGAAACTGGCTGGATAGCCGGGCCCAGAGAGTTGTGGTAAATGGAGCCAAGTCCAGTTGGAGGCCAGTCACTAGTGGCGTCCCCCAGGGCTCGGTGCTGGGGCCGGTCCTCTTTAACATCTTCATCAATGATCTGGATGAGGGCATTGAGTGCACCCTCAGTAAGTTTGCAGATGACACCAAGCTAGGTGCGTGTGTCGATCTGCTTGAGGGTAGGAAGGCTCTGCAGGAGGATCTGGATAGGCTGCACCGATGGGCTGAGGTCAACTGTATGAAGTTTAACAAGGCCAAGTGCCGGGTCCTGCACCTGGGGCGCAATAACCCCAAGAAGAGCTACAGGCTGGGAGAGGAATGGCTGGAGAGCTGCCAGGCAGAGAAGGACCTGGGAGTGATGGTGGACAGTCGGCTGAATATGAGCCAGCAGTGTGCTCAGGTGGCCAAGAAGGCCAACGGCATCCTGGCTTGTATCAGAAACACTGTGACCAGCAGGGCTAGGGAGGTGATCGTCCCCCTGTACTCGGCTCTGGTGAGGCCGCACCTCGAGTACTGTGTTCAGTTCTGGGCCCCTCGCTACAAGAAGGACATCGAGGTGCTTGAGCGGGTCCAGAGAAGGGCGACGAAGCTGGTGAGGGGCCTGGAGAGCAAGTCCTATGAGGAGCGGCTGAAGGAGCTGGGCTTGTTCAGCCTAGAGAAAAGGAGGCTCAGGGGTGACCTTATCACTCTGTATAAGTATATTAAAGGAGGCTCTAGCGAGATGGGGGTTGGCCTGTTCTCCCATGTGCCTGGTGACAGGACGAGGGGGAATGGGCTAAAGTCGTGCCAGGGGAGTTTTAGGTTAGATGTTAGGAAGAATTTCTTTACTGAAAGGGTTGTTAGACATTGGAACAGGCTGCCCAGGGAGGTGGTGGAGTCACCATCCCTGGAAGTCTTCAAAAGACGTTTAGATGTAGAACTTAGGGATATGGTTTAGTGGGGACTGTTAGTGTTAGGTCAGAGGTTGGACTCGATGATCTTGAGGTCTCTTCCAACCTAGAGATTCTGTGATTCTGTGAAGATGCTTATCTCTTTCCCTTAAGAGTAAAGGGAATGTAACATGATTAGCTCAGATGCAGCTGTCTGTTTCAGACAACTGAAGTTAAGCGAGGTGCATCTCATCTGAGGAGCTGTCACCTTCTGTCCCACTGTAGATGATGAAATACTTGGTACTATAATCCAAATATTCAGGAGTTAATGTAGTGAGACTCATAATTATTCAGTTATACAACTTCTGTCACCCCATTCCCTTAGAGTCTTTCCCTACCTAGTTAACCTCATCTCAGTCTCAATGTGTCAGGACAAAGCCACAGGCAGTACATATCTACCTTAACTAAGTGCTGTAAAGGAAGAGAAAGAGTACATCTTCTGGATTTCAGTAACAAAATTTTCATAATTAGAGATCAAAGCAGGTTCAGTTCAGTCACTTCTCTGCAACTGCTCTGTACACTGCTTTCTTCAGCTTAGCCCTAGAAGTTTGAAGAAGCCAAGTATCTGCTGGATTCCTAGTCATCTTTGTGAATCTCACAGTCAGTGAAATGTTGTCCTTAATCTAGTAGTATCTCATTTAATTTAAATCTGCTTGTTCTAGTTATAGGTTCCTTTACATTAGTAAACAATCTTTGCTCTCTTGGTACTCGAAAGCTTCAAATATTTATGCAATTACTATACAATGCTTGGTACTTGGTGATTTAGTTGCATCTGTTTGGATCTTTAAACATCTTTAAACATCTGCTTGTGAACCAAGTCAACCTTCCCTACAATCACTACCTTGAAAAAGCTTCCATATAAAAATCATCAGTAACTCTTGGAGCTTTTACAGTCTGTCTGGGTTTGAATCCCTCTTGGTACCAGCCACTGATATACTGTTACTGCCAAAGAAGAGAAGCTCAAGCGTTGCTTCAGGTTTCCTTCAGATAAAGACATATTCCAAGTGCTTTTTTTTTAGCCCTGTGCTGAGTCTTCAATATACTTCCTTCATTTCCAAGTAGTATTCAGTATGCATTACAATTGTCTTATTTTTTTTTTAAGTCAGTATGAAAAATACAGAATTCAAAACCAATTATTTTCAAGAGGAAAACAGGGCTCAAATACGCAAAAGACTTGCTGCATCTTGACAAGCAGAGGCAATGCATCAGCTGAGCACTCAGTATCGAGCCTCTTAGTGCATAATAAATCATATGAAAAAGGCACTATCAATAGCATTATTGGTCTATGAGCCCAACATCCTGACAATGACTAGTATATTTAGTATTTGTCTTAAAGTCTCTGCTCCTGGCTTAACTTCACAAGGCAGTACAGATAATATGGAAATGAAGGTTTCTTGCCTTTGCAGTTACAGAACTGGGCTTGATTATATTAGAAAAATACCGCCAAAGCTCAGAAACTGGAAGAGAACTCACCACTTTTCCCCAGTGCTCTTTCAACCTCATAAATTCTGAATCACTCTCTTGATTTTGTGAGACCTGATTCCGAATCTCTGGCTGGACTGATCCATATGGCAATAAATGCAGCTATTTCATCATAAATAAAATAACCTTCTTTTAATGAAAACAAAACTTTCAAAGCACCCTCCAACAGTTTTGGTATTAAAACCTGAAACTGTGATGACAGTAAAGCCACGAGATCAGTTTTTCTTTGATGACCATGAGAAGAATCTTTGCTCCAAATTTTAATGTACATTATATCATAGACAGACCTGGATGCACACATGCCTAGTAAGGTTGTCCAGCTCTTCCCATTATGAGACTCTGTTTTCTGTTATTTGTAACTTTGCCAAAGTTTAATTATTTGCACTGAAATTTTCCACACTGAGCATCTGCCTGAGGCTGAATTTGTTTTTTCTGGAAACAAATAACTCAGCCATTTCTAAAATCAAGGCTAAGGGAAAATACATCATTTTCTTTATTGAAAACAAAACAAAACAAAAATGAAACAACAACCAAAAAAAACAGGGTTCACTGTTTTGTTTTTTTTTTGGAGGGGGGCTAGGGGCTGGGAGAGCAAGGGGATAACAGGGCTACTGTGACTTGTGGAATGGGATTAAAATTTGGCAGAGGCTTTCCTTTATTTCAGATATGTGCTTCTCTCCATCTCTTAAGAAAATTTGTCATATTTGGCTAAGTTCTAATCCTTTGGGGAAAAAAAAAAAAAAAAAAAAAAAAAAGCAGTTCACACATGCTCAGTAGACAAGTCTCAGGTGTCGGTAGTTGCATTTCTCAAAGATTCTGTAATTACAGAATGTGTTCCCGACTGAGGCTGAGCAGGATTTTCCTTGCAACTAAAGCCCTACGTCATACTGGGCTGCAGTCCAAGACCGAGCGCAGGAGCTCTATTTCTCCCACCTACTCCTAACAGGAAGTGAGAAGGAGGAAGCTGCACTATTTAAAAAGCAGAGTCTGCAAAAAGCTGATCTGCCTGGAGATGAGGAGCAGACAGGAACTGAGATACCAGGATGCAGAGAGAAAGAGAGAGAGAAGAGGGAACTGGAAAAACAATGGTGATGGAGTCAGTAATCTGCACATGGAAAAGGAGATGAAGAGATTCGTAGCCAGCAAGAAAGAAAAACTAAATTAAGAATAGATGCTGAAATGCTGGCAAGTGTGAGAAAGACTGAAGGATCCACTCAGACTAGGTGAGGAATTGTTGATGAAAGTCAGTCTACAGAGAAATCTATGGTGGAGAAGGAGAAGGGGTCAGAAGAGACAGAACAGATTCAAAGCTAGAAAGGAAAGGAATGAGTGGAAAGAACTAAGACATGCTGAGCAATGACAGTGGAGCTCGAATTAAGAGTGAGGTTAAGGAGAAAATAACACTGAGGCAGTGACCAGTAGAGACAGAAGTTGTTGTGCTTTGCAGGAATAAATACAAATGTCTGTGTCCAGAGGATATGCATTCAATCTGGACCTTGTAGTGGGGCCCAAGAGCTTTAACTAACTGTAACAATCTGACCACTGACAAAACACAGTTGGAGAACATCCATCAGAATGTATTATCATATTGTTGTGTCCACACAGAAGAGAAAAAATATTATTTCTAATTATTCTGTTAGTTTAAATGTCAGAAAGCTATGTGGGACACCTACATTTTCCTAATCCATTGATAAAGCGTGCAAATAACATTGAAGTGTGACAACTGCTACATCAGAGACTTATTTATTTTTCCTAGTTTGGATCAAAATAGTGAAACTTACCTACTTTTAAAAAAGTACGATGGAACATTTTTAAGACTCAAAAACAAGTGTTCAGAAGTTAGGAAATGGAAGAACTAAAGCTATAGTCATGCAGACTGCATATTGTCTCCTTTGTGTTTTGGTGGAAATGTTTCTTAGTTGCATGATTACTTATCTGTCTCACTTATTTTACAATGACAATATGCACTTTCTTGTCTTCCAAGATTTCCCCGTGTAATCTCCAACAAGTCATCTACACTAGAAGCTTCTCTTATGTAGCTCCTCTTTTTTTTTTTTTTTTTCCTGGATTATGCCTCACCCGAGTTCCTATGACCTGACTTACCGAATGGTTGCACATTTGAAAAGTCAACAGGAATTCCAATGTTTATAAATAAATTGAGGGCTTTAAACTAGGTAAGAAGGGGGACGGGGCTGAGGCAAGGATTGTTGGGGCTGTGCCAGGGGGAACAATGGCAAGGCCGGAGGATAAGTTAATGGCCCAGCTGAAGTGCATCTACACCAATGCACGCAGCACGGGTAACAAACAGGAGGAGCTGGAAGCCATCGTGCAGCAGGCAGGCTACGACTTGGTTGCCATCACGGAGACGTGGTGGGACCACTGTCATGACTGGAGTGCTGCAATGACTGGCTATAGGCTCTTCAGAAGGGACAGGCAGCACAGAAGGGGTGGTGGTGTGGCTCTCTATATTAGAGAGTCTTTCGAGGTTGTAGAACTCGAGGCTAGGAATGACAAGGTAGAGTCCCTTTGGCTTAGGATCGGCAGGGACAACAAGGCTAGCGTCCTGGTCGGGGTCTGCTATAGACCGCCGAACCAGGATGAGGAGACGGATGAGGAGTTCTACAGGCAGCTGACAGAAGTTGCGAAATCTTCAGCACTTGTACTCGTGGGGGACTTCAACTTCCCTGACATATCCTGGAAGCACAACACAGCCCAGAGAAAGCAGTCTAGGAGGTTTCTGGAGAGCGTGGAAGATAGCTTCCTGACGCAGCTGGTTAGTGAACCTACCAGGGGTGGTGCCCCACTAGACCTTCTCTTCACAAACAGAGAAGGACTGGTGGGAGATGTGGTGGTCAGAAGCTGTCTTGGGCAGAGTGACCACAAAATGGTGGAGTTCACTATTTTTGGCGAGGCCAGGAAGGGGACCAGTAAAACCGCTGTATTGGACTTTCGGAGGGCTGACTTTGGGCTGCTCAGGACACTAGTTGGTGGAATCCCTTGGGAGGCGGTTCTGAAGGGCAGAGGGGTCCAGGAAGGCTGGGCGCTCTTCAAGAGTGAAATCTTAATGGCGCAGGAGCGGTCTGTCCCCATGTGCCCAAAGACGAGCCAGCGGGGAAGAAGACCAGCCTGGCTCAACAGAGAACTGTGGCTTGAGCTTAGGAGAAAAAAGAGGGTTTATAATCTTTGGAAAAGTGGGCAGGCCACTAGGGAGGACTATAAGGATGTAGCGAGGCTGTGCAGGGACAAAATTAGGAAGGCCAAAGCTCATCTGGAGCTCAATCTGGCTACTGCCGTTAAAGATAACAAAAAATGTTTTTATAAATACATCAACACAAAAAGGAGGTCTAAGGAGAATCTCCATCCTTTACTGGATGCGGGGGGAAACTTAGTTACAAGAGATGAGGAAAAGGCGGAGGTGCTTAATGCCTTCTTTGCCTCAGTCTTTAGCGGCAATACCGGTTGCTCTCTGGATACCCAGTACCCTGAGCTGGTGGAAGGGGAGCAGGATGTGGCCCTTACTATCCACTAAGAACTGGTTGGTGACCTGCTACGGCACTTGGATGTGCACAAGTCAATGGGGCCGGATGGGATCCACCCAAGGATACTGAGAGAACTGTCAGAAGAGCTGGCCAAGCCACTATCCATCATTTACCAGCAGTCCTGGCTATTGGGGGAGGTCCCAGTTGACTGGTGGCTAGCAAACGTGACACCCATCTACAAGAAGGGCCGGAGGGCAGACCCGGGAAACTACAGGCCTGTCAGTTTGACCTCAGTACCAGGGAAGCTCATGGAGCAGATCCTCTTGAGAGTCATCATGCGGCACTTGCAGGGCAAGCAGGCGATCAGGCCCAGTCAGCATGGGTTTATGAAAGGCAGGTCCTGCTTGACAAACCTGATCTCCTTCTATGGCAAAGTGACGCGCTGGGTGGACAAGGGAAAGGCTGTGGATGTGGTCTACCTTGACTTCAGCAAGGCTTTTGACACCGTTTCCCACAGCATTCTCCTCAAGAAACTGGCTGCTCTTGGCTTGGACTGGCGCACGCTTCGTTGGGTTAGAAACTGGCTGGATAGCCGGGCCCAAAGAGTTGTGGTAAATGGAGCCAAGTCCAGTTGGAGGCCAGTCACTAGCGGCGTCCCCCAGGGCTTGGTACTGGGGCCGGTCCTCTTTAATATCTTCATCAATGATCTGGACGAGGGCATTGAGTGCACTCCCAGTAAGTTTGCAGATGACACCAAGTTAGGTGCATGTGTCGATCTGCTCGAGGGTAGGAAGGCTCTGCAGGAGGATCTGGATAGGCTGCACCGATGGGCTGAGGTCAACTGCATGAAGTTCAACAAGGCCAAGTGCCGGGTCCTGCACCTGGGGCGCAATAACCCCAAGCAGAGCTACAGGCTGGGAGATGAGTGGTTGGAGAGCTGCCAGGCAGAGAAGGACCTGGGAGTGATGGTGGATAGTCGGCTGAATATGAGCCAGCAGTGTGCTCAGGTGGCCAAGAAGGCCAACGGCATCCTAGCTTGTATCAGAAACAGTGTGACCAGCAGGGCTAGGGAGGTGATCGTCCCCCTGTACTCGGCTCTGGTGAGGCCACACCTCGAGTACTGTGTTCAGTTTTGGGCCCCTCGCTACAAGAAGGACATGGAGGTGCTTGAGCGGGTCCAGAGAAGGGCGACGAAGCTGGTGAGAGGCCTGGAGAGTCCTACGAGGAGCGGCTGAAGGAGCTGGGCTTGTTCAGCCTGGAGAAGAGGAGGCTCAGGGGCAACCTTATCGCTCTCTACAGATACCTTAAAGGAGGCTGTAGTGAGGTGGGGGTTGGCCTGTTCTCCCACGTGCCTGGTGACAGGACGAGGGGGAATGGGCTTAAGTCGTGCCAGGGGAGTTTTAGGTTAGATGTTAGGAAGAACTTCTTTACTGAAAGGGTTGTTAGACACTGGAACAGGCTGCCCAGGGAGGTGGTGGAGTCACCATCCCTGGAAGTCTTTAAAAGACGTTTAGATGTAGAGCTTAGGGATATGGTTTAGTGGGGACTGTTAGCGTTAGGTCAGAGGTTGGACTTGATGATCTTGAGGTCTCTTCCAACCTAGAAATTCTGTGAAATTCTGTGAAATTGCTATATTAAGGGTCAAGATCAGGCACCTGAACGGAGCAAACCAAATTACAGGATAGTTTTAACCTTCTCTCTGCAAAAAGCAGGAGTAGCTATATCACTTTAACTGCTAGAGGTGTCATAAAAGTAAACATATTTGTAAGTGTGAAGCACTCAGAGAGTACAGTGATGAGAACCACTGAAAAGATCAAGAGGAAGCTAATCATTCTGTTGTCAGCGTATATTTTGGATACTGTGAAATAAACAAGGCAGAAGGACTCATACTGAAGAAAAAAAAAAAAAAAAGACATTCAAAAGCTACTTGTCACCCCTGTGTGCTGACAGAGGCTGGAATCTTGGCAAAAAAACCTCTATGTGGGTATGCAACTAAAAGCATTAGTACATGGAAGATGAGTAAAGTTTGGAGACAACCTGATTTTTGGCACTTCCTACCTTTAAATTGGTTGACTTTGCACCTTTAATGACATTCTTCAACCCTATATTTTGATATGTTTTATACATACATACAGAGCCTTAGCAATCCTGCATATTATATATATAATTGCCAGTATCACCAAAACCCCAAGATGGCATTATAGTTTTGTTTTACAAAGCTGTTTGAAAACAAACATACTTCTGTTTTTAATGCTTTATGTTGATATTAAAAAAACAACAACAACAACAACAAAAAACACCTTTCTTTCTCCCTTCCTTTCTGTTCCTTTTCTCTCCTTCATTCTTTACAAATGCCTTCTTTCTTCAAAAACTGCGGGACTAGCCCTGGCTCAAACAGCTGCAGAAACAGCTTGGCTTCAGACATTTACCACAGCAGATTTGCTTAATCAAACAACCATCAGAGCAGCTTTGTTCCAAGCAGTTGCCAAAAGCCTGTCATGCTACAACTTCAAAAAGCTGCTCCAGCAGCTTTGCTGCACACCAGAGATGCTCATCATGCATTGAGGCGACATCATACATTTCTAAGTAGGAAATGCAATGATATTAATGTGTTGTATAATTCTGTGGTACAGTTTTATCCAATGATATTAATGTGCTGTATAATTCTGTGGTACAGTTTTAACCGTCTAATTAAAGTATTTGTGGTAATGCATGTTGTACTTTGGAGTCCATGGCCACTTTATCTGGTTTGTGTCTTTTACAAAAAGGTATTTCTTTGTCCTAGACACTTTCTACAGTTGGCCTTTGTCCAAACTTGAACTATTTTAGAGAGCTTAAAGAAAATTCTTTCAACAACTTTGAATAGGTAATCTAAACCAAAAGTCAACTGAGAATAAAAGGCCAGAAAGCACAGTGTATGCTCATCAAGTTCCAGACATCATCAACATCTACCACATTTTTGTGGTTTTGATAGGTTGTTTGCTTAACCTGTATTAAAGCCTTCAGTGATAGGGATGCTAGCAGCTCCCAAGGAAAATCTGCTCCAGACCATCAATACCTCTGTTTTATGCAAGTTTTTCATAGCAGCTAACCTGAGTTTTTCTTCCTGCAGTTTAAGTCCATTGCTTCTTGTCACACAAGAAGTCTTGTCTTCATGTACTGGGAGAACAATGTATTCCCTTCTCTTAAAAAGTCTTCTCTCCTTTAGGGTACACAAAGATAGTCTTGGCTCATTGAACTTGTTTGCTTGACTTACAATCGTTCTCACTGCTGTTTTCTGGGCTACCCTGAGTAGTCCATTTCTTCCTCAAAGAGCAAAGCCCAGAGGTGGACACTGTAGTCCAGCTGAGACCTTGCCAGCTGTGAGAAGAATCGAGACATTACTTTTTGTGATTTGTAGGCTGTGCACTTGTTAAGGGAACTCTTCACACAGCTAATGCCAAAGAGGATAAGTACTGTATTCTAAATGTCACGGGCACTTACAGCTCATTTGGGAGTACTCAACAAATATGCAGGAAATATATTAGAACAACTAATAAGATTAGATCTTGAACATACAAAAAGTTCTGTTAAGAATAAATACTTGTAGCCTTGAAAAATGCATAACAATTTCACAGAGTGTACTAACTAGCTTAGAAGCTAGTTAGAGCACTGATCTCTCGTGAACCTATATTTCTTGGAAGTTTAGAAATAATGGTAATTAAATATGCATGTTTAATTCAAACTGATTTGTGTTAACTTTTTAAAATATCTTGTGATTTCTTAGCTATTTTTCTACTATCCTTTCTGCAGATGATGTGCATCTTCTGTGGCAGGCCTCATGTTTGGGCATATCCATCTCATTTGGGGCTCTTTATGTCATACTTCTCTCCTCTAGAATTTACAATGTATGCTTAGCTGTTTCAACTCATGCTTTGAGGTATAGGACACGATATCACTATCTACTTATTATATCCAGTGTGAGATGCAATTTCATATTTATAGCATCAGCAATCTTTCCCTTGAGAGTTATGGAGCTTTTTCTACTGGTCATTGAGCTAGAGTAACTCACCAAAGCTCTTTTGGGAGTACTATTTCATAAGTACAAAATACTTACCTGCAGAAATGGATAACTCTTCTGTTCTGTTTATTTCAAACTTTCCTTCTGATTGCTCTTTCCTTTCATACTAGTATGTTTTTTACTTAAGGTGTGGTGGGAAACATTTCTGTTTCTGTTTTGTGTGTCACTTGGGAACTTCATTCCCTTTGCGATGAAGGATGTTATATAAATGTAAGGTATTCTTCAGTATTGTTATCATTAGTGCTGCATATTAATAACTGTAATGCAAATGTATTCCTCACTTGTTGCTGAGTATTTGTAGCCTTATCAATTAAGTGGCATGAAAATTTTGCTGCTCTGTAATTACAGTGCTCTTTATTCAAGCAGCATAGAATAAATAGTAAATTTGTAAGTCTCACAGTGAATCATGCCAATGGTGGAAAATAAAAAACCCTACAGCTTAAAATTATTACTTACTGTAGCAATCGGGATCCCATTCTGCAAAGAACTATGCAAGTACACAGTTAAAGGCAAACCTCATCCTGAAGAATAACAGCATAATTGGATAGTTTTGCTTTTCCTCTGTCTATTATTATTTCCATCTTACCAGAGGAGGAAATCACAGCATGAAAGTGAGTTACTTGTGAATCAGAGAATGTGTGAAAGAGGCAGAGACTGAATCGTGAACCACTGAGTCAAGTCCAATCCTTTAACTGCAATTTACCTATACCATGTAAAGCATAAAAAAAAAAACAAAAACAAACAAACAAAAAAAACAACAACAACAACCCACAAAACTTAAAAACCCCAGATCCTTCGTTTTGATAATTTAATAAACACCCTATCAAACACCATCTGTAAACTAAGGTAAAGAATAAAGAGCAAAGAGAGAATAAGAGTACAATAGAATATATTCCAATTATACTGAGGTCCTACCAGTGCCTCAAGGTCTGAGAAACATCTTTTCTCAGAACAATGAGTTAGAAATAAAGCTTTGAACTAATGGATAAATAAACCTATCCATTGGATCAAATCTGCAGAAGTCACCTACAACGTCCGTATCTGGTGACCTTCATGTCAGCAGTAGTGAGTACTAACTGAACAGAAATAAAATAAGTTATCATCTTTTCACACACAGTTCAGCAGTGAAATAAATACAGAAATTAGATTGTATGACAACAGACTAGTATACTAAACTTGATAAAACATATGTAAGAACAGATACTATTGAAGAGTTAGGTAGCTAGGAGTCTGCCCTGTCTGCAGTTTATGGCTCAGTGGCCTGAGCCCATGTTGTCAGCCAAGTCAGTGTTTCAATCTTCTGCAGTTTTTCCACACTGATTTCACTCCCAGAAGACATGTTTCTTGCCAAACTATCACACTTGGAAGTCAGCCATTTATGAAAGACCTGTGTCAAGTTGACATCAGAGAATGCTGAAAATTGGTGGGTATCCTCTGGGTAAAGTGCCTTCTTTCAGCCAGCTGTCTTTTAGCTGGTTTTTGGTCCCTGAGTAATTTGAAGATTACTGTTTAGGTTCAGGTACAGATGTTTTTGGTTTTCCTGAAAAATACACAAATCTGATGCCTTTTTTTTTTTTTTTTTTTTTTTTTTCCACAGTGCAGTTCTTCTCTTTAAGGAGACAATGTCTGATTTCAAAATCCCATTCCTCCCCAAATGAACAGCTGATCCCAAGATGTCTCTTGCTGAGTCCACTCATGTTGGTTTCAGCTCTGTGAGCCAGACCCTATCTGTAGTTATTGCAAAGGACACTTTGCAGGGTCGCTGATCTGCATATTGGTTGTATGACAGACCCACACTAGCTGAGAGCAATTCAGTATGTCTGTGAGCTGGATACAGGTCTCAAAGGGCCACCAGCTGGGGCCTACAGAAAACTAATGAGCAGTGGGTAGATCAGAAGGCAACACAGTGTCCGCACATGTAAGAGCTGCCCTACTTGGGAACACCTCTGTCTCAGCAAAACAACCATCTGACTGAGAAGATTACGTGGATTTTCAGGCACTAAGGGACGGAAGCAAGGAAATTAACCCAAGCAATTGGTCCTATGGTTGTTTCCTCCCCAGTTGTATTTTCCCATTTAACACTGCCTACTCTGCATGCACATGGCCCTTGTATTTCCTGTCTGTTTTGTTTGAGGGTGAGTGGAAATTATGAACTAGTTCCCTGAAGGACAGGGGCAGCCCCACACTGAATGTTCTTGTACCTGACTCACAGATGTCATGCCCCAGCTCTGAGTGAGATGCTACACTTCAGGGCTCAAAGACACAGAACACTCTGAGCAGGAAACCAACAGTGTCGACAACAACAGCAGCGTCAGTAAGAGTATGGAGACTAAGTTCTCTGAAGGACCTGGATGCCTACTTTCAGGATATAATAAGAAACTCCCTTTCTCTTGGTGTTTACTGCCTTGAATGCATGGCTGGGCTCACACACACTAATCAGAGGGATAGATAGAAGCCCAGTTTTAACCAATAGCTCAGTGGTTAGTTAGAGCACAGAAAAAGAACCATAATTCCTCTTGTTGAAGCTGCTTTACTTCACTGGGAATAATTAAATATTCATTAGGCAAAAGAGAGAGCAATACTTTATTACCTTGCATTCCAGGCACTCGGCTAAGAGAGAAGAGGCCTCAGTGCCTGTGTCAATGAAATTTTAAGTATCCCATATTAAGTAATCATGAGAGCAGGGACTGGGATTCAGGACTCTCTTTACTTAGGTGAGAGAGCTCACTGCTGAGCTATATTATCACATCAGTTTTCATATTTCTTCTCCTTCCCTGCTCTCTTTCAGTTTTGACAAATATTTTGCAAATATTTTGTGCACACTGGAAAAGTATAGAACGAACGGAAGTTGAATGCTTTCACTCAGGAAAGCAAACTATACCTTAAGTTAAAACGTGACTCTGGAAGGGGTGAAATATCCATTCAAAAGACAGAGGAATGAATAAAAGGAGTTGTATTTTCCGTATTTTAGTTGAATTCTTTAGCTATAGAGAGAGTGATGAGAGCTCTCCAGCCATGCTTCCCACATGGCCCAATCCAACATGTCTGTATTCAAGTTGTTTTCTGGACTGGATTTTGGATGCAAGCCAAGGGTGGGAATACCTTACTTGAGAAATACAATGGTCAGGCATCAAGCTTCCCAATTTCATTCATTTAGCCACATAGTAAATATCACCGATGAAAACTTGGGCACCTATATATTTTATATGCCTCCTGGTAAAGAGGCATCTATGTGAAGACTCTGAATGCCTATATTTGGGGTAACAACAACTAAATATTCTTGGAGATCATCTTTATATACAATATTTGGCTATAAGTGTCTAGTGGGTACACCTGAGCATTTGCTTTGCTTGACTTCAATTTATAATTTTTATAATTTATCTTTGAAGCTATCCATTTTTATTTGTCATATTATTTCTGGGAGCCAAAGACTGAGTAGCTCTTTTTAATTCAGTGGCTAGGCGAGGAAATAGCTTGTGGAAAATGATACATTGTCCTGCTTAGCACTTGGAATGTTGAATTCAGTAACAGCCATGTGAGTTAATTTATTGTTATTATGATTTTGACATTCCCTCCTAAAGCTTTAGTAATGTGTATATTGCCTTCTGTAATGGTCTCTCATCCTATGAATTTTGAGTTGGATTGGTATTCTGTAAAAAAAGAAGTGCTTTCAAATTGAACAGGGACATAGTACAAGGTTGGAAGAACAGTAGAAAATCAGTGTATTTCTAGTCTCATCAGGGCTAGTTTCATGGGGCTTTGAAAAAATGGATTCTTTATTTTAAGGATGAGTTAGCACACATCTAGTTAGCCTGTACCCTAACTCTGTTTTGATCAGAAATAGATTTGGAGAGTGCATAGGGCTATCGTTTGTCTGTCCTTGGTTTTGCACCAATCAGCTCAGTTCTCATACAAAGAACCCATCTTCTGAGAGAGAAAATAGGGCAGCAGGGAAATTCACAGTTACAAAATAAGCTGAAATAACCAGTTTTACACGAATATAAGGATCTGCCTACATGATTAAGTGGAACCAAAATAACAAAATGGCTCATATATTATGCTTCCAGTTATGGTAGTTTACGTCTTCATGAGTGCTATAATTTTAGAATAACAGTGCTCAATTGTGAAATAACATAGATTTTAAAAGTGCATTATTTAGAAATAGGGCAACCTCATTCTGAATGAAAGCACTCACAGTCAAAATCCCACATTTAGACAAGGCCAAATTCCTGTCTTGGATATTTGGCATTAG
This sequence comes from Anas platyrhynchos, assembly GCF_047663525.1. Taxonomy (NCBI): domain Eukaryota; kingdom Metazoa; phylum Chordata; class Aves; order Anseriformes; family Anatidae; genus Anas; species Anas platyrhynchos. The sequence goes on along the minus strand of NC_092588.1, from coordinate 88,878,767 downwards.
CTGTTTATAGGACGTATAACAGCCGTATTGAGTACAGTAATCAAAAAAAGCTGCTCCTGAAAGCCTAACAGCAGTCTTTTGCCATTGGACTGTTGGTGTCTACCCTCTGAGGTCCAAAGCGTTTCTTTAGCTGGAATGTCTGGCAAATGAAATGGACCTAAGAAGAAAGCTCAGGTAATGCTAAAAATATCATGCATAGCAAAGTGGGGATATCCAAGCAAGTCTTTAATAACAGAATATAAGTTGTTGTATGGGGGGAAAAACACACACACATATACTAGTGCCACTTTTCATTTCTTTATGAAATAAAAGCTACACAAGTACCTGTGTTTAATTTTTTTTTTTTTTCCTGCCTGCTGTGTACTTAAAGACCTCAAATAAATCTTTTTTGTTTTTGAAAGATTTCTTGGATGGCTTAGATGAATGGGTGTGGATGGGAAGATTTTGGTCATTAATCATAGGGTTCAATTTTTCACCAGAGCATCTTTTCGTACAAACATTTGAGCTGAATAAGCATTTGAAGCAAAAAGAATTTGAAGCTGACTAAAATGATTTCCTCTTTCAATTAAGTGCATTTCACTTGCCTGGTTGCTTGCATTACAAACGAATCACAATTTTTTAGGGCAATCAAGATCAGACTTTTCCCTTTAAAAATATAACAAATAAAAGTCCCAAACCTTCCTCTTTAGAATGTCTCTTTTTGGAAGAAAACTCTTACCTTGTGTATGGCACAAAGCAGCAAGATGGACACAACCTGTCTTCTCCAGCTTCTGCAAACACCTTCTTGTCTAAGCTTGTACCTGCGGACATACCAAATTACACTGTGAGATTCTCAGGAAAGCACATGCTTAACTTTGAGAATGTGCATAGTTTTCACTGTCTTCTGCAGAGCTGAAGCATATCTTAATAAGCTTCTTTGCACTGGGATGATTTCCTGAAATAGGACCAAAGTCTGTTATCAGATATTACAAGTTCCACAAGTTCTAACTTCCCACAACCTCCGATATGAAAATGTTGCAAGAGGCAACACCTGTGGCAATCCTCAGGGAGCACCTTACATTCCCTTCTGAATCAGATATACCCAACAGTCCAGAAAAGTAAGGAAATGCTGCAGCTGCAGGAACTACCTTCTGGAAGGGGCTGAGTGCTCTAGATAACTCCAAGTATGGTAACATTTGTTGTAAAAGTGGTGCATGTGGTTAACCCAATGTTACTCATCAAAGTCCAGTGTAGTCAATTACAAGCATTACCTCATATTCAGGACGCAATCAGTAATTTGCAACATGTTTGATTTCAGATGTATTAGCATAATCTTCTTCTATTTAAGTCTATGTTCTAGTTTTATGTAGAACAATGAGTGTTTTTAATTATTCGGGACCAAGTGCCTTTGTAGCAAACTGAGTAAGGAACACCTCTGAGGAAAAAATGGGTTTGCTTTCTATTTGCACATTATAACTTAGAGCTGGGTCTGTCTGCTGACTGATAAAGGTTATCACAACTATCAGCTGTAGAGAGGGAATGGGACATCTTTTCTGCCCAATTTAACAGCTTAATTGAATTGTGACATTCCTGGGCTGCACTTCTCACACTCTCCAGCTGTGGAGAGAAAAATGGACATCACATTCATTACTTTATAGCAACTATACTTGCATACCTGCTGAAAGTCCTTCTTGCTCAAAAATCTGAGTGACCATTCCATGTTTAGTGTAATCAACAAATAAAGACTCTTCAGTAATCTGCAAGCTTTGCCTGTAGATGTGGAAAGGATGAAGATTTTGGTACTAATCTTACCTTCCTAACACATGGTACAGCAGAAGCATCTGCATGGGCTGTGAGCTACAGTTCTGTTTGATGATGTGAGAGGAAGATTTGGTCCTAAATTAGAAATTCACTTCACAGAATATTTTATCACAGACAAAATCCCTACACAGACCCTGGCATAGAAAAGGAGCATGTGGAAATATCACTGGATTTATGAGGTTGCTTCCATAACAAGCATCAAATAATCTCTTGTCAATTGTCTTTCTTTTCACTAGTGAATATCTTCCTTGGTACATTTTAAAACTACACATAAACAAGTATACACAACATAAACACAAGACCAAAATACACTAACAAGCTAAGTTGTGATTTCAGGTAAACTTTTACAACATATTGGTATTTGTTAGCTTTAAAATTTCTCTTCTTTGAGTAAATATTGATATAATTCCCTTAGTCTTTATAATGTCATATTAATTTCCATGTTTCAGATTTGAAGGTTGTGGTTCGTAGTGACATTTTGGCACTTCCAATTGGATTTTCTGATACAACAAGGCCTTGGGGGGAATCTCAGGAAAAGGAATGTTTAAAAGTCCTTCTCAACCCATGATTAAATTTCATTGTGAGAATTCAGATTTAAAGGAAACAAAAACCAACAACAAAATAGACCTAAATGTGTCTAACATTCTGGAGAACTGAGTAGTATTAAGTGCTGCCAGCTTAGAGACTCAAGTATAAAGTGATTTGAGACTGTAGGCCCTAAGCCAGTGGAAGCTGAAAGGCTTTGCAGATGTGATGTGGTCATTGTCTGTTGACGTTGGTGGTCATGCTGTTATCACAGCACTGCTCCCGCAGCTGTCATTGGAGTGATGTTGGCAGAGCCTCTGTTGGGAGACATCTGCCTTGCTCTTCTAACTGGAGTTGAAATGCTATGATGACAGCTGCACAGAAAGTGAAGAAAAAGGGAAGACAATAGAAATCTGAAAGAAATATTGAAGATATAAATGGAAGCAACTATGCTAACCACTGTCAAGATTCAGACCAGAATTTCACAGAAGTTAGAAAACACAGCTACAAGAGGCCTCATTTTTGTTCCAGTTACAGTGCTGTAAATCTGCGATTAGGCGAAGTGACTCTATATTTACACCAGTATAAGTGAAATCATAATCTGCCTGAGATCCCTAAAGATACTTAAAATTAAATTAAATTAAAGATCCTTAAAATTAAATTTTAATTCTCCTCCCTTGTCTATTTATGCTACAATAGCTTCTTCATAGCCACATGCTACAATCACACAATATGCACATGACACGTTATGGAACTGCTATGAAAGACATTGACCACTGAATGTAACAGCTTTTAGTTGATTTACTTCTGTGAATGCTGAGAGAAGAGAAGTTGTTTTCAGTGTACCTCAATCTATTGTTTTTCATTAGAAGGAGAGTGATGATGCATTAATTTTTATCTCCAAGCAACATTCACTGTCCTGGCAGTTAAAGAAATTACTACAACACACAGAAAATGGTATTTTTGTTGGAACACTATGTGTTTTTTTTCTATTGTTCACTATATTAAGCCTTACCCCCACTTATGTATAACTTAGTCCCAGTGCAAAAGCTATTGTAACCGGTATGAGCTTGTTATAGGGACTTGGAACATAATAAATACTTTAAGAGTACGTACATAAACTAGATGTGCTCAGAGAAATGCAGACCATTCTGGTAGGCTGCCTAAATCCCCCAGGTTAAGATCCAGCATGACTGGGCTGAAGCCTTGTTCAAATACAGCAGTTGAACACCTCACACATTAAGTTGAACAAGCAGCCGCCCACACACTTTTCAAGGTGCAAGAGATTATGCTGTTGCCCAAAGCCTCATGCTTTGCTGTAAGTGAATTGAGCACCAATGCAAGCCCACCTCACTCCATTGCATTTACAGCTCAAGTATTAAAGAATTTGTGCATTGGGACATCCTTGCTTCTGTTTGTTACAGACTGGATGGTGCTGGAAAAGTGGACTTTTGAGGGACACACAACCTGAATCTGCATGACTTAGAACAGATGGAGGATAAGAACAGCCTGCTGTGCATGTGACGTTACCTTACCCAACTGTATGTGGCAACATGCCAAATGTGTGGGTGTCCTGGCCCTCAAATACATGAGGAAAATGTGTTACCTTTACAGGCATAATACCTTGCTCTATTTTCATGCCATGAAAGTGTATGGTTTCCTTCCTTTCTCAGGGTATGGGGCATGGAAACATATACAATAATATACATCAGTAGCACTCCTCCACAACATGCAATTATTTTCTAGGATGCCATAGTACCTGTGGCTGAATGCTTAAACATAACAAAACTATTTAGTCACAGAATGAACATAGGTGAAAGTATGCAAAAGCACAGGAGACACAATGAAAGATTGTACAGACTTCCCTCTGTGCTAAAAAAGTAGTTAGAGCTTTCCTGCAATAAACATGACTAATAAATAAAATAATGAAAGAAAATAATAAAACCATTTATAATCATATCCACATTACCAAATTATGCAATAGTCAGTACTTATGGTTATCCCATTTTGGAGGCAAACATCTGTTAATGCTTCTTTTTTCTGTTTCTGAGCATCCATGTCTTCCTACTGAGATCTGGCTTGGATTATTTCCAGAATCTCCTTTATAGTTTCTGTTCCCTAAACACAGTGGTTTTGTTGTGGCGTTGTTCTTCTATTTTATGGGGTTAAAGAGTGCCATGTCTGTGTTTTCTATCCCAGTTTCTCTCCTCACAGACAAGAGTTCGTCCAAAAAGCTGGGATAACCAAACTCAGGCCACAGAAGAACACGATCCCGTTCCCCAGATATGAAAGTCCTTGCTGTTCTCTGTCTGCTCTTGACAGAGAGCCCTAGTCTTCTGCATCAGCCAATGTAACATGAAAGATGCTGTTATTTTCTCAGTAACATGCTTTGGTGCCCTAAATATGGATTATTATTTTTTCTGTTACAGAATTTGTGCACAGCTTCCCACAACAACTGTTTCATATGTACCTATGCCTTCCCCAGTGGCAGGGTCCCTAGGCAGCAGAGCAGGCTATGCATCAGCTTGTGTCTCCCTTCAGTTCATTTATCACCATGGAACAGCAACAGCAGCAATATCAGATGAGGAAAAATAAAACAAAACCAAAAACAAACCAAACATACAAAAAACAGAAGTCCGCAGCAAAGGTGAGAAGACTTGGCAGTAGTAACTGAGAAAATGAAAAGTAAATAAAGACAACTATACTATTGCAGTGACTAAACATTAGAGACTAATTCCAGACCTTTGAATGCAATGACAGAGGTGCTTTTACAAGACTGCTCAGATGTAGGGCCAGCCTTACACAGAGAGGAAACAAAGGAGTTAACCTGAGAGCAAAATGCTTGTGAGCAATGAGACCTTTTCCATTTCAAAGGAAAATTCCATGCTTTCCCTTCTGGTTGGCCTGCCGTAGCGGATATGCTTTTGGAGTACAGCATGTACAGTGCATAAGCAACTATTGGCATTCATGGTTGGCTTCCAAATCAGCAGTGCTTAAAAAATACGAGGTGCAAACTTGGCTTTCTCTTCTATTCTGGGTTTTGTTATTGTTGTTTTTGTTGTTACTTTGAAACACTATTTGCTCTTTTTTTATTTTTTATTTTTATTTTTTATGATATAATTTTAAGTCTGTGGGCATATTTCTCCTTTGCTCAATCAATATGTTCTTCCCTTCCTTCTGATGTCAGTGGCAGACAGTTGGCAGTTTTCTGTAAAGAAACAATGCTGTCGCCGACTGCATGAACCAGTGCTTCTCCTGAAGACAGCAAATATAATTTCAGAGCCCACCTGAAGCAATACTAACAGGTACAGCTCCTCTAGCACAAATACACTAACCATGCTGCCCAGGTACTGGAGTGACTAAACTCAGTGACAAGCTAGGATCAGACTGAGAATTTCAGGTTCATCATGAGCAATCACATGTCCTAAATAGGAAAATATTTACTGTTCTCCATGCTCTCTTCCCAAATAAATGTATCTTGCTGGAATTAGAAGACATGTTTAGAGTTATCTTTTATAGTATTTTAGTATCTACACATGCTGGTGTCAGATTGGGACACTGAAGATAGCTAGTAATGGAAACCTTCAGCATGAATGGAGATGATTACTCAGAGGCAGGCGGCAGCTCAGTATGTCCTTGGACATGTGTAATGTTAACAACATGGATAATGTTAACAATATAGAAATGTTCAAGAATGGATTGGTCAGAGCAGCTTGCAAGTACAAGGAAAATGCTCTCCTCTGAGCTGTTGAGGGAAGAAAACCCAGGGAGAGGACAGCAGCAGGGAGTAAAGCTCAAGAGAGGGACTTTATCACATTCAAAATTAGCATCTTTAGGTGGCTGTAATCTGAGCCAACAGGTTCACATATACCATGGCTGCAGTTTAGGTAAGATGCACATAACCAAACAAGGGGGGAAAATGAAGGATTTTCAACCTTTCTGCCTATGAGTAAGTGTGGCTCCATATGGTAATAGTTCAACATTCAGATTGTTTTAGTCACTCGGTAATACGGGAGTTACTCAGAAGTTAGTTACAATTACTCAGAAGTATAGGAGAAATAATAATATATATATACAAGTAAACAAACAAAAAGTAACAACAACAGCCACAACAAATCAATATACGAAATAAATGAGAAAATGCGTGTGTCAAACTATCCAGTTTTTAATTCATGGGCACATCAAAAAATATATATGGTCTCCTATTAGCAGAAATTAGCAGGTAAAAGAAAAAAAAAGTCTATAGCCTTGGTTATTTCTTCAGGTCCACCTCCATTTCACTTGAGGGCACCCATCTGATGATGCTGTCCTTCAACCAGTCATTAACACAGAAATGATCCCTTGCTAGTAAAATTGACTGCACCACAGAAACCAAACCTATTCTAGTATCTTCCCTTATGCAGTTAAGAAGGAGTAGATAGATGGACAGCCAATGATCTCATAGAACTCCTCTGCTTTGTCATAAAGCTTTAGAAGAAAAAAAATATAGGACTCATTTGTACAGATCATCAACAAAAAGGTAGCTCATACCAGTCTTGCCATCAATTCAGTGAGAGCAGCAGACACTTGCTAGTGAAAGCCCTCTTGTTCTCTTTGATTTGGGAAAATGCATTACAATAGGCAAGGTGTCATCTAGCACAGTGTTAAATACAGTTTTGCTCTTTCTTCAGGAAACAACAATCATATTTACAACTATGCTGCTGGTCAGAATTACCACATGAACTGCTTGAAGAGAAACATGAAGAATAGTACTGTTCCCCTTTTCTGTTCCCACTTGAAACTTCACAGTAACATGGTTAAAAAAACCCATAAGCTCTTTATCATAATGGGGAACAGACTAAAATGTCTTGTGTCTAAACAGACAACAGTCTATTGTCTGTTCCGTACTTTTAAGTTGTTTGACTCTAATAAGACTGTTATTGAAACAACCAATTTAATGTTTTTTATGTTGTATTGACTTCATGTCAAAGTATATTTATATAAATAATCTTTCAGTCACAGGAAACTTGCAGGTTGTTTTGTCAAAGTCCACAGAGTGTTTGTTTCAGGTATTGTGAAAACATATGAAAACTCTAAGAAATAATAAAAAAGTGTAAATTAATGAAATACACACAGAAAAAAAGAAAAAAGCAAGAAAAAAAACAAACAGTATTTTGCACTTTATTTGTAACATGCATTTAAACAATCTTCATCCATTCCCACCTTTTATCAGAGATTCTGCACTGTTGGATCCCAGGGTTTCTTCAGTTTAGCCTTAACAACTCTACTCTCCAGAGATTTTCCCATTTTCTTTAGAATTTTTCCTTTTCCTTCCTATCCAATGTCCTTGTTGAAAACCTTCAACAAATCAAATCCTTGACAGCAACTTCTTTTATCTTCATTTTAAAAATCTGTCACCTATGTTTCTGTAGAATGATATTTTAAACTAGCCTAGCAGAGTGATTTATAAGCTTAGAGACTGCTTTATTTGACCTCCTTCACCTTGAAAGGACATGTAAAAGGAAACAGAGATTCATCATCTGACATTCCATGGGCTCCCAAGCTCCTTTTCATTGAGAATAAGACATGATCATTTATCCTGAGTAAAATATTGCTGGTTACACACGCTCTGCTATCTCTATAATATATTGTGTTTTAACTTACATTTTTCTCTCAATCCGTTGGTGTTAAATGCAGTAACTGGTAAACCTCCAGTGCCTTCACTTTTTCTTCACCAGTGACTTGCCAAAGCATCAATACTTGGTTGTGTCTTCAAGACATTTTACTTTGACACATGTATGGACAAATAAGCTAAAAATAAGGGAACCTGGATTTTTCTTTCTACTTGCTAACTTAGATGGAAATTATACAGTGGTGCAGAGGAATTTCAGAAGTTTTGAACAAGTTTATGTTTAATAAATGTGGCATCAGTAGCAACAGTAGTCATATACAAGCAGTCATGTATTGTTAGTTTCAATGGAATAAATGAGACTTCAGTCATAGGTGTTAATATAATCGTACCAGTATGAAGTGTTAAACCATTTAACCTGGTTTGTGGTTTTAAGTACAGAGAGCTTGTCCTGCTCACTCACATGGCAGCTGCACTACAAATTCATGCCAAAGCTGGGAAGGATATTGATTAGTATATATAAAAACAAAACACAAAGCATTTGGAAATTGAAATCAAGTGGTTAAACAAGACTAACTTAATCAAAATCTGTCAGAGTCCTTTTGCTAGACACAGGTTATTCATTTTGAATCCATTATGTTAGCCAGAAACCCTTAGCAACAAGAAAAGCTTAATTCTCTTACTCATCTTTCAGTTCATGACTGTAGGAATAAAGATTGATTTCCTGCTTGATAATAAATATGAACATGGAAAGAAGAAAGGATAGAAGAGTGGAAAGCAGGGGAGGTGTAGCTGTTGCTGGGCTTTTCAGGATTCAGGACAAGTAGTCATGGAAAACACTCTGGAGAAGCTAGTCACCCATGGTAACTGCTGGCCTGGGGCCCAATTGCCTTGCCTGGTATGGGATATCCCCTGCTTGGCCAAGTCAGATCTTCCTTCCACTCATCATTCTGCATTTGGTAGAGCACAACTGGCTGACTCCAAGTGAAGTTAACAGTTGAATGCCAGAAAAAGAGAAAGACTGAGAATAAAGAAAACAATGGGAAAGAAAGACACTCAAAGAACATGGAAAGGCAAGGCAGGACCTTTCTTTTGTCAGGTTGCTGGTTTGTTGAGAGCAGCCAGGTGCATGGTTTCATGGGCTGGGTCTAGTGGAAGCTGCCCAGTGGAGCACAGAATTGATTAACACATGGCCTTTCCTAAGGAAGTCCTTCAGAAATCTCTTCTAACGTATTGGTCTCCTCCTTCTAAGCTTTTCAAAAGTTTGGCAGGTGGTATGAGATCGAACTGACCATACTTTCTTTATTTCATTCACATATTTTGGTCCACTAATTACTGTTACACCCTTTCCTTGTCTGTCATATATCATCTTCATTCTACCCTTGACTGTATCCAGAAGACTTGTTTGAGTGAGTGATTGCTGTCTCCATTTCTTCACTCATCTTTAACTGATACAGCTCATTGCAGCACTTTATGAACTCTTATTAATTTCTCAGAGATGATTTTTACAATTGCAATAGACATGTAGTTTCCAATTATCACAAAGCTAGGGAGAAGTCAACAAGTAAGTAACAAATTGTGTTTCATTTCAGCCAGGGATGCTTACTGGAATGTGAGGTACTACTAGAGCAATTAAATCCCCTAATAGGGCAGGGAGGAAATTAAGGATCCTGATCTAGCTGCTATGGCCAAATCTCTTTCACATTCCAAGAACAGACTTCAGGATTTCCACTAACCACTATAAAGTTCAAAACAATCCATCCAGCCCTTTATGCTGGTGAGTCTTTCTCCATGGTAAATGTGCCCAACGTTTCACAACACGTTCTCTCAGAGATGGCAGTTAGCCACCTGGCAGTCAGTCTTATGAAAGGTTTTCTTCCTTTTAATTATAAAAATATCCAAACAAATGCCTCCCTTGCCTATCATGCTGCTTCCACAATACAGTTCAAAGTGATTTATGAAGAAGTAAATTAACACATTCTTACTACGGCCATTATAGCTATAGTTGATTGGGCAGTATCAAGTGCCAGTTTTTTGCAGTTTAGGTTACAGAATAATTCATTTGATCTGATTTACACTGATGACACTCAGTGCTGCTGCTCTTATAATATAGCAACTTGTCAATGCCAGCTATTTAATTTTGTAAAGCCGTTACTCAAAATTTATTAGTGATGGGTCTTAAATGGCATATCAGGCCTGAAGAGTCTTATATTCTGGGGACAGTGAGCATCCTTGACTTACATTAATGTCTTATATCTTGCCATTTGGCGGACTAGCAACACACATGCAGAGCGATAGCTGTTCAGCTGAGCTTTGCAGCTGCTCCTTTCTGCTACAAACAGCAGAACGACATACTCATATCACCACGTATCCCTCATATCAAAAAATAGAAAGGCCTGGATCTAGAACTAGATCCAGAACCTCTTGCTTCTATGCATGGTCATACATAGACCAAGACTAATGCCTGCTACAGCCTGCATGAATTTTACTATTGACTTTGTTAGCTGTACAGCTGGTCCTCTGTACGCTAGGGGGTGATTGATGAGTTATTTAATTAACTAGTTTAAGCAGCATTAACAATAATCTCAGCAGTACCCAATGGATTTTCTGCTTTAAATATACTGTGCACTTACCTATTTATAGTAAACACCAGTAGTGGGATTCATCTCTCCAAATATAGATTCTACATTGTAGGTGTTTGGATCTGAGTCTAGGCTCCCCTTATAGTCAAGAGAACAGGTCTTCTGAGGGCAGAGCTTCTCTTATCCCATTTCTGGGGTCTAAAATAGATTAAACGACTCACCTTCATTTAGAAGATAGAGTAGAAAGGCCTATTTCTGTCTATTAGCTATGGAGAGAGTCTGGGCAACTGGCAATAGTATAAATGCCTACTTTGTAGAGGCTACAAAACAGAGAGAAAGTTTCTGCCTTAAACTAACACCAAGAAGCCTGTGACCATCAAGCAGCACCTATGTTTCTTCAGATTGCCCTTTTATGTTTGTCGTCTTTCAACAATGTTAGCCTCTATCTCCTACTCGTTTTATTTGGAAGCAGGACATGGTCAAGAATGGTATTTTGGACCCACCCTTCTCGTTGGCTTTCACTCTTCTCCCCATACTTTCAACTCCATGGTCTCATTGTACTCGCCAAGGAGGTAACGAGCTATTGAAATGAAACAGTGCTGCTGTGTAGCTGGTCGAGAAGATCATTGTTGAGCAATGTAACATGCTCTTATCCTTTGTCCCCAGAGGACTGAGCAAACTTTTTGTGAGGCAATCCCATTTACTGCTGATGCCAATGCCAGGAAATGAACAATCTGTGTTAGCTTTTGACTTTTAAAAACAATGGGCTGGATGGAATGCCCTCTGAAGTTACCAGGAGTCTTGTTCTTCCTTTGTTTTCAAAGGGCATGGGGTCAGGCTCAACACTAGGAGTTTATTTTTCTTTGTTTATACACTTAATAAGAAATAAAGTTAAAAGCAGGTGTAGCTGTGATTTTGAATAGTTGATCTATATGGTGAAACTAAATATATGGTGTAACTAAAAAATTAAAAATAAAAAAATGAAATAACAATAACCTTTTCTGTTTAGAATCTTTGTGTACTACCACCAGATGGATTTCTTTTATTATGTATGTCCTAGTTTAAGGTTTGTATAGGAGATTATTGGTCTACGCATTAAAAAAAATTAGAGAACAATTTTGTTATAAAGTTCTTATTTTGCTTCTTACGAGGAATTTCCTGAAGAATAATTGTATTGCTCATGATTCATTTTTTATAATTGTTCTTCCCTACTTTGACAATCTTTTAGGTAAATATTGATAAGGCTTCTATCACTCATGTTCCTCTTTCTTCCGTTTTCCCTCCCTCTGTGGGAGACCTCTGTCTGAGGACCACACATGACACACAGCATAAGTATGGGGTATAATGCACAGGGTTGTGATCTCAGTTGCAGTCTGCAGAAACTACCTCAGTCCAAAACCAATTACCAACATTTCTGAAACATTACTTACCCTCAAAAATGCTTATGTAGTACAGCAATGTTATTACCCTTACTTTAGAGGTGAGAAACTGAATCACAAAAGAAAACAATTGTCTTATTCATGATCACATGAATCCAAGAACATAGTCTTTTCTGATGTCATGTTCCATTCCCTAAGGCAGAGAACTACATACCCTCAATCCTACACTATACATATACATATTGATCTATGGTTTTGCTCATTGATTACGTTCCCTACGTATGATATGGTTGACTTGCAATATGGCTGACTTGCAAGAAGAACTGCTTTGCAGGGACTCTAAACCACATGGTTTAGAACCTCTTTGGCAGTTTAGATGTTCATCACACTATTGAGGTTGAGCACAAAGTCACAAGTGTGCTATTTTAGTGCATCTGGCACTACTGTCTATTAGGACTTTGACTGTGCCTGCCACACATCTCACACGTCACCAAACATCTTTTTCTGTAGGTTATGGGTAAGTGGATGGGTGTAACTGGCAGTGAGTTCTCCTTCAAGTGGCTTTCTTGCTTATGAGAACATTTACAACATCTTTATCATCAAACTTCTTTTTTAGTATCTTTTAACACATTTTTCATGACCTTGAGGTCAGTATACTCTCATCTAGTTTGCAGGTGACAGTAAACAAGGAGAACAAGTTGATGCACTTAGGGCAGGGCTGGAGGAGCTAGTGACCTAGACAGGCTGGAGGAACAGGTCAACCACAACCTTATGAAATACATCAAGGGCAAATGGGAAGTCCTATACCTGAGAAGGAATAACCCTGGCAACAATACAGGCTGAGGACAGACTAGCTGAGGGTCACTTCTGTTGAGGAGGATTTAGGAATCATGGTGGACAGCCAGCTGGGCATGAGTCAGCAACCTGCTTGGCAGCAAGGAAGGCCAACAGCATCCTGGGTTGTTTCACCAGAAGCACAGCCAGGAATGTAATAATCCCCCTTTACTCAGTGCTCGTTAGATCACATATAAAATACTGTATACAGTTTTGGACTCCCAAGTACAAGAAAGCCACTGATATATTGGAGCAAATTCAGCAGTGGGCTATCAAGAGGGTCAAAAGGCTGTAGCACTTTACCTGGAGGGACAGGCTGAGGAAATTTGTTCAGCCTGGAGAACAGACATCTTTCAAAGGACCTAAATAACAGCCTGCCAGTATCTATGAGGAGATGACAGACTCGTCATGGCAGTGCATGGATGGAGGCAATAGACATAAACTGAAACAAGAGTGCTTCAGGGCAGATATAAAGAAAAACTTTTCCCTGTGTCAAGCAGAAAAACAGGTTGTAAGAGAGGTTGTGCAGTTTCTGTCCTTTAAACTTTTCAAGACCTGACTGAAAAATTCTTGAGGAACCTGCCTTGAGCAGGAGGCAGGACTAGCAACCTCCTGAGGTTCCTTCCAACCTGAATTATCCTCTGATGCTATGAAAGAGCGTTGTTAGTGAGCGATTGTGTCTGGGAAGCAGCAAATAATATTTTCAAGCCACAAACTTCAGGAAGGAGTGTAAATGCATACTAAAATCTTACAGCAGACACATTATACATTCAGCACAGAGCAGATACTTCCCTTATATAACAGCCTTTGCATTGTTCCTATTTTTAATCCCTTTATTATCACCAATCACCACTAATGCAAGGAATGAGACAGAAGGAGCGTAGACTGCCATACTGCTTATGATGGCTTTTGGATGCACTGCAGAGTGCGCACAAAATTGCTTATGTTTAGGGAGAGACATTCTGCCCTTTGCCTCATAACAAAAACGTGTGCTTTACTTATAAGCAATCCTCACAAGTCTAAACTAATTAAAGATGTTGTATTTCTATGTAATATTTCACAGTAAGAAGTGTGTGAGTGTGCACTGTGTACAGTAGTGAGTCTGACACACTGGAGGAGTGTCTGAGCTGCAGCTGAGTTAATTGTGCAAGCACATACCATCTGGGCAATAAAAGGGACGGCCCAAGTATGGCTATTTATCCATTCTCTACTACCCAGGCCAGAGGCCAGGAAATCTTGGCCAAATGGCCATATTTCTCTTTTTCCACCTGGAAAATAAAATGGGATAATTGACACAAAAAGAGGACAGGACAATGCAGATCCAGGGTAGCTCTAGAACAAATGTGTGTGGTCATTTCTTTCCCTGATAGGTCTTAAAATTTTAACACATACCTCCTTTGCTTCCCACTCTGAAGCAGTGTCACACCTTTCTTGTAAAGGATAGAACTAAGTCACAGAATTACAGCTTTCATTTTCTGTCCTCTTTACTTCTTGGTCTGTGTGATGGTGGGGAGAAATAAAGGCCATGTTTGCAGGATGCACCAATTTAAAACATAGTTGTAGTACTAATCTCTTCATAGGCTTTGTTGCCAGGCATCTTCTGAGGGTAGCTGGTCCTCAGGGCTGGTAGGAATGAGCACTGCAGAGCAGAATGATTTCCAGGTCCCTGAGCAGACACAATGTCTTACGTGTACAGTACATCCCGACCCCTCTAGGACTTTTGACACAGCTTTCTCCCATAGGGTCAGTACTCTGTCTGAAAGGCAAAGAAGGCAGTAATAAAGATGATAAGTGTTTTCTAACTTCTTCTCTTCTCTTCTCTTCTCTTCTCTTCTCTTCTCTTCTCTTCTCTTCTCTTCTCTTCTCTTCTCTTCTCTTCTCTTCTCTTCTCTTCTCTTCTCTTCTCTTCTCTTCTCTTCTCTTCTCTTCTCTTCTCTTCTCTTCTCTTCTCTTCTCTTCTCTTCTCTTCTCTTCTCTTCTCTTCTCTTCTCTTCTCTTCTCTTCTCTTCTTTCTCTCTTTTTTCACTTGGTTTTTGTTTACAGTCTAGTTTTTAGAAGCCTCTGTGATTAATTGTGAACCATTAGCATTGTCCTGTCCCAGAAGAACTGAAGAAATAAAACAGGAGTAAAAAGTGAAAGCAAGAAAGTTTTCTTTGAGTTCTCTAAAATGCTTTGGGCTTGTCTATGCATGGGGTTTTGTGCTGATCTAACAAAACCAATTTGGGGTTGCATCAATTTAATTAAATCACTGTGAAAGCTGTGTAATCTAATCCTTTATTTTGGTTAACACCTATGCAACTGAAACATCTGAGCAACAGCTACATAAAGAGCTCAAAGGCATAAAAACTATTCAAGCTCCAGCCCACCACTCTCAGTTTCAATTAGAGGCTGAGAAAGAATACACCTCATGTCCCTGTACTTCACTGTAAAGCAGGGAGAAACAACAAAAAAAAAAGTAGCAGATATTCCTAAATTAAAGAAACTTGTGCCTGGTAGGGATAGGCTAACCCAAACTCAATCACTTTCAGGTCTTCTTTCTCCTTCATAAAACTAGCAGTAAAGGCCAAAAGCATTTTTTTATATTGCAAGTCACCTTTATGAACAGAGGGAAAGAGTCTCCTTGACAATACTGTACGAGTCCCTTGAGGCTTTTCTAACACTTCATTTTAGTCATCTGGAACAACTTATTGATACACAGTCATCCCTTTCAGAAATTTCCAGAGAAATTAACCCACTATTACTCACACTGTAAATCCCTAAGGAGCAGTCTGGTTGCTGCCTTGTGTGCAGTGACTCCTGCCATGCATGACAGAGCCAGATTCATGGAGACCATCGGGTCTTTCTGAATAATCAGCAAAAACGGATCACTTTCTGGCTCTGCCAGTTGGCAGCTGACAATGTCTCTAATGGTAAGTTGGCCACTCCTCCCCCTGCCATTTGCCTCTGTGGATCCTGGAAGGGGAACCTACGGGAACATGGGAGGCTTTAAATTAGCTGAGGCAGGGGGTTATCTGATTGCAGCAGAAACAGGCTGGAAATTAGCATGGTTAACTCACTAAAAGTCAACAAGCAATGTCTTCTGTTGGACTGCTGTGTAAGTGAGGAGGGGGCCCGGGAGTCTGTCCCTCTTACGCTCTTAAGTACTGATTAATCCTCTTTGTTGTCCTCTGAGAATAAAAGTGGGGCTGGAATTACAGATTCTGGGACTGGCTCCAGGCAGGATATATTCTGCACTTCTCTGCAGTTATGTAGCTGTTGCCTTGTTCACACAGGCCCCAGCAGGGCTCCCTGGAGGCACTCTGACCACCTCTTCTCGATGAAAGCTGATTATTGCTGTGGTTGTGGGCATCCTTCCTCAGCTTGCCACTGCTTTCTGCTGCAGCAGCTTTGGCTCAACAAAGCCAGCAGCCTGAGATAGCTTTGCATGACACTCACTAAAAGAACAGTTGGTCAGCTGGCTGGGCTGTGGCTGAATATCCTCTTCCTGGACCGGCTGTGGGAGCTGGAGGGGATATTTCCCACAGCTGCTTGTTGCTACCCCCTTACCACCATTTTCTCATGTCTTCCACAGGGAATCAGGACAGGCCTCTGGGACTACCAAGTGCTCCTGTGCTCTGCCAACTAAAAACAGTGGCACCAGCTATAATCACAATGAACTCCTTTACAACAGGCAGAAAGGAAGACAACACACAGTCAACACACAGTTCTTCTAAGCCCCCCCCCCCCCTTTTTTCCCCATTATGTCCAAATCTTTTATTTGGTCACACCTGTGATATCCTCTTAGGTATGATGGAGTTATTAAGGGATAAGTGTAGGCAGAACTTGCCTCTGTTCTTGCTATTTAGTTCCAATATGCATCCATTAAGAGACAGGCTTGTGCAGCTTCCTGACCCAAATATCTTCTTCTGGTCCTATTTTCATTGTTGTTGTGAGATGTGACATATGTATCAAAGTACCCTTGTTTTCACCAGAATCTTTACATTTTTTCTTTTGCCAAATAAAAGACTCTTCAGTGTATTACACCAAGAAAGTTTCAGCAGCTTTAATTGCTTGCATATTGCAAGTACAAGCACTTTTTGTTTGCTGGTGAACACATGCACCTCCCTTACAGCCTTGCACACATACATGTAAGCAGGCACACATGGAGGCCTACACTGCCCCTTCCAATGGAAAGAAATAATCTCTGTTCATAGAAGCTTCCTGTGTTTACAGAACAGGCATCTTTAGGCTCAGTTATTACAATGCTCCATTATTTCTTTTGTTGCAGAATGGTAGGGTTGGCAGAGACTTAGGTAAGCCTCATTAAGCAACTCTTGCAGTATGTGTAATCATTGTGATGGAAGTTACAGGAGTATTTATTATATTCTTACATGAATCAATTAAATATTAGACTTAAAATGACTCATCAGGATTCTGCAGCATTCACTTCCCATCTGTCTGACCTCTGTTCCCTACAGAGGCATGCTGGGTCTTCTTCCCACAACAATTTGAACCCAGTATATAGCTGACAAGAACTCAGTATGACTTATATTCATCACAGAATGAGAGCATGCCTTAGGCTGCAAGGTTTGCTACTCTGCTTTCAAAAACATACTCACAAATCATCTCTGCAAACAGCTCAGAATATCAGCTTGGGAAGTACCGGTGTTAGCTATTCATTGACATAGCTACTGAAAGGTTACATGTCTTCACGACTCATTGGCTTTATCTACTTGAAGAAGAATATTTCATATTTCATATTTCATTGATATCCTGCACATCAGTGGAACATCTCATACAATAACTTGCACAAACACTCCTAACTATGTAAAGTTGTCATCTCTGTTCATCTCCAGGTGAACCATGTTGCATTCTCTGTCACAACTGCAGATGCAGTAGCAGAGGCAGCGCTGCCAGCTCATTATGAACAGACAACATCCCTCACCCCATTGACCATCAAGGAAAATATTATTCAGCAGCCTACACAAATGGTATGGCACACACTATTTTCACAGCAGTCAATTGCAGGAGCATTAATTCACTTCCTTTTCCTTCCCTGTCTGGAACATGAAAAGTGGTGATCCACTGGGAATAAAAATAAAGCCAGATTCATCTGAGCACAGTCAAATCACAACACAGAGTGTTGGGGCTTGAAGAACCAGCAGAAATGGGTAGCTGACTGCAGCTGCACAGTATAGCAGGTTCATGGCAGGAAGGTCTAAAGAGAATCCATGTTCTGCAAGTGTAACAATTGATTCCCTAAACTGCACTGTGATTCAAAGAAGTTTGGGTGAGTATCCTAATATTTCTTATTGAAAGGGGGACAAATTTTCCAAGAACTTCTATGAGTTTTTCCAGTTCCAGCAGTTTTAAGGTATAAAAAAAAATAAAGTCAATGTAACATGCCACCAAAATGTGAATCACAGGAAAAAAAAAATGCATGAGAACATTTTATACCACCAGAGCACAGATAATAATTGCTAACTCATTGATAATCCACAATCCTATGTTCAGTAAAGCCACTTGTTTTATAAATTATGTAAAGATTGATAGATAATAACCTGCCTCTAATATAGAAAAACAAAACAAAACAACAACAACAACAACAAAAAAAAACAAACAAAAAACAACTTTTAAATAAAAAGGACTGTTAAGTTAAGTGATGCCTACAAACCCATTGTAATTCTCTATCATAATTTTGAGGGTGCACGAGCACAGCATTTTTATATCATCACCTCACATTCTGTCACTCACACCATCTGCACAGTAGTAACATGGAATACATCACAGACCTATGTTCCCCTTCAGGAGAAACTCAGAATTCTCTGACTCCATGCAACTAATAGAAAAGTCTCACATTTGACAACAATACCCGCTAAAAATAAAATAATGATTTAGAAAAAGGGTTTAGAAAAAGAGTTTTTCAGCTGCATGAGTTCCCTCATCTGGCTCATGGCACAGGCTCCACATGCAGCTGATCTAACATAAACGAGGGATTAGCAAGGAGATGGAAAAGAAGCCAGTGATAGAGATACGGGAGCTGTTTATACTAGCACTGCTGCTGGGAAAACGTATGTGCAACCACAAAGTCAGTTTGTTTTATTTGTATATGAACTTCAGTTCTGGAACTGAAGTGGCTACAAACCACACAATGGCCGTCTCTCATCTTGTGTTAACATGAGTATCACACCAGTATTTATTTCACAGACAACAGCTCAAGCTTCTGATAGACAACACTTTGGGCAGTGCACACAATCTGAAGGAGAAAGCAAGGTGACACGAACGTCTTACACTTCCTTCTACACTGACTGTTGCATGAGAAAGGTAATAATAATGCAACATATAGACTGAACATTTCCTGGCTCCTTGAGAAAGAAACACTCTGAAAACATGTACAATATTCTCACTGATATGTGTTGTAGCTATCAACCAAGGAGAAACTGCCTCCATGCTGTGTTATCAATATGTTGTCTGTATGGCTGTGTAGCAGATTGTTGCTGCTTCCTTATTGCTGCTACTGCAGATTTCATCATCGCTTTCATGTGTATGATTAAAAATGTGTTATATTGGGGATGAAAATTAATCATTACATTTGAATTGCAGTCAGAGAACCCTTCCAAGTTTACAGTCACCCAAAAGTTCATTCTACCAGGTATTTATTTCATTTCTGGTTGAATCTGTCTTTCACTGTCATCAATGAAAGCTTTCAGAAAAAAATGGAAAGTATGCTGGGCCACTTGGAACTGAAGCACTGTGAAGACATTATGAATGACAGTGTTTTGGCAGACATGAAGCCAAGACTACTTTTCCCAATGGAAGCGAACACTGAACAGTGAACACATGCACTTTGCCTGGCCTCCCCATGTATAAGTCAACAACTTCCTACGATGATTCACTAAGACTTACATCATCATCACTTGTTATTTATACTGAGAGCTCTTCAGAGAAAGAATTATCTCTTACTGTATATGTGCACAGCATCTGCTCTGGCTACTGCCTCAGAACATGAAATTGCATTAATTCGTAGTCAATATACCTTTCCTATAGAGTGTTCCTGTTCTTAAGTGGAAAAACAAACAAACGAAAAACAAAGGATAACAGCCACATGAATTCGATCTACAGCTCTTGAGAAACCTATGAAAAAACTTCAAATGCTTCTTCAGCACACTATAATTTCCATGCACAATTGCATATCAACAGGCCAGGAACTGCCTAATGCTGAAGTAGTGCCCAGCTGAGCACCACTGGTGAGGCTGGCCAAAATCGTTCAGAAATCTGCTAGCAATTAGTGCTCTCACCTTGGAAGTCTGGTCTAATAACAAAAATGTCTCCTTCCCCTTCCCAGGGAGAACATTCCCTGTGTAACTCACAACTTGAAAACAAGCCTCTCTGACCATTCAGTTCTTTAAAGCAGGCCAGAAAGCCACAGATGTCACCACCCTACAGAACCATACAGAGCAGGTTATTTCCAGCTGAGCTCACATGGGTCTAAGTGAATGCTTCCAGAATGCCCTACATCAGTTTGATGTTCCAGCTGACGGTACAGAAACTCCAGCAGACACTTTTTGCTCCTCACCAAGCAGAGAGTATAAACAGAGCGTTCTCCCTATCCTCTGGTATAAGAAAAGAAGTTGGAAATGGTTGATGAAAAATTTCCTAGCAACTCAGCAGGATCTAATCTTTCCTTTCACAATTCCACAAGGCTCTGAAGGGCCCTTCAAAATTTGCTACAGCTTCAGAGATAAGTGCCGAGGGAGCAAAATGCTGCAGTTCTGCGTAGCAGAAGGACAGGCTTAGAACAGCACTGAAGTGAAACAGTGTGGACATACTGCATCATTAGCACTCACACACACATTTTCCTGATCAGTCAATTCCACCGAGTACAGAAATCAAGTGGATCATTAATTCTTCACAGTAGAATTAGAGGTCACCTGCATTTTAAAGTGCCATTTTAGTGAGAGATGTCTAACAGAAGAGCAAAATAAACAGCATATTAGCGGGTGCATTAGATCCACCAATTTAGTCATCCGCTGAAGCATTTTCCCATCCTTTTGTTCTATATGTAGGCAAGAGTTGCAAGCATAAACACTGAGATAGGGAGATATTGTAGATAAACTATAACTTACAGGCACTGCATTTAGAGAGTAAGATCATACAATAAATACAGCCTAATGCATATTAGCATTGGCAACAGAAATTTACAACTGTGGAAAATGTTCTAATTCTACAAATGTATGGCATTTCTATACTGTAGAATAGACTATGCTACCCTTTACCATTTTATATGTTCACATATTTACTGTTAAGATAGTCTTGTACAATTTTCCTACTACAGCAAGTTGTGTAAATAAGGGTTCTGATGTCCCACCTGGTTCACAAAAGAGACACATGATACCAAAGGGAATCAGAATTTCCTTATACATCTCAATGGGGCGTTAACTTGCCTAAGAGAAAAAAAAGGAAGGAAGCAAGGAAGGAAGGAAGAAAGGAAGGAAGGAAGGAAGGAAGGAAGGAGAATAAGGAAAAGAGAATAAGGAAAAAAAAGAAAGAAAGAAAGAAAGAAGGAAGGAAGAAAAATACTGTGCCAGTATGTTAAACTCAGTGTTGAACAATGGAAATATGCCCTTCTTTCTGCCCATGTCACACAAGGAGCTTTTCTGTTCATGCTAGTCTTATAATTATCCTGCACAGTAGAATTTCATGATTTGAGCATTTCCAAGAGTTAATCTCCGCCAATTTTACCCATGTTAAGTATTCCCACTGAGTACTGTTCATAAAGCTGAAAAAATACTAGACTTGTTCTAAAAAAAACACTACTTCCAGGGATGGCCACTGAGATTAGTACTAACTGAAAGTTTTCCAGCAAAGTTTCTCATGTTAAAAGTAAAAGTCATGGCAAAACAACATCTGTAATTGCAAAAAGCACATGCAGCACTGCACTTCTTAGTATCAGGTGATTTGATCTTGGTTGAGAAGCTGACATGCAGAATTCCCATAATCTGTACAGAACATGTAGAATGAATTTATGGAAAGAAAATACAGTGAAAGTTAAGATGCATGGTAGAAATAAATGCAGTTATTGCAATAGAAGATGGCATATATAACTCATGTGAAACATCAGCAGTGCAGTTGCCACAGCCTACATTTTGATTAGGTATAGTCAAAGGCTTAAGATAAATATCTGTTCTTACTTGTAGCATTTCAAGGACTATCCAAAAATGGCAGATTGCTGCTACAAAAAGCAGAGCAAACACTCATCCGTTTTTAAACTTGAGGTACTTAAGCTAGTCTCATGATCTTTTACTGGTATAAATGTTCACAAGAACAAAGTTCTTGAGTTTCAAAGTGTTGAGCCCAGTTGAACTCCTAACCTCAGGAGTTGGATCTTAAACTCACATACAAGAATTATTACTGAAATACTTCCATGCTTAGGAAACTGGAGAATGGAAACAATAGTGTGGGACTTATTTAATCAACCTGTACTCAGATATGAAAAAATTCCCTGGAGGACTGTTTGCACTCCAGCCTCACAAAGACATTGACACTAATATTCATCAAATACTCTGGAATAATGGGAACAAGCAGTGAAATCACAGTCTATTCACTGACAGCCATCAAGCAGATAGAAAGGCTAAATTTCTTGTCATTGTTGGTGAGTGACAAGAAAGCACATTTGGATAGCAGGAAAAAGTGTCCCATGATGCAATTGATCATGAACGTTCAAGGCAAAAAGACATACTTAAGGATTAGAGAAGAAAAAGAAGCTGTCAGAGCCCCAACTTCAGCACCACTGCTTGCATCATGTTGGTATGACATTTATAGTAATGACCAAAAGTAAGTGTAGCATGACCTTTACTCATCAGCCAAGAGTAGAATAATAAATACTGTTAAGGACAGCAGAGATATAACTCAATTATGTCCAGATCAAAAGTAAGATACTCATAATATGAAAGGTCATTTATTTCAAAGGAAGAGGTCTGAATATCTTTATTTCTATTGTTTTCCATCCTTAACAAATATTCTGAAATTGAAACATTGCCATTTTACTATAAAACTGTGACATTTCTATTGGATAAAGCAGGAAGGCAATTCAGTCAGAAATAATTTTATTTTATGCAGCGGGCCTTTATATTGTTTGTCTATGGTTGATTGTATTATCAGTGCAGATGTTATAAAACACTGCATAAATGCAAAGGTGTATTATTAATCCTCATCCAGTCTTAAGGCATGTGTTATCTTTATTTTTATAACCTCTTTCTCTGACTTTCTTCTGAGGGTACCTTAAGAGCCTACATATTCCAATGGCTCTGCAACCACTGGAAATTTGTATCACTGGAAAAAGCAAACAGTTTACAGTCCTATGATTTCATTAGAGTTGCAACAGTGTAAAACCGGAAGGAAAAAAATGGTGAATGAGCTTCTGCATTTTACTTAGGAGAATTTTAAACAGTTGCTCTAATTCCCTGCTGGTAACTCTAAGGTAGAGTTCAGAGGATGCGTGAGACAAGCAGACAGTCAAATTATGCTAAAGGCCCTCTGTTGTTGCATTAATATTCTTGTAATTATGGATACATTCCTTCCAAACTCCCATACATATGCAGCGTACCAGCCTGAATCTTCATTCAATTTCTCCAGAAATGTCTGCAGTTTCCCTCAACAGCATGACTGGAGTGCCAAACACAACTTTTTCACTGTTCATGGTTTATGATTTATTCTTTCACCCCCAGCATTACCTCCAAAGGATGCCTTAGGTTAATAAGCGAACCATGTAACTATACTAAAGATTTCTAAAAGAAATAGCAGGAAACAACTGTCACCATGGTATCAAAGTGTACCTTCTTTTTCTTGAAAAGAAGCATTAATAAGATTATACAGCAGAGGTGGGAGGGGTAGAGTTTCCAACAGCAAAAATGCATTGTCTAACACCTTGAACTAAAATGAAGGAAATTTTTTTTGAGAACTCAAGACTTAAAGAAACTTCTAAAAGCCTATTTCCACTTGCATTCACATTTTGTCCACAGAATCTTAAACATATCTACTGAAAAGAAAACAATTGAACAGTTAGTACAAGCTATTCAGCTGTGACCTGCAGTAAAATGTAAGGAGCTTGATTTGTGCAGTCATATATTTCACCTGTCCTCAGTCTCCAGGCTTTCTTTTGGGACTTAAATGAGTTTATCCTGCTGTGTGTTAGCCATAAAAAGGTATACTTTGCTTTTAAGATGGATACTCATTTGGTCAGGTAGTCTAAGTCCTGCCTTCAGTCTCTTGTTGAACAAAGGGCTCTGAACAACTTAGCCTAATGTGGAACACTTGATAACTTTCTCAGAAGAAATACCAAAACCATGAGGGAGAAATCCAGTATTGCATTTTTTATTAACAGATACTACTAAAAACAAGCCTCTTACAGTAAAGATTCCCTAGTTGTAAGACATTTAAAGCTTGAAAGTGCATTTAGATTCATACACTCCAATTTTTCTGTCTTTAGCCTATAGAGAATATCATCCTATATAAGAGAAGTGAATATAAAAGTATATGAATATGAAAGTATTTTTTTTGTTTTGTTTTTACTGGTGTCGTGTACTACCATGGTATGTCAGGCAGAAATCCTATATAGAAAGGAAGGCAGGGACTCCTACCACATTAGGTCCTTAAATAAAGTGGAAAAATTACAAAAATAGACAGAAGTGGATAATTCTGTAATATTATCTATTCAGCATATTCAGTCTTGCAGAACGTACAGATCAGCTGCAGATGGACTGCAAGTTTCAATGATCCTGGTTTGTGTTTTTTGTTTTTTTTACTCTATGAATTCATGAACTGAGAGCATTCTGGTATCTGATTCTTGGAACTGATTTTGCTCTGTGACTTCTCACATGACTTTTTCATGTGGTTTGATAAAACAAGCACAGACTTTATAATTAGTTAGGGAAAAGTGAGGCTTTTATATGTTAACATGGTGAAGTAACTAGAAAAATGGAGAGCGGAGCATATCTCAGAATAAGGGAACAGAAAGAGCTCTCTCATAAAAGTATTTGTAATGTTCGTAGTGGAAAATTGACTTCACCTTTGAAACTGCTACTGAAGAAGTAGATATTTGTGGGGAGAACTGATTTCAAAAAAGGAAAAAAATCAGACCTTCAAAATTTCCGATTTTAATTTTCATTTATGACTAGAACAGATTTATCACAAAAAGTAAAAAAGGAATGCTAGACCAGTTCTGAATAACCAGAGATGACACTCTCAGGTCAGTCAAAGCTCTTTTTTCATGTTTCACTCCTGGTCAGTAACACGTGATAGGTACCAATTTACCTCAATCCCATCCCTTAAAACAAGGTGAGGTTGATGTTTGAGATACCTATCTATGGAGGGAGCTTAAATGAGTAGGTCAGACTAGATGCCTAGCTTTTCAACTACTAAAAGCAGAGAAAATGCAGTTCACATTAAGAACGTTTTAGCTGTTCTGGTAGTGAAAATTATCTCCCATTCAGCCATTCAGAGAATGTTTTCAGTGCTAAGATATAATCCATGTGCTTAAAAGAGAAAAGTAATGTAGCTCTGATGATCTATTAAAGGCAATTTAGAGATGCGATACATGGAATGATCACAGTCTTTTAGGTCTTTCTCTCCTCATTCATATATTTTTAACCAAACTATTTTACTAACATTTGAGATGGATATACAACAGCCTGAATCAAGCTAAGTGTTCTTACATACCTATGTCTCACCTTGGCAACTCAGCTCTCTAAAACTATTCATACCTTTAATTTTTGCATCAGACCTGTATATGGCACAAGACTGTGCGATGTAACCTTTTATGTTTGCCTTCTTCCAGAGTATTTTCTTCTGCGTCAGTCCTCTGGAAGAGCTGCTGGTGTTTTGAAGATCTTTGTAAATACAGTTTCTACAAACAGTTGATTTTAAACATGATTCTGTTGTTCTAATAATAAATTAATCCTCATTAGTGCAAAAGGGACAATTTTGAAAGTTCTTACCAGTATCATTGGTGTAATATTTAGCATTTGAAGTGCCTGACCATCAATGCAGCTTAATAGCTGTCTTCACAGGCTTCTTATTTCAATGGTTTTTTACATCATGGAAAGATGGTAAAGCTTCCACACTTGCCAACTAATTTTTCAAGTGAACTACATATCATTTCAAAGCAAAGTACTTGATCACCTACAGAGGAGCCACTTGCTTTTAGTGCAATGAACTGCAGTGTTTTCCTTTGAACCTACAGGAAATGAGGTCTGTGGTATTGAACTCCTATTGGACTTTTCACTTCAACAGGCAACAGAGCTGTCATGACTTCAAGATTTGACATTAGTCCCCAGTCAGTGGAAATACAGTCCTTCCATGAAGCAAAGGCCTCCCTCTAACTATCCTCAGATTACAAACTAGCTCCCTTTCCAGATCACCCAGACAACTGCATGGGAGAGTAATGGAACCAGCTGGTACACTAAAAGTTTTATCAGACAACCTGTTAAATGACTTTACATCAGGACTATCCAAATGACAGAGACACAGTGAGCAAGCACCTGAAATATATTCTGTTTAAAAATATTCATGAGGAAAAAAATGTCTTTACAATCCAAACAGTAAAATAGATAAAACTTATTCCCACCAACTAGAAAAAGCACAGATTCAGTAAATTTTGCTTAAATCTTAGCAAGGTCCCAGGGACTTGATATCTCCAGTATTTTCAATATTCCTCTGATTGCTTGTGAAGCAGGTGCACAGTAATTCCTCTAAATTCCCAGCTACACAGTGCTGGCACTAGCTCCCTGGGCTTTACAAAAAAGCCTGCAGTGGATCCTGTGTGGGGACAGGGAACTGAGCAGCCTTATTCTAAAAGAACAACAATTCGAGGATCCAGGAGAAAGGGTCTTCAGGGAAATTTTTCATGATAAGTTGCCAAATGTCTGGTTTGCAAGATGACAGACTTCCACTGTCTTCTGAATTCTGATCTTCACTTTAGGTAGTGCATCTTTTTCTAAACATCCTGTTTTTATCTCATGTGGAATTATGTCAGTCTCTGTGCATCTCCTGTGGCTGAAGCATGTGCTCTTGTAAACTCAACCTTGATAATCAGCACTGGTCAAGGTTTCTAGGTGTGTATATCAGATTCTGTTTTATAAGATTACCCCTGCAACACTTTGAACATTTTCCCTTTCTGCAGATAAAAAATCATTTTGTCTTCTAGGTATTTATTGTGAATCCAAGGCAACTACACCAATTTTCTAAGATAGCCAAGAACCTCTCATTGATTCAAGTGTCTGCCAATTATATGACGCTATTCGCACAAACTAGGAAGCTTAACTCTCAAAGAGCCTAAAACAAACACAAAACAAAACAAAACAAAAAAATAAAAGAAACACCACGACCACCACCAAGAATAAAGTTTTGTGAGCTAGATCCAGCTTGTAAGAATAATTCTAATCTAGCAATTTGCTGCCTGCTTTCTATTTATCTTTGGCCCTTCAGACACAGTTTGGGAGTGAGATAAAGGTTAGATGTTATGGGTGTGTCAGTTGCTAACCTCTTCTTTCAAGTGACAGTTCTTCTGAGACTGAAGTGACTAGAGCATACTTGTCATGTAAGCTTTTTCATGTCACATGATTTGCATGACTGGTGAGAAAAGCACAAATGAGTGTTGGAAAAATGATTAGGGACTACTTGTATGACCAGTCAAGGAATGGTTAAGGATCAGACCCCGCAGGGACATCTCTGTTTTGGGAACATCACAGACACACTTGCAGATGCATGACAGAGCAGGCTTTGAGGATGCAATCCTCATAAGATGGAATAAAGTGTTCTCCAGAAGCACAGTTGAACAACATTACTCATCCAGTGTTACACACTGGGCTTCATCATAGTTAAAGACAGCGATGAAGGAGAATAGCAGCTCTATGGCCTTCTCTGTTCTACAAGCCTTCAGAATGAATCAATTGCTCAGTTGTCTATCAGTTCTTATGAGACTGCAAGATGCTTTATATACACCTTTTAGAATCATTTTATCCTTATCTACAATCGTGATCATCTGATTTAGCCATTTTTTTTTCATAATGGTCCCTTTTGAAATTAATTTATTATAAAATCATTGAAAAAATTTGTTTGCTTGTTTTTCCTTTTTAAAACCTTAAACCCTATTCTTGCCTTTTTTCTAGTTCCCTGTTAGAAGATGAATATTCAATCTTTTTTTTTTTTTTTTTTTTTTTTTTTTTTTTGGCCAGACCATTCTGCACTGTTTTTCACCTCTTCTTTCTTTTAAAAATTATCTTAATCTGTTCACAAGTACTATTAAAATGAATTTTCCTAGTACTGATGATAAATTATATCTACATAATTATTTGTATTGGCAAGACATTCTTTCCTCATGAATACTTTAAATGCAATGCATTCCAGATGCATGTTCCACTTCCTTCTACCACCTTAATGTTATGCATTCCTCTACCTTTTGCATTTTTATTTGCCTCAGTATTTGTTCTGCTTCTTCTGTTGATGAAGATTCAGTTCTGGGATCCATTGTCCTGAAAGCCTATCCAAGCTGTCCCATCCCCACAACACACCCAGAATGAATTCATCATCTGCTACAGGGAATAAATGTTTTCAAAACATCCTTCTCTGCATGCAGCACTTACAGGATTCATCAGGTTAGTCAGACATTCTAGCACCAGTAGCATTGGCTTAGTTTCTTTTCCCTTACCATTTAACCACCATGCAAATTGTTTTTCTAGCTTATTTGACGTGTTCTTTAGTGGCTGAGCTTCCTTCTCTACAAATCTTTGCTTGTACTATCTTTGTGATATCTTCACTGCTTTGATCATATTCTTGCTTTGCCAGCAGACTTGGCCTGTTTATGCTTTTCTTGTAACATCCTATTTTGTTGCTTGTCCAGCTTGTCTTTGTTTGTTTATGACTTCCAATAACTTCCTCTGAAGTATTTGGTATCACTTTCTCAAATACATACAAGCTATGTATTCCCATTTTCTTCCCATACAAGCTATAGTGAGATTTCTTCATCATCCCAAAGTAATGGCCTGAAATGCACTCTCAGCTTTACCTTGCCTGTCTCTTTTGCCAAGACATCTTTGCACTTACAAAGGATCAGAGAGACAGCAGCACCCAATCACCTTTCTGGGCTATATCTTACTCTTTCCCAAAACATAACGTAACGTAACATAACATAACATAACATAACATAACATAACATAACATAACATAACATAACATAACATAACATAACATATCATAACTATAAATATAACTGTTTGTGCTCACAACCACACCCTGTACTTCTATAGACAATAGCATCCTGCCATGACTGTCTGTATTTTTGACTAAAAAGAATGTATTTAATGTGGGTTTTAGTCTGACCATTTAGTGAACGTCATATGACTTCATGCATCTATACACGTATGTATGTGAGGGAGCCAAATAGACATTACGCATGATTTTCATGACTTAGCTGTTCATCAACTTTTTATTTTTGACTTCTACTTTCATATTCATCATCAGATTCTGGAACCTTGTCTACAGTGTGGTTTCACGGATTCTTCTCTGCCTCTTTTGTTGCTTTGGTTGGTGTTTGCAATAGCACATCAATATTTACATACAGTTCAGTGTACCAGTAGTAAATATTCTATGCCAATCATCCTAAATAACAGTTTTTGGTGGCTCACTGAAGAAGCTGCAGTGTTGTCTACTGCTATAACAAAGCTACTGACATGCTTTGCTTTCCCACTTGTACATCTGAATTGGGAAAGTGTAATTTCTTACTATCACCTCTTCTATGTGCTGTTCTGAGAACTCCTGAATTCTCTAGATTTCTTTACGTATTGATATGATATTATAATATAAAGTAATGTGAAACAACTGGATGCAAACATTTACAACTATTTTAAGCCAAACGTTATGACCCTCTTGAATGACTTTTTGTTCTAAATTTCATTTTGCAAACACTGTTCTGTTTCTACTCTGATTCACACCAGACCAAATCAGGAAATGTCAAAATCTCCAAAGAGAAAAGAAACACAGAGCTTTGACCAGGTCTAGTAAATCATTGACATAGATCAAAGTATGTCCTCACACTTCAAAAATTTATATGCAAGATATACTTTGATGAGATAGTGAAACTGGGACAGTGGTGCTGACTCACTGTGATTCTAAGGTCTATGGTCAAGAAACTGTTGATGTATGCAACTTTCTGCAGTTCCAGTCTGGTCACAGCAGGCCCAGTACTGCCAGAATTATTACAAAAAAAGTACCACGGATTCGCAAGGGCATACACTGAGGTGAGCACCTGAAGGAGAATGAAGACATAAAGAATCTTTACCTTTAGAGGAGCAACCATGAGATCTCTCTAAGAAGATAATTCTACTACTTACTATATTTTTTCCTTTCTTTTGTAGAAGAGACAATGAGGATATATTCCTATCATCCAATGAAGTGCCAACTGAACCTCACAAATGAGGCTTGCAGCAGAAGCACTGCTTTACTGTGTTGAGAGATATTTGCTTGTGTCTAGACTAAGCAGTAGAAGTGTGTTAGAGCATGTGTTGTAGCCCTGATCTCCTTGTTTTCCACAGTGAAAACTTGGCTGGAGTATAGTATGGCTCCATTCTGCTCTGTTACAGTCACATTCCCTTCCCGTTGCCATTGGAAATCAATGGCTGGAAGGTGTGGTGTCTGAATAGACACACAGTATTCTAGAGTGAGGCTGGGGTGCAGCCAGTGTACGTACCTGGATTTGAGATTTATGATGTGCTCCAGCTCAGACTCTTCTGAAAAAGGGAAATAGCTAGAACATTTTTGTCATCCTGAAAATGTGGAAAGACTCCTACATTGGTTCCATATGTGTCTCTCAGCACTCCCTTGAGGGCAGTGGCAGCTCTGAGCTATTTGTGCAAGGTGCCATCAACCAAGTGGGGCTCTTTGGAAAATATAATATTGAGCAGTCTGGAGCAAGAATGAGAGACAGCAAGGAACATTTGAAGAGTTTTCACTTACTTAAACAGCAGAGAGAAGGGAGTTATATGTGAACCTGCAGAAGTTTGTATTCAGTCTAAGGATTTGATTCTCCTATCACCTCTGTGAAAGTGTAAAGAAACCC
This sequence comes from Anas platyrhynchos, assembly GCF_047663525.1. NCBI lineage: Eukaryota > Metazoa > Chordata > Aves > Anseriformes > Anatidae > Anas > Anas platyrhynchos. The sequence continues at coordinate 88,847,948 of NC_092588.1, read as the reverse complement.
CTAAGAAGCCGAGAGTGTATAAACAGAGTAAGATGAAAAACAGAGCAGGTGGTATTCTCTAGTTCGAGGGTCCTGATAATCGAATCCACAGTATTACAGCATGGCAACTCCATTCAATTCAGTAGATCAGCATGAATGAAACAGCAGAGAACCAGACCTAGTAAGCAGTGGCACTAAAAACCTTCAAGACCAAAATGTGTTCTCATTGACAACAGTGAAAATCAAGCAGAATTGCATGGATTTCAGAGCAGAACTTGGCCATAAGTCACAGACATAAGAAATAAAAAATAACAAGTCATTCTTGCATGCCAGATGCCATTCCCCATGTGAAGAAATAGCATGTGCTGGAACTGTTCTTGCTGAAAAAGGACAAAGTAGCTCCAGGTACTGAGATATAGCAACAGTTTCTCTTGATCTGATATGTTCAACAGTATTAATATCACAGAATCACAGAACTGTAGGGGTTGGAAGGGACCTCCAGAGGTCATTGGGTGCAACCCCCCTGCCAAAGCAGGTTCCCTAGAGCAGGTTGCCCAGGTAGGCGTCCAGAAGGGCCTTAAATATCTCCAGAGAAGGAGACTCCACAACCTCCCTGGGCAGCCTGTTCCAGTGCTCCATCATCCTCATTGTGAAGAAGTTCTTCCTCATGTTGGTGCGGAACTTCCTGTGCTCTATCTTGTGGCCATTGCCCCTTGTCCTGTCCCCGCAAACCGCTGAAAAGAGGCTGGCCAAATCCCTCTGTCTCCCACACCTCAGGTATTTATACACATTGATGAGATCCCCTCTCAGTCTTCTTCTCTCCAGGCTGAACAGACCCAGGTCTCTCAGCCTTTCCTCATAAGGAAGATGCTCCAGGCCCCGTATCATCTTTGTGGCCCTCCATTGGACTCTTTCCAGGAGATCCCTGACTTTTTTGTACCAGGAAGCCCAGAACTGGGCACAATACTCCAGGTAAGGCCTGGCCAGGGCAGAGTAGAGGGGGAGGATCACCTCCCTTGACCTGCTGGCCACGATCCTTTTAATGCACGCCAGGATCCCGTTGGCCCTCTTGGCCACCAGGGCACAGTGCTGGCTCATGGTCACCCTGTCGTCCACCAGGACCCCCAGGTCCTTCTCCTCAGAGCTCCTCTCCAGCAGGTCTTCCCCCAGCCTGTACTGATATGTGTGGTTGTTACTTGCTAGGTGCAGGACTCTAGACTTGCTCTTATTAAAACTCATTTGGTTTCTTCCTGCCCATCTCTCCAGCCTGTCCAGGTCTCGCTGACTGGCAGCACAGCCTTCTGGCATGTCAGCCACTCCTCCCAGCTTTGTGTCATCAGCGTACTTGCTGAGGGCGGACACTATTCTCTCATCAAGATCGTCGATGAAGATGTTGAACAAGACTGGACCCAGCACTGACCCCTGGGGAACACCGCTAGTCACAGGTCTCCAGCCAGACTCTGTGCTGCTAATCACCACCATCTGAGCTCAGCCAGTCAGCCAGTTCTCCATCCACCTTACTGTCCACTCCTCTATCCTCCACTTTCTCAGCTTTGCTAGCAAAAAGCTATGTCATGGGAGACAGTATCGAAAGCCTTGCTGCTTTATGAATATGAAGAGGAAATTAAGTTGATTTCTTCCAGGAATGGTCAAAATGTTTTAATTTAAATCCAGACAAAGCAGATGAAAAGTCTATTTTTTTTTTCAAAAATCACTGAAACTTTTCAAGAATGAATCTGTTTCATGTCATTTCCATCACACATTTACATGCTACAGTTTTTATAAGCATGGCCAAAGATGCTGGAGGAAAATCACTTTAAATAAACTTGCCACAGAATCAAAGACAAAGTGCTCAAGCCAGAGCTATGAGGACTCTACTGCTGCTGGTTTTGCTGCTAGACAGTTGGTGGGCAGAAATACTGCCTAAAAAATGCTCCCACTGTGACTGAAAGGAAGTTCAAGGAGTAAACCAGCCTGTTCCAAAAATGCTATTGCTCCTGGAGAGTTTCTGAACAAGTAGTTTTGCCCTAAAGAATGCTCTATTTTTCAGGTCTGTAATAACAGGTCACTGGTATGCACATCTTATCTTCAAGACAGGCCTGAAAGAATTTCTTTGGAAAAGGATGGGCCCAGCAATCCAAACCATTCAGTATTATTTACTTAGATTGGAAAATAATACCATTTAGGAACTTTTTCATGGTCTGATGCCTCTGTATTGCCTGTTCCTGTAAGTGTGTACTGAAACTAGAAGATACACCAACAGAGAGATGTGGCAACCAGCATTCTAAAACACAGGCTTGGTCTACTCGTCACGTGCAGGAGAAACAAGCACACAAAGGGTACCTTCACAGCATAGCTTGCCTGATGAAATAATGTCATGCATAACATCATGCTTGGGATGACCACAGTGGTAAGTGAACTTAGAGTGGTGCAAGACCAGCACACCCGGGTAGCAGAGTTACTTGCTCACTGAGAATAGGGTGGAAAGCAAGAAGCAGTGCTGAGAGAGGAAGAATGGGGCTTTGTTGGCACTGTCCTTAAAGAGGAATTCCTGTAACTGGCATTTCTGAAGAGAAAGTCCTGTTTGTTTGTTGTTTTTTCTTTTTTTTTTTCTTTCTTTTTTTTTTTTCTTCTTCTTTTCAACTGTATCTGTGATTTGAAACAAGACACTTCATTATTTATTAATTTTATTGTACCACCTGCACTTCTGTTTCAGTACGTGTTGGGAAAGGATCTTCCATAAAATATTTTACAACTGCCACTTGAAGTATCCCTCAGTGCACTTTTCTCCAGTGATAAACAACAATTTGTCTTCAGGTTCAGGGTAGAGGTATTATATAATATAGTTACACAAAGGAAAAAATAGCTTCCATCCTTTTTTCAGGCATCCCTCTTGTGATGTCTGTACAAACCACAGATTGAAAGCAGGTTCTGAATTCAGGCTGTTCTAACTACCACATGTAGGTGAATTATTACAACTTAATCGATTTATCATGACAGCTAAGGGACTAGAAAAAAATACTATTTTTCTCTTGCCTTGCTGTCTGAAAATGTATATAACAAGTGAATCACAGACCACTGGGGGATGTTTTGATTTATTCAGAAGCATTGCCCAGTGTAGTCTCAGCTAATATACTCGGAGTGGAGACTCCCATTATTAAGATGATACATTTATGCAAGCAAAGTGAATTCTGAAAAAAAAAAAGAGAAAAAAAAAAAGCCTCATAGTTTTCACAAAATCAACTTAATCTAACCTCACAAGTATGTAAAATTTTGAAAGACTGATCCTCTGAGATTATGTTACACTATAAATAATCATCCTGAACTTTCCCTGCCTTCCATGACCTTGGCAATGAATACAATGACAGTGAGAATTCTTCCATGACAGTTTTATGTTTTAGCATCCATAAGGCAGATTGTTGTAGTTAATCACATGAGAAGCAATGGATCACACAAGCTGCAAATCTAAACTATTTGGGAAAAGTCAGAACAAGCGATATTGTTTATTTCTGTATTGGCCAACAATTTAAACAACTTAACTTGTGGCAGAAAAGGGTGAGCTGAAAGGTAGATTTTTTCCCCCTAATTGTTGTATTTTTTTCCTCTAAATTAGTCAATACTTCTGCTATTCTCACAACAAAATCAGTGACCCTTACACCTAAGCGTAACTGCTACTTCAAGTCAAGGCAGTACTCTTGACATCTGTGAGAGGACTCAGCTGGATCTAGATTGAAGCATTCACTTCTTTTCAAGTATTAATATGTTTAGCTTACAGTAAGAGTTCATGTAGCAATTATTAACCAAAAGCTAATTCTAATTTTGACTGGTTTACCTCACAGTTCTAGTTTCTATAGCAGGAAAAACTAATATTCCTACTGGGATATGGCATGAAATGAATGAATTCAGAAAAGATACATCATTCTTCTTAATGGATCGGTATGAGCAATGGTCTTTAACTTTCATTTATATTTCAAACTTCTAAAAATCAAGTAACAGGACATTTTAGCAACAAGTGCCTTATTATTTAGTATCAAAGCCCATATTTACTACCCAAGTATTTGCAAAGTTAATCTTTACCAACACTATGACATATACATTGTCTATATTCTTAGGGAAATTTTGTTACTAGTTTTGCGGGAGAAGATGGCTAAGCAGAAAATACTCACTTGGAAGTTGCAAACTTGGACTTGATGCTTGGTTAAAATAGCTATTTTGACATCTCATCTCATCTGCTAGGCTCTTGAATTAGGGCTATGCACATAATCTATTAACATTTATATAAAGCACTGGCAAAGAACTGGAATTTTTAAGCATATTTCTGGTGTGTGGAGCATTAGGACCTTGCTGTATACATTAATTCTGCACTGATATAAAGTTCCTTTCCACCTTATTGAAATTAACTGGAATTACACGGCCGTAAATTCTTACAGATTTTTTGTCTGTGAGTGTATTATATCTAATTGTCCCACCTTATCCTAATTATCTTTAATTTGTCTGTTTGGAGCAGTAGTTAAGAGACGCTAGAGGTGGATTCCAAAGCCCTTAAGCAAGAATTTACAGGGATATTTATATGGCTTAAGGCCCAATTACAGTTTTTGTTCAAGCATTTACACTGCATTACTACTAATGTTGTGCTTAAATTCTACCCAATACTCTTTAAAAATCCCAGTAAGAAAAGCAGTTTTATTCAACTAAGCCACTTCCTCATTGCATCTGCAGAGGCACCCTGGCAGTGACAGGCCTACACATTGGAGCAATCCATCACAAAGCCAGGAAGGGAAGGAAACTTGGTAGACAGACTTGTGCATCAAAGCCAGGAGGACAGAGATGGTGTACATGGCTACAGCCCATTGTTTTGGCCATGGTGGGGAGGGTGCCCAGGAGACCTGAGGAAAGGGGCACCACTGATGCCTGAGGCCTAGCTCCTCGAGGCTCTGCAGACCTGGCTTGTGGACCAGCTGGGCCATGCCTGACAACAAGCAGAAAACAAATATCCTTCCTCCCTGTGGGGATGTGCTCCTCCTACCACAGGTCTCAGCCCTGTGTCTGGTCCTGCAGCAGGTCTGAGAGAGTATTTGGTCTCCTTGGTTTTCCACCCGTCTGGTTCACAGAATGTGAAACCCGTCCTCCCTCTTGTGCAATGCTGTTGGTTGAGGTCATGCAGCCAGGCAGTGGGTGATTGCCTAACTTGTGTATTTCACTGTTCTTTCTCATGTTCACCAAGTAGCTACTTGCCTAGCACTTGGGAGAGAAATGCACAGGCTGAAGGAGGGAAGGGTTTCCAGTAGGTACAAATACTGAAGCCACAGGCATGGCAAAAGGGAAAAGCAATGCATGTATTTCTTCTCTTTCCCTGAGAAAAAATAATGGGAAGAATATGAAGCCTCGCTGGTTAGCCAGCTGACCAGTATGGTGGAGGTACTAGAAAAATGTGTTTGCTGAATGCTGTGGAAGGATAAACACTTCTTACCCCAAAAAGCATTACATTTCAGTGGTAAGAGACCTTACTCACATTTTACTTCTAATACATTAAAAGATTTCTTTATTAAAGGAAAATAATATGAGATGTAAGTCCAGTTCATCTTAAAAAAATTGCTGCAGGGGACAAATCAACAGCAGCCACAGCCCAGAACAAATACTAAAGCTAAAGGAACAGAGGTAGCAGAAACAAACTGACCAGGAAGGGAGACAACAATCCAGTAGACTTATGGAAAGCAGTAGAGAAAGAAGACTGAAAGGTGCCTGGGGGCAAGGATTTTATGGATGTTGAAAACAAGTTAAATTTCATATCCCAGTGCTGTAGCTGACAAATAAATAAATAAGCGAAGCAGTTCATGCACCAACTAGAGATGTACAGACTTACTACGAAAAAGAGGCTATCTGTAGCACAAGCTTAAGGCATCAACATTTTCTACTGCAAACTGCATGCACTCAGCTGTTTTGTTTGCAGCTATGTGGTGAGATTAGTGACCTGCTTGACTGTAGCAGAATCACAGAGGCAGCTGTGGCTGTGGTAACATGGGTAAGCTGTGCCTTCAACCTGGAGGAATGTGACCAGTTGTGGGTGAGGGGATATCGAAACAGAAAAGAGAGACTTTACAGAAAAAAAAAATAAAACAAAAGATACAAAATGACCTAACCCAGCCAACCTACTGTGTTCCCAAAAGGAAACAATAACCTATCACAAGGCATTGAATGTTCATAAAATTTATCATAAAATACTGTAGAATAGCAAAATGTATCAAAATCGAGCTATTGAAAGTAAAAAGAAATACAAGAGCGACACTGCTTCTGAAGCCCCGCAAAGCTCTCAGGTCTCCAAGGAGATCTAGGGTCACATTATGCAAAGATAATGCCCAAATCAATTGCTAGTTTAATAGGGCTCTGCCACAGAAAGGAGTACCTGGCAGCAGCCACTATCAGCTATTTATGGAAGACTCAAAAAGAAGAAGATAAGCATGTATAGAGAGATCTTTTCCTTATGACAGTCCCCTGCCTTCTGACTGTCAGCCATTTAGGAGCTTTCTGAGACAAAGGCTGCACTCAGAGAACTGTGTGAAACAGGTTTGCTGCCCCACGAGTTTGATCCATTTTGAATCCAGTGCCACATTGACACTGGCTGTGCTCTTTGGAGTGAGATGATTTCATCAGTTTACCTTTGCATATGAGGCTGATGTGCAATGTAATCACAATTAGAAACCATCAGAAGCTGGCTTCAGTGGTATCTCAATATACTGAAACTACTGGACAATGATGTGAGGCTGTCATAGCATCTGTCTATGGTTGGTGATGATGACAGCCAGCAATTCAATCTTCTCATTACAACTGCATAAAAATTCATAATCAAAATTATTATTTTTTTTTTCTCAAGAAGTCTTTTTTCCACACACAACAAATGAAATTAAACCCTTGCCTAGAAAAATCATTACATGTATTGGATGGTTTAAATAAGACATACTTTCCAGAATATCACACGTATGATACACGGTTTATGTACGTATGATACATGGTTCTGCATAACCAATAACAGACTCCATCCATGTATCACAATATATTCTTATTTGTAATGGACTGCTCCATCCAATTCAATGAACTACTGATAAAGATGGGATGCCATAAAGCAGAAAATTACTTTAGAATCTTTTTCAGGGAGCAACTGATAGAGAAGATTGCCTCCTGCTAACAAAGACTGCAGTGTATTTGTAGGTTGAGATCTTGTTTAAAGGAAACCAAACTCTAATGATGGCTAATCAAGGGAGTATACCTACAGACAAGACTACTCTTAAGGACAGATTTAAAAAGGTATTTATCTGTTTAATACTGCAAATAGGCATCTATCATATTCTGCAGAAAGGCTTAGGTGCATAAAGTGTTTTAGATACCCAGGAGGACAAATACCTCTGTAAGTCTGGTCCAGAAGGATTGTTCACATCACTCAGCCAGCAAACAAAAACCTTCTATAACAAATATCTATAGGTTAACTGCTCAGACATAAAAAACACCTCACCACAATACTAAATGTATCAAGAGGAAGCAAAACTTCGGGTGACCACAGTTAACCCAGGAAGAAGTCTTACTCCTTTATACGTGCTCACAACTGCAGTATATACTGGATGTCTAACTGTGAAATTATGGCTGTTCTTAACCAGATTTTATTCTACTTTTGGCTTCTACAGCAGTCCCCTTAGCTATTGCTTTGAGAAGGGCTTTCTGGATGGTACCATCTGTCTGTCACCAGTTACTGCTCAGTCATATGCAGTTGTGAGAATATGTCCTAGAATAGCAGAATATTCTATTCCCTTTAGTTTCTAAGCTCTTGCTCCAAAATAACATATTATCTAATAATCTCCTCCTGCTTTCTATGGTAGCTTAACAGTCATTTTGGAGAAGCGTTCAATTTAAAACAGTGCTTGTAATTCTTTACCTGTAAATTTTGTCCTTTTGCCCATTTCTTATCCCATCATTTACTACAAACAGTGTGATACATTTTATGTTACTGTGTTTTGAGTTTTAGATCTTATGAATGGTACAGTCTCAAAATGTACTGAGTAATAAAATACATAAATCGCCTCAATATGCCAACAGTCTGTTTCTAGCATTACCCATGGATGAACATCAGTTGTTCATAAATTCTGAGCAGTTCTTTCTCCTCAGAGAAGCAAACGTGTATCATAACACAAAGATAACAAATTTATGAAGACTGTGTGGTTTTACCTGTATATTGCTTTTTGTCTCAGTGAACCCCAGTTAATACATACTTACTAGCACTATAATCTGTGAAAATCCTACAGACAGATTTGTTAGCTTGGCTTCTATGCAATTCTGTTAAATTCAATGGCACGGCTACACTTGCACATCAGACGCATTGCACAATTCTGTATTTGTTTAAAACTACTCTTGCTCATAGATTTGATCTCAACTGAATCATATTTTTTTCACTATAGGAGTATGCAAAAATACACAGGAGAGTTTAGCAGAGTGAATGACTTCATGCTTTCCAACAAAAGTATGTAGACCTGGACCAGTATTTCAATATGCCAGTATTTTACTGAAACTTGGACCTGGATCTACAATTGGCAGCTCAGGCTGATCAATAAAGGAGAGCTTTTCCCTACATAAATGTTGCACTTACTGAACCACAATCAATGGTTTAATTTAGTGACAGTGGTGCAAATTCCTTTGTGCACATGCCTGAAAACCTCAAACCCTGCAAGGAACTGACTTAATTTAAATGAATTTAAGACAGATTAAAATCTAATCAAGAATGTACACATGGGATTTTGCAAGAATTTAACTAAATTTTAAAACATATGTTTGGATAAACAGATGCAACTTTGTGTGCACGTGGGGCAAGCATTACAAAATTATACTGAAGTCATTCTTCAGGTCTTTGAGCCTAATTTCAAGAGCTGCTTTTATCTTCAAATTCACTGTAATTCTGATGAAATCCTTTTTACTGCATGCTGATCAGCTGTTCACATCAGACAGAATAGGAGGGAGCACGACTAAGATTTATAACAATTTAGAATACATCAGCCATTACGCTTTCAGTTTCTTGTAAGTTTTAATAATTAATGTCCTGTGAATAGCAGATGGCCCCAATTCTTTTTAAATTATTGTAGTTAAAAATATGCATTTTTTTAGTCCCCCAATATGGCACCAAATGCTACTGCTTCTGGCTCCAGTGCTTCCTTCTTTCTGACTTACACTCTCTGATTTATTTCTATTCCTCTGTTTCAGCTGAGAGACAAGTTGAAAGTAATTGTCACTCCAGACAGAAGTGCAGATATGTAATTTCTGTTTCAGTTTTAAGCATGCAGACAAAGGACTAATGAGTTAATTTTGAATCCATATATATCCCCCAGTTCGGAAGTTGCGCTGATTCAAATTTCACTGAGGGAAGTCTTCCTAAAGAAGACTTACCAGTATATCACTTCTTGTCAGTATACCAGTTCCTCTACTTTTAATGTCTACGTAAACATTCTTGTCCTGAAATCAAAGTACCACCCAGGAACAAGAATTTAAGGGTCATCAGCTACAGGCACATACAATTGTTGGTAACCATTCAGTTCACATTTCTAAAGTTCCAATTCCAATCACAATGGTAACTACAATACATGACAAATAATTCCCAGCACCTTATGACAAAAGTAGAACTTGGGGTAATCCATAGCCACAAAGTACAGCAGGAAAAAAAATCAATGCTACCCTCACTGCACTATGACCCTGCAATAGCAAAGTAGTTCTTAAATGAAACTCCTGAAATATCTTAGGAGACAGAGAATGGCCCACAGAGAAGAGGGTGGCAAGAGACCTAAAGCAAATGGTCATTGCCAGTATATCCCAAGTGAAAGGTTTTTCTTTCACCCTAAATCTGACCACTGGTTTATCTTTGACCACATGAGGAGACTACACAAATATCTGACCTCTACAGGCAACCAGCAGAAGTCACAAAATACGGGATTTTCACTGTCTATGAACAGTGCAGACAAATAATGATTCAGCCTCTCTCAAACCTTTTGGAGATACTAATATCTTGAATATGCAAGAGAGCTTAATTTCCCATCCCCAGAAATTCTCTTATTCTCTAATACAGTCCCATATCTATATCTATAAAGTTCAAATTTTAAGACATCTTTGGCTTCTTGCCCTCACTGCTCTTGTCTAGAAGATCATTCTACTCCATGTCCTAGAAATTCATTAGTTATTTTTTTCTCATTTTTCATACAACATGCTTCATAATTACCTTATAACCTTTTAATTTTGTTATTCTTATTTTTTCCCCTTTTTAGGATCTACTTAAATCTCTTTTAATTCTCTATTGGTTATTCACAGCTTCACATGCATTTTACAGCTGCTTCAGAACGGCCAGTAACAGTCATCCTCTAACAACAATACACTGTGATCTTTCTCTTCTGCTCAGCTCTGTGATAGGTGGTGGATCTTAGCAGTTTGTGCTGGAATGTCATATTCCTTTAAGAAAGAAGGGACTGATTCATGCTCATCTTGTGGAGAAGAGGAGAATGCTCTTCCCCTGGAGCAACTGCCCGGAGGAGAGAAACTTCCCTGACAGCAGGGTCAGGCCAAATGAGGAAGAGGCAAAAAACAAAAAAAAACAAAAAAACAAACAACAAAAAAAAAAACTGAGACTGAGAGACTGCTCTACAAGAAGCAGGAAGCAGAGCCAAGGCAAGATCTCTACAGTGAGTGAAAAAGAAGCTCACTGTGGTCCAAGAGAGGGCCAGACAGAGTTTTCAGAAAGCCACTTAGTGGATTGAAATCATGACTAGAAGGAAGGATCCAGTCAACAAAGAGACCGAGGGCAGGCGTAAATTCATTTTTATTTCTCTTGCATCTCACCCAGCTGCTGAGCAGTCTTTCTTTAAAACAAACTGTTTTAGTTTACATGCAAGTAAAATCTAGTCTTTTGAGATTAAAAGCCTTTTTTATCTACTCTGGAGAGACCACTACAAGAACGATGCCTAGGCAGACCCACTGCAATGTTCTGACTGATTTAATATCCCATAAGCGCATGACTTTGTGCTACTGGACCCTGTACCATTTCTTTCATTTGTCCTTAAGCTGAAAATGATTAAACAGGGTAGGATAAGCCTCAGGCCTGTTCTGTGAGGAAGTGCCAACAAAACGCCTTCTCCATCTTGAGAACTTCTCTTTTAATACATTGTAGTCTCACACTAGTCAGCGCCTTATCGACCTAATCAGTTCTTGTGGTAATCCTCATCATTTCCACTTCAGTAGTAATTTGCCTTCACACTACAACAAGTGCTGCTCTCACATGTGTGAAAATTCAGTCTATTGCATTGTCCCTGTCTAAAAGGTCAATTATCTTATCCAAAAAGATTTTAGTCTGACACTATCTATGTTTGATAAAACCAGGATTATCCCATTTTGCATTTGCCTTCAGGGCTTTAATTATTCTTTTCTTCTAATATTTTCCAAGATGTTATACAGTGTTGCTTTCAAACTAAAAGATGTCTCAGAATTATCTGGGTGATTTCTCTTTTCCTTTTTATTTTTTATTTTTTTATTTTTTTAGTGTAAAAATAAAGGGAGATAGAGAGTATATTGACATGAGTACATTTATTCTGTTGATAAGGTCTGAATTCATATTCAGTTTAAAAGTTTTATCAAATTTCTGGCTTCTTTCATAGGTATAATACATGTACACTGTGATCAAGGTTTCCAAGGTTGCCAAATTTTCAGCTTTGCAAGAGCTGCCTGCCTACATGCCAGGTTCATAACAAATATAAAGGATTTTACAAAGAACCTTATTTCAGTAGAGCCTCATTTTTCAACTTGTCATCAAAAATATTAATCAGACCTTGCCATAGATTTCTTTTACATAGAATTCTTTTCCATCATCTGTAGTCTTTAAGTTTGTCTTAGACAAGCTTAACTGGCTGAATTTTTATTTTGTTTGGATTCTTGTATTGTCACCATAACCTTGCTGTCTGAGCTGTTGATTAATCATTTAAGTTTTGGGTCAACATGGGTTAATGTCATTGTTGTATTACATAAGTGCATTTATGGGGAACTATTTCACCAGAACATGTGTATTTAAGACTCTTTCCTTGTATATATATATATATTTATTATTTCAATAATATTCGCCAAGATTGATGAGTAATTTAAGATGTATTGTCATCATTTTTTTAACAAATTTTCAAACCATTTTTCAATATACCCAAGCTCAGAGACAATTAATGGTAAATGCTGAAAAACAGAGACATGTTACCTTCTTATTTCAATGAATATTTGGTGTTGTATTTATCCGGCTATTCAATATGTCTATCATGTTGTGAGTAGATCCATCTACAAACAAGATGGCTTCATAGATTTTAAGCACAGAAGGGAATACTGTAACACACAATATTGCACTAATGATTCCCTGTACCACAAAAGGCTGCAAGTCTTATAATTAGTTCCTACTTCAAATCCAAGAGCAATCTTGCTTTGAAAATTTCCAGTGATACATCTCTTACAATTTTTGCTTAGCTATTCCAATGCTGATTTTTCTCATCCCAAGACATTTTCATTTAATTCCTAGTTGTGACTTTCAGCATCAGATCATCTTATATTTTGCTTATTAGGTATAAGAGCAGCCTTCTACTCTATGTCCTTCACAGATAGCAATCAAATCACCCCTGTACCTCTGCATCAGTGGGCTCTTTGCGTCTTTCACTGTTAAGTCATGCTTCTCTTTCTTTAACCATCCCATGTCTCTTCCAAAGCAACTGCTTAATAACTTTCTGAAGAGTATGTTTTGGATGGACAACATTTGGGTAGACAACAGTATACCAATGGTTACATCAGTGCTAGCTCCAGTGCTAACACAGCCTTCCTATCTTACATGAAGTTTCTGAAAGACCACTTTAACCACTGCATCATACTGTGGAGATTTGTTGAGTTTATTTTTCCTCAAAACACTTAATTTTTTCAGACTCGTTACTTTCCATAGTTTCATTCTACCTTCTGTAAAGATGATCTGCATCCTTTAAGATGTCTGGCTTTCATGCTTGCAGCTGGTATACCAAATAATTCATGCCACTGTCTTGATGTTCTGTCTTTATTATAATTCAGCACTCCCCCACAGTTTGTGAAATGTGCAGATTTTATCAGGAACTGCTTGATGATGATTTGCCTTTTATAGTAAATAGTTTTAAATCAGTTTATAACCTATCATATTGAATTTTACTTGGGATGCTTTTGCAGTTGATGAGCAATGACAGTCCATACAATGAATCAACAAGACTGATCAGGAGAGCAGCCTGTATGAAAATGTGTTTTGAGTGAACTTGTACTTTGTGTAACAAAATTTGGCAGGCTGTGACCAAACCCTTCAGCAATGCACTGCTTCTGCTGTGTGATTCAAGGCTGAGTTTTTAAATTGGAGATGAATATTATGCTTTTAAAATGTATCCATATTTTCAGAGAAAACAGTCACTGAGCTAAAAAGGATGAGGTCTTTTTGGGGGTGAGAACATTTTTTGCACATGGCAATAATTATCCAAATAATCCTTACTCTCTCAGTAAGGTAGAGACCAGTGACTTGAAAGACAAAAATCCAGTGTTTTTGAAAATATTTCAGCAGATAAAATCTCACCTGTGGTGTTTCTGTTTCAGAGGTGCAGGGAGCCCAGGATGGGTGTGGTAGAGGTAGGAGCGGAGAGCACCCAGCAACCGGCTGAACCTGTTCTCTGCATAGCCTGGGAAATCCGGCCTTCAAAGACATGACTCGACTGCTTTTGCAAAAATATCCAGCTCACATCCCGGTAAAATTCAGACTATAAATCACTCTCTACTGGCGTCTACGTGGATGTAGGCCATTTTTGTATGAGCACACATTTTCTTGCTACACGATGACAGAATTTCTCCGGCATGTTTTGTGTATTTCTCCAAGTGTGAAGCCAAAGAAAACCGTGGCAAACTTTTTTTTCTTGACACTGTAGAATTCTTCTTTCTTGGGAATCCACTCCTGCCAACATGAATCTCATCCCAGTCACAATTCCATTTAAAATGCATTGCTTAAAATGCACTCTCCAGGTCTTCTGCTAACTGCAGATGTTGGGACCTCTGGCATTTATTTGCTATTTAGGTTCTCTCCATCTGTCCTTCAGAGGGAGAGTGGTTTCACAATGTGCATGCTTTTTGCAGACAATAGAACACGTGTCCTTTTTCAAAAATCAGATCTAGTTAAGTGATCCTTAAACACAACAGCATGCAGCACCTCCTTTTAAATCTGTAGTATAAACATGTAGGATGTTAAATTCATCTAAATCATCTCATTTGACCAGACAACACAAGCCACAGTTATGTACCTTTATTCATGGTTGATGATGGAAATATGAAGAGAAATTATCTCCATCCATGGATTTTGAATTTGGAGTGATGGGTCTTTCCTTTGTGTAAATCTACACACATAGATCAGCTTGATAGTGAGAATGTTGTAGTTATGGCACAACTTAATTTGTGTTTCATTGGGATGACTATCTTTTCTTTGAGTAACTCTTCTATGGCTAAAGAAGGTTCAAATGTGAAGAAACAGAGCACTGAAACTGAGTCCAATGACAATGTATAAAAGGAAGAGTCAGTAAGTCATTACATATGATACATAGACCAGGACAGATTGACCCAAACAGCTAACCACTCATTGATAATGTATGAATTTCCATCAGTCTGTGTATTCTTCATGGATTCTCTCTTCACACAGAAGTTTTTATGTTTACGTATTGTATTTGTCCACCAGTATGACATTTGTTCAAGAATCCTATCAAGTTGAAAGTGTACAGGTTTCCAAGGGAGTGAATCTATCGTACACAAATGTCCTCCAGAGGCCTCTTTAGGTCGCTATGATCTTTAAAAAGGGAATTCTTGCTTTAAAAGACAGAGGCTGTTTGTCAGGGGAATCTTTAAATACTGGATGGTAAGGTAATTCATAAAATGATCAAATTAGCTAATTTGAACATGTATTATAAGAAGGGGCAATGTACTTAAAGGTTAAAGCACAGTTTGTGGTAAAATTTGGCTATATTGTATGGGAACAACAACAACAACAACAAGGAATAATTTACTGAAGGAAAATATTCTTCACCTGAGATTAAAAAGGGAGAAGTCGGTCAGCTATAGAATGTATGTTTGAAACAGATGAGCTACAAAAGAAATTTAAGACAACAGGCTATTACATCAGACAATTAGAGGAAGGAAAGAGCAGTTGATAAGAAAAGACTGTAATTTCTCAGCAGAAGAATTAAGAACAATAAAAAATCCTTTGCTCTTTTTTCATGTTTGCTCCATACTTATGTCAGCTTTTACTTGATGGCTGGGAGTGCAAGCCTGTGAGCTTACTTTATTATTTTTTTTCCTAAATTGTCAACAAACAAGATTTAAGGGATGATTCTGAGCCCTCCTTTAAGACACATGAAAAACAGAGCCATTATAGCTTGATTCATATGGAACAACTCACTAGGCTGACACCCACTCATTTCCTTTCTATCACAATGCAGGGGAGTTTCCTGTTTAATCACTTCTCAGATGGTCATAATTTTGTTAGGTTCATCCTTTTATCTTCATGATCGCCATGAATTCAACATTAGAAAACATATTATATGATAATTAGGAGTTGCTGTATGGTGTATACAGTAAATAGCTTAACTGGATCAACAAGAAGGTAGAAGTTATAAATGCATACTGAGAGAAGGTGGGGAAACTGCTCAGCTAAAAACAAATTAAAAATCCCACCTTTATTGAATTCATAGGGACAGAGATGGCATACACACTATAAAAAATTCACAGAGGAAATCTAAGAGCAGGAGAAGAAAAGAAGGAGAAGATTTAGGGTAAAGAAACTCAGTATAGTAATCATCCACAGTTGATACATAGCCAGTTGGGAAAACTTTAAAAAAAAAAGTGTTGAAAATATCCAAAATTAGGCAATAGAGTAACAGTTTGCCCCAGTGTAGCAGTAGCGTTTCTTATATTCCATATAAGGATATAGGCATTTACTTATAAATAAAAGAGATAGAAAGGAAATGTAAATTTATAGGCTTGTTTAAAATGATTGATATAAATTATCACTAAATCAGGGATATGTCTAACACAGGTGGCAACATGTAGGATGACAGTTTTATTCATAATAAGGCACATCCTGTACAGGGTTCCTCACAGCACAAAATCGTTTTTCCAGACAGCTTTCTATTCCACATAGAAAATATTTTCCATGAGTCATTTTGTTTAAATGTAAAAGAGAACTAACTTTAATTGTTCTCATGTCCTTTTGTGTTTGCTGTCTAAGAACATTTAGGTTATAAAATGTCTGCAGAAAGTGAATTTTAGAAGCAGTCATCTCACACTGCTTGTTGTACGTTAAACTCCCCACTATTCTGTATGCTCACCTAGTTATTGTGTGAAAGATTAATATGATGCTCAGGAATCACACAGCAATTTGATAGGAAACAAACAGTAATTGCAGAGCTCCAGGGCTCCCTTCTCTGCCTCCTAAAATCCATACACATGAACAGTTGCATTATATGTTCTTCGTCTTTCACCAAACAAACCCTTCTCCGCAGCTTTTCCTTTTTTGTTAAGAGTAATAAGGGAGCTCCTTCCTTGCCAGATTCACTACAAAAAATAAGACTGCCATTCACTCCCCCTGTATTTGAGATAACTGAACAAGGAGCACCTGACCCTCTCATGTTACTTCATGACAAAAATTACTTTGAGAAAATATCTGAGCGTGTTGCTGAGGTAACAAGTGTTACCTCATCAAGTGAGTATGCATGGTTGGTCATTGAGAACAAGGGAAGCTGAAAATAGAACCCTCTTGTGAAAAGAAGCATCACAGAATTCAAATACAGCACCAGAAAGAGTACTATTGAGACAAAACGAGAATGAGGGAAGATCAGGAAGAAACAGCTTGAGAACTGTGATCTTTCAGAGGGGGTGTAAAGAAAGGAGCACTGTTTTGTTAGCCAGTAATTAGGGAGAGTTCAGTAAGAACAACAGGTCATCTTTAGTAATGCAATCTGCCAAACCCTACTAGAAGAGACGAGTGAGGAGGGCAAGAAATTTTTATGCCTTTTTCAGTCATGCTGCTCCTTAGCTAATGCTACCGGCAACTAGCTTCAATGAAAATGTTCCAAGAATCCCAAACCTATTAAAGGACCAATTGCGTACATGTAGAGAAACTTGAAAGAGTTTTATCTACCAGCAATGTTTGCTGTTTCTTTCAACCAGAACTTGGCAAGAAAGTTACACCACACTGCTTGAGCAGATCTGATAGCTCATTGCATGCTACTGCGCCATCTCTGGAGTTGTCTCCGGCTGTCTTCTAACCTTGTGCTCAGCTGATCCATCTCATTAAATTGGGATAAAATGAAGCTAGCAAAAACAAAACAAAAAAGCTCAAATTGGCTTGCTCTGCAGCTGGAGGAATTGCAGAGAACTGGAGAGCCAGCACAAAGGAAGGAAGGAATAGGACATGCAACTGAAGAGGGGACTGTAGAGAAAGGCACAGAAGGGACTGAGTTGTTTTATGACAGCTCCGAGAAAGTTCACCTTTAGAAAAGAGAAGAGTCACTGTGCCTCTAAACTAATTCTCTGATTCAGGTTTTAAGATTTTAAAAATAAGAGATTTTTATTTTTTTTTTTAAATTAAAACAAACAAACAAACAAAAAAGGAATATTCAGTTATGACATAAAAAGGACAAGTGGTCGTGATTTTCTACAACTTGCTTTACAAACATGAGGGAAAAGAGGATAGAATTCAACGTGTGAAAAGCCGTCACTGAAGTTGGGAATTGGCTTACACTGCTTTCT
Organism: Anas platyrhynchos; assembly: GCF_047663525.1. Lineage (NCBI taxonomy): Eukaryota > Metazoa > Chordata > Aves > Anseriformes > Anatidae > Anas > Anas platyrhynchos. The sequence goes on along the minus strand of NC_092588.1, from coordinate 88,830,134 downwards.
TTCTTGCAACTTCTAAACTTGAAAAGGAGAACAGGATGCTTTGTTTTATGAAAAGAAGGTTTGAAGGAGATTCAGTATTCCCACATCAGGATCCCTCCCCCCGGAGATAATGAAGACAAGATGACACGAATTGTTTTAAATGGTCGGTTACCATTGTACTAAAATTCAGTTGTTGGTAAATTGTCAAACTTTAAAAGGGTCAGCCCACCATTTTGTCTTCCTTTTTCACTCCCATTTTCCCTCTTCTAGGTCTCCTTGACTTTGCCAGCAGAGGGAGCAGGTGGAAGAGCAAATGTGTGCGGAAAAGAAACTGATTTCAATTAAACTTTGATCTTTGCTCTTCCTCCAGACAGCAAGAACAAGGACCTGTTTCAGCAGCTCCTGTTAGTGGGTCAGAGTATCCACAACATGGATACACTTGCTTTGCCTGACTTTTCCCTTCTCCGTCTTACAGTTCCTGGCAGCAAGCCTGGCTGTTCCACCGGTTCTGCTCTCTTCTCATCCCCCTGGACTGGCAATATTCAGCAGAAAATCGTGGCATAATTCTCTAGCCAATGACATGTTAAATTCATCTGCACACTAATTCCAACACTTCCTTCAGCCTTCCTTATGTGATTTCCTCGTGTCTGAACTGTTTTCCTAGCACTGGGTTTTGCTATAAATCTGGAAACATCTAGCTTATTTGTGTAAAACGAAAGCACGTAAGGGAATCTATGCCTGAGTAATACAGTATTAGTTTTAATCTACTGGAGAAGCTTTTCAGTTCACCTGCTTTTTGTGAGGAGAATGCCAAAGTCTCATTCATGACAATATTTATAAGCCACTAAAGCTTTTATCTGAGATTGTTAGTCCTCTCTTAAAAAATCTGCTTTTCACTCCCTCTCTCATTTCTACACATATCTTCCTCTGCACCACTCCTGAAGATGAAAGGGACTCAATATCTAATAATGAAATTAAGCCAGTTCTAATGTTTTATATGCATCAAAAAAAAAAAACAACAACAACAAAAAAACTTTTTTTGTGTGTGTGTATGTTTTTTTTGTTTTCTTTTTCTTTCTTTTTTTTTTTTTTTTTTTTTTTCAGAAATACTCCGCACATAGAAAGATGGAAGTTATTTGGGGTTATTTTCCTTAAAAGAAATGTCAGTGTGTAGGACATACAAAAATGATTTACAAGGATCAGGCACTGTTCTGTCCCCGATGAGGAGGACGACCATTAGGATCATGTCAGATTTAGGAAAATGCTCGATACCAGACTTCTCTGGCAGGTATTCCCAGTACAATCATAAAAAAGTGTCACTAACATGAATTAAAAAGGCTACTCTCAGTTCAAGCTGAAGTTGCCTTTTTTTTTTTTTTTTTAAACTCTGTCATGTGGGGTTTTGAGCAAGAAAAATTTATTCCACACAGAGTAAATGTGAGAACCCACCAGATCTGAAACCAGTTGTCTGAATTAGATCAAAGGTGAGTAATTACTAATCAAAAAGCAATCACCGACCAGTTTCTGAAATTCTAACTAGCACTTTACAAAAATGAATCACCACCTAACACAGAGGAAATTGGTGGCTTTGTAACAACTGCAAACTCAGCCAGTGGAACTATAGGTGTGGCTTATCACTTCTCCTCAACCAGAAGAGATAAACAAGGCTTTGAAGGAAAAGAGCAAATCCAAAGCTCTTAGATCTGTTGCTGTACCTGGAGAAATCCACAAAATCCTCAAGAAAGCTCCCAGCTTCGAGCTGTAAGTTGCTCTTTAGAGAAAAAGCGGAAAGGTTACAACCTACAGGAAACAAATTCTTTAAATCTATCCTTAAAGTGGACAAAGTTGTGCCAAACCACAGTAGATATCTGGGGGTGTCTTGTTTCACCTCGCTCTGATGGGACTGTATTCATAGAGAGTACATGGGCTAAAGACAAGAGTTTAGAAGTTAAAAATCCATTTACATGCAAATTAAATCCTCTTACTTGGTACAATCCCAGATCAATCTAGTCTGTACTGTTTTCTCTGTTTATAAAGTGAATTAGAATAAATTGACACGACTGACCACCTTATTAAACGGGTTGGAACTCCCTCTACAAGGCTGTTCAGATGGGAACAAGGAACTTCAAACACATTGGCATCCAGTTTCCAAAGGAAATCTACAGTCAAGGTTAACCTAGCCCTATTAATTATGCAGTTAGTAAGTGACTAAAATAGATGGTGAGCACTACCTCTTTCTGTATGAGGAAAAGTAAACATAATTAAAATGAATGCAGACCCTGGTATCTTGTTATTTTTCAACTCTCTTCCTGACATTTATTTTAACAAAACTAGCATGTTGAGATTGTCCTTGTGAGGCACTGGTAACCAGACCAGAAATGCTCCACAAATCCTATACAGGGCATTAACCTCTGAGCTCTACAGGCCTTTTATACAGGGCATTAACCTCTGAATGGGTGGTCACCAAGAGACCACAGATAAAGCTGAGATAACTTGTACATCCTCTAAGTCACAGCCCAAGATCCCATTTATTAATCCATGCATTGATATTGTGTACACTAATACTCAAGAATGTATTTTGATAAGCAGATTAGAGAAAGCATGCAAGGACTTTAAAACTGCTACCACTGCAAAGCAATTCATGAAATATCTTGGTCCTTGCACTCTGATCCAGATTGCTAAATACAGAATGACCAGCCTGTAAATAACAGGTAGCATCTATCCCACCCAGGTAATTACCATACTGTAACATTGGTTGTTGTTTGCTACAAAGCATGAGAATATCTCATCCTTCAATGGATCTTATCAACAATATGCATCTTTCTCATTGCAGAACTAGCTGATTTTCACTATGATTGCAGAATGCATGATCAAGTTCTTCCACTGACAGCCCACACTGAAAACTAATGAAAAAGGTGAAATGCAAAACTATGCTCCTGCATCTGATTTCCACCTATAAACATGGCACGTCTCACCGAGTCTCTAGTGAAACTGCTTAAAATAGTCCCAGGTTAGTTCACTTAAATTTGGGTCTTATTTTTTTTTTTTTTTGACTACTGCTCAGAAGTCTTCATGAATGGCACTCAGCAAACCTTAATTCAAAGGACTACTTCTAAGCTCTGAAATAGTGCCAACCCATTTAAACATGTACGTCAATGATCTGCCTGAAACTTGAGCTCGTAAATAATCTAACTTGATGACATCTGTTTGGGCATTTGGTCTTAGGACTTTTCTGACCTTGAAAATAACTTGAAACCTGAATCAGCAGTAATATGGTCATAACAGGCATTTACAGCTGAATGCTTCACTGTCGTAATTTCTTCTGTAATTAAGTGTAGTTTCTCGAAATACTGACCATATCTGGTCCATCTCATAGTTTCTCTTGATAGATCTCAGATTTACCCTGCCCATCTGATTAAAACTGGTTGTCAGTGTCAAGACCTGCAACAACCTACTGCCAACATTGTTGGACCTACTACACAGAATCTTCAAACATTTGCTAGCACTGTTACTCGGGACTGTGGTCTTCCTGTTTTGGCCTCCCAGTCTCATGCTACTTTGGCCAACAAGAAGCTGTATGCAGCTACATCCATTATTTTGGGCTATCCATGCTGGATAACAATGTCCTCCCACACTTCTATTCTGAAAGCAGTGGAGCCAAAAAGATAATGAACATCAAAACTTTGCCTAGCCTTCTTCTGTAGTTGAAACATCTATTTAGCCCTTGTCAAACTTGCCTAATATTCTGACAACTCGTATGGTCATTCCTCTTATATGGTGGCATTTTGATAGTAGAAAATACAGACCCTGTTAGCAGCAAACTGTTGAAAATTCTTCCATTTGACAGCTATGTTTTATGCCATAATCTTCCTAAAATACTTCCAGATTGCTTGAAGCTAGAATGCTGCAACCAGACTCTATTATGGCATAAGGAGAATCTGAGCTGCAGGTGCAGGCTATGATTCACAACATACAACATAAATTTCCTAACCAGATGAGGTCTAAGTGCACCAGTTTCTGTTTCTGAAAATGCTGATATGACCAGATCTGCACACACTAGTATCGCTAGTAATATTATTTACATGACCATCACTGAGCATATTAAACAACCAGAAGAAGCTAAGGCAAACAGATGTTTTCAAAGACAATGCATATGCATCAGAATTAAGAAACCATTATGGCTTAAAGATGAAAGTTACTATCCAGATCAAACATTTTGTCCTCTTGACCATGATGTAGGCTACTCTGTTGGGCGGTCACATTGTCTTAGGCCACATTTTTAGTAGGTTAGCAGGTCCATGGGTAGTGAGTGCATCTGGCTCCTCGAGGAGCCACAGGAGTCCTATCTGTACAGGGATGTTGCTGTGAAATAAAGCAGACTTTTCAATTTACAGGGTGCTAACGACTTCATACTGCCTCGCCCATCAATGCTAGTTTAAAATCACCCAGGCATCAATTGCAGAGGCGGAAAGTGGGAGAAAGAGGCCTCTGTAACTGATATTTAATAGTATGGTGAGCTAAAACAAGAAACACACACCTTTCTTGTATGTATCATTTAGTTTTCACGTTACTGCAATACTATTTACAGTACATATGGAAAAATAACTACAAGTTGTAATTTACCCTCAAAGGACTACACTGAAGCTACAGATGTGCTGAAAATTACACACATCTTTAACCTTAGCTGGTCTGAGGCCAGCAGTGCCATGAGGAAATAAGATAATGAATAAAGGCTTATATTTACATTGCTAGACTTGTCTGATCACATCAGGTATTCGTATTGATGCACACATGCATTTGCAATATTGTGGAGGGAGTGTTCTCTATAGAAGCAGAAACTAAACATCATATTTCTGTTGTTCATTGCCTCCAATTTTGTCACTTCCACTTAGGAATAATTTCTCTGGAGTCTGTGTTCAGCTGACAACTTTTTCCACATGAAACATGATAATATCTGTTGCTGTTTACACAGCAATGAAAATTATCAAAATGAATACAGAATTGGAATGACCATTTATACTCATCAGAATGTAGTCAGTTTGTTATTATTTCTGCTGGTAATTGGTACTCACCTGTAATACTTGAAGCAGATAACTGTTCCAAAGGAAGCAGAATCCTGAGCAATAGAGGTATTTCTTGAAGGAGGGGTGTTTGATCAGTTCTTCACTTTACTAAAAAAAGACACTAAATTATCCAAAATAAAGTGCAAAAAAACTGCAGCACCATATATCAAAGTAACAGTCAGTAGATGCTTATCAACTTTATTAACTAGTTTACATCAGAGAGGAGTTTCCAGGGAGGCTTTAATGTAGCACATGTAACTTTGTCTGGAAAAACAAACAAACAAAAAAACCTAACAGTTTCAGAGGGACTTTTTTTCCGTTCATATCTGCCAGAATGTAATTTATTTGTGCATAAACTTGGCTTTTACTAAGCACATCTTTCATACCTGAGATTTCTAGGGACTGGTAACTGTAAGTATACATTTTAAATACTTTAGTCCAGATGCTTAAACTCTCACTCTGTTTAAGTAGCATCTTACTCCTTAAATGACTCTGCTAGGGTGAGGTACCGTATAGTTTATCAGAATCTGGCAGTGAGTGGTTTGCTTCATTATTAACATCAATATCTTTCAGTTCTACCACCAGATGCTTAACTGCTGCAGAAGGTTTGTTTAAAACTGATTACAAGAAAATCAAAGCAGAATTCACTGATATGGTGTTGTTTACAAAGGCTGAAGTCTGATATCGTTATTCATGTGACAAGTGGATCATATTCAAGTCACAAGCCTTTCTACATGTAATCTATCACACAAGCCCTGCAACAGACCTGAAGACATACCAACAGTACTCACTTTTTCTCCATTATCTGAATATTCAATTAATAAAAGGCTATAAATGACTTATTAGGTGATGCTAATGGCTAAGCTGGGAGTCCATAGCAAATGATTTCTGGCAGGTCAGTCTATGTGTGGGGATGTGGAGGAGGGGCAAAACAAATATTCTTGACTGTAATTGATTATTAAAAAGATTGAAAGTCGGTGGGATTCTAGCCTGTAGGCAGGGATAGTTTTATTTCATTCTTTCACTTTCCTTAAGAGAGCAAGAAACAGCAAATGTGCTAACAGTGAGGAGACTGCAGCTCTTTGGAAAGCTTAGGAACGCATTTTATGTGGAGTGATTGCAGTGAACTTGGGATGTCAGCTCACACGCAATAGCAGATTAAATGAGGATGGCTGTAGTTACTGCTCCCAGCTGTCCACTCTTTGCTGGAGGTTGTTGTTCCAAATGCAAGGAGAGCTTCAAAGGCTGTGTAGCATCTCCCACACCCTCATATTCATAATGGCTTATAGGGGACACTTAGGGTAAATTAAAATCTGAGCTGCTTTGCTGCAATGGACAAGACTGTTACCATCAGAAAATAACCACTACTTCTGATGTATCTTCCTTAACACGAGTCCCTGCTACACAGGGAGGTGACAACAGCTTCTGCTCTTTCTAACTTGGTCTGTCGCCACTGGTGACTCAACATTATTAGTGGACAAACATCCCTATTAGCAACCTGCCACTGCTAGCATTAGTGAACAGCCCTGCTCAGAGCATAGATTTGGCTAACTCCAGAGTGACCCAGGAGGCTGGTGAAATGTGCAAGTCCCAAGGAAACAGAATCACAGAATCACAGAATTTCTAGGTTGGAAGAGACCTCAAGATCATCAAGTCCAACCTCTAACCTAACACTAACAGTCCCCACTAAACCATATCCCTAAGCTCTACATCTAAATGTCTTTTGAAGACTTCCAGGGATGGTGACTCCACCACCTCCCTGGGCAGCCTGTTCCAATGCCTCACAACCCTTTCAGTAAAGAAGTTCTTCCTAACATCCAACCTAAAACTCCCCTGGCGCAACTTTAGCCCATTCCCCCTCATCCTGTCACCAGGCACGTGGGAGAACAGGCCAACCCCCACCTCGCTACAGCCTCCTTTAAGGTATCTGTAGAGAGCGATAAGGTCGCCCCTGAGCCTCCTCTTCTCCAAGCTGAACAAGCCCAGCTCCTTCAGCCGCTCCTCGTAGGACTTGTTCTCCAGGCCCCTCACCAGCTTCGTCGCCCTTCTCTGGACTCGCTCAAACACCTCGATGTCCTTCTTGTAGCGAGGGGCCCAAAACTGAACACAGTACTCGAGGTGCGGCCTCACCAGAGCCGAGTACAGGGGGATGATCACCTCCCTAGCCCTGCTGGTCACAGTGTTTCTGATACAAGCCAGGATGCCGTTGGCCTTCTTGGCCACCTGAGCACACTGCTGGCTCATATTCAGCTGACTATCAACCATCACTCCCAGGTCCTTCTCTGCCTGGCAGCTCTCCAACCACTCATCTCCCAGCCTGTAGCTCTGCTTGGGGTTATTGCGCCCCAGGTGCAGGACCCGGCACTTGGCCTTGTTAAACTTCATGCAGTTAAACAGAAATAACAGAAATAGAATAACAGAAATAACAGAAACAGAATAAAAAGACATCCCTGAGACGCTGAAGGAGCTCCTGTCTGACACTCACTAATGTCCTGGAGTAAAGGTGACTCACATGCCACCAGTACAGCAGATATGAACCATGATTTCATTTTACATGACCCACCACCGTTTTATACATCTATCTGTACACACACACTTGGCATTATTCCTGGGTAACACTAAGGTCTGTGTTAGTGGGAGGCTTGTTAAATGTGTTTGAAAGGATCTATTCAACTCTCAGCAAGTAAAAATTTCCTTTCCCCTGTCATAGAAGATTACTTTTTTTTTTTTCCCTTTTCCATTTAAATATTTATTCTGCATTTTGGAATGGATAAAACCTGCTGAAAGAAGGAAAATACTTCCCCAGAAATGAAGAGTATAAGAATCTGGTAATGGGAACAAGGTTAAGGACACTAATGCAAAGCAGGGAAATCTCCGTGAAGAGCTCTGATGTGACAGGGCTTGTGCCTCAAGATCACAGTGAATCAAAAACACTGATCACACACTACAAAGATAAAAGACCATATGTTTCCGGATTGACTCAGATAAACATGACTGGTGTGTCAAAGGCCACTTAGTTTGACAGTTGTTACAGCAGCCAGTAGCAGGTATTTCAGAAATATTAAAAGAAACAGAGCAAACAAAGAAAGATATTTGTGCTGATGTTTCCCCTCAGGTGCCTCAAACTAGTAAGGTGATATTGCAGGTTCTTCTCTCAGCATCTTTGCTTGCTATTTGGCTCTTTTCCCAGGTCTTCCCAGAACATGAGTGGTCCCAACACAGATGCCTGAGAAATGCCATTGGAAACATCAGGCCATTACAAATATCTGCTTTTATTTCCTATTAGTCAGCTACTAATACACAAAAAGGCCTTCCCTTCCACGCAGCAGGAGTTTTGTTTCCACAGGAGTCTTTTGTGAGAGTCACTGCTGAATGACTCTTGAAAATGCAATACACTTCACTGATAACCAGAGAATCTTAAAAATGTGACCTTACTGACTCCTTTGGGGTGTTTTATCAGATTTATGAGACATGACACCCCTCTAGTATTTATCTGTGTATCCTCTAGCATAAATTCCACCAGGCTGCATGGTATGGAGGCCACCCATAGGAGGCCTTGAAACACAATGAGAATCCTTCCCTCTCAGTGAAGTTTAAGCAAAAGAACTATAGAGAAGCCAGGGACCATAATGACTAAATTATTTCAAATAATGTTAAGCCCTTTGAGATGAGTCGGGCAATAGCATCAACAATGAGAACATTTTGGCATAGGCAGGAAAATTGAGAGTGTGTCATATTAGATTTTTTTTTGAGTTTGATGAAGACGTTTTCTCTGCAGAAAGCGCTTCAACAACACAAATTAGAGCCCTGCCAGGAACCCCTGTGTTACTGTGGCCCAGGGATGGTATATTTTTTTGCCCAACCCATCCCTACCTAGCCACTGCTTCTCTCTGGCCTTTCCAGGCTTTCTTCCTCAGCTGGAGGGAAGAGATTTTCAAAGACCAAAGAGGACAGAGGAGGAGTGACAAGCCTCCCCTTTCCCTGTTTCGGGAAATTGGACATCCAAGGTCAGCATTCATTCTCACCAGGGACTATTTTAAAGCTCCAAAATCACCACTGACAAAAAGCTTTCCTAACGTTCAGCCTAAATTTTCCTATTTTTTAGCATGAGTCACTTGCTCCTGGTTATACAATCATCTGCTCTGCAACCCTGTGGATTTTCTTTCCTTTTGTATCCCCCAAATACATGTAGATATTAATGTTCTTCTTTTAATTCTTTTTATGATATATTAGAAAACGTAAGATTACCTACACAGAGGTGACACTTCAAGTCATGCTATGGTTTGGTTTTGTTCTGCAAGCACTATAACAGACTGAGGAGTCAGAGGTAAAGGCAGATGATACGTCTTTGTATTGATAAGTTTCAGGTGGAGTTTGGGGACCTTTAGATATTAGTGCAGGATTGCTTTCATATTATTATTTTTATCCGTCTGATAGCACACAGATGCCTAAGGGCCTGAGAATCCACTGTATGAGGCTCAGCACAATGCTTACAGAGGTAGTCTTTCTTTGAGGATCTCAGTCTAGGATTTAGACAACATTACTTACATGAATACATAAACAATGCCATGAGAGGGCAAAGTCTGACCAAAAGTGGTTGCTTAATCTAACAGTCACTGTGACAGCAGTGACAAGTATGCACCTCAGTCATTTTATCTCAGTTCAGAAGTTTGGGTGGGTGTTTTAGAACAGATCTGCAGGTACATACCTAGGTACAAGTGCTCACAATTCTGACTTTCTTTGTAAAACAATCTTTCTAACTCCCCCATGCTAATAGTTTCCTTTAAGCTTTCTTCCTGCTTTTCAATAGTGTGCTATAATGTCATTCATATTATAAAATTTACTAGCTTGATCCACTGAGGTGTGAAAATATGAATCCAAAAACTCTAGGGCATTTCCCTTATCACTACGTAAAGCAAGACTTTAATATTTCTTTACCAAGACTTTGAGAAGTTTATACACAGAAGTTATAGCTTTGTTGTTCATTCCTGGTGTATTTTACTTAAAATTCATAGATAGTTCTTTGTGTGTTATCATTATCTTTCACTTTCTGTTGGTGCCAGTGCTTCCCCCCTTCCCCCTCTCCCCCCCATTTCTTTCTCTCTCATACACTAAAGTCATACACTAAAGTCCCTTTAATCCACATTTGGTGGTTTGTTTGTCCCTGTATCTATTCAGCTCTGCAAGCGACTTCTTTCATTTTCTAGCTCTTTCCTACTATTCTGTCCTTTCTTCTCTCTTTTTATCCCTAAAGCTGGCTAAAGGCATTTTTTTTTTTTCCCCAACACCAGTGTTCTGGAGAGCAAAAGCAGCTATTCTTAGGAAAACTGTATGCATTCAGTCTAAAAGCATGTTATTTCATTAAGATGATTGCTACCCATGAGGGGACTTTTAGATGGTGCTTCCTCCTTGTCCTTACTTGCTAGTGTTCAAAGTTTAATAAAATCGTTTGGAAGAGAGGTTGAGGGGACTTGGAAGAGGAAGTAAACCCCTGCAAATATTAGGGAGGCTGACAATGGTAAAGAGAACTACAAACAGTTCATCTTGAGCCTGCAGTATTTTGATATACAGATTAATGTAATTTTACTATTTTTGTGACTACCAGAGTGTATGACCTTAACCATAAACAGAGAATGGAAATTAGGTTTAAAATGGAAAGCTATGTACATGGTTCCTGTTATGTCACTCCCTCTGGCAGAAAAAGCAGGAAGACTGCTTAGATTTCTCAAGATATTAAACATGTGGTAGTTGTCTCAAAGCTTGTTAACACAGCTATGGATATGTCTTCTAAGGAGTGATTATACTGTCTTTTTCTTCTTTTTTTTTTTTTTTTTTTAGCTGAAAGCACAACTTCACCCTTTTGCATTTTCCCACCCAAGATGTATTTAGTTTTAAGAAATTTTGCAGTCTCAGGGTTTAAAATAATTTATTCAGAGTAGAGTGAGTACCAGCAGCTCTAAATGTATGGGAGAGTTGGACACAGTTATATATGTGAAGCTGCTTGTAGGAGTAAATATTTGCTGAAGCAGGTCTTGCATTTGCTAAGTTTAATATGATAATATGAAGAAATAACATTGGAATTTATTATAAAAGCCGTAAACCCTTTCATTTTACTGAATAACATTTTAACCTGCAACCATACTATGCAAAGCAGGTGTCTTTTAAAATTCAGCACGTTGTCTATGGTCTAAAAGAAGACTGTTAAAAGGTCCCACAGTGATAAAACATGAAAATACTACCACTGTTATAATTTCCCTTCAATGACTACTCTCTTCCTGCTTGCTTTTCAACTTTGGAGATGTTTGCATCTTCAAAACTACAATTTCTAAAACCAATCTCCCACATCTGTTCACTGTGGTTACAACTCAGTCTTTGATAAACTGTTATCATACCTTCTGTCTTTGCATAATCAAGCAGGAGGTAAGGGCTGTTTTGAAACTGACTTGATTTAACAAGGGTAGCAATCAAAATGCAGGAAAAAAAAAAAAAAAAGCAAGAAGAAGTTTAAATGCATGTACTTCTTTGGCTCACAAATGGCTGTCTTTCTCTCATAGAGTGCTATACATCTGTTCCAACTCTGTTTTCTCATATCCCAGGATTATCTGTTCTGTGTCAGAGTTGTGACTCTTGGATCTATAATGCAATGCTTGACATCGGTTTGGCTCGTGGGATATTATCTTTACCATTATAAATTAATTCACCTTCCAAAAAAGTAGCGCCGTACTTTCAAATCTATTTGTTTTAAAAAAATCACACTTCCAAACATCAGGCACATATACTTTTGTCTTCTTTCACAGAGAATTGAATTTCTGATATCCTGAAATAATTTAGACAGTCATCACATTGTGCTAAATCATCTGCTTCAAGAACTGTATTAAAGACAGGAAAACTTATTTGAATAATACAAGAACTGGCCTGACCTTTAACATTAACCTCAAAACACCATCAGACTGTAGTTCAAAGAAGTTCAGCCAGCCCTTACATGTTCCCCCCACCCACGAATATTTTCACATACCTCAGTACATCTTGATTTAGCAAGAATTGAGAAGCAATATAAGAAACTTTCTATTTTGTTTAACTTGAATTCAACAGGCACAATAATTCCCACAAGGCAGACCAGTTATCATATTTTTCATCCAAATCACTGAAAAAGGTGAAGATACAACTAGCATGAAATGTCAAAAACTGTAGATACATTTCAAAAAAACAAAAAGCAAAATTCAAACTTTACTAAGCTTGCCATTGCTGTGTGATAGATGACAAGACTATCTTAAAAAATAAAAAATCAGAGCAGTAAGAACAAAAGAGAAAACAATTCAGCCAGCAGAATGAAATGAAAGATTTATAACTTTTCCTAGCCATATTAGAGACTATTATGTGAAAGACTTTGTGCAAATACTTAGTGGAAATTTATGTATAATATTATCCTCTGGCAGAGTTCTTTTTTTGCCTTTCAGTGTGTAGCAGTCAGTCAATTAGAGATTACTCTACATGCTCATCTATGAACAGAAATGGAAAATAAAGGGAGTTTCCCTGCTTCATTCTTTTTATAACTGGAGATACATTTTCTTTTCTCAAGTTTTTATAAGCACTAAGTCATATTTTAGCATTGAAGACAGTGGGAGTTTTGCCTGCATCCACTGTCACAACTGGGCCTATTGAAATTTCTGAGTGGAAAATAAAAAGCCCAACACAAAAGGCTGAAAAAGAGAGAACTTATATTCAGCCATAAAACCACAAAACTGACTTTGCATTTTGTCTATGAATACAAGAAAAGCATCAGATGAAAGCTTAGCAGGTTGCTCGATGGGAGAACTGTTGATAGTTGCAAGAATCTGTCATTAAACTGGGGGTGAAGTCCTATGTGATGTCTCTGACACGATGGTTACTGATGCTCTCAGGGCATTTGTTAAGAGTAAAGCCCGTGTTATGCTTATTGTCCCTAATTTGACTGTGTAAATCTTTTTCACTCAAAAATTTTCAAAAATTTTTCACTCAATGCCTCAAGTATCAATCTAATGGAGTTAATAGGAGCCCTTTTGTACACTCTAAGTGCTTTGGAGATGTTTCCTGTGTTTTGTATAAGCAGCAGAGAAATGTGCATGGAGATTCAACCAAACAAGGTAGTTAAACAGCGTACCAGAGAATGAGTGTTTAATTTAATTGCTCTAGTTTTTCTCTTGGCTTTGGTTGTGTTTTTCTTCCTTTCCTTTCCTTTCCTTTCCTTTCCTTTCCTTTCCTTTCCTTTCCTTTCCTTTCCTTTCCTTTCCTTTCCTTTCCTTTCCTTTCCTTTCCTTTCCTTTCCTTTCCTTTCCTTTCCTTTCCTTTCCTTTCCTTTCCTTTCCTTTCCTTTCCTTTCCTTTCCTTTCCTTTCCTTCCCTTCCCTTCCCTTCCCTTCCCTTCCCTTCCCTTCCCTTCCCTTCCCTTCCCTTCCCTTCCCTTCCCTTCCCTTCCCTTCCCTTCCCTTCCCTTCCCTTCCCTTCCCTTCCCTTCCCTTCCCTTCCCTTCCCTTCCCTTCCCTTCCCTTCCCTTCCCTTCCCTTCCCTTCCCTTCCCTTCCCTCCCCTCCCCTCCCCTCCCCTCCCCTCCCCTCCCCTCCCCTCCCCTCCCCTCCCCTCCCCTCCCCTCCCCTCCCCTCCCCTCCCCTCCCCTCCCCTCCCCTCCCCTCCCCTCCCCTCCCCTTCCCTTCCCTTCCCTTCCCTTCCCTTCCCTTCCCTTCCCTTCCCTTCCCTTCCCTTCCCTTCCCTTCCCTTCCCTTCCCTTCCCTTCCCTTCCCTTCCCTTCCCTTCCCTTCCCTTCCCTTCCCTTCCCTTCCCTTCCCTTCCCTTCCCTTCCCTTCCCTTCCCTTCCCTTCCCTTCCCTTCCCTTCTTGTTTTTTTTTTTTTTTTTTTTTTTTTTTTTTCTCTTCCAGATTGTCTCTAGCAAGCAAGACACACGTAATAGTAAGTTTCCTACTCTTAACAGCTAGATCAGTTTTTCCCTTGCTTTCTCAGCCATCTTTGAAGCTGCAAGTGGTATATGTTGCTCAGCCACAAGGGTGCCTTCTAGAACTAACACTTCCTGAACTATGTTTAGATTTAAACAACAACAAAAAAAGGAATTGTTTACCCCCAAAACAGATCAACGCTGTTTACATGGAAGGCTGTTTCTGACATTAGTATTCTACAGCTCTGGTTTGCAAGTTGATTGATGCCTCAGATGAAATGCTCCTGTATCTAAGTGAATAACCTGGAAGAAAGGGCTTCAGTTTTGACAAGCGTGGCTGGATCTCTATGAACGCAGGCACCTTCCCCCATTTTGTATTCCCTCATACGTGTGAAAATGGTAGCATTATCTCCAGCAGGGCATATCTGACTGTGGTGAAATGGAGCTCCAGGGACTGACTCAGATAATGGATATATCTGGAGATGTGGACAGACTGGGACGTGGCAGATTTCAGCATGCTGAGTGAGAACATAAGAATTTCTTACATGCTGAACTTGTGCATCTTTGACAGTTCACCTGCTGGAGTGACTGTTTTGGAGGCTCTAGTTTTGATTTTCCTCTGTATCTCGGTGCAGTATGCAAGCCAACAACACTGCAGCTCTTAAGAGCGCTTTACAGCACAATGGCATATTTTAAAGATGACAGCATTATGAACTGTTCCAAAGGAGCTATTTGGCTTTTAAGATGACTACTCTAGAAAGAATTCTCTGGCTTAACAGCACCAGGAAAAGGGCAAGGGAAATACAGATGCTGCAATCTGGTTAAGGAAATGACAAGCTCCTGTACTGTAGTACTTAAGCCTAGTCTCTAGCCGACACCATTTATGAGCTGTTACATACGGCTACAATCACACAGGGGCTCAGTGAGGCTTTCCATAGGGCTCACATTTGTTTTCACATTCCCTTTGTAAATGAGTTTGTAATGTGGTGCAAATGGTAGCAAATGGACATAAAATGAGGCTTGTATGTGGACTGATCCCTCATAAATATATAGGCTATTATAAAAGCAAATAATAAGAAGTCAAACTAAACAACAGCAGCCTCTGCAAAAGAAACCAGTGGAAAAGGAGTTGCTTTACATACACAGCATTTTGAAATGTGGGTTTCCTGTTTAAACTGTCTTCACTCCAGCCTCAACTTCTCTCTCCATACTAAACCTACAACATATTTTATATTGCCATGGATACTTTGGATGGAAGACAGTGTGCACTAGCAATCAATTTTTCCACAGGAAACTATTCCAAGAACCTGTCCCACACTGCAGTGCTCATATATAGTTTTTGCTCAACAGTGCACAGTCTTTTTCTAAAGGGTATGACTAGCTGGTACTTCAGCTGCCTGTCTGCAAGTTTGGAACAGGCCCAAGGTTTTATCATGCTCCAGAATAGTTGCTGCTAACTGCATTTTGCTACCACTTGCCACTGCTAGCTATTTACACCCTCCTAAGCAGGGTCTGGTAGACTGCAAGAGGAAAGTCTTTAGGGTGCAAAGAAGAAATGTGAATTGACATTTTAAATAAGTGTTAGGAGACTAAATGCAAACAAACCACAATGGTGGCCAAAGAGAAGTAAGTGCACAGGAATTACATGGAGTTGAAGGTATGACAGGTCATACCTTCAGTAAGCAGCAATCCTTATGATATAAGAATCTTCATCAAAAGATAAATTAAAAAAAAATCAAAGAAAATGGTTAGGAGCATAGGCAAGCTGTGCAGTGAACTTTTGCTTACCTCAGTGGTCAGGAATGTGATCTGTTATTTCTCAGTATCTGTTCCTCTTTGCTTCTTCTCTACCAATTTGACCTGACATCTTTTCTCCCATCCAGTAGTAGACTTTCCTCAGGGCAATGCTCAATTAAGTGTTAAAAGGTTATTTGAGTCCTTTGTAATTCTTTTCCCTCCAAACAATATCACAGTATTTTCAAACTTTCTGGATAAGAGGTCAGTGGTGCTCCAGAGATGGTAGAAAGGGGTCTTCTCTTTTTCTCAGGAGCCTTCACACCCAGGGAGTGTGAACTCAGCAGGGGCTGGCTAAGGTTTCCTTCAAGCTACAGAAGTGTGCAGTGACTTCCTCCTCTCCTTTCCTTCACTCGGGGCACAAAACAATACAATCCCTGGAACGGGCTCTTCCTTCTGCCATTTTCTTCAGGAATCCAGTGGCCACACACATGAAACCTCTGCTCTGTCATGACACTTTTCCAAGAGAACCATGAGAGCCATAAGACAGAAGAGGGGAGGGGAAGCTCAGCCTTGCCCAGCAGGCGGTGATGTCCCAGCAAAGCCCTCATGAGGACAACGGATGGATTGCCAGAGGCACAGCAAAACCAAAGCTGTGCCCAGCTCTGCACAGCAGCGCACAAGATTAGAATCACAGATACTGTCGTACCAAAGTAGTAGGATATATTTTTTGATTGATTATTATTGTCATCAGTTTGAACACCTCCAACTTGAAAGTTAACATGCCGGGTTCAGCTTCTTGGATGTGTATAGCCTGAATTTTTGCCTCATCACGTTTATATTTACTGCCTTTTGCCTTGAGCAAAATCCTGTTCTAACACAAAAAGTACAATAGCAAAAATGCATACTTTGGTACAGGTTGTTTTACATAACTCTTCTTATAAAACAAAATCAATCTGTGGTAAGATCCATTGACTCTTCTAAAGTTACCTAGTTCTTGCACAAAACAGAGAGCTGTAAGGTATTTCCCAAGCTATATCCTCTATATATTCCCTTCTATTGATCAAACAATTTTTTGGGGAGGGTGCAGAGATGTGTTGTTTTTAAGCAGTGCTATACCCTGTTTGGACATTCCGTTGTCTGTACGCAGTCCATCTACCTATAACAATCTTAACAAATAAGACGAGAAGTACTTGGTACTGTGTAATCACTTGTATTATACTCATTTCTCAATCTGCCAATGTCTTTCCACTTCATTTTACTATTTATTAATGATACAGATCTATACAACAACTAATTGCTGTACTCTCTCTTCCCTTTACATGCTACAATTCTCCCCATTTCTCTCCTAGGCGAAGCATTGTGCCCTCCTGGCTTGATCACATTAAATGCCTACTAATACAGGAGTGAAAACTCTCATTAAAGCCTTTGTAAAACTCAGCTTTTAAATCACCAGGGACTGAAACCATAAGTATCTTAGATTTTTAAAGGCACATCCACTCCTTGCTTTAAAACTACACTCTACAAAACAAGCCTTCATTAAATATTATTCATCTTGTATTCTGGACTTCTAAAGAGAGAAGGTTTACTGAAAAGAATGCTTCTTACCTCTTTTTTTTTTTTTTTTTTTTTTTTTTTTTTTTTTTTGTCTCCTAAATATTTCTGAAAATTGCTCCCTAGTTCTTGTACTTTTAATTGGTCATGTAAAGGAACTCCCTCTAGTCTCTATGAATAGCAGCTGGCTGAACCCAAATTGCTCTACAGGTCAGATCTATAAGGGAGTGTTCAGACCATCTGATCACTGCTATAGATATAGAGGTAAGTAAGAGGTAGAGAGACACAACTCATATAGCATACCCATTATAGAATATGTATCTTGTGGTATGAAATACAAAGTGGAGTTTCTAAAATCATGATTCATCACCCTCCAGATATTCCTCAGATCCAGTTCTTTTAATATATTTGTAACCTTTCTAAATATCCTGCTCCAGACAGTTCTCAACCATCCTGATTTGTCATTGGCTGGACCTAGGACTTCATTACAAATTCCCCCAGGAAGGTAACTTCCACTTCCTTGAATGCTACCAGAAATCTAAAAAGCTATAGTGAAAATGAAAAGAGGAAAAGGAAAGTGAAAAAGGAAAGAGGAAACATTTATGATAGCAATTTTTGTTACCTTTATTACTTTTTGTTAACTTTAGGTAACTTTTGATCAGACATCTGCCTCCTTCATCTAGCAACTTCTTTTCAAAGACAAGCACAATATATTAAGCCAATAGAATTGCCCCACCTCTCTCCCACTCAACAACCAGGAATGACTCAGTTCCCATGGTTTTCACACGTATTTTTCTTGTAATGGCACTATGGCAGGTGTACCACTCTATTGTTTGTAAAGTCCTCTCTCAACAAGGTCTTTAAAATTTATGAGAGTAATTGACTTTGGTTCTCCCATTCTACCAATATTATTTTATTCTTCCTCATTTTCAAAGTATTCTCTCAGTTTAAGCATTACAAATAATTATAAATGGTTGAATATGCAGTAATAGGATCTTATTCAATGTAACATGATTTTTTGTTGTTGTTGTTGCTCCAGCATTCTCTGACTGCCTAATCACTTTCCTTGTCATCCCTCTAGAAGCCCAAGTATTCCTTACTGCACAAAAAGTATGAAAATTCAATTCCTCTGGTCCTCTTCTGGAAAGGGGTGTTTAGCACCTCCTCAGGGAAGCAGTGGAAAGTTCTTGACTGCAAACAGCAAAGCTGTGACCCTGTAATATATTTGCCAAAGGCTGGCATCCTGGCTCACTTCTCTGCTACAATTGCACCTTCTCGTGCCCAGTGCTTTCCTTTCTGTCTTGGAATTCCCCTTTTCCCACTTCCATTTCCAGGAGTTCAATTCCACTTCTATTATTTGCTGTGATGTTCTGTCTTCTACGTCTTATTCTCTCCTTCATATTATTTTTAAGTCTTAATCAAATCTTCATGAATACTCAGATGCTTGTGATTTTTTGTTTGTTGTCTTCTTATCCCTGTCCTTTAATCTCATCTTTATGTTGACAATAAGAATTTGCTATGCAATATTATGGTGCTGTCTCTTTTCTACATTGGATTCAGGTTGTATTTCTAGACAGCTTTCCAACCACAATCAGTTCTTCAGGGATTTAATCTCTTCCTTTTTCTCTTTTATGATGTGCCCTTGATATTTAAAAATGCATTTGAAAGGAAAACTCTGTACTTTAAATTTGCTGTTCTAAAACAGGTTTTAATGCTGCTCACTTCTCCCTTCTCCCTTAAAGTAGCCAGTGATGGATCCTGGAACATTTCTGTTTCATGTCCTGCCCCCAAAATTTTACAGCCTTCTTCAGAATCTTATCCTTCTGTTTAGAAGAGCACCATCTTCACATTATGAATTTGTTGGCAGGGGTACAAAGAGCTTTCTGGGCTCAGTCTCCAGCGATTGCTGGATTTGTTTCCTGTTGCACAGAGAAGTGAAGATCTTGCCTGCAGTATTTAAAAGGAACTCCCTTCTTTACACCTCTTGTGAACTTTCTCTCCTCACTCTTACATTATTTTTTCTTTCATTATTTTTCTCCATAATCTCCTCCTGGTTTTATTCTTCATCAAATCTTGATTTATTTTGCAGCTTTGTTCCTTGCTGCAAGATTTTCCACCCTTCTTATTGTTTTAGGCCAGTGACCCTGCCCATTAAATCCTTCCATCAGATTTAACCATACAAATCCTCACCCTTGTGGAGGATTTTAAAAATCTTTTTTTTTTTTTTTTTTTTTTTTAATATGTGGCTGGTGTTAACTCCTCAAAGTCCCTTCTTGTAACTGAGCTTGTTTTTGTTATTTTCCCTTTCTATGTTTTCTTTCCCTGTGCAACAGCAATCTCTGATAGCACAGGCACTGTTTGCAGTGCTGGGTAAAGATCTCACCATTTGTTTGGTCAGGGGGTGAGAGGGTAGGAGGAGAGATAGGATAGTTTTCTTCAGGCTGGTCCCCTAAATAGAAGAGGACAGGGAGCAATGATATTTACAAATCAGACCATCTCCTCCTTAAAGCTGCAGTTTGAGCAGCCGTCTGCTTCCACTGCCCCTGGTGGTCCCCTAACAAACCATTTGTAATGTGTTCGTGAGGTCAAAATTACTTCAGCTGAAGTCAGTGGCAGGGTTTAGCTATCCAGGGAATGTAAAAATGCATAATTTAGATGTTTTGCTGTGGGACTATGCAAACGGCTATTGCTGGAGCACATGCAGAGGCAGTGACAAGCTACGTTTGAATTCTGCATAGAACAATTTGTATCACATTCTTTTCTTGTTCACAGCTATTTCACACCCCTAAACAGCTATAATTCCTCTGAAATGAAGGAACACTTTAGTGGCAACTCCCTGTGTGAAGGACACCGAACAGGGACAGGGTGTAATCTCTTGTTCTCTACATATCCCAGGCTGGATGTGGACTCTGCATGGCTCTGGCCTATTCTGACGAATTAGGCAGCTCTCTGACTGTCTCCCCATGCCCTACATGCAATATCAAATCAGAGTCTTTTTTATTAAAGGTGAAGAAATGCCTATTATAATCGCTTGTTGGGCATTTTCTGACTCAAACTTTTCATTTTAGAATAGCATATCTGAAAATTTCCTCTGAAACCCCTCACTCTCATGGTCCCCACTGTGGCAACTGAGACTGCTCTTAGTTTTGACAAGAATGACATCTCTGATTGAAAGGGGAGGCCCAGGTTCATTTACCTTCAGGTCGCATATGGTCTAGTGATGGGACTGCTGGTGTGGGATTTGAGCTATAAAAGCTCCAAGTCTCTGCTACAGCTGATTTACGTCAGGGCAATACCTGTCAAGAGTATATTGCTTAATGGTCTGCGCCGTATGATCATGGCACCTCAGTCACGCTTCTAAATACAGCCTGAGAGAAGTAAGTAGACTAGGGATTAGAACAGAAGAGGCCCTGGAAGTCACAGCAAGATATTTACGTGCAAAGCAGCAGAGAGAGGAAATCAGAGGCCAGGCTTTCCCGGTGAAACGGTTTAAATTCCTACAAGTAACTAAACATCCAATAGGCCAGAAGAGAGATGTCAGGATTTTACTGGCTTTATTTAAAATAAAGACATATTTAAAACTTCATATGTGAACAGAAGCATCACATGAAATCTTAAATCCAGCAGATCTATTGAGCTAGCCATGTTTGGAAGGATCAAGATCTTCTTCAATGATCTCAATTATTTTGCATTTTAAGAACGAGGAAACTTGGATCATTTAAAAAATATCCACTTCCCAAAGCCACTCTGACTCACTGATCACAGATGAATCAGAGAAACCAGGCAAACCATATTTCTGGAACCCCAATTGAAGAAAGCATTTAGCCTGTGTTTCAGTCCCCTTTTAGTTTCTGGAATCAAAGCAACATGTAGTAGCCTGATGTGGAAATGTGCTGAAAAGAGTATAATATTGACCTTAAACTTGAGTATAATACAGCTTTATCTGATGTCATCTAATGATAGCTACTGATTGCGGTATAGCTGCAGGCTAGGTTTGAACTTGATTCCTCCCCAAACTGGCAGATCTTGTATGTTATCTGGGACCACTTCAAACAATCCTCCTGGCCCAGCTGCGGGTTCCCACCCCTTGCATTTACACGGGATCCTGTAGTCACACAGCTGCGAGTGGGGTTGGCTCAGTTTGCTGATCTGACAAATATCCATCCACCACTGGAGGAGGTGGGGGAGGAGAAACAAAGAGAAAAAGAAAAAAAAAAAAAAGGGAAAAAAATATATATAGAGAGAAAGATAAAGATTTGTTTTCCCTCAGATGAGAAAGCTGAACTGTTTAGCCCTATGGCCACACAATTGCTAGACTCAGAGGAAGGAAGAGTGTGGGAAGTTACAGCTGTGGGTAATGGATGGGGACTGCTCATATTCTTAGCAGCCTGCAGTCACACTGTATTAGGTGTAATGTGAAACTGCACCCTCGGTTGCTAAGAGAGATCCTTCCTAGCTTTCTCTGAAATAGCACACTGGCAAAACTACTCAACAATACTAATGTACATCACAAATGGGTGCTATTACAGGGGAACTCTGCCATTCAGACTTCACTAGACTGAGCAACTGGGTTAGCCAAATGGTAACTTCTGCTTCCTCTGCTGATGCTTTGCCAACAAAATATTTTTTGGTTTTGGTTCATACAACCTTAGGTAATCTTTTCTTCACCTTACGGAAAAACACTAGCGTTTCAGCTAATCCCCTCTGGAATGTATCCAAAAGGAATCTACTTAAACTAACAATGACCACCTTACAGTGTTACGAATTTTCAGTAAATCTGAGTGATGATATATGGTCCCAAAGTGTTCCAGTTAGGGATGGATGTTTCATGATCATTGTTGCAGGAGTCATACCTACACATTGACAGACACACATGGACAGGCACTGGAATTAAGATGTAAGAGCATATTATAACTCTGAATACTCTTGATGTTTTTTTAGGATACATTTTTTTCCACAATCGTTTATGACATGCATGATCTCAAGCTGTGAACACTTGTCATAGCCAAATGATTCCTCTATCATTTTAGGGATTTATTTGGTTACTCTAAGTCAACATTTGTATATTTCCTTCCCAGATGCTCACTTGTTCTTGTATGTTCTTCAAATCAAATTGGCAAGTGATTAGTCTTTAATAAAGGATATGACTTCACAGATGCAAAATAGAATTTAAAACATGCTGCAATGCATTAGTTTTGTAATATTGAGATCATCATAAAAAGAGAGTGCAAAGTTATTTTGCCTGTTTAAATTGATGCTTAAATCTGTTTTTGTTAAGTGCCCAGATGAATAAGCATTTCAACTCACTTTACGAAGTTAATTATAGCAGGTAACATCAGTGACCACAGTGGTTCAGATTGCAAGATAGTTTCCATGTTATGACACTACCTTAATGTGCTCACAACTTTCTAAAAACACTCACTTCTTGAAGTGAAACTTCTTATTCTTAATTTCTGCCGGATGGTGGTCTATTTTTGTAGAGATTAGCTATGAGAGAGTATTCAAATGTGTTGAAAAAGGAAGCTACATTAAAACATGTTAGTATGTCATTTTACTCAACCATTTCTAAAAGAGTGTTTTTTGAAACTTACAAAACCTACAACCTAATCCAAAACCCAGGGGCCTTAAGGGAAATACCCACAATAACTGCAGTGGGCGTTAGATCAGATGCACCATGTTTAACAAATACAGTTATCCTTATTTGTTTAAAAAATAACATTTGGGTTTGAAACAGAGACATGATAGCCTAAAAATCTACTGTTGCAAAGGTAGCACAGAAAGGTACTGTAGACTTATTGTTTGCTAAACCTGTATATGTGGTTTACAAAAGTCTTGTCTAGACACAGAAGCTGTATTGCTGTTTGTTAAAGTTAATTAGCACAAAATACTGTTATTTACATCAGTATAGATTATCCCTACAAAGGAAGAAAATACACTACAGTGGGATAAATCTCTTTATATTAGGTTCAATTAGGTCTATCTAGATTGAAAAAGCAAAAACACAAAAATGTCTTTCCCAAACCCTACACCATTTTAAACTAATAGTCACATTGGTACAAAACCTACATGCTCAAATCAGAGGCAGGAAACATCTGAAAGTCCTTACTGACAATGAATTAAAGTTTCTCTCATTGAAGTTACTTGGCACTCTTTCTCACTACGAGAAGGGCAAGACTAATACCTGGCACTTTTGAACACATATATATTTTTTTTCCTTTAGCCCATATGTGAACCAGAAATATAACACTTATAGCTGAATAGTCATTCAGCTTTCAAATTTTCTGGAAAAGTAAAAGTACCAGACCAGCTAGTTCTTCAAGCTGAAGAACTTTTGGAAATATCATTTTATTTTTAAGAATATCTAGCTTTAAGGAGAAAAACAAAATCTACATGTGTCATGTCCCCCCCCCCCAACACACACACATGTGGTTAGTCTATTATTAAATCCTCAATTAAATTTGCATAGTTACAGGTACAGACAGTCTCAGGAAATGCTAGATGTCAGTGACGGGAACATCACTTAAGGTGGTCATCCTTAAGACAGATCACAGCATCCAAAGGGGAGAACATTAGCTTCTAGTAGATGAGACTCTGAGTTGCGGAATTTTCTCTGCAGCTTTAGATCAGTCACTTCAGGATTCTTCTCAATTATTTTAAACCCTTTGAAATTTTCAGTATCTAGTCTACAAAAGTTATCTAAGTTCTTCATTAGAGTCATTGTATAGCTCTACTGACATGAGCAGGAACAACTGCTTATGCAGTCAAGCATAAATACCTGACTGCAGGATTAGGACATGTCACCAGCTATTCTCTCTCTCTCTTTTTGGTTACTCTCTCTCTCTTTTGGTTTAATGTCTTACTCACCACTGTTGCTAAATCTGTTCCACAAGATATACAGTATCATGAACATCTTATATGCTGACATTATGGGAAACCCTAATTTTTGCATGTACCAATTGAATTATTTCAGCCTGAATGTTGTGTTAGCATAGGTCTTTCCATTTAATACCACTATGTATCTAAACCACACAGTTCAAATTAAAGATGTCTTAAAGTACATACTCACTACTTGTCAAATACACCACCTGAAAAACACGGACACCAGCCTTTTAATATAAATCACTTGATTATTTCCAGAAGTAAATATTCAAGACAACATACTTAGCTCAGCATTTGTATTCCTGAGAGTGTTTGCCTTGACTCTTCAATTTTTAGGAAGCAGGTAGAGATATTTTGGAATGTTTGCAATTACAATGAAGAAAAACATCTTGGGACATTAATGACATATTAACAAGCCTCCAGACCAGTGTCTGTGTCATATAAATCCATTCTCTTTCAATATAGTTTCAAATATGTTGATACTTTCAAACTTTCACAAAATGTTTTGTGTCTTGGAAAGTATTCCTGATATTTTTTGTTTTATTTTGTGTAACACAACACATGTACCTTTTTAAAACACTGCAGGAAGGTGACTGAAACTGTTCAAAAAGAAATATTTGAGACAAACGGTGAAATAACCCAGGATACTCCAGTTTCTCCATTTTCACTACAGCTTTACATAAAGCATTTGCATTTAAAAGTAAAAACCAAATTTTCAAACTGGAGATCTTTAAGTTAGTGGCTTAACTTCAATTAGCAGCTAAATAAAAAATGCCTGATTTTCAGACATGAAATCAATAGAAACTCCAGATACTTAATATAATAGGTCTGTAAATCAGTCCCGTGTGCTTAGATGGCTTAAGATAATGACCAATTTTCAGAACAGCTAAATGATCTCAATTAGAAATAAACATAGTTACCAGCTCTGTAAAATAGGCCTTGTTGTTATAAAATATTGATCTTTCCCCTTATAATTGCCATCTTTTAAGGTTTTATTTAGGATAAAAACAAACAAACAACAACTAAAACCCTTCTCTCTTCAGCAGAACAAATCCAGCCAGCATGCACAGGGCATTTCTAACCTGAGCTGAACTGTACCCTTTTGTACATTGACACAAAGCAGAGTGCCTTTGCTGAAGTTAAAGGAATGACTTCCACGTTTTTGCAGGAAAAAAATCCTCAAACTTTATTTAATTTTCAATTCAAATGTAAATAAGCAGTTTGAGGAACAGGATTGTTGCTACTTTTCCGAAACTCAAAAGGAAGAGAAGAGATTGCATTAGGGAAGGCTTCATCTGCAATGAGAAGTGTGGAGCTTCTGCTGCTACATCTGTATAAATAATTTTCATAATAAAAGGGCCAACTTGTTTTTTACAGGCACTGAATTTTTTCATATTATTACCAAGAGGTTCATACAGGAAACAAGAAATTTTAACCCCTATTAAAAAGGATAAAAAGAAGGAAAATTCCACCTAACAGGTGATTAGATTTACAAGAAAACAAAACGTCATTGGTTCTGAGTATCAGAGGCAGATTTAACAACAATTTAAAATAAAATTAAATTAAAAAATAAAACATTCTTCATGCAATGTACTGTGCTTTGTCCAATTGCACTGCAAAGCAGAAATGCAATGTCTTTTGTTGAGAAGTTAAATGGTGCCACTATGTTCAGGACACCAAAAATCTTGTTTCTTACAGAAAAAGATTCCATGGAAACCAGAGAACACTGATGAATGTTTGACAATCATCCATTTTTATTCCTAACAAGCCTAGACACCACAACGATCATTTTGTCTTGCTGTTTCAGAAATTTGTTGCCTTAACATTTGAAATAAAATGTGGAATTTTCTATTTATCAAATGGAATTACTTTGCAAGTGTTAAAAGTGGATAAACAACATTCTTAAAATATTTAAAATAATGATTCAACATGGAGATTTGGGATTTCTTTCATTTCTGCACAACACTGGACTCCTGGCAGAATTATATAAATAAGTAATTGTAGACCTTGCTATTAAAATGTGTAAACACATATTCAGAGAGAACAGGAATTTTTATCCTTCAAACATTTATGAAGGATCTTATTTCAACACACAGGCTATCTCAGTGAAATTAATTGTCCACCCCAACATTAAAATTAAAAGTTAACCACTTCTAGTGTGAGGAATATAGCATTTACCTGCTTTTCACTCCCTTGCCTGGGATCCCCTAGACATTGTTTCTCTTCTTTATTATTGAGCTTTATATCCCTGTACAGATTAGAATGGCAGTGATACCAGAGCCAGCACCAGAGTCCTGCTTAGCTTTATATTGGACCTACATAAATTAATAAATTTCCTTGAAATTTAATTGATCAAACAGATAGGCACAGAGAAGAAAAAGAGAAATCTTAATTTAATAGCTATTTAAAAAAGGTATGGCTGATGCACAGAGATTTAAGTGATCTCAGTAACTGAAAATGGAAATCTAATTAATATAATGAAAAGCTTATCATTTTTCCAATTCTTACAGTCTACTAAAATCCAAATCCAGTAACCACAATCCAGTGAAAACAATGAGAGTCTTTCCCTTTGCTTGAAAAAAAAAATAAAATGGATTCAGCTCCAATATTTTGTATGCCTACTCACTCCAAGCTATAACTTATATGGGAATTTTTGATTTTATATGATGTTTAGGCGGGCTTCCCTTCTTATTTCCAAACTAAAACATGGTGTGTTCAGAATGCTTCAGTCTCTGATTGGTTTTCAGTTATCTCTTTCACATAGGGCACCACAGCTCCTGGATATAGGAGAGATTCATCCTCTTTAATATTGCCTATACTAAGTAATTACATGAAAGGGTTACATACTTATCACACTAAACCAGGTCTTTATTAAAAGAACTATTTATAGAGTGATCACAGCTGCAATTATTTTATGCATATTTCATCCATCTGCATATAACTAACTTTATGGTGCCTCTTCAACGTTATTCCTCATGCAACGAGTGCACCCCCTTGGATTTCTGCACAGGTTCCGACATGTTTGTGCTGGTGTGTGGAGTGATGGCTCGTGATTCTTCATGGATGCAGAACTGAAGGTCTTGCTATGTTTTGTTTGTTTATTTGTTTTGTTTTGTTTTGTTTTTTGATTGTTTTTAAACTGAAATATTTAAACCATTGCATTATGCAAACTCATTTAAATCACAATGACATAGGATTGATGGATTTGTGTGTTTTTCTCTCTGTTTTCTTGATCTAACATTGTCTTCATTCCTTTTTTTTTTTTTTTTTTTTTTTTTTTTTACAATAGTAAATTTTTCTTCCCAGCTCATAAATTCTTTAGGACATGTGATTTTTTCCCAGAGGAATTGATATACCTACTGTGCCTAGCCCAACATCCAACACGAATGCTTCTGTAACACAGAAGCATTAACAGGATCTAATTAGTCTGATCAGTGGCAAAGGCATAGCCACACACCTTGTGTCACTGACCACTTAGAAGACATGCAAATCAGTCACATTATTTGGGAGATTCTTACAATAAATGTTTTCAACATTTACATACTTTTTAAAGTAACTGTGTTGGTCTTCATGCAAGTTTGTAAGCCTCTGCAAACAAATCCAATCCAAGATATTGACTTGTTTTAAACGGACCTTCTCCTTCTAGACAGCTAGTTGACTAATGCCTTGATAGACAAACAAGAGGTCACTCTAGAGTAAGGATATATTTTTTTTTCAAAAGAATGAAAAACATGACAGTAGAGATATTTCACCATTTTGCATCCAGTAGCATGTATTATTAAACCATCAACTCATATCTGTCACATGAAGTCATATTTCTTTTTAATAAATTAAATAACTTCAAGTAGTGTTATAGTGGTATGGTTTTCAGGAGAAGATTTGTCAAGAAAGAGGCATCTTTGACTACTTACTTAGCAAAGGAGCTACACTGTTACATTCTGACAGTTTTGGGACAGGGAATAAAACAAACTTCCCTGTTTTAAACCATACTCGTATACCCAGTAAAGCCCAAACCCTCTTTGGGCAGCTCCAGGACTCATTCAAGACAGCTTTGAAAGAGCAGAGGAAGCATGCTGGGTATTGAAATGTAAATATTCACTACAGTGCACTGTACATAGGAATTCTGAAGGAAAGCAGGATGCTGAGCATATTTATTCATCCATCATTACCCAGAATTCTCCCGCTGTTTCACAGAAATGCTTTTCAGTTTGTCTGAGCTCTGGAAGAAACAGCTTGGGCATTGCTTTGGAATAGTCAAAGTTCTTTTCTTGGCACTACTGGGCACTAAAACTGATTTGAAGGCTTGATTCAAGAACGGATGAGTCAGTACCTTCATTAACAGTTTTTAGGTCTTCATACAAAAGTTGCATCACTTTTGGGTTTACTGGGAGAAGTAACAAGTCTGTAGGGCTATTTCTTCCTCCTTTCCACAGTCTCACATGCTACAGCTGTGGTTGTGCAGAGGATTTAAATCAGATCCATTTGTATGTTCAAGCAAGGCATTTGAAAATGAAAGATGGGTATACAAGTGCTAAGCACTGAATGCTGCTGATAACTGGAAGAAAAAAATCAGTGATATACACAAGAGTCTAATTTTTGTTTTTAAGGAGTCCATTTTACATGACATCATCAATCTAAAGAGCAGAATTTTGCCAACAGCTTATTTTGTCATGTCACATGTACTTTTGAAAAGGAAAAAACAAAACAAAAAACAACAAAGGAATTTAATTATGAGGTAGCCCAAAGTGACTTTTGAAATAGCATTTCTTTCAGTCAAAAAATAAAAGATTCCCATAGGGCATCTAACATTTTGTTTCAGAATTAACCACTTAAAAATCAATAAATAAACGAGCCATATTTTTCAAAAATAAAAATAATTAAAAAAAAATTACTAGGTTTTCCAGAGAAAACTTGCGATGTTTTGTGTCGAGGACATTGAAATAAAACCTTACGCTACTTTAATGAACACTTTGACAAGTTTGTGAAACTTGGTATTGTTACTTTTACTATCTCCTCTGAAGGGAATCTTTGCTACAATATTCATTCTATTCTACTGAGGAGGCTTTAAAGTGATGTAGTTTACTATGATGTAATTGCTCTGGCAAAGGGAGACAAATGTTGTTAGAATAATATTTCAATTATTTTGTGCATTAGTAAAAAAAAAGCCATTGTTTCTTTACAAAGTGTTTAAGAAACATAAACACCGGTGAAATAAAAAGAGTACCTTAGCAAATCCTAGAAATCTTAACACATCAACTATTATAAAATCCAAACAAATCCAAAACAAACTGTTTGATATCACTGAAGCAGGTTATATTGCCGTTTGAGTGTGACTTGTTTCCTTTTTTTGAAAAGGATGGCAGATTATATTTTTAGTAAATTCTATGTAAATTCTTTCTTTCCAACAGATCTGCCATTTCCATGTATTCAGAAGCCATTTAATGGCTTTAATGAGAATAAAATTTCTACTGCTAACAGTTAAGCTTCCACATATGATACAGATAAGAGAGCTCAGATGAAATGAATTCCTTCTTTTAAATAATCAACATAATTTTTTATTAAACTGAAGAGCTGGAACAGATCATCAGAGGTAAGAAGCAACCCTGTTTGACCTTCAGATCCCAGTAGGGACAGCACTAAAAGCCATCTGTCTACTTTTAAACTAAAGACAAGTTTACCTCCTGGTGCTGTTCTTCAAGGTAGAATCTGTACCTCTGTGAGTCAAGAGCAGAGAAGCAATGGTAAAGTAAACAAACCCAGTGGAAAAATAAATGAGCTGTTCTGCAACTATGCATCTTTACACTTCTTGGTCCAGTGGCCAGAACTCAGCTGAGCAAACTGCAAAAGCGAAGAATGGGATCCTGCAGAGCATGCAAGAAAATAAAATGATGAAGAATGTGTGGGTTTAAAGTATATATAGAAAACACTGAAGTACCTTTTAAGAGCAAAAACTTTTCAGAAAAAGAAAGGGGGAAGGGGGTTTAAATGGTTTGTAACTATGACAATTAAGTAATAATTAAATGAATACAGAGTAAAATGTGTGATGAATTATTTTTACCAAATTTGACAGAATTGTCAAGAATTTCAATCTGGAATACAGCACAACACAGGCAGTGTAAAAAATTTTAAGAGTCAGAATTTTACAAATTGTTCCTGTTCTACTGGAATGATTATATTCTGACTTTTGTCATGGGACCAAAACATGGTACTTTATCTAAGAACAAATCCAGGTATTTATCTTGATATCTGGAGATCTTTGAAGAGTTGATGGTAGACATGGGAAATTTTACAGTGGCTGAGAGAGTACATGCACATCACAAGCATGTTGAAAACAAAAATCTAATAATAGTTAAGAGGGAAAAAAAATTACCAAAGTAGTAATTTAAACCAGAGGAAAAAAAAAATTATAACACTTCTGTGGAAATAATACGCAGTGACTTATGAAGAAGAGGTTAACTGGGCTGTACGCTTTAATGTTCAAAAGAATTAAATCCTGAGCTTTGAATAACATTCGCAGTAAATTAAATGGGCAGTTATGCAATGTCTGGAGTACACAGTAACCACCCCATGATTACCGTAGCCAGCCAAACCCTGTCCCCGAGCAGGCAAAACTCCTAACTGGGATCAAGGGTTTTACCCAGTGTTTAGTCTCCTTTGACCTGATTCATTTCACCACCCTCACTTCAGAAAGGCACACAGTATTGTTGCTGTGAAAGCCTGAGCAGAGATTTCTGCCAAAATTAAGACCGATGTAACTCCAGTGCTGTCACACCAGGGATGGATTTGGCCCAGAGTGTTTGAGGAGGTCAGTGCTCTTCCCTAGAGGAGAAATCAGCCTTAATTCACCTCAGTTCTTCAGCTTTGCTGCAGCTGCAGCTGCAGGTCAGGCTCAGGGGACCAAGAGGCTGCAGGTGACCTGGGTGCTGCGAAGAGGGGAGTGCGAGCTTCCCGCCGCTGGGCCAGTAGTCTTTTTTATACTTTTACAATTGTGACAAATCGTGCATTTCTTTATGAAGATAAATTTATTCTCATATACAACAAAACTTCTCCTACCAGCCAGTCTCCCATAGATCCCTTCTGCTGCAGGAGCTGTCAGCGCAGCCCTTTTGTTGACAGCATTTCAAGCTAGCTGGAGCTGTGTCAGTTCGCAAACACCACCTCAACTTTTCCTTCGTAATGGTTGCTGCCCTATCTTCTGCATGAATCATCTTGGTAGAAACAGGGCTATCATATGCTATTTTAAGGGCTGGATTCTGCTCTCTCATCGCAATTCACAAGGTGAAGATGGTGCAGCACCACAGGAACTTAGAGTGGAATTAAGAGCTCATGTTAAAAATGCTGTCTGGCCAGGGTGATTGCCTACTGCCTTTCAAATGTTTGTTTGAGCTCACATCCCAGCTGAACAGCTCCAAGCACATATGAATGAGCAATAATGACTTCTCATTTAATGTCTTTTTTTTTTTTTTGTCTTTTTTTTTTTTTTTCCCCCCCAAGACAGCTATTAATGGTGAAAAGAACTGTAGATTTACTGCGGGTTTGACGCGTAAATTGCAGGAGAGCTACAGAGAGAGCCTGGATGTCCTGATGGCAAATGCTGCCACACCTTGCAAGAAAGCTCAGGCAGCTGCATTATGTGACTCATTCGTAAGGCAGCCAGGGGATGCTGCTGAGTGCAGGAAATGCTTGTCTCTGTGTTCCTTGGAAATTAATAAAAAGGGCATTGACAAATCTGCAGGAGGAAACCTTTGGTCCTCCTCTGGCACAGATCCTCCCTCCCCCAAAGCAGGACTCAGCAGGGCAGAACAGGAAAACAAGGACGGCTTTATGTTGCCTTTCTGCTGCCATTGCCCTTGGCTGGCTGATGAGCCGCTTCATCCTAAGGCAAAGGAAAGCATGGCCTGCCCTACATGGCTGCTGCCTTGGGGCTGCATTCAGGGTGTTGTGGGCACGCTGCAGCACTTTGCTACCTACCTCCAAGAACTTTTAAGGAGGCTAGAAGAGAGATAATGACATGACCTGCACACCAGCCAAGGATGTCCTTCTTCATGATCACCCTATGATAGCAAGGTTTATCATCTATGCAGCCATGAATCTGAACGAATGCGTCTCGTGTTGCCATTAGCCAGGGAAGGGGATGGAAGAAAGCCCTGCTTTTAAACTGCAGTTGGAGAGGGACACCAGTTTAGCTCACAGATCGCATCAGTGCTGACAAAGCCAAATCACCAGAACCCTATCTGGTATTTAAATCATACTTTAATAGTGTGGTTAATAGCTTCAGCTTTAAGGCAGCTGTAAAGTATCCAAGCTTTTTGTTTGACACGGGAGAATTCCGCAACTCTTTTTCACAATCACTGTCAGATAAACAATCGATACAACTACCTTTGCTTTCCCAATACCACAGCCCTGTAATCTATTCAACCTCTGCCCAATCTCACCATGTAAAATGCAGTGACCTAAGCAAGTTTGTTACCTCCAAGAGAGCCTAACAACCCACAGCTCTTCTTTACCACACTCAATCTACATTTTCTCTACATTCCTGACCTTCAAGTGAAATTCTTGGGCTACAATGACATTCACTCCATCTGCATTCACTTTGCGTGGCTTTCTTGATCTGTGATATCTCCCACTCCATCATACCCCTCCAAATCCTTCTTGGAAGGAGGAGGGTGAGCTTGCTTCAGCCAACAATAAAACGTTTAAAGCCACGAAAGCATATTGATGTTTTCTTGTTCAAATGAGTTTGTTTTGTCTTTAGATGATACGGACCATAGGAAATGTTCTTCTTCCTTCCTCTGTGGAAATTTCTCAGAAAATGTTACACAAATCCTTAGCATTAGCCAGAAGAATAAAGAGAAAGTTAAGATCTACCAGAAAGTGAGTAAAGAATACAACAGAAAACACTTTTATGCCACTACATTAAACCATGGTGCACTCATAGTCTGACTGAATGTACTTTTGGTCTTTCTATATCATAAATATTATAGCAGAACTAGAAAAGTAGAAGAAAATGATCAAGAAAATAGAAGGTTTCCCTCAGGCCCTTCATCCATGCTCTAGGTGACCCTGCTTGGCAGGGTGTTTGGACTAGTTGTTCTCCAGAGGTGCCTTCCAACTTCAACCATTCCGTGATTCTGTGAAAATACAACCTAGGGTAATTATCAGGTATCTAAAGAATCTGTGGCAAGCAGAACAACTATTCACTGCTTCTCAGAAAATGGACCAAGAAGCCCCCAGTGGAAATCATGGAGCCTCAAGATTAAAAAATCACAAAAGGAAGTGTTTTTCCATGGACTGCAGATAGAAGCAGTGGAACTCATTGACACAGGACATGGCAGAGGTCAAAAGGAAAAATGGATTAAAAGGGACTAGACACATTCATAGAAGAAATGTCTCCTGAGCCCTGTTAAATGTGACAGTCTGGATGCAAACCACAAATCTAAAAATCCCTCCCCACCTATTGCTAGAAGATGGAAAGGTACACCATGGGAAGAGCATACTTGCCTTTTTTACTGTGTTTCCCTAAACATTCATTATTGGCCACTGTATTAGGCAGGAATCTGGCTTTGCAGTCTCATCCAGTAGAGCCATCTCTGTGTTCTGTGTGTCTCCCAGTAAGACTGGAAGATGTAGAAGAAGTTTTGTCCTCTCTGAGTCTCACAGAGGAAGGAATGCAAACAGGACACTTCCTACCAGACCCCTTGTTCTGAGGTGCCAGCAAACCCACTCTGAATCACTACATGCATACGATGCATCCCAGAATATATAGGTCACTGTCTCAGCTTTGCCCTTGGCCTGCTGCTTGCCTTGCTCAGTGATTATCCTGAAGCTGAGTACATTCAATGCAACAGAGGTTTATAAAGGGGAAAAAAAAAAAAAAAAAACTTTACCAAGAAAATATAGCTTTTCCTATCATGATTGTCAGTACCTTGGGAGAGACAGGCAGAGGAGACTAATCCAGAGATTAGGTCAATAGCCTAGCCATGGACATTTTTTTGTGACTTTGGATTCACCTTTTCCACGCCTCAGTTCTCTGCCTAGAAGATAAAAAAATCATTTTTATTTTTATTTTATTTTGTTAAACCTGCAAGGATTTTATGTATCTAAATATATCAGATTTTTTGATAATATATGTCCCAGTAAAATAACTTGAAGCTGCATTACATGACTGCAAACACAGTTGAAGTTAAACTCCAGGTCTGATATTTCCAAATCACTTTTTCTCTCCCCAATTTAAAACATGAAGTCTTTCTAAAAATAGAAGGGAAAACTAGCATGGTTCACTAAGAGTGATTCTTTAGAAGCTACAGGGTGGATTTGCCCCACTTCATATCAAACCGCTCATACCAGATGGTTGCAATGTCAATGTAAGGACGAACCCAATGCAGATTTTAGAAAATAGCAATGTTGTGGAAAAAGTGCTCCCTCTGGTTATTTTGCTAGAGAATTCATTGCCAACGGCACACAAGAAGTAGGGCAGAGGGCAGTTGGGTTTACCTGCATTGTTTTCATCGCTGCAGTCAGGACGAGGGTTGTTTGTCAAACATGTTTTTGCTTTCCCCCCCAACTAGGTTGCACGTTCCTAACCCTCGGCAATTGTTTTCAGAGGAGGTGATGGCTCCTACTACGGGGCAGTGCATTTCCTGAGAGCAGTGGGTGTGAAGGAATATGAAGGCTTTGTACACACCATGGCGGTCATCTGTTTTACCTGCTTCGTCAGCCATGTTGTTAGGAGCAGAGACCCAAAATGACAGACATGACCGAGGCAGCTGCAGGAGCTAACGCAGCTTCCTTCCTTTGAAACCCCCTGATCCGACACAACAACACTGCAGCATGCTGGTAGTCCTGGAGGATTACAGCATCGCTGCTGACTTTCGGTTAACCCTTTTGAGATCACAGCAACACCCAAAAAACTGCCAAACGATGTAACGAGCTGCTAGGTGACAAATAATGATAGCACCCAGCGCTAAGCATCTCCCCTGAGGTAACACCTTAAACAGTGCACCGTTCAGTAGCTGTTCTTGGTTTGGCACAGTCAATTCTACCAGCATTCAAGCAGTAGCAGAAAAGAAAATTATCTCCCAAAATTTTTCCAGTGGAAAGAAGAAACTTAAACAGGTCATGCCAAGACACTGGGTGAGGGAACACAGCCGGAATGTCAAAGGTTATTTGGTTGTTTGGGCTATGTCAGCAGGTACAGGGAGTGCAAGTGCAGTGCGCCTGACTGCTGAGAAGAGATCGTCAAAGACTACTGCTTGTCATCCAAAGGAAGGAAGGAAGGAAGGAAGGAAGGATGGAGGGAAGGAAGGAGGGAAGGAGGGAAGGAGGGAAGGAGGGAAGGAGGGAAGGAGGGAAGGAGGGAAGGAGGGAAGGAAGGAAGGAAGGAAGGAAGGAAGGAAGGAAGGAAGGAAGGAAGGAAGGAAGGAAGGAAGGAAGGAAGGAAGGAAGGAAGGAAGGAAGGAAGGAAGGAAGGAAGGAAGGAAGGAAGGAAGGAAGGAAGGAAGGAAGGAAGGAAGGAAGGAAGAAGGAAAAGATAGGGAGAAAGGAAGAAAGGGGGAGAAAGGAAGAGAGAAAGAGGAAGGAAGAAGGAGAGAAAACATTTCTGCCTGAGAGAAGTGCTGAACTGGAAACCCCGGAGATTAAGTACCACCATATAATCTCAAAATACATCTTCGTGACAGTCAGCTGGCTTGACTGCTCTGCAGGGGTCTACCAATGCTAATTTAATCTGTTTTACATATTGAAAGCAGAGAACTTTTGTTACCTAACCCATGCTGTCCAGGACCACAACTGCTCAGTTCTGGGGGTCCAAACTGTGTCATTCATCTTCCAGGCTGCCCTCCAAGCTAGGTAGACATTACTGGATCTTGTTATGATACCTCCTACTGAATGATAATCACACCCCTGGATGTAACACATTTTTGCTCCGGAACAAATGCAGATTGACAGCACCTTGTTAACATTTTGCAGGCAGTTACCATTCCTCTCTGTAGCGATCGCTTCTTACAGCAGTACTGCACTGATAGCTGGAAGGACCAGGAAACGGCCTTTTGCCCATATCAACTCTGAGTGGGCATTTGACTTTGATGGTATGGGTCATTTTTCTTTTAATATCTGTTAATAATCATCGCGTCCCTTATTTAGGTAGTGCAACAGATAAAACATGGACTTTCATTACAGGCTCTATCTAAAATGAATGATCAGGAAGAAAATAGTCATGTTCTGTGACAATTTGTAAAGGATTTGCCATCAACAAACACTAAGTCAATGCTATTCCACTGTCATTCCTAAATCCAACTTGGTTTCAGAGTGCAGCATTTTCCAGAACACATGATTTAACTAATACCCTTACTATTGTTTGTTTTGCTTTTCATCCTCCTTCCTCCTTCAAGACTTTATGCACCTTATATATAAGTATCAGCAGGTCCTTTTAAGTCTCGGTCACTCAACATTTTAACCCTAATTTCCCTTCTTTGAGAAACAGCCTCTTCTTCCCTTCTTAAAAGGACACAAACACAGCACATTTCCCATGCCAACCCTTTCTTTTGCCTCTTTTCTGAAGCTATCAGTAAGGATGACATAAGTGATGGAGAGACTTCTAATGGTTGGACAACGTTATGCTAGGAATTACTCATCGACTAGCTGACATCCAACCTTCTTTTATTCTTCTCTTTTGTCTTACATTTTTCTTTGAAAAAGGAGACCTTTTCCCCAAACTCCCAAATGCACTAGTGCATGAAGCATTCCAACAATAAGGAAATGAATATTTAATTACTTTAATTCTACTGTGTTATTGAAAGCACAATTTCAAGCAAGTTCATTTTACACGTGGAGATATTAAGGCAGGCAGTTTCAGTCCCCAGGTCTCACCACAACTGCTGAAGCCATGAGGACATCTGGGTATATGTTGCATTGTTTCAGCACATTGAAATTCTGGCAGTGTGTCTAGTTAGCATTGTTCATTACAAGTGAAAACCAAAGCCCCTCCTGACCGTCACAATTTAAAAAAAAAAAAAAAAAAAAAAAAAAAAAGGCTCTGCACTTCCTGGTTGCAAATAAACTATATTGGAGCACACACAGAGCACAGCCACAGATTCTGTATTCTACCCAACCCCAAAAGTTCGGTTAGGAAGTGCTCCAAAGTTGCAGAGAAGTTGGCATTTCCAATTATTCTGGCTGAGCGGTTCCTGCGGGCCAGTTGTCAAACACAATTTGCAAAGGCTCCTGGCACTCTGACCAAGGGGGAATTCCCCAATTTATGTTATAACACAGAGAGAAGCAGTAACATTTTAATCAGTCTGTGGAGCCTGCTGGGAAGCTCCATTATAAAGCATTGTTATGCCCAACAGGCCTGCAGTTTGGTACGGCCTGGGAGGCTACAATGGGCTTTATTTCCTTACTGCAGCCACCACGGATATCAATGCAAAATTAAACAAAGGATGTTTCCCCTCTCCCTTGACACTTAACACACTACAGTAAGTGACTGTAGTAAATTACTCCTTCTGCATAATAGTATGAGCTGTTTCAAGAGCTATCTGTGAATGAATGAAGTTAGATCAGGGAATACGTGTGTGTTAACAAGGGAAGTCCCAATTAGGAAGTAGAGACAGAGGTCTTAATCTGGAGGACTCTCAAAACATGGGTGAAAGATCTATCCTGACAGCTCACTTTGGGCACTTAAATGCATGTTGAAGCGTGAGTTCTCTATCTATACTAAAGTTCAAAGTTATGTTTTTTTACATAAAAAGTTCTGTGTTTTTTTTTGTTTTGTTTTGTTTTGTTTTATTTTACATAACTTTTTACATTTTTACTCTATCTTTTAAAGACTCTGAGGGATGGAAGGGCAACAATATCAGCCTTCATCCCATCAGCTAGCCGAGGCAGCCTCATTATAAAACCAAAAATACTTCAAGGAAAAGGGAAGAGAAAAAGAAAAAAGAGACAAACAAACAAAAAGGTGTAGACTCAGTAGGAAAAAAAAAAAGTATTAAAAAATGTTTAAATTGATTAGAAGATGTATAAACTTGAAATATATACCCTTTAAGTGCAATAGTTCCTAAGTTCATGTTTTAAATGCATGAATTAGAATCTTTCTTGAAGCAATTACAGTATTCCTAATTAAATTGTGGCTTTTGTACTGTAATATCAATTAGCTCTTTAAAAACTACATTATTAATTTATCAAGGAGACAACTTGATAACAGTGAAGGCAATAAAATAGATCAGCCTGTAACACCCATTGCTAGAGGGAACAGACTTCATTCAGAATTACATGGGCAGTGAATCTCCACTAACTTCTGTATAGCTGCATCGATTCACCCATCTCAAGGCTCTGCCTGACTAACATTAAAACTTTCTTTTTTAAGTGGTCTATTGCCTGTTACACACAGCCATGAACGAAATCACATTGTCACAGGATAGGATCTGTAGCGGGGTTGTGTTATAATGAGTTCTTCACTGTAAAAAATGTGTTTTAGTGTTATGGGAGAGAAGATAAGGACAAAAAATCAGTTGGGGGGAGAATGAGAACTGAAGTTAATAAAAAGAACAACTTCTGCATTGAAACAGATTTTAGCTAATAATAATGAAGTGTCCAGATGACAAACCAGAAACAAAAGGAGGACTGGGAAGTACCTCTGGAAGTTATTTCTGAAGAGCAAACAGATGGTTGGGATGGCTTACATGTGCTTGACAGCAGCTACTTGTGGAGTAACAAAAACTAGTTGATCCGCTGATGGGTTTGAATCACACAGAACTCTCTGCACTCAAAGAGACACTATAGGAAGGAAAATGCAAAAAATCCTCTGAAGAAGAGGAATGCAAACAAAATGTGGACACGGAAGTAGGACAAGCTTTCCCCACTGCCATAAAAGTATATATGCCTCAATCTCTCTCACATGAGTGTTATAGGAAAAGATCTCTGTAGCTCCTGGTTTACCAGCCTATTTCTATATATATATATATATATATAATATTTGTGCATATTTCTCCCATTTTAGCTACAGCTCACCTATTTCTTTATTCCTTTCTGATTCTTCTTTCGACCATATTTCTAACATTGTTTCTTTTAAGCATTCTTATAGAGACAATTTCTTCACAAGGGCCCCACAGACACTTTTCTGTTTTGCAAAGGTATAATTTGTATTTACATGAATATCTTCTGGGTCCAAAAACAAGCTCCAAATCACTTTGGCATTGCCTGCTATAACTTGTTGATGTCGACAGAGACCTGCTTTGAGCCATGGAGATAAAGCGTAACATACAGCTCCACCTGCTGCTGGAGGAGCCTCCTGCATGGATCATAACCACACAGTTTTCTGCAAACATATGTAGGGAGGTTACAGAGTTTGTACCACTGGAATGTATTTGGGAATTTCATGTAGCCTGCCGTTCATACAGGCTTCCAAATGAGCCTGTCTGCTTTGCTCCTGTGTACAGTTAAGGGGCTGGTCCTCAGTACTGAACAGTGAGATATTTACCTCAGACGGGAAAATGTCATTTATTCACAGCTTGACACAATAACAAGGATCTACTTCACAAAATGTCTGGAAGAAAACAGCCATTATCCCCAGGCACCCTATTCAGGCTGCCCTCTGGCTCATTACTGCAGCTGAGTCTTTGGCATGGCAGCATCCCAGCCAGGTTGCTCCCCACTCAGTCCCCATGCAAAGACTGTCAGGATCGTTCCATGCCAAGCTCCAGGGGGACAGGGCTGGCCCTTCACAGTCCATAAGCTCTGAATGTCTGACAGTCTTGGGTACATCAGAAATACAGTTAACAAAGTCAGCTTCTGCCAAACTAAGTGCTTGGAGTCACAGCACCAGCATTTTCAGGGTGGGGTGGGGATCGGAATTATTATTATTATTATTTTATTTATTTATTTTAATATAATCGGGGGGTAGGGACAATGAACTTAAATCCTCTGGAATGGGATACAAAAATGCTTCCAAAGTTCTTTGAAAGAAGGAGGTATGAAGGCAAAAGCTGAGTTGGTAACAAGATCACAACTAGAAATCCAGGAAATATTCCAGTAGGAATGTGAAGAACGCTTCAAAATTAACTCAGCCAGAAATTTAAAGTGTGCTTTCATTTTCTTAAAAAGTTCTTCCTAGAAAAAGTGTTTTTCTTTAGGAGGAATCAGCTACCTGGCAAGAGTATTCCCATTGTGTTACAGATGTGTGAAAAACAAACAAGCGAATGAACAAACAAACAAACAAAAAACAAAACAGAACAAAACAAAAACAAAACAAAAACAAACAAACAAACAGTAAAGAATACTGAGAGAAATAGATAGAATTTTTCAAGGAGGAGTGTTTTTGTTTGCTTGCTTTTTGCAAGAGCCCTAAGAACTGTGCCTTCTAAATGACAATAACGATAAAGACATAAGCCATACCTAGGTATAAATCTTCCTACTGTAAATGTGGAGATGATCATGATGTTATACAAAGATTTTAATATGGTTCATGACAGCATTCCAGATGATCAGGTAAATATCAAATATTTTCAGGTTGGATGAAAACCCATGTCTTTGGCAGGTTTAACCTGACATAGAAGGTATAAAACTTTGTGTGGTGAGTTTCCGTATTGGAAAATATACATCTAACTTATGTCATTTTGTAGTTAAGTTCCAAAACATCACTTCTCACATCAGCATCAGGAGGCAATACAGTTGTGAAAGACCTCATGTCTAGTACACAGTCACTATCCCAACGCAGGACTGCAATGGAAACTTCTGGCAAAGAGGAGAAAAAAAGAGGAGACAGAGCTGCTAAGCTGAAATGAATGGGATAAGTACTTAAACCATATACTCATCACAAAACATGTTTGACCAAAACCCAGGGAAGATGGAAACAATTCCACAGATGGCAAAGCTCCAGAACTGATGTCTTACACAAGGTGCAGGGAATGTTTTCTTTGAAGATAAAAGGTATCCAAGCGTGAAATCTGTGATCAATATGGGAAGATGAATGAAAAAGTAAGGCAGTGAACCAACCCCTCCCCCCTCCAAACAACAACAACAAAAGAACTTAAAAATACTGGTTGCATTTTAATTCCACACTCATTAGACAGCACTTGGGAAGAAGACCAACAGCTGCTGCATATACATTAAACTGACTGCATATAAAATATACCATGTTCATCCTTGATGTATATATGTTTCCCTTACCAGTTAGGGGCTCCTTCGTTTTCTTTTTATTCTCTGAAGCCTTGAAAGAATGAGATGTTATAAAATGAAATAAGTTACTCTTATTTGCTGAGGAGTATTGCTGATCTTTTTATTCAGGAGCTTCATGCAGCTATAAATATGTGCTCCTGAAGCATTTTGCAACTTCAGGAAGTACCATCAGCAATTAGAAGAAGAATTTATTAAATCTGCAATTAGACGGGATAAAAATTTACACTATTCCCACTGAAATTTCTTGGGGTGAAATATTGTCTGTATGATTTGCAGAAGGCCTGATGCCCACTGATACAAATAATCCAGTTAGGAAAAACCTAGTGGATTGTCTGAAACAGCTTTAAATTAATTTTCTCACTGCTATATCTTTCAGAAATGAAGTATTACCAATCCATCTCTTGACTAGTAACAGACATAAAGAACAAAGACTGCAAGCAAAGATAAATTTTCCTCAAAATTTGGCAAAAGTTCTGGTTTGGTTTTCTGTTTTGCTAGCTGACTCCTGAAAATGAGAAACAAAATTAGATATATGAATTTTAGTTAATATCTGTTTTGCTGCTACTTAGAAATGGAAGAAGAGTGCTCCATTACTAAGGTCTCAGCTGAACACATATTTACACTCTGCCCACTTTTAAGCATGTGAGCAGTCTCATTGATTTTAATAGGACTACAGGATTCTTCATATTGACCTCATTTAATGTCAAAATACTACCTCCTATGTCTTCCAACAAGAAAGAGAACAGGAGAATGGTTGATCTCCTGGGGCAAACTCAAAACAGAGGCAACAGGCATTTCTGATGTGCCATTAAGTCAAGCAGGCATGGCATGAGACAGTTTTGGCAAACATTGCCAATTTAATGAAGAAGGATCTGGGAAGACACAGGCCAGCCAGTGTCCTGGGAAGATCATGAAGCAAATCTTCCTGAACGTCATTTCTGGACACATGAAGGAGGTGAAGGTGACGAGATGACTAGTTCAGTGAACAAGGGGATGAAAGTGGATGTCATTTACCTTGACTTTAGTAAATCTTTTGTTGCCATTTCCCAAAGCATCTTTTCAGCTACCTGGAAAGGTATGGCTTGTGTGGGTGGAACAGTAGGTGGACTGCCAGCATTAAAGAGCTCAAAATGCAAAGGACAACCAGTTGCTAACGATGTTGTGTTCTAAAGTGTTGATCTTGTTACTGATACTGCTCAACACCTGCACTAACAAACAGGACACAACCAACTATTGCCCGTTACCAACTCTTCTAGCAAGAGTAAATGGTATTGGCCATAGAGCATCCAGGCTGGAAATGGACATACAGTGTGATGCTATTGACTGATGCCATTAGAAAGCATGTAAAATAGCTGCATAAACAGAGCAACACACATCCATTGTACAAAATTAACTTACCTTATATTGACCTCACTTTATTTTCTACTCATCTGCCTAGACCCTTCAGAGCAGGGAGAAAATCTAGTTATTCAATTTTTTGAGAACCAGCATTAAGACTCAGAACTGACCAGGATTTTGAGGAATTACCAGGTAGAGTATGTTAAAGTCACAGATTAGGAATCTTTTCTGCTTTTCAGCAGATGGCTTCCTTGGATATAAGCTTAGAATTCTAGGATTGGATTCTTTACTTTGAAGCAGTTGTAACAGGTAGGTGGGATCATCAAAAATATCTAAGACCTCTCAAGTTTTTAATATGCAGTTCAGGTGTCTAATTCACATTGATTTCATACACTGTTCTGAAGTGTTTCTGTTGCAGAAGTAATTCGTGCATAAGCTAGGTTAAAATTGTCACTCTCCCTTTGTTTTTCTTACTTCATTAACAATGTATATTGTATATATAAATATGAATTATTTATTGTCATCCCTCTGCCCCCTTTCTTATTAATGTGTAAATAGTACTCTGAATAGTATTCTGAGAGATCCTATCAAATGTTAATGTAACATCTCTTTGATGAAGTTTTTTCTTGAAAAACTAGAAAAAAAAATATTTGGAAATTATTTCCAATAATCTTTCCAGGGGAAATATAAAGCATTTCAAAAAACAAACAAACAAACAAACAAAACAAACAAACAAAAAAAAACACTTCATACCTGCTGTTAGTCTCTCTCATGACTGAATAGAAGGCAGAGAATAGTATGAGTGATTGCTGCAGAACGATGGTGTTGAGCATATCTCTTGGCACATCCCTCTTCACCTTCTGTCCACTGTAAGAGACCTGAACATTAGAGGACTTGTAGTCTATTAATTTGTGTTGGGCTGTTTGATGGTGCTGGAGCACTGCAAGTTTTGCTTGCTCACTTTTTTTCTGCCATATAACACACTGTGTGCATCAGATTAGCACCTTCTCTATGCTATATACATGTACATCCAGAAAGCCTTGAGGTATACATAACTCAACCCGAAGACCTCCTTCAAGCCAAATACAGTTGCCTACAAAACATTTACACCAAATACCTTTTGATGATGTGAAGCTGATGAAAGATGACTGTGGAGGACACTATGGATAAGAATTGTTGCGTTCATATGCATTTTTAGGTCTGCTTTCTAGCTTTGTATCTCAGGTATGCACTAATGTTTCTTATTGATGAAAAACCTTGGACAGAAAATGCTGCCTGTCTGAAAGCAGCTCTTTGCACATACATTTGCTACTGCATTTGAGTTTCCTTTAGCTATAAAAAACTCAAAAACACCAAATTCTCATCTCATGTTTGTAATTTTAACTCACTAAATCAGGAAGACACTGCTTCTGATAATAGTAAATGTAATTTGTAAATGCAATTTACCACTTACAGCAAAACCAAAGCAACAGCAAACCACCCAGAAAAAGTAAAGATACTAATCTTGGGGTGCACTGAGTAATACACATATACTGTAAACCGCAGAATACTAAGCCCGTGCAATGAATTTAAGATCTACTTGAAGGACCGTCAGAAACAATTGCTTATCCTGCTAACATCCGTTGATTTCAAGAAAAGCCTAATTGGGACAAAATGAAGCACATCTAAAAAGAGTCTACCTTGTCTGTCAGGAGA
Organism: Anas platyrhynchos; assembly: GCF_047663525.1. Classification (NCBI taxonomy): domain Eukaryota; kingdom Metazoa; phylum Chordata; class Aves; order Anseriformes; family Anatidae; genus Anas; species Anas platyrhynchos. The sequence continues at coordinate 88,785,796 of NC_092588.1, read as the reverse complement.
ACAACGAGGTCAAGACTGGAAACAATACACTGAATTTTTGTTCTGACCCAAAGAAATTAATCTACTACTCTTCTGTAACTACTCTTCTGTAATTAATTTCATTTAAAGTAATTTATTACTCTTCTGCTCTTTCATAAGTAAACATTAAGTAAAAATACAAATGGTCAAACAACACACATACTAAACACCACAGTTTTGAAGAATTCCATTTAAAATGTAACTATCCATGCAAAAAGTATATTGTCATTGACCTTATTAATTTAAGTGGGATTTAATCAAAAATAACACCTAAACTTTACCTACCAGAGTAAAATTTCCAGCAAAACTTAGGAACAACAGAGTTTGATCTTGTACAATTCTATGGATTAATCTTCAAAAATACTCAAGGGACTTGCTGAAGGTACTTCCTTATTAGTGAACATCAGGTTTCATAATTATAGGTAGAAGATTTCTTCCAATTTGTGAAGAATGTTTCCAGAACAATGTCCTCTCAAATTAGTCCTGTAGTTTACAAACATTTTACTTCTAGTAATTGAAGTTCATGATCTTTTTGTTGAAGGCATTCACTTCACTAATGGCAGGGGAGAGAAAATAACATGTTTTGTAAAAGTAATCAAGCTTACTATACTTCAAATATATCTGAAACTGACTGAAGGCAAGGTAGCTTAGCAATTGCAATATTCTGTTTCTTGCTTACTCAAGAAGGAAGAAGGAGCCCAAACTGGTCTATTATTTCTTCACAGAACTATTAATATAAAATACATTTATTACAGATTTCAATAGCTGAACTAAGTACAAGCCAAGTTCTATTTAGCTGCATTCATGTAATTCTTCTGGAGTTAAGTGCAAGTCAAAGAACTGGGCCTTAAATTTATCTAAAATATTAATACTCGTGGAAAGCTAAACAACAAAGTCATCAGATTGAAGCTATTGGATCATTTATAATAAAGTCTGCTGTTTCACAAGATCTTGGCCTTGACTATGCTTGTACTAGCACCAGTGATGCGTAATTCAACTGGAGACAGGGTAAAATGAATAGGCGAGACTGCAATCATGCCTTCTGAGTCCAGTATCAACATCTTCACAACTTTTATTTAACACAAAAGTTGTCCCCTTGATCCATATTACAGTTTTCTTCCTAGAAATCCTGGCAGAATAACAGTCTCTCTTTTTCTTTTGCTCTCTTCTACTCTTTTTCCTCTGAGGTAGACAGAAATTATGCAGCACACGGAGCAGCTGCCAAGGACAGTTCAGCTAGGAGCGCTGTAACAGGAGTCACATTTCACGTGTCTCCCAGCCAGCCTTGATGTAATGCAGGGAAAATCAGATGATCTTTGGCATGTGTGAGAGGAGGAGAGAGCAATCTACCAGGTCAGAGCTATCACAGGAGGAAGCTGGTGTGAATGCAAGGAGTTTACTTCCCTGGAAACATTCCAGCCTTGAAACTCATGGGAATTCCCTCTGCAGGAGCTTCCGAGCTCAGAAAACCAGGCAGGAAACTGACTGCTTGCCTCTTTTGCATCTCTTGAATCTCTCTGTGGGCATTTACTGCCAGTTTTTAAACACATCGAACGGACTCCTGATTTCTGCCTTCCACCCTCTCATGTACATGCTGTGGGGTACAAGGGACTCTAGGAACCAGTGGGCCTGTGAAGGGGACAAGTCTATAAAAGGCCAGGCCACTGGGGATCAGGGCAGTGGCAGCAGAGAACGATGGCCAGTCACAAAAAGGAAACATGGAAATGTCTGTGAGCTCTGTTATAATTCAGAGCCCCTTCAGTCTTGATAATGCTGCCTTGCTACCAGCTGGTAGGCCAGCACCTGGAGGAATCACCCCCACAGACTCCAGCAGAGTGCCCTGAAGGAGCAGCTCCTTGGGAACAAGATCTCTTACCAGCGTAAAATCCAAGCAGCTCTGCAGCAGGCTCTGTGAAGATTTATGCAGCCTCACGCTGCCTTTGAAGGAAATCTGTCTTTGGGAGTAGGTATGTTAGGTTGGATTTCATTTCAGATTATGGCACCTCAATTAGGAGAAAGAACTCCTCTGAAAAGCGGTCTTAAGAACTCATCTTTTAGCACTCTTCAGATGAAAAATACTCAGAAACTATCATAAAATGAACAGCTCAAAGTTTCATCTTCAGAAGCATACATATAGCATCAAATTGCACCCTGACAAAAAAAAAAAAAAAAAAAAAAAAAAAAAAAAAAAAAAACTACAAAAAAAGATGAGTCCAGTTTTATGCCTCCTCACTACAACAAGGATCAGTCTGGATCCCTTACCACTTCCTTTGTGTTTGTCAGACACAGCTCTGTCATCCAGCCGTACCTGCAGTAAGAGTGGCCAAATCCCACTTTTTATGAACAACATCAGCTTGTGTTGTTGTGTTTAAGAGACTTCCTCATTTCTGGGAGTGGCAGTTACTAGTGCCATGGGAACAACTTCAGCAACTTGGCAGAAAATTTACAGCGGGTGCTAAAAAATTGTGGTGAGTAGATAAAGTAAGAAAGGACATTTTTCAGCTTTAGTGCCTGAGAATATGTGGCAAAGGCCACCAAAAAGCCTTGGTGCAAAACCTCTGCCAGAGCAGCAACACTTGTTTGCAGGTCTCAGTGTCTGAGCTGTACACTGAGCTGCAGCCCACAGACAGAGCGGCTCAGTACTAGTCTGGAGATGGCTGCATTGCTGCTTGTGATATGGGCAAGGTATGGACATTGCTCTGGGATATATAGGATTCTGAAACAGAATTTTTATCATCACACCAGCTGACAACAGTAGTTGTTTCAAGGAAAACTTATGAGAATTCAGGGGAGAACAGGACTGTCTCTGCACTGGCCTACTTGCAGCACTAGTCCCAAACCCTTCGTAGCATCTTCTGCTGGTACAGATCTTAATTATTCACATATCCAGCCTCATTTGAGATTTGTATAGATTTTGTATTTGTACTTTAGCCTCATTTCAGATTTGTATAAAGACATTTTGCATTCCTCTCAATTCTCATAACTTTAGTAACATTTTTTCAGCAAAAATAAGTTCTTATTCCACTTGCAAGGGTCTTTCTACATAGAATAAGACTTTAAGTTACTGAAAGCCCTGCACATTCTATTCAAACAAAAAGCTGAGCCACTCACAATAAGTTCAGAGGTAGCTGGTTTCTGTCACTACTCCTCTGCACAATGGTTGAGATAGATTGAAACAGGAAGGACAAGGTCTTACTGCTTCAGCTAAAGCAGCAGTGTAGGTCTGGGGCATGCAGAAGGGAGGGAGGAAAGGAGATGAGGAGAGGGGAGCACTGTTTTTCATGGTAGGAAGAAGACAGTAATCTCTCCTCTCTAGCAGAGAAAAATCTAGATGGAACATTGTCAGTTAATGTCTTAAAGTGCCCTGCTAAGGCATTCCTGCTAACCTCAAGCTTATTCTGTTGATTGCCAGTTTATATGTACTTGGTCTTGGAACAAGACTAGGAGGAGGTACGTGCCTTCCCCTCCTTTAAAACTCAGTGCTTGCTCATTGATAATAAAGGCAGATAAAGCAATATGCTTCCTTCATTATTTTTGAAACAACATTTTATCTAATTAAATTCCATTTTTATCCTTCCTTTCCTCCTCCCAGAAATCTAAAGACAAACCAAAAATAGTCAAGGTCTTCTTTTCAATTTTGCTCTATTAAAAAAGGTTGTTCAAAAAAAAATAAAAAATCTTGACTTTTCTTCAAATGTCAGTAAAAGTTAAAAATAGGAAGGTACCAGAAAAGCCTTTTATTGTGCAGTCATAACAGTACCACATCACGGCTGAGCACTTCAATTAAAATGATACAGCATGACAGTGATGTGATACATCTCTGCACTTGGTCTTTCAGGATGCAGCAAAAAATTAGTACAATTTTGATTCTGTCTGCCAACCTTCTTTTTTTTTTCAAATAGGTTACTCATATGAGATAGTAAAGTATTCTTTCCATTGTATGCTGTGATACAGGTATTTTTAAACACATTTTTCAGGTGTTAAAAGCAACATTATTGTGTGGCCTCCAAGCCTGCTAAGACAAGAGAAGGAAGACTAAGAAAGATTTTGGAAAACAATATTTTTAGCTGGACAAAAGAGTCATCCATTGTTTGGAAAACCACAGCCAGGATAGTTATGTTGTCTTGCAAATTAGATAAGAGTTGCAGGTGTGAAATTACTTTTGATATTTAGATAATTAAATTAATTTAGGAGACAAATTCATGCTGACACTTGTGAATTTATGGATGCTGATACAGATCAGATTGAAAATGAAATGTGAAAGCCCTTTAAAGCTGAAGCCATTTAAAGAGGCATTTGTAAATTCTATGAACTTTGTGTTTTCTTTACAGTGAAGGGCCATCACAAGCAAACTGTTTTCTTCAAAAAACAATCCTGTTCTATAATGTATAAATTATTGTAAGTGTCTCTGGTACAGTAAAAATATAGAAGTCAACCTTAATGTATAACCAACAGGATATTCATGAATATTTTGTTTCTTAACACTGTGTAAATTAACATCAAGGAAAACTGCAAAAGGAAGTGAGTTTTCAGATGCATTTATTAAGTAGAAAAAGGCAAAAAAAAAATCATGATTGTGCAAAATCTTGTATATGCTATGATTCTCACCAGTGAAAACAATTTTAAGTTAAAGCATTCATATAGGCATTTGCTGTGCTGTGTTAAAAATCAGTAAGAACACAGTGGCCAGTCCATTTAAAACCCAGGTTCATGAAGTTCCCCTCCAAGGTGACTTGGCCATGAAATCATCTGCTTGTGATATGACTTACTTGGTCCAAGATATTTTGTTGATACATTTTTGCAGAGAGTACTTCCAGAAACTGCAGATGTTCTTTTCATCTCAGAGAAGAAAGGGAAAACTAATCATTATTTGGTTCCTGCTCTGCGAAAGTATTTTAAGAGAGCATTGCATTTTGTCATAGTGTTATTTTCAATAGCAAGAGATAGAAATCCAATACTATTCTTCCAGTCTGCAACTTCTTCCATTTATTTAACCACTCTCAGGTTCTTTTAATTGATGTTTCTGCCCATACAGATGATGCAAAACATCAAAACCAAGGTGTCTAACTCAGTAGCATCGCATCAATGGAAAAACACGTGTAGGAGTAATCTCAGAAGGTAAGTCTAATTGCTGTTTAAGGAACACAACTATTCTTTTAAACTCTAACGCCTGGTAATATTAGATTATTTATTTATCCAGAATTGATAAATAAACACTGCAATTGGTAACTCAACAACAGAAGTGATTCTGAAACCAGCAGGCATTTCACAGAAGACAGCATTATATATATGATAAAAATGTTGCATGAATCAACACTGCAGAACCAGAGAATATAATAAGGACACATAACTCAGAAAAAAAGGCAACAGGGAAATACAAACAACAAACAAACAGACAAAAACACTTGGAGAGAAAGCATCTACCCTAAGTGGGGCAGGGAGTGAGGAGGGATAGATTAAAGTTGTTAGACAGGATAGAGCAAGTTAATTCGTATCATTACACCTGAAAAGAGACATTTACAGAAAAAAAAAATAAAAAAAATCCGCATGATAACTGTAGTGATAGGAACAGCTGGAATATGGGGCAGCCTAAAGACCATTTGTAGAAGCTGCACTACTAAAAATACCCAAAATCAACGGAAGGAATGAATTTAAAGTATTAGAAATGACAGTTTTTCTCCCAGCTAGACTGTAACACCACAACCTGGGCAGAAATATGCAATGTGAGACCGTGTCACCCTGCTGAAGTCAAAGTAGACAACATCCATTCTTCCTTCCTCATCCCCTCATCCATAGATATAGTCATTTCATTATAAAATGAATCTGGTTGATCCAGCATATTATTCTTGGCAAATCTGTCTGTTCTCGGTGACCTTCTGCTTCATAGGCTGAAAACTGGCTTCCAAGAGGACTTGTGCCATGAATTTCCTAGAGGTATAGCTGAAGCTGACCTATCTGGTTCCATGAACGTGTATGGGTTAAGATTTCTCAAGAGAACCCTAACTTGGTCCTCTTCCACTACCAGTAGTTGTCTCCTGTTTGAACCCTCTAGGCACAAAGGCTTGAGAAATGTTGATAAAGACAGAGGCAAAGAAAGTGCTGAGTATCTCCGTCTTATTTATATCTGCTGTCACTAATTTACCCAGTCCATTTAGCTGTGGGCCTACATTTTCCTCATTTGTTCTTTTACTGCCAAGTCAGGGGGAACAGATACTTTGATATTTACTGCCAGTTTCAACTCCAGCTGAACTTTTGCTGTCCTTGTGTCACCCCTGGCCTGGGCAACTTCAATAATCCTTGTCTGTACTCTGTTCCTGCTTCTGCCACTTACACCTCTTCTTTTTCCATCGGAGCTCAGCACAAGTTCCCTGTTTGGTTAAGCCAGTCTTGTGGCATGTGTACTTATTTTCCTGATCCCTGGAATGTACAACTCTTTACTCATATTACTTGACAATACATTCTAAATGAGTCATTTTTCTTGAGCTCCTCTGCCTTTCAGAGCTGCCTCCCACAGGATCCCAGACACCACTTCCCTCAATAAGTCATTCGTCTCTTCTGAGTCCCGGGGTCTGTTCCCTATTCATTGCCTACCTCACTCCTCTTGGGACCTTGAGCATCAGTGTTTTATGGTCAATACAGACAAGGCTGCCGTCTCTCTAATCAACAAACCACGTCATCTCAGACCATAATGTTCTGGGGGAGGATGTACTCAGTCCTACAACACACACAGTAGGGATCACCGCTGTGAGGTTACAGTCCCAGGACGTGAAATGCTTACAGAGGAAGGCTCATGGTGCAGCAGAAAATATGTTTGTTTTATTTTCCTTCTCAAAAATGTAAGAAATGGCAGAGGCTATACTCTGTGCATCTATGTATTTCACTATTAAGGAGAATTTGTCAGCCTTTACAGGATACACTTATCAATCCTGATATGTCACATAAATACACTTATTCTTTATATGATAGGGAACTGGGGGATTTTGAAGCTGTACTCTTATCTACTTTCTTTTAAAAACCCAGCCATGACAACAGTACCAGTCTCCTATGAATTCAGAGGCAGCTGTTTATTTCTTTATGCTTCACTGTCTTTCTCCACCCTGTTGTCTCTTAAATTGCAAGCTTTGTGGCAGGAAAGTCTTTTGTTCATTGTTTTTTGTTTGTTTATTTGTTTTGGGTGGTGGTGGTTTTTTCTTGGACATCACCCAGCACAATAGGGAATGAAGTCCCCAAGCTTTAACATAGTACTAAGAAACAAATGCTCATTTTTTTTTCTTTTTCTAATTTTCTATATTTTAGGTGACAATTCAGACCATTTTCACCCAACTCAACCAAACTCCAGGAACTGTTCCATAGATATATTCCCAAAGATAATGGTTTCAGCTACAGTGAGCACATTATTGTTATAAATGCTCTTCGGATTTGCCTAGGACAAATAATACCCAATATGTAATCTACAGATAAAAAAACATCTTTTTAAAGACAGACAGAAGCACAAAGGGATGACCAAATTATGGGCACTACTACCAGAGGAAGCAAAACTATCTTTGTTATAGCCAGTGTTTTTTCTTTTTCCAAAAAACAATAGAAAGACAAATTAGAAAGAACATGACATTGTTCTTTACAAGAGAGGATGTGAATTCTTATTACTGAAGAATTAGCATAGTTGTACATAATCTTTTATATGGGCACTTGGGCCCAGAGAAAGGTTACATTTTATTTTTGAAAGCTTTGGAATACCAGAACACCAATGTTTTGTCATGCCTTCAGTGACAGAGAGTAAAAAACAGAGACAAAACACCCAGCAAGCATAGGTATGTGCTTCAAGGACAGTGAAGAAATTAAGAACAGCCTGTCTCTCTAAAGGTTTTGCTTCCTCTTTCTGTCTTCCTTTTCATAGGTACACACATCGTTCTTCTATAACTAGTTGATAAACTGAATTCCTTCCAAAGGTGCTAACTAAAATGACACTACTTTTAGGGGCGAGGCAACAAAATGTATACCTCTTGCCTCTTGAGATGACGCTCCTCAGGTCAACACAGAAGTGATCCAACTACCAGACACTTGATCCGTATTTTTCAGACAATTGAGTATTGACAGTAACTCTCCTCCCTAACTCTCCTCCCCACAGCCGTGGTGTTTAAGAACACAGGCTAGAGCTATGTTGTTTCTTCACAAGCATAATCAAGGTATCAGAGGATTTCAGAAGTACTGACAAACAATTTCATATTCTTATTTTGTGTCTAGATGCCAGGATTATTTTATTGTGGAGCTAATTGTAGTTTGCAGAGTTTGTGTTAAGTGCCGTGCCTGGACTTCGGCAAAGCAAAATGGTGCAAAAAGCTAGAACTGATGTGGTAATCCATATGTACTGGGGCATAGCAGTAAAATGCTGACTGGTACAACAGAGGCTTGCAAAAGTGTTTTTTTAAGAACACAGCTGCAGATCACAATATGATAGATGAATACTTTTTTGCATAGCTTCTTCAATAAACTGCATTTTATCAAAATGCTTGACCAAAAGACAGATATTACAGCATAAGTTCATCAATGATCTGGACGACGGCATTGAGTGCACCCTCAGTAAGTTCACAGATGACACCAAGTTAGGTGCGTGTGTCAATCTGCTCGAGGGTAGGAAGGCTCTGCAGGAGGATCTGGATAGGCTGCACCGATGGGCTGAGGTCAACTGCATGAAGTTCAACAAGGCCAAGTGCCGGGTCCTGCACTTGGGGCGCAATAACCCCAAGCAGAGCTATAGGCTGGGAGACGAGTGGTTGGAGAGCTGCCAGGCAGAGAAGGACCTGGGAGTGATGGTGGACAGTCGGCTGAATATGAGCCAGCAGTGTGCTCAGGTGGCCAAGAAGGCCAACGGCATCCTGGCTTGTATCAGAAACAGTGTGACCAGCAGGGCTAGGGAAGTGATCGTCCCCCTGTACTCAGCTCTGGTGAGGCCGCACCTCGAGTACTGTGTTCAGTTTTGGGCCCCTCGCTACAAGAAGGACATCGAGGTGCTAGAGCGGGTCCAAAGAAGGGCGACGAAGCTGGTGAAGGGGCTGGAGAACATGTCCTATGAGGAGCGGCTGAAGGAGCTGGGCTTGTTCAGCCTGGAGAAGAGGAGGCTCAGGGGCGACCTTATCGCACTCTACAGATACCTTAAAGGAGGCTGTAGAGAGGTGGGGGTTGGCCTGTTCTCCCACGTGCCTGGTGACAGGACGAGGGGGAATGGGCTAAAGTTGCGCCAGGGGAGTTTTAGGTTAGATGTTAGGAAGAATTTCTTTACTGAAAGGGTTGTTAGGCACTGGAATGGGCTGCCCAGGGAGGTGGTGGAGTCACCATCCCTGGAAGTCTTCAAAAGACGTTTAGATGTAGAGCTTAGGGATATGGTTTAGTGGGGACTGTTAGTGTTAGGTTAGAGGTTGGACTCGATCTAGAGGTCTCTTCCAACCTAGAAATTCTGTGATTCTGTGATTCTGTGAAAGGTATCTATAATAGTACCAATTCCTCTGTTTCAAGCTAGTCAATGATCACTGTGAGGAAACCTAGACCCTCAAATTACCTGTGGAGTAAATGTGCCCTCCTGTTATTTTACTCTCAATAGGTACAGATAGATGCGTTGTTCCTGAAGATGCAAGTATCCCTTTACTCCACTGGAGGAATAAAGAAATGAAGTCCTGCAAAATATACCAGAAAAGGAGGGGGTGGAGAGGAAACCAATCCAGAGTGTTAATAAGATAGCATGTGTCCTTGGAATGGATATGTGCGAAACATTGAGCGGCTTTTGCATGATTCTTGTTTACAACTTGCATCAGCATTGCAAATGAAAAATGAAAATACCACAATCTTTGCAAGCAGATGAAGTTATCTGCAGGCCTCTTCAGGACTTGAGCAAGTCTGGATTTTTCCCAGCTCTGTTTCAAAATTTGCAGAAATCCACGTCATCTGTATGACCCTGAAAGTGCAGCAACTGATATTAGTGAAAGCCATTAGCAATTCTTCTGCTCCAAAAAGCTGCTATTTCATTCCAGACAGCTCCTGCTGTGCAAAACCTACCTACAGCAGCTTGGGCTCTATGCAAAAATAAAGCATGATTTTTTAGATTCTGCAGTACTGGCCTACTGTATCAACTGCAAACACCTAACTGACTGCCTTGCACTGTAAGACCTAGAACATAGAGCTGTATCAACTATAAACATATATTGTTCAAAATACCAGATAAGATAGGGCACTGAAGATCATTTTGATGTGGATAGGTGGGAGAAGGATTAGTAGGTTGCCTCCACTTTACATTTCCCTACAAGGAACTTATATTGCATCTAGCAGCCTTTTTTCCGGAAAAAAAAAAAAAAAAAAAAAAAAAAAAAAAAAGATAATGTGATTATTTATAAAACACTACCTATGTGTTATATTTGCTAGATTGTGTTAAGAATCTCTTTTTAATTTCTAAGAAAGTACAGTTTAAGCGTAACAATTCATGTTTGCCAGGAAGGGGGAACATAATGTTAAAAATATACATCAATGCTGCTATATCCCAGGTTACCCAAGACACATAAGCCTTGAGTACAGAGAAATATTTTCATAAAACATTATTAGAATTTATGTTTTAAATGTAACCAATTGCTAATGGTTCTGATCTTTCTTCATTTACTCACTGGGGTTGCATTTTCTCTAAGACCATGTTTCTATTCTTTGCAGCTTGCAATCTGAAAGCTATTCTACAGGAAAGAAAGCATATACAACACTTACTCCTCCCTAGTTGGTTACTTTGGAGATTTTTCATATTATGAATAATTTGTTTTTTTTTATTATTATTATTATTATTATTATTATTATTTATTTATTAATATTGTGCTTGATTATCTGTACTGCTCCAGTACAAAGGATACCTTCTCAAAATCTTGTCTTTGCAAGGCTTCCCCACCAGGAGGAGCTGTAAGGTGCCTTGTTAGGAGGTAGAAAACTCCTGGCTAACTCATCTTTGAACACATTTAGCAAACATTTGCTCCAGATTCAGCCACTACTGGAAACATTATTTGATGTTAGCCAACTGTTTACAGAAACATTTGCAATCAGAATACTTCACGCAGCTGAAAGCAAAGGCTACATTACAGTCTTGTCTCCTAAAACTGTCCAATGACATTTCTATAATTTTAACAAACATTTTTGAAGTTACCAATGTGAAGACACAACTATTATCCCTAGCTTCTTATTCTCCCAGAAGCAGGGTGTGTGAAATCAACTGTTAGCAGTGGGATTCATGCAGTCTTGTGTGTATATGCATGCAAAGGTCTCTTTTGTACAAGAGGGTTTTTCAACACGGGCAAGTCTACCACAAGCTGAAGCCTGTAGTAAACTGGCTGAGTATCTCCAGAGAAGTAGAGAAAATGGATTAGCATATATTACACCCTAATGTCTTCTAAAAATTTAGTGTACACATTATTTTTAAATCCTAGAGGAGAAATTAGTCAAGAATTTTGTCTGAAGCCTGTGGAATTTTATGTTATTTCCTGGTCTCTTTTACAGCAGTTTTACTGTTTCGTTATAGAGATGTAAAGCTCCAATAGCATACTGCGAACTCGCTGCTTTAACAAATACTTTACAAGCCAACCATACTTTGAAATGTTTTAACTTTTATCCTAATTCACATTAATGATACTTTTCTTTATGAAGCAAAAAAGTACAAGAAAATTAGCACAAATGTTTCACCAAGTAACAGGAAATAAGCATATACGTGAAATAACACCACTATATCCTTCTAATTTTCATCCTGTTTTCTGTGTTTCGGCATCTAGCCTTCTCTAACTGGAATCAGATTTTTTGGTCAGTTGTTGATGTTTCTTTAGTCCCAAGCTTTCCCCAAATGTAAGAGCAGTAGAAATCAATTCATTCTTCATGGCTGTTCATCCTTTTGTGTCTCTACTGCACCTATCTACAGGCATGATAGCCAGTGACTGTCATCATTTGGATATCTATTTGCTAGGAACTGGAAGCAAGCTTTATCTATTTCCATTTTGTGCCTCTTTAGGACTGCATTTTACTTTGAAAAAAGAAATCCCTACTTTCCAAATATAACGTGTTGTTCAAATGCATCATCCCAGGGCATTCAGTCAATAATGAATTTTGATTTTTAATTGCAGGAACTTTACAAATTTGCTTTCAGTGATGTAATAAACATGATAATTTGGAGCACTGAGATGTTTTACTAATTGCTTTCATCACTTACACTGAGGGTCTCTAGGCTCTCATATGCACCGGAGCTATACATAAAAAAAAAGCTGCTGCCAGGAATGTAACTGCATACACTATGTACTCTTTCAATAAACTAACACCTCGTTGTCTTTGTGTATTGCCAGAACAAATCCAAACTCCACAACAGATTTAGGGCCTCCAAAGACAAATTATCTCATATCTGCCAAGAGGCAGATCATGCCTCTACACCTTCCAAATAAATAATAGTTCAATGCTAAGACAAATAGCTGGAAAATGCTCTCCACACATGACTAAAAGCATGTTTCAGAGCTGGGCAATGAAAGGGTGTCCAGTGTATACTGGGGAAGAATGCCATTATCTTTTCCTCAACCAAGGTTTTCCGCCAAGACAAAGGAAGTAAAATTCTTCTGCCTTACTGAAACAACAACAGGAGATTTTTTATCAGGCTTGGTTCCCCTTTGAGAATGAGGCAACACTTAGGGTTCCCAGTGTTCATAGTACTGGTGGGACGCATTGACTGAGTGCAGATGTACATAAGGGAGTCATCATGTTTTTCAGCAGGCTTTATCCAGTTGTTTGAGAAAGTCATACTGACTGGAAAAAAATAAAATGTTGATGGTGATGCTAAGACCTGAAAGGATCTCAAGAGAGAATTTAATATAATATTTTGCCTCTTCTAAAGGTGCTCTTACAGTCTTTTGCTGGCCTTCTTTACCCAGCAAGCCTATGAACAACAGACTGACAGATACTAACCTCCTCTCTTGGCAATGCCAAATCCACTTCATGCACCTTGGGCTTCCCTTTTGAGCAGAACTAGTCTTGCCTACAGTTTACCTACAACTCAAGGCCATTTCCTAGACACACCCAGGTTCTCTCAACGAGAAGTACAGTGCCTCAGGATTTTCCCAGTCCGTTCTGCAACCAAGCTGGAGCCCAAGCTCTTGCTTCATTCGTAGCTGTGATATCCCTCCGATTTTATTAGTGGTAATTCCTTGCACTGGAAACTGAGGTAGCTCTGGAAGGTCAGATCATTGCCAAATGGATAAATGCTGGTAAATGGTTTGCACTACAACTGCTTCATAATTTAAAGGCTTTCTCCATGGTCTTAGCAGGCTGGGATTTGCATCAGAAATAAAACATTCCATAACATAAATGGGAAAAGGCCTTTTCATAAACACTCCCCTCTTAAGAAATGCATCTCCACAACGTGGACTACCCTGTCTTAGATTATTATTGACTGAACTGATTTAAAGCAATTAGTGACACAGGGACAGGTCTGAGCTTGGGAGGTAGGAGAACATGAAGACAGAGGGAATAATCTGAGGGAAGGAAACAAGATAAAAGAAGAAAAACCTACAGAAGAAAAGAGAAAATACTTAAGAGAAGGGTAAGGGGTACTAGATTTTAAGTATTCAGATTTGAAAATTTGGACTAATATCCTAAGGTGTTTTTTTCTTTTTTCTTTTTCTTTTTTTTTTTTTTTTTTTTTAATTGAATCTCAAGGTAAAGGACTCTTTATCAAGTGGACAGTACTTTCCCCTAAGAAAGTACTGCTATTATTCTAATGGTTGATTCCTTTATACAAGCTGCTTATCAAACCAATTAATCAATTTTTAAAAAGTTTTAAAACAAATGAAAGAAATCAGACTAGTTAAACAAAATACCTCATCAGTTCAGAGTAATGCACACCTATTCTCAAAAGCATTTAGGTAGGAAGTGTACTTCAGCGTAACCTCCCAAGACGTCTGTGATGTAGAGGCACTTCCATCCACTTCATGCAGATGTAGAACAAAGATGCAGAGAGTCAGCTCTCTGCTTTAATTGCCATTCAGCGCGGAACCGATGTTACCATGGAACTATCTATTATAACTCTAACTATCTATTATGATTCAAATTTCAACCCTGAGTAGAAATCTACACTTTAGCATCTCTATTCAAATATTCAAAATAACTATTTTCTTCCTTACATGTATGTTGCTTAACATTTATCTGGACTGCATTCATCTGACTTTTTATTATCTATTCACTCAATATCAGGAGGTCTTTCTGCACATCTTTGCTGTTGGCCCTCATCCTTTCTACTGTGAGTAACCCTGCAATGTCAAAAAAATAAATAAATAAATAAAAAATCTGTTTGCACATTAATCCCCTCATTTCAGTCACTTAGGGATACGTTATGGAGCATAGACTTCAACTAAAATTACAGGATAATTCAGGTTATTAGAGACATTGGGAGGACATCTTGTCCAAACTCCTGATCCTTGTCTAATTCCTGTAATAACCTTCTACCTAGAAAACCATTCATTAATTCCTACCTATGTTAATTCCTACCTGTGTTGACCTATGTTGACCATTCCTACCTATGTTTTTTGGTGTTGTTTCCTCTAATATCCTGATACATGAACTGATGAAGTAGAGGCTAGAGAAGTAGATGGTGAGGTGGACTGAAAATCGGCTGAACTGCCAGGCTCAAATGGTTGCAATCAGCTGCAGGCATGAGTGCTACACCAGTAAGATTGATACCACTTAACCTGGGTCACGAGACTGAGAATACTCCCAGCAGGTCTGTAGATGATACAAAACGTGGGGGAATGGCTGGTACAGCACGTGATAGAGCTGCCAGTCAGACCTGGACAGGCTGGGGCAATGGGAAGAGAGGAATCTCACCAAGTTTGACAAAGAGAAGCCCAAGATCCTGCACCTGGGACCACACACCAGTACTTGCTGGGGGCTAACTGGCTGGGAGGCAGCATTGCGGAGAGGCACACAGGGGTTCTTTTGGACTAAAAATTGCCCATGAGCCAGTGATGTGCTCTTGTGGCAAGGAAAATCAACAGCATCCTTGGCTGCATTAGGAAAAGTGTTGCCAGCAGACTGAAGGAGGTTCTTCACCTCTGCTCAGCAAAAAAAAAGAGAAACATTAAGTGTTTTGTGTCCAGTTCTGGACTCTCCAGGAGAACAGAGACATGGACACGCTGGAGAGGGTCCGCCTCCTAAGACGATTATGGGATCAGGGCATCGGACATCCAAGGAGAGGCTGGGAGATTCTGGAGAAGAGAAGGCTCAGAGGGATCTGATAAAGGTCCATGGACACCTGATGGAGAGTGTTAAGACTTAAAACTTATCACAGTGAGAGGACAAGTGGTATCAGACACACATCAAAATACAGGAAATTCCATTTAAACAGAAGAAAAGCTTTTTTATTGTGAGGGTAGTCAAACAGTGGAACATGTTGCCCAGAAAGGCTGTGGAGTCTCCATCCCTGGAGATACTCAGCACCCAACGGTACGTGGTCCTGAGCAATCTACTCTAAATTCACCCTGCTTTCAGCAGGGCACTTGGACTAAACAATCTCCAGATATCCCTTCCAAACTTAACACTTCTATGACTCTTTAGGAAAGTATGATATATTCTTTATATATATTATATATATATATATTTATATATATATTTATATTTTATATATATATATTTTACATGTGAAGGTCTGCTTAAATTTCGTCTTTTCCTAGATAGCTGTTACCTGTCTTCTAGCTATGAAGATACTGATATGTGACTGCAGCCACAGGAAGACCCATTATAAAGTGATTCATGTACTTTTTGATAAACATGTCTTTTATGTTAAGATGACTATTTTCTGTGAAAGAACATGACTGCAAAACAGCACGTAAATAAGCCTATACCAAAGTTGCTATGCAGCCAGCACACACCTATTTTATTTTGTTCAGCTGAACAGTCCCACTGAGATCAGCAACAATAGAAAGCACGTTACAGTTCTGCACCTTACAACATTGATGACAGGGAAATTAATCAATTGGAAATTAAGAGTTACACAACAAGATGATAACCAAAAGGTAAGACAGGTGTCTTCAAGTGAAAAAGGCTTAACTAAGATCTCCTGGCACTTTTTATTTCCTCAAGAACATAAAAACCCTTACCTGGAAGGACAACAAGGAGCAATTGCCTTCTTTCAGGTTTGCATCACAAACCAGATCTCTTAATGCCTCACACCTTGTTGCCGTGGCCTCCAGCCAGCCCAGCTGTGGCTAGGACATCATATCGAGGTCCTTCTCTCTTGTACGTGGACATGATAAAATAAAAGTTGGGCAACTGTAGGAGGCAATTCAACCTTTTTTAGGTCTAGATCTCTTAAATAAAATGCAGCCAAGTTATATGCCATTTTGGGATGCTGATTATATCAGCAGGTACAAATCCCTTTGCCATTGTGACTGTGGTTATGGATGCTTCTCCACCAGGAGTGCTTTAGCAGATCAGGGCCTGGATTTTTATTTTTTTTTTTAACTTGGTTAAAAATTTGTGAGAGTTCATGTGCATATCCACCACTACTTCTTCAAAACCATAATTTTACTAGCATTTCCTAGTGCCATGACCAGCATGCCTCAGAATTGTTCCAGTTCTCAGTGTAAAATACCTTGAGGCTAAAAAAAATGAAAAAAAGGGACAATTTAGGCATGACCCTGAATAAATCAAGGACTAAGTAAAAATTACCCAGATCCTAAGGAATGAAGAAAGTATGGGTATAATCATCTAGAAATGCCAGTCCTCATTAAAATAATAATAATAATAATAATAATAATAATAATAATAATAATAATAATAATAATAATAATAATAATAAGTGCTGAACCAGAACTTCACTACCATTCAAGGCTATCGCTAAGCAGTAAGTACCAAATTGGCTGGATTCCAGTAAGCTGCACTGTGGAAGATTAATCTAGAAGATATTCCTTCTGAGAAAAAATCCAGAATAACTCACACAAATAAGTATTTTTCACAGACATTGTTTGTGGTTACTTTGGCTCCTTGGTTTAACCAAAAACATTTCTACATGAAAGCAGGAGAGATGCTATCAAGGAAGGGGAACGGTAGGTGGTATCTACACAAAAGCAGAGACGCGCTAAGGCTTGTGGAGATGCATTGTAGGTATCAGGGAGTAATCATCAGAGCCCTGTATGAAACCTATTTACTGAAGTGACACTATTGTATGGTTTATTTAAATTTTTGCTTTCCCTCTGTAGATTATCTCTCTAAATGTATTATCTTATGGCACAAAATGTGAGAAATTGCAGAACACACAGTAAAAGATCTACATGAGCTACTGCCTACCCGATTTGTGGGGAGAAAAGAGCAGAGTAGAACAGACTACGGGCCAAAGCAAGACAAACACATTTTGCTGGATTGCAAACTTACAGCTTGAAAGAACACCAACTGTTAAACTTTAATAGGAGAAAATGAAGTTAGCCACGACTCATTAAAAGCTAATACAGAGAGAGATCGAAAGGGATCTGCCCTCCCTCAAATTCAGAGAACGACGTTACTATCTTAAAGAGACCCAAATGGGAAGTTTTGGTGTGAATTTTGACTTTACTGGAACAAAATTACCCTACACGAAGAAAATTGGATCAGATATTCTCCCTTAGCAAAAGGATGTGTTAAGTACATGCTGAAGTATTTGGGGAACATATAGACAAAAACTATGTTGAATTCCTTAGCAATATAAATTCTCCAAAAAAACTCTGCCCTTAGAAAGTAAACTAGTCTTGCACAACAGGCAGCCTGCAAAGCAAATTACCGTACACACTGAGCTGCCAAAAGGCAACAAGTACACCCTGCAGTCAAGATGCTTGCTGGGCCACACAAACCAAGCCTGATGAAGTGCAGGAGTTGTAGGAGGTGCACTTCAACTCTGGTAATTCCAGGTCTTAAAAGGTTTAACTCCTCTAAGTTTATGCTGCCCTGAATTGAGCAACTTGTTTGGAGTCCTTAGATAACTGGTAACTTTTCCACAGATGATCATGTTAATAAAGCCAGGCAGAGATTTACCCCAGGTAGGCTTTGATCACAAATATATGCAAAGCGAGATATAGCCTAGTGAAGCAGCTTTGTCTGGCTAGACATAGGGGTGTAGTCTAAAGATAAATGTTTCAGCAATAATGCCATCTTAAACAGTCACTATGCTCTAAGCTGTGCCAGTTCCACTGTTTTTGTGAACAGTGTAAATCAAACCAGCAAACTGGTCCAGCTGATGGGTCTCCAAGAGTGGGTTACTTTTTAACTGGATCAGTTGTCTCACCTGCTTCCCTGAATGCCCACACAAATGTGGATGTCAGCACAACACAAAGGGTTATGGCAAGGGTCAGCACAAGCAGAAGCAGAGATTGCTGACACTTGAGAAACATCAAGGCCAAGAAAATCCCACACATGAGAAAAATGTTTAGTAGGACAGTTGTTAGATGGAGGGTGAAGCTCGTGGTGTGGTCTTTTGCTTAGCGGAACCATTAACAGTTTCATTTTCCTCTGTAAGACCGAAAATATATATATAAAATTTTAAGGACCTACTGTCTTCCTCTGTCAGCTCTGGTTTTAACAGACTAACAGATGCACATTACTATAGCTTTATAACTCACTTCTTAGAGGAGCAAGTTAACAGCCCCATTTATACCTACTTACACAGATGCTTTCTGTGATATGAGAGTAAAACATTTTAGCAATATAATTAGACCAAGATAGAAAGTGAAACAAATCCCTCAGAGGCTATACTTTAATGTTTTAATGTCGTAAGCTGAGGCAAGAAAGCACTGCTGCTGAACGAAGCAATCCTACTGCTTGTCAGACTCCCTTACGTCTCTATCCCTTGCACCGATAGGAGTGTGCATTGAGTTGTGTTATGCAAAGGATCAGAGATTTGATCTGGGTCACAGTTAACCTTTATTCTTTATGTACTTGCTTTTGCCTGGTTAATTGTAACTTAGATCAATTCCCTGAGCTGATTCAGTGCTTGACTGTGAAAACATCTGTGCCAGCAGAAAAGAAAGCATGGGAGTGAGCAGGGAAAGCCTGGGGAAAATAGACAGACTGCTCCTTTCAGCAGCAGCATTTGCACACACTGGTTTAAAGTTTAAACTGTGAAATGATGCCCCCAACTACTTTTTTTTTTTTTTTTCCCAAAAAGTGAAACAACAAAGAGCAGGACTGACAGTTGCTTGGCAAAAATGCTTGAAAAGTCCACAGCCAGCACCTGCATCATTAAATGGTTCAGGAATCTATAAAGAACTCCAATTTAGGAAGATTTCAGTTCCTTTAATTAACAACAATTCTGTTGTTAGTTGATTCATATGTAAAGTAAGACTCCTGTAACCACATCTCCTGATTGAACTTGTTCCAGCAATGTTTCTTTCCCAGGTGCTCTTGCTGTGTAAAAAACAATGCAACGTAATATACCACTCTAGATGCATTCAAAGAGTACTTTACTTTCTCATTTCCTGCATTTGGCAGATTATATTTAAGTGGGTATCTTACCTGTCCTGGAAAGGAGGATATGATATGTAACCTTACACAAATAACAGTAGCACTTCAAAAAGCATGCTGAGCATGTACCACTTCCATAGATTGTTAATAGGAGTTGCAAATCCAAAACATATTTTGAAACGTACAGGTCTTTTAAAAGCTAAACATATAGATTTACTAGTTACCAGCTAAATGTCTAGAATAACTCTCTGAAGTTATTTTGCATGTTATTTCCTTAAAAATATATATATATTATTTGTTATTGAACTTTTATTTCTATTCTGATTAAACACTAAGAATAATATTCCTGTGCAGTTTAATTTTTCAGTCAATACTTTTGAACAGCTTGCTGAGGAAAATGTAGCAATTTCTGAACACCAACACCTGAGAAGACTCAAAACGAGACTCCCAAATCATTTATTTAAACATGCAGGAGTAACTTTTAAGAGCAGCTAAGTGCTGCTAATAAGAAGCACACAAGTTATCATGACTACATAGTATAGCCTTCCCCTGCCTTTGAGCACTGGAAGGTAATGGTGAATGACCGAAGCAAATAGGAATCTGCCCATGATCTAACTAAGGAAAATTGTATTAGAGCCTGTGCAACACAGACATGTCCTGCAGCCATACTCTGAAGGATCAGAAAGACTGAACAGTGAAATTCTGAGAGAAAATAGCGAGAGACATCATAGGACACAGGGAGGAGGACTAAGCAATAAGAACACGTCAGCTAACTTTACGGCACACTTGAGGCAAGGCCTTCAACAGTGGCACAGTGCCTAAATAGAGTATTTTCTAGGCATAAGCTTAGCCCTTCAGATCCTCATTTGTGAAAATATTTTAGGGAGGTAAGCCTAAACATGTAGCTCAGCACATATGATCTTCATAAAAATGATGTATGTTGTCCAACTGTAGTGAATGCTGAGAGATTTGGAAAGGTTCATAAATCAAGGTAGAACAGATGATGTGTTTATTAGATGAGGATAATCTGTAGCTAGATGGGGTAAATTAATTTGCATTAATGGGAAAAGAATTGCAGTGATTTGGAGTAACAAGAATGTTTCTGGTTGCCACGTTATTGCAGTGTGAGAAGACAGAGTGTGCACCAGTTGGTCAGTGGTGGTGATTACTGAAAGCTGTGGACTCAGAATTTGGTATGTTAGATTCTGGCTAAGGACAATGCTGCAGATGAGTGATTCCTCCAGAATTACTGATTGACTGAGAATAAACAAACAATCCAGCCAAGAGAAGTGGAGCAAAGCACTGTATGACTAGTTAGTTGCCGATTCAGAGCTCACGCTTAAGTTTCTCTCTCAATAAAAATCTCTGCTTAAATAAATGGGTTGAAGTTTAATTTATTCTTGGGTGTTGGGAGCTGCACATGCCTTTCATGCTGAGGTAAGAAGATGGTTCACATAAACAGGGGGTTCCAAAACCAGGCTTACAAAGACACCAGTGATTAATGTCTTTTACTAATGGTAAAACAACACTAGTTGCCTACACTGTAGAAGCAAAACTATGAAAACCTATCTCACATGTTCAAAATTGCTTGTCATCATCAATGCCAAAAACCAACCAAACAAAAAACAAGCAAACAAACAAACAAACAAAAAAAAAAACCACAACCACAAAACATAGTAATATCATCACACAACTAAGTCCTTCAGGATTCATTGGACTGGTTTTCAAGGGGAAGGTGAATAAATCATCAGGATAGCTTTCTGTTAAATATGTATTAAAATTCTCTGTAGTGATAATGCCAAACTATTTGCCATGGAAATCAAATTCTGAATAATAAAGTACCCAACACATCTGCTTCCTGGATAAACAATTTCTATCAAAGAGAGACCAGCTGCCTTGTCATGGTAAAGGATGACAAATATTCAGCTCCTTAATCCTGAGTTTAGTTCAGTTCACATTACAGGAAATATATTGCAGATAATCTATGGGGGAAATGGCAAATACATGACATAAAGACTGCAGAAATTATTGCAAAAGTGCAGGAATTACCATTAGAGCTAAGAAGATGATTGTGCTGATCAGATTGTGAGATACTTTGCAATTTTGAAGAAACTGGTGGTGATGTAGCTGACGATGCACTGATCACCTTGATGTATCAGAACCGTCACCACGATAACCATCACCCATGTCCAGAGAAGGGCAACAAAGCTGGTGAGGGGTCTGGAGAACAAGTCTTACGAGGAGCGGCTGAGGGAGCTGGGCTTGTTCAGCCTGGAGAAGAGAAAGCTCAGAGGCAACCTTATCGCACTCTACAGGTCCCTTAAAGGAGGCTTTAGCGAGGTGGTGGTTGGTCTGTTCTCCCATGTGCCTGGTGACAGGACGAGGGGGAATGGGCTAAAGTTGCACCAGGGGAGGTTTAGGTTGGATGTTAGGAAGAACTTCTTTACTGAGAGGGTTGTTAGGCTTTGGAATGGGCTGCCCAGGGAAGTGGTGGAGTTACCATCCCTGGAGGTCTTTAAAAGACGTTTAGATGTAGAGTTTAGTGATATGGTTTAGTGGAGGACTTGGTGTTAGGTCAGAGGTTGGACTCGGTGATCTTGAGGTCTCTTCCAACCTAGATGATTCTGTGATTCTGTGATAATAGCACCATTCCCTCTCCAACAAGAAGGTACACAGAACACTTTTTGTTCAGGCTTGTATCAGCATGTCAAAGAACCTGCAATTATACTGAAATACACAGCACATAGGTATAGATTACATTAGCTGAAACACTGATTCTGCAATCAAAACATCAAGATCCAGTGGTTTGAAAACTTACCAAATGATTTTGCCTTTGATCCAATTAAATGTTTCATAATAAGTGTGCAACAGCTTCTCTGGCATACACCTAGTTTATAGTTATTATGACATGACATATATGGTAAATTGCACTTAGGCACATATACAGAGGGCCAGGAAAAAAGGTGTGCAATATTAAGTCACATTGAAATCCCATTTTAACAGGTGTGTGACTTAGCTCCTCCAAGGTGCCGCTTCCCAGAGTAAGAATATAAGTAATAACACATACTTATGTGTTATTACTTATAACAGGAAAAGGTAACAACACCAGTAGAATAGGAAGATATCTTTGTAACATGCAATTCACAAAATGCTGTTTTAATATTTTAGATCACCTAAGCGGACAGATGAATGCTAAGCAGCAGAAAGAAAGAATGAGAGAGAAAAGAAAAAATGAAGGAAGACAACTGAAGGTGTAGGTTTCTAGAGACACATAGAGCAATTGCACTCTTGTAGACACAACATATGGATAATGACATGTATCTGAGAGTGGTGATAAGACAAAGATGTCACCAGGGTTACTGTCTCTCTGTGCTCCTCTCTGGTAAGGACTGAATAGTACCAATGTCTTTATTTCATTCCTATAGCATACATTCCATCTTTGACTGAACCCAGTGATGCCTTTTTGCTGTTTTCAGGTTAAACTTGAAAATGCTCTTTCAATTTCAAAAGTATCAATGTGACTTTATTACAAAGGCAAATCTATTTAAACACACACATATTCAATAGAATGAAAATAATAAAAATAAAAACTAAGATGTTTATCTCTGATATTTAACAGCAAAAGCTTTCTGCAAGTAAGTAGTATTGGGTGAGAAGAAACCTTCCAAATAAAGTGCAGCTGCTGTGCTTTCTATTTGCCTGCACGGAGGCACTGGAATACATATCACAAGAGACAATTAAATGAGTGAACTGAGGCTAATGGGTCTCTTTTGCTACTGTTAGTTATCTCTAACTTAGCAAATATATAAAAGTCTCTTACACTTTTAACGGGGTAATAATTTAGAAGCAAGAGACTTCAGAAAAAATATGATTTTTTTTTCTCATGTAGCTTCTAGACAGAAGAATAAAATGTGAAGCTGCACTATTTTAACTAAAGAAAAGAGTATTCAAATTTATACCAGGATAAAAGTGCAGCTAGGAAAAACCCTTCTTCTTACCATTAACAATACAATACTAGAGAAGGCACTGTCATTAGGGACTTGTTTGTCAAATAATAAATCTGATGCAACTTACCAAATGAGTTCTCTAGGGAGTCCTTTCTAGCTTCATTACATAAGTGCTAACAATACTATTACAGTAAACTTTGAACTGAAGTTCATTATATTACATTTCCATAACGATTTTTCTGGCCTTTTCAAACTACAAGATCAAAAATGTCATAGAAATAGAAAAGTGTTATTATTTGACAAAGCAAATGCTGGTATTTTAGAGTCAAATTCTTATTTTTCTTATTCACAGAAAGCCTCATTCCTATATCTTTGAGCAAAAAAATTAACCCATAGTTTTGGTTTTATGAATTCAAAACCCTTTCTCTGTCAAATGAGGTACACACTTAAAAACCATGATTTTTTTTCTTGATTATGGCTAAGTAAGGATTTAGGATCGATAGCATGTACCATACCACCTTCTGGAGGATGCTTTCAATGTCTTCTGCAAACATGAATTAATTTTACCTTACAGTCCTGGGTAGCAGACAGTTGCCGAATGGTTACGTATGCTTTTGGAAAACTGTAATCAAACACTTAAGAAATGAGAACCCCACAGTTAATTAATGGTTTTCAAATGTTCATTTTTGAGGAAAAACTCAAACTCTTAAATGCATTTACTCTGGGGGAGAAAAAAATAGCAAGACTAAAGGATGATTTCAATGGATGTGTTATGAAAGGAGATTGACAGAGCTGTCTCCAAATTGGGAAGATCTTTCCAGCACCTGACAGAACACAGAAACATCTTTCACTGAGCAGATACATTATTGAGGAAACGTTAAATGTACTGTCAGGAGCTGAGGCTGAAAGAACAAAACCTTGACAATAAATACTTATGTCTCTTGCCTTGAGGTTAGTCAGGGTGACATTAGCATTTATCCCACCTTTGCACCACACCAGCTATTCCTGAGGCACTGGGGTTAGATTAGGCCACACAAGTGTTACAAGGTGATTTTTCAGGCTGATTTGAGCCCATGACTTTTGCCTGTTGAGTAATTCTGCTTTCACATTCATAATTTTTCATAAACTGCTCCTGTGATTTGCATTGCAGCATTAGGAGTGAGATGGCTGACAGGACACGCACCAGTTACCACACGGCTCAGCTTCGGTCTCTTAGCACATCACTTTTTCACCACAGCCTGGCGGTTTGTTTTGTGTTTATTTGTTTTGTGTTTATTTGTTTGGTTGTATGTTTGCTTTTACCAAAAGTGCGTTTTTTACAGCTACTGCAGGCATCGCTTCAGAGTGCCGCAGAACGCTAAAAGGCTCTGGGGGCTCGGCGGGGCACCACCTCCTCCCACAGGACTACCAGCCCCAGCCGGGGACCGGCTCGATTCGTTTTTTATGGCGTCGAGACACCTCTCAACCCCCTCCCTTCACCTTTCTCCCTTCTCATCCCATCTCCCTGACGGCCACCCCTCCGCGCTGGAGGCGGTGCCGTGCGTGGGCAGGGCGGGAGCTGGTAAGGCGGTGCTGGCCGCCATTTGCCCGCAGTTGCCGGCTCCTCCCGCCCGCCCGCCCACATGTCATGGCGGCCCCGGCCCTGACCTTCCTCCGGCGGCTGTGCTGGCGGTCTCTCTGCGAAGCGAGGTGAGCCCCCGCCGCTCCTTCCCCCGCCTTTCCTCCAAAGTGTGCTGTAGATAGGCTTGCAGAACAATACTGCTGTTCGTCTGCTGTGACAAAAAAAAAAGACTACTTACCGGTGTTGCTTGTGTACTGAATAGTACCACCGCGTTAAAAATAAGTAGAGGGACAGCCTTGGACTTGACTTCCTTGACCCATATCTGTGCAAAAATCTCTTGGGAAGTTCCTTTAGTCTTCCTTTGGACAGATATCAGATGTGACTAGGAAGAGTGAAAGCAGGGTTAAAGTTTGTGCTGCTTTGATCATTTCTTTTATTGGTATGCCTGGCAGATGATCTGGAAGTTACTGAGATCTTATATTCTTAGACACGCTTATGCTGTGAAAGGCTTTGCTGAATATTCACATTAAAATCTGTCTGTAGTTCTTGCAGATTTCCCCCCTTTTTTAAAATAAAGCACTGTTTTAACACCAAATGATGGTACTGTTGCAGTTGCGGCAGCTTGTCAGAAGGAGTGCAGTTCAGCTGTTTGTAACCTTTGACACAATTCATCAGCATTACAAAATGCAGTTCCTGGTAATAAAACAGTGATTAGCATGCTTACAGAGCACCACAGCTCCAGTAGTGGGACGGGGTCCAAACTCACCTTTGCTGGATCTTGCAAGAAGATGGAGAAGTGGTTAAAACACTTGCTTGTGATGTGTTTTCTTCGGTCACAAATAATCAGAGCACACCTAGGTCTTTCCCAGCAATGTTTATTATGATATTCCTAACTTAGAGCTTATGCAGAAGTCAATTGGATTTCTAGTTTTTAATCCATCCTGCCTGTTTCTAGAATTCTGTCTCTGTGTTCAGACTGGCCATGAAGCTCTCAGAAATGAGGCAAACTTATCCTTTGAATTTCTTGACATAGGAGATGCTGCAGCTGGAAATTGTGGGGGAAGTTATTCACCATTTCAGTGGCTGATTTTTCTTTGCCCTTTTTCATATATATATATGTATAATTAATAGCTTTCCTTCTGAGAAACTGTGTATGTATCAAAATACAAAAGTTAACTTTTGCTGTATTTTTTTTTTACTGTTACCTCCTTTACTCACCCCAGTGCCTGTTTGTTTTTTTTGTTGTTGCAGATGTCAAATGTGCAAACGCTAAACTCAAAAACAGCACTGCATCTTCTTACTATATTGAAAAACCTTGAATCAACTTAAGAAATACTTCATTAAAACTGTTGTTAAAGTTCCACTGTACATCTAGTGCTCTGAACAGTGATCTTAATTTGTCTGCTTCCGCTTTGTCCTTTAAAAAGTTCCCTCTTGTCCATTTCAGTGGCATCTTTCAGGTGTGTTAGTTGAAAACCAGAACAATAAATATTGCAAGTACTGAGCAGCTGTGCCTTGGCGGCCTTGCTTTCGGAAAAGAAAGGAGCCACGCAGCGAGGAAGTGCAGAGACTCTGGTGCAGGCGGTGCCACTGAGCAATGCTTGTGTAAGCCCCCTACAAGGTGGGTGGCAGAGACTCTCACCACAACTCCAGAAGAAGTCTTTGTTGGTTTAGTTATTCATGTAAACACCTTAAAACCTGCACATAATTGGATGTGACTTGATTCTAAGTGTCCTTCTAAAAGATTTTGGACTATTTCCCAGCAAATAGGTTATCACAGTGCCAGACAGGCTGTGGAACTATTTTTCTCAGGATTATTTAGTTTGGCTATGCAGGAGCCCTGGTAACCTCATCTCATCTTGAAGCTATCTGTGCTCTGAGGTCATCTCAGGAGTATGTGGCTTTCTGAGGCCAGAAGACGGTGGTGCTCCTCTAGTGGGCCGACCTCCTTTATGGTCAGGGCTGAGCCTGAGGCTCTGGGCCTCGCTAGGAAAATCCTGAGGGAAAAGTTTGGAGAAAGATATGTGAGGGGTAAAAAGGGTGTATCGAGACACTGTGGTTGGGTTTGTGTACAGCTGGTGCTCCTCTCCATAGGGTTTGTGGTCCCTGTGTGTGTGTGTGTGTACATACAGACCCACAGGTGCAGGTTGCAGGTAGGTCCATGGGCCTGTCCATAGGAGAAATGACCCCCACACCACACCCATATTGCTCAGTGTGTAAGGTATCGATGGTGCTGGCCTGATGTGGGAGGTAGAAGAGGGTTGGAGTAAGTGCAAGGACCCCTAGGGAAGGGCCCCTCAGTCCTTCGCCCTTTGCTTGCTCAGGACTATTTAGGAGCCCTTTCAGATAGGATATCTCTGTCATTAACAACACTTCCCTCACTTTGATGTATGGGCTGCAAAACCATTGTAAACCAGTTGGCTTTGGGGGAAGAGATCTTACTGCTCTCCCCAGTGGGGAGCTGGGGATTGGCCTCTTCTCGCAGATAACTAGCGATAGGACTAGAGGAAATGGCCTGAAGTTGCACCAGGGGAGATTTAGGTTAGAAATTAGGAGACATTTCTTCTCAGGCATTGGAGTGGGTTACCCAGGGAGGTGGTGGAGACACCATCGCTGAGGGTCGTTAAGGAAAAGTTGGATGTGGTGTTTAGGGACCCGATTTAGTGGGTGACGTTGGTGGTAGGGGGATGGTTGGACCAGATGATCTTGAAGGGCTTTTCCAACCTTAATGATTCTATGTCTCTGTGTAGGTTTCTGGGCTGGGAAGCTCAGGTGCACTTTCACCAACAGCAGAGGATTTTTGTCTGAAAAATTCAATGATGATTTTGGTGCAAGTGTACGTGCTTCATGTAGTTAGGTTTTAGGAATAAGATGAGGCCAGATAAGTAAAACTGCTTTTGAATTTTCATGTCAGAGTCCTCACATACTGTGAACTGCCACTTTTAGAATCTGTAGACAGTCTGGAGGATACATTTAACAGATAAGGTTTAAATACAAAACTGAGATCTAGACGCCCCTATGAAACTGCTGCCGATACGTGGAAGTCTGAACTCTGAGTGTCTCCCATCATTGCTTAAAAGCTTGGTGAAGTTCTTCATCTTCCATTGCCTGCCATTTCCTCAGTTCTGGGCAGTCTCATCTCTCACCTGCCAAGGTCAGGTATTTGGTCCCATTAAGCTGTGCTGCTTAATGAACTTGAGTAGTTCTCTCTTTGCCTTGTGTGTACATGGTTAACACACAAGATGAGATGTTTCTTTCATCGTAAGTCCAGGGAGATCGCTTTCCTTTAAAAAGGCGGGTACTTCTGGGTTAGGTGTTTGAACCCAGTGGAAGTGGAATACCTTCATTTGATGCATTTCTCTTTAAGAGTCTTTGCCCTCATTTTTCTGTCTCCTGTGGCAAATGTTCAACCACCAAAGAAACTGCCAGTTAGGCTGGTGGTAAGACATCTGAAACTGTATTGTAATATGCAGAATAATGAACGATTCTGTGTTTTTTATTAAAAACGAGCACAATTGTGTGTCCGACTAATTAAGGCTCCCTGCTGAGAACACTCCAGCTTAGCACAGCTTTTCAAATACTGACATAATGTTGCCTGCTGTGTGCCTTTATTACTTATCTCTTTTACTTGTTTCCAAATAAAGTGTCACATGCAGTAGTATGCATTGCGGCAGCTGTGCATCTCTGGTGTTAGTTGGCCTGCATGAAGCAGAACTTGGCTTGACTTGTAAGTAGACAATTGACACTTTCATTTTACTGAAAATGGTTAAATGGGAAATCCCACTGTTAAATTGCTGTATATGAATAAGAATCGCAAACAAAGTTAATTTGTAGAATTTTGTCTTCCTATTAAAAATGGCTTAATAAATACCCAGTTAAAGAGAAGTATGCATTTGGTGTGTTAAGTATACTGGGTAAGAGAGTTCAGAAGTAAGAGACCGAAGTAATGTGATCCTAACAGTAGGTTAAATACCAGCAATGCACTGTTTGCTGCAACATATAAATTCAACTTTTATAATGCGTGTTTTCATGAGTGGAATGCTTTTACTTGTTTTTACCTAGTTATCCTTTTACCTAGGCATCTCAGTTATGAATGAGTGCATCTTGACCAGGAAACTAGTCGTTTATGCAGTCTGGCCATTGAATTGTGATATTTTTCTCCCCAAAGCTTTGTGAGAAATTCTTTGAAGTATGTACGTGAACATCTTAAGATACAGGGAGAAACAAAGAGAATGCAAATTGTGCAAGCGACATGACTTCACTTTCATTAAAAAAAAAAAAAAAATCAACTCTCTAGGCATTTTTTTTTTCTACAGACAAATAATGTTAATATAGCTGAGTTGTTACAGTGAGAGAGAGGGAAAGAAATTCTAAATTGTAAAACAAAAATGTGGACTACTAGATTTTTTTTAGGCTAGTATTTGAAGTAGTAAGATTCTGTGTGTGAAATAATGTCATATAATTAAATATTAATAATGATTTAATGCTTTTGGTAATACAGAAAAAAGGTGCAGTATGTCACAAACACCAGATGGGCATACTGGAAGAATTATATCAAAGACATTTACAGCCTTGCCATGCCAGTGAATCTAGGAGACCCTTTTTACAATCCTTTAGCAATTCTATAAAAACAAGGCATATCCTTGGAGCACTGGGAGAGGAACAGTCATACAAATATAAGGACAAAATGCAAGATTTTTTCTTAAATTCTTATTTCTTTATTCTAACAAGGGCATTTTTCATTGTTCCAGATGCAGAGTTGTGTGTTCCGTAGGCAAGATCTCCCATTTGCCCACTTCTTGTCCTTCTCCATCACGATGTGTAATTGTTCCAATTTGAATCTGTCTAACAGGGGAAGCTGACACAGACGCGCTCAGAACATGAGGCTGCACACATCCAACAGGCTTCACATCCAGCTGTTTAAGATTGGAGGCCCCACAACTCGCTGTGTGAGACAGGCTGTATCTGCAGTCACTGCTGGGTAGACTGGTAGGAGCAGAACATTTGTTGTTGGGAAACCTGCATCTGTGCTAGCCTTGTTTTGAGGGTTTACTTCATGCTAGTTGTATTACAATCCTAGCCCTGAGTGCCTGTTAGCAGCTGGAGGACATCTGGGATCATTTAATCTGGAAGCAATCTGTCGTGTATGCGTGAGACAGCCCTGCAACAGAAACCAGGGGAATGGCATTGGAAACAAGGTAGAGATTTACTCCGAGAAGAGCCTTCTGATCCAAACTAAGACGGCAATGTAGACACACCCCAACAACATGCCCTGTTCCTTGGTATGGTTCTCTCAGCAGTTTTAGAGGAGGTTAGGGTCTATCAGAGACTGAGCTTTCTACAAACTACTTTCATTTCTCAGCAATACTGAAGAGCCTTTTTCAAAGGAGTGCAATTAAGCTCTAGTGTTTCAAATAATGTGGATTGAAAAACAGTTAACTCACCCTTAAGCTGCTGGCTTTTTCTTGCTTATGTGGCCTTATTGATCTCTGCAGATGCCTGGAATACTTTATCCTTCCAGTAAATCCGCCTTTACTACAATATCTGCTCTTCGGCTTGGGAGGCAGCAGTCTAAGGGCTAGAGTTCACTTCCATCTTGGCTCTTGAACAGTGTCCCAAATCTCTCCACTGTTTCCCAGCATCATCTTCTGACCCAGCATCTGCAGGCTTACAGCCCACCCGCACGGCAGGAGCGCAACACAGTACTCACAGTCCCAGCACAATAGCAACGTCCATGTGCAGTCTCTGCAGCCTTCTTCTACTTCTGGCTGGGAACGAGCTGAACCTGCCTTCTGGATTGCTTGTCCTTTACTTGATAGCACAGTTGTGTTCTTTGATCGTGATATCAATGTCCTTTTGATATATTTATGGCAAAGCAGGATATTAAAACCCTTGAAAGCTGTCCATTCACCAGTGACTTAGGTGCCATCTCTTCATTTTTTCTCCCTGCAGTCCTCATGGCTGTTTTCTGCCCTCCTTCCTATCGTGTTAACTAAGCCAGGCAGACTTAAAGTTCTGGGAAGAGGTCCAGGGGCTTTGTCTTTACCCTGGGACTGCATGTGCTGTGAGGAAACTTCTCCAGTGAGGAGGCTGGAGAGCTAATTTGGGGCTAACTGCAGGTGCCAGCACTCCCAGCGCACTTCCAAGCCTCACCTTTTGGAAAACCCATTTGAAGCATGTTACCATCCAGGAGGTGACCTGTCAGTGTGGTGCCATCTCTTGTTCTGTCCCATTTCGGTCTCCCAGGTTTGGCCCCAGGGAGCTCAGAGGCAGGCTGCCTTGTGTCGCTGTAGTGGCAGTGTCTCGTCCTGTCTGCCAGGCCTACTCAGAGCTGTAGTTGGATACAGCCACACACAGTTTGAGAGCTTTGTTCGGATCATATCGCCTCTTCCCTTCCCACTCTCTTTCTTGCTGGCAGACACTGTCTCTGTGTGGCAGCAGCTGCTGTCACTTGCTTCCCTACTGCCCTCTCTCACTCCCTGGTGCAGCCTCTCCACTCATATGAGGAGAACTGGAATTTTGTGCTGTTGCCCTCAGCAATATATCACAATATATCCTTAAAACCCCAGTTTGCTAACGTGCCTTAGTCTTCTTTGGATCTGTTGCAGAATTCTCTGTTACTGGCAGTAGAAATTGCTTTTGTGCCTGCAACTTTTGACCCCATGTTTGGCCTCACCTGCAGTTGTCCAGAAAAGAACCGCAACAAACTTGGGTCTACTAACTGCGTGGAACCGAGCCGGATACAAGAGTTCACAGTTGATATCAAGCCAAGGTGTCTGGAAGTTGGTCTGTTTATTTCTAACTAAATCTCTGGAACATTGCAAATAGTAAGGAATGAAAAATACGTGAATGTTGGGAATTCAGGCTTCTTAGTGCAAAAGACGTTGTTCTATCTGGGCTCAATATGCAGACTTAATTCACTGTAATGAGCCTTGTTTGCAGCTACCCCTCCATTTACAATAACGCCAAAGTAAAACCCAGATGTTTCACTGTTAGAGTAAATAAATACACGTGGAAGATTGAACTGGTTATGTCACTCTATTCTCTTTTCCACTTTATTACTGTATTCCCTATATGAGTATTTGTTTTTTTTTCCCCTTTTCCTGACTGTTCTATTACAAACAAATGAACAAAATGTAAATGATGATCAATGTGAAGTAATCCGCCCAAATATCAAATATATTGATATTCACTTCAGATCAGATATTTCTTCATTATTCCGATGTAGTAAATGATGGAGCCTTTCTGTTGTGACTCGCACACTGATTACAGTGAACATTGTTCAGGTTCTCTGGAAGTTCATTATAATAAAATTTAGACTGTAATCAGTAAACTTCAGCAAGATCTGTGAGCTGAGATTTTAAAGGTCTTGTTAAGCCATCCTTTATTTCACAAAGGAACAGAAATCATTGCCAAGTAATTCGGTATTATATGCTCCACCAGAAAGAGGAAAGAAAAACTCTTGGAGTGGGTTCTGGAAGGCTTCTTTTTTCCATCAAAATTCAGGCTTTAAGTCACTGAGTAAGTAGTGCTATTTGTTTAGCTTTGGGGATGTCTGGCGGTGATTAACATGTAAAAGCAAAGTGAAACAACTTGATAATATGCCAGCATCCTGGTTAGTAAAATACCCTGGCGGTAGTTTTTTCTCTCTGAAAGCAATGATATCAAAGAAAAAATAATTCTTACAATAATCAGAATAGTATTTAATCAGTTTATGGTTTTAATATGACCAGTCATAGTAGTTTGCAACAGTGGAAAGGAGATCATAAGTGTTATTACAGAATGAATAACTTTATCACTTTGTTCATAAGGTACTGACTTCCATAAAAACGTACAAAAAGTGTAACAATACTAGACAGCAGTAAATTCAGTAGATAGATGGATTGCGCTTGTGCTGAAATCCAAAGAACATGTGTAAAGTTTAGTCATGTTGTTATTTTCTTATATATATATATATATATATATATATATATAAAACTATGTCTAACTGATAACATGGCGTACTCCATGTAGAAATTTCTGTGATCCAGTCAATGGCTAAAGTTTCTTCTAATCAGAGATTAAATAGAAATTATCACCATGTTGGTTTAGAAACAAACACAGCTTTGCCCTTGATGCTGTCTGACTGTATAGTTCATGTGTAGTTCATGGTAGCTTTTTGATGGTGGTAGTGCAACGCTGGATTTAAAATCAATCAAGCAAACAACCTCCAACCCCTCCAGCCACTGCCAAAAACAAAACAAACACAAACAAAACCAAACACACATTTCTCTTTTCTGAATATGGTTGTGTCCTTTTAAACTGCTCACAAAAGTGATGTCTGTTGGCATCTGACTTGCCAGACGGAAAGCATTTTTCTCTTCTCTTTTTTGCCCCCAATTTTTTTTCTCACTTTTCCACTTTCTCCTCTCCCCCTCCTCTTTTTCCTGCAATGATCTTATTCCAGTGCAGAAAACACAGTGAGGCTGGAGAAGGAAATTCTGCAGTTGTCCCTTTGTCAGCCTCATGGCTGCTGTGCTCTCCATTAGCTCCATCTCTTGTACTAAGGACGGGACGCAGTGCTCCAGGTATGGCCTCACCAGCGTTGAGCAGAGGAGATTCAGTTCTTCATTGGGATTAAAAAAGATTTCTTGAAGATTAGGTTCACTGTGCATTATTGAAATGGAAATGAATACATTCAAAAACATTTTTATTTTAAATATGGTGCCGTTCTATACAATGATAAATATTACTTGTAAGAGGCTTCCTGCTTCAACACATCAGTATACCAACCCTGTTCCTGAAACAGAAGAATCTTTTGGGTGTTTTTTGTGTTGTTTTTCTTAACTGTCAGTAAGATGTCTGATGAAACACACCTTTGTTGTCAGCCTCTTTCCCAGACCTACAGTTTTCCTCAATCCCCATAAGGATAGCACAAGCCGACATGACCCGGCACGTTGCATCCCCACTGGTAGCTGCCAGGAGGACACCTGTAAGTTTGTCTAGTTTTGAGCTCCAGAAATAGTGCCAGAACCAAAAGCAGTGTACTACCTTGTGTTGTAATATGTTTGGTTTTAAATTATCTGCAAGAATCCTGGATTTGTCCAGCATAAGCTGTTGACAAATCCTGCTTTGTTACTGTCACGTAGCTTGTTCAGTATTGCTTGTGTCTGTCCTTATTGTACCTAGGTGTCAGGGATTCACGTGGGAAAGTAAGCTTCAGACAAACAGCTTGTCTTCATACAGTGGTTCAGTGGAGCTAGCAGTAGTGTTGGTGGATTTTCTAATGCAGGGGAGGCTTCAGTAGCTGGCTGTGTCCTTGTCAGAAACCTAGCTGCCTTGGCCAAAAAGTATTAACACCAATGAGCACGCTTTCTTGCTTTCCATGCAGTCAGCAAGATTCATCCCCAGAAGCCAAATAAAAAATATCTTTTTCCTCTCTCCATTAGCAGCAAAATTGAGTGTTTGTTTTGTGAGAGGGTCACCTTGGATGTACAAAGAACATGTTGAATTTGTTGGTCTCCATATTCCGCGATAAACTTTGATACTCACCGAATGTCACACAGATGGGTATCTCAGCTTTGTATTTTTCTGCTAACATCCATGTTTATGACTTCCAAATGTGTTTCAGAGGACATCTGTCTGAAAATCTTCCTGCTGGGAGAGATGTTTTACGTGGACTGAGGATGTACAGGAAATCCTCTGGTGTTTGTCAGCCACCACGTTCAGTTAACGTAAAGTCTGCTGGAGAGAAAAAGAGCTCTTACAGAGATTTCAGGAGATGATCCCAGCTTCCCTCCCAGCAGCTGCGATGAGAGAATATTAACTGTGCCTGTACAGAGCGCAAAGAACAGCCCATTTCAGGCCTCAGTGAATGGTAATCTAGATCTTTGATTCTCAGCTATTCTTTAAGATTGAAAAAAATCCTATCGAGTGCAGCTGAGCCACTTACACTCAACAACAGTGATTCAGCACTTCAATTTGCCAGCAGACACATCATTATCTTCTAGCTTTTGTATGTCAAAATAGTGTAGGAGGGTAAAATATTAAAAGCTGATAAGGATTTGTACACCAAACTTGTGTTTAGAACATTTCAATAGTTGTTCTAATGTAAAGGAGGAAATAATTTGACTTCCATTTCTTTCTGTTTATTAAAACAACAGCGAGTGAATTGATTGTAGAGTATTTGCACTGATCTTTCCTGATAACTAGATACACTGGAAATACCAGAGCATTAGAAGTTTTATTATAATCTGATAGTAATGCATTTTACTAATTCCACATTAGCCACAGTGTAATAACGGAGGATTGCCAAGGACTGTGATGGCAGAACAGGGCGAGTAGGGGGGTTTTCAATGAGTTTTAGGAAAACTGAACTTGAGTTCTGTCTACTGAGTCATCAACACCTTTGTATTATCACGATGGCTAACAAAATGTATTTCACCAAGTAAATCAAATGTATTGATTTTGTGAGAGGTTTTTTTTTTGGTGGTGATAAGACTTTTTAGGCTACTGGGTTTTGGTCCAAAAGGTGATGAGTTTGTTCTGATATGTCTCTGCAGGAGCCTGGTCAGCTGCACCTTGCTTCTTGCTGCAGGAAGAAACAGAACAGCTCTGCCTGCTGACCTGCTGCAACCCACTAACTTCAAGTGCTGCAAACTTGCTGTCAGGGTGCATTCTAGTAGGTGTAAGCAGTGCAGGGCTGAACCAGCAACTCAGTTAACTGCATTTCCTTCTTTTATAGTTGCTAGATGCTGGAAAATGTCCCAGTTACTGAGATTTGAGTAGGCAATGTTGTTTGAGGCAGTCTCTGTTTCTCCACCTTCAGAGTGGAGGCTGAATTCCATGGGGCTGCGCTCTGAA
Source organism: Anas platyrhynchos (assembly GCF_047663525.1). Classification (NCBI taxonomy): domain Eukaryota; kingdom Metazoa; phylum Chordata; class Aves; order Anseriformes; family Anatidae; genus Anas; species Anas platyrhynchos. The sequence continues at coordinate 88,749,952 of NC_092588.1, read as the reverse complement.
TTGTTTTCTGTTTCAATACAGAGGCTCCTGAAAGAGATGAATACACATGAGGGGAAGTGGAAGTTTTTACACAAGTTAGCTGTGGAAGCAGGGGAAGGCTCTTTCAAGATGTCAGAAGTTGTGAAGGAAGGTGTTTAAGTGTCAGATTTGATTATTCCATGTTTCCCAGTATTAGAGAAGAAACTTGGAAGGGCAAGACTAAAACTAAGAGCTGAAGTTATGTGATTATGTTAATATAAACATGGTCAAGCTGAGGTTTCTTTAGTATGATGTTGTAATACCTACCACAGAACTCCTACCTGTAGGAAAGAGCTCGTACAACTTGATGCCACTTCCTACCTAAAGCCTGATAGGATACTGTAGCGGAGTCAGTGCTCCTTTGATAGACACTTGTGAGGTTTATAAATATAGAAACAAATTGCACAGGGAATAAAAATTAAAAAAAAAAATAAATCTGGAGTATATAACAAGAAGTAGTGTGTGTAGAAACCTGTAGCAGGGTGAGATAAAGAAAAAGAGGATTGCTTTGCTTCTACGCCCGGAAGAACCTCCGTCCAGGGTTTCTGTGTGTATCAGCCATCCACATGCAACGCTCCCGCTTCCAGCAGCAGAGGAGGAGGAGTGATTGCCCCAGCCATGTCACAACCTTTTCTGGTTTAGCACTGTCAGGTGCCACTTCTCCCAGTGAGAGAGGACTTGGAAGACGGAAAAATATGTCAGAAATTTGAGATTCCCCCTGTCCGCCTTTGGCTATATGGGGAAAGCCCTTTTATTGCTGTGTAAGCACTTGGGCTATGCTCAAATTTATCAGTCTTTAATGTTACATTAACATGTGGGTAAATATCTGTTTGGTTTCAATAGTATACAACGAACAGCATGATGAATGGCGATGTGGGCAACCTCCAGATTAAAATCCGTAAAGATTTTTCTGTTAACAGCATAGACATTAGCTTCCTCTTGCTTAGCAAAATAAAGTGAAATGCAGTTCATTTTTTTTTGCATGCAGAAAATACTGCAAGCGAATGTGGGAAATAGTGTTACTTTCCTAGTTACCAAGAAAGGTACAAAAGAGTGGCTCTGCTGGTCCTTTGCTTCTTGGTTATCAACCTTTGTTTTTGCTTTTCTGAACCTTTTCTTCAGAGATGCTGAAATGAAATCTTGGGGTGGAGGGGTGCACGTCAAGAATGAGAGCAGTCAGTGTCTCAGGCTGAATTTCTTTTCCCCCATGGGCCACTGATTTTCTCAGATCTAAGTTTAAATACTGGTTTCTGTTCCCTTCATGAACCTCACTTCTAACAGCTGCTGCAGTTCTTTCCAACTGCAGCCTTTCCCACCAGCTCTGCTCTTGCTTCCCTTCATGTAAATGAACTAATGTTGGACCAGATTGTTTTGTATCCTTGCTTCGTTTTTTTGTTGGTGGTTTTGTTTGTTTATCTGGAAAAACAAGACCCACACAACTCTATCTGTAGTGCCAGCAGCAGCAGAGGTATTTTGTTTCAACAGTATTTTGTTTCGTTTCCTCTCTGCCTGGGAAGGACACTGGTAGAAATATTGCCATTTTCTGATGGGGTAACACTAGGTGTGGGTGAAATGGCAAGAGGTGGGCGCTGTGCTGCGTGGTAAATGTGTGGAAAGGGTGTTGCAAAGGATTGCAGCACATTGTGATAACAATCATGACAAAGAAGAGATGTCATATATATTATCTGAAGTACTACACATAATATAGGGGGGAGAGCCATATTTTACATTAAACATATGTTCTAGGATTCATCCCAGTGACAGCGTAATGTACCACTTACTGCTGTCTGATAACACGTCATATTATTTTTCTTCTTGCTCTCCCTAAAGCTAGTTACAGTAATGTGAAATGAACATTTTCTAGTTCTGTCAGGAGTTTAAAATCCATGAGATTCTAGCACCACCCGCTGCTTATAATCCTAATAGGATTTTTAACTGCTTTTGCCTGTGCTTTATTTCCCCAGGAGCTACTACCATTTAAAAGAAAACCTTTGTTAAGGAAAGGCAAGGTGGAGTTCAGGTATATCGTATATCCATTCATTTGTTGTGCTGAGCATATCTGATGTTTCCTGTGCAAAAAGGTCTTCGAGCTTCTATTTTTAGTGTTCTAATAAGTAAACTGCTGAGTTCCTTTAAAAGTTAGGAAACAAGTGGGCAGTGTTTTACAAGAAGTTGGCATTTTTAACTCTGAAGCCCTTATACAAGTAACAAAACTATACTGAAATGAGAGGCTCTTTCTTTAACAGGCTTTGCAGTCTTGGCTAATCACTTAAACAGTGAGGAAATGACTTTCAGTATAATTGAAGTATAAGGTCTTAATTAAGAGCTCGTGTCCAAATGTTTGTTAGGGTAAGGGACACTTGCATGAAAAATACAGAGAACAGCATGAATGGCAGGACTGTGAGATACAAACAAGCAGATATTCGAGTCAAGGAAATTAGTTTGCTGTGATTGTCAGCCTGGATGTTGCAGGTTCAGGCAGTGTTACTCAGGATTTATTTATTTTTTCAGAATATACAGTTTGCGAAGTATCAATTGAATCATCTTGCAGGAGCACGGAGGCGTTTGTAGTGGACTGTGTGGCTGCTCTGCTAAGTTGTGAGTCCTCGTTTCTCTCTCTCTGGCCCTCTCCACCTGCCTTGAGTTGTTTCAGCAAAGTTTTGTACCGTTTGAGTGAGGCCACTAAAAGGAGTCACGGATTTGCTCGCTGAGAGAGTAGGAAGGATTCGGTGCCCCAGCAGGGGAGCGGTGGATGGAGGCAGGCAGTTTGTGTGTGGTGTGCTTGAGTTGAGCAGCCTCTTGCTCCTCTGTCCCTGTGGTTGTTGCTGTGTGGTCCCAGTGATGGCTGTGCTGCTGGGTGCTGGCAGGCGGTCCAGTCATCTCCTCACTCTTCACATCATCTGCATGGAGCCCAGGAGCTCTGTTCATGCCATCTGTGTGGCCCTCTGAAGAACGAGGGCCTGCCCAAGATGAGTGAAGTGTGAGATAACTTAATTTTTCTGTTGTGTTTTCATCCTTTGTTATTTGAATAGAGAAACAGTAGCAGTCAGCTTAGCCTTAACGTTTTGGAAACTGGTGATTGTCACTGATACATGGTGAGTGTTCTCTGAGATCAGAAGGCATAGAGAAAGGAATGAATCATAGATATCCTGCAGAGAACTGAGCTACAAGCAGCAGGGAAGAGATAGAAAGAAGAGGGCTTTTTTATAGCCATACTTTAATAAACAGCTAAGTTGCACGATCTCCTATGGCAAACCAGTGGGTAAGGAAAAGAAAAATAACACCAAAAGATAGTTTTTGAGATGGATAGATTATTTATTTTACCCAAAAAAAAAATTGTTGCTGAGAAGTAAAACTGGATATAACTAACAAAGCAAAGGAGTGTAGCTCTGTGTCCAGACTCATTGAAAGATTGTTCCACTTCTCCCCAGCCAGTTTTTTTTTTTGTTGTTCACCCAGTTGGTTGCTTCTCTTCTAACTTGTCTGCTTTGTGTCCTTAATAAAGAAGCCAAATCCAATATTCCCTTAACCTTGAACATACGTGTGTATGTACTTTCAGACTGGTAGCTGTGCCTTTGCCCTCTCCCCCTATCCTCAACTTGCGTTCATTTATGGTCACAAAAACATGGCTACTGTCAGATTGTATATTAAATAGCTAAAGTATTGTGTGACTGGACTCAAGCTATAGTGAAGTCAGGGCTGTCGTACATGGTGTAAAACTAAATTAAAAAATTGTGCTGCATAAACAGGTGATCTTGGGAGCAGTAGCATTCAAGTAATTCCCAACCTGGCTTAAAAATAAAATAAAAATTGTCTTTCTGCACTCTCATTTTGTTCTTCCTGTAAACATGATTTTAAAAACACACTTGGGGGTAGGATCTGAAAGTGAACATTGTGTTCTGTGACTTCAGGACAGACCACACAAAGAAGCTTAGTATTCAGAAACTTGTGTCTCTATCCACGTGGACACACTTTTTCCTGTGAAAGTGCTGGTACTGATGCTGAACGTGAAGTCCACAGGCTGATGGAATAGCTTCTCCATTGGGTGAGGGGTAAATTTTTATATCCTGCCACTGTCTTTGAGCACACACCAGTGTGCCTGAATGCCAGTTGAACTGGCAGGTGGTGAAACCACATTTGTCTGGGCTGTTTTAATAAAATCTGATCAACTGAAGTAAACAGACTTTCTGTGCCCACTGCCCTTTTTTTTTTTTTTTTTGGTAGTCAATTCCATTTTTTGTTATTCAGATATATTTATTTTTAATAGCATACAACTTTGAAGGAGTTACTAGAATTCTTTCTTTTTAATCATTGAAGGTGTAGGTTTCTATTGCTGTTTTCTGTGTATAACAGAAAATATTCTTTCCTTTTTTGTCATTCAACGTCAGCAGCCCCAGATAGGTAAACAGTGGGAACCTAGGATTCCTTCATACAGAAAGGCTCTAATAGGTGACAAAACCAGTAGATCTTCCAAACATTTTTACAAAATCTTGTATCTTTGTAAAATGGAAGAATAGCAAAATTAATTGCACATAGTGGGCCTTCTTCACATGTCTTGCCTGCACTTTTTGGCTTGCAACAGAAAATAAATTGTATTTATAAGAGCACTGACAATGCTTTTGGCATCCTCGTTGACAAATAGGTAGCACTTTTAAATTTCTCTAAAATTCTCATTATGTGCTTATGAAATGGCAGAATTTTCATGATAGGTAAGATTTTAAAGTTCAGGTTTGTAACTGAAATGCTAATGAATTAATGATTAAGCACTTAGTAAGTCTGCATTTTAGATAATCATTACTTTTTCGAATGTGACTATGACATCTCTCTTGTATGATGTTCTATCATGATGGCTGTGTCCGTAAAATAGAATGGGAAAAGATTTTTGTTTTTACTAACCTAGAGAAGAAACGTTGATACATACAATACTCACAATTTTAAAATAGTAAATATATTTACATATGTTGTAAATTAACCAAAGAAGGCTGAGACAGCATGCTTTTGCCATATTGAAACAAGTCAAAATTCTTAGACTACTTTTTTTTTTTTTAATTTTTATTTTTTATGGTGAAATTACCATTTTCCTGATGGAAAGGTCTTCCAGAATATTTAGACCTATTCTTACTTCATATGTCTATGGGATGTTTTATAACCAGTCCTTTTCTAAAGTACACTTTGAAATTAATCTTCGTTTTTGTTGAGAGAACCAGACCTTTAGATTACAGTACTTGGAGATAAAAAAGCACACAAATTTGAAAACATGACAAAAACATGGCAAAAAAAACAAACAAACAAACAAAAAAAAAAACAGACAAGATGCATAGTCTGTGATTCGTAGACACATAAAGCTGTTACGGTTGTGTACAGAGACTTAAATATATATTTACTTCTGTATTCATTTGTATATTCTGTATTCATATGGACATAACCTGTAGGACTCTGATTTATTTTAGAAACAGCAAAGTATTAGTTTACTGCTGCTGCCATTTAGTGGCAGTATACGATCATCTGCTGTATTGCTGCATGGTTTGTTTGTTGTCATCTGGCAGCATTGACTTTAGCACTTTTCATACCAGAGAGAGCTGGTGTGAGCTGTGGTGATCTCCAAAGGTTAATTATGTTGCAGCTGAACTAAAGCAACTTTCTTTTAATTTCCAATACCTAGCTTTCTTGTTGTTGTTTTGATCAGTGCAGGTAAAATATTTGCTGTTTTGCATTTATTTTAACTGCCTTAAAAAACAGCATATTTGTTTCTCTCCTAGTCTTAAACAAAAAACAAGTAATGATATTTTTTCCCACTTACTGACAGGCAAGCGCAAGCTGTTTGTATTCCAGCAGTTCACCTGCACATGACTACAGCCACCATGCAAGTCAGCCAGAAAGACTTTGAAAAGGCTCAAGAACAGCTGAAGCTTTTGAAAAAGGATCCAGGGAATGAAACTAAGTTGAAACTCTATGCTTTGTTTAAACAGGTAGGCTTAAATTCCATTTTTTGTAAGAGGCATTTATAAGCTGAGGGGATGGACCTGTAAAATATATTATTAAAATACAAGTTGTTCAAATGTGTTGTCTTAACAATTTCTTCAGGTGCTCAAATTATATTCCTGACATGCTAGTCCCTCAGGCTCTGCCTGAATTCTACATGTGGCCAGAACTATTACATCTTATAAGTCATGATTTAAATATAAACTGCTATTCAAAGAAATAGAGCCAAATTACATCCAGTTTGTGATGTCTTCCATATAATGTAGCATATATTGATGCAATGACGCAGGAAAACTGCTTGTGCCTGGAAAAAAAAAAAAGAAAAGAGAATGCCACATGCTTCCTCTTGAATTTTTCATCTATTGTCAGTCAACTGGTCCTATACTACAGTGATGTAAATATTTGAAGGTTGCTTTTGGTTGTTGTGGCAAGCTTTTTTGTCTGTTTGTTTTGTTTTTAATTCAAGAAGCTGTTCTCCCAGGTTGATCCTGAGTGAAGGTTGTCCTTTACTACCCATGGAAGCAGACCTATGTAGAAGTAGTTGCTCTTAAGGGTATTTGTACTGGTATCTGGGGAAGCATTTGTGGATCAGGGTTAATACATGCTGTGGCTTCTTACGCTGAAGAAGACAATCAATTGCTCCTTAAAATAAAAGCTTAAAGACAGTAAAGACTGTTCCACGTAATTTCACTAATTAATAATAGTGAGCTCATAAACAAGTCCTTTCTCATCTTCCATTCTAAATACCTCTCTGATACTGTGCTTTTACTTCAGGAAAACTGGTCGTAAAATACTTCAGGAACTCTGGAACCTTTGCAGGTCAACTGCTCCAATGCTCTTGCTCATACTAAGGTTAACTTTGAAGTGAGATCCAACTTCATAGATCTTATCCAGTGGTTTCTTAGTTCACACAACTTACAAGTTTTTAACTCTATTTTTAAATATAAAAAATCCACAATTTTGAAATAAGGTGCTGAGAACTTACAGGTGTGGGCATCTTGGAAACGAATGTTTCATATTGGTTAGATACATCTGAAGGCCTAATACCAGGTGTTAGAAAATAGCAGACAGTGGATATTTCAAGGCATATGAACTGTCTGAATATTGCCTGGCCACTAGGAATTCCTTCTGTCTCAGAGATGAATTCTGTATTGTGAGCACGTAACAGTCCTAACAGTCATCATCTTTTTCTACCAAGGTACCTGAAACGTAACCAGAGGTTTAAATATTTGTTTCACTCTCTTTTCAGGCTACTGAGGGTCCCTGCAATTCTCCAAAGCCAGGTATGCTGGACTTTGTCAAGAAAGCCAAATGGGATGCATGGAATTCTCTTGGCAATTTGTCTCAGGTGACAATACCTGTAATTTCACTTGGCTGAACTCTGTCTTGAAGTGCCTGATCTGTGAATGAATGGCTGATGTCTAAACATACCCTGTTAGTTGAGTGACTGCTTCAGACACCACAATGATTTGCACTGTATTCTACAGCCATTTCAATACTAAAGAGATTTGAGGTGTTTTTACTGCAAAATTTAAATTATCAATAACAGCTTGTGTCAGTATAAAAGGTCTTGTATATAAGGTGACTTTAATAAAACACAGTTTTTCATACTATGTTGTATTCTGCTGTTCCCTTTAAGAAAAATGGATTGAGTCTCTCACTTCGTACGACTCCTTACAACAAAGAACAAATTTGTGAATCCAGTATGATTTTGAAAATGTTGTCACTTTAAGAAGTTGGTCTCTTATACTGCTGACTAAGACTAGAAAAAAGTGGCTGTAAAAATGATGTATTGAGAGCTCCTTTTTATGCTTGATCAGTATATCCTGACTTTCTTAATACCTTGCATACCTTAATAATACCCTTTTAATACCTTTCATACCTTAATACCTTTAGAAAAGTATTTTTCAAGTGAAGCAAGCAGGAAGAACATAAATACAAAAAAATGTAGGTGTTCTCTTTCTATGCAGACTTGCATAATTCTGACGTTGCACATAGCTGCCACAGTTTCTTCATCTAGTAGTAAATGAAGGAAACAAGGTTTATAACACGTCTCTGTTGTTACTGCATTAGGTCTGCTGTTCAGGAATAGTTTGACTGACTCTGGTCAGTCAAAGATATTACTTAATACAGGATTGGTTTTTGTGATCTTTTTATTTTGTGTGTGTGTAGTTTGTTTGTTCATTTGTTTGTTTTAAATGAGCTTGCATAATTTCATGAGCATAACATCCTTGTATGGGAGGAACTCAGGGAGTCCAGGCTATCACCGGGGAGGGTTTCTGAGAAAGAGTAGGAGTTTAAAAAATAAAATAAAAGAAAATAAATTTGTGAGGGCTTTTTGGAGTATTTACAAAAATTGTTCTGGGGGTATTTACAAATACATTAAGTGTGGGAGACAGAGGGATTTGGCCAACCTCTTTTCAGTGGTTTGCGGGGACAGGACAAGGGGCAATGGCCACAAGATGGAGCACAGGAAGTTCCACACCAACATGTGAAAGAACTTCACAATGAATCACAGAATTTCTAGGTTGGAAGAGACCTCAAGATCATCGAGTCCAACCTCTGACCTAACGCTAACAGTCCCCACTAAAACATATCCCTACGCTCTACATCTACATGAGGGTGATGGAGCACTGGAACAGGCTGCCCAGGGAGGTTGTGGAGTCTCCTTCTCTGCAGATATTCAAGGCCCATCTGGATGCCTACCTGGGCAGCTTGCTCTAAGGAACCTGCTTTGGCAGGGGGGTTGGACTCAATGATCTCTTGAGGTCCCTTCCAACCCCTACAGTTCTGTGATTCTGTGATGGTATGTTTAGCATTTTCATTTTATTTGGTTTGGTTTTCTTTTAGTAATAGCCAATAAACACCTAAGGAAAAGAACTTATTCTTAAAGTTGTTGTAGAGAGGGAATAAATCTAATATGCTAAAGATTACAGAGGTGTTCAAAGTATATTAACTTTTCAAGAAAATAGGTTGAAAAAACAAGCTCCTTTAAATCACTGCTTACTGTAGAAATAAGGAGGCAGAATACTTTAAACTTTTGTACGTCATGCTTATGTTAAATCATAATTAGTTCTTCAAACAATTTAAAAATGTCATGTACCCATTTCAGCAACATTTTTCTGTTGGAGTTTTTTTTTTTCTGTTGTATTTTCTGTTGGAGATTTTCTTTTTGTTTTGCCCTGAAGAGCATTCTTCCCCTTTTGTTGTTGTAGGTACTAATTTCATGAATAGCATAACAAAGTGGTTCAGATTCCAGCATTTGATAACTGTGTATTGTTATTTTATTTGTTTTGTTTTATTACAGGATAATGCTAGACAGAAATATACTGAACTTGTCTCAAGTCTGATCTCTGCAGAATCTGCTGGCCAGACAAAAGATGCTTCTCCGGAAGAGAGCAGACATGGTGGCTATGAAACCATAATTGTTACCACCAAAAACAATATCACAAAGATAATGTTCAACCGACCTGAAAGGAAAAATGCTATCAATCATCAGGTAAAGAAATGAATTTGGGAGACTTATTGATTTTTTTTTGTTTTCTCTTTCCTGGTTAAGTTACTTAAGTTTTTCAAGAGCCATTGCTACAGGTTTAGCAGGTTTAGAAGGCTGATGGTCTGAATTTTATGAGAGCTTAGTGTGTTAACTCCTATGACTCCTATGAATGAAGATCCAGTACAAAATCAAACTACTCTGCTAATATTTTGCAAATTGGGCTTTTCTGTGTCTTTTTTAAATCTTTCCTTCCCCCCTTCCCAAATTAGTGCACATTATGGTCTATGCTAAATTAAAATGGCAAACTACAAGAAGGCTAGCTTCTTTTATGGAGATAACATTTGACTGCAGCCTTGCTTGTAACACAGCATATATGCAGCCTACTTTGGCTTAGCAGTGTCATATGTAGGTCTAGATAATAGTCCTGTTCTCATGGTTATCTCCATGAGGAAATTTATGCTGTTGGAAATAACATGATCATCCTATTTCAGAACTGCAAAGATACCAGAAAAGGGATTTCACCCCACTGCAGCTAATTCTTTAATTGATTATTTTACCCATTTAGACTGCTTCTCAGGTCTTAAAATTAACTGTTTCACATGAATGTGCATTTTCTAAGGGACCTTATTTTGACCTTGAGATTTGCATTTGAAGTCTGAGTATTGCAAGCACGTGTCTTTATGGTGAGAAATAATACTTCAAATGCAATACTTAACTTTCTGTGTATGGAAATTTTCTTCATACTTAAATGGACCATAATTAAACTGTCACTCAGGTTCCTTGTTGTCAGTGTGAATCTTCTTTTTATGGTCTTTTACAGCATCACAGTTTTAATTTGTTGATTTACCTTTTATGCAGATGTACAGAGAAATTATCAAAGCACTTCATGAAGCTGGCAAAGATGATTCTACCATAGCAGTTATTACAGGTACAATACTTAATATGCCTTTCTTAGATTTGTTGTATGCAAAAGTACACTACTGACACAAACTATTTATCTTATGTTTAGACTAAGACAGAATTACCTAAGTGGGAAAATTCTTTCCTCTAGTATAGACAAAAGATTTTTTTTGAAAGTGTTTTGGCAAAATTCTTTCAAGATGGTGTTTAAGATACTTCAGCAAGCTTGCTGTTACATCAAAACATCTTTCTGAGATCAGAAGATAGACATGGGATACTCATGAGGACTTTATTACTTTTGAGTAGCCAATACATCTGCTCTGTGGCATCTTCGCTACTGCTTTTGGAGCTCATTCCTATGGATTTAGTCAATTTTCTCTACTTCTGTGATACATTGGAACATATTAAAAGGAAGCCCCTCAAATCCTGCTCTGGCATGCCCAAGAGAAAGCTTACACTACATATTTACCTATTTACATATTTATCAGAAAAACTGATACTTCACTTTGATTCTTCTGTGGCAGCCATAGGAATGGATTTACCACAGAAGCTGCAACCTGGCCCAGCTGATACAAATCCCAGTCACCAGATGTGTGATGTGTACAGCCAGATGACTGCAGCTATAATGTGAAAGGGAAGCCCAAATTCATGTCCCATTTCAAGTAATCGTTAAGAGCACTGCAGCATAAAGTAGTGGATGTGCTAAACAATGAGAAGTCCCATCTTATGAATGTCCTTACGGAACCTAGGATTATTTGGACAATTAAATCATGTAGTCTAGCTTTTAAATACTCTTTGTGTTTTCGTGGTGCCTCAAACTCTCTTATACTTTCCCTAGTAGGATATCTGTTTCTTATTAAAAAATACATCTTTCAGTACCATGATTTCAATGCAGTGATGTCATTCTTATCCTTAGAATGCTCCGCCGTTTTCTTAGTGTGTCATAATGAAGGTGAAACTTGCACAACATATTAAAAGGGTTATACTGAGTCCTTTCACAGTTTGAAGGGGAATGAAGGAAGATGTGCAAACTTACATTTCCATTTTCACGTTTAAAAAGAGAAGTTTCTAATTTGTTACTATGCGAATGATTGTGAATTGATTGCTCAGAAAAAAAAAACACTGAGCAAGTACGCAGGGAAAGAAAATATGTGTATTTCTCAACTGACAATGTTACAGAAAATAGATTTTTTTCCTCTTAAATCTTTTGAATTTAACATTTTTTAACCCTTTGTTTTTCAATAAAACATTAGTCAACACATTTTATACTGTAGATGTCCTTTAAGGTACTGTTTATACTTTGAGACACTCTCTCTAATTACTTAATAGCATTAGATGCATTTAATTAAATTCTTTTGTAAATGTAGAAAATGAAAGATTTTCTTCTATTACCTACTCAGAAACCGTTGGTGCATTTATTTACATCTGTTCTCTGCAGGAAATGGAGAGTACTATACTAGTGGAAATGACCTGAATAATTTTGCTAATGTCAAACCCAATGAAATGGAGAAGATGGCAAAAGATGGAGCAGTATTACTCAAGTAATTGGAGCAGAATTACTCGAGAACCTCTTGGTTTCATACACACATAAATTACTGTGATGGGTAAAATATAATTTGCAGGCATTGTTAGAAAACATGACAGTGGGGCCCCACTTATGCTACGATATGTCCTATTAGATGACTGTGCCTAAAAACTCACCATGTATATAAACAAAAAAGAGTGGGAAAAGTAGCATTCTTCACCTGAAATAAATGAAGAAATGTGATGTGTTTTAGAAATCTTGTAAAGTAATCTTTTTAAGTACGGTGATGCTATAGACTAGATTTTTTTTTTAACTCCCAAAGTACATGCAGATACATTGACAAAGACATGCTTTTGACTGTGTATTTCATAACTTTTTCCTTTTCTATTTAAGTAGATTTCATCTTTTTTACTTCTGTATGTGATTATTACATCCGAAAGATATTTGCAGGTTGGATTGCTTTCTCAAGCATTTGCAATTGATGTAAAATCTGAAATACACAGAAAGGCAAATAATATTTAAGATTTATAATTCAAATATGAACTGCAAGTGAAGTGCTCAGTGTTGTGGCTTTTCTTAGGCAAGCTGTCTGTGGATCACAGTTGCCTGTTACAAAGTGATAATGATGGATTCCGAATCTATTGCAAAAACAGTAGTTAGCAGGATCTGGCAAGTGTTCCAGTGTGCAGTGATCTGTAGGGTATTTAATATGATGCATAGTCTTGCATGCATTTCATGATCTTTCTTCTAGATTTTGTGGGAAGACTGTATATTTTAAGCTGTTAATATTACACAAGCACAATGGATGCAAAGAGATGCCAGAGAAGCGAAGTCTTTACAACAATGTTCACTTTATCAAAAGATTATGTTTTTGAGAATATATTTTGCACTTCTTGGAAGAAGTAGTAGCTGTCAGAAGAAACAAAGCAATGTTTCTCAAACCTCTTCAGAACAGCACTGGGGAATTCTTTGTTATATTAGCATCACAACTTTTGTATCTGCTGGGGCTTCAGTGTAGAATAGAAATCTGTGAAGTAAAGGCTATTGCAAGAGTAGAATTGGGATGAATATGTAGGCAGGTGGATAGATCGAGCCAAAGACTGTTTAGTTTGTGAGCTGTATTCAGTAACACTAAAGAAAATGGCATTTTAAGAACTTGACTTCAGTAACTGAGAGGTTAATGTACGTGTTTGATTCTCTGTTGGAAAGGAGACACGGGTATTTCAAATAGCTCTTATTTTCCTTCTTAGTATTCATTTGGGACAGGGTGTACAACGTGCTGCATAGGATAGAGCTTATGGTTTTTGTAGTATTTTTTTTATATGTGTTATGTAGTATTTTTTGTAGCTTATGTTTTTTTTTTTTTTTTTTGCAGTATCTAAGACTGTTTTGAAACAGTCTTAGTTTCTGGTTTACGAAAGAGACTAGGATGTATCTCACTGTTACATTCTGATTCTCCTTCTTCATAGGGAGTTCGTGAGTTCTTTTATTGATTTTCCTAAACCACTGATTGCTGTGGTGAATGGCCCAGCTATTGGGATCTCTGTAACACTCCTTGGGTTGTGTGACATTGTCTACGCTTCTGACAGGGTGAGTACTTTACAGTCCTGATCCCAAGAAAAGTCTTTAGGGCGCCTTGTGTAGCAAATGTTATTTGTTGCGGGGTAGTCTGACAGAAAAGAGCACACATGTGTAAATGCTTTTTCTATCACATTGAGGGACACCTTTATTAATTACCAGCGTAGCATCGTGCATCAACCAGTGCTTAACATGCATGGAATTGCTGTGCTGTAGCTATGATTATCAAGGTACTGACTCCAGTTTAGAAAGTCTTTACTGTGTTCTTTATGGTATCAGTGGGTACAGCAAAGGGTAGTTGATGTGAAATGGTAATTGTAGGGGCCCTTCTCAGGTGTGGGAGGGAGAGACAAAATATTGTTATGGAATTGAAGAGCAGTATCTGGTATTTCATCTAATCTGTGTTATAAGATAAATTCAAAAGCTTTGTTTATCCAGCTCAAGATTCCTTCTAAGATAATTTGCCAAATATACAACCAAAAGATAAATTAAAGTATAGCACAGAATTACATTATATAGTTTATTTTTTATGCTCTCTGCTGTTTGTCTGTGTAAGGTTATTAAACAGAACTTAACCCAAGGTGTTAATTAATTTTAGGTGAGCTATTGCTTGCATAAGTGTCTGTGATGAATAGTACTTTGACTCCTGCTTCAGCACTGTGTCAGATTTTTCCTCAAAGTTTCTGCTGGATTGGCTTTGTCACTATGAGACTTAGGAAAATTGAGCTGCAAGGTCCCACTTGCCCCAAAAGAGGGGCACAGAGGGACACAGCTATGGCTGTGTCACTCCTGACATAGGCACGAGCATAATGTACGTGATGTATTCAATCTATTCCAGTCCGTAGATCTCTTCTTTTACCAGGAGGTTGTTGGATTCTCCCTCTTCCTCCTTTCCAATCTGATCTTTTCTTGCTGCAAGGTGAACATATTGATTCTTGTTCTTGGGTCTGACAGACTATTTTCATCCTCCTTTGCAATAACCTTCAGTATATACTTAGGCTGTTAGATACATGTATATCTCTTGATCTCTTTGTTGTTTTTTCAGTCGAACAGCCCCAGTTCATTTAGGTTTTTCCTCATGTGCTTTCTCAGGCCTGCAGTTGTATTCCTCTGTACTCTTTCCAGTTGTTCCATGTCTCTCTTTAAGCATAATAAATTCAGTACATAAAGGGAGCTAACAAAAAAGATGAAGAGTGACTTCTTACACAGGCAGGTAGGCATAGGACAAAAGGTAATGACTTTAAAATAAAAGAGGGTAGGTTTAAATCAGATACAAGGAAGAAATTTAACTTTGAGGGCATTTTGAGGCACTGGAGCAGGTTGCCAAGAGAAGCAGTGGATGCCCCATCCCTGGAGTGTTCAAGGCCAGGCAGGATGGGACTTTGGGCAACCTGGTGTGGTGGGAGGTGTCCCTGCCCATGGCCGGGGGATGAAACTGTACATGCTTTGAGGTCCCTTCAAACTCAATCCATTCTGTGATGATAATAGTAGAAACTGGACACATTACTTCAGCTTGTGTCCTACCGATGCAAAGTAGAACAGAAAAACTCCACATTTTGCACATTTCTGTTTTTACATCCCAGAATGTCACTGGATTTATGTACTTGTGATCTACTGTAACCCCTGGATTCTTTACTGTAGAGTTGCCAGTTAAAGAGTTGTTCCTATCACATATTGTATACGGAGTTACTCTTGCCAAACTTGTCCATAGTAAATAATGCATTTTTCCTACTTGTCCAATTTATTGAGGCTATTTTGAATTTTAATCACTTCCCACTCAGCATAGTATCTGCTGCATCCATAAATTTAATCCAAATAATCATTAAATATTTTGTCCTCTTGGTAGTATCATTCTATCTTGAATAGTTTGAGATTCATACTTAAACTTCCTTTTACTACTCATGTGCATAATAATTGGTAAATGCATTTTATTTTTACTCTGTATTTCTATTTTTTTAATCTCTGTATACCTATATTAGTTTCATCCTTGGTCATTTGATGTAGTCTTCACTTCCTGTGTACTTGTATTTAAAGTCAGTGAAGAGCTTGTGACTTAGCTGGGACAATTCTGTTAGTTAGTACCTTCCTATCTGCACAGGGACAGCTCTTGCTTGAGGATTTCTGTAGGGTCTCACAAAGCTTTCCTATGTACAGTTTTATTGAGGTCTTCTCAAAGATGACTGTTCAATCTTCTTCCCTTTGCAGGATTGTGAACTTTATACAGTAAGGTCAGCTTTGTCCAAATTATATTTTACTTTCACATTCTCCACTCGTTTGGTTTAGGCACTAATGGCCTACTTCAGAAGTGCCCAAGTTTGTTGTATCCAGGCTCTGGTTTTATTCCCAGCCAGGTATTTACAAAGCAGACACATTTATGGAGCAGTGCATGGCCCAGCCTGACATCCTGGGGGGTGGAGTGGTGTGAATGTCAGATATGAATGCCTTTTGCACTGGATTTGGCTCCAGTTCCTGGAGCACCATTTTATAACCCCATGCCAAAGCAGGACCAGTTACACTAGCCTGTATCCCTGCAAAGGCTGTCTAACACTTTCTTACAGACATTCAATGATTCAATGTCCCATTTTTGTTAGGAAACCTATTGATCTGTCCTACAGTATAGCCATCCACGTTACAGTACAAGATAGTTACCTTCTATTACAGTGAAAGTTGTATTAGTAGTGTGTGCTCTTCATCTATCAGTTCATATTTTAAAATGGCACGCCTTTTGTCTTCCTTGCTTAAAATTGATGTGAATTGTCAAAACATGAACTTCTGTAGTTAAGTTTTAACTTGCAGTTAGGGTATTGATACATTTCTGCCACAGATTTTTTTCAAAATTCCATAAAATTTAAGAGAGGATTCAATGACCTGAGTTTTTCAGCAGTAGAATAAATTTAGTATGCCTTCAGAAAGCAAAACTCTTTTTACATCGTAAGCTATTTGGGCTATGCATTTAATAACTTTTAGGGCAGATGTGTATGAGCATCCTTTCTGTAAAGATTTTGCATGTGCAGACTAATTTTACCAAGCACTCCATTCAAATAATGTAATTTCATCAATGGGAATGATAAGGGAATTGAGTTATACAGACTAAGTCAGCTCTTGTGTGCATTGAGAGGATGAAGCTGTGTTACCAAATAATATTTAAAACCTACTGTGGTAATGGTTCAAATGTATTTCTGGTGAATTCTTTTACAGTAGAAGTTTTCAAATTAAAACTAAATCCTAGCACTTCAGTCTCATGCTCAAGTTGTAAGCCTTGCTTTGTTTTTTTCTTTTTTTTTTTTTTTTTTTAATTTTTCCAGGCTACATTTCATACTCCATTTAGTCAACTTGGACAGAGTCCAGAAGGATGTTCTTCTTACCTGTTTCCAAAAATCATGGGCTTAGCCAAGGTAAGGACATCTGCAATATACATGGGACCTTCTGACCTCTGTGTGTTGGTATCATCCAAACGTTAGAGCAAATGGAGTCACAACAAGAGTCCTCGAGGAGAACTCCAGTTCACATCTTTTGAACCAAAGATTAAAAAAAATATAATGACAGCATCAGCACAGGCACCTTAACACCTTAGACACTTGGAAGTTTTCTTTTTTATGGTGTCCTTCACCTTTCTGAGACTGTTTCTATACAGTGAAAGGTTGTATCTTTCTTCCAGCTATAGGAGGAAATGAAGTAAAGAATGTGTTGGTTTTTTCTTTTAAAAAAAAAAAAAAAAAAAAAAAAAAGAAAATGGAGTGCACACAAGAAATATCTTGGTAGACTGTCTTTATGAGGCAAGGGAGCAACTGCCAAAATTGCTTCTGCTAGCCTTGTGGGAAGTTAGTGTATTCAGCCATTCCTTCAGACATCAGCGTGATGCAATTGATTTATTCATTAACTTGCAGACCTTTGATGTCATCTATTCTGTTGTAACATACGCGGGCCTTCTGATTTTCTTTCATAGGCTTATTTTCTCTGTCTGCTATAGAAATAAGGCTTTCTTGTTCCCACAGAATAAAATCCAGATGGTTTAAACCTAGCTGATATCCTTGCTTATGTTAATATAACGTGTTTCTGTTGAGTAGGATCTAAATGTGTAAGGAGTAGAGCAAGTGCTTCATAAATGTGAAGGCATCAAGGATAGTCTATTCATTGAGATGTGAAGCCTTCATCCTTGGAATTGCTCAAAACTTAACAGGCTTCCCAGGACTGTGTCCTGCTTGAGGAGGAGGTTTCCACTAGAGATCCCTTCGATCCTCATCTGTGATTCTCTGCCCTTTTCAGAGGGCAGACTGTAATAAGCAAGAGACTGAAACAAATGTGACTTGGAAGCTTGTATCTTTCCTGTCACATTCCGTAAGTCTTGTCCTGTTGACTCACATTCTGTTTTTTTTTTATTTAGGCAAACGAGATGTTGCTTTTCAATAAAAAGCTGACTGCTGCTCAAGCCTGTGCTTGGGGACTTGTGACTGAAGTTTTCCCCGATGGGACTTTCCAGAAGGAAGTTTGGGAAAGGTTAAAAGCTTATGCGAGCCTCCCCAAAAATGTCAGTACTCTAAATTCTTCTCTATCTTGTAAGCTTCTAGCATTCCCAGCCCTCCTGCCAAATTCATCCTGTCACCCTTAACTGAAATAACAAAGCTGAATGTATTTTGCTTCAAGCACAGATCTGTCCCTCTGCTGCCAGGTGACAGATACTTCTCTTCTACTCTGCCTGAATTTAATACAATGCACTTTACACAGAGACTCAATGGCTGAAAAGCCTTTAAAAATTAGCAATTTAATCCATTTGCAGGCTAGGTACAGTTTGGATTGCTTATCTTAGCTTTTTATTTTAGCATTAGTTTATGTTTAATCAGTTTACCACTGATTCTACGATATTTATTGTACTAACTGTGCACTGTGGATGCTCAAGCTGAAGCTGTTTGACTTTACTTTTTGCTGAATTCAGTCATCCTGCTCACTAGTTTAGGTTTTGCAAGACTACTTAAGTTACAATTGTATTACATTACGCAGGACAAGAGGAGATACTTCTGCCAACTCCTGATAATGTCAATTACATTTGACACTGCAGATAGCTGAACAGGTTTCACTTCTTATGCTCACCTACTCTGATTATGAGCCCTACTAAGTAGGCTGCTGTTTTGCTCCCCATGAACCTCCACCTTATTACTCTTAGTAATTAAATGTAGTAGTCTACTTTCAGCTTAAAGATTGACTAACAGCTAGAAGGTGCAATGTTAATACAGCTCAGTTTGATTTCTGATGTGTTTATTGTGCTATTTTTTATGAAATCTGAATATATTGAGAACATAACTTCCTGATGTTCCTCACTGCATTCAAATATTATTTTCCTCTTTCTCCTTCAGTCCTTGGCAGTGTCAAAGCAACTGTTAAGAAGTATGGAAAAGGAGAAGCTCCATGCAGTTAACAGTAAAGAGTGTGAAGTACTCAAGGAGAGATGGTTATCTGATGAATGTCTAAATGCTATTGTCAGCTTCTTTCAGAGGAAATCAAAACTATAATCTTCACCAGCAGAGCAGTTCACCTTCTGGCAATAGCCTTATCTACCTTTATCCTTAATAAACTTTCTCTACAAATAGTAATTCTTATACCTTTTGGTGTGGTATATTCTGTACTGAGTACTGGATTAAAACTGTTTAATGAAATTAATACAGCTTTATGTGCCTTGGATCTGTTATGTTTTAGGTTTGGGAAAAAAGGTTAATTATTCTGTAGGCAGCAGAGATGTTTCTGAATGATATTAAAGCAGATTGTCTTTGAAAAGAAGCAACAAATTCAACAGCAGCATATGTTGACAGCTTTTCAGTGATTTCTAATGAGCAATTCTTTTTATTCCTCTATGGAGAAGAAAATACTGTATTATCGAAAAATAAATATAAGTATTTAATTAGTGTTGTGCTGGTCATTACTACTTCTGTTAAACATCCTCAGTGAGAAGGAAAGTAACTCCTGAAAGTGTATTAATATAATACTCTTACAAAGAAGTATTCACTTGAGAGGCTGTGTCATAAACTATTTACCTGGTAGGGATTATGGGCATCTTCTTAATTTTGTTGTTTAGAATACTAAAAATATATATATTATATATCTTATACCTTTATATATAAAATGTTTTATATATAAAGGTATATATAAAATATATTATATGAACCTTATACGCTACTTTTCTCCAAGCTATTTCATGATGTTTTTCACATGAAGAAAACTCTTCAGTTTCTTTTTTATAATTCTATCTGCAGATTTAATGCAGCATAGAACTTACATGGTGCTCTTGCAGCATTTCTCAGGAACCACTGTACAATCTATGCAAATTATTTCCAGTCTTAACTGTGCAACTTATTTGTAGTAACGCAAAAGAATATTCTGAAAAATAAATAAATAAAATAAATCTCTTGGAACAAACAAATCATCTTCAAGGAAAAAAAATTCTGCAGAGACACACTTGTAAATATATAAATGATATGCCTGAGCAAAAATAGCGAATCCCACAACTGATTTATTTTTTCCCATATAATAAATATTTTAGTTGTAACTGATACCTTCCATCAAGAGCTGTATTTGTTACGTTTTTCTTCTTGCAGTATGTATTTGGGCCAATTAAGCTTCTGTGTAACATAATTATTCAGTAATGATCAAAACTGCAAGTCTTCAGAATGGGCACAATGGAGTCTGAAATAAATATTCTAATTTTAAATATAGGGTTTGTTTTTCTAACAAAGTAACAACATGAAATAGATTAAATGTGGAGATAAACTAAATGTTTAAACATTGATTGCAGAACAATGCAGACTTCTAACTACTTGAAGACATGTGCGTGTAGGAGGTACCAAGATACAACAACTCTTTGGAAGTGCGGAACATATATTCTAATGCAGGAAAAGGAATGGTACCTTCAGAAGTGTGTGCCACATATAGGAGTAAAATGTAGATTTTATGAATTATGTTGTTTGTACTGGAGTAAGGTATTTAGTTATTTGATGTTATTTCAGTCTGGATAATGAGCAACACCAATAAAATGCAAATTGTCTGCCATGCACATTAATTCAAATCCTACATGTTCTAAGTCTTCAGACTTTGTGGTTGAGTCATAACTATCTTAATGACAGGGGATGTAGCAAACCTCTGAAAAGAGAGCACTGATAAGGAACAACATTTTATGTACTGAATGAAGCACTGTTACTTTGTTCAGGTGTATGAATTATACTGTTCTGTTTCATCAAGAAACAAATAGATACAGAGTTTATCTAGACAAAACTCTGTTTATGTGCTCTAGACACGTTCCACTTACAGAACTAATTTATAGTACTCTCAGGCTCTCGTATGCTACTCTCAGACTTTCATCAGAGGGAATATATCAGTACACCATGAAAAGATGGCTTTATAAAATGTCCTCTGAGCTCTGTCATCTGGTAACATTTCACTCTGGGCTGATAGAACTATCAATTTCACTGTATTGATTATTGTCAGAGTTATACATTTCAACAGTGCTAAAAATATGGATTTTAAAATAAAATTAGGAACCAATAAACAAGGAAAGTGGATTTTGACAGTACCAAGTACGTGAGAAGCAGGGAGCATATCTGCATGGACAGATATCCTACTGTGCATGTTCATAGAGTTTCAAATAAAAAGTGAATATGCAAAGCTAACAGGATCAGCAAGACTTGGCAACAAAAGAAAGCCAAGAATACAAACCAAACTGAATGGAAACAAGTAGCCTTGAAAGAACATCATCTAGGATAACCTGTTGGAACTAGTTATTTACATAAATTGTCCTTGAGCAAAAACAAGTTTCATAATGCAGAAATTCAAACAAAAGCAGTTGTAAGGATTCTGTAAAACTGTAAATTCTGAAATTCTGAAAATAACAAGCCGAAAAAAAAAAAGGGGGGGGGAGGGAGGAGAGAGAGAAGGTTAAAAATAATACAGTAAAACAAACAGTCCAAAGTTAAGAAGATCAAAGTGCATTCTTTCTGCACAAAATGAGAGCTAGAGTGAAGAAAACAAACAGGGTATCTAAATGGATAAATGAACTCATGAATTAAGGCAGACTGGAATCTTTTCTTGGCATCGGTCTCACTAACAATAATGGATACTGAGTTTTCACCAAGTTAAAAAATAAATATACAATGTTAGAAAGTGTTTAGAGGATGCCTGCTTGGGCAGGCTGACAGAAATGATGGTGCCTGCAATGTAGAGGCTCTGCATCCTGAAAAAACAACAACAAAAAACACCACACACACACACAAAAGGGTCTCACATGGAAGAAAACTTCAGGACTTTGCACTCAAGCCCTTTTGGTGTTGAACTTGGTGGTACTTGTTTAAAAAAAAAAAGTGTGTTGCTGTGTTTAATATACTGTATTCTAGGCATATGCTATAGAAATTCCTACTGCAGGTTCATTATACCTGTTTTTATTTCCTTCAACTTTAAATGATTTTGTATTGTTCCACCCTCTTCAGCTGCCAATGTATTCAGCCCCTGAGAAAGGGGGGCTTTATGCAAGACAAAATTATTCTTTGAATCTCTAGATCTTGGAAACCAATGACTAATACACAGCTCTTTTGCCACATGTTTGTGAAATGTCATGGAAATTCCTGTTATTTCCAGATACTGTCTACCTATGATAAACCTAAAAATACCTTTGCTAAGACAACAAATTTTACTTATGCTTGTCATACGTTGTTGACAAGAGGCAGAAACCTTATGCTTAGTATTTTACATAAAGGCTGAATTGACAAATATTCTTTTGAATTACCTTTATCAATTAAACTACAGAACGTATCTAGTTTGAAGATTATTAACTTTTTCCAGTTGTTTTTGTGTTTTCCATTAGGTGGAGAGAGTGGACTTTTCTATTGAATTTATTTATTCAGCCAGTGATTACATTTGGATTATTTTTTTTTTCACCTAATGCAAACACGAAGTTTTATCAGGAACATGACTACTCTGGGGATTTAATTTTTGTCTTTTTGTGATGAAAAGAAAAGAAAAAGTTATGTGATTGACATAAACCACATCTGTAAGCAGATAAATACTAAATGCAAAATAAATTCAAGACATATAAGACAGCCAACTGTAATGACTCTTAAATGCTACTCAATATAGATTATTTTAATTAAAGGAACACAGGAAATGAGTACATTTCAAGTGGACTAGCTTTTGGAAGAGGAGTAATTCTCAAATGCCCAATGTGAAACAAGAATGCATTATGAGTCAAAGCAGTAGGTCAAACAGTTGTTCAAAGAAAAACATTTTTCAAAGGAGATACCATTGTCAAGAGCAATCCAGCACAGATTTAATCTGGGAAAAAAAGAGCAGTGATTCAAAAAAAAAAGGTAATGCTTTTTTTTTTCTCCTCTCAAACATTCATGATAGTTCTTTGTGTCTCAATAATAAAAGAAGCAGGATTATTTATTTATTTATTTACAGAAATGTCCATCAGTTTTACGTGACTTAAAAGTGCTTAACATTGCAAATTGCTTATTGTCATTTTGTCTTTCTATAGGTCTTAATTACTACCTAACCTCCTGTCAGAATGCTTGTGGTTATTTTTCCCCAGTCTTGGCATAGCTTAGCATTACACAGAGAATGCATATTCATGCAAGGAAAAATGAATTGCTGAAAGAAACGAACGAATGAATAAATAAATAAATATTTTTTTCCCTTGGCATTTCTGGTCCTCATTTCAAGGTGGAGTCCCTCCAAAATGCTCACTTAAATAGACTTTTTTCTACCAAAGGCGGTCCTTTTGGGACCCAGGAGTTGGACTCGATGATCCTTTCAGTTTCTTTCCAACTTGGGATATTCTATGAATCTATGATTTTTCTACCTTTTTATTGTTCTGAATATTTCTTGTTTTTAATAGTATTGGGTATACTTAACCGAGTAACAGGTATTGTAACTTTGATTGCCCCGCAGTGTGCTAAGGCCAAGGATTTCTGATACTGTACGGCTTTGTTTGAGATAGGGTCATTAAAAACACACCCTGACACCAAGGTTTAGGCTTGAATCAATGTTTATTTATTTATTTATTTATGCTCTGGAGGAGGTGCTTCCTGCCTCTGACAGACTCCACATGACGGCTGTTATCTGTGCACCACCTTTACAGTGCTGGCATTTCACAGGGGGCATCTGACAACTTGGAACGCAGCCCCCCCAGTGTATTTAAAAGCTGTAAGGGAAGGTTCACGCAAATCCTTTCACTTCGCGTGACAGCAAGCCTTTATTTGGCGCTTTTTTGGGAGGGGAGGAAGCCCTACTCGGCCCGTGAGGGACGGAATCCCAGCATGGCCCCCCTCCTCCCTCACGGGGCCGCGGCCATCTTGGCGGCCGGGCGCCCCGCATGACGCCGCTCCAGCGGCGCCGGCCCCGAAGATGGCGGCGGCCGGGGCGGGAGCGGCGGCGGAGGGGGGCAGGAGCCGGGGCAGGCGGCGGCGGCCGCTGTAGGCGGGCGGTGGGGTCGCGGCCGGCCCCGCGGCCATGAGCGGCGGGCGGGGGGCCGCCTCCGGCCCTCCGCGGGGCTCCGGGGCGCCGGGAAGGTGAGGGGGGGGCGGCCGATGGCGGCGGGGAGGGAGGGGCGTGAGGGCGCGGGGAAGGGGAGGCGGTGTGGGGGCTGCGAGCTGGGCGCGGAAGGAGTTAAATAAAGTATTTTATTTAAGGATAAAGGGCTTTTAAGTGAAGAGGGGAATTTGGAAATAGCTCGGGTGCTGTTACCAAGTTATTCTGGATTTTGTTCCCCTTTTGAGATAATATAAGCAATCTCTGAATGCTCAGAGCGTAAGTTAACTATTCAAATATCGCAACTTTCTTAAAACGCGTGTTTTTGTTCCACGGTGAGAAATTGACGTGTGTCTGCGTTCCCCAAAGCCAGGATAGCTCCCAGGGGTGGATGGCAGCGCCCCGCAGCCGTGCAGCCGGGGCGGAGCAGCCGCAGGTGGCCGGGCGCGGCGGGGGAGCTGCGGGGAGAGCCCTGGAGCCGCCTGGAGAGCCCGGCCCGGCAAACGCGGCTGCTGGGCAGAAAGGGCGGTCTGCGGGGGAAAGGAGAAGAGAGTCTGCACGCAGAGGCACCGGGGGACCTGAGGAGATAAGTAGGACTGCATCGCTTGCAACAGAGGAGGATGCTTCAAGAAATTGTGAAATGTATTTACCTGCCTATTGTCATCCTGCAGCAATGGAGATATCTCTGGACAGGTGAGGATTTTTTAATATGGAATCTTTTTCCCATAAAAAAAAAAAAAAAGGGAATTATGAAATTCTGCTAAGAAATGCACTTTCACGCATTCCAATGAGTTGGTGTAATCAGTCTAAATGTCAAATCTTGACATGGCTTTTTTAATCCTATTTCTTTAACTACTGCTTGTTTTCTGTAATAGCAAAGACTGTATCTTGGCCCTGTTGTTTCACTTAATATGTTTATAGCTTTATTCAGAAGTCAAACTGTTTTTCCAAGTCTCTTGCCTTACAAGAAATAAGGCTGAAGTCAAAGATGTATGTTTATTCCAAACTTATTTCATTCTAATTTTTTCATTTTTTTTTTCATTCAATAGTTCTTTTCCATCTGTTATTTTCACTATTGTCAAATATTGTGATGATTAATGGGAAAGGGTTTAGTTCCTGTGTTCTTGGTTCCACAGGTTTGCTTACCTGAATAATCACTAGGCTAGAACGATGCAAAGATGCGCGCCCTTCTCTGAAATGAAAGTGTCTGTGCAGATGGATTGCACCTCTTAGCTACCTTGATTTCACAACAGCTCAGATAAATTGCAGTGCTTTGTTTATGCTGGGTGTTAGCTGTCAAGTAAACTGCTAATGTTATTATGTTATCAACTCCCAGAAAGAAAACACTAACATCTGCAGGAGGAAATATCACACTGCTAATTTTACATCAAACTTCTTTGACCTCAGTTGACCGAGATGACCACTATTTTCTTTTAGTAATCTAAATTTCTATTCAAGACTGTATCCCAAAGCAATGCTCCCCCCAGTCCCATTGGATCCCTTCTAGAAGCAGGCTTGTGCTCAGAAGATGAGGCTGCTGTGTTATATTTTAAATATTTCATACTGCATTTAGCCTGTGTATAAGCTAGGCTAGGGATCACTCTTGTTGCTGGGTAACAAGTTCTTATTTTTTAATTTGTATTTACAAGGTTTATCAAATGTTCGTGAAACTCTTCACAAGCATTGTTGGCCCTGAATTTCTGGTTGGAAATGAGATCTGGTGTAGAAATTAAGGTTTGTCCAATACCACACTATTACAAGGATAAGGACTTTGGATATGCATCTCTGAGACTTCTCAGCAGATAGTGGTCTCTAATGGGGGACTACATCTATTGTTTCTGTTTTTAAGTTATAGTTTTTTAGTATTGTTACACATCAGATTTCAAGCAGCTATTTGAGCGTCCAGGAGACCCAGCTTGAAAGTTGAAGGTTGGAAATTTGAGTAAAAACTAAACTGCACCTTCACAGGACTGCACTGTAGGTGACAGTTTCCTGGTATCAACCTGTATTTGTCTTTATGTTGAACATTTGTCTTGTTCTCAAGGGAAATATATGCAAATGGGATAGGAATATTACTTTTTTTTTTCCCTTCATAAGAAAGCTAATTTGGAAATAAAGAAAATGAAATGCAGAGCCATGATTTACCAATGTATTATTTAAAATTTAATGAGAGTAACTTATCACCTGGCTACACACAGCCTGTCCTTGTGGTTTTCCTAACTGCTTGCCCTCCTTCCGTTGTGTAAAATGAGGCAGGGTCACTGCCTTTATTTCTTTTTTGTCTTTTGCAGGCAAACTGGGGTTTTGAGTAACATGTTAGAAATCACCAGTAGTAGTGGGCATCGAATAATAATCTTACACTTTTTTTGTACATGTACTTTCTCCAAAATACAAGCTTTCAATATAACCTTCTCCTGTTAGTGGTAAGTCTAAATGAATTAGTAATATGTTTGGTGATATACTTTTTTCCAAGTATTTTAGCTGTGAAGAAACTTATTTTCAAAAGCTTATTAGGTGTTATTATTATCCAATCAAGTTTAGAGGAGTGTGTGACTTACTGTCTTTTTTTCTTGAATGCTGCATGAGCCTCCATTCCTTACAGTGATGGTCACACCTCAGATTTGAGATCTCTTCTTGATAACACTGGATTGTGCACAGAAACCATGTGCTTTCAGGCCATCTTTTCCTCCTTTGTGGTTGTAACTTGAGTTCTGAATGTGTGCATATAGGTTCACATGGAGACTCTTAACTCTTAAGACAGCATACTTCGACCAAAAAGCAAAAGCTCATATTATGGCAGAAATGTTTGTCTGGTTGTGAATTTTGTTTCAAGTTGGCACCATTCAAACCAGCTGAAGATAGCCGGCTGCTGTTTATCGTGATGTTCTGATGCCTAATAACGAGCAGAATATGCAAGTTGTTCAGCCCCTGTGGAATAGAGATATAAAGCTCTTGTGGGTAATATGTTTTTAGTTGCATGCACAGGTTGCAGTATTTGTGTATACAGATTAATAGAGCATTTTGGCTTTTATTGTTTGCTAACTTATAAAAAGTACAATTATAAAGGGGCTTTAGCATTCTTGTTGTCTCCATAGAACCAGCAGAAGAGGAATTCCAATAGTTTCATTACTACTATTGGTGTCATAAATAAGAGTCTTATGCAAATGTGTAAGAAGGAAATCAAATGAAATTGATATAGTACTTGGAGAAAGACATAAGTGTTTGCCTGTGCTGATAAAAAGGGGTAAGTTACTACAAGATTTGTGCTGTTACGTGATGTATGTGTCAATTTTATTGTAGTGAGGAGGACATGTATCGCGATGCAGAAGAAATAGAGAGAGAGAAAATACTACTTGGTTGCAAGACAAGTTCTTCAGGTATGTTTGAACTTTGTGTGGTGTTTCAATTACAGCATTACAATTAACTAGCACTAATTTGTAACGATTCAAGACCTTCATTTCCAATGATTTTTGTGCATGAATGTCTCTGCAATAGAAGTTACTTATTGTGACTGATTACATTGTACACTTTTAATTCACAAAAATATCACTTTTACGCAAATCTAGTTGTTCTTTGCATATTTTTTCTTTGTTTCTATTGTTACTTTACGAGAGAATGTGAATCCATTGGAAAGTGCTGATACAGCCTATGTTATGACTGTTGTGTTTAAGAACTACTGATTTATAGACATTATAGAAGCATCTGTTGCTGGGCACCCCTGATAACCTTACTCCTATTTGTTTCGGAGCAAAGGCTGTTGGGATTCCAAGAAAACCATATTTTTTTCTTCCCAGTATGTTCAGAAAGACCTGTTGTCTTTCTGCCTTATAGCTTGGCTTCTGAAAGAAGAGAAACTTCGGCTGAACGTTTTTTCTCTGATTTCTCTGCAAAGATAATGAAGAGTACCTTATTAATTTATCTCTTTGTCAGTTAATATTTTTGGAAGACAGGAGCAGAGTGTTCTCTGTGTTGTTGAACTAAGTCCTTATTTTTGTTCACTTGTCATTCTCGGAGCAAATGGCTTTTCTGGCTACAATACTAATAGCTACATAGTAGTTATATGTTAGGCTGCCAGTCTCTTTGTGCACCAAGGTGACTTTAAGGGGATAGCATGTATTTAGAAGTGTAAGTCATATTGCTTTTTCTATGTTGTTCTGTTTCACAGATCTCCTCAGTGTAATCTTGCATATTCTATATTGACAGAATATAAACCAAGTGTTGCACCCGAAATGGATATCATGGAGTATTGCAGAAAAGAATGGAGAGGAAATACACCAGTAGCGAAAAGGATGAGAAAAGTATAAGTTATACGTTCTTATTTTTATTGGGCTTATTGTTTGTATTTCTATGTTCCATAGATTGTTTCCTCTCCGAAAGACATTTAAAACAGAAAATGCAATAGCAATATTTTTCAATGTCTAGTCATAGAAGTGGCTAACAACTGGAAGATGGTTCATACTTGTTCAAAATGTATTTTTGGCAAGGATACTCATGGTAATATTAAAATAAAAATCCTAGACTGTTCTCCATTACGGTTTTCAACTTAAATTTGGTTTATTGACATGAAATGGTAATCACAAGGACTATTGAGATGGCAGAGCAGCTGGCCAATTTTTTTTTTCAGAAGGAAAGTAACTGAAGTAGGTGAATGACTTCGTTTTTAAGATGGGGAGCTGATGAGGATCAGGCTTTTTCTTTTAATTTTTCCTTAATCTTTTTTTCTGTAAGTTTTGGACACCTGTAAATTTGAGCTAGGATGTTATAAAATAAAGAAGACCGGTTTCAGTGTTCTTTGCTTTGTTTGAAAGGGTGTTGGGTGAGGAACTTAGTGGTATGTATGAATTTACCTGAAATACTTTATGTAAATCAAAATATCCATGTGTCATCTTCAAGAGGTTAGTAAGAATAGAGATGTAGAGCTCTGGATCTTAAATGAGCTGTAGAGACACATTGAGCTTCAGAATTTGCATTTCAGTGTTGCGCCCTGTTACACATGTATGTCTGGGAACAGCAGGGAGGGGACAAATGTGCTGAGACACGTCAAGGTATTTCAGTATAAACACACATTTTCCCTAAGGCTAGAGCAAGCTACGTGTGACATGCATTGGGTAAAACGGCGTAAACTACTGCTGAAACGTCTTGTAAGCATGCTGTGTTTTTAGGTTTACATTCTCATGTGGATTTTATTTGAAACCTAAGTAGGCTAGCTGCCCACATCTCAAAGATGCTTCTGCAGTGTAGTCAAAGAAATGCCACAACCAATTATCTATTTCAGTTTCATTGGTTTCTTGTTTGTTATTCAGCAGAACTATGAAAGTATTTTTTCAAAGCATAGTTTGATATACAAGCATATGAACTTTCAAAGCATATCGTTTTCATTTGGATGTTACTACTCTAATACATTTTATGATACCAGTGCCTTGAAATATCCTGGTACCTTGAAATGTTTTATTGATGCTTTCATGTTATTTGGATTTTGTGTTTTCATAGGGATATGAAGCAGTTGCTCAGAAATTTGCGTCAATAAGGAGAGTACGTGGTGATAATTATTGTGCTCTCAGAGCAACTCTGTTCCAGGCACTAAGTCAAGCTACTCAGCTACCAACCTGGCTGCAGAGTGAGGATTTTACTAAGGTATGTGTCAAACAGATCAGACGGTAGGGATTGTTTGGTTTAGCCTGTTGGATAAATTTAACGTTTTATTTCCCTGTTACATGCTCACTCCTTAATATTGCTTAAACTAACAAGTGGTAGTGTTCAGTTGTGTTGTAGATTTATAGCAATAGCTTCAACCTGGAATTGAGTCCAGGTCAACGTAGTTTCCAAGGTATAATGAATGAATGTTATTATGCTGACTGTAATGTAACTTGTCTGTCTTTATTTTGATTTCTTCTTAGTGCATATAATATGGCAGTGAAAGGTTTCCCCTAAAACACCTGGCAATAAAAAAATTACAGAGAACTTATTCTAAGCACATCTGGAAAAACATCTTTTTAAAATTGCCATCTATTTTTGTATGCTGTAGATGTTTTCTCTAGAAATTGGATTAACAAATTGGATACTGCAGGCTTTTCAGAATGTGTGCAACCTGTGTCTTAAATGTTAGTTAATGTACGTATGTGAGCAACTCCAATCTGACATGAAGAATAGTCCTTCTGGAGCACTGATGGGTAAACACAGTGTGTTTTGTTAAGACTAGAAGAAAAATATTATAAAAATTGTCTTGTGTCAACAAAGTCTGTTGGTGCTAATTGAATATGGAAGAAATATGTAAGAAACTGCCTATATGAAAGCGGCCTGCTTCAGGGGAGTAAGTTGCCAGTTACCAGGTTGCTGCTAGAAATACAAATGATGAACCTCTGGCACACTCGGTTGTAGGCCAGTGTTCAAGATCAAATGGTAATATTCTTATCACCTTTCTGTATAACTCTGTGCCATTTTAAAATTTCTTACTCTGATCATTATCTTTACAAAAACGTCTGATGTTTAATTACTGACAAAAATATTTCTGTGAAATGTTTCATACTGCAGCAGTACATCGTAAAAAGTTTTCCACAGCCAGTGTATCCTTCAAGAGGAGCGTAAAAGCTCTTAGGTGAGCCGGTGTAGTATGTGAGCAGTACAAAAAATTGTTCTGAGGCTAAAGTATGATTTTATTCATCAACTAATCATAGAATATCTGAGTTGGAAGGGACCTACAAGGATCCTTAAGTCCAACTCCTGGGTCCCCAAAGGACCACCAAAAATAAATAAATAAATAAAAATCAGACCATGTGTTCAAGAGTGTTGTCCAAAAGCTTCTTGAACTCTGACAAGCTCAGTGCTGTGACCACGTCCCCGGGGAGCCATCTTCAGGTTGTTCTCTTCCTTACAAGAAACTTTGTGTTCTAATTATGTTCCCTGAAAAAAACAAAACAAAACACAGCTCTCATGTTCTGGACTACGTAGTTCACACTTCACAAAGAATTCTGGTTTATCTGGTGGATGTTACCATCTCTTTAACCTCTTCTGCTGTTGGTTCAGGGAAACTTTCAGACACAGTCACTGTTTTTTTGCAGTTGGAATTTAAAAACCAACAAACCTTGAGTAACTTCAGGTGATAGATTTTTTTTTCTGTTGCTTATGTATTGGTTAGATGAGGGAACAGTAAGCAGTTGACCAGTATTGTGACCATTAGCCAGCAAGTATTATCCAGCCAGTTGTGTTCAGTTGTGGTAATAGCATCACATCTATTCAGGAAAACATAAAACCGATCATTTTAAGCTGAAAAATATCTTCTATCATATCTACACCTATATATTCATGTGTAAGGTGGTATTTCTTTCAAGATTTTTTGACTTAAACTGCCTTTTCTTTTGTCTACTTCCAGCTTCCTGAGAACTTGTTGAGCAAATATGACTGGATCAAGCAGTGGCAGCTAAAACAGAAACTAGGCAGGAAGATGGGAGAAATAAGTGATGAAATAAAAGAATATTTAATGCTACTAAGGAAAAAGGTTGGAAAAGTATTTGTTTGTGGTCACTTGCAAATAAGAAAAATGATTGTGTTGATAGTAGTATATTACTTACCCACAGTTTGCCCCTTTCCCTGGCCTTCTGAAACTCTGGAATCTATGTAAAACTCTTCAGTTATTCATATTTGAGTGTTTATGCATATTCTCATTTTCAAATACTTTTAAAGAATATTTTGTAGGCTACATCCAAGCAGGTTGGAATTAAATGCAGTTTCGGATTAACAAGCACAGGTAGCCAAGAAATATACAGCCTCTCTCAGAACAGGGAGGAAAATATGATAAACCTTGTGGATTGAGATAAGAACAAGGAGATCTCTCGTCAGCTGCTGTCATGGGCAAAACAGACTCAGCATGGGGAAAATTAACTTCTTGCAATTAACAATTAAAAATGGACTAGAGCAATGAGAACTAAAACCACCTTATTCCTATCCACCTCTTCAACCTTCCAACCTGAGTGGCACAGGGGGAACAGGGAATGGGGGCTGTGGTCAGTCCCTGATGCTTTGTCACCTCCACAGTCCCTCCCTGCCCCTGCTCCCCGTGGGGTTCCTCCCATGGGATGCCGTCCTTCCACAACTGAGCCTGCAGGGGCTGCCCACAGGCAGCAGCTCTTCAAGCACTGCTCCCACACGGCTCCGTACCACGGGGTGTCCCTCCTGCACAGACCTAGAGATCTGCATGGCTTTTTCTCACTCTCTTCCAGCTGCTGTTGCCCAGCAGGATTTTTTCTTTTTTCAACCTGCGCTCCCAGAGGCCCACCCAGCATCGCTCAGTGGCTCAGTTCTGGTGAGCAGCAGGTCCCTTTTGGAGCTGGCTCTGATTTGACCTGGGGCAGCTGCTGGGCTCTGCCCACAGAGGCCACCCCTGTAGCTCCCCACGGCCAAAACCTTGCCACATAAACCCAACACGAAAATATGCATTCTGAATAACTGAAATGTAAAGAGTATGAAAAACTGTAGGATTTATGACAGGAAACAAAGACCCTGTTGCCTTTCTCTTTTGAAAATGTATTTTGCCACCTTGTAACAATTTCCAACCTCCCCATGTTTTGCTCTTGTGAAGGACTAACACAAAAACAGACTAACCCAGCTTGACCTTGACAGAGCTACACCTGTGGGAATACTCTAGGATGTTTTTTAAAAAGATACAGAGCCTTTTTCAAATTAAATTCTGAGTGCGTATGCTCAATATCTGACGATTCACAAGTGGCTTTTTGCAGCTCCTGCACAGTGATGGCTATTGATACATGTTGTGTTTGTGTGTTTGTTTGTTTGTTTGTTTTTACAGTGGAAGTATATAAGCGAAATCAAGGGTCCTATTGAGAAACAAGAAGCATGTGATAAATTGTTTAAAAATGAAGAGGAGGAGTACAGTCTGTATGAAGCTCTGAAATTTTTGATGCTTAACACAGCCATTGAGTTATACAATGATGATAAAAATGGAAGGAGAGTTCCTGTTTTCTCATGGTTACTGTTTGCACGGGATACATCCAGCAACCCTTGTCAGTTAATGCATAATCACTTGAACCAAATAGGTCACAGCGGAGGCCTCGAGCAAGTAAGGAGAGATTGTTTTTACAGTGTTATTTTTCTGCTTGGAATTTTCAGTGGTTTAAGAAATTGTCCAGCTTTTGTTAGTCTGATCTTTCATTAGAGAAAAAGTATAGTAGAACTTTTTGCTTGTACAAAAAGTCTGTAAAGGTCTTTTAAATGCTGATTCTTTTGTGCCCAATGATGCTTGGGTAACATCATTCTTTGGAAGTATGATATTCTATTCATAGTAGCAATTGTCTTAGTCTCTTAATTGTTAATTTAGCTTTTTAAAAATATGATAAAAGCTAATGCTCAAGTGATGAAGACTGTGTGCAGTACATAGACATGCTGGTTCTGATGAACTAATGGCACTAATGCCTCGTATGTTGCAGAAGTGATATGCATATCACAAAAGCACCCCAGAACAAAACCTAGCAGTTAATGAGATGAATAGTCTTTAAGACTGTAGAAACATCCATTTTAAAAATCTACGTGATACAGCAATTAAACTCAGTAGCTTAAAAACACTAAGAGCATGGGAGCATTATGTTTGGTTTATGTTTATTGGCTTAAAACTCTGGTAACCCTGTCATAGATGAGACAGGTTGCTACTACTGTTGAATTAGCTGATGACTTGCAAAGATGAAACTGCGGTGACTTTTTCAGCAGTGATGTTTTTGCTGTCCAGTTTGGTCTGTAAGTAATGTTGTGGAATTCCATGCTGACTAAGCTTAGATATTTTGGTAATATTTTTTGTTGTAAATTGTTATTTAGGACAGGGTATGCTTGTCACTGTAGTAGAGAAGATAGAGGAAGAAGCTGGAAAAGTCTTCTGAACTCCTCTTGATATCTACAGGCTTTGTAAGGACTTTCCATCTGCTGTTTATTGGCTAGAAATTCAGAGTACCCACAGAGAGGGAAAGGGTTGTTGCCTGAAGCCGGTCCTTGTCTGCTTTAGTGACTTAATGGGATGCGTATGCCTATGAGAGACTGTCTTTCCTTCCTGCTCACGGCAGCAGGGAAATGGGATTCTCTGTATAAACCAGTGTTTCCTAAGGATTTGTATCTTACTGTGACAATTTTGCATCTGAAGAGCTCTATGTTAAAGGCACTGTCATAGAGCTATCTATGCAGCAAGTTATGAATGGCTTTAACGATCAAGATACTGAACTCGAGGTGCTCACATACAGGCATTCACGTTTCTCATATTTTAAAATGATACCCAATCAGTATTAGTATTTTTTTATAAGGAATATCTTGTAAATCCATGTTTGGTTTGACACGCTGTGTTTCTGCTTTTTTCCAATGTAGGTGGAAATGTTTCTCCTCGCCTATGCTCTGCAGTACACCATCCAAGTGTATCGGCTGTATAAGTATGGTACGGATGAGTTCATCACACTTTATCCCAATGACCCAGAGGAGGACTGGCCTGTGGTGACTCTCATAACTGAAGATGACAGACACTATAATATTCCAGTCAGAATGTGCCAAGAAACTAAGTTATAAGGAAGAGATTTTTAGCAGACACACCTGTGCTTATTGAGGTTTCTAGTGCTGTTTTGAAACAGGATGGTGATGAAATCTGTGTTGTTAAATCTGCAACAACTTGAAACCCTTGTTTTAGAAGTTTACATCTGAACTAAAATATCAAACAGATTCCATTCTAAGAATAAATGAGTAAAAATTTTGGAAGCATGGCTTGCTACCAAAAAAAAAAAAGTAAAAATATGGAAACTTCAGCAATCTGTTTTTTTTTTTTTTTATTATATTTTTATTTTATTTTGAAGGGCTTACTCTGAATAGAAATGCAAAAGCTATAGACTTCTTTCTTTTAAGAAGATGCGTGAGGCTTTGTAGTAGGCGATGAGCTGACTTCTGCTCTCTGAAGTAATGAGGAACTTTTCTAGACGCTTAAATTCATCAATAAGCTGACAGTGTCCTGACTGATTTTTGTGGTGCTGCGCAGAAGCAATTTGTGTAAAACTTGGGTCTCAGGAAGCAGTGTAATTCTTTTGCAGTTTGAATTTTACATCTACCATGGTTTTCATGCCATAAGAGAGATGCTTATTTGAAGTTTCCTAATGCTTTGGAGTTTTTTCCAGATATGAATATTGCATTTAGAAGCCAGACATTTGTTGCACTGAAAATGAAGGGCTCTTCTGTTTTAGCCCCTAGAGAGGATCGTGGCAGTGGGACTTGATGATAAAGCAGTATAGACCCTGTTTGTTAACAGGTGATGAATTCAAAATCGACACAGAATTCTGTCCTCGGTTACAATAGCTGACAGGAGGTGACCACCACGTGCCCACTAACTTCCGTGTCTGTTAATGTTACTGTTTCTGTAATGTTAAGCTTTACTGGTAACTGCTGTGGAGGACATAAAGGTTTTAATTCACAAAGGCAGTGCTGTATGTGGAAGTAAATTTATGGTGTGACCTCTGCTTGCTGGAGGAGCAGGTAGGAGGTTCTGTGTTTCTGCTTTCTGTTCAGAATTCTTTCAGCTGAAAGAATACAGAATGTGTCGTGTGCTGCCGTACCTAAAAGTAAATAAATACAACTTTCGCCTTAAACTGGAAATATGCCCTACAGATGATTCTCGTACTACAAGCGTGAGGTTGATGAAATGCCAGTCGTACACAGATCACCTGGCTTCTTTTGGAAGGTCTTATATAAAAGGGATAAGTTTACAAAAGCTGCTTTTTATTCAACTATTCTGGAGGAACCGATATGCAAAACTTCAAAATCTTCTGGTTCTACTGAAAATTGATGTATTAATTTTTATTTATTGTGAAAGATAATGAGAATGTGTATTCACTGCATTCTCAAGTGTTATTTAGGTGCATCTTAATGTGGTCTGTCATGTACTTGGTGTTGGTTGTACTTCGCATTGCAAAGCAACTAGCCTGGTCTGTTCCAGAAAAGTTTCTGGGAGCTACAAGAAAAGCAAAATAAATTCATCTGGCAGTATCTTGCTTGTTTCTTTCATGCCCTGTTTTTGTCCTTAGCTTTTTATCTTTGAGTTTTTAATTTTGAAGTCCTCTTTCTGATTATTTACATTTTGAAAGCTGTAGAACGTAGTGATACATGTAATTACAAGCAATTATTGGCTTGCTGCTTGCTTATGGATAGACGAGGAAAAAAAACCCACAACCTGTTATCCAAGTAACACTGAAGGGGGAAATTAAAGTAGCTTTTCTAACTTAATAAACTGGTAAGATAGTTACATTTCTGATTTAAATAACGGAAATAATCTAAGTCTTGGTGTCTT
This sequence comes from Anas platyrhynchos, assembly GCF_047663525.1. Classification (NCBI taxonomy): domain Eukaryota; kingdom Metazoa; phylum Chordata; class Aves; order Anseriformes; family Anatidae; genus Anas; species Anas platyrhynchos. Next base: position 88,713,634 of record NC_092588.1, on the reverse strand, counting down.
TTAATTGTCACATTTTTAACATCAAAATTAATCAACTGCACCATTCTCTGCAAACACATCCTTGTCATACAGCTGGATCAGTATGATGCGCAAGGCTTTTTAAGAGCTGGATTTGCAGATGTTATGTACGTAAACAATTCACATAGCTGGCCTGAACATTGACCCAAGAACTGCAGGAGCGAGCACAAGGTATGTGTACACTGTATCTTATGCCGCTACTGCGGAAATTAGATAACAAACACTAGAAAAGCAGTTGCTTTATATTTTCCATGCATATTTTAGGAATAAATAATACATTTGTACCACAGTGCTATCAGCGTGCCACAGGAAGCAGTCCAGATGATCTTGAGGTTTGCTCTGCTTTGCGTTGTACCCGTGGGGACCCCTGGCTGTGGACAGAGCTGTACCGAAATGGAGCTGCAGTGTGCAGGACAGCGCAGCGGAGGCTTGGTGCAGCTCTGAGGAGCTGGTGCTGAAACCAGCCTGATGGTGCCCTGCAGGAGCTCACCCCAGAAGCTGGCTGCCTGGGGAGGTGCAGGCGTGCTTGGTTCAGGACTGTAGCTTCGTGCATGTTGCTGAGTCAGAACTGACAAAATCCTGGCCAGGACAGCAACAGCCCTACCACCAGGTGCTAGTGAAGGAGAGGGAGAGGAAGGGGTCGCTTGTCTCTTACCGGCATGGCAAATGTGATTAAATAACCCTTTGTAAGTGTTAAAGCAAGCAGGGAGAGGGAGCTCTTGCACTGTGTATGAAGCGCATAGCTCTCTGTTCGTGCTCCGCTGTCCCTAATAGTTGTGTCAGTTGTGCATGCTCTGCATTTTGTTGTCTCCTGTCCGCGATTGACATTTGTTCCCCCAGTGTGCCAGTTGGCAGGACGGGACTGAAAATGTTTTAAGATGACCAAATGTGCTTTATGAATGCTCCCTTTTTTGGTAGTGGTGGAAGTCCACAGGGAACACGTGTTGGAAGCTTGCCCCTAGATGAATAATTGTGCCATGACATCGAATAACAGGCTTTAAGTCAGACAGATGCAAAGAGCATTTCCATTTATAAATTTGTTGAGGAGGAGAATCAAGATAAGCGAAAAGAAAATGTTTTTAACCACAGAGCTAAAAGTGACATGGGGAATGTTTAGCATAGTAGAGGCCTCTTGGAGGAAGCTGATTGTCTAGCCTCTTTTCCCCATGTCCACATCAGTGCTGAAGACTTACCCTTATTTCTGTTCCTGACTTCTGTTCAAGCCAACAGGATGCTAAAAAAGCAACGAACCACGTAATGCTTTGAGCCACTGAGGATATAGGCAGTACTGCCTAAAAGCTGTTTTATCAGCGCAATCGAGTGAGTGTTGCAGCGTACTGACGGGGAGTGGAACATCGAATGTCACTGCCAGTCATCTCCTCCAGAGGATTGTTTCCCCAGCTTTGCAGCCTTTTTGGAAATTCCTTTTTTTTTTTTTTTTTCTTCTGTTTTCACACACCTGCCAAGGAGGTCTCTGAAGCAATGTATTTCATTCAGGCTGTTGTAGCGGGCAACAGCTGCAGTGGCTGCCTCTATCAGGCTATGCCAGGTAGCCCCTGCACACTCTCTTCAGCACCAAGCTTTTATTCTGACACCCTAGACCAGTATGCCCAACGCTCGGATGAAAATATGATACCTCATTTCACACAGAGGATGCTTTCACACAGGCTGTGCATGGTAGGTACTATTGTGTGTTTTTATGATCTCACCTTTCTAGAATTTGATGGTTCTGGAAGATTTTGTGACTTTCTGGGATGGGACAGAATTCAGGCATTTTCTTTGCTAGATACATTGTGAACCAACCTACCTTTTACTTAAAAAATAAAAAAGGAAAAGCTGCTCTAATAGTAACAAAACTAGCATCATCTCTCTCAATTTCCACAGTCTTTGTTTCACAGACCAGTCACCAAAAATACTCACTTTTTGGTCTACAGCTGACACTTGGGACTTATTTCTCTGTATATATGTGCCAGGCAGAAAGAAATATGATAACACTCTTCTATTATTACCTGCAGTGTCGTTCCTGAATTGCAGATACAAAAAAAAAAATCTAGCTGACAGTAGTAAATATAAAACACTGCTTTAGACTTAGGGTTGTAACTATACACGGCTATACCTTCAGAGGTGAAGCACTTGCCATCATAAGATTTATTTATTTATTTTAGCATGAAAGGTTACAAGAAATTATAAATTACATAGAGCAAGGAGGGTGTACAATCTGCAGACTTATGGGCCACGAGAGAACTGTGGTAGTTTCACTCAAGCTCTTGCTAAAAGCCCCTTCTTTGAGTGGATTTTTGTTGTTGTTGTTGTTATTTTTAAATAAAGTTTGAGTAACATTTTGGCTGTTGTTTTACTGCAAAAGGTCTGGGTGTTTTATTCAAGGAGCAGTGTACAGAGCTTAAAGAAAGCCTTTGGGTGAGAGCCTGCTTCTTGCCACTTCTGCAGCATGCTCACTTCACAAGCTTTTCTGCTTCTTGTCAAAGTTGAGTTGTGTTCAAAGTTGTGTTGGGGTGTAATTAACTGCATCAGGAGAGCACTTGTATTTTGGAGGAGCATGTTCCTTTCAGTAAGTTGGCAAGCGGGAGTTAACAGCAATTTCTGCTCTCCCACCTGAGCATGTCTTTTGAATTTAAATTGCTGAGGGAAAAGGGGGGCAGAAGGCACAATAAAAACATTGCTCATCTAAAGCCATTGCCGACCTGCTTAAACTAACAGGGCTGGTAGGAAAGTGGAAAAGAAATAACTAAAACAACAAGGAAAAAAATATCTGGGGGATTTAACAGTTAATTTCCCTTGCACAGTGACAGGCTGTACTCATACTGTCTCTTGCTGTGTGTCTAAGATTCACATTTTCCATCCAGCCCAGAAAACACCCAGGTGGAACATCACTTGGCCTCCTGCATATCCCAAGGTATTGCCACAGGACGCTGGCACATGGTGCCTGCATATTTGCTTTTAGTAGCTGGCTCATTTCTTTTAGACCGTCAAGTGCTTCCATGGTGTTTGCTTGATTTACTCCCTCAGTCAGGCATGCTGAGTTTTGTTTCATCAAATCATGCTGAAATGAAAAATCCTCTTCTAATTAACCCAAATGACTGAGTGCATTTTTAAAGGTACTAGGTAGCTAAAAACCTAATTTTGCAAAGGAAGGGCCGGTTAAGTTGGAGCATTGCTTAAGGCTGTTTTAAGCAAAACTCTGATGGCTTCTGAAATCATCTGATGATAAGACACCCAAATGAAAGGTCCAGGTGTTGCTACATCTCCCCATCCCATACGTGCCTTATTCCAGTGCATCTGCCTTTGCAAGGGGAAGATGGAGAATGGCAACAGCGGTCTATGTTCATGGGACATTCAAAGGGAAATTTTCTGTGAGGAGCCAGGATAAAAGGCATTAAGAGCAGTTGCTGTGAAGGTGGTTTTCTTTTACAGAAGGGACTGCATTGCTATTGGTGGAGCTTGGCACTGAAATTCATGGTTCTCCAAAGAAATGCTACTGTGGTTGATGTGTGAATAATAGTGGTAGGTGGGCTTGGCACAGAAGCATCTGTTTTGATTGTAGGCTTGTGATCACTGGTTCCAGCTGCTGGGAAAATGTTCTTCTGTGATAAGATATGGGAAGATGTCACCTCTTTTAAGTGACAGAGGAAGAAGGTTCACTTTTTCACAGCTACAGTACAGCCTATTTGGAGTTAATGACTGCCTGACTTTCTCCTAGGTACTACCTTCCTCTGTAGCCATTTCTAGGCTTTGCATTCCCTTCCTGCTGGTACCTCTGCCATGTCACAGGGACCAGGAGAGTGTTTGCCTTGGTTGTGTAGTACATCACTCAGCAGTTCTGTTTCATACAAACCCAGCCAAAAGATGACTGCAGTTGTTCTCTTTGTGTCAAACCTCTGTTCATTTCTGGGACTTTTTTGTCTGTGATAATGAGCCCTTTCCCATTCCTCTGTGCACAGCAGATCCTCTTTCAGCAGCACTTACATTACAGACCTTCTGCAGAGAAGCCTTCTCCTGACCTGTCTGCCCTCCTTTTATTATTGAGTATGAGACACAGAAGCAAATGCTGTATGGTACGGACTGTGACATGGAAGGGTTTTGGAGAGATGAATGCTTCGCCAGCCCCCAGCATGCTACCACTGCACTGCCAGGGGGTTGGTGGTGTTGCAGGGGGGTGCAGCAAGGCATGAGGAAGCTAAAGGGATGCAGCAAGAAGGTGGAAAATGGTCAGAGTCCATATTGCACCTGCCCATGGTTGAGGACCCTTGTCTGAGGTCTGTTTGTGCCCTTTGGGGAAATAACCTGGGTTAACCCTGGGTACAATTACCACACTGAGGGAACAGCAAATTGTCCTCATTATCAGTGCAGAAACAGTCAGGGAGCAGTGAGGGCAGAGACCAGCTCTCAGAAGGCAGAGAGGATGATCTACTGATAGGAGAGGAGATTTCCAAGACAGCAAGCAACGAAGGTGACTTAGTTACGCTGTTTGACACCATACTGTACATTTTACTTTTCACATGCTTACAGCCTGACCCTTTCTTGCTTAGAGAGAGAGAAATAAAGCCTAATTGTCTCGAAAACAGAAAGCTTAGCTGGAAAAAGTCAGACTCGCGGCATGTGACTGCCTGTTGCTTCACTTTTTGCTGAAACCTGAATCTCCAGAGCAAGCAGGGTGGCAGCGCCCCTGTACCTGTTTTGCAGCTAAGCCCTGTCCCTGCAAGCTGTGGGGTGCTGCCCTGGCCAGGAGGGCAGGCCGGTGCCGGTGGTGCGCCAGGGCCTGGAAGTGCTGTGGCCCTGCCTGAGGGTCCTCCGCCTTCTTTCTCCTCTCCTTAATTTTAATGTTTTGCTCCCCTCTTTAATTAATTACTGAATTAATTAATTTCTAGCACGGCCTCCTGCCAGGCCAGCCCTCTCTGCAGGGAGAGCCAGGCAAGGTCAGGCCATGCCCTCTGCAAGAGGCCATGGGAAGGCAGTGGTGGGTGCCAGCAGCTAATGAGTGCCTCAGGGAGTTATCTTTTGTTGATTTAGATGCCCTAATTATATTCTTGGCCCTGCTTAGCGTTCTTGGCCGTGGGCAGGAATGTGAACAGATACAAGCAGATCCTTCCTTCAGCCAGGGTGTCACCAGCCAGCTGCAGGAGAGCAGGAAGGGGCAGCCACGTTGTCCCCAGCCCATGCAGGGGCCTCTGAGGGCTCCCTGGACCACCTCACACTGAAGACCAGGTGAAACACAGCTGCTGCTCCCAACCGCACCGTGGATGAGACAGTGTACGCCCCACAGAGAGCTGCTGCCCAGAGCAGCCTAAAGTTGAAAACAAAACATAACTTGGGCGTTTTGTGGCCCAGCACGAGGACAACAGAGGCAGCAGAGTCCTTGGTGCTCAGCCACAGGTGTGAGCAAAGCCCCACCACCATGCCTGACTATGAAAATTCCATATTAGCAAGTCATGGAGGCTTTGTAGAAATAAAGAGCTTGTCCCGCATTGTTTTATGGATACCCTTGGATTTCATTAACTTCAAGTTAAAGCCTTACAGTTGGCAGCATCACACTCGTGATTCAAAAACATCTTGTGTGTTGAATTAATTTCTCACCAGGAGGTGTATTTTGCTTGTTCCACATGCGAAGAGTATTTTAGACCATGTTAGATTGCAAGAATTAATAACACAGAAGCAATCAGAATCATATGCAAACTGTTAGAACTTTACTTAAAGTAATTAGAATATGAAAGCTATTGGACAGTATTGGAGCACAGATCTCTCTCCCCCCGCCCCCCTCCAAAAAGAAAGCATAGGACATTCTTTTTAACAATGCAAAAACATACATCTCTGTTAAATACATAAACAGCACTCATTTTTAATGCAACACGTATTTTTATACCGTTGACCATAGCAGTCATTTAAAAATGTACAAAGTTTTTGCCTTCATTGGTTTCTTTAGAGTTTACAGAAAACCCACATGTTTAAAGCAAAGCAAAATGTTCGTTAAAAAAACAAACTGGTAGCTTTAGTAGGTGTACAACTTACAGAAAACAATGCTTATTTTGAAAGAAATCAGTTGGAATTCTGTAAGCATGACAGAAAATGATGCATGAGGTAACATTTCTTTTAAAATCTAGGATCCCTGTACTATAGTTCCAAATAGTGCTCTGACTTGACACATACAGTCCTTGGAAAATTGACTTGTTTAAATAGTCAAGGATTGCTATTAGGAACGCTGCTTTGTATACAGACTGCTTTATCCTGAAAGACACTGAAAGAATCTGAATCTGATGGTGAAAGATATTCAGAAAGAAATGAAAAGCAAGTGATACCTCTAAGGTGGAATATCCATCTGCCTAGTTCTCAGATTTACCTTCAAATTATAAAAACAAACTGAAAAAGAAAAAAAAGAGAGAGAGAGAGAGAGAGAGAAAAGAAAGAAGGAGAAAGAAAAAAAATAAAAAGAGAAAAAAGAAAAAGAAGATGAGAAAAAAAAAAGGAAAAGAAAAAGAAAAAAGAAAAAAAAAAAAGAAAGGAAAAGGTTTTGCTTTATGCAAAGTTGGCCTTAATCCCAGTGCAAACACAGCATTCCCTAAATGTGGCCAGCTAGTGCTCTTGCCTCTTTCTGCATTGCAAACCTGCCGAGAACAGAACAAAACTTTGTCCTGCAGAATAGGGGTCTAGGGTCTGGTGGGGAAAACACGAGGCCCCCAGACATCCTCCCCTTCTTTCCCAAGCAAAGATCTTCAGATGTTGTGCTGCCCTTTTTTAGGATGCTGCTTCAAGACACTGCTCCCCACTCCCAATTTCTGAAGTATTTCCATGAAACCAAAAACAAGTCAATTTTAGAGAACCCAAAGGCACAATTAGAACATGCAAGTATCAGTTTAATAGGCATTTATGTGGCTCTGTTCCCTGCAGTATCCAAGCATTTTTTCACAAGCATCAATAAATCCTATCCTTAGAGCATCTCTTGGAGATCGGAGAACCTGCTATCCTTGTTATTATTACTTTACAACTGATGCAGTCTTCAACCTCACACGATGTGGTCAAAGCCATCTTGAGCCTCTGTTCTGAAACTGCATCTCCTTTGAGATACTTTCTAGGGGGTACTTGTATTCAATCTGGCTCTCCTCCAAGATGATTCCCTGTTGTGAAGACAAAATAGTTCTCATCTTCTGCTCTGCCCTGTAGGTTTTGCTCAGCTTTAGAGTTTCTTTCTGGAGTGACCTTGTGGCTGGCCCTGCTCAAATACGTGACGATGAGGAGAGTAGGATGCATGAAGCTTTCTTCTTCCTCCACTGCAAAAGGTGTGACAAAGTCTTTTGTGTTCCTAGCACTATGAAGTTCAGTTCTATCTAGTGCCAGCAATGCTGCCTGGGAACCTTAAAGGTGAGTGAACTTTTCACTGAAGATGACAAATGAAGGAGTCACAGTTCTGGCTGCCCACTAGTATGGTCCTTGCAGGATAATGCCAAGTGTGTGATGCTTCAAAAAGACATCTCAGTCATTTGTTAGCAGCCATCTCTCCCCACTTACACAGGCTCTGTCACTCATTCCTCCATACTCACTCACTCACTAATGCTCCTCCTTGGGCACTTCCAGAAACTTCTTGTCCAATATAGATTCCGAAACAAGAGTTTCTCAAAGCTTGGGAGGCTGCTAGGCTGTGCTGCCCAAGCACTGTTAAAATGCATTTCCATCTATCCCACCAAACCGAATAAAGCCCTTGGTCCCCAGCGTGGATTTCTCCTGCTTGTAGTGTTAAGACGTGCTGCCAGTGTCACAGCACAAATAAAAGCAGCACTGGGGGATCAGACACTGGCTTCAGTCCCAGCTCCATGTCCGTCAGCAACAGGCAAGGTCTATTTTTTCCCCCTTGGAAGAGCCAGCTCTAGGGAGGATCGTTGCTGCCAGCTCACTGGTACTGGTGGAACGACAACCCATCCGACAGCATCTTTCTAAAGGAGCTTTGTGCCTCCTGCCTCGGGTCACCCTCACACTTGGCAGGCAAGCTCTGAGGTCCTCCAGCCATGCCTGTGCCTCCTACCAAAAACCCGCTGTAGGCTCTCGGCTTCAAGAAAAAAGGCAGAGGCAGCAACACCAAAACCTGATCTAAAACATTAGAGCAGTGAGGCCAATGCTCTGAATGACCAAACCTTGACACGGTCTAAGCTTGACCGCCTTTACGGTGGCGGTGGGAGATGCTGTTCGGTTTAAAAGCACAGGCTGAGCCCCCCCCTTGTGCGTTTGCTTTGTAATAGTATACAGAGTTATGCACGTAGATTTTTATTAAACCTAAAGTAGGTGAAGCTTGCTTCGAACTGTGTTATTTTAATAGTGATTAGGTTTATTTAGAAAAGCTTGTTCATGTCACCTACAAAAATGCATATGCACCTTCAGCTTTTTGGAGCTTTTGCGATTTTGAGGCATTTGCAAGATTTGTGAATAAAATCAGCTAATCTAAGTAATCAGCAAATTTATTGCCTCTAGCATACTAATTGTTTCATTACAACTTACAAAGGACTTTTCATTTATTGTAATAGGGCATAAAAGCAGAGTTACATTAGTGCTGTCTTGGAGAGCAAACTAAAAAGTTCATGCTCTGTTTTCTGTATGCATACACATACTCTGCTTTCCACCCAGGCAGTATACTCTTTAAAAGCTAATGCTTTTTTTTTTTTTTTTTCAATTTTTGTTTTGTTTTTCTCCTGTGTTCTTGCTGAATTATGAATAAAGCTGTTGCTTCAATTTTAAAATACATCCTTTCTTCAAAGGGGATTTATGTGCTCTCATTTGTAGATAGGCCAAGCTGTTTTATTACATAAATTTATGTATTTACTCTGCATTACCTTGATTGCAAAGGGGAGTTATTAGAAGGGATAGCTTTTTTTATTGTGCTGAATGATGCACATGAAAAGAGGGATAGGAGGAAACGTGATGTATGCAGCTGCTTGCTGGTTTCAGGCTTTTGTATTTAGAGAGTTAATTGTAAAAGTGCAGTGCAGTACTCAAATATTTTGTCTGCATATACAATAGCTTATTTTTGCTCTGCCCTCACTGTGGGCTCCCACAGGGTAGGAGGGTACTTTAAAGCTGGCTCTACAATACGAAGGTTTTGTCATCTGCAGAAGAATCTGTGAAGCTCAGATTTTGGCTTAGCTATCTGCATTGTAGAGCCCTGGTGGGCACAGTTTCTCAGCCCTGAACCGAAACCCTAAAATAAACAAGAAAAGTCTCAAGTCCCTTAAGATGAAGGGACCTTACTAGTTTCTATCTAACCCCAAGGCAGGGTCATTTTAGACATCAACCTGTTGCTCAAGTCCAGCTGAATTTTAAACTTAATAGAGCGTCTCTGTTAATTGGTCTCTCCAACGCATCAGGCTATATTTTTAGGTTTGAAATACATTAAGTCTTACACTTGTCATTGCTTCAAACTATCGCAGGCTGCAGTGCTAGTTTTGCTGTAAGAGTTGGGATTCTGGTGCTATGAAATCATTAGAAAGATGAAAAGTGGCCCAAGTTAAGTAGTGAGCTTGAATTAATTCTGTTAATTCTTGATTTTAAATAAAAACCACCCCCCGATTCCTTCTGTTTCTTGACTCTCCTTTTCAGCTTAGCAAATGAAAAATAAAAACAGTTCATCAACAAAGTTTTGTTTTAAGCTACTTTTTAATCACTGCATTACTTGACATTCAGCATGAAGATTACAATTTTCTTCTCAAAACGCCAATAGACAAAATAAACCTAGCAGGAGCCTTCAGAAGGAAATAAAGGAAAAGTCCAAAGATGCTGAACTAGGAATGAGAGAAAAAAATGATGAGCTAAAACTAACAAGTTGGTATGAGCAGTGACAAGGTTTGGTAATGCCAAGGAAAATTTTCCTCTCACGGTTGCAAAGACAAAAAAGCACCTAAAAATACACCAGTCTTTTTGTTCTACTGACTGAGCTCACACCTTGGTTATGGCATATTGAGATGTAAGATCCCTCTTTAACCATAGAGTTAACTTGCACAAGCAGCAGAAAACATGCCCTTCTGCTTGCGTACGTGATCCCAGCTGAGGTTAAAGCTCAGCTCTCTGCCCCTGTATTTTGTCTTTGGCCTTTTTGTTCAGAATGTGCAAATCATCGAGAACTCTGGCAATTGTTTTGCTGACGAGTGTATCCGCGCACTGAAACGTGAACTTGCATCTCTGAAGTAAACCCACACAAACTGCCCCCAGATTACCCGAGCCCCAGCTCCCTAGGCAGCCCGCATCCTCTCTCTGCTCTGTCACACTCTTGTAGGTCAAGCCCACGCTTGGCCTGAGCTTGTTCCTGAGCTAACTAACGTATGTGCCTCGTATCATGAGGCTGCAGCAGCAGGCAGTCCCACAAAGTGTGCTGCTGCACATTTGCAGAGCAAGCGTGGAGGCCGCCCTCCTGCGAGCACCCAGCAGGAGGCCGAAAACTGCCTGCCTGCCCCGGTGCTGCTTGGGGGACCTTGCCCTGGCTTGCAAATACCACATTCTGCACATGCACATAGTTAGGCTGGAATTTGGGAAATACCGAATACCAAAACTGTGATGATTTCCTCTTTGTTTAACCAATGTTTGGGTGACATCTGCCCAGTTGCCCAGTTCCTGCCAGTTACTCAGATCCAGTAAGAAGTGTAAAGCCTCCTCTTTGCATGTCATAAAACCTGCATATTGGTTTATTTCTGCTGGAATAATCTTCAAAGACGTTTTCATACTCCACTGAGGACTCCTCCACTCTCAGAAACCAAAATACTTAAAAGCTGTGTCTTATTTACATGTTACTTCTCACCCTTCGGTTCCTCTCTAGAGCAGTTATATGTCAGTAGTCACTGCTCTGCTGCTTTCTGCTGATTAATCGTGCTCCACACCACGCTGTTGGCTTTAGGCTGGATATGCCACATCCATAAGCTTTTCCAAGTTTTCCCCTTCTTTCCCATTTTAGCTTACTGACTGAAATCCTGGTTTATCTTATTGTGCCCGTTGAAAGGTTGTTGAAATTACTCTTTCATGTAGCTTGAAACTGCAATTTTTCACACAGCCTAGTATTAGTCCCTCATTAAGATGTTTATGCTTGAATCTTTGTTCCAACAAACTATATACAGCCAGTAATAAAAATATGTGCATAAAACTCTCATACACACACACACATATACATACGCTTATATATGTAAGATATATATACATATATATATGCATGGCTTTCTAAGACACTAATGGCTACTGAAACTATGCTCAGGTAACACCCAGCTGCACTCAAATCCCTGCCAACTGCACCACATCCACACAACCCCAGTGGGAGACGGAGTCAATGATGCTGCCTTTCCAGTCCCCACCCTGCCCTGCATTTTGCCGAGGACCCGTTTGTGGGCAGTGGGGTGCAGGACGCCCCCTGACACCCCGCAGAATCGCACCTCGCAGCCCAGCGCACGGCCGTGCCCGCTCCAAGCGCCTCGGCCTGAAAGCGTCCTTTCACCCTTCTTTTTAAGCACAAGGCGCCAGCCCACAAAAAAAGGAGCTCTCCCCTTCAAAAGACTCCTGTCTGTGCGCCATGGCCTGTCCTGAATGCGCTGCATTCAGCAGCTCACCCTCTGTCTCCAGCTGCTGTCTGTCTGTCTGCCGCGATTCGGCAAAAACCGAGCAAGAGCCAGGTATAAATCTCTCCCGGTCAAGGGAAATATTTAGCAGCAAAAATGAGTAGGAAACAAAAGACTTCTGTTACTCACCCAATCCTCTCGCCCAGTGTAGCTCTAGCTAAGGAGCAGGCAACTTAGCGCTCACACCCCGGGCGGCCGTGCAAGAGGGACGGGGAGGCCTGGGAGCAGCTGATGTGCCCGCGCGGCCTCAAGCAGTGCCCAGGACATGCAGAGCCTGTTTCAAGTCCATCGCTTGGTAAGTGTGAGAGGGGAGGATAAAAGAAAATAGCTTTCTCAACAGCTAAGTCTGCAAAAGGAAAGCTCGGACAAGTTAACACAATTTTAGGTGTGCATTAAGGGTTTAGGAACATCAACCCACAACTTATCAGTGCCCCTTTTACTTCCTGCTGTGTGGCATGTTCTCCCACAGTCTAAAATTTAAAATGTGGGATGCAAATCAACTTTGTTCCTCTTTTTATCGTCACTTTGTTTCTATAGTTCAGAAATTCTCAATAAAGTCTGGATAGGCTAAGCCGCCACATGAACTCACTGAGGTGACCACGCTCTGGCTCTCCGCAGCAGGAACTTATCAGGTGTCTGTAATTTCATCATCCATCACACAGCAATTTTAGGAGCAGTCCCGCAGAGGAGCCAGCTAAGCCATTTTACAGTAATTGAGGACATCCCTTTGGGCAGGAAGGGGACAGCATGTTCACAGCCTGGCGGTGACACTCGCATGGGCAAGGCTCCAGCACACTGGGTGGTGGGTTCAGCTGAGCCAGGCGAGGCGGCACGTGCCCTGCATTGGCCCCCCAGAGCTCCCAGCCTGCCAGCCAGCTGAACCCACCCCTGGAGAGGTCACCAAAGCCCTTGAAGATGTTACCCACAGGGAGCACCAGCTGATGCTGGGGTGCACGGAGTTGCGTGTGAACGCGCCTTCAGGCTGAGGCTGCCACCTGCAGCGGAGTGAGCATCGCTCGGGCACTGAGTTCCCACATGGAGCTGCTCGTTGCCGAAACATCAGCCTATTTGGCAAACCCAAAAGAGCAATGTAAAGAAATACACAACACACAGGAAGCAGAAGTAAATGTTATACAAGCATCCTCATGTAGCTGCCTGAATACCTGCCCAAATCCTACCACTCCTGTACTCATTTGTTATTTTGCAAAATACAGGAATATTAAATATTACCCATAAAATTGAAAAATTGAATTTTACTATTCCATTAGTTCAGTACTCTATGACGAAAAATTTACTTTTTGATGTTCAGTTTTCTATCTAAAACAAGTTTCAGTGTTTCACCTAATTTGTTTTCAAATTCTTACTTTTGGGTACAATAATTACCTTGAAACCTATGGTAATGAAACCGTAATGCTTGGAATTCTTCAAAAATACTGCTGTTTAAATTTCAGTAACCTATCAAAAGAAATATTACACAAATATAGTTTCTTGCTTTATCTCTGTACTTCCTGAAAATCTGTGTGTTGTGGATTTGGATACAAATGTGCTGGAGGAATCAAAACAATATGAATAGAGAAGACATTAAATGGCCACCGTGATCTGTAAGAGTCTACATACATGTTATATACACATGACTGTTTGAGAGTCTGTATTCATGAATGTTTGTGTGTACAGTCTGCATACTGCAAAAGTTCATTTGTCTGAGGGTTTTTTTGCCTTTTTTATTATTTTTTTTGGTTGGTTGGTTTGTTTAATCTACTGTGAGAAACAATGAGAACAACCTTGTGGTGGCACAGAAGATGTGAGGCTACTAGGTTTAGTCTTGCCTCTTAGTGCCACTGCTAATTAACCACAAACTGATTTTTCAAGTCTGCCATTCAATGTCATCACTTCTAAGTCATTTGTGCATGTAAAAAATCGGTACAAATGTTTAAAATAAAGCTCATTGATACAATGCCTTTCATTATAGCCATACCTGGTTACTATCCAACTCTGTAGTGTTTTAGAGACGTTTTTAGCTGAACTTGGAAAAATAGGAAATGTATTCTAGCTTAAAATAAATATACATAATATACAATATATATATTTATACACATGTGTATGTATATATACACATATATTGATACAACATTGAAAGTAATGCCTAGTTCCGATCAGTTCTCTGAGTGCTGGGAGTACCTGGCAAATAATCCAGAAACTGAAGTTGTCCACAATTAAATAATCATTCCCACAACTTAGAAAAATATATTTTTACTTAATAAAGTTTAAATTAACTGACTTGCAGATATAGTATGTAGGATAACGGTATCCAAACTCAGGCATGGTTACAGCTGAAAGAACCCAAGCTACTACAAACTGGTAACAGGAATGCTGCCCCGCAGCCAGACACAAACCAGCAGAGGAGTACAAACTGCTCCTGCAGCCACCACTGGTGGCACCCAAACCATCTCTGGTTCAGTGACCTCTTACACAGGCTTCACTTCCACCTGACACAGATTGACCATCCAACCTCATGCTCTCCTATTTAAGGCCCAATTAAACCGCACAGTGCCTGCCTTGTTTGCAAAGTGCAGTGCTTGCTGGTTTGAGCAGCTTTCTGCTTCCATGACACTGCTGTATTGAGAGCTAACAAGCGATCATGGTCCCTAATTAAGGACTTGGAGGATCATCAGTACTTGAGCTTCGCCATACTGATTTTGATCTACTGCATAGGTAAATACATCATAGCAAAACATACACAGAAGTGTGTGTGTATATATATACTTATATATATATACATGTACGTGTGAGCATGTGTACATCACCAAATAAAGACCTTCATGGAACTAAGTGTAGTAACGCAATATACCATGGTATCCTGCAGAAGTTATCTGTTGTTTGTTTTTAAATATATAGGCACCAGAAATAAGTCTAGAGTAAATCATCCTTTAAAAATTAAAGTTAAATCAGTGGACAAGAACTTTGGTAAAGCTTGTCAATTTTTATTATTTTTTTTTATTTAAATACAGTCAAATTCTATCATTTGCTATTACCCTCTTCACAAGAGGAAAGTGCATGTTTTTTTTTTCCCTAAAGAGACCTATATAACACGGTGCTTAACTATTCAAGAAGACTCTGAATTATAAATTTACATTTTTCAACAGATTTCTATCTTTCAGACGGAATGAAAGGTAAATAGAGTTCTTGTCCTGTGTGTATTTTATTTATTGTATGCATATATATATAAATATATATATGTATGTCTCTGTTTATGTATCTGTGTGTGTATATACACAATCACACACTTTTAACAGGAGAGAGGAGCCTGTTTTTCTCCACTTTCCATGCGGAGACTTACACGTTCCTCCCTGTGTTGTACCCTGTGCAGTATAAGCTCTAGTGACGAGGCCAAACAAAAGATATAGTTCACCATAGTATATTAGTTTATGTAGCAAAGTCATTTTCAAGCAAGTAAAATAAAGCTCTGTATTCCAAACTTCTTTTCCTTAACATTTCTCATGAAGAAAAGGAAGGAAAAAGAAAGGGGAGGGAGTAGGATTATGGCAGTAGCACTGAGCCAGTGGCACTCGTGTGCGTGCACACACGCGCACGCATACACACACAGCAGGGCTTTGGTTGACAAATGCAGATTGTCCAGAGAAGGTGGATGCATAAGTAAGGAAGACTCTACAGCGATGCAATTGTATCTTTTATGTCTGCATGGAGTGAGAAAACAAATTCAATTGAAAAAGAAAAAGCAAAGACCTCTTTTTAGGTCCCTCATCAGTGTGAGCATACTCAGTATGCTAGAGAATTTATCTGAAACCTTTTAAATCAAGGCCTCTTTATTACAAAAATAAAAACAAACAAACAAAAAAGTATGAGAGACGACAAGATGCTGAAGTATCACTCCAATCGTCCCTGTAGAGAACAATTGCATCCCCTTTATTATTCATTCTCTTCTCTCATTTCTACGATGTCTGTCATTTCCTCCGTGTGAGGCATGTCGGTCATAGCAGAGTCTTCGCCTTCTGCAGCTGTTTCATTCTCATTCCGCTTCTTTTTCTAGATTGAAACAACCATGCATAAACATACAAATATGCTGTTTGTGAACACAGGCTTACAAACTTTGGGCACCAGGAGAAGCAAGATAGGAGTCATGTATTTTTTAGAGTAGACTACAAACAGCTAGAACACTTGTGTCATGTTCCTGGTTTGTCACTAACAAGTTGTCTTAACTTAGAAGGTTTCCATAACCTTTCTGGGGCTCAGCTTTCTCTTTTCTAACATGAATGCAATGATGGAGGCACTTCTTATGCTAAGTGACATCCAAGACAGGCTTCAGTGTGACTGGAGGGAAGAAAGCATCTGGAATCTTTTACATCACAGACTTTTTATTATAAAAAAAGAAAAGCAAACAAAATATCAGAGAAGATAAGTTGCTTTAGGGGGAAAGAGAGAGGTGGCATCTTAATTTTTCAAATGTGAAACTTCAGGAATTTTTCAAGATGTGAGCATTCTGGCCTTTCTTGCTACTGCTGGATCCACTGTGAGCCCCCACCTCACCAAAGCCTAGTAATATTAGAATATTTTTGGATAGCAGGAATGGGAGGGCATTCAAGAGTCCTATGATTCATCCAGGATGTCCTGGATTAGTAAAGCTAAGAGGTATTTAGTCCCGCTACAAAACAAATTGAAGCATCTGTTCCTTATTATACATTCTTCAGCAGGCTGACTAGTCTTACAGAAAACACTTGTAAAACTGACAAAATAAACCCCACAGGTATTACTGATTCAGCAGAGTTGCGCATATCAGAATTACAAAGTTTCAGAGGTGTCTACACAACACTTGGTTTACAGCTCTCAAATGCTGCCCATTTATTGCCACTTTAGGTGAAAACAAGTTGAGCCGTACAGCTACTAATTGGCTTTGCCACTGTCACATTGGCTGTTGAGATGATGGTGTCAGTTACATACTAATTCCAGTAAGGAAATAAATTAGGTTGGCAGAGCAATTACTAGTACTGCCTGCAAAAAATTAAGCACAATGTCCCTTGCCAGAAACACTCTTTGAGCTACCGCTGTAACAAACAATCAGAAGGTCAGTCTGAACAAATATATGGTGTGAAACCACAGGCCAAGAATAGCTTTTTCAAAGTGTTCAGGCTCTTTGGTGCTCAAGAAAAATGTAACAGACTAATCATGACAGAGATCAAGGTCTTCTATTTTCTTATGCACCTTGTGCAGGGTGGTCAGTAAAAAAGTGGGGATGCTGGGGAGTTACATTTTGAAAATGTACTTTTAGTCTGAAATAAAGTCCACCATCAACTGCTTTCACCAGATCCTGCAGAGCCTACTTCTTACCTGTTTCCGATAGACATAACAGGCTGCTATTGCAACCATGGTGGATTCTCCCACAAAACCTGCTAGAAGGGATCCTACTCCAAGAGTGGCTCCATGAACTCTGTCGGTAGCACAAAAAAAAAAAATAAAAATTAGTCATGATTGTGTGACAACACCTGATTCAAAATTGTATTTCCAGTGGTATATGGAATTAATCTGTTGTTAGAAGTATTCCCTTCAAAGACATAATGTACTGGCAAAGAGAGTGACAAGTATTTTAAAGGACTTATTTTGTTTCTTAACGTGCTTCACTATTTAGTAAAAGAAACATATCCTGAATCAAATTTTGGAGTAAGAAAAGCTGAACACAGAATTTAAAGTCTGTGTACAGAGTGCACAGAATGCTACAGAATGGATCCTTTAACATTATAAACAAGATATTCTTCCATTAGATTTCTTAACAGTGCATTTAAGAGAATGGAAATAAATTCTCATAGGACAGATTTTTGCCTCACTGACATTTGTGCATTTTTTCAGAAGGGGCATCGATATCTTGACTGCCTACAGCGAAGTATCATTTGTAAATTTGTAGATGTTTCTTTTCCAGATATTGCCACTGTTTAGGCTTTATATTATACTTAGTATTTGGGGAAAATGCTCTGAGTTGGACAAATTCAGCTACAAAGTGATAGGAAACAGGAACGAAGAGAAGAGCAATTCCATCATCTCTACGGAGAGGGGAGAGATTTACCCCAAGTAAGGCAGAACAATGAGACTAGTGATGAGGACGATGATCCGCAGCACTGAGCTGGGTGCCAGCACAAACGTCTTCTTTAGAGTCATCAGCCAACCAGTCAAGTGTGCTCTGACTGTCACTGTTCATGAACAGAGGAAGGGGAAAAAGGGACACAAGAGTAACAATTGTCAGTCATCTCATGTGAAAGTTTTTTCGTACAGAGAGTACTGTTCAGAAATACACGTCGTGAAACTAAACTTGTTTCTGGTAACTCTGCACACTGGGAAACCCTACTAGAAATAAAGAAGATTTCATACCCAAGCTGCTTAAACTTACTGATTTTTGAAAAAAGCCAGTTATAGACAGCAACCCTTCATGGGAGCCATTCACTTAGAAACAATTTATTAGGCAGTCCATTTTGATCTATGCTACACTACATCAAGTAGCATTTGTTTACAACAGTTAGAAATTTTTTGAGGGGATACATTTTGAACACTGCTGCCAAGCTCGTCTCTCTCCTGAATAGGGGCATTTACTTTTATTCTGTTTATGCTGTGATGATATCTGGAAGTGTCACTCAGACTGGCAGCTGAAGGGGAGACTGCTGGAGGCAATGCTCTTGTGCAGTTAGTCCTTGATGCCATATTGAAGTTACAGCCTCAGTAGCGGAACCACGGGTGCTCGTATGTGCTATAGCACCGTGCTGTTGATGTGTGTGTTCTTGGTCAACCCCAATAGGCAGAATTCAGGTTTTACTTTGGTCAGTCAAAAGTCTGCCTAAGACAGACTGCTCTTACTGCAATCTTTGTAGCCTGACTACTGATGGAAATAGTCTTGGTCTATACCGACTTTGATGAAAATAGTTCTTATTATGTATGCTGGGTATGCACTTAGCCACTCTTACAGGTACAGCCGAGTCAGACCCTATAACCACACCTCAAAGTTGCATTTGCTTGGAGGTTACAGAGTTTTTGTTTTCTTGTTTTTACCTGGAACTGGAAAGAAGGAGAAGATGCGCAAAGGAACGACGCACAGCTCTGCAAAAGCGAAGTCTACTCCGATTATGTCAACTAAAATCTTCTCTGACACGTTTGGTGTCCAAAACATCACAAAACAGAGCTAGGAAGGAGAGCCAGAAGAACAAAATTAAGAAAGGTTTACATTTCAGAACAGAAGCACAATAAAAGACAGGATCTTCTCATCTAAAACATTTCTTTACTCTACTGATGAATCATTTTTGGTATTAAATGAAGGAAGAAGGTGGATACAAAGTAAAAATAATAATAAAAAAAATTAAGTTTACCTTTCTACTGTAGCATGAAAGGATTAAGGTTTTCACCATCACTAAATCAGGCATATTTTATCATTAACTTTTAATCACCCTCTTCAACTGTTATCCAGGGCTTTTGCCTCTTTGCACAAAGACCAATGAAAGAAAATAAAACTTACATGTTAAGCAACAGTCCTGACTCAACAGGTTATGAAGCAGACACAGTAAAAAATAACACACATATGCAAGCCTAACAGAATATTGGTTTGCTGTGCTTGGATTCTAATGATTCAGATGTTATGGTTCAGTCTGACTGTAACCAATAAGCAATTGGACGTAGGGTTTTAGAAGACTCTTCAGAGAGCCACCTGAACCACCACCAATTCCCGACTTCAGCTTAAATCGAGGGTGCTGAACCCTACAAAACTTACAACCAACTTTATTGTTCTCAACAAAGAGTGGAAAACAGATTCTTACTTATCGCAGATCAATCAAAAATAGTGGAAAATAAACAATAGCATACAAAGCTCATAAACAGAATGAATTTGTGTTAAGAAATGTATTCAAAGCAATGTTTTTGCAACAATTTAAACAAGTTTTCAATTATTTAAATTTAGTAAGACTCTAATGTACACACAGTGTATGTATGTTCAGTTTGCATTCAAAGACACAGACCACGTCAGTGTACATAAGAACCATGTTCATTTCAGAAGCATTTCATGCTCTTCGGGTTCCTCCCATATGCATATATAAATTTTTTTTATGGTGCCTGCAAATAGTTGCACTTGAATGGTCTTACAAAAACAGGAACGAGCTTGATTTTTACAGGACTTGCGCTGGTTGAGATACCCATACTCCTGAACAGATTATCAAATGTTTTTGTAACTAGACATTTTAGCTACTCCGACGTGCAGAGATTTGACCTAAATCTAAGATTAGGAGGTTAAACACAGTGCTGATACTAGTACCATTAGTGTGTAATACACATAGCCATGCAGACATGGTGCCCTCAAGGCCAGAAATCCACCAGATCCTGTCATTTGGAGTGTGCTGTTTAATCTATACACGAAAGAAAGCCTGCATAAAAAGCATGCAAGAAGTAATACAGCTGTAGTACATGCCATTTAATCTTTGGGTCAATCCTAGGTCCATGCTTCAGTCCAGACTGAGGGACCTCTTGGCAGCTGGTGGTTTCAGCTTTGGTTTGAGGCCCTCACCAAAGACCAGTACCAACAGCCCTTGCAGGACTTTCTTCTGTAAGAAGGGGTGCCAGAGTTCAAGTATAAATCCCTACTCTTTGATATTTAATGTGTTTTGCCAATTAAAAAGCGATTTATTCCTGTTATTTTCCCAGTAAAACAGATGTTAATGAAGCAAGTTGAGTGAAGAGGGCAAAACTCAGACTGATAAATGCTCTATTATTCCTCTGTCACATTATAAGCCAGTGTGCCAGGTAAATTACGCACATCAGCACTCTTATTTTTAATCCTATAAACTAATATCATACTATCTAGCTCTTTTCTTACTGTCCAGGTGTTACAACCATACACGTTCAGATGGCTTTTAAAGCTGGTCTTTGAAATCCTACCACCTCCACGACAGCTGGTATTTCACTCCTGTTCTTTGGTCGTATGCCAGAGATTGTCCTCTCTATTTAGCCTAAAAGTATCCAGGCCACAGAAGTTTCTCAAGGTCTGTCACGGAGCAACCTGTGGGAGGTCTCCCAATCTGCCAGCCAATGCAGTGAACAAAACACTTCATGTTCCTGCCAAAACAGTATTTAGCTTTCTTCCCTGTTTCTTAGGGTAAGAAACAATTCTTATTCTCATTTTACTTTATTACTTTGAAGCTATCTTGCAGTGTACTTCCCTCGCCTAGCCAGAGAACAGTATGTGGAAGAAGGTAAGAGTAGAAGGCAAATGAGCTGAGCAAATTTTTTTTTCTTCAGTCAGCATTTCTCTCCCCCTGCCAAACTACTGGTATAGGGCACAACTGAAGTGCAGGGGACACTCTGGAGCAGAGAAGGTTGTATGGTTGAGGATCCAATTATTAAAAAGTAACTGTATAGGGCAGAGCAAATTCTTTCACTGCCACAGACATCATTAGGCAGATTGCAGTCATTTACACAAGCTACCATAGAGGGAATATTTCGTCAAATCTATTTACAAAGTCCAATTAAAAAAGAAAATAAATAAATAAATACGTCCACTCTTCAACTGCAATTTGCTGTTTTCATGAAAACGAAGACCTTTATGCTGCTTGTACTACCCTATGCCACTAGCAACCCACCAAGCAGTGTGGTTACCCCCACTGCAAGACTCCATACATTTATGCTAAATAGCTAAGTTTGTTCACTGCTAGCAAACAGCAAATACAGCAGTCCTTCCTTCTTTGAACAGGTATTTGAAACAGCATGTGTGGTTAGGCCAGCAAACAAGTGACCAAAAGCATTACTCTCCATCCTGTTTTCTTTGAAGTTAAAGCTTGTTTCTGGCCCCTGCAGGAACAGACTCAGTCTGCAGCCAACTCAGACAGAAGGAATGCCAGTTTGCCAATCAGGGGTAATGACTTACACCCAGCTGGTATGCAGGCATCCCTCCTCAGCTGTTGCAAACTACAGTCCCACCCCCATCAGCAGAGCCAGTGCTGGTAAATGGCCTCAAAGAGCACTTCTAACACAGCAGTTGGTGGGTAAGGATCGTAGTGGTTGCTACCCTCATGAACAAGCAGTTTCAGGAGGTGAGCTAAGGTAGCAGGAGGGCAGCCTATCTATTTCTCAGCATGCTTCTATTTTTTTTGTTTGTTTTTAATGTTGATGGCTAATTTCACTTTGCTAAGAGATTCCTCTATGTCATCTTATGAGCAGATGATTTCCTCATTACCAACAGTGAACTAAGCTTCAAGAAAATAAATTAATGCTGTGTATTATGGAAAACCTCTGCAATTTTTTTTTCTAGAACACTTGAAGTCTGGGAAGTTTCTGTATTATATCAAAGACATTCAAAATGTAGTGCAAGAAATTAAACCCTGCTTCAGGTAAACAGTAACACTCTGCATACAGAGTAGGCAAGGTATTTTGTCTACAGACAAGATATGTTAAAGTAGGATGGAGTCATAGCTTTTTGTGATGCTGAGAGTTGTGATTATGTTGGTAAAGAGTAAATAATTCTCAGAAAGCAAAGTGGAGAAGAGAGACATATAATAAATGATGCAAGTAGTCAGTGAAACAGCGTGGTCCATCCATCTGGGGATGGGATCTACTGGAGGAAGCAGTTACAACTCCTTGGGGCTCAGATCAGGAAATGCTTTAGGGAACAGATTTACAACCTGTATTTCTCCCATCCTTCTCTTAGGTAAGCATTCCGGTTAACTCCTTCCCCCCACCCCCCCTTATGCCTCTCTGTGTATGTCTGCAAAGTTAAAAATAGAATAAACAGGCTTGGGTAAGGTTACATTTATAGCTTAATTTAATCTAATCAAGAGGCGAAGATGAAACATTAAGAGCTTTGGCACAGACTAGCAACGTGCATATTTACACCCTGCAGCTTCAGGCTGTGACGGCAGTTGACTACAATGCCTGTGTACAGTAATGAATGTCGTACTTAGGAACTTACCAGCTGAACATCTTAATGCTTTGCAAGTAAGGATTTTTCTTGTGGAATTCTAGCAATGGAAATGACTTCATTTTTTTTTTTTTTTTTTCTCTTATGGTATGAGCAAAGGATGATATTAAAGCTTTTTATCATTTAAATGGACCTTCAACTAAGAAGTGACAAACACTTCAAAAGTATAGGAAAGAGATACAGGCAGGAGCACAGAACACTAAAGAATATGCAGGTCTGAGTACATGTGGTAGCATTTATTATGGTATTATCTCTGTATGAACATTAGTCTGAAAATTTCTGAAAATGTTTTAATCACTTCAACCAATCTGAATGGTTGTGCTATTGGGTAATGTGTCTTTAACTGGTCTAGGGCGGTGAAATTTGAAAGACTTGATTAAAAATGTCAACTTAGAGCTGCCTGAGAGTCAGTACAGCTGTTCTAGATGAGATCAAAGCTCCAGCTAGATTAGTGTTGTCCTCCGGGCTAAATGTTGCTGGGGATTGCCTGAGGAAAGGGCACAGAGAGTGGGGAAAGAGCAGAATACATGTAGGAGATGTCCGTCCCCCAAAGTATGGTCTGAGCTGCTGGCAGCTACAGCTTTAGGTATTCCTTACTTAGGCACGGTATTTCCAGAAGTACATTTGACAGCAGTGATGTACCTTTATCCCATGCAGCATTATGTTGTGTATACAAAATACCTAATATTGGTGTTTGTTTTTTTTTTTTTTTTCAATTTAATTGTGCATTTTTTAAAAAAAAAAAAAGGACAAGCAAAACAAAAATCAAGCCCTTTCAGTAATGACTTGGACCCTCTCGTTAGGTACCTGTGCTTACTTCCATGTGGAACCTTGCTCTTCTCAGCTAGCAAAATCACTGTCCAGGCGTACTGGAAGATGATACATCGTGGCACATCAAAATTTCTGCTGTCAACAAGCCTGACAGAATGCATGGAATTTTTATTGCAGCAGGGGGAGTACAATGCTGCTAGTGCCCAAACTTACCTTTAACCTCTTCTTAAGCATGCTACATGTATTTGACTTGCATAAATGACTGACAAAAGACTGTTTATGATACTCTGTCAGATGCTGCGTGCACAAGTTCTCTTGTTTTCAAGAGCTACCAGCATTTGGCCTTTTCAGAGGTCTTATGTCTCCTGGAAGCTATTTCCGTTCATTCCTGTTGCTGACAGGGACTACTAAACCTCAGAGACCCACTGCATAATGCATGATAATATGTTATGTTAATACATGCTATTGCCATGTGTGTAGTAATCTGCAGGCTGCTAGATTAATTTGCTTTTAGGCGTTTGTGGAGAGCTGTGTGTCTTTTGGGACATTCACTGATAAATATAAGGATAAGAGTATTCTAGTGAGCTATGAACAGTATAGTACAGCTAGGCTTCAGTGCAACCTTTAGTTGGAAAAAACAACGCTTGATGACACAGACATGATAAGACTCTTTCTCAGAAAGAGGCTATGAAACCTAAAATAAGTATTTTTTTAAAAAATGGATTATATATACACCAGCCTGGAATGAGAAAGGAAACATCTGCTCAGTGTTGTTTTGAAGCAGAAAAATGAATTGTGTTTCATCACGGAAGTATGTTTTGCGGGTTAACTATTCCATCCCCGGTTAAATATGTTATCCCTATCACTTCTTGAACTTGATATGTTTGCAGAAGTGGGGCTGTCTGAGGAAGGTGTTTAACTGTCCAAATATTGTTCTATGTATATTTTGAAGATTGCATCTTAAGGAATTTAACCCAAACCTTGTTCATGACCTCTTGTGACCTCTTATGGTACGAGACACCCAGTGAGGGCTGAATAAATGTACTTTACAACTTATTATGCATTTCAGCTTTGAATTGTATCTTTGATTTTTTTTGGAACAATATTAGTTAAATTTATCAATTTTATTAATATGGAAGAATGCCACATGTTTTTTGACTTTTGAAGTGTGCTATAAACAGATCTAAAAGGTACCCAGAGTCTTACATAGTCCGATCTCCTGAACTACTAAACATCTCCATGGCCTCTGCCTTTCTCATACAAACAGAGCTTCTATAATTGTATCTCATTAAAGAGCCTGTATCACTCTTAAGGGATGAGCTGTTCTTGTAGATATGTTTGCAGTCAAAAGAATGTCCTGTTCCAACTCGAATCTGCGTGGATAAACTGGAGTTGACTCCTCTGATCAACATTTAATTTGCAAGATTTTGGGGGGTAAAAAAAAAACACCACCCAATTTTGAGCTTAGTGCTGTTCTTCTGGCCATTATAAATCTATACCTTCACTGACCTTGAAACTTTAGTCCCCTAAATGTCTGTGTACCAGGACTTGTTTCAAAAATTAACTCTAGCATCTTAACATTACAGAAAATAGCACTCTTCTTCTGTATGTTTATCATGGACAGTAAAAAAAATAATTAACTACTAGTACTGAAGCAATGGCAATAGTTACTGTAAATTAGTTACACCCATCTTCCAAGCTCTAGTTGGAATGTGTTTTCATGTTGAATGTAGCTATGCAACAGAACACAATTTCCTAATACCTCCTGAAGCACTCATTCTACCATGCAGTTTCTCAAGTAGTTGAACATGAAAAATATTCAATGGGATTCTTATAAAGAAAAAAGAAACCCAACCACTTATCAATTTACAAATAAAGGTTTATAAAGGTTTTCATGTTTTACTGTGGTCAAAAATATATATATATATTTCATCATAAAGACATTATTCCCTGTTGACAGGAAATCATGAATGAGTTTAAGATGAAAATAATGAAGTGGTAAAAGCCTCCTGTCTTTACAGGCTTGTTTTTCAAGCATACAGCTACAAGCTATCATCAAATTCTTTGGAAGTTGTGCAGAAATTTCTGTGCATGGTACAAGATCAGAGGCCAACGTCACTGGCTTGCTATGGAAGCTTGTTGCATACCAAACCTGGGCTCCTAACAGAACAGGCCTGCAGAATCCTATCCCATGTGGGCTGCACATCATGTTAGAAAGCAGTTTTCACCCAGCCCCTGCAGTTTCGAGGGGTTCTCTGATGCCTTTTAGGAAAAAGAAAGTGTGATCAGTCCAAAGGGAGGTGATTAAGCTTCTCCTTATACAACAAGCTGTTGGGATATAACATGGTGATATGCTCGTTTGTCTTTTAATTCTGAAGTGGACTGGAGGGTTGGTCCTTTTCTTCAGTATAGTTTTCAAGCCCTGATTGGGTAAAGCTCGAAGGAAGATCTGCCCTGACCTCACAGCTGACCTGCTTTGAGCCAGAGGCTGGGCCGGATGAACTCCTGAGGGCTTTCCAACATGACTAATCCCGTGATCCTATGAAGCAAAAAGCCTTAGATCTGTGTGCAGCAAAAATGTCAGACCACAGACATATCTGAAAGCTGTTTATCAGAATGGTAATGACTTGAATCACAAAGACATTCCCTTATAGCAATTACCCCTCAGGTACCTGCAGGTCAGTATAGTTTTCTGTGAACTTTGTTTTCTGTGAAGGGTGTTGTAAAGCAGAAATCAGCTGTCATAAAATTTGCCAAGCAGCAGGGGGAGCACAAGAAACCAGACCCTGCCTGCAGGAAAACTGTAACTTCACATCTAACCCTGGAAATAATTGATTTCTGCAGATTTAAGTCTTCCCCTGCCTCCCCCAACTTTTCTTATAATTCAGAGTGATGAAGCACATCGTTCTTCAGAAATAAAGCTAGGTCCAGCAGCTGCACAATACCCTGATCCTCTGACAGCATTAAGATGATGGCACATGTACCTCCCCACCAACTGCTGCTGAAAATACCTGGGTAGTATTTTTCAGGCAGGGTTGGGTCACTGCAGCATTTAAGATAGTCATTGTATTGGCCTGTTGAATCCTGCTGTAGTTTTTACAGAATGCAGAATGATTTACCAGGCATAGCGACGCCTTAAGAAAGCTTGAACAAACCAAAGCTGGCAGATTCCTAGACTCTGAATACTTTTGACACAACTTAGCCATTTTCTTCTGTCCTAAATTTTCTGCAGCACTTGCTGCTTCCTATCATGGTTACAATGCTTGAGCAGAAACATGCTGCAGGGACAATTTTTGACCCTTTTCTGCTTGCTCCAGCCATTCATGCAGAATAGACTCTTTGTGTGAAACCTGAACAATGATGAAGAAGACATCAGTCTCCACTTCACTGAACCAAACAGAAATCCTTTGTTCCAGAACAAAAGCTCAGTGCGGTACCACGGATGGGACAAGGCCCTTGGCTTGCTCGTGAGGATTTTATAAAGTCAGCTTCTGGTGGTCCAACATCTTCCTGAGTAGGCAGGAATGCTTCTGTTCATGTTGTGTGAAATGATCTTTACTGAAGCAGGAACTAAACCTGACTGAAAAGGTAAAAACCTTCTTGAGTGACTGTCAGCCAATATGTCATTTCCAAATTGTTATATTTGTGCCAGCAGCCTGAAGATAAAAAAGCATCTGGGAGTTCAAAGATCAAAATTAAAAGCAGTGAAAACAAACTCATTCGCTGGATGGATGGCATTATTCTGAAAGCTGTCCTTGGCATGCATATAATGGTTGATAGTAAAGTAAAAAGAATGTGGATTATGTCTTAAAATTTGTTGGTTTTTTTTTTGTTTTTTTTTTAGTGTAAAGATCCTAGATAGGATATGTGATGTCTCCTCAATATAATGAGGCTGTAATTAAGCCATTGATGAAATAAGGCAGGGGAGTGTGGGGGAAATCTGTTCCTTTTTTTTTTATTGCCTTTTTTTGTATACTCATTAGAGATAATGACGATGAACCCAGTCACCCAGAGAATTTCAGATACTGGCACTGTCAGCAGCTGGGGTTGTGTCCTCCGAGGGGGACCTGGTTCTTACTGTGACATTTCTTCCTGCAGATTTTACTGCCTCAGCTCTATTAGCCCATGACTCGTAGTAAAGCCCGGTTGCAACCGTTGATAAAGAAGCAATGCAGAGACGTAAGATGAAGGCCACCAATAAAAGATAGGAAAAAATGAATGAACCTTGAACAAAGTGGCCTCTACAATGGCTTAAACATTTGGCTGCTTTTTATCACACTGCAAGTTGCAGGTATATACGGTGGCAGCAAAATGTGATTCTGACGTACATTTCCCTTCATTCATCTTTAAACTTGGGATCAATAACTAAGTGGAAAGTTGAGTAACACTGCACAGTACTTTGATTCTACAGAAAATGTAATGTTTCTTCAAGCCACTCACTAACCATGACTAAGTCCTGGTTTGTTATAAGAAGGTACTCCTGAAAGCAAGCAATAAAACATGGGAACAACTATCCAGAATGGAGAAAAACACTGCAGTGGATCTTTAGCAGTATGAAGTGGCAATTAATTATTCTCCCAAGCAGAGAAGAAGATATCTGGGGAAAATCTGTTAAGGAGAGTTGTAAGCATAACCTTGGACAGCGGAGGATGAACCACTGCTTTAATCTGGACAAACCAGACAATGTACTATGAAGTGCAATTACTATACATTTTGTGCAAGAGGAATGGGGATAAGAAATATTAAACTATGATTTGATAGTGTGATGCACTGAAAAAAAATCAATTATTTTTCAAGCTATCTAGTCAGCTTCTACAGAGTAATTTGTGCTGTGTAATGTTATAATTTGGGTCAAGCATAGCGGACACTGATAATCTCACAGATTTTACTGCCTGCATGAAAGAAATCAACGTAAGTGACTCCTGTCTTCCATGGTGCAGCCAACCTGTTTCTTCTAGTAAGACAGAAACTACAGAGTAGTCAAACCCTAATAATAGGAGAGATTAATATGGTTTGTAAATGAGTGTCTCATTCCATTCCATTTTTTCAGGAAGAATGTAGAGAATCTAAAAGGCCAAGGAAGTTTAACTACCGTATTTTCTTTTCAGACTCTGGTACTACTCCCTCAATCATGACTCATAAACTCATGAAAAAATGAGGCTTCGTCAACTTCGGTCAAGTTGAAAGTACTTGTTCAGCTGCTGGGCTCTCTTGCACCTTCACTGCAGAAGGACTACATCCTTGTCTTTCTCTTTAGCATTAAATATCTTCATATCTTCCTTCCCTCCACTTTTCTCAATTCCTCACTTGGCCCTAGTGGGCCATCTTCTGAATGTCTCACATCAGTCAGCTACACAAGAGTGGAGATGGGCTAGTGAGAAGGTTTCAACACTGCATACAGGTTAGGAGTAAAGCACTAAAAAGGAGGAATGCCTAAAATAAGGACCTCAGCAACCACGGCTTTGTTCTGAAAATGCTTTGTTCAGCTTGTGAACTGAAAAAACAGCATTAGGAGCCTGGAATATATGTAACTATTAAAATGATAGAAGTTGCAACCACTGAGCAATTTTCTCTGGTAGTAACCCTCTGCCAAACAGAGGAAAACTGTTGGCATGAGCCTCAGGGAAATAGAAACAGTAGCCCTTGTATTCCTTTACAGCACCTGAATCATTTGAAACCATGCCAATGAGGCATCAGATATTTGCCTGAATGACTTTTGTGTGAGAAGGATGAAGGAATAATGGAATAAGAGCCCTGACAGTCTCTTGCATTGGTCAGAATTTGCAAATCACTTTGCTCTACTCCAGACTGATCTTTACCAAACTTAATCAATTGTGTATATGGAAACTTCCTCACTCTGCTAAAATGCACAAAGGTGAGGGCATAAATTCCAGCATTTCTGTTTCTTTTTGGTACCTGACAGTCTAATAGTGATTTCACAAAAATGGTGGTAACTGACCTTATTTTCTTTAGGAAAGGGAAAAAAAAAAACCAACACATTTTTGGTGAAAGTATGTGCCATATACACTGCTTGTAGCAAATACTATTTTAAAATACTTCTTTGCACACCCTCTGGCTACAGTGATGATGCCTGAGGCAGCTAAAAATTAAAGCTAATCTCCTGCGAGGTCCTGAATGCAATTTACTGTCTCTCAGCCTTGAAATAAGACCTTTGAGGTATTTGGTCTTCAAAGATGGAAAGAAAGCAAAGTTCACAATGCTTTTGTGGGTATCGTGACTCATTAAATGCATTCACAGTGGCTAAATGTCAGTCTTTGTGTGATTCCAGACATCAAGCACCAAGAGATGCACACTGCAGGGAACTGCAGTGCAGTTGTATTGAACTATGGACACTCCCCTTCTGCCTCCACGAGGTTTCATGAGTGAAACTTTTACATGTTCCTTGGTGTTTCTTGATACACAACCTTAAGTCACGTTACCAGTCACACAAGCTAAGGATGCCTAGTAAGACATCAGTCAGTCTCACTGCAGAGACACAAACGGCTTTAACTCCTGTCCTTTACCAACAAGTGCTTTATGTTTCACAGTTCAGCAGGAAAACATAGCTGGAAACATCAAATACACTAGTTTCTTACATATACAAGAGCTGTATACTCTGTATACTTCGTAATGTGGAAAATAAAAGGTAAAAGCAGAAAACTATATGAAATGGTGTATTTATTAAACTACAGATTGAAAATTTGAGAAAACTGAAAACCAGGTAGTTCTCGGTGCACCTCACAGGAAAAGATCAGCTGCAGGACTGATGCCTGGGAATCCAACTGGATATTAAACATCTATTAATAAAAAAAATCTGGTATATGCAAATAATCAGAGTGGGACCTGGTCAATAAAGCAATACTACTGCAGTGATATACTGAGTTGGTATGAGTTGATATGAGCCCACTGAGTTCACCCACGTGGGCTCCAATTTTATCTGTCAGTGCCTACGTTTTAGTGGCTGGTGAAGCCTTGCTGATCAAGGACAGTGGAGTCAGCAGATGGCATCTACTTGGCACTCCACAGTTCCTAGATGGGCAAAACCAAATCCAAAGAAGAGGACAAAAAGTTGGGCATCGGGAGTTTCCTTTTAGACAAGGCTTCTCAGCCTGAATGAAACATGGCTGCTTCTCTTCCACAGCAATTGGTTCCAAATCTTTCAGAACTAAGAGAGAAGCAGAAAGCAGCAACTACAGAGTCCTGTATTCTGTACTTTCATTCTTTTATGTAGGGATTTTTTTGTTGTCACGCTACCTGCCTTATTCTTGATTAGGGTTTTCTTCTTGTCTCCTAGGTGCTTGTTGCTTAATTATGATAACAAAGAACATGATGACTGGAGATTAGTCAAATGATGGGACGGTCTACAATAAACTGTCATCAAATGGCACAGAGAATTTCTTTCTCCCCTCTTCAGAGCTGAAACTACATTATCCCATCACAGGGACCCAGCAAAAGAAATCCTGTGGAGCCCCTTCTGCCGTTTTAAGGGGTCTTTCTATTGGATCTTGCAGTTAAAGACCCTGTGGTCCCCAGAGGTCTGTCCCATTTCTCTGTTCATGGGCAGGGTGGAAATAAGAGATGCACAGGCAAATATGTTAAATGTTGCATTTTAAAACCTCTGATGGCTATGTCATAATATCATAATATTTATACTTATAATTGTATATAACTACAATTCTACATATAATTATATTGTATAATTGTATATAACATATAATTATATACACAAAATACATATTTATAATTATATGCACTGTATGTTACATTACATAAAAAGTGAAGAGAAGTACCAGCTGATGGCAGTTTATGCTGCTATGCTACCAGTTGTGAGCACTAGAGACCTGACACAATGCTTGCTTGTTGCTCTTCCTAAGGGGCTCCTAACTTCCAGCAAATCAAAGAAACAGACAGTTGCCAATAGCAGCTCCTTAAATTATAGATGCTGATCAGCAAGAGCCCTTAGAGTTCATTAAGCATTTTTCCCTGTCAAAAGACTAATCTCAGATATGAATCTAAATGTTATGTTTTTTACAAAATTAATGGAATATTTTATTCTAGAATACAAAAAAGGTGGCCTAGTGTATGATGTAGAATGTAATACTGAAAGTATTACATTTTAAAGCTATTATTAGACTCCTCAAGTATGAACAAACCTGGCTGTTCAAACAAAAGGTGACATCCTGATATATATTGATACACACATCTTCAGCTCTCAGGCCCAAGCATATGAGCCAATAACCCAGCTGTTTGCTCCTAAGTATACTAAATTTAAACTTCCATCACAATTTAAATCTAATGCAGGTTACCTATCATTTGAATTTGGTTGTCATGACTCAACTGCTGCATATCAATTTGTACAGCTTAAGTGCCTGAGCCTTCATGTTAATTGAAACTTCATGGCAATTTTTTCCAAAATAAAAAATAGATTTAATAGTTTTGTTAGTCTGTGACTTATAGCACGTAAATCTGAAATGTGTAAGCTTTGCATAAAACACAATACATATATGTGTGTAAATCCGAAAACTTTCTCCCTCTATCTTTTAGCCTCCTAGAACAAAATGGAATGAAGAACCAAAGGTCAAGCTTAAACATCGGAATTGTGTTTCTTAAGTGGTGCCTGCTAATTAAACATACTACGGAGTTTTTATGCAATTAGCTTCTCCCCTTACTCACCCTTGTTATTCACATAATCTACTGTTTTCCCTGTTTGTCCCTATCTGCGTCCGCATAAAAAAATTTGAAGCAGCACCGACATCATTTTTATAATAGCACTGGTGCTATTATACTTAAAGCTGTAAAGAGCTTTGAGCTGTTCCTAATAAAACAAACGTTAAAACTGATACTGCTCAGCTCTCCTGCTGTGCATTAATTTGGTGACAGACAGATGAACGTGGCATGGTGTGCACAGCATGCCACCCTTGGCACCTTAAGCCTGTAATATTGGTAAGGAAAAAAATGAGGTAAAAAACCCATAAAGTGCTCAAGAATGTAAAGATGCAACTGGCAGTATGTCTTAGTTAATGGGAACCATGCAGCTGCCATATAGGAACCATACTGTTGCTATTCTGAGAAAAACCCTTGCTGAAGACTAGTCCATTTGCTGTTACTACTGCTGTGTAAGTCAGGGTTGCTTTAAATAGCTCACTTGTCACATAGCCCCCTCTACACACATCTCACAAGAGAATGCTCTCTCTGACAGAGCAAAGCTTTACTGCAGTGGAGAAGTGCAATAATTTACCACTTGGAAAAAATATCTGGGGATTTCTGACTGTACTGAGGCTGACACATCCTACAACTGAAGGATGTGTGGTACAAGTGCACCAGTGTTCATTATCAGGGGTCCGTGTCTTCACTTAGTTTACAATTCTACAATGACCTCAGAGCTGATGCCTAGGGTCATCTAAATAGGTCAATCACTGAATCAAAATGTTCAGCTCTTCAACAGCCTTATCTAGCAATGGCAGTAAGACTGGTATTTGGAGCAATAGCTCAAATACAGAAAGAGGCATTTTTGCCTGAAGTGTCTTATGACAATGAAATAATAAATAATGGCACGTGGTGAGTAAATTATGAAGCATATTTTATCTTCTAAAATAAGAACCAACCACTTAACTGTATGAGCAAAATTCTTCAGCTGAGTCCCTCCCATCTGCTATATAAATTTTACATTCAATGTCATAGCTGCACAAAATATGACTATTGGAAGGAGTCACTGCGTGCTTACAACCAAAACCACATCAATATGACTAATCATATCAGCTCTCTTACATATTGGAAGTCCAATTACTTCTATTTCCAGCCTTTAAATAAAATGGCTTATCTAGAATTTTTTCACTAAGCAATACAGCTATTTTCCATTTTTTTGAAAAAGCACTTTTAATACCAGCCTGACACTTCGAAATCACAAGACAGTACATATGATCACACTCAGCAGAACACATTTGCACACTGCCCAGTCAGCTTGGCTAGGCTCAAGTGTAGCCTTTCATATCCTATGAAGATTTAATAAAAACAAACAAACAAACAACAAAGTTATGTTTCTTAACAGAACTATGCATATTTTCTTCTTTCTGGACAAATATTGTCACCATCAAGGGTCAAATAATGCATCTGCTGTAGTAGGTTTGGAGTCTACAAAATAGCAGGTCTCCAATGACTGGGAGGTTTCCCAGGGTTTTACACTGCATGACTGCTGCTCACATTAAAAGTTTGATTACTATCCTTTTATCTATTCATCTTCTGGAATCCTTCTATAGATCATCCACTGAAGAATGGATTCATATGACAAGTCAAAGTATCACTCTTGTTTTCATCTCTTGGCCAGTCTGGATGACTGTTTCCCACTTTCCCTCTCATCCTGACCAACAGGATGTTATTAACAGTGATGCCACTAGTCTGACTGCTGTCCATTGCAATAGAGCCTCTTCAGGAAAACAAAGTAATCACTGATGGTCATGGGAGCTCAGCTATGGTGGTCATCTGATCCAGTTGTAACAGAAAGAAATTTGAAGTCCAGTTCCTCACAACCTACAGCACATAACTTGAGTCGTACCAACTTCCACAGAGGTTGTGCAATGAAGCATTTCTATGATTCTATGATGCAAGTCCCGGCTCCTGAACCAAAGTGTTTAGAGCTCCTGTGTCTACTTTTCCCCTCTGTCCACTGACAAGTAATCCTATGAATCTGTCACTACTATGCAAAAATAGACAGGACAGAAAAATCTTGGGACCTCAACAGCACTTCTGGAATTTCAGTGCAGATGAATCTCTCAGGATAAGCTTAAGAAAGAACCACCCTTGAGAGTAATACGGAGAGCTTTTGAAAAAATATCCTGTGAAGTCATACAAAAACCTAACAGTTGTGATTAAAAATTATTCTGCACAGAGAGGTGCTGGTAACGTGAGAAGCTCATGACCTACCAGAAGTCAAGTATGTTAAGTGCCCATAAGGGTTAAGAAACCCATCAGTTCAGAGAAGGCTTTGAGATTGAAGTAGCATTCTCAGAAAAAAAAAAAATATATAGAGGAAAGCTTTCCCCTTTGTGATCTCTGGAAATACTAACTGATTTCCAGGGAGGCTCCAGCTGTAGAGAACACAACTTTGGCCACCAACAAGAGAAAACCTCAAGGTGTGTGATGGGAGATGACACAATAGCTCCAGGAAATCTTCAGACAATGCCCAGTTCAGTGGAGAAATATGCCTTTGTCCATTACATGCTGTAGGAAATGCAAGTTAGAGCCAGAGCTATTGCTTTCTAAGCTAGGTGAAAAAAGAGTCAAGCTTAACTCTAGGAAATGGACAAAGATGCCATATTGGCTCATGCCATCCTGTGTTTGATGGGGGCCAGCTGTAGCTGGCTGGGGAAGCTTATAGGAAATAAAGGACAGAAGAAATCTCTGAATTCAGCTACTGATGGATTGAGTTACTTAATTTCAACTATGAAATGGGCACTGCCCACCAGCCCCATCTGAACCTGCCAAGGCCCAGGCTCCCACAGCAGCCCCAGGGCCACCTGCCCCAGTGAGGCCGCAGCAGGGTCGGGATGCAACTCTCCACAGCCCTGTCCTGCCCGGCCATGGCCCCTGCCCAGCTGGGCCCATGCCTGTGCCTATGGGCCTGGCCTCAGCCTGGTCCCAGCCCCATGGAGGTGCCCCATGCCCAAGGCTGCAGCTGTCCCAGTGCCCCCAATGCCCTCGTTCTGGTTGGGCACTGGGCTACCCAGGGAGACCCTGATGCCCCTGACAGCCTAGATCCATGGTGCCCTGACAGGAAGCAGATCAGGACTTCCTAGGACACCATGCACAGATCTGAAATCTCTGTCATGGACAGAGGTACACAAGTCCAAGCAAAGAGGGAAGGTGATGGCTTTACTAGGTCCCAGTACTAATGTAAATCTATCCTTGCATTACTATGCTATCATCTGCTCCATTATTTGCTGTTATACTCACTCACACACCCTGTGTGGTTTTTCTTCCACAACTACCCATTTGTTACTAGACTTGTGCAGAAACAGTTTTCTTAAAGATGTACTATGTGACTATGCACAAGCTGATCATTTGGAAATGCTGCAGATTCATCAAAATGTCATCCTGAGGCCTAAACACAACCCAGGCTTGTGGTCTGCACATATTTGTATCTGCATTACTTCTCATTTAACATGGAAAAAACATCACTCTGATCCTCCTTCAGAGCAAAACTCAATAGTCATCTCATGTGATTTTCCTTCCTCTCGAATTCCACAGCAATCTCCAACAAACTGGCAGCAGGCGCTGATTTCAGCTGGCACTCTCAGAGCATATGCAGCAGTTCAGCATTCTGCTGTACCTGTGCCCAACTACAGACTTCACAGATGAATTAAACAAAAACAAAACAAAACAAAAAAAAGCCTCTGATTTCCTACCTCTAATTCTGCACATACATGGTACATAGCACCTGACAGACCCTATTCATAGGATACCACAGTTTAATTTGTATGACCCAAATTGGATAGATTAAAACAAAACAACAAAACAAAAACTGTGATAATTACTGTAGTAATTTTAAAATGTTTGGTTATTTTCAACTTGCTTGTTATAAAGCAATGAAAATTGAATGGAAGTTTTAAAGGAGGACTAAAACGAAAAGGATTATAAATATTCCCCATAGTATTCAGGCCTTGAGTTATGGTTACAGAATCAATTTCCCTTTACACTTTTTTTTAATGTTAGAGTAGGTACTTCTAACTGAAATATCAGAATTGATCTCTCTGGATGGAGTATAATCACCCACACAAACCTAGCAGACTACAGAACTCAGACATCAGTTCTTGCAATTCTGCCCAGCTTAGATATGACTTTAGATCCTTTTGACAGAGTCAGCACCATCTCTGAGATTGCCCTTGTTAGCTCATTTTGAGAGTAAACAAAACCAGCTTGCATGAAAGCAGCCCTAGCGTGGAAGACTAGTGCCCTGTGAGACAGCAGGGAATGGCTACAGTAGTTTCAACATATGCTGCCCTTCCCATTATTCACAGCCAATTACGGATGCCAGGGGACAGGCTTTCATGCCATTTCTCAAGAGACAAATGCATTTTTTCATTTTCCTGATGAGCCATTTATCAGAAGTTTTGTTCAATAGAGAAAAGCAAAAAGAAAAGCAGATCTCTAGTATCTCTTTGCATATGGAGGCTGACGTGAAATGAAAAATAGTGAGAGGAATTAAACAAAATATCTCTAGCCCATAAGATACCTACTCTGAGTTAATGACAAATGATTTTCTTAGTACTTGAGTATTATGATCACATACCCTTCCCCAGATAAAAGCAACAGACTTCATCAGAAAACTCACCTTTCTTGAACTGCTAGTGCTTTTATCATTAGATATAGGAGATAATTTCCTGGTTTATATGAAAGACAGACAGTTGGAACAAAGGTTTCTTACCGTTAAGGACAAAGCCATGCAAACAAAAGTGAACTTCTTGATATGTGTCGCTGTGACAGTGCTGTTGGTGTTCACCAGTTTATTGCTGGGGTTATTCTACGGTGAGAGAAAGAGATAACAAGCATTAGTGTGGCTCCAGACTACTGGGAAGCTGACAGCACCAGGGTCATTCTGTTGTATCTGACTGTCTGTGTGTATACACGTCTTTCTTTGCTTGTTTGCTTTTTCATCCAGAGCTTTCTGAGTAAATATTTTCTGCTTAAACTGATGGTAACTCCTCCTATGGTCACTGATGGCTGAGTAATCTCCCTAGTTTTCTAAGGAGTAAGTCCTATTTAACAAATTCAGCTTTGGAAAAGAACTGTAACTCTTTCTAAGGAAACACCATGTGATTTTTTTAACCTTAAAGTCTGTAGCATGTTTTCACAGGAAAAATAGGATTTCATTCTCTTTTACCACAGAGTGGTACCAAATCCATATACACATGTAAACACCCTTACTGATCCAATTAGCCAAGCAGGTAATATAAACAAAGCTTCTGGAACAGCTGGCTCTGTTAATGTAGTTTAATGAACAGAACATAATTAGGACTATTAGATGTTCCACCTTGAACATGAGCCCTGTACTCATGGCAGCGAAGTTTTACTTAAAACAACAAAGACCCTTCTCCAAATGTCTAATGTACCAAATGAAGCTGAAGATTTAAAATTACCCTCAGAGAACACACTAACACAAACCAGATGGTCTGTGAAAGAAAAGGAAAGGATATCAAAAGCAGGGCACCATTAGGAGCCCTATAGCAATAGGGTGTTGGGTCATGTACCTGCATTTATCCCAGGGATGTTTGAGACACACCTGGCCGTGACCAAACTGGTAAGAATGGTACTATGAGATGTAGTACCACATTTATTCATCCTTAATGTAGCTCAAGTAGAACAGCAGTACCTGACACATGGTCATCTTACATTACTAAAGTTAATTGTAAGAGAAATAGGAACTTGCACAAACACATCTTGGGAATGGACAAAATGAACATAAGCTCTGTGAATGGTACACCATTTCATACACATCTGAGTAGTTGATGGAACTTCAAAACGTAAAGCTATTTAGTGATCAGTGCACTGATGGCACATGACAGCTTTACCATCTCAACTAAAAACCTGCTTGGAAGCTTCGGTGCATGAAAATGCTTGACCTTTGCATAGAGGCAAGCCAACTTAGAAGGAAGCTACTTCCAAGTCTTCCCTTTTTGGGAACAAGTTAATAAAACTTTCTGTAAACATTTTTTTTATTACTATATGATTATTTCTTGTGTTTTTGAAGAAATACTGTTTTACTGTTAGCTTTATGTAAATGAGGATGGGCCTTGCTTACTTCATGCATCAAGGTTTAAACAAACTGCTGCATAGCTCAACTTTCTCATAAGGCTAAAATGACAGGAAAAAAAGGCACATCTCAATCCAAGCATGTAAAAAGGCTGTGATGAAGGAGAAAGAGCTCTCATTCGTTTCTATCTTGCTGCTTCTAACACTGTCCTTGTTTGGCTCTGCCCTTCACCCTAACTCTTAACCACATACTCTTTATTCCCATCTCTTGCACGCTGCTTAGTTATTGAAACAAAACACCATGCAGATTATAGAGTAAAGAATTCCCATCTATTCATCAGTTCAATAGCGTTCACAAGTCCTCTCATAGTCAGTCAACTGTTCGCTCTGAAACAAGTGGCACAGTCCTTTAAGAATAATGGCATTATCACTACATAAAATAGCAAACAGAGTGCAGAACTAGAGCATTCCTGTTTCGTTTAGCAAATCAGGAGTACCCTTAAACTGAGGGCCACTACCAGGCCGTGAGGTTGCCCTGGACAGAGAGTTGCATAAAACACTGAAGCATGACTCAGAATCTCTTGTACAAATGTGATGTCTTACAAATGTGAATTTAAAAGTGAATTTCCCTTTGAAGACAAGAATCTCACTTGTCCAGTATAGGCATTGAAGAAGGGCATACTTTCTGGATCCCAAATCCCATCGGTCTGTTAAGGCAATTCAGTGTGCCTCTGATGGCCATCTGCATTACCAGTTTTCTGAGTGACTGACAAAAGAAAATGTTCACACACATGCAAACTGTTTCAACATCTGAGAATCAAAACAGGTTTTATGAAGGCTGAAAATAAAAGGAGGTTCTATCTCTGAGCAAAGCTTAGCTTAAGGAAACAAAGCTTGTGAAAGGCCTAGCGACACGTGAATGATGTGTGACCAGGTGTGAAACGCTTCTCACAGCAATCTAGAAAAAGCACTGTTTCTGGTCTGGTATTTATTGTCTGAAAGGCACAAGTGACTGCCAGAAAGAGATACCCTTTATACAGTTGCTACTGCAGTTAGCACATTTTAAGCCAAGTTATTCTTGAAACATGCAACTAAAATCACTATTCCATACATTTTTGGCAATTAGATCACTGGCACCTATCTGTGCCTTATCCTAACCTTTTCTTCCTCACATTTATTCCTCCAGAGCAGACAAATAACGGTCTAATCCTGTCACCATCTAAGTCAGTAGTGCATTCTCACAGGTAAGTGAGACCTGGATTTAAGTCTCTTAATTACTGTTAATTTCACAAGGCCGTAGTTTGAAAGAGATATGCACTTGATTGTAGCTCTTAACACATGTGGTTAGCAGCTGTGTTTCCTGTTCCAACCCATTTTTACCTTGCAGTCTATTAATTCAGCATTCTGCAGTTTCTTTTCAGCAGCATGACCTCTGAGAAGGTCTCTGTGTTGTCTTGTATCTGAGATGTCAATTCAGCTGTATACAGGCAAGTTAGGAAGTTATGACTGATGCGACTTTTTTATTTTATTTTAAATTTTCCTTGGAAGTACTGTGGATCAAATCAAAACGGTCTTGCTTCAGCTAAGTATATTCCTGAGCAAGCGAACATTATTTTTTCATTAATATTTGGAACCAGAAAGTTCGGTTGACATAACTAATTGGTAAATAAAGAGAAGGAGGGAAGATAGCATTTGACATTTGAACTAGACTATCATAGGACATCACTGTTCTTCAGACAACATATGGGCTAGTGAGTACCAATTTGAAAACTGAGCAAAACAGAGTCTAAACAAAATTAACTTTGGTTATATTTTTACTCGGCACACAATTCCAGAAGCAGTCCTTGCATTCTTATGTAATTACATGATTTGGCAACAAAAATCTTCATAGACTTGGTCAGCTAAGTAAATACTTCTAAAATTAGACATTATCTGTGTTTACTGTTATTGGAAGAAATAACCTTTTGTTAAATATTAATATAAGCAAAAGAACCCAAACCCATGTCACAGATAATGCAGAATCTGAATAACAGGCTGTCTCCGGAGCAAAGACACAAGCTCTTTCATTTTGTACTCTTTGTGAGACCTCATTTCATTAGCTATGAAGCTATGTCACAGTAAGTGAGGATTTTTTTTAAATCCTTAAAACAATAGCAACTGTCTATTCAAAAGGTAGCTTAATACCTTGCAACACAGAGTTAAAGTTAAAATCATAAATTAGACAACAGCTTGAAGCCACTGAAAAAATAATTCATTTAAACTAGGATTTTAAGAAAACCTTATCAATGGGACAAGGAACAATAGGTATCAAAGACAAAAGTAGAGAGAAACAAAACTATAGATGACCATTAGTACAGCCCTATTTAATCTTTGGTTGTTCTATTTTTTTTTTAAAGAAGCTATTACACATATTTACAGAGACATGAACTATCTTTCTTCATATTTGTTTGGCAGAAATTCCTCTGATATCACTGAAGCTTCCCTCAGATTGAAATGTTGTAACAGAGAGAAAGAGGAGGATCATGGATGTGAAATCACACTAGTGGTATTTACTACACTCCTAACATGGGCACTCACCTTGTCAAAAGCTGGGTATACTGCTCTAATTTCTGTCAGCCAGCCGTACGGCATGTGTCCCACAGGATAGGTAGCTGTCAGAATTGCCACTGCCTATGAAAAATTACAAGGAAACACAAACTTCAAATCTTTGAACAGAACAGTTAAACTAACGCAGTATGCCATTTTCCATGAATACTGCCACATGGACCTTGATGCAATGAGAAACGATGCAGGAAACTGGAAGCTCTTTGCTTCAGGACCACTGTCAGAGCAGCCATCATTCTGCTAGGCACTTGAAGCTTAGGAAATATATCATGCAATAGAGCTGTATTACTCAGCTTTGCCATTTCA
Organism: Anas platyrhynchos; assembly: GCF_047663525.1. Taxonomy (NCBI): domain Eukaryota; kingdom Metazoa; phylum Chordata; class Aves; order Anseriformes; family Anatidae; genus Anas; species Anas platyrhynchos. The sequence continues at coordinate 88,672,648 of NC_092588.1, read as the reverse complement.
CTGTCATGCTGATACTCTGGGATGATAGCTACCTTCAGTTGGTGTGCGCCCCTCGTTCTGCTGAACACCTCCCTCCCACATTTCTCCCAGGTTATTTTATCTAGAGACACCTGAGCAGCAGAATGCGTTATGGCTCATATTCTAAGAGCCCTTCATCATATTTCATAAACTTAGATACATTTCACTTGGTTATTTGTATGTAAAATGCTTTAAGTATGACTGATTCTAAAGCAGTAGGTCTCTGTGGCTGACTGATGATGGGTTTCAAACTGACTGCTGTGGGGTTGGAGGCACTTATAAGAAAAACAAAAACACTCTCCCAACTTTGGTGCTAATCAATTAAAAGCAAAAAACAGACAAAATCAAATCCAGATGACCATTTTGATCATGAGAAACAACTCACTATCTGCAAGTTAAACTAGGTCCCTTTTGCATTTTCACAAGTACAGACAAGAGATACATCAGACATTAAAAAGTCCATATATTCATGCAACAAGTTAATTTGCACCCTGTGTTGTTTAAAAAAAACAGCATGGGAAAAAAACAGTCAAATCTACAGAGTGAACCGGAATAGAGGGGGAAAGATATTCTCTGCTAACCTTCTACTGTAAATGATGTTTAATGAAACTTGAAAGAGTAATTGGTTCAAAGAAAATAAATTGGAATTTTAAAACTGTACCCTTTTAAAATGCAATTTCCCCTCCTTATTGCTCTATTTTCATCAGAATTTCTATCTATATGAAAGCTAATGAGATTAAAATGAGGAATAAATAAAAGAAGAATATGAAAGATACTGAAGTTTCATTTATTTACATGGTGAAGTCCAATAAGACTGTGTAGATGCAGTAACCATTAAAGAAAACAATAATTCACCATCTAATTTGGTATGCTAAATTCCACTTGGATTAAGTTACTGAGTTTTTAACACTGATCATTCTTCTTGTAATTTTCACTGATTGATGGAATCCCAAACTACATCCACAAAAGTTTTTCTAAATGTCTAGAACAGAAGTATTTGACACGGGGAAGAAAACTCCCCATGAAAATCAACACCAAAAAAAATCACCATAATTGTGCTGGCAGTCTGAACAGGACCTGTGGGAGTAGGTCAATGCAAGTGGACTTGCTGTCCTCATGAAGATGCTACAGCCCAGCTCTTCAAAGGCACATCCTGGACACACTGAAATTTGCTGACAGCATTGAACAGGAGAACTATAAAACTCCTGTCTATAGTGATGTTCCAGACACTGATGTTATCTGTGTTGCCAGCACCTCCTTTTTCAGAGGCAATTAGTTTATAAATCAGGGAAAGCTGAAATGTGGCAATTAGTGTATAAAGACCAGCAAATCACCAACATGTATCTGACATGTTGGTGATACATGACATGTATCTGGAGACAGCCTAATAGCAACAAAGTGCAACAGGCTAGTCATGAAACATGATGCATCTAAAGTCAGATATCAACAAGAAATGCACAATTAATCTCTGCTAACCTGCTCTGCCTCCCCTTGTACCAAGACTGCTACTTAACACATAGACTAATCCCTGATTTACACATGTCGAAGTGCTAGGTTTCCTAAATTTTCCCTCCACAGTTGCTGTAGTCACTGGTAACTTTTGAGTGAGTGAAATATGTGGTATCATATATAACAAATTATTAGCATTGCTGAGAAAATATTTGTTAGGCATCAGCAATTTCAATTTTCCTTTTCATTTAGTATCTTATGGCTTTGTTTTTCGTAGAGAAAAGGTGAGAGATTTGCTAATGGCTATGTGGATCTACACCTCATCCCACTAAAACTGGCAGCAAGGGTCCCTCAGACTTCTTAAGAGAATAGGTCAGCTCCTGATGAGCATTTGGTGAAGGCTTTGCATTACAAACAGAAGTCCTGCTACCATCAGCTGTAGGAGACCACATGTTACAGCTGAATATCCTCCAGAGAAACAAGGTACACTGCATATCCCAGTCAAGAGACAGATGTTCTTTATGTGCTTCCTCATGTTTTCTGCCCTATTCTGTGTAATGCACTGGATTCTAACAGCAGTATTGTTTCACATCTATTTGCATAGCCGTAAATCTTTTTCGGCTTCTGGGAACAGTTCTCTGGGATTTGAATGCTCCAGCACATACCCATATGTAGAGCTTGAAATCATGGGATGCCAGAACTGTTCAGTGAAAAAAATCTACCGGTCTTGTTAAGGGTGAGATGCCTGGTAGAAATGCCCATGTTAAGACTCTGAACAATCTTCTTCTAAGGATAAAGAAATAACTAAAAAGCAATTTATTTAGGACATTTTTTTTCTTGCCAGTATGGCTGAGAAGAGAAACACAGAGGCAACTCCATGTAAATGATCATTTTCAGAAATGGGGAGCACTGACTTTCTCACCTCTGTGGCCGAAGAACTGCCACCTAGGTCCCGGGAGACAAAAAGGTTGACAATGGGCCTACTTATTCGCTGAGTTGCCAAAATTAATGCCAAAGGCCACCAGAAGCTCAGCATCTTCCTTATTGTAGCCTCTCCCTGCAACACGAGAAAACAAACAAACAAACAAAAATAAATAAATAAATAAATGGCTTCAGAAAGAAATAAGTTGAACTGAATCAAAAGCACATGGAAAGCATTTCTCCTTTTCCCACCCACCATCAGTTTGGTACATTCATTTCAATATGCTTCAATAGCAGAAGGCTAAAATATTTCCTCCTTTTCACCTATAGAAATATTGATTCAAAATATATTTTGAAAAGTATATTTCATCTACAGTAAGACTGATTCAAAAAACTGTGTCATGGATCTCAATAAATAATGCATAAGGTATCTGCATAACTTGTTCTGGCTACTAGACAAAGGAACGTGAAAGCCAATGTAACATTCAGAGAAAATGAGGAGTTTTGAGACATTCTTCCCTGTGAAATAAAGCGTCCACTTAGTTCATTCTGTGCTGCCTCACAGCACCGAAAGGAGAGAGCTCAGCACTGAGATGCTAAGTAGACAGCGCATCAATAGCACCTAAAGCACTGCCTCATGTGCTCCGTAGCTGTAATGGTTTCCATCACGCCTGTTTAAATGATGTTTTTTCCTTGCAGGATGGAGAAAGCAGGCCCTTCATTCACAGTGGTTTAATAGAGCCTTATAACACAAGAAGCAAGTTTATTTAATCAAAAAAATCACCACGTATTAAGCCATACCCCCATTTCAGGCCCACTTCTGTCAGGAATGACATCATGTATGTTCCTGTAGTATCCCAGGCATAGTGTGGTACACCGGACAAGTGCTCCCATGTAGAGTGACAAGATTGGGATCAAGAGAGGCTCCCTGCACTCCAAGTGACTGTGAAGCAAAATGGCTACAAAAACAACCTGCAAAACAAACAAATAAAAGATTAGTAGTTTGTTTGTCTGTTTCTTCAGGGCCAATGTGTCCCCTGGCTGACTCCATGCTAGTGCATTTGAGCCAACAACCACGCATGACTACAGTATCTGACTTGTAGCATTTAGAAACTTCAGTTCTCCCCTGCATTCAGTCATACAAATGAGAAGAACAAGAGTTAATATTATACAGAAGTTATATAAAAAGTACTTGAAGGTATGTGCAGGTGTCAGACTAGGGGCCATAAATAGGAGGCTGGCATGCAAGCCTGGCAAAGTCTGGCAGCAAGCACATGGTTGAGTGTCACCCTTCCCAGGAGAATGTGGTATGCTGATACAGACTGAGGCTGGAGACTTCCTTCTAGGTTCAGCTTCCAAGCCCTGCTTTCTGTTTTGGGGGCGGAGCAGGAATTAAAAAGCCAGATGTCTTAAAAGTATTCACTTCAGCATTTAGAAGCAGTCTGAATTTATCCTGATTTTGTACTTTTTTGAGTGCAATTTCAGTATTTCTTCATTCTTTCTTGAGCTAAGTGCCATATTGATGTAACCAAAAAGGACTTTTTGGCTCATGAACAGTTTATAATTCAAACATTTAAAATTAAATGCTCAGTCCAGAAAATGAAAGGAATTGATTAATACAATATAATTCTTTTTCATTAAGTAAAGAGCTGACAGTATGTCTGTTAAATTCCAAGTGTCTCTGGATGATGGGCACAACTGGGAAACTAACTGTGTACGGTTTTGTGAACAGCAGCATCAGGAATAACCCTGCCAGGACAAGCCAGCATTCAAGTGAGTTCCAAGAAATACATTGTTCAGGGGCAGGTTCCCTCTTTCATTGCTAGAGCTTAAGAAATACTTAAATCACACTGTGAAAATGTTTATTAGGGAGGCCACGCTGTTTGATAGATTTGCAAAACAGCTCATTTGAACTCCACAAAAGAATCCTTCTTCATTAAACAAAAGTAAAGTCAGCCACAAAATGTGTACATGAAGCTATCCATGGAGAATTATCTACTGCCTGTGCACCTAATGCCTATGTAGGGAGTACATGTAGGTGTAGGCAGCTCTGGGCTATGGAGAACCACAAATTTTTGTCTTCTGGTTTTACGCTTGCTCTGTTCAATATTTTATTACAGGCTGGAGACAAGATGACAGGTGTCTTATTCTTCACAAGTTTGGCACCCCACTCACCAGCCACCATGAAAAGGGCATGCGTACCATGGCCAAAATAGGAATTCCAGCTTCTGTATTTAGGTGTAAATGACCTGACATGCATCTAAGGTCAGCAAACTTTGTAGGTCACATCAGAACAAGAGCAGAGCCTGGGTGTTAAAGTCATTTAAAGTAATTGGTATTATCTTCAGGGATTTAATGCAGTATTGTAAAGGGACAGACATGCCAAACATAGAATAGCAGCTGACTGAATGGTTTAACCCGGTTTATAGTTTGCTCCTACTTTGTGTGAGGGAAATGCTACAGAATATTGAACTAAGTGCTGTTGACTTATTTCTTTTGATGTTGTCCTATTATTATAGTCTTTCTTGCCCAGTTATTACCTCAGCTGATAATGGGGCAGTACTATAACTGCTCTGCAGGCTCTGGGATCTTCCATTCATAACATGGTCATAAATACTTCAAAAAGAGGACTCTGTGTTGGTTCTCAAATGGTACAATACCGGCCATCAGCAATGCATATGAATATTGTTTTACAAGCATGTCCCGTGCAAAGCAACAGGACATTTAACACCTCCCTCACAAACGTAAATTCAACATTGGGTCTTCCCTCTGTCACCCAGAGAGTATCACCACAGATATAGCTTCTGCTTCAGATCCAAGTCTTCAGCTTTTGGTCCAGTAACAAGAACAGTGCTATACCGGCATTCAGAAGATGGTTTACACCCCTGCATTTCAGCAGATTAGACATCATGTGCAAAACTGACAACTGGGCTGGAGAATCAAGCCTTAGCTTCCCTGCCTACACTCCCCACTCAGGATTTCACTGTAACTGTGTGAAGTGTGGGGGAGAATGTACACAGGGGAGAAAGGTCTCTATCAAAGTACTGCCTCAATTGGTGGCAGTCATCAATCCTTCTGGCTGACTTCTCTTTCCCCCAGGTGTACATGTGTATATATAGCTTGATTCTCAGCCATTGTAGCACAGTGTCTGGAAGTGCCAGAAGATACGTCCCTAACCCAAACAGTCCTGGCTCCTTCTCCTGTCATTGCTTCATGACTGACTTGATCCAGTCAAGTGAGACCAGCCTAAATCACAAGTATCAGCAAAGAGTGGGGAAACTACCAGAGAACAGTGCACAAGATTGTTTTCTCTGGTGTGCTGTCCATGGCAGAGAGAGAAGGCAGTCTCTGTGCAAAAGCATTACTGTTCAGGAAAGCATGAAGTCCATAACACAATTGAAAGAGTGACTGCCAAGAGGAGGCATTACCTGAGCTATGACATCTGAGATGGAGGCACATCCCACCAGGAAACTGTACTTGTGTTTCAGCAGAATCCCAGCATGGGTCCATGCCTGAAAAAAAAAGGCAGAACAGAATGTGTGATTATGGTATTTGTTAAGGATTTCAGGTCCCAGAATGATGTTTTTTATACAAAAAACTTACAAAGCTTTTTTACACCAGCAGCACCTGGTGTGAACCTGGGCAAATGTTAAGCAAGTAGGGCAGAGAAAGCACTACTGCATTTAGTTCCTCTTTGCCAGGGCTGGCAGGAAGAATGGGAATAATTTTACAGATTGCATAGAAATTTCTGAGCAGGATAGCCAATAAGAAAGTGTTCCTTCTAAACAGATGCTGCACAGGTTATCATACTAAATATTCTAAGGGAAAAATGTTTCCTGTCATTCACCAGTTGAATGCACCTCAGAAGTGTATTCATAGGCTATACTGAGCCCTGTCTTAAAAAGAAAGCGATCCAACTTCTTTTTACTGTCAGCTACTGTGTTAAGTGGAAAAAGCAGTGGAGGCATGCAATGAGAAGGTTATCCTTTCTGACTTTTACATAGAACTACTGGAATTAAAGAGAGCTGCCATGTCTTTGTTTACATTGTGCAGGCCACATGCAGTCAGCCTGGTGATCTGGAGAGCAGCAGCCCACCTACACATGTGGCTCTCTTCCCCATGCATTTGAGATACACTGGACTAAGCTGCACTTGCAAAAAATGATGGTAACAAATATCTTTTCAATAAATCTGCTTTGAGAAAGTATTGATCTATGAGCTCTGCAAGTGACTTGGGAATGCGCAGCAAATTGAAATTGTCCGATACAAATTGTATTGAGAGGACACATACAGACAATCTGTGCAGCCCATCACAAGATGACCAGTGCTTTCTAGCATGCATATACAGTAACTCTGCTAAGGCAGCCAAGGATTTTTACATTTGTCATGATCTCTGGATGTTCAACTCCACCCAGATGCTTTTTCCAGGTAGCAGAAGATGATGTGTTCATGTACATCCAGAGCTATTGCTTGCAAAGGACATGCCTTCCTTCTGCAGACCTTCAGCCTCCCATCAGGTAACAGACTTTGCAAACTACGGTCACCAAAGAAAAAAATAACATTGATATTAAAATTCAGTTCTGAATCATGCACTCACCATGGCATCCATAAAAGGGAAGGCAGCAAGATAAAGGAAGGCCCTCCGAGTTTTACTTCCCACTGATTCATCCACATGGTGTAGCTTATTAATAATGTAATACCCCAAATCGCTATATGCTGTAGAGATACAAGAATAGGAATGAATAATAAAGGTTACGTTATGGATTCTGCATAAGATGCTCAGAAGTACCCGAAAGAGTAGGATGCCTACAAGCTGTGAGATATACCCACTCAGCAAACAGCTGCAGGGGCTGCAGGATGTCACAGCCTCACCAGCTGCTATTTATTACTAAGGAGTGCTCTCGCAGCCCTTTTTCAAGTAACCTTTGGCAGAGGAGTGATAACAAATGGCCGGGTTGGGAAATGGGTATAGTAAGTGGCACATCTGTTTCCTAAATGAACACACTGGTACTCCAGAAAATCTACTGCTCTTTCATTAACTCAGGGCTCTTTGTTAGAGAAGCTGTTTTCACCAGACACTGTGTATTTCATGGGAAATAGTGCCGTATAAATTCTGAAACCACCTATTGCCACTGCATTCTCATGACATTACCTGTAAACCTGCCCAGAGCTGTAAAAGGAGCACTAGGATTTGCGAAGACATGCAATAAATCACACTCATTATGCTCCAGTGAGTGCCTCTCCCTTGCTCTGCCTAATGACCACCTCTGCTGGGACCTGTCAGGGCACAGCACAGCTCACTGCGTGTTTGCTGGGCAGCCTCTAACACCTCTTACTCTCCTTCCTCATTTACAGCTGGCATCTCAGGAGCCACAAGTCTGAAAAGGGTGCTTTGCACTGATGGAAATCAGGAGGTTGCCGCTTCCAGTCACCAGTGTATTTGCTGTCCAGTTTCAACCTCCGATGAGGAGAGTTTTTGAGAGTTTTTGTGTGAGCCTCAATCCAGACAGCCATGACTGCCCCAGATATGTTAAAATGGTAAAAACTCCCCATTTCCCTGTGCTGGTCCCTATCTACTACTGCTAGGCTCAGTCTCTCACTTCACCTGGTGATCCCCAAGCTGGGTAGCTATCCTTCTGAGCCACTCCCAGATAATTTCAGTTGTGTCCTTCCAAAGGGAGAGAACTTTACAACTGGACTCTAGCCTTTTCTGCATTCAGGGAGGCCAGCTTAACTCCTTAAGTACTCATTTAATTGCTGCTAAGTTCAGTCACACATCAGCCACAGCCTCTTCTTATTTTTGTATGAATATTCATACACCAATTTTCACTCATTATTTTGAAACCACTCTGTTACATATGGATTTCTGCGTGGTTACTCCTTGTAAAAAGCTGCTTTTGTGGCAGGCCAGTATGCCGATTTATCTGAATTTACTTATTTGAAGAAACAAGAACAAGTTTGGAAGGCATGTGAGGCAAGTTGCCTCTGAGGGCCAGATTTATTGAGTTCTCTTTTAGGTCCCATTGACGTTGCTTTAAACTTCTCCTACATAAAAGATTTAAAACTTTTGCAGGAAACACACCGGTCTTTTCCCCATATGGGGAGTAACAGAATCCAAGTCTATGTGCTGAGGAACCTCCTCTTGGGGAGTGATCTCCATCAGCAGTGAAATAGGGGGGAAGACACCATGCTGCAGAATTCATCTGTGCCCTCTGTGCACTCTGCCCTCTGGTCTTCTCCTGCTTTAAAGGAGATTTTTAAAGTGCTTAGAAAATAGTAAGTAATGAAAAACTTTTTTGTTTGGCTCTTAAAGCCATTATTATGTTTAACTTTTTTTTTTTCCCTTGAAGTTTAAATAAACAGAAAAATTCACAGAATTAGAGAGGTCAGAGACTGCATTACTTTCACTTCTAGGAACAGCCACTTCACCATAATTCAGTTCAATGGCAGGGCACTCTCAACGGACTTACACTACCACAGCCCACAGCACCAAATTTTTAAGATTTCTAGGGATATCAGCACTGTGCTTCTGTAAGCTTTAAGATTTGTCTTCCTCTTCTCCATCCACAAGAAGTTTAACCGCAGTTTTTAATGTGGCTTTTATTTTAAAATAATAGTGGCTAAGCTTAAAAACTAGTTTTAAAATTCTCAACTATTTTCTTCAACATGTCAGTGACAGCACACAATCACTGTTACTGATGTCAATGAACGTTTCCATCCTCAGAAAAGAAGGACTCAGCAAGCTGAGATTTACTGACAATTATACAGGCATGTGTCTCTGAGCTGTGAATAAAGCAATTGCTGATGCAATTAGAACTTAACCTTGGCAAACCTTACATACTTATTATGAAGCACAGAACAAAATTAATAACAGACAACAGAGCTGAAGAGTATTACATGAATCTAAAGCAGATGGCTATTCCCATTCCTTGCATCATTTCAACCAAAACAGAGGAGTCCAACTCCAAGACAAGCTGCCTGTTTACTCTCCTGGAATAACTCACTTATTTTGATATCTATGGATCAGTTTTGCTTCTGATACACCAGCATTTAAGCAGGAATTCTTGCTTCTGCCTTTTCTAGTTGAGTCGTAAGACCTGGGTGCATATGAAATGACAATGAAATACTGTGCACCTAACTGGATCTACTCTCTTCTACACTGATTTCTCTAATGAGCTGATTATAACCACATACATTTCAGACATCCTTGAAATAACTGAACACACGCTTAATGATGCAAGCAGTCTCAAAGAAACAGCCACACTGTAGTAATTTTGGGGCTATCTACTATCTAGTATGTAATATATACATCATAAAGAAAACAAAAAGAAACCCTCACAGGAAGTGATATCACTTACTTCTAGGTACAGAGCTGCATATGTCAATATTCACTTTACTGGAGTAAAAAATCAATAACAAAACAAACAAACAAACAAAAACATCAATAATTTTTTGGGGGTTAAGTATGTGGGTTTTTTTAGAAGCATTCCATATTTATTCTTTGGTGCCAGTTTTAAAAATTAACTCACTTGAGAAGTAAACATCTATCCTGCTGCTAGTCAGAAAGATACCTCACAGGGCCAAAACCAGCTAAGTGATTTAGGCAGATAAGAAAAGGCCAACTTGCTAAAAATACAAAATTATAATGGCAAGTCTGCAATTGGAGATGGCACAGGTTACATAGATTTTGTGATGTCTTTGATTAGCCTGACATAAAACAGGAACAAAAGCCTGGGTTCCCCATGCAAAAATTCAGATGATCAGGGTGTCTTGGGTATTGCATTTCTTTTTTTTTTTTTTTTTTTCTCACAGCAATGAATGAATAATAAAACCAGCTTATGAACATCTCAGTGAAGACTGATAATTGCAGTTAGCATCTTCTGTGATCAGCTGTAGTTGCGAAATTCAATTAGTTAATTTTTCCAAATTACCAATGTCCAATGGTCTCTTTGGGTAGGCCAACATCTCATAAGTCTCAAAATTTGCCTGTTTTAATTAAATAAAATATATCCTAAAATCAGCTGTGGTCGTAGGCTTTCTTCCTTCTTCCTTTGTCCTGAACAACTTGCTGAAAAGGAACTGCCCTTGTTGTGGAAGAAGAGCTGGAGCAGCTGGGGAAGCAAGTTACTGCTTTAACAACAGTCACTTGAAGATGCTGAGGCAGGACATGTTTTTAATAAAAAACATCATCTCTTAGTAGACAAAAATAAAAAGTAAGCTTGGATTATATTCCAATTTGTGTTCCTGTGCTTTCATCTTTTTCCAGGGCAAAAAGTTTAGTACAAACCAGTATAGTGGCCATGTCAGAACAGGATTGACTGGAAAAAAATAGCTTGGTTTGGCATAAGCTCTACTATGATTCCTAGTCATGGAAAAAATCCAGTAGTGTTACACTGGAAGCAGTTGGATTACACATATACCTCACTTCTTCTGCAGATCATTAATGTATATGCAGTGACCATACAAGCAGGTTCAAAAAAATTACTAGCAACTGCTGACATTTTCACCTGTGCAGGGAGGGGCCCTTGCCCACTAGGAGATCAGTAATAAACTGGCACAAACAAACAATAGGGTCACTCATACTTATTGGCCATCCAGTCTGCTATGTTTGCCTTGCTACTAAAGTTGCAACCTTTTTTTCTTGGTGATGCCAAATGATCCACCATGGAATTTTGGTCAGGTGCAGGGGGCACCATTGAAAGGTGTCTACTTAAGCAAAGAGGCTGCTTCCTCTTTGGAAATAAACTTTTGCAGTATAGTATTTCTCAGCAAAGTAGTGAAAGGCTGAACAATGCTGTTTTCTTGCCAAAGAAGATGTGCATATCCTTCATGACACCAGTGTTAAAAGGACTCGCACAGTATTGAGGACTTACCAGCAGCACCTATTAATGCATTATGTTAGCATACTGCTCTATAAATTAGTGCTCTATTCTCTTCTCTGTCAAGCTGGTAGTTTATGAAAATGTCAAAAGTATGCACAGACAGGTTTATCATCTTGAATTCCTTCTCTTATAGCCCAATATTCCCACTCAAAAGCCTATCTCTGAAATAACTAGATGCTTTAGACTCCTTCCTACAAGAAAACTCTCATGGCAGTAGCTGCTCCCAGAATAGCACAAGAGAAGGAAGGCAGCCTACTATCTTCTATTTCCAGATCAAAAGTGAGACAGCAAAAGCAGGAATAACATACTGACCAAGGCTTACAGCAGCACTTTAAGCAAGAGAAGAATAAAGTTTCAGTTGCCTTTCATCAAGTCGTTTCTTGGTTCTTACTGCTACCTGCACAGGAGAATGATAGGAACTATTGGTGAAGATACTGTGGATGTTCATGGGAATGTGGTATAGTGATGACTTAAGGACTGCATGCTGTGAGTTTGAGTGGTTTGGCTCAGCCAGTCACTCCCACAGAGGACTGTGTTAGCCCCTATGGAGGAACAGTAGTGGGGAGCTGATGCTGAAGAAATGAAGGCAGTTGAGTGAAATTGTTTGTTTTGATATTTCAAACAAGTAGAGGCTGCTGTCTGTGAGGCGCTGGGTGTACAGACTGCAAAGAGTCTCTATCACAGTTGGAAATGTGGTGATTCATTGTGGTCACTGTGTTTCTACCAGCACTTGTTTTCTTCCTTCTGACCTTCTGTACTCCTTATTTCTTTGGCTTTTTTCTTTGTTCCTTCTCCTGGGCTTCGACATCCACAGCAAGCAGTCATGCCATCTTCCTTAGCCCCATACATACGGCATGCAAAAGAAATTCAGTCCCTTAAGTGGTGTTTGTCTCAGTTTTTCATCTGTCAAGTATCAGTAACCTGAATTTCTCTCTCCTGTAGATGGACTGTAACAAGCTCGTGGCTGTTGGGGAGTAGCTGCAGATCCTCAGAAGTTGCCTGTCTGCCACTGGACTCCTTCTCCTCCTTCTGCTAGGAAGACTGTGCATCTGTGGGTCAGAAAAGAATAATCAGGATTTGAAACATGTTCAAAGTAAATTTGAAACACAAAACTTGGCAACATCACCCAGGCAATTGGTGCTAGAATCTGACTAACTCCATTCTCTCGGGCGCTCTGCCAGTCTCTGCTGTGGCCTTTGCATATTTTCAGGCATAGACAAGTTAAAATACTAAAAAATATTTTGCAGTCTGCCACCATAAGCAGCTGAAAGATTGTGCAAAGCCCTTTAACCAATGGCTTTAAGGCATGGAAAGTACAGCCTTCATATTTTATTTATTTTTTAATATCTGCAGAGAGGGCATTTCAGAGGTTCTGAACTCAGCAGGGCTCTATTTCCAGGCAAAACCAAAAGACTTATCTGGCATGTTTTCAAATGGCTGCCCAAACAACTCTCCTCAATAAAAAGTCTCACATGGAAAATTCAGCTGCCTTTCACCTGGATATTTGATAGTTATACTTGTTCTCAAATGTTCCCAAAATCTATAATAGCTTAAAATGAAATTTTGAGTGACTAGAAAATACTTCTTTTATCCAGTTGGCTAAGACAAAAACTTTGACCAGGACTGGTAGGGAAACAAGTGTGCAACTAGAATAGCAGCTCTGGGGGCTGAAGAAACATTCAAACAAGCAAAGAAACTGGAAAGCCAAACTTACAAATGGCCCAAAGCCTGTAACACCAGTGCAGTGAAACAGCCTCAACTGTAAGCACATCGAGGAAGTGACCAGTTGATACTGGTGAAATAAATTAACTTCAGCACGGATTTTTATCGTGAATTCAGCTTACAAAATTAGCAACTGCTTAACCCTGCCACAGACTTGCCATGGCTAGTGAGCCATTACTGCAAGCATTTATTATGACTGTAACATAGAGAAAAAGTAAACAGTATGGGGCTGCTGTATCAGTGGAGGAATAAGAGACACCATGGTGAAACAAACTGGAGTGCTTGGGAGGCACGTAGGGCCATTAAACACAGCTGGCAGCCTGTTAAAGGGTAAGAGCAGTGGGCTTCATATCTGCCCGCTCTACTCAGACAGTAACAGTATGCTGAGCAAGTGCTGTTCTTCAGACATGTTAGTGTCTGATAATGAATGGTGCCCCACTTCCAGGCCACTCCATAATTTCACAGCAATTCGGGAAATTGCCATCACACTCGCTTTTCCCATTCAGCTGTCACAGAATGACTCCCTACTGCTGGTCAACCAGCTCCATCCTACTGCCTATCAACCAACATGTACCTCCACAGGCTGTTGTGTTACCTCCCTCCACCCCCTTCTCAGAGCTCCCAGCTATTCGGATTGTACCTGTACAAAGAAATGCACTTCTCTGCTTCTTCCTCCAGCGTCCTTTATTCCTCATTGCCGAGCTACAGAGGTTTCAGCTCCGTGGAATGAGCCACAACATGCAGAAAATGTGGTGCAGTTCTTGGAGAGGATGAAGTTGCAGCCTTCCAGGTCATGTGGCTTTTTATTGTTGTGGTGTTGGTCGATGCTTGGGTTGATAAGACATTTCTCCAGGCTATCAGGAATTGGCAAATCCTGCGGTTGCCTTATTTGTCATGTTCAGTTCAGAACTGCTTGTGTATTTCCCTTGTTTCAGAGTACACTGAGAGAGCTGACCTCAGTTTGACATAAAGTGCTGTTTGGAACTGCTTCTTCTTTCACAAGTTAATTACTCAACAGAAGTGAATGATGACTAGCACTAGTAGAGAGTAATACCTGATATTTCAATGATGTTGCTGACCTACTGACTTAAGAGACTTGTACTGCATGGTAAGTAGCAAAGGAACTGGTACAGAGGGAGTAACTAACAACGCCACCAAGATCTGGCAAAGAGCTCTGCCTTCAACATCTTGAAGGCTGGCTACAAAGTGATGTGCCAAAACCATTTGGGCAGATATTGCTAGGTGTTACCTAACAGTAACACTGAGCTATCTGCTTCATGCAACCTGCCAACCTTACCAGAGTTTTGCTCACACACCTGACTAAAAAAGATTAGCAGCATGTTGAGCAGCCAGGCAGGTGAGCCCTGGAGGTGGAATATACCACTTAACAACCTGTTTTAACAGTATTAAAAATTGCATGGCTTGGGCATGCTACCAACACAAGAGAGTTCATCGCTTCTGCATTTCCCCTTGTACTAACAAATGAAATCTTAAACCTACAAATTAATATGTTTGAAGACTAGCTGAGGGAAGCAAAATAAAAGATGTGTTAATTAGATATGAAGTAACCTTACCTATTAAGGTATGAAATACAGCAGCTACAGCGCCAGCCACAACCATGCACAAAACTGCTTTGGTCCTGTCTCTCTTGCTGTTCACAAACACCAGACCTACGTTTTTGAAGTCACTCATTGGACCTGTGAAGAACTTCATCAGGGAGTACGCCAGCCCATAGCTGGCCAGCATTTCCACAGCATCTTCCTTAACTGCAGCGATGCCCCTATTCAAGGCCTGTTGAAACACAAAAAGACAGAGAAAATACTGCAGCAAATGTGAAAGCATAGCAAAACAATCTTCTCCAGATGGTGTCTGAAAGAACAAGTTCAGCTCTCACTGTTTACACCCTGAGTTGACTTTTGTTTCTCTGGGTTCAGCAGCAGTAAGTGATGTGACATAAGCAACTTCATAATTTCATACAGCCTGTAAGTTCAAGTCATATAGATTTGGAGATAAACTGTGTTTTAGGAACTAAGGTAGATATCTACTTCTAAAGTATATCATGCAATTCCTGCTATACCAGAAGTTAGTTTTTCTCCTTTTTAGAGTAATTGTATGACCTGCTAATATACATAGATGATACAAGACCCTTTAAATGCCACTTTGAGGCCTTAGGTCTGAATTAAACAATGGACAGTCCTTGTAGGCCTCTGCACAGGTAAAAAGCAAAACAAAACAAAAAAACTCTAACGTTATTAAATGCTGAAATTTCAGGAGCTCAAAGGTTTTTTTTCCTGTGTAATGAGATTTTCACTATATCCTATGGATTTGTTTTGAATAACGGTACTGTGCCATGATGTGTATTATTATAAAACTAGGGCAAATATGCACATGACTAAACATATCTGTTCTGCTTTCATGTATTTTGAATTTAGGTTTAGATTGGATATTAGGAAGAATTTCTTCACAGAGAGGGTGGTCAAGCATTGGAATGGGCTTCTCAGGGTAGTAGTGGAGCCCCCATCCCTGGAGGTATTTAAAAGAAATGTGGACGTTACACTAAGAGGCATGGTTTAGTCATCTGACTTTGTAGGTGAGGTTAATGTTTGGACTTGATGATCTTGAATATCCTATATTTATTTATGACTCTTTCTAACAAATTTAAAAAGAAATGCAGCATATGTATTTCAAGGCATATTTAGGTTCAGATAACCTCACAAGTCATTCCAGGTCTGTATTTAGGAAATGTTCAACAATGAATTGCTGAGAATTAAATGGATTATTTTTATTGCTATGGTAAACCACAGCAAAAAATGTGTAACATTGCTTCAGATTCCAGCTTGTAACAAAATGCTTCTAAAATTTCAAATACAAATGACAGAATGATAAGATTTATTTGCAGTGTGACAACATCAATCATCTCATATATTCAGAAAACTTAAAACAGGATTAGATTCAAAAAGCATGAAGGATGAAACATGACTTGTTTTCACAAGTATTTAGTTCCTATGGGTTACATACAGTTGGTGTGTGTTGACAGGGCTGCGCCACTTTGGCCAACCAGGAATATCTCTCCAAACCATGCTACAAATCTCAGTCTATCCACTTCCACAGTACTTCCAATACTGCTTTTTTTTTTTCTTTTCTTTCTTTCTTTTTTTTTTTTTTTCTGAATGAACGAACCACAGACAGCGTATCATCAGGTAACTGTGGTGAAGTCCATAATTCGAAGTTCCATTTCAAATCTAAGCATGGACTTTCTGTTGCAGTCTTTTGCTATTTTATTTTCTTTTTCTTTCTTTCCTTTTTTTTTTCAAAGACCCTATAAGCAAGCAATTTCCATTGACTTCAAAAATCCCACATCCGAATAGCAGAAATTAGCATTTTACCTACCATTCTTATCACTCTTTCTGTAAGATGTGCTTAATTTTTGAAGCTAAAGCTGCACCACCAGCATAGTAAAAAGCTGTAGAAAATGCCAACGTCTCAATCCCTGATATCTGCCAAATCTCTCTTGCAATGTGTGCTGCCCTGAACACTTACAGTTCCAATGTTTTCATTTGTCTTGCTCCATTTTATCCCCTCCTGAAAATAACCTGTGATAGGTACTGAGTATCTGCAGCTGCTATACACAACCTTTTCTGCAGTACAGATACTTCCATCTGTTGCACTGATAAGAGTACAAACTATATTAAAATCACAGAATCATAAAATATCCTGAGTTGGAAGGGACCCACAAGGACCATTGAGTCCAGCTCCTGGGTCCACACAGGAACACCCAAAAATCAGGCCATATGTCTGAGAGCATTGTCCAAATGCTTCTTGAATTCCGGTGGGCTTGGTGCTGTCCTGGGGAGCATGTTTCAGTGAGTGATTATTAAATCTGCAGATGGCAAATACAGTAGTGGGTGCATAAAACTGTACTTGGGCAATCTGTGGAAAAGACTGTGGCCTGTGAAATAAATAGTTAAGTTTATCTGCCTTTTATGATGATGGTAGTAATGATGTTGCTTTTCATATCAAGACGTACAGTTACAAACTGTTCGTTTAAACATTTGTAATATTACTGTTGCCAGTAATAGGGAAATACACGTAACCTTAGATTATGCCATGCAAAGGGTTCCTTCGTTATGGCTTTTTCCTCTCTTTTCTTTTGCCCACTCTGAAATATTTCTAGCAGCTTCAATTTAAAGAGAAGCCGTTACCCAATTTCAGGTGATCTGATTTAAAAGCTTCCTGTCACTTGCAAACAGCTCAGTATCTTTTCAGCACAGCTTCAAAAGCCCAAGTGCTTCCTTACCAATTTGGACAACTATGGACTATCAGAGTCTGTGGAGGAAGACAACCTGACAAGGTCCCTGGGATAAGTGTGGCTTTACGAAATTACACAGTCAAGTGGCACGGCATTATGATCCCTCCCTAGAGACACAAACCTCTGTAGAGCACAGTCCTCAAGCCAGTGACACTAGCTCTGTGTGACTGTGGCCCCTGGGTACCTAAGTTTTCCACCCAAGTAGGACAGACAGGAAGCCTTAAGTGCTCCAATTTCTCTTCCTCTCTGGTTTTACAGGCTGAACTCTGACCTCTTTTGTACCAACAAATGACAGCCAAGTAGATACTTCTGAGTAATTTTCCCCAGACAGACACTGTGTACCAGGTAATCTAAGCTGGCAAAATCCAAAAGGGACTTTGTAAGAGGTTTGTTGCCGTTGGTTGATAGTCCTGTGGAACAGTTGGCTGACATGATGAAATACTCTAGAGGCCACCCCTGAAAAAGCAATGCTTCTAAATGTTTCTTTGGAAAGATCCTGAAGAAATGAACAGTCAGTGGAGCAGTATACAGTTGGTTTAACTTCTGTAACTTTCTTTTTCCATTTCCACTTTCAGATGACAGTGCAAAAAGTTCTTCATCCTCAGCTTCCAAACACTCTACAAGAACAAACCTCTTTGTGCCACTGAAACCGTAATGACATATTTGATATCCTTAAATCCACAAGAAATCCCAGATATTTGGTAAGGCCAGTTTGGGGTGCTATATGAAAAATACAGGTAGTTGATAATCTCCCAGTCTAATTTCCTGTTAGATTTTCAATTAAATCTTTCACAAAGGAAGAAAAATATAAACCAGGGCAAGGTCTAAATTTTTTTTATCTGATTGCATTTTATACACTATGTGCAAAAAAAAAAGTAATAAAAATTGATCAGTAGCATGTGTCCCATTCGTTTCACATAGAACACAGCCTATCTCTGTAAAGCTTTATGTGGCTTGTCAACAAAATCACACTGAACTAGGTAGTAATAATAATGACAGTGCTTATACAAGAAGTTAGCTTGATCATACATATTGAAGATGTCATTCTACTTTCAACAGGCTTATCACACCTAACTTGAAGAGAGAACTATGAAATCCACATGCTAGAAGAAAGGCTATTGGGGATGGAACATCCTCCTGAATTTTAATGAACGGCTAACCTTGTGTGTCAGTTCATGAAAACACCACAATAAATTGCTTTTCTTCAAATGATTACAACAAAACCACTCACTGTCTTGCTCACTCTTCTTTCAGAAATACAAAAAAAAAGCATAGAATACTTCCAGGCTGATCACTACCTAGTAAGAACGTGAACCAGCCAGTCAAAATAAGTCATATTTCTAAAACACTTCTCAAAAAAAGCAGGCATCCAGATTTACAGTTAGTTTTACGCAATGTCTTGTATAACACATTATGTTATTACTAGAAAGATGAGATCTTTGCTAGAGGACATGGAAACAACACCTTGAGCCCTTTTTAATGAAAAAATGTGTGCTGCCTCTGATGTTTGCTAAAATCAGAGAGGGCTAGCATTTTAAAATTCCCATCCGAAATATTCAAGTCAGAAAAATATTAATACGCTTAATGACATTTCAAGCCAGTAACCACATCTTCAAAATTGGGTACTGTTGCTGGCTTTATCTTCTTACAAGAAACATACGTGACCTTTATCAAATTTCTAGGAAATACATAAAGGATGAATTCAACAATCTTTTGCTTGGAAAGGCAGTGATTTAAAAAAACAACTGTGAGAAAAATGTCAAAGGTCTAGCTTGTCCTATTTTGCATGGGTTTTCCGCATTATTCACTAATATTGGCAGAAAAAGTTTGGTTCCTATCAACAGCTCCACATTTCTGTTGCCAAAAATTCGAAGTTGTGTCTTAGGTTGGTTCTAAAGTGTTTGATTACTTCTCACGATCCTCCTATGAAATAGCTCAACAATCATTTGTAGGATGTTTCCCCTCCCATTGTCTTTCTTCCAACCTCTCCTCTCCTAAGACAGAGGAAGAGAGCCAAAGTATTCAAAGACCAAGCTAACACAGGGAACAGTCCTTCTCTGGTGTCCAGTAATTCCTGTTTTGATAACTGTTGGCTGAGTTTTCATTTAGTAAATCCTGTCACACTGGTTTTCAGTGTCAAGTTTACCAGTTGGCTCTGGCTGTTCGGCTTTGCCCTGTCACACCTGCATGAACGGCGCTGCCAGAATGGCATGTGACAGACCCAGTACGTATCAGCATGAAATGACCAGACTACTGTATAAGTGCTGAGCACTGTCCTATCCATAGCTTTGTGTCTTATAAAGGCAGGAGTCAATGGTAAGTAATTAGAGGGAAATATCTAGTGCCCCGTGGTTAAGAATTCCACATACATGGAAGTGGGAGAAAATGGAGTGAAATGGCTCTCAGGCATTTTTTCTGTCTCAAGAAGGTTGTGCAAACATTGTGTATGAAGAGAGAGCCCTGAGGGGGTAGGAGTCTGTGTAGTTAGAAAATGACGCCTGATGAGTGTTCATCGTAATGTGCTGTTTCGTTACTGTTGTTCTTCTTTTGCAATGCTTTTATCCTAATTCAGCCTCTCTAGTTTTGGGCTGGCATCTGCTGTTGATCATGCCTCAGGTGACTGAAAGGCCACCTGAGGTCAGCTCCTATTAGCCCTCTGCCGAAACACTTCCTCCCTCCTCTCCTACAGCCGCTGTCAGTCCCCACCACTGCCAGGCCTTGCCCTGTCCACACCGCCGGAAGTGCTGAAATCGGAGGCTGCAGCCCCAGCCCCCAGGGAGAAAGATGAAGAGACACCCACTCGGGGAGAGGGACACCTGTCTCTGGATGACTATCAGGGCTGTCCCAAAAAGGAGAGCTACATTTTTTCTGCCTCTTGCCGCCTCCTATTTCGAAAGAAACTGGAAATGCAGGGCATGTATCAGGGCTTTATCTTAAAAAAGAAGTTGGCGTTCTAAAATTTCAACCGAATTTACTCTGCTTACCTAAGTAAGGAGAACATGGCCTAGAAATGAAAAACAAGAACAAGCATTTCTGCAAGACTCTTACTCTAATCTTAAATGCCCCCTATTCTGTGACCATCACAAGGCTCTCAGCTTTACTTGTTGACACTATCCACTCGCTTCCCAACGTCAAAGCTGTATGAAAGTATGCCCTGGGAGAAGTTTAAATGAAGACTCTAAATCCAAAATAACATAATTTCAGAGCACTCAGCTTTCACTTGACCCAAGATGCACCAGGGAACGGTACTTTTTAACAGGCAGTCAGGAGGCATATGAATAATTAGGACAGCAGTGGCAACAATGAACTCAGTGAAAAAGGGAAATCATTCCCATTTCAAGAACTAATGCAGAGGACACACTGGAGAGCTGGGAGACTAGCTATGGCACACTACCCTTGGGCACTTAGTGCCTGTATTCATGAACAACAACCAGCATAATAAGGAAGAGACTAATACAAACGCAACAAACAAAGCCAATAGGAGACTGCTGGACCACAGGAAAAAAAAAAAAAAAAAAAAAAAAAAACAGACTCAGAGAAGCCAAAATGCTCCTCACTTAAAACATTTGACAAAGTGCCAGAATATTGACAACAGGGAGCAACCTTGGAGGGGTGAGCCGGCTGCTGCGGATGGGCACTATCCCAGGGAGGTGGAGAACGTGGATCCTGAAACCATGAGAGCTATGGAGCATGACAGCGGGAAGCTCTTCAGGATGCATTCCCCAGCAAGTGCCCATTGAACGGTTGTCACTCACACCTGTATGAAGGAGATCTAAACCAGTGCTGTTTCCATGACTGCTGAGGAGGAAGACATTCCCTAAGGTGGGACCACAGCCATTACCTTTATTTTACCAAATTCTATTTTGATTACTTTTAATTGGAAGAAAGCACGGAGGAGGTACAAACTAATATCACATGTATATGCACACAAAGAACATTTGGCTTAATCACAAGTGACACAGTATCTGCAGCACTGCTCCTCCTTTTGTTTTTCACTTCTCACAGAAACAGCTGTGGCTACTGCTTCTCTTCCTGCGTTACATCCCCAAAGTAAAAAGCAAGCTGATTTACTATCACCACGTATTTCATAAAATTTTATCTTCTCATGTTTATAAATTAAATCTCTGCAAAGACTGTTATAACACTTGTTTGTATGCACACAGCAAATTTAATCTATATAGGTCCCATGCCTGTCAGTCTGGCAGTTCTGTCATACTGCCTTTTTATTAGCATTCTCTCCATCTATGCTGAAGCATTCCTCACAGATCTTTCCTGAAATGGATATTGCCACTTTTTCCCTGATCACATCTTCTCACTAGGCTCCAAAGCGTAGTCAGCTTCAGTCAGGAAGGGACTTTTGGGGGCCGGCATAAAGCAGGTTGCCCAGGGTTGCAACGGGGCAAATACTGAGCACTTTGGAGGAGATGTTGTAGAGAAGACTCCACAGCTTCTCTGGACATCCCATTCCAGTGGTCGCAAAGCCACCCCCACCTGAATCTTAGCATGCAACAGGAACTGGATCAGAAGATCCATGGCCATCTCTCCTGCACATCAGGGCCCACAATCCCAGCTTGAGTCAAAATTTCAATCCTCCCAGATTTCACCTTCCTTTTCAACAGCCTCTTTTGTATCATCGCTTTGTACTACCTCTCCTTGGTGCTGTCTTTCACTGAAGATCTCCTCAATAATTCATCTATATTTTCACCTCACTGCAAGAAATTATTTAGCTCTGCTTGCCTTTCAATTTTCACTCTTCCCTTTCTGCTGTTATTAGCTTTAGCACAGCTATAATTCACCATACAATGGAATAGTATTTTTCAGTTATTTGTTTCTTTTGTGTTTCTAAGTTCATACATTGCATATGAAAAGCTGGGCTACTCCTCTCTCATTTTTTCATTTATTAAGAGGTATTTTTTCACATAATGTTACCTCCCATTCCCAATTACAAAACCCTGTATTTCATCTAAGTCCACTTTTTTTTTTTTTTCCTTAAAAAATTCAGTCTAGGCAAAGCACCAAATTGAAAAAAAAAAAATAATCCAAACAAATATTTTAATGTATCTGCAAAAATACTTTTGCCAATTGCAAGAATAAGGAAAATTAATGAGTTTTGTTGATTTTTAAACAATTTTTCTTGAACTTCTCATGCCAAAAAAAATATCTTAATATATGTGGAATTTGGTGAAAGCTTCAGAAATTTGGCAGAGTCTATCTATCCATCAAAAGTGCCTTTCAAACAGACCAAAGTTTGGCCAATCATCTGCCACCGACCAGTTGCACTGGTTCAGCAGAACCTGTTAGACTTCTTCAACTGCACACAAATCTTGCCTATATTCCAGCTGTATTGAGTATGCTCCTGGGTATTAGGCTTGGAGCACTTAAGGTCAAGCAGCACATAGCAGAGACTAGGTAGGTTCATGTCCTCAAGGAGAACAAGGAAACACTACCTCTATCATTAGCTCGAAGAAAGAAGAAAGCATTTCTCTTTCCATGGGTTGAAAAAGCAGTACCCTATGAGATTTCTTTCTGTATGAAACAATGAGGTGATTTATTCTCCTATCTCAGCTCTTGTGGAAAGTATACGGAAGGCCAGATCCATAAAATTTACTGCTTTAGCTCTCTTAGTTCTGTACACTCCCCATTCTTTGTTGGTGATTAAGAGCCCACATCCTCCTACTTGGAAGACAAATAATTGGCATTTCCTCTCAATTCCCTTTTCACATGAAATTAAGGGATGAAATAATTATATACAGCAAATTGTGACAGCCAACAATTGAATTCTGGGCTGTCAATACAGAAGCAAGATATTACAGTATCATCACAGGTATTACCCTACCACTTCATGGCTACTGTAGAGATTAACCTACTGCTATTTTTGTTTAGATTTACTAATTTTGCCACTGCCAGAACTGGCAATCAGTTCAGAAGGGTGAGTAACTTAGCTGGAGAATGGCCATGCAAACAGATGCTTTGGTGTCTGGTGCAACTCCTAAGTGGAAGCCTCCTTAAATGGATCTCATGCTAGGGGAACCTTCTGCAGAAATAAACCTTTGAGACACTTAAGTTTAAGTGGTAGGTGCCCAGGATGCTTACATTGCAGAAGACAGTGAAGTTCAGCCCCTGTGATAATGTGCAGGATGGGACCAAAATGGTTTAGGATTATGGATCTGTAAGGGTGGAAACTTATTGTGCAGAAATAGATTTTTGCCTTAAAACCACTTTCGGATGTACTAAAGTGAAAGATAATTACTCAGAAGTTGATAATGTCAGAACTGTGAGATGCCCGCCTTTAGCTGTCTGCCCCTCTCTTCTTCCCACAAAGTAGTTCAAATTCATTAACAGCTAGCATCAACCTGGAGTAAACAAACTCCAATCCTTCCATTGTCAGTGGAGATTCCCTAGTCATTCACAGCTCCCTGTAAGCTTTGTCACATTTGTGTGCTAGTCAAAATATGTAAAGTGATTGAGCCTCTGCAATTTAATGAACATTACTTGTATATGTTGAAAGGTTAAAGCAAACTGAAGCAAGTGTCTGCCGACTTTGTTCTTTGTTCATTCAGCTTTGGTAAATGTACTCTCTTTCTCCCACTGGAGACAGAAAAGGTAAGGAGCCTGCTGAGCAAGTGTACAACATTCTTGGCTTGTCATATGGGTAGACTTCGAAAGAAAGGCAAATAATTGCAGGTCTTTCATTGTCCTCGTTACTGCATTATGTCAGAAAGAAAAATAAAGAAAAACAAAACAAAACAATCTATAAAGTACATGTCAAAGCTACTACGATTACAAAAAATGCATATAACCATCAAATAAGGCTTCCGTCTCTGACTCAATAGGTGGGAGCCTGTCCAGCTGTCCCTGAGCACACAGTACAGCAGTACCTTTAGGTGTACTCGGTGCCCTATGCAATTATCTGCTCTCTTTTAACTCACTCTTAAAGCATTTATCTCCCCGTGTGGCCCAGCATGAAGTGGTTACTTATGTGCCAAGGCTCTGCCCAACTTCAGCTGAGCAGAACCTGTCTGAGGTCTGTGATTTTCATCAGCTGCTGTGTCAGGAGCGGGGAGCAGGGCTGGTTAAGGTCCGTCACGAAGCAGCTGTTCCCTCCAGCACGCTGCCAGCTGCACAAAGCACAGTTTGTTAGGTGTGAGTGTGGAGCCGCAGAGAGCTGCCAGATTAGCTCATGTCTTAATTGCTTAGAAGAGAGAAACAGAGGGCACCCCGATGACCAGCCGAAATACAAACTTGGTGTTTCCGCTGTTGGAAACATCTGCTGTAAACCAAGTCTATAACATCAGTAAGAAAAACTTTCATTTCTATCTGTTTTTCTTTCCTTTTCATTCTTATTCTTCGTACTAGTTATTTACTCGGATGAGATTAAAGTTACTCAGTTGAATTGGAAACAAACTCTGGATGGTGACAATGATTTCGTTTCTCTAGGACTGGTGAATTTATTACAAAACAGGCTTTGAAGCACTTCCAGTTATTACAGCACTTTCCGATACTCCAGTACCTGCAGAAAGCAATGGTCTCACTACACCAGTAATTCTGCCTCCAGACTTTGACCTAATGTACCTGTTTAAAATAAATGGGAAGAGTGGAAAGGATGTGAGAGTGGAGAAAGGCAGAAAGGTAAACTGGAAGAGTTTCCGCAAAGTAATTTTTTTCTTTTAGAAAATCCAATCTTCTACGCCCCCAGCCTAAGTTTTGAGAACCTTGAAATTCTCTGCCGGTTCTTGCAGGTGGTGTTTACAGGATTGGCTAACATTTCCTTTTAAAAATAGCTTGACTATTTCTCCCGGTATCCAATGACATGAAGTCAACAAGTTAACTCACAATGAAATTATTGCACACGTTTTTTTTGCAGGCAGTGTGTGTGTGGCACAAATAACTAAAAAGCTTCTCTTGAAATCAGGTACCCTTTTTCAAAAGCCCTATCTTTCACATGAGGAAGCACGGGAGTATTTCCATGTGAACAAGGCTGAAAATACCCTCTCTGACAAAGGAGAGCAGGAGGCCATGGGAGAACGTGACTGCTGTTTCTTATGTGATTTTATGGCAGCTGGGAGCTCAATTGCTGCTGTTATAATAAATGACCTTCCACGATAATGGAAGTAGAGGTAATATGCCAATTAAACTGAAATGCAATCAGGCTAGATATGCTCGGTCCTTACTGTATTCAATAATAAAGAGGAAAAATGAAAAATACATCAATATTTCAATCTTTTCCTCTGCACCTCTTGGGAACACATATGTTACAGAGAGACAAAAAAAGCTTTCCTTCTGAATATACAGGGACATATTCTAGTGCCAGGGGTTTTCTGGTGTAACATCTAAATACCTGGCAAAATCCTCTTACATCTTCAGCAAAGCCTTGGCTAATGCTTCTACAAAGAATTCCTTCTGTGGTACCCAGGCAGTCTTATTCTCAGGGAAGATGAGACTTAGAAACACCCTGGGAGTTGTAGCAAGGCTTGTAACTTTTATTTCTCTGTGTCTGGCAGGGATGGATTTTAGCAAGTGCAATCACAAGCTACTTTGTGAGTATTGCTGATTATGCCAAGTATGTGATATAATTTGATATCTAATTTCAGAGGTGTCTACCCATGGGTTCAGAAAATGCAAATTTAAAAACACACGTATCTTCAAATCCCTTCCAGCTCAAGTGGTGATCAGACGCATAGTGGGTGGGTTCCTCCACTGACTGAAGAACTGTCAACGCTGCTGTAGTAATTCTCAAACAGGTTCTGTTGTCTAACAGCATCTCTACAGATACCTTCAGCAGTGGAGCACCACCTGTCAGGAGACATTTTATGCATAAGCTGAATGATCCGCCAGCCCTGTGCCTACACCAAATTTAGCTCAAAGTATAGAACTATCTATCTTTACTGACCCCTTTTCTCACATTCATTTTGACCTCATGCTATCATCCCTTATTAATAAAAGTCACCATTTCAACAGTAGTAATAAAATTTTCCTACTAACCCTCTCCCTCACACTTCTCTACTTGAACCGGACAGTTAACCTTATAGCTCATTTGCATTTATCTTACACAAGCACAAGACCTTGACTTGCTACGTTCAGTAAAAACACTGACAGATTTCCAGAAGCTTAAGTAGAGATAACACTGAAACACTGAAGGACAGCAGATAATTTTGTCTAGCACGTTCTCTGAGTGGCTGATTTTAAATCATGCATTTCCTCCTGGATTTCAAAAGTGGCAACAAATGCACTGAAGTCAGACTACCTACCATGCTTTCATGAGTACTCTACATTGTGCAGAGGCCTGACCCGGAGAGCAGTCTCCTGCCACAGTCCCCCCACTCCCAGACCATTTCTGTTCTGCTTTCTGAGTCATTTAACACCCTGTTTCCACAAAATCAGAGGAAATGCAATCTCTTTTCCATCTTGTCCTCTCGCTGATGTGCAGGGAAGTAAGTGCACAGGATGTAAAGCATTAATTTAGCACAGCTAAAATTCATCTCTGAGCTGCTTTAATATGAAATGCAAAATTGGCTTTGGGTGGGCATCCTGCCAAGATGCTTACCGAGGGGAAAAGAGTTGAGTCTGACACAACTGCAGTTGCAGGGATTGGAAAATTGAGCTGGCTCGCTTTGATAGTGTAGTATAGACTATTAGCTAGTTTTAATCAGTGAATTCTTCAAGACACTGCTCTGTCTGCAAGAACAATGGATTAGAACTTATCCTTTGCTGAAATCTTCAAAGCCAGAGGATAAAGTACAACATAAGGTACAAGGCTGAAAGAAAAAAAGACTCTCATTTGCAAAGCCCTGGATGCACGGATAATAAGGGGGCTGATGTTACTATGGGCAAGTCGACAGTCTCTGTAACTAGGTGTATTTTGCCTTATCAAAACCTGAAAACTGTGGGGTGGGGTTGGTGCCCACAAACCCCAAAGCGGCTTATTTCTATGATAATCTACCCAAATCGCCTGCGTTCTGTCTGGCTATATTGACAACTCAGACAGGGCAATAAAGCAGAAAACAAAGAGTGGGTTTCGTTTCAGCTTTGGTTTCTGAAACTGTGCATGTAAACAGCTTATATTGTGTGCGCAGGTCTTCAGAAAAGCGTAGCAGAAGAAACTTTAATGACTTCATTGGGGTTAAACCCACTGGGGTTAAACCTTGGGGTTTAACAACAGTTTTATTACCCTTCTGTCCGCACAGCTTGCACACATATTCTATCCTCATTCATCTGTTTACTTAGAAGCACTGTTTGTCTACCTAGAACAATACCCGCAGTGGATACATACTTTTTAAAGCATGATGAGAAAAGACTGATAAAAAGCAGCAGGTGCTATGCTCGTCACCATGTTTCTACTGACTCCAGCTTCTCTGCTGGTGAAATCCTAGCCTGTTTTGCTAGGCTGCTGGGCTTTCTTTGTCCAGTCTTGCACAGCACTGGGGCAAAATCATGAATGCTCCCAAAACAGCTGCCCAGGTGTCATAACACTAAGAGAAACAGCTTGGACTACAGTGGGCATACCAACTGGGGGTAAACATAATGAAAGTCTTGTAGGGGTGAGGTATAATAATAAAATACAAACACTGCAGAAGCAAGCATGAAGCCAACAGTACACAGTGATCCTGGCAGGACTCTCTTTTTTGACTTATGCGGAAATGAGGATAACCACAGTGGCTGTGGAACACTTCTGGGAAGAAAGGAAGAGCCAGAAAGGCACAAAGGGTGTTGAGTCTCAAGGTGGAGGTCAGGAACAAATTAGTCTGTGCTGGTTTGGACAAATAAATTCTTTTGGTCTTTAGGAAAATGAGGTTCTGGAACAGACCTTGTAGGGTGGTAGGGCGAGCAAACATCTGAAATACTCTGAAGTAGCCAGTGCTGGTTTACGTCTTGCAAAAAAAAAAGCTGGAAAATATGCTTGCAAAGAAAATTTAAGATAACCCCACTTGTTGGTTTTAATCACTACTCCCTCTGGTCATGTTCCTGCTGTTAATCTGTTTGTTTTGAGCAAGAGAGAACAAGAGACTTGTTCGCACTAGTCACAGGTCTCAAAGGACAATTTTTAACTGGAGCTAACACTTGCTTGTATTCTGCTGGAATGCGAGATGCACTCTAGCCGAGGAGCTACAGTCTAAGAGCTGCAGGAGTATTGTGGGACGGTCCTCCGAAGCACTGTCATTTCGAAGTGGTGATCCTAAAGGGAGGTTTTCAAAACCAGATTACCGGAAGTGTAAAAGCATAGTTCTCTGCTCCAGGTGTTTAAACACTTCAGTGATGCTGCACAGCTCATATCATTTCTGATCTCTCTGTTTGAACTCTTTGCCCCAAAGAGTCAAAAACATGGCTGTGGTAAGTGCAAAGTGAAAGCAGGTGTCATGACACCTCTCTTTTCAACAGTGAATCTTGGACAAAGGTGTTCTTAACAATTGCCTGAACCTAGGTGAGCGTTCCTGCTACTTCCATAAAATTTAGGTTAATTAGGCTTGAGACAGCAAAGCAGCTGGATATGAAGAAACAGCGCATTTAAGAGTTTGGTGCACCAAGGAAGTTATCTCTTCTTATACCAAAAGCGTTTTACTGTCTTCACAGTACCTGGTACCAATTCTCACACACCGTGTAAAAGCAGGCAAGTGCTGCTACTGGCACTGAATTAAATAGCCAAGGAGGACTCCTGAATTCCCTCAGTGTGACTGAAAGTCACCAGTGCCTAGGAGCGGTCTGGGCCCTCCTGTAACCCTGTGTGCAATGACGGGGAGGTCTGCACTGTGAAACCATTCATTAGTGGCTTCTGAAACAGGGAGAAAGGTTCCCAGGGAGAGCAGAGGGAAAATAATGTGTTCTTCAGCAAGAGTGAGGTTAATTTGAAACCATCTTGACAAAGCTTACCAGCTCCTCTTGTAATTTAGGGGAAAGACAGCTCTTTGATGGGGCTCTGAATCTGAAATAATCTCTTTTTCTTTCAGGTTAAATGATCCAAAAAGAGCCTTTTCCCTCAGATCATCCTACATTTACTGTAAACAGTGAATTTCCTGAAATTGGTTAGTGTGCCTTGACAGTGTACAGTAGAGATCTTAGCCCTCACTGAGCACCGGAGTCCAATCCCCAGGAAAACTTCTCCCTAACACTGCTGCTAGTGGGTAGCATACAAATCCCAGTGGGTTTCTCGCTTGTGGGTTGACCTAACTGATTCAGCTTTCTTTAGGTCACCATGCACTCTACCAAAGGGCAGTAAATCGTGTCATAGAAAACAGCTACTCACAGCTTCCCACACTCAGATGCTCTGGACCTTCTTCATGCTTCCCTTCCCTTACCCTTTCCCTCCTCCACTGCTTTCCCCTGCAGCTCTCGCTCAGGAACGGAGCAGCTGCTGGCATACCCTGCCTGCCCTTTGCAGCTTCCAGCCACCCGTGAGTCTTGGACCTCACCTCAGACAGCTGAATTAGCTTTATAAGCACTGCAAATTACCTCCTGCCTTGCTGTTAGGTAAGACCAAAGTGCTTTAAACATAACAAAAGGATGGCACTTTCATAAACGCAGAAGCAGAAGAAATCATTTCAGTGGAACTTCTCCTTTGTGCTTTTATCGACCCATACAAACTTCCTTATCTATAAGGCAACTCCCTTACCACTTGTGTTCTCTTTTTGGAAGAGACTTTATGCTTAGAAGAGACTTTATGCTTCAACCTAATTTTAGTGTACAATATTGGGGGAAAATCTTCGGTGATGTTAAAGTGGAGGAGAACTGCCATCACTTCAAGCTGCCAGTGTCACTTACTTGTCAACACCACACTACAGTGCCAAAATCTCATTCTATAACAGGAATTGAGCTGCAATAATTCTGTGACTCGGTTAACAACTCAATTGTATTCTCAGTTAAACAAATACATTTAAAATCTGGGTGAAGAATTTTTTTTTCTTACATGACTTACTTCACTCCAAACAAAAGACAGGGCCGCTCAAATACATACTCAGCTATTGCAAATTCTTCATTGCAGACAGCAACAGATCTGCTGATGTTGATCAAAAGGCTTTAAGGAAAATAAGGCATTTCTTTTTATTACAGATCTTTTGTGATGTCTCTCCCTCAGGAGGCTATCTTGACTCGTTTTAATAAAGATGCCTTTGAGGAAGCAGATGCTTGTCACAGTGGTATCTAGTGGATTAAGCCTTTTTTCCCTGAAAGTTGGGGGCTTTGTAACTGAAAAGCCTTGAATTATAGGCATTGTAAAATTAAAAGGCAATTCCACTCTGAAGCTCTATTGTGTGCTTATCTTGTAACCCGAGCAGTACAGGACAAAGAGGAATAGTTCTAACCTTTTTCAGTCGTGGCATTTATTTGGGGATCAAATTCTGAGTGCCAGTTTGGGCTAGCACGACTGTGTTCCCTGTCTGCTCTTACACCTTTGGAGAAAGATCCATGGTGCTAATGAAGCTACTGTCAATGATGGTGAAGCATGAAGTTTTCTGCTAAACGTCAGATGGCTGTGGCAGGGTGAATTGGCACTGTCTTCAGGCTTCATGCTTTTGTAATAAGACTCGCAATGCAAACATTCAGTCTAGACTGCCTCCCAGCCCTGGCAAGGACCATCCTTGCTGCCTGTGGTGGGAAAACACTCACCCTTGCAGCAAGCCTAAGGGCAGGTGCTAACTGGTGGACAAAAAGCGTCCCAGTGGAGTTCATGAAGCAACATTAAATATCAAGCCATGTTGTCAGAAGCATACCTGGGAAAGAAATAAATGCTGTAAGGAAAGTAAAGGGAGGAAATATTAAAGGCCTTTTGAAAAAGCCATTTTATGTTTTATTAAAACTTTGTAATAGCCACAAGGACTTAGGGAATCACAGAATCACCAAATGGTTTGGGCTGGGAGGGACACTTAAGGATCACCTAGTTCCAACCCCCTGCCATGAGCAGGGACACCTCCCACCAGACCAGGTTGCCCAAAGCCCCATCCAGCCTGGCCTTGAGCACCTCCAGGGATGGGGCATCCACAGCTTCTCTGGGCAGCCGGTGCCAGTGCCTCACCACCTTCTGAGTGAAGAATGTCCTCCTAACATTTAATCTAAATCTACCTTATTTTACTTTAAAACCTTTACCCCTTGTCCTGTCACTGCAGGCCCTAGTAAAAAGTCTCTCTCCAACTTTCTTATAAGCCCCCTTTAGATGTTGAAAGGCTGCAATAAGGTCCCAGACTTTCTGAGATTAGGCTCAGACTGGTATCAAAATAGTAATAACTGGAAATGCAAGCTTCTTTTTCATGGTCACATTTCATGAATGAAAAGTAAATGTATACAAAACACTACTTTATGCATGTGGTAGGACCTCATCTTGTAGCCCCTGAACTCAATGCAAAGCAAAAAGTACCTTTTCTTTGCAGAAGAACTTTTCTTGAGTCCTTTTGTTTCCCCAGGTTTCCTACCAGAAGATATGGAAGACTGCATCGAGTTCTGTGACCTCCCCCTCTGATCTTGTCCAGCCTCACAAACTCAAGCAGGTGAAACGATATCAGGAAGTGGAAGCAGGAAATGGCACGGTTCTACATCAAGTGGTACTGCTAAGCTTGGCTTTGTTGAATATCGTTTTATTAAGAACATATTTGTCTTACAGCTGTCTAGCTAAACATTCCTGAAGTTGCAGTTAAAAATCAGTCTTTGTTTTCCGTCCTAAATTCTCATGTTAGATATCTGAAAGCTGTTCATAAAGGTGCCGTAATCTTCCAGGCAAGTTTACATTGCACAGCAATGTTTATCTATCTGGAGTGTATCAGTCGAAGTAGTTCTATGATGAAAGAGTTGTGTAAGTGGTATTTATTTATTTATTTCATCTGAAATGCCGGTTCAGATTAGGATTACAGTTCTGCTCCGGAGATTTGAAGAACTAAAGTGGCTTAAAGCATGCATGAACTTAGCAGGCTTTGTACTGCATTACTGTATGCCGTGTAAAGCAAGCCCAGGTGCCACGGCTGCGCAGGGTGAACGTGCAGGAGCTTTGATTCAGAAAGCCTTTGCCAAGCCCTTGCCAAGCAGCTTTTGAACTTTCTGATTCCAAACTGGGAGCTCTCCCTGCTCGTTGTTTGCCCAGAGCAAGTGAATAAACTACAAAACAAGAATACTGTGGAACTGCACAAAATACTGTATCAGTCAAAGAGGGCATTTCAATAATTTGCCTTTAACCAGAAGCCTTCTTTTTTCCTGCTCCTAGAGAATCTGATATTAACAACATTACATCTTTGCTATTTATTTCTTTGACAGCATTATGTTGCATCCCAGAAGATTATGATTTCCCTTCAGGACAAGGTAGTTTGAAATAAACAAATTTTCAAGGAGGAAAGAGAAATCCAGTTACTGCAAGAACACTCATTCCATTTTGAACCTGCACGCAGAGCCTAAGTCTCAGTGCTTCATGCCATTGAAAGTGTATTTTGGCCTGAGCATTTTTTTAGTTGGTAGCACGTCAGTCAGCTCTTCAGACTACCCGGATATATGAATTCAGCATGCTTACCGAGCTCACCGGCTTATCAGGAGCTCACTGGCTCACCCCCAAGGCAGTAGGTCACAGTTTGTTGCTAACTGGAAGGCAGTAAAACATACAGAAACATATGTGAGGTCATACCTGGGGTGGTAGATGTGAAACAGAAGGATAGTACAGCTTTGGAAGATGCTGTGAGAAAAGGATCATTGGGCTTACATAGGAAGAGACATCAGGACTTCAAAACAAAAATTGTTTGCAAGGCATGGCTTTGGCAGAGAGTCATCATCTCCCCCTTTCCGCTGCAGCAGCGATAGCTCTGTATCTCTGCCAGCAGCAGCAACGACAGTGGTGACCATGAAGGCAACCAGGGAAACAGAGTTGCATGCATATTGCAAGCATCCTCTGGACGAGCCTACTTGGTTGTGCACGCACATCTTATTTTCTGGGCAGCTGCGGATCTTGCGGCGGAATGCCACCGAGTCAGTGGGAAGAAGGACAGCAGATTTCAGCTCATAAAGCCCCCCAGTCCACTGTAGATGCCTTTGGACGGCTCTGTGGGAGTGTTCCTGGAACTGTTACTCCCTTGCACTCCAGCCATGTTGCATACTTTGCCCACATGAAGTAAACAACCAAGCTTGCCTATTAGAACAGTGAAAACAACAACAACAACAACAAAAAAAAAAAAAGGGAGAAAATCTTCAAGTGGTGACTGCATGGGAGAAAAAGCCACGATGAACTCTTCAGGATGGCCACCGAAGCAGAATATTCTTCCCCTTTAATTATTACTTGAAATGTTGCAAACGGTAACAAACATAAATCCAAAATTAAAAGAATCCTTCACCACTGTATTTTTCGTCAAATACAGCAATGTTGAACAAAAGAAAAGCTGAGAACAGAATCTATACGCTGTAAGCTTAATGCAGGGCCCAGACAACAACAGCTACACAGTCTACATTTCAAACCTTTGAAAGAACCAGTGCATGCAATTGCAGGGGGGTTAATTAATTTGTCACACTGGTGTTTGTACAATCTGATTAGGTAACAGCATCTGATACGGTATCACATAGGAGAGGATTCAACAAACTGAATAATTACATGGATCAGAAGCAGACTTCTGAAATGCTTACGGGGCTAGCTCAAAGAGAAATGCAATCAGCAATGTCAAATGGGGATGTACTGGGCTCAAAGGAATTTAGTGATGGGACTCCTTAAGACCAGGCTGATAAGCTTTAGTATTTTCATTAATTTTCATTCACCCCATCACAAAGAGTATGAATATGCATTTACATATGTTAAGGATGCAAATCTATTAAGCACCACCAGTACAGATGACTTTGAAACTTGTGTAATAAAAATGGGATGAAAACAAAGTATGAAATGCCAAACCAAATACTGGGGACTAATAACAAAAATTTCTGCCACAAGCCAGGAGCTCGTCAGACTGGGTGTATGTGTTGCCAGATGACTGACTGGCAATGTGATGCAGCCATGGAAAAAGGCAAATGCAATTGGAGGATGGGTCTGGTGAGGCATTTCTGGTAGAAAATGAGAAATATTGTTGCCATTGCAAGGCTTCACAGCAGGAATAACTGCACCAGATCAAGGACGTTTTCCGAGCATCCCAAGTGCAGTGGAAGGTTACTGAGCTGATCCAGGGGTACAGAGAAACCTGATCAAGTGAGAGGAAACTAGAAGAGCTTGTTTTCCACAGCAAAGAGAAGGCTGTGAGGCTGCTCTGTTTCAACATAACCATGATGGAAAAAACAGGGAAGAAGAGCCATTTCATTTAGAAGATGGTGCTGGCATTAGAACAAATGGGTATAAACAGGACATGGATACATTTTGGCTGTAGTTTAGAAGAAGGCTCTCTTACCAATGAAACAGAAAACTGCTTTTCCTCCACAGGTACTAAAGGCAAAAGGATTGGCACAATCCCTCTCAGCAATACATAATTTGTGCGCCTGAAGGCACACAAAAACCATGAACTGGATGACCAGGGGAGTGCCTCCACCTTATTTGTGACTTATTTCCACTGGTACAAATGTCCTGCAGATCTCTCACCCCCTTCTCAACTTATCTCCATGTAACACATAAAACGAGGACCAGAAAACACCCACAGAAGTCAGTTTTCAACCAAGGAGACCTTCCTCCATTTGCAGAGGATGGCATTGGGGACAACTTCAGCAGCAGGTTCCAGTTTAGATGATCTAGTTCCTATACCAGACACGTTTTCCCCTCTTTCTCCAGCTGTTTTCTAACACAAAAAAAGCAAGGCCAGCCTCTCAGGCAGCATGTTGTGGTGCTGCTGAGAGTCATGTATGTTACGTGGGGAGGTTGTTTGTGGTTGTGGGTATTTTTGAAAACCCTGCTTTTTTTCTGCCCACCACACCACAGCACAGCTACAGCTTCCTCTTTCATTGCTTTCCTGTTTCTTTTTTCTCTTCTTCAAGCAACAGGGCAAATTGAGTCTTTTGAAAGAAGCTTGTGAGAGACGGATGGTGACAACCACATTGCCCCTCTTTCCTGTGCCCTCACCTACCACTGCGCCTGGCTCTCCTTTCTCTACACACTGCACTCACGCTGCACCAGCCTGCCAGCAGCATTCACTACTGTGTACTTACAGGTATCGCTTTCTTTCTTTAATCATGTTGGCTGCAGTTTTTATTAGCTTTGCCCCAAGCTATCTCCTTCAGCATCAGTAAAGCCAATATTTTATCAGTGTTGCTGTTTTCACCTGAGTGCACGTACAAACAGAACAGATGAATATATATTAAATGATATAATGGAGATAACTATATGTGCACTGCAAGCCCAGACAATGAGGAATCTGATTAAGGAGTTTATGTGGTGTTTCTTAGAAGTGAAATATCATATGAGGGTTCTGCGTTCAATATGGTGCTCAGGCTTGGAAGGGTGCAGGCTCTGAAGCATATTTTCATAGAAGAGTCACAGGATCTGTGTCCTACCCCTGTTTAAATCTTAGAAAGACTTTAAGTGCATACAAAACAGGGTAAGGCGTGAAGACACCTGCTGTTACTCCGTGCCTATTATCTAAATTTGCAGAAGGGGAAATAATTTATAAAACTAGGAAGCCTCAATCTTTTCCAATTTGTGGCATGCCTGCCTTTCTTCATCCATAATGGCCTGCAAGCTGTCTGGCATCCATTGTGGAAGGGCCGTCATCAAGAGGTTTAGATACAAATGACATGGAAAAGAAAGCAGAGCACAAGTATAGAGAGGTGAGTGAGAAAAGCTTGAGACAGAATATTGTAATTTATAGCCTTCCTTGTCAGTGTGTTTTCCTTACAAAGAAATGGCTTGGGGTCAGATCAGAAAGCATGCAGGTGGAAGTCAGGCAAGTACCACAGGGATGAGGTCTCTTGTGAAATGCACCATGTTATGGTCCTAGGCAAGGAACTGGAAAGGCCCTGGTTAGTTTGGTACCTCTGTCCACTAGAAATAAATATTTTTCCTAAAACCTTCCCGCCTTTTTCTCTTTTTCATGATTTGGTTTTGCTTGACTTTCTTTTGTTTACATTAAACTTTTTGATCTTTGAGGGCTACAGAGCCTGGCCACCTGAAAACACAGTCCTTCTCAGTATTTCTAGCTGCTCTAAAGCAGTACTTTAAGAAAATGTATATGCGTTTAAGAAAATGTATAAAACTTAGCGAAAGGACTGATTTTAAGAGTGGCTCTGTTTGTTTTCTGGAGCAGCTGCACAGGCTTCAGGGGTGAATTCCAAGTGTCCTCTGTGACTCCAGAAATCCCTTTGAACAAAGTTCTGCATGAAGAACTCAGTATTACGAAGTTTCAAGGACAATTCTTCACTGCTTTCTACTTTCTATAGGTATTTTCATCTGGATAAACTGCAAAGAAGGAAGGTTTCCTCATGCGGTTATAAGATGGAGGAGAACTGAAATGGAAAATGAAATAAATCACTCTGTTTTGACTTGTGAGTAATAACTGCTGAAGCCAACCTTTCCACACAAAATGCTCCACTGGTTTATGTGGCCAGGATGTTTTGCCACCAAAATCTAGGTGGAGTCAATTGAAATCTGTCCTGTGGGTTTTGCGGTACGTTAATATGTTTTCTAAATTTAATATACTCCCGGGCAGAAAGCTTGAATTCCTGAAGATAGCAACTCCTGTGTTTTTTTCCTTTCTCTCTCTTTTTTTTTTTTTTTCTTTTCCAAATAGACCTACATGGAAAGGTCTCTTACAGGTTTCACTGTTTCCTACCACAGGTTAGTCAATGAACCTAAATTTAA
Source organism: Anas platyrhynchos (assembly GCF_047663525.1). Taxonomy (NCBI): domain Eukaryota; kingdom Metazoa; phylum Chordata; class Aves; order Anseriformes; family Anatidae; genus Anas; species Anas platyrhynchos. The sequence goes on along the minus strand of NC_092588.1, from coordinate 88,635,631 downwards.
TCACTTTGTCCTTTAGTGAGTGGCATCCTTCTGTGTGTCTGAAAGAGTGAATGATCACTAATGTTAGGATAAAAATCCTGAAAATGAGTGGATGAAGGAGGAGCAATCTTGGACATCTTTTGGATGTAAATAAAGACCAAGTGTTGTCATCTTCTGGTGTCAATCCTTTCAAGAAATATGACTGGTGAGTAGCTCACCGGGGAATCATGAACTTTATTTCACTTCATGCATTGCTGAAAAACTCAACGGCACATGAATAGTTCAAAGAATCGTACCAAAAAGTGACAACAGGAAAGGCAGAACGATGATTTGTCTGGCAGCAAACTTCCTGATGACTAAGTTTTCACAGCACACGAGTGGAAAAATCTGATACTTCACTTGAACGCCAGAGGCCATAGTCCAAAAAAACAATCTCCTGTAACACGGAAAAGGTCATTGAGACTAAGATTTCATTTAGCCTATGAAAGTGTCTTTAGTTTTTCATGGGCACGAGGACAGGCATGACTTCAAATGCCAGACATGAAACTTTGATAGAGCAAATTTGGCGAAGGATGAATGAGAACTTACTCTTCTATTCCCCAGAGAAGTAAAGCCTAAATAGCTTTAAAAGATATCTGACACAGAGAAGAGAGTATTCACTTCTAAGTGAAGATGATATAAAGATCTTTGTAGTCACATGGGTTCTACAAAAAGAAATTGCTTCTGCCTTTAGTTCGAGCAGTTCAGTATTACATTTCATCTATTCTCAGTCATTGTAACATACTAATAGCCAAGTGTAAAAGAGACAAAAGTACGACATTAATTTTAAAAAATCCATATGTAAGTAAAAAGTCACAAATAATTATATTATGGATTGAACAACGAAAGTTTCAAAGTGTTTATCTGGGAGTCAAACCAAACAGTGGGGCTTAAACCACTGCTCCGAAGTTCTGTTTAACTAAGGCCAAAACTCAACTGAACAATCTGAGCCACTGCTGAACTTTTAAGGAGATCTGAAATTGAAAATGGAATGGTTTGCCTTGCTCCCTGGTAAACACTCATACCTTTACAGACCTTTCTGTTAGAGGTTAACCTCTCAATCCTCTCTCCATTATTTGTCAAAGACTGGTAAGGATATGAGCAATTCTCTAGAAAGCCAGTAAGTCTTTTAAGGATGATAAAAAGAAAATAATGCACACACACCATTTAACTCTAAGGAACTGGAGGCCAGACCACAGCCTTATTTTTAGATACTGCAGTGTTTTCTCCTAACCTACTTGTTCCTCAAGGATGATACCTGTAAGGATAGGGAACACCTCCTCTACATTTAACACTGTGTTCCAAATACTGCTTAGCACCACAGCACATACTTGTATTTAATAAAGACATCAGGATAACAGAATATACTGTTCTTATGACGGAAAGGGTAGAAAGTAAACTATAGGATGACTTGCACTGACTGAAATTTGGATTTGTGAAGCTGATGATTCTGTAACCAGAGATGTATGTGAATAGTTTCACCTGCACAATAAGTCCTTTTCAACTGCTTTATTTAAGGTGTTTGTAGGTTCAACACCTATCATGACTTTTTCATCATTGAGTATTTCCCTCACCTCAAAATAGGAATGAAAAGTGCCTAGATAAAAACAAAACCTGGGACACCATAGCTTTCAAAGGTAATTCCACCTGTTTTTTTTTCAAAAATGCTTATCTGTCACTTATCTACTATCCTATTCTACAGTGAATTGTAACAGATAACCCGTCAGTTTCTTAAGACAGCAATGAACAACTGAGTTCATTTTAATTCTCCAGTACTGCACTGTTAAAATAAGGCACAAACAGTTGCTATGTTTGAAGAGCAACACACTGTGATGAAGCAAATATGAAGTCCTTCCATGCAAAGAGCACTTGAGCCATAATTGAAATACAGGGCATTCTGTGCCCAGTGAAAAAGACAAGGTACTTGCCAATGAAACTACCATTATAATTCACTCAACATTGTTTTCCTGTGCAGCTCTGGTAAGACCAAAGCTGGAGACAGAGAAAGGGGAAATGAGTTTCTTTTTTTTACTTATAAGCTCAGCCATGCATGGAGGAAATGGTTTTGCCAAGTTTTCTTTCATTTTCTCTTTCTAATCTAGTAACATTCTTCTAGCAGCATTATCTTAAAATAACCCATACCTGAGGTAAAGAAAAAAAACAAAACCAGGCCTAATGCTCTATAAGCCCTGAAACACTAAGAAAAAAGATCTACAACTCATATAAAAATATCCGTCAATTAACTTAAAAAATTAAAGCTTTTTTAACCCTCTTAAGTGAGTTTTTTCATTCTTCGAAACTGGAGTGCTGTCAACTTTGCAAAACTGAGTCGCTGGTAAAATCTGAAAGTCAAGAATTAGAATTTTAGGAGCTACCAAATATAACTAAATTTGATTTCTGTGAATGCCCAAACAATTTTTACATTCTTGATTTTGTTGCCAACAAAGCACATGTATGACATATCCCTGTATTTTTAATCAAATTACTTCACTGTTTTCCTTCCCTGAAAGGCTAAACTCTAGTGCTAGAATAACTTTATACCACCCTACTGTGCAAAGACTTATCACTTCTGTATCTGTATTTAAGTGAATTGGCTTATTTGTCCCATACCAAGACCTCTCTTTCAATCTGCACATCACATGAAAAAGAAATCGGGTACTCTGGTGCTGTTACATCAGCTGGACATCAGGTCTGGAAAGGCACTTTCCTTCTGCTTCAGATGCCTTCTTATCTTGGTTCCAGCCACTTAATTGGTTTCAAAGGTATCTAGCAGTCCTTAGGAAATCTAACTTAGTGTGTTTTAAGCTGACTCTTTTGATGTGCTTCTTAGCAATGTGCTCAGCTGGGATTTCTTTTTTTTTTTTTTTTTTTTTTTTTTCCCCTGGTTATAGCTTAGGTGCTTGTTAGAGTCAGCTCACTAATAAAGAACTCGGCAATATCATTACTTTCTGCCACTGGTTCACTAGGTGATTTACCTTACCACAAGAAGACAAACCAAAGGATATAATTACTTGACATTAATTCCCTTCAGTGAAACAGGCAAAATACAGAGGTTGAAGGGATGCAGATTTGGGAAGTGGCAGCCATCCAAGTGGCTACCACTGCTGTCATTTCCAGATTTCTTTAAAACTACTGCCTTGGTAAAAAGCAATGCCTCGAGCAAAGCCATTGTACGCACTCTGTTAGGTATTGTGTATCAGATGTCTGCCTGGTGGATATAAATTTTCCTCCTGAAAGGAATAAATCTTCCACAAATAAAGGAAAGAGGAGATATGGTTTCTAAATGAATGATTCATTGTTGGAGGGCGCCGCTGTGATTTGCTGGAGTTGCTATGATACCTCAGTAGCAATGCCAACTTGCAATAGTCCCCAACACTTTCTGGAAGCTCAACAAGCTGAAAAGGCACTGCTGAGGGGCATTATTTCTTTATTTTTTAAACAGGACGTGTGCATTTACCATGAAACTACTTTTCATCTCCCACCTTTCTCCATCAGCTGGCTTGAAATTAGTTATAGCCTTGTTTTCCTCTGGAGGGGACTCTGGAGAACTAAAGGTTATAAACAGGAAGGCAGCGTATGCTGAGAAAGATGGCAGGATGCCCCAAAACAGTAATTGAAAAAACTCTCTCACTGTGCCTGCCAAAACTTGGGTTTGGGCCTTTTTTTGATAAAAAAGAAAAATATTGTCAACAACTTTCCATTGCATTGGAAGAATATGTGGCTTTGCTGATTCATGTTTATCCAGAAAGAGAATGAGGGCATACGGTGTATATTCTTTGTGAAAAAGCATAGCAACTCTGTATGAGAATGAAGTTGAAATTTCTTTTGAGAATTCTCACCTTTAAAGCTATAGCTGTAGTAAAATCTGTCTTTGAGCAGCATGAAAACTGCATCTTGCACAAGCTGTCACCTTAATAGGGCTGGCCCTAAGTAAAAAATGGAGCACCTTGCTAAGTAACAAAAATTGATAGCAGAGATGGCAGTGAGGGAGAAAGAAATTAACTACCAGCATACAAATTTGTGACACACTGAACTGTGGGGAAAATTCTGAACTTAATTACTATTGTTGCTGAAAGAAATTTGGCTTCTGTTCTAAAAGATTCTGTGAGTGTCCTAAGAAGAGGAACGACTGATGTCACATCCTTCTCACAGATTTCAGACTTTCAGAGAAATTGAAATAACTGAATTAATTTAATAAATAAGTAATGCCAGAGAATCATTTCACAAGGATCACTGATGATAAGAAGTTAACAGTCACTAGATAAAGACTACCTCAGTATACACCTCTCCTGTGTTGCAAAGCTAACTTGATTTTCTACAAAGAGCTGTGGCACATGCTGCCTTCTTTCTTTTGAAGTTCTCATTAGTCCTTTTAAATCCAGAAGACAGATAATGCTATGAAAGTGGGAAGTCAGAGGGGACTGCTACTAAAATGTCTTTCTCTCCTGCCAAGTCACAAAGTGCAAATAAAGAAAGTGGGATGGAAAAATCAGAGTAGGAAAATTGCTTACAGAGAATAGCTTAGATAACAGGGGGATGGATACCCAGCCTCTGCTACTGACAGGCATAGAAGTAATTTTTAGTTAGTCTTAGTTTTATTTATTTATTTATTTATTAGTTAGAAGAGTTAAAGTTTTTAGTTTAGTTTTAAAGAAAGGACAGATTCCTTTCTGAACTGGTGATGGATCTGGCATGAGAGCCACCTTTCTGTGATTCTTCAAAAAGCCAAGTCGCTTCTTGCTTGAACTCAAATTTAGTTAAATAGTGTACTTTTAAATAGGTTGCACTTTTAGACTGACAGCCATGTCACTTTTCACTTTTAGTGCCTCCAGAGAAATGACCAAGATTGATGAGATACCACCTGACCTGTTTTTGTAGAGAAGAGCTCCATTGTAATATTATTTTTTAAAATATTTATTTTAAGTTGCCAGTAGGTCTTCTTTGTATCACAACTAAAAAGTCTGACTAAGTTACAGTAGTGGGTTCAGAAGTACGTTCATGAACTTATTTATATAAATGACTTCTAAAGAAGTAATTCACAGTGTCTGCCTCCTTTCTGCCTGTTTTGTAAGCTCATCTGTGCAGACTACCTTTAAGAGATTTAAACTGATGACCAGGACTGGCTTATTACGTAGAAGTATCTATGAAGTTAATACTGTTACTACTGAAATTCATACAGTGTTCTCGTCTTTAATTCCATGGGTCATTCCTGAGCCCTAACATTACTGTATTTTGTTCAAAATAAGAGACTTTTCTCCCTTTACTGCTGTTTCCTACCAGTAACTGACTGTTAACTATCTAATTAAAGCCATACAAAATGACCCTGGCATTACATGATAAGAACAGATAGGCTTCAAAAGATACAGCTTGAATCTATATATATGAAAACTGTTGATGAGTTGGTTTGTCATTTTAGAGTCTGCTTCTGAAGCTGAAAAAGCAGATGTTTCATCCTTGGGCTACAGGCTATTCTTTATGTTTTCAAGTCATATTCTTCTTAGTGTTTCCTCTTGGTATTGCAATTTCTGAAGAAATTGGAAAAGAGAGAGGTTAAAAAATAAATAATAATACTTAGGAGAACATAGAAGGGAGTACCAGCAGTCAGGAGGAAAGTATGCTTTCTGAATGAACGCAGTACTTCCCTACATCATTTTTAGCCTTTGGCTAGGCCCAGCCCCATGGATGGAGATGCTTCAAAGAATCCTAAGGGCTAGACAGAAAAAGGCATGAACTGATGAGAGTCTTCCCAGATCATCTTTATCTTTTCCTTCTGAGGAGCAAAAATTGCTGTATACAACACTAACAATAGAGATGGAGCTACATTTATTATGGTGGCTATTCTGTTGTATTTGTGTTGCCATCACAGGGACTGAGTTGCATAAAAGAAAGCCATAACATTAAAGAGGGGTCATTCCTCAGAAGTCATTCTTTGAAGAGTGTGTGAAAGGAAGAAGGCAGCTCTCAGGTAAAGCTATACCTGTTGTTGCTATACTTTTTCTAATGCAGATGGGGGAAAAACTGCACAAATAATGTGAGTGGGAGACCTGCAAGACTGAACTAGGAGAAAAAGAGATCTTCCTTCCTTTGCTGATAGTATTGAGAAAGAGCACCTTGCATTTTTCCCCCTAGTTGGTAATTGTTATTGCTCTCCTCTGGGAAAGGAAAGGAAAGGAAAGGAAAGGAAAGGAAAGGAAAGGAAAGGAAAGGAAAGGAAAGGAAAGGAAAGGAAAGGAAAGGAAAGGAAAGGAAAGGAAAGGAAAGGAAAGGAAAGGAAAGGAAAGGAAAGGAAAGGAAAGGAAAGGAAAGGAAAGGAAAGGAAAGGAAAGGAAAGGAAAGGAAAGGAAAGGAAAGGAAAGGAAAGGAAAGGATTGATTTGCCTGCACCAGCTGCTGAAATACAAGTTACAATGGAAAAAAACAACAGCACGTTCAATGCAAGCTGCTTGAACTGTAGAGTTTATACATAAAGGTAGCTCAGTCTAGGAATAGCTACTGCTGGAATTTATTACATTATATCTAGCTTAACAGGAACATCCTCTGACAAGAACGGAGATAAGAATCATTTTTTCACTGGGGATATGACAAAGGAGAGGCAATAAATGACGATAGCCATGATACCAGCTGTACTAGAGGAAAGAGCTGTTGCAGCAGCAGCCACCTTGGCAGGAACCTGTGCCCATGCCATATCTGCCAAGGTGGCTTTCGGTGACCATGCGACCGCCTGCGTCCGCTGGGGCAGGATGCAGGCCGTGGCCTCCTGCCACTGCCACCGCCTCTCCCTCCTCAAGTCCGCGCCGCCAGCCCTCACAGCCTGGTTACGGAGAATATCTCGTCAGGTCACCATGCTTGCAGTTGGTACCTTTCAGCCAGGTGTCTTAGATCCCGCCTGCACACATCGCAACAACTTTAAGCATGATGCTGTAAGAAAGGCACGGAGTGAGACCCCAGCTGTGGCTGACACAGGCTAACGCAATGTGCCCCTGGGTTCCTGATCTAAACACCGCCTAGCACAATGGCATGTTCATATACACCGAACCAGGCACCACGTGAAAAGAGGAGCTCTGTATCCAAGGGCTGTTCTCTGTCTGAAAGTGACACCTGATGCTCTTAAATGTAATTTAAATAATATTTTAAAAGGTAAAGGACTCTGTAGCTCTTTCACTGCTGAGAGAAACAAAGCCCCAAATACAGGCCCAGAGTTAATACAGGTGCAGCACACAGAGACGTGCCTGTTTGTATGAACACATATACCAAGTCTGCAGTGGGATGAAGCAAAGGCTATGTTAAAAAGAAAGGTCAGCAAGTGACAGCATCGTGCCAAAGGCTGAGGTGTTTAACAGAGAGAAACGGGACCTGGAGATCTTACGGATGTGTGAACTGAGGTGTAGAAACTGGGTCCCCGGTCTTGTCCAGCCCTGGACTACTGTGACCTTGATTATAATAGTGTCTTTGCAACGTGTGTTGGGAATTTAAGTATACAGAAGGCACATAGTGGAGAATAAAATACTACATAAATACAGAACACCCTATGCTGACCTTCACTGTGTGGATTAGGATACCCCATTTTTATACAGAAAAAAAATTGTGATTTTCAGAGAGTGTAATATACAAACCTAAAAAGGTTGTGTAAGCCTCTGCAAAATACAAGCTTAATGAAACTGAAGGTCATCAGACTTAGATCTGAATCCTAAAAATCTTTTTTTTTGTTTTAACAGAATAAAAGGAAACTGATACTTATCGGTTCCATTAAAGCCAGAGCTCTTACACAAATACAATGATTTTGTGTGTTTTTAGAGAAAAGTCATATGCACAAAGTACATGCCTAAGTTTATGGGAAGTAATCTGACTTCTGTGCAGTTTAGGTATTTAAAAGACAACTTGCATATGGAATGCTGGTTTGCTTAAAAACAGCAACAAGAAGTGTAACAAGCCCAGGCCATTCAGCATTTGCAGGGTTAAATATTTTTGTAAAAACAACACTGTCATGCTCTTACATCTGTAAACCATCAGCTGGTTTCCAAGACCCACTTCTGAGATGACCAACCAAATAATTTCTATGATATGCATATAGGAATTAACAACTGACATCAAACAAATCGCACTAATTGATCTCCTTTTTTTAATATACGCTCAAACCGACATTCCAGTTGGTGGTTTTCCCTCGTGCAATTAGGAAAAAGAGTTGTTTTTTTCTAAAACCTCTCCAGACAATTAGGCACCCAGCTGCTACTGAGTCTCAGCAGCCGCAGGCAGCCTAAATCCCTCAGCTGATGCTAGGCCAGGTATTGATTACCTTCCCAAGCTCCGCATTATCACCCCTCAGTTAAACTGTGAAATTTCACGGTGAAATAATTGTTGCGTGTCTTGTTGAACACTTTTTTTGGCAAATGGCAATATAGTGTATGAACAACCATTGCTCTTCTCTTTAAAACACAGATTAAGAACACCAATGGTCACTGAGAAGTGTCCATTGGAAGGTGTCCTCACTGGCAGCCGGCTCACGGGGCCTCAGCTGTGTTGTTCCCACTGGCACTCCTCTGACAACCCAAACTCCATTTAATCAATGGAAACATTTCTTTTCTGTAAACTGGTACTGGACCAGGTTCTATACCACTAAGAAAAATTGTTTTCTTCTGCAGCAGCTTCTGCGGTTGCTTACACCTGAAAAAGTGATCACAGTAAGCCTAGGCTGAGGTGGAAAAATAAAGGCATGCACAGCTTTTCCCTTCTGTCAGGGAACAGTCCACAGCAAGCTGCCACTGCTGGCAACACCAGCATGAAATGGTTGAGGGACACAAGCCCTGAGCACCTCTCAGGCCGGTGCAAGAGAAGGCCAAGCACAACAAACCCAGTGTATGCGGAGGAGGGAAGGAAGTGGTCTGAGCGGAAACATCTCCATGTGTACAGCGTAATCAGTTTTGGTCCAAACTAAGCCATGTGTACAGAGGTAAAAGAGCAAGACTAGAAAAACACATTGCAGAATTATGCTATGAAGATTTTGCACTAAATCAATCCTAATGCACTCCTTAAAAATAGCAGCTCCAAGAGGACTGCATTTGGCTTAAGACACTTACAGAAATACTTACGTTTCTGAATGAAGAAGTGACAAATACTCTGAAAGGCATCCTAACAAGCACTCTTTTCTCTAAATCTGCTTATCTTTTCCTAAATTGAGTGGACATGCAGTTAACCTATTAACATGGTTGCATACTCCCACAGTATTTCATTAAGATGTTTACTTTATCTTTTTGAAGTATTTTCATTAACAGACATGCAAGAATGTTTCATGTCCTCCAGGGGGAATTTATGACTTGTTATTATGCAGCTTTAATAATTTAAATGCCAATGTAACAATCCAGGGATGGAAACTGAATGTTCCAGGAATGTTTCAGTGAATTAGTAATTGTGATTGGCTTGTAATTGCTGATTATCCCAATGAGTTTTACCCAGACTAGTTAGGTGAATGGCATTCACTGAAGAAAAGAAATTTGGGACTAGTATTAACTTAATGAAATTCAAATGAACGGTGGACTGAACTTTCCAAGAGGCTTCTGAATCTCTTTAGCAATTGTATAAATAATTGCAGAGGTTCAGCACATGGAGCAAGAGACCTTACTTCCAGAGCAGTGCAAGGGCAAGAGCAATGTACTGCTGTACATGTAAATATGGGATTCTGTTACCAGGCACTTACATTACAATGTCAACACAAATACTGTAGCTAGGGAAAGGAGAAAAGCAAGCAGGGTTACACAGAAAGTAAGCTGGAAAGAAGGCAAGGTAGCAGAGTGATATATCCTGGGCAGTTTTTGTATATACTAAAAGATTTGAATGTCATATGGGACATGCTGCAAAGTAATATATTAATTTGGTTGTGATTTTCCTACTGATTGTCCCACCCTGCCTTTTCTCTTTCTATAACAATTGTTTCAAGGACAGAATTTGTGATTGGTAGGAAGTAATAAATACAGAATCAGTGTAGATTTGAATGAGCAGATGCTGGGTTTCTTGTATAGCAGGCTGAGAGGTCAGATGCAATCATCAAATAGTACCAGTAAGAAAGCCTGTGAAAAGAGGTACAATGACACAGGAAAATATAAAAAGAAGAGGCCAAGATAACAGATGGTTAAAACAGAAGATCAATAAACAAAACCGGGAAAGACACCTAACAAAGGAAAATATATGTAATAAAGAGTGATGAACTGTAATGCAGACTAAAGGAAAGATAAAAGGTAAAAGGAAAGCAGAAAGGTAGGAGGAAAGCAAAGGCCCTAAGTCTTTGCCAGGGAGTAGTCACTGTAGATGTTGAATTAATTTCACTGAAATGAAACGAATGCCTGTAGTGAATTCAAGAGATGATTCATGAGCTAAAGACATTAGATAGGTCAGCTCTTGCAGATGAGCAGGTCGGAGCACTGTCAGGCCAGGAGCTGGAAAACAGTGTTTTACACAGGGAAATCAGAGAGAGGTAGCTGAAGGTGTTGAAGGAAGGTGAATGGCAGCACACATGAGTAGGAAGTATTTGGGAAAGGCTGAATAGAAAAATAAAAGATCACCTTAGTAAAACTCACTACAGATCATGTCAGACAAAACATGCATTTTGGCATCCCAAGCTGTGACACAAGAAGACCTACACTTGGGACAGAATCCATAAAGCACGCTCAGTGACTTTTTCTATTCTACCTCTGAGCCAGATTCAACCACACTTGACTGGCACTGAGTGTCTTCATGCCTGACCATGAAATAATCTCTTGAGGCACGCACAAACCTGCTTTGAAGTCAGTGGAGCACTAGAGGCATCTGCTCATATGCACCAAAATGTGCAGGACCACATGTGAATACAAGGCTCATTCTTCTTGTGGAATTATGAATCTTGTTTTTCTATTTTCTTCCACGCAAAAAAATGTTAATACTACTGGAGCAAGAGTGAAGCTATTCACACACCCTTCTTAACTGCTATGGAAGTGAAAAAGTTAGCTTTAAAATACCCGTGCTTAGACTTGATGAATTCTGTATGTCTATGTCACTTTGCTGTCATTCAGAATCAGTTCAGCAATCACACAAGCAAAAGATCTTCGTCTTTTCCTTGCTCTGTTATGCAACTTATCATTTTTGCCTAATCCACCATTCAAATCAGTGTAGAGGTACAACATATTTGGTAAGACTAGGAAGCCACTTTTATTCCAGTGCACACTTCTAAGTGCAGCGATCACTTAACCATTTCTACACATATTTCTCCTGAAATACCAATAGTGAGAATTTGGTGTCCTCTAGAAAGCATAATACTGTCCGGCTCATTGCAGAACTGAAGAGAGGCAAGGTCATATTTTTCTTTATCACTTTTCCAGTCAGAGAAGCCTCGGAGGTAGATATGGGGAGGTAGCATGACAGCAAGGTCTACAAAATTAGCTGCTATGAAATAGAAAATGAAATGGTAGCATGGAAGAGAGAGCTGCTTCGAAGCTGGAATATCCATGAGTGCTTCTGAAGGGAAGGATTAGGTCAAGAAATAGGTGAGGCCACAGGAAGTTGTCCAAGAGAAAGGCAGGAAAAATCACTCCAGGAATAGACATGGGAAAGGATGGACTTGGTGTCTGGCAGTTAAGGGGAGAAATGACATATCATTTATCAGGTTAGACTTGGTGGGCAATATTAGGAGGTTCTATCTGAATACTGCTATACTTCTGCTATTGCAAGTGGTTTTCCTCATTTGTATGGAGATGATCAAAGGTATCAAATCTACTGGTTGCTTTGAGGCAGGAATTAAAGTGGTTCACAAAAAAGAGTGCTTCTATGTTCTTGGAGCTGAAACTTTTAAGTTTATACTGAATGACCAAGTTTTCAGAGTCCTAAGATAAAAAGGAAAATTGCAGAACCTTGCCTGGCAGACTCTAATTCTGCTGCAGCCTGTCCAAAGAGTCAAAGACAATGGAATGGGAATTAAGGTAAGGTAAGTTGGAAGAAATAGTGTGGATAATATCCCTGTCTCCTAAAAACAAATTTCACAAGAGGGAGGAGAGGAGATCATCTTTAAATGATGTTAACACCATGTAAGTCATTCCATGCTAATCATTGGTTTGTTAATTGTTGAGGATGATTTGTTATTTGAACATGCAGGTTTACACATTAACAAATACTAAGCTAAAACTGAAGTATCAGTAATCACTGCTAACAGAATGGAAAAGAAACAACACATGAAAAACTGGCTATCACATTTGGATCTGCTTGTTGTCATCCCACAGCTCCCGAGTGCCCAGCCAACTTTAACGTTTTTTTTTTTTTTTTTTTTTTTTAACTACATTATGACAGAGAACATTTCCAGAGTCCTATGCTTGACAGAAAACTGCTTGGATAGGGACCTGCATATTCTTATTTTCCATTGGCCTAGGGTACCTCCACAGCTGAACCTTTCTCACCATTCTGGTAACCCCAAGACACGCTTCTCTCACACAAATTCACTCTGTTAGCATATAACAAAGTAGAACTTCATGGTCTAAGTGTACAGTTGGAGCTATTCCTCGCCCTGTCCAACCCTGAGTGCTTGCCTTTACATACACACATGTGCACAACCCTTCACGTTTGTTTAAGCAATTGACTTTCCATTTTCTTTGCATTTGCTGGTTGGTGGTTTGAAAGTGCAGGAGCAGATAATGCTTGTGATATAGCACAGAGATTTTGCAAAAGTTTCCTTTACAGTTGCACAAGAAATAAATTGAATTAAACAAAATAAAAATTTCTGTTTGCATTTTCCAGTTTTAGAAATGTTCCTTTTGATCATTGTTTGCTAGGGAATTTGGGGCTTTTGGAGTATTCAGGGACCTTCACTGATAAAGCTTTGCCTCCTGAATCTCTTTTTTTTTAAATGGCTGGCAAGATAAGCTCTCCCTGATAACAAAGGGTCACTGAGGTTTAGTGACCTTCCGCAGACACCCTTGCGACATCACTGCTTGGAACTGCATCCAAATCTGGACTGTGGATATAGTTAAGATAGCAGAAGGAGGGACAAGGATTACAAACACAACTGAGCTTACTGTATAATAAAGGTGTTTACATGGAGTTCATAACCTCCAAAACGGAGCTCACAAATTGCATTTGCCCCAAACAGCCACAAGTGAGAAGTTCTTTCTCCAGTCTGCAGCAGTCAATATCCATGTTCGTAACAGGGAAAGAACAGACACAGCAGTGATGTTTCACCACATTTGTCTGCCACAGTCAGATGCAATGCCAACACCAACCTTTCTTTCTTTTTGGCATTGTGGATGGAGGGGGGGGAGGAGGCTTTTTACCTCACATATCACTTGGTAAGCTTTCTCTTTAGCCTGGATGAGCCCCTCAACAGCAACACAAACACATCTTCTGAGGATCACCGGCGCACCACCAGGCCCGCAAATCTGGGGTGCAGAGGCACTACAGCCCTGCCTCTGCCCACTACAGGTTGGCCAGGACAAAGCGCCTGTTCTTTGACCATAGTATCTGCAGAAGGATATCTGCTTTCAAGGTGGCACATTTTCTTAATTCACTTTGGTTCAAAGGCACGGACCTGAATTTTAGCAAAGGGCAGTTCTCACTACATCAGTGAAAAGCAGGAAACTGGCTGTGAAAAATCATGAAGAGAAACTTAAGGGGAAAAAAAAAAAAAAAAGAAATGACACATCTCCCAGTGCATGTTTAAAATATCTTATTTATATTCTGCCTCACTTCTGTTGTCAGATACAGCCTCATTCTACTAGCAGCAGCCAGACACCCAAAATGGCCTGGAGTTCAAAGCAGGAAAAATCAATACACAGATTTCATTTTATTTCACGTGTACAATGATAGGCTAAATTTGCTTCTCTGTACCAGCCTGCAGCTCAAGTGCACTATTTACATCCTAAGTGTCATTTATTTTCAAATACTTTCAGACTGGGGAGGAAGAAATTGAGCAGAGTGGCAAAGGACTTGCATCACACAGTACAGTTCCAGGTACTAGACAGAGCAGATGAAGCGGTGACAGTAAATTACTAACAAGGAAGAGAAACCTGAAAACTGAGTTTTTAATCATTGCAAGCTTTCAGAAACAAATTAGAATTATCATTCTGTCTGCTGAAAGTACTCCTGTCTCTGACTTTTAAGTCCTCAGCCAGCTCAACTCATTAGGCAAGAATTAGTGTTAACACTAACGAGCTTATTCTAACAGGAAGTACCTGGAGGGGACTCTGCCATCACCAAGTCCTCCTCCGTTTGTCCTTGCACCCCAGTTCACAGCTGTACTATGGTTTGCTGCACACTTACGGTCAACTTGCCAAAAACAGGTTTGGGACGTAGGTGAGAGCAAGTGTCAGCAAAGTGAACATCCCTCAGCGGCCCCCAGCTGAGGAAGGAAAGGAGAGAAAGCCGGGTGCAGTTTGAATAAGAAGTCCTCAGATTTGGCAGGGCTGAGGTGTTTCTTGTGGAAAAGACAGAATTTCCTCAGGACTGTGAGGTTCTCTGAGACATGCATTTTATTCACATTCATCTTAAACGATATTGACCACACGACTATAAATTACTGGAGTGCTGACACCTACCCTGAGACTGCAGCAGCACTCCAGCTTGTAGCAATCAGCACTACCCAACTACGGGAGGCAGTGAATAGGTGGCAGTTCAGTGGAATATCAGGTCAGCCTGATATTTAGAGAATTCATTACATATTTCCAAAAGAAGCATGACTCAGATACATGTGATCAAGAGCATCTGCACAGAAATTGGAGACTGATGTTTGCTAGCAGGCAAAGCACGAGCTGTAGAAGCAATGAACTCAGCTGAAAAGGTGGCTCTTCAGATAAATGGAGGAGACAATCTTTTCATCTTTCTGACTATGGCTGTAACCATAAATAAGGGATTACAGTTCCAGTGTCAAAATCTAAAGAAGAAAAAAAAAAGAAAGAAAAAAAAAAGAAGAAAACAACTTGTACTTTCTACAGTTCTTTTTAAACAGAAGATGCTAGGTTCTCAGATACTAAGACACTACAGTCTATATGATCTAGAATGAAACTTGGCATTAACATTCAGAATACTGTCACTGATCTGCATCAACACTTATTTAAACACAGAAACTGCACTGTCTTCAAAGTCTAAATTCTCTGCATACAGACACAGTGAGCTGGCCAAGATATCATAATGAAACAATCCTTTCCTCTGCACAAGAGCACGTAATAATTTTTATGTTAAGCTTTGTTTTAGTATCTATAAATCTGCATGTTCACTACTTAACAGGTACTATAATTCTATAGTAAAAGAAAAGGCTGAAATACACACTCCCTAGATGTGGATGAATCAAGATCACTAGAATTGTATAGTGGAATTATTTTATTTTTTAGTAGGACTGCATTTACTCAGGGTTATATCTTTTCATCATCAGCAACTTTTTCTTTAATCTTTTTTTTTTTTTCTGAAACATAGTACTACAGCTGATCCTGTTTGCTCTCTATAGCTCTCATATAGCCTTTCTGACTTTGAGCTGTCTGAGGTTTGTTCATGACTTGTTAGTAAATTTGGCTGGACTAATCCTGTTTTCTGTTCCTGTGATTAGTTTTATAAATATAACTGAGGCAATAAAATACTGAGACAGAGTTTCTTTACTCATCCTCAAGAAAGAGGAGGGGCAAAATGCTTTCTATAGATTCAGTGCATGGCCCTCATTTGTCCTCTTTTATTTAACATTGTTAGGAATGGGTATAGTTGGTAGTATATTTTCTTGCTCTTCTGTAAGTAATTTTTATTTGTAACATTTGTTTGCACAGAAAATTGTGGAAAGGAGAACTACTCATGTAGACTTGTTCTCAAAATAGAATTTCAAATAGAAACTCACCTGACTCACTGGCTTAAGTTTTATTTTCCTGAAACTAGCATTACAAAGGATTTGCTTTATCTGAGCTTCATTCCTAGCCAGCATCTCACACTTGGGCATACTGAGAAGTAGCCTTTTTGTTGTTCAGCAGGTCTGAGCCTGTTCTTCCCAGCTGCCTCCACCCAGTTCCACCAGTGGGCAAAAATGACTTCTGCTGAAGGAGGCACTGCAACAACACGCCGTGGAGACCCAGTGACGGCAGAGCCATCATTTTCTGAGAGCTCTGCATCTTACTATAAGGATAATAATGATTTCTCCCCAGAAGTAAATTTCAGTAACAAAGAAAGGCCAGGCTGTTAGACCAGTAAAAACAAAGGACATCCTTTGCCTTATTTGTCACATTCATTAAAATCTGTGAGATTTTGCAACTGTTTTCTATAATTGACATCCTGCAACCTCATTAGGATGATCTGCTAACAGTTCATTAGTAAAAATGCCTTTTCACACATTGCTCCTGTCTCTTTTTCTGCCAGTGGTGAGTGCTGGCTACCTTCTTTTTCATTACTGAGTTCTTGGACTACGGCAAAAAAAATCCTGGTGACAGAGTTAGTACCAAGACAGAGGCATTTCCAAAGCAGCATTTCAGCTACTGTGGGAAAGGAATTTGCAGGTGGCTTCGCGCTGTTTCACACGTCCCTGGATTAGAGATAATGAGGAAACAAGCGGTAGAAACAAAAACCTGAGCAAGGTTGAGATAAGAAAATTGGCTGCAGTGTTAAAGATGAGCTTTGGGGCAGTGGGCAATTGCTGGCTGGCTCCAGGTGCGTGTCTGAGGGTCTCTAACCGATTGTATGACAGATTTGGGCGCGTGGACAGCATGTGGGGCTACGGGGAAAGCACATGTAGTAGTGAAAAAGGGCAATAAACGTCTCCTGTTCAAGAGCCATCAGGAGTCTGTGTCTTGCATCCCTTCAAACTACCATCTTCTTTATTCTTTCCTCTTCTTCTCTTCTGAAACACCATTAATATGCAATAAACACTTGGTAGTCATTTCAACTCTACACAATTGGAAGTAAATGAAGCTGAACCATATTATATGAAGAAATACAACCCCCTCACTCTCACTACAACACAAGCTTCTGAAAGATGGTGCAGAGCTGTTGGAGCCAGTGGCTTTGATTGTACAGGAGAAAATGTAAGGGAACAGATGGTGTTACTCCCTGCAGGTGAAAAATGGTGGACCTTCATCCTCAGTCCACATTCATCTGACTAGTTAACAGACAGCTGTTTGAAGCCTTGTATTTGTTCCTCTCGCCTGATCTTTTCTTTTTTTTTTTTTTTTTTTGAGAGAGACATTTGCTTATTGGCATATCCAAGATATTTGAGTTTTATTTTGCTTTTTACATAATAAGTTCTTTGTCCTGAAAGCAAAGAAATGTGATGACTATAGCTTTTGTTCCAAGATCTGGGCTGAGTTTTGGGCCATTAAGACTCTTTCCAATTGTAAGATCTCATTCCCTCAGGC
Source organism: Anas platyrhynchos (assembly GCF_047663525.1). Taxonomy (NCBI): domain Eukaryota; kingdom Metazoa; phylum Chordata; class Aves; order Anseriformes; family Anatidae; genus Anas; species Anas platyrhynchos. Next base: position 88,618,284 of record NC_092588.1, on the reverse strand, counting down.
TTTCTATGTAATGGGTGATAAAGGAGTTGGAAAGCAAATTTATTGCCTCTTTTTCTTAAAGGCCTTCCTTTTCATCCTCGACAGTGGTAACGGGACCTTTACGCTGATGCTATTGGGTTTCTCCTGAGTGTCTTATTCTTCAGTGTCATTAACAAGATAAGTTATCCCTTCTAAAATCTCCTCCTCCTGTTCACTTTCAAGGTCATGTTTTTGCATAGCTTCAGTGCAGAAAGTTCCCACTGAGCATATGGAAACTCTACAGACTCTTTTGGAGTAGGACTGCATTTATTTGTCATGGATCTTCAGGTATTTTTTCTGTGGGTATCAGACATTACAGACAGTGAAAAATTTCCAGTGAGCCTAAAAGAACTCGGCCGCTTTTATGTCATGTGATATTCCCCTTCTTCCTTTTTCCCACATTTCTGCTTCTCTGTCTGCAGTTTGGAAGCCCATTTACATGGCATTCATGTTTCTAGTGAGAATTATTTCTGATGATTTCATAGTTTCAATAAGGACTTTGAGCAACGGCTGAAATCTCTTTGCACAGGCTGCAGCAATTTCTATTTGTAGACAGTCTTTGCTCTGCCTAGTTAACAATGATACAGCAAATTCCTAATTCGCTGCCAATAGTGAATGAAAAAGATCAGTCTTTTTAGAAGACTTGAAAAAATCTTTCTTTTTTTTTTCACATTCTAAGGACTTTGCTATCAACCTATGGCTTTCAAGAGCATAGTGCCTCTTCAAGGAGGGGATGTATTCAGGGAAATGCCAAAACTGCACCCATTTTCCCATGCATGTAGTCTAGCAATGAAGAGTGATCGATCATTAGAGGTGAAAAGGGCGCACAACTACACTGCAGAAAGATTTCAATCTTCCCGAGTCTAGGATGTAAGCATACAGTAAACAGATTTCCCACTTTATTTGTGGAATAATAAACTCTGCTCCGATTAAGAAAAATATAAAAGCCAAAAGTCTTCATATCTCCTGAGGGAGGACGCAAGCTCAATGCAGCTGTATCCAGGTATTTCCCCCCTGGGAGAGTATCTGCCCAACAGAGTGCACTGTGGGGATTCCTGCTTTCTTCTGAGGCATCCACAGCTGGGGATGGCTGGAGAAAAAGGCAACTGCTTTGCAAAAACCTCTGAAGTGCCAATGCTAATTAATCCCAATGTGTTCTGGGGACAGGAATCCTCTCTTCGTGGTACACATCCAGTCCCCTTGCACACAGGCCAGGGCCTACAGCCAGTCCTGCAATACAAACGTCCCTCCACAATCATAAAAGCATGGGATTGCAAAACAGTCCTTGAGAACAAGAGTGGCAGGAGGATTCACCTCTGTACTCGTATGGCAGCAGGCAGCCCCAGCTATTGCCTTACCCTCTCCCTGGCCATTTCTCCTTGGCAGTGTTGAACAAGGAGAAGGGGCAGAGCACCCAGCAGGTCGAAGCAGGCACCGCGCACCTGATGCTCTGGCTGCTTGCTTCCCTCTGCAGTAAGAAGAGTGGTTACACTGTGCTCAGTCAGCACTCTGACACTCGCATATACATGGTGTAACTAAAAAGAATACAGAAATGCCCTAGCACAACACAATTCCTTTTCCCTCAACCATGATTTAGCCAGATGAGAATGCTAAATCTCTGAGACACAGAAGTAAGCCTCTAATGCTTCATCATTTGCTCTTCTCACGGGATGCATTGTCCTATTCACATCATAAAAATTTAAAATCACGTTTTTAATTAACTAGAGCAACACAAGTATGACTTCTTGGTCACTGCATTTATGCAGAAGCCAACATATTAAATCCGCTTGCTTCTAAAATACTAAATTTCTGAAGGTACTGCATGTTACAGGACTTGTGATAGATAGATTTTCTTTTAATATATTATTACTGTGATAGCGGTTGCTTTGCCTTCAGAAGGACCAAAGCAGCATAATTCAAATGGATGGAAATACACAGACTGATTTTCAAAGTGGCCTAAGGGACTAAACATTTGTCTCTCCGTATAGGCTGGACGCTTTCCCCTCCAATGTTCTTTTGGCAGTTCTGTACTTCACTAAGAATATGCTATCGCAGCGATGTTTAAAAGGATTTTCAAATCAGAAAGCTAGCCTGCAATTGGGATTGCTGGGGGAACACATAAGCAAAGAGAAAATGGGAAAGTATTTCATGTTTTGAGATTGTCCTAAATCAGGCTCGATGGCAATGACAAAGCAAACACTGAAGCTTGGCTTTGGTTTATCATTAGCATGCAAAACAGAAGAAATGAACAGATAAGCTACCCTGTGAGCAGTGATAAAAGGGCATTGCCAAACCCTTGTAAATGTTGTTTAACGTGTTATCTTTGAAAATAGTTCTTTATGAACTTGAATCTACATTGTCTTCTCTCATTACATTTTTCCTCATTTGACTGAGCAGCCTCCATCCTTGAGCTCATCCCTCTTCTGTCACCCCCCACCCCCACGCTCATTCTGCTGGAGCATGAAATGAACAGAGCTTCATTTGTTCACCCGCGCCGGCACCAGCAGTCATGTCAGCGCAGCAGAAGCAGCAGCCCTGCCTCCACAGCGCTGGGTGAGGGGACATCTTGCGTTTCCGCGAATCAGGCATCCTAATTAACCGCTGCTCTTCCGAGAGAGCAGCTACTGCTTCTAGGGAGGTCTCAAGTAAGCAGGGATTTTATTTTATTTTTTAAAGGAAGAGGCACTGAAAACAGTATTTTAGAACTGCTGCATATTCAGAGAGATTTAAAAGATGGGCTATGAGAAAAGAAAAGCGTTCAAATTAGGGCTTAAACTGCACTGGCACGTTCTCTTACGTAATCGCTGGTACAGCCTAAGCTCAAGCCAGAGCATCTGCTTTCTCGAAGCTCCACCCATGGACTCCCATTCCTTTGTATCTACATACACGTGGATTACATATTGTATATATTTATTATATATAAAAAATAATAGGTGTCTGTGCCAAGTTCTGCTTTCTCTCTTGCTATTATGCAACTTACAAGAGCATAGGCTTCAGTCCTCTGCTGTGCTCCAGGCACGCATGCAAGAGAATGGCTTTTATGAGCTCAGTAGTTCAGCTGAACCATGCAGTTCAGCTTGCCTGCCCCTGATCTTTGCAGATCCTCATTTTTCTGGTAGCCTGAAGCCTTCTTCATTTCCAGCTTAAAAGTATTCACTGTTTACACCCAAATGTCACTACCCAGTTTGCTCTTGTTTGTGGGTGGACAAACACCTTTCCTTACCTACTTAAAGAGAGGAACCTTATTCATGCTCTATTCTTCTTTCCTCAGATACAGAAATCAAGCTCTTTCAGCTTCTCCTTCCCAGATAATAAGAAACAGAGAAACCAACAGTTGGATGTTTTTTTTTGCCTAGTGTTTTCCACAAGCTTGAATTGACCTGCCTTGAGTATGCCTAGCCAGAACCGTGCAAAGTATCACAGGTGAAATCTCAGTTGAGGCATGTATTAATATTTTCTTATCTCTGCTGGGAGGCAGGCCATCAGATAAATCCTCCAAGACCTCCAGTTTTCTCTCCTTTATGTCATCCTCATGTATTTCATATCCTTCTCTTTTTTTTCCCCCAGAGAACAGTAGCCCTTTGTGGTAATATTTCAAGCAGCTTGCAGTGCCTAGGTAGAGAAACACCCATTCGTATTCATGAGGAGATGAACCTGCCTTGGTAAACATAGAAATCTGCAATCTGAACTCTTGAGAGCGCTACGTAAGCCAAATCTATCTGCTTCTGAAGCTGTTATTTCACTAACTTTTTTATTTGGAGTACTTTCTCCTAGTTGAATGTTCTGATTGTTGCCAGTACAGTCGTCAGCCTGGTGCTTCCTTACTCTCCTCCCCTCTTCTGCTTTACTTTTTCTTCATTGTAAACCTCTGTAGAAAGGCTATCATCAGTTTCTGTAAGGTGGAGAGATTTTCACAGAGTCTTAAGATCAATGTCAGGATTAAACCTGTTGTCAGAACAGGTTTAATTTAGAACAGGTAATGGGTCTGACTCACACCACGCTATTCATGTAATTCATCCCTGATTTGGAACAAGCTTACTCGTTTACTTATGACCTGAAAATGTCTGAAGCCAAATTATATATATAGCATTTTAAAAATATTTATAATGTTAAGAGTGGTTATAAACATCTCCAATGTCCCTTGAGATTTAATTGTGATGCACACATTCACAATGATACATTTCTGCCTGAAACCTGTACTGAACACCTACTTCACAACACCTACAGTGCTGCACGCAATGCTTTCATGCACGTGTTCAAATGGCTGACTGTGGCATGCTTCTCCCAGGTTTTCAGAAAGGATTGCTTCTAAAAGAATACACCAAAGAACAGAACTACTCTGTGACCCAGAAGAGGCTTTGGTGAGATTAGATTCCTTCAGAACTTCAACATCTTTATCTCTGACCTTGCAGGTAAGAAAACATCAGTGGTCAGCTTCAGCAATGAGACCTATATGGCAGGATGAGCCGGCATGTGAGGAATGCGCGCAATGTTATTCTCGTCTGTGATCCAGAAATTGGCTTTAAGACTTAGTGAGAGAATAATCGCCCTGACCTTCGTTTGCAACATCTTAAAAAAACAGTCAGGATAGCAGGTGTCTACCACGTGCTGTCAGACACCAGCATGCAAGGAGAAAAATTTCACTGCTTCCCCTACACAGCACTGTGCTGAGCAGGGATTCAAAACAAGGAACCAGGGAGAGACCAAGAGGGAGCCACACGTCACTGGCAGTGGCAGAGCAGTCATAGCATGTCCTGCCAGCACTGCAACATGCCTGCTAGGAGGGAGGAAACCTATCTCAACCACAACGACCCGGAGCTGGCTCTGGCACGGTGGGATGTGAAAGGAGGAATGAAGGTAGCTGGACAGCAGGTTTCCTGGTACCACAACTGCATGTTTGGGGAAGCAAGAAGAGGCAAGCATGGATCATTTGCTAGATAAAGTCTTGCAGCTCTGCAAAGCACACATTCCTAACTAGAAGCCTGTCTGTCTCATACGAGACAAATACCAGGGCATGGCTTAGCTTAGACCTAAAATCAAAGCATGCAAACATAGAAAAGATGGCAAGTTAAGTGTTTCTCTTGCAGAGCTGGGCCTCTCACTTACGAGGGGGTGAGCAATGGAAACCTTGCTGTTGTCACTGCGGTGGACAGCGCGCCTGCAAGCACGGGCTCCAGAGGAAGCCCCTGCAACAGGCAGAGAAAAGGAAAATGACATTGAGGAGAGAAGAGCAGGTCAGCAGATAGCTGACGATTACAGACTGCCCTGGAGAACAGGACAGCAAGACGGTGATGCTACAGGAGAGGCGCGGCAGCAGAGGAGCGGCTGCGCTGAAGCGCTCAGGAGCTGTCCAGTGCCGTCACCGCCCGGCCCCGCGCCGGCGTGCTCAGCCTGCAGCCGAAGCCAAGCGATGCAAGGCAAACCACCACTTTTAAATAAACATCTATGAGCAAATAAAAAGCCAAAAACGGGCGGTAGAGGATGAGACTGAGGATGCTTGATCCTTTTGGGTTCAGCTTGGCAGGCTGCAGATGCCAGGCTGTTAGGTTCAGTAGAAGGGAAAAAAGGACTGAACGATGCGCAGGGCTCCCTACTTTTCTATTCTATTTCTCTTTCTCAATGGGATGCTTGCTTTCTTTCACAAAGGAATTGCAAAGCAAAGGGACAGATACAGAAGACTTGGGCATTATAGAATCCCATCGAGTCAAAACAGAAAGTGCAGAGGTGTTTGATGCTGTACGTCATGAAACAGAGGCACTACTCCTCATGAAGAGCAAATGAGAGATGCTCAGGCTAGAAGCTGACTTTGAAACCAACTCCCAGAAGTTGCAATAATAACCTCTTGCGACATGGCTACTAATCCTTTTTTTGTAATCATTCCAAGCTATTTAGGCATCACTCCCCCCTACGCTGTGTCAACAGCAAAGTGACACAGTGTTTAGGGTCCGTAATGCTATAAGCCTGTAAAGAGTAAAAAAAAAAGTCACACCCTTTATTCTTCTGTAGAAATACATGGGCAACTTGCTTATTTCTTGCCTCAGTGCTCCATACTCAGAGTTCTCAAGAGATAAGGTGAACTCTTCTAGATATCACCATATTGGTAATATGTGTATTGGTTTCTTTTGAGGTGCAGCTACTATTATTATCAGTACGTGAAAAAAGGTCAAGGATATTGGTGCGTCATCATTTTTCCTCCATGTATTTCTACAGTTCAGTGCAGATTATCCTTTATCGCCAGTTGGACTTGTATTGCTTAACATTTTTCTTGGTACCGGTCATAGAGAACCTGATGGCCTTGTTAAGCTAAATTTATATTGGCAAGACTCCTTTGTCTACTTCTGACTTCCAGCAGGATGAGGGAAGAAAAAATGTCTAGTTTGTTATTTAGCAAGATACAAGCTATGAAAGTATGGCCCTGCGGCCACTTGGTATGTAAGCATCTCAGTGTTTTTTTTAGGGGGGTGAAAAGCTTTCTCAAGACAGGTATTTTCTGGACACTGGTACCTCTGAACCAAAAGTTGCCAGGCTTTTTCCTTTCCTGCAGCTTCCCCCTTAATCTAAACGGTTCTTTCTTGCCACTCCCTCATCCTGTTTCCCCTTTTAAACCAGTGGATATACACCAAATACAACAGGCTCCACATCTGCATGCCACTGCAAGCCGGACTGAATCCTCAGAGCTCAAGTCACAAATATGCAGCTTAACATGAGGTTTCCTGACTCGGTCCTCTAGCAACGGTTGTGCCTTTGCTAGCTATTTTCTCTTTAGTGAAACAACTGCCCACAATGTGGTAGGATCTTGCAGGTGACAAAAAAGGCCAGCCATGATCTGGAAAAGCTAGCCCACAACTCTACATGCCTTTTCCGAACAGCGATTCAAAGCTCACCAATAGGTCAACCCTAAAACAAGAAAGTGTTAAGCAGGCTACCTGCACTGTTTTCTCATAAACTTATTACAGACAGAAACATTGGCCTCTGCACAGTATCAGCAGAAAACAAAACAAAACAACAACAAAAAGAACAAACTTTACTTATACCAAATCCAGAAGGCACTGCTGAAGAAAGCTCCTCTAAAGATGATTACAATGCTGGAGCATGTCCTAACCAGCAGACCGTTGACTGCATCTCAGAAAGCTCATATAAGAACAAGACGGTGCATGCTGAAAGGTCGTCATGCTTTCATGCTTAGAAATAAAAAGCTCTGAAGCAAAATGACTGCTCACAAGTATATAAAGAACACTGGTGCAGTGATGAGGAATGCTCTCAAGGTCACATTCTGAAAAGGTGAGATCCATGTAGAAAACCATTTATTCAAAAATAAAGCTGCATTTGCACATGCAACCACCACAATAGCAATGCAACCAGAGGTGTCTCAAATGGTAAGGGGCGTGCCACACACACGTGAAATCACCTAAATAGCTCCATGCACAGCTCTCACCCTTTCTGTAACCACCTTGCCTTGCATATAAGCCAGTAAGTAATCAGGACAGTACTTAGCACTACTTTTTTTTAAAAATTTACTAATTTTTCTATAAATGCGCTTTCATGCTCACAAATAAGACGCTATGTACATTTATATATGTATGTATCTTTTGTGTTAGAGAAGCAATTGAGAAATTTATTGACCTGTGGCAAACAGAAAGCTTGCTGTGTATGACTATCTTCACTGTCTTAAGGATCTGAGAAATGTTTTGTGGCTTGGACTTCCTTTCTCATCTAAAGCAAATGCTTAGAACTGTGAAATTGTCATGACTCAACATAAACACAGGGGAAATTGATAGTGCTGTCTCATGGAATTTGGGGCGCCGTGGTATCAGTTGTCTTTTGCTACTAAAATGCAGAAAAATATGGCCAGAGATGTCTCTGTGACTGTTACAGGACTGGGGTTATCTTAATGGGCTTCAAAAAAGTATGAGCAAGAGGTGGCAAAAATTAAAATTTGACAGAGAGGGTGATCCAAACACTCAGATTGGAAGATTTATTCCCCACCACCTGTGAGGCAGCCCACTGACTGTGCACTAGTGCTAGTAAAAAGGGAAAACCAACCATCCTCTCTAGCACATCCCGTGGTATGTTTGGCTCTGCCAGATATCATTGGTAGCAGGTTTTAACTCCCCTCCTTAAGCAGTCTCTTGGGTTATGGTCAGTGGATTGTAAATAATCCTAGTGTTCCAAGCCATTTCCAAGATGACAGAGTGGGTGAGGAAGTGGGATGGATTGATGCAGTAAGTTACAAAAGCTAATAACAACACGAGGCCCAAATGTGCTGACTGACTGAGGCAATTGTGCTGTCAGCCCTCAGGGAAGCCAAGAGTTTGAAGGGGAGGAAAACCAGGAGAGAAGTGCTTGCCCACACATCCTTTCCAGAGGCTGAGACTGGAACCAGGGCTCTGAGCCGTGCCATTCTTCTATTACCAGCAAATTAACTGGGAAATCTACAGGCACAGGGCTTCTTTATGATGCCCCTGCCTGCCCGAGTCACGCAGGGGTTTATAGCTACCTGTAAAGAGCTGTACTGCAGGTTTCAATCTGGCCACGAAGCCACGCTGACGCCCATGTAACTGAACTGCTTCAGTATTTAAGAAACAACCCGGCAAGGCAGATGACCCACAGGACTGAACTGAAAAGACTATTGTCTTTCAGGAAAACAGCACATGTGTTTCATGTCATCACAGGACCTGAAAATTGCTTTGTGTTTGCTGAGCGTCTTCTCATGGCAGCTATGCCTTTAAGGTCTTTGAAACACTCAGCAAGCCTCCACTGCAAAAGGAGAGGTAAGATCTCTCTTACTTCCACACTGAGGGAATCCCAACACTCCGCATCTTCGCACTGGAGAGCTTCTTGGATTTTGCTAAGCTCAAACCGTTTGCATTTTTCTCCCCAGTTCTGTCAGCAAGACCCCAGAGTCGCATATTGCTTACCCAGGTAGCAAAGGACATGCTGTTCCCATTACATGCTTCTAAAATGAACATGACAGGGATCTCACGGTAAATACTTTAATTAAGTACGTAACTCTGATTTCTCTCCCTAGCAAGACACCTCTGTACATTGAACTTGGAGTTGTATGAAATGAAAAATGTTATCATATAAGAAAACTGTGTCATAATCACAAAATCCAAAGTAGCTGAAATTAATACCAGAAGTCCTGAAGCTCTGAGTTGCAGCTTTTCCATACTCTACTTTGGTATGTGTAAGATCCTAGGAAGAGGCCAAGTTATCAGTCCATAACTGCATTGCCCTTCTAGATTGTACTGAATGTCTTTGAGGAGAGTTTGCCAAGTTGCTTGTCTCCCTCACCAGAAGATGTGGTCTTTAGGCTTGACCTATCACATGCAGTATGTTACTTTGATCGTAACAGTCTTTGCTTTCAGTGATTCAGTGAATTTGGAACTATGTAAAATGTCACCACCATCTAAAGCCCAGCACTCTTCATGCCAACATATTTTTGAACGAAGTGTTGTATGAGATGGAATGACTCTTGCTTTTTACTTGGAAAAATTATCTCAAAGCCTTTTCAGTCCAAATTGTGTTTAATTGCCTCAATCCCTCTCATTGCTCTGAGCCACATTCTTCTCCACAACACCAACCTAGCTAATGCTGTTTCCTCTCCTCCACGATCACACTGCAGTTCATGTAACTGTAGACGGCTATCAAACTTCTTTTTTTGTCCAAGCTACACATGCTTCATATCTATAATATTTCCTCTTATGTAACTGACATTTTATTCCAGGTTTGCAGAACTGAAAATGTGAAGTGTCTTCCTGCCCTGTCATGTTGCTAACTATTCATTTTCTCTTCAAATGTGCTAAACACTTTTTTATTGGTGACAGTGGGAATGGTAACGATGGACTTGTGCAACAACCTGTCTTTCATCTGCAGAGCTACAGGTTCCAGATCAAAGGATCCTAACTTCTTGGCACACACTGGAATGCCACACCAGTGAAAATCTTCATAACGAGCAGAGAGCTGCCTGAGGCCTACTCAACTCAACTCAACTCGACTCAACTCAACTCAACTCACCTTACTTGGCCACGGCTACAGAAACAGCAACTGCTGCTCACTGACAGAGAGGTTATGAAAATAAGACACTGGTTACTGAGCCACAGCAGAATGAAAGAGCAGCAAACACGGTCTGGGTAGGAAGCAAACAGGGAAAAACAGCCTAACAAAATATAAATATAAATCCTATATTTTCGGGGAAGTAAATGTCAAATACTGCCACAAAAAACAAACAAATAAACAAAAAACAACAAGAATAAAAAAGCGCAGGACAAGAACAGTGGATGCAGTGAGGTCCTGCCCCTGGTACCTACACATGCTACCCATCTGAACCTGTTCAGGAAAAATTCAGTCCCAGTTGAGATACATCAACTCCTCCCTAGGCCTATGCAGGTCAAAGCAGTGCAGCTATACAAACTTAAGGCCAGCACAATAAAGTTCAAATACTATCTTCATCTCACTTTAGTCACTGATTGAAGTACGAAACACAGATGAGAAGACAGAGCACCTCCCGGCCAAAAGCCTTTCAAATGTATCTGTCAGCAAACACACAAACCTGCTCTGGTGTAGTGAGCTTTTAACAGATAGCCAACAGTAGCCTGGACTGCACCAACAGAGGTGAGGCCAGCGGCTCAAGGGAGGGAGGCAAGTGTCCCCCTCTGCTCTGCTCTCATGAGGCCTCACTTGGAGTGCTGCAGCCAGGTCTGGGGCCCCTGGCACAAGAAGGACATGGACCCGCTGGAGTGAGTCCAGAGGAGGGCCACAAAGATCAATAGAGGGCTGGAGCTCCTCTTCTCTGAAGACAGGCTGAGGGAGTTGGGGTTGTTCAGCCTGGAGAAGAGAAGGCTTTGGGGAGACCTCGTGGCCTTTCAGTACTTTCAGGTTGCTTATAAAAAAAGATGTAGAGTAACTTTTTACACAAGCTGGTAGTGACAGGAGAAGGGGGGATGGTTTTAAACTAAGAAAAGGGAGATTTAGATTAGATGTCAGGAGGAAATTCTTTACTCAGAAGGTGGTGAGGCACTGGAACAGGTTGTCCAGAGAAGCTGTGGATGCCCCATCCCTGGAAGTGTTCAACAGTGGTAACAGGGATCACTCTTTCTCCAGCAGTAACACTCCTGCCAAATAAGAATCAGTGAATTATTTGCATCATCTTGGGGAAAATAATTAACTATGGTTTCATACCATTGTAACACTTCACTTTATTTTTAGCTAACTGCTGTTTACTCTCCAATACTTCTCCTTTGTCCTTTCCTAGCATGCTCTTGAAATGGGTACAGAAATCAATAGCATTCACAAATAGCAATGCTGTGCTTCACCACACTTCGGAACTTGAATATTCTTAGTTAACATTTCTTGCAGGCATTTTTATTTAGTAGTATATCGGAAAAGAACTAGTCAATAAAAACTGCATATGCAGACAAATTTAAAGTACAGTAACAAAGTTCTGTGGAAAACCTTCCACGGGAGTGATACCATGGAGCAGAGAGAAGATGGAGAACTGCAGAGCTTTGCTGTTTCAGACACTGAAGTTCATGGGTCATTCAGATCTCCTGTTCTTATGGCCATACTTTTTTTAATTCTCAGGCTAAAGCTTATCTGAAAAGGCAGTAGCAGAGTCTAAAACCATAGCTACAGGAGCATCATGTCGGAGAAAATCAGGCAAGCAGAAGGAAGCATAATCTGACGTTCTAGCTGCATACTAACACTCGTGCTTTCCCCTCTTCAGAATCCACAGATTGCCAAGTACAGAAAGGATGAGGTACCAATACCTACTTAGATGAGCTCATTAAAATCTGAGGTCATTACAAATCTGCTGTATTTTTCTTTTCACAAACACATGTTCTGACATGCCATTTAAACTGGAATCGAGCTTTGCAGTAATACATGTTATTTAAGAACATCACAGATTTCTGAAAGTAGCTACAAAGCAAAATCTGTTTGGAATTGCTCAGTTTTGTGCACCAAGGTTTCTGCATGAGTTGGCAGTTATATTTACATTTTCTATTTATACAGCAACTTACATCCATGTTTTATAAACATGAAGGAATAAACTTTGTAACTGCCTTGTGAAACACATCACAATTTTAGAAGTGACAAAACTGACACAAAGAAAGGGATAAATGCCTGGATAAATGCCTTGTCTAGGATCAAGATAGCAAGTCAATTAATAGCAGGCATTTATACTTTTAGAGATGAAGCCTTGCATCTGTGCCTTCTTTGCATATAAAAACAACCATTTATCTTCAGTCATAAGATTGGCTGTGTCATACAAGCTTTTATATAGCACCAACTTATCCATGCAGCAACAAAAAGAGCAAAGATGAAAAAGAAATCAGTTCAGGACAAACCAAATGCAATCAGAAATCGGCTTTCTTGTTTTTGTAAGAAGGCAACCAAAATAAATGAACAGAAATCCCAAAACAAATCAAACGGTCAGTTTAACTCCAGACCCAGAAGCTTTACTTTTGGGATACAGTGGCTCAAACCCCTTTCAACATCTCAGTTTTGTAACTTATGTTTCAAAATTAGGCTTAGGGCATTTCCATCCTTCCTTACTGAGGCTGTGCCCTATCTCCCAAACAAGCAGCTGAAGTGCTTGGCTACAGCATGTCCCTTTTCCAGTGAGGGACCAGAACATCTCCAGAGAGAGCCCTCTGCCCTAGGGACTGGGACTCAGGACTGCTAGGCAAAGTACCCCTGGTCTCCCACCACGTCAGCTGATTTTCTGGTAGGGAGGGTTGTTTCCACCCCACAGACTAAAAGTTTTACTTTACAACAAACTATTGGGCAAATGCCATCTGCATTCATACTTCTGAGATGAACTAAACTTCCACGGAAACATACCTGCCTGGCAGGTGATGAGTGAGATTGTTTCCCCCTCCCTCCTTCAACTCCTTCCTGGAAATAGGTTACCTCTCCAGCTACACAGCTAGCCAACTACTTCAAACATGCCTAACAGGCATCATCAAGTACACAACCTGCCCGTTCTTAACAGTGAAGTTTTAAGAAAGCCCAGAGAAACCATTATAACTGTGCTAACACAGCCATGTGGGAAGCAACAGGGGTGGGAAGCAGGGAACTGATGGATTTTGTGAAGGAAGAAGAGGGTAGGATAAAAAAAAAAAGTTACTGGCAAATGAGGTGTATCACCGATCCTCACTTTGGGTTATATATTCTGCAATATGGTAGTGTGGAGGACTGCAGGGGACCAGCTTCTCATCCCGAGGTTCATTCTCACAATTTCTAGTACTGTCTGAAACCTCCAACAGCCCCACTGCTCTTCATTACCTGCTTATTTGTATCTTATGTGCTACAGAATATGAGAGTATGTGCCCTTGTTACCTTTAAGCACATTAATACATTGCTGAGATTGGGCTTTTATCTGCTAATGGTTTATTAGATCTCTGACTTCTTCCCAGATATCACCGTGTGCTGCTTGCAGTGAAACTCCAGCAAGTACTCTGTCTGGCATCTAACGCCCATCACAACTCACGTACACATAAAGCATAACTAATCACTCAGGAATTGTCCATGTGGTCTGCAGACCACTTAGCACTGGCTTAAAACCCCCTCCAGTGTTTAGCAGAAGACTGTTAAGGAGCTAGGGCTACAGGGCTCAGGCTGGCATGTACAATGAAGTAAAGGTGCTTTGCTTAGAAAGAGAAAGAATTTGGAGTCAGCTAAGGATGAAATACTGAAAATTACTAATTTGTGTGTGTGTAGTTCAGGTTTTGATTCTATATGGTACCTTCAGATAAGGCCTTACTTGCATTTTCTCACTTTGAACAGAGAAGACAGACGTATCTCACTAATCATTCTTAGGAGATTCCCTATTTGACTTGTGAATTCTGTAGGAGAAATTAATTCCTTCAAAGTATTATCACTGAAACTTAAAGTTAAAAAAACAAACAAACAAACAAGTATCTGTTGATGATATACTCTGGAGATGTGTACTTCTGCAACACAATTTGATCTAAATTAAATGTTAAGAAGATTAAGCATCACGTAGTTCACATTGATTTATAACAAATCAGGCATTTCCATCAGTGTACCATACTAATACTGTGGTTGTGTTAATAACATGCAGTCACTGTCTACGTCAATTAGTAAGACCTTGCTGGGTTCCTTGTTTATATGGTACTAAAGTCCTACGCGATCTAAATGGGTCACTGACCTCTTACAGCAGCAGTAACAGGCATACTTTGCACTCGCACGGCTCCTTTCATCTCAGGGCACTTCTGAAACACGAATTCTCGTTACGTCCCCGTGACACACAGGTAGGCAGGTGTTCCTGCACACTTCAAAGCCAGGTGGACTGTGTGCAGCTCAACGAGGTTATGTAACTTGGCCCAAATTCCCTGGGAACAGCTGGGAATACGAGCTCTCCAGTTGCTTGTTCTGAATGTCCAGACAATAACACTTACCCAAAAAATGAGCTTCATAAAGCATTAATCAAAATGTTTAACCCCCTGCCAGGTTTGGAAATGGCATGGACAGAAGATAAGCTCACTAATTCTTTTTGATACATTATTCATGACTTGTTCTGCTTTTCTGGCAACCCCCCCCCCCCCCTTTTTTTTTTAAGGAAAACAAACAAAAGAAATCCATTCAAATACAATAAGGTTTGTTTTTCAAGCACTTATTGAAAAAAAAAATCTAAAATGTGTAGCACCTCCCTTATGGCTTGACTGTTTGAACCCAGCTACTGAACTGTGCGCAACATACAGCAGCTTCTCTGCGGGACGAGAACACGCCGTGATCTCAGCAGAAAGCAGTAGTCAGACTCCGCTTGGTTAGGTTCGGTTTCCAAGCAGCTGCATGCCACTGAACATTATGTCTGCATACCTAATAGTTTTGTTTGTAAATAAAATTGCCCAACCAATTGCTAGTGACATCGGTTGAAACGAATGGTTCAGGGCCTGGTGATACTATTCTGTGATTGTAGCTAGAAAGGAAAAAACTTACCGTTTCAGTGGATAACTACGGGACAACTGCAGATAGGCCTGCACTGAGGGTTCAGACTATTTTCAAAATACTGCTATTTGTCTGTCCTTTGCCATTCTGTGAGCAGCAGTTATCAGCCACACTTGCAAATAGCCTTTCATCCTGCTTAAGGCTGACTGTGCACTTGTGAGAAAGTTCTTTAACTAATTTGCACCTTATTTTCTCCCCTTTATAATAACAATAATGCAAATGTACACACAAATTACAAATTAGGCCATCATAATCTACGTGAGCAGCTTTGACACTGTTTTAAAAAGAAAATCCACGGAAGGGGTAACAAATTTTTGAGCTCACAGGGTAACAGCAGTGTTATTTGCTGGGTAAGTTGTTTGAGGTTGTGCTCCACTCCACCGCATGGGAGCAGTTAATCTATTTACTTCCAAGCAAGTACGTCTAACAAAATTTTCCATGGGAGCCAGGATTTTTAATGAAAACTCTGATCTACAGCAACCAATTATAGTGAATCTGGGAATAAGATGTTGAGAGCTGAATGCTCTCACTAGCCGAATGAAGGGGAAAATCTCTCTTCTGGTGGCGTTAAGCTCTCTGGATGAAAAACTCTGTTGTGTGTATTTGTCTGTATGTGTGTGTATACATGGAGATAAATACATATCTGCATGTGCATGCCTACATGCACACATTTGTGCAGAAAAGGAGAACTGAACCAAAATATTTGGGATAATTTTCCTGAAGGCCTTACTCTCAGCAGAAAACTTCCGAAAAGCTTTGCTGTACTGTACATAAATTGTAAGGGAAACAGTGGATTAGAAATGGTTTACTTCACTAGACTTTTTAGTGATTTACCTGGTCATACATCAGGAGTGCTTTTTCTGGTAGGAAAAAAAAAAACAACAGGTATTTGTCTAAGAAGGTTTTACGAGGTGAACAGATGAGGTTAGATGACTAGACTGGAAAAACTCTGTCATATAGCCTTGGCCTAAAGCGTTATTGGATTAGGGTCCGAGGGTCACCAGGAGACATTTCACTGCCTATAGTGGTGCTGGAACAGACTGCAAGAGATGAGCGTATCAGTTTTCATGAGCACTGCTCCAGCATTTTTTACTTTCCACAAACTAAACAAAATTGTCATGGGAGATGTATCGTATAGGGCAAGGATGACAATCACAAACTATGTTCTGCAAATATTCTATATCCTTCCTGTAAATCTCCCACAAAGAAGCAAGACATCTAGAGACAGCAGCATACCAAGGATCTGGCAGCTTCCTACTGATGCTGGCTGTTGAACAAAACTGTTCAACACCTAGAAAAGCCTCCCAGGTAAAAAAACTGAAATTCTCTGTTTCTCATTTTTCAATCCCAGGCTACTATTACTAGGTTTTGTTAAGAAGGCTCTGCTTTGAACACTGCTTCCAAGTACTCTTCCCCTTTGAGAGAGCAATGTACGAATTCAACTTCTTAAAAGGGTTAATGAGTTAGGGCATTTTTAAAGACCTCTTCCTCCCTTTGCAAGTAAAGCATGTTCTCTGCCCAATTTTCTACAGTCACCTCTTACTTCCGACCTATAGTTCCTGTCTCTTTCACAGCACTGTCCAGAGGGGGTAACTTCACTTCATGTTAATTTGGCTGCCATGATCATTCCTAGAAATCTTTTTTATCTGAAGCATACATTCACAGAAGGATGTACCGTAGCCTTTTCGGAGCTATCTGTTGGCACACCCATTCTTTTATGTTGCTTACATTCAGGCCTGTTATTAAAATTATTACAGTTTTGGAGAGCAGAAACGTGACTGGCTCAGCAAGTCAATGTATTTTCAGCAATATAAGTCCAACAGTAATGTCCTATAGGTGTAAAAAATAACTCCCTGTATTACATACAGGAAAATAAAATTACTTTGCTTGTTGTCTGTAAGGGGATCTCTTCAGATGTGGAGTAACTTGTCCCTGCCTCAGTTTCCAGATTTCCTTGGAGGTAAGTCTCCCATCAGGCTGGTATGAAAACCATCTTTCCAGTTTCCATTCCCGACTAAAGGTTTTCTGCAGGAGTCTCCCTGCTGTTTTTTTTTTTTTCTTCCTTTTTAATTAAGCACCTACCCACCCAGTAATCTGAGACAGCAGATACCCCAACTCCCCCAGAGGGGCCAATCCCAACCTATGACATGGCTATCAAACAAAAACCAATTTCTGAGACATTTTCTCCATGATGCTGTAAAAGTTAGATAAGATAGGTAAATAACATCCACATGTTAACATCCCTGCCATGTAACTCGTTCCAGATCAGACTGAAGGGCCCTCGTTTATAAAATTGCAATCTTTTACTTGCTAATTTTTCAAATTCTACTCTAGAGCATTCTGAAGTTGATGGGATGTTTTTAAGAGCTTGACAAGGATTTTGAACTAAGCTGACCTTGTATGAAGTAAACTGCATACATGCACCTGTCATACCACATTTGCTAAATAAACTGCTTTCCATTTAGCTTCTGTTATGTTTTTAATATGACATAGTTACCAGCATTTAAGCCCCGTTTTCCTTGCTGTCTCTACCTTTTGTTTCCCTTGTTTTCCCCCAGCTGTGATTTATAGAAGACTGGCTTACTAGGAAAGTACGTAGTTGTTAGACAAAGATGGAATTGCATTTTTTTTAATATCATGGTTTACTCAAATTTAAAGGGAGAAAAATTATATTAGGACAGCCATGATAAACACATGGTTGATGTTTACTGCTTTTCCTACCGCAACATCTGTCCTTCGATTTTCCTCTTTACAAATCGGTGAAAGTACGCGCTCGTTTTCTGGTGTCTTTGCTTACAGAGCAAGGGAGCATGTGCCTATTCTGGTTAGAAAGCAAGAGCTGCTCAGCAAAACTGAGTGATTTAGGACAAGGCAGAAAGTGACACGAGATGCAATACTTACTGTGGCTGCCCATCTTAACGCTTGTGCAGGAGCCTCAGTGCATTGTGCGCTATTATAAAGGGAGCCCCTATACATGTGTATGCCTGCCTGACACAGGACCGGGCCCTTACCTGTCATAAGCACCCGAGGGAGCGCCCAGCGAGCTCTCCGCATCGCGATGCTACGCCAAGCAAGCATCCCTACGGAAAACCTCGGGCCGAGGGGGCGAGGGCATCAATCCCAAACCTAATTCGTGCTTCCCCCCGTGCTCTCCCTCACGGCGGGGGCCCTGTGCGCCAGGGGGGAGGCAGGGAGAGGCTTCACCTGCGGCCCCGGGGGGATGCGGAGCTGCCCCCCCCCCCCGGCTGAAGAGGGGACCCCGCCGCTGCGGCACCGCCGCGCCGGGGCTGCGGTGGGCACGGGGAGGGGAAAAATAGTAATAATAATAACAATAATAATAAATAATAATAATAAAATTATAAATAAAGCAAGACCCGGCCGAACACATTATGTAATTTATTATATAATCTTGGGGAGAAAAAAAAATATATATTTAGGTAGAAGTCGCCCTCCCTGCAGCCAGCCCCAGCCCCCGGGCTGCGCGCAGGGGGGAGCCGGGGGAGGGCGGCGGGGCCCGGCCCGGCCCGGCTGGGCTCGGCTCGGCTGCCTTACCTGCTCCCCGAAGTCGATGGCGATGTTGGTGATGCCCAGCGGGACGAGGAAGCGGATGAGGGGCCAGTAGTTAGTGAGCGCTGGAAATTTCACCATAGTCCCAGCTGCGCGGGGGCCCCAAGCGCATCTGCCGCGGCGGGAGACGGGCGAGGGGGGACGGCGGCGAGGAAGGATGAAAGGGCGCAGGAGGAGGAGGAGGAGGAGGAGGAGGAAGAGGAGGAGGAGGAGGAGGAGGAGGAGGAGGGTGGCTGCGTGTCGGTGCGGCGAGAGCAGCGCCGAGCCCCCCGGCACGGTCCCTCCCTGCCCGGCGCTGCGCGGCGCGGCGCGGCCCTGCCGGGTGCTGTCTGTGCCGGCTCAGCAGCACGCCCGGCAGATCAAGTCCATCCCCGCTGCCCTCCTCCCACACGACAGCGAGCCGCCGCCGCCGGAAAAAAAAAGAGGAGGGACACCGCCGGCCGCTCCTGCGGGCAGCGCTGCCATCCTCGGGGCGAGGGGGCAAGGGGAAGGGCGCGGAGCAAGCCCCCCCCCTCCGCCTGACGCTCGCCGGCGGCAGGGCGACGGCTGCAGCGCCGCGCAGGGAAACGCCGCCCTCCTCTTCCTCCTCCTCCTCCTCCTCCTCCTTCTCCTCCTCCTCCTCCTCCTCCTCCTCCCCGCCGCCCCGGGGGGCCCGGTGCGGGGCGGTGGTGGCGGCGCCGCTGTCCCGAGGCACGTGTCTGTGACACACGGGCTGTGCTGCCGGAGGCTCGGGGGGAGAGAGCGGCACCGAGCGGCTCCTCCTGACGAAGGAGAGCCCGGCGGGCTGCCCCGGCCCCGGCACCTGTCGGATAGAGGGGCACGGAGGGGGCTGACCCCCCAAAAACGTCGCCTTCCCAGCGGGTCTGCGGCCGCCCTACGCCCGCCCGGTGCCATTTTGAGGCGGGGGGCACAGCCCGGGTAGAAACAGAGCTGGAGGCTCCTCCAGGTCCTTCAGGCTTCATGCAGGGGCACTTGGAGAGCTACAGGAAAGCTGTGGGGCCGTAGCCAGCCATGCTCGTGGCTTTTGTCTGATAAAACACCCGAAATAAATAAATGGAGAATGTTGGCCAGCGTGATCTGTTTGCTATCCAAAGCCTCTGCCTGAGATCTGGGCAAGGGGAAAGCGTTCGTGGCCCAGCCCTGCACGCACGAGGGTCCTGGCGTGGCTTTCTGAGCCACAGCCTTGGGAAACTGAGAGGCCCTTTCAGTGCAAGGTGTGGGAGGAGGAAAACAAAGCCCTTCTGAACACTTTGCGGAAGTTTTTCAGCATTTTAAATCTTGCAGGGGGATTTGGGGGTTTCCTTGTAATTGAGTTCCTCTGTAGCGTTCAGCCTGATGATATCACCTTTCACATCTCAAGGCGACAAAGCTTAAAAAGGAGGGTTGGCAAGTATCTCAGGAAGGCCAAAGTCACGTGCAGCCTAAAATGTCCCTGCTCCTCAGGAGGGCGGTGGCCAGTGGGGGAGTGGTGGCAGCCTTCCTGACCATAAGACTTGTGCTAAAATGTTCACATGAGCGAGAGCCATTCCACATATTTTGGAGAGTCAACAGGAGGCGAGCTCTGAAGATCCTTAACAGGCAGATGGCTTGCTGTGGGGTGGGGTTGGGGCAAAGCCAGCCTCAGTTGTCGCTGGAGGTTTTATCCCTCCTACAGCTGGAGTTTGGCACACCTAGTAGTAGCCCATACACAGACATGTGGCCCAGCCTTCCTTATGGACACGCAAGATCAAACTCAAAATGTTTATGAGCCCTGTGAGGGTGCAAACCTGAATTTGTCTTGTAGATCAATTAACATGCCACAGGCATGGTGTCATGGGGATGAGGCAGTGGAGCAGTGTAAAGCAGAGGACAACAAACTGAGAAGCGTGGAGCAAGAGTTGTTTGTAATTGTGTAAGTGTGTCTTTGAATTAACAGCATGATTATCTTCGTCTTCCAGAGGAAGATCCCCCTCTTTATCCTTCGGCAAACAGTATGCCCCTGAAGCATCAACAGGAGAATAAATCCAGAGCTCAGTGCCCCAGCACAGCCTGTGGTTGCATCCATGTGAACGTTGTGTGATTATTTTTCAGGGTGGTGTTGAAAAGTGCAAACTAATTTGTTTTCCAAAGAAAGTAAACTGTAAGCTCTGTTCAAGGGAGGTATCTAATCATCTCTAGACCTTGCTGGGGATCATGAGGTTTTGAACCAGTGGTTGGTCCACAGGACAGCTTCAGATTGTGGCTGTGATGGGGAGCACTGAGTCCAAGCAACCAGGCTTATGTTAGGCTGGAGTAGAAACTCCAGTGTAGAGATAAAGGCCTTAGTGCCAGCTCCTTTGCTTCACTTGTTCGTTCGCACCAAGCTGGATTACATACCCGTCAGTTTAGACAGAGCCTGTGTGTAGGCTTATGTGCAAGGCTGCAGAAGATCCATGTAGGTGGGCCCTTTCTTTGGACAAAGTTAATAGCTTTTGAAGACAAAACTGGATATATTCCAAAGCATTAATTTTCCTGAGATTGTATTTGGTTTTAGATAACTCTATTGTCAGTAACTAATTTCTTTGTGATAGGACTGGATTTTATCGTGAGTGAGGTCATTCCTCATTGGCATGGGTCTAAGAAAAACCTGGAGCTGAAATTGTGGAACAACATTGTTCACAGCTCCATATTTTTCCATATTTTCTAGTTAAGTTTTGCTATTTTGTTTCAGTTTAGAGCAGTGTTTTTTGGTTTGGTTTGTTTTGTTTTAGGGGAAAGAAACATTTAGCGCTGTTCTTCAGCAGAGAAAATTGAAAGGGAAACCCCCAAACCATTTGTAAATATATGACTTTAACTTGCCATTTGAAATTTTCAGGTGAGCTGATGTTTGAGGACTACCTCCTTGCATTCCTGGCAAAAACAAGCCACCACAAAATTAAATCAAAACATTTGAAAACCGAGCACATGGCTTACAGTAATAATTATAAAGCATACACAGTGATCAATTATTTTGTCACAAAATTATGTTCAGACCTGGAAATACTAAGACACCTGAGTAGTTTAATGGAGTGTAACAGAAGCATATCCATTTGGGGATTTATTATGTATTTGTAAGGTAGTTGATCAGTGGGTAGTGGATCAGGCTTCTTACATCTGTAATTAATTACCATCTGATTAGGTCACATGAGAGTTCTGATTAACTTTTGGTCTTCCTACTGCTTAAAGCAATAGAATAGTTTTAAGACTAGTTTACATTTACTTCATAACCTGTACAGGAATGTACTAAGAAAATGTTAACATAACTGATGCTCTCCAAGTCCCAGATATTAAAATTATTAAACTGATTTAATAAACTATTGGACTATTTTTTAGATTTGTCTGTCTTCTCATTCATGTCTTCTGTTTATGGGATGAATGTAGTTCTTGTATGCTTCTTTTCCAGTCCAGGTCATATTTACTGTTACAGAACTTAGTCCTTCAAATTTGTTAAAGAAACAAAATTGTGTTTGGAACCAAAGAACAAGGATGGCTTCTTACATCTTGAAGTCAGTAGTTTGCTCAGCTGATGAGCTGAGGAAATAGGTCATTTTAGCTGTCTTGGGCAAAAAACAGTGATTAGTAATCATTTCCTTTCTAGCATATTTTCTGTTACACTACATTCTTACTCATATACCAAACACTGTCTGTTTGTTTAATGGAATAATAAAGACACAGAGAGAACAGCGGGAAATAATTAGACATAATCTCTCTGCTTTAGATAGAAAAGATCTAGCCCAGGGATATCTCGAAACAGGGCAGTCACTGGAGATGGAAGTCCATGTGGACCGTGTACAGTTTTGTAATATATATTGCATACCATAATTCTCTGCAGTGGATTATAGTATGAACGACGAAGCGATGAAGCATAGCAGCAGAAAGCTTCTTTGTGCCTGGTAGTGAAAGGTGCCTGTAATTTCTGCTTAAGCAACAGGGTCGAAGTCTGAAGATGTACCCCCAGCAGATTGCATGAGGCAATCATACAATTTAGCTTTACTCATGCTATCAGAAACCTAACATGCAGGTCAGCATATGAGCTTTAACATGTGTTAAAGATTCACGGTCCTTTCCTGAACTTACAGCAGGCCCCTCACCAGAGCTGCAAGATGGGTATCTTGAGAGGCCCCTGCTATGGTACTGCCTTGCTTCAGAAAGATGCCTCTATTTCGTTGTTGAGACTACTGCTAATTAGCTACCAGAGAAAATGAGTCTTGTGTTTTTTTTTAATCACTGCGCTTGGTCTTTCCATCCCCAGCTGGCTATTTAGCTGTCAACCTTGCTTTGTGGAGTTGCTGGCTCTCTTCCAAACCTTATCTTCTACCTAGGGTATTATTTTTTTTCCCCTTACAGTCTGCCAATTGAGAAACATTCAATGTATAAGAAATTCAGACTAGTGTATAACAAAATTTGTGAGCCAATTATTCCGTGTAGGATGGACAAATTGGGTTTCCCGGCCTACAGCATGGCCGATGATCCTGGTCTCTGAATGGCCTTGGGCTGGAAGAGAGCAGATGGCAACTATTTTCTACTGTCTGAGAAAGCAGAAGGACATCTCTACAGTCATGTTCTGCTTCTGTCCTCAGTTATTCTTGCAACGGTTGCTTCTTGCAGACACATCTTTTAAGTTGAAATTGAGTCTGATGCATATAACAATAATTAAACCGGGAAGTTTGTCATTTTAAAATGTTGTCAAACTATGAGTGAACGTTACTGCAGGAATGCTCAGAATATGCATTTATACTTCGTGGAAAAAGAACCATTCATATTTAATATTGAGGAATAAAACGTAAAAATCATCTGCCCACTAACTTTGTTTGGGGACTGGCCAGACCGAAAGATCGGTTTTAAGGAATTTTCACGGCCCAGCATGATGCAGCCCTTCTTCACCCAGGACCCCAGTTCTGCAGAAAGCCGGTTTCACAGGCCTCGGAAAGAAGATTGTCCTTTTTCCTGAAAGGCAAAGGAGAGTCATATACACAGCACCTTCTCATCTTAATTGTAAACTAGGCCTATGTCACTGCAATTACCGAGGGCATTGTGTTCTTGGGCTGCGTGCCTGGCTGTGACTTCTGGGCTACTGAAGTTCATAACTAGAAAGAATACAGAAATGCTTCAGGAAAAGGCTATATATTTAAATAACATTTTATTCCATGAAGGGGTAGAACTGAAATGAAAGATCAGAAAACAGGAATTAGGGTTTCCAGTCAGACAAGTGCCCGAGTAATCCAATTCAAATTTAACTACAAGCTCTGTGTGAAGAATAAAAATGATCTTTCCAATTGTCCCCTCCCTAAGGCCAGTCTGCTCTGGCCTCAGCTGGCTTGTCAAGTTAGATGATAAAGATGGGGGCCCTGCAGGAAGCCCGTGTCTTTCTTTTTTGTCTGACACAAGTGCATTGGGAGCTTCAGGCAAAGCTATTTCCCAACTCATGAAGCAGGAGAAGCTTCCTATTAATACTTAATAGACCAAGATAAGAAGAATGGCAGTTTTCAGTGGCGCAAGGAGACCTGGGTCAGTCAGCTGGCCCCTGGCTCATTTTTCAGGTAAGAATCAAAATGCTGCAGGAGATCTGCAGCAGGGGACCAGCACCAAACATGCCTCTACCACAGGGCTTCTAGGAATATTTACTCTGTACCCCTTGTCTTCACAATGGTGTTTCCTCCGCTGCTCACTCAAACCCGATGCCTAGGGTGATCCCAGCTGTGTGTATGATTTGTGGTCCTGGACTTAAAAGCCTAATTTGTCTTTTGGGCTTGTGTTCTGAGTCCAAAACTGTATCTTCTTCTGAGACAATATCAGGCACGTGACTCTGCAGCAGCTCCAAAATGAGGGAACTGGTGGGAGCAGCTGGTTTTAAGCTGTGGGCTGTCAGCAGAGATACTCAGTGATGCCCAGCTGCGGCTCCACTAAGGCGACACTGTGCCATGTCTCAGAAGATTAATCCCAATGGCTCTGTTCTCAGCGTTGGAGTTGCATAAATACAGCATTTCAGGAAGCTATCTGGACCAGGCTCTGCCTGAATTAAAGATTTCTCTCTTTCAAATGTGTGTAGCGTGGCATCTGCATTCCTTAGGGACTTCAGTGCTTATGAACCTTGTACACTACAAAGGGGATTGCATTGTCCTTACATCATGCCTGAGGCTCTGGCGTTGTTTCATGATCAGAGTGAGAGAAGGAGGAGAGAGATCTCTTTAGCTTTCTCATAATCAAAGCAAACATATACAAATGTTGCTTTTTCTCACCACATTAAACCTTTTGACAGTTTTTTTTTTTTTTTTTTTTTTTGGGGGGGGGGAGGTGTTGTGTACAGGGTTTCACTACTATAATTTATAGTTACTGGATGAAATTGGATTAGAGTTTTATTTTTAATAGTTAAAATCATTTAGATTATACATCATACATTAAAAAAAAAAAAGATTATTATCTATGCATCATAAAATCTTGAAAGAAATGTGAATAATCATTTAAAAATATTTCCCCCAAATTATTTATAGTTAATAAATTGCAATGCACTTATACACTTAACAAACTTTGATCTACCTGGAATTCAGAATCTGTTCTTATGTACATTTAGCATCTGTGATCCAAGCATTAGGGCTTTTTCAGCCTGTTTGCTTCTCTCTGAAACATCTGTATGTAATATCATTTGCTGTGCTATATATCAAATATAATGAGTACACAGCCTTACAAATACTGTAAGAATTGCAAAGGTCAATTTTTATGGCGTTATGTATCTTTAAAACATTAATTAATATTAAACCTTAGCTGTCTATGGAGGTTATGGGTTGAACAACTTTAGCTAACACATTTGAGAGGGTGTTGAATTTATGTTCCAAACATTCAAATTCTACGCCTTTTTATGCTATTGAACTCAGCAATTAGATCGACTGAGAATATGTTTAAATGTTTCAGATATATGCATTTATAAGCTTTTGATACTGCATGCTCCCCAGTTCTCTTTAGCAGAGACTGTCTGTCCTAAATATGGGTCTTGCCAAGTACAGCTTCTCTGTTACTGAAACAATTATTAAAATAGCCTTTGTATAGTATGTATAGTAAAGTTATGAGTAATTTAACATATTTGTAAATAGATTTTGTGAATATGCAACTGTAATGCAACTGTGAATATGCATATTTGTGAATATGCAACTGTAAATGCATAAGCATTATTTATTAGTGTTTGTATGACTTAAAATACTATAGTATATGCATGCTTAAAGACAGTATTCCCAGAGTACTCTAGGATTAAACATATTAGAAAGCTTTACTTTTAAAACGTACAGTACTGCTGTCTGATATCTTAGACACTGCTGGTGTCTAGCCATTTGACTATAATATTTGATAAGATGTGCCTATTTTAGGTAAACGTGATTTTGTTGCTAATTTCCTTTTACCCTCTATGAGTTTTTAATAAATATTTGCTT
Organism: Anas platyrhynchos; assembly: GCF_047663525.1. Lineage (NCBI taxonomy): Eukaryota > Metazoa > Chordata > Aves > Anseriformes > Anatidae > Anas > Anas platyrhynchos. The sequence goes on along the minus strand of NC_092588.1, from coordinate 88,592,308 downwards.
TTCCTTTTTGGAATGAACATTCTGAACTTTTATGATATGGATGTTATTAAACAGGATATAAGGAAGTGTTAAGATGCCAAGGTAGCCAATTTATGAAACTATACAAAACACTTTTCAGAGCTTTCATTGCTTGCCTGCCAGACCCAAAGTGCTCCACATATTTGAGGTTGTCCTCATGTGATATATGTTGCAATACCAGAAGTACCGAGACAAAAAACATAACTCTTGTATAGATAAGCAAAATAGAGGGACATGAATGACTTCTGCAGATTTGGTAAGAGGACGTATCCCAGATTTTTAATCAACCCTTTTGCATTATTTGGTTTATTCAAATTTTTCTGATGAACTTAAGGAAGAAAAAAAAAAAGTTTGCTCACAGACAGAGTCCACACTGTCCAGTTAGTTCATTAGTATTTAGAGAACAAGCAGAACTTAAAAAACAAGTATAGTCAGTTATTTGTGTGTGGATAATGTTCTTATCCAAGGTCTCAGACATTTGTTGTTCTTTTCTAGATAAAGTTGTATCATTATCTTCTACTACTACAAATACTACTACAAAAAAATAAATGAAAAAATAGAGAAGCAGCTTCATGTGAAAGCTGAAAATATTTCCTCCAAGGCCTGGATATCAGGATATTTGGGATTCTTAAAAAAAAAAAAAAAAAAAAAAAAGGAACAGAAGCCTGTGTAATTGACAAAACAATGCAAGCTGCTTTCACAGTTTAGTTAGAACCTTATATGACTTCTCAAAATACTTACCATTGAAAAATGGATTGACTCTTTATCATCTCTCTTCTGTCCTTGTGAGCTGTTTACCACATCTTTTAATAAGGGAGGGATAGATACAGGGTAATTGAAGGTTGCCTGTTCAATTTTTAGTCTCTGGTTAGACAGACAAAGTCAATATTGCCCTATCCAAACAAAGGCAATTGGTAGATAATGGTGAATAAATAAATGGTGAAAATCTAAAAGCAATTCAACTTCAGCTAATACAAAAAAATCATCTTTATCATACTATTTATAGCTACCGAACAGAGTCAGGATGGTCAGGTCCTCTTAAAAAAGGAAGCAGTGATGGAAAGATGAAAGAGAATTCACTTTACCTGACCCTACATTACTGGAATTGTCTACCAGCTGACAAATTTCAGCAGAAGATCTCTCAGTGATAAATTCTGTTATTTTGGTCAAATGCCTTCCAACAAATAAAAATGAGTTTAAGATTTAAAAAAATTCCTCTATTTCTTTGCACTTTCCCAGTGAGCTTGTTAAAACATGTAGAAATCTTATTCTATGCTGATAGAACTATGTTGAATAACATAAAGATTGGCATTTTTCCTTCATTTATCATTTTCACTGTCATTTTTTTCTCCAGTTTCAAAAGAGACAAAATTAAAGACAAAAGAGACTAGGCCCAGCACTAGCTATCATTTGGATGCAGATATAAAGCATCTTAGGTTCCCCTGAGATTCACTCAAAATTCCTCAGCTTTCCCTTCTGGAGATTTCATTAACAAGATTCACATTTTTTTCTAGGACATGGAAAACTAAACATTTCAAGTTTGGTTATCAAACTTTTCAATTGTTTGCTTATTTTTTAGGTACAATGCAATCAAACTGCCAATCCCCTCAGACTCATGATGTATATTTATTGTGTAAACTAGGTATCCTTGTATTTGGATACAGCCAAAGACACATTTCCCACATGCAGGTGAAATGAAACTCTGTTAGCTGAACCACAGAGTTCTGTGATTAACTTAAAAAAAGAGCACTATGACATAGTCATTTCTGCCTATGGGAATTCAGATTAACATGCTATTCTCTTAAAATGTGCTTGTGTGGCAGGAAACATTTGTCATATGCAATGGAATAAAACAGAATTAATCTACTCAATTACTACTCCTGTTAGAAAAGTAAAATTTGTAAGCTGAATGGTTTCCTTCCTAAAACTATCTAACATGAATATTGTCCCTACTCACGATAAAACACAAAGAGTTTGGTGTAGGCCCCAAGAGAAACACCAGACCCACCAGTATATGCAGCAGTTGGTCACTAAATCTTCCTTTCAAGAAAAGAACCTTCCAGTTGTAAATAAATATTTTGTGAAGAACTGTATTAGGTCTGGCGTCATCTTGAACAAAGATTGATTTTGTTAATGAAATTCCATAGTGATAATCAATCTCTCTCACATCCAAACTACATCATAATCTCTGCTTAAAATGTCACAATATGAGATAAACCATGTGATTCAAAGCTCCCATAAGCAGAATTCACAAGTCTGAGCTACTGGGGCCTTGTCTGGAAGAGGGGGATTCTTCTAACCCTAAACCCTAACTCTAACCCTAACCCTAACCCAAACACCAACCCCAACCATAACCCTAACCATAATGACCCTATCCCTAATGACCCTAATCCTAACCCTAGAGTCATAATTAGGTTTAGGGTAAGGGTTAGGGTTAGGGTTTTTTGGAAAGAGAGAACGCGCAGAGTCCTGTTGGGGTTCAATAAAAGCTCCCAAAGGGAGTTCAGGTCTACCCAGAGGCTTCCATTGGGAGCGCTTCTTGATGGGAGAAATCGCCCTAGTCCTGCATGTGTGAAGAAGAAGAAAGGAGGAGACATGCTGTTCCTTTTGGGTCATGTACTGCTCATGTATCAGGTCAAGCTGGCCAGCTGCATCCCACCCTGCAACACCACAGAGCTGCACAGAGAGCAGCCACACTGCTGTGGGTACACAGGAACTGGAATCTGCTCAAAGTGGTGGTGCAGAGCAACGAGGGAGTCAAAGCAAAGCCTTTGGAGGGAGCAAAGCCTTACAGTTGAAGCAGTCTTGCCTGCTGCCATTTTTTTCATTTTTTCCCCAAGTTAGCCTTTTTCCAGTAAAGTTTGATTTTCTTGCAAGGAGAAAGCTATTTGTCATTCTTGAATACCTAGAAAATAAAATTTGTTTTATCAGATGCTCTTATGATCCCCAAAAGACTATCTGCTGGTCCTGGGAAAACTTGGAAATTTTTTTGAGATTTTTACTCTGTCAAAGATTTGTTGAAGATGGTCAGATGGCTTGAAGAGTGTCAGACAAGGATAAATGGATGGACCAGCACAGAGGCAGACTGACTAATGTGTTTACGAAACACATCTTTGTGTTGAATGTGGCCTGTAACAACTGTGCCTTTTGCCTGCAAGTTTTATTGGTCTATAAAATAGAAAAAAAAAAATAGAATAAAGGTAAAGTATTTTGCCATTTTTTCAGATATTTTATATCTACTTATTAACTTATGCACAAGCCATTGGAAAATTTAAGTTAGGTTTCTATAAAGGTAGAATGGATCCCTAAATCCTATTGATGTAGATAAAAAGCATATCCCTAAGGCTTGATATTGCAGATAAAAGGCATATAGGAAAAGAAACCATGATCATTGATTGGCTTACATGAATCACTGGGAATACAGTGTTAGAATCAATGCCAATTGTCTAAAGATTAATCTCCCTGTTAAATTTAAGCACTGTTTGATTCACAGCATGCACACTGCCTAGGCAATTGCATTTAACTTAGGGCTTTGGTAGTAGAAGACATTACAAATGCAGTGAAATAACGTGCCAGCCCCAGGTTCCTGCCATGTGATCTTCCAGCTCTGGGGGTTCACATACCCCTTGGGCAAAATCATAAGGTTGTGTTACATGCATTGAACTGAAATCATGTGAATAAAGCACAGTCTTCAATGTTTCAGAGTACTGTGTTTATGTATTTTGACAAATTTAGTTGAATCTTAATTACTTATGTAGCTTCAGAATGTAAATTTATTTATTTTTGCAAAAATAATTGCTTTTGTAGCATGAGAGTGATCACATCATTGTGCTGTTTGTAAGCCTCTGTGACAAATTAGGACCAGTCACCGATAAGCTGGCAATTGCTGCTCATTTCCACTGGGGGGTATCTTAGTTTCTGTACTGACCTTACATATTTTATCATAGAAAAATCACTCATTTTATCTGCATGCAACATTTTAATTACTCCCTTAATAGTTACCATGCTACAATCACTTCTCTGTGTTTGTTAATTAAGATGAGTGGATGAAAGAAACACAGCTCTGTGTGGCTGCAGTCTGTTAAAGTCCTGCTGCTGATCAGTTCTGTGGCACCAGTGGGGGTAAGGACGAGCAGAGCGAGTGTTTCTTCTGCTGCAGGTTTGCATACATTTTCTAGGCTTTCAGCATTTCTCCTGGGCATAAAAATAAGAACTAAACTGGGCAATGGCATGTCTGCTCTATGAAAAAGCAGTTCCTTATTGTGTTTGATAACTCTAATGTGACAGAAAAGTCCCTCCAGTAGCTTTGTGCTGAACTTCTAGGTTAGTGAGAGGCAGTTATTTGCAACGTTAAATTTGGGGCTGATTACTTGCTCATAGCGTGCTGATGTTCAGAATCTATTTTAGGATTCTGGCTGTTGAGATATGATTCAGTGCAGACTAGTTTGGCTGTTGTGAGGAAAATCCATAATTATGTAGCTTTGTTATTTCTGTGTATTTAGGTAATTCTCAGACCGCCTTGCTACTTGATTGCAAAAATTGCCTTCCAAGGACGGATCATATATTTAACTTTTTAAATGATTGATCCAGAACTCCTTATGTTCACGACACATTATCACTGAGCTTATTGGAGTTATTGGTATACGAATCAGGCATCGCCGACATTTTTCAGCCACACACCAAAAAAATTTTTTTTTTTGACCACAGGGTGCTTTACTTGGCACCCGGCCTGATAGCTGCAGATGGATCCCACCTATCTCTAAGCGGAAAATGGATCCTAGCCCAGGAGCTGGCAGGGCTCATTGAGAGGGCTTTAAACTAGGTAGGAAGAGGGACAAGGATGAAATAAGGCTCATTAGAGGTGAGCCAGGGAAGCAGTCTAGGAGGTTTCTGGAGAGCATGGAAGATAGCTTCCTGATGCAGCTGGTTAGTGAGCCTACCAGGGGTGCTGCCCCACTAGACCTGTTCACAAACAGAGAAGGACTGGTGGGAGATGTGGTGGTCGGGAGCTGCCTTGGGCAGAGAGACCATGAAATGGTAGAGCTCTCTATTCTTGGTGAAGTCAGCAGGGTGACCAGTAAAACTGCTGTATTGGACTTCTGGAGAGCAGACTTTGAGCTGTTCAGGACACTGGTTGGCAGAGTCCATTGGGAGGCAGTCCTGAAGGGCAGGGGAGTCCAGGAAGATTGGGCACTCTTCAAGAAGGAAATCTTGAAGTGGTCTGAGTGGTCTGTTCCCACATGCCCCAAGATTAGGTGGCGTGGAAGAAGACTGGCAAAGAGGGTTTATGACCTTTGGAAAAGAGGGCAGGTCACTCAGAAGGATTATAAGGATGTTGTAAGGATGTGTAGGGACAAAATTAGAAAGGCCAAAGCTCATCTGGAGCTCAATCTGGCTACTGCTGTTAAAGGTAACAGAAAATGTTTTTATAAATACTTAACACGAAAAGGAGGACTGAGGAGAATCTCCATCCTTTACTGGATGTGGGGGGAAACTTAGTGACAAGAGACGATGGAAAACGCTGAGGTGTTTAATGCCTTCTTTGCCTCAGTCTTTAGCGGCAATACCTGTTGTTCTCTGGATACCCAGTACCCTGAGCTGGCGGAAGGGGACAGGGAACAGAATGTGGCCCTCACAATCCACAAGGAAATGGTTGGCAATCTGCTACGGCACTTAGATGTACACAAGTCGATAGGGCCCGATGGGATCCACCTGAGGGTACTAAGAGAACTGTCGGAGGAGCTGGCCAAGCCACTTTCCATCATTTATTGTCAGTCCTGGCTATCAGGGGAGGTCCCAGTCAACCAGCAGCTAGCAAACGTGACACCCATCTACAAGAAGGGCCAGAGGGTAGACCCAGGAAACTATAGGCCTGTTAGTTTGACTTCAGTACCAGGGAAGCTCATGGAGCAGATTATCTTGAGTGTCATCACGTGGCACTTGGTGATCAGGCCCAGTCAGCATGGGTTTATGAAAGGCAGGTCCTGCTTGATGAACCTGATCTCCTTCTACGACAAAGTGACGCGCTGGGTGGATGAGCGAAAGGCTGTGGATGTGATCTACCTTGACTTCAGCAAGGCTTTTGACACCATTTCCCACTGCACACTCCTCGAGAAACTGGCTTCTCTTGGCTTGCACTGGCATATGCTTCATTGGGTTAGAAACTGGCTGGGTAGCCGGGCCCAAAGCGTTGTGGTGAATGGAGTTAAATCCAGCTGGAGGCCAGTCACTAGTGGAGTCCCCCAGGGCTCAGTACTGGGGCCAGTTCTCTTTAATATCTTTATCAATGATCTGGATGAGGGGATCGAGTGCACTCTCAGTAAGTTTGCAGATGACACCAAGCTATGCACATGTGTCGATCTGCTCGAGGGTAGGAAAGCTCTGCAGGAGGATCTGGATAGGCTGCACCGATGGGCTGAGGTCAACTGCATGAAGTTCAACAAGGCCAAGTGCCGGGTCCTGCACCTGGGGCGCAATAACCCCAGGCAGAGCTACAGGCTGGGAGATGAGTGGTTGGAGAGCTGCCAGGCAGAGAAGGACCTGGGAGTGATGGTGGACAGTCGGCTGAATATGAGCCAGCAGTGTGCTCAGGTGGCCAAGAAGGCCAACGGCATCCTGGCTTGTATCAGAAACAGTGTGACCAGCAGGGCTAGGGAGGTGATCGTCCCCCTGTACTCGGCTCTGGTGACGCCACACCTCAAATACTGTGTTCAGTTTTGGGCCCCTCGCTACAAGAAGGACACGGAGGTGCTCGAGCATGTCCAGAAAAGGGCAATGAAGCTGATGAGGGGGCTGGAGAACAAGTCTTACGAGGAGTGGCTGAGGGAGCTGGGGTTGTTCAGCCTGGAGAAGAGGAGGCTCAGGGGCAACCTTATCGCACTCTACGGGTACCTTAAAGGAGGCTGTAGCGAGGTGGGGGTTGGTCTATTCTCCCACGCGCCTGGTGATAGGATGAGGGGGAATGGGCTAAAGTTGCGCCAGGGGAGGTTTAGGTTGTATATTAGGAAAAACTTTACCAAAAGGGTTGTTAGGCATTGGAATGGGCTGCCCAGGAAAGTTGTTGAGTCACCATCCCTGGAGGTCTTTAAAAGATGTTTAGATGTAGAGCTTAGTGATATGGTTTAGTGGAGGACTGGTTAGTGTTAGGTCAGAGGTTGGACTACGTGATCTTGGAGGTTTCTTCCAACCTAGATGATTCTGTGATTTTATATATATTTTTTTCCATAGGTCTGACAGTTCTAATCCTATCACAATTATTTGAAATCTTGATAGTTCTTCCTAATGTTTCATTATGTCTCGTGGATATTGAGACATCTCTGGAGGTCAGGAGTGAAAAAAACAAAACCCTGCATATTTGATTTTTATTATGACTTGCTTATTGAATTGAATTCCTTCTGGTACCTTTTGTATCTCAGCAATAGCACAGATTAACTGTGGTTTCTGTTCAATTGTTAAATGACAAAATAGATGATGCATAGGTGTTTTCACCTGAGGGATGCTTTTGCTTATATTAGCATTAATGTAAAGTTTGATTCTGCTGTGATCAGCAGTTATGTTGATTTTATCAGTGTTTTTGCAGCACAACCAGATAGAAAGTATTTTAAAATGAACTTCTTTTTTCACCATTAGATTAGCCTCACATCTAGAACAAAATTATTTTCTTGAATTATAAATACCTTTCTAATTCAGTTTATTAATGTAGCATCTGTGAAGTTCTGTATTAGCTGGTCTCCCACTTGACCTGATAGCAACCTTCCAGTTTTGGTTGCAGCCCTGGCTATGGGTGGAGGCTAAAGCTCTTGTGGCTTTTTGGACCAAAGATGGTAATCTTCTCAGGATATGGGTAAACACAAGGGGTGTGGTCCTTCTAGTCCCTGAAATTATCCCTTTATCCAAGAGATACCATAGGCTGTTAAAACTGCCATGAGGACATTTAACCTGGAGTTGTCCTTCAAGTCCTGAACCTATTCCAATTTTTTTCTTCAATTTAGGTGTTGTTGGCAAAACACAAGAAAGCATTGCATTTTTTGGGCATTTCTGTAGTAAAACAGGCAATACTATTTGTTTAAAGGCAGATGTGTCCGGTGGATAGGCCACAGAGATGATCTCCCTTAAGGGGTGTCCTCTCCAGTTTCTGAAAGTTGAGGTCCTTCTTCACAGTCACAAAAATTGCCCCCAAAACTGCTAGATTAGTAGAAATTTGGTCCAACTGAGGTTGGCAACCATTTTGTGCTGTTGATTTCTAAGGCATCTCTAGGTGGTTTCCTAGATAGGAAAAGACGCTTAGGAAAAAACAGAGATAAGCTTAGCTTGTTTAATGAGTGCAGCCGTTCAAGCTTCCGAATGAAAACTGCAGTGTTACATGCTATGATAATTTAGAGACTGTCACTCCTTAAGCACACAGTGATAAATGGTGCCTACATTGCTGCTGAAAACAGCTGATGGCAGTGGCTGCAGCACCCAAACATGCTGCCTCTGCCTGGGCAGCTAAGACATTTGGCTTTGTGCAAAACTGATAGCAAAGATCTCTTTGTAGTAATGGTGTCAGATAAACACCTGATGTGGATGGGAAGGAGCGTTTGGCGGATGTTGCTGCTGCCAGGGCCACCAGTATGGTATATGCCGCTTCTTTCCTTGCTCTGGAGACCAGGAAGGTTGGCTCACTTACCTACTATTTCTGTGGTCAAGTTGGGCATGCCTCCAGAGCAGACAGATAGAGGGCTTGGGGAAGAATATGGAAAGCTTGTGCAGCAGCATGTTAGTGTTTGACTTACAAGGGAATTACACTGCCTGTGCTCATTTTCGCTGGGGCCACTGCTGGGGTGCAGGCAGGTGAGTGCTCCATGCCCCTTCTCTGTCCTTGTATGCTAGTGCATGTTCCTACTCTGCAAATAAATTGCTGCAACGTAGCTTATGTAGAGAGTCATTTATTTGCTTCACATCTCAAAATAAGTGAAAATATTAATGAGCAGTTGCAGTGTAAAAGGTAATGCTCTCATTAGCGGTGTTCTTGTGTTGTAGCAATAGAAAATTAGGAATGTTGATTTTTTTTCCACAGAGTATCAGGGCACCATAGGGACTCCTGGGGTGGGTCAGGCAGGGCCCATCCCAGCAAGCCCCCCATGAGCAGGGCACCAGGGACATCAGGGAAACCTCAGCCCCAGGGCAATGGGCACCTCGCTGGGGCCAGGCCCAGGCTGGGCTGGGCTGTTGGCCTGCTGGTGGGCCTGGCTGAGCAGGGCTATGGCCTACAACCTGGTGGAAGCTGTAGTTCAGATAGGGGCCAAAGGGCAGAGGCCTAGTTCAAAAGCAGCTCTGATTGTCAGGGGTTGGCCCTGCTGTGGCTCTGCCACTGTCCCCAGTCACTCAAGGAAGGAAGGGGACACCCCATGGCTGCGCTGGCCCTAAGCCAATCTTTTGGGAGGGGCCCTGACACAGGACCTCTTCCTTGGCACCAATTTATCAGAATTAAATATATTTGAGATTTGCTAGTTACCGTACATGTGTTGTGCACATTAATTTTTTGAATAGAGATTTAAATGTGATGTTCATTTTTAATCTGTTACAGATCTCTATGAATCCGTTCTGTTTACGCTTCAACACTCTTAGCAGAAACAGTTCTTACTAATCAATACACTGGTTTTCTGTTTTATCTAAGAAGGAAGCAGGGATTTGCTGCCTGCCTGCTTTATGCACAGGGATAACGCCACTGGAATCCTGCGAGCCTGTGTTGGAAGGCATCTGGAAGCTAGACGAGCCTTGTGGTTAAGCAGATTGATGATGATTTCTTTTCTGGCAGCAGGTGTCTGTAACTGACTCTGTGCTTTGCAAGATTATACTTTATCAAATAACTGTGCTGTCAAAGTTAATTAGTTCAATTTTATTCTACAGTTTACCTCCTTGATAACTACCTGTCAATAGTGAAAAGTTCTCAAAAAAAGGTCATGTGCTTTAGCTAGAGGATTTCAAGAACACATGAAAACAGACTTTTGGAAAAGGAACATGAAGGCTTTTTGTTGAATTTTGCTTTGCTGGTTGTTGCTGACAAAACTATATCAATATAAATGATACTTAAAAGCTTTTGGAGATTTTGACCATGCTGGAGTGTTTCAGGAGCCTGTCATCTGTCTTCATTTGAAGATGTCTCCCACCCTTGTAATGAAGTCCTGAATGCATAGAAACCTATGAACTGTGATTGAACTGTGATTATCACAAGATTGACCATTGCTGCCATGTACCATTTGTGATGGTGTGGAGAAAAACTGTTCCTCCAAACAATTGGTGAAGCATGCCAGAGTGCTTATCTTGCATTCTGTGAAATTATATATAAAATTTGGGCTGAAACAATGTCAGTGAATTAAGTTAAGGGGTTCATCTATCTGCCAGATACCATTTCTAACAACAACAATGTGCTGACCACTTAGTTCATAACTGCCAAACTACTTGACAAGGGGTTCAAGACAAATACCTGCATGTTCACAACACTTTTGGCCATCTTCCTACAGACAGAGACCCTGTCAGCACAAGGAGATAAATAATGTGTGTAGGAAAATTCTCACAAATGAAGCAGACTGTTCTTTCCCTTTCTACCCCAGAACACTGACTAAAGACAGGATTTATCAAAACAGTCAACAGCACTGCAGAGATGGTGAATACATGGCAGTAATTGCAAAAACAATTGTAACACTGCAAGGATTATACTGGATGCTATTTATCTCTCAGAAAAAAAAAAAAAGTAGAAATGCCATGTTTTTTGTATGCAGGATGTAGTACTTGGTCAAGATAATTGGTTCATTTTCTTTACAAGTCTGAGAAGTATCTTATACCGATAATCATCACCAGCTGAATTGTCAAAGAATTGTGTTGTGCTTTTATCTGCAGCTAAAATTGGGTGTGCCATTTTACAGTTGTGAAATCTGAATATTATGTATTCTGCCAACAAAGGCTCTGTGATATTGCAAGCCCAAGAGGTTATTCCTTGACAAAACAGCAACACATTGATGCAGATAATGTCAAATGATAATAGGTTGTAGGAAGTCTTGTATGATCTAACTTCATTCCATTTCTTTCAGTGGCAGGAAACACCTAGGCAACTAAATGCCTTGCAAACGTAATAGTAGGATTCATTGCAAGTTGAGCCCTTAGCTCTCTTATGATCCTCGTGATATTCTGGTCAGAAAACTTCAGCATTATTGAAGTGGTTTTTGAAATGATGTTTTTCCAGGAGACATCTGTACCAAAATATCTCATGTATCACTGGCACTCACATTTAAAAGTTATTGGGAAGAGAATCTAGACAGTGCCTGACTGTTGTGTCAATATGGTATGTCGGCTTCCTTCCACCTGAGAGGCCTGTCTTCAGAAGAAAGCTGTTCTATCCTCCTCCACAAACAGCAGAAGTAGATAGGTGATTCCAGGATATGTCTGAGAAGGGCTGAATCACTTTTTTGAGGTTCATGCTTCACTCTGATGATTATCTGGGGAGTCTAGCCATGCTAATCATTAAGGATGTAGTCATACCTTTCGTTTTGTAGTGGGGCATTACACCTACAAGCAAAATCTAGAGCTTCTTTTTATTTCTGTTTTTAGACAGCAAGTTGCCATGGGGGTAAAATTGGCTGGGGAGGAGGAGGTTGGGAAGTTATGGTATACCTGCCAATTCCTTGAGGGAAATAAATTGGGGTCTATGGTGCATCTCAGTAGTTTGTCACTGCTTCTGGGAAGTAGTCTCAGTCAAGCTGACAACTGCCCACCACTTTCTTATTTAATGGGGTAGCCACATCCTCCCCATTTACCCCCCACCGCCTTCCTCCCTTGCAAAACTGCTGTGACAGGGTAACCCACAATTACCAGAAAGCAAAGACCCATCATTACATTTCCATCACACTGTGCAAATACTTATTTTAAAACACAGGAATGTGTCCTTATGTTGTTGCCTAACTACATTATTTGGGAAGAAAACAGACAGTCAGGGGTTAAAATGTAGGTGATTGATGCTACTGTCTTGACAAGGATAGTTTCTTTACTGGTAGCTTTAAAAATGCAATACAACTGTATCCTCCTGCCTCTCCATGGACAGTGAGGTAACCATCATGATGGTCAATGTTCAGTAATACATGATTGGGCTCATCCAAAATAAGCTGCAAATTTTGTTCTCTAGTTTCAGTGTTAAAAAATCCTTTTATAGTTCCTAGAAGGTCAATTTCTGTTGTCATGATTGCTCTCTACATGTGTCTTTAATAGTCAGCACTGAAATACTGAGTCAACGCCTTGTAGTCAAAGTGAATACTTTCTCACTGAAATGTTTATTTCTCCACTATTTTTTAACAAAAATCTTCCTTTGCAGATCTGTCAGTCACCAACATATGCCTACAATTAGCTGTTTATTTAGTCAGAATTGATGGGTGGGTTTCACTAACTTCAACCTTGTAATTGGAGACAGAATCTGCATTAATATATCTATTACAAGATGCATATAATTGCAGAAATATTATGACAGATTAAATTTCTGAACATGGTGCTTTACTTTATGCCCCACAGTGGCCAGAAGCAGCAGTTCCCAAAGACACTGATCTTTCAGTATTTTGGGTTATTTAAGCTGAAAAAGCAAAGCATGTATCTTAAATTGATTATTTTCTAATAGAATTGGTGATTTTTTTTTCTTTTTGATACATTCAACAATTTTTTAAAAATTAAAAATTGTCAGGAATACTATCCACCCTAGCAAGTCTGTGAGATTAACATCTGCTTGGTTCCAGTAGATGCATGCTCCATACCTAACAGCTCCATAATTTGCAATAGTAGTAATGAAAGGATAATCATATGAGGTGTATAACCAGGGGACCAGGTGGGACAGAATAGCCTTTCCTGAGCTTGGCATCTCAGAATGTTTTCTTTCCCCTTTTTGAAATGTAATCATGAGTCTAAACTTACTACTGATCTAAGCATATATGTTTTCTGAAAATATGTGAAAGCATTTTTTTTGTATTCTTTTCGGTGATAAATTTTCTCCAAGACCAAAAACCATCAACAGCAAGGAAAACAATCCAGGCCAGAACAATGGAGTGGCTGGAGCAGTTGGTAGAGCCCTGTGATCAGTAGGTAGAATATTATTTTCCTTTGGGGTGTAGGCGTGGAAGAAGAGTAAACTGTGTTTTTCCATTGTGATAAATTTTCGGGAAGACCTGGGCTCATAGAACTATTTTTTTTCTTCAAAGTCAGTTCTGGTGATTTACAGTAAATTTAGCAAGCAGGAAGTGGAGTCATCCTTCCTGACTTATGATGAAGTGCAAATATCAGCTCTTTATTCTCTTGAAGGTCATATGGCTTGAAAATTTGCTATGAATCTTGATATCTTGCACCAAAAAGAATAGGAGAGCATTTTCAAATGAAAGGCCTCTAGATTCACAAGATACTTAATCTCAGAATGGAGCAACAAATGCTATGCTCGGGTCTCTTTGCACAACTGTATGCCTCACAACTTCTCTTAATACCTTAAACAAACATTTTATTAGCTGTGAGTAACATGAAGATTCTTATTTTTCTCTTATTATAGTCATTAAGACTTAGCGCTTTTAGTTATGTTCTGGTTATTTTTTTAGGTTCAAACAAAGTGGCTCTCTATCTTGAAGATAATGGAGAAAGCCTGATATGAATACTTTGTATCTGCATAGAGTGCATGAGTGTCATAGTCAACAATGGTATACCAGTAGGGAACACAAATCAAAGACTTTGTATATGTACAAAGTACTTTGTATGGCAGTACTTCAGTAGTTCCTGATGTCTGGAGTAAGAAATGAGGGCAGTATATCTGATAAGATCTGATACATAAATGTTGAGTTCTTAATGGTTACTATTGTACCATCATCTGCTTCATCTCAAAGACTGTAACCTTTTTACAAGTAAACCTTTCCTAAGAGGGCCAAGTATACAGCTCCATCTAGTAGAAGCAGCAAAATTCAGTGGTAACTTGATTGCTGTGTAAATGTCTGGCATTTCCTTCTATTCAAGGAAAATTGTATGGTACACATTTACTCTGAAGACAATCCATCAAGAGGCCTGCGTAGGCCGAGGAGTGTATGTTCATGTCAAATATTTCACCCATAATTCTTACTTTTTATCTTGAAGTTTGTCTAAAAGTCGCACAAAGTGGATGTGTGTGGGTGCATAGGGCAAGGAAAGGCTTTCTTAGTTAAGACCCACATCTGGAGTTTTCTCTCCATAGTCATCAACTGGCCGAGTAAATATCCTGTGTGGGATCTTTCACAGCAAAGCTCAGGATCTCTTCATTTTCCTTTTATCATAGTTTCCCTATAATTGTTGCTTTGTGTGGTTTTGATATAAGAGGAAAAAGGGACAGTGGTTTGTGTTCAGTGTTTCTTGAGGTGCCACTCTGAGATTCCCTAGCATAATTGTCTTTCTGTTATGCAGTTTTATTAGTTTGAAGCATTGCTTACTGACGAAAGAGGAAATTTCCAACAAAAACTTGTTAGATGTTTAGAAAACTAACAGTCTGAATTCACTAGATTTTGAACTGCCAGCTCAGTAATTTCACTTGTATTCTGATTCCTTGAGGACATCTGGGGAGTGTCAGCTGAACACGATTTCCTGCATTTATGCTGACATAAATCTGAAGTACAATCGCTGAAGTCAGTGCGTGTTTGTGCAGTCAGTTTGTGCTGTTCAGATTCTATTTCTAAATGCTGTCTTCCATGTCTATTTACTTTCAAGAGGAGTACAATGGGATGAAAGCCTTAATATTTGAATGTTTTCTAGTTTACTGTGTGAATGATGTTAAGACTGGGCATTTAAGTGCTGCCCTGGGGTTGGCTAGTTTTTTTCCTCTTGTGATGAACAGCCAAGATGAGTTTGTACTGCCAGAAGCAGAGCTTCAACACAGGGAATGGACTCAGACAGATCAAGATTTTTGTTTTGCAAACAGGCTAGACTTATTTTTGGTGGCTTTGGTTTGGTCGTGTTTCAGAAACCTTGTTCCATAAGGGCTTTTCCTGCCTTCAAAACCTCAGTTGTTTTAACAGTAACAATAACAAATTATAAATGACTCCATCTGCAAGAAATCTAACTTGATCAAATTGAAAGGCTCCTGTTATACCAGACATAGCCAATAACGTGCTTGAGTGCCCTGCAGATGTTGTCCAGAAATGCTGCTTGTAGGCCCTTTGGAGGTTTCTGGACAGCAGAGTACCTCTGCATACAGAATTTCACAAAACAGTTGTCTTCACAAGTAATTTGGGAGTAGGGTTGTTACTAGGCTCTTTTATTAAGGGAAATAATCTTAGATGAACTGCTGTTTTTGGTTTCTCTGCAAATGGATAGATAAGTATAAACCCGACATTTCACCTGGCATACCAGCAAGGCTGTGGACTCAACATTTCATCTGAAATACCAGAAAGAGTGGACTGTGCTACCATTTATGGTTTACTCTCAGAAGTGATCCACAACTAGCTATGTAGTTCTGTAGTTTCTTTCTTTCATATAGCCCATATACCACAGAACCTGTGTTCTATGGTATAATGCAACTAAGTCCTCAACAGCCCTTAACAATCTGTTTTCTCTTGTTTACATCATTCTGCAATGAAACTGCATTTGCTTACAGGGCAAGAAGAGGAGATGTTACAGCTGAGGCACACGACTAATATACCTCGAGGAACAAAACCATTTCTATGGCTTATAAATAGAAGACTTCGGGGTTAAAACTTGTCAGACTGATATTCATTTGTAATAAGAAAAATTGAAGGTAATTGGTTTTGTTTATGTTCATTGTAGAAATGACTACTACAGCAAAGCAGCTGGTAGAAAAGGTAGAGAGGTGAAGTATATCTCATATTAGAATAGTAATAAAAATAAATACAGAGAATACTTACTTCTGGAGCTTTTTTAAAATTTTATTTTGCTGTCTAATGATGCAGGAAGATAACATGTCATTGTATTGGAAATGTAAAGTATGTCCAGACGTTTATATATGGTAGTCTTACTAGAGTCTACAAGGGACCATGTTATCCTCTTAGATTTATTCCTCTAAACACAACCAAACAACTCATGCTGAGTAAGACTGGGACTTCCGTTCAAACAGCAGTGGTAAAACTGTGGGACTGGAATCTCCTGTATGAAGGGAAAATTTTAAGACTAATACTCATCAAGTCTGTGGAAATGTAATACACAGGGCTCTTTGTGCTTTAGAAACATGAAACTTTTTTTTTTCCTTTGAGAATTTTGTTGTGTTGCATTTATAACTGTGTGAAAGAATTTATATTAACTCTATCTAAACTATGTGCACCAAAACATAGGCTGTGAAAGTTGTTCACTCTCTGAGAAAAGCTTTTTCTTGCAATTCCACCTGGATGGGGTGAGTGTTTGGCTTTTAATCAGGTTTATCAGCATCCTGAGGGTCCTGAAAGCTAGAGACACCTGACAGAAGAAAACTGTTTCCTTACATGAAGGGGGGACTAAGATTATTGAGTCTGGAGCTTCATTAAATAAAGTTCCCACCTGTTACCTTTTCTGGCACAGACTTCCATCCCTTTGGAAGATATATACTTCATGTTTGCAGGGATTGAGCTCCCTGTGTGATACTGAGGATTGGCTTTGTGGTTAACCTTGTGACAAGTCAGTTCTGAAAAGAAGTGGCAGGGTCCTGCACCTTTCAGAGTCCCTACTTGGGGCAATCACAGACAGGGAAATTTAAAATAGCCTAAGATGTGTTTAAAACTGTCTGAAAATTCATCTTTAATCAGTTTGAACCTCATAGATTAAAGGAGGAATTTATAAGTAAGAGAAGTCCCATAGTCTTCAGCCTATGTGGTGATAAAGTGAAAACATGCAGTATAATCTGTTATTTGTAACCTTTGATTCCTCTGACCCCTGTGACTTTTTGTGTGAGAGAACATGGCAGTTAAGCTGTTTGAAATGTTATAGTAAATAAAGTCAGTGGGATAGGAACAGAGGTGTGGGGACTGTTCAGACAGTCTTTTTCCATTCCTGTCTGCAGTTCTAATTTGGTTCCTTGATTGTGTGCATTGACACAGTCTTTAATTAGATCACCACATCCTATTTTTCATTCCGAGGCAAGATTGAGGATCAAACTTCCAAGACCGCTAAGATACAAAAGTGACTACACACCATTGTGTCTGAGCCAGTGATGAAAACTCTATGATGTATTCATCTATATTATTGCTGAATCACATACTTTGTTCAGATATTGCTAGATAATGTCCATAGGAAAACACTTTCCAAGCAGAAAAATTCCAGCAAGTCACTGAAATAAATAAATGCATTTAAAAAAAAACAAAAACAAACAAACAAACAAACAAACAAACAAAAAAAAAAACACCTCTAATTGAGGCAAGGAGTTCTTTAATAGCCAGGCAAATTATGGGAGATCATCCTAAAAGGTATCTCAGTGTAGTGACAGAGTTTGCAATCACCTGTCCTCATCCTTCTGTGAGGCCTGAATGAGGAGCTGACACAATGGTGTGAGGGGAAACAGCGATATCTCCCAGTGGCCACTAGCAGATACGAAGGGAGCATGCAGCAAGATTTTGAGATGCCTATCGGGAATTCAGGGCTTGCAAGAAGCTGTTGCATAGCTGTCTGAGGTTCTCTTATTCCTGTTCCCTTTATAATACTAGACCTCAATTACAGCGCTGTACTGCACCTGCTGGCAGGATCTTTATGAACATTTCTGCTGTGTACTTTGAATGGTATTTGCTCCACAAAACATGAATTCTCATAGACACCTGTATGAGGTGTGCAAATGGTACTGTCCTAACTTCAAAGGTGATAATCAAAGCAGAAAAATTGAAGTCAAAGACTTTTCCTAAGTTTGAGTACTTTGTCTGAGATGCCTACTAGCTGAATGTTAAAGAGCTCTTATATACTATATGATATGTTTAAAGCATGGCTCCCTCTCTACAACTTCATTTGTAGCTATGTGTGCTCTGAACGTTTTTAAACCAGACTAAAGGGTCTCCTGTGAGTGCGTGGAATTTACACTTTTGAAATTTTTAGCTTGAATGAATGTCCTTCATCCCGTGGGGATTGTGTCAGAGATGGGCACATCATTTATTTTCCAGCACAGTATTCAGTTGCCTAAAGCAAAACCACTCAGTCTCAGCATGATTTTCCCTGCAACTGCATCTTCTGACTGCACATCATTCTTATTTCCAGGAAACAAGAAGACTCACTAGATATGTCTCTGAAAGGTTCGTTGTACATAGCACAGATAAAATCTTTGGGAAGATAGGAGTTTTACAGTTAAGCAGTCTGCTCTGAATGCATAGATTGTGACTAGTACAAAGGCTTGCCTTTTGGCTAAATTTCATAGAGATTGTAAAAAGTGCATTCCTTTTACCCCTGTGACTGTAGTCCCATTCCAGCAGACTGCAAGTCCTGCTCAAAAATACCAAGTAGAATTTTCAAAAAGGAATAGTTTTCTTGTTAAATCAGGAAGCTCCCTGCTTTTTAGGGATCATAGAATTGTTCCTAATTCAATCTAATGTGCTAATGCCTGCAGGAAGAACCCAATATGGAAGATATAGCTGCTTTTTTTTTTTTTTTTTTTTTTTTTTTTTAGCCAAGGAAAGAGTGATAAATGGGAGATGTTGTCTAGCTTTCTAGCTATATATCACTGCCAGTTGCCTTACAGTACCAGAAAACACTTGTCTCTATTTAAGATCTAGAAAGTGGTGTAGTCAAGCCCAGAACATCAAAGGATATTTCTCATGCTGCTCCAACAGAAGTATGAAAAAAAAACAAACCACGAATCAGTTGATAGGAAAACAGAAGGAGACAGAAAATTTACAAAGATCAAAATATAGTGTGAATAAGAGCTCCACTTATGTAGTAGGGATAAATTGAATTTACAAGTGTACCCTACAGATATGTCTCTTGCAGTTGACTTACTTTAAGTTTCTTTTGCACTATGAAGAACAAAATGCCAGTGTTTTGATGTTAAAGAGACATATGCTCCTTTGTTTTCACATATTTTTATGTAAGAAGTCTCATTCAAAGTTTACTCTAGGTCTGAAAGATGATTTGACACTGATCAGTGGTGTTATTTTTGATTCTGCTGCTGGTTCTTGCCCAAATCAAACATATCTTACTTGACAGATTACACAATAAATAGAAGATGACTCTCTCCTTCATTGGTAAACAGAAGCCTTGTTTCTTCCACTCAGCACGCTCTTTACTACCCCTGTTTTTCATGCAGAATTTAAGTAATTGGTAGTTATGTTGCCCTTGTCCCCCCTACATCCCAAGACTCTTTCTACTGTGGTCAGTGCCATTGCATAAGCCAGTCATCCTGTCCTCCTTTTGGAAAATAGGCCTGTGACTTCATCATATTGTGTAATAAAAGTTTAAATTAGTGCATGAAAAGATTGTACAAAATAGCGTTTTTTACTTCCCTAATTAACTTCATAACCTGAGTGGAAAAATAAGAGGTTGTTGATATAAAAAACAGGCTATTTGTAAAACAATCTACATAACTGCTTTAAAATACTGAAGTAACTTTATCTTAACATCAACAGTTCAGTAGGTAGATTAGTTGCATATAGCATTTTCATGGCAAATTAATGTTCAGTATCTTACAGAGTAGTTCAAAGTGTGTTGCGAACAGATCTATGTTCACATATTTCATCTGAGAAGAAGTTATTTTTTCAGAACAGGTGGCCTTTATTTTAAAGTTGCATTCAACAAAATCTCATACAAGGGTTGGGAAGCACTTTTGCAAGTTTTGTAACAGGGCCACTATAAAATACCTCAACAGGTAGACATTGCAATTTGTCTTAGGAAAGGGTAAACCAGTTCAAGAAGTTTGAGTTGCTTTCATGTGATTGCACAGCAAGTCAGTCAGCTTCATGAATACAACCTGAAATGTACTTACCAAATGATATCTGTTCTTTTTTTTTTTTTTTTTTTAGAAACTCATATGGATCTAAATTTACAACTACTTTTTCTTCATTTTGGGATTAAACTAGTTTTCAGATTTGTATCCCTTACATAAAGTTCCCATAAAAAATAACAGTTTTTATGAGTCAAGGTCTTTTTGACAGTTATACTGGTAAGATAGTGGCTGATGGCCTACCATTTTATTAAAATCTTATTTTGGTTGTGTAGAAGTAACTCTTCCATCAGTAATTTTTGATCTTTGGACGAAACAGTTCACTAAATCTGATTTTGATTGAGAAAACTATTATTTACATGTGAGTTCTATTCATTTCTGCGTTCATGTTGCTAGCTGCTTTGCTTGCAAAGGAGATGTCTGTCCCTAAATTGTGTGCACTTTTCCAACATCAGAACTACAAAGCAACTTCAACCATAGCTTCAACTAAAAACTTAACAGCTATATACCTATTATTTTTTCTTCAGCTACTCCAGATTGTTTAAGTTAAATTCTGGGTAATTCTCATGCATTGACTTTCATTGACCAGCAGAACGGTTAGTAAAATAATTTGTTTTAATCCCTATTCAGGGGAGAAAGTCTTAGTTCCACGT
Source organism: Anas platyrhynchos (assembly GCF_047663525.1). Lineage (NCBI taxonomy): Eukaryota > Metazoa > Chordata > Aves > Anseriformes > Anatidae > Anas > Anas platyrhynchos. The sequence continues at coordinate 88,571,776 of NC_092588.1, read as the reverse complement.
CTGGGTCAGCCAAGAGTCTGCTAGGCCATCTATGGCAAATTACCTACATTACACTTCAGGAAATGGTCTTTCACCAAAACAATGTTTGGGCATTGAACCCAACATGAACAAGCGTGACTTTTGGTGTCATGAGTTTCTAAAGTTCATTTTACTCATTTTTTCAAATGTTTGCTGTCTTCAAAAAATTAAAACAAAAATGTCTAACATGCATAAAGACATGTGATCCATTCGGGAAATGCAAATCTATACTGTGCTCTCCGTGGGCATAGGAAGGAGACAGGAGAAATGATCAGTGGAAATGTGCAGGCAAAGACTTCTCAGTCCCTGTCTTTTGGTCTTCCCAGTAGAAAGTATTCTGGCAGAACATCATATTTTGATTGTCTTTCCAAAAATAGGCATTATACCTACTGATCATGCCTGTGCTGTGCACACAGACTGTGTCAGGGAGGAGCAAGATAAGGGCTGCTCTCTAAGGGAAGGGGAACTGGAAGCCAAAGGGTGTCCCAGGACCAGCAGGACAGGGGCCACACCAGACAGGGCCCATCCTCTGGAACCCACATCAGCCAAGCAGAATAGATCTGGAGATGATGGCCAGGTCCTACCAAGAGTTCAGATCATAAGGCAATATCATGAGGCAGGGTGAAGGTCAAGCCAGGAAGTCAGTTGACAGGTTGGGCTTAGGATCAGGTCCAGTGATTGCCCAGTGGGTTCATAGCAATTAGGCTAGGCTGAGATCAACCCAGGACGTCAGTCTGTGGCCCAGGGCCTGTACTCAGGGAATCTATGGCTTGAAGTGACCTTAATGCTACGGCCAGACATGGCCACAGAAACTAGCACTCCTCTATCATAGCCCAGGCCCTTTAAGGTAGTGAAGGCCCAGGGCTGAGCTTGAAGGGTGCTCCAGAGCCCAAGGGTGTGGGAGCATCCTCAAGTGAGGCTGGTCACAGCCAGTAAGGCACATTAGCACACTCAGGGCCCTGACAGACTGTCACTATTCTGTAATGTGCTCCAGAATATTTCAAGGTAATTCTTGGCATGCAGGAAAGATGCAGGCTTTGCATTATTCCTTTGTTTTCCTGGGTGCCCTTGGAGCCACTGCTATATTAAAATAGTGCAGATAAGAGATTTTTCATATTTTAGTGTGCTGAATTTTTAATAGAGATCTTTCTGATGTATTTTCATTAGAGCTTCCTTTTGCCATACTGCTAACTTATTCCTTAAACATAGCAGGAAGAAAACAAACAGATATAGATAAGGTGCTTTGTTATGAGTTGAAAATGGCTTATAAAAGCCAAATTCTACAGTCTGCAGAGCATCAGCAGAGCAAAGACTAAACTTTTTATTTAGTTTGGATGCTTCTTTTTTTCCTAAGGACCTCTTAAAATTCATGAGGGAGGTGTGTGTGGAGGGATAAAAGTAGATTTGCTGTCATCTTACAGTGAGCTGGTGGAAGAAGAGTCTTGACTTCTATGTCTGAGGGAAGACCGAGCAGGAAACTTTTCTGTTCTGTTAAGCTAAGACATTAAATGTAGCCTTGAGCTGCTGATGAAATGCCTCACAGAGGAAATGGGAGAAACTCCTGTTTCTCGTGATAAGAAGCTTCAGGCTGAGCTATGAGCAGCTGAAATGGAAAAATCCAGGCTTATGGTACAGAAATGCTTGCCATAAGTAAGGTCAAACCCCTTTGTAAACAAAATCTCTTTTCTATAGATGTGGGCCAAGTACTTCTGTAGATTTTTTTCTGTGCTTGAACTTGGAGCTTTATGTGAAACCCCATGTGGCATTTTCTTATCTTTTGTTTGCTGGCCTGCTTATCCTTGTGTCTTAATAGCCACACAATGAGCTTAACGTTACATTAGTGTTTGACTGATACACACATACTCCAGTTTAAACCCTACCTTCGGTATGCTGTACAGTCATTAAGAGTTTTTAATAAAGAGACAGTGAACCCGATAGAAACACATGAACAAATGCGCGGTGGGAAACTAAAATAAAAACACGGTGCAGAGTTGGAAAAAGGGGGTTCCGTGAGATGCTGAGCAGCTGCTTGGGAAGAGAACCATACCTTAGCAATTTGTTGGGGTTAGGTTTCTGAATCAGTTTGGTGCTTTTGTGAATATCTTTTGTGATAATTTCCATGCTGATAATTTCCTAGCTTAACTAAGAACCTACACAAATGTCTGCATTTTTTAACAGAACCTCAAAACGGTCTCTGTTTCTATGCTGATAAACATTAAAATACAATGATACATCTTTTTATCTGCAAAGTTTTCTGGTTTATTACTTTTAGTGAGTTGACTGTACAGTTGGATTAATATCTGATTTGGCAATGAATTGCAAGGCATATTGTGTTTTTCCAACCTCTATTTTATTTCTCACCTATATTGTGAAATTTTCAAAGCAGGGATACATGCTGAGAACACAGTTTGCCAACCATCAAACTCTTTGAAATGTTATAAGATTTCCCCTTACCCTCAGAAAAGAAATTTTGTTCTGTTCTTAACTGGGGTTTCCAAGGCTCTTGTGATATCATCTATCTGCGTTGGTGGGGACATCACATCCCAGTTAGCTTCTGTCACCTTGGTTACCTTAAAAATGATGCCAACTGTCTCATTAGTGTCCTATGAGGAGATGGAAAGTTGCTGTCCAGAAATAGTGCTGTAATTAGCCTATTATCCTGCACCATCACTCATGAGTAACTGTCTGAAACTCCTTCCCTGGAAAATACTGTTCCGTTAACATCAGAAGACCAGCACTAGAAGGATAGTACTCATGGTGATTTCTGTCCTCCTGACTTGTCTCCAGAGCTCCCTCAACTCAATGGAAAAGCAAGGGAGAAAGCTTGCCGTGTAAAGCACTTCATGTGCAGGGCCACTTTCCTGGTCCTGTGAATGCCATGCAATGCTGTGCACTTGCATTGACAGTGTGTAGTTTAATGGTTTATTGTCTATCATTTTGGGATGATCTGACTGTTAGCTCCTTCTCCAGACCCAAGCCCTGCTCCTGGTAATGTCCTGTTCCTCATGCTACCCTCTTTCTCTGTTTCGTGTTCTAACCTGTGCCACATTCCTTAGTTTCTGTCTCTGTTGGCGTGGCCCTGCAACCAGGTGGGCTTAGCAAAGAGAAAAAGTAACTTTGTTGTAGGGAGCAAACCATTTAAGAGAATGAGGTTTCAGATTGGTCAATAGTTTCTGGAATGGAGAGAAGTCAAATACCCAATGTTCTCAGGTCTGTTCTGCTGAAAAGCAATGATAGAGTTGTTTGAAGTGTCGAGATGAAAACCTTGAAACTAGAGAAATTATTTAATTCTGAAAAAATGCATACAGAGGATGAGAAGTAAAAACAGACAAAAGTGGTGATCTTTACACTGAGCTACTTTTAGCATCTATTTCTTGTTCTAAACATGCCAAGATCATTTTTATTGTGATTCTGAAGGTACAGTTGCATTTCTAAGTCTCATATTTTATTAAGTACTGCAGAGTTTTTCATGTCATTGCAAATGGTCTAATTGGAGAGGGAAATAGCAGCGATGCTCACTTCAAATGGCCTTTGGTTTTCCATGTTCCTTTTCTTTCTAAAACTAAGGAATGACTTCCTTGTTGGTGTACCATTTATTCTAGGTGAATATATGAGTATTCCTTCAATTCCTGTTGCCGTTTGGGAAGACATTTGAATCTGCAGAAACAATACTTAGTGCATTCACGAACTACATTTATCAGCACTACGGCCTAAAGGAAAGTCAATTTAATTGCACTAGATTTCTAGTTCAGAATGACAAACTGCAGAAGTTTGGCTCAGTATGATAGATAACTTCTTGTAGAATAAGCCTCTCTGATTCATTTTAGATATTTCATATTATTATCTTTGAGTAAAGAGAAACAGGTTTTCATTGAGACAAACTTTATCACATTGGGGTTCTATTGTAGCTGACTCACAGATGACGGTGTATTGGACTAGGATCTCATGTGTAGTAAACTGTGTTGCCTTTTTATTTTTTTTCTTCACTTGACACTTGAATACAGTTGATAATCAAATACAAGCACAGAACTATCCTTATCACTGTCTACTTGATACTATCAATATTTTTGATAATATCAAGTAGATTGATACTTTTGATAGATATTTTGCTTCCTGCTTATCAACCTCTGCTCTAAAGAAGGTGACTTTTTAGTTTTGAAGTTGCTTTAGCCACATAGGCTGACACCATTGGTTAAGCTGAAAACCAGCTGCAGCCCTTTTGAAAAGTAAACCAAATCTTTGATGAATTGATTTAAATAGCAATTTAGGAATCCTGAAGTCTATTCTGCAGTCTCAGCACAGAGTGAAGAACACTTAATTACCTGAATAGCTGCTTTGTAATCTGCAGCTGTTCAAATCCATGGAGCCTTTACCTGAGCTATGCTTCAATGCCTCTTCTAGCTACCTCTGCGCTGCATTCGCTTGCAAGCACTTAAGTGTGTCTGCTCAGCACAAGTGTGGGTGACCTTGTAGGAGCCTGATATTCACTGTTTATGGGGCAAACTGATGCGACCCAAATCCCCCTCCATCCGGTAATTTGGTGCCTCTGCTGGCAGAGCTGACTGATTACATGGCTGTGCTCTGGTTAGGTGAGTGGCAATTGAACTAGTAAAGCAGTGGTTTAGCCCTGCTGATAGGAAGACTTGTTAGTCAAAATCATAGTGAACTCTACTGAAGGAAGAGGATGGCAGTGAATCACCATTTCTTGTGCCATAATTTCTGTCTAGAAGCCTTCTGAACACTGACCTAGGTAAAAAGAAAGTAGACCCTCTGTTTGCTTGTAGGTCACATCTCAAATTACTTTAGATTTAGGGTGTTTTTCAGCATCACCAGAGGGATAACAGTGATGATCAACATTTCCCTGTTTTCCAAAGGACCAAAACTACTTGCATAAGAACATTTCTATCTTTGTAGTAATTATAAGTACTGTGTGTCAGGGCCCTGCGGGCACAAACAGGAATTAATGTCTCTGACCAGCCTCACCTGAGGCCTTCACCATACCCCCTACCCCTGGACTTCTTTAAGCTCAGGCCATGGGCGTTGTGTCTCTCTTGCCCTAGGGAAAGCTAGGTAGGGCTAGTGAGCTCTGGTAGTGCCTTCAGGATCCTGACAGCATGAATGTACCAGAATCTTGTTTGAGATGTAAGTCAAATGTTATGTGCTTGATGTCACTGATTATGAACTTGGTTTCTTTGAGGCACCAGCTGAGAACGTGGTTGGTTTGAGACAATTTAGTGAGAAGCTTTTTTTTTTTTTTTTTTTTTTCTTTTTAATATATATGTATATATCTTTAGTTCTTTATTTCTGAAGGCCTCATATAACTACTTTGGCTTATTTTCTTGGGATTTATTTTTTATTTTCAGACTTGAAAAAAATATTTTCATGGGAAGTTTATGGAAGTATTGAAGGACTCCATTTGGTGGCCCTACTTTTAGTTTTGATAGTGATATGTATGCTGTGAAATTGGAGTCATGTTAGGAGACAGGTGTAACAACTAACATTTGAAAAACATTTGAAAGATTGAAAAAAGGGAACTAATACTCTTTTTTCTGGCAAAAATGGAACTTATTTTAGTATGCATTTCACTTCTCTATAGCTGTATCTAGCCTAAAAATGAATGACAGAGACTAATGAAATCCCTGTAAGTTGTCCTTGATAAGGTCTGAATCTGAACTGGGACTTCCATTTGCCAGTTAACACCAGTCAAGGCCTTGGCTACATGATTTTATTTGCGTTTTAAGATGTGAAACATTAATGTTGTGGCCTGTGTTTTTCTTTCCCTGTCATAATACCTTCAACAGTTGTGTTCAGCAAGTATGGGTTTGTCAGCTGAGGAGAATCACCAGGCAAGATAAGTACAGGACACTTTCAAGGAGCACTCAATCTCTGTAAAAGAAAATGGGAAAGGATCAAAATATTCAAATCAATAGTCTGAACCTGCATCTTTTCCAGAGTTTATTTTGACAGCTGAAATGAAAGTGTAATATTCAGTGCAGTTTTCTAATGATGGGTGTAGGAGAAATAAAGAGGTAAATGCAAATCCAATTACAGTTCCTGAAGTTATGTATGCAGGAGGCTAGTTTTTTTCAGATAGGTAGGAACTGGACCACTTTCACTGAGATTTTTAGTTAGAGCAGATATTTTTGGATCAGTGCTGGTTCTTTACTATGGCTCTCAAGTTGGTCTGTTGGTCAAGATCGTAGAGGATCTTTGTCAGCAACTGTCAATGGGGAGTGCTGTTCAGAGAGGATTTTCTCATGTGCATAGCAGGTTTGAGTATGCATGCTGAGAAATGAGGTTACTGGTGTTTTAAAGTTACTGCCTTAGGAGCTGCTTAGGGGTTGTACATAGATGCTACCCATTGTTTTCTTACTTTTAATGTCTGCACTAGTTAGTTATAAATCAGATATTCCTTTGACTGGGGGGGGGAACATCTTGAAAAATCCAATAAAAACAGCTCTGTGAATCCCGTTTCTGAAGAGAGGAGAGAAAACAGACAGATGCACTTTGTTGACCCTTCATTCTCTTCCCCCACACTCTCCTCCCACAATAGCTTAGATCATTAAGCTCCTATATAATTAAAACTTGGTCCAAGTCACACTAATTCTGTTTACTGGCCACAGTGAAGGATATAAATATCTAATCACTTCCTTACACAGAGGCTGCTTCCTGCTGGTGGTTTGCAGTTGCAAAGGAGTCAGTCCCTCAGCAAGCTCTCTGTACAGCTGCTCACCCTGTGTGAATGAGCCCTGCTCTAAGTGCTGCCATGGTGCATTTATTCCCATGGATTCCTCCTCCTGTTTTTTTCAAAGGGAATGATGTCACTCGCTATGAACAGACGACATAGAAAGGCTGCCGTTAATGCACATAATAATGGGAGTGAAATTTATGGAATGAAATTAAAAGGGGAAGAAGAGACTATCTTTTGAGGGTTTCCCAAGGGACTGCAGTTCTAATGGGCAGCTGAAGCTGTGGCACTGAAAGGCCTCGTAGACAGATAGGTTCTGAGCATAAATCCACTGAAGTCATAGCAATGGTTCATTGATGGCAATGTAATTAATACAAAGTGCTTTCTCTTCAATGTGGAATGCCAAATGCATGTTGGTAATCTCTGGAGCATGCAGGGGTTAGTATTGCCTGCAATAAGATTTCATAGGCATGCTAGCGCCATGCAACACAACTCTCTAAGTAGGAAGGAATATCTGGAAGAGGGAAAGTGGGAAAGAGGAAGAACCTTCCTAATTCACATCATAATGGTGTTGTGAAGTTGTCATAAGTAGCAGGCTTGAAATAATTCTTGAGGTCTGGTAGAACAGATTTCACGCATGGGGCATGCTTTTTTTTTTTTTTTTTGGTGGGCGGAAGGTGGGAGAAAGGGGTCTGGGCATGGGCAGAAGGTGGGGAGTGGTGTACAAATCTGTACCACATGCTTTGAGGCTGTCTATGGAAGAACTCTCCAAAATTAAATGGATGGCTTCCTCAAGACACTGAGCACCCTGAGCTGTTTGTGACTGCCTTGGGCTCAGCAACTCCAAGAAGCTAGTCCACGAGCTCCTGCTTCTGCTGTGCAAGCAGAAGAGGCAGAATCACAAACGAAGTGAAGCCAAGCAGGTGCACTGCAGTGACAGCCCTTCACCTCCACTGACATTTTCAGGAGTAACCACTGTTTTACAGAGTATTTAAAGTAAATTACTACTGTCTTTTCCCTTTCCTAATTTTTGACAGATGAGCACTTCTATAATTAAATATGGTTTGATTGTATTTTACTTAAGGTTTATGTTTGCAGCTGGGTGAAGTGCCTGGTGGTGGAAGATACTAGCAATGTGAGCAAGGACTTTAAAGCCCGGTAGTGAAAATTTCCAGATTGTACTGACTAATCTAGTTTCCAGGTGATATGCAGAGTAACACAAGACACACCAGCCCTGTCAAGATGTGCAGAGGCTTGCTGTGCTTTGGTGGATGGAGCAAGTCTGCTTCCCCTTGGAATGTTTTTAATACTTCTGTAAACTACGTGGGGTTGAGGGCTAGTAGCTGTATACTTAGCCTGTGACATTTGATGTGTACTGATGCACCAATTGAATATTTTATAAAAGCATTGGAATTCTAGCTTTGGTTACATGGAAAATTAATGATGAATGTAACTTTAAAATAGTAGTAATATCATAATATCTTGAAATTTACAATCATCGGCTCTGGGATATGAGCTAAAGACATAACTGATCTGAATCTATGTGAAGTAGAAGCAATTTAACAGAAGAGAATTTAAAACATGTCTGTTTTGACTTCGCTCATTCTCTGCAACAGATTGATACTGACCTACAAGTCCATCTGCATTTAATTTATGGCTTATGTTTGTTGTAGAATTAATGATTGAAATAGATTTGAGTCTGGACCACTTAGTGAGCATTAGAATTGGTATTTAATTCTCCCGTCTTCTGTGCAATTGCAGATCTGCTTATGTTTCAACATTCTGTTCATCAGCTTCTATGAGGCTGCCTAATAGCTGTCATGGATTTTTCCTCCTACTTTGTAGGGACAGAAATGCAGTGGATTGCTCTATGAGTGTGTTTTAATTATTACATGCAGATTTCTAGAAGAGACAAAGCAAAGAAGTGGGCATGAGGCTTGTGTCAGATTTATTTTTTATTTTTTTATATGGGTTGAATTTGGGAGTTTCTCCTACACAGCCAGCAATTCTTCCTCCCTGACCACCACCTCCTTCTCCCCAAGAGATACCCACAAAGTCAGAAGGGAAGAGTGATCTACTCAAACTTTCAGCCTGAAGTTGCGGATGGCCTTTTAAAATCAGGCTGCTGAGCTGTAGTTTGACTACAATTTTACTTACCTTAAATTTGGTTTCAACCAGCCTTCCTTCATCTTTTAGTCTTCTCCAAACAATGAATCATTGGGTGTAGTTGTAATGCTCTGTCAACAAAGAGTTGTGTGTCATCTGGGTATTATGGATACTGTTATCTGACTAATTCATCTAAGTGGTTAGCATTGGAAAACGTGTTTGCAGGGTGCAGTGAGTCTCAAAGGTAGAGATACAGTTCATGACCATAAGGAAGAGTTGAAGCCATTCCAGTACATTAATATAAGACTCTGTTGCCTGTTTGATGGGAAAACGATTTCTGCTTAGTTGGGTAAGATGGTACTGAGTGGGCCAGAAGATAGAAATATGTCTTTTGTTCTCTATCAAACATGGAGAGAAGTTACAATTTTAAAAATACCAAGAAAGATAACAAGACTTCACACAAATTCAATATTGTTTTAAATGTAAGCAGGGATTGACTGCACGTTAAATAAACACTAAAGTACTCAAAATTTTATCTAGAATCTACGTATTTGAACCTAAATACTTGATTCAGTATTAGGCCTAGTGCCACAATTCTTATCTTCATAATTATTCATTGCACAGTACTGTCTGTGTAGTGACAGTAATTAGCCTTCTTGGTGCTTTTTCTTCCCATTTCAGAGCTTTCAGGTTATATTCCTGCAGGTTTAATTGTCGTAATTTGTTACTTAATGGCAATAGGAGAAAAAAGTTTCTATATGAATAACGAGGTTTTTGCAAGCCATGAAGAATGAGAAAGAAGAGTGATAAGTTATTTTCTGAGCACTTTTTAAATTTGTATTTTCATTACCTTAAAAACATTATGCACCTCTAAAAACAGGGGCAAATTCTATTTCCAAGGCCTTAATTCCTAAAGTTTGGCAGGTTCAGTATAAAATTTAGTGACTCAAGAGACTTCCAGAGACGATGTAGAATTTTTGTGGGCTGAAAAGGAACTTAAAATCCTTCTCCATCCTTTTCGTTAGCTTCTGTGGTAATTTAGAGTAACCTGTGGTAATTTAGAGTAACCTATGTAAAAATGTTTGGAAAAGGGAATGTGGTGGTAGAGCTGGCTTTCAACAAGTTGGTTTTATTTTAATTGTAGTTGTCAACAAAATAAGTTGTCTTCTGAAGACAAAGTGGACTCATGTAAAATGTATTGCCTGGAGTTTAAGCACAGGGAGCTGACTGCCTTTTTTATCTACATATTTTACTTGTTGATTGTGTAGTTATCTGGGATTTATATGCTGTAACAGATCCACAGAGATAGGTGTAAATTATGAATCTGCAGACTGAACAGGTACTTTGGCTGTGCTACTTGTCCAGTCGCTGTCAGTGCTGCTATTCACGTGGATCAGGCTAGTCTCATTATGATGTGATTCCAAACGTATGACAGTCATTGCAATATTCTTTGCTTCATCCTCCTTACCGAGGCTGGATGATTTACCTTGCATGCCAACCTATAGCTCTTGGCTAACTTCCTAAGCTCGTAAGCTAAAAAATACAAAATAAAAAAATGCCCAATTCAATGAATAATTGAAGATGGAGTTTGGTCCATGGAGAAAGATGTTTGAATCTGGGGAATAATGAGGGGAGAAGAAATGGCAGCTGCATAAGTAATTGATAAATTCTCAACAGCAGTCCCCTTGTTGCTGCGACTGACGGAGAGAAGGGAGCAGTGCTTTTCTTCTCCCCTTATATGGACTGCAGTAATTTATCCTTTAGGCAGCTGCCTGTGTAACTATGACATGCACAAAGAAATCTCTGAAGGCAACTGCTATGAGGAAGGCAGTGCTTGGCTTATCTGTCTCTTGGTTTGGAGGACAAGTAACGTGTTAGTTCTGCTGTAGAGAGGAGAGTGCATGTTTTTACCATATTTCTTTAGGCAAGCAGATCTTTGACCTGCACATTAGAAGTAAAGTGTACCAGGGAATCAAATCCAGAGTGGCAGAGACAACACTTCTGCTTGGGAAGGCAGAGCTGTTATCTCTTGTGAGGTCAGCAGTCCATATGAGACAGCAGTTACTACAGTCATTACAGTATTTCTACTGCTGGATCTTCCCTTGGTAGGCCAAAATAGCAATGCTGAGAAATTGTTCCTCTTCAGTATATCTGAGACTGGCAGTGTAGCTAGGATCCAAGAAACAAGGGCTTACATGCTGCCACTTAAATCATGAAGCTGGACTGTCAAAAGCTATTGCCTTCAATCCTGATTATGGATTACTTCCTTATGTTTAGCAAGGGGAGTTACTCTGTCTCCCTTAAGCCTGACCTCATGGAGAAGAGCTGAATTTTTTCCGTACCCCATTGGTGCTTCCCAGTAGCATCCTCGTCCATTAAGACAGCATTTTGCTTTGTTTGAACTCTCACTGTTTATCTATTTAACTGTAATTTCTGTGGCTTTCTCAAGTGTGTACTGCATGGCAATAAAATCACTTATAGCAACAGATGTCTCAATTCAAGTAGGTGGCACCATTTTCTCCCACTTACTGCATACAAGTAACAATATCTTCTGCATGAAACTTTGCCGGACTCTTGTTTTTGCAACAGTGCAGAGAAATAAAATCAAACCCAACAGTAGAATGGAAAAAAAGGGAGTAAAAAATGCAGCACACTGCTTAATACATGATGCAATGACAATGTCAATGCTGACTTCCTCCAACTGACGTTGCATTTCACATACAGTATTTATTCTGGATCATGCTAGAACACTAATAATTATGCTCAACTTCAACTGCACCGTGCTGATACTATGTGAGAGCATGCATGAAGATGCCTTTGATACTATATTATACTGTGCTTTTCAGAAAATACATTGAAAGCCAGCATCATTGTTGTAACATTCATTATTTATGTGCAGCTGATTACTTAAAGGAGAGACCATTACTTCTGTATAGCTAGAGATTTTAATGTACATCTATCTTACGTCTGAAGAAGTGTCCATGAGACTGTTGCCTTTATGTTGCTTAATAAATCATTTTCAAAACAATCTGTGTGTGTACAGATTAAAACCTCCATCAGTGGTTTAGCACTATTTTGTGGTCAAAACGCTGCCAGCTGATGTAGGACTTACGCCATAACAGTGAAGGCTAACCATATCAGACCAAGATACAAGAACTGTTTCCTCTGTGAGGATTAGATAGCTTAAATCAGTTCATTAACTCACAGTGAATATCTACCATGCATCACTCCTCCTGTGATGGAAAGACAAAATTGAGTTCTCACAGAGCCTGTTTCAAGTGCTCTTCAGGGCTGGTTCCATCCTCACAGAACTCCACCTTGTCAGACATTAGCTTTGCATTTGTAGGGGGCACATACATTCATTATGATCTTAAACTATTGATCTATTTTTACTGGTTGAAAATATTTAAGAATCCGGTTTTCTTGGCTCAATGGCTTTCTAAGACAGACAGGACAAACACCAACTGTGCAGTGATTTGATAACAATACACCAGCAATCTTAATAAAACTCATCTTGGAAAAGGAAGTATATTAACAATTGCTCTTTGTGTGGTTCTATTTATCCCTGTGATATACAGAAGGGGGTGTTTAGATTAAAAAAAAAAAAAAAAAATAGTATGGATTGCTATTTCCCCACATTTTTTAGATTGAAAAACAGTGAATTTTATAAACCCTTGTGTCAAAGCTGCTTTGTTGCTTTATTTGTGTAGAAACACTCAACTCTGGCATGAATAGAAGTGGGCACAGCATTTCTTATTTTTCAGTGTACTTAAAAATTCAGAAGTGGTCAGTAGACCAGAGCTGTTTAATTAAGCTTAGTGAATGTCGAGGCTTGAGCATACTTGACAGCAAGTAGTTTGCCTCCCGGTCTATTGACCGGTACCAGCACTAGAGAAAAGTTCCCTTTTTTAATTGTTTTGTTGCTTGTACCATGGCACGCAGGGTATAACAAGTGAAGCAGACTCTGAGGAGTTGCAGAAGAGCCTTGTGGTACTGAATAACTGATGAAATTCTTTGTATGCAGGTATGACGTGATGCTCAAGGGACAGGTGGAGGAACAATTCCTATCTTGTCCCCAGTGCTGTGGGTCTTCCCATACTTCTGAGGGATACCCTTCAGAAGTTGTTAGTCAGCTTTATAATTGTCAGCTCAATTCGCAACAGTGGTCTGAGACCAGAACAGGCAGTATTGTGCCGCTGAATAAATCCATGGTACGCCTGTACCTCCAGATGTACAAGGTGTACTGAGTTGGCTTCTGGCTGGAGAAGTAAGAAGTAATATCATCTGCTGTTCTCCATCACTGCCCCCACCTCCAGTTTTGTATTTAAAATGCAGCCTTCAAAGCAACTAATTGCAGCAAATATAGAATGGTCTGTGTTAGAAAGGACTTTAAAGATCATCAAGTTCCAACCCACACCATGGGCAGGGACACTGCCACCAGACCAGGTTGCCCAAAGCCCCATCTAACCTGGCCTTGAACACCTCCAGGGATGGGGCATCCACAGCTTCTCTGGGCAACCTGTGCCAGTGCCTCACCAACCTCTGAATGAAGATTTTTCTCCCAACATCGAATCTAAATCTACCCTCTTTTAATTTAAAGCCATTACCTCTTGTCCTATCACCGTGCTCCCTGACAATGAGTCCCTCCCCATTTTTCCTGTGGACCCCCTTTAGGTACTGGAAGGATGCCATAAGGTCTCCACAGAGCCTTCTCTTCTCCAGGCTGAACAACCCCAACTCCCTCAGCCTGTCTTCATAGGGGAGGTGCTCCATCTTCTTGATCATTTTTGTGGCCCTCCCCTGGACTCACTCTAATAGCTCCATGTTCTTCTTGTGCTGGGAGCCTCAGAGCTAAACACAGGGCTCCAGGTGGGGTCTCATGAGAGCAGAGCAGAGGGGGAAAATCACCTCCCTTGACCTGCTGGCCACACTGCTTTTGACACTGCCCAGTGGTTAGCTTTCTGGGCTGCAAGTGCACATCACTGGCTTGTCTTGAGCTTCTCATCAACCAATGTCCTCAGATCTTTCTCCTCAGAGATGTACTTAACCCATTCTCTACACTGCCTGTATTTGTGATACAGATCACTATTTTTTAATTTCAGTAATACTTGCTTCTTTTTGGTATGCGAGGCATGCAGGTGTGACCTAGGATTACCTTCAATTACATAGTCTGTTTCTGCTTTTTCTGTCTAACTCCCCCCTCTCCACTGGGTGTGTGTATATAAACGTGTATGTATATGAAGATATATATCTATATCTTCTTTACCACAACCCAGTGGAACTAATCAGTGTCAATTAAGAAGCCGTTCCAAAATTTCACGTTTCAAATGTGCCAAGAAAATACCTTCAAATATTTGATTGCAACCATTTTGTCTTTATAGGCATAGCCAGACTCAGCAAGAAATAAAAACATTTTGTGAGGCTGTAAGCTAAAAGTATGCAATTTGCTGTATAGGGTCAATGTATGTGAACATCAGTCCTTTACTCAGCTATTTAGGTATATTCAGTAGCAACTGTGAATTTAAATGTCAGACTGCCCACTGCCTGAAGAATGGGTTTTAGCTTCAAAGCTCAGCACATTGCTGTAGCAATCTTCCTCAAAGGCTGCAGCAACAGTAGTCTACAGCTCACTGGCTCATCAACACAGATAAAAACTAATCTTTATAGCTTGGCATTAGGTAGAAACAGTGCACATAAAATATGCCCCAGAATTCATCAGGTGGCTAAGGAATTTAACAGGTTTCTCTGGGTGAGGGAAAAAATCTAACATTTCTATAAAGCAGATATTTCAGAAACACTCAAGTTTTTCATGGTCTCAATAGAGGTTGTTAGACATTCCAGGCCCTTCACAGAAGGAAGACAGTGAGAAATGTGTGTTCAAATACTTAATAAGTTGCTGTTGGAATAGATTTGGGTCTCCCAGGTAAGTGCAATAACTTTCAAGTAATTTTTTTTTTCCCTTTAAAAACACAGTTAACTTATTTTCATTTCAATTTGAAGCAAGCGGAAAAAAAAAAACAAAAAAAAAAAAAAACAAAAAAAAAACAACTTGTGTCATAAAAAGTGTTATTTTTTGACCGTTTTTGAGTATTGAAAAGGTTTTTATAATTAACAAAAAACGTTTTTGTGCTACTATGCAAAAATACATTCCAGCACATGTAAAACAATTAAAACTCAGTTCTCTTTAAGTTTAGATTGCTTGCTGAATTGTCATTTTCAAGCACAGAAGCAGTGCTGTCATGCTGTCCCATGATCAAGTTTCAGTGGTGAATGAAATAATCAGTGTACAGATTGTATTTTTGGGGTGATAAGCTGTAAAAAACAGTCCTGAATCTTTGAAGGGCGAGTTTTTCCATTGGTCTCAGTAAAAGGTTGCCAACCCCAGCAGGGCGGTGGTGGCACTGTCCTTCAGGGAGAGAGATATATGGTGGGAATTCTCTTCTAGTCAAGCTGACAGAGGCTTCTCTCCCCTCCTCTCCTCCTCACCTTCTAGACACGTGAAGTACATGGTCATTGCAACCTTACTTCTACCTTCATTGTCCCACTCCACACAAAGCATTGGAAATACCTCCACAACCCACTAAACCCCTCATTTTTAATGAGATATTTGGTTTTCAGTTCTCTCACAGTCATCTCCTTACTGTTGTTTTCTGCATACCAAAGCAATGTAGTAATCTTCTTTAACCTAGAGGAGACTTCGTTACTTCCCTTTCCATCCTCTCCAGCAGTCAGGAAAGGAAAAATTAAGTTTTAAAACACTCTTCCCTTCACCCTCCTGCCACTTGGCTGCAGCTTTTTATAGCTCCAGCCATCATGTCACCTGGGCCTTTCAGTGCACTGTCTTTAGGCTGGGTCAGTGCTCTTTAACCTTTTCCTACAGGAAATCTGGTCTGACACTTTTTTTATGCCAAACTCTATAAAATTAGTGCTATCCAATTTTTGGTATAATCATAAATCAAGAATCCTTTGAGGTTTGGGGACAACATTATCTTTGTGCAGGCCATCACAGCTGACTTTGCTCCTAAATCTTTGTGTTACAGGGTTGCTCACTGCAAAGAAAAAGAAAATGATTTCCTAGGGGGTCCTTTCTGCAGCTAGCTCTTGAGGTTGGTAGTCAGGCATCTGCAGTCCTGAAATAGCCATGTGGTAGCAAGTGCTGTGGCTGCTGCCTTTCCAGCTGGTCTGCATGAAATATCTGTAATGATTCTCCTTTCTTTACTGCTCATGTAGCATAATACTTAGAAGCTATGATTTCTGCCTTCCTTTGGCATATCCTAAACTTCCAGATTTTGAGCTGTCAGAAAGAGGCTTTTCTTTGCAAAGATAAGTATAGTCCAGTCATCTCATTATAGCTGAAAAAAACCTAGTGCTAAATATATATTTGATAGACAAAACGGAAAACCAGTAATTTGGTCTCGTACCTTGATGAAAGGGAAAATCTGTTGAAATTGGGGTGAGGCTTCCGTGACCTCCTTGGTAAAGCCCTGTAACTTGGCATAAGGGACAGGTTGCTAGTGAGCACTGCAAGCAGAGTAGATATTTACACTGTCTTTATACCACCTAATGAAAACCTAGGTGTTAGAAATGTATCCAACTAGGCTCACATCTAACTAAAAATGTATCCTTCTATACAAATTGCCATATAAGCTTAGCATTATTTGCTTATTATTTTCCTGGAAATAAAAATGCATGAAGTGGGAGGAGAAAAGGCTCTTGCTATCTTTCTTTCCAGAAGCTCAAAAGGTGCTTTGAAAATGGCACTCACGTCAGGTGTTTTTAAATGCCTTTGACCTCTGAAAGAGGCCCCCAGGCTTCAGCATTATGGTTCCCTTATCTGTAAGTATTGTTTCATTTCATACAAATAGTTCTTATTGAAGCCCTGAAGGCTCTAATAGCCTTGACCAGCTGCCCCAGGGGTTACCTCCTGCTGATTCCCCGGGAGCCCCATTTCAGCTCAGCCCAGGGCCCTCAGTCCCTGTCTGAGCCAATCTACAGCATCACCAGTCTGTTGTGCCTGTGCCTGGCATGATCTTGACCTGCAGACTGATTGTCTTTGCCTAGCCTTGCCCTGTCCCCAGGCAGGTGCCTGGGGCTGCCCCCCAGCCTGTCCCTGGTTGGGGATAGGGATGGCCCTGGGGAACCTCCAGTGTCCTGGCCCTGAGGCAGTAGCCAGTCCTTGTGGTGCCCCAAAATCCTACCTCATGGGTGAGCAATAGAAATGTTTGTTTGAGCCTTCTAGCACTCCAATGGCAATGGTGGTTGTTGGTAGTGTGTTGAAACCCACTTCCTCCTGTACAGGTGAAGTTATTGCTTTGGTCATTTCAGGTGTGTGTGGTGAATAATGAGCAGTAAGATTAAAAAAAAAAAAAAGATGTGCAGAATGCAAGTTAACAGTTTAGGTTCACTGTTTGCTTACGTTTATATGTACACAAAGATAAAAATGCTTGTAGAAGCAAAATCTAGAGAAGGCTACCAAGCTCCAACAGGTGACCATAGCTATTTGGGGCTCCTGGCTCCTTTGGACTGTCAGTGAGAGCTGTTGGACAGTCGGTCTGTAAAGACCACATAAGATACCAGATTTGGGTGGCAGGAAACACTAAACTGAGAGTTATGCCTGCCTTTCCCTGGAGCTTCAGCGTGTGTGGTCTGTCTGAGTTGAAGCACCTGTACCCTCACAGGTTCTGGTCTCAGGAGTCCTCTTCAGAAGGAAGACACCTTGGAAGTTAGGGATTTATGAAGTCTGAGGTTTATTTTTCTCATATTCCATGAACAGTCCCTGCAAACCAGAATCTAGAGTTGCATTGCTGTGAGTTGCTAAAGATATACCAGCTCCAAGGAAAGCCTACTACTGAATCACAGAATCACAGAATTTCTAGGTTGGAAGAGACCTCAAGATCATCGAGTCCAACCTCTGACCTAATGCTAACGGTCCCCACTAAACCATATCCCTAAGCTCTACATCTAAACGTCTTTTAAAGACTTCCAGGGATGGTGACTCCACCACTTCCCTGAGCAGCCTGTTCCAGTGTCTAACAATCCTTTCGGTAAAGAAGTTCTTCCTAACATCTAACCTAAAACTCCCCTGGTGCAACTTAAGCCCATTCCCCCTCGTCCTGTCACCAGGCACGTGGGAGAACAGGCCAACCCCCACCTCACTACAGCCTCCTTTGAGGTACATGTAGAGAGCAATAAGGTCACCCCTGAGCCTCCTTTTCTCCAGGCTGAACAAGCCCAGCTCCCTCAGCCGCTCCTCGTAGGACTTGTTCTCCAGGCCCCTCACCAGCTTCGTCGCCCTTCTCTGGACAAAGGGCTCTAGTTTAGTCTCCATCTGAAAGGCAGTTTTCAAGTTTAGTCTCTGCTTCTAAGACTTTCTCATAAACTGAATAAAATAATCTGATAGGGCCAGGAATCCAGGTTTTCCCATCTGCTGGCTCTCCTCAACACTGGGATTCAGGATCAGGATTGCTCTGCTCTCGTGAATGCTGCTTGTATTGTCACCTGGCCAGAGAGGGCACCTCTCCAGGGGGCCTTGCTGATCTCAGCAGCCTCCTGAGAGGCAAGGAATGAGTGCCTATAGTCGTGGGCAGTGGCTGCAATTGCTAGACCATTACAGAGCAATCCTTCCCCTCTTGTTTTTGAATAAAAGTAACTGGCTGCCATGCTTTATAGTAGATTCAGTAATGTCTTTTTCTGTGTAAAGCATGACTACAGCTTGCTGGAGGTCTTTCAGGGGGTGAAACACAACTGCACTGTGTATGCAGCTGAGCTTTTAGTAAGTGCCTAGCTCTGCAGGCTTGAGTACTTACTGGTCACATACAAACTGACATTTGGGTGCTTGGAGGACTTCACAGATTAACCTATAGGCTTGAGTGGTTTCAGGTTCCTCAGTTTGGAGAATGGAGGTATTTGTTGGATTGCTTTGTGAATTTATGTGCCTGAATTCCATTGAAGATGTGCCTCAGGCAGTTAAGGTGCTTTTCTGGATGTTGACCAAATCCCTCCTTCAGCAGTCTATAATTCATCTCAGTCAGATATGATATGTGGGTCAAGCGTTCAAGCTGAAGAATAATTTCTTTAACTTAATGCATTGAAGTTTCAGCTGCAGTCTGGAAGATGTTAGGATATTAGGTACACAATGTGACAGCTTAAATCCAGGGGAAAAAAGCCTGTTCCATATATTTTCAGGAAGCTAATACTTGAAAACAGGCAGCGTCTTGAACTGAAGTGGGGACGTTTAAGGCTATAATTCATTTAAAGACCTAGAGCTAGGACTTCTGAGTGAAAAGAAGGGGACTTTTTTCCCCCCCTCTTGCTCTTTGTGTGATGATACTCACCAGGTAGGGTTTGATTAGCTGAGTCAGTAAATTACTGAAATGAGAGTGAGGATGATGTTACAGCTGCTTCAGAGGGAAGGAGTCCCCTCTTAGACAACCATGTCCATAAGCCAAGGGGTTTGATTTGAGGGAGCAGTAGTGCAATAGAAGAAATGTGGTTGAGAAATTCATAGAAGTTAGGCTGAGCAAGCCTAGATCAAGGGGTTGAGGGGAACAGATGGAGGTGGTTATTCCTATTAGAGCACATGTTACTTCAGGAATCTGGAGCTGGATGTTAACCAGGTAACTTTAAGCCCTGAGCTGGTCCCCTGAGGCAATAGCTCTGTTTTCGAAAGCCTATGGTGCCCATCTCTATGTACATAAATGTATGGCTCTTGCACCAGGAATTCTAGGTGGCAGAATTTCTTGTCTGTGCTGGTTTGCAGCTTAGGATTTTGTCTTTCTGACAGATTTTTCTCTGAGTAGTGTTTTGTCTTGCTACGCGTCCACTGTGGGTGAAGTGTACAGTAAGAGATAATAACCCTAACTTAAAACAAATATTTTAGTTTTCTTGTTCAGCTGTAGTGGCCTAGCATGCTCTTTCCAAGCAAGAAAACAAAGTAAAGCAGCTCAGCCCTACTGCGCTTCCAGTAAGGAAACAACCAGGGCCTGTACTTGCTGAAGGCGCCTGTGGCCTGCTGGTGGGGAGTGGAGCAGGGCCGCAGCACGGTGCCCTAGGGAGAGGCAGGAACCCATCCCGCAGCGGCTCACCCTCTCCTGCACGGCTTTGGCTCTTGTTTACTCTTGTTTGAAGCAGGACGTGAACGTCACTGAGGTACAGATTTTGTAACAGCCTGGCACCTCAGCAGCTAATCCCGTAATTTAGTTCTGGCCTGTAGGTAATAGTCCCAGGAAGGTGGGACTGCAAACTGCTGCTACGCTTGTGTAATCTTGGTTTGGGGCATTCATGGCTTGGCCTCGTTCCTGCCTTTGGAGAGGATGGCTACCCACGAGCCTCTCATGGAAGACTGAGCTCTTGAGATCAGCCATGGCAGTGGGAAGATATATAGTTACTCTTTGTAATGGCCACTGTTTGGAGAAAAGAGCTTAGATTCTCATTGTGTGTGTACATTATTGTTACTGCTGTTGGCTTCATGTGTAATATTAATCCTCCTATGAAACTTAACTGGCATTTGCCTTTCTTCCCTTCTTTTAATCCTTTGCACTTGGGCTCTAGCCCTGTACAAATTTGTTGAAAATCACTTGTTTCAAATTGATATTATTTCAGCAGCTATATTAATCTGTGTGCCTAATGTTGTTTTTCCTCCTAGTTACCATTGCTTGCTCATTAGAGTAGCTTAAAGCTAAAACATCTGATAGGGTGGTACAGTACTTACAATTACTCTAATTTTACCCTGTAGATAGCTCCCCTCCCTTTTCAGTATTTATGTGAATATTGGAAGATAATCAAGAGAAGATTTCCTTATTCTTCACCTTCCCTCCTCAAAAGCATGAGTGCTTTTGTACATGAGTATGCGCAAAGGATGTATGTGCAAAAGGATGCTTTTATCCCAATTTTTATCACTGTTTTAGTTCACTGACTCTTTATGCACACAGTGCATGGCTCAGCAAAAGTCTGGAGTACTACAGCAAGCAAAGACACAAATACTTTGGTGCTACAGGCTGTTTAACTTTTGTCCCTTTTTTTTTTTTTTTTTTTTTTTTTAATTGTTTATCACCAATATGACTTAGGAAACAATGTAGTCATCTCTGTTTTTTATTTTCCAGCAGTACTGGCATAGACTAAAATAAGCAGTAATAGTAAAATATTGTTGAACAGGCTACTTCCATGGATTTGTTTTTCCTATTCTTAAATATAGTTTCCCAATTTTTCCTTCTGAGTAACAGACTTCCAGAAAAAAAAGGTTGACTTTTGCTTTGTTCTTCCTGTTGCTATCTTTTTTGTTTTAAATGAACATACATAAAGCACTAACTAAGTAAAAATGTTTTGCCTCACAAACAACCAGTGCGACCAATACTAGTCATTTCTTGTTTTTTTCCAGAATTTTATTTGGCAAGCAGTATGGGTGTCTGTGGGAGGAAAGAAACTGAATTAAAGTGGGGGAAATACAGGATGGAGCTTGATAGGGTGTGTCCTCAGATGTGTGCACATGTGTCACACTTGCAAATTGGGTAATTGCATATTTAGTTTCCTGTCTGTATGCATGTGTGGGAGCAAATGTACGGTTTGTCTGCTATAAGGGAGATACATGCACTGAGGGCATCATCATTTTCAGACTGTTTTGAACCTAGTGCACTGGAAGAACTTACACTATGGTGTAAGTCACTATGGTGACTCAGAAATTCAGGCTCAGTTTTATGTCTGTCTAGTAAATCTTGGTAATAATTGTGATGTTAAATGTGTTTTGAGGTATACTAGCTTCAATTCAGCATGAATATGTTGTTGTTGTCTCTGGGGAGGCCTGTTGTCTTCAGGTCTGAGCATGGCATGGCTGTCAGCAGTATTACTCCATTATAACTACCGGTATGTTCTTGGTACTGTGTTCTTCTTGAGGAAAAATACCCCCACTGCTATATTTTTCTTCTTGGAGCTGCCATTGGATAGCTTGAAATAAATCTGAAAATGGAGGGAGACAGAGGACACATGCAGGTCAACATTCAGTGACAGTGAGGAGAGACATAGAAGGACGATGAGGTTTTCTTGTAAACAGTTTGTACTGATAGTTAACAAAAAGAATAAATTTAATGCTTGCTCTCACATTTCTATTCTGTATTCCTAGCCTCCCACCTGATGATGCTCATCTTCCATTTGGAGTCCTTCCAGTTATAACTACGAAAAATACGCTATTTCTGATATGCCAATAAATATACTTGCTTGCTAGTCCTAAAAAACAACTCCCTGCAATTACCGTTGTGGTAACTGCACATAATGAATGATAGAGTTAGTGGTGAAAGGTTTCACTGTCATAGCCACCATTTTATATTTAAAAATTTCAAAATAAGTACCACACTGTTTGCAGTTGGTATTATGTGTTCTGAAATATCTGAAAGGTAAGCTAAAACTTTTCTGCTGTGAAAATGGAAGGTATGGCTATTCACTGAAATAACATTTGTTGTTGCTGTTGCTTATTGTGTATTTTGCTTGGAAAGTAAGGAAGGTTGAAGTTAATGTCTTGTTTTCTCTCTGCCCAGCTTTGAAACTTTGTTAGGAGTCAGTATCTTTGAGTCGTAATGAAGGATTGTTATTGTCAGAAGTGCAGCTACAACTAAACATGCTTACCTTCTCTTGCTTTTTTTTTGCAGAGTTGAATTAGGATGTGCTACCGGGAACTTACTAGGCCACCTGGGCATGCATTGTCTTCTGTATCTGAAGCTAAAGTCCAAGCATTTTTACTCTAGAACACAAACATATTTCACAGTTATGTAAATAACATGATGAAACTATAAGCTAACTTTCTGGCTCTCCTCTGAGGGCTATGAAACCTTTGAAAAACTAGAGAATGTATGTTCTCTAGTGGAGTTTCGAATTTACTGATTTTCTGGAGGGGGCTTCCCAACTTCTGGAGAGGATTTGGCAGGCCAATAGTTTGTCTCTTTAAAATAATAATAAATAAATATATATATGATAGATAATCTTTAACAGCTGGTGTAGAGTACTAGGATGGTGTACAAATAATGTTATTGTTGCTAGTGCAGGTATGTCTCCCGTCCCCTGCTACATGCTTGCTAGATTTGGCATAGAGGACTTTGGCTGTGGGTTGGGTCTCTGTTCAACTCAACATCTCTCTTTAGGGCCCTGCTCCTTGAGAATTAAATACGCACCGGGGAAAAACTCCAGTCTTACAAATAAATGGTTTATTTCCATAGGAGGCAATAGGTTGCAAGAGGTTGTTGTGGGGCTTTGGGGGAATAAACTTTAAGCTGTTCAGGAAGGATGCAAGAAGTTACTGTGCCCGAGGACTGCCTCAGTTTCCCACTGTTATTCTAGGGTGCATTCAGTTTTCTGCTGTGCCCCTTCAGTCTACCAGAACACAGATCCTTCTCCAGAGAAGCATAGGCAGTCTGTGCTTCCTGCCAAGGTACCCTATATCTCTTTGCACCTGTCAAAACCGGAGGAAGAGGACTGAATGAAGCATATGCTAGTCCTTCTTGGCCCCTCTTCACACACTTTTTCTTCTACTTCTGTGAAAGTGCCCTTACTTCAGTAGCAGCCCAGTGGTTTAATTCAACCAATCTGGTTGCCTTAAAGTCATCCTATCAGCATGAATTGATTTCTCATTTAGCCAAAAGCTGCCTGTGTCATTGTTTCCAGTTTTGCAGAGGCACAGTGACATGCCTTGTGATGGATCATGAAGTACAGAAGAAAAACTACCTAAAATAATCAGACTGCATCAACTGTGTGGTGCTCAAATGAACTCATGTAGGTGTGGCTGTGTTGCTTTGTGGTGATGTGCTGCATTTGAACTTGTAGGAGATTGATCCTTCTGGACTCAAAAGTGTTCTGGCTGGTAATTGCTCTATTCAGGTGAGAGAGAGAGAGAGCGGAGGTAAGAAGATGAAGCAGGCAGTCTCTCACTAAAGCAGTCATTCTGGGAATGAAACCTTGGGCAACGCATCCTCTTCTAGGCACACCTGTAGCTGAACCACTTGCTGAGACAACTTAAACTCCTTTATGATCTGCTTGTTCAAGTTTGTGGGAGATCTAAATTTCCCTCCATTATGTTTTGTGGATTTGAGATGAATAGATCCTGTGACTTCTGGAAAATGCGGCTGTTCAGTCATGTGTGGTGCTTCTTACAATGTCTGCCCTATCTTATACCCAGTAGCCAAAGCCTGATCTTCCATTTGTTCAGACCTTTGCTGTCAGTACTCTAGACTGAGTATTGGTGGTCTTTTTGCAAGTCCTCAGCCTTAAATTGAGTACTTCTGAGGCAATCTCCATTTCAAGGTGAACCCACTTCTTACCCTGCCACCTTCTTAAATTTTCTGTAACACATGAAAGTAACAAAACAGTAACTGTGAATCTGCTTGTAGTTCCAGGGGTGTGTGTGTGTGTATATTGTGTATATATATGACTTGAATATGTTAGTGTATATTTATATATATGCACATATAAATGTTTTGAGGAGTAATTGTATGACTTTTCTTTTTGTGCATTGAAGGTGTGAGTTCTTCAGCAAGTTCAGCTCCTTACTACTGTCCTAATAGCTTTTATTCTGGATGATACTGGTGCTGTGAGACAGGAGTCTGAGGAGAGGAGCCTGTCACTTGTCTATGCGAGCTCAGCTCTGAGAAGCTTGAATCAGAGCCAAGACATGACATTTCATCAGATGAGTGAGATTTTTTTTCTCGCTGTTTTTCCTCCCTCCCCCTTGGCTGTCTTGCCCTGAGATTCTGCTGATTGGTGCCTTCCATGGTACACCAGTCTTCTGCTTTTTCTTTTTTCCTTCATGACAAAACCTTGCTTTGCCATATGACTCTTTCTCAGACAGGTCTATGTAATGGCTTTAGTCTTTTGAATTCCTTTAAAGAGATGTGTATTCCTTCAAGTAAGCAAACAGTTTACACTCAGGCTGGAGGCTTCCTACAGATTTAGACTGTCACCCTGTATAGCATTTCATCCTGACAATTTAGACCTGCAATTGCTTTCCCCTATTTCTGGGAAGAGGGGAATTCAGCTTTTTAACATGTAAAACACACAGACCAAGCCCATCCACTTGAAACTGTTTTCCTGCAGCTCTGAAGAATCAGTCAGGTTGGGCCAGTTTCACAGCATCCTTTTTTGAGACTTGGAACCGTATCTAGGAAATCTAGCCCTAGCTGTTGGCAGTGTCTGCATTGGAACCAGATCTTTTTGCAACAAAAACAACTTACCACTTTCTCTTTCCTGTTTAAAGGTGTTTCTTTTTTTTTCCCCATAACAGAATTTTCCATTCTATTGCCCTTCTCCAAACCTTTAAATAGTGGCTGAAACTCTGCACCTGAATCCCTGTTTCTTGCTCATGATGAAAGATAGGGGGACATCTATCCGGTGGGTGAAGAAGCCAGAAGAATAAATATTTATTACCAGGAAAGGCAACTGGTGAGGTTTAATGACTGGCTACTGTTTGTAGCTTGTAAGGGCAGAGTTTGTCTTGGCAATCTGTGTTCAAAATTTCTTGAGCATTATGAATATTATCATTAAATGGCACCTATTAGGTGGATATAGCATGTACATTCTCACTACATCATCTTGTGTGGAAATTTAAAAAAAATAAAAAAAATAGAGGTCTTAATTTTACTGTTAGATTTTGAGAAGCTGTAAGTATTTTAATTTGTTGGAGCCTTGATACAAGTATGGTAGTTTCTGACTTGGCAAGTGCTGTGCCACTTGGGGAAGAGGTGACAATAATAAAGCATAAACAGAGCTGCCATTGTTTAATTTCTTCAAAATCACGGGAATCTCAGAGTCAGTTTCATTCCTTTCCTAAAATCTTGGTCATGACATTTGGTACTTGTCATGATCACTATGTGCTACCTAGGAAGTAAGAATATTTCATCAGGGAATATTTTCTTCCCTCTTTTTAAATACCAAAGTTCTCAAACAGAATTCACCTCTATCCCTAGCATAGCTGCTGTTGTTGTTGTTGTATACTTCTGTGATTATTGGTAAGGAACAGAGTTTTATAGTTTCCTGGCATGCGGGTTGGATTTTTTTTCTGCTCTGATGTTGAAGAAAAATGAATGAATGTAAATGAATGTGTAAAACCTTGTTTGAAAACTTAATGAGACTTTGTTCTGCTTTTGTTCAAATGGTTTTGAGGGCTGCCTTCATCCTTTTGGAAAGGGCGGAGGAAGAAATATAGCCCTTAACAGAATCTTAACCTCTTCTGGTAACCATGGGCACAGTGGCAGAAACTGCTGTGGGTTAAGGAAGGAGTAGTTGGTCACTTGGCTGAAACTACAGACATCATCTTTGGTCGACCTTCATGATTACTCTTTTGGTAGTGGCCATCCCGGTTGGTCAGGCTCTCAGAAAAGCACATGCTTTTCTAATAACTTACCTTAGGCTGGCTGGTTTGCCCGAGATTCAGTTCTTCCAAAAACGTCAAAAGTTTCAGATATCAAGGAATTTTTTATACAGATGCCAGTAACTTCTGTAGCCTTCCAGCAACCCTCATGGAGCACGTGAGCTCCACTGGGCACTGGTACAAGGAAGAGGGACTAGTCTAGCAGAGCCCATTGAAGAGGCTAGGAGTATCTAGCAGTCAGTGACTTCAGGAGGAGAAGCACTTCTCAGAGGTCATCATGAATAGTTCTATTCTGGATGTTTCTGTAAGCACCCAATCTGTAAACACTGGGAATTCCAGATATGTCCTGTATGTTGGGGTGGCTGTACCCAGTAACCCAACGGGGAGGCTGCTGCAGCTCCCCACCCTGGGTCCCAGCCAGCAGAAAGGCTGAGCGTGTATCCCCAGTGGGGATGTGTGCGTGCATGCACACGCTGTGTATAGATCACGTACACACCTGAATGGCCGCACGGAGTGACACGGGCAGGCACGCAAATGACACCAGTGGCCTCCTCCTGTTCCCTCTGGCTGATCAAGATTAAGGTCTTGGTGTGAAACGTTAATCATATATAATTATACATATATATCTGTATATGTACAGAGAGGTACATACATACATACCAGTAATTATATATTATTAATATATTAATTATAGGTCATATCAAACACATGTAATTAATATCTATTAATGAGTATTTATTGCTACTAGTTATCACTGATAATTATTAGTAACTACTGCAAGTACTACTAATTATAATTACATTTAGGAATAGCCTTGTTTCTTCCTCTCCTCCTCAACAAAATGTAGGGCTGTACTTATTTTCACCACTTTGCGCTTGAGCACAAAGTTTTGGAAGTAAACTCGATGGCTAGTTGCTAATAACAATTACATATGCACACAATGTGCACAATGTGGATCCTTCCAGTAGTCAAGCCCCGTGGTCTTGCCATGAGTGATATGGGCACGCAAGGAGGTGCCCCAACCAACCCCCAGACCCTGTGGCTTTGCCAGCAGCTGGCTGGGACTCCCTTGGTCCCTCCACAGCCAGATGATGCAGTGGTCTGGTTGGAACAGGGTTTCCTTTCCTCTGAGCCCCTAATTTGGCTCAGAGGTGGGCCTTTGTGCAGGTGGGCCTTTGATGGGGCATGGTCTGCTGCAATGTGCCTGGGAGTAGCTGGGGCAGGGATTATTTGGGATCCCCCTGCTGTTGCTGGCTGTGCTCCTCTGTGTGTACAGATGGGCTTTATCACAAAACCTAAGACTGCATGTGGAACATAGAAACCTGGCCTGTTGGGTCAGGAAAACAATGGCTTTGCATGAGAAACTATATTTTTGTTGTTTCTGTTGTGAGGCTTCTGCCTTATTAAGTTAATTAAGAGTAACCTTTGTATTCAAGATTCACAAGTATGATGGGAGAGAGGAAGAAAATGGAACTACAAAAAGACCCTCTGTCTCAAGCCTGCCCCAGAGGAGGACAAACAAAGGAACTGCAAACAAACAAAACACCAGGGGTTGAGAAGAGGCAGGAAGGGCAGACATCTGACTGTTTTAATTGCGTTATCTCTTCTTTAAGTAACACCACTGCCTGTACACAAGAGATAGAAAGCACCACAACCTGGGCTGATCTGCAAAAACAGGAGACCTGCATGAGGACCAAGCCTGTCCATATGCCAGAGCCCATGTGCTGCTCTTGCACACTGCTGACAACAGCCTGCTCTCTGTAGTGACTGAATCCAAGCACAAACAAGGCTGTCGTTGCACATGACACCAAAATGCAGAATTTTAACTTCTTTTCTGAGTGTTTTTCTGGGCTGATATCAAGTCTGGCTGCGTCAAGGAGCACACTGTTGGAAATACTAACATCCTCATCTGTTCCTATAACCTTTAGTAGCAAACACATTGCAAAAATATTCCTTTGAAAGTCCTTAATGAATCTGTGAGGTGAGACAAACCAAATTTAAAATCTTGCTCATTGTCATGTGCAGTCTTTTCTGATAAAATCACAGCATGGTTCCTCAACCTTGGGTTGCTTGCCTTAGCCCTTTCACTGGGAAATGTTCATTAAGCGAACAGTCACTAATATTTTGAATATTATTGAAATGGCACATCTTCACAGCAGAGCCTAAACTGAATTAATCTCTGTGGCTTTTGAGAGGGTTAGCAGATTGTTGCATGTTTCTTAAATAGCTTCTTTTTGTAGCACTTCTAAGTTAGCTGAGTGGGAAAATGGAGTTGGGAATGGAGGCCAAGAAGATAGGCAAAACATGTGCTTAAAACTTATTTTATTTTTTCTGGTGGGAAAAATTCATCCCAAATAGGAGCTGATTTTTTTTTTTTTTTTTTTTTTTTATTTTTTAAGCACACATGGAGTGCTATAAATATTCATGTTTAAAAAATGAGCTGTCATCTCTCATCACAGTTGTGGGCATTCAGCTTTTTAATGACTCCAACCCCAGCAACACCAAGCACTTGAGAAAACCTGGTGTGTTCAGTTAGCAATTGGCTTCGAAAAGCATGCCTCGTTCCTCAGCCATATTTAACCAGGAACTCCAGTTGCAGAAGAAGAGGGTTTCTTTGTGTCACAGAACTGAACTGCTTTGATCAGCAGGCTTTTAAGTGCCCGTCTTCTGTAGCATCCTGTTGCACCAGAAAAGTAAAGGGACCTATATGAAACAGCCTGCTTCAGTTATGTAGCTCTGATTTGTATTACGACAAGTCTCTCTCTGCTTTGACTGAGGCAGGGGTGTTCTGGATTAGAAGGGGGAAGATACAGGATGGGTGCCACAAGATAATTTAAGGTGATGGTTTTTCTCCATCTGCCTGCTTTGCTTGCTGTATTTCCTGGTTTATGAGAACAGGTCTTTGCAATTTGTATTTCAGAATTACTTTTGCAGAGTTCATGATTTTTTTTTTCTGAAGATTTAAGGGAAAAGCAAATGTCATTTAGTAATCTGCTTGAGACCACTTCATAAACTGCAGTATCTACCAAAACTAAACTTTTTTCCTTCATCCTTACCTGTCGTTGGTAGTCCATATGACTATAAATCTTAATGATGCCTAAAAATATGAATCCTAAATGGTCTGAAACATGACCCTGTCAAACTCATATTGTCAAACACCCAAGCTGAATGGGATTTATCCTTTCCAACTTGTACGAAAAATTTGAAGTAGCAAATCTATTCCCTTTATTAACGTGGCACAAATCTGCTAAGCAGTAAGAGGGAAGGCTTGCATGTAACTTGTCTAATTATATTTCTTCATCTAATTTCATACGCAAATTGAGCGACAGGCTTAAGCAGCCTCCTTTTTCCACCTTTACTGGAAAACGGTACATTCATGTATATGCAGAAGGCTCTTACACTTTTTCCTTGTAGGATTATTGCTGGACAGAAGTGAGAATGGGTTGAGCATTACATCTCGGCCTCCCTTAGGCCCGTGGAAGGGCATCTGTTGCCCTCTAGCGTTCCCCCTGTGGATCTCCTCCCAGCTGACGGAAACTTCTCCCGTGACTGGAAAGCTGGGGGTGTTATGAACCTTTTCATTCTGCAGGAAAGGTTCCGTTCAAGATTTAGTGAGTAAATGTTTTAATAACTTGTTACAGGCCAAAATACTGAAATATCCTATATGCAGATAAATCAGAAGAGTTATTGCAGTGGATGTCGAGACTAGGCCCAGCTCACAGCTGAGAACTGAAATTATATAAAGTTTTTTAGGGTACTAGCAGAAATCTCATTGAAGTATGCATCAGGTGTGCTCTTTCCACCCACAATCAAGCACTCCATTAAGAAATCATGCTCACTCATTATCTCAGAAAATCACTTTAGTATGTATATATGTAATAATCTCTTTTGAAATGAGCCACCATTTAAGGTGATGTGCTGTACTTGCACAATGTCTCATTCAGACAAGAAGGCCTATGCCCTGTTTTTTCTTCACCCCGTTTATCTGATGGTAGCTAGGATGGTTGTGAGGGGACCTGTGGTGTGTGCTGCTGACCAAGCTCTATTCACATGTATTTGCTGATAGGTATTTCAACCCTAAATACTCTGTTACCTGGATGCAGATCAAATTGTGTACACTAATCAGAAGACTACTTTTTTTTCCTCTTGTAACTGAGAACGATGGGGAAGGATCATTAACAGGTGTCCAAAGTGGCAGTTTAACACAAGCTGGAGCTGTCAAAGCTGATAAGCACATCAAATTCAGATACCTGTTAAGCTCTGATCAAACTTCACCTAGAAAAAGAAAGCAAAATTACTCACTCTCATGTCCCTTCTCTCATCTGCTTTTGAGTTATGATACTGATAGATTTAGTCCTCCTGAGCTGTTCTTTCTGTTGAGGACGTGGCAGGGAAGGAGGGGTCTGTATTAAGCTGTAGCGCTGAGTCCTACCTGTGGGCTAGTCGCTGTTCATGGGGTTTAAAACTAGACTTCTGATTTCTCTAAGTGGATGTTAAACTGCCTTCCAAGACTGCAGGATGACAAAGGGTCTTGTGCCTTAGAGCAAATGTGCTCATCAAAGAGAGGTGGTGGGAATCTGTGATAGTCAGTCTAGATAGCCCCTGGGCAGCTGCTGTTTCAGTGACTGCTGGTGAGGAGGCAGCAGTGCTCTTAGCAATGGTGCTTAGTGGTGACCTCAAGGACGCTCAGCAGTAGTTCCTGAGGGGAGCACAGGTCTCAGACAGCTGAGCAGACAGCTGAGCAGATTTTTTACCTGGTGTGCAATGACCTTGTAGAAGCTCAGGGATATGGTTTAGTGGGGACTGTTAGTGTTAAGTCAGAGGTTGGACTCGATGATCTTGAGATCTCTTCCAACCTAGAAATTCTGTGATTCTGTGAAACAGTGGACAGAATGGTACATGTGGGGATGGGCTGTCTTTCCTTACTATTAAGGTTATTCTCTGTCTGAGAGTGCTGCTATAGCTTGTAAGGTTGGTTTTACACAGCCCGTAACAGACCTGAAATGGTGGTGCAGGGCTTTTGTGTGCTAGCAGATCTGGAGTTCAGGGTGCAAGGTTGGATTATGTCAGATCTGGAGTTAGTTTATAATTTCAGGGCAATGTGCATATAGCCCTCTTGGTAAACGGGCAATTAGAGGGGACAGACTTGCAGATCCCAGTGTGAGCAGAGATACCGATTTAGAAGCTAAAATGGACCTTTTCTTAAACGTAACAGATATTCCTTCCTGAACACTTCATGCTGCATTGGAAGACCTTTGCGTTCTTGTTTTTTCAATAATTTATAGATCAGATGAATAACTGAACTGTGTTTCTGTCCAATGCTGTGTGTAGGCTAAAGCCACCAGATTCGTTCCCCACTGTAGCAGACAATCAAGCTTCTAATATAGAAAGGTTTGGATAAAGGCTGAGGAAGATACTGGTAGCAGAAACATGAGATCATTCTTTCTTTTGAACGTATTTTTCATGAATAAACCTCTTCAAAGAAATGATCTCCCCCTTCATAGAGGTGTATACACCACATCCTTAATTGCAAAATAGTCAGAAAAGCAGCTTCAGTTATTCACTGACTACAGCAGATTAATGCTCAGCATGTGCTCAAAACAGATAACTTGTAAAACATCAAGAGCTATAACTTTCCCTTCTAATAAATCTATTTCCTTGGTGGGTGGAGGCACAAGATCAATACGATCCTTGTAGATCAAGGAAAACTGTGTTATGTATCTGTCAGTATCCCCGGTTTCAGTATGGGAGAATGAATCCCAGAACAAAACCCATAAATGCCTACCAACATAATTGCAGGCAACAGTAGCTTGAGGGTGTGCAAGAGATCCTAGCTTGTAGTGAACCTGGTGGTGCATCAGTGTGGCCTCTGTTGGCTGTATCGGCTCTGTCTTGAACATGCATCATGATCACATGCCTGTCTGGTGCTGCCGATGTATCCTGGTGTTTGCCAATGAGAAGGCTTGTCAAGGGCATAACAGCCTGTTACAGATATCTCAAACTATTTTGTGACGTTAGTGTGACCAGGGAATCTATACTTGCTCTGTGTTACAGTACGTAGGAAGCACATAATTGGAAAATGAGGCTTCATAGCACTGGCTTATTTGCATAGTTAGTGATAGCTGTAGTTATAAGCTTTCTAGATTTCAGGAAGAAAACCTTTATTTTGTGACAGTTTCACCATTTACTTGAAGTAGTGCTGGGCCTATAAATCTTTTTTTTCTTTTTCTTTCTTTAAAATTGCCTTTTTTTAAACACAATCTCATGAAAGGAGATGTGAACCATTCTACTTTACAGTAAGGTTAGTAGTGTTTGCAGTGCTTACGTGTCCTTTTATAGTGATTCATGTATTTGGTTTATAGAAATTAATGCTTCTAACACAATCATAAGTAAATGTGGAGTGCTTGCTTCAGTACCTGAATGGGTCTTATGATGAAAAGCATTCAAATAAGAGAGGCTTTGTTTTCTCTTCGAGTGGGAAAACCAGAGTCTCCCTCTCTTAAAGGAAGCTTCAGAGTTAGGGAAGGAAAAAAAGTTAACACAGAATAATATATTGGTAAGGAATTACGCTTACTCTTCCATCACAAGGGTTAGGGAATCCTTGTAAAGTATTCTGGAATTGTTGGCTTAAATGTTCATGACTAATCAAATCTGTTGATAGAGGTGGCCTTACTAACGGCTCAAACGCTCTTTATTATTTTAAACATCTGACAGGTTAAACATCTCTTCTTTGATGAAGCAACATAGCTACTATTTTGGTGTGAATAATTCAGAGAATAAAAGGAAACGCAAAGGACCAAAAGTCTCTAAATAGCAAAGGTGTGTGTTTACAAATTGCAGTATTGCCAAAATATTAATTCTGAAAGATAATTGCTAGCTGTCTACTTATCTGGACACTGGTTACACTCCCATCTGATCCTCTTACAACAGTGAAAGAGAAAGGACAGTGATGAACACAGGTGATAAACAAGCAGGGAACTGAAGCAATGACACACATGCCTCCAGTTATTCCTTAGGAAGCAATCTGCAAAAGAAGAATATCTTCAAGATAGGAGACTGTCACATTAATTTCAATGCTCTTTTTATCTTCAAATTATTCTTATTTTAACTTTTCTTCTAAGGATTTAGCTCATCTTGGAAACTTTCATTGTTCTGGAGCTGTAGATTTACTTTTTTTTTTTGTCACAGATGGTCTGTTATTCTGCATAAACAAAAGATAATTACTTCCTACATGATTCCTTAAAGATGTATGTTCATACCTAATCTAGTCCCGTTAGCAGTCTTTCGCATGCAATTACATTAAATGAAATGTTGCATTTCATTTGCAGCTGAAGATTCAAGTCAGACTAGCTTTTCTGTCTTAAAATTACAATGTGTTTTAACAAACCTTTTATATGCTATCCTGAGAGTAATTAGGGCATCAGCTAATACATCAAATAAAGGAGGGGGGAAAAAAAAAGTTTAACTTCTACTTAGATCCTACTGGGGTATTGTTTTTTAGGTGAAGAAACACTCAAAGTGAAAGCCAACCCTGGCTTTTTCCAAGGTCAATTTTATTCTATTTTTTTGGTCATGCCCTGCCATCTGTAGAGCTAGTGAGTCAACTAAGAAAAAGCTCTTTAAAGCATGCCAGAAAACTTCTGGCCAGGAAAATGTAAGTAGACTTTTGACTAACAAAAATACTGAACACTCGGTCTGTGCGATGCATCCTTGCAATGACGGGTTCATCACAGTCCAGTAGGGCTGCTTTCATTGATAATGAAAGTTCATGGGCAAACACTAAGAGACTATTTATAGTTTTACTTGTCCAAATATGACGTAGTTCAGTTCTAGTCCCAACCCTTCTGAAATCATCTTTGTTGAAGACAGGTGTGTGTGCCGAAGTTCTTTTGGCCTATAGTCAAATGTAGCTCACACCATTGCAAGAGATAAGAATTGCAAACTTCGTGTGTGTGTATGGAATCTGGTGTGTGTTTAACGTTAATAAAAATGGTCTGACTACTGCCTATTAGATCAAGATGCCCTTTTGGGGGTAGGAAGGGCTATTTTCAAAGCAGTTCATTTTCTCACAAAGAATGTGATCATACAAGGGACTACTAACGGTGTGCTACCATTCACCTTTCAGGTGGCATTGTAGTTTTGGGCCTGGCATGTTGACTAAGCAAAATGATGCATAGCAGGGAAATCAACCATGTAGGTATTTTTTGGTAATCATTATTATTTAATGTGCTTCTCTACCTTGTACGCTGCTTACATTCCGCAGTGTGGGGACTTGTATAGCTATGAAATCTTGCACGGACTGAATTTGAATTATTTTTACTTTTCTCAAAGGCAGTATCTTTTCTAACAGATGTTTGAAATGTTATTTTAGACTTGTTGGAGACATACTGGCTAGCTGCCAATTCACTGAGAAGCTATAGCTGTCCATTCAGTCTGCTCCTGAAGTGCATATAGCAAAAGCTTTGCTTGGGTGGGAAGATAGTGTTGATGAACAGTAACAGTTTATATTCAGGCATTCTTGTGTTAACATTCAAGAATGATTGTCGGAATACCTTTTACAGAAAAAGTCTGTCTAGATACTAGTTCTAAAAACTAAGCATTTTTTTTTTTTTTTAATTTTGACTTCATAGTTGTTAGAGACTTATTTCAGAAGTGGTTGGGAGAACAATGTGAGAAGAACTGTAGAATTTCTAAAACTGAAAATGCTTTGTGTTTTTTAAATAGAAACTTAGCCATCTGAATCTTCTCTTTGCATTTTGTTTTACAATGGTGTAGTGTCTCAAGATATACCAAAAAGGCCGTTGGTTTAAACATAGAAATGACAAGTTCATCGTGCCATATTGATTTACCTTAATTTCTTATGTAACTTTTCACACAGTTGCACAGGAGCTACTTCTTAAATCTACAGAGCTTATTTAGTGACAATGAGTCAGTAATTGTGATGCTACTTAGTGTAGTACTGTTGTTGTTCAGCAATGCATTGTGTTGAAATAATGAGGCTTGAATTTTAGATAGTAATACATTTAATGCCAGGCTCAGTATAAAGTGAACTGAAAACTTGAAGTTTTTTGAATAAATGACAGGTGGTGCCAAATAAATCAGTTCCCCAAGACACGATATTCATACTGTTCTTCCTATATAAAGTCATAACCTTTTCTGCTCTACAGATGCAAAGATCTGACTTTTTTTTTTTTTTTTTTTTTTTCCAGAAATGCACCCCAGCAGGTACATTGAGTACTGAGCCACCACAGGTATAAGCAGTGTTCATACAAGTGTGAGAGCTCTCAACAGACAGCTGTGAAAGTAAATGGGAGCTGTGTGAAAGCACTTGAGAGGGAGCAGGAACAAAACAAGCACTGGGCAGAGGAGCTGCAGGTAGGAGGTAAACACAGTATAGTGTTCCTGTGTATAAGAGGAGCAATGCCTGGCTCTCATCAAGATTCTTGTTCTCACAAATAAGTGCTATTACCAATGTGAGTAAGCTAAAAAGACCTATTTCTTTTCCAGTCTTTATGGCAACAGCCTGAAGCATGGTTTAAGCAGAATAATTTTACGGTTTCTCTGGAACACATTATAGTCTGGATATAAATTCAGTACTGGCTGAGTTACCTTATAGGGGAAAATGGTGTCCAGTAGGACAGGTTGTGAACTGACGAATGACATCACCCTGAGCAATTAGACTAGCTGCACAGCTGTGCTGATGTCATGCTGCTAACTACTTTTAAGTTTATGGCTATGATATTACCGTTGGTGTAACGATAACAAGAGAGACCACAGGAGGTGGCTATAGGTTTTTCAGATGAAAATATGAGAGAAGACAGTCAGGTATAGATGCTTATAATAGCACTAGCTGCATGAGCTTTCTAAGGAGCACGTTGATCATTCCCTTCTATCTGATGTTTCTTGTGAAAATTTGTTGCTGTTTTGATAGTAAGAATTATGAGTGCCTGCCCTATTTAACCGTCTCGAAAGCACTGAAGTACCTAAGGTCTAGCTCCTGGCACATGGCTCAGTTGCTTTCTTATACAGAAGCTGACAGAGGGCAAGTAATGCAGTGAAAGAGCTGAGTGGGCGTGCTCATTACCTTGACTGGTTTATGGAGCTGGGCATCTTATGCTAGGAAGAGGGAAGGCTGGGCTGTTGTGCACACAGCTGTGCTGGAGCAGTTGTTGAAGTGAGGCTGAAGTGACACGAATGAGACCTGCTAGGACCATGGCTCACGTGAGCACATACTTCAGCAGAACAAGTCCTGTTTTCAGCAGG
Organism: Anas platyrhynchos; assembly: GCF_047663525.1. NCBI lineage: Eukaryota > Metazoa > Chordata > Aves > Anseriformes > Anatidae > Anas > Anas platyrhynchos. The sequence goes on along the minus strand of NC_092588.1, from coordinate 88,535,357 downwards.
TTATGAATTCAGGAAGAGCCATGCTGTAGGTTATTACTTGGAATATAACCTATTGCAGAAGTGTGGAGGTTTAATTTCACATACTAGGTGTCACCTGAATGTTAATAAAACTGCTGTCTGCATTCCTCATATTCAGTGTTTCCTGCAGCAGTTTAGCACTGGCGGCTGAGTTCTGCCTCTTGCCTCCTCAGTGAATGCGTCAGTGTAGGAACCTCCTGAGAGCAAGGGAGAAACTCGTTGCTCAGTTTTTGAGACAAGGATGTGTCTAGTGGGTCACTTTACAGATGGTCTTTTTAATGTAAGAATTCATTTTTTCTTTTTAGGGGCTAATTAGTCAACTTTTGGACTGGGGCTTTTGTACAGTGCTTCAGCTTTTCTGGAGACAAATTTAAAGAAATAACTGAATGCAGAAAAAACAATGTTACTGGTAATATTCTTCCCAAATGAGGATGTCTTGACATGCTAAATAAGCTTCTTACCCTGCCTTTCTTTCCCCAAAGAAATAAACTGTCAATAATATTAACCATGTCTGAGATGTTTTGAGAAGGCAGAGGGAACCTCTCTGCTATGCAAGAGAGCACGTTGCTTGCTGAGTACAACGAGCACTGAGTGGGACCATCCGGTGTGAACTGTATATACTTCATGAGATAATGGCTGCACGTGTTGTCTCAAGTACAGAAACTGCAGGAGTGCCTCTGGGAAAGTCGATTGCCTCCAGTCCACCATTACGTGGGAAAATTTGGACTATTTTGGCAGGAGGAAGTGTGAAACTGATTTCCATGGGAAAACCTAAAGAAAAAAAACAACACGGGTTTTCAATGGGAAAACCTACAGAAAAAGAAAATTCTATTTTTTTCCCCATATATTGGCCACATTATAATGGGGTTCGCTTAAGAAGGGGATGAATCATAAATCCAGCATTATCATTGGGAGTATCACATCTAGATTTATGTTATAGGAACATCAAGAGTTTCAGGACCATCTTCTGAAGACATTTGTTGGTAGAGCTTTTTGACTTGATGTGGTGTCAGCTCCTAATTGCCATGGGTTTCTGAGGGCTGGAAGCCCTGAGAGTGGGTGATGTCCTCAGATGGTTACAGTAGCCCCAGAGGAGTTCCCATGAGCAGGGCTGACCCATGCAGTCAAGAAGCCTTTCCTCGGCACCTCAAAGGAAGAGGGAGATGACTTTTGGAGGCATTTTCTGTGGTTTACTTGAGAACCATTTAAGCTGTGCTGAATTACAGTTGTGTTTGGAAGAGGAGCTGCCTCTTCTGATCATTGCTAATGTAAGGTAATGCTGCAGCTGGTGGTGCTGGGTGAGGAAAACCTGGGCAGAGTTGACTAGCCAGCCAGGCTATCATTTCTGTGCTAGTGTTTTTTTAAGAATCTCATGTTCTCCCAGCCCCATAAAAAGAGCTTAAATGTTGCAAGATGATGTTGCGTAAAGTAGTATTTCAGCAAGGGAACAGCTGATGCACTAACAGAACTCTGCACTCATCCTGGCTCATGGGAGAAATTATTACAAATGTTAATAATAATAATAAAAATAAAATAGAAGCATCATAAATGCAAATTTGGCAACATGTGCCAGCGGTGTTGGGAAATCTGGCTGGTTTGAGAGAGCAGGCAGCTGCTGGTGTCTCCTCCTGTATTTATTTCAGAACTCTGCTTCGTGATGTAAAGCATTGGTTCACATTTAAGATTCAAAGGTAGGTTGGAAAGAGTCTGATATGAATCGTGATCCTTAAAAGTGATTGCAGTGGCAGGGTTTAAACCACCAGCAGTGTTGGTAGTTGCTTTGCAGAGATGGATGCCATGAGCAATTTGCAACAGCGAAGCATCTTCTGTGACACTGAGTGATGCTCGACTTGGCTCTTGGCACCACAGAGCTGAAGTGAAACTGCTGATTTTTATGATGAATGTGGAAACAGATGGCTAGGTGAAGAAACAACACTGAAGCTTGCAGTCATTGGTTACACAAGATGCAAATACCTAGCATGTGTGTGCTCCTAATGAAAGCTGCAAAGGAATTGGTATACATTTGGTCCTTTCTGCAACCTTTTGTATGTGCAGATTGTGTGACAAGATAAGTTAACTATACTTGCTGTTTTGGTATGGCGTTGAGGAGGTAAAAGATTTTTATTTTCAACAAAGGTAAAAAGATCAAGTGGGAAATCCTTCTAGAGACAGCCAAAGCTTTAGAAACCTTGTGAATGTTGCAGGTGATACTTAAACAAAACAAAACAAAACACCAAAGCCTGTAGCATTAGATAAACTGCTGACAGTAAAATTCTGTTGTCTGATTAAGTGGTGGTAATGATATAACACTGGAATAAGTGATAGGAGTGATTAGTTAGTATTTTTTGCTGTGATTATTAACATGCATATTGTCTATTAAAACTGGAAACAATGAGACTATGAAGTATACTGCTTAGAAATCTCTCGTCTAACGTTTGCCAGAATGCGGCAAGTAGAATCGTACAGTAATTCATTTCTCTGAAACAAAGGACAAAAGTTCATGATCTTGGCCTACAAGGTAACCCTATGTCTGAAATTTTCCATATGTGTAGATATTTCATCTGCCAGGCTCAAAGCAGATGTTTGGAAAAGAAGTGTGCAAGCTGTTCCTGCGGGTGATTCGTTAAGTTGACTGCAGCTAGTTTGCAATCTGAAAGGTTAGTCTTAAGGAGGTAAAGTTAAAAAGCTAATGGCAACTGAATTGATGCCCTTCAAGTTTATCTTATAAACTAATGAATAGTATTCCGGTATTCCCTGTAAGTTTCAGAAATTAAAGAGGTGATGAAAACTCTTTTCATATATTCATAAATATTTATGTTTGCAGTATTGAAAGGTATTTTTTGCCTGGGATCTTTCATGCATGAAGAATACAGTTATTTTGGGGATATTTTGCAATAAAAAAAAAAAAAAATGCCCCTGGCATTAAGATGTATCCAAATACAAAACTATTGAGGAAAAAAACTCTTGAGGAAAAAAAAAATTATAGTGTAGGGAGTATTGTGCAAAATGGGTAACAGGTGTGAATCCCAGTGGTACTTGTCAGCTGTTTAATGAAAAGAATGGTTCTTGGAGAAGGATTGTAGTTATTACTTTAATTCTTACTATACATAGCCTTATTTCATCTGCCTTGATTGCATGAAAATATCTTAAAAACCAAACTTGCTGTAAGTGCCTTCTCTTCTCTATGCTAAAAAGTCCCAGCTCTTTCATCTTCTCTTCATGTGTCAGATGCTTCAATCCCTTAATCAACTGTGTCACCCTTTATCAGGCTTATTCCAACATATCCATGTTTCTTGCAGGGGGGAGCCCAGACTTCAGCACTCTAGAAATAACCTTTAATCAGTGCTGAGCAGAGGGGAAAGACCTGTCTCCCAAACCTATTGGCACCACTTGTCCTAACGTATCGGATAATGCAGCCCACTCGCTGCTTTCTTCTGGTGCTCTTGCATTGCTCAGGTTTATCTGGCTTGGCTGCTGTCTTGAACAGAAACCTCAGCCCCCCGTTGGCTGTGAGGACACTGGTTCTGTTCTGTAATTGCAGATCCTGAGGTGGAGCAGAAACGTTCCTCATGGTGCCAGAAGTCACAAACTAACTTCCAGCCTTTACCATCCTGGGAGTGTCTGCTTCCCACCCTGGCAGGCACAGGCTCTGCTTGACGCTTCCTCAAGAAAGTTGTTTGTTTGGACATTAAAAGCTGCAATCTTGGAGGAGATATGGTTAATTTCTCATCTCTGATGCTGTGCAGTCTGCTGACCTCCTCCTGCAGCCCCTTAGCTTGGTGGAGCAGCTCCTCAATGACCACACATCTCCTGTGGGCTGGAAGGTGATCTCCCACAGCTTCTTCCTCAGCAAGAGGCTCCAGGCACCCCCAGCAGCCCCAGACCTGCAGCACTGCCTCCAGCACTGAATAACTAGGGTTATTCAGCAGAAACTTGCTTTTCAGGTACATGTTAGTACTTTATGTTTGGATGCTTGACTTACTGCAAAAAAATACCACTTCAGAGTGCCAAAATCTGCCTAGGCATTCAGCAGGAAAGAAGTCAAAGAAAAAACTTGCCAGGGAGAACATGGCAACATTTGTGAGCCTGGAGTGCAGTGAACCTAAAAAATAATGGGAGGATGATTAACAGACAAGCTGCTAGCTATTGCATAGATCATCATGCAAATAGTTTTCCGGTATTACCAGCTGGATATTGCTGCAGTGGGCAGGCTGCAACAGAGTCCTTCAGTTTGGCTATTTCTGTGGGGATTTGGAGATATTTGTATAAATGTACACAATTACCGGCTCAGAGTTTACCTGCAGCAGGAGTGATTCTAGAGATTGTAACCTTCTACATGCCAAATGCGGGAATAAATTTCTGTTCTATTTTAGCGTGCTCTGTACCTACTTAACTACTGTTCTCCATTCCACTTTTGCTCTTATACTGCCGTTAGCCAGTGATTTCAGCTTTATAACTACTGGATATTAAAGATAGTTTTTTTTGGTTTTTTTTTTTTTTTTTTTTTTTTTTTTTTTTTTTTTGCGTTGGCTACCAATATATCAGTATTGCACAGTTGTTTTTTAGCCAAACTACCTGTTTAAAGGAAGCCCAAATTACAGGTAACGTTCAGTCAGTCGACCAGTTCAAGGTTGTAAGTTCTGTCTGATGGGGAAGGTAAATCTTAGCAGAAAAGCATGTAATATACCTATGTTACATAAAAGGCTTTCTGAGTATTATTATTTTAGATGTCTTCTCTTTTATGCCTGTGGAATAGAGTAGTTCAGTTGGAAGGGACCTTCAAAGATTATCTAGCCCAACTCACTGACCACTTCAGGGCTGACCAAAAGTTAAAGCACGTTATTGAGGGCATTGTCCAAATGCCCCTTTAAACACTGACAGGCATGGGGCATCAACCACCTCACCAGGAAGGCTGTTCCAGCGTTTGACCACCTGCACAGTAAAGACATTTTCCTCATGTCCAGCCTGACCCTCCCCTGGCACAGCTTTGTGCCGATCCTGCCCGTCCTGCCATTGGCGACCATGAGCAGAGGCCAGCACCTCCCTCTGCGCTCCCCTTCTTCAGGGAGTTGCAGAGGGCCATAGGGTCATATCTCAGCCTCCTCTTCTCCAGACTGGACAACCTAAGTGTCTCTCCTCACAGGAAATGCCTTCCAGCCCTTTTATGAACTTTTTTTTTTGCCCTCCTATGGATACTTCCAAGGACTTTAATGTCCTTTTTATATTGTGGAACCCGGAACTGCACGCCTCATTCAAGGTGAGGCTGCACCAATGCTAAATACAGCAGGAGAATCACCTCTTTTGACCGGCTGGCTGTGCTGTGTTTAATGCACCCCAAATGTAGCACAGAAAGGAACTCCATGTATCTATTGCAGTTGTCTGGTGTTGTGGAATATTTACCGTGTGTTGTTCAGGCCAGAGAACCTAAAAAGTCCTTTTATGCCTAGAACAGGAAGCTACTTTTCTGTAGCAGTATTGTGGCTGGAAGAAGCGTGAGCTTAGCACAAGAATCGGGGCTTTCAGAAGAATCTAAGGTGTCCTAGATCTGAGATGTAGTTACAGCATTATTGTATGAGGATAATGGTCCTGTGTCAGTACATTGCCAATACATTGCTATGTTAGGATAATTCAATGTGGAAAGGACATCAGGAACTCATCTACTCTAGCCCCCTGCTCTATGGGGAATGAGGCAGGAAATCAAAGCTGCAGATAGAATGGTATAGGAGTTTAAAAGCAATACATGAAATTTGGGCAAAATACAGGGGTATTCAGAGAAAACTTGTGTTCCTTAAACATGAACTGTTTACTTTCTGTGTATGCATGTTGTGTGCACTTGCTTTATATGTGAAAGCAAATTCTTTATCTGTGTAATATCCATGGCAGCTTGATTATAGAAGAGGTTTTATGATGAAGATGGAAAGAGACCTCTCTAACTTGCATGGACACTTCCATAAAAGAACCCAGAACTTAGGCCATGGGATGGTTTCTCTCCTCTCCTTTGTTATTGGCAACTGGAGTGACTGTGGTGGTGTTTTTTTTGTTTTGTTTTGTTTTTTCTTGGTACTCTTATTTTTTATTTAATTGGAAAGCACTCTTGGTTTTAGTTGCTGAAATCAATTTATTACACTTCTGCTACAAAAATATCTTCAATAAGGGAAAGCTTTAGAAAGGACTGAGAAACTGGCTGAAAAAAACATTTTTAAGTCAAATTCATTTGCTGAAAAAAAGTTGAGAAAACTTTATTTCCTGACCAACCTTATTACATATCCCAAAAGCTTTGTATGTTGAAGGAGGGGAAAAAAGTAATTCTAACAAAACATTCTTCTTAGTACTTGCTTCTGCCTGACACTTGCAGCTTCTCTGAAGTGTTCAACTTAGTCACGAATCACGGCTACTTTTTTTTTCCCCTTAACATCTTGTTTCTTACCTTTTTAGGGAACAGGACCTTATATACAAAAAACCTAGACAAAAGTCTGCATGTAGAAACTGAATGCAGATAGCATGGGGAGCTGTGCATTTTGTTGTGGTACTTGTGGCAAAATGACAAAATGTACAACCAGGTCAGTAGCTGAAACCAAACCATGCCGAATATTTCCTTTAGGAAAGTTTATTTTAAAGCTCTTTTAACACTTAATTAAGACATCTCAGAAAGCCATGCACTTTCCTAATGTAATTATGAGAAAGCTGTTTAGTTAAATTGCTGATGGTTGTCTAGACATCCTACTGGAATCTCCTGAGTTGGATTTTAATTAAATGAAGGGAATTTCTATGGTTCTAGACAGAAGTATTTGGCTCAGCTGTCTTCTTGTTGGAGATGTGGTTTGGAGGAGAACTTACAGTTCCTATAGGTATAGGAGAAGATATCTGGTTTTGAAATTAGATACCGAATAGAAGAGAGCAATTTGAGTTATAAAGAGTACAACTTTTATTACCACTTCCAGGGATGATCATATTCCTGAAAGGAAGCTAGGGCTATAGCAATGCGGCTTGGCAATAACTGAGAACTTGAGAGAAATGTTTACAATTCCCTGTTGCTGTCCATAATTACATCACTGCTTTCTGCCTCAGCAGCATACATTGTTGTTTGACTTTATTTTTTTAGCCCTTCAATTTTTTATTTTTTTTTTTTTTTGGGGGGGGGGGAGGGGGCATAAACTGTAATGTCTGATAGAAACAACCTTCCACATTTTATGGTGCTGTTCAGAATGAATTATCCTCTGTAAGTTGCTTAAATCTATGGGACCTCTTAGCAATTAGGTTAGTATTCACATCATCTACTCAATTTATTTCTCCACTATTGGCTTGGCATGCAAATTTGAAAGTTGGTTTCTTGGAAGCAGACGTACTACAGGAGTCTTTACTCCACTGGTACAGGATCAAGTGCAAACTATCCTGATTCCACTTGAGCATTCAAAATTCTACCTATCAAGAGTAATTACTGAGATTTTGTGAGGGAACTGTGGGTGGGTCCCTCAACTAAATGGAAAGTTAATGTTGAATGTTTTCTTGATTTGTGTCTTAAACATAGAAATATTGGCTCTGCTATTTTTGAGACTAGAAGTGAAATTAAATGCTATGTTAAGTATTAGCAGATGCTACAGGGTTGGACAGAATAGGAAAGGAACCTCTTGTGGGCAAATGGTGGGATTTAAAACTCTAAATCTGTGTGTACAGGCTGTCATGTTGGCAAAGTAGCTGGTTTGCTGATGAAGTTCTTAAAGTCTTTCTAGAACATTTTAAACCAGATATAGATGGCCTTATAGGAACAACAACAAAAAAATCTGAATATCTATAATTTTGAGAAAAGATTCTGAATTATATATACTTTTTTAGTTTTTTTTGGGGGGGACTACATTTATTATCTACACATGCAGGCTGTTTCTTTCATTAGCGTGATACTGAGTATGGACAATTGGTTCTTAAACTGATAAAGTGATTGAAGTCAGATTAATTTTAACCCAGCAGTCATCCAGCAAAATTGTTTAACCTTTATTAGTATTACATATTTTTAAGTTGGTTACTCATCTTTGGAGAAGATATATCTGGTTACCTGACCTCACTTTCAAAGTAGTATTTTTTTATTTTTTATTTTTAATGACCTTAACGCTGCTCCTGACACCATTTGCTGGTTCTGAAACACAAAGTGGAATCAGGCCTGCAACTTTGGTCAGGATATGGAGTTGAAACATCCAGTTGTGTTTCAGTAAGGTATAGATGAGGTCATAAACTCAAATTGTATTGGTATATATTTTAAGTTTTCTGTATTGTTTTTGTCTTGTGAGGAAGATAGTTTCCTCTTTTCTTTCAGGACCAAGAGGTATTCTGATGCATAGAAAAATCATGATCTCATACCCTGTTATAAAGAAAATTTATCTTTGCTTTTAAAGAATGATTTATCTTTGAAGTTGTGGAGCAAGAATTATGGAATGCTTTGGAGATGGAGGCATGTGGGCACATATACTGTGATGCCACTGGCAAAAGTAGCATCTTTAGAGGGTGTAAAATTTCATTCTTGTATACTCCAAAATTTCCACTGAGATGTATGGCATCTCTTCCTAGTGAGCAAGTTAGAAAGAAACAAGTATTTTCTTTGTTTCAGTTTTTATCAGTTAGGCCTCCTGAACTGTTTTGCCTAGAGGTAGCATTCAAGGTAGATAGGTACTACCAGTATGGGAAGAGGGTGGACAAAGGGTTCTCTTAAGAAATCTTACTGCATTAGTCTAAGGGACCCGATGGGGTCACAGAAGTCCCCTTGGAAGGGACCTCTGGAGGCCATCTGGTCCAACCCCTCTGCTCAAGCAGGGCTGCCCAGAGCAGGTTGCCCAAGACCATGTCCAGGTGGCTTCTGAAGACCTCTGAGGAGGGAGACTCCCCAGCCTCTCTGGGAAACCTGTGCCGATGCTCAGTCACCCTCACAGTAAAGAAGTGTTTCCCGTTGTTCAGACAGAACCTCCCGAGTTTCAGTTTAAGTGCCTATTGTCCTCTCACTGGGCAACACTAAAAAGAGCCTGACTTAGTCTTCTTTACACCCTTCAGATATTTACAAACAATAATGAAGTAACCTGAGGCTTCTCTTTACCAGTCTGAACAATCTCAGCTCTCTGTCTTTCCTCATAGGAGAAATGCTACAGTCCCTTAACCATCTTTGGGTCTTTACTCGAGTTCCTCCTCTATGTCCAGGTCTCTTTTGTACAGGGGAGCCCAGAACTAGACACAGTGCTCCATGTGTTGCCTCACCAGTGCTGAGCAGAGGAGAAGGGTTATCTCCAGCAGTAATAGGGAGGTGATCGTCCCCCTGTGCTCCGCTCTGGTGAGGCTGCACCTCAAGCACTGTGTTCAGTTTTGGGCTCCTCACTACAAGAAGGACATCGAGGCCACGGAGCATGTCCAGAGAAGGACTATGAGCCTGGTGAAGGGCCTGGAGCGCAAGTCCTGTGAGGAGCAGCTGAGGGAACTGGGGTTGTTTAGTCTGGAGAAGAGAAGGCTCAGGGGAGACCTTATTGCTCTTTACAGCTACCTGAAAGGATGTGGTGCTTAGGGACATTGTTTAGTGGGTGATATTGGTGGTAGGGGGATGGTTGGACCAGATGTTTTAAAAGGTCTTTGCTAACCTTAATGATTTCCCTTGCAACTGCTTCCTTGCTGGCAACTCTCCTCCTAATGCAGCCCTGGCCTTTGCTGCAAGGGTACTTTGCTGCAAGGGTACTTTGCTGCTCATGTTGTCCATCAGGACCACCAGATCCTTTTCTGCAAAACTAGATCCAAGAGGTCTGAGAGCTGTTTGGTGTAGCTGCAAGACTGCTTTCATTATCTTTAGAAGCTTGTGGAGATCAGGAGATGCCCTTAATGATGGGTGCAAGATTTCTGTTTCTCCAGTCTTCAGAAAAGGAAAGGACAATCCCAGGAACTACATGCCAGTCAGTCACACTTCATTCCCTGGGAAAACCATGGAACACATCCTCTTGGGAGCCGTTTCTTGTCACTGAAGGACAAGATGATGACTGAGAACACTTGTCTTTGTTTTATTAAGGGTAAATCATTTTGGCAAACCTGACTGTCTCAGAATCCTGGGAACAGGAATCATTCAGCATGAAGAAGACAGCTTTGGAGGGTGACAGTAGTAGGCTTCCATTTCCTACAGTGTGGTTATTGAGAAGATAGAGCTAAGCTCTTTACTGAGATGTGTGGCAGAAGAATAAGGAACAATGTTCTTCAGTTGCAGAAGCTCCAGCCGAACATAACAAAACACAATTTTACCCTGAGCACAGCTGAGCAGTAGAATGGGTTGCCCATACAGGTATTGGAATTACACTTGGAAGTTTCCAAGAGCCAGCTGGATAAAGGCCTGAGCAACCTGGCCTGGCTTCATATCTTGACCCTCTTTTGAAGAGGAGGCTGTATTCGAGAATAGGAGGCCTAAAGACCTGTATTAAAGACCTCTTGAGGTCCTTTCCCACTTGAATGGTTTTATCATTCTATGATACAGGGCCACGGTGGTAAGTTTGCTGTTGATTTGACTCATCAAACAAGTGGATGCTGAATTAAAAAAAAAAAAAAAGCATAAAATTACATGTAAATATCAGATTCTGATATGAAAGATGATGTGGCAGTTTGGGGATGTTTGAACTAGAATTATTAATATGGGTCCTCTGTGAAAAAAGAGACTCAGGGTTCTATCTGACTTATAAAGTCTGACTTATAAAGATACTGGCCCTCCAGAACAAAAACCAGACAAGTTTCTGTCTATGGCTAGTAACTAGATGTTCTAAGTGCCAAATGTAATAATGGGAATAAGGAATAGATTCTTAGACCAAAGCACTAACATAGTTGCATGTGAAAACACAGAACCTGATGAGCCTCAGGTGCCACATTCAGATTCTTAATCCTGTCGTGCTTTCCATCTACATCATACTCCTGTTGCTCTTTTCCTGTCTGTGATGTGAGGAGAATCCAGCTGTAGGACTGGGAGTGTGAGGCTATGGAAAGCAACACCACTTGCCGGTTATCAAAAATGAAGACTTTCTGATTCCATGTTTTGTTGGTTATCTTGTGGTGAAGCAGAGAAGAAAAAAGCCCAACAGAATTCTCTTGTCAAGGCGATGCAGGAGTTGAAATGGGATCAGAAGTCTTTCAGTTGCTTCCTATCTTTATTCCTACAGAGTTAGTGTAGGTGAATCTGCTTAGTGAGTTGGTGTTGGTAAAGTACACATGGCTCTTAGTGAATAGGGGTCATAGTGCCAAACAGCCATCCTGCTTCACTTTTTTTTTTTTTTTCCTCCGCTCCCTTTCTGGAAAGTAGAGGAAATTTCCAAGCAAAGGGGATATTTGCAGAATATTTTGCAGTTTATGCTATACCTTCCTTTCTGAGATATTGTAACAAATGTGTCTAGCAGGTGCAGACATTAAATCAAAAGGTAAAAATGTAAAGAAAAGATCTGGTAACTAGTAAATATATATTTCAGTTTACTTAACACTTGCTCAAATCTCTGACAGCTGGAATGAGAATGCCTTATTAGGTCAAGATGTAGTTTTCATATCTGTCTCAAAGCTGAGATTTGTTGTAGAAATTGTACCTACTATTTAGTTTTACTTCAATCTCACTTGCTTTTAAAGGACCTCAGCTTACTACTGTTGGTAGGAAAAACAAAGCACTTGAATATATTATTCTGGGGAAGAAAAACAAAACAACTAATAACAGCAAATGGTTAAGTATGTTTAGGCAAGACTTATACCTGATTTAAAAAACTGAACTCCTTTTGTCTTTTTTAATTCTTAAGAGGCACAAACATGATTCCAAGTACACTGTTAGAAAGCTCTTTCACAAAAGATGTGAGAAAAGACCACTAAAATAATGCTGACATTTTAATACTCTACAGTGAAGAGGTAATAGCATTGTAAAATGAAAACTGTTTCCTTAGAGTAATGATAAAGTGATTTAAAATTTGAAGACCAAAATTGTTGCCATATGACTGCCATCCATAATTTGACTTAAACAGAACTTTAAGTGAGCTATAAACAAGTCTTCACCATTGATTGTACACATACTTGGCAACTCTGTAATTTACATTATATATTACATATTTATATAACTTCTATTATTATCACAACTGAAGTTTACCTTTTATTTTAGAGGACATAAATATTGGTAATGAATACGCATAGTTGTTTTTGCATGTATGATTGTAATTGCAAACATATGTATTGCTGAATGTCAGCATAGCTGATAACGCAGACTGCACTGTAATATGATTGTTATCTTTCAGTTGTTTTCATGATGCTAGTTTAGAGGTAGACTAAGAAACCTGCTTATTCAGATATTGAGCAGCTGAAGAATCCAAACAGTTTAATTTTCTATCTTTGTATCTATGATAATCTCATAAGACCAACAGATTTTTCCTGGGGGTAGTGAGAAAGCTGATTTATTTTTGTCCTACAAATTGGGGAATTATGCCTGCTGAAGCTTTTCCTCTGAGAAGGGTGGCTAGTGCGTGCAAATATTGTCCCAGGATGAAACAGGAAATTCAAGCTGCTGCTTTTCAGGACACAGGCTTAGGTAATAAGCAAAAACTCAGGTGGATAAAACCAGCGTTTAAGGTGGAGTCAGGTTTAATGGCTTTCCTCATTTTCCATCTGGGGTAACTAGAGAGAGGCAAACCTCATGAAAGCAGAATTAAGATGCCTTTCAAGTATCTTCTACTGTGTTAAGTAAAACTGAGATTTATGGTATCCAATAATATCTAAGGCATATCTGCATCAGTGTTTTCCTGAAATAAAATTGCTGTCCCCGTTTTTTTTATTGTTATTATCACTGTAATACTTGGTTTGAAATTTAAGTAGCAGAGCTGCCAAATGTTATAGTGTCTACAGGCTACCAGAAGATGGCAGTATTATTTCTGTTCTTAATGAGACAGAAGCTGACTTTAGCTGTCAGCCTTGTATTAAAGGGAAAAGCTAATAGAGATGACTTCCTTCTTGGCAAAGACAGGCATGTGTTAGGCTCACATCTCTTATTAGATCAATTAAATTTTAAATAAGTAGAAATCTCATTACTGATTTTGATGTTACAATCAAGTACTGGGTGTAAGGCAGTACCGTGCTGAGCTTGGGTTCAGTTGGTATCCTTTCTGCAGAAATAATATTGTACCTTCTAATAGCATAATATGAAGCATGTGCCCAATAAATGAAATACCAAACCACTTTATTCACCCAGTTCAGTACATATTTCACCAATGTGACTGGAGTGCAGTTTTGAATTAAACATCCCTTTCTTCTTTCCCCAGACTAAGCATTTGTATGGTTATCTGGCTTGGCTCTCAGTGCTGGGGTAAAACTTCTAAGAATTTTGATGACTGCAGGGCACAATAGTCATAACCTGTAAACTGTTCATAATTTTTTTTAATAGTGCAGTTTTTGACTGCATGTTGCAAAATTAAGTGTGATGTCACCTTGCCAAAGTCTAATGCAGAAGTTCCAAGAGCGCATAAAGGAAATAAAATATTACTGGCTATGCAGTTATCTTTGGACAATCTCCAGTCTGAAGATGTTTTTTCATTGTAAACTACTAGAGGTCTCAGTGTGAGACCATTTCTCTGGACCCACCACAGGGACCCCATGAGTGCCAAACCCAGAGTGGGAGGAGAATTATTGTCAAATACTCTAGAAAACCCAGCAAGTGTGGCCTCATCACCACATAAATCCCAACTTAGGCCAGTTTTGCTGCATGGTTTCTTTGTCAGGGTCTCTCTTTAAAACTCCAGTGTCAAAATTTGAAGTCAGAACAAAAATGTGTGAAAGATTGCTTTGGGCAAGTGCATTTTCAACCTTTAGTACAAGCATAGCATATTCTTGCTCAAATGGATGAACACTTTGTAATTAAATCAATTTATTTTCTCTTTTAAGGAATAGCTGGCTTATACCAGATTGTTGAAAGTGTTATAAACAACATGCATGCTGATACACCAGTAGCTACTGGCATCAGAAGGTCCTACATAAAGAATGCCCATGACAGTAGAGTGAGGACCAAACTATTAAGGAAACATTTTGTTTTACATGTGTTAAAGGGATAGGGAGGACTTCTGAATGTCTGTCTCTGCAACATAAATGCAGCATTCCTACCCAGAACACAACTCTTGAAGAAGAGGATGGTGAACGTCTTGCAGTTACTAGCAGGTGCTTACTGTCACAGCCCTGAGCGTGTCCTGAGGTTTGCATCAGGCACAGCATGGCTAACTGGTTGAGGGAAGGGATTGTCCTGCTCTGCTCTTTTATTTTGATAAGTCAGGACAATTTTTAGGCCTGATGATGCTAATGTGCTTCAGAAGAACTTTTTCCACTGAGTTACATGTAGGTAGAAAGCAAAAGAAATGCTTAGAGGCTTTTTCTGTTGTCTGCATGCATGCATCTTGGTTGCTTTCAAGTAACCTGCAGCATAGCTGATTAATGACTCCAGTTCCACATATCCACCTCTTCAGAACAGTTTCCATTTCTGATGTCCTTTCTTAGGTCTATGGCATGCTGTTATCGTGACACAAGTACCTTGGTTGGTTGCTCAGTTTCCTTTCTAGTAAAGAAATGAGTAACCAGTATGGCGTAGATGGAGACTGTGAAACATGTGGTTTGTCTTTGTTTCACCTTGCTGCTGGCAACAAAAATAAATCCTTAATGTGCTCCTTCACTTAATTATCAGATTGAGAAGAAGCATCATTTTAATCTCCTAATTTCAGACTGGCTTTAGGTAGTTTTGTCTTTTCTCTTAGTGTGCTGCCAATGTGGCACACTCCAAAGTACCAGTTTCAGCCACCAGACCAGAGGAGAAGGTATAAGCTGAAATGAAGGCCAGGCATATTTGTAGTTTTCCTTTCACCTTCCTAGAGTATTCACTGGTGTATCTCTCTAGAAGGTATAGGATTTTCATTTTATTCATTTATTTATTTTTACTAGATAGTATATTAGCAAGTGTAGTATTTGTATGCTCACTCTTAGGCATTCTGACTATGTCACATGTAGAACTAAGTATGGCAATCTTCTTGTCAAGGAGGGTGTTATTATTGAATCTTCGGATGAAAGTGTGGTGTATATAGGAAACAAAGTACACTTGGTTTGCAGAAGTTGGACTAACACAATTCTCTTGTTCCTTCTCGCTCTCCTCTGGTCTTTCCAATTCCTCCTTGGAAATAAAAGGAGAAAAGCTGTTACGATTGCAGTTGTTAGGGTAAAAGTTGTTTGCAGTCAGCTTTGAGTGATGCTACTTGTAGAGCCGGCTGCTTTATTGCTTTTCAGCTATGCTTTCTCCAGCACAGTGTGAGCAACTTTTTAGAAATAGGAGAAAGAGGGATAATGGGCGCTATGTGAAGATTCTTACCAAGTATCTGATGGAACAAATAATTTTGCTTGCCTAAAAGTTAAGGGCAGTATGTTGTAGCAAAGGGAATCTGCTATCTCCCAAGTCAGAAATAGTAGAAAAGCGAAAGAAAGCAAGCATAGAAGTGCACAGTTATCTGCTGTGTGAAATCAGTACTCTGATCTCAAGGGAAGAAACCACATCAGTAAAACCTGTAGGGTAGTTAATACAGCAGAAGCACTCAACCGCAACTTTTGATTTCGTATTTGGGAAGGGCAGAACAGAGAGATATTCTGTGCTAACTGGAAAACTCCCATTTTTTTTCCTCAAAATGGAAAGAGTAACACACTTAGTCGGCTGGCACAGACAGCTTGCAGGTCCAAGCTGGAAATGGAGTATTTTGCCCTCATGTATTTTTCGTTGTTGTTTTAAAAAATACCGTAGTGTAATGAGACACTGCTGTGAGCATAACTCCTTGCTTAGGCATCTGTTTGTTGCTTTGGGGGCAAAAACGCCGTGGTCTTCTGGGCTACAGCAAGCTTCACATAATCCTCTCCAGGTCCATGGAAGTGCCTTTCTACCTCTCAGATGTGTTCTGTCTACTCCAGTGCTTTAGCTACATTGCAGGCTCCTTTGGTGAATTCTCACCTTCTGCTTCTCTTTTCCCTGTTACCCCACTCTAGCAGACTGGAAACTTCCCTCATCCAAGCTGGCTCAGCTGCACCATAAAAATTCTCATATAAAACTCCTGGATTTGGAAGATAGCCTTTCAACCTTCTGAATCTTCCTAAATACAACACCCCAGGTACTTACAAGCCTGTAGCCAGCTGAGTTTAAAGGGGTGAAGCAGCTGACAATGACCTTGCAGGGGGAAAGATTTCTTGAACAGCCATATGTAATGGGAGTTAAAAGAAGTCAATGGAAAAAAGACTGGCAAGAAAATAAAGGATAATTTGATAAAATGTATTCATTTTTAAGTAGCAAACTTTTCTTATTTCTTAGTTTGGTGTAATATTTCCTTTTTCCTAGAGGAATTAAATGTCAGAAAATAAGCTGTGCTTAAATCAGCTTAGAAGTTTACTTCTGACTCGCCTTGGCGTAACTGCAACATACGGTTGGTTTTCTGACCTGTGACCGCACTGAGGTTATGGATTTTTCTTTTTCTACTACAGTTCCCAATGATCATACACCTCTTAGCATAAAATGTCTACAGTGCAGCAATTGCAGTCGCTGCCAGCCCTTCGTGGAGGGGTAGGGAACCATCACTTTCTATGTTAAGAAAACTGGTCTTTATTAATTTTCTGCATCAGGGAGAATAAAGTGCAGATGAATCAGATCCTGATAATTATCAGCTGGTGAATTCTGAGTATCCGATAAAGCCCTTGAATGTTTAAGAAAGGCATTGAGAGCAGGAGGCTGCCTGATGTTGTGGCTGGCAACACCCGTGCAACGCCCGGTGGGATGCTGTGTCCTGCTGTGCTGCAGTCAGTCGAAACAGATACTGCGATTCAGCCCAAGTTCTGAGGAGCTTCAGTTTCCCAAAATGAGGTAAGGGTGACGTTCATGTCCATGAGATATTTACTTTTTAACTGGTATTTGATAAGTTGTATTTCATAGTATAAAAAGGTATTGTAGGGTGCAGCAACTAGAAACTGAAGCCATACTGCTGCAGACTGAAAAGGCTTTATTTAGTAGTAGACAAAATTAACCATTGGAAAAGGTTGTGAAAGGGCTGTGGTGGCTTCAGTACTGACAGACTTGTCCATTCACGAGCAGATGCCTGTCTGAGAGATGGGGTCTTTCTTTTTCTTTTTAAGAGGAAGTTATGTCCCATACTTAGTTTATTGGGCCAGCTCTTTCTGCCCTTAATGTCTGAACGCTAGTGTCTCAAGAAGTGTCTGCTCAGTACATCAGCTTCAGTTCTGCTTCTGATTCTGTTAATATTGCTCATGGCTCCTAAGCTCAGTGCTGATGGAGAAAATTGGCCTGCTGCTTCCAAAATTTATGATACTGGTTGAATTTTGAAGTGACATTTGACATTCCAAAAGTAAAATTGGAAAGGCGTGCTCTTTTCTATAACACAGATTCTATGTTCATTGGCTTCAAACATAACCAGGGCAAATTACAGAAACCCATGCTTCCTTGTCATATTTTTGATGAGGAAAAAGACTCCAGTCTTAGGGGCTGGGGTCAGGATATCATGTTTTTCAAAGACATCTCTAATGAGGTTCCTGGTAAAAAGGGTCTAAAAGGAACTTGGATGGTGAAAGAAACGCTCTAATGATGCCAATGATTTAGAAGAAACTGTCTCTGGAAGAAACCACCTGTGAGGAGTTAGCAGTGGGTTCTCACAGCTTACGGGATGGTTTCTTTGTCTCCATATGAGATCTCACCTTCTTTTCCACTTCCCTCCCACTCGTCCAACTCATACACACCTCGTCTTAGTTTTACTGGAACTTATCCAGTAGCCAGTTTGTGTAATACTGCACACAAGCACTTCCTGCAGAAGGTAGCTGTAGGTATGGGTAGTGTCATGTGCATTACCAAAGACTGTGTTTTCGGCCTTTTTCTTTTCCAACAGACATCCCTGTCATGATAAGGAAGGGTGGGAATAATTGAGATGTTTTATGAGAAAAGAAGTATTTATTATGTACAACTGATAATAATTGTCTTCTCTAGTCTCCCTATTTCTCAAAGTATGCATTTAAGAAGTAGAAGCAGTCATCTTAAAACCACTGGGTTTTGATACTTTTGGCTGAAAATCTAGAAGTGGTTTAACCTTGAAAAATATTAGAACTTGAAAGGAGAAGTGACGGAAACCAATATTAACCTTCAAGTTTGGATAGCTAAATTTGTAATACTAGTGAATTTTTCAATGATCAATCTTAAACTAAATGCAGTCCCTGCATTATCTGTGGGTAAGTGCTTTTCTTTCTTCTGAAACATAATTTCAGACTGGACTGAGTTGAAGTTGGCATCATTCCCTCTGCTCCCCATGATATCAAAGTGCACCATATATTTTAACTTTTTAGTAGATTCTGCCAATGAAAACAAAAGTTATAATTAATAGTCTCAGCAGTTTTGTTGCCAAGGGTTCCTGGCCACAAGTCTTAGTTTGTTTTATTCTGCAGATGCATACCTCTGAACCTTGTTAACAATTTTTTTTTTCCTGCAAATTATTAAAGACTGTTGGTGTCCAAGGAACAAGCCCTCCATTAAAATAAATAAATAAATAAATAAAGGATGCTAAAGAGTTAATTTGCTCTTGAGAAAATATTTCTGAGACAAACTCTTCAAAGGAGCTAAGATTCTTATTAAGGTTAAAGAACCATCTCAAGTATCAGGCAATTAATTTTTCTAAAATAATTTTGACCACAGAGTTGTATCGCAGAAGGGTGTTAGGCTGCTCAAGAATGACTCTACACAGTAAATATATGGGTTAGCAGATTGAGGTCTTATCCCTTTGCTCTCAGGAGCACCATGTAATTAATTGCCCTAATAATTTCATCCTTTAAAGAGTGGTAAAAGGTCTTCCATGGTGATATGATACTTTTTAATTATTCAAGTATATATTTAGTTTTGAAATATATGGTCTGATTTCTGACTGCAGAGGTAACTTGGGAAGCACAGTTCTAGCACAGTGCCTTTTGGGAAGAGGTAATTTTTCTATTTTTCTTGCCAAGCAAAAAGTTCCAGTCTCCTAAAGAGGGATTTTTGCATTCTCTGTTTGTGGAATTAGACTACACAGCCCGTTTTTTTTTTTTTTTTTTTTTTTTTTTTTTTTAATATATTATTGATAACTGCAATAGGCTGATGAACTTGCTTCTGCTAAATTTGATGATGGACAAGTGTTTTTCTACCATGTAGAAATGCTTAATCTTTTTTTCCTGCTTTGCCTTTGTTGTAATTTTGCTACAATAACATAAGCTGGATATTGGTGTTACAGGACTTTAATACCTTGTTCAGCTCTTTGCTTTTCATCCAGCTTTTGTTCTGCTTATATTATTTTTTTTGTGACTGAGTCTCCCATGCAAGGCTCAGTGTGGGTGGTTCAAACGCTGTATCTGATCAGATGCTGTTTACCTAGGGCATCTGATTAATGAGCACATGTCTGAGTGGGATTAATGCCATATTAAGTGTCTTGGGTAGACACAAATCTAAGGAATGGATCGAGGCTATTATCTTTGTCTGTTGCAAAGATTTGTGCTTAGTGACTGAGCTGAGTGAAACTTAAAATGGAAACCCTGGAGTTAAAAAGACCTATCTGTAATTTGTTATGTCTCCTCCAGTATAGTCATTCCTATATGCTCTCCAGTTTTTCATAACTGTAATAATTCGAAGAGAGCTAACTATGTCCTGGTGATATTGCAGCATTCTGTGAGTGCTTGAGATGTCCCAATAGGCAGTGCCTAAACATCTCTGAAATTCAGCTCTGTACAATTATCCTCCCTCATGTGTTCCTTTGTTCACCTGGTAATATACTATTTTTATCTTATCTAAATGTTCCTCATACGCATTTTGTATTTATTATGCTCCTTTATAATATGTCAGCATTTCAGATTCTTCTGTTTTACAGGCTTATGTGGTTCAGAGTTCTCACTTCACTTTGGCCTTTTTTTTGGTCTTTTTTGGTCTGTCTTTTCATTCTACCACACTTCCAGCTCTGAGGAGGGTGTCATTTCCCATTTTTAGAAACTTTGCTATATTTAATGGGTCTTAGAGCTGTCATCTTAGCTATTTCTGTAAACCTTGTATTTGAAGAGGAAAAGTCTTCACAGAAATAAACGGCCTGAAGCAGAGTTTATTAGATGCTCTAAATGCAAGCATTTCTCCTGACAGCAGAAGTTACATCTTATTTGAAGCTCAGAAGTAACTTTTACTACATCTAGTGCTTGGCAAGAGAGCCTGAGGGTCGATGGCTTGTACTTCTCACAGTCTTGAAGATGAATTGGAGGAGTGGAGAAAAGGTTGTCTCTCATTTAGCAACAAAATGAGGCTTGGATTAATAATAAAAAGTCCCAATTTGCTGACTTGCAATACCAAGCAGCCCACCCATCCTGCTGTAACAGTTCCAGCAACAAGTAATTACACCTGTTTTGAGCACGTAAAAAAATGATCTGTAGAGCTGTTGGCCAGCTGCAAGGCCATAATATGGAAAAGATTACTGATCTTAGATATTATGATTTATAAGGCTTGATGATATTGGTTGCTCACAACTTCAGCCATATTTTGTCCATGCTTGCTCAGCCCACCTAGGCTTCCATCAGTAGGAATTTGAAGACGAGTGGGATAGAGGGACCACAGCTCTCTCCATGCTATGACTGACATCATGTCTTTTACCTGAGCCAGCAGGTTTTTTATTACTATCTTCAAGAATATTTTGTTAAAATAGGAGTTAAAGTCAACATGACTGTAAATGGAGTTGCCTTTGTGCTACAACATGTGTGTAAGTGGTGGGAGGACAGAAGGAAGCGGGTTACCACCTAAAGTTACATTAGGCTTAAAAACAAAACCACAGAAGAAATTGAGGTAGAATAATGGAGATATCCCTGCTTTTAATTATCCTCTAGTGGATCCTGCCTCTAGAGGTCTTGAACTGCCCTAGGAGGAGCGGCTGCTGATAGAAATGTCTAGGAGGGCAGCCTCCCTGGGCAAGGCTTTCATGAAGCACTTCTTAGCCTATGAGCTATGGAAGATGCTTCAGGGCTGCTAAGTAGCAGAGCAGAACTTTCTGTAGTCTGTCAGGAACCAACGAACAGGAAACTACGTATCTTCTGCGTCACAGCTGGTTTAATAAAAAGCAGGACTTTGACCTCTTGACAGCTTTTCTTTACCAAACAAAAGCTCCTGATATATAGCTTGGCTTTGGTACTTCGAGTACACTCTGTCTCTGAGGTGGCACAACATATGGGTGGAGGTAGCGCTGTGTAAATGTGGCTGCATGCAGGAGCACCGAGCTGTTGGAGCTCGTACCTAAGCTTTCCTGGACCAAGAATGTGCCCCTACTGAGTCTGCTGAACTATTTGCGAGCTGATTTCTGAAGTCGGCATATGGAAAAAATTGCAAGTCTTATGTTGGAAAGCTTTTTTTCCCCTTCTTGGGTATGAGATCTTCTTGTGAGTTCTGAAAAGCATGCATCTGCAATCTATTCTGCTGGTCTGAAAGAGGGGAGACCCTGCCAGTCTATGCAAAATGGGTTTTCACAACAGTCAAGTAGCTGGCAGGGTGTGGTAAATACTAATAAAAAAAAAATGAAGGGCTTAGGAAAGACTTTAATTAAAGCAAGAATTCCACTGATTGTGTTTAAGGCTACACAGAGGGAGCCCAGCACTGGGTACATTTTTCAAACTGTTGGAAGAGAAAAAATTAATTACAGTCCCAGTCACAAGTTGAGGTCATTTATTTAAAGGGAAACAGTGCTTTGGTGCTTCATAATTTATATGACTGGGTTTGCTTTACATAGCTGGACTTGTAATGTGATATTTACTTTTATGCAAAACATTATTATGTTCTTAAAAGGAAACTATACTCCAAAGAGGTGTAATTAAAATTCTCTTGTGGGAGCTGGTGGCACTCCTCTCCAAAAGCAAGCAGTCTGATTTCTTTTGCTGCTGTGCATTTTGGTGGCATGTTGAAAGCTGTTCAGCTCAGTAGTATTGGTATTGGATATTTAGTTCCCATTTTGCTGGAATAATGTGAAAGACAGAGCAAAATGTGGTTTGCTAGAAGTGATGCGACTTGTGGACAGGTATAGACAAGGCTTTGAGCTGCTCATCTTTTTGTGCAACACTGGCAAATTCCTCAGCAAGTCGAGAGTGAACCTGCCCTTGCCCATGGGCTAATGATCTTAGCCTTCTTTTCTTGCTGATGTCCCCCAGTCAGGGTTGAATTATGACACGTAGGGAAGCAGCCAGCTGTAGTTATATTGACCCATGGTAGAGGAAGCAGCTTGTTCAAGTCCAGCCATTTATTTTTGTTTGCATGTTCTGCAACTGCACAGCTTGGGTAACACCAGCAGTTTAAGTAAGCTGGCACAATATCTATTGGGTTTTGCTTTTCAGTGAGCTGCTCTGAGAAGTCCTGATGCAAGGAACTGCTTCACACTCACCAGTTGTACCAGAAGGATGAACGTGTCATCTGACAGCTGGTTAACATAGCTGAACTGCAAGTAACTGCTACAGACATTGTTTGCTACAGTACCGTCTCTTGTGAAAACGTCTAAATTCCTCATCTGTATTGTTTCTTTATGGGTAGGTTTAAAATGGTGCAACCATTGTGTTTACTTAAGTAATCAAAAAGCCTTTTGGGGAAACCTTTGTTTGAAGCAAAAACTGGAAATTAAAAAAAAAAAAAAAAGAGTGTTCTGTAGAACGCTTTTGTAAGCACTTGCTGTGAAATAGATGCTATTCTCAAGCATACTGTGTAATTCACTTTCTTGTGCTCAGGCTCTTGTCCTGATAGTGATACTTGCAAAAACCTGAAAGCTGGTTGTGTTGATTCAGAACTATTTCACCTAGAGCTGGGGACAAGCTCTTTTGATCCCTGATATTTTTCACGAGTCATACAGGAGAGTGAAGGCCACAGCACTGCCCTGCAGCTGGAGATGTTCCCTAGCTGTGCTGCAGTGGCATCCTGAGAGAAGCTCTGATCTCCAGATACTTTTCGGGCATCAACCTTTGTCCTATCTGCTGGGGACTGTATGTTCTTGAAACCATGCTGTACATTCTTAACATCAACCCTAATCTGTGTTGTCAGAATTCTTCAGGTAATGGATTATTTTGTTAAAGCATAGTAGGCCTTTTTCACCATAACTTACTCCTAATTTGACAACTTCAGATGCTGTAGGCAGATCTAAAGTTGTGGCCCTGTTGTTCCACTAAGCTTTCCATGTAAAACTGCTCCTCTTCCTCAATTTGGTACCCTATTTGCAGCAAATTAAATGTGACAGTTAAATGTTCTTAAACCCAAAACTGTCATTGCTTTCGAATAATCCAAGTCTATGTGTTTCTGGGATAAAGTAGATAATAGGAAGTTAAGGGTTCTTTAAGGAGCTTGTTCATGACTTGATTTTACCTGGGAGTGTCTGTTGCTGAAAGACTTCATTTTCAAGGCGATATAGGTAATATACATATTTTAAATGTTATTTTACTAATTCTCTTCTAATTTGAAAGCCATGATAAATTGTTATTTGGAACTGAACACCCTGGAAAGCAAGAAGGCATGCTGGATAAATAAAAACTGAAACATCGTGAAGTGAGGAAAGATTTTTACCTGCATGATGGCTTGCCTTCAGAGCAGAGTGGTTTGCCACCTCTCATTCCTAAGGTGTTTCTTAAACTTTTGTAGTTGTTTTAAGCTGGGTTGAAATATTTGTCTCATGAATAGAGGCAAATAGAGTTGCACATCTTGCAGAGAATACTGGGGCATGACTGTTCTTTTTTTTTTTTTAAGTCCACCCAAGTCCAGTGTTCATGAAAAATCAAGCATTTCTCTGCCCTGAAGCAGTTCTTCCCGGCTAGGCAGGGGACAGTATTCACATCAGGAATGCAACCTAATATCTTCGGAACACCTGCATCTACTTAAGAACCATGAAATGAATCTTGTAGTTTTGCAGGCTGGCACTGATTACTTGGGGGGATAACTGACCTAGGATTAACAACCCACTGCAACAGACACAGGACTACAGCAGGTAAAGCATTCTGAACCTGGACCAATACTCCCAGAGCCTGGGACAAAAGTCGAGGTGCCAAGGCTTTTCAGGTCTTTGAATATTAGTTGACAGCAATGGGCCTTTGCCACCAATAACTGGAAGTGTCTGCAGTTCTGAAGTTACTGTGACTCAGTTAGTAAATACTTACAGCGGATTTTATAATTTGACTTAGGCTACCGGGTTAACTATTAGGATATTAACCTGTAAATTCAGAAGTGGCAAGCTAACAATGACTATTGAAAGGCTCAAGATAAAGTTAGGCTATTGTCTAACTTCATTGGCATATGCTTCTGTAAACATTGGTCATCTGTGTCCATTCTTTGCCTGCTTGTACAGATGCAGTGCTAAAATAAGTCATCTTTATCTCTTGGCACTACTTAGAAATGTAAGACCACCCTGTTTTTCTGCAGCGTCTTGCCTTTTCTGCTACATAACTTCTAATGTCTGTGAAGATGGGACAAATGAAACATTGTGAAACTCTTTATGTAATCCTGATTTGTCTCATGAGGAGCTCTGGTTGGAATGCCTCATCGTATAATGAGGGACTACATCATAACGTGTATATATATGCCAGGAATCATAGTTTGAAAATAGGAGAATAGGAAGGTCTATCTGAAAAATCTATTTTCTGAACACATGACATCATAGACAAAACCTTTGAGAATCTTTTTTTTTTTCCACACAGAACATGATCAAGTGATATAGAACTATGTATTTGTTAAAAAATGAATAAACATAACAGGAAGCTGGAACCCTACAGAGGGAAATAAAAAAATGAATAAACATAACAGGAAGCTGGAACCCTACAGAGGGAAATACACAAGTAATGCCTTCAAGAAAGCATCATCTTTCATGTTGGTGTCAGGTAGCAGTGTCAGTAGAAAATCAGCTTACATTCTTTATTTAGCTCTTTGTGATACCAGGGCAGATGTACACAACTACGTGGTCTATTCTGGCAGAACTAGCTTCATCCAAGGTACAAACTGAGACTCCCAAGCACAATTACATCCTCATTATTGTGAATTCTGCTCTACGGGTATTACAGTTGTGGTGAATGTAGCTGAAAAATTTAGCATTATTATAGAAGTATCTGGATGCCTAAATATTAAGCAATAGAGCAAAATGATTGTTTTTTTTTTTTGTTTGTTTGTTTTTTTTAACAAAAAAAAAATCAGTCAAAATGTTGATGCGTGAATAACAGTGCGTGACACATGGTTCATTCCTTACTGTGATCAAAACTGATGCAGCCACATCATTAGCAGGACTACGTGGGGAAAGTCCACAAGAAACACAACAAGAGCAGGGCAGGAGCATCCTATCTATTGTCAAAGCTTCCTGTCAGAAGTCACTGTTGGTAACAGATGTTTGTGACTTTGTATAGGGCTAGTATATATGGCTACTGCATAAAATCTTTGCTGAAGATGAGAAAGGGCAGAAGGACAAAGTTGGTTATCACATAAGTTGTAGATCTTAAACATTTAAGATTGTGGTGTGAAGTTGCTATCTATTTCATGCTTGCTTTTAAGCTTTAGCTATTATTTTGCAAGGTGAATTTTTGAAATAGGAAAGTTGCTAACAGTAATTTTTTTCTTTTATTTTGATGTGTCATTTTGGAAAATATATGAAGAGCAAGATGGCTTTGCTTGCAGTTCTGACTTCTCAGCAGCTAAAAGTTAAGGCTGTTTTTGTACCAGTTTGTGTTTTGTGATGGTACAAATAAATGAAATTGGTTGGTCTAACAGCACAGAGCTTTGAGGAATGAAGTCATGTTGCATCAGCTGACTTGCATAAAATTCATATGTTAATTTATGTCTTTTGGAAGAACACAAGAAATCAAAATTGCTCCTTACAACATCTGGAGAGCATACTTAGTGTACTTGCTTAAGCCTGTCCATCTGTTAGAATAGAGCACACTGAAGAAAGGGAAGAAGGTGAAGGCCAACACATGAACATTTGCTTTCATCTCTGCACTTCCTCTCTCTTCTCTGTTAAAGAAGTTTGACATTTCAGCATAGAACTGATTAAATTATTCCCAGAGTTTTAACAGCTGTATCACTGAACCATCCAATGTGACTGGAGCACGGATGCTGAACAAAAAATACAACCTAATGCAGCTCTGTGTGGTTTGTTTTGTATTTTATCTGTTGCTGAGAGGCGGGGGAGGGAGCCATAGAAAGCTGTATATCTGTTGCATGTCTTTATTTTTAATATTTTTATTTTTATTGTGAGTATTGGATAATGTTCTTGCATAGAGCAATAGATGGTAATATGTGAAACTAATTAAAAAGCTGTCTACTGTTTGTTGTCCTGTGCATTTTCTTTAAGACTATTGTGGCAAGTGAGGGGGGAAACTATGCATTGTACTTTTTTTCAAGGAAAGCTTATTTAGTCCCTGGTATTTTTATTTTTTAAAGTACTTGTTGACATTTGATTTTATCATAAGCAGTTGAACAAACAGCTTCATTCTGCAAGATGGAACTGTTGCAAGATGGGCTGTTAATGACTATTGAAAAACATTTAATAAAGAAAAACATGAGGTTAAATATAATCAGTGACTGGAAGAAACAAGCCTTGAAGATACCAGCCATTGTATGAAGTGGAAATTTAAACTATCTTATTTAAAGTTGCTGTGTAGGCAATGACTTCGGTGGTAAAGTGCAACTCTAGGAGTAGAAGGAATAATATACATGGACAGTTATCCCAGTGGAATGGAAGGACTAGTTATATTCAACTTCATTTCTCAGATTTTTACTCTTCAGGTACATTTTTATCTGCTATGCTTGTGACAAGTCTATGCTGATATATCTGGTAAATGAAAACTCATAATTCATAATGGCCATTTGAGAGATCCTCAACTATCACGGCAGGTTTGAGATGCCAGAAAAATATTTTTTTTCCTCATTTTCAATATATTTTAGGGAATGGAAACTTCTTCCATTCCCTCTGACAATCCCTTTAAATATGGAAGTATGAAGATGAAGCCTGAAATGGTGGCATGAGTAGAGAGAGCATCAGTATCAGTTCATCCTAACTGGATGCATGAGTTCTTGATAAATGGCTTGCAGAAACAGACCGTTTCTTGTTGAAGGTGGCAAACCTGGCCATACAGAAATCCACAAAGGGAAGGAATCATGGGGGCTCAGAGAAATCCAAACTGTATTTTTCTTCTGCTTGGCATCTTAATAGATACTCACAAGATACTGTAACATACTGAGTTATATTCCTGATGGCTGGTTTGTTGATGTTTGTGTTTCCTATCTCCTTATTCTGCTTGGTTAATTTGGATCTCATGCATCCTACTGAAATACATACTTCTGTGGTAAGTACAAAGCATAGTCATTTTAGTTGACTTTTTCTGCAAAGACCTGGGACAAGAAAGGCTAGTGTTGGGATAAGGTTCCTTTACATTCATCTCTTGGTCTTCACAGAGTCACTGTGAAGTATGATCTCACCAATTTAAGTTTCAGGATATTCCCCATCAGCACAAATTTACATCAACTTTAGCCAGAATTATGGTATTGAAAGACAGCAACAGATGGCAAAGCTATCACTGGGTTGCCACTTCTATAAAGAAGAGATGTCTGGCAGGAGAAGAAAAGGAGAACTCCAAAGGGCTTTCTGGATGAAAATATTAAAGCTGAAAAGTGTGACTCTGGCATCAACAGTAGTTGCAAACGCTTTTTATGTATGTAGACCTGTAAACAGACAAAAAAAAAATAAAATATTGCATGCTGATGAGTTGTTTCAGTTTGTTTTTAAGCAGCTTGGTAGTCGCACAGAATATTTAAATATCTCATCAAGCACTTACAAGATATTTCAGTCCTTTGCAATTGCCAAATACAAAGCAGACGAATTAGAGTTTGTGTTCCTCTGTGTGGTGAGTGTGCTGTTAGCAATGTGTCCGGTGAAGCTGGGAGTGGTGGTAATGTGTCTGTTTCTTCTGGGAGACCTTCTCAACTCATGTGATAGAATTAGATGTGTATATTTTTTCAGTGTATTAAAATTTCCCAGACAAAAGTAATTACACATCACCCCCTTCCTTCTTTCCCCTTTCCTTTTTTTTTCTTTTTTTTTTTTTCTTTTTTTCTTTTTTTTTTTTTTCCCTGAATTACAGGACATGAAATAAGGTGTTTCAGTTTTGGGGCTATCCTTCTCACTTGAATATTTCTTTGAGCATTTCAAAAACCTGGAGACCAAGCGGTTAAAATAAAGTTTTTAGGTCTAAATATGAAAAATTAATTAAACTGCCTAATAGAGGATACATTGTTTTGTTTTTTTTTTTGTTTGTTTGTTTGTTTTTGCAATGCCCATAACACATTTGCAAAATAAATAGTAGCAATAGAATTAAGCTGTAAATGTTTTCCACATACCAATAAACACCAAGCTGGATCAAATGCTTAATTTATGAAAAAATTACATCTATGAAAATTAGCTTAAGCAATATTAAACCATGATTAGGCTGTAGTTCTTACTGTAAGATTCTTGTTTGCAGCAATAGGAAAAATCACTCTTACATAAATATAGAACTAGGCTTTTTACATAAGGAAAAGAGGCAACGTGGCAGCAGCTATGATGAAGGGCAGAAGAAGCAATCATCTTGAAGTACCTCAGCACTTCTGATAAATTACCAAGAATTGCCAAAATTATTATTATTATTTTTAATAACAGTTTATTTTCTCTATCTGTATAAAACCTGGTAGACTAATTCTCAAGCTCAAACAAAGTGATTCATTTTTTTCTATTTTTTTTTTTCTTTTCTGAAACAATCACTGAGTTTACCAAACAACCCTAGCTTTACCTTACCCTGTAATGGCTATCAGGATAATGCAACTTTCCTTTTTTGCGTTTGGTTAAATCCATTTTCTGCTGCATTAATGTGTGGGTCAATTGGACAGACAAGGCATAGGATGGCAAATCAGGCAATTCATTGGGGAAATAACTTTAAATCCACTCCATGCTGAACAAGAACTGCCAACTATGCATGAGCCATAAGAGACTGACAGCAGTGATATGGCTAGAGTCTCAAAGCTGGGATGTTCTCTGTGTTTTTTGAAGAATGTGCGTTGAGGAAATATTGCTCACTGTCCTGTCTGGAGGTCTTCAATTGTGGTAGAAGCAGCGCAGTCCCAAAGTGCTGGAGGGTCACTGGCTTAGCTTGGTTTGATTTAGAAGGGTGTCTGATGCAGCTTAAAAAAACAGTAGCAGGTATTTGTTGTATTTATTTCTGCCTTTGGATCCAGAACAGGGTCAAAGAGACTTAAACTTTGTAGCTGTTGAATTCTTAAGGCTGTTATTTTGGAAATGATGCTTGAAGCATGCTAGGGAGAGGTCATGGTCTTCTATGAACAGTTGTTCATGTTGTTGTTGATGGCTCATTGCATGTTACTCTGAGTTTTATAGAGGCTGCCATCTCATGTGTACACTCAAGCCTGAGAATTGGGAAGGCTTTCAGACAGATTTGCTTCTCAGAGATAGCAAAAAAACGTAGGGAATCAACTCTTCAAGGAAGAACACATGCAACTTGTTATTGTAGGCTATGTCACCGCATCTTGCTGAAGTCCTTCCTTGGAAAAGAAATGGCTGAACAACCAGTAGCTGATTGTTCTGTTGGTATTTGTTATGCTTACAACTATGTCATGAAGATGCCTTGATTTAAGAGGAATGACAAGCTTGTAGGTGCTTTACTGATAATCGTAAGATGTTCTTCTTTTATTTTTTTTTTATTTTTAATAAAATAAGAAAATCACATAGAAATAAACCAATTCTTGAATGTGTAAATGTGGGCAATAATTCTGCCCTGCTCTGCATTAAGTGATCCAGTCCAACTCTTCAATTTCTAACTTCTCTGAATAAAGTGTGTGTCACGGAGCAGACTGAATCAACATACCATGACGTTATAAATGAGTTGGAAATGTGAGGTCAGTCTGCTTGTAAACTCAGGCCAGCAGGAGCTGTGCATGGTTCATTGACAAATAATAAGGTAACTTAGCCAACGTACATATCAAATTGCAGCATGGGATCTCGTGGCTCTGCACCAGAAGTAGAATTTACAGGGAAGCAAAGCTTTGAGCAGAAAAAAATACTACCAAAGTACACACAGGGAAGGCTCTCTGGAAGCATTAAGTGAGCGATGATGTGCTCATACTCTCCAAGTCTAGGGAAAAAACACAGATGTACTCATCTTAAATGGAGTCACCTGGCTGCATGTCTGTGGTATGATCTGGCATGGTACTTGTCAGTTGAAAATCTCCCCCAGTCTATGCTTCTGTTCCTCTTTCATACAGGTAACAGCAATGCATATGATCATCCGCTTCTGTTTGTTATTCTTCTGGTGTTGTATTTCCTTGGCTTAATTGGCAGCAGTGGTTGTGGGTCAGGGATTCAACAAGAGTAACAAATTGAACTATGTTAAGTACTCAGCCCAAGACATGAGGAGGTGGCATAGGATTCTAATAGTCGGAAGCCATTTGTCTAACTGTTAAGTATAGTGTAGATTTCTAATGTTTTTTGTTTGTTTGTTTGTTTGTTTGCTTTCCAGGGAGATGTTGCTGCCATGAGTGCAACCAATGTTCAAGGTATTGCTGTTTACTTTGTTTTCCTTTTAGATAGGTCAGAAATATTATACTTACTGAGCTCTTTTGCTCTTGCAACATAAACACGGTGTACTCTTTAAGAAGCTGCTCAGCCGTCGTGTCTGGGCTCCCTGACTCATGTTTGAGACGGCATGACTCAGAGAGAACTGTTGGCTTGGATTGGTATCATCAAATAAATTGGACCGTAAGGAGGCTCTGAAAACCCAGCATGGAACTTAACTGGAGAGAGTCAATACTGAATTCACCAGGGATACCTAGTTTTTCTGTCACCAGTCTTTTTGTCCTTCTCTATGTATAACTCTATTCTATATTTAACTGCATTAACTCTGGTTTCTGGGTCAGGGAAGTAGATAAATCTTTAAATGCCCTGTGCTCTATATGCAATTGCATGTGAGGAGGAAAAAAAAAAAGCCCTCATGTAACAAATCTTTCCTTAGTATATTGTATATTTTGAAACTTTTTTTTTTTTGGTGTCTCTCTTTAAAGTTTTTTAGGGCATGGAGGAGAAGTATGGAACTGAAATTCTGTAAGTGTTAGATAACAGAAAAAAAAAATGTATATTTGCTTGTTTGTTCAGCTTTTGTAAGTTTTCATTTCAAAAGCTGCTACACTGTGTTGTGGAAAGCTGACAGGTGGGATCTGCCAAGGGCAGCAGCACTCCCTGTGATGGAGACGTGTCTTGCCACCCCCTAGGTTCAGTGGGAATTCCTGCCATCTGAATTAAATCCAAAAGTTTGTGCTCACTGGGCTTGCCCCAGCCCAGAGCTTGGCAAGGATTCTTCCCAGTGTTTGACTCCCAGTACAGCCCCATAACTGTTCCCCTATCTGTGTTTTCTTGATTTGGCACTGCTTTCATATACATTATGGTCAAGCTATTTTTATTTTAATTGACTCTTGGTTGCTGAAGGTCATGTGGTGCAAAAAAATCTTCCAGTAAGGTAAGAGCCAGAGGTAACACAGGTGCTGTGGCACCCACTACAAAGGTGTGTGTGGAGCTGGCAGGCCTGGCTGTACTTGTTTAACTCTGCAGAAGTAACTCTGTTCTTCATGTAACTCTGCAGAACAAGCAGCAGGTGATGGCTCCTCAGGCCTGGGATGGTGGGTTGTCTCACAGTTTGAATGCAGTGCTAGCTAGAAGGCTGGTGTCAGTACCAGTGTTGAACTACATTAAATTTGATGAGTGCTCCCAAAGCTCTTGGATGGGATAAAATCGCTTGCCTGTTCTTCCAGGTGTTGGGCCGTCTGGCCCATCAGCTTCAGATAAGGCCTGACTGCTTGGATTATCCTCATGGTGTTCTCCTTCTTTCTCCCATGGTGGGTCAGTTCTGGAGTTCTCACCCAAGAGAGCTACCTCAGGTCTAGTGGGACTTCAGCTACTGAAATAAGTTGTGTTGCTTCTACTACTGAAGTTAGTTATGAGCTGCCTTTGGAGATGGGTAGTTTCTCACATATGGTGCTGTTATTGAGCCTGTAGGCACTCAGCTTGGTTTGTAGATCACCAGCTTCAGCTGGCAGCTTACAAAGGAAAGTTGACATGGCACGTCTGGCCATTGAACTTCTGTTTCCACTTTGTTCCCTCAGGAAACAGATGGAGCTTAGATAACTTGCGGTTTGTAATTTTTTGAATACGTTAATCATACAACTAGAACATTCTGTTGCTTCTTTCACAGTCTCACAATTGTCAACAAAAACTGAGGCGATATAGGTACCACATATAAATACAACACTGTTTGGACACATCTTACTGTTATTTCAGCTTGGGTGGGAGGAGCATTGAAAATGTAATTGTAATTGTTGAAAGCATCAGTGTTGCATGGAGCGATAAAGGTGAAGGAGTAAAAATAAAAGTACAACGGCACAAACTAGCCTCCTTGGTGTTTAAAAGACTGAACAGACTTCTAGTGCACAACATACACAAAACAGGTGGCTCAGTTTAATGATTTTCTTAAAGTTTGTTGATAAATAGCTTTGATAGCTGAAAAATGGAGTCAACGGGTAGTTATGAGAAACTAAATGGTTCTACTGTAATTGGTTTAACATTGTAGATCCATCTTTTCTTGTCACGTAAAGACAAACCTTCTCTGCAGAATAGAGCCACTAAGGATTTACATAATTGGCCACTGGATGCCAGTATTGCTCTGCAAAAACTGGTAGGGGGAAACATTTTTGTGACTAATATTGCAATGGCTGCTCCAATATCAGAAGCATTTTCTCACTTGTTTTCTAAACCAGGATAAAGGGTGGGTAAAGTACCAGATGAAACATGCACTTCATATTACTTTCTTGAGGAACTGACCGCAGAGAGGTTGTTGATTTATATTTGACTCATGTTAATGTACATTAGATTTCAGTCTCAGCCATAGCAGCATATTTTGTAATGAAAATAACATCATCTTTGTGGTTGGCCTCTTTCAAACTCTCTTTAATCTGTTCTGCTGCTTGTCTTTGCTACCTTGGGGTAGCTTGCAGAAGGGAATATTCTTTGCTAACTCAGGACTTAAAATCCTGGCACTGGACGCACAAATCTGTGGCGATTTAAAGCATCCTGTGTACATGGGCAGAATTCCAGGATTTATAGGACTTAGGAATTTGAAAACAGTGGCTTCTGTCTTTGTGTCTAGAAGTTCATGCAGGAAGACACGGTGGGTTTATTTACTGTTTAATTGTGTATTGTGTGTTTGTCAAGGAGATACTTCAAATAGTTATCAGAGTCCAAAATGAGGGTTAACATTTTATTTTTTTTTTTAAGAGATGCCTTGTGCTTGTGAATGTTAAAAAACAAAAAACAAACAAACAAACAAAAAAACGACAGTCATCAACTTTGTCACTATTGCCACAAAGATTACAATGAAGAACACATAAAGGAACACACCACTGTTCACCTCAGGCTGTACGTTCATTTAACAAAGAGACACTGGATTTGGCAAACCTAACTGCCATATTGAAACACTTGAGTAGCGAGGTATGCTTTCTCTGTTTCATGTCAGTCCAACATGCCATCTCATGTGCTGGAGCTAGCATGAAAAATCATTACTTCTCAGAGAAGCAGCCTCTGGGCAAGTAATCAATGGATGAAATGGAAATGATGGTGACTTCATTATTCACCTTTAGCCTTGCCATTGTTTTTCTTTGTTCCTAGAAAAAGTAACAGCTTTTCCCTTTACGTATTCCTTAGAAATAACGTTAGCCTGGAAGTAGCTGAGTTACAGCTATCGGAGAGAACAATCATTTCAAAGTTTTATTAACTGATTTGGAGAAATGAGCAAAAGAGGTTTTTGTAAGATCCTTCTGTTTAAGGGAATTGAGAGGTTGTTTAACAGCAGGGTCCATTTGTTCTGTTTTAGAGGAAGGGTTATTAAAAAAAAAAAAGGCACTAGCCTAACATTAATTAAGATTAATGTATTTGAGACCACAGAATGCTGGCAGGGATTTGGAGGTTGAACTAACTGTATGGCTCATACCTGGTGACCAAAACCAACGTCCTGTTCATTAGCCAGGTATTCTGAATGCTGTTCCTATTAGTCTGTTGTGCTCATTGCAAGGAGGAGGTATGGCTGATAAGGTCCAGGTCCAGCTGAGAGATGGTGTGGCTGAAAGCAGTTTCCTTTCTCTCCAGTGAGAGTGCTGCCAGACAGCACTGTAGGGAGGACTCAGCAAGGGCTTATTTCTCTGTGTTTGTGGGGAGCTGCTTTTAAGCTGAGGCTCTAGAACTTTTGCTCACCTGAGCTCCATGGAGCTCTAGCTGTGTCACACTTGAAGTTCATAGGATATCCCAGGTTGGAAGGGACTCAAAAGGATCATCAAGTCCAACTCCTGAATCCATGCAAGACCACCCAAAAATCAAACCATATGTATGAGAGCGTTGTCCAACTGCTTCTTCAGCTCTGTCAGACCCAGAGCCATGACTGCATCCCTGGGGAACTTGTCCCAGTGCCCGACCACCCTCTGGGTGCAGAACCTCTCCCTAACCCCCAGCCTGACCCTCCCCTGTCCCAGCTCCATGCTGTTCCCTCAGGTCCTGTCGCTGTCCCCAGAGAGCAGAGCTCAGCGCCTGCCCCTCCGCTCCCCTCGTGAGGGAGCTGCAGGCCGCCATGAGGCCTCCCCTCAGCCTGCTCTGCTCTGGGCTGAACAAACCAAGAGACCTCACTTATTCTTCAAATATCTTGCCCTCCAGACCCTTCACCATCTTTGTAGCCCTCCTTTGGACGCTCTCAAATAGTTTTATGTCCGTTTTATACTGTGGTGCCTAAAACCGCACACAGTGCTGGAGGTGAGGCTGCACCAGTGCAGAGCAGAGCAGGCCAGTCACTTCCCACTTCCCACAGGTGGTGCTGGCAGCCTTAGCAGCACACCAGCCAACATCAAGGGAGTGGTTTGTACCACCTCATGAGAGCATGAGATGCCTCCCTTCTGGTTGGGAAATAGCCACTGGAGCATTTTGTGTATCCTTCAGTTTGTGTCTCAAGAAAGATCCAAAGAGCAAAGCAAAGTCAGTAGGCAAGTTCTTACGTTTTGCAGGAAAACCAACAGTGAGGGTAAGGATTTAAATGTATAGGAAGAAGGAGGGAGAAAGATGGATCTCTGCAGTCCAGGGAAAAGCTCAAGATGAACACAGGAAAAAGGGCTCTGTGGATGCTCTGACCCTCCTGGAGCTTGTGCAGAAGAAATCCAGAGAGGAAGAAGAGGTGAAAGCCTTGAAGAAGTACCAGCCTATTTTTTCTGTTGTTGTGGTTGCAGTATCCCTGATGTTTGAAAACATAAGTTCTTTTGTAAAAGCAATATAACGATTTTCTGTAAAACCACTTAGAACTGAGCTTTTCCCAAATTCATGTAAGTTTAGGAACCAAGGAGATCGTTCTAGCCAATACTTATGTTCAAGATCTGTGTCATTTTTTTTTACCAATTTTCTTTCAAAATGAGTTTTTAAAAGTTTTTCCTTACTGTATGTGATTTTTTACTTTATTTTACTTTATTTTTAGAAATGCCTTAGCAAGCAGAGTACCTAAAACCTATGAAGTGTGCAGAATACACTGGAGAATACGCACACGCTTGTTTAATTTTTTCTTACTGTCATTTTAGATGTAGACAGAACTAACCAACAAAGAAATATGACTGAACAAAGTACAGTCTTTTAGTTCTTGGTGTACTCTTTCTCTTTCAAACAATTTCTGTTCAAATAAATCTGTTCTTCTTGTCTGGCAAGAGAAGAAAAAACTTTTCTGAAGGAGCAATCAAGAGCTAATCCAGCCATCTCTGCTAAAACTCCTCAAAAGCAGAAACCCTTCAAATATGCCTCAGGACCCAACAGCTAGCTCTCAGGAACTGAAGGAGTCTCCCCAAAGCTCTGCTGGACCACGTACCTCACTTTTTTTTTTTTTTTCTTTGAAAGCATTTCTCCAGAGGCCTGAGGCTCTGTGCAGACATTGCTGTTCAGCATCAGGATTCTTCGGCAGTGCTGAGCCACACGCACCTTAGCTATAGACTGTTCTGGCATCAGTCAAAACCCAGACGGTAGCAAAACAAATGCTGAAAATTTTGCTGGGATAATAAAGGGTCAGATTTATTCTTTTGAAACTTGAGGTGCCAAGACTTCCATATATAACCCTCCGAGCAGCAGATAGTTTGAGAAGTTCTGCCATGCTTTGAAAGAGATGAAGACATTTTGTCTACCACCTACAAGGACTGGAATTCAAAGTTGTTATTGCCAAGTTTTGTGATTAGAAAGCCCACCTGCACAAGTCCTGAGGAGGGAACCCAAAATAAGGACTCAGAGGAAGGGGGAACCCAAAATAAGGACTCAGAGGAAGGGAAACTGATCCAGACCCTCCCAGGGCTGTCCCAGGACAGTCTCAGCCTGCTCACAACCTGTTGTGAAACCCATCGTGAGGAGTCACTGTCAGTGACACTGTGGCTGTTAGTCATATACAAATTTCGAAAAGGCAGTAAACTGGAAAAGACTTCTGGCACCTTCCAAAAAGCAAACGAGGGGGCTGTTAGAGGGAGCCTGAATCTGGCAGCTTGACAGAGACAAGGCTGCTGCAGCTCTATGCCCCCAGGTCCAACCAGGAGCCAATATTGCCAGTATTGCACACAGACATGGCAGCACATACCCACACGTGCGTTTGGCTGGCCACACCGATCAGCGCAGCCAGGCACACTTTGTATGCATACAAACAGCACCAGTGGCCTCATCAGATCCTGGCAGGTGAGGATGAAGGTCTGTTAGTGGGAAATACGTGTACACATGTGGCACAGCTGGGAACCAGATTTGTAGCATTTGAACAGCTGTTGTCCACAGCTGCCTGATGAGATGGACTTCTCCATATGAAAAAGAGGGACAGGATGTATTTTGTTTGGGGTAGGGCTCTCGTTTTCATAGCTTAGAGTGAAGGGAGAAAATCAGCCACTCTGCAGAGGAATGGGAGGACTAGGATGAGAGCTAGTTTAGAAACGTGTGCTATTTCTCTTGATGCCTCTGATCTTTTGGAGGCAAGAAGGGAGCTGCTTTCTTCAAGCCCTGTGGGGAAGTAAAACAAAGAGGTAGGTGTTTGTTTGTTTTTTTTTTTTTTCTTTTATTGTGGGACGGTTGGTCACAGTATGAGACTGCTGTAAAGTGGGCTGTTTGCTCTGGTAGATGGTAAGAAGGTGAGGATGAGTGGGTTGCCAGTGGGCTATGTAGTGCCCTTGCTTACAGAAGGGAAAGCGGCTGAATGGGAGATGCTTCCTATCTTCAGCATACTGTGATATACTGGCAGACATAAAAGACTTTCTTTGGGAAAGAAAGTGGGAAAAAAGTACATTCTTAGCACTCTTTGACATTATTTTTAATTATAGTAAGATAAATAGTTACTGTTATATTCAATGATGAGGCTGAAATACAGTATCAGTTCCATAAATTGATGCCTGGCTTAAAAACACAGCCCTAATATATCACAGTAACGTTTTCATGATTCGTTTTATTTTTATTTTTTTAATTGTTATAGCTAGCTGTTATATCTATGAGCCAAATTATTGCCTTCTCTAAGAATAAGGCAGTTTCAAGATCTCTTTTTACTTTTTTGGCACACAGTAGAGTGCAAGTGGGAAGATCCTTCTCACAGCAGCTTCCAGCTCTGCATCGGTAGATGTCCCAGCACTGCACCCATATCAAAGGCAGCCAGGCTGCTACAGGAGTGATACACAATGGCCATGTCCAGCGTTCTCCGATCGAAAATAGCTTCAGCAATGGCCAGTAGCAGGAAACGGGGAAAAAGTGTGATTGGCCAGGAAGATCTGGCAATCTCCTGATCTTGGTGTTTGGCCTAAAGAAATATATGGTCTTGGTACTGGATTTGCCCCAGTGAAAAAGGATAAGGAGAGCTGGGCCAGCAGCATCTACCCCACCGAGGAGATGATGAAAACAAAATGCAACTCTCTTTCCTCTCCTTGCAGCTCCTGAGGGGACTCCACGGGAACTGTTGTGGGCTGGGCTACCCATGCCTGCAGTTGCAGGGTGCTGGGCCAGGTGCTAAGCGCAGAAAAGATGTGATGAAAGCTGCAGTGAGTGAGATGGAAGAGGTGATGCACAAAATAAAAGGGGGAAGATGGGTGGGGAAGCAAAATATCTGCCTAGCAAACAGCCCCATATAATTTGTATGATGACTGGCAACGTGTGAAAATGACCCAAATTCTGGCTTTAATATTGCTAGAAATATACATTGCATATGCTCAGAGAAGGTCATTCAGTGGCCTCTAGTGAAGCAAAGAAAATATTATGAAAAAGGAAACAGATTTTTTATTAAATTTCCCTTTTCCATGTTTTTGTAGCACAACTGTATATAACTATTGTTTTACTGGCCATCTGTAGTAATTAAAAACTCAACGAGTATAGCTTTCAAACCTGTTGTTCCTTTTCTAGCACAGATGGTCTAGGTTTTGTTTCACCTGTGCTGTAAAACAAAAAAGGCTTCATGTCAATTAGTTCAGATTTTCACTGCAGTCAGCTGAAATCCTTGTTTTTCCTTTAGTAAGAAGGAAGAGTTACTCAAATTTCTGCTTAGTGCACTGTCCCTTTCAGAAATCACAGCTAACTGGGATTGCATTTCATTGGAAAACCTAAGCTTTATATACACTTAATTTCTACATATTTTGTTCTTTTAACTTAAGAAAATTAATTGGGCTGTATAATAGAAAACAGGTGAATGGGTATCATGATACACTGTCTTCTGGCTAATTCCCAGATAGTGTGAATCTTTTAAAGATATAGTAGAGAACTTAAAGTGTTTTTATTGAATGGACAACACTCCTCCATAAATCCTCAGAAGTACTGTTTCAGTCCATAACTTGCTGATTGCTTCAGAGTAGTAAGTGGCAGGAGGTGTACTGTGATAACAGTCCTATTAAAAAAAAAGACAGAAATTTTGTCAAGATAGAGCTGGATTCTTCTTTTCTTGACTTTTTAGCCTCAGCATTTTGTTGGTCTGTTTAGATACCTACTGAAGATACAGAGATTGAGGAATTTTAAGCATACAATTAAACTTGCAGAACGAGATGATATAGATGAAGGATGATTTACCCTCTTCATGTCAAATCTGGTGATCCGAGCTTTGAACTGTTAATCTTTCTATATGATCCTAATGAAACTCACAAACTAAAATTAGACACAATGAAGTATTACTCAATGATAGATGTTTCTTTATAGAGGAATCTTCTTATTTTAGTATGACATTAAATCTTGAATAGGAACAGACATTTTTCAACTCCATGTTTTAAATTTGACAATGTTACAAACATGAGTCTCTTGGTGAGCAGTCACAAGTGACTGCTGCAGCTCCATTTGTTCCAGCGTGCATGGACATCTTGGTGGGCTCTGAGATTCTGAGCATGAATTCAAGTGCACATCTTATAGCTAGCTATCCGGTTTCTTGCAAGAATAAATTGACCTTAGTCTTTAAGCCAGTGTTGAGACTTTTTATTTTTTTTTTTTATTTTATTTTATTTGTGCAATCTTGTCCTAAAATTCAACTTTAGAGAACTCTTCTTCAGGGTTTCTTTTCCTTTGGGAACTTGTCGTGAAAAGTTATATGAAAAGCACAGTTTTGTGTGGGGGCCAAGATGCTTTGGATATAGACTTGTGCTTACGGATAAAGGAATAGCTTGGCTTTGCTTCTTTGAATGCATATTTTCTGCCCTTCATACATCATGTTTCTAATGATAGACCATTAGAAACCGTCACTGTAGGAATGATAACATATAGTTAACTTACAATTCTTGCATTAGTCCTCCAAAACATGCTAGTCATGGCAGAGATGTTTTTGTTCTATTCCTGAAGCTGCTAAAAAATCTTATCATCAAAATGTGTCACAAAATGTGAGTTATCAAAACCTCATGTAATCCTGAACTCCATCTTCCTGAAAGGCCTTAGTGGAAGATGGCTGTTCCAGTTTAGATCTCTACTTTTTCACTGGAAACACTAGAGGTAAGGAAATTGGTGTGTGTGCAAAACCTATTGGAAGGATGTTTTCCTTATGCATCTTATTTCTTTAATGGTTTAAGTTTAAGAAATTTTTCCTTCATCTATTTGGTGTGTCTAGTTAAGCTGTCCAGATTCCATTCAGGTGCAATGTCCATTCTAACATCTTAATTTTGTTGGTAAAATGATAGTAAAATACCAGCAAATGTGAACGTTTATTTCTTTATTTTGCCCTTGCTAGGGAGCATGTTTTCTATGAGCTATAATTCTGGGAAAGATGCAAGAAGTAAATAACTGTAAGTAATTAGTGTGAAGACTTACTCAACTGATGAATCATTTTGTCCTCCTAAGCCAGTTATCAATGGCATACATTGGTGTAGCTCTGACTTTATTGGAGCCATGAATATTGGTTTATGTTTTCTGAAGGTCTCATGCCTAGGTTGTTGCTTCATTAATTATAAAGGGAGCTGGGAGAAAAGTCTAGCTGGCTACTTCATCTGTCTACCTGAACACGTGTTTCTTTTTTTTTTTTTTTTTTTTTTTTTTCTCATCGGTTCATTTATTCTTGGAGCTGTACCAAAAGTTAAATAAAACAACCTGATGCATTTCCACATTGCTTCGAAGAGATGGTTAACCTTAAAGCAGGAAGTTACAATGGTCTAAGCCTTTACAGCCCCCCAGCATTTCTTCCTTGGAAGGCAGAAAGTTCAGTGCAAACCTATGCTGCTCTTTACTTATTCTGCATGCATTGGCTGTTATTTCTAAGGAGCACGAGTGTTTTTTAGAAACAATAGACAATGGGCTGTCTTTTCTTTCCTATATCAATTTAATTGCATATGTTTTCCAGACAGTAACAATGCTAATTCAGCAAGGCACATGTGCATGTTGCAAAAGCTCTTGTAAAAGAAGAATGATTGAGATTTCATATTTCTGCAGAAGGCAAACAATAAAATCTCTGCAATTGGCCCATGTTTGCTCTGCTGTTATAAAAATAAAAATGGTTTATGGAAACACTGGGATTTATATGTGCATTTATCCTTTAAGGAGAAGAATAGGTCTTAATCCACTGGGGACTTTGCTTACTAGCGATGTTACTCTGGTGTTTCCGCTCCTGCTGTGTATAGCTTTCTGGAAAACGGGACAACTTTCACATCTGAGCTCCACTGAGCTCTAAGGCAGATGGGCAACCAAAGGGCGACTGCTTTGTCAATAAGTAAACTGCTTAAAAATGGCAAATAGTAATGCAGTTACTGCAGTATGTTTCTGATTAAAATAAAAAAATGTCCATTTTGCATTCCTCATCCCAAAACCACATTTAAGTAATGCCAAGAGAAGCAACAGAGTGATCTTACATAGCAAAAACACAAGAAAACCTCCTGGTGCCGAGAGGTTAGTGTCCAAGCTTTCATACGTAAACATTGTAAACAGTCACCTCATTACTGAAAGAATGACCTAGCCTTCCATGTCAAAGAATCCACTGGTAAAAGTTAAAATCTGTTCCCTTCATTAAGTGGCCTAATCACATTGTGCCTTCTGGCTTGGAAATATTGCAGTGGTTTGCTTTTGGGGGAGTCTTTTTTCTTTCTTTTTGTCTTTCTTTCTTTGCTGAAGAGCTTTTGAAACAACGATTAAATAAAGGCAAACAGCTGACAATTCTTTTCTGCCATCAAAGCATGGAAAAATGTAGCCATCTGCCTTTCTGTGAATTGTAAGGGGAAGGAGGGGAAAGCTATGCTAAATATCCAAGGAATGATGAAGTAAGGCAAGCTGTACGCTCTGATTTTCTCTATCAGCAGCATAACTCATCCATCACTATTACGGTCTGCAGCTGGAGATATTGCAGGGCTCTGACATGAACTGTAGTGGGAGATGGAAACATCCTGGTGAGTTGTCTGGATAGCACAGTTATGAGGCCTCTGCCATTCCTTCATGTTGTAAATGCTTCTCTGTTGCTGTAAGAAAACTAGTAGAGTTTTAAACCAAAAACTTGAATGACTTCTGGCTCTTGGGAAGGTCTAGACTGATAACCTGCACTTCCAACTTTGGTTAGTTTTGTTCTTATTTATTTATTTATTTATTTACTTTTAAGTGCCACGTACACTGCAACCTTCTTTGCATTTTCCTGTCCTTCAGCTCATGTACAGAGGAGAACCTGTAAGCAGCATCTGAATTTGAAAAGACAGGGCTGACGCGTTGCTGTGCTCCCCTCCTGAAATGGTGACCAGTGGTTCAAATATTCCAGTATTTTCATTTCTTCCTCGCTCTTCCATTCTCTGCCTGTACTTCTGCTCTGTTGTTTTTCTTCCTCTCTCTTTTTCTTCTCCAAGCACTTTCTTTTCACTCAGCTCCCTGCCCTGCTCGAACATTTACTTTCTGTTTTGAATTCCATCCTCTCCTGGTTTTAACAGTCCCTATCTGCCAGCAGTTTTCCCTATCATCAGCCTTCTGGATACTGGCAGAAAATGAGTCCAGTTTATTTTTTTTAGTTCTGGCATCTAGGAAGTGGTGTGACCATAAGAGAGGTAAGCGAGCCCCACCTCTCATGGGAAAAGCAGAATGACAAGGATGTGCCTACCTTCTTCCCATGCCACTAGCATGCAGCAACTTCATTGCCCTGCAGGAGCAGAGTTTAGGATATATGACGTATGGTTTTAGTGGAGAGAGAGAGCCTAAGCGGAAAGAGTACTTGGAAACTTTTCAAAGTAAGTTTTGAATTTCAGGGTTTCAGAAAAGTTCCTTAACTCCTTCCTTAAAATTCAGAGATTTCACATCGTGGTTAACAGTGTGCAGTGCATGTTCAGTTTTGGTAGCTGTGCTTTACTGAGAAAACTGTTGTGCTGCTTTTTCAGGGAACCTGTCTACTGCTAAGCTGTCGTAAATAATTGCTGTCCGTAACAGATTTCTCCGCTGGGTTTTCTCATAACTCCCAAAGGATTCTGAGTACGCTTTAGTGTGGTAACTTTACTGTCTATGGGAGAAGCTATTAATGCAGCTTCCAGCATCACAGAGTCCCACGATGGGAGATTTTGTGGGACTGACATACCCTCAACACTCCATTTTTGAAACTTCTGAATACTAGATAAGATGGTTGGTGTAGCTTTTGTCACTGTAAATATATAAAATGTTTGTTAAGATGGCCTCATTTTATGAACTAGTGGAAAAATAAGAGATTTTTTTTTTTTTTTGTCTTGAACCAATATGAAGTATGTGCTGTACTAAATAGCCTATACATGTACAGAGTGGTTTGTTATCTTTCAACCACGTCTCCTGTTCAGTCTAGCACTTGCATTATGAAGAGTATCCACTTTCCCTTTTCCCAAGCATCTCAGCTTAACCACGGAACAGTTTTCCAAGGGTGTGAGTTCTTGAATTTGTCATAGCTACTAGTGATAAATTATTTTTCCCATAAAGACACAGAGGGAAGGAGGTCAGGATAACCACTTGTGTGTGATGGTTAGTATCCTTACAGCGGGCTCAGCTGAGGGTTAGGAAGCCTTAAGAGGAGGTCAGGTGGCAAACTTGACTAGGAACCATGTTTTCTCTTTGCCTGACACTACTTTCTCTTGATCAGGAAGGCCAATTTCATTTTAGACATTTTATTTTTCTATCTATTCTGTCGGTGTAAGAACAATGTTCCTCTTTTAGAAAGCTATTAGTTTTATTTTTCTTGGCTTAGAGTTGAGATTAGGTTTACAAAAACAATAAGCTGCTCAGCTTTTATGATGGTTATAAATATAAAATTGACTATTCATAAATCTAAATAAGGCTGTAAAATACAACCTGATTGTAAAACACAGAATGGAAGGGATTTTTTAGCTTAAGCATATGGCCTTCATTTCACGTGTGCTTACATCCCCAGCTCTACAAAAAAAAAAAAAAACAAACCTCAGCTTGAGCCATTGTGAATGATTCAGGTC
The DNA here is from genome assembly GCF_047663525.1 of Anas platyrhynchos. Classification (NCBI taxonomy): domain Eukaryota; kingdom Metazoa; phylum Chordata; class Aves; order Anseriformes; family Anatidae; genus Anas; species Anas platyrhynchos. Next base: position 88,491,328 of record NC_092588.1, on the reverse strand, counting down.
AGCAATTCTACCCTTTTGCATTAGGTACCTGTGGGACACACTGCAAGAAGCCACCTGCTTGGCACTTACTGGGGAGCAACATGGGTTTCTGGGGTGAGCAAGGCCACAGGTTTGATTTAATGTCTGCTGACAGGGTGTATTCTTAACCCTTTTTGAAGTTTGGTGATACGTTGTGTTAAGAAGTGCCTGCAGGTGAAGGTGCTTATGACCCAACACAGCCAGGACTGGGATGTTAGAGGGCTTCGCGCTGCCCATTGGTGACACTTCTGTCCATGCAACACTCTGGCCCCCGTCCCACCGTGTGGGAGAAAATCTTAGAAAACTAGAAAATTAGAAAATGTTTTCTAATGTGTAGCAGCACAGTGGCAAAAGGACACGTGAAGCTTTATCTGTGGCTTGGTGCTCTGAGCTTACTTTTTGCGAACAAACGCGTTGAATCTACCCCTCTTGAGCGAACTGAGGTCAAGTCCTTCAGGGACAGGACAGGAGAAGATGTCCTCAATTTGTGCCGGGGAGGTTTAGATGTCAGGAGTAATTTCTCCATGGAAAGGGTAGTGAGGCATTGGAAAGGGCTGCTAGGGAAGTGGTGGAGTCACCATCCCTGGAGGTATTTAGGGGATGTGTGGATGTGGTGCTTAGGGACATGGTAGACTAGGTTGGTGGTTGGACTTAATGATCTTATGGGTCTTTTCCAACCTAAACAATTCTCTGATTCTATCTCCTGGTGGCATCCTGTGCCCCATGTTGTTTTGTTTTGTTTTGTTTTTGGTAAGAGGTGGCTGCCTTTGGGGCTATATTCCAGGGGAGGGAGGGAGTTAACCTGCTGCTGAAGATCTTAAGCACAGAAAGGAATTTGTGTGCATGAACATAACATGTCATATGTGACCATATGACTCGAGCTTACCAGAGATTTTGCATGTAAAACATCCCATTAAAAAAGTAAAGCAGGCTGGGCAATCCCATAACTTCCCTTCCATGTGCTGTTTACTACGCATTTCTTTCCAAGGCCTGTAATGCATGACTGTTTTGCTGCTCTGGGATTTAATTGCTTCAGAGGCATGATGATACACAGCATAGCTAATGCTAAGTCCCTTGCCTTTTCTATTTTATATCTTAGACATGATAATATTAGCACACTTTACTAATGCATACCTACCCTCATGTCCAGAAAACGTGTTTTCTGTTTCACATCCTTCTAGGAGATCTTCTGCATGTGTCCCCAGTCATGCCATGACAAACTAATACAGATCTTACTCAGCTGGAAACTTACTAAACATGGGCAGTACTGTTTATTTTGTTTTGTTTTGTTTTGTTTTGTTTTATTTTTGAAAGCGCCTGCTATTTTATGTCCACCTCATAAAAATAATTTTAGTAACCATTAATTTACTGCTGCTATAAAATGTTTAAACTTGCTTTCTTTCATGTAGATATGCAGCACCAGCCCTTGGCAACAGATAAACACCAGGTAATATGCACAGTAATTATAAATTGTACCTAACCCCAGAATTGGTCCTTATATTATTCCCCGTGAAATTTCCTCCTGCTCTGCATGCCTACCCATACATTCATATACACATTTGGGGAGGTCAGCTGCAGGATCTGGACCAATGTCTGTTTTGTTTTATATACATGTACACACACATGCACACACAGAACAAAGAATATCTTGGTAAAACAGTGCTTAACAGCTAAAATGTGGTTCAAATTATGTAGCTTTCTGTTTCATACGTATATGTTTCATCCCCATCTGGATGGGCAAAATTTTCAGGTTCTTTCATATGCAGGCAAATTTCCAGATTATAGTTACAGAATTCCTTTGAACAAATACTGTTATATGGCAATGACAAAGATGCCACAAACCTGTGATAATCTAAAAAGGGCAGTAGTGTGGGATTCAAATGGCCTAAGATGAAGATGGTGAGAATCCCCACCCCATCCCCAAAACTGGATCTCATCAGGGCTCACTGAAACAATTTGGCAGCAAACTGCTGCTTTCAGGTCACTTTCCAGCCCCCTGACAGCTGTGTGCTCTCTTCATCCAAACCCATGAAGAAGACCTGTAATTCACTGGAAAGCTTGTTCAATTATTTACACGTGTTACTTGGGATATTTGAAAGTTAATGTTTGGACACACTATTAGTATAAGTGATAACACAGTCCATAATGCCCAGGATTTCCTATTGTAAAATTTTGCACTCGGCCTTCTGTAATTTTTTTGCCAGGCTTTAACAGTTTGAACTGAAACTTTCTACTTTGGATATCTGTCCCAAGTGGGTGTACGTGGGATGGGGAAGGGGCTAAAACTCCTTTGAAAAAGACTAAACAATGTCAAAGAACAAAGAGAATGATATCTTCTTCCTTTTTATAGTCTAGCAGCCTTGTGCTTTGAAGAAATTACTTGATGTTTAATAGGAGGTAACCTTCATATTACATACCCTGCTGCTCATCTAGGGAGGGGAAAAAATCCAAAATTGGTTAGGATTTAAGCCCTTTAAAATCTTAATAAAATTGCAACTGAATCAAGAGCAAGTATTTGGAAAAGTTACATGATGCTGTTCATATGTCCACAACATAGTTCACTTGATTTTTAATTATTACACTGTATGAAATACACTAAGACTTTGAGCAGTGTGTTAACTGGCGCTTACAATGCTGTTATGGTTGTATCTTGTCTTCTCCTTTGGAAGCTGGGAGTAGGTCTGCATTGGGGTATGAAAGCAAACTAATTTTCATGAACTTTTGTTCTAGACGTAGTGTCATAGAATTTATTCGGAATTGTGTTAAGAAATAAAATCATACCATGCAGTAAATACAGTCAGGGCAATGCACTGAACAGAAAGGAAAAGACAAAAAGTTGAAAAACTGTTTTGGAAAAGAATACTGTTTACCTATTGTGATCTGGTAAGCATCCCGTGGAAAAAGTCAGTAGGTGTAATACAGCACAAGGCAATACAATATCATGTACACATACATATATATGTAGGGAGATGTAAGAAAAAGCAAATTAAGGTTAATTTTGCATCCATACTGCCAAATTATTATTTTTTTAGATATGTGCATACATATGTATATTGCAGAAATGAAGTCATGTATTGTATCAAAGTGGAAAATTCAAGCCAGAAAGAGGAATTAAAAAAAAAAAAAAGAAGTTAATGCTGTATAAATTTGTGTCTGAAATTACTAGCTATGTTAAACTTGGAACAAGTTACAACTGCAACTTTAATTTCTTGCAAAAAAAAAAATCAACACCACACAACTGGAATAATTGCTGCTAGGGTCTGAATTTCAATCAATTGCCAAATGATTCTAGTACAGATGTTTCTAATGATGGCAAAATGACTGCTTCATTAATTATAATGCACTCTTGTGCCCTCGGTAGACAGGCAGTGTTCAAAATATTCCCACTGCTTTACATTGCCATGCATGCATGCTGATCATTAACATTTAGTAGCAATCTTTATTATAAGCAGGGTTGTGCTTTGGGTATAAGAGATCTGAGCTGCTATTCCTGGAATTTCTCTGCTGCTCAAGATTTATTTGAAGCCTAAATTTAACAGTTCTTTTCCTTTGTGAAAATTAATTTTAGTGTAATAACCAAGCTGATAACATTAACCAAGAATGTGTTTGATTTTAGAACTGGAGTTTTGACAATGTTTGTGCTGGAAGCAAGCTCATGATGCTCTGGTTTATGTACTACTGATCTTTGTTTTTCTTCCGTGGCTGGTATATAAAGTTCATGAATTGGTAGGTTTGGTTTGGGAACACCTGAGTCTTTTCAATTTTTGAGAGAGAAACATTTTCAAATCAAGAAATACCTTGATTTGCACTGCTAACAACTCACCTAGAAATTTTATCTTTATCTTGCAGTTCTGGGTTAAACTGGTAAACATTGATGAATGCTGCTTTGATCTTTTCGGGGTGGTTATTTTTATTATTAGCAAGTCAAAGCAACCATAAACTGTTGTTATCTTAGATGCAATAATACAAGTTCTTTTAATGAATATTTATTTTCTTGGCGTTTTGGGGTATCTTGTAACATTTCCCAATATTCCACAGTTCAGTAATAAGGTAACATCAGACACAGCTGGAACAGAACTAATAAAAGCTTTATTATACTGATTTTCTCATCTACTTACCTACCTACCTAAGTATGCATGCTAACTATAGAAAAAAATATATTTATTTATTTATATTTATTTTTGCAGACTTGAAAATCAGTATTAAGAACAGGAAACCCAAGAGTCATGATAAAGCATGGAACATAACATTGGAGGTCTAATTCTAGGACAGGGAGAAGTGTGTTCTACTCTGTCAGCCTTTGCTGTAGTGGAAAAACTGACAGTTACCTGGGTGAGAAGAAAAGGAAATTTTACATTAGGTTAATGCTTAGAATCATAGAATCATAGAATCATAGAATATCCTGAGTTGGAAGGGACCCTTAAGGATCATCAAGTCCAACTCTTGACAGCGCACAGGTCTACCCAAAAGTTCAGACCATGTGACTAAGCGCACAGTCCAATCTCTTCTTAAATTCAGTCAGGCTCGGTGCAGTGAGCACTTCCCTGGGGAGCCTGTTCCAGTGTGCAACCACTCTCTCTGTGAAGAACCCCCTCCTGATGTCAAGCCTAAACTTCCCCTGCCTCAGCTTAACCCCGTTCCCGCGGGTCCTGTCGCTGGTGTTAATGGAGAAAAGGTCTCCTGCCTCTCGACACCCCCTTACGAGGAAGTTGTAGACTGTGATGAGGTCTCCCCTCAGCCTCCTCTTCTCCAGGCTGAACAGGCCCAGTGCCCTCAGCCGTTCCTCGTACGTCGTCCCCTCCAGGCCTTTCACCATCTTCGTAGCCCTCCTCTGGACACTCTTCAACAGTTTCATGTCCTTTTTATACTGTGGTGCCCAGAACTGCACACAGTACTCGAGGTGAGGCCGCACCAGCGCAGAGTAGAGCGGGACAATCACCTTCCTCGACCTACTAGCGATGCCGTGCTTGATGCACCCCAGGACACGGTTGGCCCTCCTGGCTGCCAGGGCACACTGCTGGCTCATATTCAGCTTGCTGTCTACCACGACCCCCAGATCCCTCTCTTCTAGGCTGCTCTCCAGCGTCTCATCGCCCAGTCTGTACGTGCAGCCAGGGTTTCCCCGTCCCAGGTGCAGGACCCGGCACTTGCTCTTATTGAACTTCATGCGGTTGGTGATCGCTCATCTCTCCAACCTATCCAGATCCCTCTGCAAGGCCTTTCCACCCTCAACAGAGTCCACAACTCCTCCAAGTTTGGTGTCATCAGCAAACTTGCTCAAAATACCTTCTATTCCTACATCCAGATCGTTTATAAAAATATTGAAAAGTACCGGCCCTAAAATGGAGCCTTGAGGGACCCCACTGGTGACTGCCCGCCAGCCTGACGCAGCGCCATTCACCATAACCCTTTGGGCCCTGCCCGTTAGCCAATTGCTCACCCATCTTATGACGTTTTTATTTAGCTGTATGGTGGACATTTTGTCCAGTAGGATCCTATGGGAAACCGTGTCAAAAGCCTTGCTGAAGTCCAAAAAAATCACATCAGCTGGTTTCCCTTGGTCCACCATACGGGTGATCTTATCATAAAAGGAAATCAGGTTAGTTAGGCAGGACCTACCCTTCACAAACCCATGCTGGCTGGGACCAATGACTGCTTTGTCCCCCAGGTGCGCCTCAATACGTTCGAGAACCATCTTCTCCATGATTTTACCAGGCACTGACGTGAGACTGACAGGCCTGTAATTGCTAGGGTCTTCTTTCTGACCCTTCTTGAAAATCGGCACAACATTTGCCAGCTTCCAGTCTACCGGGACCTCTCCAGACTCCCAGGATCGTTGAAAAATAATTGAGAGAGGTTCCGCGATGATGTCCGCCAGCTCTTTCAGTACCCGGGGATGAATCCCATCCGGACCCATGGACTTGTAGGGATCCAGACGGAGTAGCAAATCCCGCACACGTTCAGGGTCGGTTGGGAGTTTGTCATCCCCACCGTCCCGGTCCTCTAGCTCAGGGCACCCTGTTGCTACTTCCTGGTATTGGCTGGAAAAGGGAGATTTGGGGAAACTTATCTCCAAGCTTCTGGCAAGAGCCACATGGACTTGGTTACTGGGAGTGTGTAGACTCTTAGTTTACACAGTGACAATCAGCTTAAACTCAAATAGTCATTGAAGAGGAGTTTTGTTTTGTATGTTGGCACCGAGTGAATACTGAATGGTTTGTTTGCTAGCTGATTTACAGAGCTTGGAAAAAGCAACTGTTTTTCTGTGGGCACTGATACCTTGCAGTAGGATGTGCTCAGGATAATTTATTTTTTTTTTCAAAACTAGGTACAAAAGGTAGAGACATAAAAATAAATAAATAAATATTTAACAACAACGACAAAAAATAATTATTGTCTTAGCTTCACTGAATGCTCTCTCAAAAACCATACTTAGAATCTCGTTTCAGAAGGACAGATCAGGTCTTTGAACACAGCTAGTGTTTGACCTCCAGTGTGAAGGAGATCCTCCAGTGGAGGCCAGTGCCCTCACTGCAATGTCTGTGATATTATGCCTTTTTTTTCCTCCTATTAGACTGATATCTTTATCTCCCCGCTGTTTGTTAGGATGCTCCTCATCTATGCTATTTTCTACTTTTCCTCTTCTTCCACTAATGTCTCTTTGTTGTCGATCCCTGACAGCTATTAAGTTGTAACTACATAGCTATGCATCCTGTAATCACAAAAGAGTTGTTTTGTTCTCCACAGTAGCTGACTGGAATTGGCCTCTCTCTATTTCTTAGCTAGCAGGAACTTGTTTTCCTTTCATTTTCATCTCATGGGGCCTGAGATTCCCATGTTGTGCTATAACTCCGTCATGAAATTCTGCAGAGGAATAGTCTCTGGCTCAGGAGGTCAGTACATCTTCACTGCACTGAAAGCTCATCAAAGATCAGGTCAGGTTATAAAACCATGAATCACAGATGCGAGTCTGCATTACAGATGTACAGTTCCATCCAAATCCCATCCTCATCTTTTGATTCTGATTTTTTGAGTCTAAGAGACCAGGAAAAAATTATATGTTAAGAGTTTAAAGTTCAGTAGGTTGTTAATGCTTAGCTTCCTGTTATTTAGTTTGGGCTTTTGAGGGAAACGTTGTAGTTTTAATATGCTTTGGCGGATCTCTTCCAAAACTTTCTACATACCTTTAAAAGCGTGATGAAAGATGAATATTGCTTGGTGACTTCTGGGAATGTTGTTGGTGTCTGAATGAAAAAGGGCAGATTGAGAAAGGCTTTCAGTAGGAGGTTATTGTGTCTTGACTACTCTTCAGCTACTGGTCTGCAATAGGTAATTTGATGTAAATAAAAAAAAAAGTGAAATAATAGATTGAATGTTACACGCGCTAAAGAACAAAAACTTATTTATGGACAGAGGACGTAGTATATTCTTGACTACAGTGGCACAGGTTTCATGCTTTGGTTGATTTTTATTTTTTTTCATGAGATCAGTTATGCTTGAGTTAAACCTACTATATCTAGATCAAGTGTTAATTCTTTGTAACACTTCATGTTTTATCAAAACGCGAAGTCAGTGTAGGCTTTGTGTCCCACAGCGCCTTAAGGGATGGAGGAAAGGTCATGTTTCTGAAAACAGCAGGGAAGGGTTAAGAACCTAGTGCATGTTTCTTTAGGGAAGATACTCTCCAACTTAATGAGACTTGTATTGTTTAATGTATGTTTGCTTTTTGCCTTTCTTGAACACAGACCCTCTCTCATTACCTATGTTTGCTGCTTAGCATTCACTTTCTAGAGCAGCGTTTGCTGCATTCTGATAGACCGTGATAGTCATTTTTGGCTGATAAACTCAACTGAAAAGATGTTATCAAAATAAAAAATAATTTCTTGAATTGTAGATCTTCATACTTTTATAATGAAAATTTGGGAAAGAGAAGTTCTAAATGAATTCAAGAGCTTCCAAGGAATCAAATGTTTAGTACTATTGGTTTCTAAATGCTCTTCTTTCAGTTTTCCCACAGTAACAACACGTTTTTACATGTGAAAGGAAACTGCTAGGTGTGAAGACACCGCACCCTAGTGAAAGCACATATAAAATTCAGTTGTTATTTGGAGAGAGTGAAACAGTGAAATATTTTACTATATTCTTTCTGGTTTGATGCCATATGATGGCTGAACTTTCACATTTAAAAATAAAGAGAAATATTTTGTCCTAGTATCCATTCGTGCTGTTCTGAGAAGCAGTAAACCTGGTAGTCAGACAGATTTATCAGCTTGGCTGAAGCCAAGAGGAAGTTGATGGTTACCTCTGAAGAGCTTGTCAAGGTGCAGATGTTTATGGAGGGATTAGCAGCATTTCAGCAGTAACTACTGAGGAAGCAAAAGCTTAACATATCCTAGATGGGATTTTATTACACTTACACAGCACTACTGCATCTTGCATTTCATGACACTGCTATAAAAAGTGTAACATTGCCCTAATACTGCTGCTGCATGAAAGGGCAGCTGCTGGTTCCTGGCACAGCTCACTGATTTCAGCTGTGTTCCAGGCTGCTCTTCTCTCTGGATCAGCTGCCTCATGGAAAGGGATTTAAATACACTTTTGCTACTTGAGTGTCCAAGAATCCGTAAAAAGGGGAGAATTACTCAGAAGCACTCAAATACTGGCAAGGTGGTACCTATTCTGCCACTCCTGGCAAGGAGATCCCAATTCTCTTTATTCTGCATTCTACAGTTCCCCACAAACATCAGACCAGCACAAAAACCAGCACAAGGGCTCAGAAGGATGTCAACAAATGGGATTTTGGTACTTGTCTTAAATGATGCTGATCTCAGTATATTAAAAGAGAAATCAACTCTGCTACTTCTCTCCAATAAAAGGAAGAATGTAGGGGGCATGCACATGCTGTACAGTTCTGCTAATTAGTGGTTTGAAAGAGTCAGGCATGAAAAGCTCCCTGCTGAGCTTGCTGAATTTTATGTAACAGCCTTATTATTTGGTATTAGTGTTAAATGTCCATTTTCTCTCATGTCTTCATACTGATAAATGAAAGCTTGCTGTATGGGCTCTTATGTTAGCTCAATTTTGTCTTCCCATTGCACTAGGTACAATCCTTTTTAAATGAGCCCAGAAGCAAGAAAAATCTTCTGCTTAGAAAAGTGCTTGGACTATTCTGTTGTACTGTTGTTGTGGATTTATCAATAGTTAAGCAAAACTACTGTGTAATGTTTTAGCTGCTTATGGGGCTCTTCAGAAAGCAAAATCAATGATGTCATTTCTTCCCTGCTGTTCTGGGGGAGGGATGGGTGGAATTATGAGAACCGTCTCCAAGATACTTTGGGTTAGAGCTTGGAGATACTTGAGAGTTTCTTGGCTTTGAAAAACGAGCCTATTGCTCTGTCTGCAACTTTTCACATGCTTTATATTTCCCGGATATTTACATAGCTTTTGATGTTTATATGCATGGGGGTTGGCTGTTTTAAATATTTAAATTGTTATGAAGTAGATAGCTATCTTTAGTTGTGACTTGCTAATTGAATTGTATGACCAGAATATTTAATATGGGATAATTTAAACAGTCAGTGCAAGACATGTATGGCAATACAGCAGAAAGGATGAAAAGGCTGATACATGCCTTTGTTTCCTTCCTCTGGATTCTTTTAGCATTTTTAGTGTAAGCATTTGGGTTTAACAGAAGCCACAAACCAAATTTGATAAAACTACTGCAACAAGCTAGTACTGATATCCTGTTGTATGCTGTGTTATTGCTGCATTTTTAATATAAAAGGTCAATATTTAGACACTGCCTTTAAAGGAGAACATGAGGAAAAGATAGCTTGTGTATATGCCAAGTCCTTGCTTTGTTTGCTAATATTTGCAAGAGAGAGGAGGGGCTTTTGTACTATACGAAAGAAAGGAGCATTTCACACTGTTGAGCAGCTGCTGTTTTTATTCCCAAAGATAAGTACAGATTCTTGATTCATGCCCAGGAGTTCCCATCCTAGTTTGCTTGGGTATCACAGACCATGATGAGAAATCATGTAAGAGAGAGCAAGATTTCATCCTGTCCTCACTTATTCTTGTAGCTGATACTACGATGTTACACTAACGTCTTCACTATTCTGGAAGTGCGCCTCATATGTCCTGAATCAGTTCAAATCTGTTTCTTCACACACCTGCTGGCATCCTGTGACTCATCAACCTGCACCAGCAGGTGGCTGGTTACTACCTAAAGCCCACGCCTCACCTTGGAAATCCAGTGCCATCTCTTGCAAATCTTTCATGACATTTCCAGTTACATCTGCTGCAGAGTATATTTTCTGAGAGAGCTGTTGAGACCTATCAGACTGGAAAATAATTCTAATTTCACTTCTAATCACCTGAAAAATTTGAATGTATTTTAGGAAAGGTCTTCCAATTCTGAAATATTTCCTCACTATGTCCCATGCAGCATCTATATTGCTGTAAATTGGTGGTGTATGCCCTCTGCGTCTGCTGCTTTATGTGCATTGCATGTAGGTAAAGGAGGAGGGACTGCACTTGAAAACTTTACTATTCTCAGTATTCTCCTCTTCAAGTATCTTTCCAAATTGTCTCCAAGGCCTTTGTTTAATCCCACCACTTGTGATTACTTCAGCCTCTTCATCTTTTATGTTCCACTCTGATGTTGGTCCTGCCAGTGGACTCCAGCTTTGCACATTCAGCCCAGGAAATTTCTAGTCTAGATGACAGTAGATCTCTTGACATTGTTTAGGAAAGGGATTTATTCTCAGAAGCTGTTCAGTGTTACTGCAATATAAATGAACAGCTTGTCAAGACCAAGGAATTTTCTTTGTGAATAACCATATTCTTGGGAAATGTTTTATCTCTGACTGCAATGTACCCTTTTACCTTTTCCCTCCAGTCTCCAAAATCTCTGGGAATTGGATACGGAACAAAATTATAGTATATAAGGACTGCCCTAAAAGATACTTCTTCATTAAGAAGTTTTATTGCACATGTTCAAACTTTTTTAGCGTAAGTAAACTCATAAAATTAATTTAAGCACATACTTTTTTAAAAACAAACAAACAAACAAACAAAACATATTCCAATTTTTGGAAAACAACTGCCAGTGTTTGAGTAAAAAAAAACTCCCTAGGTAACTCACTCGATCAGCGAGATTCATGTTCATCACTTACCTTAGTTAATTAATTTGTAAAACTCAAGCACTGTTAGTCATATCAACAAAGCACAATTTATTTTGCTTTATAAATTCTATCCTATCATCTTGGAAATTCATCTTGCATCTTACCACTGAAGTATGGGAATGACTTGCCTTTCGCATTTTAGTTTAAAAACGACATTTCCTTTCAATCTGAACTTGTAATTTAATTTAAAAGTAGAAATAACAGCATCTCATACAGGTTAAAACTTGTCAGTCAGTAAATTAAATTCATCTTCATTATTATATTATCTATGAAAGGAGAAATAATTCACTGTGATTCTTTCATGCATTGCCATTACTGTAAATATAATCCCTTGTCTTCATATGGCATCAGATATTTTCTCCGTTGTCCTGTAATCTGTAAGCCATTTTTCCAGGTGATGTGTATTTTAAAATTATATGTAATTCTCATGATTACATCAATGGTATAGCTACTTTTCTAAATCAACATTTTAAAAGTAAATGGACCAAACCCACTTTTTAGATCCATTTTCCAGCGGCATGTGTGTTCACATTTGGACACAGAAATATTTTCTCAGACTGACAGAGGCTTTGATGTGGTAGAATATATAAAGCTATAAAGTTACAATAAGAAATGTTTAGGACAGTGACTGAAAAGTGTAGGCTGAAAGTTAAGGGAGAAATGAGTTCGTAGATGCAGAGAGGCTTTTTGTCAGCAGTGACTATTAAGAGATCCTAGAGACAGAGATCCCTTAGTCTTAAAAAGGACACAGTGCTCCCCAGTCTCATTCACTGTTGAATTTTGGACTCAGGGAAAGCTAACCTTCAGATTTCCTTTTTCTGTGTCTTTTTAGAAGTTATTATTTTCTGATGTTTTCCCCAGTGAAAGAGATTTTGTTTCACATTTAAGAATCATACAATGCTGTTCAAAGTGAAAAACTTGGTGCCTTATCTTTGAAGCTTTCCAAGTTTATGCATAATCTGCTGTAATTTAGACTGTCTAAATGGAGATCCTAAGAGGTTATTTCTCTCTAAAACTCTTTAACCATTTCTGTTCATCCTACTTGAATTCAAAAGCAGTTTAGATAAATTCTTGAGACTGTTCTCAGAAATGTTCAGGTCTTAAGGTGAAGGTTAAACTGCATACAGAAAGCTAAAGCACCTTGGGAGCTGTTGTTCACTCCCTTATCTCTTTTCTGCCTTCTTGGCCTTGGATTGAGCTCTCTGGTGCTCCAGGCAAACTGGAACAAGTAACAAACTGGAGACAAGTAACAGAAAGGAAAGAATCAAAGCCAGGGCAGGTGGACAGACATCCTCAGAGACAGTCCACTCTTCTTGTGCATCCCCAAGTGCTGGCCTGATTTGAAGTCTGCACTCTCTGCTCTTTGCTTGGAGAGTGAGCTTTCTGGTGTGGTGGTGATTGTAGACAAGAGCTCTGAGAAAAGAAGGGTACTGAACATTTTCCATCTCCCTGCGTAATTCCTATCCACACTGATTGACTGTGGCTGCTGCGATTATAAAATATGTTAAATGATTGTCTGTGTGGTATGATCATGACTTACCTAATTCCTGCACGTAACGGTGTCACTAAGAGAAAATCTCAATTTCTGAATAACTTGGAGCATCTATACTGACCAAACATATATTTTAAAACTAAAAGATATATATATATATATATATATACACACATATAAAACTAAGATATCAGATTTCTAGGTCATGCTTATTTTTCCTTCTTCTGACAGGTGAATTGCTTCACATATAGAATGTTTGCTTGTACAATTAATTCTACAAGATAACTCAGAGAAAGGAAAAAGACAAGCTAATGAGGCAAAGGTGGTCAGAACAATATCTCTGAAGACAAGGAGTGGGAAAGGATTGCCTTTTCCAGATTATCCTACATGCTGAATGTGGGCTGTACTGCTGATGCCAAGCTTTTGACATCTTTTAAAATTGTGCTGAGAAGTTTAAACCCCTACTGGTATCCTTCTGGGGAACGTCTGTCAGTGAAATATGAGCTACCAACCCAAAATGATGGTGTATTTTGAACCTGGGAGTCAAGTTAAATTAATGTTACCTCTAAAAGACAAATATAATAATCTTTTCTGTTGCTTGGTTTTTCAATTGAGGCATTTGTTACTTAATTACATTTGACTTGTATGCATAAGTAAGTTGCAAGGTTAATGTATTATTTTTTAGTAAATATCTGGATAGTTGGTCATTTCAAACCAGTCTTTCTCATAATACCCTTTTACTCTCCTTTCTCCTTCCCCACCTTCAGTTCCCCCTGCTGTCCAATGTGTCCTAGGCTATTGTTTCAGAGAAGAAGGACATCTGTATATATGCAGATGTCAAGATTAAGCAAATAACTCTTAGATTTAAGGCACGGCAAGATTGGCACTCAGCTGATAAAAACAAAGCTTCCAGTTTAGCATTTCAATCCAAATTCAGAAGATACGTTTTGCCTTGTTGCACAATTTTATTGCACATTCTAACAATAGTCATTGAGTTACACCAGCTAAATGGAGGGAGTACTAATCTTAAACAAAACCAGTATCATGCAGTTGCTGAGGTTGGGAGGGACCAATGAGATCAACTAGTCCACCCCCCTGCTCAGAGCAGCACCCACAGGGTCACTCAGGACCATGTCTAGTCGTGCTTTGAAGATCTCCAAGGACAGAGACTCCTCAACCTTTCCGGGCAGTCTGTTCCAGTGTTAGACCACAGATATTTATATATATATATTTATTATATTTAAACAGAATTTCCTGTTTTTCAGTGTGTGCCCATTGCTAAGCGGCTTATACACATTGATGAGAACCCCCTGAGCTTTCTCTTCTCCAGGCTGAACTGTCCCAGCTCTCAGCCTCCCCTCACAGCAGAGATGCTCCAGGCCCTTCATCATTTCATGGCCCAAATGCGCTGGGTTTGCAGCCAGCTGTTGGGTGGCGATGCCGGGGCTGCCCCGTGCCAGCTCCACCAGCCCCGCCACAGGGCCCAGCAAAGCCCAGCAGCCAGGATGGCGGCGCCTCACCTCAGGGACAGCAAGGGGAGGCATCTCTGTGCCCTGTGTTTTCAACTAGAAAATAATAGTAATATTATTTTTTTGCGGAATAAAATAATGGTATTTTTGTGGAATTAAAAAAGTAATAGTATTTTTGTGGAATGATGGATAGCAGGGAAAAAAATGTATTCTGTACTTGTTCTCTTAACAATGCAATAATCAGTAGTAATATGCTTGGGTGTTTCATCAAGTTGTATTTATGAACTTTTTTTTTTTTTTCCCCTGTTAAATTTCTCCAGACAAAAGCATTCTTTTAAGTTGCTTGGATACAATGTCAAGCAGAAGAACTCTATATGCCCAGTAAGTTAGTGGTCTCCTTTGGAAAACTTTAATCAATGATTTTTACTCCCCATTAGAATTTGATCTCTGCACTTTTTAGAATATCATTTAATGACTAATGTTTTTTCAGATCTGCATAAGACCTGGGTTTTTCTTAGCCATGAACCTCACAGATCCTTACTTTGTCTCTTCAGTGAATATCCTGTCTAGAAAGCTAAATGTTTGGCCAAAATAGCAAGTAATGATGTAGGCTTTTGAGTGAGCTATGGTACTTGAGTAGCTATGGAGAGTAATCCACCATCTCTCTCTGTGACCTGCATTGCTATTCAGGAGTGCAGAGGTACCAACTTCAGTGATTTTTATGGTGTATAATAACTGATCAGGCTAACACCACTTTCTCTCTCAGGCTGCTTAAATAATGGATGTTTACATTTATACCATGATTTTCGTTTTTTTTTTTTCTTTTTTTTTTTTTTTTTTCCTCTTCTGAGAAATAAACTAAAAGTTGAAGACAATGGTAACAGGTAACCTATGGAGGATAAATGGCTTTCTGTTTGCAAACAGAACATAAATGCTAATTTTGAGCCTTGGATATGTTTTTGGCAAAGTGGGTTAACTCAAATGCTATTTTGTTTTTCTTTCCTAGGACTATCTAAACAATTTAATCCAGTCCTTCTTAACTGTTGAACAATACCTGGAAGAAGCCTAATAAACATAGAAATACTTCAAATATTTTATTTTGGGGAATAACAGTGTTAATTTTAGAAAATATTTTGGGCCAACTCTGGAGCAGATGCTGTTGTAAAAAAAATCATTGATATAAATTGTGTTCTCCAAGGGGAAAAGAAACATAAACATGAGTTTATTTTTAACATGTACTATATCTATGGCAGTCCGGTGCCACCTTTGACTATTAGAGGTTTAGGAAGGAAGATATAGGTGATTACTACTAAAGTTCTGTGTGGAAAATTGCCCATTTCTGGGCTGCATTTCTATGATTTAAGTTGTGAACTTTTTGTGAACTTTCAAGCATTATTTTTTTGTGTGTGTGTTTTTGTAAGTTTGTAGTATCATCTTCTGGTCTGGGGTATTTGCATACAGCACAAGGTGTACCATGTGGCTTTTTCTTCAGATTGTAGGGTTTCTAGTGGTCTGGTGATCACTGGACTTCGAGTTTGTATTATGAACTTCAGTAACTAGCACCTGTGCCCCACTGACATTGAATGAATGACTTTACATGTACAGCTGATAGAAAAAAAAAAGCTTAGTTTCAAAAATATAAGTCTCTGTAGAACACTGTATTGAAGAAATAAAATTATAAAGTAGATGAAGTGGACATGTGAAACCCTTGGCACAGGGTTGGTATTTTTATTTGTGAAATATCACACAACTTAATAGCCAGGTGTAATTTCATGGTAGAGGCTGAGAGCACTCCTCATGCATGCATGTCCCTGACTGGAAGTCTGAGAAAACTTGCATCTCACTTGTGAGCTAAAATGCACGTCCTGCATTGTTTGTTGTTTAAGGCTAAGAAGCTTTGCAGTCCTCTAGTTGCCAGATGCTACAGGCAGACAATATTGATATCTGGATGCACTAAGGGTAAATGTGAAATTTACATGAATGTGAACTTTTCATAGTGAAAGTCTAAAACAATGAAACAAGATGTTATTGTAATTGCTTTTTTTTTTTTTTTTTTTTTTTTTTTTTCCTCTCCTAGTGAAGGATATGTTCTATATTTCCCCCTAGGAAATCTCCTTGTAGATTTTTTTTCCCTCATCTTCTGTTTTGTGGTGTTGATTGCATGATAGCTGCAATTTTATGCTTGTCTCATTGTCACTAATGTTTACTGACAGTTGTTTTTTTTCAAATGTAATAGTGAATGCTTGCAAATAAGGCAATGTCTTTCCAATATCTGCTCTTAATCTTGTGATACCTAGTGACCTACATGTATAAGCAATTCTGCTTTTTATTCATACATGCCTCACTCCCAGTGTTGTGCGGTAAGAGCACTGATCCTGCTGTTCTGATGGTATTCGATAACTATATAACCTGACTTTGTGGCCCTGCTGAATCCTTTGTATCAGGAAGATTGAACTTCTTGTTTTGCTCTTCCTTTCACTCATTATAGAATTGATGCTCTTGCCCATGCCTCCCACCTTCTTGTCTCCTTCCTGCTAATTCGTTTTGATCCTGTTGTTCATACTCATGTATTTTCCTTCTCCATAGCCCTAACTCCAGAATTTCCAGTTTACTTTCAGCTCTTGACCACGAGCCTCACATATGTAAAATAGATTGTCTCATCCTTTTTACAAAAAAATAAAGTCATGTTTCTTTTTTTATTAATGTAACCAAAAAAAAAAAGCAGAAAAAAATACCGTTCTCAGACCAGACTACTACTTTCTGTTGTTGTTTCCATTATTTCCATTGCTCACCCACCACAAAGATACTGTTCCTTTTACTTTTTTCTTCCACCGCTTTTCCTGTGCAGGACGCCAAGCACAAAGGAAGGAAGGAGAAGAAGTAATAATAATAATAATAATAATAAATTTCTTGGTAATGCTGGCACCTCCCTTCCAGAATGTTTGACTGAGTGGGACAACTTCTTTGCAGAAGTGATCAAAAAAAACCTTCAAAGAGAGTTACACTGAAGTTACACGAACTGTCCATACAAAGTTTGGATAAAGTCCACTCCCTGAATTTAGGGTCCAAGTTCTCTTCACTGTTGTATAATTCTTTTTGAAGTAAAACAATACTCTTTGTAAATTAGAAAATGAAAGAACCCAAGAAGGAAACTTAGCAGTAACAATGAGTACTTTATATCTTTCCCCCCCACACACTTCTCCCTTCCCTTAGATTTGGCAGGATCCTTCAGGAATGGAAAACATACCTTAACATTAACCATCATACATGAAGTGATTTCTCAAAAATTTTTATGTTAGTAATCTGTGAGCCAAACTTTTAAAGGTCCTTCATGTTCATGTTTGCATTTATGTTCACCTTCCCAATGTTTGTGTTTTTAATGAGTCAACAATGCAGACAATATGCTGCAAGATGGAGCAAAACAGCTGTACATATAAGATTATTCTTTCTTAAATGCCCTAGCTTATGTGAAACTGAAGAACTTCAAAAATGTGGCCTTGAAGGCTATTTTTAAAGCAGCTATTCAACTTGGACCCAGTTGTATGTGCATAATTATATACATGCATGGCCTGATGGTTATCTGGCACAGCTTTTATTGCCAAGGAACACATTCCATTATTCATAATGCACACAAGTCTACTATGCCTACTTGTTTGGATTAATGTTGCTGCAGTGCTTGAGAGCCCATGTCATGGACGATGAGCTGTTGCATTAGGCTCAGCACAAGTGGAGGACAAGAAGATATTCCCTGCTCCCATGAGCTGATTCAGTGATCGCTGCAAAGAGAGACTGATTAGAAACAAGCTAATGGGAGGAAGAAATGCAATTCTGGTTAGGACATATGACAGGGCTGATTTTTGGGTAAGGTGGACAGACTAACTTAGCTTGCATATATAAGATGTATTTGTGTGCAAGTACTCCAAGAGTAATACCATCTCTGAACACAAACCAAAGGGTGCAAATTGAGCTTAAGTTTTGCATCTTTTGATTAAGAAAAAAGAAAGCTTCCTAAGAGGCACCATTAAGCATCTTTGTCTCTTGAGGATGGACAATTAAATGCTTAAGGAGCTTTTAATTATTTTTTTATTATTTTTTATTTAAAAAAATCTTAAACTTTTTTAATAAAAGCTTAAGCTTTTTTAAATAAAAAGCTTCTCCATTTAATATGGCAACTTCTGTCTTCACTGGTTGTTCTGACAATTCACGTGAAGGACAAAATGTCTTTATTTGTGTGAAGATTTAACGGAATATGAATTAATTATTTCTCCTAGGCATTGAAGGATTAGGATGATTCCCATTTCCTGTATAGGAAATAATATAGCATGGTCTCTAACCCCAGTTTTCACACAGGGTTATTTGCATGTGTGGGTTATGACAGAATCCTCACTGTGTTCACCTTAGCCTCCCTGTTGAACATTTCTTCCACATTTTCACATTTCAAGCTTTTCTAATGCTCTTGTTCCCAGTCCTTTGCAGCATGGGATTTATGAGGTCATGGGCTGAGCTGGTTTTAAATTCCATAGTGAAAATGTTAATGCAGGGAATGGAAGGAATATTTGGCAGACTGGCTTTTTAAGGTAACAGCATGAACAGTGATACTTGCACAAAAATATCACAAACAGAACTGTGAGTAAGTTGGGAGGGGGGTGATAGTAGATGGGTAGAAAGAGGAGTGTTACTCTAATTTCCTCTCGTTGTCAGCAATTAAAAAAAACAAAAAACAAAAAACTGTTTGTGGTTTATATGTTTTTATCTGTCAGTGTGTGAGTTACAGTGTTAAATGAACATCAAGCTTTTTTTTTTTTGCTTTTTTTTTTTTTTTTTCTTCTGTGATCAGATTGTTGTAGCTTAAACTTGATATCTTCATCAGACTTGAAGCATTATCGCAGGTGAACATATGGATAGCTAAAAGGTCTCAGTGCTACTATACGATGAGGATGAAGAGTGAAGAGGCACTAATGCTTAAGTCTTTGGAGTACTTAAGTGATGAGGGAAGGTACATTCAGGAAAAGTAAGCTATTGTTGGTGGCTTCACAACCTCTGTGGGCAACCTGTTCCATTCCTTCACTGTAGTCACATATCTTTTGAAGTTCTCTTTTTAAGGTTTTAATGTCCTTTGCTTTTTATCCTCCTGCTGCACAGTAGTGAAGCATGACTGTCTTCTCAGTGTCCTCCTTGTAGGTATTGGAAAACTGCTGCTAGATCTCTCCAACACCTTCTGTTTTCCAGGCTGACAAATTCTGGTTCCTCAGCCCTCACTATAGCCCCCAGCCACTGAACTCTCTGACAGTTATTGATGTGCATCCACATGCCCAAAATCAGAAACAGCTTTCTAGATGAAATCTCATAATTGCTGAGCAGAGGGGAATAACTCCTGCCCTTGATGTCCTGGGGGTGACCCCATGAGAACAGCCCAGGGCACTGCTGCTGTTTTGCAGCTGGGGCACACCGCTGGCCCGCACTCAGCTCATGTCTGCCAAGACCCTCAGGTCCCTTCCTGCAGAGCTGCTCCCAGCCAGGCGGGCACCAGCCTCTGTCCTTGCTCACTGCCCAGAGGCTGCGCTTGGCAGTTGCCCTTGCCTTAGTGCAGTGAAGTCCAATTTGAACAGTCTCCTTGTGCAATTTGCATGCGATTGCTATATAAATCCTGTAACGTTTGCTAATCATGCCATCGTGACCGTATGTGGTTAAAATGCTCTATGTTGAAACTACAGAGGTTTTACAGTACCATTTTAGCTATAACTTAAGTGTTACCTAATTCACATGGACCAATCTTTAAAATCCAGATCCAAAGGCATAAAAAACCAATCTAGGTAGGATGCAGAAAAGTGAGATTGTGAGGTGAGATTGAATGTCGAAATGCAGATCCAGATTGGCAGCTGACAGTACCCAAGGTCCAGGCAAATGCAAACAATGCACTTGGAAAGCAAAAGGAGATGGAATTATATTCTTTGCCCAGGGTTCCTTTTTGCCTGTGTGTTGTCAGACTTTTGATTAAAGAAAATACCTTTCTTGGGCACAGTATATCAGTATTCCTTGCTTGTCTTTTACAGTAGCCTAAGGTGCATCAAGCCACAGAAGAGCTGTGAGCAGAGCTGGTGAAGTTCTGCAGAATCTGTCATAGACATGAGTATAGCTTCATCTCTTTCAAAACATTTTCTAGGACTTTTTTTTTCTTTCATCAGTCTCCAGATCATATTAAACAGGAACAAATAGAGAAAGCGGAAACACACAGTATCTCTTTCTACAAAGCAGACTGTATTTATTTGTTCAAGTGAGACAGAATCTCAGTGTCTTCAGTCTTTCTTATAGGCAGATTTAAGCAAATCATCCAGGCAGCTAGCCAGGCAGAGTGTGCATTTTTAGGCACTGACTCAAAGACAGTGTCAAGACATATTAAGCTGAGTGCCTAGGAATAATATATATGAGATTAAAAAAAAAAAAGAATACTGAAAGATCATCTTGCGACAGTTGTGGCTGACTATATGAAACAGGAAGAAGAGAGATTGAATTGTAAGTCATGAAAAGGCAATGAAAAATGTTTTGAAATACTAAGCTAATCCAGCATCCAGGACTAAATGCCATCTGATCAGTAGTTCTCAGGCAATTCACAATCATGCATCACCTGAATCTAGTCTACAAAGAAGCTGATGGAAACTACCTCCTTCCCAGGGAAAAAAAAAAAAAAAAAAAAAAAAAAAAAAAAAAAAAAATAGTAGTTTCTTACTTATTTACTTGCATTGAAAACTTGCTTAAATGTTTGTACATCTCAGTAGCAGCTAGCTTTATATTACTAGGATGGAGCAACTACATTGATTCTCCCTTTTTCTTTGACATATGTATGCACTGATACACTTTAATCAGCTGAGCCACAATGTATTTCATTTATAGGATGCATAAATGATTTTTTGTTCTTAACCTTGAGCACTGAGATGGGAGCACTTCTTCCTCAACCTCAAGAAAAGCAACAATTATAGGTAAACTTTAACGGTTTTCATGACAAGATGAAATATTTTTTCCTTTTCCTACTCAGCACATTGTCACAAATATTCCAGAATAACACAGTGTTTATACCAGCCAAATGTACCAACATTGAAAGGTGTACTAGGATTTACAAAAGTCAGTCTCAGTAGATGGTGCTGTTGAGTCTTAAACTACTTTCTAGGATGCGATACAAATAATGCCCTCACAGCAAAGGTTCTGCCTCTGGGTTGATTACAGTCTTAGAGAAGTTTTGTTCAATTAAGAATGGGCAGAAATGGTTTGTCAAAGTTTGATGTAGCTGTAAAGCCTGTGCAAAAGAAAAAAAAAAAAAAAGCTGTGGAGCAGGTTGTGTGGTTAAGGGTGAAATGGACTATGTGCAGGATAAATCAACTGTACTGCTGAGTCAGGAAATAAGACTTTAAGTTGTCTACTGAATAATTAGTGTTTATGACCTTTGATTACCTGTACAAGGCTATGACTGTGCTTTATTGTATATTGCACTTCTCCTCAGCCTGTTTGAATGACAACTCTAGAACAGGTTAAATGAAAAAGGAAATTGCACAGAAGGGTCCTGTTAGTAAGTACATGAAAAGGGCATTGTGCTGGGCTGGGTCATTCCACAGTCTCTTCAGTACCTGACACGCAGGAGTCAGAACAGCAGATTTTCTTCAGACCTGAAAAAAAGGCCTGAAAGCATGTGTATCTGTAAACATGAGATTTTATTTTGTTTTATTAGCTTCTCATGGAAGTATTTCCTCCCTTGGATCCTGGGGTTTCAGTAGTGCAACAAACTAGTGGTATAGCCTGAGATTTGTTCTGGTCACTTCTGTTATGTTCCCCAAAGCTATTTTTGGCTTATGCACAGTAGATAGCAATTCCTGGATCCCACTTCTGCTGAACCAGCTGGGCTCTTACAGCCTGTTTACAGTTGGGAGCTGCACTGTGAGAGACTGAGGACAGTCAGAAATACAGGCACTTCCAGAATAGTGGGAGGCAAGGCGGCCCTAAGACGCTGGTAAATTAGGGCAGCATTAACTCACAGCCTAGGTCCGGGCCAGTCTTAATCATGTAAGTAGCCTACGAGATGGATAAACTGAAGGGATTTGGTCTGTTTAATGCATAGCATCATCTTTTTTAAACACACAGATGTAATTAAAGTAGCAGACTGCTGCCCCACAACGTGCTCCCAGATGGCAGTACAATCTTCAGGCCTTGTTTTTGTAGGCAGTCCCTGAAGCAAAAGTTGAGCTGCTGTGGTGACTCAGTGCAGGATGGGTGGAGAGACAGGTTGACAGATCTCAGGCTCAGAGACAAAAGCATCCATTTTGTTGAAACCCTCCTGGACACAGGCTTTCCATCCTGGGGAGTGGATAAAGCCTAGCTGAGCCAGGTCGTCATATATACTTGGTTTGCCTGTCAAGAGAATAAATAGTTAATTTTATATCACATCTTCCTGGCTGCCACCCCCTGCCACAAAATTCTCTTTTTGCTATGTGTTAGTAAACATAATAAATTTCTTACAATTTCTTAAACTTTTTATTTATTTATGTATTTGTTTGTTTGTTTAAGGCCAAAGGAGGTGGCTGTGTTTCACTGAGAAGACTTCACTGAAAACCTTGGACCTAGCTGGTAGCCTCAAAATGTAAGCAGAATTTCCTGTTGTGACTACTAAGAATTTGCAGTAGAGAAGTGATGACACGAGGTGATGTTTTGCTCTTGTTGTGTATCTAGCATCTCATTTATTCCTATAAAACCACAAACAAATTTAGAGACTGTGGCAGGAGAAGTATGTGGGCATACAGTCATGGTATTAACCTGAACACTTTATTTCTTAAGTAGCTTACATTTTTACACAGAAAAACTGCTTTACAACCTGTTATGATGAAGATTAACTTGTTTAACATTTAGCTTCATTCCCAGTAGAGCAGTGACTGCAGTTTAGTCTGAGAGAAATGCAAGAGCATTTTAAGTGCTTTGACTTGATTTGAATATTGTTGATGATAAGGGACAGGCTCTTGAAAAGGAGTCCAAACAATCAGCTGTTTACATAGTACTTAATTCACTTTCATGAACTGCCATCTCATTATCTGTACATGCACAAGACCATTCCAGTCTTCTCAAAAGTGGTCTTAGGAGCCTGAATTCCAGCCTCTAAACTCTATAAAACATGTTCAGCTAAGTGGCTGCTGAAATGAGACTAGCCACAAACACTGCAGAATCTATAAATAGATGATCAAATCTGAGTCTGAGTATAGCAAATCTCAAAGCCTCACGGTAGACTCTGGCCTGTATTACATCCACAAGTCCTATAGGAAGCCCGGTGACATAAAGCACAGTTCGCAGGCAAACCAAGTTTGCAGATCCTTGGAGCCATTGGCAAAGCTGGCAACGCTCATTTTTTCTGATTAATAGATTGTTTTCAGTAAGACTATGCATCTATCAAATATCTAAAACCGATCACCTCAAACAAGGAGCCACTCTTCCATCTATAAGCAGTGATTCCCTGTGCCCAATGGTGGCTTTCTAGAGGGATGCTTTGCTCCTTGGGTCCGTGCATGCCGTTCTAGCTCATACCTATACTCATGATTGTCCCCCTCAAACACAGACACAGGGAATAATAAGGACAGATGAAATCTCTCAGACTGATTCTCATTTCTCTTCACCAAGTGTAGCACAGACTTCTTCCTCCATTTACATCTCTGGAATGCTAGGGTATTTCTGCAGAGCCCTGGGCTTTCTGACAGACACTGGCATGTCCCATGCTGGTGCACTCAATTAGGGACCAACCCCATCGAATGCCAGATGCATGCAGTCTCACCCACAGCAGTTACTCTGCCTGGAGGCTGTGACCTCAAAGGGACAACCAGGAGGAACCTACAAGAGATTACGCTGCCATGAGGAGCTGACAGTTGCACTATAGGAAAGATTAGGTTATTGCTGTCAATTATATTGTTTGCAATATCAGCAGCGATGGTCTGAGCCCTTCTCTGGTACTTCCCACAGGATGCTTTTGTCTTCTAACCAGGCCTAGTGGCACTTTTACTGAGACAGGAGCCCCAACCATCCTATGACAGTTCGTGTTATCTGCATAAGGAAGAAACAAGGCTGGAATACCTTATGAATTTCTGCTGAATCAATTGATTAACCTAGGAAACATTTCCTTAGGATGTTGCATTTATTGGGCAGTTATGTTCAGCATGTGTTGCACTGTTGCTGCTGTGATGGCTGTGGTGAGAAGACGGTGAAGGCCAGTGCTCTCATGGATGTCCCCTGTCATCACTGTGGGCTGAAACCAGCAACTAGACCTGTTCCAGGACTGTGCTTTTGACTTACCTATCAGGATTTAAGCGCATGTGGTTATTTAAAAGCCTAAGGAATTCTCATGTGAGGAAAGCAGCAGCTTTGAGGTATTTTAACTTTAATTGCAAACCATTTAACTGAAATGAACAGTTTGGTACTGCGCAACTGCTCCTTTCTGTCTCTTTCCCAGAGAAGAGATGAGTAAAGGGAGGGAGAAGAGAGGAAAAGGAACAAGTGTACCCAAGAGGTGAGGGAATCATCTGTTTTAAAAAACTGAGACATATATTCCTACAGTACCTTCAAAAATCACTGATGCTTACAAAACTAAATACGTGTTCACGTCAGGACACTCCCTTTTTGTCTTGTTCATTTTTCAAGGCAGGTCTGCTGTGTTTATAAAAGGAGCAGCCTGGCCATCACCAACTTGTGGTAGCCAAAGAGAGGAGTTTTTTGACTTAAAACCACCACCAACAACAGGGGAGGTGGGGGTTACAAAGCTAGGTTTCTCTCTTGAGCAAGTTGAATCTGTTGGGGCAGTGGATAAAGCCATCATTTAACTTCTGATGTTTCTTCTGTGCTTACCACAGGGAGGCAGCTGTTGAGTCTGCCTGGCCATGCCATCCCTATGGCGTGGCCTGGCATTCTCAGGTGTGATCTCCTCAGACCCCAGCAGGTGATCCATTTTGGTGGCTGATCCATGACAGGCTGCTGGGCAGGAAGATGATTTAAATCCCGCATTGAAGTGGAGGTATAATTCAGGCCATATGTCAGGGCTGTGGGTGTAGAAGCGGGTGGGTGAGGGAACATGGCTGAAGTGGAGAAATAAGCACTGAGTCAGCAGCAGAGATGATTGAAATTTATCCAAAACATATTGCCTAAGATTTTGGTAGCACCTCCAGTATTACTAATGAGGAGGCTGAGAGGTTTGGAGCTGCACTGACTGGCAGCTGCACTCTCAGAAAGGGACATGGGGAGACCTTCTCATCTGTCAGGATGTCATTATTTGCAATGGAGTCTGACAGCTCTAAGGTTACGTGTGTATAAATCAGTCAGGCAGAAGAGGAAGCAAACGGTAATTTTATTTTGCAGTGGCACAGGGGAAGAGCAGTCAGCTGCATAGCCCCTGCTGCCGCTGCCACGTGCTGAGCAAGCAGATACCATTCCCAACCCCTTCTGTCCCCCCTCCTGTTTGCCTTGCACTTTTAGGGCTCCAGAGGTATTGGAGCCTTCCTCCTCAGAGCTGCCCTCATCTTCCTTCCTCTGGCTCCTGAGAGGCTGAGGCAGCCAGCAGTACTTACCTGTCCTATTTCTGTGGGGTTCAGGTTTTGACCATGTTAACCTCCTACACAGGCACAGTTGTGGTAGCTCATTGCTTCCACTCCTCTCCTTCCAGCCCCAGAAAAGGCTTGCGGGGAGGAATCACACTGGCCTTTAAACTTGGAGTTTAGATGCAAGAACAAGATAACTTTTTTAGAAACAAAATGAGTCCCAGAAAACTAGCCAAGGGAGCACTGGGAGTTGGAACTGGGGTTACCAGGATCTCATGACAGGCTCTACTGCCAACATCTTCACTTGGGTGTCAGCTGGACCCAAAAGCAGACTTGGTTTGTTTTACATTTCTTTAATCGGACCTGGAAGAAATAATCCAGATATGTATCAACCTCTAAATGTTTTTTTCTCATTCACAGCTTGTGAGTGATCTGGATTCTGGTTTCTTGTTTGGATTCAGATACTGTAGTGAATTAGACATGCCATGAACTGTATAGTTTTTCTGAGTTGACTGATTCAGTTTACTTATCTGACAGTATATGATACTTGTGCCAGGTCTTTAACCTTGGTTTCAAGGCAGCAGTTTCTAGCTACAGGGGGAGGTTAAATAATACCTTCTCAGAAATTAGGCAGGATCTGAAATCTATTTTTCTAAGGGATGAATGTGGTGTAGGGAAATACAAGCGATGGTAGCAGATAATTATTTTGGTATATACAATTACCAAGCTAGGGATAGCTTCTCCTAACGCTATTCTTCCAGTAGTATTGAAAGTTTTTGAATGAAGCACTGCAGAAGATGTCAGGGGAGGAGAAATGTGCCTGATTCCTGAATATTTCTGTAACATGGACCTGTTGATTCCCTCTGCAGGTTGGCTTAAGGTGAGGTACAGCTTAGTAAGGCAATTGACTTTCAACTCATAGATACACTTAGGAAGTTTCAGATTGCTGTCTGTGGACAAGAGAGCATGACTCTCCTATGTGGTAAAAAGAAAAAGCTAGAAAAAATAATTAGGTGCCATCTTCAGCAATAATTCTCTAAAGCATAACCTCTAGGATTTTGTGGATAGGCATCATGAGAAGAAGACAGCTCTTCTGGTTGACAACCTCAGAAGATGTGGAGGTGCAGAAAGTATTCTGATTTTCCATAAACTTACCCGGAAGAAAGAGCTTGCAGTTATATGCTCTCCCTCCATATCTCCTTCTTTTTCCCTTCCTCCCTCTCCCTCCCTCTCTCCCTCCCTCTCAGCAGTAATTCATCTAGGTACATTACTCATTGGGATGGTGTTCTTTTTTTTCCCACTCATAAGCCAAAAGCACCTAACACTTGTCTTTGCCAGACCTGGGGTTTGTAAAGTGCCAGAGAAAACAAGGAATTTAGTAGTTTCTCTCTTATTCCATTTTTTAATGCACAGAGTGAGAGTCTTCGTGTGTCTGTGCAGCCCTGTAGCTGCAGCTCATTGCTTCAGTTCAGCTGACAATCACTATCTTTTCAGGAAACCAGGGACTTAGCAAATGGAGCCGAGACAACAGACCTGACATCTCTCCCTACCCCCTAGCTACTTCCCTGACAGTTTTGTGTTTGCAATGCCTTTCTGTCCATGTGAGAAGCCACAGGCCCGTTCAGTGTCACCTCCTTTATTAGCCTTTATAAAAGACATTGAGATTTCATTTATGGCAGGGGCAGAGCAGGGATGGCAGGATCTTGGGTCCTGTGTGCTGCTTTGGGCTGGGGCTGGGACTGGGACTTTCCAGTTCCTGACACAGGGCTGTTTTGGGCTAGTTCCCCAAAGCAGGTACCAAGCTCTTTGACACCCATGCTGAGGGCAGCAGTGCAAGAATCACGTGCAGTGTGGATGCATCTCTCTTCCCAGACGAGAAACAGCTGAGTGCTCAGCTCTTCTCAGTCCTCAGGGTAGCTTGGACTCCTTCCACTGCAGTATCCAAATTTCTTATATCCTCCTTGCTCCTATGTTGTGAAGGGGTTTTCTCACCTGGACTGGTCTCTGCTTTTCCTAGCACCAGACAATTTCCATGTTCCCTTCTCACTGTTTCTACTTCCCAGCATGCAGCTGCCTGCCTGAGGTCATGCACATCACGTACCATACCTTCTCTCCTGTTTTCTCTCGTAGTTGTGGGCAAAGATGCAGATCTGTTTGTATCTCTCTTTCTTTTCTGCTGTGGGGCTCTTTTCCATCTTTTCTCAGGCTCTTGAGAGCAGTCAAGAACACTGTAGAAGATCACTTGAGTGGCTGCAGAAGATGACATTTACGCCAGCTTATTCTGACTGGGTAAACCTTCAAGTTTTATTTTTTATATATAAAAGCTTGTTGGCTGAGGACTAAATTGAAAATTAACCCCTTGCATTGCACTTCCCTCCTTTGCCCAAATGCCAGGGGGCAGAGAAACCTGAAAAAAGAAGTGCTGTGTCTCCATTCCAGGCAGCGAGGGCAACACAAGTGGGACCAATGGGCAAGCCTAAAACATATTGGGTCTGCATGCCTTGTTATGCTTGAGAGGAGTTTCTGTTCAGAAGGGAGCAGGGAAAAGCTGTAGCAGTATGCAGCACTCCGGGACAGATAGCCCTGCCTGTGCCTGAGGTAAGCACAACCCCTGGCATGTGGGAGTTGCTTCCAGTGTTGAGGTGCAAAGGTTAAAGTGGAAAGGGAAAAGAAAGGGACATGAGATTTTTTTTTAAGTGCTCAGCAAGCTCTGGCAGAGAAAAAGTTTACGAATTTCCTGGGAGCAGAGAAATGAAAGCTGGTGAAGGATCACCTTTAGGGAGATTCCTAACAGACTGTATTTAGCTCTCCATGTTATCTACGCTTTTTAAAGAGCTGAAATAACAAACCTCCATGCAGAGCAGCAGGGAAGCTATCACCATTGTTGGAAAGAGGGGTGCATTGATGCATGACCGGCAGAGGGAGGAAAAGATGATGGCAGATAGCGGGACCAGCTACAGGAAGATGTCATGGCTACTGAGGTGACACTGGTCCTTGCTACTTGCCCAGAAGGGTTTCCCCCCTTCCCCAGTGGAAGGCCAAGCCAGTGTTCTTTAAAAATCTCCTTTGAAAGCAAGCCTCATCCTCGTTGCTGTTGGTTGCATTCTGGCAAGAGGGGCACACACACGTGTAAATTTGCAGTAGTGTCCAAGAATTTCATGTGTCCAAACTCTCTCGCTGCACTGGTGAAAGGGGGAGGCTTGCACTGCACGCTAAGTCCATAACGAGAGAGGTGTGTGTGTGTGGGCGGAGGGGGGCATACTTGAGGAAATTGCAAAACATTTGTTAAGTATGCTTATGAAATGTTTCAGTCAGAACCAGTCACACACCAGCGATTCCCAGCCATATTCAACCCTTCCTGCAGCACTGCTCGTGGTTTTCTTCTCTCTCCCATCTTGATAGCAAACCCCAGAATATTGTTGCTGCCTCTGCCTTTCTCCACTGCTGTCATTTGAGAAAGTGCCAGTGGAAAGACTTAGATAACCAGCCAAGCAAAGCATATTAGTTTGGTCTCTCATCTCTAATGTTGGCATTCATGCAAGAGAGGTTATTTTAATTGGGAACCACTATTGCAGATAAAACTATTTTTTTTCCTGTAAGGTTATAGTGTTAAATTTGAAATTAACAGTAAGATTTATTAAATTTAACCTGGACCCAAATTTAACTTTCTATCACTCAGCAGAGGCTTCCACAAAACAAAAGTGTATATATATATATATATATATATATATATATATATATAAACATTTATATGAGTTAGACCATGGGATATGTCAATCTCAGCTATTAATTTCTTAGGATGTTTTAGGAGGGCAGTGTATTTGGAAAGTGAAAAGCGAGAAACACCCTGACTTTACAAGTGCAAAGTTAACCAAAGAATGCCTGGTACATTTGAGTTTTGGATACTAAATCTTCCTGAATATCAGGCCCGTAGAGTACACCAGTATGTCTACATTACTAGCAGTATCAAATGAAAAAGTCTAGAGCTGCTATTCTCTTGTTTGTTTGTTTTTTTTTTGTTTTTTTTTTTTTTCCTTCCATTATTTCATTGCAGATGATTAAAACCTACTGACAATAACTCCTCCCCCCCTTTTTTATTAATTCATGATGAATTCTGTTTTCTGGCTGACATCAGTACCCTGTCATGGTTCAAAACTCTTCCAGTGTTTGTTTGGCTTGTTGCTTGCTTGCATAAAAAAGTGTTTATATCGGGATTTTTGGAAAGCAACAAAATGTGAAGTTGTGGGCAGGGGAAAAGTTTTGTTTTGTTTCTACAGAACTCAAACTTTGAGGTATTTACATTGTCTGGTATGTGACTTTTTAGGAGAAAATAGTGCAAATTATTCTGGTCTGTTCTTTCAATTTGTTCTTTTGTTATACCTTTAGCACAGTAACAATAGGATGTGGTGTTTTATGCACACGCTGTGATCAGATGTGTGGTAGATTTGCCAGAGGGTGGAATATCTTTGAGAAAACTCTCAAATATTCTTCTGTGATCCACTTTTGTTTCCCCTCTTCCCCTGTGTCTCATGCATATCTCACAGTCACCTGCTGCTGTATGCAAGTCTTCCTTGATTACTAGGTTTGACCTTAAGGATCCCTTTTTTAAAGTCTCTGTACCTGAAATAGTCTCTCACACCTGTAAGAGTTTAATCCTGGAAGCATTCCACATAAGGGGTTATCTCTCACACCAGTGCCCAGCGTTTGAGAATTCTAGCTATTCAACAAAAATCTTTCTATGGGATTAAGGATGACCTCCCTATTTTATGAATCCCAGGAAGCATTACAAAAAATGAAGAATACAGCTATGTACAAACCCAGAGACAAATCTAATTCTAATTCTAATTCTAATTCTAATTCTAATTCTAATTCTAATTCTAATTCTAATAATTCTAATTCTAATTCTAATTCTAACCTTTCCCTATAATTGCATATGTTTGCTTAAGCTTCTAGTGTTCCCAAGGACATCAAATGTCAAACTGGTAATATTTCTCAGCAAGGGAATATAGTCCTTGTCAGAGACAGGTGCAAAACTTTCAGACATAAATGATGATTTTCACTTGCATACTGTTCCCAGTCCCAAAGAGGAGGTTATTCTCTACCAAAAAAAAATAAATAAATAAAAGAAAAAACAAACCTGCTTATTGGCAGTTCCATCTGTTAAAGTATGTACACTCTACATATACTAAGAAGTGATATACTAAGAAGTGACTGCATATATTATTAACTTACGCTAATCATGTGCAATCTAAGAAAGGTTCCAGCAAGCCAACGGAAACTGTGGTTATGATGATCCATGACTTACTGCAATGATTTACATTTCGGTCTATTGCACATAGTGCCTAACAAGGGTTCGCTTGAAGAAATTATATTCTGAATAACACTGTTTGTAAATCAGAGTTTTTTGCTTCATATGGCAAGTAAGAGTTTGGTTTCTAGAAGGAAAAAATGGATAACGGTAAGTTCTGCCTAGTTTATAGCACAGTTCTCCTTTCTTGGGTATAGCCTCAAAATGGTTGAGCATCCTAATTCTGTAATTCCTAATTTCCTTGGATCTGGTGTTGTTTGACACCTAAGTAAAAGCAACTTGCTCGCTGGATAGCCAACTTAATTTAGAATGCATTATTTACTAACAAACTATCTGCCACATGCTGAGGTTGGTATTTGGCTGCATAGTTAACTAGAAAACTTTGGCTTTCAGGCCTTCAGAGATTCTCCTTCTGAGACATTCCCGTAAACAGTTACTTTCATACTTAGGCTTTCAAACAAAGGGCCAAATGTACTTCATTGAACATCTATCTTCTTTATTCTTTCTTCGCTTAATGGAATGCTATCCCTGTTTTACTGTGTCCAGCTGGCACGTCCTCAGCATGTTGATTTCATTTAAGAAATCACTACCCATTGTAGAAGCCAGATGTAGCTGAATAGCAGTGCTTTGCTCATCCTATCACTCTCCTGGCTGAACTGTTCAAAGGGCCAAAATAGTGCAGTGAGCACTCCTATAGAAGTGAGAGAAGATATGAAGTGCTGTATCTGTGATGTGCCTGAGAGCAGGATTATGCTTTGACAGGGCATCTGTCATCCCATGGCTCTAGGATTTGAGATGTCTCTTCAAACTTATTGTTATTGGAGTTTGGTTAAGCTGTGGCAAATTCCAAGCCAGTAGCAAACTGAACAGGCTTGCAGGCAGCCTCACTGCCCAGCCTCAAACTTTCAGGTACAAATTCGTAGCCAAGGTGCAGACTTTCTTCCTCCAGGCTACAGGGAGCTACCTTTAAAAATGCTGAGCTTTTACTGATATTTTACTGATATTTTACTGATATATTTTACTGAAACACTGATATTGTGGTGAATCCCATTAACTTATTTTGTAGTTTCAAACTGCAGTGTTTGCAACCTAGACCTGACAGCAAAAATATGTTGAGAGAACTACCACTTGCAGTAGATACACCCCTGTGATTTACAAAAAGTGTTCACATTGACCTAGGAAAAGAAATATGGAAGGGAAGGGTGATTGTCACCAGATTGCAGCAACTTGATTGCTATATTGTCCTATTTATCCCTTGCCTATTCTCTCCTTTCATAAGTATGCTTTCTGGCAGCTTTCCATACTTTTGTTTTATTGGGAAGTATATATGATTGGATGCATGTAATTTAAATTAGAACGAGAATAGCTGAAAAGAAAACAAGTGATAACTGTAAAGATAAATCAGTCTCAGGTAAGACTTCCACAGGAGAAACTTTGCTCTGTGTATACAATGACAGTCATTAACTATCTTCCATTCAGAAAGCATCTGACACAGACTGTAGCAGAAATAATGGCTACAGGCTGGAGCTCTGGACTGATCATGGCAAGTCTTGAATGTTGTTATTGGCTTTGCTGAGCTGCTTTGGACAAGCCACCTCCTTGCTGTTTCACTCTCGTCTATGAATTTTAATTATATGTAAGCATATGTAAAATATGCTGCTTGTCTTAGTCAAATTTATCCTTTACATCTTGAAGGTGGTCATGTCTCTCATTCTTCCATCTAAACAGCCTCGTGCCTTTGATCTTTCCTTACAGGTCATGTTTTATAATCACCTAATCATTCTCATTTTGGAAAGACATGAAAAACCTAAATTCATAAAACACTTTTGGTTACATTAATCTCTAACAAGGCTGTGTTACCTTGTCTCCTACAGAAACAGTCTGGAGGTGGCTTGTGTTGTCTTGTAGTGGCCTCCCATGTGAGAGAAGGGCCCTGGTACTGTGGGGGAACAGATCCCTGTGCAGAGATGCTCCTGAGCTGCACTGCCATAGTCCTGCTGGGCTGCTTAAGATGCCCCATGCATACTATTTCCTTCAACATTATAAGTATCAGCATTCACTCCAAAATTTTTTGATTACTTTCTTTTACCAGTATCCTCTGCACTATATCAAGCAGGTCAGTCATTATGGACATTGGTGTTTGCTTGAATTTCGTCTTAGAGATGTTATGTCTAGTTATAAGGGGAGGGGAGGGAAGGGATGGGAAAGGAAGGGAAAATTGATATGTTCTCTGCACTGCACTGTTTCACAAATGGCCAAAACACTTTAATCATAGCTGAGAATAGAAGTTATGGAGAAAAAACATCATAATACATTAAAATCATGTGTGTGTGTTTTTGTTTTGTTTTGTTTTTTTTTCCTCAGGTGGCATCTGCCATCTCTGGAAAGGCCCGTACCAGGTTTGAGCCTTGGAGAGAATAGTTTGCTTGCTGTCAGTGGAAGCTAGAGCTGTTCTGCACTTCTGCTTCAATCTTCTGCTGTGCTCCCGGGGAGCATCCATACAGCTCAGCCTCGAGTGCTGCTGAGAGGAGAGATGGAGACTGGAATGAAGGTGGCAGAAGCAAAAGGAGCTGAAGATAATTTCATCGGCTGCAGCAGGGACGTAAGGTTAGAAAATTGAGTGCCAAGACACTTCCTTTCTCTCCCATTTTCTTGACTTTGTCACCTGAAAACTGAATTCAGGATAAGCCTGTGCAAAGTCTGGGTAGGTGGCATTCCTGAATTGTTCTAAGATGCTTGGGCAGATATCCTTAACTCAGTCTGTATCAAGCACCTATTGCATCAAGGGACAAATTGAGGTTACATCTGAAGACTCAGCATAGACTTCTTTATAAGCAAAAGCAAAAGTTTTAATTGCTTGGCTTTAGCAGGTTTAGTGTTTGTAAGGTGTCTGAATGCAACGTATACTGTTTCTGGTAGAAAAAAAAAAGGGGGGGGGGGCTATTTTCATGCTGTATGTGTTTATTTTATTTTATTTTATTTTCACTTGGAATACTTTTTTATCTATCATCTGAGTAAGATTACCCAGTCTTTGGTCTTTACTGAGACAGAGAGATTCCAGAATTTCTCGGTGTAAATAAGCATCGCTAATTTAAGGTTTGCATTTCAAGGTTTAGCTTTACCACAAAGTACTGTATATTCTTTTTTTTTTTTTTTTTTGTGAATTTACATTCTCATTTATATATACCATATATAGCCTCCGTTACTTAAAAAATAAATCTTAACCAGTTGTGATCAGGAGATAAAACCTAGCATTTGAATAGCCTGATTTTGGAAATGGCTGATAGCAAGTGTTGAACTAAAGTACACAGGTATGACATTGGACCATTTGCAATAATGAGTAGGTTAAATGATAGGCACACTGAAAATGTGTCTGTTATTTTGATGAATTTTCTGTGTTAGGAAAATGATCAGTGGATGAAGGGAAAGGAAGATATCAAAGACATAATTCCAAAATATGTAAATTATCCTACTGTTCTTGGTTTTCCCACCTCTTACATAGCTATGCTGTATGCCATACTGACAAGGTGGAGAAACCTTCCTTTATTAACGACAGTCTAATATGTCTACAGTAGACAGCGAAGATGCCAGGTGTGCTTCTGCAGGGAAAGAGAATTTGATTTTGGAAGGAGCAGGGCAGGAGGGCACCAGCACCTAAATACCCTAGCAGAAAAACAGTACAGCTTTGAGCACAAAGCCATTTGTAACTTTTAATACTGAGGCCGCCAAGTACAGTGGGAAGTTAGCTGCTTTTGATGCAGCAGTCAAAGGGTCAAATTCTTTCCCCTGCTGCTCGAGTGTAGCTCTGTGGCAGTCTGCTGGGCTCCGCCAGTGAAACCGAAGAGGAGGATTTGGCTTGCAGCCTGTTTTTAATCTGCACGTATGGTATCAATTTTGGAAGCATTTTCTGGTTGTCCTCACAGTTATAAAAGGGTAGAAAAATATATTTATTCTCTTCCCTATTTAAAAACCAGCCTTTTGTTAACTTACTTGTGTTAATTCAGAATCTAAAAAGTGCAATAATTATCTTGATATTTGTACTTTGCCATGGGATTTGCCTTTCTATTAACAGGCATCTCTGCTGTCTGTCCTAAGGAAAAGGCTGCTCCGGAGAAACCAGCTTGTCCCAGTGGATCCCAGTTCCCTCCTGCCTGTGTAGCTGGCAGCAAGTCCTTTAGGACACTAGCATACTGGTCCTCCTCCTCACCACAGGCACTGGTGTTGCCTGCCCGTTAATTAGCCTTCCTTCTCATCTTGCTTTTCCTTAGCGTGTTCATCCAGCTGTTGTTTTCTTGCACACGAGGAGTATCACGGAGCATGGCATGTTGGCAATAATTGTTTATGCTTCCAACTTGCTAAGTGTAACCGGCTGTGGCAGAGGGAGCATCTCCTCTTGCTCACTGAAATCTTCAGCCTTCATGATGAATAGAATGGTATAGAATAGAAGAGGCCGGGCCAGAACAGAGTAGGTCAGTTGCAAGGGACCCACAAGTGTCATCTAGCCCAACTGCCTGACCTCTGCAGTGCCGACCAAAAGTTAAAGCACGTTATTAAGGGCATTGTCCAAATGCCTCTTGAACACCAACAGGAACAGAGTATCAACCTCCTCGCTAGGGAGACTGTTCCTGTGTTTGACCACCCTCATGGAAAAGACATTTTCCTCGTGTCCAGTCTGACCTGACCCTGGTGCAGCTCTGTCATCCGTGACCAGGGAGCAGAGATTGGCTCCTCCATCTGTTCTTCCCTCCTCAGGGAGTTGCAAAATAAGCTCTTCTAGTCATCTTTCTTCCCTGCTTCTTCATCCAGTTCCTAATTTTTCTTCCCTCCCATTTGCTTCCTACTTTGTCTGCCTTCCTGCCTTCTTTTTGTACTCCTTATTGACCTCTTTCATCTAGCTTGGCCTTTGTTCAGCACCCAAGATCAAAACTCCCACGTGACTGTACAGACTTATCACTTCTTGCCTCTCAATAGGCTTGAACTCTTCGCTAGCATGAGATACTTTAATAAATAGCATAAGATAACCATTTAAGAAGCAGCTGAACAACAGTGGCAGGCTGCACATGTTATGCTAATAGGAAATAAGATGACTGGAAAGCACAGGGGGTGACAAAACTCTGAAGCAGGGAAACCAGCCAAGGCTGCCGGGTGCAGGGTCATAAAGCCAGCCCTACCCTACCCCAGCCAGCGAATACACTTGCTACCTTGAATTTCTGCTGACAGCCGTCCATGTGTGCCAATGCTGTTATTGCAGGTTACACTGGAAGTACTCATTATTTCTAGCAAATTAGCACTGTATTTGCTTCTACCAGTTTCACTAGACAAACTGACCTTTTACCATCATTAGTTAATAATGATTAATATGGGAAGCAAAGCAGAAAGTTCCTGGTGCTTTCTAGACCACTGAGCTACTCTGGTACTTTGTGGAATATGTACCACCTGTGTCATGCTCTTTTAGATTTCTCTCTTACCGAAGACTAATTGCTAATTGCTGAATGAACCAAAATTGCCTTGTAACGTACTTCTTATGAAAGCAAGCTTTCATGCCTCCAGATCATTATGGCTATGCCTATATTTCAAGAACTGAGGATGCCTGAAACAGGGTCTTTTTTTTTTTTTTTTAATACAGTGAACATTTGGGGCTATCCAAAATCATTGCATGATTATAGACATCATAGCCTTAACTTCATTTGACCGTTTTGAA
The DNA here is from genome assembly GCF_047663525.1 of Anas platyrhynchos. Lineage (NCBI taxonomy): Eukaryota > Metazoa > Chordata > Aves > Anseriformes > Anatidae > Anas > Anas platyrhynchos. The sequence goes on along the minus strand of NC_092588.1, from coordinate 88,454,602 downwards.
CATTGAAGATGAGAGACACCCCATTTTGGAAATACGTTCATGATATCACAAAGTGAATACGAAATCGGCCCATGTACATCACTTTTCACCTGACACATCAGTGTTTTAAAAATTTTCAGTCACAAAATACAAATATGCATGAAATATGTCAGCCATGCAACTGGCAGAATACGTCTTTCTTTATCTGTCAACTTTATTCTGGCTGTTTTACTACCAATCAGTATGACAATTCCAGTTCATTTATATCTTTGGCTCTGCAGTCTGAGTAGTTCAGTCATGACTGTAAGTGTGGAGCTGTTTCCATGGTTTTCATGTTTAAATTCTAATAGTGGTAGCAACAGTGGGAAATCTTCGCTAATTATGCCACTGAACATAAGCATACCAGATGCCTTGTGTGTCTGGGTTTTATCATTGCACCATGAGACATGCTCTACCCATTGTGTACATCACATATTTAGATCTGCATGACCCAACAGACAGTAATTGCTGAGAATCACTGAGATAGGTTTATGGTATGTCCTCAGCCTCAGGCATGAGACACTGTCAGTTTTCAAACACTGATGTGCTAAGTATCTGTATAATTCTTGCATTGCTCGTGGGCTCTTGAAAAGGTATCCTGAGGTTTAAGGATTTTTATGCACAGGAAGCTATGACAGCATATTTAAAAATTTATCCTGCAGAAGACTGAGTTCTAAGGCCAATCAAAACGTAAAGAAACCCATAGAAAATAAACTTAGGTAATGCCTTCACACATTCAGGACTAGATTAATCAGGGAAAAATTCTTTAAATGGATTTGTCCAATTAAAATGACATTTCTGTACACAGTATGCTTTGACCTCTTTCTTTCTTGCACCATTGAATAGATTACGAAAAAGCCCACAACGGTGCTAAACAAACATGGTTGTTTGGTTGTACCAAGTTTTTGTTCCAGCAGTGGAATTCATTAAAACAGCATGTTCTGTATATTGCCAGCAGGTCATCAGTGTTTGCTTGAGTCAGGTTTCTGACCTTTAATTTCTCTCTCCAATTCTGCTAGATTGGCTCCTTTAAGAGACTGTTAAAATATATAGAGTTACTTATATATTTATCATTGCATAAATATCTAACATTGTTTTTCTTATAGCTGGAATACCTTCACAGAAGTGCTCATTGGTCTTCCTTTGTAATTATCAACTTATTTTACATACATTCAGTTGCTTAATTGTAAATAACTGCTGAACAATATGAAATATTTTTCCCTTGCTTAACGAAAATTGAAATGCTCTTGGAAATCTCTTTAAGATTTGAAATAAGCTGTTTTCTTTGGTGGGATGGTTGGGGGTCATCTGAAGCAGTTAGTCAAATTGCATGATGTTCCCAGTGAATTTTGTAGACTTTTTGTAATTTTCTAGTCTGATGTTCCAATTGCTTTTATAGGTATAACTTAGGTTAAAATTTTCTACAGTATTATTCCTCCCCAGCAATATCTGCCCCTACAGGCTGCTCAAGATGGAAAATAGTAATCAATCCACGGAGGTCCAGCTCAGTCTCTCCCTAACTTCTATGCTTAAGAGCTGTATTTCACCACCCTGTTTCAGTTTTGGCAGTGACTGTAAGCAGCTCAGTCTGTTCGGGTCTAAGTGTCAGGCTAACTCCTATGTTAGGGTGTAGGGCAAGAAATTTTACCTTTTTTGCCTGCCTCCCATAAGAAACTTAACTTTGCAGATGTTCTTAGAGCAGACCTACCTCATGAGAGTCTACAGATTCCATGTTGGTTGCTGTTCTCTCCCTACTGAGCAGAAAAGGGGAGCAAGATAATAACTACAGCATTTCTTCTCTTGAGAAGTAACTCAGAAAACTCAGATCCAACTCTTTCATTGGCCTGAGGGAGTATGACACCTGCATTTCCCAAGTATTCTGCCAATTGCTTTAGCGGTCAGGTGTGCTGCAGAGTGAAATTTCTGGCATCTTTGGTCATGTCTGCCACAAAGAACACGAAGTAATCTCAGCTGCCATGCAAGAGGTAGGCATGGCTGCCTGTGAACAAGATTTGCGTGGGTGAGTGGAATCGTGTGTTTAATTTCCTGCTCCTGGAACCACTTAGGATCTTTCCTAGTGTGCTTTTTCTGCTGTCCTGCTCCTGCTTAGGCATTTCCTTCAGGAGAGACCTGCAGTCGGGTTCTCAAGCAGAGGCAGCTGTCCCTTCTAATAGCAAGCCATCCGATCAGCAGAGAGCAGCCAATTTGACCTCCTCCTCCTGCTCCGCCTCTCCCTGAGTACTTTCATGTACTCTTCACTACCTTTTATCAGGTAGTTTTAAGTGACCTCAACTCAATGTCTGATTTTAAGCAGCTTCTGACTTAGAGGCTGACTAGTTTGGATTCCTTTGTCAAATCTGTAACTCTTGCAGCGTGATGTAAAAAGAGCCCTAACTTCTGAGTTAGATTTTGTATCCCTCCCTGGCAGTGAGGCACCCACATATTAAAGACAACTCTGTGACGTTTACATTATTTTGGGTTTCACCCTTTGTGCCTCTTGCTTGTAAAGGTTTGTATACCTTGTAATGTTTTGGGGGTAGTCTAGGATTCTGGGCTATCCTATGGAAGCATGACCCTGCACTGGAAGCAAACGTGCTGGTTCCAGGACATAAACCTAACAACCTGCTTTTCCCACCACCAGTATTCTTTGAAAGATTTGAGGCACTGGAAGCAAAAAGCAGGATCCTATTATGAATGTGCACTTGCTCCATGGAAGTTAGATAACTTAGAGCAAAAAGATCTGCTCCCAGAGGTTACTGTTAATATTAACAAAATTAGTCATGTATTCCCAATAAAACCCCTCAGACTGCTGACAAAACAAATGCAACCAATGTCTTTGCTTGTTTGTGCTTTTTTGAATGAACAAAAATCTTGTATGTAAACTGATCCCCAGTTATATCTTGTTTAACCTGAACTTTTTAACAAGTACTGTCTCCTTTTGCTCAGACATTGGTGTTTCCACTGAACATGGAGGCCGCAAGAGCCTCACGAACAGATAGTAGGTGCCCTAGCTGTTCTTTTTCCTGTTCACAGGGAAAGTCGATCCTGTCAACATGGTAATGAGAAAGAGAAAAACTTAATGCAAAGTAATTTTGCACAAGATCAGTGAATATCTGTGGGGTCCCAATGGTGAAATGTGAAGGTGTATGTCAGTGTGGTAACTCCACTGTTATTACAGTAAGCAAGCTTTTATAGCTTCTAGATCCACAGCACTGTAAATGCACATTGGCCTTGACTGAGCAAAGCTGGGGTATTGACTTCAATGTACTCTGCTGCAGTATTATGGTTCTTAACAACATGCTGTTATTTCAAACAGTGAGGCCTCGTTTTCTCATCAGTAATTAGAGGTGAAGGAAATATGAGAGAATTCCTCTTACTGTTGCTTTTGATCTCTAGTGCTCCATAGCTCCTGTTCCGAAGTAAAGCACCTAGGTAAACATAAAATCCTATTAGTTGTTTCATAAGAAAGTGTTTCGCTTAGAGAAAAATTTTAAACTTTTTGTCTCATCGTTGGAAAGGACTTTGTTACTAACTGTACTGAGATAGGGTTTCTAGTGGCCTCTGGAACATTGAATCAAGGTGAAAATAGGTTTTGAAAAATGAAGCATCACAGCAGTGATGTCTCTCCCTATCTCCTTTCATCCTTCTCTCCCATCCTGCCCATTTAAGCTGGCAACAAAAAGAATATATAATCTGCCTGCGCTGGGTGATGGGGAAGTGAGGCTGAACAGCTTGGACTTGTTCTGACTGTTCTGTCCCCATCGTCCCTTTCCTGAGGGGCATCTTTCTGTCCAGCTCCTGTGTTCACCAAAGGACAGAGCTGTGTCTTGGCTCTTGAGATAGTTTGTTTTACTATGTCAGTAGTATTGCACACGGTTATTTTACTGTGGAGATTGTTAGTAGTGAAATGAGTGTGGGAGTTTAATGTTGGGTAAGGAAATGCAGGATATTGAACAGCATCATGTGCCTAAGAGTGAAGGCTGCACAAGTTTTAGAGGGCCTAGCTTTTTCAGGTATTTGATTATAGCACAGTGTAAGCAGTTCATTTAAATGTGAATTCAAAGCAGATAAACAGAAACGTGCATTACAGGAATCACTCAAAAAGGGTAATTTTTGTTTTGAGACCATTCAGCTCAGCAGTACTTCAAGAGTGCAGAATACTACTTGGTAATTTAAAATTTGCCACATGCTGATCTACGACACTGACATTTCTTAGGGACTTTTTTGTTTTTCATGGAAGAGAAACACTTGCCGTACAGTTAGAAGAATCAGATATATTTTACTGAGATGATTGTTTCCTTTAGGCCTGTGATACAAGTTGTGACACAGCTCTGCAGTGTCTCTTTTTTCTCCTATGCCTTCTGCTATGCAGTGTGCATTTGCAGGCCCATGAGAGGAGTCAGGCCTAGAGTACAGCTTTTACATTTAAATTGCATAATGATTATAGTAACTTTTCTTTGGAAGAAGATCACGATGACTGGTGCCTTTCCTTTTCCAATGCAATTTTGGTATTTCCCCCCTGGCCAATACTGCTTTCCAAATAAAACTTGTCCCATTCTTTTCAATTATTATGTGAAACGCTGTTCTTACATCCCTGAGGACCCATGCACCAATGATAATAATACACAAAATAGTTCACACAGCTATTTTGTAAAGTGACTCAGTAGCACACACGTCAGAATAGGACCGAGTGTAAGCATTCAGCTCTTTGCCTGTACAAGGTTATTGAATAAGCCGCATGTGATTAATGATACTAGTTACCTCATTAAAGGTAATTGAAGGAGAATCTGGTGCTTCAGTGTTAAAGATCTACAGAAAATACAGTTTTCATAAAAGTAATTGGAACTGGAAGTAAATTTCAGATTACAGAAGTAAAAATGTTGCTGAAAGGTTACCCGAATGCAGAACGACTTGGTTGAGTTCCCTTACCAGCTATGTAATCCACCACTGCAGGTCCTTGAAATGGAACTAAGGGAGCAACTTCACAAAACCCTTAGGACTGTGGTAACTGCACTGGAGGGTCAGGAGCTCCAGAGGAACCAGTATGGGAGGTACTGGTTCCTCTGAACGGCAGGCGTGGGACCTGGGGCTAGCCAAGCCAAGGCGCGTTGCATGCTCTGCTCTTCTGGCAAGGGGTGCAGAGCTCTCGTACTGCATGTCTGTGCACATGCTCTTGCTGTGCAAAGTGAAATATGCCATGACAAAGATTTTATCAGTCTGCTAAGGCTTGTGTTCCTCATATGTTCTCACTGATGAGACGTAAATATCCTCCGAGCTAGTTGCATAGTCTGAATGCTATAGTTATGGTGGTCAGATTTCTGTTAAAAGTACCGTGTAAAAGAGCCAAGAAATGTGAAACAGATGAAAAAGTTGTAAAACAAAGATGAGATATAATGGCTGATCTCATGATAACTTCAGAAATCGTCGGTGTCACAAAGCAATGTGTTAGTCTATGGCTGTAGAAGAAAGCATAAATGCAAAACAGGTTTTCTATTTTTCTCTCTCCAGTTAAGGAGAATTTGCCCAGGGTCTTGGCATTTCACGTTATACTGACCTGCTATTTTCTCTCATTTTGGAAAAAAACTGAGATGTGGATATTTTGTGTATTGACTTCTGTAATATAGCACATACACCTAGTGTAGCAGCTCACTGGGTCATTGCATCCCTGATGGCAATGTAGTCGCTGCTCTGCACTGAAGCAGGTGAGTTTCCTGCATCAGCCACACCTCATTCCTCTGCCCTTGGTTCAAGGTGTTCTCTGCAGCATTCCCTCCCAGGCTCTGGATGACAGCCTCCCTCTGTGCTGCAGCTCCTCAGAGATCAGCCAGTCTCTTGCCCCTCCTAAGGGCAGGGAGAATGGGCTGCTTTACTTATGAGGGTGATAGGAATGGAGGGCAGCTTCAGCCTCCCTGTATTCCTCCTCCGTGTAACCACAGAGCAGGAGGACTCTAAATTCTTCAAGATTTCATGGGGGAACTCTGGGTCTCAAATATTTCCCCATGCAGGTAAAAAGAGAACATGCAACTAGAGTGTGTGATATAATTCACCCTGTTAATGTCATTTATTCTGAGCATAGTACTCTTCCCTTTCTCTTTTAACCTTCTTCCTGTCCCTCCCTCTGCCACTTATAAACGACACAGGCAAACTATTTCAGAAGTTTGGCTTTGTCTTTTCATTTAGTGTGTGCCAGAGCTGAAAATGTGTCATCTCCCAACATTTCATTGCCTCAAATACTGTTGCAAAATGACTGAAGCCACAACTGAAGTCAAACAATCCAAGCAAGGTATCAGGGGGCTATTTTCAGGGTGTTTTTGTTTTTGTTTTTCAGTTTTGAATGAGCCAAGGGAATTTATCACAAAATATGCTGCAATGGGAATTTTTGATTTTCGTAAAAGTGGCACCACAGTATCCAAACCAACAGGAAGGGTTGCTGTGAGGGACATCTTGAATTGGGTGGACCACTGCTCAAAAGAGAGTTAAAATTATTAGCAAAATATGGTTTTGAAAGCATATCATTTTCAGTAGTGCTTTCTCCCAGCTCTCTGTTTTCTTGTACTATAAGGCATAACGAGAAATAAATACCCTAAAACACAGGCCCATCTGCATCTTCAAAAAAGTAACTAATGTGAAAAAACAGTAACCCCAGCTCTGTTTTTTTTTTTTTTTTTTTGGTTTTGTGTGTGTGTGTGTGTGTGTGTGTGTTGTTTAAAGCCCTACATAAATCAAGAGGAGGCCCACAAAGGGAAGACTGTTTGGTTTCAGGGACTGGTCTTGATTTTCTGCTTAGGATAATCAAGATCAGGAATCCATCTCTAATTAAAGGCAAACAAAAAATATGCAGGATTTTCACATACATTCTTTTCATACTCATAGTTTAACGTGTTATGTATACAGTATTCTTTTCCTTTAATTCGACTTTCTCAAATTATGTGCAGACAGCTTCAGCTGCAGGGAAGGTGGGAGTATTTAGGATATTCAGAATTTAACTGTTTCCCTCCTACTACAGAAAGACCTGTTTCAGAGGTATTCATTAGAAACGTGGTCTCTATTTTCAAGAGAAAACCTCAGTGACTCTGGTTTTGTTGTTTGTTTTTAGTATTTTTTTTTAGTGAGTAGATCCTAGTGACAGTGTTGGTCTGGCTTCTTTGAAGAAAGACATGCTTTCAGTTTTAGCAAACACAGTGCTTTTTCCTTGTCTGCTTCTGTTGTAGTTCTGGTTCTCTTTCCAGTGATTTTCCATGGAAATGTCATTCAAGGGAATGAAATTTAAGCAGGATGTGGGTTTTGTCACTTTGATGGTGATGTAGTTTCCCACATGTAAGTTTTTCATTAAGAAATTAATATTGGCAGATTGGGTATTACAGTAAACTGAACACGCTCGAGTATGCGGTGGGACCACATCGTTCTGCATGGCGATGTTCAAGTTCTCCTCTCTCCTTGCGCAGTGAAGTCTGGGGTTGATTTACATAAACTCTTAGATTTCTAGCAGCAGCACCCCATAAGTTGAACTATTCCTCATGCTTTTGGCTCCCTTTCTGAGACATATTGCTGACACTTCCATCACTGAGTCAGTATAGCCCCATCAATCAATGTCTGATGTACAGTTTTTAATAGAGGAAAAGGTTTCTGATGATAGATGTGGTTGCATTTAATTCTGTAGCAACAAGATGGATGAACAATAAAATTTGGCTGCAATAGTTCTACTCTGAGATCCTCTTCACCTAACACCTGGAGAACCCTTTCTCACACAGCTTGACTTTGTCCATTAAATGTGCCTTTCATCATTAAAGCTCTCTCTGTATGTTGAACTGAATGCTGAGGGCCAGCACAGCCTATCCTGAGGCCAGTTGTCCAGAGTGGTTTAAAACTTAACCTCTTAAGAAAGCAATGCTCTGGGTAATTTCCAGTCCAGGTAAAAAGTCAACATCTCCAGCAAAGCAGCTTCCTCAGGGAAAGAAAAAAGGCATTAAGAACAAATTTTATTGATAGTAAGAATGAATGTCTTCCTTCCCTGATGTAAGAATAATAATCACTGCAGCATTTTTTGGTAATGACTATTTATTTCTGTGAGCTCTTGGTCCAGTAGTTATAGGCATTCTGTAAATCATTTATACTGGTGTAGGTATTTGTGGGGTATGTATTTTTTACAAGTTTATTAAAAAAAAAAAAAAAAAGAAAAAAGAAAAGAAACCTGCACTGCTCACCTGGTTAGTCACCAGTGCATCCTCAGTTCTGCTTTTTTCCTTCTCTTCTGTTTGTATGGGCTTCACCATTTACTCGTCTGAAAAACTGCACGGTAAGAGAAGGCTGAAAATGGAGAACCGGGAGCTAGAACTAAAATAATTCATAAGGACATCACTGCAGGGGGAAATTGTGAAATAAAATAAGCTGCCTCCTCCCCCTGACCCTGTTCCTTTTGCTGTCTGCCTGTTCCCAGCCCTGCAGCCGTGTGGCACACACCTGGTTGTACTCAGCTTTGCTGGGCTGCTGCGACTCACTCACCAGGGTCTGCCCCATAGTGCTGAGCCCGCTGCTACTCCTCCTCTCATCTTTTCACCCTCTCGCCTGCTTCCACCCAGGCACCAGGGGCTCCCTGCAGGCTTTGCTTAGAGGCCTGGTGGGGAACAGGGCTGCTTTCAGCTGAGCGCTGGTGCTGTTCTGCTCCTTGCGGGCCGGGCTGGGTGGATGGTTTGCCTTTTTGCAGAGCAGGTCACTGGGATTGCAGTGACATGAGGACCACGTCTCGAGCAACCCACAGCTTCTCCTGCTGGGCCAGGCTGTTCTCACCCTCCAGCCAAAGCCCCCCCCCGGGGTTTCGGGCTAAGAGAGGCCACTGAATGTGCCACTGGCTTTGGTGAGAGTAAATGCCAGTTGTGTTTGGCTTTTCAGAGGCATGTTTTATAGCTTGTGGGTTTGACCGTAATATTCAGGAATATGAAATTAAATTGGAAGCAGGTAGAATTGAGCCTCTGAAGGATTTTTACGTCTTAAAACTGACTCTAAGCAAGTATCTGGTTTATGTACTCGGAGAGAAAACGCCCTCTAACTATCAGGAATCCTATTAATATCTCACTCTTTTTACAGATTTACTATAGTGGAAAAAGTTAATCTAAAAATATGTAAGAATCCTTTTCTACTGTAACTTTAAAATTGGCAATGAACAACCACAGCAACTTTGAAGTAGCTATTTTGTGTTTTGATATTGTGGCAGCTTTTCTCTATCAGCTGAAGATTATTTTTATATTGTCTTTTTCCTGTTTTCAAATACTGTAGAATACTGTGAACAGACCAGATTTTTCTGCTTCTGTATTATGAGAAATATTCTCTCATTCGAAGAATAATTTTAAAAAGAGACCTCATGTTTATCATATCACCTTCCTTTTCCAGATTCTTTTCTGTATTTTCTTTCCCTCTTCCCCTCTCTTGTAGTTTTTGACTCTGAGAATGGTTTCTGAGCTTCTTAAAACCACTTGTTCCATGATTTTTTCCTGTTTTCCAAACAATCATCAGTAGTTTCCTAGGAACTTTGCTGTCCCAGTGCCACCGCTGTGTTAATTGCAGGGTTTGGGAATTTCGGTTTGATGTGTACCGATCTGCAGTCCCTTAGTGTGAGGTCAGCCATCTTCTCTTTCCACAACACTCTCACGTGTCCGTACTGCCTCTTGTTTAAGCCGGACGATTTGCTTACACACCTGGGATCACAATTTAGTCTTGAGTAGCTAAACGCTTCATGAAATCAGTCAAAGTCTGCTGACTATTTCCGAATAAGAAAGAGGTAGTTACGCATGAGGACTATACTCCTGAGGACAGGCAAATTTGTTTTTTCGGACATGAGGGCATGCAGGATGTGCGTTGTCCTGCGTATCCCCATCCTCTGACCTGCATAAGTGTGAGAGGGAAAGAAATGTTCGTGACGCTTGCAAACTCTGTAAAGTTTCAGTCTGTTGATAAAGTAAAGAAAAAGTAAAGGCGAACTGCATGCAATTTCGAGTCATCTGCTAACTGGCTATAAATCTACAGCAGCCAATTTATCACTTCCACCAAGGCTGCAGCAATTTCAACAGGCAAGGGAATGCATCTGCTTGTTCCTGTAGCAGAGCCTATTAGGCAGGTTAAAAGCTATACGGAGATCAGCAGCATCAGGCTGCACCCAAGAGGCAAATCCCACGTGCTGGGGGACAAATGGGAGCGGTGCCCATGTGTGAGGCACCCGCCCGTGCTATGCAGGAGGCTCTTGCTGCGGAAGGGTTTTCACTGGGGTGCTGCACCCAGTGCTGGGCACTGCTCTTTGAGACTCTTACGGACTAAGGAGGGAAAATACAAGACCAGTCATGAGGATGATGAGGGATCCTGACGTTTCTCACAAGGAAGGGCTGAATGAAATGGGGTTTTTCATCTCAAAGGTGGGAAGGCTGAGGAGGAGGTACAATAACTGAGCTCACATACGTGACCACTTCATGTCCGCAGCAGGTAGAGCAAAATATGGTGAGGTGCAGCAATGAAGCTTCAGGAAAAAATTTTCTCATGACAAGCATATGGACATACTGGGTAAGCAGATTTCATCACCTGAAGTCCTTGCAGCTGCACTAAATAACCGTGGGTCAGGAACAATCTAGGTATTCCCTGCCTTTCTTAGGTGATTTTCTGAGACTGTTAACAGCCTTGAGATTTCTGTCAGGAGACAATCTATGCTCATCCTTTCCTGTATCTGAAAAACATAGAAAGTTGGGTTGTCTTTTTTTTTTTTTTTTTCTCCAAAAAAAACTTGCAGTGAAATATTAAGGTGTATTCCACATAGTGGGTCAGGTTGATGGTTGTACTTGATGATCTTGAAGGTCTTTTCCAACCTAGAAGATTCCGTGATTCTATAATGCAACGAGATGGCCTAAAAACTGTGGTATCTCTTTAAGCACCTAGTCCTGCTGTAATTTGTTAACTGGGCAATGCTGTTTTTATATGACATTCTAAATTTCAGAAGAATTTTATACGTTTCTTATCTAAAGATACACAATCACAAATTTTTAGCAACATCTCCAGAAAGGCTTGGAGCAGAGACAGACGATCCTAGTAAGAAGAAATGTGTCTCTAGGTGTAGGTGTAGCTATTCAGGACATGACAGTCCTGAGACAGCTTGTGAGGTCAGTCACTTTGCCTCCACCAACCTATCTGAAATAATGAAGCACTTACAGAGAGCTCTTGACATGCAAGTCTGAATATTTATAGTCCCTCGTGCTTTTCTAACCGTTTCAATTCAGACTTGCGCTTTTATTTTTCAAGGCAAAAGAGCACACATACTTCAAATTTACAAGGATGCAATAATAAAGATGACTCGTACCTCTCTGATAAACATGGGGTGCAAGCGTGCCGGGTTAGGAGCCCTGGGGTATTTGGAGAGCACTGCTGTACTAAACTGCAGGGGCCTCACTGTAGGCTGATAACTCAGGGTGCCAGGTCAGTGGTGAGATATCTTCGTTAAGTGCTAGCCAGAATTTGTTGGCAGGCAGTAGGGAAGTGGATAGAGGACTCGAAGGTCAGATGTTTTTCCAAGTTTGTCACAAGCATGCATTAAGGAACAGCACTGTGGGGGTGGACAGGGCTGAGACGCTAGATTTAAGCAGGAGACTGGTGCCTGATACCAGCATCTTTGCAGACAGGAGTGTGGATAAAAGGGCACAAAACCGTGATGCTGTTTTTCTTCAGGCTTCTGAAATAATGAAATAACTGTGGAGCTGCCCATAACATATCAGTGTTAACCCTGCTCTGTTCAGTACAGAAACTGATGGCACACGGTTTCGGGAGTTTCGAGGTGTGTCTGCAAAATGTCATGTAGGTTCCTGGTGGTGCCGTTGCAAGCAGGACAGATTTTAACTGCTTGGGCAGAGGGACATAAATACTCTAAATGCTCTACAAAACCAGACCCGTGGGCCATCTCATCCAGCGCACTTTCTCTTCAGCAGCACAAATGACTGTAGCTGCTACGTAGTGAGACTATGCAAACTTAGTCACTTCCTCTGGTTCATTCCCCCCTTTCATTGCCCCCGACCCACCCCTGTTGCATTCAGGATGTTAAAGGGTCCATTCATCCTGTTTTTTTTCTGTTTATGGACCTACCACTCACAAATTTGTGTGATCCTTTCTGAACCCAATGACGCTGTGTATCTCCACAATTTCCTGGGGCAGCAATTTCCACAAAATGTGCAAGAGGTATAGTGAGACTTTTCGTGAGAGGGACCCCGGAGCCTGCCTTTCTGATTTTCTTTCTAGAAAGTTTTGTTTCCTGCATTTTGGTCACACCAAAATAATAGCTTGGACACATGGACCAGGAGGGCAGTTTTCCCTCTGCCCCTTAATTTGCACATATTTGTAGCTTTTCTGCTGGCTCCTGGTGCAGTCCCATCTCTGTGGCAGGAGAGGCTGCTGGTGGAGCAATCACTGAGGCTTCCTGTGGCTCTCTCAGGTCCTCCTTGCAGAAGGATTTAAGCACATGGAGGTTTCGGCTGGTAAAAGGTGAGTACAGCCCAAGGCTTCCAGTGATTTCCAGGTAGCCCTTAGATGGTGACAGGCTGACTTCATCCATCAAAATGTGAAGTTGGTCTTTCTTCCCCTTGGTACGTGTTGACTCAGAAATGCACCCTGCAGCCATTTAGGCATGCTGAATTTTGTACTGTGGGAGTGAAAGAGAAGGAAAAAGCCTTTCACCTTGTTAACTGAGCAAACTGTATTTTCTATGGCTGGCAGTACTACGCCTTCTTCACGTCATTTTTGCAATAACCTTCTGACTCTAACTACACTGTAAACTACGGCCAGAGCTGCATTTTCAAAGCTCACACCTGGAGCTTCTAAACAATTCCTTTATTGAATTTGACAGTGGTGGTGGTAGCTCACCAGGTACTGCTGCAGCCAGAAAAGGGGTTTGGTCTAGAAGGAAACAGAAAAAAAACTTGCATTTGGGTGTTTTGTTGTAGTTGGTTTGTTGTTGCTTGTTGTTGTTTTGTTTGTTGTTTTGTTTTGTTTTCTCTGCAATGGATTTGATTTGATTGATCTGAAGATGTTTGTACCTGGGTTTGGGAGAGGCAGGCTCTTCTTTTTTTTTTTTTTCTTTTTGCCAATCATTGTCAGCTGTGTTTATAGTTTCCAAGAAACAGTGGTCAAGAAAGACAAAAATACGTATATTAGAATGGTTAGAAGGTTGGTCTCTTGATTTTTTATTATTATTTAAAAATTATCCTTGAACTTTCGTTATGGATTTATGCTTTTTCTCTGTAGACAAAAACCTCTCAGGGGCCTGGAGGGTTACAGAAGCTGAGATGAAACATCTTGATTCCTTCAGGTGCAGTAACATATATTTGGGGAATTTTTTAAAGTATTTCTTTAAGTTTTTATGTATTCAGAGGCACACACACACCTTTAAACTGATATCTAAAAATTCTAAAGAGTATGTGTGTTTGTCTGCCGTACATGTACAGCTATTCTTATGCATGTAAACAAAACCACATTTTGTTTAACATACTTGTTGATAACTGCCTAAGGCTGAACGGCTAAAATCCTGATTTGCTGCACCTCTGAAAGCGACCGCTGGGCTGGAAGGGCTGCCCTTGCAGATCACAGCCTTGCTTCGTCTCGTCTCGGTGGAAATGGTTTGCAGCGTGAGTCATGTCTTCAGACACGCTCCCTACTGCTCCCCCTGTCCGCCACATCCTTCTCCCAGCCTTCCTAAATGCCTGTCCCTAAATGCAACGGGGAGGGATCCCGTGCTGAGGATAAGTGCACAGCTCCACCTATTTCCTTTCCACCTTTTTGTTTTACTCCATTTCTGCTCTTCAGGACTGTTTAAGCACAAGATGCATTGTACTGCACATTCGGCAATTCATCAGACCCTGCCTTAAAAGTTAAGGTATTCAGAAGCAAACTTAATGCTTTCTTTTGCTCATGTTCCTACCAGACAAGTCCATGTAAGATGCAGCAAGTCTGAATTGTTGCCATATTGAATAATTTTAATAACTTATTCGAGAGAATCTGCTTTTTCTGCTTCTTAAATTCTTCAAACTTACGAGGAGTGTCGGAGAAAAGAAGGAAGTGTGCAATATCTGTTGCACTGCTTATTTATGGGCTCATTGTTTATTTTTATTTTTATTTTTATTTTTATTTTTATTTTTATTTTTATTTTTATTTTTATTTTTATTTTTACTTGCTCTCTCCTAGTTCCTTGCTGAAATAGCAGAAACATCTGTCTCCTTTCATTGAGGAGAATCATTTATGAGTCCCAGATTTACCAACAGTATCAGTTACATCCAGCAAACCTCACTCTTGGTCTTATTAATTACTTTCCATCTGCTTTTCCCTCAGGCATCTTGGTTAGCAGAAAAATGCTGACAATCAACAGTAATGGCTTCTTAAGTTAGTTATTTATTGTCAAGCCTTTTGCAGATACAGTTTCAATAAATACCTCCCCCCCCTTCCCCCCCCCCCCCCCCCCCCGCCTTTTTAAAGAAAGAATCATCTTTGAATTGTACCTAGTTGAAAAATAAAAATGTAATAATTCCAGGGGTTGATTTTCTTTTTAGCTGAAAGAAGCCTCATTTGGATGCTGTATTTTTGTTCTTGACTCGAGGAGAAGTGGAGCTCCAGAAACTGCTGTTGGAAGCAGTTACTGTGGGCAGAAGGAGCTGGTCCTACTAGGGCTTGGGGGTTTTGCTCATCTTTGTGCGTTGTTGTCAAAGTGAACGTTTATATTCTTCTTTTCCCATGACTTTTCCCTCTTTTGGCTAGGTTGCTCCCTTGGTCCCCTACTGGGAAAGCAGCATTGAACTTGCAGTGCTGAAAAGATGATTAATGATAGGCAAAACTATACACAACATGCAATTTATTCGGGGGGAGGGGAGTGGGGGGGCGGGTGCAGTGAAATTCCACGTTGGAGAATTCTGGGCAAATGGTGTGTGAAATTGTTGACAAATTGCCCTCATTAAGCTCACTAAATGAATGCTTTCATGAAAACATTGGCTTGATATCACCATGTACATTGTAACTTCTAGTTGAAATTACACGTGGTGCTATTCTTATCTTTTAAACCCTTGTAGCAGCTTTAATGTCCCGATAAAGCCAGCCGCTGTAGCTGTCTTCACTGCTTGCTACATGAGATGTGAGGAAAATTGCCGAGCATGACTTCCATGAGTGGCTCTGAATTATTCATTAATTTATTCGTTATAATGAACCATTCTTAGCCCAGCCGCCAGAGTTCATAAATGCCAACAAATGGATTTAGAAACGCCTTAAGTTCCTCAGCCTTTAACTTGATCCCTATCAATGAAAGGGGTAGTTAAAGGATGACAGTCACAGAAGCCTCCATTTTAGAAAATGCAACTTTGGATACTGTTAAGCCTTGCTGGTGGCAGCAAACGTTCAGAGGAAAAAAAAAAAAAAAGTCTTAAAAATGATGGTGTTTGATGACCCAGTACATTCACTGGCATTCAAGTAAGACCAGTGTGCGCTACAGACTTGCCCTACCAAGTTAATTTTGGCCATCAGCCCAGATGTGCCCTGCTGGGCAAATACTGAGATGTGAAGCCATCACTGGGGGAATTGCACAGACTGCTGAGACCTTCAAAGATGCAGGCGAGGCTGTGGGCTAGTGTCAAGGCTTGTGCCACATGCGGTATGTGTCTGCTACCAGGTTTTATCATAGTAAGAGGGCAAGTGTCTAGGCAAAAGGAAGGTTGTAGCTACTACATCTTGCAGCTCCCTGTTCCTGAAAAATAATGGCAACCTGTGGGCACGGGAGGACAGGCCGGGGTTGTTGAGGGATGGAGGGAGATACCAGTGTGAGCTGTTTACCTTTGATTAAGCTGTTGCTTGAGTTGCTGCAATGGAGTAAGACATGATGGTCTACCCTCATTAAAAGGTGATCCATACAAAGAAATGTTGAAAAATCACTGTCCTGAATGAAATGCATACCATACAGAAAGTGACTTGAGTAGGGCTGTCTTTGTGTTGAAAACTGTTGGCAAGTTTGAACAGAAACCATAGGATAGGAAGAAAAATGTGGCATGAACATATTGTCAACCACTGATCCACCTGGGGTATAAACAGATGTAGGTGGTGCTTCTTGGAGCTTTTACTGCAAGGAGACCCTGGCTGGAAAAACTCATACAGGAAGAAGAGGAGAAGCCTGCCATGTAAACAAGAGAACAGGAGGCTGCCTTTCCCTCAGCTTTCTCCTGTGTCACACAGCATGACTTCTCAGCTCAAGCTCTTGGAGGGCTCCAGTTATCACCTTCCCTACCATTATGGCTAGATAAGCGTGGGTGCAAGAGCAACTGGAAACTTTGGGGGAAATTTTCCTTTTTCTAAATTGGATTTACAGTATGGGGGAGAGTGGGCGTGATTGAATTACTTTGATCTCCGACGTACTGAGCTGTGCTAGAAAGCTGCATGAGCAGCTCCAGGCAAGCAAGGGTTCCTGTGGGTGCTCTGTAGTTGGCCTCAGGCAAAGCCTGGGTTGACCTTTGGGTACTTTTGTGGGCTTTTAAGCTCCCTTTGCTGATTTTAAAGCGAAATACCTCATGGAATGGGCGTTCAACAGTGACACTGAGGATATGAATATAGCTATGGTAAGCAGTTGTGACAAGCAGTTGGTAACATGTACATTTGTCTACATTTTAGTTCAGATAAGTTAAAAAAGAAAAAAGCACCACTTAGATCTGTCAAACTGTCATACAGTGGATTATTTGTTTTATTTTCTTACTTGGAGATGAGTGTGAATACATCTTCCCTACTGCCACGAACTATGCAGTCCAGTTCCCCAAATCGAGGAGAACCTCAGGTGAGCTCCATCACCCTGTTAGCATGCCTCCCTGAACGTGATCGTCTCCCTTGCTGTAAAAACATATATATTCTGTGGCTGTGATGCGCTGAGGCTAGAGCCTGGCTGAAAGGTGCTTCTGGGATTTGAACCTGACTTCTGTTTACTAGGCAGGAGCTTGAACCCACTAAGCTATTCTTGCAAAGAGCTGTACAGACCGTGTCCTCGCTGATCACCCTCCTGTCCATGTGAGTCTGGAGTGACCTCTCCGCTGGTGAATGGTATCACCAACTGTAAAGTATATTGGCTCTGAAGTGGGTTTTTGAGTCCTTTAGGGAGGCGGTATATGCATTGTTCTCAGCTCTGAGCATCCCATTACCTCATAAATGAAGTACATAAACTGTGTATCTCATTTTATGTGGGACAGGATTTAAGGCTGGTCATATCAAATAATTTTTCTAAGACTGGGATATCCAAGCTTCTCTTTCTTTTAGTAGTGATACTAGAAAAAGTGACTTAAAAGAACTATTGATTTGTGTGTTCTCCATAGAAGATCTGCTGGTGACTGCAGCCAAGTGTCCCATCTGATAAACTCTAGAATTAGCAGGTTACAAAGTCAAGGAGTTATAATAATGACGACATTAACCCATTGTGCTTAGTCCTGGTGTTAAGACTTGGTGAGAAAGAGGTCAGGAAGGAAGAAGTAGGAATTGTGAAGAACATGGAGAAATGAATCACATCATGCTTGGGCGGGGCCAGAGGGACAGATACTTCACAATCAGCACTGGGAGCCTGTCTTCATGAGCTGCCCCTCCTGGGAGGTGTCCCACAAAAACACCATGGGCTACGGCTCCAGCTGTTCAGGTGTTCATGAACATGGCTGGCAAACAGGGTAGTAAGAGTGGCTTTTTTGTAAGCATCCCCAAACTTTTGTTTACACAGCCTGAGACTGGAAGGGATATAAGGAAAATCCACAACGTCCACATGGGTGTGCTTCCAAATGTGCTACAGGATGTGCAGCCCTGCATCAGACCTTATAGCAGCTCCCTGTGGCTTTGTGGAGCAACAGGTAGTGCTGGCAAGGTTGCCAGGGTCCGAAATTTCTCTGAGCTCAGCCCCAAGTGCTCCCTGTTGGAGTAGCCCTTAGCTGCTAATGCCTTGATGGTCCACCACTTCTGCTGAGAATATCTACTTTAAAGGCGTCATAAGCTTGTGTTTTCAGACTAGCTCTTGTGATGTGCATCTTAAGTATCTTGCAGTATTGTGGCCTGAGGGAGAAAGTTGAAGTTCACTGTTCCTCCTGCTCCTCCTCAACCTTGCCAGCACTACCTGTTCCTCCTGCCTTAGAAGCTGCCTTAGGTTAGGATTCTGGCTCATGTTTCCCCAGCAAAGGGCTGTGGCAGTTTAAGATCCCACTGTCCTGCACGTATTTGCCATGTCCATCCCCTGCCCCTGAGGCTGGGGTGAAGCAGAAGGGGAGTTTGACCATGTTTGACCATGTTGACCACAGTTTTGGCCTGTCATTCCGGTGTGCTAAGACAAGCCTGCACTTATTAATGGTTTAAATTAATACCTGGTACCTTGGCCAGATATAGCTGAGGAGTAGTGCTCAGATTTTAAGCCCTGCTGGCAACAGAGCAGTGACTTCTCAGACAGGAGGGGACACAACTTGGGATGTTGAAAATCCAGTACTTACAGAGAAAAATCTACCAAACGAAATCCACTAAAGGCTTCTAAACAATTCATGGCAGTTTTTAGTGTGTGACCAGCAGATGCAACGTGTCAGCTTTGAAAATAGACTGTTTAAGTTTATGCTATTAATTTTGATATTCCTTTAAGAAGTATAATACCAGTTATTGACATATAAAGAGAAGACAGTTGGGTGGAAGAAAACATCTAAAGAGAAAACATTTGGGGCCTAAGTGATAGACAACAATTCAACGAAGGAGCTACCGTTTTATGTCAGAGACTCTTGTACTGATTGCTATTGCTATCTGCTTGATCTATTTGATCTATCTGTGGGAAAGGGACGAGGTAGGTACTTGATCCCAACTCCTGTGATCTGCCAGTTGAGATGAAGGCCTGCTCCTCACTTCATTCCATCATACCCTGAAGAAAGGACCTACCCTTGTCTGTCACACTCTTTGCACTGTCATCAGGTGTTTCTTTCAGCCCAGTTTTGTGGCAATGAAACAGGCAGACTGCTCCTGGGGCAGTCAGTGAGAGGCATGTTGTTCTCTGAAGGGCAGAGTCTCACAAAGCAGAAGTATCAATGAAAATAAAATTGAAATAGCAATGCTTCAGCTGCTGGCTCACTTCATGATAAGATCCTTGTAATAGCTTTCTTAACTGTGAAGGACATGTGCAAGTGATTTAATATGTATGAGCAAAAATATTTAGAATAATAGATCTGAATGATAGAAACGAAGCAATGACACTTTATTTCCCAGAAGCAATTGGCTGATTTTAATTAAGCCAGAAATTAGCCTGCTAGATGATGGCTCATAAAATGTCTGGAAATATCAACTTCATGCTAATTGTGCTGGCTTTACATGTGGACATTGTCCTTATGGTAAATTTCCAAATTAGTCATGGACACATGGGACAAGGCAGGCTGTTTGCTGGGGGATGAGCACTGGAGGAGGCAGGGGGCCTTTCCGCTGAACCTAGATGCTCTGCGTGCTAGAGCCGCTCTGCTGGAACATTTGCCACAGGCAGAGGAAACGTGCTCCGCGATGACTTGAGGAGCCTCCTAGCAGAGCACACAAACACGACTGTCCTGTTGTGCAAGGGGAAGCAGGCATGCTCTTTGTCCTACTGCACTGGGACAGCTGCCGGCAGTGTCCTCAGCATCCTCTGGTGTTCGTGCCTTAGCTTTGTTTCAAAAGCTACATGCTGACGGTTGCGTGGGCACGCGCTTTTCCTGCGTTGTAGCCCAGTCGTCCAGGTTACGGTACTGAAAGAGCTTCTTGTTAATGCTGCTTCATTTTTCTACCAGCATCATACTGTTGATAACAAAGTCCTGGTTGTTGTTTAAAAGAATGCAGGATGTGGTGGCAGAGTGGCAGTGGTGTTACTGCCACCAGAGATGCGATTTGTTGGCTTTACCTCTGGGAGAAGGCGCTTAGCTTGCTTTCAGTGGCTGCAACCTGCCTCGGCAGAGGAAACCCAGCTCAGCTCCACCTGTGACTGGGCGACCAGCAAATGGTCAAGATATCTGCCAGGCCTGCACAGAGATCTAAGGACATCAAAGAGATGTGTGTGTGTGTGTGTGTGTGGCTTTTTTCCTCCCTGCGAGCCTTGGGCAGACCTATCAGTGACTTCTTTATTGAAAACCAGGGGAAGTGAATCTGGGGTACAAATGAACTCTAGTCTGTGTGCAGGGAGAGACACCGCTGAGGGAAAATGAGGCGTTTTGGCTGCAGGCTGGACAACTCAGGTGCAATAGTTCAGCAAGCTCTGAAATAAGATAAAACTTCCTGAAAGAAACTTGGTGAAACTCCTCTTTGTGTTGCTAAATTGTGCTGCCTCTCTTTATGAAAGGAAGAGGAATTGGGAGGGAGCCCGTCAGGGCTGAACTATTCAAGAGCCTGTGAGTTTTGTTAGGATGTTTTGCATTACCATCTGTCTGAGGCAGAAGAATGGAACTGGTGGTGGTGGAGGAGAGAGGCCATGAGAAGAAAGCAGTTGCTTCAGGGAGCACTGATAAAGCCTGGATGCACAGAGAAGTCATTGGAGATTGGTGCTGAGGAGAAAAATCCTGTGGAAATCCAAGAGGTTACTGGCTACCACCTTGGGAGGGAAGATAGCAGAGGTAGGAAGCAGAAGGGAGGACCAGCAGAGAGGAAGGGAGTTTTGTTGAGGGAGGTATCTTGGGATAAACAGGGTCTGAGAAGCTGAGACTACAGCTAGCTAGCTGTGAAGAACAACCTGTGAAATGAGGCACCAGCGTGTGTGACCGTGGCACTCTTTGTACCGGAGCTGGACCAAGGTCAAAGCAGAAGGAACCGGGCTTATAGAGACAGTCAGAAAACGCTGGCCCTAATGCTGCTTCCTTTGTCCAGCACCCCATGCTCCAGCAGTGCCTCCTGCTTCTTTGGAGAAGGCACAAATCTCTAAAATTAAGATTTCTCCCTCCCCAGCGTTGATTCCTGTAGGCTGCTTCTAGACAGGGGTTTTCAATCTGTTCAGGTCCCTCTCCGGGGAGTGTCCACAGCGTGAGTGTCAGCTCAGGCACAACTCCCCCTCACCCTGCCCTGTGTTTGCAGAGAGGAAATCTGGCCACACCAGCCAGGGCTCCCAACGAGGACGGTGTAGACATAGCCAAGGCACTCGGAAAATCTTCTGTTGCCATCGCTTCTTCTCTTAGTCCAGCTAACAGCAGTCTGTTCTGCCGAGCGTAGGTTTCCAGCCCTGCAAATGATTGCTGTAGATGTCAATGAGATGAGGCAATGTATCTCCACGAGTGCATTCCTTGCTTAGTTCTTGGAGCTTGCACCAGCCAACCCCTTGTTTCAAACCAAACAAAAAAACCCTACATTAAAATTGCAAGGTCAGACACAAGCTATGAAATGCCAGGATTAATTTTGCCTGCACAGCCCTACTATGTCTCCATTGTGCTTATGCATTATAATGCCATAATTTACATAATCACAAACGGCTTCTGGGAAATGAAGTGGTTTTGCAGCGTTGGCCGTGGGCCCCAGCCTTGTTTGTTGTGGAAGGTGTACTGCGGACACGGCAGGGGAATTCAGGATGGTGGTTCTGGAGTCGCACACAGTCTTCATTCTTGTGTTTTCTAACACTTCAGACTTAAGAGCCTGACTTTGCAAGCTTGCTATTCTTTTCAACAGATTTTACATGTAATGTAAAACATGTTTCAGCACAGTCTGAGGTTTATTTATTGCTTTTGTTGTTGGAAGAAGGGAAAAATCAGGTCCAAGTGGGGATTTCCTCCTGTAAAAATGAAAAATCAGCAAAAATATCTTAAAATCTCAGCTGGGTTGAAAACTTATTAAGAGTTAAATTAGTTGAACATCTGAAAGAAGCTTCAAATAAAACTGGATCGTTATTTGGTAGGATTGCCTGTACTTCGTCTGTTGTGCGGTTCCATCAGCACTGATCATACGACAAACGTGCTCAAGTCCAAAGTGTCCCAGAACTGGAGCACCACCTTGATTTAATGCCTTTTAATGAAACCTGTTGAAGTCACTCTGGGAGTAGAGCCCTGGCGTGGCTGGAGCAGCCTGACCTCATGTGAGGATACACTGCGAGAGTTATCCTCCTGCGGAGCAGACTTCACCAAAAGCCCTGCCTCTTAAAACACAACCCAGCGAGAACCTGCAGCTTCTTAGCCACGTAGATCTCATGTTCACCCAGCTCTGTAGTAAGGCTACTGACAAATAACATGACACATAATCTCAGGTCATATGGCAATGGGGCCTTAACTTTCATGTGTAACGATGAAGATAAGCTAGACATTTCTTTCCTTCAGGAGGTAGGTAATACTCATGGATCATTTTGTAGTCCATAAAACAATATGCTTTTGATAATTGCTTTAAGTTGCCAGTAACTTGTTAGTCAAATTTCTTTTGGATTCTTTTTCACTTCAGAGTGCCCAAAAGCAGTCAACACAGATATTATCATGGAGTGTTCACAAAATATATGCAGCCATATGAACACGCTGATGTAAAAGTAGAATTAATTAGAAAAATACTACTTGGCTTGTGCTGTCTTTAAAAAAATACTATTTTTTTCATCATTTTATTTAAATACAAAGTGTGAAAACAAATGCTTAAAATGTCTCAAGTGTGAAAAATCAAAGCTTCCTACACAAATAGGAAGCTAGTCTTAGAGAAGACTAGTCTTAGTTTTGTTGCTGAATTTTGACGTCCTGGGATACAAATGCCTTTCCAACTGAAGTTCAACATAAAGCTAGTTGGAAGTAGGTGGAAGGTTTTCTTTTTTTTATTTTACTCCTTCCTTCCTTTCTTCCTTCTTTCCTTCCTTCCTTCTGGGGAGGGAGGGGTGGAATTCAAAAAGGAAAACTTAGGCTGAAACTGAAGGAGAAGAAAAAAAAAAAACAACAAACAAACCACCACAACTGTGGCAAAAATTCCAGAGCCAAAATATTTAATCTTGGAATTGCTGTGATGATGCCTTATGGAAATAGTTCAGTTGCTTTCAAATTTATTTATTTTTCCTTTATTCAGAACCCTTTCTTTGGCTACTTCTTCCAAAATTGCTGTGGTTTTATTCATGGAATAGAAACATGGTGCATCATGAGACATGTAATGCACCACAGAGGGAGGCCCATAATGAATAGAGATGTAATGCAAACACTCCCAGGAAGGATTGTAGCAACACATCCAAATAGAAACATTTTGGCCCATAGCTTTCTTTTTCTTTCTCAGCCCTATTAATTTTTAAATTCCTTGTACTGGGATGGGATACAAGTCTAAGAAAAAGGCATTGATGTCTCCTCATGAAGAAGGAAAATGGCACTATAGGAAGATAAATCTCATATAATGATAAATCTTTCCCACTCTTGTAAGAATAGCAATTGATAGTACTCCATCTCCTCCCCTTTTTGGTGGGTGCATGCTGCTTGTATTAAGAGACAACAAACCACAAAGTTGTTCTTGTCCTTATGGAAAGTACTTCCTCTCCTTTTGACTGTTGAAAATGTGGCAGAACTGATGTGCTTTCGGATCTTTTGTACCATTTTGAAGGCTAGGGTATCTTAAAGGGTCATTATAAAGAGTTTTGCAAAGGAATTATATCATGTGGCTCAGGGAGATGAGCTTAGTCACAGCCCAGAGACTCCCACCAGTCTGCCGTATTGATGTACAAATATACTGTATTTGTAGTTTGAGCCAAATAAGCAAGCTGTTCACAAACAAGGTATTGACCAACTAGAAGACAAGGATTAAAAACAAAACAAAACAAAACAAAACAAAACAAAACAAATGAACAACAACAAAAAGAAAAACAACCACACAAGAAAAAGGCTACTCTGTAACTTTGTCAAGAAGGGGTGAAACACCTATGAAACTGTTAAAAAATAAAAAATCTTCTTAGGTCTCATCCACAGGCACCGTAATGGCCCTGAGCCCCAAACCATATGCCTATGGATAACAGGCCTCCCAGCCTCCCACAGTGTATCCCAGAATGAACCAAGTGTTTGGTAAATACTGGATGGCTGTAAGATGACTCAGCCCTAGCTAAGACGTGTAGGTCCTCTTTGAACTAGCGTTTCCCGACTTCTCTGTGAGCTTTTGGGCTTATGAAGCTCCAAGACTGACTGTCCTAAATGCCTAGCACAAAAGGGTTACGCATTTTCAGCTGTATCATCTGTGACAAACACGTTTCTGCTGAGAGTTTTATGTCTTTGTACCAAAATGAGTTCTGTACTTTACTGTTTCTCCACACGCCCTTCATTTCATTCTCCTCTGGAAATAGTGTAATGGGATGTACAGCAGAAATATTCAGTCCTTTATCTGAAAGCTGCTCCTAAACCAAGATCTCCTATACCAAGATGTTCTTTCCTTTCTCTCTCTCTCTCTCTCTTATTTTATTTTTTTCTCCTTCTTCTTTCCTTTTAGTTCTGGTCATGTCAGAATATTCCTGGGCTTTGTGCCATAAACTTGATGGAGTGGTAATTTGTTTGTCTAATGTCTTTATTCTTTACAAGGCTCCCTTGACAGCTGAACATGTCTCACAAAGCATCATTCCATGCTGTTCTTAAAAATGCTTCTTGACAAAGGGATTCATTTCAACTACGTTGCATCATATTTTGAGTTTGGAGGGAAAACGTGGTGTTTCTCCTCACAGCAGCTCTGTTCTTTCTGAATAGCATAACAAATATTTAAGTATAGCTATGAACTTGGGTCTATGTGAGTTTATGTACCCTATCAGTCTAAGAAATTTCTCTCATATACAGGAAAGGCTGCTGCAACCACTGTACAACTTTCTGGGAGTCAGAAGAAAGACTGTTGGCCTTCCTGGCCCTACGAACCCCACAGGAAAGCTTTCAGGTGGTTGACTACCACGGGATGCACAGCACATGACGTTCCATGAAGAGATGAGAGGTTGCCTAGGGAGCAGTTTGCAGTGGCTACTCCTGCCACTGCATTTCAGGATAAGATTAAGCACAGCTGGGCTGCACATGGAGCTGGGACACATGCTGGCTTCAGCACAGCTGGGGATGAGCATTGCCCTGCCGTGTCTGCTCAGGGGAGGATGACACGGCGGGCTCCCATTGCTGACTTGGAGGCGAGGGCTTGAGTGATGAGGTACGCTGCTGCCCTGCAGAAAGCCATGGCTTTTTTTTTAATCTTCAAACTCTGCCTGGGTGAGTTTTTATCAAGTGTTTGGAAGGGTTTTTTCGAACCCTACAAGCCATACTGCAGGAGAAGGAATACTTTGCTGGCAGTACGTAGAGCAAATTGTAACCATGTACCGTTATCTTTTCCTGTTTTACAGATCTGAAGGCGGGATGCTTCTTCCCCATGGCCTGAAGAGGTAATGCTCAAAATGCATATTCAAAGCAGACACTTGTGTCAAAGCCTGCCTGCCTTGGCACAGGACAAAGTTGGTTTAATATTAGTGGTTAGAAATTAACCTTTGAGTCAAGAAAACTGTATTTTTAGGCTAATTCACATTGTCTTTCAAAGGAAGCTCAGATGGTAATCTAATGAGTCTGGCCCCAGAAGGAATGATTTTCCTAGTCATTCACTGATTTGTGAGAACTGAGGGATGTATGTAGGCATCTTGAATCACAACCAAAACTTCTTTGCAAGGAGAAGCCTTAATGACCTGTATTTGATGGGATTAGAGTATAATTAAAGTTGCCTGATGACTTCTCGGTCATTAGTGCTAACGGCACTCATTTCAGCTTCAGGTAATTAGCTCACCTCTTAATGAAAATGCATATATGTATATACACATATATATTTATTTTCAAGTTAAATACCCACAAAACTTCAGGTTTTAGAAACTATTCGTAATGCTGCCAGTGTTTATGTTTCAGGCTCTGCAGTTTCATATTCCATTTGCAAATGCTGACCAAGAAAGGATTTGCTCAAAATTATCTACATATTATCTATTGTCCAGCGTGTGTTGGGATATATTTTTGGGCCCCTCACTACAAGAAGGACATGGAGGTCCTGGAGTGTGTCCAAAGAAGAGCAACAAAGCTGGTGAAGGGCCTAGAGATGATGTCTAATGAGGAGTGGCTGAGGGAGCTGGGGTTGTTTAGCTTGGTGAAAAGGAAGCTTAGGGGAGACCTTTTGCCCTCAACAACAACCCCAAAGGAGGCTGTATTGGGGTGGGGGGTCAGTCTCTGCTCCCAAGCAACAAGTGGTAGGACAAGAGGAAACGGCTGCAGGTTGTGCTAGGGGAGGTTTAGGTTGGATATTAGGAAACATTTCTTCACTGAAAGATTGTGAGGCATCGGAACAGCAACCCGGGGAAGTGGTGGAGTCACCACCCCTGGAGGTACTCAAAAGACATGTAGATGTGGCGCTTAGGGACAGGCTTTAATGGTAGACTTGGCAGTGTGAGGTTAAAGGCTGGATGTGATGATCCTAGAGGCCTTTTCCAACCTCAGTGAGTCTGTGACATTTACACAGACAGGCTCTTTCACACATATGAGGCTGGGGGCACACTGCGTTACAGGCACCCTCTGCTGGGGGTGGTCTCCCCACACCTCCCTCTCCCGTGTGTGCCTGCCAGGCGGGCTCCCTTGTGGTGTCAGGGTGCTGCTGGGCTCCCTTTATGACGGAATCCACCCCCTTAAACGCAGTTGTCAGAGGCAGCTGGGACCCCACAGCAGCCCGTCCCTGGAGGCGAAAGAGTACGGGAGCTGCAGAGGAGCCTCCCCTCGGTAATTAACGAGTTTGGGGTTGCAGGGGACCGCTGGGCGAGCTTCTCCCCGGCCCAACCTCCCCGTCTCTCCAGGCCGGGGCCGGGCCTCGCTTCCTTCCCTCCTCCCTGCCTCCCTCCTCCCTCCGTCCCGGCGGCGCTGGGAGGCGCCTGCCGCTAACAAAAGCCGGCGGCGGGGCTGCCCGGCGGCCTCCCTCCCTGCGTCCCTGCCCGGCAGCAACAAGTGGCTGGCGGCGGCTTCCCGGGGGGGAGGCAGCCGAGCTGCGAGGAGAAGGAGGAGGAGGAGACGGAGGAGCCCCCGCGGACGGCGGCGGGGCCCCGTGGATTACAACTGGAGCCGGCCAGGAGCTGGGGGGAGCCGGGGGGCGCCGCTCCCCTGCCCATGTCCCTGCCCCTGCCCGCGGTGGCCATGGTGCGCGGCGGGCAGCGGCGGCGGCGGCGGCGGGCATGAAGCCGGCGGGATGGGCGCAGGCAACGGCAAGCAGTACGGCAGCGAGGGTGAGCCCCGGGGAAGGGGGCTGGGGGCTGGGGAGGGGGCGTTTGTTGCCGAAAAGCCTTTTGTGAGGGCTGGCGGAGCTGTGCGGCTGCTTCCTGTCTGGGCAGAGGGGAGAGAGAAGGGGGAGAGGAGCCGCGGGCGGCTGGGGAGGGGGAGGTGGGGGTAACGCGCTGCAGCTGCTAGCGCAGCCCGGCCCCCCCAGTTTGTGTGGGGGCACCGCGGGCCCCCCCCGGTTTGTGTCGGGGTGGAGCGAGGGAAGGAGAAGCACCGCTTCTCCTACAGGCTCTGCGGTGCCTTTCCTTTGGTGCCAAGCGAGCTCCGCTTTCGGAGGAGCCGGAGGAGTCGGGAGCTGCACGCTCTCGGCGAGTCCCTGTAGCAGGGCTTGGCGCACTCGGTGCCGTCGCTGGAGTAACCTCTGAGTAAATGGGGCCGGCCATTTGTGTCCCCGAGCCTTCTCGTGGATCCACGGGAACGCTTGTTTCAAAGCCTTGGGGATGGAAGTGATGGGTTAGGGTTATCCTCCGCAGCCCAGAGCGCGGTAGAGGAGAGCTTTGCTGTGCTCAGACAGCCCGGTAGTAGCTGCGGGGAGGACTGGGGTGTTCCTAAGTAATTCCCCCCTTCCCTCCGTCCAGAGTGGAGCAGAGGGCAGCTCCTGGGAAGGCTGACGGCAGAAGCTCCTGGCACGTCTGGCAAAGTTGTTTATACAGCGCAGAGCATTACCTGAGTTGATGAATAGTAGGCGGTATATTGGTTTAAAACCAACCAGTTTAAAAAAACAAAACCACAAACCACCACAATCAAAACTGTGGCCCATGCTTTGGTTTTTCAGTCCAGGTCTCTTGTTCCACCCATCATTAGTGTGCTCTAGATCCAGGTTGCTTGGCAGATTCTGTACAGCATCAATCACAGTGAGGCACTCTTGATCACTGCTGTCTTTCTGGGTGACGGGGAGGAGAGCAAATCTAAATCTCTTAAAAGGAAGCTTTTTTTTTTTTTTTTTCTTTAAATATAAGGTACTCTGTATTCCCAGCTGGGACTTTTCGTACCTTTAGCAACTGAACTACCCAATTGCCATAAAAATTGCTTTTAACAGGATGTGATTGCGACCCCCAGTGGAAGGGTAGCACTGTCCCTACATCCAGTTCTTCTGTGCCCTAAAAGCAACACGAATATCTGTGTTGAACTTGATGAAGTGGCACTTGTATTTAAGTATGTTACTTTCAGCTTTGTGTGCTTTGTAGACTATTGTATTGCAGTGTACTGTTTTAGGGACTGAAACCAGGTGTTTAGGGATGGAAGAAGGAGGCTCGGGGCGACCTTATTGCTCTCTACAGGTACCTTAAAGGAGGCTGTAGCGAGGTGGGGGTTGGCCTGTTCTCCCACGTGCCTGGTGACAGGATGAGGGGGAATGGGCTTAAGTTGCGCCAGGGGAGTTTTAGGCTGGACATTAGGAAGAACTTCTTTTCTGAAAGGGTTTTTAGGCATTGGAACAGGCTGCCCAGGGAGGTGGTGGAGTCACCATCCCTGGAAGTCTTTAAAAGACGTTTAGATGTAGAGCTTAGGGATATGGTTTAGTGGGGACTGTTAGTGTTAGGTCAGAGGTTGGACTCAATGATCTTGAGGTCTCTTCCAACCTAGAAATTCTGTGATATGGAAGGATGTACCTTTGCTTAGCTAAAGCTGGATGCTGTCATCTTGCTTACTGCTTGGTGATACCTGAACTGAGATTTCAAGAGGACAACTGAAAGTTTGTTTTGTTTTGTTTTGTTTTGTTTTTAATGGATGTTACCTTCTAGTCTTCCCACTTGGAAGCCTGTGGAAAATTGGGAATCTGTCTGCTCAAATTCCTTCTAAAATCGAAGATGAGGAGATGCATTATGGCAACTCCCACACAAGACAGCACTAGATAACATTTATTAATAGGAAATTATATTTTGCATGGATTACTACATTTTGTTATGCTTATCGGAACTAGACAGTTTTTCAAAATCACATGTATGTTGTATACATGTAAAATCTCAGGCGGGTATCCTAAGTGTTTGTGACTAATCACATAAGTTACGCTATATTTCCTTTTATTTCATTTTTGTTTTGCTTGTCCAAGGCTTTATTGAATAGAATCATATTAGAAGCTACAAATTGGCATGCTAAGTAGACAAGAGAGCTGGATGTTTGAGTAGTCTAAAATAATTTGTTGTCAGAGTCTGAGTGAATAGTTCCTGGCACCTCTGATAAGTATATCTGTTTTCCACAGATATAACTTAATTCTGAGACAGGAGAAAACTGGATCATGGCCAATCTTGAAAGTCAATAGAATCGCTTCTCTGGAAATTCACAAAGTACAAGTGGGGTATGAGCACAACTCTTATTTTCAAAGGGAAAAAACAAATTGTAGAATACCAAATCTTGTCTACAGGAATTTACCTGGTTTTTAGAGTAAACTATTAAATAAAGTTTATTTTTCTAGTCATCACTCGGCCTTTTCAAATGTTTCCTTAAGGGAGATGGCTTATGAGAGCTTGTTTCCCTAGAAAAATACAGACCTTGAGAGTTTAGGCTTATCATAGTGTGCGGTAGATCCTGACTGAAGTGTTAATGCTTGAAGCCAGTCCTTGTGAATGCGTCCAGCAGTCAGGTTTCAGCGGCGTGACTGCAGCCAACAGGTTACCAGAGCAAGAAATCCCTTTGAGCACGGAGCAGTTGCAGTTGAGCATGGCTTGCACCTTCGTGAGGGTACTTGTTGAAGGTACTTGTCCTTTGCTTTCTTGCCCTAGGGATAAATCCTTCACCTTTCTGTCACTGGTGTAATTCTCTGCCTGATTTTTAGGTAAGCAGAGATCTGCCGAGCTTATGTCTGATAGTGGAAGGAGCAGCCTGTTGTTGTAGCAGCTATCGAAATCCAGTTTTTATATTCAAGGATTTCTGTTTAGAATATATTTGTGAGGAGAGTCGCAGCTGAATAAGTAAGGCGTGATTCATCGCCACAGATGAGGAGGCTGAACTGCACTACCTTTAACTGCTGCCGAGTTGATTCGACACCTCGGCAGCTGCTGTCTGTACCATGCTGCTTGCTTTCTGTAACCCTTCTGGGCTCCTCAATAGCTTCACGTGTGCTCAGCGGGGGTCTGGGCCGGAGTCTGGCTGCAGGGCCCAGTGCAGAGTGGGGAGCGGCTGAAATCGTCCTGCTTTCTTTGGGAAGAGGGCACCGAGCGCTGACCTTACAACCTGAGACATTTTTGCAGCCGAAAAGAGGGAGGGGAGGAATTAAAAACTGCAGGTTTCTGTTTTGTGGGGCAGTTGGGTTTGTGAGATGAGCCTGAAGAGCAGGCTCTGTGTGCCCGCACCTCCAAAGGAAGCTGTGGTGTATGGGTGGAGTGTCAGGCTTCGGAATAATGACTCTTATTAATAACTCTTCAGTGCTTGTCCTCTTCCCAAGTGACTTCTGCATTGGACTGTTTGTAGGTAAACCTGACAAGCAATGCACATCAGGTCTGAACAGCAGTATAACAGGGTGGGTTTGTGCTAGAGAAGCTCTGTGAGTGATGGGTAGGGTATTTTATTGGAAGAGTGAATTTGTAATAGTGTATCAGATTATATTGATGGCTTATGTTGGTTGTTAGAACCTGAGGGGCATCACAGGATATTTTAATGAGGGTAAGGGAATGGAAAAAACAGTAAGTCAGTTTGTATTGGATTAATTAACTATGAAATTGTGACCTCCCCTCTGAGGTGTCTTCTCCGTGCAACCAGGGCAGTTCTTGAGCCTGGTATTTAACTTTTTTTCCACCCCATGAGTTCATAGGCCGATGTGAAGAGTTCAGTTAGGTGCTAAGTGGTTCCTAGGCCGTGCAGTTTATCCCTGCTTTGTTTTGATGTCTGAGTTGCAGTTACACACAAACACCTGATGTGAAGCCTAGCACGTAGCTCTCAGCACTGTCCTGCTTGCTGATCCATCCTTCCTCAGGAGATCTGTTGAGGTGCTGCTCTTGCCATTCGTGGATAAGTGTTTTTGTCCTGGCTTGGCTTCTTGTCTCTTACACCTCCCCAGTGTGTGATCGCTGCTGTTGAACCCTAACACCCTCCGTAGGGCTGCTGTGAATATCACGGTGCCACTCAGTGGCGCTTCTTGCATTGTGCTTGCTTGTCTTACTGCACTCGGTCAGGGCTGGTTCCTGCATTTTACCTGTGGCTGTTTTGCTCTTCTGGGATTCAGGGAGTGAAAGGTTTTGTCTCTTAACAGCAAGATTTTGACAGGAAAGATAGCCAAATTCAAAATGTCAGTCCTGTAAGCAGCACTGATTTATTTTTTTTTAAATAGTGAATTCCCAGAGCTTCTGCTCTGACAGTGGCCAACTGCTGCCAACCTAAAGTAACGTCTGTGAAAGCTGCTTATGATATGATTTTTTTAATGCAACTTTCAACTGAACGGCACAAAAGGATTGTGTTTGGGTGTTTACTCAGTTTGTCTCCAGAAAGAAAATCTGCTCGAAGCTGTGTGCTCACGTTACTGCTGCTTCTCCAGATTTCACAGTGGTGGGGTGTGTGCTGCAGTCAAATGAGCTGCTGCCCTGTTTCCAGTTTCTTATAATACAGTGTTTTCTTAAACTGGGATTCTGTGTCTGTGTGCGCATGTGTGTTTATACACACATGCACAAAAGGTAAAATATTTGTGGTGGATCCAGGCTTTCAAGTTGCTAATGTTACCTGCAGCTTTCTAGAAAGTAACAGTGGCTTGTGTGTGTTGTTTCATAAACTGCTGCTCATTTCTTAAAATCCTTCTAGGAGGAAGGCTGGGTCTTACATCTGTTAAAAATAACAAATAAAAGATAGCACTGGGCTGAAACAACCACCCTAGAGTACAGTTGGCTAAAGTAACTGGGTGCTATTTCTTTTTGTATGTTTGCAAAGATAAAAAATATTGTTTAGGTGCTAGTGGAAGGCTTGAATGAACTTTGGAGCTGATCCGCAAAGGTAGCAGGAGCCCAAGATTTGCACGTCCTAGTCATTCTTTATCTGCTCCCCACAGGTGAGGAGGGAAAGGAGGGTGCTGTGGCACCTCTTTTGTAGTCTTGTCAAGCTTGTCCTTCTCCCAGACTGAACTTCATAAAATCCTAGCTGAAGCTGATGCTGTCATATTACTTGTGGAAAAACATTGACATGCATTCAGAATTGGCTATGTGCTTTTAAGTCTTAAGTTTCTACTCAAAAAATCTCCTCAGAGAACTTAGGTTTTTGGCATTTTCAGTACTTCAGCTACTTGTGGATTCCTTGCTTCTGCTAACAATTCCTAACTAGGAGTTGGTTTGGTTCTTTGTGGGCATTGTTTGTGTTAGGGAAGTGATTGGCAGAAGGCAGGGGATCACACTTGAAGGCTGAAATGAAGGAGTGGTTTATTTCTGCTCTTTGTATTGTAGCAAGCTATGCCAGTATTCTTTAATACAGGATGTGCTTTGTCACATTGGGGCAACCTTAAGGAGTAAAAACCCTTCAGAGCTTTAAGAGTGGGTGGTGGGTTTTCAGCAGAATCTGCTCCTCCTTCATACGAAAGTGAAACGTGCAGCACTTCCTAGGAATACAGATGTTCAACGTGTGACTGGATAGATGTGCTTTTTAGGGTGAGTGCTGGTAGTACTGCTCTAGGTAACCTCAGGGAGAAGTGTTTAGTTCTGTCTGAATGTCCTGCACTTCAGCTGCAGGTCTGCCCGTGTGTCTTGCAGCAAAGATAGCATGTTAAGGACAATTTTACAAGATCTCCTTGGAGGAGCTGAAGCATGGAGGAGGTGCTGTGATCTTGAAGTTACGTGCTGTAGATCACTAAAGAAGTTCCCATTATCCTGGATTGCAGCCCTTATGTGCTTGCCACTGTGGTGTTTGTAGGTGTCTGCTCATACAAAGGAGAACTTAGCGGAGACCATGGCCATTCTTCTGAAGAAGTTAGCAAAGTCTGTGTATTGACCAAAGGAAGGGTTTCACTTCCAAGAAACTCTAAAGCAGAAACAAGCAGAACCTGTCTTTCTTGACTGGAGAAATGCTCTCAGGTATCTTCTATCAGGAGGTGTTGTGCTGCTGTTGTGGCTGTGCCACATAGGCTGAATTGTAGGAGAGCTTGGAAAGTGCGCAGTTCAAAGTAGTGCCCTAAGGGAAGACTTGAGTTAGCTGTGTTTGACTGGATATCGAAAGCTTCAGTTTGGTACCAGTAGCCAAGCTCAACAACAGTCATTTCTTCGTGGAATAGGTCTCCACACCCTACCTAGTTTTGTGACTTCTGCCTTAAACAAGTAAATGTGGAGAGAAACTCGTTGGTTATTTTTTCATGTGCATTTTCCCTAAGCCACCAAGCTGAAATCTATGTTCTAAGGCTGTATTGCCATGCAAATTGATGTTTAACACGTGGGTCCATATGTTAACTGCATAAAATTGCAGGAGTCAGCATGGCATTGGGAATGTTTTTCCTTCCTGTGCTCAGCTGGACTGCTGGCTGAAAATGCAACCCCAGATTTTTTTCTCTCCTCCTTTTAAGCAGAGGAATATCAGGTGTGGAGTTGATCTTAGAGGATCTTTGTTCAGTGCTGTGAGCTTGTTCTAACACATCTGTTCTGAGATTCGATGCGTGAAAAAAATGTAATGGTTATAGCAACTTGCCTTCAGAAAGGGGTGAGGTAGTGACTCCTTAGAGCCCAGGAGTCATGCGGTTAGACTTATGTTGCCATCATATCCTTGTTCCAGTAGTGTTCATGTTAGCATGGTGCTTAACCTGGAGCTCAGTGCTGCAAAGCATTAGTGGCATGCTGTGGCAGTAAATCCTTCCGAAGAACCTTCCTGGAGTAAAGAGAGAAACAGGAAGCTCTCGTTCGTGCTTGTGTTCTGAATCAGGAAATTCCTGTCTACAATGCACAGATTTGTCATATCAACATCTTAAATCATGTGATGCTTTTCTTTCTCAGGGATTTGTGCACAAATGTGTACGCTAGCTGAAGGAATACTATGTTGAAGCTTTCTGAAAGCGCATGCTTACTTGGAGGACAGGGCTCTAATAATCTTTTCCAGTGAATGTATTCTAAAACTCTTCTTCCTCAATTTTCTTCTTTGTTCCTCCAAGCATGCTAATGAAATTTGGAGGTGATAGACTATGAAAGGAGAAGCTCAGGTGTCTTGTTTTAAGAAACAAAAAATATCAGGAAAAGCTGGAAAAGTTGGTATAGCATCAATAACAGCTAGCTAAGAAGAACCGCTTTTAATCAAGAGTCAAACAGTCATGTATGGCAGTGAAAGAAGATGTTGGATCAAGTCTAGTTGTCACATTAGACATGTAGTCTTGCCTGTATGGGAAGCTCACACTTGTGTGGCTGCCTGTACTCTGAAGCAAACCGTCTGTTTAAGGCTCTCGTGTTCGTTACCAGATTGCATACTCTGCGTGTGACTGGATGGGATGGAGGGGCTTAAGAGTTTTTTTTTTTTTTTTTTTTTCTTAAATTGTGTAAAGAATTACTTGAACTAGTATTTCAATTAACTTCTGTCCTTGTGAGGCTGTAAAGCTATTGTGAGAGCTGATGAACAGAAAGTGCATGCATTTGAGGGTTACTTACAGTGCTCACGAGTGCTTATCATGAAATATGTCATTGCTTTCTCACTGTGCAGTGATGGTAGTACTTGATCTAACTCACTGCTGGAGTGCAAGGCTAAAGACAACAGCTGGTTGCCAACAGAAGGACTGAACAGATGATCTTTTCTGTAGTACCTAGTAAAAGCTTATTTCTGCTCTCCGTTTTCCATTTGCCTTTTCTCTGACAGTTTATAAGGAAATTGCTTGTGGCATCAACATAACTTTTTTTTTTTCTTAGACTAAGATGATGGAAACAATAAGCTATTGCTGAAATATGTGGTGAAAATTGTTGATATTATACTACTACGACTCATGCTTTTAGAATTTTTGGAACCTCAGGATTTACTAAAAGAGGTATAAATAAAAGCCTCAGAGCAGAGGGATCTCGGTTCCAGTTAGCAGTGCTAGCATTAAGTTGAAACTAACAATATGCTCTCGTACGTCAAGAAGATCTAGTAGTTGACCTTCCTTCTTGAGTTCATGTTTGATTGTGCTCTTTTGTAGCCAACAAGCTTGAGGGCCCTCATCTGTTTTTTAGCAGGGTTTGAGTACTTAGGTGCTCCTGCTGCAGAGCCTCTTGCCGAGGAATTGTTTTCTTCTCTGGATCATTAGAGTACCAGCGAGGATCAGTACAGGCAGTAAAATTACATTAAGACATTTTCCAATCAACTCCTGGCCGTATCTTGATGTACACTTTAAAGCCTGAAGCGTACGGACTCTCAGATTGGAAATAACATCTCCGGAGATGTCTGACCCAAGTATTTTACACATTGACAAGACCCCTACCTGAGCCTTCTCTTCTCCAGGCTCAACTGTCCCGTGTCTCAGGTTCTCCTTCCTTGTCAGATGCTCCAAACCCTTCGCTGTGCTGGAGCAAGTCTCTCCTGTACTGGGGGCCCCGCACTAGGCCCAGCATTCCAGGTATGGCCTCAGCAGCGCTGAGCAGAGGGGAAGGATCACCTCCCTCCACCTGCTGGTAATGC
Source organism: Anas platyrhynchos (assembly GCF_047663525.1). Classification (NCBI taxonomy): domain Eukaryota; kingdom Metazoa; phylum Chordata; class Aves; order Anseriformes; family Anatidae; genus Anas; species Anas platyrhynchos. The sequence continues at coordinate 88,418,819 of NC_092588.1, read as the reverse complement.
TCCCAGTAGTTCAGCCCGGGATACTGCTGGCGTTTTTGCTATGAGGACACGTTGCTGACTTATCTTCAACTTGGTGTCTACCAGGTCCTTCTCTGTCAAGCTGCTTTCCAGCTGGTTATACCTCCCAGGATGCAGGACTCTGCATTTCCTTTTGTTGAACTAACTTTGAGTCTCTCTTTGGCCCATTTTTCATCCTGTTGAGGTCTGTCTGAATGGCAGCAACCCTTCGGTGTATCAATTGCACCTCCTGGTTTAGTATCACGGCAAACTTTCTGAGGGTGCCTTCTGTCCCATCATCCAGATCACCACGAGTGACTGGGCTCCGGGTGTACTTCATGCTGCTCCTCACCACTGTTTGAGCTTGGCAGCATCCATCATTTTTCAGTCCGTCTTGCTGTCCATTTAGGCTGTCTATACTTGATGAGTTTATCTATGAAGATGTAGGGGAAACCAGTTGGTGAGTCTTACTAAAGTCAGAGGAAAATACATCTGCTGTACTCCTCTTGTCTATGGAGCCAGTTATTTCACTGTGAAAGTCCATCGGCTTAGGCATGAATTTCCCTTGTAAATACATGCTCATGACTTCTGGTCGCCTTCTTGACTTTAATATCTTTGGAAACAGTTCCAGAAAGCTCTGTTACTTTCCTAGGACTAAGGTGAGGCTGGACAGCCTATGGTCCCCCAGGCTGTGCTCCTTTGCCTTGTAGAAGATGGGGCTGCCTTTTGCTTAAACCCAGTCCTCAAGAACCTTTCCCACTGGCGATGATATTTCTAAGATAATTAATAGGATTTTGCCACAGCATTAGCCAGTTCGATCAGTGCTGAGAGGTGCATCCAGTCAGGTCTCATGGATTTGTGTCTGTTCAGGTTGTTTAAATGTTCTCCAACTCCATCCTCCTCTACTTGTACTGGCTGCTTGCATTTACAGAGGGTGCTGCCAGGCTTTCAGAAGGAGTGTTCAACTATAGCAAGTCCTGGCAAGTGCTAAGGCTGACTCAAAGTAGCTGATTATCTCTAAAATTGCTCTGTAAACTTGTGTCTGCAGCCGGTTTGGAGGTTCTTGGCTGTAATTTATTTTTACATGATTAGGGTAAAAAGAAAGCCATCCTTTCCACTGTTAAAAGGAACTTGCACTTCAGACTGATTTTGTTTTCTCTGTGCAGAGAACAGGTAAAGTGAAAGTGTCTTCTAAGACTTGTGGTGGTAGAATCTGGCTCTGTTTTTGTTGTTGTTTCTGGCAGTATGAATGGCCTTCAGGAAAAGCTGCTTCTAAGTTTTGCCTGTTTTAGAAGTAATAACTAGCCCAGATTCATGTGTTTTACTGTCCTAGAAAGTGGAGATCATTGCTTTAATGAAGAAGTTACTTCTGCATTAGTCATGGTAGGAAAAAATTTCTGCAGTTCTCAAGTTCTTCATAGCCATGACTTCATTGAATCCTGGTAGAAATACTGGACAGTAATTCTGCTGGAGTCAAGATTTGCTTCTCTCCACATATTCTGGTATTGGATCAAAAAAAAAGACTGTTTAAATTATGATGATGTGTAGGTAACTTTCAAATTTAGAAGCAGCAGCATATTTTTCCATAACCGAAATCATGAAATATTTGTCTTAAGTTTTCCGCTAAAACCAAATGAGCAAAAAGTCATTATGAGAGGATGCGGTTAATTTAGCGCTATTAAGTCCTAGGAGATCCTTTTCAGCTTAGTGTTTTCCATTTAAACTTGAAGTTGTGCACAACACAAAAGAGCAAGTTTGGGGTATTGGTATGTTATGCTACTTGGCAATGGAATTTACATTTTGATTTTAGTACCAAAAAGCTACCTTTAGGTTTAGTTCACTTGGTATTCTCAATTCCTTGAACACTTGTTATTTGTGGTAGGGGAGGTAACCTTCCAGTGAGATGGAAGGGTGGATGTCCTATTATGCCATAACAAAGTCTCTGAAGGTCATTGGGATCAGGACTACACCCAGTGCCTGACTTGAGGTTCAGACACGAAAAATGTCACCCTTAAATTCTTTCAAAATAGATTTTCTTTGCATTAGTGTGTGTATAGAGTCTACAGCGTAGTCTGATGTGAACTTTTCATTGGCACTCTGTAGGCAGGGGCAGAGTATTTTGCTTATGTCTTCATTTCTCTTGGGAAATCATTGCTATTTATTCTCATGTGGGTGTACTCCTTACTGCGCTATTTGGTAGTATTTATGGGGAAACATGAATGCTTGTTGTGGGTGTTTTTCTTCTCTTGCCAGGAACCGCTGGAACAAAGGTGAATGTGAAACTTCCTCTCCCTCAAACAATTGCTGATCTTTCCAGCTTTGCCTCTGGTTCCGAGTGGCTGCATGTGGTTTTTCTCACCTCTGAGAAAGTTCCCAACTGTGAATGGGTTTACAGCTTATCGAGGAGCAAGACAGGAACCGGGAGTTAGCGGAAGGGTTAGTTTCTGCTTGGTTGTCTATGGATTTATTGATTTAGGTATTGTGTTTTAATGTAGTTCTTTGGCAGTGATGTCGTTTGCTTCTCACCGTGGAAGCCCACAGAATGCCGAGCTGTATTTCTGTCTCCGGCAGCTGAGCTGGAATCACTGCCCACCACCTTAAAACTGAACGTGTCTCTCTAGCTGTGGGCCAGCAAGCAAGGTGGAGTGAAACAATCCTGTTGCTTACCGGCATTGAGCACAGGAAGCAATGTTGGCAGCAGAAGGTGGGCAAAAGTGAGTGCCACAGACTTTCTCCTTTCTGGGTTTCCTGCTTCATTTGCCAGGCCTCATTTGCTGTTTAAAAAAATTCATGCCTTTCTGTGGATAAGATCTCCTGCTTCCCCCTGCCAACCACCACGTCCTTCACTGAAGTGTAGGGTTTCTTAATTAAGTCCCTACATGAGCAGCAGCATTCCTAGAAAGTGAAGTTCAGCTTCCATAGGATTAGCGTCTAAACCAGAACAAGCCTGGTCAGACACAGGAGCCTTTCAAGCAGGAGTGCTGGCAGTTAGTGACTCTGTGGTTTGTCTGTTTGTCCCTTTTAAGCACTGATTAATCCTATCCATGTTTTCCTCGATTTTCTTCCTAATTCAGGTATCAGCACTTGGCTGAAGGGGAGGTGGTAGGTAGGATGCAGAGGCTGGTCTTTCTGTGAGCTGAGCCATACAATTAACTGGCTTGTTTCTAGCCATCCAGTTTTGAGTAACTGTGGGAGGAAATGTAAGACAAATTGTGAAGGATTCTGAAAATTTAGGAGGTATTTTGGAGCCAAGACTGGGTTTTTAACTGTGCACTTGAAGAGGAGAAGAATCCTTACGCATTCTTGCTTTAACCCTGTAAATGCTGGCTGGCTTGTGGATAGCAAGTGAAGTGTGGACAAAAATCCCCACATAACCAGTAGAACTCATTCTTCTAAGCATCTCTTTTGATAGTTAAACAAATCCCCTATTTACCAAGGTCTGGAAGTGGTGGTTCTTAGACTGGAGAGACACTCCAGTGGCTGCTGGCTCACTCTCAGAAGCAACCATTTTGGACATGATGAGTAAAGTTCTTTGTTTTCCATGATGAAGTATTTCAGTGGGTAGTGCTCTCCAGAAACAACGACAACAGTCTAGCACAAAAGTTTCCTGTACCAAACAGGAGAGACCAAGCTCCCTCATTGATAAGAAATAATCTAGCCCTGTAGTCCCGGGTGGCTGGTCAGGAAGCCTGTCTAATGTGGCCAGGTAAGGAAGGGCAGGGTGAAGGCAAGGGTGGTGTCCCTGGAGCTCCTCAGTCTTTGACACATCCTTAACTCATAGGCAGCACAGCCAAATTTATGCAATTGTGCTGTATTTTTTGAGTCATACCTGACAAATCTGCTTTTGGTCTCTGTGTTTGTAACGTGTACCAATGTTAGAGGCACAGGATGATCAATGTGAGAGCTCAAAGGCAAGTTCAAAGAATTCTCATAGTTATTGATTGCTAATCTGCTTTTAGTGCACTCTCCAGAAACTGTAACACAGTATGCAATGATGCTCTGTCACACCTTTGCATTCAACACTTTTGAACTGCTCCTGGAGCCCTCCGCAATTCATTTTCATCTCTCTTGAGCTTTACTTTTCTACAGAAGCAAAAAATATGCATAGTTTCATCTAAATTGTTTTTGCGGGCGCTATACTTCACCCAGTTGGGATTTGATCTCTTTGGGTTTCTGTGGTGTCTAATGAAAAAATCTTTTTGGTTAAAAGCAAGAAGAGACGTTAGGTATTTACGGTCCATCATCAATTTGGATGCATATTGCCAATAAAGACGATCGATACCTTAAGTCAAGTAGGGTTGTAGGAGAACTGGGGACTTAACGTTTTGCTGACAACAGCTGGATGCCACAACTAAGGCTAACAGAACTGTTCCACCTCCTGTCCCCCACTAGACAAATGGTAGGTACTCTAAGGTCATATGAAGATAAAGATCACTCTTCCCCATCATTTATTGTGTTGTAACAATATACACTGGTCCAATCTCAGGATTTTTTGTAAGGCTTTTTTTTTTTTTCTGTAGACTTGAAAAAAGGAACTTTCAATAAAAAGTTCAGTATAATCTCAAGCACAGATTTCAGGGTCTTGTGAATCTTACAGCTAAAAACACAGAGGTGTGGTTGCAACAGAAAGGGTATGTATGTGTCGAAGGTTAAGTATTTTTTTTCTGGACTATGCAAGGGATGTCCCTGCTAGATTCCTGACGAAGTGAAATTAACAGAAATACTGCCTGAGTGAGTATCTTACAGATAGGAGGTCAGCCTGTTTCACAAGTGAATTATCAAGTGAACCAGGATGTTCCTATCTTTGACTATGTGTATGCCTGGATGATAGAAAATGTTGGAGGATTAGCAAATGACATCAAATGTTCTTTGCCACAGCAATTTTGAAGTAGAATTTGCTTCAGCTTGAAGAATGGGACCTTATCTCTTGGTATGGCTGAGTCTATTTTGTCGCAAATGAGAGACTGCTTTTTTCAGATGAATACCTTTTTTTAAAAAGGATTTAACTTTTTCTTCTGATTCAACCTTCAAGATGGAGCTATGAAAAGATTAAAAAAATAGCATGTTAAGGTACCTGAAGTTTTAATTCTTGAGTTTAGGTTTTAAGTTTATCTGCCAGCAGCTAAAGTCCTATCTTAATGATACTGGGAGTAATGTGGGTAATACATTTCGGACTTCTGCAAAGCCGTGTGACAGAGACTAGAGATACCTGAACAAAAAAAACTCTTTAGGAAACTAACCTTAAAATTTGAAGTTCTAAAAGTTCAATGTATATAATGATATTGTGCATTCACAGCATCCTGTGTTGATATTCTGTCCTTTTAGTTTAATAGTACAGTATTTATAAGAAATTGCATTCACAACTTTCTTCAAGCCCCTAGTTCTTCTCAGCATACCTGCTAAATTAACATAACTTACAAAATTTGAAGCCACAGACATTCCAAATATCAGAATACTCAGTGCTTTGGCTTTGAGGAGTTAAGGTTGACAATATGATTTTGAGTGTTCTGTGATCAGTTTTGACTTTTGCGATACGAAATGGATGGCTTGTGTTTGTAATACTAATTTGAGTAATAGAATGGTGTCTTCTTTTTTTAATAAAATGCAGTAATATCCTGATAGGGACACTCACCCATACTGAGTTGTGCATTATGGGTCTGTGGGGGGAGAGACTCAGCACAAGTGATAGAAGAACAAAATGTGTTGAGGAGGCTGGAAACCAGACTCAGTACTTTCCTTGAGACTGTCTATCCCACATCAGTTACACAGGAAAGTCATTAAGTTCTGGCTGTCTTCTGAAATGCATCAGCTGAGTCCTGATAATTCTAGTTGCCAGCAGACCAGAAACCAACTAATTGCCTTTTCTGTAAACAGTTTACCATTATGTATTTGGTATTCAGCAGAGAAGGAAAGGAAAAGATATGCCCTCTGACTTTTCTTATGTGAAATCGAGTAACAGAGAAGGCATGGCAAAATCCGTGCTTTCCAACAGATGAATTTTAATTAGACTCTGAAGGGCTTTATGTAGGGTGTTTGTCTCTTCACTAGTGTTTCTTGTTTTTTAAACAAGTTGATTTCATCCCGCACCAAAGCAGTGTGGAAAAAAAAAAAAAAAAGGCAGCATTAAAAGCTCTTAGAATATCTTTATTAAAAGCAGAATGTGACTGTCATTCCAATGCATGCAAACAATGCTAACACTAATTGTTTTGCACTAAGATATGTTAATGCAGTGGATTTAATTGACCCAGTGAACCATGAGAGTCATAGTCTTTTTATGTAGGCCTATCCTCTTTGGAAAGTTGTGGGTTAAAAATATTTCAGTGATGTAATGTGTTCCTTGTTTGCTGCTCTTGTGATGGAGATGAGATGAGACACCAGATGTAATAAGCTGAGTACTCCCCTGGGACTTCTTGGTGGGGTGTTTTGCAATAATGGAGACAGGGATGCTGCATCTGGGCAGTGGCAGAGTGACTCCTACATTGTGGAGCTGTATGTACAATTGTAGCTTTTGTGAGCTTAAACAAATCTGTAGTTCTCCTCCATTGGCTGAAGAACTGACTTTCATCTTTCTTTTCCCAATATGTGGAATGAGTTAGAGTAGCTTAGTATTATCTTTCCTGTTTGGTTGTGGTCCAAGAGACCTCAAGGATCTGGCACATCAGACAGTCCTGAAGTGTTTTTATCTAAGTTGGAAAGAGTTGCATCAGTTTAATTTCTCTCATCTGAGCAGATCATATCAGTTGTGAGAGGTAAATGAACTTTTCTTATCTTATGATTTTTAGTTACTTTGCCACTTGCACGAAGATTTATTCTGAAGTATAATGGTTTTATGCTTTGATAACGTTATATGAGTGGAGAACACCATTTAGATAAGTGACAAAAGCTTGCAAAAAGCTTGTTGTTTTGCGTGTGTGTGTGTGTATATATATACATACATATGAAAGCTTGCCACTTTGATTTACTTCCTCTGCTACCTTGATATGTGAACTGCTAAAGCTCTGGAGTTAAGATGAGGTAGGAAAGGCGTCACTTTTCCAGGTAGGGCTTTCAATGTTTGAATGATGCTGGAAAAAAAAAAAGTAAAGAATCCACGCAGAAGTTCTCAAAGGAATTTGAGTTGTGTGTTCTTGGGTCAAATCTGATACTGCTGTTTCAAGACCTGGCTCTCAAATTGTCTGTTTGCAGCTGAAAGCAGATGTCAATCTAAGGATGAATCTGGACTCACCTGACTATATTTTGAGAGTCAGACATCACTGGCTGTCTCTGATTCTCAGATCCCTGGTTTCACTGTTAATTCAGTTGCCTTTTGTTAAGTCTGACAACAGTTCCTTCATAGTTCAATGACAGCCTGCAAAGCAGATAAAGCCTTGGCTATGTCCCTGTGTGATGATGGTTGGCTGACTGCAGCTGCTGCTTGACTGCAGCTCAGGTAGTGTTTTTCTGTTTGGCAGTCTGAAATACAGAGTTAATGCTTAACATCCGGAAGTAATACCCTGTGGTTATACTTTCTGACTGCTCTGAGTAAGTTGCAAAGTGGTCAAGATGCTGTTCTCCCCTCGCTTAATGGCCTAGTTTTCTCTTCAGAGGAATATGAGGATTTATCTTCTACTGCATTGTTTGAGGAGGGGTGTGGAAGAGTGGGCACTGCAAGAACTGGTGGTGGCTTGAAAATGCTTCTTGGGATCCAGACAAAAAGTAACGTCTGGAGTATTTCTGTTTATTGTCTGTGAGAGGCACAAGGAAATAAGAGAGAGCAGCCAGCAAACTCCTCTGAACCAGAGGAAGAGTTCAGAGTGACAGAACTGAGCCTTGCTGCCCATTGCGTCTCTGTTGCACGTTGCCCATAAATCTAGTGACACAAGTAGGTCAGGGCTCCTCCACTCCAGAAAACTGGAGTGGGAAAATGAGGCCTGAAGTTCAGAGCCAGATTATCAAGTAGAAAAGGGAGAAACCTCCCATTCTCTCCTCCAAAATCTCCCAACTCTGCAGGTGAGTTCTCAAGCAAGTACCAGATCTACGGGCAAGTCTGCAGGCAGGATTTTTTTCCACTTTCACTTAGTAGAGTAAATGATCTTGATTTCTTCTTGTGATTAAGGGTTGAAGATGATAGTGGAAGATGCTCAGGACTGATATGCTGTCTGAATGTGAGGAAGCTGATGTAGAATACTGGATGATCCTATATTGCCTCAATTAATTGGGAATCTCCAGTCATGGCAAAATTTCATTTACTTTTCTCTAAAGAGAAATGACCTGCCAGGTTTGCTAAGTTCCCTCGCCTCAAGGCAAAGTCGTTCATATTTTCTGACTTCTGTTTTCTTGCAGCTGAAACTGCTCAGTCTTTAGGTTAAACAGAAGCATGCAAAAAATTTAAAAATTTAAATCTGGGCATTTGGCCATAGTAAACAGATTAGGAGTTGCTGCTTCTCTGAATGTTTAATGACAATAAAATAAATTGTTACGAAGTACTTTATGCCTCATTTGTAGCAAAGTACCACTTTTATCTCAAAGTGTTGTTTGCACATGTGTGGTGTGTAAATGCTGTTTAGATTTGAATGCCTCTCTATTTTTGGTTGACACTAACCTCAAATGGTGGTTGGTTCCTTGGGATTCATTAGCGTGCTTTCTGCTAACCCAAAGCATGTACTTGACCTGTGAAAGCGTGCTGCTGCTGCTGCAGGGACTATTTGTGTTCTCTGTAATACGTGGGCTTTTGAGTGTTAGTCCTTCAGAGTGGTGCTGTTCTGTCAGTTTCCATCAGGGAGAGACTCAGTGTGTTGTGCTGCTTCCTTTCTCTTTTGGAGTTTAACACGAATTTTTTGCTATTATGTCAAGAAACGTGCATTGATCATGCAGGTGATATTCACATCTCAAGGCTGAGAGTGCAGGGTTTGCATAGAAACTCTGTGTGTCCATTGAATAGTGATTTAAAGTGAAGTCTTGCTGCAATTGTTACCAGTGGCAGTGGTAAGAACTTGGAAAAAAGGGCTGTATGGGTGAGATTGCTCTCTGCAAAGACGCTTCTGGAAGTACCTTCACACAGAGGCTGCGAATACAGTGCACATCAGAATCTAAGCTGGAATACTTGTTAGAGGTATGACTGGTATCTGAAGCAGGAATTTGAGCTATATGCAGGTGTGCTTTTTTTGTTTGTTCTTAATTGGTCCTTATTTGTATGACTACAGCTAAAGTAGTTACATGTGTGAAAAGCTTCAGTCATATTTTGTATTTAAATCCTTCACGTTGAGATCATGCATCTCCTACAGTTATTAAAAATGATTGTTTCTGACACCTTGTGGTTGAGCCTCACAGCAGCAGCAATAGGAAAAGCTTCATTAGAGGGGGAGAGTTTGTTTTTCCTTGCTGCATAATGCTGCTTTTCTGGCTCTACTCTAAAAGCGCAGCCTTGTTGTGTGACAGTATGTTAACCTTGTTGTCTGTACTCATCCTTTCTCCTTTCAGGATGAGAAAATTAATTGAAGCTCCGTGAATTTGTGTTGAACTATGAAGGACCCTTCTAGGGTTCTGGAAATCCAATTTTATCACGTGTATAGTACATCCCTAACAATGGGATTTATGGACTATAAGAAATAAAGCTGCCTTTTTCCAAGCTTTTTATTTTTCCTGCATAAGCATTTTTTATTGTTCATCTGTTTTCAATAGCTCTCAATAAGGGATGGGTTTTATAAAACATTTTTACAATAAAAGCTTTGAAGCGTATCGTTGCTTGAGTTCATCTTACCCTGAAATAGCTTTTTTCCTCAAATACTTTGCTTGTATCACATGGGACTGCTGTATCTCCCAGCCATTGCTTGGACTTGTTGGGTCCAACTGGGACGACTTTGACTGAGAGTGACTGTCTGCAAGTGTAGCCTCTAGGTGCATGCAGAAGGTGCACTTTGTTCTTCTGGAAGTCCCTGCTCTGCTTGGAAAAAGCAAGACAGCCTTTAAAACATGAGCGAGAGAATCTGCCACGTGACGGAGTCAGCAAGGCATAACTGCAAGTTCTCATCGTTTATGTTTGGCTTATACTGGGAAAAGGACATCTCTGAATTATAACGTGTGAAGGTTTCCTCAGATCTGGTGAAGTACCCTTGGAGAGTTCTTATATTGCTGGTACAGTTGTTTAAACTGGGATCCTTTGTCCATATAGGAGCTTTGCACGGGAAGCAATGTTGCTAATGGGCATCAGTACTTCAGCTAAGGTCTCTGTGGTTGATCAAGCCTGTGAATTTCAAATAACTTGTGCAGAAATCCTTTATGGACCTGAAACCATTCCAGAGGTTTAAGAGGATTAGGATTGCTGGGTTTATCTTTTCTCCTTGGTAAGGACAGAAGACAGGAGAATGGACACATTTACTGTATGTGATTATTGGCTGAATCCTGCAAAAAGTGGGCTGTGTAGCTTGATAACAGCTCTGATGCAAAGCTGCATAACTTGCATGTGTCTCTTTTTTGTCATTATCTAAGCCTGCTTAGGCTGAGGCTTTCTTTTCCTCAATGCTAGTTTCTGCATGGCAAGTGCTTCCTGCAATACAGGACTAAAAAGGGGTTTTGAGAGTTTCTTTCCCATTACAAGGTAGGATGCTCCATACCTCAATAAATGTGGTAAGGGTTGAACTTTTTCTGCAGGTCATGTTTCTCTTTAGACCCAACAGGGTCTGTTACACTCTCCTGGACTGTGCTCTTTAAAGAAGAATGCCAAGTGCTCTGAATACTTCAGGTACTTTACTAAGAGCTAGCATCTGCTGCTCTTCTCCAAAGAGCAGTCTTGTTACTGGCCCGTTTGTTCATGTTTTGTGTCACCTGTCAGGAACAGCTTCTGATAGTTGGATGTCAGATACCTGCAGGCATGTCAGCATGGCTCTGCCTCCACGCAGGGCAGTCTGTGTTAATACTCTGAATTGAAGAGAGTAGCTGGCGCCTGGAAACTCCAACTCTTCTGCATGCCCTGGCCTTCCCCATGTCAGATTAGCAAATGGCTGTAATAGCCAATTCAAGCCGGGAGAAACATGCTTCAGGGAAATGTGTTTCAGAGCAGCAGGAGCAGAGCGGAAACTTAGTCCTGAGAAATCTTTTTGACATACATGTGTTGAATTTTAGGTATAATGTTGAACTTGTAACTCTGGAAATATAAGCAAAATATAAAACCCATCTGTTGTTTTCTGCTTAATTATGCCTTCTGTTATAGGGTCTGTGAGCTAAGGCTTGCTATTGTCATGAGTTTTCTCTTTCTGTTCATATTTTGTTCCAGATCTTCAGGGGATCTGCAGCAGGCGTAGGACTCAGAAGTTAAAGCAGCATGTCTAGGCTGTTTTAATGCCTCTGCTGTTCGAACTAGCAGCAAGTCTATATTAAGTCCTGAAAATAAGTTGTTGGCTAGTAATTATGGGTGTCCCGCTTCTTTAATATGGTTTTGCCTGAAGATCAGGAGGTGATAGAGGTAACCACACAGGACCCAAGCATTTACATACAAGATGAAGCTCTAGCCTACTAGTATGTTTTTCTGAAGCATGTCTGTGAGGCAGTCAGAATACTTCCAGGGAGCTTCTAGTATTCATTACAATGGTTTTCACTTCTACGTGAGTGTCCTATGGTAGCTTTTAATGCAAGTGGTGTTGCAGAGCTCCCAAAGGATATCCAGATTATGAGTTTGTGACAGTACTTAAAATAATAGGCATTTAGTAGCCCAGTTAGGCTACTAAAGTTACTAAAGTTAGGCTACTAGTTAGGCTACTAGTTTAGGGCTTTAAACTAGAGTCGAAGGGGGAAGGGGCTAAAACCAGGCACGCCGGTGAAGACCTAAGGGATGGTACGCTACAATCAGAGGGGCTGTGTGCCAGTGAGGTCCTTCGGTTCGATCCACAAGGTGCTGAGTGTAAGGAGACGCACCTGAAATGCTTCTACACAAACGCACGCAGTATGAGGAATAAAATGGATGAGCTAGAAGTCCTGGCCCAGTCCCGCAACTACGACATCATCGGCATAAGCGAAACCTGGTGGGATGAGTCCTGTGACTGGGGTGTTGCGATAGACGGTTACAGGCTCTTCAGGAGGGACAGGCAGGGTAGGCGAGGTGGTGGGGTGGCGATGTATGTGAAGCAGGGGCTGGACTGTGTGGAACTTCAGGTCGGCGATGGCAAAGTTGAGAGCCTCTGGGTAAGGATCAAGGGACGAACGAATAAAGGGGATGTCGTTGTGGGAGTCTATTACAGACCGCCTGGCCAGGACGATAGCGCCGATAACTTATTCTTTACAGAACTAAGAGAGGCCTCGAGATTAACTCCCCTTGTCCTTATGGGGGACTTCAACTTGCCAGACGTTAACTGGGAGTGCCACACGGCTGACACGAGCAAGTCCAGGAGGTTCATGAAGCACCTAGATGATAACTTTTTGGTGCAGGTGCTAACGGAGCCAACTAGGAAAGGTGCCCTCCTAGACCTGTTGCTAGAAAACAGAGAGGGTCTGGTGGGAGATGTGGTGATTGGTGGCCGCCTCGGTCATAGCGACCATGAAGTGGTTGAGTTCAAAATTTACGGTGACAGAAGGAAAAGTGCCACCAAAACCTCATCCCTAGATATGGGGAAGGCGGACTTCAGGCTGCTCGGGGAACTAGTCAGCAAGGTCCCCTGGGAAGCTGCTCTTGAAGGCCTTGATGTCCACCAGTGCTGGTCACTCTTTAAGCGATGCCTCCTAGAAGCACAAGATCAGGCGATTCCTAAATATCGCAAGTCAGGCAGGCGGGGCAGGAGGCCGTCGTGGCTGACCAGGAACATTCTTATGGAGATTAGGCGGAAACAGAGAGTGTTTCGCTACTGGAAGGAGGGCCAGGTGACATGGAAAGAATACAGGGATGCTGCTCGTGTCTGTAGGAAGAAAATTCGTGTGGCTAAAGCACACCTAGAGTTGAAGCTGGCTGTGTCTGTGAGAGATAATAAAAAGGGTTTCTTTAGATATGTGAATGGAAAAAGGAGAACTAAAGAATACATAGGGCCGCTCCTTGACAGGGAAGGTCTTCTCACAGACGATGACATAGGCAAAGCAGAGACGCTTAACGCCTTCTTTGCCTCTGTCTTCAATGCCGATGATGGGCTTCGGGACCCAGGGTGCCCCGAGCTGGAGGACCGGGACGGTGGGGATGACAAACTCCCAACCGACCCTGAACGTGTGCGGGATCTGCTACTCCACCTGGATCCCTACAAGTCCATGGGTCCGGATGGGATTCATCCCCGGGTGCTGAAGGAGCTGGCGGACATCATCGCGGAACCTCTCTCAATTATTTTTCAACGATCCTGGGAGTCTGGAGAGGTCCCGGTAGACTGGAAGCTGGCAAATGTTGTGCCGATTTTCAAGAAGGGTCAGAAAGAAGACCCTAGCAATTACAGGCCTGTCAGTCTCACGTCAGTGCCTGGTAAAATCATGGAGAAGATGGTTCTCGAACGTATTGAGGCGCACCTGGGGGACAAAGCAGTCATTGGTCCCAGCCAGCATGGGTTTGTGAAGGGTAGGTCCTGCCTAACTAACCTGATTTCCTTTTATGATAAGATCACCCGTATGGTAGACCAAGGGAAACCAGCTGATGTGATTTTTTTGGACTTCAGCAAGGCTTTTGACACGGTTTCCCATAGGATCCTACTGGACAAAATGTCCAGCATACAGCTAAATAAAAACATCATACGATGGGTGAGCAATTGGCTAACGGGCAGGGCCCAAAGGGTTATGGTGAATGGGGCTGCGTCAGGCTGGCGGGCGGTCACCAGTGGGGTCCCTCAAGGCTCCATTTTAGGGCCGGTACTTTTCAATATTTTTATAAACGATCTGGATGTAGGAATAGAAGGCATTTTGAGCAAGTTTGCTGATGACACCAAACTTGGAGGAGTTGTGGACTCGAATGAGGGTGGAAAGGCCTTGCAGAGGGATCTGGATAGGTTGGAGAGCTGGGCGATCGCCAACCGCATGAAGTTCAATAAGAGCAAGTGCCGGGTCCTGCACCTGGGACGGGGAAACCCTGGCTGCACGTACAGACTGGGCGATGAGACGCTGGAGAGCAGCCTAGAAGAGAGGGATCTGGGGGTCGTGGTAGACAACAAGTTGAATATGAGCCGGCAGTGTGCCCTGGCAGCCAGGAGGGCCAACCGTGTCCTGGGGTGCATCAAGCACGGCATCGCTAGTAGGTCGAGGGAGGTGATTGTCCCGCTCTACTCTGCGCTGGTGCGGCCTCACCTCGAGTACTGTGTGCAGTTCTGGGCACCACAGTATAAAAAGGACATGAAACTGTTGGAGAGTGTCCAGAGGAGGGCTACGAAGATGGTGAAAGGCCTGGAGGGGAAGACGTACGAGGAACGGCTGAGGGCACTGGGCCTGTTCAGCCTGGAGAAGAGGAGGCTGAGGGGAGACCTCATCGCAGTCTACAACTTCCTCGTAAGGGGGTGTCGAGAGGCAGGAGACCTTTTCTCCATTAACACCAGCGACAGGACCCGCGGGAATGGAGTTAAGCTGAGGCAGGGGAAGTTTAGGCTGGACATCAGGAAAGGGTTCTTCACAGAGAGAGTGGTTGCACACTGGAACAGGCTCCCCAGGGAAGTGGTCACTGCACCGAGCCTGACTGAATTTAAGAAGAGATTGGACTGTGCACTTAGTCACATGGTCTGAACTTGGGTAGACCTGTGCGGTGTCAAGAGTTGGACTTGATGATCCTTAAGGGTCCCTTCCAACTTAGGATATTCTATGATTCTATGATTAAATTTGAAATTTAGTGCCACTTTTATGGGGCTTGGCTGTAAATCAGCAGCATGAGTCCTCTTTTGACCTCATGTGCTTGGTGGCAACTGTTATACTTTCTTTTTTAAAATGGGATTAAAAGGAGTTTGATAAAGGGAGAGGAGGCTTTCAAGTAGATCTGCCACACTCAGCACCTTAATTCTATCTTTTCTCTCCACATGCAATCAGAATTTAATGATAGACAGTTCACAAAAGCCTTACAGATTCCTATCTGTAATATTTGTAGTAATGATTGTCATGTTGAACATGTTGCTACTGAGTTATATTTTCAAACTTTTGGGGGTCAAATTGAATATTAGGGAAAAAATATGTAATTATCAAAACCAAACCAATGTCAGTGCTTTAATGAAAGGAAACTCAGCCTTAGTTGGTCTATGTGTGTTGGGCTTATGCAGCAAGGTTTTGGCAGTGGGGAGCTGCAGGGATGGCCTCTGTGAACAGAGCCTGGCCTGTGTTAGATAAGAGCCAATTCCAGCTGCCTCCAAAATGGACCTGCCCATGATGAGAGCTGAGCCACGGAGTGACGCTGGGTGGGCCTCTGGGAGAGCAGATTTAAGGAAGGGGAAAAAAAGGGCAACAGCAGCTGGGGGAGAGGAGTGAGAAAAGGCAAGCAAAGCTGCCCTGCAGACCCTAAGGCAAGTGCAGCTGGAGGTGCTCCAGGCAGGCAGCAGCAGTTCCCCTGCGGGCTGTGCAGGGAGAGGCCCCTGGTGGAGCAGGCTGTCCCCCTGCAGCCCATGGGTCCCCCATGGAGCAGATCTCCACGCTGCAGCCCCCCCGTGGGTGGAGGAGCCCCCGCTGGAGCAGGTGGATGTGGCCTGGAGGAGGCTGCGGCCCGTGGAGAGCCCCTGCAGGAGCAGGCCCCGGGCCGGAGCTGCAGCCCATGGAGAGGAGCCCCCGCAGGAGCAGGGGGTCTGGGGGGAGCTGCCGCCCAGCCGTGGGGGACCCGTGCTGGAGCAGTTTGCTCCTGGGGGATGGATGGACCCTGGGTATGGAGCCGTGTGGGAGCAGCGCTTGAGGAGCTGCTGCCTGTGGGCAGCCCCCACAGGCTCAGTTTGGGAAGGACGACATCCCATGGGAGGGACCCCACGGGGAGCAGGGACAGGGAGGGACCGTGAAGGAACGGCACTGACAAAGTGTCAGGGACTGACTGCAGCCCCTATTCACTGTTCCCCCACACCACTTGTGGGGAAGGCACAGAAAAGGGTGGATAGGGGGAAGGTGTTTTTAGTTTCCTTTTTTTTTTTTTTTTCCACTGTGCTAAACTGCTAGTAATACGCAATAAATTGCATTAATCTCCTTATGCTGACCCTATTTTGCCTATGACAATAACTGTTGAGTGAACTCCCTGTCCTTATTTCAACCCTAAAGTACTTTTCATATTTTCTCCCTTCCCTCCTTTGGGGAAGAGGAGTGAGAGCAATTGCGGGTGGAGTTTAGCTGCCCAAGTTGGTAAAATCACCACACCGTGTTTAATTCCTGCTTCAGAAAAGGCACACGTCTTCCAAAGAAGCGTATTTTTGTGCTAGCCAGAACATGCAGGGTCTCTGCAGCTCTTTGCTGCCTTGCCTGTTCCTCCTCTTTCACCAGTAGCCCTTGCAAACCTGGTTCCTGGGAAGTGGCACTAGCCTCTGAGCATGCAGGTGCTGCTGCCCTGACAGTCTGAATCTTCTCAAGTAGTGATTCCTGCCTTTGGACATCTTGCTCATTGCAGGTCTTTCCAGGACTTGAACAGAGAGTAAATCTTTATTTCTTTATCTGTCTAACCCTTCATCCCTCTTTGAGAATCCTCTTCCTGCCTAGGGTGGTAATCCTGTTGTAGAGGCCCAAGGGTATCTTTATTGTACAGAGCTTTATAGTGGCATTGTGCCAGTAGCCTTGCAGGTTGAGAAGCCAATGTAAGCGATCTGAGTGGAGAAGGGAGAAATTAAGTGCTGGTGGGAAATAACTGATTCACATCCCTTCCAGTTCTGTGCTTTTTTTTTTTTTTTTTTTTTTTTTTTGTCAGCAAGTGGATCAATCACAGGAGTTAAATGTAGAGACACTATCTTGGCATACTTAGGATGTTTTTTCTTGAAAAATAAGACAATTGATTGCATCCACTGCGTTAGACTTACTGATGTAGATTTAGTTAAATCCTCTGGTACAGCTTCCTGTTGGGGGGAAGAAAAAGGCATTGAAATGAGACTCATCTTTGAGTGAACAAGAACATGGATGATGTGAAGAGTATAAGTTATTTTCAAGAGGGAGTTTCCACAATGGAGACATTACTAATGATGTTTCCTTGGAGACCTATCTTGACTAATATTTTCAATATTGTCTGTGAAATAACAAGCTCTAGCAATTTGTGAATAACAATGGTGCAATGTTCCTACTGCAAAAGGACTATACAGTACTACAGTAACACTGCACTGCAGAGTAGGAAAGTAGAAATGACGTGAATTCAGTGCTTCAAAATGCTGAGTGATGCATGGAGACCACCCCAATAAAACTTTTACTGGGCAGCTCATTGATTGCAGGCAGCTGAGAGGGATCCAGGGCGTGTTGCTCGAGTGTAAACTGACCATGGATTGTCAGCATGGTATAGCTGGAGGTGGGGAAAAAATACTGTGTATCAGGGAAGTATTTTTCATAAAAGAATAGTAGAGGCTCTCTAAAAGAGCCTGTTTAAGAGCTCAGATGGCAGTTTAATATAAACCAGAACAACTGCCACAAAGTGCTATTACATTGCTTGGAGAAAGTGGCAACTCCACCTTCCATGTACGGTTTCTTTAAAACTGTGGTGTGTTTGGGACTGTGAAACGAGAAATGGACCTTGTTTCCCAGAGGCAGAACAAAGCTGAGAGTTGGTGTGCTTATTCTGTGTGTGCTGCTGGGAAGTCATCCTTGGTCCCCCTCTGAAAATTCAGGGGGATGGAAATCAGTCATGGAAAAACAGGTTGAAACTAGAAGTTGTGATACCTGATTATGAAAATGAAGTTTTAAATTTTACCTTTGGGCAGCAGAAGCAGGGATGCTGAGTTAAAGCAAGAGGTCTTTAAACCACTGTCATGGTGCTGACCTTTTTCTGTGTAATCTGGGGAGAAAGTAATTTTCTTAATTAAAAATGCCTAGAACATCCTAACTATCATGCTTGCTATTTCATTGTCTTGCTGTTGGGTCTTACGTTTGTGTGTATGGAAACGTGGTGGCATGGCTACTCTATGGACCTTTTCTCCTATGAGAGGGGAATCTGGAAGGATGTAGACCACCTCTCCCAGCGCTGGCTGTACAGGTCACACTTGCCAGAAGTCAGATTCAATACAGTTTTCACTGGTCTTTGAAAATGTGAGTGTCTGTGGTACTCCTGGCCATAGATAACCCCCTGTAGCCTGATTTAGGCACCCAGTTATCTGAAAAGTTACATGCCTGGTAGAGCAGGGCTGCTCACAAAGTCTGTACTGTGCCGCAGCGACAGAGCTGTTAAGAGGTATGTGATTAGGCCTCTGCATCTCTTGGTCTGCCCTACTGTGGGCTTTGCTTCAAAAAACAGCTGCTTAATTAAACGTCAGGACTATTGCCAAATTCCAGCATGATGTAACTGAAACATTCTCTGCAGGCAGACTCTGACCAGGCAGTCAGTGTTGATTAGAAACCTGATGTGTCCTGGGGATCCTGCTCTCCAGAGGATGCTTGTCAGTTCAGACAGACTGGAAAGGGATGAACGGATGGGGGGAGCAAATGAGCTTTTCTGCAGTACTGAAAAGCTTTCAGTGAGCTGAGTCTCTTCCTCCAAGCAGTAAGTAGCTATTTGCAAGCACACAGCTCAGTTGTCTGTCAGTTACAGATACTCCTGCATGTTTTTACAATGCTGCCACAAAAGCCAGCCGAGTTCAGCGTGCTATATCAGTGCAGACTTGTTACATGAAGAGAGTGACATGACCACCTACTTCATCCCTTGATTTTTACAGCTTTTCTTGAAGGAATAACTCATTGTGGAAGATAACATTTTTCATGACCCTGCATTCCTCTGCAGGGATCCTGTTACGTGTCACTTGGCTGTTTGTTTTACCCGCTGTGGTGGGTACTTGATCAACTTGCAAGAGAGGTTTTAATTCTCCGCTGTTCTTTTCAGCAAAGAATTAGAAGATTAACTGTTTGCCCTTACCAGCAAAGAGGAGAAAAAGCTTTTCGTGGTCTCTTCCAGAACTGAAACATTGGGTTGGTTGTTCCTGCTACTAGATTGCAAGGAAAGAATAAAATTCCACTCCTCCAGATCTTGTTGCCGTGTGTCAGATGGCTATAGAAAGACAGAGTTGAGGAAACAAACAGTATTTAGTACTACATGGCTTGGTAGACATTTGCTTGTCTGCTGGCAGACTGTTTAAGTCAAGGATTTCTGCTGAGAGACTTAAGGGGGAGGTAGCTTTGAGGAGATTTCATGGGCTTGAAGGGCATCATGAGAGTGACTGTGGCCTGGGAATGTCACTGGGGAGTAGGTGGACTTGAAGACTGTGCAGAAAGAGATGTTTGTTTGGCATGTTATAGCAAATGGAGTGAGTCTAAATCAAATAGTGGTACCTCTCCTTCAGGCACTGTGTCTGGGGATAAGTTCTACTGTGTTTATTTTAAATGTGAATAGTGCATGCAGTGTTAGTTCTTGCCTTAAGTTAATTTTGGTGGCGTGAAAGAAGAATACTTATTTTGGAAATGGAGACTGCCAAAATGCTTAAGGAAGGTTATTCAGCACTGGTGTAAACCAGCGGAGGGGGGTAATGAATGCTCAGGCTGAGGCTTATCCCGTTGCATGTCTTGCATAGAGAAAGGTCACCATGGTGACAAATCAAGTTTTGCATAATGAATTCCTCAAAAACATTCATTTAAAACCAGGTACTAACAGTTGTTAGTTACAGTTGTTATTTGTTAGTTGGCTTTCAGGGAAGAAAAATGACAAAGGTGTGATGGTGGTCCTTTCTGGAGGAGGTGTGCTTTTCTGCAGGGTCAAACACGATAACTGTGCCAAAAGGGTGTCTGCTGTCTGGCATTGTCAGCCAGAACTGTGAGACGGCTCGACCTTTCTGTCTGACCCAGTCTGGTGGACGCATGCACAGTATCCATCTCTTCCTTTATGTGCCAGAGGTATTTTGGCAAAGGTTCTTCAATAGTAGTGTGCATTTTTAAATGTTGTAGGTATTGGATTCTGAATGTATGCAGTCATTTGTGAATGAACTGACACCAAAGATGTTTGCACCATTAATAGACGCCTGTCTCTACAGTTTCAGATTTTATGGTAATGCTTTCTGAAGCTGGCTGTTAGTATTGGGGCTCAAATTACTCTTTTTAACTGAAAATGTGGTGGTTTACAGAAGTAGTTATTGCCATATCTTAAGAAGTAACCAGATAGTTTGCTGTGAGATGTTCACTGGCATTGGAAATACAAAGCATGAATTTCAGAGAAGAAAAACTGGTGCAGTTGTTGCATTGTAAGACTTTAGTTTTTGAAGAGTTTTAAAAATGGAAATACTACTACATTTGCCGAGGCGATCGGCTCCGGGGCAGACGCGTTCTGCAGCGGAGCGGGGGATCGGGCCAGGCAGAGCTAGTTTTTCCGGCATCGAGCCTACTTGGGCCAGGAGCTGGCAGGGCTCATTGAGAGGGCTTTAAACTAGGTAAGAAGGGGGATGGGGCTGAAGCAAGGATTGTTGGGGCTGTGCCAGGGGGAACAATGGCAAGGCCGGAGGATAAGGTAATGGCCCAGCTGAAGTGCATCTACACCAATGCACACAGCATGGGTAACAAACAGGAGGAGCTGGAAGCCATCGTGCAGCAGGCAGGCTACGACTTGGTTGCCATCACGGAGACGTGGTGGGACCACTCTCATGACTGGAGTGCTGCAATGACTGGCTATAAGCTTTTCAGAAGGGACAGGCAGCACAGAAGGGGTGGCGGTGTGGCTCTCTATATTAGAGGGTCTTTCGATGTTGTGGAACTCGAGGCTGGGAATGACAAGGTCGGGTCCCTTTGGGTTAGGATCGGCAGGGACAACAAGGCTAGTGTCCTGGTTGGGGTCTGCTATAGACCGCCGAACCAGGATGAGGAGACGGATGAGGAGTTCTACAGGCAGCTGACAGAAGTTGCGAAATCGTCGGTGCTTGTTCTCGTGGGGGACTTCAACTTCCCTGACATATCCTGGAAGCACAACACAGCCCAGAGGAAGCAGTCTAGGAGGTTTCTGGAGAGCGTGGAAGATAGCTTCCTGACACAGCTGGTTAGTGAACCTACCAGGGGTGGTGCCCCGCTAGACCTTCTCTTCACAAACAGAGAAGGACTGGTGGAGGATGTGGTTGTTGGGACCTGTCTTGGGCAGAGTGACCACAAAATGGTGGAGCTCTCTATTCTTGGCGAGGCCAGGAAGGGGACCAGTAAAACCGCTGTATTGGACTTTCAGAGGGCTGACTTTATTGCTCTTTACAGATACCTTAAAGGAGGCTGTAGAGAGGTGGGGGTTGGCCTGTTCTCCCACGTGGCTGGTGACAGGACGAGGGGGAATGGGCTTAAGTTGCGCCAGGGGAGTTTTAGGTTAGATGTTAGGAAGAACTTCTTTACCGAAAGGGTTGTTAGACACTGGAACAGGCTGCCCAGGGAAGTGGTGGAGTCACCATCCCTGGAAGTCTTTAAAAGCCGTTTAGATGTAGAGCTTAAGGATATGGTTTAGTGGGGACTGTTAGCAACCTCTAGGTCAGAGGTTGGACTCGATGATCTTGAGGTCTCTTCCAACCTAGAAATTCTGTGATTCTGTATGCATCTGGGTGTGCATATTTATATGCAGAAATAAAGCCCCTCACAGAGCTTTCAGGTCAGCATGGATCAAACAGCATTTACTCCTGGGTTTACCTATGGATTATTGGATGTGCCATCCTTATCTATTATGTGCTATGTTTAGTAAAATGGTTGCAGAGAGAATCTTTCTAGAAAAGGAACAGTGGTGTTTTTGCAGTCTAAAAACATAATTATTTTCAGTTATTTTCCTACAGCAACTTCCCTTGGTGTATTTTGGTTTATTTCAGAGGTACAGTATAATCATTCCATTAGTACAAACATCTGTTCTACATTGGTGAAAGCGTATTTTTTTTTTATAAAACACTGCTTATACAATCTCATCTTTTCTACCCCACATTTTACATATATTTCTAGTTGTTTTCTGACAACAGGCATAGGATAAGTTTTTCTTGTATTCTTTGCTACTTCTTCCTTCCCTTACAGTCAGTGCATATGTTTTGAGCAAGTAACATCTAATAAAGCTTGCTCTCTTTGACAAAGGCTATGACAGACAGTGGTAAAACAGCTGTGATGATTTAAGTATTCTTGCCTTCTCACAGGTCCTCTGGTAGTGTATTTAAGATGAACATGCAGTTATTGGTTCAAAAAAAAATTTGGCTTTTTTAATGCTACTGAAGTTGGCTTGAGCTAATGTAGAGGTTCGTTGGTTTTTTTTTGTTTTTTTTTTTTTTTTTTCATTGAGACACCTACTGTGCAAGATGTCATCTTCTCTGTTTGTGTTGCAAGCACTGCTTACCATCAGCACAGGCGAGGTAATAGCTGAAGACGGGGTAATCAAATGTGGACTGCTGCTGTACCAGGGCATGGTCAGGGTACTCAGTGTGCTCCCTGGACAGAGTTAGTGGGCTTGATTGTCCCAGTCTGGTGTAGGGCTGTGGTGGTCTTCCTTGCAGCTGTAGGACTTGTACTTAAAAGTTTTAGAAAGTTTAGAAAAGCATTCAGACTTTCTTTAATGAAGGTGGTATTTAAGGAAATATTTAGATAATGTTTAAGTGAGAATTTGCTGCTTCACTATTAGCTTCAGTATCTTTTAGGGTTTTGTAGAAGCCAGCTTTAGTAAATGTGTGCTTGTGTTTCGGTATTAATGCATATCCCATTGGCAATTACTCCATGATATATAGAATCGCTTCTGTGTTTCAGTCAATTATGTTTTGTTTTACATACCAGTCAACTGGTTGAGGAGTATCTTAAAACTTCCCAAAGACCCTTTCTTCCTCTGTTAGATGGGTGGAGTAGCTCTTAGATTCTTCAACAAATGCAGGTTGAATAACGTGGTGGAGAACCAGGTAAATCAGCAAAACTTCTAATTAAGTTGGACAAGATGTATGGCTCCTTATTGTCACAGCACAGGTGGTTTTTGAAGACTAAACTTCATAAGGAGTAGGTCAGGTTCTTGGCATAGTATGCAGCATTTCTCAAACTGTAATTTTATAGTGGCATTTAGTTAAAACATATGTTAGAAAAAAATCATATGAGCAGTTAGCAGCTCTCTTAAGTGTAGTTAGCAAACGATAAGCTGTTCTTTTAAAAGGATATTGTGGAAATGAACACTGGAGCAAGCTTCCTGCACCTGTGTCTCTTTGACATCAGCTATGTTTTGATCTGATGCGCAGGCATGGGCATACAAAGTCTGTGAGATGCAGGTGTTTCCCTCTGGCTCGCGTAAACTCTGTGCTTCCCTGGAAATTAAATGCAGCTTGCTATTACCTACAACTACAAGAGTAGATGCTTACTAATTAAGGAAGTGCTTAGGTATATAAGGTGCCAAATGGCACTAGACAAGATTTTTTCAAAAAGGAGGGACAGGGAGGAAATGCGCAACTGTAGTTAATTCCCAGGACATAACTCTACTGCTCTGTGCTCTGCTTTTGCGTACAGAAGTCCTGACCTGCTCTGTCTCCTACCAAAAACTTGAAATTAGAAATTATGTTAATGAACTCAATTGGTAGAAATCATAAGACAAGTTGGAGCAAAGGCAGGAAGATGCAGAATAAATCCTGAATGGCTAAATTGCCCAGCATTTCTATTCCACACTTGAAGGTTGCTTTGAGAATGTCTCTTGCTGGTAGGATTGTGGTTGAGGAGTACAGCACTTCTCACAGAAATGATTTACCATTGATGGCTGCTTTCAGCAGAATTAAGCTAACCAGAGAGACTGAAAAAAAATGGAAGAAAATGAGTTGTATTTTGTTCAATTATGATAGTACTCATACTTAGATACTCTGGCCTAAGAAGCCTGTCATAAAAGCTGTTGTGGACTCTGCTTCATTTGTTTCATCAGGTCACATCTTTCAGAGTCACAAGGAGCAAGGTGCTAACCCTTACATAGAGCCAACTGGGCCATCTCCCTTCATTGTGCTACTTAGCAAGCACAGTTGGTTTCAGCATGATGTGAAAACCACCACCCTGAGTAACTGAGTGGCAGATTTTGTAAGGAAAGAACCGGAAGGAGCTTGCAGATAGCATGCTTGGACCTTAGCCTACAGACCACAGAGCCTGGTCTGCGCTTTCCATTAGTGTCAGACCAGTTCACAGTCCCGTTTCGATTTCTAGTTTCATTGCCATGCTACGAGACCTTGTGATTTTTTTTGTTTTGTTTTCATAGCATTTTGTCGAGATAATGAACTGTTTCCTCTGTACTTGTTGCTGTTATGTTGCCATAGGCAGTTGCACCACTTTATATGCCATCTATGCACTTCTCAACAATTTTCTGTTATTGTAAAGCTTAACAATGTGTTTTTCTTTTTTTGTTTGTCTGTAGAGAATACTTTTGATATTTATCTTTGGTGTGGCTTTTATTCTTTTTTTTTTTTTTTTTACCTGTGCTGTTTGATTAAAACACGTCAAAACAGGATCAAGAAACAGAGGTGATTTCACTGAGGTTACACCAAGCATTTCAGGGTGCACGCACGCCGTTGTAAGGCGATGTGAAGATCTGGTGTCAAGTGGCGGCCCCTCCTTCTGTACAGATGAGTTGGGTGAGAGAAGCAACTTGGCTTAGTTAAATGGATATTGTAGGAATCGGTGTGGGGCAGGGCTGGAGCACGGGGCCTTGTTGTGGCCTTGCTGGGGCAGGGCCTGGTGTAGGGCCTGGGCAGGTGGGAGAAGGGAGGCCCTGGGGTGGGCAGACAGGGAACAGAGTGCCCTCGGGGCTGGGAGGGGAGTGACTGTGGTGTGCTTTTTGGTTCCAGAAACCATCCAGTCAGGAACATCCCCAGCTGGAGATTGTTTGGACTGTACTGTGTAATAGTCACCAGCATACCTGGAAATATAAATTCGGCTAATGCCTCTGGCTTTCAGGGTCCCAAGCCAACTCGTTCTACACCTTTCCAAAAGGCTTGTGCGACTTTACAGATTCAATCTACTTCTCATCATCTTTTTTGGTTCTTGCCTTAAACGTAAGAAATCTAGGCTGGTTAAAGTGGAACAGTGTGAGCTGCTCTGGCTGCACTAAACCAAGGTTAAGTAGTTGCTGTCCTTCTTCCAGCTGCTTATCTTGGCTCTGGCTCTAAGTGCCTGTCCAGTTGTTTCTGTTCATTCAACTTCTGCTGCAGAAGTTACACTAGTTCCATTTTTTCTCTTTCTAATGAGGTGCTAATACTGAATACTACTGAAGGAATACATTTCATTTTTTTAAAGCTTGCTTTCTTCATTCCTAAGGACAGAATTATTTCTTGTCCATACTGCCAGAAAGAAAGGAGTGAAGACTGTCTTTTCACAGAGATGCTAGATAAACACCTGTGAAAGGAGTGCCATTCTGAAATTCTTACCCAATTACTTCGCTCAGTCTGAGCTTCATAGATATATTTCAGAAGGGATTTTCTTACCCTCAGGCTATAACCAAACAATCTTTATGTCAGTAGCACGTATGCTGCTACCTAGTAAGAATGGAAAAATTATCAATGAGTAAAACTGAATTACTGATTGAAGGTAGCTAGCATCTAGCCTGTTGATCATTTTGTCTGTGTCCTTCCCATGTTGAATGTCAATCTGGGTTATAAATGTGCCTTGGTGAAGATAATAGGGCAGACTAAAAACTGTCCTTTGTCTTTTTGTTGCTAGACTGTTGGGATAGCTTGGAGTAAACTGTGCTTAAAATAGATGAGGAAGTTGTATTGCGACTGATACGTTTGCAGTTCACTCTTTTGAGAGTTTCTTTGCTGTACTGTGTTCTTCTGAAAGGCAGGTTTATATGGAAAACAGCTGAAAAATTGATAATACTTCAGAGGAAACAAAAATGCTGAATTAGCCCTGGAAGCTATGTTATTTCAATGGAGAATTGCTATCCTGTTCATATTATGGGGATAGATGAGCCTCTGTTTTGTTTTGGATAAGCATCTATTCCCAAGTCAGTCCTAGTATTCAGGCAGTGACCACAGCAGCAAATTATGTAGCTGTGTTGCATGCAGGCTCTGTACAGAGTTAAGACCAAAAGATGATTGTTATGCAATTGAAACTAAAGTTTTCAACAGGAATAATGTAATTACTTCTATTGTAATAAAATAATCTGTTATGATGAAGTCTTACATTGCTGGCAGCTTTCAAACCATATTTGATAGACTTTATACTGATGCTGAATACTTTATTAGTTGAAAATGAGTGTGAAAATAAAATATTCAGGCATGTTCTTTTTAAAAGATTTTTTTTAAGTTTTGTTTGCTAACTTTGCCAGATGTTCTGTGGTTACAGCAGAGTTAGAGCTTCTTTAGGTTTCTTTCTCCTTTTTCTCTGCATTGTGAAAATTCAAAGTTGGTAGTCATATGTGTAGTGTGAAGCTTTAAGTTTGATTCGTGATTTGTCTTGCCACTGTAAGCGTTGTCCCTCATACTCTTTCTGTTTTTAATGTAGTTATGCTGATGATTTGGTTTTTGAACCTAAATGTGGCTTTAAACTTTGATAGACTTGATACTATAGAAAAATTTTAGACTTATCAAGTGTGCTAGTCACCTCCCTTTTAATTGCCTTTAAGATACCATTTTGTATCAGTAGACCTTTTCCACAAAACTCTTACTTAGTTTTCAAAATCCCGTAATTTTTAAGGTCTCCCTTTACTTGCGTTCTTAAGTCAGCTACTTCCCTTTCCCTCACTTCCCCTCCCTATGTCCATCAGTGAAGAAAAGCTGGAAGTGACTGTGCTTATCTAAAGGAGTAAAGTGATTCTTGTCTGTTTCTCTTCAGCTGTCAGATTCCTTTGTTCTTCTTTACTGTATATAAAAAAAAAAATGGTTTGGGGCTTTCACATTGTGCTGTGATGTGAAAGCATTTTGCACTGCTTTTCATTGTGTACATTGCCAGAATAATATTTCTGTGCTGTCTCGGTAATGGTACAACTCACAGCAGTGCAGCCAGACATATGTTTCAGTACTTCCAGCATCAGGGGCTTGTTTTGGTAAGTTGGAGAACTTGCCTTTGCTTGTTGACTTTCCCAAGCAGTGGTCTGCAAACTAGTCATGTGAAGAAGGAAGGTCCATGTGAGAGGCTGACAGCAGGGACCAAGGAAAGCTTAGCTAGTCAGGAAAAGATCTGGTGAAATTAACGAACTGTAATGTTTTGTAAGATTTCAATGCAGGAGTTACCAGCTATCAAAAAGGGGGAAGTGGGTTGGGACCATGAATTACTTTGAATCTTCCTCACAGAGGAGCATGTGGATCTGTGCAGCCAGACTGACCAGCTAACTCTACTTTTAGATGTCGTTTTTTTTTTTTTTTTTTTTGAGAGGGGTGCAGGGAGATATGAGGTATGACTGGGAACCAAATGCTGTATTTAGGGAAAGGGTCTGTGAAGTTGCATCTTCAAGTGCCGATTAAAGCTCCATCAAAGACTGATGTCTTGTATAAGTTCTGAGCAGAACAGCTGGGCCTTGATGCCAGAATATTCACAACTGCTTCTGGCTGTGCACATAGCATCTCTGTGCAACACCTATAGGTACCCTGCATTTTAATGCATGTCATAGAACCATTTGGGTTGGAAAAGACCTCTGAGACCATCTAGTCCAACTGTTAACCTAGTACTGGCAAGTCCACCACTAAACCATGCTACTGAGTTCTGTATCTACACGTTTTGTGAAGACCTCCAGGGACTCAACCACTTCCTTGGGCAGCCTATTCCAATGCCACACAACCCTTTCGGTAGAGATTTCTCCTAATATCCAACCTAAACCTCCCCTGGCACAATTTGAGGCCATTTCCCCTCATCTTATCACTTGGGGCTTGGGAGAAGGGCCTAATTCCCACCTTGCTACAGCCTCCTATGGTAATGTACAAATGAAGTCTGCTGATTTATGCTTGGCGTTGAACTAAACAGCTCTTGCCTTTTCTGCATACAAAAGACCAGAGTTCTGTTGAAAATTGGGGGTGGGAAGGCAACAAACAAACAAATTCAGTGGAGATCTTGGCAATGGAGTGACAGTCTCAGAGATCATACTAAGTTTAAAAAAAAATATATATATATATATATATGACTCAATCATGTTGATTAATCCACATGTGTTGGTTTAATAGCTAATTTGGCCTGTTGGATTAAGAGTAAAGGTAAGGTTATTTGGTGCTTGGGAGATGTGTACTAAGGAAGTGTTTTTAAGCAAACTTTAGAACAATGTATCACGAGTAAATACCCCTCTCAAAATATTTTGGTGTTTGGAAGACACATTGTACTGAGAAGACCAAAACTGAATAAATGAAAGAGCTTCCTACAAATCACTGGATTTTCTTAGAAGGACGAAGTTGTCTATGGTGGAGTAGAAGGCTACAGAGCGAGACTGGCTTCTAGAGTACAGGCAGCTAACCTGGTGCGGCCACAGGATGCCTGGCATCTGATCTGCACCGGGATAAAGGCAGCAGCTTGAGGGACACTGAGGAGGGGAAGCAAGTTACTGCACGGAGCCAAAAGAGGAGCCAGTCTGCCTGCTCAGCTTCCACTGCTGGATGGGTACAAGGCTCTGGGTATGGTAGATGAGGGATGTGAGAAGAGGGAAGAGGAGGCATCCATGCAAGTTTGCCCTCCAAGGTCAGATTAACCAAAGCCTTGAAGCAAGTGCGGCATCAAGAGCAGTACCATGAAGAAACAGCAGTGGGTTGCAGACAGAGGTGGCTCCCTCCTGAAGTGAAGGGAGGCTCCCACCTGCAGGCCAGACCCTTCTCACATAGTTTGCTGTCCCCCTGGGGCTCAGATCATGGTGTAACCAGCAAGCTTTTGAGCACAATACAGCCTCTAGACTATTACCCCTTCCTCCTCTTTCAAGAGTGTATCAGCAATGTAAGTACAGGAAGCCTGAAGTCTATCAAATGAGATTTCAGGGCCCTGGGAAGGCAGCTAGAGGATTCAGGAGCACAGGTAGTGTTTTACTCGGTCCTCCCAGTAATGGGGAGAGACAGAAAAATGGTCAAGCCCAGGTCCTCAGTGACTGGCTCTGAGACTGAGTTCTCCATCAGAATTTGGGATTTTAAAATCATGGAAGTCTTTGAGATGAGAGGTCTGCTGGGGCCTGATGGGACCCACCTGTCTCAATGGGAGAAATGTTTCTTGGCCTGTAATCTGGCAAGACTGATGGAGAGGGCTTTAAACTAGGATCGGTCTGGGGGGGGGGTGGAGGTATTGTGCTGTATATGGAGAGATTAGACTGGGGGTATTAGATTGATTAGACCGACCATTGGGGATGTTGTGGCAGAGAGCCTCTGGGTGGGGTTGAATGGGGTGGATAGCAAAGCAAATGCTGTCTTGGGTGTGTGCTATTGAACACCTACCCAGGATGTTGGCACAGATGAGCTATTCTATAGGCTCTGGGGAGTTGTCGTGAGTGGTTGCCCTCATCCTAATGGGAGACTTCAGCTTCCCAGATACAAACAGGGAATATCATACTGCCATGACAAGGCTGGGAAATTCCTAAAGCATGTTGAAGATAACGTCCTGTCACAAGTGCCAAACCAGGAAAGGAGCCCTCCTGGACATGTCCTTTGAGAAAAGGGGGTTATGATGGTGGCTGTCTTGGCCACAGTGATCATGGGTAATCTGAGTTAAAATGTTTGCTGTTGTGGGTTTTACCCAGCTGGGCTGCTGAACTTCACCACAACCACTCTCTCGCTCCTGTTCATCAAAGGAAAAGGGTGGAGAAAATACGATGAAAGGGGCTCAAGGGTTGAGATAAGGACAGGGACTTCACTCAACAGTTATTGTCACAGGCAAAATAGGCTCAGCATAGGGAGGTTAATGTCATTTATTACCTATCACTAGCAGACTAGAGCAGTGAAGAATGAAATGCAAGGGGGAAAAAAAACCACCTTCCCCCCCATGCACCTTCTAAATCCTCCCCCTGAACAGCACAGAGGAACGAGGGAATGGGGGCTGCAGTCGGTCCCTGATGCTTCGTCCCCAGCATTCCTTCACGGTCCTACTCTGCCCCTGCTCCCCATGGATGCCATCCTTCCCAAACTGAGCCTGTGGGGGCTGCCTACAAGCAGCAGCTCTTCAAGAACTTCCATAAGTTTTCTATATTATTACTTATTTATAAACTTAGCAATGGTGTGTGCTAGTCATCCATCTGTATTTTGAAATACTCGAGTAAAGATAGTACATGCTATCTTCAGAAAGTTTATGGTGATTTTAGTATACTGTACCATTGAACAGGTTTTAGCTAAGAATTCCCACAATAAGCATTGAAATCCTTCTAGGAAAAAGGTTCGGTATCATCAATTACATTGGAGAAGCAAAGGCACGGGAGTGAGACAGGTTATTTAAGAAAACTAAATAAAGTGCTCTGCCCCTTTAGATTAGATTACGTGTGTCTGCTTGAAGACTTCATTATATAAAGTCTCCAGCCATTCTGAAATCACAGTAAGTAACTTGGCAGTAAGATGTGCATTAAGGAGTTTAAAACTACAGTCCAAGTAGGCTTCCATCAAGGCACAGCAAGCAGAATCTCCTAGAGCTAGTTAACTGTCAGCATACCAGGAACCCTACTTACTCTTCACATCTTTAATCCAGCCTTTCTGAACAGGTTTGCCTTCCTGGCAGTGGGCATCACTGCTAAACACTTCTGAAAAATTCAGTCCAACACATCCATTTTTATGTAAGTTTTCAAAGCATTTTACAGTATAGTGGGTAAATCATTGCCTTGCTGGATGTAGAACTTCCACAGTTGTATTTATATTAGAGTTAAACCAATCATTATTGCCCTTGTTATTACAACTTCACCTTGCCAGTGGTTTGTTGAATCTTTTTGTAATGTTGGTTAAAAAAGGCAGTAATAAAAAGCTGTATCTCAAGACTTAGTTATTCTCAATTGGTTGTAAGTGTTGTCCTATTCTTATATAATTTTTAATGCTCTTCTAAGAATCTGATTTGTGTTGGAGAACCTCTAACTACTGGTTGTTGGGCTTGCTGTAAGAAGCAATTTGCAGTTCATAAGTACTGTGCACCAATTGCCCTGTTGTCTCTTTCAGGGTATCTTGATATCAGGATATTAAGAAACTCTAGAAGGGTATTTGGCCAGGTGAACCAAGTACTGCCAGTAGGTGCTGTTCACAAGAGTGAACCGAAGACTGGTTGTATAAGAGGTTGTTCAAAGAAAGCTAGCAGAGCACATGGAGATGAACAATAAGAATCGTGAGCAGAGGATACTGCTTTTTGACTTCTATTAATGCAAGACTGTTGAATTTGAAAAACAGCTTTTTCATGTCTTCTGATGTGAAAAAACAGTGCAGTGGTAGAAATGTTGTGCTTTCTGGTTCTCAAGTGTGCTCTCTGTTGGCTATATGTCATTTCTCATCTGAAACAGTTGTTTAATTCTGTGGTTATTTGACCTTTTTCAGCTGTCAGATGCCCACCCAGCTCCTCTTTCACTCCCCCTCCACAACAGGAGATGGGGAGAATATGTGATGAAAAAACTCATGGATGGAGATAGACTAGAAGAAAAAAATCACTATCATGGGCAAACTAGACTTGACCTGGGGAAGACTGATGTATTGTCAGTTAAAATGGAATTGGATAGTGAGAAACGCAGACAAATTGCCCTAATGTACAATGGGGGCTGGGAAGTGTATTGACAGAAAGAAACCTGGGGGTCCAGGAGGACAGCAGGCTGGACACAACACAGTGATATGCCCACGTAGCAAAGGGGGGCAGAGGTATCCTGGCTGTGTTAGGCAAAGGGTGCCAGCAGGTGCAGGGAGGTGATCCTGCCCCTCTGCCCAGCACTGGTGAGGCCATGCCTGGAGTGCTGTGTCCAGTGCTGGGCCCCCCAGTACAGAGACATGGACAGACTGGGGGCAGTCCAGTGAGGGGCCATGAAATGATGAAGGGCCTGGAGCATCTCTGCTCTGAGGGGATGCTGAGAGCTGGGACAGTTCAGCCTGGAGAAGAGAAGGATCAGGGTGTGGGGTGGGGAGTGAATCTCATCAGTGTGTACGTGTATAAACCCCTGCAGGGAAGGTGGAAAGAGGACAGAGCCAGGCTCTTCTCAGTGTTGCTCAGTTCCAGGACAAGAGGCAGTGGGCACATGCTGGAACATGGGATGTGCCATCTGAACACTAGGAAGCACTTCTGTACTGGGAGGGTGACCAAGCAGTGGCACAGGCTGCCCAGAGAGGTTGTGGAGTCATCCTCCATGGAGATCTGCAAAAGTCATCTAGCTGTGTTCTTGGGCAACCTGCTCTAGGTGCTAGGAGGGCTTGGACCAGGTGACCTCCAGGGGTTCCTTCCAACTTCAGCCATTTGATGAAATAAAACCAACACATTTCCCCCCAGCTGCCTGGCAACATTGTGCCCTCCCTTCCCCAGGCTGTCCCTGAGGCGAGGCGCCACCATCTTGGCTGCTGGGCCCAGCCACGACCTGCACTGGGGCCAGCATGGGGTAGCCCTGGCTACACCCCCAGTATGCCATCCCTCCTGCACCTGGGGTGAATGCCTTGAGGGTACTAAAAATGAGTAAGGTGACAGAAGACATACAAGAGATCTTGATATGTGGATATCTTCAGCTGCTAAGTAGTTTGAATTGTGCCTTAAGCTAAAGGAACACACTCTTCCACTGAACAGAAACATCAAACAGATTATTAGAAACTTCAGCTGTGTGACACCTCTGACAAGACCATCTCTGCTTTCATGTAACTGCCTCAGCTATGGCAATTAAGTTAATTACTGTTTCTTTTCTCCATTGGCTGAGCAGCAAGTAACCAGTTGGCTCTTGCCTTGCCAGCTGGGTATGTGAATTCTCTAAACTCTAAGCACTTTTTTGCCTCTGTTAGTTGCTTTTCATTATATTATTTGCCTTTTCACTTGGAGTGTGTTTTGTATTCATTTGTAGTAAATGCAGTTACGTTCCGCATGCATTTGGATGGGGTTTTGTAACATAATGTGGCACTTAAAAATGGCCAGGAAGACAAGCAACAACAGCAAGGCACAAATTGGCCTACATGGCTGAAGGTGGAATTTAGTTCTGCAGTATTTTGGAAATGTTAAAACTATGTATTTTATTTCATAGCCAAGTTATGGCAAATTTGACAGCCAAATTAATCAGTCCTGGAAGCTGGAGTTTTGACTGAAAGAAAATGTGTGTGTAAAAAAAAAAGTGCATAAAGATGGTACTTGTGAAAATTTTAAGAGACAAATACTGTCCTGAAGTGCCAGTGCTATCAAATATCTGCAAGCCCTTCAGTTGTCACAATGTATCCTGTGAAACATTTGGTTTATTTCCTTTATGGAGGGTTGGAGTTTGTTCAGATTACTGTTTGTTTTATCACATCCTGACAAATGTTGGCTGGAATGAAATTTGTAACCTGTGTGTGTGTCATGCTGGCCCATGTTTTGATTCAAAAACTCACTTGCTTCTAAGATTCTGGGTGGATTTGTAAAATAACATTTAACCCATTTTGAAAGCATTTCAGTGAATGACAGTGCTTGTAGATGGCTAACCTTACTGTTAGACTGGTGGTAGTCTGCTTGGTGATTAAAAGTTAAAATGGAAACCAGCCAGTTTTATGGTGTATAATTTCCACTGATAGAAATGCGAAGTCCAAGCAGAATGATTGTCTGAAGTGTGTAGTCCAATTCTGCATTTAGTTTAGATAAATTAATTGAAGTATTGCATCTTTAAATGATGCCGTATATCCTTAAAGTCTAAGTGTTGTAATAAGTTCTTGATTTTCCATAGGGATACTTAAAAACATACCAGGAATTTCCTATCTCTGGGCATACAGATTGTAAAGAGTGCATTTGAAGTTTTGGAGACTTGGATCAGGATAACATGTTTTGTGGAAGTAGTCGGTGGGAAAGATTTTTTTCTCCTTGCATGGTCTCTGACGGTTTGAGGTTTGGTGTGTGTGTTTTTTTTTTTTTTTTTTTTTTTGTTTTTTTTTTTGTTTTTTTTCCCCTCCTTGGATCTCTTATTGATGTAGTTAACATACATTTGATAAAAAGAAGTTTTGTCTGGAGATGTAAAAGAGAAAGTAATGACCCTCTAGTAGAAAAGCCATATACATACTCACTTCCTTGTGGAGTGGAATTCGAATAATATCATTCATCAAGAATTGATGACTTCTCAAGTAAACCTTTCAGGCTTTTCATATCAAGTCATTGCAATACAATACTTTTTGGAAACTCAAATGTTAATGGCTATTATTACTTTAGTCTTTGCTGCTTTTTGCTCATTTTTTTTTTCTGATACTTTTGGTTTTAGCATTTTGTTTAACATTTCATGTCAACTTGACAAACTATGGATATGGCTCAAATTTCCATTTAAGTCCAGAGCTAACTCTTTAACTATCTGGTGAAGGCAGGTGTGTTGTTGGATTAAAACTTCTTGCCAAGGGCAGTGTTGCTATTGTCTTCCCAGGGTAGCTTCTAAGAAGACAGCCTGTTTCTGTGGTGTTAGAAAGTCATGTAAGATAGAGCAAAAACCAATAAAGAAACCCCTAAGAGATGGAAACATGCATCAAGAACAGCTAAGTTGTGCTGGGGGAAAAAAAAAAAAGAAAAACACCATGGTAAATCTATTCTAAAGGAGAAGGAAAGCGACCTACTGCCAGCCCACGCCTTTTTCTATCACATAGGTCAATGATTTTCATGTATGTTATGAATTTCATCACCTAAATTTCATCACCTAATTCACTCAGCCTCTGTTTATGCTAGTTGCATGTGCTGTAACAGTGAACAAAATTTGAAAGTCAAAAGAAAAGGTGACAGTAATACAGTCAGAAACACTGTCCATATTAGGACAGGCTTTGCATATATGCTTTAGGGGGAAAAATAGTGTTTCACTCAGTCTTGGACAGTTACAGACTGTACTTCCCTGGATGAGTTTAAATTGCATTGCTTCTGTCCTGACGGACTTGTGATGGCCTCAACACTTCTCAGCAGTGAGCATGACTGGCAGAATACAAAGTTTGCTTTTCATGAGTTTGTGTTTTTTTCCTTTCCAGTGTTTATTAAATGCTTCCATTTGGCTAAGATGCCTTGTGCATATGAGTCTTACATCCTGCAAGTCTTTGGCCTGAAGGACTGAGGTGTTTGGAGAAATAATTCCCCAGTCAGTGTGCTCATGGAAAAAAAATAGTTATGCAAGCAGCTGGGGAAAAAAAACTTTTTTTATTTTGCAGTAATACAGAAATATGGAATAAGACCAGCCAATTCTGTGCATAATCTTCTAGTCATATTTCATTGGATAATCTGTAGCATTATTTTGATTAATAAGAAATTTGCTGTAGTGAAACAGAAAATGTAAACACTTACTAAAAATAAACTGATGTTCTAGTTGATGTAGCCACCTGTGATAAAAAAAAAAAAACAAAACTGGAACACATTATTTTAATATCATGACTCAAAAAGAGACCAGGTAGATTTACCAGGTAGGGTTATAGGGCTATTAAGCACAAAGATCCTCTATGACTGAAAAAAATCCTTGGTGACAAAGTGCTGGTGGCAGTGTTCAGGGGAAGCATCTGTGATGTGCTTGTCTTGTTTTAATTTTCCTTCCAGCGGGATCAAAACAAAATGTATAGGAAATAGGATACTAGGTTATAGGGCTGGAGTGCTGTTCTTACAGCTATTGTAAGGCTTTGGCACTAGTAGATGGGAAAAACCAACCACAAAACACAAACTCTTGCTTCTTCAGAAGCAGGTTAGACATGATTTGAATTGCGACTGTGTAGCTGTATGATTTCTTCTAGGTGTGGTGAAGTCCATGCTACCTTTGCTGCTGCTGTGCATTAGGTTATCATGTGAAAATCGCTGTCTTCTACTCTACCTACCTCCTACCAGAGTGGGGTGTGCTGTCTTTTGGGTTGTGATTCTGGCTTTGAAATAAAAAACAGTGGAACGCATAAGGGAAACTTGAGACAATCTCAAGTGCTAGGGAAACATTTTGCAGGCTGTTATCTTATGAAGAGTTACATAAAGAAAGCAAAGAATCAAATACTCTTTATTTCTGTAATCTTTGTAATAGTACTCCCTGTATTTGCTTGCTGAGGCTTTCTCAGGGCAGTTTTGCAGAGATGAACTTCTCGGCGCTACGTGCCGTGTCAGGTTGTCCTGTGGCAGTGGGGAAGGAGCAGTCTGAGAGCTGACATGGTGCAGTTGGCAGGTGGTGCCCTGAGGAGTGCTGCAGAAGAGCCTTGCCTCAGAGGAATTAGCGGGTGGGCCCTGGGCATCACGGCACTTGCTGGGTGCCTGGCAGCACCAGTCCCGTATGCTGTATCATAATTTGCCTCTTTCCTTTTCACCTTGCAGCCTGGTGTCCTCCTTGCACCCCCATGTCTCTCTCTGTCTAGCTGCTTTCTCAATGTGTTGTGGTGCATGGGGTTGTTCCTCCCCAGATGCAGTACTTGGCATTTCCTTTTGTCGAATTAACTTCCTGAGGCTATTGCCAGCACGTTTTTCAACCTGTGAAGGTCCCTTGGTTGGCAGTGACATCTTGGTGCATGAACCACAACGGCTTATTTTGTGGCGTTTGTGAACTTGCTGAGTGTGCATTTTTTCCAACCACCAGACTCATTTGTGGAATGCTTGCACGCTGTCGTGTTAGCTCCTGCATGTGTACGTGAGGTTGCAGCAGGCAACCTCTAGGCTATTAGAAGTGAACGGCTTTATTTTGCTTTACAAGAATAGGGCCTGCTGATCTATTTAAAATATTTGTTGAAAATTTACTAGAAAGCATCTCCTGCTTCCCCTGCCTACCCAAAGGGAGTGTTTCAGTGTAGACAGGGAAAGGCTTGTTTGGGGTTTGTGTAGTAAGGGAAGACTCTAAAGCTATCACAAAATATTCAAAGTATAGTTGCAGGAGGAACTTTTATACAGTGCCACCAGTAACAAGAATAGATTGTTCTTAATTTCCAGTTTTAACTTCTTACAAGGAGTTAAAATATTTTAATATTAAAGTAGACAGAAATGGTAGTTGCCTTGACATATATCTGGTATTTTGCAGTTACTACAGAAGTGTGCCCTTGTAAATCTGTTGCTGTGGGATGTACTGGCGATCAGCACCCTACAGTGGGTAAAACATTTTTGTCGTGCTCTTGGAGGCTTACTTGAATGCAGTCTAATATTGATGTTATTGGGGGAGATATGTAGCTGCAGGAAACAATGACTTTGTGAAAATAACCCATGCCACAGATGCCCAGCTAGCAACTCTGCTGCTGTTTGGTATCACTGACTTCCTTTTCCCCCAGAAGATTTTTTTTTCCTTCAGAGGAAGCAAGTCCTCTTTATTTGCTTGGAGGAAATCATATTTTGAGTTGATTTCTTTGTTCTTTCTTTTCTTTCTGTCAGGAGAGTTGATACTCCTTGGAAGTTTTCCTGCTTTTGCAGCTCTAATGTTTGGCAAATGAGCAGTTCCTGGTAGTAGCAAAACCATCTAAATACATACACCATAATTCATTATTTGCTTATCGGCTACTGCAGGTGTTCCAAATTCTCTGGCCTCTTCCTGGGAATTAGCATTTTGCAGTTATTCTCTTTTCTCATTTGCTTTTCTCCTATCCCAACCCTGGTTGCCCTTAGCCAGAGAGCTATTTTGAGGCAGTTTGTTCTAGAAAGACCACAGTGCGTTACTCCCTCGTGCCACAGCTTGCAAGCAGTCCAGTGATATTCTGGAGGCACTGCTTCCTGGGTTTGCTTGACTTTTTAAAGGAATGCAAAAAGCAGTTTGTGAATCACTGAACGTGCACTTCTTTTTCCCTTCACCCCGCCCAACTACTAGCTTTAGCCATTCTTTCTCTTTTTCACTTCCTTCTGGCCTTTTTAATATCCTTTCACTCTGTAGTCCTCTCTCAAATCGAAGCATGTTAACTTAAGCAACTTTATGTGGGGAAAGATCCTCTAGGGTTGGCTGACGGATTAAGTGGTGGCAGTACCTTGGTTGTGCAGCAACCTACGTTTGCACATTCTCCAGTCGTTTCCCATTAAAACTTAAATCCTCGTTCTGTTGTGGCACCTTTAAAAAGCAGACCTCCTCCTTACATCTAAATGTTATGAAAACCAGGCAGACTATAACCCAGAACCCTGAGGAATGCTTGATTGAAATAACAGATCAGGAAAGTCTCTTGCTAACATTCCTGTGATTATAGGTTTACTCAAGTGACAAAAACACGGTGTCAGCTAGCTTTCTGCCTGCAGTGTAATTTTGGTTCAAAAACTAACATAGCTCTTAAAGGCTTCACCGATGCAGTGTGTGTGGGGAGAGGTAACACCTGAAAATGTAACAGCATTCATTACCTTGCCTCTCTCTAGATTTATTTCATGTAATGCTTGGAGTGGCTGCTCCAGTTCCTGCTGGAGTAGCAGAGTGTGTGTATCCCTGCTAGTAGTTATTGAGTAG
Source organism: Anas platyrhynchos (assembly GCF_047663525.1). Lineage (NCBI taxonomy): Eukaryota > Metazoa > Chordata > Aves > Anseriformes > Anatidae > Anas > Anas platyrhynchos. Next base: position 88,380,427 of record NC_092588.1, on the reverse strand, counting down.
TGCGAGTGAAGGGGAAGAGAAACAAATCATTCTCTGATCCTCAGAGGTCAACAAAAAGACAACTTTGTTTTAGCTCCCTCTGTTCTTTTGCAGCACCTAAGATATTTTTTTTTTGGTCTTTTTTTTCCTGTTGTTAATTTCTGCTTGGTCTGATACCTTACACAGAGGACTGGGGAACCTGATGTAGAAAATGCAGAAAAAAAGTCTTAGAAAAGAAAATAAGAAAAGACACTTCCATTGTTCTGATTTCCAGTTAAGAGGGGCATAAAAGTTGTGGTGAAGAATAGCAACCATAAAAGTGTTGGTTTCAAAAGCATTTATTATTTCAAGCAGTGAATGTGATGTAGGAGGAAACAGCAGTTACCTTGCTTTCATTTTCACATGAGCAAAAGACTTGAACAGATTTCTGTTTTATGTGTTGACGTGATGTAAACTCCATTAATGCATCCTGAATTTCATCATTAGTGCTGGTGCGGGTCAGTGTCTGTTCCTCCAGATCTATTTTAGAAGTATTTGAACGAGAAATCTGGTTATGAAAGTTCTCTTAATCAGAAACTTTTCACTTAAAATGAAGCTTTCCAAATATGCAATTGAGCCCCTCTGACCCAGGAGGCTGTTTACAGCCTTAGTACAGATAAAGATGCACAGTTAGCTTCCACCCTCGTGTACAAAATGAACATCAGCTGCAGTAAACTGATTTTAAAGCTTCCTGGAACTGTTCCAGGTTCTGATATGGAAGGTCTGTCATCTTCACTGTTGATACTCGTGTTTGTTCTTCCTCCCTCTCACCCTCTCCACCCCTTTCTTTCTTTGCAGGCAAAGGCAGCTCAAGCATCTCATCCGACGTGAGTTCAAGTACAGATCACACGCCCACCAAAGCCCAGAAAAATGCAGCTACCAGTGAAGGTAGGCATCTGGTACTCGTTACCCAGGTCAGGCCCCCCCCCCAGCATAATCCCGGCTATTTTCAGAAAAGGAATCCCTCCTCCTCCTCCTTGTTCTTTCTTTGTACAATGCTATCAGCATACTAGAAATGAAAAGAACTTTGTTTCTGCTCCTACATGCTGCTTTTCCTGGTTTAAGCTTGTGAGAAAGGATTTAAGATACTTCTGCAGAACAAAAGCATAGAGGGTTTTGACTAATGTTTCATGTTACATTTTCAGCGAAGGCTTTTACTCTTAAGATTTGATGTGATCTGATTTTGAATTTATTTGTGAAAAGTATACTTGATAGAAGGTGTTTTGGCATCTGTTCTAGGTTAAAACTCAGCCTCTTGCTTTCATACCATGAACATCATGAAAATGCAAGTCGTTTGTACTGAATTTTCGAAGTGTGATTATGGGCATGAAGGATTGGGCATGAAGGACAAGGATTTCATCAGATTGATGCATCTCACCTGCAGTTACTAGAATATGTGATTACCTGGGTTTAGATTTTAATGTCTAGGGGAAGGAGATGTTTTGTGTGTCAAGATTAATGTGACATTGCACTAACTGACCTATGAAAAGAGAAATGCCGATCCTTTCCTTCTGCCTTATTACGTATGAGTAGGTGTGCTCTGTTAAATGGAAGCATATTGGCTCTAGTTTTTACAAGAGTGTCTTCGAAGGCTAAGAGGAAACCAGTAAATCTATATGCAGTTCAATGATGTAAACTGAAAGTTTTTTTTTTGTAAGTGATGCATTTATACACCATAGCTACTATCTCTACTCAAATCACTCATGATATATCAGTTGTACTTGGTAATTATCAAATATTAATTCCGATTTCTTACGGTTCTGCAATTACAAATTAAGTTACAAACTCTGATTGCTCTCAGTCTGGCTTTATTTCTTATGGTTAGAGGAAACCTTAGCCTTCCAATAGTTCTAGTTTGGCTCTGACTGTAGAACCTGTACAGTAAAAGCAGTTTGTGTAAGTAATAAATGACTGTGTAAGTTAGAAGAATTTATTGTTAGGCATGCACAATCCCATATCAGGAAGGAAGATCTGGCACCTGTGAATCATGAGAAATTATGTTCTAGAGTCTCTGCTTTTCAGTCTGAACAATAAATTTAGCAATAAATGAATATGGTTAATAAAGATGAGTTGAATAGTAGAGTTCATGTTTCTCTAAGCCTTAGATCCACAGGTTTTGAGGTACATGAAGGAGGTGAATTGCCAAGACGCCAAGTAAATGCAGGAAATGTATAAAAGCATTTTAGCTTTTCTGTATGACAGCCAGAGGAAAAAAAATCGTAAAGGAGTAGTGGAAACTTTGACGTCAGTCCTTTAACAATTGCTTTAAATTTCTGTTTTACTTCAATCAGTAAAACATGCTTTCCCCCTGTATTTTCAAATCAGATAATGCAAAATAATCTTTTATTAATCTCTGAGATTTATGTTCTTTATCAAGCCCAGTGTAGAGCCAGTGGGTACCAGTGTTTGCTGTGAAATTTTTACCACTGGTTTGCAGCAGATTAATTAATTAGTGAAGGAAGGCTTAAATTTAAATGCAGGCCAGCAGATGCTGTAGTAAAGATGTGTTCTGAGTTCTCATGCAAAATCAATAAGAGTTCAGAGCAGTGAAGGTTGGTGTTTTTCATGCTTGGAGGCAATTTCAGATATGAGCCTAATTTTTCTGTGCCATAGAAGGGTGTAAATAGGAGGATGAGCATATGGTGTTTATTTTGATAGCAGCAGTGGTAGTCCATTGCCTGTGCTACTACTGCTATGCTACCAAGATCTTCTGCTGAGGAGTTGATGTGAGTCAGTTTAATATAAGTTGCCTTAATGTGGATTGCTGTTTAATCTGTCAGATAGTTGAAATGACTTAACCAGTGAGTGTGAGAGCAGAGAATTGGAGGTGGTGGTGGTGGGGGGAACAGGGCTTGTATAAACCAGTGCTGTTACTGAAAGGCATGCTTATCAACCAGTGCGTCTGTGGGTATTTGCTTGTTTTGGTGGTGTTTTTAACTAATGCTGCATCTTTTCCCCATGTGCAGTAGACTTACCCCGTAGGAGGATTCAAGTAAAAGAGAGACTCATACCTTCTGCAAGATGAGTAGAGTTCTGAGCTTGCAGGACTGAATGCTTTCATACAATTCAGTTACAGAGCAGTGTCTAGGGGCCAGCTCAGAACAGGAGCTGTATTGTGTTGGACACTGTACAAGCAGTAGCAGTTATGTCTTCTCATTGGGGTGTTCACATAACTTCTTATAACCATTAGTAAAATTTAGCTTCATAGTGCTTCATGCTCTAATATTTGCTTGTCGTGATACAGTAGTACCTGCCCACCCCAGAGATTGATATGCACATCTTGTTCTTCAACGTGACGCTGAAGTTCATGCAGCTTTATTGCAGGGACAAAAAATAAATTATTAATTCTGCCCCTTGCTTTAACTCTGTAGTGTGAATTCATAGTGCTGTATGCTGTCCAATGAATGAGTCAGGCCTGTGTGGTGAAATGTGTGTCCTAGGTCTGGACTAGGAAGGACTCCAAATGGTGAACTTTTCTTCACCTTCACTGTTGCACGAAATACTCTTCACAAGTTGCAGACAGCTTCCTTGCAAGCCTTCAGTTTCTAGTGGTGGCTGAACTCCTGGGTGCCCAGCTCTGTGGAGAGCACAGAACTTGTGTGCGAGGCTGAAGGCCTTTGTCTCCTCCTTTCCAGCTTGGCAAACAGACCTAATTCTCCTCAGTTCTGCACAACATGTCTTCTCTGCTGTTTCCTTAAGACAGTTGACACAACATTTGTTGAAGCTGAATCAATGAAAAGCCTTAAAACAGCTAGGAAGGAAGTCTGTGAGGCTGATCCACGTCAGGTCTGTGGCACTCAACATTGGAGAAGCAGTCATATAAAACACTTCTCAGGCAGGTATAGATTCCCAAAGAGTGCAAAAAGGCAGGGTTCTTCCTTGAAAGAGCAAAGCACCTCAGGAGCTATCTGTTTCCTAGCAGGTGTTATCTCACTGTCTGAGCCATCAGACGAACTACACTTCTACTCTTGTCTGCTGTACCCATTCTGTCTGTGAATTTTCAGTGCTGTGATGTTTCCATGCAGGATGAGCTCAAGAAATGAATGACTGGTGGCTTGAAATGGCTTATGTGGTGTTCCAGTCCTAGGCGTGCTATTGAAGTGACAGCACTTCAGTCTTTAGGTGGGAATGAGAGATTCTGAACACCTCTGTATCTGTGGGGGGTGATCTTTTGCTTCACAGAGGTAGGAGGCATGTCACGCTATCAAATGTGTCTGGGTGAGCTGCACAGCCTCTCCCAGGGAAGAGCTGCCCGTACTTAGCAGCCCTATTAGCCAAACTAGTTTCGCTCAGCAATGCATCAGAGATGGCAACAAGTCCTCTACTTCTGTTACCTGGCGGAATGTGGACAGCAGCTGTCGGACCACTCAACTTCCTAAATCTGAACTTGAGGGGTACCAGTGATGCATCTGAGAAGGATGCAGCGACGAGGCGGAGCTGGCGTTCAGTCTGCAGTTAAATTGCTTTCATCGTGGCTTTTACTTTCTGTATTTCAGTGGAGGGTGGAAGGCAAAAAGCAGATGTCTGGTCTTCTCTCTGTAAATAACTGAATAAGCTATAGAGGAAGTTTGGCTGCAGCTTGGCTCGGAAGAAAGCATAGCAGACCGTGGATGTGCACGTATGATGATGCTTCTGCCCTTTCTCCTCTTCTGAGGATGCAATTTTCTTTAGCTTTGAATATACACTACATTTTACTTCTTTTCCAGTTTCAGACATTGTCTGCAATTCTTTACCCCATCAATCAATTAGAGTTAGAAACTTGAGAACACATGAGTTTTTGCTACCCCCCGTTGCTGTTCTGGCAAGTGAAAGACTAAATGGATTTTTGTGGGCCGTTTAAATGCAATTTGCTAGACACAGTCTCAGCTGGAATATTATTGTTTAAAGCTTGATTTAGAAGATTAGACTGAATGTTTTTCTATTGGTTTACCTTGGTCAGGGAGCTTTCTTCTAACACTTACTTGCAGAGTGTGGAATGTTACGTCCAGGCTGGATGCTTCATATTAACTCGACTGTTTTTCAGATTAAAAAAATAATAATAATCGATCCTATTTGCACTTCATGTCTAGATGGCTTTTAAATGATAATCCAGAGGCTGTTTTAAATTGAGAGCTCATGTCTGAGCTCCATGGAAGAGTTATAATTTACTTGTTAGTTTCTGTAAAATCAAATTGGAGGGTTAGGCCTGAAACAAAACGCTGTTTTAGCAGAAGGGTTAAGTGCTGAAATACCTCTAAATATAGTCTGTTAATTGTTATTTAGAATTCTGTGGAAATACAGTTAAGTCAGCTGCAGTATTCTGCAGAAATTAAATTTGTATCTGCTTTTACTGATGCCAACTTTTAGGGACTTTGAAAATTTATTTAACTTTTTTTCCATTCTGCGGTACCCTGAGAACTACAGAGTCTGTCACAGTTCTGATAGTTGTACCCTCCTTTCTGTTTTATTTGAGAAGCAGGCTCAATGGCATGACTGGAATAACTACATGCATTAGGAACCATTCCCTTCGTTAAATCACGCTTGGGGGTCAGCGATGGGAAAATGTAGCATTTTACAAATATTTAATGCCTTAGTTACTCACGTAAGAGTGTTACTGAACACTGCGTGGGATGACGTAGCTGAAGTCAATCAGGTTATGTTGCTGTGGCCCTCAGCGTCCTACTCTTGTGGGTTCCTGATACTGAAACTTAAGCAGCTGGTATGTTAGCGAGTCCGTCTATGCCATGCAATTTCTCCTTTGTCGTCTTCCCCTTGGCATACACAGTCAGTTCCAAAGGAAAGGATGTCTGTGAATGAGGAAGTACCCTTCTCTTAGCTGTGGTTTTCATTCTGCTGTGTCTGTAATTGCTGAAGTCCTTCAAAAATAATTAAAAAAAAAAAAAAAAAAATAGTGGAAAGAGTTCAAGCTAGGTGCAAATTTGCTGGATTTCAGAGTTTTCAGTGAAACTGCTATTCTGGATATATAACTACAGGTATTCATTAAAGTTTCCTAATTATAGAAATATCAACTACTTAAGTAGCTGAAACTGGATTTATATTCAGTTTAACAAGAACAAAGCACAGTTGGATAAGCTTTTCCAAGAGAAGTGAGCCTCTGTTCACGTAATAATAGCAAATAAAAAAGCAGATTTATTCTATGAACTGCAAGTGAATTAATGTGTGATTAATTACCTAGTTGAGGAAAGTAGGAGTAGAGAATGTTCAGTCATACCATTCCTACTTTGACACCTAAAATATTATTCTGGAGAACTGCAGAAAATAATGGAACAAGCAACTAGTTTTCAAATAATTTTCATGAACTGTGGAAAGACAGCCTGAGCTTTATCCATGTGGGAAAACTTTCAAAACAGTAGTTTCGCACCCTTGCTTATTTTATCTAAGAATGGCAGTCGTGAGTGGTAGACATTTTTGTCCCTGGATTTCATACTCTGAAGTGTAGAATATTAGTGGTATCTTTTTCTTTTCCAAGATAACTTTATAGAATCTCCTTGCCAAGACAAATTTGACTTCTGGATCAGAAAACCTTTGTCACTGCTGTGTGTGTGAATATATTAAGTATCATTTCTTGAACACAAAGTTTCACATTTACCGGTGAGGGAAGAAAATTAGACAAAGTCCATGTTATAGGATCTTTTCAGGGAGGATGTCATGCTGTTAATTTCTCTTGGCTTCATAATCACGTTCTTTCAAAAGGCTGTGTGCCTTAAGATCTCCCAAATAACTCGTAACTTATTCAGTGAGTTTAAGGGGATCTTTGTTTTACGCAATGATGGACCCTATGAAAAAACTGGAAAGATGGAACCAAGTCCTTTTGATTTTGAATCCTTTTGATATTTCAAGTGGCTTCCTGATGGAGAGGCATCTGAGCTTGAAAATTCAGGTGAGTATGATACTGGTGTTATTTCAAAGGTAGGTAAAATCCCAGAGAATCAGTCAGTGAATAGACAACTCCTCTGTGTTCATGGGGTAAGATAAGTAGCTATGTTCAATACACTGAAGCATTTGAACGGCTCATGTCCTCTGTGGATGTTTAACTAATTATGTGTTGTGACAAAAGATTGTTGTTTAAAAGAGGTGCTGTTTTTCACCCAGTTCTTCTTGACTGTCTTTTTGGCAGGAAGAGCTCTTTAGATCCATTCCCGTGTCTAACACCTGTTAAGAAATCTTTTCCCACTTTGGTTCTTTAATATTTTTCCTTTCATCCTCCCTTTAACGTTAGAAGCTTACTCATTTAGTATCAGAACTGTGAACCTATCTATATTCTTTCCAGATGCACGTAAGCATGTGTGTAATTCCTAGTTCTTTTGGTGGCAGTTCTCTCCCTGTTTCTTTCTGTCCTCGTGTCTTTGACTGGGAGTTCATGCTCTTGCTCCTCCCGTTGAAGTACTGTCTAAGTAGAGTTTCTGAGCAACAAACCATGTCTGAATTTGATACGAATTCCTGAATTTGCCCCTGCTTGCTTGGAACTGGGCTGAGATTCAGTTGGCTTTGAGTGAACTGTGGCTGTTTTGAGTTGGTAGTGAAACCGGAGACCAGGTAAGCTTCCTAGGGTTTCGTGTTACTTTTCTAACGGTGGAGTTTTCTAGAAAAGTGAAATGTTGCATCGCTGAATGTGCCAAAACAGAATCATTTGAAGCCAAAAAAACTGGGGAGTAATAAGAGGGGGGTGGGAGGCATGACAGTTAATAAATCCAAAACTATAAACACTTTGGCAGAATAAACAGAGCTCTCTATTTAAATTCCTGTAACCAACATATCTCAATGCATATGCAAATATAATCACCTCAAGCAGCATGTAGAGGTACAAGGTAGTACAGAGGCTTGTTCTTAGCCCTTATTTTTCATGTTTAGCCACATCTTGTTGTACTTTTGCTATCTAACAGGCAGTGTTCCTGTGAAGCTGTTCTGCTAATTGTAACAATACCATTGCAATCGGCATTTAAATCAGAGTTCAGATACAAGGCAGAAGTGGTTGGGGCGTTGGCAAGGTTAAAGCTGCAAATTGAAACCTTACGTTATTCTGGCTAATTTGTACTGAAATGCTATAGCCAAATGTTTAAAACTTGCCCAAACAATGCTAGGAACAAATTGGAAAGGTACATAAAACTGCAGTCTTACTTGATCTGCTGCCTGAAATGTGAGACCTACCAGAGCAAATGCACTTACAGTACAGTCAGAGAGAAATGACCCCAATTTAAAAACCTGGCGTTAGCTTTTCCAAAGTAAGGAATGATGCTTGGTAGGAGTGATTACAGGCTACTCAATTACCTGTAAATCTGATTTTAAGGAATCCAAGATCCCAAATGTAATTCTTTCTGTAAAATGCTGTACCAACCTACTTGTATACTGCTGTTGTGGGGAGTTTTTGACCCTAAACTGTTCTTTGTATGTTACTGCGTATGCTGGCCATTTTAAGTAGTTTCCTTCTCTGCAAAGTGAAGTCATCTTGAAGTACCTGATGATTCTACGACCTTTGCTAGTCTAATAAGCTATCTTACTTAAATGCTAGACTGTCTCTGAACTGGTTGTAGTGTGTATATATATAACCTAATAATGTGTACTTAAATACATTGGGGCTATCAGTTTTCCAGAATTTATGAGCTGATATTAGCAAGTTGTTTCAGGTTAATTCTAAAACTTGACAATAAGATTGAAATAAAATTGGAACAGCACATTTTTTGCCATTAACTTAACAATCCCTGTTAAGATGCCAAACTGCAGCTTACATTTATTACATCAAATATCCTGCCTCTATTTTCCTGTGTCGTCTTATCTTTTTGCCAGTTTATCAAACGGATGTATAATTGTATAATTTATACAAAATAGATTTGCTAAAACTAGATAAATGCCTGCATAGTGTTGCTGACTCGTTCTGTTCTCCTCTCGCTGTGTGGTACCATAGTGGCTTTCTCACATTATTGTTTTGGCATCGCCTTGTTTCTGCTGCTTTCTTCACATTTACCTTGAAGCATGTTCTGAGATTGGCTGATGGAAATGGCAGTTTAAGAACAGATAACGATAATTTGCATGTTCTTGTTAATTCTGACTGGTGGATCCTTATAGCTTTAGGCAATTACAGCAGATTAGGTATAAGCAGAAGTTATGAGCCTGAGTATAATCTGGTGATTAGCAGTTCACGTATTCCTCAAGCCTTAATCAGCTGCAGTTCAACATTTAACATCTGTGTTGTTGTGGTGGTATGCCTGTTGCAAGGTCAGCAGTTGCCCATCTTGGTATTTCTCTCACATTTAAGGTTTGTTTTTGTATTTAACTGTGATGATGGATTGGCAGTTTGTACCCCTTGAAGAAGATCAAAGTATAATTGCCATTTTAATGGTTTAAATAAAATATATTTTTCTGATACAGCAAAATGAGTACCTGTGGCGGCTGATAACTAGCTGAGCTGGGAGACTTCTGCTCATCTACTCCAGCATCTAGTCAGTACATAAGGCCTTGCCAGAAGGCAGGAAAGATTTCTTTAGAGATACGTGTAAATGATCCTCTGTAAGATCTGGCAATCTACGTGTATTTAGAGAAGCTAGTTTTGAACTACCCTCCAGCAAAGCCAAGCGTACCTTGATGCGTTTAGGCTGCCTTACAGATGTGAATGCCTGATTAGGAAGAAGCTCAGTGGCTTTATTGGATGACTGTCATGCTGCTTGTGATGACTTGGATAAATCATAAATCTCCACTGTAAATTATCACCAGAGTCATGATACTGAAGGTTCAGTTTTTAGCAGTGCCTAATTTAACCTATACCTTTTTTTGGTTTTCCCTAACTTGAAATCAGTTTTCATACTGTATATAAAAGTTTGAAATGTTCCAGTACTATTGGGTATTTTGTGGGAGCCTTCTTCCTCTTCCTCACTGTGATGTGCTTAATCTGAAAATATTTGTGTTCATGCAGACATGTAAATAGTTATGTATAGCCTATATATATATAAATTATTTCCCCTAACTGGCAAGATAAACATGTGTAAGCCTTGACAGGTTTTAGATCTAGGTTTTTAGATCCAGCTTGAGTTATCAAAACTTTGTGTGCCACCTGAACCTTCAGAAGCTCTGCACAGTGCGGAGTAATTGTTTACTTGGCACAGGGAAGGACTCTTTCAGCAGTACATTTGTGGGTGTGTGGTGTTTTTTCTTTTTTTTTTTTTTCCTCAGACCAGGAACAAATGTGATCTAAACGATAAAAGCATATTTGGACTGTAATCAGTTGGCTGTAGTTCGGGAGACTGATGGTTACTTGGTCCTTCTTTACTGTGGTCTGAGATAAACCATTAGCTTGAACTCTGCTTTCTGAAATGATTGTGCTCTTTGCTGTTGACCCTTTTGCTATTAAACAAGACTTAAGTCATTGTAATCTCAGCCAAAATTACAGTCCAATCTGATTTTAACTGTGAATGGGCCTTCTCTTTGCTGTTTTAGTAGAGTCAACTTTCACAGTGCTTTTTTTATGCCCTTGTGTCTCAGATACGGTTGTACTGCATGTTTACTCCTGCCTCACATTTGTGTTTGGAAGGCTTTTGCAATATTAGGCATGTGAATCTGACTGATCAATTAGATGGTGTATCTGGTTTTAACGGGAGATTAGTTTGGATCTAAACGAAATTCGCTGCACTGAATCCGCTTTAATAGCTTGTAATAAAAGAACTGGTGTCAGTAGGTGTCAATTGGTGCTGTTGCTTTGTCAAACTACTTGACTAATCTATGTTGGGGGGGAAAAAAGTCTTTAGAGGAATATCTGTTTTTGCTGACGTGGTATTGGATGGGTGATAAATACACTGGTGTCCTTCAGTATTTAATGAAGATCATTTCTGTCAGCATCTAATCGAGCAAGACAGATTCCCACAGCATTCCATGAAATCTAAATATTTTGCTGGGCTATGTTAGGAATATGTCATCCCTGATGAAATTGTATCTGAACCAAAGTAACAGTACTGCCATTCAGTTGGTGAGTTCAGGCTCTGCCGATCAGATTTAATGGCTATTTGGAATGAGGGATGATAATTGATCCTTTCTTCAGCCTGATGTGTTAATGCTTTTTTATACTGACTTACTAATTTTGTACGCTTCTTTTTAAGGAATGTGCATGTGTGTTTTGGGGGGGAGGGAGACTTGAAACACTCAAAACCTGACAGTTTAACTGATCTTCCTGTGTTACTGTGATGATACCAGACTTTTGAAGAATATTGTTCCTAAGGAAGAGACTAGGAGGCTGCAAAAGTAAGCATCACACAATTCTGCTGTGAGAAGCTAATGAAGTATTCATCATGGTTACCTACAGGTGCCCAGTGTTTGTCTGCTATTTCGAAATTGTGTGAACTCAAAGTCAAACCAACTCAGAACTCATGATACTTACCTCATGTCTAGATTTATGTTATTGGTTATTTTAGGTCTGATTTGGACATGTGGCAAATGAGAAGCACAGGGATGTCCTCTCAAACTGGCTGATAAATTAGTGCACAGATTATTCTTGTAACTGTGCTACTCTTTATGCATGCTTCAACTCAGAATCCTATGTGGCTCTGTGCTGCTTTGGTTCTGTACCTGCTAGTTTCATTTAAATTGGAAAAAATAATTATAGAGCAACTGCTTACTTATTCCTCTCTAAGCCAGAAATGTTTTCGTCAAAATAAGATGAGCAGAGAAGGACAATATGCTGTGAACTCTTACCTTTTAATATTTATGAGCTCTAAATCAGAGCAACCCTATTTAAGTATGTTGTATACTATTCTATTTAGGAAAGAACAATAACAAAACGTAGCTTAAAATATTGGTCTGATGAGGGTTGAGGGGGAAGGGGAGCATAGTAGGGAACTGCAAGCAGTAAAGCTAGTTAGGTGAAAGAAACTGAAAAGCAGAATATATTAGCTGTGAAGTTATTAAAAAAAAAAGTGGTTAAAAATATGACTAACCAAACATTTGTATCCTACTGTCTATTGCTCAATATGATGTATTATGCTTATAAACTAAGCAGGCTGATATTGCTGAAAGGATAAATTGTTTCCTTTGGGCCCATTTGTAGAAATTGCGTCCCCTTGTCTGAATGCTTAGCCAATTTAAGTCAGAGAAACAAGCGTTTTGTAGCGGATGGTTTAGTTAACAACACATGTAATCCTGGTGAACCTCTGGCATTTAGTGACTCCTGGAAAAACTGATGCATCGCGTTGCTTCAGTAACCAGATAGTCTTTGTGAATCCAAAATACAAGTTATAAACTATGTGAAACTTCCTGATTTTTACCCTGAGATTGAGTGTGGTTTAAAAAATAGTTTATATATCTGTCTCAGTATTGCTTATCAATCTGGATTGAATTGCTTTTAATCTCAACAAATTCAAGAGTAAATGTCTAAGTTACTAATTTCAAGTCCTAATAGAGGCCATGATTCTTCAGTATTTTGAAAGAGTTCAGTTAATGTTTAAGAAGGGTGTTGTGTAATCTCATGGATACGTTCCATCGGTAAGTTTCCATAAAAATGGGACTGTTTGACTGCTTGAGCCTTCCTTGTAAGAACTCATTTCCACGAGGGTAGGGGTCTCATGGATGAAAAGCACACCCATCTTTTTATGAAGTTGTTACTGGACTGGTCAAAAAGTTACTCCTTCGTTAAAAGGATGTATAAAAATAATATCCCTGGAGTTTGTGTAATGTTTTATTACTAACTCTACAGAAATAAAACAGCTGGAGCATCACTGCAAATATAAGGCCTGTTTCTCAGCTTCTTTTAGCCTCAGGACCAAGGTCACCTTTGGTATGAAAAGGAGCGCTGTCAGTGATACCAATTTCCATTTGGGTGCTGATGGATTTCTCTATAGCAAGGAAAATGTGTATATTTTAGGTGCTTTTCATGTATGGTTTTGTTTATTTAGGTTCATGTTCATTATACTGTGTTAAACTAAATTCAAGTAAACTAAATTCAAGATCTGGATGAGCTTCAGTTCCTCCCCTCTGAGTGTTCCGGAATGTTCTAAAAGCTTGGTATGGGAGGATGCTCAGCTGAAAACACTTGGACGGTCCTCACCTCTGCATGCTGTATTGCAACAGTGTGCAGTATGTGATGGGTGAAGCTCAGCGTGAGCCAGAAATGTGCACTTGCAGCCCAGAAAGCCAACCATCTCCTGGGCTGTATCAGAAGCAGTGTGGCCTGCAGAACAAGGGAGATGGTTCTCCCCCTCTGCTCTGCTCTTATGAGACCCCACCTGGAGCCCTGCGCTCAGCTCTGGGGCCCTCAGCACAAGGACAAGGACATGGATGTATTAGAATGAGTCCAGAGGGGGGCCATGAGGATGATCAAGGCGCTGAAGAACCTCTCCTATGAAGATAATCATAGGATATCCCGAGTTGGAAGGGACCCACACAGATCATCGAGTCCAACTCCTGGCACCACACAGGTCTACCCAAAAATTCAGGCCATGTGACTAAGTGCACAGTCCAATCTCTTCTTAAATTCAGACAGGCTCGGTGCAGTGACCACTTCCCTGGGGAGCCTGTTCCAGTGCGTGACCACCCTCTCAGTGAAGAACCCCCTCCTGATATCCAGCCTGACCCTCCCCTGTCGCAGCTTGACACCTTTCCCTCAGGTCCTGTCACTAACGAGAACAGATCAGCGGCCGCCCCTCTGCTCCCGCTTGTTGAGGAAGCTGTAGGCCGCAAGGAGGTCAAGCTGAGGGAGTTCAGCCTGGAAAAGAGAAAGCTGCAGGGAGACCTTACAGCGGCCTTCCACTACCTGAAGGGGGCCTACAGGAAAGCTGGGGAGGGACTCTGTCAGGGGGTGCGTTGGTAGAACAAGGGGGAATGGCTTTAAACTAAAAGAGGGAAGACTTAGATTAGGTATTATGAAGAAATTCTTTACTCAGGGTGGCGAGGCAGTGGAATGGGTTGCTCAGAGAAGCTGAGGATGCTTTGAGCAACCTGGTCTGGTGGGAGGTGTTTCCTGCCCACGGTGGAGGGGGAGGAGAGTTGCAATCAGGTCATCCCTAGGGGTCCCCTCCAACCCAAACCATTCTGTGGTATGTGCTTGCTCCTTAGACAGTTTAAAAGACTTTGCCTTCATTGCTTCTTGAAAATAAAACAGCAATTCTGAGTGTGTTTTAATGACTAGTGTGTCTTAGATATCAACTGGGATAACTTGTTGCTCCTTGGACAGTAATTGCTGTTTCAATTCTGACTTGGTGTTGTGGGCACCCTTCCGTTCTGTGAACAGCTTTGCTCAGCTCAGGATTAAATCTTCTACCAGGCTCAGAAATCCTGGGCCTGTGGACTGTTTTGTTGCTTTAGTGTGGCTTCCTCTTTGGTACATCGTGTCTGTGGTGACTTCATCCAAATGAAGAGCACCCCCAGATTTGCCTGGACATCCTATGCAGCACTCTGAAAGTGTACCGTGATGCCTTTGCTTGCCCAGTCAGATGTGTTTAGGGTGATTCATCTGAATGCAGATGTGCGGATTAGCTGAAGCTTTTGGAGCTTCAGGTATCCTGGTCAAAGGCATTCCTGTTCTACATCTGGAAGTAGTAGAAAAATCAGCATTTTTTGATTTTTCTCGAGGAAAGAATTGTAGGCTAACGGAACAAGGCCAGGGAAAACCAGCTGCTTGTTAACTGTCACACCGTCTTGTAAATCATCTGGTCTTAAATAACCATACGATGGTAGTCTTCACATACAGGTATTTGAACCAAAACAAGGGTAATGAAGCACTCTGTGAGAAAGCTTTAAGGGGGGGGAGGGGATTATACATAGGCAATAAAATACATGGTCTGATTCTTGGTGTTTGGAGGTCACATTTTTTTTATATTGGGCCTGTATAAAATACTGTGTAGGAAACTTAAACACTAATTTGTTACTTTTTTTTTTTGAATCTGGTAACTCCTGTTCTTTCATGTCTAACTTTTGCATTGAATTGAACGGTCATACGTAGTCTCAAGCTCAATACTAAAGCTAATGAGTCTGAATGGGCTACGATTTTTTTTTGTTTTGTTTTTGCCATTTCTGCCCTTAGTTAGTTTGGTACCATATTAGAAGTACCAAATTGAATTTTATTTTGGGGAGAGAAGGGACTACTTGAACTAAAGGCATTGGATTCCGACTGGGAAAATGAAACAGTGATGCCAAAAGATAATAGAAGAGGTAGTAAGCTATAAGCTAAAAACAAAGCTTCAGTGCTGTATAGTACTGGAAAGGTAGATATAGTTTCAGGTCTCACATGTAGGAGCAAGAAACTGCTAAGGAAGTGATAACAGACATCAAGGCAGACAAAGGCCATTGTGCTCCATCCGTGTGTCCCTTTACAGAAAAGTTCTGGTGGAAACAACAACATAATCTCGATAAAGTCTTGTCGGAGGCCAGTAACAAGTGAAGTACCCCAGTGGTCAGTACTGGGTCCAGTCCTGTTTAGCATCTTTGTTAATGACCTGGATGATGGGGGTAGAGTGCACCTCATGAGAGACAAAGATGTACTGGAAAGCGTCCAGCAAAGGGCCATAAAGATGAGTAAGTGGCTAGAGCACCTCCCATGAGGAAAGGCTGAGAGCTGGGACAGTTCAGGCTGGAGAAGAGGATGCTTGGGGGGGGGGGGGGGAGGGGGGATCTCATCAGCGTCCACGAATCACTGAAGGGAGGGTAGAAAGAGGACAGAGCCAGGCTCATCTAAGTGGTGCCCAGTGCCAGAAAAGAGGCAATGGGCACACGTGGGAACGTGGGAGGTGCTGTCTGAAGACCAGAAAGACTGGGAGGGTGACCAAGAAGTGGCACAGGCTGCCCAGAGAGGTTGTGGCATCCTCTGTGGAGATCTTCAGAAGCTGCCTGGGCATGGTCCTGGACAACCTGCTCTAGGTGGCCATGACTGAGCAGGTGGGTTGGACCAGATGACCTCCAGAGGGCCCTTCCAACCTACAACCATTATATGAAACTAATACCAGTGGTCTAATAAAAGGAAACTTATCTATTCTAGGTGAGTAGAAATCTGGACATGCTAGAAGATTAGTAGCTTATTGAAACAATGATAGCTTGTGCTGATGAATAATTCTGAGTTTATACCCATTGAAGAGTCCTCATGCACTGTGCTATCCTTGGAGCAAGGTCTGTCTGTGTCAGGATGGTTGGATTGTTTTGCACTACGCTATAATTGCTTTCTGTATGCATTGGTTGGAGCTTACAACTGTAAGTATGTAACACTGCACTTCATGTCAGAAGCTTGCCTGTCCTTAGAGATGGTCTGTTACAGATGCTGGGAAACATTCTCACTCTACCAAGTGTTTTAAATGCTAAGGTTATGACACTATTTGCCAAGAACTACATCTTGAGTATTTGAATCAGTTCAGCAAACACATTTCATGAAAAATGACATGCTTGAGTGAAAAAGAAGGCCCTGTTGTGTACTTGGAATGCGATAGAAGCTGCTTTCTGTTGTGCACGGAGCATTACGGGTTCAGTGTTACGCATGCTATGGCTTCTTCATGAAGAAACTGATGGAGTAAAAGTTGAGACAGAAACTTGTCATGTTTCACAGAAGTTTACATTGGAAACAGCACAGTTCACAGTTTAATTCCTATTTCTCTCATTGAAGAAAATGATTTATATGTTCTTTAACCTAGCATGGTGCTCAAATATACAAGTCAGCCCAGCGAAATCCTTTTATTTCTGTCTGCTTTTGGGTGGCCACAATACCTCTTTTCATGGCCCTAGTTCTACCATCATTCTGGCAAGCTTTGGACTACACTAGTAACCAAAATGCTAACAACTCCATTGGATGATGGAAAGGCTGCAGGTTTATAGACCTGTATGCCTTCTTCCTCTTCCTCTGTTCCAAAATGCTCTAAGCTTGTTTTGCTGGGCCCTGTGGTTTCTTAGCCACATGGACAATATTGGACCCCATCCCTCTTAAGTTTAGCTCCTGAAAGTGTCCTGCCATTGCTTGTTCCTGCATCAGTCTTTCACTTTCTGAATGTGGGATGAGGCTCTGCTCCCTGCCAGCTTGTTGTTTTCTTGAATATGCTGGCCAGGCTGAAATGATATACATCATATTACAAGCTGGCTGCCAAATTTTAGTCATATATATATTGCTCAAGCTGCAAACCTCCAAAGCAAACACAGAGAGGAAATCAAAATTAAATTAATCCTCTCCAAGGATGTATAAAGCATGGTTGCACTGAGGTTTACAAGTTGAGGGTGAGAGGGACCATTGGTTGCGTGTGTGTCAGAAGCCACTGGTATGCATGGCCCCTTTCTATTGCCTTGGTTCTCTGGGCTGGAATTGCTGAGCATGAAGACCTTAAGCTTTTTCTTTTAATGATAGCTAGACAAATGACTTTGCAAAAGTTTAGTTAACTGTAGAACCATGAGGCATTTTTGGCAGTTTGTATTCAATTACAGGATTAAAGACAAAATGAGTCACCATTTTCTCTGGAGTCCTCAAAGGAGTGTGTTCATGTAGTCAAAGCATCTTGGCTGAGACTGAGCAAAGCTCTGGAGGCTTCACTTCTGGACATGGTACCACAGTAAGGCTGGAGACCTACTTCTTGCTGTTCTTGTTTTGAGAGGGCTGGTTTAGGGACAGTGACTGGTTCTGTTGTACAGCCACTTTCCTTCTTCATGCTGGGTTTGGGCTGGCCAGCAGGAGGATTCAGGGTCTCTTAAAGACTTTGAGGCCAGCTGGCATGAGGGACGGAGGCGTGGAGTAGTGGCCCATTGCTTTTCTTGAAACATTCATAGGCTGTACCTGGCCTATTTGTATGTGGAAAATACAGGAGAAAGGAGTGAGAAGTGGCTGCCTGCAGGAGACAAAAACTAAATGGAATTGCGTGACAGAGTTTTGTGCAATTGTAAAGTAGACTTGAATGCCTCTTCATCCAGAAAATAAATGCTTATCTAGTTTTTCTGGAGTTACAGGCTTTGAATTTTTGATAATCCCACCTGAAACTAATTGACATTCCATACAGATGCATTTCAAAAAACAAAACAAACAAAAACGTAATGGCTTTTTGATCTATTTCAAAAAGCAGAAAGATAGGCTTGTTTGCCGAAGAGACAACTGTAACTATTCTTCCACAAAATGTCATACAAGGAAGGTGTGAAAACCTTGCCCGATTTTTTTTTATTTCTTTTTTTTAACCTAAAAGCTTTGTAGGGCTTCAGATTTGTGAACGTCCTCAGCCTCAGCAATCATGATTTACCTGTAGCCTGCTCCGAAGGTCATTAAATTATTAGAAGTGGTTAAACTGTTGTCCTGGATCATTTAAATGTCTGGTTAAATTGCTTTGAGAAGCAAAGCTGTATCCGAGTAGCTTGATCTCAGTTGTTCTGCGGGAAACACTGAAAATGAACATACCTGAAGTAAATGAGTTCAGGAGTTGCAAGTGTTCCTTGTTTATTCTGCTAATACAGAAGAAAGCGCAGGCTTGCAATATTACCTTACTGAGACTTAGCTGCTTATTTGTTGTTGCGTGAAATGAGGCTTGCAGTGCTTTTCCCAAAGAGCTCTTGTGGGGAGTTACCAGTCTGTTGTCCTTCTGCAAATTGCCCCATCTTTTGTAAGCTCTATCTTCCTGCAAGACCTGTGTGATTAACTCCTACTTATGGACAAACAATTTTATATGGCTTTCCTACTTCATATTTCAATTTAGGTTACTAGTGCAACTCAGACACTATTAATTAAGCATCTTGTGCAGACCTAGAAGGAAGAATGTAAGAATTATTGCCCATACTTCTTGATGACTGTACAAGGAGTCACTGCTTGCCAAAACAGTTAACAGAGTTGAAGTAATGTACTGTGAATGTCAACTTGTTGATCTGCAGACCTCAACATTTATCCATGGAGTACAGAGTCCAACTGTGAATTTAAGCATGCTGACAATAGGTCAACTTTTTTTTATACATGTTCTTTGACATCCTTGATACTCAAAGTCCTGAAGCCCTGTCACTTCCAAGTCAAGGAGAAAATTCTGATGCAATGAGATCCTTGCTGAAAATGGAGTTACTTTGGTTAAAATCAGGTAACTTGCATATCTTACAACCCATCCCTTTAAGTCATCGTTTATCATTTCAATCCCTTTGTGGTCCAGAAAAGAAGCAGGACAGTTATCTGCCATAGCAGCAGGTGGTTTTTTTGTTCGTTTGTTTTTGCTTGTTGGTTCTTGTTTGTTTTGTAAACTTCATTAAATATTGATGTTAACCTATAATATTAGACTTATCTAATTATAGTCTGTTTTGTCCTGTAAATAATAAACTTATTTCTAATTTGAGTAAACATGTATTAAAGATACCTTGGTCTGACACTCACAGGCTCTGACACAAGTTTAAAGATCCAAATAAAACTGTAATATTTAGCAAAAGCTTGGAGCACAAGAATGGCTTTGAGCATGTGGTCTACTTGATAATTTAGCTGTGTCACAGAGGAGAAAATACGCTAGCAAGGATGTAGTGTGTGTCCTGGAGCAGTGCTTAAACATGCTCAATAGGTTTGGCAAAGTTGTTGTAGGAACTGTGTGAGCGTAAGAATAACAGCTTCTTTAAAGGTCTGTAAACTAATCAGCAAAATTATTACAAGACAAGATTACTAGAGAATTTTTAAGAAGAAAAATTACATGCCTGTGAGCAACGCTGCCTCATTTCTTTCTGTATTCTTGTGCTTCTCATTTTGTCAATATGAATGTCTACCAAAGTAGACTGGTTTGTAGGAGTCAAATTCAGGCCACAGTAAAAAAAAAAAAAAAAAATAAAATGTGTCTTTAGGTAGCTTACTTTTCATAAGTATTTATTTAATTTAAATCAAAGCTAGTTGGTCATAATTAAAATCTTTATTTGTGACAACTTGATTTTGATTTACTGAAACGTCTGAGAATAAAATGGAAGCTGATTTTTTTTGACATTATATGCTATAAATAATTTAGAATTCATTTATCTGTATATTATAGATATCATAAAACGTGTGCATGACTGGAAACTCTTTAGTCCTGTATGAACTTTTAGCAAATACCTATTTTGGGCAATTGTAGTAAAACCCTTAACTGTGGAAGCTAAGCATATTTTTCTTTGTGTCCTTAGCAGAAAACAATTCAGAGGCAGTATTTGTGTGTTGTGAAAACCTATTTTTGTGGAAAAAGGTCATACCTAGCCAACATTGTCCTATGTCACATGGCATGACTTGAAAAGTAGTCTTTTGAGTCTTCAGGTTTCATTTTTTTTCATGTCCACCTTCCACCTTTGTATTGCATACATAGAACCATAGTGAGAAAATTGTCAGCAGTATTGAATTGCATTACTGTTTTCTCTTTTCCTCCCTGTTTCATTTTAGAGGCCAACTTAATTCTCCATCTAGGTAGACTTGATAAATGGAGTTGTTCCAAGTCTTGTGTGTGAAAACAAGGCAGGGATAGACTAGAGGGTTGAAAATCTGCCAAAACAAACTTGAGTGGAATAGCTTAGTTCGTCCAGTGTTGCACTTTCTAACACCATGGGGCTTTTTAGAGGCATTTCCGTTCTCAGATATATGTGGTCCATCGGGTGTCACAAGAGGCAAGTACCTTTGTAATGAATGAATTCCACGTCCTGCAGCATGTAGGTGGGATTTCACTCATCTTGGTAAGGAAGAAGGGACAGAGCTAGGCACAGCTATACCCTTTGACACCTTAGAAGCTCGCCTGTATTTAAAGTAAAAACTGCAATTTAGGTGGCAACAAGCACTACAGCGTTTTAAGAAAAGCAAATGTAAATGACACTCTTTCACATTGGCACTTCAAATGCCTTCCTTCAGCTTGCAAAGCACTAAGATAAAATAAGCAACCTTCTCTTACAACTGAATTTGAGTACTTTGCATTTTAAGGGGCGTGCTTGCTTTTAAGAAGCATCTTGGTGGTTGATTTGAGGATTTATGAGCATATTTCATTAGAATTGTAATGACTGAAGTAAATCTAAGGGAAAATAACAAGAATGAACAGAAGCCCCCCAAAATTGCGATAATCAAAAGACCTGTATTTATTTAGTCCATGATAAGTAGCAAAAGAAGAGGAAACAAGGGTGTGTTTGAGTACAGAAATGGTTATTGCAAAGAAGAAAGGATTAAGAGCTATTCAAGCTTGCTATGGATAAGATAATTAGATCTGAAAGGAAAAAATTGATGTAATGCTAGATCAGACTTTTCCTGTATGTGTTGGATTAGATGGCGGCAGGTTCTGGTGTGTCTGCTGGAGATGTGAAGGAAAGATTGGCCTAGATACCTGTGGCACTTATGCTGTCGTAGCAAATGCTGCTGTGAAGCAGCTGATGATGAAAAGGGACTACTGAAGACCTTTTGCTTCTCCTCCTCTTACCTGCTGTCCTTTCAGGCTTTTTCACAAATGAACATTTTCCTTATGGTAGTGCTAATTGTAACCTGTAAATTGAACATTACACTCTTAATTTGTAAACTGTGATTACTCATTTTTTTGGGCTGTGTGGAAGTCAACATCTTTCCAGCTTTACTACAGAATTTTGGATTTTGCCTTTGGAGAATACCAGCCTAAAGAAAAATAGATTTGAGTTGCCTCACAGGCTGGAAAGCATCACTGACAATGTAATTTCCAAGGTAGTTCTGAGGTGGCTGAGATGTATTGTAAAGGGACTCCAGGAAGCTTTCAGTGTCTTTGATCTACCTGTTCTGCTGTTGGCTCGACTTCAGAGGCATTAAAACAATAGTAAAATCTAGCAGAAGGGCAAATGGAAAAATGATTTGGCCTCTCTTCCTAAAAACACATAAGATAAAACAGAACATAGATATTCTGTCCTTCATGAGAAGGAGTGACATATATGAAAATCTGTTGATTCATTGAAAATATGATGCATGGTAAATGAATATATTATTTTGTGAGAGTAAATATGCGTAGATAATAGGGCTCACTATTTTCTATAGACAAAAAGGTCAGGTGGTACGCTAATAAAATCTAATAAAATCTGCTTAGTTGTTTTGTCAAAACTTGTAGGTTCTGACATATCCATGCCCTATTTTAGGATATGATTTGGCGGCGTTAACCTCACTGTAAAGTTTAGCTGCCTTAAAACTTATTTCTAAATTCTAGACATCAAATGGCATTTCTATAATAGATCAAAGCTTTTCCTTAAGCCCTAGCATGTTGGTTAGTTGATAGAGGATAGTTGGTTTAGGAAGGGACAACAGTAGGTTGCCTCTTGTCTTCAGTAACTGTTCTTGTTTGGTTTTGGGTTTTGTTTTGACAATTATTACTACTTTGTAGTAGCTTTCTTCAAAAAATCTCAGGTTTCTTAGTGAACTGGTAAGACTGTAGGCTTAGAGTATTGGCCAGATGTAGAATATCTTTCCCGCTGCCTTCTACAGCTGACGTAACACGCATACATGTTCATAATGGTGCTGTGTAGAACTGACAGTGTGTGATTGCGGTATGGATTGCTGATTTTTATCTATCTTTTTTTTTAGCCTTTTTTTATTGCAACAGATTAACTATATCTGACAAGGTTAAGTGGGAAGAATATTTTATAATTGTATAAAACTTTAACTGGAAGTTAATTGCTTATTTTTCTAAGTGTGGACATGTGGAGTCCCTGGTTTGGAATTAGGGTAGTGTTTGTCAGAAGCATGTATCCTTGGGGTGCCTGATCCAAATTGTGTTGAGTTATAAACCATAGAAGATTCAGTGCGCTAGGAAGCGTGTGTTTTATGGCCATTTCTGATAAGGAGGCTGAACAGTTATCTGAAAGGGGAAGAAAAATGAGAACAAAAGGTTAAATAGTAAGATTTCTTGCCTGGTCATAAAGGGTACGACGGGGTAGAAAACCTCCAAATTATATGGTGGGGTTTCTTGGTGTCTCATGTTTGTAAATGGCTATTGCAAACACTCACTGGCCAGTTCTCATTCCAGTTTGGTGCCCTTCACCATGGTAAGTGACGACTGCTCGTTTTGAATCTCCGCTTGCTTGAATAGCAGAGGTTTGTGTAGTGGATCGGAAGGTGGTCAACACTTGTTGAAACAAGCAAATCTTAATGCAAGACTGCAAATTAAATTTTTATGTTAGTCTTTAAAAAAAAATAAAATAGAAGTTTTATACCACAAGTTCAAATGACTGTCATGGTTATGAACTCAAGCACTCAAAAATTAGCAAATTCTGTAAAACTTCAACTTACTCTTGTCATATTTACACATTCTAAAATTTTATATTTCAGAGCTTTTCTGCCTTGGTTGGTATTAAGATCAATGGTCAATCAAGAAGCTGCTGGTTTGATGTTTTTTGATTTTTTTTTTTGTTGTTTTTGTTTTTTAAACCTTTTCTTCAGTCATTCTAACTGTGGTACCAGTACTTCGTGTGTAGTCCTCCTGGCATATTTTGGATGGGATAGTATTTGCCTTTCTTTCCACTGTATCAAGAGAGCTTTGTGTGCTCATGTCCAGACATGCAGGGCTTGCTTTTTCAAAGAAAACCACATCGTTTGAAGCACGGATCCATCGGCCAAAGTTTAGCATCGTGTCTGGAAATCAGACTGTGCACTGGGCACCCAGCAAATGGGAAAACATGCAATTTGTGAGGCTGGTGTTATGGCAGCACTCTTCAGCTGTCTCAAGTGAACAGCAGAGTTAAACCCAAGCTTCTGGCATCTGAATTCAACTCCCAGCTTTGCATCAGACTGATTCATGTTGCCTGATTTCTGCAACTTCTCCCAGTTTTCAGTGTGACAGGCTTAGATTTTGAACCGGCTCATAACGTACACTTAAATATATATTCTGTGTTTGTTAAATGCTACATCTAAAGATTTTTGGGGGGTGACTGAACCTCTCTACCATAAATCGTACGAGTTCCTGACTGACCATTAGATGCTGGCGTGTGCGAATGCATTCGTATGCTGTTGTGCCCAAACTGGAAGCAAAGCGTATCTGCAAGCTTCACGGCCGCCTTCCTTCTAGTCAGCTCTTGCTCCCATAAACTAGGATCCCGTTTACTGTGACCTCTTTGGGTAACAGAAGGGAATGAGTTTGTAGTTTGCCTTGCTGCTGAATTGGGGCCAAATAGTGACTAATGAACGTAGCAGATGTTTCTACTTTTGAAGGCTTTTTTGGAAAGAACTTTATTAGCCAATTTATCCTTCCTCCCAGGAGATAATGGGACAGCAGTGTAGCTAAGGTCTGACAATTCATTACATAAGAGAAGAAAATATTACTGTTGACCCTTGCTATGTTGACGGTAGGATTTGCATCTAACCTTCTGCACTTTTTGCTCAAGCACATCCAAGCAGAGTTTTCTTTAAAACTTCCAGCTACTGTGCTACATCGTGATGTCAGCCACATTTTTAAGCAGTTTGGGATATAATGAGTCAAATCTTTTTCACTTGCACTTGTGTGCAAATCCAGGGTAACTCCATTGACTTAATAGAGTAACTTCAGGTATTCATTCATCTCACTGGGGGAGTGTAACCTGACCTCGTACCAAACAAACAACCCTGTTTGATTTGTTCTGCGATTGGGATAGGAGGGGTGTGGAGCTGGAACGTTGCGGCAAGTTCCTTCTCTCCATTCTGTTGATGAGCTCTCAAGGGCATTCATCTGTAGCTAATTAGCTTAAGCATGAGAGAGGACTGCTGTCCTGAAGTTTCTTACCAGAAAGTGCAGCTTTAGTAGGCAACCTTGTTTCTGAAGTTTTTTATACATCAGTGAACAAAAAACTAATGCCTCTGCCTGACAGGAAGGTAAAGCTAGCAGCTGTGAGGACCACAACCAGAGGAGGCAGTTGTGTTAGCATTAGTCATCTTCAGGAAGTTATGTGAGAAAAGAAATTATTATATCAAAGAGAAAATGCAAGCTTGAAAATACCTGAAAAGTCTACATTCTTTGCAGCTCTTCTCCCAGGACTCCATCTCTGGGGTAAAGGAAGTTTTCTCCATGGTACCTTGTCTTCTGGGCCCAGGGAGCTGAGTAGTGGCTTCTGCAGACAGAGCAGGGTGTTGCGTGGATGCCTTTTGCTCATTGTGTGTCTCCATTCCCCCAGTGCCAGGCACCCAGCTCTTATTCGAGACACTTCAGCTCCCTTAAGAGTTAAGGATGCAAAGATATTTTGAGCACCACGTGTTGGTGGTCTGTATGCATCAAGAAGTTACGACCTTGCAAATTGATTTCCTTTGATCAAGCACTGTTGCATTATTCAGAAAATGTATTTAACTGTAAGGGGCAAAGTCAGGAATGATGTAATCATCATGGAACCATTAATCAGTACAGTCACTGTGCTTTTCCAGGTGGAAAATGGTAACAACACTTAGTTACTCTTGCATCTGCGTAGAATATAGACAATAAATTACACACAAAATCAAACATCTCAATGAGCAACGTTAGTTAGGGCATGCTTCCAGAAGTCAGAAAAAGTGAACCCACTTGATAAGTAGGTAGTTGCATCAGTTCTACTCATTGCTTGCAGATTTTTGCTGAGGCAGGCAGATTTAGAGCAGCATGGGTTTGTAAACCAGCTTGCTGTCCTGAGCCATCCAGTTAATAATGTGAAGAATGGTCTCTTTGGAAAGCCCTTTTCTGTACGTGTGTATATTACAGTCTCCCTAGCTCGCTCATTTCATCGATAAGGTCCAGGAAGTGGTAAACTGAAAGGTCAGTAACTTTTCAGTGCTGGTGTCTCAGAGATTCAGCACCTCCTGTGCTGAGATGAAAACAGGAATGGGAATGAGGTCTGCGTAACTTCCTTTTGAATGGCACAACTTAAACAACAGGCTGCTATGTGTGGAGTGCTGTTTTGGAGGAAAAAGACTGTTCCTTACGGTCAAATCAGACTGAAATCAGATTCAGTCTATATAACCAGCCCCGATCTCTGTGAGGTGGTGCAGATTTCAGGTCAGCTGGAAAAAGCAATGAATTCAAGTGCTCTAGTGCTGAACAGCAAGGGTTGCTCTGCTTTTCTAACCGGCCATGTGTCCTCCTGCAGTAACATCCCTGTCATGCTGTGTGTGCACAGACTGCTCACGTACATGCTGGGGGCTAGAGTCCTTTCTAGCTGGGAATTCAGGAGTCTCCATCGTTGTACTTCTGTGTGAAGTGGAAGCTTCTTACTTAGTGGTGCTGAGAAGTGCCCCGCTCAGGCTTGGGGAAGGGCAGAGACAGCCCCTTCATTCTTCTGGTTTTGTGGCAGGATGATGGCTGTGAGCAGGAGAGGGGAAGAGCAGAACCAGACCTGGCAAAACCCAAATCTGGCGTTTTGGTCTGTAGCCATAGTAAATAGAGGAGAGGCTGTTTGAGTTTAATGCCTGGTGCTCCAGGATTGTGCATGCACAGTATACTTAAAGGTGTTTTTTTTCCCTTGTTTTCAAGCTTGCTTTATTCCAGAGTGTGGCAGCTGCTTAGAGGTGGTCTGACAGTAAGATGTAACTGTGTTGCTTCTTTATTTTCACTCGTACCTTGGACTGAGTGTTTATATCTTTTGCTAAACTATGGTTCTGGGCACCTCCAGTCTGACCTGGGGCTTATTTTATGAGCCGGTGTATGTAAGGGGCACGTAGTGATAACTCAGCATAAAGAGCTTTTGAGTTGCTGCTGTTCTTGTGTGGCTTTGGTTTGTTTCATGCGACTTCAGCTGGGAAAGGAGGCTCCTGATACTGCATTAATATTTCACTTGTCATCTTGTTAGATGTTTTCACGAGGTTGTAAGTGTACTGGAAGACAAGAAGAAGCTTAAAGATGAGCTCTGAAGTTGTTTAGCTGAGCTTGGAATATCTTTCTTGGAGCAAGACGGGGAAGGAGAGAATAGCAGAAAAAAGGCAGCAACTGAAGGGGGGGAAAGCTGGATGGGTTTTACAACCATAAATGGTAAAAGTAACCTTGCTCCGCTGCCAGCGAGCAGAACGATGGAATAAGGTTTTGATTTACAGGAACAGCTCAGCGAGGGCCTTGTAGAGTGCTTCATGCCTGCTATAAAAATGTGATTAGCTATAAAATGGGGGAGATTTAACAAGAGAATTTAAGCATCGGCAACAGTGCTGTTTGACTCCGATTGCGGATGCCTGCTTTTAGAGTTCTGGGAACACAGGCTAGTTAGAAAACCTCGTGTTTTCCAAACAGAGAATGTAGATTATTTTTGATTTATTACCTGAACACGGTAAATGTGGTTCCTTGCCCTTTCATCATGAGTTCCTTAAAATTAAGCACCATTTATCCTTGTAATTATTTCTTCAGGTGATTGTCTCCCAGGAGCTAGGCTTTACCGTAAGCTGCGTAAGGACATATAGGTAGGTGGGAGATGCTTCCCCTTAATGCCAGTGTTCTGTTTTATAACCTGTATACTGCAGGTTTGTTCAAGAAGGTAAATTTGACAGCTTGAAGTTCATGTGGTCAATTGACCACTGAAACTTCACAGCTGTGGACAGCAAAATCCCTTCCCCAGTTTGCTGTTCTCCAGTCCCAGAGTGAAGGAGACTCAAAGCTTACTTCTTCTGAAGTCATTTGCTCACCAGCCTTCTGTTATTTCCAAACATGCCTGATGTTTTGGGGAAGGGGGAAGGGAAGGAGGAGGGGCAGCATTTTGGGATGCCCATTGTGGGGACTTCACTGGACAAAAGGGAAGAGGGGAAATGGGAATTCATATTTAGCTAAAAGGTGAAGTATCAAGTTGATTGAGATGAGTTAGCTGTCCTTGTTAAAAGCTGAGGCCAAATGTTTCCTTTAAAGGACTCGCTGCTCTTACTCAAAAACAGGAGAAGGGGTTTGCAGTTATGTACCACTGCACGACTTTAAACAAACGCTGAGATCATCTATCACTCTTAAACCAAGTTAATCCTCATTCATCATTCGTTTTCTTTGCATCTCCGTAACATTGCTGCTGTTTCACATGACTCAGAAGCAGTTGGTTTAAGACTAAACACATACCTGAGAACATGCAAGAAGCAGGGTTAAATTATTAATGCCGTTACTTTATATTAAACTAGAAATCACCTCAAAGATGGGGGGACACCAATGTAATAGAAGGCATGTGTGCCTATAAACCTCTGGGTTTCTTAAGATACCATTTTTAAATCAAATGAAAGAGGGGTTATATATAGTTCCCCGGGTCTGTCCTCTGGCCCTTCTTGTAGATGGGCATCATGTTTGCTAGCCACCAGTCAACTGAGGAGTCCTTTCTTTGTCGGATAAGAAGGGAGCAAGGGAAAAAAAAAAGCTCTTCCTTTTTTAGCAGGAGAGGTTTTAATTTAACCCTCAAGAAAAATGAGAAGTGATGAATAGTTACAAGAGATGAGGAAAAGGTGGAGGTGCTTAATGCCTTCTTCGCCTCAGTCTTTAGCGGCAATACCAGTTGTTCTCTGGATACCCAGTACCCTGAGCTGGTGGAAGGGGATAGGGAGCAGGATGTGACCCTCACTATCCACAAAGAAATGGTTGGTGACCTGCTACGGCACTTGGATGTGCACAAGTCGATGGGGCCAGATGGGATCCACCCAAGGGTACTGAGAGAACTGGCAGAGGAGCTGGCCAAGCCACTTACCATCATTTATCAGCAGTCCTGGCTATCGGGGGAGGTCCCAGTTGACTGGCGGCTAGCAAATGTGACGCCCATCTACAAGAAGGGCCGGAGGGCAGACCCAGGGAACTACAGGCCTGTCAGTTTGACCTCAGTACCAGGGAAGCTCATGGAGCAGATCCTCTTGAGAGTCATCACGCAGCACTGGCAGGACAAGCAGGCGATCAGGCCCAGTCAGCATGGGTTTATGGAAGGGAGGTCCTGCTTGACAAACCTGATCTCCTTCTATGCCAAAGTGATGCGCTGGGTGGATGAGGGAAAGGCTGTGGATGTGGTCTACCTTGACTTCAGCAAGGCTTTTGACACCGTCTCCCACAGCATTCTCCTCAAGAAACTGGTTGCTCTTGACTTGGACTGGCGCATGCTTCGTTGGGTTAGAAACTGGCTGGATAGCCGGGCCCAAAGAGTTGTGGTGAATGGAGTCAAGTCCAGTTGGAGGCCGGTCACTAGTGGCGTCCCTCAGGGCTCGGTGCTGGGGCCAGTCCTCTTTAATATCTTCATCGATGATCTGGACGAGGGCATTGAGTGCACTCCCAGTAAGTTTGCAGATGACACCAAGTTAGGTACGTGTGTCGATCTGGTCAAGGGTAGGAAGGCTCTGCAGGAGGATCTGGATAGGCTGCACTGATGGGCTGAGGTCAACTGCATGAAGTTCAACAAGGCCAAGTGCCAGGTCCTGCACGTGGGGTGCAATAACCCCAAGCAGAGCTATAGGCTGGGAGATGAGTGGTTGGAAAGCTGCCAGGCAGAGAAGGACCTGGGAGTGATGGTTGATAGTTGGCTGGATATGAGCCAGCGGTGTGCTCAGGTGGCCAAGAAGGCCAACAGCATCCTGGCTTGCATAAGAAACAGTGTGGTCAGCAGGGCTAGGGAGATGATCGTCCCCCTGTACTCGGCTCTGGTGAGGCCGCACCTCAAGTACTGTGTTCATTTTTGGGCCCCTTGCTACAAGAAGGACATGGAGGTGCTCAAGCAAGTCCAGAGAAGGGCGACGAAGCTGGTGAGGGGTCTGGAGAACAAGTCCTACGAGGAGCGGCTGAGGGAGCTGGGCTTCTTCAGCCTGGAGAAAAGGAGGCTCAGGGGGGACCTTAACGCTCTCTACAGATACCTCAAAGGAGGCTGTAGAGAGATGGGGGTTGGCCTGTTCTCCCACGTGCCTGGTGACAGGACGAGGGGAACGGGCTAAAGTTGTGCCAAGACAGTTTTAGGTTGGATCTTAGGAAGAACTTTACTGAAAGGGTTATTAGACATTGGAACGGGCTGCCCAGGGAAGTGGTGCAGTCACCATCCCTGAAGGTCTTTAAAAGACGTTTAGATGTGGAACTTAGGGATATGGTTTAGTGGAGGACTGTTAGCGTTAGGTCAGAGGTTAGCATCAGAGGTTAGCATCATTAGGTCAGAGGTTGGACGTGATGATCTTGAGGTCTCTTCCAACCTGGAGATTCTGGAGATTCAGAATCTTCAGAATCTCAGATTCTCCGAGATTCTGAGAATCTGAAGACTCTGAGATTGTGAGAATCTGAGATTATGAGATTATGAAGATTCTGAAAATTCTGAGATTCTGAAGATTCGGGGAATATGAGATTGAGAATCTCCCAATTTCAGAATCTTCAGAATCTTCAAAATCTGAGATTATCAGAATCTCAGAATCTTCAGAATTGGGAATCAGATTCTGAGATTATGAAGATTCTGAGAATCTGAGATTCTGAGATTGTGAAGATTGCCAGAATCTCCAGATTCTCCGAATCTCAGAATCTTCAGAACCTCAGAATCTCAGAATTTTCAGAATCTTCAGAATCTCAGATTCTCAGAATCTTCATAATCTGGAGATTCTGAGAATCTGGATTTTCTGGGATTCTGATAATCTGAGATTCTGATAATCTGAGATTCAGAACCTTCACAGTCTCAGAACCTTCACAGTCTCAGAACCTTCACAGTCTCAGAACCTTCACAGTCTCAGAACCTTCACAGTCTCAGAACCTTCACAGTCTCAGAACCTTCACAGTCTCAGAACCTTCACAGTCTCAGAACCTTCACAGTCTCAGAACCTTCACAGTCTCAGAACCTTCACAGTCTCAGAACCTTCACAGTCTCAGAACCTTCACAGTCTCAGAACCTTCACAGTCTCAGAACCTTCACAGTCTCAGAACCTTCACAGTCTCAGAACCTTCACAGTCTCAGAACCTTCACAGTCTCAGAACCTTCACAGTCTCAGAACCTTCACAGTCTCAGAACCTTCACAGTCTCAGAACCTTCACAGTCTCAGAACCTTCACAGTCTCAGAACCTTCACAGTCTCAGAACCTTCACAGTCTCAGAACCTTCACAGTCTCAGAACCTTCACAGTCTCAGAACCTTCACAGTCTCAGAACCTTCACAGTCTCAGAACCTTCACAGTCTCAGAACCTTCACAGTCTCAGAACCTTCACAGTCTCAGAACCTTCACAGTCTCAGAACCTTCACAGTCTCAGAACCTTCACAGTCTCAGAACCTTCACAGTCTCAGAACCTTCACAGTCTCAGAACCTTCACAGTCTCAGAACCTTCACAGTCTCAGAACCTTCACAGTCTCAGAACCTTCACAGTCTCAGAACCTTCACAGTCTCAGAACCTTCACAGTCTCAGAACCTTCACAGTCTCAGAACCTTCACAGTCTCAGAACCTTCACAGTCTCAGAACCTTCACAGTCTCAGAACCTTCACAGTCTCAGAACCTTCACAGTCTCAGAACCTTCACAGTCTCAGAACCTTCACAGTCTCAGAACCTTCACAGTCTCAGAACCTTCACAGTCTCAGAACCTTCACAGTCTCAGAACCTTCACAGTCTCAGAACCTTCACAGTCTCAGAACCTTCACAGTCTCAGAACCTTCACAGTCTCAGAACCTTCACAGTCTCAGAACCTTCACAGTCTCAGAACCTTCACAGTCTCAGAACCTTCACAGTCTCAGAACCTTCACAGTCTCAGAACCTTCACAGTCTCAGAACCTTCACAGTCTCAGAACCTTCACAGTCTCAGAACCTTCACAGTCTCAGAACCTTCACAGTCTCAGAACCTTCACAGTCTCAGAACCTTCACAGTCTCAGAACCTTCACAGTCTCAGAACCTTCACAGTCTTCGTATTCTGAGATTCTGAAGATTCGGAGGTTTGGAGAATATGGAGATTCTTGGATTCTCGGATTCCGTGATTCTCAGAATTAGAAGTATCCATGCCCTTAATGCACTTCAGGAATCTATATTACACTTTAACATGTGGTATCACTCTCACATTGGTTTTGAGTATTTTAGCATACTTCAAAGTGCAACAAATCATGTTTTGAGCAGAAAATCGATCTATAGTGCTAAATAGGTGGATGAGAAATAAATGAGGCAAATTTGTGGGAAAAAATATATGTGCTGTGTTGTCTTGGTGCAGCTCCAGCGTTCTCCACTTTCTAGTTAAAAATGTTAAATTTGAGTGTTCATAAGGAAAGCTTACAAATACTGGTTTTGTCCCTTAAATTATTTCACACCACTACGTAGCAGGTTACTTAACAGAAGCCTAAAAATAAAAGGATTAGTGCTTACATCAGTATAACAGTATCATGAATTAAATTCTAAGTGGGGCTACTAAGACAAACGTATTTTTATCTATGCAAAGAACATCTACTTAATATCTTTTTGTCTCACTAATGAGCATAGTCTAAGGGGAATTTAGTGCTACTTATATTATTACAGCAGCAGAATAATCCTAAACTGTCTGAACCAGCAGTTCTGTGTACTGAGACTCACATCTACGTGGTTTAGCCATGACATTATATTTTAGACATCAATGTACAACTGGAAGAGCAGCCCCAAAGCATTTGTTAAAACACAAAGGTACAAAGCATAAGATAAGCTCAGTTTATCACTAACACCAGTGAATAAAATAAGTCATGCTTTATACCTGAGAAGAAAACAGTCAGGTAATCAGAATATAACCTCCTTTTCTGCACGTCAGCATCCATCTTAGAGTTGATCAGGTAATTATTATTGCAGCATCACTTCTTTAGTGAGTAGGATTGAGATTGAAGCATACATTTATGGAAATTTCTGGTCTAGCATTGAGGAAGTGCTGGCATGGCTTACAATCTCAACTAACTATTCACAGTGCAAGATTCAGCCCTGACATTCATGACTGCATTTCTGTTTCATGCAAGTGAAGACCATTACTTAAAGAGGCAAAGGTACAACTGAGAAGATGCAAAATGTTTTTACTCTACACAGACCAGTCATCTTTAGACCTTATATCAAGAATACCACAGAATATAGTACAACTGTACATGTATGTTTCGCAGTCAGTCCTGGAAACTGAAATGAACAAAGCTGACTCAGAGCAATAATAAATCTGAAGTACAGGTGTCAGGCTTTGAATTTCTTAGCAGTTTTTCATGTCTTGTCTGTAAGAAATGTAAAAGTAAGTAGATGTGCTTTTTAACTTTGGGGAAACGGTTTACACACTGCAACTGGGCAATGAGAGACCAGAACAAGAACACAGATGATCACATTCATGGTTGCATAAATCGCACCTACAAGACAGCATGGAGTCACTTTGTGCAATGACTATTCTTTTCAAGGCATTTCCTCATTTAAAGGCAAAATGAAAAGTAGAATTTTCACCACACATGCTTAATATGTTAAGTAGATTCCTCAAGTGCAATAAAGGCATGGATATTCCTTTTTCAGTGCCATCAGGATCTGAAGATCCTCACTTACAGCTAAGGAACTTGCACTTCTTTAGAGTATGATCTTTACTTTCCTGCGTGGGTTTATGAGGAAGTGCTAAAGGCACACATAGCACCTTATTTGCAGGCACAGGGTTCTTGGCTTACTGTAAAGTATGGAATTGGTGTAGCAGGCTTAATGAAACCTGGTTGATAATATGAGGATCAGCTGTCCTGTCGGAGCACAGGACATGTCACAGGGTAGGTTATAGTCCATCAGCATTCCTCTCTACTTGAAGATGTTTCTTTGCTGATGTGTGCATAAGTGCACCACTGTAGTGGTGCCACAAAATGTATGGCTAGATGCCCACTGGCAAACCTGCTGTGCGGTTTAGTATGCAGGAAAAGCAAAGGAGTGATGATCATCTTCAGGACTCAGCAACATGAAGCCGAAGAGGATGGAGATGCTTCTGCTGAGCTCCAAAGCCCTACAGAGGATTTGTTACAGTCCAGAGTAGGGGAGGCTTGAATGAAATTCTCCCCAAGTCCAGCTTTTATCCTAACCCAGTTGGGATGCATCCTCTGGCTAGTAACTTGCTTGTAAATACATCAGAATTAATTCCACTGGGCCCTGGGTAGAGTACTTAGGGTGGAGAAGACTGTTACTGTGTAAAAACTACTGAGTGGTTCCACATGTTGGATTTCCTTCCCCTTTTCATTCACATCACCACCAAATGTCCTCTATGGCAATCACACCCTTGCTTTCAGGTATTTAGGCTTGGCTCAAAGAAGGAAAATGTAACATTTTTTTCCCTGTCATGTCTTTGCTTGTATTTTTCTCTCCCTTAAATCTCAGCTGCTTACAGTACTTGGTTGTGTCCTTCTGGATCCTTAAAATTCCAAACTTTATTTATTCTTGTCTGCATTCCATTTTATACCCATAGAAATTAATTCAATTTCCTGTGCATACCTACTCCCTTTTTTTTTTCCCAATCTACAACTTTCTGCTGGTTCTCATTATCCTTTGCTGTGAGGTTTTGTGAGAATTTACAAAGTTGAGGGGGTTTAATCCCCTGAAGTATTTTTCCGTCTATTCCCCCCTCCCAAAAAGCACAACCCTTCTTTAACAGACATTTAGCAGTTAACTGTGATCTAGCATTCAAGGTCAAATGTTTTATTTATGTATTTATTTTTAACTTTTAAAGTCAAAACTTAGTTACTGCTGGTGCTTGAGCAGAGGGAGTCCTTACCCCATGGTGTTTTTGTTCTTTGCCTCTCTTTCTTCAGCACTACTCCCTTTGCACGGGAATGTGTGAAGCTAGGTAGGGACAATGTCGCAATGAAAGGACAAACGTAGTGTTACCTCACCATCACTGCTTTCCTTTGCAGGTGGTAGTTTTGTGGGATTGTATGCGGTATCTCAGGAAAAACCATATGTTCTTACCAGGCTCTATAGCATAATTTAATTTTTGGTTCACTCTCTTAATTTCTATGTTAGTTAGGCATCTTCCACGTGAACTCGCACCACTTGTCAAAGGTATGATTTTGAAATGGGCACGCTTCTAGAATGGAAGGTCGTCAGGCTTTCTTAATTAAGAATATAAAAGGAAGTGATTGTGGTTAGGCTTTTGAAAAGCCGTTTTGTTTGTAGACTGAATCCATGAATCTAGTTAATGGCCTCATGAGTAACTCAGGTTAATCGTAATCAATATTGGGAATACACCAAAGGCCGAGAAAGCATAGGGAGTATTAGTGTTTTATTTTAAAAAGATAGGGGGTTGGAATTCATTCTCTGAAAAAGCAGCACTACTGTCTCCACTTAAGTCTTCCTATATTTCCTGATAGACAAATGGGTTTTACTAGTATTAAGTCCTTCAGAAGATTAAAATGTATTTATGAACAGATAGGTGGAAGACAGGCTTAAGGCTCCGAACCTCAAAACTGCCTACATTTTACTTGTGATCTTTCAAACATTTGAGTCACCCTCTGAGCTAGTTTATTTTTTTCAGGTTGAAATTATGAAATCATTATGTATTTGGTAGGTGGAATCTTCAGCCTGGTGGTTGTAGAAACACAAGATGCTTCTGGAGCAATTTCATTGAATATTGTTCCTTGTAACTAACTCACTACCAAAAGTTTTGAGGCGCTGCTTGATACCTGCCTTGAAGAATTATGGCCACAAATGGAAATTTCCAGCTGTAGAATACATCCAAGCCCCCGCTTGGTTTGCATGCAGAATTGATCGTTCTCACAGAGCATGCGTCTGCGTTCCTGTGCGCTGTGTAGCATCAGCCCAGGGTGAGGAGCTGGAGGCTGCCACAACAGCAGCTCCTTCGTGGATGAACTCCCAGCTAGAGCAGCGTGGCAGCTATATTTAGATGCAGGTTTTATTCAAAGGTGGTTTTAGCCTGGAGAAAAGAAAAACTTCCCTTGTTGCAAGGAGGAGCGATCCCAGGTGAGCAGCAAGCAGATTGGAAAGGATGAACTTCAGTATGTAGCTTATACCAGGATATACAGTGCACACTGTTTAATACCAAAAGAGCTGTACTTGTACTAGGGACTGCATGCATTTAACTGCCCGTTTCCTAATCGGTACTTCAAGAACCCTTCACTGTAACCCATGCAGGTGATGTTTTTCTTTGGTGCTTGTGGCATTTCTGAATGGAGGGACATGCCTTAGCAGGTAGAAGGTCGGAAAAGTATGTCAACAGCATAGCTGCAAAATGACCATGGATACATCTTGTTTGATCTTTCAAGAAGACAAAAATGATTTGACTGTGAAGTAACTTCAACCAAACCTGAAGTGCTTCCGTTATACCTTTGGAAAACACACTTGTGTGCTAGAGAAGCCTGTCTTTATCACACGTACAGAGCGGCTCCTGCCATCAAGTTGTTCACTGTTTATATTGTACCTGTAGAGCAGTTTCCAAAAACACAGCCCAATATTTGAAGTCTGGTTCTGCTGTGGGTAGCTGGGTTAGTACATGGAAGCCTTTACTGTTCATGTTCGTTACATTTTGGAGGGAGTGGATGTGGCTAGAAGCACAAGATGGTACTTCCAAACTAGGCTTACCCATAATTTGAGCTAAGCATTTTGATAATTAACAACCAATGAGTTACAGTTCAGTGTTCTGTACTTCTGCTCTATCTGGTGATCTGTGCTGGCAGTGTGCCATGATGCAGACTGTGGTATGCTGTGGATTTCAAATAGGTGTGAGTGACAGATTGCAGCTAGGGTGTGGTGGCTGAATAAGGACTCTAGAAACAGACAGTACAGCTCAGTGAAGAAGGGTGTGTCAGGGTCTGAAGAATCTGCTTTATAAAACTTCATTCTTTGAAGAATTATTTTGGGTAAAGCCAAGTGTAAAAATGCAGTTTTCTTGGGAATAGTAACTCTTGAGTTCTTGGTCAGCCCTGGTTACACGCGATGCTCTTCTTACAGCTTCCTTCATGAAGGAAGTGCTTACTGTTTTAGCCTGAAATCCTGTAGGGAAAAAAATCTGATATAACCTGATAAAGAGTGTACTGTCGTTATTAGTTTAGAGATATTACTTTTCCTATTGTTAACCTGAAATAATACATATTCTTGAAAAGGAGCACTTTTTGGTTATGTAGGCCTCAATATATACACCTGATATATATAATATACCTGAATTCAGTTTGCTCTCATTCAGTTCAATCAATTTAAGAAAATCAAATCTAAGTCCCACCAATAGTTATAAAAGCAGTCTCTGCATTGTGGTGAAATGCCAAGGAGAAACTCTATTTAACGTAATCTCCTGACAGTTTCTGGGAAAGCTGCGTGTACTCTGCTTTTCCCTTGATATTAACTGATTTGTGTTTTATGATCATCTGTACTCAACCAAACATGCTTCCATCCTTTGAGTCTTTCTTCCAGTACGTGTTGTCCATGTTATTCAAGAATTTCTGTATTAGGCTAGTGCTGGAATCCTTTCAAACTGAGTGGGGTTCAGCACATTTACATCTGTGTGGTCACAGGACTTGTGAACAAAGATTTGGCTTGTTTTAGGTAATCTTCGTATGATTGCTGCTTGGTGGCAGCTTTAGGACCAGCAGTGGAGGAGAGCCTGTATAAAACCAGAACTACTCTTTTCACTTCGCAGAATTCAACCTTTAAGAACATTTAGGCCAAAAATGGTTCTTGCAGAAACTAGCCTCTGATTTGTGACAATTATTAAAAAAAAACAGTCTGAAAATTGCTACTACTCAATAGGTAAGATTTTGAAAGATTGCTCATGCTCCTACCCCAAGTGCTGGGAGTAAAGTGCTTTTCCTATCCTAAGATTAGCAGAGCACAACTGCAGTGCCAAATGTGAACTGTGTTAGTGGTGCTTTTAGAAAAAGCGTAAATGCTTTGAAGAGTTGCTTCCCTGTAATTGTGTCTTCCTACACATTGCCCTCTTTGCAGATGGTTGTTGGCAAGAACAGGGGGAAGAACACCAACAAGCACCACCACCACCAAAACCAAAACAAAACACAAACAAAATAACCTTGAAAGCCTTGGTGATAATCAGAAGTTTCTAATTTGTTAATGTTTTCCCACTTAGAAATTAC
Organism: Anas platyrhynchos; assembly: GCF_047663525.1. Taxonomy (NCBI): domain Eukaryota; kingdom Metazoa; phylum Chordata; class Aves; order Anseriformes; family Anatidae; genus Anas; species Anas platyrhynchos. The sequence continues at coordinate 88,342,653 of NC_092588.1, read as the reverse complement.
TGTGTTCAGCTGTGAAAATAATAGGTTTCTTCTTGCAGAGAGAAAGAAGAGGGAGGGAAGATGCATTTGAGTGTTTAAAATAAATATCAGCGCTGTTTTGCAAACATGGAAGGATAATGACTCTTGTTTTAAGATCACACAGGGATTCCATAAATACTGCCTGCATCTGTGGATGAATTATTTCATTAGATCAGGTCAGAGAAACCCTGTTTGAAAATGGAGCTCATAATGCTAATGCTGAAGCTGTGCTGAAGCCCTTTTAAAGCAACCTATACACAAAGAAAATACCTTAGGGGCTGTATGTAAACAGAAGCCTCAAATAAAATTATTTTATGGGTTGTGCTGACATAATCTAGCAGCAATAATTATCTCAGTGCTGGCGAGCTGCGGAGCGCTGTGTAATATTTGCTGTGTTGGAGCGGGAACCACCAACCTAGTGTAAGATGGGATGTTTCAAAGCACTGCCATTCAGTTTTAATTCACGGTGCCTTCTCTCTATGGCAAGAGCAATTGGTCTTTAGACTTTTCTCCAAGTATAGCCAAATATTTTATAGAACTTTGTCTCAGCATAGCGGGATTTGGCAATCTGAGCTGGAGTCCTCAGCAAGCATGCAGCATGGGGTAGCTGGACAGTAAAGGTTCTTGCTGGCAGTGCTGCTCTCCGACCAGTCGAGTGTGATCAAAGGAGAAAAACAAACCTTTGTGTAGAGATGAGAGGCCACATGTGCCACCCAGGGAGTATTTCAGGCCTTTGTATGTTTTTTTTTTCTTTTTTTTTTCTGTTTTTAAGAGCAAAGGTCAGAGTACCATTTGTGTGGTTTCTTCAGCTTTCCCCTCACCCCCAGGAATGGGTCAAATTCAGCCTGAGATCTCTGTGGGCGTGCAGCAGCGTTACCTGCTGGTCCTCCATCACGAGGTCCTTAGTCTGGAGAAGAGGAGGCTGAGGGGAGACCTCATTGCTCTACAACTACCTCAGAGGAGACTGCAGCAAGGAAGGTGCCTGGTAGGTTTTCTCAGGTGACAACTGATAGGACATGAGGAAATGGCCTCAGGTTGTGCCAGGGGAGGTTTAAATTGGATATCGGGGAGAATTTCTTCTTGGGAAGGGTGGTGAGGCATTGCAACAGGCTGCCTGGGGAAGTGGTGGAGTTGCCATCCCTGGAGGTGTTTGAGACATGTGGACGTGGCACTGAGGGACATGGTTTAATGGTGGCCTTGGTAGTGTTAGGTGATGGTTGGACTTGTTGGTCTTAAGGTCTTTTCCAACCTAAATGATTCTCTGATTCCCCGTCCTGTCTGGGAGGACCAGCTGCTAGTGAGAATGTCCCATGTTAGGGTGGTTTCGATATTGTTTCAGGCAGCAAGGATGGACACGTGTTGGTGCGGGGGCTGTTTTGAACCAAAACACATTGCCATTAGGCTGTCTGCCAGTTCCTGGGAGGTGGCAGTAGCAGCTTTGCTTAGAGGAAGACCATTATTCACTTTCCAAAGATGACTTAAGTCCCATGCCAAAGTGTGGCTTCGTGAAAGTACTGCATGCAAGGTGCTTTAATCAGGCATGTGCTATCTGTTTTTTATTGTACTAGTCAAAGGAGCGATTTCTGTTTACTAGCATTTAGGCAATGAGTACTGCTTTCAATGGAGTTGCAGAAGTACTGCTTTGGAGCACAGCATTAGCTTACATGGCCTTTCCTGGAGGTGATGTACAATAAAACCTGAATGCAGTTTGATGTTTGGGCAGGCTTAGTTTTGTGAGCTGACTGTTTGAAAACCTTAAACCTGTGCGTGTGATAACAGAAGGAAGAATTCTCAGCAAGGTTTCTCTTTTTAGAAACTTGAATAAAATGTTATATGAGAATGGCTCTGTAAACAGCAGCACTTCAAAAAATGTTACTGCAGGTAATGCCTTCCACATGCTGGAAGGAGAGGGGAAAAAGACGTGTTCAGTGCAGTCCTGCAAGTTAAAGTATAAGGAGTCCGGTTTTCAATTTTGGGGCTTACATTCCTTGTATAACTGAATTGAAGAAATGGTGAAAACTATGGCTTTTTTGTTGTTGTTTGCATTAATTATTTCTTTAAAGCAGCAGCTCAAGTTTAGCCCAGACTGGCACTGGCCAAAAGCTGCAAGTGGCTGCTCCCTCCGAAGCACCCAGCCCAAAAGAAGCATGCTCGCCTTTGGCTCGGCTTCAGCCTCAGCCGGCGCAGTGATTGAACGTGCTTCCTCTCTCAGGATGGAGGGAAAGTAAACTTGAGATACTGCTCCTGCCGTGTTCTGCTGTGCTCGAAGACTTGCAGGAAGGCGGTAGCAGCTATTAATTAAACTGCTGACACTGCCTAGGAATGAAGTGCCTGTTTACACCATCAGTTTAAAAGGGTGAATGATAACACCGATGGTTGCTACAGCTTTACCAGAATAAAATTTATACCAATTAATGTTACTACAAAAATATCCTTCAATCATTATCCTATTTGCATTATTCCAGTGTTTTCTGTGCTCTGGCTCATGAGACACAATCAGTTGCTTTCAGTTTTCCTCTTGATTTCTTTCGGATTCGTTTGTTTTGGAAGGTAAGCAGGCAGCAATAATTAAGCTGTTACATTGTCAGCTTCAGTTGTGTTTCCCATTGAGATTAGATTCAGATCCATGGGTGTTATTAAGGAAGGAGGAAACGTGCATGCCAGGAAAATGTAAAATTTTGAGCAGCTCTGACATGGAATAATAAGCTATTCTGCTCTTACGTCTTTCCTAGAGGAGACCAAGAGATTTGACAGAACAGTAGGTTCTTGGAGTCAAGCGCTTTGTGTTCTGGAAGCCATTAGCCCTCTCTAAAATCTCTTTTCAGATAATACTCGTAATGAAAAGGATGAGACATTCTCGTGGTGCATTACAAACTAAAACCTGCAGTTTGTCTCTGGGGTTTTAGTTCAACTCAGGGGTTTGAGTTCAACTTGGAATCCAAGTTTTGAGGAAATTTTTAATTCTTTGAAAAATCTCATTTATTCAGTAGTGGACATCCTAATGAACATTGCACATATGAATTGAGGATGTTTTTCATGGTGGAGCCTTGCTTTGAGGGACCTTTGAAATACTGGAGTAAAAATGTGTCATTATTTGGGTGTAGATCGAAGTGGTAATTGCAGTTGACAGCTAACAATGGCTAGAGTGCTTGAACCACTGGAAAGCAGCATGATTAACTTGAAACTGCTGAAGTGACAGAGTGTAATGGAGTGCTCATATGCATCAAATTGACTGTTACGTTCAGTGAGTGTAGGGTGAAAAACAAAGACTTCCAGTGATACAGAACCACTTTGCAAAAATGTCTGCATGGCAACTTTTAGTCTTGAGCGCCCATCTGCATGCCAGGTTTCAAAACAAGCCTCTGAAGACTCCCAACTCAAACTCAGGGCTTTACCTATGGCTTTTAAAGTCATGGCTTGGTTTTGCAACTACAAAAACGTTTTGCTTTAAATAAACACATCTTAGTGGATAAAATATTGTACGGGAAATGTTTGATGCAGTGTTGCTTGGTTTGGAACCTACTTTTATCCTTTAAGTATGGTGCTAAGCAAGCATTATTTGTTTTCTAAAAGTACAGCAGCAACTTTTAAGTTTGGATTATTATCACCGACATACTTCTCTTAAGCATAGCATAGTGGGGGTGATTTTTCACAGAATCACAGAATTTCTAGGTTGGAAGAGACCATCGAGTCCAACCTCTAACCTAACACTAACAGTCCCCACTAAACCATATCCCTAAGCTCCACATCTAAACGTCTTTTGAAGACTTCCAGGGATGGTGACTCCACCACCTCCCTGGGCAGCCCGTTCCAGTGCCTCACAACCCTTTCAGTAAAGAAATTCTTCCTAACATCTAACCTAAAACTCCCCTGGCGTAACTTTAGCCCATTCCCAGGGGAGTTTTAGGAATGGGCTAAAGTTACGCCAGGGGAGTTTTAGGACTCCCCTTTTTTTTCTGCATAGGACAGCAGAGACCGGTGCAGTATTAGCTTGATGAGAAAGGAATCTTGCAACTTTGCAAAGCAGAAGAAATAATTGAAAATTTGGTATGCTAATACGCTAAATTCGTATTTTGGATGAAGATTAAAATAATTTAAATGAAATATTCTCTTTAAACAAGTCCTCAGCTGAACATGACATTGTAATGTCAAAAACATTGCTTGTCTGCATTCCAGCTACTGGTGTGACACAAGTCTTGTTCTTGGTAGCGGTGCTGGAAGCGTTCAAGTCCATGGGCTTGGGAGGAGGTCCCTTAATGCAGTATCTTAAGTTATCCTTCTCTGTAAATGTAGAGTTTCAGAAACAGGAAGTGTTCTGAAATGATTGAGATTATTTTGGCAGAGTTAGCTGTTGTGGAAATGTGAAGAGAAGTTAGAGACTGTCCCTTTTGTTTTTCTGAGATTATCGGGAGTTGTGAACTCCTGACAGGGCTCTAGTTTCACACCTCCAACTTGCAAAAGATGTTCAGTGTTTTACAGAAAACACTAAGCCTATGGAGTCCTGGTATGTGGGCTTCAGCCCTACTTGGAGTGAAACATGCCAGCAAACTGAGTGGGTACAGTCAGTGTTGATTCTAACAAAACCAAACCAAACCTTTCTGTGTTAATGTGGAGACCTAGGTTACAAAATGTGCACCAGCAGCATGATGCTCTCTGGCCCTTTATAATCTGTCTGAGAAAATGTACATTAGTGAAAGCCATCTAAATGTAATCCTCTAGCTTCAAGAGTCTTGTTTCTTCTGGTTGAGAGTGCCTACTTGCTCAAAAGCTGGTAAATAACTTTTTTTCCAGTAGCAGACTATTGGCTGATCACCAGTCTATGAAGTTACTTGGTTCTGTTTTGTTCAGACTATGTCAGTTTAACCCTGGGCTTCCAACAAGCATTGCTGCGATGTGAGTGCGGAGTTCACCCCTTGAGTGATGGCACTCATTCTGCAGGAATTAAGGTGTACCTAAACACTGGCTACTGTACGAGATAAGTATTACATGGGAATCATGAGTAATAAACGCAGTAGTGCTGAGGGAAAGTACTGTTAGGCAGACTTATTAAAGAGATTTATTCTTTCTAGTACATGACATTTTTGTTTCTCGTGAAGGTGAATGACATGTCTCGGTAACGAGCAGTGATTTATTTAGCAATGAAATATAACATTCTCAGAGGCATTACAGTCAACATGTGATCACAGGAGGAGTATTCCACGTGCATAACTTTGTTAATCCAGGAATTTCCCATTGAAATGCTGGTTTATTGGTCTCCTGGAGGCATCTGATACCTAAAAGAATGTACAATATATTTAATTTCGGACTCGAAAAAGCACTGATCAGTGTTAGCCTTTTCCAGTATACCGTATCTGATGTTCCAGGTAAGCACGGGTTTCTGTGAACAACGGTATTTGTATTCATCAACCTATGCAGTTTGTTTTGCATGTGGCTGACCATGCATTGCCAGCATATATTTCTATATGTAGGCTACGGAGTGACTGATGGGCCTGATTTTTTTTCTGCCTTTTATTTAATTGAAGGAAGTGCATGTAATGTAATGGCATCAGGTACTCTTTTCCAGTCTTTCCCCACTTTATGAAGGTACCAAAAAAATGAAAAAAAAGTGGCACATAATGATTGTATTTTTACTGAGAGTTGAATACTGATTGAACTGGAAGTATTTTGAAGTTACCTTTGAGAGGCTTGTTGCTATGGCTCACTTTCTAGTGGCTACTAGGAGGCTTCAAAGCGAACCACGCTATCAAGAAAATGAGGAGTAAATCAAGCACATCCTTTCTGTAATCTGAACAGCATGAACATTACAGGAATTGCTGGAAAAATGGGGGGAAAAAAGTGTAATTCAGCAATTCAGCACAGCACTTAACTGTGAATCACCGGATGAGCAATAGATAATGTGAGAAGGAAAAGCTGCTCCATCTAAAGGCTATCCACACAACTTGATTAAAAAAAAAAAAATCTAGAGGGATTCAGACAGTCAAAGTGAATGTGATGTTAACAAAGTAGCTTTCTACTTATCTAGGATTGCTTAAATAGCACTAATATACTTTTTTTTTGCATTTGTATTTCCAGGTATTACTCTACATTGTATGGTCATGCCAATTATGTAAAATTCAAGAAGGATCCTTTTGAAATATTGGTGGATCAGTGGATTTTTATAATGCTTACTCAAAACAAGTTATTACACCTTCAAGTGATGCAGCATATGTGCAAGCCTGAATCGTACTCATTAATAACATGCATTTTAATAATCTCTTAAGCTATGTATAATTGAACTTTAATAAAAAGCAGCTAATAAAAATGTTAGCAATTTTTAAAAGTGAATTTAAAAGCAACTGTTGCAACTGCAGCCTGTTTTCAACAAAATGTAGTGACCCACTCTGAATATAGACCTGAATTTACATTAGAAGTTAGATATTCTGGATGTATTTCTGAATAACTATCTATAGGAAACCGTATTAAAGTTTTGAGGAAAAAAGTCTTCTGATTCTAGCAGGCTTTTTTCATAGTCTTCCTATAGAGCTCATGATGTACATTTGATCATTTAGTCGATCCTCTTAGTGACTAGCCCGTTGTTATAGCCAGGGAACACAGGGCAGTACTGTGCAATCCGCTTTTGGTGTTCTTGGGAAGGTGGAAATGTTTCTGCTTGTGTTTACAGAGAATTATGACTGAAAGCAGTCTTCCTGGTTCGTGGAGACTGGCCTCGCACAGGCTTGGTGGTGATACTTGGGCTTCTCAAGTGCCTCCTATAAAAGCCTTGCCGCTGTATTGGAAAGAAGAGGTGTTTTTCAGTGTTGATTTGGACATGAGTGGGCTATTCTAAATCAGTCCCTCACAGGGTGAGAGAGATTTGTTTCCAAGTTCTTCCCAACTTGAGGAGGAGGAGATGTGGCTAGGCTGCCCAAAGGCAGGGATATTTTGCATAAGCCAGGAGGGAATATGAAGGAAGACTACATTTCTGACATTGTTCAATAGATGTGGGATTTGATGGAGATGGGATGCTTGTGGGCTAAACGTGACTGGAGTCTGGAATCTCCAAACAAGTCCAAAAGTGGCTCCTGGGAGGATACTGTGAAAGAAATACCCGTGTGGTGGCAGCATGCTCACTGGAATGCTACCTTATGCAGATCATCTAAACCTCAAAACTCACTTCTCGTTTGAAAAAGAGACAGTGACAGGAATGCTGAAGGGGCACCATAAGATCACAAAATTGATGGAACAGCTAATGAACAATCTGGAAGTGGTTGAGATGGAACTGTTTAAGAATTCTAGGAACTGAGCCCTGAAAGAAAAAATAAAACTATAAATCATCCGAGGAGAAAAGCATTCAAAATGGGCATAAACAAAGTTGATCGTAATTCTCAGTGAATGTTTGCCACACACACAGTATTAAAATCCAGCACTTAGCATTGATTTAGAACAGGCTTGTTGCAGTATAATCGGATTTTTATGACCTAACAAATATTTGTATGATCAATGGTTTCCTTACACTGAAATATTACTCTGCAGTATTGCCTACTCAGGCTATTCAGCAAGAAGTGCAACTGAATGAAAACCAAAGCCCAGGCCCTTTCTTTACCCTGGTAAAAGAAGCAAGAAGTAAATGGACTCTTACAGTGTTAGTACATTTCCATTTGAATGCGTTTAGATTCAGCATCCATTAGCCTCGACATTACATTTCAAAGTACTTGATTCATTCATCTATGCCAAAAGTCAAGTCCCTTACATATGTTTGTAAACTCTGAGCATGAGCATCACTTAAAATTTTTTGCTCATGTTAGTTAACTGTTATAAAAACATCTTTATAAGTGGTAAGCTTGCAATTAGTCTGTTTACAAAGTCTTGATGATAATAATTCACCTGATCATTTAATGACCTTAGATTGCTTCAGAAATCCTCACCTAAATGTGCTGCTCCTGTGTAGAGTTAACTCGTGTGTTTAAAAAAACAAAAAGCGCCTATCTCGAGTACAGAAATATTGTTCGTTCCAACCCCCAGTGCACCCATTTTTCTTTATCCTGGAAAAACTTTTCTCTAACTTTTAACCCATTAAATGCTAACTCTATCTGGTACAACTAGGCAGGGCAGCGTAGAAACACAGAAGGCAAACTGGAAGGAAGGATGATTTCCACTTTTTTTTTTTTTCCTTTTTTTCTTTTTTTTTTCAACCCCCATGGCACTTCAGTGAGTTGATAGCTGTTAACCAAGAGAGGGCTCAGATCGCTGTGCGAGGTCATCTGGTTCTGTACTAGTGCATCCAGTTTTAAATCTGGTTCAGGTGAGGCTGGCCGGCTTCTGTGGTTGATGAATTCTGCTCTTTTATGGCAGCACAGTTGCAATGAAATCTTCTCAAGGTCCGTACTAATGTTGCTGTACGAGACGGGGTGTGGAGCTGTGGGATGGGGTGGGTGAAATCAAAATAAATTGGAAGTGTCTGTGTTTCTCACCCAAGTAGCATGGAAGATCAGTTTTGTCCCCGATGAACCTCTGGGTTTTTACTCAACCCGTACTTCAGGAAGGCTTGCTCTAAGTACGTTGCTACTAGCTAAAATTCAGCTGTGTGTTTCGTGTTGCAGAGCTGTTGAATATAGTGAGAGAAAGGGGGAAGAAGGGGAGACTGAATTTGTTTAATTGGTAATGACTTTTTCTGGCACAATAGCACACTCTTGATGATGCTATTTATGGATGCCTATTGCCAGAAATAATAGTCATGTCAAATTATACTTCATGGTTGAGAAAAATTCTCTCCAGCATGTTACCATATTTAAGCCATTTCTTCACTCTGCTATTATGTGTTGTTTTAAACCCCATTGGTGAATCTTCTCAAGTCTTTTTCTTGTTCTGTGTTTTCTTTCACTCTTTTAGAAAAAAAAAAAAGTATAATTCAATATTGGAAAGTTGTTTCTGGCAAATGTTTAAAAAAAAAAAAAAGTAACTTTGCAGCTGTTTGTTTTTTATATCCACAATGCTTTCTCCTTCTCAGACATCAGCTATGCACACTGCAACTCTCTAATTCTCCCACTAGTCAGCTACTGTTCCTTTTGTCATATGAACAGTTTTTTCTGACTTGTAGCACGCGCTTTTATGGAAAGAAGAGAGGGGTGCTTTGCCACTCAAAACAATTGCAGATTTCAAGTCTTAAAGTACAGATTTGTGTCTGCATTTCCAGGTTTCTTGTCTGGTGGCAGGATTCAGCTAGCATCTTTGTCAACCAGCATCTTCTGTGCTACAAGTGTCCATGTATGATGCTATGCATTAAATGTAATTATTGTTTTTTTTCATTCAAATCTTGCAGGTGAAAAAAATTGATTGGGGGCTCCGTGTGTGCGTTTTTTTCCTGTTTGTTTTTTAAATGAATATCAGTTATAGATATTCTGAGTTACTATGATTTTTTTTTAAAGGGAATTAAAATCCTTATGTACCCTTCTAGTCATCTTCCTGGGGATATCTATTACAAATGTATAGGTCTGTAAGGAAAATTAGTTTTCTAGCAGTCAATGCTACCAACTGGAAGCAGCTGTCCTGTTTTTCTGTGCCTGCAGCTGACTGTCTTGGGTAACCAGATGATTTTTGTATTCTCACCTGTTGTGCATTTAAAAGCTCTCTCTGAACTGCTAACTCGGGCCTTCGTTTTCCCTCAATATTTGGCCATATGTGGTCATCAAATCATAGCGGTCAGCTGCTGAGACCAATTAAGTCATTTAGCTGTTCAGGTCTGAAATAAATTAAGCAGCATGAAGCAAGGCCAACCTCCTCTACGCAGTTGTCAGACTTGAGTCTCTTTCCAGAAGAGAGACATGTTATTTGCTTACATAGTACATCAAATGGCAAGTATGCTTGGGTTTCTGTGCTTGCCTTGGAACAGTTGCGGTCTTGGAAGGGCTGGAAGAGCAGTGAGAGCCAAGTGAATTACCCAGAACTCCATGGGACTCGTTTTTGCAATCCATCTAGGAACTGGAAAGCAGATCTGCAAGGCAAGAGAAGCTTTTGGTGCGAGACAGGGCTCTTGAGGAACAATGCTATGCCATGGCAATAAAGCTACCCATAGCATTTCTTACTTACAGTACGAATGTGTTTCCTGACAGATTTTTTTTTGAGTAATGGGGGTGCAATCCTGGTTCATTAGGATATCCAGATATAGGTGCCTAGTGGCAGATTACCCCTATCTAGCTGAAAACATGTTAATAGAAAATCATTCATATGCAGGGGCAGACTTAGCCTAATTGTTTGAAGCAGAACAGCTGTCTGGAAATGTGCAACTCATTGCCATCTGAAGTGAGGGAAAGATTTTTTTCTTTTGCTCTGCTGAACACCTTTTGTATTTTATTGTATTTTATTTTATTTTGTAGGTGCAATGGGGAGCTGCTTCTAAGCTTTACTCTTGTTTGTTCAGTGTTTGTGTGGGGTTTTCTAAGAAAGTTCTGCATCAGGTTTTCCAGAAAAATGCCACTGTCTCTGCTGTAATTATATCATGTTATTCGTTGTTCCTTTCTACAAGGGAAAAATATTAATAAATTTAAAAAAGGCAATAATTCCTTACAGTGATATTATATGGAAGTGTAGGCCAAATGATCATATGAGCTTAAGATATCATTCCAGCATGTGTTTTTGTGTTGTACAAAATTTGGTTACAAATGTAACAAGATAAGCACATCTTTTCCTCTGTTTTGTGTTTGGGGAGGGGAAAAAAGATCAACTTCAGAAATCTGTAATCTGTAGCGTAGTTAACATCTCCCTAGCGGTTCATATTTATGCATCACGAGGAAGTAATTTGACAGGATAAAATAATAAAATAAAATGGTTAGAGATATGGTGGAGCTGTATTTAAGGCCCTTTCAAACATGCTGCTAGTGTTTCACACTGCCCTTTATCTTGTGGCAGCAATATTTCAAGTGAGTGCTCTTGCTGATACCTGCAACTTCCTGGTGGCAATAGTTTGAAAATTAGAGTCATTCACTATGCAACTTCATTTCACATCCAAGTGGAAAGATAGCAGCTCCACAAATCTGATGATAAAATATTATAGGAAAGCAGGCTGGGTTGTAAGTAGATAAATGAAGGATTTAAATTTGCTAAACAATTTGCAGATGCTAGAAGCACAGGGGATTAAAATGAGAACAGCAAACCGAAGACTGTAGCAAGTATGTATGCTGTGGGCCAAGTTTGCAGAGGCCTCTACTTGGCATCTTATATGCTATTTGGTTACTTCCACCCACAACTGACTTGTTGAAGCAAAATTGGAGCCACAAAAAATAAAATGTGAAGTCCTCCTACCATAATGTGCAGAGGCAAATAGTGCCTGTACCCATAAATCAGGTGTTTAAGTATATGCAGTAACTTGAATCTGCAAATGATTGAAAGCTTCCCTATCCCTCCCATGTGATGGAAGTAATGCTTTTAGAATGTTTTTATGTGAAGAGTAAGCAGCTCTGAAATAAAGGCACCTTGTCACCTTTCAGAAGAGCTAAATGTTATTTCAGAAGTGCAGCTTTACAGTATTAAGCTTGAATGCAGTAGTGGCAAAAAAAAAAGAAAGTTTTTGCCATTCTCACCTACACTTAAAAGTGCAATTCTGGTCCTATTCCAGAAGAAATATCTGGAAACTGGCTCTCAGAGTCCAGATTTCTAAAAATAATTTTGGGGTTCCATGAACTGCCAGTGGGTATGTGCTCACTGTTGTGTTGGAGCAGTGCTAGCTGTTTGAATTTCTATGAATTCATATTGTCCGGTTCGGTAAGTAGAAACCTTCCCAAAATTTGAGACATACTGATACCCAGGGGACAAAATGCATTTATATTAGCACTATCTCGAGACTTGCAATAAAACTGACTTACTAATGAGAGGTTTTTCTGGCTGGAGATACCAGACTCATGCTAAAGCATTTTAATTTGTTGAGACATCTTTCTAGTAGATCAGGGACAGCTGGAATATTCCAAAAGTGAGTAATTACTTAGATAGCTTCCAAACTGTAGTGGTTGGCCAAAGATTCCACATGATGGAGGTGGAAAATCTGTGGATTTAGGAATCATTTGAAAGTCTTTGATCTGCATCTTCTTCCCTCCCTCTCCATCCAGTAAAAATAAAACATTCTGTCCCCAAAAGCAATGCTTTTACTGTGAGAGTAAGATTTTTCACACTTATTTTCTGCTTTAGAATAGCATAATATATCAATAAATGCTGTCGTAAAGGTCTGTTATTGTATATATGTCATAAGAATCAAAGAAGTATATAGTACAGTAGGGCGATACCTGGAAATAAATGCCTTCACTCTGTTTTAGTCTCTTCCAGACTAATTTGGCTGACTTTTTATGTGCTTGTAGGTAGCTTTCAGCATAGACTTGGCCTTAGTGACGTGGTACTTATATGTGCTGTAGGTATCTTTTTGGTTACTAGATGTTGTAATACTTGTGGTATGAAGTTTGTTATAAAGAGTATCTTGAGGGACTGAGACCTCAACATTCAGTAGTTGGCAGAATGAAGACATACTGAGTAAAGTCCAGTGCATGGGTGAGGTGCGTGCAAGGCCTTGACCTTGTCATTGATGAAAGCAAATTGTAGAAATATCTCTTAATATTTCTGCTGATAGTAACCCATTGGATAGAGCTGGCTGTAATGCTGCACAGAAGTTGGAATCCAGTCGCGTGGGACAGGCCTCAGACCTCTTTTTTGTTCTACCAGGGATGTTTCATTCCTTTTGTACAAAATATTTCTAACAATTTTAGTACTGGGCAACCGTATGAATGATTTTATGCTATGAGGCACTCTTGAGCTTCTTAGTCATAGACCCTTCTGTAAAATTTGGGTGGTATTTCTTTCATGGTGTTGAGTATGAGTTGTTCATGCTGGGAAAATTTTGCGTACACAGAGCTAATGTAGGCCTCTGCTAGCAGATCCGCTACGTGTTTGGGTGCACAAATAACTCTGTAGTGATGTTTCCCTATACAAGGGGGTATCATGGAAAGGCTCAATGAAGTCAAGGTAGATGTCATCTGTTTTCTCCCATTGCTCACAAACGCAGTTGCTCAGTCACTGATGGCAGCCAGGTGGGTCAGACATGATTTACCCTTGGTAAAGCTGTTCTCCTATATTACTTGTGCCCAGACAAGGGTTCCAGAGGGACCCATGTGAACTCTGAAATTGGTCCCTCTTCTGCGATGGGAGAGGTGATGTGAGTGGGAGCTGGATAGGCTCAGCTCAGGAAGTTAGTTACTTGCAGGATGATTATTCTGCTGCAGTTTCTCATACCAAGGGCTTTGCCATGTAAAGAATTTCATTGACAAAGCTGTAAACTCTGTGCATTTTCCTGCCTAATGGTGCTAATACAGATTAACAGCGCTGCAGGACTGAATACTAAACAGGCAAATTATTTTGACACAAAGCATTGCCCTGGTACCAGATCCAGGGCTGACTGAAGCATTCAGCAGAGTGTCACATTAAAGATGCTTTGTGTGGTGCAAGAAATAGTCTTGTGATGAACTTTCAAAACAACTACTGAATTGGCCGATGGTTTCCTAACTGCCCAATAGGTGCTAAATATCTGGCAGAGATGTCCCCGCTGCCTTTGAGGAGGCATCAGGAATTTCCCCAGCAGTCACTCCAGTGCTGTTACTCAGTGCTTGGCATCCCCAGCTTTGTTCACCCTTGCTGTCTGCTTGCTTGCGTGGGGGCTGCTGTTTTTCTGCGCAGGCCTCCAGGCTCGACACTGCTCCTGCCAAGCTCCCTCTGCGCTCCCTCATGGCTTTGTTCCAGCAGCAGGAAAAGGGGCTCTTCCATTGGCACCCTTGTGTTTCAAACACAGCACAAGCTCCTGGAAACGACAGATTTCAGCTCCCTGTAACCCTCTGTCCCCAGCTGAGTCTATCAGCTGTGTTGTCCCCACTCAGCCGTGGCCCAGCAGGCCTCCAGGTGCGGCTGTCCAGCGAAGCCGATGCCCCTAGTGCCCCGCCAGCCCTCCTGCCTTTGCCCTTCTGCTCTCTGGGGTCCCCAGGGCCTAGGCCAGTTCCCACCATGGTGCTCATGTGCCCTGAAATGGTTCTTGATGTTTCCAGCAGAGATGAGTGACTGACTTTAATCTGACTCCTCTACAGGCCGTGCTGAGTCTGTTGTTGTTTTTTAAGCATATATATATATATATAGTGTTCTCTTCCTTGTATCTGTATTTATATATATGCTTTTGATTGCTCTTGGCTGGGTATGCACAGCTGCCTAGACACCACAGTTTTAACAATTTCTGCTGTGGTTTATACAGACTGACGTATCCAGGCAAGGAATGTAAGCCACGGAAAGCTGAAGATGAAACCAAGCAGGGACTATTAAACTGGTAGCAGCGAACAACTTCTCTGCAGTTTAGAATAGTATTTAATTTATGGAGGCTTAAGTTACATTGTTCCGCTTTTCACTTGACACTCCAGCAGCTGAAAAGAAGTCCTCTGCAAGCATGCTGCAAACCTAGGGACCCAACTCTTCCTGCCCCAAGCTTGTATTGCGATTGCATGTGCCTGTAGCATTTTGCTGCAATAGACGTGGTACATTCCCAAAGGCTTGCTCCACTTCTGCTTTTCTTCTGATTTCTGCATTCAGCTGAGCAATTTAAGTCTGTATTTAATTGACTGAGAGAGTCAAGTTTCTTTATTGCAAGGGGAGAGGTCTTCTCTGCGTTCAGTTGCTAATCTCTTCCTAGTATATCTAGTAAACTTTCATTAAAGCAAACTTTTGTCTTTTGTCATCAGGATGAGAGACAGTACAGGTTTAGAAATTGTGGTGGTTTTATACAGTAAGGGACTAGAGTTGCTAGAGCAAGCTCAGGATCAAAATTTGCTGTAAAGATAGTTCACATTATAGGACTACTCCAAAAAGGAATACTCTTTCATTTGATTATCAGAACTTTGAATTGATTACCATCAATTTAAACTTTCTCTATTTTGACTTTTAACACTGCTTTTGCTGATACCTGATTAAAAAAAAAAAGTATTGATTTCACAACAAAAAAAATATTTACCTCTGAAAGTCTTCTGCCATTCTGCTGCCTTCTTTCTAAAATTCGGCAAATTGCTGACCATTATTCCAAAAGACACTCGTTTCAAGAGAACTACATCTCACCAAAGTGGTTCCTCTGAAGGTTTTCCAAACATTTTTCTGTATAACTGAGTTAGCAGTTGCACATGTTAACAAACTGTCCTGAGTATATCTCAGAATTGGGACCAACATAGTTAGGGATGGAAAAAATACTTCTTAGTGTCTCTTTACTTGTAGAGTGATCTGGGATTTTAGCAACCTTTTGATTGGCTTCTGTACAGATCCATTTTCTGGAGATGTATTAACTATATGTGAAGGGGAAAAGGTTATGCAGAACAATTCTTTAAAGCTTTTGATCTTTAGCAGTGATACTTTGTTCTTTAGATGGATTTTTTTTTCTGCACATAGTGAAGAAGTAATACTTATGCAGCTAAAAAAGGTTTGCAAATCATTGTGTTAATGTCGTACTGACTATTGTAATAAAGGTGGGCAAGGGTTTTACTGGCTTTTTCTGGAGGAGAACAAAGAATTCAAAGGGATGGCTTGGGACACTTGGGCCAACTGCTCTGCTTTATGCAATCCCTTTCATTAACTTGTTGAGTCCTTCTTGAAAGTACTTCTCCTCCCCTCTATTTCTGTGGGAAATTATTTCAAAGCTTTATTTCTCTAAGGATCCAGAATATTTCTTTCATTCAAAGCCTAAAATTGTTGAGGGCCAAAATGCCCATTTGTTCTTAAGCAATACCATTTAGTAAAAACAGTTCTTCTCTTGCTGTTGTATCTTAGTTTTTGGGCTACTCCTAAATGATTTAAATGATTTTCATCTGTAGTTCTTTCTGGATAGCATCCCTTACCTTTTCCATGGGGGGGAGGGTTTTTTGTTGTTGTTTATATGTATATATGTATTTATGTATATATATATATATATATGTATTTATATATATATACAGTTGAACATTTTACTAGATGTTATAATCTTTTTAATCAAGGTCTAAATAAATTGACTTACGGCAGTTTCTGCTTATCCCTTAGCTTCTTGACCTGTCATCAGTACTTCCTTTGGTGTTGTCATATTCTCTAACAGCACCGCCTTGTATTCTAAGGTACTTAGGTGTCACTTTTTCAAGGAAATGAGTGGTCCCTTCTTACAGACTTCCTTCCCTCTAGAGTACTTCTCATGTAGGATAACTTCTTGAGTTCAAGCACTTGAAATGTTGAGCCAGCCCTCCTCCTACTCTATTAACTGTCTTTAAGTAGTTCTTAATATGTTTGCTACTTGTTCGCTACTCTTCAAACTGAGTGCTTTCCTTCCAGGTCAATTTATGACACGTCACTTTTCCTTGGGTGGCTGTAGGAGCTTGTTGGCTCTAGTGTGGATGGAACATCACCTTCCAAGGAACCTGTATGGCCAGAGTTTTGGGAGCCACTGCAGATTCACTCGGTTTTTCAGTAGTCCTTCCATATGCTAGACATAAATGTGACATCAGATATTTCAAACAACATATTCAACGAATACTCACTTTCAATAATACTGGATTAATCAGAAAAATTATGAATAGCTGGGGTTGTGAAGCTCATTCTGGATTATTTGCATTCCCAACTACAAACTGGGAGTCTTCAGTGCTGGAGTTTAAGACCACTCTCACCCTTCTCAAGCATCTTGAGAAACTTGTGACAGACAGTATGATGTGTATCATAAGTGAAATGTTATTGCAGCTTTTAACTATGGATTCACCTATGTCTTTTGTCTCTAATGGAAAATAAAGAGCAGCATTTAACTTCCATTAGAGTCAATCTCAAAAGGCCTTCCTTTTCATTTCTTTACCTGCCAGCCTGAAAATGCTTTTTCCTGTTAGTATTGTTGGATCATAGAATGGCTTGGATTGGAAGGGATCTCAAGGATCATCTAGTTCCAACCCCCCTGCCATAGGCAGGGATGCTACTCACTATATCACATTGCTCAGGGCTTCATCTAACCTGGTCTTGAACACCTCCAGGGATGTGCATTCACAACCTGTTCCAGTGTCTCACCACCCTCTGAATGAAAAATTTACTTCTAACCTCAAATATAAATTTCCCCCTTTTAATTTAAAACCCTTTCCCCTTCTCCTATCATTATCTACCTGAGTAAAGAGTCTGTTTCCATCCTTTTTATAAGAGCCCTTTAAGTATGGAAAGGCTGCAACAAGGTCACCCTGGAGCCTTCTCTTTCGTAGGCTGAATAGCCCCGGCTCTACCATCCTATCTTTGTAGGAGAGGTGCTCCAGGCCCTTGATTGTCTTTGTGGCCCCCCTCTAGACCTGCTCTAACAGCTCCACATCCTTCTTGTGCTGGGGGCTCCAGGCTTGGAAACAGTACTCCAAGTGGGGCCTCACCAGGGCAGAGTAGAGGGGCACAATCACCTCCCTGTACCTGCTGGCCTCTCCTCTGGTGATGCAGCCCAGGATGCAGTTGGCCTTCTGGGTTCACGTCAAGCTTTTAGTCCATCAGAAGCCCCAAGTCCTTCTCTGCAGGGCTGCTCTCACTGAATTCTTCTCCCAGTCTGTACTCATGTCCAGGTTTTTCCCAGCCCAGATGCAGTTCCCTGCATTTAGACGTGTTGAACCTCGTTAGGTTCACGTGGACCCACTACTCCAGCCAGTCCAGGTCCCTTTGGATGGCATCTCTTCCCTCTGTTTTATCAATTGCACCACTCAGCTTGGTGTCATCTGCAAATGTGCTGAGGGCTCACTTGATCCCACTGTCTATGTCACAGGTCAAGATATTAAATAGTACTGGTCCCTTCAGGTATACCACTCATCACTGTCCTCCACTTGGACATAAATCCATTGACCACCACTCTCTGGGTATGACCTTCAAGCCAATTCCTTACCCACTGAATGGTCCTCCCATCAAATCCATCTCTCTCCAGTTTGGAGGCCAGAGTGTTGTGGGACTGCCAAAGGCCTTGTAGAAGTCCGGGTGGATGACATTGGTTGATCTTCCTTTGCCTCAACTGACGCAGTCGCTCTGTTGCAGAAAGTCACCAGATCAGTCAGGCATGATTTACCCTTGGTAAAGCCGTGCTGGCTGTCACGGGTCACTTCCTTGTCTTGCATAATCATCTTGGATAATATGATGTCAAGCTTACAACTTTACCACTGTAACCCTTAAGCATCATTAAGGTACTACAAAACAGTTAAGCTAATCCTTTTAAAGGTATATTTTTGTTAAAACATCAGAAAACACATTAGACTGCTCTGTTTGGCCGTGATTTGAGCAAGGACTTGCACTAGATGATCTCCAGAGATCCCCTCCAAACTCAACCATCCCGTGATCTGAATGCATGGCTAAATAATACCATTTTCCTTAGAAATAATTATCTTCTTTTTTTTTTTTTTTTTTTTTTTTCTCTCGTGTGTTATCTGTTGACTATTAGAAGGAATATTCGGATGCCTTACTTCTAATTGATTCTTCAGATGTCCAAGTGGTAACCCTTGCTTGCATTTCTTCACAGGTTATTTCTCCGAGAAAATTAGCTACATGCTTCTAATTTTAAAATGTATTTGGTGATTTTCTGGCATACTGCTATGGATTTGTACCTGTCTGGCTTTATCCATTCTATAAAGGCTACTCTTATTGTACATGCAGCTGTCCTAGTGTCCTCTGAAATGAAAGCCAAGGACAAGAGAGGTTTTTGAGGACCAGGTTGCTGAAAGTTCTGAAGATAGCAATCGTATGATTGCTTTATCGGGGGGAAGGAAAAATGTCTCAGTTTGTTGTTGTTTTGATTGTTTGTTGTTGTACCATTTTACCAAAAATCAAGTAGTAACTTATATTGCAATGATGTCTGCAGATCACACAGTGCTGCTTCCTCCTCAAATCTGGCTCAACTGCATCAGCTTGCTTCAAAGATGAAGATTTCACGCCCAGTCCCATATCTGACCACCCTCAAGGTGGCAGGGAAAAAGCATAATTCCTTCTCTATTTGAAATGTTGTTGTTTGCTACCTGTACCCTTTGCATCTCATCCTGTCACTATGCACCTTTGAAGATAGTCTGTCTGCATCTCTTCTTGAGTCTTCCTGGGGATAGCTGAAGGGAGCGGGATGCTGTTCCCTTGGCCTTCCCCATTCAGAGAGGCCCAAGCTACCTGTGTCAGTCTGCCCTTGTAGGCCCTGTGCTCCACCTGCCTCTTCACCTGAAGGTCCTCCTGGCTTTTCATTGCAGCTTGGTCATATCCTCATTGCCCCCAAGTGGGCTCAGTCCTCCTGGTGGGCTCTGGTGAGAGCTGGCCATAGGGGAGGAGTGCTTTTCCTGTGGCAGCTCCAGTGTCCGTGGGCAACCGCTTTTGCTGCAAGGGTGCGCCTCTGACTGGTGTTGAACTGGTTGTGCATGGGGCTGCCCAGGTCCTCTTCTGCACAGCTGTGGCCCTGGCCACGGGTGATACCCCTGCTGCAGGACCTGCTGTTTGCCCCTGAAGCTGATAGGATTTGTGTTTGCCTTTATTTTTATCAGCCTGTCAAGATCCTTCTGAATACCAGCCCAACCACCAGTGTGCTGACTGCCCTGTCCTGACCACAGACTTGTTGAAAGTGCATTCAGTCCAATCATCCAAGTCCTTAGTGAAGATGTTAAACAGTGCTGACCTCAATATTGACCCTTGAGAGTTTTAATCTTAAATTATTTAACTGGCTTAAGCTGAGGAGTTGATATGCTCCATGTAAGTACCGATGAAGCATAAGATGAATATAAATTGAGTGACTAAACGGCATTACACCATCAGTCAGAGCCAGCTGGTTGCCAAAATATTATCGCATTTTTAGTGACATCGCAGCAATGAGTGTTTATAAGGAGTGAACAAAAGGCATTTCCTGCCCATCCAGGGCTTAGAGGAATCACTTAAGCTGTGGCAGGTGCTGGTTTATGTTTGCTGTTCCACCAGATGAATTGTGACGTTTCCTTCTAACTTTCTAAGCAAGTATGAAATTGCTTAGGCAGCGTATGATATGGCACCGTGTGCCTGAGGGTGTTCCTTGCTCTTTGCTGCCTTCTGGGGAAATGAAGGAAACTCTTCTCTCCCACCCTGCCCAGCCGTTTTTCCTTCCCTTGGAAACAACACACGTGCACACACAGTCCTTCCAAATGTTTGACAATAACTTTTTGCAAAAGATACTAAGCCAAGTTATTCAAAGGTGCTTAGAGGACTGAGATGGCAGTACTCTGCACAAAAAGCAATGCATGATTTTAAAATGCAGTTAGGTGAGTGTGCTACGCTTGTTCTCTGTTAAGTCCTGTAACAGAAAATAATCCCTCCGCCCATCTTCATGAGTTCCGTATACTATCTTCAAGCTTAGTACTTGGATTTGCACAAAATTGCAAATTCTCACAGCATTCAGTCTAGAGGTGCTGCTGGCTTAGCCCTATCCAGGCTTAAACCTCAGTGCCAACTGTGCCTATTTGAGCAATGCTCCTGTAACAACCCTAGTGAACCCCAGAAGTTGCAATCCTGTTGCTTGAAGTAAACTAGATCAATTTAGTGACCATTGGTGGCCTATTTAAGGCTATGATGTGCTGTCTCTGGGATATATATATATATATATATATTTTAAAAGCAAGCTAGTATCAGATCTGAACAAGGATATGCCTGGTCTCACACCAAAAAGTGTTTCTGGGCAAGCTGTGCTGAGTTTGGTTTGCTATGCCCAAGTACTTCCAGGGCATATAAGCCACTAGGACAATCAAAGCGAGATTTTTTTTCACACCACCTCAACCACAGTTTCATATGATAGAATTAGCTTACTTAAAGTTTAGGTGGCTGAATAAGTACATCAGTTAGTGTAAGAGAAACGTGATGGTAAGTACTTGAATAAAAATTAAAATTGGTAATACACAATACTCAGTTGTCTTCGTGTGCAGTGCCTCAGCGGTGGTTGTATTTTATTTTTAATTTTAGAAAGGCTGAATATTTTTGTCATCCAAATTGTTGTCAGACTTCTATAAAGCTAGATAATGTCACCACTTTGAGTGACAATTGTATAGGGCTTGGAATGGGCAGAAAGTGTCAGTGATACATTTTAGAAACAAACATAATAGGTAGCGCTTGCAGGAGACTTGGTAGTTCTATTGTAAAAATTTAATACAGCTCAGTGCATTCGAGTTGGAAGCAAAAGACTTTGAGTGCTCTAGAAAGGAAAGGTGTGTCAAACTTTATGGCAGTTTAAAAGCAGTACCCATAATTTGTTAGGCCTGATGAGTCGGAAACAACCTCCATTAAACTGGTCATTAGTGTTTTGATTCTGCATGTATTGATTTATTTGCTAATATTTGCTAAAAGCATCTCAGTTACCTGTTGCAAGAAGTTTAATAATATTAAATGTATGTTAAATAATATTAAACATGTAATAATAAATAATAGACCAGAATTAATGGCTTTTATGGGAACTTTGCAAAGATGTGCCAGCTAGTCTCAAGTCCAGTTTGAGAGCTAGTGTCATCCAAAAAGCTGCTTATTTTTGGCTCATACCAAAACTGAATTTTCCCCTGTCCATGGCTTGCTCCCTGTGCATTTTTCAGAAGAAGCTGGGAGATGAGCAGAGATGTCACAAGACAATGTAAAGTGCACAACTGCTGATCATGAAAGCAGGGAAATGGGATTGGTTTGATATGTGTATTTGATATGTGTACGCAGTTACACATATCCTTCAAAGTGCTGGAATTGGAAGCTGTCCCCTTCTGCTCAGTGTTCAGGGCAGGTACAGCAGAAGGTGCGCGCAGAGAGGACCAGGATGTTATGAGAAGTAATGTATTGCGTTGACGTTGGAAAGAACATGATTCTCCAATTTCCTCTCCCTTGTTTCAGTGCATTGCTGAGTAATATGCAGCATTAATTTTTTAAGTAGGTAATTTCCTTTTCTCTCCTTTTTAAAATAATTGTAGCAGTGTGCGCAGCAAAATTACCACTGCTTTTTGTCTGGGGTTGAGATGGAAAATGGCAATGACATACCACAGCTGTCCAGCACAGTGGCAGCAAGAATTACTTGTGTATAAGTGGGAGTTGTGTTATATGGGAACTGTTTTCTACATCGGAAATAGCTGGAATTATCTTGGATGTGCATGCAAACGCTCACTTTTCTAGACAGTGAACCCAGCTGACTTTGTAGTAAATTAGTAGCCTGGCTCAGGTTGTATCTAGGTACAACTGGCTTACTGCCTGTGTGAGAGCCCTGTAACTCTTCGGTTTGTGTGCATGCGCTCAGCAGTACAAGTTCCTACTACTTCTCTCATCTGTGTGAAGCTGCACAAGGCTTCATGAAATTACGTTGCTTGTTCAAAGGCAAGCTTATAGGCTGTTGATTTCAAGAAAGGAAGCTGTCAACTTTTCCGCAAGTATCACGTGTTTTTTTATATCTGTCCACTTAAAGGAAATGGATATTTTTTCTCAATTCTATTGAAATACCAGGTGGTTTCACTCCTGGTAGTGAGAACCGGGGAACTTGTCCTTGAGATGTACTTTTTTGCTACTGATTTTCCTGAGCATGGCGTGAGAATATTCTCTGACTAAAGGAATATTACAATGGGTTTTTAAAAATGAATCATTAGCTGTCTTATTTGGGGTTTTGTTTTCAGCCTTTTTCTTAACAGACGGCTTACAGTATAAAGACAAGAACTCCAGATGTTAAGGACTTGAGTTCCCAGTACACTGGGGAAATTCAGATGACTAATCAAGAAACTGATGAAAATACAGACTCTTTGTAGCACTGTACGAAAAGATGAATACTTGTCATACATAATACATTTACTTGATGAATAAAAGAAGCTTTTCTTAATTTTGAAAGTCTTTTCTGTTTTGAAATCCAGTGCACCCTTTCCCTGATGTGAACATCCTTTGTGCTGGCAGGGCAATTGTTACCATCTTTTACATTTGTTAGGAAGACAGGAGAAACTGATGCTTCTGGGAGACAAGCTTGTGATCGTCTAAGTAGGAGGATGACAGAATTACCAAATACCTGTGTCGCTATATTTCCAAATACAGTAGAGAAATTTCTGGGGAGAGGATGGAAGAGGGCAGCGATCTGTTATAGTTCAGAAGAAAGCTTTTCCCAACAGTATGGTAGTTTTGGGGTGGTTTATCTACTAATTGTGTGTGAAATTACACTGTCCTGTTCAAGAGAATTATTTGGAAAAGGTGGGGTAGGATGAGGGTGAAGAATAAACTCCTGATGTCAAGGCAACACTTGGCAGCTGGCCACTTTATTTAATGTTTTATTTCCTTCATGACCTACTGTTGTCTGCCTTGGACCTCAGTTTTAGCTCCTAGACTCTGGCAGCAGCAAGATCAGATTAGAAAACTATTATATTGCTTAAAAGTCTCTATGTTGGTAAGTACAGCAGTCTTCAGTGTAGCTTTCTAGCAAGTTTTTCAACCAAAAGCCAACATAACAAACCTGAACAAAAATATTTCATTGTTTCACTCCTTGATGCTACAGGAGCATAAAACTTACAGTGGATTTCAGATGTATATTTCAGGGTTAAAAATCCCTGACTTGTCCTAAGTGCTGCTTCTTCACGTCAAAGGTTGTTTCATAAATTCTGCCTTTATCTCATTGGTTGCTGGAAATAAATACATTCCTTTTAAAAAAGCAATGGTGTAGGGATTATTTATTTTACCATAAATTACAATCTTGCATGTAATATAAGTGTAATTCCTCTTTATTTACCCTGAAAAAATAGTGACATATTCAGCTTTGTTACTTTGGTGAAGTTGCAGCATTAAATTGTTTCAACATAGCTGAGAGCAGAGCTGGGATAGCAGCAGCTGCTGGCACTGTTTAAAGGCAGAAATTCCTTGGATATTTAGCAGGACTTCTTTTTTGACACATTTTGGTCAACAATTGGGGGGGCGGTGGAGTTAGTAAACGCAGATGTTAAAGGTGTTAAAGGCATGTATCACATTTAGGGGGATGGGAAAAATTTTCACCAAAGGTCATAGTCCTCAGTATCTTCTAAAAGCAGAGAAGAATGTTTGAAGAATCATTTTAAAATAAATAAATAAAATGAGGTGTCATTACCATGTTTTGTGACCAGGGCTGGAAAGTGCTGAAGGCCTGGTGTTGCTATTACAGCTCCAGTTTTACAGTAAGTTTGGTTGGCAAAGCAAAGCTCTTGAATGCTCCTAGACTCCTGCTAAAAAAATCAGCAAAATAGACCTCTTCAGTAATGAAGCGTTAGTCTACTTCCCACCCTTCCCCCTTCATTCTTAATTTTGCACTATTCTTCTGAACTGATTTATTTGTTTATTTTTCCTCATCCGATCCCTTCCTGCTATGGGCTGTGTGGTTATGGAATGCTGTAATTTAATGAAGTTGTGAATTCACTTGCTTTGCAGCTGTGGCAGCTGTGACATTCCCTCACCGGCAGACAGTGCATCTCAGTTGTTTCACAATAGGCACAGACTCTGAAGCGATGGAAATCCTGTTGCTAAAGCACACCTGTTTTGGATCCCATGTAGCACTCCCTTGCTGGGCTAGTGGCACCTGGTGTGTTTTCAGCAACATGCTACAGCTTCTCACAGCCATCATCGGAGCATGGACAGCCAGCTCTCTGCTGTGTGGGTGTTAGGAACAAGAGGGGCTGTGCTACTGCTGCAGTCAGGAAAGGCCTGCCACCTACAAAGCCATGAGACTGTAGTCTTGTGCTCATCTTCTGTAATGCAACTCCCACTGAGTGAACCTAGGTGCCTTAGATAATTAGGGGTTGGATGTAGTTAGTAAGCTTTCTTGACAGTTTGCAAACACTTTGCTACACCATGCAAGAAACCTCCATTCTGAGATGATGCTAAATGCACTGGCTGTCAACATAAATGGTTGTAGAGGAGTCATGAGAGGATCATATCCGGTATTACAGAACGTGATCTGACAGGGAGTAATATCAGGCCACCTGTTTAGGTACTTGGGGCCTGCAGAGATTTCATGAAGAAAACAACACAAAAGCTCTGCTTCAGTCAAAAGTGATCCTTGCAGAATCCCAGCTGGTTACACAGTAACTTGGCAGCTTCAGTATGGTCCTGGTTTGCCATGTGCCATTAAACTGTTAAAGGCTGTACAGTTTCTCCTGGTTGGTAAGAAGGTTGTTGTTGTTGTTTTCTCATGGTGCACCTCTTGTTTTTATAGCTCTTTAATGGAGAGGTACTGTGTCTCCTAGTCTGTTTCCATAGAAACATCCAATTAGAGTAATTTGAAGAGATTGAGACAAAGCTGCCAACACTCCTCAAGAGGAAGGAGGAGGGGGAAGAAAAAAGGGAGAAGATTTGGGTTGGCAACATGTAAGCAACATTGCTTGCCTATTGCCAGCTAACACTCGTCTGTACATTCATATCTCACTGTACATCTTGCACCCATTTGGTTTGAGCTACATCTGTAATGCATTTTAAAAGTATAATTGAGTCTGGTGCTCAGCATATGCGATGCTAATGCTTGGAATGTGAGAATTTTTTGTTGTTGCATTGCTTCTTTCATATGTTTTTTATCAGGCAGTGGCTAAGGCATTGAGACCAAAAGGGGAGGGGAGAAGAATTGAGGCATCTTCCTTTAGCCAACACATCATGTATGTACACAAGTTGGAAAGGATATTTTTCTGTCCTTGCTTTGACACAGAACAGGGTAGCCTAGGTACCTGTGATCTTACGAATCTCAAAGGGAAATAATAAAAATCATGTGTTCCACTGAGTCTGTTTTTGGTAGTTGAACAGTTTGGTGATCAGCCTGTCTTTCAGCTAGCTAGAGGCAGTCAAGAATTGAATCTTATTAGAAAAGGAGAATGGAAATGAAGCAGAGATAGAGTATTAGGTGTATTTTTCCCGCAGGCATGAAATCTAATGTTTGTGTATTGAAGAAATTACCCCTACCACGAGGCTCATTTCTCTGTTCAGATGTACAACTTTGTTCCTGCCTTTCACATTGTAGGACTATGAAAATTTAAACCTATCACGGGATGTTAGGCTCCGCTCATTCATGTAGAGATCTCAACTTCACTGTGATTGTATCTCACATACACCATTCCCGTGATTCCTCAGAGTGATGGCACTTTCTTTACTGAAGTACTTTCTTTACTGAAGGAACATCTAGACTATCCAGAAGACTCCTTGCTTTACTTCCTGACTGTAGTTCTGCCTTCTGAAACTTAAAGCTACCAAAACAAACAACCCAAACTCTAAAGCCCCTTCTCAAAACCCCACTTTTTTCCAGAGGAGGCTTTGGCACAGGAATGTGTTAGAAACGTGGCCTCCTTTAGGGAAGAAGTTGCAGATGCCAGCTAGTATTTGTGGTTGATTCCTGCTCAGGCCCTCAGCGAGATAATCGCTATGGACGATCCAGGCCTCTTGAGCAGAGGCACTCTTCCAGCCTCTGTAGGCCACAGCAGGCTGCTTCAGGCATATTCCCATTTCATCTACAAGTGCTGCCCTTTGCTCAGCTGAGACCAGTATGGTCTAGTGGCTTTCCTTCTGCTTCTGGGAAGCTGTGTACAGCTTTATTGCCAAAAGTTGGCACAGTGATACGTCGTCATTCCTGTGGGAGCGGAGTTGGGAATAGCTGATGTGAGGATCCTAGTCCAAACGGCCAGAGCCAATGCTGCTGACTGATGCCACAAAGTTCATTGTCTACCTTTAATGAAGCATTGTATGGTTGGGTTGGAAGGGTGTGATTTGCTTTGCCCTGTGCTGTTTAGGTGCCTGCTCAGTGACAGAGGTGCAGGTTGGTGGCTGATTGATGGCAGGCCCCTTAGATGCACAAAGAGGAGGGAGCTTTGCGAGCTGTATGTTGGAGTGTGTGAACCAAGCTGAGTTGTCTTGGATGCTTCTCCACTCCTACAGCTAAGCCTTCACAAAAATGAGATGACTTGGGCAATGTTTTCAAAACCTTTAAAACTTTTTAAAAATGTTCTCTTGCTGCTCAGGGAGTTCTGAGGCTCGTGAGGGAGAAAGGCCTTGGGGAGAGATGGAGGCAGTCGTTTTATGGCTCTCAATACTGTTGTTGACTTAGCACGTGTTAAATGTAATTTACCTGTAATTTGTTTTGCTCAGCTGGTGGAGTGTAAGGGTGGTTCCTGGCATAAGATAAAGTGGGGAGAAGAATGCAGAATTCTCAGCGGAAAAGTGACTTTGTTCTGTGTTTGTTTCCTTACAGCAAAATGGATGCTAGGTTGCCCAGGAGCAGCACCTTTCCATAGCATCCTGAGGCGTACTCAGGAAGCTCTGGGCAGAGCAACTGCCTCACTGCTGCCTTAGGTGTACTATTGCTCATTTGGCCACTCTGTCAGGCTGCTGTGTTCATTAATATTTTAGATCCGACAGATCCGTCATAACTGATAAAGCTGCAGTGTCTTGCACCTTCAGGAAATGCTTTGTGGATTGCTGAAACTTCCCAGCCACTTTCATTACACAAAGTAAAAGGAGTATAGCTTAATGTTTGAGATTCAGTTAATTAAAATGGAAATCTTACAGTAAACTCTTGTGATGACTACCTTCTGCCAATGAAGTACATGTTAAATTTAGTCTTATGGGAAGCAAGAATGATCTGTGAGCTTCCTCAATGTAGGATTGCAAGAAAGGAAGTACTTTGTTTTGCCGTCTCTGATCTTCATTGGGTTGAATAATAGGCAGTTTGTTATTAAGGTGTTACTGGCTTTTTGCTGTAGAAAAGATGAAGATGGGTCTTATTTTTTTATTTTTTTTTCTGTTTAGGTCTTCATACAGATTTTCCACAGAACAGAGTTTCTCGACATTATTTTGGTAGAATGAACAGTCTAAAAAAATCATAAGCAAGCAACCACTCCCTAAGAAATAAACCCAAAATCCCCTAAAAAAGAAAAGAAACAGGGAAAAAAAAAACAAAAACTTATTTAAAAACATCTGCAAGAAACATGGACTGAATTGACAAACTTAAAATCTTTTCTTAAAGGAGACTGACAGTATCATGTTTAGCACCACATGTTTATATAAATGTGGATGTGCAAGCATATAGGCCTCTTATTAGCCAGCAGCTCTGATTAATATTGAGCACTTGAGTGAAGTGTTGACTAGTGTGTGTAGTTAATTAGATGTAAGCATCTAATGGACCACTGTCAACAGTTGCTTCCTATTAAATGGTTATCTCTATTACAGAGACATGTTGCTGCAGTTCTCTTTCACTGCCAGAATTAGAATATATGTATTAAAGCTCTATTTGTCGCTTATATTTTAGGTGAGCTTTGCTAAATGCTACCTCGCTGGAGGGCAGTTGATGGTGTAAAGTTTGTTTCAGCTGTTTCCACCAAGAATTACTGCTAATACCAAATGCAGTTTTGGCAAAAGATGCGTTTTCTTAATGCATCAAAGTTCAGGCTAGACAGAGAGAGACTGAAGTCCTACCAGCCTAAGCAAAATAACTTCATCTTTAACAAAGACTTTTTTTTTTTTTTTTAAATATCTGCACATTTAGCATCGACAATCAGTGTGATTTAGCATTAGAAAAGCTTTTTAAAGGAATTTCCTTGTACTCAGCTTTTTTTGTGGTACTCTTTAAGTACTTGTAAAGTAAATTTACAAGAAAAATATAATTTCAGGTCTTGATGCTGCACCTGTGGTGGAAGTGTAAAATTTTATCTGGTTGAACTACAAGAAACAACTTGCAAAAACACAAGTCTGACACAAGAACAACCAATTAAATCATAAAAAAACAAAGTCCCTGTTATGAATAGGCCTTTCTATAAATGCTACTGTTCTGTTTGTGTGATGTGTATTTTTCATACCATGTACACATTTTCCCATATGTAGATCTTTAAGTCTTTGCATGTGTACTGCTTAAGCCAGATAGCACAACCTGCCTGCTTCTTCCTTTTTATCAGTAAGGGTTTTGTCAATGTCAGTCTTCCAAGTTTGCTTTTTTCCTTCCTGGTATTCTGATTAATTACAGCTCTGCTGGTGTTGTTTTTTTGTTGGTGGTGTTTTTTTGTGTGTTTGTTTATTTTGTTTTTTAACAGCATTTGTTGCTGCTGTTTTCATAATAGAAGGTTTATACTCTAAAATTAATTGTTAGATGATTTTATTTGGTAGCAGTGATTTTTTCCAAACTTCCCACATAATTTTGGGAAGCCCCAAAAAACGTTGTGTTTTACTTATTAACTCTTTCTCTGTTTGTATGGCTGAAGCATTCTTTCTGTGTGTGTGTTATGAAATAAGTGTTCTTTTGTTATAAAATAGGTAAAATTTCAGTAATATATTTAAACAAAAAGACTGCTTTATAACTTATACTAACGATTTTTTAGTCTTCAGTTCTCTATGAAGTCTCAGGTTAGGTGTAGCACGAGGTGTAGCACTAAGGACAAGTGAGGAAAGCAGCAGGAGCCAGACTCCGAGTTCCAACTTTGAACTCATTTTCAGCATCTGGTTTTAGGATTTGATCCCAGTGAAATTTCATGATGTTCTGCTTCCAAGGCTGGCTTTCAAATACTGTTTGTGATGGTTTTCCTCTATTCCCATTGACAGAAGTGCGAATACCCTTAAGCCTTCTCTGAATCTTGAGTTGTGTGAGTAAATAAATTATGGACGGGATTTCTAGGACAGGAGACGAGCTTGTAGCCATTTTTGCACCATACACATACCTGACATCTCTAGAATGATCACATCATCTAGCACATGCCCATTATTTGCTTACTGTGGAAAAACAAAGAAATGGCATAATGTGTGCTAAGTAATTGCAGATCCAGTTCTATACACCAGCAATAAAACCAGAAACATGCTAGTGAAAAGCATGCAGTTTAAAACAGTCTAGAATGGCTTTTTGAAGGGAAATTTGTAGATTGTCTGTTTTTGAAGTCCTTTCTTTGTCCTCAAAACATTTTTTGCAGGTGCTGGAAAAGACATTGAGCTTGTTCGATGAGTGACGGTTGTTATTTAAAAGAGTCACGTGTTAGAAAAGCAGGCGCCACTAAACAAGAAGACTTGACAGTTCCATCTGTAATGTTTTTGCTGGCAAAGTAAACCAGCTATCGTTCCAAGGTCTGTAGAACGCATGCTGCAAACCTCTAACACTGGAAAGAACTTGAGAGTTTAATGTGTTCTGGCTTCACGTTACATAAACAGGGGTCCCCACGGCCCTATATTGATTGGGCTTGTGTTCCACCACTGGTTTTGTGGGTATATGCTAGCCCATAAAATCACATTCTTGTTTTTGCCTGCCAACTCTCTACTATTGCTTTGTCTATTAGGCTGCAGTGGTAAGTGCTACAGCTGGTGTGCCGAGGGATCCAGTGCAGAACAGTCAGACCACTAAATCTCAGGCTGATGAGCCTGGGAGAAACCCCTTGCAATCTGATAGTACAATTAAATGTATGTCATGAATTGTCAGAATTGCTTTACGCTATTTTGAGGATGACTGTGTATCCTCTGGTATCAGCACAAGCTAATATCGCAAGTACTACAAATGCTTTGCAGCACATATCTAGCAGTGTAACCTAATAAAAGGACTACTGTTTGTAACCCAGAGGTAGTCAGATGGGAAGAAGATGATCCCAAAGTGAAAGATCACATTTAACATACTCCAGTTGTTTCATCTGTCATCTTCCTTACCATTCAACTTCTGTTTTTTAGTAAAACTTTTTGTCATCTGTGCACATGAGCATGAAACATGAAGTTACAGTGAAATGAGTAAGCCAATCCAGCTTTCTTAAGTGTTTGACATTTGACTGTACGGTAGGATTTAGGAAGTCATCAAACTTCTAGGAATTCAAGTTTCTTCTGTAGCAAGCAGCAGTTAAACTGACTTAATCTTTGTACAAAGACTGTGGCTTCCATTGTCATCATATACAATTACATAGTGCCTTCGCTAAAATACTAACTTAAAATAAGTGCCTGAAACCTCTGTAGTGAAGGGCTGCAAACTGGCATCCTTAGGCTCAGTGTTTGATTTGTGTGAGCTGCTGCTGCTTCCTGTCACTTACATCTCTAGAAGCGCAGCGTAAACACTTCACTTAGCTTTGGGCTGTTTTGCCATGCCTTCCTGACATGTGTACTGAGTTCTTGTATTTTGTTCCCTATTTCCCTTTTGAATGCTTCAGCTGCAGAGCTTCCAGTGATGCATCGTGCCTTGGTGCCGTAGCTGTCCTGCAGCCATTTCCAGTAGCTTGTGCCCATCTGTATAGATAGTTGTGGTGGTGAGGATCAGGCTATGCTTTTATAGAAGGGTTAAAATTTAGTAGAGAGTGAATGAGTGAGGAAAAAGTGTCTTTATTAAACTTCCCCGACTGTCACCAGTGTCCATGCAAGCAAGGTACTGCTAGCTCTAGTTTCACTGCCAAGGAGTAAATGACAATGAGCTTATTTTTCTTAGGCAATGAAGTCATCCTCTCGCCTTCAGCTGTTGTGATATATAAGTTGTTATGGCTAGCATTCTTATTTCTCAGTAGACTTCCTTGTGCCAGTGTCTTTAGGACTTTATCCCAAAATAATCAGTTCTCTGCCTTCTCAGTGTAAATGGGAAAAACGCACCAGCGGGCGGATACGTTTTTTTGTTTGTGGTTTTTTTTTTTTTTTTTTTTACACTATCTGTAGCTTCTGTCCTTGCAATCCATTCCTTGTGCTCTGTCTTCACAAAGCTGCCATTTGCTATGCTTTATGGAGGTAATGATTACCTGACCAAATTAGACAAAATTTGGCACGATGTTCTGTCACGATAAGCGAAGACTTCGCAGGGCCACTAATGCACGAGTGATATGACCAGTACTAGAGTGAGATGATGCCCATGCAAAACAGTACCAAGAAAATGTTACCTGAGGGCAAAAGGTAGCTGCTGAGTCCTGGAGCCTATTGGTAAAACAATTGCCTGTGTAAAATGTAGAAACACAAATACCGGAGTCATTTAAAATTAAACTAGAGGGAGTGTTTCCAGCATATTTTTTGCACTCTGGATTTCAAAAAGGATGATCTGATAATGAAAAGCCTTTAATTCAGTGACTGTTCTGAGTTTCATGACAACAAATAGTTGAGAGGCTGAGAACCAGCAGGCATCCAGTTGTGTTCTTTGAGTTTGAGAATTGCTTTTATTTTGCATATAGCATTCAGGTGTGCATAACTATAACTGAACTTCATAACATTAGTCTGTGTAAAGTTTAATTGCAATATTAATTCTTTCAGAGTGGGCTGATAGGGGAAGCTGTGCAGATGTTTCTTAGGACATCTTACTGCATAAAGTACTTATAAAAAATGCTGTTTGCTCTCCAGTTACTTTTCTTGCCAAGGACTGTATTACAAAAGTCATCACTCTAAGGAAAAGGTACTCTAATATTTGAGAAAAAGGATGTTCCAGTGTTTTGAGTTCATTTTCCAGTGAGATCCCTATAACTGTTCCTCAGGGTCATAAATTCTGCCTTGTGTCATTAGAGGGAACACTGCGTAAGGAATAAGTAACCATTTTGCCAAGTTAGCTTTCAGATATCTGAGGAAATGCTTTCTTTCATCCGTTTCTTACTGCAGCACTTACTTTCACAGGACCTGAAAGCAGCAAAACGTACTGGGAGCCCTGTTGTGGAAGGTGTTGTATAATATAAGTGGTAGGGTGTTTCCCCAAATGATTTTTATTTCGGATGGTGAAGGTGAGGAGGGGAAACAAAAATGCCCACAGTTAAACCTCCATTATATATAGTTTTCTTACTGATTAGCACAGCCTCTCCAAAGATCCTGCCTTTTGGTTGTAGATTTCCTTGTAGTGACTCCTGCTACTTCCTGCCTTTATACATAAATTTCTAAAATAATTTTAAAGTAATAATTTTACTGTAATGTGACTTTACATGATTTTTAAGAGTTGTGTCATTTTTGGAAACTGGTCACCTGAAATTCTTTCTGGACTGACCATTTTGCATGTAGTTTTAACACGCACTCTTGTTTTTTCACGTGCATCCTGATGTCTAAGGTGTGGTTTGTAATGTCTAATGTAATGCTGTTAATTCCTTAAATGTGTGTTGCTTAGAAAATAAATGGATGTTACGTTTGAAATCAAAAGCATTTTTCAATTTCCATAATTGTCATGTTGATATAAAATTATAGTACCTATTATTTTAACATTAAAATACATTGCTATATCATATTATGTTAAAAAAATGAAATACGTTAAATATTTTTCTTTATCAAGCTTATGTTGTGTTATTTTACTTTGGTTTTGCTTTGCAGATCAAGTCTACTTTTAGTCAAGTAAATGAATTGCAGAACATTTATCATGCACTTATGGTGCGAAGCAAGTGGAGGGGCTTTTCCCAAATACAGTGTTTATTTTTACCTCAGTGCCTGGAAGGAGATTTTTCGCCTTAAGAACAGTGATGCTTTAGTGCTGCTTAAAAGATGCTTGCATGCTACTGGTATGTGGTTTGTGTACCACGAGTAGTGCATTTTAAATGAGATACTATTTAGTAGCTGAACATCAGCAATACAAGAGGTAAATGTTCCATGAGGCTCTTGTATAGCAGGATTACTACATTGGACAATGGAAAGAAGTCAGGTGTGAAGAAAAAACTAGTTCAAATTTTTGTTCCTTTTTTTTGTTTTTGGAGAGAGAGAGTGACCGAAGCATAGAGTTCAAAGAAAAATAATCAGTCTGAGACTGAATGGTATCTGTTATAGAACTGTACTGACTTTCAGGCTGGGTATTAGGAAAAGGTTCTTTACCAAGGGGGTGCTTAGGCAATGGGACAGGCTCCCCAGGGCAGTGGTCACGGCACCGAGCCTGCTAGAGTTCAAGAAGCGTTTGGACAATGCTCTCAGACACATGGTCTGATCTTTGGGTGGTCCTGTGTGGAGCCAGGAGTTGGACTCAGTGATCCGTGTGGGCCCCTTCCAACTCGGGATATTCTGTGATTCTGTGAATTTAGGATGAGTTTTCTCCTCCTCAGCACATGAATAAAGAGACAAACTTGGATCACAAGTACCTGAGCTGTCAAGTTATAGCAGTGTGAGTCTTGACAGGCTGGGGAAATGGGCAGAGGAGAACATCTTGCAATTCAACAGAGGCAAGTGCAGGGTGCTGCACCTGGGGAGAAATAGCCCCGTGCACCGGTACGGGCTGGGGGCTGACCTGCTGGAGTGCAGCTCTGTGGAGAAGGAAAGGGGGTCCTGTTGTCCTGGTGGACAGCAGGTTAACCACGAGCCAGCACTGTGTCCTCGTGGCCAAGAAGGCCAAGGGTATCCTGGCTGTGTGAGGCCAAGTGGTGCCAGCAGGTGCAGGGAGGTGATCCTGCCCCTCTGCCCAGCGCTGGTGAGGCCTCACCTGGAGTGCTGGGTCCAGTGCTGGAGCATCTCTTCACCTAGCAGTACGCAGAGAACATGTATTTTTCAGCAGAAGGTTATAATTGTGCATAACTTCACCACTAAGCTCTGTGTGTACTTCTACAAAGTGGATGTGAAGGACTTCCAGAAGCACTTTGCAGCCCTGCCTCTACATTTGGTCTATTAGATGCAGAACTGAAAAGTTCTCTGAGGTGAAGGCAATCTAGTTCTCCCTTGATAGGTTTTTTTTTCTTTCTCCAAGGTGGGACAATTTGCTCTTATGAACAAACAACATAAAAAATTCATAGCTGTTTGAGAGACTCAGACCTACTGGAAGCACACAATTCAGGCACAGCCTATTACCGTGATATCTGGCAGTATGGCTGTATGAAGCAGCTAACTGAAAGCCTTTGATGCCATCAGGCCCTGGAGTGCTGCAGAGAGCAGACACAGCCATCAACCAGCTGAAAATCTGCACAGTGACTGCTGCTGCACGCCCAGCAGGCTCTAATTAGATCCTAACCAGCCAGAAACACTTCTAGAAAAGTCTCTCTGTCTCTGGAATGATACTTCTGCCTTGGCTTGTGAAGTAATTTTGTTATGTGGGTATCCTTTGCAGTGACTAGGTGAGCTGGACGCTGGCCATTGTAAGCTGAACCTACCTCAGAGGTGCCAAGCAGGGCAGGGGCTGCGTTTTGCAACCTGGGGAGTAAACTGCTCCGTGTCTCAGAGCCTCCTTCATATTCAACCACATAAAGTGAGGATAAATATTAAAAATGTCAAACATTCCGGCTTTAGGTCAGTGTTCTCATTTCTCCTACGAACATTTGCAGTAAGAATAATTAATCATTTAAGCAGTCAAAACTGACAGCTGTTGTTTGATGGAGGAAA
This sequence comes from Anas platyrhynchos, assembly GCF_047663525.1. Taxonomy (NCBI): domain Eukaryota; kingdom Metazoa; phylum Chordata; class Aves; order Anseriformes; family Anatidae; genus Anas; species Anas platyrhynchos. The sequence goes on along the minus strand of NC_092588.1, from coordinate 88,307,457 downwards.
TCACACAAGGAAAGAAAAATTGGCAAGAGGTTGTGGGAATACTGAAGTGGCCTTCTGCATTGTTCAAAGTGACAATTTTGTTCATTGTTTCCCTTGGACCCTCCTTTATCTTCTCACTAGTCAGCTGGTTAGCTTTGTGCCTGCAGGGTTTCAGAAAGGTTGGGACACGGGGCTGCGCGATGATCACACAATTGTGCGCTGGGCTTCGGCTCCTGTATTCTTGCTGTAGAACAAAAAGGCTATTGTTTCCAGCCTAATAATAAAGCAGGAAAAAATCACAAAGGTCTTTCCTCTAGATAGAAGGTTGGCTTAGCTGCAAGCGGGAGAGAGCTATGAAGAGTTTGTTCTGGAAATGGCTTCTCCAGTTTGCATTTTCATTTCGCTGTCTTTTACCGATGCATAGAGAGTGTACTCCACGATACAACTGCAAAGTCAGGTAGGGTAGATTTCTGACTGTGAGCTGATGTTATGACTAGTGTAGCTCTGGAAACTTTCGTTGTTATTATTATTTTTTTTTTTTCAGGCTTAGATTTTTAGAATCTTTAAATCCTAGTGGAGGAGCAACCAGACCTTGGGTGTGTGCTCCTCTGTCTGACTGAGGAGGCTTCAGACACTTGGTAGGAGCAGCATACCGCAGTAAGAAAATACTTAGGGACTTGCTGAGGTATAACAAGTAGTACATAATAGTCCTTTCTGGGAGACACATTCTAGTCTGCTAGTGTATAAAGCCACTTCTAGGAAAATCCACTCCTGAAAAGTAATGATCTAACAAAATACCTCAAATGTCATATAACTTTTGATGGGTATGCAAAGCTCTGGAAAGAGTGGCTGGACCCTATTTTGTCATTTGCTGTCAGACTTACACTCTCCTTCCTCCCCCCAGTCTGTTTCAGAGGGGCCCTATGACAGGCTTGAGTAGTGGAGAGGTGGCATTTGTGGCACAACAGCTTCTAGGGCCACCTCCATACTGCGGGATGTGGCTCCACGTGGAGGAGGAGAAGACAGATGTGGGAACTTTCTACTCTGTTAGACTGACAAAGACAAGACATGAATATCTCTGGTTGCATAATTTATTTATTTTGTGTGTGTGTGGACTAATGAACCTTGCCAGAAGTAGTGCTGAGCTGGCCTTTAGTTTCCTTTAATAGCATTTACCAGGAGACTGCTTAGAATTTGTGACTGATGCTGCCTCCACAACAAGACACGTTGGCCATAACATGCTCTTATGCCAGTGGGAATTCAACATGGTTTAGCTGACTAAAGAAGGCACCTGACTTTTTGCTCTGTGTGCTTCACTGGAGAACTTGAAGTGCTTTCACTTGAACTTCGATACAGTCCTGAGCCAGAACAGTGTAGTATTTTGTTCTTTTTACACCAACGGGAACTCCCAAACAGTTTTTACCTTTGAGAGCTTATAAGCGATCCTGTAAGGGTTGACCACGCTGAAACAAAAAGACCATACTTAAACTGAGAGTTATTGCTTGTAAAATGACAATCAAAGGAAGCCAACAAACTTGAAGAGTTGCTGTGTACTTTGAGTATTGCTGTGGAAATCTCCAGTTTTGGGTTGCTTAGTCTCTGTTGTGAGAAAGCAGCATTTTCCTTCCACTGTTCACGCAGTGTTTTGATAAACATTTGTGTTTAAAGGCTCTGGAGCTGAGCACTAATGACTGAAAAACCTCATGGCTTCACTGTATGTATGCATGTAACAAAACATGCTTATTGATGGATAGCTTCAAATCGCTAGACAAGCAGTTGTTCTGCAGTGAGAAAGTGCAGCAAGCAGTCGAACAAAAACCCTGCTGTCATTTGGCAGTGCTATCATGAGCAAAACCTGTAGTTATGTTAGAGACCACTAATGTTTGGTATGCTGTTGGCAAACTGTGTGCTTTATTTGTGATGGCAGATCCCCAACTGTCTGTGTGCTGCAGCAACAGTTGCAGCCAAAATTCACAAACACACTTCTGCCTTAAAGCACTTTCTCTCTTTTTATATATAAATGGACAGTTTAGGGTAGGAGCTGTTGGGTTTATGCCTCTTCTTGTCCCATCATATTCCCTTCCTAGCTCAGTTTATAATTCCCTGGACTTTTGTGTGCAAATAACAGACATTGAAACCACTGCACTGTTTTAGTCTTAATCAAGTATTGTTGTTTTTATTTTGAGGCCAGTTTTTTTTTTTTTTTTTTTTAAGTGTTTTCCCAGCATCTCTGCGCTTTTGGAAGGTTTTTAAGAGCCATTAGTGACCTGTGATAGCAGCAGTTCTGTAAAATGCTGAACGCAATTTCACTTTTTTTTTTTTTTTTCTTTTTGCATTTCTAAGGTAGCTGGAGTCTTGAAGGTCACACAAACAGCACTGGAAGTTTGAAAGTGTTAAAACTGAAATCCTGTAATTATCTTCCTTAGATGGTAGAAAATAAAATCCTGTTATATATATACATGTATATTTGTTTATATATGTTTATATATATATATATATATAGTTTTATTTCATAGGCTATAAAGAGCACAGACCCCAATTCTGGTATACTTACTTAAATGCAGTAGTAGTGGATGTTTTTGTCTCTCCTTGTACTTGAAAGGAACTGTGTATCAGGAACTGAATACAAACATCAGTGTGGTCTCCAGTCCTAACCTGAAGTTTGTCCTAGGAAAAGAAAATCCCAGTTTCTCCAAACTGTTTTTACGGGATCTGTACTTCAGTCAAGCTCTGGGAAATTAAGTGGCTAGTTCAGTTTCCACCTTATCTGTACAAATTTGCGTTTTTTCATTTTGCTGTGACGCGAGTCAAACAAAACTAGGTATTTCTGGCTTCTGCTTCTGTGTTGTAATTGTGGTCAAGACGCAAGAAAATCCTGGGAGTGGCCAGCCTGCGAAGACAAACGCTGCCAAGTTCCTCGCAGCCTTGATTTGAGCTGCATGTGTACGCTGGTGACTGAGATAAGTACAAGCTGTCTGTGATGCTCATAGGAGAGGAGGGAGGTGCTGCTTTGAGCATGTAACACTTTCTCATTGCAAGATTCTTTTTTCATGACTTTTTTCCATGGAAAATTCTGCTTTAGGAGAGAAGACAAACATAATCAGAAGTGTGTACTATAGGAAGGGAAAAAAAGAGTCTCGTTGTCAATAACCATATGCTGAATATCACGGGAAGCAGTTGCATGTAGAAATCCTTCCTTAGGTGCTGTTCTCAAGTTGACAGTCATCGTTTGAATCTAGTGTCTCGTGGGGTGTTATGTAAAGTGGCATCTTGCTAGATACCAGTTGGCCACCTCCCCATGCATCTGTGGTGTCACTTTACACCATCCCTTAACCACATAGCTCCAATGCAGTGTTTCCAGTTAGTCGTCCCCATCTCGCTTCATCTCATCCTGGCTTAAATAGGAGAAATTCTCTGGGGGCAGAGCCTCTGTGTTCACCTACTGCACTGAGAAGAGGTGCCATCTAACAACGTAAATACCCAGCTCAGGTGGGTACGGCTGGGGATAGCTTAGAGGACAGAGGAGACTTTCAGTGAAGGAGTTTTTTCTATTCGCTTGGTGTTTTTGAGTGGGATCAGAAGATATTAAGAGCTCTCCCGAAAAATGTGATCTTCAGATTAGTAAGGCGTAGCTTGATTTCTCTAGCCAGCCGGGCATTTTTGGTTTGCAGACTGAAACTGCTGCAGATAATCGTTGGTGGCTTTAGAAAGCAGTGGTCCTCCAAAAAGACTTGAAAATTGCTGGGCTGAACTCCCAGTGCTTCCAGGCTGCTGTGGGGTAGCTGGTGGTGGAGAGGCAGATCCTGACCGAGCAGGCTTCCAGCAGCCAGGCTTTGTGGTTTTAGCTCAGGTAGCAGAAACTGGTGTTCAAATAGAGTAGTGGTGCTTCACGGAGCCTTATCTTTCATCACACCAGGAGAGACTTGTTGCCACTTTAACAAATTCCTTTAGCACTTTGTTTTGTTATTTAATGCAGGCTTGGCAAAGCATCAGACAAAGCGGTCCTTCTGTTCTCCCCAGACTATTGTCCTTTCCCTCTAATCTTCCCCAAAGTCTGTTGCAGGATCCCACTTCTCTTTCGCTTCTTCTGTCACTCCTTTCTCAAAAACCAAACCAACCAAACAAAAAAACCTTGACCACTAGCCCACCACATCTGACTATTTTGTGGGCATGATATTTTGTTACGCTGCCGCATTCCCTGAGACGGAATCACTTTGGAAAATGCACATGGTTTAATCATCCACTTTTTTTCATGACCATTTGACCTTAGATAACAGTAAAGCGTGTATTTTATGGGACTACAATTTGCAGCAGTGTGTGCCCTTATGGGGGAAAGCTGTGTGTAGTTTTTCACTGCTGCTGGATGTGCCCTTTCCATTCCTAAACCCTCACAGGGTCTTCTGCCCACCTCTCATGGGTGGAGAAAACACCTTGTCCTCGCTGGCATGCGCTGCCAGTGGTGCTACTTACCCCCTTGTGTGCATGAAGAGAAGTAGATGCAAGATAACCCTTAGAAGGCAAAAAACTTTAATAAACATCTCTGAGCAGTTTTCATCCAAGGAATAACTTTCTTTGCTCCATGGAAACATCGTTCCTCACTAACTCCATTATATCTGCAGACCTGCTGAGCTCTTCGAAAGGCCCAGGCCTGTGAGGTGCTCGATGCTGTGAATTGGTATTGAAGTCGTGGCGAGTGACAGCAGGTGTTGCTTGCCTGCAGGAGGTGTTAGGGATCCTAGTCAACGAGGGCAGGAGATGTTGGGGTATTTATTAAGTTAGTTAACAGTGTTATGTAACTATAATGTTAAATGCAAGCTTTAAGCGAAGTGGGAGATGGATTAATTGTTCTCTAATCAGAAGTCTGTTATGGGAGGGAGGAAGGAAAAAGGCTCTTGTGTTGATTGAGAAGCAGCAAGATATGCTGTTAGCATAGCTTGTTATCAAACAAGTGGTAGTTAAATCTTGCAGATCATAGAAGTTAAGGCCACAGAAGTCAGATCCTGTGTTTTTTCTGTGAGAGTGGAAATATGGTTGTATCTCTTTCCTATCTGTACATAGAGCTTGCTAAATCGTGTTAGCTGAATGTACATTGTTTACTGAGTTTACACTGTTGAGTTTATCAACTTAGCACTGCTTAAACTCAGTAAACGAGTTTATCCATATATTCTAAGTGGCAGCTTCTAGCAGGTAGGATGGAAGTAAATGGAGAAATAAAATGGGTTTGTGGTGAAGAATATGGACATACGTAGTATTAGGTGAGCATGGGAGTGATTAGGGGAGCTTTGGGCATCGGCTGCAAAATTTGTGGGGAGTTCTCAGCCTTCTCTTAAGCTTCACAAAGTGCATAATACATCTGCTCCTAAACAAGAAGTTCTCCAATGTGCTCAAAACTTCAGTTCTCTGGGAAGTTTGGGTTGTGTTTAAGCTTGGCCCAGGTCTGCCTGCAGAGTTATAAAGATGTAGGCTTTTGTGTTCTGTTTGTTTGTTTTTAATTTTTGTGTACTTTTTTCTTAAGCTCTGAGTAAGAAAGCTTCCATGAACATACTGATTGACAGAGAAGTCAGGTGATTGACACAGATCTTCTGTTTATAGCAGGCAGTGAGTTAAGCTGCTTGTAAATAGTGTTCCCATTGCCCTCTCCTGTCTGTGGTGGCAGAGATTGACAGCTGATGAATTCAAAGGCATCTGTGTAATCCAGTTTCATACGGCTAGAATCCATGTTCCCCTGTTCCTGTTTTTCTAGGGATTTTCTTAAACTGTGTGTGCATGTATGTATGTTTAAAATAAACACTACGCACACGCACATTGTATATGTTTAAGTGCTCGTGCTTTCAAAATTCACTAGTACTTGTTGATGATACACTGTGAAACTGGAGAGGGAAGAGAGCAGATGGTTTGCACTGAAATGCCTCTTGCCTTCTGGGTGAGCTTAACAAATACAAGATTTAGATGCAGAGCTACAGTGCTTGATCCTAGAGGTTAGCACAAAGGCATGGCCATAGGTAAACCCAAGCATCTTTATTCTAAGAGAATGTCTGTGTTGCTGGACTGAGCTCTCCTTTTTCCATTCCCTTTAGTCATTTGAAATTTAATAAGGGAGTACAAAGCACTTAAGTTGCCTAATATTTTCAAAGATGGATGTCAAAGGCACTATTCTGCCAATTGACAATGAGAATGTTTCTGAGGAGAGATTTTTTTTTTCTTTGGAAAATGCTGACTTGTTGGAATCAAAACTTTTTAATAGGAACGTGTGCGTCTGCAGAAGTGGAGGTACTATCTGATTTTGAAGTAGCCAGAAGCTCAATTACTAAGGGTATTTGTCTGAGACATGGGACATTTGCACCCAAACCTGACCTATCTTTGAGTAAGGCAAATCCTAGTCTTCAGGAAAACATCTTTGAAGAGACATGTCTTTATCCTAATGTTAAGTAGATTAATATTCAGTTGCCTAAATAGCTTGCTGAAATAGCTTGCTGAAAAGGTTGTACAGCTATTTCTAGCATCTAAAGAAGAAAAAAAAATAGGAAAATATGTTTTTCCAAGTGATTTTCCCTTTGGTAAAATTTCTCTTGCAGGTCTTTTAAGACTCTGTTTGTAAAGAACTGTAATTGTAACTTGGTTTTTGATGTATCCTGCTATCTCTAAGGGAAAGGCTGATACTGTCTCATTTGGAGATCTGCTCTAATTCCAGCTGTGTCATCTCCTTTGAGGCTGTGCTCTGTTGCTGAATTTGGAAGTAGAGATGTTTTGCTGTACTAAATATGTAACCTTTTTCCCCCAATTTCTATAGTGGATGTAAAAATTAAGACATGCTGAACAGAGAGGTTCTACCAGCTCGTGGCCAACATGCTCTTTTCATAAAGCAATTACATGACTTGGAGGAGGAAATGAGTTTGCTTACAATACTGAAAACCCTTTCCGTATCTGTGAACTGTCTCACTATAAATGAGCTGTAAACACGGTTGATTAAGTGTTAGTTGAAGCTAATGACAGCAGGAAGAAAAAAAGCAGGTTTGGAGGAGGCTTCACCTTCAACCTGCCTAATGCGTTTGCCTTGGTGTTATGTAAACAGCTTCACTATTTTACCACAACTACCTGATCCATTCCTGTGTTCTCTATTTGTCATGCCCTGATCAGCTGCTCAGCACTGGGGGTGACAGCTGTAACACGCAGAGCGTGTTTCGAGCATACGGTGTTGTTCTGTGGCTCCTTCAGCAGCGGCATTGCACAGGGGCCCGTGTTGAAAAATAAGACTCGTCTACATGAAGTGCCAAGCACATGTCACGGGGAAAGGAGCAAAAAAAAAGCAAGTGGTGCTTTGTTTCCTTTTTTTCCTCCAGTCCATTGGAGGGCCAGGTCAGTGTTCACAACTTAACGCTGTTCAGGAGCTTACCTCTCTCGCTCCCTTTTCCCTTCTAAGGGAGTTACAGCTTTTTGTCTGCATGACTGAAAAAGATCCCTTGGAGTTCCCCTCTTGCTAGCTAAAAGCTGAGACTGCACTTGTCGCTTCTCCTGACCAACCTGGTAAGCAGGGATTTAGGAAGAGCTAAGGTCACTGACTGCTCAGAGGTGACTGGGATTCCCCAGGGGATGCCGTCTTCCTTGCAGTTGTTTTTGCTGTTTCATGGCCCACTGAACCACAAGGACAAAAATACCTTTTGTTTGCTCCCACTGCTGGAGACACAGGCCTCTGAAGTATTTCTTTGCTGCTGGAAGCAGTGTTAGCTAATAGCGCATGTTCTCAAAGCTAAGCTGTTTGCCTGTTGTAGAAGTCTATTTCTATAGAAACGTCCATTACAGGTAATAATCTACATTAATAACTTTTCATCCCATTGAGAAGCTCACAAGCAGGGTAAGCGCATGAAGGGCTGGATTAGAAAATGTAATTTAATGCTTAAGCGGAAAGGCTTTAGTTTCTTCGCAGATAATTCATAAGCTCCCGTCACCCCCTGCAGGCATGGTCTGTCAATTTTCATGAAGATTAAAAACCTCGGCATTGTTAAATGAGTTTCTTCTCGGCAAGAACTTCTCATACTTACCATCAAATAGGTGTTTCCCAAGCAGTGATAGCAGCAAATGAAACAGGAGGGGTAGGACTTTCGGGCACTGAGAGAAGTTGTGTGTGTGCAACATCCTGCTTGTGGGGAAGGGGCAAGCCTCAGCCATGAATTTGGATAGTTAGGGTCCTGATCTATGTGCTCCACTGTATCAGCTGTGGGGTTGATCAAATACCCACTGAATTGCCTCCACTTAAAGGCGTCTGAATTTATCATGTGGGATGGTAATTCATTAGCTTTAATTCAGATGTAGTTCCAATTCCTTTAGAATTCACTTTTGCTTCAGGGAATATGAATATCCAGTGTACAAAACTGATTTAATGGCATTTACCGTACCAATGAATGCTTTTGTCCCAGAAGCTATGCTCAGAAATTGGAAGGCCACTGTTGTTTAAATTGAATGACAGCAAAGCAGTAGTGAGTGGAGGGCTTATCAACACAGATGTTGCAAAGTGGGTCATAAAGAAAAACTTAAACATCTGAAATACATTTTGTTGTATGAAGGAGACCACAGGTTTCTATGACTACTTTGTGATTAATGTGGATTAACCTCAGTTTGTGCTGTCACGCGGCCTGTCAGGTGCCTGGCGATTCTGTGTTTCCTCAGAAGCAGAGGTTATACCCTACTGCCCAACTTGCCATTGCTATTCCCAGTACTTGTGTGGTACTGGTTACCACAGAAGTACTGTGAAACGCAGCAAAACGCGCGTTCAGTGGCATGTTCATAAAAATAGCAGCCATATAACATCTCCTGATACTGTCTCGTTATTCAAGTAGATTCTGCATATTCAGGGGATGGCCTAGATGGTCCCTGGAAGCTTTTTGAAGCTGACCTGATACACAATGAGACATTTAAATGCATTTCTCACTGTGACTCTTAAATTAATTTGAAATTCACAGTTTACATGAAGAAGCACTACTGCTGATGGTAATGCTAAACTTGACTGAAAAAGAGCTACTACACTCTTGTATTTGCATCATGCTGGTTAGAAGGAGAAGTCCTCCAAAAACGTACCTTGTTCAGGTTAGACTTAATGCGATGTATAAAATTCTAAAGAATAAATATTTGGGTAGATATGGGGTTGTTTTTTTGTTTTGTTTTTTTTTTTTTTTTTTTGCTTGTGTTTGGGTTGTGGGGCTTTTTGTTTTATTTTGTTTTGTTTTTCTTTTGTGTTATTTTCTTTTGTTCTTGCTTTTTTGTTTTAAATGGTGGTGGTTTTGTTGCTCTGTTGTTATTGTTGGTGGAGGCGGTAGGTTTTTTAGATTTTTTCCAGCATTTTCATACATACTTTGCCCAACCCTTGGTAGAACTGTGGGATTGTACAGAAGGATCTAATGGTAAAGGGGAAGCAGGAGCATGGCTGGAAACAGTATTAATAGCGGACTCATCAATCAGTTTCCGGGAAGGAGATTCTTGCTATCTAAGGCTCTCTGAGCAATATAAAATTATCAACTTCTTCTTCAGTCACAGTGAGACCACTCAGTATTTTTAAATCTGCCCAGTAAATTGATGGCATATACATTTTGCAGTTGATTGCATTAAACGGTAATGGCGTTGGATTGGAACAAAACTCAAAGCAAGAAACTTTGAGTCAGGTCTGGACTGACTCTTTCAGGCAAGGAGGATGACTGTGAACATCTGCGTGGGTAGGGTTATTTTTAGTGTTTTGGAAATAGTTTAATTATAAACATGTTTACTTTTGACATACTAGGCTGAATAAATTCATTCTTCATTAGTCTTAACTTGAGAAGATGAGGTTCTCTGTTTAGATATTAAATGAACTGGGACAAATGAGACCAAATAGCTTTTCCTAAATGTTTATGGACTGTCATAGTGTGTGTTGTCATCTCAGAGCATCACCTGCACTTTGTGTCAGTTGGAGATTCCTTTTTCTTAAGGGTTTCTCAGTATCTTCAAAGTGATGATTTTGTTCTTGTTTTGAATCTTTTATGTTAAATGCTAGGGATCTAAGTGATATTTTTCAACTGTATTGTGCTTCCAATAGTCTTACAAGACCTTTTCTCATTTTAATCTTTTTTCTTCATCCTCACAATTTATTCCCATCTCTGAAAAGCCTGTGAAAGTTCTGGCAATCTTTAATTCATTACTTTGCTCAATTCTCCTGTCTTAACACTCTGCATCGTTTATGTTTAATATCCATCCACTTTGCAACATACCCATTACTTCCCAACTGGAAGACCACTTGTGTTATCACTCCTTCCAAACTCTTTGGAGTTCCCACCATGCAAGTTGGGAAAATGTGGTTACTTTCTAAGTTTTGCTTCTAACATTTTTCATTTAGCTTATGGGTGGGGAAGGGAGCTATCATTTTGAAGCATGTGTGGTGGAAATTTCACGGCCACTCTGCCTCTGTAAGGTACTTCTGAGATTGCTGTTGTTGTTATTTTTTAAGCTAATCAATGAGATGGGAAGCAGGTGCTATAAGAGTGCTGATGAAAACATGGAGCCATTTGCCTTTAGCCTATAGGCTCTTGTTCACCCTATGATTATAACAAAAGTTGTGCTGACTTGTATCACAAGTTGGCCACGCTGTATCCTGACCGACTGCTGGTAGAAAGATGGTCAGAATGTGGAGGAAGCTTGAGAAATGTTTTGCTTGCTTGAGAAATTGGCACAAAAATATGGTAATAGAGACCTAATATTTGTTGGATGACTCAGCAATGAACTGGTGGCTGAAATGCCACTGAGCAATTTCAATTTGGAAACTGTTGTAAACTGTCCTCTGGTTCCTTGTTAAGTCAGATCACATGAGGTCATGGTTGCTTTATAGGGGCTTCTTGATGGATTTCTTCTTCAGAGTTCTTGAGTAAGCACTAACACACACAACAGAGAAGCTGGCTCAGGAGAGCTCTTGTCTTTTCCACTTCAGTAAGAGTGAAAATCCTGTCGCTCCCTCTACTAATTGGAAACCTAATTGCCCTTTCATTTACCTTACTTCATCACATCTTCCTCTTGATGATGTAAGAAGAATGAGTATGCCACTCAAGCAGGTAACAAAGAAGCAAAATGTACTGTTTGAACATGCATTTGTCTAATGAATTGTCTGAAGTTTAATGTGTGTGAATTTGCTGCTCTGCATAAAGTTAATTCTTTCCAGGCTTGCTTATTTGAAGTGCCTGTCACCCATATATGACTAGTCATCTTGAATTCCCATTTAGAAACTAACATTTGCAAGGTTAATCTGTCTCCCAGCATGTAATGTTTTCCAGGTAACTTCCAAGCCTTCACAGGTACATTATCGAATTCATGAGTTGCATTTTGGCTGAGAGTTGTTTTCATCAGAGATACCTACAACTGGTGCATTTTGCTGAACTTAGTGACTGTCAGCAAGAGAAATAATAAAAATTGTGTACATCAGTGGCCTGCAGTGGGCTGTAACACAAATCAAGAGGACATGATTCAGCTACCAAACTGCATGAACAGCATCAAGGAAGAGAAAGAGCTTTCAGTTGACAAACCTCTACTGACTTACGGAAAATGTAGCTTGCTCCTGGCTGGCTGTTTGGTTTTCAGACAGTTGCAAAAGCCCTGCCGAGGCTGCTTTTTGCTTGCTGTGTTCCAGACAACATTGTGTGACCGGCGTTCTCTTGCCACTGTTACCCAAGTTCAGTTATCAGAGAAGAAAATCAGCCATAAAATTGTAAAAGCAATTGCAAACTCCGTGAAGTTCAGATTTCTTGACTGGGCTTTTGGTTCACGTCTGCTAATTTGTTAAGGTTTACTTGTATTTTAGGAAAAAGATTCCCAGAACATATGAAAACACATTATGCTAGGAAATAATGGCAAGAGTAAGACTTTTCCACTTGCAAATAAGCGTGTTGGCGACTCTTGTTGTACACATGTGTTTAAATACAAAACAGTTTTAAGTTGCACTAATTCCCTATATATGAAGTATAATGAAACTAAAGTGAAAACAAAACCCTGCTGCTGTTTGTTTTGTTTAGATATTGGCAAAGTTTGAAGCATGCTTTTTCTTCTTCCTTTCATAACTATTTCAATAAAGCACAGACAAAATTAACCAAGAATTACTCTGTCCTTGTTTGTAAGTGAAAACAGGCATCTCTGTTGTCTATTGCTAAGGTAAGCACAGTGTTAGCATCCTATAGAATATTTTGTTCCTGCTATGAAACTCTTCTCTTTTTTGTGACCTTATTTTTGAGGAGTTGAGCATGGAAGAATGTTTTTTTGGTTTGGTTTGATTTGTTTGTTTTAGGAGAACGAATTTTGCTTTAGAAGGAACAACTAAAGTAAGTGCTAAAAGTGCATGAAGGTAGCATATGCATGGCCTGATGTCTCCAAAGTTAGAGTATGGTATCAGCATCATTCACCTCTTTTTTCTTCTATATCCTACTGTCTTTGCTTGAAATCACCATTCTGACAGAAGGGGAAAAATTAGGCTACAGTACACACCAACAGAACTTCACAGCCTATGAATTAAAGAATGGGAGATCTTCAGGTATTGAAAATCACTCATTTCATTATTTAGCTTGTAGCATGGTGTATTCATGATAACTTTTAAGTTCCTTCATATGCCGTGTCTAATTAGCCTAAGCCCTCTTAGCTGGGCCCTGTCTGCTTTAACAGCATGTTAAAAATTCTTATTTGCAATACCAGTACCTCAGATAACATTCTTTCAAATTCTTTCAGAGCTGTACATTGGCAATTAAGGTATGTCTTGGGTTAATTTTTTTGAGGATAAAGCTCTTACTTAAATCAGAAGCCATTTCCTTGAAACTTAATTTAATGGGGTGTCTTTGTAGGTGTCTCAAGGTGCTAAGTCTTCTTATGAGCTTGAAGATACTGTCCTTTTAACTGCAGACACTTTTTTTTGTCTACTACTTATATATTTTGAATTGCCAGCATTATTTTTTCTGCCTGAATTTTCTCACAGCATTTTATTTCTGCATTCATCACCCTTATGTCTGCCACCTTATACTTTTGAAGTTGCAAGTAACTTTTTCCATGAATGTTTTATTTTTGTTATTGTAGTGAGTAAGAGGATATAAAAACAAGGTACATTCACTGCAACTGCAGGAGCCTAATCTGAAAACAGATGCTGTGCTGGAATAGAGCGGTGGAGAATCAGGCCCAAAATAATGATTGATTGTAATTTATTGTAAACATGGGATTTTTTTCCAAGCAGCAATTTTTTTGGATGAAAAGTACCCAGAATGTCTGAATTGACTCTAACATTACAGCCATCCAAAACATTCATAATAAAATCCAAACCAGCTCAAACATACTTGGTTTTTAGTGTTTCATTATAAACCCTTAACTCAGCCAAGGTTAGCAAGCCTCTGAAAATCTGGCCAGAACCGTGAGGGAATCTAAGAATGAGAGAATCTAGGTCAGTTTATTCTTTGTGGATGGAAACATGTAAAACTTGATGGTTTTACGTGGTTTCAGCTTTTTAGCCAGGCAAAAATTCAAAGTTGAATTAAGCTCCAAGTGAGTAATATAGCTAAAATAAGTGTGGCCTGCTTCCTACACTTCACTTGCGTGGTCCAACCCCTTGTCCGAGGTGACTCAGGTTCTGGTGTCTTGCACCAGATCCGTGGAGGAGAGGGCAGTGCTCATCACTAATCTTGGATGTGGCACAAAAGAAATCTGTAATTATAGTCTTTATTTGGCCTTCTGGGGCATTATTTCAGAGCCCGTGGCAAACAGGGCAGAGAACTAAGGACATATTTTCCAGGAGAGGGTGAGTCGACTCTCCCGCTAACACCATGGTCTGTCACGGTGTGTGTCCTCCAGTGTCACAGGACCTGGGAGGGGAATTCCTCCTGGAGCCATGGCCCTGATGGTACAAGAAAAATGCACAAGTTAGGCACATGAGGAGGATTTTCTGTCTCCAGCACAGTGTTTTCATGTATCCTGATGGAGAGGTCTGAGAGAGAGAATGTGCCCAATACATATGCTGAGCTGTGGTCTGGGGAAGAGGCCTGTTCCTAGCTGACCTAGGAACATTTGATGTCAGAAAACATGAGGTCTGGTAGTGTTTCTTGTAGTCTTCATCTGCAAGTGTTAGAAGTACAGTAATGAGTAGGTAAATAAGTTTCTAGAAAGACTACTCTGATGATAAAGGGCTCCTTCAGTGCTGACACCCAGCTCAAAGCTTACTCAAAGCCAAGACAGGCTTAAGAGACGAAGGCCCAGCTGAAAAGGGTGCTGCCCAAATCTTGCTCTATACCTCTTTGATCCTCTCCTGCATGAATATGGTGTCGTAGGATTTCTACATGCAGTGGAGGCATCTGCGTGGGAACCAAACCCTTCTCTTCCCTGTTGTTGAGGACATGCTGAGGGCTGTGTTGCAGGAGCCTTCCACACAGAGAAAATACTTCATGGCAACTTCTTAGTAACAACTGATAAATCTTTACTTCTTAATAGCTTCTATTGTAGCTGTACTGAGTATCAGGGAGAGCTTAGAAGTTTCACAACACCAAAAATCATGATTATGAAAGCAGCCTTCCATTGGGATCTAGACATAAAACCATAATCTTGTATCATAAATTGCCAGACTAGTAGGCAATTCAAAGTGCCAATTACATACACAATTGCTTTGGGTGCTGTCTGATATTAGTGCTAAAATTGCTCTGTCAACTCAGCCAGCAGAAACTCGTAACAGATTTTTTTTTGGTTGGTTGGTGTTGTATGTGTGAGGGGGATGTTTGTTTCTTCTTGTTTGCTTGTTTCCTTTGGTATGTTTGAAGCAAACTCGTCTTCAGTGCTTCTTCCAGTAGCAGTGGTTTGTAGGCGCCTAGGATAACACAAACATCTGGATAGAAAATGTAGAAAGTAAAAATGAGGTATGATTGTAAGCCAACCTGGGAAGGCTGTTTTATCACATGCATATAAATACTTTACATAATGAGAATGGTGGTTTTACCTTTCTTATAAATACAGAAGGGAGGGGAATGGGACACGTCAGTATTAGAAAGGCAAAGTGTAAGAGATGAAAAGTTACTGAGGCAGTGATTGATATTTGTGATCTGTGACTGTTTTTTAGGAGCTTGTGTGTAGTTGTTGTTAAAGACGCTAAATAGCCAAGCACTCCTGTGTTTTGATGTTACCATCAAAAAAAGGAAAAGAGTGGATTTTCATTCAGACCCTTCAATTCATTTCTTTTATTTGCTGCTAAGAGGTTGCTGCTTCATAGAGGGGAAGGCTGGGGAGGTGCAGATGAGAAGTGGACCCTAAAGTCACTTGGGACGTGCCAGCCTGCCTCTTACACAGCCTCCCCTCCCTGTGCAACCAAAAAAGCACAATGTCTTGGTGTGGCTGCTGAGCCCCAGCCGTGCCCAGCCGAGCACATGCGGCCTTCCCTTCGCTTAGCGGTCCTAATTTTCGTTAAGAGCATATCAGAAAATCTCGGCGGGAGCTTGAGGACGTGCTTTTGGTTGATCTCTTGTGCTGCCGATCCCATACTGCTGGCTCCCTCTCGTGTCTGACCTGGGAGGGAGTGAGGAGCTCGAGCCTTTGTTGGGGCTGACGCTGGGGAGTTTTTCTGCGCGGGTTTCAGTGCCTCTCAGAGGCAGTGAGCAACTTCTCTGCATCTAAAGTAGAAGTAGTAGAAAGTAGTAATTAAATGCAAACACTGTATTTCGGGTGCGGGCGGTTGTCTGAGTTCAGGCAGGTTTCAGTGCAGGGCAGCAGTCGTCTGGGGAGTGTTCTGGGCAATGCTGGCTCTCTGAAAGCAAATCGGCCTTCCCCCTGCTTTGTCATCCGAATATTTCTGCTTCTCAGTGTTTTCACATTTTCCATGTGGATCTGTGTTAGATTAGGTTGCTGCTTACATTTCTCATGGTGTTCTTAGTACATCCCCAAAGCTTTCATTTCCAGAATTACACAGCTGATGAGGCTGCAATTGCAACAGAATGTATAGTTGCACGGTCAGCAGTTAGAAGATCTCCTTCAGATTTTTCTAATGAAGCAGCACCTTCAGCTATTGTTCAGTGGCCAGTATTTGCTTTCTTAGTTTTGTTGCTTGCTTCTTTAAAAAATATATATATATATTACCATTTGCAGTGTTACAGAATAATCTGTAGACACAACAGCCCTATATATTAGCCTTCCTTTTTTAGAGTCTGTAGACACAACAACCCTATATATTAGCCTTCCTTTTTTTATGTTCCCCATCCCATCCCCCCATTTCCATTCACTTCAGTTAATGCTAAATCAAAGGGAAAGGTCTCTGGGATTACTGTGTGCTTAGGATGTCTCTGCCTTGTTTTTGTTTCTTTGTTTCCCCTCTCTAGCAAGTTATCATAAATAGTTTTGTTGCTAATGTAGATCCTGTACTTTAGGATATTCAGCCATCTGATCTCTGTTGTTAAAGGCTCGATTTTTGCAAGTGCCTCTTAGTGGCCTGGCATGGGTTTTCTTCTATTACAGCAAGATGGGAATCTTTGCTCTTGCTAGCACATGTTCCCCAGGCTGTTCCAAGGCACTTTTTTCACATGTGACTAAACTAGATCATCAAATATTTAATGAGTAGATTACACTGTCTTTGTTCTTAAAATGAAGGATTAAAACCACTTTGTTCATCTGGTTTTAGAAACAGTTGTCCTCGTGACTGAAGAACTTGAATGCTTAAAGAGAGTTAAATGAAAAGTTGCATTAGTTGCTACAGGGCTTTTAACTTTTTTCTGTATGCCAGTTAAGATGTAGTTGATAAATATGAACAGTTTTGGTGTTTTTTTCCTCTACAGTTTTCAGAACTTGTTTAAAATACAAAAGATGTGAAATATTTAATAGAATATTAGTTGGAGTTATTGCAATTACCACAGGTTAACGACAGGCTTGATCGTGAAAATGAGTCTAAAACATGGAGACCTTTATCCTCAGTTGTCTAAGATATAGTGACCTACAGACATACTGATCTTTCTGAGGGCCACTCTTTATTTATTTTGAATCTGGAGTCCATCCCCTGCAGTTCCCGTGTTTTGTTCCATCAGCCTGCTTGCTGAAGAACTCCATGCAAACTCCTGCACTGGGGCCAATCAGTGACTGCTGCTCACAGTTCCTAAACTTGTTTGAAATGCCTGGTCTCCTGAAACAAATCCAAAGCTGGTGGGAGCTACAGAGAAGAGGAAGGTTTAGGGCAGATATGTACTCCTCCTGCATGCATGGATATAATGTATTACCCATGCAAAATCTGCATGGGTTAGGCGGCAGGGCACCCAAATGCAGTAGAAGCTTTTCATCATTTTTTTTTCTTTTTTCTTTTCCCCCTCAATGTAGTAGTAGCATCAAGGAAAGGAAGAATATCACCTCAGTTTCTTCAGTGCTTAAGGGTTTGCCACCCTGTCAGCCGAGTTAAGGATCCAGCTGAAATTCTTCCATCTCATTCCAGCTGGCCAGCATCCGCTTGGAGCAGAACCACAGGTCCGCCAATTGTCTGATTTCGGAAACTCTTGATCCTCTAGGGACTTTAGGAGACAACCGCTTAATGATTTTAAAGGATTTTGGATGTGTATTCATTTGCAAGAGAACCACTTGTTTAACCTCTAGAACCCGTGCAGTCAGACACATTTCAGCTTGTGATAATGCACAGGCGTGCAGTGGAAGTGTGAGTAGGCTCCCTGAGATGAGCAGTAGTGCTTACTGCTGCTGAGCTGGATGAGCCAGAAGGCCTCCTGATCCTGGCAGGAAGCAAACCACACATTGCTCTGAAGCACTGCTCATAGTGATCCGCCCATTTGATGTTGAGTGAAGGTGTTCCTTTTGAAACTGAGCTATAGAAGAAAGTGCTGGTGCTCCCCTACCTCTCAGTTCAGTTTGGGAAGCAAATGAGAATACACATCCCACAACACTAGAAAATGCATGTTGAGCCATATTTGCCTCCCACAGAAAAGTTTGTTTTGAAAAGTCTCCGTTTTTTTTTTTTGTTTTGTTTTGGTTTTTTTTGTTGTTGTTGATTTGTGCTCTAATCCATTGTCAAAATCAGAAAAAAAAATAATAATAATAATCAAAAGCCTCTGAAAAAACGTCTTCAGGTGCCTTTCTGCGGAGAATAGACTTACATTTTGTTCAAATATGGGACAAAGCTTAAGTCTGAATTCTTAAAACGTTGCCTTTGTTTTACCACAAATATTTCAGGTACATGGAGTTTGGTATTTTAAAAGCCACCATGATTAAATAATTAGCACCATTATATATTCCAAGGACAGGTGCTTATGCCTGCCTCTGAAGGAAAATTAAATATGCATTTATTCTATTTGTAACTTCTGACTCGTCACCCAGGCTTTTGATAGTGTAGCTTGGCTAGGCAGTTAAATGGCTTGTCTAGCATTACAAAGTGGGCTTTGTCAGAGCTGGGATTAGAATGAATGTTTCTGGCTTTTTGCTCACAGTGATTAAAACCATCAAAGTAAATCCTTTGACCTTGGTTAATAATTTTCTTATGTTAGTAAGTGCTTAATGTAGCAGTCTGTTGGGCAATAGTAGGGCAACATCCATTGTGTTTTTCCCTAATTTTGGTTTTCATGGCACAATGTTTTTTTTCTCACATGGCTCAACAGTATCACGTACTGTCTCACTCTTTGGTACGTACAAGTGGTGTGGTAAAGGAATAGTGTAGGTTTTAACAGCATGTTTTTTTAATATATATTACTGCAATGCATATGTCTTAATTTCACAAATAAGGCTGTGTTGTTTTTTCTTTTCCCTTGCTCACTTGTAGAAGTCTTACATCATTTCAAGGTGGACAGTTGTTAAAGAATTGCTCTCCCTTTTGCAGACAGGGTTGTGCTGCACAGCTTTCTTTGATACAGAACACAGCTTTTGGAGCTATTACACATATAATCAGCAGGGATATGTTCCCCCCAGCTCTTTCCTGAGCAGAAAGTTGCCAGATTATATCATTGCCTTTTTATTATTTTTTTAAGTTTGTATTCTTCAAACTGTCCATCGGATTCTGAATCAGTGAAGTAATTTCCACATGCAGATGGTTCATGCCTTCATAAACGGGTCTGCTTTTCCCCTCTGGATTCCTAAAGCAAACGAAGCTGCAAGCCAGCGGCGCTCGCAGCCTCTCTGGCCTGTCCAGACCTCTCCCGCTTGGCGCTGTGCTGGCGGGGAATGGACCTTGCAGGGCTCGTCCTGGCTTCGTGTGACTCCTCTCAAGGCCCCCATAGCCACAGATGGCTTCAAGCACAGATTGGCCTCGCCAAGCACCGGTGTCCTTCCATGTGCTGGAGCAAAGAGGTTCCCCTGGGTGGAAAGGGCTACGGAGGTGGCTACTTCCCTCAGGCGTCTGGCCTCAGGGCCACCCCGAGCACCTCCGTGTGGTGGAGCAAAGCAGTCACCATCTCCTCTACACTTATCGGCCACAAGGTTGCCCTCCCCGCCGGAGGCCGGGGCAAGGCGGCTCATGTGCCGCACACATGTGGCGGCGTCTCGCGCCATGGAGGAGGAGGGCTGGGAAGGCTGCGCCCCGGGCCCGTCGCCGGCCGGCAGCTTGGCTGAAGGAAGAGATCAAAGCAGAGAAGCAGATTCCTTTTCTGCAGGTTAGCCTCCAGATGGTGATTTTGGATGGCAGTGGGTGAGCACACAGTACATAAGCAGCAGGCGAAGCTCTCCAGATACTCCGGAGCTGCAGCTTGGTGACCACAGCGGGGAAGGCAGCGCTTGGCAGGAGCAGATGAGAAGGCGCACGCTGGCAGCTGAGCGCCTGTGCAGGGGAGGTTTGGGCTCCTGGAGCCAAGGGCTTCAGATACTACTGAACTGTAATGTGAGTTATGAGAATTAAATGGTGCTCTTTCATTTTTTTGGAACATTTAGGAAGTAAAGTGATTAAATTCTATGGGAGATGCTCTTGCGTTAGGCAGGTCAATGATCATATATTGTGTTTTTTTTCAGTTGGTTGGTTGGTTTCTTTCCTCTTCTCCAGCATTTCTCTTTCATTCTTTGTACTTACTCAGGGATATTGCTTAAGTGGTTACAAAGATGGTGGCAGAATAATTTTTCTTAAAAAGTTGAAACCAAATTTCTGCATAACAGTAATTATTTCCAGACCTAACCAGTGTTGATTCCAAAAGAATAATAATCTCTTTAAAGATGTTTCAAAATATCTTTCAAGCTTCTGTGAAGTTTGTCATTTATTTCACCAGAAGGGACTGTCATGAGTGCATTTTTTCCATATATGTCTGTGGATGTTTTTTAGAACCATACATATCAGCTAAAAAGTTGATGGAGGAAATCAATCTCAACATTTGGTAAGTTGTTCCAGAGCTTCATTGGACTTGATGTTTAAACTAAAAATTAAAAACAAGCAAACAAAAAAAGATGCAACACTTTATTTCTAGTAAGAATGTCTACTGCAGTTTCCAGATGTTATACCTAATCATACGCTTTATATCCAAAGCTGAGCAGGCCTCTGTCAAATCTGTTTTTTCCTAGTAGCATTTAGAAACAGCAACCCCGAACCTTTTTTGTAAGATAAATATCTTGAGCTTCTTAAATTTCCTGGTCTGATAAAAAATGTTTCAGTCATGCTTGTGGCTCTTTTTGATCTCTCTCCAGTTTTTCCATATTATTTGTGTTGTGGACGGCAGAACAGCGTGATATGCTAGCAGAGGTTGCCTTACTGCCAAGTAGGGGCAGTATCATCTTCCTGCTTGGCATTTCCTTATCCGCGTACCAAACCACAACTCTGCTGTGGTTACTCATGGAAGATGGTAATATTGGATTATGTACTTTTTCCACGGAACTGGGGAATAAAAATCTAGTACCTTTGCAATTGCCTTCTGGCTGAACAGAGGAACCCTGACTGGAATCTGTAACAGATGCTTTTCTTGTCTGTGTTGTGTTAAAAGGGCTATCTGCAGTGCACCCTTACAGGGTTGTTTTCCATGGACATCACAAGAAAGGGTACGAGGATACATGAAAGGCAGTGTAGTTTAAATCCTGATGAGGACCACTTGTAACAGGTACCACCTATGCTGATGAAAGGGACTAGGAACTTCCAGAGTTAAAATTGGTATTTTTCCTGTGCTGAAGAGGCAAGCTCTAGGGTGAGCTGTGGTGACTCTCTGCGGATTTGGGGGGCAGGGAGATGGGATGTAGAGAGTTAAATAAACAAACAAACAAAACCTGATTGCATCCCATCCTGCATGTGAGAGAGTATGCTGGTATGTATGATGTTCCCATTTCCCAACCGGACTTCTTTGAGCAACACTTGATTTCTTCTATGCCTTTTAGAAATCTTGATGATTTTGATCACCTGGCAGAAACGGTGTCTCAACACTCACTTGAATCTGTATTACCTGGCAGTGCAGAGCAGAGGTGCCTGAGCTGGATCACAAGGGCACCGCCCTGACAATATCTCACTTGGGTCCAGCAGGACCTGCAGCACCTCCAAAATGGGTTACATCATCTTTGCCAGCTAGGAACCGCCTCTTCCGCTGCCACAGTGCAACCCACTGTCTTCTGACGTACTTGGATCCTACCTCACTGCATAGGCTTAACATCCAGAAATGTGTAAGTCACGAGTTTAATTGCTGACAAGTGAAGCAAACACTTGGAGCACAATAGAACAAGGAAATGAAATGAATGAGGGAGAAAGAATTGGAAGAATCTTTTTTTTTTCTTTTTCTGTAAACCACTTTTTTTTAAACCATTGTTTTTTAAGAGGTTAAATGAAACCAAGCAATCACATCATTCATTAAATGTATATGTATCTTTATTTACTGCATATTTGGGATAAAGCGCCTCTCCCTAAGGGATTTAATATCTTTCTTACCACAGACTTATGTGTCAATTCAGTCACACTTTGGCCTTGGTCTAATCAGTGTGGTTAGCCAAGAGCATCACCAGTCTGGAGGACAGCACTGATATTTGATGCCTTAATAAACAGTCTGGGGGCTGTGAAAGGAAATACAAACAAGAGAGAAGTTTCTAGTGCAGATACAAGCACAGAAAATAACCCACATTCCTTAAAGACCTTGTCCAGATGAATCATTAGTATTGCTTAAGTAAATCACATGTTGGTGAGGAGGGCCTGCCTGGCAGCATGAAGTGCTTTGATTTAGGGACAGGAAACAACTAAAGGTGACTTTAGATAAAGGTACGGATGCTGCAGGCTTGGAGGGCAGCACTGAGCTGCATCTTCCTGATGCAGCTTTGGCAGGCACCCCACTTTGCAGTGGGCAGCGCGCTTCAAGTTTCACAGGCGGGATTTGTGAGGAGAGGTAATTTATTTTTTGGCCCAAATAATATAATATAATGGGTGGGGGGAAGATAAGCTTTTGGATGCAGAAGCCCTTCTGTGGATCCAAAATAGCTGCAGCCGTCTTCACAGCTCGTTAACAGTTTAACAAGTGTTTGGAGCGTAGCTGGGCTGCTGGGTCCAACCACCTGACACAGCAGCCATCAGTGAGCGTAGAGCAGCAGGCCGGGTGGACAGGCACTCTGCTTGTATGGAAAATGGCATGACCCGAAACTTACCTGGCCTCTGGATAGTGGAGAGGCTAGCTGAGAGGAGAGAGGGACTTGTAAATACCCTAAAACCAATATTCCTGTCGAGTCCGTAATTTTGTTTATTTTATGTTTTGGAATCCAGTAGAATCTTTATGAATTTTAGTTTCCAGATTCTCTTCTGAAGGGATTTTACATATTTCTTTAAAGGATCCAGACCGAGTGAATGTGTGTGTGTGTTTTTTCTCTCTGGTAACTGGATATTTCTGCCCTTTATCGACTATGAATTCACTCAGACATCTACTGGCAGCTCTTTCTTACCCACAGAGCTTCCCTGAGAGTGTTTTGTCCACCAGATGACACGTATTGCTTATTGGGATGCACAAGCCTTGGCTCCTGTTGTGCTGCTGATTGTGTTGCAAGGGGGATTTACCACCACGATTGTGGAAATGTGTTGGAAAAATGTGTTAGACCAAGCATGGTTTAGTTCCTTTTGGCTCATATAACTTAAAAGCATTAATACATTTCTGATATTGTATGAATTTAGCTAGTTGCGGGCTTGTTTAAAAGTGTAATTAGAGATGGGGGAAGGTTTCTGGGGAAACCTTTCTCTGAGGCCAGTATGGGTTGTAGTTGCAATTCTGCTTAGCTGAGGTGATCTGGCTGCACGTCGCCACTTTGCCACTCAGGGGTGAAACACGGAGTCCGGTTCTTGTCTGCCATCGCTTCCTTTGACTTGTCCAGCAGCCACGCAGGGACCGTACCTGTGCCTTGGCATGGAGAGATACGAGCAAAATGTTTAGACTCTGTCCTCATTCTCTCATGTTACGTTCGTCTGAATAAGACCAGAACCTTGTCCCTGCGTTGCACTTTTTGTTGTAAGTTGAGCTCCAAACTTTAGTCTTGCAGTCAGCCAGCAGCATGAATGCAAAACACACCAGGAGCAGGACTCAGGGGGGTGGGGTCTTGGGGCCTCCGTGCAAGGCTGCACAAGTGGCTGCACCCCGACATCCCGCAGGAAAAGTACTGACAACTACTTGAGCATTTCTTGTTGTCGCAGTGCTACTCCAGAGAAATAAACTTCAGATATTTCACTGTGCCATTCGGTTGCATTGACCAAGAGGAATTTTGCTAGGAGAATGGATGCAATGGAGCCCTCTTCACAGCATCAGGCAGAAAGGGCAACTGCTTTATTCTGTAGCATCTCTAAGAAAAGCTGGTGAGATGCCCTGACAGTAGCAGGATAGAAGTGATCTGAGGAAGGCCTCCCTCAGGGGTGTAGTTTGTGTCTTGGGAAGGGGACTGGGAGCCTTCAGATCTAGTTTCTCAGGACTCTCATTGCCTTCTCATTAGTTTGGCCAAAGCATTTGGGTGATTCTTGACCTTGGGACAAGTTTTGTACTGAATATATGCCTGGTTTTAGTTACAGTATTAAATGAATGCGTCTGTGTTATCTGCTTATGTGTCCAATCCAAAAAGTTCATACAATGGACCCATTTATAGGGCAGTAAAGATTATTTGGAAGTAGTGTGAAGCGTCATTCTGGAACCCATCCAGCTGTGTGGAACATGTGCTTACTAAATAAGATTGGATTTAAGCATATTGTACTTAATTTTTTTTGTGCACGTTTTCCATGTTCTCTTTTAATCCTACTGAGGCAACTGGGATTTTATATACTGTGTTTTGAGAAACACAATTTATAAATTGTTAAAATAATTTGAATTAATCCTGTTGTAAACAATGTCGTTTTCTTTGCAGTCAAATTCACAATGGGAGCATGCTTTGTAACAAAATAGCAAGGAGGTGTGTAGGAAGAGAAGCTTATAAAGATGGAAAAGTAAAGGCAGCGGAAAAAATTGCTTCTAACACTCATCTAAACTCACTAAACAGTTGAATTCATCTGTGAGCAGCAAGTATAGTGTCTGGGGTAGTTGTATGGCAAGAGCAGCGAGTACTTAAAACGTTTCTCCCCATGGAGAATTTGCAGTGGTTCCATACTATTCATTTAAAAGACATTTGTTTGGGAACAAAAGTGTATTATTTCATACATCTTACAAGTCTGCAGAGGCTGAGAGTGGTGCAGAACCTATACCTTCATCTCTTTTCCAATGTCTGGATATTCTGTTTTTGAAAGCAAAGGTTAAGCACTGGAAATCCTTTGCCAGACCTCCGTAAGCACCTTCACGTTGCACTTTCACTGTCACGAAACTAACTGGCCATAAGGTCTTTGTAGCTGATTTGTGCGTCTGGTCTTGTATCTGTTTTCTTTCTTGCTGCATATATCCCGATTTCAACATGCCTCACTGGTGCTGAAGGTGCAGTGGCTGTCCATGCTTTGTCCAAGTTCATGACAAGCAAACATTTGCTTACCATGTCTCCCTATAGCAAACTTTGGGTTAGCTTGTGGCCCCTACCAGTGTGTGAGGTGGTGGGGAGCAAGACACCTCTCCACACTTCTGAGGGCTGCTCTTGGCCTCTTAAAACTGTCCTCGTTTTGGCTGCAGCACAGCACATCCCACCAGGGGTTCATTTATCCATTTCTTCTGGCATGAGAGAGAAGAGACTGCGGTGCTGCCTTCCTGAAACGTGAGCTAGAGCCAAACTCCTGAGAGGAGGGACTCGACTGTGAGAGTCGTGCGGTGCTGTGACACCACAATGAGATGCTCTTACAGCTCGAGCATTTCGGCAATGTAGTGAGCGATGCGGCTCCACTTGGAGTCGCATCAACCCAGCTGACAGGCTGGAACCTCCCGCCTCTGGCTTGGCATTGAAAAAAGTCTATCTTGTAACTCCGTCCTCTGGTGGTGTGACGGGTCTGCAGTCTCCAGAAGAGCAGAAACAAGCTGTTAATCAAGGGCAGCTGCTGTTTTGGTCTGTGAACTTTAAAAATGTTCTGCAAGCAGTGAGAAACGCACATTTTACCTTGCGAAATAATCTGTTCCTCAGAGTTTCTGTTAAATGCTGCAGAGCTGTGTTCTGTGAGAATAATTGCTTTGCTCCTTAATGCTGCTGACTTTGGGGAGCACTTTTGTCTACATGCATGCCCAAGTAATGCCACTGCAGTTCCTTCACCTTGGCACATAGTTTCTCAAGTCTGAATTATCTTAAGAGAACGTGGTCCTGTTAGGTTATTAGAAAAGGAGTGAGCATTGGAAATGGACATCCCTGTTGTCCAGAATCTCAGGGTAACGGATTGGAGGAATTTCTCAAGAACTGGTTGTGTTTTTCTTTCCAGAGTGCATGGAAGGGTTGGTTTGTGCCTGTGGGTAATGTAGTATATTGCAGAGATGAGCCCATCCATATAGTACTGCATATGCAAGGTTTGTCTTTTACAACTACAGTAGCACGTAAAGGAGGAGGATACGATTGATTTGCATTCTTTCCTACCTTTAGCAAGTCATTAAAAATTAAATAGTTGCTATAACTGGCTGAAATGTACATAAAAGGATATTTTTATGACATAACAAAAATGTACACATTTTATAGCCGCCACGTCTTTTAATTTCCATGTTATAAGTACTGATTTTATGGCAGGTTCTTGGGTGTAACTATACCAAAGTCAGTCTGTACCATTGTTTTTCAATGTTATCAGAAACAATGGTCAGACAAAAGTGTAAGATTCAGTCATAACAAAGTTATATTTCTGGGAAGCTTCTTGTACTTCATGATTTCCTGACAGTCTATAGGACTGCAAAGACTTACTTTGTGTAAGACAGCTTTTATTTCCTGTCAACTATTTCTGTGTTTTGGAAAAATCTTAAGCATGCAAAATCCAAGTATCTTGTTCCTAAGCTGTATATAGGGTGCTTATGTTCAGCATTGACTTAGCAGGGACAGTTTTTGTTTTCTTCTGTTTTTATAGCAACATTGACTTCAAATTGCATGTGTGGATCAAAGACTGCTGTTTTTCTTGAGACACTTCAGCTACGTGCAGTTGAAAGTCAATCAGATTTTTTTTTTCCCATGGTATGGTTGAAATGTGACAACGGGAGAGCAGCTTATGCTGGCATCCTCATTCTCTTTCCTATGCCACATTGCAGAAACTCAAGCAACTGTTTATGGCAAGTCTGGGCGTAGTGTATTGAACAGAACATTTAGAACTGGTGACTCCCAAAACTCTGAGTGCTTGCATTAAGTATGGAAAGCTTGGCTCCATGCAGAATTTCCAAATGGGCAAGAGCTCTTCCATGTGTTCTTGGGAAGGAGATGTAAATAGCATCCCTGAAAAAGTTAATGATGCACAAACCTAGCATATAAAGTTTGTGGAGTTGCCTTTAAATATGCTAAAGACATTATGGCTTGAGAAAGAAATTAGTGTCTGGCAAATTATAGGTTTGCATGTAAAGAACAATAGTGTCTTAAAACATGAAGTAGACTTATGGGAAAACCCAGGCTGTGCACATCTGTGTGCTGCAAATGCTGTGATGAGGGCAGAGTGAAAATGCCCTGGAGCATTTCTGGAAACTTCAAGTGGAAAGATGAGGAGTAAGTGCAGAGGAGGATAGTGCAGAGGAATACGGTGTAGGGCGTTATTGAGACTTAAATAGAACAAGCAAACATGAGACCTACAATCAACTTCTATCACAATTATTTTCTCACTGTCATTTGATAGAATATGGGCCAAATTCTCATCTCATAGTAGTGTGAATCCGAAATTGCTATTAACCCAAGTTTTAGAATGGCTTTCTGGACAAACTCTAGTCTTTCACCTCCTGTGTTAGTATCTTTGCTTCTCAGATACGGAATCTTAGAGTAAGCAAAGAGGAATGCTTTTCTTGGTCAAGAAAAATTTTCCTGGACAGAGAAGAGTGAAGGCATTGTTCCAGTTCCCATCAGAATCTGACGCTTTCATTGACATTTTTTATCTTATTTGGGGCATGAAATATTCCAAGGAGCAATTGGACAAACTGATTAAAAATTGCAAATGAAACACCTGATTTTGGTGGTAGAATCTGATTAAGAATTATTGGTCTTATAATAAAGTTTACTGTTTGACAGACGCTATTAAAGGTAAAATTGAATTTTCACTATAAACTTTATATGATCATGTTTATTAACGTTGCTCTCCCTAGAGTCACTTACACGTTGTTAAAGTAAAACGCATTAAAATTTAAATACTGGTCTGGCTGGGTTAAGACCGTTGTATGTTCAGGTCCTTTCCTTTCGTCATTACATTTTTATGAAGATCAAAAGTTTCTGTATTGGAGTGAAGGCCTACGTTAGGGAAAACTTTATAGTCACATCAAATCAGAGTGAAAATGGAATAGCTTTGCCACTCTTTAGTACAAGCAGTGCTTCATAACGCTATGCGGTGTGAACGTAAACTTGAGCAATTTTGGAAGAAGTTGTAAGTATAAATATTGAGTTCCAGATTAAATAATGTTTTACATTAGCAGTGAGTGGGTCTTGTGCAAATATAATAATAATAATAAAATATTTCTAAGGAATTCTAGCCTATCGCATAAAGATTGAGTCTGAATTCTTTGAAAACAATTCAGGTCAACCAGCACAAGGTCTAAATTCCGAGCTGTTTATAAATTTGTAACCTCCTTTCAAGTCCCTGGTTTTTGTATGTTAGAAAAAAAAGTAAAAAAAAAAGTTTTTAATTCTTTGCTCTCCTCAGCCTTAAACTCCTGATTCTTTTATATTTGCAGGTGTTAATATACCATGGCTTGGTCAATGAAACATCTTTCTTGTCCTACATGCAGGATCAGGTGCACTTTATTTGACGTTGCAATGTGCTTCCCATCCAGCTACTTAGTAGAGGCTTGCATGCAGTGAATGCTAACTTCTTCAGTAGCTAAAGTAAACCTTTTGAAGGTAAAATCTGAAATTTTAAGTATGTCTCTTGAAAGACATTTAAAAACCAATGTTCTGTTCAACACCACCTCTTCTTGCAAAGAGGCACGTAGGAGAGTCAAACCTGGTTTTGCATGCATGAGTGTTTCAGTCTGATGCAACTGTTTGACTTTGAATTCAGTGTTTTAGGCCACACACTCTTTGCTTTTGTTTTCCTTCTCTTTGTTTCTGACAAGGAAAAGGTTTTCCAGCATGAGGGTGTGTTGGGGGGGAGAGGGAGGGAGGACAGGACAAGACACTTTTTTTTTCATAATTGGTTCATAATTTGGTTCAATTAACGTGGTTTGTAGAAGTGTTAACAGTGTTTTACCACATGAGCCAGCAAGTGTCTGTTTTTTTCTTTAACATTTTTGTTTTTCTGATCAATTTGATACTGTTTCCTTCCTGAATGTGCAAAGGTGATGGAGGCTATAAAAAGCTTATTATCGTAAAGAACTGGGAATATAGGACAGTGAGCTTTGTATCTGGGAGGTTTTGAAGGTGAGCAGAGGCACATTTCCCTCCAGCTGTGAATAACTTACTATCTCCAGACCTGGGGTCAGAGAAGAAAGAAAATGTATAAATGCTAAAAAAGAGGAAAGGGTTTTGCCTGAGCTGGGAGAAACCACTGGAGGAGAGTCTGAGAGAAGCTCAGTGACCTCCCTGCAACTCAAGTGAAATGACGGAGTCTCTGGGTGAGCTGAGGCTGCTTTTTTGGGTAGCAGTCAGCTGAGTAAAGGGCAACAGCAAAAGGGTCAGGGGGCTTCAGGGAGTGCGGAAAACCTTCTTCAAGTAAGATCTTTCAAAATGCATACTGCTCAGGTAGAGGAGGGGATGGCAATCAAAAGGTAGGGCTGAGCAGGGTTTTGCTGGTAAGCACAGCTTTAGGGTTACTCTCTTGCATAAATGTTTACACTCAATGATCAAGTGGACACTAAACAGTGCAACAGCAGTCTGTCAGGAAGAAGTAACAGACGTAGCATGAAGCTCAGAAGATGACGATAATCAAATAAAGCGGAGCGAGCTACACACACTAAATAATTTACTATTTTTAAATAACCATGCAGGATAAAGATAGCCATTGCAGGGATGAGGCTTAAAGCAAGTGATGACTTAGAGGTGAGTGTAAGCTTACCTATATCGATCTTTTTTTTCTTTTTTTTTTTTTTCTTTTTTTTTCTTTTTTTTTTTCTCTTTTTCTTTTTTCCCTGTAACTAAATAACATCAGGTAAACCTGTGCAGTTCTCCTCTGTGGTATCACAGAATCATAGAAAGTTTTGGGTCAGAAGATCAGGTAGCCTCATTCTCATGAGATGAGACCCTTATGAGCTCCGGTGCTAAACCCCCCCATACACCGTGCACAGGAAGGTTTAACACGTGGTTGATTCTGGTGTACAGGCTGTTGGAGCCCTGGTTTAAAGTCCAAGTTAGTAGTGTTTTGTTGCAGCCAGTGTAAAAGCCACCTATGATTCCTTACGTATCCATTCCCTACAGGTGTTCAGTGTACTTAAGCAACAACAAAGCCCAACTATAATAAAGTTGTTAGATGATATCTCTTCCTTTTCAAATAGCCCAGAGGAAACCTGGTTCTAAGCTAATTTATTTCTGGGACTCTTCGATGTTCCTTGCGTACAGCAGATCATTTCAGAAACAGTAATAGTATTGAAAAAAATGCCTTAAAATATGGAAACTGAACTCCAGTGAACTCTGTGCATTACGTGTTTTGTTTTGCTGCTTTTTCATTAAGTTGCCCTCTCTACCTTCTTCCTCTAACGAAACCCTTTGAAAACACCTTGGTGGAGTTTCCTTGTTTTATCAATTACAAAGCTGCTGTGTGCAACTCTATCAAAAACATTATTTTAACAGGAGCGCTGAGAACATAATTGCACCAGTGACCTTTCTGCAGTGGTAAAATCAGGGCAGCCTTGAAGGTCAGCGCGAACAATTCACTGAATCAGCTTCGCTTAAAACTGACTTCTCCCTTCCTGGCATTAAAGCCCTCCACAGGCATGCTCTCCCTGCGCCCTCAGCTCACCCTCAGCCGCTTACGCTGCTCAGCAGTGATCCAGCTCCAAGCGAGAGCAGCACTTGCAGCTGTGGGACAGCAAAAATTGTGTGTGCAGTACAGCTCACTGCAAGGCACATCGCTCTCTGGGAGCTCATCCGGAGCCCTGGGGGCATCTCTGATCACGTGTGTGTGCCTGGGTGAGGAGATACTGAAAGGGATGAAATATATTCTGCAGAAATGTCACTGCACACTTACTCTGTAAATGGCCTAGCGTGGCTTAGGCTGCCTGATAACTCTGTTTGCAGTCCCGGAGCAGATGCAAGGACTTCACTAGGTCACTCTTCCTTCCCACACCACACCCTTTTCCTTTCCTCAGGTGACAACAGCAGCTTTTGCTGCTTCATTCTCTGGAAATGAATTGCTCTTTCCACATCAGGTTTTCCCAGGCTGTGGCTTCTAAATGCCAGCTTCTTGTGTAAGCTTGTTCCTCACTTTCTTTTGGCTCTTGTGTCCTGCAGAAACGAGCTGTGTTTCTTGTGCATTCTGGTGTTTTTTTTCTTTGAAATTAATAAGCAATAACTTTTAGATCACATAAGTATTTAAACATTTAGTGTTCTCTTTAGTATTGAACAATCAGCATTGTCTTTTCTTGGCACATACCTGCTACAGTTCTGTTTACTCATTTTGAGATTTGGGTAGCTGGGAAAATATTCTCCTTTCCTCTTTGACTGGACTGTAATAAAAGCAGTGTCAAACCAACCATTTTCTGGATGTTTTTTTTTCTTGCAGGGCCTTGAGGAAATAGAATTTCTATTGTTTCCACCAGAGCTCTGGTAGAGCACTGCAGGTGGTCAGGAATGAATCACAGCTCTCCTGTGTGATTTTTACAGGTGGTCTTTGGCTGAAACTTAAAAACTGTAACCAGAAAGCTCCGTCAGCTTTGAAGAACTTCTTTGAAGAGCTGAAGGATTGGTCTAAGAATTACTCTTCCACTTCTCTCGTCATCGGAAAGGCCTTAACACACCGGTGCTAGCAAGCCAGAGGTGTCCCTGCCTCTTGTCTATAGGTGCCATTCCTCTGAGTCATGTCAGTAGCTTCTGTGCTACCTCACTCTGCCTTCCCTTTGTGTCGCTGCCAGAAAATGCCCATCTCTTGCTGTGCTTTCTTCTCTTATCTTCAGACATTTATTAGGGAGCCTAATCTTTACCAGCTTAAGCAATTGACTGCACATTATTTTTTTTAGTTCTAAATGCCGTATTGCCTGCTTACAGCTTAACCTTTCCTTGACCTGGTTCACAGCTTACTTACTTGACTTATGGCCCTCACCAGTTTTTCTCCACCATTTGGCTCCAGCTGTCCTTACAAAAAGGGACATTTAATTGCCCCTTCTGGTCAGCCTTAGGGTTTGAGAGCAGTCATCAGTTTTAATCATGCTTGCAGTACTCTATAGAAGAGAGAACAAATCTTTACACTTTGCAGAATAATGTGTTCTCAGCCATGCACTTATTGGAAGTGCTTATATGGCATTCTTGCATGATTTAAAAACCACGTGGGAGGGGAAGGAGCAAGACGTAAAACAGTGATGGAGCTGAGCAAGAAGTCCGAGCGTTATGAATAGGATAGGAGGACAGGTGATGAGTCTTGTTCTGCACATGCTGCCATCATCCAACTCCAGCTTGTGTGAAGTCTCATCTCGCTGCCATCTGTTCTGAGCCCGTCGATGGTTGGTTTGATTTGATTCCTCTGTTCTCTAGTGCAAGAGAATAAACGCTTCAGTGCTGCTTGTGACTGCACAGCACTCCATCATACTCTTTGTCAATTGTCTCTATCGGACTGAAGAACGTGTAATTCTTTTAAACGCAGAAGCTGTTCCTTGCCTTTGATTGCCCTCGGTGTGCTTCTCTGGACCATTTCAGCTTATACTGAATTGTGAGGGGAAAGAGCAAGAACTGCACGTAGTACTGACGTGTACTGTCTCTCTGGAAATTGATTTTTCTTTTCCTGCTTTTTTATTCCTTTGCTAGCATTTTGGTTTTGCTTTTTGTTTGTTTGAGAGAGCATTTGCTTGGAACTACAGTATGTAGCTGTCTATGGTAATGCCAAGATCTTTTTCCTGAGCAGCAATTGTCAGCTCAGGCTGTGTCACTCTATATGGAAATTGTGTATTTGTTTGCATGCTTTTAAGTTTATTTGAACTGCATTTCATTTGTATCTACATTAAATTGCTTGTCAATGTAATGTCCAGTAACAGAGTATGATTAAGATTTTTCCGCAGTCTCTCAGACTAAGCCTTACCTTTGTCTCCTTGAACAGCTTATTATCAACCATCATTTTCATTATTTTCCCATTAAATGCATCGTCTAGATTACTTATGAGCATATTGAACAGTCTGGATCCCTCGTTTAATGGCAAGTCCTACTCTGTTTCTTCTCCTCATAAATAAAAACTCTGCCTCAGAGATCTTCCTACTTCTCCTTGTGGCTGCTCAGTTTCTTTCAAGACCTTTTCAGGAAGAGTGAACATCTTCTGGACATTCAAGTGGGCTATATCCACCAGATCCTTCTTTGTCTTTTTCATACTTTTTCTTGTTGAGGCTGCTAGCTGCAGAGGTTTTGTTTGCCAGATTGCAGGTAACCCAAGATTTTCCATATTTTGCCCCTCTGTGTCCAGAGCTCTGGCTGAAACACCACTTCGTACAGCTCAGTAACGGGGCAGTTTTTCTTCTTTGTCCGTGGTTGGTGGAACTTGCATAAAGCCCCCTCTGAAGCTGGATAGCTTCAAATCTGCAGAAGGAGATGCTGGTCTCCTGCACTTCGCAGTCCAGCAGTATTGTTTAAGGCAGTATCAGTGGGAACGGTTCCAGGTTAGTCTCTGCAGCACAAAAGACCTACTGTGAGCCAGATCTGCGTCCAAGATGTATTCACATTATGCAAGTATTTCCTGTTCAAGATGACTATTAATCAAGCCAGACAACTCTTTTACAGCAAAAGCTTTCCATAAAATTCATGTTTAGGACATGGCGTAAAGTTGTTCCATAAAAGCAGTTGTTGATGTTTTACCAAAATTAAAAACAAAACAAAACAAAAACAAACACACAAAACACAAAAACATAAACTGAGGACTAGGGGAGTAAAAAGACCGCTTCTGGAAAGTAGAATGGTATTTAGTTCGTGTGTGATCTCATCTTTATGCTTTTCAGGATTAATGTTTCATATTTCTACTGAAAAATGACTGCAATCATTTAGCCTTGGAAAACAGGTTCTGTAAAAAGGATAACTCGGATTTTATTTCAGAGGTGTCTTGTGAGAATGTAAGTTATCCAGTGTCATAGAAGATAAGTTTGTTTATTATGCTATGACAAGGGTATCATAAAGTCCCATTAGAAGATCTCTGCTAATCGTCTTGCATTTGGACATGCAAACTGATGTAAAGAACATCGCTAACTTTTGGCTTACAAAGGGCAGCCTGTAAGCTTACTTGCAGCCTGTAAGCAACTGGTGTTTTCCTCTCTCTGCCTTAAAACATTGAATTTCAGGGAATAAGAGTCTCCTAGGCAATGGGCAGCTGCCATGGGAAAAATAAAACCACCACTGAGCTGCAGTTAAAGGCATGCGTTTTCCTTATCATTTAATTAAGAGTCCCCTTATAATATATATAAATATAACACATTAATGCAGTGATAGTATGTATTGATATATATAAATAGGTATGAATCTATTTCACTTCCGAGGTATCCTCTCATCAGGTATCATCTCATCTGTAAGACTTTTTCCATGTTCCAGTGGCTGGTAGATGTGCAGTGGCTCTGTGCATGGTCATTTTGTCACTTTGGTGATTGCTGGCTGCAAGGTGTGCAGCTGAGGAAGTGTGGCCCCATTGCACAGGACAACTTTCCTGCTGCTGCTGCTGTTGGACAGGCAGCTAAGCTTGCCTTTTCTTTACAGAGAGGGTTTCAAAGGCTCAGTTTGAGTGTTGCCTTGTGTAGCAGAGGGCGCGTGATGCAAGCTCTGGGGAGGAAGGAAGAGCAGCATTCCTCGGGGTTGGCTGCAGGCCACAGGGCTGTTCAGGTCTAAAGGCTCCTTGGAATTACAGGAACAACACAGCGGATATGTAGGATCATCCTTCTGAACCTGTTAAAGGAAATCCATCCACGCTAGGTACTTGACAACTCACTGGGAAGCATAGTCAGTCAGCCAAGTGCACTACTTGCAGACCTCAAATGTGTTTTATGTTGGCAGTGTTAATTCTGAGTGGAGAGCAGTGTTACAAAGATATATTTTATTCTTTTGGAAGTTAGTTTCATGCACCCTCTAGGGATAGCGTGCTCTTTTTAATCCCCCAGCAGTGAATTTTCACTCTTCATCTCGTCTGCGCAGACAGTAGAAGGGCCAGGCAAACACTCAGTCCTCCCCTGCCCTAGTGCAGAGGGACAGCGAGGTACTTCTTCATTGATCTGCAGAATGAATTTTTTAAACAAAACCGGCCCGACTTTATAATGAACTTTATAGAGGTATAAAAGCAAAAACTTTATCTGTTCCTCCAAACAACTCCCTTGCCCAGCTTTCATTTGAGCTGGAACAGGGCTTTATCTCTCCCTTCTGCTCCTCCCCCGTCCCGTAGTTATGGCTGAGATTTCCTCTCATTAAGGGAACTTCAGATGGAGCCCACCCTCAAATAAAAATCCAAACATTTTGCTTCCCTTTGGGCAAAAGAGGCAGGGAGGCATTTAAAATACAGGAGACAGACAAATAGCCTTTCTAAACAAACAAAGGATAATTGCTCTCATAAATGTGGGTCCTCATAATTTAAGAGCAATAGTTTATATACTTGGTAAGCCTTATAAACAGAGAGGGGAGACAAGGGCCGTGGTTGTGTTCAATAAAAGCCCCAACTCAACAAGGCCCTTGATTGTTAAGTTGTGTGTTTGGCGAGCCTCCGCCAAGTTTACTTGCTAGCAGCGCTTTGCCGTATGTGTTTATAGCAGCATGAAGCAGCAAGCTCTGGGAGATGCTCTGCAGAAAGCCATGGTAATGGGTGGTGGTGCTGAGAGAGGAGGCAGAGGCACAAACAAACCCTCCTGCGGATGGTAAATCTCTGTTACTACACGCGGCTCCGTGCTGTGGATTTTGCAGGTGTAAGGCTCATATACAAAAGTTAAATTTAGTATGTGTTTATGGTACAATATATAAGAAACTTAAATGTGTCATGTTTGGCCAGATGGTAGAAAACAGTAGTAAGAGCTATGAGTTGGCCTTCTCACCGCAGGCCCCTGACACCAGATAACTCCGTGGTTTAGGTCAGTTTGTCTGTTTCGATTTCTCATCTTTAAAAAACAGCATTTAGTCTTTCTTGATAAGGGTTTGGAAGAGGTCACGGGTGAGAGTTAATACAGTCTGTACAAGAAGAAGACTGTTCATGAGTATTGAATTAGTAGCAGAATCTCCATATCATGTCTGATCTTGGATGCATTTGGCCACGCAGGTGAACAAAGCTGGAGCTGAAAATCTCCTGAACGTCAAATAATGAGCCTTAGGGTTCCCATTTTTTTCTGAGTTGCTTGCAAGCTGCATAGTTTTCCATGTAGTATGGTGTGTCCAGAGGGCTGTATTTTAAATGTGATGGCATCTGTAATGTTATGCTTTGGAAAAGTTTGTGCTGTATTATGTATCAGCTTCTTTCCCAAGCATCTACAATCTGCTTTTTTCCTTCAAACTAAAGCACTTTATATCTGTATATTCAGATTTTAGCTGCCGCAGCTACTGCTCCTGATGGTAGGCAAGTTATGCCCAGCTCCAGCTGCACTGGTTTTAGTGCTGGTGTTGGGAAACAGCAGATTGCATCTCAGCAGCAGCAGCTGAATGCTAAGAATAGATGCATAGAGATGCACAGAGGAAGAAGCATAGCAGGCTGAGCACAAGTGTTAAATGTGTTGTTAGCTGTGGTTTCCAATACATCATATTCTGCCTTGCCTTCAGGAGATAGCTGACGCAGTCAGGTTGGTGGGACCCATGTAGTCATACTCTGGCACTCTGGTGAAAAAAAATCTTTCTTCAGCTCTGTGAGCCTCACTTGCCTTGGCACCGTGGCAGCAGAATGCAGAATTGCAAGGAAACAGATCTCTTCTGAGCCCTGCCTGTGCTTCCCATCTGAGGGCTGCTCTTCAGGCTGCCCAGTGACTGTTGATTTCACTAATTTGATGTGATTGAAGTAAACTGCCAAAGCTGTGGTGGGGAATGCATGAGGCAATAAATACTGTGGAGGACTTGGAGATGATTGATAGCATTTAGGTGCCCATCAGCTGGCTTTGAGGGCATAGATTTCTCAAAGTGCAGTGGGGCTACATTGTTCCTCCCACATTACAAGGAGCACCTAAGTGCCAGCTGCAGAAGAGGCCACTCAGCCCTGGTGGGTGCTTTGGGAGACCCTCAGCCCTGGCTGGCTGCTGCAGTTGGAGAATGCTGATGTGAGTGTGTTGGCAGGGAGCATGAAGCCAAGCTGTGGAGGTGTCCTGGTCAGCTGTCAAAAGAAGAGAGGCAACTTATTTTCTCCAAGTGCTGAGTCTGTCAGATGCGGAAGCATCAGGTCTCTTACCTAAGTTCTCAACCACCCTGAGTCATAAAACTATGCCTGAATGTCAAAACACGTGCTGGGATAAGTCTTTGCAACATATATGAGGAATGTTGATGCAGTGTTTCTTTTGGATACAGCCTTTTGAAAAAAGCAGAATATGAATTTACATCAAGGTTGCCGAGACAGCCAACAGTTTCTGAATGCCTTGTAGGTTAGTGTAATAGTTACAGCAGCTTACTTTAAAATATACAATTAAGTATAAACTGAATTTCCTAATCCATTTTGCATTGGATAAAACATAAGAATAAATGTCTGGCTTAGTCCTCTGGCTCCATTCGTCATTATCTGTAAGACATTTTTGACATTGTATTGTGCAGTGGAGTTGTGAGTTCGGACAGAGGGATTACAAAAGGGAAATGAGTGAAATGGCAGCACTTTTTTACCCTCGTACTGAAGCCAGCTCATTGTGTGTTATCCTCAGAAACCACTATGCTTTCCATAATTTGGGAACGTGTCCCATTTCTGCAGTCTGTCTCCCACAACAGTAGCTGAGCTGTCTGCAGCCATCCCTGGCTCTGTATTTCCTGTGATGGGAAGTTCTGGTCCTGCATTTGTGTATCCCCTGCTGGTGGCACTGGAGCTCAGGTGAGGACCAGATGCTACCTGAGATCATTTTTAGTTCCTTGGCCCTTTGCTGGTGCTGCTCTGATGAAAGGGGAGATTAATGTGGGAGAATTCAGTTAAAACATGGGTAGGAACCTGGAAAAGATGGTAGCATGGTTAGTTGCCTGGCTGAATTGGAAGGAGCTGCCCTGGACACACCCTGGAAGCTGTCTTGCTCATGGTGTAAATGTACAGTTACAGTATTTCTGTACTTGGAGTCTCCTAAAAGTTTTACAGGAAATATGTGTTCTTTGGGCAGTACTGTGGAAGTGTCTCCTTTTCATTTTACATAGATGAAACCTATGTAAGTACCCTTGTTGTAAAGATTTATCAAATTCTTGTCAGAAAAAAATATTCTGTGGCTTATTTAATTAATTTTTGATTCATTTTACCATAATAAGCTAAATTAAACCTAAAGCTTCAAATAGTCATTCCCAGTGTGCCTCTGGTTCATTTTCTTTTATAATTCTGCAAAGAAGCTTTTCTATGGTAGCATGCCAATTCTTGATCATAAGTATTTTGAGAAAAAAAAAAAAAAGAGAGGGAGAGAGAGGAGAGATAAAGCTAATAGGGCAAAATCATTCTGTTGAAATTGAGATTGGAATATCCTCATAAGGATTTTGACACCTCTCCCTAGCAAGATATTTAAATATATCTAATTGTCCTTAATTTGGTTTCCTAGTCATAGTAGTTATATAATATTAAGTGTTCCCTGCCGCACACTTCTATAAATGAAAAGTAAGCTTTTCATTCAGTCGTGGCACCTCTGTGGCTTCCAGTACTTTCTATACTTAGTAAGAAAATTCAGAACCGCTGTTTTCTTACTGGCCATCTGTAATTGTAGTGATCTGCCTATAAATACAGCCAAATATAGCTTTATATGGAAATAATATACATAGATGTCTGGAGAGATAGTTGGATTATACCAAGGTTGTGATTCCCTGCTGGAGAGCCAGACTGTGCTGCCGCTGCGGTGCCTGCATTAATAAACTGCTTTCATCCTAATTTCAGTTTAAAATACATGAACTGAGTGAAGACGTGAAGCTAATCAGCAGTCAGTGAACTCTGCATCGGGGATCAGCACCACTATATCAGTTAAAATAACTTTCTCTGCCTCAGTCGTTCCCCAGATGCTGCTGCACTTGCATGAAG
The DNA here is from genome assembly GCF_047663525.1 of Anas platyrhynchos. Classification (NCBI taxonomy): domain Eukaryota; kingdom Metazoa; phylum Chordata; class Aves; order Anseriformes; family Anatidae; genus Anas; species Anas platyrhynchos. The sequence goes on along the minus strand of NC_092588.1, from coordinate 88,268,753 downwards.
CTTGTTATACTGGGTACAGAGGGCTCCATCATCACGCCACCAGTGAGTGCTGCAGATACAAAGAGTAATGAAGACAAATGACTGACTGGCCGGGGTGTGCTGGGACCAGGGCTCAGTCCCAAGGGAGGCATAACATCTTTGTTTTGGGGGAAGGAAAAGCTCAGGTCCATGCCCAGTAATCAGCTGTCAGAGCAGGGGCACTGTGCACCTCTCTGATGCCTTTTCTCATTGTGTGGTTTTCAAATGGCTTCTGGCTATTTTATAATGAAGCAGATCGCTTGGGAACACAGGCTTCTCTCCTTCAGTGTTTATGAAACAGGGGTTTCTAAATCAATGGAGGCCATTCACTGTAAAGGCCTTGTGAGTCAAATATCACTTCAGAAACACGCATTTGTCACCTCGTTTCAATAAAATTAAAGCCTCCTGAGGTGTTTTCCTTGAAAAGGCAGGATGGTTGAGATGGGGTTTTGTTCGATACAGGAAAAGCTCCCAGTGAGCTGAGCAGGCTGCCTGACCATCGGCCTTGCTTGCTGCTGGTGCAGGCCCTGCGGCAGGCACCCTGCTGTGAGGTATGAGCTACTTTCATGCCACGGGTTTACACAGTTAAACCACAACCTGATGTTGTGCTGGCAGAATTCAAATACTGCAAAGCCTGTGTGCAGAGAAGCTCTGTGACCACTGATAGCTTGTTTTCCAGCTCCTGGTTGAGGTACTGTCATCTGATTTCAGCAGGTAGTGAACAGAAGGCCCATTTCTTGTGGTACAGAGATGCTTCTGTGTAGAGTTTAACTAACTGAGATTGCTCAAAAGAGCACAAAATTCAAATGGAAGGAGTTCTGTGCTGCAGAGTGAGACATAAGCTGCCATCAGCACTCCTGTCAGTGAAAAAGTCCTCCTTCAGGAGTAGCGCCCCTGCCACTGCCATCTCCTTCCATATCTTGTGTCAAAGCAGTGAAGCCAAAGTGAACAAGAGAGGTGGCTTCTGGTGCAGACACCCATACCCACAAACCAGAGTAATGAGGAGCTGGCAACAGATACTGCTTTCTTCCAAACTAGATAAGACTAAATAGCAAAAGACTATGTTTTTGTAGTAGTTCTGGAATCACCCTCGGGGCTACACAAGTATTTTCCTGAACTGTGTGTAATACCAGTATTATCACTGCCTTGTCTATGGCTCACACTTTCTGTAAATGGAATTAAAATGAAGGAACAAGTAGATAATCACTGTAACTTTTTATCTTCATCGTAGTAGCTTGGTGGGCCAGTATTAGCAGTCTCATTTCTTAAATCAGCGTTTCTCATACTGACGCTTTCACAGTGACATGTTACTATACATGGTGCACACTATAAATAGTCACTAATCCAGCATGAGTGGAGTGTAGCTCAGCATAATGAAATGAGGGGAATACTTTCCAGGCAATTACTGATGTTAGCAGAAAACGACTCGCTGCCACAAATAGACCAGAGAGAGTGAACCAAGGCGGGAGTGCTTCAGAGTGAGTGTGGGTGGGGGAGTCGTGGTCCTCTGAGATGCTGACTGCTGTAACATTATGGTAGTCTCTGGTAGTGCAAGGGACTCTGCACATCTTAGGGAGTACTCAGCATCCAGATACTGCAGTATCAGCCTCTTTGCTTGTAAATCCAGTGAGCTGGAAAATGTGAAGTCACTGTGGGTCTCTAAAACATTTCCTATTATAAACTCTTTCAACCTCCTCATTAGAAGTTTTAAAATGTGCCTGACTGATCTCTCGTTGTTGGCTGTGCTCCATGTTTCCAAATTATACTGAAAAAATGCTAGAAATACATTTTTTATATGATTTCTTCGTTGTGCAAGTCTTTTTCTTGAAGTCTTTTGCAACTGAGAAAGAGATGAAGTCATTACTGTAGTTGTCCGGAAACTTCAGTACCTAGAGCAACTGTAGCACAGTATCAAATGCCTTACATAGAACCTGTGGCTCATTACATACACCTTAATTTACATCACACGTCCTGTAAACACAACCCTGTCATGACTTTGCTGCTTAAATGTAATAGTGCTGTGTCAGTAGGGCACTGTTTTGCTCCCTGTGCAGCTGAACAGAGTGTTACTTTCACCTGTGGTTCGTGTCAATCAGCATGATTTCTGAAGTCTTTCTCACAGGAAGAGTGCTGTTTGAACTGAAGGGAGCCTCTCTTAAGGGAGCCTCCTAGGACTTCAGTAAAAATTTAGCAGTTTAAGTAGTCCTCATCCGCAAGCTTAAAATAATCCATCCAACTAAGAAGTCTTTAGCCTCAGCTCTACCTTTACCACAAAGGGATGGAGATGGAGAATAAATACACTACTTTTTCTGCACTGAGGAGGAAGATTAGCAATGGTATGTGCTACCCAGGAGTCCCAGAACTGATGCCAGAAAATGCTGTTTTTCAAACTAAAATTATAACTTGCAAAGATTTTCAGTATATTCATCGTATTATAGGAAAAAGAGTTCTTGAGGAACTTTCGCTGAAGTTCGGCAGTCTTGTCAACCCCCATAAGCAGGGTTTAATGTGCTTCCGTGGATCATGTACATTGCAGTGAACTTCATCCTCTTTTTCTTTTAAAATGGAATTTGATCAGTATAGAATGAATCATAAGTGCAAAATCTGCAAAAGTATGTGCTGAAGTGACCTTGAGAAAGTTGTGCATCCCTGTACTGACCTGATAGAAGAGTAGCAGAGGTTCACTTCTGAAAATAAGCACTGATTACAGTCTGTTGTTTTGCCTTATTTTTCATGCACCTTGCCAGCATGCACTAAATTCTTTCAGTGGGGTTCTACTAATTTGTTTTAGAAAGGCAAGGATGACTGATAAATCATGGCTTAAAGATGGTGAAGGTTCTTGGGTCACCTTGTCTAAACAGCAACTTAAAGCAGAATTTTCTTTGTAGATGAGTTCTTCTTTTGTCTTCTTAATCATACTGTTTCCTAGGAAGCTCAAGATGTCAATCCCAAATGCCACTCCAGGCAGCCTATACCTTGACCTAACTGTGTGTTTTATGATAATTTTTAGCTCTCAACTATAGTGTTTTCGCTTAGTCTCAAACTTTGCTACTGCTCCGTTTTACGTGCCATCTGAAGTACGGTAACCTTTCCATCACCTCTGTCTCTTATCTGAATACATTGTAGGTAATGGGATGTATTAGCATGTCCTTTTCAATCTTCTGCTGCACAGGTCAAGATTACCTAACCTCTTCATGCAATGTTTGTGAATTAACACATATATTGTTATATTTCCATAAGGTTTGGATTTGCTTTAATGAGGTATATGTTCCGCTGTGTGAGGCCTCAGAGAGAAGAGGCAGTGTGAGTTCAATTGAATTGTCAGTTACAGAATAGTTGAGGTTGGAGGGGATCTCTGGAGTCCAACCCCCTGCTCAAAGCAGGGTCAAATAGAGCATGTTGCCCAGGACACTCTGTAGTCAGGTTTTGAGTATCTGCAAGGACGGAGACTCCATGCCTCTCTGGGCACTCTGATGCAGTGCTTGACCACTCCTGCCATTAAAAAAAAATAAAAAAATAAAAAGTCTTCCTTTAAATAGGATTTTTTTTGTATTTCTATGACCCCTACCTCTTGTCCACTCAGTGGGTATCACCAGGAAGAGTTTGGCTCCATCCTCTTTACGCCCTCCCTTCAGGTATTTATACATCATGATGAGATGCCCCTGAGCCTTCTCTTCTCAGCTCACTCAGCATCCTCTTGTCAGATGCTCAAGTCCATTAATTTTCTTTGTGACCCTTCAGTGGACTCTCACAAGTAGCTCCATGTCTCTCTTCCACTGGGGAGCCCAGACCTGGACCCAGCACTTCATGTGTGGCCTCACCCATGCTGAGCAGAGGGCCAGGATCACAACCTCCACCTGCTGGCAGTCCTCCACCTGATGCAGCCCAGGAAGCTTCTTGTCTTCTTTCTTGCAAGAAAAAGCCATTGCTGGTTCATGTTCAACTTGTTTCCCACCACAACCCCCAAATCCTTTTCCATAAAGCTGCTCTCCAGCCCGTCAGCCCCCAGGCAGTCCTGGTATGTGGGGTTATTCCTCCCCAGGTGCAGGACTTTTCGTGTTGCTTTGTTGAACTTCATGAGGTTCTTGTCATGTCAGCCCATTTCTCAGCCCATCGAGGTCCATCTGGATGGCAGCACACCTATCAGGTGTATCAGCCACTGCTCCTGGTTTTGTGTCATCATTATCCAAGCCATTAATGAAGAGGTTGTATGGTATTGGCCCCAGCGTACCAGTAGTGACTGGCCTCTGGCTGGACGTTGTCTCATTGATGACAACCCTTTGAACCCAGCAGTTCAGCCAGTTTTCAGTCCTCTTTACTGTTCACTTCTAGTCTGTAATTCAACAGTGTTTTGATAAAGGAAATTAGGGGAGATGATATCTATGTAATGTTGAGTTTGTTTGTTTGTTTTTTAACGAAGAGGATTTTTTTACCGATAGGACACTAACCTTATGTTCAAGTCAACCTGATATTTTTTGTCAGATGTGGGGCTACTGCTGGAATTTTTGAGACACAGAAGTGCTTCGTGGTGTTCAGAGCGAACCTCCTGGGTTCCAGTTTGTGCCCACTGCCTCTTGTCCTGGCACTGGGCACCAATGAACAGAGCCTGGCCCCGTCCTCTTTGCACCCTCCCTTCAAGTATGTATTACAAGTTGATGAGGTTCCTCAGCATGGTTCTTTTCTGGGGGCTTTGTAAAAGAAAGTAGATATCTAAGGTGTCTCTATAAACTGGTCATATTAAATCCGATTATAAATGTGAAATTGCATGTAAAGCCAGAAGTCAGCAATGGTGGTTGATACAGTTAGGTTAATATGAAACATAGAGGCTGCAGGATTAAAATCATGCTTTTTTTATTTTTTCTATTTTTTTATTTTTTTCTAGAGTTCTTGCTTTGAATAATAACTGTTTCAGTGATTGTACAGATGTAAACATCAGGGTTTTTTCCCCATATTGATTTTGATTTAATGATGTCAAAACAGCAGAAAAACAATCAGTGAACAGTTTTGTTTGTCTCATTTCAGTAAATTGAAATTAAATTGAAAAGGAATAATTGCAGTCAGTTAATACTTTATGCAAAATGAGGCAATTATTTATTATGGCTTCTAGTAGACCGGGAAGTTATTGAAGTTGCCATAAATACGGAGTGCAGAATTCTTGATTTATTTACATGTACGTACATCTGATACTCCTCAAATGTCAGAGCACCATATGCTGTTGCATATAAATAGCAATCTACAATTTATACATCACAAGTCACAGACACAGCAAGTGGGAACTCAGACGGCAGGGCTGGGTTTAGGGGATGGCTAATGCACTGCTCTCTCCGTTGTAAGTACCATCTGTTTTGACATAGTCTGGGACTGCATCGCACTGGTGGTCAGGAATCCACGCAACTTAGCACAGTTGGGCTGCAGCCAGCTACATTTTCTGGTAGGAGAAAGCTGCCAGTGGCCGTGTCTCTTTCCCAGCTTAACTCCCGAATTTCCCATAAACAAAATGTTAATCCCTGTGGTTCTGAATAAGCGTTATGTGCATGCTCGGTGCATCACTGTATGAATATCGCACGTGTGTGCAACAGAAGAGGGGACTGCCGACTATCATTTTAGTCCTTTTATGATGTGAGATGTCTTTTATAAAAAATCCTAAGTTTGTTTGTCTTTGGCAGAAAGGTGGTGGATAAGTTAGTGCTGGTATCCTGGGTTTCTGCTTTGGAGACCTACATTTCTTTTCTTTCCTCCCCTCCAGAGAATTTTTGTCACTAAGGTCCCAGAGCCGATGCTTTGGGGAACTGGCTTTGGCCAGATCTTTGCCAAATTTATTCCTTTGTCTGTAAGCATAGTGGTAGCATTGTGGATTTGTAAGAAACATAAAACTGGATTAAGTGGAGCTTTCTACCATTCCCCTGAAAAGCCCTGGAGACCAGCTTTGCTTTCTCAGTTTGGCCATGTGTCAAAAGGGAGAGGGATGCAGCCCTAGAAATGAGGTATTTGCCCGCAAAATGGGAGAATGCTTGCCAGGATGCTAGCAGGTGTTTTTGAAGGAATCTCATTTGTAGGAAAGAAAATAAACTTTGGAAACTGAAGTATAAACACATCTGAGCTGATCAGGAGCAGGTGTTTCAGGTCAGCCTTCAGTTACACTCTGCAAAACTCAGCTGATTTTCAGCAATCCGTGGCCATACTCCAGATCTAGGCTGGGCTCTCGGTGGCACGTCTTCCAGCCTGCAAAAGCATTATCCTGAGAGTAAACACTGTTTCTGATTCCTAAAAGCTTGGAAAATGCTCACCACCTCAGTGTAATCTCCTACAGGATTCAGAAGACTTCACCTGAATAAGGTCACCTTGGAGTGAGCAACAACATATCCAGCAACTAATCCAGCAGTTTTTACAGGAGAGGGCTGTGCTCTCTTTTCCATCAGCAGCTTTTTTCATTCGTGTTTTATTACCGCTCCCTTAGCAATAACCCAGCTGGGAGAGGCATGTGGAGGTGGAGTGGAAGAGAGGAGGTGTCCCTGTTCATCTGCTTTAGCATATGAATCCTCATCTGGGTGCTTTGTAGTTGTCTCACAGGAGAATCCAGTGGGAGCTGGGCTGAACCAAGCTGAATCAGAATTTGCTTTGCTTTTCCTCTGTCTCTTTTTCCCCTTTAAATCTAGAGACCTCTTCTCCTGCTGTGTACAATTCTGTCCCATAATTTGGAGGGTTGTCTCTTCACAGATTATCAGTTAAGCCTATGTTTACAAAGCCTGAATTTATTTTAGGGAGGATATTTGGACTATTATAAATTACATTGATTTAATGAATCTTTAGCATTGAAACTTGAATGTTAAGAGAGGAGCACAAATTTGTGGTTTTAAATATATTGCTACTGTTCCATCTTGTGTTTACCCTATTGTTTATCGTGTACTTCTGCAGCTTTGGAGGTCATATCATGGATCCCCTGTTAATTTTAATCCATCATTTCTGAGAGTCATTCATTTTTAAAATGCAAGTATTTGATTATGAAAAGCAATGTTCTGTTCCGCAAAGAATTAACTTTTGGTGGATGTGCTGGAGACAGTCATTCTTGGGGAATTATTTGTCTGCTGTAGGTTTGGTTACCAACTGCGGACACAAGCCATCTTGATATGTCCACAAAGTGAGGATATCTTTCTGTTGTCAGCTTTCCCCAAGGAAAGCATTCCTCTGGTTTGTATATTATTTTCCACTTAGAGCAATGCACATCTCACAGAACTAAATTTCAGATTCTGCAGGTCTGCTTGGTTTTAATCCATGTGAGCAACTTGAAGTTTTTTGAAGATCTTTCTCTCCCATAAATTAGTGTACAGCAACTTGGCTTGAAGTTGCTCTGTAATAATGGAAACTGATAAATCCTTTTTTCTAAATGTTCCCATTTTTGAGAAGTGAAGTATTAGAACAGCTACAACTGACCGGAACAGCTGACTGGATTTCTGCATTTTGAAGTGGGGAGTCACAAGGCATTTGTTCAAGTTTTCCAAGTAAATTGCAAAGGTCTGTTTGTATCAACAGGAACTTCGTGTCTGCGCATCATTCAAAGGCAGAGTAAGATCTGTTTGCTCCAGCTCAGTGTCACTCCAAGTGATTGGTTCTGGCCACATCTTTGTAGCGTGAGAGCCAGTAGTGAATAATGTGCACTCATCTATATTCATGTAAAGCAGGTTTGAAATTGAAAGTGAAGATCAACACATAAAGAAGTGGAACACAGAAATATAAATGTTGCCTGGTCAGGCAGGCATATAAATGTTTTACCTTACAAAATCTTGACCTTGGAATTGTTCAAACATCTCAGACTAACTCGAAGGAAAGACAGAACATAGCTGTAAACCCGTTTCACTGAACCAGGATGTTCTCTGGATGATTTGGGAAGGTGTTTTGTATTCTCCAGGCTGGAGTTGGAGGTTAAATATGCCTCCCTAACAACTTGACAGGTGGAGAGAGAAAGGATGGTAAGCTTTTCAGTATGACTGTGAAGTTAAGCAAACTTGATGTCATTTTGCTGCCTAATTTTATCCTAAACCTTTATGGCATGGGATTTTGTAAATGCCTATTTCCATTTTAACTACAGTTGTGTTTTGCATATTTCAAATCAATGCATTTAACAGCAAAGAACTGGATCCCTGTTGATGTGGTAATCCTGAAAATGGGGAACGATAAAACACGACATGTCCAGTCCATGGATAATCCAGTACTGAGAACCTAGCAGGAACAGGATGCGTCTCCCCCAAGTGGTGTGGGTTACGTTGGGAAGTGGTAACTCTGGGCTGGGAGGAGATGGATGGTGGGTGCTGCTTTGCTGGCCAGTGGGCACACCCGCATTTTGCAGGTCAGGCACTCAATTTTGAGACAACTCTCCTCTTAGTCCTTGCTTACCATCTTTAGTTATCACCACAGGTGTATGAGCACAGTTACTTTCAGATGAAACTAAGGCAAAAACTATGCTCCACAGAACACCTGAAGTACCAGGAGACAACACCTGCTGAGCAGTCTGGTTTGGGGATGAAATTAGATGCATGAAAACAAGCATCCACTTCTCAGACCCGTGGCTGTCAGGTTCTCAGCAGTAACAGTTTTGATCCATAAATCTCCTCTTCTTGGGCTGCACTCCTTGCCTATGTAGATACAAACTGACTCTGCTGGAGGAGTTCCCTGGCATACAGCAAGGAGTCAGGAAAGTATCTGACCTTAAGGGGTTTAAGAAGAGCTTGTTCTTAAGCATGTATGGAATTCATTTTGGGGTTAGATATTTACTGAACATGGAAAAAACACGCCATCCCATCTATCACTATGTTATTTACCAGAAATGACACACTGACGAACCCTTTTGTCAGAACTGATGTGCTAGTATCACTGGTGGTACCAAAGGCAAAATTAAGATGCTCTGACTTCAGAAATTAAAATGATGAATTAATACAATGACAATTAATATGATGAAAGATTACTTTTTCCTTTTTTTTTTTTTCCCCACAGTCTTCATATTTTTTGGCTCTGTTCAAAACCGTGGGGATAAATTTAATTGTTGCCAAGTGGCAAGGGACAAAGTCAATAGGTGGCAAATTAGTTCCAGCTTTCGACAAATGCATTGTAAGGAAGAATTATTTGCTTAATAAAACTGTAACGATTATTTCACTTGCAGTGCTGTTTGACTTTAAGTATCTAGTGTGAATATGCCAGGAATGCGAGATCAGGTCTCTAAAGGTATTTAGAGGAGTTTATGGACTAAAGAAAACTGGAGTTCAACATCAACGGGAAGTTACACCAGTATAATCCAAGGTGTAAAATGTCACACAGAAACTACTATGAGGTGGCTTCACATCTAGGTTAACATATCCCTCTTCCAGGTGGCCTTGTAACACTGTCTCCAGCCTTGTACAATAGGTACACATTCTTACTACGTTCTGTGGGAGGTTTTTAAAAATTATAAAGGGTTATTTTAAGTTCCATGGAACCATTCCTTCCAGGAGCATGTGGATGCAATTACTTCATGAGCTCTGATGCTGCTTGTTTTTACACTGAAAAATCGAGCTTTGTCACAGGTCTTTGCTCTCGAAAAGAGAGTTGCTTGACCTACAAGTTCTCACAGGATAAGAAATAAGTTTTCAACTTTGCTAAAGATCTGTTGTTCCCTTCATCTTACTTACATTTTCAGGCTGATTTTCTGTGCTAGTAAGGACAAATAGTCTGATGAGAGGGAAACGGGGGATATAACCCATCTCAGGGTTATTTAGACTTTTGCATGTCTGTGCTGGAAGCGAGCCAGGAAACAATGCCGACTAAGTGAAATCATCATAACGTGGCCACCAAAGGGGAATTGCATGTTGCATAGTTATCACTGCGTATTTGTCGACTGTGATGGTGTTTCAAAGAGAGCCCTGTAGGGACCTGCCCTGCCATACCTTACAGTTTTCTTTAATAATTTACTCGGTTTTCCATCCCTCTCCAGAAGCCGTCTGTTTGAATCAAATTGACACACAAAACTGGAGGAATGGGTTAAATTTTGTGACACTGAACATGTGGTATGTTTAGAAAACTGAAAATGAGCACAATTTGAGAAGGTTGCTCTGGACTTAAAACGCTCTTGAAAATATTAAAGATTAAGGGGAGAGAAAAAGTACCACTCTCAAAAGAGACAGGTGTGAGGAAGATGAATAGAGGATATAGAAGAAAATAACTGGCCAGGCAGCTGTATGACACGTGGGAATCTGGGCGATGCATTGAATCACAAACTGAATGCATCATTCTTCTGAGACTGTTAAAGTCTGGAAGGTTGACAGTGTGATTTCCATGAAATACAGGAGGGAAGGACTCTGCTGTAACCACTGCTGGGGTTGGCTTGGAGTGCTGTGGTCAGTTTGGAGCACTGGGCTTGAGGAGATGTACACACAGGTTGGAAAAGTCTAAAGGAGAAACAAGGAGACACTGCCAATGTTGGTGATGTGACTGGGAGGAAAGGACTGCAGTCTGAGTAAGTACCTGCCAGAAATCCTTGCTGAACGAGGGAAGATCTCTCCTTGTTCACAAGCACTAGGAGAAGGGAAGAAACAGCTTCTTGCATGAGTTGGGTAATAGGAAAAACTTAGAAACTCGATAAGGTGACAACACTGGAACAGGCACCTCAATGAGTTGAGTTATAGCTTTCCCTGGAAATTAAGAACAGGGCAGACATGTACATCAGAGACGGTTTAAGTGTTCTTGGAGAGAGACCTCAAGAGAGCTAATCCAGCCCTGCTTCACGCTCTGTACATTCTCACTCATAAAAAGTTGCAAAATCACGTCGGTATCTCTGCTGAGCAACCCTTGCTAGCGGCCTTGACTGCTGCAGCCCTGTGCGAGGTCATGCAGTGAGTTTTGTCCCGGCTGCCTCTTCGCTGTCACAGACTCTCCAAGCCCTGCTGGGACAATGCGAGGTCGGTGGTGGTGCCTCAGCCTGTGGGAAATGTGTAAGGACTTTTCGGATGTGGAAGACACTCTTTTTTGCAGGTGCCTGATTTTCTGGGACTTCCCCATGCCCTTGACCCTGGAGTACAAACACCCCTGTCACATCCTGCTGTGTTAGCTGCATGCTGTGGTGTCTTCCTCAAAGACAGACGTGTTTGGCATCAGTCTGTCGCATTCAGGAGTCTCCTGTTGAACCAGCTCATAGTGTTCCTGCTGCAGGTCGCTTCTGTCCCCATTTCTACAGCTTTGACAGCCGCTATAGGCTCCCCTCTCCACACACTCAGTAAAACAAGTAGTTTTGGCATGGGCAGGGGGATGGTATCATAGTAAAAACGTGAAGTCTAGACCAACATTGCACTTAGTAAAATAGCCAATATTTATGCACCATTTTTACTGGTGAGGAGACTGTGTTGTGTCTATACTATGCTTAAGTGTTTTTTTGCACACATTATTTTGCATCTAATGTTGTAATAAAAATGCCATTTTCTTTTAAGTTTTCTCAGCTATACTGACTCTTCAGAGGCTACACATATTTTGGCTTAACTCTCTCCTTTGAGTTGCTAAAAGCCTCAGCAGTGACAGCAGATCTACATGAAGGGTGCATTTCAGTTGTCAGACAAGGACCTGAAATTTTGTTGGTATTTATTGAAAGTTTCATTTTAGTTCTGTAAAGCTGGGGAGCGCAGTATAGCACTCACTTCACGACAGGTGCACACAGCTCCCTAGTGAAAACTATGGTTACACGGAGTCACACTTTAAACACAGGCAGTGGTTCAATCTCAAAAAGTCCGCGTTGGGATCCGGACATCAGGTGTCCTGTGTTAGTGCCCACTGCTGGTCGAACAAAAGCATGACATTGTTTTCTTCCTCTGGTCCCGAAACCAGAGACTGTGTGTTGCTGTCAAGGCCAGAATGCACAAAGACCTAGCCTTGGTTTGAGTCATACATAGGTAAGGCTCCTTTTCCCCAGATGTATGTACACATTGGGAAACCAAACTGGGAAAAAAAAAAGAAAAAAAGAACTAAAAAAACTCCAACTTTGAAATAAACCAGATTCCTGATGGAATAAGAAAACTCCCTCCAGTGCATTTTCTCCCTCTGTGTCAGCTTTTATAGTTGTGTTTTTGGCACGCGTCTTTTGAGATTTCTTTAAAGATTGTTAAGAAATTTTCTCTTGTATCAACAAACAGTTTTCAGAGCCTGAACAAAGCCATAATAAAAAGCATCTTGCAGAAATGCATTGGTAATTAGGGAGGAAGAGGGGTAGAAGAGGTTGTAGGGAGGGAGACACAGGGCTGCTTTGTACATTTTTTTACTTTTGAAGATCACGAAAATGCAAAGCTGCATTTTGGGCTTTTAAACAGTGGTTTTCAGGAAAAGATGTGCTTGTTACAGTATGTGTCTGGAATGATTGTACTGAGAACTGCAATCAGTAGCTTCGTTTGCAGTTGCAGGATGGCGTTTATTGATGGCATGCTGTCAGTGGGTTGCCCTGTCTCGGCCCAGCTCCGTCTGTTAGCTGGCACTCAGCAAATGGTGAAGAACAAAATTTGAATGAAAGTCTTAGAAGCTCGGATATGCAGGAAGTCCCTCCCAACAATACTTGAAAAGCCTGGAAAACGTACAATAGACCAAGGGTTTTGCTGAAGTTTTAAATGCTAGCAAAAAGCTTTCCAAGTTTTTACTGGCAAAAACCTCCTGAACTCACCTGCTATTTTTTCTTTTCCTCTCAGGGGTGCACGACAAGCAGTAAGTGGGAATACCTCTGTAAGGAGTTCAGCTAAGCTACTGGCAAAATTCCTGCCTAGGAGCATACTGCGTTACAGACTCAGCAGACCACTAATGCTCCCTCACCTCTCTTGTTTGAACATAATGACAACGTTGTTTCGGGGGGGGGAAAGAAAAGGGTTGGGAAGAGGTGCGTGCGTATGCATGTGTGTGTATCCATTTGGAAGTCCGTGTCCTGAAGGTGGGGGGAGCAAATTTCACATGGAGCACCTTCAGGATTAGAGGTAAAGGAAATACAGGATGCACATCTGGAACAGCTATACTAATGAGAGAATTAGGAGAGCATGAAGCAAGCACGGAGTGTTACCATAAAACAGAAGGTCACATTTTTTTAGCTCTAGGTCTAAGTTAAAAACCACATTTTAGTAATATATTATGCATCCGGAATGTCTAAGGTATTGATTATGCACAGTTAGCAAAGGAGTGAGGAAGGAATGCCATTTTTTGGTCCAAAAGGAATGGAGATTAGCCGTATTAGCTTGATGCTTTGATCACAGGAGGGAGCATCATGGAGCATTAAAAGCTTTTTTATACTGAAGTATAAGCATAGGGAAGAATGTAACCCTGTAGAGATCTTTTGGTGTTTTCAGCAATCACAGACTAAAAATGTATGCTTTCAAGTTGTGCTGGGAGACTGTCTTACAGGAGGTAACCACATTCTCACAGTGGTAGAAAATGTTGATAGCAAACATTTAAAAAATGAAACTTTTTGATTTTGATTTTTCATCCATCTATTTTGCTGTGTAGAAACAAGTGTTTCTCATGTGGGTTTTATTTTTATTGGTTTGTTTCTCCTTTTTGTACTGGTTTAAGAAAAAAAAACAAACAAACAAAAAAAAAACAATAACAACACCACAACAACAATAAAATAAACCCCAAAGCAAATGAAAAAGTAAAAGGAAAGGGGAGGAATTCTCAATACCAAATATATGTAGCGGTAGGAACTACATCCAGCACTTGAAAAAAAAAATGCATGTTCTTTTATATTAGAAGCTTCTTTGTCTTAAAATCTGAAGAAAAGAACAAAAGGTAAAGGCTCCAGATCCGCCATATCGTATGCACATGTTTAACTTCAGGCATTGTCATTGGTGGTGATGTGAGGGAGGTCAAACACATGGTAAGTCCTTGCAACAATTAATCTAGGGGGCTGTTGCCTAAGTGGTCTGTGGAGTCAGTACTTGTCTGCAGGAGCCTGGCTGCTGCTGGTGGTTTTTTTTTCCTCTACAGCTGTAAATCTCATTTTTAAAATACCAAAGTATACTACACGCTTTCCAAATAACACTCCTCCGTGCAATTATTTGCTGTAGCTGCCAGGGGGGTATTAGGAGGTCTCAAAGGGGAGCAGAGTGTCTGCAAAACCTACTCTGTGTTAAGATACAGTTCTCGCTCAGCAATTTACAAATCCCTGGGTTAGATCCACACAGCCATAGAATAGACTCAAAGGCCTTGAAGAAAAAATGTTTTTCCTGTCACTAGCTGAAATACTGAGTTTCTGTCTAAGTGAAACAAGACACAAAAAAAGGAAGAGGGAAGGAGCTGTGTAGTGTGGGATTTTTCTTCACAGGGTGAGATGATGATTTTGATCTGTCTTCACCTGAACTAGGTGGTCTTGGGCAAACTGATGGACTTTGTGCCTTGGTTTCTTCACCTAAGGAGTTGTGCTTCTCTCCTTTGCAGACCCACTGTGAGAATGCAACCCTTTGTTTGCTGCTATTGCAGCTAGTGAGGTGAAACCATGCCTGTGCTGGACTAAGTAAAAGCCGAATGGGGAAATTCTTGTGTAAAACATTGATCCAGCTCATCTAAAAATTAGTTTATTTGAAAACTCTGCCTAAACCCAGATTTGTGTGGGTTTGTTGAATGCATTCTTGGGTGTGCCCTGCTTAACCCATTTCTATTCAGCCACAGTTGCAAAGCTGTAGAGCTGGTGTTACTGAAGGAGATGGCTTTGCATGCTTCCCTGAAATGTCTGAACACTGAAGAGATGGCACAAGATGCAGCATGGAGGAAATCTTGATGCTGTGAAACCTGTGTTCTCACTCCATTCTTGGTACTTGTTATTCTGCTGGGTGTTACATTTTGGTTCCTGTGTTCATCTGGACAGTGCTTTTCTTTGTAAAGCATTTCTGTTGTGATTGGTATGGAGAGGTCAGACAGAGAGGGAATGAGCAAGCTGTGCCAGCATCCATCTCTCATCTCACACGATGGTTGCGTTTTGTGTAGCATACTGCTGAGATGCCCTAGGGTCTCTAAGCGTATCACCCATGGCATTTGTTTGACAGTCAGAAATGCCTCCTGGTTCTCTCCAGTCTAGGACTTGCTGTCGCACTGCATAGCTGAAGAGCTGGGAGCAGGAGTGGAAATGACTCTTGGGCAGCAATGTCAGCAGAAAGAAAAAAACTGTTGAAATAAACTTTCATCAAAGACAAGCTTACTTAGCAGCAGATTCCCTTTATTTTTATGCCTGCAAGATGTTAAAGAAATAGCAAATAGTTTTGTGTGTTTTTTGGGTTGATGGCTTTCAACCTGGCAGCAGCACTAGGAAAAAGATGGTGTAAACATTGCGCAGTGGTTCTGTAACAAACTTCCAGGCGTGCTGTTTCCTCGCCACTTACTTCTCTGGTCTTGCTTTTTGAAACCCGATCGCAGTTCCTTTTTCCCCTTGTGCCTTTCTGCCCATGCAAGAAGCAGCACAGCCAAACCGCTCAAGAGCCAGTTGCCAGGCTCTCGGTTGACCTGCTGAGTCCCCGTTGGCATGCAGGAGAAATGAACTTCTTTAACGACACGATGAGGATGCTTGCATGTGGTTGTGTTTTTCCCATCTGCCCAGGCATGCTGAGCAAAGCAGCATTTGCCTTCTGCCCTTTTCTCCGGCTTCTCCCTGGAAGAGCGGAGAGGCGAAGGCCCGCGTTGTTCTTCCCTGAGCAGCTCCCAGGTGCTGCTGAGGTTATTGCAGTTCCTCCCCACCGAACAAGCCTCTGATTCAGCTGCCCTCGTTTCCTGGGGTATTCAGCTGAGGGTGTGAAGATGTAAAATCCCTAGTGTTGTGCTGCTGTCTCCTCTGAGCTGCAGGGCTCAGGCCTGCAGCCTGCCCTGTGCTAGGGCAGCTTGTCACTGCTGTGTGGCAGCACCAGGGCGGATGGGGTGGTGCTCGGAGATAGCTCTGGGAGTGTGTGTTCCCACTCGACCTGCTAAAAATACCTGCTTCACCCCCTGCCCAAACCCCGCAGCCCCTCTCTCTCCATGAGCAGACAGGTTAGCGGGACAGGCTCTGCAGCCTCCGGCCGCTTACTGATCCCTGCGTTTTGTCTTCCAGACTCCGACCTGAGCATGCGGACGCTCAGCACGCCCAGTCCAGCATTGATATTCCCACCGAATACCCAGGGTTTCCAGAATGGCCGAGGCTCGTCTACTTCGTCATCCTCAGTCACTGGGGAGACTGTTGCCATGGTCCACTCGCCGCCTCCCACCCGCCTCACTCATCCCCTCATCCGGCTGGCGTCCAAGCACCAGAAGGAGCAGGCCAACGTAGACCGGCTGCCCGATCACTCCATGATCCAGATCTTCTCCTTCCTGCCCACCAACCAGCTGTGCCGCTGTGCCCGCGTGTGCCGCCGCTGGTACAATCTCGCCTGGGACCCACGGCTCTGGAGGACTATACGCCTGACCGGCGAGACGATCAACGTAGACAGGGCTCTTAAAGTGCTGACCCGGAGGCTTTGTCAGGATACACCCAACGTATGTCTCATGTTGGAGACGGTAATTGTTAGTGGCTGCAGGCGGCTCACAGACAGAGGACTCTACACCATTGCCCAGTGCTGCCCAGAACTGAGGAGGCTGGAGGTGTCCGGCTGTTACAACATCTCCAACGAGGCGGTCTTCGATGTCGTGTCACTGTGTCCGAACCTGGAACACCTGGATGTGTCAGGTAACAGGAAATACTTAAAACACAGACATCAAAACGCCTCCTGCTAGTCTACCCTTGCTCCCTGACACTGCGCTCTTTCCCTTTCTGCGCTGTTTTTCGAGGTAGGAGTGCTCATCTCCTACCACCATGGTGTGCCAGGCACCGTGTCAGTCCCCATGCCCCAGATGCCAGCAGCACCAGTTGAGCGGACTGGCCCCCTCTGATGGAGACCAGCTGACAGAGGGGACCCCTTCAAACAGCAAGAGTACTCTTGTAGGTGTTTGCATAAAGCAGCCTTACAGGGGTCCATGTTGCAGTTGGTAGTATGTAGCATGGCAAAGGCTAGCTATTGGAGCAAGAGCAAAAGTTTTAAAATCTTCTGTGTGTGTGTGTATATATATATATATAATTTGTATGTAGATGATACCATCTCTACATATGTACAAGTATATCATCTGTATATATGATGTGTATATCTGTAATCTGGTGAGTGAATTGAGAAGGAGCTCAGAATCAGTCCTAGGTTTTTGTCTGGGTAAAAATATCAAATGTCATCCCTAGCTAAACTTCAAGGTCCTCTTGCTTCCATTCCTATTTTAACCAGATGTAGCTAGCTGTGACTTTTTTTTTATAGTGTATACACTTGCTTAGTGACTTTCTCCTTTTTCTTTGACCACAGTTTCAATATATCACACTGCAGCTGTTTAGATCAGCTGAAATGTTTTAGACAATTTTTCCCAGATGTGTCTGTGGATAGAAGATTTTTTTTCCCAAGGTCAGACACATGCATTTTCCTCTCTGTGAATACACAGACATTTAGTTTAAAGGATGCACCCAAGCAGAGCACCAGAATAAATTTAATGTTCAGTACTTATTTTGTGATACCACCTTGTTATCAGTCTAATAATAGTCTGTTTATCATGATCAGCTAGACCAGATTTGCCATTGCAGAGGTATTGATGGCTACACAACAAAGCAGGGCAAAGCAGGGATAGGAAGCAATGATGTTGAGTCATTTGTGCCCAGATAAGCTGATTTTTCCAAGACTGCCCAGCTGGTGCACACTGATTTACTTATGGGTTGTTGTATTCTTTCTTTCTTTCTCTCTCTCTCTCTCTCTTCCTTCCTTCCTTCCTTCCTTCCTTCCTTCCTTCCTTCCTTCCTTCCTTCCTTCCTTCCTTCCTTCTTTCCTCTCTTTCTCTCTTTCTTTCTCTCTTTCTTTCTCTCTTCCTCTTCCTCTCTTCCTCTCTTTCTTTCTCTCTTTATCTCTCTTTCTCTCTTTCTCTCTTTCTTTCTCTCTTTCTCTCTTTATCTCTCTTTATCTCTCTCTCTCTTCCTTCCTTCCTTCCTTCTTAACTGATTAGTCCAACTCTTTCACCTAGTGTTTGCTAGGATGGCACAATGTCATGGATAGCAATAAAGCAAACAGCAACAAATCAGAATTACTCGCTTTTTTGTGACCAGTGTCCACAGTTGACAGGTGATGAGGAATTCTGTCCCAGGGAATCTATTCACAGCGACCTTGCATTTGAATTACTTATTGTCAGTACATACAGACATCAGCTGTGGGTTGCTACAACATACTCAGGTTGAAGTGTGTCCAATATCAGGAGTAAATGCCTGTATGATTTAGACCTGGAGCTACATACCACTTGGAAGGTTGGCTGTATCCTGTGCACATTTATGCTTTTCTTACTTTCATCTTCTAGGGTGGTGTGGAGAGTTGACGGGCTCAAAATATTCTGGGCCTGGACATGCAGGAAACAGAATTGCTGAGCTGAGGGTGAACTGCTTCAGCAAACCAGTGTGTTAGCTGACACAGAGGAAAGGCTCAGAGCCTTTCCATGGGAGTGGCTGAGACTGTTTAGGTCCACAGCTTCTACTGATAGATATGCAAAGTTATTTTTGCAAAAACAGGGGAAAAGAAAAGATGAGACCAAGTCTCAAAATACGCTCTGTTTGGAGGTTTGTCTGGGTGGTTCCCCCAAGCCTGTTACTTTCAGACCTTGAAGATGGTGACTGTCCCTAAGGGATCGTTGGTTTGGCCCAAAATGTGGGGAGGGGGTAGGGATGGGAAGATGGGGGTGGTGTAAAATACCTGTCTTCCTCAAATTTTGTCTCAGAGTGGGACAGGAAAGTAATTTTAATCTCAGATTTTTCTTGAACAAGCTCCTTCCTTTTTGGAACAAACGGGAGAGAAACCCTGGTTTTGAACAGTCTCAGAGGTGAGGGTGCTTGGGGTCAGACACAGCTTTTGCAGCGTGTGCCTGCACATGAATTGAGGGGAGTGAATCTCTGGGGTCTTGTTTTGAGCCTGCATTTTTCATTCCGGGTGCAGGTAATTTTTGAGAATGTTTTGGAAGCGGGATTCCATTTTCCACTCCTGTCTGGCTGAAATCAAATACATAAAGATTTATTTTTTTTTTTACTTCTTCTGGAACATGTTGCCCAGGGAAATTATGGGTATCCCATCCCTGGAAGTGTTCAAGGCCAGGCTGGATGGGGCTTTGGGCAACTTGTTGTGGTGGGAGGTGTCCCTGCCCATGGTCAGGGGTTGGAACTGGGTTATTTCTAAGGCCTTTTCTAACCCAAACCATTCTGTGATTATTTTCCGTGGGGCACTCTGTTTTTTAAGGGTTGTTGTGCACTTTGTCAGGATATGTAGTGATGATCCACGAGTAACTTTATTCTTCACGTGCTTCACACACAGTGCTGTACTTGGTGGCAGAGGAAGGGGAAATGAACCCTTCTCATCAAACCAAACACTATCTGATAGGGTTAGGAGTGACCTCAGTTGTAGCAAAGCCCACAGTGGTGAATACGCCACAGCAGTGTGCTCAGATGAAAGGTGAGTCTGATCTGTCTTCATATTACGTGTGCCACTGATTGCATTACCTTCACAAGGTAATGGCTCCTTGGCTCCTATGGAGATTGCTCTGTGTATAATGCCAACCTCTCCATTTAAAAAAAAAAATCTGTGTTATCCACAGGAACTAGTTTAATCGTTTCAATTATGCCCCATTTTTTTCTTCCTTGCTGGAAGGGCAGGACACCCCCTCTGTCAGCACATGGATCTTTAGTGAGGAACTCCTGTTGGAGTCTCACCACAAAGGCACCTCTGCTCAATAACAAATTGCAGAATTGACAGGGAAAAGGCATCTTACAGCACCTGGAAAAGCCAGGTCCAGCAGATATTCTGTGAAGAGGGGAAACAGATTTGAGGGAGAAAAAAAAAAAAAAGTGTAATTAGTTTAGTGAACATCAAGGACCAAAGCAAGAGAAAGCCTTGCTTGAACATACAGTGATGCTGTTGGGCAGATTTAAAGTGCTTCTTAAAGCCTCACCTTGTCCATCTCTGGGGATGTTTCCTATAAAGTGATTTTGCTTGCTCTCATTCTTTCTGTTCTCTCCATTTTCTCAAAGAGAAGAGGTGATCCCTGAGCTTACAAACAAATTGGGAAAAGCAATCCATGCATCTGTGGTTGTAAGTAGTCGTCTTCAAAGGTCAGGGCCCAAGACTCACCAGTCTGCATTGTGGTGTGAAGGCAGTTGCCCTCCTCAGACTGTGCCAGACTGCTCTCCTACTGCCCCTGGGGTACCAAGTTTAAATAGAAGGTAGGACAGGGAAGGCCAGAAAAGAGACCGGGGAGGGGAAAAGAAAGAGAGGGAAAAAAAAAAAAAAAAAAGAGGGGGGTGGGGAAGAAAAACAACACTTGAAAAAGAAAGAAAAATGACGCTTGTTTTCATACCTGAGTGTCTTATGAAAAGAATTCCAACAAGGTTTCAGACAGCAATTTTGACTGCTGTACAGACAGGCTCTCCCTGGACTTGTTTGAAATGGGGTTGCACTCTAGGACCTTGCATAAATTTGAAGCTAAAATGAGATCTCATGTGAAAAGATTGCTTCTGTAATCAGGTCCAGGGAGTAATTAGGACTAGGCTTTCATCTTGATGTTCAAGTAAATCTCAGCACTGAAGTGGTTTGCTGATCGGGTTTCACACTGAGCAAGAAAAATTAGGTACTTGTGCTGGAGTATAACACCATCCTTGCAGCTAGCTGGTTAAAACCCAGTTCACATTCGTACATCGAGTTGAATCCCTCTCCTCCTGGATGGTTACTTGGCAGCAATAAAGTACCAAAATATGTAATGTCAGAACCAGACGTTCGTATTAACTTTCAGAGCTCTCCACAATACAAGTTCTGTCACTCTCAGCATCCACTTTGTGGGCAAGTCGGAGATATCTCTAGAAGCTGGTTGAGCTTGACTGCAAGTTATTATCTAACATGCCTGCCAACAATTTTTTAATCTGTTTGGAAGTTTCATCTCCCATTTAAAAATCAGTTATACTTCCTTTATGGAAAATCCTGCTACAAGAGCTTTGTTTTTACATTTTTTATTATTAAGGACAGAAAAATAGTTGCAGACCCAGAAACTTGTCATTTTGGCTAAAAATCAGCCAGTTGTATATCGACATGGATTCTTTTTCTGGTGGAACCATTTTGAATACCCTTCCCCTGAAATATTTTACACTGTGGCCAAAGTAACTAGACAAGACGATGCTGAGCTTGTCAAAACAGTGATCACACTCTTCTGTACAGTGACTCCAACCCTGCTGAGAGACTTCTGACCTATTCACTTTTTAATTGTCGTCATTACATCACTCCCCTTTCTTGGACCCACAGCAGGCAGAACATTCTCCTCTGCCTCATCAACCCTTCATTCTCACTTAACCACATTGTAAAACTGAATTCTGGTCAGCATGTGAAATTTCTGGACTGGTCCCTTAATCCAGCAGCCTCTTTGTGCTAGCACAATAGAGACAGCTATATCAGATCCAACAGATTTATGCCTAGGTGCCAGTTTTTTCTATGAAAACCCAGCTCAAGGATGGGGACTCGGGTTGTGCATTTTTGCATTTTGCCTACTCCAAAGAGCGTATTAGGGGAGAAATTTTAAACTATTAATATTGGACTGTTCTGCTTCCCTTTAGTGAAAACACTTTGTATTTTGGAGCGTGTAAATATTATTTATTTGAAGGCAAACATATTTCCAAAAATTGCACCATAGCACAGATGGATCTACAACCCAGCCAGGGGAGGAATTAGCTGCATTCAGTTTTAAGAAGATGTTGTTCTGTGAACAAGGTGCTTTGCCTCAAGGTCCCAGAGCTTCTGCATGACCTGTGGACAATTTGCCAGTTTCATTTGGTGAGGCCTAAGGTAAACTTTGCATCTGTTCACATAGATTTGAAGTCTAAATTAAAAATCCAGCTGCAAACTCAAGCAATGAATGTAGGAATCTAATTGTAGGTTGTAAGCTGTCCATATCTCATGCTTCTTAGGGCATTTGTGTGAGCCTTCTGGATTATCAGAAGGTTTTTCTTTTTTTCTTTTTTTTTTTTTCTCTGAAGCATATTCAAACCTTCCAGTAAGCTTCTGAATAAGAGCCTATTGTAACAAATGGTATGGGTTTGGGTCATCCGAGTTTTTGAGGTGGACTTTATACAAAGATTGGCATGCTTTTTTTTTTCCAGACTACAGGATTTGTGCAGCATTTATGATCCGTGGAGATCTAAGGTTGTCATTCTAGCCTTTCTGGCTTTTCATGGCTCAGTTCATTGCTGTTGGCCAGCATTTTAGCAATACAGAAAAGTTCCTTCTGTGCGTACCTGAGGGCACCTCTTTAGGTGTAAGCTGCAGAATTTGCCTGGGTAGACATTTGTGGCTGAAACTGATGGGCCTTGAGCACTAGGAGGTCATCCTCGCAGCTATTTCTAGCCATGCTAATGTAATGTATCCAGACGAACTGGACACAGATAAGAATTTCCCTTCAGGAGCCCTGAGACTACAGTTTGCAATGGAGCAGAAACAGCACTTGCCAAAAAAGCTTTCATTCACCAACATGCACAGAGTGGAGATCAAAAATGGAGGAAGTCTGTGACTGTGGTTTTCCCTTTCATCTAGCTTTTTCTCTTCCCTTGCAAGGTCTGGTGTTTCTCCTCTAGTCTAGTTACAGCCATTCATGGCCAGACTTTCTCACTTGAAATAGTCCTTTTCTGTGTCTGTCCTTGTCCTCCCGTGCCCTTACAAGTCTGTAGGCTCCTGCTGACTCTCCCCATTTTCCTTAGGTTACCCAAATCTCCACCCTTCTGCAAACACATCTTCTTGCCATGGTTTTGCATCATTCCCACATTGCAGGCTTGGGGCTGGATTCACATCTGCTCCCCAAATGCTTTTTGGAGGGTGGGTGGGGTTTTCCTTCTCTTTTATAATGGGGTTTGATGGTGAAAGAGCCTCTGATGTTGGTTTACAAACTCAGCCCGTCAGCAATGAGACTGCCTCGGATCAAAAAGCTGCATGGTTGTCATGTAATACCATTTTCTCAAATTGTCACCGAGTGTCTATTGCAGTAATAGACCGTAGAGTGTCCCTAGGTAAACCTAGGGCCATTATTTTATATTTGGGATGTGGACGAAATTGGTCTGTGGCTTTACTGGTACTCAAAATCCCCAAGCAAACTCACTCCGATGGAGTTTATTATTTCCCCTGGTGCACATCACAGCAAACCCAGGCTGGTCAGTCAGGACGTATCTGTTTGTGCAGCATGAAGCTATCTTCAGTGCATAATGTCACGGCCACCTTTCTGGCCTTGCTGTCTGCTTGCTTGTATTGACCTTGTTTTTCCACCTAGGCTGCTCCAAGGTAACATGCATCAGCCTGACTCGCGAAGCCTCCATCAAGCTGTCTCCCTTGCACGGGAAGCAGATCTCCATCCGCTACCTGGACATGACGGACTGCTTTGTCCTGGAGGACGAAGGCCTGCACACCATCGCCGCGCACTGCACCCAGCTGACCCACCTCTACCTGCGCCGCTGCGTCCGCATCACCGACGAGGGTCTCCGCTACCTGATGATTTACTGCACGTCCATTAAGGAACTGAGCGTGAGCGACTGCCGCTTCGTCAGTGACTTCGGCATGCGGGAGATCGCCAAGCTGGAGTCGCGCCTGCGATACCTGAGCATCGCTCACTGCGGGCGGATCACCGACGTGGGCATCCGCTACATCGCCAAGTACTGCAGCAAGCTGCGCTACCTCAATGCGCGGGGCTGCGAGGGCATCACGGACCACGGCGTGGAGTACCTCGCCAAAAATTGCACAAAACTCAAATCGCTAGATATTGGCAAGTGCCCTCTGGTCTCAGACACCGGCCTGGAGTTTCTAGCCCTCAACTGCTTCAACCTGAAGCGCCTGAGTCTGAAATCATGTGAGAGCATCACTGGGCAAGGCCTGCAGATTGTGGCCGCCAACTGTTTTGACCTGCAGATGTTGAATGTGCAGGACTGCGATGTGTCTGTGGATGCTCTGCGATTTGTAAAACGACATTGCAAGCGCTGTATTATAGAGCACACCAACCCTGCCTTCTTCTGAAAGGATACCACACACCCGTTGTTGCAATGCAGTATTAAAAACACTGATGTATAAACACATGCTCCCATATTCGGTAATGCTGTTTTTTCTATAGCTCACGGGAGTCAGCTTTTCTTGTATGTTGTTGGTGGGGGGGTTTCTAGAGGACTATTTTGTTTGCTTTTTGTATGATCACTTTTTAAGGTGCGGTGGGTCTCCGTCGAGAGGCTGCCTTAATGCAAAAGCAGTGAGTGCTCGGCATCCCTGTCGGGGTGCCATTTCCTTAACAGCCACGATCTTGTCCCAGGCTAAAGTAGCTACCTCCAAAGGAAGTAGCACGTAATCCTCCTTTGGAAAGGCTACCAAGCTGTGTCAAATGCATCTGAATTCCAGCTGTGCTCTTGAAGCTGACTATGCAATATGTGTCTGTGTTCCCCAACTTCTTCCAACAGGGCTGATAAAGCATCCCCTTATCTCCAAGTAGTTTCTCCTTGGTAGCCAATCATTGTAACCCCTCAGGAAATACTGGGTGATGTTCTTAAATACACTTCACAGAGGCAGAATAAGACCTGCTGGTCACTGCCAAGCACTCTGCGGAGTGAACCTGGAGATTGTGCCCAGGCATGGTTTCTCCTGGAAAGCTCACTTCCAGGTCACTCATGCATCATCACTACTTGCCTTCAACTCTAGATCTGCCCCTCCTGCATGTGCAGTACCACCCTCTGGTAGCAGACAGGGGCTGCAGGGTCTGATAAGCAGTGACGTTTTCACCTTAGTGAAGGAAAATAGAGAGATTGATGGCCCGGCAAGGGGAAAAGCCAGCAAATCCACCCAGAAAGCCACTGTAATTCTGCATCAGGCTAAGCTAGTGCTGTAGTACACCAGGGACCCTGAGGTGCTGTGGAGAGCTTTGCACAAGGCAGTCCCAGTCACTGCACTGTGCTGCCGCCGCCAGAAAGTCTGCCTTTATTCCTTCACGGTACCTCTTCAGCACCCATGGCACCACTGCAGCTGATGTTCCCTGAGCAAACCAGGCACCTGCATTGAGCTGTGTTCAATACGTGCTTTAGTACATGTGGAAACCTGACCCTTTTCTGTGGCCTTACAGTTCAACAGATAGCTGATCTTGAGACTTCAAAGGCGTTAGATAACACCCTGGGGGAGAGAAGGGCTTGGAATGTTATTCACATGATAGGTTTAAATTTTGTGACTCCTTCTCTGTGCATGTTCCCATAAGCTGGAGAAAAGCTGCTGTTCAACATGGCATCATGGTGCCAGCTTTGCCCTGTGACACTGGAAGCCCATTGTACTCTCATGGTCACTCGTGCTCATGCAAGAGCACGTGTGGCTGGGAGCTTCCCCCATCTGCTGCCTCCTTCCCCAGAGCACACGGTCATTTCATGGTTACTTTCTTCACAGTTTTCTGGCAGCCGTTTCTCTGCATTTTCACATGTAATGCTCAGATCTGAAAGCCAGACATGTAAGGGGTGATGATATTTTCAGGGAGGCCCCCTGTGCGTGACTGACAGGTGAATTCATACGTTCAGCTCAAATGCTATAAATGTCTTGGTAGAGAACATAAGAAGGGAAGCACCGTGTCTGGTTTTCATAAGCAGTAGTTCCATCATCTCCAGACAACACTAATAAAATCATTGATATGAAGTGAAAATCCATATGCTCGTGAAAAATACATAATTGCTGAGGAAATACTTGTAGCAATGCTCTCTCAGATTACAAAAAAGCAGTGCTTTGGACATGTCCCTGCAGAGGGAACTTGTCCTTCTTGGGCAAAGAGTCCTGTAATGTATCTATGTTCCTCCAATTTTGAGTTTCTTAACTTATGGGATGTCATCACCTCTGAATTATAAATAAGGTTATCCTAAAGCAAGGAGGGCCAAGGAAAATGAATTTGTCATTGCTACTATTACTGGCCAGTGGCTAGCAGGGGGTGATATCATCCTTTGAGGAGTTAACATCACTTTAGTTTTCCTTTCTGTATTTTTAAAATTAGAGATTCTTCTCCAGCAAGTATTACAGTATATTTATCCGAGCCAGCTATACTCTCTGTTTATCCTTTATCTGAAAATGGCCCCCAAAATAGTAAATGTTGAGCCCATTCCTGAAGATGGTGGGATTTTGAGCCATTTGCACTCATGAAATATAAGGCCTCATTAGTAACATTTAACTTTTTAATAATAATTAAAAAAGTAAAAAAGCTACTTTTCTGGCTACGATAAATTGAATGAATAGTGCTACATGGTTTTAAAGGTTTCTAATGTTTAAATTGGCCTGTACTGTACAAATCTCACTAAAAAGCCTTAATTTGCTACCAAGAAATAAAGCAATATATTGGTAACTATGAGCATGCATCGTCATTTGCACTATTTGATTAACTTCTTGTGAAAATGAAAAGATTAACTACGTGTAAAACTTTGTTTTATTGAAACCAGGCAGGTGAACGAGCACATCATCACATCAAGTAAGTGGATGACTATTAAAAAAAAAAAAAAAAGAAGAACTTTTAAAGATTATGACCTTGCCTATCTGTCTCTTTAAAATTTGATTTTCCTCATGTGATTCTTCTTGACCCTGAAACATAACCAGTAACTGGAAGTGTAAGTAAAAGAAAAAACAGCGTATTAAAAGCACACATATAAAAAGTTGAGGAGGGCCTCTGCACTGTTTTAAAAGCAAGTTAACATACTTGATGTGAAAATGAAAATGGCGTGACTGCAAGGGTAGAGCACTTAGTGCAATGTTTCCTGTGAATGTTCTAAAAAAGCCACTCTGGGGGGGGCACTAGTGGAGAATGAATAAAGGTTGTTGGTTTTTTTTAAGCCAGACATTTCTAAGTATATAGCCTTACATAGCCTGATTTGCTACTCTGAGACTGCTACTTATTTCAAGAAAATTTGAATTTAACTTAAAGATATGGCTTCCTTGTTTTGACTTTTAACCTTTTTCAATGTCTACTTGCAAAACGGTACGACCAGAAAATAGTGCACGTGCAGCTGAGTTTGCTGGAAAGGTTGCAACAAAGTGATGTGTCTTTTTTCCAGTTTGGGGTTGGCAAAGACTAAATTTCCTAAACATTGTTGATTCTTGAACCATAAAATTCACGCTCAGGTACTGAAGCTTCTTCTGCTCTGCCATAACATGTAGTGATCTCAACAAAGCAAGCAACCATGAATCACATCAGTCAGGCTGGCGTGTTGTTTACGACTCTCAAATAACTTGTGTAGAAAGAGGTCTCTTAGAAAAGGCACATCAGAGCCACCATACACTGATTACAGCCAGAGCTATGTATCTAGACATTTGTTCTTCTCATTCCCTTGGTTTTCATAAAAAGTGGAACTATATTTTCCCTGTGGTAATGGGTTGAGATTGATGTGAAGTGCAACACTTTTGTCTTTTTGAATTATGCTCAACTCATGTTTGGCTTTCTACAAAATCTGAAACAGCTTCTGTTGGTTGTCTTGGATTCAAAATGTTGGTCCAGGCTGCAACCTTTCAGTAGTGGTTTCTGAAAGCTTGTAGCCTTTGAACTGGAAAACTAAAAAGCTAGTAAAAAAAAAAAAAAAAAAAAAAAAAAAACTAATTTTAGCACTAGGCTTGAAGCAGGTCCAAAGTCTCATTAAAAAGAAATATAGTGACCGTTTGGACTGCAGGCTGGCTGCCCCGTCACTACCAGTGTTAGTTAAAAGGGGAAAAATCCTATGGTAGCAAGCTAGCAAGCTTCTCTTCCCCCGCCTTCCCCAGAAAAGTAACCCGCCTTTAGGTTTTTGTAGTTTTCTCAGTTTAGCTGTTCAGGCTGAAACTTCCCATGCTGGGCTTTGAAAATGTTAGTTGAAATGGTTCATCTGGTTCTGTAAATAAAGCTAGGAGGAAATGTCATTTTGCTCATGTTAAACTCTTGGTGACCTTTCCATTGGAAACAGTTCATTGCTCTCCATCTCCTCGACGGCTTTTGGAGTGAAAGTGTGAGCCTTGCCAGGAGGTCAGCTCTGGGACAAGGACGTATCTTACTAATCTCCCCATTAAAATTCACCCAAATTTAGCTACATTGCATGTCTTCAAACATATCCAACTCCATAATCAGAAGAGGGGCATGGTTGGATCTTTCCGAGCTTGTAGTCTGGTGAGGCTGAGATTTGGCAAGGCTAGGAGGCGTTTATCACTCTGGCAGTGTGAAGGAGGAAACAACCTGAATTATGTGGAAGCTGCCTGGAAAGTCAGGGCAGGGTTGAAAGACGAGGTTTGAAGAACTGGGGCAAGAAGACGGATGAAGGAAATTTCCTAGGCAGGGAACTGGGACTGAGATGAGAAGGGATTGAATGATTTTCAGTAAAGAAAATGGGGCTGGATTAAGAGATCTGGGTTTGTGTGACTTGTTGGACAGAGAGATTTGGGCCAGAGAAAATGTGAGTCAAGTACCGAAGAATGAAGTTTGGGGCAGGAGCAGAAACATGAAGAAAATTGCCTGAACATTATGTAAATACAGCACACTCTCTCCAGGGAAGTCTCAGAGAAGGGCTGGCAAACTCTGTTGGTATGTCTCAAATTTGAAACAGTCTTTCAAAAACTAAATAGTAATTTTGGAGTTAATGCATCCAATATCTACCCTTTCTTAATATTTTATGAAGCCAGAAAAACTTTATAGGCAGACCTTTTGCCTTTGCAAATGCATTTTGGGTTCTACAACATTGTCAATCCCAGTGTCTTGTTGCTGCCTTTATACCTTCGTGCAAGGCCTTCCACTGAGAATAACACAGCAAGGCAGATTTTTAACTTCAGTGCTTCCTTTTGCATTGTGTTTCAGCAGCACCAGCTGTGTTGCTTTGCCAAGGTGCAGGCGTCAGTGTGGATTCAAATTCCTGTCCTTTTGATGACTGTTAAAGGGCATAATAATAATAGGTTCAAGTTACTGCCAGGCAGTAGACATCAGAATTCAAATTTAGCTTAACAAAATACATTTATCTGGACTGCATTGCTGCTCACTATTAAACAGATTAAATCAATTTTCTCCATAAAACCATTGGGGGATGTTTATTTTCATGCACCCCTGCTGTATAGCTGTATGCTTCAGAGCAGGTTTTTCCTCTATTTTTGTTTTCTGTAAGAACTGGACAGAAATACCAGGTCATTTCTTCCCTTGTCCTCTGGATGATCATGGAGGCGCATATTAGATTTACACTAGTTAATGGAAATCTTTTCCAAGTAGGCTCTGATAATACAAGTTAAAAAAAAATATTATGAGTGCAACGATCCAGTTGGCCATAGATATGTCAAATTAAGCCATTATAAATATAAAAGTTACTAAGCAGACACCAGAGAGAGAACCAGAGAAACCAGAAGGAGGGTTCTTGTTCTAAAAAAAGAAGAAAGGAAAAAAAAAATCAAAAAGAAAATCAAAAAGAAAAAAAAGAAAAGAAAAAAATAAAAGAAATGAAAATGAAAAAGAAAAAAAAAAAAAAAAAAAAAGCTTGTATAAATGTCCCTGATGCTTTTAATGCAGAACAGAAACCTTAACCCTTGTTTCTAGGACTAATGATACTGCTTTCTTTGGTTTAAAATGGATTAGTTTTCCTTTGTTTTTTTAAAAGAAATACTACATGCTGTAGTCTCAAGCTCACATGAATGGTAAAGATGGAAAAAGTCATCTGAAAAAGATGAGAGAGAAGGGAAAGAGGGATTTATGCCAGAAGGAAGGAACATTTTTAACAGTTTAATGTTGCATTATCCATTTTTGATGGTTCCTAAAATGTTTTTTAAAAATTAAGTAAATGGCCATTCTTGAGAAGTTTCCATTACATCTTGAATATACTTCATTTATCTAATTGCCTCAGCAGATAGATATATCTGATTTTTGAAGGCCTGATTTTCTAGCTACTATGAATAATAGATAACTTATGTTTTATACTTTTTTTTCTTTATTGAGTGTTTCCGCATTTTTATCATTTGTCTCATATAAAAGGTATATCCTAAGCCTTTATCAGGCTGATAAAATAGATTATAAAACATTTTGCTATTTTAATCATGATTTGTATTTATTCTACACCCAAATTTTTCTGTTTTTCTGATCATAGTGTATTGTATGCTTTGAAAATACTTTGAGGAAAACAGCTTTTTTTTTTTTTTTTCTGGTCTTGAATTATGCTGAGGCTTTTGGAAATGATGAACTCTTGCTTGCGGATTAGTAACCTGAAATGTCTGTCCATAACTGGTCTTATTTCCTACTGCTGGCTGTGTGTCCCTAGAGCCTAACACCGCATTAAGCTGCCCACTTGTATCCCCTGCGCTCTGCTCTGTAGAGACGTGCAATGAAGGTGGAGTCCCAGAGGGTCTGTGCTGCTGAAAGGCTCTAGACACACATACAAGCTCACCCTCTCAGTCTGCCAAGACAAGAAAAAAATAATAATAATAATCTTGTCCTAAGCCTTCCTTGCACTGTGGAAATAAAAGAGGTGGGGGGAGTTCCTTTTGCTTGTTTTCTACTTGTGTTAAAGTCATAGCCTGATACCTCTCAATTTCTTTTGAAGGTGCTTATCAGAAGTACATCTACCCACAGAATGCCGTCATGCTCCTGCATTAGGATGAAGGCATGAATAATGCTCTTTTAAATTCAGAGTTGTGCTAAAGGAGAAAAAGGGCATGAGCATTAGGAAGGCAAATCTTGATGGACTTCACTTAAAAAGCAAATTTTTACTTGTACGGATTTTTTTTCAGCACGTGCAGTGAGCTGTCATGTTTTTGAACCTCCTTGTCCCACTATGGAATCCATGGCTTGATACAGAACAGAATTACTGAAATCTTCAGTATGGCAAAAGAAAAAAAGTAGGTATTTATTTTCATAATCTTATGCAGCTTCTGAAATGAGAACTCTGTTTTCCTGCACTTATAACTGGGAACTGCTTCACCAACAGCTATTATGGGGACAGGGAGGTGATCACTTTTCACCTGTGCTTGTAGGGGCATCGGAGACTGACCAGGCTGGTGGCAGGATCTGCCAGTAGGTCCCATGGGTAGGGAACTGCTGGTCCCCACTCACCAGCTGGCATGCCCAGTGCTTGTCCCTGTGCTGAGTGTGAGGAGCAATCCAGAGGGCAGGATGGGCAAGGGAGATGGGGAGGGAGCAGGACAGGCTGTGTGTTCACTGCACAAAGACAAAGAAATCCTCATCTGTGGGAAGCAGGAATCATACTGTGTATTTCACGAGTCTGCAGAGTGGCTAGCTGCATTTCAGCATTTAAAGAGAATTGCCTAACACAATACGTATGCTACATTTAACAGTTAGGAGAGCTCAGATGTCGTGTGCAACTAACTGGCTGCTGGGGGCCTGGAAATGCCCAACCACAGCAGTGTGAGTACATTACCGTGACTCATTCCTTGACTGAATGAAGCTTTCTTCTGCTTTATTGGAGATAAATTATAGGCCTAAACTCTAACCTGAACACCAGCTCTGATGAAGACACAGAGCTGTGACCTTTTCTCTATGTTCTTTCCTTTCCTTTTCCGGCCTTAGAGACTAATCCAAGCTCCTGCAAGAGCCTGAGGTATTTCACCTCTGTAGACATGGATAATACAAGTGGCGAATGGATCAGTGCTAACAAGATGAGTAAAACCATTTGCTTGGCAGGCAGTCCAGGTGATGGACTGAGGTGACTGACTGCAAGTCAGTAACCGTTCAGTAGCCAAATCTTGCACACATTTCACAGTGGAGTCAGAAAGTACATGCATGAATGTCAGTAAATATGATGCTTGCCAACATTTGTTCTTATTGTGATATAAAACTACAGGATGAATCAGGGGCAGAGAGGTGGGTCTGCATATTTGGATAATTAAAGCCCTTTGTCAAAGTAGCACAGTAGAAAATCAGGTGCACAGGTATCATGAGCCACAACAGCGTTCTCTGATTCCAGTATTAAGATTGAGCTCCTGGTGACTTTTTATAAAATTGCATGTCATTGCTCAGTGACACTGGTGTGGCAGGACTTTTGCTCTCTGGTGTTGTATTTCTGTGCCCACAGAGCAGAGAAATGATCCAAGCTTTCTTTCTCCATATCTGCCCTCCCAAGTGACAGGCAAGCTTCTGTGTTTTGTGTTTAAATCTCCATCCACCCAGCTCCAATCCTGCACCTTTCCCCTCACGAGCTGGCACTGGGGGCTGGGGCATAGCAGGGCTCTCAGCAGGTTCAGGCCAGGATGTATCTCAGCTGTGGCCCCCTCCCTGCTCATGCTGAGAGCTTCTCTCGCTGCTTCAACCTGAAGCCTCACCAGCGTTCCCTCTGAAGGGTGGCCACCTCTCCATTTTCTTTTCCTTGAAATACACTCACCGCAGTAACCTCCCTCTTTCACACTGGCAGCAGAGGAGCGGTGCCACTGTGATGTGATGCACTGCATTTCCCAGAGCCCAGAAGGAAGAGAAAGCACATGATTTGGAGTATGACATTAGCAGGAGAGCTGTGCAGCTGTGGAAGGGAAGCAGCAGAGAGGCACTTCATCTGTCAGGACAGTGAGGAGTGTCCTGGCAGTGCAGCTGCCTGAAACTGCCTGGGATGCAATGAAAACATGGAGAGGACATTGCAACAAAAAGTGCTTTCCAGCATGTCATCAAGGCATTTTCATGGTTATATGTGCAGAGGGACCTGGAGTCCTAAAGCAAGGAGCCCACTGCCGGCATCCCATCAGCAAGAAGGGAGAAGGAATGCAGTCCTTCCCAGGGGAGCTGGGTCTGACAGCGAGGGAAGCTCTGGCCCTCCTGCCATGGCTTGTCAGGTATCTGACAGGTGGGGACACTTAAATGCCATTTGTTGGATACTGGAGTTGCAAATGAGTGGTAAATCTGCTTGGTGCGGTATGACTGGATGAGGGGTCCTCGCTGCTGGGCCTGTCAGCTCTGTCTTAACGTAAGGAGAGAGAGAGAAGAAAAGGTGACAGGGGTTCCTCTGAAAAATGCTCATTTTGCAGCTCCATCTGGATGGGTCTGATTTTCTGCAGTGTATGTTGTGCAGAGACAGCTCAGAAGCAGCAAAGGGAGCTGTGACAAGGCAGAGGCAACCATGTTGAGATGGCTTGCACTGGAGCTACCAAACCTGACAGAAAGTCTCCCTGCTACAGCTGCAGCAGCAGCCTCAACTTCAATTGTAGGTGACATCTTGGTGTTTCCATATCCCTAGAAGCTGAAGTAAATTGCTCAAAGCATGGACTTTTCAAGGCCTGGCCACCACCTGGGTGTAACAAGGGAGGAGAACCTTGTAGCTGTGACAGGAGAGCTGGGCTTAGCACTAGTCAAAGGGGGAGTACTGCCTATCAGAAAAGCCTGGATGAGGTACCATAGGTTTCCTGACTGGCAGTAAGGATACAAAACAAAGAATTTGGAGACGTTGTTGAAGGTGCAAGAGGAACCCATGCATCAGATGCTCCAAGCACTCCAGCTTTGTGTTACTGCATATGCATGGTGCTGCTGCTATTCCATATAATTGACTAGCAAACCCCCTAGAATCCACCAGTGCCTTGGCAAGATTTTTGCCCTCTTGACACTCTCCCCATTCACATGCCCATTCCACATCTGCCTTCAGGAAAATGCATCTTCCTTGGACATGCTGCATCCACACTAATACCAGGACTAGTGCTTGGTTCTAATGGTTTTAGCTAAATCAGCAGAAACATGAATATTATGTGGCTATAAATTCAAGCAAATCTCATCTGCCCGAATAGCAGCTTGACTCCCTTGTATACAAAATCGCATACAGTTCAAATTATCTTTTCTTTGTAATACACAAGATGGGGTGGTTTTGTTTTCTGGTTTTTTGTTTGTTTGTTTGTTTGTTTGTTTGTTTGTTTGTTTCTGTTCTTTGTTAGTTTTTGTTGTTGTTTGTTTGTTTTGTTCTTTTCCTATTAGAGTTGCTGGCTATTTACAGTCCATAGGTAAAACTCATTCAGAAACTTCATGAGGCTGGCTAATCTTTAAATCAGAATGGCGTCTGATTTCTGAACATTGGTTTTCTTTTTGTAAGGCAAATTCATGAAGGAACAAGAAGGCTTTTCAGCCTGCAGAGTTCATAAACCTCTGGCAGGTTAAATTGGAGAGTAGGATTATCTGGCCTCCCCTTCCACTGCTAAAAAATAAATAAAAGAAAAAAAAATAATAGTAAGAAAAAGCAAGGGGAAATTGCATCAAAACTCCCAATGAAGAGAGTAAAGGAATTCAGGGCTGAAAGCTGTGCTGCCGATGGTACTGTGTGAATGCATGATCTTGTACTTTAAAAATATTTACTCCCTTATGACTCAACCGTGCTGCAGGAGGGTAAATTAAAATCTATCATAAAGATTATATGCAGAGGGCACATGGGTAAATGTGACAATAGGGAAGACTAAAAGAACTTTTCTTGCAAGAAATCCTCACGATGAGTCAACAGATATCTGGGGGCGACCTGGCAGGGCACTGTGAGGTCTGGCAGCTCCCTGGGTGAGCCAGGCAGGGCCCACCAGGAGCAGGGCACCAGGGCACCAGGACAGCCCCACAGCCTTGCTGGGGCTGGGCTGAGGCCAGGCTTGGCTGTGGGCCCGCGGGTGGGCCTGGCTGGGCAGGAGCCATGGCTGGGCAGGGCAGGGCTGTGGGGAGCTGGAGCCTGGCCCTGCTGCGGCCTCAGTGGGGCAGGGGCCCTGGGGCTGCTGTGGGGCCTGGGCCTGGGCAGGGATGGGAGGGACTGGTGGTGCCCTTGGGCCATGACAGGAGGCACCTGAATCGGCCTACCTGGATTTTCAATAAGACTTTTAATGAGGTGACTCAGCAAAGGCTCTAGGGAACCTGGGATAAGAGGGAAAACCCTTTCATGGACAGAGACAAAAGGTTGAAACAAAGAGAAGTTAGGGATAACTGGTAAGTTATCACAATGGAGAGGTCACCAGCCTTCCAACATATTCATAAATATGCTGGAAAAGGGACTGATGAGTGAGGAGATGCAGCTTTTTGGCAGTGGTGGTAGTAGAGAGAAGCATCAGCAGTGCAAAAACTTCAGAGGTGAGTGACTGAATGATAAAATGGCAGACTAAACACAGTGTGAGCAGAGGGTGCCACACTGCAAGGAGAAAACAAACCTTTGTGTTGGACTTGGACAATTGTGGCAAGATGAAGGTCTTGTCTTGAGGTGCTGACAGAAAACATCCACACAATGCTCAGCAGCAGGCAAAAAAACAAACAAAAAAAAAAAAAGGTGAAATATCAGGATATGTTCAGAAAGAACAGACAACAAAGCAGGGTATTGCTATGTCCCTCTCCCTGACTTGGCCTCATCTCAGGTGTGCTGTGTCCCATCTGTGAAGGGGATGCACCAGAGCTGGAAAAGGTTCAAGGATGGCTTCTGCATGTAGCATCACATTGTGGGCTGGGACACCTCAGCCTGGAGAACAGATAACTGGGGGAGGGTATGACAGATATGACAAAGGTCACTGAGTCACAGACAGATTAAGGGATGAAGGGGACTGAATATTTGCCAATTACTTCTAGGGGGCATCACAGGAAGCCAGCCGGTTGTGTATTCAAAGCAAATTAAAGTAGTTTATTGCCTGCCATTTATTAAGGCCTTGGACTCTTGCCATAGGATGCTGTGGATGCTTAATGTTCTCATCAGTTCAAGAAAAGACTGGACAAGTTCATGGAGGAGAAGTCTATATGCAGCTATTAAATAAAACAGACAACCTCTGGCTCAGGAAATGCCTGCGGCACAAAGTGTTGGAGGCTGGCAGACTATTCTGGGAAAATATGCTTGCTCTATTCTTACACTTCTCTCCAGGCATCTGCTTTTTGGCTACTGTCAGACAGATCATTCAGCTACATGGACCTTTTGTCAGCATCTGTTTTCATATTTCGGTATTGTCTCAGTCTATCCTTGATGCAGAACACACGCTTACTTCTTGGTCACCATGCTGTTAGTCAGAGTTGCTCAAGGTCCTTCAAATTAAATATATTTGGCACCCTCTTTTCCAAGAGCTAACATCCTCCTCTACTGACTTTCATGGAAATATGCACTTGAAATTTTCCTAGGGCTTGGGTAAGCTGCGTGTTTTGGCCCTAATGCTGCAGGACCACAACAAAAGTATCTGTGTATTTGGATCAAAAAGGATGCCAGTACGTTGTGTCCTAAGCCATTACATTCCTGGCTTAATGTTTCTGTATGGTTTTCCCCTGTGCATGTCATGTTCTTTATATTTCTTACCTACTAGCCCCTGAATAAAGAGGAAGCTGAGTTGGGCTTCTGGATTTTCTCTAACGGGGGCTCCAGCATGTGGAGATCTGCTTTTTCGATGCCATTTGCAGAACTTATGGTCATCTGCATGGTTCCCAAAGTGGAGCCAGGGACAGGGGGTACTTTCAAGCCAAGGTAAAAAAAAGCCATTTAAAGCCATTGGAAATACACTCTGTAAATATGTAGTTACAGAATATTCATGTCAAATCATAGCTAAAAGAGACAAGACAGACAAAGGGCAAGAAAGTTACAAGCAGAAGAGGTGAGCTGACAAATACGAATGTGAAAGAAATTGCCTATCCATTCTCTGTCCCAGCCAGTGTTGTAATGACTTCCAGTACATAAGCCATGACAACACCTGCAGCTTTATGGAGGAGCCCTGCTACCTTCTCAGATGCAAAGCTGTGATAATGCAGTAAAATATCAGTGATGCATTTTAGTTTTCAGTTTCATAGCCCCCGGCTATTTATCAAGGAACCTGATATAGTGAAAGACTACCTGTTTCCAAGCTCAAGACAAATGTAACGGAGACATAACCCTTCTCCGTAGCTTAAGGGCCCATGTGAGTAAGTCAACAAAGCCATTAAAAATAAGTCTCAGACTTTGCCTTCCCCCTTCTCCAACAAAGATATCTCTTGTAGCAAATCTGGTGCGAGCGGGCAAATATGTCCCTGCTCACACTGGCCCAGAAGAGAGACCATCTGAAGTATTTTGTACTCTGTTGGACTCACACAAGTTGGGAAGTGAGACTGGGGAAGCTGGTCACAAAGATACACTGCTTTTTCAGGTCCTGCTGACTCCTGTCACCTACAGGGAGAACTTGGGACCCCTCGAAGTGCTCAATTTCTTTAAGATGGCTGTGCTGTATCTTTGTAATTGTCACCACAATTTGCCTGCAGCCTCTGCTCAGACAAAGAAGTTTAAGCATCTCTGCTTTCCTCTATCAGTTTTTAAAAGCAGCATTCTGTTGCTGTGCTAATTTCAGACATAAGAGGCCAAGTAAGGGCATTTATCTGCTCCATCAGGTATTTAGCAGTATTAAAGAATTGGCTCTGGTGCTTAACAACAAAACCTAATCCCTGTTAGATGCCTGGAAGTCAGGGCATGGCCAGTGAACACAAATTTGGTACAAACTGCAAGCACCAAGTGGCAGTTCATGGCTATGTGATTCCCACACTTGCCTGAAGGAGGCGGAGGTGCTGTCCAAATCAGCAACATAAAGTTACTCCTCTGCTTCTTAAAAACCTTCTGCCTACTACTGGCCCTGGGCCCACACAAATACCCAAACACAGCAAGGAATATAAACTCACAAGGGTCTCAGCTTTCATAATATGACTAAGTTGTTTTGATTTAAGAGTGCTTTTCTTGCCAAGATTGGAAAAAATGAGTCCATTCTCTTCACGGCTGGATGTCAAAGTACACCAAGGTTTTCAGACAAATGCCCCAAATGCTCTCACTTAAATGAAAGACTGGACCAAGACTGGAGTGTTGGAGAACTTAACTCTTTCTTCAGTACTGTTTTTAGGAAACCTGGATAAAAAAATAGGAAAGGAAAGACCATTATCGACTGAAGTTAAAATACATCTAAGAAGATAGGGAAATCATGTCTATTTCTCGTTCTGTTCTGAGGCCAAAATACACATTCGTTTGTTCAGGGTGCTGTTCTGTAGGTCACAGAGCATTGGCAATACTTGAAAGCAAAGGAGGAGGATGGACAATAATATAACAATACAGTGGGGTCAAGTCCTTGCTCTGAGGATGGCTGAGATCACCCATACTTTAAGATGAGAGAGAGAGAGGAAAAAAGTGCAAACAGAATTCCTGTGCTGATCTTAGGGTACTGCGACACTATTTGAAATGTTCCTGTACTTCACCTAATGTTCTCCACAGAAATGCCTGCAATACTTTAATACGATTTGCCCCGTAATGCACAGTGTACAGATAAAATGTACAAGCAGCAGTACTGGTGCTTAAATATACCCTGTGTCCTCTCCAGGGTCATCAATAAGAACTCTGTGCTATGTAATCTCAGCTTGTCCTTCTTTTCTATTTTTTATTTTTTTTTAATAAGGTGTTCTTCCTGCAGTGCCCCTTACAGCTTAATATAAACATGGGCTCGTATTGCAGGAGCTCACAGCAGTGTGGAGCAGCAGTCTGCAGGGACATCTGTCACTCTGAAGG
Organism: Anas platyrhynchos; assembly: GCF_047663525.1. Classification (NCBI taxonomy): domain Eukaryota; kingdom Metazoa; phylum Chordata; class Aves; order Anseriformes; family Anatidae; genus Anas; species Anas platyrhynchos. Next base: position 88,230,247 of record NC_092588.1, on the reverse strand, counting down.
AATCTACACGTTTTTGGATCCCTAGCACATCTGCAGGCCTGCATTTATTCCCTATCAGAGCTGGCATTTCAGGAAAAGCGTTAGACCAAGGGTTCAATTCATCTGTCAAAACAGGGATATTCATTACCATTGCAGATGCAGCAGGTTGTCCAAGACATCCACGAAGACTGGCAGGGCTGAGGCAGACCCTGAGGAAGATTTGTGCCCTTTTGCTTTGGCAGAGGGAGCCCAGGCAGGTGCCTCAACTCCATGGCTTGAGCTGTCCTTATCTCGACAAACGTGCTTCCAAAAGTTACAGGGCAGATCTGTTTGGGTTATGTCAGGCAGGCTGTGCACTGGGCCACAAACACACATGCAGAAAAGCCACAAATGGCTGGCTACGCAGGCAAGTACAGAGATGACTGTCATATGAGCATATGGTCACTTTGGAAAGCTGGCTGCCACAACTTTTATGCAAATATTTACTCTTTGAGAAAGGATGGTTCAGGCTTCCTTTTCAAAACCAAAGGGTTTCTGATGTTTTAAAGAAAAACAAAAAAAAAAAAGTCAGACATCTTAGCTGCTCCTGGAGGTCTGCAGGCCCCTCTCTGGGATTTGAGTGAAGAAGTCATCTGAAACCATAGCACTGGCTCCATCCCCAGCTGAAGGGGAGGGGATGTTGAGTCATAGTCTAGGAATCGCTGAGGATATCCTAACACCTAAAATAGCTGCGAGGACACAGCTCTGCTCTGTTTTAGGTTCTGTCATTTAGCTGCTGAAGAAACAGCGTCTCACGTTGAGCCCCAGGGGGACTGGAGGGGACGCAGAGCTGGTTGCACCTTGCGGTTAGGCTCAGGCTCCTCTGCAGCCCTGCACAGGAGATACTTTCTATCTTGCTATGCCTTGCTGAGGATGGTGCAAGGGATGGGGTGTCGAGCTGGGGCTGATGAGAAGCAAGACCTGCAGGGCTTGAGCCCCAGAGCCTTGTGTGAGAGCAGTCCTAATTCAGCATGGGGAGCTGGGGACCTCCACGGGGACAGGGCCGGGAGGGCTCCACATCCCCTTTTTCCCTGGCCCCTGTTGCCTGCTGCTGCAGAAAGCCTGGCTGCTGCACACCGAGGTGCTTTGGGTGTCGCAAGAGTTGCCCAGGTTGCTTTGCCTGCAGGATGTTCTGCGAGGTAATAGCAACATACACTGCTGCCTGTTTTTCAGCAATAAATAATCTGCTATTAAACAGTCACTTTGTTCTGTTTATTTGTTCCCTAGATATATTTTTTTTCCTCATTTTTCCTTTCCTGCTTCTGCAGTGGCTTTCACATCCTACATGCTTATTTTTTATTTAAAATCAGCATACTTTTATTCCACCAAGCAGATGCTCTGAAGGTCTCTCAGAAATCTTTGATGTTCTTTATTTTTTCCCTCAGCAGGCCAAGCTGGGAAAATGTTACCATAAAGCATTAACTGCATGTATAAAAGAGGATCAGCGGCCTTGCTTTCCATGATTTCAGACTATAAAATGCTGAAAACTACCCACTAAATGGTATTATTTTCAGTAGCTAAACAGTCGATAGATTCTTCACAAGTAAAAGCTGTTTTGTGTGGAAAAAAACTGGTGGCTGATGACAGCATGAAATTAATTCATTTCTGGTTTAAGCATGTTTTCCTGCAAAGCAGTCATCCTGGATCATTACCCAAGGTGAATGATTCATGTGAAAATGATAAATATTTGTGCTGAATTGTGGTGCTTGTGATACATTGAAAGCAATATCAGTTATAGTTGCTAAGCAATGACATGTTAAAGAAAAAGGAAGAGAAAAGAAAAAGAAAAAGAAAAAAAAAGAAAAAGAAAAAGAAAAAGAAAAAGAAAAAGAAAAAGAAAAAGAAAAAGAAAAAGAAAAAGAAAAAGAAAGAAAATAAGGAAAAAGAAAAAAGATAGGGATGCCTTTGGTATCCTCATAACATTCAGGAAGATTATCTGGTTTTATTTTGTTAGAAGGAGGTATTAATGCATTTATTCTGCAGAGGAAATTTCCCTTCTCTCCTTTTCCAGCCATTTTAATAAGATTAAACCCTCCTAATGAATAAGAAGATCAAATTTCTATTCACTTAAGTAGTAAAAATTACCCTAAATGAATCCACATATTGTCACAGCAGTGTTAGATTAAAAGCTGTGGCTCCTGTAACAGTCCATTCTCACACTGGGCAAATTAAATCAGTAGGACAAATCATGTCACCCATTACAAGATAGCTTATGGTTAAGATTCTGCTGTTTGTGTTTCTTTCATCTCGCGAAGCTGGTCTGCAGGCTTCTGCTACCTGCATCATGCTGAGATGAAAACACCTTTTATGAGAGCAAAGGAGACTTCTTCAGGTGCCTGGAAACAGTGGTCCTTGGACTGGTCCTTGCAGTCTGAACAACCTTTCCTCTGCTGAAGATTTATTGGCATGCAGCAATTCATTTTAATTCTTCATTTCTCAGAGAAAAGGAGCATGCTGGTTTTGTCAGATGCACCCAGATGCAGGTAACTCAAGATGAGGTAGGTTCCCTTCCAATTGATGAAAAGTTGCTGGTTCTATATCATCAATAACTAAATATTTTTATTGTATTGAATAAAGCCTTAAGGCTGTGGGGACCCACGCTTCGTTGCTCACCCAGTGTGAAAGCAGAATATTCGGTACGTGCATTTATCCAAGTAGCAACCCCAGTTAGTGTCACAGTGCTTGATTTTCCTGGAATGCTGTTGTATTTCCTTATAGCCTGACCAGATTCAAAATACAGAGGACTCTGTCATACTGAGGCATGTAGCTATTTCTTGGCCTACTATTATTGATAACATCTGTCTCGTTATAATAATCTAGTTCTCTGCTACACTGGAAGCCAAGAAATGTGGTGCTTTGGGATCAAAACTATTGCTGGTTGTATTCTTGAGAAAAAAAAAAAATTTTTTTTTTTTTGATGGAACTATTTAAATCTCCATGAATTGTGAAATGAGATCAATTGCACTGACACAGAACCAAAGTATTTTCAAAACAATTTTAGAACTGTTTTTAATATTGGCCTTCTTAAATCTTGGGTTGGATACAACCTGTGTTACATTCCCTTCCTCCCAACCTGCCCCACCTCCTTCCAGAAATGCTTCAGTTCACTGTTTGAACAAAAACACTTAAAAACAACTCAGTGGGATCATAGGAACTTCCAAATAAAACATTTGGAGTTCATCAACATGTAGCATTTCACTGGTTTTAGCGTGATTCATTTGGATGTATGGTTGCACTCTGTGAACACTTTTTAAATTGTTTTCTCCTAGTTCGGGGTAAAACAAAATCTGAAACCTACGGTGCTTTACGGGAAAATGGCATTTGCAGATTGGCGTTGGCTCTTTCCAGGAGACATAGCTTTACCCCTCTCCACTCCTCTTGCGTAGATGGCAGCCTGTGAGGCATAACTCACTTTTGCAAGTATTTGAGCATCTATAAATGAGTCTTACAGGAAGGTCAGTGGCTAATCGTCCTGATAGTCAGAAGCAACACTAGGAAATTGGATCAAAACTCCGTAAGGTTTTACAGGTTCCTGTAGACCGTAATCCTTTCCTGGCAAAACCCGTGGTTACTTGACAACTCTGCTTACATACATTTAATATCTTTTCAACTCCCGCTGTGATCCTGATCCCCTACCAGGTCAGCAGCGAGCTGTCGGGCTCAGTCTGCACTTTCCAACCACCCTGGCTTCGCCTGGAATTTGCTAATAAAACCAGCTCATTTAATATAAATCTCCCGGAGTGAAAAATCACAATCTGATAAGACTGACAGCAGGAACAGCTGAAGCCTGGCTCTGCCTTGGCTGCTGGAGCCGTCCAGCCAAGCCTCCTCTGGGGCTGCGCGGCTGCTGCGCTGGGCAAGAGCTCCGCCTAAGGGAAAAGGACTGAAGTCCGCCCCGAGGCGATGCCACGGCTTGGTACCAAGAGGGGAAAAGCCTCCTGGGAACACCCAGCAGGATGAGTGATTTCTCACAGCTCTTCCTCATAATAATCAGGCAGCTACCTCTTCGTTTTATTGTTATTATTTATTACTTACTGTAATTTGTCTGTGAGCTGTCGTCTTCTGAATTTAGGTAGGGCTCGCTGCAACGTCTTGGTTTAGCGAGGGAGAAATGTGGCTCACTGACAGCTGGGGTCTGCCTTGCCCTTGTGAAAATGATGGAGATTTATTTCTGTGACAGAGACCTCCTCTCCATACCTGTTGCCTATTATTTCTGTCATCACCTAGTGACGTTTCCCGTGTCCTACCATGCTGGATGGGCCTAATGGCATTTTTTCTTGTTCTTTCCAAGGTCCAAGCTCAGTTACACGTTAATAAAGAGGAGGTTTTATTCAAGGTCCCCACACATGGAACTGCATTTTGCATTATGGGCTCTGCAGGATATCCATGAGGCTTGTGAAAATAATTCCTTTGGGCCTTGGAGGCCACATATGTGTAAGAGTCATCTCATCACATGAGAATCCTCCCACAGCTTGGTGACTTGCTTAGCATGAACCCCAGGCCCAGTGGCTCTGGATGAAACACGACCACCACTGTAAACTTGCTCTGTCTGGGGCTGTGCATGTTTTCTGCAGAAGAAAAATAAATAAATAAATAAACTCACAAGGAAGGAAACATCCTTGTAGCCACAGACAAAACAAAACAAAAACAAACAAACAAAACCATGATCATTGAATACATGCAGGGCGCTCAATTTTCAAAACACACCCTCTCTTACCCAGGGCTGTGCCAGCTGAGAAGGATCACCCACTAGGCAGATGCCAAATCAGCTGTGAAATCACCAGCTTGCTCCCCTCCTATGTCCCCTTGCTGGGATCTGTGCTGCTCTTCTCCCTCACGGGTGCTCTCTCTCCAGCCTGGTGATGCTGTCAATGCTTTGTCAGCAGCGGAGCAGAACCGCAGTGATCTGTGGAGGAGCTGAATCATGTTTGGCCTCCAGGTGTGCAGCACCAAAGGTCTCAGCACATGGTTTGTTCCTACCCAGGTATTTCTCTGAGTGTGCTGGTTGCTCGCCCAGGGGCTGGATGTTGAACCTGGGCTTCCCAAGTCTTTGTTTCACAAGGATTTGTCTTCCGTTTCTGTACCGTAATGGTGTTGCTGATATTGAGAAGAGTTGGTAAGAAGCCATGGTTAAGGCAGAAAAGTGGTATATTTTTGTGTGAAGGATTAGAAGGAAGCTCTTGTGCCTTGACACCAATCCTTTTAACTCTGGGGATTACTACAGCTGACCACAAGGTGTCTGCTAATTATTAGCCACATCCAATTCCCCCCGATTTTAATAAGGAAAGGTTTATCTGTGATGCAGTATGTCAGTTTCTGAATTGCACAGTGTATTCCTCTCTGTTGTAAGTTTTGTTGAGACTCACGAGAGGTAGGGAAGACTGTAACTGCTACCTATCCCTCTGTACAGATGACTGCTTATGTTGTGAAACATCCACGCTATCGCCGTGAGCAGCGGTCACTGCACCGTTTCCCCCGCAGTGTTCCTGAGGTAAACATTTCCACGATAGGTATCACAAAAGTTCCCTGAGGAAGAAAACCACGTATTGTAATACAGGAAGGTTTCCTTTGCTTGCTTTCAGCACTGCTAACTTCTCGTCCTTGCAGTGGTCTGATTAATTGTCCTGCTTTTATCGTGATGAGCGTTACCGTGAGGCTGGCTGGCTGTCGAGCTAAGCTCAATCACAGCAGAGGAGCGCTAATTGCCTTGTGATGGGCACCACTTGTTTATTTTTATTATTATTTTTTTACAGAGTCATCCCAGGAAGGTGTAAGGCCCAGATCTCACTGCCCTGCTTATACTGAAAATGCCTTCCTGTGCAGCTAATGGCACTGCTTTAATTAACCTGACTTGAACAGGGCACCGCACGGCAGCGGAATCGAGTGGATGTTCTTTTTTAAGAACAAATTATAGGCAATTTAGGTAGTAGAATTGCTTATGCACCCAATATTCAATTATGTCTGGCTCTAGAGGAGAAAACACTTATCAAACAAATTGGATATCACTTTGCACGTGGCTATTGATGCTCTGCAGGGTGTGGGGAGAGGGAGCGGGCAGCCGGTTCCTTGGAGGTGTTTGCATCAGTGCTCATCGCTCCGTTCTTCACCTGCAGAGCACAGACAAACCTGTCATCTGAATGTGAAGAGGACCAAAACTTTCTTCCTCCACTATTTTTTAGTGGGGGAGAACAAACTCTTTCTCTCAGCTGAGATAATCCTGCTGTGATGTGAGAGTCTGAATCCCAGACATTCAGTTTCATCCCCTTTATCAAGCAGCAGCCCGGCACACATGTGCTCTATTTTACTTTATGGACCAGCTCATCTGGTGCTGCTTCATGTTGCTGTTCCTAGGATTGTTCTCCTTGCCCGTAGCCATCTACTTCTTCTCTCCAGACAAAATGGCCCAGGAGTGCAGGGGATATTGTGGTTCGCTGAGGTTGGATTTTATTCAGGTATCAGGGATAAACAAATTTGTGCATATACAGTGGGATCCCAGTCCAGACTTCACGAAAACTCCATGATCATCAAGTAACCTGATCCGCTGGTGGACTGCAAAGACTGAACTTTGGCTTGGAAGTAATGTCAGCAAGGAGAGCTCCTTTGTGGGAGCTTACCTATTCCCCTATTACCTGTAGTGAGGCTCATATTTATGTTACATGGTCCTCAAATGTCAATTTAAAGCAGCTGACCTCTGGGGGAAAGGGAGGAAGGCAGCAGCACACCAACTTCAACGCCAGAGAAACAGTTATGGTTTCGGTCTAATAATTTTGACTTCTAGGTAATTAATGTTAGTAGGTTGAAACAGCCTAAAAAATACCTTATGTTTGATGTAGCATATGTATTTTGCTGTCCCAAAGTGGCCGGCATGCAGAAGGATGGACTTTTACAGAAGATGCTAAGATCTGCTGAGCTTATTGCCACAGGGCAAACTGATGCTCTCTCTGACGACTGGTTTGGAGCTGGTTGACACGGTTTTTACCAGGGACAACAGAAAGGAGCATTTTCTGGGTTAAATAAGCTACAGCTGTGCCCTGCTTATCACCACCAAAAGTCATTTTTCACTCATGCCACCATTATGATCTTCTAGGTTCACTTGTTTTAATCCTTTAGCTTACTCCAAAAACACCAGTTCACCGTTAACTGCTGGTTTTGCGGTGCACACAGAGAAATTTGGAGTACAATGATTTTGTCTCCTTTTTGTCATGTTCAGAAGCAGAGAGTGGCTCTAAGCTTGGGTATCCATGGCTCAATTACTGTGTTAGTCCTCTTCAAATAAACCTTGCATTTAAATACCCTGTGATTTCATAAAGGCTCTTTGGGGAGGGAGGGAAGGAGTGTCTCCTATGCAATATTTCTCTCTTCTGCTCTAACTTCTCCTCTAAATAACAGCATTTTCCAGATATCATCAAGGTTTATTTATCTATCTTGCAGGTTAGACCAAGGTTACATTTCATATAACCCTGCAGGAAAGAAAGTTATTGTTCTCATAGTGTATCTTTTAACTCATTGCAAATACTGTGCCATAAAGCTGCTAAAAGAGGTAGAAGTATTTGTATCAAAGCTCTGATTTCCACTCACATGGGTGCAGACCTTGTGCAAGTAATCCACTGGCACATCCCTTCCTCCAGTGTGTCCATAATCCCTCCCCAAATTATTTGTTTTTATTATATATATCAGTAAGTGAGGATGGTTTCTCTTTTATGCAAGCAGAAAAATACTTGGTCATAGCGCACTTCTGCTCTGGGGGTTGTAGTACCCAGTGCTGTGGGTTAAAATAGTGTTACTGCTTGCTTTTGTGTTCCTGAGCAGCATCACACACTTCAGTTTTGCAGAGGAAGCTTCTACAAGAGGATGAAAGGTTGCAGAGAGGAGCCAAAGTGCTAATGTTCCTATGATTAATAATCACCTACTGCCTGTTCCGCATTACCAAACGCTACCGAAAATAATGACGTACCTGCAGCATAATGAACTTCCCCTAGCTCATCTGAAAATCTCTTTATCTGGATATTTTGGCTGTCCTCCACTTTGGCTAAGTAAAACTGTTTTGTCATTGGGAAACCACTTGAGAATTCAAGTTGAACAGGACGAAAGGAAAAAACAAAAATCCCAAAGAGCAGCTGACAGCCCGGTTTGAAAGATGCTTCTTGTAAGCACAGAGGCCCAGGGTAGCAAAAGCTAAAATGCTACAGGCTCTTAAATTTCTGTGTAAAATCAGGATGACTGTTTTTCAGAAACACTTATTTTGATTTATAAAGGAAGGCTCTATAAAAATGCCTATACTTATAGGCCTGTATGTATAAAATTTACCTCACCGAAGCTGGCTTCAAAATCACAACCATTGGCTTCGTATTTTCTTCTTAGGACTTTGTATACAGCTACAGTTACTGTATATATAACAGGGGAATAACTTCATTTTACGCAGTTTTTAGGTTTGAATATAAGGTCTTGGGTTGACTCTAGCAGTCTAGAAGCTTGCAATTTGAGCCAAAACTCCATTGCCAAGCCATCCTATTAGCTCAGACACCTGGCACATGTGGCTGTGCGTTGCTCTGCCTCCATTTCTGAGACACGTGGGAGAGCAGTCAGTCTGAACTCCTGCTCGCTCCCATGGCCGGGCTCCTCTGAGTGCTGGGGCCGCACTGACTGCTGCTGAGTTACATTGTTAGATGCAGGTAGGCTTTAAAAAGCCCTACTGGAGAGCAGAGGCCCCTTGTGATATGCTATATGTGCACAGTGAGGAAGCTGTATTTTCAAATAAGAAAAGTCTAAGAATCTAAAATTTAATCAAAGTCCGTAAAGCTTGAGGGGGATTCAGGCATAGAGAAGCAAAGTGAATGAGAAGTTGTCAGTGAAGCTGGGATGAAAGCCTCTGTTCCTGTTTGCCAGTGTCCCTTTCCATCAATAGCTTTGTTTTCCCTGCACTGCCTTGGCCACTTACCAGCAGAGCTGAAGAGACTTTGGGCTTTATTTGTAATTTCTTCAACTAGCTCACGCCCTCAGCATACTTGTTTTGTTGTTAGTTTGTAAATATTCAATTACAAACCTCAGAGGAAACTTAAGAATGAAACCATATATACTTTAAAGAGTCATCAGGTGATGGGCATCAAATAATCTTTGAATATGAATGAAAAGTTTTTCTGAAATGAATGGCAACCAAAATGAATGAAAACCAGAAAAGGCATCCTTGTATTTTTCCAAGGAAAGGCTGGCACTGATAAAAAAATCCTCCTTCCCCTTAATAAACTTCTGCTTTCTTTCAGCTGATTCAAATTCAAAGTGGTGGAAGTTTCTGAGGTCAGGTGAGGATAACCAAGAAGCTAGCTCCTGTTGGTCCCTCATGTGATCAAGGGTTTTTGGTTTATTTTTTTTTGCATGGCTAGCAGGTAAGATCATGTACACTACAGGCCTAAGAAATTTCACATGCTTTCTTGCATCATATCCTGAAGGTGTTGGGTAAGCTGTTTTATGGACCATGATGAAAACTGTACATGTGACAATTTTGAAGACAAGAGTTCTAGGTGGAAATGGGGATGCCATCTCTAAAACCGTCCCATTCTTTGTATGTAGTGAAGTAATCAAGAAGATGCTCTATAGTACACTTAAATATTAATATTTCACTTCACCAAAATATACGTCTTCTAAAACTGGGTGTGCTGATCATTCCAAGTGTCTATTTTAATCCATCTACTGTCAATGTATTTTTCACTCAGGCGCTGCTTTTAGAAGTGGTTTCCAGCTCCGTGGTGTTGACATCTGGGAATCTTTATAACAATTTCTATAAATACCCAGAATCAATAATGTGGCTCCTCTGGGTAATGTTCTTATCTAGAAAGATATGTAGGAAATATTATTCACCATGTGGTTAGCACACGGTCCTCAGTTTCAAATAAATTTTAGGTAAAGAAGCCATCAGAAGACAAAAATTGAATTACAACTAGTCTAGAAGATGAATCGCCCTGCCTTCCAAAGGATTTATTTTATCATATAAGAAGAGGAAACAAAGAAAATTGGAAAGGAGAGGGGGAAGTCAATACAGAAAAACAAAATGCAACTATAAAGGACTGAGAAACTTTCAAGTCCGGAAGCTTCCTCATGTGGGCTGCCTTATATCCTACTCAAAAGAAATGGATGTCCCATTGATATGGAAAAAGCCGTGTTTTACAGGTAACTCTGTGTTTTAATATGTGCTACAGGATGGAGAGCTAGGGCCAGACAGCAAATCAGGTTTGTAATCTGATTCTTCTTTGAAAACCTCACCTCAAAATGGATTTCTGGTTTATAAAGGGGTGTGATTTGGTAGCTTGCATTTGTTTGCCGTGGAAAAAATCTTTTACAGTGGAATGCTTAGCAAAGCTTCATTTCCTTTCTGATATACTCAGCAAGAGACAAGCAAGAGTTTTACACAGTGTGAAGGTAGCGATGATTTGAAAAATCCTTAAAAAAAACTCTTATGCAATAAACAAGTTGTTACAAAGATTGATGACACACATAGACTTGGTTTTTGTGGCTGAATACTGGTAGCTGCACTATTTGCACACATCCTCCTTATGGCCTCGCGACCTCCAGAGCAAAAAGGGAAAGCTTTGCAGCATGTTCAAGACTTGCCAGTTTAAGAAAGGATTGAATCCCAGCCTCCCAGGGCATGGAGGAGTGCAATAATGATGGAGCTGCTGGGCGCCTCGTCCTTCACTGTGCTTCCTGTCGTGCTCAATCTGGCAGGGAGGCTCTGAGAGTATTTACTGCAGCCAGCCCAATGTGGGAGGGAGGGAGGGAGGGAGAGGAACAGCAACCTGCAGTTTGTGGTGGGAGTTACGTGTAAGCTTTGCTGTGTTGTTTGTTGTGTGTGGTGAGATCTGTGCAACTCTCAGCATGTTCAGCAGCAGTGGGACCTCCCTGGCAAAGAGCGAAGTGACTCGCATCCCTTGCATGATGGCTGTACAGAAGTGTTTTAGACTAGTGTTAAAACGACAGGAAGGACTTAACTACCTATCAGGGCAGTATTTAGGTACCTGAGATAATCAGCAGACTCTCTCAAAGCTCCTTATGCACAAATCAGGTTACCTTCACCACAGATGAGGCTCCAGAGTTAGGCTTAAGACCTAATATCTTCCTACAGACCCTGAGACCACAGCAGATGGATGTGGGCCAGGCAGCTCCCTGCCATCCAGGGCTGGCAAGGAGGGGAAGGTTAATGGCTGTAGTGGAGAAATAAGAAGAGGAGAAACGTAAGGACAATACACTGGAAAAAAAGAGAGAGAAACACTTGTAAAACATAACGTGATGTATGAAGTGCAATGCATGCAGATAGAAAATCATAGTTCTCAGAATCAAAACTGCAACCTCAGACCATAGCAGTGCCTCCCCCCCCAAAGAAAGATCATTAATTACAGCGTAAACAAATAGACCCTGTTAAAGTGATGGCTGCTTTGTATGCCAAGGCTGAATGGATGGTCAGGAGATGTTTGGTTTGAGCCCACAGCTCTCCTGATCCTCCTCACACACGGGCCAACCTCAGCAGACCCAGTGGCCACTTCTGCTCTCATGCACAGTGTAAAGCCCTGTCACCCCTTTAGGGTCAGGAAGGAAATTTCCCCGGGTCTCAGGCCAGGTTTTTCACTGTCCTCTGTGCCACGGAGCACCCACTGCCTACCACCACCACTTGGGCCCACCTTCTTCAGGCCACCTCCTGCACAGGCAGGCTCCTCATGCACTGCTCCCATCTCTCCTCTCCACACCTCCCATGGCTGCCTAGGAAGAATTTTATTATTATTTTTAATCTATTTTACCTCAGTAACTCTTAATTTGATTTGAGCTGTATCAGCTAAGGTTCTTATTCTACGAGATTTGCAGTCAGCATGGAACAGCATCACAGCTTGGACACACGAGTGCAGCCAGTGGTGCCAAAATGTATGTTCTTGCAAACATTACCACTGGGGGTGGAGGAAGCTGCTGAAGCTTTCCTTCACTTAAGGTAAGAGCTATTAAAAATGCCAGGAGAATTAATTTCTTGCATTTCATGCCCAGAGAGAAGGATGGGAGCACCGTGTACCCACGTGCTGTAAGGCAGTGGCATGGAGCTCCTCGGAAGAACCTCTCCGATCTCATTGCAGGTAGGGAGGAGCTGAGCCCGAGGTTAAGAGGTAGGTAGGTAGAGTGTCAAGCAGGGCTGTCTGCTAGGTTCATCAGGATCTGCCCCCTTCAGCCCTTTTCCTGGTAATCAAGGAGCCTCAAACAATGGAAGGATTCATGTCCTCCCATGGGTCGCTGGAAGAGGCTTGTTCCTGCCTTCTTGCACATTTTTCATTCAGTAAAGGAGGAGTGGAAGATAAATTAATTTTTCCATTTCAGACAGCTGGAGGATGTCTTTTAAGGGAAACAATTCCTGCACGCAGGAATGCCTTTTGCTCTTGCCAGGATTTTCTCTGTGGGGGTAAAATTTCCCCTGGACTCGAGCAAAAGCGGTCAGTGAATGGTAAAAGACAATCCATGCACGTGTGTGTGTGTGTACATACATATGTATATAGCCATGCTGAGCACCCAGAGGTCTCTCCGTTTGGTAATTCCACGTGTTTCAGCATTTTCAGACTGGGAGTGATCCCGGTCTACTGCAGCCTTGTCTGAGGTGGCATCTGCTGGGATTACTTCAGGTCCCCCCGCTGTCCCCTGCCTCTCCCTTAGAGTCACTAACAGGAGGTGAGAAGCAGTCACCCACTGCCTGTCCTTCCTGCAAGGCGATGGTGCAAACAGATCCAGCGAAGTGCCCAGGGCTGGGCTTTACATGCAGTCCCTCTGCTGAGGAGCATCCTCCTCAAGGAGAGGTTTTGAGTTCACAGCGGTAAAAGCATGCAGCACTCGAGCCATCGCAACGCTGCTGTGCTGCTGAAGCGCAGTGTAGCAAACGGCTTCAGAACCAGAGACAGAAAGTCTCCAGAAAATTTGGTTACAAGTAGCTTTCCTTTCTCCTTCTGCTGTGGCCACTCTATTTTTCCACCATGGGGCGAGATGGGGTGTGTTGATGGAAAGGGAAGGGCAGAACAAAATGGCAAACAAATTAAGGGCTGTTCTGCTGAACTGTGTAATGGATCGTCAAGTTTTGTGTGCAGATGAGAGGAGGATTGCTGGGCTCTGATGGCTTTTGAAGGTCAGGATGTGTCTCAGCTCTTGAGGTTGAGGTGGCATGAGCAGAGCCCATGCCTTTGGGGAAGGATGGGAGGCTCCTGACTTGCAGGTCCTTAACTGCAGCATTTAGCCAGCCTGGCTGACTCTTGGGAAGGGTCTGTCTGAGCTCTCCCCCCTCCAGCAACAAGGTGAAGGCTCAAGATCTGAATGCTAGTTTCACCTAAATGATGAAACTAAATGGAGTGTAAAGCTGTCTTATTGTGCAAAGCATACACCAATGCGTGTCAGGCATGGTGTGCCTCTATTTTTTTTGGGTGATGGATTAGAAACTGTTACACACACACACAAAGAATTTGTGAAGGAGACAGGAAAACTAACTTATCCTTATGAATGACTGGAAATAGTGAATCAGTCATTAAGGGCTGTTACTTAATATGGGATTGTGCTTGCATTTAAAGAAGGGTGGGGGGAGGAGTTAATTGACAAACAACGTGAGGCATACTTTTCTCCATGGGAATAAATGGGTGTTTTATTAAATATGTAAACCCCAAATTAATGTCCTATGAAGGTGGTAAACACTTGATGTGAGGATAAATGTTGAGCAGGTCTCCTGGAAACTCCTGTTTCATGGGCAAATGCCAAATCGTCATTAGTGGCAAACTGGAATGTTGATTAATTACCTTAATGTCCCGCAGAGAGCGATAGCCCAGATGTGTTTTGCTGGAACAAACACCCTGCCCCGTGCACGCTGAATGTGAGGCGCTGGCTTGAAATATGCTGCGAGTATCTGCCCATGCACAGAAAAGTTTCCATTTCAAAGTGTAAAAGCTTCTGTAGATTCTTTTCTGAAGTTCATTAATACAATCTGAATCTCCGTGGGACGAGGAACAGCGAAGTCTAACAAGTAACACTACCCAGACGGAGCCGGGCTGTGTCTGGATGATAGATTTCTTTGTCTAATGTGATCAGGGACTCACTGCACAGGTTGGGAAGCTGTATGTGAGTGGGCAAAACACCTTCTGTCAACACTGTTTGGACATCTTCTGGATCGAATTGCTTTCTTTATAAGAGAGATGGAGGAGTTACATTCAGGGATGCTCCCTGATAGGAAAAATGCATCTGGTGCTGAATTTTTGTTCCTATGTGGGACTCCAGCTTTATTCGCTTTGACTGGCTGCATTACTGAAAAGGGAAAAAAAAAATAAAATAAAAAAAATCTGTGACCTGCTGCAGGCACGCAGGTGAAGAGTTACAGGAGGCCCTTGCCTGCAATGGAGAGCAGAGTCAGAGCCAGCCCCGGAGCCCTCTGAGGCTTCCCAAGGACTGGGTCAGCTCCCAGGTGGCTACCAGAAAGGGCTGCCTTAGGTGGAGTCGTGCTACGGGGGCATGGGAAGGGGGACGCCGCTCACATCTCGTTTGTCTCCCACAGCAGCGTCCAGTTTCCCCTCTTTAAAGAGCTGGCTGCTCCGGTTCAGCGTGCCGAGCTCCAGCAAAGCCTGGACGAGGAGCGTGTGGTAACTTTGATATGCTCCCTTGGAAAAACAAAGTTCCCTGGTTTTGGCTGCATTTTTCATTCCTCCTATTTCAAATCTGGCAAGACAAAAGATGCAAAGAAGTAATTTTTTTCTTGGCAAGCAGCGGTAGCAAGGCCTAGAAAATGGGACCTATGGATTAATGTTATTCAACATAATTTTTGCTTTCACCAGTTTGACTGTTTCTCTTCCAGCCTCCTGGGTAGGATCAAGTGAGGTTTTGGGCTAGGAAGGGAGTCTGAAACCTGCAGGAAGTTCTCCTGGCCACCAAGAAACCACTGTCTGAAGCCCCTTCCATTCACCTTAACTCTTCTGCGGCAGCGGCCGTGGTGGCGTTTCTGGTCTCTGCCTGTGGCCAGTTCTGAGCCCTGCTGCTCAGATGGCACCAACAGGCTCGCCGGGGTGGACCTGTCCCAACACAGCTTGCGTTGTGTCAACTGGTGTTGAGACAGGTTCTGTGTTTGGCTCCAGTCGGCTGCTTCACGCTGAGTATGTCATTTTATGAGGCTTTTACAAATGTTCAGGCAGCTGATATGTCTTTTATCCTTCAAAGGACAGCCTGTCAAGCTGCTAGTCTTCTGAGAGAAGGGAGTGAATGGAAACAAGTCGGGGTCAACTTTGGCTAGAATTGGTACGGGCTGAGACCCAGGGAAAAGGAGAGGTTCAGTCTGTCAGGCGAGAACACGTTAAGGAGGAGGCTGATCGTGGGTTTCTACATGCCTGCAGGATAGCTGAGTGGCAACAGCAGGAAAAAATTACGCTACTGACTGCTCTTTTTCCATTATCTGTGGGTGATCTTTGAAAGGTATTTATGCTTCTCAGGGGCCTGTCTCCCAGTGTTTCTTTTTTTATTTATTTATTTTTTTTTTGCCACGTGATTAGTTTTAATATATGCATCACCTTTAACTCAGATTGTGGTTGCATTCTGCAGCACGTCATAAATCTCTCTTAAATCCAGGAGAACAGACAGTATCCAGCTGATGAATTTCTGAATGCGGAAAGATCTGAAACCTAATCTTTGATTTTAAGAAAACGAAATACAAGTTTTACCAGTTTTTAAAGATTTCTCTGGTATCCTCTCCAAGGTAGTAATTCAGCCCTAGAGATGGCTTTATTTCTTAGATAATAGCTGAGAGGTGATTCTAAAAAATGGCAGCTCACTGGGGATTTTGAAATTGTTACAAGGCATATGAAAATGAATTATTTTATGTAAGGCAAACAAAGAAGATGAAATGGTTTAAAGAGTACCTTCAATTCTCTCCAGAAAACTTCCTAACAGTTCATATTTTTCAAGCATTAGAAAATTGTCATGTTTGTTAAAGCATAATTATTGGGGTCCGAGGTCTGACAGATGCTAACTAATTTTTCAAATTTACTCCTGTAGAAATCTTGAGTTATCTTTAAAATACCTGTCAAGGTTTTAGAGGGTACTTTTCTATTAGTTTTTTGTTTGTTTGTTTGTTTGTTTGTTTGTTTTGTGTGTGTGAAAAGATTACTTTCCTTCATATAGTGGCACCAGCTTGTTTTGTCCTGTGCTACTCCAAGATTGTTTTGAGGTAGATCTCAATATTGGTAATCATCCCATGGATATTTCATTTACAGAATAGAGTTGTGATAAGCTAACATATTCTGTAGATAACAACATTATCCAGCACCTAGTATTAAAAGTTAACCAAATGTCAACAACCAAATTGCATATATTCTTTTCTCAAAGTTGCTGTTGCAGTCTAGTCCATGCTGCAATGCAATTCTTCAGTAGCTCATGCCATTTTGCTTAGTAATCATGTTGGTTTCGATGGTACCATATGAACTGAGTCAAAAAAAAAAAAAAAAGTGAAACAGGGAGCTACTTGGTACAGCTCCTATCAGATTAGTTTTCTCTGGTCAGAAAACTGTTTATGAAACAACTTTATTTCATATAATCGTTTCTATATTTTTAAAGTAAAAATGGGCTTTTTATTGATTCTTATGTTCAAGAAGCATGTGTCTAGTCCAGGGACCTCTGCTAAATTTGACTGCCTACACTATATGCCCCTAATAGTAATTATGCCCCTAATAGTAATCTGATAGTTATATTAAAAAAAAAAAAAAAAAAAAAAAAAAGGTTTATAACAATTTCAAAATCCTTTATGTGTAGCATTGACTGGAAATGACCCTGTTCTTGAGAGCCTTGGATGACTGTGCTTCACCACATACATTTTTTTGGATAGTCACCTTTAGTTTAAGCAGAAAACACTGTTATTCTTCAATGAGCCAAATCTGATTCCTTCTCACTTTAAAGTTGATATGAACGCGCGGGCCATTTCAAGCAGAAGTCTTGCTGTTTCTAGAGTGTCCCAACAGAAACTCAGAAGTTGCCCTTACACTGACAGTAGCTCATTGTTTTGCTGCCAGTGGGGACCACAGCAAGGCAAATGGAAAACTGACTTTGAGGTGGGTGGTGCAAAACCTTCAGTTTGTACTGCTCCTTGGTTCTCTTCCACTCGCAGTTTCAATATTCAGACGGGTTAGTGACTGAAATACATGCTGTATATGAGGTTTATTTCCAGTGTTGTTACTCTGGAGCATGGTCCTGGCAGGGCTCTCTGGAACTTCAGAGAACCTCACCCAACTCTGTAATCTGCTTCTGTGGTTGTATGAAAAAGTGTCTCTCAGTGCCCTTTAAATATATAATTTTTCCATAACTTGATTAATTTCATATAAGTTTAGTTCAGATGAGACTTTAAATTCTTCTGAAGGGGGGATACATGCATTTGGTCTACATAGAAATGAGCATAGAAAGGGAATGGAATGAATTCCAATCTTCTGCCACCACAAGTGAAAACATCTTAATTACCTTCATAAACTCATCCAGCTCCCTCTGAAACAGATCAGATGTTTTGTTGTCACTGTTTTTATTGGGATGCTCTTCCAGTAACTCACTGTGGCACTGTCAGAAGACACAGACAGGGAGAAAGAGGAGGAGGAGCGTCCTTGGTGTGAAGGAGCAGCTGGGATGTGCAGAGCTCTCCTGTGGCATGGACAAGGTTCTGGTGAGAGCTCGTGGGTCAGGCCCAACAGGGAGGACAGTGTGTGGGGGGCATGTTACCAGACTCAGGGTCTGGGTGAGGAGTGGATAAAGCCTTCTTTAAACCCGTTGAGAAAGTTGGAAGATGGCAGAGTCTGGTGCTCCTGGGCTCCGTGAACCTTCCCTGCTGGAAGGGCAGCACGGCCAGGCACGTACATGCAGTCCTGGAGACTTCTGGGGCAACTTGACAGAAAATGGTTGGGCCACCGAGGGATGTGCTGTCTCTGCTGAGGTGGGGGAGATGTGATCCGTGTCAGCCTGGGCTGTGGTGAGCGTGAAATACTGAAGGTGACAATCCTGAGGGGAGGGAGGAGAATCACAGAGCCCAGGCGTGGGGTCTCACAGGCCTTGAGGCTGAGTGAAGGGGCTCAGAGAGGTGAGGAATGACTGGCAGTTCTTGTAGACTGAGGCAGGGATTATGTGCAAGATCTCATGGAGATCAGAGAGGTCCCTGGTAGCTGGACAGAGCAGCAAATGTCACACCCATCTTTGACAACAGCCCAGAGGACAACACGGGAACCTAAAGGCTGGTTCTCTTCACTTTGGTCCCTGGAGAAATTATAGATCAAGTCCTCTTAGAGCCCATTTCTGGTCCTATGCAGAAAAAGGAAGGTTACTGGGAACAGTGACCTTTACCATGTAGACCAAAATGACCTTTACCATGGCTTTACCAAGGGTAAATTATGCCTGACCTCCTTGTTTGCTTTGTGTGTTTGAAAGACTGCATTTGTGGTTAAGAGGAAAATAGTGGATATAATTTGCCTCAACCCCAGCAAGATTTTCAAAACTGTCTGCCCAAATCAGCTTCTTTCAGTCAGGACATTATGCTCTGAATTGTTGGACAATTGGATAGCAAAAAAGTTGGTTGGATGTTCAGGTCCAGAAGGTGGTGGTTAATGGGACCTACACTGTCTGTAAGCCAATTATAAATGAAATAAATCAAGGGTCTGTGCTGGGCTCTGTCCCATGTGACAGCCTCTCTTTATCAGAGACCAGCAAGAAGAGACAGACCCTGCTGTTACTGAGTTTGCAGATGACTTCTGATTGCTGTGACACACAATCAGGTCAGGGCGGCTGCCCAGAGGGACCTAGCCAGGCTGGAGGTATAAACCAGCAGGCACTTCATGAAATTAATCAAGGGCAAATATCAAGTGCAGCTGCAGGCCAGGAAGCTCTGTTGCAAGGGTAAAGGCTGGAGCCCAGCTGGGAGCATTTCTGTGATAAGGCAGACAAGCTATGCGTGAGCCAGCAGCATGCCCTGGCTGCAGGGATGGCCAACACTGCCCTGGGCAACCCAGTACAGGAAAGGCATAAAGGAACTGGAGCAAGTTCATAAGAGGGCCCCAAAGCTGTCTGAAGGCTGGAGCACTTGCCCTGTGAGGGAAGGCTGAGGTCTTGTTCAGCCGGCAGAAGAGACAGCTACAGGGGAAGTGATGGGCCTGGGAGCTGTCTGCAGAGCCCCAGGACCCCCAGAGCAACCTGGTCTGACCTCAGAGCTTACCCTGGAGGTTGGGCCCTTCTAGCTTGAATTGTTGTCCGTGATTCGTTCTATAAATATTTTAAAGCTACCTTGAAATTACAGCTAAATTTATTTGCAATCTATTTGTGTCCTTGGGTTCTTGTGCTTCCTAGTGTTGTACTTTGCCGAAAAATTTATTTCGCAATGTAATAACTAAGAATAATAACATTCAGTCTCGACATTTGGTAAACCGAACAAGCCACGCTCTTCTAATTTCCACATGTGAAATACAGTCCCTGTTCCTTTTGCATCCCCCTCTCTGCACCTGTTCTGATTTGAATGTTTATCTTGCATTTAGGTGACTACAGCACTGCAGTACTGCACAAATCCAAGGTCAATGAAGAAATATTTGTATCCTGTGCTAGCTACACTTGCTACTGAAAACATTCTGCATTACAATATATAGATTATTATTTTTTTCAACTGTGTCTTGCCTATACTAACCCTGTGGCTGTTTATCATTCCCTGATCTCACTGTACATGGAAATACATAAGCTCAGACTTATGCAAAATTATTGTGCCACAGAAATGACTAATGATGACAAATCTTGCTATTAAAAAGGTTCTTGTGGTACTTGCCCTAAATGTTTTTCTAACTTGCTAATTTTCATTACTCTTAGTTGAATCATTTTCCCTCAAAAACTGTTAAGTGTTATGGGCACGAGTCTTTGAAACATTTGTACACAGAAATCTTGTCCTCTCTTTAATTAGATCTATTGATCTTTTCTGGAGAGTCACTTTCATCCAGCACCCTAATTTGGATGTGAATGGAAAAGATCTCTTTGTAACAAAATGTTTTCATATACTTTTGTTTTTAGGATAGTGTAAATAGACTGCTGAAATATGCCTTAAATCTCACAGATGATGGGTACCTAAAAGGTGTGAGACAACCTTTTAAGTATATTGAGCAAGGAATTAATTATTTGCCTTGTATTAAAAGTGCTTTTGAGATACTCTGATTTCTACTTGGTCATGTGGAATTGTAGTTCTTCTGGGAAATAGGACACCATTTAAGTGGTAATTAAGAATAATTAATTTCTGGTGATACAGCAAGCTTCCCCAATCATAGCTTCTCTTATTTCTCCACAAATTCCTCCTTTGGGAAATTTTCGAAAGCTACGATGGAAGGGAGTTCTCATAGTTCTCATTCTCAATGAGATTGCTAGTTGAATGTTGGTAATCTGTCATGGAGGATATTAAATGGCTTTTGTTGATATACCATTTGGCTGATCACAGCTGATATACTTCTTTTCCTTTAACTGTTGAAAGAGAAGTAACTCATCTGTAGATTCAGTAAGTGTACATTTGAGCTTGTGAGACTAATGCAGAATGCTGGGCCCTCTGTAGAGTCTGTCAGCTAAATGTTTATGAATAAACAAAGAGCTCTTCACTCCAGTGTTTATTTTCTATCTCCCTTTCAAGTGTAGTTGCAGAAGCGTCCTGTGTCTGGTCTTGGTATGTGGGCATTTTACAAAGGCAAGGCTGACACTGATACCAGCACCCCCCTGTTGATCCCTGAAAGGGAATTTTCCAGGCACAATAATCCAGGTACTGCACAAAATATGTCTAGAACTAGTCACCCGTTGGTTACAATATATTTTGGAACACAAAAGCATTTAACTTTGTATGAGCTGTGGGAGCCCAGCACTGCCCCTGGGTGTGCTACCCCATGCCAGCCCTGCCACAGGGCATGGCTGGGCCCAGCAGCCAAGATGACGGCGCCTCGCCTCAGGGACAGCCTGGGGAAGGCAGAGGCTGAGGGGGGCTGCGAGGACTGGCCCCAGCCCCCTGCCCTGCGCAGGAGTGGGGAATGGGGGCTGGGAAGGACAAGTTTTAGTTTTTATCTTTGTTTCTTACCTTGCAACTCTATTTCAGCTGGCAATAAAAGCGATTACTTTTCCCCAAGTTGAGTCTGTTTTGCCCATGAAGGTAGTGGGAAAGTGATCTCCCTGTCTCGACCCACGAGTATGTCCCACCTTATTTTCTCCCCATCATACAGAAGAGGGGCAGTGAGAGGGTGGCCACCCAGCATCAACCCACCACAAACTGTTGCAAGCAAGCCAGGGTTCTTGATGTTCAGCAAACTTAATTATTCACTTGAAAATTATTTCAATATCTACTTGGTTGAATATTAGAATTTCTGCCATGAGGCAGAAACAGAAGCAAACTCCATGGCACTGATTAGCTATCATGATAAAAATGAATACTGACTTATTTTTAATATCCTCTTTTGTTACATGGCGAAATTAAGGCTCTGCATTTATTCTACTTCATTTTCAGTTAGGATTTATTATTTCAGCAGTTGCAATGCAAGTTGTAATCTCCTCTTTATTTAAAGAATATGGGTGGACAATGTCCTATCATTAGAATAGTACTGGAAGCTCGCAGGCTGCTGAATGCAGCACTGCTGCTTGGAAGACAGTGTTATGTCTGTGCACAGGCACAGCTACAGCAGTCTGCAGATCTTGGAGTCTTGAGAGGAAATGTAAGACTCTTCCCCTGTCTGTGTCACACTCGTGTCTGATATCAATATCCCCATGGGAGAGCTAAAAGAAGAGTATGCATCTTCCCTAACATTTTTAGAACACCTGCTTGTCTTCCCACTTAACAGCATGGGACAATATATCCCTTACTTACTTTCATCAACCTGAACTGAAACAAAATAAAGACATTAGAAAAAAAAGCATGCTTGACTTCTGTCAACGTTTTTTTTTTCTTTTTGAAAGGTTTTCCAGTTTAATCCTCATGAAAGTGGGAAAAATAACAATAGTGGGTTAAAGCCAGAATTTAAGAAAATACATTTAAATATATATATATTACTTAAAAATGACTTTCTTCAGCATTCAAAGACCTAAGAGCTAAACTATATCATATACACCTCAGGTAACAAATTGACAAAAGCTTTAATAAACCAGACTATATAAAAAGCAAGAGGGTTTGTTGATTGTTTTTTTTTTGTTGTTGTTTTTTTGTTTGTTTTTTGTTTTTGTTTTTTTTTCAGAAAAAATGTATTTGTGATTTAGCTGATCATATAAAAAGCATTAATTTTTTTTAAAAAATGTGTATTTTTTTCAAGTGTTAATGGTTTCTCCATTCATTGTAGCTACATTCCAAAGCCCTGTAACATCAGGGCACATTATCCTTATCTGTGCAGCACAGTGAGTGTAATCATTACACTGAGGTCACTCTCATCACTACTTCCCCAGAGCCATTATCCTCTGATGAATCTTCCTGAGGCCTCATGCGGTTGAATAGATGTAACAATACGTAGCCACACTGAAATCTTGGTGAGGTTAACTGTGTTGGGTGAACTAAATTTCTGTTTCTAAATGCAGTCAGCGGTAACCACAATGTCCTTCCTGCTGAGGATTCTCCTCGATTGCTCTCTTCTATATCTGTAGCTTTATCATAATTTAACACATCCCAGTGTAGATTCACAGCCCTCCAGCGCTTAAACACTCGATAAACAGATGCACCTTCATGTACAATAAGTCCTGAAATTAAGAAAAGAAAGCATTAGTTCTTACAAAATGTCACTGAATATCATTTCAAGAGCAAATAAAGCTGTAACTTCATAATACCATGTTGTAACAAATCTGGCAACTGCCAGAATCCATTAAATTGCTTGTAACTCTGATAATTCAAATAAATTATACATATGCAATATAATATCCATGTGTTTAAGATTAGGGAAGGGAGCATGCATGTATTTAGTGTCCTTGGATATTTATAGTGATTTTAAACCCTTCCATTATATACTTAACCAAAATCCAAAATTTACACAAACTTCCTAGTCATTATAATTAGGAAATAAAATTATTTTGAATGGAAGCTCAACATGACCAATACTGGAATTATCTGAGCATGCCGAACTGAAAAATGTATCTAGATTTAAGTAAACCAATATAAATCAACCCGACCAGCAGATTTGTAAATTGATTGTTTATGCTGGTGTTATCCTTGTTCACAGTAAGTCCTATTTATTGATGTTTTTACTCGTTTAAGTAGATCTTTAAGTCAGACCTTCTGTAATAGTCTTACATTTGTTCAACAGTGGTTTTTAGAATTCATTACAAAAAATGTAACTGTTTTCACAGTCTTATTTCAGTTTGGGAACATGGAAGAATTACAACAACCTTGAACAGCTGCAAGAGTAATGACTTTCTTGCTTCGGTAGAGCAAGAAGAAATTACATGTTATGATTAAGAATGATGAGCATGGCAAGGATGATGGGCATTCTTTTGCTTCAAAATTTAGTAGACAAAAATCAAGAATCACCCTTTTTTGTTGAGATCCAGGAATTCTTTTAGATGGTCCTTTCAGGGTAAATATAATTTATCTGTAGTCATAAATAGACCAATCTGCTTCTGAGCTTCCATGTAGCTAATGCGTACTGTAAGCATGCAAGCAATTTGCTTACATAAATGAAATTCTTAATTTTTTCATAGGTATGCATATTTGCATATTTTTTTATATATTTATATGCACATTTTTTGTGCATAAGTGATTTAAATATGGATTTACTCAGGAAATTCATGGAGCTTCAGCCTTATTGTTTTTTTCCTCTGTTCCTCAGCAGGCCTGGCAACATGTATGGTTCTGAGTAATGTCATATGCTCACTCTGACTCTCTGCTTTGAGAGGAGAGCAGTCTGCCTACCCAAACACATTTATAAATTAATTGTCCAGAGTGTTTGCTGCCTGAAATTTTTCTATATGTTACAAAATCTTCATTATCAACTGTGGTGTCACAGGCTACAGTTCTTTATCACAATAGATTGTATATTACCTGTTCCTACACAACCAAATCGTGATTTAAGCATGAGTCTCTCAGTGGGGCTAACTGATACACGAAAAGAGCCATTCAAAGAAAGATGACACAAGCAGAAAGGGTGCTAATAAAATGTATATGAAGGGCAAACTGCAGATTCAAGTGCAATGATTTGCACTGCCTAGCCTAATACATTTTTAAAGAGCATTACATTGAAAGATGGATAAACACAAAGATGCAGAAGGATGTGATTTCAGATGTAGTAGTCCTCCAAGCCTTTCTAGTTGCCTAGAATTCATTGAAGCATCTGATACAGGCTAAATGACCTTTGATCACATACAAAATCTGCAAACCAAATAAGCCATGGTTTTATTGCTGTGACAAAGATTCTTTTTTTTTTTTCTTTTTCTGTGTTTTTTTTTTGTTTGTTTGTATGTTTGTTTTTTTTTTTTCTGATGGATTTCCTGTGGAACAAGAGCATAACTGTACCTTCCCCCTACCTGTCCTTAGATCATACTATTTTTTCAGTCCAATCTTCCTCAAGATTGTGATGAAGCAAAATTGAGAGAACCTATTTACCCCAATCTAAAGATTTCTGATACCTGCCTACTCTGCCCTGGAACCCAAACAATGTAATTACTGAAATTATATTTTCAGATTTTTCTCAACAATGGTAAAGAAGAAAAATTGTCTTTAAAATGGAAGCTGTTGTTCACATATGCTCTAAAAGAGCTAAGGAATAAAGAAGCAAATATTGCAAGGATTGAAACAAAGCTGTCAGATTTGGCAATGCTGAAGGTGGAAAAAAAAACACTTTCATAACTTGTCTCTTCAAAAACTTACTTTCCTATCTGATAAAACTACATATTCAAAGAGCCCTATGTAGAAGAGGCAAAAGAATGCCAGGACTTGTTTGTCTCTTTTGTAAGATACTTTCAGGGGAAAAAAAACAAAAACAAAAACAAAAAAACAAAAAACAAAAACAAAACAAACAAACAAACAAACAAAAAAAACAACCCAAAACAAAAAAAACCACTGTGCACTAAAAATTCTGAGAGCATAAACAAGAGGAAATCTGGGTAAGGTTTAAATGCTGGACGTGATTTTCCAGTTACAGAGAAGTTCTGATGCTCAGAATATATGCAGTTAGTCACTAAAGTGGAGGTGTAAGATACTGGCAAAGAATCTTTTTAAGAGTTCCACAACAATGAACGGGGTAGAAGAGAAAAAAAAAAGATACATCCTTGAATTATACTAACTTGTTCCAAATACCATGGTTTCAGTAGCACAGAGGATGTATTTGTACAGTCCTAGAGGAAAAAATTACAGATCAGCAGAATACCTTGTTTGACCTATACGTTCCGAAGAGGAAGTATTAGAATTCAGTGCTGTTAGCTGTTCTGATGTTCTGTCCATGTAACATCTACAAGGGACCGAGTCTGTGGGACGAAGGACCTGGCAAAATGTGCTAAGGCTCTAAGAAGGCTTTACCTACGCAATTTATTTCTAAAATATAGCAATTGTGATGGGAGCCAGACAACAGGATTATGGGGACATAATTTTTTGTTCTTTTATTGCAAAGTACTATGAAATTCTTTCTGTTGCTCTGTCCATAGGGTTTCATATCCCAAGTCACAAAAACACTTGAGCTTTTTCATACTGAATGTCTGTACAAGAAGGGCACATCTTTGTTCAGGTGTGGCATTAGCTTCTTATGCTGTTTTATTTGTCACGCTAGTTTCTCTTATAGTCATTTAGGAATGGTACTCCCAGAAGCATAAAAAACACTTTTACTGGGAAATAAAAGACACTATAGAAATAGCTTCAACCATTGGGAAAAAAAAGGCAATAAATTGGTTAAAACGTTAAAGTTAAAAACCTGCAAGAACTTCTGCCTGTACATTTTTTACAACTAAGTGAGTCAGTTACACAAATGTTGCAAAGTATTTGGGGCAGTCAGGGACAAAGAGGCTTGAAAAAGGCCTTGAAAGGAGCATAACTGGAAGCCATAAAACGCTGGGAGGTAAAAAGTCGTAGTGTGAGAAAAAGTGGAGACTGAAGCAGTGTGGAAGGATAAGAGAAAAACAGTGGGAGAAATAGGGTGGGAGGCTGAGAAAAAGGTAGATTCTGAGAAGCGAAAGTCAAAAAAGTGTATGGGGCTGATAAAGTTGGATTTTGAGAAGAAGAGGATGCTGAAATAGGATTTAAGGCTGAAAAGGGTTGTAAGGCTGAGAAAAACATAAAGATAACTAAAATGTCAAGGCTAAAAAAGGTTGAGAGGAAAAGAATAGGTGGGAGCCAGAGAAAAATAAAAAAGGTAAGAAAAAAAGTTGAATGTGTAAAGGGTTGTGAATATGTCATTACCTTTGGGCAAACTGCTTTTAAAATGATCACAACAAAATATAGAGCTAAATAATAGCAAAAAATAGAGCTATTTACATTTTGAAAATGACCAAAAAATTTCATATTGTTAATGCAAAGCTATAAGCAGATGCAGCTGAAGGCAGCTGGACTAAATCTTGGTTGTACCACTCTTTTACTTGTCTTGGAATGGGTGCTGCACAGGCAAATCCATATATATGCACAGATTTTGAATGAAATAAACAGACTCTAGTGGGAGTATAGATATCCACTCCTTGCAGATCCTTTGTAAGACTAAGTTTGAACTGAGAGAATGTCATTGATGACTAAATACACATGAGATCAGAGGACATACTGAGTAAGAACTTTGTCTGGCCATAAGCATTGTGCAATAGTAAAAGCCTTTTGGAAGTCATTAGCATAATTTATATTATTGTGTTTTTACATAATTCATGAATAATAATTACATTTATCTATTAGAGAACTTTATTCAAAGATTTTAAATTAAAACTATCCATCTAAGATCCTTCATTTATTGATGAAACAAAAAGATAAAATTGAATATGTTAATAAATATTTTCATAAGTTACAAGAATCCTTGGTTTTACAAGCCTGCAGAATGCAGATTACTTTAAATTATAAGAAGACTGAGTAGGCTGAATGAATATGTATTATCAGAATTTTACAATTACCAAACAGCCGCTTTCTGAATTTCCAGATATATAGTTAGTTGTTAAGTCATATCAGCACTGAACTTCATAATTACAAAACCAGTGTTCAAATATGTTTACTTATAGTCAGTTTCAGTGGAAGTGATGTAAAAGTTTGCATGTATTTCTTTATGATAGGACTGTAAAAGATGCATTTAGGTCCTCACAGGCTGGTCAGTTTATCTGGTGGATGAAGCCAGCTATGCATCCTTTGTTCCTGCATGGTGCCCATTAGCTAGATGCTCTGCAGCTGTCTGAGGTACATGCTAGCTCAGCTTCCTGGCCAGAGGTGTCAGGAGCCTGACTGACTTAACGGGCAGCCACCTAGCTCATGTAGCAATCTACTGAAGGCACATCTAACTATAGTTGACTTCTGTAGATAAATTCAGTACTCAGTGACTTTTAGAATGATTTGATTCAAGTGTTTTAATAACCAAAGAAACAGAAAGACATGAAATCATTTAAAATAACTGGTTACTCCAATTGGCTGATGCATACCAAAGCAGATTTTGAAAATTGGAATCTATGTGAAAAAAACAGAATTCCATATAAATGAAAAGCTTAGAATACCTGAAGCACATTTTCTCTACACTTGGAGTTTTGTTTTCTTTTAACAAAGACAAAAAACTCGGAAATTAAGTGCTCAGCAGGAAAAAAAACAGTATTCAAGAATCAGCACATAGCAGGAGGACCTGTAACTGAGTTTTGTTTGTTTGTTTCAGTTAAAAGCTGAGGACCTGTCCAGACCAACTTTATCTTTTTTTCTCTGTCTGAGAAGATCTGGGTTCACAGAAGAAAGTCTGTATCAGAAAATATTCTGGAGTGGGCTTCTCAGAAAAATTACAAAACAAATAGAAATGGTGATCCAGCCGAAATATAAATAAATATTCTTACAGTAATGAGATGGTGTCAATAAAAGATGATATGGCTTTATGGTTGGAGCAAAAGTCTTGATTTTAGGAATCACCCTGTCTCTTCACACCTTACTGAGTTGAATTCAGCCCTCTCCTTCATTATTCCCATATAAGAGATCAGATAACATCAACCTTTATCGTTCAGAAAGCTAAAAGCTAGCATCATATAGCATTTTACTTCTGCATTTTCTTGGAACTGCAATTCTAAGAATGTGGTTTAGTTTTTACTCCAAGTTACTAAACTCTCTCTGCAATTAATTGTAGCTATTACAGCAATCAGTTCAAAGTTGTTTTACAAAATACTAAAAAGATTCCTATTTAAACATTTCTGGCTCAGTATATTATCAGAAAATTCAAAACTGGTCAAAATACTTTGCAATAAATTGTATTTTCCTTTCTAACATTTTAGATAAAGCTAAATGATGTGAGACTTTTTAATAGTGTAGTAAGTTATAGTCAGTAGTATCATGTGTTTCATAACTGTATTTATGATGTACAAAGAACTCAAGCCTGTCTTTTCCATTCTTCTATTACTAGCACAGCAACCTATGTAAGTCCATACAAATTAATCCTGGACACACAATTTGATGACATCCTCAGGGGCTTTTCTGGTCCTTCATGGTGGTACAATCTAATACAAAGTTGCATCAGTAGAAGACTTGATAGCACATAATTTTACTAATTCTCTTAATAATGTCATTGTTATTTTCACCTGTTTATCTTTCTGAACTTTGCTAGCTGTCTGTATTTTCAAGTAGTTGAACCTGATGCTGTTCTCATCATTAAGATGCTTTGATCAATCTGAGAGTAAAGTGTGTTTGGTTCTTTTCTCTTTGCAGTATTTGTAACACTTTAAAAAGCAATATTTGCCGAAGGCACCAGCTGCGAATAAATCTGCAAAGAACTGGAGTGATCAATTAGAGTGACCAATTAGAAAAATAGATAGCCACAGTCTTAAACCACAGTCTGTGCTGTTTAAAGTTTTTGAGCTTACCTATGCATACTAGATCCATAAAACCATACATTCCATAGCAGATTTGAAAAAGGATGTCCTTTCTTTGCCATACTGCATAGGGGCTGAAGGCTGACCATAGAAGCCAAGTCACACTTGCTACTAAGAACAGAGATCCTAGGATTACAGCAACCATCTGCACTTTCTCAACCAGTGTTATAGTAATGCTTTGCCACTAAAAGAGAAACAAAGTTGTATAAGATAAAAATGTTATTATTATCTGATTGTACATTCAATGCCACTTTTTTTTTTCCCTGAAATCAGAAGCGATTTTTAAATTTATACATATCTTCATAGATTTTTACTAATATTCTTGACACTGACATTTTATATATTTGTTCTACCTATTTTACTTTTAGTTAAGGTAAAACTAATAGTTGCTTCCCCATCCCCTCCAGCATCACTAACATCACCATCTAGTTGTGAACTTCAGAACAGTTATTAGTTTTATTTTTGTTTTGAACACATAAACAAAACAAAAAAAATACTCCTAGAAATTGAAATCAGTCTTTCATATTTCTAAGCTAATGGACAGAATAAAAACAATGTTGGGAAGACAACCTTAAGCTGGTTTTATGTTAACAAGTTGAAAGTGGCACCTTTCCTTCCCATCCCACTCCCCTCAAAGTCAAAAGCCATTTTCCACTTTCCTGCCACTCATCAAAGAAGCTCCTGGCTATTTCCAGGCATGCCAGGGGAGCTGGGGTTCTCGGCAAAAACCCAAAGAGACACCCCCAGCCTAGTCTGTAGGCAACCCGAAGTCTGAGGAAGAGCCCTGAATATAGGTAGCGTGCACATTTCTTTTCAGTGCACCTTAATTATGCCTGTCTTTCCTGGGAAGGTTGTATCCTCTGTGTGTGAGATGACTCGGATTTATGATGTGAAAAGATTTAAATATAAAGAGTACGCTTACTGAATTCTGTCAAGATAAGAACAGAAATAAAATTTTGTTAAAATAAAGAATCACTAGAGCAAAATACAGCATAACAAAAAAAGCATTTTAGTTTGCCCTTAATGTATATGGTCTTTCTTGGCCTATTCCTTGTCCGAATTAATTCGGTAGACTCCACACTGTATACCCATCAACTATTCCAGAGCTAGAGGGCAGGATTTTTAGATTGACATATTTTTTGTTCCTAATTTTGAACACTTCACAATTAATCTGCCCACTTCAAGCGTTGCAATAGGGAACAGGTGAAGAAGGAGCCACTGAACTTATTACTTCTTTTCCCATCTAGTAATGATTTTTCCTTTCTTTGCTGCTTTATAAAACCTTTCTTTTTAACCAGCAGTTGTGTATGTAGTGTACGTAGTAGTAGTACAGTAGTAGTGTATGATCATAAGATGCTAGAATAATTCAAGTTGCAATGGGCTGTGAGAGGTCGCTAGTTCATCTTGCTGCTTAACACACAGTCAGTGATGAGATCAGCCCAGGCTGCTCAGGGCTTCAAAATCTCCAAGTATGGAGACAGCTGAATTTCTCTGAGCAATTTGGTCCACTTCTTGACAGTCCTTAGGTCAAAAAACTTTTTTCTTATACCCAGTCTAACCCAACACTTAAGCTCTCTTTCTCCCATCAAGTACCAGTATGAAGAGCCTGGATGAGCGATGTGTACCTCTGCCCTTTCATTTCTTTCAGCTTTTCTCATCGACTTTTTTAGTTCTTGCCTAATTTGCACATCTGGTCCTGCTTACCTTCTCTTCTGGCAGGCTTCTGAATATAACAGTACAAAAAGATAGCCATACAACAATCTGTGAAGTATGTATCTTGAAATACTATCAACTTATAATTAACTTATTAAACACATACTAGCTGTTTTATTAAACTTAAAGGTTGAAATGGGACTATTCATATTCAATAACATATTTTTATAGCAGAGAAACTACGGATACTCATTTCCATTGTTAGAATTTTTTTTTTTAAATAAGGTCAAGGAAGGTCGATTACAACTGATGCATGACAAAATGGAGTGAGCTTCTCATGACTCAAATATTACTTGTATATGGGACTTAAATGCCAGGACTGAAATTCATAGAGCTCTCATAGCTCTCATACCCCTGTATGTTCAATAAAATTATTTTTCATTTCTCAGCTAAAGCCACATAGTATAACCTGGCAAAAAACTGTCAAAAATGCCATTGGTTATGAATTTGGTTATGAATCTCTTTCTATCTTCTTTCATTATTAGTTTGAGACAAACCCATAATATATTTGCTCAGAATGCCTGAAATCAAAGTATATTTCCATGAAGTAAAATTTAGTTTTATGCATTAACTGTTATGCAAAATGTTAAACTGTCAAACTCATGGGAGAAGCTGACAATAAACTGAAAAAAAAAAGTTCTATCACTAAAATAATAGCAGATCTTTGACAGTGCAATTTCCTGAGCTCACTTCATTTCAGCTTATTTTGAATTTTGTATTTTTTTTTCTTAGGTTACTCATCATTATTTTTCAAAGACAGCACTGAACAGAAGGAGAAGTCGTCCAGACATTCAGGATGAGTAACATAGAGTGCAGTCTAGATATAAAGCCCACTCTTTATTCTGGTATTGTCTGGCATGCAATTTCTATTCCTGTCACCCCTTTCCAACCAGAATCAACCACTCCTACCACTTTTTTTTTTTTTTTTTCATAAAAAGTTCTCAAAAGGATCTCAGTAGGGCATCTGTTGATTTTCCCAAACTTTTTCTTTATAGAAAATCTTGACCTTGAAAAGTCCTAAGAGACATAGATATGACCCTAGCATGTTCTCAGTTATGTATTCTAGTTATTTTGCTATTCTCCTGATCAGATGAATTGTCTGTAAAGAATCTAAGTAACTGAATCCCTCAACCTCTATAAATTCAGTAACTTCAAAGATTCAGCATATTAGCATGCTACCAACCAGGAAGGTGAGCCACCTCAGTTACTGAGAAAATGCACAAACCTTCCAGAGATTGTAGTTCCTAACTACTTTGCCTTTAAAAATCAAAGAACATTAAAAAAAAAAAACAAAAAAAAAAAACAAAAAAAAACCAAGAACCTCTAAAAGGACTTGGATGTTTTCTTCTATTACTCAGCCACTTTGTCCTTTGCGGTATCTGCTGCCTTTTTTCTGTACAAAAGAAACTATACTCCCCCACCTTTCTCAATATGAAGGTCAGCAGTTACCTTATAAAAGTATAAATAAAGTATATAAGGTATACTTTATAAAATTATATATTTCATAAAAGTTATGTTCCTATTGTTCTTATTAGTATAATCTGTAAATTCAACTAATTGGTGAGATTCCACAGTAAAAGGAGAAGAAGGATTGTGTAAAATACAAGGTATTCAAGAAGTCCAGAGAGTTTTATACAAAACTAGTAACTTGTCTCCTAGAGCTAAGCAGCCTGCCATAAGAATCCAACACCGTAACAGTGATATGGATTGATGTTAAGTTCTAACATGCGACCAAGTTGGGGACCTTGGTTACTGTTTATGTCCCGTCTTAGAGCAAGTGGCAAAACTGTGCATGTTCCTAATGGCTAACTAAATAATTTTGGTTCAGAAACTTATTCTGAGGCCATCTCTTGGGAAATATATGCCTTTATTTTTTTCCCTTAACTTTTCCTGAGTTGGGTATGAATTATAACGAGCAAGCAGATGGGACTGAGGCAGACCTATCTTTCACGTAGTGAAGAAGGTATTCTATAGTTACAAGGCCATTCATATGTAAATAAGTACAAAAGACTTAGGTCTTTAAGTAGACATAGACAATATTAGCCATCAGGCAATGAGAAGAATTACATGGGACTGTATTGTTTGGTGGCATTGCATTTCATGACAAGATTATTGAAGAACAGCAGTTGTGATTAAAATGCTTTCTACTATCTGAATTCTCATGCAAAGTTTAGCTAATACATGTGAATATACACTTTGACAAACACTGAAGTACAGAAGACCTTTTCTAAGAGTAGGATTCTGTTTATAGTACCAAAAGCCATTTAAGCTTTATTTGATTTCTTACAAACATTCACCTTACTGCATGCCCTACTATATGTTGTTATAATCATGTCACCTTTTAGTGTTAAAATTACTGCTTTCAATAAAGAGGTCACAAAAGTAATGTAGTAAAAATAAATCAGTGATAGTTAATGTTGAGAAACTGCATTTAGAATTTAACAGTCTGAATTATTTAATATTTCAAATTGAATAATTGTGTCATTAGTAGCATGCCATAATTTAAATCCATTATTTCCATAAAAGTATTTCTCATTTTCTTTATATAACTTGCCTTATAACTCTTAATTGCTCAAGATTATGAATTATGACTTCCTAATTTTTTTTGTCATTTGCTGACTATACATTCTGTAATCAGTAAGAGTTCTTTCATCTAAGTTTGACCCAACCAAAAAAGATCTATACAACCTTTTAGTGTTGGCTTCTATAAAGAGCAGTAAATATAGTGATAAGATTTTTGCTTAAAAATAAGAAATAAAATAAAACTTTAAATATTTGTATCTGAACAACTACAATAATATTTTTTCAAAGACAGACTCATAAAATCCTTTAAATTTCTGTGAAATAGGATCCCATTTCATGCTCCTTCCCACCATATCTGTAATGCTACAATGTACCATGCCATTCCTCTTGCCCATTAAAAGAACACTTTTTTTTTTACCTTAATATACAGTAAAAAAAACTTTCCTTGAAGATGGTGCTTTCATAAACAAAATAGAAGTCATGCTTCTGATTTTAATACAACGTTGTATTTTTGTCCCTTTAGAACTTCCTACACTTTCATAGAATCATAGAATCATAGAATCATAGAATATCCTGAGTTGGAAGGGACCCTTAAGGATCATCAAGTCCAACTCTTGACACCGCACAGGTCTACCCAAGTTCAGACCATGTGACTAAGTGCACAGTCCAATCTCTTCTTAAATTCAGTCAGGCTCGGTGCAGTGACCACTTCCCTGGGGAGCCTGTTCCAGTGTGCAACCACTCTCTCTGTGAAGAACCCCTTCCTGATGTCCAGCCTAAACTTCCCCTGCCTCAGCTTAACTCCATTCCCGCGGGTCCTGTCGCTGGTGTTAATGGAGAAAAGGTCTCCTGCCTCTCGACACCCCCTTACGAGGAAGTTGTAGACTGCGATGAGGTCTCCCCTCAGCCTCCTCTTCTCCAGGCTGAACAGGCCCAGTGCCCTCAGCCGTTCCTCGTACGTCTTCCCCTCCAGGCCTTTCACCATCTTCGTAGCCCTCCTCTGGACACTCTCCAACAGTTTCATGTCCTTTTTATACTGTGGTGCCCAGAACTGCACACAGTACTCGAGGTGAGGCCGCACCAGCGCAGAGTAGAGCGGGACAATCACCTCCCTCGACCTACTAGCGATGCCGTGCTTGATGCACCCCAGGACACGGTTGGCCCTCCTGGCTGCCAGGGCACACTGCTGGCTCATATTCAACTTGCTGTCTACCACGACCCCCAGATCCCTCTCTTCTAGGCTGCTCTCCAGCGTCTCATCGCCCAGTCTGTACGTGCAGCCAGGGTTTCCCCGTCCCAGGTGCAGGACCCGGCACTTGCTCTTATTGAACTTCATGCGGTTGGCGATCGCCCAGCTCTCCAACCTATCCAGATCCCTCTGCAAGGCCTTTTCACCCTCATTTGAGTCCACAACTCCTCCAAGTTTGGTGTCATCAGCAAACTTGCTCAAAATGCCTTCTATTCCTACATCCAGATCGTTTATAAAAATATTGAAAAGTACCGGCCCTAAAATGGAGCCTTGAGGGACCCCACTGGTGACCGCCCGCCAGCCTGACGCAGCCCCATTCACCATAACCCTTTGGGCCCTGCCCGTTAGCCAATTGCTCACCCATCGTATGATGTTTTTATTTAGCTGTATGCTGGACATTTTGTCCAGTAGGATCCTATGGGAAACCGTGTCAAAAGCCTTGCTGAAGTCCAAAAAAATCACATCAGCTGGTTTCCCTTGGTCCACCATACGGGTGATCTTATCATAAAAGGAAATCAGGTTAGTTAGGCAGGACCTACCCTTCACAAACCCATGCTGGCTGGGACCAATGACTGCTTTGTCCCCCAGGTGCGCCTCAATACGTTCGAGAACCATCTTCTCCATGATTTTACCAGGCACTGACGTGAGACTGACAGGCCTGTAATTGCTAGGGTCTTCTTTCTGACCCTTCTTGAAAATCGGCACAACATTTGCCAGCTTCCAGTCTACCGGGACCTCTCCAGACTCCCAGGATCGTTGAAAAATAATTGAGAGAGGTTCCGCGATGACGTCCGCCAGCTCCTTCAGCACCCGGGGATGAATCCCATCCGGACCCATGGACTTGTAGGGATCCAGGTGGAGTAGCAGATCCCGCACACGTTCAGGGTCGGTCGGGAGTTTGTCATCTCCACCGTCCCGGTCCTCCAGCTCGGGGCACCCTGGGTCCCGAAGCCCATCATCGGCATTGAAGACAGAGGCAAAGAAGGCGTTAAGCGTCTCTGCTTTGCCTATGTCATCGTCTGTGAGAAGACCTTCCCTGTCAAGGAGCGGCCCTATGTATTCTTTAGTTCTCCTTTTTCCATTCACATATCTAAAAAAACCCTTTTTATTTTCTCTCACAGACACAGCCAGCTTCAACTCTAGGTGTGCTTTAGCCACACGAATTTTCTTCCTACAGACACGAGCAGCATCCCTGTATTCTTTCCATGTCACCCGGCCCTCCTTCCAGTAGCGAAACACTCTCTGTTTCCGCCTAATCTCCATTAGAATCTATTTTATTAGAATAAAAGTGAAATCTCCATTTCACTTTTACTGACACTTTATTATGTTTGACTTTTAATCTTTTATTTACTATTGCTCTTCCTTTCATGAGTCATTCAGAAGTCTGATACACTAATGGCACCCCACAGTTTTGTTTCTGACCCCCTAAACCTTTTTTCCCCTTTTCTTCTGTGTGTGTGCTCTGTCAAGGAGAATTACTGCATAATTTCTTATTTTTTAGGTAGAGACTTCCAGAAGTTGAAAGAAGCATACTGCTTTGAAAGGCTAATTATTAAAAAATGAAGTTAATACAGTTATATGCATCATATGCATATATGCTTCTTGCATATACATGTTATATATGCTCCTTACTTACATAAAGAAGGATATAATATTCAAAGATTTGTCATCTTTGTGATAAATCATATTAACATTTTTTTTAATGATGCCTTGTTATTATAAAACATGTGGCAGTAATGTGATCTTAAAAGCATTGATTAAGAATGAAATTGCACTTAGAATACTTTATAGGAAAAATGTCTGCAGTGAAACTACAGGTTTTCTTACATCTTTAATAAAGAACATATGAAAATTGTTTATCACTCCCCACATTAGATGACAGAGATTAGCTCTCCTACTGATTTTGTAGTACCAACTCAGGAAGACCAGCAGCAGATGATGAGACATAAGACACCCCTGGAAGTGTTCAAGGCCAGGCTGAATGGGGCCTTGAGCAACCTGATCTCGTGGAAGGTGTTGATGCTCATGGCAGGGGAGTTGGAACATCATAATCTTTAAGGATCCTTCCAACCCAAACTATTCTGTGATCCTATGAAGACAGATAAGGATTATCCCATGTTTCTTAGGGGTAGCACTATCTTTTACAAATGTATGCCTTTACCACTTTTTAAATTTGTGACTCAGTTAGTGCTCAGTTTTTCAAGCATGTCATCATAAGCAATAGGCCACATACACTTTCTTTAAATCCATATCAATCCAGAAATCAATGTGACTACTAAGGTTCTGGGTCCAGAACAAATAAAAAGTCATTATAAAAATGTATGTCCTTTAAAAACATAGTAAGACGTAGCATACATGTGAACACTTGTTCATGATCAACCTTGTCATGTTGGTGTAATGCTAAATAAAATATAGAAGTAAACTAGAGGAACTGGTCTGGTCTGACAGATTCCTTTTTTTTTTTTAAGACTCTGAAGATACTCATAATCTCTACTGGATTTGGATGTGTCAGTTTGACGTGGTTGCTACCAGCTATCTACTCTATCTACTCTTCCAGATATGCTATACCGTTGCAATCATAGTAGCAAAGGTAGCAAAAGAAAATGTGCACATGCTTCAACTGCCTCAGTCTGTAATCCAAAAAAAATGCTTAAATTGAAAATTAAGAGGATTACAAACACATTTTGTTACGGAATCTACTCACAGTAGACTCTCATTCTCTCTAGTCAGTCTTGAGGGTGCATTTAATATAAAATTTATTAAAAATAGCTGGCAGTGAACAAACCTGATGGTGACCTATTATAACATAGTATGGTTTGCCCAAAGATGTATCAATTATATGACTTCAAAAAGTCATTATAGATTGGCCTACTTGCTCTGGCTGCTAGAATCTGATAGCTTTGACAGGAACAAGTTCTTAAACAGTCATTCATAATGCATAACAGGATTTTCAATCTGTTTATGAATAAAACTTAAGCAAAAGTACTCAGTGATTTAGGTCCAGTAAACCATTTTTAGAGTGCCTGTTCCTGCTAATAGTCTAGAAAATCAGATAATTAATTTTTCTAATGTGTTTTGCAGTATGTACGGAACACCATCTGTGTGATTTAATATGCAGAGATATTGTCAAGCTATTGACCAACCTGGATAGAAAATGCATAGGCACATACATGCAAACATTTGAAATGCCATTTTTGGCCATAGGCTTCTATTTTTATGTCCTTTTTAAAAATAACTGATGCCACAAAAATTGCTGTTCACCTTTAATGCTACCTACTTTTGATAAATTATTAAGGCAAGGTGCTTCCAGTCATAATTTCCATTAATTTCCATTAAGACGAAGATTTAATTTAAAAAAGATTTAAGACCAAAAAAAAAGATTTTAAAAATCTTAAAAAAGATTTAAGACAGAAATTTAATTTTAATTAATTTCCATTAAGACAAAGTGCTTCCAGACATAATTTTCCATTAATTTCCATAATTTCCATTCTTTTTGTGTATCAGAAAGATTGTGAATACAGATAATTTGGCCTGTAACTTCTCAGTCTGCTTGGAAGGCTATACCATTACTGTACTTGGGACATTCTGAAAGCATAGCGTTCACTGTGGAGGTACAGTCCATCCATGCAGCACACATGCAATTTAGCTGGTAGTCCCTAGAAGCTGATAGCTCCTAGAAATGTTGGCTTATTGCGTATACCTGATTGAGTAGAACATCTGCCTTTCCACTGGATGCATCTCAGATTTCTGAGTGCCCAGAAGCCCAGATATTCTGGAAATCTGTTTCTCCATGGACACAAAAAGGAAATATCAAAAAGAGTTCTGGAGATGCATTTTCCTTCTCTCTAAACCTGCTGAGCTAAAACTACTGAATACTTTTAACAGGAAAAAATATGCTGACCATGTGGATAATATCATGCAACTCTAAAGGTGTGTAAAAATTGCTCAGCATGGAGGGACAGAACAAGCCCCTCTCACAAAACACCCTGACCACTTGTCACTGTATAGAGGGATCATCTGCTCTTGACAATTTTTGATGTCTTCTAGTCTATCTTAAGTATTAAGCCCATTTACTGAAACTCACATTTCATCTACTAACTGGATTTTCCAAAACTGTTGATTACTCTTTCTCTGTCTTTTCAACACAATAAATAATCAAATCATTTTTACAACCTATACAAGATGCAAGATAAGGGGTTTATGTGAGAATATTCTACACCCTAATGGCCGGTGCATTCCCTTTAGGTAGGCCTTGATTCAAACCTATTTTTCTCCTGAGCTAAAGCAAGTTTTAAACTTCCACTTCTTTAGAAGTGGAATCTTAATAAATGATATTTGCATGGTATTCAGAATATGCAATAGTACAATTCTTCAATGTCATTTACGGAAACATTTTCTGTTCACATACTGGACACATAGATGTATACTGAAACAATGAGAGAGCAGATGAAATTGATTCCTGTATTCACATCACCTCTATAGGGATGAGTAGGAACATGAATTTAGTACCACATAAAGCATCATTACTTTTCTCAGACACTGGTCTACCTCAGTGGTTCTGGATACTGAAAAGGAGGCCATAGAAAGGTTTTTCCTGAAAAAGAACCATGAAAATGATATGAAGGTGTAAAAAATGCTATATAATGAGAAATTCAGAGTTCAGAATTTTGAGTTTACTGGAAGAAGACTGAAGGAGGATTTTTCTATGGCACCATACTATAAAAGAGTTAAAAATGCTAAGCATTAATGTATTTTTCCAATCGAGGCTGAACACACAATGATGATTAGATGATGGAGCCAAAAAACCTAGGGGTACAAACAAAACCATTTGGAAAAGCATGTTTAAGAAGTTGTTTTGTTTAAAGTACACAGCATTTTACTGCTTTCTACTATTTGCTTCTAATCTGACTGAATCCGTATCAATATCAATCCGTATTATCCTCATCTATTGTCA
The DNA here is from genome assembly GCF_047663525.1 of Anas platyrhynchos. Lineage (NCBI taxonomy): Eukaryota > Metazoa > Chordata > Aves > Anseriformes > Anatidae > Anas > Anas platyrhynchos. The sequence continues at coordinate 88,190,795 of NC_092588.1, read as the reverse complement.
CTGGATTCCTTTGCACCCTACAGAAACATCATTCACAGCTGAGAATCAGGCCCCTCACAATATTTCTGGCACAAAGCAACTCCTTACCATCAATTACGCACAGGATTTGAAGTACCTTTATTGTCCAGTCTTCTTCCTATTGCTATATGGCAATGATGTGTTTCAGTAGTGAAGGGTACCTCACAAGAAAACATCTGAGTACAAATATTGGCCTCAGGCCTTTTGGTCCTAACCAAAACTAATTCACAGAATAGGATGAGAATTTTCACTTGACCTCAGAAAACCTGGGAGATGCAGCATAAGGGAAGACACAATCCTGTTTTCAAGTGCTTCCTTGTGAGATATAAAACAAGGAAACTTCGGATTTTGAGGGCAAGATGAAAGGAACATATACTTAGTTCAGAGGTAAGGTTGTTGCCTTGCCTAATCCCCAAGTAAGATATCTTGGGTGAGGGCTAAAAGGCAGAATGATAAAAATACCAAGGTATTATCAGCTAGCATGTAATCATGGAGAAGACAATCCTGGATTCTGGCTTGAACAAAATCTGTTAAAACCTGCTCTAAAACTCAATTAGAATGCAATCTACTAGGTTAGCAAGTCAATTAGATTGATTCTATAATCAATTACATTAGCAATAAATCTTCATTTGAAGACAATTTAGTCATAATTATAAAATTTAGACTGTGCAAATTAATATGGTAAACAGCATACTGCTTGAAAATTTGGCCTAATGGAAGAATTAACTTGTTTATTATGATGCTTTTTGGTTTATATATTATGTAAAATGTGTAATAATTAAAACTTGATATAAAAGGACACAATACATTTATGATTATACATACTAATATAATGTATGCTTGGTACATTTGTTAATATTAATATGTTAAATTTTAACATATTCAATATAAGAATTTAAAAAACGCAAAATTTTAAAAAGCAATTGCCTTAGTAAGCTTTTACGGATATTGCTACATAATCATTGCTACAAGCTAGTAGATGCTGCTGTTTGAATTTGTAAACAATTTTTTTCTAATATTTTGGGATAACCACTGAAAATACACAGCTTTCTGACATAATACTATGCATCAGCACTCACAGCACTACCAGAAACAGTTGTTATATTATCAAAAACTGTAATATCCGTGCATACTGTTGTGCTTGGAAGTCCTTAAACTATAAATTGTTCTTGGCTTAATGGTGCTTATATGACTCATACATAGCCCATGTAACATCTCTTCCAGTACAAATACAGACATAAAAATACCCTTGGTTTCTCTGAAATCAAGAAGCACCTAAAAAAAGAAAGATAAGCACATGCTGTAAGCACATGATGTACTTAAAAAAATATATATATCAAAGGACTACTTACTGTTCTGCAGATTATTTTTCAAACTATTATATTTTCTAGACCATAGTCCCTTCTTTAAATTCAATAATCACATATGATGGAGGTGTTGGTCTTCTTTTCACATCAGCTAACTGTCAAATTGCTCTGTCTTACAGCCAGCACTGTTTCCAGTTTTCTTAAAAATATTAACAGTAGGATCTGAGTGCTGATGACAATAGTTTAGGGTGCTCTTGGAAAAACACCCTAATGATCCTACAGGAAGTCCTGAGACAACTTGTTGTTCGCTTGGTAAATTCATCTACATGGGATGGTACTCTGTTTTACCTCTCTGGAATGTATAGGAACAGACAAGAAAAATATTCAAATGACCCTTGATATCCAAAGCTTGTAAGCAACTCATCCCTACAAGCACTGATGCAGAAAGCATGTCAGATGGAAATCTGGCATTTCCTTGGTCAGGAACATTAGTGGAATTTATTTTATGGCATGGGTGAGAGTGACAGAAAACCATAAAACCTAAATGAAGAAGGCATTCACAGGTTCAGACAACTAAATCATGAAGGTAGTAAGAACTACTTAGGTCTCTTTCAACTACTGCTACTCTGATAAGAACAACTCTGAAGTAGAGAATATTGACTATGGCCTAACATCCCAAGAACCTGTATGAAAAAATCAAGAAAATGGCCAGTATTCTGACACTGGCACCAGACAGCTTCTGCAATGTAGTGAAAAGGACTGTTTCTGCCATACTGGCCTTAACTCATAGAGGATTTTAAGGGAGAAAAGAGACTGGAAGAAGGAATTAATCTTTCTAGTTTCTCCACTAGGTAGACTAGAAATGGTTGTGTAGCCCTAACACTGTAAGAAAAAGATTGACTTTTTTGTGTGTCCATGTGTGACCATGAAAACAAACCTTCCAGTTTCTGCCAGAACAGCTTTTAGAATGTCAGTTTTGAATGCCTACTCATGGCCAAACAAAGGGAAGCAGCTCAGTCTCTCAGTCAAGATGCTAACTGAGTCCAGATGCAGAATTCTCCAGCAGGCAGCTAAGCAGATGCTACTTGGGATCTCTTATCACTCTGCAGAGATTATGAGTGCTGCAGACAGATCAAGCAGTAGGATCATGGCGTATCAGCACATACAGAATTTTTCCGAAAGTGTTTTTCTTGATTAATGAAAATAAATACAAGAGATGCAAATTAATCACCCCTTTGGAACAATGCAAATCCCCACATGAATTTGAGCTTGTAAAGGAAGTTATTTAACTTTCTAAACTAATTTTCCTTTTCATATCATAAAACAAAATCTACAAAATCCTCTTACCCAAAAGAGAATTAGGCATTTGATTACCAGAAGAAAAAAAGACAGTTTAAGTCCCACTGAAGGAGATTTCTGTCCCAAGAATCTTCCCTACTTCTGTCAGAATCCTGGAAAAGAGGTAGTCAGCATAGTGACTGAGGGGAGTAGAGAAACAGTGAAGTGACAAATTCAGTGTCATAACCAAGGGATTCACATGTAAGAGGCAACAATGGCTCAGTACTTAATCTGGCCAATTCATTAGCAAAGTTATTTTAGGGCAGGATGAAAAAGTGGGAGACAGTGACACTGGGACAAAGACAATATTCACACTTCAGATATGTTAATTCAAGATCAGACACATAGCACCATGGAAATGCTAGGTGATTTTTAAGTAAAGGGACTTGATTTTTGTACCTCTGAACCCGCCCCCCCCCCAAAAAAAAAAATGACAAGAGGAATCTCTTGGAGATTATTATGAGGAGCTAATTCATGAGAGCTGTACAATGAAGACAAAGATTCCCTTGTGTCAAGTAAACACCAAAACATCTGCAAGTAACTGAAATACAGATTGCATCTATTCTGAAATAATCTGGTCTGGAAGACTGAAGTTCTTAGATCCTGTGGGTCCTAATTGCTGTGGCTAGGTTTACAGCAATCATATCAGTGAGATCTACAAAAGTATGAATGGAAGGTCCGGTAGGTAGATGAGCTTCTGAAGCCCCCACAGCCATAAACTCTTCCCAAGGAATCTACAATTTTAAAACACATTCAAATATCTGGTAATCGTATCAACTCTTACTAATGTAAAAACTCTGAAGTAGATGTATTCCCTGACAATCATCAACTATTCTACATATTTCTAAATCTTTTATTCCAAGCCATAGAAAAGAAAGACTGAAGTAGAGGAATTTGAAATCCCTAAGAAGCATTTGATGGTCCCTCTCCTTATATGAAGCAGTGGATGACATGAAGACCTTCCCCTTGAGTTTGACAAAAAGCAGACAGTACTTAATCAAATTACTATTTGATACAAACTTTCAGAAAGCAATGAGATGATCGCAATATTCTGTAAATGCTGTTTGAAGAGAAAGTGACCCTCTTTATTAAATCTCATGGGAATATTAAGATGATTTAAAATTATTATTTTAATGATGATTTTAAGTCATCATTGTACATTTTAATATAGGCAAAGTGTCCTTTTTGGAAAGTGACGTTAAATGATTGGAGCTTCCAATGAGTCTTGAGGCCACTAAAGAAGAGGTTATGTGGAAGACAGTGTTGCAAGCGCAGGAAAAGGCTGCATGTTTTAAGACTCCAATATTCTATTCATGTTACTCTGACAGGAGCCAGAGAGCAACTATGTTATGCTGATTCCTCCAAGCAAAGTATGTTGGACTGCTTTCCTCCTATGAAACAGCAGTCCTGAAATTGAGATGCTTAATCTTGTCATCCATGGAGGAACACAATATTCAGGGAGTAACCACTAGGTATAGCAGACTGTAAATTTCAGACTGCTCAGATAATAGTCATTAGAGATATATAAAGTGTCCCATTAAGAAGTAGATTCTCCCTGTCTGTTCTTCCTTGGTGAGCAGCGGGAGTTTCCTTAGCATCAAAGAAGAGAAAGCATACTGAAGTATGCTCTCATTTTCTTAGGATGCAGTTTTCTGGATGCCAATTTTATGGATCTTCACAGAATCACAGAATGGCCAAGGTTGGAAGGTACCTCTGAAGATCATCTACTCCAACCCCCTGCCAAGCAGGATCACCGAGAGCACACTGTGCAGGATGGCATCCAGGTGGGTTTTGAATATCTCCAGAGAAGGAGACTCCACAGCCTCTCTGGGCAAACTGTGCCAGTGCTCTGTCACCCTCACAGTAAAGTGCCCCCTCATATTGAGCCAGAACCTCCTATACTTCAATTTGTGCCCGTTGTCTCTCATCCTCTCACTGGGCACAACTGAAAAGAGACTGGCTCCATCCTCAGATATTTATACACATTGATGAGGTCTCCCCTCAGTCTTCTCTTTTCCAGGCTAAACAGGCCCAGTTCTCTCAGCCTATCCTCGTACGACAGGTGCTCCAGTCCTCTCATCATGTTGCTTTTTTCAATATTCTTGTTTGAAGTCTCTTCTTCCAGTGTTAGCAGAGTAGCTACAAACACATGAAGCCAGCAAGTGATACCATCTTGATGGCAAGGTTCACGACTGTCTGAAACTATTGAGAAATTGCTTTCAGCATAAAAGATCAGAAAAATGAGCCCTTAGCTCAGTATATGGCCTTCTTCCAATAATATAGTTTGTGTGAGTATCACTACAGTGTACTCGTGTACTCGGAATACACTTGTCACAGAAATGGCAAAGTTTAATAGTGCCCTGGAGGGAAGACACTGCCAGAAAAATATGTAAAAACATAGAAAAAATAAAAAGAAAAACTAGTAAGGGGAACAAAAACAGCATGTGGCTAAAACTGTAAGACTCATTCTCTACTGGCTTCATTGAAGTGTAAACAAAAGTGACAGCATTGAAGACTTCAGCACAACTGACAAACATTCAAAAATGAGAAGCAGTATAAGTAAGTTTTGAAACAAAGTCAACAAAGCCTACTTCCTCCAGCAAATTTTTGTTGTGGAAAAGAACTACAGTAGCATTTCACAGTTGACACAGCAAACCTTGTAAAGAACCCAGGGGAGGTCTTGAAAGGTTCTACCCAAGACAGGCTACTTACACTACTAAATAAGCATGAACTACTTATCACAGGCAAGAGGTATAAAAGAGGTACACTGTAATTTATTAACAGGTTTCCACATCAAGAAATAGAAAAAGCCTGCTGAAACAATCAATCAGGAATTGGTTGTAACATTTTTTCACTAATGCCTGTTGATGGGAATTAAAGACTCAAATGATCAGGATTTGGGACATGTGAGAAAAGACAAAAAATTGTTTTTGAAAAACTTAGAAAACTTTCATCACTAAATAAATTTCATCAATTTTAGGCTAGAATATCAAGCTATTTGGGAATTCTATTAAATAGGCAAAAAAAAAAAAAAAAAAAAAAAAAAAAAGGCACAAAACAGTTATAGTTATTCAAAGATTCCTGAACACAGGTCCCACACCATATCTTAAGTCTTACATTGTTTACTTAGCTATCCTAATCACCTAAAATGGCAGTAGCTATTTATATGGAGGTAAGCAGACTCCCATTCACACTGGCCCTAACATTTGGAAATATTTTTCTAATTAAATCTGTTGAAAAGATGTAATTTATGCTTATAATTGCCGTAGTAACTTTTAGTCAAGACACTTCCTCTGAAGGACTACCTAGCACCATGTCTCATGCTAGGCATTCTGCCCCGTGAAAACTGCAGTATCAAAGGAATCCATTATTCTCCCTAGAAGTAGTTAACTCACTATTTAATACACCATACATATATATATTACTACTAGATCAGGATGACACTTGTAATTAGAACTTTATTTTCAAGTACAGTTTGCAGTTTACATTGTGCTAACTGCTGTTTCACACCATGCAAGCATTCAAGCTGCCCTGAGCACAATTCACACATTTCACAAAATAAAACAAGAAAACAATTCCTTTTTTAATAAGCTATTGAAAATACAAGAGTAACATAGAAGGGGAACACACCCCCACAGTTTGGATGCAGTTCTGTTTTTTAAAAACGTCTTATTTATTTTGTGTAGGTACTTGATTGCTATAATGCGGACTTCAGAATAACAACGGAACTGGCTAAGTGAACTAGACTGGTAAGCCTTGATTCACTATCCACGTTAGTACAAAATTGTTCTCTATGCTATAATCACCACTTCCTTGCCTAATCTATTTTTTTACTGCCAATCCCCTATCTTAAATAGACAGATGTAAGCACCAGAGTGGTTGTCTAGCTCCCTGCGTGCCGTAGCTGGTGCTCCAACAAGAATGACAGATGTCCTGAGTTCTATCAGCTAAGATGCCAACTCTGACCAAATGTTCCATCTAGCAAAGCATGAGCACACAGAGGATCAGGAAAGCTGATCTCAGGAGTTTGCTGGTGGCACTACAACCATTCTAGCAAAATCCCAAATATTAATTACACCTTCTGGATCAACACTTCAATCTTCAGCCATTCCAACCAGCAAGAAAGCATATTTTTGCACCACAAACCTTTAAATCCTTTCTAGACTAGGAATATGCAAGTTTCTGAGACGAATCATAGGTTTCAAATATTTGATTTTGCATTTTTTGGCAGTTCTGACCTAAATCTGCCCTCTTCTTCATCCTCAGCTCTCTCATAAGACTCTCTAGAACTATATCAACCTCCTTCCCCTATTCCAAACTTCTGTCTTCTATTCACTTAACCCTTTTCAACCTCTTCTTCCATTTTCAGTTCTTGTCTCTTTTTATCATTTCTCATGTCCTTACTGATGGCTTCAGATCCCATGCAGATGGCCACTCTGACCCCTTAGGTGGGCATTGTTTCTGTTCATTGGACTTACAAACACGATTCCGTGTTCATAGTCAACAACCAGCCATTCACTGCTTTGATGATTAGCTTTTCTCCTAAGCCTCTATCCAGTATTTTGTTATTAATTCTGGGTGGGGGTTGGTCTATTCTCCCACGTGCCTGGTGACAGGACGAGGGAGAACAGGCTAAAGTTGCGCCAGGGGTGTTTTAGGTTGGATATTATGAAGAACTTCTTTACCGAGAGGGTTGTGAGGCATTGGAATGGGCTGCCCAGGAAAGTGGTGGAGTCACCATCCCTGGAGGTCTTTAAAAGACGTTTAGATGTAGAGCTTAGTGATATGGTTTAGTGGAGGACTGTTAGTGTTAGGTCAGAGGTTGGACTCGATGATCTTGGGGTCTCTTCCAACCTAGACAATTCCGTGATTCTGTGATTTATTCCTACCCAGCCTACTCAACCTTTATTCTTACCCTACCCCTTCTTACTGTGGTATCGATGTAATAGAATCAGTCCATTTACTCACATGCTGTTTGTCATTATTTTACTTTCAGATCTGGTATTAATGGTATTGATAATCAGCAGCTTCCACCCAGCACACATCACTGAAACTGCTCAGAGTATAAAAAAATGAAAAGGTCTACTTAGTCTAGTAACTTCTCCCTAGAAGTGGTTAAAAGTAAATGCTTAGGAAAAGAAGAGTGTGAGAAGTACAACTACTATGTCTATGTTCATGAATGACAAATCTTCTCTGTTTCAGAGCTCTCTTCCCTGCCAAAACTAAAATAATCACCTGTTTCTACCACTTTTTGTATGGCTCTTCCTATATATTAAACTTCATGAAAATCTCAAGATTTTCATGTTCCAGCCTTTCTCGAGCACAATGGATTATTAGTTCTCCAACCTGTGAATCTGTTCTGCAACCCAAGTATTATCTTAACTTTAAGTATCTGGATCTTTCTGTTCACAATATTTCTAAAACTTGCAGGTGCTTTCTATATGATGTTTCTAAGACTATCCATATATAAAAATTTAATTTCTCATTATCGTTTTCATCTTAGGTCTCAATTGCTGTAATATGGCTTTTAAGCTCTTGACAGATGTAATTTTCTCAGCAACTATGAGACTGCTTTAAATATGAGTTTTTTAGTCCACTACTTTGAACATATTAATGCCCTTCTATCACTGCTGTCTTGGTTCCTCTCTTCCCCATCACATCAAACAAATAGATTTAATTTTTAACCTACTGACATATTAATTATCTTCTCATCTTCTAATGACTACTCAGACATTGAATACCATTTCTGTTCAATTCATGATACTACCCCATCCATGTATTTTTTTTCTAAGAGTCCTTCCATACTACCTTCACATTCAAAAGGTGCCTCATTATTTTCTTTTCAAGCAGAATCTAAAGACTCATCCTATTTGAGATGCCAAAACCACAACAATATTTAAAAATCATTACTATAGAGGGACTACTGCTTATTAGAAAAGTTTTATATATCCCACAGATTTATCTGTTATTTTAACTTCTTTAAGTTAACTGGCCCTAGATTGGGACTATCCTTTTTGTTCTTTGCGTGTGCTGACATAGTAAATATCATGGTGTATCCTTCTGGATCTTCGTTAGAGGCAGTGTAATAGCAGCAATATTAGCAGATTATTGTTAGAACATAGTGTAGTTTGAAAAGCACAATTGGAGATTTGAGCCCTCTCCCTTTCCCTTTCTTAGTTAACACCTTATGAAAAACAAATGCTTTCATCCAGCTGAGCAGAGTCATTAGAGGTAACTTTTACTATATATCTATTCTATTTATTACACATATTTTTCTGGACACTGGCTTCCATATTGAAGTATCTGAAGACCTTGGTAACTTTTGCTTTTTAATATAAAGCACACACATCTACCTACATGAATCTACTTACATCTGCTACGAAATCTTTCATCTAATTGATGCTCCTCAGATGAGTGAGGATGATTCACATTAGCAAGACTTGAAAAACTGAACATGTAATTCATGAGAACTATTGAACATAGGAATTTTTATGCTGTATATCTCAAATGTTAATAATCACAATTTGGGCCACTGAAAACTACAGAACTCATGAGTCATGTTGCTGTTCAAGTAACTACATACTTGCTTAAATAATAGTAACTACCACCTTCATTTTTTGGTGGGAGGTGTCTATATTCAAAAATCAGACCTAACAAATAGGAATTTACATTTTAAAATATTTTTTATTGTTTTCAAAAATAAATAAATGTTGAATTGCCATGCAATTAGCTTTTAAATTAACCTCTAAATTGAATTAGATTTACTGTATCACTTCTGCAGCGAGTCCAGTTCACCAAAAGTACCAGAACACAATGTGTTCATGAATACAAATGCAGGGTATATTAAACATCTCACATAATAGTATTTTATGACAGACTGCAGTAATGGACTACAAAATGCCCATTCTCTAAATGCATTAATTACAAAGTTCTATAGAAATGATGTTTTTAGCACCAATGTATATTATCTCAACCTTTGCATGACTCTGTTCTACTTTTAAACATTATTTCTGAATCATACAAGGGAATTATCATTCTGCAATATGCATTCACGTTTAACTGCAGATCTAGTGAACTAATTTAGTAAAGGCTAAATAATTATACAGCTCCAATAAAAATAAAGCAATCTGTTTATATTTCCTTTAGGAAGGAAATCCTTAGAAATTATAACACTTACCAAAACAACACCAACAATATTTCTGCTTGTGCTTTCTTTCTGTTTGTTAATCTAAAATGTAATTTTAAGTGGTTTAATGTCCAAGGCAGACATTTAAGGTTTCTCCCTTCTTTTTAAGCTGTCTCACAAAATATCCAAAATTGCCTGCCCAAAACAATATTTGTTCCATCTCTTCTAATTACTCTTTTTTTAACTTATTTTTTAACATAACCTTGCCTATTACTGGATCATATTCTGCTCTGCTGTAAGAAGCAAGTCCAGCAACATGAACATGTGTTTTCATTAATTAATTAGTGCAAGGATAAATCTATCTCTTCAATACAACCCTGAGAAGGATGCTGAAAAAAATGGATCAAATTGCATTTCTCTGTGAAACATCATATCAAATGTCACCCATTTATTTGTGTGCTCATCTTCTGTTGTTAGCCCATTGGTTAATTTAATTATGTTTTAAGTTTTATTTCTCTATTAAAATTCTATGTGTTTCCAGGACTGGGTTCTTAAAATTGACTTAACTAATAGTTGCTGAAATGTACAAAGCAACTCTGGAATATCTGGAAAAATGTACTGGAGTAGTCACTTACCATAGCAAATTTTATTCCTTCAATGTACTACCTCCAAAGAGGCCCCCATTGGGATTATCTTCCCTGCCATAAAGCGGCAGAAACCATGGAAGATGTTACATACTAAATGGAAGACTCACATCTATTCCAATGTTCTGGAAGAACATGTAGAAAATTCTGTTTCTTAACTCCCTAAGCATTGTAACATTCCACAAATAGCTGAGGTAAAAGGAAACCTCAGGAGCTGGTGTAAATCTGCATGGATAATTTAGTTGAGAAAAAGTTACTTTGGTAGATAGCAACCTTTTTATCTCCTCAACACTGCCTACACAGGTCTAATCTGTAACAGACTAGTAGGGACAATTCTGAGGATATGGACTGAAACAGACTACTAGCTGCAGAGACAGTGAACAGCTCCTGTCCAAGTATTTTATCTAATGTAATGCAGGAGGTTTTGCTTGCTTCAGAACTTTTTACTGCATTCACTGCTTCAATGAAGATGTTGTAAAGTACCTTTATATTGAAACGGTCTAACCCTTAGCCTTTTACAAAACCTGTTCAAAAAATTACCTTAAAAAAGGCTTCTGTGTAGTTAAGCAAACGATCCAGAACCTGGCCAAACCAGAACCTGCTTGAACTAGAGCAGCTGTTAAATATGGCCCATACTGTTATAGTCATTAATGTGGGAGTGAAGTGAGGACATATTAAGACTGATCACCCTTAACCAAATACACAGATTACTGCAATATTGAGGGCTCCTTTTATATTCTTTAACTACATGAGGAATATTAAGTGTAATTAATACTAAGAAAGGTACTACTGTGTCCCTCCAAAGAGATGTGAAACCTTTTGAGTGTCAGTAATTTGATTCTAGGAATGTAATATAACTTGTTATTTGAGTAGGCTACTCCATAAAATCTTTTTGTATCCTGTCAAGAATTAAAAAGGTCATTTCTATAAAAAAATAAAGATAGAGTTAAGAATAAGACAAGCATTTTTATAAGCTATCGAAGAAGAAACCTTAATCTATTTCCCTCCCTGCTCCAAAAAAAAGAAAGAGAGAAAATCTGCCTAAGTAATGAAGACAATGGCATGGCATTATCTTTTGGTTCTTCAGTTTGCATCTACTTCACATGTAGCTTGGCCAAACATCATTGTCACCCACTGAAACCTTCTCCGTTTTTTGTTTTTCACAGAATGTGAATAGTTGTTCTTCAAACTGGAGCATGATTCTGCTGTCCACAGATAGGTGTCTAATGATGATTCAGATGTACTGTGGTATCCCACTTGGCCTCCAGCAGCAGTTCCCGAGTCTCTTCTAAGTTGTGTCACATCTGACATCTTCTATAGATATTTTGGCTACCTTTGGGCATCTCAAATTGTACTAGTTGCTGGCTTGCAGGGAATGGCCATGCCCTTGCTGTTAAACTGTTATTGTCAGGGACTGTCACTGCAAACAGTTTATAATGATATAACCCTTGCTAGGAAAATGATATAATTGCCGTGGATATACAGGCAATACAGACTTTTAATAGATTAAAAAAAGCCAAAATGATCAAACAGAATCTCATGCTGAGCCACCAAGCTACCCAATAAAGTCTATGTAGAAACAGAGTCTACCACCTTCAATTTCTGGAGGCTTTTATAAATCCACAACTTTTTTAACTCATAGAAGCTCTACCCAGAAGTTCCATCCAGGAGAGCTCATCAAAAATTCCCTTTGCAGATTCATTACGGAAAAACTTGAAGTCACGACTGGCTCTGAAAGTACTTGCACCTAATCTGAACAGCTATAAGCAAATTCCAGCTATCCTACATCCAAGGAATGCTTATCATTGACACACAACTGCTGTTGCCATCCAAGCATGTCTTTTCTATTAATGTCCTATCAAACTCAGGTGCAGAAAAATGATCCGAGTGCTTTGGCTCTCAGGAGTTTCATCATCTCTGAGCTCATAAGATCAAAACCAAAAGAATGCTACAATTATCTTATTAAATGTGTTCCTCAGATGTATGAAATACAGTTTCTAGGTTGGAATTTTAAGTCTCTAAAGAATTCTAATATCCAAAGTGGTTTTAAGGTTTCCCTAACAGATCTCATCTGAGTTTCCCATCCCCTCTCCCTGAACATGCTATCACTATTGTATTGTAACTTCCAGCTGCATGCTGTGATGCTGATAAAAGGGAGCTGTGAAAAACATTACTGCACATTTCAGCTTCTGAATCAACCATCAGTGGACAAATATTAAACACCATTCTGCTACTCTGGATTGAGCCAGGACAGAAAAGTCACCTCCTTTTATATTTGTGTACCCCATGCCTGAAGAATGAATGAAATCAACCTTTGACTCAGTCTTTACTGAACTATAAAAATGTTTTTAAGGTTTAGAAAGAGAAACAGGGAGATCCAAGTTTTTCTGCAGTGTCTCAGTATGACTTATCTAATTACAGGGTTTAGCAACCTCTGAAGACTATTCCTCTGGCAAGACAAAAGCTAGAACATACCAGAATCAAATGACTGCATGTTTTAGTATGTAACTGCTCTTAAAACCTAACTCAAGTGGATGCAGGTGCGAACTGGTGAAGTATATATGGTTTTCCTCTGCATTTTCCAAAAACTTAGAAACAAAAGCTAGTACTATTTTGTGTTTTTTTAAAAATACTGCAAAGGCATATTCTTAAAAACAAACAAATGAATTACCTGGCAAGGCTTCTTCATTTTAATTGCTATAACATGGTATCTGTAGCAGCAGAGTTCACAGGTCCACGACCCTCTTTCACTTATCCACTTTAACAGGCAAAGTTGATGTGTGTACCGTACCGACCCATCGCAGCGGCAAGGATTTAACAGCTCGCCCTGAAAAGGCAACACAACAGCATTAATTTTTCAGAAATATTTCATGTGTATGTATATTCAATACCAAAACATTTGCAGGTGTGGAAGTACAAACTGGAATCGACTGCAATCCATGAAATACTGAACATGCATTTTTGGCTATAGTAATGCTCAAAAACTAAACTGCCTCGGAAGAGATGCGAGGGCTCCTAGTGATAGGAAGCCAGGTAACTCTCTATGCAGGCGTGTGCACGGACGTGAGGAGAAGCTTCCCCCGGCAGCCCCCGTGCTCCTTGCTCACCCCGCGGGGCGCTGCGGCGGCGCCGAGCCCTGTCCCTGGTGCTGACCGCCCGCCCCTCCCCGCCTCACCTGCTCGGGGCCCTGGAAGCAGATCTTGCAGATGGGGCCGGCCCCGCCGGGCTGGCTGCCGCTGCCGCTCTCGCTGCTGCACACCGAGCGGGTCTCGGGCTTGTCGCCCTGGGCGCCGCCGGGGCTGTCCGGCTCGGAGGGGGGCTCGCCGCTCGCCTCCCCGGCCCCGCTCCCAGCCCCGGCCCCGGCTGCGGGCGGCGGCTCCTGCGGGGCGCTGTGCCCGCGGGGCGGCTCGGCGGGGCGGGGGGCGCCGCTCATGGGGGCGAGAGGAGGAGGCAGGGAGAGCGGCGAGGCCGCCAAGGTGACCCCCTGCCGCCGGCGTGTGCGGGCGTGCAAGGGGCGGGCGGCGGTGTGCCCGGGCGTGCAAGGCAGGCAGCGCGGGGCGGCGGGCGGGCAGGGCTGGAGGAGCCGCTCCGCCGCCCCCCAGCGCCCGCAGACCGTTACCGGGGGGGCCGAGCCAACCGCCGCAACCGCCGCAACCGCCGCGGCACCGCCCCCGCCCGCCGCCCTCAGCACCAGCCGCCACCACAGCCCCTCATGGCCGCCCCCCTCCCTCTGCTCTCCCCGCCGCCCTGTGGCGAGCTGGCCGCCCGCCGTGGTCGCCCTCGTGTCGCGGGACGAGCCCGTGGCCAGCGGCCGGGCTGGGCAGAGCTGGGGAGCGCTCAACAGTTGGCGGCGGGGTTCGCCTCATCCTCCCTAGCTGCCTGTTTTGTGCTTTTTTTTTCCTTAATTCTTTCCCAAATTCATTACATCACCTCCTCGTTTCCAAAATTAAAGCTGCTAAAAGTGTCGCGATCAAATACCTCATAAAAAAAAAGAAAAAAAAAGAAAAAAAGGGGGAGTTTTTTTGGGGGGAGAGGGAAACAACAACCACACTGGGTAGAAATTCTTCCAACTTCAGCTGTGGGGAGGTGGGGGGGGGGTTGCTGAGGGAAAGCATGTGTGAGTTTCCACAGCAAACCTAACACCAGCGAGCGAGCATGTCAGCTCGTCGGGAAAAGCAGCAGCTGGCTGCGTGGGGAAAGAAAAACCCCGCCGAAGACAATTGTGGAGCCGTATGCTCTCCTGCAGCCGCATCGGGGCTCCACGGGTGCTGAGCTCACCGGGCCTCGCTATTTATTGAGCAGCCCTAGGGTTTTGCCAGCAGCAGGTTTCTTGGTGTGGATGGTTCATTAGGAGGCCGAAGCTGTGATCTGAGCCAAAATGGCATTCCTCCTCGCTCGGTGATGGTCAGACCTTCTGGAGAGGCTTGCTGCGTATGCACCAGCCGCTTGTCCAGCCTTCTGGCCCAGCCGGGGACCAGCTCGGGCAAAATGTAGTCTGCAGGGACCATGCAGTTGAGTGTTGTGGTTGAGTGGGATGCAAACTGATTGGGGCCGGCCACAGCTAAAGCCCTCTCAGTCCTCCTACAGACTGTGTCTGCGACGGAGGCCGTGTGATTGACACTGATGCCAAAGAACAAGACACCTGTTTACAGCTTTGCTCTAAAAAAAGACACATATGCAGAGGCTGCCTTTGTGAAAATAAATAAATAAATAAATAAAACCAGGTATCATTATAGCTTTTCTTGTCATCCACTCATTCCTATCCTCATGAAAATGGTTGTTCTGACGGCTCTGTGTTAGCTAAGCCAACGCTGGCCATTTAGCTTGGGCTAGGGCAAGGTACCCCAGCCCTTACATTGCTTTTGTTCCAAGGTGGTTGTTAAGTAGGTAAGTAACGTGGCTTTGTCCAGATCTGGTGACGTAAAAGGAAAATATTGCATTGATGGCGACATTTTGATGAACTGCGGACGCTGTGGAGGTAGGAACTTCTACATTTAATTTTCTCACAGCCAAGTCATACCTGAGGAGGTTGCCAGAGAGACTAAAGGGCGATGGAGACAGTGTTAACCAAATTGATTAATTCTGAAGAAAGAAGGGGCAATCACAAACAGTGAAGAAACAGGAAATCTCAGAACAAACAGATGAGTCCGGAGTGCTCAGTAAAAGAGAAGCAGGAGGAAAAGACAGGGAAACTAAGGTAATGAGAAATGAATGCTAAAAAGTTACTCATCTGCATGAGAGAAAAATAGCATGCCCTTGCTATTTGTTATATGCGGGGTTTTATACCATTTTTTTTCCCTTTGTGTCATGACAAATTC
This sequence comes from Anas platyrhynchos, assembly GCF_047663525.1. NCBI lineage: Eukaryota > Metazoa > Chordata > Aves > Anseriformes > Anatidae > Anas > Anas platyrhynchos. The sequence goes on along the minus strand of NC_092588.1, from coordinate 88,175,044 downwards.
AGTAAATAACACAGCTTTTGAAAAGGATGTAAAGAGAAGATAAAAATGTCAGTGCAGAAATGGAATGACTTCTTAATGTCAGAATAAGAAAGAAAGATCTGGCTATAGAGAATAATACACTGTGTTAAGAAGGTCAGTCTTTCCTACTTAATCTTGCCCAAAATATGTGTGCAAAGTGACTCTTAAAGTAAAAGGGAAAACATCCAATATGAATTGGAAGAACAATTCTTTCACATATATGTAATTAATTTGGAGAGTTGATGGTGAGTAGGTATTTCATAGACGTGAGCTTTAATACATCACCTGTTTGCCTGCCTTTCAACAGCTACTGTTACACCAGCTAAAATAAAATTGCAGAGGCTATTGATCCCCATGTTTCAGAGTATATTAGCATTATTCAGCATGCCAGGGGTGGGAGGAGATGCCAACAAAAGAGCAGAAGGGGTGAAGAACATTATATAACACATCCTCCAACCAAAGTAACATTCAGCCTTCTGCTGAGTGAGAGATGGGGACAAGAGCCAAAAACAACGCTTGAAACAGAAAGAAGAAAAATTAAAGCAGAAAAGGGTGTTCAGCTCCATAACAGCAGTAGTGTAGGTGGCTGGGAGAAGGAGGAAAAGAAGCTGAAAACAGGAAGAATTAATTTGTGATTAAGACAGTGAACTGCATCTCACAGGGTTTATGCGCAAGCACAGCTTTGCCACACGCTCCTTGAGCAGCCTGGAGCAAGTGACCTCAGGTGGGCACCACTGGCAGCCCGCAGCATGCCCTGCCTGCTGGGCACCTCTCGTGGGGGCAGCAGGACGCCTCCGCTGGCACCAGATCCCTGCGTGTCGGCGTGTCGCCCTTGGTCTCTCGCTGTCCTGTTCTGCGCACATGACCAAAGCAGTGCCTGTGCCCTCTGAGCTCTTTCCCGCCTCTTCCATTACAACCTGTAATATTTTACTGGCAGAATCGGGCTGCGTTTGTACAGTCTTGATCTTGGCTGAAGTATCCAAGAGTTATAGCAACACAAATAATAAGGAACAATAACATGGTTAAAAATAACGGCGAAGCAATAAGACCGGGGGACAGTGAAATTAATTGCTTTTTCAGCAGGCAATGGAAAAGGCAGAAATACAGTCCCCAAGGGAATGAAAATTGTCTCTTCTCTCTCTTGGTTGCACAGGAATAATGGATACAGGTAACAAACTACTTGAAGATATTATATGGGAAGCACTGTGCTACTGCACAATTAGAAACCAACTCCTGTTTTTCCTTTTTCTCAAAAAATCCCTGATACATCAGCCTGTACTGTAAATACAGTAACAGAACAGCTCTTTAATGGGTTTGTTCCATTTTGCTACTTCCTGCATCTCTAAAGGAAACAATACAATATAGTTTTGAAATATTAACAAAGGAGTAAAGAGAGCAATTGCCGGTATATTAGATGTGAAACAAAATTCCGACAAGATAGGAAATTAAATCTATTTAAATACTCATACAGAACCATTACAATACCATTTACTAAATAGCACTGTTTCAGAGTAAAGTTCTCCACAGGTGTTGGACATCACCTGTAACAAAAATGAAGCATTTTGATTGTAAGCAAATGCTTCAGTTTAATTTGAAATGTGCTTTACATGTTTCAATCAAGATATAATGTGCTTCTGAGTAATATTCCCATCTGTTAAACTTCCACGGTCCGCTTTACAACACTAAAATATCTGTGCAGATGGTTAATAGCAATGCTAGTGACTGTGTATTATTTGATTGTTCGCTGAATGTGACTGATTTTTGTTATGAACACACGCTCTTCCCACAGTTGCAGCTTCTACTGGTTCTGTCAAGCAATTAAAATCTCATGTGTACAGAAACCTATTGTCTCATGAAAATCTTTGTTTTTACATTGCTCTCTTGCTTTTTTGGAACCATGTACTCAGGTTCCTGTCCAACCCAGCATTGCTCCACATGGATAGATCTCCAAATACCAAAGCTTCCAGGTGGAGCAAATACTCATGCTGATTCCTCAAACTTCCACAGGAATTTCCCATTGGCGTCAGGGCCCTGAGCACATCCCTGCTGTGGAAGGGCTGGCTCCTGTGGCTCAGGGAGCTGCGGGCTGTCCCTTTTCTTCCTTTGGTGGCTGAGGACAGGGCACCTGCAGGTCTCACCATGGGGGAGCCACAGCGGGATCAGCCTCGGCTGTGGGAGCTGCTCTCGAGCTGAACCTCTGCCCTTCGGCCCCCACTTGACTCAGAGCTCCCCACCTTCTGAGGACACTCATCTACTAATTGTTTTTATGGTGTGGCTGATGATACCAAAGTTTCAATTTTTTATTTTGGTGTAACTTTTCCTCTTGGAGTAGTCTTATACCATACATAATTACTATGTTTTACTTATTGAATTCCTGCCTTATTTGCCAGCATGCTGTTTTTCTTCAGAGCCACTAATTTATTTTTAAAACATTTGGTAGCATTTATGATTAGTTTTTTTCCATCGTGAAGTACAGTTTCCTGTGAAATACAGTTTCCTTTTTGATCGTTAACTGTTTGGAAGTTGTTGTTGTTGCTTTAAATCTTTATTTTATTTTATTTTATTTTTTAAATGTTGTTGTATCATTTGTTAAGACAGAAGGCTTAACATGGCTTCCAGAATGAGGTAATCATTGTTTAGAAATAAAATTAGATCCTTGGTTTATTTTGGAAATGATCAGCTGTCATAGATTCATGGATTCTAGAGGACGGCATCACTGAGTTCAGTTTATTGAAGCAGAAATGACAGAATGTCAATTAGCTGTTCCATTACGTGTCATATGAACAAAAGCGAGGCCAAAGTGAATTTATTTTTATATCAGCTGTACAGATCACTTTTTATCTGTTTACAAGTAAAAGAAAAATAAACTTGTGTGTGTGTGTGTAAGCATTTTCCTTGGATTTGCTTGTCTATAAGCATCAGAATGTCTGTAATATGTAGTACAGGCAACCTCAACTCTTGAAAAGCAGTGGTGAGACAACAAAAATAATGCCTCAGCTCCCCAAATTAACATGTTGGTTTTTAGTCCATTCTGTACACTGCTGGTGTATGTCTGGTAACTTAAAAAGCTGCAAACTGTCCAACACTTGTAGTAAGGCAGTGAAATTCGGCTTCTGCCACTGAACCTCCTTCTGGGACACCACCATGATCTGGGACCCGAAGTGGTGGGCACCTCAGTTCACAGAAGGCAGGAGACAGAACTTGCCCTAGGCAAGAAGGAAACACAACAGCAAGTTTGTGAGGGGCAAGGTGGAGCAAGGCACACTTACATCATGGTGTCAGAACTGACATCAGATACTCACTTAGTGAGCACAGAGATAATTCTTCACAATCCAAACCACAGGAGGCAGCTACGTATTTACTTTGCTGAAATCTTTTTGTTATATATGTACCAGAAGAAAAAGGACATGCATCCAGATTTGAGGTGCTCATTCCTGGCCAAGGAAGCATTGGTCTGGTTGTTCCACATACCATAGGCAGTTCTCGACTGCTTCATCTCTCAGAGCTCAGACTCATTCTGGAAGAGAAAATACAAGCTCCTGCAATTTGGACTTCTCCCCATGATGTAAAGCAGTTGTAAACCTCTCTGTGTGGTCTGAGTCACAGAAGGTGTCCTAGCTATGATGAATCAGTGCAGCTTGCAGGATTACCCAATCTGGTAAGTGTTTTCTCAGAAACTGCATGGCAAAAATGCAGACTGCCAGGTTTGCCTCTGCCGCACTGAGAGTTTCTAATCTCTAGTGAAAGTGACCTGTGGAAGTTGTCAGTTATCTGCTACATATCTGCTGAAAAAAGAGGCTAGTTCCTGGAGATATGGAACTTTGCCTCCTAGGGGTGCCAAGACATTAATGTCAGCTGATAGAAGAACTGGAGACAAAATTTGTAATTTCAAGGTTTCAGCTTGAGTGTGGTTTACTGAGAAATAATCTTTTGTACTCTCTGTCATGCCACCCACCAGCCCTCTCAAAAATAATAAAAAAGGACTATTTCATGAAATTGTGTGTATCAGGAGACAAAATTCTGCTTCTTTTGATAAATTTGTAAGAAAATATACAGCAGTCAACACAGGCCATGCTGGATTAGATTAGGAAGGTGTTACATCACTGAAGAGGGTCTTCTAGTCCTTATAAAATCCACTGCACTTGCCAGCTTATTTATCTTGTTTCAGGCAGTTACATAAACCAGAAGAAGTGACATCTTTTATGCTTCTTAAAGGGGAAACAGTAAACACTCCACTCCTGCTGATCCCACAGTCTTGCCAGATGACTACCCTATCGAAATGAGATGTTAGCTAAATCTGTTTAATTTATTTATTTATTTATTTTTCTTTGTTTTCTTCCTCTGAAGACACTTGCAAAAATGTGAGGTAATACAGAGGCATATCATCTGGTATGGAAAGAGAAAGGGAATGGTTATTTTTGGTGGAAGGTGCCAAGTCTTTAATCAAAGTCTGTGGCCTGAAATCTATTGGAAAAGAAATGTAGGATTTTGTGTGCATCAGTGGTCAGTCCTGGAAGTGAGTGTTGAGCAGGGGTTTATGCACAGAAATAGAGGATAATTTTGAGGAAGGATTCTTTATTTATGGCACTGTGATACTTTGCAAGAAAGGTAGGACAGGGCAAGGACAGAAAATGGAATCATGAAGGTGCCTATTGATGGTGGTAATGCAGGGCTGGAAATTTTACAAACGCAAAGAGAGAATTCCTCTCTAGAGACTGTATGTAATGATGATCCACCTGCTGCAAGGCTTTGGTGCATCCTCTAATATTGAACTCTCCTGATTGTGGTTGTTCTCAGGGCTGGATCAGAGAAGCAGCAGCCCATTGCTCAGAGTGACCACGTGGATTGTGTGCAGAAGTATAATTGCCTAGATCCATTTATCTAACTTGCAAGTTATCATTTTTCAATTTGGAAATCACTGTCAACAAATCAGCTATTCCCCTCTGCTTCCTGCTGCATGAGTTCTTGCTACAGACTCTACAGATATGCAGGCGAATGTGGACCTTTATGACATTTTGTGAAACTCCTGGTAAAGAAGAAATCATTAAGAAAAGGAGATTTGTATATAGGACTGCTGGGTCCTTCGTATACAAGTGGTATTTAAAGGGATATTTTCACAGACTGTGCCAATGATGGGATGAGAAGATTATGTTGTGATAATATTGATGGCTTTGCAATGCTTTTGGATTTTAAAACTAGTATTAACAGAGCAGTAACACCCAGAACTGGCATGTGGCAAGATTTGCCATCTTTCATTGTAGGTTGCTGCAAAGAAAAATGGGACAAAACATGTTAGAGAGCTGCAGAACTAACATTTCATTAACCACCCCTCCCTGGTGATCTGTGTTGTCCAGCCTGAACAGGAACATGGAATAGAATAAAATCTCTTCCAGAGAAAGGCATGTGTTAGGCACATATGTGAACCTTTTGAATCACAGATGCAGGAAAAAGGCTAGTCTGCAGGTTAGTCCTGCAACCAGTTTGAAAATTCACTGACTGCTACAACTGCAAAAACAAAATGTGCATGATACTGGACTTTGGGGAGACTCTGGGACAGGAATAGCTGCAGATTGATTAGTGGACACGTGGGTGAAAAATTTAAGCGTGCTCATCTGGACTCGGTGTCCTTTGGACACAAACTACCATTCCATTCCTCTGAGACACAGCCTGCAGATAGACCACAGGACCTATAAGAAGCCTGTACCCTTCCAGGGCAGTAACTGGAGATCCAACAGGATGCCTAAGCACATTTGAAATGGCACCAAACACCTATGTGCTTGCAGCTAATTAAACCCTAAGTCAATCATCTCTAGAGAAATAGAAGTGAAGCAAACTCAGACTGCACGTAAATGCTTCTCAGACTATTCTCTAGCCTCCTTGAGAACTGAAGCCTTGCCACTCCCACTTCTCTTTGGCCGAGTTCCCTTTCTCTCTGTCACTTCGTGTTCTATGGTGCTGATGGTAGATAAAGAGATATGTGGACAATGCTAAACTGGATGAACAAATCCTGGATAAAACTTTAAAACATTCTTAGATTAAGCCTATTGCTAATAACGAACCTTCTGTTAGTGAACTTGACCCTTGTTCTCCTGGTAACAAGCACTTATCTCTGGAACAAGTGAATGAAACAGCAAGCAATTACCTTCTTCTGTACATTTGATTACTAATTTCTTACTAGAACAATAAAAAACTAGTCACTTCTCTCCCAGTCCTCATATTATAATTTCAATTCTGCTGCCAAAGCCTGTCTGGCTTCTTCTTTGTATATTTGATGTGCAGCTGTGGTAGGAAGCCACAAATAGCAGCACAGCATCTTCAAGAGCTGTGCTGCCAAGGGTAAAAGGACCCTGCAGGGCAGCTGTTCTCAGGGAGCCATCCTAAGTGTTTGGAAAGTAGCAAATCATGTTGCAATGAGAAAGCTACAGAATCAACTAGAAAACTGTTCTTTTCCCAACATTTCCTATTCTGGGAAAAGAAAGGAGCTTTCACACTGGTTTTAAAGGCAGCCATACGCTGCTCTAGCTATGTTGTGTATGTATGTAGGCACAAGGCAGTATGGAAGTATTACACCATATACTGCTGTTTATTTTTATACCTGCTGTAATAGATGGGGGATACTTACAAAGCAAGTGATCTGCTGGATGCCTTAGCATTAACTACAAGTTTGCAGTGGAGATGGACATGTGGCATTTGTTTAACTGAGGTACATTATACTCTCAGAGGAAGGGAGGCATCCTTGAGGTGTACACACTTAAAACTAATTACCATCCCTTATTGAATTAGAATGCTTAGATATGTGTGGGTGGCTGTGTCTGGCCTCAGGTAAAATAGGGCAGCCTTTATAAAGCTTACATGACTGGCTCTGAGCCTTTCATATGCTGCATGTTCCAGAGCCTCCTGTCTCTTTGCAGCCAAAATGCTTGACACTAAGTTCTTCTGGAAAGATAAGCCTGCGTGTTTAATTAAAAACTGAAGAAAGATGTTTGAATATGCAACTTAAATTTCACCCCTTTATCTATTTTCTTCTCATAGATGCTACTCCTGACAGCACTGCCTCCTTTGAAATTGATCTGCCCTTGTTTATTTGAAATGAGCATTCCCAGCTCTCTCAGTAATATTGCAATGAATCTTTCAGAGAGTGCAGTGAGAAGGATGATTATTATTTTTTTTTTAGTACATTGTAATACTCAATAATTTTTATCTTTTTATGCCTGGGTCATGTTCACCTGAATAACAGGGAAAATGAGTTTTAGCGTCTTTAATAAAAATGTCACCTTGGGATGTGTACCCAATTTGCAATAATTGACAGTTAGAACAGCTGATACAGATGTGAGAAGTTACCTGCTAACCTTAATTAGCACTTTTAAGCTCCAGATCTTGGAAACTATGTTATATGCTTGGAAACTACATTATAGCTAACTGATCCTCCTGTCTGTATGTGCCCTACCTCCCCATGTCCTTATACATCCACCTGTAACTTTGATATCAAATGAAAAATACTGTACATACACTCCTTTATGATTGCACACCTTTAGTGACGTTTTAATCAAAATTGATATTGGATTCTTAAAAAATTGTTATGAAAAATAAAGCATAGAAATCTGTAAGGAATTCCAGGGCAAGGATACAAACAGAAGCATATGGTATCTTCAAATACTCATAGGAATGTGGGTTTCAACAAGCCGGGAAGGGTCAGGAGTCTAAATGCTGAGATGTCCCCCCCTCTGGCAGTGGCCTTTAATTATCTTTCCAGGAAAGAATACACCAATTATTTCCATATTTGGCCAAGCCTGTCTGAACATACAAAACGTATGTTCAAATGATAGCCATGTAGGTGATCTGTTTGTGCCCTAAAGCACTAGGTTTGCGTTCTCCTAGGTCACTCTTAATAGGAGTTTGCTCTTCTTTTGTTCTCTACCGCACTCCTTTAATATCATCTTTATATGATCTTTTTTGAGGCTCAGGGGCGACCTTATTGCTCTTTACAGATACCTTAAAGGAGGCTGTAGTGACGTGGGGATTGGCCTGTTCTCCCATGTGCCTGGTGACAGAACGAGGGGGAATGGGCTTAAGTTGCGCCAGGGGAGTTTTAGGCTGGATGTTAGGAAGAACTTCTTTACTGAAAGGGTTGTTAGACACTGGAACAGGCTGCCCAGGGAAGTGGTGGAGTCACCATCCCTGAAGGTCTTTAAAAGACATTTAGATGTAGAGCTTAGGGATATGGTTTAGTGGGGACTGTTAGTGTTAGGTCAGAGGTTGGACTCGATGATCTTGAGGTCTCTTCCAACCTACAAATTCTGTGATTATGTGATTCTGTGATTTATACTTAGGAGAAAAGTCAATCCATAAAATGAGATTACTTTAGCTAAGTGCTTCCCCATGCACTTTTATTTATTATTTAATTTATTTATTTAAACTATTTAAAACATTTTTTTTTTTAATTTAAACCTTCTATTTATTTATTTAGACATTTTATTTTCATAAATACACTGACTTCATGATAGGACATACAAAATTCTAGTGACAGAGTTTAATTACTGCACTTTTTTTCTCAGGGGATCTTCACTATAAGCTGTATCACTACTATTACTGCCTTAACTAATAGCTAGTAGGGTTTCTGTTGCAGGATAACAGCCTGCAGCTGCAACACAGAGAAAAGTGCAGTACTAAATACTGCTATCTAAATATACTATATGCAGCAAATAGCGGTATCCAGCAGTGGTGAGTATTTGCGTGAAGATGTTGACATTAATCTCAAGTACCAGTTCTTTTCTCTGAACTTGAACTTATTGTATTTGCTCCTATATGGAAAAACAAATCAGGTCAGGAAACAGCATGTTGTTTAAATAATCCTTCCAAGCTGAGGAATTTCTGGAGGTGGCCAGCTGGAGAGAAGATTGTTCAAACCAATGAATTAGAGGTGGTCTCAGCCATCTTGGCAGTCGTCACTTTAGATACTTCTACACTTACTGTCAAAATAGACTTTTGCGAATACATTTTCATTTGTCTGAGGGAAAACAAATCACAAATCTCACTTTGACCTCAATAATACTTTCAAACTGTTAACAGGGACGTGGACAATGTTCAAGGATATGCTGTACTTAACATCTTGTAGACTACAGCATACCCCGTCAAGCCTAATAGCCAAATATCTGCATATATCTGCTCACTTATCAGGAGGGGCCTTACAATAAGAACTTAATGGAATAAAATATTTGTCCTCCTACATCTAACCTGCCTTTCTTGTTAATTGAAACAGTTCTTTCACAGTCCTTTGCCTGTGACTTCACAATTCATTTTTATGCAAACGAATGGGATCTTTGCTGTATAACCTGTAGAGCATGGCCACACAAATACAGATGATACAGCTGCTGAGTCTCTTGCATTTACATTTCATACATCAGCATGGGATGTAGAAAAACATGAAAGAAAATGACTGGAAATTTCAAAATTAAACTTTTATGGCCATTAAAGCTATTCCTTAAGGGTTTTGTTTGTTTGTTTATTCGATTTAGCTAATAGAGTTACGGGATTTGTGATTTGCATATTTGTATCTTACAATGTCTTCTGAGATCTACCATGTACCACAGTAGTTCTCAATGTACCATGAGAACTACCATGATTTCTTTCTTTATACAGATATTTGGAGTCCAAAAGTCCAGCCATTCTACCTAGTAGTTCATCCAGAAACTGTTATTGAGATGAAAGCATAGCACTTTTGGAAAGGTGCCAGAGAACAGCACTGAATTAAGGAAGAATGAGATAAGAAAGTAAAAAATGGGAGCTATGCTGGCCATGGAGAAGGACTGGGGTATTCTTCAGACCCCCTAACAAAGTTCCTAAATGAGTCCTGACACTCAGATATCCCAGAGTTCTGGATGTCAGCTTTGATGATGATGCCTATACAAGCATGAGAGCCTTGTTACTACAAGCCTCTCTGCAAATGTCTGGCTGAGACTGGTGAACTTGGCACCTACTGCTTCCTCACACCCAGGTGCAGCCTGGTCAGTCTGGAATTCCCTCTAGCTCCCCAGGAGAGGCAACTCCACCAGCTGCCACTGGGCAGACACTGACCATACCCACTGCACAGTTTCCACTCCACAGCAGGAGACACAAGCATTAAATGAAAATAATGGCATCACACTGCTGATTTTGCTTGTCTTCTGGTTTTGATATGTTTTACAGGTTGCATTTTGTTACTTTAAAATCACAACTCATTACTGTTCTCAGTCAGATGATTTGGCTGCCTTGTTTTTGTTTGTTTGTTTTGTTTTGTTTTTTCCTTCCACTGATTATACAAGGAACACAAAACTGTGATTGCTTTCCACTTACAATTATAGCAAATCTGCTCTTCCCCCCAACCCACCCCCCCCCCCCAAAAAAAAAAAAATCATTATCCTCTTTGGCAAATACTGGAAAACAGCAAATACAAGCAAATACTACAAGAGCTGATCATGCAGCATGTGATGTAATTGAATAAGCAAGCAGGGAGGCTAACATAATGCATGAGATTTTATTCAAGTAGAGATTAGTACTCTCACTGTCTGAGAAGTTCAGAAATGCAGCAGAGAGAATAAGATATCAAGAGTATCATTTTCCAGGGCAAAGCACATACAATTGCAATGGATTATTCATTAAAATCTTTGTACTTGGCATAGAAATGAACACATATGGCATTGCAAATTTCCCTTGCCCCCAGATCCTAGACTAATATTATTTATATGGGTACTTTCTTGTTGTACAAATTAGTCTGTGGACTTCCAGAACTTTCACCATACGGAAGGAGACACTTGTAACTCTACAGATGTTGCACAGAGCATAGATGGCCACACACACACACACAAAAGGTGTTTGCAACATTCACACCCTAGCTACTTTGGAAACACCACCTTGCCTTCAGCCTTCAAAATGTGCTCTCTATGATCACTGCAGTTACTAAGAGTGTGAATTAAATTTTCTGTGTGCTACATTAAGATTTTTAAATTGGTGGTAGCAGAGAATAGGAACACAATACCTGTTATTTCAGAATACCTACTTACATTCTGCTGCAAGAAGGTGAGAAGGAAAAAGTCACAGTTTATCCAAGCATGCATGCATTTCGTCTCTTCACGTACCTCATCTCTTCACCATCTTGGTGGCATTCTCTTCACTAGTGAATCTTACATGAGAACTGATGAACTCGCCCCTACAAGGTACCCAGCCCCAAGAACAGCAGTCTATTCTCAGTCCCCTTCAAGGGATAAAGCAATGGTCGTGAATGTCCTATCATGTTCCTAGCAGAGTTTGAAAAACCCTCTCAAAGGCAGCTTTCAACCTATGGAACCTCACAACTCCATGAACGTCCACCATCATCAGACAGCTGATTGACTTCTGATAATTAGCTTTGTTAGTTGAGTTGTCTGGGTCCAACCAAGTATGGTATATTTGTGTCATAGGACACATACAAAACTGGCTGATGAAATTTCAGCAGAGTTGTACAATGGACTTTGGGCCATTGAGATTTGGGCATTGAGTCCCCAGATTTGCTCCTGTGCCTAATCTCTGTGAGGCAGCCATTCACATCAGTCATGCTCTGACAGAGGCTGATATAAATCCATGTACTTCCATAAACATTGAATTATGACTATATGTGGCATATGTAGGACCTGTCCTGTTTGTATTTGCCATGGCTTTTAGGTAAAGTACTAACAAGCCACTATCATTATACCAGATTTTTACCTTCCACAAATCCCTTCCTGCTTGTAAAAACATGATGTTATAACCTCAACAACATGCAATAGTGCATTATTGTATTGTATTGTATTTTTTGAGGAACAAAATTTTACTGCTATTTCAATGGGTAGCTCATATTCTGAGATTTTTTTAAATTATTTTTTGATTTAATAAAATATTAATAAAAAATAAATAAACCTATTACTTATATATAAATCTCTTCAATTTTATTTTAATGTTTTCATTTGAGAATAGTGTTAGAAAAAGGTATGACTCAACAGGTATAGGAATATCAGAACCTGCACTGCTATAATTGGTTAAAACCTAAGCTCATTAGAAAAAAAAATCAAAATTTGGTATGAAGATAAAATTTCTTTAAAGTTCATATGCACTGAAAATCTAATTGTGATTGACATTAAGGAAATTGCAGCTTTCATTATTCCCACATCTTCAGGTGCTGCATTTTGCAGAAGGGTCTCTTTTAGGTAGAAGTGCTTTTCAAGCATGCATACATGTAAAAAGGTTGCTTGGCATGCTGCAGATCCTGCTTTATTGGATGGCCACCTAGCTCTTAGGCATTACACCAGTGAGTTTAACACCATGTATTTCAGCCTAACAGCCTGAAATCGTTAAAAAGACATTACATGAATTTAATTGTTTTGGATCAGCTCTCCCTGCTAATCACCATCTGACCAAACCAGGGCTACCCATGTAAGAGTTTGCAGAATCTACTTTATGCAGCTCCTGCAGCACTAACCCTTTGAAGACTGCTTTTGTCAAATACCATTCCCAGCCAACATGGAATAACTTAGTGAGAAATAATGGATGAATGCCAGTTGACATAAACATAAAATATCAATGATTTTTTATTCCAATCTTTGAACCATGTGTTAATTGCAAAAAGATGTGTAAGATGGGTGAAAATGTGGAAAACACAGTCTGCTGGGCTATCCTGTAAACTGATAAAATCTATACAGAATTAAGACATGTCTTCATTTAATCTTAAATTGCCAAAGGCAGTTTGTAGGCCCTCTCCAATTCCCTTCACCTCTCTCCCAAAATTCATGGGTTACAAAACCGTTACTGTTTTCTGTTCTACCAGTTAAAGGCTTGCAGAATCTTTATGTTGTGACTAGTAGTATTGTCTATTACACCAAAGGTAAATGTATGAACACTGAAAGAATGTTGTAATGTCAAACTATGTCCTAATTTAAATACAGACATTGGTGTCAGAATTCAAGTATACATTTTTCCCATTTGACACATTAATATCAATAGAATTGGATATAAAAAATGTCATTCTGACAGGACAGCTTTCTGCACAGGCATCAATGACTAAGGTAAGCTTGATGTATATTCTGCACTGTTAATTTTTTCACCAAGGGACTTCCTCCCTAGTTGTAGCAATACTAGATATCTGTGGGAACACAAACCACATTTTACCAGACATCTAAGCCTAACCCGAGCAAATAAAGTACCAAATAGTGAAAGTTTGCAGTAAAATTTGTCTTTCCATATCATGATAAATATAAATGCTTCATTTTTCTCCTCTTGTTTTACTCTTCTTAATCACCTCACTGAAACAGGCCTTCTCGTGTGTTTGTAGAACCTTTTTTTTTTGTGAAACCCTCATATCACTGACCCTTTGAAATCTGGTGTTGTTAAACATGGTTTCGGATCAGCATAAAACAGCTGCCTTGAGGGGTCCAGGAATTGGATCTTTTTGTTTGTTTGTTTGTTTGTTTTTAATCCTCAGTCCAAGCAGTACATCACTGTTTGTTTGTTTGTTTTTAATTAAAATAAAATCTTCTATCTCTTTCATTGTGTTTTCAAGGTCTACAAGCTGTTGTCTCCTCCTTCAAGTTGTGCTTCTACAACATGACCCATGAGTCTTGTCCTTTCTCTGGCACTTGCTGCTCCCTTTATTGCTCTCCAATAATCTATATGGTGAAGAAATGGTAACTGTAAAGGCAGTGAGCCCAAAGAGATCACTCAAGTAGGGACAATATAAGCAGCAAGATAGTGCTGTTTGGATAGGTGTCTGATTCCAATGAGCCATCCACATAAGAGATATAGTTTAGAAATAAGCCTTTGGGGCACTGTCTACTGGCTTGTTTTATTGTCTCTTTAGAGCTGCTGGCTGTGATATCTCCCAGGATCTTACTCTTTTAATTCTCACTCCTAGAATTGCCACTTGGTGTCTCGAACATAGAGATGGTCATGCAATGAATGATCTCCTCCTCTCTCCCATTTTGTTTCTGTCCATGGGTCCTCAATCAGAATTCACCTGGTGAAATGAGATGGTAGCCAAGGGGCCCTCTTGTCACCCTAACAGGGTCAGTCTGGACTGTGTTCCTCACAGAATTACAGAATGCCTGATGTTGGAAGGGACCTCTGGAGGTCAGTGTCCTCCATTGTCCTACTCCCCTGTTCAAGCAGGGCCACCTACAGCAGGATGCCCAGGACCATGTCCAGATGGCTTTTGAAGATCTCCAAGGTGGATGACTCCACCACCTTTCTGGCCATGATGAGCAGTCCCAGCTCTTTCAGCCTTTCTTCACAGGAGAGGAGAGTGATAAGTCCCTTCATCATTCCAGTGGCTCTTCACTGGGCCTTCTTCAGGATGTCTGCATCTCTCTTCCACTGCAGGAACCAGAACTGGACCCAGCGCTCCAGGTGTGGCTTCAGCAGTGCTCAGGGATCTCCTCTCTCCACCTGCTGGCAACACTGAGCCTAATGCAGCTCTGGATACAATTAGGACTCTTTGCTGCAAGAGCACACTGCTGGCTCACATTCAGCTTGGTGTCCACCAAGACCCCCAGATCCTTTACTCCAGAGCTACTTTCCAACTGGGTGGCCCCCAGCACGTACTGGGGCCTGGGGTTGTTCCTTCCCAGGTGCAGGACTCTGCACTTCTTGTGGAACTTCATGAGGTTCTTGTCAGCCCATTTCTCCAGCCTGTCCTGGTCCCTCTGGGTGGCAAAGTGACCCTCTGCCCTAGTTCTGTGGCACTGCAAACTTGCTGATGGAGCATACTGAGAGTAAGTACACTGTTCTGGGTACTCCTCAGCTTAACTCAGAGAAGATAAAAGAAGATGAAAGATGTCAGTCCTCGGAACTGTGATCCCTGGCTTACATGCAATTCTGCAGTTGCTTTTGGCCCACATTACAGCTCCATAAATTCTGACAGTATCCCCTTAAATGCAAAAAGACATTGGGTCCTTCTTTTCTATACTATTCTTTCATCCATTTTCTTTAAAATACATAAACTTCTAGTTTCAACATATGAGTATATGCACATGTATATATGTAACTATGCCAACTGACTGTGAGACAAGCAAGAGTAGCTTATAAAAACTCAAAAGACAATACTAAGGCTAAATCACTGCAATTTCAGCATGCGTAAGATGACAGGAATAACTGTAGTGATGCTGAAAATTAGTAAACTGTATAATTATTACTATGTATTTGCTACATATCACCCTGCTTAATTCAATGTAAGGGTAGCAAGAACACTTCTGCTAAGCCCAGATATTGAGGTAGATGCCTAATATTCTTCTCAGAACAATGCTTTGGAGAGAGGCTCTGTGTTCCAGAAATGAAAATCAATATTATTAGTTTAAGCTTTGTAACTCTTTCTGCTACTTGGCCATCATTTACTGCGAAAACCAAAGTGTATGCAGCTTCCTCAGCTCTACTTCCAACTTTTCCTCATCCAAAGGGAGAAACACAGTCATTGCAATCTGTCTACCCACATCCTCAGACATGGCACCATTGTGCCAGGAAACAAACAGTTTCACATGAGTTACAACTGATCCCATAGTTCAGATAATAAAATCCCAAGTACTTTAAGGTAACTACTCCAATAGGAGAACGGAGAAGAAGGAAGCAGTGTGATGAATACCTCTTACCTGATCATGCCTCTGATGGAGATGATCACTCATAGCTACCCTCAAAGGCAGCTTTTTGTTGTTAGTATGGGACCACTTACAAAGTAAGGTTAAACATTACCATAGGGAATGGGAAACTAGTTTATTTAACAGGGATGAGACTAAATTAATCTAGTTTGTAAGTTATTCATTATAAATCATTTTCTCAGTTTAAACTATGGTTCTTATTAGTGTTTCTTGTTAAATCTATTAGAATATTAAGCTGATGAGCGTAGCACAGAGAGGAAGCAATATGTCTGGTTTTGTTTTTAAAGTAAATGCTTTCCAAAGTTCTCTATGTGAATCCTGGAAAAGAATGGTTTTGATTTTCCCTTGAGAAATGGGCTGAAGCATTTTTGTCAATAGACATCCTTTTCAGATAGAAACCTAATTCAATCTGGCCCTGCTGAATGGTTTCAGAGCCATGCACCCTGGCAGCAATAATACTGTCATCTTTACTCTCATATTAAATTCACACTTGAGGAGCTGTAGATGATGAATTTCAGATTTCTCTAACCCCTGATGCTCTTTTCAGCTTTTGAGTAATTCTCATAAAGTAAGGCAAATGCTGCTGGACAAAGGAAGCTGATAAGACTGTGAGTCTTGGAGTCATATAGTAAAACATTAAATGCATATATATTGGCATTGTATAAATTAACCTGTAGGTAGCACAATGACTTTACTTTAGGCCAGCTTAAATCAGATATTTTATCTCTTCTTTCTTTCATTTAAGCATGTTTATGTACCACATTATACGTATATATATTTCAGAAATCATAAAATTAACAAAATTAACAAATAAACACATAACAAATACAACACATAAAATTAACAAATCAAATAAACAAACTAAGGAGGGGTTTGGTATTCCAAGACCAGGATAATTAAGACATTGAAGTAAACTTCAGAATAAATTCTAAACATTAAAAAACAACAACAACAACAACAAAAAAAGCAAACAACAACAACAAACAGTGTTTTCTCCAGTCTGCTGTGCATTGATCTCTGTGGGAAGAGGAGGGAGAAGCAATTTCTCAGTTTCGCATATTTATACAATGTTTTGAAGACTTAAACAAGGAGATGTTCCTATTTGAGAGGTAATCATGACTGCTTTGCACAGTGGCCTTGAGCTCTGTATTTTCTGCTATGGAGAGAGCATCAGATTGGGAGCCCCATGGTCAAAGGCAATAATGTGATCTGGGCAGGAGTGGGCATGTAAAGCACAGTATTCAGCTCTGGAAAGGAGTCAGAAAAGTCAGTGAGGGGCAATTCTGGTGGAAGGGGCTAAAGCACAATTCAAATATGTAGGTTTTCCACAGAGAAATTCACATCCTATTTAAATTATTATTTTTTTCTTGTGCATATTGGCATGGCACTACTAGCCTGTTGACAGGTTTCTTAGCTCAGATGGCATAGTTGATCTCTCTTTAGCTGAAATTAGACTATGAAAGCGGGGTTAAAGTTTTGTGGTTTCCCATTCACCAAGGAAAATGGAAAGAAAAGGCACATTCAGAATGTATGGTCACATTATGTTTCTACTCTGCAGCACAGCAGCGTTTTTTTTCCCTTTTCAGTAAAATCCACAAACTCTCCCAGATGTTTGCAATGTCTATTCAGCTGATCTGTCCACCAGAGATCTCTTCAGGGCTGTGCATAGCAATTAGTTACCATGGATTACACTTCCCAGTCTTGCCTCATCATAGGAACATGGTTGGATCTCAAACAGGTTCTACCTTGAGATTTTACTTTTCTCCTCTGGCCTCTCTCTTTTCTTAGAGCTATACCCTGTTCCTGACTTGACTGAACCCAACATCTAGGCACAGTACACCTTGAAGCCACTACAACGAGTGGTAAAAAAAAAGAAAAGGAAAAAAAAAAAAGTAGGTTTCGGATTGCCAATTAAGTCTAAATTCAATAATCTTACCATATTCACTATTTAATATGCATTGTTCAAGAGAAGATTAAAATAAACATGACATCATTGCAGCAAGATTTGTTTCAGTTTTGAGGAAATTCAGCTTAGTGAGGGATGAAAAAGCTTCCTCACCCATAAGAACCAGCTGCTACAACTAAAGTGTGGACAATAATATCAAATCCTGATTTAAAAATAAATAAAAAAAAATCATAAGTATGTGGGGAGGTGTTTTATTGAAGCTTAGGCTTTTATTGAGCGTGATAGGCCTGTGAGGTTTGGTCTTTATTTGCCCATCAGAAAAACCTCTTGAACTATTCTATTTGAACCTGAAAAAATGGAGTGGATGCTTCACATCGGTTTCTGGGCATCAGTGTTCACAGCTTTCCTTTTGCAGTACTCAGCTCAAGCTATGATGTTACCTCACAGATCCACCAAAGACACAGACCCAATATCTGTTTCAACTCATTTTGGCTGTAACATCACAGAATCTGGCTCCTAACCAGTGTGTCAGAAATACCTGAAAGTACTGTTGGATGATACAATTTGTACTTCTATGTATTAAAATGGAAAACATTGCAATTATTTTTTTTCAAGACCCAAACTGAGGTAACCCCAAGCTAATCCCACTTGTAGAGGAAAGCTGACTCATGCTTGGTTACTTTTATTTTTTTCTTGACTCCAGTAGCAGCTAGGTTCCCTATACACCATAACTGTAAATATTCTGCAAAGACAGTACATGGTTCATTGTACCACACACAACAGATGTGGGAAGCTCAGAACCAGATGCAGATGCAAATGTTGTATTTGCCAATCAAATGGAAGACTTACACCCAACAAGGAAATGCTAGAAGGGTAAAGAAATCTTTAGCATCACAAAAGAAAACATAAAAGTTTCCTTTACACTGAGACGGCCTCTGCCAGCACCAAATGTAGGGGACCTTCTGATTAAATTTAACACATAAATGATTGGGCTTGTCACTGGTACTCATTGCACTTGGACATCAAAAAAAAAATAAAAGGATTTCCTGTCACTGAAACAATTTTCATTAATGGGAAGTAGTGGTGTGCAGATACCCTGGGTTAAGCTGGTAAACTGCAGTGTTTTGGGATTAAACATCACTGCACAGTAATAATGAAGAGAAAACCACTGCATCATAGTCCTGCTGTGCATTTTACAACATGATTGTCTCATTCATTCTCCTCAGCCTGACTAGAGACAGAAATGGAGCAGCATCAGGACAGGACTTACTCAACAGTTGACTCTTGTTTTTCTGGTTTTTGTTTGTTGTTTTGTTTTTCCCTCTCCACATTCTAGCAGTATGTGGCTGTTTCTATTATTTCCTGATCTAAATCCTCTCTGAGTGTAAAGATGTTGCTAATGGCTAATTGTGTTCATGCAATTCTAGAGGGGAATGCATTTCAGCATAAAATACACTGTATATCCTGCATTTATTCTTAATCAGGAAACTCAATTTCTAAGGAAGTGTGCTGATACATCTCCTTTATTTTTATGTCTGGCAGCTTGCAAAAAAAAAAAAAAAAAGGATTGGCAAGAACTCACTCTTCACTAGACTGAGACTTTAACTCCTTCAGAACCATATGTTAAGGAGAGATGAATCAGAAAGATGAAAGGCCTGGTCCTTCAGGCACTACAAATGGAGAAATATGGTTGCCCTCTGAGGGCAGAATTTCATATCAAAGTCACTTCAAATGTTAGCATTACTTTAAAAACGTAGATATCACCAGCCTCCCCAAAACTGAGAGATGGCATTATAAGATCTCCTAATCTAAATCTGCCAGTTAGATTTCTTGATCACAATAACTTCAGTTGCAGCACAGATGTTGGTCTGTATCTCTACAACTCTTGTGGTTTGTGCATCCTTGAAGAGATGTACATGAACTGCGGAAATCTGTTTAGCTCCCTTTTCAAGTCAGGTCTTGTGAATCTTCCAAGAGATACTTAAAAGGTCAAACCCCACAGAAATCAAAAACAAAACAAAAAAAAAACAAAACAAAAAAAACAAAACAACAACAACAAAACAAACAAACAACAACAAAAAAAAAACACCAATAACAACTCTTAGTGGTCTCACTGGAGCTATGCCATCATATACCAGCTGGGATGTAATTGCTCAAACACTTAACACTGTTTTTTTGGACCTTCTGTATCATGCACAAAGTTACGGAGAGATTATAAAAGTATTTTTCTTAGTAAAGTGGCATCAGCATAACTCAAAGATATAATGCACACTCTTCTGAAGTCATCTGCTATTGATTCCTGTGAACTTCAAATTAGACCTGCAGTTAGGAAAGCATTAAATAAAGCAAAAATGGAGGTTTTTCTTGGTGTGATGCAATGGTAGATCTGCACCTGTCATGCAATCATTTGGCATATTTCTATCTGCAAGATTTGATTGAAGTTTGTTTGGTTTTATATGGGCACAAGTTGGCATGATTATGATCAACATATTCTCGTGTTACGAAATGGGTCCCAACTAACCAGGTGAGAACCTTCTTGGTTATTCAATTTCAGGATGGACTTGAGCACCTTTTTCAATCCAGGTAATTAATCCAGTTAATTAATATATATTTGTACAGAAATCTAAAAGGAAAACTACTGTTTAGAACAGCAAGTGTTGGTGGGCAGGCGTTTCTAATACCTACTATCTGAAATGCAAAAGGGGGGATATGATGGTAAAATGTGCAAATCTCCCACCTGACAACCACACACCAAAAAATGCCCAGAGTTTCAGTGCTGGAAACCATGTGAACACACCTCTGCTGTCAGTGAGAGTCTGACCTGTCATGGTAAGGAACTGGAGGTCATGTGGAAGGCATAACTACTCTCTCTTTTCAGAAGATTTTCCTAAATATGCTCAAATAATCATTGGAGGAATGATGACAACCTCAAATAACATCACACTTTTAAGTCTTTGTTTTGGCCCTGAACTCACCCATGACAATTTTTAGCTTAGAAACTTTGGGATCAGCTCTTTTTCAAAATGTGGGATCTCCATCCACAGGCATTCATGAATAGAAGGTGACATGTTTATTGTATCAGGTGGGAGTATAAAGCACACTTAAGATTTGTGCTGCTGATGATATTATGTGCCATTGTCACCTAATAAGGTACTTAGAAGCAAGTTAAAAATAGCTGGGCATATACAAAAATGTACACTGCATCCAGAGAAAAAGCAAACACTTCATTCTTACTGACCACAAAGAACATTTAATCAGAATTAATTTCTGTAGGTGACTGTGTGGCTCTATATAGGTAGTCAGTCTCCAAAGACAAGCCAGGAGGTAAAAATGTGCATTAGAAGACAGGGTTGGAGACATTATGCTGAGAAAACTGAAGAGTCGTATTTATGTTTCTCAAACAGAGAAGAAAATTCTTATTCCAAGAAAGCATGCCTAGTGGCAGCCAGGGGAGTTTCTAGGAAAATCTTTGAAGATATGCTAATGTTTTAAGACTCCTTTAAATCACTTTTAAAAAGTTTCTAGAAGATGCTCTTTGCAAAGCTTGTTTACATTAAATTTAAATTCCAAGCAAAATGATTTAGAGAATAGCAAGTTTCTGCAGAATTATGCAGGGAAGTCAGGAAACGCCCTAGTTAGGCCTGTCCTTCAAGCTGTAGCTCAGATCTGAATATATATGTAACTCTACACATATACACAGCTGCATATATTTTGCCATGTAGTGCTGACCCAGAAATGCAAGTCTAACAGAAAACATTTAGGGACTGAGAAAGGGCAGAGCTGGAACATGTGGGGTTACAGAGGCAGAGAGGGGGCCACTTGGCCAGCTGTCACAATGCGTTAAGGGAACTGATGCTGAGGTTGCCCCAGAAAGACCCCACCACTTACTCCCAGGCCTTCCACTGTTTAGAAGAAAATGAAGTGAGATGGACAAAGCAACAGCTACTGCCTTTCCATGTGCTTCAGGCAGCAGAGAATCTGTGCCATTCCCTTCTGATTTTCTAATAGTGCTATTTCCATGGGTGATTTGCTGTGTCTCAGTAATACTGCCCCCTCAAACATACACGATAATGCATCGCCACAAGTGTTCCTTGAGGCATGGACAGTGAGTGTGTGGAGGGGGAAGCAGATAATGCAAGTGCTTGCACATGCTACATACTGTTACCCTCATAGCTGCTCCTAGAACAAAACCACAGCTCCAGATGATCTATGCTTTGACCGATAAGCATATTAGTATTTATGGGAATTGCTGAGTAAAGTTACACATGGTGTTCCTTGCCAAAGGAGCAATTTAACATCCTGCCCTTAAGGTGCATCAACTGTCTGAACGGTTTCCTCTTTATAGATTTGGGCAATATGAGACTGCATTTTCAGATACTTCTGGCTGGGATCCAGTCTAAGATTCACAGATGCATTGATTCAGAGAAGGAAATGAAGGAGATGGGGAGGAACAGGGGGACGTAGAGACCTGGCAATCCGTGTCAGATAGATCGAATCAGTCTTCTATTGCCCGCATTGGAGGGACTATACCAATCAAAGACATGTTTAAGAAGGGGCTTTGAATCACTGATTTCTGTTCCTAAGTAACCAAAAAGCTTGTGATATTTTTTGTTGACTGGTTAATTGACCGTTTCAGATTCTTCTTTAGAAATACACTTATGACTGTGTCTACTACTCACCAGATTGGCACTTGTCAAAATAATCCTAGCTTGGGTGTTGAAGGGGGCTCCATTCCTCTCTCCATCTCATCACCTTCAAGCTTCAGCTTCATTCTCTATGAACCAATGGGTTCATAGATCTATGAACCAAAATGGGTTCATATGATCTATGAACCAATGGGTTCATAGATCAACCCATTCAAATGGGTTAATCTATTTGGCAACTCTTCCTCAGGATCTGGAGTGCCATTTTTTACAATTTCTCTACTTGAAGTGGAATTGCATTCAGGAGTGGCATGTTCCCATGACTAACAGCCCACTGAGGCTAAATTTCTGTCTTCACTGCTCCCTGTAAGTCTTCTTCTCAGTTAAGGCTGGGAAAGTCATGATACTCAGTCTGGTTTCCCTCATTTGCATAGCTCTCACAGAGTTAAAACAAGAGCAATATAATTATTGACAAATTAGCAAGAAGGGAAAATACGCTGATACATGCTGGACGCTAGCAGGGAGGGAGCATGCCATGAGCCATTAGACCATAAGCCAAGCCAGCTAGGTCTGCTTAGAAACAGACAGTTTCACTGGATTTGCCGATCCTTCCAGAAATAAATCTTTTCCATAGACTACTTGATTGTGCTTGAATGGAATTCATACAGGAATGCTGCTACAAACCTGTCTGCTTTCCCACTGTTCTTCTGCCCAGCTCCTGGGCTGCCTCCTTGTTGATGTCATTGGAGAATGGAGGTACCAGTTTCTCAATGACCTGACCAGACTGACTTTTGTGCCTGTGGTTCTAAGGTTTTATTTCCTTTAATAAGAGGAGAGATAACATTTAATGTACAGATATTGTTGACGTTCCTCTCTGCACAGGACAACTCCTTTATGTTTTCACTGTAATACAGCTCTTCATCAGATGAAGAAATTTGTTTGCTCAGCTTAGCTCACCACCATGTCTCACACCTAGCTCTTCAAAATGGGAAAAAATTGTGTCTGGTGTTTAGCTGCTTAGAGAGAGGAGAGTGCTTAGCCAAACCATTGGAGAACTTTGTATCAGTAAGAGAGAAAAGAATTTTTAAAAATTGCCAGCTGTTGGTAAATGGTATGTGGAAAAATCAAACCTTTAAGACATGTTTGTGAGGTGCTATCTGTAATATATACCACATGCTGCCTGACATGGTGCCAAGGTTTTACAGAATCCTCTGAAAATTTAAGATGACTCCTTCTTTTCTTTTCTTTTCTTTTCTTTTCTTTTCTTTTCTTTTCTTTTCTTTTCTTTTCTTTTCTTTTCTTTTCTTTTCTTTTCTTTTCTTTTCTTTTCTTTTCTTTTCTTTTCTTTTCTTTTCTTTTCTTTTCTTTTCTTTTCTTTTCTTTTCTTTTCTTTTCTTTTCTTTTCTTTTCTTTTCTTTTCTTTTCTTTTCTTTTCTTTTCTTTTCTTTTCTTTTCTTTTCTTTTCTTTTCTTTTCTTTTCTTTTCTTTTCTTTTCTTTTCTTTTCTTTTCTTTTCTTTTCTTTTCTTTTCTTTTCTTTTCTTTTCTTTTCTTTTCTTTTCTTTTCTTTTCTTTTCTTTTTTTACTTTTCTTTTCTTTTCTTTTCTTTTCTTTTCTTTTCTTTTCTTTTCTTTTCTTTTCTTTTCTTTTCTTTTCTTTTCTTTTCTTTTCTTTTCTTTTCTTTTCTTTTCTTTTCTTTTCTCTCTTCTCTTCTCTTCTCTTCTCTTCTCTTCTCTTCTCTTCTCTTCTCTTCTCTTCTCTTCTCTTCTCTTCTCTTCTCTTCTCTTCTCTTCTCTTCTCTTCTCTTCTCTTCTCTTCTCTTCTCTTCTCTTTTCTCTTCTTTTTCCGTCCTTCCCTTCCCTGTCCTTCCCTGTCCTTCCCTGTCCTTCCCTGTCCTTCCCTGTCCTTCCCTGTCCTTCCCTGTCCTTCCCTTCCCTTCCCTTCCCTTCCCTTCCCTTCCCTTCCCTTCCCTTCCCTTCCCTTCCCTTCCCTTCCCTTCCCTTCCCTTCCCTTCCCTTCCCTTCCCTTCCCTTCCCTTCCCTTCCCTTCCCTTCCCTTCCCTTCCCTTCCCTTCCCTTCCCTTCCCTTCCCTTCCCTTCCCATTGCAGACCAGGGGAAAGTTAAAAAAGCTTTTTTTTTTTTTTTTTTTAATTACACTGACACTGACATCTTTCTGTATGTCAGTGGTAGGCGAGTAATATAAGCATTTGTCCAAACACTTGATGTATTTGGTATTTATATTTTAAGAGTAAATTTCATGCCAGATATTTTCTCTCTCCAAAGGTATTTGCTCCTTTACATCTGTGTTGATGTTGCATAAAGTAAGAAAGGTATTTTGCAGATGAACACATATGTATTTCTCCTCTGACTAATTGTTAATGCCACCAGTGTTTCATATCCATTCTCTGCTGAGGACTGAACTCTTTCCACTTTCTGAGAGATGAATTATCATTAGACTTAATCTTGTGGCATTTTATCCACACTGTGGCTCCTAAAAGGAAAGACAGTGCTTTAGTATGGAAAGGGCAGGGCAATGATAAAACTATGGATAAAGTCAAGGTCTGTATTCAGCCAGATGAGCTAAAAGAGGAAAATAGCAGTGCTCTTCTTTTAGAAAATCCATTACAGCACTATATCTCTGGCTGCAAAATGGCTTGAGTGCTGCTGTTACATGTGTCTGCAGTCAACTGGAATTAGCAGAATGGCAAGAGCTGCTTAAATTCTGTGTACCGATTCCACAGCACCCCAGAAGACACTGGGGAAGCTGTCATGCAGAAGAAAGAAAGAGAGAGAGAGAGAGAGAGAGAGAGAGACAGAAAGAAAGAAAGAAAGAAAGAAAGAAAGAAAGAAAGAAAGAAAGAAAGAAAGAAAGAAAGAAAGAAAGAAAGAAAGAAAGAAAGAAAGAAAGAAAGAAAGAAAGAAAGAAAGAAAGAAAGAAAGAAAGAAAGAAAGAAAGAAAGAAAGAAAGAAGGAAAGAAAGAAGGAAAGAAGGAAAGAAAGAAAGAAGGAAAGAAAGAAGGAAAGAAAGAAGGAAAGAAAGAAGGAAAGAAAGAAGGAAAGAAGGAAAGAAGGAAAGAAAGAAGGAAGGAAAGAAGGAAAGAAGGAAAGAAAGAAGGAAAGAAGGAAAGAAGGAAGGAAGGAAGGAAGGAAGGAAGGAAGGAAGGAAGGAAGGAAGGAAGGAAGGAAGGAAGGAAGGAAGGAAAGAAAGAAAGAAAGAAAGAAAGAAAGAAAGAAAGAAAGAAAGAAAGAAAGAAAGAAAGAAAGAAAGAAAGAAGGAAAGAAAGAAGGAAAGAAGGAAAGAAAGAAGGAAAGAAAGAAGGAAAGAAGGAAAGAAAGAAGGAAAGAAAGAAGGAAGGAAGGAAAGAAGGAAAGAAAGAAGGAAGGAAGGAAGGAAGGAAGGCAGGAAGGAAGGCAGGAAGGCAGGCAGGAAGGAAGGAAGGAAGGAAGGAAGGAAGGAAGGAAGGAAGGAAAAGAAAGAAAGAAAGAAAGAGAAAGAAAGAAAGAAAGAAAGAAAGAAAGAAAGAAAGAAAGAAAGAAAGAAAGAAAGAAAGAAAGAAAGAAAGAAAGAAAGAAAGAAAGAAAGAAAGAAAGAAAGAAAGAAAGAAAGAAAGAAAGAAAGAAAGAAAGAAAGAAAGAAAGAAAGAAAGAAAGAAAGAAAGAAAGAAAGAAAGAAAGAAAGAAAGAAAGAAAGAAAGAAAGAAAGAAAGAAAGAAAGAAAGAAAAAGTGTGTGTGGGAGGGGTGGAAAATGAGAAAGATCTAACAAAGTTAATTTTGATTAAAATGTGTTCCCATTGCACCCATTGTTGGAGGTTACATTTCTGACCTCTAACTGATGTTCATGAATGTAAATGTATATTTTCTTGTGTGTCTGTAAGAGTCTGTTCCCAAAGGAACCTACTCTCCTGAGGATGATGGGCAGAAAGTAGCCTTTCATGGAGAAAGCAAATGTATCTGTGCTGATTCCTCTGCCTACTCAGCCTAAGACCTTTGACACTGATCTCTTTCCGAAATTGACAAAAAGTTATCGCTCCACTAAATTGGCCACATTACTGATGACATGTCCATCCTCTCAAACATCTGAGAACACAGGGTGAAAAAACTCATTCAAGTTATGAATGTTGCCTTCAGTTAGCAGCACTGCTGCATGCAGAAATTGTTTCTGGGCTGTTTTCACACTCCCAGCCATCTGCTACAGTGGCACCCAGGCAGCTCAGAAATTCTTGGGTTTGTTTCATTGATGTACACATACCAAATGATAACAGGTTGACATGGGCAGGCTATTGTAATCCTGCAAGGCCCACTTCTCCTACTGGAGGTCTCTAGGAAAAGTCTGCCAACCACCTGCATCGCTTCCTTATGAAGCACTTCAGTACCATGGTGGTGAATGCGCAGAGATGATCAAACACTTCTTTGCTATCAGACAAGAAAACATAATCCTTTCAAGCAAGGGAAAAAAAAACAACCAAACAAACAAACAGACACTGTTGTATGGTGCACATTAGGAATACTGAACAGTGGAGAGAACCATGTTTCCATCTGAACAGAAATGCTTTTAGAGAAGCTGTTTGAAGCTGGTCAACTCCATTGACCACAGGTGGTTTATATGGGGTTGTTTGTTGATCATAGCATGGAAAAAGATGCGCTCTCACTGGTCCCCTGTATACCTTTGGTCTGGTCAGTCTTATTAGCACGTTCTCCAGGAAGACGGGCATCCTGGCAGGAGGAAAGATCTGTCTTTGATGAGATTTGCCTTCCAGCTCATGTCAGTGTCCCCTTGCACCACATACAAGCTGGTGGGATCATGGACCTTCAAGGACAAGAAGAAGAAAGCAGTAGCAGTACTTTTATTACCAGACACAGACATCTGGGTTTGTGGCAGCTGAGAGGACAGCATGTCAACTTGCTTGCTAGGCACCCAGGTAGTGAAGCTTGACAGCCAGAGAAGCTAATTAACAGTGAAAGAATGACCCAGCAGGTACGTAGGTATGCTGGTAGCAATGATAGGGAAGGGTAGGAAGGTATGCTGTAGGATAAGGTCTCACAGTGAATACAGAAAATCACACTGCCTACAATGCCAGTAACTGAATGACAGAGCCAGGGCAGTATCCACAAGTTTACACCAACACCAGGAGTCTAAAAATAGCTTGGCATCAACTGGCAATCCTCATCAAACCAGCACCATGGGGATGTGGAGGGAAGATGATCAATGGTAACTCTGCCACACCACCCACCTTACAGGAAAGATAGGGTGGGACATGCAGATGGGGGAGGGATGCTAAAGGTGAAGTGCAATAGCAGAATTGTATCATGGGAAAGAAACTAATTGAAGAATACTTCTGGGTTGGAATACTGTAATGCACTGTGATCAGGCTGATGATGAAGTTTAGGAAATGCTATCTCAGATCAGAGAACCTGAAAATTTAGGACTGGTAGCTGTAAAAGTCTTAAGCTACCTCTCCACAGAGTGAATAAATGCATCATCAGTATGAGACACAGAACAAAAAGTTCCAGGGAGCACTTTAAAAACTTTTTCTTAGAAACTTCAGAGGGTGTGGGACCTAGTTCTTGACATACTGGCTAAAGGCTGCTCTGTAATGATATCCATGGTGCCACTAGGTTTAATGCTACAGTGGGAAAGAGCAAGCCAAATAAAGTCAGGCTGTAGCTATTCAACTGCAAATAAGAGAGCTACATAAAAATAAGGGAATTGGTCATACATATACAAAAAACAATTCAAATGCCTTTCCGTAGTCTGGAGACTTTCCAATGATATTGTAACAGAAACTCAACTAAACAGTATAGCACAAGTGAAAAATAGAACAATAAAACCCTGCACAGAAATAGAAAATAGAATAGACTTATTAGAAATGTCAGGTAGGTTACCACTGAAGGGGCTAAAAGGTCAATACTTTCAAATTGAAATGTTGCCCAAATGAGGAGAACAAGAATGGCCATAAAGCAAGTCAGGTAAAATGTAAACAGGAAATGAAGGAAGCTAAAAATGAAGAGCACTTTGGAATGGATACTTATGCTGACAGCAAGAAATGATGTAAACACTAGAAAGCAGGAAGTGCTAGGAACTGTGAGATGGTTGGCCAACCAATTTGTAAAAAGGATATTCTGTCAGGGCAAGTCCCATTTACAAATACAGCCCAGAGTAGGTGCTGGGAGCTGCAGACTCGTAAACTACCATTCCACCCCCAGTAAGAAGTAGTCTGCCATAGAAAATAAGGTCTCAGAGCAGGGGATGAACACAGTCTGCTAGGAAAGGGCAAGCATGGCTCCTATAATGGGAAACCTCTGCACCAACCTGCTGGAGCTCTACAGGGTTGTCAATAAGCGTGTGGATAAAGAAGATCCAGTGGACATCACACACGTGGATTTTCAAAAAGTCTTTTACCATGTTCCACACAGAAACTGTTTAAAGATGTTGAGTTGCCTTGAAGGAGAGCTGTTTATGTGGATTTAAAGGGTAGAAAGCAAAAGATTAGCTTAACAGTAATTTCTTAGGATAGACGGCTGAAGGGCTCATCGCAGAACCAAGGCTGGGATCTGTTTGGTTTTGTTTTGGTTTGGTTTGGTTTGTTTTTTTTCAATCTTCATCAGTTCCCTGGAAAAGTGACATAGAAATATCCAAAACATGGAGGTAAAGAGAATCAATCCAGCTGCAAAATGCCAGCAAAGACCTTATAAAACTTTGCATAGGTGTGGTGGGAGTAGGGACAGATGAGACTCAGAGAGTACATAAATGTATGTTACCCATCTAGGGGGAAAATAATCAAATCCACACACAGATGATGCTGAACTTGAATGTGCAGTTATAACTGAAGAAGAATCTCAGAGTCATCATTGACAGTTCTCTGAAATTGGCTTTTGGTGGCTGCTGCACCCTTAGCAAACAAAATTTTGGTAGTCATCAGGAATGAACATGGTAGAAGTTATGTTTTCGGCCCTAATAAGGACTTTGCACTAAAGTACTATGTAGAATCCCGTTTTCATCTCAAGAAAAGACGTAGTAAAGTTAGAGGAGGTTTTGCAAAAGTCAAAGAAATAAGCACCTGCCTTGCAAGAAGAGACTGATGGAGTCTGGGGCTTCAGTTTAGAAATGCAAGGCATTATTCATAGGGAACGGCACACTGTATCAGTATGCTAAAAGAAAACTCATGGACCATGAAGGTAATAAGTTAAAGGGAAATAGCAGAGATGAATCTTCAACACTGGTATTAAAATATATATATATGACTACTGAGGAAATATGAGGAGAATGAATCATTGAAAATGGCCAGGCTCATAGGCTCTTGCTAAATAGTGCCTCTGCTAGAGAGACAGTATTGGGCTGTATGCGCCACTGGACCTTCCACAGCATTATGGCTGCTACTGCAAACAGGATACTAGACTAAATGGTCTTTTGAAATGACCCAGTATAGATTTTCTCATGTTCCTAGAGCTGGAAATTAGGGGGGAAAAAAATCAAAATCCCCTGTCCAGTTAATACAGATCAGGACAAATCAAACTACTTCTTACTGAGGATTGCTGGAAGAAGCCCCATGACTTGCAATTGTGAAGAAATTGGGTGACAGAAGAAAAGATCAGCAGGGGTGAATGATGCCATATGCATGGTGTTTGTTTGTGAGACTAGCCCTTCAGCCAACCTCACTGGGTGTGGCCAGGCTGGAGAAACAAAGCAGCAGATTAAAACAACCATTGCCCCAACTTTAAGAAGGAGTCTGAGAAGAGTCAAACCCAACTTTACAACAGTCAGACAAGGGAGGATTTACCATTGAGTTACCTGCCTATAAGACCATTATTCATCTAAGGCAGACATTGGCCGTCAGACACTGATGTAAGAGACTGAGAAAGGGAAGGAAGAACCAGACTTACAGGTCTCTGACCTGCATTACAAGGTGTGAACAAAAAGACAAAAATGCCTTGCCTTGGAGAGCAGGAGTCTAAAACAGGAGATGACAGGGAGCATTACAGGTGTGGAAGAGTATATTAGCCTAGCACAAGCAGTTCTAGCCGTAGATACCTTCACGGAATAGATCTACTTTCATAGTCTTACATCCTTGGAGATGTGAAATGAAAGTGCTTATAGGATATATCCTAAACTACTGGACTGGAGGAAGGGAAGTCTGTGATGGTCAGGTTCAGGGAAAACCACGTTCTTGAAAGGACAGCAAGAAAAATCATGGAAGCTGAAACCAAAGATGTCTGAAGCTGTATCAAGGTGGGGGTTGGTCTATTCTCCCACGTGCCTGGTGACAGGACGAGGGGGAACGGGCTAAAGTTGCGCCAGGGGTGTTTTAGGTTGGATATTAGGAAGAACATCTTTACTGAGAGGGTTGTGAGGCATTGGAACAGGCTGCCCAGGGAAGTGGTGGAGTCACCATCCCTGAAGGTCTTTAAAAGACGTTTAGATGTTGAACTTAGCGATATGGTTTAGTGGAGGACTTGTTAGTGTTAGGTCAGAGGTTGGACTCGATCTTGGTGTCTCTTCCAACCTAGACAATTCTGTGATTCTGTGATTCTGAAGCCTCGCAGATACTCAAGGCATGCAGGACACTGTGGAAGGAAGGCTGGCAACAGACTGTCAGGGTCAGATTTAGTTGAATCATCCGTTTTCAGCCTGTATTGGGTTTACATGGCAAGATTTTGGCAGTGGGAAGTTGCAGGGGTGGCCTCTGTGAGCAAATCCCAGCAGCTGCCCCATGTCAGATCAGATCCAGCTCCAGCTGGTTCCAAAAGGGACCCACTGCTGGCCAGAGCCGAGCCATTGAGTTACACTGGGTGGGCCTCTGGGAGAGCAGGTTGAAAAAAGGGGAAACAAAAAACTGCTGTGCCACAGGAGCTGGGATAGAGGAGTGAGAAAATGGGAGACAACCAGCCCCCAAGGTGAGTGCAGCAGGAGGGCAGGAGGTGCTCCAGGCAGGCAGCAGCAGTTCCCCTGCAGCCCGTGGAGAGGCTCCTGGTGGAGCAGGCTGTCCCCCTGCAGCCCATGGGTCCCCCATGGAGCAGATCTCCACGCTGCAGCCCCCCCGTGGGTGGAGGAGCCCCTGGTGGAGCGGGTGGATGTGGCCTGGAGGAGGCTGCGGCCCATGGAGAGCCCCCGCAGGGCAGGAGCAGGCCCCGGGCCGCAGCTGCAGCCCCCCCGTGGAGAGGAGCCCCCGCAGGAGCAGGGGGTCTGGGGGGAGCTGCCGCCCAGCCGTGGGGGACCCGTGCTGGAGCAGTTTGCTCCTGGGGGATGGATGTAGGGAGGATGTAGAAGAGTGTGGATGGGTGGGGAAGGTGTTTTTAGTTTGCTTTTAGTTTCCCACTGTTCTACTTTACTAGTGATAGGCAATAAATTACATTAATCCCCTGTGCTGAGACTGTTTTGCCTGTGACAATAATTGGTGAAGAAACTCCCTGTCCTTATCTTAACCATTGAGCCCTTTTCATTGTATTTTCTCCCCCTTTCCCTTAGAAGAGGGTTAGTGAGGGTGGAGCTCAGCTGCATAGAGGTGTAAAACCTCCACACAGCCTGTCCAGGAAAAACCTAGAAAGGGAGCCATACTTATTTACAGCAAGCAACTTTTGTTTTAGTACCCTTGATCTTTCCTTAATACAAGCATTTGACCACCAACTTCCCATCTTTATGACATGCTTTTAATAGCATGAATAACAACTTAGTATCTTGAGTAGGCTTAGAGGAAGGCAGGAGCTGCTAAATTTACTGTCCCACCAAGCCAAAGGGTACCTTCAAGGTTTGTTCTGTTTAATCTTCAGTTACTAAATAGATTTGGAGGAGGAATTGATATAAAGGAGAACTATGCAGCTGGTACAGAAAAGGAAAAAGCTTTTAGGACACCTCCAGCAATAAACCAGTTATGTGAGCCCATAGGCAGGTGAGGAGCCTGTTTGAGATATTGATTTTGGAGTAGGGTATGAATGCAAGTAGGAGACCAAGGGAAGAAAGAGAATCAAGGTTATATACGCAGCTTGCATGCTGTTTATACAAGTTCTTCCTCAGGCTTTTTGTGGTACCCATGGAACAGCACTGCCAAAGCTTAAAATCTTGAGGCTTTTAAAACGTTTTCCATTAATGCTCTTCTCTCCTTCAGCATCTTGTGGATTCTGGCCCTTGCTTCAGAGATGATTGCTATTTCCACTTATAAACTAGAGGAGGAAAGCTGGCAAAAGCAATGTACTCAGCTGCTACAGCTTAGGAGAGATGAAGGGGTAGGGTTGTCAAAAAAATGGGGTCTGCTTCTTAAGTTCTTCTTAAAGCTGCAAATTCATGAGTCCAGAATTCATGAGTCCAGAATTCATGAGTCAGTATCTTAGGATGGCAGGAAGGGAGGGGCAGTTATAAAAGTTCTTGCTCTCCTCTTCGTGAAAAGCTTGAAACTACAACCCTATGGCTCCTAGAGGAAGGAGATAAGGGATGGCAGTGCCTTCTTTTGCTGTGGGGGAGAGTTTGGTTTTCCAGGCAGCAAGGACTGAGATAAGACTTGTGACTATTATGATAAACCTGATTCTGTGACATTGAGGCTTTCTCTGTTCTTTATGGATTTTTTTTCAGTGCCATGTAAAAGGAAACAAACTAGCCCAACTAGACATTAACATGTTTTTAAAGTTTCTTTGCAACTTTTCTGCTGTGTTTCACCTTTTTCCCAATTGGGAAAAAAAAAAAAAAAAAAGAGGATTTGGAGGGTGGAGAATGTGGTACCGAGCAGTAATTGCCACAGCACACCTAGAATAAGCCGGCAGGAAGACAGGGAACTGCACCAGATGCATCATTGGTCTGTGCATCGTCAGCCTTTATTGGACTCTACAGTGATGTGGGAAAGATGAAAGCAATCTTTTGTAGTCTCTCTTCTGAAAGGATTGAACCTCTTCCAGTGCTGCAGATATGTATTTTAACAAATATGAAGTTCAACAGGACGGATTAGGCCATTAAGACAAGAGCATGGAGTTCTTCCAATTTAGAAGGAAAACAAACAGAACCAGAAGTTTGGACTCATCATTCAAGCTGCAGCACCAATGCACTTTAAAGGAGACTGTAGTAAGAAAATTAATATTCCTCTCCCTTACCTTGGCACTCCTCCATCTGCATATTAAGCCCATGGGCTTGTAATGAACAGATTTTTCATATAAATATACAACACGTAATTCAGTACGTGAGGCTGATTCTTGTGATTAACATATTAATTTTAGTCCTGTTGCTCAATGATCATGTCTCTTGCTGTTCTGCATTATCTGTTATTTCCCAAGGATGTTTGCTTGCCAAAAGTAGCCATCATTAAGCAAAATACTGCTAAAATGCTGCAAAGATCTTGGGCTTTTGTTCTTTACTTCGGCTCAGATCTCAGAGGAGGAGACTTTGTGGGGTTAAAGGGATTTCCTGAAGATCCTAAGAATGATCAGATCCTGGGCTGGATACAGCCACTTCTCCAGTACTTTTTGGTTTTCCCTCCCCTAAAGAGTCCTGTCTTTCACCTCTACAAACCATGCAGAGGAAAAGTTAGGGTAGCAGACAAAGCTCTACTCCTGAGTATGAAGCCTGCTTATCTGCGCAGGTGATGTAAGATGTGGGAGTCACAAACGCAGTCCTTATGAAACCGCACGAGTAAAAAGGAACACGTAGGCACTGAGCCCACAGCACTGCTAAAGTATTTAGCACAATTCCCATTCACAAATATTTCATGCTGATCAGCTGGATCAGCACCACTCTTGATGTTCTGCATGCTTCTCTTCCTCCATTCATTCATTAACTGCTTTAAGATTGTTTAACCATGCTAATAATAGGCAAAAAAAAAAAAAAAAAAAAAAAAAAAGTTTGATTTACAGGGTTATCTTCTCAATATGAACACTTTCAAGTTCATTACCAGTTTCAGAATGTAGCTCCAAGTGAGTTAAAACCTTTGGCTCATGAATATTGTTAATAATGCTCTGCATGCTAATGAATTGGGCTTCTGTATTTAGAAGCCAAATAAAAAGCAAGCCTAGGTGAATCAGCATATGCTCTACTACTGAGCTATCTTGATCTCATCCAGTGACACTACTGATCCCTATTTAATCGTACAAGATGACAGTACTGAAAGGAGATAAAAAGGAAAAACTGGCATCTATGACTGGGTAACAAATCTAAAAGCTGTTGCAGTTCTGCTGGGTAGAGAGGCTATAATTTCCTTTAAGATTACAGGGGTTTTACGACTACTGGATTTGGACCATCGTGTCCTGATGGTTATGTCTCTGACCTTGCACACAGCTCTGCTTGGCATGCAAAGGCTAACGCGCATCTCAGCTGACAAAATGAGGAGCTCAACACTTGGAGAAAGCCCCACTGTGGTCGGGCCATGCCAGGGGGGCAGAAGAGGAGCGGGGCAGAGGCAGGCACCGCATGTCGAACCAGGAGGGGAACCAGGGGAGGAAGAAGCAGTGAGCGCTGGTGCAGCCACTCTGTGGGACCCGCAGCCTTTGTTGCAGGGGTGCCAAAGGGAGGGTGCGAGGCCCTGAAGCACGTTCCCCTGTCTGCGGCTCTGCGCAGGAAGCCTCGACTTTTCCCTCCCATATGGTGCCAGAGCTAACATTAGAAGCGTTCAGCTTGCGCAAAGCGCCAGTTCGGGAAAAAAAAGTAAGGAGGCTGTTCCCAACCAACGCGAAATTCTTCACCCACTTGCCCCCGCATGCCATCTGCCCGGCTCGTCACCCGTGCGAGGGCAAATTGGAAGCAGTCCCAGGGCAAACAGCCTGGAGAGAGGGACGAGAGCAGAGAGGAGAATCTGTCCCCAGGAGTCCTGCCTGCACCGTTTGTCATACTGGCGTCATAATTAACCACAGAAGTGCTTTCTGCAATGCTTGTCTCAGAGGTGTACCTGCCGAAGGGCGGCTCTCTGCTGTGGTGGCAAGCAGCATGGTCTGTCAGCCGAGCATTCATGCCTCCCAAGAAACGGGCGGTGTGACCAGCCTGAAGTCCTGGCCGTGTCCCCCTGCTTAGCAGAAATGCGGTCCTCTGGGGTAATAAATAGCGGTGAGGTGGTCTATATCACAGTTGACAGACTTGTTTTTTCCAGCTGAGTCTTTCCTTGCTTGCTTTGCCCTGTTCCCCCTGTTTACCGTCTTACGCCAGGGCTCTCAAGGCAAAGTCTCATTTGTCAGAATGTTTGCTAGTAACTCGGTGTTATTTTTAAGCACAGGTTCAGGAAAGTCAGACCTTTTACTTTCTGCTTTCAGCACAGTATCTGACATGTAAGAGATCCAGCATCAGGGTGCAACCCCCACCGGATTCTGCCACCGCATGGGCAATGCACATGCCTACGTTGCAGGCAGCAGTAGGATTTCCTATGCCATTCCCTTGTCTCCACGGGGTGCACCATATGCTTTCCCGAGAGCTGCAGGAGGCTCTTCCCCCTCACACAGACACTCTGCAGCCTGGTGGGCTGTGAAGGAAGCTGGATTTCTGTGAGCGCTGTCCAAGGAGCATAGGAGCTCTCACACCCCTGATCAGAGGGACAGAGCTGCTCCACTCAGCTGGCTGCAGCGCATGTTGCTGTGGTTGACTGGTGAAGACAACACATTCCTGAGACAGAAATGTTTTTGTCTTTTAATAGCTGTACTAGAGCTCGCTGTATCTCAAACACTAATAGCTGGCCCTGTCTTCTCACTCCTGTTACGGGATGTATTTGACTTCAAGGCAGATTGTATGTTTACTACTGGTTGTGGACAGAAGTTGGCATTTTCAGTGAGGCTGGTGTGTTATCTCTGAAGTTTTGTACCTCTGGACATATGTATAACAAGTTTTTTGGATGTGAGAAAGCAAGCAGGGGACTATACTAAACTACATAAAAAGAAAGCGATGTTTTGTCTCTCTTGAAGCCATTCTCAGTGTACTGGGTCCTTGTAGGGATGCGCATCTTCTGTAACTAATAGATAGGAAACCCTGCCAGAAGTAACTCAGAGACTGCAGGAGCTCACCTGCCTGAGGGACAGAACCCATGACTGAAAGAGCAGCATTTCTCTGTATTTTGGGGTCTCCAAGTACAGGATTTACACAGACAACAGATAGCAGGAGGAGTGAAAACAATTGTGTGACCTCATGTCCCGTGGTAATGAAAACTCAAGTTCTGTTTGTAAGTAATACAAATAATGCTTTGCCAATCTCAAAGACCACTTGGAGGCAGAGCCCTTTCAAAAAGCTAACTTTCTGTGGAGAAGAACATCCCCAGCGTTGTGTGGCTCTCCAAGTTTTAGAAGAGACCTTGGTTCCTACTGCAAAACTTCTCTTTCCTTCTGCTGGACACACTTATCAGTTTCTTGCTGTAAACTTGATTCGTAGCTCTACTCCAGGAAGGGCACGTCAGATGGGAAGATAAACAGACGTAGAAGAATGATGAGGCTTTTTGCAATATCATCACCTTGGCAAAGGAGGGAGACAGTCTTATGAAGCCTGCTGGATACTTGTTCATGAATTGATGCTGTTGTATTAATGATAGAGTTCCAGTCTAGTCTTCAGTGGCTCCATAAAATAGCTAGTCATAGCACAGTATGGAGAAAAAAAGCAACAGCCTTGTGTATGCAGTGACAAATAAATAAGAGAAGCAGAAAAGTTAAGAAGGAACTAAATCAAGTAAGTTAGCATCTACTTGAGAACCAGTCACCAATTCCATAGCTGGAAAATGCTGAAGTGGCTACAATTCATATTTTTCTGAAGCATTTGGTTAGGTTACAGGAACACTTCACCTGCTTCTCCAATGGACTTTTAGAACATTAAGCAGCTGCTCTGTGCATATCAGACTCTAAAGATCCACTGGGACTCTTTATCTGCAAGCTGCAAACCTTTACGTATCAGTATTGAGGGGTCTTGGATTGCACAAAATCCTTTCCTCTCACAGTGCTGCTTCTTTTCCTCCAAACCCTTTAAGCTGTGCTGCAGATTTATTGTTTCGCTCTGATACCCTCAAGAGGTTCTGTTAGGCAACTAATGAAGAAAAGCAAGGAGGCTAAAATGTGTGTATTTCTGATAATATTCTCAAGAGATTCCCTTTGAGATAGTGGCCAACAGCAACGAATGTCTTGGTCATACAGACCTTGGGAATATTCAAAGCGTAACTGGTACACAGTGAAACACTGAAGAGCAAAGATTTATTAAAGGGGCAAGATCTTAACAAGAATGGAGTGCTAATGAGGGAGGAAAGCCCAGGAGCAGCTCTTGTAGTGCTGCTTTTAAACAGAAATACAGGGCAGGATCTGACCAAGCATATCCAGGCAACCTTTGCATTTTAATCTCCTTATGATAGGTATATATATTTGTATCAAAATTTGAAAGAACTATGGAAAAAATTGTTCATAAGGGCTACTAACCACGCAGGCAGGTAGGGCACAGTTAAGCTGAATGCTCCTGACGCGTGCCTTAATGCATTTTATGACATTCAGCTGCAGACACGGTGACTTCTTCCACTTGCCATTGGACATCAACCAACCTAGCCAGTCAAAGCTGGATTATTTCATCGCAGCCAGTGAACCAGTAAAATGTTATACAGAATAACTGGGGATTTATTTATTCTCTCTGCTTGAATGCTTTGCTGTTAATAGCTGCAGCTGTCACAGATAGGCATATAAATGGGCTTGGAAGTTCAGGGGCTTGCACGCTGGAATGCCTCGCGTAAGTGGGCACACGGGAACGTGAGCTGTGATCTGCTCCTGCTCATACAAACTGCAGGCAGAAAAACTTGTAAAAAATATTTTTCTCTTTTATTTCCTTTGGTGGTTTGTTAGAGTTATCCTGAGACGCCAAAGAGAACAAGGTGATGCAGGCAGCAGCAAAACAAGGGCACAGTGCAGGGGAACCTGGCCAGTGGTAAGAACAGGTGGATTTCCAAACAATTCCATGCCAGGTCTGCTCCATGACCTCCTAAGTCCAGGTGATCTTGCTTTCTTTTTTTTAGGTGGAATGACTGCAGTTTGTGACACAAGTTTCCTGTACAGATGACCCCGAGTAACCACTGTGTGCACGTACCACTTTGGCTGTAATCCCGCCTGAAGTACCTCAGCTATCCTTAATGGCTGTGCTGGGATTGCTTATTGGAGCCAAGCCACAGTACAGAAAAAAATGTATGGTTTGTAGGGCCAAAAGACTAAGGCGTTTAAAATAAAACTTCAAAGGCCTATGGCTGATTTCTGTGTTTAACTACCTGGTAACAAAGAATGCAAACAGCTGGCCTATTCATTAAAAAATGTGCACCTTCCTGCAAGCACTTGAACATTCAAATCCATTCTGGTGAGTTATCTGAGAAGCACCTGCCCTCAGGAGAGGACCCTGTGCTTCGGAGTGCCACTGGATCTGGGTGTCCAGGCTCTGGGGCAAGGTGAGGTGTTGTGTTAGATCCCGTTGATCAGTTCTTGGTAGCTCCTTGCTAGAGAGTTATGTGGTCTCAGCAAGGCCACCTGGTCTTCTCTTTGTGCTCTGTAAGCAGCTACTGGGCTAACTCAGGATCGTGCTGCTCCTACGCTCTGCTACAAAATGCTCTTTTCCTGCCAGGAAGTGTGTTGCAGGTAGGACCGTGGTGACTTAATTGTGGGAAGAGTCAAGGACAGACTGAAGTGTAACATGCCCTCTCATGGAGCTACGGCAGGCCTGGCTGAGCTAAGTGGACAAGCAAGCAAACAAAAACAGACCGTACAATGAACTACAGGGCTTCCATGGAGACCCGTCAGCAAATCCCCATAAAGCATTTGAGGATGACGGACAGCCCTGCACCTTACAGCTCCCTTCTCTGTGGGTCGCTGAGCCTTCTGCTGCTGGAAACGCAGATGTTTCCAGTGTCCTCTATTAAAGATGAAGAAAGACCGTGCTGTTTACCAGGCCCTTGGGTGCAGGGTCAACCTACCCTACACCATTTGAATAAAAACAACTGTCCGGGTTTATTCTTGGCCAATTTAGGGTAATTTCAGTAGGTACTGCTTAACACTTGAGGAGTAGTTTCAACATTTTTTCCACTATCTGCTGTACTTTGAAAGCATGCACTCCATCAGGATAGATCAGTTAAAACGTGGTGACTTGGGTAAAAGAATTTATTGAAATACCGTGATTGTAAGGGATTAAGGAGGCTGGCAGCTATGAGAGATGTCAGAAAATACCTGGATTTTAGAATACTTCAGCAAATATTTTATCAAGACTTTCAGTGCATATGTCACAAGCAAACACATAATTGCCCTACCCGTTAGGTCACGAGTGGTGTTTAGCGAAGCAGAATTGTGTGAGACCAAAGGCAGATCTTGCCCAGGAAAACCAGATTGCTTTCATGTCTGCAAAGAACAGAAATTTAAGTGTGGAAAGCTACCCGAGCCAGAAAAGGAAGCCGCCAAGATATCTATAGATGACTACACAGACCTTGCCAAATCATTAACAGACATTGGCAGGGATAGGAAATGTGAAATTGTTTTTGCATGGTGGGATTTGGTCGAGGGGGAGCAACGTAAGGCAAATTGGCCTTGAGGTTTACAAGCATGCCTTCTGTACTAGCTTAAAGGAAACTGAAATAACGGAGGAAACTGAGGCAAGGACACCACACTCAGGCCTCATCTTGTACTAGGGGCTGCTCTTTTATCCATTGCAGAGCCCGATACTAGCACACTGCACAGGCAGAAACCCCTTCTGGAGCGCTGTAGCTGATAAGCGTGTATGCTCAGAGGCTTGGTTTTTCTTCCCAGCTTCCTGGAAAACAGCTTCACAGCTGAGTGCTAGCCTGTCCTGCACTGCTCTTCTCACATGCCTGGGGTGCTTGGTTTAGTCATTTGTTGTATAAATGCAACTTCTGTTGGTCTAGTAACTATCTGCTGAGCCACTGTGTTTTGTAAACCTCTAGCTGGGTTTTCTAGGCATGCTTTATTTAAGAAACTTTCTCACTGAGCTGGCAGTGAAAAAAGAGCTAAAGCTTCTAAGAAAATTAGTTTTCCTCTTTTTCCTTTTTTCCTCTTACCCGTTAGTTCTTGCTGCTGCTGTTATTTTTGCTTTTGGGACTCCTGTTTTTGGGTCTTCTGTTACTGCTGCCAGTGCACCCGAAGTGCCAGGCCACTGCACCTTACTCGGGTTAGTACAGGATGCAGTGGGTGAGACAACACGAATTTCCTTTGAGTCAGACTCCTGAAAAAAGCGATTATTTGACTTGCTCTGACACATTAAGTCCTATCAGCTGGTCATCTCAACTACCTGGGCCCTGCCAGCTGCAGGGGATTCATGATAGTCTGGTGACTGTTCCTTCCCAGCTGCAATGTAGTAGTTAGTTGGACTAAAGCAATTAAACACTAAGCTTCACAGCTTTTAAGGTACATTTTCCATTTTCAGCAAGATGTGCCCTAAAAAGCTGATCTCTAACATCTCATCTGTAGGTCATCATAGTATAACCCCAGTTGTGTTTCTGAAGTGCAAAGTTTTCCACCTGCAGCTTTACATGGGTAGCGTGCAGGAAGGTGACCAACCCCCTGAGCAGACAGCCCATTAGCACAGGATGCCTCAGTTTTAATAGATCAAAAATAGCTCTTGAAAGTTGTAGTGAAGGATCTTGCTCTGATGCCCCCTCAAGCATCAGATGTTACTTGGGCAACGGCCCAACTCCTATATATTTCAGGCCCTCTACCTTGTGGGAACCAATTAGGGATCAATAATGCACTCTTAAAGGGAGTGCTCACTTTAAATAGATCTTCACTTGTTGGGTTGCAGCTTCAGCATAACAGCCACTAGGATGTTGTACGTATCTGACTCTTCTGCATCTCCGCCACTCCACCTCCCGTAAGCTTCTCTCTTCCCAATCCCTCCCCTCCAGATAATGGGTGCATACTTTCCCTTCAAGGATTATTTTGGTTGCTTTTAGGTGACTTAGGCGTACAACAGCGCTGTTCCCCAAAGGAGATGGCAGACGTGCTGCATCAGCATCATCAGTTCTTTTGTTCCACTGATTCATCCTGCAATGCCCGATGCAGTGTCAGGACGGCTAAAACATCCAGGTATTACTGGGCAGGCAAGCAGCAGGACCCCAGCCTTGCCGAAACTGCGATACCTTGTCTGTGCTCCTTCCAAGCTGAAAACCTGGCTCCTTGATGGGAACCATCATTTGGAACTCCTTTAGGGAACAATAAACTGACCTCTGCTATCCTTTGTACAATTCTTAGGCTGGGGAGGTAAGAGACTAAACTGTAATGCTATGAAGCATGTCTAATAAAAATACTTCCAGCTCTGACATCACTGGAGTTACCTGCAAGCTGTGCGGACTGTTGCTGAGTACTGCAGATAATCGGCATGCTTGTCCTAATTACCCTTTGCTAGCAGTACTCTCCCTGGACCTAACAGAGATATTAATAGCAATTCATCTCACAGAAGCCAGTGCTAATCTTAACTTGCTTTAGTGGTGAGCTTTGCCTCTGCATGAATGTACCCTTACTGGGCTTTTCATAGTAAACACAATTCTGGGAAAGGCTTCTCTATGCCCTCTGCTGGTTTTCCAAGGTACGCGTTTTCATCTTGGAGTTAAAACTCTTCCGATAATAGAGCAGTATGTGCCCCCACATCTCCATTTTTTCCGATCAAGCTGCAGTAAGAAGTACAGGGCAGGAGTCACAGGTGTATGCCGTACAAATTGTCTCTGTCCCTGTGACTTGACAAATCACTACCATTTTTCACGTTGCATTTCTTCCTGAACTAGACGAGGATGTTCAGACAATCCCCGTTTTTTCATAAGCAGCAGGCTCCTTTCAGTGAGTCTAGAGTGGTTTCATATGCAGTTTCATAGCAGTTTCTATGATTCATTTGGTTGCCCTTTCCTGTCCAGGAGGGCAGCAAACTCCATGCACCTTCACCTGGAACCTTATTGGACTCAAAGCCACTTGCTGCTCCTCGTCAGTTACCTCGTTGCATTTCTGCCTTCACAGCCAAGCTTCTTAACACCTACCTCTACGGCCTTAGCAACTATACTAGGTTATGCTCAAGGCTTTTCCAGGATAATTGTGCTATCCTTAATATAAATTCCAGATACTCCAGAAGCGTTTTCCAGCAGCTACAGTCTGAATGCTGCTCTGGTGCTGCTCACCATCGACTAATGCTGGTATTCAAAGCTTGTTCAGGAGGCTTCAAGTTAATGGCACTTCATTTTACTCTCTGTGTAGGGACAACCTAACCTGTCCATAGACATAAGACCCTTTGATAGTAACCTACAACTTTGAAGGAAAATATACAAGCAGTTTCAAGAGCCAGATGCTGATGCCTGAAAAACTTAAGTAGGAAATACCCTCAGTGCCAGAAATCCGTACCATAACTGCACGTTGACATAGAGTAGAGCCAAGTCATGGGTATAATAAAGGAGCTGATGCCTTAAGAGCCATCCAGCTTGAGTCACATAGGAGTAAGATCCAGTCTCAGCTAACTTTGAGAGTGAAGTCCAATAACCCAGAGTATGAGAAACATATTTCTGACGAGAGCAAACCCTCT
The DNA here is from genome assembly GCF_047663525.1 of Anas platyrhynchos. Lineage (NCBI taxonomy): Eukaryota > Metazoa > Chordata > Aves > Anseriformes > Anatidae > Anas > Anas platyrhynchos. The sequence goes on along the minus strand of NC_092588.1, from coordinate 88,132,388 downwards.
AAGATAAATTTAATTGTGAGCTAGATGTCACAATGGATACACAATGGCAGTAACTCTGCCTTGTCATGAAAAAGGAGGATGAGAAAGGAGGTGTTAATTAATGAATCCAACTTTAGTTAGGATTTTGGATGCGAAGACAGCTTATCTTTTTTTTTTTTTTAAATTATCTCTGCTTCAGTTTCCCTTCACTCATCTGTACGTTTTAAGGTATTAGTCGGTTTAGAAAATGCTGTGTCAAATCTGTATCTTGCAAGAGGAATGGCAGAAAACTTCTGAGGCAGCAGAACTTACTAAACAAACAAACAAACATCCATACAACAAAAGTACATAACACTCATCCATTGTGAAATGATTTCTTTCCTAAGAGTCTATACCAAGTCCATACTAAGTATATACTTCAGAAGTGCTGGTATGCTGACAGTATTACTTTTTTTGCACTTACTTCTTACTTAGTGGATTATTTTAAGAGGTCAATGTTATTATTCCAATGTTATTGACAAAGTTCTTATAAATTTCCCCTGTTATTTCCAGTCATACAATGGACACAACATTAAAGGAAAGGAAGAAAATTTACAAAAATCATGCTAATCAAACCCACTACTAGGGAGTCCAGAGTAATCCTAAAACGTGGAAATGCGACTTGACCGTAATCAGCTGCAGCTAACCTCCATGACTAGCAGGCAGGCAAGCAGCAATTTTCCTGAGGACCCTGTCCTGTTGACACTGTAAGTCCAGCATAGTACAGCTCAAGAGCACAACGAGCTAGGCGACACATTTTGTCTAATTGTCTAACTCTTTACGTGAAGGTCAGAAGAAGTGGTAATGCCATGGAAGCTTTTAACATCTACAACAGCAGGACCAACACTAGCACTGGTGCCTGAGCTCTTTAACAAGCAAGTTTTCTCTACGTCTGCCTGTAACAGTTTGCTCAAGTGGGAGAGCATGCTTTTGGCAGGAAGGACACTCCATTCCAACTATACATGTCTCAGGTGACTCTCCTTCAGCAAGATCATAAAACACAAGTTCTCAACGGGAATAACAAAAGCTGACGTCAACAGTTACTTCAGTTTTAATCAGGAATTTTTTAACAAATAATCAGAAGTTTAGATGGACATTCACCTATATGTTATATTAATTTTGAGCAGTTTTAAGTAATGAAAATTCATGAAATGCAGTGCAGTTGGTTTATGTTGAAAGTCATTAACCCAGCCCTGACCTGGAGCATTAAGCAAGTACAGTCAACTTCAAGGGACAAAATGCATCCTGGAGTTGTTTCCCATTAGTGCATTTCTTCAAACAGTTATCACTTAACCTTCCCAGAATCTCTGCTTTCAAATTTCCACCTCAATAGTGCCAGCTAGAAGTCCAGAATACCCAGCTAACTTATGTCTGGCACCACAAGTAAACACCTCCAATACTCTCTATCTCCAATTTAGACCTAATCTAAGCTAAGGTCGAGGATCTTCTCTTGGCCTCAGCTGATTTGCAGAATTGGGAACTGAAGATATTCAGACAAATGGCAATGAAAACTGCCCCACAGAAAGGTATTGCACAAGGATGAGCAGTAAGACTATGCATCCTTATTCATGGCTGTGATTACTTCGCCACATTTTCCATTTAAGTTATTTTCATTTTTAAGTTAGGCCAACCATCATTTCAGTGGAAGAGACAAGCTCCCTGCAAGACATCTTCTCATAGACAGGGCGGCACACCAGCATACATACCACCATTTGTTAGGTACCAAATCCATTTTAATAACACAACCCACGAGCCAGAAACCATTAAATCCCTCTTTCCAAAACCAGTTGCACGCAGCTCTCCGGGGTACTCAAAATCTGACTTGTGGCCGGAAATACTTCTGCTTTGTAGCATTGTTACTCATTCCCGTCTTGAGCATCCACTTCGACTTCATCCTCTGCAGGTACTGCATATCACGCTGCTGAGCAAAGACTGCCCCTTCAGAGAGAAAGGAGGAAGGGAAAGAGGGATAAATGTTTGTGGGATCACTACTAAATTGCAAAACTGTGGGTCCACATCAGCAATTAGCTGTATATTTTCTCTTCATACTAGCAAGCTTCTTTTCACTTTTCTCTTGGGAAAGGACAGTTTCCTCTGAACACCCACAACTGTGGTGAAGGGAAAAAGTTATTCCAGTGCATTGTTCCTTTATTTCAAAAGTGGATATAGAACACATCACTACTCCCCAACTCAAGAAGTACTCCACCTGTCAAAGAATGCTTTATGCTACATATTAAATATCAGGAGTAGTGGCTTTGACAGACAGAGATGTGATTATTACCCTAAAAACCCCAAAATATCAGGAATTCACCAAATATCACAAATGTGCTGGTGAACTGAAGGGCTAGCACAGAAGCTGCAATGGATTTTAGACAAAACGCACTTCCTTTTCTGCTTGGACGGCAGGAATGAAAGGGAATTGAGTGGAACACAAACTAAAACCCCACAAACATGAAACAAACCCGACTCTCGTAACTGTACGGTGATGGTATCCTAGAACCTTACCATCTGCCAAAACCTCAAATTGGCACCTACCTGTCTGACTTGTCCAGCCCAAAGCTTTGTACTGCTGCAACACCCGACCCACTGCCTTCTTATTTTTGGCAACAGCCACTGTTCTTGACAGACCAAACCGTTGCTTGTAGTATCTCATTAAAGAACGATGACCCACTCTGGCACCTGTTCAGAGGAGGAGACATCTTACTATGCATAATAATGCAGTTTCTGAAATATGGTAATCGAGCACATTGTGAAAACTGTGGAAAGGTAAAGTGCCAAGAAATGTATTTAAAAGGCTAAGGCATTACAAAGAAAAAAAAAATTAAGACTATTACAAATTGAATGCAATTACTTAAGATTTGGTGTAATGCACTTTAAGGAAAAACACCAAACCACCTCCAAACTCTGAAGAACACTCTTCAAGAGGGCCTTAGCTCAGGTAACAAACAGGTAGTTAGCAGAAAGATTTAATTTGGGGAATAATCAGAAATACTTTTCAGAATGAAAGGGCTGTGGTCCCCTCATATAAAAACACCAGAACAACAACAAAATCATGTGTAGGAGTGCCAAATTCTCAAATACTCTTACAAGGCAAGAGTAGGGTTGTTTATAGAAATTTATTTCAATGAAGAAGTTTATGGAATCTATTACCAGTGTACCAGATACCACTCTGCAAAAAAAACTACACTAGGTAACCTAAGTTACAATGTCTCCATGTTGCACTAAAGCAAGATAAGGAAACTCTTGCAGTGTATTGTGTGAATCACATGTTAATGAACAGGTCAAATAGCCAAAGGAACTCTGTGCCCCAAACCATATTTATATTAATGCTGAAGTTAAATTTAAGAAATAAATGCGAGGAAAAAAAAAAAAGAAAAAAAGGCTTCCAAATTTGTTTAAGCTAATTATTTTCTGTGAAATGACAGACAAGTCTTTAAATTTTGTAGTGAGAATCATGGAGAGGGAAGACAAAACCCCAAATACATTTAATGCAAAATTACTTGCTCCCTTGCCAAAGGAAAATACTTATCACAATGACTTCAAGAAACAGCTACACCTATGAGAAACCCAGAGGAAGTACATCTTAACACAGATCACGTGCCTACCTGAAGGAAGGATCAGCTCCATGGTGTCATCATCATATTCCAAGTCTTTCTCTGCTGGGAGCTCTCCGGACACCTCCCCATCTTGCCCTTCCTTGTGATCAGGGTAACTGCTCCTAGAGAGGAGAAGCAGTGCACGTTTTACATGGGGCGAGCAGCCACAGCTATCCAGACCCATCACACAGAAGAACCTGTGCACAGCTACAGCAACCCACAACCATCATCATGTTTCACCTACACCGGTTTAAGAGTTCTTCCCTTTCCCTGAACAGCGGCTGAAGACAAGAACTACCCTTCCTCCAAGTTCTATAACCCAGTGCGGTTGTGCTGCTGCGCTCTTAACAGGTATTTATTTATTGTGAAAAGCCACCACCATCATGGTGTTATGCTAACCTAGAAAGGTAGCAAAACAGCTACACAAAATAAGCATCAAAACAGAAACAGGACCGAATTTTAAAAACTAATAATAAGAGATTGTGATGTGATGTAACGTTCAACCGTTCTTTTGTCTGCCCTCAGCTGTGCTCCACTGAAAGAAAAGTGTCCTCACCTAAAATCATAGAAGTCTGCAAATTCCAATGCTGCATCTCCATCTGTGAAGAGTTTACAGTGGCTTTTGTCGTTCATGTGAGCCTGTACTGCTTCCGTGGAGTAGAAGGACTTCCCCTTTTCATTACACCAGATGCAGATCTTCCCAACACCAATTTTCTCTCCTGCAGACCAAATTGACACTTTTATTGGTCCCTACTCAATAATTAACATTTCAGTGATGTGGCCTTCCCAGCTTGAAGGCAGAGAGACTGAGGAAGAACTTTGAGTCCTTCATATCCAGTAACACCCTGCTGTTGCTATGCCTTGATCATACGGCTCCACCAGGGACAAAGTCTGTGCACTTAAAGAATTTACGTGACTAGGTATGGATCATTATGTATACTCAATAAAACATTTCAAGCTTCTGTTACAACTTTCTATCTGATACTCCAGTAGTACTTTATGTTCCTCACTATCACATCAGACAACACACTAGACATTCTTTGCCTAGCTTTTAGCTGTCTCACCTGCTCTGTCAACAGATGAGGCAAGCACTGATGACTCATTAGGTATTCAGAACCTCCCCCAGTGTAAGATGGCTCAAAGGCACACTACAGCAGTTGAGTTTTGCCCTAAATTTTGTGTTAGCTGAAAAAATCTCTCAGCATTAAAAAACCACGCAAGATCTACAGGGTATGTGGCCACGTGTTTGTTCAGTAGGGTTTCCCTTCACTCTCCCTAGAAAACCCACAGTCCTCACCATGATCAAAATACTGAACTAGACAGCTTCCAGATCTTACACATATGCAAAAAAACTCACCACCACCAAAAAAAACAAACAAACAAAAAACACAAAACAAAACAAAATTTTAAGTTGTATCTAAGTGAAAATAAGCACTAACAGTCTATAATTATCCAGGTTAAAATCAAGAGATTACAGGCATACCCAAGTACTTAATTAGTCCCCTGAGATCCACAAGGTACTCTATGTCTGGAATGAAGAAACTGTGAACTTTTGTCATATGGGCCACATTCTTCATGAGGGATCTTGAATGGTGGGAACAGAACAAGCAGTCTGTGACTGGTATGGCCCCGACAGCAGGAGCACTTTCAGCTTCTGCCTGCTCCTCCTCTTCTTCTCCCACACTTTCCATCTCTTCATCAGAGCCAAGGTCTTCATCAGAATCCATATCTTCCCAGCCTTTTCAATGGAAAATTAAGAAAGATTTATTTACTTGATTATTTCTTCTAGTTCCCAATTAAGTTAAAAAACAGTTTTCAGAAAATATTGCATTATCTATTCTTACAGCTACGTGCCACACGCTTATTTCCAGGTGCAAGGTTTTATCATTTCCAGTAAAACAACTTTTTTTTTGTAAAACACACAGCAAAGCTCAAGACTGGTCATAAAAAAAGCTGGCAGGTCTCATTTTTTCCCCCTCCATTTTCTCAACTATTAACACTTAATTGCAGTTTCAAAACCTTTAATTTAATTCGCTACAGCACAAGAACACATGCATGCTTCATTAAAAACAACACAACTCCGTCAGAAAAATAGAAACACTCATTTCCAGCAGTGACTTAGCAGCGAGGGAAAACACACTCCTGTTCACACATACTTCTTCAACCAAGGAGAAGAACAAGCCAGTTCTTGCAGTTACCCAAGATTTACTAACAATTTTACATGCTTGCAAGATTACTGCAGCTCTCAATGCAGACTACAAGCTACAGAGGATCGCCCACAGGTACTGACCATGGGCTTCAGGATTCATCAGGGAGGGCTTTAACTCCACAGGGAAATGCTGTTTCTTAAATTTATTTTGAGCTTTTGTAAATGCACAGAGCCACTACCAAATATGATAGATGTTTAAAACCAACAGAGTGCACTTGATCTACATCCTTAATCAGCTGTCAGATGCACTATTAGCTAATTATAATTTGAAAAAAAAAAAAAAAAAAGGCTTGTGAACCAGGAATCTGGTTATATGGGTAGAGGGATCTAGAAATGGTTTTCAAAGGGGGCAGATGCGGGACAGAGAGCATTTCCCAGTTCCCTGCTCCCACCACCATGGCACAGTGTTTGAGAACAGGCAAAGGGACACTCTCCAGTGCTCCAGGATGCTAATTAAAGATCTTTGCTACAGGATATAGTTTAACAATTTTAATGAGACTGAGTTAGCAGGACGTGTAGGGAACATGCCTGGGCACATACTTAAAAGGCAAATTAACACTGGGAAACCCACCGAGATTTAGGGTCACAATTTATGCCAAATACATTAATACAAAACTAGTGCAAGCTGCCTTCTTCTCTAGGTGCTAAGCTCCACGTTCAGCGGCATTCGTTCCTTCTCCTGTAGAACAGTCCTATCCCATGCACAGATTCCCCAGAGACTGCAACTGACACTTCACCAGCACAAAAATGCTGTAACAGACGTAGTAACATGCCGCAATGGTTTCAGTACTGAGGTTGGAATAGTATGTTCCCATTTCATTCGTTCCTGGCCCCCCTGCTGCCGTTTAATCACCCCATTCCAATGCTCTACTAGATGCCTTTGTGGCCTGCACTGTAAACCACAGCACTGAAAATGTCTGGTTTACAAATAACCCCTCCTGGGAGTCCGGAAGCTCTGATTATTTAATTTGTCCACTTCCCAGGCCAGCCCCCAGCAAAGAGCTGTATCCACACAAGTGGCGAGGGTGGCGCAGCAGGAACAGGCAGGCAGGGCAGCACCTCTTAAACTATTTTTACTATAGATGCCAATGTGCTGAGGAATTATGCCACAGAGTGGTGGTCTAAAGAGCAAACTTCCACGTCTAGTCTTGATGGGCAATTAAAAACAAAAGCCCCACTCCCGTCCCTTCTCAACAGATCAGTAAAGTGAACCATGGTACAAATAATCCTGATTGATTTTTGTTCATTTCGTTTACTTTTCAGAAGTAGTTTCAGGGTAACCTTCTGTGCTGGCCATGAAATTCCCCTAGGACTTTACGCTGGAAACAGTGCTCACAGCAGTGCTTATATCCAGCCCTCACACGTGTTAGTATCTTGCACAGCTGGCTGATCAGACACTGTAACATGGAGGCCCTAACTGCGATCATGGACCAGCCTTAAATCCTCTGTTCAGATGAAAACTAAATCAACAGGAAGACCTTATGTAATTAAAAAAGCTGCACTAAAGAAAATAAAAAGGAGGCTTTCATACAAAACCAACTACACAGCTTATGCCCAGCTAACTGTCATCATCATATTTACTGCCTTACCTTCTTCCGTATCCTCCTCTTCCTCTGCCTGTTGCTTGGCCAGCTTCTTCGCCTGTTGTTCAAACCACTGCAGACGTGGAGGTTTTTCGGATCGTTCTCTACTCTGCGACTGACTGGTGCTTTCCATAGAAACGGGAGAGCTGCCTGCATTACTAGGGGGCAGAGGTGTCTTCTTTGGTGATGAAGATGGCTGAGCTCTGATGGCTTGCTGTATAGCTGCGTTCATTTCATCTTTGTTCACGCTCTCCAGGGCAAGCCCCTTTTCCAGGTTCTTTTCATTCAGTATTTTCACCTTCTCGCTGACAGCTTGAACAGCTTTCTTCTCCAACTCCAGGTGCTTCTTGGACTTCAGGTGGTTCTCATAGGCGTTGAAGGTGGAGAACCTCTTGCTGCAAACTGTGCAGTAGGTGGCAGTGACTTTGTTCTTCTCCTCTGCTACTGCTCTCTGCGCGAGGACCCTCTCCTGGAAGTTCTCGGCGGTGACGGGCGGCATGTCGGCCACCTTGCGCTTCAGATTGTACCTGTGCCAGTCGGTTTTGTAGTGGGCACGCTGGATGTCAGCATCCTTGAAAGCCACGCGGCAAGTGATGCACGTGTAGGTTGCCATTGCTAGAAAACGGGGAATAAATAAGTCACGCTAATAAACAACCAAAACAAACCAAAACAAACCCATCCTGACAGCACCCATGTCAGGCAGCATAGCAGCTGCAGTTCAGGTACAAAACAATGTTTGTGAGATACCAGCGTCAGCAAACGGCACGTTACGGACCGGGAGGATCACAATACAGAATCCCGGAATGGCTGGGGTTGGACGGGACCTTAAAGCCCACCTACCGCCACCCCAAAGGCTGAGATGTGGCTGTGAGCAATGACGGGCACCACAGCAGCACCTCCGCGTCCCGGCTCCCAGGGCTCAGGCACAGACCGAGAGGGGGTCTCCCCGCCTCAGTAACAGCCCTTCAGAAGCCCTGCCCCTTTTCCCCACAGACCAGAAGCCAGAGGCTCCCACCAGGCCCCAGACTGACGCCCTCCTTCCCCAACGAGGTCGGTCCCGGTGCCGGTAGCGGCCTCGCTGCGCCACCAGGAAGGGCCGGGCCCTGTCGCCGCCCTCCTTCCGCGGGCGGGGAACGATCGGTCCCCGCCATGCCGCCCCCTGCCGCCGCGGCGGGCCCGGCCCGGGGGCTGCTGAGGAGGACCCCCACCCGCCCGCCTCGGGAACAAAACGTAGGGGGAGATACGGTGAAAGATAAAAACTAACACGTATTTTATTAAATGATTTTTTACAAACAATCGATATAGTAATTCCATGTTTACAAAATAGTAATCAAGCTAGGTAAAGTGCTGCGAAATAGTTTAAATAAAGACATTTTGTAATTTTCCAGTTTCTGGTTACCTGTCGGGGCGTTACGGGCTGTTACATTGCACTTGGAGTACAGTGAGGTTGTTCTGAACGCTTAGATGAACAGTCTGGAAAAGTGCCAAACAAACAGAGAGCAAGTGAAACAAGCACTGTCTTGTATCCTGTTACTTGGGGTTAACATTATTTCCCCTCCTCCTCTGTGTAGAATGATTTTGTTTTCAAGAACAAGACTCGTGGTAAATGTCTAGCACATGCACAAGGAGAAGTGCTCTGCATTGAAAAGTGCTTTTATTCTGGACCTAATGCATGTAAGGCCACCAATTCAGTATTGGTTACTCAGATGTAATCGCGCACAGGGAAATTTTGTGAGTACGAAGGAGTGAGCTGCATCCCACAGACACTGCCCTAACACACGTAGCTTTCTCCAGGTGCAGGTACACGAAGAAGCCACTGAAAGGCAAGGAGGAACGTGAACCACACGACTGGAGGCAGAGGATGCAGAGCTGCACGCACGTAGGCAGCTCCTGCATGGCACAGATCCCACGAGATCACACTTGGCATTACCTCCTGGTCGCCTGCTCACACGTCCGTGCTCTGCAATTCACAGCCTCCACACTGATTGTGCTGGTTTTTGTCTGTAAATTGTCCGAAAGCAGGCCTCCTATGTAACAAAATTATGTTCCAAAGCCATGGCCTGTCACGTACTCACTTGCCCTTTTTCCTGCCTTACTTTTTTTAATTTTGGAATATGATGACAACACTTGGTTGCAAAGACTGTGTGGACGATTGGCAGATTACATGACAGGAATTTGTATGTAACAGCTATGTCATGGCTGCTGCTAGAATACAGCAAAATGAAGGTTTCTCATATGATTTCCAACTAAACATGGTGTAGAAGGGATCTCATGAAGGAGAGAAATGTTTTCTTTGTGTTTTGCTTTCCAACTATTGTCAGTGAAATGTATTGTGTCTGAGCAAAGGGTTTCTTACTTGCACTTGCTTAGGAGGGTAGAGGTAACTTTCCACAAAAACTACGCATCTTTCCACTACCTTAGGAGGAATAGTAAGTGGTAGAGAATTACCTCCTTCCACAGTATTTAGGGGCTTGAATAAAAAAAAATACCATGTAATCAACTACCATGAGAACAGACAAAATTCAAGACAGTCAAATAAGTAATTATGTCCCTAAGCTTTAATGATTTGCTTTCTCGAGGTTTTTTTTTTTTTTTAAATGGAAAGTAAAAGCAAGAGAGACACATGCTTTATTGAAGAAAAATGGATCTGTTTTTCTATGTCGAAACCAGAAAATGGATCATTTACAAAAAGTCTGAGAAACTCCTCCAACTGCTTATCCTTCTTGATCTAATTATTCTAGAAGAGCGCCCCTGTGTTAAGTACTTTTATAATCACAGCATTCTTCATAAAACAACAATAAAGTGCACGCTGTTGCGATGCCACCACTGACAGCTAGTTTGCATGTCTTGTCCACCCACTTCAGCAAAACTCGCTAAGCGCTGCTGCCTCTCCAGTTCTCCCTGTCCTGGCGCCTGTTGCATCTTCTGGCACCAGCGAGTGCCCTTGTTCGGGAAGCACGCTTGGCCTAGGTACTCTGCAAAGTCCCGTCAGCAACCTGGAAGTTGTACTCTTCTCAATATATAGATTGTCCTATACATGCAGCAGGGAGACAATGTTCTTAACTCGTCTGAGAAACTTAAATGGCCTTTCAACTCACTCATTTCTCAGCAAAAGCCTCTTTTGTTTTTGTTTTTCCAAATGAGAAGGACAGACTTAGGGAAGTTGAAAATGAAACTTAACAACTAACAGTGTGAAAGCGACATGGCCACATTTTTAAAATGATTTCCAGTATCTTGTTTTTAATGTTAAGATGTTACCATTTCAAAAGCTGCATCTTCTGGGATCTACATCCGGCATCTGCTTATTTCAAAATGGATTGGATAATGAAGGCACAGGCTCACTTTTTTACTGGTAAAGGACAGCAAACACGATCAATATGCATTACTGACACAAAAGCACAAGCAACGATAAAGCCAGTGTCAAAGATTATCAGCATCTTTTCTTTAGCTACAATCTGTTTGGCCATCTGCCTACTTTGTCACCTCAGGAAAAAAAGAGTTAAACACAGGTTTACCTACACATACATGTTAGTGAACATTTTTTCACTCCGTTGCTGTACTTTCTGAGGGTCCTGGATGACAGTATTCACCTCTTAAAATGCCAGCAAATGGAAAATCACTTTAGTAGTAGTAGCAGCTGACATGGTCCCTCGACTCTGCTAACTGTTTACATCACATTAGAAAAACTAGCTTTACTTCTTCCTACTTCTTTGATTACTATTGCTTGGTATTACAATTTGATTATATTAAAGGTGAACAAAAAAGCCCTACGAAAAATCAAACAAGTAACCTGCTTAAGATCCCATGCCATTCACTGAGCACACATGGGGTTTAAAATGGCAAATAATTTAAACAAGTTCATTTTTATTTTACTAGTTTAGGTGCCGAGAAGATTCTGAGTGACTTCTATAGCGAATGACCGCACTGAATACTTTAAGTGTATTAAGAGATCCAGCTTGCAACACAACTTTTGTTGCAAGTGATGGCAGCTGTTCCAGGGAAAAAAAAAAAAAAAGAACAGAAGAAAACAAAACAAAACAAACAAACAAAGAAAAACCCACACAGAATCTTGAATTACAGAAGTGGCAGCTAAAGAAGCCCTTCTCTTTGCCTCTAACTCTTATATATCTTCCCTAATCCAAATAACTACCCCACCTGCTCCCCAAAAGGCTGTTCAGTTTACATATTAACTCTTAAATATAAAAATGTGTTGGCTGACTTTACACAGGCAATACTGCCAAGGACCAGACTCTATCAAGGAATACAGCAGGTGGTCAGTCAAATAGCGTGCCACGTTACAACTCTACAAGCCTAAAACAGCAAAAAACGTGGAAATGCATCACCATATCCAAAATAATTCAAAGATTTTAAGTGTTAAATCAAGTCCACTGATGACAGTGTTGCACACAGTTAAACTAGAGTTCTGCTGGTTACCGTGTTCATAAATAGTAGATGCACTATACCTAATAATAACTGCAGGGCTCCAGACTTCTCAGTATGACTGACGGAGGCGAGACTTAGTTAATCTCACTGCAATTCTCTGATAACTCATCCTCGCAGTGTGAATCATTAAGATTGCCGGCCAAGGTTGCCAACTGAGAATAAATAAGTTGCTGATGTTGAAACTTTGGCTAAGGACCCCAAAATGTATGTTTGGCAAAAAGATGAAAAAAAAACCTCTTCCCCAAACCTTTTGAACAACTGACCTCCAACACTCATCTGCAACCAAACAGTGGATAGATAATTCATTTCCATGCTATAACATTGAGGTTTAACTACCAGAAACATTAAACTATCAGTATCAGCTGATATTTATCCAGTTAATTCACTCTGCATAAGGGAAATTATTACAACACATCTAAAGTGATAGTTAAAGCTTACAGCTCAGAATTTTCCTTTTTTGCATTTGATTTTGTATGTGTTTTGTGTTTCATTTCTTCTGTGTCACCAACTGCAATTCCCAGGTTAATGATTTCCAAGCAGATTTGAAAGGAAGCCTGAAGACTTCTTTTTCTCCTGGGATTCTGCTTCTTGGCCTTGTGAAAGTCCCAATTCTTTCTCAATCTGCTCAAGCTCAGACTGGTCAAGCAGTTCAAAATCATCGGCTTCCTCTGTGTCTGTCTCTTCACTCAAACTGGGCACTGCATGCGAAGAAGCTTGCTGTACAGACTGCAACTGGTCTTTGATGGCAGCAGACACTGCAGCTGCGATGACATCCCCAGCAATTCCACTCATTAAATTAAAGGTTTGGTCACTGGTCAAAGGCAAGGAGAGCCCTGCAGTGGATGGTCTCTCTTTACTCTGTCTGGAAGAATGATCCACCTTGAAATATGTTTGTTCTTTTTTTCTTTTTTGCTGGATGGGCATACCGATGCTTGAGTCATCATCATCATTTGTTCCTGCACCATTTTCTAAGGAAGGGAATTCTGCGAGATCTCTAGCAAAAGCTTCCTCATGATCACTAGGTCGGTCAAAATCTATTACACAGGATTAACAGAAGGAAACAGCGTTAGCAAACAAGAAACGCTTCCCCAAAAAAGCAGCCAAGTGTAAAAATGCAATTAGTAAATTTTCCTTTGAATACATTTACTATTCTGTAGTCTTCTGTAATCCTAATGCAGAAGAGCATTATCTTACATTTAAAATAAAATAAAAATCTAGTACTTCAAATCAACTGTTATCAACCTGACTTTGAATTTGGGTTCATAGTGTGTGTGAAAATCATTCCAGTCCCAAAAAAGAGAAGTAACACAAGCATTCAGTTACATTACATTTTCCATTTCAGTGACTCCACATTAAAACTTTCTACCTAAAGTCAATTTGCAGTATTTATGTAGAGATTTGGAAAAAGTGTTTGAGAACGACTCTTTTCAATAATATTTGAAGAAAAAAAGTGGTATTTAGCTATATAAAAAACAACCCATGCAACTCTTCAGCACAGCCAGTTCTAAATACACCAATCAACTAAAGTGCTAAAATTTATAATGTGAGAAGTCTTTAAACTCCTTTTCTTCACTATATATAGATATATTACAAATACTTGTATATGAAGGTATTACAGACTTTTAATAAGCTTTTAAAAAGTTTAATAAACTTCTAATAACACATTTAAATAAAGATATAAAAACAATGTAAAGACTTAATTCATAAACTTTTGCTTTCACATTCAATGCTTGTACTAAATAGAAGCAAGAAAATGGGAACTCTACAGATTACTGGTATACATGTAGTTTCATGTTTCAAAAGGATAAAAAGCAGAATGTAAACAAATAAAAGACTTGATTTTAATGACTGTTTTAATAGTATGTTATTAGAAATGTGGAAAACATATTGATTACAATACACGGCCTGTGGAATATGCCTTAATGAGCATAAGGAAATACTTTGGTCTAGTAGACAGTATATGAATGTAAAAATAAAACATAATCAATTTGAACTTACTTTCTATGAAAACAAGCAATATGAGCTTTCATAAGGGCTAAGGAAATGAATCCTAAAAATGTCTGACACATCAATTTCATCATTTTTCCCATTTTCTTTGGGAAAAAATAGGCTGGAAAGGTGAGGAAGAAGGGTTATGTTGTCTGCAGAGTGGTGGCTCAAATGCACAGAGCTTTGACAGGAGATAAGACAGTCCTCGGGTGCATCCCATCTGGTCTTGTACTTGTGTGCATGTCCAATTTGCTGAAGGGCTCATAGGGGAGAAGAGTGGATGTTTATTTTTAACTTAACAAGGCCTTTAATAGAATTTCACACATTATCCTTACAGCCTAATTGGTGAGTGAACTGGGTTGGCGAACTGCTTGGTGTGTGGAAAATTGGCTTGACCACCAGCTCAAGGGGCGGTGATAAGTGCTACAACATCCAACTGGGTGGTGGTGTCTCTCAAAAGTACAGACACCAATGCTGTTCAGTGTTTTTATTAATGATGTGATGACTTAATGTAGCGCACTCTCAGCAAGTTCACGGACAGCAAGGAGCCACTGTGGGGCAGGTGCATTTAATATTCTGGAGGTCAGGGCCCACAGAGGGACCTTGACAGGCTGGAGAAATGAATGGGCAGGAAGGGGATGTCATGAAGTCCATCAAAAGCAAATGTGAAATGCTGCATCTTTGATGGAATAACCCATGCAGCAGAACTAGCTGGAAATGAGACAGAAAGTGGCTTTGAAGACATTCCAATTTATCATTCCTTGATCATACAATACTATTTACAGCTTGAAATATTAAAAAAATATTTTAAATTATTAACTTGGCATTTATAATGTTGATAAGTATTACCACCCTACTTGCCATTTTCATTGAATATCTTCCTTGAATAGAACTGCAAGACCAGAAGAGAAATAAACCCACACATAAGACTGCACCAAACTACTGCGGTTCTTAATATTTATTTGGGCAAAGTACTCACTTAAACTTTGTTCTGTAAAAAGTACGAATTTCAGGATCTAGTCAAGATCAAGACAAGTGCTTGAGAATCTCTTCCTAAGTCTTAGTTTTCATGTTTCATTCAGGTTCATGGCTGGATGACTTCATCAGCATTGTAGTATCCAGAGCCTAAAAATACTTTCTTTAATTGGCTGTTTAGCAATTCAAAGTATTCACTTCTTCTTCCTCAGCTTTTATTCATATTGTTTACACCGAAAAGCATTGATATGAACTTGTTTGCCTAAGAGATCTGATGGAAGAGAGAGCTAAGTCTGACATATATCCAGATGTGTCTGTTTTACTCACCACTAGCTATGTATTTAGACGCTTAGTTCACTACTTCATTATTTTTAAGATGAAGACAACTCTCATAGAAGATGTATCCAAAACAAAATAAGCACTGGAACTAATTCTAAATTCACTGTAGGAAAGAACAAACAAAACCAAAGCCAAACCCCACTTATGTCCTCAAATTCTCTAATAGTTTTCAGATAACTTACACGAGTGCAATTCATTGATGAAGTAGATGAAGCCACTACATACCTTCAGATGTGTCTGTCTGTGGAGAATACCCCTCGGATAAGTTAAAGGTCCCATTATCGGTCCAAGATACTTCTGATACATCTGTGTCAGACACTGACAGCTCTTTGGCAACAACTGCAGGACTAACCTACATACAAAGAAGTCCCATACATAGCATTCTTATACTCAAAAAATTCACACAACGGGAAGCCAATGCTTAGATACTGAAAAAGAGATCTCTTGCATGTCACAGCACTATACATTGTCTCCTATTTAAGCTTTAATTGTAGAAATGTGAAAATAACAGTATAGAATACTTAGAAGTGAAGCATCCCTCTTCTTAATTGAAGGCGGTTTTAAGCTAAAGAAGTCAGAAAATTCAAATTATTCATTGTATAGGACTTAAGTAATATCCTAGTGTAACAAAAGCAGAATAGGTTTGCAAATACAAACTACGCATAAATATAAAGAAATTGTAAAAAGTTGCATTGAAACAAAAAAATTATCCATAAGGCAATCAATAAATAGCTAAATCAAAAAATCATTATCCTTTATGAATTTATCCAATAACATCTGTAACAAGTTTTTATCTCCCATGACATTTTATTATTATATTTTTCTTGCATAATACAATAACACCTTCAAAGCAATCACTGTTGAAGTCAGGTTCTACACACTACTGATCTAATGCTTAAGAACTTAAGAAGACTGATCTGCTTAAGAACTTCTACAAATCCAAATTATTATTTTTTTAATCAACTGATGTTCCAATTATAAAGGAAAAATCCTTTGCCATATAGTTACTTAGAATATTAAACGAGAAAGGAGGCGTTAAATTATTCTCATATATACCTGGAAAGATATCTGTAGATAAAATACTGATTTACACTATCATTGAATATGATCTGACAAGTAATTAAAGTATCTGATGAACAATGTAGGTCTTCTATGAAGATTGCCCTTTTATAATTTAATTTGATAAAAATTACCAGCAATTTTACTTTTGAAAATGAAACAAAAAAAAAAGTGCCTTTTCTAAGAAATTCTGGTTTAATCATTCTACAGCCAATATAAACTAAACACATTTTTAGTTTAGTAGGCCAAAGAAACCATTATCTTGAAGGCCAGAAGTCACAAGTGCACCAAATTAATTAGTATAGGTTTAAAGATGGAGACTACAAATCACTTTTAAGACATACTTAGTTCAGGAACAGAGCCTCCTAGAGAAGTTAAAGTCTTCCACAGAAAACTCTCCATTATCTATATAGAGTTTAAAAAGAAGATAGGGCTGACTGAAAAAAGTCACCTTAGGACACAGGGCTGATATGTCTAATTCACTGTCATCTTCTGTGGGTTTTGTTTTTGCTGTTTCTGAAAGACAAAAAAATATTTTTTATCCTACTCGTGACAATGGACTTCCAAGTTCTGCGTGTGTACTATCACACAGCTCGAGTACAGCAAACTGTCACCTGTTGACATTGTCTGTCATTTATGTAATTATGCTACCAAGGTGAGAAGAAAAGGCTGATCAAAAGGCTAGATATTTATCAAAATATATTATGCAGCAGCCAAAGCAGGAGAGAGAATGTTGCTTTGAAATGCATTCCAACATATTTATTTACCTGTTTTGTACTTCCTTCTGAAGCCTCTGTTGCTCACACTAATATAACGTGCCCTGGCAATATATCTTTTAAATATAAACTTTTAAATAAATATATACCTTTTTAATATAATCTTTTAAACTACGCTGCCGGTACAAGGCATAATTGCAACATACTGTTAAAACATAGTTATTCCAACACATTGCTTTTATATGAGAACATACAGTTTTCTGGATAATTGTGTTTAGTCTTAATTCACAAAACTTTCCTTTGCACCCAGCTATACTACTTTTGTAACATTTATATGCAAATATGCATATAAAGCATCTCTGAAGTCTGGCAGGATGTTGCTCCTAACAATGAACAGAAAAGTAATTTTCACCTTATCACCTCTCTCTCTCTCTCTCAGAACAGTCTCGTGAATATTTTAAACTAAGATAGGCCAGTAGCGCTGGAAAGCACAGTGACATTCTTCTTGGTTGCCAGTTTTTACAAGTTGTTGCTTCCTCTGTGGTGCCAGTACAAGGGTCTGTGAACTCAAGAGCAGACCCAAGTGGTGAAGCAAGTTAAGGAGCTTGCCTGGGTTAAGTTAAATTGGAGGGTGACAGGCAGGAAAGCATGACTTACCTGGACCATTTTCCCAGAACTGGCTTATGAAATTTATGAAACAATAGTCTGATCTCTCTCTCTCTGACAGATTCACTTAAAACTAGAATAAGGTCAAATAGTGCATGAAAAAAAAAAAAACGACTAATGCATTGATTTATTTTTATTTCTAACAACTACTGTACCATATGTAAGAGATACAAAAAGGCAGATGGTTCCACTCACTGTGTGCAGGAACAGCACACTGTACTGTGAACTGCTATGAGGAATGCCCATTTTAAGATAGGAAATCTACTGATGTGAATCTAACTAAAAAAGGTTAGGCTACCTGAAAATAATCTATGTACAACTACAATTTGGTTTTAATGACCAAAACTAGCACACACAAAAAGGAAACCACAGACAACTTCATTCACACTTTTCTTAAAACAGCTTTATTACTTAAAATCTAGAACTATCTGATGTTATAAAGAATTCATGTGAGATAGGTGAGATTTTGTTTTAAACCCTTGTCTATCTAAAAGCTTTCATTAATTTGTAGTTACTATCCTACTACAATTCTTAAATGTTTACTGAGTATTTGGGGAAGAAAACACCTCTTTTTTTCCTTGTTGCTGTTGGGAACAAAACAAGGCAGATTTAGATGCTAGAACAGAATTCAGGCTCTTATTGAAAATGTTGTGATTTACTACTTTTGTATCCTTGAGTGGTTCTCTGTCCTGGATGAGTTTGTCTATCTAAAGAGAAATAAGCATTTCATACTGTACATTAAGTAGCATTTTCTGAAAATCTACAAGCAGTACAGTTAATCATGTATAAAGAGAACCATCGATCTTGCCTTGTTTTCTCCCGTGAAATCTTTTTTTTTTTAAACTATACCCAGATGTTTGACATACTGGCATACAGATGTTCTGACTACAGATCATAAAGCTTATAATGGTAGCCAGGTTCAAAGCACAAAATACCTTTACATTTGATGTCAGAAGACAAGCCCAACTGTGTGCAGGGTGAATAAAAAGGTCTTTGCATACAGAAATATATTATTTGGTACTACACTTAGTTACTCACCGGATCTCTCTTTTTTCTTCTGGTTAATGTATTCCACTATTCCAAAATCTAGTTTCATCAGAACAGACTTGATTTTGTTGCACAATTTCTGTCCAAATTCATTGCACTTGAGGAAGGGACATAAAAAGGCACACAATACTGTGATAAAAATAAAGACAGAAAATTTATTGAAATATTGCTTTATAATAAGTTAATAAATAAAAATTAATGCATTGTTTAAGATCATAGAATCATAGAATATCCTGAGTTGGAAGGGACCCTTAAGGATCATCAAGTCCAACTCTTGACACCGCACAGGTCTACCCAAAAAGTTCAGACCATGTGACTAAGTGCACAGTCCAATCTCTTCTTAAATTCAGACAAGATAATTACTAATTTTACATAACACAATTAATTTTGCATAAAAGACACGGTGAAATCCCCATATCTGATGAACTGTTAACGTCAAAGCCATTTTCTAGGAGCTATTTCTACTCATCACAAAACAACACCATTGCATTCATAGCAAATTACACTTGTCTTAGTTCTAGTAAGGAACAGTTTATGATCACAGTATTATTTATCATTATCTTGACTTAGTCTGATTTTGACATCTCTACCTGAGATACATAGCTATACAACATTATGCCAAAATCAACAAACTGAAAGCTGACTTCCAAAGGACAAATAACATGTTAGAACCTACGTGTATGTGTATATATGTGTATACACACACACACATATATATAAATACTACTCCCTATATGCACTACTGACCACATAATGAACAAACCATGTACATAAATCATGAATAAAGAGAGACTCTACTTACACAGAACATAGGAGAGGACAACTCCAGGAATGTAACTTCCCAAGACAGTGAAAAATGTACATATACTGCAGACGAGTAGGCAAAACTGACAAAGACATTAAAATTGGCCATTAATGCTTCAATTTTTATAAATATTTATATCGTCTTGCAAAAGAATAATTCTCCAGAATGTTTGACTCTATATGTAATATAGAATGCAGTGGAAAATAATATATATGTATATATTTAATTAGAAAATTCTTTAATGCTTCTTGTAAATAAGCACCAATTGTGCATTTTGGCTCATCAGGATGTACTTTCTTTTCTATTATAAAAATATGCTATTTTTGTTCTATTGTTACTGTACAGGTTTAACAAGTTCACAGTTACCACTAAAATTGCTAGAAATTACTTTGCCTTCATTACACAAAAAGAGCTTAGCACTTAATCTGCAGGAAACAAAACAAATCAGTAACTGCAATTTTACAAAATGAGTACTTGCTGCATGCTTTCAAAAACCAAGACACCCTTCCTATGAGTAGTACAGTTGTGTTATTTTCTCTCTCAAATGAGAGTAAGCATTCTCTTGATGGCTGTTGGACACTCCACATCCCCATTAGGACAAGACTGAGCTGAATTTTAAACATAAAACCTAATATTCAACCTCTGCTGTGACTGAGACATAAAGTGCATCTTTCTGAAATGCACAATGTTGAATACAGACCCGATCTGTTCGAAGTTTACAACAATTTTGCACACAGCACCTGTGTCTAATTTGCTCAAAATTAGAAAGTAGTGACACGTCTCAGAGAATGAGTTCAGGAAAAAGAAAGCAAAATGTTGTGAAAATAAGCTTTTCTAATTCAGGATTAGATATATCTTAAAGATACAGTTACTTCGTCATGTTACTACAGGACAAAATTATAGTACAGTGTATACTGACAACACATTTCCTTACCTCAGTACACACCAACTTCTTTTAATCATAACTTTATTATCTAAGCCACATCATCACTTTTTGTGTAATTCATACATCTTTGAAATGTATTTGATCCTGTTGCTTGATCTGTACTTTCACTCTAAACTCCTAATACTTGCATGCACTACTACATAATTCCTTTTTGCTAATTCTGAACGGTTGGAATTCATTAAGGATTTTGTAGCAAAGTTAATTGTGATCAAAAGAGGGAAAGATAATATTCTTATTTTACATTTTTATATTTGGCAATACGAATGTAAAAATTAAATTTACATTTTCCAGTACTATTGCCATTACATACTGCTACATGATTTACATTTTTCTTTAAAAAAGTAAGCTGTCTCATGTTGGGCTACAACTACATAATCATCTTCTTCCTATTAGGAAAGAATAAGCCTTATTCTTGCTTGCCTCTTCATGAAATGGGGTTCTCCAGCTCAGTCTTTCCAGATTTAGAAAAAAAAAAAAAAAAAAAAAGGCAAAAAACAACTAGAGTTGTATAGAAGAAAAATTATCAGAATAAAATATGAAGAATTCTCTTCTATTACATAATGCATATAATACAGCTATTTCTGAAAACTACAATTATTTGGAAAAAAAACACAGGCATGTTTAAGAGCTTTTTGTTTGCAAGTTATTATTAAATCGCCTTTCCATGGAATGACTGGTGAGGTTCCAGCAGCTAAAAGACGAGGAACTATATTGCAATGAACTTTACTGTGGGCACTTTTTCTTGCTGTTTACCTACCAGTGATCTGCACAGGTAGCACTTAGCAGAAATTCATGACTGAATGTGTGTGTTTTGCTTTTCATTGTTTTTCTTTTTTTTCCACTTTTGTATCAAATGGTATCAAATTACTACTCTTACTTGGCAGTGCTTACCTTGCCAGGGTTTTGTTCCTTGAAGTGGGACATTTCTTGAAGAAATACAAATAAATTCATCAGTGTTTCTGAAATGCACTGATTTATTCTGAGTCTGTAGTCTTGCCTGGAACTGATGACTTCCCAGCTAAGTAAAACAAACACAAACACCCAACAACTTTGGTTGTAGCTCATATGAAAGTTAGAACTGGTTGAAAACATTTGAAGCCTTATTAGCTTCTAAGCCAACCATGCTATACATGTATTTTATATATTTTTTTCTTTACATGTTGTAAAAGGTATAAGAATTCACAAGCATTCTGGATTTTCTGTTGAAAGTCAGGGTTGCTTTTGTCCACCCTTTCTATTCTCAGTGCACCACACTGGGAGTTGCAATGCACACCTCCCTAGCAAGAGCAACAGGGTTACTTACACAGCACAATGAGATAAAGGTTGAAAGAAAATGGGCTGCAACTCGAAGGAAAGTTACACATATAATTGCACAGACTACAAGAGATATATTGATTATTCCAAAAAAGATAATTTTCTGATTTGCTTTTCTTAGCAGGGCTGAGGTTATTTGCTACAACTTTTCACCTAGTTTTGTCAGCATGCAGGACAAACTAACCTGGCACTCACTGAAAGAACAGTTATTAAAAGGGTCAAGTGGCCTGAATTAGCAGCAGCTTTGATCAATGAATCATAATAGCACATAAAATAACGTAGCCCACGCATGGGCTACGTTACAATGGGTTTATTACACTGTAATGTCAAATGTAAAGAGGTTTTGGATTACATTATTACCCCAGATTTCCTGTCATAGATTAATAACGAAACTAATTAATAACGAAACTATGCAAATGGTAGCTAACTATATGTAGAAATGTGTATTTCACTTTTTTCCCAACAAAAAAAAATTGCCATTTATACATTTACAGTCGATAACCCCAAAGTTATACCACTTCTATTCTGTAAAATGACAAAAGAAAAAAAAAAAATTAAATGCCTCTGAATTTCAAATCCAATGTCCCAGCAAAAGGTCAGTTCTGCTTGAAACCTGTAACTATCATTTCAGCCAAAATCTGGAAAACATCTTTTTTTCCTCTGCCTCTATTTAACTTCGCCAACAACTTGCATGCAAGCTGTGTACAGCAACTTCGCCACAAGGTGGTGATACAGCAACAGCAGCGTCCGAGTGAGGTTTAGAAGCCATTTTATACGGAACTTGAATAGCATTAAAGGGAGGGGAGGCAATATTCAAACT
Source organism: Anas platyrhynchos (assembly GCF_047663525.1). NCBI lineage: Eukaryota > Metazoa > Chordata > Aves > Anseriformes > Anatidae > Anas > Anas platyrhynchos. Next base: position 88,109,863 of record NC_092588.1, on the reverse strand, counting down.
GTCACAATGCATAGAAAAGCACAGAACACAGCTTTTAGAAAAACTAGTATTTCAACCACGGTGTAAACCTGATCGAAGTTTAAACCCAAACTGCTGCCCTATTCCTGGTGTTATTCTAGTATTTATTATAATACAGTATTTGCCATAGTATTGAAGTAGCGTGATTACCTCCTACATTACTGAATATTCAGTGAGATTTTTTTTTTCCTTTAAGAAAAACCACAAACAATTTTAAGTAGTGTATCTGAAAGCCACAGGACAAGAATCTCATGCCTTGGACAAAACAAATACTGCAATATTGAGAAAATGCAACACATTTGCCAGCCAAACGTGGCACTGCATGCAGGTGCTTTCCTCTGACAGAGGATGTAGGACATAGCTAAATTAAATAGCTTCAGAAGAACACTGTAGAAACCCAGCAGAAGGGATTAGGAATGTTACACGGAACTTTATCTTCCACACATCCACAATACAAATCTCAATTTCCAGCCTCTCTGATAATTAGAGGCTTGAGAAAAGCACCATATTAGGTCTTTGTCTTAAGAGAATGTCATTTTATGGATGTGCTATTCTCCTGAAAGAAACATTGCTTCTAGCTTTTGTAAACCACACTGCAGCAGTGATAATGTACTTTAAGAGTTGCCTGAAAAGTAGTATTGTTACAATATTATGAATTACAAAATCATTTCACAGACTTTGCTCCTATCCTTTATTTAAAACTGTTTGCAGTTGAAGTGGAACTTAATGGAAGAGAGAAAATGGGTAAGGCTGGTTCTGCTCTGAAAACAGTTTTGAAATACACAGGGCAGTTACATATAGTTAGCTTATTACTGTTAAAAATTAATCAGGGAGAAAAAAAAAAGAAAAAAGAAAAAGGATAAAGGCATAAGCTACAATAATAATGCAGACTATTTTCATGTACATCAATGAGAAGGAGATACTACAAGGCACAGAGAGTATTAAATAATGACATGTGAAACAAGCAAATTATGCAGAAAAACAACAAGCATGGGGAAAGTTCTTTGGAGTTGATTCTCTTGGTTGTTAATAGTACTTTCTTCTGCCAAATTGAAAGGATAATGAAGCTGCAGTGCTCAGATATAGTGTATTGCTAGATACTTTGATTCTGTGGTCTGTGTGTTAACAAAGGAGAAACCAAGCTGGAGGACTGGACTGTACAGGTGAAGTTGGCTTCAAAGCAATACAAACCCACTATTAAGCTTGCTTCGCAAAAAAATACTTGGCAGTTTCTTGTAGCATTAAGCCACAAGAAACCACGATGCATTGTTGTCAGTTCTGATACAGCCACACTTTTATGTTATGAGGAACACCAGTGACAGTTTTAGGTCTTTTTTAGGTCTTGTTCTGATCGTAGGCAACTAGAAATGTAAGAAACTTGGCTTGTGAATCCTCAGTGCAACAGCCAGATGCACACGCAGCTTCTTGTTGCTTGCATCTCCCACCAGCTGTAAGCCCTGGTAACTTCTGTCCCTCTCGTCCCTTTTCCCCAGAGCTCACTTGAGTGGCAGTGTGATGCAGAGGGCTGGAACAAGGGGGCAGCAGCAGAGATCTTGGTGAAGGGGGAGCAAGAGAGAAAGAAGGGGGTACAGTGTACAGTCGTATGTATGCAAAGGTAGAGAAGTTATTGCATGTTCTTTTGGAAACAGATAGATATTAAACTTGCATTAGATCAAATGGGCACTTAATAAAGCACACTCCAGAAAATCATGTTTTTGGTCATCAAATTTAAAGACAAAAACTAAAAAGATCCATGAAGTGTTGCAGACGTGTAACATGAAATGCAAGACCGTGACATCAGTCAATCAAGAACATAAGGTACTTCAGCACGATGTTACTTACAGTACCTTAATAAATTACTTAAACGTGAACCCTATCCTTCCTGCCAAAATAGATTTTCGAACTCCTCAAAGGGACACCTAAGTAAGTAGCCAACGGGACACACATGTAAGTAGCCAACTCTGAACACCTTCAAAGTTTTCTGTGTACCCTTTAGAGACGGTAACATTTTATACTCTCATTACTTATACTGAGTTTTAAATGAAGTACTACACTTCCATGTTTAAGCTACTGCCAATAAAATTAAGATATTCAGAGAGAAAATTGATTACTCACATCCTTCTGACTAACTACTACATCATTTCTAAAACTGAGCAAATATGTAAACTGTTACCTAGTAGCTGTAAAAAAAACACACCTCTCTCCCCAGATGCTTCAACCCATCACAGTCACAAACGCTGGCCAGAAGAGTCACTAGCATTACATTCTCTAAAAATGACTGATGGTGTCATGCTCTCATTTTGTATCTAGACATCTGTTCAAGTAAAGCCCCATCACATTTCTCTCAGAAAGGTCAGTAGCTCTCATGTTACTGGTTTAAAGATCTCTCCGTGATGAGCTGGATTTTTTTAAATTATGTGTACATGGTTTTATATGTATCTTCACGTATATACACTACTCAGAACTGCAGCAGGCACAAGTAGACATGATGTGGCAACTGAAGGATTGCACCTACATAAACAGAGGAGGCAATAATTATAGAGCTTCTAAACCTGCTTGATTTCCCAGCTGTAAACACACACGCTGCAAACCTGTGCAGAGTCTGTAATTTTAAGTGGAACTTAGAATCTATTTGTCAAGGTGGAAGAGCTCGATCTTAAATTACCAAAAATATGTAGATCAAAATATAGGCAATGTGGCTATTTTGTATTTGGCATTAAAAAAAAAAAACAAACAACAACAACAACAACAACAAAAAAAAAAACTAGAGCTTATAGAAATCTAATTCCAAGCAGTGTTTATTATCATTTCAGAGGATAAACATCTGATAAAATGACACAGCTGTAAGGGACATGATATCTAAGGACAAACCTCGCAGGCAATCAGGAGTTAAGTATAAAGCTTGAACAAATGAAATTGAGTATGTAAACTACTATCAAAACTGAAACACAACGTTTCACTTTTTCAGAGTTTCCACAATTCTCTCCTGAGAGAAAAGGAAGTTCCACAGTGCAAAAGGGAATGATTATAATGATGCAGTTACCCTTCTTTGAAGCAAACATTTTATACCTATGCCAAAAATATATTTTAAAGATCATCTTTGAAATTATTAAGGTACAGAGTAATGGATATAAAGCAGTATTTAGATTTAAAAAAAAAAGTTTGTGAATGATACCTAAATGTGCCCCTCCCACCACTGTAATTTAAATTTCAGGTGATCACATACTCAAAATGAAAAGAACCATCCCTCTCTCTCCAAAATCTATAATAGTGTAAAAAGCACAAATTTACCAGTAAGTGTAATTAGGAACAAATGACAAGATCTCTAAAATCTACCACTGAACTGTGTGGTAGAAAATAATGTAATATTGATTAGCCTTATTGTAATACAATATACCAAATTTGTGAATGCTGTATGTACTATGTGGAAAGACATAGTAGCAAAAACCACTGAGCTCACAGCATAGTGTCTTAATAACCTATGTCTAATTTAAAAGGCAAATATTCAGAATTCTGTTTTATCCTGTGCCACTTCTGGATCCTATACAATACCTAAGTGTATGAAAGTAATTATTTTTGTGTCATGTGGTTATGAATAAAGTCAACAAAACTTGCAATTTAAATGAATCACTGGGGCACCATGTAGAATTCTACTTTCTTCAAAGAACTCCATGAAAGGATTACACATGTAATTGAAAGAATGAGGAACACAACAAGCAGCAAGGAATATACTGTTCTCAGACTTCAATGAGGATCTTCATCTAAACACTTTGTAACATAAAGTCCATTACACTTTTCTTAGAGAAATCTCTCCATCTTGTAGATAACCCATACACACTTTATTTCCCACTGCTAATCTCTCTAAGTGCTGCACAGGCTCAGTGTAATATTGGGGCAAACATATCCTTTAACCAAGCACACTCAACATCCTTTCAATGCTAAAGCTTCAGCACACTTGGTGTCTCTAAAATACAAAAAGTTAATAAAACAGATTCTCCTTTTACACTGAAGCTGGAGAATGTGTTTGTCAGCCTTAGAAAGTAACTAACATGTTCCAGTCAAAAAATCTCTGTTGATTATCATCTCTCTTGTAGTTTAAATACATTATTTCTAAGACCTAAATGAATTATATAAATAATATGCAACGTGGCTGCTCAAACATTAAACTATTTTCCCTCTGATTTCATCTGTCTTCTTCGGACACTTCAGATTTGTGCTTTTTACTGTTACTTTTTTTTTTAAGGGAAGATATACAATTAGCAGCTAGAAAATGGTCTTCTTACACTGCTTTCAGTAACATGTGTCCCTTTTTATTTCTTGACCATTAATATTTTTGGTAATATTACTGTACAATAAATATGTTTAAACGATCAGCATTTAACAAGGCTAGATGTGTTTTTTCTCAGTGGACTGCACAGCAGACTGCTCAACACGACTATCAACACAATAAAATATAAGCAACCTTTCATCCCTAACTATATATGCTTCCTGCACAGTGTATTACACTAAAGTCATCATGGTATTTTATTCTCTTCAACTGATATGTGAACAACTTGTCACTGCTGTGCTGCTAAACTGTATCAATCATATAAACGAAGACCCTTTCCCCCCCCTTATATGGCTAGTTCAGAAAAACTTGTCTTAAAAAAAACCTCAAGTGTTCACTCCAGGGACTTCAACTAGAGTTGAGAAACACTCAAGTGTTCTCCAGAGCGATAGGCAAACTCATCTTGTCCTATAGGCTGCCTGAGGTAAAAACAAAAACAAATGACTACTAGGATTTTATTCTGGGGAGGATGCATTTCTCTCTTATACTCAAGTATAACATCAGAGGTGTTAGGAAGTCTTGTCAAGGAGCTATATTCTTTTTAACGATTGGATGCAACCGGTTAACTTGTGTTTTTCCCCAAGGTAACTGTAGTACACAAGTTCTTCAATGCAGCATACATGTATTCTACTATGTGTCGCTTTTAGCTGAGTGCCCTGCTAAATAAACAGAAATGCACTCCTACTAAAATTTGGGGTGTTCCACTGTCCTGCTTCTCTACACAGACTCTTCTAAGCTAGCTGACAGGTCATCTCTCACAGGAAATACTTCCTTTGGTCCACACTACTCTCATCCAGCTCTCCTGAGAAGAATGCCACCTACTCCAGTTTGAGGTCATCCAAAATGTGAAATGTGATCTGACAGTCAAGTGCTTAGTCCAAAGTCATGATTTACTACATCAGCATAGATTCCTTAAACGCATCTTTGCATGAAAATGAGTCTAAATTTTAGCGTCGCACCAATACTTTTATAGACTTGTTTTCTAAATAGAAAACTCTACAATGTAATTACTATTCTATATGGGCTGTTTTATTTTTACTAAAACATCAGAAGTGCTAAGATCTTCCAGATCAGCATTTGTGACAGAAGCTGGTCATGCAGAAGAGGCATTTCTATCACACTACTTTTGTTTAGAAAAGTGAAGAAGTTATATTTCTGTCAACAGAAGCATAAAGTTGTTTAAAATAACTCTGCCCATATGATGGAAGCTTTTACATTTTTTTTCCCCTCAAGGACAACACTTTTAACCCTTTCTCACAAACTCAACTCATTTTCTTCTTCAGCTTCCACATTCTTCAGCTGGGATACTTCTAGTTCAAGGCCTCTCAAAGTCAAACAGCTAGGAAAGATGAGCTGAGCATTCCTTGAGTTGCAGAGCAGCTGCACAAAAAAGGAAAATTGCATTTTCAAGTGCCAAACAAAGAATACTTTTAACCCGCAAGAACATCATAACTTTTTGGGGGATATTACAGTTTTAACTCTTTCTGTGAAGAATGTCATTCTGATTGTTTTCAGTGGGTTTCAATGCATACAGTATGAACTGGTGACCATTTACATTATTGCATTACTGCAACTTCCTGGCATGAGCTTGCCATCCATTGCCTACGTCTGTGCATTGAATTCAGTCATAAAAGGAAATCAAAGGCTTCCCACTTTATTAAATAACATTAGCAGCAGAAACAAGTATTCTTACGTTATTACAAATCAGTAATGAAATAACATGCAGACGACTTTAAACTGGACCTCAGTTTTTCTAAGTCTAAGCATGTATTGGTTGAGGTCATGGACTGAGATTATAATTCTAAAATAACCGTTTTAAAATATAGTTAAAAATGACAGCTACCTCTCATTTTTATCCAAGTCAGAAAAGGTTCCTGGCTAACAGTTCAGTGCATCATCCTCTTCAATAAGGAGCACATGATAGCAATTAGAACAACAAAGACATTGTTCTAATACAGTTAGTTACACTTCAGTACCTCTTTTAAGCGCATACAGCCATGGCCTTCTACCACTTCAGAACTGAGCATTCACAGAAACTTTAATACATTCTTGACCATCATTAAGATTCCTCATGAATTGTCTTTTTTTTTTTTTTTTTTTTTTTAATAAATTATGCTATCCTACACCAACTATTGTGTATAACTGGGAAAACATTGTCTTTATGTCCTTACTTCAATCCTTGACCTCTGACCTCATCTTTTCTTGCTGTTCTTTATCTGCCTGGGATCATATGACAAAACAGTACAGAAGATACGATTGGGTACCCGATCTTCACAACTCTTAAGCCTTTTTACTATCCTTACTATGAAGTATTTGTGCTATGTTCCTTTGGTTATTATATATTTAGATTCACAGTATGAATAACAAACTATTGACCAATGCCACAGCTTTAATGATGATGTTATAATGTTGAAATACACATCAGTGACATAGTATTATATATTTCAAGCATGGGAGAGGAGAGGATATATGAAGTATTTGGTTTTATCTGAGGAGTACAAGGATTGCAGCATACTGAAACCAATCAGCAAGCAAAGCTGATTCTATAACTTCTACCAAAATTTTAAAAATATATAAAGCAATAGCTCTTTCATTCTCCGTGCCCTCAAAATTACCCCATTATCTGTGCATTTACATTAATATATCTTCTTTTGGAACCCTAAGATGCACTGCTGTAGTACAGTTCCCATACTGCTCCAGTACAGCTCCCATAGTTCCTCCTCCTATTCCTTCCTGTTTAACTTGGACCAAAATGTTCTGACCTCTACAAAATCTCATTAGAACATCTGTAAACATGATCCTGAGCTATATCCTACTTGTTATCACAAAGACAAAAAAAAAAAAGACAAATAATTCCAGAAAAATTAGAACCTTTTGATTAGACTATTTTCTCAATCCATATTTGTCAATAGCAAAGGATGAGGAACTATGGTTAATTCAAAGGTAGTTTCAGAAATGATAAATGGGGAGAGCAGGCTTTATTATCATGATTTTTCAGGTCACTGCTTTAGAAATGTTTGTCCTTTTTCAGCTTTGATTCATACAATAAGAAGTTCTTAATGGTTTTGGGCCTAGTATTATCTCATTTTTTACTGCCAAAACCTGTTACAGAGAAATAATTGTGAACAAAGGAAGTTATGTATGACAAAGTGTGTATGCTTTGCATAGAAATTGCCTCCATTTGCATACTGATAAACACTTAAAAAAATCAAAATTATGATTTTGTTTTTCTCAGTTGATAAGATCTCCAATCTTGTATTTGATTCCTCTTTTTCAATATGTCATACATATTGCTGTTTTCCTGTACTGAAAAATACACAGTTTAACAAACTGGAGATCCGGCTAAACAGTTTTTAATGAATAGCAATTAACACTTCCGTGGCTATCACATAATTAGTAAACATTTCATTAAAAGGAAAAAAGAAGTGCTACCTTGTGCTACAATTACTTTGTATCTATGTCATATATAGGGCACAACGTAGATCCCTTCAAACGGAAATGCGTAGGTGACCCCACCCTTGCGAAGACCCAATTATGCTACTGGGGATCCATTCACCCACATTCATCCAGTTAGGTGACAATGCTCTTCTATCTGATCTACAACAGACACCAGAAATATTTTTTTCTGTATTTCACCCATCCTGCAACAACGCATACATATTGGAAAAACATCCACAATGTTCAAATTTAAATATAAAAAGAAGAAATCAAGTCCCAAGACATAATGGAATGCTCACTTTTAATTCTTACAATTTCTTCTATTTGCCTATATGTACTACTTTCTTTTAAATTAACCTCTAAAAAAGTCTACTTCCACATACAGGACTTTTTTTTTTTTTCCTTCTTCCCCCAGTATCAAGCATTTATTAATGCTGTTTTGGAGTCAACATTTTAATTAGCATCAAGATAGTGAAAATCTTAACTATGGAAAGACAGTTTGGACTTTAAGAAATCTAAATTATAAACTCTGTCATAGCAAAACACCAATAACATCTGCTTTTAAAATATCCATTTTAAAATCTGCTTAGCTAAATTTAATTAGCACATTTATTTCCACAGGAACATACTAGATCACATTTGAGAAAACCATATTTGTTAAATTGCTGTGAAGTTTTAGGTCCAACTACTTTCTTCTTGTCCTGGCTGTTGGCTTTATTAAGATAAAAATTAAACTTCAAAACAACAGGCATACCACAAAGGGACACAGTGCCCTATCTCCTACTAATGAGTTATGGTTCTGTCAGTATGCGGCTCCATATAAACTATTTGCCTCTCTGACATTTTGAGGCTTGTAAGCTGTCCCATGGCTGGGACAAAGTAGAAATCACCCAGTATTTTGTTCCATTTGGATTTAGTTTAAGAATTATACAAGACCTGTGCAATTTAACCTCTATGTATATGTTAAGATTCAATTATTCTCTGCTAAGAAGCCTTATATTAGCATTAGAGGCAAAGCTCTCAAGAACTAGATGATCTGTTATAACAAATAGCAAACTGATCTTAGAACTAGTATGAAAACTTAGGACATCATACAGATTAATTACAGGAACCCTTGGTTTATTTTATGTTGTACAAAAAGGCCATCAGAATCAATTTACAGTACCTTTCATCTTGTCCCAGATCCTCACTGTCTGGCATTTCAGACGTAAAAATAAATTACGTCTCCCACTCTCTACCAATTTAGATAATCCAGGCAAAGATCTTCTAGTCTGTTTTGTGTTTTAGAAGCACCACACCAGGAACCTGTTCTGTTTGCAGTGGAGAAAAGCTCCTCGCTCAGAGAGCAAATGTTTACAACACATCCTAAGTGTCTGCTTGTCTTGAATGAAGTTCGGAGTGTTCTGCGTTGATTGGCCAATGCTATAAATAAACAAGTCGTGACTCACCTCGCACACTATGACAGGGTGTTTAGTAGCAAGCACAGCCAAGAGCACAACATTTTTTTTTTTCTTTGGGTCATGTGAGAGAGAATCATCACCCGGTTATTACATCTTATTTTTCTGCTTCCACTGGAATTCTTCCTCAGTGTCTCCCATTTGCTCAGGTGCAAGCGAGCATAAACCAAAATGATATGAAGCTAAACAGCACAGAGCTTTAAAGTAACACATTTAGAAAACATAAGAGTGAAGAGCTTACTGTAACTGTAAAAATTTCTATTTTTACTTCCCACAAAGTGCCAGTCACAACCTGTCAGAACAAGCAAAATTTTTCTCCGCTGACTAAATTCACAGCCGAAATAAAAACTTAGCATTCTTTTAAAATAAGGATTAGGAAGAGAAGTTTTTATTACTGATTAATTGCATTATTTTTAAGTTCTGATTCCAAACTTGTCTGCCACAAGCAGTCTCAGCTGTCATAGGTATAGTGGCAAATTATACTGGCAGTCCTCTCAGAAATGAAAGTATGCCGACAGGTGGAGGCTTTCTGCCAAAATACTTCCAAACTCTTTGTGAACAACCTAAGGTGAACTGACAAAATCACTTTCCTCGTATCACTTTTTTCTGCATGCATGACAGGGATTCTGTCACTCCAGCTACACCAGATATGTTTCTATTAATTTTCAACACCCCTGCCACCTTATCTGTGCTGATGAAGCTTTGTAGTGCAGTCCAAGACTCTACGGGTCACGTATTTATGTTGTTCAGCACTGCTCCTTTGCACAGCATCTTTCTTCCATTAAACAGCCCGACCTGTTCTTTGTATAGTTTCAAACAACTATCCCATCCAAAGACCCTCACATGGATTTTTTTTTCTTTCTCTATAAGGGAGTGTATACCAAGACTTAGGCTTAGATCTGCCTGTCCAGCACTTAAGAATTGTCCTGTGAATGTCACATCTTAAAGATAAAAAAAAAAAAATAAAGCTGGAACAAAGGCACGGCAGATTACAAATAACCACCCTGTATCCTCAATTTGGTAAGCTGTACTTGATGCATTGTGGGTCATACAGCTGGATGCTGCTTAATTTTCAAAACCACAAGCGACCATAGCCTTTCTTCTTATTTCTATATAAAATGCATCAAAACATAAAGAAAGATCTAAATAAAAATTGCAAAAATTCCCCAAACAGCATAATCAGAGATCCATTAACTTAAATTGTATGATTTATATTTACTTCGCAAGTATCTGAATTAATGACGTGATCTCAGTAAATGGGGAGTAAACAAAACAGAAAAGGAACACTGGGTGTCTGAAGAACAACTTACTTTACTATTAGCATTTACTGTTACTTTACTATGTAGCATTCTCATCAGTTCTTTTCTTAATCCCATCCAGTCTTCCTTTCCTCAACCTTTTGTATGACATGTTGTTCTTGTAATGGTTTAGTCCTACTGGACTTTAAACAGAAAAGAGGGAGACTAAAAACAGGAATAAAATCCTACTTCTAAATTATTACATGTATATGAATACATATATATACATACATACATGTATATATATTGAAAACATTAATGATTTATTGTTTCATATATAAATAGAAGCCATGTCCTACTCAGAGACATTCCACGGCAAACTATGCCTGCTTATTTGAATATTCTTTTATTTTTTCATCTGAATAGCTGAAATAATTAGAGTTGTGTTAGTAATTAGTTCCTTCTAGATTACCCTGAAACAATAGAACTGCTTAACTCTAAACGTTCCTTAGCAAAATTTTTATCTGTAAGTTTCATTTTTAGATCAAAATTCTTAAGTCTAACAAGTATGAAAAGAATAAAAACAAATAAATGAAATCTCTAAACATGCAAAAGCAACGTTCAAAATGTAAATGTAGCATCAAAAATGAAAGCAAAACTAAGCCTTCTGTAAAACTTTGATTTCTCTTGTTTCTTCATATGCATTACAATACAGTTTAATGTAGCCACCTGCATTTTATTGTGGCACCAGACCCTTTTTAATGTATTTGATGGCCACACGTGTAACCTGAAGAAACTTCAGATTGTGTCTATCCCTGCGTATCAGTATTAGACCTTGCTACAATCCCTACTCTTCTAGTACTTTTTTCTAGTTCTCTTCATTCCCTTGTCATGCTCCGATAAAAATTACTATTTTTACAGAACCTTATCAGCGCTCATCACTGCAACAGAAAAATGTTTCACAATTTACAATTCCTGAGAACTCTTCCCCTATCCGGGAGAATATTATCACTCTATTTATTGATAGATTTGGTTCCAAACTGTCTACCAAATGAGTATCTAACTGAAATGTCAAGGACCTACTACTTTGAAAGCAGAGCATTTATAAAGTACTCATGGACCACTCTACTGATTTCAGTGCTCATCATCTTTGCAAAACAGTATGAGTAAGTAGTTAACAGTATTGTAATGACAGTATTTTGCCTAGTATCTTAAAGACAACCATCTAGAAAATTCATCATATTATTTATTTATTTATAAGTCTTACATCTTCCATACACAAGGGAATGAGAGCTTGTATTGACCAAACTGGATTTTTCCAGCAGTATGGCTCCAGGATACTTCACAGATGGATGAAATAGAATGACTTCAAATACACATGGGTGGGACATGTGCAGCAGGTGAACAAGATTACTGTACTGAATCAGGCCAAAGTGTATCTGGCACCTCCAACAGTGTCCAGAAGCATAGCCTAGGAAAAAATGCATTGCTACCTTCTCCAAATGTTCTTCCAGTCTCTAACTGGTGGCTCATGGGTTTCCAGAGCCAGCAGTGAGGTCTGTATTTTTAGCTCTCCCCAGTGGATTTTCATTCTGTGATAACATTTCATAACATCTTGCAGGAAGGACATCTGCAGATTAACTATATGCTTTTTGAAAAAAATCACCTGATTTTGGCTCCTCTAATCTAGCCACTTCCAGCTTCGGCTGATTTCTAGGAACCAGCTGGAACTGGACCAGATAGATGACAGCTCTGTCACATTAGATTTTCACACTATTACTTTTACAGACCCTTACGATATTTTTTTTGATGAAACTGCAGAATTGTGAGGTGGAGCTGCCTAGAAAAGAGCTGGTATTAGAACTGTTAAAAATCTGTTTTAAACTTTTTCAACATGGAAAACTCCAAGTAACAAGGAATAACAGAACCTAGGAGGGAAATGCTGTTTCCCTATCTGTATTTTCACTATTCTTTTCCTAACTCTTCTCATGTATACTGTAACCAACTTAAGATGGAAAAGACCAGAAACATACATTGTTATTCCAGGTGAGGGCATGACATCTATTTACACCTCATTGTTAGGATATTTTTATTCTGTCTCTGTACCTTTCTTAGCAATTCTAATTTGTTTTTGGCAATTGCTAATTACTACACTGACATTTTTGTGGGACAATTCATTATGATCAAAGCATCTAATTTCTGAATGAGAACAGTCAGTTCAAAACTAATAACTTTATGCAGAGCTTCAGAACTAGTTTTTCTCTTATAGCAGCCTTTTGGGCTTTATTGGTCAGCTCTTCTTATAAATGTGCTGTTTTAAAACTTTAAAGAACAGAGTTGTGAAGCTTGGTTCCCCTTTTCTCAGAAAAAGGAAAAAGGTTGCCTCTCCCCAAAAGTATTCTCTTTAACCAGCAGTTTATTTTTTCGTTGTTGTTTCCTTCCATATTCCACCAGTTTGCCCAGTACAGACTACATCACCAGCCCACACCTGCCTAAGTGACCCCTATAACCTTTTTTTTTTTTTAAATAATTTTGTATTACAACTAATGTCTTGGTTATACAGTATACCATAAAGCTTGTAGTATTTCATCTTTGAATTCCTGTAGAGCCCTAACACTATTTGTTATTATTCTGTTTATCACCATCTTCTAGTGAGGCTGCAGTTTGCTGTAGATTCTTTGAAGATTATTCTAACAGGAAAGAAATCCTAAAGATTATTGTAACAGGAACCTTCCTAACTTTTCACAGTGAACACAGAAATGGAAAATGCATTTAGTTCTTCTGCTATAGTCAGATCTCTAAATTCTTTTCTACTTAATCATCTACTGGCACTAAAAAGTGTCTCAAAGACTTCCTGCTCCTGATGTGTTAACAGGACTATCAAAGTAAATCAACTACATTTACTGATTACACTAATCGTCACATTTTTACCTTTTGAGTGAATTGCTCTTCACACTCGGTTCACCTTCATTACCACAGTTGTATACACAACTTTCCAGAGTACACAGTCTTCTTCATTATATTTAGATAACTTTAAGAAATGATCCTTACTTCTGTTCATCTACATTACCCTCAAGTAAAAATAAATAAATAAATAAATAAATCTTCTTTAGACCTTTCACACTACTTCCTTGATTGTTGGTAACTGCTCTCTTTACACACATGAATTTAGAAACCCTCCCAAAGATGTGCTAGTGCATATATCAGATGCCATCCTGACATATTACTTGATCAGGAATTCCTACCTGTTATGTTCTCATATTTGATTTGGACTGAACATATATCACAATCATTGAGTAAATGGCCTCAAAAAACAGTGTAGACATCTGCATGAAACTTTCCTTTTATAGACAGCCACTGAAGAATTAAAAGGATGTCATCATCAGGAGAAGAAAATAAGTGTACATTCTTGACAGAGACAAGAATGCAGCTACTGAGTAGCTGAGAGGATCAGAAATAGTGTAGATTTTACATATTCAGGTACTGAACATGCTCAGGGACTTCAGCAGGTGGGTAAAAGACAACACACCGTCCGTGTGGAGTACAGAGGTTAATCAGGCACTGTGTGGTAGACTGTGTATCCCACCTAGTCTGCAAACCTAGAAGTATTTTAGTTAGTCATGCTGTAACTTGTCTACCAGCTTCAGAACTAGCCACAATCACTGCCGCCTTCTGTGTCTCTCCTCATCTAGAGAGACAGTAAGAGGATGTTTTTAATGTATAACCCTGCTCAAATTATTCAGCTATGAGTGCATCTCACTTCTAATAATGTGAATAAAAATAACCAACATCATACTGTATACTTATAAACTACCTAAAAAAACCTCAACTGACTCATAGCATAAAATCAAAGTACAAAAATAATATATAGTTTAGATGAGATTCCAGAAGAAATAGGAAGTCTAGCTTTTTACTTTTTGTAGATAGTTTATGCTGATATTATTTTCAGCAACTCTCTTTAAAAGTTTAAAAATTATCATAATTTCAAAAGCACGTTTAAGATTAAACTCATTTGAAATGCACATTACTGGTAAGAAAACTTTTCTTTTTGTTAATATAAACAAAGTTCCCCAAAATACAGTATTTTTTTCCCCTTTTTTCAATATAGAAAAGTGAATGGACTGGTCACATTTAAGTGTGTATGCATGCATGTACATTTATGCATTTATACATGCATAAACATATGAAAAAGCGAATGTTTTACTGTATTTCATCAATTTGAAATACATACCCAATTTTCTAGTTTTTCAACATCCAAATTTGTTGAATACCTGTCCCAATTCTTTCTAAATCCAACTTCAAATTAGATATGTTTTTTATTATAATTATATTATTTGTTTGTATTATTATTTTATTATTATATTAACTTAACTTTGAGATCTCATCATACACTACAAGATACACACAGGAAGCTTATTTTAGAAGAGATTAAACCTTTCATACAAGCATAAATGAACAATCATCAAGACAAACCTGCTGAATAGGTTCTTTGCTGTAGTATTATACCAGGTATGACCTCAATCTAGTAAGAGTTGTGTTAAAAAAAAAAAAGCTTAAGACACCTACTACACACAAAGTATAGTTTTGTATTATCTGTACATGAGACTAGGAATGGAAAAAAAAAGATCCTTCAACAAAAGACCAACAAAAGTAAAGAAAATATACACTCAGGATTTTTTTTTTCCTCATAGAATCCTGCATATTATGCAGGATGCTTTCTTCATGCCTGGATAAAATAACTATTTGTTACAGCATTTTAAAAATCACAAGCTGCATATTCAGGAAAACAAAACAAAATAAAACAAAGGCAACATTCAGATTTGACAGAAAAAAGATATGCAACATTCAGAAAGCTAAACATGATATCACATGCAAGAAATATTTACCCAACAGAACAAAGCACATGAATATGCATTTTAAAAGAATCATAAAAAATGGAATAGGAAAGCAACATGACTATCAACAGACACCAAAACCTGACTTGTATCAGGAACAACAAACTGTTAGATATTAGTGTTTCAACATAAAGCACGCATAATAGTGCACCACTGTGCATGAGAGTATTTACAAGTTTTTGAACATAAGCAGAAAGAAAAGTTAAAGGAAGTAAGAGACACTTCAACAGCATTTAAAATGCAAGTAACTGCACTTCAGTCACATGAAGATAGCAAATTTCCCTCTAGGACAAATATGATAGATCATGCTAGAGTTGTGTGACAAACAGAAGAGCTGGAGACAGGGTGGTAGAAGATCTTACCACTAAGGCTGAAAATCTCAACTGCCTTGGGGCTTTTTGGCCATGGGATCTCAAACAGCTATAAAAGAAACATATTTTGGAGAAAAAAACTTAATATGTCACCTAGCAATGATCTGAGCAATTTGTAAAGATAACTGAGTATTTTTCCATTTTTTTTGAAGAGCCTCCTTACACACCATTTCATGAAGCTGTTATTTTGTTTACTATACCACGTTTCCAATTTCCTAAAGACTAGAAAGGTACTTACATACTAGCTCATCTACAATCATGATCTGTAGTTTAGTTAAGTCACATTAAAATGCAAATTCTTTCTGAAGCACATACTCAAGATTTTGAAACCTGCATCTCCACCAGTTTCTCTTGGTTTGTAGCAATCTGAATCTGCTTATTCTCAGCAATGATTTCTTCTGCCACTGAAAAGAGGTGAACCATACTTAAGGCAGACCAAATACCAAAATATTTATACAATGAAATCAGCTTGCATTGAATGAATTGGTAAAGGATTGAAAATATTTAAGAACATGTGAAGACTTTAAAATATTTTTCAAAGGTGTTGATACAAAGCGTTAAGGCACAAACCTGAGAAATTTGTTGCCTTCTAACTTAACTCTTAAACACAGCACAAAGCATTGCAAAAAAACCCAACCAACCAAACAAAAAAAAACATAGACTGCCATTAAGATACCAAGAAAAAGAGAAATATCATCCAAATATTCGCTATGTAATTAACTCAAAGTAAGAAATCACTCAGCTTTGCAGAATCTCTAAGATTACTATGACACTCAGAGCCACATACTGAAAAATGCCCAGGTCCAAATGATTTTGCTAACAGTTTGCTAAGAGAACCCACCATTACTTCGATACTGACACCATCCTATGAAGAGGAGGATATGAGCCAGTTTTCCACCTTATTAAATAATTTATTATTAGATGCAACATAAGAATATCTCAACAGAGCAGTGAGTGCAATTGCAAGCCATAACTAGATCAAAGTCCAGGTCACCAGTCCTGAATTAGACATTACAAACTTAAGGATAAATCATCACAGGACTTCATGTACATTATAATGGATTCGTAGAACGTAGTTACATATTATCGATTATTTTCACTGACATCAACTTGTTGTTATGCCCCAACTCAATCAGCCAAAGTTCTTTATTAATATTCAGATTTGCTAGCCAGGTTTTTGCATTCTAAATATGACTTTATATTGGTTCTTCTGGTTGCCCTTCCAGGCTTCATCCTTTGTTAATGCCCACATCAATTAAGAGAGACAGATTACTGAATTATACTGTTAACTTTTCTCATCAATTTATCTTTTTTTTTTTTTTTTTGACTTACTGTGTGACGGAAGATAAAGTCTCTTAATGTTTACTATGTCTGAAGTTAAAACCAGAATAATATTCTCTCCCTACAAAAAGAGTTTTTTCACTAGAATCATCCTTTAGTCTCACTGTAGGAGCTTATAAAAGTGCACATCTGTGACACAAAGATATTAAATTATCACTGATGTGACTTGATTTAGGGCAGATTTTTCTGATGGACCAATAAGTAATTTGTACGCTACTTATTACTATTTCCAACTCCAATACATGTAATGGCACATTAGCAAACCTGATACAACAAAATCAAAATGTAAATTTATATAAGCAAAGGTTGGAGTATTTATCAACTAAAACAGATCAGTGAAAATAATGCATGACATTTTAGAAGGCACATACTTGTGTATGCAGAGCAACCAAAATGCTAAAAGCAAAACAACAACAAAACCAAAACAAAACAATAATATATAGGAACTCATCATCACAGTTCAAGTTACCATTTAATCTCAATTACAGCTCTGCCAGTTGGAAGAAGAAAAAAGACATACAAGCTTCTTAAATGCTAACATCAAAACAAAGAACATACTCTTGAATAATATCAAAGACAATAGAATAGGAGGGTAAGATAGGCAATAATAATAAATAGCATCAGAAATACATTAGACATAGAAATGGTATGTTTCACATGATGGCAATACATATACATATACAATTGCTAACTGAATAGGATGATTAATTCTGAGATTCACTGATGAAAACAAAGCAAACTTTTATCCTGGAGTGACAGGTATACCAAATTTCTTTCTGGAGCTTCTCCAAAGCAAATACTTGTCAAACCACAATCCTTCTGCTCTTTTAGCATCCAGCTCTCTGTGAAATAACTGCGAATTTAAAGCTAGGAAGGCCAATAAAACACCACAGAGCTCCACAGAGAAAGCAAGAGTGCAGCCAAGATTGCAACAAGAAATCAACCCTCTCCTACAATCACACCCATAAAAATCACTCCCATAAAAAACTACAGAGCTAAACTGTTCTGGGGATAATACAAGCCAAGAGACGTTCAGATCAGGACCAGTGATCAGTACAGAGCTGCAGCCTAGCCTGTTTGTCATCAAGCACACAGGAAGACTTATAATTTAGAGGAATGCCCTGAACTGGTTGTGTGAATGCTGCCAGAGCACTCAGCCAGAAGTGCTGAACCTGATAACCTTAGCCCTGTCTTAAAAGATCATAATAGGAATGACATTTTGCTGAGAGGCTGACAGTGCTATCAGAAAGACAAATTAACTTCACTTATCTAGACTTTTGTACCGAAGTATATAATAATTTAATTTCCCAATTCCTTTCCTATTTTTATTTAAGTTCAATCCATTTCACAGGGGCTTTTAGACCACATGTACAGAACATCTTATTTTGCAATGCAGAATAGCAGCCCTGTTTTAACTTCCTTCTTCCTCATTTTTCGTGGAGGCCTATACATTTCTAAAGAAATAATTTATTAAGCTGTAGGAAGTATTTTTCAATTGCACATGTTGCTATCAGTATACTAAGTAATTAAGCTTTAAATTTATAAGTTACTATACATACTTGTATTTTATGTACATAAATGTGTAAGCTGCATGGTATTTTGTTACAGTTTTTGCTGTTTCCTTCAGAATCTTGTCCTCAGACATACCTCTGCATTGAAGAACCTTCTCTATTGATATACACATGTCCTATACAGGAGGGCAATAGAAGGGTGAAAAAAATAACAGTTTTACTCTAGTCCAGGGAAGTAAGCCTTTTTTTAAAAAAAATAAATAAATACATAAAAGGTCTTTATTTGGCAAATATTCAGAGCAGTTTAAATACACCAAATACATCGTCTTTCAACTACTTTTCAGGTGTCCTGCACTTCTCTTCAAATCACGCCAGGAACTGACAAAAGAAGCCCTAACAGACTGATTTCCATATGCTAAAGCTGTTTTAAAAAAAAAAAAAAAGCAAACACAAAACAAAACCTAAAAACTCTTCAGTATGCAATGTCTTTGATTAATGATTGATGAATTAAATATTTCTTCCTAAGTACATCAGGAAAGGTTTTGAACAAAGGATTTGAAATACTTTTCAAAGTATTGAATGGAAAATTCTGCTTCTATGTCCTTTACAGAAGCTTCCTTAGAGCTCTATTTATCATCAGATTAAGGAGTTTTCAGATGAGTTCCCATATTTTGAGACTTTGATTATAATACAAAATACTGAGTTCAGAAAACAAATGATAACTGAAGTTGCCAAGCTGTCCATCCTAGGAAAGCTGTGTTCTCAGCGTGAACTCACAATGGAATCAGTTTTGTTCCTGTACAGCCATGATGTGAAAACTTCTTCAGACACATTTGGGGTCCTTGCAATCAATACATAAGAAAACAGTCCTACACAGTTTTGTTTCAGCTTGCGTTCTACAGAAACATACAGGTGCATTTGGCTAAATGTTCTTTAAAATGTTAAGAAATTGCTTTATGTTGGTTTTGTTTGATTTAAAAGATCACACGCAAACCTCAGGCATCACTGCTCTGACTGACGTTATGACACTGATCTCACACTCAAATGCATTAAAGCAAGTTCACTGGCACATTTTGACCTTGAATTTCCCATGAATTTGTTGGTAACAACACTCAGTGTAAAACTGGGCAATGGTTATCTAACATGCCCTTCCAGCATTTCTCAGACTTTAACATTTATTTACAATTTATTAAAAACATATATAAGTGCAGAAATAAACAGATGCATTTATTTCAGCCTTAAGTGACTACTTTAGTACCATGTCACTCAATGAAAAGTCCATGCTTGTAATGTGGTTAACAAGAACAGGTAAACTAAAGCCAAAGGTTTATCCAGCCCTGTATCCTGTTTTTAACAGTTGCCAAAATTGAATACCTGGGGGTGCTTAAGGAACAGACTACAATGCAGGAAAACACATAATGATACCTCTATAAAATATAATACAGCCTCAAACGAACTGTAGATCAGGGACTTTCAAAGCCAGAGGAGGTGACTTCGTATTTTAATAGCCTTCAATTAATTTGCTTCAATGAACTGTCCTGTAATCTATACTTTTAATCCACATGTACTTCTAATTTTCGCAACAATCCAGTGTTAAGGATTTCCAAAGCTTAATTGCATCCTTTTATTTTCTCAACCTGCTACTTGCTATTTTTATGCTTCCTCATTCCAATAATGGGAGAGAAAAGGCATGTTCCTTATGGTATCTTAGAAATAAATTTAACAGAATGGTTCCAGCACACCCTGCTGAAGGACTCCTTCCACTAATACAAAATTAGCCATTTACTCTCACCTGTTTCCCATATTCTTTCTGTTTTTGTTCTTTTTTTTTTTTTAATTATTATTTTATTTTATTACTTTTTTTATTGTTTGTTTAAAGCACGAGCAAGTCTTCTCTTGAATTCCAGACTTATTTCCTTTTAGAACAAGGAAATTCAGCTAATGCCTGTTGGAAATTCTACAGGCCTACTTCAAATTCTATTCAGTGTTCTGTCACTGTTTTTTTGTCTGTGATTTTTTACCGCAGATTTTTAAATACTTCTGACATTTAAAAATACTTATTTTAACATATTTCCACTACTTTAAAAGTGGACATTTTTTGTATTCATCATGAAATTCTCTTAAAAATTATCCTGACTTTATGAACTAGCCTACATTAATGTGAATGACCACAGCTATGTCAGTGATCTCTTAATTGTACTACTAATAAAAGCACTTAATAAGTAACGGTTTAAGAAATTAAAGAGGATTGTTCTTGTTACAGAAAATCTTACCTAGGAAAAGAAGGTGTATGTCATATGGTGCTGTGAACATAACATATAGCAGGACTTGAAAGAACTTCTGTTTTTTTGTGCTACAGTAAATATTTACCTCTGGACATTTTTGTTAAATTGGACTCCTGAGTACATCTGGTCACCTCACCTGTATTCCAGAAATGGGGAATCTTACCCTGAGCATGAAAAACAACACGAGTATATGCCACCCTCTATTTTCATCAGTGTAAAAAAGATGTGTAGCTTGAGAGCAGGATTTCATTGTTAGTTAGATTCTGACTACAGCATTTTGGAATATAAGCAGAGAAAGAATTTAGGCACCAAATGCACTTCAGTAGGTAAACACGCAACATATGCGACATCTCTTCTGCCAGTAAGAAGAGAAAAAAAAGCAGACTCAAGGAAGGAATATCATAACATTTGTTTCAAAAGAGCTGAGCTGTTTTATTCAACTGTATGTTGAAACACGTAAAAGAATATAACATGTTACACTGCTGATACGCTCACATGCTTTGACAAAACTGTGTGCCAGAACATTCCTTACTAAATTAGTGACTAATCAGATGTTGTGCTGGGAAACACACCCTCACGTGTTACAACAACCCAGGCGTCTGCAACACGAAAAAAAAATGGGTCTACAACTAAGTTCTCATGCCCTCGGTAAATAATTTCCATCATGCGTTTTGTAATCTAATGCCTGTATTTGGCAAACCAGATGCAATTAAAGGTCAATACCCTACTGCTTTATAAACTCTTGCTATTGACTGTCACCTTTCTAAAGATTCTACACAATGAAATGCTTTTGGTTACAGAGCAACATCCAGTACATTCTTAAAAATGCCTTGTTTCGTTATTCATAAAGGAAGTAAGAAACATTTGAGTTGTCAAATTAACCAAAGTGGATGTTGGTGTTTTTTGTTTTTTTTTTTTTTTTTCCTTTCTTCTTATTACCCTCAAATGTCCAGTATGCTTTATAAGTTGTTTAGAATTTGAGAACTTGACATTAACTCAAGAGGCTGTTGGGAAACATGCACATTCTTTCTCTTTGTGCAAAACATTCTTGCTGCATATAGGGAGTGTATTGCTTATGGCAAACTGCGTAGCACTATAGACTTTACAACCTGTGTTCTTACTGTTGAGATTTGAGACAGTACAAAATGTTACTTAAATAATACAGTTTATCAAGCCCCATGCAATGGTACGCAAAAACAAGCTCCCTAAGCAGAAAAAAGAGCCACGGATTCAATGACTTGTGTCTCAGGTTCTAGAAACCTTTGTATTGTCTGCAGAACAATGTGAACACTGGTCTGACAATACCGCAATCAATCAATCAATGTTCAGGTACAACTGCCCTGGAACAATTCAATTTACATGTAGAATCATGTATATGTATATGATTCTACATGTACACATATATATACACATACACATATATACACATACACACATATATATATATTCTCATAATCAGATTGATGTGGCAAGAAAAATTCTGTGACTGGCATCAACTGTGACATGCAATCACTGAAAACGGGAGGCAAATGCCTATGATAAATAAACCTATGGCAGATTTGGGATTTGATTCAGTAACCTTTCCATGCGGGACAAATTTTAGTTTTGTCCCCAAATAGTAAAATAACAAAAGCAACACTTCTTCCTGAAGGAAACAGATAATTCAGACCAACATTAAAAGGGGAAAAAATAGTCAATTGTACTTACAGCAGAAAAATAATTCTTTCATATTTTTGTTTGGCATAACCCATAACATTTGGTTTTCATGCTGTCTTTCATTATTATATTAAAATACAGAGCACAGTTAAATTTGCTGCCTGGTTTTATGAGATTTTATTCAAATATGCTTTGACCCGTTTCAGAAAAGCAACTTCAAAATGAAACAGTCATTTTTTCTTAATCTTAAAAGTAGTATCTCTATTTAAAGTAACACTGGGGGCTCCCTGAATGCTATAGTTTATAAATACCCTTTAAGATGACAAGTCAAATGACTTCAGGATTGTAAGTTATCTCCCACAGTTGTTCAACTGTTAAAATGGAAAGCGGTAAGAATAGAATAAAAATATCCATGGTGAAAATGTTACATGTGCAATGGAATAAACATAAGGAACAGGGCACATGAGCGTCCTAACATTAATCTTTACACTTAAATTTACTCTACCCTTTAAAAAGGTCAATTTTATGAACTTCTCTGTTGATGAGCAATTTGAGGTCTGTCATACTGTTCAAAGTTCCACACTGGTCAGAAATGCAGCCTTCCTCTCTGTAGTCATGGTCTGTCCCATGCTTATTGCAATAATATTCTGCTCTTTCAGGCATTTATAATAATTCCATGCAATGCTCCCTAATTATAGAGAGCTTTTTAGAAAACATACACACGGCAAAAAAAAAAATCAGCATGACATTTGTGAACAGAACAAATCCCTGAGACAATCAAACACACCAAATAACTATTTGGTAGTCAAACAGGCTGTTCCTGAACTAGACAGTAGTTCAAATGTACTGTAAGACCATACAGAGAGTTACCAAAAGAATTAGTTGACAGCATTTCAGTTTTCTGTCCTCTTCATCAGGGCTTTGTATCTTGCTACTCTAAAAAAAATACTGTTGTTTGTTAACAAATTCACAGATAAAACTGAAGTTTTATCTTTGCAGCTGAAGTCTCACTGTCTAGAAAAATGGCTGAAACATTTTACTAAGTCTGCCTGTGCTCTTTCATATCTTTTGTGCCGAAGAAAGCCTTACGGACTCCTAGAGTTTGGAGTTTCGCTAAAAAGGGCATTCTTCACTTCATGAGAGATTGACTTTTCCAGTTTACACTGTCTACAGTCCCTTGGAATACAATACCTCAACTTGAAAATAAAAACTTAAATATTGCACACCAACCAATGACCTTGTTTTAATTTTAGTGTATTGATATAAAGCTACTTCTGCATAGACACAACAATAACTTGCAAGACATTTGAAATAGATTCCCACCATAAATCAGAAAATCCCAGAATGCCAAATGCTAATTCAAATATCTTCATGGATGAAGGAATAAATATTCAGGGTGAGAGCTGACAGAGGCAGGGAATTGCAGGCTCTTCATTTCAGAATGCTGCGACTGTATCCAAGCTTTCTCTATTCCCTGTCTGAGCCTGGTAGGAAGTATCTTGCTACCCCTCAAGAGACAGTTCAGAACGTGAAGCTGAGTTCAACATATGTGCTGAAGTACACCTGTCTAAGAAAGAACATCACTTTTTGGCTGACATTTTATAAGAGTATGTTTAAACCTTTTGGATCCTCCAACTGGAAAGATATTTATCTAAGACAAAAGGGGTCTTTTCCACTTTCCCCCACATACACTTCATTCCAAGTTTCGCTTTCTTATTGAGGAAATACATGTCAATCATGTCCTTGGACAGATTTTCCTATAAAGCTATTTAGGTAAGCAGCCAAAATAAGAGTGTACTCTTCTACACCCTGCCTCTGAAGCATGCTATTCATAATAAACACTTTGTTAATATAAACGAGTCAAAAAAGTAACAAAGCAAAGGGCTTTATACTGCAAGTGCAGTACTAATCAGATTTGACAACATATACTACGCACATGCCAGAAGCTGAGAATCTCCAAGCAATTTTAAGTAGAGAACAATAGATCATATACCTTAGCAAACAGAATTCAGTATTTATGAGAAAGCTGATCTGCTCAAAAATGGTCAGTAGACACCGTCTGCTTAGATTCAGGAAGTACACGAACATTTTCTCTTTTTCTACAACTCTAGTTTCTAATTGCTTCAGAGATCCCTCAAGACATACACAAAAAGTGAGGCAGATGATACCAGCACAATTTTCTCTTGAGTATTTTGGTTATAATTTTCCTATAGAGGTGTTCACAGGTTTAAGAAATCAACCCATGAAGGTGGGATAGATAAGTATTTTAAGAGAAGCTTGTAGCTCTCACCCTATGTCCAAAATGTGTCCCACAAACTCAGCACGGAAGAGGGTACATTCTCTTTGTCCTATAGTGAGGCTTTTAACGCTTTATCTCTCGTGCTAAAAAACACTTGTGATAATATTGCTGCATCAGTGTGAATCAAGGAAGTATTAACAAGTGAAGAACACCTTTAAACTCCCTCACTGAAAGCTGAGAAAACTTGGCAAACTACAGGCAACTAAATGTTCTTGCACTGTACAAATGAGGAAGTTCAACTGCAGGATTTACCATACTTGCTCTTACCTAAGACAGGAGAGAAGATCTAGGCACTTGTTTTTGAGATGGTACAAAGTGAAGAAAGGGACAAGTAGCACAGGAGAACTGCAGAGTAACACCAGCTATTTTTGCATTTTTCTCTGGCTCATTTCTCCACCCACCTCCTCGACTGAATTGACTGTATTCACTTTATCAATCTCCCTTCAACTCTCATCAGCTGTTTTATTTTCTTAATGCTGAAAATAAGCTGAAGGTTAAAACAAACAAACATGGAAAACAACTTTGGAGGTTACATTTTTCCTCAGTGGTGCTAATATGGGTATTATGTGACATGCCAGCAAGAATGACACAGAGCTATCAAAACTGGGTCAGCTCAGAATTAGCAGTTCTTAGGTTGTTCACAATGTAAAAATCCACCTGGTTGCACTCACAGACACCTTTAACAGAACTGCATTTTGGGCATAAACAGATACATAGACAAAACTCTTATGAATAATTGAAAGGTGACTGTAGCTCCATACTTACACAAATTAAACATGAGGTAGAGCTGGCTTTATGTTATCAATTACTGAAGAAAAGCTGACATAGGTTTATATATAAAGTGATGAACAAAGGCTGTATTTCCATCCTCCCATCATTATGAAGCTAGCATTTTTTCAACTAAGTGCAAGAGTTCATTTTTACCAATGAGTAACAAAGGAAATTAATTATTGAGTCACTTTTGCACAGGATGCAGCATACCCTGCAGTTTGCAAAGACTGTATTTATGTCAGGTATTTATTTCACACATTTAACCATGGATGCAATGACTTCACTTAAATAGAAATATTTTAAACACATATATGCCTCATTGTGCTGGTGCCCAGGTGACCTATTTTCCAACACGGAGACAAACTGAGAAAATGCTAGGTACAAAGACTTTTAGAAGCCTCCATATGAAAACTTCTATTCCGTGCTATTTCTCCTTCTGATTTATGCAAGAAATAGCATTCATTTATCCATGAGAAGAAACTAAAAAGAGTGCTTCAAAATGCTTGGAAATTATTACTAAAATTTCTGTCAAATCAGACTATCCAAGTTATTCTTCTGTATCTCAAAGTTAATTAAAGATTTGCACAAAAACACTTTTGCTATCAGAACAGCAGGGAAAAAAAATCTGAAGTAAACAAGGGCAATCTCCTGAATGACTCCCTAGTACCTAGGTGCTGCAAAACCCAAGCCAAAATATACAGTAAACCTGTCAGAGCTGTCTAAATAGTTTACAAAGTTTTAAATAACTCTTGATAATTCTGACTACAACTAGTTAATGAATCAAAGAATATTATCAGAAGAAAAGACAGGAATTTAAAGACTAATCCCTTTCTCAAGGAGTCACGGTTTATTAAAGGTGGAAAAATAGAGTGATCTTCAGATCAACTGCTCTCATTTAGATACTTGGAGAGATACTAAGTTAATAACAGCTGAGAAGCTGTTAAAGCAGTCAACAAGGATTACTCTATATACAAACAAGTAAAAAAGAAGGCGTATTTCTTTTTGAAAATAATTAACCTGCGGTAAAGAAAAAAATAGGAGCATGCTCCTATTAACTCTTATAATGCTTTTGAAACTTTCCTATATAACATTTAAAAACAAACTGCTAAAATACGGCCTATATGCAGTACCCATAAGGTAACTGCACATTTAATCAAAAAGTCACACCAAAAGGCAAATACTAGAAAAATCTCATTATATGAGACATATATATCCTTCGTACTTTCATGGAATACCTGTGCTAATCCTTCAGATGAATCAGTGAAAATACCCTGGGTATTTTCCTGGGTATAGCAGATGCTATAGTGGAGAGACTCAGGATTCACAGAGGAACTCAAACTGAAAAATGGTATGACACTATCAACCCAAGAGTGTTCCCATCAGAATCTAAGCAGCTGGAAGTTATTTGCAATAGTCTTAGAGAAAATAAATCTATGCCTGTGCCTGGGATGTATTTGCAAGATTCTTAAACATAGAGCACAATTAATCTCTTTTACTTAACCATAAGGCCTTGGTTTGAGGTAACATTCTAAGAAATACATGGATACTAAGAGAAGAGCAACATGAATGATTAAAGTTTCAAAAAGCCTAAATGACAAGTCAGCAAGTATCAAATTGGGATGATGGAATATATTTCAGTTAAAAACAGTTAAAGAAACCTCAGTAAAATTCCTCTGGTCCTTTGCTTCCTGCCCTTACTTCCTCAGAAGTTACTTTTTTCTTGATACCACAAGAATGCTTTACTGCTATTTTTAACTGATAGGGACAGAAAACAAGTTAGGGTTACAGAAATAGATATGCAATGTTTGGTAATTGTAAAGAGGCTAGACAATTCCAGTATTTTCTCCTCTAATCTCTTCCACACAAACTCCATAACAGAAGTTGAATTGAGCTCCTGGAGCTGAAAAAGAGGAAAATGTCACGTGACAGCTCAGGAAGAATCACATTGAAGACAAATTACTAGAGAATCACGGGAAGTTGGTCTGACCTCAAAAGCTTGTAACCCACACTTGACGTGAGAAGAAATCCATTACATGGGAGAAAAACAAAAAAGCAGAACCACAACAAACCAAACAACTGCCAAACAAACCTACCAAAGATACAGTTAAGATACAGGATACAGAGTATCTACAACAGTTATACCATGTTCTTCCTTTCCCTGCACTTAAAAAAAGCGCCAACCAACAAAGAAGCAAGCATAGGTCTATAGGACAACATATTAAATGCTCTTCAGACTTCAAGTGTGGTGCTTTTTCCTAAGTTACAGACTCTCTATTAAACTTTTATTAATTTTTTTTCCTGTAAAAAAACTAACATACCAAATGTTATCAGAGTGTTGATTTTGTAGTTTACCAAATATAAAAATAAACTCTGAAAAAGAACATGCTACCCAAGAATTAAGTTAACAATTTGGGACTGACCAACCAGTAAGCATGAAAAAGGTAACACTATTAACACTATTAAAGAAAAATAAAACAAAATACTAGTGTCAAGATGTTTGTATAACAAATATATATATATATATATATGTGGAGAGAGAGAGTATAATATTTAACCGTGCATATTGCTATATGAATTGGGCCAACGTGTTATCTAAAACTAATAATAACTCCATATTTATATTTGAGCAGTACAGTGGCTACTGTATAAATAAAATCTAAATTCAATCTGCAAATAAAACTCACTTTTCATTTGCTAAGACTATAGATCCACATGTACATATCTGTTTTCTGTGGGACTGCAACCACTTTTTTTATATCAAGAATATGTAGGAGAGTTGTATGTTTAAGGAGAACTACTTGAGATGTTCTATAGCTTTTATGTAGATTATATATATATATATATATATATATATAAAAACACAACAAACTCATAGGAACATATGAGCTAAAATGAACAGAACAGCAAACTTTATGTCAAGAGTAGATCTCTTTGGTTGCACTTGATGCCTTCAGATTACACTGAAGCAACCCAAGGCGGCAGTATTTGCATTCTGCAGTATATTTTTGCTTACTAGACTATATCCTGCCTTCTGTTTGCTGAGGCGTTCAAGAGATCCATAGGCACATGTTTGTTTGTTTGTTCTAATGCCTGTTACCAGACTTCATGCAGTTGTGTATAGCCATGTGAAGAACAGATCTAATATGGATGATCAAGCCAAGACTGAGCATCTGAGCAACAGAAGCTGATAGCAATAGCTCCCATCTCAGCACTGGCCCAAAGATGACTGGCTTTGGCTTACTTTAGCTTTGTTACTATGTACCACATTGAGGAGATGGGTTAACAAGCATAAAGCAGAAGCATTTCTGTTACAACCGTGATTCTGTTTTGCTTTCCTAATGTAAATCTCTTATTACCTAATCTGCTCATCTTCAAACAGATCCCAGTAACAGCCTGAGGGAAAGGACATTTGTATTGAGATACGATTAAGCAGCATATCCGCAAGGTCTCAAGAGTGATCTGAAGATGCAATCATACTGTGCTGGATATTCAATTCACAAAAACTGCTTGCATACAAAGTGACAGAGGTAAATCTAGTCCCCAGGCATGTCTGTCAAACCCTGCAGTTATTACTGCTGTGTAATGGTATCCCAGCACATTGCTGCAAGAGAGAGCTTCTTAGCGTAGGCATTAGCATCGTTCAATGACATCTTTACAACAGACAGGCCTTCAGAGCAACAGGAAAGAATGACGCGAGGATCTTATGTTCTTTCTTATCTAACCATAGGTTTACAGTATATTCAAGGGAAACAAAAAGTAGGATATATCTGACCAGCCTGTAGACATCTCATTTATGACACGATAAATCATGCTATCTCACAACTTATTTCTATTCTTTCTTAATTGATCATGAAAGAAGACTAGGCAGGCTAGATCAGAAATCTTTAGTCTAATGATTAACAGACTTGTCTTAAACCAATGCAGCAGGCAAAGCATTTGCAAATCACATGTATGTAAAGCCTCAGACATAATAAATGAAGCAAATCCTTCATTTATCAAAACGTTTTTTGGTTTTCAACATTAAGTACTAAACAGCTTCAATAAAGACGGCTGCCAGTTAGAAGCTGCAACCAAGAAGAGTCTCTTTTCTTGTAACACTCCTGTTTCCTCTCACAGAAGTCTAAATCTTGACTAGTCTGGTGAAATGTGGGCAGGAATGGATAAGACATGCTGTTCAGGGTAATGGGTGTTCTTATTTTTCCCTCCTCTTGGGAATGCGAGAGTGCAAGTCTATCTGCTAGGCAAGCCCCACTCTGGGTTTCTTCCATTCAGGGTTTCTTCTCTTCAGAAAGCAGAACCAGGAGAACCCTTTTAGAATTTCCTCAGGAACAGAAGCAAATTCAGAAACAGAATGAACTGAGAAGGGTTCCGAATGAGATCTCATCTTGGTCTGGTTTGAAAATTTTTTTTAACATCATGTGGTACTGAATGTCTCCATTACAAACAGAAGCCATGAGTCTTCTAACATAGACACATTTTAAACAGGAGACAATTACCATTCTCCATTTGAGGTAGGACAACGAAAAAGAAGCAAGGCCATGTTGCTCTACCTTCTTAGTGCTTGAGCAGTGCTCAATAAGGATCAACAAGGACTGAAAATAAGTGCAACAAATCAAAAATACCTTCACTGAAGGACTCCTAATGATCTTTGATGCTTAGTGTACCTGCAGCAGAAGGGATGTGCAAATGTTGGGAAAAAGTGCAAGGATCAGAACAGTGATATTTTATCACAAGGCAAACATAACAGTGCAAAGCATCAAATTTTACTCTGAAAATCCTCATAAAGCTGTGCTACCATTTATGAAACATCACAGTGAGATACTAATTTTCAAAACCATAATTGCATAACAAAGCGCGCTTTTTTATGCCTTTTTTTTTTTTCCTTTCAAGAAAAAGTGGCTACAGTCAGACACAGAGGATGCATGGTAACAGCTTAAAACCATCAGGTCTAAGACATAGTGACTTCCAAGATCATATTGTAATGGTCTTGAGCATCACATGGTATCATGGATGGAAAGAAAAGTTTGGCTATCCTTTAGTAAAAGTAAAAAGGAATTATGCTGCTGTACACAGTGCTACCAAAAGCAACATCTCCATGATTATAATTATTTCTGAACATCTAGTGTACAACTTTCAGAAATATAAAAAAAAATCAATCCTAAAATTGGGAATGACCATGAAACTGGGAAGCTTTAAAGGTGATGCTTTACAAAAGCTCTTCTTAAAAACAAAACACATGGAAAAAAAAAAAGCAGATGTTTGGAAAAAAATCATCAGCATTATTGGAGCAAAAGCTTTTTAAACAATAAAAAGTGCATTGAATTCAATGTTTTTTCCTTCATTTACTTAGTAAATTTAAAAGTCAGTAGTAGTTTCATTAGGGGAAGAACCATATAGAGAGCTTCTCACGTTTATGCGTATGTATGAAACACAAATTTCCCCCTCACTAAACTTGTGGTCTGTGCGCACCCATGGGCGTGGATGCATCTGTGTTGTTGCCGCAGCGTGTGGCAACACCAGGGCTGCCCTGTGCTGGCTCCAACAGCTCCGCCACAGGGCACGGCTGGGCCCAGCAGCCAAGATGGCGGCGCCTCGCCTCAGGGACAGCCTGGGGAAGGCAGAGGCTGAGAGGGGCTGCGAAGGCCGGCCCCAGCCCCCTGCTCAGGGGCAAGAGGAAGAAGAGTGGGGAATGGAGGGGGAGATTGGGCCTCAAAAGGGAGAAGGAAAAGTGTTGTTTTAACAAAGATGACTTTGCTTTTCTCCACCCAAATCTGCTTTGCTATTATATTAGATTAACCTTCCTCAAGTTGAATGTGTTTGCCTACCAGTTACCATCACCAGCAAATCTCCCCGCTTTATCTCATCCAGCTAAGGTTTTCCTCCTGTCTTCTCCCCTAGTGCTGCCAAGAAGGGGAGAGCACGCACACAGGCAGGTGCGTGTCTGTCTGCTAGCCCAGGTTCAGCCAGCCCAGCTCCCTAGCCCTCAGTTCAGGATAATACTTCACTGTCACGCTGCTGACCTGTGTACCTGTAGCACAGGGAAGAATCTAAAGTAACTCTTCTAGTAGTTTACAAAAATACAATACAATGAAGTAACTTGTAAACAGTTATTCTCACTTTTAAAAGGCACTGAGCATTTTTTACATGTTACGTAAAGCAACTTGTAAGAAACAATTAAAACATCTTAATGATAACGGTTAAAGATTTTATCTGATCCCAGTGAAGGCAAAATAAGAATTCCAATCCTTGACTAGCTGGAGATCACAACATCAGCATTTAAAAAAACATTTTGCTGTATGTAGACACTAGTACACTGAGTTCTGCAAATGTACTAATAAATAATATGAAATATCACGGACTGCAAAACAATGTGCAACTTATAGAACCAAATATAAATTTAAGCAGTTATTGGTTAATAAATCACTTGCAATTTTATCCCCTTTGGATACACTGTAGCAAAAGATTGTTTAGTGCAATTAACTTTAATAGCTTCAAGGGAAGTTTGGCTTGTCATCATTCCTTATCAGAATATCAGCCCTATTTCCCAATGAAAATGAAGACCAGTTTCAATTGTGGAAACAAACAAAGTAGGAAATGAGCCTGTTTTTATCATCTGTTACTTTCTGTCTACTTTGATAAACTAAACTGTGTGGCAATGCTGCTAGGTGCTGGGACTGGTCATTTATAAAGTTAAACCATAAATACAGCTCTTTGCAGTTTTGGCACCAGCCAACGAGCACTCTCCCAGTACTTCCTCTGAGTAGTTTTGCAGTAGGCACAGACCAAAAATCATTTCCAACCTGCATGTGGACATTCAGCCTGAACCATAGTGCAATTAAATGCTATGGACTCAGTTCTTTTGTGCCTATGAACATCAATGCCACAGAATGGTTGCGAACACAGTTGACCCATTAGAACAAACAAAGCATTCAAAGCAGCACAGATCTATTTTTTTTTTCCTCTATATGTTATTTAAGAGCATGTGATTCTCCACTGGGTAGTGTTTTTTGTTAACCAGCAGTATGGGGGTATGTTTGACACAGCTTGCTGATGTAAGATAACATGAGAACAGTCTTTCACATCCAAGACTAAGAACAACAAAAACCTTTGGAGCACCAGCCCCAATGTCTTAGAGCAGATGCTCCATTTTCAACCCAATCAATGAGCACATGTGCTCAACAAAAGAATTGTAAATACCCACAGAATAAAAAAAAAAAAAAAAAAAAAAACTTTACATGAGATTGTAAGAGTTCTAACTGAAAGTTAGAATGCAACAGTTGAAATGTCACTTATGTTAAATAACCTCTCAAAGCGCCTTAATCAGAGGACTGTTAAGTGTCTAAAGCAACATCTATTTTTAGAGGAGCTATGCCAGAGCCAGAACTGTAAATCAGTAAAGACTCATCTCTGTTCTGTGCAAATTGTCAGAAAATCTAATGACAAATGTGCATGCCTGTTCTATGGCACAATGGGAGTAAGGATGAACAATTTTTAAAGGGACATCACATCACAAACCATTTGTTCTTTCAAACTCAGTAAGACTGAAGATGACCAGTGATACTCATACAAAACTAACTGGATTTCCTATAAGGCTTTCAACAAGGTCTCTTACAAAATGCTCTTATAGAGGCTAAGAAGTCATGGAATATGAGGGGAAGTCCTTGCAAGTATGAAAATAAAAGACCGTTTTGAACTGTCTGTACAACATTCTGGAAAAAGGAGTGAACAGAAAGATGAGTCTCCTTACAATGCTAAATTATTCTGGTAAAGATGAAGACCAACTGCAAAGAACTGCAGAACTTCAACGAAGTATCAAGTAATGTACTTGCCAAAAGATGGAAGAAATGTATGTAAAAATAAAGAGATTCATCCAGTGGAAAAACAAACAAACAAACAAACAAAATTAATGTCACATGGGCTTTAAAATAACATTTACTACTCAGGAACATAATCTTGAGATTATATATTCACATAAACACCAATTCAGTGCTCAACAGAGGTTTAAAAAATCAATCATTAGGATTTATTATGAGGGCATTTTTATGCTAATGTACAGTCCGAGGTCTCCCTGAAAGCTGAACACAATTTCTAGTTCTGCCTACGAGAAGGGTAACAGAAATGGAAGAAAAGTCCAAAAAATCACAATGAAGATATCAAACCTACAGAAAGCTTCTATTTTAAAAACAATTTAGTAGCCATGGACTTAACAGGACAAGATAAAAGTTTATAAAGTCACAGCTTCCTGAAGATTAGCCAGTGTGATTGTTTACCAACTCTTCCAACCAAAAAAAGTAGGATAAGATTAAGAAACTATCATATAACAGTAAACAAACACAAGGCTGAGTTTTTCACAGAACACACAGTTCAGCTATGGGTCTCTCTACTATAGGATACCAAGAACAACAGAATTTTGTAATAAGAAAAGCAACGAGACATATTCATGGACCTTTTCTGCTCCACCGAGAACAGCTTGGAGGGGATAAGTAAAAGACACCACATCTGGAACCTAGAAGTCCTTTAACTGTAAACTGCTGGAGGCTGGGAAAGTATACCAGGAGAAGCACCTTACAAGCTCATCCTGCTCTTACACACTGCTTCGCTGGCCACCTTCCTCCTGGCTGGCCACCTTCAGAGAGAAGATACTTTGCTAGTTGGATATTTGGACTGATCTTGTGTTCCTGTTATTGCAAATTATCCAGAAGTCCAGCTAGCCCTGGTGGTCTATTTAGAAGAGTAATATTTTTAATCACACAAACTTTTATTTTGGAAGTTGCCAGTAAAGCATTTAGAGATGTTGTATGAATCCAAAACAAATTCAATCGATTATGTACTCTACCCTATCAACATTATGAAACATTTGCCTGTAAACTGAGTCAGCCCAGTGGCAAGACAACTGAATTCACAATTATTAATTTATATTGCAATGGATATCAAGTAATTTTTATTTTAAATGAAATTTAACAGCAATTATTTGTATTGGCTACTACAAAGATAAGGGAAACCACACCAAACTTACCTGCTTTTGGACAGCACTTGTGTAAAGAAGTTCTAAAAGAAAGTTAAGCTTCTTAACCAACACAGTGTTTTTCCCTCATAACTGATTTCAAAGCAAACACTAATTCCCAGAAAACACAAAATGTGATAATCATACTAAGAAAAAAGCATTTCTACAAGTATTTGATATATTACTCTATTCTTTATTATAATTCAAATCAGAAAAAATACTTTGCAGAAAGTTATTAAAAATTAAAATTGGAACAAGCAGTAACAAATTTAGAAAAAACGTGAATTTCAAAATCATTCATGTTCTGTTTTAATTACAGGGAAAGTAGACTGTGTTTTAAACTCCAGATTCACTGTAAGAAAAGATGTCATATATCTAGAATATTAAAAATGATATACCTACTTGTCAGTGATTCTCCTCCAGAGCTGTGCACCTGCAATTGTGAGAATATAAGATGACACACAATGCACTAAAACAGAAATCACATATAGGTTTTTCTTTATTCATAAGCATTGTGCAAATTTAGGACAAAATGAATAAGGAATTCTCCCTAACATTTAAAACCAAAGTAACAGTTCTCAGAAAAAGTCTTTTCTCTAAATTTAACATACCAGTTTAAAATGTTAATGAAAAAAATACCGTATTATGTTGCTATATTTTCATTTGGAAGAAGATAATCAACATAACTTTTGCTTTACAGCTACAAACCGGCAAACAGTTTCTACACGCCTTATGACTCTGTAATAGTCTTGCCATCTAGTGGCTGGCTGGAACTGTGAAGTAGCCCTACAGAAGTGTTATCCTGGGAAGAATTTCTTCTGCTGTTTGGAGTGACACCAATTGTCACTACAA
This sequence comes from Anas platyrhynchos, assembly GCF_047663525.1. Lineage (NCBI taxonomy): Eukaryota > Metazoa > Chordata > Aves > Anseriformes > Anatidae > Anas > Anas platyrhynchos. The sequence continues at coordinate 88,074,400 of NC_092588.1, read as the reverse complement.
CAAGATTTTAACTGTAGTAAAATAATCATTCTCTAATCATAAAGCTGGGAACAGAGGTCTTCCTGACCTCACCTCTATGATGAAAAGTTGAATAATCACTTAGAAGCAAGAGTGAAAGAGAAATGAAGAGGGGATGGTAGCTTGGTCAATACTGGTACATCTTGGATTTGCTCAATACAAAAATGTTAGTAATGACAGCTAAGATTTACTTGTGTAAATAACCACCTTCCAACTGGTGAAGTATTCAACATTAGAGGTGATTTATACAACACAGCCTAAAAATCAAATCACGCTAAGCTTTTTAAATTAGCCTCTAAGTTTGCATCACTCAAGCAGGAAACAATGGTAATGGAGACTCCAGAGAAGGCAGTGACAACAAAAAATTTCTCAAAAAGGTTGTGGATAACGACTGTAACTTAGCAGGGAAGAATAGGCTGTGGAGGTCAAAAATGAAATGCTAGTAATGTTGCAGAGGAATACTGTGATTCTCTGATACTTATTTCCTGCTTTCCTTTGCATTTTTTTCAAACACTGCACCATATTCAACATCAAAGAAAAAGCAAAATAAGCCACTTCAAAAAATCTTCCTAGCAACAAGAAATACACATTGACGAACAACCTTTTGCCAGAGAATTTTCAAGATGGTAATGAAGTACAGGGAAAAAACAGTTAAAACAATACAACAACACAAAAAACATCCCCTTTTAATTTGGTAGTACTTAGATAAGATTGTACACACTGGAAACTGAACACTCCATAAACTAGAAAAAAATTACTGTTTCACTTATTTCAACTGTGAGGAAGATAGGTTATTTCACAATCCATTTACAAAGTTGACCAATTTATATTAGATCTCCACAACTTTTCAACAGTGATCTAATTAGAGTAGTGTTAGAAGAAGTAGGAACTTTTAAGAAAACTTTGTATTTTAGATAATAATGGATTTTGAGACCTAGAAGATAAGATACAAGACTGACTGCTCACTGATACTGGTTATACTCATACTGAAACAAATCTCATAATGCCCTGTCTCTAAAATATATCAGAACTTTACTACAAATGGTAGTAGATCATTGTAGATTGTGTTATTTCACTCAGAAATTAGCTAATATTTTTGCAATAATCCTAGTATCATAATGTTAAAGAGGATTTAGTAAAGGAGTTGTGGGTGTTTAAGCAAGAAACTCTATCAGTATACTGACCTACCTTTTATCCTAGATAAGACCAAATCCTTTATTATCTGAAGAACTAGCACTCCAAGTATTATGAGAGAAGTCAGATGATACACTCTCCAAGGGGTCAGAGCAACAAACCTAGAATGTTAAGAAGAAATAAACATTGAATACTTGTAAACTTATTGAAAGTATACATATAATGACATCTGTTATTAGTATAGAAAATAAGAGAAAAAATAGACTGATATTTCAGTAGTTGAATTTAGTTTGTCCCCACAACATTTTCACAGAAAGTCAACAATGAGAGCTCCAAGCATGACAGTCTCATTCATAGAATTTGTTGTTGATAAAAGCGTGAACAAAAACCTAGGCACAGGAAGTATACAAACCTGAATATTTTCATTATTGCATAAGAAGCATTACTACTTAAATCATTTAAGGTTTTAGTAAAAATAATTGTCTTGACATAACAGCTTTCTTTTTATTCACATATAATGGTTAAACATTTTCTTGTGTTTTCTAGAGGACCTCAGTTCGCATCAAAGTTTTATACAAATGATTCTTTCAAATGCAAAGATGAGGTAGAACTGTACAATTCAAGGCACAATACTCAAACTTCATATTGAGCTTTTGTTCTTCATTACAAAAAAAAAAATTAGTGTGTCTAGTCAAGTCAAAAAGCCCTAGACTCACAATGTATGATTTATAATCTCATGCTCTACTGACTTAACTGTCTAAGAGTGTCTGGCTTAACACTTCTGTCTAACATTCAACTAAATAAAAGAAGTAATTTACCAGTTTGTTTCAAGCACTTTAAACCAGAGATCTGATTACAAACAATGAGCGTATTACGATCATTTTCAAGGTAAGAGCAAAAAAGGTTAACTTCAAAACAAATAAATAACTGAAGCTGAGGATAGTCAAAAATAAGAAGTCATCTAAGGGGCAGTGGGTCAAATAAGAATACCAACAGAAACGAAATCATATAAAGCAGAGAGGTTTCCAAGAAACTGATTTGTAAACAGGGCACTTGGCCTCCCACCTAGTTGCTGCAGCAGTTTTCCTACAGAAAAGAGGAGAAAGAAAATGAAAAGAAGCAAATATAGGCACTGGATGAAGCCAAGGAATACCCTTTGAGCACACCAGACTTTTACAAAGAAAATTGCCTTCTAGGTGTTTCTACCATAAAAAGCATATCCAGCACTTGTGAAAAACTGCTCAAGTATTCCTTGAAATCCTGAGAAAATAGGATTGCATCAAGGAAAACCTCTATGCCACTAATTTTCACACTTAATACAATTCACAGAAACTCAAAGCCCTATCACCCTGACCAGACCAGGGTATGTCTTCCAATACAAACAGATAACTTATTCTGAAGGGTTTCTACATCTATACAAAGTATTAATTATTATTCTATGGGAACAATATATATGTGTATATATATATTTTTTTTTCCTCAATTCAGTACCTCTACAATTTCAGCCAGCTCAAGAAAACCAAGAGATGCTTACAGAAAAGATGTTGACAAGCTTTTTCAAAACTGCCCAAGCATAGCTCTCATTAGATCAAATAATAATCTTCAATATTAAACATCCTTGATTTTGTTTAAGGGTGAAGTTCAACTGCATTGAAGATTACATCTAATCTATTTTTTCCACTTACTAACAAGTGAAAAAAGTGGAGGGGTGGAGATCAGACACCGTGGAGAAAAGTAAACTAAAGTATTTTAAATGTGATTTCTAGATGCCTAAAGTTTGTAACAAATGCAGACCTTTAAGCTGCATGGCCTTAATACCATGACTATTCTACAGGTTCTTCATGGTGCTTGTACATTAAGGTTTCCTAGGATCAAACAGTATGTTCTGACTTAATAATTAACATTGGGCCATCCTCTGTGGGTGAAAGAAATACATCAGTACTGAAGTTTATGCATGTTTCCACACATGCATAAATGCATACACAGTTTGCTACTTCTTAAAGTAAGATGTTTACTATCTTTCAATGAATATATAGAGTGTTTAACCTACTTTGCAGTCGCAACTAAGCCATACTCATAGTTTCACTGCAATCACAGCTGTCACCTGCTGTTAAAAACAGTTGTACTAATGTGGACGAGGATTAGTAAAAAAGGATTAGCAAGGTAGCATGCTGTCTGAAAGACGCTTCCAAGTCATGTCATTTTATGCTCTCAATACTGCTGTTTTTCTGCTCCACAGCTTTTGGGGAAAAGAAACAACAACGTAATCTATTTAGAGCAGCTAACATAGTAGGCAAGCAAAGGCTCTTCACTTACTTGGAAAGCTTTGAATTGTTCTGACTGGACTTCCAGTGCATTAGCGTTATTAGTTGTCACAACCCTCCCTCCATTGTTTCATTAACTTAGACTGCAATGTTTGCAAGAAAGTCTCTCTCTCGGAAATTCATTCACAGCCACTGTGTATCAGCCCTCAGGTGCTCTACCAATACAGATTAGAAAAGCTGCAAGCCATATGTCAGACAACTCTGACGCACATCCTCAAATCCATTATCAGTCAATGGCTGACAATGTCCTCCCTATTTTTTTGGTAGGTATCTACCTTCAGCTTACCAAAATGTTAGTCCATGCTGGATATCTATGCTTTTTGTGCAGCAATGGGGAAAGGATTTCATGCCGGGATATGAAAACCATGTATTACATGTATGCTAATGGCGTAGGGATTCAAAATTCTTGAAGGAATTATCAACATGATGCATAGCAACCAGATTAACAAAAAAGTTTCAGTCGTACTTTTGCTTATTATTAGGAATTAGGTTTGGGGTTTCCTCCCCTACCCCTCCCCTTTTTTTTTAATTAGAATTTACTTGAGTATTTCTAAAACACAAGCATTCCTGACAAAACTGGAAGGCACCAGAATGACATCACCACATATTGCACAAAAATAATTGTTTAGTAAAACAACAGCTACACTTACTTAAGAAGCTTTTATGCTTTTTTTTTTAAATCAGTAAACAACACAGGCTGAAGTTCAATTTCTTCTACTGAAAAAACATACTGTTACAAGTGGTGTGGAAAATAACCATTCCCAGAGACAGATTTGTTCCCTCATGAAATTCTGCACTATTTTGATAGTGATAGCTTTTTCAGAAAGCAAAGGCTAGAACAATGCATAGAATTATGCATTTTACATAACGACTTCAGTAGTTAACAACAGGGTAGCCTGCATGTCAATGTGGCCAGGGACTGCTGCAGGCAGCGTGGGACTTCTTAAAACCAGCCATGAGGTGCCACAGGACTCAGGCCCCCACACTGGTTGAAAAAGGCATCCCTAGGACATGAGAGGCCTTCACTCTGACAGAGCTCCAGAGGCAGGAAACAGCCACCTGGTTTGGGGGCTGCAAGAAATGCCTCAAGCCTCTCCCCTGGGCAGATGGCAACAGCAGTTTCACCTGGAGATGGTCGCTGGTTGGCATACGGAGCAGCCAAATGAAAGACCTACTGGAAGCAGTAAGCAGGGACAGACCATCAGGGAAGTATGATCTCCAGAATCTGTTTGGGTAAGCACCCGAGCGACTTGATCTAACTGGACCTACTTTGGGCAGGTTGGACCAGCTGACCTCCTGTTGTCCTTCCAACTCACATCCTTCTATGACTCTACAAACAGGTGATTTATACGGTATCTGCAGAGATCTTGCAGAGGCACCAACTCAAATCCAGCATTGCAAAGCAGGAAGGCCAAGCAGACCTTGAGCAGTGGATGGAGATCCCCACGATGGGAGAAGCTGGAAGCCTGGGACTTCTGGCAGCAGAGGAAAGGTTCCTTCTCTGCCCTTCGAGCTGAACTCGCAGAATCAGTACCATACCATGCTGTAATAGCCAATACAGGGAAAACACCTGTGGTAAAGGAGGCCTCAAAACCAGCTGGGCCTGAAGACAGCACTCAGACCAAGAGGAAGCAGAAACTGTTAAGGGGTTAAAGATTATCTTCTGCAGGGAATGGAAGCAGACAGCTGCTGAAAAAACATACTGTCATGAGAGGCTCACTGCTTGCCAGCGGCCTGGATTTGAGGTCTTGCTAAGGCTTACCTGGTTTGACTACTGGTTGTTGTTGTTCATGCATGTGGGCACAACTGGTACTGTCAAGGAACAGCAGAAAAAAAACAAAGAAGGACTGCAGAGCTCTAGAGATGAATATGGGGACCCAGGTATTGTTCCCATCAGTTCTGTAGGTTAAAAAGTTGCCCTTTGTCTGATCCAGCCTTTGGTTAGTTTATTACTAACACTACACAGGGAATGGGGGGGTGGTTTGGCTGAGTACGCTAGAGGCAACAACTGAAAGAAAATGAAATAGATGAAATTCAAAGGCAAAAGTCCTGCACCTGGTACAGACCAACCTCCTGCATCTGACTGGCTGAGGGGATACTCCTTGGAAAAGGACATGCAGGTCCTGAGTGACAGTAGGTTTAGCCAGCATGAACTGTGCACACTGGCAGTGATGAAAGCTAACAATGTATCAGGCTGCATCTGCAGGAGTTCAGGCACAGCACAGGTGGTGAGCAATTCCCCTTTACAGAACAGTCATGAAATTACATCTAGAATACTTTGCTTGGTTTTGGTCTCCCAAAACATGAAAGACATCAGTGATGAGGAGCAAATTTAGCAGGCAACCACCAAGATGAAGTTAGGGGTGAGGGAGGGGAGGAGCTGGAGCACTTGTGTTGTGTGGAAAAAAAAAAAAAAAAAATTAGGAACCTGGTCTTGCTCAGGCTGGAAAAAGGTGGCTTTGTAGAGGAGACGTAATAGCAGCTTTCCAGTATAGCAGCTTTTCCAGCACAAAGTCATTTTCTTAAACTGCACAGTGCAACTTCTCTGAAAGTATGACTGCTCCTGCTCTTACAGAGAACTGCCCAACACTGTTCCAAAAGAAGCCCATAGTGATTGTATGTAGATAAGGATTATTACTTTCATATTAATCATCTGTGTTCTGGAAATACTAAAATGCAGTATCTATAAATATTAAAATCCAAATGCACAAATATTCAACGCATTCAAAATCCAAAACTCAAACTCAGTATTTTTCCTATTGTTCCTTTAGCGCATTTAGGTCTGAGCTGAAGTATTTCCTGAGCAGGAATTATGGCGCAAAAAACCTTTCCCCATTGCTGCACAAAAAGCATAGATACCCACTTATAGTAGAAAAAGTTACGCGTGCTGTTTTTGCAAAATATCCAGTCTGTATTTGCTCTTATTATATTGTACTGGGTGTGGCTGGGATGTTAACTTTCCCTGCAGCAGCCCATACAGTGCTGTGCTCTGCACTTGCAGCTAGAACAGCAGTGTTATCACACCAGTGTTGTGCCTGCTGCTGAGCAGCGCTGGCACAGCATTGGGACTCTCTTTAACCCTGCTAGGGGGTTGGCAAAAAAGTAAAAAAGTAAGAAAGGAACATCACCAGGGCAGCTGACCTAAACCAACCAAAGGGATAGTCCATACCATATGATGTCCAAAGGTGGAAAAAGGAAGAAGAGGGGAGGAGTGGGCTCTTGTGAAAACGTTGGTCCTCCTCCTGAACACTGGCTATGTGCATTGAGGCCCTGCTTCAAGGACTTGGTCAAGCATTGCTCATTTGTGGGAAGTAGAGAGTAGTTTCTTTCCTCTGCACTTCCACACAGCCTTTCTTTGATGTTTTTTCTTTTTTTCTTTTTCCTTTTTCTCTTCCCCCCTCCCTTTTCCCCTTTTCCTTTAGTTAAATTGTTCAATTAATAATAATCTTTCCTTAATAATTATTATTTTTTCCCTTTAATTAAATTATCCTTATCTCAGCCTGTGAGTTGTTCTTTACTTTACTTCTTCCCCTCCTCATCTAAGGAGGGGGCGTGAGAGAGCAGTTGTGGTGTTTAGCTGCCTAGCATGGTAAAACCACCCACATATATGTATGTGGTATTTAACTGTTAATCTGCAAGTCTGAAAGATACCACAAAAGGCTGTGGTATAGCAGGTTCCCTGCTGTAGAGAGGAAAACATATCACATATAACAAAATACATTTGAGTATATACTGCCAAAAATTTTAGAATGAACGAAGTCTTTATAAATTCTAACAACCCTCTTCACCCCTACAAAAAAGCCTAAGTTGTTGAAAAAAAATATTTAAAGAAAACACTACAAATATTTACTCCACAACTCCCTTTTTGCAAAGAAATCACAGCATATTAATCCAAATTTACAATGGCCACACTGCCACTTCCAGTGTCTGGCAGCTTGAACATAAATAGCCATGTGTCTGTTTAGCCAAAACATGTAGATTACTGTAATGGACTGTTTCTTAAAATATATACATTAAAAAGTTTTAAAATACTTTTCATTAGTGGAGAAAAGTAAAAGCCACTGTAGAGATATGAATTAAGAAGAAACACCTTTTTCTCTTTTTCTCTAAGTATGCCACTCCAGAATGTAGATATCTAAGACTTTAATAAAATATTAAAACAGGAATAGAATGAAGAACTGGAAAGTAGCTGATTCTTGACTTACAAGCTAACCCAACTGTTTGGCACTATCCTGTGGAGAAAGACTAAAAATTCTATCATTAAATACATAAAAAAGTCAAAAGAAAACAACAACAAAAAACAGAAGTGGCATGACTACTATTCTAAAGCTTGCCACATTCCCTTTAATTATTTCTTTGTTAAAGACAATACAGTAATCTACCTTTTGTTCAAGAAGCTTATTTGCCAGGTTTTATTCAACAGATTAGGATTGTAATTGTTCAGCCAGAAAGCACAGATCGAATCAAACAACCTGGATAACTCTTTCTCTAGAAAACCTTGTATAATGTTAGGAATAAAGATTTGTGAATAATGAGATAACTTGTCATAAGAAATAGATTGCCACAAACTCAAGCTGTTTTAACTTTGACAGCCACACTTAGAAGTGATGGTTCTCTCAGAGGTTTGTGAGCAGGCTGCAGTACCAAAGGCAAAGGCTGCTGAACACTTCTGAAGAATTGTGTGATTATTACCTAACGGTTAGCAACACACAGGATAAAAATTCAAATTGCATATTCTCTCTACCCCAACTAGAAGAAACAACATTTTTAGCTTATAAATAGGTACAAATAAAAATGAAAATAGTATTCTTCTCTAAGCAAAAAATGAGGAAAAAAAAAACTTTAAAACGCTTTCCATTTAATCATCAAAGATAAACCTGTTTATAAGTGGTAAATTTTGGAAGCATATTGGTGATTTGGGAAATGTGAACAAGTCAATAATAAAGTGCCTCACTACAAAATTATCTCCCACTCTTTGCAGGAAAACCTCTTGGGAAAAGCAAGTTAGAATTGTTTGAACATTTGTAGCTTGCAGATAATATTTTCTCTAACCAATTGCATTCAGATAGGTATTTGAAATAAAAAGATTAAGAAGGTGGAAACTTAAGTGACCTAAACACCATACCTTCTGAGTCTATCAGGACATCAAACGCTACTGCTACTTCAGTGAAAATGGGCTATTTCCATTAGTTAAAATTATTCTGAATCAAACACAAAGAGCCTGGTTTCCTTTATTTTTGTAAAAACATGCCCAGATCACCTTAACCTATACTCTGGGAAAGCACTGAAGAAATCTTCATTCCATTTTGTCATACAGTAGCAGCAGTTTGATGTTAAAACAATCCACCTCTACCACGCTGCCCTAAATGTCCTTTTCTTTAATGCTCTCGTTAGTCCTGTAACATCTACCAAGGAGCATAACATATCCCCCTAAAACTTCCATTCTTCTCCAAATTCTACATATTATTTAGAAAGTCTCATTATTTTCAGTTAATACACACAAAAAATATCTCTCTCACAACAACTGTGCTAGGCACAGAATTTATTAGTTTCGCCAGGCCAGAAATACCCAAGCCATGTTACAATTCTGCCATTCTGCTTTGTTTGGGATTTCCATATTCTGGAAAGTCCTCATCCTGGATTTGATCCTAAATTGTTCAGTAAAACTTGCTTTCCCTCAGTGCCTCAATTATCCTATTCAATTTATTTTCTGACAGATTCTGTTTTCTTCTGAGTGGTTGAAAAAATGCTGTGAACTGCCCGGCTTTTTATGTAATGCAGCTTGGCTCATAAACAATGTCAATTTTCATTCTTGTAAACTAACCTCTCAGCCAAAGCTATGCAAACTGTCACTAAAAAGCTGTTCAGTTAATGGCTTTATTTTTTTTCTTAACTAAATTTAATTAAGTTAGCTTTCTGTTCCACTCTACCTCCAAAACCCTCAAAAGTTAATAATGTGTGTTGAAAAAGTAAACATAAGCTTAAAACTGCTTGGGTGAAAACAAGTAGCCCCTAAAACTAAATCATGACTTGTATTGCCATCGAAATTGTAACTTCACTTCTGGGAAAGTGTAAGACTGAGAGGAAAAGGGATTCTGAAACAGCTGAATTACTGTGTAAGCCGATTAAAGCAATAGGGCGTAAGCCACTGATACTTGAAATTTCAATAACTGAACTCATCAAAAATCCAGAGCCATTTATGTGAAATTAAAAGCCAAATTTAGATAGCCAATAGAGACAATACAGAGTGTCTGTGAATTTCCTGCTAATGGCAGCTGGTGGCTGTTGGTAATGAGTGGTTTGGATAGAAAAAAGCCACGGGATCCTTGTACAAGTACTAAGTGAGTCATCATTAAAGACAGCACCACACAAACTGCTGGGGAAAACAGCCGCTAACCTCACGACCCGCAGGTAGTACTGCTACACCAACTGAAAAACACCACATCGGCCTTCTAGGAACAACATCACTAGTATAAGGAGACTTCCTACAACAGACAAAACCAGGAAAATGGCATTTTGTAAGCAGTGAAATTCCTAAGGCTCACAATGCCCTGATGCCTGAGATGTCCTGTTGCTGAGGGCTACCTCCTGAGTGGTACCTATGCTCAATTTTGAGAATAGGTAGAAATTTACAATCACCTTTCTCAGACGCTTAAAATGGAACATCATAACCTTGCTATACCAAACACACAGTTATGAATAGCCAGAAACTGGCCTATCCAGGAGCCCTTATAAAAAAAAAAATCTTATAACAAAGAATACGTACGAGGAACGGCTGAGGGCACTGGGCCTGTTCAGCCTGGAGAAGAGGAGGCTGAGGGGTGACCTCATCACAGTCTACAACTTCCTCGTAAGGGGGTGTCGAGAGGCAGGAGACCTTTTCTCCATTAACACCAGCGACAGGACCCGCGGGAACGGGGTTAAGCTGAGGCAGGGGAAATTTAGGCTTGACATCAGGAGGAAGTTCTTCACAGAGAGAGTGGTTGCACACTGGAACAGGCTCCCCAGGGAAGTGGTCACTGCACCGAGCCTGACTGAATTTAAGAAGAGATTGGACTGTGCACTTAGTCACATGGTCTGAACTTTTGGGTAGACCTGTGCGCTGTCAAGAGTTGGACTTGATGATCCTTAAGGGTCCCTTCCAGCTCAGGATATTCTATGATTCTATGAATAGATATCCAGTTGTTGAATATACTGTGTATACACACTGCTATAGACCTGTTGAAACCTTGCTTTATAGGTAGTGGCACTACAGTTTGTGTGCAAACACCTGAAAGAAATGTTTAGCCCAGCACTATCTTCCTACTTTAAAAGGATAAATTAAGAAATGAAAAAGACATTGAGATCTCTCCATGGTAAAACATTATCGTTGCCTAGCCAGGATTCCAAGTAAGAAAAACTTTAATAGCAAGTCTTAAAGAAAATTGGATAGTTACTAAAACACAAACCAGACAATAACAACAAAACAAACCTGTGAACTTTGAATGTGTTTTGGTTACTAATACTTAAATAGCAGTTAGATTTTATACCTGGAATAACTTTACTAGCAGTCTTTATCTGAAGCAATGCAAACGGCTACTTAAGATACAAGAAATACTGCTTTGTTTCTTGATTAATTTGTTCTTCCATAAAAATCAAAACATCCATCAGGTCTAAGACCAAACCCCCCAAAATTTGCGTATGGATGGCAAAAGATACTATTTTAATGGCACAATTTGGCCAGCTTTCCTGTCTTTAAACCAAGGAACGATAGCTGTCTTTTACATAGTCAATCTAGTTGGTTCATCCAGTACAAAATCATCTAATGTTGTTAATAAGAGATCTGTAGTAACATACAATTTGTATATCTGAAAGTGTAGAAAAATCCTCAAAGAAAATTTGGATTTGGGCCAGCAATGAGAACAGCAAACAGGATACAGCAATACAATGCAATAAATCTTTCCACAAGGAGACAGATCTACTAAATCCTAGCCTTTTTACTGTCACTGTTCCCAAGAAACCCTATAGAAATCTGTAATTTGAGTAATCAGTGGATATACACAACTGATGCATCTAAGGATGGACTTGCAGAAATTAAGGTATGATGTTAAAAATGCACAAACCATCTGCAAACTACGAAAGACATATGACAATATAGGATTACTGAAAATAAACCTGCCCCCTGGATCTCATAAAAATATTTGACAGACTGAGAGAATAAAAATGAAATTATTTTATCCACCACCAACCCCTCCCATACACACACAAAACAGTAATAATTAAGCTAGGATAGTAGATTAAAATCTAACATTGACTCTTAATACTTCACTTTCAATCTCAGGTGCGATTTTACATATCCATTGCCTAACACTTGGAATGCCTAGCCTCAGCTTCTGGCACCAGCAGTTTGCCTGCACGTGGGAAGAAGCACTCCTTTTTTTCTGTACTATATGTATAAAATGAGAAAAATGCCACATTCTCTTTTCCTCTTTTTTCTTTTATTTTCTTAGGTGGCATTTTTACCTCAGTCCATAAACTATCTACAGCAGGAACAATCCAAATCACACATCAGATAATTAGATGCTAAATAATACATATTTAACCCTTGTTCATTTTAAATATCTTCCATTGAGGGCATTTGCAGGGGAGTTTAAAGCTGTTCACAGTGAACAAATAATGGTGTGATAAGTGATGGCTGCTTTTTCAATCAGGAGATTTGTTTCTACTTCAATTGTCAGCCTTGTTTCATTTTTTTTATTTTTTTATTTTTTTTTTTATTTATTTTTTTTACAAAATGTTAGTTCGCTGAATATATACCAGTATATATCAAAGCTGAATTTTATTATAAATATTTGATATTTATCTATCCTTAAAAATATTAATGTAAAGCATATTGCACTAGCTTTTGCTAGGTTAGAAGTTTTGTGCAGTCTTTTACATTAGGAATTTCCAAGGAAACTAAAAAATATTAGAATACAGTAATGCCCAGACCAAGAATCTCAACAAGTCATGCTCAAAACCAAGTTGCTTTAAGCCTTTTAAAACTGCCCATCATTATTTATTTGCCATGTTCACAAATGAAGGAATTTTGGAAAACAGAATGAAATTAAGTTAGTAAATTTATTGCACCCACAAGCAAGTTATTTCAGTAGAAAACACTGAAAATGCTTTTATATAGTACCATGGTTTAAAGATTTTTCATGGGAAAGAGCTTACATTTAAATATATTAAAAAAAAGATCTTGTGGCAAAACATCATAAAAATAGTTATCCCTCAGCATCTCGTACTGCAAGGGGTTTTGAATGACGTACATAGGTTCAAAACTAATCTAATGGAGGGCATTGCCCTACCAAAACTAATGGGGTTGGAGGAAGGAACTATGATCACTCTTCTGACATTTGGAAAGAAGCACAAGTAAACTTCACCTCCCCTTCCTCCCTCTCCCGCCAGTACTGCCGCTGATCCAGAAGCAGCTCCCTGTCCTTCTGGCCAATCTCGTTTCTCAGCTTTGAGGAACAGAGAGATGAGAGGCCCTGCACACTGGGAACGCAACGCCCCTGCACAGGGACAGGGATGCTTCCAGGCACAGGGCACGGGTGTGTGTGGCAGTAACTGAGGGGCCCTTCTTCGGCCTCGAGGCCTGGCAGTGCAAAGCCCTGTGAGGAGAGGCTGAGTCACGGCAAACCCAGACGGCCAGCTGCATCTCCAGAGAGGAGAGCAGAAGCAGCAACCACACTGCACTGCAAATCCGTGATGCCAACACTAAAGCAGGGAAACGCGAGGCTAGCTTTAAGCGAGTGTTTCATTTTCTAAGTGTTTGATTTCACAGGCTAGCTAACAGGACCATTCCTGATGTCCTTCCGTCTCAGAACACGGAGCTTTACCAGCCAAAACGGTACTGCAGTCTTTCCTGATTCGTTCCCACCGTTCAGATCCTGTGGCACCAGGACAGAGAGCTTCCTGGTGAGCGACAACAATGCCACCAAAAAAAAAAAAGTCAGCACAAGGACTGCTTTTGTTTTCATTCTGACAATAAAAAAAAGTAGAGTGAGCTACGCATTTTGATAAAATAACATCAAATACTGGCCACTTAGCAAGCTGCCAGCAGGACTACCACAGGAGATTTTCTGTACGTGTTATATACTACACGCATTATACACTTTGCTTATGACCAAAGTCACACAAAAGAATGGCAAACAGGTTGCCCGGTAGCTATTATTCCTTGAGATACAGAACTGAACAAATCCTGTCAAACATTGGCTCTGATAAAATCAAGAGCAATCTCAAAGAAACATAAAGCATTATGACCCTTCCACATTGCTGAATGAGCAGATGAACTCTGAAGCCAGAAGAGCAGTACCATGTAACTTTCCCACTGAAAAAGCTTACCAAAGATACTTAAGAGCAAGACTGATAATAAAAGGCAACTTAAATTAGACATCACGTGTGCTGCTCCTGGGATTAAAGAGGATAAAATGTTTTCAAAAATATTTGCACAGAGTGACTTTCACGTGCAACACAAAGCTTCAGGAAGTTCTCTTCCCATGATCGCGTGTTTAAACATCAGGCTGTTAGGGTTACAGAGAACTAAGTGGAGTTTGCCATTAATCCACCTCTTTGGTTGTTTGCCTCTCATTCATTTGAGAGGAAATGGGGCAGTTTTAGCCACAGGAGAGGACACAGTTCAGTCTCAAAGTCTCAGCTGTAACGTTAGATGGAATCCTGGTACACAGACTGCTCCATACAAACGGGTGGGCATACAGCAACATTTTAGATGAGAAAACTGAAGGCATCGCCAGCAGCTACAATGTGGGGAAAGTTCTGAAGCAATTTCACAATGAAAGGCCAGTGGTCTGCTACAGGCATGAACAGAAGGCTCGCTGCAAACACAACAACGACGCCACCCCGATGCAACCCGAGCAGAAAAAGTTTAGCCAAGAGACAGAGCACAGGTGCCCTGCAGCAGGGCTCGCAGCATGGCTAGAAGGGACCTCGCAGCTCCCCCGACCCCTGCTGCTCAAAGGCTCCCAAAACGCGGCCCCCACGCCCTTGGGGACCCCCCCCGCCCAGGCACGGCCGCCTCCCCACGCACCAGAAGAGCAGGTTGGCGCAGACGAAGCCGCCCAGGCTGCGCAGGGGCCGCTCCCAGCTGAGCGCCGCCGCGATGCAGCAGCCCAGCGCCAGCCCCGTCTCGCCCAGCAGCGCCGCCCCGGCCCCGCCCGGCACCTCGGCAACCGGCACCGGCCCCGCCGCCTGCCGCCGAGCCTCCGCCCGCTGCCGCCCGCCGCCGCCGTCGCTCTCCCCGCCCGCCTCCGGCTGCCGGCGCTCCTCGCTCGCCATGGCTGAGGCTGAGGCTGAGGCTGAGGCGGCGGCGGCCAGGCTGCGGCTGCCAGGGGACGGCACCGGCAGCAGCCACCGGGGGCCTGAGGGAGGGAGGGAGGCGGGGCCGGGGCGCGGCCGTTACCCGCCGCCAACCGCCGCCAACCGCCGCCGGTGACGTCACCGCAGGCACGGGAGGCGGCGGCAGGTGGAGCGCGGGGCGCGCGTGCGCGGGGCCGGGGCAGGGGGGCGGCTCACGGGAGGGGGGCTGCAATGTAAATGATGGATGAAGCCTGTGGAGAAAGCGTTCTAAATGGCTGTGTCAATGGAGCTTACAGCTATCAAAGCGTTCAGTCATTATTGTGACTGTTAGAATTCACACATTCAACCAATCTGATACATTCAAAACTTTTATGACCGTCTTTTTAATTGCTTGGGTAATGGCTCCTCTTTATACAAGGTGTCGCTATGTTGTCAAATCTCACATCTGGTAGAAGATTTTAGGTGCAACTGAGGAGTATTTCTGATCAAGCAGCTGGGCCAGAAGGATGTTTCCAGTCTAAAATGCTGAATACGACCACCAAGTAATTCCAACGGTTTGTCACATACAATTATATTAATCATTTTAAAACCAATGAAAACTTGAATTAGGTTGAGGACAAAAGGAAGATAACTGCATTTAATTAAAGAACATTTATTAAATAATGAAGGTATATTAAGCCTGCAATTTGGCAAAAGAAAAAGAAATATCGATGTTTATGTTTGCCTCTAGAGATCTCTCTCTGTTGTTTGGATTAAGGTGTGGATTCTGTTTTTCTTTATATTGCACTTCATTGATATTACCTGTTTGTGTGTGTGTGTGTGTGTGGTAATACAAAAATCTACCAGATGTGATTTTAAGCTGTTAAATGTTCAACAATAAAGCAGATATTAAGTGTTCTAACTAAGAAGTCTGAAGATCTTTTCTGCTTCTCAGAATAGCCTTCATGCAACAGGAAGAGGAGGACTGAGGGTGGAGTGCGACTTTCAATGTGTTTTTCATTATCAGCTACAGATGTCCATAGTTTCTGAAACGGCACAAAAATCCCTGTCCTATATTTTCTGGTTTGTTTCTTTTTAGTAGTTTAAGTTAATATTTATTAGGGTGGGTTCTTCTCAGAAGTGGAGACAATAAAATTAGAAGAAGTAGACTACAGAAGAACTGAGCAAGTATATATATAATGCTTTGTTCATCTTTTCAATTCTCTCCCAGCCTCCAACTGTCTTCTGGTCAGAAAATTTCTTGAGCCCAGTATGGCTTGCTTATTTAGTAATTCCCTACGGGGTTTCTCTTCCAAATGCTCCTAGAGTAGCTCCTTGAATTCATGTTCTTAGACACAACAGTATCCTTTATCAAGGAGTTACACAGCTACCTGCTGTGTAGATTCACCCCACACCCCTTTTAAAAAACAAACAAACAAACAAAAAAAAACCTTGCTTCCTGTCTGTTTTATTTCATCACAGGGCCACAGAATAAGTTAGTTTGGAAGGAATGTCTGGGAGACATTCGGTCTGCATTCTTACTCAACAGTTACGTCAGGTCAGGTCTGAACGTCTGTGAGGATTGGAGATACTACAGCATGCTCTGGGCTGCCTGTTCCAGTGTTTGACCACCTTTATTGTGAAGAATACTTTTTTCACAAAGAATTTCCTATTCAAAATTTCTCATGCTTTATGTTTTTGTTCTCTACCTCTTTATTTGCTGTGCATCATCTAAGAGGAGGAGGACTGCTCTGTCCCATAACCATACACTACATACTTTGCATGTAGATCATAGAATCATAGAATGGTTTGGGTTGGAAGAGACCTTGAAGATCATCATCTAGATCCCCATTCACCTTCTGTCCTCCAGAGTGAACAAGCTCAGCTCTCTCAGTCCCTCCTTCTACATCACATGCTGCAGGCCCTTGACCTTCCATGGGCCCTCTGCACTCATTACAGGATGTCAGCGGGTGTCTTGTTTTGGTAGCCTGGAACTGAACATCGTGTCCCACGTGTGGTCTCACACATGGTAGAAAGAGGAGAAGAACCACTTCCCTTGTCCTGTTTATGACCCGTAGTTAGTGCATGATTATGGACTCTATTTCCCGTCGTCACCATGCCACTTCCTACCTTGCCTCTGTTTTGAGGCTGAAGAGTCATGTTTTAGTCATTCTTCGTACAGTAGCAGTTCTATGGCAGTGCTCATCCTTGTTGCCCATCTCTGAAAATTTCCCAGTTCTAGTATATTCTTCTCGTCCAGTTCTAGTCACATCATCACTGCATTCAAAGTGGTGTGTTGTAGGGTAATGGATTTAGGTTTCCTAGCACTGCTCTAAGGTGTGCTGATGTGCCTTTGGTTAATAACTTCTAGCATCTGATTTTGTTTTTTAAAACTGGTTCCAAATACTGAGTCAGTATTTTCCAGAAACTACTACACTGTCACTATTTTATCTCTTAGTGATAACAATCAGTTCAGAGCTTGTTGTTGTACAGTTGGATCTGGGATTGGGTTTCCCCCCACATCCCCTGCCTCTGCAGAACCCCTGCAGAACTTCAGTGGTGGTCTCTTCTCTATGTTGAGAGCGGACCATTTCCTCTTATTGTCTGTTCCCTATCTTACAGCCAACTATTCTTCCACATCATAACTTCACTTCTTTTGTGGTTTCATAGCTTTCCTAAAGCCTTAGGCTTTAGGTTTTGCCAAAAGCTTTTTGGAAATCCACATGAAATAGTTTTCCCTCATGCGCAGGTCATTAAGGCCATCAAAGAACTCCAACACAGAGCTTTATTGTACAGTCTGTACTGCCTCTCCCCAGTAGATTATATTTCTTCAGGTGTCCACTAGTTATGTTGTTTATTTTATATTCCCTAATTAACATTAAAAGCCTTTAGTTCCCTGGATCACTTGAACTCTTTTTAAAGACTGGTGTCATACATGATGTTGATATACATAGCATGCACCTTTCTTTACTTCTGTTTCTGCCTGAAGCTTCATGCATGCTTTTGTGGACTTTCTCAGTGTTTACTTACCTCTGATATCTTTTATTGTTGCAGTTTAAGAGTAGAATAAGTTCTGAATTAATAACAGCCAAACAGTTTTTCTCCTTTTATGCGCACCCTCTTAGCCTTTCAGCCTCCAAAAGGTCTCTCCTCTATTGTGGAGTATTGTTGAAACTACATCCCAAACTGTTTTTTTTGTTTTGTTTTGTTTTGTTTTGTTTTGTTTTTTGGCTTGAATATGTCATAATGTTAAACAGGAAAATGTTAAAATTTGTCCTACATAATGTACCACACAGTTAATGTCTGTCTCACCTTTTAAAGTATTTTACTTAGAAGTTTGTGTATCTGTTAGAGTGGCAGGCACTAACTGTCCTACTGCACCTTCATTCCCTGAGCACTGTTTTAAATACACAGCATCCACTTCATTATTCCAGGTCTTGGGGTTCAGTACAGTGTATTTTGGTTGTTGTAACTAACTAATAGCTAAAGGAAATGCAGGGAAATTCAGAGACATAATTGCTAGAGTCTGAGAGAACATCAATCACCTTCCAGAAATGCTTTTAGAGACTGCCCTCTGCTGTTTCTCAGAACTGTCAGCTTTGCTGCTTGCTTTTTTTTTTTTTTTTTTTTTCGTGAGTAAAAGTATTTTTAAGTTTTGTGTGTCAAATGCAGCATAGTATATCTTGTCCAAAATCATACTCTACCGTAAGAACTTTAGTCACTAAAGTTGTTTGGTACTGTATGAAGATTGTATCTTGCTTTTTCTTACTGTCTCCTCATTTTTACTTCTCATGTGATCTAATAAATTTGTGATTAACTTTCCTTATCTAAAGAGGGACAATTTATGGGAGAAGTTAATTAAAACACAAACCTTAACACATTGTTATCAGCAGGATTATGGTGTTTAGAATGCTTGTGCTGCCTCCGCTGGCTTTTTCAAGTTACACTAACCTGGAAAAGAGAGCATTGGCTGGGAATGAAGAGATCTTCACTCCAGTATTCCCATTGTCCTGTTGCATGAGAAGATTGTATTGCCTCCTTGTGTCTTCTTGACCTTTTTTTTGTCTTTTCTGTTTGATTGAAGTCTTTACAGATTGAAGTCTTTACTGGCCTTATAATGTGTGTTTGCACAGTGCCAAGTGTAATAAGCAGGGTGCAATGTCGAACAGATTTCCCAGGTACTTTCCCAATATAAATAACGAAAACCATGAGAACTTGTAATTTACAAATCAAAGCTGTGGTTGATTTCTAAAACAAATCTTCACCAGTGGGGTCCCTCAAGGCTCCATTTTAGGGCCGGTACTTTTCAATATTTTTATAAACGATCTGGATGTAGGAATAGAAGGCATTTTGAGCAAGTTTGCTGATGACACCAAACTTGGAGGAGTTGTGGACTCAAATGAGGGTGGAAAGGCCTTGCAGAGGGATCTGGATAGGTTGGAGAGCTGGGCGATCGCCAACCGCATGAAGTTCAATAAGAGCAAGTGCCGGGTCCTGCACCTGGGACGGGGAAACCCTGGCTGCACGTACAGACTGGGCGATGAGACGCTGGAGAGCAGCCTAGAAGAGAGGGATCTGGGGGTCGTGGTAGACAGCAAGTTGAATATGAGCCGGCAGTGTGCCCTGGCAGCCAGGAGGGCCAACCGTGTCCTGGGGTGCATCAAGCACGGCATCGCTAGTAGGTCGAGGGAGGTGATTGTCCCGCTCTACTCTGCGCTGGTGCGGCCTCACCTCGAGTACTGTGTGCAGTTCTGGGCACCACAGTATAAAAAGGACATGAAACTGTTGGAGAGTGTCCAGAGGAGGGCTACGAAGATGGTAAAAGGCCTGGAGGGGAAGACGTACGAGGAACGGCTGAGGGCACTGGGCCTGTTCAGCCTGGAGAAGAGGAGGCTGAGGGGAGACCTCATCGCAGTCTACAACTTCCTCGTAAGGGGGTGTCGAGAGGCAGGAGACCTTTTCTCCATTAACACCAGCGACAGGACCCGCGGGAATGGGGTTAAGCTGAGGCAGGGGAAGTTTAGGCTGGACATCAGGAAGGGGTTCTTCACAGAGAGAGTGGTTGCACACTGGAACAGGCTCCCCAGGGAAGTGGTCACTGCACCGAGCCTGACTGAATTTAAGAAGAGATTGGACTGTGCACTTAGTCACATGGTCTGAACTTGGGTAGACCTGTGCGGTGTCAAGAGTTGGACTTGATGATCCTTAAGGGTCCCTTCCAACTCAGGATATTCTATGATTCTATGATCTTAAGAAAAGTCTGTGCTTGCAAAAGCTTGTAAGCAGCCTTAAAATGAAATGCTTGGTTGTCTGAGGTTATGAGTCTGCTCAGGGGATACATAATTATGCTGGATTGTAGTAGATAATGTTAGTTGATAGGATGAAATGAAAACTTGGTTCTTTTAACACCATGTCTGCATAGATGTATATTTGTGGGAAGAAATACATTAATATGTATAGCATGCTAAGCAAAATAAAAGTTTCCCAATTCAGACTTCTCAAAAATACTTGTGTTGCTCTGGAATGTTTCTGTTGGGCAGCTGGAATTCATGTGACTTACTGGCCTTGTAAGTTAAAACTACCAAGTGGTACAAGATTAAAAAAAAAATAAATAAAAAATTGACAATGTTATGATATGAGTGTTGATGCTGCTTCTTATCCAGAAATGTTAGTATTCGGTAGTGTTTTTTTCTCACCACTAGGTTATGCTGCTTCTTAATGCTGGCAAACTCAAAGCTTTAACAGGAGAATCCAATAGTGAAGTAATATATGGAAGAACCATGCTTATTCTTCAGTTTTAGTTTTTCCTGTAATAGAGATGTTGGTCGGGATGCTCTGATAGCCTCGTGTCGTGGTTCCACTCGAGTGGGCAGCCGAGCTCCACCACAGCTTCTCTCTCACTCCCCCTCCTCAAAAAGGAACCGGGAGAAAATACAATGAAAAGGGCTCAAAGGTTGAGATAAGGACAAGGAGATCACACAGTTATTATTGTAATGGGCAAAACAGACTCAGCATAGGGAGATAGTAAGATTTATTGCTTATTACTAACAAGCTAGAGAAGTGAGAAACAAAGGAAAGAAACCAAAAGCACCTCCCCCCCCATCCACCCTCTTCCACCTCCTCCCCCCGAGCAGCGCAGGGAGACAGGGGAATGGGGGTTATGGTCAGTCTACAGCGCTTCTTCTCTGCCGCTCCTTCTCGGTCACTCTCGTCCCCTGTGCTGTGGGGTCCCACCCACGGGATGCAGTCCTTGATGAACTGATCCAGCGTGGGCTTCCCACAGGCAGCAGCTCTTCCAGAACTGCTCCAGATATGGGTCCGTACCACGGGGTCCATCCCTCAGGAGCAAACTGCTCCAACCTGGCTCCCCCACAGGCAGCAGCTCCTGCCAGGCCACCTGCTCCACCGTGGTCTCCTCCACGGGCTGCAGCGTGGAACCCTGCTCCACCGTGGTACTCCATGGCCTGCAGGGGGACATCCTGCTTCACCATGGTCATCACCACAGGCTGCAGGGGACTTCTGCTCTGGCGCCTGAAGCACTTCTCCCCCTCCTTCTGCACTGACCTTGGCACCTGCGAGGCTGTTCCTCACTCCTCTCAGTCTCCCAGCTGCTGTGTGGAGCAGCGTTTTTTTCCCTGTCTTAAATATGCTCTCACAGAGGCGCAAAACAACATCACTTATTGGCTCGGCTCTGGTCAACAGTGGGGCCCTTCCCAAACATGGGGCAGCTTCTAGGTCCTTCTCACAGAAACCACTCCTATGGCCCCCTGCTACCAAAACCTTGCCACGTAAACCCACTACACCATGCAAGAGATACTCCGTTTTGCATGGTTAATAAGTGTGAGAGCAATGGTCAATGTTCCTTTCTCAAATGTAGTGTTCTCTGAATCTGGGTTTTGCAGAATTGAGCTAGTGTAATGGTGTACATTTCAACATTTTTGAGTTGTTGATGATTAGATGATTGCTTGGATAATACAAACTGATCAACTTTAAGTTAGAAAGGAAGTATCTTTGATATAATAGTCTAGGACCTGAGACAAAGGAATTTCTGAAAGAAAATGCATGTTCACAGGCTCAGCAGCTATGGTCAAAGCCCATTAAGAAACCAGGTAAGACAAATGTTTTTGGCTCAGAAATTGTACTGTACAGCCTTCTCATAAAATATTTATGCAAAATTTTACAGGTGTTGTTCAACACTAAAATATGTTGCTGTTCTTGTCTGGTTAATCATGATGTGGAAGATTAATAACTTTAATCGATTTTCATAGTTCTAATTCTGGGCGTAATTACATTAACCTCTTATATAGCATTGGCTGTTTGAATGTATGTGGGAGAGTCAATAATGACATTATAGGTTTAACTGCACTCTTTGGTCAACTCTGCCTGAGAGCAGGCCAAGCAGGCCAGGACCCTCTCTGACTCTGGTAATTGTTAACAATTTATGAAACAGGTAAGCTAATAAAAGGGGGAGTGTGATTAGTAAGGCAGAATCAAAATCACTGGGAATCAGCAAATTTGTACATTAGTGTCTTGGCTTTATTTGTAAGAAGTGTGATTGAAGCAAAAATAATTAGTACCGTGGTAAAACCATACAATGTCTCAGACACTGGGAGAGGAAAGTAATTAGTTGAATTTGATTGTAATGTTGACTTTGTTCATGAATTGACTTTTTAGACATAAGCTGTGTGTGTGAGCAGTTCTATGAAGATCAGATGTTTGACAGTGCTTGTTTAAAAAATGTAGTTCAGGAGATCAAGACTCTTATTAGGTGTTTGCTTGCAATGTGAGTTTAACTGGAATTAGTAACTCAGTAGTTTGAAAGAAACGGGTGAAGTCCTGTCAACATACTGCAAACGCCTGTCTCTGCAATCTCACCCACCCTGCAGCCGTGTGTCAAGGTAGTTGTGCCAACTGCACCATTGGTAGCTGTATCCCTCTGTCTGATGGAGTGAAATGCAGTGGGTTTCTAGGGCTGGACACCATACAGGATTAGATACAGTCAAGACAGTGCTGTCATATTTGCTTGGTACTCTTCCATATTTGCTTCACAGAGCTGTAAATGATGATTTGGGGTATAAGTGCTGTGAGAACTAGTCTGCACGCGAGAAATTCCCACTGTTCTGCCCGAGTTGCTGTAATGCAGGGCTTATGCCAGGATGACTTTCCGTTCTGTAGGCCATTTGGAGTTTGTGCTGGTGCAAACCTGCATGTACCTGCTCTTACAGCTGTATGTCTCAGAAACACGGGGATTGAAACCTAGGTTTCTGATGCAACACCTTTTGGGTGAAGCAATTTCCTGTGCCTAACTTGTATAATTAAGTTTATTAAGGCTTCTGGCACCCTTACAGATGGATGTATTTCTGTTATAAGGCTCAAGGAAAGCTCTTGTTAGACTGAAGCCTGAGGACACGGCCAGCTTTAAGGGCGTTAGGATAGGGGTGTGCTAATAGGATGATGTACGACTGTATTTCCCTTGCAGCTGCTGCCTTACCCTGCCGATTACCTGGGCGTGTTCCTAGGCTTGACCGAGCAGCTTTTGCCCTGGAGGGGTCTGGCAGCCCATCTCTCCAGTGGGGTCGTGAGCCTTTTCTCCTCGCTGCGGCCTATGTGACCAGGCAGTCAGCAGACTTGGAGGACGACGTTTCTGTCCAAAGGGATTTTGTCAGGCTCTGTCCAGCCATGCAGTAACCAGCCCCTTTGTGGCAGTGCTCCTTCTGTGACCTGCAGCAGAGCACCCTGCAGCCGGCCCACAAGAGGCATGGGTGCCCCATGGCCACCAGCTGGTGGGGTGCTGGCAGTAGCACTGGCCTGTCCGCTGGGGAGTGGCAGGCAGGAACTGCTCGTACCTCTCCCCAGGAGCAGGATGGCTTCAAATCCTGAAGACCACAAAAGACACAGTAAAGTCCCCCATCTCTCCAGAAGGACTGGACCTAGTTTGTTCTTTAGCTGTCAGTATAATAGTTTAATAGTCAGTAGCTTGTGATGTCTGATGCATTCAACCTGGAGCAACCAGGACTGCACCGTCAGGCCTCAGAAAGTACAGGAACTTACTGGAGAGAAGAGGAGCCTTATGCAATATTTACTTGTGCTCCACCACTGAGTTACCAAAACAGAGGCTGTAAAACTGAGGATACAACTTGGCAGAGGAGAACTGCCCATACCCCTTTCCTTTCTCTTCTTTCCTCAAGTACTAGTCCTCTTAAAAAAAGTTAAGTGATCTTGTAACACCTGAGATAGCTTTCTTTTTTTGTATGTCTTAGTTTTCTGATGGCATGCACTGAAGGACAAAGTTTAATTGGATTTGACTTTGAACTCCAAGGTTTCAGGCAGAAGCACATGCTTAGTTCTTTAGAACCAAACATTAAGACAACACGGTGGAGCAGCTGCAATCCTATACCCTGTCCAGAAGTACAGCTCACCTCTTGGAAGTAGTGGTAGGCTTCTCCAATGTTTGTTATGTTGGAAAAAAAAACTTTATTTCAATACAAAAATAAAAATGTAGTCTGATTTATGAGAACAGCTCCTCTTCTTTGTGCAGATAAGCTCAACTGCTACTGTAACAGAAGAAATCATAAGCAGGAGAGAATTTCTGGCTTTAGTAAGAAATTTCTTGTGTTCTTGGGATGTCTTCACTGAATGAAAATAATTTCCAAGGCTGGGTTGTTGCCTAAATGCATGTTTAAGTATTTTATAATTTCAGGAACATTAAAATTTCAAACCTAGGCTTATCTATTATGTGATATTGATTTTTAATAATAATAAAACAAAACAAAACCAACCAAACAAAATTTTTTATAACTGTACATTCTTTCAGATATTAACAATTACAAAATTTTTTATTTGCCTCCACAGCAGTAACTGAGATTTTTGTGGAAGATTGGTGGAATTCGCATGAAGAGAAACTCTTAGAGGCAGCGACTGCTGCTTCTGTGTATTGACTAAGAGTAAGTACCCCTCCTAACAGTTAATGGCATCCACAGGTCAGTTAGGAAGTAAATGAATTGGGACTGGAGAACTGGCTTTGGCTTCTCAAGGCTATAACCCTCAACAAGACTGTCACTTTATTTTTATTTTTTAACCACCTATTAATGATGATGTTGTTTGTGAACATGCTCAGAGAAGGCCCTGCCACAGCACTTGAACAAAGCTAAACCCTCTTGCAACACTGGCTGAAATTCGTTTTTTATGTTATTCCAGGGATGTCTTGCTAAAATCAGCTGAGTTCTTTCTAAATAACAAAATCAGAATTGTTAGTCACTAGTACTGTGTGTGTGCATAATATACACAATATTGTGTTTGTACAGATAATATATACAGTACAATATGACTAACGATTCATATACAGACGCATCCTGGAGTTACAGTTCTCTCATTTTCTTTTTTCCTTAGGTAAGTTCCTCTTTTCTAGGGGAAGGGGGGGGCATGAAATATGGGGAAAAAATTAGTAATATCATTATTAACAAGTGTGTCTCTGACAGAGTGACTGAAATTATTTGCCAGTTCAGGCAAATTTGAGGGTTCCTCATAGGATTTCTCATGTCCCTGTAGCATATTGTCCTGGTTTCAGTTAGGACAGGGTTAATTTTCTTCCTAGTAGCTGGTAGGGTGCTATGTTTTGGCTTAGGATGAGAAGAGTGCTGATAACATGCTGATGTTTTAATTGTTGCAGAGCAGTGCTTACAGCAAGCCAAGGACTTTTCAGTTTCTCACTCTGTCCTGCCAATGGGCAGGCTGGGGGTGCAGCAGGAGCTGGGAGGGGACAGACCCAGAGCAGCTGACCCAAACTGTCCAAAGGGGTATTCCATACCATCTGACACCATGCTGAACAATATATAGGGGTGGCTAGCCAGGGGAGGGGGGGGGCCAGACTGCTCAGGGTTAGGCTGGGCATTGGTCAGTGGTTGGTGAGCTACTGCATTGCGCATCACTTGTTTCGTACACATTATTATTAGCAGTACTATTATCATCATTATTGTTGTTATTATTATTGCTATTATTATTTTTGTCTTAATAAACTGTCTTTATCTCAACTCACAGGCTTCACTTTCCTGTTTCTCCCCCCCATCCCAGAGAGGGAGGGGGGAGGGTGAGCGAACTGCCGTGTGGTGTTTAGCTGCCAGCCAGGTTAAACCACAACACATATAAAGGCTTTGTGCACTTATGAGGGAAGTGCTTGCTGCCCTAAGTACTGTAGATGGCTAGTTAAAGGCCAGCTACTTTACATCAAGGCTAAGCAAAAAGTTTTACTTGCATATTGCTTGTAGAGTGGAATTGCTGAGCAATCTTTCCCTGGTGTTGTATTGGTGTAACTGACACGTATCATGTGATTAAGTGGGTAGTTTTGATCAGAGATGGAAACTTCCCCATCACAACACAAAGCACATGCACCTTTCCAAGCAAACCCATTATGTGGAGTCAGCCCTATTTTCCTGACTTCGCAGAATTAAAGGGTTTCTGTACATCCAACTCGATATAAAGTGGAAACAAAACACATTACGTACATTTTCTTTATTGCTGGACATTTTTATTTATTTTTTTTTTTGAGTAAGTAGGCGTAATTCCTTAAAGGCTGAGGTTTTTAATAACAGTAAATATTTTCTTTCCTTTTTTTTTTTTTTTCCTCTGTGGGCTAAAAGATACCTTTGATCAAAATTTTGCCTTATATTACAGTTATTTCTGTACAAAAATAAAAGTCCAAAATCAGCTTACTTTTAGCTGATATTCCCCAATGTATTTACAGGGTACTGTCAAGAAACTTCATCAGGCAACCAAGTAAAATATAGAACTCTATATTAAAGCAGTTGCATTGTATTCAGTCAATTCTGAATGGCTCTGACCTTTGCCAGTCAGTCTGGGTTGGAGAGTCCAGCCACAATTACAAGATTGGTGTCTTTAAAAGAAAATTTTTTAATATTAAAAACTTATGCTGCCATTATGGAGTACTGGAACTGATAATTGTATTTCTGTATTAGAGCAGTCTATAAATATTCTCAGCTACATCTCTCTTTATAATACAGCAGATACAGAATGCAGACTTCTGCTACTTATAGGGTAATACATATTTGCAATAGTAAAACCAATGTATGAAAATTTTGGAATTTAGTTGTTAATAAAACTGCTTATAAAGTAACCATACAATTGTAACAACTATAACTCTGAACTATTAAAATGTACAGAAAGACTGTTTACACCATTGCACATACTTTTTTCCCTTTGCTTTGAAAGACTTATGAAATACAGAATAAAATTAGTCAAATTTACTGACAGCTCAAATATGCACGTGCAATGTGCACATCCACAGAAGCAAGAAGAAGCAAAGTGTTGGCATCTGTCAGGAAGGCTGCCAGCAGCTCTCCAAAAAAATATACCTTGCTCTTCTTCCCTCCCTCTTCCCACATATGTGCAGGCCAGTAGGTTAGTGCAGAATGGATGAATAAAACTTTGTTTTCAGTGTTCTGAAAGGGTGAAAAGTTTCCCCTCCACTATCATCAATTTTAGGTCAATGCAAGTTGGGTTTAATGTTGTAAGGCACTTATTACTGCTTGTATTGCAGAGTATCCAGTCCTAAGGCATTTGTTACATCAACTGAAGATAATAATGCTTTGGAAAGTTTTGAGTGAGCTAGCAGTTCCAGTATGTGACTATTTCAGCTGATTTTTCCCTCCCCACCCTCTGGTCTTTCTACAAGGTTGGAAGATACTTTCCTTGGAAATTCTGGTTCTTGGTTAGCTTGTCAACAGATGTGATCAGTATCATCAGGTCATTTTGAGGCCAAGCAGCGATATGTTCTATTTAGAGTGCAGTAGAACTGGTTTTGTTTTCACCTGGAGCTGCCCTGGCTTCCATGACTACTCACTGATCGAGAGGTGCTGTAGCGTTTTTTCACAATCATACTGATGTAAGCTTTCATCAGCTTTGCAATGTCAACCACCTGCCAAAAGAGAATAAAGAGCAGAAAGTCCTCAGTAAGGTAACAGTATTTGAATGAGTTCCTTTATACGCTAGCAGTAAAAGAAACTGTTGAGCTTTCAGCACAAGTCTTTTGCTGTTAAATAAAAACTCAGGACTTATATTCATCTCATGATAACTTCCCTTTAGCTTTAAAGGGATCTGAAAAAAAACACTGTTAACAGTCACAGCAGCTTCTGTAATTACCAAGTGCCCTGGCTATCAGAACAGAAAGACCATAGTACTGACAAAATTCCTTCTTGCTCTTACCTCACTAGTCTCAAAAAGCAATTCTCTCTCATCCACCACAATCTTGTAGGTGTTGGCAAGCGGTGCTCCGAATGACAAGATATGTTCATACTGAAACACCTCCAAAGGCCTTCCTTCCCCACGCTTGTAGACAGAAACAGCATCAGCGCTGACTCCAAGCCACAACTCTTGTGGGAAACCTCCTTCTTTGCACTAGAGGAAAGAATGTAAATTAAAAGTAACAGTAACAGAGGGAGCCACACCACACTTACTGTTGAGATTCTTGCCTGTAGCTCTTTTTAAAAAGTGTATTGCTTCTCCATCTTTGAACAACATTTTATGTTTCTCCTAAACACACTTACTTACAAACTTACAGGGTAGCATTCTGTCTCTCTGTATTTTATGGGTAAGTGGTGGATTTAAATGCCTACAGTGCATGCTAACTGGAGCATGCTTTTAATATGCAACTTTTTATTACATCAGCTGTCTGAGCATTTGTGATATGGCATTTATGGTTTCACTAGTCTGTAATGAGATCACCAGCTATACAGCACAACCTATATTTTGAGTGGTCAGAAGGTCTTACTCACCTCTACGTCAAACAGTGTTGACCCATAGCCAGGCCATTCCTTAATCAAAGCCATATACTTTGCCATAGCCTGCTCCTGGTTCATCCTCTGCATTTTTTTCCATTTGTCAATAATACTAGTCCTGGAAGCTGAGATTTCCTCTTTGACCCACATGTCTAACATCTGGTCCTCCTCGACCTTTTGTTTGCTGACAGAGCCACTGCGAAAGCTCCTCCGCAATGTTCCTTCAAGAAAACTGGCTCGTTTCTTCTCAGCCTTCTCTGCTGCAGTAAATGTTTTGGTAGACTGTGTAATTCGAGACTTCAGCTTTTGCAAGGGATATACTTCCTCCATTTCTGGTATGGTGGTATGTGGAGTGTAATCTCCCTGAAGGTACTGGAGACGCAAAGCTGCAAGGACCTGGAGGGTTTCTTCAGGAGCAGGATAGTGTCCTCTAATCACTGCTTCATGAGCCTGAAGAGAGGAAAAAGGTAACTTTTTATGTACAAACTAATATTTGAAAGACCTGAGAGAGAAATGGGAAACAGACTTAGCGCCAAGCAAACCCAGGATCTGAAATAAATGAACCATCAAATAAAACAAATGTGGTAAATCTCATGGGAAATTTGTTAAACCGGTTAAGACAGGGTTTACCAGAAGAACTGCAAAGCAATTGATGAACTTGCTCACGGGAATTTCTCATACTAGTACAGCTCTTTGAGAATTCAATTACGTAAGGGCAACTGAACCACTGAAAGGAGAAGAAAATTTAAAGGGGAGAAAATCAGGATCTAAACACTTGCTTGGGGGAAGTCATCTATGTTCAAGAGCATTGGGAAGAAATAGTTATCTACTTTGACTCAGTGCTATTAATAATCTGTCTGTGAAACTGATGTTTCTGGAATGATGAGCAAAACCCTAAGACAGCTTTGTAACAAACTGCAATGAGGGAAAACAGTAAATCTTAAAAGGGTCCCAGACATAATAATCAAATTAATTTAAAAAATGTAGGTTACAGAACCAAAACTTTAGACAGAAGGGATCTCTCTGAAGTTAGTTGCTGAAAAACATCCATGTCTGACACTGACAGCAAATTGAAAAAACAACAGAACTGATGAACCTCTTTCAGGTATTTTAATATTAATCGTAAGTATTGAGCGTGCCATGCTTTATAACTGAAATACTACTGGTCTTAGCAAGACATAAAATATTTGGCTCAACACCAGTCGGTACTGAATGCTGCATGAAAATGATCTGTCATATAAACCAATAAAAACAAATCTGATGCAGAACTCTCATGGATTTTATTACAGTTTAAACTTCATCACAAAGTGGAGGCATTAACTGGCTGACTCTTCAGTATGTAAAAACAGACAGCCTTCAGACTGGCAACGCTTCTAAGCCTAACCAAGGCAAGCTTGTTGCGCAGATCCTTCAGCCAACAATGAGTGTTTCTAGATCGAGCTACAGCAGTAGGCTCTGCAAGGAGAATTCTGGTAGAGTTGTGCTGTAACGTGGTGCTTTAAAACCCTAACTGTGGAAAGGAAGAAATACTCCATTACAGTGAACGTGTTCCCAATCTTGTGGGAAGAGGAAAAGGCTTCATCTATACAAAAATTAAAATATGTAAGCTCCTGATCACTTCATGCTTACCTGCCAACAGAACACTTATGTGAACTTGTTTGCATGCCAAGACTCTGAAATCTTTAAGTGCCTAGTACACACCTGAAAGAAGCTGTTCACTGTAAGACTTTTTAGCCATTTGCAGTATAGTAGAAAAGGAGGAGGTCTTTCCACAATAATATCTGTCATCAGCAAGTTTCAGAGTAATTGCAAGACTTCATAGAATAGAAATCCAACTGCTGAGGCATTTAGTTTTCATTATAAATCATTTTTGCAGTATGGCCTCACTCTTTGCTCAGCACCGTGATTAAGTGGATTTTGGCTTATCATACCTGTCTTATGGTTATGGCTGAGAGCAGACTGATTTGTTTTACTATGGTGCCTATGAAATTCCAATCAGGTTTTGAAAAGAAAAGCTGATGTCTGATTATTTCTATACTGTTGCCAATATGGGTATCTCAGAATTTGCTTGCCAATTACATATTTTTACTTTATTTGTTGTTCTTTCTTAAGAAAATGGTTTCATAAGAGCAAAATAAAATGCAGGCATTATCATTTTTCCCCCCTGTATATAAATTATCTAGCATAGGTCCAGTTATCCATTTTTTTCACCACTACACATAAAGCAATTCACAGGTAACGCAGAAGCAAGAATAGTCATAACACTAGGTGAATCACATTTGGTTAATTTATGTCAGGATAAGCTTATTTTTATCACTGAACTGCCTTTATTTTTTCATTATTATTATTTTTACATTTGCTGCTTGAATAGTGCATTTAGTTAAACAGAAGCACAATCAAAACATTCCCCTTGTTGCCTAGATCTCGCTTTTTTCCTTCTCTTAAAATTGCCTCAGAACAAAACCTTTTTTCTTACCTGCTCAAACATAAAGGCAAATTCCACGCTATCTTTTGGGACATGTTCCGTGTCCAGGAAGCAGTAGAGCTTGAAGTAGAACTTCCAGTGCATCTCCCCAGCTTCGGCAGTGGCAGCAAGCCTACAGGTGTGTGTGGAAAGGGAGACAGAGATCAGACCTTCATAATCACACTCCTTTCTAAATTGACACATGAAAAATTTCAGCATGGCATTAGCTGAATTTTGCTTTCCTACACCTGGTAGGAATCTGGTATCATTGACAGCCGTTAGTTGTTTCCTATACCTGACTTATGTGATCTGGAGATACATATAAATATGTATTTAAAGCCCAAAACTAAATCAAGGACTTACAAATGTTGTCTCAGTCCTCAGTCAACTGTTTCTAACCCAATTTATCTTCACAATCTTTTATCTATGGCTCGGACAAGTGTTGATAAAAGCAACGTTATTAAGTTATCATGTTACAAACTGTACTTGCACATTAGACATTCCTTTTTTCCCTCATTATTATCATAGAAGCATTAGGGTTGAAAAAGCCCTCCAAGATCATCTGGTCCAACCATCCCCCTACCACCAATGTCACCCACTAAACTATGTCCCCAAGCACCACGTCCAACCTTTCCTTGAACACCCCCAGGGACGGTGATGCCACCACCTCCCTGGGCAACCAGTTTCAATACCTAACTGCTCTTTCTGAGAAGAAATTTCTCCTCATTTCCAACCTGAACCTCCCCTGGCCCAACTTGAGGCCATTCCCTCTAGTCCTATCACTAGTTACCTGCAAGAAAAGGCTGACCCCCAGTTCCCCACACCTTCCTTTCAGGCAGTTGTAGAGAGTAATAAGGTCTCCCCCATGCCTCCTCTTCTCCAGACTAAACAGTCCCAGCAGTATGTAGATAAAGGATGCTGATTGCCATGCATATAACAAAAGAAATGTATTAATTGCTATTTATTAGATTTGGCGGGAGAGAAGGAGAGGTGCACTCACTTTTCAAACTTTGCCAAGACATCAGCCACAATGGTTCTGCTTTCAATTGCTTTATCAGTAGTTCCATTGTATTCAAACAAAGCAAACATATTTCTGCTGTCCTCCATGGCCAAACCACGAATTAACTTTTCAACCACCTAATGAAAAACAGCACATGAGGAAACCATAGCACGGAAAAGTAGTACCACAGAGGCAAGACGAGTAAGTAGGAGAAATTAAAAAATAGGTTTTACGTTAGGCTAAAAATGCTGCTAAGATATTCTCATCATCAGTATTAATTGTTGCCAAATTCCACTTCCATTTTTATCCTAAGTAAGGATGATTCCTTTAGAATATATATGTGCTATCACCTGCCCAGATATAAATAACCTTTGTATTTTACCAAGTCGGCTAAAGTGTTCCAGCTTAGCAAACAATTTGGCCTCGTACACATCAGTATATACCTGAAGTTATTCCAATAACACCTCTATTGAGTTGCTTAGTCTGTCCTGCGTTTTTTTCCTACAAGAGAGCTATTGCTGGGTAATGCTCTGCAGTGTAAAGACAGTTGTGGTAGCCGGTATTTCTACAGAACATCCTGGAGGGGTGCGGCAGAGAGACCTGTAAGCCTCCATGCCCTGACAGCAGCGACTCTGCCCTCCCACCTGGCAGAGACACCGATGGTGCTTCCAAGGGCTAACACCGCCACTAGCTGGAACTGCCATTACAGGGAAACACTGAGCCAAAGCTGTCCGCCACCACTTCTCACCTCTCCAGCTGTGGTGTGCGAGTTGATTGTAATCTTACAGGAGCCCCCACCATGACAATACACCGTAGATGTCATTTCCTGTCTGCTGATCAGGGCTTCTATTTCATCCCGTGATGGCACAAACTCCCTGCATTTGGTTTTTTTCAGAGATTCGTAAGTAAAAAGTGCGTATTTCTCCATTTCAGTTCCTGGAAACTGGTCACGAACCCTGTAAGACAAATATTGTTTAAGTTGCCAGTCTGCAAAACAGAAAGTTTTTTTATTTGAGAACCATTGTTTCCTGAAAGTGACAAAGTACTGCTGTATTCAGTATGCTATTTAATTGGCACAGTCAAAGGTTTATCTTCACTGTCAAGGAAAGTGTTCTAACACGATTTACTGTGCGGTAACTTATGTACATACATCAATCTTGTTCTGCAAACCTAACAGAAAAAACTGAACAGCCTTTATAAGCATTAACTACAGGAACACTGTAACGGCTCAGATTTGACAGCAGGATAACTGTAATAATCTCATTGCAATCAACTCCCTTTCTGGTCAATAACAGTAGTTGAATAAAGACAAACCTACACTGAGGTACTACAGAAAAAAACATTTTTGACAGCTCAGTCTTGCAGTAGTGTCACTTAGGATACTTGATTTCTATTCATGACATTCTTGAAAATTCTCTCAAACCTTACTGTTCAGCAGTTAGTACTACAAGTATTCAGCAACAACTTTAATGAACTCATTTTTGATTATACATTACAACAATATTTTATTTATAATGAATTTAATGAACTTTTAATTATTGAAAACCACTGAATTCCAGTAGCTTTTAGTACAGAGTGTTTGTGTAATATTTCCAATGACAAAATATCAGCTTCTTCAACCTAATAAGGTTTCATTTATGAGTGTATGAAAAATTACAGATTCATCATCTACAAGGCATAAAAAGATTCCTGAAGAATTACAGCAATGCTTTAAGAAGATTGTGCAGCTATAGTGTTGAAACCAACCTGCAAATATTGTGTCAGATAGCTTTATTTTATTTTTTTTTAAACAGGGAGACTATTATATGAACTGAGTTAAATTAAAAAGGTGAATCAATATTGTTATATTTTTTAAAATTCCAACATTTATGCATAGTGTTTGATGTATTTCACTAATCTCACTTTGACAGGTACGTCTTCAAGGATTTTACAAATATTTTATAGAATAACTACATTCAGCAAAGTGATTTACAGTGTCCATGCTCTAGCACAAACATAGATGTGACTTTTAAATTACTGAGAACAGTTTGTTACTATTGTACTACTTTTCCTAAGGGGACACACTTTACATTCTTCGGTTGCATCAGAGCAAGAGGAACTCCACATTCTGGTTAATGCTTAGCTGTCAAAAATGTTGTTGTTTTTTTTTTCCCCTCAACGGTTGCTAAAGTCTTAAATTAGATTTGCAAATAGACATTTTTACTCTAGTACATCTTTAAACACTGTAATATTCTTTTATGTGCATAATACCTCAAGAAACTAAGGTAAGCATGATGAATAATTTTTAGGAACTTGATTTGGACAGTTAGGAACAGGACCTGTGCATACTGGCCACGAGTCATTTAAGCAACTACACAAACTTATAGAAAACCCCCCCTACCCCCTGCCTTTTGTCAACATTAATAAATTATGATTGTGCATTCAGTTTCATGGGGTTTTGCTTGATTCCTTGAATAAGAATCAAGATCAACTCAAACACTGTTTTCTTACAACCTTTTTTTTTCTTTTCAGATTTACTCTTTAGCATAACCAGTTCATTAAGTGAATGTATCTTCAAATCTCACTACAAGATGTCTAAACCCTGTTACAAGTTATGGGGAAAAAGACAGTGAATGAAGAAACTTCTTGCTCTTGTAGTTGAAAGCTTCTCACCTTTTGAGATGAAACTTGAGATATTTGAGGATGCTACGACTTGGCAGAAATGTGCAACTCATGCAGGTGAGTATTTGCCAACTATAAAGGTTCCCCACGCTCCCAGGGTTAGGCACTTTATTGGTCTGCTTGATGAGCTGACAGTAGAGCTCATCTCGAAGAGGTCGTAAATCATGTCCTGTTTGGAGGATACCTTGAATTATAGGGATGGGATCAGACATAGACTCCAGCTGCTGTAAAGAATTAAATATCTTGATAGCTTCATCCTGCAAAGTTGTGTAACCTTTATCTTTCAGCACTGCGAACAAAAAACAGGGAGAACGGTATTTAGACTGAGATATGAAAGAGAAAGCACTCAGGCTTACCATAGGAATTGCCCAGTGATATATTCCATGGCCCTTATTATGCAAGATATTAGAATGGATCGTTTCCATTTCCAATGTATAATGCCAACTCATTTTATGAGCTATTCTGTTATTGAGATTTGTTCTGAATGTAATAAAATACCATTTTGAAATTCCTGACAATGTAGTTTAGCATGTGTATTTTGCTTGATCAGAGATTTTTGATGGAGAAGCTTCTTTGATGGAGAAAGGATCCACACTGCTGGAAGTGTATCACTTTGTCACTGTCACAAGAAAGTGGAAAGCTAGTCAGATTTTAACTGAGGTAAAGCATGACTGGATTAAGGAAAGTGACAAGTTCATGACATCGCTTTTGTCTACAGCAGTAGAAGTTCAATTAAACCCAAACAATATGAATAAAACAAAATCTCTGCCATGAAACTCCAATTTTCTTTTGAAGTGCTGGAAAAGAAGGTGATTTGATTGATTTTCACAATACAAGTTTTTCAGCATGGGCTAAGAACTTGCACAATATTCTTAAAAGCAACATGGTGCTTGGGTTCAAGGAATGAGAGATTGCTCCGGTGTCTGAATCAGCTAGGCCATCAAAGCAGGAAGCAGTACAGGCATATATTACAAATACTAAATTTCTAACCTAACATTATACTATTAGAGAAAGTAACTAGAACTCAGCTGCAAGTCATGGCAATAACCGAACATCAGCCCATCTGTAGAGAGCCATTTAATATGGGAAGATTTTGGAAAGACTTCTACCTCAGAGAGAGCTAGCCTTTTCTGTCCATAGGGATTAGAAACCAATCATGCTGCGTTTTGTGCATGGGACAACCAGCTAAAGTGACCAGCTCAAGATCAGAATTGTGGCTTGCCAATGGACAGGAGGAGGAAGAAAAAGAGAAAGGAGAGGTTTCCCTAGGATTTTATTTTTCATTTTCATCCATGCAGCAGGATATCACGTGATTTATCAGGAAGCATTATCAGAAATACCTTAGCTTTTGATCAACTGTCACCTTCCACCCTCCTCCCAGAGATGAAACTTCTGATCTGAGACAAATCTTGTTTACTACGCAGTTGCAAAATAACATAAGCAAATCCATTTACAGGCATCATATTCATAACCATCAATAACTGGTAAATCATCAATAAATGAACCATTACTTTTTCAAAGCATGCCCACTCGCAACTTGTTTCATGTAAGTAATACTTCACCACAACTTGTTCACCACAAGTTGTTCACCACAACTGATGAACCTTACACTTGTGAATTGAAGTTGTGCAGCTGCAGCTCCCCTCATGGGGTATGAAAAAACAATAATTTGAGAAGGAGTGTATGATTCAAGGAGACTGAATGAACTGGCTTTTTTTCCTGATTTCAGTGCCAGGCTTTTCAAACTTTGTCGTCTTAGCTGTGTTGGTGAGGGTAACAAATTTGTCTTAAAGCAGCAATAGCAATTTTCCTTCCTGCAACACTCCTGTAGGAGCACCACAAACACGTGGTTCTATGCTAGGTAAACTGCTGTTCTCTACCTTTTGCAAGAGAACAGGGAAACTTCTTTATTTGCATTACAAAAATAATTTTTGCACTATACCCACGGACTGAAAACTCCCATCCCAGAGTTTAGTTTTTCATACAGAAAAGTGTTTCTATGGCTGAAAAACTTACAGTTTAGATTGATGTCCCCATATGGCAGCGGCAATAATGGCGAGTGCAATGGATGATGAGTGTAACGGAGAATAGGGTTTCTCTTATAGATCTGCTCAACCACGTCAGCATTCAGGCAGTTTTCCTATTGGGGTAAGAAAAAAGCAGGATTTGGGGTTTAGCACTAACAGTGATGCAATGCTTCGTGCCTTTAGATTGGCTATGAAAAGGTCAGTCATCAGTGTTACTGATACTACCTGGTGCTAAATCCACTTGCAGGTACTGTGGCTGTCATGGCTTTCTGCAGGCTATGAATGCTTAGTGCCTGCTAACCTCAGTAGTTGGATAAGCTTTCTTTATCTATGCAGTAAAAAAACTAACCATAGCAGTGCTGCAGGAGACACAAATGAAGTTTCATAAAGTTTTTTGGAAGTGTGTTTTCATTGTACAATTATTTTATTCCAGCATTTCATGGCGGAAATTATATCAAGATATTGTTAAGTTTAGAATGATTTTTCCAGCATACCTAATTGGCCTTTTCGGTTGTAATCTGCTGGAACTATCATCAGCAAAACAGTCCAGAAAAATAGCTGCTGTAAACCTGATGCACCCACTCTGATGTCTAAATACTGTTCTTTCTTAGCTCAAGTCTGACAAATGTGTGATTACTGTCTTCTGTCAATCCTGAACTTCCACATATTTCTACTGCTCTGAAGAAAGGTTCTCAACAGCCTTTGGAGTTTTGAAATTTAGAACTTAGGACCTGATAATTTTTCTCCATGACAGAGGCTTCCACTAAGAAAAAAGGTTGGTAGTTCTCCCCCTTGATTCTTAGAAGAT
Organism: Anas platyrhynchos; assembly: GCF_047663525.1. Taxonomy (NCBI): domain Eukaryota; kingdom Metazoa; phylum Chordata; class Aves; order Anseriformes; family Anatidae; genus Anas; species Anas platyrhynchos. Next base: position 88,036,855 of record NC_092588.1, on the reverse strand, counting down.
ACTAAAAAAAAAAAAAGCATTATCCCCTCTCCTGAAAGCAGATCAACAAAAATCTCTAGACCTTCTTTGGGTATGCATGCAATGTCCCCAGCAGGATCGTAAAGCAGTAAACATTCATAGAGCATGTTTCTTGCCATGCAGGGACATAATTAACCAATGCTATCATAAAACAAGAAATGAAAGACATTGGGGGTGAGGGGAGAATTAAAAAAATAAAAATAAAAGTCATAGGAGCTGTCTAATCCACATCCTGGCACGCTGCTCACTGTGGACATAGCCAGACAGGTCTGCTAACTCATGAACTCACACACTACAGCTCTACTGCCTGATACAGCAATGTCTGTTAAGTTGCCCAAAACAGTACAGCTTATTACTGTTTTAATGAAAAAAGTTTTCCCTCTTTCCCCTCAATTTGCATTTCATACTTTGTTCTTATACTGTTTAAATAAAAATTCCTTTAGCAGGTGAGTGAATACATGAGATTCCACAATTTCAGTCCATGTCACTGCATGACTAAAATTCATGTTTTCTGCTTTATTACTACATACTGCAAAGGCAACATAAAAAAAAAAAAAAAGACCAATTTCAAATATTTATTTAAACAACTCTTCTTTCCCAGTCCCACCTGTTTGTTCCTACCTTAATATCCTGAATAAGCTGCTGAGTTGGGGTATCAATCGGTGCTTTTGTGTCAATCACATTCTGGATGGCACTTGACCAGCGGGTCGCTTCATTAAGCAATTTTGTATAGAGACGGTAGCAATGTTTGCGTCCATACACAGTTACATTCCAATAGCCTAGCACAACAATAAAAATTGTTAACCATGGAAGCAGCGTCTATAAATATACCACGACTTCTCTCTGAAAACAGATAGTCCCATGAGACCCTGAGTGCTGAATTCTGGATTGGGCTGGCAGTTTTTCAGGGACTAAGAAGTTGTACTGGCAATTCAGTAACATAGTCTGGACAGTATGGTTTTAAAGGAGTTTCTCTCGATTAAAAAAGCATAAGAATAATCTTAGAATGCAACCACCACCATGCTGCCTTCCATTTCACCCAGTAATCTTAGTACAAGTGATCACAGAACATCATTGTGGAATACTGAGAGTGATAGATGGCTTGCAGGCCCTGCTTCTCCAGTCCTGTCTGTAGAAGAAAAATCTAAGTCTTGTTTTGTATATGAGTCTTTCATCATCTATGGCACACATGCTAACAGGTATAAAGCACGAGCTGCTACTGCTTTTTTAAAGCAGTCATTAATTTCACACAAATGAAGTGGCAAAGATGACAGAAGAGCATTTCAATTCAAATTCACTCTCTGCATCATTGTATAGGCTTTTTATGAAGCAGATTCAATTAAATAAAATCTATTTCATCTCTCACTAGCAAAAGCCTCTTTGAAGTGTCAGTGACCCCAGTGAGATTACATAGGGCTGTCAACGCTTCTCATTTGCAAACAGCCATGTCTGAGCTGAAAACCAGCATGGAAATGTGCTCTGGAGCTGACTCAGACGTAGTATGTAGGTTAGCACTGAGGACTTTTACTCTAGATCTCCTTACACTTGCTCCACGAATGTTTGCCCTCACAATTGCTACCCATGTGTCTTTAACGTGAAAGCATACGTGTTCAAGCTAATTTAGCAGCAGTGTTGGTCAGTAATTTGAATGCTGGTGAGAACAATTTTTACTGTTGTGTACATAATTACCTGTCTTCTGCCCAGTAAGTCCATGTAAAATACCTCAGTGACTTAGGGACCTGATTTGGTTATCAAACTGCAACTCTAACAATCTATTTAAAATATTCTTATGCAGTGTTTGTTGCATTACTAGGTAGGTAGGCCAGAAGGTAACTGAAAGGAGACTTGAACCCTGAGCAGACAATTACCTGTCTCTTTGAAGATTTTTTCATCAGGAGGGACCACTGAACAAAGGCTGTTTAGGACCAGTGTACCCAATTTCAAAGCATTTTTCTCAGAACTCTTGTAATAGTCCAAAGAATTGTGTGTCAAAACAAACCAACGCTTCTTGAGTTTTAATGAAGACATCTTTGGGTTGTTTTTTACTTCCTTATGTAGCCATCCTATTAAAGACACAATTTAAATCACATTTACTTATTTATTTATTTTTTAACAGTTGGACAAAATTAAGTTGCTACAAATTAGTTGCATATTTCTAACAACAAAAACACAATGTACATTATTTAGCTCACATATTAAACAACTCTGAGTAAAATTTTCAAGCAATGAAATGATGAAAATACCATATAAAATCTATATGAAAATTTTTCAACTTTGGTGTTTACGTAGAGAAATTCTTTTGTCAACTTACAAAGTTGCTTTTGTCCATATTAGTGTCTTCTAACCCTGGAGTTATCTGCGTCTGCTCCCTCCCCATAATCTCTAACCAGTACCCCTTTCTTCTCATTTACTGCATGTTAGTTTGCACTGCAGGTTGTAACAGAACTTATTTTCAAGTACGGGCACTTATAAAGCAGCAGGAATTATCCAAAGTTCAGGCTGTCTATGAAAAAATATGGTATTTCATTAAATGGGCTGAGATTTTAGATTTTAGATTTTCATTCCTTTCTGTTTATAAATACCTGATGTTTGTCAAAAATTAGGAGAAATTTCTTCTCAGAAAGAGCAGTCAGGCATTGGAATGGGTTGCCCAGGGAGGTGGTAGAGTCACTGTCCGTGGGGGTGTTCAAGGAAAGGTTGGACTTGGGGATGTGGTTTAGTGGGTGACGTTGGTAGTAGGGGGCTGGTTGGGCCAAATGATCTTGGAGGGCTTTCCTCACCGTAATGAATCTATGAGAGTGAGATAATTTCAACTGTTTTCATTTGTGAGTTAGTTATACTGTACAAAGATGAGGCTCCAACACTGCCATACTATGCTAGCGTATTACACAGATTGTATTGGGGTACCATCTCTTTTGAGGTTAATGGATATTGTTTACTTTATTCGACTTGGTTCTTACCCCTCACAATGAATTCTTGTCCTTCCACTCTAGTGTCCCCCTTTGACCTCTGAAGCAGGGTTATCCAGTGATGCATCTCTTCAGGAGTGTCAGCATTACAGTGAAGAACACGATTAGCAGTGATGATCACAAAGGAATTGGGTCTATGAAAATAAAGATCGAAAAAGCCTTTGCAGTCAACATGCTGCTTAAGTCATTCACCATAAACACCATCCATTGTTTGCATTTTTGTATTCAGATAAATATTGTCCACCTCTACAGCATTTATTTCAACACCACTAGTTCTAAAAAATATTAGGCATTTTACAAGACACGACTGTCTTGGATTCACACTGAAATGGTCAGGCTCTGAATAGTGGAAGGGTTCAATTTAAATTGCAACTTGTCCTATTCTCAAAATAAATCTATCGTGAGAAAAAAATCAAATCTTTAATCAGCTTTCAATCTTAATCACAACTTTATTTCAGGGTTGGACCTATTTAGAGTGTCTGCTTCAGTGGTTACATTAGCTAAAATCAACAATTTACAATGGTCTGTAGTGAAGCAGCATGTGAACACATTCTTTTATTTTTAATGCAGTGCATCCCAATTTGCAGACAGTACAATCTATTTATAATGACACTCTGGCTTTTATCCAATCCTACACCAGGATTCACTGAAGCATAAAGAACTAGCCCGAGTGAACTGTTCTGATGGCTCTCTGGATTAGAGGTGTAGGTTTTTCAGCCTATAAACACCTGTTTCAACCCTTTACCATTAATTCTTTTCATCCTGTAACACAGAATCACAGACTGGTTGAGGCTGGAAGGGACCTCTGTAGGCCATCTGGTCCAGCCCTGATTCTCAAGCAGGGACACCTAGAGGAGGTTGCCCAGGACCATGTCCACCCACTTGCTAAGACCTGTATCAGGTGTAGAAAAAGGGAATGATGCAGTCTGGGCTACCCCATGCATAAGAAGGGCATAGGCTTTCGTTATATGGTTCTAGCAAGAAGGTAATTGGGTAGAATTTAGAACCAATTAAAATTGTTTATGGCAATGGTTCACCCAAATATGACCCAATATGTCCAATGTGTGTGTGTATTCTTTAAAGCTTGATAGAGGTCAGCATAAAGAAAAAGTAATAAAAATGATCAGGAGATAAATCTATAATACTTGGTGAAGGGAGGTTACAGTAAGTCAAGTAACATGAAAAGGACAGAGCTAAGGTATAAACTACAGTAGAGCAAGCTATCAAACAAGAGGTTCTGACCAACAGTAGCCAACTTTACAGGCTCCCCTTTCTCCCCAGTTTAGGGAAACAGCAGAAACTCCATTCTTGGGATTTTGGGATTCCTTCTGAATACAAATTTAAGGGGCTCTCTGCTTAGCTCCTCTCTTTTAAGCTTGCAATAGTGGTTTCATATGTGTAAAGATAAAATTATTCTATCACCTACATGGGTCAAATTAATTTCCTAACTGAAAACCCTTCCATCCCTGATTTGCATTCCTAGACTCAGAGAACTAAAAAAAAAAAAAAAAAAAAAAAATCAAGAAAAAAATCTGTGTGAAAAAAATGCTTACAGGAGAAATGCCTCTAACATTTTGAAAGCTTTGGACATCTGTGTTGTATTATTTAGAAAACCTGAGCTTACAATCACAGCTACTTGCAGTATCAGGATTGTGGTAGGCCAAGGAGAAACCAGTAACTTAAACCCAGATGTTTCACACGTTTGCAATGAGGAGCCTGTAATGAACTGTTCCAGTATGAATAACATCTCAAAGCGAGAGCCATAGTCTGAACTCAGATAATTTTTTATCCCTCATTACGCTGTTGCTAGTTCAAGAGCTAAGAATACCCTGACTGTTTTCTGTTTATTTTTAAAATGCTGCATTATTTTGTTTGTTATAAAAGATATTTTTATTTTAGGAAATAAGTATCATCCATCTAGAATACAACATTCTTGCAAGAGAAGATGAATGGCAAAATATTAAGAAGATTTTTTCTCTCTACCGTATTGCTAAGAGACTCAAAAATAGGCTTCTCTTTTTCAGGAGTATTACTTGTGTAAGTGAAAGAAACATTTAATCTTCTGCTTTTGGATCACCGTACTAGTAAAACAGCTGAATGGTTCACATATGGAGCAATGTCAGGGAAGTTAGTGAAGTCCTCACATAAAACATCACTCTACTTACCTTCCCTCTTTCAATGTGGCGTTTGATATTATGAAAAGGGACACAAAAATAATGCCTGGCTGGCCAGCATAATATAGGGACTAAAATAAAAAGCATCTGATTTTGACTAGAGAAATGAGAAGAATAAAGTCACCAGTCATGGTTCTGACTTACCTATCTGGATTGTCAGCAGCACAGACAGAATCAATTAGTCCTACATCGAGTGTACCCTATAAACAAATGTCCAAGCAGAAAAGGAGGAAGACATTTACTATTACATTACTCACAGTGCTTTACTCAGAGACAGGTGATAGAAGCTGCAGCTTTGATCAAGCAAAATGAACCGCAGATTTGGGCAGTGGTTTCTCCTAACCATTATAAGGAGAGGAAAAACTAAGAGACTCAGATAAACATATTCAGTAAAAGTTTATCTCTAGTTAAGTTGGAGACAGCTCAGAAGCTGCTCTAATTTTTCTATGCTCCCAAACCTGTTTAAGTTTTGTCCTAAAAGTGCCACCCCACTATAAATGGCATTCTCTGAGGGCAAACATTTGAAGTTTGTGTTTCCCTTTGCCTGATTGTAGGTTCCAAATTTATCACATTATTTCCAGTGAAAGCTGTAAAGAATGACAAATGCAGGACAAGGGAAATCTCAAATTTTCTACTTGTGCTTTTAATTTACTCATTAACTGTATCATTGCAAAGCTTCAGAACTCAGATGTACACTGTGGCGTGGCAGGAAACTGGACCAAACAAAGAAAAGAACACAACAGTGCTCGCTTTTCACTGAGGCAAATGATGGGGATGGGGAGAGAAGCCAGCCTTGTACAGAAGCCACTCTTGTACAGGTACAGGGCCTAGGACCTGGAGCCTCTAGCCAGTGTCACAGCTATCACTGTCAGAAGCTGCAGCCACCATAGTGTCCCTTTTTTTCTAAAAATCTTTGCTTTGAAAAGTTCTTCAGATTTTGACTTACCACAGCATTTTGTGGATTTGCCTGCTCATCATGCATCTCTCGGATCTCTTGCTCTGTGGACGCATGGACTTGACTCAGAACACTAAACCACTGGCTGTGGAGAGAAAGGCAGCAGTATAAGTGAAACGTTGCTTGTGCACAAGCCTTTTGTCACCTTTGTTCTGCAGAGATCTAGCAGGTTCTGCTGGTTTTTGAAATTGCTTAAGATTCCTTTTGTCAACATGCATAAATGCAGCAAAGCTTTATGTCAGTTCAAGTAATACAGGATACAAACAAGCCCCTCCAGGTCTCCCATCCAAGTTCATGTCATACCCTTCTTCCTGAAGACAAATACCATGTATAAAAAGTGGCACCTCTAAAAAAACTGGCAATAAGCACGCTGAAACATCTGAGTGTTTAGAAAGTATTTGTAACACATTCCACACATTTCATCTGGAAAAAAAAAATAGGTTACTATCTATGTACAAAGCCTTTATTGGGAAATCCAACCTTCAGATAATAAATTTTGCTACACTGATAACATGACCAGTAATAGTTTCTTACAATGATACTTCTCCAAAGGCTGAGAGGACATAAGTCCTTTGTAGAAACACAATTGAGAGGGGGGAAAAGAATAAAACCCTCAAGCAACTACCTCTACATTTTTTGTTCCCTGTGGAGCACTGGAAAATCCAGCTGCTGGACGGACTAGGGATGTTGAACCAGAGCCAATTCACACCACTCCATTGGCCTTGTATTTCCACAGTAGGGAAACTGGCAGAGAGGTTTCCAGTACTCCTGCCCCAGTGCTGAGCAGCAATTGCAAAAGGATTTAATTCCAACCACACCTTCTGCTTCTGGGAAATCTCTACCCTCCTGGCATTTGTATATGATAAAGCTCAACTACTCTAAGCAATTCCTCTGAAAGAAATTTGAGGGCAGAGCTTGGCCTGTTCGGCAAGTTCCTGAATGCCATTCTTTGAGATACGAATTTGCCATTCTAATGAAAACTACCTGGGGCTGAGGTTTCAAAGGGCTCAAAAACCCAGCCTTTAAAACTGAGTCCTCACTTCTCTACAGAGGGTTCTCAGTCACCACCAGGTTGACAAAACAAATGCAGGATTAATGGCTTTAAATTTAAAGCTATTTTTTCTACAATTATATTCAAAGTATTTATGTCTATGAAACTGGAGTGCTGTCTCCATAACTGGTCACTGAAACCCCCTGAAATGAGGGTTGCCCAGAGAGAATGAACCATCATCTGAAGAAACCTAAAACTTACCTACCTGAAGATTCCCACAAATTCTGCTTTTTTTCGAGGCTTAGGAATTGCAAATGTACTTAAATGTTAACCTTTTATTTAAAGACAAAAAAAAGACTTCATAGCACTGTATGCAGTTAGTTAGTAATAATTTGTTATTGAACTAAAGAACAATTCAAAAGTTTCCTAATTTCACTGTGCAATCTTGGTGTAAACAACGAAAAAGAAATCCATCATTCACTCTGCAAAAATGACAAGGGCAGATTTTACTCTCCTTTTGTTTTCTCCCTCTTGGGACGTCCCTTGGTTTTCAGCTGAGTCCTCAAATACACTTCCATGAGCAAAAATAGTAATTCCTTTTTTTTTTTATTTTTTTTTTTATTATTTTTTTTGAGAAGGGGGGCACTCAGGTTTCTCTCCCCACCCTCCCATTCATTTGAACAAAAAGCAACCTCAGTTGATCGTCTAGCTCATGTGAAAAATAATTTTTCAATAACCAGAACCAACATAGTACAATGATTTTGTACTTCTCTTTTAGCAATGCCAAACATTAACAAGGCTTTGACTTAAGCCCATCCAGAAATCCTTACACATGTCCCTCATTAAGGTTTTCTAAGATGAATGTGAAAAAAGAAAACTTGAAACATATTGGAAAAAAAAAATAAGCTGGAGGGTATGTTATGTATACTATATACAACAATGGTGTGTAGTGCCTCCTCTTCTACGTTAAAGAAAAAATGCATGGCAACAGACAAATTTTTATGCTGGCAATTCATTATTGATCCCTGTGGAACCTTTATCAGGGCATGTACACAAGTCTAATAAAAAAGGCTTTAGCTAAGCCTTCATTTTAAAAATTACATCAAACAAGAATCTTAACAATGATTGCTGAAAAATTTATACATAAGTGTAGTTTTAAGGATGCCTAAAAATGAATCAATGACTGCATTGTAAGCATTGCTGAATTTATATTCAGGGTCATGTGATACAGGAAAGTATTATAAATTCAAAACAAACAAACAAACAAAAAACAAAGCAACTTTCAAGGCTTCAGAGCAAGGCTAGCTCAAGTAATGTTGACATAAGCATCCTGCGCTCTGGCCTTGGGGCAGCAATGCAATGGGTAGTAGTATTTGATTACTAAGTTTGCTTTATTTAAATGCTTGATTTTTAGAGGCAAGCATATTATTATCTCACACAAACGGTAGTGTGGGGTTTATTTTATTATTTATTATTATTATTATTTTTAAAGATACACTACACCTGATCTGACAAGTTAAGCTTGCTGTTCACATACCAGCATGCTCCTACAGCCTGATACGGATCCTTCAGCAACAAATGTTAAGACCTTATTTTAAATCAGTAGTAGGGCCAACACTGTTGCATGCCCCTCTTGTTCATGAACACACATTCACTCTAAAATCCAATGATCCCACTGCAACTTGAAAAGAATTAGGCTCTGCTTAGGCAAAAAGATCCCAACCCTAAACAGTACTTTATATTCAACAGGTGGGAGGGATCTTACTGATCTATTCTGCGCAGCTAAATGCAGCAGGGTAATGCAAAAGAAAAGCATCAAGAGCCAATTACATCGGCAGGCCTTCGGAAAAAGTGCTAAATGCAACATGTTTAACACAGCCTGACTATTTGGTGATAGTGGGTAAATAAATAAATGATATACACAAGTCAGAATGGCAGGGAGGTTAAAAAGAAAAAAAAAAAAGCCTGATGATTTTCATACCTTGCATCCTCAGGAGATTCAGCGATCAAGTGGTAGGTCCTATCACCCATTATTAGATCAATACCGTTTTCTTTGCCTGTATTATCAACAATCTCTCTGAAAAGAAGAAAATGCCAAGACTGAGCATTAGATTGTCACTATATTTTGAAAATGGCTATTTTCCTGAGAGAATCACAAACTACTGACATTCAGAGTAACAGCAATCAGCATTGTTGAACCTGACTAGTGTTTTATCTCAGACAGTACTAATACACCAAATGATAGTTGCCATGTTTTCTACCTAGAAACAGTACATCCATGTACAGTACATCTACAGTACATCCATGCTACTTTATGAATGTCACTATACAAAGTTGACTACTCAAACGTTTTAACACGAACTAAAGGAAAAGCATTATCAAACCATGAGAGAGGCAAGGACAACTGAATTTAGAAATTGAAACATTTCTGAACTGATTGCATACCAATAGATTTTGGAGTGGTAAAATGAAAGCCCTTAAAGAATAAAAATAAAACAAAACAAAACCTTTATTAGTGATTCTGTGTAGCTGTAAGCCAGTATAAAGACGATTAAAAATCATAACTTCCCAAAAAAGATGATCGCTCATCTTCTGAAAAATTACATCTTTCTAATTTGCAGTTTGGATACCTAAGTATTGATACACCAAAAAATCATGGACCACAAAGCACAAGATTTTTAAGGGGTAACTGAAATAATGTATTAACTTTTGGAAGTTTTTGGTGGAAGATCAAGACATTCCTGAAGCTTAAGAAATAAATCAACTTTATTTCCTTTTCACTGTTTTACTGTATTTGTCTGAAGCTTATTATTTCCTTCTTAATGATCTATGCTTCCTTATCAGCTCTACAGTTCTCATAAATCTCTCTCCTACACACAACATGTGGTCTCTCCTTATCAGCCTCGACAATTTGTTTATCTGCTGTAAAAGCAGAATGCTATCATTCTGTATTGTTTTCTTTCATTTGGACAATGTTACTGGGAGGAAGGAAGATTCGACCTACAGTTCAGGTTAGGTTCAGCAACCTTTAAATGACAATTTTAAAGGTATGTTCAGCAAAGAACTTCTTCAGGGATCAGTCAATGAAACAACATAGTGACAACAAAAAGAAGGTTTAAATGTATTAGAAGAAGGACTAAATAAATGCTACGGCACACAAGACAGAGTTGAATTCAGTTTCAACACAAAAATTGTGATAGGAAATTTAGTCTATATGGAGTTTTACCTGACAGCCAGCAGCCCATTGGTTTTACAAGGGCATGTCAGGATGCTCACCAAAACTATTTGCTTTGTCCTGCCTGAATCCAAAGCTCAACCAAGGCTTCCAAAGAAAAGCTTAAACTAAGCTTTTAGTTTAGTTCAAGTACTCTGTTAAATGAACAAAACAAAATGGACAATTGTAGTTTACAAGATTCTCAGTGAAATCAAGTGTTACAGCTGTTTTTCTCTACCTTGGAGTAAAGCTTAGGTACGTTTACACAGAAATAAGACTACCAATATTAGTAAACTGTAATTTTTAAATTAGCTAATCTATGCTCATAAAACATGTTGACTGTTTAGGATGAAAAATGCTATCCCTTAGAAAACTTTCTTTGATGCATGCTTTATAAAACATAGAATTTTAAGGCATAAGGAACTTCTGTTAGCAAGACAAATTGTTAAGTTGGGTTTAGTAATTGTAGAGTTTTGAAATGAATATATCCATTTTAAGACTTTTTTTTTTTGTGGAACTACCATAATTATTTCGAACACGTAAAAACAAACATAAATGTACACCAAGGATAAAGTTTTGACCCATGCTAACTTAATTATATTCATCACCTATTAATTCCACCCTCTCCATTCTGTGTTTGCCTGCAGCAACAGACTTGGCAACATGCCCTGAATTTCCTTGGGAATTATTACAGACTAAGTAGGGCCTCCAGTCTGGGAGAAAGCATAGATGGGTTCATCATAGCAGCAGCTTTCTGAAGTATTTGGCTCTAGCTTTGCTCTGGATCAGACTTAAGAGAGAGCCAAGCGAGGACAATACTTGCTTTCAAGATCATCAAACACACGCTCGTGCTTGCATTTGTACAAGTTGAGGGCAGAGCACTCAGTATTTTCCCAGAATAAGTCCCAAGAAGTATTTAGGAGAAACTATAGCTAGCATATGAACACAAGTAAACCTACTTGGCCGTTCGGACATCAATGGAACCCTTCAGCTTTTCTTCACTGTCATTTTCAAAGTACATCAACCTGGACTGCCTGAGAACAAACCATCGTTTCTTCCAGTTCCTTCTGGAAAGCGTGGATGATCCACCCCCCTTTTTATGAAGCCATCCCTGCTTAAGCGCTTCCTGCTTGGAACGAAACCACAGGAAGGTTTCATCTTTCAGGACACACCAGCGTCGCTTCCATGTGTTTATTAAGCCACCTGGTAAAAAAGACAGATGTAGGTTTATAGGTAGTTAAGACACACCATTATATTATAAATCAGAAGCTGTGACCAAACCAATGCTGGAAGATGCTGACCAACAATGTGCAGTTCAAGTGAGTCTCTGCTGTAAGCCATGACACCAAAGACCTCATTTTTACATATCCTTAAGGCCACCATACGGTTGGCAACCTAAAGACCCTGGAACTATAAATTATAATAAATAAATACATTTAAACAAAACCAATATAATGTATGTAAACACATACTATATATTTGCTATACACATATACAACAATTATTTAAAATGAATTATTTTGAGGTCTTATTGTATGTGAGAAACAGATCTCCAACACTGTTTTCAGTGCATTTTGATGATAACCTAAGGAAGTTTAATAAGCGTTAAACCCTTTCCTCTCTCCAGTTTTCTTCAATACTTTTGGCTATTAGGAGGTAGCAATGTTCATCTCAAAACTATAAAAGCTTGAAAAAGCATACTTAAAGTGTGCTTTATGTGCATACCAGTGTGAGTTCAGTCATACCAAAGCGTAGCTATACTGTGTAAACTTCACAAGAGTTTTGCTATGGTAGACAATACAGCTTGAACTGTTGTTATGTAGGTACTAAAACCTCAACCAAACCAATCTTCTATCATTTCTTCTGGCTAACTATGTCAGAGGGTAAAAATCCATGCTAATGGTGACTGCATACATTATTTTTCATGCAAATGTACTCATGTGCCTGTTCATCCCTATTCTTATTGCAAGACATTTATAGTGATTGTTATGATAGAAGGATTCTAGATTATAATTTAGTGTCAATCATTAGAAGGTAAACCTAAGAATCGTAACCAGAGAACTGCTGTGTATATTCTTTCAGTCTCTCATGCCCCTTTGCTATGCATACCCTTCCTTTCAGTCTTTTAGATCCCAAATGAAAGTTGACTGAGGTCAGTAAAACTGGTCTGCAATATAGAATGCTGTCTGTTATAAGGTTTTGGGAGAAGGAATTGGCTTTCTTCAAAATTTGGTACAATTGGACTTCACGAGTTATTTTGTTATGCCTATATTGGATATTCCATTGTTATGAGCTGGCAAATATGTAAAATGAAACAGAGGCAGCCTAAAATTTTTAATGTTTCTTTGCAGAGGCGAAAAACACTGCCAGATGTAAACCACTGCAAGTAACTTAAATTGAGAGCAGCTCTCTCCAAACTTTTGCATCAATCTTTGAATATTTGAAAATAGCTTAACCTCACAAGAACTGGAGTGCAAGGTTTAGTAAACATTTCTGTTTAGCTTGTACATTTAGCAATATCTGATTCATGCAGTACCTTTCATGTACAGAAAGCTGTGAAAGTAGGGCAGGCTGACACAGCTGTAGACTGAATCCCTTCGGTAGGAAAGTTCATCATCTGTATCAAACCTGGAGTCAAAATCTTCTTCACTGTCTTCAAACTAAGAAAGAAAAAGGAATGAAGGTGGAATAATCTCTCACGAAAGAGTTTAGAGAGAATAGCTTTAGAATTCTTCAACTAAAATGTTTTATGATGCACTGAAAGGACATGATTCCTTGGTGCTTCTTTTCCAGCTCACAAGGGGGAGTACACAGTAGTAAGCTGCAGCTTGTCCTATGTGATTACACAGTAGCCCTAATTTCACGTAACAAATTTACAGAACTGCTTTGTAGGTGCTCAGGGAAGTTGTCCCTTTGCAAGAGCATGATGAGGGCATGCTGTTGTCTTCAATCCCCCTCCATCACCAAAGTGTTGTGGGTAACTGCTTAGAGAAGCCCTGAAAAAGAATCTATTCCACGAGCTGTGGTGATGGCTTTCCTCCATGCCCAGTCATCAGAACTTCGGTTCCATATCTGACACCCACCCACAGCCACGCAACAGGAAGGAGTCTTCAGTGTAGATAGACAAATAGGCAGTTAAAAGCATTTTCCTCTTGGGCAAGGACTGTTGGCTTATCCCAATGGCCATGCTGATCACGTTCTTTGGCTTTCATTACCTCCACTGCCATAGGTATTTTAGTGCTAACATTTTCCTTCTAAATAAGTCAGTATTGTTGCTGAAATACTTTTTCACTTTCCCAGTCACACAGTTTCACAGAAGTATTCTGTGAGTGGTGGATGAAATCATATTCTTCCAAAAATATTTTTTGGAAGAGTAAACGCTATAGTAAATTCAGTAAACAGCACAGAAAAAGAGCTCTTCAATGTCAGCGTCTGCCTTAGTAATTCTACCATTTGCTATCATATGAAATTTACTCTGAAAGTAATTTCAAATACACCTGGCATATCGGGGATTTCTGCAAGCAGTTTATTCACACTGTTCCAACTTGCGTGCATAACTGAACCTGTATTTTCTGAAATCAATTACCCACCACACTACCCCATGCCAAATGTGCACGCACGCAGGTATTTTGCTTATGAATTGCATCCATGCCCGTGCACCGAGCTCCTCACAAAACAGTGCGCAGTTCTGCATTAAAACAGACAGAACCATATCCTTGCATAACCTAGGACTGCAATCGTGACTGGAGCTGCCTCTGACTCTAATGTGCTCACCCCAGTGGCACTGAGATTGCAACAGAAAACTATGTCCATATGCAGTGTAAATAAGTCAAACTATACGATACAGACATATGTACAGCTGTACAATGGAAAAAATATTGGAAATCGTAAATCAATTATTAGATAACACAAAGATCGATACTTACAGAAGACTGAGCTCCTTCAGAACTGAATCTGTACGCTCCAGAGCTGTTGTATGTCCCCACTGAGCATCGGTAGTCCGGTGACCACTGGCTACTGTGCGAATTAGAGAAGGTCACGCTGCTACCAGAAGTAATAGCACCATCCTCGTAATCATCTTGGTCATAATCATAGTCTCCATCGGGAGAAATAAGTTCCACAGAGTCTGGGGGTCTACAGGATACGTTTTCTGGCATGCAGTATGTAGACTCACCACTGGAAGAGTTGTGGAGACTGACTGTGTCATGGGCTGGAGGTATAAGCATGGTGTTGCCAGCAGCAGGAATTGTCGGCACCACAGTATCATTCATATACGGATCCTCTTCTGAGGAATCATCACTTGTTCTGATGCCACTGGTCCTTTGATCAGAATGGCCGTGCTCACTTGGATTGGGTGAATCCTTAAATGCATCATCATCAGCTTCAAAGCCCTCATCTACCTCCTCCTCGGGATATGGCTGGCTGAAGTTAAAATTGGGCTTTTCACTGCAGGCATTTCCAGTCTGTTCAGTGAGCTCAGCAGGATACCCACTACCCACAGAGAGTGACCTCTCAATGTTTCGGACACATTCGTCTATCTCAGCAAAGTTCAGAGATTCTAGGAACTCCTGGGCTGCTCGACAAGCTTCGTCCTCGAGCCGCCTGAGTTCCTCATCTCGGAGCTGCTGCAGCCTCTGTAATGAAGCCTCTGTCAAAGACAGCTCCTGCTGCTTCTTCACGCGCTGCAGGTCTTCAATTTCTCTTTCCAGACGCAAGATTTCTTCCACCTGCCTGCTTTCTTTCTGCCTCTCCACCTCTTTCTTCAGCTCTGCCTCCTTCTGGGCTTTCTGAATGGCAGCCAGTTCCTGCTTCTTTCTCTCCTCTTCAGCCTGCGTTCAAAATAAAATAAAATAAAATAGTACCCCCCCAACACTAGATTTTGTTGCTGTTGTTCTAAAATACTATACTCCCACCGTGCTGTTCATTTAGAAGGACCTTTGTCCCTACATCAGAAAGAAAATGAAAGAAAAAGAGAAATTAAATCATGATTATATTTACTCAGAGATACTGAAAAGCTCAAGTACATGCAGAAAATCTAGTCTTTGCCAAAAATTAAATGAAGCATGAGGTGAAAGAAATTTCCATGCAAACAACTGTATCAAGTTTCCTTTAGCTTTATCTGCCAAATCCTGTAATAAGTTTAGTTTAAATGCCACAGATGCCTTTTATTTTTTTTAATGGTTGGGTTGAGATATTCAAATAAACAGGATGGCTAAAGGCATTAGGAATATCATTTACCTGCTGGGCAAGACGCTCTGCTTCTTGCCTTTGTCTTTCCCTAAAAGTGGGGGAAGAAAAGAAGTTAGCAAATCAAGCTCTACATAAGATCATCAAATGCCTTTGCTAGGGCAATAGCTCAATTTTCGAATCATCTGCCAGATGCAAGAGAGAGCCAAAAATAAGGTCACCGAGGATACGTTTGTGAATATGTAACTACCATGATAGCTACGTGCATCTTCTAGGCAAAGAAGCAAAGACTTACAAAATCACTTGAATTTACCTCCCACCCCAAAAAAGGCTTTTCAAAGCAAAATCTAATGTGGCACAGAGAGAACAAAATCTAACATGGCACAGGGTGTGATGCAAGAGAGCATACTGCACCTTTCTTCTTCCTCTTTTCTCCTTTCTTCCTCTTGTCTCCGCTTCTCCTCTAGTTTTTCCTTGTAAACACGTCTAGCAAGCTGGCCTCGCCGCTGCTTCTGAAGGACTATGGCTGCTTTCTTCAGGCAAAGGAACTTTTTCCTACTACAGAATGCTCTGTAGTTCTTCTGTATCACAACCACATAGTAAAGAACTTTTCTATACCGCTTTCTGGAGAGAGGAAAAAAAAAAGGGGGGGGGGGTCACAAAATAAAGCACATTTCTAAGGAAACAAGGGACTAATGAACAGTCATGAGAGGTCCTGCCATAGTGACCTGCAATAATAAGCCACAATAGTGAAGCAATTTATTATGTCTAGCTCTGTGATGGTTTCCCCATTCTTGTTCACATTCTCTTCCCCATGAGAGGAAAGAGATTCTCTTATTACCATGACAGAGCTGTGTTTTCATTAAGAAAACACACAGGATCAATCTTGGATGTTCTTGTTCCCTTGAGAAGAAGATGCTACCAAGTTTGGCTTGCATATGTGCACACATGTGGAGAAAGAAGACACATAAGTATCCATCCAACACCTCCGAAAAGAAAGATAATGCACAGGAAGCTCTGCCATTAAAAATGGAATACATTTTTTGAGTAACATACGGGTCAGAATATAAGGGCAGGATTAATTCTACACATGAGGAGAAAGTACCTCATTATGTAAACAAGGTTCCTTAAACTATCCTCAACTGATTTGTAGAAAAAGCAGAGGAATAAACAGATGGGATCAGGAACTCCAACTAATACATAATGCAGGACGCCAAGTAAACAAATGAAACATTAATCAGTTACCTAATGTCATGGTTCTTTAAGAACCAAACTGACTAGTTTTATTTGCCCTCTCTTTTCTCAACATGAAAAAGCAAAGATAAATCTGCATCTCATCTGGTAATTTAATTTGGGGCAGCCCCATTAGGTACCATCCTGCTAGATTTCCTACTATGTATCTCATACCACGATGCCATTACATGGATGGCTGACCTCCAACCTTCCATTCTGTCCTATTCATTACATCAAGATGACTCAAACACCTTTTTGTTTTATTCACGGGTCTGGTAAAGATACCAGATGGTGTTTTCAAAAGCCACTTACAGGATTTGGATGCCAGGTCTCTGTAAAAGGTTAAGAGTTGTACCCAAGGTATTTATTTATCTACTTCCTCCCCCACTCATACCAAGGTTCAATTATTGATATTCTCATCAAGTCACTTACCGGGCTGTGTAACCCAAGATGTGTGCTCGGATAATCATTGCTGCCTTGGTGACTTCCACCTCTCTCTGTTTCTCTAACTTGTGTTCCAAGGACTCACGGAGAAAAACCTACAAAAGAAAACTTCTGGCTTAACTTGCTGATAATTTCACATTTAGAGGACAGCCAGGGTGCTGCCAGCATTATTCTGAGCAGCAGGCCTGAGCTTTGTATTTGGAGTCAAACGAAACATTTCCTTAACAGAAAATAAAAGAAAAAGAAAAACAAAACAAAACATATTTCTCTTAAAATACCTGCAGATGATCCTCTGACTATGGATTTCAGTAGGAAAGGCCTGAGCACTGTAACAGGCATTTTAATTAGGAGCAGGGATTTTCCAAATACAATCTAATTACTGGATTCATTGATGGGCTTTCCCACCAAAGAGTAACACGGACAAAAAGTTGTACGACTTAGTGTGAACTTCCTGATTTTGCAGTACTACAGAATGGCTGAGGTAGGAAGGGATCTCTGGAGGTCACCAGCTCCAATGCCCCTGGTCTAGCAGGGCCACCCAGAGCAGTTTGTTTGTGGGGCAGAAATGCTTTTCCTAGGAATTCAGCTGTTTTACTGTAACATTGAGCTTCCATAACCTCTTATAATCCTCATTACTTCAAGTGTTAGCGGTATAAACCTGCAGAAGTACACTGAAGTGAGTGTGGTTCCATATTCAGGTTGACTCAACTGCCTGTTCTTGTCCTTTACGTGTGGAGATATGCTGTGATGGGTATCCGCTGGGGCTAGATATCCATCACAGCCATCCAGCATCCTGCAGACAGACAGCTCCCCAGGCTCTCAGCTGAGCTTCATAAGCAGCTCAGGAAACACCAGCCAATCTCCAGCACAGGATCACTGCAGTTCCTCCAGCAGATACACCACCTCTTCTCTAACTAAAGCCCGGAATTAAAGTGTACGGAGGCATGGATTCCTCAGTTAAGTGTGATGGCAGACTATCTGTGCACATAGATCTGGGAAGAAATTCTGCTAAGCTCTCCTACAGGGTACCACCTGTCCATTCCACAAGCCATCCTCTCTCTGGCAAGGCTGAGAAACCTGAATCATTCACCTGGACTGCTCAGTGCTAATGCACAGGTAACTGTGAGCAGAGGCTAGAAAGGATGAAGGAAAGTCTGTCTCTATGGCATGGGCTCTTAGAGGCAGCGTTAACATACACCATTTTAATGCATTTAGCTAATCCAGCTAATTTTGCCTTAAATGAAATGAACTGCTTCTCCAGCAAAGCAGAGGCATTGGGGATGTGGTTACCTCTTCCATACACCTTGATGTCTGTCCTTTACTGTACACTCAACAAGTGGTGAGCTAACTGCTGCCAGTACTTCTTCTAGGTCTTGTCAGCTTTTACATGATGAAGGATAAATCTTCTGGTATCACCTATAGTGGCAACAGTCTGGCATTTTGCGGGGTAAGACGTGAGTAGCTGGGATACTTTGCTCAGTGATACTTTGGTTACTTAGGATCGGAGCCAAGCTACACATCAACATGGCGACAAGGAAACTGCATGGACTCTGCTACAAGAGAGCTAAAAGCAAGACTACTTCCTTGAAGTGTTTTTCTTCTTTCTTGGAAGAAAAAAAAAAAAAAGTATGAGCTTTTGGGGGTGTTCAAGTGGGAAAAAAGTAGTTTAGGGAGACAAAAGCCCATCATTGATGCAAAAGCAGCAGAAATACTGATGAAAAGCACAATTCTGAGTTTTGAATGCTGTTAGATTTTGCCACAAATTAACCAACACTAAGAATGTAACAAGTCCCATAGAAAGTCCCAAAGTTCCACTATCTGAGCTGCGCTGGGCAGCTCTTTATATATAAGGTTTTTGCTCATATATTAAATAGGCTGTGACATAAAAAGCCTTTTCTTTTACTCAGTGGGCAATCTTTCCTTTGCTTTGCACACACTGCCTTTAAAAATGTACTGAAATTCAAATTCAGAAAGGCATTCAGCTACTTCCTGAACCAAAATAGACATTAAGCACATATTATGCACAGGCTAACGCATTTTCCTGAGCAGGTGCACTGCAGCTTGAGATGTAAAAAACAAGAAAATTTCACACTGGAGCTGAATCATTGCAATGTTGTTACTACTCCTTTTAAATAACATAGTGCCCCATACTATACTGAGTCTGAAACCAATGCCCCCTTGTTCTCTTCTACAATAAGCTATTTATGAAGACTCTTAAAAATGCACATGCAGCTCTTGGGGGCAATTATCCCAGGCCCCACTAAGGGAGGTTACAACAGAGCCCTGGTTCCTGCTGAGCAATTGGTGAAAACAATTTGGGGTTCTTATAAATGTTATTTTGCTAAGACGTTAATCTGTGTCCAGGGTCTGTGAATAAAAACTACTAGTATACTACATTTGAAAGAATAAGGGGAACCAACACCTAGCTCTGTGTCTGATCATCATCCCTGTATTATTTGCAAGCCATGGTCTACAAAAATGTCATGAAAAATAACTGCAGTTGCAATCAGAATAGCTCAGATTTGATGTCTCATTTCTGTTTTAACTTTAAAATGATTTAATCAAATTTTCCAATATCATCTCTGAGACACCTTTGGAACACAGGAAACCCTTCAAAGCTATGCAGTTCTGGGGAGAAGAGTATGAGGAGAAATGGCACTTCACACAGAAATCATTTGAATTTCATAAAATATTTTTTCTACTTCATGGTAATGAGAAAACTTTTTCACAATTGCATTTAACAATTGACAGGAAAACTGCAGGAGTAATATATAATTCAGCTAACTTTATTTATTGATCTGTATCCTTTCTCTCAGCTATGGAAGTCCTTGGAGACCTGATGGGAGTTACTCAGAGAAAAAGAAAGCACACGATCTGCAGAGGCCTGGCAGGGAGGATCCTTGGCAGTGATGGCCTGAGATTTGTAATCCACTCTGTAGTCATTTGCACAATGCAATCTTAGTATTTAGGAAATCTCAGATCTTGCAGTGGGGAACCTTCTCCTGAACATGCAATGCTTTTACATCATTTGTTAAGTCCAAGAGTACTAATTTGCAAGACAGGTGGAAGTTCTGCACATAGCTGTTGTCCAAGATCAAGCTTGCAAAATGAGAGTGCAGAATTGCCTGCACTGTTTTTTCACTCAAAGTAAAATTCCACTCTTTTAATAAACACCATTTGAAAATCTTTTGGAAGAAAAAAAATGGTGCAAAGTTCAGGTTGTCTGGAAGGGCACATATTGGGGTCTCATGTACCTCTGAAAAAGACTCTTAGACTGGGATGGCAAATGCACGTAGAGCTCAACTCTGCCACACCAACGCTGGCTACAATTAATTTCTCTCTGTGATTTCCCCAACTGAGCAGGTGCCAGGCCGGTGGATTTACTGTAACGAACAGAGAACTGCCTTGCAGAACAGAGTACTGCCTCACAGGGTGAGTACTTCTGCGAATGACTAAGTCCAGCAACCACGTTTTCTGCCCTGATCCTCCCCAGTGTTCATGCTCTTGAGCATTGTTGTAAAATCCAAGTGGACTCTTCCTCCGTCAGTGAAATCAGCAGTCCGTTTAAGTGCTTCAGACAGCAAATTCTCTAGCACAACTCTGAGTTGTTACTATAGGGGTTTCAAGAGCATCAACAGACATGCTCAGCTTCCTCTAAGTCCAAAGGCAATTAACATTACAACTACACCTCTGTAGCTGTGCAGTCTAAATCCCATCCCCTCAACTTTATAAAAGCAGAAGCCACTGCAGCAGTCAGATTACTTTACCTTATTTTTTCCAAGCTGCCATTCAGTACTTGTGTTGTCATACAGACGAAGTAGGACAGCACATTTCTCATTTAAATCTTCAGGCAGAGTTAAGTTTCTCATGAGGACTTTATACCTGGCAATCAAAAAGTATTTATTACTTTATTTAAGAGAAAAGTTCTATTTTTACATTTTCTAATATTAGATTTTCACTTTATTCCCCATCATGACTCACATCTGAAGTGCACAAGTCATTGTGTTTACCTTTTATAAAAGTCTTGAAAGGGCCTTCGGACTGGGAAGCCAGCCCTCCGAATCCTGACGGTCTCCAACATCCCAGAATAACGCAGCTGGTTAAGCACCACAGTCTGATCAAACTGGTCTGGCATCTAAAACAAGCAAGTTCAAAATAAGGACTTTAATAGCAATGGTTAGAGATGTCAGGGGAAATAAACGCAGGGAAAAACATATGAATGTAACACGTACAAAGGCTAAAAACTGGCTACACAATGTCTTAAGCACAGTAACGGCTCAGAACATATGAAAATATATCTGAAAATAAAAGGGTAAATTCATAATATAACTTCCATAGATAAAACATTTACATCCCTATAATCCAATCAGACATCTCTTTCCATTTCTCATATGAAACTAACCAATACAATGCAGGACAAAATGACGGTAAAAACCACAGACCAGCTGACAGTGCAAAGCTCAATTATTTTGTTTCTTTAGCAACTGAACTTACAGTCCCTATAGACAATTCCAAATATTGAAGATACGCTATTATAGTGCTGTGATAGTTTTAGAAAAAAAAGCAAAACAAAATCAGAAAAGATTTAGTTTTTAATGTAGTGACACTTCATCTACAGTTGACAATAACATCTCAAGTCTTAAACATGTTGTATGTCAAGGAGTTTCTATTCTGAACATCAGAGATGTTTTCATCTGTAAATATAAAAAAAAATTCTCCAGGTTTCTGTTAGTTTGCATGCCATTTAGAAACATTTTTTCATTTAGAAAATATATAAACCTAGCCACCCCATCATGAAAACCTGTGAATACTGGTCAGTTGTGTTTCTGCTCCTAGGAGTCCTCCCGTGTCATCTCTGAAGCCTCCAAGTCACCTATGCTTCTACTAGGTCTTGTGTCAGCCAATGCCAAACAAAGCTACACAGGACAGTGCTAATCACCACCCAGCAAAATGCTGACAGTCCTGGCACTGAAATAACACCACATGTAAATACACTCTCTAATTCACCAGCTGGAAGTCCACTTAAACACACCAGTTTACCCTACCGCAGTCATTTGCAGAATTAGAGTGCAGCCTTTGGTATTTTGCAAGTGAAAGTTTGGAAGGCAGGATCTCATAGCTATACTTACTGGTTTATATAAAAACGGAAGTAGCTCACACTCAGCCTAAGTTCTTCAGCTGACAGAAATGAGAGCAAGACCAAGCCCCGAGCAACCGTAACTCAGAGGACTCTCCTGTCATTTATAAAGTTGCTTTAATCGTGCTTCTTGTTCAATTCGGCAAATAAATGACTCCCCCAAATTTGAACTTATCAGAAGTAATTTCATCAAGAACAGACTCAAAAGTTAATTAAAAACAGCTGTCTACACTTTTTTCATCTGTTAATGAATAAAACAAAATACTCTGTGCTAGTGATGGTAACTCATTTGCTAGCTTCAAAAAATATTGATACATTAGCTTCTAAACCCCTCCTTTAAAAGGCAGAATGTCTAAAATAAATTACAATTCTTCCTTTCATTAGTTTCTTCTCTGGAGCAGTGAGAGGCGACTTCTCTGTATGTGCAGCAGCCCTTCTGCACAGAGCTGCCCCAGAGCCACGAGGGCGAACACTTCCTCAGCCCTCACCATTCCACCCACCCCAAAATTTTTTGACCCCTTCATTTGATTCAGGGACTGAAATTCATATGGAAAAATACTACAGCCTGACCCCTCCCCTACAGTCAATAGCACCGAACAAAAAATGAAAACAATTTGTGTTTTCCTTTTTTTTTTTTTTTTTTTCCTTCAAGTGTCTGGTCCCAGTGGTGAGCCCTGCCCTGCTTGGGGTTATCAGCGCTGTGTGGCTGCAGGACCTGATCTGGGCTCAGCTGGTGGATGGGGACGATGGAGAAATTCAGCCACCAACACTGCTGCTGCCCACTGAGATGGGCACGTGGCATCCCAGGGAGGCTCAGGAGCTGCATCCACTGCACCACAGCAGCTGCTGTTGGGGGTTCAGGGTTCTGTCACAGAACCATAGAATATCCCGAGTTGGAAGGGACCCACAAGGATCATCGAGTCCACTCCTGGCACCGCACAGCTCTACCCAAAAGTTTATACCACATGACTACATGTAAGTGCACAGTGCAAACACTTCCTAAGCTCCAACAGGCTTGGTGCAGTGATGACTGCTTCCCTGGGGAGCCCGTTCGAGTGCGTAACCACCCTTCTCAGTGAAGAGCCTCTTCCTGATATCCAGGCTGAACCTCCCCTGTGGCAGCTTGACACCATTCCCTCAGGTCCTATCACTGGTCACTAAAGAGAACAGATTGACTCCTGCCCCTCCACTCCCCCTCGTGAGGAAGTTGTAGGCCATGATGCGGTCCTTCTACCCCTACACATGTTGGCTTAAAGGGCAGCATTCCCCGCCAGACTTGTGGTCAGGACAGCGTGTTCAGATGTGAGAATGGGAGCGGATACACTAAAGCCCGGCAGCAACACTGTGGATGGACAGATGGACATCTCTCCCTCCCTGAAGGAGGGCCTCCTGCTCAGAGCCAGCTGGCTGCTCAACTACCTAATCCTTTTAACACCAGCCCCAGGCACTTAACGAGTCAGAAGTCAGCCACAAGGCTGGTTTGAATGATCATTACTTTTTTTTTTTTTAAGAATAAAAACCCTTTTCATTTCCATCCATGTTTCGATTCACAAGGGAAGAAACATTTTCAAGACTGTTTTTCTTGCAACTACAGAAGTTAGAAACAGCCTTGTTTTGTCACCAACAGCTGAGATTGTCAGTGTCACCCAACTTCAGAAGCTTGGATTTTTAAGCCAAAACTCAACAAACTTCAAGAGATGTTAATGTGGTATCAGCAAAGCAACACAAAGACCAATGCAATTTTTTTACATCAGTGAATTTCCTTCACTTTCCATTACTAATTATTTTTAATTACTCCAAGACACATGAGACTGTTAAATTGGAGGGTCAAATCCTACCCTGGTTTATCACCAGAATTACACCAGTAACAAATCTGGCTGCTCTGAGTAACCCTGGGGGCAGTGGTAAGAGATTGGATGGACTCTATCCTACCCTTCTCAATATGAAGAACCAGAAGGCACAGAACTCCCATCACCTGGGGGTTTTTAACTGGGCCATCCCAGAAACTCTTCAGACCTGAGCAACAAGGAGAGCTGCAGCCAGGCAGGGAGGGAGCCAAAACCCTGTAGTGGGTTTACGTGGCAAGGCTTTGGTAGCAGGGGGCCATAGGGGTGGTTTCTGTGAGAAAGATCTAGAAGCCGCCCCATGTTTGGGAAGGGCCCCATTGTTTTCCAGATCTGAGCCAATAAGCGATGTTGTTTTGCGCCTCTGTGAGAGCATATTTAAGACAGGGAAAAAACTGCTGCGCCACACAGCAGCCGGGAGAGTCAAGGGAGTGAGAAACAGCCTTGCAGGTGCCAAGGTCAGTGTAGAAGGAGGGGGAGAGGTGCTCCAGGCGCCGGAGCAGAAGTCCCCTGTGGCCTGTGGTGAGGACCATGGTGAAGCAGGATGTCCCCCTGCAGCCCATGGAGTACCACGGTGGAGCAGGGTTTCACGCTGCAGCCCGTGGAGGAGACCACGGTGGAGCAGGTGGCCCTGCACCGACGGAGGCTGCCGCCTGTGGAAGACCCCTGCCGGAGCAGATTCCGGGCCGGACCTGTAGCCCGTGGAGAGGAGACCACGCAGGAGCAGGTGATCTGGCAGGAGCTGCTGCCCGTAGGGGAGCCAGGTTGGAGCAGTTTTCTCCTGAGGGATGGACCCCGTGGTACGGACCCATATCTGGAGCAGTTCTGGAAGAGCTGCTGCCTGTGGGAAGCCCACGCCGGATCAGTTCGTCAAGGACTGCATCCCGTGGGTGGGACCCCACAGCACAGGGGACGAGAGTGACCGAGAAGGAGCGGCAGAGAAGAAGTGCTGTAGACTGACCATAACCCCCATTCCCCCGTTCCCCTGCGCCGCTCGGGGGGAGGAGGTGGAAGAGGGTGGATGGGGGGGGGAGGTGCTTTTGGTTTCTTTCCTTTGTTTCTCACTTCTCTAGCTTGTTAGTAATGAGCAATAAATCTTACTATCTGTCTTCTTATGCTGAGTCTGGTTTGCCCGTTACACTAATTATTGCGTGATTTTCTCGTCCTTATCTCAATCCTTGAGCCCCTTTCACATATTTTCTCCCCATTCCTCTTTGAGGAGGGGGAGTGAGAGAGCGGCTGTGGTGGAGCTCGGCTGCCCACTCGAGCGGAACCACGACAAACCCAAAACGATTAAATGCATCCATGGTTTCCCATGTCTTATGAAAACAACCAGAAGAAATAAGAAATGCAGTCCTGTGCACCATATCTCAGCATTCAGCACCTTATGACTTGGTGATACATTTCACATCGGGTAGTTTTCCATTATGGACACAGGGGGTTTCAGCCTCAGTCACATAAATGCTTACAGGCAGGGATAACCTTAAGCACAACTTCCAGTCAGCAGGGCTCCTCGCACTTACGAATCAGTTGCAGAAGCATTTACTGAAGCAGGGCACAAGGACTATACACATGCCACTGCAGACAACTTCTAAGATGGAGAACAATGACCACCTCCACTTGAACTATGCTCAACAGCCACAGCGGTGTTAAGTGTAGAACAGAATAAAATATCCATACAAAAAATATTTCACCTATCTTTGGGGAGACATTACAGTAGCCTTTCAGTACCTAAAGGGGGCCTACAGGACAGCTGGGGAGGGACTCTTTGTCAGGGAGTGTAGCAACAAGGAATAATTAATGGTTTTGAACTGAAAAAGGGTATGTTTAGATTGGATATCAGAAAGAATTTAGGAGGACATTCTTCACTCAGAGGTGGTAAGGCGCTACAAAAGGTTGCCCAGAGAAGCTGCAGATGGCCCATCCCTGGAAATATTCAAGGCCATGTCTGGTGGGAGGTGTCCCTGCCCATGGGAGGAACACAAACACTTTTACCACTAAGTCCCTCCAAAACCCCTCCAATGCACAAAATTGCAAAAGGCTATGGACTCACATGGGTCACAGCCACATTCAGGTACTGAGCAACATCTACGTGGAATTTCTTACTCTTTGATAGCTACGAGTCAGGACTGTTCTATTTGATAAAGGTGTTTTGGGTTTTGCTTTTTTTTTTTTTTTTTTCAGTGCACTCTTTCACAGTACAACTTGTAATGTATCATTTCCAGAATTCAAAAGTTTCCCCTGAGTTTGGGCCAGACAGCACTAATGCCAAGGCTTTAATGTGACCTGGAGTCTGTGCTGGCGAGACTGTGGCTCCTTAAACTGCTAAATGATTGCTCTGATATGCTGTGAGCCTCCTAAAGGGCAAAGCTTCTGCCTAAAATCACAATTAAAAGAAGCCATTAGGATAGACATCTAACACCTACGCATAATTTTCATTATAAAATCGTTCCTTAGATTACAGTCTGACTGAGGTTGGGAAGAACAACATCCCTTTTCCCTGGACAGCACCATAAGTGGAGGCCCCAAGCAAATACCACACACACAAAACTTTTGTGTTGTTGTTCTGCAGATCATTTGCTCCATTCAGACAATGAGGATAATTGACTTTCACCAGTCAGACATCCTTCTTCATCCCAGAACTACTAGCTGCCTCAGAAAAGCACAGCCACAATAATGACAGATTACATACAGTCTCACAGATTTTATTTAGGCAGGAGGAACTTCACAGAGAGATGAGGAGGGAAAAAAAATACCAGCGCCTTGCTTATAGATCATGCTGTGACAATTTGAGTAGGATGATATGTACAGAGATGGAAAAGTTGAACAACAGACACGAGGATATGAAAAAGTAACTTTTTGTTTAAAAAATGGTAACTTTTCTCACTGTCATAGTTCTTTAAATCTATTCTTCTTCACTCCTAGAACAAAGTCTTGGCAATTTAACTCTGGAAAAAAGTAGCATGAATTAAAAACAGGTCAGTCTTCCCCTGCCTTGTAGTGGGTTTTTGCATCCCAAGGTGCACTGATATCTTCTTTTTTTTTTTTTTTTTTTTTCCCCCAGAAATAAAATAACCCCTGCTTGCACAAGGGACTTACTAAACCAGATCTTTCTGAAACAGTTCCCCATGGTCCACTGATCTCCATCAACAACTCCTTGAGTCAAAACTAATGCCAGGCTTTTCTCCTAGACAGATTTGAAACGTGAATAAAATAACTTGTAACACCTAGTCTAGCTGAACTGATAGGAAAATCTCTGCATTCCCATTGTTTGTCTTTATTAAACCACGTGACACTCAGTGATTCTTATCCACGCACACTACTTGGCAGCCTCTACTCGTGCCAAGGATTCAGTCCAGCAAACTGAAAGAAGTGAAAAGGAAATGGCTGCAGTCTCAATAGGAGAATACATTGCAAAGATAGGATATGGGCAGGGTCTAGGGCACTCTTGCTGTCATTCAAGGGCCCTGAACTGCAGTGCCGTCCACATTGGTCACTGTCCTACCCTGAACAAACACTATCTTACCTCTCTACCCCTGTTCCTCCAGCCACCCACTGTTCAGCTCCTTGCACCACCAACTTTGATGGTGTCTGCTCCTTCACTAGGGTTTCAACCCCAGAACTGCTACACTTAGAGCAGAAAGAGCACGACAATCTGGATGTCCTCTCCAAAGAAGCGAAGCATCAATTCCACGTATCTAAGTCCATGCAGAGAAAGATTAAGAAAATAAACCCTCTATGGTCTTGTCAAGTATGCAACGAAATGTAGCTGGAAGAGATTTGGGTCAAAAAAAGCAGCAAGTTTGATGCTGGCTTTGTTTTTGAAGATGTTTCCTCATTATCCCAGAGTATGTATATGTCTACACAGACAAATACCATGAAAGTACAGGTAGATAAAAACAAAGAGTACATCACAGCTAAACGGTTTATTTCATATTTCCACTTCATGGCAGCAGAAAGTCAAGCACTGTTTGAATAAACATAAAATAACAGTATTTTGCATTTTCGCATGTCCAAATTCTCTTGGGTTTCCACACAACCCCCTTCCCCCCCCCCAAAAAAAAAAAAAAAATCCTTTAAAAAGTACTAACACTGCTGGTGGTAACTTGACAGAAAAAGAGCATACATATATTAAATCAACACTTATGCCTCAAAAAAAATCTCTGGCAAACTCCAGGTCAGATTTCACTGCAAACTCAATAATGATATGCTGTCTCATTTATATAATCTCTACAGGTCTGAACATGAAAGTACTACATTTACCAGCAGCAAGCATTTACACGATTAACTGATCTTCTCTGCAATTCCAAATACCGCATCTGACCCGCATGATTTATCTTCCAACCCTAAACAGCTCAGGTAAGTGACAAACTTCAGAATTTTGTCATACTCATGCTGCAGGTTAGAGATGCCAGTGTTAAAAATAATACTGCATAGAAAGAACACGGTAATTTTAGAGTTCTTCAATTGTACCAAAACAGTCAAAGGAGGAGACTTAATAAATTAATGTAAAAATGGTTTTGTATTTATCCTCTGCCTGTCATTCAGCTTACTTAACAAGTAAGGATGTCTCAAGGATATTTTAAAGAAAGCAGCCATTTAAGAGCTATGCAGCAGTTGGTATTTCCACACTGACCCTTTGCACTGAAGTTTAACGATTTCAACTGGGTCAGGAACACTACTGAGCTAGGTCCATTGACAAAGATGTCACATTTCAGGTCTTGCTTGTCTGTAGCAAAGATAAGAATTCAAACTAGCTTCATAACTGGGGGAAGGATGCTGAAATGACTCTGACTGGCTTGCTGTGATTTTTTACTTTCATCAACAACAGTCAAACTAACAATCCTGGAGCTATTTAAATGAGTTTGCTAGTCAGTGTCCCTGTAGTCTTGCATTTCAGATAAATTTTATTTTTGGGTGTTTCGCATGAACTAAATGCTACCCTGAGAAAACACAACAGCCTCTTTGTGAACCTTCCTTTCTAAAGGTGTCTGAAGACAGGATTTGTCTACTTCTCTCAGTAGTGGTGATTTAAAAACCTAGAGGAATGCAACCTCCTCAAAATGACAGTGTATAATTTCTTACACACTAATTAAAACTTCATGGAACAGGAACGGATTGTTAAAGGCACAGAAATCTCCAGTATTTAAGCCTAAATTATCTGAGTATGTTTAGAGCCTTCTCTGCTCAAGCTAAGTTTTTTGCTGAAGTGAGCCTTTGCTACTTGAATACATTATTTAGCGAGTCCATTGAAATGCACAGCAGGTCTCACAGCCATTTGTCCCCAAACAGTGGCTGCAGGACCATCCATGTGAGACAGCCGATTAAGAGCATTTGGAAAAAGCAGGATTTAAGATTTGGAGCAGCTCTGGCAGGGCCCCAGGGCAGCACCAGAAGGTGCAACTCACAGCAGAGACCCCAGCTGGAACTTTTTATGGACCCTCCTTCTCCACCTGTGAGTAATCCATTGCCATTTCATCTGAGGTCCTCCTAATTAAAACCTCCAAACCGTGCAGACTAAACCCTGATCTGGCCTCATTCTCCCCACATTGTGATCGGTCAGCAGGCCTCTTCTGAAGAGAATCAATCAGATCGATCAGGCTGCCTGATAGCTACAGACATACCATGAAGAAACACACTGTGAGGTACTAATTGCAAGGACAGCTGTCCTCCCTTACCAACCCCGTGTCAGGACAGCCAACACCAGTGTCACCATTGTTCATTACAATGGTCAAGAGAACAATGCCACATGCCTGTGCCATACATACACTGCTCCATGTCTGCTGAGCCTGCACACAAACCAACTGCACATGGTGAAATCCTGACCCTCCAGGTCAGCGGTGACTCTAGATAACTTACACAGACCAGGACTCCACCCGTGTTGTGTTTTCATTTTTTTTTCACCATACTTTTAGTTGTTTACAGCAGACTTTTCAACCTTTTTTTTTTTTTTTTTTTAATTTGACAGTTTATTGGAAGGCTGGCCATAAGTCCGTTTCTGTATCTAAAAGCAGTAAATCCCATTTTAGGATGGTTACTATAATGGGATTTTTTTCTTGCCTGCGTGGCACAGATAATGGTGTTTAGTATCATGCTTTTATTTTTGAAAGATCCAAAGGTTTATTGGGGGTAGAAAATTAGGACAAAAATACTTGAGAACCTGTTACTAAGATTAATTTCATCTTACATGGCTGAAGCCTGACATAGGTGTAAAACCATTTCTTCTAACTATCACTGTAAGAACCTAATCCTGTCTACTTTTTTATGTCTACTGTAGCATTACTACAAGTAATCTCACACTTTAGTCTGTGAAATCCTCCAAATAGCGAGTTCTCACTAAAATGCTAACAGTATTACTTCAGCAGTGGTACTGTGTTAAGCATCCTGAAATAGTACTGCAGATGACTTTTGTCACCACTGTTGCAATTCTCCTTGCTTTCCCAGGGTGACACAAAATTAAGCAAGCCTTTTGGAGGCTTATGGAGTCTGCAGCTCCATAGGAAGGGAGAAGATACAGGGATATCATCTCTTCTTCCCTATTGCAAGTAGAAATAAAGAGGTAGAAATGGCTGGGAATAACCTCAATTCCAGTCACAAGACCTTACTGGCTACACGTGGGTGGAAGGAGCTAACATTGCACTCACAGGAGGACAAAGACACCAGTTCATGAAGCACAAGGAGAGTGGCAGATAAACAGTAAATCCAAATCGCACTGACCTGAGTTTCAGTCCCAGGACACCAACCTGCCACTTCCTCTTGATCTGGGCACAGTCTCTTCCTTTAGGACTGCACACCTGAATGCCATTTAGGACTTGAGTCTTCTGTTTTGGGGCATTGCTCTTAAGAAAATGCTAAAAATTCTCTGGTATTTAAGAAGTTGGTTTAGTGATTTGTGGGCTATCCTGTGTTCCTCAGCTGTGTGACTGCTACTGAAATATTGCATCCAAATTGAAGTGCAATAAAGGAAGATGCTAAACTGGAAAGCATTTAGAAAAGAGTCATGAGAATAAAGATCAGACTGAAGAAAAGCAGCAAGGGACTTCAATAAGAGCCTTGAGAAGCTCATCAGTGAGAAACCTGCAAGGCCTTGATGATAATCTGTAAGTAGCTAAACTAAGAGTTTACCTTCAACAACAGTTTCTAAAATGTAGCAGATACACACATGAAGAGCATGAAAATCAACAGAAGACATATTTAAACTAGAAGGCATGACTTTTCTCCACTCCCCTCAAATGTGTTAACTGGAATTGCTTACTCCTGATGGTGGGACCCTCTAAAACCACTAGACCCTTCAAGAAAATGCCGGACTTCCTTCTTCCAGCAGGTGCTATTTTCCCTACAGTTTGCCATGCAGCTGGTTCAACTAAATGATCTCAGCGATCCCCTTTCAGCACTCTATTTCTGGAAAAAATGCTAATTTATTTATTTATAAAGCTCAGCGCTGGCTTCTATAACCTTTGGTATGGGAATTCCCAAACACGGACTTTGTGTCGAGGATAGGAAGGAGACGCCCAGCTCCTGACCCACAGTACTCATTGTAATCCAAAACTGCACTTCCCAGACACAAGCTTCATCTTGGCATGGAGCAGGTTCATTTCTTATGCAAGTATTTGACAGTCCAGCAAGGGAAGTTTGGCTGACTTTCTAAGGCACAGGCTGCAGCACTGTGGACTAGATTAGATTAAGTCATTACAAACCCTTCACACGTTTGGCACCAAGTAACAAAAACATCCTTCACATCATCAACTCCAACCTTTAAAAAAAGGAAAAATCTTACAACAATCAGGAATCACACCTCTGAAAAACATACAGTTTAAAAGTAATAAACAAGTTTGAGTTATTTTTAATTAGATGTGGAGCGTATGTGCTTGTTGCATGTCCACGAAGGCCAGCAACTTTCTAGTTGAAAATCAAAAAATGGACTCAAGCAACATTAGGAAGTAGCACTTGATCGCACCCTTTTTCAGTAATGCAGTCACAAGTGGTTTTCTTTTTCTCTGATGCATTTCGCTCCTACACAAAGTTTGTTCTCTCACCAGACCAACAGAGAAGCCTACAGAATAAAGAGCCAACGTAACACACAGATGTGCTGCTTTTGCAAGGAAGTCAACTTTCCAGTGCAATTCCTGCATCGAGGAAAAGATCTGAATTAAAAGAGTTATCTCCTAAGGAGTCCTCTCTCTTCTTCTTCATGTATCAAGACTTTTGTCAGAAAGTCGTAATGGGAAATTAGCCAGGTTTCAATCCCAGCCAATATCTGATATGTGTAAATTAGGAACTCTGCAAAATATTCTGCCGTGCAGCTTTGAGTTGCTGGGAAACCAGAGGTCGGGCTGCACTGAAAGGGCAGATTATTCCCATCCCAGCAAAGGCACAGGGCTCCATTCACTGCATGGCCCCCGGCTCTCACTGCTGGGTCATGGCACTGCTGCAGCCACCGCTCCCGAGGCACAAGCGCTCCTCGGGCCCCCGGGACCCCTGTGCTCAGCCTGCAGGAGCTGCAGGCTTGCACAGCTCTCCATGCCGAAGTTACCCCTTCCACTGCCACATAAAACTTGCTATTTCACATCACTACCAAGGACCTCCTGCAGTCTAGGGGTGTCCAGGACATCCAGGGGCTGCTTTAAGTTTTAAAACCTGTAAGAGTGTATTTCAGATCCTTCAGATTCTTACATTCAGATACGGTGTTAGCGTGCAGAAGGACTATCAGGCTTACAGAAGAAAGTCAGGAGGATCCCCATGATCAGCACAGACATCTATCTGGCTGACTAGAGTTGCGTGATGGCCTGGATAAATGACCCAGCTTAATCCCGTATAATCAGTACATTAATTACACCTGCTTCTTTTATCTCAGTACGTCTCAGATAGCATCAGTCTAACTTTGGCATTTTTTTTTTTAGGATTTGGTCCTTCATTCTTGCTGCTCTTCTATCTCTACACATTCTTACATTATGCATTCAGGGCTTGCTCTGCAAATCTACACCCAGCTAGAACACCAGATACCAAGGCCAACTGAAATGCGCACACATCTGTGCGTGTGTTTGCAGGGGAAGAACAGAAAATGAAGGCAGTTGTTTGTTCTTCTGTATGTGCATATCACAGAAAAAGGCAATGCATTTGTTCTCCTAGGACTCCTTTGTTGAAATGCAACAGATCCCCCCTCTTTAATTAAGAGTTGGAAAGTCTCCTACATTAGTTCTTTGATGTTTGAGAGTACCACATCAAAATCAAATTATTTTTTTTTTCTGTTAATTCTGAAATTTCCACCTTAAGCCAAACAAAAAACCTCTTTAGTGATTTCTTGATATACTATCTAAACAAAGGGTGGAGGACCTCTTTCCCCCTATATTCCCTGCCGTGCTGCTGCAGCGTCCAGGCTGACTGAACAGATGAGTCAACATCAGCAGCAGAAGGTTGGCTAGAGCAGCAGCTAGCTACCCACGCTTCCTAACAGCACTGCTAACAATTTCACCTGGCAGACCAAAAACAAACAAAAAGGACACTGTGATTTCATTGCTATAGATAATATATTGGCAAACGCTAACGCTTGCAAACAAAGTCACTGTATACTTTTCTCTCACAAAAAAAAGTTGCACCAACTTAGATGTACTTGTTTGTTCCAGTTCCCGTGTAGCTTGTGAAATAAGAGCTACCTACAGAGTCAACTGACTTTGCAGTATTTGCATGATTCAGAGTTACCCAAAACAGATGGCAAGAATTCTCCCTTAACACCAATATGCCATTTTAAAAAAACAATTAGTGCAGCTATTAAGTGATCTAACTGCATGTGTGTATCTATATGAATACGTGGCTATTTATATATAGTATAAGTATCTGTATAAATATATAGATACACATTCAAGTAGAGAATGAATTATAATAGATGATAAAATGACATCAGTGCCTAATTAATTTAACCTTCAACCACCACCTCAGTGATTTAACTGGGATGTCACTGTTCATCTCCATGAAGCATGCAGAATTTACATTCAGGGACACTGATCAATGGCCCTTTGTTTCCCTAAGGCAAGTTCCATCTTTTCTTAGTTACATGAAGCACATGCTTAGTTAACTCTATTTCTTTTTTTTTTTTATTAAAAAAAAAAAAAAAATCCTGTGGAAAAAAGCTCTGCCTTACTTATGGTTTTACAATCTGCTGTGTCACATTTAAATAAGAACATGGCTCTTTCTGCCCCCCAGAAATGTATTTTTCTCTATCCCTCTTCACCATGATCAGAAAATCTGGAAAATACAATCATGAGACTCCATGACTGGTAAGATGCATTTTCACTGCTGGCATACTCAGCCTAGGTTTTCCTGGGACTGAAGAGCATTGTGGACTGCACTTCACTGGAGCAACAGGTGTGAAGCGTCTTCCTTCTTTGCACAGATGACTTGCAACTTCAGTCTGGGTACACAGTTGTAAGAGTGCTGCACATATGCCTCGCTTTCTTCCTTTTTTTTTTTTTTTTTCCCAAAGCTGTGTGACAAGAGGCATTGTGGCTCCAGGTACTCTATTATGTGCTGACCAGCACACCCAAAGCAGCATGAATAACTTAAACCATTCAAACATGCTCACTGAAGCCAATAAGATGTATATGCCCTTTAAGAACTTGGCTGATCTTGAGATGCTCTAGGTTGAGCATGCCAGTGGTCACAGGGAAACAGCAATTTTGGATGGCTGAACAGCAATTTCTTCTCCGAGAAATTTATACACTGGCACTCGGTATACAACAAAACAGAACCCTTACATGTTTAAGTCAGAAAGAGACACTGAAGATAGAATCAGCTTTCCTAAACAGGATTTTGTTTGCTCTGTGAACGATTTGATTACATTAACAACTTCTGTGATGCTAACTTAAGTGCTAGCCCACTTTTAGCAAACGTCACCATTTCTGCCTTTGAAAGACTACTTAGTTAATGATAGTGTAGCTCTGAGGCTGGACACCATCTCTTCTTGGCTAAATATGCACAAGTTGTGTGGCTGGCAAACTGTAGGTAGACATACTGGTCCTTTTCATGCTGAATCTGGGGCAGCCATTCATTTGAGAAAGCCAGTGTCACAAAAGGTTTGGCATTTATCTGGCTTTCTGGAAGTATATATATTCTCTCAATTCATCTACTTTATCTTTGCTTGATTATAAAAAGTTTGAGACCACCCAAATCCCCTAGTTACTATATACCTAATGTTTAAGATTTCCAGGTCCAGAGAGAGTAAGTTTTGAAAATGCCATTATAGATCTCATCATGTCAGCTCTGAAAATACAGCACAGCATTAGTTCGGCAACAAACTTGCCTTTTCTACACCAAACACTGTGTAATGCTCACAGGTGTGTGAGACAATCCAAGGTGGCAGCCAAAACTAGAAACTTCTCAGTGGCCTGAATGATTTACACAGTGCAAAGTGCTTCTTGGCTCATGTGCAGAAAACCAGGAACTCTGCAGACCGGATGCCTGAAGTGTACACTTACCCCGTGCTTGGGACCAAACAACAAAATTAATGCTGTCCACAGAGCCTGCAGAGTTCTGCTTTCTACCACCTCCACAGCAAAGCTCCAGGGAGCTGAGTCCTGCCGTCCAGCTCCTTATTGCTGGAGCAGGGAGCACACATCAGGAGCTTAGGGGAGACAGACCAACAACAGCAACCTCAAACTCTTCCTGTAGATCAGGCTAATTGCCATCATGCAGGTAGGACTCAGCTGTTGTCCTGCAACATGGATTTTACAACTAAATTCTACTTCATACAACTAAAAATGCAATCTCATTTCTCTAACATTGACATAACAACAGTGTTAAGAATGGACATGCCTTGCTTCTTAGATGTATCAACTTCCTAAAAACACTAGAAAACAATTTGAGTGTTTTCAACAAAATTAAGATGCATTGATGACATTTCAGCCAATGTTTCATGTCTGAAGTATGTTACAAGGTAACTGCAGTTGTACTTAGTCCTTATGAATTTATCACAGTGAGTTTTTCTCCCATGAAGTCTTTGCTTATTTGCAGTACACTCTGATTAAACTAACAAAAGCCACACACACATTCACAGGTACAGTTAAATATGAAAACAAAGTTTAAGAACTGACCCAAGTCTACTCTTCAACATTACCATTCGCTCTTAACATAACTTTTATATTCTGAGGGTGCCGCTGACAAAGATTTGTGAATAGCTGGGACAGTACTACAACTTCCAGATAATTCCTATCAGCAATCTAGCTGTATTGAAAAAAATCAATGTTATTATGCTTCTATTTATATTGCAAGGTACACAGCTCATAAGTACTTTTTTTTTTTTTTTTGAATAAGCAAATAACAAATGAGAAACAAAATGAATGCTCCCCTTTTTGAAGCTAAGCAGTTTCAGCAAAAGAAATACCGAATACCTTTAATTCATGTTCCACACAACAAAAATACCACCTACTTTTTGACCTACCGCCACTGTTACCACTTGGGGTTTAAAAGGACGTATCTTAACATCAGTGCGAGAAGAACAATCAGGAGTTATGAGAATCCCCTTTCCCAGTCCCATACGCACTTTATCAGATCATATCACCTCCATCTAGATTTGCAAGGCAAATCTAGGGTTGCTCGTCTTGAGACCAGAATAAAACTCCCATAGACTTCAATGACACAGGATCAAACCCATTCCCTTCACAACAGGTTCTCTCAAGCAATTTTAGACTAATTTTCTACCCTGTGGCTGAATTCTAATGTTCGCAGAGGCAAGCTCTTTAAGTGGGAAAGCAAGAACAAAATGAAGATCCCAGAACAGAGCTGTTCTACTTGCTGGGCTGTGGGGTTTGTTTCATGGGGGGCAGAAGGGGGCAAATGACACAGAGCAAGACAAAATACAATGCTGTCATAATATCCTTTATGTTATTAATATATATACAGGCACATTCAGTTTCCTGTGTTTCTGCAGTGAAAGAATTATTTTCTCAAATGCATCCCATCAAGTTTCACCAGAACTAAAAGAGCAGTTTAAACCTCTGGGTACTGCAGATATCTCACTGGACTCTCCCACCCCCGAATGCATTCATCCCCACTGACACTTTTCTGCAATGTAATCAAAGCCAAACTACAGCCGTGCCTTATGCTGTAATAAAGTGCAGGGATATTACATTCCTAAACTTTACATAGCTGGTTCTCCTGAATCTATGCCACGAATTGCTAAACAACAGAAAAGATCTTTCTCCACAAAGCAGACCATCGCCACAGCTCAGATCTTCCCCCCTCTGCACACACAGCTCCAGCTCTGCTGACTTTTTTCCTGCTCTGCGAACAATCACTCCTTTAACTTTCAAACAGAGCATGATTTAGTAAAGCAGACCGCTTGGAAGGAAAGTTCTCCTGGTGTTCAAAAATATGATTAGACCCGTAATTTAGTCATTTGTTCATAAACCTGATTCTGCACACATTTAACCTCTTTAAAAGAAAATTCAAGACCAGAAACATTTCCAATACAGCTTGCTCTGACAAACTCCAGGCATTTTCTTTTCTCTTTCTACAAGTCCACTGCAGCTCCAAGCATGCAAGATTAAAATTATTAGAAGAAAAAGAAAAAAAAAAACACACACACACAAAAAACAACTGCATGAATTAGACCCTTACCTTTTAAGGCTTTTTCACCCTTCAGCGTTCACCCATTGTGGAAAACTGAATCTTTAGCAGTTGCAGCTATGCACACACACAGACCAGGGCTTTCTTCAGCTCACTGGTATTTCAAGTCTTTCATGTGATATCTTTGGCTGTACTTGCTTAATTCATTCCTGCTGCACTCAAAGGAAGTCAAGCCTAGCGAGGGCTGGCTCTACAGCAATTGCTGTAGATATTCCTGACTAACAGGACAGCAGGGCTAATCTCACTTTATAAGCATCAAGAATGTAAATATATTTCACAGCCAACAAATTCCTAAATCTTAAGAGATAAAACGCACAAAATGCCCTGAGACACAGTTCAGCAAGGGAGTTACGAATGCTGAAGTTTTTGCTAAAGAACAATACTCTCTGCCCCAGCTACGCTTTTGGAGTTTTAACGATGGCTATTTATCATGGACTCTGCATATTCCCTTGTAGTAGTTACCATGAGAACACAGCAAACAGGATTTGAATTTAAATTGCCACCTAGAGATGCGGGAGGACTTTTTTGTTGTTGTTGTTGCAGTTAGAAAAGGAAAACTCCAAAAGCTTGATGAAGTACACACTTTTTCCACGCATGCATTTGCATGACAATGCTTGCAATTCAAATACTTGGTGCCAATGCACCAGAAGGAAGAAAAGCCAAGTTCTTTGCTTGGTATATATAAAAAGAAACTACTTCAGATTTGCGATCAGCAGTTGCAGTTCTGCAAATGCCTGTCCATGCCACCTAACCACATACAAAGGAATTCAGAAAACACGCAAAGAAGCCAGCAGGTAGTGCAAAATGCAGAGTAAGACCGGTAAGACCC
Organism: Anas platyrhynchos; assembly: GCF_047663525.1. NCBI lineage: Eukaryota > Metazoa > Chordata > Aves > Anseriformes > Anatidae > Anas > Anas platyrhynchos. The sequence goes on along the minus strand of NC_092588.1, from coordinate 87,998,240 downwards.
TCTGCTGCTGGCAGAACAACTGCTGCAGCAGTCCAAGTTCTTCTCACTTTTAATTACTACAAGTATCAGCTCAGAAAGAATAACTACACAGCAAGCATTGCACTTGAAAAACACTCCAACCCGAGGGTTTTCTTTTTCCCGCACAGAATTGGTCTGGAGCTTGCTGCTTGGGCCACCTCCTCCCAAAGCAGCGTCTGCTCTCCACGCAGCCTCCCAGCCTGCTCCTGCAAGGACACCACCACATTTACCATCAGAGATCTGACAATGACCTGTGGACAGACTCCCACCAAATGCTCTTTCTGGAGAGCCTGGCAACTGGGCACTTTCACAAAATACTCAAAAAAGTCTGTTTGCCTGCACTGCCTGGGATTTGATGCCATCTTTGCAACACAGCACCTGCTCCCTCCCCGGTAGCACCCATCCCAGCTCTCGAGCTTTAAACACCTCCCTTTTTACAGTCCTTACACGTGGTCACTGGAAAAAACTCTTAATACACTTAAGCAAAGGGATGCCTTGTCAGCCCTGCTTAGTTAGCAACAAACCTTGATGAAGAAGAAGGACATGCCTGTCTGGGCAACTGCCTGGAGAGAGGAACGACCTGCTTCAGCCCAGCAAGCAGCTGTGCTCTGAGACAGGGATAAAGGGGCACCCCGGGCAGCATTACTGGCACGCTGCGTGAAGACAGCACAGAAGCTGGGCAGTGCCTGTGCAGCGCAAGACTCGCTGCAGGAACCGTCTTGTTCCATGGGTTCAGATCCACACGTAACGTTACTGCTGGCACTGCGCAAGCAAGGATTGCTTTCCTTACACCCACTCCCTTCATCACTTTTACCTGAGGAGTCTTCTAGTGCCTGACCTAATTAATTACTTAAGTGATGTGCCAGAAAATGATGCAGCTGGGACATAATCCACAAGTCTTGATTTGAAGCTATGTAATTCTGCAAAACCCAAGGCGACAAGATCCAGGTAGCTGAATTAAGCCGTGTCAGCTGGGCACGGTGCCACACCTTATGACTGTGCCATCCTGATGAAGAATAAAGCCTTATGAGAGCTAGTTAAAGCAATAAGGACAAATAGTTCATAGTTGGCCCTGTGTACTTGTGGCAAGAGATGTGAGAGCAGGGAAACATGCTCTGCTTTGGGGAAATGGCTGGTCTCTCCAGGAGCATGAGCCCGAAGAGCAGTGCTCTGAGCCATACCCGGACTGCCTCAGCAAGTCTGATCCATGCTCAGAGCCTGCGGCTCTGCTTCCTCCAGCAGCAATGACAGCAGTAATTGGCAGCCAGAGAGCCTTCTTAAGACAAATATTTATTGAGAACAACTGAGATTAAAGACAAATTTTTAAAATAGGCAGGAAGGATCTCTAATACACGAGCAATTACACACCTATAAATGAATACTGCCAGACCATAACTTTCTACAGACAGTACCACACACCCCCTGCAGTTGTAGCTGGGCCTTTACTTTCAAAGTATTACAACAGGGAAGTTGTACGGACAATGATCAGGCTTTCTGTTCCCTCCTTATGGACATCCAAATTTACCTCATAATGTGCCAGCTCCCAGCACCAGCAACCATAGCAGCTTCACTGCAGAAGGGCTACCCCAAGGCTCTACAACTGGGTCAGTAAACCATAAAGATGCCTCCATTTGGAACCTAATGTTTTAAATGTTTTAAAAATAAAAATAAAAATAAATAAATATATTTAAAAAAAAAGAAAAACAAAACAAAACAAACCACCCCCCCCCCCAAAAAAAAAAAAAAAAAAAAAAAAAACACAACCAAACAACAAAAAACACAAAGACATCTACATGCCAGTCTGCTGACAGACTGAGGCTGGTGTATAAAGTATATGCTTGAGATACAACTGCAGTAGGATGTGCATAAAAATTTGAAGCCAGACCACTGTATTAAGGATTTTTTTTAAATAAAGATTTCTAAAAATAAGTATTTTATCCTGATGGCTAACAATCCTGTGCTGAAGGTTTAGCCTTGAAGTTCAGAGCCTCCCATCCCGCATCATTCAGGTTTTATGTCAGGGCTGTTTCTTGCTGCATTGGCATTACAGTTGCTCTGTTTCATGCATATTTCTGCAAAAAAAAAAACTCTCTACAAGGTAAACTCAGTAATTCATGGAGTCAAGGTTCAATACGACAATACTGTAATTCCAGCCTGACCACCAGTACACATACTGCTGAACTTGTACCTGCTCTACACCCTGCGTACAATCATCGTCGCAGATGGGACCAAGCTGTTCTTCCATTGTTCCTTTGTACCACGTTCCTGAGCTGTACTTCTAATTGGTGTTTAGGTTGCTATCATGCCATACTTATGTCTGTAATGATTCAGAGCTATTTTAAGAGTACAATTTTCATTCAGACGCCAAGTGAAATAGGTTTGCATCTTATTTGGTATTAGGGGACATGCTACTTGCTATTCCACAGTGTCTCATGGCTATTAATGACCCATGCCTCAAAGCACACTGCAGGTGCCAATAGTGTTACCTTGATCCCTTTAAGTGGCTCTGTCCCCAGAAACGCTGTTAGCAATCTTACTGCCTTGATACTAATTTTCCCAGAATGAATATGCACATGATGACAGGACTCCTAAGTAGCAGTAACCCTCACAGAATCTATTACAGACCTTTTTGTACCAGCCTTTCTTTGAATTGCAAAGCTATTAATGGTTTTCCTGTTTCTCCCTGTAACCCCTAGCTTTGCAGTAGAGGTTTACAATACAGGTTTAATTTTGTCTCATTTCTTTACCTCATCTAGTTAAATTTAAAGATTAAATATATATAAAATAACTGCAGAGAAAAAAAATGCCCTTTCAGAGATCAAACGCTTCAGAGAAGGCTTTCATCTTGCCAGTAGCTAGACTATCACTGCAACACAGGAATAAGACCAACAATAAATGAACAGAAAGCAAAGTCAACAGAGGCTCAGCACTTCTGTTCCTCAAAGAAAAAACAAAAAACAAAACCACATCTGGTCTGCATCAAGAATTTGATGCCAACTCTAGTGAAACCAGGATTTTGCCCATCAGGATCAAACTGGATTAAGCCCTGAGCCTGCTCACTTATGTGCATGAGAAAACAGCAGTGGCTGAACCTGTCTCAAGAGCAGGGAATTACAGGAGCAAGCTGTACTAACCAAAGTTTTAAAATAGATCAGCACAGATGAGGCCGTTTCAGAGAAGAACACCAACACTAGAGGTAGGGGCCACCCACAGGGATTATACCAACATTAAGACTCTGAAGAAAAGTTCTGAATGGAGGGGAACTCGAGAAGTCACTTGAGCCAACTGTCTGAGGCTGGCTCCTTCTGGCCAATGGGAGAATTTCTGTCCCTGGAAGAGATCGCATAGACCGTTCAGAACTTAGATTTACCCAAACTGACTCCTGTTGTTAAGCACAAAGGCTTAACAACTTTTTATTAGTAAAAGCAAACCTTGAAGAAACATGCAGCTAAGTTGCTGTAGAAGTAGATGTAGTTTGTTTTTAAAAGACTTCTAAAAAACAAACAAATAATATGCACAGAAAGGATGGATGAAGAACAGAAAAGGCAAGGTTGCCAGTATGAATCATTATCAGATAGAAAAGGAGGCAGGAAAAGAAACATGAGGGAAAAAAAAAAAAAAGAGAGAAACTTGTGTGAAATTTCAGAAGGATGAAATGATATGTAGCTCTGAATGCTGCATTGAAGTTGAAGGGAATGAAGGAGAAAGACCCTTCATTAGCAGAAAACACTCATTAAGCATTCCAAGTGGAAAAGTTTCCACGTTATGGCTAGTCAGAAGAGACTGGAAACTGTGAAGACAGATAGACTGATTGTTTAGGGGTCTCCCAAAGATTAATGGGTCCTCTGTTCTTCTGTCTGAGGCCTGCTTGCTGAAATGTCTTGTGACAAAAGGTCATGTACTCTATGTGCTCCCTTTAGGAAATTGCTCTAATGAGTGTAGATCCCGCTTTGATATGTAAATGTTTAGTATTTTATTGCATGTGCTGAATTGTTTTTGCTTGCCACTGTAACATATTTGGAAATTAAACTTTTGATCAATTAAATATCAAATAATTACTGTAAATTATCATCTCTCTTATCCAACATGAATAAACTTTAATGACTAGAAGAGCGGAGGAAGTCCTGTCTGCTGCATGTTCTGCTTTTCAAAGCTTTGAATGTCTTCCATCTGCTCAACCTCATTCACCTACAGAATTCAAACATGCTTCTATGGTAAAATAGCTCTCAGGCACCACCTCCTCCTCTCCAGAATTTCAGAGGATGCTCGCTGATAGATGTATTACCTATTCGTACCCAGTCACGAGAGTAACGACTAGTTTGAGAGGCTTTGCTCTTGACAACACAACTTCTGCTCTTTCCTTTCAGAGCCCTTCTGGTCCAGCTCTCCTTTACTGCTGCATATTTCAAAAAAGCAATTAAAATGTCTCTTTCTTTCAAATCATTTGTTAATTCTCAAGCACCATTTAAATTAAATACCTTTTGAAGGGTGGCATTTTAGCATTCCATGTCACTGCCACCACAGAGTAAAACCTACAGACAGAAAACATACTGAAAGCATCCTAATTTCTCCATTTTAGCATCTCATCTGAATGTTTCTGGCATTTATGTTTCTATCCAGCCCTGCACAGTGAGGCACATATGTGGTAATCCCTGACAGTTCATGTGTTGCTAACGTCCCTCTGAGCTGTGCCAGTTCACAGCTATGCAAACCAACCCACCCTGTGTTCCTTTGTCTTGCTGAAAAAAAGCAACATGTCATACGGCAGGACGAACTATGAAAGACAACTCTAACATGATGCACATCTTCAGAATCCAGCCAAGCTACAGAAGAGCTAGATGTCATCCACAGGCCTGCCTCTGCAGAGGTGTTGCAGCAGGAGGAATACCAAAAACTACACAAGACTGGCACTAAAAATCACCATGTCTGTGAGATGGAAGAAACAGACAGCAGTGCCCAGCAGACAAAACTTAAAATATTGAATTCCAGAAATGCATTCTGAGAATACCTTCCTGAGTGCAAAATGTCATTCACAAGTATTATGTACTATTTTCCTCCTTGTTTCCCATCAGGTCTTCTACTGCGCCAGCTCCAAGTAAAATGCATGATCCTTTCCCTACTACAACATCAATCTAGTTCTTCAAATAGGATTTCTTTAATTTGATTCAACAGCTTCACCAGGTAACTTGCAATGAAATTAAAGCAAATGGAAAACAAGGACAAACACTTTTGTGTGAGTTTTCATTGATATTTTTGTGCACACTTTGAAAGGGACTGTCTACAGGAATTTCCAAATCTCTTTTTCTGCACAGAAACCTACAATTAGATGTGGTTTCCTGAGACTGAAGCTGTCTCAAGATTCTCTAAAGCTTCTGCTTTCATAGATGCTAATTCTGTGAGAACTTTAATTTTAGTAAAATGTATGTGCAGATACAGTAGCATATGCCAAATTCACCAGGGATGGAGCATTCCAGTGGGAAAAGACTGTGAGAACAACAAGGACTATTGGAGTGGGAACTCAGTGGTTTTCTTGCAATGGAAACACAACAAGCACCCAGTCCTTGCATCAACCATGGCAAATCCTTGTGACTTTGGCACTATAGAGATGAGCTTTACTTGGATGCAAATGGACAAACAAGAAAAAACACTAGAGTTACGGAAATTCGTCTTATATTCTAGTGGCAGCAGGTGGGCTTTATGAGGGCTGTGGGGCTTCCAGAAATAAATGGGAGCAGGGAAAACAGGCTTTTCAAAACTGCACTCCCTCAGTGATCAGGAACGTTGCTACACACACGTGCTCATCGAACCCAGCTGCCAGCAAAGACTCTGTCATCCATGGGGTTTTGGCTGCCTTGTGGCTGCAAATCAAAGCATACTCAGAGCATGAAAGACTTCAGAACACAGAAAACAGGTCCCATTTGCTTACTGGCTAGTTCCTCTTGCTAAGGTGCCCACAATCTGCATGTTATTTCACATACTACGAGCAACAGTGCGAAAGCGTAGTTAAAAACAGTTAGCAGCTGAAAGCATGTAAGGTCAGAGACATACCATACAGACAATCCAAAAAAGCTGGGAAATCTGGAAATCTGCCTGGTTTGATGTTTCATTGTCCTGATTAACTACATAACTCATATAAATGTAGTATCTAAAACCAGATTTATAGCAAAGTCAGCTATTTGCATTGTGAAAACCATAAAGCATTTTTCCTAGTACCTCTACTTGTCGCATTTTTACATATACAGACCATACCAAACAATGGTCTATAAAGCCAGAAAATGACACACAAAATCCCACAATATCAGGACCAGCTAACAATATTAACTTCAGCAATTACTATACTGTTACCTTCATCTTCTACAGAGCCCTCAAACATATCTAATTAAGTCTTGATATCTTCTTTCATTATCTGCAACTCAAAGACGAATTGATACAGTAAGCCTTAGTTTCCAAGTCTGTTTTAAAAACCTATTTTGTAACAGAACAGCCAGCATGATTATGCCTAGTATTGCACATAAATTGGAAGAAAAGTATTTGTTACATGCACCACCATTCACTTCCTCTACTGATTTAAAACTAGCTTTGTAGTTTTGACATCTTTTTCCTAAAAAGGCTCTCACAGGTTATAAAATTGGCAACTCTTCCCTTTATAACCATCCTTAGAGCCCACACAGAAAGTTTTGAACACTGGCTATTAAAAAGGTGCCCAGAGACCAAGTCTGCCTGAAAAAAAAAAAAAAAACAATCAAAAACCTTTCCCAGTACCTTTACTTTGCAGATTCTTTTACAAAGCTGGTGAAGAGCGCTACTGTCTACATCACACATCTGTAAATAACCAACCAAGCAGTGAAAGATTAAGCCTGGGATACACAGAAAAGACAGAAGCAATTTTAAATCTTACCTTCTGCACATTGGGTTTGATGCACCGAATGAAAAAAGGATTTGAAGAACTCAGTGTTGCCATTAAAGAATGAAGTGATTCCTAAAATACAGGTGGAAAGAAGACAGCACTTCACAAGTGGACTTTTTGTACAAGCAAAATACCCCAGAAAAAGCTCTTACAGCTTAGTACTGCAGACAGTATCTACTGCAACACCTAGCGGTTCACACCAGAAAATACAACATTATGTAAACTTACAACACTGTGAGCATACAGAATAAACATATGCATGCTTGTTTCTTCCACTAGCCCCTCTGATCAAAACTTTCATTGTTCTTCTACAGTGAACAAGATGTACAGGTTGATAATGAGGGAAACCGTTCATATGGAAACAACAAATTAGAAAATTTCTGTTTCAAGTATCTTTGAATGAGTGTTTTAAGACTTAGGATCCACATTTTGCAAACTGTTATACTCAATCAAGCCACAAAGCAAGGTGGAGGTCTAAGGTGAAACTAAAATAACTGCAAAAACTAGATTTCCTCTTTTTATTTCAACCACCCAATATCCATTCATTTTCCAATTTCCCTGCAATCAGCAGCATTTTGTTCAGAGTTCCCCTTTCCTACATGGTTTCTCCCTTTCTTGCTATAAAAGAACACTGTAGTAGTAAATATAAATCAACATGAAGGCAGAAAAAATGTAAAACATTTCTGAAAAAAAAAAAAAAAAAAGTACTTTAGAATATAGTACCTACTGTTTTGTCAGGAATAGATTTTCAAACAAATCCCCCTATCTGACAAAAATTGAGTAAACTATATAGTGGTAAAGAAGATATATCTTACTGAAAGACAACACTTAAGCGGACAGCTGCACAGTTATTTCATTTGATAGCTAACTGCTATCAGTTATTTATTGTACTTAACAATAAAAAGATACGCTATAAGTTTCAGTAAAAAATACAGAAAAAATGTAAAAATGTGTTGTTTTTTTTTTTCCTCCCTCTGAGATTTGTAACTCTGTATGACCCAATTCACATTATACTATCAGTTATCTAAACCTCAAACTGGAGATAAAAATCACAAAAAAAAACTCAGTCTTTTTATGATTATTATTTTAATTATATATCCACCCCTTTCCCTCCCGAGCCATTATTCCAACTTGCCCCATTCTGTATCATTAAGTATGATAATTCCATTTTAAACTGAAACCTTATATTTACTTGCAGATATACAAATGACTGAGCAGGAGCATAGCCCACACTCTGAACAGCACTGAAAACTAGCAATGGTAACGTTTCACTCCTCAAAGGTGGCACTGTGTGCCAGGCAGCAAAGAGAATACAGAGCAAGCTGCCAAGTAGAGAGAAAATTCACTTTTTAAAGGAGCAACACTGTGTGCCCTAACATATGTTTCTGAGTGAAACTGCCAAGGGCAGTCTGTTGCAACAAATTCTTGCTTTAATCTGCAGACGAAGGGTTTTCTTGGTGATTAAACAGGAAGCGATAAAGGCAACAGGCAGAGTTGTGGATATGCACAAGAGTTGCTACTGAGCAAAGGGAGCAAATGGTGAAGTGACTGGGAACATAAATGATAGTTCTGTGGGTTATTTGCTTTTGCTGGCCTCTGGACTAGGAGTCAGAGGCAGCAAATATTAAGCAGTGAGAAGATACAAAGACAAATATTTTTGTGTAAAGACAAATATTTACACTTTTGAAGTAATGGCTTCATTTGCATAAACCTGCGTGAACATTACCTATCTATGAACCTCTAAGCCAATTCTCAGACTTCTAGCAACACCAACTACAACACCAGCACAGACTGGAAAGTTGGTCAGTTTAAACAATGATGATTTGATCTGTTTTCACACTCATCTTTGGTACAGGCATCCAGATTTTATAAAGCTCTGCACACCTTTAAGTCAATGTCAGATGATGAGCCAAAATGAAGTTATCCTTGCTTTAAGCAATAAACTGACGCAGATAATATCCAACTTCAGCTATTTGACATACACTCCCTGGCCCACAACAGTCAGCACTCTGAATCAAATGAAAAAAAAGAGTTAACTAGCCTATCCTAAGAACTTTGGACAGCTTTAAAACATGGAAAAATACCCTAACAAATTCATTGGGGATAGCGTGACTTGAAAGTCAACCTCTTGTAAAGCACTCTGACTAGTTAATGGTCAGTTAGTGCAGCTTTAGCTAAGAGGCAACCGTGTTCTGATTTCATATTTTATCATGTTTTATGCTGTCTGTGGGCCCTGATGAAGAAGAGAAGGAACTCTACATTATGTTCTATCTTGCAAAGTAGATGAAAAATATACTTAGTTTCTGTATGTTAACATCTTAAGACCTACTTTACACAGATAGAACTATGTGGAAACAGTACCTTGCCTTATCCCCAAGAGCTAGCAAATAATTTCACCCCATCACAAGTGGGTATTGTGTGAGGCAAGCAACGATAGCACAGAGCAGGCTGTCCACAGAATATAACATTTGTGTTTTTCAATAAAATGCACTGTGTGCGCCCCAGCATACATTCCTTCCTGTTTTGTCCAACAGTCAGCAATAGTCTGTTAGGATAAAATCTGCCCTCAAGGGGGTTAAGCCTGCTCCCTTTAAAAAAAAAAAAAAAAAGTAAATGAAGAGTGCAAATGTATATTAATTTAAGCAAAATGAAAGACAACTAATCCAGACTTGTACTCCTGCAATTTAGAAAGGGTTTTGTGCCAAACTTTCTCTTTTAAATAATTTGCAGATAGACTTTAGACTTTATGCTAGATTTCAATTTGGTGCCATTTTTGATGGCAGGGCTATAAAGCCTCATAAAATGCTGTTTAATGTAAATGCTTTCCAAGCTAAGTTACAAAGCAATGCAACATCTTAGTGAGATATTTACTCAGTACTTATTTTTCATAGTATACAGGCACTGCTGTAAGGCTTTGTGCATTTGTGTGGTTGGCTTTGAATTGGAAAGAAGAAACAAAACCAGAGACCAACTTCATGGCAGAGCTTTAAAATAAGGACAAGTAAGCAAATGGAAAGCAACAGGAGTTTTGTGTGGATGGTGTGATGTGAACTTTGGCTTCTGCTTGAAACTAACTAGTATGCCCACTCAGTTGATTAGTAAGTGCAGTTTCATAGACGAGACAGTATTATTTTGATGCTTAATTTTCACCTGTTTTGGTCCACGATTTTCTTTAGTGAACAGGGTTTATCTGTCACTGATTAGCTACAGAGCAGAGACGACAAAATAACTAACCTTGAACTGTAGACTGACAGTGGGTTTTCGGTGCTTGCTTCCACATTTAAGAGTGTCTTGATTGTTGCGACTTGAAACATGTTCAAATAGATCATAGATGAAATCAAGACTGAAACAGAAAGGAGAAATAAAATCTTTAAAGTATACAGAGCACACAGTGTACCGCCACAGAATGCAGAGTAAACTCTGTCCCTCAGAAATCCTCCATGCAAATTTTCTCCATAACTTTAATTTTCTCCATAACTTTAACTACAGACTTTGACTTTGCAGAATTTACTCAGGGGAGCAAAACCAAAAATAACCAAAATGTAACAAAGAGGTTTTTTCCTCTCCCTTGCTAACACGCCATCAGGGAAATGCAGTGTGAAGAATCTTTACTCCGTTTTACTCCACTCACTCAACCAAAACTCCAGCTGACTGTAATGGGAACTGTACCTGAATAAACGAAATTTCCATTTTGTTTTGTACCACAACACAAAACAGCTACCCACGTGAGCCTCATTTTCAGATGCTAGCTGTATAGGCTGTTTTTCACACTATCACTAGTATCCTTCTCCTATCACTTCTACATAAATACTGATCTTTCAACTTAAATGGAATTACTCCAGGAGTTAAATGGAGTTACTCTAAAACTAGGTCCTGCAGCTTTAACTTACTACTTAAACCTACATACATCACTTAACAGATGCCATGTCAGATACATCATGAAAATAGAACAAGCAACATACAGAGAGAAATACTCATTAATAGTTTCACCTGCACAGAACAGGTTAAGGGATTTACAAGCAAACAACTCCCATAGCAAAGCAGGATGACTGGATGGGCTAGGGCAGCAGCCAAGAACACAGACAACCTGGGCTCAGTTCCCTCCTCTCTGTGAACCCCCATGCACCCTGAGTCTCAGTCATATGCTTACAGAAAGGCATATGTGGGCCTGCTCCAGCTTACAAGGTACTGTAAGAATTGTGAGACCTTACACAACAGGATGACAGGAGGCATGTAAGTACAAATGACATTCAAGAGCAGACTCTTTATAGAAACTCTTCCCTTTAAGCCTTTACTAATAATTTGCACTGTGGTAGGTCCTGAACACTAAGCTTTCAACAAAATTAGGAAATGCCAGAAATACAAGCAGATAGAGCTGTATGTGAAATGAAACACCATGCATGTATGCTGCCTGTGTGGCACCCCATAATAGTGGGAAACCATCATCAGCCTTCAGTTTCCTTACTCACAAGGTAGTGAGCTACTGTCTCCTGGAGTGAATGGCAATTTGACGGGAAAACCTGCCTTAGTGAGAATCTGCTTAAAGGCACCTCTGATATTTCTTTGCTCATTTCAACTCTGTCAAGGTCTGATGCTATTAACATTTAACATACTCGAACCTCGGCAGAATTAGGAAATATGACACCTCTTACCATGATGTCCTAAACAAAAATCTTGGAAATGTACCTGCTTTCACGTAGCAAGTTCAGGAGATCATCTCTGAAAGTATCTCTGTTCTTCTCCAAGATCCCCCGGACATCATACTGGACCTAGCAGGAAACAGAGCTGATTCAAACACCAAGCCCAGCAGTTGAGCACCTCTCACAATGGTGGTACTGTAAAAAGCGCTGAGGGACCAGAGTGCTTTAGTTAATTTTGAGCAGCCTCAGGGTAAAATTAAGCTAATGAAAATTCTGTTTGGAATAATTTCAGCAAAGAAAAGAACAGAAAATTACCTCCCCAGCATAGTGTTTCACTCCAAAATTGTGAGCAGCAACTCGTGGTTTTACGTAAAAAGGATTGTTCTAATTGAAGGAAAAAGAAAAGAGAAAAATATCTGAGGGGCCAGGGAGTAGAATAATACAAAGGGTCACATTATCCTCTCAACCCAGACTTGAACAAACCATTGTCTTCCTGCAAACTCCCCAGAAGATTAGTACTCCAAAAGCAAACAATCAACTTATAACAGTAATAGGATTTGTTAGTCTGGACTACTTTAAATGCAATAATAACAGATTGATAGTATCTACAAAGACATTATGCTAAAGCTGAAACCATCTGGCAAACCCTTCTATTAAAGGCATCTCGGAAAGGACGGTTCTGTCTTAAATTGGCAGTTACAAAGATCAGCAGATATATGCTTGCATCACCAAAATTCTTGAAAATATTTCTAGGATTACAAATAAAGGTAATGCTGTTCTGTACAGAGGGAACAGCAACACTTTGGAAAATCACATCAAGGTGAATACTTCATTAAATCAAGGGAAATTGAAAATCTAAGTAATCTAAGTTACTGTGGTTGTCAGAGCTCTAAGAGCTGAATTTGACCTGTTCACCAACATGAAACTTGACCTAGACAGTAACAAGGATTTGTTTTCCCTGGTAACTGACTCAAGTTCTGAAAGCAAGTAGGATCATGTCCATAGCATCCTCTGCAACTGTATGTTGTGTATTTGAACCATGCATTTCTACAGAAGCAAAAAGGCCCTTCATAATTTTCCCAGAATACATCAGCAAGACATCACATACAGCATGCTGGATGTTCAACTTCTCCAGTAAGGTGGAGTCAGTAGCTTGAGGAAAATGGCTCTCTTCATTGATGAGTGCCAGAAGGCCAAGTTTCTATAACAATGAAAACAGGCAGAAGATGAGTTAGTGCACAGATGAACACCAATCTTGTCCCTAGTTTGGAAAAATCACAATGTTCTTGAAGGTATTGTTTGCAGAGAAACGCAAAGCCATGACTACATGACTAAAAACCCACTCTCCTAGAAGACTGCAATCCTGTTTTCCTAGCTATACTCCTTCTGAAACATACAGCATACAATATGCAGACAAAACAAAGAAATAGAAGCTACTGAAAGAAGCCACAATCTTCTTCATGTAGGGAGTTCTTAGGTGCATACAGTGATTCTGCCTCAGAATACAACTCCAGCCTGCCTTAAAGTCTCCAATGATCAGCAGCTTGGGGCTCCCCAAGCCTTTCAACAACTTTCCTTCCATGAATTTATCTACTTACTTGATGAACCCATAAGGGCTTCTGGCATGCACAGTGCCCAGGGGCACAACAAAAGATGTACAGTTTAACTATGCATGGCATAAAACAGAACCTCCCTTTGTTTTGCATATGCCTCTTCATAATTTCCTTTGATGTTCCCTACTTTTTGTAATAGAATAGGTGGCAAACAAAGTAAGCTACCCTGCAGTTAATTAATGTGTCCAGCAAACTTCAGGTTGATACAGCCTCTCAGAGAAACACAGTTCTCCAGGTGCACATTTTAATAATTCACTTCCTCTTAGCCTAGAGCAGCCTCTGCCAAATTCCACTGTTCTGATGGCAGTCACATCCTGACACTTACATCCTCTGCCTACCACCATGGAGTTTCTGTGATTACGTAAACTCAAAAAGCCATGCAAAGATAAATTCATGCAGTCCTCTTGCTTTGCTGGCAGAAGTGGACACATGAAAACTGTTTGTAACTTAGGCTTTTGGATTCAGCCAGACAGCATCCAGCCATATCTAGGCAGTGAACTTGTGTCTCACCTGCCCCTCACTGCTAATATTCCGATCAATAATTACAGAGAAACTTCACAATCTTTTACATGTCTCTTTAGTACAAATCAGAACACACACCAAATTATGGATGAAGCAAAAACTGTCAGGCAACAAATAAAGTTTACCCACAACCCAGAAAAAGTAATTATGACAGAAAGACATGGTCATTCTTTTTGTCCTGTCTCGTCCCCTCCTGCCACCTTATCAGCCTTCTCTTTTGCCTTGCAGAAGTAAAACTTTTTTTTTTACTTGCAAAGTAGAAATTATCTTGCATGTTACACTTTAAATGTGGACTTTATAGTGTTAAGTTTATAATTTTTTCTTTACTATAGCAATGAATATTAGTGTAATTAATAGGAAGAAAAAAAACAGGAAGGCAAGCTTCATGACTAAAGACAGACTCTCTACTCTTTTAAATAATTTCCAGATATTCCTTTTGTATATAATCACACACTGTTAAAAGTTACAAGGAAAGATATGCATATTGAGCTTACAATATAATCTAGAATATGTCCATGCATGAAAATGATCATATTAAAAGATCACTACTCAAACATGCAAGAGCTGCTATCATCTACTCTTTTATGTCAGCAGTGTTTTAGAAACATATTACGCGAGAAAAAGATCTAGAAATTGGTACTGATTCCAAATACTTTATTACCTTTTCAATAAGGTCCAAGCACTCTCCATTGTCTGTCCAGTCAATATCCTCCCAAACTAGTCCTTCCCTAAGGAAAATAAGGAGAGCCTTTTTATTGACAACTACAAAGAAAAGATTTTAAATATACAAATGGGAGGAGCTGATGTGTTTGTCTTGCAAATTACCGTGAAATCAGCTTTCTTTTAAAAAATACATAGAGACAGAGTAAGATACTTTCAAAGGAAGCTAAGGTAGCTGGTAATGCAAATTTCAAGTGAATATTTATATTTTCAAAATTCTTTCAAATTTCACCTGGAACCCTTACCTGCTGTATTCCAGTTGTTCCAAGGAAAAGATGTGCTTATTGAAATACTCCTGGAGCTTTTCATTTGCATAGTTAATATTGAACTGTTCAAAACGGTTTACCTAAAAAGGGAAGACGTTTTCAAAAATGTATACATTCAAAGCATTTTACTTTGCAAGTAATGAACTGATTGAAGTTATAACAAATTTAATCTGTTCCAGTGAAGATGGCAAAGCTATGTAGAACAACGAAGCATCAATATCAGACAGTTCATCTGAACAAATTTTTGAAATCTACCTCAAAGTTTTCGAATCCAAATATGTCCAAAATTCCAATGGACTTGAAGTCCTCTTTGCTTTTGATTCTGCTGTTGATTTTCTTAATGACCCAAGCAAAACACTGAGAATAAAGTGCCATAGCCATAGAATCTCGGCTATCGATTGCCTGCAATGAAAATAACACACAACATACCAATCACCAGTGTAACTGAGAACTTTAACAGTGTAAGTTATAACAGCTGCATACTTACATGGCTTTAAAATTACATTTTAAAACTAAAGCATTCAAAGATTAGAAAATTACAGACAAACTGGGGATGAAGAAAATAAAAGGGTAGGTAGTAACAATGTAATATTCCCCCTTCCACTGGTAAGCGTATTTTGATGTACACCTTTTTCTAATCCCCTTGTAAACCTAATTATTTTTAATGAAAGTTTTCACAAATGCCTACGTAACACAAATGTCAAACAAGGAAAACTGTCAGCCTGCATGATTAGAAATTGGAAAAAATGTTAAGCAATCAGACTAATAATTACAACAGCCAAGCTACCAGCCCTGGCCAGAATGACCGAATGGGATCTACAGAGATTCCTAGAAGTCCAATTATACTTTTCCAAAACAAAAACTACATAACATTTTTGATGGCAACTTTGATGTATGAGCAGCCAAAGATTTAACTAGTGAAGTGAAGACTGAGCCAGATATTGACCAGACCAGGGAAATATGTTAAAACATGGATGGCTTTACCTGTTGTATACTAAGAGGTGTTAGGATTTCTTCTCCCCTGAGTATCATTGACCTCTGTGTCAATGCTTCAGTTAGCTGTGTGGAGTCTAACCCCAGTAGTTCAGCAGATCTACCCAGAGCTGGCAAAAGAGACAAATATGTCCTTGAATATATAAGGTCGTGGAATTCGTTTTTTGATATTATTATGTCAATCAGCATTTAAGATGCTTCTAATCATCTAATATTCTTAGAATCTATGATGGGAATTAGAGATCAAAAGACAGCTAGAATTTCTAGAGTTTTTTTCTGTTGCTACCAAGAAAGCACAGTATCACAGATATGCACAATTGAAGGAAGTCAGCAGTGGAGATTCATCACAATTAAGTCACATTTTTTTCCTCTTAATGCTACATATCAAGGATTCGAACAATCTGCTGCTTACTCCAACATATTTTTGCAGATACAAAAAGTAAATCACCATACAGATGAATGTGTTTAAGCTTTCCTTGGGATAATGAAAACCAGCATTTTTTTTTTCTTACTGCATATTTTAATTTGCTGTAATGCAGTATATAAAACAGGACATAATGCTATTTTTTATTGCCATATACAAACAAATATTTAAAATATTCAGAAGCCTAGTCTTTACACATACCAGCACATGCTTTCACGTTTGTAACTGCAGTATATAAAGTTCTAAACAAAATATACCTTCAGTGGAGGTATCAGTTAAGGAACATACTTTTTCACTTAAGTTTGGTCAATTTGAGATTATTTCAAACAAAGAATTAAAATAAAATGGAATTTCACTACTATTAATGGAATAAATACATGTTCAAGGTCTTTCCTAATTAAGATCTAGCATCCAGCAACAACGACTAATTTGCTTCACCTGTTGAAAAGCAAAAAATAAAACTTAAATCAAAATTTACAAGTGCTAAAAAGCAAAAATACCTTTTCAGTGTTTGTCTTTGCTATGGTCGGATCTACTAGCAATGAATATAAGATTACAAGAGATATTTACATGCTACAAGGAAGCACAGCCTTCTCACCTGTTTTAAAGGACACCTGTGCCCCTCCAGCAGTGATGAACTCAACATTTCCCAGATGCAAAATGCCAGCCAACAGCCTCAAAACTTCTCGCACTTCCTCCTTGCTGAACTGCATCACTTCCATTGCAGTCTGGAATGACATGTGGACTTCTTAAATAAAACACACACTGACTCAAAAAGGGGGACAAGCACAAACTCACCACGTTGTCAGGCCCTTGCAACGCAAGTCAGTACCAACAGAAGACTAGCAGGAGTTAATTCCTGTGGCTTCAACCCAAATTGAATGCATTTTAGGACATTCTGAGGACAACTTGGAACACACAGGTATTAGTCTGGTCTTAAGAAATCTCTTTTTGATACTATAAGGATGATATTATTTGCTTTCAAATTCTTCACTAAAACTACACGAACACTGAGATGCCCTACTGAGTTGTGTATTAGACAATTTCAGTGATTTTAACTGATAAATGATAACCTTCTCTGTGTTTTTACCAAATTTTGCCAATTAGCCTTGCAGGTAACAAAGCATGTGGAAGGAAACACTGCAATGTGTAAGATTTGTTTGTTTGTTTCTCAGCCATGGAGATCTCGGAGGAGGTCTTCTATGGCATATTCTGGGCCAGCCATGAAGCCCAAATACAGATCTTACCAGCATGGTCTGAAATGTTACAGTAAAACTGCGAAAGAAAAGCAGATTTATATAAAATGCATTGAAATTATGAATTACCAATATGGCTATGATCAAGGCTCAACTACGTAACAAGAACAGCAAATCTCTATTTAAAGAAATATTGAGAGAAATATCCACTGTTCTCTGACATAGAAGGGGTGACTATATACCTTTGGAAATTACCAAAACTTGGGTCTAGTATGCTTCTGTCTGAGACTAGATCATAGCTTTATACCCTTGCAGTTAAGGTGCATCATGTTATGGTCACTGCAAGTAGACACACGACACACTTTAACTTTCATAAATCGTAAGTTACAAACGGAAAACTTCAGACCCATCCTGCAAACAAAAGTGCAGAGGCTGAAGGTTTATTTTGTTTAGAAGACCTTTCAAAACAGAGCTCTAAAAAAATGCAGCAACACTATGAATTCATCTCCATGCTCACTTTGCAAGTCTTCCTCACTGTCTCCTACATAAAGACAAAGGAAAGAAAGAATGTCTGAAGCGCAGGCATTTGAGAATCATCTTGCTTCCAGGAAAGCATCAATAAAAGAAAGCAGGGGGGAAGGCGTAAAAGAAGTTTTACCTAAGTAACATTTCTGGAACTTAAATTGCAATCAACATACAGAAAGGGGATGAACATAATAGAAAAAGACAGGTAAGTGCAAACTACAGGGTTTCTGCCCACCTCCCACTCCACGTAAGCGGCTGGGCAGCCTCACCGCGTGCATGAAGCGTGTCCACATTTTGGACAGCACACAAACTTCACCTGCCAACTTGATTTCATACTCTGCCTACCCCTTGGACGATTAGTACAAATGAAATGTCATGCTAATCTACTTAAGCTATGTGGCTATAATTTAAATAAATTACCAACTTTTTCAACAGCCTCCCCCCCCAGAATAGGAAGTTTTACACTGAAAGTAACTGCTGCATCAAATACATATTTATTTTTTCACTTTGGCAAAGAGATTAAATAGCTAAGTGAATATAATTTGGTGAAGGGCATTAAAGTGTTTATTTCTATTGATTTTTAAATTCTGCTGTGAATAACCCTAGCAAGTTGGTAAGCAATTAGGAATTATCCTAACAGTCAGTGTACTTTAATTGCTGTAGCTAATTGCTGACATTAGTATAAAGCTGTTCAGATAAAATCTCCATCAAGACTTGTTTTTTAAACTGTGTTTACATTTTGCTCATCTCTATTCTGTATATTACTGCATTCAACTGGATTTCTCAACTGCAGCTGAAAGAATCATAGAAGCCCACGTGCTTCACTCTCCACAAACTGCACTGCAGCGTCAGTCCAGCAGGCACTACACCATCCATACAAAGCTTTAGAATGAAAAGACAGTGGAAGCAGACACGCCTGCAATGTAAAACAATCTGCTAAAACAAACCATTCTCTACATAAGAGGCAGGCTATTTCCAGTTGCTTTATGTTCTGATGTTTTCATGTGAACAATCTCATATAAATAAGAGACATAAAATAAGCCTTTTTATATAAACATAACTGGCCATTTCAGTATAGATATAGTGGCTCTATTTATACTGGAGAAAGGCAAAGGAGGGAAAGCAAATATACTACTTTATTTTGTGATTTATTTATTTTTTTATGATGAAGAGCAAAGAGCAACCCTGTTGTTGGAGGATGTTTGGAATGAGTCAGGTTTAAAGGCAGGACACCAGAACGTGCTTCCTGTGCACACCTATGCTTTATGATGCTTTACTTCAGATACAGGCTATGCTGACAAAGGGACTACAGTTTATGTTTTCTTCATGACATGCTTTTCCAGTGGGGCATATGGATGGTTTTGGTACAAAAACCATATAGATGGGTAGGTTCCCTAAACTCCTGTAAATATTCCTACAGCTGGGCATGTAGGGAAGTGTAAAGGCATGTAAATGCTTTACTATCTTCTTATCTGATACTCTTCTGATTCCAAAATTTAATCATTTCACTTAATTATCATCCATTGCAAAAAAATAGAATAAAAAATAAACAAAAAATCAAACACTGGAGGTGTGACATGACACATGTTCATGGTAACAGTGGTGCGTTACGAGAAACAAGTCCCTGTCAGCTTAGTGCCTCTATGGGAGAGCTCCACACAGAGCCAGAATGTCAGAGGGAAACACACGTAAGTATAGGAAGGCTTTGTCTCCTGCTCTATCAACAGGCCCCAGGCATCCACTCCTCTGATGTTTTTAAAGCATAAGGAATTAGTGAAACAACTCACAATGACTTCTCTGAAAGAATCCTTGTCATTGATTGTCTTATCCGCTATACATCCAGACTGATTCAGGTAGTGGTAGTTCTCCGGTACAGATAAGTAAAAAGCATCTGATGAGGGGTGAGAAGAGGAGGAATGAAAAAAAAAAATCCACAGATTAATATGTCAGAGCTACATAGTTCACAATTCATCTTCTCAGAAATTATGACAATGTAGTGAACAACATTTTATACTAAAATTAAACATGGTGTTTTATTTTACTTTGTTTAGCTGTACAATGGAGATAATTCTATTTTTTAGCATGCAAAGACAGCAGGCCCAAAGGGAGATACTGAGACAGCTTTAGGCAAATTTGCACATATACAAATGTCATTTCTTTTGTTCAGTAGATTTATTCTTTATGAGAGAGGATTAGAGGAACCAGAATTCTTCTCTTTGTTGCTGTGGAGTTATTTAGTACCAGCAAAAATATTCAGCTTGAACATGGTGAAGCATGTTTGTCCCCGAGTAATTTTCCCAGGGCCACAGAAGAAGCTGTTAGAAAAATGACCCACAGCTTGGTGACGTTCTTCAACTAAGCGGGTTACTTTATCAGGTAGAGCTCAAATTCATGCCCAGTGAATTCCAGCTGAATAAATAATCCATTTTGCTGCTTGGCTTATTGAGTTTCTGCAGTTATATTCTCTGCTGCTGTCACTGTGGCTGACTGTTAACAGAAAGCCAGTACAGTTATGTGACTTAAGCTTTGCCACTCACCTTTCTCTCTCTCTTCTACCCCTGCCAGCAGAGCATAGAATATATGATAATTTCTTTCCCCAGGGTTTTGTCTTACTACGCGGTTCTGTCAAAGTAAAAAATAGTTTCTATTTAAACAGCCATTTTCAAGAACTTTAAAAAAAAGAAAAAAAATAATCTTCATACACAAAGAAAACAAACTAAATTAACTGAGCATGAACAAATATGAACTTACTTTTTCCAATAAATCTATAGCCAAGAACAAAAACTCCAGTCAAGGAATAAAACAAAAAGCAATTAACAAACAAGCTATTTTTAATTTTAATTCTTTCATTTGAGACAGTAGGAAGAGTATCATGGCCTTTTCTTTCTACATGCTTTTTACCATAATAAGATTAATAAAGTAGCAACAGTGGTAATACTAGGACAGTTGCAATACCAATGTGTTCCCAAAACTCCTCCTCCCATCCCATCAAAACTGGGCTTGTATTTTCATGCATTTTAAACAGCATCTGCTTTCCTTTACTTTGTCTTTTATCTAAAGCTTGGGAGCAGCCTTAAGGATGAAATTTGTTCCACTGCAAAAGCAACTTATGTTCAAAATACTATGCAGGATTTCAGAAGGTGAAGCCACCAGTATATTTCCCCCAAACAGAGTGGCAAGATGTAAAAAATTTCTACATTGGTTACGCCAGGTACTATTTTGAGACTGCAAGTGGAGTCCACAATCAACCTGTCTAGTCAGTTGTGTCTTCATCTATACACCTTACCATCCCCTGGCTGTATTCCTCATCCTCACACCTCTGGTGGAGCTGGCTCATAGTCTAATTTTCCAAATGCAGGACAAATCTAAGGACTTGACCCACCCACCCTCACACTGCAGAAACTCAGCAGCTCTTCTCCTTCAAGTACTTTTCCAGTAACTTGAGAAATTTATCTTCAGCTATAATGAATGAGGGAAATAGATGACAACTGAAGTTGTTCCCAAGAACTAAGGCTCTGTTAGCTCACTACTTAGGAGCGTGCATGTGAACCACTCTCACCAGCAGCAGTACAAAATTCTGGTCCTCTGAGATTATACACATCCTGCCCTACCACAAATGCATGTTTGCACAAACACATGAAGGATTTGGTGTTATTGCTTCTTTTTCCCAACATAAATCAGGTCAACTTAACTGTATGTTTCAGAATAGGGTAAAAGGACAGAAAAGAGTACGTGCAACTTCACTCTCAGCCTTCCACAGAGGAGGTGCATATACAGGCTGCCTGCAAACACAAGACAAATCACCAAACAAGGATACAATCTATAATTCTTCCTCCCTGAATGTTTCCTTTCTGACAGATGTTCAGCTGAATAAACTTCCCAAAGCGACTTGAGTTGTTGTTGTAAACAGTCTTCGCATTGCCAAAAGCCTCCATAATTGGACTGTGAAAATACGGAAGAATGACAGAAGTGTTAAAGCGTGACCAGAATGCTGATAGCTTCACAGGGACTGGTGAATGGGATAGCACTCAGTAAAGCCTACTTCTGACACCCTCCTCAGCCATAATCTACATCCTCAGTATTACTCTCAATTTATTAACAACAGACATCTCAATTTTCTATCAAGATATGCAAGTAATAAGGAACAAGAAGACTGATAATCCTAAACTACTCAGCAGCTTGATCTGTAACTGTGAAAAGGCACAAGCAATTATCATTATAGTACTCAAATCATAGAAATAAGAAATCTGAGTGCATGCAGATTGCTATACAGATTTAGGGAAAATAGTCCTTGTCCTAAGGCACTTAAAAAAACACCAAGATACAGCAGATTAAAAGATTAAAAAAAAATGAAGCATGATAAACAAAGGTAATAGCGTCTCAAATTGTCTGTTTTTTAAATAGCTTAGAATCATGTGTTATTTCATTTGAGCACTGATTGCTTTTTACTCTTGTGTAGAAAGTCCACCTTGTCTGATGCATTTATTCATGTGTCTTATCAGTTCTCCTTATTCTCCCTTTAGCACTTGCACACTTTATCCTCACTGTGCTGAATATTGTTCTTCCTTATCCGCAGGCTATACAAACCAATAGTTTCTTCCTCCCATTACCCATTTTCCTCCGTGAGTATCTGAATTCAGCTACAAATAAAAATGAAAGCCACTACTAAATAGTCCTTCTCAAAACCATGAATCTTTTTGCTTCATCCCACTGTGCTCGCATTTCTCTAGAGCATCCAGATGCTCAGTCAAGTATGTTATTTAATTAATTACTACTCCATCAGCAGTACAGACAACTCCTATAAAAACTAGTGAGCATGCATCATATTGCACATGTAGAGGGACCATCTCTAAACTGTTTCTCAGTGATTCAGTCTTTTCCTAAAAATGAGACCAAGCAATACCAGCAATAATTTGCACAAACCTACATTAGAAAGAAAGCAAGGTTAATTTATTCATTAATGGTTTTCAAAGCAATAAATGGCATATATACAGGGGTTTCAAAGTAGCAAAATACTCTCCAGTCCTTCAAAACTGTCTGAAGTGCCTGGAGACCATCGAGCAATTTCCAACCAACCAATTTTCTGTTAAACTTACCACACCTTAATAGGTTTCGTGTGAAACAGCAATAGGGCCTCTGGCACAAAACAAAAGCAAAATTGTGTTTTTTCCATTAACCCAGGTTTGAAGTACTTTCATCTTCTAAGACTGTCTCACCTCTGTTAACAGACCCTTTGTCCAACACCCAAGGCTACACACACACGTATGAAGGAAGTACCTGCTCTCAAGAATAGCTTGCTCCACACAGGAGGTCTTCTCTCTGCAAGACAGTTCCAGTGAATGTTGGCTCATTGCAGACAAGAACTTGAGGATCAGCTTAGTGCTTTCTGTCTTACCAGCACCACTTTCACCACTGAAAGAAGAAGAGGAGGAAAGTCGTTTGATGGTTCTAGATACCAGGGAAGAAGTCCTTTACACAGCCAGCCCTCCAAACTCTCAACTCCCAGAGGTCTGGAAGTCTAGTGCAATTAGTTACAATTCTCAAACAGCAACAGAAGACACCTTTAAACTTGCTGAATACAACATTCAAAACAAAATTCAAGCTATTCTTAGGCTTTATACCACTTTCCAGATGGCATTTTAAGGCATTTATTGCGTAAAGATGTACACAACACTCATGAGGCAAAGAGCAGCTCTCTGAACACATACCATCCAGCAGTTCTCACGAAAACTGAAAAACAAAGTTAGCACAAAGGCACAGCAATGCTCAGTGAGAAAGTCCAGAGTACGAAGATTTCCCCAACATGAGTTAGGCTGGGCAAGTTTGGGATTATCCTGCAGCAATCTAGCTAAGGAGGGAGTCCTTCCATGAGGAGAATGTTAGATACCAGTGCATATAGGTTACTACTGTAATTAATACCGATATTCTTAGTAATTTACATGTTCTTTAACTTTCTATATACCTATTCAAATGAACTATGAGTCCAAAATAATTGTAACCTCTCATCAGAGATGTAAAATCTCTCATCTTAACTGACAGAACAAAACTATTTGATAATGCTAAACTGGTGTTTGAAAAACACATTATTAATAAGCAATCCTGCTGATACAGCAGAAAGCAATGCACTCAATTTCTCTGTAAAACAAATGGTCTAAAAAGATAAGGTGTAAATTTGGCTTGTTTCCCCAGTATTGTTTCCCTTCAATTATGTAACTATATAATTAAAAGCATACTGTGAGCCTTTAAGAAACATAGCCTGCGGTTAAAGTTTGTCCAGTTTGCTTACTTTTCACGTGAAGTCATAGCATTATATTCTATGCTATAGCCTAATTCCTAGTTTTCCTAATTTCTAATCAAACTGTATCTAATTTTGGTTTACTCCCAATGAAAGGAGGTATATTTTGGTCTTCCACCCTTTTCATTGTAGCAAGTGGGAGTTTTGTCACTGGACTACAACTGAACATGTGGAGCAAGCTTAACTGAGTTGACAGTCATTTGCTGTGCCATTACTGAGTGCTGAGCCTGGTGATTTTAGGTCACGGCAAAGGATAATGATGCTTTCCAGTAAAAAGCAAGTAAGAAAGGTACAGCCTGAGGAAACAACATGTAATTTTCCTGCAAATGTATCCCAACTATTACAAAAATCATCAGGAAATAGGCATTCAGAGTACAAAATGAGATACAGAGTTTTGTAGCTGAGATTTAAGTGTTTCCCCCAAACAATCACCAAATCTTTAAGATGTTTCATAAAACTTAATACAAGATACGCTATTTGCTGAAATGTTCCAGCATGTATGATTCATCATACTTCTACTATCTCCAATTCTGTAGTACTTTTAATTTAGTTTTACCCTTGATGTCCAGGACTCCAAATTATAAGTACCTTCCCCTAATGCTTCATCCCCTTTCTCTTCGCAGACCAGCGCTCACTCAAGCTCAAGCCAACAAAGCAAGTATTTGAGATTCCACTTATCTAATACTGGCTCCCTGTACACCAAAGGACTAGCAAAACATTGCTACTACTAGTTTTGAAAGAGCTTCACGAATGCCAGCATCATCTTTGCCTGGTGCAAATACCTTAATACAGCTACGCGTACCTTTTCCTGCCTAAATTCTCACCCCTCCTTGCCAGGTAGATAGCACGCATAGCTCAACAGCAAGGAACATGTGTAGTTCTGGGGAAGCTGAGAGCCACCCCAGAGTAATCAAGAACAACCCTTAAACAGAGAGGGTCAAAGCCTATGGGAAATACTTCCCATGCTTATTTATATCATAGCTAGTACCTGCAAAATTTTTTCTTAGAACATGACAGGCTCAGAACCGGGTCAGGACAATGATAATGATCTACCCGCTCACTGCATACCTCTGATGGCCTCCAAATAGAGATGCCCAGGAAAGACATGGTCTATTTCCTTTCTGTCTTCTTCCAGCTTCCAGTCTTTTGCTGTTCAGAGGGCTGCAGATCTAGACCCCAGTTTCTGTGTGTCTTGTAACCTCAGTGGGTTTATCTTCCATGAGTTTCTACATGAGCTAATTCCACATACAATCATGCTATACTTCTGATTACAATTTTTTGGCCTGTGAACTACCTCCAGTTCCACAAAATTCTCTTAGATATAAATCAAGGGGAAAAATGGCTTGTACATAGTACTCAAGATACAAACAACAGATGGATTTACCCAATAATCTCTATTTTGTTCTCTATTCACTTATTAGTAAGCACTTGATTCTATATAGTTCTACAACCACTACCAAACATTAGGTAGATGGGTTCTGGGACCCCTCTCACATGGCAGTAAGATCTCACTCGTATGTGGTGTTGCTCAGCTTGAGACATGATTTTCTCCACATCAAGTTGGCTCTTTATCATTCCTTTGCAAAATGCTTTATAAAAACATCATTAATCAGATGAAAATAAAGAACAAGCACACTAAACTTCAAAGTTATTTACTCAACCTCTTCAGTACATACACTGGCAGTAGATTGAATTGGATCAGTCTTTCAGACTCCTTAAAAAACCTATATCTACAAAGACTTTGCTAAGGCCACTAAAAGAAGGGTGAATTTCTTAGTACCCAGTCAACCTTTCAAGATACTCTTTATCCCATGAGTTTAAGTGCCAAGCTTGTTTCACATCACTGTATTCAGTGTTCTGAATATGTTGTGTGACAGCAACCCACAAAGCTCTCACTTAGGAGATCTTTAACTTTCCTCCATGATTTGTTCTACCCTGGGCATCTCACAAAGGGCACAGCAGTCTGAACTCTGGACTGCTGCAATGGAAGAAGGGTCACTATGAGACACTTCTCTTTCTGAAGGACATAATGCAAGTGAGGCTGTATCAACACAACTGTAAATCACTTCTCAGTTCTGTCTTCTGGCTTTAAATCCTCAAAGACAGATAGACACAGACAGAATAGCTCCCCTCAGCAAATACTGTTCTTCAAACACACAAGTGAATTTTGGTGTGTCAGTCTCATTAGAAAGTTTTCCCATCACAAGCCCGGGTCTCACCCAAAGAGCAGTTTGTTTTATGTTGATCTTCAAGCTGAAGAACAACAATGAAAATGTCAAGCCATCAGATGATAACAAAGAGAACAAAATGCTGTCAGACTGTGATTTCCCACTTGTGCCACCAACTTGAATATAATCCAGGGTGACTCTTGCTGTTCCTTGTATTGGTCTACATATCTTCTGAGTGCTTTAAAGCAGAACTACTACTATTGTATCAGAGAGAAGAGTGTTTGCTTGCATGTATATGGATTAGACCACCTTAAACAAAGGAGCAACAAAAATAAAACCGAAAGATATTTTCCTATTCTTACATTAAAGGGTAGTGGGGGCTTGAACTTAGTCCCAGCTTGTGAACACATCATCTAACCCCTGGGGAAATCAGTTTCTGCTCTTGATCAAGACAAGCTGCTTGACTGCTCCTTGAGTACGAGGGACTCCCCCTTTGTGTTCCTGCTGAGGCACCCAGATTTCTGACCAGCCAGTCAGCTCAACTGGTGGGCATGCCATTTCACATTCTGTGAATAGCAGCTATGCCAGCTGAAAAATCAGAGTACATAAATAGTTTTTAATGCATTTGTGGTAACATCAAATTTAAATTGAATGGCTTTTTTCTGTTTTGTTTTAAATGAAATTGGCCTTTGATGTAAGATTGAGATCAATGTGAAACTAAACATTCGTTGATGTAGACATTTTCACAAGAAAAACTTTAGTTTAATAACCATATAAGCATCTTTTAGCCTGGAGAGTGAAAATACCATTTCACATCTGCATTAATATGCTGATGCCCAGGCTGTGCACAGCTTCTTCAAGATGCCATTTCGTTGACATTTTAGGCTGCGAAGTCTTCTGTATGCAGCAGTATAATGAATTAAAATAAGCCTGTGTAACAGAATGATAAATAAGCATATTTAGATGACTCCATTTAATATTCTCTCTTCCATATCCCCTCCTTTATACCTTTGCTGTCTTGTTACATTATAAAAATGGTCTCAGATTTCTATTACATTTTGAGTCACAACTGATGACAGTTGTTGATCCAGGTTCTTTCCTTAACCTTTTTATCTTACCCCATACAGAAAAATATTCCAACTATTTCAACAGTCCAGAAGCTTTTTTACTTTTATTTTTTTACAGGTTTTTGAAACCAATACCACATAAGAAAGCAGCTCCAAAACAAAACTGAATTAAATCTAGATGCCAGCAGGGGGCACTTCAAGTCCAGAGGATCACAAGTATTCAGTGCTTTATTTCAAAGGCCTGTTTGTTACAGGAGCTATTGAGTCTTCCAATCCCTGTACTAGAAGCAAGTGAAAACTAAACATCAGAATGTGAAAGTTATTCTAGTAAGTGACTCAGCTTAACTGGATGTCACAGCTTAATGTGTTTTTCCTACTGGAACAAAGTTTTCCTTTTTACCATGCCCTCAATAGCATGCTTTAACTTTTGGTTATCACTGCAGTGCAGTTGAACTTGATGAACTTTGCAGGTCCCTTCCAACTGAACTATTCTATTCCATCTCTTACATGAAATGCAAGACAAAAACATTTGCCTGATTTCAGACATGGAAGAGCTCCACTGGACCAGATTTTCAAATACCAGCAGTAAGCAAGAAAGCCTGACAGTGACTTGTTGCAACACCTCAATCTAAACCAGTAAAAGATACAGGCATGAGCAGAATGTGGGAGATGACTAGCAAACTGCTATATTTTCAATTCTGATGCCTCAAACTAAGAATGCAATCATGGGAACTTTTGAAAACCATTAGTGATTAAAAAAAATAAAATCCTGTTCCAAGTCCTTCACAGATACAGCAGATAATACTGCTTTAGGAAAGTAGATTTTACTTTTTATTTTTTGTTCTGAATTGCACGTTCCTTCATATTTTGTAGAAATAGAAAATACCCTTATAAGATTGTATTATGGCACTTCTCTGAAACACGAAATTTACACAAATCATTGCTTAATCCCATAGCCAAAGTAAGCTATTTTAAAAGGGACTGCTAATGTAAAACTTCTCCATATTATGGTTTATCTGTACCAAGGTTTACAGAGCAGGGACTGCTGGAGACTCCTCTGGAACATTAGAGACCTCTGTTTGCTTCCTTTTTAGGACACAACATGCTTTTCTCTTGGCAGCTTGTGAGGAACTGGAAGGAAAGGTAAAATAAGTGGGCCAGTACAGAATAAAATTAACAAAGATACTAATGGCTACCTGCTAGGCACCAGAAATGATTTCAGACCCCAAAGTTCAAGTTTGTGGGTTGTTCACAAGTAATTAGCTGACATTACACCACAAAATAATGACTCCAGTCTATCTAATTTCACAAAGATCTTCATGCATTTAACTTGGAGCATCATCTGGACTCATCTTTTAATGTACAGCACTATATATTACATTAAAAACAAAAACAACCAAACAAAAAAGTTGAAAGCTGAAAAAATCACTCACAGCCCACCTCTGTCTTTGTCATTACCAGACAGGACCTGCCCAGAGGAAAGAGCAGGCAGAGGCTGAGAGCTTTCAGAAACTTGAAAACAGACCTAGCTGTGTTGCACCTGATCCGCATTTCCAACAACAGCTTGTGTGCTGAACTACATGTGCCAAATCCTCTTCTTACCCAGGAAACCTTGCAAATTGTTCTGCAATTTTAAAAGCCTGTAGAAATTGCCTACTGCAAAAGGTGTTACTCTCACTTTGCCTCATCCCCTCTCTGCCCTGATGGCTGACCAGTGCTTTGGTCCCACTGCTGTCGCATGGGCTCCCACAGAGGTCAGGAGACAGCCAGTATCACGTCACCTTGCGCCTGAGTTCTCACTTTGAAGACATTTGCTTGTGCTATTGGCTGCAGGATGGCGAGAGAAAACAGGCACAAAAATACTGCAAAGGGGAGAGGGGAGAGGGAGGGGAAACAAATTCTCACTCCATCATGCATCAGTCCCTGTACGGAGCCTGAAGGTGCCACACTGCGATTGCCAACAAGCTGGTCCTGCTGATCTGGTGAGCGAGGATTTGGTTTCCCCTGTGCTTGTGTGAGCCAACGCAGCTGAGCTGGCAGGCTGGGGAAAGGGAGCCACACCAGGCGAAGAGCTGGCTCTGTTCATTGCTCTTTTGGAACCAGAAGGAAGGAGGAGCTGAAAACTGCTAAAAGCTATTGAAATGCCAACTGCTTTCAGTGTACATTCAGCAGCAGTGAGATCCTGAGCACCAGCGATGCAGTGGATCAAATGGGAGGCTATTAAAATGCCATTAAATTAAGGCACAATGAGATTAAGAAAGTAAAAGTGATCAGGCAGAATCAAGCAGCTGAAACGGGAAGAATTTTTTCTTTTGCTGTTGTTATTTACAGCATTTCTCAAGACTGGTATAGATTTATTTTTTCCCTCTAGATGCAGGTTTGGGGTATAGTGTTGACAAACTATTGAGCTGCAAGGGATGCTTTTAAGAGGTCTGCAGAATAATGAGTTGCAATTTCAAAGATCTCTGCCCAAACTGATGGTTTAAAAGCCTGCTTTCTTTTGGAATTTTCCTCTTCATTCATTCTGAATACCTGTCTCTAAACCACCTTGAGGTACACTGTCGGGGATAATCAAAGCAGCAGCCATTTACCTGATGAGGATACACTGGTTGTCGTGACGCTTCCAAAGGCAGCGGTAGCACTCGTTGGCCACAGCAAAGATGTGAGGTGCGATCTCTCCCATGTGGTGCTTGCTGTATCGCTCCATGGCAGTGCAGTCATACAGCCCTGGGATGGTCTTGTAAGGGTTCACAGAAGCAACTATGGAACCAATGTACGTCTGCAAGCACAAAATCCCCACAGTTGTTATTAGAGATGGGGTAGAGCAAAGTAACAGACCTCACAAATGAAAGACAGTAAACACATTTGCAAAAGCCTACCAATCCTCATTGAGTTTGGATAAAGTTGGCTAGTAGTTTTCCCCACTTTTGTTCTTTGGACAAGAGCAACAGAAGGGTGAAAACTGTTTCCACCTCCCCCGTGTTTTCATGCTTACCCTGCCTACAGCACAGAGCTTCCAAGCTCAGGATTCGTCCCTGCATTAACACCATTTACCACTGCACGGAAGCATCAATGAGCACCAGTGAACATGTGCTTTTCACACGTTCTTAGGGACTTTATGAACTTTCCAAACATGACTGTATCCCTAGGTCCTGAGCACTGCTGCAAAGGCTGTTTTTCCATGCACAGTATCAAAAACCTTCTCTGTTCCCCATTTTTAAGGTGGGAGTATCAGACACTAGCATCATTAGAGGGTAACAGGCCCTAAGAAAAGTACATGAACTGGCAGATGCTGCCAAAATACTAAATTTATGCAACTTAATTTACTACTGCTTTGATGCACAATGGCAACTGACACAACATTCATTTCTCTC
The DNA here is from genome assembly GCF_047663525.1 of Anas platyrhynchos. Taxonomy (NCBI): domain Eukaryota; kingdom Metazoa; phylum Chordata; class Aves; order Anseriformes; family Anatidae; genus Anas; species Anas platyrhynchos. The sequence continues at coordinate 87,967,512 of NC_092588.1, read as the reverse complement.
CTGTTGCAATTAGAGAGCACATCAGTTAAAACCACCCAGGTAGTAGCTTATACCCATTCCCATTGCCTTAACTCATTAAGCTGTGGTAACGTGATCATGTACAACAGCCTATTTGCACTGTTACTCATTTTCTGTCTTTTCCATCTGCTTCACAGTCATCGTCTAGCCACCTGAATATATTTTTCAAATAAAATCAAATTAAGTGAAGCAGGAGATAACGTTAAGCACACTATCTCCAGAATTTCCGGTACATTTCTGGGGCACATAAAACTAATTGATATAGCATACAATATATGTAGTGTTAACACTGTGATACTAATTTTACTTTGTTAAGTGCTCTTTCTGAGGTTACACGCCAGAAGCTAGAGCGCCTGGCTTCAACAGCTCTGCTGTGGCCTTGCAAAGATCTGGGCTGCAGCTCTGTAGCATGGTCCCTGTGTACATACAGATGCTCTGTCAGCAGATAACCCTGTCATCACCAACAGGAATTGGCTATGAAGCTCGCAGCAGGGCTGGGGCTCTCTTCGTGTATGCAGCACTTTATCCCCAGAGGGCTCCAGGAAGGGGCCCCATGTCCTCCACCTGCAGCACTGCCTCCAGCAAGCCACTGCAGGGGCACTTGTGAAGACCCACTGACCACCAGCTCCCTCATGCTTTCCTCTCTTTCAATCTCTTCCATGTCTCCACAGCATTTGCGTTTCACATCTACCTGCCTCCTTTCTCTTCTCCTTAATTAATACGTAATTATCACTGTGTATCTGCTCTCCTTTCTCACTGTTATCCTGCTGCTTTATTTCCCATTATCCATCTGCTTCATCCTCTGTTAGGCCCAACACCAGCAGAAGCTTTTGCTAAGGAGACTACAGCAATGTCCTTGAAATGATGACAATTTTATTAGATGCAAGGGGAATGTTCTTCCTCACTGTAAATGAGGTGTATTTTACAGAGCTGTGAGCTCACAGTCCGTATGTTTCATAAACCTGCCACACTGTACAATAGCTCATAAGGTTTCAGCTAGAGGAAAGATCCCATTTCAACACGAGATCGTATCGCAGGGCAATTAGAGCACCGAGACAACAGTTTAATTTCCTGGGATCATCCCCTCTTGGGTTCTTGAATAACTAGTGGGCAAGTATCTAGGAACAAACTTCCTCAGCTTGATACGTATTTCAGTACAGATTGCATGGGCAGAGATATATCCATAATATTTAATTACATGAGTGGTTTATTGGTCAATGCCTGCACTGCAGACTGCTATGGATCCACCTCTTTACCCTACTAAAAAGTCTGACTGAAGTCAGAAGTAGGAATAGTAACTTGAGGCACACCATCAAACCAGATACTACGGCAAACAAGCAAACATATGAACACTGATACCACCCAACTTTATAACTGTAAATATCCACTCTACAGCTTCTGTGTGGTCAAACACATAACAGACCACCACAATATTCCTCTACCTTCCAGTGATAAAGCACTGGCAAAAAGCACCACCACTGACTGCAGTGCAACTCTTCTTGCTTCTCCTATTCCAAACCCGAAGTATCAGGAGGGCGGCCCACTTCTGTACCAGCTCTCTCAACCTGAGATGATCTTTCCCATGGCTTCAGCAAAACTTTTTCAAAATGACACAGGCAGTTCCAGATCCGTGAGCAGATTCTGTTCCAAGAGTCATTTGCTGTAACAATGCCAGGATCACTACTTTTCCTGTCCCCTCACCATCCCATGTTGTTCCTAGCAGCACAATTTCACTGAAACCCAATCGCACTTCTGCCAGCCTCCACCCTGGCACCCCCAGAAGCCCCCGAGTCATGGACTTGGAGCATGGTTGGACTCACAGACAGGGAGCAGGTGCCAACAATTCACCCTGTCCCGTGCAGGGCTCTGCCTCCATCCCCTCAGGAATCCTATCAGCCTCCCCATTCAACTGCTTTCTCCGAGGGCAGACTTTCCAGTTTTGCAAGTGCAAGCAGGATAGCAGCGAGCCAGGTGGGTGCAAAGATACACAAAAAAGCACAGGGCTGTTACACTATCTCCTGAGCATTTTCCTGCACCAGGCATCATTCATACTGCAAATTAAAGCAGATACCAGTCAAAAGCAGGAACTCTGAATTACTTTATTATGCTAACCTTGTGAGGCAGCTCCTTAGATGAAATTTTAGAAAAGGTGTTTTCATGTAAGAATGTCACTTCCACTTTGCTTAAAAGAGAGTGAATTAATTCTTCTCTTTGTTCTTTGCAGTTTCTAATCTGATTCTCGCAGTCAATAATTGCTTGTTGTAATGAAGGCACTCCAAAGCAGTTATGAATGGGAAAAATACTAGTGTGTCTGCCAGAGTACCAGCAAGTGGACTGAAAATTTCTGAAAATTTCCTGCTGAAAAAGTCTGAGGGGTATTTCAAAGAAATACTGTGTAGAGCTTCTGCTGCAAGCCTGGTTTCTTTTGTTATGGACTAAACCAGCAACAACTCATTATCAGATCACCACTAATAAACAAATTTGAATCTAAAAATAAATGAAAAGTTGAGTAATTCAGTCTGAATCCCAATGTGGTGCTTTCTGCTTAATTTTTTTTACTGAAATTTTACATTGGTAATGCATCCTGGTCACAAACTACAGACACTCCTGCTCCCCCTTTTAACACAAAAAAAAGGAAATAAGATTGTTTGCTGATCCTTTGACTTCCAAAATTAGAAGTTCAAGCCCTGTCTTCTCAGCTAGACGTTCAGTTACATGATGGCATCACAAGAGTCAAAATGAAAGATGTACTTGAGAAAGGAAGAGATTTTTCATCAGTTCTCTAAATGCTTTCTTTGTTTGTTTTTCTTGTTGCCTTGTGACAGCAATCAGTTTTAAACCTTATGTCTAGAAATCACCCCAGACTTCTTCAAACACTCAAGAACAACTTAGTTCTTTAACAAGGCTCAAGAGCTCACAAAGATTTCTGACACCCACAGAAATACTCCAGAGAAACTATAGATTGTCAGAGTAGTCCTGTCTATCACTACAGAAGTTATCTTGGTTGCAATAATCTCTTTCAAGTTAGCTTAAAATGATGAGAAAAAAGTTTGCAATAGTTTAGCTAAATATAATTTTAAATGTCTTTCTACCCCATGTAGAAAAGGCTTTCTAAATAAAAGAGGAAAAAGTAGAATTTGAAATTTCCCCTTCAATTTTCTTTTTCCAACTTTTCTTACACAGAACAAGCAACAAATAAGGAAGCAGCCCAAGCACACATTCACTTAATTAATCCTATAAACCAATCACACTGTGTAGATCAGGACTACCTTTGCTCTCCATCTTTTCCCGTTTTCACAAAATCTTTTCTGCATACATCCTTTCAAGCCTTGCTTCATGTCCAGCAATCATCCACCTTCCATTTCTTCCCCTCTCATGCCAAGACTCAGGCATCTCCTCCACAATAGCTTTTTTATTCCCAAGGATTCTTCAATGATCTCTGTTTTATCCAAGCCTGGTTTTCCCATGTAAGGTCATCAATTTTATCCCACACTATTTTTCTTGTGACCTCTCTTCACCCACTACATCAATGTACTCCTCTGTAATTCCCTGACTTCTAGTATTTGAGACATCCAATTTTTCCTTCTTCCTTTAAAAGAAAATGAAAAGAATAGAAAAAGACTTATCTTGGGCTTTGCATATCATGCTACAGGGAAGGTGACAGAGAAGGCAGGAGGACTCTGTTAAAGGGCGTTACACGCTGCTCCCGAATGAAGTCTTTGATCAACGATCAGAAGAGAAGCTAAAACTGCCTGCACTATTAAAACAGGCACAAAAAGACTACATTACTTAATTTCAATCACTGTGCTTCTTCAGTGACGCCAATATCAGTATATTCTTCGCAACATTGCTTAGCATGACACTAGTTGGAACTGATCAAATACAGAATTAAGATGTTTGGTCACAGATACATACATTAACACTAAGATAGCACTCTAGGCATCCAACCCTCTTTTCAGAGCACTTTCAAGATATTCTGCTTTGGGCCAAAAAACCACCTATCTTTACTGCAGAAACAAAATCATGTTTGCAGATGCATCAAAAACTGTTTCCAGACTGTTTTTGTACAGCTCTCAACTTTGTTACAATCATTGATGGAACTGATTCCATGTCTGATGAGTAAGGGCTGCTGTCTGTTTTTAGTTTGTTTGGTGGTGGTGGTGTATCAACCTGGCAATTTATGAAACAAGTATCATTTTCTGGGCTTGCCATTAATATATGGGAAACTGAAATAAAACTGTAGTGCAACTGGCTCACTAGAAAGCCACTGTCTGGTACCTTCAGATAACAAATGTTAAAAGATCATCCACGTTCCACACAAGCCTCATCTCTCTCATACCTTTTATCATGTAGGCTAGAGTAACACTATTGAATTAAAACACCTGTGCTTTCATAGCACATGCAAATACAGACAGTCTTAAAAGAGCACAAAATAGCTTGTCAAATTTCTCTATCTTCTCAACACTAAATTTCAAAGTTTGACGATGTAAAACCTGGGATTAAAAGTTTGTTTAATGCTCTAGGCACAGCCTCAATTTTTCCCCAGTTCTCCCAGGTAAGAGGATTAATTTTAATGGTGACTGCATTTATGCTGAAGCAAAGCTAACTAGGTCAACCACCATACACATATTAGCATAAAAAGGAGAAAGATGGCTGGACCATATTTTGGGGTGCTTTTTAAGGAAGGGAGCAGAAGGAGCATATGCATGCCATAAGCGGGATGAAAATTAATGCTGTTGTTCATGGTAGGTTCTTGATTTATCCTCTCTGTGGTAAGTATGCTGTGTCTTTCAGCTGGTCTTGAGCTAATTTCAGTGGGATGGAATCCAGTTTTCTCCCTAAATTATAAGTTAAAATGTCTGAAGCCAAGCTCCTTTCTTAAAAGCCATAATCAAACTGAATTACTAGACTACAAGTTTAGATGTTTTCAACCAATCAAGCCATGTTTGTGATGAAAATGTCATACTCTGTAATTATCCTTACATGCTTGGGCTTCTGCAACCCTCACCATGTTTGGTGACTCATGGTGGGTTTCCATCAGCCCAAATTTACATCAGCTTTGCTTTTCTTTATCACTGTGTTCCTTCTCAATGCGCACATCATTATGTATGCGTATCATATGCACAAATATATTCTCCTTCCTTCTTCTCAAAGTCAGTTGAAGAACTGATTGCAAAATGAGATGGCCTGTGTGTTCACAAAACATACTATAAACATGGGAGTTAGCATCCACAGGAGACGACCTTCTGAAGGGAATCAGAATGAGGCAGCATGTCACTAAGTTCAAATGCCAGCAGGCAGCTGCCTACATTCAAGACCCACCTTTTAATGGTGTCCCTCTCATTGTTTTCTCTAAGTCTCTTCCCAGACACATTCACACTACTTAACTGCATTTTCCCATGTGCTTTGCTCCACAAGGTAAGCTGCATCAGCCTCTTCTGCCAGCTACCTCCCCTCCCTGATGGCCTTTTACCTTTCTGTGCCGAGAACAGATCAGGTTTGTGGAGTAACAGAACAAGGCATTTTCAAAGCTGGGCTTTATGCTCGTTTTCACTGGCACAGCTCATGGCAAGATTCTGGAATAACTTTGAAATATTTATACATGATTTCAGATGATCAGAGGCAACTGTTGGGCAACAATATCCCCATTCAATTTGCATTCACACTTCAACTCTGTTAAAGCGACCTTACGCTTCCATTGGTACTGAGTTTTAACCTACACCACCCTGTTCCAGGCCTCTCTGAGGACAAAGGCTATGTGACCTTTTCATGAAGAAAGACAAACTTAGCAACCCAGCTACCTCTAACTTCTAAACTATGCTAATCCTTCCACTCCCTACAGTTCCAACCTTGCACATCCATAGTGTCCTTGTTCTAGAGAGCTAAACGAAGCTAGAAAATCTTTGTGTTTCTTCAGGGGTAAAAACTGGGTTTTGTTCACGTTAGCTACCAACAGAAATAGCAGAACAGAGTGCAGTGGCAGCTGTATCTTTCAGCTTAACTCAAGAGAAGGCTCAGAGATAATGAAGAACCTGCATAAAAACAAGAGATCTCCACAAGTTGAGATCCACTCCCTTTGCTTTCTCATTAACTTTCTCCTATGGAACAGACAATTCTATGTGGATCGAGATACTCAAGTAACTTCACAAATGTTATCCAGAATCCACACAACACATAGAGGATCTCCAATGTTTTTTTTTTTGTTGTTGTTGTTTTTTTTTTTTTGTTTTGTTTTGTTTTTCTGGAGGAAACAAGATGAACTGGCATCGAAGAAGTGCCCAGAATATTAAAAGGGCCAAAGAAGAAAAAATCCATACCTTAAAACCAGAAACGGCAAAACCCAGGTGGGGAATGTGAAACTAATATAATGAAAAACTGATACAAAAGGGTTGTTACAGCCAAAGGTAAAAAGTAAAAACATTCTGATGTAAAAGACTATAATATTAATATCAGATGGACACCTTTCCTGATTTAAGAAATTCACCAGTTTCTAGTAATTTTTCTCCTCAGTATAAGAAGGACCAAGCCTCCTTGTTCTTTGCTGACTAGTACAAGAGAACCAAGAGAATCTCTGCCATTTAGCAGGTCTGTCTACTGGATGTCAGGATAATGATCTTCAGCAATCTACTGCCTAGACTGTTTATATAAAATATCTACTTCTTATGGAAGAATCTCTTCCACGGCCAAGTGAAGAGAGAAGGTGACCTCCTGAATTAAAAAAAAAAAACAAAACACACACACACAAAACAAAAACGTGATCAATCAGAATGAGACATTGATTTTTTGACATTTTCGTGTGCAGCAATACATAATGTGACTGTAGGTTTGCTCAATTTCACAGCTTGGCTCTAATGAGGAGAACACTAGCTCAAATCAGAAAAGGCTCCACAAAGAGTGGAGACCCCATGGCTCTTCATTTCAAATGGCCTGTGGCCACACATTGGTTCTTCTTCCTGCTTTGTTATTGCACAATGTTCAAATGACTGTTTCAAAGCTGTCTGAAGGTCTAATTAGCCCTCAAGCAAGGGAAAAGTAAGTTCTTCCTTCCTATCGATAATCTTGCTAAGATAAAGAGGCTTTTCAGAGAAAACACATGCAAATGAAAACAAAACTTCTAGTCAATGATATCGCCAAAATCAGTGTCTCCAGAACTCGGGAGAAATATTTCTAATACAAAGTTTTGGAGATCTGTTTTTTTTCTGCCTGCAAGTATATTCTGTACTGACATCCAGATTTTTGAAACTTCCATGCTTTAGGCATTTTAAGCTTCTCCTACAAAAAATGCTCTTTCAGGAGGCAAGTACGAAGAATAGAAATTATGCTTTAACAGAGCATGAAAATAGAAACTAAAAGCCTGAATAACCGAAATGAAGTCAATTCCAGATTATTTATTGGATGACACTGAACTACAGTCAAGTAGCCATGGTTCTACAAATCAGCACTAAGATGGCAAACTGTATTAGTAGCCAAAAATCTGCTGAAGGGAACGTCTAGATCCCACTGGTGTTTTGAAAATAAATATTGACAGACATCGAAAGGAAATAATTTAAACTGCTTGTGAGAAATGGATTAAATATTTTCAAATGAAAGTCTCACTATGAACTATCCACTTAAGCAGGTAGACAGCAGCTATAACATTTTTAACTTAAAATGCTTGTCTATAGCCTTTCTAGTTTTAAACTGCTGGAATAAGGCATTTGGTCTGTGTAGCACAAGCAGTAAATTTTGTACAGCTCACTTTATAGTCAAAGCCCAATTCACATTAAGAAACCACGTCCTGGTGACAGACAAGTGGCTTAAGTTTCAGAGTTTAAATCCCTGCCCTCCTTTGTAGATGTTTGAGAGCAAATAGACCTTGAAGAAAGGAGACGAACCTTACCTGCAAACAATACAAAGGTGCATGCAGAAGTATCCAGCACCATTTACAATCCAATTGTTAAAAAAAAAAAATAACTTCAAATGGTCTACTTTCTGTTCTTCTCAGCTCACATCGTTACCAGTGACGTTTGATAAAGATGTGGAAAAGCCAATGCAAAAAGCAATCCGTCAAATATAAGAAAACATTAGCAATATCATCACCAATGCTCAAGTCTGTACAAGATGGTAAGATTTCTACTTTGTAGTTTTCAATACAAAAGACTCAGTTCTCATTCAAAACTCATGGAAATCAACAGGAATTTACCCTGTTGACCCTTCATGCATCATTTATTCTTTTAGCAGCTAGCCACATGGAAAGAAAAATAGTGGTACAGAGCAGGCAAAAAGCAAGATTTTTGTTATTTTAACAGAACTTTGTCTTCCTCCTCCTCATCTTCCTCACTGACAGAGTCCGTTGATGATGGCCAGTAATATCCCTATTGCACCATACACACATAGCAGGTTATCAAGAGAACCTAACCTACTACAAACTGTAACAGAAATTTACCTAAAATCAAATTGTTTCTGTAGCCATTGAAAACATGATAGCTTACCCAACCACAAGGACCTTTCTGAGCAACTCCTTTTTTATTATGTTGACCACAATTTCTCAGACCAAAAGAATTGTTAAGATCTGAGTATACACACCTTAGAAATCCCCAATGTTTTCAGTAGGGACTTCAGGTAAAGTTTTTATTGTTATTATTAGCAGTGTCACAAGTTCAGCAGTAAAGAGCAATTAAAAAAGAATAAAAGTTGGTTAACCAATCAATGGCATTTGTTTACTCATATTGTGACAGCTATATTCTTCCTTTAATATGGATTTAAAAAGAAAAATAACAAAATAACAGTAATTGGTCTTTGGAAGACAAATCTTGATCTATTTAACTGACCATCTTTTAGAAATAGTGATCACCAGATATAGATTCCACTAAATTTCCAATTAAAAGCCTGCTGTGTTTACATAAATCTTTGTCTACTGCTCTCCAATAACAGATGTGAAACGGAAGCTGTAATTAATGCTTGGAGACATGAACTCACTTTGAACTACATTTTGAAAACACTGTCTGATGTAAGCATAACGTGCTAATTATAGAGGTAAGTAGCTATATATAGACATCTTTCATGCAATCTTAGCAACTGAGCTGTTTGGTGCACCTCCATGAAAGGACCTGGTATAGACAATTATCCCCATTCTCTGCAGTAGTGTAGGAGGCACCTTAACAGAAGGTATGAAAAAACACAGATTCATCAACATGACTTCTAAATTTATTTACAGTAAAGTAAAGTATAGCAATTAAATAAACAGAAGTTTCTTCAGTGACCAAACAGCAGATCCTGCAAACTGATTACTTGGAACCGCCCTAGAGTATTAGCTACATATAGAAAAAACTGTGCAATTACAGATAGTTTGCAGATAAGACTATAATAAATGTGGTTCTATGAGCCAGTGAAATAACTAAGGATTTGGCCTAAATGGACATGTACAATACTAGCATTTATATGTACACATTTTATAGTAAGTAAGATTTATGTGGAAGCAAGGAAATGTTTTGGCCTCTTTTCAAAATGTACTCATTACTTGACAGCATTATTGAAAATTGGACAGAAGTGCAGATTACCAGGTGGCTTAAATTGTCACTGTTCTTCTTCTGTCAATGGCCCACACTTATTTGGACTACAGATAATGGTAGGCCGAAGACCAAAGCTGTCCAGCATCGTGTAGAGGTACTTTATACACATTCTTTTAAGGTCCAGTTTTCTGCACATTCTGCAGCTTCCAAATTCTTCTGCTTAAGAAAATAATCATGATAATTTTTGTCTTTCTAGTAAAACATTTTGGAGCTACTGTCTTTCACCAATTTTCTTTTGTTTGTCCGCCTCTACCTAAAACTTGTGTCCACTGTTGGGAACATCCAAACAGCAGTGCTTTCAGATTCCATAAATTACATCTGTCTTACTTTGTTCAATTAACCAAGGTATCAACATGCCTTGTGGTTTTCCCACTAAAAAACGCGCAACAACGTCTACTTCCTGTTGACATGGCACTGTTGACAGAGCAACTGCACTGCTTCTGAAATGCGTTTTACTTTACTCAGGAAAAAAAAATAAATATGCAAAAACCTAGACAACAAGTCACAGCCAGCAATTGACCTATATACTACGGTGTCTCAGTCTGCGAACAGAATTTGGAGGGAAAAAAAACAAACACGACAGTGGTTATTGATTAATACTGCACAAACAACAACTAGTTCCCTCAGGGAACCTTCATGACTTCACGGGAGATAAACATGCAATAATTAGATGATTTAACAAACTACATCTGAATATGCTGCTAAAGCAAATAAGCACAAATAGATTTTTAAAAGGTATATTCATTTATTTATACATTGATTTTAAGTACAGATAGATGAGCATTCCATATTTGTTGCTTCAGCTGAAGAGACAAAGAAAACCAGCCACAAACACTGAGCTCCTAATTACCACCACCCTCCTCTGATGTGGATGTGGCTGCTACATTACATGTCTACGTGGCTGGTACAGAAGGTTTTTCTTTCTTTTTTTTTCGTTTTCTTTTTTTTTTTTTTTTTTTTTTATAGAGACACACACAAACCTAACAGATGGTTATGATTATTGGTGGGCAATCTGCAGTCCTAATTTGAAAGTGAGCAAAAATAGGCTATGTGCTTTCACCCTCCTGGCCGCTGTACAAGCTGGAGGCACATCTCCCTGCTCCGAGAGGCCTCTGGCTGCTGGGCCCAGCACGCCCCTCTGGGCACATGGACCCGATTCTGGCCTAAACAAAATGGCACCTGTCAAAGAAGTGCTACTTCAAAGGTCTTACTAAGCTACTTCAGAGTTAAATCAACAGAAAAATAAACAACTAGAAGTGCTTTTGAACTTGTTTGTTGCCTGAACATGGGCAAATGAGGGTCAATTTGGCACTGGAAACCTCTGTAGGGAAGTGCATGATGCATACTGCGGTTATTTTCAGTCCTCCTCTGCCTCAGCAAAAGTTCTTCTTTACTCCTCTGTCGTGCTCTTCTGAAATCCACTTGCCTGCACCAGCACCTAACCACTGGCCACAGAGACAAGGGAACAGCAGCTCCTCCCACAACCAGTTTGGACACTGTAATTTGTGTGTCCTGTACTACAATTCGCACACGATGTGGTTTACAGTGTCTTCTCCAAGACTAAGCCAGTCTCCTCTGTGATGTGTATTTAACTAAAAGTAAACCCGAATCAACAGCTTTGGGAACAAGTCTTCTTTGAACGGCGACAAGAACAGCTGCCGCAGCACTTCCTCTCTCCACATCATGAGGCCATTGCTGGCTTGGCTTCAGAGACCATGAAATCCCTCACTTGCCTTCAAAAAAGGCTCCATTTTGCAGTGTGGGCACCTTCCAGTTTTAGCACTGATGTTTGTCTTTCTGTGTTTTTCCACACACCAACCTGGCACTCAAGCTAATCTGAGAATTCAAACACAGGTGTTAAACCTTGTCGAAAAGCTGGACCTCCCGTCTCAAGCTGTTCCTGTTAAGCAAAACGGGGGAGGGAGTAGCAACAAGAACCCCTCCAGCACCCCATCACTGGCATAGTGACCCTGCCCCTTTCCAGTGGCAGCCCAAAACCAAGCTTTTAGAGAAAAATTGCATTAATCAAGAAACCTGAAAAAAGTATCAGACAGGAGCCTGCTCTGAGGAATCTAGCAAGGGCATGTATAGTCCACGCTTTTCACATACTAAAAAGGAAAAACATACCCTTTTATCTTCTACAGAAATACAAACAGGAAGTATCACAATTAGATGTTGACAGATTTGATGCTGATATAAAAGGATGATTGCATATGGATCAAAACAAATTTTGTCATTCATCTCACAACATAGATTCAGCTAGGTGCCTCAACAAATTAAGTACAGTGCCAGGCATCATTTACCCTATGAACACAGTCTATAACATAGTCTATATGTCAAATCAATAGAACCAACACCCCCCCAGCACCCACCTAAAAAGGGAAGAAATACATAAAATCCTACGCTGACCTTTATAGCTGGAGTTGTTAACAGCAGCAAATAAAGTCACTGACATGTTTGACAATCTTTGGCATCTACTGCAAGTATCTTTTATAGTAATTATTAGGAAATAGAGAGAAATTTAGGAGTAAGGGTATGATTAAGTGAGTTTGAGAAGCAAAAATGTTATCAAGTAAAGGAAAAGTAAACTGAACTCAAACATCTGAAGATATTTATTGAAGTGCTCACTGCTGGATAAACACTTCATCAAATACAAACACACAACTTAACAGGGGAAGACTTGCATAAATATTGTCTTCCTGGGAAAGCAACTGTTTAAATTTCTTTTAAATTGTTTCTTTTGTATTTCTAAAATTATATATATTTTACACCACAATTTAGTGTATTTCACTTCATACCATTTTTTCCCCAGTTTGTGAGAAAAAGCAAGCACCCAAACTCATATCCTAATTAAGTGCAATCCTCATTTTGTGTACAAAGGTGCTTCCCAGTCTTATTACCACTGGGAAAAAAAAAAAAAAAAAAAAAAAGCCGCTAAACTCAAGAACCACACTAGTATGTTTGTAATACTGCAAGCAAAGAACTCATAGAAAGCTAAAAAGTACCTTTCCACTCAGGAGGTGGGCAAGGAGGTGAGCAGAGCTGAAGTAAACAGGGACATGGTGACAAACAATGACAAGCGTCTGTAAACTAAAAGCCAGGACATGGCAATTATATTTTGCTTTTTTATTCAGCAATGGAGAGAAGTATTCCACATGGATGACTAGCCCCTCAACTCAAAGTGCAGTGGGGCACATGCCCTCCTGATTTACCCCTACTTCACGAGGGACAGATACAACTGAGGTGCTAATAGATAGAAGGAAGACTCACTGTGCACACTACACTGGCAAAGCTTTTACTAGCCACAGCAGAGGACTTTGGGGAGGGAATAGAAGGGGCACATGCACAATCTGTAAAGTTTTTTGTTCCTGCCATGAACTCCAGTGGGTTTCACAGTCCAGTATATGAACTAGTCTATTCGCAAAAAAGAATGACCGAGAGCCTCATTTCTTCAGCTGCAAGTATGTGTTTAACAGAGGTAAAGTCACCTTTCAGTCTCTCTTACTCTCTTTAAAGAAAAAAAAAATCATACATCAAATTACCATTAAACAGCTCACTACAGGTAAGAGATTCTGGCTTGAACAGACATTATTTTGCAGTTTAATCTGACAACACCTCCTCTTAAAACACACACGTATACACCTATCAAGTTTTCATAAAATGCAAGCTATTTAATCCGCTTTTCTCAGGGATTCTGTTCCTGGAAGCCTGTCCTGCTAATGCATTGCCATTGGATAGCAAAAGTGGGATACCAATGAGGAGAGAGATGATTCTCATTCTCATCCCTGGTTAGGTATACCAGATAACAGAGACTCTTACATATGCATTTCAAAACACACTTTTTTTTTTTTTATTCCAATCACCTTTATTCAATTTTCAGGTGAGCTGCATAAAAAAAAAAAGTAGAATTAGCAAAACTGAAAGGACAGTGAGTATTCAGCAGCAACTGAAGATCTGTCATCAATCACTAACTGCACACAAATCTGTTTGTCTAGAAATCTACACTACACTGAGTACCAAGTATCGAAATATCCTAAACTTGTCTGGACAAGCTAGGGAAGAAACTAAGACGTGTCTTCAGAACAAAGATATTCTTTGCCTCTTCAAGAAATTACCTCCTTTACTCACACTCTGTAAAAGGGGGAAAGGTTGACATCCACATCCCACGAGTACATGGATTTTTTGTTTTTAGACTTGCACCAAGTGTTAACGTCTAATTTAATAATAACAATGGAAAACTAAACTCTTACCAAGTACCAGCACAAGCAATTGCTCACACATGCTGCTTATTTTTTGTTTACTGTTTTTCTGAAAGGCAAAATAGTTCATTTGGCTCGAGGAAAAAAAAATTAAAAAAATAAAGACTTTTGTAAAGAGAACCACCTCAACATTTAGATTTCTAAGTGTCATTTAGGATTCTAAAGCCCCTTTAAGGTAATTTACAAAGGACAGAATTTCCCTGTGCCTTTTCTTCCTTTTTATCATCAATAAGTTTCTAAATACAGGGAAATCTTTACATTAACACATATTCATGTTTAAAAAAATAAAGCCAAACTTAAATGAAGCTTGGAATAAAGCATGTGTATGGCCAAATCAAAGGTCTGTAAAGATTATTCAGACAAGAATTATTTATGTTCTCTAAGTATTACTGAAAACAACAACCACCTCCACCACACAACAACTGAAAAGTGAGATTTCACGACCTCTTACAGCAACTAATATTCCCTGTACCTCTCTCACGTTTAGTGTAGTTCCAGATTCAGGAAATTATTAATATCTATTCAGACCAAGACTAATAAACATATTTAAGATATGGTGAATCTAATCACAAAAAAATATATATATATTAGTTACAGAGCTGAGAAGAAGAATTCTGTGTAGGCTAACTCCTAGTTTTTGAGACTCCTAAACAGCTGCCTGTTCTCACACACACCAAACTCTATTCGTATTTAATAGCATAGGTCCTCTGCTTTAATGGTACAGTCCTCAGGATCCTAATACCTTCCCCCTTCTATTGTAATAAAAAGGGCTATGGTGGTCAGAATTGAATCTTGGATCTCCAATAGTGCGCATCTCCAATAGATGTACACGGCATATGCACAAGGTTAAAGGAGAATAGAAAAAACAAGAATCCTTTGCGCAACCCAGTCAATGGAAGTGTACAGACATGCAGTCTAGCAGTTTTTGGAGGTTTGCAATGGATTGCCTTGCCAGCCCTGAGCTGCCTTCTCCTTCCATTGCTGTTGATAAGTCTCTAGACAAAGCATGCTTCAACTCCACTCATATACACAAAGAACTGGAGAACTTCACAGCACATATTACCATAGAACAGCAAAACACACACAGCAGTTACACAGACAAAAACATTCCCTTGGGATATTTTTCTTAATTTTAGAAGAAACTTACATAGATTTTATCTTGCTGATATCGCTGGAATAAGTTATGCATAATAGAGCCTTCATGAAGATCTACTAGGGCTGCCATGTCTTCCACACTCTCTGCACTCGTCTGATGCATAGGTGTTACTTTTTGGTGTGTGATTGTGCTCTGTTTATAAGTGAATACCTGAAAGAGTAAAAAGAAATAATTATCAGAGAACACATTCAAAAACTCTTATCTGAGAAAGGAGTTTTCATACCAGTTCATACTCTCTATCCAGTTCATAAGCGTGCAGACTTGCACAATACAACAGCCTGCCATTTGTACCTTCTTCTAATGCTTCTTTCATTAAAGCTTCAAATACATGCACAGGGGTCATATAAAATTATTGCTTACTGAAAATACACCGAACACTAAAAGGTCTTTTATGGGTAAATGGAATCTAGTTTTAGACAGACATATAAACCAAGTAAATAGTCATTCCCCCAAACTCCAAGACCAACCCTCTCCCCTCCCTAAAATCCCCATTCCTTACAGTAAACTTAGCATAATCAAATTGCTGGGGGGAAAAACATTTTACACTGCAAAACAGCAAATAAAAGTTATGGATTGAACAGGCTGTTGGTGTTTGTGCGTTGCATCTGAAATCCACTTAATGCTTCCATTCAGTTTCAAGTCCTGATCAGGACGGCTACTGGGTTAGGTCATTTTTCCTAAAGTAATTAGCAAACTAAGTTCATCATGCAGCAGATATTCCAAAGTGAATGGATGGACCAATTTCTAAGTAATACACTGCTAAGATGGATTTCTAAAGCCTACTCCAAGTGGACAGTAAAAGACCTAAAAAAAAAAAAAGTCATAATTTAAGTAGAAGTGTTTTGTAACAGAGTCTTGATCTTTCATAAAACTATCACAAGTATGCTCAGAAGTTGTACATATCCCCAAACTAGTGAAACAAACTTTTACAAATACTGACATCACTAAAGATCATAAAAAATTGCTTAGGAATACAGCTTCCCATTTCCTTTTAATTTACATCTTGGCAACCCATCCTTATAGACATATGTCTGCATCTCGTAGCCAATGCTACTTTGGCAACACTAGTCCCTGCTAACGTCACCGTTGCAATCTAAGAAAGTCAAGCACAGAATTAATGCAAATATTTTAACAATGTGGAATACTAAAAAACCAAACCTTTCAAAATCCTTTGAAATAATATTTATAAAACTGACTGAAGGAGTGGAATAAGCAGCACACCAGTTTTTCCTGAGCACCACAGGACTGCTTGTGCAGGCTGGGGATTACGCAGCAGCGTGGAAGGGAACAGTTCTGCTCAGGAAAAGAAAACCCAAAAATTTTTCCAAATACAAACATAAGTATGCTCCTGCTAATGAAAGACTGAACAAGGATAGCAATATCATCACAGAATGCCATTTAAGAAAAAAGATTCCTGCCACTCGCTGCTGCACGATTTTGTCTGTCTTGCTGAGACAAGTGAGAAAGACATTGAAGAAGCAACAGGAGGAACACAGAACAGACTTCACACTGAAGCTTTGTATAGGATAACCCACCATCTGACTGCGGAGAATTGCCTGATGAAATCTGTTTATTAAGATCATATCCCAGTCTGAACGTACCATATGTTGGCACAGACCAATGAACAGTTAGAGCTGTCATTCAGACCATGAGAAAGTACACTGGGGAAAGGCTGGGAGAGAAAAAAAAAAAAAAAGAAGTAGGGAATGAATCTCTAACAAATGCTGGAAGGCAGCGTGAGCAGCGACGGGACACACAAACCATGAGAAAGTTCCTAAGATTCAGAGGATCCAAAACACAACCCATATCTGCAGGCAAAGACAGACATCTAGAGATCTAAGAAGCATTTTGTGATGAGCAACTGTCAAGATGACAAGACAAGCATTTGTACAAGGCAGATGTTAGCCAGGACAGAGAAAACAGCAACTTTTATATGATGCGGGGGCAGACAGTCTAGGTATCTACGAGACTGAACAAATTGTGAAGAGAATCAATTGACTGCAAAACTTTGGAGCTAAAAAAAATAAATGTTAGCAGTCTCAAGACTAACCATAAAGAGCAATTTGGAATTAGAGATAATTGCATTTCAAGAGTAACAAACTGCAGCTGCTAGTTGGAAGAACCATGGTGAAAAAAACAGAACAAATAGTATCTTAAAGCTGGAACAAAGGGGGGTTGGGGGGATTTAAGCAGAGCAAATCTGAGAAAAGTAAGCAGCCTAACAGGCATATATCAGCACAGAATTAAATCAGAAAGATATACTCAGTAAGAGAACTCAAAACGAAAAGGGGATGGTATGTCCTGTGAGTGTAGGTCATGTGGACATGAAAAAGAAATTAAACATCATTTCTAGGAGGACAATATTAATATTTGTGATTTCTATTCTTTGATATGTGATGCCTAGATTAATAAGGTATGCAGAGTATACCATTTATCACTAAGCAAAATTATTAGCATAAAGAATTAATAAAAACGCACTAAGAAAAAATAACATGACAATTGACCTGTGAGTTGCAGAACTATTGATGATGGTCTTTACAGATTCATCTCTGTCACTGAAAAACACTATTTTCTCTTGCTCAGATTGGTCTTTCTCCTACTTGCAGCTCTTCCACACATTGTCTTCTTGTTTGGATGAGGAAATGGCTCTGTAAGCTGACTCAGAGACATTTTTTAACCCACTGGAAAACTGGCTGGTCGTAGTGGCTGTCACCCAGACCAGAAGGAACCCCTTCCCCACTGCTGCTGTATCCTAAAGATTTCCCAACTCCACCGCAAAATTTCAAAGTCTTCTAACTAAATCTTCAGAGATGACAGACAAGGCAGCGATATCACATGCATAGACTTAATTTACTTCAAAGGGGTTTTTGGGGTAGCCCTGCTTCTTGAGCCCTGAAAGGCCTGCTTATTTTTTCTTTTCATCTTAACTCATGCCTTCATTACGACAAGTACGTGAAAAAGCTGCCTTGAACTTTATCGTTACTAATCAAAAGGTCACATTGTTTAGTATTACAGCAGATGAAATCCTCAGGAAATAGGAACTGAGAGCCACTCTGCAGGGTCAGCATGCAGAAAAGGAAGATGACCAAGTAGGCTCCTGAACTTTACGAAGAGCACATTGGCAGAGCACAGGAGCATCCATCCTCAAGATCTTGCCAACATTTGTGGAAGGTCAAGTAAAGCATGCAGGAAACTTGGAATGAGATTTAAGACAAACCTAAATGAGAATTCAGCAAAAACTTCTTTCCTTTCAAGATATAAATGGACCAAGATAACAAACACGCTGAATATGTGGAAAACTATAAATTAAACCCTAAGAGTGCATGGAAAATGAGAGCTCTCGAAGTTACCACGGAAGTGAAAATTAGAGGTTGAGATAGGAGGGAGCAGCACAAAGAGCAGCAACAGAAGGAACAAGACACAACAGTGAATCCAGCTAATCAATAGTAAAGAGTATCTCAATGGGAAAGGAGAACACTTCAAAGCTGCCCAACTGTCCTTACCACGCGAGTACAAGAATATTTGAATGAACATTAAGAATACGGTCACACTCAAAGTATGAAAAAACAAAACACACTGGGGTCTGGTTTTGAAAGCCAGTTTGAAAGCTTTGATGATATGTCCCCCCATATCCTGATTCATGCCTATTTAGAAATCACCAGGATTATTAGCTGAAATCTACTTTCTCCAAAACTGGGTAAAAATCATCAGCCTTGCTGTGACAGGGACATACCCTGAGTATTGTCAAGGTCCACCTGCTCCACAACCATGCTACCTGTAGCACTTGTCAGATCTAAGACACAATGTCAGGCCCCACATACTGGGAGTGGGCATTGTACTCATACTTCCAGAAGTATTACCCAGATAAGAAGGAACAAGTAGAAAAAAAACCTCGCTGTCTCACAATGAGAACATCAGCCTTGCAAGCAGGGCCAAGGAAAAAAGTTAGACGGAAGTCCTCGACAGCACACAAACTCCCGAAAGACATGAGCACGACTGCATCATGCACACCAGAAAGATTCCCGCATCACCCTCTGCAATGCCATCCTGATCCCCCAGGCACCTTCTCTTTGCAGAAGACACTGGTACAACACTTTCTAATGCACTGTAGGAAGCTGGAGAACTTCCAACAGCACACACCAAGGTTAAAGGTGAGGCTCTGTAGACGAACCTTAGGTGAAGGAGTTTTTCACAATGCAAGTCATGTGAGAAGTTTTGATCCAAAACGGTGGAATCCCTGGTATAAGCCATTTTGTACAGGACTATCTAGAGAGCTGACAGCTCACAAATCACATGTTAAGACAAAGACATATAATGAAAATGATGGCTTTATTAAATAAATACATAATTTTGCCTCTTCATAAATACTGTACCCTATTCATAAATACTGCAGCATCAGCGATGCAATACTGTACTCCACAGTGTGCAAACATTTATTAAGTAAGTTTGTATCTTCATATTTGGTTATTTCACATGAATATATTCATTTAAATCTACCCATGAGCCTACTGGAGAATTACAGCAAATAAAGAAAAATAACACCAAATGAAGAGTTTGAGGCACCTGATTGCAATTAAGTTAATTTCACTGCTGCTTGTAAAAGAGCAAGAACACTATCTTGAAGACCTTAATATCTGTCACTTCTTTAACTTGAAAAATACATTTGTATCCTGTGCAAGTAATCTAGCACGAGAAAAAAAATGAGAAGTTTCCAGTATTCCACTGAAAGGAGACACCACAGAACAATATCTAATTAATTTTTTTTTGCACTTGCAATCAGCCCTAAGCTCAAAATCTAATGAAAATCTTTTGTTAAAATGTAATTTAATTTGTAATACAATTTATTAACACCAGGAAGGAATGCCAGAGCAGGCACTCACTGACAGGAGCACACATGCTTTCTCTCTCACTGTATCATTTCATGACATGATGCCAAGTGACAAAAATCCCTGCTTGAATAAGGTCATTAAGCAGTATCAAGGGATTTCACAACAGCTGACTCAAGTGAATGTAGGATG
Organism: Anas platyrhynchos; assembly: GCF_047663525.1. NCBI lineage: Eukaryota > Metazoa > Chordata > Aves > Anseriformes > Anatidae > Anas > Anas platyrhynchos. Next base: position 87,947,510 of record NC_092588.1, on the reverse strand, counting down.
ATGCTGAATTAAGTGCTTAGGTAAGGCGCATCAAAAAACACACAATCACCATTTCTTGTAAAAGCTACAAGCTACACTCAAGCTTCCCAGTCTGTACAGAGCCAACACACAATCAAATCCCTCAGGGTGCTTTTCACAAGGCACTGAGTGTTTATGTTGATGCTGATGAACAATACTGGATGGGAGGAAGCCTGAAGGTCTGCTAAAAATTTTAGAGAGATTTTTGCGAGATTTTTGTTTCAAGGCAGAAATGAGCCTGTCTACACCTCAGAAGCCCTGACCCAAGCTATATCATTTACATAATCTGCTCTCTGAGAACAATGCAAGACCATCTACTGGAAAGTTTACGTACTGTGAGCATTTTGAAACAGCATCTTTTACACAGTGACCTGAACCCTCATCCCTCCCAAACACAATTTCCAACCAATGCAGGCTGAGTTCTCTCCCACCCTTTCCCAAAGTTATTTTCATTATTTTAAAAAATGGAAACATAGCTCAACTCTTCATGAAAATAAATACATAAAAATAATGAAGGCTTTAACCTCCATCGAACAAACACAAGCAGCATCAACACACCTGCTCCCCTGCCTGGCTGAGGATGCCCAGCTTTCAGGCCCTGCCCCACCAGCAGAGGAACCTGATCCTTTCCAGCAGACACGAGGGCGGCCTCGTGCTTCGGTGAGAGCTGGCTCCTGAGTAACACCCAGTACTGATAACACAGGGCTCATCAGTGTCTACGCAATATAGCACTTCGCTGTCACCTGCGTTGTTGAATAGGAGCAACCAACCTCCCTCTGCTGCCCTCTTCTAGGTTAAGAAAACTTTTGGTCAGTCCAGAAGGTAAGACAGATATTTATGCATGAAAAACAGAAATATCAAAGTCTAAAGTCTCAGTTTAAATTAAGTTGTTTGAATCCACGTAGCCAGAGGGATTAGGAAAAGTATAGGAGTTCTAAACATAAAACTCAGCAAGATGGGGAAGGTGAATGTGAAGAGGTATTGTACAGATGTAAGCCAGTTTCTCAGATGACAAACTGTAAAAAATACAAAACAACGAGACTTACATTGTCTATGACATTTGCAAATCAACTACTACAGTGTTTGGTTATCCCACAGACAACAAAAGAAAGTTAATTGTCACCCAAAACCTAAAACCAACAGACTTCCTCTTGTCATCCAGGGGGCTTGCCTATGTGTTTTTTACAAGTTTAATCCCAACTGCTGTGGTGATGCCAGTGAAGATCCCCACGACTCAACAGAAACTCCAGTGGACTTGGCTCACACGTTTAAGACAGCAGTGCCTTCCATCTTCTACAGCATCTTTTTGCTCACAGTCACTGTACACAGAAACACCCACTTAAAAATATCTTTTTTTTTTTTTTTTTTTTAATTCTCTGCTGTTGGTCCTTACTGAGGATCATCATTTGTGTTCGCCTCGTGTTTAGAAGTTGAAAGAATGCAATAAATCTTGCAAGATCTCTCTATTATACATGACTCCAAGTAGAAACAAGAGGCCTTGAGCTCACATTACAAACTGTGGAATGCAGCATTCCAAGAAGAAAAAAAAAAAATCATTAAAAGCCCAAGGATCCAGAGATTAAAAACAAAAATAAAAATCTAGTAGTTTACTTTTTTCCTGGAGTGATCTACTGTCTAAGTGGATATTTAAAATAGAGGACAAGGAGGCTGTCTTATAAATAAAAAAAAATTTAAGATCAAATGCAAAGCAGATTAAAATCCAACATTTTAAGTTCTATGGTTAGTATGACAACAATGTGACCCAAGTAATGCTTCTGTCTGATAATTTACTGTTTCTCTGTAACAGCTGACCTTAGACATCCATCCCATTGTCCCCAAACAATCTTTCAGGCAACAAGATGTACCATGGCTCAAGGCTTGCTTTGATGCAATATAATCTAATCTTTTTCAAAGAAAAAATAAAGCCACAATTAAGTTTATTATTTATTAAACAATGGGGGGAAATTAAGTAACTTTATGTAAGGCACTTCCAGATGCCATGAAAAAATATATTACCAACTAAACTGATATTGTTACTACTGTGACCAACAGTGGCCTTTTCTTCAGGCAAACATCCCATACACACATCAGTGAGAATCAGCTTGTTTTTATTTCTCCCCACCTACGCCAGGAATCACCCCAGTCCCCATCCTCCCTTCCAGTTAGGTGGTCACCATGACCTGCACATCAAAATGGTTGGATGCCCACTCTGCATGTCACTGGATGTACCAAATGCAGTTCTTTATAATCCCCTAGTTTGCTTTTACCCCGTGCCCACCTCAGTTCCACAGCTTTTAGGCTCAGTTCCTCCTCCTCAACATCTCCCTAACCCTTTCCCTCCATCTCCCTCCCCTACCACTTCGCAGACTTGCCTGGGCCACCTGGGACAGCAGCGGCCCCCCAGGTTCACGTGCTGGCAGCCTGCCCCACTGCCTCTCCCCACCTCTCCCACTAACCTCTGCCAGCTACAGTGCCAGCAACAGCTTGTATCACCGTCCCTGAACAACACTGCTATTGAACCTTTGGCATTTTCACAAAAGCGGCCCTTGTTGCTTCTCAACTTAAACAGCGTGGAGAAGCTCCCTGTCAGACGGGCAAGCCCAGCCAGCACTGCAGCAGAGCTCAGCAAACCTGCTAAATCACACCTCTTTGTTCTTCCCCTACACATTGACCAACGTCAATAAGCTCGTCTGATCAAGGCTTCCCACCTAATGCCTATTCTGTGAGGGTTATTTCAAGACAGTTTATTCCACACACCGAGCTGTTTCCGTTTGCAGAGAAGCTCTATCATCAAGTACGAACAAGCTTTCAATTACAGGTTCAGTGCTTATGACCCTTCAATTGAGCTTGCCTACACAGACAATAAAGAAATTTAATTCAAATTAAACACATCATTTTTACCTAGATTATACTATAGTAAGCCTCTAGGCAGTCCATGCTAATTCACACTAGAAAAAAAAAAGGGCGCATCTTTAATTTAACTTCTCTTGCAGGTGACCTGGTATAACCTACAGTTCTCTGCACCTGAAGACTCATCATAGCTCATTTTTAATAAGTCCACACACCTATAAATACTGTGACCATGGTGCTGCAGAAAACCTGAAACATTCCTGGCACGTCACCAGCACTTGCTCGGCCATGGAAAAGTACCCCCCTTTCTGTTCGTGCAATGAGAACTGGAAGCATTGCAGCTGCCCAGGCTTTCCCAGAATGTGTAACCAAAAAAATACAGTCCAAGAGCATGGGGCAGAAGACAGACTGCCGGATGAACCTTCGGCTCTCTGCCAGACAGAAGGCCAGCCACAGGGCCTGAACGAAACCCAGCTCTGAAGGAGCCACAAGTCATGGAAGAGGCTCCGAGCTGCAGGGCACTGAGATGAAGCAGAAAGCAGACCCAAGCACCTACTGGCAGAATTAAAGAAGGTCCGGACCAGCCTCTGCCATCCAGGCATGGACACCCCAAAGCATCCCCGGGAGTCAGCACTACAAGAGCATCCCACTGTTTGTTAGCAGCACCCAGAAAACAGCCCCAATAGCAGTACCGCCCTTGCTTCCAGCATGTACTGCCTTAACCGGCTCCAAGGGCAAGGGGGTGAAAACTCACACTTCCTCCTCCTCTGAGACCAAAAGATTCAAAAAATAGAAAAACCCACCACAAACCAACAACGTCTCCTTTATCCATCATTTGCCACACAATAGAAAGTGCTTTCACAGACAATGTGAGGCACTGAAAGCATTAGCTTGACTGTCAACATCAGTTAGAGCTTGAGTGAAACTCCCAATTTTAAATTCATATTTATTCAATGATTCATACAAGATAAACAATGATTATTTGCAACTGAATGAACAAAGAGAATTTGAATAAAATGCCCTGCTATCAAGAACTGGAACAACTCTGTTCAATAAGCAGCCTGCAAATTACACCAGCTTTTTTGAGGCACACAGCAATTAATCTCAGTAAATCCTTTTTTTTTTTTTTTTTTTCCTTTCTAAGTAAGAAGAAAAAAACTGCAGGAAGCTGATTGGACTGCCTCTGAGTCTACAATATGAACAGTCTTTGTGCAGTGTTGCAGTAATAAAATCAGAGGCAAGGTTTACACAGAAGCTTGAGCTCCAAGGCACCTTTCCAGCAAAGCAAGCCTTGTCCTGGGCAAATGCTCAGCTGAAGAAGGTTACACCCTGACGAGGCCTTCTGGGGTAAAGAACAAAACCAGAGCAATGTCTACATGAACTGTTTGGCCTCACTCCTCTCTACCTTCCTCTCCACTTAGCGCTCCACATGAACTGACCTTATGGTACAGATGGATCCCAGACCCTGCAGGGACCTTCCCTCACCACACCAGGATGGTGATGGAGGATGACGTGTGGGGTTTGCGTGGACAATTCCTCCAGGAACAAGGCTGTTGTGGCACCCCAACCACCACCATCCAATTTGCCTGCTCAATTAACTCACTTGGTTTTGCTGTCTGGGACAGCAAAGAAGCAGAGCCAGCATGCTCGGGAGAAAACAAAACAAAAAAAAGTAGAACCTGCTATAGCATCAGCTATAAAAAATAAAATACTCTTGCAACATCCTCTGCTCCAGCTGATGCTGGAGGCCTCTCTCTCACCCTTCTTGCAGGAAAGGGACAAGAGCTGATGGGCTCAGGTGCTCACAGCAAGAGGTAAACCAAGCTCTCAGTTAACTGACTGCTCTTCAGTGCAGCCAACACCTAAGCAAGGACCTAACATTAAGGAACATGAAAAGAGGTAACGCACAAGTGCTCACAAACAGTGAAGTATAGCTCCTAATAAAACAGGAAAATAAACTTTATGTGACACGTCCTAAAACAGTCAAATAAAATATTACAAACAAATAAAACAGATATTTTTTTTCTGATTCCAGCAACGAAGGTAAAAAAAAGTCTACTGCATTATAATTGTTTGTGAATTTTTGTGAATTAAAGACTTCACAACTTGCACAGAAAAAGTTCATATATGTGCAATTTTAGCTTTCTGATCTCCGAACAGCATTAACTACATGTATAACACTCTTGTAAATTAAGTAGGTTTCTATTTTATTTTAATTTATCCAAATCTTGGCTTGTTTTTTCCTACTATAAATATTGCACATCTCACAGCAAAAACATATGATTACATTCAAATCTCTATTTAATCAAATTACTTTTTGTTCACAACAGTAATGTGTCTGTTTCAGTATTATTTTCCCTTCTTCATTTAAAAGCTGTCTTTCTGTGTTGACAGGTTTCCTGAGAAGCAGCCGAGGCAAAAGGTTAACATGACAGTAAATTGGTAGAGCTCTGAAATCATCTTTGAGGGACTAATTTCCAACCATTTGATCCCACTCTGGTGAAATATAGACAGGAGTCTAGTATTATTTTTGCTTGTTTAAAAAACAGTTTAAAGTGTTTTTTTTTTGTTTGTTTGTTTATGTCATGAGAAAAACAAATCAGAATATTAAGGATTAGTACAAAGCTCAGTATGAGCTTGCAGGGATTCTGAAAATGCAAATCCAAACTGAAGCATGAGCTATTCGTTTTAACAGATAACAAAATCCAGAGCCCCCGTCTTCAATTTTTTTTTTTTTTTAAAGCTAACTTTTAATCTTTTTCTGTAATATCAACAATGGCCTTGTAAAGACAAGCCAAGAACACTACTTCACTGGCAACTGGTACCCTGTGCTCCCATTCATGCCCCTGCCAGTGTTTTCTGTTGCTATCCCTGGAAATAGGAACTGGATATCAAATGATCCAAATGCCATGCAAATCCCTCTCCCCCCCCCCCCCCTTTTTTTTTTTTTTTTTTAAGAACAGGAAGGCTTTTCATTAAGCCAGTGTTTACCTGTTTTTCTTACAGGTTGCCTGTGGTATAAGGTTTTGACATGGTTATTCTGGTAGTTACAGAGCCAAGGGCATATTTTATTCACAGCCCAAAGCTTCTTTTTTGAAGGATCCCTTTAAAGAGGTGGCTGTCTATTTAATTCCCTTTCCCCAATAAGGTAAGTGCATAGCTTTAACTTACATGTGGGGACACGGAGGTGGAAACATGACGAGTTCAAACCCTGAATAAAATAAGCTCCTAAGGACTTATATCTATGAAAGCAAATACATACATGATGGAAATCACAATACATAATGGAAAATGTTCAAAGCAGAATTACAGGTAGGTAAATGTAAAACATAGCATTTCCCCTGAACCTTAGCATACAGCACAGTTTCTACAGTAGCCTTGTTCACAAAGCTACGCTATTTCAAAGTTAACTTTTATCATGAATACTTATCTCAAAAGAATTCATCAGCCTTTCAGGAAAGTGCTACCTGAGGAGAACACAGCAAGGCCACTCCCTCCATTGCTATATTCATTAATTCAACTAAACAACAAACAGAGGTTGTTTTTTTTTTCCCCATCTCTGGCTGAAAGTAACTGACAGGGGTGACCTGTCTGCCTCTTTTGCTACAGGCCCTGTTCTGACACAGAGGTAATTAATTATAGAGTATGCAGCAAGAGACTAATACTCAGCAGGTCTCCAAAGGTTTTAACCTACCCAAATTAGCTTTGGGTCCCACAATAGCATAGTTCACTTCACCCAAGCATGTGCCCCAATTATTAAAAAAAAAAAATATTGCTAATAGTATTAGCGATCTGACTTTTCAGTGGCATATCAATGCTTATGATGCCCATGCATAAAAGTAATGGCAAATCAAAAAGCAGGTGCAGGTAGTTAATCCACAGAGTTGGCCAATGCCATTGGTATAGCACAGGTTTCATAAACCAGTGGTAAGAACAGCACAGCCTATGTATTTAAAACAGAAGATCACAGAATCATAGAATATCCTGAGTTGGAAGGGACCCTTAAGGATCATCAAGTCCAACTCTTGACACCACGCAGGTCTACCCAAAAGTTCAGACCATGTGACTAAGTGCACAGTCCAATCTCTTCTTAAATTCAGTCAGGCTCGGTGCAGTGACCACTTCCCTAGGGATGTTTTAGCCACATTGCGTAGTCAACGTTGGAGATAAATCTCACATGGCTCCACGCAGTGACAATAAAATGTCCTCCAAACGCAGTGCATGAACCAGGATGCCGGCACAGGCAGTTCAGAGACACAGGGTAGTCCATGTATGGATCCAGAGTGGGGTCAACTGTTGCCTTGGCCTCACTGCTCACCTCCCATTGCCCAGCAATAAGGCCAGCACCAGCTCCACAAAGGGACAAGGATGTATTTGTGGAAGAAGCCTTCATGCAGCACAGTGGAAGGGTTTACTGGCTTTGCCACAGCACAGCTGAGGCGAAGAGAGGCAGCGCAGCTTCAGCTCTGCACCACAGTCAAGCAGACTTGCCAGACATCGGGACACTAAGAACACTGACACTCAGGTCCACAGTGCTGGCTCTGTGGTTATGTACAGCTATATCGTACCTCCCTGAATTTCCTATCTGAACTTGTAGTGTATCCCACTCCCATTTCTCCCAGAAGATAGCTGTATATCATATTTTCAGCTCCAATCTAGAAATTAAGAAGTAGACACTTCCATGGGTTGGAAGGGAACCAACCAGTGTGTGATATGCTGCAGAGCTGTCTGCCCAAACCTGCATTTAATGCTCTGAAACGATCCTTGGGCAATAATCCCTCTGGAGGGGCACTCACTGCCCACGCATACGCTGCCAGCAGGGCCTCAGCGAAGGCCTCTGCATGGGCAGGGGATAGAGTGATGGTGTCCATGGCACAGTGCCTGCTGATCCCGGGGGCTGGGGGGCTGCTCAGCCCACCTGGCAGGGACAGCAGGGGACGAGGGAAGAGTGACGGAAGGGGGTGAGAAGCGGGAGTAGCTGTGAAACAGCAAGCAGGACGTTTTGTACAGTACGTTCTGATAGCTTAACTATTCGCGAAGGTTTCATCATCATATCTCAGCATAAAGTTATTTTTAAAAATAAGCCCAAAGACACCTTATTCTAAAGCCCTGAAGAACTCACTGTGCCCTTAGGCTGTTCCCTGGGACTACAGGTCAGCTGGCAACACTGCTCACATCAGCCTGCCATGGCTGGGCCTCCTTCTACCCTTTAGCCCTGACGTGCTCATAAAAACTACCACGGCTCTCCGTGAGGCATGGTGCTAAGCGAAGGTGAGGGCTCCAGGACACCCAGGGCTCTGGCACTTGCCTCCATCAGTCAGGCACGATGCCCCTGCAGCACGGCACTCACCAACACCTCCTTCTGGATTAAGCTGCCATGGGAGCCACAGTGGTGAAACTGGCCACGTTAAATCGCAGGGTGAGGGCTGGCCCTCCGCCCCCCCAAACACAGTTAGCTGTAGCAGGAAGAAACCCTGCTGCAGGAGAGGCCCAAACAGGTTTGGACAAGTGTGAAACGAAACCACATGCTTCTTCTGCCAGCAGAGAGCCGGCTTTTTGTTACGTGTGTGAAACCTCCACCCATGCCCTGAGAGACCGACTGGCCCCCCCAGGCCAGGATCTTATTGCCCCGCACCCATCAGGGAGCTGCTACTGGCAGCTCATTTACCAGCTCTGCAGATTTTCCTCATGGGACTCTTTTTTTTTTTTCTCCCCAATTGCTTGTTTGTGTTTCGTGTGTAGCGTGTGTCCCTCCCAACATACACTACACAGCTGAAGTCTTCCAGACCTCCTGTGTTCAAGGGCAGCTCTGGCTTCAGATCAGCAGAAACAGCTTAGTATTTCACAATGTTCAATCATCATGAAACCATGAGCAAGAGAAAGCAAAGTGGTAGAATAAAAAAAAAAAAAAACAACAAAAAGCTAATAAATATATATTAAAAAGCCATGTTGCTTTTTTTTTTTTTTTTTTTGAAAAGGTGAAGAAATGAGAGGTGGCAGACCTGGACTGTGTAGACTCAGAAATTTTAGGTTTTTGTGTACTTATCTGAACTACAAGCCCACATGCAACTTTCACTGGTTATAAAATATTGCACTGGACATGAATGCATACTTTACCTGAAGTACAAAATTTTTGACTGGAAACAAGACAAGCACCACTTAGTTACAAGCATCCACCACCATCATCACATAATTTTCACTTAATAGGAGCATTAGTCAGACTGATTAGTCAATCGGTCACTAATTACTTAGGTTCTCAAACGTATATGCTGATAAATTTGTCTATTATTCATATACTGTATACTTTCCTAGGTATGTCAGAGTGAGCTCTCTGAAAGTTTCTTAGGACAAAAGCTACTCTTTTGCTGTAAAGTTTTACAGTGTCTTAGCACTAAGAGTGAAACATTTCTTGGAGATACTGAAGTACAAATATGAAAACATTACTGTATATTAGTGTGTCTGCTTTGGTATATATATATATATATATATATATATATATATATATATTCTTTTGTCTGTAAAGTGCATTTCCATTAAACAGAACAAGAGTGTAACAGGCCCAAAGAGCCTTAAGAGATTCACAAAACAGTTTAAAAAAGCTTTTATTCTTTCTTAGACACACTACAATGTCAAGAGACTACTGCAGGTATTACTGTTTATTTCCTGTATTACTGTATTTCCTGTATTACTGTTAATTTCCTGTAATTTTCCTTGTGTACAAGTAAGAATCTCTTTTCATTGCACTTGTGAAGAGCCTGTGCCTATTAAAATATGAAACCTTTAAGTTAAAAAAAAAAAGAGAGAAAGAGGTAAGTAAATGGTACAGCTAGAATGGTCAAAAGATGACAGTACTTCAAAATTTATTGCATAAGTCTTATTTTATGACATTGGTAGTGCTTTGACATACATGAGAACATGAATTATATACAGATAAGGAAAACAAGTTGCTTGTGGCTGTAAATGTTTGACAGACTGTTCTCTAAGTCACTCCCATAAAATCAGCATATAAAATGGTTGGCTTACATTTGAACTATGAACTTTCTGTCTTGAATGAAGCAAAAGAGCAAATTTTACACATATGAACGTAATACACTTAATTACAATATAGGCAATTTGGTATCTCATAGCTAGCCTGTGGTGACTTTTTTTTTTTTAATTTTATGTACCAGATTGCATATACGTGTATATGTTTGAGGAGCTCATTGACAGTTGGTTCACATGAAACGAGCAAAGAGCAATTCATAGCATCTCCTCCCTTCCCCCATAAGGGCAGTATTTCTGCGTTAGTTGTGCCAGAATTATGGAGACAGAGAAGAAAGATGTCCATATTCAGAGGATTACTTGGTAGCTTTACACAGAACCATACTGTTAGTATTCCTAGAAAGAAAAATTCAGCCTTTTGCTACAAAGAAAAATACACAAATGTTTTTTTCTTTGTAAGGATACTGCTGTTTGTTTTTGAATTTGTCTTGACAAACCTCAAGCACGCGAAGCTCTAAAAGCTCATCTACGTCATTTAAAATAAGTGTCAGATACAAGTGTAACAGAAAACTTAGTGAAATTACCCCCAGCATGTTACTAAAAATGTTTTAAAGAGAGAAGAAAGATAAAAATTAGACCACATTTTCTGATTGCTTGAATAGGAAGAAAGGTGGAAGACGTGGACAAGACAATGTTTTATATTCATGAATAGTGCTGCCCTCCACTTACTCTCCCAGGATAATCTCAACTATTCAAACAGGGTTATTTTACTGTGTTTTCTGATTAAATCATATCTCAAAACTCAGCTTTAGAGATCAACGGGAAAAGCTCTCCTCCAAGTGAGGAAAGGCCGTCTTTCCCCATATCAAATTCAATGTTCTCTTCCCCTAAAGATGCCACCTCTCACTTCCCAGAACAGGCTCACCTTATTGCATGCACGATCTTGTCAAGGGTGCAGCCTTCTTGCTAGCATACAAACTATTTACTCTTATTACAGACACTTATAGTGTATAGTCCTTAACATGAAGGAGGCTCAGAGAGTAGCAAATAAAACAGCATGTCCACCTAGTTAGGAGCTGAACTGATGCTAAATAAGCCCTGGAGACCCCTGTTGGACTTCAGGCAAACGCACTTCAGGCACTGGAGGGAGCACAGATTGCCTGTGTTGCTACATCCCAGCCCTATTCCTCTAAAAGCTAGAACCCACTGCAAATTTCAATTTGTCAAAGTTCAAAACGCTATTGTTCATGATTTCTGGTGATATGCAAGATGAGCAAAATTTTCTTCTTTAATTTTATTTGTTTAAGGCAAGAAAAAGGAGAACAACTTCTGCTGCAAGAGATGCAGAAGAAAAAACAGAACTAGTTGCTCTGAGTATTTTTATCCATGTAAGTTACAAGCTGATGGGTGTATTGCCCTTACCTACTGCAAATATAGAACTGTTTGTTCTATAGGAGGATTTTTTCAAAGTCAGATTTGAAAAAAAAAAAAAAAAAAAGTTTTAAATAACCATTTAGCTTAGCTACCCAGAGCCCTCGCAAATGTCATGTTACCCTGAAAATATTTACCTAACTATTTCTCAAATATAACTATTTCTCAAAGCTATTTCTCCCCTGCTCTCATCTCACCCGTGCATGTTTGAGAACCAAAACCTAGACTTACAAAAAGACACACTGGCAAAATCCAGTCACTTAGCTCCACGCGTAAACTCTACTCTTCTGGTGATGCAATGATTTTTGTTACACATAGCTTCAGTCTGTGAAATTAAATCAGAGGTTGGTGGAAATATGCACAAGGGCATGCTTTCATCTTACAGGCAAAAATTATGAAGCTAGAGAGACCATTATAATATTTTCAGCTCTACAGCTGTGTAACACAGTGAACAGGCATACCTAAATTCAGTTTCTATTTAGTAAAGCCTCAGCCGTGAAATACTGCAAAACTCTTTTCTTCCCCCTTAAAGGATCTTTCATTTACCACCATCTGATGGATGCTCTCTTTTGTTATTCACAATTTAAACCAGCAATAGAAACCTTTCCCCTGATGGTAATTTTTTGTACAAGATTCATGGCTCCCAGCCCTTGTCCCACTGATTTTCAAAACCCAAGTTCAGTGATATTCTGAGCATTTCTCAGCCTCACTTGTCCTCATCCCAGAGCCACCAAGTCCAAGGCAGCAGTGATGTACCACAGCACACAACATACAAGGAAGGCCACTACCAGTGGTTTGTGGAGAGTAGAGATTGCAGGAGGGGCACACCTGGACAGTCACATACAGAGCACACAGACACCACCTAATAACCAGGCTACAGCATGGCTCCAGGACTGCAATTCTGTTTAGTATCAAGGCAATCATGAAAACACAAAAACACATCCTCATCAGCAAGGAGTGATGCCTCACAAAACCACAAATGAAGAAAGCGCATCTGTGGATACTGCAGTGAAAGACTGGTTCCCACTACACCAACACGTGCTCACAGAGTGACCCTAATCAAGACATTATCTTCTCAAAACTCAGGTGCTCTGGATTGAAGGGCAGACTCGTTCGTCCAAGGAAGTGGTTAGGCTGTCTATAGCCAGGACAAAAAGGTGAAAGTAACTCCAAATGAGAAGGAAAAAAACAAGTACATTGCATTATCAGGACTTCCACACACAAATGTCTCTGCTGAATACTTTACGTACAGCCATTCTGTTGCCCCAAACTCTGCCTGAAGCTACAAAAATGAGGCATACCAGAGGCCAATTCAACAGAGGTCCCACTTCTCATTAACAAGAAAGCAGTAATAGCACTCAGCACTATCCTCTTACTTTTTTAAAGGTCTGGTAAGACATGAGAAAGTAGTCAGGCAATACTGAGCTGACTCACAATCAAGCCACTCGTAACCAACAAGTGACTCTAAATCAACCGCAAAACATGAAAAATGTAGTGATCCTACAAAAGCCTTAGGATTTGTATTGCAAGCCCTTTTGTTGTCAAAATATGCATGAGCACCAGCACGAAAAGCAAGTTTCTTACATACTAAGACAAATGTATATAAACTGTTTAACCTTTGAAAAAGATAATTTCCTAAAACAATCTATTGAGTTTTATATATACACATACACGCACACACCTTGATTTCAGCACAACAGAATGCTTACCAACTATTCAAGTAACAAACCTATTATTTATCTGTCACTCTACATTACAATAGCTTGAAATAAAAATCTCTGTACTGATCTTTCTGCATTTTTCCAGTAACATCCACACAGATAAGCAAGGTGTGGATAAGCAGGCAAAGCACACAAAGATCTCCACAGTCAATTTAATCAACAGGCCAGTGTCAGTGAGCAATCGCCACTTCATTTAGTTCAGAAGACAGGTAGGTGCAAGAAAACCATACTTGTTTCTTATATGGTTTGAAAATTAATCTATCCTAAATTATCCAATGAAGACCCCCGTATTGTAAGAAAATAATTACTATTGTATTGGAGCTGCTCAATTCTGGAGCTCACTCATCTGAGAAGCTCAGCTAAACAGACAAATTTGGAGACACACCATCACAAACCTTGAACGTCTAGAAAACACAACTGAAATTTACATACCTTGTGCTCTATGCACAAATACTACTGCAGTATAGGGAGAAAAAAAATCCCACACAGTATACCTAGGGAATGAATACCCATGTGGAATAACTGCACAAGCAAAAAATATGTTTCCAGTGTACCATATTAAAACATGTGGTTTTGCATTAGCTAGATTCCAATGCAGCTGAGAATTTCAGAGAAGGAAATGGATCTAAAGTGACAAGTAAGGCTCAAACTCAGGTGCTAAAATTCAAACACAAAACCTTACTATGAAATACTGAACAAGTGTAAACATCCAGGAAGAAACTTAGCATCCTTAAAAACATGCTACACAGGTTCACATTGTTATCTAAATGAGAGTGCCTGATTTCAATTACCATTATTTACAGGTTTTGATTTAACTGATTTGCCCAGGACCAAAAATAGGTACACCCTTATCGGAGGTTGCATAAAAATGAAGAATTCCCACAGCACCACAGGACCGCATCTACCAGAGATTGCTTCACCTTCCCAGGCAGGGACACATACCGCACGCTCATGTAGCTCAAGCACCAGTGAAGGCAGTTAAGGGGAGGACTCACAGCTGGACTACTAGCATGCACGACTTTAGAGGGCAAGTCAAAGAAGGCACGTGCTGGGCATACAGTCCCTCAATTAGATTAAGGCAGATAACGAAGTTGAAAAAGCACTCTTCTTTATCCCCTCCATCTGTTGCAGCTCGCAGCAAGGCAACTCCAACACCTTGGACACACTCTGCTGCTGACAAAACGTGAGCAAGTGCTGGTCTCCAAAGGAGATGACTCGTCGACACCAGAGGCTTCACTGTTAAGGCAGGTCTGCACTAGATCCTGCTGAGGCAGCTCTGTGAATCACAAATACGAGAAGTTTTCCTAGCAGAGGCCCTTGACCTCAGCACAATCATGCTGACAGAGCATGCTTTTTGGGGGAATTTTCTTTTGCACACAGGGCTCCTAAGGTTACATGTTCCAGGGTTAACAGCTTGTCCCCTCAACTGGGAAGTGCTAGCACATCTGCCAAAGTTGTCTTCTAGGCCCTTTGGGACACAGTTCAATCCAATTGAAATACAGTTGCAATAAAATTCAAAAACTATCCCCTTGGTGCTGTAGGATACAGCAGCCTAGCAGTCCTTTGCTTTGCTATAGCACCAGCAACTGAGGTCAAACCCTTTCCAACAAAGTTTTCTCAGCTGTTACCAAAATCACTCGACCCTTTTCCATATGTATCTGAGACAATGCCATGTGGGCAAAGCCTGGGTCCTTGGATGCCAGGGGAGTTTTCTGTGCAGTTGCAATGTGAACAAGAACAGCTTTGTCTCAGCAAAACTCAGTGCCTAACTACAAGGATGTCCTTCTACTGATACAACCACACCACTGTAGTCAAACCACTGTGCTACATCAGCTGAAGTTATAATGGTATCAGTGCCCACAGAGATATTTTTATTTTGACTCTGCACAAACCACATCCCAGAAAGTCAAAGATAAAAGCACTGGGAAGACAAGGAGGGGAAAGGAAGGAGACATTTTGATATCAAAATGAAATGCTAATGTCAGAATTCGTATCACTGTAGCTAAAACATTCACAGTCACTATTGGGCTGTAGCTGTCTTCAGACCATGCAAAGCAGTACTTGCATTGGGCAGCAGATGCAGCTTAGCAGAGCGCCAAACAAAAGGCCCTTTTTTTCCTCCCTCCAAACATGATCTTTCACAACAGACCAAGAACACGGGCACTTGTTTACATATCTGATCTGGTGAGAAAGACAAGCTTATTTCCAAAGGACTGTGCCCAAATGTGAGTTAACAGGCAAAGTCTAGCCAGCCACGTGATATGAAAGATGCTTTGAAGCACCGGAGTGACATCCCCTTGAAGCACAAGGCTCCACACAGGCACTTCAAACCTGATGCTACACGGTGAATGAACATTTCACAGTGCAAGCCACCAAAGCACACACACAAAGAGCAACCTCCCGTGGAGAAAAGGCACGGTAGAGGCTTCCAAAACACACGGGAGTTTTACATGTTAGCAAGATGTTGCTATCTCCAGTTAAAGATCACAGAAGATGCACTACTTATACAAGTTCAAACAAGCTACTGGATGGTAAGGTGAAGAAGAGCATACAGATCAGCCACCACCAAATGTTTATTTCCAGTGGAAGAGGATGTAAGGAATGCATATGCTGGTTACTCAAGCAACAACACTCAAACTGTAATCTTCATCAGTTATACAACTTTCATCCCGGTTGGTTGGATGCTCAGCCCTCCACCAACCCCAGCTAGATCCAAACCTCAGTGAAGTCCATGGGAGTCTCTGACCAAACCAAGCTGCCAACTCGTATGCATACTCTATGCCAAAACACAGCCCAGGTACTGCCCAGAGCATTGCTGCATGCTCAGACGCTCAACGTTATTACACACGTGCCTAATAGCTTTGTTGGAAACTTATTAGGAGCAGAAAAGGTCCCCACAGCCTGTAATAGGCTGCATTTGTTAGTACTTTCTATTAAAAAAAAGTTGACGCTCCCCTGATTATAGTGCAGTTTCTACTTATAATTAGAAAAGCCACAATACTTCTCATACAAAATGTGAAAGCAAAGAACACAGGGTTTTTGCTGTTGTTGTGATTCACAGACCTATTTTCAAACACAAAGCAAGAAGTAAAAGACAGGACTTTAAATATCAAATTTCTAAGTTTTAACTAAGTTTTAGACTTAGTTTTTAAACTAAGTTTTTAACTAAGTTTTCTGTGAGCTCAGAGACCAAAACTCAGACTCTTACTGCTACCATGTAGATCAAAATACTTGTAATGAGATTCAAGATCTTTTCAAATAAAGTTCAAACTCCACTTGTACTCTAACAGTAAGAACTGGCTTTTCTTTCAAACCTCTTCACAAACCTGATGTCCAATAATGAGCTTTCAAAAAAAATGTCTAACAGTAAAATTCATTGTTCCCTTTATACTCTTCTCATTATCCTGGCCTCATGCTGTGCTTGCTCCTTTTAACGGATGGAGCATGTATTAGCTTGATTTCCTACCACACACCAGGTTTTCAGCTGAGCTTAGCAATACACGTCTCTAACTACTGATAAGATCTCTATTATTTTACTATTAAATGCATAAAGGCAGAGATTTTATTTTTGCCTTGCAACTGACAGATAGTAAGGTGCCTTACTTTCCCAACAAGGCATAAGTTCTGCATGCAGATGCAATTGATAAGAGGAATTCAAATCAAGGCCAAAACAGTTATCACAAAAGAAGTAAAGCTAATATATCCATTTGCATCCATCTGTAGAGGACCAAACAAAAAATAACTCAGGAAAGAAAGGCCTTGGAATACTACACTTGATGCGTAACAGAATAAATTTTTAATACTAGGTGTTAGTATTATCTCATTGTGATGAGAAAGTTAAAAGACATGTGTGTTCAAAGTGCTGCTTGCTGATAAAGAAACAAAAAAGAGGCAAAAAAAAAAAAAAAAGGTAAAATAAGTAAAAAATAAAAAATAAAAATGACTTCATTACTAAGCTTCTCACGGCATACTCATGAGACCCTGAACCTTCGAACAGAGAAAGCCAAACCTGAAGTCAGGTGCAGCAGCACAAAGGGAAGTGCGGATGGGAACTGGAAGCGGTGCTGACAACATTTAAGTGGCACCACCAGGTGACTCCAACCACAACCAACATGCCAGGGCAACATTACCGGATGCTTTGCCATTGGCAAACCTGTGCAGACACCAAGTGTTTCTCAGTTGGTGGACTGCTAATTTTTTTTTTTTCACTAACAGAAAATGCAATCACTTCTTAAATTTCTCAACTGGAAATTAGGGATAGTATTTACAAGCTCGTTTCTGCCTCAGTCAGCAAGTACCCTGCAGTGCCCTTGGCTGAAGGCCACCGCCAGAACTTGCCATCTACACAAACTCTGGAAAAAGTTGAAGTCTCGAGCATGAAAACCTGGCACACTCCTTTAAAGCTAAGGAACTCTTCCCCTCCAAGTCCACAGGACCAACAGCCAGCCTTTCTAGCAGCAGGTATGCCACACAGCAAATATCATATTCACCTAAATGAGAGTGTCAAGAAATTTTTACTGATTTTTCTCCTGTAGCTGCTGATGTATGCAAGGAACAACTTGCTCCTCTCGAGTGCAGAGAATGCTTCTGCTGGCTCCAGACACCAAGCTCCTTGCTGCAGCTCAGGGTAGGCACCTGCAGCAGAGGAAGACACTGGCCCAAACCTGCAATGAGTTTTCCAATCAATCCACCACTACAATTGCTTCACTTTGGCAATTTGCCTTCATGCAGTGATTGGTACAATGGATTAGCAAACAGATTAGGATCCGCACATACCACTGCTCAGCAGTAAATATGCAAGTAGCAATAGCCAACACACAAATTTACTTGCATTTAATTGGTATTTCTAAGCACCCAAGAGCCAAAAAGAATCAACACAATCTCTTCTAGAATTCCTCACCTACTGTCAGGACGAGTCTCAGCCTATCGACATCAATCGACCTCATTTTAAATGAGCAGAACATCCCCCACGGCATTTGCTTATTGAAATTAACTGCGGGGCAGGGGGTAGTGGGGAGTGAGTTTGGTTCATTTGCTGCAGTCATTTGTGAAGACAAAGCTGTAAGGTCTGACTATGAAACAAAGCACTGGAGTCAGCAGGACCTGAGGTTCTGCTTTACCACTGACTCACTGCATGACCTTGAAGTCCATCACCTCTTCATAAATCCATCAGCCCAGCCGCGAAACTGGGTGAAAGCAGGGCTTTGCTGCAAAACGCATGCCGTGTCTAGTTTGGCCTTTGTTAAATAAACATAACGCCCCCACAAAACCAAACTGAAGAGCTAAACAATGATTTTTTTTCTTCCTCTAAACAAAGCACTTTGTACTGTACTAGACTGGAGTCTTCTACCAAGTGGGAGGGAAAGAGATGTAAATATTTACCCACATACTGCAAAGAACTGTTACTCACTCTAGAGACATGTAAGCTGGTGGCTGTGTAATTCAAGAACAAGATGGGGATACTGGAGTGTCTCTGGCAGACAGAAATAACAAGCTCATCTCCTGAAAGCATGTGCTGCACTGAGAAGGCTAAACAAAAAACTCACATCAAGAGAACAGTTCCTGCCAGGCTGGAAATTAGCTTCAAACAAAACAAAGCTAGAAGTGCTCAAGGCTCAATTGTATCAGTAGATGACACTACTAGGTTAGCATCCAGACTTTTTTTCTGCTTTTCCATCATCTCACAAACTCTTCCAAAAGGCAAGTGTGTTTTGAACTGGTCAGCAAGCCTGGAATTTCAGAAGGTAGCTATTTCTCCTTCCGTATCTTACGCTTTATTGCCCCTAGTGCCTACCAAAAAGGAAATCTGATCCAAGGAACGCAGCACAAGAAGGGACACCTCAGTCAGGAGCTCGGTTGCTTTATCTGTGTTTTGTGCAAACAAAGGCTCACTCACTACTTGGCATCCCTTTACAGCTGAACTCCTGTAGAAGTAATGGGATGTTCCTGCATGTTAAGTCCAAATGAAAATCAAAAATGAATTTAAGACCTGCATCAAGCAAGGGAATGAGTTTGATTGCATTCTCTTTCACATGAGAAAGTCTCAACATTACCTCATGGGTATTAAGAGCTTAAGACTGCAACTTGAAGTGAAGAAAAAATCCGGAACCAAGTTCCAAAAGTAAAGTTAATTCATCTTCTGCTACAAAAATAAATCCATTTTCCATTCAGCAAATTCTCAAGAAAAGAAGTCTTTCTGGCCACTGTTTTCAGTTGATATCACTTCAAAGGTGAACTTGTTTTGCAACTGTAAGTGTGGTAATGTTTGCCCATAGCTCCCTAATCAGTTACCCATTGCTAGTCAACCATTTCTTTTCATTTTCATGCACAAATGGAGGAAGCATTGCTTGTAACTGCAACCCTGAACCACATCTGATAGGCTGCCTAATATTTACATAATGTCCACACTGTAACTGATAACTACATCACGTTGTGCATAGGTTAGAAGTCATGCAAAAATGCATGACTAAAGAACAGCTTCAGCAACTCAATGTTTGTGGTGTCTAAATCTTAGCCTACTTCAAGCTGCCTAATCTGCTCCGAGGACATCAGGTACAGGAAACAGTTTGTTCAGTTTGCAGAAAGTCAGTCACAGGGGTTTCATACTCAAACAGCACTGACTCAGAGTCAGTGCTGTTTGAATTGCAGGGCTTATCAATAACACAAGGCGAATACTGTTCTAACTCTCTGTTTTCTTTAGCTGAGGTCTGTGGCTTTATTTTAATCTAGCATTAGTGTAACATTTTGTCTGGAAAGTCAAGTCTTCACTCAGAAAACTTCTGTAGGCTACTACCCTGCTGCCTGGGATTTCTTCTGCAGAAATGGATGTGTATATGATGCAGAGTAGACATTTCAAATACAGTGTTTTTTTGATGTGGCAGACTTGTTGTACATGTGCACATCTGCATGCACACATGCACATTTCCCACCTCATCTACACAGAATATGTACACATCATTTAATACTTTGCCGAAGAGCTGCATCAACCTATCAGAGGCACTAAGATACCACATTGCATTGAGATAGCTCTGCTACTTTCTAAATGCATTTGAACACATCTGTTTCATATGTACACACTAGACATGCTTGGGACTAACAGATATCAGCAGCTGACTTGTAGTAATTGAATATGCACAGCAGTGTCTGGTCCAAACTGTTAACACCGAATCTGCACAGGAGTGTCTGGTCTGATCTGTTAACACTTGGATCTGGAATCTGAGACAAAAAATCACCCAGAGAAACCAGAAGGCGATATTAAAAAAAAAACTAGATTCACAGCAGCCCTACCCTTCTTTGCCTCTCTGCCTACTTTGCACTCTGCCCAAGCTGTGCTGGATGCTGCCCCTGCCTGTATCACATCTTTCCAGTCACATGAAAGCTCTGTGCAGCAGTCACGTTCTTCTTAGAAGGACATGCTCATATTCTTAACTTACCAAGTCTTTGTCATGCTTCTTTTGCTTTCCCAATCAGAGAAATACTGCTTCCCCACACACTTTTTTTTTTTTTCCCCCTTCTTTTCCCCAGAGGACATGTGAAAACCATTACCATATCTCAAATGCCTCACAGACCTTGAATTATCCTTGTCAGAACTTCATATTTCCTGGGCAAATCTTGTGGTGACAGATACCCTCTTTAATTGCATTTAAGCCAATAATGATGCAAAGATAATGCCAACAAAGTCTGGCCATCAGATTTCAATGTATATTAAATGCCTGCCTGAAAGCAGCATTAATAATGGAACATATTCTATTATTTACTTCTAATTAGAACTCCTTGCTGATGCTTGTGAAAAACGTACTTTCAAAAGAGAAGTAATCAGCAGTAAAAGATGCATCATTATTTTCATTACAGGCTTGTGGCATTTCTGGTTATTAACATTGCTAAATATTCCCTTCCCGAATCTGTTTTCAATAGCTTAAAATTCTGCTACGTTTGGAAAGCTTCTGATGAAGCACTCAATGTCAGGTACATAGCTTACTGATGATGCATATATTTTCAAATTAGCTTATTTTAAGTCTCTTTTCATAGGAAAGCCAGTATTTTTGTCTCACTCACCTACACTAATTCTAGTGATTCAATGTCTGAATGCTCTACCAGCCCATTCTTTGGAGAACGTATGTTTATTTTTGAAAGGGAGCAACTTCTTCAAGAGGCGAGATTTTTATCTTTCCTATAAAAGTCATCAGTTCAACAAAGTTATAAATCACTGAAGGAAAATCCCACAGTGAACATTCAGGAGAGCCTCAAATATTTGGCAGCTGAACACCTCGGGAAAGCCCATCTGCCCGTGGCGAGCTCCAGGTGCTGCTGAGCGAGATCTCCCTTTGCTTCCCCCTGCAGCTCTCTGCCCCAGCTATCAACATTCACTCACATCCAAGCATTTGAAAGGAGGATGGCAGGACCACCTCCCTTGTGCGCCTCATTAGCTGAAGAAGGTTAACTGAGGTTTTCCATTCTGTTAATGTTTGCTGGGTGCCTTTAACCACCACAGTCAGTCTGGGCCGGGTGCTGTAGCTCCTTGAGGAACACAGAGAAGCCCAAGCACATCTCCAGCACCTCCCCTGGGGTACACTCCTTTCTCCTCACCCATGTCTACCACAGCCACCTCCCTGCCTATGGGTTTTACTCTGCTTATTCTACCGTGCAAAAAGAGGCACCACACCATTCCCTGGCTCTCCAGTACCTAACTTCACAATGCAACACAAAGCTTTTCCCATATAATTTTTTTGCTAGTCCTTAGTTAAGACAGCTTGAATAGATAAACCTCCTTAAATCATTTCTTGGTTCCATCATGTTTATACTAAATAGGAACTTACATGCTTTACAAAATAAAGTGTGCTGTATGAGGGCAAGGCATGTGACCTATGATAACATTTCCCTTCTCCTCGTTTAGTGAACATAAAAGCACCACTATGAAAGAGCACTTAAAGTTCCTTTTGCAACTAAGAGTTTATTATCACATTGCAGAAATGCTTTAGGGGAAATCTTGCTCAGATGTCCTTCCCATTAGAAAGCTTGGTGCTTTCAAACAAAAAGTTGCTTTGAAATCTTCAAGAACACAAACATTCTGCAACTCCTAACTACAAAACAATACACTCCATATACTTTCATGCTCCTGAATTTGCTGCTAGCTGCCATGAAAACAGAGTTCTCCCACTATAGACATGGTCAAAACAGAATTTGAAGTTCTACAAGAAGTATTTCATCTTTCAAGTGGAGCGTATTTTGGGTTTTAGGCCTCAAAAGTGATCCAACATCAAAATTACAATGTGACTGCAGATTTAGTTTGTTTTAAAGTTAACTTGTGCAGAAAAGGATATCTGGAAATGAGGATACATTTTCCATATTTCTCCATAAAAAGGTAATGGTTATCACAACGTTTACTCAAGGGACCACAGGGGAAAGATCAAATGATGTTGTCCCCTACAAAACTGGCACCACAGCCTCCCACAAATGACCTGCAAGAGGACATTAGCTGCTTCCCTACCTCATTACCACTGCCTCATGGTACCTGCTGACTGGGATGACTGTGACCACCAATGCAGTACTCTGACCACCTGCCAGATGGTTACTGTTTCTTTTTCTTCCTCCTTGATTTGACTACTCACTTGATTTTGAAATAGCAACCCAAGATTTTCAAAGCTCCATAACACAAGTTTGTTTTTTTTTTTTCCCCTTAATTACACCCTTCACGATACTGAATTATGTCTTTTCACTGATGTTCTGCAGGCTGACAGCATAAAGAAGAAACTGGTGCTGCCCCAATGCTAACGCACAGTAGCTCCAAACACAAAGCATATACAGCACATACAAAGGACCCTTCAGCTCATACTTTCTTCTGGAGGCCAGTTATCAGAGAAACAAACACACTCAGCAGCACTTGATTTATTCTGCTCACAGGGTACCAGCTAATAGGTCTGTGATCCTGCTACACAGCAGTTTGCAGTGTCAGACAGCCACAGCTCACACTCGCAGACAGCGTTTGTTTCCTGGAGCACAGCCACCTGTCCCCAAGGGAGCAAAGTAGCATGAGCGCTTCTACATTTCCCAAAACTGTAGCTCCAAGTGGGACCAGCTCACGGATGGCTTTCAGTGCGCCCAAGGAGAATCTCTTTGCAGGACCATCACCATGTCTGAAAATAATTGCTCATGCACACTAGCATTTTCTCGCAAGCCCTCACTCAGTGAAATCCCTTTCAAAATTACACAGTCATTTCTTAGATTATTTTTTTTTTAATTTATTTTAAATAAAGTATTTGGACATTCTATGGAACTGATGATTTAACTCAACTCCTTATGACAGCAAGTTCACGGACAAGTTGATGGGAGCCTTCTCCAAGTCACAATCTCAGTGTTTGGTCACCACCATTTATCTGCACTGCAAGGTACCGAATCTCACCTGAACACAACTGAGCACTGCAGGCGGAAGTTATCCTTGTGTAACTTCACTTAACCCAAACCACGCATACCCTGAAGCACCAACAGCACTGAACAAGGAGACTGGCTCCACATCCAAGGGAATTCAGTAATAACAAAACAATCGAGGTGACAAGCTTACTCATCACAGCACTATGGATTTTTTGTTGTCGTTTTTTGGCACATGGCAGCCTGAACTCCTTTCTGTGTTTTGTGAACAGCTGAACTGTGTTCTCTTACAAAAGAAAGTAATATGGCAGCTTGTGTACATCTGCTTTAATCTTAAAACAAAAGCAGTTTTGCTATCTTTAGTATGAGCATAATAAAAGCACAAAAAAGCACAGATGGTTTGGATTTTCTCTCTGCAGAAAGCAAGAGAGAAGACTGACATCTTAACTGTTTACGTAGCCACAGCTGATGACGTGGCCACAGCAAGCGACGGGGACACAAGGCGCACCCCTTTGTCAGCAGCTCAGATATTAACTGCTCTCAGGCGGGTCTTATAAAAAAAAGCAGAAAGCAACTCTCTATGCAGAGATAAATGCTTTTGTTCATACAGGTTTAATTTACGTTGTTACTAAAACACTTAACAACAGCCACACTAATGCCAAACAAATTAATTTCAGTATAGTTAAAGCAAACAGTCCCATTATGTCTAGGAAACACGGAACAAAACCCTTGAAAACCCAGCATTAAAAGAGTTATTTATGGCCACTGCTTAGCCTTCCTGCCCCCATCATCTGTGCATTAAAAATCTCTAGGCTGTTCACTTTCAATCTCCCTGATTTCTGACAAAAAGTGGCTATGCACTGGTAGCTTGAATGTTAATTCTGCAGGAATAATACAATCAACTTGATCTAGCAGCCAATTTTTTATTTTTATTTTTGATTCATCCTTTATTTTAAAATATCTCACTTCAGGATTAAAACTTTCCCCTTCCTGGAATTAATCAAACTGATAGTGGTTTTGGCAGAAAGGCAAGCAACAGGAAAAAAGTAAGGACAGCACATGTGCAACACATCTTAGAAGACATTTTATAAACCTGCTCTGTATTTTTATGCAATAAATACACAGTAGTTCGACAAACACACAGAAAAAGACTCTTCCCTATTGCCCTTTAACAAATACTCAGAGAATAACAATCATATAAAAATATTTCTCTTGATATCAAGAAGATATAAAGGCAATCTGAATTGACTCCTGAATTCAGAAAAAAGTCTTCTACTAAAGATAATGTTTTTTGTTTTTTTTTTGAGTAGTGTGAATTGCCTTTTTAACATGTCAAGGTTAAAGCAAAGAGGCATTCCCCAATATTTTGGAAAATTTATGAAACCCAAACTAGTAATTTCTCCAATTAGCTGGTACTTAAAAAAAAAAGTAAGATGATGCATCAGGAAAAAAAATGTTCAATTTACAAGTGATTTAGTCTGAGTCAGTGATGAAATATTTTTAAGTAATGCTTCATGTTTTGAGGAAGCACTTCTATGAAGGAAAACATTCAGCTGCAAGGCCTACACCTGCACTGAGCCCCTGCTGGACATGGAGGGGCTTTGGTCATGGCCCACGATGTGCGGTGTAGGAGGAAGCCACGGACCCCAAGCTGCCCCACCTAGCAGCCTGATGGCCAGGCTGGGGACAGATGGACAGAGGGGGCCTCCCCGAGGCCATGCTGCCTGGCTCAGCCTCCCTGAGGCCTGGCAGCACCCAGCTTGCATCTGCCTCCAGCCATGTTTACACGTGTGTCAACAGATGCTTGCAGCAAGAAAGGCCGAACGCTGACGCCCTGCATGAAGATGTAAACACTTCTCCACAGAGGATAAACCCAGAGCACCAAGAGGCGCTCCGGCTGACTTCGGCTGCTCCCTAACCCCACATCACCACCACTCCTTCCACATTCCCATGCACACCCCTTAAAAAACAACAGTAACAACACCCCTCCTGCCCCAAAGTAGCCCAAGACAACAACATCCAGATAGCCAGAGTACCACACTTTTTATGTATACTAGAAATAATCGGGAGAATTACTGCAGCTAAGCCAAATATAACTAACTACAGGATAATATGCGCTTTATGATGTTTAGACAGATGGAATCCAATTTCCTGATACAAAGCTGCTGAATTTGGAATTCACCCCATACCCTGGAGGCAGGGGATCTGCTGTCCCAAACGTGCACAAACGACACAGTACCAGTAACCACAAATCTTTCTTAGTGCCATTGAATTAAAAAGCAGAAATGTATTCATAATTTTCCAGAAAGAGATTGATTTATTTAGCACTAAAACCAGCCAATACCAAAGTTCACTGCATGTATTTGTGTATTTTTCTTAAGACACTGTATATACAAAGAAAAGCACAAAGGACTTCTTTAAAATGCTCCCTTGTAAGGGTGTATTTCAAGGGTAATAGATATTGAATTCAGGAAAAAGTAAAAAGAACAACTCTGTTTGGAAATACTGTCAAATCTTCACATGGAAGAGCTAGAAGCAAGCACGACGTCTTTCAATGATAACTAAGAAAATCCTTGTCCAGAAGGATTTACTTCTCAGACGCCTGATCCCATGAACCTACACAGCCAAACACAGCGCTTACTGATAAACACTCCTACTGACTTCAGCAGCTTAAGCCAAGTAACTTCAGTGGAGTTATTCATGCCCTGTGAATATGAACGGAAGACTCTTGTTTAAAAGGACTACTCAGTCTCAAAAACCAGCTCAACGGTCCCAAATATGGGTGAGAAAGGACACAAGGCAAAGAAAAGAGTACTTATGAGAAGTGCTTAACCATTTGCCTGCAGGTTTGTGGGGTGTGTTTGTTGGTTTTGTTTTTTTTTTCTTTTATTTTTCTCCCCATAACTTTTTCTAAATATGAGAACAAATTCTACTGGAATAATCACTGGGTAACTTCAACAGAATCCTGTCATTAACTTAAGAAAACAAAGGAAAAGAACCCCAAAACCAAGTCTTTTGTTTTTTGTTTTTGTTTTTGTTTTTTTTAAAAAAAAAGCTCAATCAAATCTGAAAAGTAACTTTTCTGAATGGAAGTCATAATGAGAAACTCTTCAAGCCCTCAAACCAGAAGGGGAAAAAAAAGGTGACAGCCGCCATGGAAAACATACTTGAGTTGTGTTTAACAAGGAACACCTGTAGTCTCCCCATTCCTGCAATGCCGAAATGCCCCTGAAGAGCCGTATTAAGTTAAATACACAGGAAAAAATACTTTTGTTGCTGATCAAACCACTTACAGGTGCCTCTTATTTGAAGCAGAGGATACTGAGCAGTGCTGAGTTTGCTGACATAACACCGTTCCATGAAGGGCTTCATTGTAAAGGAAGTTCACAGAAAGCTGTTTTAACTGACAAAGTCTCTACTGGTGAAATCTGACATCTGTTTCTAAATAACCTACATTTTTAGGATATTACAGCCCAGCTGCTTCTATTTATAACACATTTAATTTAAAAGTTCCTCTCGGTCAACTAAGCAGGTATGCAATTAAGTATTCTTAAATTTCAATGTCAGACTACATAGATTGCAGCAATTGGTTGAACTTTTACTTCCCTTGTATGAATTTCTTCACAACAGATTTCCCCTACACACGTTGTGTCTTAAATTTATAGCTATAACATCTCCATTGAAGGGAATCAATGTTATTTAAAATGTGTGCCATTAGGTGCTGTTCTGAAAGTCCAAAAACTCACCATCATTGACACAGTGTTGCTAAGACAAACCACAATTACTACTTAAACAAAGGGAATTCTGACTATACATTTCTTTACACTTTTTGCCTATATGTTTTGATGTTGAAACAGAAGAAAAAATGGAGTCCTCATTAGGAGACCAGAAAGATATTATTGGAATTAATGCCACACAACTCAACAAAGCTCTGCTGATAGATATCGTACACCCCAAACTTTTTATATTTAATATCTATGCTTTCCTTGGGGACAGTTTCAAGTGCATCTGTACAAGTTAAGACAACAACACAGTCCTCCTTCATATAAGGGTAAACTAAATATTAGGATTTTATTTGAAATAAGGTAAAGTTCATGTTATTTGAAAACAAAAAAAAAAAAAAAAGGAGAAAAAAATTGAATGAGTTTTTCCCCTCAGAATCACTGGCACTCTACTGAACATGTGCAAGTAAGGCATTTCAAACAAAGCATACAGCGACAGCAGGGCTTTCAGCATTTTCTTTAACATTCACTTGAGTACTTTATAAGCTCACACAGCTTCATTAAAAATTTATAGAATATGGCAATGAGGAAATGTCTGCTGTACTGTGAATACATCCTTAAAAAATAACTTTTAAGCTTAAAAATAGAGATAAAAATACCCATGAAGATGAAAGAAGCTGCAATACCTGCAATGACATCTTTTTATATATATATATATATATATATATATATATGCACCACATACACAAGCAAGGAAAGTTTAGGGTGCCTTTTTTAAAAAAATAAAAAAATAAAAAATCTGAGTATTCATACATTGCACTGACATACTTCACACATTCACAGGCATGATGTTACCAAAACTTCAGGCACAGTCATTTACCACCTTTCTACACACACACACTAGTGGAACAAGAAAATAAAGAAAAAACGATGAACCCACTAAACGGCAAATTAATACAGTAGTCTTCTCTTCTGGAAAGCATCTGGGGGGTGCTTAGAAAGAGAAAAACATTCACACTGAATTGTCCACTCATCACACTGTCTTGACTCATTGCAGTCATCATTGTGAAAGCCAGCCTTCAGTAGATATGGCAGAGGCACTCCAGAGCCAGCTACTGGCCAATGTCATGGAAGAGAGGGATTTTACAGCTTTCACCTCCCACTCCAACATGTTGGGCCACAGAATTGAAACATAGCCTTGATCTACTTTTTCTCCTCCCTTTATTTAAGTAGGCTTTCATCTACCTCAGTGAAGTGCCACATTTTCCTTTCTTTCATAAAGGGATGAGACTGTTTCATAGCTATTTGCTGAAGGAAACCCCAAACCTCCAACCCAAAATTCCTTTTTTAGTATCACATCACATGTAGCAGATATTCCACTCAAGCCCATCAAATCACAGAGGATGACGGCAGCAGCAAACAGTATCACAACAGTCTTTAACAATGATTAACAAATGAACTGCTCAACTTCAACACACAGGTACCACTAGGATAATTAGTCTTGCTCAAGGAATAATTATATTAGCATGTGATTATCAAGAAGTGATCCAAAACCTGATATGCAACTTGTTTAACGCTGAACAGTATGGTGTAGTCTACACATGAATATTTGCATTCAGGAGCATTACTTACAACCAACACTCCTCCAGTTCACTACTGTATGCCACAGGTTTTTGTTGCAAATTTATTTCCACCATTTATAACAAAAAGCAGAAATTCAGAAGTAACGTATTCTGGTATGATGTCTTTCCACTGTTCTGCAAACTGATGCTGGCAAAGAGTTGAAACCCAAGTTTATACAAATAAGCTCAGAGCACAGATCTAGTAAACATGCTTTCCTAGTCCCACTGCCCAGCAAATCCCATCTTGAGAATTAATCCAAAAAAGAAAGGTGAGAACTGAAAATCCTAACAGAAGCTACTGAATTAGAGAAGATTAACTACAGTGCTGCGCTTTGATAAGGCCCCAACACTTTCATCAGTTTGTCATTAGACTTGAGTACAATTGCTTCTTGGAAGGGTCTGGGAATCAAGATGCTGGCTACCCTTCAAAAAATCATCATCACCCCACACTTCCTCAATCTCACCCCTCACTTGCCCTGCCTCCTTCTTTAAAATGAAGGATAGCATTGCAGGAGATCACAAAGCCATCAGAGGTCATCATCAGGTGTCACCTAAGATTCACGTCTCATGCCTGCTGCCTTCTGCAGCACACAGGTAACCCAGCAGCAAGGGCGGGATATTCCAAAGACACTTCAGAAAGCAGTGGGAGGAACAGTATTAATTGGCACTGATGTCAGCTGGCACATTTCCTGTAAATTCAGGGTGCACCCTTGAAAGCATAAGCCTTGAAAAGTATTAAAGTTAAAAATGCAGTGAATTGCTGATTTGCCCTTAGTTGGAGCACAGTTGGCTCAGACCCACTGGCAACATTAAGTGCCATGCACTGGTTCTGAGGTGTGCTCCTTATGTCTTTGGATGTTTCACAGCATAGCATGACACCTGCTCTTAAAACAAGCAGGACAAACTTTTTGCTTTTTCTCTTATGTTAATGCTGTAAACACCACTTTTCTAAGTAAATGGAATCAGTTAGTTTGTATTACGGTAGTGACTTGAGTCTTCTCCCAAATTACCTGAGTTTTCAGCCTGCATTCTGTACACCATGGAAAGGCAACAGTACACATAATGCATGTATACAAGGCAGCTAGCAAGCAGCTTGGCCACTCATAGATGCTGATATTAGCTCTGCCACGGCATGTTAGGGCACCAATGCAAGCCGTCACCTGCAGTTCCCATAGTACAAGGACTGTCATGTCGACATCATGAACCACTTCTAAAAGACAGGTTCTTCACAGTCAGGTGTCCATCTATAAAATTCTGTGAAAAACTATAGGTAGCACCTCTGAAACTTTTGTGTCACTCCAACTAGGGCTTATGTTTAAATGAGGTGCCTAGTGAAGATAGTGGCTTGGAGCATATGATACTGTAACAACATGCACAGCAAAACAAAATGTAACTACAATGCCTTAATATGGAAGATCCTTCTTTATTCACAAACAACAGAAGAAACAGTCTCAGCATCTGCACTTCATGGGGCCTCAAATTTCAGTAGAGCATGTTGAGGGTAAACTGTAAATATGCAACTTCCCAAACCTGAGCAAACAAATGCACAACTTAACATGCATCACACTGAGAACACACCAACACACACAAAGGCACCTTCTTGTCCTGGAAGGAGGCTTTGCATCTAGCAGTAGTTTCTTTGTGGACATCTTCCCCTGTATTGTATGTCTCTGGGTCACCAATCCAAGACACCTAGTAACCTGGAGTGTGTTATACTGGTCCTTCAGCTTTCTACAACCTGGCTATCACCGCTTGTCTACCACCTTCTTTCATGAAGGAAAGACAATCTGAATCCAACACAGCCTAGTATTGCTACCAGTTAGGCAGCTCTGCGTGCCTCTATCAACAAGCATCTTCTGTTCAGTTCATCTTGTTTGAGGAGGTCCTCCTGCCTCAGTTGAGACCAGCCTCAAGACATTTTGTGTGACTAACAATCCCATTTTCTGCACTCCCTCTATTTAACCTATATCTTGCCCATCAAAAAACACCGATTCTGTCTAGTTCCTTTCCTGTCTGCAAAAAGGCATGTGAGAAAAGTAGGGGTTCTCTGGTTCTGAATGAAATGCTTTTCTGTCTTTGTCACTCAGAAAAACATTAAGTGAAGGCAGCAAGAAAAGGTAGCATGTTTTCCATACTATCAAACTTTCCTCTGCCTTGTTCATTACCTGAAGCTACCTCCATCTGGTACAAATAACTAAGAAAAAAGGAAGCAAAACTGAGGAGGGAGCACCCTCCAAAAGTCAAAGACAGCGTTCTGACTCTGATATCTGCACCAGTGTAACTGTTTGTATCTGAGTCTTAATCTAAAATGTGAATTCCACTGTACTTTCTTCAAGGAAGCTGCAAGAATGGAGGTCTGGATAAACTGTGGCCTGATAAAGAGCAGAATAAACAGATAAATGAAAAGTGAGTGAGAAAGCAGAGCATTGCCATGCTGTCAGCAACTGGCAGGGCTTGTTCTGCCTTCTTCTGGCCAAAGAGAAAAGAAAAAAAAAGGGGGAGAGGAAGGAGAGAACAGAAGTTGCCCACCAGCCTCCTTCCCCAGCTGGCAGCCAGTGGTATGCTACCACAGCAGACCACACGCTGCTTGCAACAGCCCAGGTAACCTAAGCAAGCAGGACGGAGCCTCTGGGATGTAAGTAACTTCCTGGACATGGCTCTCAGACCTTCAGCTCTGTCAGACACGGCTGTAGCAGCTGACCAGCTGTCCATATGCAATGGACAACACGACTGAAACCAAAGTTCCACATTCAAGTCATATAAAATGCATGCTTCTATTCATGCGCCTTAGACTTTTACATTCTCCTGTCCTCCCTGTTAGGCAGAATTGTTTCTTTTCCACAGAGTGGTAGAAAGGAGAATGTAAATAGGAGCCAATGCACGTACCTGGCCATAGTCTGTCCTGAACACGACAACTCCTTCCGCACAGGAATGAACAGTACTTGGATAATGCTGATTATTTTCTCGTAACCAGACACGAGACCCCTAGAATAAAAAAAATAGAGTTATAGATGGCATAACTGAAAACTCAAGAAAATAAAAGGAAAGCAAGCTAGCTGCAAGCAAGCTCACTTGCAAAATAAGTAAGTGAGAAATAAAATAATCTTTCAGCAAGTAGTTGTCATCTTCTGCCATAAGTAAAGTACGCAAACACAGGAGTAGTTTTGGTTTGTTTTTAATAGAAGTGCCTAAATGCCAGCATGAACAGCTGGGGCTAATTCACTGAGTCATGTGCCTCATGTTAGCACACACAAAATTACAAAGCAGTGTTTAAATTTACACACCATTTTGGCTCCTCAAAGCCAACAGGCTCACTACCTTTTTATTTTCAACCCATTAGGATCACAGCACTTCTCCCCTACCAACTTTCACCTGTTTTCTAACCCCCCTTGCCCTTTATCTTGTCTTGTTCTCCTGGCTGCAGAAGAACTCCGATTTTTAAAATCTGCCAGCAAGAAAAGTGAGAAAGAAATAGCATTTGTTGTTTAGAGCCAAAGAGGCAACAGAAACACCATCAGCTAAACACCTAAGTCAATCTAGTGAAAGAGGGTAGGTGCAGACTTAGTTTTTTATTTGGCTGTCTGTGGCCCTCAGAGGTAGACCCATCCAGCACAGAGGAAAAGAAACAGCCAGCACCGAGTGCACATGAGGCAGATGGGCAGGGTAATCACACCTGCCTGAACTGCTCTGAGCAGGAGAAGCCTTCAGGCAGCATGAAGATATTCAGCAGCAGCACCCCAGTGGTCTGAACCTCAAACACAAACTATAGTCCTTTTTCTATACAGGGACAGCAGGTTCCATATCAGAATTACAGTATTTTAGGCCTATTTAGAGAACAGAGGCTTTTGTGTCGTGTCGCCCCTCCATCAGAACAGGCAAATCCTTTCCAGAAGGAAAGGTAAAGGCATGATAGGAAGGGGCTGGGATATACTCTGATAAGCCAAAGATTGTGACTTTGGCTGTATAATCCCTGAAAAATAAATAAATAAATAAATAAATAAAATTAATTGTTTTATTTTGAATTAAACAATTCAAAAGATTCAAATTAATCTTGCATGCCAGCATTCAAAGATCATCCTTGTCTGAATTTGTACACACAGAAAAAAGACTCGAGGCTTTAAAAAGTTGGTTTGGGTACAGGTTCTTGATGAACAACCACAACAAATACAGTTTATTCCTGTTATGTCCTTAAAGAGAGTGGCTCACATGTACTGCAGAAGCTTAGCCACATTACAAGTTTCATACATTTAAAATAATGTTGAATAAACACCATCGTTGTTCCTATGTTGGGAGAACAGCAGCACTGAGAAACAAAGTGAAGATTACAGAAAGCTACCTTTTGCTACTTGGTTTCTCTGAATGGCATGAGCTCAGCCATATACAGGGGATCACACACAAGAGCATCCCTGATTTTTGCCCCCGTTCCATCTTTTAGCAAATTGCATTCCTTTTTAAATACCTGCAGAGCTCTTTGTCACTTTATGTCTAAAACCTTGAGCCAGATGGTTTCCAGGTTTATACCAAGTCCAAGGCAGATCAAACATGGGGTATGTCGACTCGAGAGCATGGGGTCAGCACAGAGCAGGGAAACGCGCGTGGTGCCAAAGAGAAAGCAGAGCACCAGCAACCACAGCAAGAGAGGGGGAGAAACAGGGGGCTCCCTGAGAGTGGTCAAAGTGAGAGGGGACTTGAAAATGTAATTCAAAACCCAGTGATAGCACCCACTTGCTTGGGTCTGCACACAGGAACCCAAGAGCCAGCAGGCGCTCTGCATGGCAGGAGGTGTTACTCTCAGGCTTCCCAGGCTCCTCACCAGCAAAAGCTGATAAAGCCTCACTTCAGCCCCATAGCAAATAACCACAGTCGAGCTCACGAATCACAACAGGTTGGATGACATGCTGAAGTCACCCTAGCTGGCAAAAAGGACTCTGTTCCAGACTAACTACCTTCCCAGAGGAAAGCTCCGAGTGTCCCTGCCAGTCGGTCTCCACCTCTGAATTCGATCTCTCTAAACACACAGCAAAAAACCCTGTTTGTCCAAATGCAGTCAAGTTCCTCAAGCACTTCAGGACAATCAAAACCCCGTTGTTCACCTCGTTTATTATTTGCCAGAATCTCCGAGCACAACCAACATGAAGTTTATGCTTTCAAGGGCAATGAAAACGCTTATAAACATTAAGCCACAACAATATTTGCCAAAACCTCAGAATTCAAAATAGCCTCTCAAAAGGAGAATAATCTTTTCCATAGTGAAATTAAATAATGCATTCTGCATTTTTCTGGCTATGAAGCAGAAACAGGGGCCTACACAGAAGCATTCACTTGGCTGGGCTAGCCCTAAAACAAGCATTTTAAAGCAAGTATGGAACGGTTTGATTTAAACAAATGTACATTGTTAGGGGTCAATAGCCACTATTCAGAGACTGCTGGAACAATGCGGTTTGCAAAGCCCGAGGCCTCCGAAATGCAAATACAACGTGTGCTCTGGCAAGGTAGCTCAACAATACAATGTCTGTCCATGGGCAGGGTACACTGCAGGACCTCCTGGTCTGGGGGAGAGAAGAAATAAAATATAAAAAATGCCTTGGCAAAAGATCCCATCGGTCATTTTCTACACTGCAATCCTTCTGAAGCATATTTGTTACAAGCGACAGCTTTGAGAACAAAATCCTCAGTAGTAGTTAATTTACAGACAAGACATATACCAAAGACTTTGTAGTCTTCAGATCTACAAAATCTTCGCATCAATCTACTTTGATCCCAGAGTTTAGGTACGCTTTCATTTCACAATTTCTGACCAAGTTCAAGGGACGGCATTTTGAAATGTCCACTAACTCCAGCAGTATCCTTTAGCAAAGTGCCACCACCTTTTGATTTCACTTCAGAAAGGTAGGTTACAAAAAAGGATTCACTGAAATAAAAGTCTGAGACTTCTCAGAGCCTAAAGCCCAACTTGATTTAGCCTGGTGGTCTGTAGGGTGAGCGCAAGGAATGACTACCAGGCACGGACTTCTGGACCTGCTGGATGGAGATAGAGAGCACGCAGCCAGCTCTCCAGGCATGGGCTTAGATACCAACTGTGAGCCCGCCAAGGAAGGACAATGTTGAATGCACACATGTTGATCCCAACTTATTTTTAGGGGAGAAACTTGGTAACTTGGTCACTCCTTGACAAGCAATCTGGGACACTGCCATTCTGTCACTCTGTGATAAGGGGGAAAACAAAGCCACGAAGTACTTACTAAAGCCCAATGGTTCTTAATTCAGTGAAGCAAAGTTGTAAAAATACTTGGAATTGTACGTACAGAAGAAGGGCCATATGCCATTATTTTCAAGCCAATTGATTTCCTCTGACTCCAAAAGGCAAAGGAAATAGGTTTGTAAATCTCACAGCTGTAAGGCTACCTGAAGAAGTCCTGAGTTCTTTTCCCTTGCAGATTTTACTGCTGAAATTGCAAAGATGACTTCTTTGTTCCTGGGTGTTCTGTTCTTAGATGACAAAAACCTACTTTTTAACTTTCTATTGGAAACAGCTCATATTTTGATTTCCAGAATAGAAGAACCTTATCTCAGTTAAACAGTGGAGAATTCATTGCAAAACCATAATTAACAAATCCAATTTTGTACATATCCAGGTTGTATGGTGAATAAATTAACTACATGCATGATTATCACATTTTTATATAGCATAGATATATAGTGCATATACACACATACGTATGAACAAGCACCCATTGCATAATAACTGTCATCATCTAAGACTAAATGCTACTCATTCACATGTTATAATGTAAAAAAAGTCGACTCATCAATGCAATTGATTCAAAGCAGTTAAAACTGCTTTAAATTAAGGGCAAGTAATGTAGGTTATTGTCACAACTGCATTCAAAATGCATTAATTGTTAGGCCTTGACAAAGCAAAGGGAAAAATAGTCAATATGTATTTAGAAAACCTTTCATTTATGCACTACAGTAGCTTGGCTCAAAAACGTAAATTCTGAGAGACAGGAAAAGATGTTATTAACTCAGTCAAGCCAGATATAACTTTTTCATGACAAAGATAATTAAAACCACATTTATCTTTGTTACTCCTCTTTACTAAATTATGCACTAATCACTAGGAGGGCCATACCAATAAAAAAAGCTATGCAGACAGAAATGTAACATTGGCAATTTCGTATTAATGAACTCTTTTGTTTCTGAAAACTTGTCTTTCATCGCTAGCTTAGCAAAACTGAAAACACTTCACTTCAGGTACCCCAAAATCCTAATGAGCCTGGCCAAACAACTTAGTGGAAAACTCAAAGTGCCCTGAAAGTAGGATCTCTCTCACCAACTTCATCCGAAAATGAAGTGTCAGACCTCCCAAGCAGAGAACCAGACCTGTTCTTCCATGGTAAAGTCCAGAGGGGGAAAAAATAAATAAATAATGGCCACTTGCCTGACATCTTAATGTGTAGTTCAGAATATTGTTCTTGATCTAGGTGCCCCTCTCTACAGGGCTTGTGTGCTCACCAGCAAAAGGATTCCCCAGCGCTGGATTTCTGGGGTGGCTGAAATACTGAGTTAGTACTGAAGTCTGTGTACGCTACTGCCACACGGTCTATGAAAGAGAAATAAACTAATCAATAGAGGAACTCTCTTTCCAGACATTCTGCCTTCCCCCATGAGTAACTGGCAGTCTTCTGTCGGGAAGGCAGATTATCAAAGGACAGAAGGAGTTACCGAGAAGGACTAATTGAATTCTAAGTCTCTGCAGAGCGTGAGAGAAAGCCAGCTCTGGAAGGTATTTGAGCATTTAATCTAAATTCCAGAATCTTAAACTCAACTTAACTAAATGACTATGCACTTAGATCTTGGCACATACTTAATCTAGCTGAATGAAATAGAATTCATTTTCAAAACACTGAAGGCACTAATTACAATTTCCTCAGAGAGCATAGTAAGCTACCAACATCATTCCCTCAATGAGTTTAGCTCTGCCTCCTAAGCCATATT
This sequence comes from Anas platyrhynchos, assembly GCF_047663525.1. NCBI lineage: Eukaryota > Metazoa > Chordata > Aves > Anseriformes > Anatidae > Anas > Anas platyrhynchos. Next base: position 87,910,802 of record NC_092588.1, on the reverse strand, counting down.
GCTTTACTTTACTGTTATAAAGCAGAACAAAACCATGAAGCAGTTTCCAGGGGATATAAGGTCAGTTTAGGAGGAGAGTTTAATGCAGAACAAAATCTCCTGAACACTCGATGTTTCTCTTGTCTGTCCATCCCCCACATGAGATCAAAGCACCAGCTCTTCTGCTCCTGAGGTCTGCGCAGCAGCTGTTGATTAACCTTGAACAGAATCCATCTCCTCCTGTTTCAGTAACTGAAGATAGCGCAGCACTGACAATAGCCTGCCACTTTAAAAGCAACTAACTGGACTAAAACTATTATTATTATATTATTATTATTATTGTCTCAATAGGGAACTGGAATTAATGTTTACCTTCCAAGGGCCTTTGAATACACCATCCCTTCACACCACTGCCACTTTATTTAGTAAAGCCTTTTAAAAAAATATATAGTTTCCAGTTTTTCCCAACACAAACAGAGCAGAGATTAACCTTTAAACGTGCAGGTGGACGAGCACACCCCGCCCCACCTTCTGCTGCTTAGCTTGAATACACACATTAACAGCAGGCCTAGATCAAAAGCCAAAAAGCAATTGCACTCACTAATGGAGCTCTGAAGACATGGTTAACAGCACCTGAGGACAACGAAGATTCCACGCCACTAGGAAACACTGGCTTTGTTATAATGGAAGAAGAAAATACAGCAGTGCGATGCCATCAAGTCTTTTCAAAAGAGTTACCAGTATTGCTACAGTCTGAATTATGACTTTAATGAGAAAGATTTGAGTTTCAGCTTTACATTTTGTCAAGTTTTGCAAAATACTATCTTTTTGTGCTTTGAGTACTGCCCAACCTACACCATAGGGATCACAGCTACAAAAATAGAACAATGTCAGGATTTGGAAGGCCTATACCCATTACCAGTCTCAGGCAGGCAGGACAGGCTGCTAGGAGACATCTGTTTCTTGTGCTTGCAAGTCTATGTTAAAAATAAAATAAATTTCTAGGCAGTTGAGTCAATGGCATTTCTGATTAATTCCAAAATTAAAAATCAGCACTCTGAATAGTTCTTATCAACTGTGAGTAAATCTGCAAAATGTGAAATCAGGGAAGTAGGGAACATGCACAGCAATGTTTCTCTGTTTAGTGGATCCACAGTTGCAAGTCCCTCTGTAAATCACCAGCACGTACAAGAAATGGGTCCTGCACGCAGTACTGCCTCCACTGCTCTCCCCATCCCATCTCAGGTGAGAGAAAAACTGTTAAAACTTGTAAGGAAGAGAGGTAGTTCAAAAAGACAACAAATTAGTAAGAAGAAGAGGCAGTTGTTGGTGACAGAGGGGAGATGTAAGGAACAAAGAGGGAAAGAGGTTGGGGCCACTGCAAACCTTTCCGTCACCATCCATATTGGGGCAGGGGGTAGAAACAGGCAAATGACAGACCTCCTAGGGCCTTCACGGTCACCTTAAGAAGGTAAGTAGCATGTAATTCTCTCCCCTAATCCAAGTTCCTAAAAAGGAATATACAGTATGCTCACAAAATAGCATAGAATTTGTTCTAAGAACCAACCATACAAGCCCTAGATCTGTCTTCACAGATTTCAAACAAAGTTGCTCTTGTCTTTGATGACAGCTTTGTTTTGCCAAGCATCCTTATTTTTCAAAAACATTTTTTTAATCAATTACAGTCATGACTACAAACACAAAAAAAACTTCTTTTACTTGCTTAAAACCAATAGAATTCTAACTAATCTACACACACGTACACAGTTCTTCATCCATGTGAGCCTGTTGTTTTTTTTTGCAGCATATAATCACAACAAAGTCAGAAGCAAGGAAGGATGGTGTGAGTGCACGTAGAAGTAGCAGGGGAAGAGATTTCCCTCTAAAAGCTGTTCATCGAGGCTTATAACAATATGGCAAGAGCAGTTAGTCCAGCACAACTGCCCGAAGTCTCTTTAAATCATCATTACCTTCTGCAAACAATCTTTTCTGTGTTATCGAGTGTGTTACTCTGCATTGTACCTCTGCCACTGACCTGGGGAGAAAAGTGCCTGTAGCTATCCACAGCACCCAGTTGTGCTTGGTAGTCTACAAGTTCACTCTTCTTAGGAAGTGTTGCCTTTGAAATATTCTAGCTGCCAAGTCTTCATTTTGCACAAGTTGCTAAGAATCTCAAAGCCATTTCTCAGAAATGTTCTAAAACACCCTAGCACTTTTTTTCATCTTCTTCTTGCCTCTCCTGCCTGAACAGAATACAAAGTGAAGACCAGGTGAGAGGACTCACAAGCACCAACCAAGTGGCTTGCCTGGAGTAACACAAGAGAGATGGACTCCTCTGGAACATGGGTCAGTTTGAGGCTGAGCTTGAAAGCTGTTCCTCATTCACCACATGTAAATCCCATGACAAGTCTGGGAACTCCCACTTGCAAGGATGTTCCGTCTCAATTTCAAATTTTTTATTTAGGAAGGACATCTCTGAGTACTTAAAAGCTGATTAAGTAGAAAAAACACACATTCGTTGGACACACAGGTCCTGGTGTTTGCCATTTATTTTCATGAGATGCATGTCTTTTAGGCTCATCACTCAAGAAACTGGTTTTAACACCATTCTACAAAGTACCTGGACACTGATTTTTTTAGAAGTTGTAATACAGAAAAACTATATGGAACTAGTTTTTCTCTGATACTCATTGTGCTATAGAAGCATGCCCAGAGAGACATCATACTAGTTCAGCCTGATTTTAGTTCCCAAAGCAGATGAAATTCCTGTTCAAGATAGTTTCTACCATTGACTGCTTTTTGCCAGTTACCTAAACCTATTCTGGTAGAAGTTATAAAGGCATTCTTACGTCAAGAAGCATCAACCATAAAATAACTGTGTTGCACCTAGAAGAACACAAGGAAGAGAACTGGGCAAGGCAAGGCCTTTTCCTGGTTTCTAGGACACTCATCATCATCATCATCTTCTTTCTTCTTGTTCTTTCCCCCTCTCCCTCCATGCCAATCAAGCAGACAACTCCAGGAAAACTTATCTTTAGCCAAGTGGGATTCTTATGTGAAAATAATTCCTATTAAGGCATACACTGTGCAAGGTACACTCCCAAGATGATCACCACAGCTTTCACTTGTCAAGTTGCTATCATCAAATTACAAAAGGTTCCAATTTAGCTCATTTCCATATTGGAAAATTTCACAATCCTACTACAACTGTAACTATACTTGAGGGATTTTTATTTTGTTTACATTTACCTGCAACTCCAAAATATCAGTTTACACATGAATAGTATTTTCCTGGGCTTGAGGGGGGACAGGCGAGACAGCAAGCTATTTCCAGCCTTACCTCCATTGCAGAAAATAGACATAAGATCATAGCCTTAAGTCAAAAACCAAACCTCTCCCCACATTACTCTGTAAGCATTTCTTCCCCGCCCCATTCTTCCATGCTCCATATTCTCTTAAAACTAAAGCTCAGGATTTTGGAAAGACACAGTTTACAATCTGGAGCTATAAGGATTAGCAAGACTGCATTTCAAGGTTAAGAAAGTCAAGTGTGAAAGAGAGGGAGAGAAGAGAATAATGGACCCATTCAGTCCACAGTTCTTTCATTTACTTATTTTACTAACAGTAATGCTGATTACTAGACACAGAATAATCTTAAATCACAGAGTCAGAGAACTGTTGAAGCTGGAAAGGCTCTCTGGATGTCATCTGGTTCAAACCCCCTGCTCAGTACATCTAGAGTAAGATGCCCGGGAATATTTCCAGGCAGCTTCTGAAGATCTCCAAGGAGGAAGACTCCACAACCTCTCCAGCCAGTGCTCGGTCACCTGCACGACGGTAAAGACATGCCTCATGATGTTCACAGGGAACCATCTCTGTTGCAGTGTTTGCCCATTGCCTCTTGTCCTGGCACTGGACATCACTGAAAAGAAGCTGTCTTCATCTTCTTGCCACCCTTCCTTCAGGAACTTATACACATTGATGAGATTCCCCTCCTTGAGCCTCCAGGCTGAAGAGTCCCAGTTCCCTCAGTTTCTCCTCAATAGGAGAGGTGCTCCAGTCCCTTGATCATCTACGTAGCCCTCCATTGGACTCTTTCAATACGTCCAGGTCTCTCTTGTGCTAGGCAATCCACAACTGGACTCAGCAGTGCTTGGTGGAGGGGAAGGATCAACTCTCTCAACCTGCTGGCGATACTTTGCCTAATACAGCCAAGAACAACATTAGCCTTCCTAGCAGCAAGGGCACATTGCTGACTCATTGCCCTCAGCACGTACTTGGGCCTGGGGTTGTTCCTCCCCAGGTGCAGGACTCTGCACTTCTTGTTGAACTTCACGAGGTTTTTGTCAGCCCACCTCTCCACCTGCCAAGGTTCCTCTGGATGGCTGCACTGGGTACCCCCACCAGTTCTGTGCTGTCCATGGATTTACTGAGGGTGTACTCTACCTCATCATCCAGATGGCTAATGAAGATGTTAAACAAGACGGGAACTCAGCTCTTGCCTTGCAAACACAAGAACCCCTTCCTTACTCTGCCAATCTGCCACATCTCAGACATCAAGAGGACCCTTCATACGGGTAAACCTGTTGGGTAAGGCCTGACCATGGCCAACAGGTAGCAGGGTGTAACAACCAGGAGGAAGAGAAGACAAACGGCACTGGCAGTCAGTAAGTCAGGAGGCGTTGTTGAGCCTGTTCAGCAGCATCCACAGCAGCCAATGTACCTTGCCTTTCTGAAGGCCCACCCAGCTGCTCTGACTCCAGGCTGAGGAACAAATCCCTGTGACACCTCTGCCACAAGCAGTTGACAGATCTGGGCTGCCCCATGCTTAGCAGACAGAGCTTGGGTCTTTCATCCCCACCAGCTGCAACGATTCATCCAGTACCTTTCACCACCACCACCTGCTCAACCCTATCTGTGTTTGCTGTAATAAATCAGGAGCAACGTACCAAATCCAGGACAAATATCTTTGTGCCACATCAACTCCAACAGATTAGGTCACCCCACAGCCTAGCAGCCTCCTTGCACACGTGATGGATGAAAAATAAATACCTGCCCTGTCTTTACCCAGGCAGGAAAATGTGGTTTTCTGGCCTGCAACAACTGACTTCAGCAACTTGGCAGCAAAAGAGCTGAGGCTGGTTCTGGAAGCTCCCGTGGACATTATCAGGCTCACATCAGGACACTGAACAAGTCCAACACAGGTTGTGAAACACCTGGAGGTGATAGGGAACCAGCACTACATCCCCAGGGTGTAAGCAACCCTAAAATCCCTGAAAAGTAGTTAATTAAAAATTCACCCTAAAAATTAATCCTTGAAAAAAACTTAAAAATCAAGGATATAAGCAGCCTGACTTTGTGCAGTGCAACCCTCTGCATTTGAAGTCCAGCTATGGTGCTTGGCTTTCACAAGCATGCTTCGAAGATGGGATGACCTTTCTCCACAGCATCACACAAATGTCCTGAGAAGCAGAGGACAGCATAGCACCCCTCCGTACCCTTCCCTCCTTTCCTCTCATGCTTCAGGCGAGCACAAAAAGAGCAGATGCTGCTACTGACACCTGAAGTTGCAAAGCTCATGTTAGCATCTTCCCACACTAATTTGTTTGCTACAAACCACAATAATCACTGAGCAACTGCAAATTACCTGTCTGGAGATCACCTGATGAAAATACAACCAATTAAGCAAAAATAATGGCACACGTTATCATTAAAAGGCAGAGCATAGGCTTATTCACATGCACCTGACAGAAGTGCTGCCAGGTGTGCCAGCACCTCAAGGAGAGGCTCCCAACCAATTTTAACACTCAACCATAAAGTAAGATGTGAGTCACATACAATTTGAACGCCACTGCATTTCAAAATAAAAGAAGCCCTCACCCTCCTGAAATATAAAGAGAATAGATCAAACTGTGCAGGATACAAACCTACAACTTAATAATTTGTTATAGTAAGTATTGATTAATTTATTATTCAATTAAAAAATCCATTCAATATTTAAATAACTTAAAAATAGGATATAAGTGTCCTCACCTACTAACCCCGAACCAAAAAGCAAAGCGTCAGTAACTATGAAAAAGGTTACTGGTCATGGGTTACTTCTCAAACTGTGATCAAACACCTTTAAAGAAAAATCAGTCGCAAGAGGTGTTTGGTAACACTTCCCCTCACAGAAGGAAACAGGGACCTTAGGAGACAGGATGCAGTAGCAGTGGAGAAATTCATCCCAAGCACACTCTCCCAGTCAATTGTTCAATGGTGCAAGCAGAAATCCAACAACCAGGGCTAACCCCAGCCTTCCTGGAGGTTACATGGCCCCAAATTATGCTGCACTGGTGCTGCTTTACACCTGTGTGAATAAATATAGAATGTGCAGCTTAGCTGAAACCTGTGGAATCTATACCCAAGAAAAATTTAGCAATAACACATATTTTAGGTAAAGTTGGAAAGCCATTAAATTCAGATAAAAGGTAGCAGTGTTTCCTCCATGCATGCTGAAGTTTAACATTTTATCAGCTTTAGACTCCTCTCAGAGATGAAGTGATGCTTTGCTAGGCTTTCCACTGCAGAGCCTCGTCAATGCTGATGAATACCAATGGTATGCAGCAGTTGCAAGGTAAAAAGGCAGCCTGAAACACTGTGTTCATTATATTCAGCCCCTCAAGGTCACAACCCCCTGGAAAGCAATCTCCTGCTTTTGCTTAGTCCACTCCTCTCTGACGAGATATGTTTCCTTCCAGGAATCCTACTCTTACCAGCATGTGTTTTGATTTTTCTGCAGTCGTGCTACCACAAAATGAAGCATCTATAGGGCAACTCATTTTTTCTTTGATTTTTTTTTTCCATAGAATGCACATGTAGTAAATATTGACTCCTTTTAAACACATCCACCATTAGGCTGCCAGAAGGGAACACCTTTACCAGAAAACCCAGGAAAGGAGCAGGTATTTACATCAATCAGCACACAGAAAATCCACAGCCCTTTTCTGGTCATCAATACTTCCACGCCATATGTTGGAACAAACCCTGTAAAGCCATACCCCTTTCCATCTCACAGCTATAGGGAAACCCCCAAAGCAGGCAACATAAAGCAGCTCTCAGGTTTCTAGGATGCACACCACCACACCTTTCCTTTTGGCTCATAGCATCGTTTCAAAGAAGCTACAGATCTGTGCTCCAGCTTTCAACGAGAAGGTGTGGTACATTTCCTCACTCACAGGCACACCTAGAGATTTGACACATTCGCATTTTTCATCATCTTTTTTTTTTCACGACAGGGATGAACATTTCCTGCATCACTGTGTTGTTGATTTATTTCATTATTTTTTTCTCCAATGCATGTTTATACAAGCTGGTAGCAGTTAGCAGGAGAAAACAAATCCCTCAACCTAGTATCAAAAGCACCAACTCAGAGCAGTTGATTCTGTAATATTTTTTAACACATTCATTGCACTGTATTGCAGATTGATGGAAGATTTAATCCAAAACTAAACCACAAAAGCAATTAGGAGACCTTAACAAAACAGAAGTGATTTGAAGCATTAGTACCTGACAAAATGGGCATTTATCGCAGAGATAAATGATGAGTACAAAGTAAATGCATCTGGGCTGTGACTGTTCTAGATTGCTGCATGTACTTCCTCCTTGTAAAAGCAAAACAGCCCCTGGGCTGAATAGCTCAATGCCCCTCAGTGGGTAAACTACCTTCTTGGCCAAAAGACTATACATTTTAGTTACCCCACAGCTGCACCCTCCATATCTGAAGGTGGGGATTCCTTACACCAAAGCTCTCCTCATTAGTCAAGGCTTGCTCAGGAGAGAGCCAGAGCATCACTGCAGTAGATTTCTCCCTGCTTCTGCAGGATCAGGCCTGAAATCAGAGCGTAGTTTCCTACGTGACCTACTCAGGCCAAGATGTTACACTCATCTTTTTTGGTCTAAATATGGGGAGGAGATTCTGTTTCCTTCACACAACGACCTGCCAGCTGCAGCCAACACTTCACGTCATCTCCCAGCCTGCAAGTGCCTACAAACATAGGCTGTGAAAAGCTGCGCTGCCCCGGATTAGGGTAAGAGAAAGATGTGTCAAGAGCACAGCTGCTTTTAGACTGAAATGTTCAACAGCAAACCCCAGCAGACGTCAAGGCTGGTGAGGATAGCACAACAACAGCTGAGACCTGGGGGTGTGAAATGCATTTGCACGCAAAGGACGGGTATCTCGGTGGAGAGCTGAGGATGTAGCAATGTGCAAGGATTGTGCTGCTCATGAGAACGTGCCCAGAAGCAGGCACTTCTTCCCACTCTGGCGACTTCGTCTTCAAGAAGTTGTATTATAAAGCACTACCAAATGCCTTGGAAAGCCCAGAGATGAACATACGCCTCTGTAAGGAAACAGACAGGCAACATACATAAATGTACAACATGCAACAACTTCAAGTCTGACAAAAACATGCCTTTCTCCTGTAAGAGAAGTGCTCTAGCAGGCTCCTAAAGCTGTTCTGCATTTCCTCGCCCTGCTGTCCGAAAGGTATGCTGGAAGCTACAACAAACTGGATGGCACGCTTTCACAAGTCACCCTTGTTGTCCCTAACGTCAAGGGAACCATGTTTTTTTCTCCTAGCCACCTCTGAAAGTATATCTACTCCACAGCTTGAACCTTTCTTGAAGCAATTTATTTCAGCTGGCAGTGAAATAAGTCAGCCAGTTGTTTTGTAAGAGTCAACCCAGACAACTCCATAAACATCTACCTCTGACAGTGTGGTGCAGATCCCCAGTTTGTGAAACCTGGCAGGACTCTACAGGCTTGCCATGACAAGGATGTTGCTTAACACGATTTATAAACAAGGTGACTGCATAGAAAGTTCAAGTCAAATTAGCAGGGTGCCTAAATTAAAATGCAAGCGTAGTACTCAAAATGCAGTATCGCTGATTCTCGCCTGCCCACAGAAGTGCCTCTTCTTAAAAATCACACCACAAAGTGTACAGACTTCATAGCATCCAAATGCCTGCACAAACTCAGACTGGGAATTTTCCATGGCTGCTTGACATAGAGCTATTAAAACATATTTAACCTTACATACTTACAATCAGATTTTTATGGCACTAAAGAATGCAAGTCTGAAACAAATATAGATTTTTGCCTTTGCGTAAACACAGCCAGGACCTTTTACTACTTTTCATACTAGTTGTAAAGTCACTCTTCATATTACTAAACTGTGAATCAGTAAAACAGCTCTTTGTCTGTTTTTATTTTTTTTATTTTGTTTTTAAAACAGAGTAGGTAAAGTTGGGCAAAATGAAATTACCTAAACACTGTTGAAAAACAACATTTCCATAAATGCTGAACATGCAATTGCAGAAGCAGCATTATATGGGCAAATTGCTGCAGAACAAAGGAGGATGCAAGAAATACTCCTTCATAAGAAAGAGCACGTGCTTGATTTCAGCTGATGAGCGTGTGATGTATGCACGTGAACGCATGCCTCCTGAACCCAGATGTCATTTTGGAAAAATGCTCCAACTCAGTCACCTAGAAGGGGACCTATCCTCATTGAATTATTTTCAGAGTGTCATTTTAAAAAAGTGAATACTTTTAAGCACGTTACTAATTTTTCAGACTGCTTTAGCCAAAATGGTAATTCTACTCTTCAAAAACCAGCCTGTTGTTATTAATCTCAGAGCAGCAGAACACCTGAGAAGCCTCTTGATTGTTATTACCAGAAAATCCAACCCCACATGACAGCTCTGCTCTATCTGGTATCCCTACAGTGCTGCTTAATGCTGTAACAGTAGGAATCATGAAAAGCTACTTCCACTTTACTGCAAATAAATGCTGCAGTAGCAACATGTTCCTTCACTGCCAGCTCTGTATTACCTTCTTTCAGTGGCTGGTCAAAAAGATTTGGCTTCAAATACAACCAGTTTTCCATTCAAAGAAGCCATAAATAACATGAAATGGAAGCATAACTTCTGCTTACAGCACACACTGCTCTTAGCCCCATATGCAGTACATAAAATACTTTATTCTACAGGGTGAAACAAAGATTTCCTTAACAATGAGGAAATAAATTCTGAGACCTTGGAGTTCTACTCAAGTTTCATGCCTGCCAACCCCAGTCCATGTGCCTGCTCCTTCACCAAGGAAGCCAACGAGAACTTGTCTACCTCCTGAACTCGGGTGGTAGGTCAAGTTTTATTTGCAACCAGATATATTTGTAAAACAAGGAGCTGATATTCAAAACTGCATCCATCAGAAACAGCAAAACCTTTCACATCAGAAATTCCTAAGAACTGTTGTTACTTCAGTGAGGAATGGTGCTGGTCAAGTGTGCCACTATTTCCTCCTGCACCGGTGCGAGAGCCAGCACCTCATGTACTGCACCTCACTACCCGAGGGGCTTAAAACCAAACACTGGAAATGGAAAATCCTGTAGCTGCCTTTTGCAACTACAGAACCATGTTGAAAATAGATTCAATTCGTCCTTGAAGATTTTAAGACTCTGAGAGAACCAGTGGTGAAGTTTAAGTCATCCAAATCCCATGACAGAGTTCACATGACATCACCTTCCCTCTTGCTCATGGGCTGGCTGCTCTTCCTACAGCTTCCCTGTTGTTTCGGGTATCAACTTGTCCTTGTTTTCAAGAAGTGAATGTGTTTTCATCGTAATTCTACCTACTCAAGCATTTGATGAACACAGCTAAACGTTGGCAGTGTGTTTATCACTGAATTAAGATCTTTTGAACAGAGTGCCTATAAAACCCTGTTTTGTCCACATTTTTAACTCCCTTTCATCTTTAGATAGCCACGAGCATGTTTGTTTGTTTATGCACAAATGTGACCATCAGGACTTCTATGTATATTTTCATATATACTTATGCTTTTATGATGTTTTCTCCTTCCAGGAGTATCCCCACCCCCTAGTCACATAAGCAGTTCGTAGAGGAGAATTACAAACTCTCCTGTTTGTAGAAGAGAACTACAGAGTCTGTATGCCCAGAGCTACAAGTCTACAAATACACATGCTTAGTTTTAATTCCTCATGTTCACATTAAGGCCAATCCCATAAATGCACCTGATTTTCCAAGGCAACTTGCAAATTTAGCTAAGTTGCAAGGAGGTTGGCTTTTTTTGTTTGGTTTGTTTCTTAGCCCACTTACTGTACAAGTCTGTCCCTCAGATAACATCATGTACATTTATTTTTCGCCTAAAAATTAATTTATGGGCACATTGGCAGAAATAAAATGTCATTATATCCAGTGGTCCTTCTGTTGCAAAAAGAAACTTCCAGCAAAATTCTCCAGCAAGCTCAGTCTCAAATATTCAAGAAAGAGCACGCACTGCTAATGAATCATTGTAAGAGCACACATATTCACACCCTCTATTCTTCAGATAGATGTGTGAATAATACAGACAATACTGCACCACAGATGTTGAACATGCCCTGTAAAACTCAATTACTACTTTTACTGTACACAATAATGAATAATGTATATCGCACACTGCTTCTTCCTGCTCACTTCAAGGAGGGGGCAATGTCCTATCCTTCTTTAAACATATTTTCTACACAGTGTCTCTAAGTTAGGACTTTTTTTTTTCCCTCCTAACAGCAGCTCTCATGATACCATCTGGTGCCTGAAACACACAGGATGGCATGTAATTACCCCATCCACTACTGACACAAACCAATTTCTTCAACAGTTACAAACCACAGAAGGCACACTCTCCTTTTCTCTTGACTGCACACAATGCTCCGCTTCCTTTCCACTAAATTAAGAGAAGCATTACTGAAACTAAGCCTTCTGTGGGCCAGTATGGAATCAACATTTCCACTGTTTTAAAGCTGATCATCTCAAGGACAGCTTCTTAAAATGCCAGAAAATCTCATATGAAACTCCTGAGTCAATGCTGAACATCTCCACTACAAAGTTTACGAGTGGTACCTGTTCTTCCCTTGTCACATACCACATTTTCCCCATTGGTAAGGAGATGGCTTGATGGCCTCATTAAAAGAAAGCGAATTACATAGAAAGAACTCATTTCTAGCTTTCCAGGAATACATCTGCAATAAAAGAAAAGAAGCTGTACAGTCAACGTTCAGATCAACGTAACAATACTGACGTGGGTTAAAAACGGCAGTAAGTTAGACAAGTCATTTGTTAACAAAGCTGCATCTGTACAGGGAGAACAGAGAGCCAATTGTAATAGAGACTTCCTGTCCTAATTCTTTATGGTATGAACATGGGGACAGAGACCACATCAGTTCTCCTGGCTAAGAGAGGGAGAAAGCCGCATGGGGTATGTGGGGCTACCATACTCCATTATCGGCTTACAAATTACAGCAGTGATGCAGAAGAGCACTTCAGCATGAGAGCAGCTTCATAGTAACAACCAGTAGTAGTTACCTACTGAATTTTAGTCATTTTGATCAGCTACTGTTAAGTGGAGTTTGGGGGGTTTCCTGAGTTACCCCATGGGGATGCCCTTCATCAGTTCTCCCACCTGAGGCCTGGACTGTGTAAGGAAGCCAAGCAAGTTGTATGCGGCTAGAAGCCAAAACACAATGTGCTCAATCTTAAATACATTGTGACTTTTCTCTAATTCAGATTGAACTGCATGTCTCGTGCGCATCCCGAGATTACAAACCGTGCTGAATCAGTAACTCCTTACTTCATTGAAGCAGAGCAACACCAGGAGCTAAATCTTCGGGGATAAAATTACACATCTCAATACGATACAAGTCTAGGCACCAAATTTTAGCCACCTCAGCCCCAACACTCTCTCTTGCTGCTTGTTTTGGGTCCATTAGCTGTAGCCATGATTTCATAACTAAGCTTTAGAGCACTGAAACCCTAAAACTCTCCTGCCCCTTTAAACCGCCCCACACGCACGCCTTCAGCTCACCAACTACTTCCCCCTCCTGTGCTATCGCTGCCACTTGTTTGGCAACTACCAACGTCTGCTGATAAGAGGAGCGAGGCTCAGGACTGGGAGCAGCCTGTGTGCCCGTGTGACCCCCAGTTCAGAAGAGACCTTTGTTACAGCCCTCGCAGCAGGAAGCAGTGCGCTGCCCGGGAGCTCTTCTGAAACAGGTTGGAAGAGCCAGAGCAAGCGGGAGACTTGAAGCCAGGCTTCATAGAGGCACAGAACGGTTCTTCACAAACTTCTTCTGACTTGAGATATGCCTAAGTGCACTGCATCTTTGCTGTTATATTCCAGAGGAGCCTGAGAAGTATAAGATGGTCACAGACGCACTCAGTGCTAAGAGAGTAAGAGGATAAGACTTAAAAAAGTATCAATGCTCAGTCAAAGTCAACAAAGAAGAAACGTGGATCTGAAGATTAAGGTCCCAATTCTGCACAAGTGAAATCAAATTCAGGTTAACTGTTATTTAGCTATTTATGCAAGCCCCCAAGCTCCTCACTTAGCTACACTGAAATCAACCTAGTGTGAAAGGCAGCTGCTCCTTTGAAGGAAGAATTTAAGCTCAAAATGTAATTTGTAGGAGAAGCACTCTATGAAGGAACAGGAAACAAACCAAGAGTCTAGGACCACATGAGGTGTCCTGGGAGGTCCTCTGGAAGAACTTTATCTTAACACCTGAAGACTATGACACCCACATCCCCTCCAAAGATGGTCACAAACCCCAGAGGTCCCAGGGTTCCCCATCATGGCACAATGCTACTGCACACAAGGTCTTGGCATCCCCATCCCCAGTGCTTCAGTAAAAATCCCTGGAGAGCCAACGGGCAGCAGGAAGAAAATCGGCCACAAGGTGAGAGGTTGCAAACCAGGTGTTATTTCTGTAGGGAACACGTGCCATTAGAAATGAACCGATTCATTAATTCATTTATCTATCTCATACTGGAGCCAAAGAGCATTCGCCTTTTATGCAAGTATTCTCAAAGAGCACTGGTTTTCTTTGTGCAGAAAATAGTAAAAGAGCAGCTATTTTTAAATCCATCTAAAAAAGGAACATTGGCATACCGTACCTTACTTTTTACCACACAATAAAGATGAAAAACTGGAACAACCTCTCTCTTATCCATCTGAAACCCTAAGCAAGTAACTTTTTTTAAAATTTTCCCCCCCCCCAACTTATTTATAGCCACTAATGGTCACCACTTCTGAACTTATTTTTTCTCCTCAATGAACCACCTTTCCAGAAGGGAACCTCAGCTGTCAGCTGTTCAGAGTCTTCTGTTATTTGTGCTTGGTACAGTTTTTGAGCTGTCAGCAAACTTCCCAGAACTTTGAAAAATAAACAAAACAAACAAAAATAAGACTTTTTTTTTTACACTGTTTCAATTGACTCCAACTACAAAGTCAGAAAGAGGTGCATATATGCAAAGCAAGAGCTTTTTTGTTTGTTTTGAAATAACCCTGAAATAACTCATTGTCATATGTTTTCTCCGAGTTATGCAGATATTTCCCTAGCTGTGCCAAATCATTTACTTAAACTTCAGAAACATGCAATATACCAGCATGTTAGTTGGCTAACATCACCAATAGCAATGAACAAGGGCATAAACATCATATTTAGATCTGTACAGACAATGAGTACAAGGCATTATTTCCCTCCACCACTCTCCTCTTCACTGGTACATAAGGAAAGGAAGCAACAGCACAGACCATCACAGCTGGATGACAATACAATCCAGGAGCTAAATAAATACACTCATCCACAACAGAAGCAACAGTTTATACAGCCTTAATTTAGAGCTTTTTGATGTAGCCTTTTCTTTTTCAAAGCAGACAAAAGGGACATCCTAGCTCGCAGATATTCTCAGAACCCTTCCATGGGTGAGGATACAAACAACAGGCTTCCCAGGATCTGGAGCATGGGCTGCCTCAGGTGGCAAAGCACTCACCATGCTGCCAAAATCTCTGGAAACCTCTCCCTCTAACAGTTACAAAGACTTGATAAGAAGCCAACTGTTTCCTGGAGGGCAAACGGTAGAGCCACGACTGCTCTTCTGAAGACAGAGAGCTGCTCACTGATTGCTACTCACTCTGATACAGCGTCTGGAATGAAGTCAAGGGAAAAGATGATCACATAACAACATTAAAGTAAGAATTTCAGTGTAAGTGAAACTAAAAAGGACAATTCTTTCTACAATAACATTGCCACTGATGCAGCATACTAACAAATACCGCAGTCCTAACTTTTATGACATAACTTACTGCAGCCTTCTTGAAGATAACCTCAGATCTCACCAATAAGCCTCTGTGAAACTATCCAAAAGCACTCCACTGTTCAATACCCTCCCTCAAAAAAAAAAAAAAAAAAGGACTTTAAAGGGCAATGCTAAAAAGCAAGACTTTTCAGAATGCTGGCATTTGTAACACCAGAGAGCCAACCAGAAGAACTACACTCAAAACCTCCAGTGAGGAAAAATTCCAGTTGGCATCAGGATAGCAACATGACACTGTTCTCCAATTTTGATAGGAATTGCAAAGGCAGATGTTTAATTTATTCATTGCAAACTATCAGCTCTCAGACATACCCCTCCTGTCCGACAAGGAGTCCCTGTGAGGCACAGTCCTGCTAAAGCACCCACTCCGTTTCGGAGCCTGCCACCAACCTCTCTCCACCACTTTCCCTGAAACACCCTGCACCATCCCCTCAGCCACTTTGGTCCCTGGTGAATCACTACAGTCGTCCCCACTTTGCTGTCTCAAACCCTCCTCGCCCCCTCATTTTAGCCACAGATTAAGGTGCACTGACTCTCCTGTCCTAATAAAAGGTGGTGCACATCCGCATGCTCATGCCACAAGAAACAAAGAAGCTCTGCCACAGAAACAAAAATCCCAGGAAAATGGCAAAGCTTTTGCAACCCCTCTGACTGCACACAGGGATTGCACGCTTTTTCAAAATCAAGATTTGCAAGCAATTTAAGTGAATGTTTCAAAAGGTACCATGCAAGCTCAAGAATTCAAAATTCATGATGGAAGCTCATATCTGGCAGACTCCAGTAGCACCTGGCACACCGTAAGTGCTCAACCTGAAGCAAACAGATCCCATGACTCAAAGTTTTCTGCTCACACCCCAGTAAGAACTGCCACTGACAAAGGACCACTGCAAGCCCACAAGACAATCAACAGATTTAGGTATCGCTTTCTGTCCTCCAGCAGCTACTGATGGCATCTCCACCTTAACTGCACCTTACAAAGGCTTCTTCCTGACAAGGGTGTAACTATGAAGTAAAAGTTTAACACAAGTATTTAATTATACTGCAATTATGTTTATTCGTGGGCTTTGTATAAAAGACCCAGGGAGTTCACTATTGCGCCAGGACTGCAGTCGTTTAAGGTACTGAATCACCTAAGCAAAATGGTGCAACACAAACACCAAAATTAGGAGGAGAGGCTCAAAACTAACACAGAACTGAGAATCGCCCATTTGCTGCAAGTACCATGCAGCTTTGTGTCAAAATCCCATCTGCCATCTGTAACAACTTCTCAGATTTGGCGTGAAAGCTATTGGAAATGTAACTGCAAGGGTGGGAAGGGGGCTGCTGTGCAAATTTTATTTTATAGCATAGATGTGCTTCGTTGAATAGTTTGTTTATTCCTGAAAATAGATTATTAAGTATCACATGGTAGAATGTGATTCTCAGAGTTTAAACAACAAAGAACTCACTTCATCAGATATTCTTCCTGGTATACACTTTGAAAAGAAACAGGAAATGCCATCCTTCAAAGCCCTGCTGTAAAAGCCACGCTGATTTTCTTCCATGGAATATACCAGACTTAAATCATTACGCACAGCAAACAAACCTATTCATTGCACTTATCAACAGAAAGAGGTAATAAGCAGATAACTGAAATCCCAAAGCCACTGTCTACATTTAATACAGGGAAGAGATCCAAAAAGAAGACCAACAAAACAAGAAGTCTGACCTACAGAATCTGTGTCTACTCCTTGTCCTGGTGTGAACCCCACTGTCTTGCCAACTTGGCTTCTTCCTGAAGCAAATAAAAATATAGCCTAACCAAGATACACAGTTCTTTTTTGAGCCACTGAAGTGGTCAAACAGAAGCGATCTCTTTATGCAGCCCTCTGCTTCTGTTAACTGGATGGATTTGTAGAACAAAGGGATTTGACTTTTCCTCAGGATAAACAACTTTGTAAGAAAAACAATCCCATACTCTCAACAAATGCAGTCAACATTTTGATGACACACTAAACAACAGCAACTAAAATAGGACCAAATAATCCATTTCCATTAACACTATAAACATTAATTTCAAAACAAGGCATAAACTTTTATCTCCTGTCGCCAAAACCAGGGCCAAAAGGAAAGCATGAGAATGCTTCCAGATAAATTCTGCATTTCGGGTTATCAGGTTCCGGAAGAAAGAGCATTTACATGTACAATGCACAACATCAAAAACATGTACCATTTTTAGAATCCAATACTGCAAAAAACTCTACAAAAATGTTTTCTCTAGATGCTGTAGAGTTCATCACAGTACGTTTTCTACAGCCCTTTGAAGGTGTGCAGGGTGCTACAGGAAGAGGGCCAAGGGGCTTTGGGTATTAACTTCAATGACAGCTTTCAAAAATACCCAGCTTTGTAATTGTAGCTGAAGTTAATGACAGCTATGGCTTATCAACCATTTGAGCCTCAGGTCTCTACCCAAGGTAACGAACATTACAGACACCAAAATTAATTTCGCCTTTGAGACCGCAATGTCAGGCTTGGGAAGCCAGTTAGTTAAGAGTTTGGAAAAATACAAAAAAAGTCTCAGCACTCTTAACAACTGTCCTGGTATAGAAGCAGGCATGCCATGAGAAAAAGCCCTTTGGTAAACTCGTGGAGGGTGGGAATGCAGCTATCCCCCTGAGGGAAAAAGCCGCAATAAAGCATTTCCCTCTGCTGAGGTATATGGCATCTCCCGTGAGGGCAGTCTCCAACACAAAACAAAGAAAGACTTGTATTAACACACTCTCATATCACTGGCCTATAATAAAGGATTATGAATAGTTTCCCAAGAATATATAGGAAGAGGCAACACTAACACATCAAAGAGCACTTAGCCTTTTATTTCCTGAGTCTTCCAACACCACGGTTTACCCTTTGCATGCCATTAGCCAGGATCACGTGAGAAAACACAGCTTTGCTCGAGGCCGGCTGTTGAGCTTCCCTCTCTCTTTTCCTCTTTCCTCCATTTGGGATAAAACAGAACCAAAACCCAAATAATCTCACAGGAAGATTTAACCTAAGAGAACTGTTCAATAACCTAAGAGATCTCTTCAGTATTGACCTTTGCTTAGTATTCAAACTAACTTAAACTCAAAAATCTCTAGCAAGGCTCTCCACAAGATGAGGGTCACGTACTCTCAAAAAAAGATAGCCTGATACCATAAAGCAGGCAAAATGCCCCACTAAAGCAACTTAAGCATATGCTGCATATGTGTGTGTGTGCTGTATTTGCAAAACTGTATTAACATACAAATGCAGGAACCCTATTCAACTCTGAACTATGGCAAGCTACTGAATGGTACAGGATATCAACAAAGTCTGTCCTCCAGGACATTTCCCTTCACTTGTCAGCATGCCATTAATCTCAGCAAAAGTAAAAGGTATTATGTGGACTCCCACATTTAGGGAGCTCCAACATGTTTAAAAAAACATGAGCATAGGTTTGATAGAAACATAAGTTGGATTTTAGGAGACCTTTCTTCTCAGGAAGTGTAGTCAGGCATTGGAATGGGTTGCCCAGGAAGGTGGTAGAGTCACCATCCCTGTGGGTGTTCAAGGAAAGGTTGGACATGATGTTTAGGGACATGGTTTAGTGAGTGATATTGGTGGTAGGGGGATGGTTGGACCAGATGATCTTGGAGGGTTTTTCCAACACTAATGATTCTGTGAAAATTACCCACTGGAGGCGGGACCACTGAAATAAGTAAGAAATCCAACTTAAGATACATTGTATCTGAATTTTCACTGCAAGTTCACAAAACCATAAGAGTGACCACCACCTTTCACTTTTGAATACTTCCTTCCATGCAGAAGAGTAAAATGCCAAGTTTTTTCCAAAGCCTTAAAAAGGCTGAAGAGCTGTGTATTTTTTCCCCACTATTTCTGAGTATGGATGCTCCAGCTTTGCAAAAAAAATAACTAAGCACAGAACCGTTCACTAGGAACAATAACAAAATCTCATACAAGAACTGTGTGTTAAACCACTCTGCAGAAGAATTTACTCAAAATGGAAATGTTAACTTTGGTCAGTTAAACCAAACACACACTGATTTCTGCCGCATGTCAAATCTGAACCCAAACCAGGTCTGTTACTAGTAAAGTATTCAACATGGAAAAACGTGAATTACCAAGTTCCTCCAATATTACTCACATTTGAGATTTCAATGCAGGAAAAAAGAATCAAAGTTTTCTGCCACATGAAAAGGCTTTTATGGGCTAGACTAAAAAACAGCCACTTGGCCGCAAAGGAAAATAACACCTCAAGAGAGAGTAAGTATTTATACCCGAGAGTAAAACAAACCTCCCCACAGACAGCTGACACAAGCAAGCAGCCTTCCCAGCCAGCCACTAGCTTGCAGTGGGGAGACGTCCTGTCAGGCATGATTTCCCCTAAGCCATGCCCTATAGTGCAGCTGCAGGACATGCAAGAGACTCATCTGCTCTATCTATCCAGCACAAGGCATCAAAAAGCAAGATCACACTGTACTTGAAACTACATGAGATTATAATCTTGTTGATGGACTTTGCAGAAATGAGTCTAGGACAGGACGTACATTCTCCCCCTACATACAGCTACTTCTTACAGGTACATTTAGAAATGCCAGTAATCCAAGTGGTGCTCTACTCATTTCTTCCATCCTTTCCTAATGAGCCCCAGTATACTTTTCCAACACATGATGTTCAAATTTCCCGTGTAACAAAGCAGTAATTTCTTCTTCAGCATGGATAGTTTACTCCAGGAGACAGACCTACAAGATAGTTAATACCAGTTCTCATTCTGCATTCAATTTCTTAAAAGATCCATCTTTAAAAGAATGGAGTGTTTGAGCTACTTAATAGAACTCTAGCCAAAAGGATAACCCAGTTAACTTTCCTCAACCAGCAGCTTGCCCAAAACAAAGCTGCACTGTTGCGTTTTGATAAATATGACCAATGGATAATGTTCACATTTCAGACATACACAGGGTATCTTAAGAAATCATAAGCAATTAAAAAAAGAAGAAAAAAAAAAAGAGAAAAAAATACCCAAACAGTAACTTGCCCAGAACTGCTGCCCCAACATCATCTAGCCATCCTCCTTCATGTCTTACTAGTGGTTTAAAATGTCACATAATGATGAATAGCAGGAAGATCAAGAGAAACGAGAATGCATAAGCCATGACCTTCTCATTCATATGAGCCTGAAGTTATAATCAGTCTAGCCAGTTTTGAGGACACATCCCAAAACTTGTAAAGTAGCCACAATTAGTGACTTCAGGGTGGTAATACTTTTTTTTCCCCCCTCAGCAAAAGTCTTAATTCATAGTGACTTTTTGCTGCCTGCCCTTTTACCAGGGCTCCACCCAAAATGATGTCTCTAGCTCAGACCTCGGCTGGGTACTGTGATTCACTGAGGGAAATACTGGCCCTGCGGCTGCAGTGGTTCGTGAGATCAAACTGCCCAGAGGACACATTTCCCAGCACTTCACAGAACGGGATGCATGGTGCTCGTGGCCTGAGACGGGCTTGCATGTACCACCTTGTGTGTGTAAAGGACGGGGCTGCTGCTCCTGCTGCAGGAGATGGCACCAGCTTCCTCCTCCTAACCCATCACAGGCACCAGAGCTGCATCCATCCAAGACATGCACAAAAAATGCTATTGCTAGAAGTCCTTTTTTAAGTGACATCAATATCATGTCCCAAGTTCTTGTTCCATTTTGCTTCCCTGTTCCACAAAGTGTCCCCTCTCTTGCCCCCACAGAATCACAGAAACATTGTGGATCATTTCTGACAAAAATACATGCCATATAACTTCAGAAATAAGTTGGGACTGGTCATGCTTTACAATGTAATTATTTTTTTACTGGGCAGCAGGATTTGCAACAGCTCCAAAAGAAAGAAAAAAAAGAGCCAAATGAAGAGGTTCTTCACATCCTCACTTCAGCATCACCTGTACGCAGGTGCAGTACAAGCCCACAGCACCACACCAGCGGCCTCAGGATTTAACTCACAGAGCCTGAGGGAGACAAGCTCTGCTTGGACTTCTCATTCCTACAGTCAGAAAGAGGAGACGACCTGAGATGTGCCAGGTCTTCACCACACTCTTGGCCCCATCTTGCATGCCATGGCCACCTCAGTACCTCAGTAGACCAGAAGGTCTTTTCCAGCCCTTCCCAGGAAAAGGCTTTTTAGCACAACAGAGGACAGACACATCAGGGAGACAGCCCCTTACAGCCAAGGGCAGCTCTTGCAAGTATGAGGCCTGCCCGCTTCCACGCAGCCAAACAGAAAACCTGAAATTGCATCTGCAGCTGTAGAGATTTTCCTTGCAAAACACACACACACAAAAAGCCCACCTCACTGAGCAAAAATGCGTATAAGGAGGAAGATCCGATTAGAGCAAAAATAGGTTGCACACAAAACGCTAACATGAACGTACAATTATGGTAAAGACTAAAAAAAGCGTAAACATTTCCATTAGGTATCACCAGAAGGTTAAAAAAAAAAGACTCTGAAGAAGCCATAATTTTCTGTAATGGTGGGGTTTTCACAGCCCTCCTATAGCTGGAGTCTGACTGAACATACCTAAAAACCACAAGCTATTTCTGTACAACATACAGCTTCTATTGCTAATTTCAATAGTTATGTGTTTTATAGCTTTAAGAGAATTCTTGTGTCATTTTACAATATTCGTGGTGCCAGCAGGGCTGCTAGGCTCCAGCCCAGTTATGACTATGCTTCAGTTGTACAAATATATCTTATGAAAGGCACATGTGAAATATATGTAGTAGGCAGTCGAGATTACGTGCTACCAATAAGCCGAACACGATTTCCTGACTTACAGAAACAAACCCACAAAAACTTTCTTTTCTTTCTGAGCCAGCAAGGTAGTCCTGAGCCCCCTTGAATCATTTTCTGCTCAAAACAGATTGCCCTCTAATTAACATAAAAGTAACTGTTGACAAAACAATCAGCAACGTGTTTTTTTTCCAAGAAAAAAAAAAAAAAAGACATAGTCACACCTCAGAAACTGCTGAAAACACAGCAATTGCAGGAGCTGAAAGAGGCACAACTCCTTCTTGGCACAAACATTAAGTTTCTGAAGAACTCGTAAGTGCCAGAGCCAAGCCATTGCTTCAGGGTGATGTTTTTGCCCCACCAGTCTAAAATGCAGTAGAGCTGGTGTAAGCTACACCAATATTACATGCCCAACATCAGCCCCATGCTTGTGCTATCAGCAAAACACCTCTAATGAAAACTGGCAGACTTCAGAGATTGTCCTAAACTTGTAAATTATGCTGCACAGCATAGCCAGAGCTCATTTATATCAATGCCAAAATCCATTAGCATTGTCATATTTTCATTGTAAAACCAAAAACTTTGCAGCATTGAGGCTGTTCTGTTGCAGGGCACAGCAAACCTCTCAATGCTTTCCATGAACAGCCCTGCCTTGGGAAGCAGTAAATCCTCCTCGTGCCGCAGCACCAGAGCACCAAGGAGAAGCTTGCCTGGGGCTGCCTATCTAAACTTAGAGATCCCATGCTTGGCCACTACCACCTCTGACAGACCCTGAAATTACGTTCAAAACCTCAGAATGAATTCTTACTCCTTATTCTTCCTGCAGAGTGAGGTTCAACACCTGCTCCTTCAGGACATGCTGGGAGCCCTCCCCCTTAAAACAGGGTAGTGGGCAAATACACTCAGCTGTGGAGTGGAGGAATGGAAGGAAAACATCCTCAACTGGAGGTTCCAGCAGCACTGCTAAAACTAAAGCACAGTGGACACACCAACAGCAACCACATGCAGCCACTGCTTTGTGCATGGGTACCTGCAAGCTCCTCTGGAGCTGAGGGCATCTCAGAGGTCAGCTCTGGGTAAGGCAACCTCCCCGAGTCTCACAAGACCTCCCCAGATTCAACTGCTCCACAACCTCAACAGGGCCATCCTTGGAGGCATTCAAGGCCAGGCTGGATGGGGCTTTGAGCGACCTGGTCTGGTGGGAGGTGTCCCTGCCCATGGCAGGGGGTTGGAACTGGATGGGCTTTAAGGTCCCTCCCAACCCAAACCATTCTGTGACCCACGCTCCTCCTGCAAGGAGGACAGTGATGGTGGCTTGATGAAACACGATGCATGAGCAGGGCAGGGTGATTTCACCCCGCATGAGAAGAGGATGGACCTGACTCATCCACTTCCCCTGCTACCCTGGCACACACTGCCTGGGAACCTCAGATGCCAAGACGACACCTCAAACTTCCCCCTTGTGCCTTTTTTGTGCAAAATTCTTTGTGTCCCTTCTCATCTGGTGATGATTTTCCTCCTTACCTCTTGCTATGCAACCCTCTTTAATGAGAATACATTTCCCACTGAAAACTGAAGCCTGATCTCAGCCACCTTTGGAGACAGCAATCTAGCCACTGGTTAAACACAGGAACTTTTTCAGTCTGCTTTGAGCAATATGTCCAAATGGCTCTATTGCACACACATACAGTTTTAATATTTTTATTCTTATTATGGATTTTTGGGATTTCTACAGTTTTTAATACTTTATATCCGAAGATATGACTACATAAATATACAAATGAGGTTAAGACTCCAACATTGGCCTTTCACACACCAGAAGTTAGCGCAGATCAATCAGCAGCCTGAGACGTTTTTAAATAGTCTCCAAAACCGCTTCTCCTCTGTATTTAAAGTATAACTTTATAATTACTTTAATATCTTCCAGCAAAATTATTTTTATATCTTCCATCAATTAAAGCATTTTGGGAGGTGTGTTCCAGGGCTGATTCTTCCAGCCTAATTATTTACTAAAAGCATTCTTTCAGTTTATTTTGTTTTCAAGTGACAGAGTTAAAAAAAACTGTGATAGTAATGTAAATCAAGGCTCCTCTGCAGACAGATATAACAACTTGTCACCCTGTAAGAATAAAAGACAGATAAGAAATAGTAGAGGGAGGAAACAGGACAGCAAGATTCAAAAGTCAAAAAGCTGCTAAGTTGTGTATGACTGGTGTCAGCTGAGCGGCACGAGCTTGGAGGTATCCCACAACTCAGTTAACGCAGCAAGTACCAACAAGAACACTTTCTCTGCAACGCACCCATACATACACTTTAACCAGGTCTTACACAACTGTCTAATTTTGTTTCAGTGAGAGCCATAATATACAGCGAGCAGGTTACAATCAGCATCTAGCTATGAAAAAACATGGAAGAAAAAAGAGGCAAAAGTGGGTATTTTCCTGAAATGCCTTTTAGTTGTTTTTCTGCAAGAGCCAGACTTGAAGACACCCCTGCCTCCAATGCACTGAACAGGGGCATCTTGGTAACCTTGAGCAACATCCCCCATAAAGTGTCAGGTTAATTCTCTTTAAGCTAGCATACGCCCTTCTCGCTTAGCAGCTTTTCTCCCAAAATGTAACATTATCAGCAGACATATGTCACTGTCAAGCAAAAGCAGGGCAGATCAGGCCTGATACCTGTCCCTTTCATCCAGTTTCCTCTTCCTTGCATACACCAGAACCTATTTTAACAAGGACAATAATTCGCTCAGATAAGTCAGTAAATATTTTCATAAAGAGCAGCTGCAGGATGTCTGCCTCACGCAAATTAAATTAGCCAGCTCGTGTCTCGACCCAGCACCTTCAACACCAGTTTTTCTGTGGTAGCTGGGTCAGGCCCACTGCATTTCTGCTATTGTGTATGTTATGTTCTCCATACGCAATTTCCATACGCTCCAGTGCGAGGAGAGGAAAATGTTTATACTTATAGGTGGGGCTCTGGATGCAGATTAAAGTCAAGGTGCTATATTTACTGATCTTTTAAAGTAATATCAACATGTTGAAAGGGAGCAAGAGTTCTTAAGAAAGATCAAAGTTTGCATGCAGCAACCACACATTACCATAAATATATGCTGAAATACTAACACAGACGGGCAAAATTTACTTGCTTTTTGCCTGGGGCAAGTAATTTTGGCTAATAGGGGAGTCAAAACCATTAACTCTCTTCTTCATCTTTATGTAGGGCATGCTACCATACTTTGTGTCAGGGCGAATGACTCCTCGGATTAATTTTGCAAGGCTCGGCTAATACTACCACATTGCTCATGGCTTGCAAGCTTTTGAAAGACGAGGGCAACGTCTTCTACAGGGAAAAAAAATCCATTATTGCTTAACTCAGGCTTCTTGAAAGTTAATCCTGCATTTCTTCCTTCTTATTGCACTTGGCAGAACTTTTGTTGTCTGACAAATGAAAAGGTAACAGGCAGCAAGGTGTATGAGCTCCTTTTATTTGACTAATTACTATTCCGGTAAACACAGCACTTTTATTTATTTTTATTTTTCTTGTGGGACCATAAACAGCACAGAGAGCACGAGGCAGCTGTTTCACAAGGGCAGGGGACAGTTTTGCAGCTTAATCGCCGCCCCGGAAAACAGATGCCTGGCCTGCACTTAACATTTGGACACTACAACTACTTCAGCAAGGGGTGTGACTAAAATAATCGTGAAGGCGCAATCACTGGAAGTCACAATCGAGTCGCAAGCTACGCGCATGCAGAAGTGGCCGCAGTAGTGGCGAACACCTTTTATTCACAAGGCTGTGCTGGCGCTGGGCAGGTTGTAACGACTCGTTAAAACAGCGCCGTGCAAAATTCAGCTGCTTTAGCGCAGCAGAGGACCCAAGTTTCCACTTTCGGCGTTTGCCGCGAGCAAGCAGCAAAGCGTCTTTGGTGTGCTCCCCTCGCCGGGCACAACGAAGCCGCCGGGACCCACGAGGCAAGCTGCAAGCTCCATCTCCCTCCAGGTCCTCCTTCCCCGGCGTTTTCCGCCGGCACAGCTCTCCTGTCCCCGGCACCCCTTCCCGAGGAGCCCGAAAGGACGGCCCGCCGTGCCCCCACGGAGCCCCCTGCCCACCCCGCGGCACAGCCGGGACCCCACCGCCACCACCGGGGGGCCGTGAGCGGTCCCACAAAGCGACCCCACAGCAGGAGAGGAGGAGGACGAGAAGGAGGAAAAGGAGGAGGGGAGGAAGAGCCCAGCGCCCCGCGCTCACCTCCGCCAAGAAGTTGTCCATGGCGGCCCCTCGGCCCGCCCGCGGGTGCGCAGCGCCGTGCCCCAGCCGCGCACCATGTGCCCCGGCCCGGCTCAGCACCACCGAGCCGCCTCTGCCCCTGCCTCAGCCTCAGCCTCAGCCCCGGCCGCCGCGCCGCTCCATCGCGCCCCGGCCCGGCGGCAGCCCTCAGCCTTTGTCCGCCCGCCCCCTCCGCAGCGGAGGAGGAGGAGGAGGAGGAGGAGGAGGAGGAGGAAGCAGGCTCCCGCCGCCCGCTCCTGCCCCGCTCCCGGCCCGGCGGCGCTGGGGCAGAGGCGGAGCTGGCACCGGCCGCGCCCCCGTCCCCATCCCCATCCCCACCGCGAGGTGCTGGCTCCTGAGGGGTGCCCCCCGCCGCCCCCCTGAAACAAGGGGCCGTGCAGAAAGCCGTCGTCGTCGGGCAGAAGTGGCCGGCAGCGCTGGGTCGCCGTTGCGGAGCGTCTACCTGCGGGCTGGGCTACCCCCGGGCAGGGCGCTCCCCGCGGAGTTGGGCTCCGAGAGCTTTGTGCTCGCCTGCCTTCCTGCGGGGCAGATGCACGATGCACGCGTGGAAGCGTTTATCTGTGTTTACGGGAAGAGCTGTGCGGAACGGCAAGTTCCAGCCGCGAAGAAAGTCAAGGCAGAGCTGCCTTTTGTTCTCGGGCGGGTCCTAGCACTGCTTTGGGAGCTGGAGCGTGTGAGCTGCGGCACAGGAGACCGGCCCTGGACGCCAGAAGTAATCAGGAGCCTGCGACTCATCTTTGTAAAGTTTTAAAGACTCCCCGCAGCCCCCCAGGGGGGACACACTAACTGCAAGTCCCCCTCACCTCCTCACCCAGGTACACAGTGCATGCCTTCCTACAGCTGCTCCAGACTCACGGCTTGCAGAGGACTGCACATGAATTCACTGTCTACACAGTACCAACTCTGTGAAGTTAGCCTAAGTAGTTGCTCCGCTGTAGATAATATAGTGTAAATCCCTTTGTGGAAGCTCTGCAACTCTATTCCAAACTACTGCACTCCCAATGTTACTCCAGGGGAACAGTTTTTTTCCATGATTGCTACACCAGAAAGCTTCCCCACTCAGACAAGTCCTAATTTGGGGAAGGCTGAGTCAGATCAGGAGTATTTATTTTGTCAAGTTACTTTGACTTCTCATTGAGTACTTTGTTTGACACCACGTTATTGGAATGTAACGCGCATGTCTGACTACTGTGTTGCACGTACTAAGGTCTATAAAGAAAAACAACACAGAAATTCCAGGGGATTTTAAATCTATCATCCAATAAGAGCAGCCTGTGTTTTTTTAAACCAGTATTGCAGTAAATTACAAGAAGCCATTACCAATAGAATAGGACCAGATTTTTGCAGCCTAAAAATATATCACAGAAAGAATGAGTTTCCTCTTGTGGCGTGAATGTATTACAAAATACTGTAGAACTCTTAAGATTTTTCTTAGAACAAATGCAAAGAGGATTGAACAGGAAGGATATTGGAAGAGGGATTTGGGGAGCAGAAGGGAAGGGGACAAGCAGTTTATGCTGTCGCTCCACCAAGCTACTTCCTTTCTTATTCTTTGTATCCGTCCTGCTCACAGTTTGTAAGCACTAGTATCTGTGTTTCATAGGAAAGCAAGGGGTTTTGAAACACAGCATTTCTTTTTCTAGTGCTGAAAATGACCCCAAACTGGTTTCTTACTGATTTTATACAATTGTTTTGGAATTTGGAAAACCCCACAGATACGCTGTAGAAAACTCCATACATCTATGAACATCTGAGGGTTTGGCCGTTCCGCACTGCTCCAGTTTTCATTTAATCGGCAGAAATTCCTTCACTGATTGTGTGCCTAAGGTAAATTACTTCCTTTTGAAGCTGCTCACATGCATGGGGGCTCAGTTTTCAGCCAGCGAGGACCAGGAAGGGACGGAGGGCTCAGCTCTAAGCCCTGGTGAGACACCTCCTTGCTGGCCGTGAAGGTCTCTCCACTTCACGCTGGTGGTCAGTCGTGGGGTGGCTGCTCACCAGGCCCTAACCACCAGTGTCTCCTTGGCTCCATGCGGTACAATTTCGTCATTTGCTGGGCCAGCTTTACTCTCAGCCAGTCTACCAGCCTGTTGCAGTACTCCTCACTTAAATTCACTGTCCTACATGGATCAGCTTGCATCTTTGCTCAGCATTTCTGACTATTTTTCTCTCTACTAATAGTTGCTGAAATCCCCATATTTGATCAAAATGTCCTACAAAAGACAGACAACTCCTTCTCTCATAGCTCTCATGCAATCCTAGCAGCTACAATTTTTGTAAGACCCTAAACTTGTAGAAGAGATTTCAACCACTCCTAACTCTATCAACTAGTGGAAATCTCCCATAACATGCAGCTCTCTTAGTTTCTGCTCTGGGGGCAAAACCAAAGTATTGACTGCAGCTCAGTTACCTATAAATCATAGGCTTCACCTGAGCCATGTTTCTTCACAGGGAATTTCCACAAACCAAATTTGTAGGACTTTTTAAAAAAGATTTATTGTACCTGCATTTATTATAAAGTTCATAGACATAATTACATCCCAGCAAGCCCTTAACTCATTCACTACTTCAAGCATGCTTGTTCAAATTCCAGACATCCATTTCTCACAGTAGCTTTTTCCCCTGTTCTCATCCATGCTAGCTGCCACAGCATTTCGAGGGCTGGTGGCTCCCTGGGTCTGGGCATGAGGAGCGTGGGGTGTCCCCTGGGGCTGCTATAGGGCCTGGGATGGTGGCGCCCTCGGGGCCATGACAGTAACTGTATATGCAACCAGATAAGTTGTTCTGTTGCAAGCCCAGCATCTTTATCGTGTCTTACAGTCCATAATGACCATTTCTGTGCATTTGACAAGTCCCACTCCCTGTTCCATAAGCACTCGCTGAGTTGCCCCAACCATAACACAAAGTCAGCTTCATACCAAAAAGCTTTTTAACCCCTTATAGCCTTTTTTTTTTAACCTTATTTTTACAGTTGCCTTTTTTCCACAGTGGTATCATTGAAGTGAGCAGATTTCAGTTTTTTCATGCCTGACAGGCTTATTGCCCAAAAGCTTTCCCTCTGAATCACACTCTTGAGGAGCTTGCCTTTCCCTATGGGCTAGGCTGGAAGTAGGTTATTTACCTCACCCTGCAGCACTGCCACCCTTCTGTGGGACATGCAGATTGTTTTCAGTCAAAGAATTAAATGGTGATCTGGTTAATTCAGTCTTGTTAATTAAAACAAGCCTAAATTAAAGTTTTCTTCTCACCAGAGAGAGGCAGTGCATTTCTTTGCTCCCAGTTCAAGGCCTCATTTCATCCAGTACTGTCTCCAAAATGTGCTCTCAGATTTTTCCCCATAGGGTCTTTGTTTGTGGCATACTCAGAGTGGCTTTGCATCTGATCTGTATTTCTGGTACGAATTCCTGTTTCTTTAAACTTATCCAAAAAAAGGACTTTAATTACTATTTACATTTATTCTCTGGGGCTGCAATTGCCCTCGTGAGCTGCAGTTGGGTTTCAGCTAACTCACTTATGGTGTACAATATGTTTGGCATTGACATTATCCAACAAAATCTCAGAGTTCAAGGGCAAGGCGTTATTGGAGAAGCCAATACTTCTGTAGTGGCTGACAATGTACATGCAGCCAGCTAGCACAGAGCATGGTTTGCTACCTGACAGCTCTCAAAGGATACAGTGAAATAAAAAATTGTTCCAGCCAAAATTGTCATGATCTGTGCAGAGAAAAAAAAAAAAAAGAAACAAATCCCATGCATTCTTGTTCATCAGAACTCCTTCACAAATGTGTTCGTAGGTTTTAAAGCCAGTCCCAGGCACCAGTCCTGGTTTTCAAAATAGCTTCTCTTCAAATGAATGCCCAACAACTGGACCAGAGAGCCTTCATCTTTTTCTGAATCCTGTTTGTAGTAAGCCAGCTCTCTCCTCACACTGTTCTGGGAGCTAAGGATCTGCCTCACAGTTGTGAACTCCATTAGATGCCAGCTATTTTAGCATTAGGTCCTGTTATGTGGAACTACATCTTGCCAGGATGAGCCTAGCCCTTGAGTGCGACAAGCAATAGATCAAATTAATTATTCATGTTCACATATGAACTTTAGTTATTAACCTCTAGGAGTAAGAGCTGGTGGATTTTTGTCACAGCTTCATTTATAGCTACTGTAACAGTAAGAAATTTCAACATTTTCTTTTTGTGTAAACAAGCTTCCAACAGGAATGAAGAAAAAAAGCTGGGAGACATTTTCCTGGCTTCTTCAACCTCCCTCCTTCTTTTGGATCATAACAGCTCCTTCCATCACTTTGACATTTTTACACCCTAATTCCCCTAGCTGTAGTTTCAGTGTGAGTATTTTGGGGGAGTTCTGGATGAGAAAAAAAAAAATAGCAACTGTAGAAATGTCCCACAACAATCACAGGCACTGTGGATGCAATAACTTCTGTGCTGCTGGGCTGACCACATGTCCAAAACTACAGGCTCATTCCCTGTTTGGGATACACAAATCCAAAACTCTTTTCATGGAGCTGGATTTCCATATGACAACACATATGACAGACCCCTGACAGCTTGGGGTCTAGCAAGGGGCATTAAGTGCATTTAATCCTCACAATGATTTTTTTTCTCTCTCTCTCTCCCTCTTTCTTTCTCCCTCCCTCCCTTTTTATACTTTTTTTTTTTTTTTTTTTTTTTAATACAATTTATGACCATCTCTACCTGGGAGATTCTGAGTTTTACTTTCCATATAATGGAGTGGCTTCTGTTGCAAGACTTTAACATACAACTTCACAGAATCCAACCTTTGTTTTTTCCAGTGACATCAAGCCATGTCTCGGTTTAACAGGTGATAACACACATAGCAAGATAGACAGCTTTCTAGCTCCCCATATTTTCACCTGTTTGCTGAATTCTACTCAGCCCCCAGGTGTTGCCTTTTCAGAGCCTTCCTCTCACCTGCTTTTGATACTTAACCTGCCACTTCACTCAGTCCTTCACCTGATGATGAGATGACCTGATTCCTTCTGGGCCCATCAGGTAACATTACCACTCTTAGTGACTGGCTATTCCCTGCATTCAGCTTCTGTCCCCCCTGTGTGTCCTAGCCTCATAGACCCTTCATCTCATTTAAGATCACAGCTGCATTTCCTCCTTACCAGCTTCTCTTAACTCTTCTCTTATAATCTTTCTTGTAGTCTATTCATTTTAACACAACTCTGTGTATTGGCTTGGAAAAGAGTTTTTACAGAAGATACCAGCAGAGAAAGCTGTATTGTACAAGTGCATTGGTTTATCCTATAGAAACATCTGATGGGAGAAAAACAGGAGTGACAGAAAAAAGGTATCAAAAAGGTTAGAATCATCTAAGGGATAAAGAGAGTGGGAAAACATAAGGATAAAGGATAAAAAGAAATTGAAGTTTTTCTTATCTCCTTCTGAATCAGCTTGTGAATATATTTCTTCCTTGCCTTCTCCCAGAAAGCCTCTTTAAAGCTGTGTGTTTAAAGCAACTTAAAATTCAAACCCCTCAGTCACAGCTTATGCACAAGTTCATTTATCAAGTAGTTAGACCCGCATGAAATATTGCCACCCCTCTCTGAAGGTTACCATCACCAGAGCAGAGCCCAGCAATGGGACATACGAGGGCACCTTCTGCTGTTTCAGTGCCATGCAATCCAGGTTGCTTCAAAACACTTCCTACAGCAATTTAAACTAGGTCATCCTCATTTCTACTGAGGCAAACAAGGAACACCCACACTTTCCTTGTCGCTGGCTGTGCAATGAAAGGAAAAATCTTCAGTAAAAAGGCAGCAAACCACAGCAAGGGCCAATCGTCTCTTGTACCACTGCAGCTGTTCAGTCAGCAAATACAAATCAGAGGCTTCCTTTGCACTTGTGTTGTCAGACTAATTTAAACAATGTCCATGCTGTATCCCCAACATTTATCACTCCCTCAGCTGTAATACATGCAAAGGGTAAGCCTACCTTAGCACTGTAGCTCTGCATCAGGTCTCTCCCATTTCTCATGCTTTGGTTCGCACTGGGGAGCAGTCCCAGAGCATGCAAGTAAGCAAAAAACAGCTCCAGAAACACTCTCACCAACTAAAGGGTGTTCAGGACATAGGGCTGGATTAGAGCTAGTCTGAAATGCAGCCTCCTGGAATGCATTTAAGATGGACAATGGGTCCTCAGCATGATGTTTCACTCTGTGGATACGCTGCTATTCCTCGACGCTATTTGCTTGTGTAGCGTGGCCGTTGTGCCACCATGGGTCACTGCAGCAAATGGGATAGGGAAACTGATCCAAGCATTTTATTTTGGCTTGGGTTTTTGACTTTGTTTTCTTAGAAGAGTCTTGAGAGAAAAAAAAAAAAAAAAAAAAAAAAAGAAAAAAAAAGTTTGATTCTGACCAGGTTCAGATAAATACCTCACAAACAAATTTTGTTGCAACAGAGGGGCGTATAAAGACAAGGGAGCTCTGCATTGTTGTTAGCATTTATTCCCCATACCAGATCACACCTTCAAAGATCCAGGAGGAACAGTCTTCACAGTCCCTTGTGCTTCAGGGAAAGTTTATGCCTTTCGAATATTTAGATATTATCAGCCTGTAGGATGATTAATACTGTCCATCAGCATTCTTCTGTTAGAAGTTTCTTTCCATGCATCTGCCACAATAAGTAAAATACTTCCCCTTGACCCTACATTCCTTCCTGCATTTGAAATCGAGAAATCACATCATAGCACAGTAGAAAACAATATTAATTTTAAAGCAGACAGAATTTCCCACAAACCCTGAGAATGCTTAAATGTCAATCACACTATTTTACTAAGACACACAGAATGCTGCAAATCTACACTTCCTAGAAGAGGATGCTCTCATGAAGTGTGTTAAAAACTGAATTTAATAATACAAAAATGAAATTTCATCATTGTATCATTTCATACACACCTTTGTAACTTAATAAACCTTACTTTTTTCTGGTCAAAACTTTTTTTTTTTTTTTTTTTCTTATAATTACACTAATGTGATACTTTCTATTTTGATAGTTTAAAGTTTTGCCCAAATACATTAATTTTGCTTTGGTATCTTACTCATTAACAATTTTAGGAAGAGTTAGGTCTTGGTGGAATTATAACTTTATAGGTTTGCTTATTTACTGGACACATTCAAGTGAATGAACCTGCAATTCCTTTAGTACAAACAAAAGCAAAATTCCTGGCCTACATCAGCTTGCTGTCCCAGAATAGAATCAAAGGCTGTTGAGGTAGTTTGTGTCCCTACTTAGAAATAGGAAAGCCTTTGTTTTGTGTACACAGATACTATACAGTTCAACTTGAGATGTTAGAGGAAGCTAGGGAAACAAGCACAATGCTGGTTACGTTCTTGGCATGCGGTCTGTCTGTAGTGGTATTTGATGTTTGTGTTTACTTGCAACATATGACAATTAATAGACTGAAAAGACATTATAGTGATGTTTAGTTCCAGGCTCTTTAAAGCACACATGACAGCATATCTTCTGTTCCCCTTGATCCTTATCTCAATTGCTCTACTGTATACCATTCCCCCAACACCCATAAAACTGTAGCAATGCTCATTCTTTTCTTACTCAATGAATTACAGGATTTGCACAGGATACAGCAGTAATCTGTAAATAGAAAATAAAGCACAGAACAATTCCATAAACACTATTGTTAACATTTGAGTAACAAACAGGGTTGCAAGATCAGTATTTTTCAAAAATCATAGAGTTACCAATTACCTTTGGAAAAGACCTCCAAAATCATCTGGTCCAACCATTCCCCTGCCACCAATATCACCCACTAAACCCTGGGATAGTATTGAGCCTCTTACTTCCAACACACTTTCAGAAGGGAATTTGGGAAATAACTTGCATTTGGAACTCTGCAAATTCTTTCTCAAAGCAGTTGACACCTGTGGTGACACACAGCCAGAACTACCAGAACCTCATGGTTTTACTGCCCAGTTGCTGGAAATAGGTGGAATTCTAGTTACAGTGGAATTTAGTGACTAATGACCTCGTTTTCTCTTTTCTTTTTTTTCTAACCACTTCAGATTTCCACAAGTGGAAAGTTTCTTTGTGTTTGTGGGCAGAAGTTTGAATACAACAATGTGGTATATGTGGGTTTTGTGCTCCATTTATAATATCAGTAATTTTTCCTTTAGAAAACTCCTGAATCTTTACAAGAGGTTTTTACTCAAAACCTTCCCAGAGTCTTCTAGAAACTGTAACACAGCTTATTACTTCTATATTCAGCACAAATTCTACTTTAAGTCTAAAGACTCCAAAAATAAATGGAAACCTCTTCCCTGGAGGAAGCAAAGGCTGACATACTCATGTGAAAATCCCAGCAGAATCAAGCGAGATGGAGGGAAATCATCTAAAGCAAAATCTGTCGGATATAACACACTGAGGGTGAGCAGGATGATGGTGTTGCTCCCAGACAGAGTCACCAGAGTTACACAGTTACCACGGGCTACCCTTGGCAGTCTGTCTCTGAAGTCTGATCTAGTCTAAATTATGAGGTCAAAGTTGGCTAACACAGCAGAAATCTTCAATTTCATTTCTGACTGACAGGAAACCTGGAGGATTTTTTTTGTCTGCACCAAAAATAAAAATGCATGGTTAAATTTAGAGCAGCCTTTGCTGATAACAGAGAAAAATAAACTTTACAAGTTGAAAATGGGTAGACAGTTCAGCTTTGAAGGCTAAGCTAGTGAATCAACTTTTGTCTAGATTTTAGCTAGAAGTGATGGGAGAAAGTTTCCTCTTATTTTCAGAAAAATAGGTGAATCCCTTCTCGGTAGAAAGCTAGCATAAAAACAGAAATCAAAAGACTAAGCTGACCATTGGTAAGAACAAAATGTGTGCTAAATTAGGGTTGTGTGTTTTGTCTTTCCTGTTATTAATAGCATCCTCAGAGGATACTGACTCACTTGATGACTGAAGTACTTGTGGTTTGGGACCTGTTTTGAGCCAATAATCCTGGAACCAGGGAAGTTCTCTTTTCTTTACAAAAAAAAAAAGCTTCCAGGCCAAGTTGCCATTTGTTACAACACCAAGAAGCGTGGACAGCAAAGCTCTCAAGCTGGAAGTCTGTAAAGCAGACCAAGATAACATCTCATGAAGTTATCCAGCCACCAGTGAGATTTTCTGACAGGGAACAACCAGGGGCTCAGCCGCGCTTAAATACTCTCCTCTTCACACCCAGTCAGGCCAAGGACTGGCTTTGCAAGTCATCGCTTCACCCTGCTAGGGTAAGAGGGGATTTGCCAGCCATGGATGCAGACAAATCTCATCTAAACATGAAAGAGGTGCAGAGCCAAGGAACCACTCCGGGAAATTTCTTTACAATGAACTATCCTGCTCTCAGATCCTTTCTCTGACGTAAATTCCTGTTATTTCTCTTGCACTACTTTTACACACCTGCCATTATTTTTGTTTTGTTCCCGGGAAGAGATATATTAAAGGGCTGAACATCTCGTGCTCAGTGCTGTGTTTATACTTGAGCTTTTTAGCTGGATTAGAAATTCAACTTTTCCTACTACTCATGTGGCAGAATTACTGTTCTGAAAGCACCTGCCCTTAGGGAACAGAGATAAATAATTCAAACTACTGAAAGTCACCTTCTCCTTCCACTGTGCTTGATGTTTTCTGGGACCTTCTAGCAGCCCAAATGATCCTAACATTTCCACTGTGTGACACAGGCACTGCTGCAATGGGACAGCATTTGTAAGGCCTCTTCTGCCTTCATGCTGCACTAAATACCTGGCACATGGGAACAGTAAGGATTCTCCTCGTCAGAGCACTTCAGTCAGAACTGTCATTTTATGTTTTCCCAGTACTTGGCCTCACCTTTGCGAGGTAGTGATCCAGCTTCAAAGTCAAAATCAGTCCTACATAAGAAGTATATATTTTTAGTTTTTAGTTTAAATGTCGCCATGTAGCGACATTTAATCATCCTTTAATAGTCTAAGTGATTTTAAAAGGACACATGTTGAAGTAACTATAAAAAAAAATAAAGTTGCAATATTTAAGTGTAATATGTTAATAGTTTGCAAATAGTTGAGCAGATTAGTTATGCATGCAGTAAAAAAAAAAAAAAAAAAAAAAAGCCCTCAAGATGCTCACAAGCTAGAAACCTGGGCAAGCACTCTTAGGGTTTTCTTATTCCTCCCATATTCGCCTCTAACTGTTTGTTATTGTTGCTAATAGTTACCCTTGATTTCCAAACCACTGCCATGTAAGTGCACTTCTGGAACCGGCTGAAGCTCTTGTTAAATCAGGAAGTCCTGTGCACATGCAACAATGGACAATCAGAGCAGGGGTTTACAGGCACACACTTCACATTACACATCTGGTTTGGCATGATCTTTCAGGTGCATCAAGTGAGCTTGTGCTTAAATCTTTACTGAATTTGGATTGGGTGACAGTGACCTTGCCTAAGATGTCCCTTAAAACACCTAACTACTGTTTAGTAATAAATCCCAGAAATCTGAAGTGATCTACATGTATGAGCAATCTAAAATGTTAATTTTCAAATCCTTTGTGTCATAAGCATGTAAAGTAGAAAACACTCTATGAAATACACCTAATGCTATTCTTATCTAATTGGAAATTACTCCTGCAATCTAATTGGAAATGTGCAAAGATTTACAGCTATGTAAATGAGGGACAAATCAAGTTCAAATAGCTAGACTGCATGCTGAACAGCCATGAATTGGGAAAGTGTCTCCAATTTCAGCAAAGAAACTGCTGCTCAAGTCTCAGTCTGCAACTGCTTGTTAGTACACGGCTTCATGGATATGGCAAATCTTTCCATTTCTGCTCAAACCATACCCTTTTTCTGCATGGCAGCTTGGAGCTTCTTCCCCTGAAGAGGAAGGTTTTGAGCTGCACTCTAGGATCCTGTGGGTATTCTGGGATTCTTCTGCTCCTATTCTAGCTCTGTGAGCTGCTCCCTAACCTGTGCAATGTAACAGTGCAGATCCACTGCAAAGTGCAGTGCTATGCTGACACAGCAAGGGATTGGATTAGTCTGTAAGAGCATAAATTCAATGTAAGTCTTCCCAGTTTGTACAAATTGAGAGGGTTTTGTAATTAATAAGGTCTCTACTGCATTAAAACTCTCATCAGAATGGGTTTCTTTTTGGTGTTGAGGGAATGGGAGATTTTGTTTTCAGAGTGACCTTAAATTACCCAGACCATACAATGGATGGCATGATCGGGACACTTGCACTGACCACTTCTTCCTCTGTAGTCCTCCCCCACAATCTTTTGTCCAAACTACATCAGATCCATTCATGAGGTTTCCTTCTTCCAGTCTTACACTATTCCTAAAAAATTCACAAAGGCAGAATTGATATCCCAAAAAATAATGCCAGCAGGAAACAGAATGGAGACTGAAGCATTCTCATCTTGAGAAACAGGCCAACAAAGGGATTATTGTCTTCATTTTGTAAAAGTTTATTGTCAAATTGCTTTGACCTCAACATTAGACTTATCTATATGTTGCTCTGT
The DNA here is from genome assembly GCF_047663525.1 of Anas platyrhynchos. NCBI lineage: Eukaryota > Metazoa > Chordata > Aves > Anseriformes > Anatidae > Anas > Anas platyrhynchos. The sequence goes on along the minus strand of NC_092588.1, from coordinate 87,873,020 downwards.
AGCAAAATTTGAAATGCTGACAGAACAGCATCAGTGCTCACAATACAGAAATTTCATGAGACCTTTTGCAGTTGGACTTTATGCTCACCATGATAAGACAGCAGTCAAAAAGGGCACATTATGTCTAATTACCTCAACTTAAACTTGGATGTCATGCAATGGAGAAACACAAATTCGCAAACTTTTTCTTAACTCAACTGCTGGCAGTACTCAGCTTCTCAGATCTTTCAAAATAATGCATTTATGAGGCATTTTCACTTAACAAGGTGCAACCCAGCTCCCATATATAATCTGGTTTTTCCTTGGAAATCTGCCACAAAGGGTCAGCGCTGAATATTCCTGATAGTAGCACATACGTACACATGTAGCTTGTGAAGCAGCTGGTATTTCTTAAGAGAGCTGTGTTTTGTCAGGAACACCACAGTCTACAGTGAAGGTAATCAGAATGAGCTGTGCAGCCATGAATAGGTGACCCAAGTAGCGACAGTCAAACACCATTAAATTTTTACTATATGGTAAGTACAGACTTTATATAAGATCAGCAGATGGTCCCATTTTCTACTAAAATAGGGTGAAATGAAGAAAATGCTGCTAATACAGAAATTCTGAAGCAGCCCTTAAGCATTTGCATCACAAAACTGGTGCCACCATACTTAACACTAATGACTCAAGAGTCCAAGTTATTCTGAAGGCAAAATATGCTTTAAAAGATCTCTCATAATCAATGGCTTTAGGTACTTTAGTTATCGAGTGAGGGAAAATGTGCACTTCAGAGCTACTTCCTGGGCTGAAACATATGCAACAAAAATGGAGAGCAACACAGACCTAGTTTACTTTCATTTACATCTTTTCTATGGTAAGTCTGTTCAGCTGAAGAAATCATAAAAATAATGGACAGAGTCAAACAAGATTCAATTTATTAAAGATAAAATCTGAGATTAGAAGGAATACCACTGCATAGAAAAGCTACAAGATGAACTTCATATAAAACTGTGTGGTAGTTAATAATCTTGCAGCATATCTAATGCCAGAGTCCTGGGGGACAGGGCAGAATGAACATAGTTCTTTACACAGGACAGCATGACAGATAAGCTATCAGATTTTCATTACAGAGCAGAGCTTTTTTCATTTGTACTGGATTTATTATAGTAGTTATTAAGGTCAATAAAGCAGACCATTGACTCCAGGGAAGATGACAAGGGATGCAGCAAACAAGCTGTTATTGATTTGGCTCAGGGACAACAAAATACTCACTGACCCATTCCAAGAACAGTTATTTACTGCTTTTACTTATTGCTAGATGACATCTAGGATGACAGATATCCTTTATGTTTGATAAATATAAATATTCTACTTTGCTGGAATGAATACTTATTCAATATGCTTCATAATCTCATGATACAGAGATGAGATGCAACAATTTGTGCAATGAGATGCACAGATATAGACCTGCAAAAAAATTAAGTATCTTGATTAACACAGGATGTTCTCTTAATAAATAACAGCCACAGTCAAACGAATATAATGGACATGTATGTTTACATGTGTATCTCACATCTAAATACAAGTTTTCATTTTCCCCGTATACTATGAAAAGTAATGGATGTCAGTTTCTTGTCGAATTATAAACAATTTCAAAGTCTTTATTTTTAATTTTGAACAGTGCTGTTATAGTTTATGGTATCACTGAAAGCTTTTGACAGATTTATGTTATGAATGAAATACAACCTGCTGTGAATTATAGGGTTGTAGTTCTGTCAAAAGATTCAGGTAATGCCATAAGCCACAGGAATCTGATTCATGAAAATCCCAATGGAATTACAGATCTGAAACTTCTGCCTTACTTGCATTTTTACTTACAGGCTATATGTGATGAAATACATGTATTAATACATTTACACCTCCTTGCCCAGATTCCCCTCTCTCAACTCATCCTGCCTCATCATTCCCTCCTTTTCATGTTTTTTTCACATCCCCTCATACTGGCAATTTTGCTTTGAGTGGCAACTATAATCTATAAACTATAAGTGCTGTTGAGCAGCACTTGTAAGGTTTATGAGTCCTAATCTTTGTCTATTCTATTTTGAAGTGTCCCTCGCAGAAAAGTCAGCAAAAGCAAACATGGGACAAGTCATGATACACACAAGTTTACAGGCTAGTGAACTGGCTTAACCCGTCAGCGAAAGAGGCTGTGCTAACCTCCTGGGTGAATAAATAGTATATCTCAGGTATGGGATGGTATATGTCCTGTCCTGCCACTTATTTTTATATAAATGCAGGTTCCTAGGAGGCAATGACAGTCTCTCCCTCTTTGGTTGCTGTACCCTGGGACAGAAGAGTCCTGCCTTCTACAAAGGACAAAACAAGCCAGGTCATTCACAAATTTATAAATTTTTTGATGATCCATTTTGCATTTTCCTGCCCAATTTGAACTGCGTGGCAAGGTACAAGAGGAATTATTTCTTCTCAGCATGTATCTATCAAGTAAGCCTTGCAGGTTATATGCATGCTGACAGTTGCATTACCATACAGCCCATCCATGGTCTGTAAATTGCATTTTATGACAACAGTCACGTGGTTTCTTCCATTTCCCATATAGATAGAAAATATATTTCATATACTTTCCTTTCTGTAAAGTCTGGGAACCTGGCAGCCAAGTGGAAGGACCACTGCTGGTTATGTGTCACCAGCCAGTCCTCTGGCAGCTGCAGCCCAGTGCCAGCAAGTCATCAGTGCTCCAGGACTCCTACTGCTAGCCTGCAAAACAGTCTCAAAACACAAATTGCCCTGCATGTCTTGTCAGTATGACTCAGACATATCACTTAACACCCTCCCACAATTTAATGAAATGTCAACAAATAAAATTATACAGTTAGATAGTTTACACCCGGATGAGCTACTCCTCAGCTCGCCTTCCCCTGTGCTCACAATTTAAAATCTGTGTAGGTTTCTGAATATGTTGCAGATTTCCACATTGAGAAGGCTAAGTAAATCTAATAGCCTCCAAGGGTTAAATAAACTCAATATCTACCAGTGAAACCCCCAAATCCAGACCTGCAAAAATCCAGCACTTCTACAATTTGGCACTTGAAAAACGATTATCCAGGTGCAGAAATATGACAGCTGTGTATGATCATAGCCAAGGAGCAAATTAAAATTGCTCTTGAAATTCCCTTGCAATTAGTGCAGGGACACTGCACATCATCAAAGTGTGTGCTCACAAGTCCAGGATTTCACAAAGTGAAATGAAAGCTCATGACACTAGCTATGTTTCAGTGTGATTAGCAGTGATTAAACAGCAGAGAAAGTCTGTGCAGACTAGAAGATCTTGGGCTCCATTTTGAAATCTGATGTGGAAAAGCATTTCAAAGGACATGCAGACCACCATTTTAAGGTGGAAGGCACATCCATCTGATTTTCAACTGTAACCTTTCCTAGAAAGCACTTATTCAGACTGTAAACATCCACAGGATAAACAGCTTCTTGGATATACTACCTGAACCAAAGTAGATTAACACAGCTCAGACAATTTCACCATACTGATAGTATTCTGTTTTAGGAGAAAGAACACAAACTGGCATAAGAAAGTAACCTAATCTCAGTGAATTATTTCCTCTAGGGTGTGGTTGGTCAGAAGAAAATAAATCAAGACCATATTCGTTTTTAATCTTTGATTTTTCAGAATAAACATACATTCAGTTTTAAGCACCTTTTTTTTTTTTTTTTCCCTCAAGGTTTTCTGAAAGGATTTCCTTTATGTATATTATACAAAATCTAAACTAACCTACAGTTAAAATAACTAACTAAAGTCAAATCATTTAATGCAAAACTAAAGCTCCTACCAAGATAGCCATGTGCTACATGGACTTTATTTTTTCTTGACTATAATAAAAACCTTATTTCTCTAAGAGAAAAAATTGAAAAAAATATGTGGAAACCATATCTATCAAAAAGCACTGCTCACTGGCATAGCTAAGGCAAAACCACCACCCCCTAAATGACCTTTGTTTCAGGAGAGCGTGTTAAACAAAGATAATGGTAACCTTTTAAAATGTACATGTCTGAAAAAATCTCACAGACATCTTCCCACATGCCGTCTTGTGTTTCAAGCATTATAAAGATGTGTAAAATATATACAAATAACAAATATGATCCCTAGATCATGAAAGTCTGGAATGAAAGCTAATTACATTGTGTGCAGCACATAACACAGTTTTCTATGATGCTGCAGAATTGTATGCCCATATTTATTGCTATACATTGTTCATAATATCATCTTCAACATGTCAAATTTAGCATAACGCATGCATTTGTGTTAGGATCGGAGAGCTATTGTGCTTCATAACCCTAAGAGTAAATTAGTATCTCCATGATAAAGTATTCCTATGTGATGTGGGATGTGGAGACCTGAATTCTGCTCCCAATTTTGCCAATGATTTTCCTCTTGACCTTGGACAACTCACTAAGAAGGTATCCTGGCTTACTGCCAAACATACTTGAATCCCACGGGATTTACTAAGATGTGTGAGAGGATTAGGCTTTCAGTGCCGTGTCCCTGCATCCATTGTTGGGTCCTCAGAGTAGAGATTACCTTGTTTGTAAAGGCATCCATAAGAAATGTTTAAGAGCTAGAAATTTTACCTGATCCTTTTTCTTTCAACTCGTCCTAAGCAAAGACAGTGAAAAACAACTTCATTTACTGACAGGCCCCGATTCTTTTCTGAACCTTCTTGATAGAATGAGCAAGACTCCCAGAACAGCTGCTTTCTGCTGCGCTGGCTCCTCAGACACTGTAAGAAAAGCTGGGAAGCTGTTGCATGAGAAAAAAGGGAGAAAATTATCTTTGGGACCTGTGGCAGAACCTTTCACTTCAGGACATAGCTCTGTTTGCAGTTTTAAAGTCCTGAAGCTTATGTACATACAGATGCTGTATCAAAACGAACAAACAACAAGTTTGCAGAGCAGAGCACGGAATGGACAGGAAATGCCTGAAGGTAACCCAGGCAACCTTAATTTTCTCCATTTGTGCAGTCTTTAATTTTGTCATCACACAGTAAAGGCTCTCCTTCAGCAGACTTCTCTGCCAGATGTTTATAGCAGCACCAGCAACTGCCAGGTTTAAGGTATCTCAGAGGTCTGTGGTGGAAAAATAACAAAAAACAGTGGTAAAGCCTACATGAAAGTTTACTGATATTTGAGTTCCTACAAAAATCCCATAGTTCCTGTGCATGCAATTTTCACTTGTAATACAGAGGAAAAACTGAGGGAGAGGGAGCACAGAAAAAAAAAAAAAAAAAAACATCCTATATACAAATGACACTTCTAGAATGAGTTTATCTAACTCCTCAATACATCTAAAAAGCAGGCAAGTTGCTACAAGACTTCTCCTGACCACTACCAAACTCTGTCAAGGTTTCCTAGCCATCAAGTTTATTCTTCAAAAAAGATTCAGCTCACTATATCAAAACAAACAAACAAAAAACAACCTAAAGATTGATTTTCAATACACAACAAAATGTTTCTCAATATATAAAGTATTCAAACTTAAAGCAAATTTCTTTACAAAATATCTTTTGGGAAAAATTATCCCCCTGGAACTCTCACAAATGTGGAGGCAAAAGAACATCAGTAACTGTTATACTGTTTATATGGTTACTCTTTACAGTGAACACAATTGCTGATTTTTTGATTTTATAAAGAGACTGAAGCTGGAAATGCATTAAAAATGTTCTTCCCATCGCCCTGGATTAGCTACACTAGGATTTTTATTTATTTATTTATTTATTGAGACTAACAACTGTAGTTTTCCCCAGAATTAAACAATAATCCCCTCTCCTTCTCTGTAGCCAGCGGAGCTAGTAATCAGGCTAAGAAGAGCTTCTGGAGCAATTGAGGAATAGCTGCATCAGCATTTATGAAATATTAAGTACTAAAGAGCCAATCAGCTTCTAACTTATCCAAGATAAATACTCACACATGAAATTATGAAAGTAAAGATGGTACAAAGAAAAAAAAATAAAATTCTGTCTCAGCTGTAGCATTTACAGGATGCTTGCTGACTAACTATAAACCCTGTTATTTATTTGTTGATACAAGGGTTCTGCTTTTCGGTTGTAGGTGGACCAAAGTTGTAAAGCAGAAAACTCTGTTTGACTCACAAGTCAGTAAGAGGCAGCGATCTGTTAGCATTGAAGCAAGCCTGAGGATTGCCTTTGAGTAAGGAATGTGATAAGTACACAAGGATGAGTAATAAGTAAAACACATAAGATGAAATAATAATAAATCAAATGTAGAAGTCATCTAAGAAACTTGCAAGCTGCTGCAAAAGTACTGCAAGGAAAGCAGAGGACTGCTTCCAACATCTGGAAAATTCCTCCAAATTTCAATTTCTCAACTTATAGGCTCTGAAGAATGAAGCAGGCAGATCACAGGCATCCATTAATAATCACTCATGTCTCTTCTGGGTCAGTTATCTCTTGCAACAGATCTTAAGTTACAACTCAGCTTGTCACCCTCAAAACTACAACCAGGTTATTAATCAAAGAGTTCCGCAAGTATCTAAGGCAATCCCTATTCTCTGTTTTATTTCCCATTACAACAGGATGCAGTGGCTTTCATATCCAAGGGCAAATACATTCTTGCTACTTTGAAATAAAAATTTCACTGTAGAGCGTAAAATCAACTGAAAACATCAGTACAGTTCAAAGATATAGTCCATGTAATTAAAACAATACGATAAGCATTACAAGCCACCTGATACTGAAATTTAGGCTTGCTTGTTTGCATATTTGCAATGTTTGTTTCCAATTTTTCCAGTAAGGCGGGGGAGCCAAAGGTCTCTCACAATTTTCTGCCTTTACTTTTGCTCCCTTAAAATTATGATACAGGCTGATGTGAGGGGCTCCTAAATGGGAGGGGAATGGCAAAGCAGCTTGTCTCACCAAATTTACCCAGTCTGGGGCTTCCACCATTCACAGAGATGGGGTTTCTCCTGCTCCATGGGGTCAGGGTTGTTGCGGATCCCCACCGTGACTACTCCGAGCAGGCCACTGACCACCTTTGTTCCTCAGGTTTGGCCTACCTGCCAGGCCTGGCTGAAGGGAGCCCACAGGGGATGCTATCAAAGATGAAAATGTTAGGATCTGAGAGTGGACCAGAGGGGCAACTTTTGTGGGGACCCTGTGCAGACCCTAGCTGAGGACTGTGGTGGAGCTGATGTGGGGCCCACAGAGCCTGGAGAAGGCAGTGGTGCCCTACAGAGACTGCTGACTGCTCCTGGATGTACCCTTTGTCAAAGAACTCTTCCACCAGGCCAAGGATGTGGCCACATCTTGAGGCAAAGGCCTCGGCACAGGCAAAGATGGGTATTTGGCTGCGTGTGGCTCACTGCCATGTGCCAATGGGCAGCAAGGCTGCCATTCAGCTTCACCTGCAGAGAGCAAGCCAATGGGGATTTCCCCTGGCCACCTGCTCCACGGGTGGCAGGGTATGTGGAGGTGGGCTTTGGACCTGACATGGCATGGGCCTAACATGGCTTTGGACCTAACATGGCATGGGCATCCTCATACTCTTCCTAGATCTCTGAAGTGACTGCAACTAACTTTGAAATATAATATACCATTCCTGAAGGAGTCCCTTGCCATGATTCTTTTAGAATACAAATGTAACCTCCAGAGGTAAGCACCACTTAAACAAGAAGATCAAGTGCTGTATTAGTTCTGGTAGTTTGTGTTCAGTGCAAGGAAGTGCTAAGAGCTTTGCAGTAGAAAAAAAAAAAAAAAAAAAAAAAAAAAAAAAAAAAAAAAAAAAAAAAAAAAAAAAGAGACTGCCCAAAGCCACCTAAAAACCTAAAAGCATAGCTATTCTTTTGAAAGTCTGCTCAGGAAGATATAGTTTTGGATCCAGCTGACTATCAACCCATGGTGAGGAGCAGAATGAGGTGGTGGTGGTGGTGTGTTTCTCCTATCCCCTGAGCTCTCCTCCCAGGCACTGGAGAGCAGCATCATGGGACCTCCTATGGGGATGTGAGGAGCATCATGCATGTAGGAAAAAGGCAAAATCCAGGCAAGGTGTACTCATAAACTCATTAAAAGAGAGATTCACTTCAATGGTCCTAGTCAAATGATTATAAGCCTGACAGAAGCTTTAAAATGGCACTACACAATGTTTTTTTTGGACAAAATACTTTTTCTAAGGCATACACTAAAGAAAAAATTGTAACATATTTAATTAAAATTTCAGTGCACAATAAGTGTCAGTGGAAATGAGGAAGACATGTGCCAAAAAAGCCAACAGTTTGGTGGTTAAGGCGGCTCATCTGCTGTGTGGGATAATAAAGTCCAGATCCTGCTTTAAATTACTGAATGCTATTTTCTTGGTATTAATTTAATTGTTTTCTTATTCATGCCAGGAGCAAATTTAAATTTACTTTTGGGAGGTCAAAATTCATTTAAAGTTCTTGCAAATAGGCTGAATTATTCATAGTGCATAATGTTAGTAAAAAGATAAGGTTCTTAATTCCCCCCCCCCCCTCTTTTGTTTTAAAAAAAATCTACGTTTGTGTTAACTAACCATCTTTGATCTGGGAAATAGATCGATTCAGAAACAATAAGAAATGATTTATTGACACTTAATAGTTCTACTTTTTTTTTTTCCAAGGTTGTAAGTGCTTGAATAATATTCAGTAGATATCAAATGTCAGAGAAAAAAAAAAAAAAGAGAGAGAACATGGGAAAATGAATTACCATCAAATTTACATCCATATACATAACCAGTATTTGTCTTTCTGCATTCTTCTCCCTGTTCCCCCATGAGAATGCAGTAATCACAATATTCCCATTCAGGTAAATACATTTTTTTTTCATTATGAAAATAGCAACAGGATTTGGACCATATAGAAAAAAATATAGCAATACTTTGGATATTTTATGCGTGGTATTATTAATGCATTTTGACAAATACTTTTTATTTTAGAGCTTCTATCCCAACTGCTCATTCAGCTTGTTGTCCGGGTCAGCAATTAAACTCATCAACACTTTGCAGTTTTCATTAACCTTGGTATAATATTCACTTGCTGGTATTTTCATGTTTCTTATATTTCACAAAGACTTTTCTAAACTTGTATTAAAGCTTAATGGTACCATAAAACATTTAAATTGGTTTACAAGTAACATATTGGAATGCTGCTTGTAAGAAAAAGTGGTTTTCAGTGGTGACCTCTGTGTCAAGCTGACATTCTCAGCTACCATGGGCTAAACATTGCATCACACAATTTTACTTAGCAGCTTTGATGCAAAATTCTCCCTAAAATCCGTTATGATTTTTATTTAAGTGTAAGTCAATAGGTGGAGGGCAGGGGCAGAAAGAGCCAGGGTTCTTTCCTACTTCTGCAAGCCCCACTGTAACCAACAAGACTTAAGGCCCAGAGGCAGTCAATGTGAACACTTGTGCGAGCAGCTCACCACATACCTGCACACCTGCTGCTGTGGCATCAAGAAAACACACTCTGAAGTGTGGGAAACAGCCTAACCACAGCACTGGGGCCCTCTGTCTTTGCTAGTTTCTGCTTTTCCCAGTGTCTAGCATCAGTTCAGTTATCTCTACATCTCTAGATACATCTCTGTATAAAGAGAAAAACCCTTTCAACTCAAAACCAAGTTTAGCATAAGCTGGGCTAGAGCTAATGATGTATTCCAGGAGATTTTTTTTTTATTATTTTTTTTTCCAGTTTGTAAAACATACCGAAAATGATTTGTAGACACAGGTGCCTGGAGCTCTTTGGTATTTTTGGAAATAAACCATACTCATAGATAAGAACCCATAATGTCCAATGTTTATAATTTTCTGCAGAGATGCAGGGCATCTCAAAGTCTTTTCCTATTATTAAGTATGCTTAAACACTTCATGTGTTGTTCTCATTTTAAGGAAAAAGTGACACACAAAGAGGTTGAGTAATTTGGCAAAAGGGAACACAGGATCCAGACATCCTGGATGCATGCCTTAGTCAGAGAACAATTCTATTGGGAATAGGCATCCAGGCTACCCTGCTAAAATTAGCTAATTAATAGGATTGTGAAGTGAGACTTAATACTCCATAGAATACTTAACTTACCTACTTCCATAAGAATACTTAAACTATATTGAATATAGTTTCTAACACTTGAAAGAGTGTCTGGATTGTGATATCTCATGAATGACAGTACATTCATCACTCACCAATATATTACCACTAACCTAAAAAAAAAAAAAGACTAATTTGTTTTTGTAAACAGTGAATACATGGACAGTAAGTTAAAAAAAAGATCTGAAATGTTAATCACCAGGGAACCACAAGAGTTCAAGGAATCCATCCCCTAAAATGTAAGCTTTTATAGAAACATGTTTTTTGTATTTTTTTTAAGTAACTTAATATTTCAAACATGCACAATATAAAGAATAATAAATAATATAAAGAAAAATAAAGAATAATACAAAACTGATATTTCAAGAGAGGTTTATAATAACAGATATTTACAGCAATGTTGAACATGTACAGTTAATAATTGAGTGAACACAAAGTATTTAAATTTTAAAAGTAGCATTTTATTTCAAAAAACATCCATATTTCAAAAGCCAGCAGGTGGCTAGCCCAATAGAAGTTAGGAAAAATTTACTTTCCTAAATTCAGAGACTAATTTTCAAAGAAGATTTGATGTTAACAACAGGTCAAATCACAGCTTAACAATGTATAAGAATGTATTCTTTTATTCTGTTGTTAACAGCATAAATTTACCCTAACCTACATAAAATATTACTATCCTGATGAGATAAACAACTTATTAGTAGATCAGCAATCAAACTGGCTCCAGCTTCTGTCCCTGGAAAGCCTCTCTTCATTTCTCAGTTCTCTTTGGCAGTAATTTATAGTTGTTTCACTTTTGGCGTAAGTGAAACTAAATTGAACATGGCCTCCTTATGATTACTTTTCAATGTACTAAGTATCTCTCCATATTATCATATTATATTACCATATTCTATCTCCCAAATTTATCATATGCCATGCTTATATTTCCTTGTGCTAGGTAGAGTTAAGCATACAGGACTGAAGAGTAAACAACAGGTCCACATGAAGGTCTAAAGCAATAATGTGTTTGAACTTTTCTGGGATCCAATAAAATGAAATGTAAAGCTTCCAGGATATATCTGCATCTCATGAAATGCTTTGACACAGCATGCTTTCAACATAGATGACCAGAGAGACAAACTTAAATGTTGTCTGTGACAAAACTTAAATGGCTCGTCAAGAACTTGAAGATTGTTTTCCATCACCTAGGCTTGTCTGGAGTGAGTCTGCTGGGTTAGCATTGTGACTAATTCCCTTAAGTCGCTACCAAGCAAAGAATAATGTATTCTTCCCCGTACCCTGGGCAAAACTCTGTTAAAATTAGGAGGTAGGTTCAATTCATCTCAGATTTGTATTTTCAGGAAATTTAGACTGGTGTTAATCCTATGGGTCCTTTTACATAATCAAAACAGTATGAAGAGGCTATGGGAGGCAGTGGCCTGGTAGGTAGAGGCCTGCTAGGGAATACCTTACAGGAAAATGATTATGTAGATAGTGCAAAGCTGTCAGTATGGTCTTCTGCTAGTTCTCCCTGTTAGCAGATCCAAAGCTAGCACACCTCCTTTTCTCCAGCTCTTATTAATCTCAGCTGGTCTTACAAGTCTTTGGCTGTTTTTATAAAGCACCATAATTAATGTCCAGCACAGATGACTGTGATTTTTCCATCCAAACTGACAGAAGACAGCAATGAATCAGAACAGGTTGTGGGAATGTGTTAATATCAATGGAAATTTAATTTGGAAAGACTTCTGATCCCAATTATACCTCACAGTAGCCAATAAGCTGGGCTCAGTTGCAAATTACTCCTTGGTCTGACTCACCTCTGCAACCTAACTACTAGGCTGCAGGCAAATGCCAAGTGGATTTCCCAGGCTCTTGTGTTGAAATGGCCCACTTCTCGTCATTTTCACAATGTTCTGTGGAGCAAGGACCTGAACCTTAGCTCCCACCATCCCAGGTTGTAGTCCTCATGACTGGGCTTGCCCAAATATTTAATAACTAACAAAGAAAGCTTTAAAGGGTGAAACCGAAACATCCTTCCCATTTCTACTGCTTCCAAGAATAGCCAGCCCAGGGGGTAACATGTTCCCATGTAAATGAAGATACAAGAGCAAGGACTTAAATTAAGTGACCCAGAGGATCACTCAGGCATGATAGCTATTCTGGGACAACTTCCTTCACCATCTTGGTGGATTGGAAATAGTTTTTAAAACACAGATTTGTTTGGCATAGGAAAAAAAAAATGTTCCCTTACAGTTCTAGCCTTGTAGCTATATGGATCTGCACCAAACACTCATCTGGCTCCCAGGCCTCTGAATATAGGCAAACACAAAATTAGCTTAAAATTGTACTCCTTTCCTGCATGGAGATTACTATGAGTTGGCTCTGACTCTTTGTACATCTGCAGAAGAAACAGTTCGGGGAAGAGTTAAAGTATACATGTGACTTGATTCTAGTTTTATCAGCCCACCTCTGATCTCAAAAGTACAAAATTTAATGTATGGCTCTCACTCTGGCATAAGTACAAGAAGATTTGTATTGCAATAATGCCGTGGATTGTTGATCTCTGCTAAGGTCCTACTGTCCTCCTCCATGAGACCGTGAAAAGACAGCCCCAGTCTGAAGAACTTCCTTTCCCACCTACATCCTGCACTACTTACTACATCACCTAGGGGGGTGTTTTTTTGTTTTGTTCTGTTTTGTTTTTAAAGTAGATAAGCTATTAGACTGGACAAACAGGGACTGTTCAAAAGTGCAGTCCCTGCAGGTTTGCAGGACTTCTATGTGGAAATCTGGGCAGGAAGTAATGTATTTAGAAACTATAACAGCTCTGTAGGTTTCCTATTCAGCTGTTACCCAGGTGGACCCTGAAGGAATTTCCTTTTAGAAGTGAAAGAAAAACATATGGTAGGATCTACATACACTATTAAAGAACTTGAATATAAAAACAACATCCCAAATTAGTTTTCATTTAGAACAGATGGTATTTAAAAAGGGAATGCAGGGGAAGTACTTAAGATGGGATATACACTGTACGAAACAGGTGAGTCAGAAGAAACATTCCAGTCTTGTTTTGCAAATTAAATCTCTTGCTGGAAAAACAAGGCTACTCACATTCTCAACATATCAGTAGCAAAAATAAAATCTTAATTTCCAGGACTTTGTACATGTGTCAAACATTGGCACCGTTTTTATTCAGGAAATGTGAAAGACAAGACTTGTAATGATGATGCAAATCATGACTGAAGTGTACTGGCAAAGAGCTGCAGGGGGTGAAGAAAATATGCATAACGTCTGCTGAGTCTGAACCAGCTTGGTACTGTTAGTCACCCTATTCTGCAAGAACTGTGGTTGTAAACCACCAAAGGATGGGGAATGTTAACCTCATGCAACGTTGCCCAGAGATGGGAAGATGGTTACGTCTATTTTTCTCATTCCCTGACACATCACAATTTAATCATTTCACAGGACCCCTACAACAAGTCACTGATAACTTCTTTTAGATCATCAACTCTTCTAACATCATCAACATCCTATGTGTCAAAGCACTCTTTCATTTATTTATTTTTTGAAGCATCTCAGAAGTGATTACTTTGTTTACAGTGCAGAACTGGGAGTCGAGTGATCAATTTTCTACTCCCAGTAATACTGCTGAATTCCTGTCTGATCTTGGCTTCGGACATGGTGTCATGAGTCAATCTCCTTGTATTCAAAAGAAACTAAAGCTTCCATCCATCCATCCCGCAGGCCTTGCCATTTCTATTTAATTATGATGAAAGGAGTGACTTTTTTATTGTCGCAATACATAAAAAAATTTTATATTTCATTGTATTGAAGTCACAGCTACAAACATGACATGTTGCCTAATACCAACGGGGAATCAGTAAGTAAGTGTTTCAATAGATAAATTCTGAAGGGTGCTTTTAAAAAAATACCTCTGCTTTGCAATTTTCTTTTTACAGCAGATGTCACTACAACTAATGAGAGCTTGTCCATTGATATAATCCAGCTTTGTATCAAACAAGTCATAAAAAATATTCATTTGGTGCTTAAAAGTCCAGGTGATAAGCTTATATTTCAAGACTTGAATAATTGTTTTGGACTCCTTTTTCTTTGATCCACCTACTCAATGGGAGATTTTTAAAAAATGTTTTCAGGTTTTACTTAGTATCTACAAAGACATAATATAGTACTTTATTTGAAAATATATTCTTTTAGTTCTAGTGCTATGTCTTTGAAAAGCACCTTTCACTTCACCTATCCTTGATAACATCATGAGATTAACCTAATATTAGCACTAAGACCTGCAAGACCTTAAGAATTAAAAGTTCCAGTGAGGAAACAGTCACAGATAAAAAATAGTGACATTTGTCAGAACATAGATGTTTCTTTAGGACTACATACCTGTCACTTTCTCACCAATAACACATTCCTTATCAATAACATATTTTTGAGATTTAATGTGTTAAGATTTGTCTTTAGAATTGAGTGTTTGTAAAAATGTAAATTTTCATGTGTGCTGCCACGAAGTCACCAACCCCAGTAAGCAGCAAGCCCGCAGTTCCTTGTTTGACCTTCTACTGCCCACGTAGATACTGAAGCACTTTGTCCAGCCCCTGATGTCCCTGCCAGTTCAAGCTGAGCTTTGGGTTTTGTAACCCCACCCCTGCATGCCCAGGCAGTATTTCTTAAGCCCTTCTTTGTAGCCTGGCCCTGCTTCCACCTCCTGGACGTGGCCTTTTTGCAGTAGAGCTGCCCCACAAGCTCTCTGTGTAGCCAAGCCAGGCTTTGGCTTTTGTCTGCTTGTTTCCCTGGGCATCGGGACGGACCATTCTCCCATCTGCAGGATGTGGTCCATACAGACCTGGCAGCTTCCCTCATCTCCTTTGCCCTTCAGAGCTGCTCCTGTGGGATCCCAGCTGCCTGCTCCCTGGACAAGAGGCAGGCTGCTCACCTGACGCCCCACGCCTGGGCTCTGTGATTCTCCTCCCTCCCCTCATGATTGACACCTTCAGTATTTCATGCTCACCATGGCCCAGGCTGACACAGATCACATCTCTCCCACCTCAGCAGGGACAGCAGGTCCCTCAGTGGCCCAACCAGGCTCTGCCAAGAAGTTGCCTCAAAAGTCTCCAGGACTGCATGTGCCCAGCCGTGCTGCCCTTCCAGCAGATGACAGGGAGGTTCACAGAGCCCAGGAGTGCCAGGCTCTGCCATCTTCCAACTTTCTCAACGGGTTTAAAGAAGGCTTCATCCACTCCTCACCCAGACCCCGAGTCTGGTAACATGCCCCCCACACACTGCCTCCCTCCCTGTCCTCCTGTTGGGTCTGACCCACGACCTCTCACCAGAACCTTGTCCTTGTCACAGGACAGCTCTGCACATCCCAGCTGAAGGCATTTCCTCTCCTTTTCCTCCCTGCCTGTCATTCTTCATGAGCTTGTAAAAGCTGTCTTGCATGCTCAAAAATAGCTTATTTGATACATTAAGAGCTGTTCAAGTTAAGTATCTGTTTCTTCTGTGTTTCAATCCTACAATATGGTACAAAAATAACAACAAAGTCAACAACATATTGATGTGCTTTAGACACAAGTAGACACCAGTAAGTAAGTCTCACTATAGATTATTTGGGAAAGGACAGAGCAGCAGGAACACTGGAGACATGCCAAGGGAAGCACTGGAGTGCTACAAGATGTCTTTCAACACAACATCCTTCTCTGCACCAGCAAAGGCCCCTGTGAACTCAGCCTCCACCCATCTCTACCATTATGGGTAGGGTTCCGAGAGTGACAAAGTGCAGATCTGCAGGGACCCTGAGGGTGAAAAAAAAAAAAAACGGCAAAGGAATTCTGGGGCTGCAACAAAGTTTGTTTCTCCACACTTCTTCCTCCAGACCAGCAATGGTCCCTGTGAGCTTGGATGTTCACCTCTACCCACCCTTTAGGAGGCTATTCAGGATGAATTTCATATGGAACAAATATGCAGTTACACCCCAAATGACCAGGGGTTCCTCCCTCCCTCCCTACCTCCCTTCCTCTCTCCCTTCATTTCTTCTTTCCTTCTCTTTCCGTTTTTATTTTGTTTCCCTTTCGTTGTTTCCTACAAAATAAACTTGTTTTTTCCTTCATGCTGTGAAGTGTTAGATACTTCTGTGAGAGAATCTCTCTAAATTTAGCAACTGAATCCAACATTCTTACTTTCTAGAACTTTCCAAGTAACTTTACGATACAAATACAATGACACAGAACAATGATAAACCTAAACTGAAAAATAGTCAAGTCTTTTACAGAACAACTAGTGTCAAGCTTCTCAGATAGTCTTCCTTTTAAAGACTGCTAAACCTTCAGTCATCAGATGATGAAAATGCTAACCATAACTCATTTTTGTGGTAAAACCAGTTCAGCAGGAAAAATTAAACTTTACAAAAGTCAGCTATTTCCATATTCCTGTACAAATTTCTCAAAGAACTCTTTTTTGCTCATATGTTCAGTGGGCAAAAAATAATTCTCAGAGAAGAGTCAATATGATCACATATTTCAGTACTCATTTTCCCCAGTAATTTAAATTCCTTTCTCCATGATTTGAAAGCCATAAGAAAATATTCGCACTCGCAATATTTTGTGAACTCTATGCCTTATCTTCTACAGCAGGACTGAATATTATTTCAATTTTTTTTTCTCTCAACTTTGGGTGTTTTGGAAGCCATCTCTTGCTACTGTTCACTCAAACACATTTCTAACTGAGAAATGAGTTATGCAGTAGCTACACAAGCTCTACGGCTTTTAATTTAGCAGTGTAACACTATAAATGCCAAGTAAAAAAGTTGAGTAATCATTAAAGAAGAGTCAAAGTATTTCTTTTGAACAAAACTTCCTAGGAGAGAAATAAAATTATAACAAAATGGTTAATTTCCATCATGACAAAGAGCTAACAAATTGGTCTCAAGATATCATACTTACTGTCATAACAGTTGCTATCATTGTGCATATGGAGAGGAGTAAAAACAGATAGTGACATATTCACGTGCTATGAAAGAGTCAAGAATAGAGATGCAAGAAAATTTAGGATGACCTGAGTAAGAGAATAGACAACATGTTAACAAATATAATTCAGTACTGACTGGTGGGCAGAGTTTAGACTATTCCCACCTTCCTTGGTTGTGCAAAGTCAAGATACCAAGATACCAAGAACCATTGTTCAAGCACTGCATCAGACATATGTTGCTTCCTGCTGCTCCTTCTGTCTCCCTTCCTTCAGAAACTTCTGCATGAGCTGGACTTAGGCAACATCAGATTTTTCCCTACTAAAGTTCATGTTGAAACCCAGATATCTCTATCCTGCTGGAGAACAAAGCCATAGTCTGCTCCCCACTTCCCTTTTCCCATGGAATAACATGCTATTTCTGCAGCTGTACCCCTGCCTACACCTTTGTAAATCACTGCGGGAAGGGGAGCTAGCTACCACTTGGGCTTTGAGGACAATGTAGCAACGTTCTGTGCCAGGTGCAAAGCTACTGGCAGAACATTCTGTGTGTAAGGCAAATAGCATCAGAGAGATACAGCTGCCCATAAACCAGGGATGCAACTTCACCTGGTCATCCCATTTCAAAAAGAACGCTATACAGTGGAAGGGTTCAAAAGCCATCAACACTAAGACTACTTAAGACTATTGGGGTAACATGACAAAAAGTGTTTAATGAACTTTTACAAAAGGCAGATAAGGAGTTTGTGTTTTCCATGGTTCCCATTATTGTGGGAGAGGTGGGAAATATCTGCTAAGACATTCTTCTATTATAGTTCACCAAGATCTGCAGGAAATTCATATTTATGATTTTCATGCCTTTAGATGAATGCAAGGCAAGGACTGAGATGACTAGCATTTTGTACAAAAGCTCTCCTGAGGCATGCAAGTGTACAATGGAATAAGGCCTGTGTATCCTAGAGTCAGTCTACAGAAAAGGAATCAATAATGATGGGTTGGAGAATTTCTGTGCTTCTGAGATTCAGAGGACCTTGTGTCCAAGAGGCAGGCTTGTTTCACTTCCAATCAATGTAATTTCAGAGGAATTGCACTGCTTCCAGAACTGTTTCTCCGTGATGTGTGGATACATCAGTCCACTCAGCTAGTTCAGGGCTCCTTATGCCATACTCCATGTCCTGATGAAGACATTAGCCCAGGCTTTGATACAGTGCAGACCTCTACCTCACTCACAGCAGTTTTAGACTTGTAATTGCTCAAAGTCAAGATCAAACAGGACACAGTGACTACTGCTGCAACCTGCTGTGCTCTGTTGTGCTCACCCTGCCTTGTCAAAAGGAAGAGTAGTGTATAGCAAGTAGATTCATGCTTGCTTAGTATCTGGACCTAGTGGCTTGTGACCTTCACAATAATTCTGACATTTAATGACATTTGAGTAAACTTTCCTATCAGAATGAAAACTTAACTATGCTGTTAGCAGTTGGGAAATGATTTATAGTATCTTCATCCAAAAACTAGATGAGAAAAAAGATGGAGTATATTCTGCTGTTAGGACTGTCACAGGCAGTGTCATATCTGAAATAGATCATTTCAGCTTTAGTAAAACAAGTGCTCTAGTGAGTAATTTTAACCTTAACTTCTTAATGCAAGCAAAAATTACAGATTATAAGAACTCCATAGGATTTTACAAGTTTACAATATACGTGGTTAAGTACTGAAGTACCCTCAAATTCAACCTCTAAAAGCCTTCAATGGAAAGTCCACAAGAATTTGCCAATAATAGCATTTCCAATCTAAGACTTGACCAAATATGAGTTATGAGTTTTGAAAAGGACTAAGTCATACAAAGATATAACTATAGGAAGGTACTTTGCTCATCCTTTAAAGTCCTGAGTATTGTGTAAATAAATCTAATCATCCTTTATGTTTCTGACCTCAGATTTGGAGGTAAGGTTCACATGGATATTTACTCTAGCATTACGAAAGTTCAAAAAAAAGAGACCTGTATCCTGTATTTCAGGACTAAAAATCAAATAAGAGCATTGCTTAAAAGACAAAAAACAAACAAACAAAACAAATCAAAACAAAAAAAAACCACACACACACACACACAAAAAAAGCTCTAACTTCTGTGGCATAAACACACAACATATATATTTATGTTAACAGAACATTGACGTTAAAAATACTGTGGTGGGTTATGTAACGCAATGTATTCAAAGAGTGCAAATTTGACACTAGCTAGCTGTGTTGATACATGGCATCGGGGAAAAAAGGAGTTCCTGATCAGAGTTTATGTGCCAAATTAGACTGAAAACATAAAAGTCATAAGCATTGGGAGAAGCTGCTATGAGTGAAAAAGAGGGGGGTCTGGCAAACAAGTAGAGGACGGTGGAAGAAAAAGTCAATTCCTTGCTTATGTTTAGTTTATTTACATAAAGGTTAAGAGGAATCTTGATTTTAGTCAGAATTTTGGGGATGGAGAGATTTGATAGAAAGAGCTCATTTTCAAAGAAATGATTCCTGAGACTAAGTGGCCAGAGCTCCTCACAGAGATGAGGTTTGTACCGCAAATGAGGTAAAGCTTTAAAATAAGAATGCCTGTTCATACTATTTCTGCAGAGACAATGTGCTTTTCTCTCAAAATGCTATGATTTCAAAGAATGTTACAGTTTATGTAAAGTAGCATACTGGATTTAAATTTCTTGGTGCCAGTGCAGGGCCACTGTTAAACAGGTAATACAGAAAACAGCAAATTACTTGGCAAACTCCAATTTTGCTTAATAAACTTTTTTTTTTTTTTTTTTTTTAATTAGTTTTCAAAACTGTTTTCTGCACGTGTTAGAAGCTCAGGGCTGGAAATCCTGGTCTTGCAATTTTCACCAGTGATGAACATTTTTTAAAGCCATGCAGGCTTGTTTGAGACTCTAACCACTCCTCACATTCCTCTCTTTAAAACTACATATGGTAAACAAAAAATAAAAGTAAAAAAAAAAAAAATCTGATACCAAGAGGCTACACAGACTCTTTTGAGGAGAGAAAACATTCCTAACTTCATTTTCCTCTTATTAGACAGTCAGTAGTTCTGAAATAAGACTCTGTGCAAATGCCTAGTACAATGGCATCCCCACTGTGCACAGAAGTGGTATCATTTTACAGATTCAGGCCTTAAAACTGGCAGTGCTGCACATACTTCAAGAGAGTCTTTCGAATTACTTTCGTCAGAAATGTCATGGAGCTAGAGTAGTGCTAGAACTGGTCAGAAAAAATGCCAGAAAAAAATAAAATAAAATAAAAATCCAGGCCATCTTCATACAACGTAGTGGACACATAACTCCTTTTTCTTCTTTGTAGGACAGTTTTACATCTGTCACCCCCAAGGTTTTGCAAAGCTTAAACCTATCTCAGTGAGAAGAATGTCACAGGAACACACCACCATGGACAGTAGGCAGTTGATGCTGTATTATAACAAATCAGAATGTAAGGCTGGGCTGGAAAGGTAAAATGGAATCCAAACACTGACTGATTCAGAGCAGCTTCTGAACAGACTCAGGAAGTTATACCTAATTCTGATCTAAGTCATGTTAACGGTTGTTGCAAAGTGTTGCAAAAACAGAGAATGCCAGCCTTTGTAAGTCAGTACCATTTAAAAGCACATTACAACCCTGGGCAACTTTCTTCAGCTTCTTGAGAGCCCAGGTGCCACTCAGCCCCTTCCTCACAGAGGCCACAGCTGGGCCTGGCTCCAGCTCCCCACAGCCCTGCCCTGCTTGGCCACGGCCCCTGCCCAGCTGGGCCTATCCACAGGCCCACAGCCGGGCCCGACCATGGCCTGGCACCATCCTCAGGAAGATGCCCGGTGCCTGGGGCTGTCCTGGTGCCCCTGGTGCCCTGCTCCTGGTGGTACCCAGCCTGCAGACCACTGCCTGCTGGGCCCCACCCCTCAGGCCTTGCCATGACCTGCCCAGGGAACCTCTGTGTTGTAGGCCTATGTGGCATCTCAGATATACTGCAATTGTTTAGATAAGCCATGTATTCAAAACCATCCCTGTGAAGTGAAAAACAATCATTCGTCATAGAAAGTAAATTATTTAAAAAAAAAAATCTAAGAATAATATAAGTATTTGGTTAAAAATGCCAAGACAGAAGCATGATTCACTTTATTTATTTATTTTATTTATTTATTTTTAATTGAGTGGACTTATTTTTATCTAAATGCTTTTAAGTGGGAAAGTTACTTTTAATTTACTAAAAAAAAAATAAAAATAAATCTATGTTCATAGCCCCATTAATTTTTTATTTCTTCAAGCTTTGCCACTAATTGGAAGGAGTGTCCCCATGGAGAAGATCAGAGCCTGGGCTCCACACTGGGCACCTGCCAATCCAACTGTGAGCAGGAGAGCAAGCTCGTAGCTCCAGCCTGGCCACACCTGACTGGTGCCCAAGCGGGCACTGAACCTGAGAACCAGGGTTTCTGTTATTGGCATGATATAGGGAACACAGAACTCTGTTAGAAACCAGTCTTTTCTAAGTCTGTTTTGTTTTTGTTTTTGTTTTTGTTTTTGTTTCTTTTAAATGAAAAATTTATTTTAGATAGGTTGCTGAAAACCTAATATATTGTAACTTCTCTATAAAGTAAGCAATTTGTTCAATGCAGTACCATAAAACATTGGCAGACACAGAAGCAAATTAGGAATTCCAACTTCCTCCTCTATCATTAATGAAACTACACTTCCTTTAGATCTTCTTTATAAATAAACTCTATCACTGTTTACAAAGATTACATTTATCTACCTAGACTGATGAAATAATCTTGCCTTTACTATGTTTGCTATCAGAACTTCTCACATCACAACACTAATGCAAAAATCTTATTCCTAGGTTACTTAAATGTTGACTGACACAACTGTTGAACAGGCAGATTTAATAATAATAATAAAACCCTGCAGTTTTACACTGTTTCACAATGCCTATGATCTAGGGATTTAAGGCGAGGCTGTTTGTACAGAGGAACACAATCTTGTAAGTTCTACAGCACTAAAAAGACAAGAGAGTAAACTGTGACCATATCATGAATCATCTAAATGCCTTTCTACCCACACTCTTCAGAGTTATTTATGACAAATTCATCAAGTTCAACAAAGACAAAAATGGATCAAGCAGATGGCGTTGTGTTTCAGCTCCAAGTACTATCAAACTTGGCTTACAATCAAGGCGGACCTGCTTTGTTGTTTCTTACACATCATCACTGATCTGAGAAAGTGCAGTACCTACAAGTGTAATCACCCTCCCTTTACTTTCAAGTTATACCTCTTGTAAGACATAACCATCAAAATAGCAAAACTAGGCACCTTATAATTACTCTTCAAAATGGATGTTGTATACTGCTTACAAAAGTGAGTAGTACAAAGGAAAATCCATCAAGGATGATGAAGTACTTTAAGTTTTACAAGTGGAAGAGTACAGTATTTGCCATTTTGTTTATGTGCAAATTTGAGAAATGGCTGCATTAGAAAAGTGATATTTAGTAGGACTTAGTGCCGTGGCTTATCTACTGAATAAGAAATGTCTCTTTCTGATTTAAAAATTAATGGCAGAAGGTAGAAAGGTACCACAGTAAAAACACTGTGAGCATGCAGTGCATGTCAAGAATATGTTGAGAAAAGCACATCTTACAGGCCATGAAATACCATGTATGCCCCCTTCTCTAGCTATATGTCATGAGTCCTCTTCTTTTACCAGCTTGTGATAGCGTGCTTTGATCTGGCAGTAAATGAGGCCACAGCAAAACAGCAAAAATATCTTTCCCTCCCCCCCCCCCCCTTTTTTTTTCTTTCAGCTTTTTTTTTTTTTTTTTTTTGACTGGTTTCATGCCTTAGAACTGGTTTACTAAGAAATCACCTGAGTGATATTGTTGCAAATGAGGGGATTGTAGCGGTGCTGGTTTAAAGTTGGGCTTCCTTGAAGCCACACACTGTGGCTGATGCTCCAAACATAGCCAACAATATTTCCACTGTATGCAGTCTTAGCTGCTGATTTCCATTTTTCCATACTCCATATCAGGTTTCTCATTTCACCAGCATTTATTTTCCTCTGATGGAAAAAAACAACTTACTATAAGAGTTCTTGGAGGACAATAACAAACATGTTATGTACTGCTTTCTTTGCAGAGTTCATTACATTGCGTAATGGCATATTATCATGCAATGAGAAGTACAGTACTGAGCAGCACCCAGTTTATTTCATTGTGATCCTGAAGGGATCTGCCCAACACTGCTGTTAAAAGAAAGTATTTAACTTTTGTGGGAAATGTCACAGACTCCCATTGAAACTTTTCCTTCCATAATACAACAATCACAAGCTTCATAATTACAAGCAATACAGCCCTGAAGTTCCCACAAAGAAAGTATTTCAGAGCATTTGCTGGTCTGCTTTAGAAAAATGTAGCATGAAACCAGTGGTAAATGCTATTGTTTTACATTACACGTGCACTTATTGTATCATAGCATAATGTTCAAAGAGGAAATGTCTCTGACAGAGTGCTGTAATAAAGAATGGGATTAACAGCAGAGTCAGGACTGAATTAAATAAAGCAGAGCTCTAAATAAAGACAATGGATGGGTAACAACACTGGTGTACTGCATGTTCAGAACACAAGGATATGGTCCTTCACACAATATGCATTTAAACCGTATAACTACTCACAACTTTGCTGTAGATACTGGAATTGTAGGTGGATTCAAGAAGTTCCAGACAAATTTATAAACACCATTCTGGCTTAGGACAGACCTGGATACTTCAGGAAAGTATCACTTATGCCTTATTACATTTTTTCCTAGGCTTCTACTGTTAACTTCTGTCGTAGCCAAAATATTAGATGGACCTTTAGTATGAATCAGCATATGTCCTTATATTCTTAATCAGACTCAGAATCAGATAAAATTGTCTGCCTCCATGTGGTTAATCCAATTTCACCTGTGATTAAAAAATGATTTTTTATTTTTTTTCAACAATAAACATTATGCAACAGTTAAATAATGAATACAATTTTAATTTTGAAGTGTTAGACAGTTTCAAGCCCTAGGCAACCTTGACCACAATAAAGTGTGTTGTCTGAATGATTCTGTAATTTTAAGAATATCCTTTATAAACCACATAATAAATTTAATTCAGTGCAGATAATTAATACAAGTCTCCAGACAAGCGAGGTTGATCACAATGGTGTATTTTGACCTCCTAGAATAATCACAGTGGAAAGCATATAATAAAACATGCTCATGGAGAACCCGGTTCAGACCAAGAATCCTCCTCCTTCATAACCTCTCTTCAACAGTGTAAATAAACAGATGCCAGTGAACAGTAAGTACAGGGCAAGCACCTGATAGTTACCTCAAATCTTCTCCTAGCCTCCACGTATTTTTAGCCCAAGGGATACTCCTGGCCTGAGATACTCTTGGTCTGTTTAGCAACCCTGAATAGATCTTTCCTCCAAATACATAATCCTTTTCAACTCACACAGACTTTTAGTATCCACAAAATCCCTTGTAAAGGAATTCGATATGTCTATCATCCACTGTGCCAAGAACCAGTTTCTTTTATCTGTTTTGGATCCAGGTCCTATTAGAAGCCTCTCTTATAATGCAAGAGACAGTGAGCTGTCAATCCTTATGCTTACCTCTACTCAATATGTGATTCTGAAGACTTCTATCATATTGCCATGTAAGCCCTTTTCTAAACTGACAAAACCTACCCTGGTCATTCTTCTGGCATATATTTGATCATCCTTGCTGATCTTCTTTGGGCCCTTTCCAGTTTTAGTCAACCTTTCCTTATGATACGGGAAGCAGAACTGAATGTAGCATTAATGGTATGTGTAAACAATGGATTTATGCATAGAAAATAATGGGAAGATTTTGCTCTTCTTTCCTTTTTAAAATGATGTTTAATTTTTATTTATTTATTTGTTTTTGACTGTTGATGAATAGACATTGAATCAACACTTTCCATGTCATTGCTGCCTATAATCCAAAGGTTGCACTTCTGAACATCTTTGATCATCCCAGAGGCCATTATTTTTGGTGAAATGGGGATTTTTGCTCCTTACCTTTGCCTCCACTGAAATTTATCACATATTTTATTGCCCAGTTGTTAGTTTCAAAAAAATCCTCCTACACATCTTCACCATCTCTCTTCAATCTTATAAAATGAGCAACTTCATATCCTCAGTAAATCATCTCACTTCATAGTTTATTCTCTCATTTGTGCTCAGCCTCCTGAGTCATTTCAGCAGCACAGTTTTGAGCATGACCCCCATGTATTTCTGTGACCTCTTCAATTGCTGTAACTGACCTTTTATTTCTATCCCCTGCATCCTGTCACATAGTCAATCCATGCCTGACCCCATCGCTGTTTGGACCCCCAACAGCTTTTAAAGGAAACTAGCCTGACTGTATCAACCAGCCATTTGCCTCTTCACACAGAGATCCCATATATTCACATGCCCACTAATTCAGTTCTTTCTTGGAGATTTACGGATTTGGTGGGTGTAAACGTCAAGCTACAGGCCTGTAGTTCCCTTCATTCTTTCTGGAATCCATTTTAAAAATTGGTATAACATTTGCCATTTGTCAAATCCTCACGTATCAAAATAGTTTTAAACTGAGGGGTTACACGTTGCCATGAGCAATTCAGATATTTCATCCTTGACTTCTCCAAGAGCTTTTGGGCGAACACTGTCCATCACTGGTAATCTGTTAGTTTTTGTATTGGCAGCATTTTCAGAGAATTTATAGCCACTGGAATTTCAGACATACACTCTGAGGAATATCTTCCCTGTCCAAAGGGATCCAACATGCATCTACAATTTAGACCACAGTGAAAGCTTATGCAAAGAATTCATTTGGCTTCTTAGGAGTGGTCTTGCCCTCTCAGTGCTCCTATAACACCATGAGCACCATTTGGTTCTGCAGCCTCCCTGCTTTTTGGATGGTTGAAAAAATATTTAGTATTCATTTGATCCTGTTTTTTCTCATTGTTTCTTGAACTCTATTTTGACATGCACTATTGCATTCATGCAATTAATCTGCCAGAATTTACAACCTTTTGTCTTTTCCTCATTTGGATACAATTCCAGCTTTTTGAAAGATGTCTTCTCATTCTAACAACCTCCTTATTGTGCTGATTCGACATGCTTGCTTCCTTTTTACTTTTATTCAAGCCTTTCTTAACAGGTGGTATGCACTACTGCTGGTCTTCCAGTATGCTGTCCTTCAGTAACCTCCCTGTAGCCTGTGAAGATTTACTCCCTTTAGGTTTGACTTAACAAAACCCTAACTTTCAAATATCTCCTCTTTTTGAAGTTATGATCCAGTTGGGTGGTGATGGTGGAGGGTGAGGTTGGCCTTTTTACCTCCTTAAAGATGCTGAATTTATATTTAAGATTTACATTACTCAATTACAATCAACAGTGGTTGTGTACTAATCACGGTAGGTTAAGGTTAGGACCTACTGGGTTTTAAAGGAGTAATTGCTATAGGTGTCTCAAAGCTGCTTCAAATTTGTGATTACGTGCGATTATGACCTACTCAAGGATTTTGGCCTAATGAAAGTCAGAGGTACTAAAAATTCATAGTAGGAGTGATTTCAGCAATGGGCTAGCATGAGCACCATTATAAGCCTTCAAGTGAAAGAATGATTTATATAATTAAGAACAATGTCCTTTTTCCATTTATTTAGTAGTGCTATTTTTAAACTATAATAAACAATACTCTCTTTATTAACATTAGTATACATATTATTTTGAGTATGTTGACCACAGTTTTAATTAGTAAAATTTTAGCAGCCACTAAAAATGTACAGTAATCTGTGAGAAAGCTGAGACATTAAGCATTCTTTACCTCACATTTAAGCTGGTACTTTACTAAATCCCTACAAGCTGTAGAGATCTGATATGCCTGTGGGACATGGTAGTTTGAAAAGATCCAAATAACTTTTATAAGAGCCATTTTCGACAAGATATTTTTTTTTATTTTTTTATTGTAAGACTTCTGAACTTTAATTTTTTAAAGTCCAATCCTATGTGGAAAATGAAGTAATTCTAACTTATTTCTCACAGAGAACATTTTTCTTGTGATTCAACTAAACCTTTGCCTTCAATGAAGAAATTAGTGACAAATTTGGCTCAGATTTGCATTACAGCAGGAGAGGTCTTTAGTCCTGTAAAAATACTTGTGATGTCTCTAGCAGGTTCTACTAATAGTTCTCGATATATTGAAAAAAAATCTGAAAGTCTCTAAAATGTAATTCATATTAGGAAAACCTATGGAACCATGGGAGGGGAAAAATCATACTGTGCTCTAGTTAGAAACTATGATAATGTATGCAAACTAGATGATCATGTTAAAACAGTAGACGTAACAGTATTTCTGGCATGTTTGAAGAGAGATTGATTTTACAGATTTAATATTCTTCAGGTACAGTATTTTGTATGGCTTTTTCCAAATGTTAGAAAAAAAAATCCTAGCAGTGCCTATAAGCAGCACTGGAATTTTAATATCATGGCACAAACCTCTGCCATTTGAGCCAACAGTAATTTTCACAGCAGATCACTCATCTCTGTTCAGGCAGATCACTGGAGGAGACACACATGGCTTTTGCTAAGCTTCTTCAGTAGTAGAGAGCGTAGTCCAATTGCTAGTTCCTCACTGCCTTCTTTCTTTTATGCCACTTCGCAGACTACTTCTGCTTCTGTCTGCTCATATCTGCATCATTCCTTTTCTCTTTCTTTGTTGTTCTGCCTCCCCACTCTGATCCCTGTTCCTATATCATCCTTTCCTCTTTCTTCTTGTCTTCTTAATCTTCTCCAATTCGCTTCTTTTTTATGGATAAAATGATTTCTTTTTCTCTGGTATTGTTCATAGAAACAACTGCATTAATTAAGTTGATGCTTAAAGAACATTTTTTCTTAGACAAAAAGAAGTCCAATCTCAGTTACATTTGGCAAATATAAGCATTTGGTGAATAGGAGCTTATATAAAATCCTGGCTACCAAAATGTAACAATTAACTAACCCTTTACCAGTGTCAGGAAAGCCTGTCATAAAGAAGACACTAAATTTAGCTTGGAATGCAATTACTAAAAATGAACATTGAGAGCTAACCTTTCCCTGCATTGGCACGTCTATAGCCTGGCTCTCCCCATCATATCCAGTGATGTCTGCGCAATCCATTATCTTCTGTGGAGAAAGATAATTTGTGGAGAAAGAGAATTCAATAACTTTTCTGAATAGTAAGTTTAAAAAGCAAGGGCAAGCAGTGGCACCCTGCAGGTATATATTTTGTTGCATAATCTTTTACTTTCATACCAATAAGCCTTCCAAACCCAAAGCTAATGAATGACAGTTGGATACATGGGTTAAAAAAAAATAATAAAAAAATTATGATTTTTGCTATGAATCAAGCCCTGCATTACACTGAACACTGAAGAATCAAAATAATCATGGACACTTCCTGCTGTGGGAGGGAAGAATAACCCAGACTAATGCTGTCTTGGGAAAAAATACTTTGAGAGCAAACATGTGACCAATTACATTATCACCCCTTATTAATTTCTTTTATAACCTCTGGCAACCTAGACATTTCAAATTTTTTCCTAGTGACATCTGTATTCATGCATCTAACTTTGATTAAAACACACAGCAGCAACACTACACTTGTGTAAGTAAACATCACTGTCAGCATCACTCCCGTACTCACTGAAACTCACTGCCCTTTGGAGCCCTGGTATCAGGTCTTGAATATTGTTCCACTTTGCACGACCATGTATAAAGAACATCCCACATCCACCTGTAAAACCTGCACCTTCTAGTTTCCAGCTGAAAACTGTCCTGCTCATTCATTATTTCTCTGCTCTTTCCTCACTGACTCCAAAAAACTATCAAACACCCCATTTCTGTCCTTTGGTTTAAAACTGAAGGACAAGCAGCAAACACAAATAGATGTGAAAAAGTCTACTTGGAGTTATGCATACTCTACCTCTACTCTACTTTAGGCTGAACAGTGCAGACTGCCTAAAGCATCTTACACAATATGGCAGGGATAATGAACATCAGCATCTTGGTTATACCAAATTTGTTCCCATCATGTGAATACATTTACTGTATGAGCTAATAAGTTTCACTGCAAAGTTAAAATCTTCTTCTTATCACACTGACAAACATGCTTAATTTAAATATTTTATTTGGGTCAGGATCTTAAGCTGTCAGCTTTTTATACTTGAAATGTATTCTTTGGACTCTTTCCAATTAATATTTAAATAAAGTGTTTTCACCAGCACTTAACCTGAATATTAACTGCAAGCTAAGAGAACTTGTCAGGAACAAAAATGCAGACTGTGCAAACAAATCCACAAAATTCACCAATTTTTGCAAAACCAAAATAACTACCCTGAAGACCACTGGAATTTTTCCAAGAAAAAGAGGGTATTTATACGGTTTTAAATTCACACTTAATTTTAGATGTCGATGTTCCCTGGGTAGACTTTACCTTTTGGAAACACTGTAGATAAGAACATCAAAGCTACTAAACTTTCACAGGAAAAGAGACTTCACAGACTGGTCTGAGGTACTCAGCAGCCAACCTAATTTAACACAACATTCAAGTGTGCCCCAGACAAGCACTTGAAGTCGGATACAGCTCCATGCTCCTACTCTTATGGACACGACTACAGTTATTACTTCATCAGTCATACATCAGAGACTATAACTCTTTTGTCTTCCATGTGGCAGTTTTTAGAAGCTGCCAAATGTTGTAAAAATAACAAGGATAGGCAAACAAAAGAAGAACATGTTTTTCCTTTAGGAAAGACATATTCAGGACTGTAGTTCTGAGCTCAGTGACTATGGGGAAAAAAAAGAAAGACATGTGGGAACAACACACATTACAATTCAGACTTACCGCATTTACAGACACTTCTTATTCTTTGCAGTGGTATGGCCACATGCAATCCTAAGCAAATTTTCCAAAATGCAACTGCTTTGAGTTACGGTTCTTGCTATGTGTTCAAAGTTCTCCATGACACTCTGACTCATTATATTCTGAGTATTGATTATCCATTATAACCCACAAAATCATTCTTCTTGGGAGACACAATCGAAGACATTCTCAAGTGCCTAAACCTACTATCGTCACCACTTCACAGGATTCACAGACAGGGCATTTCGAAAACACCAAAATTCCTAACTAACCATGTGTTGTGGTTTAACCCAGCAGGCAGCTTGGCACTCAAGGCCACTCACTCCCAGGTAGGACAAGGGAAAGAATCGAAAAGGTAAATGTACCGAGAACTCATGGGTTGAGATAAGGACAGCTTATTAGGTAAAGCAAAAGACGTGTGCAACAAAACAAAGAATTTGTTCGCTACTTCCTATCGGCAGGCAGGTGCTCAGGCACTTCCAGGACAGCAGAACTAATCATTTGTAAGGGTTCCTTGGGAAGGCAAAATCCATTACTTTAAATATCCCTTTCTTTCTGGTGCAACCCCAGCCTCCTCACTGGCAAGGCAGCATGAGAAGCTGAAAAGGCCTTAGCTCTGTGTGAGCACTGCTCTGCAACAACTAAAACATCCGTGTGTTATCAGCACTATTTTCATTATAATCCCAAGTGCAGCATCATGTGAGCCTCTACAAAGAAAGTTAACTCTCTCCCAGCCAAAACCATGACACCTTGGAATAAAAGATCCCCTCAGTGTTGCCACGCAGATGCCATGCCACATAACATCTAGCCTTTATTCTTTTAGACCAGATTACTTACCTACCTCTTAGCTCATTGTTTTGTGTATTCAAAAGAGAATTCAAGCAACCTCCTGACCCACACACTCAAAACGTAAAGCTTATTGTCCTATCTCAGCAGCTGACTACCTTCTGCTACTATATCTAATCCCAGTTCTCATCATTCTTCCTTCACTCCTTTCACAAAGTCCATTTCCATATGGATTCATCTTTCTTCTGATCTGGTCGCCATTTCCATTAGCTTCTTTGTCTTTGGGCTCTGTTAGCATTGGGAAGGCTAGAGGCTATTTTACAGTAATGAAGTATAGATGTGCCTATGGTTCTCAGCATGCCCTATGTTCTTTTCCTGCCTCTTCCTCTTAGAAGTTAGATAGAAGTTTATGCCCTTTACTTGGCTTTCATCAAGTTAAAAAATGACACAACTCACAACATGGTATGAAGCCCACTTTAGGACAAAGGTCCTAATTCCACAGGAAATACAGAATTGAAAACTTTCCCAGAAAACTTCATTTGGACTATTTTCCTATAAAAATGAGTAGACTTCACTTTTAAAATCTAGACTACCTGCAGAAATGCCATCATCTTAATAAGATAATCTGTATCTAACACAACAGAACACACACTGCCAGAGCTGCTTTATCTTGGTGAAACAGGGGTAGCTTTGTGTTCATGAAAATGATCATCAGAAAGGGTGCTGGTCTCTTATTATTTAGTCTAACAACTGAAGGAAGCAAAAGACCAAGCTTGCTCTTTTTTTTTTTTTTTTTTTAAAGCAATTCTTACACAGATTGTGACGGGAGTATTTTGTGAAAGACACTCTCACATCTTAGTTGTAATCAGGTCTAGTCAGGGAAGGAAGCTTTTGCTTCCTTTTGCTGCTGATTAAGAGTCTGGGGCTTAAAGGGCAATTCCAGACAAGAAAGGAGATCTTTATCAGTACCCTTGGAACCATTCTCGCTGTCGTACTCAATCTTTGCTCTTTTAATCACAATTCACAGCTGAAAAACATAGCTCAGAGAATGGTACCAGAATGCCAGCTGTTTCATGAAGATGCCAGATCACTCAGCATTGTTATGTTTTCAGTACTTACAAATGTTTCTAATAATATTACATAGTTTCAGTCAGTAAATAGTATTTAAGAACTATCACAGCTGTTTTCTGAGTAGCTAAAGTAGATCAGCTTGGAAGAAAGCAGCCCAGAAAATTCCTTCTCTAAAAATACAGTGTGGGCTGAAGCCATCTGTTGAGCATTACAGGTCACCTTCTCTTCCTTGCAATATTCACGTAGAGTCCAGTCCATACAAGAGAGATGTTTTACAATGCAAACAAGAGGAGAGCGTAGAATCAACTCTCAGCATTCAGACATAGCATATCTCCTTAACCAACCAGTAAAGTAAGCCGGGCAAGGTTTCCTCGCCCATACAGGCCATTGGAGAGCTGAAACAAGCACTAAAAATACTACATAATAATTAAGAAAAAACAGCAGAAAAGTTTTGGGGTTGATGGTTGTAAGCTTTATACTATAAAAGAGGTAGGAGTCATTGACAACAGGGGTAACTAGCTGGGAATGACAATGATATGGCAATTAAATGCACTAAAGCCTGATCTTAATGTTTCATCAAGTAACACATTAATTATTAAACTGGAGACAGCTGACAGATTTTGGAATTTAAACATACCTTGTAGCAACCTGCCTGCCATCTGGAACAATGAGAGATAGGTAGCAAGTAGCTGTCTCTGCCACTAGTAGGGCTGTTGTTCTGGAGGTGTTTTTTCCCCAAATATGTGTTCAGATTTCTCAAATCTTGTTTATCCCCATCAATCACCTCTCCTAGTTCTCATTGCTTAAATTCTAACCAATGTTTCAAGCAGGGAAAAGTGATTCAGTTCCACCTCACAACCCCTTATGTTTTTATGTGATTTAAATGGATAACAAGCACAAGATGTTAAATAAGTCACTCCTTGTTATTGCCTGACAACATCATTATGTATAAACTCTGTTCTGGTTTGGCTATCAATCTTCCAGAACACCACCTAAAATACGATTTAAAATTCCTCCAACACTATTGTAGAATGTAATAGCAGCACTGAGATCAAATGTGATATGAAATATTTTGCTAATACACTATCAGATATATGGTCTAAAGGATGATCAGCATTCCTTACCACAGCGCCCAAGACAAGATATACAGTAAAAGGTGGTCTTCTCATTATGACTGACATTTCCAGATGTAACATCACCATCTTTACCTGTGATTACTTTTATATAGTTTTCTGATAAAACATAATTTCCCTCAAAGTAGAGTAATGGCTCCAACATCTTCATCCAAATCCTGCAACAGGATTATTTTCAGCCTTCAGCACAAGACATGATATATGTGGGTGTGTTACAGCTCATTTTCTCAACGGTACGAGTTCAGCACTTCATTTTACTATATGATAATTTTATGTCTTTCTAAAGCCTTTGAATAAAAATAATGTCAAATTTTAAAACAAAACAAAACACACTAAAAATTGTAAATCACAAGTTCCAGCTTGAATAATAAAGAACTGAAAGGCAATTGATTAGTTTGTGACTCTAGAAGATAATTTGATTTAAAGGCTAAAACTCACTTCAAATTCTCTCACAAATATTTATTTCCCCTTTCTTTTATTAACTGTCATTAGGACTACATTGTAAAAAGGCATCAGGAGAAAGGAAATAAATGTAAAGACACAAAGTCTTAGTATTCACAACATAACATACACAAAGCTTTTACAAAGCAGTCTAACAGTCTGTAAGTTTGATCTCTGTCCACTTTTAACTCACTTTTAACTTTATTTGTGAGAATGGGATTTCCATAAACTATTTTTCTTTGGTTCAAAACCAAAATTCGGATAAAAATTTACACCCAGTTCAAGAATGCCTGCATCCACTCTTAGTCTGAGACTATAATATCAATGAAAGGCATGTTAATTTAAAAGCACTAAAAGGAAAAACTGTACAAAAATCTAGGATACTCTGGGTAAGAAGTACATAGTGCTGGGAGAAGGAAGGGGTGTGGAAATCTTGCTTGCTTAAGTAATGCTTAGAGCAGTAACCACACTTTCCAGTGGGAATAATATTACTTGCAGGGTTAAAGGTACAGTATAAAATTCAAACAAGTAAATGACAAATTCATAGAATCTCTGCAACTCCACTAAAGCAAAAATGTTGTCCAAAGGGAATATCAAGTGACTGCTGGAAGTCTGGAAGGTGTTTTCTAGGGCTGTTTATATTGGACTGCACAGTGATGAAAGCTATTTTTGTGTTAGGATTGTGTCAAAACCATTAGAGGAAGCTATCATGCTCTACCAGAATTAGAAATCTTGCATAGTGGGGAAAAAACTAGCAGGGGTGTGTGGGGGAGTTCTAGGGGAGAGTTTCCTGCCCTTGGAATTCTGCTTTGTGATATCACACAAAGTAACCTCTCACAGAATGGAAGAAAATAGTTTTGGTGAGAAAAAGAACATCTTACACTCTCAAAATTCACTTCTTTGCTCACTTTATTTAGAAGTAAATTTTACATTTCTGAAAGTCCAGACCCTTTACACATTAAGTCTTCAAAATTGAAAAGGAAACAGGATGATGGCGATAACACTCCTTAGAACAAGGAACAAGACAAGAAACTCTCCTTAGCTATTTTGCTTTTTCCTTGCTAGCTCTGACCTTACTCAAGAAGAGAACGAAACCAAATACTGGACCTTGGTTTCATTCAACCTTTCTTTGTTTCCTCGTCTTACAGGAATAATGATATGTACAATCAAGAAAAGAAGGAAGACAAGATCTGCAGCATCTACTGCTAGCTGTTGCAAAGTACCTTAAGAACAAGTGGTATTATAAGCAACAGTACTTAGTCTATTAAGTCAGGGTTAATTTTAAGTCTAATTTCTTTCAGGTGTGCTCCTGGTCCTCCGAGCTCTGGGTATTTCTTCTCAATGGGTTTCATGATGTCTTATATGGAAATAAAAATATAGGAAGTATCTGAGTAGAAACATTCGAGTAACTCACTTTTATGAAGTTTACAGTAATTGTTATAGACTTTTTAATCTCTGGTAAACTTGGTTGAAGTCTGACAAAAAATCAAAGGGAGAACAGGGATACAGATAGCTAGGGACAGTGTAATCATCTATGGCTTATTCTTTCAGGGAACTAAACAGGGCATACTTCGAGCAGGCAACAAATTAAAGTACATGTTATCACTGTGGTCTGGGTAGACCTGAATTGATAGAATGACAGAAGGCACAGGATGACTCCATGTGGTTTGTGATGTCAGCAATCATTTGGTTTAATCTACCTACCTTTATCAAATGTTGGTAGCTACAGAAGACTCATGCAGACTAGCCAAATAAAAGACCCTCCTCCATAAAACCTTTGCAACACAGAATATTTTCATAACATAAGCCAAAACCTGAAAGTATTCAGGTGATAGATAATAAAAGCATGTAAAAACTATTTGGCCTTGTCAAAGCATGTTTAACATATATTTAGTATTACAGAGGATCAAACAACCAGTTGTGACTGGTACTCTGTAACACTATTCCAAAGTAGGAAAATCTTTTCCAGTGATGCAGTTTTGCTGTTGTTAACTTTTTACGCTTTTTCTCCTACTGAATAGAGCAGGTGGAAATATATTTCATCTTGCTGTTGTTAGTAGTCTTTTCTTTAACGGACAAGCAAATCCAGATGAGCAGAGTGTGACATGGGCGTATGCATATATTATACCAACAGAAGGAAATTATGATCCTCAGCTTAACAACATTGTTCGAAATATAGTGAGTTGATACAGTTTACAATTGCATTTTTATTCTGCCTAAGTATTTATTCCAAGATAAATTACAAGCTAGTCTGAATTTCAGTTCTCACCAGTGACCAAAACTGCTTTTTATCTAAAAGACTGAAACTACATGTACTATTATTTCTGTTGAGCTAGTTTTATCACTCCATATAGTAGGCTTGCAGAAACCTCTGGGAAGGAACACTTTCTTCCTCACCAATTCCTGTAAAGCAGAAGACTTCTGACATCCAAGAATAATATTATAAAAGCTAGTACTTCTGAAGATACGCTGCAAGCTCAAGGAAACTTCACTGTGATGTGACACCAATAGATCCCCACCCTACGGAGAAATATTGTTTCCCTTCAAAAACTAGCATTACAGGCTAAGATACAAAGCTATGATATTTTCTGGCAGAACAGTGAAGCAAAGTCCAAAGAAAGTCTTTTAATGACTGTAAGGTTATATTTGTGCTCATGAGTGAGTATACAAGACAGCTCAAGAGAAAGTAAGCATGTGAAGGAGGTGAAGATATATTAAGGAAGAAAATCAGAGGCTGAATATATTTGTCCTCAAAATCTTCTCTTAAAATACTCATAATGAACAGCTGCACTAGAACTATACTAAGGCTTAATGATCCAGTTCAAAGCACAACGACAGTAGTGACATTACCACCATCTTACAAAGGGAAGGAAAATTGCTCGGATAATATAGGAACCGGTTTGAATTTTCTCTGAGGCTTAAGTGCCATCATTATTTTTCTGCCTTAAAATGTTTAAAATTGCTTATCTTTTCCAATTCCCTTTTGGCAAACACCTCATCATGTTCTGTGCTTCTGGCTCCAACAAAATTTACTACTTAAATGTCCATGAAAAGACTGTTCTCATAGTATTTCCTCCTGAGCCAGAAACCACATATTAATGGAAATTTTGCAAGAAACCTAAATCTTGCAAGATTTCCAGCCTAATTAGGCTTGGTTAAAGAAAACAGACCAGTTTCTGATGATCTTGACCCCCACAATTTTTCAGTTCAGCTACATCCACAGCTTTCCCAACACTACAAGTTTACTTTCTTCACTGTCTTTGCCATGGAGAGATTTATTTATTTTTTTCTTTTAATACACAGCTGCAGCCATGGCTGCAGAAGTTCTGTGCTCCTTGCCATTTCATTAACCAAAATTCATGGCGCAGAGCAGATCTTATGTGCTTAGGAATGGCATTGGATTATTGTGGTTATCCAGCTTCTAGATTTGGTCATGTGGCTTAGAGAACAGGAAGATGGAACACGTAAGTAAATTTAAGTAAATTTAACTAGTCAAATACTCACCCAAGTGGTCTTCTAAGCCTCAAGTTGTCAAGTATGTCCAAAATAACTGAAAGATTCTCAAAAATGTTCTCCATCACTTTGAAATCTCCTTCTGTGACAGAAAATAGAATTAGATTAGTTTCTTCTACCTCCAACATACTACAGCGAAATGGATAACATTATAATGAATCAGAAGGCTCCAGGAAATCCTGAATTTTGGACAGCTTGATGCTGCTACACACTGGAGAAGCAAGGTTCATATTTTTTTGGTTATTAGACAAGTCCCCCGACTTAATCTTACAGAGTTGAATGGTGACTGCCAAGAAAATAGAAAATGTGGTGATGTATGTATATGATTTATTATTCTGGAATTGGAGAAGATAATCTTTTATTTGCATTTATTTTCATTCTTGCTTTTTATCTACCAGTTTATCTATCTAGTGTATTTTTCTTTTTTTAACATCTTTTTCACTCTCTTCTTCTGTGAAGAAGATTTTCATTCTTTTTAAGTTTCATTCTTTTTTAATTTTTTTCACTCACATTCCAATGTCTGCAAGTCTCTACTCTTCAAGTTATTGTAATAAAATGTATGGAGTTTCTCCACTGTAACTCACTTGAAGGATTAGGCTTCTGGCCTCATCTATATGCATGGAACTGCATATAGAACTACAGAAGGGATTCCCAGGGTCACAAAGCCCCCTTACACTGCAGGCAACCACACAAGAGACATTTAGCCCAGAAGACATGAGACTGTTTTCACTACCCATTAAAAAACTTGATGCCTGGAGCAAGAGATCAGCAGCCACAGTCATCATGTACTGCAGGAAGAGAAATGACAAATATTTATTAGCACATTGGACAGTTTCTATAGAATATGATCCTATAAAAGCTTTATAGATTTAAAAAAGCTTTAAAGGCTTTTAAAAAAAGATTTTAAAAAGATTTAAAAGTTTCCATCATGGAGTGAATTTAAGATGAATTTCTTTCCCTGAAACAAGTTAAAGAAATGTGTGCAAATTCACATTGCAGCAAGTTAACAGTATTAAAAAAAAAAAAAAAAAAAAAAAAAAGTGCCAGAATGCAAGAAAGTGTTCAATTTATATTTTTTTTAAACTAATGTTCAGTCTCTATAGAAGAATCTGTTTTTAGCTTGTTGGTTGTCTTTTTAGGTTGCTGGGGGTAGATAAACTTGTAGGAAGCTCCAATACACACAAAGAACAATCAAGAGTATACAGGTTCTTCTTTTTCCAAGCAAGAGCTCCCATACTAACAGAATAGCCCATCCACCTCTCCTTACAGCTACTCTGAAAATGTGTTGAAAATTTTCTTCTTGCACTAGGGAATTATACAGTGTGGAAGACCTTCATAGACACCGTGGAAGGTCAAACTTAGACTGCTCTTCTCCCTGCAGGTCTCAACAATTTGGAGGAAAAGTTCCCTTGACCATAAGATTAGTGGATACAGCCATACTAATCACCTCCAGAAGAGCCAAGCAAGATGAACACAACTTTCTAAATATGCATTAACTGTCAGGTTTTTATTGCTCACTTGCTGTAAAGTGCTATCATAATACTCAAATATTAAATCTTTCGTGGGTAGTAAGTATATGCATTTGACCTTTTGGAAAATATCAGACTGCACACCTGGCTTCTGAAATTCCACAAACAGCACAAATCTTTGACTTATTAATCTCTCTGCATCTCCTGTGCCTGAAAACTCTACAGACAGAATTTCTCCTATTTGTAAGTCATAGCTGAGGATTTTAATGCTGAGTTTTAAGAGACAGGAAAAAAAAAAAAAAAAAAAAAAAACACAAAAGGAAGCACCCAAACTGCATACACCAAACATCCAGACTACTTGGATGGTCCAGCGACAATAGGAAGTGTTGAAGGTGGATTACTGGACAGAGCCAGCTTGATCCAGCATGATTTGCTTATGTTAGAGTGAAGTATAAAACCAAACACCATTATTGTGTGTACATAAATCTATTGGGAAAAATGCTGCAGCCAGGGATAAATAGCCAAAAACGAAAGACTTATGCAAAATTCTTCAGAAGAGAAATGTATTTGTAAAGGGACACAACACAAGCCCTTTTAGAACAGAGGTTCTTTCCTGTTAGGCAGCCCCAGGCATGGCACGGGATGGACCAGGGCCAGGGTCCATTCAGGAGGTCCATCCTGGAGCAAGAAGGGATGAGGCCAGAGGCAGGGATGCAGCACAGATCTGTCCGGGGGGCAGGGCCACAGGTGGGGCTGGAGGCTAGCGCAGCTCCAGCACAGTTCCAGCCAGGGCTGAGTGCCAGGGCTGGGATGAAATGGGGTCTTGGACGAGGTTCCAGGGGAAGCTAGGCACAGACAGTCAGGGCTGGTGATGTCCTTAGGGCCATCACACAGAGCAGATTCTGGCTATTTTTATTTCTCATAAATCTGAGGACTCAAGACCAAGCAACCAAAGAGCAAAAAAATTCCATCCTTTCCATTAAAGGCTTTGGAACCCCTTAATATGTCTATATAGTTATGTTCATTAACAAATACATACCACAACTGGCTTTCCCAGTGAGTTCTGAAAACTGTTGTTTTCTGGGCTGTATCTATCCAAGCATTTCCCACCATTTGCCACTCCAAATTTCACTGGACCAATCAGTTTGGGGGTGTTGGCTTTTCGTTGCCCAGCCCACTTATCCAAGGGAACAGAGGGGGAAAACAGAGCTCAAGGGGATTTATTCAGCACAAAGTAATGCTGAGAAGTAGGTCACATTTTTTCCCTTATCAAAGCCACACAAGATGCTCAAAGCACTAAATCTATGACCTGCTTGAACTCCCCAGTTTCTGTGCACAATGAGGTCAAATTCTGTCAAAACCAGCTTACTTTTACGGTAAAGTAACTGGAGGAATATTGCTTGTCTACACTTCTCCTAAGGTTCTCTTTCCACACAAGCATACTGAGAAAATCCTTCCATCCATTGTCTCCATTGATTTGTATGAATCTCATATTATTCTCTTGGAGGAACAGCATGGCTGGATCTTGCATTCCCAACACACTAATGAAGCTACCAGACAGTGCAGAACAATCCCACTCCCACCCAGATAAATACATGAGAATCAGATTTCTTTCAATCCACTGAGCAAGGATTATAGATTATGGGACAAACATAATGTAACAATTCCCAAAAGAGTTAATTCTGAAGACAAAATTAAATTAACTTTTCCAGTCTTCTTTCTGATCATCAATTGCAGGATGAAAAACAGAATCCTTATGCTGCCTATTACTCCCAATAAAGTCACTCTGACTCGAGGACAAAGGAAAATTTGACAGCCTTACTTTTGTACTTGTAATAGCAAAATATCTTCAACTGAGTCTCAGCATGATCTTTTCACTGTGTGTAAGCTGGTCCATCAGCCTTTAGCTCTGCGCAGGTGCTGTGTACAGCACTCCAGTGTGTAACAGTGCCTCTCCCAAAAATGTACAAAGTGAAGTAGTTGTGCATTCCCTCAAAAAAAAAAAAAGCTATCGTACCTTCCTCCTTTTACATTCAACTTGTTTGGCCATTTTTCTCATCATAATGATATCCCCAGGCCTTGGAAATCCCCAGGTCACACATTTTATTAGATTAAATGGTTATTCATTCTTTTATCTTCATTATTGCATCGATATTTTACATTTTACAACAAAAACAATAATATTTTACACAATGAGCCATTTCAGTCCCACATACTTTGATGTCAGCAAAGCTTGCTAAGCTCTCTTTAAGTCAACGTTGTTCATCACAAAAAAGGTGTTAAATACCTTGTGCTATTGAAGGGGGATAAACTGGCAAAAGGAAATAAAATTGCAGGGTTTGTGAAGGCAAGGCCCCCTTGGAAAACCTGTGCTGGAGAAGTTGTTGTAGGCCTCTTGCTCTTTGCCCTCTGCTCTTGCATGCTCTGGACCAGTACACAGAAGGGGTATGGTACAGACCAACAGACATAAAAATGTATGGACAAATGTAGGGACTTCCTTACAGTAACTGAATTAGCAGGGGAGGAGTGGGGGATCTCTCTCAGCTTGGAAGCAGCAAACCACTTGGGCAGTTCTCTCCCCAAAAGAGAAAAGATCCATTTCGCAATCTCACTTCATTAATTTCTGTGCATCCAAACTCTATTTTGTTATAGCCGTAAGGTCACACAGTATTAACTACTGGAAGAACATAAGCATATGTAACGGTGCAGTTATTTATTATGTGGCAAATGACGCTATGCTCCAGGGATTTGCTCTGCTTTATTACTTTATTTCATTCTCTTGGAAAATGTTCTATGTGGATCAGGACAGATGAAAGTAGGTTTTTAGTATTCCACTCAGCTTCCATTACAGTGGCCACTAACTCATTTCATGTGCATGCTCATACAGTCAGACCAAAATTTAAGTGTCTAGAGGCAGTGTTAGAAAAAGTAAACCAAAGCCATCTATAATGGATTTTAGCATCTGCTCTGCTTTGCATTCTGGCTGTTCAGATATATTTTCAAATTCCTGATAGTTTAATCATTTCATGCAATATTTTAAAGAAATTCCTTGTGTTGTGATACACATTGAAAACATAAAAAATAAAAAGAAAAAGAAAAAAATATTCTCTGTTTAGAAGTGAGAGAATAAGAAAGAGGACATACCTTCTCACCCGGAGAGTGACACCTACAGTCATCAATCTGATGTATTTTTATTTAGTTTCCAATAATTTTCAAACACTATCATGCACTTATCAACTTCAATAAAGGTTTGCATTTTTGTTATAACTACTTAGTTTTCATATATACCAGAAGTGTACAAATAAGCCCATTACAGATTTGGAGGGGCAAAGACAATTCTGCAAATAAAGGATGTTTTCACTTCTATGCATCATTAGTTAATATTCCCAAAGTTAGCAAGAAAGACAACTACAAACACTAATGCCCCACACATCTTTTAATTTCACTCATATGTTAAAGTTTTCATCAAAGGGGAAACAGTTTAAGTTGTTATTTTTTTCAATGCATCCTAATACTGACAACTTGCTATCAGTTCTCCCTCTCTGTTCATTCAGTTCTAATGAAACAGTCCGGAGGAAACACTGCTTTAGCTATACAGGTATATATACACAATACAATGACTATGTATATTTAGTTGTCACTTGCTAACTTTGCTGTCAAACAGAAGCTTTCACTTGCTTGTGCTATACTGAAATATCTATCAGCAATTCAAGTCACCAAGACTCTTACTGAAAAGCAGAACATGTAAAAGATTCTTTAGTCCTTTTCAAGGGATTTTCCCATATAAGACACTCCATGCAAGCTTTCTGCAGCTAAATTTTCCATCAATTTCTCATTCAAAGACCAGTAATAGGTACTTACTCTCAGATGCTCCAACTCTGGATGCAATCAGAGTGCTGCCATGTAGAAGTCAGTGGTGAAATGCAACTGCACTTTGAGCTCAGGAGCAGGAAATAAAGTAGGATTTAGTGTTAGAATATTTCACCTGCTCCCAAAACTAATGACTATCTTGCCTTTAATTTCTGAATTGAAAAATAACTGATGGATTGCTACTAAAATTGGGTTAGTTAAAAAGAAAAACAAAAAGGAGATACTGTCTATAAATAGGGGTTCATGATTTCAGACTCTATGGTCTTCTGCCTATGTGTGGCAGTTTGTATTGAACATTTAGCAATGTTTTTGCATTTAGGGGTGATTGCTATCAGTCCCTGTTCCCAGTTATAATCACGTGGTTCTGTAATATGTTTTCTTTTAGTAGAGCTGCTACTTACTAACACAAAGTATGTCCTTGTGAAGAGAGTATCTCCCTGCTCTGCCATGTGGGACAATTCCTCATCTTTCACCTCATACAGCTGGCGATGATCTTTTCAGATCTGGAGCCTATACCGTCAGCACAAGCAGCTCTTGCCATCCATTGCAGAAACTGTTCAAGGCCTGAAAATAATGACACTTTTATTTTATTTTTTTAATGTTTTTAACAATAAGTTTTATTGTATATATTTATTTATTGTATATACTTGTTGTATATATATATATTTATTGTATATATTTATGTGTATATATATTGTATATATCAAAATGTGAACTTCTGAGTTTGCTATAAGCCTTGGAGCAGCAGGCTCCACGGTTTACAAAACCAATTAATCACTGTGTTTGCACAGAGCAAAGACCAAGTGCTGTTTGAAAAGGGCTGCTCTCTTGGCAACAACAGCACATGTCAGATAGCAGCCAGAAAAAGAGATCTTAATTCCTCGCTGTTAGCAATGAGAAATGGAAACAATTTCAGGAGACAAAAGTGAGGTGTGAAGCTGGGACATACAGTAAGTTGAGGAGGGCAGCATAACTGCTCAGTTCTGCTGCAGAGCTTGGGCAAGGAAGACTGGTGCACCTGAGACACAGACCACCACTGTCTTTGGAGAGTTGGAGAGGATCTGCTTGTCTGAAAAAGCAGACTTTTTGTTTGTTTGTTTGTTTTTAAGGTAAGAGACAAGAGAGAACCAAAAATAAAATAAAAAAAAAGATCCACTTTTATCCCGGGTTGCTACTGTAAAGTGAAAGGATCTCTGGACAAAAAATCATGTCTGGAAAAAAAGACAGTCTCTCTCATGTCTCCTTGTCACATGGCTAGTGAGTACAAACTCTGTTCCCCATGAGTCAGAGGGCCTCAGCCAGCTTTCTCCAAC
Organism: Anas platyrhynchos; assembly: GCF_047663525.1. Lineage (NCBI taxonomy): Eukaryota > Metazoa > Chordata > Aves > Anseriformes > Anatidae > Anas > Anas platyrhynchos. The sequence goes on along the minus strand of NC_092588.1, from coordinate 87,829,373 downwards.
ATGGCTAAAAGGCACTGCTGTCTTCCAGACTCTTCCTGGTTCTTTTTAGCCCTTGCTTCCAGTTGCTCTTTTAAGTCCCCACAGGGCAGCCAGGTAGATCTGAGTTCCTTTCCAGGACCCTCAGTTTTGAAAGAAAAAGGTCACTAATCTTCACGGTCTGTGATAGTAAGTTGTGTGATGCAGACTAGGGTGCAGGCTGGTTACAGCTGCATATTTGGTGCTAACTTCCCCTCCTGCCAAGCTACTGCAAACCCACAATACCATGGGAACTGCCTCCATGTAGCCTTTGATTCTGCAGTACTTAACAAAGCACTCTTTATTTGCAGGGAGAAGGAAAGTGAGATCATATGAGCCACTGGCTGAGAATGATCATATGGTTCAATGCCTGTAGCAGCTCCCACCTCACATATCTGATCCCCTGAACCCTGGACAGCAACCACAGGAGCCTGACTTCCAAGTGGGAGATACAGCAAAGCTGTGGTAAAATGTACAGAATTCAAAGGCAGAGGGAATGAGCACTAGCTCTTAATTTAGGGAGATGAGAAATATAAGAGATGATCTCCAAATTGATGTGGTTCTCAGAGGCAGGCATTTAGCTCAACCCATACAAGCAGGGTCAGAGATAACAGAGGATGCCAAGTCTGGAGTCTGAATTCCAACATCTGCAGTGTTTGCAACTACTCAGACTCAAACTTAATTTGAAATCCTCTCTATTTGATCTCATTTCCTTAGAACAGCAGCTTTGTGAATATTGGATAGGCAACATCACTTTAGCTGTTCTTTTCAGCCTATCAGTGCTATTATATTAATTTGAAATATATTGAATTAATTTAAGATTGGGCTTTAGCCAGACAGCTCAAAGCACTTCTCACTGGTATGCTCAAGAAGCACCTATTTCTGTCACTTTGATCTAGAAGCAGAGCGAAAACCTCAACTACATGTGGTAGTTTCACATTGGTAGGTAGCTCAGCACCATCAAGCTGCACTCTCACTCTCCTCAGAAGTACAGGGAGAAGAATGTGATGGAAGAAAGCTTGTGGGATGAGGTAAGGCCAGGGAGAGCACTCAACCAGTTACCATCACAGGCAATGTAGGCTCGGTAGGAAGCCACCACTCACAGATGGCAGTGGTGGCAGTGGCAGCAGTCGCTTTTAACAGAGTGCAAGGCTTGTGAGGTCCTGGAGGTGTCTGAGGGGGTTTCTGAGCCCTGACACTCTTGTCCTGTGTGTGTGGAGGTGCCAGCCAGTGGGCGAGCGGTGTCATGAGAGGTCCTGCCATGAGCTGGGCACAGCTGGCTGCACATGTGGCTTGTTCCCCCCATGGTCAGGGAGCTGCACAGCACCCAGCCAGGCCCAAGGCCTTTGACACAAGCAGGGTGAGCTCTGTCCCACTGCCAGTGGGCGGCCTGCTCTGCTGGTCTGCTCAGCTCTCCAGCAGGCATGGGCCACAGCCCTGACTGCTCTGCCTAGGGGACAAGCTTCAGGGGGAGGTGGAGAGGCTGAGAAGCATCTGGGAGCTGAAAAAGGTGGTAGCTAGTGGAGCTGTGCTCTGCCCTCTCTGGCACACATGTGCCAACCCACTGCAGCCACTCCTGAGGCAGGTCTGGCATCTGATCTGCACCAGGATAAAAGCAGAAACTTGAGGGACACCGAGGAGGGAAAACAAGTTGCTGCATGGAGCCAAAAGAGGAGCCCGTGTGCATGCTCTGCTTCCACTGCTGGATGGGTATGAGGCTCTGGGTATGGCAGACAAGGGATGTGAAAAGAGGGAAGAAGATGCATCCATGCAAGTTCACCCTCCAAGGTCAGATCAACCAAGACCTTGTAACAAGTGCAGCATCAAGAGCAGTACCATGAAGAAATGGCAGTGGGTTGCAGACAGAGTGACTCCCTTCTCAAGTGGAGTACCATTAGGAACACCAAGGTTATGCCAAGGGATGGTGCAACACTGTCTGAGGGTGACAAGGCTAATGGGAGCATCTGTGCCACTCCAGAGTGTGCTGCAGGTTCAGGAGCACATCTGAAATGCTTGTATACCAGCGCATGCAGTACGAGGAACAAATGGGATGAACTGGAAGCTTTGGTCCTTTCCCAGAACTAAGAAATCATTGGTATTAGTGAGACTTGGTGGGATGAGCCCCACAGCTAGAGTGCTGGGATGGAAGGCTGTTGGCTGTTCAGGAGGGACAGGCAGGGCAGGTGAGGTGGGGATGTTGTGCTGCATGTAAGGGAGAGATTGCACTGTGCAGCCCTTACTGTTAGAGATGATGCAATAGAGAGCCTCTGGGTAATGGTTAAGGGGGTGGACAGCAAAGCAGATATTGTCATGGGTGTCTACTATTGATCACCCACTCAGAATGATAGCATTGATGAACTATATTATAGTAACATATAACTATTTATAGTTTTAGTTAATAATATGCCTTAACTTTTGGTTAGCTCTGAAGTGGCCAGGCATTTGGACTTGATGATCTTTGTAGGTTCCTTCCATCTGAGCTAATTCTATTCTATGTCTGACAGACTTCTCATGATGCAACATCTTCTTGTTTCCCATAGTGTTACTATATAAATACATACACATACTCCCCCCAAAAGGGATGAATTTATGAGACTGCACTGTTAGAATTAAGAAGGCTAATCTGACAAAGCTAAAATAAATCCAGTCTTATTTCTAAAAATAAATTATGGCAGTATTGCCACTTTCAAATAAGGAAGAGAAAGCTGTATAGTTGTATAGTTTATAGGTTTTGATCTCTCAGTGTTGCATAGTCATTCCCGATACCAAAGAATGAAGATAAAACACTGCCTACTGTTTCAATTTCTTCATCAAGGACTCCAGGCATGCCTTACAAATATTAATGAAGAAACCTTCACAGTACCTGATAGATACAGGAGTATCATTACAGGGAGAATATTAATGGAAATACATTTAACTGATTACCCAGCCACAGAAATATTAGGATAGCTTTGCAGCTCCCACAAATACCCTGCATGTTACAGTTTATACACCAGGAATATATCCTCTATGTTTCTTAATTCACTGTAAGCAAGAGCTTTCAAAACAACCTCTTTCTGTCTTCTGTGGCTAGAAAATGAACTATATATCACAGAATACTGGACAATTTTTTTCAAGGTTATTTACCAAGAATTTGTTTTGTTGGATTTGTGATTTGTAGTATCAAAATATGATATATGGTTGATGAATGTTTTTCTGCAGATCAAACAGCACTAAGTAGTACTCATAATATTAAGTATTATTTTAGAGTAATACTTAATGCAAATCTAATCATGTTCCAGTTTTCTGTGGAAAAAAAAAAAATCCTTACACTCTCTGAACTTTGGCATTGCTACATAGCAGTATGCATGCATGTCCAGCTGAACTCAAGCGAGCTGTAATTTAGGGCAAAACGGTGTCTGGCCAAAAACTAGAACTAAGGAACACTGTACTGGGTTCATGACATGCAACACGGTGAGTGCAGTGTTAACACTTTGAATGTGGCTTTCTGAAGCATTGCATAGAATTGATTATTATTTTTTTTTGAATTAGCTTAATTTTCATATAAACTAATAAATGTAAGAACAGCTATCATGGTTGAAATCAAAGCACTGTTTAACAGGGATCTAAGTTGAAAACATCACTATCGAGAGACTTATATAGCCATGCTACCCAATTCATATTGTAGTGGCATTGTAGTGGCAAAGGGGAGACACCGATGTATTATTGAGAGTATTGAATACTTCAGGTTGTAGTCTTTTCTTTAAGTCCAAACCTATTGTTGACATTCTGGGGTCATTTCACCCCTCCTTTTTTTAGATACCTCCCCCTTTTTACTGTCCCAAGGTATCATGATCTGCATCTTCCTTGCTCTGAGCAGACTGACAACCCGCTGCATTGGAAGAAAGCAGCACGACAAGTGGAGACCAACAGAGCAACTGTGGAGCTGTTCCCTTGTCCCGTTATGTCTCCAGGTAGAGAACCCTGGCAGCAGCCACTGGCTCCTCAAACATTTCTATGGAGCAATGTGCACTGTTGCATAAAAAAAAAAAAAAAAAAAAAAAAAAAAAGCATACACTTATGCTTTCTTAGGTGTAAGAGTTATAAATGGTATAAAACGGGGCTGATTTTTACCCAAAACAGAGCTCCTTTTGTCTGAGAAGCTTCCTGGGCTGCTCTGTGGAGATCAGCCCATTCTGGAGCAGCTTGCACCAGAAGGACTGCACGCTGTGGTACAGCTCCCGGGCTGGCAGTTCTCAGGCCAGCAGGCATTTTCTTCTGCCCCAGGCTCAGGAGACTTTTTCTGTCAGCCTTTTTCCCATTACAGCATGGTCACCTTTATGGCTGTTGCCCTCACCCAGTTACCCAATCCCATGACAATTTCCCGTTTCCCAAATGACTTCCTTCTGGGTTTCTTTTTAAGATTTATTTTTTTCTTTAAATGCGAGGCCTGCCCTGGCAGCCTGTGTGGTTGCCGGCCCCCAGCTCCTGGTGGCAGCACTGATAGAGGTAATGTGATTGTTGTGAGAAAATGCTGATGTGAAATGGCTGCTCCATGCTGACAGGAGCAACGTCTGCCAGGCTGGGGTCCAGGCCGGGCACTTCGCCTTCAGCCTGCGAACTGTGTCTGGGAGGCAGGGACATCCTTGATGTGCAGCTGGATGCCTGAGCACTGGAGACGTCCTGAAGAGACTATCGGGGAGGACACAAGAAGAATCTGAGGGACAACATATCACCTAGTAAGGTGAAAAAGAGCCTGAGCATGAGGAAACTGGCCCAAGAAAGTGGGAACGTGCATGAGAAATAAAGAGATGTTTAAAGAATATCAGGAACGTCATCAGCTCTTGGCTGTCCCAGGAGGATGGTAGAGACAAACAGCATCTGTTGGTTACCTGAAGTGGTGGTGTCATCACAGATTCATCACAGAACCACAGAATAACAGAAAGGCCGAGGTTGGAAGGGATCTCTGAAGATCATCTAGTCCAATGCCCCTGCTGAGCAGGATCACCTAGAGCACATTGCACAGGGTGGCATCCAGGTGGGTTTTGAATATCTCCAGGGAAGACTCCACAACCTCTCTGGGAAACCTGTGCCAGTGCTCTGACACCCTCACAGTATAGAAGTGCTCTCTCATTTTGAGCCAGAGCCTCCTGTGCTTCAGTTTGTGCCTGTTGCCTCTTGAACTGTCACTGGGCACAATGGTCTTTTCAGAGACTGCCACCATCCTCTCAACACCCTTCTCTCAGATATTCATATACATGTTGGGGATGAGATGCTGGAGAGCAGCCCTGCAGAGAGGGATCTGAGGGTTTTGGTTGATAGCAAGCTGAGTATGAGCCAGCAGTGTGCCCTGGCAACCAGGAGGTCCTACCATAGCCTGGGGTGCATCAAGCAAGGCACTGCTAGTCGGTCAAGGGAAGTGATTGTCCTGCTCTGTTCTGTGCTGGTGCGGCCTCACCTCTGAGTACTTGTGCAGCTCTGAGCATCACAGTACAAATGATACGTGAAACTAATGGGGAGCATCCAGTGGAGGGCTACAGGGATGGGGAAGACGTGTGAGGAACAGCTGGGGACAGCTGGGGACACTTAGCCTGTTCAGCCTGAAGCCGGGGGGATGGGGGGGGGGTTAGGGGGCTAAGGGGGGACCTCATCGCAGTCTATGGCTTCCTCACTAGGGAGAGTGGAGGGGCAGGCGCCGATCTATTCTCTTTAGTGACCAGCGATAGGACCCGAGGGAATGGTGTTAAGCTGCAACAGGGAAAATTCAGGCTGGGTATCAGGAAAAAGTTCTTCACCGAGGGGGTGGTTGCACACTGGAACAGGCTCCCCAAGATCGTAGTCACTGTACCAAGCCTGTCGGAGCTCAAGAGGTGTTTGGACTGTGCTCTTAGTCATATGGTTTGAATTTTTGGGTAGACCTGTGTGGATCCAGGAGTTGGATTTGATGATCCTTATGGGTCCCTTCCAACTTGGGACATGATATTCTATGATTCTATTCTATTCTTTAATATTCTGGGGGACTGGTTCCTATGCTTAAGTGAAAACAAATAACACACTGCAGGCATATAGGGAATACAAAGGTGGGGCCATTATGTAATGATACTTCTTCTAAATGCTCTCCCAGTCCCCAGTATTTTGTGGCTCAAAGACTTGCTGAAGAGAAAGACACACCTTTTTTGTTTGTTTGTTTTTAATAGAAAATGACAGATTTGTTTTCCATGTGCTTGTCCAAAGAATTGCTTTATCAACATTAGTGGAATTGTGTCCACAAACATAGTTAAGAGCAGTTCTTGCATATATTCAGTATAAACACTCAATCTAGGATCTAGCCCTGTTGTTGATAACTCCATAGCTGCTCTCAGATCCTTCAGGAAGATTTTGAACCATGCTTTAGAAAATTACCACTATTAAATATTTTTCTTACTTATGACATTTGGAATTGTAGTTTGAAGATTGATATGCATAGGTTTGTTTCAGAGACAAGAGCTTAAGTTGCCAGTGGATGATAATAATGATTAGATCTCTGGCTGGTGAGATGATATATTTAGATTGCCTGGAAATCTTTTTACACTTGGCAGTTTGTCCCTGACCATATTAGTTCCCAGAACAACAATGGCAGATATTCATTGTTCCAGAATATCAGAGAAACACAATAAAGACCTTGCCAAGATTAAAGCTTCCATTCTCCATTGTAAGTCCCACTGAAAAGTAAGGGTTAGTTATGTATTAGTTTCTGTAGTCCTGCCTCACTGATCAACTCCCCCTGCAACACTGAAGTCACTTGACATTCTAATTTAAGTTATGAGAAGGATCTTCAAGTGACTATACTTCAAAATAGATGTAGACATCTAACAATCCTGTTACAATTCCTCTAACAATCAGGGTGCCCTGAAGAGCTCTTGTGGTGTTTGGTCAACATTTTTGGAAATGTTCACAAAAGCCCCATTTATAGGGTTCTGAAGTGTCTAAAACACCACCTGATCAAGGCTTGTGGGGTCTTGTGACCTCTGATGATGCAGCCCCAGTGCTTTTTTTTCTAATATTATAGTTGTAATACAAGATGAAGCATATCTGCTTCACCAGTCATTTACCACTTTATGTTGTCTTGCATCCCCATACAGCTCAGGGGCATCACAGGATCCCTGTGTAATCAGGCATTAAGTGAATGAGTTTTCCATCCCTCAGTGAGAAGGGGAAATAGCAAAAGAGTTATCATCCTTGGCTGATATACCTGTTTATAAAATACCAATTATGGATAAACATAAAAAGTCTGGTGCAACAGTAATAATCACTGTGGATGAAGACTGACTCTCCTAAACCATATATTGGCTTCTGAGAGTCTTTTACCCACTTTTGAAGCTTTTTCTTCATTTTCACATTCTGTTTATAGTACTACTGTCAATGAAGGATAAAGCAGAATTTGCATGCCAGTGTAGTGTTTTCATGCATATAACCTGTAGAAGATTTCAGCAAGCAACCTATAAATATCTTGATTTGTTTTGGCTAGGATGCAGATTTTTGCTAACATGTTAAAATTATCTGGATAAACTTCCTTGACACTTCTGCTAAAAAAGATTCCAGGGAAGATTCAGGAAACTATGAGTGAGTCTGCTAATTCTGCAGAGCTAAGTCTGTAGAACCAGTTGAAGAATTAGTGCATGTATAGATCAATGATACGCTTCAGAAGAATCAACATGTTGTCTGTAAAGGAAGTCACATCTCATAAATCTCTTGGAACTTTTTGAAGGTGTACTTAAGTAAGTGGTTGATTTAGTCTGCCTGGATTTCCAACAAGCTCTTAAGGAAATGAGGCTGGCTGTATATAAAATAGAAGATAATTCCATAGATAATTAAATAGTTAATATGTGAATGTACGAGAAAATATTTAATTTTCACTGTGGAGGAAGGACATTAGCAGCATGTTGTATTGAAATGCAATAAGACTCATGTTGAGATCTGTTCCGCACAGTCAGAAATTGCACGGTCATGAGCAGCAAGGTGAGGAAGTCTTCAGGTTTTGTTAGTTTATATAGAACAGGAAGAATGAATTGCATATAGCTCTTATGGGGCTGAGTGACTGAAACTTTTAATGCTGGATGAAATACAGTTGTAGATAAATATTAAGTGGTGGTCACAGAAACATGCTCACAAGTTAAATATTAACTGATAGATTCTGAGGAAATGATTATAACTCACAAATGAGATTTTGGTTGTAAATGTATGGATACATCAGCTCAATAGTGGTCACAAAGCAAGGCAAGTTGAAAGTTATTAGGAAATAAATAGAAGAATGATTATATCAGTATGTCACTGAATACTCCCATGGCACACCACCGTCTTGAATATGGTATACACTTCTGCTCTGTCACCTCAAAATGGAAGTAGCAAAATTAGAATAGGTCTAAAGAAAGCCAGGAAGGTACAAAGGAGCTTCCCTACAAAAACCAGGACTGGTCCTGGTCTCGGTTTGGAAAAACTTTTCCTCCGTTTGTAAAAGAGGTGACTAAAGAGAGAGATGACTGAATTCTACAAAGAGATTTTGAGTAAGTGAAAGCTGTTTGGTAACTCTTCAAAGACAAGAAGAGGAAGTCATCATGCCAGTCAGACAAAGGGAGGTTTGTAATGAAAGGAAAAAGAAGTAGATCTTCATCCTATGTAATTAAACTGAAATTTCTTGCTAAGGGGTGATGTGGATACTGGGAACATGCATGCATTCAAATAGCAACTGAACATTCAAAGAAGAGTATCTACTAAAACAAGTCATACAAATCCTATGGCATCTACCTGTGGAAGCCAATGGACTGCAAGTTGCTAAAGGATGGGAAAGTATTCTGGGAACTTTTCAAAACACGAGTCCTCTACAACATTCCTTCCCAGGTATTAGCTGTTAGGCTGGTCCTATCTTCAGTATAATCCTGTAAAACTGTTAGACAATTTTCTGTCCTGGAAACCACGGGTATGGCCCCTTACAAACATCCCTCTAAGGATATCACAAAGCTCTCCCTCTTATCACTTTTTTTTTTTTTTTTTCCATTTTCCATCATGGTGTAGAACAGAATACAAATTGAACAGCAAACTGCTGTTTCATTTTTTTTTAGTGCAAAAAAGATAATTTAAAAATGGTAACCTCTCTTTTCCTTAGCATACTGAAATGTCAAAAGCTCTGCTGTTCTGCAAATGCAGGGTCACTCATCAGCCACACACTGGCTTTCTCCACTGTGCAGTTGTGGACTATTTATGTATGCAGCACACAAACTATGCACAGCAGGTGTCGTGTTAAGCTCTTTTCTAATATGTTTGGATGAGCTGTTTCTAATTAGCTATCCTTGCAAACAGAGTAAGAAAATGTGGTAAATATGGTCATGCAGGCTGTCTACCTAATAGACCAATCAAGTCATTGTTCTGTAGGCTCTGGCTAGAAGTTGATGTCAAATGTAAAACAAAAATAGGCTATACATGCTTTTTTAAAGACAGTCCGTAACAAGAGTTCATACATTTTTGTGCAGACTGCTGTGTATTTTTGTGTAGGTAGCTGATATTTATCCATTGTACAACGTACTTGATATCACATATTAATGTCAGAGCTGCAGATGGATGTATTAAGTAGTAGTCTATAGACTACCCTAATGGGTGAAGAAGCTCTGAGCATTTCAAGGATCAACACCTCATCTGAAAGATTCAGTCAATATAGTCTGGATCAAGCTGAGAGAACAACAGTGAACACAATTAATGAATACTGATTAGGCAGCCCAACATGAAAAATTTTCATTTATATGGAATTTATTGTCCTTATTAATTTTCTTGTAACACAGTTCTTATATACACCAGGCTGTTTCTCTGGCGCCTCTGCTCATGAGAAAGCTGGCTCAGCATTACAAATGTTAGTAAATGGGCCCAGTAGTCTTATTTAAAAAAGATGGTAACCCATTTAAAGCTCTTCAGTCCATAATTTAGATAATGTCAGGTAAAGAGTGAACAAATGTCTGGTCTTCAGCTGGTGCTAGCCTCAATGTCACACATTAGATTACTGGCAACCTGGATCTGCCCTAGTGTTAGACCTGCAGTGGCATAGCTGCAGCTTGAGTTGAATTTGCACCTGCTTGAAACTACACTAAGCTCCAATGGTGCCACAGAGTGCTGCAGTTTGTAACCCTGGGGGGTTTGTGCTGATGCAGTTGTGCCAGATGGTGGCTATGTATAGCCTGGGGAAGGCTGACGTGGCATCTGGCTTGAGCTACTAAAACCCTAAATATGCTTCACTTTAAAATAAACATCTGATATGAACAACATCTAAATTCAGGGTCTTATCCAAACAGTATCAAATGATGGCCTAATCCTACAGCTATTCTGAATTACTGAAAATTCAGGGTATATCCTTGTCTGGGATGCTATACTGGAAAGTCTAGGATTCTTTCTGTAACCCTTGAGACTAGATAGCTCCAAGCAAAGAAGTTTTAAAATAGCAACTCTAAAATTGCCAAAAGCATACTATTGCTAACTAGCTTTACTGGAGTCTATAAAAGCAGTAATGACCTAGCTTGTGGCATTGGCATAATTTTAGAGAACATAGCAGACAATAGTTGAAACTATACCAACACTTTTATCACATTTCCAAGAACAGTTTGAGCGATATTTGTTCAAATTAATTATATGGTATTAATGAGTAATTACTCATTAGTACCATCTACATGAAAACAGCAGTGAATCAAAAATGGACTAGCAGAAGATATATTCAATTTTAAAAGTTAATTCTGCTAAATTGTCTCACCTCATCCAGATGAAGTTAGTGGGATCTCCCCTGAGGAATAAATAAATAAATAAATAAATAAATAAATAAATAAATAAATAAATAAATAAATAAATAAATGTGACCTAGTGGAGAGGAAGCAAGTCCCATGTGTGAAAAACTTCCACTCCAGACTAATTGGGTTTGGGAATTCCTATTTTCTTGAGTTAGGCTTTTAGAGATGGCATCCAGAAGTCCCTACCTGAAGACATCTGATAGTTAAAAAAGACCTGCCAATCTGTCCTGTGTGCGGGCCTCGTGTATGTTCCTTCTTTCCTAGGCTAGAACACGAGGCTTTGGGCTGTGGTGTATGCTGAAGGGCTTGGGTTTCATTCCTTTCTTTTTCATCTGTTTGTGGAAGAGTGTCCTGGTGTGGCAGATTCTGTTTCGGAGGTTTAGTCTTCTGTGATAGAGAGGCTAATGGTTTTAAGATTGCCCCTTAATATCTAGACAAAATTGAAGAAGAACCTTTGTACTCATGAACTTAAAGCAAAATGTGCTATTAAATGGAGAAATGACAATATATACGTGGTTCACACATACACACACATACACACAAAGCCCAAATACAAATGCCAATCAAAGTAAGCATTTCAGTTCATGTTTCTGAGAAGTACAAACTCTGTTCCTGTTGGTTATGAACCCTCTTGTACAAACAGCTATTTAAGGTACACAAGGCAGTGGAATCTTCTGATGAAAATGTGAAATTTAGAGGAACTGAATTGCTCTCTAAAGACTTTTTCTTTGTAGGGGTTTAGTGTAATGCATGCAATTTTCATTACAAATCTGAGAAGACAAATTTTGCTTCCTTGTCTGCTCTTTTAGTTAATGGCTTCCTGCCAGTGCTCATGGTATTTCTAACATATTTAAAATACCAATTATCTGAAGTAATGGTGACCCTCTGCCCCTCTAAAATTTTTAACTTTTCTCATAGGGAGTAAAGTTAAAAAGCAGATGGTGAAACTGGGAAACTGAATGCTGATGCTTACCTGACTATAATGTTATCTAACTCTCTCAGTGCTTTCTTCTGATTTTTTTTTTATTATTATTATTTTTATTATTATTTTTTTTTAATGGAATTCATCTGGAGTCTGTATTTTTGCTCACAGGGGAAACCTAGAGAGCTATAAATCAAAATAACCTATGTCTTCTTAAAACATAAACAGTATACACAGTGTTCCAGTTCCTGTTGGAAGTCTCTTAAACTAACAAGCCATCTGAGTCATTCATTATAATGGCTTGAGGGAAGTGCATGGCCTGCCAGTCCTTCCGTTTTCCTGCAGAGTCATTCATCTTTTACAAATGAGTTTTTGGCACCCAGGACACTTCTAGCCAAGTGAACCTGTCTTCTAGGAAAACATTTCTTTACTATTAAATTCATCTTTCAGTTGATGGTCTTTGAAACTATGTTCCTAATAGCTGTCAAGGATATATTTTTTGGTGTTTATCTAATGGAACTATCCAGTGCAAATCAGCATGTGATTAGGGACTTAAATAAGCACTTCTTCATATGTAAAATGGCTTTAGCCTGAGATCACAGTTACCTGGCAGAGCATTCCCATGTTCCTGTCTCTGCTTCTGGGAACAAATTGGCATGAGGACATGAGGATGTGAGAAGCACTGGAATAAGATGAGATCAATCCTAATGACCTTGCTAATCTACTCAGTTCACTCAGTGGGTCTCAAATGCTGGTAGATTGCTTAACTGAGCAATCAGTATGCAGACAAGTAGGGCAACTGAAAGCTTAGATTTGGGTCTGTAATCAGCCCGCACACAATGAAGATCACCCTGTGTACACCTCAGTCAGAACAGTGCCCTTTTTTTCCTTCCTGGTGAACAAGACATTAACTGTTTTCGCCTTCTGTATTAAGGACAACACTAAAATCTCCAAGTAGAAAAAACTGTGGATGGCAAAGGCACATGAACCCTGTTTCCAGATGAGATGAACTGTCATCCTTCCCCTTACCACATTCGTACAGGAGACTCATTCACCCACTGTACCTACTTAGCAACTGGGTCTGTCAATACCTGTTGCATAAGAAAGCAAAGAAAATCTAATGGAGAGTTGTGGCTTCTGATTTGTGATGTCTTTCTTTCTTTCTTTTTCAAAATAACTTTTTTTTTTTTTTTTTTCATTTCTAAAATGTCTTTAGTCTCTATGCCCTGGAGATACTATTTTAACATTTCAACATGAGCTTTTTTAAACTTGTAAAAACTTTTTTAAATTAAGCTGTGATAAAGGACAGGAACTCCTGAGTGTTTGTTCCCTCCTTGTTCCCTCTTGGGGTACCTGAACTCAGTTCTTGACAAATTCAGATTTTTTTTTTTTACCAGTTTCAGGTAAAATTTATTATTATTATTATTATTATTATTATTATTATTATTATTATTATTATTATTATTATTATTATTATTATTATTATTATTATTATTATTATTATTATTATTATTATTATTAATTTGTAGAGCTCTTCCTAGTTCATCCAAGACTGATTTTGCCTGACATTCACCATTCTCACTCCAGAGGCATCATCAGAAGACACAACTGTAAGGTCACTGGGGCACTGGAGCTGGAGAGAAGCCCGAGCTGAGAGAAGCGGACCTGTGCACACAACTGCCTCTCGCTGGTAAGCAGCTGCGCATTACGGGGAATCATACGTCCTTAGGAACAAAGACTGTCCTGGTAACCTTACAGCTTATTCTCCTTGTTAACAATCGGACAGTTTATGATCCTGAAATATGGGACCAAACTGAGGTCAAGGTGTGAGACTCTGCAACTAAAAATGACAAGGTTGCAGTGGGATTGCTCGGCACCTGGCGAGCAATCTCTGAGGCCTTAAAGAGCCATGTGGGGCCACAGTCAGAAACGTGGGGTTTGCCAGATAGTGAGGAGCTGCGGGCTCCTTTACTGATCCGACTGCTACGCCATGGGCCCCTCTGCTGCTACAGCCATCGCGGGCCTTTGCTGTTACGCCCCCTGTTGACCTGGACGAGCCTTTTGACCCAGGCCTATTGGCCTTGAAAAGGAGATGGATATGCTTTTCTTCAATCCAGGAGGAATGGGATATGTAAGGCCCGAAGATCAAGTTGCTTGACAACTTAAAGCAAGACATATTGTTCAAAAGGAATGGAAAATGGAGACTTGTTTGTAATCAAGAAAAGGAATGGAAAATGGAGACTGTTAAGTCATGGAACGTAAAGGATTGTTTGTTACCTTTTCTGATTGTATAGGCATACTCGGGTTTAGTATGTAAAGCAATGTTCTGTATATTTAGAATGTTTGATGTTCGTGTGTGCCTGTTGGTGGAGCGTAGACTCCCCGCACACCCAGCACTGTTAACTTGCCTTTGATATCTTTTAGAAATATTTGTTTTATAAATATTACAAAATTCGGATTGAGTTGAGACCTCATTTATAACAATGGTTAGTATGAATCCTGACACTAAACAAAATATATCCAATTACTCTTGTTGAAATTTTGTTTGCAAGTACTGTTACATTGGGTTTTTTTGTTTGTTTGTTTTGTTTTGTTTTGTTTTGTTTTTCATATGTGATAGAGGCAGTGATTAAGTTCTGTAGACTTGAATTCACTGAGTAGACTGAATTTATTCTTCTAATTCAAAGCCATGGCTTTCAGATTTCAAATCATGCATGTACGTCTCATTTTCCAAGTTAAAATTCTATTTTTAAAAGTGTTCAAACAGGTCTGCCAGTAGCACAACCCAAAGTAATATAATCTTACTTGTTAGAGTTTTGCCCTCTCAGCTGTAATATACTCAGTGTTCATTGTGAATACACCATGACTCTATTGATACAGAGCAGGACCTGTATTCCAAGGTAAATTAATCTAAGAGTAAGCCACTTTTAACACTGCTAAATGGAAAATCAAATATTTTTTTTTTCCTCTTTCTAATGCATTCAGATTTTTTTTTGAACTTTCCTTGCCTTTATCATAAAAATGTCATGTTTATCCTAGCTATAGAGATCTTATCACACTTTTAATCGCATTGTGATGTTCTTGATGTTCTCTACAGAAAATGTAGAGAATATTAACAGCACCTAAAAAATGTCACACACCACCATAATGATTCAATAAGCTTTTGGAGTGTGTGAGTAGTAAAACTTACTATATTCTGCAGATACTTTGTGCTAAGTGTGTCACATCAAGTTTTTTTAGTTTTATTTGCAAGAATACCTCTTACTTAAACAAACTTTTTTTTTCTCTTTTTTTTCCTTGTAAACTTCATTTTAAAGATAAGGCCATTGATCCTACATTATTCCTAAGCACTTAAGTGCTTGCTTTTCCTTGTTAGCCATCTAAATCCTTGGTTAGTCTTCAGTTGAGTACTCAAGTTATTGAAAAAGATTTTTTCCTGTCATCTTGAGATCATAGTTTTTCCATCTTCCATTGCTATTTTCAGCCTTTTGTCCACATTATTGCCCAACATACACTGTCCGACTTGTTCTGATGTGACGTTCACTCACTTGTCCATCAACTTTGGTTTCCTTTTGCTCCCTCATGAACCTTCATTATTATAGGCTTTCATTATCCATTCCGCTTCATCTGCCTGGGAACTAATCTTCTTTACAACCATAACCGCTGTTTCTCTAATACAAGCTGATCTATTGTCATAACTGAAATATGACTCAAACCTACCAGTCTTATTTCCACTACTGCACATTAAGTCTGACTCAGTGCCAGCTGGCAGTGGATGGGAAAGCCCAATTACTTCACTGAGCTTCTGAGTGAGCCTGGAAAATGGTGATTTGCTCACATATTAAAAATCCTTGTATTCAAGTAAGAATAACAGTGGCCCTCATGTTCTATGATACTTAGTGTTTTGTACCTTCGAAGTCCTGAAATTCTTAGACTAGTTTGGTTACTGCTGACTCTCTTTCTCTTTCACTCTCTCTCTCTCTCAAAAAAAAAAAAAAAAAAAAAAAAAAAAAAAAAAAAAAGATTTTTAAAGATTTTTATCACTGAATTTGATCAAATCTGCTTTGGACCTTATCAAGCTGTCACTTTCTGATCATAGGGAGTAGAAATCTTAGAACTAATAGCAGTTTTGCCTTAGATTCCTCGTCTTGAAACAAGTACCAATAGTCCTTCCCTCAGGTTCAAAGCAGCTGGATTCTACTCTTACACTTACGGGATTAGAAGGGCTTGTGACTGGATTGTGAAATCATTTCCCTTAATGCTTTTGGTACATAAGGCAGAAAAACATTCTAAGTCATGCATGTGGGACTGTGGCAGGCACCAAAGTGAAAGGTGATCTCAGGGGTGGGGAACACATGCTATGCTGCAGTCAGCATACTCTGGTGAGTTCTCTCTGCCTCCTGCTACCACATTGGCCACAGTATCAGTACGCTTAGGCTCTGTGATTTGTACCCTGACTTCATGTAGGTGCAACAGAAGCAGAGCTGGGAGGATAGGATGTGTTTATACTTGAGTGCAGTATAAGATCAAAGGATAACTTGAGCTGGAGGGACTTCAGGAGGTCTCTAGTTCAAGCTCTTGCTAAAACAGGGTCAGCTGTGAGATCAGACAAGACTGTTCAGGGCTTTATACACCCTGGTCTTGAAACTCTCCAGTGCAGCCTCTCTGGGCAACATGTTTCAGAATTTGACTTTTCTCAGGACGCAAACCTTTTTCCCTTTTCCAGAATTTTCCTTTTCTAGTCTGAACCTCTCTTGTTTTAGCTTATGTCTATCGTGTCTTTGTCCTCCCATGTTGCACTGTGAAGAACCTGGCTCCTTTTGCTTGATGACCTCCTTGCAGATACATGCAGGCTGCTGCTCCGTTCCCCTGAAGCCATCTCTTCTCCAGACTGAACAAGCCTCGGTCCCTTAGCCTTCCCTCACAAGGCAAGTGCTCCAGGCACTGGATGCAGTATTTGAGACATGGTCTAAGACATTTTGAGTAGAGAAAATTAAGCCCTTTCCTGGATATTCTGGCTGCATGTGGGTGAAAAACTTCCCAGGGCATGTTGCTGGCTTGTGCTTGTTTGTGTCTGCCCAAGTTCTGTCTCTTGGTTCCTGCCCCCAGCTCCTCCAGCCCAGCTATGTCCCTTTGAATGGCAGCACTGCCCATAAGTGGATCAGCAATTTTCCTGTCATTTGGTGTCATTTGCAAACTTGATGAGAATGCAGTGAGATCATTGATAAAGTTATTAAACTGGACAGGTTGTAGGATAAGCCCCTTGCTACTCCACTTATTACTGGTTTAGAGGCAAAGTATAACCCCTTTTAGCCCCTATCCTTAGAGCCTAGTGAAAAAATTTTTAACCCATCTGGTTGTCCATCCAT
Organism: Anas platyrhynchos; assembly: GCF_047663525.1. Lineage (NCBI taxonomy): Eukaryota > Metazoa > Chordata > Aves > Anseriformes > Anatidae > Anas > Anas platyrhynchos. The sequence continues at coordinate 87,812,286 of NC_092588.1, read as the reverse complement.
CCAAACTGTAACTTCCTAACATGAGTAAAAGAATATTGTGTGTGACTTTGATGAAAGCCTTGCTGAAGTCAAGGTAAATGACATGTGCTTTCCCTTCACCCAGAAACTGAGATCCTGAACACAGGAAGCAATCAGGTGGATCAGGCATAATTTATCCTTGGCAAATCCATATTCCATGATTTCCCCAGAGACCAATCAGCCTGCAGTTCTTCATCTAGACCTTCTGGCCTTCTTTTGAAAATGACTTTGACTTTTGCTTTTCTTTAGTCATCAGCTAACTCCTCTGGGTCTCTGGGCGTATAGCTCTGGATAGACCTTGAGAGGGAGGTCTTGCCAGGTAGTGTCCTTGCTCTGTCTTCCCTTCAGACACTTTGTTTGGATGAACAAAGTTCGTTTGGAACAGAAAAGAGTGAATTGCTTTAGGTTTCCCTTTTTAACACAATAGTAAACTTCTATCAGGCAGAGAGGAAACTGAAATTCTGCTGCTGTCAGCACAGAGAGCACCGACTGAATGATGCCCTTTGTGTGTGGGCTGGCTTGCACTTATGGGTAACATTTCAGAGCATTTCTGTAGAACTGAGGAAAAGTAGGGTTACGATGCTGGGCTGGGGTGTTGCCAGGTTATGCTGGTCACCCAAATTCCCATTCTTCTGCAAAACTTCCATATCAGACTGAAAAGACTCAAGCAACTGTGACCTCTACAGAGAAAAAAAAAAAAAGAAAAAAAAGCTCTATTTTTTCCCCTCTGTTTATTTATATTTGAGCACAACACTTTTGGTCAGAGCATACGGCAGTGTTTCTTCACACTTGCATAATTCAAAAACGGCTCAACAGATTTCACTCAGACTTCCAACATAATCACTTTTGGGCTGAGGTCAAGTGTGGAAAATTGAAGCCAAAAGGAATGTGAATTATGAGCAATGGGAAAAGGGATAGGAAGGCAGGAGGGCAGCTGGATTTCTAACTACATAATTCTAACTGCATCACAAAGAGCCTCAACATCAACTACTTTCCTGGTCTAATTTCAGATGAAAGAAGAGCACATATTTGTATAGGTAACATGGGAAGGACTTTTCAAAGTTGCAAGGGGAAGTAGCTGCAAACATCAAAACATCAGATCATGCCTCGCTTATGTGCAACCAGCCACTAAGGGGAAGGGAAGGGCAAAGTGAAGTCTTTTGAGCAGGTTGACTAAACAGATAGATGCAGAAAGCTCACATGATTCATGAATTGGAGTAAATGGTGTCACCTAGCTAACTCAGCATGTGGCAAGGTCTGCAGAAAATGGGAGGTTGAGGGTGCTCTGTGTAGTACGGGTTAGCTCAGTGACAAGTCCATGAGATGGTGACACAGCTGATGCCGCATGGAAGCAAAAATTTACCCTACAACATACCAGATTTATTTCTGAGAAAAAATAACTAAGGGGGAGGGAAAGCCACCTTTTCTGAGAGAGTTTCAGTGGAGCCTGAGGCATGCTTTCTTACAAATATTCTGAATTTCCTGTGTGAAGAAAGAAGACAGTGTGAACACAACTAAGCAGGTATCACGACAGCAAAGCAAGCAGTAATGTACCTCCACAGAAACTGCTGCCCTCCGTTTCTGGGGTGGTCACTTTATCCATGCCTAGCAGGGAATACCTGGTGATATGTAAATTATCGCTGATAACTAAAACCAGCTGTCTTCCCCTTCTGTGTCAGTAAGCCTCAGATTCACTGTTGCTTAAAAAAGCTCCTTGTCAGCTGTCTATATGAATTTGAAGGACAGCCTGGAAAGCTGAACTTGAGCATTTTCTGAAGTCGTACTGGCAGGCAGCCTGAGACAATAGCTTGGCTAAATGTGACATGCTCCGTTTTCTGTTCAGGTCTCAGAGACAGTTCAGGGTGGATTTTCCAATTGAACTCAATGGGAGTCATACCACTTCCAGAGGAGCCTTTGTGGATTTAATCATATCAGCCAAGACATACAAAAATCCTCAGCACTTTTTATGTATAGTCACAAATGAAAATGTTGTTCTAAATAAAAACACAAGAGCCTACTGACTTAATCCAGTGAGATTGCTGTAAAAATGGAATGTGTGCTAGTGTTCAGCTAAGTCCAGAGGCTTGCTTTTAACAATGGAGGGGCAGGAACTTCAGTTTATTCAACTACTGGCTTAGAGAAAACAGCTCAAATACCCAGGTCAGGAAAAAAGTGATCAAAAAAGAAGCAATTTCTAACGAAACTCAGTGAGGTATTCTTTAGTGTAGCCTCTTGGTCTTGGAGGCTTCTCATTGAAAAATAAGGGTGGTTAATTTAGCATGTGATCCAGGGGAAGTTCTAGTTTTCTGTAGACTAAACAAATATATTTCTGAAACATTGCAGTGACTTTTAATTAGTGAAATTTTATATAAGCTTTACTACACAAATATACATTAATGAAATACATATGCACATAAACATAACAAAATTCAGAGAATGTCTTCTTTTGCAACAAAATACTTTCAAGCTCAATGAAAATTAAATCTATTTCCATTTTGAAAAGAGCTTTTTTTTAAAAAACAAAACAAACAAATAAATAAACAAAAACAGAAGAAGAAGAAAAAACTATTCAACCCTTTCCAGATAAAATATATTTTCAAATGTGAGGACAGGAATCCATATATGCAAATGGCAATTTTTTTTTTCTACTTCTGTGCACTGCAGGCATTACTAGGAAAATAAGCCTAGAGGAAAAAAAGTATCACCTGTCAGTCCGAAACCAGGGTGTTCCTGAAAAATTATTTATTCCCTTTCACAGCGTGGGATGCAACTTCATTTATTGTGCCTTCTGAGGATACATCAGTGGCAGAGAAGTCAGAGGAAGTGGTTAGAGCTACTGGATGTGTTCTGGTAAAAGGCTCTTTCGGGTTGGAATTGCCATGTCCCAGAAGCGGCTTGAATGCAGAAACTGGCCTGGTGCATGTACGTAACATAGAGAGAGCAGCTGTGCTGTCCTCTGCTCCACCATTCCAGGATGCTTGAAGAGATTCTCAGTTTAACAAGGGCAGTGTTTGTGCAAGCAATTACTGCTGCATTTTCACCATACCCTGTCTTGTCTAGCTTGCTTCCTATTATACTTAATTCCCTGGAAAATGAATAGCCTAATGCTTGTATATTACTGCAGTTAAGACCATTATATTTTCTTGAGAAAATAAATCCACCCTGTCCTTGATGAGAATTCCATATGCACAGTTATGTTGTTTTGATGATAGAGAAGTATGTGTGTATACATACTTCTTGTATATGGCAAGTAAAACTTGCTTCTATCCTAGACAGGGAAGGGAAAGTACAGAAAAGAAGTCAAACTCCGTTGTTAGACTACCAAAGTTAAGAAGAAAATACTATAATTTGGTTTCTTATATGATGAAGAAAATTTAAGATGAGCTTGGTTGAATGCTCATCATGTTCTCTCTCTTTGAGCTTGTGAAAAATTGTAAGTAATTATGTCAGCTCTCCTGCAAGGAGCATGGCTTACTACTTCTCTGGCCCTTTTGGATTAAGATTTCATGAATGCCAGGCTCCTTAGAGCTTGTTTTTTTTTTTTTTTTTTTTTTTTTTTTTTTCCATTGGAAGGAATTCAGGGCTCTAAAGTTTCACTGCCCTCCTACAAATAGATCACAACCCCCAGTAACTTGTTCAATTTTCATTTTTGTTTTCATGATTTCATATGAAATCATAATGTTTAAATTCAGTTTACTACTTGCTTTATTTGAAGGACTGCTGCTGAACATGCATTGTATACGAGAATCCAACACCACATTTCTAAGAACAAATATTTCCAAAGAAGCATGAAATTTTCCCAGAATTACCAGTGATTCACCAGGTCTGCAACTTTGGCTGATTTAAATTAGTGCAGCAGTAATGAATGAGGTTATGCCATCCACGTCAGCAGAGGATGTAGCACACTGCACAGCAATGTGAAATTTGATTAAATAGTACACATTTTATGTTCTTAGTAATGGATCATATGGGATACTACTTACATACTTTGTTACTGTTTCCTTTGTGAGTTTACCTGAAGGTGTAGCATCTGTGGGCCACAAACAGAAGAGCAAAAGACCGAAGCATCTCTCTGCTAGCTACTTAGTAGATGACCATCAGCCAGACGTAAAGACTTTTCAAGAAACGTGCATTAAAATCATGAGAGTTTCCAATCTGAAAACAATAGCATGTTCTGGACCAAGTCTCCTTCCAGAAATTAAACAGTAAGTTACAAAATAGGCTGGTTCTCAAGCATTTTGGAATGACAACAGTTCAAGATTTTTGTGGTGAAAGCATAACCTTTGAAACCGTTATTTCACAAACAAATGGCAAGCCCTGTCCCTTTTCACACAAACACAAGATTTCATTGCATCTGTAAAAACTGCCCCCAAAGCATTTCCTTTGGCTGATATGGAATGCTGACTATTCATTAAATCAGACACAGAAAGAAATTTTTTGGCCCTATGAACTTCTGAAGCTTTGGGGTTTAACAGCTGCTTATCTTGTGAACACTATTTCCTGTTAGTATCCTTCTAGCCTGTCTGGTCACCAGAAGCACAACAAATGTCAACAAAAATAACACACACACTACGTTCCAGTTTTTAAAGACAGTTGAGAAATCTCAGATGTTTTACGCTTCCCAAGTAGGCCCCGGTTCTATTAATGAATGTACTATTGTGGCCTTGTTCAGATCTCATTTAATTCTGATGACTATTTGTTGAAGTGTGATTACAAAGATGTTGAGGATGTTGAGGGCCTGATTATAAACACCATGTTCTTGTAACGTACAATGCACTTCTGACAGCAGTACTAGCAATCATTTTAGAAAAGATTAAGTACATTTTATGGTAAAAAAAAAATCTCTCTTCTTGCTACAACAGTCAAATTCTAACCAAATCTGTTGTTCTGACTCACTGTAGGTTAGCTAATTATCAGTGATTTTGGTTGACAAAGTGAGGTCTTACCTTCTCTCTCCTCTGTGGAAAGCTGCCCTGCCATATCTTCCGCAGATAATTCCAGCTGTAGTATCAGTGGAGTATCTGTGGATTAACCATTCTTGGAAGAAAATGTAGCAAATGTTCAGTGCCCAGTAATTCCAGTCCTACAAACTATACAGCTTTCATTTGGCCAAAAAATAAAAGACATTATCTGTTATTTAGTTCCTGTGTGTGGAAGATGGGCAGGACAATGGTTTTCCAGGAGTTCCACTGGAAGATAAAGTAGGGTGAGACTGTGTGTAGCAAGAGCCCAGGACAGACAGACAATATTCATTTGTGCAGCTTCTGTAATCATCACCAAACTGGGAATTGGAATTAGGAGCATAGGTCCACTGCAGGCAGTCTGGGATGTTTGAATTACTGGAGAGCTGATTTTGGCCCTACTTGCTTAAGTCTGAAATGGAAGGTGGGGGGGGGGGGGGGGGGGGGAGGAGTATCAGGTTCTAATAGAGGGAAATTTGGAATCAGTGGCTGATATTTTTTTAGGACCTAAGGATAAACATGCTACTTCTTCAAAGGTTCACTTAGATCGCAGATAGTTGTAATGAATCATTCCCCTCCCAGTCAAAAATGGTTCTGATGAGATTCTGCTTGATTTCTGGTTTGGTAAATGAGCAGAAGCATGCTGCCTTGTGGTAATGCCATTTCTATCAGTGCCTGCTGCATAGAACTACACTGATCTGCTCTCTCCAAGTGTACTTGTCACCAAGATCAGGTTATCTGTGCAGATCACCAATTTCCACTGGAGTGGGATACACGAGTGCAGCAAACAGTGCTTCTCTGCTTATTCCCAGGGAGGTAATCTTAAAGCTATGTCTACTTTCTCAGAAGGGGGACAAAACACATGACGAGTCATTTTGCTTAGGACACTACTGGAGAGCATTCACATGCTACGGAAAGCCAAGAGAGCAAGAAGACCACCCGCCATCCAGCACTTGGAACTACATTGCCCTCCTTTGACAGCATTGGTTGATATTTGTAGCACAGAAGTTTGTGCTGCTTAGTGATCCCACCCAAAAAGCAAGAGCCAGTTGGGAAGCCCTGAGAATTACACACTACAGAGCTTCACAGTTGTTGAAGGAGATGATCCTTCTTCTGGCCCTGCTAGATTAAGCAGGGGAAACAGCTTTGTGCAAGAAAGCAAGGAGCTCTGTGAGCAACTGAAGTTGCTGTAACAAGTGGAAGCTTGTTTTCCAGATCCCTGTAGCTGATGCTCACTGCCTACCACACACGTTACAGTACATGCGCACACAGCAACTGCAAAGCACATGTGTAGCAAAATCAGACCATCCAACATCTGTGCAGCACATCTGGCCTTATTTATGTGAAATGTTGATTTGCTATGTACATGTGCCACAAGAAAGACATTCTTAATTTGCTCTTTATAGCTTTTTGCCTTGTGATTCCTCTCTCTATCTAAAGATGAGGACAGTGTCCAGTTTTTCCAAAAACCAAGGAATTCATAATACTCAAGCAAGCACTTTCTAATATTCCTGTGGTACAAACTCACATTGCAACCATTCCCTAGAATGGAGGTACAATGGAATCCCTCTAGAAAACCAGGTAATCTCTTTAATGTACACATGCAATTTTTTCATGTAAGATCTCTCACTGTTGGATGAAACCGCCCAATATGTTCAAAGTTGTGGAGTAGGTGGGGAAAATAATTTCAGTTCTTGCTTTTCCACTTGAAAATGTTGCATTTTGCATACTAACCCTAATGTGTGTAGAGCATCAACAGTGGCACTGTCAGCGTTGTCCTGTATCCTTGAGTCTTGAAAGCTCTTTTTATAATACCAGTATGAATTCTTGGGCTTTCCAGTGAATAGCAAGTATAAAAACCATGCATTCTCCATAGCTGTCATTCACCCTAATAGTGAGACAATAATTCCAAAGTCATCTAAAATGCGTTTTTAATTGGCATTAGTGATTCTTATCTTTTTTGGGGAAAATGTGCTTATTCACACATACATTTACACCTTTTCCATAAGGATACTGCAATCTTCTTTGTGATGGTGAGGAAATTGGACAGTCTTCAAGGTATGTAATTGCAAATTCAAGAGGAATCCACAAGCCACATACAGTTTGACTTACAGTTTATTGCATAAAATAAAAGTATAATTTTCCCTGGTTGTAACTGAAATGTATTTTAAAGTAGCTGCTTTTGGAATATAACAAAATCCACATGAGTACTAACCTGAAAGTGGCTGAAGTGGATCTGGATTCCCACTGAGAAGCTCTACAGTCCAAAACTACTAAGCTTCCCAATGAAGGGGGATAGTCAGTGCTTCCAAAGCATGTTTTCCCCTTCCCCTTATTATGTGCATAGTGGTGTCTTGGGTTATGAAGAACTGATGCATTTCATTCATTAGCATTTCAAAAGCATTTAACTTGGCTGAAACTCTGTATAGGATTGCTGTGAATTGTATTGCTGCATGTATATAGGCACTACTGAATACAATAGGAAATGGGATATATTTACATTTTTATTAGAGTTTTCTGAGTTAAAGGAATGTGCTTACTACTTTGAAGTTGAGAGCAAGTTCTCTTTCTGCTCTCTGTCAGCCTGAACAGTCCTGTGTGCACTATAGCTGTATTATCACAGTGCAGGTGAAGTCATAGCTGTTCTAAACTGTTCATGTATTTTCCATGGGTGCAAATGCATGTGTAGATAGAAAACTAAATCTGGGTGCTGGTGCTTGTCTGGTGGCTCACTTCACACCCTCGACTGTGCTTGTGAGCCATGTCACAGGGAAGAGCTCTGTTTCCCCCTTTAAAATCACAACTTCATCTTCCCCTCTTTACAGAAGAGTAAGAGGAGAGGTCCAAAATATGAAACAACATTTAACACAGCAGGTTTTGATGACATGTGAAAGTGAAGTATAAGCTAGCTATAAACAGGTGTGAAGACTGGGCACCTTGAGTGAGCGTCTTGGATTCTCCTCTTGTATAACATGAATCCCTGGTGAACAGGGACTGAAGTCTGTGGTCAAGAATGAATAAAGGCTGATTAGTTGAGAATGGGAAAGAAATAGGAGGAGGACTCAGGGAGAATTTGACTTCCCAGTGCTCCAGTATAAAGTTGAGTGTCATGCTCTTTGAGCATGTTTTTGGGTCAAGAACAGAGTGTGGAGGTACACTGAGGATGGGTCTGTAAGGGCCTCCTAACTATGAGGACACAGTGATGAGCCCTTCTACAAACAACTAGTAAAGCTCTTCAGTTTTGAGGCTCTCATCCTCATGTTGTTTTCAACCCTCTAGCTATTGATACTATGGCATTTTGCAAGAAATCTGGGAAAACTCTAGGTTGCGTTGGTGATAATTTCCTAACACAGCAATGTTACGGGGTTGCCCATAACATACTCTCTGCTCACAGTGAAGTGCTATTGGAAAATGTAGTCACAGCTGGCAGCTTGGTTTGCAGTAACCACAGCATGAATGAGCACAGGATTTGAAGAATGGCTGGGAAGGAAAGCAGCAGGGTTAGGACTCTGAATTTCAGGAAAGTAGACTTTGGCTTATTTTTAGGGAACTACTAGGCAGAGTGCCCTGGGAAACAGCCATGAAGGGGAAGGGTGCCCAGGAAAACTGGCTAATTTTTAAAGAAAAACTTTTTGAGAGCTCAGGAACAAACCATCCTGTTGTGCAGGAAGACTGGGAATTTTGGCAGAAGATCTGCCTGACTAAGCCAGGAGCTTGTCAATGAACTAAAAAACACCAAAAAAAAAAAAAAAAAAGGATTGTACAAGAAGTGGGAACAAAAAGAGGCAATAAAAGAGCAGTGTAACAATATTGCAATGCATAAAGCCTAATGCTGTATGGGTGAAACCAGGGTGGTCAAAACATAAGGTGGGGCTGGAGCTAGAAGTGCCTAGGGAGACAGAGGGTAATAAGAGATTTTATGGGTATGTTAGCTGGAAAAAGAAGTTCAGAAAAAAGTTGGGTCAGTGCATGAATGAAGGGACAGTCTAGTGACAAACATGAAAATGGTTGAAACACTCAAGTTAGTTTTTTTTGCTTCATCCTTCTCACACAAAACCTACTCCTAGATCTCTGTGTGAACCAGCACCTATCAGGGAGGAAGCGGATGTAGCCACAGCTTAGGGACTACCCGGCAAAGCTGGAAGTATTCAGTCTGTGGGAAGAGATGGGTGCTTACAGAGCTTGCTGGTGTGATAGTGCTGCCTCTATCAATGGAAAATAATGACAATCAGAAGAAGCTGCTGAGGCATGACCTCTGGATGTTTGCAATCCCACAAAGGACAAGAAGGTAATGAGAACTATTCAACACAGACTTCCAAAGAGCAAACCATCCTTGGCTAAACAGCTTACCTTCTCTGGCAAAATGACTGGCTATGTAGGCAAGGGGAGAGTAGTGGGTCTAGCTTACCTTGATTTTAGTAAAGCATTTGACACCATTTATCATATCCCAAAGCTCATTCAGAAGCTGAGTAAGTTTGGGGTCAGAAAGTGGACTGTTGAGTAGGGCAGAAAATGGGGCTCAAAGAGTATGAATCAATGGCTTGAGTGGAGTCCCTCAAGGATCAACACTACAGTCCAGTGTTTCATCCGCAGCTTTGATGATGAGACAGCACATACCCTTCACAAATGTGTGGATGATGCTAAATCAGGGGGAGTGACTGCAATGACAAACAGCAGAAGTTTAGTTCCCAGTGACCTGAGAAACTTGGGGCCTGGGGCAACAGAAAAGCCACACAGCTGGGGCAGAACAGCCCCATGCACCAGAACTGGCTGGGAAGCAGCTGGCAGAACAGCAGCCCTGCTGGAAATGATCCAGGCACTGCAGTGGGTGTCAACTGCAAGCTCCCATCCTGAACAGAGTAAACCTGTAAAGCTTTACCTTTATAGGGGTAACGTGACCAGCAGATCAAGGTAGGTTATTTTAACCTGCTGCTGAGGTGGCCATAGAGGACTGCTGTGTCTGCTTCTTGGAACTCCCACACCCACACACCTACCCTTCAAAAAGGATGTTAAAACTTGGACAGAGTCCTGTGGAAAGCTGTTAAGATGGTCAGAGACACAGAGCACACAAGCATGAGGAGAACCTGAGGGAGCACAGTTTATTTAGTCTGGCAAAGAAGAGGCTAAGGGGAGATTGAATAGCAGACTATGACTACACAAAGGAAAGTTACAGAGATGACAAAGCCAGACTTCTCTTCAGAGTACCAAATAAAAAGCAGACAAGGGTAATGGACATAAGTTGTGCCTTGGACACAGTCACAACTTATTTCCTAATTAGACATTAGGAAAACCTTTTCACCAAGCTAGTTGTACAGCACTTTAAGAAGGTACGAGAGATGCTATAAAGTTTCCATCCTCAGAGGTTTTCAAGACTCAACCAGATGAAGCCATGATGAGCTTAACTGAGTGTTAATGATAGTCTGTTTTTAAGCAGAAGATTGGGCTATAGACCTCTCAAAGTTACCTCAAAACAGCATTTGTAGTATGCTGTGAAATTGTCTCTGGTCTACACTGAAAACTTGCATGTCAAAGTGTTTATTTTGCACGTGTTGTGTATATCAGTTAAGAGTATACAACTTGGATTGTCAAGGATAACTTCTGGCTAACGAAGTCATTTCAGTTTATGGTCTATTTCCTCCCTCTATCTCAAAGCAGGTATTTTTTATAGTTGTTTGTTTGGAGAGGAAAAAAAAATACATTCATATACTATGTTTTGAAAGGTCTGGGTAACCAATAACATTCATTTGCATGTAAATCCAGAAACTGATAATTAAGCAATTGCATGGGAAGCAGCCTCAAACTGCTAACATTTATTTTGTGTTTACAGTACCAACTCTAATGTACTCTGGCTCACATTAAAATGTTCCAGTTCAGCCTCTTTCTTATAATGGGGAAGAAGCTTGCAGTGTATTCTTCCCAAGGTTGCTTTCAGCAGAACTGCCTTGTGGTGAACTCAACACTCCAGTTATTTACTGGTTAGCAGAAGTAAATCTTGTTCTGGCTCTTTTTGGTATGATAAGGCTGAAAGAAATGGAGGTAAACTTTCAGTATCTTTCATTTATCTCATAGTATCAGGAATGGGCAGTATCAGTTTAAAGTGTCTTTGCAGTATGAAAGCAGCTTTACAAATGTGGATGGTTACAGGATACAGGAGCAGAAGACAGCTGTCCTTCAACCTTCCCATTTCTTTATCTGGTTGGGGCATCTAGTAGCTCTTGTGATTAAATTTCTGCATGGCTCTGAAATAAATTTCTGGCTACAGGTTAGTTCCTCCATAGAAAAGGCCTGGGCTGTAACTGATAATTGTGGCAAAGGTTTTCAAAATTATACTATAGTAAAGGTGAGCATGTGCTTGCCTCTACAGATAGAAGGAAGTGTCTGAGAAAGCAACATGGGACAATTATCCTTTTGCCCTCCAATATTACATAAGATCTGTGCTCAGAGGCTTGATTATTCCAGTCAGAATACACAGGTAATTGTGTTTAATTATTTTTTTTTAAGTACATGTAAAGAAAGAAGGCAACAGGATTTGCTTAAAGCTATGTTTCTAACATCTACTAACAAAAGAAACAGACATTGAGTAGAAGTGGCAGAACAAGAAAAACAGATGTCAATCGTAGACTGAACAAGACTGCAGCTTCAGACCATGTACATGGCTATGCATCTTATTCATACATATCACTGCAAATTCACCACAAAATTCTCAAAGCTAAGCCTATTGCATCTGCTGTGGAAAAGCACAAATACGCAGAAAATGACTGCCACAATATACTCTCTTCAGCTTTTCTTTCTAGATGCACCAGTAAGAATGTTTATTTTTGGTATCGATGGTTTCCATGCCAAAACCTGGACAAAAGTAAGCTTCTTCCTGAACTCATTTCTTCTTCTCATAGCTTCTTCCTGAACTTTAATCTTCTCTTTCTGTAAGGAGGAAGCTTATGCTCTAGGTGTAGTTCTGGTGTCAGTAATCCTACCGGATGCGTAAGTTTGGGCATGCTGGCTATGTTGGGATGGAGCCTGAGTGCCCTGCCATTTGTATCATCAAGCAACAGAGGGCAACAGCACTCAGGAAATATAGATTTCTTGTCTCCTGCGCTCTTTTAATCCCACTATGTGGACCTGGTTCATCCTTACACTTTTTGTGATTCTTATACTAGAACAGGAGTCTAGCCAGCACTATGATCTACTGATCAATATATTTGACTTGGTTCAGACCTACAACACAGAGGTGTCTACGAGCTTTAAAAGACCTAACATTGCAACAAGACAAGACACATAGACAGAAATCACATGAAAGACTAGAAAGCAAGGAGACAGTGTTGATTTCATGTTTTGATTTTGACTTGATTTTACTTACATTATGAATTTCTGCAGATCCCTTACAGTCCCTTTGCATTGGTGAAAGACTGTATGAGGTCCTACTGTAGCTCTTCTGAGTACTTCAGCCTTTCTGGCTAAGAAGCCAAAGGGATGGGATGTAAGAGAAGGAAAGGGAAAGGATGGACTGGAAGAGCACAAAGAAGAGCTGAAGCATCAAACTGTAAACAATTCATCATTCAGCTAACTGGCAACTGTTTTGTACTATGCCATTGCCCAGTTTTCTTTCTCAGAACAAGGCTGTCTGAAAGTCCTTCTGGTAATGTTGCGGCTACCAACTTTGGAGCTGTTTAATGGTTTCTCTTGTAATCTTTGCAGCCTTGGGCTTATGGAACTCATGGAATTCAGGATACATTTAATAAAACCTGGCTTCCCTACAAGTGTGACATTTGCCTTGTTTTCCCGAGAGGTGAATTAAAACACATAGGTTTGCTTGAGACTATGCAACAGATGTGGTCACTACAAGCTAGTAGCTATGAACTTCATTAATTGTCATTAAACCCATATGCCTCTTCACAGGAGTCCCATGGGACAAAAAGTTAAGGAAGACTGGAAGACTTGGCCCTAAGGTCACACTGTGGACTGCTGGTCACTGCTCTTCTGTAAGGTGCAAGTGACTTCGACTCCCTTGGGATATGTGATGTTGCAGATGGACTTGTAAACTTCTCCTTACAGAAAGCTGTAATTTTCCAGTCAAATCGGCTGATTGTCCTATGAGCTTTGCGTGTCAGACCTACCAGCAGTGGGGCCTCTCTCAGTGATTTTGATGTGGAAGGATTATGTCCTGCTTATCCCACTGGAAATTTCTTACATTTTAAACTCACTTACTAGAAACTGGAGGTGCTATTTTCATGATCAGATGTTGTTACTGCAATTAACTGATACTGACTGAAGGACAGACTGGTGGTGTAGTAACAGTAGCAGCCTGTGCTTGTCTCCAAGGCTGTTACCTGCCTCTAAACAAATATGAGCTGCCTGGCAAGCAGAAGCAGTGTCTGCCTCCATTGTATGAGATCATTCAGTTACACCGGTCAATGAACTGTAGCTGATAAGGCAGGAGATGTCTGATACCTCTGTGCTGGAGCATAATCAGTTATCAGCTTCTGGATCTTCACAGATTCCACTGGCCTTTATCTTTTTCTTTCTAAAGGTTTTTTTTTTTTTTTTTTTTTTTTTTTTTTTTTTTTTTCAGTCAGGCTTGAATTATTTTGAGTGTGCAAGCATTTGATTTATGCACTGCAATGGCCTTGATCTGACCATATGTCAGGACTCCCCATATGTTCTTTCATTTGCAGTATCCACAAAATTCACCCAATAAAGGCAAAAGGTATAGCTTGGCTACAGATCCTCTGTCATTCAGCTACAAACAGCTGGTACTGCACATTACAAGGCTTATTTAAAGCTCAAGTACTCTCACCCACCCTCTCTGATAACTCAGCTTGGCATGTAAAAACACAAAAATAAAAATATCAAAGTAGTGTAGCATTTCAAAGAAGCATTCAGGAAGTAGACAGTGTGTCTTGCTCCAACACGGAGAATCCTGTGCCTAAATGGTTGGAGCGTGCTTTGAGAGCGTGCCCAGCTCTGGTGTGGAAAGGACTGGTCACTGAGCTGTGGTTGCAGAGCATACCGTGGGGCAGCTCATACGTGCACCACCGCGTCTGAAGCATCGGGTCCTTTCTGTCAGTGATCTGCTGCTAACATTTCCATTTCAGAGAAATCTCCATAATTGACTCTTGATTGGAAGCAGATGTTTTTGTACATGGGAGTGATCTCAACAACTCACGCTATTGGCATGTCTGGTGGTTGGTTGAGGAATAATGGTTTTGAGGCATGCGCATTATCTGGCTCTTATTCTGTGGGAGAGCCACTTCTGTCTAAATGTTTACAAATATTTTCAGTTTTAACCACCTCAAATACAGTTATCTAATTTGACTCTCAACAAGCCATTTGCAGCTTGTGCTTGGCACAAATAGCTCAGTGAGGTATGGGAGGCAGACAGCTTTAAATTTAGTGCCACCGCCTTGGAGGAATAAATGGGACTAAGAGCTGTGGCTGCATAAGACCAAAGCTGCTCTGGTTTACAAACTCTTTTCTGTGACCACAGCTGGGCTGCTGGGAAGCACCTGTGGCAAACTGGATATCAGGGAGCAGCAAGTGACTGATGACAGTGACTGATGGTCTGGGGTGAGCTGAATGGTGTCCTGGGCCCTGGGCAGACTGGGGACAGGCCCAGAGGAGGTGAAGGGGAACAGTCTAGGCTAAATGTGTCCTCAGGGCCGTTACTCCAGAGTTCACAGCCAGCAGCTCTCTCGCAATGTGGGAACCCAGCTTGTGTTTCAAATGGAGCAATGTTGTGGTCCAGTAAGTAAAGTACATAAGCAGCCTTCAGTGCAGAGGTCAGACATCAAACTCTAAAGCAGTGTTTTTCTTCCCTCTGCATTTGACTTTCTTTTCTGTGCACCTCCATTCTCCCACCTTGTGAGTATTCAGTGCTACATTGCAGCTGTAAGGTTAGTTAGAGCATCCAGTCAGTCATGCATTTGATCCCATATTACTGACATTCCTGTCACTGAATGAGATACCTGAGGAGCCAATTCTGATCACTATTGAGATACTGATGTACTCACTCTAGCTGTTAAATGAAAGGCATTTTTTGGCCATAGAAGCCAAACAGCAAATACATTATTCAGCTGTTGCTTCAGTGGAACTTGCAAGTGAAAAAGGAGAAATGACTCCAAGATTCAACTTACAGATGGTCATGGAGAAGCCTGGCATACGTAAGCCATAATAGAAGCTCACAGTATTTGAGCACATTTGCTTCTTTTGTACATAAGCAACTCGAACTCTTTAGGGTAATTGGGGTAGGAGTCAGAAATAACCCAGATAATCAGAAATAAATTGTACTGTCAGAAGAGCAACTATATCCATCTTTGGGAAAGCTTGCACACAGACTTCTGTGGAGCAGGGAAGCCTTTTAAGCTCAATGGCTAGAGCAAGACCTCCTGGAAGGCACATATGCTTTGCATTATAGACTGATCTAAAGCCAGGAACACTGGGGTAATGCAGGGTTCATGACGCACGTATCCCTACCTGGCCACTTTTTATGTTATGTATGGTAACACCCGGTCTAGTAAAGCTTGATTTAACTATGCCTGCCACCATAAAACTTTGGCTTGTTATCATTAAAACTGTTATCAGAGGCTTTCATCTGCCTTTATGTCAGCATTTAAATTTGGATTGAGATGCTCCAGTAGCATTTTATCAGAGTTGCTATTTCATGATTTTATGAAAGCTGTTTCTTTTACATGTGTTGCCTATAAATCTATGAAAAACAAAAACAAACGTGTGTCTACCTATATTATTGTAATCAATTTTTTAAAGTAGAAGTGGTTGGTAGTTACGTTTATAAGGAGAATGACATCCACCACTAATAGCAAATTTTGCATATGCCTTACACCTTTTATTTTCCCCAGAATAAATGATATTATAACCAGGTGGATCAACAGGGAATTAGACTCTAATTGTTTTTTAAATACTCATTATAAGAGTTATTATAAGTGAAACATACTCTATGAAAGTAAAAAGTTGCACTGCACGGTAAAAGAAAAATGTTATTACGCATATGCTTATTGAACAAACGGGCTTGGGAAAACTACATATGGAAAACCGAGCTTCTCCTCTTCCCCTGATGCAGGGCTAAGTCGGCCTGCCGATACACTGGGCAAAACGCTCCCTCTTGTGGCCTCCGCTGGGAAGCGATGGCAGGAGGAGGCTTGGGGCTGCTCAAGTCGCAAAGCCCCGGGCTGTCGGACTCGGGGTTTAATGTGTATTTATATACAGCAGGATTCCTCCTGCTAGGCTGATTCTGGGAGAGGAGCTCTGGCGGGATGTTTAACTTGGAGATTTTTTTTCCCTTGCTCGCCAGTCGCTTCTCTCTCCCCACTGGGCAGACTGACCAGGAGCCTGCTTGCCCAGAGCAGGAGCTCCTCACAGACACCAGCATCTCCTGAGGAAAAGGCCCAGGGAGAGCCACGGAGGTGCTGGGCCATAGGAGATGGAGGGATGGTGGTGGGATGGCAGGAAGAGGCGGCCGTGTGAACGTGTTGGACATCTACTGTCGGGCCTTGTGACTCTGCTGTCAGACCTCACAAAGCACAGAGCTGCTTGTAAAGCAGAAGGAGAAGCTGGATCCAAATGAAAGGGCGAATCAGGAATGTAGGGTTGGAGTTGGTCCCTAATGGCCAAGGTGGAAACGGGATAGCTGGTATGACCTGGAAGGCAGAGAGCGCTGAACATAGCTGGGCCTGAAAGGCTGGAGCAGGAGGGGAAGGCAGGGAGCTGGAGTAACAGGCAAGGGGCGAGAGGAGGAGCTGGCTCAGAGGAGGGAGGCTCCTCATCGCACAGTGACATAAAGGCAGTGAAGCAGGATTTCAGAAAAGCAGAGAACAATTAAGGTACACAAAAGGGCCGAGACACACCTACATTTCCAGAAGAGACAGCTCTCCATCCTCCTGCAGGTGCCTTGCTCGGTGCTTTCTTCTTCCTGATACCAGCATTTTCCTCCAATTCCTTGCAGACAGGAGGAAAAGCTGGAGATACTTTACACACCTTTAGTTACGACAAAGAAATGTCCAAAGGCTGCTTTGAATCCCCATATGGAGACATTTATCACATTTATCAGACACTTGTGACATTTTGATGCAGCAAAGTAACTGACGGGAGCCTTTGGTGGAAATTCTGATTGGGGGGTTGCGTGCACTCAGAGGCACATGACCTGATGTGTAGGTGTATTTAAAATGATGCTGGCTGATAAGTCAGCTCCCAGCTCAACTGGTGTAAACAGCAAACACATCCCCCCCCTCCCAAGCTGGTACCAGCAACAACTATTTCTTTTTCTTCTCCCCCCTCACATTATATTGCGCTGGCCTTGCAGCGACTGGGACGCCTTTTAGGACAGCCTTGACAGTGGTGGCCCGGAGGGCACCGGGTGACTTCCCCTGAGCCCGCAGCAGCCCTGACCGGGCCATTTTGTGGCTTATTTCTCGGCTAAATGCCCAAATGTCGAGTGTCACCCCGCCCGCCCGCCCGGCAGATACCGGGTCGGCGAGGCTCCGGCTGGGCTGCGGAGCAGGATTTCGCCCTCGGCTCTGCTCCGCTCCCGCTGGCACCCGCTTAATTTTATTTTTTATTTTGGTCTCCCTTCTCTTTTTTTTTTTCCTCGATTACCCCAATTTGACGGAAAACGCCGGGCCGGCCCCTCCGCTGCGTTTGGGCAGGCGTGGCACGGCTGCGGAGCAGAGCTTAGGCCGCCGGGGGGAGCCGGGATGCGGAGATGGGGCTTTTTAAAGGAGAAAAAAAAAAGAAAAAGAAAGGGTGTGTGTGAGGGGGTGGTGATGGTGGGGAGACTGAAATGAGGGCGGGCACACGAGGATGTGCGACATTTGGGGGCTCGTCCCTGTTGCCGCGGCTGCTCGCCCCCTCCCCGCACCGCACCGCATCGCCCTCGGGGAGAGCGGGGCGGGGGGCGGGGGGGGGGCTCCTCCTCGCAAGCCCACGCTACCACGCTGCAGCAAAACCGCCTCCCCTTCCCCCTTGCCTGAGCCCCCCCCCCTCCATTTTGTCCCCGCCCGGCCGCGCCCCTCCCGCCCCACGGCGAGGAAATGTCCCCGTTCCCCCCCAGCCCCCCGGCCCCGCGATGCTCGGGGTCGCCCCTCAGCTGCTGGAGCGCCCCAGTGCTGGGTCTCTTCTCCCTCTCCCCCCGTCCACCCCTTCGCTGTCCCCCGTCCCCTTTGTTCCCCCGGCTCAGCGCCCCCTCCTCAATCCCTCCGGCATCACAGCACACAGATTTTTCGGGGCAAACCCCTCTCCCCTTCCCATCCCCGACGGGCTCCTTCTTCCCCCGAGGCTTTGGGTGTGGGTTTTTTTTTGGGGGGTGGGGGGATTAAGGATGCAAGGTGCGGCTGCGGACCCCCGCAAACCCCCGTCTCCGTGCGCCCCCTAAGCGTGAGCTCCGCGCAGCGCAGCGAGCCCCCGAAATAAATAAATAAGTGCGGGTGGCTTTTGAACTGCCCACAGACTGTCACAGAGAGAGAAGGGGGGGGGTAGGAGGGGGAAGGGAGGGAAAGAGGGAGGGGGAGAGAGAGCGAGAAATGCAGAGGCAGCAGCCGCGGTAGCGGCGGCATTGCTCCAGCAGGCACCAGGCACTCCAGTGCCGGGCGGCGAGCGGGGGAGCCGCAGCGCTCGGAGCGGGGCGAGCGGGCACAGGGCCACCCGGGGCGCTCGGTGACACGGCCACACGCGGACACGAGAGGGGCACGGAGGAGAGGCACGCAAGGTAACACGCGGGGAGCCCCGCTCGTGCCGTTTGCGGGGCAGAACCGGAGAGTCTTGCCTTTATTTTTATTTTTTTATTATTATTATTCCCCCCCCCCCCCCCGGTGTCTCAGGTGTGGGGAGAGGGGCTCCTGAAGCTGGGGTGGTGGTGGTGGTGGTGATGTGGGTGGGGGGGTGGGGGGCTGCCTCCCCCGGCGCGTTTGGGGTGCGGTGCTGCGAGGAGCGGGGTTCCTCGAGAGGGAAGGCGCCGGGCACCGAATTCCTTCGAGGCACAAAACGGGATTTCCGAGGAATTTAAACGCCCCGATCGCGCGTTCCCTGGGGGGTGGCGGGAAGCCATGGGTGTGGTGGGAAGAAAAATGGAATAAAATAATAAAATAAAATAAAAAAGGGGGGGGGGGTGTAAGAGGCTTTTGCACCCCGTTCCCTCTCGCCGCCTGGGGTCCACTCCCGAGGGGAGGGGGCCGAAAAACGAAGCCCGGGGGCGGCCGAGCCCGGCCCCCCATAGGGGCGGCGGTGCTGCGGGGGGCTCCGCTCCGTGCCGTGCCGGTCCCCATTCCCCCCCATATTCCCCCATTATCTCCCCATTGTGTCCGGCACCCAGGCGATGGTTTTCGGGCGGGGGCTGCCCACGCCGCCACCACCACGCGTGGGCGCGGCAGCCCACGGGTGTCGTGCCGGTGCCGTGCTGGTGCTGCGGGAGCAGCGCCCGGATGCGCTCGGCCATGAATATTCATCGAGTGCCTTCTCCCGACATATTTACCCCCCCTTCCCTCCCCCCAATTTATCACATTCCCCCCCCCCCCCCCTAGCGAGGAAGCTGCGCCCCCCTGGAGCCGTGCCCCTCTTCCCCACGACGTGCCGCCTTTCCCCACGCACTCGCGTGTCCCAAACGCCCCCGGCACGGTCCTGGGGGGGAGCCGGGGTGCGGTGGGGGTCGCGGGGGGGCTCCCCGCCGCCGGGGGGGCGCAGCCGCCCCTTCCTTTGTCTCTGCCCGGCGCATGCGCGGGGCCCGCCCCGCCGAGGATGGGGATGGGGAGGAACAAAGGCGCCCCCCCCCGCAGCCCCTCCTTTTTCCCCGGGGGGCTCCCGAACCCCCTCGGCCCCTCTCGCTGCGCCCTGAGGGAGCGAGCGCGGAAAATGGGGCGAGGGCGGGCGGGCGGCGCTGCCCCTCCTGCGGGCAGGGGGGTGCTCGGCTGCGGCACCCGCTCGGCAGGGCCGTGCACGGGGGGGGGGCTTTTCGGCGGAGGGGCGTGGGGGGGGGGGGGCTGTGATTTATGCGCTGCGGTTCACTGCCACGCGAGGGATGTCGCGGAGAAGCCCCGCTTCCACCTAGGGGGAGCCAGCGGCGCTCCCGGCTGCCGGGCGGCCTCTGGAGCATCCCCCTCTGCTCGCCCTCCCCGGGAGGATCCTGCCAGTGCGACATCTTGAAAGCTCTTTTGTTCCGATGGCTGCACCTCGGGGTTGGCACCGCTGCCCGTTCCTCCTCCGCCCCCCTTATTCCCCAGTGGGGCCCGTGCTCAGGACTGGGGCACCAGGTCCTGCAGCCCTCCTGCAGCCTGTTGTGAAGTGGGAAATTTTGCCAGCTGGCAACCTGCGAGGCTCTGCCCGCAGAGAAACGATACACTCGCCAGGCTCAAAGATGACAAAAGAATCTCGCAAGCGGGCTCCCACATGGAGGGCGGCCGTGGGGTTTTGCTGCTTCCCCTCTGGGGCTGCGGACGTGAGCTGCAGAGCGCACACCCTGGGGCCTCCGGCTGCGACCACTTGGTGTTTCCAGTGAAGGCCACTTCTGGAGAAGCACAGCCATCAGAGCCCTCAAACCTGTGGCAGAGCGGCTTCTCTGCCTGCCAGGTGCTGCCCAGAGCCACGGGCAGGCTTCAGGCACGGTGGGTTTGTCCCTTGAGCACGCAGGACCGTGGGCTGGGAGTGCCATACGCAGGGAGATGCGGCATCTGCTGCTCTGCTGCTGCTGCTCTCCATACCTGCGGATCCCTTTGTGCCTTCGAGGATGTTGCTCACAGCCCCCAAGCTCTAGCTGGGGGTAGGAGGGGGAGAGGAATGCAGCCAGGATATGACCAGAGGTTTTTTTTTTTTACGCTTTGCTCTGCCTGCTCCTCATGGCATGGAGCGTCGGACGAGCGAGGAGCTTTGCTTTGTGATCGACCAGCCGATGGGATTGTACGCAGCAAACACCTCCTTTTGGCGTGGCTGTTGTAGTTTTGCTGGAGAGCACTGGCTGTGCTGTGGATGGAATAAGCCCAAAGAGAGGGGAAATTCTTGGTGGCTCTGTCTATTCTTGTATGCTTCATGTGTGAGATAGCCGATTGTGTAATTTGGGGAATTTGTTTATGCATAGCTGCCAAAAAGCAATCACGCAGCAGTTTCTTCTGTTGATATGAATCTCTGAGAGTATCATATCCTCACATCCAGTTGAAAAGGAATCGGCATTAAAACTGGTAAAACTACTGGCCCAGTTATTGCGTGAAGCAGTGACCAGGTGTGGTTTTTGTGTATTTTTTTTTTTCCCTTCTTCTCTTTCCGTGCCTCTTAGCATCTGAAATGCAACACCCACTAAAGCAACCTGGTACTAACAGGCAGATTTATCTCAAGAGAGTGGCACACCTTTGGAGCATACCCTTTTCCTGAGGTTACAGCGTGCACACCCCATAATTTCACAACTGATTAGAACTGTCTGTCCTTAAGTATTTGTCAGTTTTGGTCTTTCAACATTAAGCCTCTGGAATAAATCGTATTTTCTGAGTGAAGCTCCTTGTATTCGTGCTGTGTTCCAGTGGTAGATTTGCCCCATGCAGTGAACCGTGAAGTCCTTCAGCAGAGCCTCCTGTGTACAAGACAGCTTCAGACCAAACAATGCAAAATTCTTCTCTTGTGCTGGCATCCACACATGTCCCAATGGGGCACACAGAGGGACAGAAGCTGGCACAAAGAACAGGCTGCAGGGCAGAAGCAGGCTTTGCCATGAAATCGTGGGAGAGCTTCTTTGCAAGGCTTTGACTACCATGGAGCTGCTAACTACTTGGAAACTTTATGTTTCGTGTTGATGTCACATAGTTTTGAATACAAGAATTTCAGAGTTTTTCTTTCCAGGAATTTGTATATACAGATTTGTGTGAAAATCCTTGGACTTGACTTGGGTCTTGATTTAGGTCTTTAAGTGTGAATGTAGTGTCCCTGGGTGCTCTGCAAATTTAATGGTTTAAGCCTGAGTGCTTCAAGTAAGAAAAAGGGGATGCTATTCAAATGCAACAGAGACTTACCAACCAATATTCAAGGCCCTACCTTCTTTCCTGCAGGGGCAGTAAAGGCAGGCCATTTTGAAGTACTGTCTGCATCAAGACAGCTTCATAACTAAAGAAGGAAATCTTAGGAGGGGCTTGGGTTATTTCTTTTGTGTCAATCAGTAATGACAAGAATGAAGTAACAACTAGAGAAATCAAAGAAATTCCTGAAAGCATTAGAGACTTGAAAATAGAAACCATATGCAGCATAATAGAGGTTTCATGCATTAGTAGGAAATGCTTTCAAGATTTAAAAAAACGCAGAGGGAAGAAGGGGAAAAGCACCTCGTGCAGGATGGAATGAACATTAAAGTCTTCTCTACGGCATCTTGTATCATGCAGCTGCCTTTCTTAAAAGCGTGATGCCAGCTAAGCTTCTTGCTTCAAGATGGAGAAATGTGGTTTGTATAAAAACGTAGCTATTGGTTGATATTTGTGATATGAAAATGTGTAAGTTCAAAATAGAAACTGATTGATAGCAATGTGATTCCTCAAACATGAAAGATTACTGACTTGCCAGAATCTGAAAATAAAATCCTTTGACTTTTTTTCAGCACACCAATAAATGTAAAGAGATACTAATTTTTAACACATGTGGAGCCGTCAGGTTCTGCCTGGGGGCAAGATGTGTAGTAACTCCCTGTTAAGTACGGTTAATGGAATTTAAGTCTGAGGAAACAGTTTTATTAATAAAACCCTTCTGTCTTAGGATATAAATCAGGGGCAGATCTCTTTTGATGTGTTTGGTGTTGGATTCTGCAGAGTCAAAGTGCAGCAGGCTGCACCGTTGACCGGACTTGTGGGGTGTCGACTGCCAAGTACCTCACCGGTACTGTAGTGCTGGGCTAGACACGTGTTTTTTGGGTACATGTTGCCTAGTTTAGATTTTAGCCTTGTACGTAGTGACACGTATGAATATGATCTGCTGATCCAGGGATTTTATTATTTTTTTTGTTAATTCTTGTTTTTTTATTATTATTATTACTATTATTATTATTATTATTATTATTACTATTATTATTATTATTATTTAATATCCTATAGGGATTTGAATGTATTTTCAAAAGATGTAATTTTTTGTACGATTCCCTAGCAGTTGTTTAGAGCAGCATGCCCTTGGTGCTTAATGCAAACTGTATGTCTGATGGTGGGAGCTTCATTTTGATTAACGACTGAATGTGTAGTAAGATTGGGCCTCAAACACCTACCTTCTGCTACTTACAGAGGTGTGTTGATAGATGCTTGCTAATGAGGTCATGGTGCTGGTAGCAGTACCTACGCGTTGGTGTGAGGAGGATGTCAATGCAACACTGAAGCAAAGCTTTTTACTCCAAGCAAAAGCCAAATGACTGTAGGGGGAAAGCTTGCCATAGGATTACTTTTAATGGCAGAAATGTATGCCATCATGTCTTTACATGACAAATGGAAGCTGCTCCTACACAAGTAGTGAAATCAGGGGGCTGTTGGCCATCTTCTGTTTCAACAGACCTTAAATACACAGTGGGATGTAGAGTATAAGCCCTTCAAAGGCTAGAGCCTGTTTTATCAGTTTATTTTCTGCTATTACTGTTTTCCTTGAGGGACTGGTTGCTGAAGGAGAGGCTTCTATTCAAAATTACAGCTTGATGTTATTAACTGTTTTAAGATAAAGTGGACGGTCACATAGTAGTTTGCTGTAGATTTGTATTTGCTAGACAAATTTAAGATGATTGCTGAACTATGGAGAACAAATGAAGCAGCATTAGACAAAACAGAACAGATCAACAATAACAGAACTGATACATGTCTCTTTCACTATCTACTTTAGAAAAGCGCACACAAAACAAGACCAAATCAAGATGTAGTGAAAACCCCCAGTTACAAACATGCAGTCAGCATGGGAGGGTAAAATCATGACAAACATGTCATGTACATCATGTACATCTGTTTATCCAAGATAGGCTGGAGCCTGAGAAATGCTACATCAGCTTCCTGTAATCACAGTTCCTCAGAGCAGTTAAGCACGTCATTCTGGGAGAAAAACAAAACAACAAAACAGGCTAAAGGTGGTACAAAACTAGGAATCTGGAAACAGAGAGGATGAATGCTGTCACCATTAGACGTGATGGTCAGATGATTATGGCATTCCCCATTAGTAAGCAAAGTTTCCTGCTGCTTGTGCTTTGGCCAGCACTGGTAAGTGCATGACTGACTTCTGCTGCTGGTTGGGCTGAGCTGGTGGGAGGAAGCAAATTCAGTGAGCTCTGAGATGGCGAAAGCAGCTCTTCTGGGTTTCTTGCTTTCACCACAAAAGCTGAGGCAAATAGGGAGGTTGTGCTAGGTACTCTAAACAGGTTTCTGAAGCAGATGGGCTGAGAGAGTGGGGCTGGTGCTCCTCCAGCAGCATCGCTCAGCCCTGGGTGTGTGCTCGGCACCAGTGAATGAACAGCCTGTGCTGGGGACAGCTGGTCTCACTGAGGTGTCTGTGAGAAGAGCTGCCTGCTGAGTTTTACTTTCATTTGGAGATCTGCAAGCCGTGTGAAGGGAAGGAGACTACAGGTCCCCAGGGAGTAATAACGAGAACCTGGCCAGATTTCCCAGCTTCTTCCATTCCATCTTTTCATTGAGAGGCAGTAGAACACAGTGGTGGTTCGTAGCTTTGTTTTACAAGGAATTTTCACTAGGAGCATGTGTTGTCAGTGAAGCCTCCACAGTGTACTTGAGTGCTTGGGATCTGAGCCTCTAATTCAAGTCCCTAAATTAGCAGACTGAAGCAAATGTGGAACCTCTTACCTTGCCTGCTGCAGCTTGTGTATGCTCTGCATAACTCCAGGATTCACAGCCAAGGGCATCCTGATGCCTCTAGAAAGCTGCATGTAGGATGTGGGAGCTCAAGGAGTGTGACAAGGAGTTGTCCATGCAGACAATTTTTTTTTTTTCTGATGGATCTGATGCCTGCAGTTCATGGGATAAGAAGAACTTATCCATTCTCTGTTCCTGCACTCTGCATTTCTCCTTTCCCACCTCATGGATCTTCATCTTGAAGAAGACCATCGTACAGTTCAGAAGGATCAGCAGAACCTGTTTTAAGCTGCTTGTGATCATCTGATGTTCCAACCAGTCTTGGATTGCTAAAATAACCATTTTGGTGTTTTTCTCAGTGCTAGGCTCCATAGGTGATATTTAGAGTAGCATTTAGCTTTCAGCATAGTGGCCCAAGCTTTACATGCAGTTGCCTTGGACTGATGACATTGTCTTAATGAATAGTGCTTTTAGAACCAAGCAAAGTATGTGCAGCCCTATTGTGCACTCAAATATAATAGGTCACCCGCATGTACTCTTTTCCAGTGCATGTAATATTAAAATCTACAACAGTGCTCAAGAGAACTAACATTACAACAACGTTTTTGTAAGCACTAGAACAATTATTAGGTCAGTGAAAGTTCAGTTGTCATTCTCTCCTCTGGACAAGCTGTTTGATGATGGCTTTATGAACAAATTATTGATGGCAATGATAAGAGGAGCGTGGTGCTCCTCATGGTCTCTCATGCCTGACCAAGCAATAGAGTGACAATGGCAATCCACAAAACCATGATGTCTTGAAAGTGGCCTTCAGTACAGACGTAGCTTCTGTTACCAAGGATTCAAACTACACTGCAAATCACCTTCAGATATTTGTTTTGTAAACATCTCTTGAAACGATGCTGCCAACAAAGCATTGTGGAGAAACCATATCCAGTCAACAAATTATAAATATAATGGATTTCTCCTGCTTGAAGCAGGCTAAACATCACAACTTAAAATACTTGCCTCCTCTGTTCTGCCATGGAGTGGTACATGGAGGATGGTGTTGAGGGGCACAAAGTGGCTTTGCGTGCCCTCCCACAGTCATTGACTGAGCATCTGAGCCTCTCAACATCTAAAACAGAGAAGCAACAAGTAGTGAAGGAGGAGTAGTGAAATAGCTCACCAGTTCTGCACTAACAGATTTGTGGTTTGGAAAAAAACCCTGTCCATGAGTTTGCTTTGAAACAATGACAGTAAATTTATGGTCTGAGAATAGAAATATTTATCTCAGCAGCTTTTATTTCCTTTCTACTTCAAACAGAAAGCTCTTTGGCATGGTTGCTCCTGGTTAAAGAAGCCACTTGATATACTTTCTTATAGGAACTTTGTATTTTAACATGTTGGGATACATCTTATATATCTCTGTGCATACCATGTATTTGTAAATGTGTCACAGTAAAAAGAGTTCAAAGGTCTTCAAGTTAGTACTTTTCATTCATTTTTTATTATTATTTTTTTCAGCTAACTTTGGCTCTGTACCCTTCCTTGTAATAACATTGCAGATAGTTTTTCTGTTAAATTATTACACTGGTTATGTTGCCATTTCTTTTGGCTATCCTCTCTAGAAGTCCATATTTGCAGCTGGGAACTAACACAACGCATTTCACAGAACATCTCATTAATTGCACATTAACATGCAATATGTGCATTAGCAGATACACAGAATGCAGTAAGGTCTATGGCATAAGCTTTAAGTGTAGTCTCATTCCTTTGTAATAAGCAGGAATATGAGTACAGAATGCCTTTAAAAACTTTAATTTTAAGCTCTAAAATTAATAATGTTACAGGACCCCCACTGTTTGCATGGAGGGTTCCCAAATCTAGATGTGCACTAAAGTGAGATCATATCAACACGAGAACTTGATCATAAAAAGTATTTTATGCAAATCCTATGACAATATAGACATCTTGGAGTTCTTCCAGCCAAAAGCATTCAACACTTCTAACTTTTTATTGCTTAAAAAAAATATTCACGTGGTTTCTCCTTCTGCCGAGTGCAAGAGAATTGGTGGTTTCTTTTTTTTTTTTTTTTTTAATTTTTTTTAATAATGGTGTTTTATTTTTAAGCAAAAAAGGGCTCATGACTAAGTGAAAAAAATAAATAAATCTGTGGTAGCTCACCTTGCCAGTCTTATTTTCAAGAAGAACTAGATTTGTTTGATTCCTGTAGGACATTAAACAAATTGCCACAAGATCAGAATTAAACTACATTAGTGAGGTGCAAACCACTTTTTTTTTTTTTTTTTTTTTTGGGCGGGGGGGGAGGGACAGGGCATACTTGCTATTATAATAGAGAAAGCTTGTTTGTTAAGCTGGGGCTTTTCTGGGCTGCATATCACATGAAGGCCGGTAGCTGTCACAGCCACAAAGGCCTGAGCTTCTTTCATGGAGAAACCTTTCTTCGGATCTACTTCTAATTGCTTGAGATTTTCATTGTGCCCAGATAAAGCATCACATCCATAAGTGATGGAGACAACAACACAACTGCTGTGCAAATTCATTATGAATGCCAGCAAGATGGGTCATTTGGCCATGTTCAGGCCAAATGAGTTCATGATGGCAAATATTTATGCCTTTTTTCTAAAGCACAGGTTTGGTTTCAAGTACCTGGTGGTTTTTCGAGTTGCAGCAAATTCTCAATCCTCCCTGCTTTTGAAGCTCCTTTCCAGCACCTCTGGGGCCTGACCATGGGTCCGCTACAAGCTGCCCCCAGCATTTTCATGGTTCTGTTTCTGAGCTGCAGGTTCCCAGCTTGCATCTCCTGTCTGTCCCACCCTGCCAGCTCCAGAAACCTTCTCTCCTCTGACCAGTGTCAGGGACTCCCCCAGGGAAGGAGCTCTTCTGGTCACTTGAGTCTTCTTCTTAAAGCAAACAAATAAAATGAGACTGTCCGCTGGAGTTTTCTGTGCTGTCTGGCTTTGGTAGGACCTTATTTGTGGGGCATACGCAGTCTAAAGTGCCAGACATCTTTGATTCCTTGCACTGGAAAGGAGACCAAATAGCTAACTTAATTATTACAAATGTCCTGCTTTATCTTAATTAATCTAGCCATATGATTCAGGTTCCCCAATCTAATTATCTGGGGAGATAGTTAAATATAACTTCATGTATCTAGGCGCATTTAGCTATTCATGGTTAAATCTGCTCACGGTTCCTAAGAGACTATATTTCAAAGTTACAGAATCACAGTTGAGAATAATAGCCGCCCTTCATCTGAAATGAAAAATAGAGAGAGTTCATCTTAATTAACGTGGTGGAATAAGTTTTTGTGTTAATAGTACACCTCATAATTTACAATCACCTTCAAGTCTCTCGTGAAAACAAGCAGACATCTTTTCCTGTTCTGACACAGAGGACTACCAAGTAGTTGTGCTGTACACAAAAAATGGGATTTCCACTGTTTGAGCAAATAAACATAATTTTAGAACATATGTGGTAAACATTTGCCCTTTCCTCTGTAACAGATGGGAGATGGTCAGCACTGAGTTAAAATAATCCGAATAATTTGAAAATAATAAATCATAGTAAAAATTCCATGTCTGTGGGAACATTTCTAATAAAGTCATTGTAGCCATGTGATCAGAATTACAATAAAGAAGACTTTGTTGACCAGTGATGGATAAGAATAAAAGTGTTCCACTAAATGTTAACAACCATAATAGAATAAACTGCCTATAACTATCCTAAAATGAACATCTAAGAATTTCCTTTCATATACTATGTGTAGAACTTATAAACATATTACTTTTGTGGGTCATACGCCCCATACAAGGTTGGACTTGGTGCTTAGGGACATGGTTTAGTGGGTGACATTGGTAGTAGAGGGATAGTTGGACCAGATGATCTTGGAGGTCTTTTCCAACCTTAATGATTCTATGATTCTACAAGAGAGACATCATTCAAATGGATGAACACGTACACATTGAGAACAATCAAGCAGAATCTGTGAAAGGAAAAAAATGAATAGGTTGGTTTTGAGCAGTGTAAAGAAGAGAATGATTATTTTAAGAGCAGGTAAGAACTGCCAGCGAGGCATCACTTCAATGGAAGTCACTCTTCTGCCTTGAAGCAGAAAGGGGGATTATCCAGACTGCTTTTGAGGTCCTTCCCTGCCTACAGTTTGTGGGATCAGGCACAGGAGAGACGTTTGGGGTGAGCTTGTTCTGGAATGCAAGGGAATTAGTTCTGTTGAAAAACAACTGTTCCCAAATGTGCCAATTTATTAGCAATATGTATGAGCTCTGCTAAAGTAGAGATCAAAGATAAACTTCCACTAATATGAAATACACAAATAAAGCTTTTCTAAAGCTGGTACAAAGAGATTTAATTTATTGATGCTGGACAGCAGAGGCCGTTAAACAGAGATTTCTGTTGGGTACTGCTGACAGAATTCTTGAAATGTGCTGTACATTTGAGTCTATTCTTCAAATTAGGGCTGATGTAAAAGAAGCGGAATAAAGCTTACAAAAATGATTGAGGCTTTTCAGTTACTAAATTTTATTTCAGGATGGTAATATGTAGTCGCGTGGGTATGTGTGAAAATTATTCTCTGTAATCCCAGAAAGAAATTTTGTAACTGCAGCTGAGAATGGCTGTGTGATGCTGGTTGGTAGGACACAAGTACATCCTTTGTTACTTAATCTATAGGCTGCAGAAACGTTTATGGGGTTGTTCCACAGATGAGTAGAGAATCTAACTGCATAACAAAGGCTATACACACATTTTCAACACATGGTTGCTCAAACTTAATGGCATAATAACAATAGCTTTGAAGGTTAAGCCTGATATAAATTAGACTCATTTCTAAAGAAATCCTTGGTGTGTATTCATAAATGGTTTTGAATAGACTTAATGTTTAGCTGAACAAACACCTCTGTGCAATCTGTTTTGTGTGCAGGTGGGCAGCTGCAGTTGAAGTTCCTGGGTCAATACCAAGGGCTGCCCAAGCTGCAGCTACTTGGGATTGTGTGTTTGAACTCTGTCAACCTTTTGCACCTGAATGCAACCTGAGACTTATTTAGTTTCCATATGTGCTTACTGAAAATAGTGGTGTGCTCTTCAGAAGCAATTGCAGGAGTTGTGTGTATGCTTCTGTTGGATGAATCAGATTCTTGGCTAGTTGCCCGCATCTTGGTGTTATTAGAGATGAGGAAATGTTCACCTTTGTTCAGCTGCTAATTGTCAGACTGTTCAGCTCAGTATGGATTTCGAGCTGTGCACAACAGTGCTTTGGCATTCTCTGAAGTGAATCTCTCACAGAGGGAGATGTGTTTTGGGGGCAGAGCTAGAGCTGTGGGCTTGATTCTGGCTCTATTTACCTGCTTGATCAGAAAGTATTTGCTCTGAATGTAATTGAGTTGTACCAGTACAGTCAGAGCAGTGAGCTGCTGGAACACCAGGGTAATTTGAGTGGTTGGATGTGCAGCACTGATTGGGTCTGGTGTTCTGATGTGATACAGCAATGCCTGTGTTTGCAATCATAATACGCAAGCATTTCCGAAAACATTAAATCCAAGTGTTTTGTCATCTGTTTGCTTTTCTTCCTCAGTTCCTTTAACACACTAATGGTAGGTGAACTTGGATAATTTTGGTGTTGAAAGCAAGTTTCATACTGCCTGAAGAGGAAGAAGGATTATCTTTTTAATCTGTAGAATTTAAGTGTGTGCAGCAGTGCAATATTCATGTTGAGTAGATAGGTCAGAAAAAAAATATATGCCTTAGGTTAGGATTCCTTTGGTCAGAGACAAAATCCCTGGCATTAGGTCTTACTAATATTAATAAGCTTATATAAACTGGTACAAAGGGCTGCAGAAGAATGGTCTGAGCAGCCTTTTTTTTTTTTTTTTTTTTCCTGTGCATGGACCTCTGCATCAGAAACAGGCCTCGCAATGACAGCATGAGGGAAAGGAGCTTGTAATAGAGGTATTAAGCTATCCTGCTATGCCATGATATAGGCCAGGGACGGTGGAGAGCACATGCTGGTGTGCGTGCAGGCAGAGCTCTCTTGCTTCTCTGCAGACACTATTGAATGAAGAGGTGAGCTGGGGTGGTCACAGGGCTCCTCCTGATTATACTGGGTTAGAGGCAGCACTTTGAGCCCAAGCTGTAGTTAATGGATGAATCTGGTTTAGGTAAAACTGTTCACAAGTGGTCCAACCAAGCCTCTCTCACCAGCTGCTTTATGGAGCTCTTCAGTACAAGCAGTAAGTAAGCAAGACGAAGTGCTAAAAATGACCACACTGGCACCTAATTCAGGGGATATGCCCTAGAAAATATTTTTTATCTTCAAGTATTATGTGAATGCCAGTGTTTAGACTCCAGAGCCGGTCTGGTTTTTCATAGAGAAATTTGTGACATGTATAAACCAGGAATGGCTGACGTAATTGGTGTGCTTCTGCAAAAAAAAACACTTGTCTACTTAAGAGACAGGCCAATGAAAATAAACATGAACTTTAAAAACAACCCTCAAGTTTGTATTCCAAGGTTAGAGTATGCTTCTGAGACTACTATCTGCCACAGTAGGATAGTAAAAACATTTGCATTTTTTGAGAAAAAGTAACTAACCACAGTTCATACCATTTTCAAGTTTACAACTAAAGCATGCAATAGCATACAAGTCCTATGGACTAGTAAGTGTTATTTTAAGAAAGGCATATATCACATGCCTGTTGGTAAAACACCGTGAAGATGTGCAGCAGTAAGAAAACTCATTGCACGAAGTGTAGCGTGACCTATTTGACATTTGAATGTATTTTGGTAGATTTTGTAGATTCCTGTATAGTACCGCATCCTGTGCATTTTTCGACCTAATAGGAAGTGTAACAGTGATAGGAGGAAAGTTTAAATAAAATCCTATCAACATTTCCTAGTCAAATAAAGAATGTATTTATTTATTTATTTATTATTATTAATATTATTTTTATTTTATTTATTATTTTAAAGACATTGTGATTAAAAAGTCTGAACTTTGAACATGACACTGGAGCCAGCTGGAAACCTCTCAGTGAAATGTTTTATGCTGGAAAATGTTTGAGTTCTTGCAGCTCAGCATCTGTAGGAATAATACAGGTTTTGATTTCTAGCTGAAATAAAGGTCAGTCTTACCCACCTTGGGCTAGTTAATCATTTAATGTATAAGCAACCCATGCGGGAAGCAAAGGTTCAAATTTTTGTTGTTGCTGATCCCAGCTGGGGGGTTTAGTCTTGTCTTCCATAAAGCAAGTGAACAATCTACTCAGCAGACTGGTGTCCAGTTTCGGTTGGGTGAGTCTGAGCAGCTGCTGACAGAGCTGGTTACTCCATGCTGTATAAACTACCACCTGTCTGGAGATCACCTGTGCTCAGAGGTGATGAATGTCGAGGTTCAGGTCTGAACTGGACAGAGAAAAGAGCTGAACCGTGCTCACTTTCAGATGAAGTGACAGTTTCAGCAGAGGGCTTGAACCTGTGGCTAATTCTTTACTTGTCCGACTGCAAAAGTTCATATAAAAATGCCCCAAATACCAATCTTTCAGGGGATTAGAGAGCATTTTTCTATGTAGCTGTAGTATAAAACCAGTGTCTTTGTTTGAATTCATAAACGAAATATGCAGTCCTTCTGTCGTTTTGCAGTGTTTGATTTGTAGGTGTTTCCGGGAAGATGTTCAAGTCCCAAGTGCCAATTAAGTGCCCATCATGAATCTTAACCACGGAGCTGGTCCCACTACTTTAAGTTAGAGTTAGATGATGTACTATGGAAATTTGAAATGTTCATTGCAAGATGTGGGAGTTCTTATTTGAGATCTAATTCTGTCTGCAGTGTTAGATACTTCTAGCAGCCCCTTGGGGTGACTCGCTGCTTGCTCCCCCCTGTTTGCTTGTTTGCTGTTTCTGGCTGGGCTTCTTTTGCTCCCAGCTGGGTGAGCTGAATCGCCTTGCCCCAGGGCTCTGCTAAGA
The DNA here is from genome assembly GCF_047663525.1 of Anas platyrhynchos. NCBI lineage: Eukaryota > Metazoa > Chordata > Aves > Anseriformes > Anatidae > Anas > Anas platyrhynchos. Next base: position 87,779,531 of record NC_092588.1, on the reverse strand, counting down.
GCCAGACCAGCTGCGAAGAAAGGGGAATGGGCAGTGGGCCCGTCCTGCTGGAAACAGCAAGCTATTTAATTTGGCTTAGTGCATCACTGAGCTGCACATCCATCTCATGGTCTTAATGGTTTTTAATGTTGTTCCTCTAAGCATGTTTTTCATCTAAAAACATATTTTTAAAGAGTATCCACCATATGAACATGGAAACATCACATAATGGGTCTTAAAAAAAATTGCATAAGCTTCTGCAAATTAAAAGCAATTGTGAAATTTTCCAGTAAAATGCTTTTTGGTTTAAAATCTATTGAGTGAATTTTTGCAGTGCCAAAGGTCTAAATCTACCCAAAGATCACTGAATTTCTAAACTGACAATGGAGTTCAGAAATGAATTAACTCCATTGGTCTGTAAAGACCATTTACATCTCTTACATCAGTTTCTATTTTGTCTAAATTAAGATCAACTCAAATCTTAAGCTTCCTTTTTAAGTTGTTTCAATTCATGTAAGGCAAGCGATAACTGTTATGGCTTATAAGGTGTTCATCTGAGTTGAGAATGATGTATAAAACTCAGATGTGAGTAAAGTGGTGCAGTGACTAAAGAAATGCCTAGGAGCATCTGACACTTCTGGCCTTGGGCAGGAGCCAGACATAGATATTGTGATCCTGGCTCTGCAAGAGAGCTACAGAAGCAAGAACTAAATTCTTGCTTTAATGTTGTCTTTTTATTCAAATATTAAAAGTAATGAGTAGGTTGTAATGATAAAACCATCACATTGGACTGACAACTTGGGTTCATGCTTTCAAGTGTTTCTTAATGTTCATTTAATGCTGACTGTGGGGAATCAGGGGGATTTCCATCAGTTTTAATCAAGAGGACTAAAATTTTAATTCCTAATACATATTTATAATCTCTTCAAAGGACCATTTATTTATTTATTTATTTGTTTTTATATATATATATATATTATTTTTTTTTTTCCAATACAAGAGCCACTCATAGTTTGGTTGAAAAGATAAAGGATATTTTAGCTCAACTGTTTTAATCTGTAATTCCTGACTCCCATTACAAACCAGGTCGTTGAGAGTACAGATACTTCTCAATAGAATTAGAGCAGTAAGGCAGCAATAGAAATGTGTTGCACATAACAAATTGCTACACTGGTGCTGGTGTAGGAAATCCTTTACACTGTAAAGGGGAACTTAGCACTGCTTATGAAATGTCTTATCCTGAAGATAGCTACTCAGAATAATTTATGAATGTGTGTAGTTTTCTCACGTAGCTTATTTACACAAAGTCCGTAAAACTGAGCTTCAGTCTGCACAGCTTTTTTGTAGTTATGTCTGCTGTGTCAGCCATTTGGCTGCAGGAGAGCTGCAACGCTTGCTGGAAGGAGGGGAGTCAGCGCTGTTAGCCAAGCACAAGATGGTTTGTCAGGAGGGAGAGGGAAGTGGTGCTGTTCCTGTGTAAAGCTGTGTTTTGTGCGGCGAGCCCAGCTGCTATACGAGCTTTTCATATAATAAAGCATCAGGTAATGTCTGCTTACTGAAACTCCTTAAGAACTGTTTTCCACCATGTCCTGAGGCAATATAGTAAGACAGGATTATTGCTGGGATTTCTGAGAAACCAACTGCAAGTGAATTTCTTACCTGATTTTATCCTGAAGTGGAGAACAGTTGGACTTGTCCTAATCCATCAGATCTACAGCTCTGGATCTACAAATTTCTGCTGGGTTATGTTGTGGCCTTAAAACCAGGGATATGTCTGTAATGTGATTGGTAGCTTCACAAGTGCTGGAGTTAGCTCCATTCCCAGCAGCACGTTGCTGTGTTCATGTGGAAGCTCTGTGGGAGCTAATTTTATCCTTCTGAGAATGTTTAGCAGCCTCTTGTAGAATTTCACATGTATTTTACCTTGCTGCTTCCTCTAATGTGGGCACCAACACGTTATGCTGCTTTGTGCCCCATAGTTCTGCCTCCTAACTAGCTGTCTCAGAACTAACTTCAGTGTTGCAATGCCTGGATTTGCCTTGCTCCACTCTTTTAAACTGAATTAAATTGAATAAATATAACAGCAATTTAAAAAAAAAAAAAAAGCGTTGAATGTGTGAGTTTTATCTTTCACTATAAAGCTTAGATTTTATGCACGTGGCTCTGCAGAAATGCTTGTAAAATCTAAGAGCCCTTCTTAACTTCAGCCCTCAGTAATTGAATATGTACAATTGCAGCATGGCAACATGAGAGATGATGCTAATGATGGAGATCCCACCACCTTACATTTGCACACTTCTGTAAATGACTGGCATGATAGGGGCTGGTTGTAAGCTAGCTCAGGGCATGGCAGTTGTATGGCAGTTCAGGGGTCATAAATCTGCAGAAAATGTGCAAGGAGCAGTGTGAATAGTTCACTCACACGGTTCTTCAGGCTGCTATAGCTCACACCACTACCAGCACCTGGCGTAGCAGGCGTTAAAGCCAGGCTGCACGCGTCTGCATTTTAGGTGGTCTGGTACAAACCCATGCCTGATGAGTCCTTGGAGCACTCTGCCCAATGCAGGTTTGATTAAAAATCCCTTCATTTAAAGGGCATTAGAGTCTATGGAGGCTGCTGCCTCTGAGAGGAAGAAAGGTGTCTCTTTGAGAAGAACGTCTTGAGATGAGGAAGAAACTATGTTCATCTTGAGCTGAAACTCAAATGAGAATGATATCTAATCACTACAGCAATCCAGTCTGAATATTAACAGTCCTTAGTGCTCTTTTGCAAGGACAAACTTCTTTCTAAATCTCAACAAAGCAAGATTCTAATGTGGGTCAAATGGAAATCTTGTTTATTAAAAAGCTGCTAAAGAAAACTAAATTTTTAATTTCAATGGAAGAGGCTTCTCTGTCACCCTTGAAGGCATGCCAGTGGACTCTTCCAACACATGCCTCAGTAAACAACAAATGAATCACTGAGGTGCTCTAACAAGGATTGATGTGTCCACCCAATTAGAGAGATATAAAGAGCATTGCCTTGAAATTCTGGGTTCATTTGGGTTGCTCTTCAATTTCCACAGTCTAACACTGAAGCATTGCTTCAGGGGTATTGTTGTTCTCAACAACTGTCATGGGTGTGTTGTCCTAGCTAACAAGTACAAATTTTGTACAAACATTTCTCCTGTGAAGTACACAAAGAGTAAAACAAAAAAAAACAAATCAAAACAAAACAAAACAAAAGTTAAATCAGTCATTATTCTGTCTAGGCTAAGAATGAAGTCTTCTCCAAACTTAGCATTTTTATAAGCCTAACTGAGAAAACTCTTGAAACACCTGTTTTCAGGGGCTGACTGTTTCTTTCTTCACTGATTCTAGTTGGGTTTAACTTCTTCATGCCTAAAATATGTGCAATCTTGGGAGGTGAGAAGGTGTAATGCTTCTTGTATAGTGAGATTAATGCAATTTGTCAGATGGAGCAATGCACGGAAAATTCATTAAGTATTTTGAGACTGTTTCTCTTTCTTTCTTGGAACAATATTTCTATTTTCCATTTTAACTGTACACGGGACTTGTACTGATTCAGAAATAATTTCCTTATGCCATTTTAAAAGAAAATTAAAAATTAGACCATTTTCTGACTATCCAGAATATTTCTATTCCCAGACAAATAGTCCAATTGTTTGCATAGAACAACACAAAGGAGCCAAATGAAGGACATCATGCAGATCAACAATAAAGCAAAGATCAGAGTTTGTTTTGTTTTTCAACCAGCTGCTGTCTCAACAGTTGTGGAGAGCTTCAAGACTTCAGACGGTATCTTGCAGGTACTATTCCTTGACCATGCTTCCAGGAAAACTGTATCATGTTATTATATGTTAAGATAGTTAGATACTGGCAAGTGAAATTTTCTTTTGTAGACAACAAGTGGAAACCCTGACTTTTTAAAAAATTGCCTAGGCCAAGCAATAAATCATTACAAAACTGCTGGTTAAGATATTCAAATAAGAGTTATAGAGGATGCTCTAACTCCTCCCCTCTTACTGCTTCTTATCCCTTCAGTGTGATGTAAGTCTTAATAGGGAATAGTAACTTAACTGTGGTTAGCAGCTATTTGCATTCGACTACAATTATATGCCTGGGCTACATGGTATTTTGAAGCCTAATTCATCAGGCATGAAAGTCTTTACAATGAAGAGCTAGCAGTGCTGTAAAGCAAGTCATTATAATGTAAAAGAAGATTTTGCTCTGTTCTGTAGGTTTTATAAAAATAAGCGTATAGTGTTACTGTTCTCACTGAGTAGCTTAAGAAAACAAGTAAAATGCCTAAATTAAAAGCCTTGACATATACTCGTGATGGAGGAAGCCAAGCTACTCAGTGTTCTTAATTATCCACTGAGGATAATTAGCTGACCATACTTGGACATGGTTATCATACCTTAGATGCCATAGAGATTAAAACAATCTGAGGATTTCTTTGAAGCAAAGTAAAATGAGACGTGTGAGTTAGAAACAGATTCTGTAAGGTACTGCCTTTCCTCTTTGTATAACTGGAATGCAAATATATCATGTGTGCAATGAAGCAGTGCACAATATTTCAAAAAGCTGTAGATCATTTGAGATTGATTTAAGCCACGTTTACTGGAGCCAGTAACTTCAATCTCTGATCTGAGCCGTCTTTTAGCCAGGGAACATTCTTAGCTCATCTTCTGCCAATTCTTGATTTTTCATACCCAGCATGACTTTATTTTATTAATAGATTCCCTGTGTTGGGGATGATTTGATCTCTTACTTCCACTGTTTATGTAATCGAGTCACTGACCCACTGTGGAAATTCAGTAGCATGCAGCTGTGATACAGAGTGTATGTGCCTTATGTCACTGGCCTTCATGTTCATAAACTTAAAAGCTGCTGCCTGACTCTGCTTGCCAAATCTGTCTGCTTGCCAAGTCCTTGAGAACATAAAAGAATTGACATGTTTTCTTAAAATTTAGGCCTTTTTTTTTTTTTTTTTTTTTTTTTGTGTGTGTGTGTATGTGTGTGAGGCTTTCCCATTAGAATGGAGAAAAAATAAAAAAAACACAGTAAAAATACTCTGGAATAACTTCAAAAAATATCCCACTACAGTAGTGACTGAGATCTCCATCTTTAAAATAACCTTAATAGAGTTAAATACTAGAGTAAATGGAAAAACAGATGAACCCTGTGCTTGTATTTAATCCATTCCTCTCTGCCAACGTGTGCTATGTTTTGTGGTATTGAGGACTGTTTCACCCCTGCTCCTCTTGGGAAACTGCTTTGGGGCTGGACCAAAGTAATGGGCAATCCTTTATTAGCTCTGATAAACGAATGCTCAAGTAATGGGAAAGGAAAAACATTGATGAGGAAGGTTTGACAGAGAATATCGTGGGCTTTGTTTTGTTTTTAAATTACAGAACTCCTTAACTCCTTCAGTGCCAGACCTAATCTATCTGCCCCTGAGCCCCTCCTGAATCCTGGCACAACCTTTGCCAGTCGCGAGGAGCCAGCATGGGAGGCAGCATGCAGGCAGACACTTACTCTAGTTCATTACAGAGACTGGAATGAAAACCAAAATCCGGCTATATGAATTAAGGATTGCCGTGATGCTCTGAACAATCCCCGTCTTTTATCTTTCTCCCCCCACCCTCTCTGTTCCCTGAATCCCAAACCACAACCATGTAGCAGAGGTCATTCTGAGCCGGGGCTCTCAACCCAGCACATGGTCTCTTCCAGTCCCCACCAGGGCTGTATCTCTCTGTCTGGCACTGCACGTCTGTGTTGCTGCTCTGGGGACATTGCCCTTGTAGTTTGGCACTGACTGTCCTACCCCTTATCGCAGCAACAGGCCTCTCTAGTTAATTATTGGTACAAACATCTCTGCCATTAGGCATCTCCCTTGTGCAGCTTCCTCACCCTTCCCCCAAATCCTTGAAGTATTTGTCTTTGGATCTTGGGGTTTTCTCATAACTCTTTCACATCCCAGCTCTACTTCTTGTGCTCCCCTGTGCTGCAGGTCCTAGTCCCCTGTTTGGCTGCAGGCTAACCCCGTTCACCTCTGCTCTTCTTTTCCCTCCTCCCCTCTCCCTGAGTTTGCTTCTGTCTGGGCGCAGTTCAGGTGAGACCCTGCCGGTGCTGCCAGCCCTCACAGAAATACAGCTCCAGCAGACACGGCAAAGCATGCCAAAACCTTGTGCCAGGGCACAGGATAGTTGTTCTGGCAAGCTCTCTGCCCCACAGCCTGCCAGCTGGCAATGACTCTTTAATGCACTTGTAGTATCTCCAAAAATACTGGTCCTTCCTCGCTTTGGGTTTATTTTAAATTGCTTGCTTTCATAGCCTGAATTTTATTGCATCACTTTTTCCATCGAGGGGTGCAGGAATGGATGGAAGCCAGTAGGCACACACTGAAACATCCTTGAGAGAGCAGCTCCTTTTGTTCATTGACCATTAGCCACTTGTTGCGTTCAGATCAAATCCTCTTATGGGTTAAGAAATTCTTTGAGATAATTCACTCCTGCCCCCAACCAGACAGTTAGGTGCTTTGCCAATTAATACCTCAAAGCAGAAATCTCAGTTCTCTGCATTACCTCCTGTGCTGGAGAGAAACATCAATTTTAAAGGGGAAATACTTGCATTCAAATACTTAGAAAATTTCCTACGCACTTTGTATGTTGGAAGCAGTGAATGACTGAGTTATGTAAAATGGAAGGAACTTACATAGAGTTTCACAGGCCTGTGGGGAGACTTGAATTTCCTCGATCTTGCTCTTCTGAGTGGCTTCTAACCTTTTACCTTGCAAACACAGAAGGAAACACTGAAAGTGAATCAGATTAGTCATCTCCCGACCATGTCCGGATCTGTTACAATCTTTTCCCACTGTCATTTCTTAGGACATTTTTCACTCCAAATAGACTTTTTAAATCAGTGTATTTGCATCTTGTCTTTTGGGATACATCCTTAGCAAAGTCTTCACCCACATCAGGAACTCCTAATGCCTTTCCTTCCCGTTCCTGATCACCTCACCATTCTCAGTGTTGAATGAGTTTTCCTGTGGTTGCTTAAGACCACTCATTATAAGCAGCTTCCAGTTGCATCTATTTAGGTCTTTAAGGACTTTCTATTCTATTTTGTTGGTGCACACTAACAAAAAAATAATTAAAAAAAAATTGAACTACATAAAGTTCTTTCTGGTCATGAGGTCATGGCTCCACAACATTACTGATTAAATGTTGTCCACATCACAGTTGTACTTGTGATTTTTCTTTATTGAACACACAGTAAAGCTAAATCACTTAAAATTGCAAATTTCTTCTAAACGGTGAAGCACCTACTGAGATAAGTATTGCTGGCATAATCTTCCATGCTGCACCTTTCATTTGCATTTTCCTTACCAAAATACTGGCTAGGACCAACTCTCTTGCTGAGTGCTAGCTTTATTGGATGGGTGCAGACTACCTGCTTTTTATACTTGAGTCTTTGCTATCATGTATGTAAGCTATGTTTTTTATGCAGTAATCAGAGGATAACAGTCGCTTGCTTGAGGAGCTCTGGAAATGTTCATCATATAATGCTGTGACTCTGATGTCCATGCAAGTAAAATGCTCTATTTTTCCTGGCTCAGGGGGGTTAGAACAAGTTGCTGCATTTCTTATAATAAATGTGGGATGAAAGTCATAAGGTTGACTGTGTCTGTGGGGCATTGCTTTCTCTCAGATTGCTGTGCTGAGTCAGTCTTACTGAAATTAGAACCTGGGAGGAAGCACTACTTATGCTGAATTCAACAGAAGGCATCATTCGGATGGGCCTTTGGAGGCCTTTGTCAAGTTATGCCAGGGATCAGAGAATAAAATTTAAGGTGTTAATTTAATGAAGAATGGAGAAAATGCAATCCCGGATCTGGAATTTTTATTAAGTACAGTGCAGTATAAGCTAGAACTATTAATAATAGAACTGGTGCCCATGCAATAGAGTGGCAGTTTATTTTAAGTTCCTGGAATATAGAAGATTTATTTTTTTATTTTAAATATGGTTCATATTTCACAAAATTTGCATGTTTAAAATGCTGAGTTTTGAGGATCCTGATAGCTTATGATTTATTCCCCTTTGTTAGTTTTCATCCTGCATTACTGGCACTGGAATCCAATTTGCCAAGCTGATTTCCATCTCTGTTTCAGGAAGAAATAACAATGGCACTCCTTGCTCTTAGCATGCCTAGGGCAATCCCACATCAAATTATTTTCCAGCTTTGTACTTGAGTTTCACAGAGTTCCTCAGTACAATTGAAATAGTCATATTCATTTGGAGTCCGTGTCTTTATCTCGTGGCAATGGCCAACATGCAGGGAGGAACCTTGTGCTTCTCTGGAGCTGTGGCTTGTTTTCTGCCATATGAGGACTCGTCATTTCACGGTTTTTCTAGTTCAACAGGGGAAGCTCAATCCACATGGGTAGGGGCAGTTCCTTGTAACATTTTGCTACCAGTCTTACAGAATAGGCACAGCTTGAAGAAAAGTTACTTCTAGTCCCCCATTTCATCCATTCCGACTGGAGCTGCTGTAAAAATCGATGTGTGATCTGATTTGTGCTTGATTCTGGAAGCAACAGAATGCATTCATGCCCTCTGAATTCACATTTTTCCTTGCACAGGCTTGTACCAAGCCTGTTTAATGCTATCCTGGTATGCAGGTGGAATCTCATATGCTTGATGGTAAAATTTTGATGATCTCCTATTCTTTTTACTTCTGCCCTCAGAACTGTTACTGGTACGGTTATGGCAAACATTTCTAGGCAGTCTTTAGGAATTCCTTCCTAGTTCTGTTTGAAATCCCAGCGGTGCCAGCGCATACATTTGTGTGCAAAGCTTATATAGAGAGAGCATCCTGTCTGCTTTTTTGCTCTTCATTCATTCAGAGCCTACAGTCACCCCAAATAAGTAGATAAGGAGGACTTTAGCAGTGCAGCCTGACAAATCACTTCAGATGTTTAAATGAATTCTGCCACAGAACTTCAGAGGCATTACAGCTCTGGGGCTAACGATGACTTCGTGACCTACCAGTCTTACTTTGTTATATTGCCCAGATGCCCAGATCTGGTATATTTTTTGTTGTTGTTGTTGTTGTTGTTTTTGACAAAAAGTGGGTTATTTGTAAATTTGCTTTATTTTTTTTTTTAATACATATGAAATATCAACCTGTTGGGTAACCTCTGAAGGGACTGAAATTAGAAAGGGAGAAATGTGCAGATTAAAAAGTAATCAGTTCATTGGTGTGTATTTTTCTCTCTTTGCCTGCATTGCACAAACCGTATCAACTCTACTTTGCTTCCACTTTTCAGCTAGCTTGTATCTATATTCAGCTATGTATGTGAAAACTTGTGAAGTTATGGTAGTTTCACTTCCTGCACAATTTCTGTTGTCCCTGGCTGGTATGTAGTGTGCACACACTCTCTGCCTGGCGCCGTGTTGTGAAACTTTCCTCTTGCGGAAGCTGTGTCCCGGGGGGTGGGAAAGACATGTTTTAATGTTTGCCCTTGCAGGAGGGGAAGGGGAAAATAGCAACAACAACAAACTGGTCTCTGAAGTATTAATTTTTCATGATTTGAGTAGCTACCTTCTCCTCCAAAGAAGGTGGAACCTGGGCTGTGCTTGTATTTTTACTTTTATATAAAAATATAAAATATAAATATAATATATATTATATATGAATATATAAATATAAAAATATAAAATTTTATAGAAAAATAAATATAAAATAATAAAATAATAAAATAAATATAAATATTATTTTTATATTTTAACTTATTTTTATTTTTTACTTATTTTTAATGGAAAACTCTGGACTAATGACACTTGCTGAAGTAGTAACTTTGCATATGTGCTACCTATGCTGTACCTCTCCTGACAGGAAAAAAAATTATGCCGACATTAACTGAATGTCTCTGCAAGCTTTCGAAATTCTGAACTGACAGAAAGAAAGGTCTGGAAAAACAATTCCCTGCAGTATTTACTTGAGCCTTCCTTCTGTCCACACAAGCCAAAATTAGCAATGTCAGTGTAAATGTTGGGTAGTTATGCCATACATGGATTTATGAGCTTGCATAAATATCTTGTTATTAAAACTTTAAATATTTACACTGAGATTCTGCTGCCTTCTGGACTCTTGTGAGAATATTTCTGAATACTAAGGGTTGTTTTTTGTTGTTGTTTTTGTTTTGTTTTTATGGAGAATATTCTAGGGTTGACTTTTTAACATAGAGCTGTGCTTCATTGCTTTTCTAATGAATGGCTACAGAATAATTTACACTGTGTCAGGGCTAATGCATTGCTTAACACTGTTATAGTTCAAGCAAAGAGTGACTATTTGAGTAATCTATGTAGCTTTGAAAATGAGCAATTTCAAATCAGACATTGAGAAATAAAAATAAAAAAGAATGTAGAGCTCAGCATGCTGACTTCCACTGTTATCTCCAAGTTTGGATTCTGCCCTTAGGAATTCAAGGCTTGTGCTGACTGTTCCTCCTAAGGGCCCAGTATAAATCCCCCTAAGTGAGACTCCTATTGTTTTTGGTGAGACGTGAATTGGGGCATTAAAGCAGAAATCATTATAGTGGGTTAAACTTTAAACTCTTTTCTGTTTAGCTGTATATACATATAACAAAACATGCCCTTGGGTTGCCAAACATTATCCAGTTGGCAATCACATGGCAAACAACATACTGAAGATTAAAAGACTCTGTGCTTTAAACAACACTTTTTGTGCTTGATGCAGTATTTCCTTCTTAATTATGTAGGGAACTAACATTGTTAAGTGGGGGCAAATAATTATCATGAAAATTTGCAGACTTTCTGAGTAGAAGTATTACTTCAAAGCAGCAGTGGGGTAGACATGCTGGGAGGTGGGAGATAAGAAACAGCCAAGTGTAGCTGATGGGCTTACACATGAACGGGTGCTGCACTGGAATCCATCATCACCTGGAGGATCTGCAGCCTGCCAGCCATCACCCATGGAGCAGTGCAGTAGCAGGTCTCTTTCTGGCAAAACAGTAATGGCTCCCAGGCAGCATGGACAGGGAAATCATAGGATGAGGCAATTTGTTTATGGCCAGTTTAGGTCCAGTTGTCTGTTCCATGTATCTGTTCATTTTAATATTTTTAGGATAATTTTAATTCATTCAATGAACAAGCTAGACTGAAGTTTTTCCTGCTTTAGAAGTTTGGAAGGAGGTAACAGGAGTAAGTAATAACTTTGGAATTTGACAGTGAACATGGATGTTGGCTCTCTGTTGCTGTAGTTACATCATCCACCTCAACATACAGTAGCTATGGGAACAGAGCTATTCGACACTGCAGAAGGAATGCAAACATTTCACCCCTGATTTGCCATTTGTCAGAGTCCTTTTCTCAGAAGCCTTAATATAATTTGGTCTTAGATCTTTCAAGCCTAAGGCTCTAACCACGGCATTTCCCTCCTACAGAGTTGGTCTTGAGGCAAGCAGGACTCTTTTCTCCATATTCTTCAAGTCTTTCTATTAAATTCTACTTTGTTGTCATAGCTTCGTGCATGGCAGTTTTCTTGGGGTTTCTCTTTGACTGAGTAAGAACACTGAATAAAACACCTGTGTAGAAAATAAAGGAAATCAAATGGACATGGAGTAGCTTCTCTAACATCAGAAATAGCTTTACTGCTTGGGAAACACCCGTGGTTGGGTAGCTTTGTTGCAGAATCCCATGGGTGACGCTAGCACAAGTGCTTTGTAACCCAGATCTCAGGAGATATGGTGCTGAAGAGCAGTTTAAAAAAAGCTTGGTAGAAGACTTATTAAAAGGAATAGTAACTATAAACTTGTGTTGCTACATTCATGAAACATGGCAGTCAGCTGCCAGGAATGAGGGGCATTGAGCAGTTGATCCAAGAAGTTTTGTAAACAAAGGATGCTCCTACTGGGCAGAACCCCTATATGTTTATGTACATACATTTATATTTATAAATGTGTACAAATACTTAGAGATAATGTAAATTAAATATAGATACAAATGAAAGTTTTAACTGTTTAGTTTTCCTTTTCTATGTGGCATCCTGGCATGTACTTTGAAATTGCTGCTCTTTTCTGGCTGAAGGATTGGCAAAATTTGGTACACGTGTATTCAGCTACTTTATCTAAGCACTTTTGCACATTGGTGGCCCTGAGGAGGGACAGAAGGGCTACAAATACTGATGCTTCAGTAAGCTGCAGGAAAAGAAACTGGGCAGTTAAGTAAGGTACTTATGTTGATGAAATTATTGCTCAGAGCATGAATCTGTCAAACCTTGGCATAATACATTGTAAGCAATTTACCAAAGAGAACGGGTATATTCACAGTGCAGACAGCCATAGTCTCCTGGTTTCTGAGAGTGGAATATAGTTGAGTTTGAATCTCAAGAATTTGATCCAGGCTTACCATTTTTGTCTACAAGTCAAGCCAGTAACATCCTAGTTTCCAGGAGATGAATTAAAATTAATCACCCGTGAAGCCTTATTCTGTTTCTTGCTTCTATCTATTCTCCTGCAAGTAAGATTTCTTATTAAAAATCACCATGGATACATGATCCTTATAATCCTGGGTGTCTTATTCTGATTGTCTGCTTAGCTGCAGGAAGTTAACTAATACAGTGCCTAAACTTGGAGAAATTGTTGTGGAGGTAAAAATGAGATTGATATCTTCAAAGCTTCAGGAGAGGAAGGGAAAAAGCATGCTTATGAGATCTCAAATGCTTTGCCAAAGACAGGGTAAACAAGCTGGCAGCAAGGTGGAATAAGATATTTGGACAGGTGCCATTGTTTTTTATACTTGCAAGGCTGAGGGGGTCCTTGCCTAAGAGGTATGAAATTGCCGCACAGTTTTGCCCTTTTCCTCCTATTTTCCCTTCTCTAAGAGTAGTGTGTTGAGCAGAGATAGCTGTTCTGCTTCAAATTAAAGTTAATTGCAGTGTTTCTCTGTGGAAACATATCTGCTTTTACAGAGTTTTCCATCTGGATCCATGCGTTGTCCAGGGGACTGCATGGCTGTGGGAAGAGGGCAGGCTGCCTTGCTCGCTGTGCATGCTCACTGAAGGACAGATTAGGCTGCAGGAGATCCAAAGTTCAAAGTGTTTGTTAGCTCTTGATTCTTCTTCCCCCTGAGCTGGGCAGAGCAGGAACTCGAAACCCAACCTCATCTTGCAACAAACATACTGCCTTCCCAGACCCCGCAGCAGTGAGCAGGGCAATGACCACTGCTCCCCTCCCCGAGTCCCACAGCAAAGAAGCTCACATTTAAATCAAGCACAGTTGTTCTGTGTCTATGGCAGATACATCAGCATTGTTTTGCTTTCATCCCAGCAAAATCTGTGGAGCTTGAGAGGGGCCCTTTGCAATGGCAGAGGGAAAAAACATAGTGTGGGAAGATCCTTAGGCATCTTTGGAAAGGGTGGAGGAGCAGTTCAGAAGCAATCTGCATAACTCAACAGAAACATGTATTCAGTAACCTGTGTGATTGCTGTGGACCAGCTGGCTATTGTTACTGGTAAACTGATAAAATCAGTATTCTGATTTGTATCAGCATGTCCTTGCAGTGACAACAAGAATGTGTAGTCACTGGTTTTCAACCCTGTTTTTTATATATTTGGATTTGAGACTCTGAAACTTGGTAACATTCAGAGCATTGGGTAACCTAGTTGCTGTTGAGAGCATCTCCTGGGCTGTCCCATCTGCTTGCGGACATGCAGTGGTCAGTAAGGAAGGGAAAGGACAGAGGGTCTTGGAACAGCATTTTGTACTGACATGTACCGCTGCCATCACTTTTTGCTGGTATGAGCGTCCAGTAGAAGGTAGCACAAGTAATTTATGTTGCATGCATCCTTTCTGGGTTTCTCCTTAGCAGCACAGATGGGGTACCATTATGAGCTTCTCCACTAGATTAAAAATGACTTCTGTTACTGTTTAACATACTGCAGCAAATGCGGCGTAGATCTGTAAATCAAGACATTTGTTCTTCATTTTTAGCAATGCCCTTTCCCTGAACTCTTTTAATGAGACTGAGTTGTAAGATGTTTGTATGTTATCCAGCTGGACTGGGCGCACAGTGCTTGAGCACTGGCTCATACTACATTCTCGCTTTAAAGTGTTCTGTGTCAATGGATGGTGGCAGCTATACTCTTAAGGCAACCTTGTTTCATACAATATCACTCTAATGATGTAAGCAGTTTATTAGACAGGAAAATGCCTAATACTGAGAGTATTTTGGAATTTCTTTGTTACTGGAGTTTTTGACAGCTGTGTTTCATAAGAGTGAAAGGGCACCGTAAGTGCAGGAGGAGGGTAATTCATAAAAGATAATGTATGAGCCAAAATAGGACATACAGCAAAACGTGACACTGAAGAACAGGAGATCGTGTGCTTTATGAAACTTTCTTGTCCAGTATCATATCTCACAGGAAACATGCCCAGAAATTGGTTCCAGCCTATAGTTATGCAGTTATAGCAATAATAGCAATTGGAAAACTAGTTGCAGAGGCTTCAACTATTACTCTAATTTCAGATGTCTGTTAAAGTAAAAAAAATAAAATAAAAATCACACGTGCTGTTGCTAAGCAACTGAACTATTCATATTTCTAACTGTTCCAGATTAAACTCTAGGTGATATTTTTTTTTAGAACCCTTTAAAAATTTTTATGCCCCTTTTCCACCAACTGTAGTGGTACACATAATGTTCAGATTCCGAGGTCAGCTATGCATCTTGACCTGATGTTCCTAAACAAATATTTAACAAGAATATCTTAAGTATACTGCCTTTTCTGTACAATTTGCTGTTAAATTTAATCTTATGCTTTTCTAGGCCTCATCTTGCACGTTTGGACTGTGCCCCAGCCTCAGTGATGCTTAGCACTTGGAGCAAACCAGTACTGACTTGAGAGAGAAGTATCACTTTGGAGATTTGCTGATGCTGCACATTTCTTATCGAGGCCAGGAGAGTACTTATCCCTGTGTGCAGCACCCAGTGTCGTGGGACATTACCTGGTGTACAGCTGCAGGTGGTAGGGCTTCTTTGCAAGGGTCCCAATGAAAAAGGAGGTGAAGGAGGTCTCCTGTCAGCATCTCCTTACTTGTTTTGAATATAGAGAAGAATAGTTTTCCTATATGTCATTTTATCAATATTTCTGTCCTCCTCTGCCCCTCTCCTCCCCTCCATCAAAGTGTAATAGAAAATCTAAGTGTAATAGAAAATAGAAACTTCTTCTGGAAGCTTTTTTTTTTTTTTTTTTTGTAGGGTCTTTTGTTTGATACTGTTTCAAGGAAAATAGGAAAATGTTGCTGACTGGTGACAGAAAAAGGAGAACAGAGCACTTCAGATGCTGATCTTGCATAGGACAGCTTGGAGCTGCTCTGTCATGGTAATGGAGAGAGAAGCAGCAATATGGACCATACTAACCCCATTTTTAAGTTTCTTGGTCAGAACAGAGGACATCTTGCCTTCTGTGTTGTCCACAGTACCCTCCTTGCTAGAATAATTTTAGTGAGGATATCCCTCCAGTGGGGAGCGAGGTAAAACAAAGAGGAAAGAAAGCAGGAGGGAGGCCATCTGCCATGTTCCAGTGTCTGCAGCAGGAGTGGATAAGTGACATCCTTCTTTCAGAAATGTTCTTAAAGGAAATGGTCACACTTTCAATCTTTTCTTTTCTCTTGCAAATTCTTGGACATATAAACAGTTTCACTTCTTAGCATTTAAACACAGATTGACCTCAGAAATAATCAGTAGCATCCTAAAATGACTGCTACCCCTGGGGGCTGCAAAGATACTGACCATTTATCAGATGCTTAAACAGTATTTGAATATTCAGAACAGTGTAAGGACCAATTTAGTAACCTGTTCCTGGTATTGCTTGTTATACTTTTGCTGTTAGATTGTGCTCAGTATGTACAAAGGCAGTGAGTAACTTCATTTTCTGAATTACTGTAATGCCTCCCACTTCCTTGGCTGATGTTCAGGATAGTTTAGATCTGTATTTTAACTTTTTTAATCTTTTTGAGATCTAAAACATTGCTGTAAAATAAAATAAACTGTACCCTAGAATGAAAGAACCATTTAAACATCTTTATGTCTCTTTTCCTCTAAATGTAGTGGCAAACAGAAATTGTTCAGATTCCTAGGTTAAGTATGCAGATTGACCCAATGATACGGAATAGCTATTTACAACTGAGATGCAAAATCCTGTAGCTTCTCAGGCAAAAAAAAATGTTGAGATTGCTTACATTTTTTTCTTCATTTTTGCAAGGAAAGTAGAGTTGAAACTTGTAAGAATTTAGGTGGATAGGAATAATAACCCCCAAGAACCTATTGTACCAATTTAAGCTAGTATCTCATCAGAGAGTGAGTCCTATTAGTGCTATAGAAACCTCTCAGCAATATTCCTAGAACAAAAGTAAAGCTTGGAGATGTTGTTACACTAACCGTGTGGAAATGTCTTCATCTAGATATTGGTGTTTTAGGCTAAGTCTGATTGTTCAGCCCACAATGCAAAGAAATCTGCACAGAGCTCTTGAATGCTACTGGTCTGTCAAATCTTTGCAAGATCAGCAATGGAGCATGGAGCCTTTCAGAGCTGCAAGATTGCTGATCTGGCGAGTTAGGATGGAAAATATCCTCTCTGTGATGCATTCCCACTCTATGTGGATAACCATCCATTGAATCCCCATGGCTGACTGGCAATGTCGGGTTGTACAGAGCATGCAGGATGACATTTTCATGTGTATGTGAGTGTGTGTGTGTGTCTTCCCAGTACCAAATAAGAAATAGAAAGAACACCTTTTTCTCAGATCTCATTACCTCTTTACAGACTCCAGACTTTGTTTCCCGGTACATTTAATTGCAGTCATGTTTTAAAGTCTCTCTTTTTAATACAGGAAAGTGGATGCACCCAAAGTTACTCTCTTCTTGCTTCCTTGTCCTGTCTATTTATTAACAAACATCAACTGCTTGATAATGTCACATGAAGAAAGGCAGGGCTTTATATTTTCTTAGACATTGGTCTGATGTTGATTTACAAAGTGCTGATGGAAAGTCAGGCTTTTAATTTTATCCTGCTGTAGTCAAATATTTAATTAATTATTGCACGTTTTTGTGGCTGAGTACTAAGCCTTTTATTCCACATGCTTAATCACATGTGCTGAATCTTTGTAAACCCAGTGGTGCATTCTGCTCCATAGCATCGTGCTGAGGTGCTAGTCATGGTGAGGCTGTAAATTGTGGTGATTTACAGTGGAGGAATGGTGTTGGGCCTTGTGAATGTAAAGAATATGCTTTCAGTAACCTAAATGATGTTCAAAGTTTGTTGAAGCAGTCTGAGGAGGGTGATGTTCAGCTGAGAAGAGAGTTAATGGCTCTCAGTCTGTATGGGCTGGTGGCCATGTACAACTGTACAACCTCTGTTCTTTGGCTATTGAATGTTGATATCCATCCAGGTATATCACTGATACTAATGTTTTCCAGCTGCTGCTTGGTAGTATGAATTTATTCTGGTAACTGAAGATCATAATAGAATAATTGTAGATGTCATACAGTTGGGCTGTATACAAAACACTTGATTTTTGAAGGAAAAAAACATGTTAAATGTGGGCTTCAGCATAACCAACAGGCTTCAGAGCTTCTGATTCACTATTCTTTGATCCAACTGCTAACCTTGTAAGTAGGGCTAGTGAGCAAAACCTCACTCTTTTTCTTGTTTTACTGAAAGGGAATAGTACTGGCAAATGCTGTAAATGTCGTCAAGGATCCCAGATAAATTTCACTCTTCTAAATATAAAATTTAGTAATTTAGTACTCATTTGAAAATACATAATTGCAGGCAGATATTGCAGATTATCTTTTGTTTAGCATTGCTAAGCATTGTCATGTAGTTCTTTGAGTGAAACTGCAAAATTATTCTTAAAGCTGGTGGCATTCTGTAAAGACCATTTTCTGTAGCTATCTATGAGGGAAAGATCATAAGGAAAAGCTCTCAAGGGCACATAGCTGAATTTTGAAAATGCAACTAATGAAAATAAAATTTAGAACTTAGAAAGGGGTGAAGAAACTCCTGTCTCTTCAGTAACACTGCAGTTTCATAGTGATTTACTTGGTGTATTATTGCATTACTTGGTGTAACACATAATATCAACACATTATTCTGAACAAATTTTAGAACTACTGTTGTTCTATTCTAGCATCATGGCAGATAGCTATTTGCAAATCACTAAAAATAGGAATGAGTTAGAAAAAAATGCCCAGGCGAAACAGTAGAAATGGCCTAACAGGCAGCCAATTTTGAATTCTGATGTTTTCATTTGTGGATTTGTTCTATGCTATAAGTAACATAAATAAAATCAAATTATTGTTATAGTGCTCCAGCTGGAAAACCACTCAGAGCACCCAAAATATCAGTTAAGTGCAAATGAGCAAAGGGATATGTGGGAAAACATTGTAGAAGCTCAGTAGATGGAGAGCTGATAGAATTGATCATCTTGCAGTGATGCATTGTGGCTAGTTTGTGGACAACCTTCTCAACGTTAAGAAAAATCCAAACAGACTTTTTGAAGATCTTTCTTATTTAAACAAAAGTATTCTTGACCTTTTCATTTTAAAATTATTATTATTATTATTATTATTATTATTATTATGAACATTTTGGATTCTCTATACAGGTTTGAAATGGAAAAAAATATTAGGAGCATTTCTCTCTCCCCTCCACAACTCTTCTCTCTTCTCTGTGGTCTTGCTGTGGAGCCCTTTGTCAGGTTAATTTCTAACAAGAAATTTTTAAGAGAAATTTATTTGTCAGCCAGTGACAATAAAATAGATTCTGATCCTGCTCAACAGGCACTAATTTGAGATTTTTCAAAAGTGTGTTTACAGAATTGTCACCATGTAACCTGCATGACAATGGCTAGCCTCATATGTAAGTCTCTACAATAAAATGTGTGTCCTTAAACTCTGCATATTAAAAATATGAAAATATATTGAAATGAGACTAGTGTGCTTTATATAAAAGTTAGTGAATACAAGGTTATAGGTTCCCAAACTGACCTTGTATCTTTGAACCTGCAACGGGCTGAGTGTGGGTGGCTCTTTGCAGCTGCTTGCCTCAATGCAAGTACTGAGAACTGAGACTTCTAGGAGCATTTTTCATTCCCGCTAATACTATTTACCTGGCCAAGTTTGAGTTTGTGCTGCTGGTATTACCTTACTTACCAAGGCTTCTGAAGCTCCGGAATACATACTAGTTGGAGAAGCCAGAATGAAAATGCTGCTTACAGATGTTAAGGTGAATTTACCAAAAATTGCCACCCTCAAATTCTAATTCCTGCTAGTCCTTGCAGAAGATCCTTCTCTTTCCTGCTCTGTTGAGCACCACCTCCAGCAGCACTGTGTTGCAGTGTCTGGCTGACATTTAATCACAAGTTATAGGAAGATGTTTTTAATTGTCACAGCTCTCCATTATTGTAATGATATTGCTGCTACAACTCAGTTCTATAGATAGGAAAGGCAACTTCTGCAATGTGTGACAAATATAACTCAGAATTTTCTAACTTTCATAGTCTTTAAAAAGGTCTTGGAAAGTTAGTGAACCAGTTTAGAGCTTCCTCTTGCATCTGTTCATATTTGAATGATTGTTCTTAAAAGGGAGGTCCTTTTAACAAAGACATGCATTTAACTAATAAACATAGCATAAAGATAGCACTAACTATGATGTCTGAGCTCAGCTCCTGAAAACCTAATGAAAGCACATTAAAAGGGGTTTGCTGGAGCTTTTCAGGCATTCACAGTGTTCTATTTAAGCAAAAAATATTTTGTTTTCTTACATCTGTCTTTAATAACGCTCTAAAACGGCTGCCAAGCAGCAGCTTCATCTTTATCCAGCTGGATACACCTGAGCTTTCTTAGCTTGAGCAAAAAATCCTTCTCATCAAGTGAACAAAAAATGACTGAAATGTGTGCATTTGGAACTCTAAATCAAAATGCCCATGCACAGATGTTCTCAGCCTAAAGGCACAATTACAAAGGAGCTTGGTTCCAAGTGGGGCTTTCAGTAATACCTGAAAATGCTCAGAGATGCTTTACATCTCCATACGATATTAGCACAGTACCATAAAATCTAGAAGAGTAACTTGTTCATTATGATATTCTAACATGTTTTTTTATAATTGTAAGCTTTAGAGACAGTAATTTAGTACAGTGCCGATATGTAAAAGGACAGCCTTCCCTTATAAAGAGATTTGGGGTGCAGCAATTCTATGATAGGAGCTTTTGTTTTAAAACAAGGATAAATCTCTTTAGTTCTTTATAGAACCTGTTGGCAGCAGCCAGACCTTTTCTGGGGAAGAAAAATGATATTGTCCATTTTGCAAATGAGGAAGTTGGATTGCAGATGAGCAGGACTTTGAAATGCAACTGGAAGAGGCTAAGTGGATTCTGAGCTCTTGCCTCCTCCAGGTTGCTATGAATCCCTGAAAACACAGAGAGGGAGGTATTCTCATGATTTTGGACTACAATACAGTTTTATTGCAGTAATACTTGTCTGTATTTGTGCTTTGGAAGGTAAAATCCTATCTTTCATTTTTACCATAGTAGGCTTTGTACTATGACAGATGCCAGGAATTTACAGGAAGGGACATTGTCTCACTGCTCTAGGATGGCTCATTTCATCTTGAAAAGATGACTTCTGCCACAAATGAGTGATTTTGGAATCACAGCTGGAAGGTGAGGTTAGTTCTTTGGTCCCGCAGAAGGAGACAGAGCTGGGATGGGCATCACAACTGAGGAACGCAAGCTATGAGGAAATGTAATGGTGTGATGGTGGTTTCGCATAATTTATCTAAATTGTCCTGAATAAAGGTAATAATTCTGTCTGTATTTGATTTCTGTATTTGAATAAAGTGGCTCACGTCAGATTTTTTTTCAGGAAAAGTGTGTAACATGAGAGAGATTTGTAATTACAAGCAACCAGTGTACAAGGACCCCTATTTTTAACCCCATATATTCACACAGAAATTTGAGAGAACGCTAGTCTAGACTATGAAAACAAGACAGTTTAAATCATTCCTTTGCTAAAGCTAATAAATAATCAAATAGAACTATTGCCCCTTGGTAATGAAGTGTTGCTGAACTGAAAGTAAGCAGTGAAATGGCCAATTAGAAAAAAGCAACAACAACAACAACAAAAATGTTTAAATTCTGTTTTAAGTATAAAACATAGAATAAGCTTAGTTATGGTGTTGCTTAGTAGTTACCCATGATTAAAAATAGAAGGAATACCAGTCAGAGATTGTGGTAGTTAAGAGACTTAAATGAAAACTTTTGGGTTACAAGTACTGTTAAAACTAGTCACATGTTTCTTGATAAGTGTTTCTTGATACTATCTCACTCACCATTTTCTGAAATAGTATGAGACTTTTGAAACTAATATTTCTAAATATGGACATGAGACTTTTATGCACTTGAATCATCCCCTTTGCATGGCATGTGTGAATTTAGTGCTTCACTTGTGCATGTGAGGGGATTATCCAGAAAACTGTGGTGTGTATCCTGTTTCTGCAGAACTGAAAGCCTCTTAGTTTGTGACAGCCAACATTATGAAAGTTCTTGAAGCGCAGCTCGCTTTTGCCATCCTGCCCCAAGCAAATGAATTGTAAAAGCCTGGGAGCCAGAGCTCAGGCAGCAGGGCCAAGGGGCTCACTGGGTTCCCATTCCTTGATGAGATTTCATAGGGGAATGCAGGGGCTTTGTGCCTCCACCTAACCTGCTAGTCTGGGAAAGAAAAAACAAACAAACAAAAACACATTGAAGGGCTGCTCAGTCTGACTGCTGCTACCTCACCAGCCGGGGGGAACTGATGACAAAAAAACTTTGGAAAAAACAGTTACAGTCAGGAGTCTTGGCAACTGTGATCTGTTCACAACATTAAAACAGATTGATATACTCTCACTCCTTTTAAAACCTAGACATCCTGGGGCATAGATGGGTTCCATGTATGTAGTAGTATTGGGGGCAGCAAAATGAGTTCTGGTACTGGTTTAAATCATGGGCTACTACTGAAATGTATTAATGATGAAAGAGCTAACAGAAACTTTCTGTTGGTATTTATGGTTCTATCTTGAAAAATGCAAACCAATCTTCCATCCTTCTCATGTCTCCATTGCTTTGAAACACTTTTCTCATCTGAATCCTGAAATAGCTTTGTTACACTTTATACTGATGTCTGCCTGCCTTCTTTGGTTAGAATAAGTAATTTTCAAATAGCCACAGACAGAAAGCTCCTTAGAGTGAAGGAATAACTCTAAGAGTTCTCTATAAATAGATTCCCATACTTCCAAAGCATGTGAGCTTTTGAAAATAAGCTCTTTTCTGTTATGTGCTCTGAGTTGTCTAAAACTGCAAATTGGCATATACACAACTTTGCTGGAGAGCTGGTCTACATCAAGAGTAATATAATCTAAAGCAAATGATATGCATTCTGGACTGCAGGTATTGAATTGTGGCCACATTAAGCTATTAATTACATATGTTTTCACAAAATGCAAGTCAGTGCTCAGGTGAGAGGGAGAGAAATGGACTACATCCAACTCCACAAGTATGCTTACAAAGTTATTTTTGTTTTGCTTTCATTTTATGAGTTTAAATCTGATATCTCTAAGATGGTCAGATTTCCTGCTGATGCTTAAATGCAAAATGAAAAACAAGCTATTTTATTTAAAGGAAATATGCACCCAATCACTTTTCCTAATTTCTGGTTTTATTTTGATACATTCTGTATTGTTTGTTCTTCCCCTTTTTCTATAGATGCTAACTTGGAATGGTTCTGGCTGAGTAATTATTAACTTGCATTTCTGCCTTACTTGGTTTGAATGTAAGTCCCTTAATGCAATTCAGGGAATACACTACTAGCTACTGACTTTAAATCTTGCCAAATGGACTTGTTAGTCTCCATTCTTATGCAGCCTTTCTTCCAATAGAACTGATCATCTATCCCAATACAAACTGAATGAAACCAAGTCAAAAATAAAATAAAATAAAATAAAATACAGAGGTCAGAAGGAAACCCAGGCAATCAACCTAGATCTGGGAGTCTTGAATCCTGGCTGACATGTCTGACAGCCCAACACATGACGTGGTACAGCTTGTTTCCTGGCATAGCTTTTACTTTGGATTTCTTAGAAACATTTTACATTTTCAAAGTGGGTTTCTGAAAGCAAACCATTGTCATATTGGGAGAGAAGACAAAGCTCTCTAATAAAGCTTGTTTTGATGCTGCCGTGCCCTGTGTCAGCTTGCACCACTGAAACTTAAAAGCAAACTCTGCCTTTTTCCTCATAGTCATCTATGGCACTCTATAGCTTACTTTCAAAATGCGACACCTAAGGAGTGTAATAGGCTCCACATGATAAAGTCTGCTGATGCATACCTATGGTTCTTCATCTGAGTGAAGAAATGCAGCTACTGCTAGTCTTAATTAAAAGAGTGCCTGAGGCAGCCTAGTATTTTGAACAGCCATTAGAGGAATGTAAATGAGTAGTGGTAAAAATGGTGGAGAAAGACATTTGCAAGACACAAACAGAAATCAAATGCTTGATGCTCTTTGCTTGCCAGTGACTGTTGTATGCCACTTATCTAGATAATCCTCCCCCTGTGACTAGAGTGAAACCGGTAAGCCAGGTAGTTTGAATGCAATGCTTTGTTTAAAAAAAAATAAAAAAATCCAGTATAAACATACATTCTAAATGAGATCAAAAAAGAAAGTCTGGAACATGAGATTTTTCTTTTGTGTTATATGTATGTTGTTGACAAAAATGCATATTGTACTAGTGTGAGAACCAGGAAGTGAGAATGACCTAAGTGACTACCCTGATGTAATAGGGCAAGCTGCAGTGAGGTAGCAAATGTTAAAAGGCACAAGAAAGTGTCTGGGAACGTGAATGCAAAAGGTTTTACAAGATGTTGAGCATTCCAACTCACATTTCTCCCATTTCTTTTGAACATGTCTTCACTACAAGACATTATTACGACAGAGCCGTGAGAAGCTGAGAGCTGATAAGGTGCTGACACTGATACTGTGCTCACAAGTTGGGGGGATTTCTTCACAGCGTGAGGAATACTTGTATTTCAGCCCGAAGTCTTGCAGGGCTTAATTACAGGTAGTTTTGATGCTATGTGAAACATGACTGAACTTGTGTACGTTGACTTCAGTACAGAATTTTTCATTTAAAAGGAAACTCTGTACAGAAAGATGTAAAGGCAAAAGTGGTTATTGCAAGGGGAAATGCAGCAGCACTTCAGGAAGTCAGTGTAAAAATCCCCTGTAAGTACTGCTGAGGTGGAAAGTAGGTTTTGTGCTGACCACTTGCAGGTTAGTTTCTACCAGGGAGGCCTGATGTGTAGCTCTGTCCTACAGCTGCAACTGTGCTCAGCTTTCTAATGCACTGTTAAACTTGCAAGTATGTTCAGAACAACGGTTCAATGACAAATTTAACAGTCATTAGCTGTTGCACATTAACTGGAGGATGAAATTGGCTTGATTCTTCGATTCTTGTACAAACCTTTATTTCTGAGGAATGCCACAGAGGTGTTCAAGGCCAAGGTTAGCAGGAAGGTGGGTGCATCGCCATTACCTGAAGCAGCTCTCTGTTCTCTGATGCACGTTTGAGGGAACAGAATGGGGAGTGCTTTTTTAATATCAAGTCACCTCTCCCAATACCAATCTGCTGGATTATCAGATGGATCTGCAATTGATTCTTTTTGAAGAAAATGGAGAAAAGCTAGCAGTGCAGCATAACATGGAGCTGCACTGATACTGATATAAGAGGATAAGGAATGTGTCAACTAGATTGTAGATGTTATAATTCTTTAATAGTTAGGTAATGGAATAAAAGAGTCAACAATAAATGCTTCACTTAAATTGCTAGTGTTCTATTTTGCTGAGTAAAGCACACACTGTGTGTTTTGGAAAGAAGGACTTGCAGTGCCCTCATGAACACCGCCACGCGCCCTGCAGCAGCGAACGCTGCACCAGGTGGGTGGCTGCTGGCCTTGACTCCCTGTTACCTTCCTCACCGCAGTGTGACTGTGGGGTTATCTGCTGCAGTCAGAAATGGCAGCTTGTGTTTGAAAAAGGAAAACAAAACTGGGAATCATAGAATCACAGAATATGCTGGGTTGGAAGAGACCCAAAAGAATCATGCAGTCCAACTCCTGGATTTGCACAGGACCGCCCAAAAATCAGACCTTCTGTCTGAGAACATTGTCCAGAGGCTTCTTGAACTCTGTAAGGCTTGATGACGTGATCTCTTCCCTGGGGAGCCTGTCCAAGTGCCTGACCACCCTCTGGGTGAAGAACCTTTTCCTAACACCCAGTCTCACCCTCCCCTGTCCCAGCTCCATGCCGTTCCCTCAGGTCCTGTCACTGTCCCCAGAGAGCAGAGCTCAGCGCCTGCCCCTCTGCTCCCCTCGTGAGAGAGCTACAGGCTGCCATGAGGCCTCCCCTCAGCCTCCTCTGCTCTGGGCTGAACAAACTGAGGGACCTCAGCCACTCCTCATATGTCTTGCCCTCTAGACCCTTCACAATCTCTGTAGCCCTCCTTTGGACACTCTCTAATAATTTTGTTCTTATATTGTGGTGCCCAAAGCTGCACATAGTACTTGAGGTGAGGCCGCACCAGGCAGAGCAGAGTGGACAATCCCTTCCCTCGACCAGCTAGCAGTGTTGTGCCTGATACACCCCAGGACACAGCTGGCCCTTTTGGCTGCCACGTCATGCTGTTGATTTATGATCAATTGGATTTGGTTCACAATTACAAATGTGGTTTCACTGCCTGTAATGAGGGTGTCATGCAAACATAAAAAGGAAAATGTATGGCCTGAAGATTGCTGTGTCCCATTATAGGTCTGAATTGTCTGTTAAGAGTCCTATTCCCAGCTGTAGTATGTTTCCTTATAGCTGGGGCATATACCTAGCACTGTTTCCAGTGAGCAGCCTAGAGATGGGAAAGAAAGAAAACTTTGACAATCACATAGGAGAATCCATTTTCAAAATCAAACTGGTAGTTCCAGGATTTCAAACTGAATGTATACATTTATTGTTGTATACTGTAATTTATATTCTAAGGACTGTCTCAAATTTGATTGAAACTAGTTTGACCAGTTAAATGGGCATTAAAGTAATAAAGTTTTTTAAAGTATGGAATCTTTAGCAGATTCTTTAGCAGATATAATGTAAATGTAGATCCCCATAAATAATCATCTCCACTGACAGTTCCCTAGTTTAATACTTTAAGGTGTTTTTTTAAAAAGTGAATGTGGTTGTACATGTCCTTGCTAAGGAAATGGCAGGTAACTTTTCTATTTATGCAAACAGTAGCTGAGATCCTTTGTTATTGAAAGAAACATGCAGATGAGGAATATATAACTTTTTTTTTTTTTTTTTCCTTGTAGCTGTACCTCTGGTATAGAAACCATGAATTTGAAAAGCCACATGCCTCATACTGCATGTTTAGTATAAGGCTGAATGTTCTTTGTTCAGGATGAGGCTAGAGATATATAAGTGATTGGCTTATCACTTGAAAAAAAAGAAAAGATTTCCCAGCATACAGTCCCTCCAGGATGGAGGTTTTAGCACACCTGCTTTTCACCAAGATTGTAGTGTGGAGGAAGCAAATATTTTCATTGCTTACTAGCATCTGACTGTTACAGTTTTAGAGCGTCTCTTTTGTAGGCACCCAAAATGGCTCAGGGGTCTATAAGCCAAGCATGGCAATATATTTTTGTACTGACATCTGTGATGGAGATAATGCCAAAGGGACACGTTTTGAGTAAAATGCAAATTGGAAGGAAATTGTCCTGTTATCTAGGCTTTCATCATTTTGCGTGTTTTTGTAGTTAGATGTGGTGGTGGTGCCTAAAGTATTTGAGGGAAACAAAAAGTGGTTCACCATAATTGGAATAATATGTGTGGAATCTTACCTCTCCCTCTGCCGTGAGCACTCTTGGGCCCTAAACAGGTGTGGGTAATCAGCACCTCTGAAATTTGCATAATTTCCTATTGAGGAACTTAAATCTAGGATACAGATTAGAAAACTTTTGCTATTGTAACATATGTATTAAACTGTTTCTTGGAGAGTCACACATAAAAACCAAAGTGACGTTGCAACTTGAAATGGATAAGGAGGAGGCATGGACTTTTATTTTTGGCTTATTCTTTCAGGTTAGTTTTGAAGACTGCAAACTCTTTCTACAGGAGGTGTTGTAAAATTAATCTCAGTCTCTGTAAAACAGGTGTTTACAGCAGAGTTCCCTCTTCCAACTATGTGCCTAACAATAGTGTGATTATGATCTTGGTCTGGGGCAGGCTGACTTTTGACTGCATGTGTATATCTGTACGAGCATGTCTGTACACTGTCTTTTTTTTTTTTTTTTTTTTTTTTTTTTTGACAGAGAGAATGTATACAGGTGATCTGAATATGGGAGAAATGCTTTGAACATGAGCTAGGTCTCAAGCCTGTAGGAAGGCTGGTATATTGAATAGGGCAGATGAGGCAAATAAAAATGGATGGAAGCATTTTTCATTTCAGCAATTGGAGCATTGAACAAACCAAAAGCACAACTAAGCAATGCATACACTACACTGTTAAAATAATCTACTTCATGCTTCTTCTGTGTTGCTTGATTTTTAATATGACTCATGTTTCTGTATAAACAATGCAAAACAGGCTTGGAGGAACTGCCAGGGATGAAACTGGAGGCACTGGCAATTGTATCTATGCTGCTGGGCAGTGCATCATTGTGTTGGATCACTGAAAAACCAGATGTGTCAAAAGCAGTGAGGTTCTGATTTGAAACCTGCAATTAGAAAGTATCAAATAATGTTAATACTAAAACAGATCAGCTAGGGACAAGTGTCTAAGGAGAACTGGATTAATGCTATTTCTATCTATATTAGCTGGTCAGATAGAATCACAGGATCATTTAGGTTAGAAAAGACCTCTAAGATCATCACATCCAACCTTTAACCTCGCACTGCCAATTCTACTACACTGTGTCTCTAAGCACCACATCTACATGTCTTTTAAATACCTCCGGGGTGGTGACTCCACCACTTCCCTGGGAAGCCTGTTCCAAAGCCTCACAACCCTTTCAGTGAAGAAATGTTTCCTAATATCCAACCTAAACCTCCCCTGGCACAACTTGAGGCCATTTCCTTTTGTCCTATTACTTGTTGCTTGGGAGAAGAGACTGACCCCCCCACACCAATACAGCCTCATTTGAGGTAGTTGTAGAGAGCAATAAGGTCTCCCCTGAGCCTCCTTTTCTCCAGACTAAACAACCCCAGGTCCTTCAGCCACTCCTCATTAGATGTGTTCTCTAGACCCTTCACCAACTTAATTGCCCTTCTTTGTCCAGGTTCCAGCATCTCAATGCCCTGTAGTGAGGGGCTGAATACAGAGGGACAATCACTTCCATTGTCCTGCTGGCCACACTGTTTCTGATACAAGCCAGGATGCTGTTGGCCTTCTTGGACACCTGAGCACACTGCTGGTTAATATTGAGTTGGCTATTGACCAATACCCCTAGGTCCCTTTCCAATGGGCAACTTTCCAGCCACTCTTCCCCAAGCCTGTATCACTGCATGGGGTTGCTGTGCTCCAAGTTCAGGACCCAGCACTTAGCCTTGTTGAACTTCATACAGTTGGCGTTGGCCCATTGCTCCAGTCTATCCAGATCCTTCTGCAGAACCCTTCTATGTGTGAACAGATTCACTCCCAACTTGGTGTCATTGGCAAACTTACTGAGGGTACACTGGATCCCCTCATCCAGATCACTGATAAAGACATTAAAGGGTATAGAAAATAGAAAATGGGGGTCTCAGCCTACAAAGCACAGCCTTGCCTGGGGTGAGTAGGTGTTTGTACATAGCAGAGCATCTCTTCCATGCTGCTTATGGACTTGGGAAGGCATGGCACATAAGTCCATGTTCTGCTCATGTTTTCTAGATGGCTTTGTAGCCAGGGAAGCTAAGGGTGTAACAGCTTAAAGCAATGACATATACTGCATTCGGGAGCCAGCTGCAACAGAGCAGCTCTGCATCATGTCTTCATACAGTGCACAGCTCAGTATTGCACAAGTGGCTTTAATAAAGGGTGACACATGCAGAGACTACCTAATACAGAACTTTGATGTGTTTGTTTCTGTAGAAGCTCCTAAATCTAAAGTAGTGTTGGTGTCTGACCAGAATCAGACTGGGCAGTGGACCTTCAGTGGCTATGCTCCTCTATGGTCTTCAGCTGTAGAGTCCTCCAAGTGAGGAGGGCTATGTCCAAAGACTTTGGTAGCTGCTTTCAATGTAACCCATGAAATCTTCATCACTTTTTGATCAAATAATTGATAGATTTTGTCTTATTTAGGAATTCTGCCTAGCTAGCTAGCAAAGATGAATTATGCATGTGAAGTACTTGAGGTTTCAGATTGATGCTAATATGAGTTGATAATTTTGGCAAAGCCTTTGCCTGTGATGAATCTGCTGATCTTCATTACTATTCTGTTCCTGGAAAAGTGGGTTCCTAACTGATGAATTAATACATACCCCAGAGCCCAAGTATTTCACATGAATCTTAGTAATTCTCGGGTACAAATTTTTAATTTGCTCACAAAATAATCATCATATGTTTATTAAATTCTCTGATAAATTGTTATAGTTTTCAAGTGAACAAGTTACTCATGTATGAGTTGTTAAATATCCAGACACAATTTCATATCAGCCTGCAGTGTACTTAAATTATTATAAGCCTCATAATGGCAATCTTTTATAAATGCTCATAATTCACATATGTTAATGATAAGTGGCTAATATCTAAAAAGTACACCGTCTTTCCCATTTTTCTGTGGTATACCTGTCCCAAATAATTTTAAAAGAACTTAAAAATCAAAGTTCTTCATAAAAAAAAAAAAAAAAAAAGAAAATATAACAGAGATATTCTACTTCTAACCAAAGAAAAACAGGCCTAAAATCTGGCTGAAAATTACACCCTTAGACTTGGCAATACAACTTCTTAGGATTCTTCTACTGGCTGTCTATTAGAAGAAAACAAGACAGTAACAAAACTGGCATTGGATTTTTTTAAATATCAAAGTTAGAAAATCATGTGAGCACAATTTCTGGGTTTTAAGCATTTACTGTTCATTTACTCCATGCTCCTTTACAAGATCTTGAGGTTAATAAGGCTTTGGAGGAAGAAAAGGAGGTACAGGAGTTACAGGCCTGTGCACAAACTGAGGAAATGAGAAAAGATTATAAGTGGTCAGCAAAGAAAACAGCACAGACTGGTCACACGCTCCCCAAGCACCAAGCTGAGATGTTCCCAGTGTACTGTCATGCATCTTGCAGCAATAAACATGCTGAATCACTAAGTTTTAAAGACTCACCTGGAACGACCATTAACATGTGGAAACCACAGGTCATGCATGCATCTAATGAGCTGATATCTTGTTATGTTATGATACGTGAAGCTGCTATCACAGACCTGCAGGTATGGCATTGCTTCAGCTGCCCACTCTCCAGGAGAGAAGAGGAGAAAAAGAAAAGTCACTATTACTGAGCTGTGAAGAGGCTTGAACCTGAATAAGACCTGACATTTCTGCTCTGTTAATTCCAAGTAATAGCAGAGGAAAGAGATTTGTGAGGATAACTGAGAAAGAACAGAGAAGCAGGGCTTTGTGGCTGAAGGCAGGGCTAGTGAATCAAATTCTGTATGGGGGTTTACTACAGACATCTTCTAAAATTAACCCAGTAAACTGGTTGTCTGGGGCTGCTGAGTTAGGATAGTGTGTGTATATATAAGGAGAATCATGAAATTGTACTGCATATCTTAAGAAGTAGTAAGTTTTCAAAAATATTTTGAAACTTATGCTTGAAAATCCCTTATTTACCTAAGTCCCTATATAAATATCCCTTTATAAAATCTTCCATTGCTTTTTCAAAACAGAGGTGTAAAACAAATCAATGAAGTAACAGAGATGCAAAGCTTTCTTCAAGATATTTTTATTTATTTTGAATAGTTGGTTCTGGAGCACTTTCTGGGATTGTTATTTCTTTTGGTTTAGGTTGTTGAAATCTTGCCTTGGAAGGGATGTGCATTTTACAGCTCCTGTCTGCAGGTGATGTGAGACAATTCATGCTCAGGAACTGGCTTGCACCAGGGCTACTTTGGACAGACCTGCCTCACACACCTGCATTGCACCTAAGGCAGCAGAACTTCAGAAGATACCCGTTGCCTTCATGAACTGTATTTTTTTGGAGGTTGACTGAGTTCCCCACACTTTACATGAAGTTGAGCATGAGCTTTGGAAGGTTAGCTTTGGCAGGCATGCAGTGGTCCCTTCCTGATGTGCTGTTTTCTGCACTGAGGGTGACAGCTTGTCCTCCTCCTCTGTCTGTTCTTGGGAGAGCCAGACCCTTTCATGGGATATGGAAGTGTTTGCTAAATGACATTTTTGGAATATTACATGCACTAAAGAAATCTACCTGAGCAGACAAACCATTACTGACAGAAGAGAGAAAGAAAGAGGATCATTCTAGGAACTTACTCATTATAGAAGCACAATTTGAAATATAAAAGTTGGAAATAATATTTTCTGTCCTGAACTGTACGAATGCATGTGTCCTGTGTTCCAGGGACTCATTGCCATCCTATCAGTTTAGTCTTCACCCATAAAATTGGAAATGATCTGTGAATTCTTCTTGGTCTTCTTATGGAATTCTTCTAATTCTTATGGTCTTATGGACATTGTCCTTATTTATTTATTTATTTATTTATTGGACACTATTATTCCAGGAAATCCTGATTATCGCAAATGTTCAATTTTTAAAGGGCTTAACATGTTTGAGCTGAGCTGTAGATGTGATATTTTGTAATGCAAATACTGTCAGATTATTTCTTCTGTACAATAACGAAGATAACCTGTGCAAGCTCTCCATTATTTTCCTGCTTTCTGGAGTAGAATAGAAACTTGAGCAGCTCTTAGGAACTCAAGAAATCCTTGTTCCTGTTGTAGAAGTCCTCTTTAGTGCTCACTGGATCTGTTTCTTGTTCCCTGGGAAGAGCACAAGAGGTGAAGAATATTAAACATGCTGCAAAGCAGATGAAGTCTCTTGTAACTTTGATGTTTTGCATTTAACTGTGCTCTTCAGAAGTACTGGTCTGCCAGCGGGTTTCTCAAAGTTGCCTGAAAATAACCAATATATTGCAACTACTTATATCAGGACTGCTTCTAGTCTGTCTCCAGACCATTTCCTGTCAAGTAGTAAAGAGGCAGAGCCATCAAATCCTGTGCCATTTTGCAGGAAAGGTGCTCAGCACCAGAAATTTTGAGGATCCCCCTTTTGGATGTGCTTATTGCAAAGTGTTTTGCACTCAGCTGGTAGCTGCTAGAGCTGGGAACCACTACATGACTGCAGTAAGTAGTAAAAGGTATAAGTAGAAGGTATACTGGGCTTTGAATAGTTGGAGACAATTTATTTATATATTTTTTTCATGGTCTTTGATTCAACTTTTTTTTTTTTTTTTTTTTTTTTTTTTTAAGATGTTGTCATTCTCTGTTTTGTTAGATTGTAGCCCTTTGTCAAGAAAGAAGAAAAAAGTCCTCACTCTTGCAAATGTTAGTATGTAAGCAGTAATGCAGAGTGGATTTAACACCGTATACATACAGGCCTTAGTGGTTTAAAGCAGTTTGCTATTTCACTTGTGAGACTTTTCACTGAGACATTTCTCAGGGAGTGTTTTCTTTAAATAAAATGTCACTGTGGCAGTTGTTTTTTTCTCTCTCCTTTGATCTTTCTTTTTACATTTTTTTTTTCAATCTCTCTCACTTTCTCCTTTTTTTACTCTGAATGCCTGGTTTCAGAAACCCAACACTGTTCAGACAACCAAGTGACCCGATTGCCAGCAAAGCTAAGTGACTTGGATGAAGAGATTAAAACTGGTGTAGTACACTTAAGATAGGACAATAATTCCTTGTGAATAAATTCAGGAAAGACTTGGCATTCTGCCTTCATATGGCACAAGGCAGGATTAGCCCTGCAAAAATACTCAGCACAGACACAGAGAGGGTTACGTGGCTTGGTCTGTGTGATAGGTTTCTCCCAGGTGCAGATGGCTTTAATTTCAAAATGCTTTTTAAGGTCTGCTTTCTGTCTGCTGCACCCTATGACTCCTTGCGCTGGACAGTGCAGAGCTCTCCTTCAGGCAGGATTAAGGTGGGAAAGGGACCAGACCAGCATCTGTTTGTCACAATGGAGCACTTCTTTTCTTTTTTTTTTTTCTGGAAAATGTAACAAGGGGGCCTGGATATTCTACTGGGGACTGGGAGAGGAGAAGGATTTGGTGTTCAGATAGAGGGGAAAGGAACCATTGCTACCTGCAGGGCTGGCTAATAACCCTGGTGATTGCTGCGATTTTACATGATAGCCTGGCATAGCTGTGATGAAGGCTTTTAAAAAGGGAGATTTAGGATTCAGTGTCACAAGGAGCAAATCTGTTCTGTTATAAAGTAGCTGAAACTGCTCTGGAAGGTGGCAGTCCATTTGCAACTGTAAATATTTACTAATAGACCGTAATGATAGTCTCTGAACCTCTTCCCTATCTTCTGCTCCGCTGTCTGGAGCCAGCTGGCTGCGATGCAAATTGAGACACAGCGATTTCACAGCATACCTCTGAGCAAAGACAGTGCGCGTTTCTTTTCTTAGTTTGGGAGCACTTGTCTCATATGCATGCTTCTCTGCTTATTAAAGGTCCTTTGGCATATGCATTCTGTAGCCAGCTCTATCTGCAATTAAAAGCTTTCTGTGGAAAAAGAAATAAATCATGGTGAGTTACTACACACAAAATAGCAAAATCTGGAAAAATACAGAAGACACAGCAAATGAAATTAAGCTTGCAGTATCTGGGTTTTGCTGGGAAACAAATACAGGCTCAATTAGGGATTGCAGATTGGGATGCACACATGACTTCAGTATAAATCTCTGATCCTGCTGACTTGCAAAAGCCCTTTCAAAAAAAAATTTTTTTTTTTTTTTTGGTTTTAACTGTACATAAACAGTAAGCTGAAGCAATTTTTGTGGAGTATCAGGAAGTCTAGAAAACAAACTAATGTCCATAGCCTGCCCCTAAATACATAAAAAAGTGCTATCTCTGCCATGAAGGTAGAGATTAGATTGCTCAAGTGCAGCTCTGTGGAAGTTTATCCTTTTAGTGGTGTTACTCATAAAATCCCCAACAACAAAGTAGGGTTTAAGCAACATTAGGTTACCATTTTGCAGGGCTATGTGCTGACCCTTCAACAATATTTGCAAATTATTATTCTCATTGAGACCTGAAATCAGACAGTTCTCTGCGGATCATAATTTCTTATTTTTGCCCAAGACATGTGGAAGGTCTGCTCTTGGGCTGTGCCTGTGCCTTGTACCAGTGGTAGCTGTTGAGAGGTAGCCAGTTCTCAGTGGTATTTAAAGAAATTTACTATACAGTCTTCTATGAGCACTCATATGAATTTTTACTGGTCTGTACTCATGAATTTTGCAAGTGTGTGAAAAAATATAGGGCCTACAAGACTATGTACATTGGAAAAACAGAAAATTAGAATGATTGAGCTCCACTTGGAGAAGCTCATAAACATTTGTTTGGCAGTACTTAAAAAAATTACCTTCTCCACTGTTTTCAAATGGCGTGAAACCATGAGATTATGTTTTTATTAACTGTTTATTGAGTCTGAATGATATACTTGTTTTAATATCAGGAACGTATTTTTTAGGCAATTGTAGGGATTTTCAAGTTCATGAGTGAAACAATGTATCTGAAAGTGTCTCCTGATTTAATTGGCAGAGTTTGCTTTGAAGTACTGTGAAAGATGTTGTATATACTTAGCTGAGACTTGCACACACAGGATATGTAAATGCCGGTATGGTTACAAGTGTGCTCAATGTGTGCAGCCATATCATTTCTTTTAAGCAGCAGAAATGCATACCCGGTCACTTCTGGTGCTTGAAAACCTTGGGCAGAGGCCACAAAGCACATGCCTGTCTCTCCCCGTCTTTCTTATTGCGCGATACCACATCATGTGCACAGCTTAGGGGTGCCCCTGTTGCTTTAGCTGCCTTACCAAGGGGCAGGGGGCTTGCTGTAGTTCAGGCTCCATGTTTCTCATCCATACCTGTTCTGCCATGTGGGGCTGGCTTCCTCATCCTGCATCCCTTTGTCAGGGTGGAAGGGGTTGCAGTATATGCTATTCCTCCAACATCTTATGCCTCCCTTCTCCTGCCATTAGGCGTAGTTAGAGTTGGAGGGGTTCTCGACCGTCCATAAGGCATGGGGCAGAGCCAGGCCTGGGGACCGCGGTGCTGTAGGCTTGTAGGGCTGGAGGCTTGGCGGCAGCAGTGCTCAGCGGGCTCAGTGTGACCAAATGGATATTGTCCCCCTTTTCTGGAGACTGAAATTTCCCTCTTGCACTTCATCTGATCTGCTTTTGTTTCTCTCAGTGGTAAACACTGTGTTTTGGGTAACCACCTCTTTCTCTTTGCCATTTCAGAGCTCCAAAATGGGAGGCAAACTGAGCAAGAAGAAGAAGGGGTACAGTGTCAATGATGAAAAAGCTAAAGACAAAGACAAGAAGGCTGAAGGAGCAGCAGCTGAGGAAGAGGAGACTCCAAAGGAGGCTGAGGATGCCCAGCAAACCACAGAGACCACAGAAGTGAAGGAGAACAACAAGGAGGAGAAGGGCGAGAAGGATTCTCAGGTTGCTGCCAACAAGACAGAAGAAAAAGAAGGGGAGAAAGAGAAAACAGTGACCCAGGAAGAAACCCAGAAAGCAGAACCAGAGAAGTCAGAGGCTGTTGTCGATGCGAAAGTAGAGCCACAGAAGAACAATGAACAGGCACCCAAGCAAGAGGAGCCAACTGCAGCCTCTGCTCCTGCTGCCAGTAGCGAAGCACCCAAAACCTCTGAGCCTAGCAGTGATGCAAAAGTTTCCCAGCCTTCAGAAGCCACAGCTCCCAGCAAAGCAGATGACAAGAGCAAAGAAGAAGGGGAAGCCAAAAAGACTGAGGCTCCCGCAACGCCTGCAGCCCAAGAAACTAAAAGCGAAGTGGCCCCAGCTTCAGACTCAAAACCTAGCAGCAGCGAGGCTGCATCTTCTTCCAAGGAGAGCGCAGCAGCCACAGCAGCACCTAGTTCCACTGCCAAGGCCTCGGACCCCGCAGCCCCACCAGAGGAAGTGAAACCTTCTGAAGCCCCAGCAACTAATTCGGATCAAACCATAGCAGTGCAAGATTAAATTGGACAGCCTGTTGAAACAACCACTTAAAACAACCTGTGTCTTTTTTTTTATTTTTTCAGCTATACTAACTCATTTCAGATCTGAAATAACAATAAGTATTGCCCAGAAAGAAAAGGATAAAAAAAATGAAAAGGATGTCCCATCAAGCTGGGAGGGAGGGAGGGGGGAGAATCCAAATAGTATTTTTGTGGGGAAATATCTAATATACTTTCTGCCAACTTGACACAAGTCCTGGATTTAAAAAAAAAAAAAGTAAAATAGATGGATGTCTGAAAGTACAGCACATCTTTTGTATCTGAACTGCTGTAAATGCATTCCACCAATGTATCAAAATCTTCTTTTTGTTCTGTAATGGGGTTTGGGAGTGATGTGTTTGATTCTGCCCACTGGGTTTGTGCCAAGGCAATCAGATCTTTATGAAAGCAGTATTTTCTGTGTTATTATTTTATTTTTTTTTTAAATTTTATTTACAGCCTTTCTTATTTTGATATTTTTTTTATGCAGTGGATGAATGCCAACTTTCAGACAAAACCCACTTAGCTGTCCACATATTTCTCAATGCCAATCCTCCAATTCTTCCTCTCCAAATATTTTTTGGGAGTAAAAAGCATTCTCATCCTACTTAGCCTACCTAGATTTCTCATGACGAGTTAATGCATGTCTGTGGTTGGGTGCACCTGTAGTTCTGTTTATTGGTCAGTGGAAATGAAAAAGTCTGCGTTCATTGCAGTTCCAGTTTCTCTTCCATTCTGTGTCACAGACACCAACACACACTCATTGGAAAACAAATGAAAAAACAAAATGTACAATGGATGCATTGAAATTATATGTAATTGTATAAATGGTGCAACAGTAATAAAAGTTAAATAATTTAAAAAATATAAAAGTGTAAAGACTGATTAAATCTTCACTTTCACCACTTAGGAACTCGGCGAAGGAAATCCTTACACCCAGAGCAGAAGTGTTACATCTGGGGTTGCTCACTCACCTATTTATAGCAAAGCAGAGGTAAACAAAATGCCATCAGCCTCATGATCCTAGAAACATGCTGCCATAAACTCCTGCTTCAGCAGCCACAAGCATTCACAGGTGAGGTTGGAAGTAACAAATAAACAGCACCTCTCATACATGTTTTATTCCAGACAAAGTAGAAATGCCTCATGCCTGCCTTAACATGTGGAAAAAATGCTCTCTTGCTCTCTCACTATTTTAAAGAGCCAGAGGCATGCTGACTGGGCTTTAGCAGGGAGTAAGGCAGTGGATTTGATAAAATGATCTCTTAAGACAAGGCAATTAAGTTTAATCCTAGTCCTATTAAAATATTCTTAGCACTGATACACTTTGTTCTTTTTCCCATTGCCATTGTGGAGGAGATGAAATGCAGCTGTCACAAGTGGCCATTTCTGTTTATTTCAAATACGGTTACCCTTCTGTAGCTGAGCAGAGTTTAGCCTAGTATAAACAACATTCTTCAATAGTTTTGCTTGTTTGTCCCATTTTTATTCTGCAGAACAGATAACTGCAGTTTCTGCTGAGTGGTGTCCTTGCTGGATATGCACAAAGATTTCAGTGTGGAGCCCAGAATCACAAAACTGGTTAAAGCAGCATATTTAGTCTGTCCATCAACAAGCTCTTGAGCTGAGCAGAGGTTCTGAGAGAAGTGAGCAACGGAAAACAGAAACACAGCTTGTACACAAAACAAAGGGATGAGTGGCCTTGTATTTAATAAATACGGGAAGTGGTGTTTAAAAATGATATAAAATATTTCCCATATTCTCCTTCTATGCGGTGAGGATGATTCGCTCTACAGACTCCCATAGTTTTTATCCTTTATTTCGATCAGAAATTTGGGGTTCTTATTTTGTGCTGGGGATACTGATGTGCATCTGTGGAAAGCTTATTGGAACAGGCAGCTCTGGTGGTTTCAGAGCAGGCCAAATACTTGCACGAATCTGGCATGACCATCAAGCTTTTGCATCCTTAATGAAAAGGAGCCAATTTCCTGCATAATGTGTCAAAATGTAGTGGATTCTTTTGCACAAAGATCAGTACTCTGACTTAAAAAAAAAAAAAAAAAGGAGGTTTCTCCAGTGAAAGAGCTGAAGCGCTCTTTGGGGCTAGCCAGATAGCGCATGCACTGTAGATTACCAAGCATTGTGCTTGCTTATGTAGCTGTCACAGTCTTCAGCATCCTTGTGAGGCCAAGTCTGTGGCTTACTTTCAAACCTTTGAGAGCCCTCTGCCATCACTCCCCGGTGTACACGTGTCCTGGAGAGGGAGAACTTCTGTCCAGGACTCCTCCATGAATTTCACAAGAGAGGTCCAGGATGGAGAGGAGGCGTGCAGAGATCCTGTGGCACTTTGTGGTGGTGTGATAATGGACCAACCTGACGCCAATGTATCAACACTCCGCCTTGGGGCTGGAAGGGGTTGCCCGTGGAGAAGAGGTATGTAAGTTGTTTGCGGGGATGGTATGCAAATGTGCCTACTAACAGTATCACACCTTGGCTGATACCACGCCCATCCACTTTAAATACAATTTGCAAAGCAGCACTCAATCTCTTTTAGTAAAATAGATGACATTCAACATTAACTTTGTCATCTATTGAAATGTCTTCAGTTGGCATGCTTAGACTCGGTGAAAAGATCTTGAATGTAGTCTTACTTTAATTCTCTGAGGCAATTTAAAATATCCCTGAGCTCCACAGCTGCCTCCAAACCCAGACTTTTTTTTATTTTTTTTGCAGTGGTTGACAACAAAATCTTAACATACATGCTGCAGTTCTCAGAACCTGCTTATCGGTGGAATTTTCTTCCTGATGCTGTCAATAGTGCAAAGGGATGTCATCCCAAGTGACTGGAAATCACTAGCAAGCAGGTAAAGAAGTAGGCACATG
The DNA here is from genome assembly GCF_047663525.1 of Anas platyrhynchos. Taxonomy (NCBI): domain Eukaryota; kingdom Metazoa; phylum Chordata; class Aves; order Anseriformes; family Anatidae; genus Anas; species Anas platyrhynchos. The sequence goes on along the minus strand of NC_092588.1, from coordinate 87,740,292 downwards.
TGTTTGGGAAGCTGAGAGGAAATGTGACCAAAACCTGATGCAATTAAATGCTCAGTCTTCTCAAAAGCGTAGAAATAAAGTTGCCATATAATGTTTTAAATTCTTTTATTCACATAGGGGATTGCAACACAGGTCTTGTCACAATATTTAAAACACTTTGTGTGTAACTGTTAGTGAAGAGGCTTAGACCATTGTTACACAGTGCTGCTGATCTGTACCTACATACACAAGGAAAGAAAACACCTTTGTTCAAAGAGCTTATGAATTAAGCAGCATGATGAGTTAATAGAAATGTGAAGCATGTTTCTTGCCTAAAGTGGCGTGAAAAGAGGCTGGAGACCTGCTTTTCTTCACCTCAGTCTAGTAGCTCATCTCTGAGATCCTCCTTTTCTGAGCTATAATTACTCCTTAATAACAGAAAAACTATGTGAAGGGTACTGAGCTAACAGGCATGTTAATGCTTTGAGTTTAAGCACATTGCAGATAACCTCAAAGACCCAGCCCTTTCATGAAAGTATGCCAAAGGAATATACAGCTCAGCCCTGGGAAAGAACCTTTGCAATTGTTTAAAGCCCCTGCAGAGAGATGTTTGCAAGGTCTCCCTTGTTTTCCCTTGGAGACCGTCGAGAATTTGTTGCTGTCCCTTCCACAACAGGAAGGTCAGTCCATTGGCCTCGCTCACAATTTCACAGCAGTTGATGTTAAACGGAGAGCAACTTAACCTTTACTTTTTGGCATGCTAGTTAGTTTGTTTCTTACTGTATTTGAAATATACCTACTGGCATTTTGATAATGACATTTAGAGATGGAAAAACAACTGAAATTATGTTAAGATACTGAATAATAAAATAGCCACCTCAGAGCAATGCTTACCATATGCCTTAGGCAGGTTTCTGTGCATTGATTTATGCATCCATATGGGACAGACACCTCTGTGAAGCAAGAGTAAATACAACATTGCAGGATGCATCAGTGTCCTGTGTGACAGCATGTCTGGGTGTGCAAGTACAGGACTGCTGGTACCTAGGGAGTCATGGGCTTCCCAGCGGGGGCTCCCCATGTTCCAGCACTTACCTGCAGGGGGTCAGGGCTCTATCCCGCCTGGAGGTTGCCGTCTCCAGGTCAGCTTGAACTCCAGCTTGATTCCAGTGTACTGAACTGAGTTTGAAGTGGATGGAGGGAATCGAGCCTTCAGTCTTGCTTCAGGAACAGCTTATCACTAAATTTAATTTCCATAAATTTTCCATACTTATTTAGCAAAACTGGGGAGTGTGTCAAAGAAATACCTCAGATTTGTTGCCAGTGCTGCAGAAAGCATTTTCTCACAGCATGATTTTTCAGTACACTTACTGTTATATTTTTGTTGCTGTCTCCTTGCACTGAATTTATAGCCTTCAAGGATTTAAAAAAAATATATATTTTTTATGCTAGTGGCTTGGTTTTCTCTTGTGTTTTTTTTTGAGGGGGAGGTCACTTTTTTTTTCTGTATCAAGCTCTTCTTCTGTCACCACATTTATCCTGAGTCTGGTTTGGTTGACTTTCTGCCTTTTTTTTTTTTTTTTTTAACATCCTGTTGTATATTTAACCTCCACACCATATTTCATGCAATAAGAATGCATATCAGCTGTTGAGCAGCCAGATTTGGAAATCATGGCTCTCCAGTCATGGGAAAAGGACAGCATGAGGAACAGCAGCATACAGGCGTTTTCCTTCACTGCTGTCACAAAGATTTTTACTTCAGGACTTGGCAGAGCTTTACTTGCTGCATTTATCATGGTGGGCTTAGTTCCTGGTCACAGAGTCAGGTAAGCAGGAGAGCATTTTTTAAAAAATAATTTGTTGTTGTTTTGGGGGAAGGGGGTATGTCAAAATACAGCCACAGGAATTGGGACACAGGGTTTGTGACACAACCTTTTTGTTTCCATTGTTATATCTTAACTGGCTGCTACAAGGTTACTGAGTCTCTCTCTCAACTTCTTGTTGTCAGCACACTTGTCCCTCTTACAGCATATTTACTTGTGTTGACAATAAATATTAATTCCACTACTTTCTCTCGTGGATGTCTAAATGGATTCCCTCCATCCTTAGCTGGTCTTCCCTCCACAGTGTAAGTCCTACATTTCTGAGAGTCTCTCAGTGCACCAGGAAGCTTACTGAGTTTCTTGATGACTTAAGTTCATTGTGGACTTGGCTTGATCAAGATGACTTTATTTTGAGATTGTTCAGTCAAGTGAAGTGCAAATATGATTGACCTACAACTTTGTTCCACTTACTAAGAAAAATTTCAAAGGCTTTACATGATGATTCGGTTGAGGACAATGTGAGACCTTCCCACAAGGCATACCAGTCTGTTATTTGGAACATCATCACGTTGCTGCAAAATGAGTGACTTGCTAAACATCATTGCCAGTGTAGCTGGCCAGTAACATTAAGTTAACACTTGGGAAAATTCAACATTCAGTCTCAAGTGGGATGTAAACAAATCATACTGGGCTCACTACAAGGACAGATTAGAGCTGTTCACATTAGGACGTGGAGAAGTAATAGAATTTTTTTTTTTTATTTTTTTTTCCCTCCACTCAGTTGCAGCCAGTTCACAAAACCAATGTGACACAGTATTATCTCTCTAGATAGTATTTTGACTTTTGGAATGGGGCAGACATGGCAAAGCTCATAGCATCTAGATTAAGTCGTATGAGCCATAAACTAGAGGTCTTTAAAACTTAGCAGTTAGTACTTTAAAACTTAAAGCTGAGTGATGTTTTAATCACAAGCTACATGGCTCCCCTGAGAAGGTAGGCTACCAGAGACATCCTGTATGGCAGGAAGCCAACTGCTGGGCTTGTGTCTACCTATTCCAGAGGCTTTCATTTTTAGCACTCCTTTTACCTTATCCGTTTTATTGGCTTTCTACCAGTTTGGGGTTTATCATGTGTTAATAATACAGAATACTGTTAATGACAGACCATACTGATGCTTCATCAATAGTATATTTCTGGCTTTTTTATTTTATTCATTTTAATTTTATTTATTTATTTATTTTGGTACAGTTTGGCAGAATTCCAGACCGGGTCTGTAAAAGAAACTATGTCTTTACCAAGTAGACTATGAACTGACCTGGTAGAAATGAACATTTGGAAAAAAAAAAATATATATATCCAGTGATATATATATATCACTGGAAATTGGTGCAAGCCTGAAAGAGCAAACCCTTTATTCTGCAGTGGTCTGGGATTCTGAAATATCTCACTGTAAGCTAAAAGACCCTATGAAGATTTAAAAAGATATCATGTCTGTGCGCCAAATGCATTGTTGGTTTAAGCTCTGCTGCTCTGTCCAATTATTTGAACTTTGTCAGCTGTACATCATTTTTATTTTTTATTTTTAATAAAAAGGAGTATTTCCAAGCTAGCATTTTTGTTTCAAAAGGCAAACAACAGTAGTTCTTAATGACTACATTACAAAGGAAAATTTCAATCATTAAACCTTGAATAACCTTTCCCAGTAGAAGAGGTTCTGACATTACTTAGGAATCTTTTCCAACATTTTTTCCAACATTTTTCTTTTTTAAAGAAAAGTTTCCCGATAAACAGTTTTTTTAAGGACACATTCATAAAAGCAAATCTTTATAGTTTAACTTTTGAAGATAAGCTACATGGTTGGTCTAGTTGAGCTTGGCCACTCACCTCAGGATAAGGAGAGAAAATCTGGAACATGGGATGCCAGCCCACCAGCTGGCAAAATCAATAAAGGTCCTTTGAACATCATGAAACATCTTTTATTTGCAGTTATTTAACACAAATTTGAAAAACTATTAGCAATATAATGTCATGTAATAACAGGTAACGTTGCGTGGTTGGATGTGAGACAATTAAGCTGTTAGCCTTAGTGTTAACCTGATAACAGACAGATTTGGATTTGAATGGAAGCAGTGTGTGAATACTAATCAGAAATGTAATGTAAGTTCTGAACCAGTATATTTAAAGTATTAATCAAAGACTAGGTAGTCAGTTCTTATGAATATATCACTGGGCTTCTGTGAGACATGTGAGACAACATAAGGATCAGCACATTTCTATATATGCACAGAAAGAAGGAATTGAGAAAAAAAATGGTTTCAGGAGTGGTATACACTTTTTAATAAGTGTTCAATTAATGCTAGTGCATCAGGCTATACTTAAATATACTGGGCTTGAATTTTGCCCTACAACAAGTTTTGATGTTCTAGTTCAGCTGTTTCACACACATGTTGGACCAGCTTTTGGGGTGAGATTTGAAAAGCAGTTCTGCACTGCTCTTCACTGCACTGCCCCTGTCTGTTTATCATCGCCATGCCTGACTTAGCATCCCTGGTTTAATATGCCAGGACCAACTACATCAGCAGGGCTCTGAGAATCTGAAGGAAGGGGAGCAGAAACACTGCACAGGAATCATGTGGATAGGGGTATTGCTCCCTTAAGGTGGGAGAATGGGAAACCCTGTGAAAGTCTTCCACATCTTCTATGGTTCCGTGATGACCACAGATTGCCCCAGAGAGAATTGTTTTCTTTCAGCTGAATAAGTAAGAGTTAGACTATATCTGCTTCCATGGAATAATAATTCATTCTAGATTGCCTTCAGCAGATCTAAGTGCAGTACAAAGCATGGTTCAGTCTTAAACAAATCCCGTGGTGCTATATTTCAATCACTGCAGACTGTTACTCTGGGATACTGAGCATTCCCTTTTTAAATAGAGTTTTGAAGTGTTGCCTGAGTGCTCAGAATGAAAATTTTCTAATTTTTTCTTTAATTTCTTATTTTCCTCCCCTCTCTGTTTCATGATTTCATTACAGCCATTCTTTTGTCTTTCAGACCATCAAAAGGCCAAGCTGCTTACTTTTCCCTGCATACATCAGTCAAACCACAAATGAGAAACAATAGCATGTGTTTTGGTCACTGTCTTCCCTAGGATATCTATGCACAGCACTTAAGTTCGTGTCTCAGATTGCTATAGGCAAGGATTATATTACTATTTTAACTGGACAAGATCATCCCTTTTTATAAATCGACTTGGGGATATGCAGATGTCCAGCAGTGGTGAGAATTTTCTAATCTTTGAAGGCTTTGGTTAAAAGTGCAATTCACAGTGGATCTCTGATGAAAAGTGCTAGTAACCCTGCAAACTCTGAGAGTGCTGCCTGTGCAAAACTGGGAGAGGCTTTCTTTTAAGAAGTGCATCTGCTGATGTGGCAGAATTTGGCCAGCAAATTGTGGTAATCAACTGGATAAAAATGACCAGGAAAATCCCTGCCCCATGTACAGTGCTGACTGCTGAGCAATCACTGCTGTTTTGTTCTTTTTCCTTTGTGCTGGCCTGTGCACATCTCTACTAGTACTAGGTTAATTCAGAGTTGGCATAGGTGTAGGAAAAACCACAAAATTTTAAATTCCCTTTTTTCTCCCAGAGAGATTTATTTTTATTTTTATTTCTATTATTATTTTTTATTTTTATTTATTTTTATTTTTTATTTATTTATTTATTTATTTATTTATTTATTTATTTATTTATTTATTTTAATGGAGGGAGCAATGAGGTTAGAGGCTGATGCTCAGTCAGACTTTCTTGAGTCCTTGTGTATTTCCACCCAGCCACGTCTGAGCAGTAGGGACTGCTCTGAAGTGACTCAGTCTTATACATAAGTGTAATTAGATCCATTTGAAACTCAGGAACTGGCAGTTTTGAGGATTCTTTCAAAGTCTTTCCAGTTGAAAACTCCATGGGTTCATCTTCCTCTGTTCTCTGTCTTGGCTCCTAGCATCTATTAACACCTAAACCTCAGAGCAAAATACCTCCAAAAACTGCTGGGTTTTATGTCAGAAATCTTGGAAACTGTCACAGTTTCCATGCTTCTCACACCCCTCCAGTCTTAGTTGGGCCAAGTTCATCCAAAGCTCGGAGGACAGGACTATGTGTACAGCTTGCCAGACTAATTATGCTGTTAAAATAATCATTAAAGCTATTAAAACAAAGGAAAAAAAGAAAATGAAAAATTTATTCAACTGGAACAACTGTGTCTAGGGAAAATACTTGAGCTTCCAGTTCCATAAAAACTGTAACTGCTGATAAGTTGTAGTGGGTTTATGTGACAAGGTTTTGGTAGCAGGGGGCCATAGGGGTGGTTTCTGTGAGAAGGATCCAGAAGCTGCCCCATGTTTGATAAGGGCCCCACTGTTGACCCGAGCCGAGCCAATAAGCGATGTTGTTTTGCGCCTCTGTGAGAGCATATTTAAGACAGGGAAAAAAACGCTGCGCCATACAGCAGTTGGGAGAGTGAGAGGAGTGAGGAACAGCCTTGTAGGTGCCAAGGTCAGTGAAGAAGGAGGGGGAGAGGTGCTCCAGACATCAGAGCAGAAATCCTCTGCGGCTTTTGGTGAAGACCATGGTGAAGCAGGCTGTCCCCCTGCAGCCCATGGAGTACCACGGTGGAGCAGGGTTCCACGCTGCAGCCCGTGGAGGAGACCACGGTGGAGCAGGTGGCCCTGCACCGATGGAGGCTGCCGCCTGTGGAAGACCCCTGCCGGAGCAGATTCTGGGCCGGACCTGTAGCCCGTGGAGAGGAGACCACGCAGGAACAGGTGACCTGGCAGGAGCTGCTGCCCGTGGGGGAGCCAGGTTGGAGCAGTTTGCTCCTGAGGGATGAACCCTGTGGTACGGACCCATATCTGGAGCAGTTCTGGAAGAGCTGCTGCCTGTGGGAAGCCCACGCCAGATCAGATCATCAAGGACTGTATCCCATGGGTGAGACCCCACAGCACAGGGGACAAGAGTGACCGAGAAGGAGTGGCAGAGAAGAAGCGCTGTAGACTGACCATAACCCCCATTCCCCCGTTCCCCTGCACCGCTCGGGGGGAGGAGGTGGAAGAGGGTGGATGTGGGGGAAGGTGCTTTTGATTTCTTTCCTTTGTTTCTGACTTCTCTAGCTTGTTAGTAATAAGCAATAAATCTTACTATCTCCCTATGCAGAGTCTGTTTTGCCCGTTACAATAATAACTGTGTGATCTTCTTGTCCTTATCTCAACCTTTGATCCCTTTTCATCATATTTTCTCCCCGTTCCTCTTTGAGGAGGGGGAGTGAGAGAGCAGCTGTGGTGGAGCTCAGCTGCCCACTTGAGCAGACCCATGGCAGGAGTCTGTCGTGCCCTTCCACAGAACCTGGAGTGTTTATGCAGAGGTGGTACCCAAGAGTCAGCTCACCTGGTATCTGAAACCAGTGACGTCTTACCCTGCTAATGGGTAGATTTTCTCCAATGTTTTATCACTGTGCAGATACAGGAGGGTGTGTAGTATTTTAGTACCTGCCAGTGTCTATAATACCCCCCCAAAGTCCTTAATCTTTATTGAACAGCAGTATCTTTTTCAAATAAGAAACATACATTTCTTGCAGAATATACAATTGGGCCTGTCAGCGGAAGTTACTGAATAACTAAGGGGACAGCTGTGTTCCTTGAGTCATTGTATCAAACCTAAACATGGTAATAAAAAGAGAACTCATTTTATCTTCTTAATGCAGTTAATAAATATCTTAGAGGGTGGAAATGGCAGTCCGTGTGTTTGTTGTTGTTGTTGTTTGTTTGTTTTTTTTCATTTGATTTTTTTTTTTCCTTCAGTTCTTATAATTTGTTTGTAGGGGAATATTCCAAATTTCTCCTGTGCGTAAAGTATTTGGCATAACAATGATTGCAACTGCTCATAGGACTCATTCATTATCCTTCATTGTGCAGAAACAATATCATTTTAAATAATTAAATGAATGGAACTATTTAATATCTACATTGGCAAGTTTCACTCACGGACTATACATGGCTGTATTTGATTAGTTGATTTCACTATGAAAGATAAATGGCTGTATGCATACTCCCATTACATACAGCTGTTACAATGGGCCCTGTCATTTTGTATAACGTGTGGCAACTGGATTCCAGTGGTGCCATATAAGTCAAACCACTCCTGCTAGGGTTGATAACCCAGACAATGACAGATATCACTACTCTGTTTATCAGTTTATGTTTAATGAGATATCGTCCCACCCCCCTGGGACAAAGACAAAATACTTATTATTATTATTATTATTATTATTATTATTATTATTATTATTATTTATTTATTTATTTATTTATTTAAAAATACTATGCTAGGTCTGCTTAGATTTAAAGCAATTGCCTAAGCAGAAAATCAGAACAGCTCCCAACAGATGTTGGGGGCTTAAGGGAAAGGGAGTAGAAAGGATGGAAGAAAATGTATTTTCATTTTTGATTCATTTCTTATTATTCAACATTTGGTAATTTCTTTACTAATATATTTTATTTTTAGGAAATCATTTTTGTTTTTAACTTTTTAGAGTCTGATTCTTTCTGTAGGTGGTCTTAAATGCATGATCTACTTTTAATGAAGAGAAAAATGGCCTAGAAGTTTTAAAAAAGCTGTCAATCTAAAATGAAGTTTCACATTCATTTGTAAGAGTTGCACCTAGTTCAGGCTTCAAGTGCATGAGCAGTACCACAGCAAACAAAGAAGCAGAGTCTATTACAGAGTGGCAGTCTAATTCACTTTGTTTTTGGAAAGCTGAATAGAAACCAACACAGTCTTGTCCTGGATAAGATATCTGTGCTATTCATTACTAACTGCTGTTCTGAAACCAGGCACATGCTCCTTACTCTTCCCCCTCCTTCCCCCTCTTTAAGAGTCCAAGGGAGTTCTTGGTTTACAGCCAAGCATCACAGTCTGGCCAGGCAGTGTCATCTGAGGGAGAAAAAATGCAATGACGTTGCTCTGGCATAACCATTAGAAGAACTGCTGATAAAGCAGGGAGAAAAATAATGCCGGTGAGATGCAAAGCTTCAAAGCTTATGTTTCCATGTATGTGTAACAGTACTAACTCTATTAAGTTATTCAGAAATATAGGGATTTATTATACCTCTGTGTACAATGCTGTTCCAACTGGGTATTTTGGTAAGCTGCCTTTATGTAGATAGCTGTACAACTTAAGCTAATGCTCCACAAAGAGAGAAAATCTTTGGGATTATCCTGAAATGATGAAGAGGGATTGTATGAATTGCAGTATTATAAATTACTACCTATTGGTTTAATTAGTTTATGGGGGGCTTGGTTGACAGAGAAGCACTGGGGAAACAGTAAGTGAGAGGAATAAAAGCACTAGCTAAACCCAAGAGACCAGAGAATTGTGAAGGCTGGAGGCTTTCTTGGCTTTCTCGTATCCATATTGTCTTCCCACTTGTAGACTGAGAAATTTTTGGCACTTCTTGTTATGTAAGATTTCTATAGTCGTCTGCTGGTGGATGCTGACGATGTGCTCTAAGTCTACCATCTCCTTTTTTCCTCTGCAGCTTCCCTTCCCTTCCCTTCCCTTCCCTTCCCTTCCCTTCCCTTCCCTTCCCTTCCCTTCCCTTCCCTTCCCTTCCCTTCCCTTCCCTTCCCTTCCCTTCCCTTCCCTTCCCTTCCCTTCCCTTCCCTTCCCTTCCCTTCCCTTCCCTTCCCTTCCCTTCCCTTCCCTTCCCTTCCCTTCCCTTCCCTTCCCTTCCCTTCCCTTCCCTTCCCTTCCCTTCCCTTCCCTTCCCTTCCCTTCCCTTCCCTTCCCTTCCCTTCCCTTCCCCTCTCCCTCCCCCTCCCCCTCCCCCTCCCCCTCCCCCTTTTTCCCCTTCCCCTTCCCCCCCTTCCCCTTCCCCTTCCCCTTCCCCTTCCCCTTCCCCTTCCCCTTCCCCTTCCCCTTCCCCTTCCCCTTCCCCTTCCCCTTCCCCTTCCCCTTCCCCTTCCCCTTCCCCTTCCCCTTCCCCTTCCCCTTCCCCTTCCCCTTCCCCTTTTTCCCCTTCCCCTTTTTCCCCTTCCCCTTCCCCTTTTTCCCCTTCCCCTTCCCCTTCTTCCCCTTCCCCTTCCCCTTCTTCCCCTTCCCCTTCCCCTTCCCCTTCCCTTTCCCCTTCCTCTTCCCCTGTTGCTACTGGGCTTCATGCAATATTTCAGGTGTGGAGAACATTTCATAACTCAGTGATCACTTGAAATAAACAGTCATTCACAGCTGCACTTGTAAATATGTGGGGAAGGCTTCTCATAGAAACAACTGGTAAGAAATATCTGAATCCCTCCCTTGTATGAGTGGCAGGGTAAGAACAGGGTGTACTGGAGAGCCAAGGTATTTCAGGAGAAATGGTGTTTGGATGTCAAGCTCTTTGACAAACCAGGACTGCCCTAGTGGCTAATACTGGCTTCTATAGGCATGGATCCAGCAGGAGCAACACCCTGCCCTCAAGGTATGTGGCTTTTTGGTATAAGCTTGGGAACAGTAGGGCTATGGCAGCCATGGGCAGTAGCTTTAGTACTGTCTTCATGCTTGCTTCATGCTTGCCCTCAATAGTTTCTGCAGATGGGGTCAACAGGCCCCTTATTCCCTCTGGTAAGTCTGTGCCTGGATATGAAAGATATGGCATGCTGTGAGCACTCTTGACGGTCTGCCAACTGTGAAATCTCTAAGTGATAAATTTAAACTGTGATTAAAATTTGTCCTGATCTCTCTAACAGGTATATCCTATGACTCAAACTATTGGACTATCCTACTATGCCTTCCTGGGTGCCAACTCCCCATCTCCATCATCTAACTCTCAAGCATCCTCCTAACAGCTTCAGTGAGAAGACAGGAAAAAAAGTAAAGAGGCTTTTTGAAAGTTCAGGGACTGCACAAAATAAATTGAATATTATATCTTGGTAAAACAGGTTCCTTCTTACTCAATTCCTATTATCCAATTTTATATTCAACCAAACACATCCCCAGCTGCATAGAACCAGTATAGCTCATTAGACTTCAGAGCTTTGGCAGTCTTAAACCTTCTGAAGATTTGACTCTCAATTTTTGAATGTAATGAAGCTGTCACTAAATTAACACAGAAACCAGAGCTCTTCTCTGCAGAATTTAGCTTAACTTGTCACATTGTATATTAAGTCCCAGAAATACCACTCATTTAACTGCAAGATTATTTGAGGAGGAATTTATTAACGTTTCTAAGTTGCTTCAAACAGGCAAGCTGGAGTGAAAGTGCTATGCGTGTTTGTATTGACTGATCTAGCATGGATTGCCCCACTTGCTAGTAAAAGACTTAAGGGAGAAATAAGTATAAAACTCTATGTAATCTGGAATATTTTAGAAGATGTCAACAGAAAGAAATGGAACTTTCTTCAATGGAAAACAGAATACTTAGAAGCTTAGTTTTACTCTGAATTGAAAGTGTTTCTATTTTAAAATTTCCCACTTAACCAAAACTTCTGAAAGTTGTAATTCTGAAAAACAAAAAAAGTTTGCTATTTAAATCACTAGATTTAGACTGTAAATATGTACAATTGTGTGTGTGTATTTTGTGTTTATATATATATATATAAGATTCGTAATGAATGTTCTAAATATTTGTGTAAAAATAGAAACACAAACCTCAAAATGATAAAGCTGCAATGACATATATCATCCCTACAGTTAGATATTAGACCTCAAACTATTTGTTTTGATGTTACTTGTAGGAGGAAATGAATGTTTTTGAAATGCCTCAGTTTTGACAAGAGTGCATTTAATACAGCGGTGAAAAACTCTTCTGGACTTTTGGGGATGCCTTAAAAGTTTTATATTTTTTTGGTGGGAGGAGACAGTGTAAAGAATGAAAGAACACATGTCAGAGCAAGAACAGAAGGTTGGCAGGAGAAGCACTGAACTTTACACACTCAATACCTCCCAGGAATAGGCTGGGAGCCCACTGAAGTCAATGGGAATTTTGTAACTGCTTTCAATGTGTGTTGGATTAGACCCAAAGGGACTCTATTCAGCAAAATATTTAGGTGGATTTTACTTCAGGCATGAACTTAATGAGACTTTAGCAGGCACTTAAAAGTCATGCACCCTTGCATTTTTTGAATGAATACTCAAATTTTTTGAACTTCATAAGATCTCTGCAGTGTGACTTGTTGCAATATAACAAGAAGAAAACACTTGAGACAGTGGTATTTAGTTGTCTAAATACACAATGAAATGAAAGTTCAATAGGAAATGTTGGGCTACACTTCTCAAAGGAACCACAAAAAAGGCAACTATTTCAGAAAAAAAAAAAAATGGTTCTAGCACAATGGGAAGTGAGAAAGAGCAGATGTTATAACCAGGGGATTTTCCAAATTTTTAATATAAGGGAAAATTTGCACTGTGGTAGCACTGAAAGATCAAAGCCAAAGGTGGTATAAATTGACATACAAATTACTCAGATTAAAGGTTTATTTCATAGTGTCCCTGTTCTGGAGAGGAAAAGAAATCTGAAAAAGCATTTCATTTCTGGATTCCAGTCCCTCCTTCCAGCTCACTCTTCACCTGCAGTATACTACTTTGCAAGTGAGAAATAGCTTGTGTTTAACTTATTTTAAAAAGAAGAGTAGGAGAACTGCTTAGGTACTTATAGAAATTGAAACAGTTTAAAATGCAGCCTTACACATCACAGCAGCCAAGAGCTACTGAAATAACATCAAAAATTTCAAAGAAAACTTTCCTCCTTACATTACAGGAACGATATTCTTGATGGAGGAGGGAAAGAAAATTAGATATGAAGTTGGCAAAATCAAGACAGATTAAAATCTAAATCCCAAACCCAGATCTAGACTGGTTTCAGAACTCAAACCTCATTGTACAGGCTGAAATTCGATGTCTGAAGATCTGTAGTATTTGAGTACATTTGGACTTGCATTTAGCACTAGAAGAGGTATTCTAAAATGATATTTTTCATTAGCTTGTAGCAAGGGTTGCTTCTATGTCGCTGAATAAATTGAGGCCCTATGGTTGGTATAATGTACTTCTATTTTGATGTCAGCCATTTTGCATCAATTCAGTTATGTGGACCTGACTTGCTGTTCTGATGCAGACATGCTCAATAGGCAGTGAAAACCTTATCACAAATATATATAAGGTTCTCTTAATATCATGTTAGACAGCCTTGTAAGTGTAGGCACCTGCTTATTTACTAAGCAAGACATCTGCACAATTTTATCACAGCACTCAAAATGAACCACCGGCCATCCCTGGGGGATGCTTCTGTAAGAGGCATGGTCATTTTCTGGAATGGCAGCCTAGCAGTGAGAAACCTGAGAAGCAATAAGCCCCTAATAATGGTAATCAAAAAGGCCAGCCTCCACGGGCCCTCGCTCTGGGGTCAGTTGACTCATGTAAAAGCAATCTGGGTCAGTCATGAGACAAAGTTTTTGTAGCCACATCAGCTTTCCAGCATTTGCTGCCGCTCTCAAGTATGGCTTATGCTCATTGTGTTATTCATCAGATTTGTGAATGCATTGTTCTGAGTTTTAAATTACAGCCTGTAGTAATCGTGTTCATACAGATCTCCCAGTGGCAGGCAGCAGAGAAGTCTCAGGAGCAGAAATGAGCATACAGACTCTTTGCAGGATACTGCTCACTTAAACCAACTCTATTTTAAGATTAAAACTTTCTATGAAAGTTGCTAGTTTCTTTCTTTCTTTCACTTTCCAGTTCACAAGCCCATCGTGCACTCCTGGTATGAGTCTTTAACCCTCAGGAAACAATGTGCCAAAATGCTGTGGGGATCAAGACATTCTCCATGGCTCAGTTTCTGCCTTGTTTGCTCTTACCTCAAACCATTTTCCAAAGTTGAATGTTCTTGTGGAAAGGTTTAGTTTATTAACAAAAAGCCAAGCTATTTACCTCAAGGATTCCTAAAAAGGACTGTTAATCACTTGATTATCTCAGATTTCATTTAGGAAGGGTACAGGATCTTACTTCTTACTCCTGAATTGAACTGTAACAGTTTTATCTGCCTATGCTTTCTCTCTGCTCTCTCTATTTTGTCCTCTTCTCCTGCTTGTGGTAGCTAGAGTAACATAACTGGTGGTGTGTTAGATGGTGACTTTACCAGTTTCGACCACAGTACTGTGTATTTGTTAAAATTGCTGAGGAAGTTTTGCATACAGTACTAGGCTGGGGAAGCTTGGGATGTATAATCCCCCTGCTGTTCCTTTTCTGGGAAACCACAGTGCTACAGATGAATCAACACAGCTTGACTCTCAGAACCCTTTTGTCATACTTATTTAAAGAGGCTGAATAAAGCTAAGGATATCAATAGCTCCCCCTGGGAGAAAAGTATAAGCAATAATAAATAACCAAGACCTTTTTCTCTCCTTAGGTCATACACAAAAATCCACATACTGTCATTAGAAGTTCAGCACCAGATTAAGGACAAGAGGTATGAGAACTTTTGTGCTGGAAATAAATTAATTTGTAGATGTCCATTGGTGACACGGGGTGGTTAGGGCATAATTAGAGCAGCCGCTTCTCTGTGCTTCGCACACGAGAGAGCATGGCAGCTGCCATCTCAGGTCATGGTGGCTGAGGACACTGAACTAGCCTCTCAGCTGAAGCTGGGCTTTCCAGAACAACTACAAAGCACCAGAACAGGGACACCAAGAGATTTCCTCCCCTGTATGAAAAGAAAAAGGCGATTTTCATCTCTGGGTCCATGGAGCAGCAAATTTTGAAAGCAAAGCAGTTACTAGTACTTTCTATAATGAAAAAATGAATAATGGTCAAAGAAAAGCAGAAGAGGAAGCAGCATTCATAGCTCATTTGACATGCTTTCTCCTTCAGATAGTCATTATGTTGGACCTCCTCATCCCACAGAAATGCGACTTGGAAACTTTACCAAACCTCCTAATAGTGCACTTTTCAGAAATGATGTTTCAACTGGGCACATTATTGAAAAAAAGAATGAAAAGGCTCTCATTGACAGCTCTTTTTGAGGAAGCTTTTACTGGGTTTTACTGGTGTCATGGCCCTATGAGACATGAGGCGCTGGAAAGTTTTATATTTATTAGAAGCAAACTTTTTGTGATCGAGACATTTTCATTTCACATGCTAAATTTAAGATGTAAAAGATGTCACCATTACAGATGGCTGAGCATTTACAAGGTGTACTTGAGATGTGTTTTTAATTTAGGGACTAAATCTGGGTCTGTTCTACCTTGTTCCATCCATAGGTTAAAATATATGTTATATATACCTGTGAGAGGTACTTTTGTAGGGCTTAGGCTATATATGCAAAAATAATACTTGTACCTGAAATGAAAGACTAAAGTCTGGATTTATCACAAGTAACACAAAAATACTCACAAAATCACAGTTGCAAATAGTTAACATGTCCAAGACATCCACAACTCTTGCTGATGTATGGGCTCTGAGGACACCGTTATTCCAGCTCACACCCAGCCTCCCCTGGGTCTCCCCCTGCCCTGCCCATGGCTCAGGACCCCATTTCAGTCCAGCTCAGGGTGCTCAAACCTTTTCCAACTTATGTTGCAGGTGGCCATTTTCTGCTGTCCTTGAACAGTTTGGATTTCCCTGGTTGATCCCTTGGCTGACTTGACTCATCCCCCTGCCCTTGTTAGATGATCACTGGACTGTTGATGGGACCTTTTCTCTGTCACCACTGCAGACTGGTGCCTCCTGGGTGAGGGCATGGCCAGTGTTAGGGTCACCAGTAGCTCCAAGCTTGTCCTCCGCTCCCTGCTCCCAGAAAGTCTCACTTTGTACTGACCCAAAGACAGATGGTTTCACAGGGTTTTCTGGGATTGCCAATATCCTCTTTCAGTCTCCTCAAAAGTGAGTGGGCCTAAAATTGGGATCTTGGGACAGGGACTTTTATGGTTTTGCTTATGGTAATTCTGCATGGCTCACTGTTGCTTGCACCATTGTAGCCCAAGGAAAAAAACAACCAACCAACAAACAAAACAACAACAACCAACCAACCAACCAAAAACCATAAAAACACAGAAACCAGAGCAGGACATGATCTCAAAAGCTGAACATCTGTTTAGAAGGTTTCATTTCACATTAAACACTAAATCTGTATCTATACAATGACATTTAAATGTTTTGCAAGTACAAGATTATCTCTCGTCACTACAGTTATTCTACACTACCTTTTCAAAACCTCAAGCCAGGATATCTCAGTCTTAGAAGTTTTACAGATTTGGTGTGTACCTTTAAAAGTTATAAGGCGCTTCTCTGCTTTCAGGTGATGTTTTAACACAACCAAGGAACCATCAATGTTCAAGAAAAGAGATGGTAGTAAAAGAATGGTAGTACTTCAAAGAAAATAAATGAAAAAAAATTACCCCACAAGCTTTATAGCAACACTTACATGAAAACTGAGAAAAGCCCTTTTAGATTTTTCTTTCAGCACACTTTACAATATGGGTAAATATGGGATTGCCAAAACTAAATTAAGAAATCTTGATGGTACTTTTCACAAGGAACAGCTTGCAATTCATAGCACCTGGAGGCTGTTGTTTTCATGCTGTCTTGTAAATGACACCATGGGAAAGTACTTAGCTATCTTCTAGAAATGGAGCTTTGGTAAAAAATATTTGTAATTAGGTTGAAAAAATATTATCAGCAATAGGCAATTGGTTAAGCAACAGTTTTTACAGAGTTGTATAATTTACCTATGTTTTAGTCACAACACAAAGTGCTGTAAACAGTTATATATGCTAGCTAATGCTCAACAAGTTACATATGGGAACAATCTTTTACCCCACAGTAGTCTTTATTTTATTTTATTTTATTTTATTTTATTTTATTTTATTTTATTTTATTTTATTTTATTTTATTTTATTTTATTTTATTTTATTTTATTTATATTTTTTATTTTTTTTTGGCAGGTAAGTTACGTAGACTGATGTTGCCATGGTCTGACATGGTCTGCTTATTACCTGTCTCTAGTCCTCCAAGTTTAAATGCTAGTTCTCTAACACAAGTGTTTTGTGACTGCAGTCCTTACTGTCCTTGGCCCAAATTTGGCTCCCAAACATACATGTGCAACTCTAGAATACATTAGCTGAAATCAATTAAATCTCTTTCAATTTATAGCAATTGAAAGCTGAATTTCACCACTATACTCTTTGCTGATCCTCTAAATGCCTGTATATTTACTGGTTAAATGCAGTGCTGCTGTGCTACTTTGAGCCATCAGAGAATTTAGCTACGTATTGGAAAATCAATTAAGTGAAACCTTCTAATAACACACTCTAGCCTCTCAGCTTGGCAAGCACATGGAAACATGTATTAACATTATAATAATCATGAAAGAAATATGGAAGTGGATCTGAAGCTACTATTATTTATATTATTATTACTTTGGGAATAGAGAGGAATTTCTGTATAAGACCATATTCTTCTAAAGAAAATCATGTAGCTCAAGGGAGCATCACGAGAAAAAGATCTACTAAATTATGATGTGTCTCTCTGATGTGACAGCTTTGAGATTCTGGATTAATCAGACCTTTTTGACTCCTTTTTCCTGAATGATTAATGTATGTCAGAAGACCGTTTAGATGTCTGAGAGTAGACATCTAGGAAAAGGAATATCTAGGCTTGCATGAGAAGCTAGAATATAGCTACTTCCATTCTAATGACAATAAATATCTTGCTAGAAGCAGATGTTTCAGGATAAGGGAAAAGTTAAGGAGTATGCGTCTGCCCAGGTTTAAATTAGGAATAGCTCGAGTGAAGTGTAAAACCATCAATTACGATATCAGGTTCAGAATTTCCAATTATCTCACATGATCACTCTGAGGGTGGTATCTTATTCAGTGAAGCCCACTGCAATCACTGTATTGGTCTCAGCTAGCAACTTCCTTTTTTGACTCACATGCTTGTTAGTTTTCTTATAATGAAGCTTCTGTATTTTGTTGTTACAGAGAGCAAAAAATGGAGGGCTTTTATTTTAGCTGGTAACAGTCATGCTTTGATTGATTGAATGGTGCCATTTCAGAAAGGGGTTGGGAAAGCCTTGAAAGGTTTTTGCTATAGTGTTTCCTGAGATTAAATTTACTTTATTCTTTTGATTGTGGTGATGTAATTAGAAAGATCTTTTTATATATGTTGAAAGACAAGCAAAACCCAAGTACGAATGAACTAAAATAGTCAGTGCCTGGCTCATCATCTCTTTATTAGCTACTTGCCTGCAGGTCTGCTTCTCCAAATGGCTATTTGCAACTGGCTCCAAAGTGCCCAGAGAACAAGACTGGTGTGGGACAAAGATGGGCTACCTGGATGGCTTAGCTTCTGGGCAAAGGTCCTATAGTGGAATTCAGAGTTGTCTGTCTAATTTCTGTAGCTCAAGGCTACCAACTGTTTATGTATATCCAGTAATTTATTCTTTTCCTCTTTACTCCCAGAATTACACTTTTAGCTGGTGAAGTGATAGTTATGTACATAACTAGATCTTCAAATCACATTCCCTTTCTTCTATGGCCTATTTCTATAACTGATCAAGTCAAAGGGAAAATTTCCAGTGAATTTATTGGTGCAGGATAAAGCCTTACGTGATTTATTATTATTATTATTATTATTATTTATTTATTTTTCTAAATACATATCGCAAAAAGGTCTACAGAAGTACCAAGTCAGAGCAAGGTTCCCATTTTTTTTTTCTTTCCTGAAGTGTTGTAACAAATCTGACAAGTTGAGGAGGAAGATTTTCTTGCAGCATATCCAGTCACATCAGATTGCAAAGGATATGAAAAAGAAAATTGTTATAGAAATGAGTAAACTGATAACATGATTACAGCATACATTTCTCAAAGAAAAACAGCTGATGTATTTAGATGGAGTTCCCCCCATGCTGTGAAATAGCAAAACAACACATTCCAACAGTAAGGTGAAGCTAAGGACTTTCAGGGTGGCAGCATATACAATGTATTCAAAGGATCCTGTTGTCAGTTCAGGAAAATCCTGTGTGATCAATATCTTCCTCTCTGTTCTGGCTGTAATTTGACATTTTCTAAAAGCTGGTTGCAAGTTACATGGCAATAAGATTTCTAGAAAAGATGGAGAAGGCAGGCCTGGAGAACAGTTCTGAGTAAAGTCTGGGCCAAACTGAGCCCCACTGCTGCTGATTGCTGTCATTAATCCAAAAGAATTCTAACAAAAAAATAAAATATTTCAATGAAATATGGCAAGTAATTAGGAAAATCCTAAATCAGTCCTGTCTGTAATGTGACAGGACATCCATCATTAATTATATCACCTAGTGCAGCCCTTTTTCTTCAGGTTGATTCCTCAGTCAGAGCATAGGGTGGTTCACTGCCCTGAAGGAGCAATGTTTAGTTTTGTCCTCACCGTTCAATGTGAATTTCTAAATCTGGTGCTATTGCCTCCTGATAGTCTGCTCCCAGTAAAGAAATTAGTAATCTGGGGACTTATGTCTCGTTCTTTTGGTTGTTCATGACAACATTATGCATTTAAGAGAAGTTATTACTGTGTTTTATAAGCCCACTTCTTATTTTTAGGAAAAGAAAACCCACCAAAAAAAAAAAAAAAAAAAGGATTTTTAGACTCAGTTCCCAGCAAAATCAGTCCTGTGGTAGTTATGTATCCAAGTTCCTGTAAAACCGTAGGTCAGAGGGACTGTGCTTTTTGTTTGAAAGAATGGAGCCTGGGATATCCATGGCTTTCTTTAGACTTTTACATTCTTTCTGAGAGCAGCTCCTCTGCTCAGAGCATGGCTCTCATGGTCTTCAGTTAGAAAAAGGTGCTGAAGATCTCTGCAGATCAGAGCCTGTGCAGGGGGGAATCAAATCAATTTTGGAAATAATGGTTTAAAGTCTCTCCCTGGGCTTTGATCACCTGTTGTGGGAAAGAGTTTGGCTCACTGATATATTCAGCATCACAGAAAATATGCAGGGCTGAGGGAGAACTTTGTTTTTATCTTTCAGCTCTACAACTTCAGGCCGCTCATTCACTTTCTTATCACAGTGCTCCACACCTCCAGCATCTGTACTGGTTTTGCCTCTGAATTTCTGCTCTTGTTATGTGTTCCTGAACACTGTGCTTCTTTATCCATCTCTCTGCTGCCTGAGCCTCATTAGAGCAGCCACTGAGTCACTCTGCTGCTTGCTGTTACGGGGGGGTACTAGGCACTGTAGCATGGCAGATGCAGTTCCAGGGAAAGTCCAGTTCATCCCTCAGGCTCTGAGGAGATCATAGCAGGGTAGATGGAGTTTTCTAAACATTACGCTATCAAACCACTAGGCAGGTACAGACTGAAATATTCAGAGGCCTATAAACTGGTTTGAGTTGAATGGACATTTTGTCAGGAGAAAATCCAGTCCTGGGTCTATGCATCTGTCAAATCTGAAGCTTCTGCTCAAAAATACAGAGGAGCCCTAGGGAATACCCTTGGAGTGCTCTAACATGGTCATTCCTGCATATTGCTTTTATTCTGAGGAAACTGGTCATTTACTTTTGAAAAAACGATTTTGTGGTAGGCAGCAGTTTAGGAATGCTTCATTGTAAACAGGTAATGTTTGGAAGATGTACAAGGAATTGCAGAAAAGTCTTACAGCAGAAAGGGTAGTAAGAATGTTCCAGTCCTTGCTTTACAGAGTAAAACCTACAGAGTATATTTACAGGTTTCCACCAGTTCTTCTGTGTCTCTCCTTTCTCTCCTTTCACTCCTTTCTCTCCTTTTTTTTCTTGCACATTAAGAAATCAGGATGTGAGAACTACCTGTCTCACCAGTTCACAGATTTGTATGTGAACACATGCATTTGGAAAAAAAATAAGGAGATGTGTGCGGATACATACATATATAGATATTTAAAGTAATTGCTTTAGCAAGGTATGATTGTTTGGGGTAGTGTTCTGCATTAAATAGTCTTGCCAAAAAGAAACTCGTTTGTATTAGCTGTGTCTACAAACAACAGAATCTTTTTAAATGAAGTAAATGTATCTCTCAGAACAGATTACAGTCAAATATGATACTCAAGAGTGTCATTCTCTTCTAACAGTTAAGCATTCCAACATGAAGCAATTTCTAAAACATTGGCATCTGCAGTAGGCTTCTTCTTTGAAGTCAGCTAATGTTTTAGCTCTAATTGGACATTAGAGCATTAGGAATATTTTGTGTTTTAAATGTTCTCATCAATATGTTCTCTATCTGACAGGAAAACAATGCTAGGAAAATTAAAATACCTTATCAGCCTTAAAAATGTTTACATCTTTGCTTTGGAAAAAGAGAAGGAAGAAATAGTCAAAGTATCTTTAGATCATTAAGGTTTTTAATGATCTTTTAGATCATTAAGGTTTTTGTTTGTTTCTTTCTTTCTTTTCCCCAGCTTTATTCACCAGTTCTTGCTGTTGTTTTCTTACAGCATATTAACAAACAGAACAAGTTTCACTCTCTATGTTTTGGGATGCTGTTCTATAATCACATTTTCTAGTCTTGTTTTATTTGCCAGTATTTGCAGGTGAATTCAAAGTAGGTCTCAGTTTCATAGTTACCTCATTTTTTTAAGATCTGTCTTTGGGTTGATGCTCATCTTAAAAGCTTTTCAAAACATTCAAGGGGTTCTTAAGACTGTGCTCTGATCTCTTAATCAGGCTGAACCAGAAAACTTCACCTGCTGCTATGTATGATGTTCTAGGATGAAAAACACAGTCTTCTGTGCCAGTATTGGTTTAAATTATTCACACACTTCTCTCCTTTAATGCTGACCGAAACATAGCTGTTCCAAGTTTATATGGGTCAGCAGCTCTTTGCTTCTGCCAGGTCAGCAGGAATCCCATCAGAACTTCTGGCAGGTATTCCTGCCTTCTCCAATGAGCCCTCAGCAACCTCCCAGGGACATGCAGGGTGGCAGCACGCTCATCTCCCTTCCCATCATGAGGCCTGGAAGAAAGTGCTCACTGCCAATCACCTATTGAAGAGTATTGATGGCCCAGGATCTGAGTAGTGCTTTCTGATTGCCCACAGCCCCTGGCTCCGCTACTTGTGTTCATGAGGAAGAGAAAAAAGAAAGGAAAACAACACAAACCTTTTGAAGGAGCATCAGAGTAAGAACTGATAGAGCAATCTATTGAGGTATTCAAAGTTTTTGAATGAGGCTCTGGAAAAAAGGAGAAAAGCAGTAATATTCTTGACTCAATATGAAATGTAAATTATTGCTCCTCAGATTATCTTTTTTTTTTTTTTTTTTTTTTTCCTATAGGTAGGGGAGCAGGGGAAAGTTAATGTTTTTCATTTATCTAGCAGCATAAACAGCATGGTCATAGCTAAAGCATGTAATTTAGTTTATTCAAGGGAAAGCTTTCATTCAGAATGAAGCTGTATTAGCGACATTCTTGACTAAAAAACATTCTTTATCTACCACCAAACTGAACACAATACTTGAAACGAGTAGTTGAAGTAAAACCATGATTTCATTCCAAAAATTTACTGGAGAATTTTTGTTTTGTTTTCCAAGTTATTTATCTTGATTGTAAAATTAGATCAATCAGGTGGATTAATATTTCTGTATTAAGTTCTAGTAAGTGGAACCTTGATGCAGATTTTGTTTTGCAAAGATCTTGAAGGTAATTGATTGTTATTCATTCTTTCCCCAGTGGAATATTGTTTTTCAAAATTGAATAGTTATATTTCTATTTGTCTTCAGTTACACAAGCAGAGTGCCAAATCATTTTACCTGTGCTCTGTTAGTTGAACTTCAATTACTTTTTGTCCTTCTCTAAATCAATATTTCTTCGATTTTAAAATATAAATATGAAATAAATATAAATAATATACATATATATATATAAATAAATAACCAGTAAGCTTGTACTTGGTTTATTCTCAACCTTAATATCTTAGCGATACTTAGCGATATGGTTTAATGGAGGACTTGTTAGTGTTAGGTCAGAGGTTGGACTCAATGATTTTGAAGTCTCTTCCAACCTAGACAATTCTGTGATTCTGTGATTCTGTGATCTTTGTGGGTATAAAAATGTGAGTAAATAGCAACTGGCACTTGGTTTGGTCCTAGCTTTGCGCTATGTAATAGAAAACTTTGGGGGTAAAAGACATACTTTTGCATTTTAATAACCCTTTATATTCCTAAACATTATAATTTTATAATTTTGTTTGTTCACCTTTATTAAACACAAATTTGGGTTACTAGTATTTTGGATTTTGTTACTGCCTTTGTTTCCTGGTAACACAGAGGTCTGAAAAGGTGGAAGAAGTTCTCCAAGTAGAAGATTCTTTGCTCTATTTATTTAAGTCACATACATTTGCTACAGGACCTGAAGAACAGTTGAAACAATATCCTTAACTTACTGGTAGAGAACAATGGTGAGAACAAATAAAAGAGTCTGAATTTCATACTTTGGGGGAATGAGTTTACATGATCAAAATACAAAGAGCAGCTGGTCATTGATAGGCAGTACTGATCCATATTCTTCAAATTTCATTTTCTGCTTTCCATCAGACTCTGTGTTTGGAAGAAGGAAGTAGAAGAAATATAAGAATCTTTGGGGGTGCCTTGGAAAAGACAAAGGGAAAAAAAGAGGGAAGTTCAGTAGCAAATTAAGCTTTCATTATACATGAACACTCCTCCAAAGAGCTGAGATCTCAGGTGAAATCTTCCTGGCCTTACCAGAATTTACATTGATTAATATCTGTTTAACATAGCATAGCAGCCATAGGATTGCTCATACTTTTAAGGTGAAAAAAATCTCTGCAATATCAATAGAACATTAAAGTTTCTGTGGAGAGATGGGTATGTTAACTGTGGCTAACTATCCAAATAGCACATTTATCCATTTTTTCCCATTTTCAGTTGTATCTGTTTCTTCACAGAGGTTGGTAAGTTTATAGAGGTTGGTAGGTTGATCCTAAATCAATTTAAGAAATGCCAATGATAGAAAATAAAACTAGCAGTCAAAGTATATCCAATTTCTGAGGAGAAAAATGGTTTTAGTATGTTCAATGTTTGGCCTTTTATCAAAACCCTTAGGTTTTTAATTCCTGACTAGCTTGTAAGTTAAAATGTTTAGTGGTTAAAGAACATTTATCTAGTGGCAACCTCAGCTATGCACTATACACAGACAAATTTATTTAAAAGAGATTAATTTTAAAATCCTGCTTCTAAGAGTATTTTATATCACTGCAGTCATGATAGGAAGTAAAAACAATGTTGTTTGCTTTAGAGAACCCCTGCCTCCCTCTTCAGTTGGTTGAATTTTCTGTGTGAACAAGATTTTTTTTTTTTCCTTAGTCTATTGGAGAGAGAAGGGTGAATTTTACTAATTGTCATGAAATACATGGACTTTAGGCATCAAAAGTTTTAACATTCTTGTCTTGCTGTGAATATGAAGTTTGGATTTGCACTGCAGAGGCAACATTTCTTATTTTTCTAATGATAAAGAGAGAAGCCTTTGTCAAGCCAGGAAATTTGCTGACTAGGATATGCATACCTACGAACAGAATAAGTCTTGTTTAAAATTAAGTGGTTGTGCAGAATGAGCAAATAGTTTCCTTTCCAGATAGGATGCACAGGTTAAAGACTTTCAGCATATCAAGTCATTCCACTTAGCAGGGAAGAAAATTTCAGTTCGGTTTTGAGCAGAGAATGAAAGAAACTTTCATCATCTTTGGTGAAGACAGACACATGGCTTAAGGGGTTTGGAAAGAGATTATGAAATGCAGCTTTTGGTGAATCTCAGGTTTTCTTTTGTTTTGACATTGATCTTGTGTTTTGTTTAGTTCAGTATGTGAGGCACCTGATCCATCATGAGAATGTGTTCACAAACGATCAGCTGATCTGAGATGGCATGTTGGCTACATTTGACTTTTCTGTTTAGACCTCCCCTCACCTCCTTCTACCGCAACCACTTTTTTTTATTATTTTATTATTATTACTTTTTTTTTTTGGTCAGACTCTTCAATTAAGATGAAACTAATCATGGTTTCTGCAGGTGGAAACAGAAGATGTTGTGATACTACTTGAGGTATTCTAGTAAATTCTGTACATGACCAAGAAAATGGATGGCCTCTTTACGTATTTATGCGTGACTGTTTGCCATTCACTCTTCACTTATCCCTACAGAGTACCTCCATCCAGTTTTGGACCACTGGATTTCTGATGCTGCTCATTTCCTCTCCAGCAGACATAAACTAGTCTAATCCTGGGAGTATATAGCTTCCTTTTTATTTTACTTTTTGCCAGAAATAATAACCTTGACTTTTTCATTTTTCTCATCACAGCTAATATTGATTGGAATTGCAAAAGTAAATGAAGTTGTTGCACAGTTAAAACAGAATTGCACCAGGATGTAACTAATAATAGCTCAGAACCAAAGTAAGTTAGAATGAATTACTTTGATGGGTGGCGTGAAGGAAATGTACAGCGTATAGGTGTGTGAAAATTCATTTAACCCTTCTCTAATTAGATAATGATAATAGGAAAAAGTGAAAGAAATATGTTAAAAATAGTTCTATGAGGTTTCAGGATTTTAGTGTCAATATTTTCAGTGTCCACACAGATGATCCAGAGGGATCTAATTTTCTTTCACCGAGTTGATAATAGGGTTGTTGCTATGGTATTGTTATTTGAATGTGCTCACTTGTGCTTCTCTGAAGCTGTGGAATTGGCTTATCCCTGCTGTTTGAACAAATATCGGGCCATCATGCTGCAAAGAGAAGCAAAATGCTGTAACTGTAAACAGTTTAGTTGACATTTGTGTCTCCAGTACTTTTTTTTCTCCTTTTTCTCCTTTTCTCCTCTAAATCCTCAGTATATCCATTAATCACTTCCCCTTTAGTCATTCAGCTGAAAGCTAGACTTGTCCATGGATATCTTCTGAATTCACCTGTTACTTAATTTTGGTTTTGCTTCACCATTTGGAATACTTTAGGAAGATTTCAGGAAGCATTGGAATAAAATGTACTTCTTTCTTGCATTAGAATTCTGTTAAAAATGTATCTCTTCCAGGTTCAGTCTTGTTTAAGCCAGTGCATCTCCACAGAATATGTGGTGTCAGTTCTTCCTCACCCTGGGAGCAATCAGTCTATTTCTAGCTCTTGGTCATCAGAAACATCTCAGTTCTCTGGATTTTACCCCCAGTTAGACAAAAAAAGAGTAGAGCACTGTAGCAGTAGAAGCAACTGTTAGTTGAACCATATTAGGTGTGTGCTGAAGACAGAGGATTAAAATTCATATCCCACCTTCCACTGTATCCTTCCATATTCACCTTTACGTAGGTCAACAGCAGAACTGAAGCCTGTTAGGAGTGCTACCCTCTGCCACTCAGACTGCTATAGCGTGTGATGGTATCAGTAACGGGTGTCGCCCTCTGTTGTCACCTGTGCTGCAAAAAGAAGGGTCTCTCATCCAGTGGGTTTCTTAGTGGCTCCATAACCAAGGACGAGAGATGAGATCCACAGCCTTCAGACTCCCTCAGCTTCTGTGAGTGTGCACTCTAGGGGGACAGGCTCTCCTGCCTGCTTCTTTCTTATCTTGACTCTTTTTGCTCTGTTCCATCTAATCTGTCCCTGTTGCAGACACTTTTTGTCTCTTAGCTCCTTTCTCAGGCCTGTCTCCATTACTTGCAGTTCACATTCAATTGATGTAAAATGGCAACCAAGAAAAAGCAGTACCCAGGCTTTATTCTGCTCTTTGTG
Source organism: Anas platyrhynchos (assembly GCF_047663525.1). Classification (NCBI taxonomy): domain Eukaryota; kingdom Metazoa; phylum Chordata; class Aves; order Anseriformes; family Anatidae; genus Anas; species Anas platyrhynchos. The sequence continues at coordinate 87,713,754 of NC_092588.1, read as the reverse complement.
TTATGACAACCACCTAGTACTTTCTTTAAGTGCTTTTAAATTCCTAAGCATTAACTTGTAAACATATGTCAAACAGACCAGTGCTAGCAGGTTCATAATGTAGCTTCCCATCTGTCAGTTTCATGGGAGATAATGAAGTGAAACATGAATATCATAACTTGTGTGTATACTGAACTCTTATTCCTTGAAAATCAGTTTCAGAAAAATTAACACCAACTCTACTAGGAGTCTATTAGTCTATTTGGGGAATGTCTTCTGTCTTTGTACTAATTATTTTGCTTATTTATCAAGATGTTGGAAAAGTTTCCAATGTTTCTTTTGACGCTTTGGCTACTGCTTTGTACTTCCTGGGATATATTGAATCTATTTTTAGCATCTGTTGCTTTTTGGCTTGTGTTCTATTTATATCAGAGTGGTGGATTCTCTGAAAGGTGCCCATGTTACTGTTATTAGAGCTCTTTGACATTCAGTTTCCGTGTGTGTTTTTTTCTTTTTTTTTTTTTTTTTACTTTTTTTTTTTTTTTTTCCTCCACAAATGGAGTTATAAGCAAACAACTGTCAGTTTTGTGCTTTTTGTCAAAGGGTTTGGTAAAGAGTTACTCTGCTGATCTGATATATAGCATGAATATTGCTGAAATTGACCATTGCAACTTCATAGTAAGCATATAAGCATGTAATCCTACGTCGTAGATCCTCAAAATAGACCTTTAGTGGGATGTACTTCAGGAGTGTATGTGTGTCACTCAAAGCAGTTATTTGCTAAGAATACCTGTGTGTAAAAACACACAGGTATTGTGAGCCCTTACTAAGGAACATCTTATTACTACACAAGATTAAAGGAAAGAATTCCATCAATCTTCCGTTAGCAAAGAGTATTCTTAGGAACTTGGTAGACTGCTTAGATATATATTTCCTGAAAAGTGAGTTCGGATATTGACCAGTAGTCCTACTGAGGGGCTGGTATTTTGGCCCTTTTATAGTTCACAGATTTGGATCCCTTTCTTAATCAAAACCTTCTGGAGATGTTCTCTCTTATTGGTGAAACTCTGAATGCAAGTGAATAAAATGAAACAAAATAAAATAAAATAAAACAACAACACCAAAAAACTTACCTTCCAGTATCCTCTTCTCTTGCTATTCAGCTCAGTGATATTGCAGTCTTGTTTGTCCCTGACAATACAAATTTAATACTAGGTTGTCTCATATTAGGAGAACTTGTAAATATAAATACAGTTTTTCCTGTTGTGTTCGTCTAGCCTCACTTGCTATCAGATTCATTCTCTGATGAAGTGTGTGTAGTAAATGTTAGTCCCTCTCCTCACCTTAAGAGTCTGACTTCAGGTTTAAATTGTCTTTAACTAGGACATTTTTCCTAGTTTACAGAATCTCTTCTTGCTTGGTGGAAAATTTCTTTTATAATCAGTCTTAAAAATGATTATGGCATGAACTCCCTGTGAACCCCACAGCTTGCCTCCAGCATTTCTTACAGATCAGTTATGATACATTGATGCAGTAGGCAGTAAAAAAAAGAAGAAAAAAAAAAAGATGCTTGGTCAAATATTACCCCTTTTTCTCAAGCACATTATGAATTTAAGATGCTTTTTCACAAAAGAAGAGTTGGCTTTTTTTTTTTGTTTTTTTTTTTTCAATGATGATCTCTTGGAATTCAGGAATGGTACCATGTGACTTTTTCATCTGAATATAAATAAACACTGTTTTACTATGAGGGTGATGGAACAGTGGAGCAGGTGGCCCAAACCGCTTTCACACTTCGGGATATTTAAAAGATGTCTGGACACAGTCTTGAGCAACCAGCTCTTGGGCAGGGAGACTGGACCAGATGACCTCCAGAGGTCTCTCTCAAACCCAACCATTCTGCCATTCTGTGATTCTGTGCCCCCCTTTTTTTTTTTTTTTTTTTTTTTTACTCTTTCACCTTTCTTTTGGTAGCACATCACCTTTTTAATAATTTAACTTGATTATTTAACTGACATTGGAAAAATTTGATTTTGTTCTTTTGTTCTTTCTTTCCTGTGAGTTGTGTAAGCAGGTGGCTACTAGCTAAAGTGGTAGTTTTGGGATATCATTGCTGTTAAAATGTCTTGCTGTCTTGTCTGAGCGGACTGCTGGGGTAGTTCATTTAATTTCTAGTGGCCTGTAATAACAAAGTAGTTTGCAGTGACCTTATTTTTTTTTTCCGGCAAGGAGTGAAGTTCATGTGTGTGTCCATCTGTGTTCTGTTCTGAACTAGCTATAAACCAAGGTTTTCTCTGAAGCCAGTAGGGAGAAATAGGTACCTCTAACACAGCTAACTCATCCAGAGATCTCAGTCCGTTAACTTTCAGGGCAGAGTAAGCACATAGGTTAGATGACATGCCGGTCTGCCTGTAGTTAGGAGAGATGAATTCACCTTTAGGCTTCTGTATGGTCCATCTTGCCTCCTTTTTTTTCTTTTTTTTTTTTTTTTTTTCTCCCCAGAGTGGCTCTGATCTCTTCAAAGATTTCTGTTTTCATTAGTGTGAATATTACAAGGTAATATAATAATATAGGAGGCAACGTATTACACATTTGGCTTGCGTGAAGTCCTGCTGTTTTGAGAGGTAGATGAAGTTTCTCTGAAGCCAACAGAATAACATATGTGAACACCAATTCATCTTAGCTTTGACAGATTCGTTTCTGGATTCTTTCCAAACCCCTGCCCTGAAACAGGAGGCTAAAGGACAGCTGTGCCCCAGTCTTATATTTCCTTTGTATAGAAAGGGCAGACATCCTTCCAGCTGGCTGAAGATCTCATGCTCTGATTTAACTGCTGTTTATTTCATAGAGTGAGGTTGCTCTGCATAACTTAGTAAACACATACCTGTCTTGTGCACCATCCATCAAATACGTTACACTGCAGACTCAGTAACAGGCAGGAGCCCTTAAAAATGATCTGTAATGATGTGTGTTTAATTTCAGCATGTTCCTTCTCCTTGACCATACAGCTTGAAGCTTTCCCAGGTGAGTGGCACTGAAAGGTATTCCTTTTCCACTTGTCTCTAGTCTGGCTACATCTGTAGTGGTAAATAAAATAGGCCTTAGAAACTTAACCTCATATGGCTAAACTGTCTTCCTGCCATTCCCAATCCTCAAAAGTGGTGTTGCCTGTGCTGTCAGTGGGGACCATTGATCCTCCGGCTTCTGCTGTTCCTGAAACTGTTGCTGGGCATTGTCAGGGAAACTGCATGCTGTCATGAAGGCGCACTGGCAGCTAAACAGTTGGGCTATTGTGTGCCAGGGCTGAAGCCTGTGTCCTTGCTCTGTTTATAATTTTTCTAGTGTGCAAAGCCTCTGCATTAGCAGGTACCTGGGGCCAGGCTGAGGACAGGCTGGGCTGTGGGCCCAGCTGGGTGGAGGCTGTGGGGAGCTGGAGCTCAGCCTAGCTGCAGCCTCAGTGGCACTAAGGCACAGGATTTAAAGAGGGTACCTGGTCTCCCTAATTTCTGAGAAGAGCTGCTCTTCTGTGAAGATGGACACAGCTGTACAGCCTCTGTGCTAGTACTAGCCTAATCAGAGTTACATCTCTTTGTTGCAGGGGAGTTGTAGTTGTTTGTTTTTCACTTTCATTAAATTTCATTTCAGATTTATTCCTGGGCTCCTTCTGGAAGAGAGGTGAGCAGAGCCATGCTCTCCACCAGCCCTGCTGCTGTTTGCCAGAGCCACCCTCACAGTGACGTTGCTTCTAGAGAGGTCTCCTGGTGTTGGCTAACCACCAACTTTTCCACATCCCTCTACTGAAAATGTGAGTTCAAAGTGTTAGTTTGTAATCATAGCTGATGATTATGTAAGAGAGAATGGTAAAAATAATGATTTACTCTTTATCATTATAAGTAAAAATAATTTTTTGATCTGCTCCCCTGCCTACATGTATTTCCTGCACTGTTTTTCTTCATGTGTTCCCCACTGCCACCAGGTTTAGAGGCAATGGTTCCCTTTCACGTACATGTTCCAGACCTCTTCTTATATTGTTCAACCCCTTTACTTGCAGAGTCTGGGACTCTTAGTTGCCTGCTGCAGTACAATCTCTTTGCTTTATGTTGTTTCACTGTTTCTTGCTCATTCCCGGATGTTTTTTGAGCTTCTAAATCAAAGAACACAAACCTATTTACTGCATAATATGCACTAATCATTTCATAACTGCAAAATGGCCTGTTTTGTTGCACATAATTATTGAGATACATGTTATGGAGTGAGAACAACTATTGATTTTTAGCATCACATGTTAAGAACAGCTTTGCCTAGTTTATCAGATAACGGTTCTGTAATTGGAAGCATTTAGATGTATGTATGTAAATGTGCAATACTGAAAACAAATAAATAAGATACTAACAATATTATATTGACTTAAGCATGTCCGCTTCATCATTTTTTTTGTCTCTGAGCATCTTAGTTAATGGCTTGCCTTAGATGTGCCTTCATTGCATGGAGGCAATAGTGCATGAACCACAGAGGGCCTGTTTTATATTTATGTGTATCATATAGGAATCATCCGTAATTCAGGTTTAATGTGCTGGGGTAAATACCTTTCTTCTTTTTGCTAAAAGTTTCTCTAATGCTTGTGCTATATGAATTTTCATGCTATCTACGTTTTACTTGATATTCTTGATTTACCTGGCCTTATTGTGCTGTGTTTATGTTATCAATGAGTTTAAAATTTGGCTCTACTGTTTTCCTTTCTCTTCACGTATACTTCTGAAGAGGTCTTTGTAGCCTTTCACACACATTGATGCCTGCTATTCATTTGCATTCCATTTCTTATTGTGTTCTGCTGCCTTGTCTTTGCATCTGCTGCTAGTTTCAACTTCACAACCTATTTATTTTTTGCTGTTTTGCACTGCACTGGTGTCACATACAGGCAAAATCTCTGAGTCACTGCTTACTTTCTTAATATGGGAGTTTTTTTTGTTTGTTTGTTTGTTTTTAATTGTCTGCAGACTTTTGCATAATGACTTGTCAGAATTTTTGCATGCAACCCCACATAAAAGCCATTTCATTATTTAATATATATATACATTTTCACAGTAGCCACAGATCTTTGGGACTTGTTCACTTCTTCTGCTTTGTGTTGTTATACCTTCCTTTGTCTGATTTTCAGTAAATTTTCATGGTTTCCTTGTCCTGCCTTCTGAAATATTTTTGTGACTTAATTTTTGCTTATACTGTGTTTGGATGTGAGCTTGTTCACTGGCCATGCACATCTTTAGCTCTCTGTAGAGTTAATGGGCTCTCTAAGCATTTTCATTTGAGTGCCTGGATTTTTGTCCTGTCATTATTCTATCACAAATTAGTTCAGCCTGTATAGTTTGGTAACTGCATGAATCAGTCATCTTTGTATCATTTGCCAAAGCTCTGACCCATTGTTCTGCAGGTTCTTGACTGGTGGAAAAAGCAGCCTTTCATGTAACAGGATTTTTTAATGAATTAAAATACTCAGGGGCATTAAGAATTCTCTCTGTCTGCAGCTGACATAGTAGGATGTCACTGAAGTGTAAGACACCCTTTGCCCGTAACAAAAGTCTGCTCCAATTGTTTCTTGTTTTCTAGAGCCGCATTGCATTCTGTTGTTTTCTTTCTGTGGCTGTGTAATTCTCTGTGTTTTCCTTTTAAATGCTCACCTGCTCAAACACTGGGCTATATTTTCCCTTAGTTTATGAGTTTTGTTGGCTCTAAGATCACATTGAATTTTTATCCTGTTATTGTGCATATGAACACAAGCAAAGATACTCAGAACAGGACCACATCCATGTTTAATTCCATCCTTCCCAAGTAAGGTTTTGAGCATCTTGTGTTTGGGAAGAGCTCTACAACATTTTTCTGACAACGTTAGCATCACCTTTCTGTCCCCTTCATCTCTTCACTCTGTGTCTGACCTTTAGTCACTTGTTCCTTATCCCCCGGCTCTGTTCTTGGTCTCTCACACTTTTGTGTCCTGGTGTCTTTGCACAGTCAGCTCCATGTCCACATGCTTCATCAAATCTGTCTCACCTATCCCTTAGGGCATCTTTTCAGTGGTTTGCAGGTTTACTGCTTTTAGCGTCCTCTTTGGTACTCGTTTTGACACCACTTCTTGCTACATCTATTTGCTGGTCCTATCTTTTATTCTTTCTTTGTGTGGGAGTTGGGTAGATTCTTGTTCCTTACTTAGTATCTAGCACACCTGATGGGAAGCTCATCAGAAAATCATACAATTATACAACTGTTTTGCTTGGAAAAGACCCTTAAGATCTTTAAGTCCAACCATAATGTGACAAGGAAGGTGTTGCTTTCTCCCTCAAAAATCTGGCTATATTAAAACAACAGTTTTAATCATTGAGCCCTAGTTAATGCATAATTGGACAATTCCCCCAACAGTACAAGGCTTACAGCACACTGTTTTGAATGTATATTTGCAAAGTGTGTTTTCCAGATACTAAGGGCATTACTTTTCCCATTTGCAGTTTCTACTCCAAAACATGGAGCTTTCATCTGGATCACCAGTTTCAATACCAGGAAAACAAACAGAAAGATCCACCAAAAACTTATATTTCCCCTAGTCTTTCAAAAATACCTGACTGATAGTAAATCAGGTAGATTTAGAAGACCACCAGAAAAAAAAAAAGCAACAACAAGCAAACAAACAAACAAACAAAAAACAGGTTGACCCAGTATCAAAAGCCAAAACGTAGTGATCAAGCTTTAAAATAAAACAGAGCAAAATCTTGCAGAACAATTAATAAGATAATTGTAATAACAATTGATTTTACTAAACATATTAAATAAAAATATGAGCTTATTGGGTATACGAAATGTATAGGCTCTGTTTCTTTAGCTGGGGTTTAAATGAGGAAAAGGAAGTTGCATGGGTGAATAGCTTCACTTAAATCCACTGAATCAGTATGCAAGGAAAAAAAAAAAAGTAATATCACCAAAACAAATCAAAGGAATGAATAAAAGCTTCAAGATAATTTTGTTTTGAATCTCTTTATTTAGGATACATAAATTTGTTCCAGATAAGATCAATGTAATTAATAGCTGCAAATCTTAACAACTCAAAATGTATTTGGGTGTAGATGTAGATTACAGCAGTTTATGTCTTATTTGCAAAAGGCCAAAAGGCTACAAAAACTACAGCACTTTTGTGATATCTGTCAGGACACCTTTGGGTAAAACCAACAACAAAACTTACTACTAAATATAATGTTATTCTGACCATTTTTATTTCCAATCTGTGCACTAAAGGGATAACCATTAAACTTGAACACCTCAGTGTTTAACCTTTAGTGTAATGATGTCTTCAATGCCTTCCTACCACCATTTCTATGTACCTTGTCAGACGATTTCCGTTTCGGAGCCTGCCTCCACCATTCCTAAGTTCTCTGTGCTTATTTGTGTAGCTTCATTATAATTACAGACCAGGTCCAGAGGCTGTTTCCCAAATGCAATAAGCTGTTCGGTCCTAAGATGACCATTTTGTTTGGTGACAGTACAGCACAAACCTTAAAAAGAGTACAAATTGAGACTAGGTGCACTCTATATGAAATAGTGAGAACTTTTTCTGAGCATTGACTATGACTGAGAAATCTCAGATAAAAGGTGCTATCTAAAACAAATACAATCTTGAAACCTTGTCCTCTGCACTATTCCCTCTGTTCTGTTCCCCTTGAACTGTTCTTCAAAACAGAACAGTTTACCTCTTAGATAATTAATCTACTGTGATAGTGAGTATCCAGGTTTAAAATAGTGTTCAGGCTTTAGAAGTTAATTCCAGAATTGCAGGATAGTTTACTGTCTTTGAGATCTTTGATATAAACAAACTCCCTTATATGAGATGATATTAACAGCAACTGTTTAGGGATTTGATGCTGTCAACATAACAAAACAACAACAAAAAACACAACATACTTTTTGAGGCAAATAGCCTAAGCTACTTGCAGATATTCAATGACAAATAAAGACTTTAAATTTGGACCTTGTAGAAGGCTTAAGGATAAATGGTCTGAAGGTGGACTTCTGGTTGTTTTTAAAATTTTGGGGGGTTATTTTTATTTGTTTGTTTTTCCCCTTTTGTCCCATCTTACTTTCAATGTATTTGACAGGGACAATGCTACAGAAGCTTTTTGAGGGAAGAGGTTTATTGCATCAGGCAGAGGTGTTTTTTTTTTTTTGTATTTTGTTTTGTTTTTTTTTTTTTTTTTTTTTTTTTTTTGTGGGAAAAATGCACTCAGAGTAAAGTATGTGACAGATTGCCAAAACTCATTTGTGCATTTGGCCCTGGCTTGTTTTGATTTTCCAAACTAGGCGTGTATGGTAGCATGATGACAGCAACACTTTCACAGGAGCAAATAATGGAAATAACATTGCTGCATTTCACAGCTCATCTCCCCTGAGTTTTTAAATTGAGCAGAATCAATTTCTACTGATTCTTGGTTTTTCCCCTTTGTGTCACAGTTCAGATGGGTTCCTGGTGCTCTTCTAGAACAGGAATACAAGGCCAGGTCTGTGCTAGTCCCGTAAACACTGATGAAGCTCTGACACTCGCTCTCAATAATACATAATTGTGATCACATTCTTGTTTGACTGATGGCTTCTAGCATGCTTCTAGGGGAGGACTGTGAGCCGAGGACCCTACTCAGTATGGATGAGGACACACAGATGTGCGTGTGGGAGTGAAAACCTTAGCCATATGACGGTGGGTTACATCGCACCACTTGCCATCTCAGTGGCAGAGGCTTAGCTCTTAGCCATGTTGGTTGCCTATAGAGGTGCAATCTAAACAGATCAGCTCACTAAGCCAGGCAGGGGAGCATTCTTGGTGCCACACTGGCTTCCATGGAGTTATACTAGAAATGACGCTATTTTGTTGTGTTTCAGTAGTGACATGAATGTGGGTTTTCTACTTTTCTGCTGTTAAACTGTGTGCATTTTGATGGATCTTCTGAAACTATCAAAGGAAAGAGGCCAGGAGCTTTTTAAACAGTGCATGTCCTACTTACTTCAACTTTTATTTATTTATTTATTTATTTATTCCATTTACTCCTCCAGTGTTCAATGGAATGTTCTGGGCTTGGATGCATTTGTGGCTTTTTTTCTTTTCAAACACTTCAAGACATCACAGCACAGGGTCTGATAACCTGAACCAGGGAAGATGCACTTTGGGACAGAACTAACAAATCTTGAAAAAGCAAAAAGTTGATGAATTTGTAAAGACAGCTAAAATTTAAAAATGTAAATATATTATTCTCTTGCACACCCTCCCCACCCCCAAAGTAATTAGGTTCAAAAAAGGTTCTTGAGAAAATACGACTGGTGACTGATTGTTGTTAAAAATCCTTGGTAAGACATCATATGGTACATAGTAACAAAGCTGTGCCAGATATTTTAAGCTGAGTTTTTGTGCTGAGAGGTCACAGACAGTACAAGTTGCTGGTATGTTGCCAGTGCTCTCCACCTGCCTGGGCTGGCAGGAACGAGAGGGCACAGACCTTTCACAAGCGGCTTCCTAGTGGTCAGCAGAAAAACATGGATTTGACAGCAGTGCTGGTCGGCCAGGTTTCCAAGGCTAGTATCTACACTGTCACTTCTGCTGTGCTGACAGCCACTGAGCACAAGCCTGTGGAATTTGCCAGAGAGCACCTTGTCTTCTCATCCAGGCTCACTGCGTGATTTCTCTATTACCTGTGACACCAGTCTTGCATGTTATGTTTGCTCTGTGTGCTTTACAAAGTCAATCTGATAATTGCTTCTGGAAAACAACAACTTTCTCTGCTCTCTGAGCTTGCTTCCCACCTGCCTTGTGTTTGCTCCTAGGCTGTACCTCTTACAGACTTTCCTTGTCCAGCAACAAAACTGCTATCTGCAGGTCTCATAACCCTCCGGCTCTCATCTAAATCACGTTCTGCCTTCATGTCTCTTCTTTTCCTGCTCATTGAGCACAGGGTGGGAAAGTTTTAAGAGTAGAAAAACTGGCACTACATTTGTAACAAACACAAAGCATGGATCAGGGATGCCCATCCACTTCCACTTAGGCAGGCAGGAGAAAGGAAGGTGCAGAACAAACTTTTATTTCTCATCATATTCAGCTAAGAAGAATTGTCCCTTTCAATCCTTTCCAAAGATAGGTGGTAATTAAAGGCTGTAATGTGAACTGTCAACACCTGAGAGAATACAGAATGTAAAGGAAGTGGAAGGCGAGCAGGAAAAGAAGAGCAGCTTGTAGTTTATTTAAGGATTAATGCAAGTGGAAGAAAGGGGGCATCGAAAAAGAGAAGGAAGGAAAAAAATATTCTGAAGAATAATCTTTCAGAAACAGCTACTGGGGTAAAAATCCTTCTAGGATTTGCTCTGAGTATTCTAACAATAATGTATGTTTGAAGGTGACAGGACTTGTGCAGTTTGAAGAGGTTTCTTAAGATTTTACAATAGATTTTGAAAACTTTTTTTAAAGAGATAGTCCAGAACAATAGGTAAAGTACTAAGTATAAATTATATTTCCAAGTTACCAAGTTTTATTTATTTATTTATTTATTTATTTATTTATTTATTAACTTCCAAAATTTTTAAAGGTTTTGAATCAGATCTTCAGTCTGTTGCTGTGGTAGAGCTTTTTTGAAATCTGGCTGTAAACCAATGTGGAAAAAGAGGGCTGGAAGTAGGAAGGCTCTAGATCTACATAAAACTTTAATGGCCTGTTGTAATTTTCATGGAAAATCTGGCACTTGTTCTGACTCCTTGATCGCCCTAGAATGACTCTTGGCCCACACTTATAAAATAGCAGAAAAATCACCAAGTAGGAAATTAACAACCTTGTATATTACACACAGATGTATCTTCTGGTTAATCTCCTCTCTAGTTTACTTGCTGTTATGTAGGACAAATGTTCCTTGTCCAAAAAGTAATTTTAAAACCATAAGGAGAGTTGTGTATTTATAATAGTCTGCAGAAGCACAGGAAGGGCTTATTGTTTTTAGAAAGAGGCAGCAGCAAATAAAGATATCACAGACATAAAAATAATCTTATGCAAGATGGCATACAAAGTAAATAGCCAGAATACATTGTTTTTAGGGCATACATAGTCAAATTACATCATGCACGTGAGTCCCCTCTTCCCCACTTGAAATCAAAGCAAAACTTGCAGACACTGGAGTATGAGAACTAGTTTTTGTGGGCCTGATTCAACTCTACTGGGTGAGAATAGACCTGGTTTTCCGCTTTCACTCTAGATGCTTATGCTATTACATTTCTACGAGTGCAACTTTCCTCCTTGACACCTAGCATCAAGCAGAAAGTTGAGTAGCTTCCATAACAGAAAAATCCCCAAATCTCTGGTGGGTCAGTCAGAGCAGTCATAACCTATAAATACAACCAGCTGTACACATGACGTGTATTTTCAGTTCCTGATTCAGTGTGGGAAATTCCTCCAAACTCACTGGAGATCAGTAAGTGGGTCCAGCTCACTCTTACTAGGTTCTGTATGAAGCCAGGGTTTGATGATGCTAAATGCTAGTAAGAATAGCAATGCATAGATGTAGGGCAGTACAGAGATGCAAGCTTTCCCTGTCACTTGAAGTTACTGCTTTTTCCTTTACTGAAAACATAGTTAAACCCCCTTATGTAGGGGTTCTAGCACAATGCAGTCATAGAAAGGAAAATCTCTGACTGGCAAGGGTCTAGGGTACTGATTTTCAACCTTAATCAGTGAGCAGGAAAAAATCCTGGTAAGGAGCGGATCTCCGGATCATAAGCTGATTAGCTTTCCTTAATCATTGTTAGGCCCCTGTAGACCAGGGATAGTACCACAAGTCAACAGGGGAAAATAACTTCAGTAGGGCCACTGCTTCTCTGGATTTTTGTAACCTTTTCCACAGAGCATCAATCAGTCCACCAGATCCTCTCCTCTCATTCCTTACAAGACAGTAATGAAGCACATTTGAAATAAAGCAGGGTCAAGCTGCATCACAAAAAATGCTTTTTTAAAGATTATTTTTATCACCAAATTGACTTGTCTTCACTAGAGAAGGACACAGATACATAAGTAAATTGATACTTGTACATCCCCATGAAATTCATTTCCGTTACAATATATTATTGACAGTGTACAAACGAAATTTCCCATTGGCTTCACAGTGGGTTTGTGATGGTGTCAAGTCATTCCTTTTGAAACATTAAGAACATAAGTGCAACAGAAGTAAAGTACAAGAAGGGCCTGATTTTTATTTTTTTATTTTTTTGGTGTGGATTGTTACATTTGGATCAAAGTATGTAGTCATTAAGGGAGAAGGTGTTATTTGAAAAAGATGTGGTCCCTGTTTGGTCAAGCATAGTCAGAGAGAAAACCTGATGATAGGAATATGGTTTCCTGTGCTTTGCATTAAGGAATTTACATTTGTCAAATCATTTGTCAAAAAATGCAGAAAATTTATTAGGCTCTAAAGTAAACTACAGCATTGTAGCTTAGTTTTCTCTGTGGTGAAAAGCTCTGTCTTGTTTGGCAATGTAATCCCTTAACCACCAGGGCAGTCTTTTAAAGCAACCCTTTGTAAAAGTGTAAAAAATGGTTTCAACGTAAAGTTGTCTTTGTAGTATATTTTGAGCTGCTGTGGTATCTCAATGGTCATGATGTTCTCTGCTGGTTCATCATAACGTGCATGTGCATTGTTTTGCCTGCCATTTAATGGATCAGTCCATAACAAGGAGACATATGTATTTTCTGAAGCAACCATAATCCATGAGTTTTGTTGTGTGTGGCACACTGTTCTCAGAGGCACAAAGTTGAAAAGGTTGAAAGTCAATTTCCATGGGAGTTCCCTTGGCTATTTCCCATGTTCCTCAAATAGCATAGTCAGAAAGTCACCAGAATTTTCTGCAAAAATCCTGGGGCTGAGGGAATGCACAGAGATTTCTTTCATTGTGCTGTCCCTAGAAGAATAATTAGATCAAGTACAAAGGAAAAAAAAATCCTGTTTAACAGAGTTCTTTCCTTTATGCCACCATTTTCAAGGTCACATGTGGTTTATGAGAGGTGAAATTGCAATGCAGGGTCACATAAGGCTTATAGACTGCCACACGCACCCTGTAGTTGTGCAGGAGACAGATTTGCAATAAAGTCAGAAGGTTCAGAAAGTTTAGCAGTCGTGCTCACTATCCTGGCACTGCCACAGCTGCTGGTGGGCAGATGCAAGGCAGAGCAAGGAGAGGTAAGACTTGTGATGCCTGATGCTGGGTAAGGAGAAAGCAATGTGACAGCCTGGGAAAGGCAGGGGCAAGTGAGAAGACAGTGACAGTAGCTGTAATGGGAGGAGGAAAGAGATGGAGGAGGACTGAGAAAGAAGTGTAATAATTTGTGTGGGGTGACAGGAAATGAAGCAAGAACAGATGGGAGGATGCAAATGAGAGAGAGAAGGCAGCAGCAGTCAGGCTCAGCCGCAGACAAGTTGAAACCACCATCTATGCTTAACATAATCCTCTGTTTGACTCTTGCTTTGAGAACAGGGATATCTGGAATATGGGTTATGGAATGGTTTGGGGTGTATCTTTCTATGTGGCAATTGACATCTCTTCTGCAGCAGCTGGCTCGAGCCCTCCAGAATGAGCTACGCAGATGGGTGAGAAGTGATGGAACCACTCATCCTCCTTATCCGTCTCGCACCCTCTCTCTGGATCAGCTAGTCAAAGAACTGACATTATGCAAAGGGCTTAAGCAGTTTGCCAGGAAGCAGAAGGGCACTGGAACCATAAATCTAAAAGTCTTGCTAAACAAAATCTGTGGTGATATACATAAAAATCCAAGCTCTACACAGAGCTCTATAAACTGAAATTCTCAATTTCCTCACCTGCTAGAGAAAGCACCTAATACTTCAAAACTTCTGGAGAAAGGATGCCATTATTTATTAAATTCCATACAATAAAGGTCTGATGAACCCTAATGATGTTATCCCACATTACATTCCATACATTATTTTTTTTTTCAGTAGACAGTGCATAATTTCCATTTCTGTAACATTGTTTTATACAATTCTACTCATGGAGAATTTGCAGATCACTGAAGCTGATTTCAGTAGTCAAAACTGGCTTAATGTGAGAGAAGCATTGATCACATTGTTTTCCTATATTAAAAGGTTATAGTTATTTAATGCCAGTACCAATAGTTACTTAAGTTATAGTGTCTTAAAATACCTCATCCCTGTTCCTCAGACAGCAGTAAGAGAAATACTGTACTTGCTCTAAGCAATTAGACAAAAAAGAGTCTCACCCTGTTTTGAACCTTGAGTTGAAGGACATAAATATTTTGAAAGGAGTTGTTGGCTTACAAATGTGACTCCAGCTGAGACTTTAAACATCAAAGAGACATGTTGATGGAGATCAGTAAGAATTTATAAAGCCATATGACTTGGAACGTGTCAGCCAGAGATGAAAAAGAGACTGAAGTCCTGTGATCCTTATTTTCCCTTATTTTCCCATAGTAGGTTGCATTTTCTTGGGGATGCTCAATTGCTATTAAATAAAAAATTGTCCCCTCAAAGTTCATTTTTGTTTTTGTATAATATCAAATTATGCTCAGAGAAAGATGAGTCATTGATAATGTGTTATTTATTTATTTATTTATTTTATTATAAGGCTTAGGAAAGATTATTTATCCCTTTTTCAACCATCAACACAATTCCCCAGGTACTACAGTTATTAGGCACTGGAAAAGCCCTTATTGGGACAATAGGGTCATGTAGAACAAACCAGCATGAGTCTTCTGCAGCTAAATTTCAGTGTGCTACCTTAGAGGTTCTAGAGAAAGTCTGGTACATTATTCCTCTTGCTGAGGAAGAGTGGTGGGAGGTAAGGCGTGTGCAAACAGCAGTTTTATGAGGAGTCACAACTCAGCCTGAACAGTACTAGCAGCAACATGTGCTTGCAGAAAAGGATTTGAGAGGCATTTTTTTGTTTGTTTAGAGTAGAAAATCTTGATTTCCCCCTCCCCCTTTTTCCCTCCCCTCCTTTCCCTCCCATTTCTATCCAGTGTTTATTTCCCAATTTGTATAATTATATGTTACTTCTTACTGGCAAAAAAGCAAGTGTAGAAAGCCACCACATCATATTCTGATATCATCCTTTGGTGCCTGTATGAAGAGAAAAACAGCAGAAAATTAAACTTCTCTTTTCCATCACATACAGTTCATTTTGCCTGTAATTAAACTTAGCAGTGAGTGGTTCTATAACTCACTTGCAGCCTTTTGAGTCGATTATTCTTTCACAATAATTGACAATAGAGCTTGTACTCCTATTTCTAGGAAAGGATTGTATCCTTTTATCTTTTGCTTTAAACAGGCACAGAACTGAACTGTTATTGGGGTATGGCTCATGTCTGCAATACAGGCTTTCCAGTGGTGTCAACCTTTTCAAAACATGGAAATGCATCATGCTAGGAAACCTATGGTGAGGCTCAGCCTGATTTCTTCACTAAGGAAATCAGTGTAAGCAACCAAGCTTCTGAACATGCCCACATACCATCTGAGCTTCACAGTTAGCTTTTCAGAGCAATTTTTTTTAAACTTCCTCTTATTCTTTCAGAAGTGAAGGTAACAGTCTTTACAGTGTTTTCAGAGTTCTTGAGCTCTCAGTATGAGATTTCAAAAATGAGCATACAAGCAAAATGTCTTTTAAAAACTAAAGGGATTTTTATCTTTAGAAACTTCTCTGGTCATTTGGGGGGTGTGGGGTGGGAGGGGGACATTCCACTTAAGATTATTTTCAAAATTCTTCTTTTTTTTTTTTTTTTCCTTTTTCTTGAAAGGCTCAAAACTTGATTTAGTCATCTTCTAGGTTCTTAGTTCCTGGTAAAATTGTATGCTTAAAAAGCAGGTTGGTAATCTGCTTCTTCATTAGTTCTGAAGAAAGTGTGAAAACATTCACGACATCCTGTTATTCATGTATTTGTTTATTTATTATTATTTTTATTTTTGTTCTGTTTTTGGTTTGATTTTAGCCATTTGGAAACCTAGTGGATCACCTAATGGATCACTAAGAGGAAGCCATTTGGATCACCTAGTGAAATGAGAACTAGGAAAAAAATACTATAACATACATACTCCTATACAAGGAAGAAACCTTAATCATACTGAGTCAGTGGTCTGATGTTCCCCATTACATTCATTGACAAAAAATCCTTACCTCAAATGAATTAGCTAGACTTCAAAGAGTTGTATAGCTGAACTATGGTTACTGATGACCAGTATTGGCATACTATTTTTCATGCAGATATTTGCTGATTATGACATGAATTAGTCTGAGGGTTTTTCAGTGTCCTTTACTTTCTCACTAGGGCAGAAAACTGAACACTGAAAGACAATCTAAATGGCAGATCTGTTACAAGAGGTCTTCTGCTTCCATTTAAAATTTTGTTTCATTTCTAGTACTTCCCCTCTATCTCTTCTTTTCTTGTGTTTAGATTATATTCCCACATGACAGCAGCTATATATTGGGCAAAGATACTGGATGAGAAAGATACCTTGAGCATAGCACATCCTCACAAACACTGGGTGATGTTTCTTGTGCAACATGTATAGGATGATCTTGTAGAAACAGCTGTTTCTATGCATCTTGTTCATTATTCCTGAAGGCAGAACCATAGATGTGAGTCAGGTCAGGTGATAAATGTTTGCTTTACATTTACTGGGTTATCCTTCTCTCAGCTTGCAATAAGGCATCATTGTTATGACCATAGAAACAACACAAGTTTCCTGTGAGGGATGGTTTTATAATTTTTGAGAGTAATCTTTTTTTCTGGTATCTAACAAATTCTGTATACAGAGGAGTTACAGCATGGGAATAGTTAGTCAGCAAAGCTTTAAAATAACCATGGATAAGAAAGAAGCCAAGAAATTCATGACTCTGCTGCACTCTCTGACACCTGTGAAGCTTCACACAGTCTGCTTGCTTCTAATATTATTTATGTTCCTTTATAAATAATTTTCTTGCTTGCATTAATTTCTGCCTTTGGCAATCATTTACTTTCCTTTAGTCTTCAATACCTTAGGTGAAAATGCCAGAATTATTATTTGCTAGCGTTTCTTCCTCCTTTTCTGTTTTAACTTTTGGTCATCCACTTTCATCTGGGAACTGAAAGATGAAAAGATTACTAAATTTTTGTCTGGGAGTCTGTTCTCAACCTGACTACTTCTTCCTCTACATACTCTTATTCCTGTAGCTCGTGCTTTCTTTGTCATACTTACCCTCTTTCAGCTAATGTTTGCAGTTTGTTAGTCATACCTACTGGCATTGCTAGTGCTCTGTCTTATTTTTACAGGTGGAAAGTATATCTCTTAGGAGTAACATTCTCATTCAAAGTGGTTGCCACTTTCCCTTTTCATTTTCCTCACATTATTTTATTTGGAAAATTGATTTTTAACACTACATTTGAGCTCTTCTCCCATTCTGTCCCCTACCTTGACATTTACACAGATCTAAAACTGTATTTTGGCTCTTACTCAAACTGTTCCCTGTGAGTTCCTTCCTGTCTCTGTTCCATGTTTTTGTTGTGTACAAGGAAGCCTTCTGATTATGTGTGTACAAACATCTCTCTTTCTGTATTCTTTAGAAATACCCATTCCCATTTCTTTAGCTGAGATCTCCTGTAGTACGTGCCTAGTACTGAGTCCCACCTCACTTTCAACCAACACTTGTATTACTTTATATTGCTGTTCCCTTGAATGTAGAGTTTTTAGAATAAAGCCCCATTGTGCTATTTTTTAGGCTGGATTCTGCCCAGTTTTTGTCTATTTCTTCTTCTATAGCAGTCCTTCAGTAGATACTGCAGTTAGTGTTATAACATTAGGATCAGTTCTCCTAGTAATGATTTGAAACCGGGGTTCTGCTGTGTTCCAAACTCTTCTGTTTAAAGCAAACAATTCTACCTTAGTTGTTCTTTCCTGTGAATAATGAGCAATGTAGCTGTGGTAATTTGGATTACCTCTGTAGCACATACTTGTTGGTTCCCATATTTTCATTTGTTTTTTTCTATGTTTACATATGAGTAAATACATATGTATTTACTGAAAAAACATATGTAAATGTCTAGTGCTTCTTTTTATTGCTGGGATTAAAAAAAAAAAAAAAAAGGAAAAAAAGAAATGACTGCATTTCTCTGAAATAAAATAAAATCCTCCCTAAAATCCTCCCTTATTATTGCTATCCCCAGTAGGAAATTATTTCCCAGTTCCACGTTTCCAATCCTTTTGTTAACCTCTTCATTTAATTGTACATTTTTTCATCTGGGTAGTTCTCTTCCCTCCTGTTCCCCAATTCTTAACCCAAACAGATGGCCTTTTCCTCCTTTACTCTGTCTCCTTCCACCTCTGTCAGTTGTATCAACTTCATTTCCCCTAAACTTAAATCTAGTCTATACAGAATTAACTTCAAGCTATGATACTTTATCTTCTGGTCTGGTCCTATCCTCAACATGATGGGGCCCTTTTTAATAGGTAATCCCAAACGTAGCTAAGGAACTTATAGCTGAGAGAGAGAGAAGGTTTTATTTATTTTATTTTATTTTATTTTATTTTATTTTATTTTATTTTATTTTATTTTATTTTATTTTATTTTATTTTATTTTATTTTATTTTATTTTATTTTATTTTATTTATTTTATTTTTTCTTCATCAATACAAAACAGTGAAGAGAGTTTGCATCTTACATTGAATTTTAAAGGTGTTCAAAACTTAAGCATATCACCTGAGGTTCTAACTGAGGATCCAGATGGAAAGCAGTGACTGGTGAAACTGAGGTTTCATACATAATTCAATTTTAGTCTTCTTCTTACGTCTTTATTGATGAAGGCAGTTCAGCTTAACAAAATAACTGGAAACTAAACAATTTCAATTTCTAGTCAAAATGGAGAATGAGTTCTGGGACAAGGTGGACTGTAGCTGGAAGACTTGCCTTCTGCATCTTAATTTAGGTTCTGAGAATAGCCGCCTTTGCAAGAGTAGTTCTCTGCTGCATGTTATTTCCTAAATATGGGGGTTTTGCACAACATTAAGTCTGTCAAATGAGGTATTTTTATGTGGGGAAGTACATACTGGTATCTGTTTACTTCTGTTTCAAATAATAGTATCAAACTACCTCCACAGTGCATGTACATTCCCCAAATACAAATTTATAAACTGTGCGGAAACTTTGTCTTTTTGACAAAGTTTCATTGCTCATTAAATCCAAAGCATGCTTACACATGCACGAGAATGCTTCCAGAGAGATTCATAGGTCTCATTTGTGGATCAAGGTTAAACATCAGTGTCATAGACTGAAAATGTAGGTCTGTAGAGGTGCAGCAGTGAATCAAGTGCTTGTGACTTCATCAGAATTGAGATAGTGCAAATGATGCTAGCACTACTCTTGCAGCAAATGATCCTCTTTGATCTAGCTGCTGTTTGTTTTCCTTTAACCACATAGCAGCTACGTAATACATGTTGTAAAAATGCCCCAAAACACTTTCACAAGTTTTGGTTTCTTTTGAGATGTGTGTCTGCATGCTTCAGTGATTCTTGAAAGTTAAACGGCCTGTTTAATTAAAGCTTGGTTCAACCCACATTATGTGATGCTGAAAGACATCCATTTAGAGCTTTTGTCCATTACAATGAAAAAGTCATTACAGGCATCAGCAAACGGTAACATCCTTAAGTCCTCCTACATTTAAGTTGCGTGAATGTTTACACTTATTCCTGGTATTTTCAATATCTCCCAGGCGATAATGCAATTGCTGACAATTTATTAACCTGTCAGGATAAATTAGTAAGTATCTAAGATAAACACGTGGCTTTCCTAAGTGCCATTGCAACTTCTTGGACTATCAAATTCTAAAATATAAGACCAAAGTGTGATCACAAATGCCATTACTCGTGGTGCCTGGATCACAGTTGCAGGAGGAGGGATCAGGAAGTCATTCTTAATTTTTATTTTTTTTTAAATTGACTGTCTAATTGTAATCTTCTTCTGGTCAACATTTTTTACTTAAATCAAAAGGAAAGAAAAAAAGGTGACTTATCTGTAAAGACAGTGGGGAAAATGTTCCAACAGTGTGTGAAAGAGAAGTTTTTAATAATCTTACCAATTTTTAGAAACTTCAAGTTTTTCAGTAAGAAGTGTTTTTAATCACAAGAACAGGTAAGTTGTTGTTGTTATTATTATTATTATTATTATTATTATTAACGATATTCTGACATGAAGTTGAAGGAAAATATTTTATATTTTCAATAACTTTGCTTCTAACCACCAACCTCTTGTTCAGCCTTTGTCTTGGATCTCTGCATCCCAAGCATGTGACCTTTGTAGATGAACATGAATGTGCAGCTACTTTTTCTTTGAATGTTTAGTTTTGACTTCAGGCTACAGAGCTCAAAAGCCAGAAGCTGCTGAGAAAGGTTGCAATAAAATGGAAACAGCCCCTCCACCAGCTCTTTGCAGCTGGAAACTCTGATTTCAGATTCAAAGGTCCTGTGTACACACAAACATTTCCCAACTGAAAGAGTGGAAAAATTATGAACTGATATAGCTAACTTAGTGCAAGTTTGTTCACCATTCTTTCCCATGTTCAGTCAAGCCTGAGTAGGGAGCTTGACTTCTGGGCTAGTACTGATCTTATTTGTACCACAATTAGTCATCTGAATACTCTGTGAAAAGAATCAGTGCTTGCTGGCCTTACTGAGCATAAACCTCTATGTTCTGCACTCAATTTCTTTTACATTGCAATAATTTGTTTGGATTTAAATAAAACTTCTTCTGGATTTTAAGAGAAATCACTTGCTCTGTGATACACCAGAGTTAAATTAAGGATCTGTCTTCTCATACCAAGAGTATTATGACGTTGTTTATGTTCATTATTACACTCTATGGTCATAAACACAGCGTTCCAACATAATCTAAACAATCAGAGCCTTCATTTATGAAGAACTGTGAGAAAGTCTGGCAAGAGAGGTTCAAGGGAAAGTGTATAAAAACAGTCCTGGAATCTCCCAGCATATCTAAACTTGTAGGTAATTAAATCCAGAAACTGCTGGAATTCTTTAGAAGTTGAGTAGTTGGGGGAATGTTTAATTTTTCTCACTTAGTGGATTGATTACTGTGGTATTTCTGTTACATGTGAAGAAATCAGCCCCCATGGAAATCAGCCAACGTGCTCCAGGGTTTCTTTACAAAGTCTTCAGTCTTGTTGGTAGTCTTGTTCAGTCTACATGGTTTAGCAGACAGAGAGAGAATATTGCAGGGCATAATCTTTAGGTTTTGGCATTGTAAATAGGAAGTCAAGTATCTGAATTTCTTTTTGCAGGCAGATGACAAGGTAAGCTTAGTTGCTAAATACCTTTCACAGGTATGCTCATGAGAGGTTGAGCCCATCTTTCTCATTTCAACTAGAGCAGCAGGATAATGGGAAGAGCCAAATTTCACACGGTAACATGAGACAGAAAGCTTACCTGCTCCAGAATTTGAAAATGCATGTAAACCAGCATCTAAACGTAGCCGGAAAGAAAGATGTTTACCTGATCTGGGTTATCATCTGCAGCTTTTCCCGAGTCCAGACATGTCTCAGTTCTGGTCTGCAATAATGCATGAAGGAGAATAAAGGCTACTGGTACAAACTCTGGTTTTCTTTTTGTGGAATCTATTATAATTAGAGACACATGCTTGATTCACAAAGTTTTTCCCGAAATTTCATTCTGGTTTTGATAGAATTCAGATGAAGTTCATTCTAGTGTAAACTCAGCCTGTCCCAGATTTTGTCTTTTTCTCCAGTTTACTTCTGAATAGTCACTCTTCCTTTCCTAGAATGGAAAAAACATATTTGAGTGAAGTAGAAAACATTCATGTACTATTTTTAACTTTTTGTTTTTATAATATATGTAGATCTGACTTCATAGAATTAATATTTTAAATTATCTGTAAGGGAAACACCTGCTTGAACTCTAGACTCATCGACTCAATGTTAACAAAATAGTTAACTGAAGGAGAAAAGGGGCTTAGTTTTTTTTCAGATGCTGAAATCAATAAGTCATCAGCAAAACCTGAATTAACATCAGTACATCAGTGAGCCTGTTACTCTAGACCATTAAAAATATCATTACATTCTGGACAGAGCTATATTCATTATGTGTGGTAGCAGACAATCAAGGAAATGATCAAAATGGAAGATGAAAGTAAGACAGGTGAAGTGTGTGATCAGGAGTGAAGTGCATATGGAACTAGTGTCCTGTATAAAAGCCGTATCCTTTTTTTGCTGTTTTGTCTTATTCCAGGGCAGTTCTGGTTTTAAACAAGAGGATTTGTGAGGTGATATTAGAAAACTTTTACTGTTTCTATCATCAAACTATATTGATTTAGAACTCTAAAACTTAAGAGTTAAAAAGAAAAGTCCTTCAATGGTTACTGTTGCCAATTTTCATTTTCGTTGCTAATTTTTCAGTGTTTATTGTTCTACTGTTAATGCATGAGTTCCTGGAATCAGCTAATGAAATGAGTTAAGATTCTCAAGTTAACACCAGAAAGGAAAATTCTAATCTTCACAACTGTGAAAAGAATCAAATAAATGAATTCCAGAGGTATACAGACCAGAACACAAGATCAAACGTTTCAAAATCTGTAGTACTTTAAAATTTATTGCTATATATTATTTAGGGGAATATCTACTGCAATGAACCAAACAGTAAAGAACATATAATTTATTTTTCTTTGGTTCCTTTTCCTTTGGCTTTCAGTGTAATTTTATACTTGTGCTGAGAGACAGCTTTGCAATTTCATTATTCTGCTGGAGCAGACAATTTCAGTTATTTCTTACAGTATTTCTTGCAGAGACAGGAATGAGGAACATTGTGCTAAAAACACAGAGAAGAAGAGAACAGCTTGCATCTAGCCTTCTTTTCCACTTTTCCGGTATACTAACTTTGGACAGAAGTCTCCTGTAGTAAAGGACTTTAAATGTTTTAGCTGCCAATGCTAAAAGGAAGTGTATTATGCAATCAAAAGAATTTCACAGTGGAAATCTCTATACAAATGAAGCTCTTCTAAATTATGATGATGCATTAGGATATATTTAAAGACAGGAGATGCCGTTGCAGGCATCCTGATTGCTCAGATTCCTCATGTTTTACTGGTGCATTCTTCAGATCCAGGGTGGATATTAGAAGAAGGTACCGATCAAACTTTTGCATTGCTATCTTGTGTCAGGGGGCATAGGATGCTGACAGATTGTGGAGCAGTGGGTGTCCACAGGCTGGCAGGGCTGTGTCCTCCCTGGCTGGGTGCAGTCCCACCGCACCCCAACATCAGGAGCGGAGCAGGGCAGTGGCTTAGGACCAGGGACAGCTGTGGGCTGGTGATCACCAGGTGAGGCTGCGGTGACAAGACCATTCCTGGGGTGTTCTGAGCAATTGGGCTGTGGATCAGGGGTCCCAGTCAATGGCCAGACAAAGGCATGGTTATAACACAGCTGCAGCATAGCTCAGGCAGAGGCCAAGGGTGACAGCCATAGTTAAGAGCACCTCCCAAAGGTAGGAGGACCTGCCCCTGCTTAGGCTTCTAGTTTTCTTCACAACAGCTTTCAAAGCAGCAGCTGTATTTTCCCTAAGCTGGCCCTGAGCCCAGGCAGCCAAATCCCCAGGAACAGGGGGATGCATGTTTGGCCAGGACACTGTTTGCATGATGCCATAAAAACAGAGGTCAGATCAAACAAAGTACTGGTAGTAAGTCAGAACAAAGTTCCCACTAGCTCCCAGTAGTAGATACTTACTGCGAAGAATATAGGGACAGTACCTGCATATAGTGGTGCTTCTCCAGGGACTTGTCTGGTATCCTCTCAAGCTCCTAGAAGACTTTAGTATCCCTAGAGTTCATTCATTTTTTCAACTTACTTTATCTCAAATCCAGATGTTTAATTTTAGTCCTAAAGCTGTGTATGCCAAAATTTTCTAACTTTTCTGCTGTGCACCAAAGATACTCTTTTGACTGGTGCTTCTCTCTGGAGAGGCTTCTCCCAAAAATTGATATGTTATCAATTCCAGGTTGGCTGACGGAAGTAGGGGGATGTGACTCTCAATCCTTGAATATCCTGAAAAAGACATGAGCTAGATGTGGTTTCTAGTTAGGCTGTAACACTTGAGGGATTTCTCTTGCATGAATTTGACTGCTGCTCTCTTCAAACCAGGGAGACTTTGAATGTACAAATCTATCTGGTAAGGAATTCCGCCAGTTAACGACACTTAGGTGATAGATTACCTCTGTTTTGAAGTCTGCTCCTTCAAGACTTTTCAATGGCATTTTATTCTTACAGTAAAAGAGGTGAATGGTTGATCTCTGTGCCTTATTTGTGCTACCTATAATTTTATAGACCCTTCTTTTAATTCTCTGAGATTCCCCCTGAGCTGGATAAGAGTGCTACTCCGCTTAGTGATTACCTCTACTGAAGCTTGTCCATACTACTAATTATCCTTTTCACAATCTTATTCCAGTTCTTCCAAATGGGGAGCCAGAATTACCACCTTGTTGTGTAGGGTAACCCTGATTATGGTGGCATGAGGATATTCTCAGTTTTGTTCTCAGTTTCACTCCCAATGATCATTAACACTTCATACATTGCAGCCCCATGGTCTTTCTCCTGAGTGTTAACGGTCAGCTCAGAGCCTTTTTTGTTGTATATTAAGTTAAAATTGTTCTTCCTCTTGTGTATTGCTTTACATTAATCTATACTGAATTCCACATGCATTTTCATTATGCACTCTGCAAAGCATGTCTACAGTTTTTCATCAGCGTTCTTCACTCTTCATACTCAGTATCAGTGTGTACTGTCAGGAGGTATTCTCAGTTCACTGTGTATGTCCTGTCCAGGTTGATCACTGTATTGAGAAGCACATGGTCCCAACACAGGTTTTTCTAGATCCTGATGATATTGATCTGTTCTGTTTTCATGCTACTTTGTTTCATGACTTCTAACCAAGAAGGTGTCATGCAATGTCACGATTAGTTAGTTTCTTGAAAAAGTACTGTAAAAAGGCTTTAAACAAACAAGCAAACAACAACCACAAAAAAAAAACAAAACAAAGCAAAACAAAATAAAAAAAATACAACAACAAACCAACAAAAATCTTTGGAAAGATGAGTAACTTTTATCAGCTGGATATACTTGTTGACTCTGTGGAAAACTTCCACAAGCTTGCCAGGCAGGATCGTGTAAAAAGTCCTGTCATTTTTTCCCCAAATATGTCATCTTTATCCACATATACACTAACTCTGTTCTTTATTACAGTTACTTTACTTTTTTTTTTTTTTAGTTTTTACAATTACTTTACCTTTTTACTTGCTTAGCACAGATATGGCCTGTCATTCCCTTGTGAAACCTCTTTAAAAAACCTGAAGTCCTGTTTGCTACCTTCTTGTCCTCAGATGCAAGGGCTAATAAAAAAGTGATTACAAGCCACATTTTTTTTTTTTCCTTCTGCTATTTGAGTTCCTTTTTCATTTTAGAGTGAATATCATTTTAATCCTGGTAATTGTTTTTGCTGCTTATTTTGTTCTGTTCCATTGCAACTTCTTCTGTGGTTCTTTATTTATGACGTGTCTTCTGAGCTTCTTACAGAGTAGACTCCAGTGTGGTAGTCTCTTCGGTAGTCTCTTCAGTTTTTATTTATTTATTTATTTATTTATTTATTTATTTGCAATCAGCTTTTCCCTTGATTCTGTTTGAGATACATTTTGGTTGAAACTTTGTTGTCTGGAAAAAAAAAAATCTTCTTTCTAATTAGGTCAAGGAAAAATCTTTGAAATTTCTTGTCCAGATTATGGCCTGACACTGAACCATACAGTGGATAAAGTGTTGCAATGTGAGTTTCTTCTCATCAGTTTAAATTTTATTTAAACTTCTGTGCATTCTGTACAAAACACAAAGCTTGAATTTGTACTTTATACAGTCACATAAAATAAGAATTGAATGCTTTTACTTGCAGAAACCATGCTGAAAGGCAATAAATTTTGGTTAACAACACACTTATTGCGCCTGATGCCTAATTACATTATAAGGAGAAAGTCCAATATTTTAGTTTTATCAATTATGTTTGTTCACACAAATGTACAGATTTGGATTCTGTAGAATTGTTGTGCAGAGAGGCAGCATTCTACCTCTACAAAGCACTGGGTAAAACATGAACAACTGGTGGGGAAAAATGATAGTAAAAATGGTCATTTCCTTACTGTCCTTTGCATTCAGTCTTTTGAACTTCAAAGAAATTATTTCTTCCCCCACCCCCTGGCTGCCTCAAATCCTCAAGCAGTGACATAAATCCTTTAATATTTCCACCTCAGAAACGAAATGAAACTGGCCTATGCTGAGCTGTCAAATACTGCTGCTCAGGCTCTGTAGGCCACAGTTACCAAATGTAGCCAACTTGTGAAGCATGACAAAGAAGCTGATGCTGTCTGTCTGTACAAGCAGCATTAACAGTCATTTCTGGCTTCATTGGAGCACGACAGGAGGAATTTCCAGTTTGGACAATGTTTGCTGATTTCTTTGTAGTGGCATATGCACTACTGACAGACATCCTGAGCTGGGGACCCACAATTGCAGGCATTAATTTCCCAGCTTTTATACCCTCTCCCTCCCTCCCTCCCTCTCTCTCTTTCTCTCTCTCTCTTTTTTATTTTTTTTTTTAATAAAAGCAATAGGTATTTAATTTTTATTTTAGCATTTTGGAATAAAATGGCTATGAGATTGTGCTCAAAGTTGTTGTTTTCTATTCTCCTTAATGGCCTGGACTTAATTTACAAAAAAAGCAAGCATTACTGAGAAGTATGGACAACAAAACCTTAAGGGATAAAATAATAGCAATCAGGCTGTTAGACTTAATGGATTTGGTTCTGATTCTTCCCAGCACCTTGAGTTCATTAAATGGCAAATGTATCCTGTTAACAGTTGCAAAAGTTGCTTGATTAGTTAGCCCTGAAGGGAGACTGATGTACTTCTTAAAACAGATGTAGGAGCGGCAGTAGTTCCTCACATTCCTTGTTAACATATCCATCTCCAACCTGGAGGGCTAGCAGGGCTACTTAGCTGCTCTTTTCTTTAGAGCTACCATGCAACTGGCAAAGAAAAATGGAAAATAATTGAAAATAATTGAATTTCTGGTTTGCTTACTTGCTTTGTATTCCCTCTACACTCAAATGTTTTTCCCTACTTTCTCCTTCAAACATTGACATTTTCCTACTGTTTCTAATCTTTGTTGAGCTCTTGTTTTGTCCCTGAGATTACCAAATGGTTGGTTGCAATCAGTATTAATTATGCAAATACATGATTGCATGAAAATGGAATATGGCTATCTGGCACTTGCAGGACTTTTCTGAAAAAAAGTGTCCTCAGGTTTTGAACTATTAATTGACAACTTGGATATGAGGTACATCATATTACATTAGTAGTTCCTTGAATTCACAAAATGTAGTTTGAAAGTATTATTTTTATTGCATGGATACAATATAAGTGTATTTTTATTGCATGTATGCAAAATAAAACTAACCAGGAAGTTTGAAAATTTAAGAACTAAGCTTTTACTTAATCGAAACTCAATTCCTGCATATAAGCATTATGAAGTGAGCTTGCATTAATAACAACTTTATATTTTCCCTACTCTGATTTCTGCCTCAGTGCACAAGGTGGTGAAGAAATGGTCATTTTTTTCCCCACCCTTATCATTAGCCTTCAGTGTTCCATGCACTCTGTTTGCTGTACATTCAGAGCCAAGCCTGTTCTGAGTAAATAATTATTAATTTCTGTGTGGGCTCCACTGCTGATAATAACATTTCTGTGTACTTGACAAATATTATTTAAGTTACTGTCCCATGGCCTTTGGGAGGTTGAGGTATATTACTGCCATTTTACAGGCGGAGTATTAAGACACAGAATGCTTAAGGTTGTATATGAGCATCTGAGTGTATCCAGGCAATCTGCGTGGCTGGTTTGATTGCAGTTGGAATTTGTCCGAAAGACCTCTACTGGATGCAGAGGCAGTTCTCTGGTGGTCTGAGGGAACTGGTGGGATTGGTGCTGTTTAGTATCTTTATCAATGACATAGATAGGGATATTGAGTGCGCCCTCAGCAAGTTTGCAGATGACACCAAGCTTAATGGTGCAATTGATACAACAGAAGGAAGGGTTACCATCCAAAGGGACCTGGACAAGCTAGAACATTGGGTCTATGTTAACCTAATGAGGTTCAACAAGTCCAAGTGCAACGTGATGCAACTGGGTCAGGGCAATCCCAGACATGAGGGCAGACTGATAGAAGAACTCATTGAGAGCAACCCTACAGAGAAGGACTTGCAGTTGCTGGTGGACAAAAAGCTCAACATGAGCTGTCAATGATCACTTGCAGCCCAGAAGGCCAGCTGCATCCTGGGCCGCATCAACAGAAGGGTGACTAGCAGGTGGAGGAAGGGGATTGTCCCCCTCTGATCTGTCCTTGTGAGGCCCCACCTAGAGTGCTGCATCCAGGTCTGGGGCCCCAGCACAAGAGGGATTTGGATCTGTTAGAGAAGGTCCAGAGGTTGGCCACGAGGATGATCAGAGGGCTGGAGCACCTCTCCTATGAAGAAAGACTGATGCTTCCTTAGTGCCATGCAACCTGGGCAGTATGGACCGTGACATGGGAAAAGCCTGTGCAAGTGTTTGTTCAACACCCTCTATACCCTCATCAGCATCAAGGCTTAGGTACACAAAGCTGTGTGAACACAAATACCACCCTTAGTGCAAATACTTAAATTGCCTTCTGGCATGGCACTGGTCTCCAAGCTAAAGATGTCTTTAGGACTTTGATCTGTGTGGTAAGGGACAGGCTCCACTGTTATTTCTGTTTGGGTGGAATATGGGGTTGGAGAGAGAGAAAACAACAACAAAAGCAAGGGGAAAAAAAAACGGGTGGGGGTGGGGTGGGGTGGGGAGAGGCAGGCACAGAGATGGCTAGGCATGAACAGCAACTTGAGCAGTTCCATAAAAGAGGAAAACCTTGGTGGAGTGCTTATTGGCTGGAAGGTTTGGATTTTTCTGGTGATGAAGGAAACAGGATATTGTACGTTCGTGTACTTTATTTGGCCAGAATCAAAGACACTTGACCTCCCACCCACACATCCTCCTTTTGAAGGTGTAGTCTTTACACACTTAGTGTTTTCTCTGGTTAGACAGATGCTTAGGTTTGAAAGACTAATGGGTTTAGCAATGCTCCTACTGACCTCTGATATACACAGGGAACACTCATCACTCCTCCAAATACAGTTTGATCTCATCAAGTGGCATACAAAATAGTTTTTGCATGTAGTTGCTCTGAAGGTGTTTTTCTAGCCCTTTTTTTATTTTGTGAGAGTTCTCCTACATGGAACCATCCTTACCAAACAAGGCTGGATCCTCTCCAGTGAGAACACCAATCTTTCATGACTAGAGAAGCAGTATGTTTCCTTTCTTTGAACAGTCACCAGAGAGGGTAGATCTGCATGACTTGCAGTTTCTGGGTTGCAGTACTCTTCACTCTCAGCTCAGAAGAGGACTGTGCACCACTCTGGTGGTGCATAGCTCTGCCTGATTTCTCCCAGCTTCCAAACCCTTTTGCTCCTTCCCTGCTTGCTCTGTTGTTTTCATTCAGAAAGATGCATCCATGCTGATGGTTTAGTTTGGATCAGGAATGCACTTTTCAAGTGACTGTCCCATGCATCTCCTCTTACTACAGATATTGCTGTGCAGATCTGTTTGGCCTGTACCGACTAAATTCCTTTTGGAAGGAATTTAAACTGGAAGATGTGCTCTAAGAGCCTTCTGTGCCAGTGTGCATTTGGTCAACAGTACCAGGCCAGAGGCAGGCAAAAGTATTATTTCCTTCCCCTCCAGTTGCCCTTCCTTCTCTGTTGTGCCACACTACTTGTCCTCTTCTCCCTTTTATAGCATGCATTGTAGTTCCTGTCTTACATTGTCAGATCTCTGCCTATCTGCTAAACTAGAACTCTCAACATCACGTTTATGTTGACTATGCAATACAATCTATTGATTCAGTATTAATATATCACTGGAGCTTGTATCCTGTGGAATTAGTACTACTGTACAGAGTAGGACTAGGATCTGGACTCTTGTTAGTTGAATATCTAGGCTGAATAAATAAAATAAGAACTGTTGCAAAAAGGCCTTTCTAGCAACAAGAAACTTGTAATGGTAGATATATATTGTTCTGACTTTGGTAAGTAGGATCAGTAATTTATCATGCAATAATTTTCTAAACTGTGCAGGAAGACTTCAGAGGGACAGCTGGTTGGTCAGTCTAACATTTTTGTTTATGCAATTAATTCAAAAAAAAATGAAACCCACTGTACTTTACCTTGTTCTAATACACTTGGATCCATTCTCTCTCTCTCTCTCTTTTTTTTTTTTCCATTTATCAATTTACATTATTTTTCCCATGAGGGTTGTCAGTATTATTTCCCATTCCTTTATTTTATTTATTTATTTATTTATTTATTTATTTATTTATTCCTATCAGTCCCTGCAAAGCAACATTTTGTTTTTCTCTCCTTGTCCTTTTGCTCTTAAATTCAGTTTGTTTAATTATGGGATTCTTTTGAAGTTTAATTTGGAACAGATCATGCGTGTCGTCCTTGAAGCTTTGTCAAACAGGTAATCTGGCTTCTCATTCCTTGGTGGTTATCCAATTCAGGCAGGCCTGGGAATCCCCTATATTACAAATGATGTAGTATATGTACTACTAAGTT
Source organism: Anas platyrhynchos (assembly GCF_047663525.1). NCBI lineage: Eukaryota > Metazoa > Chordata > Aves > Anseriformes > Anatidae > Anas > Anas platyrhynchos. The sequence goes on along the minus strand of NC_092588.1, from coordinate 87,682,977 downwards.
CTGTAAGACATAAACATATTTTGATCTTATGCATACCCTATATAAGGCATATGTACCATATATATTTAATATATAATATAATTTAATTTTTAGTAAGAGGTCTTTCTTAGTAGAAAACATCTGCAGTTTATTTACTGATATAGTTTCAAAATGACAGTTATTGCCTTACTGAAAATATCAGTGTAGTCACATCTGATTGACAAACTCAGCCTCTTTCTCTGAAAATGCATTTTCCCATGTTTATTTCTAGAAATTTTTTCTGCTTAATTTTAAGAGAAGAGATATTCTTTTAAAGATTTAAAAGGGACAAAGAGAGAAAGTGAGATTCCCATAATCTTATTTTGGAGCTGCTGTGTTCTCTGGATTTTTAGGGTAAGATCTATCCATAAAATAATCCAGAATGTGTTTTATAGTCTCAGGTGACTATATGGAAGCTTGCATCTCCGTGGTTAAGGTACCAAGTTCCTTATTCTGCTTTAATCTGTTAAGGGGAATTAAAAAGTAAGGGAGATGCACATTTTAAAGTGTGGCACATTAGGAAAGATCAGCAAAAAAAAAAATTAGAAATGTTTAGAAATATCTACATTCTAAACCAGACTTCTTTTATCTAGTCTTGTGAAACCTGAGGACTTTGTGTTGCTTTTGATCAAGGCAGTAGACAAAATCCAGTGGGGCATGCCTTACAGTGCTATCTTTAACAAGAGTGAAATTTCAATTTGAGAAACCTCAAAACAGATTCTTAAAACAGGATTATGAGTGTAATCCCAGATACTACATTTATGTAAATTCTGTCCAATTTAATAACCTAATGTACTCTCACACAATTTAAAAAGTTCTAACAAAATCATTAAAACTACCTGACAGTGTTATCCCTTCCTGTATTCCATTCCCTATTCTTAGATGTATGTTAGGTATATTTGTTTGATTTTTTAGCATCAAACTGTGTTGATTAAGTGAAGAAACAAAGTTAAATCAGAATTTAAAAGAGCTCTGTCTTCCATCCATAGTAATGGTACTTCACTGATTTGAAATTTGTGTATTTCTGTGTTGAAAGAGAAAACTCTGGTAGAAAGACTAATACTAATACGATCTAGTTTCAAGTATTTTGACATACTCAAAGTACCTCTGCATATTGATAGCAGTATCCTAAATGACAACTCATACATTTCTCATTTAGTTTACAAATTCTTTAAATTCTTTGAGTGTGATTTTTTTTTTCCCACTACACACCCCTGTATTGAATGAAAAAGGTATCATAATTAGGGATGATTTTTTTTCACATCACCAACAATAAACTGTAACAAAATGTTTTAAAACGCTTATTTTCTAGGCATCCTTAGTCTGGAAATTCTATATGTGGTTGTTTGTCTTCTTCTTAACCTAGAGCAGCATCTTCCTTGTTCTTTTCAATTTTAAGTTGAAGCAGTACAATATATTGATCTTTTCTGTGGGCAGAATTCTTAATTTCAATGCCCCTTTAGGGAATTAAATATGGATTTGAAAGAGATGTCCAGCTGCTCATACCATTTGGCAGAAGCTGTCTAAATTGTGCAAGTGGGGGATAAATGCAGACATTTTGAGCTGTTCTAACCTCTCCTTGACTCGACATCTCCATCCATTATGAATCCCTTGGGCCAGATCCTCACTGAGGTAAATTGGCATAGTTTCCTTAGGCTTATTCCTCCTGTGCTGACTTACACCAGCTGAGCCTGACATTATTTCCTCATTAAGTGGATGAAGTAACCAAAGCATGTCTGCAGGCCTCAGAATTGAAATGCATTTCTGTAAGTACTGCTTTGCTTTAGTAGCAGCACTAATGCAGTGGAAGCTCCTGATACCCTCTGTAGACACAGTCACAGGGGAGAGAGTGAATTGAGGTAATATATCCACAGCTGTGAACTGTTCTCCATTTGAACAAGAGGGGACCGGCTGTGCCAAATGAAGCAGAGGAAAGATGAGCCATTCTGCTTGATCCTGGCCCAATGCCCACATGGTCCTGCTACCCATTTTTTCCTGCTAATACCCTGTCTCCTTCATGGCCAGATCTAGATCTTTCACAGGTGAGCCCCCTGTAGAAGCTATGGAAAGTTTTATGTAAGAGAAAATGGGGCTTTCCAAAATGTCATATGTCATGTGAAATTTTACTGTGCCTCTCCCCTGCAACAGAAGGTAGTAATATAGATATGGACTGAAGAGTACAGTGTATATGGCTAGGAGAAAATTCCCTCTGGAAGGGATGTTTTTGATACCTGGGACATACACTCTCATTTGATGTGGGAATTAGGCAAGAAAAACAACATTTTTCATAATGGATCTCAGATTTTCAGTTCTTCTAATCAAGCATGAAATAAATATGTTGGTGCCTAATCCATATTAGACACTAACATATTCCTAGACACAACTCTGATACCACCCAGAAGGGCTTTCAACTGGATGCAACTTATCTGGAAAATCTAGAAAGGCTACTGCTTATGAGAGATTTAAAATATCCATGTCTTCATAAGCCTTAGTCCTTCTGTGTCCTATGCATACTACTTGTAGAAACAAATGTCTGTATTACGTTAGAGCTTTAGCACACATTTCAACTAGGAAATCTTACTGGTTTAGAACCTGCAGAACTGGCAGAAGAGTGAAATCAAATGATATGATTTTGCTAATATGTTATTGCATTTAGGTAGCGTAATGACTGTGTACTTGATATACGCATAAGATCCTGTTTAGCACCAATCTTAAGAGAATAGAAGATCTCTTAAAAAAAGGAAAAAGGAATGTTTCACAAGTGGCATAAAAGCCTGTTAACTAGGAATTTAAAAGATTTTCATTGGAATGGAAAAAAAAAAAAAACGGTGTTTAGAAATGCTGCCTGATTTTACTGCATGATTGCTCAAAACACTACCAGCATGATACGCTTTTTATTAGCTGAGTGGCCATCTTGAACTTGCCTCTGCTGACTGTGTTGGGCTTGGTTTCAAATCTCTGTTAATCCTGCAATGAACCTTTAATAAAGCTGGATTGACTTTCAATCAGTACTTAGAAACATTAATTAAAATAAAACAGGAGGAACCAAAAGATCAAATGATCTATTGTGGTGGTGGTGTTTAAATCAAAGCTCTTTTCTCCACCCCGCTCCAGAAAAAAACAAGCCTTTGAAGACTGCAGCTGTATGACTTCCAACGTTGTTTTTTTTTTTTTAAACTGGCCTTAGGTTTTAATTACTTTTGCTGGTTTTGGTTGGCATTTTCTCTATTTTGGAAGAGTTGTTTGGGACAGTTCTTTTTGCCCTGCCCTTCAGAACAGAAGAGAATAAACCAGGAAAGACTGACATGAACAGTGTGACCAGGCCTGACAAACATTCTCAGCCTGGGCTGCTCTGTGTTCCAGGGTGCATGGTCTCCTGCAAAGGCTGGAAATGACCCTGGAAAGTTTTCTGTTTCCCAAGCCAAGTTATAATAGCTAGCATATATGCACTGCTACAGCTCTGGCATTTTTATTTTCTTATTTTTTAATTTCCAAGTGACCCTCCAGCAATTTCTTTGTTGCCTTTTCCACTACCAACTAGCAGTGTGCTTCTGCAGACAATGCAGCCTGTATGGTAACAGCACTGCACTCCCTGGTCTGCTCCACTGTGCCTCAAGCCTGCAGGAAAACTCACTGATAGCAGAAGGAAAAGAGACTTGATGTTGGCCTCTCTGATGACTGATACTAATTGCATGGTATGGTTACACCTCAGGAGCTAGTTCAGGACACCTGATCCTTGCTGTCAAGCCTGCTATTTTGTAAGTGAATGATCTCATCAATTGTTCTTAAAGCAATTGATCTTTATTTTTTGTATTGTTTATCAATTCCTTTACTCCCTTAATATGTGTCAGATTTCCGCAGCAGTTTTCCTGTACTACTTTTTTTTTTCCATGCAATTTTTAATTTCATGCAATTAAGTATGTGGGAAACCTACCAGCTGTGTGAGAGAGAAACTGAATAAACAGTAGCTAAACGTTTGCCTTAAGTGGCATTATAGAACCACATATTGGCTCGAGTTGGAAGGGACCTTAAAGCTCATTCAGTTCCAATGCCCCTGCTCTGGATAGGGATGCTACCCACTAGATCAGGTAGCCCAAGGCTGTATGCAACCTGAACTTGAACACCTCCAGGCTTTCATCTACTAGAACTGGAGTATTGAATATGCTTGATAGTATTACTGAAAGAGAAGAGGAAGAAGATAGGTTGTATTACTTCTTCCAGCCTTAGACAGATACAAAGGCATGGATCTGTCTTCCAAGACTGTCTTCCAGGAAGGTAATATGAAGCTGATAGAAAATGTGTGACTTCAGACACAGGTAAGGTGGTTCTTTGAGGAGGAGGCTGATATTTAACTTACTGTCGTGTTTGGGTTGCCTCTGAGTTGAAGCCTGGCAGAGGTTCACTTGCCATCCATCTTCCTACCCAAGGAACAGTGTTGCAGCCTTCAGGAAACCTGCAAGGGCAAATTCTTAAGGTCTGTAGCAATTTTTCAGTGTTACTACAATGTCAAATAGCACTGAAGCCTAGAAGCCATCATGTAGAGATTAGTACCATTGGAAACCAGGCATGGATACGGCTTGTGTTGGATCACTTGCTAAGTAACATTGCTTTTAGCCCATCTTACAGTCCTAAGAAACCGATAAGGAGGAGCTACTAAATAGATCAGTCTGAGGTGGTCAAGTTGTACTGGGGAGAAACTGTGGGTGCGGGTAGGAGGCAAGCAATTCTTTAATACCAGGACAGATACTTTTCACATTGGAGTGCATAAAGGTTTTCTTTCTCATTTCTATAAGAGTGCATGCTCCACTTTTGTTCTCTGTTGTATCTCAGGTCTGGGGCTTCCTAAGGAGGAGGGAGAGGCTTAGAAGGACAAGTAAATAATGCAAGTGCACATTTTCTTGGTGTAAGTGCAATGCTTTTTCCACTGCATTGCATTGCACTAGGCTGAGTAGGAGGAACAGAGTTGTCAAAAATAATTATGGAAAAAAGGAAGAAGAAAATTCAAAAAAAAATGTTGAGGGCAGCTGCAAGCTTGAAATGGAATTACTTCTTATACAGCAATGTGTTAGGATCTCTAGTGGGAAACTGGTCTTCTTGATACAGTCCCACAGCATTAGTCGTATATTCTTACTAGGCACCAATCTGCTAAGTTTTGTGTTACTGTAGATAATTGCTTTGTGAGATAATTCTTCTACTTAGTTAATTTCCCTCTCTCTGCCCCTTCTACTGCATTTGAAGTCTCATCAGCATCATCATTATGAAAACTTACTGAAAATATTTCTGATGATAAGAAGTGATAAGAGGATAGGGTAGTAATGGGAGTGGGAAAGAGTTGGAAAAAGCTCCCCCCCCCCCCCCCCAGCAGAAGTAAATCAGTGCAAATCAATTAAATCAATTGCTATGAAAGAACATTTTCAGATTTATACCTATGGAAGATGTGATTCATTCACAGAATTATCATAGAATCATAGAATGGTTTGGGCTAGAAGGGACCTCAAAAATAATATAATTCCACCCCCCTGCCCTGGGCAGGGACACCTCCCAACAGACCAGGTTTCTCAAAGCCCCATCCAACCCAGCCTTGAACACTTCCAGGGATGGAGCATCCACAGCTTCTCTGTGCAACCTGTGCCAGGGCCTCACCACCCTCTGAGTAAATAATTTCTTCCTTGTGTCTAATCTAAATATACCCTCTCTTAGTTTAAAGCTGTTACTTCATGTCTTGTCACTCCACTCCCTGACAAAGAGTCGCTCCCCAGCTTTCATGTAGGCCCCATGTACAGGAAGGCCGCTGTAAGGTCTCCCCAGAGAACTTGTCTTCTCCAAGGCTGAACAACCCTAACTCCCTCAGCCTGTCTTCATAGGTTTTCCAGTCCTCTCATCATCCTTGTGGCCCTTCTTTGGACTTGGTCCAACAGGTCCATGTCCTTCTTGTTCTGGGGGCCCCAGAACTAAATGCAATACTTCATTGCCTCATATCAATTCCTGTATAGCTTAATTTTAACTTATTTAGAAAATATATTTCTTAAAGGGGCCATCACAGGTCCAGAAGCTGTGACAACAAATACATTATACGTGAATTGAGGAAGAAAACAAAAAATATTAGTAAAAAATAAGTAAAAATCACCTTTCTGTTTGTTTATTTATTTATTTATTTATTTTATTTTTAAATGAATACAGTGATTTCATCAAATCAGACTAAATCCCTTTATTATTATTGTTATAGGATGGTAGGTGGTGAATGATGGACAGAGAATGTGTGGGAAGGAAAACCTACTTCAAGAGTAAAAGTCAAAAAAAAAAAAAAGGAAGAAACAATAAGAACAGAAGTGACAAATTAGGTATAGCATATATAGCATATATGTAGATTTCTGTGAGACCTTGCACTTTTGTTTTGTGAGAGTTTTATCTGTAATGTGTACTCTCACATCTCTTGAGAACTGTTTGCTTTAATGCTGAAATGACTGAAAACAAAACTTAACCTAAGCCAAGTAACCCTGTTTATTTTACTGAGCATAGTCAAAAAATCATCTGTTTGACACAGTATTTTTATATGTTTAACACCTATTTTTAGTAATTTTTACTTCCTACTTCATATTTGTTATTAAAATTTGAGCTGGAGGTTGGAGTGCCATTGTACTTGACAGTGCAGAGAGTTACTCAGAGTTACTCAGTGTGTTGACAAATGTGTATTATCTTTCCTGAAAAATTTTGCAATTTAAGGATGTACCAATATTGTAGTTAATCATTGTGGTTAATAAAGGCCTTTTCAAGATAACTTTAGAGCTATCTAGCTTGAGGGCTGCTCTAAGTGTATACATGATGCTTAACAAAGGTTGTGAATCTCACAATGAATTTGAGTAGATTTTTCAGCTACTTAGTAATCTTTGAGGTTTATGGTATGGCCTGCAGCCTGTGACCTAAGTACTTTGAATCTGTTTCTGAAATGTTTTCTGGATAACAGTGTCTGGTGTGTAAACATTTTTCAATCAAAACTCACAGTCTCAGTTGCTCAGAACTGCCTCCAGGCTCAACTGCAAGTGATTCAACCACCAATGGTTTATCTCTTGGCTTCTTTAAATGTGGGCAGATTGCAAGGTCTTACTGAAACAACTATCTGAAAGGAAGTTGTGGGGAGCAGGGGGTCAGCCTCTTCTTGCAGGTAACTAGTGATAGGACTGGAGAGAATGGCCTCAAGATGTGCCGGGAAGGTTTAGGTTGGAAATGAGGAGACATTCCTTCCCAGAAAGAGCAGTCGGGCATTGAAATGTGTTGCTCAGGGAGGTGGTGGAGTCACTGGCCTTGGGGGTATTTAAGGAAAGGTTGGACCTGGTACTAGGGACATGGTTTAGTGGGTGACATTGGTGGTAGGGGGATGGTTGGACCAGGTGATCTTGATGGTCTTTTCCAACTCTAATGATTCTATAAATGGGGAGGACTTATTCATTATGACTTTGCCTATCTCCAGCAGATCTATTCATTAGGAGTAAATTGCACTGCTAAGCAATTGGCTGATCCTTAGCACATTGGGTACTAATGTGGACCATGGGTATCTAGGTACTGTTAGAGCACTTTGTAATAAATTATGATGGCAGTGGTCGTGATAAAGGCTGTTGCCTTTGAATGCTGAATATAGGATGTCTTAACAACTAGACTGAGTGAATGGTGGAAACTCACAGTTATTAAGAACTGTTTTATTAAGAAACTCCATATTAAGAACTGTTATCACTGGAAAAAAAAAAAAAAAAAAAAAGGCCAGATGAGAAAAGATGGTTTAGTTTGATCTGAATCATAGAACAGTTTGGGTTGGAAGGGGCCTTAAAGATCATCTTTTTCCAATCCCCCTGATGAACCTGAGCAGGCAGGAGGCTAGAGCTTTGGAGATCCAGTGCTAGCTTTTCTGTTCACTTCCTCTTCATACACAACCTAATTCTTAGAAGTCTGAGAATGTATAGTCTGTTTACAAAAAGTCTTTCTGATTTGAATCACTCCTAGTAGGAAATTAAGGATTTCAGAGCCTTTTAGGATCTGATTTCTAACATTTATAAAGCACTCTGAAGGAATGAATGCACCTTACAAATACAGAACTTTTAGGCTTGAATACTGTCCATGTAGTTAAACAGAAATTTTTATCCACTCACAATTGTTTTCAATGTCATCACTGCATTAATCCAGTCTCTTCTTTTGAACAGGGAATTAAACAATCTGATTCTCATTTATTTGTCCTGATCTGAGTGTCATTTTTATCAGCAAAAGATCACTGGAGATTATTTATGGAAGAGTTTGCCATTTGATAAGTAAAGAAATCTTCACAAAAATTCAACCCACCCCCAGCTTTCCACAAATCTATGAAAAGGAGCTAGACAAAACCAAAATATGATTTATGCCCTTACCATATTTTAGTAAGCTGATTGTGTCACTGACTTAGTAGAAAATGAAAGAACAGTTTTGCTTCTTTTCTCTTTTATTTCAAGTACTAAAAAAAAAAAGAATATTACGATGGCCAGTAACTACCATCATAACTTTCAGAATTGTTCAAAATCTGTCATCAAGTTGAGCATCTCAAGGCATGTGCAAGTTGAGCTAACACTTCTTCCATACCTTTCTCCTTCTTGCCTCCTAGGGAGATAGTTAGTGCCTAGGCTCAGTGCGAAGAAAACAGCCAGAGAAAGAAGGCAAAGAGATTAAAGATGGACTATTTATCTGAGTTACACAAATGGGTGTATCATTTGGGTTAGCCTGGTGATATAAAGAATTAAAGGGATTATCGCATTTTTCTCCCATATGTTTGAAAACCTCCAAGACCATAGTACTTACTGCCAAACAACATTTTAAGATCCAGACATTCTGTATGGAGAGTTCTGAAAGTAGAGAGTCAATGGGGTACAGTAGCTAGGAGAGAGTGCAGAACCATGCCCAGAGAGATAAGCACAAATATCTTCTTGTTGTTTTTTTTAAGTCAAGAGCCATTTCTTTAAGGTTATGTCAGTCTGATCTGTGCATTGTTAAAAAAAAAGCAGATTTTTTTTTGAAAGAAAAAAAAAAAAGTCACAGGAGCTTTGATTTGATGCCCATGAACTTGGGGATGCCACCCACCAGATCAGGTTGCCCAGGACCTCATCTAAATCAGTTTTGAACACCTCCAGCTATGGGGCATCCACAACCTCTCTGGGCAACCTGTTCCAGTGCCTCACTACCCTCTGAGTGAAGAATTTTTTCCTAATCTCTACTCTAAAGCTCCCCTCTTGTAGTTTAAAACCATCCCCCCTTGTCCTATCATTATCTGATTGAGCAAAGTGGTGCTCTCCATCTTTTTTATAAGACCCTTTCATATACTGAAAAGCTGCGATGGCATCCTGTAGAGCAAAAGGCAGCAATGAAAATAGTAATTTTTATTTGTTTTGGTTGCTCCTTTGTTCAAGCAAATATTTTTCAAATACATCACACCAAGTTGGTATAGTAACTTTTAAACTCTAAAAATGCAGCTTCAGAAATGCTTGAGGGCACAGAAAGCTGTCTTAAACAAATGTACATTTCTGTGTCTCTTGAAGCAAGTGAACAAGATATCGGAAATATACGTTAGAAATGTCTAGAAACGTTGGAGTGCTTGCCTTCTAATTCTGGTCCAATTTATTCAACAAGAATCTCTTTCTTCTCAGCTGCTGTGAATGTTGTTACTTACCAGGCCATCAATTACGCAGTATTAGTCAGACTCTGGCTGAGCACGCTGGCTGATGAAAGCAGGCAGAGCAGAATTTGGGCCAGGGTACCTTCATTCATGGGCATTACTCTTGTGTGAAGCAAGTGAGATAGGGCTGTAATTCTGTGCTGAGTTATTCCACAGAGATGTGGAAGATTATGTCTCTCTCTGTGCTTTTTTTTTTTTTTTCTTTTCATGCAGGGAATCAAGAGCCCCCTCCTGCTGCCTACATGTAGTTACTAACCTCCAGTTTTTGAAGGTCTTTTCAGAATCTGAATATACCTCTGTAACCCATAGTCTATCACATTAATATGTATGTCCAAAGAAAACAGGGTTTTGATTATCCAGGAACCCCATGGCTTAAAAAATAAAAAATCACCAAATCAAACTTGTATTTTTTTACTTTATGTAAGTTTTTTTGTTTTGTTTTCTTTCATTCTCTACCAAATGGACATCCTAGCAAACAGCTACATGAGATCACATATAGGCCAGGGGCACATGAACCCAAGGCAAATCCATCTGTCCTGTTTTTTGAAAAGCAACAAAGCCACCACATGACTTGAATACAGCTCTGAGCTGTTCCAAAGCACCCTTGAATGAGTCAAGGCTGTTTCTTGCGTGATCAAATGTCTTTCTTTCAGCATGCAGCTTGTTTCTTTTGCAGGCTTTCAACTGCATGGTCTGCTCCATACTCACTTTATGCTCCAAGTGTAAACATGCAGCATGGCCTCTTTGATCATGTGGCCATAGCCTGAGCTAAGAGTCTCTTCGACTGACATTCCAAGATTGCTGTTGCTTATATTTTCAACTAAAAAGACTGAGACGAGTACAGCAGCATGCAGAAAGAGCTTTGCAATTCTTTTGCAAGCAGGCTCTTGATCAGCTTTTTTTTTTTTTTTTTTTTTTTTTCCAGAAAGCACTTGAAAGCTAAGGGGTCTGCTTTTGACTCTCTCTATGCTTGCAGGGAGGTGTAAGGTCCATGACAGCCAGTGGGTAAGGGGAAAAGGGCTATTCCCTTTCACCAGTGGGAGGACTGCAGCAAAAACAACAAAAATATTTACCCAAAGCCATGTAGGAGAACTTCACATTAACCATGAGGTAGTTATTTCTATCAGTATAATCTCTAGATTTTCTTCTGCTGAGCAGGAGCTTGGGAACTTCCCATGTAGCCTAGGGGATTTTCCAAGCTACTGCAGGTAAAAGCCAGCAGTAGGTGTGGAAGTGGTAGCAGATCATATCAGGAACTGTTTTGTAGCAGTAGCTTGGTCCTCTGAACTTCGAAAAACAGTAATGTTTTCTATGGACTCTGCTTGCAAAGAAAACCCCAGAAACTTGAATCATCGGCATGGAGCAAAGAGCTTGCAGCAGTAGTTCTGTGAGGTGTGGATGGTCCATTTATTTCAGCAAGATAACTCAGCTGGGGAGTAATGGCAATTTAAATGTCAGATTTGTTAGCAGTTTCATTCCTAATGAAAGACCTGGCTTTACAGATAGCTTTACTGGATAACTTTCCTGATAAAACCCTACTAATGGAATCACAGTTATACTAGCAAAAAAAGTGCTATGGCTAGCATTGTTTACAGTGGTTCAATGTGTGAAATGAGCTACACTGACTAAAGCACTTTTGGACAATATAACTGCTTCTATGGTATCCAGCAGATTTGTGGCAATGGATTAGAACTAGACGGTTGGAGTAGTTATTGCCCACAGCGTTGATTTAGGTCTATTTCAGTACACCAGGTTGAAAACTGAGGTAGTTTAGGATTCACAAGTGGATCGGGGGTCACTACTTAGCAGTATCTGTCAAGAAGGTGCAGAGAACACCTGTTTCATCTAATTTCAGTCTGTTGTTACAGTGTGCCAGAACACTAAGATAGAACTTTAGGCAGCATAAGAATGTCCTTTTTTATTCTTTTTTTTTTTTCCTTTCTTTCCTGCAAAACAGATGCACAGCTTTGGATTTAAATTAGTATAACTAATCCAGCTAAAATTTCTTACAAATTTTCATATAAGAAGGGGTCCACACCTTTGTGTAACATACCATATGGCATATATATTGTCATATAAATGGCATGTTTGCTTGCTGGCAGAAATGGTATTACTTCTTCCTAGTAAGGAAGAAGCTAAGTCAAGAAACCTAGCAGAGCTACTGAATGTGTTTAAGCTGCACTCAGGGCCTCTATCAACCCAGCGGTATTTTGAACATTTGTGAGGTACGTTGCGTATAGCATCTCAAGTAGGTAAACTTGTCCTCTGCCTGTACTGCATATGGAAGGACTTGAATACACATTGCCATTTAAATCCTACTCTGATATTCTGATTCCTTAGAGAATATTTATATTGGTTAGGTATGCCTTAAACTTTGAGTTAAAATACAGAGTGGAATCAGGAGCAAAGTTGGGTATCAAATATTGCTTGCATTTTCTGGTTTGGTGAAAACAGTGTGAAAAATAAAATTTCTGAATTTGACTTTTTAGGGTGAATGTTTGGATTTGAACATCCACCATGATGTGCTCTGTACTAAGTTTGCTCTCCAAGCAGTTTTCCACAGAAAGCACATTTTCCATCTTCTGTTACGGAAAAGCATTTAACATGTAACCACAATTTATGGCTGAAGTTTAATGATTTTTACCCTGATTCCTGGTGTGCCCATTTGCATCTGTTTTTTGTACTGTGCTCATCCTCTGCATTACAACACTGAAAATCTAAATAGCCTGTCCCTGCATCCTACTAACTTTTCCACTCCACAAGCCCAGAAGTAATACATGAATGTATTATCCTTAGGCTGAAGCTAAAGCTAAAGGGCCTCAGATCAGCTGTGCCTCTTTCCAAGATTTTTCTAGATAAAAGATAAAAGTTGGACCATCAAAGTAAGGGCCAACACCTTCCAATAATCAACTGTAATGTCATTCTGAGTAATTACTTAGGATGTTGTCACTGGATGTCAATCTGTTTCTCTGCAGAAAGAGCACTAGACCTGGGCACACAAGTCATTTTAGGCAGAGCTTCCATTATCAAGAGAAGCACTCACATATTACTTTGTTATTCACCTGCATGGAGACATCCATAACCTTTGTTCTTTTTTAGCAGATTAGTAATTTTTCCTTGACTTAGCTTCCTGTCTTATTTACAGTCAGAGCAGCAATGCCACAAAAGGAAATGGTGTGGTTTATCTGATAATGTATTGGTCTGGGATTTAAGACCTACTGATTCCCACATTGGATTTGTCACAGGCTTAGTAGGTGAAATGAGAGCATTGTAGTAAATTGAACACTTTATGCCTGTTTTTTTGAGGAAGGGGAAATACTACAAATGGCCTTATGTTTTCTAAAATATGTCTTTGGGCATTGATTATATGTGTTGCAGAGTGTTAAGCTGTTAGGTTTTGTCATAAATAATAATAGAAAAAAGAATTATTGCTCATATAGTTTGAATATGTTTTGTTTACAAAACAGAATTATTTTATGACCAAATACTTTTTTTTTTATAGGTTTCACTAAACACTGACATTCTATTTAATAACATTTTGTAAAGCTGCAATCATGCCTGGGTTACAAAATACCTTTCTGAAATTGAAAATGCAGGGCTGCAGTGGGCAAATATTTGAAGTGCATGACTTTCATCAGGGATTTTGTTTAGTGGAGTGAAATCCTAACTGTGTTAAAATCAGCAGGGCTTTTGCCATTTGTTCCAGCAGGCTATTAAATTTTCAGCCAAGAACAGTTTACCAGATTGGGTGCAACCTTCTCAGCTTCTTTGTGGTTTTAGAATTATGTCCAGACAGAGTTAGATTAGATGGAGCATGGCTTTCAACTATGAGTTCAAAAATGCCTTTCAAATTCTCCTAGCAGTTCCCTGCATCATTTAATGTTTATACCCATTTTAGGGCTGAGAAAATGTAATAATAACATAAATTTAAAAAGCAGTTGTCCAAGATTGCACAAAAACAATCACAAAACTGAGGGACCAAACTGACCGTTCACAAACTCTACGTGTCACAGTTCTTGACTCAAGAACTGAAAGGAGGGATTCATGCTTTGGAGTGCCAGAGAGACTGCAATCTGCCTGTATTCTTCAGAAGATGTGAATAGCACACTGAAACATGTTTCATATTACTTTCTGGTGCTGATTTCCTAGTTTGTTTTGTCTCTTTACATTCTGTCCTAGCTCTGTATGTTGTTTCTTTGATGACTGTGCCACATTTTGGGATTCTTTTGTAGATCTAGAGAGCACTGAAAAATCTATGACAACTTGTTTGGAAGTAGGCATAAGTGATGGATTTGAAAAGCAGAAAGGTTAGATAGCTATAATAGTACATATATATATAAACAAAACCTATGAGCAATAGAAGGTTATTTGCCCTCTGCCCTTGGAAGTGGGATGGATAATCTGCAAAGCAAAACAATAGAAATTAAAGGTTAAACTGTACAGAAAATACATTGTTTCAAAACCACTTTAAGCAGAAAGACCAAAAGCTTTTTTTTTTTTTTTTTTTTTTTTGTCAATTAGAGATTTTTTTTTTCGTTTAAGCCTTCTGAAGTATCCATTTACACTCAGCCATCTAATGCATAATGCACAAGTCTCAGAAGGTCACAGCTGGGTGGGGACTGTGCTTTTCTTTGTTGCTTTACCAGAGTCTGTAGCTCCTGCTATATCTGACTCTTGTAGGAAGAACAGCTATTTAGAAAGCCTCCAGAGCCAAGGCTTTGAAGCTCAAATCACTGCTGAGGGCTCCCAGTTTTCAGAATAGAATGGAATGATGCCTTGACAACTTCAAACTCTGGATTTTTTGTCGGTACGTTGTTATATGAGGCTGGCTGAAATCGCCGTGTGAAAAGCAGAATCCTAAATTAAGCTTCTTCACTTCAGATCTATTGTCTGCAAGTCTCATTAGTATTAAACCACTTTTTGTTCATTGGTCTGTAACAGTAACAGTAACAGTAATTGGTCTAACTTACGGTACCGGCTGAGGCTTTAGGAAATGGTGCCGGAACTGCAGTCCCCTTAAAAAAAGATACATGTAGCTCAATCCCTGAGAGTAGCACTGGGAAGCTTATGATGGAAATGTGCTCCTTACTGTAAGTTTACATTTTTTTCCTCTTAGCATGTCACTGGTTTCTGAGCCAAAAAGGGAGGAGGGAGAACTGCAAACCTATAACTCAGGGTAAAATAAAGCAGATCCATATGGTTAATCTGTCAGCTATTGCATTCCCCTACCATCTGGTAATAATCAATATCAGGCATAATGTAAATAACCCATAGTGTATTCCATGTGTATGCATGCGTGCATGTGCGCATGCGTGTGTCCAGCACTTCTGTTCCATTTTGAAAGCACATCTGTGCTTTATTAGAGAGTTGCTTGGACATGATCATTACCAGCACTGCAAACTCACAGCATCGCTCTGCTCCACATTGTTAAATATTTAATGTGTGCATGTAGAATAGCAGGCTGTGCCAGAAATGCAGGCAAATTGCTTGAGCCTATGGAAGCCATTGCATACAGTGGGATGAACGCCTGTACGCGCACACACACAAACAGGATCACCCTCAGCCTCTCATTCAGTCACTGGATTTAATGTTTATTATCATGGGGAACACTCTTATCCTATTTAATCCTGTCTAGATGGCTCTAGAATTTCAGACAAATATCCTGCCTGAGAAAATTTAATCCAATAGTACTTTGTTTTGGAGAGCTGTTGAATGGGTTGTAGCATACCAGTTCTGTAACAGCTATTAACTTTTTCCTGTTCATCAGGCTGTTTGCCTTTTCCTCCTTCAATAGCTATCCTTCTTTCCTAATATGCTCTTTCTGCAGTGACAGCAACAATCGTAAAGGCTGTGTTGGACCTTAGAGCTCTTTGATTTAGATGGACAATTAATTTAAGCAATATTTTCCAAGCAGTTGTACAGCAACTGGGATCATACTGTGTTTAATTTTAATCGCTTCATCAGTTTAAGAAAGAGCTGCTAGAAAACGTAGAGATGGTGCACTATTCCTCCTAAATCTCTGTCATGGAATTGTTGCAGACATTTGTGTTACTCCACGACTGCATTCATATATAATAAATTTTTGAAGGAAGTATACTGGGAATAGCTGAGATATGTGGTGATGAATTTATGGCGAGCTGAGCAACTTGTCTGAGAGAGAACTGAAAGTTAAAATAAAATAATCCTTACTTCTCTCCTCCCCTCCCAACCTGCATGCCATACTCCAGGGAAAGAAACATTATGTTGTTTGACAATACTGCACACAGTACGCCAGGTATTTGCTTGACAGAGGATAAAGAAAAGTGTGTTGCTGTAAGGCAATTGAATATAGGTTGCAAAATGTGATAGCTTTGAAGGTCAATGGATCTAACATTCAATCTAGCAAACAATACATTTAGCTTGATTTATCTGTCAATATTTAGAGGTAGTCAGTATTTTCTTTTATAAAAGAACATTTATACTTAAAATGTTTTCTCATTAAATTAGTTTCACTTGCAGAACAAAAATATTTGGAAAAAATCATATGTTTTGATTTTGTGCTGAAATGATAATTCACTTCATATCTTAGTAAGAATGCTCTAATATGGGCTAAGATGCATCTACCTTCCTAATAATTTAATACAAAAGTCAGAAAAAAAATAATTCATTTTTTTCCCCTAAAAAAAGTCAATGCATTTGCTCTATTTCATTATGGAAAAGAATGTCAAAATGCCAAAACTGAGGACTGTACTTTTGAAAGTTTTCTTTTTTTTTTTTTTTTTTTAAAAAAAAAAAAAAAAGCTTTTACTATTCACATCACAGATTCATCAGTAAATCTCAATTACTAGTAAGGTTTTTAAATCTCTTCATGTACTCTGAAGTTACTACTTATTGTGTCTTTGCATCTTATACTTTAGTTATAGATTGGCAAACAGGCAAGTGTTGGCTACTCTAATCTTTCTAATCCAGGTGGGAAAAAGTCTGCTCATGATGGAGATTACATTTATCAAGTGATCAGAACACTAAGATTTTCTGTGCCTTTTTTTTTTTTTTTTAAACCAACAGCAGAGTAACTATTGAGTTGTCAACAAACAAACAAATAAACATAAACAACAACAACAAAAACACAAAAAATCCCACTACAGCCAGCCAGCCAACCAACCAACCCAACCCAACCCAATCCAAACCCACACAATATCGGTGTCTCCCCCCACCCCCAGCTTGCAGGGGCTTGTGCAGTGGGGTTGGACCAGATGACATCCAGAGGTCCTTCTGAACCTCAGCCATTCTGTGATTCTGTGAAATGTGGGAAAAACTGATGAGCAACAAGGTAATGGGTCTTCTCTGCTATTAAAAGTGGTTGTCAGCAATAGGCAGCCCTCGTCTATGGTGAGTGCTGTGGGCTGACTCACCATAGCGAGTCCTGAGGGTGTCTTGGTTAACAGCATTTTTTTCTTCTGTGCAAAGAAGACAGCTAGGAAACAACACAGCTGGAACAAGAGATGCACTCAATCATAGATACAGATGAAAAGACAGTCATTGTTGAGCTCTGAGTATACACATTAATACACTCAAATTAAATATAGTATTGGAATTATTGATTTGTAATCTAAAATGGTGAAGGGATACATCCTATCTGCTCCTATTTTGGTGTGGTCTGTGACTACAGTGATAATGTCCTCAGTCTTTGTATATTTCTTAAAATAAACAGTGAAACTCTGCCCCTCCTCCCCTGCTTCTTCCAACACAGAGAAAGAAAATAATATTTCCAACCTTTTGCTGTGTTAGTCCTTTTTCTGAAAGCATTTATCCTGTTACTGGAAAAAACAAACAAAGCAAAAAAAAAAAAAAAAACCACAACCCACCCTCAGTCAATAATTCATGGAAAATACACCAGTAGTTCACATTCTGACCTTCCATTTTGGTAACAGATCTTCCTCCAACTCTTACAGGGCCAGGGCAAAACATTTTATCTGGTGTTCAGGATAGAAGCCTTCTGCCACAGCAAAAAGGAATTTCAGTATATGTTTTGGTCTGTTGTTTGAGCTGTAAACCAGAATTGTATACAGGGCTTTATATTAAATATCTGATATATAAATAAATTTGGTGTGTTTGGTTATTTATTTATTTTTATATATTTTTATTTTTATTTCTTTTAATGTATGTTTGTTTCAGTAAAGTAAGTTTGTTTCAGTCTTTTAAGATGTTGGTGGCTGACTTTGTAAAATTTAAGACATGACCAGGTATTTCCTGTGCATAATATTTTTGTACCCAAGATAGACACGGATAGATGGTTAGATAGTCCTGCTCCTCTGAGCATGGTAGGAAGAATCCTATTAGCCTGCAGTACATGCTAATGTCGTAAGAGCCAGCAAGCGCTTTGCATGGCTTATTAAATGAAAGTTAATGCACACTTACATACCACAATGATTTGGCATAGTTTGAGAAAGGAACCTTTCAGCTTGACATAATTTCTGTTCATCCTAGAAAGTGGCATATCCTAGAATTTTAGATTTACTCCCAAACTACAGAAAACAAGAGAGATTATTTTTCAGGATTGTGCTGTTTTTTGGAGATGACTCAGCCAGTTGTCTCCTGGCAAGTAGAACTGTGTGTCTTCCTGGCTCTTACAACATGAAGGCTATAGAGCTTCAGAAGGATGAAGTACCACAGGAAGCTTGTAGGCAAGGGGTTTTGTTATTCTAAGGAATACAAATATTAAATAAGTACTCCCTTGAATGTCATCTATCATCACACCCTGAGATGCAGCTGATGGTACCTAAGATCAAGTAGTTTTATTTCATTTCAAAGTTGGAAAACTTCTAAATATTGGCTGCTCACCAGGCTGTGTCTGTAGAAATCTATTGCTCTTGCAGGTTTCTTGTAAGCTTGTGCATATCACTGTGATGTTAGTGGTGATATTATTGATATTTTTAGTGTGAAGAATCTTGTCACTGGCAGTGCCAGTTGTACTGCAGTGCAGGATGGAAAACTCATTCCCTGTGATCAGGTTGCTTTGTCACGCAGGAGACATGGGCTATTTTGGATAGGCATTGGAGCAAAATAAAATTTCCAAAAGAAGGAGAAATGGAAACCTTTCAGTATGAAGAGACATTGCACTCTGTGTGGCCTCCCACCTCACTGTTGTCATCCCCTTTGCTACCTAAAAATATTTTAATTCTTCTGAAATAAAATGGCAGAACAATAACTAGGAGATCTCTCAGGCATGCAGCAGTCTGGGAAATACATGTACAGGCATTTAGATAGTATTAATTTTGCCCCAGAGGCAAAGGGTTCTCCATCTGCTCAAATCTTTCATTACTTAGACTGTGAAAGCCTCTAAATAAATTTTCAGTAAATTCTTAATCTCCATGGGAATGGTTACTATCCTGACACTGCAAGTAGCATTGCTATCTAAAATTCCAATTATCACTGATGTTCTTATGAACCTGTTTGCATATGCCGAGTTTCCGACACATCCCTACTGATGTTTTATCTCGAGATGTGCATTAATTAGGTTTAGTCAACTTGGAAATGAACTGTGAGCTTACTGAAGCACTGCCAACAGGCAGCGTGATTCCATGCTGTTTGATCTATTTAGATGTCTTAGGCATGCTGATTCATAAAGGCTGGAACAGCCAGCCATACTAGAGCCAAGTCAACAGTAGCAGTAAGAAATCACGTTTCATACATCATAGATTAATATGAAGGATTCAGTGGACTTGAAACTTTCCCATTTAGTGAACACAAGAAATAGGACATTCCAAAGTCTGTTGTCTAATACCTTCTAGGCTTCCAGAAGGAAAGAGGATTGCTTGGTTCCCTTCAGGCAACAGGGACATTAGCATCAGCTTGAACACTGGTTCACCAATAAAAGTCATTTCTGTAGGAACTCATAAGGAACTCTTTTCTACCCTGAGAGCTGATGATTTCTGAAGCATTAGGGCATGTCTTATTACTTCAGGTTATCTTCAGGTCTACTGATTTGGGAATTGTTCTCTCCTAAATGTTTGATGGTGTTTGTTTATAAGCTCATCTGTACAAGGCACTTTTTCTACTGTTCTTTATTTTGAGTGGCAAATTTATGTCCCCTAAATCCAAGGGAATTCTCTGATCTCTTTTGTATGTTGGAAGGCTGTAGAAATATTAAACTCTTTGAAATATTCACATGTATTCACATGTAACAAGAAATCACTTATATCAGTTAGGTGCCAAGGGTTCTTGTGGTCAGAAGGCAAGTATAGAGCTTTACTGAGAATTTCAACTTGTATTGGGAAGGTCTTGTTTAGCACTACACTGCTTCTGAAATGATTGCCTCTAATCAGTTTGATCTGTTAAACAGATCTGGGGTTGACAGACTGACAGATGAATGATCCTAAAAACAAAACAAAACAAAAACAACAACAACAAAACACTTTGATGCTATTGTGTTATGTACTGTATAAAGGCAAAACTGTAGAATAAGGAAAAAATTAAATGCATAAATGCAAGAGAGAAGTCTGGCAAGGGTTATGTCATGTATCATGGATTATTAAATAGAGAAGTAAGGTGAGAGTATGTGGCCTTTTCTGCAGGAAAGGGAAAATAGAATCTACTAGATATTTTGCCTACTGCTGGGTCTCTACACGTGAGCAACCTAGCTAATTAAGTGGGTTGCACAAAGCACAGTTGTTCCAGCCTTACCTCTGTAAAGAATTTGTTGTACCCCCCTTGCTGTCTTCATTGCATTATGCAATCTCTTCTGTTGCACTCCCATTTAATTGTTAGGCTCACTGATTACTAAGAAAGAATAGACTCCATGCAAGGGCATCTAATTAGGTTAGAGAGTAGCGGTCAAGGCGTACAGTGTAACAGCCACTCAAATGTTCTTCATCAGCCCTCTCTTGAACAGTGGCTGCAAGGGAAGAGGAACCTGATATTAGTTATCTCATTCACTACATTTCAGCGCTTATGGATCCATATCTATCTCATGCACCTCTAACCTCTATTGACACTGGCTTGTGATGATCTCCTTCCACCTACTCCCCAAAGAATAATGAAGGGAAAGGTAGATAAGATTAAACACTGTAGAACAAGGCAGACATCTAAGCTGTTGCCTAAACTGTCTGCCTTCTCTTACATCACCAATTTGGAAAAACTTTAGGCTTTTCAAAGAGAACAATAGGCCTTTCAAAGAGAACTTCCAAATAATTTAATACAGTCCATATCTCTGCTTTAGCAAAGCCACAGCAGGCCTGGTGGTCTACAGCTCCCTGCATCCCTCACCTGCCTTTTTGAGTCTGTTTCAGCTCAAGACCATAATTAGTCTTCTCTCTCTCTCTCTCCTTCCCCCTCCCCCCATATAAATGCCATGCAGAAAAACAGGAATTCTGAGGTATGCACAGAGTAATATTGTCCAGAGTACATCTCCTGAGTACCTAATCATGAGTGCAGTAGTTTCTTTGTAACAAAGGAATGCTTGAATTCTTTTCCCCTGCAAAATTACATGTTACTGTAATATTCTGAAGCCAGTTCTAGGAGCCCACAGCAAAATAAATGTGGGAAAACCGGTGATTCAGGTAGCACTTGCAATTGGTTTGATGCAGCTGATATGTTAGGAATCCAGTGGATATCACGACTTCCCTGCCATTTAAAACTTTAAAAGCTCAAAGACCCTCTCTCTGGGTGGAAATGCCGTATAGTTGAGTTCCCCTTTTTAGCTGTGTACCCACTTTGCTAAAGGTATTCAGCCACATATCCCAGGCCAGTGAAATATTGCACAACTAGTAACAGAAGTATTCCTCAGGAGTACACCCATCCACCAGGGTACTATTCAACCAAATAAGCCAAGGAGCTCTTGATATAGCCTTTGTGGCAAGGGACTTAAGCAGAACATTAGACATTTCAAGAGTTCAAGGAGACTCAGCTCTGTCATCCTGATGCTGTTGGAAAACTGTTGAACTAGCATGACCTATCCAAATGACCAATAACTGTGAATGACCTGGAAAGAAAGTACATTAGAGACACTGCTGTGAGTCTTGACCAATTCAGGAGTTTAGAAGAAAAACAATTTTTGGTATACCATATAAATATGAATGGCTGTGGAAACTGGAATCAGAGATGTCTCATTTAAGGCAGGTTTGAGTGAAGTGGTAGTCCAGTGTGCATAACACATCCTGTGTCATGGAGAAGGCTACTGCATTGTGGGGGTTGGTCAGAAGTGTTGGGGCTCCTCTGAATGGAAGGAAGGCTATGCTCACCAACTGTATTAGTTTTACCTGCCTAAAACTGCCCTGCTTCACAGATTTTTTTGAGCCAATGGCTAAGATTTTTATCGTCCCTCCATGGCTTCAAAATTTGGCTTTAACAAAGCCATGTAGGGTTTAGGCAAGGAATTTGAATTTTTCTTGCTTCTCTGTACTTAAGGACTTTAAAGAGCAGCAACTGGTGTCATTGCAATAAAATAGAACTGTATTGCTGTTCAAAATGAGAAAATTACACTGCACAGAAGAGAAATTGACTTTTCTTATGTCTTTGTACAGGACAGGAGAATTTTGACACCAATGCTTTTTTATGAAGACTGCACAGAGAGGAGAGGAGCCTTTATGTAACTGAGCATAAATGTGTGCATTTGTGTGCATCCATTTGTGCCTGGAACACATACATATACTGTCAAATAGAGCAGACAGTGTAACTACAAACATTCAGTGAGACTTGACTGTTTGTTTGTTTGTTTGTTTGTTTGTTTAGGGGCAGGTGTAGCTGTGATACCAAAAGAATGACTGTCTCATGTGATCTCCCAAACACTTGTCTGTGTATCAAGTCACACCCTACTTTGGTGATACAATAGCAGGCACTGGCAAATTCGAAAAGAACAGGACACAGTGCAGCACACCAAAACCTCTGCATGGCACTGCAGTTGCTCTCTGATTTAGGGGAAGCTACAGAGAAACTCTAGCACTGTACAAAAGAATCAGTTTAAGATACGAAAACAAACCACTGGAGACTTATTGAGTCTTAAATGTCTTTATCTTGAAGTCTTTATCTTAAATGTCTCAGAATCCTAGGAGCTTTTAAAAACACTCATAATAATTCAAATTGTTGCTAGTGTTAGCTTTACTGTTATATATTGTTTTACTTTATCAAGGCAGAAATGTGCTCATCATTCATGCAGTGTTATAAAATGCAGTTGTAGGGAAAAAAATAATCCTAAACCTCAAATGCCTATGACAGTATAAACATTGATAAAAGGCAAATGGAAAATGGCAGTGTAACTTGAATATTTTCTATAACTTCTAATGAAATACAAATTTTGAGATCCTCTATTTTGGATTTTTTTTTTGGAGTTCCAATCAATTTCAAAGGATTTATGCAAATCTATACCATCTGATAATCTGGCTTTATGAGTTGCAATGCATTCAGAGGGTGTGACATACAAGAAGAGGTTATTATTATTATATATATGAATATATATATATAGGTTTTTTTTTGTTTTTTTTTTTTTTTTTTTTGTTTTTTGTTTTTTGTTTTTTTTTTTTTTTGTTTGTTTGTTTGTTTTTTTAGAGAGATTTTTGACATATATATTCAGATAATCTTGTGGAAGCACTTCCAGTGTTTTCAGTGGAATGCCTGGAAATGAAGCTTTATCTCATGAATGTGAATGAGGTCTTCACTTCATGAAGAATAAAATTCTGTCGATACAATGACATTCCTTATTATTTCTGTTGCTTCTTCTAAAACTAATAAAAAGCTATTCAAATATCTGCAACAGAGGACTTGAGAAGAAAACATTTGCAAAGAGCTTTGAGATCCTTAAAACAAAGTGCATTGAGATTATTATTTTTACAAGTGCACGAGGCTAATTGGAACAATACATTTTGCTGTGGGCAGTAAATTCACTATTGCTACAAAATGATTCACAGTCTCACGATCTGTTTCAGGTGTAATGATATCTGACAGTTTTATGCATACCATAGACATGATCTGTCTTTCCAGTCCTGTTTGCCATTTAATTTAGTTATTTTCTTCAAATAGTACCAAGACATTCAACACTACTCAAATAATAAGTTTGCTGATTAAACTTGCTATTTCTTCACGTTTTCCTTCCTTAGTTATTGCCCCCAACTGTGACCTCGAAGACTTCAAAATAACTAAAATGTGACACTGAATGGGAAAAAAAAGCACTTGTTTTAAAATATTTTTTCTTCCAAAGCAATGTATCATGAAGGCTGTGACTGAAGTTCTGTTTATGTTGGTGTCTTCTATTTTGGTGGTATATTATAGATGGTGCTTAGAAGGAGAACAAGAGGGCAGACATAGAGCAATCCTCACTTTTTTGTCCTATTCCTTTTTGAACTCATTCAAACCTCTGGCTTCAGCAACTTATTGTGTAAATGTCTTGGACAGTTCTATTATGTCAGAATACAACAACAACAACAACAACAACAAAACCAACACATGTTTCACTTTGTTAGTTTTAAATGTCAAATGGAAATGTCATTGGATGCCATCCAGTTTCCGAGTTGTGAAAAAAGATACTGAGAATTCTCTTAGATTATAGAATTATCACAAATTTTCTTCTCAATTTTTGTTGGGTGGTGGTTCAAGCTCCATCAAAATCACTGGGAAGCAAAGATTCTTCTGGAGTTTGAATGCGAACTATAATGTTACTACACAAAGTATTTGCAAAATATACTCATCCAAAATACATCATTTTCAAAAAACACAGATCCAAAGAAACATGATATAAATATTTTCTGTCCTGTGATGCAATTATACAGTCAGAATGGGGTCAAAATTGTAATGCCTCAGAAAGTTCAGTGCTGGGCAAAAATGTTAACAGTGACGTTAATACACTTAAGAGATACTCGTCTCTGATATGTGTCTTATGCAGATAACCTACTTTAAATGCATGGAAAGTTAAGAATAAAGGAACATTCAGTGTACAATGAAAGAAATCTGTGAAAAATTTGCTTATATTAGAAATAGTTCCAGGCCAGTAGTCACAGAATATATTCAAATATATTCATAAATAAAGGAGGGTGCTTTACCCTCATGCGCTTTCCTATTTGCAAGAATTTGTATGTATTATTGGACAATATTCATAGTGTTGGACATATCCATATTATTCACAAAATGTGGGATTTGCCTGATTCCATAGTGAAAGTGACTGTGCATCTGAGGATGGTAGTTAACAGACCTCATAAAATATAAAATGTATAAAATGTATAATTTTAAATTAAATGTATATCCTGTAATGTAATAAATGTAAGATTAAATTAAATGTACATTCATAAAATGTATATTCTAAGCATATTTGCTGCAAAATGTTAATGGATATCTCGGATGTGTCTTGGATTTTTGCTATATCTCCCAAATTTGGCTAAGCTATGTCTTCCCATGCTCAGAAGAGGCCTTCTCCAGTTTAATATACTTTAGCTGCAAATATTATGAAATTTCTAGTAGCTCCTAGCAGAGCACAAACTGTATAAGTACAACATAAAGAAAGCAGGAACACATCAGCAAGAGACTGCAGATGGGAAGCTACCTGTTTGCTGTGATGACTTTTTGTGAGAGTTTGAGCTGGAGGGTATGCTGGTACCAAACCAAGAGCTTCTCTCTTCCGTGCTGTCCCCCCCTGCCCTTCCTGCTTTTGTCCTTCCATTTAGACAATGATTGATTCTGAAACAAAGGGAACAAAAGCCAGAAGGTGAAAATATTTAACAGGTATTGAATAGTTTGGTAAAAATACTGGCTGGACTGGGAAGAGAAGTCTGTTCCTTTCCAGCGTCCCCAGCGAAGCATAAAGTCTCAGTGATTTTTTTTTTTTTTTCTGTCAGGAGCAATGCAGGCTGCTCCACAAGTGCAGGAATTGGGGTGGCGGGTGCTCAGGTGCCTGGCAGGCCTGTGCCCTCCCCAGCAGGCTGCAGCCCCACAGTATTGAACGAGGAAGAGCAGAGCAGGTCTGGGGACAGTAAATAAGGTCAGAAGGGATCTAGACTGATGGGCAAGTCCAAAGTGATAAAGTCACAGGGTGGGCTGTGTAGTCAAGATCAAGCATCCAAATCAATGAGGTACCTGGCCAGACACAGACATGGCTACAACACATCTGCAACATAGACAAAGTGGAGGTAAGTCACAGATAACGGCAGCCCCGAGGAAGTGGGGAACCCTCGCTGGGGCCTCCCCACACAGCTTTTTCTTCACAACAGCTCTTATCAAGCTGACCTTGTGTAGCCAGCAAAACTCCTAGGAGTGGGGGGAGTGCACTCAGGGCTCTGACATACTGTCAGCTAGTGTATGAGAACCTCATTGCTAAAATATGTTTTCCTATTTTTCCCTTAGAATTGCAATGATAAAGTTGGTCCCAGATTTGAGGTGATTGCAGTTCTGGCTGTCTGTTTACTCAAAGATAGAGATTAATGCCCTGAAAGATAAAAGTCCCACTGATTATTCAGTGTCACTGTGTTGCTACATAATTAACTACAGTTTGTGCTTTTAAATTCCATGAAAGCTTAACTTGAATTTGTTCATATGATCTCACATTTAATCATGTGATGGCATACTTTTTCTTTGAGATACTCTACCTCACTCAGTATGCAGTATGCATAGCTGTGTGGAAGGCTGCAAAGTAAAGATGCTATACCCTTTCATTTTTGTAAATGTACCCTAATGTGAAACACGTAAAAGAATATTTTGATTGGTATTTATAATTGTGATTTAAGATTTATCATCTTTGTCTATGGACTGGCTTCATTTATTGCTGAAAAAAAAATAAATCAGTGTTGCTTCCATTGAACATGGAGGCTGTTATAAATGAGGTCTCAACTCAATCCGAATTTTGTAATATTTATAAAACAAATATTTCTAAAAGGTATAAAAGGCAAGTAAACAGCGCTGGGTGTGCGGGGAGTCTACGCTCCACCAACATGCACACACAAACATCAAACATTCTAAATATACAGAACATTGCTTTACATACTAAACCCAAGTATGCCTATACATACATACAATCAGGAAAGGTAACAAACAATCCTTTAAGTTCCATAACTTACTAAAATCAAGTACGCCTATACATATTCAAGATCAGAAAAGGTAACAAACAATCCTTTAAGTTCCATGACTTAACAGTCTCCATTTTCCATTCCTTTCCTTGATTACTAACAAGTCTCCATTTTCCATTCCTTTTGAACAATATGTCTCGCTTTAAGTTGTCAAGCAACTCGGTCTTCGGGCCTTATGTATCCCCTTCTTCCTGGATCGAAGAATCCAGGATGGAAGGATGGAAGCATATCCATCTCCTTTTCAAGGCCAATAGGCCTGGGTCAAAAGGCTTCTCTCAGCTCGAGCTTCTCTCCAGCTCCAGTGTGCCTCTTTCCAGCGACTTTCTGTACGAGCTTCTCTGAGCAGTTTGCTGAGTTTGGCCAAACCTATCTTCATGAGGCAATAAATGTGCCTGTTCCCGTCCTGGTCTCCATTCTGCCAGCCTGTTCCTCTTCACTTCTTTTTCCTGCTTCTTTATTGATCGTGTTGCCTTTTTTATCTTGAGGACAGGCTCCCCTCTTATACCCTTCTCTCCACAGCAGTTCTTTTCAAAACAACTTTTCATTGGTCAAACAACTTTGAATGTAACAATAACAGCAAACGCCCAGAAACTTCCATGCCTTAATGGCTGGAGAACAAGAGAACCACCTGGAGAACAAGAAACGGGAGACTGCATGGAGTCTCCTGAGTCACCCTTCTTTGTTCCCTCTAAACTCTTTTCTATTCCTGATGGCCTCGTTGTTAAGAGTCTAATGTTGTCTCAACCACGGGGCTTTCCAACCCCTGTGGCCACACTCCCAAATCTCCCCCCTCTCCACCAATATCAACCATTTTCTTGACATGAATCACCACTCCATATACAACAAGGCCATCCAGAGAATGAGGGAAGGGCTCACAGGAAGTGAAAGGGTATTGCTAGGGTAAAGCAGATGGATCCTGTGAAGGAGAATTCTCTCTGTCATGACAAGTTTAACTTACTCCTGTTAACCATAAGCCAGTGTTTCAAAGAAAGTGCTAAACATACACAGCTGCTAATGAATCCATCAGAAACTGAGGCCTGGGCACAGAAATAACTATAAGAATGCAAAGTACTCTCAAAAAACAGATACTACTCATATATGGGTAGCAATCCTGTACATGCTTTGCTTGCCGATCTCTAAATTGGGTTAAGCTCTGCTGCCTTTCAAACTTCAGCTTTTCCCCTTTTCCTGGCAGTAGAAATGTGAAGATCCTATTCTGTTCTAGAAAAATTCTGTGTTTTTTTGAAGCATTCAGATATTGCTGTGAACATGACCATACAAAATTCCATAATAAAGCCAAGAATTTATTGATTTAGAGCATGCTTACCTATTTTCTGCCCATACTATAAAAATGAGGACTGAATATTCCTTTTGCAGACCCTTGTGTTGCCTGATAATTTGTTGCCAATAGAGCAAATCAGCCTGTTACCACAAATCAGCCTTCAGGTCTTTGTTAAATCATGAAGAGAGCACCTGCTTCTGTCTTCTGACAAAACTAATTAGCACATTTTGTTTTTCTGTGGTGGACATATCAGCATTAGTCTTCCTCCATTCTCCTCGCTCAATCTTTTGTGTAACATACTTGCTATTCAGCACATGTTTTCCACTGCTCTCAAAGAATGAGCAAAGGCAGTGCACCAACTGGAGTCTTCAAAAGAAGGTGTACAACCATTACTGCCTGAATTTGGATGAACAGCCTGTATATGTCTTATATTTTCAAAATCGATTTGCTTTGAACTCCAGGTTTGACAACAGCAGTTTGGTTTGACTTTTTCTGACCTTGTCTGTGTTAAGCTGTAATGTCCTTGAGAATTCCTTGTTATCAAACCTGCTAAAGCTTCACCTTCACATTTAGATTTCATGATGACAACAAATATTAGGAGGAAATATTAGGAGGAAATGAACATAGTGTCCTTATCTTCTTTACTTCTTGCCTATTGAGTGGAAACTGAATTTTCATCTGTTTGACATTATGCACAACCTTAAATTAGGTCTGACATAACTACTTTTTTTTTTTTTTTTTTTTTTTAAAAAAAACTGTATAGCTGTATCTGGACACATCCAATGTTCATACAGAATTGTTCTGCTTTATAGAATAGATCCTCCCAGGATAAGTTTGGCCCCTTCAAATTTTCAGAAAATAATTTATTTCTTTTGATGGAATTTTTGCTTTATTAACCAAAATAACCTTGATTAGATGCTGAGCTGTAACTTGAAAAATATTAGGTTCCTGAGGAATACAATCCCTTTTTCTGTTCAGGGGCCATCAAAAAACAGCCATTGGAACTTAAGCTTAAATTAAGGTGTATTGTCAAAGGTGAACAGATTGAATGAATCCAGTCATGTTGCTTGTCTATACCAGATAAGATTGCAAATGTGGTAACTTAGAGTCCAAATTTAAAGCTCGGTCCTCATACAAAAAGCTTGATTATATATAACAAACATTTTAAAATGACCACAGAAGTTAGGAAACCAGTATGAAAGTGCTTTGATGTTACAGCAAAAGAATGTACAAGAGAGGCTCACACATTAGTCAGTCATTTAATATTGTTAATGGGATATCAAAAAAGCAAGTGGATACAAAGTCATATCCAAGTATTTCAATGTCTATAAAGTACCGTATTACCAGATACCTGCAGAAATTCTGTTTGTGGCCTCTGCATCTAGGCTTGCTTAGTTTTGAGCAACCAGTACTGGACTTTTCTTCACAGATTGTTTTTTTATTATGTTTTGAAAGCCATCACCATACCTTCATTCCTTTCTGAGTGTAACTGACTGTAATCTTTTATGGACACTGAGAACCTGCAGTATTTGGTTTCATACCTGTTCTTGAATGTTGATAATTTCAAAGTTTAGCTTCTGCTTTTTAAATTTATTTTCCTGTGGTTCGTCCTAGGAGCTCAAATCCCTTCATATGTGTTGTTGAGAAATTGGAATCCTTTGAAGATTGCCCCATCAAATGCAGTGAAAAACAGTAGTATGTAGGCCAAGGTATGCTTATGGGCATAAAAGACATGACAATGAGTTATTCTCAGGTTATGTAGGCAGTTAAGACATGTACTAATTTATTGACATTAATCACTGTTTCATTCTTGACAGGGAGATTTTGCTCACAACTCTTCAGTCTATGCCTTATGAAGGAGAACAAGTGCTGTTAAATAACGACTGTCATAATGACTTTGGATCACATGACTTTCCCTGTTGCTTGCCAGGTAATGTCTTGTCACTTCTTGTGTTGTACAATTTCAAGGATTGCTTCAACCTTTCACCTTATGGTGGGGATAAAAACAGGTTTGTGTAGACTTTATACAGTATAGGCCTGAGCTTCTGCTCAGACTGGTATATTTCATTACTTGCCCATTTCTTCCTGGATTAATGGTCTTTAGAATCCTCGTTTTCACCTGATACATATTTTTAAGTTAATCTTGAAATATATGATTCTGATTTAAATGTTGAAAATTGGTATTGTTTTCCTGAGTTTGCAAATTAACCATGACCAGGCAATTGAATTATTCCTGTTATGGTCATTAGTGACATGAATATGTTTACTGAATATGAATATAAAACTGAATGAGTATAACATAAAAATCAAAGCTATTAAATATTTGCCTGCTTAACTTTTAAGCAAAATACCAGGATAGTTAACTTACCTGCCTGTATTTTCTCTTTCTTCATCTGTGCTAATCAGGTGACACATATCACTAGCTGTCAAAATACAAAACTTCCTAACAATAATTAAAATTCATACCAACTTTTTACATAAATTAAAACTAAAATGCATAATTAAAAGTAAAATAATTTATTTACATGACCTTAAATTAAGTTTATTTTGAATTCTTTGAATGTGTTTTTTAAAGCTGAGTGTTGAAAGCTTGGGTCAAAAGCAGCCTGATTGTTTAGACAGATGTAGCGCAAGTTTGAGATCAGGCCTATCCATGAGTTTTGGCAAGTTCTAATCTTAAAATTGTATAAAATAAATAAAATAGTTAATTGTTTATTTTTCAATCTGTTCTGTTGAGCTGTAGGCTAGATGTGATATGCATCAAAAGGACAATGAAGGGGAGAATGGGATTTCAGTACTGCATGAAGGATCTTGAATATATTGCTAAAGGTCACTGAGCTGAATTTGTCATTTTCCAAACTGGAGCCAATATGTAATTTGTAAAAATACACTGAGCTTTTAAATGAAAAGGGATCATAAGCATACATTGTTTGTTTGTTTGTTTTCTAGCCATTTCTTTTTTTGTCATGGTTTCCTCATTCTGTCCTAATCTAGCTCTCCAATGTTTCTTCTCCTTCTCCCCTTATATGTCAAATTTCAAAGGCTGGGAATCATGAAAATCTTCCAGACTTGTCTTTACTGGATTGACAGAGATAGGAACTTGACAGGAATGCAGACCTAACAGAGCAGAGCAACAAGGCTAATAGGGAAACGCAGCAGGGAGCAAATCGAGGCAAACTGTTCCTACTGGTGTAATGCAGTAATGTGTGCTGGTCTATAGTGAGCTCAGGCTCCTGGAATTGAGCATAACTGTGTGTTGTAGAGAAAAAGAGTGTTGCTACATGTGATGGGATGGTGCTAGTCGCAGTAAGATCAGAAATACTTAAATCCTTTGGTACTGTGTGCCAGTGGAATATCTTGCATCCTTTACACTGTCACAGAACTGTGATCCAGGATATAAATGTCCATTTTTGTATACATTTCCCATCTCACGTGTCCATAAAAGTCACAACCACAAATCACCTGAGGACTGATGTTTTACTAATGGTTGAGTCTGGACAGTGCAACTGAAGCAATGACTATGGCATATCTTAAGTGCTTAGTACCCATTCAGAGGTTGAACAGTCTTACAGTTTGCCAATGTGAAAACAGTTAACTATTTCACTGAAGGCCACTTGAGCTAAAACCCCTTTTATTGCTTTTTATCCCATAGCTCTAAACTTACCCATTACTTCCCTGAATGACTTAAATGTCACCCTGCTATCTCCAGTGTCTGCTAAAGATGGAGAAGTAAAAACATTTATTCTTTTACACTGCAGACAATTGCATATTGTCAAACTAGGGAGACGAGGGAGAGTAGAATAAAGCCACATTATTTGTTATTTTCTTAAGATGCAATTCCACTTAATTCTGTGGAACTGAATAGATACCTGTGAGGGATGCATGGCTTGCAATCAAAGACAAATTTCATAAGGAGTTTTCACTGAATTGTTTGTGTAGAAACTAATTGACTAAAACAGATCTTAGGTGAGAGGTCTGGGGTTTTGCTGGAGAATTCAGGTTTCAATCAAAGCTGAGTAACAGACCCTTGCTTGAGGGCTCATCTGTAATGGTGAATCTGGTCATAACACCAAGCATGAGGAGAAGTTAGTAGGTAGAAGGAACAACTCCATAAGATATTATCTCAGGTCCAAAGGATTTCTTTGTAGAGATGGTTTTATGCTCTGACATTTAAAAGTGTATGCTTATAAGAAGGAAACCAGTGCAGCCTATGCCAAAGTCTCTGGGATTAATAGAAATGTATGCCTTAATTTTAAAAAGTTTCAGAGTTAGTTTATATAAATGTTTCTGATGTTTTGGTTGTAATAAAAACCTTTTAATGTAATTTAGTTCAAACAAGTACAGGAAATGGTGAAAACATTCTGCTAAGCAAAATAACATCAGTAACTGACCAAGAAAAACCTCATTTTAGAGATACTGTTTTAACAAACTGTCTCCAACTATTATTTTTGTTTAATATATTTTTAGTTACAGGAAGATAAAAAAAAGTAGCTTCCCCTTATCCCTTTAAATGATACAATGGGAGTATGGAGAGGGACTTTCTTTAAATGCCTGCAGGGAGCTACCTTATGATTCAGTAGGCAGGGACAAGCTGAAGTTAAACAATCGGAAATAGCTAAGTAAATGGTTTTTCTGAGCTAGACCGTGAACTTTCACCATGTGCTAGAAATAAACTCCAGAAGTATGTTCTGACTCTTTTGGCTCTATGTTGTGCTTCTTGTACTTCTTCAGTATTCAAATGACTAGCATAAACAAAGCATATTATCACATAGCAAAATAATATATATATTTTCTCTTTTCTTCAAGGAGTCACTTCACTCTCTTGTGAAGTGTCCCATAAAAGAAGACATTGCACTGTATTATTTGTAAACATATAAATAAAAACCTGTTGGGGGGGGGGGGGGGGGGGGAAGAGAGAAGAGGGAAAGAGAAGGGAGCATGTCTCAACTTTGTTTTTGCAGAATTTCATTTATCTCTTGCAAATAAAACTAAGTCATGTCTGTTTTCATTGGTGATATTTTTCATGATAAAAGAAAGAGAGATTATCCAGCGTTATCAGTAAGAAGCTGTTGCAAGGGGGGGGGGGGGGGAAGGCGGGTTCAGGTGCAGCAATGACAACATAATATTACTTTAAATAAACTGATTTTATTCGATGATGTTTTATGTCATTATTTGTTGAGACACATGGGAATAGAGGTCAACCAGTCCAAGGCTTATAGAGGCTCAGGGACAAAAATGTTAAAGATTTTAGGCTGCATGGCTTAGTGTCTAGATCTGAAAAATATTTAGAAACACAAAGATGCAAGTAGTCTCTTTACTCCCTCATTGAAATAAACTGAAAGCGACTCCTAGGAATATATGAAAACTCTCATAGGTGTGATTACTTTGCCTTGAATGACCCAGATTATGTTCTTTTTCAAAGTTACTTGGGCAGTTAGCAGTCCTGCCAATTGGCCCATTTTTTTCCAAGATACGTAGTTAAGTATCTTGAACTGTACTTGAGTCACTTTGAAAGATAACATGCTTTTATGTAAAACTCATGGGCTGTGTTCATTAGAGGAGAGGCTGGATTATCTGTAGAAACATGGAACTTAGTGCCAAATCAGAAATGTGTTTATGGAGTTACTCACCAGGATAGGCTTAAATCAGTTGTTTCCCCAAAAAAGGAAAGAAACCTGGAAAATAAGAAACACTATTTCAACAGCTTGAAGCAAACTAGACTTTCAAGTATGCTGTGCTCATAAACCTATTCTGTTTTTGAATGGAAACTCCAAAAAGCAAAAGCAATAATACTCCTTGTACTATACAGAGTAATTAAACTGCCAGACTGCTAACTGATAATACTATACATAATAATTTATCAATTATAAGTCTTAAGGCAACGGGGTTGTATAAAACCTGTGAAGAGTCATCATGAGGAGTTTATGTGAGGGTGACTGAATCATTGTGGAGATTAGTATGAGACAAATCAAATCCCAGACTGTAGGAAATGGTTAATTTGGTCCAATAATTTAAAGCAAAGTGTTGGCACTGGCTTGGACTCCTTGGGGAATTTTGTTTCTATTTACAGAGTACATAGTCTGACTACAGTAGGTATTGTCTCCAAGCAGAAACCAGACTATACTGTGTAAACAGTGAGTTGCCCAACAGTTGATAACAGATAACTGACTGCACAAGACTTGCCTGACGCATTCACTAGACTGCACCTTTGGAATGGAATTCCTGATCTAGCACTTTGTAGGTGGCTTGTTTAGACTGAAAGGGTGATTGCACATATACACAATGACTTGGCTGGTCTTTTTAAGTGACCAAGCTGGGTGGGATTTTGTCTTGAAATAGTTGGATCAAGAAAATATAAAAAACCTTTCACTTGAAAACCTTTCACCAGCCCTTCCTATTCTGAGGTCTTTTCTACAGAAGAGAAATATATTGGTAGTGTTATCTATGGAGTGGTAATTCGTGTCAAGAAAATGGTTGATATTAATAAAGAAAGGGGAGATTTGGGAATGCGGCCATGGGGGTTGGAAAGCCCCGTGGTTGAGACAACATTAGACTCTTAACAATGAGGCCATCAGGAATAGAAAAGAGTTTAGAGGGAACAAAGAAGGGTGATTCAGGAGACTCCATGCAGTCTCCCGTTTCTTGTTCTCCAGGTGGTTCTCTTGTTCTCCAGCCATTAAGGCATGGAAGTTTCTGGGCGTTTGCTGTTGTTGTTACATTCAAAGTTGTTTGACCAATGAAAAGTTGTTTTGAAAAGAACTGCTGTGGAGAGAAGGGTATAAGAGGGGAGCCTGTCCTCTAGAAAGGAGAAGAAAGATGAAAAAAAGAAAAAGGCAGCATGATGAAGTTACATCAATAAAGAAGCAGGAAAAAGAAGTGAAGAGGAACAGGCTGGCAGAATGGAGACCAGGACGGGAACAGGCACATGGATCGCCTCATGAAGATAGGTTTGGCCAAACTCAGCAAACTGCTCAGAGAAGCTCGTACAGAAAGTTGCTGGAAGTGGGCGCACTGGAGCTGGAGAGAAGCCTGAGCTGAGAGAAGCGGACCTGTGCACACAACTGCCTCTCGCTGGTAAGCAGTTGCGCATTATGGGGAATCATACGTCCTTAGGAACAACGACTGTCCTGGTAACCTTATAGCTTATTCTCCTCATTAACAATCGGACAGTTTATGATCCTGAAATATGGGACCAAACTGAGGTCAAGGTGTGGGATTCTGCAACTAAAAATGACAAGGTTGCCATGGGATTGCTCGTCACCTGGCGAGCAGTCTCTGGTGCCTTAAAGAGCCATGTGGGGCCACAGTCGGAAACGTGTGGCTTGCCAGATAGTGAGGGAGCTGCAGGCTCCTTTACTGATCCTTCTGCTACGCCATGGGCCCCTCTGCTGCTACAGCCATCGAAGGCCTTTGCTGTTACACCCCCTGTTGATCTGGACGTGCCTTTTGACCCAGGCCTCTTGGCCTTGAAAAGGAGATGGATATGCTTTTCTTCGATCCGGGAAGAACGGGATACATAAGGCCTGAAGACCAAGTTGCTTGACAACTTAAAGCAAGACATATTGTTCAAAAGAAATGGAAAATGGAGACTGTTAAGTCATGGAACTTAAAGGATTGTTTGTTACCTTTCCTGATTGTACATATGTATAGGCATACTCCGGTTCAGTATGTAAAGCAATGTTCTGTATATTTAGAATGTTTGATGTTTGTGTGTGTGTGCTGGTGGAGCGTAGACTCCCCGCACACCCAGCGCTGTTTACTTGCCTTTTGTATCTTTTGTATCTTTTATACCTTTTAGAAATACTTGTTTTATAAATACTACAAAATTCAGTTTGAATTCAGACTTCATTTATAACAGTAGACTGAAAGGCAGATAGTTGGTGCTGGCATATGGGAGAAGTACAGCCTTGTAGTCTATGGAAAGAAAAGTGGTTAAGAAATTCATTTTCAATACATTTTCTGTTTTCAGTTCCACCTTGAATGGTGCTGGGGTCTTTTGATCCTGAGAGAGAGAACAACCCTGTTAGAGGTCGGTAAATTTGTTTAACTAATAATTTTCACCACAGTAAAATCATAAAATTATAGAAACATGGAATATCCCAAGTTGGAAGGGACCCACTAGGATCATCAAGTCCAAGAGTTCAGCAGAACACAGCCAACACAGGGATGCCATTGTATCCCCAAACTCTCCAAGACCCTAGGACAGGGAAAATACAAAAGGGCTATGAAGCAAGGGACCCTGTGGAAAGGAAGGTGACAGGGAAGAGGAAGAAAGGATTGTTTCTCGACAGTGACTGGAAGTGTTCTCATTATTGTCTTTGCTGAAGTTTTTCAGACTATCAGAAAACAAATGAAAAGCTTTTAATTCAGTTCAGGCTTTGGGTAAATGTTTAAAGAGCAATTCTTATGTTCTTCACAGTAGGTCACCAATAAATTGTTTAAAGGGCACAGTAACCTTACATATTTAGTGTAGAAGGTAGTACATGGGAGAGAGAGAAGCACCTGTGGGAAATTTGAGATGAAATTTCACGATATTTTAAAACATCTCTTTGCAACAAATGCATAGACAAAGGATCAGATTTTAGGTGGTGTAGAATATAGAATGTCAGCATATTACTAAAATGATGAAGGTGAGAAACAGGTGTATTATAAATGATCAGTCTGGAAACAATTCCCAGCTTGTAAAGGAAAATGATAATAAAGGCATCAGAACTTTTTTTCCTATGGCACTGTTCAGTATTTTGTCTGTCTCAAAATGGTGCTACATTTTATATCTATATCTTGCTGTAGTACAGCAGCAGACAGTGATCAACCAGTGAATTTGACATACAAAATAAACTGATGAAGTTAATTGGTAGCATAAGGCACTTCGCAATCTGAATACAAAGTAATTTTCAGCTTGTTTTTCCGGCCTTGAACAAACATCGTCATTTTTATATAATGCAGGTACTTGAAAAATGATTCTTGGTTAAAATGTGCTTTTCTGAAATAGTAATTTCCATTAATTTTCTTCACCCATTGATTTAACCATCAAATGGAGAATAGAGACTGTAAGTGGAAAGTCAAAATAAACATTTATCAAAATTTGCATTTTTTTTTCTAAAATTGTGTGGAATAGGTCAATAATAGACCCAGCAGATTTTTAATAAAGTGCCATTAGAAAGTCCCAGAAATCCATGCATAATTTATAACAATGTATTGCTTATAACCAAATATTGCATATACTATCAATGTCTGTGACATGCTTAGGACTGCTATTAAGAATCTCTTAGCTATTCATAAACTACTTGTAAATGGAATAATAAATAATACATGTCCAAACCCTTTCCTTATTCCCAGTGACATCATCTTCACCATGATCAGCCAATTACTAAAGGTTGTTACTGTTTGCAGTCCTTTGAATAAACGTATTCTAGAGCCTTTCTGTACTGTGTAGTTAGGTTTTAGTTGGAAGTTTATTTAGAAATCCGTTGCATGTTTCCAGTTGTAATCAGGTGTTTCAGTCCTCAGATGAAGTGTTTCTGTTTTGTTTTTCTTCTGCATTGTGGGGTGGTATGTAACTGTAAATACTGTTTAAACCACTGCAAAATGGCTAGTAGAATTCTTTCTAACACTTGACAGAGATTTTGCGCATCTCTGCAACAAGGTATTGATCATTGTCATTCTCTGAAAATGGTGGCCTAATAGCTTCAGCCTAGGGCATTCAAAACATTCAATATGGACAATCCATGCTATTTTTCTGCTTTTGTGTTATTTTGACAGTCTTTGTGTAGTAGGATTTTCTTCCTGCTCATGCCTTCCTTTCAGCTGTTGTCCCTATTATGACCACCACCTCCTCCTCCAAGTTCTTCTGCTGATTTCCACTTCAAGATCCTCTCTCTGGTTGGTACTTTCAGTCTCCACAAGCTGAAAAAATGCTGAGATTCCCCCTTCACTGCCAAAACCCAAAAAGGCTCTGCCTTGAAGCAGTTGCAATGAAGAGATTGCACTGTGAAAACAAGAACGGGGACTTAAATTCAGTTTATACTGAAGTCTGTGTTGTGCAGCAGAAGTGACATTTAATCTCTGTCAAACTGGATTATCTTCCATCTGCTGGTGTATTGGTAAAAGAGTCAACAGATCATTAGAAGCATCCTAAGGAAGGTAATTTCTCTAAGAATCAATGTTAAATCCCCATCCCTGAAGAGTGCTTTTTTTTGGGCGGGGGTGGGGATTGCTGGGGGCATTAGGGTTAGGGTTGAAGGAGGGGTATGAGGTAGGTAGGTCAAAAAGTTATAAAGAAATTATTAATGAAACAATAACCAGTCTGCTCACACTCATTTAACCTCAGATTTTGCTACAGACTAAATTAAGTTTTCTTTCTAAGTTGCATGCAAACAATTGAGCCAATCCCCAGTCTTTGATAAAAACAGGGTTCTGACATAGGTCCAATTCACAGTGTCCATTTCAGGCTTTACTGGTTTGATCTGTCACTCTGACCCTTTGCTACACAATACTATTCCTAACACAGATTCAGTAAAAAATGTTTACATTTTTTGATGCTCCAGTTTAAAGTTGTCATTTTAGGGAACTGCTGGGAACAGCAATGCTTAGCTGCTACCATTAGATACATGGCCTGTCCTTGATCCAGTGCATGATATGCCCTTGATAGTCCAGTTCTGTCTTAAAAACGCCTTCTTTCTTAGATAAATCAGAGGCTATGCATTCCCCTTTTATATTCTAGCACATGACCTTCAAAATCAGGATTTTACATCCTGCTTTGAAGAATGATTAGAAGATATAATGGGAGGAGAGTTTTTACCTATTTGAATTTCCTGCAGGGAATGATTCTCAGACTTCAGAGTTTGGGAGTTTTAGTTGTTTCAACTAAAGGGCTAGATCTGTTGAAAAGGATGTCGTATCCAGACCATAAACTCCTGTGTATGGTAAAGGTGACAGGGAGGCATAGTAGGAGTGTGGACTACAAATTTATCTTATTTGTAGAGATTTACTTGTTCTTGCCTGAAAAGCCACAAGACAAACTTGTGTGCTAGCTTTTATATTAAAAAGCAACCAATTTCTATTTCCCAATTATTTATTTATTTATTTATTTTATAATGGTTCATACAACTACTTAATTTTCTCTGGAAAATAAGGACATGCATATTGTAAGGATGTCAATACATTATATTGTAATTAAGGTTCTGGGGGGTAGAGATGTTGGCAATAGTCACAAGAAGTGCTCTTGCCAGGACTCAGGATTTCTGGACTTGGCTTTGGGACCCCCCTCCACATACACCAGAGGGTGGGCTCTGTTTCTGTCTTATTTTTTAGTGCATTTGCTTTTAAAAACCTGCTAAATATTTTCTGTCTGCTTTCTTTCCTTCTTGCTCTGTCTCTGTCTCATTTGGCTTTTAAGACTGATGTGAGAACTGTCAGAGCAGAAACTAAAATGAGATTTTTGTTAACTTTGTAAGAGTTAGCTAAGAGTTAGCTAAGGTGACAGATCCAATACTCCTGCTTCTCCTGCTTTAGGCATCATCTGAAGTTTGTTTACTAAACACCTCAACCAAATGCGAGCATATGAAATATGTACCAAGTAATGAGCAGGAAACATATGTCATAAAATGAAAACGTGTCTTTGAATCATTGAAAAAAGGCTTTGGTTACTAAGCATTCATTTTAAATTCTCATTTATTGTGAATTATGTTACCAGTATACAAAATCATTTTTACTTAAACTACATTGAATGCACTTTATTATCACATATTATTTACAAAGACTGACATAATGAACAAGTCTAAACTTTGTGAAGTTGTATTGTATTAACAAATACTTTTAAAAATATATTTTTTAATGTAAACTGTTCCTAAGAGATTTTTGAAATATAAAATGCACCTAGTCTTGACCTTTGACATTCATTGATTCTTTGTAAAAAGTTTTTTTTTTTTTTCTTTTTTTTTTCTGTCTTTAAAAATATGATCATTCTTGGGTTTACAGCTTTATGCTGGATAAAGGTTTATAGAGATACAGTGCTGTGGAAATTATAGGAAAAAAAACAGTCCTGAAAAATGTTGAGATTAATTTGTCTGGAAAAATATTAAATGATAACAATAGAAGACTTAAGGTTATTAGTATATCCAAATGACTAAAGGCTTATATTAGAAGTGGTATTAACAGACATGTTTTTCTTGTGTTGCTTCTTAGGGTAGATAGGGATAGCTGAGTTTTAAAACAATTGTCACCCTTTCTCTCATGATACATTCCTCAATATCCAAAAGTTACATCAGCATATTTTTATTAGATATTCATTATTAGCAGTCTTGATTTCACACAGATGGCAAAAGAGAAGTATCAGTGGGTCCAAATTTTACTCTATTTCTCTGAGTAATAGTTATATTGCAGCAAATTTAAAATAAAATAGCTCACAAATTACAGAAGATAATAGATACAGCACTGTTAGAGTAGCAAATCAGGAACAGGATAAGAATGCCCATTATTCCCGTTTCCCATTTTATTAGAGGATTAATGTAAAATGTTGCTCTCCTGCTTTTCTTTTAGGCAGGCTTGTGCTGAACTGACTTTACTCCAACTTTGCTCTGGTGGGAACAAAAATACCTTACGGCTTCTGACACATGGCTGGATAGTCATTGTGATTTCTCTCCTGGAGCTGGCTCATAATCAAAATAAGCCATGAGTAGTGGATAAAGTTCATGATTTTATTAAGGGTGGACCCTTTGCAATACTTAATTGAAAATGACACAGAACAGAGCAAAAGTAGGCCCACTGTGCTTTGTTTAGGGCCACAGCTGGCCTAAATTGAAGTGTCGCTCAGCTTCTAGAAGGTTTAGCTACCTCCATTAGCTGGCAGACTAGCTTAAAGATCTATTAAACCAGAGGTTGTGCTCTGCTGTATGGCATCAGGATTAATATCTACAGTGACATTTCTTTGGTATTAAGTCAGGTTGTACAGCAGCAGTTCCATATTTCAAACTTCCGCAGCAGGGAAATCTCAAAGTAGTACTGGAGAAAGCCCTGAATTACTTTATAAAAATGAACCTGAAGATGGTTGTTAGATTTTTATTTTATTTTATTTTATTTTATTTTATTTTATTTTATTTTATTTTATTTTATTTTATTTTATTTTATTTTATTTTTATTTTTTATTTTATTTTATTTATTTTGTTTCATTTTATTTTATTGGTGTAAACCGTATGCATTTCTAATTCAGAGAAGACTGAATAATGAATAATAAGAACAGATCACAGTTCAACCTTCCTACTGTCTTCAGCCTCAGGAGATAATTAAACACACTTTTGTGGAGGAAACAAAAACAGTGTTTTTCACCCTGAAAGCTGACACAGCACTTCTTTTACTTTTAGGCTTAGCATGAACATAAGAATTTGTGGTTTACTGATATAAAATAGGTCAGGAATAAAGCATAATTAATTACGTGCTATTTCTATAGTGCATCCCCAAACCCTGTAGCTGAATGAATTCCACTAGGTACAGACACCGTTTTTCTGCCTTCAGACTTATTTTTATTTATTTATTTATTTATTTTGTCAACAAACAGTACATGTAGTTCCTCAGATCTCTGGATGCACATCTGCCCTATCTTCACCGGCTCTGTCTATTGAGATTCATTTTATCTGTTTTGTGACAGATATGCAAGTGGCTTTAGCTTATTATTCTTTAGAACTGAAAACAAGCTTTGTTGAGCTTTCCTAACAACAGTTCCACCAGCCTAACAATGCATTTATTACAATCAAATGCAAGAGTCTTGTAGCCATTTAAAGGCGAGATTATTTCTCAGGGGCATTGTCCCAGAAGTGGGAACAGTTCAAGTGGCATAAATATGCTCCCTTGCAGTATCAGGCATCACAGTTTTCTGCTTCTCAGTGTGATCGCTGTACTGCCTGTAGATTTCAGTGCAGGGGAGGTACCTAAAAACTCCCTCTCCAGCTTAAGCACCGCCAGTATCCCAGCTGTGCCGAGCCTGAAGCCTGCTAAGGGGGCTGGGAGTGACAGGGCAAGCGCTCACAGCTTTCACAAGTGCACCACTTTCACCTCCTGCAAGAAGTGAAGCCACCCCATGCCATGTGGCTGTCACATGGCAGGGAAAAGTAATGGTCAGTTCATTCTGCTACCTCCTTTCTAAATAGATGTGCCCCATGACAGTAACTAGGGAGCTGGCAGAGAGCACTTCTCACACACAGCCTGGCCCAGAAGTAAAGAGGGTTCCCTGGGGGACTGAGGGTCCTTACCACCTCTGCCCCAAGCACAAAATTACTTCTTTATCGCACAGAGAAAAGGCATCCAGTTGTTTACAAACTGCTGTACTTGTAATGCCAGTGTATATATGTCTGTGCCTGTATGTGGACTTCTGTTTATGTTTTTCAGTTACCAGTCCTTGGGGCTCTCTGGTGCACACCCAAGAATGTGCATCCTTACTTGTGCTGCCCGGGGCTGTTTCTTAGCCTGGCATGTACATTTGTACACTCCTTTCTGTGAATGGATTCTGCACCTTGGTGGGTTTTGTAGAGTTAAATGAGTGCCATGGAATTATCCCCAGTGCTCTGCCTCTTCTGCTCAGTGAAGATGATCAAAAAATGTTCACAAAATGTAACTTCTTCTCATCAATGTGTTGAATTTTTGGAACATTTCAACTGGATCCACTACTGAGTTCTCATCTGTTGTAATTTCTCCTCCTGGGCAGGAGAAAACCAAAAGGCCAGCCTTTGGACTGGGAGCCAATGGACTAAATTGTGTTTTCCAAATGTTGCGTGTTGCAAGACAAAGAGATT
Organism: Anas platyrhynchos; assembly: GCF_047663525.1. Classification (NCBI taxonomy): domain Eukaryota; kingdom Metazoa; phylum Chordata; class Aves; order Anseriformes; family Anatidae; genus Anas; species Anas platyrhynchos. Next base: position 87,640,182 of record NC_092588.1, on the reverse strand, counting down.
TTGTAATAATTCTGGACATCATATAGCCTTTATGAACAACCTCACTTATTACAGTTATTACTTCCAGAACTCATCTAGAGAATTAAAAGCTCTAGTTTGCTCTGTCTAAACAGAAACCTCACTGCTAGAGAAATGATCTTGTGAAACAGCTCCAAGCTCTTAGTTCCTATTTTTACCACCAAATTTGCCTGCAGCTGCCAGTTTGAATTACTTCCATCTTTTCTGTGCTTAGAACAACTAAGGGAGTAGAGAAAAGAAAAAAAAAAGGATCTGTAGAGATTTGCATTCTTTAGGAAGCAATAAGAATTTTCATCTCTGAAAGCTCGGTAAGTGCAGAACCAAAATGGACAGAACAATTGATTCTTTCCTACATTTGTCCTTGTTGGTTCATCCCTTTTCCTCATGTAACCAATTGGCTCACAACCACTATAAATCCGTAAACTATCTAGGACAAAAATTCAAGTTAGTTTCCAGCAGTGATCTTATCTGACTCTTACACATCATTGATTTTTGAAGGGTTGAGGAGTTTGCAATTTGGAAAAAAACTTTCCACATCCTTATTTAAGAAAGCAGTGTTCGGTTTTATAAAACTAACAGTTATGCTTTTAATGTTTTATGTGATTAAGAAAATGTATAGCATAAAATGGCATGGGGTAAACCCTTTAGTTTTGATTTATAGAGTCTGATACATGTTGACCTCACTCTGTCTACAAAGCAAAGGAGTGTGTGGGTTTGTCTACTCTTATCACTTATATTACAGTGATCAGTCTACTATAATTTTTATCTATTTCCTGAGGAACTGACAGTCTACTGTTTCTTGGTCTTTATCATCTGTGATCCAAAAAATTGCGTTAAAATAACTGAGTGTCAATTGATAATTTGATGGTTGTATTTAAAAGAAGGTGCATTTCATCCCTACTGCATTTTATTACATATGAGTGACAGTTTTTGTTGTTGTTGTTTTTCTTAAGGAAAATACAATGGAATTTCAGGAGTTTTGTAGCAAGTCTCTCTCTCAAGCTTGGTCATTTTATGCATTAGATTTGGTTCCTGCATTTTCTCAACTGTGCTACAGAAAGAGAACTGATTTAAGGTTCTCTCCCCTGATGCATTCACAGTAAGGATGTTCAATAACTGTGCTATTTTTTCTCCAAATTTCAGTCATATGATGGTCCTAAAAATAACTGCCTGTGACTTCTGGCTTTGTAGATTTGCTGTATTTTGGGGTAAGAGGAAGAAGATGAGCAGGAGCTTGCAGTAAAAACTGCTTATTAGAAGGTCTTTCTCGTTAGGGCTGTGAAACCTCATATAAAGAAACAGATATTAATCGACAGAATTCACTTGAAATAAAACTGTTTTTTACATTCTAACAGCATGTTCTATATTCAGACAGCTTGGGAAAAGTAGGTATCTTTCTTTGAACTTAATCCTTAATTTAACTTAATTTTTAATTACTTCTATTTTAAAGAGGTAAGTTTAGATGAAACGTGGAATTAGGAGGGTATTTACCTCATGCATTTATCTTTTTTCTCTGGAGAATGGAGGTTAAAGCAAAAAAACAGATTCTCCATCACCAAGGCAACAGGTTGACCTATGCCAGTAATACAAACATGATGAAGTGCAAAGTATCATTTTAGGGAGAGGGGAGATCCTGGTAAATAAGGCACTGGAAGAAAATACTGTTAATGAGCCTTTTAAAAGGCTGTTTGATACATCCTTGGTAATTTAATGCAAAGGGCACAAGACACATTAGGCAATGGTGAAGAAGATAGAATAACACCTGGTGGGAGACAGATTTAAAAACCAATAGCCAAATGCTTTCAAATAGGGAGAATTCTGCTTTCTTAAGTTTCTGATGAACAGACCATCAACCTGAGGCTTTGCATTTTGTCCCCGCTGAGTTTTTACCATTAATTTAATAAAAACTGAGACCAGTCAGAAGATAATCTGTACAAAATGTGGTTTTGGTCTGCTCCAAATGAAGTTGATGGAAGACTATTGAGCTGATTTGGGGAGAATCTGTCTCCTTTTTTAGGCAGAAGATTTGTTGACCCCCAGCAGTTAGCTTTTCATAGGATACTGACATCTAGTGAGTAAAAATACAGGGAACAAATTTAATTTATACTGTTGTGTTTCATATTTTCATGCAGTGTTGAGGAATCTTTTGGGGAAAAAATGCACACTACAGCTCTTGCACATGGCCAGTATAGTATAAAGGGGTCTCGTTATGAATGAAAAACATATCCATGCATATTTGTTTTGCTAGTTACCTTTGCATTTTTATAATGACATCCCCTCCTGGTGGATAATATCAATTTTCAAATAAAACTCCAATGAGGATTTACCTAGAGAATACCTATTTATGCTATCCAGTGTTCCATATGCAATATCCATGAATTTTGAATATTGTAAAAACTAAGGAAATGTATAAATGTATATCTATATCCACATAAAACATGAAATACCTTTGGTGTTGTAATTTCTCTGTTATCAATGCCTGCCAGAGGTTATCTTGCATTACTTTATAACACAGTTCTTGGAGAAAGTAACACAGCATTGTCATCAAAAGTAGCTTTAATTTCTGATGACCATTTATTTATGTGGAAGCTTAGATAAGCAATGAATTGACTTTTTTTTTTTTTTTTCCCCTACTAAAAGCTTTTTTTTTTTTTTCATGTTTGGGTTCTCAAGAGAGATAATTGTATGACAAAGCATGCTGCTGTTATGTGTGATTGAAGTGATTGAAAAAGTGAACTGTAAATCCAGATTGTCTGCAAAAACTGGAGATCTCAGAAAGATAGTTGTGCTTAAAAGCCATTGGCATATCAACGCCAGATTTATAAGCTTCATACGTGTAGGCTAGGAGGTGCTATTTTCACAAAGTAGAAACTGTACAAGAGCTAGCAATAGAAAGGCTAAGGAAAGAGAATCTTTGTAACCTTCCCAAGGGAAGCAGAGTGAAAGCTGCATTGAGAACACCCTGCTTTTCTATTCTTCTTCTTACTATCCTGTCATGTTAATTTTCAACATAATTCTTAACATATTAGCCAGATTTTTCTGATCTGTTTTCTTTTCTTTGGCTAGCATTTCTCCCTCATACTGTCTTTAATACTAGTTCAGAATATGTCATGCAACTTTATTATTTGAAGCTCTGCAAATAATCTAAAAAATCCTGAATGCTATCCTTACAGAGAATACCATCACTGCAAGTCATTCACCTAGGAGAAAACTGGTTGTAGGTGCTTGTTCATCACTGGTCAAAACCATCATGGTATTGTAAAATTATTGTTTTGCTCTCAAGAGCCAAAAATGCAAGAGCCAGTAATAAACCTTACATTTTTGTTTTAACAGCCTCCCAGTGGACAGGACAAGGAGGAATTGTATTAAGTTCACAGATGCTATTAAACTCCAAGCAAACACACCACTGTATGCAGAAGAATTAGGGAACCATGCTGAAAGGATATAAAAAACGCAATGCCTGATCTTGAGTGATATACGGAGACTAAATACATAGATGTGTGAGTAGAATATTCTGATCTGTGGTGATTATTTTTTTGGAAGTATATTTAAACTCATAATTCTGTCCATAACTAACTAGTAAAGATTAGGAGCTTCCCAGCACAGGAGGCAGATATCTGATATAAAACTCTTTTCTGCATATCAATGTTATAAATGAGGTCTCAACTCAATCTGAATTTTGTAATATTTATAAAACAAATATTTCTAAAATGTATAAAAGGCAAGTAAACAGCGCTGGGTGTGCGGGGAGTCTACGCTCCACCAGCACACACACACAAACATCAAACATTCTAAATATACAGAACATTGCTTTACATACTAAACCAGAGTATGCCTATACATATGTACAATCAGGAAAGGTAACAAACGATCCTTTAAGTTCCATGATTTAACAGTCTCCATTTTTCATTCCTTTTCTTGATTACTAACAAGTCTCCATTTTCCATTCCTTTTGAACAATATGTCTCGCTTTGAGTTGTCAAGCAACTCGGTCTTCGGGCCTTATGGATCGAAGAATCCAGAATGGAAGGATGGAAGCACATCCATCTCCTTTTCAAGGCCAATAGGCCTGGGTCAAAAGGCTTCCCTCAGCTCGAGCTTCTCTCCAGCTCCAGTGAACCCATTTCCAGCTACTTTCTGTATAAGCTTCTCTGAGCAGTTTGCTGAGTTTGGCCGAACATATCTTCATGAGGTGATCAATGTGCCTGTTCCCGTCCTGGTCTCCATTCTGCCAGCCTGTTCCTCTTCACTTCTTGTTCCTGCTTCTTTATTGATGTAACTTCATCCTGTTGCCTTTTTTATCTTGAGGGCAGGCTCCCCTCTTATACCCTTCTCTCCACAGCAGTTCTTTTCAAAACAACTTTTCATTGGTCAAACAACTTTGAATGTAACAACAGCAAACACCCAGAAACATCCATGCCTTAATGGCTGGAGAACAAGAGAACCACCTGGAGAACAAGAAACGGGAGACTGCATGGAGTCTCCTGAATCACCCTTCTTTGTTCCCTCTAAACTCTTTTACATTCCTGATGGCCTCGTCGTTAAGAGCCTAATGTTGTCTCAACCACGGGGCTTTCCAACCCCCATGGCTGCATTCCCAAATCTCCCCTTTCTTTATTAATATCAACCATTTTCTTGACACGAATTACCACTCCATAGATAACATCAACATATTGCACAAAAACTTTTGCAGGATCTTTTATTTGTCCCCTGATGATCTGACCACTAGAAAATCCCTGGACTAAGTGCTTATGTCATGGAAATGCTTATATTTATGTTGTGCTTAGAACCACATACATGGATATAGTTGTCCATTGTACAGGGAATGCTTTGGAGTTTGATCCCCAATGCTTACAGAGTGTTGGGTGCTTGGCCAGAAAGTTGCTGGAGATTTAAGTTGATCCATCATCCAGTTCTCACCTAAGACCCATTCCAGCCTTTCCTTTCCACTCTATAGAAATGTTTCAGATTTTTCAGAGACAGTTTCAGTATTTCAGTATTATGCACCTCTTGCTGTCTCAGAATGGGATTGAGTACATTCCTTTACCCCACAAATCATCCACAGGTCTTCCTTGAGGTAAGTCAGAGGACAGAGACAAAGCATGTTGGGAACATGTCTTCATTCTCCTTCAGATCGCTGTGGACACTGATGATAACAGCAGTCCTGTGTTAACTGGGAGAGATGTGCAGGCATGCTCTGTCCTTAGGTCTTTCTGCAGCATCAGGAAGGCATGCCCTGCTGATTTCAGTGGTCCTGTGCATCGACAGTGGCGGTTCTGCAGAAAACTGACAGAGGGCCCGAGACTGGTTAAAGAGGCAGGATCCATGAAGTAGTGGGGAAAGGAAGAAGGTAGGCACTCCGGGTTTTTAAGAATCGATCCGGTAACTCTGTGCACAGACCAAGGTAAGAAAGATTAAGTATTGCCTTGGGGGTCGGGTGAGACTCTGTGAAGAGTCTTGGGAAATTTGGTGTACGGTAATCCTTGCATGGGGAAGTGCTTGGCAGTACACCCCCATTTTCCAGAATTGGAATATTAGTGTGTGGTACACTGCAGAAGGGAAATTTCTGTAGCAACATACTGATGAGGGCTAGGAAAAATGGGAAATATGAGTTCCAGGGGACAGGGAGATATCCCTGGGGGAGTGCCTACCAACTAGTTCTTCCTGAAGAATGATAAGAAATTGGAAACATAATCCCAAAATTAGAGGGACTGTAAAAGAAAAATTAAAAAAAAGGTTAAATATTGTGTATCAGTCTGGACAAAAGAACCAATTAAGGAAACAGCAGTATTTTGGCCAAAATATGGGTCTGATGAAAATTCAGGCTTTAAATTTATGTGTAAACAAGAAGATTCCTTTTTCGGAGAATAAGCCAAGTTATGCTCCCTATAATCCTAATATTGTACCCGTGGCAGAAGCAGTCACTCCAGGAAGGGAGACAGGGACTGTAATTAACACTGTCCCTAAAGAAGGATCGTACTCTAGGCTCTGGCAAGAATTAGAACAAGGTAGAAGATATATTGAGAATTTTGCCATCCCTGATACTAACAGTACTAACACTAACTGTGTATCCTCTTAGGTGAACTATCCCCCCTCCTTACCAGCAGAGAGGTTAGGACTTTTAAGAAGGAGAGGAAGACTTTATTTGAGGACCCCAACAGCCCAGCTGAACAATTAGACCAGTTCCTATGACCTGACTTATACTCTTGGGGAAGGGAATTATGTCTATAAGTATGTTGTTTACAGGGAAAGAAATGGGAATGATCAGGAGGAGAGCTGCTATACAATAATGGGAAAGAGCTCATCCTCCAGGACCAGGGGTAATTCCGGCAGAGCAGAAATACCTACTTGCCAATCCTGGCTGGAATAATAATAGTGTGCAACACAGAAATCATATGAGAGACTTGGGGTCAGAATGAGAAAGTACTCGGGGATGAGTCCTGAGGACCCAGTATCCCAAGGGCTCTTGAAAGTTCATTGTGTGATTAAAGCCTGGCAAAATACATAGAAAATGCTCCAGAAGGTGGGGGGATGTAGTGAACAGTCACTGGCGGACCCTCCTGCAGGAGGCCCTGGAGGTGTGTGTCCGGAGGGGAGATGAGAAGGAAAAGCAGAGAGCGAAACTAATGGTATTGACAGTGCAGCAGGTAGTGAGGCAGAGGGTTGGAGAAAGAGGAAGAAAATCTTCAGGAGGAGTCAGGGCCAGGATGGAAAGGAGAGGAAGAGAGATGAAGGAATGGCAGGCAAAGAAGGCTGCCTGTGTTGTGGCCTGAATCCTAGCAGGGACAGGCTTTGATAAGATGTTTTAAGTGTGGCCAGGCTGGCCACTTTGAATAGGAATATCTGGAGTGGAAAAAGGAGGAAAGAAGGAAAATGGGATGAAATATGATATACTGATATGTTGTTTCAGTATCTTGGAGGGAAAAGGTATGGAATTAAGTTGGACCCTTACTGAGCCTTTGGTGCTGGTATTAGAAAAGTACAGACTGGAGAAAGATAAAGGAAGTGTTAAAAGGGTTGCTGAAGGTGTTAAAGGTGTGGCATGTAGTATTTAACAGAGCTGTTTGAAGTTGAATGAGCAGGGAAAGGGGATGTAGGCATTATCTAAGTAACAGTCTAGAAGTTTTGGTATATTTGCTGTGGTGTTTGGTCAGTTTCCCAAGTATCAGGGAGGGGGACAGCCTGCTCCACTAGGAGCTACAGGCCTCAGGGAAGCTTTGGCTCCAGTTCCTGGAGCGCCTCCTCCCTCTCCTCTGCGCTGACTTTGATGTCTGCAGGGAGGTTTCTCGCTCCTTGCTCTCCCAGCTGCAGTTGAGCAGCAGGTTTTTGTTTGTTTCTTTGATTGTTTGTCTTCGTGGATGTGCTTTCACAGAGGCACTGACTGTGTTGCTCATGGTTTGGCTCTGGGCAGCGGTGAGCCCCTTTGGGGCCAGATGAAATTGTCCCTTATCTGCCACGGGGAGGCTTGTGAATTCTCGTAAAGAAGAATCTTCTCTTCCCCCGCCCCCCCCGCCCCCCCCTCCCATGAACCTTGCCATCGAACCCAATACACTGGGGCAGCTAGGTCATCACTGGCTTGTAAAGTATCAGGGATTAAATTAACTAATGAAACCCTAAAAAGTGATGGGGGTAGAAGGGGCTGGGGTAACAGTGCCACCTTTGGGTGACCAAGCTGAGACCAGGGGATAAAATGATCACTGGGCAATTATTGTATGTACCCAAGGCAGGGACTAACTTGTTGGGAAGGGATTTGATGATGAAATTGGGCATTCAAATAGTAAATTGTTAGACTGGAATAACAATGTTATTAATGGAGTGCTCTCAGGCCCTGTGAGCAAACATATATTCACCTCTGACTGGAAAGACCCTGAAATGGGGGTGGAAGCAACAATATAGGTGGACAATTTTACCTCAGGGGTTTACAGGGCCACCTATCTATTTGGGTAAGTTCTAAAAAAGATTTTGGAGCAATTACAACCTCCCAAGGAAGTATTAATGTTACAAATATGTGGATGATCTTTTATTGTCAAGACAGGAGAAAACAGTTGTAAAGGAAGCTACCAACAAGCTATTCAGCTTTCTGGGAAAGCAGGGCTTGGGAGTATTGAAAAATAAATTACAATATGTAGAAAGAGAAGTCAGGTGTTTAAGGCATCTAATGTCTGAGGGGAAATGAAGAATAAATCCAGAGAGGATTCAGAGAATTGTTGAAAATTAAGAAAGAACTAAAACGTTTTAAAAGAAAGATTTTTTTTAAGGAATCAGGAGCCATGAAGTCTGAAGGAAAATGGATACTCCCTGATGGGAGAGAAATGCTGAATAAAGTGATAATGAGGCAAATATTAACTGTTTTACATCAAAAGAGTCATTGGGAGGTGTAAGCAATGTGTGATGTTGTGCTAAGAAAGTATGTCTGTGTAGGAATATACACTTTAGCGAAGCATATATGCAGAGGATGTACCATATGTAAAAAGGTCTTCTGTAACTCATCTAGAGGGGGACAGGAGCCAGAGATTTGACCTTTCCAAAGTATCCAGGTAGACTTTACTGAGTTACTTGTTTGTCCTAATTGACCACGTGACTGAACGGGTGTAAAGCTTTACTGCAAGGGTTAAAGCAGGCCTTAGAGATTGAGTGGGATTTTCACAGTCCCTGGCACCCCTCCTCTTCTGGGAAGGTGGAGCAAATGAACCAGACATTAAAGAAGCAATTAGCTAAATTATTGTTAGAAACCCAACTTCCTTGGGTAAAATGCTTACTCCTACAGGTTCAAACAGCACCAAGAAAGGATATAGGAATTTCACTATATGAGATGCTGTTCAGATTGCTCTATTTGGGCAGAAGGGATGAGATACTGTTTCTCACAGCTTCCTCCTCTCCACTTTCCATATGATGGTATCATACCATAGAAAGAGAAGGAAAGCTTTATGTAGAATTTACATGAATGGTGAAGCCTGTTCTCACCTTGCAGGGTATGTTGGAGAGTTTAGCATATTGAAAACAGTGTGACTGATGATGAAGATGAAAGGCAGAGAAATGTAAGTGGTAATAAAGTAAATCAAAGCAGAGGTGAAGAGTGGAAGATGAAGGAAAGCAACTCAGAGGAGTCTATGAGAACAGAAATATGTCCTTGCCTGTTCTGTACTGTCTCTAATATAAATGGCTGTCTAGGGGCTGTTCAGAATGAGGGAGCACTATGAGAAAATTTGTAAATGGAGATGCAAACAGAATAAAAATTGCAGTGCTGCAGCAGGATTGCAAAAGCAGAGTGTGAAATACATTATCTTTCATACAGGTTTCTTTCCTAATTACAAAATCACCAGTTTAATAAATAGGGCCCCTTTCTCAAGAAGCCTTGTAAAACCTATAAAAGTTCTGTAAAAAGTGTGCTAAGTACAGGGATGACATGCTCCTTAGGAAAGTGGCAATGTACCACTGAGTTGTGAAGAGTGGATAGAACAGCTCCATGAAAATACATATTTGACTCTGGCTAAGAACAGGAGTAGGACTACCAAGAAAATGGAGCTAACAGGGTGCATAAGAATGGAAACTGAACAAACAAGATGAATGGGTGCAAAGGGAACAAAAGATTCGTGGATGCTGCCACTTTTGTTCAGTTACAACTCATGCTCAATCCACATTTCCTCAAGTGAATGCAAAAAGTACTGCAATAAAAACAGTAAATAAGGTTTTGGTGAGGCAAAAACATCCTGTATGTTACATATGCAACAAATGAGACATATCCCAAAGAATTAGACTGTGTGACACTGACACTGGGACTGAGACTCTGGTAATAGCTGTATTTACGTGCTGTGTACGTCTCCTTATAGCAATATCTGGTTACTCCCAAAAAGGGTAGAGAAAAAGCAATGTTGTGTTTTACTAGAGAGCTACTCTTAGGAAGTTCAGAGCTGGATTTCTGTAGTCACAGAACTGTAATGCATTGAAGAAGGGTGGGGAGAGAAGGGGGGAAAGAAGCCAGGATTTTGCCCAACAGATATAAACATATGAAGTGCAAAAAGCAGATATAAAGTGTGAAAACATGTAAATTTCCTTCTGAAATGATAAATCATTCAAGAGTAATCCCCCTTTTTGGTAGAAATACTGGGTAAAATGAGTGTCCAGAACCTGGAACTATGAACATGAGTCTGCAAAGACTTCTTTCAAATCTGAGAATTCAGAGAAATCAGGAAATTTTGCTGGAGGCACAAAAAAGGATCTTTTGGTGTGTGATTTTCTGCCTGAAACCTCAGGTGAGGAGAGTACAATATTAGTAGTTACATAAGTACCCCAAGACTTTATCTCTGTCTGGGTGCTTGTGTCCTGCTTCACAGAAACTCCAGGTCCTACCACTTCTTTTTGAAAATTTCAGGGAAGTTTAGCTTGGGCTGAGGTCAGTTTCATAATAATATTCAATTTTCTGGAACTCAACACTGTTTGGGGAAAACCCCTTCTAACTCTGATCTGCCTCACTTCCTCTTTCAGTGATTAGTCAGGCCTACTCCTTACAGGTATTTAAGTAGGTAGCCTGGGTCTAAGTACTTAGCTAAATATGTAGCTAAAGGCCTAACTCTCACCAAAGTCAAAACTATTCTATTCTTTTATTCTATTAGTTTTTGGACTGCATTTTTATTTTAATTTTATTTTATTTTACTTTATTTTATGTATTTGAGTTTCTGTGGCTGACAGTCTTTTTCTCCTTCTCCTAACCATGTCCATTTAAATATCTGCTGAGCTGAAGATCCTGATGTCTGTCTCTGTCTGCAAGGCTCTACAAATACTTTATGAGCTGTGGTTTGGCAAAGCAAAGGGTCTCTTTTTAACAGATAAATCCTCAGACCTTGACTCTAAGTGATTTATCCCACTTCAGAGTGTCGAGAATGTATAATGTTTTAGTTCATGGTGTGTACATTTCTGCCAAATGTTTCTGGTCATATGGAGTTCTAAAATGCATAACTTTGACCAAAAGGCACAGAACCCACCTTTTAACCTAAATGCACAAGCAGGGAGAGTCAAAACAGAACTTCTAAACATGTCCCAGTATTTCTTGGGCCTGAGTTCTAAAACTTTACTCTGTCATGAATTAGTCTGTGAAATCAAAAATAAAGTACACTGTACAAATTATCAGTCCTTGGCACCTGAGTATGTAATTCTAATCTCACAAATGATGTAACTGGTTTATAAAACTTGGTAGTGATGAAAGAGTTTAAGTGCCAGTCAAAAATATGTTAATAGATGACAGTGAAGGCAGGCTTCATTACTCTTTTTCTTTTTGCTCCAGCTTATCTATAACTTTATATAATTGGGTCACTGGGGTGCTTGCCAAACAGGCAATCAATCGATCTCTGCTTGTTATCGTGCTGCTTTCTGTGGTAGATATCAGTCAAAAAGGAGAATGGCCTATACTCACTCTTTTCTTCTCCTTTTCTCCACTGTTGACACATAGGTTTAAGCATCTTTGTATCTGTTGATCTTATACAGAAAACAAAGCTCTCCACATGCCCAACAAATCAGCGATAGTATGCAACTAATACAGATGTGCCTATCAACTCTGCAATTAAAAGGAAAAGTATAATACTGATGCCCCTTTGTAATCTTGGCCACCCAGTCTACTAGTTACACCACCTGACAAGATCAGCATCTAGACATCTGAACACAGACCACTTTTCTTCTACCTAGTTGGCTTTTGCAGTTCCCTACCACCTTCTCATAAAACGTTTCGTATAGGTCTGTCTTTAGGTTCTTCTCACATACTTCATTACTTGCCTTCTACTCCTTCCATACTGTTGATTGTGGTAGGTCTACCTGAAGCACACAGTTAGTTACATGAGCTCAGTGAAAAACTACTGCCTAAACTATCTCGGAGCTATGCAAAAATATCAGCCCAGAAAACATTCCAATATTCTCAGTAACCAGTGAAATGAAATATTCTCATATCCCAGAAAGTTTGGAACATTTTTTTTTTTCTCTACACTTTATAGCTGAGTCATTCCAAGGGTGGAGTAATGGTAGTTCTGACAAAACAGTGGTTTAATGAGCTACATTGAAATTATACTTGCTTTGCAGATTGCTTGAATACATCAATTTACTAGCTTTTTCCCATGATTATGTGATTGTTGTATTTAAGCAAGTTTAACTGATGTATGCTTTCCATTGTAATTTATTTGTGTTGGAGTAAAAAATAAAATAAAAAAGGAAATATTTAAAGATTATGTTCCTATATCATTACGCTTATCAAATATGTCTTAGTTTGTCTCTTTGATTTTAGTGAATCTAAAGATGGTATTATTTAGCCTTCACTCAATCTTGTGTTCTGAAGTACACTGCTTGAGTTTGATGCTGTGGTATTATTTTTGTCATTAAGGATTGTCATTTGATGACTTGTCTTTAATATAAGACCTTCATTCTTCTGACACATTTCTAATAAGAGCATGAGAAAAATCTAAATGAAAACTTCAGTGCAGCACTTGTTTGGAGAAACAGTAATTAAGATAGGTTACGTTATGGAGTACCAAATAACACTCTGACTAAAAATCTGAAATCTATTTTGTATGTAGATGCTAAAAAATAGATGTTATTTTAGCAAAATAATATTTTTGTCTCCAGACTGTGTTCAAGCAAGCTGTGATGAACATTTCCTTTGGTTGTAGCACTATAAAGATTTACATATGTTTTCCATTAATTTGATGGTGTTTTTAATTAAAGTAACTTTACCCCTATTTTTTCTAAAATTTTCAATAAATAATCTAAAAAAGTAGTAAAATCTGGATTAATTTATTAAAGATGAGGGAGGTTGCTTTATGGTGCTTTTTTTTTTTCTTTTTTTTTCTTTCTTTATACAATAGATAGAGACATACACAACATAGTCAACTAAGTTCAGCATTTGCCATTTAAACTTTCTTTCTTTTGGAAGTTCAGCTATTTAAAAGAAAATCTTAATTACAAAATCAAGTAGATTTGAAGCTATTATATTGCATCTTCACAAGACCAGTTCACTTGATGACCATATCTACTATCAATCTGCTCTTCCTCATAAAAACTCTATCCCTCGTGTCTGAATAAGACGGGCACTTTGGTATTTTATTTTATTATTTATTTTATTTTATTTTATTTTATTTTATTTTATTTTATTTTATTTTATTTTATTTTATTTTATTTATTTTATATTTCTTGTAGTACTTACAAGCCTATTTGCTGTGCTTCTGCTAGCTAAGGATATCTGATTCTGAGATGAGCTCCAGCAAGACTGGGCTGAATAGATATCTGCCAATAAGTAAGAGTCAAACTTGGTGTTTCATTTACTATTCAGTGGATGGAATTCTTTCTTTTATAAACAGAAATTGTTTCTCTGCCAGAATTTAAGACTTATCTATGTATGTTGTGAAAGACGTGTGGATTGGTTGGTTGGATTTTTTTATTTTTATTTATTTATTTATTTATTTATTTATTTATTTTCACATGCACTTCCCTCTTTTTATCCTCAGAGCTCTGAAAATCTCAAAGGAAGATTTGATTTTTGCTACACAAATCAGGTATATGTGATGCGTGCCCTTTTTTACCTATAGATGGCACAACCAAAAGGGAGAATAGACTGTAGTGCAAGACAGATGGGCATGAATATCTGAAGAGTGGTTGTAGAAGAAGCTTTTATGTCTTCTGAGCATCATGTTGCATGCAGGTGGATAAAGGACGTGGTTTGCTACAGGGATGTACCATCAGCAGTTTCTTACCTTTTGGTCAGAGTGGTGAAAGACTCTGAAGTTATATTTCTCTCCTGGTTTTTCCCTAGTAAATTTGCAGTGTTTTTCTTCTTATAAAAGCTGAGAAAATAATTATCCTTTTTTTTTTTTTTTTTTTTTTAATTATTTTTGCCTGTTTAGATCAATGGCAGAAACTTTTTACCATAGCAGTAATGCTTTAAAAGAACTGTGCAGTGCACTTGAAAAGTTTTTACACCCGCAAGAATAGGGGGTAAAAATCAACAGTAGAGTTGATAAATTACATCTTCCACAGTTTGCAAGTTCTTGAAGAAGACTTCCTCTTTTTCATTTCATCAATCTAGTGGTGCAGACAGCAATAAGGCTAAAATGAGGTTAGTTCTGAGATAGATTGAATCTGTCAGCATGCACTAAACTTTGGCAGGGTTCCATAACAGCCTGAAAGTTGGTGAACTGCAATGAAGAAGCACTTTCATCGCTATGAACTAGACATGTCAGCATGCTGACTCCTAGCATCCAGACAAAAAACTGAGCTTTCATGAAATACCACACCTGCTTCCAGTAATGAATGATATGTTACTTCCTAACTGTTCTCTTAAACTGAGCCATGTTTATCTTTTACCTGACTCCATGATAACTTTGAAGCTTGGATTAAGAATCTTTTTAAAGAGTAATTCCTATTCACAGTATCACAGGCCTTGGTAGACAATAATTACAACCCTACCAACTAAATAAATTTGTCCAGCAAATTTCACCAGTGGTTTGCAATACTTGTACAACTGTATCCTCCACCTGTAAGTATATCTGTAGGATTTCTGGTTGTCTCTTTAAGTTAATCAGCGTGAATTTGGTTGAAAGCATAGAAAGCACTTATACTGGAATGATCTCTACTATGATGTGGGCAGCTTATTTTGTTAAATAGAGAATAGAATGGGATTTGTTGTTTTCTAATTTGAAGCAAATGCCACTGTGTCACGTCACCTTATATTCCAGCATTGAACAGTATATCCTGGCAAAATGCAACATTGTTTCTGGTTTGGCATCCAAGGAAAATTATTTTCTTCCAAGCTAAATATCTACATTTAATTTATAGTGGTTAAAACTGATCAGATTCAACTGTAGGGAGTCAGGATCAATAAGGACATAACAAATACACACGCTTTCAGCTGATCAACAGGTATTCATCAGCACTTTTAAGGATTTTTACTGATCTTTGTTCAAATCTATTTTCATAGGAGCAACATTAAGAAAGATTGGCACATAAAACATAACTGCAGGAAATTGCTATTAACAGCAGGTCTAATAAGATGCAATATGGAAAATTCATACAATCATTTGCAAAGTCTTGAAAGCAGGAAAACAGGCATGGAATAGGTTTGTAGGTTATTGAACTAAATCACAGATCACATAGGTAATTTCCTTTTTATTTTTCTTTGTTTTCCTTTCAAGGAAACATAGGAGTTTTTTTTTAATGATTTTTTTTTTTTTTTAATTCTGCTTCTAGAATGTCTATCAGAGGCTGCCATAAATAGAGTTTACGTGTGCTACTGAAACATATACTGCTAGTAATATATATACATGCTTGTTTGAACATATGAACAATTTAAAATCACAATTTAATGGTGGCACAGCTCTCTTCCTCTGTTTTTGTCCTAAAATTAATTTTAGTATATTTTCTCAGGTCCTGCTTCCTGCATTCCTGCATAATACAGCGTGGTATTTTTTTTTTTTTTTTTTTTTAAATGAAGTCCCTCTTAGGTAATTTTAGTCTTTTTCAAGAGCTGCCGGGAGAAATGCTTTTGGTAGTGTGTCTGAATCAGCAGAGTGCAACAAAATTCAAACCAGGTGTATGAGGCTGCATCACCAGTCACTTCCCTGCAGTTGCTGCTTTACACATCTGATCTTAATTTGATCCTTTTAGTCTGCAAAACTGTGCTGTAAATTCACAGTTGGATATTTCATGAGAATCTCAACATTTGCTTTTCCTTTCCAACACTAGAAACACAAAAAAGACAAAAATGAGTGAAAAAATGTAAGATCATGAGAAAAACTTTATAAATCTTCAGCTTGATTTAGTTCTACAAACAGGCTAAGGATTAAAAAAAAATGTGTCTTTTTGTATGGTAGTAGAAATTCAAATATCCTTTGTACTTACTTTTTTTTTTTTCTTTTTCTTTTTCTTTTTTTTTTTTTTTTCTTTTCTGTTTTAATATGGAATAGGAAAATTTCAAAATATATTCAGTCCTCTGTTCTACAAATGACAATTCTGTGCTCCTTGCTGTTCAGGTCAGTTAGCTGCAATGCACTAAATGCTGATGTTGGCCTCAGGAGAGCTCAGTGAACTCTTCTGTTTCAGTTTGTTACCTGCAGATCCTGTTAGAAGGGGCTACTAAAGTCAACACATCTTTACAGATAGGTCTACCTAAAAATATCCATAACTGTTTTAAACAGTTTTTGAGTCTTCTAATGTTCAGTGACATAACTTATAGTATACTGCAGATGATATAAAGTCACTGAAAGACTTCCCCCCCCCTCCCCCGGCCAAGGGAAATCAGCTTTAGAAAGCTTCATAAATGGTTACTGTTCTGAGAAGCATTCTGAATAGACTGTTCCTATTTTCAGTTTTTCCTAGTGGTTTATCATCAAACCAGAGGTTTTTAAATGTCTATCATTGAGTCTTAATTAAATGATGTAAGGAACCTGTAAATTTGAATTCAGTAATGAAAAAGTGGTGAAATTGCTTTGTTTCTGTACTGCTCTGAAAAAGATCTCTGTGATCTTTGCTACATGAAATTGCATTTCTGAATATGATATGAAAAAATGGCTTTTCATCCCCAATTAAAAATGCTCTTCAGTTTAAATTCCCACAGATTTTGCTCAAAGAAATTTTGGGCATATCTTTTAAAGTTTATGGGGCTCAACTGTTGCTTAATGATTTTTTCTTGCACTTTTTATTATTATTATTATTATTATTATTATTATTATTATTATTATTATTATTATTATTATTATTATTATTATTATTACTAATAGCAGTGTGAACCTTTGGCTTTGATTACAGGGGAATTAGGACATTAGACAGAATCCATATAGTACCACTGCATGTGAGTCTGTGAGACGTTAAGGGAGCATTAATGTCTGGTCAGCATCTTCTTTGCTGTAATTGTGCTAGAGACTTTTCTGTTTTCCATGTGGGACATTAAACTTAATGCTGCCATTGGCAGTGCTCCAAGTCTATGTCTCAAGGAGATATATATTTCCTTGTTTCTGAGCTTTTATTTTCAGTTTATCAACTATACAGAGACACGTAGAAAAAGTTCTAATAAGAGATAATCCCCTAGAAATTCTAGATTTGCGGAATCCTGAAGCCTGACTCTTGCTACTGGTTTGACCAACCACCAAAGTTTGCCTTAGTGCACTCTAAGGCTGGTATTTCTCATCATGTTTGTGTACGTGGGGAAAGCTTAAGTTTCTCTTTCAGTTGCTATGAAATTACTACCCATGGTTTCAGTTCTTAAAATAAGCTGTTTTAGGGAAACTAGAGCCTTAAAATAGCTCTAAAATGTTGAATTGGCAAGCTTTTCAAAAAGTGAACTGAATTCTGTGGCTGCTTTCAATATTTGGGCAATCTGTAATGTGCCCTGGGGTCCAGCGTAGGTTGGGAATGTTGAAAAAAATTAGATTCTTATTTCAACCCAACCAGCAGGGCTATGTTACTGCAACAAAGAGGGGCAGTTTGGCTTTTTTAATGATGTGAATTTGGGAAGCACACAGAGCTAGAGCTTGAAGAGTTGAAGAGTTCCCAAATCCTGTAGTGAATGTGTATTTACCATGGACCAGACTTTCCAGATGTTGAACCTGTCTCCATGTTGTGCTGTGGTCTCAGTTGTTGAATCTCAGATATGTCAAATCCTTCTGATCCTGAGAAGTGACTAAGCACTTTTCCTACTTAGTTTTGGCAGCTTCTCTTTTAATTCTAAGACCACTTTCTGACACAGTTGTGGCAGCAGGACCCTATAATGTCATTATACAGACTTTATAACAAGTACCACAGCCCTCATCCTTATTTCATCCTTATTTCATCCTTATTGTGTTTGCTATCTTCTCACTGGAAAATCCTGATTTGGTTTTAGACCTGAAGCAAGGTAGGTATTCTTTTTATATATATATATATACATATATATATATATATATATATATATATATATATATAAATATATATATATCTTTTTGTTTTGTTTTGTTTTGGTCTTTAGTCTAAACCTAAAGGTTTTGGTTACACATTGGTTTCTGTTATCTGTGCATACAGTTCCATACAGGAAGTGCCAGACTGGGGCAAGCTCTTCCTCTTTGTTAGTGTCTTTGCAGATATTCAAAATTAATAGTTTTGCCAGTATGAGGGCTAATGCCTTAACTAGAATGGAACAGCTTAGTAGGTTGTCTTGGATCATTCTACTGTAATTTCCTACGTACTGTTAAAGTGTCAAGCTTCAGCTTCAAAATGAACTTCTTAAGCCATCCTGATGATTTATTTAAGTAAAAATATAACATGCCATTCACAAAAATAAGGTGGGACACTAAAGCAAGAGACACAAATTACAAAGATATAGAAACCTGTTGCTTCAGATATTGAAAGATAGACTGATGGAGAACTAGAAAATATACAGAAGAAATCATTTTGGATGACAGTGCTAGATGACCAAATAATATTACCTATCTCTGATTTGTGGAAACATAAATATCTCCATATATACAAGTAACCTAACACCATTATCCTGAACATAAACTTATGAACTGCTCAGCAGAGTTGAGATTTTGCATCTGGCTGTTTGGGGGGTGGTGGTGGTGGTGAAGGTGGATTATAACAGTACTTTGAACTTATAAATCACATTTCACCCTAATATTTATACACAGCTTGTTTTTCAAAAAGGTTTTCTAAAAAGAAGAAAAAAAGAAAAGAAAAAAATGATCTGGGTAAAAGGAACTGAGCTGTACATTTAAGAGTTGGCCATCTCATAAACTAGTTTAAATCAGGGTAATTCCATGGATTTGTAGCAGCTGGACAGCTGGCCCAGAGATTTGTCTAATCTGAGACTAAAGCCCTGATAGACAAGGAATTCCCATCAAAGCTTTTGAAGCTCATGTTCTTTTTTTTTTTTTTTTTAATTATGAGACATCTGCAGAAATGGGCTGGAGAAAGTTTAATGGTTTAGATCTCTTCCTAATTATAATCTATTTTCCTCTGTTGAATCTACTTTTTAAGGATCATCTACATCTATTTCTTATTTGTTAGCTAGCACACACAATTATCTACAAAACAAAAGATTAAAATGTGTATATTCTTCCATTGGGGCCCCTCAAAAAGGACACAAGCATAACTGTTACAAGGAGCTTGTAGTGCCGTACTTTCAGCTGAAGAATTTGGTTCATGCTCTTTTCTGTCTGCTAGCCCTCATTTACGGACACATATTTAAATTTATATTCTACTCTCTTTTCCTTCTTCCTGTAGTCATGGTCTCTCAGAACTGTGGAAATAGCATATCTCCCACAGAATCATTTTCTTCTGCATTTTGGATCACAATGTGTATGAATAACTCTGAAATGACAATGTGATTTATAATGGCACTTAAGTGTCAAATGTTGGATTTATGTGGCAGTTAAGTGAGAATTTTCATATGTTGTAATACACAAATACGCAAGACAAATAGCAGTGTGTTTGTGTATGTGTGTAGCAAAACACTGAAAATCAAAGCTTAAAGCAAAAAGCTCCAGACTCTATTTTTTTTCCCCAAGATGCTGAATTCCCACAATAGGAGAGATGTTAAAAGTGTTTGGAATTAAAATGACCTAAGTGAAAGAGAATAGTAATTGATTCATAACAGTTTTGAAATGACACAGGGATATGCAGATTTCTTAAAAGCTTAGAAATATTGTTAGAGACATTTTTAAATTGTTTTCAAGCAATTGTTTCTCTATGTTACCTTTCTGCACACAGCTATATCTTATTATTGAGATTTATATATTAAAATACATAAATATATGAATGGTTGTTCCACAAAGTAATATAAATTATATTTTTCTGTGCAGAGTAACTCCTATGGAAAGCCTAAATATTGCATCCAATGAAGCTAGCAGAATTCTCACATTTTTTTTTTTCTTTTGGCTTAGACTTACAGTTTACAAACATGCATGTTTTATGACACTGAATCAAGAACAGGGACAACTGAGGAATAGATACAAATCTGTTCTACCACCCTTGTTACAGCTGGAGATCATTCTGACTCTGCCTAAACTCATCTTTAAGCTCTGACCTTGTAAGAATTTAAACATATGCTTGATTTGACACATGTGAACACTAGACAAGTCAATGGGATGGCTTATAGTACGCAAAGGTAAATAGGTATGTAAGTGTTCTTAACAATATGCTCCTTGTAAAGGAATATCTTCATCTTGTTTTGTGGAGCAGGTGATAGAATGAACTCTGGTATGCTAATGTTCCAGCCACTGTTCTAAACAGAAAGTTGCAATATATCTCTGGCCACTGAGAAATATTTGTGTAATACAATGGAAAGTGGGATGTATTGTTTATAGGAAAAGGAACAGAAGGAGTGAATTGCCATAGGCACATGTGGAGAAACTGGTGAGTAAGTTTTAAGTGCTTGCGAAGTTCTGGGCAGCTGATGTTTGAATAATTTTTGAGAGATTTGCTATAGCATGTGTCAGCCTCCGACACATTTTATCTTGGAGCAATGTCAGAGAAGGATGTCTTGAAAGAAAATTTAGCTGCAATGATTAAATGAATCATTCAGCTAACATAAAAGCAGGTACCAGGAGATTTAGCACAGCACTGGAACACAATGAAAAGGAATTCATAAAAAGGCAAGGAATTCTACTTGTAATCTACTGTTAAAATTATGTTTGGAAAATGCTTATTTGTGACCCTTACTGGCCTACTAAAATGATTAAAAATGTTAGGAATATAATTACAGATTGGTACTTTATATGTTACAACTGTAGGTTGACTGAAGAAGCAAGAGAAGTTCCACTTGTATGGGTACAAATGCTCCTTGAGAATAATTCTGCTTTCATGTGAAAAGCATTAAGGAATTAAATGTTTTATTTATTTATTTATTTATAACAAAGGCATATTTTCTTCATCCATATTACTGGTAGCACAAAACTTTTAGCGAGAAAGTTGGAAATGAAATATTTCGTTGAAGCTTATCTTTGTCTTCATGGATCTTTTTATACTCACTACTACTCTGTAAAGTTGCTTAGCAGCTCATTTTTTGATTCCTTGTCTCTAGTGAAATTCCAGGAAGCTGCTTGCCATCCAACCTTCTCTCACTTAGTACAGTAAGACGCTCATTCCCTTATGCTTGCTATAAGAAAATAGATAGAAGAATGGGCTCTTTTATGTTCTCTTTCATCCTTTCCTGTGACTGAATTTCATTAAGTCCTACACTGTTAGAGTTACAGGTTTGTATCTGCTTCATTGTTAAATTTGTGCAATAAAAAGCCTCTTTAATTAAGATCTTTTATTTAGAAGTCTTTTCCAATATTAGATAAGGTGTTGTAATCAACACCAGATTCGAAAGCTTTCTGTCAAATGAAAATTCTCTTAGATAAGAGTAGTAATGTGCTCAGTAGCACATTAAGGGTAACACACAAATTGTCATAAAGGCATCAATCATCAGATCAGCCTTCATCCATGTATTTTTTTAAAGGACAGACTGCACATGGCTCTAGAAACCTCAATTTCTCAGCTAGAAGTATTTCAAACAATGTTTGGGTTTAGACCACAGGCTGCACAATGAATCTCACACATTCTCTTATTCTTTGTAATGTCACTTATCAAAGAATGATACCAATGATGGGAATATGTCATAAGAGGTTAAATGTCTTAGCTAAAAGTATTGAGTCAACAGTGAAGTTTAAATTATTATAAAAATTCCTCTGTAGGCAGTAGAAATAAAACTCAAATAAGCTGCTATTTATCATCAAGATCTGTATTACTGCACATAACTTTCTCTTGCTTTATCATCTCTGTTTATGCATTTAACATAGACTGTTCAATTACAGTAATCTGTATTCTTCATCCTTTTTATTCTTATTTTTTATTTTTTTTTCCTGTTTTGGTCTGAGTTTATCAGAGCCAGCAAACTCAGTCAGTTTTCCTTTCTTCCTTTCTTCAAATGAGTGCTAACTTGTGTAAATCACGTTCCCCAGCTCTGGGGTACATTTGAAAATGCCACTGTCCTTTTTGTAGAAAAGTGGCAGACATTGCTTTCTTGAAGATTTCTGGTTTCTTTTTGTTAAGGAACTCAGCCTAGTCTCCAGACATTCCCTATGTGTGGTTTGTTTGCCAAAAAAAAAGTCTGGAAAATGCATTCAATTTCCTTGAGAAGCAATTTTCACAAGGACAACTTGCTGTTCGAAAAACTCAGATAGATGCCTTTGACCAAAGCTCACATGGTGGAGAAAAAGAGTCACATAGTCACTTTTCCCTTCCCTTCCCTTCCCTTCCCTTCCCTTCCCTTCCCTTCCCTTCCCTTCCCTTCCCTTCCCTTCCCTTCCCTTCCCTTCCCTTCCCTTCCCTTCCCTTCCCTTCCCTTCCCTTCCCTTCCCGTTTTTTTTTTTTTTTTTCTTCTTTTTTTATTTAATTGAATATTACTTTAAGTCATTTCATGTATTGGAACTCCACTTTTCCTGAAAATGTTGTCTTGCCTTCTTAGACACCAGTATCACTAGTGTCAGTTATAGTAGTGATTTATAGCATTAAGACCTGTTGCTATAACAATGACTCTCACAGTTTTACCAGAGATAACATTACTGTAGAAAAAAACATGAATGTTAGCGAAATGTCAATAATCTCCAGTGGAGAGAGATCTATCACCAAGATAAGGATCTGACTGTTCCATTTTAACCAAGTTTAATGCAGGTATAATGTCATAATTTTAGTGGAATTACTTATATTTTACATTAGGTCTGCCTTAAGTTGTAAGTGGTTAAAATTTCATGATATCTCTTCATATAATTCTTTCCTAGCATCCTAGCATGACCTCTACCATTAATAGGCTAAATTCTGAGGTTCTTAGACAAACAACACAGCTGTTAATGGGCATTTCCCTGAATAACTTTACTTTCACATTTTTCTTATTAGGAAAATCAGTCTAGATAATCTCTCTCTCTCTTTTTTTTTTTCCTTTGTGTATGTGTGTGTGAGATCCAATATGAAAAAACAATTTGCAAAAATACAAAAACTTATTTCTTCTTTTAGAGAGTGGATAGATGTTGGCTTACTTTTTGAACTACAATTACTGTTTGATGTGGTTTTCATTAAAAGAGTTACACTGTTCAAAAACATATGTCATAGAAGAGTGTAGTCAAATCTCAAACGTGGTTTCAGCAGGACATCCATAGAAAGGAAAGATAGGTGTGGACATCATTGTGGGGGTCATCCCTCTCTAGGGGGAATAGAAGACAGCATCCACAAGAAAATGCTAAAATAACAAATAAAAAATACCACAATTTGGGACTACATTAATGTACAGGATTCTTTATTTTTTATGGGAAATATGTAAACAAAAACTAAGTGTTACATTACCATAGGAGCATATTTGGCAGACTTCAACATACAAGTCTTTTGGACTAAAGAAGGATAATGCATTCTGTTTTGCTTTTTTTTTTTTTTTTTAATATTTTTAAGTCTGAGGTACCAGTTTGCATCATCTAATTAAATATTAAGATGTCTGAAAATACTGAAATTTTTTTCAACTTAACTAGAACACTTTTTGGCTGTTCTATATCTTGTGATTAACTTATGTTTATTGGAATAATAAAATATTCATTTCAATTATATTTTTTTCCAAAAAATCGAGGAATTATCTTTTAACTACTAAGGCAAAGTGAAGTATTTAAAGTCTCAACTATTTGTTACACTGGTCAGAGACTTCTCTGAAAGACTGCACAGTAGGCTGTTCCATATGTCAGAATTTATTCTTTGTGGTTTTGTGCCATTGAAATGTGTAAGAATGGCCTGGAGAGAACAACAGCAGTATAGCCACTGACATTTGAACACGTAAGTCCCCTTCTACTTCACTGGAGTTACACACCATGATACAATTCAGGCAAGACATCTTACTATTCCCAGAGTGATAAAAACACCTAGAAATCACTTGCATGCTCTTGTGCAACACACCATCCTTGCACGTTCTGTGTATGCGAGACATTCTTGTCTTGTCACTAATGTGCAACAAGTCCCTACCACAGCCAGTTCCCTTACTAAGAAGGGTTTTAAAGATACTCCCCCAAGTGATCAGATTATTAGAGGACCATCAGAATAATTTATAATTCCTGTAGCTCAATCCTGAAAAAGTAGCTTATAGGTTCCTTGGAAAAACTGTGGCTGGATCTATTCTGTTGGTGCTGCACTGAAAATGATAGGGAGACAGTAATATGAATGGAAATCAGACATATATCTCTTTTTCTCTTACAATCTCTTACAAAGAAGCAGCTATCCATTCATATTTTTTCCTATTCACACAATCAAGAGGAGGAATGCCAAAAACTGCCATAAATTATAGGCCAAAAAATATATATTTTCAATCCGTTCTCGAAACCTCAGAATCTCGAAACCTCAGAACCAGAAATGATAGGAAGTATTAATTTAAATCATTATCTGGCCAATGATAGCTACCTTCCAAGCCATGTGCTCTGCTCTGTAAGAATTAAAGTGTATTGTCTCAGGATGAATCTATGACTAATTTTCTTCTTTAATGGACAACAAATCTGAAGTCTATGAGGAGTTGCAGTACTCAAATGTAATATGACTAAGGTGCTGTTTAATGCTTATTCTGACAGAGAAGTGTGTCAATGACATTCTTAATGCTTTTGTTAAAACTACTGTTGTCTCTGTGAGAGATTCTGTGTTTTGTAAATCATCTGTTGCCTAACAGATGCTATTGCCTTTTATTTTTCTGTTGACTTTATGGCAGCAGAATTGGCAATTTGTACAGGCTGACTCAGGGTCAAGATCTAGATTCCCTGTAGTGTCTATCTGCAGGTAGAGTCAACTGCCCTGCTGTATTAGCAAACAGCCTGGCCATTCATAGTAAGTCCAGAACATCCTGACAGCCTTCTCTGCTTGCAAATGTACCTGTGAATATTTTGCAAGTTTTCAATGAGCCTATTAGGAAAATACAAAAAGAGAGAGGTTCTGTTTTTGACATAGCATCCAAAAAGAGCAGCTCAAGGATGTTCATTTCTTTGATACTGCCTGAACAAGTTCTTCTGTTCTGAAGAGGAAATAGCTTGTTAAAGCATGGATTCTAAAAGGCAATGATTTGGCTTGATTTTCACACAGAAATGCTCTGTATTGGATCATGCCAGATGTATCAAGTTCATCTCTTGTTAAATAGAAAATGATGAGCCCAGATTAATTTTTGTTTCCCAGGTACTTTAAGGTTTGTTGCTCCATTTTACAGTTAAAACAAACACCATGGCAGGAGAAGAGATAAGTGAAACATTAGCCTAACATAGGCATTAACCCATTTTTGCCTTTATTAATATTTGTATTGCAATCTTGATCAATCTACTTTTTTTTTTTTTTTTCCTTATATATAGTCTATATGCATACATTAGCTGTAATTTATAACTTAGCTGAAGTGATTTTCATTGTTACTACATCTACCTCTCTGTGTATCTGCTTATTTGCTAGTGACTGGCCACAGTTAGATGACTAAAATGGGATTTACAATGGGCATTTTGCTGATGAAGTGAGCTACAACCACTAATCCAGTCTTAGTTTATGATTCGTGATGGAAGGATGGCTTGTGTATATTATTTATTAATAAAATACAGTGACAAAAAAGGAACCAGAAACACGAGATCTGTATGCTTTTTGTGCCAAATATAAACTCTATAATGATTGCATGTAGGTTCATGATGTCTTGTAATTATGTTGGCAGTAGCTGAGACACCAGTTGTTAGATTGCTAAAGGAAAAAGGAAAAGTGTTAGATTCTTTCAAAATTCTAGTAATTGCCATAATTAGAATAAGTGTAATAGCTCTAATTTTAAGTATTATTTAATTTTAAGCTGTGATCAACCAAGTAGCTTTCAGTTCTTTTCCATCTAACAACTTTTTAGGCTGTGTCTAAAACTTTTATTATGAAATTCCTTGCTCAGTAATACCACATTAAGTCCAGTACAACTGTACTGAAATCACAGAAATAATTCTGGCCTTATACCATTATAGCTGAAATGAGAATACAGCTTCCATTATCATGCAATACTATAAAGTTTTATGAACCTAGTTTTGTTTCTTTTGAAAGATCTCTTTCTTCTTTCAGGAAAACAGGTAATCAATGCACTTATACTGGTAAAAAAAGGTATTTGAGATGTAAAGCACTAGTCCAGTGGACTATGGCAGCTTCACTGAAATTCATATATTATGTGACACTGTGCAATTTATGTTCTGCCTTCCAAAGTATAATATATAATTCTCTGTTAGCAGGAAGTAGTAATATATCTGCTCAGATTTTATTATGTCCAAATGAAAAGTCTGCTTGGAAACTGTTGTTTAGTAATAATGTATAAACTCAGACATCTATATATATGTCTGTTGTTAAAATCAGAATCATTATGTGCATACTTGCATTGTGTCATATCATTCCTTCTCTCACCCCAGAGCAGATTTTTTTTTTGTCACATTTACCAAATTTAGACTACTTTCTTCACTACTGTTGTTGGTCTGAAGAATTGTAGAACTTCATCAGTGGCTTCAGCCAGGCAATTTAAAATCATCTTGGATTAAAATGCTACCTTAATCTCCTACTAGCTGTTCTGGTGTTAAGTGCTGCAGTGCTTCGGGACATTTAAAAAGGTCTCTTACCAGAAGCCTTCAGTTCCTTCATGTTAACAACCTATATTTATATTTGTATGTGAAATATATTTTTTATTTTTCAGTAAATCAAAGAAGCAGCACTAGTTCAATCTCTCTTTAACATGGACATAAACACTTGCCTAGCAATTATTTACATATTTTCCCCTTTGTGTGGCTGCATCGTACAATTTGCAGCTGTTATCTGAACAAGACCAAAGTGAAATCTTTCTCTTTTGCAGACAGCTTGTTCTCATTTCACCATGACAAAAAGACAGTATTCTGAAACTCTATCTGGTTTTATCTAAGATAGTCTTGTTTATACTTGTAGTCTTCTATCAGAGGTCTTCTGTACTAAGTTAAGACTGTATGGAGTATAATAACAAATAAATGACAAGCTTTAGAAATATTTCAGGAGGTATTCTCTTCAAATGAATTTCTCTTTTGAAAGAATTTTAAGTAGCTTGAGAAGATTCCTGTGATTCTTTGTGTTGCACTGCATGTTAAAGCTCTTTCCTCCTCATGGTCTCTGTGGTTTTATCTGGAAGGAGTTAAATTGGTAAGTGTTCAACTTCGGTTTGAAGCATATTATTTTTATTTGTTGTGTTCAGGTGGGCACAGCTCTCTCTTGAAAAGTTTGCCCAGCCATACTACAAAGTAGTTCAGTAAGACAATAGGCAAATTATATTTACATGATATTGTACTAAATGTAAGCAAGAGTGACTGGGTTATCCAGAAGAATCTACCAAGATAACAAAGTGAGAGTTGGGTTTTCTACTTGTTGACATACCCTTTAAAACTTCTGCATGTATTTCAGTCTCAGGTGGTTGATTGTGATCCTTCCCTCATCAAGGGAAAAACCAGGCCTGTAATAATAACCAGGACTGTAATAACCAGTCCATAATATTTAAGTAGTTAACAACGTAAGAAATGAACTTTTACACTGAAGGTCAAGGCCACTTGTATAAGCTTAGTCTATTGCTTGTTCCGGTACAAAACTTATAGTACGCTGTGTTGGGACCTTCCGTTTGCCATGGGTCAGTGACCTTGTTTTGGTAAGGATCAGCCAGATGTAGAGGCTGGTGCAAATCTTTACTTAGGATGCGCAGTAGATACATATATGAATAGTAAAGAAATCTACCATTGCAAAGGCACTGATAAGAAAAGTGTCTGTGTCTGACATTTGCATATTCCAGAAATTCACCTTTACCACAAAATAAAATTATTTGAGATAATTCACTTCCCAGTAAAATAATAATAATAAAAATAATTAAAAAAAAAAAAAAACACAAACAAACAGAAACAAACAAACAAAACAAAACAAATAAACAAACCTGGCTCTTATTAAAGCAACTAAGCAAATATAAAAGAGCTAGAGTGGCGGGGTATGTGTGTGTCTGTGTATTATCTTGTAATAGATTAAGGGATAATCATGGCTTCAAACATCTAATTTGCATTGCTCTTCACTTAAAAAACTAGAAATAACCATGTGACAAGAGCTGTTTGTGGGATAGATAAGCATCAGCTGATTTTACTTCTGCTTCTGTGTTAGTATTTTAGGCACTAAACTACTGTGTTTCCTACTGTTTTTAAGGAACTTGCAGCTTTTGGACAGTTCCTCATAGAGCTGGAGCCTTTTTTGCAAAGTGAAAAGTTCATTCTATTTCTGCAGTAACAGGAATTAGTCTTTATTATTATGAACTTTGAAATCTATGAATTCTGAGCTTTAGAAATCTCTTTCATTTTAGAGACTAACAACTGAAAGGTGAATACATTTTCATTTTGTCACAGTCTGTGGCAGAAGGAAAATTTCTTGAAATATATAAAAATAATATCATAAAACTGATACTATAAGAGAGTATGATAACATTATGCCGTTGCCTTCGGTGAGATAGACACTTTTTTTTTTTTCCTATGACAAACCTGAGACAATCCACTTTGAGAAACAAACAAACAAAAAACAACAACAAAAAAACAAATTCCTCTCTTCCTCTCCCAATTACCCTAACATATTCAAGAAACAGCAGTCCCAAAACATAAATCCTACAGGTAATATTCAAGGGGGAAAACGCAAGAGATTCAGTGACTGGAGAAGAGCTGTAAGAATACTTTTACCAGTGAGTCTAAATTGTAATTCAAGCTAATTAGCTCAGGTACTTTCATCATGTCCTTCTAGGCACCTCTCCAGGGTATAAGGCAGGGCTGCATAAAGGCAGCCACTCAGGTCCTGGGAATAGTATGGCTGTGCCAATGCTGGTTTAGGCTTTGCAGTTAGCTTGTATTTTGGCACTGTTTGCTGCACAGTAAAAGGGTGACTCCAGTCTTTAACCTCTGCATACTTTGGGCCTCTCACAGCCAGTAGAACATTAATACTCAGACTTGTATCCTGGTCATTGCTAGCCAGTCTTCAACCTTTTGATCAGGATAAGAAGGAGTTCATCCACAGCTTGCTGTCTTATATGCTGCATATAGCAACTGTCATTCTCTTCACCCCAAGTGAGACAAGGTACAGGCAGACTTTCTGTTCACATCATGATGAGGTATGATTTAAAGATCAAAGCCGAAATTTCCTTAAGTGGTATATTCTTTATTGCAGCGCTGGATGCACGGGGGATCTCTCCACCTATCGTGCAGGTCCGAAGTAACAAACCATCTTATATTTATACAGCAAAACGATGAATATTCTATTAATGACTATACATATTCATTACCTAAACCCACCTACTCTCCCTTCGTATGCTAATTAGCTTATCAGTCCTTGCGCTTGTGTAAAGCCTTCCAAGAATTGTGGGCTGGGGTCTTCGGGCCGTGGGCAGTGGTCTTTGGGAGGAAGACCGCAGGTCTTCCTCGTGATGCACTTTTCACCTTTTGCTTAAAAAATGCCAGGTAGGATGAATCAGTTGTTTTCCAAGCTGAGATGGCTTTCGGCCTAACTGAGGGTCGGCAGATAACGGGATGTCTCAGTTAACAAGACATAACAGAAGGTTGACTCAAGTTATCTCAAGTCTCAGCCTGACTGAGGGTCGACAGATAACGGGATGTTTCAATTAACAAGATGCTTCAACATAACAAAAGGTCGACAGATAACAAGATGTCATCTATTTTGTTCTCATTAATTTTTAACTACAAGATTTATTCTATCCTAAAGTGAGTCTATACAATATCAGGTAATGTGAAGTAGACTTACCTTTTTCTTCCTTCTTACATTTTTATCTTTGCACTCTTGCTACGTGAAATCTCAGAGCATTTCAGACTGGCTTTGGCTTTTTTTTTTTTTTTTTTTTTTTTTCTTGGAGGGAGAGAACATATTTCTAGTAGTGTTTTATTCTGGAGAAGAAACAAAGCAGATATGAAAACTTTCTAGATATTAGATCTGGTTTTCTGCAGTTTTCTGACCTGGGTTAGAAAAGTCTGTGTGGGGAAGATTTTTAGGAGTGTCTCATCAATCTAAGTGTGAGAATGAAGACAAGTAAAAGTCTTCTGGGGTCTCAATCTGACCCCAGAAAATAGAGTCTCACACCATTCCTTTTTTTTTCTTTTTCAGATTCACATAAACAATATGTATAAAGTATATGTAAAATCTTGTAGTTACATATTGCATTTAAAGCAATGAAAATCTAGGTCTTTGCCTAAAAGCTTTTGGCAGGTACATGAGGCTCCTGTAAGCTGAAGCTGTCAGTTAAAGCCTGCTTGCCAAATCTAGAGCTTAGTTGCCAAAAACTCTTGACTGAACAATGCTGGTATTGGATAGAAAGGAATGATCTGTTTAAAACTTTGTTCCTCTGGCTACTTGCCTTTTTTTTTATATTCAAAAGTTTCTCCTGGGATGCTGAGGCCTCTGACTGGGTGCTGAAATCCAACAGGTACTCTAGGATGCTTTAGTCTTATTGATTTCAGTAGATGGTAGAAAGAAGTGTCTGTGAAGAGAGCGCCTGTGTTGGCAGGCACAGATGGAAGTGAACAAGCTCTGCATGCCCAGCTTCTGCCAACTCTAATTTGAAAAGCACGTCAAGCCTTGCTGAGAAGTACTTTATCACTATGCCAAAAGGCATGAAGCTGCATTAACTCTCATCCAGGTGTCTTGCTGGCTGACAAGCATGCATGTCTTTGTACACTCCTGCAGAAGAACCTTAAGAGACAGATTTAATATATATTCCTTTATATATGTGTGAAGATCTCTTTGTCTGAATTTGCTCTTTCCCTGTATACAACGATGAAGTTGTACCCTAGTGAAATTCCAGGTCTTTGTGAGTTTTGTTTTTCAGTCATCATGATGTGAGGAGGGACCTACTCAGTACTACAGATGTAGAGACACAAGAGGGACTAATCATTTCTTTCTTCCACATTGTAAATTCAGGATGCTCTTGGGGCTTGGACATCAGGTTCTTCCAAATTTTAGACTTCTTAAAGTTCTAGTTGCTCGATAAAATGATGAATATATGGTTTTCTTTATAAACTTAATGTTTCACTGTGTTTTTCCAATACCAACATCAGACACATGCAAGCATCTCATTCAAGATTAAAAATTGTTCATGGTTGTTCCCACTTCTCAGTATCTCACTTCCAAGTATCTTACCTGTTTCATCCAATTACGGCTCTAATTGTTATCATTAGTGCTTTGTTGCAGCTGCAGGTTAATCTGTTTTTCACTGCTTTGCAGTTTATTAACAGTCATCTATCATATCTTCTGAAACATACAGGATGTGGTTTTTGGCTGTGGTACTAAGCAATTTTCTGCAGCTTTAGAGAAACTGCTAATTTTAGAGGACAGGAGATATTTTCTTTTAGATAACATATAAATTAATAAATATATGGACAAAGTTGTAACATCTCATTAAATTATATATACTAATATCAAGCATTTATAAAAGTGACACTTGCTGAAGTGTCTTATGCAATCTAGAAAGCATCAGAATTCTACATAAAGTCAGGAACTTAAGTTTTTTTTCTCAGCAGGCTCCAAGTATCTTCCTAAACCTTTTGAATCATTCTTTTGGTGCGCCTTTTTCTCTCCTCTGACTAGAAGCAGGAACATGGGTGAAATTGAAGACAGGAGACAGCTGATTGTGCTTTTTGAAGTCAGAAGTATAAATTTACAATCATCGTATATTTGCAAATATATATTTTCAGTATATCTAGATGCAAATCATTTCAAGAAAGAAATGCTAAACACTGTATAGCCCATCTAGAGTAAGAAAATGCAGCAGGCCTGAATTTTCATCCTTAGTTTCATTTGTGCTTTAGTCTCTTTGTATTTTGGGTACAGGAGAACATACATAATATTCAGAATATTTTGAGTAACAAAATGAAATATTGTTGTAGAAATAGCCTGAGTCATGAAACTTGAATATAAAGTGGGGTTTGAATGTGAGATATGGTCAGAATCAAAGTAACACATCAAATATTAAGGCTTCTGTTTTTCCTCTATTCAGATTTATATTTGATTGCTTAAGTTTTTGCATTCCTTCTTTTCTCCCAGCATTGCTTTCTACCTCTATTTAAGTCTCAATTTCTTCTTTTTCCAGGAGAATAATTAGATCACATGATTGCTTGGATAAAATAAACTCTCTGCTACTTTGAAATTTCTTAGAACCCCAGGCTTTGCTCACCATGAGAAAATGAAACAAACTTGCTCCCTGTAAAAATAAATGGGAGCTAACACCCACTGAGTATTCTTGAGAAAAATAAAGGAACTCCCATTGTTTTTAAGTTACAAATATTTGAAGTGTGGATATTTCTCTAAACTGAAACCTAAGATCTCTTGAAGCTGGTTCATCCCCTGCTGATTCTCCTATTCTGCTTCTCAAACTCACGTTCTGTCTTGCAAGGTTAGATAGCATATCTGCAAAGCCAAGTGGTTCCATAGGAGAATGGCTGCTATGTAATAAAATTACCTTCTCCTATGTTCCTTATAGGTCACATTGACCTATAAAACATAAATGGGAAATGGCCATTTAGCAGATTGTGGTGGATATTTGCTGACTTGCCAAGATCGCTGCAGTTGAATTTTCATTCATCGCCAGTGCATGTGGTCTAATAATTTTAATTTATTTCTTTTAAGTGAAACATTCTTGTGAGCCAACTTACTAAACCAGACATAAACATTTTTTTTTTCTCTACACAAGCGTATTTACACATTCACATAAAATGTGCTGTTCAAATGTGGATTTGTGTGAGGCAAAACGAACCAGTGCCTGAATGTGTAGGTTCGTGGTGGACTACTCCTTAAGGAAATTTTGAATGACTGCCAGCTATATTCCTACAACATTTACTGCAAAATCAGAATCGTGATATAGAAAGTTGATATAGGTTGACATTGGAAATTTTATCACCAGAAACAGTTCTATAACTAAAGTTGGTGTGAAAGCATGTATTTCCTATCCTACTTTTCAGTTGTCAGTGCTTTAAAAAGTTTAAATAATTGCCTTTGGACCTAACTAAAGGAAGATATTAATATATATATATATATTAAGAAAGGAAAAGAAAAAGAAATATCTACTATTCAGTACTGTGATTATAGAAAATATAGGTTTCCTAAATCATTTTAATGTGCAAATATTTCAGAAGGGGTGAACATCCATAACACTCTAAGTTTTTTGAGGTCTTAGCACTTTTAGTCTAATTTTATTTCATATATGCAACATGGCTTCCTGCTCAGAATGAAATGATTTTTTTCTGTTCAAATTACATTAAGGATGGAGAGTCCAGTGCAGTGAGGAGGTTCAGATTACATTTTTTTTCTGTCTGGTGAAACTTAAGACCTTTTCAACTTGTGGTGGTTCCCCAATCCCCTTTAAACAAGGAATGTTAAATATTTTTCATTTCAGGAAAAAGAAACACACACGCTGGAAAATAAAATCACTTTTACCTCACACTTAGCCAGCTAGCTCCTGTGAAAGTCAATGGATACATGTGGACTACTATGGTCTTGGTTAATGTTTCTCTTTCTTCATACTTTCAGGTCTCAGGGCTGGAACTTTCATCTAATCAGCAAAATTACCATTTTGCTTCCCTGCAATCTCTTCCCTCCCTCCCTCCCCCCCGCCCCCATTTATAATGGGAAGGAGAAAAAAAAAAAAAAAAGGAAAAAAAAAAGATTGTTGATTGGTTTTAAATTACTATTCTGGTAGCTCCAGAGAAAAATCAGTTATCCAAACTCAGGTTTCTGAGAGCAGCCAAATACTGTGACAAACAAGGAGCTACCTAGGCTCACTATGAAATTCAAGGAAAAAGACAAGTAGTTCCCAGCATTTCCAAAAAGAAAATTCAGTTTCAGGTAGAATTAAAGCTAGATGGACAAACATTTCCTAAGTAGAGATTGTGAATCTGGAAGTAAAACTGGAAGTGAGGTTACAGACAGAGAAGTTCTATCTTTCAGCTAAGTCAGCCCAATTTCTCTGTCACAAAGAGCAGAGAGGAACAAGAAGAGGAAAGCTGGTATCTGGGGTCTGAGCTTCAACAGACCGGTGCAATACTAATGTACAGTTCTCAAGAGGAGAGACTGAGAAACAGCTCAGAAAAATCTGATGGTTAGGAAACAAGAAAAGTGTGCAAGTCTGTGCCAAGTTTTTTCAAGGAGGATCTTAGCAACTACTTAGGTTCTGACACGAGCAGTTATATCTTTACAAGGCTCATAATGTACAGTGAGATTTTCCATAATTTGACTCAAAATGTGACATTGGGAATACCTGAAATCTTTAAAACTCTGGCCTTGTTTACTATGTTGAGCTATTTCTAAAATCTGGTCCCAGGTTTTGTTGCCCTGCTTTTGTGGAGGGTGAGCACATTGTAATTTGTTGAAGCTCAGGTTGCTGGCTTTGGTAGATAATGGAAATAAACTTGAATATGCTCTTTTTATTTGGGGCAAGATCTCTCTGAAGTCAGTGAAGACTGTCATGTAGAAGTATGCTCACTACTGTAATTAATATTTACAGAACCCTTGGAAATCAGTGGATCAAAGTAGTTCAAAGCGGTATCATTTATGCTTAAAGTACGAACATGTTTGCACATCTCTCTAAACTGCTCAAGGTTATACTGCAGTCATGATGGGTTGGGGATGTAGACAAGAGAAAAATCCCTTTGGTAGAACACACAGCATGGATTAATTTTGCCTCTGCATTTCGGTTTCACAGTTGCTTAAACAGTTATCACAGCAAAGGTGAAACTGCAATCCCTTGTCTAGTAAGCACACAATTTCTCTGAGCTTTGTTCTTAATGATCAGGTGGGCACTTCAGAAAAGTGGGAGGAAAACCCCTCACTGTTGTATCGGTAACTGCTGGAAGCACTCTCAAATTGCTGGGAAAAAGAGAGAGAACGCAGAAGTTTCCTCTTCAAGGGAAAATGCTATTTATTCCATGGCAGACCAGAGCACAGTAACACTAACGTGGAATACATGAACACACAAAGATCTTACTAACCACATTTTTAAAATGTGGAATTGTATTCAGCTTGACTGCATTTCCAGCAAAATACTTCAGCGGTTTCTGGCTAGAAAGAGATTATAAATCAGTCTTATGCTGGATGGGCTAATACAGCTCCTGTGCTTTCACTTAATGTAACAACTTGTTATTGAACTGGAGATCATAATCTATATGCCAAAACTCAACAAATATATTGGGAAATTGCTTATTTATTTATTTATTTATTTATTTATTTATTTATTTATTTATTTCCCCCCCAAGTGTCTAATACATTTTTGTTTTGACACGGAAGAAAATGTAAGCTAACTTATGGGAAAAGTTCCATGTAATAGTTAAGTTTTGACCTCTGCTTACCTCCATCCTTTTTCAGGTAAGTGGACACTGCTAAACCCAATGGACTGAGGTGAAATTTTAATTAAATAAATGCATTTTTAAATAAGTATTCATTATTTTATTTTATTTTATTTTATTTTATTTTATTTTATTTTATTTTATTTTATTTTATATTTTATTTTATTTTATATTTTTTTTTGGTGTAAAATAAAGCACATCTAGATCTGTAAATGAATAAGCAGCAAACCAGGCACCCCATGTGCTATCATAAGTAAAAATTCTATCAGAATTTCTAATTTATTTCCCTCTGAAAGTCTCCCAGTCTCCCACATCTATGTATACAGGTCACAGAAAACGTAATGCTCCATTTCCACTTTGGTTTAGTATTTGCTTTTCTACTTTTTTTTAAGAATATCGCATGTTCCAAACTTTAATATTTTAAAAATCACCTTGTTGATGGCTTTGTTTACCCCCAAATCTGTAACCTGCCCCCTTTGGCTGACTGAAAAAGTCTGATCCTTATCTTATGGTCAACCCTTTCAAATTGCTAAACCAGGAAATGAAGGGAGTTGCTGTGGTCCCTGGGTAGACAAGGTGAGGCAAGGAGGCAGAGCCTCACTGCATGCAGTTTTGCATCTATAAGTATTTGTACAGGTCCACTCACAGTCATAGTGTAATAGACGGTATCTACACTATAGTAGAGATAACTACATTTTATAGACCCTCACTCCATGATAAATCTCACTGAAATCAATTTGGAGCACTTAAAACATAGGGGAGCATATAAAAGGCCTTAAAATGCACAAGACCTAATGCTTCACTTTTCTGACTCTGTGCCAGTGCTCTGGTTCTTGGACTCCATTAGCATACCTATGCAGTGAGGTTACCTTAATTGCCTACCTTTTGCAGACTTAAAACTAATGAGGTTGCTACTCATATGACATACCTCTTAATTCTGGAGACCATCCAGTCAACTTTTTAATGTAGGCAAGCCAGCATGGCAAGAGACAACATAAAGTGTGTTATATTTGTGTGTTTTTTTTTTTTTTTTTTTTTTTTTTTTTTTCCTACAAAAACAATAAATTTCTGTCTTAAGTTTAGGAAAATTATTTTGAGGAAGAGACAGTGTTCACCAGAGGACAGAGTATAGTCCAGAAATCCATTTCATCCCAGCTTGGGGCTGTCAGTCCCTGCCCCAACACTGCTATAGGTGGTTCTGGGTCCTTGGTCTGGGTCCTGGTCCTCTCTCCTGCTGTCCTGGCTCTTTGACTGGATTTTCTCAGTGGACTCTGGGCTACCCTGCAGGTAGCTTTGTCTCTGGCTCTGACTGTAGTCCTCTCCCCTGAATAGACCTCAGATCTGTGTTCCAGCCCTATCTTCATCTCTGGTCTTTCAGAAAACTTGAGACTGCTTCAGAAAGCATCCTCAAGCATCTTATTCCACAGCATTTTATGTTTTGGGTGTACCTGGTGGGACCACTATCAGAACTCACAAAAAGTGAGTGAAACACACTGATGATAAAGATACCATGAAGAAATGAAATATGGTCAGTATGGAAATTTTGCTCTCTATCAGGACAGCGTGCATTAGAATGTGTATTATCTAATATAGAGGAGCTATGTCACCAGCTGAATCATCATATTGCTAAAATCATTTATATGAACAACACTCTGCAAAATTAATCTGATATATGTTGTTACATTCTAAGTAAAGGACATATATAAAGAAGGAAAAAGATCTCTTTCTAAACAAACTTGTTACTAGGGGATTCAAGAACTTCTGTTGTATCAGCAACGCTGTGGTGTGTAGCACCACAATTATGTTAATACATTACATTAAGAACTCTTTCACATGTTGTCAAAAAAAAGCAGTATAGGTAAGCTTTGGTACTAGGCATGTAAGAGGATGTAAGAGGTGCAAGGTCAGTAATCAAGCTGAACAGCAAGAAAACAGTGATGTGCTTTACTTCAGGTTATCACCATACAATTACAGACAGAATCTCTGTTAGAAGATTCTTTAATATTAGAAGGAATGAAAACAAATAAAATCTCCACAGAGCAGAGAAAATGCATCCACTCCCTACCAACTCTCTAATTTATAAATCCAGAAAGCGCCTAATAAAGGAACAAGGAACTAATTCTTTTACACATTTTTGATACCTACCTCCATAATGCATTACTTTTTTTTTTTTTTTTTTTTTTTTTTTTAATGGAGTTGCTTATAGAAAGAATACCAAGTAAATTATTAAAAAATAGATTTATTTATTTTTTTTTACCCACCAGCCAAGATAAGCACAATCTGTGAAGCTTAGTTTGAGAGTACATGAGTTTTGACAAATACAAGTTATGCTTTCTTATTCTTCTCCTCTCCCCTGGAATTTTACCAATTTAATTTATCTAAGGTTTTGAAATGAGAGGGAGGAAAAAACAGCAAACCTTACAGCTAGCAGGATGTTAAGTATTTGTAGTTCTGTTTTTATTTTTTAATTGAATTTTAATTGATTGGTGAAAGTGCAATAGCAATAGAAGTCCACTCAGTAAAACAAGTACTAGACCACATCAGCAAGGAAAAAACATCAAAGTATGATTTTTTGCCAGTGTGTGTGTCTGCAGTGACAATTGGCAGACTAAGCATGTAATTCATTCTCTGGTTTCTTTATCAAGGCTGTCAACAGTGATAATAATTAGGACTAATTGTAGTAGTGAGGTTAATTATCAGAATGCCTATGCATTATGAAGGGGTGATGTGCTTAATGAACTTTGGTTGCTAGTGACCCAATGTTCTGTATTACTCACAGATCTAGTTTTTATTTATCTACATTTACAAGCATGAAGAGCCCATTTAAGTCATTTTATAAGTCATTTAACTTTTCATTGGTATAATCTATGCCAAAGATTTCAGCAAATGATTTTCTCTCTCGTGTAATACTTGGGTGAGAAGACATCTTCTGGAAAGATATGATACTTCAGTCTTCAAGTGACAGAATATCCATTGTGT
The DNA here is from genome assembly GCF_047663525.1 of Anas platyrhynchos. Classification (NCBI taxonomy): domain Eukaryota; kingdom Metazoa; phylum Chordata; class Aves; order Anseriformes; family Anatidae; genus Anas; species Anas platyrhynchos. The sequence continues at coordinate 87,601,813 of NC_092588.1, read as the reverse complement.
CTATTAGAAAAGTTTTCACATGACTGATTACCATTGCTTTCTCTGAATTATAAGTATCTTTTATTATACTTTAAACCTGATACACATAACAGTCTGCAGACCTGACTCAGGAAAGTAGAGACTAAATAGCTCACTAGACTAAATAGTTCAGCTTCAGTCTGAACTAAAGACATTTCAAGGCAGGTGATATTGAGGTTCAAATCACAGAATCACAGAATTGTTTGATTGGAAGAGACCTCCAAGATCATTGAGTCCAACCTATGACCTAACACTAACCAGTCCTCCACTAAACCATATCGCTAAGTTCAACATCTAAACGTCTTTCAAAGACCTCCAGGGATGGTGACTCAACCACTTTCCTGGGCAGCCCATTCCGATGCCTAACTACCCTTTTGGTAAAGAAGTTCTTCATTATATCCAACCTAAACCTCCCCTGGCTGGGTGAGTTAATTGCTTAATTCAATTCAAAGCTATCACTGAATGATGATATAATGTAAATGAATAGACATGAGCAGAGGGGAAAAGAAGTGCTGAATTGTTTTAATGTAATGACTGAAAGTCACAGCAAGCTAAATGATTTAAGATTATTGTGCCATCACAGTCTGAAAACATTAGTCTGATCACTTTCCCCTTTCTGGAAATAGTTATAAGCAGATCAAAAGGCCTTTAACTATATCCATATTTAGTATTAAAAATTCTTTTCTTAATGGTCTATAACTGGGAACAGTATTAACTCTCTTGTACTTGTCAAAAATGTGAGACAAAGTTGTTTCTGCTCTGTGACTGAAAAGGTGTACAAGTATTTCTTTCAAAAAAATTTACTTGCCTTTAGCAACAAAAGAAAATCTATTTCATTATATTTCTTTTTTCTCAAAAGAAAATTTTAAAAATATATCTTTCAAAAAAAGCAAGCACAAAACCTATAGAGCTACAGTAAACAGACATTTAAATGCCTAGCAATTCTTCATTACTCATTCAACTTTATTTACATACTTTAGCCTTTGTAGCATGAATAGACTTCTTGAATAAGATGGTATGTGTATATAAACACACTACTGAGTGATATATTCACCTTTTAATATAAGTAATGGGCCTGATATTCAAGGAGATGTAGAATTAGTCACTTTCAGTTTTGCTGTCTTAAGCTGTATATAGAAGTGCAGTTAAGTACAAATTCTATAGATTTGTGGCTGTCAGTGTGAAAGCAGAGAACATTCAGTCTTGTGTTATACAAGCTAATGCTGAAGGAGGGTGGGGGGCGCTGGCCCAAGCTGGCTTTCCATAGGAAGTCCATCTTTTCTGTCAAGGGCTTGTTATCTCTCTGAGGTTCATTAGTTTAGGAATAACACTGTATAAAAGCAGGTAGAGTCTGTTTGGATTGGTGCATCTGTGAGTGTAGCTGAACTGACTGGGAACTGTGGTGGCTCAGGAAATTTCCCTTCAAGATCCCTTGCTTATAACAATGACTGGAAATGACTGGACCTACAAGACTTCCAGTAACCTGGCAAAAACCCTTCTATTCAATTTCGTACCTTGCTTCAGATCTAATATAGCTTGGAGGTCACTGCAGATATACAAAATTGTTCAGAACTGGGATATCATTTAAGCCCACCTTTGTAATGATTAATCAATCTGCTTTTAATACCTGAAGTTCATCTTTCAAATTTTTATTCCATTTAACTTCTTTTTGATGTATTACCTTATCAGTTCTTCCACAGGCAAAATTTCTATTATTTTAAAGAAGAGATTTTTCTAATTATATTATGTTACAGAAAAAATGCTTGTCCATCCAATGTGCTTCTGGGTGTGTTTAAAATCTAATCAATATGTATAGTGAGATATACGTTTATTTGCAAGCAAGCTGTCTCTGTATACTTAGGCTGCTATGAAACCTTACAGAAATTTAAACAGAAACTGGGCCTTGAGCCCAGGAAAACTAAACCATTGCTGCCAAAAAACAATATATGGAAACATTATACATAATACCAAGTAGTCTTGTTAGCTTCATGCTTGCAAAATCTTTTCTTAGCAATGATGTCTCTTAAGTGTCCTCAGACTGATTCTGCTTGTAAGAAAGCGTATAGGCCTTTACTGTGAGTTATCCTGTGCTCTTCCAAAGCTCAGGGTTGCAAAAACAGAGCATTACTTGCCTTTTGTCTCTGAAATATGTCTAAAGCCATGTCTTTGCCACTGAAAATGATTAAGTTTCAGTGCCCACTCTGCAGTCCCTCAGAGAAGACGAATAGAAGGCACTATGTGTAGTTCAGACCCTTCTGTCAATGGGAAAATCCAAAACGTGTGTTTTCTGTTCTTGAGGTGGAAAGGACTCAGTTCAATAGTGGGTAAGGTCAGCTGCAGGCAATGCTGAGGTTGTTCAGGGAAGATCATGCTACGAGTTTTGTTCAATAAATAATTATGCTCTTCACAGAATCACAGAATCACAGAATTTCTAGGTTGGAAGAGACTTCAAGATCATCAAGTCCAACCTCTGACCTAACACTAACGGTCCTCCACTAAACCATATCGCTAAGCTCTACATCTAAACGTCTTTTAAAGACCTCCAGGGATGGTGACTCCACCACTTCCCTGGGCAGCCCATTCCAATGTCTCACAACCCTTTCAGTAAAGAAGTTCTTCCTAAACTTTTTGCATGGTTTGTTTGATGCCTTTGATCACAGAAATGAACCCTGTGGTTGTCTCTGTTCATTTGTTGTTTTTTTTCCCTCCTGTTTACAAATGACTGACTCACCACTGTGTGATCCTGAGGGGTGCTCAATCTAACAATGGAGTGAATCAGCCAAAACAGTCATGTCCTGCTTTAAAAGAGCAGAGAATGCGTATTCAGAAACACCTTAGCTTCAAAAAGCAAAATGCTTGCATTGCTGCATGCTAGAGTCACAGGGGGAAAGAAGCCTGCCTTGTGGTAAAGAGCTGGTGGTACACTTGAGTAAGGATTTTGGTACTTGTACCCTGTGTTATTTGCAAGCTACTGAGAAGTCTTGCAGGAAGCAGATATTTTCAGGTACATTTGAATATATGGAAACTTGGCATGGTCTATCACACACCACGAAATAAGATCAAAGACAAAACCTGAGCTATGGTGCAGGAGTAGAGGATACTAAACACAGAACAACATTGTTTAATTGATGTTGGCAATTGAGGGATTTTTGTGCGTCCTGCAACAGGCAATAAGAGGGTAGGTAGGCTTTACAGAAAGAAAATGTAGTTTTATTTGTGACAATGCAGTTTTATTTTTGTTTCATCTTATCTACACATCATGCAGGATTTTGAAATCTCTACATAGTCAAAGCACAACAATGAATGCATAAACTGGAAATTTCAGTCTGGTCTCAGCCCAGCATTTCATACAGTTTTAACTTCAAGTTCTCCTTCTCCTTTCTTTTTTTTCTGATACTAACACTTGCACAAGTTTCACCTTCAATGTATTAATTTTTTTCAGTGGCACAGAATGGATAGATCAAGTATGGATCAGGTGATCATTGGTTTATTGGTATCTCAAGATAATACCACTTTGAATGGTATAACATTCAAACAGAATGTCTACACCAGATAGGACAGAGGCATAACACCAATTAAATATAACACATTGTAGACCTAATTTCCACAGTTTCTTGCACCTTGTCAATTAGTATATGAATGTGAACACAAACTGCAGTAAAATGCTTCCTAACAGAATACAATATTTTACAGAAACTTTAAGCAAACTGAAATGTTAAAAGTGATGCCTGTTTGAGGAACTGGATGAACAGGCTGGATGAACCAGTAAAAGACTGGTTTCAGAATGCTTATAGCTTCTTGAATTAACATCACATGTAGACAAGTAAATATATTCGATAGAAAACGGCCATACAGGCTGAACAAATAAAATTTCATCCATTAAAGTTAGAAGAAGAAACATTTCCATAGCTTAGAAGTTTGCAAAATAATTCCAATTCAAAGTCCATATTCACACTTGGAAATTGATGCTTTTATACACATGTTTTTATGAAAATACTAGGAAGATGACATCTGAAAATGAATCCCTGAATATTTCTGGTAAAATATAACTGTATGAAGTTCAATTGACTTAAACTAATGTTACTGTAATTCTATAGGATATAAAACAGCTAAAAACTGTTCACTTGAAGAATTAGCTCTGAATGAGCTAACTCCAGTTAAATCCACTGACCAGTGCTAAAATTATTGTTCAGTGTTATATCTTGAAATTTCAGACACTCCAATTTCTTTTTTTATCCTCTGATTCTCCTTTTACAATCAAAAGCACATATAGTTATTCAGAGGGAGAGCTGAAAGAGCACAAACCACATTGAAATATTTATGTATTTATTTTTGAGACACCTACACAAAATCAACTTAATGAAGCCACAGGACAATTATTTAGTAATTTCTAGACTTTTGCCTTTACTGGGCCTGCTGACATCTGGAGACTGACTGTCACTCATTGTAATCTGCCTTTTCTTCATTACTTAGCAGAGCTTTATTTATTTATTTATTTATGGATGTGAAGAATTCATTCACATAGTATTTAAAGAAAAAGAAGTCCTATACAATGAATTAATAAGGGTGTTCTGCTGATAATATTATTTCATTTTTTGATTAACATTCAGGAGCCTCAATCAAGCAGTGTGACATACATAAGCAACACCAGATCCTGATATGAAGAACTTATCTCACAGACTACAGCAGATACTGCAGACAAACAGGTAAAGAAAGGATTTGTGGAAGAAGTTGTGAAATGACCTTGGCTAGCACAAGTACAGCTCCAATTATGTGGAAACTGAAACAATAGCAGCAGCTGTCATTAATTAGGTATTTCTGCGTAAAGGTTGTGCAAGGCTTTCTGGACTGAGTTCAAACTGATTTGGTTAAATTTTCTGCAGGAGTCATATGCTGTTTCTGACTTGCTACTGAAAACCTACTTCCAGCAAGTCCTGTGAAGTCCTCTCTTCTCAAGATTCCCCCACCTCTAACTGACCTGCACCCTGCGGTGGGTCTGGCAGCTTCTCCTAATTCAAGCCTGTATCCAGAAAAGTTGTGGTCCTTGCCATGACCTGTTCCTTGACATGTTTCTCCTTGGGAACAGAATGAGATATGTCACCTGCACATAAGTGCTGTTTTGCAAGTCATTTGTTTCAACAGAATAATATTGTGTTATCTAATAACAATAAAGCAGTCAGTCATTCTTCTGAGTTTCCAAATCTCTTTTAGGTTTGATTAAGCAGAGAAAATGCTGTAGTATGAGCTGCTAGGTCTTTCTGTCAAGCTCACTAAGGCTATCTGATGATAATACACCCTGATAGCAAATACTTTAAACACAGCTTTTAGTCACGACTGAATTAGTTTGTGAGGTAGTATTTATTTATTTGGGATATAATGATAAGACTCAATTTCAGCAGATTTAGCTACCATGTAGCACAATACTAAGATGTACTAAGAGAGCAACCTGGGATCCTAGATTGTAACGACTTCACAAGTAAAGACTTTACTGGTTACAGGTATCTCCTGCTTAGCACTTTCTGCTTTCTGCTTCTTGTGTGGTGGTGTCTTTTCTAATTGTTAGTCATAAATTGTGACAAATCAGCTCAGATTTACCAGTAGATTTGTTTAATTATACAGGCTAAAATCACAGGCAGTCTTGTGAACACTTTTTTTTTTTTTTTTTTAAAAATCTTACAAGTAGACATTCTGGTCTGTTCTTGTGAAATTGTCTTCTACAAGAGTTTTATAATAGCAGATGTAGAATCCCTCCTGTGAATCCTACCTTGCAAATCTGTATTTCTGGCTATTGGATTATATATCATAGTCTAAAAGATTTAGATTTCCAAACCCTTGTGGAAGTGCAGGAATTTGTCTTGCTTAGAATGAAGTGGTTTCTCTCTGTCTTTGTGTATTTAATTTGACTCATGGCATTCTGCAGCATTTTATACAGTGGTAGAAAAGTGAATGTGGAGAAGTCTGGAATTTTGGGTCCCTTCCCCCTCCCAAAAAAATAAACCAAACCAAACAAAAAATCAGATAGGGTGTCTCCTCATTTTTATTTATTTATTTATTTTTTATTTTTTATTTTTTATTTTTTATCACAAAGGCAAGAGACTTGAAGAGTGAGTTCCAGTTCCAAAGAAGCCTGGCCCACTCGTTGGCCCGGTTTTTACTGTTCCACACATGCCTTCTCCATCTGCTCTGTATAAACACTTCTTCCTTTAAAAAAGCATAGTCAGACTTTATTTTTCAGCTCAGTTCAGTGACACATACTCTGTGTGAGTTGAAAAGATTCATTTCCCTTTCTCTTTTGAACAGTGTAGCTGGGGCCACCTCTCAGCCAAATCTCTCAACCACTTCTGGCAGCAACCAGAGTTGCATAGTTTCACTGCTTCTGGCCAATGCACTGCATTCATTCAGTACTTGTCTTCACCTTTCTTGATATGGCTCTGCCTCTAAAGAGGCATAATTTAACCACAATTCTGCTACTCTCCTTTGTTACATTTATCTAGATTGAATTACCTTCTCTGCAGGTGATATGTCTCCAGCTACACTATAACAAAATGGAAAGGGGCTGAAAGCAACTGAATGTACTCGTAATTTTTCAGGGTAATGAGCAAGGCCAAAGTACTATCGAAATAGTAGAGCTGGCTCCAAAAATTGCTGACACAGAAGTAGTATTTTTCTATATCAAACCCTACTGCTCACTTTATGCTATTTTATCGTACTGTTTGATGAACTACTGCTAGAAATCTGTGTACAGCAGGCTAGTTCCAGTCATTCTCATCTTGGAATGCATAAGAAATGAATAACTGAATTTTTCTAAAGATCAGAAAAACAAACAAACAAACAAACAAACAAACAAAACACACACACACAAAAAACAACAACAACAACAACTTTTGGGACACCTCACTGTCCCATTCTGTAGTGTTTTTTTTTGTTTGTTTGTTTTTTTTTTTTGTTTTTTAAAAAAAATCTTTTACCATCTTTGATAGCTCATTAATCTTTTGCAAATACCGGAGAAGATCTTTTATTTAGGCTAAGAATGGTTTCACTTCTGCAAAAAGTGAAACAAAGTTATTTTACAGCCCTTTGTACACTTTTAAGTCAACTAAGATGATTTTTAAAATTAAAAGATCTGTTGTGGCAAAAAAAATAATAAATACTTCTACCAATATTGTATGGGATGAGTGAAACCTTAAACATTAAGAGTTTACATCTTCACTTAGAATAAAAGTGCATCAGTTTCAATGACTAAATGGAACAGGTCAATGAATCTTCCTCTAGGCAGAATATGACCTATTTTCCAGAAGGTGAATTGGTAAATCTTCAATATTTTCTTTATTTCTCCACTGAATGCACTAACCTGTGGTAAATTTCTTTTTAAGCACTGAACAAAAAATTATTAGATCCTTAGAAGTATTTCTGTTATCTTAAACATTGAACTATCTGAAAGTTTCAGAAACACAAAGTTTTATAATAAACCTTTGCAATAATTTGTCATCTCCATTTTGCAGATAATTTCCTAAAGTAGAGAAGAAACTAAGGAATTTGTTTTGTTTCCTGAGCACGGGCATTTAGAGAAATACAAAGGTACCCAGGGCATCCACATTAGGGGAGCAAGAACATTTTTCTGTTTGGTCTTTCTCTTGAGGTCTCAGGTATTTTAAGAAGCGTGAAGTTCATATGGGCAACCAAGTCCTCCATGTCCTTTAACTTGTCCTTTAATTTATGAAGAGCAGTTTGAATTGTATTAACACTGACTTTGTTCAGTCACAGCTTCTGTTGACTGTTTGCAGAAATGGGTAATGAGGTCCTAGAGCCTTCCAGGTGAGCATTCAGTCTCTGAGATAGACCCCAGCTGCTCCTTTAACACTGACAACCTCCAGGACTCGCTTCTCAGGACTCCAAGGAGCCAAACCCAGAAACACCTGATGTCTGCAAGCTAGGTTTTATGAGGCACATCCAGGAACTGCAGGCAACTCAGCCCCTCCTAAGCCTCAGGCCTGTGTTGGGGTTAGGATGTGAGCACTGCTCTTGCCTATTTGCAGAGGCAGGTTTCCTAGGTCTTCTCACAAATTCTCTCAACAGTTACCATCATAGTCCTGAGGACACCATCAGCTCTTGTCCCTGCCCAGGGACCAGGACCTTATGTCAGCTCAGGGGCTGTCAGCCCCTCTCGCAGCAAGGCCACAGTATGTCAATGCTCCAGCTCACCACAGCCCCGTCCTACCTATTTGAGACTCTCAGCTCAAGAACATGATTATTCCATTTTCTTTCCATGTAAATGCCATCCAGAAAAATAGGAAAACTGAGGCATGCGCAATAAACATACAAAAAACTAGCGTCTCCTATATACTAAGACTATACTCAGATGCTTTCTGATGTGGTTGTGCCCTGCCGAAACAACCAGCCTCTCCAAGACAATGTTGGTAGTATAGCACTTAAACAGTGGAGGAGTGTGTGAGACATTGATTTCTAATTCTCTATAAAGGATACTGAATTTAAGCTGGCAGCATATCTTCAGTGTGTATTCTCTCAACACCAAGCTATGTATGAGAAGTGTGTGCATGGAGGGAATTGCCTTTTCTAGTGGTTCAGTGAAAGATCCCATCAGTTTTCACTTTTCTTTTTAAAGGGAAATACTTAGAAATCCATGCCAAAATGGGCCTCAAGGCTATGAAACCCACAAGAGATCTTCAAAGGTGCTTTTTTACAGTTCAGAATAAAACATCTATTTTGTAAAAAAGATGTGAGAATAAAGAAACACAGCTGTCCCTATTAGCTTCCACTTATGGCCTGCTCAGTGAACTTCCTTTCTGTAGCTTCCCTTTAAAGTTTTAGTTCCCTCCTTTTACAGGGAAGTGGATGCATGTATCTAGCATGTATCTAGCTTGATGTGATGTTTCATTGGAGGAAGGATATTACATGATATGAAATGAGATTGTGATTTTTAAGTTTCACCTGTAAATCTAACTGACAATGGTGTGCTCCTTTCTGAGACCTATACAGGCCTGTTGAACATTTCAGTGAGCCACAGAGTAACACATGCTGTAATGCAGTCCAATTGCAGTATTCATGCCCATACAGCTTAATTTAGTTTGCAGAAATCAAGCGCACTCTGAAACATCGTTACTTTGTCTAAGTGAAAAAAATTAAATGAAATAAAATAAAATAAATAAAATAAAATACAATAATAAAATAAAATAAAATAAAATAAAATAAAATAAAATAAAATAAAAATCCTTGAAAGACTCTTTCACTGAATAAATTTATGTGAATGTCAAATGATAATTGATGGAACAGCACCAGACACTGAACATGCCATCCTAGTCAAGAGAGTGGAGAAAAGTACTTCACACACTTCATTTTTGTGTCTGGTTGTTGGTAGGTGTACACATGCTGTGGAGTCTAGGACCTTTTCCCAAGGTGAAATGTTATGATTTTATTGAAATCTTTACTGAATGATTTGTCTTCCCTACACCAGCTGAACAGATTTTCACAAATGGTGGTAAAGATTGATGTGCTAGCCCTATTAGTGTAAACTATCTGATGGTGAAGTCTCTGGGGGTAAGGACAAACTCAACTTTGCATGTCAGGGCTTAAGATGGCTGCTGTGCTTGCAGAGGCCCACTCAAGGCAGAGCGTGTCCAATGATGCATCACATAGAGCACAGGCTGCCTCAGAGAGGATGGGGCAGGGACAGTCCACATATTCACTGCTTGTACATTATGTCTGAGTGTATGATTGATGATTTAACTCTCACTGCAAGATTGTAGTTAATCACTGGGTCTCATTACAAATGTTTTCTTAATTCAAAATATAGCTATTTTGCAGAGAGAGATGTCAAATTTCACCTCCAGGGTTCTCTCTAAGGGTAGTAACCTGTGTTTGATCAGTAATCATTTTGAGGCTGTCAGTTCTGTTCTCCCTGGATGTCATTTCTGTCTTCAACATTTTTATTTTTATTTTATTTTATTTTTTTTTTTTTTTTTCTGCTCAATCTCCCTATAGCATTTTTTTTTTCTACAGTAGCTTTTTTCATGTTTCTTGCCCGCATGTCTAAGGCTTCCAGAGCACTGACAGAGAGTCTAACAACTGAATAACAAATGACATCCAGAGCAGTGTGTGTATTTAGAGTGAGAGTGAGGATGTCTGATAACACTTGATACAAAGGGATTTTTCATTTCACAGGATTGTAGGACACAATTCACGTATCTTCCTCTGGGAGAAGTGGGCTTCAAAGAGTTGTTTTAATGCTGGCAAAAAATGCTTGTGTAACTTAAACCTTACATTTTCTTTGCAATAGTAACAATTTGCTCTAAAATAAAAAGCTGCTTTTGAGCATGCCAGTTTCTTTGTTCTGAAGCTCTTAAAGGACGAACTGCAGCAGCTATTGCTTTCACACTAATGATTGCTACAAGGAAGGACTTAATTTTGTGATTCATAAATATCATTAAACTCTAATTTATAAACAAGATCCTTTCAAGATAGAAAGTACCCAATCAGGACAAAACAATTAGAATTTCTACGTTGTGGTGTTTACGTCGTGGTGGTTTTAGTATAAATTCATTATGTCTGTCTGCACATTTTCAATCTTATGGTTGCCATTAGGCTGTATTAATGAGAACACGACACTGAGCCAATCTTAGCAACAGCAGCTGTACCAACAAAATGCTCTCCTGAGGAATATTGATTTCCCTTCTTGGATATACTTAAACAAAGGCTGGTACTGCAGACATAACCTGTATGTGCTTTAGTCTTCTGAATCTTACTACGCCATTGCCTTTTATTTAAGGGAGAGAATTATTCTGCACTTGGACAGAGGTGTTGCCTGAGATGCATAACCTTAATACATGTAGGTTACTTAATTGTAGATCAGTGAGATAAACCTTTATTTATTTATTTATTTATTTATTTATTTCAGAAATATGCTTTTTTGAACAGACTATTGGAACAATTACATTGCTGACATTTTCTCCTTGCTCCCCTCAAACAAACAAACAAACAAATGAAAACTAGTACTTTTGGGGAAGGACAAAAGAGAGCACAGAACACAGAATACTGAGCTCCTGGGAGTGGAAGTTGGTCTTGTTGTCATGAAAAAAATGAGTGGTGAATGAGTGGTGTTTCTGTAAAAGCTTCAAAATGGCTGTTTGGGATTCTCAGTGCCTGTTGCCTTTGGTGCACGAGACACTATGTCAACTGTGCCTATGTTTAAAGATTACTGGAGAGGTAGGCAAATACAGGACAGTAAAACTGATAACTCTTCTTGAAAATGCTATTGATACATTTGACATAGTGGGATTTATAACACTCCATCCTCTGCATACACTGTAAGCATGTGCTGTTTAATTTGATGACAACTCTGAGAGTCTGAAAAGTGTCCTGAATTTCAATATGAATTAAATATCTGTTTTTGAGACATTTGATATGCTTCTGCACAGGCATTGATATACAAGATATGTGTTACTCAACAAATGAAAACAACATCTGCAAATATGTTGAAGAGGGCATTGTCTGAGTAGTGGCACTTACGTGTGCCTATTCTGATACCTATATATTAAAAGTTAAAAAAAAAGTTTTTGCTTCTTGCTGAACTACAAGAAAGCCAAAATCCAAGCTCTAGCAAAAATCAGACCGACATTTCTGCTAAGACAAACAGATAGGGTAATACTCTTGGGCTAATTTCTCAGTGTCAGCAAGGGCATTCTTTTTGCATTCCAAGTGCTGAACTGCTGCTCTCCACAAAGGCCCACTTCAGCTCTCAGGCAGCCGTTAAATAGACCGTCAGCAGGAACACCACCGCCAAAGTGAGGGCATGAGGGAGCTGTGGCCTCTGTCACATGCAGTGTTGGAAATGGTGGTGATGGAGAGGACAAACTGCAGGACAAATGTCATCACTACTGTTTGAAGTTACATGCTCAGAACTTCAGCACAGGTAGGAAGGATTCAGAGGGGCTACTCAGGGTTAGGTTCCATGGTGGCTGCTGTTCATTTTGCATCTTTGCCTTTTGTTTTGTCAAAGAATGCATGTTTATAACCAGAAGCAGTATTTAATTTCTGGGGAAGGAGGCTGAGGGTTTCTTGCCCTGGCTGTTGCATGCTGGGTCACGCCGACCATTATGGAAGAAAGGGGAGATTGACCCTCTACAGGGAGCAACTGTGCGTAGCTTGGGGGTAAGACCTTACAAAGCAGTGAGTAGGACCAACAGAGCATATGAGAGACAGCAAAGAGCCCAGGAGCCTAGAGAAGAGCAGACAGTGGAAGACAGCTAGGAAAAATAGGGAGCAGAAAAAGCCAAGCCTCAGGAGTCATCAAATTTTCTTCCTCCAAGAGACCCAGAGGGGACTGTACAAACCTCGGTACTGTGCAAATCTCAGTCTTGTCCAAAAGCAACTGGGTTACTGAACTAAAATCTGGCATAGAACCAAAGGATTTCACCACAAGGACATAGTGGACAGGAGACTTGTTTATAAAACATTTTTATTTCTAATCTGTCTCATTCTGAACTTTCTCTGTTTTATAATGTTTATTGTGATGCAGCCTGACTCTAGAGCTTGCAAAACACAAAATGGCTCTGGGGGCACTTGCTCTGAGAAATAGGTGCTGACAGACGCACCTCAGGGTACTGGCAAAACTGGGGTCCCTTCTCAGCTGTGCTACTCTTAGGCACATTCAGACAGGCTGGCTACAGCTTTAAAAGAAACGGAATACCAGACTGGGAAATAAAACATTAATTTTATTAAGGTACTGCATGCATGTTATTGGGTTTATGGATCATTGCTAATTCAGGCATATGATTATTTGGATTTTGATATGAAACACCAGGGTTTTTCTCCTTCATGTGTCTCCTCTCCGGCCTCTTCTGCACAAACTTCTCAATTTCCAGTCAATACATGTTATCTATATTTGTTTAAAAAAGAGGTTCATGTTTGAATTTTAAATAGTTGCCTTCTGGGGATGATTTTGGTCTGGGCCTGTTTTTCCTTTTTACTTTTTATTAATATCTGGGCCAAAATCTATTGACTCCACTGTGCTTTCATTTAGGACATAGAAATTCTGTAAATTCTACAACTGAAGGTAGTATATGATAATTTTAAAGTTCTTTTTTTAATTATTATTATTTATTTTTCAATAATTTAAAAATATTATAAAATATTGGCTCTGGTATTTGATATTGAGTTATCAAGAGTTAGCTCATGTTTCAGGAGTGTTCTGATTTTTTTCTGGTAACATACTTTTAATGTCAAACACTGATTCCAGAACTTTTTCTTTAAAATTAACTATAACTGTATTACGTAATACTTTTTGTTTTCCTGCCTGTTTGGCTACAGTATAGCTTTGGGAATTCTTACTTTACAGTTTTCAGTGCATAATTTTTGGCAGGTTTTCTAAGTTTGGTTTAGTAGCTTGTTCCCTGAGTCACGCAGGTGATTAGATGTGGTGGACACACCATTTCCAGTTTCAAGAACAGTGTGAATAAAAAGGTCTGTTAAGAGGACTAATGAGGCAGATATGGATAGGAGTAAAAGTAGCTGGTGGAACTGTAACATTTCATCAGATAGAAGTAAAGTCTTATAAATTACAGAGCTGATTATTCAGTAATTCCAAAGGGAAAGTACAATTTTGCTAGCCTATTTATCCAAATATATTTGGAAAAACAAACAAACAAACAAAGCCAAGCAAAAACCCCAAATAAAGCCAATAACCCTTATGAGATCATTGTCTCCACAGCAAGCATACAAACTAAGCTGTGGATGGGGTTAGAATGACCTAATGATATATCTTAGGCCATAAAACTATTCCAGCAGTTAATGGATGTTAGTGAATTGTGCTTTTGAAGTGAGATAATCTGGGCTCCATCTCTACTACTGTGGTAAACCCAGAGGTAGAAATTATCTATGTTAGTGACATCTGAGACACCCAAGTGCACCATGGTTTGTTAAAACATATCTTTCTTGCTGATTTATCCACACTTCCAGATTCAAAATCAGGCCCAATAGGGGAAGGGTTGAAAATTCTGCACTGTTCTGTCTGAATTAAAATTTCCATAAACTTTAAGGGCCTGGAATATTCCAGTGACTAGTTTTCCCTGTGGTACAAACTTTTAGGTCTTTTAATTCTCTCTGCTTACCAAATAAATAGGTCTTTATGAGATCAGCAGTCTAAAAACAACAGGTATATCTGTTTCATCTGGAGTAGTTGCAATACCTTTTCAAGGACATTCCATGTAGCACAGAGTGGGAACATAGCCTGAAATATGTCCTACTTTGCAGCCATAGCAAAATTCCCAAACAGTCAATTTCTGTACCTGTAATATGTACTCTTCAAGGAATCAATACTTTTCATTAAAGAGGAGTCATTAATTCATTTTATATAGAAACCTTCTGAGATAGGTTATAAGGTTTTACTTGAAGGAAATTAAAATGTGTCATTACATCCCTTAAGATCTTTGCGAATCCAGTTTGCTAGTCCCATGATGGACTTTTTTAACAACTCTGAGAGCTGCCTTCATTTCACTAAAATAATTGTGTCTGTTCCAGCTTTTACCTTTTCCACCATTTAAATCATACAGTAAAATATGCAGTAAAAATAATAATAATAAAAAAAAGTATTGTAATGCTGTTATTTTCATTAGAGTACTTTGTGTCCTGAAACATGTTTTGGATGTTTCTACATATAACATAAAAAGTATGAACTCAGCAGTAACTCTCATTGTACTTTAGAAAAATGTGAATTTGGTCCTCTAAAACATTGAAAGGGTTGTCTGTTCTGGAGACTGTTTATACTCATAATCCACTCTCTGTATCATTCTACAGTCACATTTTTTTCTGTTCATTCTTGTCCTAATCCTTCCTTGTTCTCCACTCAAATACAGCCAATCTGCCTGAATAACCTCAGCTCTGTAGGCTGCTAAACTGTTTGCTTCTTTTCCCCTTATAACTGCATGTATCTATAAATACATTTTTCTATTTCTGTGTTTAGAAGTTGCCGTACAGGACCAGATATGTGTGAATGGACTGTTTTAGATAGCTTCCAACATTAGATGCTTTAGAAGACAAAATCCCTGAGTACGTAGGCAGAGCATATCTCATCTGCCCCTACCCTCCACATTAACATTTGTCAAACCTTTTCAAGTGGTTAGAAAAGGGCAAAATCTAATAACTCTCTACATTTTACATGTACTCATTCTAGCAAGGAAATACCTTAAGTGTCTGAAATCATACGGTGTATTTGTCTCATGCCTCATATCTCATTAACTTTTCCCCTCTCTCTCTCTATATATATATTATTTGTGTAGTACATCTACAAGTCTATAATCAAAACTATAGACTGGAATACTTACGGCACTTGGAATTCTCATATATTTTTAGACATGTAATGACAACAGTTAATTTGTTTTTCACAGGAATATGTCATTGATCCTCTTCAAGTCATGTTCAGAGTTTTCTTCCCAGGTCTGATAAGTCAGTATATTGGGATGCTCTGTCAAGCAGATTCTGACCTGTAGTCAAAAGTCTTCTGTATTAAACATCATCCCATGCTAAAGGAAAGTAAAGACATCTACATGTACGTATGGATGGGAGAAATATTTATTTCTGGGGATTAGTGAAATAGATTTTCATGTATTTTCCACTATCGATATACCTGTATATGTAATCTGTCTTTGTCCCCAATTCCTTGCTGTTTCTATATTAATATATCTTTTATAAAGGTTTGGCTTTAGATAGAGTGAGAAGTGTGATGTTTTGAGGGAGTGGTGATTACTGCTTCTGTGGGAGGGACTGGGTGCACTCTTGCAAAGAGCATTTCAGAAGGCATGGTGGAAGAATTAAAAATAGAGCTAGGTGCAATTAGCTAGATTCACTAGCTAATAGTGCATCACAGCAGTGAATGGGAGACTGCTGAAAAAAATAGGGAGCAGACGTGTATATACACACATACCACACATACATTTAAGCTTCAAGGCAGTGGAAAGGAAGGAATTTCTTATGCATCCAAAGGTGCAGACTTGCTTACAACAACTTTTATTATTATTTTGGCTTATTGTGCATTTTCTCCATTTCTTGTGACTAAGTGACGTGACTGAGAAATTTTGTATTGACTTAAGTGTACTTACAATACATAAACGTAAACTTACACTTTTCTGTGTAAGTGGATAGAGACTTTTTTTTTTTTTTTCCTGATTGTTGGACCAATGGGTTTCCATAATGCAAGGACTGAATAAAAGTGCCCATGTACATAATCACAGAATCGTCTGTTTTACTTTTGTATGGACTTAAGACCTATGTCCTTGTGCATAAAAAGGAACAATATTTAAGTATTAAAATTTATTAACAGAGTATATGCTGTTATTCATGGCCAAAAGAGACTGTTCTCTGTCTAGACAGACCATGCTTAGTTGCTCTTGCATTGAGCTGAGGCTGATCAGAGATTTTTTTTTTTATTATTATTACGTTTCTTAGAAATATATGTGTTAAATTGAAGATATTTTTCTCAATGTTATTTTTTAATAGTTAATTATTATGAAAATATACAATTAACTTCTGATTTAGTTTATTCTCCTTTCCATTTTGCATATTCAAAATCTTGTTAATTCCCCATGTTTTCTTCCTGTAAACATATTTATGAACTGTAGTTTAGTTACCTATCAGACTTTATGAAGAAAGCCTGTTTACATGCTTAATTTCTAAGTATACTTTTTTATTTTTTTTTTAATATATGTATATATATTTTAAACTCCTAAAGGCAAAGCAGGAGTGATGTAGTTGGTTTTCATTTCGTCATGCTTTAGAGAGAGAGAGATATCATCTCAAGTATAACTGCTCATTATTGGTTTGTCTAACAAAACATTTTGATATTTCAATATCATAGTTTTTGAATTTAAAATTATATCTTCTCCATTTTTGGTTTCTTGTTTCATCTTTTCTTTTCTTTTCTTTTCTTTTCTTTTCTTTTCTTTTCTTTTCTTTTCTTTTCTTTTCTTTTCTTTTCTTTTCTTTTCTTTTCTTTTCTTTTCTTTTTTTCTTTTCTTTTCTTTTCTTTTCTTTTCTTTTCTTTTCTTTTCTTTTCTTTTCTTTTCTTTTCTTTTCTTTTCTTTTCTTTTCTTTTCTTTTCTTTTCTTTTCTTTTCTTTTCTTTTCTTTTCTTTTTTTCTTTTCTTTTCTTTTCTTTTCTTTTCTTTTCTTTTCTTTTCTTTTCTTTTCTTTTCTTTTCTTTTCTTTTCTTTTCTTTTCTTTTCTTTTCTTTTCTTTTCTTTTCTTTTCTTTTCTTTTCTTTTCTTTTCTTTTCTTTTCTTTTCTTTTCTTTTCTTTTCTTTTCTTTTCTTTTCTTTTCTTTTCTTTTCTTTTCTTTTTTTTTTTTTTTTAAAGTCTTTGTCTTATGTCTTATGTTTATGTCTTTGTTTTATGTCCATGTCTTTTTTATGGTTTCTTGAGAGGGTTTGTGATGACTCTTTAGTGCTCCCTTCACCTGGCATTCAAATGTGGCATCACAATGCCAAAATATCATATGTCAGAGGTTCAGAATAGGCTGGGAGAGTCAGCTGTTACTTTCCTCATCAACCTAGCTGCATTCCAGAATTTCTTTTTCGTCTACTTTCTTTGTTCCAAATTCTTTGGCTAAAGTGTTCCCTAGAGCTTGCAGTGAAAACTTTCTTAAACTAATGCATGACTTCTTTACTTTCATTTCCCAAGGGAAAGAAACAGGAGTTAAAAGTGAAAAGTCTCCTCAATCTATTAATGTCCCTTTTTGGTAAGGAGATGACACTGAGACTTGCCCGAGAGCTGGGAGTTATGTCTGTTGACTGCTGTTTTTCCTTGAGACTCAACCAAGGAATCTGAAGCAACTCTAGTATTTGTGTGTCCATTGTATACTCCTGAAAGGATATCATTCAAATGCTGTCAGCCTGCAAATCTTAATCCAGGATTTGAATATGACATTTCAGCCACAGTTTTTAATGGAAACCTTCACCTTTGTGGCTCAGCTCTGCACCATGCTTGCCATACTCCTCTCATTGGATTACTAGAGGTCTGTTTTCTTCAGAGAATCTGAATTCAGATTGATATCCTAAAGTAGTTTGCAGCTATCCCATAATCAGAGATAAATTTGCAAGTTCAGTTAGTTCTGTGAAAGAGTCTATAGATCTGGTAAAATAGTTCACTGACAGGCTCTTGAGGGAAATCTGTTTAAGTAGTATAACTCATTGTTTTACATTGAGATGGAAAGTACAAGAACAAAAACAGATTAAATGGTTTATACATAGCAGATCTGCTATTCACATAAATGGGGGTTGGTGCTTATTTTACCTAGACTGATGTGATTTTCTATTTTTTTTTTTTTCCTCCTGAAAAGAAAACAAACAAAACAAAAAAAAAGTCCTTGGGATTCTGAATAACATTTGTCAAGTAGTTTTTCTCTTGCTACAAGGTACTTGGCAAAACGTTCAGTGATCTTTCAAAGCTTGGTAGCTCAGCTAAGATAGCTGAGGACACTTGTCCATTTGTCTGTGGGATGTAAGAGCCACCTCTTCTGGTGGTTCAAACCAGTGTGGAATGGTGACTACTGCAATAAGTCAGTTGTCAAAGAAAGCAAAGAAGTAGCAAGGTCTTCTGAAAGTTGTCACTGAAACGTCATCTGTAAGGCAAATGTTTCTACCATTTGCGTTGATAGGTGTGAATAGGGTACTTCATCTTTCTGATGTTATTTTTTTCTCCTTTTGCTCTTACTCATCAAAGATCATATGTAAAAGGTGGAGCATAGTTCTGAACAGATCGGAGAGCTGGGTGATCACCAACCTCATGAAGTTTAACAAAAGCAAGTGTCAGGTCCTGCTACACGTACAGACTGGGCAATGAAACTCTGGAGAGCAGCCCCGCAGAGAAGGATCTGGGGGTTGTGGTTGACAGCAAATTGAATATGAACCAGCAGTGTGTCCTGGCAGCCAGGAGGGCCAACCATTCTCTGGGGTGCATCAAGCACGGCATTGCTAGTCGGTCAAGGGAAGTGATTGTCCTGTCCTACCCTGCGCTGGTGCTTGAATACTGTGTGCAGTTCTGGGCACCACAGTATAAAAAGGACAGTAAACTGTTGGAGAATGTCCAGAGGAGAGTGACAAAGATGGTAAAGGGCCTAGAGAGGAAGACATATGAGGAGCAACTGAGGGCACTGTGCCTCATCATGGTCTACAGCTTCCTCACGAGGGAGAGTGGAGAGGCAGGCGCCAACCTGTTCTCCTTAATCATCAGTGATAGAACCCTCAGGAATGGTGTTAAGCTGAGGCAGGGGAAGTTTAGGCTGGACATCAGGAAGAGGTTCTTCACTGAGAGGGTGGTTGCACATTGGAACAGGCTCCCCAGTGAAGTAGTCACTGCACCAAGCCTGCCTGAATTTAAGAAGAGATTGGACTGTGCACTTCGGTCACATGGTCTGAATTTTTGGGTAGACTTGTGTGGTGCCAGGAATTTGACTTGATGATACTTGTGGGTCTCTTCCAACTTGGGATATTCTATGATTCTATGATTCTATAATTACTATTGCTATATTCTATTTCCATATACATGGAAAGCATTCTTTTTGTTGATGTTGGATCTGACAAAGGAGAGTTCTTCCTTTGCTATATTCTTTGCTGTGGCAGAACTGAAGGAGAACGGCTCAGTTGTGGAAGGCAATCCTAACTTTTGGTCTGACGTGGTGGCTCACAGCAGTGAAAAAGGCTGAATGAAGGTTAGAGAATAGAAAAACAACCAGAACCACATCTTTGTATGTACCATTAATTGATGCATTTTGCTTATCTTTGAAACAGTGAATGGTAAAGAACTTACAAGGGAAAGTACAATTTCAATGCAATCATGTTCACAGTATTTTTCAGAAAAAAAAAAAAAAAGTTTAGGAAGGTGTTCCTACAACAATTAAATGTCCCATGTTTTTATTTTTAAATAGCTTAGAAGTACTTCAAAACATACTACTATGCAGTACACTATGTTTAAGTAAAAACATGACTTTTGTTGAAAAATTTTTATTTAACTTAGAATGAAATCTTGGAATTTTATTGGAGAACTTTTTTAACTTTTTTTTTTTTTTTTTTAATGCAAACAGAAATATTTCCTAACCAGTTGTGGATAAGGCTTTCAAAACCTATGACATTTACACCATTTCCTAATAGACGTTAAAAGTATGAACCAAACCTCCCTTCAACACTGTGAAGTCTTGGACAAAATCAAAGAAAATCACTGAAGAACAAAATAAAAATAAAAACAAAAACAAAAACAAAATTTGGTGCTGGAATTGGTCATTTCTTGCCTTTGTAGCAAGAAATTGGCTTGCTCTCATTTCCATCATCTTTCTAAAAGCTAGCTGATCTGAACCCTAATAAGAAATAAGAAAGGAAGAGGCAAGCCAAGGATTAGGTGACACAGGCAACCTTCCCTGTGGAGAGAGTGGCACCATGCTAGTCTTCTAGCATGGAGTTCTAGTCTGAAGTCTTTAGAAAATTACCTTTTAAAAAAAAAAAAAAAAAAATATATATATATATATATATATATATTTACTTCACAGTATAAGAAATAAAAAATCTTTAATGTACATGGTAGTAACAGAGTAGAAATCTGGAAAAAAATTGAATCAAATATGAGAAAACTTTATTTGTGATGTATTTTTTAACATCCCTCCCACAATTAGAAATATTGCAGTTTGTATGTACACTATTACTAGTGTCCAGCATGCTTAAACTTTCATTCTAGAAAATAAATGTATTGTCCAAGGTGACCTGACAAAGATATTAAAAAGAAAGGGTTTCTTTTCTTTTATATTAAATATTCCACAATCATTTTATTGTTTATTTTAATAACTTAATAGTTAGGTAGGGCTCACTGAGATTTACACAGGTTACAAATAAACACAGAGGGACCACTCATGGATTGAGTCTATTTATTGTTTGTATCTATCTATTGAGTCTATATGTGTTTATCTATTGTTTATGAGTGTTGAAGACTACCAATTCTTTTTTGGTTTGTTTGTATGTAGATCCAAAACATTTTTTTTCATTGTAAAAATATGAAAATTATTCTACAGTTTTTTTGGTTGCATATTGCCTATTCATGCAATGAGGTGGCATATAATTCATCATAGTTCATGAAGAAGTAGTAGTTGAGGCGATATGTTGTAACATACCCATATACAGAAGTTTTAATTACAATGTATTGGGGTATTTCTGAGTAACCTGACATTTCTGTAGAAATATGTTCCTGTGGTCATCTGTACAGTTATAAAGTTTGTTGTAGACTGTGCAGATATGTACAGGTTTGCTGCTAAAGTCTTGTTGCTGATTTCAGTTTTAAGAAAAGTGTATTTTTTGTGTAGTTACTTAAAGAGTGGCACTGAATTCAGTAATGATTGTCTTCAACCTCTTATCTCTGTAAGGACAACTGGGTTTGGGGTTGGCGGCCTCTCCTCGACAGTGATGTCTTATAAGGTTTTTCTTGAAGCTTCTTGCTGTTTTCTGTTATAGATGCAGTAAGGGCTCATCTTGAAAATTTGAAGTAGAAAGTTGATGATAAATACACAAAAGTAAGATGACGATAATAAATAAATTATAATTCTTGACACACTTTAATGAGTTCTATGAATACTACTTCCCCTCCAAGTTCCGCACTTCATGAAAGGACAACATTTTACACCCTTCTAAAGCCTAATTTTAACTCTTCAAGTGTAGGAATTAAATAGATGAAATTGAGATCTTTTGTTTTGAAAACATGAAAAGAAAGTATTTCAGACTTTTTCTGAGGATAAAATCTTACCAAATTAGACCTATATTTTACTGAACTGCAATTAGTTTGTACTTACATATACACTGTACTTTTCTTCCCCTCTTCTCATATAACATCCTTCAAACCTAGAGAGGACAGCTAAACAAACAAACAAAAGAACAAAAAACAAACACTACAAATTAAATCCAAGAGGGTGTGGGAATGAAGAAATTAGAAATTTCTTAGAAACTTGTGCAGAAGGGACAGTTAAGGATATTTAATACTGTTGTGAGGTGTTCATAAGTGTAAATGAATCCCTGCCTGAAATCTCTGTTAATTATGCTGTAGTTCAGGAGGGAAGGTGTCACACTACTGGTGCGGGTGCTTTAGGGTTTTTAGTAGCAATTTCAAAGGCAAGGCAAGTGAGTTGTAGGGTTCTCAAAAGCAACAGAAGCAGTACTTTTAGTAGTTTTGTCTTTCTTTTCCCTAATCTACTGAGAATTTATGTGAGAATGTGGATTTGGTACAGCACCATGTTTATACATATTTTAGTATAGTGTGACGCAAGGGGCAAGGCTGAACTGTGAATTATGTTAGGAACTTAGGACCCTTATGACCTCCTTCCTGTCAAAAAGATGTGGAAGGGAGAGATATTGTTTGACTATCTTTTTAAGTCTTTTGAGCCTCCAAAATTAACTAAACCAAAACGAACTGCTCAAGATGAGCCGTAAAGTCAATGTCATCACTAGCAGTGCTTCTTTTGTTTCCAAAATAATTATTATTTTTAAAAAAAAGCAAGCTGAAAAGTTGTATGTGCCAGCCAGTAGTGACTTCTTTTCAGTAATGTTTTCTCTTTCTCGTCCATGGTTAACAAGGTAGAGTTGCTTTCCCCCTTGCCCCCAGCCCCCGTCCCCCCCTCCCCCCCCCCGTACTTTTGCACCATTAATCAATTAATCATTAATCTAAGTCACTTATTTTTATTTTTTTTTAGGATAGCTGCCTCTTGCCTATGCCTCATCTGTGCTTGCTTATAGTGCTGCTGTTGTTAAATATTAGAGCTCACTAAAATGGAGGAAAATCATTCTGGATTTTCTTCCAATACTTATTGCAACATTAAAGTATGAAGTGGTTAGCACTATCCAGATTTAAGTTGCATTGGAACTTATGCTTAATAAATGATCAGGAGAAGGAGGGTCATTGTTCTAGAGTGGTCAACTTACTCCATCACTTATTGAAACTTATGGTTACCAGGGAGATTTCTTTTTTTCAAAACAATTTCAGAAGTCCCACTGATTTTAACTAAAGGGCACAGAAAGTAGCCACAGGCATCCATGCATGTGCCTACCATTTAATTCTCTGCAAACGACCTCTTGTTTACAAAGGATGCATGATTACTGCTCTTGTTAAGCATGCTTGAAGTATCTTTTGAGACTTTTACCAACAGACTTATTTCACTCTGCTTGCAGCTTCTGCTTTTTATAGCTGAGTTACATGGGGATACCTATATGAACCTACTCACAGTTGAAACAGTGAATAAAAGGTGTATACAAAAGCAATGTATTCAACAGTGTTGGATACTAGAACCTTGACTGCCTTTGTTTGCTAACTTGGTAATAATGGACAAAAACTTTTCAGAGGTGTGCCATTTAAAAAAGATGTGGCTGATAATTGTCTTTTAACTGGCCTTTTTATTATCATTATTTTAAAATATTTGTTATCTATCTCCTTATGCCTGTACATTTTACACAGGAGTGAAACAACTTTGGCTAGACAAGACAGACTGCATTAGAACAGTCCCCTTGGATCTCAAATTCTATGACATTTTTCTACTGACCTTCTAACTGAGGTTAATCTGATTTCTGACACTGACCTCAGTGAAAGAAAGAGATCTGGTCTTTTGTGAATCATTCCAGCCTCTACTGAGATAGTCACATTTGGGATAAAAAGCTACCATATTCTTAGACTGAATGAACACATGCTAATTTGGAGTAGAGGAGTTCAGGCTAAAATAGGAATACAGAGATCTTTAGAATGGAACAGACAAGCCCCAGAGGCTAATGAGAAGGCGTGATTGCTAAAATTGCAGTATCAGTTTAACTAAAAGGAATTCCCATTTATATTTATCTGGATGTCTGTGCTGTAATATATGATATTACAAGGCCATTCATAACCGGCTGCTGCTAAACTAAAAATTCTCAGTTAAAATGACTATGAAGCAATGTTTCTGTGACAAAATATATGCTAAAAATATTGACAATAAATCCACACCATTCTTGTGGAGCACTCAGCTTTCATCTTGGAATTTATTTTTCATTGAAGAAAATGAGAGGCAAATGAAACTGTGAAAAATGTTTTCCAAATATGTGTTATTTAAATTAAAATTCCTCTTCTGTTAAAGTATTTTTTTGAATCAATTTTGAAATAATACTCAGCATAGCTACCAGCAATGAAATAGTATAGTAAGTATTTACAACCTCAGCCCTTAAACAGTGAACTTCAGTGATAAACAAATTTCAGAATCTTCTGGTATTTTTAAAGGGTTACATGTGTTAATATCTATCTATCTGTCTAAACTCTCAAATTTTGCAAAAGGGAAATAGTCATTTGTTTCTCCAAATAACAGTATTTGCTTATTTTTTTTATCAGAGGTTTAAGCAACCTTTTTGATATTTCTGTTGTTTCTCTTTTGTTGTCTCTTTCAAAGACAGAAAATGTATAAGCCTTCATCTATGAGATGCACTTTGAAATCCATAACAATTAAGTGCCTTTTTTGAGCTACTTAGTTTCTTTCCCTTTCTATTGATTTACAAACTGACAGTGTTAAATATCCTTAGAAAAACTAAGCTACATGTTTTAGTAACATTTCTGCCTGTACACTCCCATTTGTATTGCTTAGTTGATATTTTTTCACTTCCTGAAGCAAGCTATAGCAGACTTAACATTTGCCATGTTTACTTTAGAGATGGCAATAATTCAGAGTAGGACAAGGTGTTTAATCTTTGTGTTATCTGTAAAAGCTTGTAAAATACTTTTAGACATTTTATTTTTTATTTTTATTTTTATTTTTGAAACCATTAGGCAAATGTCCTACCAAATATTCAAATACAGGTATTTAAAAACATTTCATAAATGAGCCCACATGAAGAATGTGAATTTTGCACTTCAAGAAGCCAAAATGTAATACACAGGAATAAAATGAGAGCTTCTCTAGCTGGAGTTTAACTTTGCAGTTTTCTGTCAGCCAACAGGCATTTGAGAATGGGGATAGGGTTGGAGG
Organism: Anas platyrhynchos; assembly: GCF_047663525.1. Lineage (NCBI taxonomy): Eukaryota > Metazoa > Chordata > Aves > Anseriformes > Anatidae > Anas > Anas platyrhynchos. The sequence goes on along the minus strand of NC_092588.1, from coordinate 87,576,784 downwards.
GCTGTTCTCTTAAAAAGCTGAAGACACTAGTCAGGTATATTTCTTGCATTTCTTTTTTCAGAGGGAACACACTCAGTTTTGGCTCTCCTCAAGAGCTTCGTTGATAGACAGTTCACATTTCTTTTTCAATCTTTCTAATATCCCAGGATGTCTGGGTATATTCCCTCCAGTTGTATCTAAACCTCTGTTTTTCTGTCAATACTTGCTTGAAGTCAAATTTAGCTAGGTACTGGTAGTCTGTATTAACGAATTATTGCCCTTTACTATTAATTAGCCTATTCTTCAGTCTACTGGTTTGATTCCTCCTCAGTGGAATGAATTTGAGCTAAAGACTATTCAGAAATACATTTATATGGCAGACTGAAAGACAATAACTCCAGAGAGGATGGAGATGGCCCAGTGCTGTGAGCAAGGGAGGTAAACACTTAATCCAGATCAGCTCATAGCTGAGGAGAACGTAAGCTTCTGTTTTTGTCAGCCTCGAACATTCATCTCAGTCAACCGGTGAACCAGTGAAGCCTCTATTTTCTGTGACTGTTTTCTGTTAACTAGTATTTGTTCAGGCCAAGTTTGTAATTACCCATAGATCAAAGATAGCCTTACTGACAGATACCAACAACCTTCTACATAAGAATACTTAATAGACTGGCACATATTATAGTTGAAACAGTGAGATTTGTGAAAATTTATTATAGGGTATTCAGTCTCCTATGCCCTGTGAAACGTTTAATAGCTGGAGGGTTAGCAGAATTCAGTTTATTTTTGTATGTCTTAAAATATAGTTTTAGAAAAACTATGCCAGAACTTCTTCTGGAGTTCTACATGTGTGAGTAAAAGCATTACTGTTGTGCCTCAAGAGCAAAGTTTTAATTTTTTTTTTTTTTTCCAGTAAAGCAGCCATAATCACTATGTATTAATGGGCAATTTTTAGAAGTTAATTACAAGAATGTTGTTTGTATAAGTAATTTTAGTTTTGTTTTTTCAATCTCAAAAATTATAAAAGAAAACAGAATTCCTGGGGTGTATGCTCTGCCAGAGAATGTCATCAGTCCTTCTCAAAATGGCTGGAGAAAGCTTACAAACATTTACTATCCCCTGATTTCCTAAAATTGCTTTTATAGTTTGCCAGCAGTGAAAGAAATTGATCATACAACTGAAGTTCTGAAAGAGCAGTAATATTTTACACCCTCTTACTTTTGATAAATGTCTTAACATGAGTGGGATCATTAGAACCACTTGGTTTTTATGAGTAATCTGAATACAAGCAGCATTTAAAGTGTTTATGTTTTTTATTAAATCCATTTCTTTTCACAAGTATCAAAATAAGCAAGAATTAGACAACTGCATCTTTGTAAGTAATGTCTTTAATAGTGATAGTCTCTCAATAACATTGGGCTTCTGCACATTTTTGTGCATTGCAGCTATCTGTAAGTGTACACATAAGACCTGAAATGAAAAATAAAATTCTTATTCATAACAGCAGTTCAGCTTGTTTACCAGCAAAACTGAAAATAATTTAAAGACAGGATTTGATGAGACAAAAAAAGAACAGATCTCAGTTTAAAATGTTTTGGAATGATCATTATTTTGAAGTGCTTACCTCAAACTCATGTTACAGTACTACCGAAAGGCAAGAAGAACATGATAGCAGTGTTTCTATCGTAAATTAGTAACAAGCCTGCAGCTGTGTAGCTCATTAAAAACTGTATCATTTAGGGATATTTTGAAAACACAGAGGTCCATTAAAAAGACTGGCAGTGTATGGTTGTCAAACAGACGTGCAATTATTGTCATAATATTGCCATCAATTGGATGGGAGAAATTACATGATGAACTGAGAAGCTGTTTTGTATCCTTCTGAGTTTTCCCAGCACAGTTTTCCCTTTATTCAGACCAGTTGTCACCCATCTTTAAATCTTTGAATGTGAGGACTCAGAGAGTTTGCTGTAAACCTCCATGAGTACAGATTATACTATGTATATTACTTCTCTGCTCCAATTTCTGAGGGTGACAGTATTTTGCTCCCACTTTTATACTGGAAATCTACAGCTGTTTACATTATCCTGTCTAGTCACAGAGGTTAGCTTCTGGTTGACAACTAAAAATCTTGGAACATCTTTCCTTGTTATCCACTCCATTCTCCAGAGGTATGTTCCTCTCTCCACGATGAAATTGCTGGGAATAACCTAAGATGGAAATATTGCTTCTGCCTTCTATGAAGGCAGTGAAACACCTGTAGTGGCTGACTTCTCCTAACACAGCCCTCATATGTCTACAGCACATGTTGTCCACATGTTCTAGCTCTGTATTGATGTGATTTTTTTTCCAAAAGTGAGTAACACTCAAGCTTGTTAGCTCTTCTCATGCATCAAACTATAGCTGCCCGAGCTGCTGCTCACCTTCTGCTTCCCACTTGGCAGTGCAGTTGTGGTTTGTGTACATAGCTTGCAGGCAAGTCTTCTCCTGGGGCCTATCCCAGATTTGCTTTGCTGCCCAACTTCTGCCTCAATGGATGATGTGGAGTACTTTATGTATCTTCATCTTTCTTTGTTACTTACTGTAATAAAATGTGCCCCAAGGCAAGCAAAACCTCCACTGGTGCCCAGCCAACTTCTGGCTCCTGCTTTGAAGCATTAAGAATCTTCTTGTAACTGAGGAAGCTAGGATGTGTCACAGGGGGAGTAGGGCAGGGGAAAAATTATTGTTCTGGTGGCTGTAGGAAGCATTAGGAAACTGTAGACAAAGTGGCAACATCTCTCTTAAAACCTTAGACCACCTGCTCCTTCTCTCCCCTAGTATCTTCACTTTCCCACTCATTCTTGGTGTACAGCACTTCTAGACACAGCCCCATTATCCTTTCTGCTAGTAGGACTCAGCCTTTCACATCCTTCAGCCACAACAAACACTGGAACCATCCTTCCCACCTGTCCCCAGGGCAGCTACTATTCTCTTTTATCAGCTGCTTTTATTAGCTATTAAAAATACAGGGGATGGGACCAAAGCCAGACCCTGCTGTATAGGAAGAAAAAAAAGAGGGTAGAGTTAAGAAAAAAAAGGGGGTTGAGTTGAGACCTGCAGGGATATATTTTGTTCCTGTTGTAACTGGAAGTAGTCATTTGTTCCTGCTAAAAAATACCACTCCCCTCTCAATCAATTTACATTCACCAACATTAGGTGAAAATGGACTTGTGTTCTAGTAGATCTGGTCTCTCTTTCATTAGCCAAAATCTGCCTTGTTTGCATGTGTAACTTGGTCTGGCTGTGCTTGAACATCTGTTCATGTGGAGATGAAAAAAGAATAAAGGTCTTGTATCAGTATATCAGTGATCAGTACTTCATGTAGAACTTTTCAACCTTCTGTTATTGAAAAGAAGTTTGTATTTATTCAGATAGGATCAGCTAGATAAGAGTAGAAGACAGACAAAGGATATGCAACCCTATTTATTTTTATTGTAGCTATTGACGTGTTTTCCATCGGTATCATGTGAATACAAACTTGCCAAATTGGAGAAAAAAACTCTGTGTTGTCCACATATCAATCACTTGTTACATAACAATTTTACCCTGATAGCTACAAGGATTTTTCATACATTTTCTGAAGTCAATGTGTAGCATTGCAAGATATATTTCTAAATTTAACTGCTGTGATGCAGTTATTGCTTATATATTTCTGTTTAGAAAATATTGTTTGCAGTTTGTGATTTTATGAGAATTGTATATTTGATGTTGAAATACTGTTTGTGGACTTTGTGACCACTCTAATGACAGCAACTTGTAGTGTTCATATTACAAAGACTTCCACAAAATGGTCATGACAAGCTCCTTCTTTTCAGTTAAAATCATTTGCCACTTCCATGTATACAAACTGGCTAAGCTCTCAATAGCAAAATTGCTAGCATTAAGTTCCTGTCTTCGGGTCTTGCTTTGACCTTTTGTGAGGTGCTCTGGGATGCTTGAACTGAGAGGAAGACAAGTGATCCTTTTTATTAAGCAGTGCTCATTTCTGTAGCTCACCCATTCAACACTGTGTTATGAATAGGCTTTTATTTCATGTTATTAGTATTACTTTTTTTTTAATTTATTTTCTTTCTTAGATGATTTATTTTCTAAAAGCACTGAACTCACCAAAATGTGCTGTTTTCTCTTACCAGCTTTGCTTCTGCAATTTCAGAGTAGCAGAGTTCACAAATGAAAGATAAAGATACAACAAAAATACATCAAGTCACCAACTGTAGCCTTATCTTCAAGTAGAAATAGATTACAATTTCTTATTCTTTTTGAATAAGAAAAAAAAAAGTTGAAGGAACATCTTTACTATCTTGAGAATCCTTGAGATTTGAAGGACTTGTCTTCCTCTTTGTGAACCCAAGTGTCTAGGAGGTACCCCAGAGAAGAGAAGACGGGTGCTGGGCAACACTAAGGAGATGCATTAGATGGGTGCACATTTTAAGAGATGGGTGCCTAAGCATGGGTAGCAGAAGAACAGGGTTAAGGACTGAAATCCTTTCAGTAGGTAGTAGGTGTGCATCTTCACATCATATCTAATGGTCCTGCATGGTTTTCAACAGCTGTGTCTCTGTCCAGGTTGTAGCGCTAATCAGAGATCTGCAATATGCCTGCTCCCGTAACCTTTTTTTCTGTTATGTTAAAGGTCTGGAATTTTTTGAGAGTCTTGGGAAAAGACATTGTCAGGACTTGTGTAGGTAAATATTGTCCATATAGTCAGGTCCTGCATGATTCATGAACCATGTTAAGAATGGAGATATAAAATAAAAGGTTGCTGAAGTAGCCTGCAGGGCTTGCTTTGATGATTTGTTTGTGCATTTTCCATAGCACCCCTTCTAACAGTTTTAAAATTTGACTGAAACTGGTCCAAATGAGAAGGTTTTGTTTCTCCTCCAGAAATATACCTGTAAGTTAAAATAAAACACTTTGTTGTATTAGATTCCTAAAGACTCAGCTATTCACTTCATGGGATTTAGAAAGAGGAAACAGAGATTCAGACCAGTTAAAGTCATTGAAGAATTGTTTTTCTGAAAGTCATGGGACTTTACATGTCCATTGTCTTGAGATAGACCCTTAAGGCAATGAAAATTCTCCTTCACCTTTTATTATTATTATTATTATTTATTTATTATTATTATTATTATTATTATTATTATTATTATTATTATTATTACTATTACTATTACTATTACTATTACTATTACAGTCATAATGCAATGTTAAAAATATCAGGCCTAGAAAATGCAGGTTATTGCTTTCAATATTGCATCTAATTATACAGCTATGATTGGCAATTCTCTGTTAATCTAAATGGTTCTGATGAAGAAGGTTCTCCCTCTCTTCTCTAAGCATCACCAATATTTATTATTTGTGTTGTATTTTTTTTTCATTTTGTTTATTTGTTTTTATTTGTTTGCATGTTTGTTTTGTTTTTGTCTTTGTTTTTAACACCTGCTTTCATCAGTATACATCTATCTTCTTTACATGATAGTACACTTCAGTAAGTATTTTTAAAGTAATGCAGGAAATGCAGCAATATGATCTTGTAAAAATTAACCACATAATAAAATGAGATAATCATGTTAACTTTCCATATGCTTATCAGAAAAAGTCATATTTTCTTTCATATTGTTTCTGTTTTGTTCCAGTTGATTGTATTTGCATTTTATTAGAACATTTTCACAGTACAAGAATAGAAATAAAGTTGAATCTTAACTGAAAGAAAATGTAAGATGTATTTCTGGGTATTATATATGAAGCATATGCTATTACTATGCCATGATATTTTTTAAGGGTATGGATAATTTCATCAAATTTATTATTAAGCCAGATTTTTAAGGGAACCTTTTTTTTGCACCACCTCCTCCTTCCCCCCACCTCACCTTTTTTTCTTTTTTGGTCACATACTATAAATATGCTGGTGAACTACTGATAATTCTGGATAAAAACATTGAAGTTTGGTTTTGATTTTATATTATTCTTTCGTTCAAATTCTGTGTACAGAACAAACAACTTCACAGATGAAAAAATATTGCAGTCCAATATGTTTTAGCATGGTTGTAAACCATGTGGATTCTAGTGTAAAACTAGAATCCACATGGTTTACTAGTGTAAAATGGTTTTAGTTTGCTCCCAAAATTCATGCACATTTAGAAAAAAAAAAGGCTTCTTGTCTTTATACTGGGCCTAATTCTGTCCTCTATAACAAATAGGATTTTTTGTTGTTGTTGTTGTTGAGTCTTCTAGGAAGATCATAAATGATGACCACATCAGAAACACTAATATCATCGTGGTGCAATAGTCTTTCTTTATCTGACAGTTCTTATTAAATGTAAAGGAAATGCATAGATTAGACATAATAAGATGGCCTTCCGTGTTCTGGGGATAAATTAGTTCAGGTGGTCATCACACTCAAAGATACATTTTCATCTTCTCTTTTCTGATACAGAATAAGTTTATAGCACAGCATTTTGGGATGGATCAATAACAAAATTATGCTCTTCTATGTGCTCAGACCCAAGTTTGAACTTCAGGACTCCCTCCTGTTTGTGCTTTGCTTTCACAAAGGCAGATGGTTTGGGGGCCAGGAGATCTGGTAACTCTCAGTGTGCCTAACTGCAAGCACGGTTTTCAAAATCACTTACCCACCAAAGTTGTAATAAGATTCAACAACAGGTACATTTAAACAGTAGAGCTCAGTGGTGTTGATCAGTGACCATGCCTTGGTTTAGAACATTGAGGTTAGACAAAAATATACCCAGCAACTTTCAAAATTATGACTTGTGACACATTTGTCGCTTGTCAGGCTCAAAGCATCAATCAAATCTTGCAGCCAGTGACTGGAGTAATTATCTCATCCACTGCTGTCCTATCTAATTATTTTAAGAGACATTTTCAGGGCACAAAAGATGTAAAATATTTTAAATCACTATTATATGAAAGCAAATGCATTCAGCAGTGCAACATCTTTAATATTTTGTGCTTTTTATTAATAACATACTAAATTGTACTAACCATTTTCTTACAGAGTTGGTGATTATTAATGTACACATACTTGTCTCTGTCATTACCACGTTGGCCAGAAGTCTTCCCCTCTTTCCCTCTACCTCTTCTTCCATTTTCTGCAAGTTGTATATATTTTGTGAACACAAATTTTAAATTCCCAAGAAGTCTGCTTTCTATATTGCCTGCTCTACTCAATCTGCCGTCCTGTAGTGGTCTCTATACTCTGGTATTTGTGTGTAATATTTTCTATTTGAGCAGGACTGTAGCAAAAGTATTTAAGGGCAAACAGGATTATAATGTCTCCTTGCTGAAAAGCTTCTAGCACCTTTCAAAAGGCATAAAGTCAATCTTTGTTATACAGCAAGCAAAAATACCAAATGTCTGCTGTTCTATTCTATGTTCTACCATCTTACTGTCTATTTAGTAAACATCGGAGAAGAAACAGTGTTTAACTAAGGTGTGGCTGAGGTGAAAAAGAAAAAAAGAGGAAAAGAGATTATTGCTAGGGCATCATGTTAGTGGAACTGGTTGAATTTTCTACCATGTGGAAGAGAAGTTTGAAGCAGAAAGGAAAGAGAAATCTGATTTCAGCCTGTTGGGACTCAAATCAGTGATCGTCTGACAGAAAGAAGTGGAAATATTTTCAGGTATATTTTCAGAGTGCAGAAGCTAATAATACTGTACTGATTAGGAGGATCCTAATCAACCCAGCTCTTCTACTTTAGGGAAAGATAACAAAAGGAAGGAATGTTAGAAGACTTGCTCTTCAAGGGGACAGGATAGGCTCTCTAAATGAAGACCAAATCAAAACCAGCTATAGGCGGGGTTGGGATGGGGGGGTTCTAGTTTGTGAAGAGTAAAGTATGTGTAAAAATAAAATTAAGTGGAATTATTTTTTTTAATGATCTTTTACTATGTTAATATGAACAAAGCAGATGAGGGGCTATCTAGCTTTAACTTTTGAGAAGGAAGAAGAGAAATTATTTCTGAATTACACATTATGGCTCATGACTGGAATTCCTTCTGAGGTCTGTTCCCACATAATTATGCATTTTTCTGTTAAGATTACTGGGCTGCTACTAGAGTTGGTGTTGACAGTTTAGAGTCAGTAGTTTATATGAGTACTCAGTGCAGAGGTGCATTGTCCTGGTTTCAGTTAGCACAGAATTAATTTTCTTCCTAGTAGCTGGTGGATTGTGCTCCATCTGCAATTGCTTTGTCAATGCCGGCGTCTCGAGCAAGGGATCCCAGCCGCTTGGCTTCCCTGCTGTCTAATTCCACACAATTGGCTCCAGAGTCCCAGCACCGGAGCAGCCAGGTGACAAGCTGCTCACCTATACAGCGACCAAAATCTTTTCGCACATCTTAGGGGCTGATCCAGTCTGCGCTAGAGCAGGGGGAAGCTCCTGAACACCTGCAGTACATCGATGACATTATTGTGTGGGGTGACACAGCAGAGGAAGTTTTCGAGAAAGGGAAGAAAATAGTCCAAATCCTTCTGAAAGCCTTTGAACAAATCAAGCAGGAAATAGTCCATGCAGTAGCCCTTGGGCCAGTTCGAACAGGACCAGATGTAAAGAATGTGCTCTACACTGCAGCCGGGGAGAACGGCCCCACCTGGAGCCTCTGGCAGAAAGAACCTGGGGAAACTCGAGGTCGGCCCCTGGGGTTTTGGAGTCGGGGATACAGAGGATCTGAGGCCCGCTATACTCCAACTGAAAAGGAGATATTGGCAGCATATGAAGGAGTTCGATCTGCTTCGGAGGTGGTCGGTACTGAAGCGCAGCTCCTCCTAGCACCCCGATTGCCGGTACTAGGCTGGATGTTCAAGGGAAGGGTCCCCTCTACGCATCATGCAACTGATGCTACATGGAGCAAGTGGGTTGCACTGATTACTCAGCGGGCTTGAATAGGAAACCCCAGTCGCCCAGGAATATTGGAAGTGATCATGGACTGGCCAGAAGGCAAATACTTTGGGATATCATCAGAGGAGGAGGTGGGTCGTGCTGAAGAAGCCCCACTGTACAACCAGTTGCCAGAGAATGAAAAGAAATATGCCCTGTTCACTGATGGGTCCTGTCGTATTGTGGGGAAGCATCAGAGATGGAAGGCTGCTGTATGGAGTCCTACGCGACGAGTTGCAGAAGCTGCTGAGGGAGAAGGTGAATCGAGTCAGTTCGCAGAAGTGAAAGCCATTCAGCTGGCTTTAGACATTGCTGAACGAGAAAAATGGCCAGTTCTCTATCTCTACACCGATTCATGGATGGTAGCCAATGCCCTGTGGGGATGGTTACAGCAATGGAAGCAAAACAACTGGCAGCGTAGGGGCAAACCCATCTGGGCTGCTGCATTGTGGCAAGATATTGCTGCTCGGGTAGAGAACCTGGCTGTGAAAGTACGCCACGTAGATGCTCATGTGCCCAAGAATCGGGCTACTGAAGAACATCAAAACAACCAGCAGGTGGATCAGGCTGCTAAGATTGAAGTAGCTCAGGTGGACCTGGATTGGCAGCATAAAGGTGAATTATTTATAGCCCGATGGGCCCATGACACCTCAGGCCATCAAGGTAGAGACGCAACATACAGATGGGCTCGTGATCGAGGGGTGGACTTGACCATGGACGCTATAGCACAGGTTATTCATGACTGTGAAACATGTGCTGCAATCAAGCAAGCCAAACGGTCAAAGCCTCTTTGGTATGGAGGACGATGGCTGAAATATAAATATGGAGAGGCCTGGCAGATTGATTACATCACACTCCCTCAAACTCGCAATGGCAAGTGCCACGTACTTACAATGGTGGAAGCAACCACCGGATGGCTGGAAACATATCCTGTGCCTCATGCCACCGCCCGGAACACCATCCTGGGCCTTGAAAAGCAAGTCCTATGGCAACATGGCACCCCAGAAAGAATAGAATCAGATAATGGGACTCACTTCCGAAACAACCTTATAGACACTTGGGCCAAAGAACATGGTATTGAATGGGTGTATCACATCCCCTATCATGCACCAGCCTCCGGGAAAGTTGAACGATACAATGGCCTGTTAAAGACTACCTTGAAAGCAATGGGCGCTGGGACGTTCAAAAACTGGGATACGCATTTGGCAAAGGCCACTTGGTTAGTCAATACTAGGGGATCTACCAACCGAGCTGGACCTGCCCAATCAAACCTGTTACATACTGTAGATGGGGATAAAGTTCCTGTAGTGCATGTAAAAAATATGCTGGGTAAAACAGTCTGGGCTACTCCTGCCTCAGGAAAAGGCAAACCTATTCGTGGAATTGTTTTCGCTCAGGGACCTGGATACACTTGGTGGGTGATGCAAAAGAACGGAGAGGTGCGGTGTGTACCTCAAGGAGATTTAATACTGGGTGAGAATAGCCCATGAACTGAATTGTACCATGTTAATTAGTATATTACACTGTATGTTATCACTACCATGATTACTATAGGTGACTAATTAGAATGTATGGAAAAGAGTGTAACCTGAGCATGACATAAATGGTATGGAATAAGGGGTGGATAGATGTCCTGGTTTCAGTTAGCACAGAATTAATTTTCTTCCTAGTAGCTGGTGGAATGCTGTGTTTTGGTTTAGGATGAGAAGAGTGCTGATAACACCCCAATGCTTTAATTGTTGCAGAGCAGTGCTTATACTAAGCCAAGGACATCTCAGCCTTTTGCTCTGTCCTGCCAATGGACAGGCTGGGGGTGCAGTAAGAGCTGGGAGGGGACAGACCCAGGACAGGTGACCCAAACTAGGCAAAGGGGTATTCCATACCATCTGACGTCATGCTAAACAATATATAGGGGTGGCTAACCGGGGGAAGGGGGCCGGACTGCTCGGGGTTAGGCTGGGCATCGGTCAGCGAGTGGTGAGCAATTGCATTGTGCATCACTTGTTTGTACATATTATTATTATTTCCCTATTATCACCATTGTATTATTATTGTTATTATTGTTATTATTGTTATTATTATTTTGTTATTATTATTTTCCTGTCTTATTAAACTGTCTTTATCTCAACTCACGGGCTTCACTTTCCATTTCTCTCCCCCGTCCCAGAGAGGGAGGGGGGAGGGTGAGCGAACGGCTGCGTGGTGTTTAGCTGCCGGCCGGGTTAAACCACGACATGCATTTAACACAATGAGATCTGACATAATCAAAACTAAAGTTCAGAATAGGAGCTCAAAGACAAAAAATTGATGATGAGGTATCTGCAGCAGACTTCTGACTTGTGACTTAAGAGTGATTTGAATGTGTAAGGAGAAGAATTAAAAGTGCTGGGTTGGCTTCATGTAGATGATTAAACAGTGGCACGATCTCAGGTTAGAATGGTTTTTATCTTGACTGAACTTTAGCGTTAATAAAGTGAGATTTAATAATGCAGTGATATCTTGTACTGTAATAATTTACGTCCTCATTCCTTTCTCTTTCAGTTTTCATACCCATTTGTCTCCTCCATTTTCTTCTCACCTACCCCACTACTGGGTAGAATTATTGGGACTGTACTCTTTCTCCATAATTTTTACAGTTTACCTGGCTAAAGGTAAACGGGCCGCTTTTGGCCTGTTTTTACTTTAAGAGAGCAGGTTAATTACTTCTGTCCATATATGTTTATTTTCCAAGCTCAATAAAGCATATATTCTCAAAGAGAATTGCTCACATATGAAGTCTACTACTCTGACATCATACCTGTTTTTACTTACCTTGAAATCATGTGTGGTGCTAGTTTCACATGATCATATAATTTTGATTTCTAAATGTCATTCAAGTGCTTCCCAGAGTGCTTGAGGTAAGAACTTGGTTTGAAAAACACAATTCTCTTCATATTTATTTTCTAATTAATTATATGTTCTTGAAGAATCTTCATGCTGACTTTTTAAACACATAAAACATTTTACATAAGAGACTAATTATGGTACTGAAAATTACATTTTCATAATGGTCATGTTCCCAGAAGCTGAACATTTGGAAACAGAGATTTATTGTGAGAAATATTTTGTGATGTTAATTTAGTGACTGGCACCACAGGAAGACAATAAATGACACTTTGTGATTCCATTGCCCATCCTTGCCAGTGCAAAACATGCCTCTTCAGAATATTCAGTGACTATAATCTAGATACTGTTTCACCCTGCGTATTATCTGCAAAAATATGGAAAAAGGAGATCTCAGCTTTCACACAAAAAGCCAAAGGCCAAAACAGCTCATTTTTTTTGAACCTACCAAAAACACTTACGTTGGTGGCAACGTAATAATGTGATAATGACAACAGAAAGAAAGCATTAATTTATATGAGCAGCATTACAGTACAGAACTCCTGCAGCGCTCACAAGTTACTTGCTCTGCACAGCTGCCTTCTCAGCTGGGGGCTCTAAATCAGTGCTGTGAGAACAGACAGTGATGACCATAATGTATTTGTTCATGACAGCAATTTTCTTCATAATGTAGAAAGGTACTATTAAATAATACTTCAGATTTCTGTTTTCCAACTGAGTAGTTCTTATTTTTCCCTATCACTATATAACTTCAATCATCAGAAGGTGTCTTGGCAGTGTTAAGGGTCTTATATTTGAAAAACTTTACAGAAAACAATAAAAGGATAGAGCCACTCATCACAAACCAAGTACGCTTTGTTTTTACTCAGATGTTTCCTCCTTCCCTCCCATCTGCCATGCAATACATTTAAAGGTATGCTTGGTCAAATTCTGCTCACATTCCAGATGTAGGGCAGGGGAACATAGCATCTTTGAAACTCATGTTTATCTAGTGTTGGCTAGAAATTATTTAGGCCAAATAGATTTCTTGCCACTCTCGATATTTGCTAAGATATCCTGATAACCTGAGAGGTCAAATAGGGACGTTGGAGATGGAATTTGTCTCAACAGATATTATGCATTTACAGAGTAGCTGTATCCCTCTAAAGTAGTTACTTATATTCTTTGCAGTCAGTAGAGAGAAAAGTGTTTCCAGGATTTATTAATCTGAACTTCAGGAATCTAACTTCAGATTAAATGAGTTGTGCCTAATAAGGTCCCCTTTTCTGACACTGACTACAATAAAAGGAGAGTTAGTGGTCAGCTTAGATGTAACTCTCTAGGGGACAAAAATCCCTCCTGAGGTTCTGTTACTTGGTAATTCCTCACAGATAGAGAAATCTTTATAATCTATATTTCTGCTTTTTGAATGAATAAGGCATGATGCAGGTGGCTGACAGATTTTCCTTTGGAAATACAGCAGCAACGTTCCATAATGCCACTCATAGACTTTGGTTCCCTACAACTTAATATTCTAAGAGATAGTGCACTACTGAATAAATCCCCAAATTGGCCACAAAGTCTATAGACAAAATATCTCAGGTCAGGCCAAGACATTTAAATAGCTAGGAAGGACCTTCTAGTTTTATTTAAATGTCTTGAAGTGGATGGTGATGACAGTGGGTTTGGTGGTGTGGATTTGTTGGATATGGTCACAGATTTTGAGGGGATGGGGGTATATGTCTTTTAACTACATGCATTTTAAAAATAATTGATATTGGAGTTTTCTTTCCAGATGCATCATTTGCAAATATACATAAGTGTTTTCTACCAGTCCTTTTTATATATATATTTTCCCAACTTACATTGGTTACCCTGTTATACAGCTAGTATTACATTGTGGTGTGCTCTGCAGATGGGATTTTTGATTTTTGGTGGACACCTACCATTTATTTTAAAAATATACTGGCTAATCAGATACATATTATAGTACACTTGGAAAGCACTTACAATTCTCATGGGGGCTTAGATTTTGCGTCATATGGATAGCAAAATACTTAATTAACTGGTCCTCTAGATATAATTGACGCATTCCATTATCACTTTTTTTTTTTTTTTTTTCCTCTCCCCCCAAAAAAAGCAGTGGCGAGCGCAACTCCTGCAAGCTATACCTAGGAAGAACTTCCACCCCCCACTCCCTGACAATGCGTACTGCAATGTGTACTCTCCTGAGCACAAACAGTAGAAGCTAGTTAATGCTCCTGCCAGGATCTCTGTGTTTTGCTGTTGCTAATAGTGAAAAAGGTTGAAGAGTGTATACAATGTGTTTACACAAGATGGGAGTAGTAACAATAAGAACATTAATCTGAGTCTCAGGAGACCCTTGTTAAGTTCCCCGCTCCAGTATTTATTTCTTGGGTGTTTCTCAATATGTCCTTTTAGCCTGGGTTCACTCAATATGTTTACTTTGGTAAATGTTGCGGGGAAAAAATAAAAAATAGAGTAGAAACCTGGAGTTTCAGCTTCATTACAAGATCATCACACAGTTCTGGCTTTTGATTTCTAGCCAAACCTTAGGTAATATTCTACACATCACTGATACAGTTTATTAGCATGGCACAAGCAGCTATTAGAATTGTTACAAATCACAGAGAAAAAGATATATCAATAATCCTGTAAGGCCAACTTTCTGACAAAACCAAACATACTCAAAAAAAAAGGAAAACCAAAGCCAAGGAACTTCCCAGCATTTTGCGGCTTTTCTATTATGGTTTGTACGTCATTATTTTCATTGTGATTTGTTTTTCCACATGGCTCAAACTGATCATTTGTTCTGTGCCTCAGTTTTCCTTAACCCCCTTTAGTCTTCTCAGTATTCAGAGTCCACTCCCATCCTGATATAGGTAGACGAGAAGTGTCTCACTGTGTAAAGGAGCTGTACAGCCTGGGATTAAAATGCACTGCTATGTGCCAGCAATGAACTTCATCATGAGGCAGGGGAGAAGGAGGAAAGAAGCCATGTCAACGTTATAAAGCCATGCTGGAATGCAGGTGCACCTGGTGTGAGAGGGCAGTTCCCACAGCATTTCTTCCTACAGTATAGAAACAATACAGTAATTGTATCTCTACCAGCCTGTGGCTAGTAATTTTTGTCAGATGTCTGTTTTAATTAGCTACATGGGAATAGATCATTACATTATAAAGAAATTGTGTGATTCTGCACTGTGATAATATGAAGTGATTCTGAAGCACAATCTGTTGCAGGACTCTTTGATGAGCCCTGCTGATGTCAAACAAACTGTGGGCTCTGAATTCCTGTTTTTCCCTGGAGCTGGCTAAAGCCAACCTGGAGGTCTTGCAAAATTAAGTGCTTTGGGTTGTGCTTGTAAGAGCTAGAAGCTGGTATGTGATCAGCATCCAAATGGCTGAGTTCTTGTGTTGGGGCTGAATCCTCACAGCAGGAGCTGAGGAGAATATAAAACATGTTCAGATTTGTTGCATTTATGAGGGAAGTGTGAGGAAAAGGTGGAATTTCACTTTAAATCAGGAGCGAGGTCTTGGGGAGAAAGCTTTGTGAAGTGGTACAGAAAGGGTCAAGCAAGAGAGCTCCAGCACCTGCTGGGATCAGGAGAGCGTCACAACAGATCACGCTATCAGCAGGCGGCAGCTCCTAAGCCCCAGAAGAGATGGGAGAGCACACGCCACAGCCCTCGCCTCCTCCCCGCAGTGGCTGCAGCTCTGGCAGGGCTGTGGGGAAGGAGCCCTGCTCCCTCCCACTCTCATTGCCTGATTGCTGCATCTCCACCACTTCAGGGGCTTCGCGGGGCTGAGTTACCCAGAAGCTATCTATTTTGCGAAATGTTGAAGATAAGTGTATTCATATATAAGTACACAGATAGATTTTGTGTATGCATTTGTATGTGCATGTGTAATATTTTAAGCTGTCTGGCACATTCATTTAGCCACCTGTTCTAGCCTCTTTCTGCGGCACAAATTAGATTGTCTCAAGGGAGACCATGCAGCTGATTGGGTCTGCCTTGTTACTAAGGCAACCCTTTTCCTCTCTGCTACATGCTTTATAACTCAGATTCACCAGGCAAGAAATGGAAGGGAAAAAAAATAAAATTGCTTCAGACCCTGGGGATACCAGTACTTAATAGATGCTCTTAGCAGACTTATTTATTCAGACAAGAATACAGTTTCTAAATGTGGAAGAGTGTTGAAACAAGCAGAGTCAAATATAACAGTACTATATGAAGGGGATGATAAAGACTGAATTAACGGCTTGTGCAAACACCGTATGAATCCTAAATTAGCAATGCTGTGTGTAGCTGATTGATGTAAAGGTATCATGACTGTATAGATCAGCAATTGTCCCCTTGAAGGTCATCTCAGATTATGAACAACAAAAACTCTTTATGCCAAAAAAGCCACAAATGTAGGGAAGAGTCCTTATGTTAGATTTCCTACAGCCCAAATGGCATTTTATGTTCATTTCTAAGATAAAAATTATTAGTTTGTTCCTGGTTCCTGCTTTTAGGTGATTTGTATTGATTGCATACACCACAGATGTAGCATACATTTTATGTTGAAGCAAGGCATGATTTAGTCTTTGAAGAGGGGTTTGTTTTTCTCATTAGTTCTTTGACAACAGATCCAGCAAAATTTGAAGTAAACTAAAGTGATTATAGTCAAGGACAGATAACTGATTAAGGTATATATACATGCAAATGAGAAGCATTGATGGACCTTTAAACATTATGTTTCAACCTTTTTCTCAAGGAGTCATGTGTTCTAATACGTGCATTTCTGTTTATATTTGTTCAGGTAATATGCATTTAGATATAGTGTATGATTTACATGTTTATCTCTTCATCTCATGGCCACCTCATTACTTGTTGCTAAAGGTCTTTGTAATTTTATGCTGAAGGAGTTGAGTGGTATTTTGTTTGGACATTCAAAAATCTATATGTAGAGATTGCAGAGATGTTTTTCAGAGGGGGTAGACTCACAGATGGATTTAGATGCTTATATCTCTTGGAAAGATGCATACACTGAAGCAGTTCACAAAAAAAAAAAAAAAAAAAAAAAAAAAAAAAAAAGTTATGACGTGTAATGAAGACGTGATCAAGGAAACATACCAGGGTGAATTTTAGGGACAAAGAGCTTGTTTTGCAGCCTTTCATATAGCCAAATTTCTGGCAGCAGAGGGTCTTCCAGATGTCCTAATATTACAGGCAATATCCTGCTGAAAGAAGAAGCCCAGATAAACCCCACTGCATGTTTGGTTGGTGAGGAGGAACATAATCTATCCATAATCTATCTTGCATGAGACGATATTCTGACCCTACTAAACTGAAGTTCCCACTAACAGTGCCCACATGCACAGTGCTTCACAGTGGTCACTTCTTCCTTACCACATTTTCAATGGGAACCAATGTTCAGGACAATTGTTATGTACCTCCTACTGCTTCCCTGAAACACACGGTAGTCTTTGTATTTCATTTGCAGTAGTGCAAGTGGTACTGACCATATGAAAATCAGGTCTTGTTAAAATTTAGACACAGTATTTGATGCATTATCCTTTCCATGCTAGGCTGCACAGTGAAATGCCTTTTTACTTGCTCAGAAGATATTATGAGTTAATTTTAATAGGGCTTTTCACTTCCAATATAAGCCAATGTAAATAAAATGCTGTTACTGTATTAAAACTACTCTAATATTCTTCTCTCAATTTTCCATGCTTGTAAATTTGACTTCTGCTGCTCTCTTCTGCTTTTACATATATGACTTAAAGTATTTACTAAAACAGTAAAAAGAAGATAATTTACCCATAGGTGATATTCTGCAACCTCTCAGTTTTTCGTGCATTTAACACAGTGTTAGTTTTTGTGGATTTCTTTATTCTTCACTGTAGCTCTGACAATTTAGAGACTTAGACTTTGACTAATTGAAGGCTTGCTGTCTTTTGGTATTAATGGATTTTTATAATTTATAATTTGCTTGTTCTGTTTTCAAAAGTTCATTTGTATGTAGGATGAGAATTTTCATTCAGGCAACTAACTATCATTAGTGCCTACAGGTGAGGGAAAACAGTAAAATCTAAAACTGAATTGAAAAATGTTACTATTTTGCATGTATGATTTTGATCCTATACCACTTGTATTCCATAAGTATAGCTTGAAATTTAATCTGTTTTAGTTGTCATTCTTGAGCACTTACATTTTGTTAATTAAAGATGCACCTTGTAGATGGCTATAATAGTTAAGATAGTTGGTTAGATCAGAGCAGAAAAGACTTTATATAATTGCTTTTTGAGCTATGGTTCACTTTTGCTTGTCTAGAAGTCCTTCTAAAAGATCCAGTTGTTATCCACTCAAATAAACAGTTTAAGGCCATCTATAAAGAGTTCTGACATTTCATTTCTAAATGTTATTCAGCATGAATATCATAATAGTGTTATCATAGATAGATTCATGTTATTTATCCTGTATAGATTCACATGCACTTTCAAATTTCTGGGAATGTGTTACTGTAAATACCCTTGCTGGCCTACATGCATTCATTGTTCCATGTGTTCTATAAAATACAGGATTTTATATATTTTATTCTGTACACTTCCATCCTGTGTTAGAAGCAGATGGGCTATTTTTCTCCAGCTTTTCCGGTCTTGTTGGCTGCTGCTGCTGATATGGCTCTTACTGTTCCAGTGGTGGACTGAGTTGTTGCTGTCCATTACCATTCCTGCCCAGTTCCTTACACCTTACCCACTATATAGTTGAATGAGGCTTTGAAGCACCTATGTGTAAGCTGATGTGGTACCTAGGGATCTGCAGAGATTCTTGGAAGCCCTGCAACAGCTGTCACTTTTTTTTTTTTTTTTTTTTGTCTTTGTCTTTGTCTTCCTGCCTCCTCTTACTCACTGGAGCTGCTGCTGCTGCCTACTTCTTTTCTCTTCCTCTCCTTCATTCCCTACACCTTTCACCAAATCCCCCCAGCGTTTTATTTATTTGTTTATTTATTTACACATTTAGTCTGAAATACAGAATCATCATATAAGGCTGATATATTTTGTGGCAGATTTATTGTTTTAGTGTACTTTCTCAGGCACTATAGATAGCAGTGCTTGCACTTTTCTCAACAATTATTTCAGCAAACTCCTTGCATAGCCTTAGACAACCTTCATTAAAAATTAAATTAAATTAAATTAAAAAATAAATAAATTACAGTCTGCCAGGGTAGCATCGTGTTCTTCTCTGCTTCAATACGGTAAGAGGAAGAACACAAACAGAGCTTTGGTAGAAGTGATGGCTATATTATCTGGAATGGAGTTGACACTTCCAAGATTAGCAAGAACACAGCTCTGAGGAAAATTAGCTCCCTTTGAAATTTTCAGTAAGTAACCCTGAGTGGTTAGAAATAGTAAGTTATTTGTTTTCCTACAGAAGTATTTGCTACAGGACTAAAATATCATAAGACGCTAAAATTTAGACTTAGGGTGCTGGCCACCTTTTATCTAGCATGTTTGCATCAGTGATATCAAAGTATCTTGCCTTTTCAGTATTCTACTGCCAGTAGAATTTGATTTTATTTCTTTTCTGCAAACTAACATACAGCATGTAGGTCATCTTTTTTATCCACTTAGCCACATATGCGTTAGCAAAATAAGTAGGTTTCTGCAGCAACACTTTTTGCCTAATGAGGTAGTATATGTCAAATCTGTGTTTGCTGAGCTTCTAATTAACTGAATCTCAGAAACTTCCCCTATCAATGTCAGAATAAAGAAATGACCTTACTACAAATTATTTTTACTTTTAGGCTGAACTTAAAATTTAATACTGTTTTGAAGGTGTAGCAAAAATAGTTTTAGAAAGTGTTACAGGTGGCTGAAGTTTACCATGCATTAGAACAGAGAGTCATGCGGTGACAACTGTAATGACTGATGCTATCTTCCTAAAACAGGGACAGCATGTATCATTTTCAGTCTGAAATCTTCATTAGGAGAAAAAACCCACAGTTACTTTCAAGTATTGGAAGTGGACCAGTGCAAGATATTCTGGGAGGCTGAAGCAGAAAATAATGACCGTTAGGCCATTGCTCTGTATAGTCATTGGAGGAGGATTTATCCACTACACAGATACAGTCTCTAAAAGGGTTGTATCTTACACAAATGTATGTGTATTACATGTATACCACCTCTTAATCTGTCCATGTCAGAAGAGGCTGTAAATCTGATTCTCTGACTGATTTCTTGGCAAATACATTTATCTCTGGATGAAATATTATTCTGATTACTTTGCAAAGTGCATATTACTAGTACAAGTCTAAAGGAGAGCTGGAACAGTTGAGCGATAGCTGTGAAGTGCTTATGAAGGCAATTCAGCAGAGCAGTGTGGAAGACTACACTGTGGTATCTGTGGCTCCACAAAAATGGAGAAAAGTAAGACAAGGAACCTGAATCTGGAGAAAAGTCTCCCGGGAGACTGGTCTAGGATGGTAGTGGGAAACATGTAACATTGTGAAATTGTGTGATTGTGAGATACTTATAAGGAAATAATTAGCAAGAGAAAACTTTAACCTCTGTAGATTGTGATGCTTGGAGATACCAAACCACAGCGTCCCATGTATTGTACATGTTTTACAATGGATATTGAATGATTGACAAGTTGTAGAGAGAACTGCAAAAACATCTTAAAATTAAATGTAGAGTCATAAAGAGTTCAGTCAGCTTAATTTAGTCACAAAAAGATGTGAAGGCTTAGAGTTCAGCTAGAAAGCTTGGACTGAGCTTGGATATTCAGCTCAATGAGAAAGGAAATCTGCATGTGGAAACTGAAAAGTTATTAAAAATGAGCATATACAGGTAACAGCATGGCTAATTTGCACTCAGAACAACTATTCTGCCTCTTAATTTCATCAAGACATGTTTCTGAAGAGAACTCTGTGCTTTAGTCAGTTATATGTTATTGGATCTAATATAGTGCTAAGTGATACGCACAGACCTGCTACATACAAAAAAAGCAAGTTAGGTATACTGTTCCTTTCAGACTTTCCATTATATGAATATAAATTCATATATTCCATAGAGGTAAACTGGAAATCTTTTATGTGGTAATTTTATGTGGTAATGAAGGTGTAAATTATCCAAGTTCCATGTTCAGTGATCTTAAATGAAATCTAGTTTAGCATTAACAAGTCTCTGATTTTTATCAGAGAATTAATGTGTCACCTTGCAGAAATCACACCTTTTCAGAGAGTAGTGTGCCTTATGGAATAAAAAGACGCCTGAAATATCAGAATCCCTTTTTCTCCTTCTGTGTACAGTGCTTACATGTAACAAACCTTCAGTATTCTGTATTATGTAAAATGACTACTTTTTTTCTGTTTTTTACTGTTTAGTAACACACATAGAGGCTGGGCCAGAACTCCTGGGTCAGAGTCCAGTTACCTGCTGTTATATCATTGTCATAATAGGAAAAGAGTATTTTGAAAAGGCATTTGTGGGGTTTCTTACCCTTCCATCCCATCCCAGTCCTATGGGGAAACTGTTGTACAGCTTCATTGTTCTGCTATCTAGAAACCATCTAATTCCCAGCTTGTAACCATTTATTTAGGTGTCAACATAGTCATTTAACTTCTCTCTTCCTTTTCCTTAATCACTTGTTGGGTCTATAGCAACCAATCAAAGGTCTTTCATCCTTGTCTATAAAGTGAGTTATCTACTCTCTTAAACATCCTGATACACTTTTCCTGAGTAACTTGATTACATCTTTCCTGTACATGGGTGATCAGAAACACACACAGCACAGCTAGGTCTTAGTAATGTCTGGTGTACTTACGTAAGCACCCCTGTAAATCTACTGAGAAATACTCCCTTTAATTTGTGTTAAGGTACTGAGATCACATTTGCTCTCTATTGGCCTCATTACAGTCATCTTTGAATTTATGTTTTTCAGATCTTATTAGCTGATGACCTCCAGCTGACAAGTTCCCATAACTACGGTGTGACATGGCATTTGGTATAATTAAGTGCATTCTATTTCTTATTCCACTCTTGCTAAGGAAAAAATCCTTTGTTTTGTTACCAGCTAATTTCAGTAGCAAAATCTTACTTTAAAAATCTAGGTCAAGAGTAAAAATGTTAATGTAGCTTGGGTTGTGGCACTAAAAATGTGTGGATCTCTGTGAGCAGGACTGAACTCTGGAAGTCCTCAAGAGAGACCTTCTGACAGCCTTCTACAGCACTTTCTTCCTTGTAAACCTAAATGTCTGTTGGTAAATTTGGGCCTAGTAATTTACTTTCAGAAGACGCTGCTGTGGTTTTCCCCCTTTGTCCTTGCCTACTTTAGAAGTTATATATCTGTCCCATAATCCATGGTTACTAACTGATTCTTTGCCATACACTAAAGCATTAAAAATCCTTAAAGAATTTTGAATTAAATCTTACCTTAAAGACATACTTGCATACTCTAACCTGTTTCATCATATGCTCAGTTCCATACATTTTTTTTTTTAATTATTTTATTTTATTTTATTTTGTTTATCTTATTCTTCAAAATTTGATTTAAACTTTACACACTAGGGAAGCTACAATGGTAGTACTATAATAGCAAGTTGATTCCATATAAATGGTGTGCTTTACCAAAATATATGAATGTTGCTTACTCACAGTTCTTTAGTGCTGCTTCCCTTCTCCATTTGTGGTCACTAAAAAATTCTAGTTTTCCAATTTACATGGGATCTGCTGATTTATACTTTTCTCATATGCTTTCTGAACTCCAGAGAAGAAGTATTGTTGTTTGTCATTTCTTTTTATTTTTGCCTACTTGTTTTATGGTAGTTATCCATCTAGTATTCAGCTCCTCCATGAAATAAGCTTTGTAATATGTGTACTTTCTATTAAAAGAAAGCCAGAAGTTTAAATCCTTGACATTTGTTAGTCTCCTTCATTTCTCAGTTTGTTTTCTTTTAGCAAATTAAATTGAGTTATAGACTTGATTTTTTTTTTTTTTTTTTCCCTCATAATTCCATTTAAGGTAAAGAAAGTTTGTTTCATGATCACTGGATCCATAATTATTCTTCTATGCCTGACTCTTTTAGAAATATATTCCTTCCATAACTTTTTTTTTTGAAACTTAGAACAGCTTTGTATTTTTGGGGAGTGGGAGGGTGAGGGAGTGTTGCTATTATTGTACTGGTGTTCTTTGTCTTCTGTAATTTTGCAAAAACAATTTCTTAGTCTAATATAATTCTTAGTACTATTTATATTGTCAACTCTTACCTACATTTCTAGTCTATCAATCCTAGACTGGATATCATCTACTGTTCCAGAATAATGGATCTATTATGTTACTGCTTATTGCTTTAGTTTAAAAATATTATTATTATAATGCTGCTACCATTGCTATCAATTTTTATATGTTTTTCTTGAATATCATGTGGTTTTCAACAGTTTTAGTGTAGTCTCATATGCTGTTCTGCTACATCTCTTTCAGCTCTCCTGTACCGAATACTTAAGGACAAGTATGTATTTCTAGTCATTCCTGTCTTTTGTTTAATTTTCCTGCAGTGGCATATCAACATTGTAACTTGGCTTTGACATCATCAAAATTTTTAAGTGGATTAAGCACAGTATTTCATTGTCTGTATAACTATCGACATATTAAAATGCTTTTGAAAGAAACATAAATGTATTATGGGAAAGTGGTCTTGCTTTGCCAAAGCCATTACTTGGAGTTGCATCAAATTCATTATTTCTCTTGTTATCCGAAGAAAATGTGGAGAAATTCTCTGCAATTTATGCACATCTAATAGAGCACTGTTTGCTGTCTTAAGTATAATCAAGAATATCTTTCCTATCGAATTAGGAAATCTCTCTCTCCCTTTATGACTAGTCTTCAGAGGCAAAGGGCCACAGTCAGATTGTGATGTGTTCATCAGAAGGGTAAAATTTACTCCCTAAACCTTATGCTTGGCTGCAGAACTGTTGTTCATAGAAGGTATGAATGAACTTAGACCTTGGATAAGAAACGAATCCAAAGACCATATGTGCCTCAGCTTTCCCCAAATTTCTGCCATATTTGTTGTCTGAATTTCAGATTTATTTAAACATCAGTGTTGTGTTTGTAAGTTTGTTTGTTTGTTTTTTTTTTTGTTTGTTTGTTTGTTTGTTTGTTTTTTAATCTTACTTCTGTTTGGATGCTACTGAGTTAAAAAGCAGTAGACACAGACCATAATGTAATATTGATACACTCTAAGAATTAGGCGGGGTGATTTAATTAAATTCCAATGGAAAGTACTTAACCTTTTTTATTAAACAGAAATTTATGCACAAAATGCAAAGACAAAAGCAGTTTGCATTAAACATTAACTTCTTCTAACTAAAGAGCCATGGAGAGATTGATTGCATTTGCTTAAGAGGAAGCAGTGCTGAAAAAGTCTTAATTCAAGTGGATTCCATTTAATTGTCAAGTGGCTCCAGAAAAGGAACCAATAGCTGAGCAGAAACGAGGCTCCTGCAATCCCTGTGCACTGCAACAGCTTTTAATAAGAAACCTTTGTTTCTGCTGCTTTCCAAGGACCTGTGTTTGTAATTACAGCATGCGGAAGATTTGTATATTGCAAGTAAATTGAGTTTATTGTTTTGATGTCTAAATATCCATATCTATATTGACAGAAATATAGAGAAAGGGAGATTTATATGTGTATTCCTATCCAGAATTCCCTTGATCAGAGAGCAGTAATATCTTAGCTGTGGGAAGTGATTATCCTCAGAAGCCCAGTGTAAGCTTACCTGTCAGACACTTTCTTTGGCCACTGTTACTAAGGAAACCACCTCTTTTGTATGAGTGCATTGTAGATGCCTCTTTTTGGGACCTGAATTTGTGATTACAGCCAGATACTGTTTGCCAGTTCAATACTGAAGCTTATTTAACCCTTGACATTAGCAGAGATATATTAAGTAGTATAATTTGTTTCCTGTCCCTCTTCATTAGAGAAGCTGGTGAAGGATGAGTTCTTCAGTGAGGGAATACCAAGAAAAGTTCCCTTCTTCTCAGCTCTGAAAGGGTGGCTGGCAATGCAATCACACCCTGTGGCACACTGAGAAGAGATTGATTTAAGTACACTTGGAAAATCTCTGATACTACATCTACAAAGAAATGCATAAAAGCATCAGATGTTAATCATCTAAAGTATCAAGACAGTAATTGTAAAAAGAACCTCATCATTGGTGAAGTTATTTATAAATTTGTGATATGAGATGAGATGGCATCTTCAGGTAAGATTATATATGGACTTTAACTATTTCTGGTATATTAATTCAAGTCACATCTCCAAGCTACAAGCTCCATGATTCAAAATGGGGTACCTTAAGAGATCACTGTTGCTGCTGTACATAGCTATTTATTTAAAATCCCTCTGTCTTCACATGAACAAAAAAACCACTTGTGATTCCAGTTAAATTCTTTCTTTAAGATGAATGTGCAAATGTGTGGCTCAGTACACTCTTAATAAAAACATGTTAAGTAATAAAAATAGAAATTTGCATCTGCAAATACCTGAAACACTGATATCACTGTCTAAAGGCATGGTAATATTCATTAATTAGTCAATGGGTAGTTCTGAGGACTGTGTAGCAGAGTTCACATTTTACCTTAAGCTCCATAGTGGTGAACAATATGTGCTGTGGGCTACAAATATTATTGCTACTGGTAGAGGCAAAAGCTTGGGGCATAAAAGCAGTTAGGGTATACTAATCTGACACTCTTCTCAGGAGTGCTGGAGTTAGCCCCCTTTGCCTTTCCATATAATTTTGGAGACAAAATCCACAAATGTTTTTAGACTGCAACTCCCATGCAGTAGCCTTATGGATCTGTCAATGAGTCCTTTTTGCTTTTTTTCCTACCTTACAGGAAGGCCAAAGAAAGATTTAACTCTAATTAATGAAGGTAGTTAGTTTCTGTTTTAGTAATGGTGTTTTGCTAGAATTCAAGAAATTCCTATCTTCATTATATCCTGTTGGCTAAAATACAAATTATTCCAACTTAATTTTACTTTAGAGTTTTGAAAGGCACAAGACAGTGACACACGATGCTGGCCATATTCTTACATATATGTAGGATGTTAGGAAAAGTCTTTTGGGATCAATGATTGAAATAGGTAGGTATAGACGGTACTGGGATATAATGCAATTATGAAATAGGAAGGAATGATGGTATACTTAGCTCTTAAGCTAACCTTGTAAATATTCACATTGGTACTGAAACTATAGTCAAAATGGGACTCAGTCCTCAGAAAATCAAAGCTCTTAATGGTTAGCATATGTGTAGTCCCCTTGATGAATCTGCAACACCTGCTTTATGTATAAGGAAAAATAAATATATGTGAAATCCCTTCCTCCTATCTTCTTTCTAATTAGATGGTCACTCTTGAGGGAAAGATTTGTCTCTTTTGTGTGCTCATCAGTGACAATAGTCACTGATCTCAGCTGTGGCCTCTGTCTGTGCCACAGCACGATCGTCCTCATGAAAATCAGAAATTCAAACTGAGCTTCCTGCACAAATGGAAAAGAATTTTAACCACTGTTAGCAGTCATTATGTTTACATTCTCCTCATTTCTGCATTCAAAACTAGCTGTATTTGATATGTCAGCTATTTCTAAAATATACATGGCTCATACTTAAGGAGCAGGGGACAGAGCATGCTGGTAGAATGCTGGACTGAAATTCTTCGTTGGGTTCTGAATTTTCTTACCACTTCCAAATGTAAAATCCAGCTCTAATATTCTCACCTGACTGAAGAGAAAAGATAGCTGAACGAGCTGTACAGCCAGATGGCCACTGTTTGCTTACATATTTCCTTTGTTCCCCATGGCTAGGAGATTTACAAACATAAACAACAAAACTAATTTCATTTGGACTTTGCTATTCATAGAATTTACATCCAGAACTTAATATATTCCCTTTATTGTAGATAATGTGATTATAATTCCTTCCAGCTCTTCCTTTTGTGTTTGCTGTCTTATTTGGGTGGATATATTTTAGGTGGATCACTTGGAGCTAAATGTACAAGGGTGCAGATGCATTTATGGGCATATGATGGAGGAAGGAAAGGGTAGTGCACAGCCAGAGCACATCCTCAGCTTTTAGGAACAGATGAGTTGTTGCAAATACTTCTGATGCCTGCAATATGTGCACAGTGTAAACAAGCAGTGCTGTGAGCAGCTAATGAACTAATGAAGCCAGATTTCCTACAGATTTCTGTCTCTTGATTGACTATAACTGAAGCACAGTTTCACATTATGCCTAAAATGCTCTAACTGTAGAACATGCCAAAAGGGGCAGTCCTGGCTTTTTTACTCACTTTCAACTGCACATTACCACCCCATCATATCTAGCAAGCATATGGCTACAAGGCGAATTTGAAAACTAATTCATGTGTGTGTGTGTGGTGTTATTCCAGCTGGATCAATGAGCTGATTATCTCTGAGATCAGCAGACTTCTGTCAAGTTTGAAATTTAGTCAATAAACTCCAGAGATTTTAGATAAGAACATGAACGTGCTGGTGTATGCATTCTGGGGATGTTTAAGTGTCATGACTGAATGTGCTGCAGCCTAAGTTCTAAAGCAGAGTTGAATGTAGAGTTATATAGTAAATGCATCTTTGAAATGTCTCTATAGCTTACACCCTGCTAGAAATTATGCCAGGGAAGTACAAGTACTGAAGTGCTCTTCAGGAAACTAAAGGCACACTTAACTATGCTGCAATTCAAGATGCTGCTATGCAACATATCAAACATGGTTCCAGGCATCCCTATCATCTTCAGGGAAGTAAGTGTATGCATTCCCTGCCCTTTGATGGAATGAATATGTAAATGTCACTTACGGGATGTGTCAAGATGATATTTAACTTGATGTGCATGTGAAACAGGAGGTGTTGAAAAGAAATATCTACTGTTGTGCCCACAGTAAAATCCGTACTAGCATCTATTATGATTAGTAATATGCAGTCAAAGTGACTAGCAAAACATCTTCAAGATAATCACAGTGCAGGAATTATCAGCTACTCTGGGGGTGATAAATGACCTTTGAATCAGCTGTGGAGCTCACTAAATATAAAAGCAGACAAGTGTCTAAACTTTAATGGATTTGTTTGAATTATATGCATGTAGATCAATGAACTATCATGCTAGTTTCAGCAACTGCCCTCAGAAATGTTGTGGTGTGTGTGATTCATGCTGTTGATTTTTTAAGGTAGTTCAGAAGACATTGCTTTAAGGGCATTTGGTTTACATTTGGAGATGAAGCAGAACGGGTGTCTGAACTATATGCAAATGTGCACACTGATGTGTTAACATCTGACACTTTATTAGTTCTGGTCTTTATTCTCTGGCCATTCCTAAGTTTGCAGCACATTTGTGTCATGGTTCATCACTTGTTTTGACAACCATTAGGCCAGCTCAGTGTTGTACCAATTATTTTAGGTAGGTGTTAATCTGGAAAGCTGTTGCCTTGCTTCTTCTGTGGCTTCTGCCTGAGATGTGTATGGCTCAGCCCTCTCACAGCACAGCTCAAGCCACATGCCTTCTCCATCCGCTCCTGTTATTCCTTGTGGACTGCACATCCATGTGCTGGTTTGTGCATTACTGTCTGCTGCACAGCACGGGCTCTGGGGAGCTGAATGCAAAGCCCTTGTCTGAAGCTGAAGCTGGAGTTGTGAGTCTGACACAACTGTCAGTTTCCACCTTGGAAACGTGAGCCCTCATGACTCCAGGATTTGGGTGCTGTGCTGATGTGTTGATCATCAGGGCTCTCATCTCTGCTTGACTGGTAGGCTGCTTATTGGCTTTAGCAGAATCGCATTGGCTCTATTTTGGCATCTGCAAAATTAATGCAGTAGATCTCAGCATTCTTCCTAAACCACCTTGGTCTATGCATGATGTAGAATGTAAAACCAAACCACCATAATGCTTACATTATTTCTATAATAGTTCTGTACTATTATTAGTACACTTCAACTTTTCTGGAATAGCTAGAGTAAGGAAGCAGGTCTTTTCCTGGCTCGAGTGCCAAATGTTTTTGGCACAAAGACATTTATTTGCTATTTTGTTAATGTAATTTAAATGTAGGTTGTTGAACTGATAAAAGCAGTGGCACACAAACACAAAAACTATTTCTGAGAGTATAAGCCATATCTGCACTAGAAGTATTTGACAGGGTTAAGCTAGATAACCCTTTCTAAACTACATACAGAGACAGGCATGCTTGTCTATTTGCAGCTCTTCACCTTCCACAAACCCTTGTTTGAAAGGCATTACTGGTACTTGCTACAGGTTATTGTTTTGGTGTCATTTTTGGGTCTGCATTTTACATCCATTTTCATCTTGATAAGCAGAGCTGCCACCTTCCAGACTAAATTTGCTTTAGCATCTTTGTGAGGAATGCGGGGGTGGATGTTTCAGGTAGTCCTGCTAGTTTGGGAAATAAAAGTAAACTAGTGCATATATCTGTGCTGATCTATTTGCCATGCTGAGAAAAGTGCTGTATAGAGCTACCCAGAGGAATACTGAATGATAGCCAGGTTTCCAACCCTTTACTTATATTGCACATAAAAAAAATAAAATAAAAATCCATAGGATTTGGCTGGGTGTATTATAAATAAAGGGCAATGACTTTCAGAAGCTCTTGCTTTCCCAGTCAAGATTTACAAGGAAGCATTTTGAGATTTTCTTTTATTGATATTAGATTCTTATTTTACTTTAAAATGGCATTTGGTTGTGGAGCAAAAGCTGTCACCACAATATTTGATGCCCTGAGGAGACAGCTGAAAAGGGAAACTAAACAGGGTGTTAAAATGTGGCTGACAGAGAGAAATAGTTTTGGTATCTCCTAGTTCACAAAATAAACCTAAAACATCCACATGCATACAGCATCTTAGTGGTAAACTGCTGTCATATGTTACTGCCTAGATGCTAATGTCCAAGGGTGTCAGGGCAGCACTTGGGCAGCACAGAATAAATAAATAAATAAATCGTTCAACATCACAGAAAGAGCATTCATGAACAGAAAGTCAATTGTAGAATTAACATTTATATGGTTAAATAATCATCTTACTCTTAAAACCAGAAGTCTTCACTTAGTTCCATCTCAAGTATGTGGTATAAAATATGGATTTCTAGATCAAATAAGATTTTACATGTTTCTATGGTATGTTAACACAGTGTAACAGTATAACAAAGGCAAGCAATGGGCATTTCTATATTAGCTGGATTATGATGGTGCCTTTTCACTCAGCAGCTCTGACTGCACAAGCAGAAAATCATCTTCTGGTTTTGTCAGTGTATTTTAGCCTTTTGCTTTTAAAGAGATTCTTATTTCTGTTTCAATTGCAAGATTTTCAATTTTACAGACACCAGTACATCTTTTTACCTGTTCATGATACATCAAGTTTTGGTCTGACAAGGAGGTGCTCTCCCTGCTTTAGTCTTAAGGGTCTTATGGACCCTTATGGCTTATGCAGGCTTTCTGAAAGAGAAGTCCACATATGCAAAAACAAACAAACAAAAAAAAAAAACAAAACAAAAAACACCACGAAACTGGGGGGCAGTTTGCTTCTGCCAGGTGAAAAACAGCTGTCTAATAGCACACAGCAGCTTTACACAGCAGTTTGGAACACAAAGTTACTGAGCTGAAATTAATGGTCAGGAGACAGATTACACACAGAATCACAGAATCACAGGATTTCTAGGTTAGAAGAGACTTCAAGATCATCGAGTCCAACCTCTAACCTAACACTAACAGTCCCCACTAAACCATATCCCTAAGCTCTACATCTAAACATCTTTTAAAGACTTCCAGGGATGGTGACTCCACCAGTTCCCTGGGACGCCTGTTCCAATGTCTAACAACCCTTTCGGTAAAGAAATTCTTCCTAAGATCCAACCTAAAACTCCCCTGGCGCAACTTAAGCCCATTCCCCCTCGTCCTGTCACCAGGCACGTGGGAGAACAGGCCAACCCCCACCTCACTACAGCCTCCTTTAAGGTATCTGTAGAGAGCGATAAGGTCGCCCCTGAGCCTCCTCTTCTCTAGGCTGAACAAGCCCAGCTCCCTCAGCCGCTCCTTGTAGGACTCGTTCTCCAGGCCCCTCACCAGCTTCGTCGCCCTTCTCTGGACCCGCTCAAGCACCTCCATGTCCTTCTTGTAGCGAGGGGCCCAAAGCTGAACACAGTACTTGAGGTGCGGCCTCACCAGAGCCGAGTACAGGGGGATGATCACTTCCCTAGCCCTGCTGGTCACAGTGTTTCTGATACAAGCCAGGATGCCGTTGGCCTTCTTGGCCACCTGAGCACACTGCTGGCTCATATTCAGCCGACTATCAACCATCACTCCCAGGTCCTTCTCTGCCTGGCAGCTTTCCAACCACTTATCTCCCAGCCTGTAGCTCTGCTTAGGGTTATTGCGCCCCAGGTGCAGGACCCGGCACTTGGCCTTGTTGAACTTCATGCAGTTGACCTCAGCCCATCGGTGCAGCCTATCCAGATCCTCCTGCAGAGCCTTCCTACCCTCAAGCAGATCAACACACGCACCTAGCTTGGTGTCATCTGTGCATAAGCAACCAAAAAAGATTATAATAATAAAAATGAGGATCTGTACATTTTGCTGACCAACACAGAAAAAGTTTTTGGCACTCAAATGGAGTTTCTTTGGGAATCAATTAGAAAGATCTTCTGTAGGGGAAATCAGACGAGGTGACCAGGCTATTTGATCTTCATTGTCAAGATGTTTCCATGATACACAGATGATTACCTGAATGGAGGGCATTATTGGCTATAGTAAGTTATTTTGCTACGTGTTTTACCCTAAAACTGGAATGACCTCCCCTTTATTTTAGATGTTGATGTCTAATCATTTTCTGCTACTCAAAAGTCTTTTGACAGTTCTCATTCCAGTTTGCTGCCTCTCATGTTATCACATTATAATGTGTGGAATCATGAAACTTCAGTTAATATTGCTTTTACACATACAATGCAGTACTATTGGCTACATGGTGTATGAATGTGCATATGCCATTAGCATTTATAAATCGGCAGATACAGATTACAGATAGCATGCTATTGAGAATTTAATTTGCAGGAAAATATGATGACCAAAGGCATGGATTAGAAAATGGATTGCATCAATCCCATTTCTGTACAAGCACAGAAGATATTTTAGAAGGCTGCATATATTTAAGGCTAACAAGGCACATCTGCTCACCATCTCAAGGTAAGTGTCATTGTTTTGAGGAAACTATATATCACATTTAGTACTAATCTGCTTAATCTGTGCATGCCAGAAAACAGCTTGGTGAATTTACTGACTGTATGCATACTGTGAGATTTTGTTAACATTAATTATTTTTATAAGATGTTATTTTTTTATTATTTATTATTATTTTTTTATTTTATTATTTTTTATTATTTATTTTTTTAATTATTATTATTATTTTATTATTATTTATTATTATTTTTGTAAGATGTTACCAACTTTTTCATATTTACTTGTAAGTTATTGCAGTCATCCTGGAAGCACTCATCCATAGAAGCCCAACAGTCCAAAATATTGCAGGTTTGGAGCCATGAACTGGAAAGTTGGGGTTGGATACAGACATTATCTTAGCTCATGTTCTGAAGAAAAATGCTAAGCCTGCAAATAACATACCCAGGAATGTTAAAAATTAAATCGTTAAATCAGCATAATTATAAATGCATGTGATCCTTTATTTATTTATTTATTTATTTATTTTTTCGAAGTAACAACAGGTAAAAATAAAAAAAATTAGAGTCCTAGATTGCTCTCATTTCTACTTTTGCTGTTTGATCAAGCCTGTATAGCAACATGTTCCTTGTGAATTTTGCTATCAATTTTTTTTAGACTTTTTAACAGTGACAGCAGCACAGTGGTGTATCAGCTGCTTTTGGCAACAAACAAAAAATCAGGAGCTAAAAGAAGTTCCATCACATCCTTTGCTGAGTCCCCCCCTCCCCCCCCTCCAAAAAAAAAAAAAAAAAAGGACTAAAAACTCTGTAGAAAATTAGCAGTATGGCAAGGTATGCTATGCAAAATACCTCTGTCCCCATGCTGTTCTTGTTTTCTTGTTTTACCATTTGATTAGGAGACTTGTCATGTATAATGGTTTCAGCAATACTGTAGTTGACAGCTGAGATGATGGTTCAGTTCTTTCTTACATCCTCTGTTATAGATGGTGTTCCTAAAATTTTCTTTTGTTTGAAAATTTCTCTAATTCCTTCATTGCCCCAAGTGGAATATCTCATAAAGCTTGAAATGAATGCATTCCACCATTTTGTAGCCAGGCAAGCGTTTGAAATGAGCATTGTTCAGCAGTTGTCATTTTCAAATGCCTTGTTTTTCATTGTTATTGAGAAATCCAAGTGATTTTAATTTAGAGCTTCTGTCTTGAGATAGGGAATTGATGTGGATGAGGCACATCTATTCTGCTACATCCGTGTAAATAATGAAATGATGTGCATGATGATATGCTTGTTTTTGTTGCTGCCTTGAATAATGCATGATGCATTACAAAGCAATCCTAATGTGACATTTATTTATCTCATTTTATTTCTGATATGATTTAAGAATTGATTTGCAAAAATAAAATAAAATAAAATAAAATAAAATAAAATAAAATAAAATAAAATAAAATAAAATAAAATAAATAAAACCTGCCAGATCTTAATTGAGTGTTCACACTTGAATGTACAAACTCTTTGTTAGTTATGTAGGGCTTAACATTTGTATCAGCAACTGTCCAATGCTCAAAGTTAAACTCATATTCAGCACTGGGAAATTTACGTGATTATGGTCTATATGTGCCAATAGTAAGAGGATCAAGATTAATTAATAAATTGCCACTACAGATACATATCTTCATAGCTTTCTAATTTTCAAATTACACACTAGAGTTAATTTCTGTATCTATATGACACGTGCTCATCAGCCACTGTTGCTTGAGATGTTGTATTTAATGGCTGTAGAGTGCTAAATTGTTTCAAGTGCACAAAAAGAGGCCACAGAACAAGCAGGCAGAGTAGTTGTCTTCACAGACAATTGGCTCTGCTGACTCTGAGGAATTAGATTGCTGTTACAGATTTCAGGAAGGATGCTGAAATGCCTTCAAATGACTTTGGGTTTGTACTGACTTTGGCTGGAATCAATATATTTCATCAATGTGGTAAGCTGTGTTGGTTGAAATACTTAACTACTATATACCCAGCTGTGATTGTCTATTTAGGTGTAATTCTTGCAGCCATCAAAATTCTGATGTGGATGAGAAAAACAGCTAAGGCTTCAATATGCTGAGGTAATATCTTGCTGAATGTGCATGAACACCCCAGCCAAACAGTTTGTGCTGAAGGAACTGAAATGTGCCATTTGCTGAACATGCCAGTGAAACAGTGCAGGTGTCAAATACCAAATGTTTATGACAAACTGCCTTGAAGGTGTTGCTGACTGGGGTCTATCTGAGTAAACTAGATCCTTGGTAGCTTAGCCTATGTAGGTGTGTGGCTGTGCTATGGGTAATTTTGTGTCCAGCCTGCCCAGACTGAGTTCACTAGAGCCAGCTTGAGTCTGCAGTCTTCCTTACAGTAACATAACCAGGAGCTGAAACTAATAAGCTTTGTTTGTAACTACTTGTGTAGGCATACTATGAAAAATTGTGTGATTATGTGGAAACATGTTTTTCTCAAATTGTTTACTGATTTACTGCATAAATTACAGGCAATACTGACACAGTAATTCAACATCAGTTAATTTAACACGGGGATTTTTTTCCTCTAATAGTTTCAAAACATCTAGAGCCAATTAAGTCTTAGCTACTTGTCTTAAAGTCATTGACATCAAATTGACACCAAATTCAAACACCTGAAATGAAAAACAATTCAATATGCAGATTTCTTAAGTATTGAAAAAATCTCAAATTGAAAGGAAGGCAAATTACAGTGTAAGATGTTTCCATCAATGTATGTCTTAGCACTTTTTTGGGTAACCCAGAGAAATAGAAAAAGTATGAGCCTGATGTGAGATGACTGAAGTCTTAAGTCTGACTTAAGTCTTGCTAGCGAAATCAATATTACTTAGTACCTTGGTGCAGGTCAGTGATATAGATATATTTCTTACAAAACTGTGATTATGATTCCATGCTCTTAAGAGCACGGAAAGAAGATTTTTTGACTGGTCCTTACCCTGCACAATCTACTTGTGAAGCATCATTTATTTGTGCCTCACCTAACAAATTTGAGGGAACTAAAGAAGCAAAGTTTCTTCTAATTTCTTAAAGAACAAAAATCAATAAATGAATCACAAGCAGAAGGATCAAATCCCTTATTTTTAATATAGAACCAAGGAAATTTTTGTCATAGGTGCATTTAAATTTACTGTTATGAATGTTAGATCAGAATAACTCAATTGAATTACAGAACATTTTTTTCCTCCCCGTATAAATGGGTATTAATTCAATCTTCTTAAGTTAATCTTTAAGATTAGTAACCGAAGTGGGCAATCAAGTTATCATCCAGGGAATTAAAATAATATGGATTTTTTTGGTATGTTGTAGAAAACAAGTTCTCCAGACATAATCTCCAAGTGGGAGGAACTGAAGGTGAGGAAAACTGTGAAATGTGAGATTTATAAACAGTGTCTAGAGCAAAGCCACCTGGCTTTATGAAAAGGAAAAACAAAGCTTTGAGTGTCCTGTCCTATGTGTTTAAAAATAGGAGATGTGTTTAAGTGGGGACAGAAATGTGTACAGAAGTATGGTTTCAGTTCTCCCTGTCCTCTGCCACTCTTTCCTTCCCTGGAAAAGAACTATTAAAAAAAAAAAGAGAGAGAGAGAGAAAAAAAAAAATGCTGACTGAATCTATATTTTCTGCCAACAAATTGGCAGTGTCATAGCACCCATCTTACTGAATTCTGAGAGGGTGCAGGACGGTGAAGAGAGATCCTCAGACTCACATCATCTGATCAATCTCAGTTTCATGAAATCAGCATCCTTTCATGAGGCGAGAAGAAACATTACAGAAATGGCAGAGAGCAATGAAGATCATTAAGAGTCTGGAGCTATGAGGAAAAGCTGAGAGAGCTGGGACTGTTCATCCTGGAGAAGGGAAAGATCAAGGGGGATCTCATCAATGTGTATAAATCACTGAAGTCTGGGTGTAGAGAGAGCAGGGTCTTTTCAGTGGTGGTTAGTGACAGAACAAGAAGCAATGGGCAGAAACTGAAATGCAGGAATTTCATTTTAACAAACAGACAGAAAATTACCATGAGTGTTGTCAACCACTAGAACAAGTTTCTCAAGGATACTCCATCCTTGGAGATATTCAGATTCTGACTGGATACAGTCCTGGGCAATTTGCTCTAGCTGACCCTGCTTTGAGCAATGCATGGGTTGGACTAGATGATCTCAGGAGGTCACTTCCAACCTCAACTGTTCTGTGATTATGTGAACCTTATGAAGTGGTGTTGAATGCAGAAATATGAAGTGAACTTTTTAGACCTTTAGACCATATCTTGTGACTAAATGATGACCTTCTTTTTATTTTTTTTTTCTCAATTGCCCAATAAATTTGGTTACCTGAGCTTGTGGGTGTCTCTCCTCCACACTGATTGGTGCTCAGCACTGTATTCCCAATTTTAGCTTTGTATTTATAGCACAACTTTCATCTTGTGATGTCTGTGAGGGCCTCAGATCTCAGAGAGATGTGATGTTTTTTGTTATCCTAGACATACACATTTGTAGGTAAATAGATATCGTGCCTATAATGTATTATTTTTATGTCTATATAGATTAACATATTTAAAAGTGTCTAAAAAGAGATTATGAATGCCATACCTCCCTCAAACCTTCACATAGAACGACTTCAATTAATGCATAGCATGAATTGGCATTACCTGCAGATACACAATGTATTAATAGTCTCGTAGCAGAAGCTGGGGAATTATTTTTATTTTCATTTTTTATATATTGTTAATAATAAATGTTTGGTATTAAGATGTCGTTATTTGAAACCAAGACAGCTGAATATTCTTTACCAGCACAAGTTTTGTGTAAATAACATTTTGACAAAAATTGTATGAAACAGAGCCAAACTGAACATACTACATCAGAAGCATGCATTATATCAGTAATATGTGCACTGTGATTCTGCCTTTCTGATCCAAGCACAAGTCAAAATGTTACTTGTAGGAAGTTCTGCTTACTGAGACAAAACACCAGGCATGTCACAAATAAATGTGTGAAATGAGGTGCACCACAAAATATTGTGCAATCCAATCTGTTTTGTTGTTTTTGTTGTTTAGTTATTTTTTTTTTCTCTTTTCTGTCACATGGGAGCTAATACTAAAGATTTAGCAAATTAATACCCTCTCAGCTGTTGACTGGATTTACTGAACCTGATTTCTATAGTTTTTTCCTTTACAAGCACACTGAATGTTTTTATAGAAATTAGTACCAGAAAATTTAAGTAAGTGCCTATAGCTGTTGGAGAGAGCATGCAGAAAGAACATTTCCCTTTGTTTACCAGTAACAATGGAACTCCTCTCTAACTGTTAGATACAGAGATATTTATATCTGCTGAAACTTGACAGGACAATGGCATCAGAAATTTTCATAGAGGCTTGGAAAACAAGCTGGTAGTCTCCATACTAAAGAGCAAAACTTATTCAACAGTCAGCCTGATGTTTCTATAAGCTGACAGCAGCTTGTCTCATGCTTTTATTATTATTATTATTATTATTATTATTATTATTATTTTGAATTTATTATTATGATGACATTTGATATTTTTCAGCAGCGTTTCCTCTATTTACTGATTAAATATCAGAAAGTGAAGATGGTGTACCAGAATGTTGCTAGACCTGTTAAAACACTAATCCTTTAATTCAAATCAACTTGACTTCGCTATAACAAGAAATACCATCACTAAAACTCCAGCAGTCAGATTGAATTGTTCCTCTAAAATAACGTCTGCAGCATCCTTTTCTGGACAAGTATGTAAAGTTAATAACGAAAGAAAAAGTCAGTCATTAAAAAAAAGAGCTATCAACAGATCTGTTTTACTGAAGCGTAGAGAATGGACAGGGCAGATGCAGCTATGATGTGAAAGGTTGCGGTGGTGGCAGGAGCAATGTGGCAGCATAGTTTTATATGTCCACAGGTGTGTGCTATGGAAGTAGCAGGTAAAATGACTTTACCTCTCTCTCTCCTCAAAACATGACAAAACCTGTTGCTAGTATCTTTATTTAGTGAAGGAGCAAAATGTGCATGTCCTGAACCTCATTTCTAGGGAAGATTGACCACTTCTGGAAGGACTTAACTGAAAGAAAGAGAAGTGCTTGGAAAACTGAGGCCAAAACGATCCACTACACTATACAAGTAAATCTATGCATCAGAATTGCCAGACTGGTCATTTATCTGTGTGAACATCCCTTTATCTCTACCAAACTTTAGAATAAGAAAATATCTAAATTTCCTTCATCTTTGTTAGCAGTGTTTTTTATTGTTCTGCAATTAAAACAGCAGGCACAGTACATTCTTCTTTTAGTAGAAATGAAAAAGAAAGCAAAAGAACAATAAAAAAGATTTTGATCTTCTTCCCCCAGATGTTTTGTTTTTTTCTTTTTTCTTTCTTTTTTTTTCCCTGCATATATTCCTCTTGTTGTTGGCTCTCAGATGTTTTTGTTTTCAATATCTAAGTTAAATCCATTTGGTGTCCAAGGTAAGTTTCCAAATCTACATATATGTATATATGTATTTCATATCATTTCATAACATTTCATGTCATATCCTTTCTGATAGGCTTTGTCTTTACTCCTTTGCTGAACGTACAGATTGCTGCAGTTTCAGGATTACTTTATTTTGTATATGCTCTTATAATATACTGAAACAGCAACTTTCCTTTACACTTGAAATTCAAGTCATATATTATTGTATATCACGCAACTCTCTAACTGTAGACAACCATATTTTAGCAATAACTATTGTTTTGCTGAGGACTGGCTGTAGTGTGTTTCTCCTTCACTGCCCTATTTGGATCCCTTGATGCTGGAACAGCTACAGCAGAAGCGGAAAGACGTTTCTTTAAATGTTTTAAGTCATTCGCATATAACCTACTAGGAAAAACTAGCAGTTGACGGGCAAAATCGATATGTGTTAAAGAGTTGCATCCAATCCAGCAGGAATAATTATATGACTGATCACAACTTGTAGATAAATATATGGGGTTTGATAACATAATTGTATGTTGAATCCAAGCTGAATAACTTCTTGCATAAATTGACTTCAGGTCCCCAATATTGATCACATGCTGCATTTTCATAATCACACAATTACTTTGAGGAAAGCCCATAGAGACATTTTGTTCCAACTCCAGCAATGATAGTTCAATACAAGATTTAATCTTTGAATTGCCTTTGTGCTTCTTTTTGTCTCAACCAGAAGATGAATTTAAATTCTATGTGAGCACTTAACTTTCCAAATCAGAGCGTTTCCTGTTACTCAAATGGAACAGAGAAATGTTGGCTGAGGGACTTATACATACTACTTTAATTAGTTAAATTTAGTTTAGTGATATGCACATCTGTGCTGCAATATCTTCCCCACCTCCATAATAATATATCGAGTGCACATAGAATACACAGAATATTGTCATTATAATAACTATATTATTACTATAATAAATACATTCTACTCTTATTAGCAAAGTAGTTTTTAAACACTAGCATCACAAAGAGGGTGTGA
This sequence comes from Anas platyrhynchos, assembly GCF_047663525.1. Classification (NCBI taxonomy): domain Eukaryota; kingdom Metazoa; phylum Chordata; class Aves; order Anseriformes; family Anatidae; genus Anas; species Anas platyrhynchos. The sequence goes on along the minus strand of NC_092588.1, from coordinate 87,537,205 downwards.
GTTGCTTTAGGTTTCTGACAAATCGAAGTCTACTTGCATGCATCTGACCATTTATGTAGTGCTTGAACAAAGCCAGATATTTAACCGGAATCCTATGTGTTGATATTTCATGGAGGTTTGTTTATGAAATATAAGAAGAAAACTAGTGTGAAATGTTGGAGTAAGTGACTGTACTTTTCTCAAGATTATGAAAACTGTTATCTGAACAGGGAGATCAATTAGATGAGTGTTGGAAGTGATTGAGCCTATATAGAGATATATAGAGATATGTTGTTAAAACTGATTGGTGCAACTTTTATTATTGATTTACATAATAGTTCTCAGATTAGTGAAACCATTTGAGATTTTTTAACATGCTCAACAAAAGTAAGTACTGTTTTTATTCTTTCTAAATTCTTTCATCAAAATTACACAGAAATAAAATTGGCTTCTCCTGTAGCTGCCCTAACATTACAGTATTAATTAATGAAGCAAAACATATTCAGGATGTCTAATTAAAGGAGGTGACTAATGAGTAATCTAGAGCATGCACAAGCAAGTGGAAATCTGAAGGAGATTAGATGTGAAATAACTAACAAATTATGAAAGCAGAGATACTGATTTTAGGGATCTAAGGCTGCAGATATCAGCTTAGTGTTAGAGAGTGCATCTTGGGAACTCAGCTGGGAGCAGTTAACTTTAATCATAAATAAGAAAGAATCTGACAGGATCAACAGGGAGATGTGTAAAGAGGGGGAAATTTTAGCTTTTTCCCTATTGCAGGATTTATAACACATTTTTTGGAAAAGATAGTATTAAACCAGGCAGAATTAAGAAACCAAATAAAAACAGGTTCAGCTGGGAAGGGTAAAATACCAGCAGAGAAAAGAAAATTCATCATCCAAACTGAGATCAGTGGGGCTCAAAGGAGCTGATCTTTAAGGAAAAGTGGATAAAGGTGCCTGAGGCACTAAGGAAGGCTGGTAGTCTAAAAGCATGTATGGTAGGTGTATGACATCTAATGACTACTTGCTATATCAAAGTGCAAGAGGGTTAAACAAACGTAGCCCCACTGCTGGAGACCTTTGTTGCCAATGAAACATCATGGTAAACCTGTGGGGTTTATCCTATTGGGTAAACCTGTTTGCATGTCTCTTCTCCTCAAAAGGCAAAATAAGAGCTCTGACATGCCAGGAAACAGAGAAAAACTTAGAGATACAGTGCATGCAGCTGTGAGACAAAAATTGGTGTAGTGGTCTTGGGTAAAGCTTAACCCCTAAGGTAAGCTTCCACCTTGAATGAAAAACTCATTGACTAGGACAACAGGGTAAAAGATTCTGTACAAAGTCTTCTAGTCTTCTGTAAGTAGGTGACCATACCTTGTAATATATGCTATAACTCTTCATGCTTGAAAAGCATGTATGAAAAGATTCTAGCAAAGCTGTAGTAGTTAGCTAGAGCCTGAGAAGAGCTGGAGCAACTGGAAAGAGCTGTGGGCAGGGGCAGCTGGCAAAGAAGGAGCAAGCACTAGCCAGGGGTAGTGAAGAACAAAGTTGTTGATGCTACCAGTCATCTGCAGTTTGAGGCCCAAACACCCTGAAGGGCTGGTAAGCAAATCCTTGGACACTGTGAACTCTCGCCACACCTGCTTATAGTTTTGTTCTTTTTTTTTTTTTTTTTATTTTTTTTTATTCTCTCTGTCCTACTGAAGTAAAGCGGTCTTTGTTAAGCCATCTGATGCATGGGTTGTGAAGGGAGAACAACAGACTGTGAACCTATTCAGAGACCTAAGTCTTTTAGTTTTGCAGAGGGATGAAAATTGGTGGCTAGAGTATTATTCAGTTAGTGAAAAGTGATTTACTAAAATGATTTGGTAGTTGATTCCACAGCTTATTAATTCTATATCACCTCAAATTAAGTCTTTTGTTAAAAAAACAGCCAACCAAAACAAAAGAGTAACAACCAAGCAACCAAAAACAAAATAAAAGAAACAAGCAAAAAAAAAATTTGGACTTTCTGATGTGATGGCATTTAATGTTAATTCATTTTGGCCTAAATAACGATCTGAGATACTGAAAGATAAGTGATCCAGAATAGCATTTATTCATTAGGAAATGCCTCCATCAGAAGAATTAAAACAAGCAAAATACAGACAGATGTTGATAGTTGGATAGCCATTCTCTACCATGTCTCCATGTTTATAACTAAAACAATCATATATGACTATCGGGGGAGGTCCCAGCTGACTGGTGGCTAGCACATGTGATGCCCATCTACAAGAAGGGCCGGAGGGCAGACCTGTGAAACTACATGCCTGTCAGTTTGACCTCAGTGCCAGGGAAGCTCATGGAGCAGATCCTCTTGAGAGTCATCATGCGGCACTTGCAGGGCAAGCAGGCGATCAGGCCCAGTCAGCATGGGTTTATGAAAGGCAGGTCCTGCTTGACAAACCTGATCTCCTTCTATGACAAAGTGACGCGCTGGGTGGACGAGGGAAAGGCTGTGGATGTGGTCTACCTTAACTTCAGCAAGGCTTTTGACACCGTCTCCCACAGCATTCTCCTCAAGAAACTGGCTGCTCTTGGCTTGGACTGGTGCACGCTTTGTTGGGTTAGAAACTGGCTGGATAGCCGGGCCCAAAGAATCGTGGTAAATGGAGTCAAGTCCAGTTGGAGGCCGGTCACTAGTGGCGTCCCCCAGGGCTCGGTGCTGGGGCCGGTCCTCTTTAATATCTTCATCAATGATCTGGACGAGGGCACTGAGTGCACCCTTAGTAATTTGCAGATGACACCACGTTAGGTGCGTGTGTCGATCTGCTCGAGGGTAGGAAAGCTCTTCAGGAGGATCTGGATAGGCTGCACCAATGGGCTGAGGTCAACTGCATGAAGTTCAGCAAGGCCAAGTGCCGGGTCCTGCACCTGGGGCGCAATAACCCCAAGCAGAGCTACAGGCTGGGAGATGAGTGGTTGGAGAGCTGCCAGGCAGAGAAGGACCTGGGAGTGATGGTTGATAGTCGGCTGAATATGAGCCAGCAGTGTGCTCAGGTGGCCAAGAAGGCCAACGGCATCCTGGCTTGTATCAGAAACAGTGTGGTCAGCAGGGCTAGGGAGGTGATCGTCCCCCTGTACTCGGCTCTGGTGAGGCCGCGCCTCAAGTACTGTGTTCAGCTTTGGGCCCCTCGCTACAAGAAGGACATGGAGGTGCTTGAGCGGGTCCAGAGAAGGGCGACGAAGCTGGTGAGGGGCCTGGAGAACAAGTCCTACAAGGAGCGGCTGAGGGAGCTGGGCTTGTTCAGCCTGGAGGAGAGGAGGCTCAGGGGCGACCTTATCGCTCTCTACAGATACCTTAAAGGAGGCTGTAGTGAGGTGGGGGTTGGTCTGTTCTCCCACGTGCCTGGTGACAGGACGAGGGGGAATGGGCTTAAGTTGCACCAGGGGAGTTTTAGGTTAGATGTTAGGAAGAACTTCTTTACTGAAAGGATTGTTAGACACTGGAACAGGCGTCCCAGGGAAGTGGTGGAGTCACCATCCCTGGAGGTCTTTAAAAGACGTTTAGATGTAGAGCTTAGGGATATGGTTTAGTGGGGACTGTTAGTGTTAGGTTAGAGGTTGGACTCGATGATCTTGAGGTCTCTTCCAACCTAGAAATTCTGTGATTCTGTGATTCTGTGACTATTCGAGGAAGCAAGAAGCAAGATCCAATGTCGTTCACACTGAACACAAAATGATGATCTACCTTAAATATTGTAACTTCAAAGAGATAAAAATTCACTTTAAACTCTCTTCAAATAGACTTTTTTTTTTTTTTTTTTTTTTTTTTTTTTTTTTTTTTTTTTGTGGTCCCCAAACATATTTTGATACATTAAAGGCAATGTGTGCTAAATATTCAGTTTAGGCTTTTGAATATATATATTTTTTAATTATTCAAGAGATAAAACTTCTTAGCCTGATGTTTTAGACATTAGAAAATGGTATGGAGACTTTGCAGGTTTAAAAATAGGCAAACATTGTTAAGAATAATAAGCACAGTTTCAGTGTTTATGGCTATATGCAATTTGGGTTTATCACTGTCAGCAGCTTTTTTTTTTTTTTTTTTTTTTTTTGTGTGTGTGTGTCTGTGTCTGTATTTAATATAAATGTAGTACAAAAGCATAGCACAAAACCTGCTTAATCCTTGGGAAGATGCTACTCCTACTTTTTCAGGAAATAAATTTGTTGTCTTAAAGGACAGTTTATAAAGATGAATGCAGTTCACATTTATGAATTGTTAAAACTCCTTCATTCACTTCAACTTCTACTCAATAATTTTGTTTACTTTTCCTGGCACATAAGGCAAAATGGAGGAGAGAGGTTTTCATTAGCCCCTGCTGCTTCAATTTTGAGTCCATTCTGTTAACACACTCATGAGCATTCACTACTTGCTTTTCCCTAGCTAGTATGCTGCTTTGAATTCTTCCAGTTTATGCCACCTTGGTCATCTCTCTCTCCCCACTATGCAAAGAAAAAACACACCATAATTTTCCATGTTTGGAGGGATGCATCTTACTTGTGTCAGAAAAGGCACATCTTAGAGAACCTGAAAGTGTGAAAAAAGGCTAAGAATTACACAGGCTTAAGTTAGACAAGATCAAAGGTAACAGAAAATGAAAAGTGACAAAAAACATTGATGTTACTAGAGACAGCAGTCAATAAATACACTTTTGAAAGCTGAAGCACAAAGCAGAACTGAGATAAGAGTGGCTGTGGAACTACATGATTTAGCTTCAATGACACTGTCTTATAATTTCTGAGGTGAGTATACAAATAGGGTCAAAGGTTTTGGAATATAATTTGACTAGCAGTCTGCTGGAAACTTTCTTGTGAACTAGGATATGCCTTCAGTGCCAGTTTCAGCAAAGTGCAAGACCTTCTGTTGAAACTCTTCCTCCCCTAATACTTTGTTATCACAACTGGGTAGTGACTCTTCTGAACACCTTTCTAGCAAAATGTCCTATAGGACTTCTGTATTTCTGTTCCCCTAAAATTCTTTGTGCAGCTTACACTGTATACTATATGAACACAGCACAAAGATGCAGAGTTGTCTGAAAGTTTGTAAAGTAAAAGAAGCAAGAACTGATGAAAAAGAAATGAAGACATTAAGATTATAGTGATCAGATAAAGTAGATGGTGGCTGAAAATCTAAACAATGTTTAAGTTCTCTTGTTTTTGTTTGTTTGTTTTTCCTTCTTCTGGGTAAGAGAATACTTAGGGTGGATTTTTTTAAAGGGAAATAATAATTTTTTTCTTCATATGTTAATGGGAGTCGTTTCAAGTTTGAAGGGCAGCTAGAAGAATACAGTGTTGTGTGTTTGGAAATGTAGCTGGCAATGACAGCCAGACTCCTGGAAAAACAGGGATTGGGGAGTAATCTTCCCCCTCTGGGAGGAGACAGATCTGGAAACATCTTGTAACATGGGATATTTCCCTGTCCTTTCCAGAAGAAAGAGAAAGGAAGAAGGAGAAACCATGTTTAGTTACCCCTTTCTGTTCTCTGATTAATATAGGATGAGGTACACAGTAGCAGAGGGCAGGGAAAACTTATTTATGCAGTTCCTTGGGTGAGGGGGAAGACTGCCATCTTCAGAGCCTGGCTTGCCAGAAAGCATCCTCTGGAAGAAGCTTGAGCCCAGGATCTGGCAACAAAGTAGGTGAATTGTGGCTACTTACAAAGGAGCTGAGATCAATAATTTGGGTAACTATTGAAAAGAAGTCCCTAAAGAATTGCTTTTTAAGCATGTATAGGTACAAGAAAGAGACACTGAAAAGGAGAGAAAGACTTCTACAAGAACAGAGAAGATATAAGAATAGTCCTGCAAATTAGTAAGCAAAAGTTGAATCACTGGCTTCACAGGTGTCCTTCTGATAACATTGTTAGTGGTGGGTGATTTGGGGTCCTTCTATTTACCCCCCAGGAAAACTGATTACTGAAAAGACTACCTGACATGTGGAGGTGCCATAATGGTTCAGTCTCACTCACAGTCACTTGACCATAAAGCCCTGAAGAGGAGGCAGCTATACCCATTTTCTCAAGGAAAGAGACCAGCATGATGTCCTTCTTCATGTTCACCTCAAGACTGAAATAAGCCTGGCTTGAAAAAAGCTTTCAATGAGAGCTTGAAACAAGCACCTTATAGATCTCCTGCTGTGAAAATTCTCCTTAATACACTGTTGGCATTTTCTGTTTTGTTTATTCAATTTGATACACAAGTATTAAGCCTGAAGGCAGCTTTCTTTGAAAGCAAGAGGGGAAAAATCAAAATACTCAAGCTACAACATTATCTTTTGGAGCATGTTCAGTTTGGACATCTTTGTTGTTCTTATCTTGATCTTCACTTTATTTCTTTGGGCTGCAAACGCATCTAGCAAAAATTGACTATGTTCTGAATGTTTTCCTGTAGCTTCATGTAGGACACAATTTGCTAAAAAACAGTTGTTTTCTTTTTGATCACCTTGACCTATGCTATCACAGCCATGAGGCCTGTGGGAAAGAAAAGTGAGAGAAAAAATGACAAAAGTGAGATAATTATTAATCTCATAGTTTCTCTCTGGTCCAACAAGTTAATGAAGACAGAAAGAATGAGTATGGGGAGGTACTTTAGCTGGCTTCATCTTCACAACTACATTATCCAGTATATGCATCTAAGGAAATTATTAGCATGAGGCTATGCAAAACCAAATATAAAAGCTTGTTTAAACATTTGGATCATGCTATTTCTTTGTCCACATGTCTGCTCCAGAGATTAACATTACCCTTCCATACCAGGTTTGGTTGGGATGCAGTTAACTTTCCTCATAGCAGCCTGTATGGTGATGTGCTTTGTGTTTATGACCAGAACAGTGTCAGTAACACACCAGTGTTAGGACTATTGCTACACGGTGATTGCACAACATCAAGGCTATCTCTAACCCACTCCCAGACAAAGGCCAGTAGGCTGCAGATAGACAACAGGTTGGGTTAGAGTACACAACCAGATCCCAACTGACCAAAGTGATATTCCATGTCAAATGATGTGCTCAGCAATAGAAGCTGAGGGAAAGGAGTTTTGGGGGGCATTCATGGCTAAGCCATTTGTCTTCCAAAGAAGCTGCTATGTGTGCTGAGGTCCTATTTTCCTAGGAATGGCTGGACATCTGCCTGCCAATAGGAAATAATAAATAAATTCCCCTTTCTACTTTGCTTCTGCACATAGTGTTTTCTTTTCTTATTAAACTGCCTTTATCTTAACCCATGAGTTTTCAATCTTATTTTCTTCCTTTGTGAAGGGAAAGGGGAGTGAGAAAGACTGGAAGGGAGTCTGCCACCCAGCCAAGGTAAACACACATGATCCTTAAAACATTATGTATCTGTTCAGCAGGTATGTAAAGATTCTTTTCTTCTGCTGTCCAGTGCATCACTCCCTCTGAATTCTGATTTCTTTTGTCACTTGAATGACACAACCCTATTGTAATTTTGTGATTGATAGTAATAATATTATTTGGTCCTATCAACACCAAAATATGTTCCTTTTTTTTTTTTTTTTTTGGTCATATTTTGACAAAATTTTAGTCTGGAGAAGAGAAAGCTCAGAGGAGACCTTATTGCTCTCTACAACTACCTGGAAGGAAGGCGTGGAGAGCTGGGGGTCATCTCTTCTCACAGGTAACTAGTGATAGGACTAGAGGGAATGGCCTCAAGTTGCATCAGGGAAGGTTTAGGTTGGAAATTTGGAGACGTTTCTTCTCAGAAAGAGCAGTCAGGCACTGGAACAGGTTACCCAGGAAGGTGGTGGAGTCACTCTCACAAAATGATTGTTTTGGTGGAGTCACTCTCACAAAATGATTGTTTTTAATGTCACAGAAGTATCTTTCTTGATAATGAATCTTCTTTTCCATTGGGCCTCTAGTGCGATATTTCTGCCTTTATTACTGAAAAACAACAAACCTGGAGCTGATGTTTTAACTTAAGTTCTACAGTGGAAAAGGGAAACAACAGTGGAAGAGCTGGATATATTTTATCCAAAACCAGAACTGCCAAGTGAAAGACACTGAAACAAGTAATACGACATATTCTTGAAGTCACTTGTGGGTGGGCTGTTCATTTTGCTCTTCTGTGTTGCAATGATGGCTAGTTAGTTGGCTAACTTCTCCTGATGAGTGCAGGAGAAGTTAGCCAACTCTCAACCTTCCTAGGACAAAAAATAGCATGTTGACATTTTCTTCTCTACCAAGATGTCCCTGTCAACTCAATTTCTTGCTCAAGTCTTGGGGATTCTCCATTTCTTATGAGTCCTAGCATCATCCAGAGACAAACCTCTTTTATGTTTCTTGTATTTTGCACAGAATCGGAAAGTATGTTTTTTGTTAGGAACTTTCATGGTAGCTCCAGAGATGTGAGCAAAAAGAAAATTAGGTGCTAATATTTTTCTTTAAATATCCCCTCCAATACACACACACACATACACATATATAGCTATTGCACACAATTATAACACAAGCAGATAGAATTCTCCAAACCTTATGAATTATCTTCCAGTGTTGCTTCTGTCCCATTGTGTGGGACAATTTTGCACTGTCTTGGGACATAAAAATTGTGAAATGTGAGAAAGCAATTATTACCTATGTATACAAAGTGTTAAACAAGCAGTCTGAAGGTGAAAAGAGAAGCATCAGAAAAAGCATTGAATATTGTTTATTTATTTATATATTTGTTTATTTCTGCTTTAGGAATTCAGCCAGTTTACTTTAAAGTTTGATTTACAATCATATATGGAAATACAAGTACATGTCAGAATAGGATTTCAAAGTATCTTCCAGTGATGTCAACTAGTTTGTGGTTATTATTAAGTGATGTTTGATTTAATGATAAAAAGAAACATCAATATTTTCCTCAATTGTAGTACTGGTAATACTCAGAAATGACTATGCATACTGTAATAATGTGTTAAGGTATTAACCAAACCAAATAAGGAGATGTGAGTTTGACCTTGCAATCACTGAAGAATGCATTAACTGTATACTAAATGCTTGTTATTGATCTCCAACTGAGTATTCATATCATTAAGTTCTGCAGGTGCTTAAGTGTGTGCAGGATTGGAGTTGATTTCCTTCCTTCTAATTCCTTTAAAAATAGACCTTACCTTCCAAGTTTGTTCAGCTTTGGAAGAGTATTGCTATAATGGTCTGCACTTGTTGTCCAATGTCAGCATAAGATATCAGCATCAATGTCAGCAAGTTTCATTTGTTTTTTGTTTGTTTTTGTTTTCAAAGTAAATATTCATAGCCTAAGAAGCATACATAGAATAACTGAGTGAGTGTGATGAGGAAATAACTGTTCCACTTCTTGACATTTTGTTAAAATTAAAATGAAAAAAGAAGGATAACTGTGGTAAAGAATAAATGAAGAAATGAACCAGGAGAAAACAGTCATAAAGATGGCTCCCCTGGGTGTTTCAGAAAGGCATTGACAGAGAGTAGTTTTTCCACAGGTGCCTTGTGAGTAATAGCACTACTATAGCTAAATTTCCCAAGTCATTAATCTTACATTTTGTATGTTTTGTAACAAAATGGTATAAATAACTTATTTCCTATGATACAGAATACCTGTCCTACCCCATGAATTTTCCTTTCACCTATGGGAGCAGGGACTGTAGTCAGCAGTCAACTGGTTTAACCACTGGATTTGACCAGGATTTTGTGAGGTACTATATAAGTAAAAATAGTGATAATATGCAAGCAAAAACAGCAGAGCATGCACTACCTGTAACATTAGACATTTCTGAGCAAAGAGAGACTGGTTAGTGAAATGGCAAGCACTTCACTGTTGTCCTAATATTTCTCTGGAATTTTATTCTTAACTCTGATAATGGTACCAAAAATCTTCAGTAATTCATAAGTCCATGCAGAATTTGAAAGGCAGTCTGTGCTTTTAGTTAAATAAATAGGCAATTTAGACAAATGACTCAAACAAGGGACACGCATAATCCATCTCTGCAGAAAGCTTAAAAGAATAGAGCTGTTTTGATGTGAAATATTTAATTTACTGTGAATGTTTCCCTAGGACTGATATTGAAAACAATAAATGAAGATTCTAATTTGTTCAGAGCACAGTCCAGTTAAGAGTAAAAGAGTATCATTGCTCAAAATTAGAGGTACTTGAGCAATAATTAATTTCATTTGGTTATTCCTCTGACATACTGGAAGGAAACAGATACACATGAGACTTAAATTTAAAACAGATTAATTTGTTACAACATAAAATATTTGCCTATAAATGTTGATCTCCTCAAAAAGTTCAATACCAAAAGAAAAGAAAAAATATTATTTTTATTGACTAGAAGAAAAAAATTAGAAAATACAAATTTTAGATTAGTATGAATTTTTCCATTTCTGGTGTTCTATTTGAAATGTCATATGCACTTGTACGGTCTAGAAAAAGTAGGAGGTCATTACAGTCATGAAGAAAACTATGTGAAAGCTTGCAAAGAAAGTACTAATCTGCAGATCTTATATTTTTAAGATCTAGTTTTGACTTATTTATGTTATATCAGAAACCTATTTTCTCTACTTCACAGAATCTCAGAATGGCCAAGGTTGGAAGGGATCTCTGAAGATCATCTAGTCCAACGCCCCTGATGAGCAGGATCACCTAGAGCACATTGTGCAGGATGGCATTCAGTTGGGTTTTGAATGTCTCCGGAGGAGACTCCACAGCCTCTCTGGGAAACCTGTTCCAGTGCTCTGTCACTCTCACAGTAAAGAAGTGCCCTCTCATATTCAGCCAGAACCTCCTTTGCTTCAGTTTGTGCCCATTGCCTCTCATCCTGTTGCTGGGCACAACTGAAAAGACCATCTCCATCCTCTCGGCACCCTCCTCTCACATATTTATACACACTAATGAGGTTTCCCCTAAGTCTTCTATTTTACAGGCTAAACGGGTCCAGTTCTCTCAGCCAGTCCTTGTACGACAGGTGCCCCAGTTCTCTCATAATCTTCATAGCCCTCCTCTGAACTCGCTCCAGTAGTTCTACATGTATACGTTGTGTAGAAAGTAATCAAGATTTTTTTTTCTTATTCTTTAACAAGTTCTTCTATTTGAAAAGAAGTGATAAATGGCATTTCTTATATAATTTTTACCCGGATTGATAAATAAGACATGGATGGCAGATTTTGGGGAAAGGAAAGGGGAACGCCAAGACTTGATCCAAAACATGAACAATCTCAGCATTTGTACTAAAATATGCTTTTTTTTTGGCTATATTAAGAGTAGCATTTTTTCAGCCACCAGCTTATGAGGTGCTAACCACTTCCTTAATGAATAAGAACAGGTCAGAGAATTCTGCCTAATAGGGAAACTTTGTGGTAAACTTTGGCAAAAGAAAAGGTAGAAAAGGTACCACTCTTCAACTTTTGGTGAGAAGCACTACTCACCAGATTTGGGAAAGCTCATTTTTTCCTGTTGTCTAACTCCCACAGAATCACAGAATCACAGAATTGTCTAGGTTGGAAGAGACCTCAAGATCATCAAGTCCAACCTCTGACCTAACACTAAAAGTCCTCCACTAAACCATATCGCTAAGTTCAACATCTATACATCTTTCAAAGACCTCCAGGGATGGTGAGTCCACCACTATCCCGGGCAGCCCATTCCAATGCCTCATAACCCTTTCAGTAAAGAAGTTCTTCATAATATCCAACCTAAAACACCCCTGGCACAACTTTAGCCCATTCCCCCTTGTCCTGTTACCAGGCATGTGGGAGAATAGACCAACACCCACCTCTCTACAGCCTTTAATGTACTTATAAAGAGTGATAAGGTCACCCCTGAGCCTCCTCTTCTCCAGGCTGAACAAGCCCAGCTCCCTCAGCCGCTCCTCGTAGGACTCGTTCTCCAGGCCCCTCACCAGCTTCGTCGCCCTTCTCTGGACCCACTCAAGCACCTCCATGTCCTTCTTGTAGCGAGGGGCCCAAAGCTGAACACAGTACTCGTGGCGCGGCCTCACCAGAGCTGAGTACAGGGGGACGATCACTTCCCTAGCCCTGACCACACTGCTTCTGGTACAAGCCAGGATGCTGTTGGCCTTCTTGGCCACCTGAGCACACTGCTGGCTCATATTCAGCCAATTATCAACCATCACTCCCAGGTCCTCCTCTGCCTGGCAGCTCTCCAACCACTCATTTCCCAGCCTGTAGCTCTGCTTGGGCTTATTGCACCCCAGGTGCAGGACCCGGCACTTGGCCTTGCTGAACTTCATGCAGTTGACCTCAGCCCATTGGTGCAGCCTATCCAGATCCTCCTGCAGAGCCTTCCTACCCTCGAGCAGATCAACACACGCACCTGACTTGAGTTACTCTCAGATACTCTTAGAAAGTTCTTGTTGCATGAGCTGTGTGGGCAGACAGTGAGGTTGATCAAAAACTGGTTGAATGGCTAACCCGAAAGAGTGGTGATTAGTGCTATGAAGGCTAGTTGGAGGCCAATAACTAGGGGGTACTCTGGAAGCCAATACAAGGTGCAATCCTGTTTAACATCTTAACGATCTGGATGGTGGAGCAGAGTATGCCCTCAGCAAATTTGCTTGATAAGAAAAAACTGAGAGGAGTGGCTGATACACCAAAGTGTTGTGCAGCCATCAGAGGCACTTAGAAAGGCTAGAGAAATGGGCTTAGAGGAACTTCAAGGAGAAGTGCAAAATTCTGCAGGTCGGGAGGAACAAGCCCATGTACCTGTAGCATGTGCCCTTGCAGCAAACAAGACTAATGTTATTCTGGCTGCACTAGTCCAAGTACTCCTTGCATGTCAAAGGAAGTGATCCTATCTACTCAGCACTGGTGTGGACACACCTGGAGTACAATGTCCAGGTCTGGGCTTCTCAGTATAAGAAAGAAATGGACATACTGGAGTTGAACTCGATGATCCTTATGGGTCCCTTCCAACTCAGGATATTCTATGATTCTATGATTCTCTGAATCCAATGAAGGACCATGAATGTGACTGAGGGACTAGAAATCTCACATACAAGGAAAGACTGAGAGAGCTGGGACTGTTTAGCCTAGAGAAGAGAAAGCTCAGGGGTCATCTTATTAAGGTGTATAAACACCCAAAGAGAGGTGTTTATAGGACAGAGGAGGATAGAGCCACACTCTGTTCAGTGGTGCCTAGTGACAGGAGAGGAGGCAATGGACACAAACTGGAAAAGAGCAGGTTCCCTCCGAACACCAGGAAGCACTTCTTTAGCATGAAGATGACAGAGGACTGGCACAGGTTGCCATGAGATGCTGTGGAATCTCTCTTCTTGGAGGTTTCCAAAAGCAATCTGGACATGGTCCTGGGCAACTGTCTCTAGGTGTCTCTCCCTGCTTGGCAGGGGGTTGGACCACATGATGTCCAGAGGTTCCTTCCAATCTCATCCTTTCTGTCATTCTTTGACTAATGAGATCAGACCAATTTGCTCAGTTTGGTATCAAAAGCCTCCAAGGATGGAGACTGTAAAACTTCCCCTCACATTTACTGGAAGTTACCAGTAATTGTATAATTTGATCTCAAGCCTCTTCTCAGAAACACAGTATTTCATCAGTAATTTGTTATATAAAACTGATACAAATCATCTTAGTTTAAAAAATCTCTTTGAGATTGATCTCTATTTGTTTCTTCACTTTAGTGAATTTTTGAGAGGTTATCAAACAAAGCTATCTGGAAGATAGCTTTCCAGGGCTTTTCCCTTTGCCATGAGCTTCTTGTGTAATTGCACAACATGCTTATTGCAAAGTGTCTCAATTTTCCAGATGGGAAAATGAGTTTCAGATGCTCTATGAAAGTAGTTATATGAAATATTGCAGGAGACCAGATAGAATGGGAATTGGAGCCTTAGAACTACTTAAATCTTGTGGCTGAATGGATCCTGGGCTTTCTTTGTCATATGTATACCTTTTTTAAGAGGAACTCACCCTCTGTCTGAATTGTGAAAAATGCTACATGGTAAATGGGTAGCTACATTTGTACTTCATAGTTCCAAAGTCATATTTCTGTAATATCTAGAGTATAACAGCACTTTTGCATCTGCTAAGTTCACCTTTTTAATGTTACTGGATTTATTTACTTAATTTTTTTCTTTTGTATCTATGTTATGGTTAGCTACTACCATCTCCAACTTCAGGTTATATGTTTCTATTTATATCATCAGTAAGCCAGGAATTACTATTTTGTATAAGACGTTATTTGAACATCTGCTATATTAAGATAATAATAACAAACAATAACAATAACAATAACAATAAACAACAACAACAATAATAAACATTTATATAATGTTCTGAGTCCATCTTTCAACACTTGAGGACATGCTTTTCGCCCCCTTAGGTCAGCTTTTCTTTTCCTACTGTGCTCCATAATTACTTTCAGAATTGATTAATTTCCAGTTTATAATGACAGCTCTAGCAGTTGTGAAATAACCAGAGTCAGCACTTCTTCCAACGCTGCATCTTTGTGAGCTGATTCAATCCGTTTTACAGTTATTAAGTTGGACATTTCCTCATTACTCAGGGGCTGTGCCAAATAAGTAATCTTAAAGAACCTTAACCTTCAAACAAGCTTCCTCCTCTTCTCCATTAAGTCTCCTCCCCTGCCCCCTGTTGCTATTGTTGAGAACATTTATGTGTATATATATATATATATATATATATATATATAGGTGTGTGTGTGTATAAATTTAATTTATTTATTTTTGTGAAAGTGAAGATACAGAACTAGGCAGAAAGCTAAGGTTTGTTAATGCAGACCACTATCTGAAATCTAAGGGACCCCTTCCTATATGCAGGAAAGTAAATCCTTTTCTAAAAGGTTAAACAGGCCACACACTTAAGTCACCTAGATTCTGTACATTTTCTTTGTGAGCATTGTATTGAGGTGGGAATGTTTATTTTTCTGATGATATAGTTTTTAAGAACAGAAGTTCACCATACAAAGTTCAAAATTTGCCATAGCCAAGGGGTGTATATGTTTCTCATTTTAATGCATAACAGAGAAATATCATGCTACAAGTTACTTATACTGTAATTTCATTTCAAACATATAGATAGAATTAATTCTTACACTACTTCACATTTTTCTTATGGGTATGTTATCCTATCCCTCTATAGAGTCTTGAGTGTCTTAACTCATTATTTAGAAGAACCAGAGTCAGCTAAAGGGATCAAACCCTTGAAAAGACAATAGACTTTCAGATATTGTTACAAAAATGTCTTTGCAAAATAACTTCACTGAAAGCAACAGAAACCATTTGCTTGTATTAAGTTACTTTGAATCTATGCAAATTTTATTAAGCTGAAGAATGGGCCCTGGCCTTATTCTCTTACTGTCTCCTAGGCTACAGAAAGAATACATATGGAAAACTCCTGCAAGAAGTATTTTTTGTAAGTTTTGTTTAAGATCATTTGTGAAACTGGTCTCAAAAAGATTTGATTATTTATTTATATATTATAAATGTTGCAAAAGTGTTCCAGAATTAATAGTTTTCATATGGTATCAAAGAGAATGAATACATTTTGAAAATATCTCTGGGGAGTGGAAACTATTTCTCTATTTATTTATTTATTTGTTTTATTTATTTATTTATTTATTTTTAGTTCTCACAAGACTTGAAGAGGTATCAGTTATTTATAGTTTATTATTACAAACTGATAATCAACTTCTTACTTGACTGACCATGCACAGAAGACTACTAAAGATAAATGAGGTGGAAAATGCAGTCTTTCAATCTCTTAAAAGAACTTCACAAATAAAACTCTCTGCATTACTGCGTAACTGCACCTAACTTCACCTAACTTTTTATCAGGAAACCACTGTGTCATTTTTATTGAAGTAGTAGAATAGGGGAAAAAGTGTTATCTTTCAGATCTAAGAATAACCCTAGGGGAAAAAGTGTTATCTTTCATATCTAAGAATAACCCCTGGCAAAAGTTTCTCAAGTTGTTAAAAATATATATGCCAAATATATAAATGCCAACTTAAAAATGCCAACTTAAGGCAGACATTGCTTCCTGTTTTCTACTTTTCCGATGATGATGAATGTTGTGTTCTCTTTGCAACTGAATTAATGTAGTGAAACCAGCAGATAAATAGATGTCTCATGATAGTGTCTAGATTTTCCATGTTAGAGAGCTAGTATTTTGTGTGGTTATGTTCATGATTAAATATTCCCACAGAATTCACAAGAATATAACTCAAATGTAGTCCTTGCCCTTGTGTGAATATCCAGACAGCTTAAATTCTCACATCTTTCTATTGCAATTCTACTCATTTTAAAGGATTTTCCAAAATGTCAGCAAACATTACCTTGGTTTTATTACATTTGTGCCTTCCTTGTGCTTCCTGTGAAAAGAAATGTTATCCATTCTACCCCTAATCCATGCTATGACTATCCTTAGGTATATTTGTCTTTTTATTTATTTATTTTTTTTTAATCTTTCTAAAGGAAACAAAAATCTTAAGATCACAAGTTTAGGGATTTTTGAAATATCATTTTACTTTATCCAAACTGCTCTTGCTTCCATGCCCTAAACTATGAGCAGAAGGCATCATATCCTGATGAGAAAATGTACTAGAAATTCATCTTTACTATAATTGAGCTAGAAAAAAAAAAATAAATTTGTAGTTCTTGTTAATTTAATTTTTATTGTAACTGGCACTTCAGAATCCAGAGCTAAGAAATTCTTGTTCTTCCCATGATGTTACTACCATCACTTGAAAAGAAAATGAACATACTCACAAGTGATGGCATCAGAGTCGTAGCAATTTTCATAGCTATTAATATTAGTTTTGTCAGTTTTGTTAAAATCTAGCAAAAAAAAAAAGAAAAAGTTAACATTCGTACAAAAAATCAAATATTTTGAAAGAAAAAGTCCTTCCATTAGCTTTCTGTTGCTATTGGACAACCATAATTATTTTTAAAATGAACTGTCATCTGTAGACTGACCAAAGAAGTTAACCTTAAGTTAGAAGTTAAGTTAAGAAGTTAATCTGCAAAGATAATGATTTTGAAATTATGCTTTTTAAGAGTAGACTTATATCTATTGCCTTTCACCATTGGGGCTTTAGGCATGCTTTTTTTTTTTTTTTTTTTTTTTTTTTTTGTCATCCTGTGAATAGCTGCTGATGAATATGTGATGCATAATTAACAAGCCTTATGACTTCTATAGAGTCCTAGTTAACAGATAAGTCAATAGACCCAATGCCTTCTTGATCTCAGTGATATATATGTGTATGTTATATAGATATATGCAGACACAAACACACAGATATATGTATATATGCAAGTATACACACATTTGTTTTCTTCTGCTTTTGGTGAGATGTTGTATATTTGTTTCACGTAGCAGATGTAATCACATTTCTAAATAAAAATAAGTATCCTTCAAAACTGATTTCAGTATTTTCTGCTCTTTTAGCTTGGTCTGTACAAAGACACAGTACACACCATTTGGAAAGAAGTTTGACAAGAATAAACAGTAAATGCAGATTTTTCATACTACATTAGTATTTTGACAAAAGACAATGTGTGCATAATTTCAATTTCTTTGCCAGCCAAACCACAATGATAAATATATATGTTTAAGTACAAAAAAACAAATAACCTTACAAATAAAGACAAATATTTTCAGGTAAAATAAACATGTATTAGAAAAAAAACATAGAATTTTGGATGAATGCACACAGTATTCCTAATGATACACATTGAATATATACTTAGTGAAAACCAGGGTACATTGCTGGATTATGTTATAAAGTCTGGAGCCTTTCTAATAAAGACACAAAACTGTGTATACTAAAGGATGTCTGTACGTTCAAATTATATAATTATGCACGCAATACCTTTTTTTTTCTTTTTTTTTTCTTTTTTTTTTTTCTGTTGTACAAATAGAGGTTATCAGTTTCTGTGATTAAAATCATTGGAAATTTGCAAGAAACATTTTTTTTTTTTAAAGACTAAGAAAACTAAAATTCATGTAGGCTCAGTTGTACTGAAGACCAAAACAATTCATTTTAGGCAGAAAGTTTCAGGTTGCAGTAAAGCATGAGTAGAGAGTAGATTTTGATGACTCAAGTAGTTTATCTTTTTAACCTGAAAATATATATTTCCTTTGTATACAAAGTTAAATTTCTGTCTTACTGGAAATGTTGATTGGTTGAAAATTTATTTTGAAATAAAGATATAAATTAAAAGCTACCTGTGAAACAAACAAAGAACAATATTTATTGAATTATGACTGTCTAATAATTTTAATTACATAGTAAATTTTTAGTAATAAATGTCATCCATATTTATCATATAAACATGTAACTGAGTGATATAATAAAGTAGTAAAATAAGCATTAAAATTACTAGGGTTCAATGACCGTCTTTATGAGATCAAAAAATCATTCTCACAGAACACTTTCCCACAGTTGACAGAGCCGTCTTGTCCAACAAAATTATTTTTCATGCTTAATTTTTTTATTTGTTTCCAAATGTGTTAGGAAAACAGTAATTCTTCTTTGCTAATCTTCCAATAGAATTAAAAAGTGTTTGCTGTCCAAATGTGTGTGCACACATGGGTAACATAATAAAAATTTTGCTGCATAGATGGCTTCAGTATAAGAATTTAGAAAAAACATGAAATTCATTTTATTTTAGTTAGGTTCTACTATACTTCTCAAATGGGCTTCCAATTAAATATACAAAATGTAGCCATAATTACTCTTTCAAATATTCTCCTTCAGAATGCACTGCTGTGCTTTAACCCCACCAGGCAGCTAAGTGCCACACAACTGCTCAGTCACACTCCCCAGGTGGGATGGGGGAGAGAATTGGAAAGGTGAAAGTGAGAGAAATCATGGCACAATATAAGGACAGTTTACTAGGTAAAGCAAAAGCCATGTAAACAAGCAAAGCAAAACAAGGAATTCATATTGCTACTTCCCATCGGCAGGTAAGTGTTCCACCACTTCCAGGAAAGCAGGGCTCATCACGTGTAATGGTTTCTTGGGATGAGAAATGCCATCACTCCAAACATCTGGTCCTCCTTCTTTCCCCATTCTGTTTTTTGCTGAGGATGCCGTAGGAATGGAACATCCTTTTGGCTAGTTTGGGTCAGCTGTCCTGCCTTCTGGTCACCTGTCCGGCGTCCCAGCTCCTCGTGCACCCCCAGCCTCCTTGCAGCCAGGGCAGCACAAGAAGCAGGGAAGTCCTTGGCTCTGTGTAAGTACTGCTCTGCAACATCTAAACAACTGGTGTGTTATCAGCAGTATTTTCATCAAAAATCCAAACCAAAGCATCATACAAGATTCTACGAAGAAAGTTAACGCTATCCCAGCCCAAACCATGACAACTACTTAATCCTGTTTGGAGCTTCAAGCTGAAGAGGCATTGCAAAAATGTTTTAAGTTGATTTGTTTTCTTAAAACTCTATATTAGAGTACTTGGAAGAAAAAAGTTTTATCCTTCAAAACTGAACTAGTATTGGCAAAAAAAAAATTAAAAAAATAAAAAAAATAGAATCCTACTTGATCTAATAAACTGCTTTCAGCCTTTACATAGAGGGAGAAGAAAACCTGTGGGTGATCTAAGTAATCGAAATGACAAAGATGAGACTGATGGATTCAAACTATTGTCTTCCATCCCCATTAGTACTTCTTTATACAGAAAGCTTAGCTTATTCGTGTTGCTCCATTTAACATGCATTAGTGTCTATACAAATAAGTAACAGTTGCAGAATTTGTCCTTCTATTCATAGAAAAGGCACTAATTCCAAATGCAACATACTGTAATAGTCAAACAATACCATATATGGCTTTTAATAGGTTGCGTTTTCAACGGTTTTAAATCTTCATTCCAACTTGTCAAATCCCATTTATAAGGATCATATACATATGGTAAAGGCTAAAATTCATATAGGTGACTTCATTTTTTTTTAATGCTCATCATAGTTCATATCAACCCTCTATTATACGTAAGTGGGTAGAAATAAAGGTCAAAACAAAGATAATCTGTCTAACTACAATCTGAAAAAAATACTATCGGTCATTGGGAAAAGCCATGCCAAGGCCTGTAATCACAACAAAAACTTATATGTGTACTTAAAATAAAACAATTCTTACTTTATATAGAACTGACTAGAAATGATGTAAATCCTGATAGTTAATATAAACACAAGAAGATCTCCTTAACAGGCACTCCTCTGCAGTATCTGTCTATTGCTGCCCTTATCACTAGCTGTTGAGATCTATGCTGATTATATCTTTGATTTTGTTTGCTCTTACTCTGCTTGTGCAGCACTACTATGTATGCAATTATAGCAGACACAGCTGAGATGGAATTTCTGATTTAAAAGGGAAGCTATCCCATTGAATGACCTATTTACTTTAAGGTATGCTGCAAAATTTAGGCATTATGCAGGTTGCAACAAGTATTTTTTTGGATGCTGTTTTGTTTGTTTGCTTATTTTAAGAGTATCATACCTTATAGGGATGGAGGTGCTTATAGGGATGGAGGTGATATACAGCTGTCTAATTTTTTTTTTAATGGAATGGCTGCTTGGAGCCTTCGGGAGCTCAGTTTTCATCAGTTAGACTTGTAAACAGCAACCAGAACACTAGCTGCAGCTGCAAACATGCACAGGCTCAACAGCTGTACAAGCTCCGAAACACTTGCAAATGAAACCAGCCTGAACAAGGTTTTGAGTTGTGTCTCTACATTTTTTGTGTTATTCCAAATATGAAGCTCAAGGAGACTGTTTATGGGCCTTAAATGTACCTGAAAAGTGTCAAACACATGAGTGAGAAAAATTACACTTTTTCATCATTACATGGTAGTCCCAAGAGATGAATGGCATTTTGTGGTTAATTGGTATTTCCTTGCCTTAGGCTGTTCCACATTCTGCTAAGAGAACATGGGTGTCAAATCCATCATTTCTTTATTTGTATATATGAGGGAAATTCCTACTTCACCTTTATGATAAGCAATTGATGTGATACAAAATTGTGTGAGGGAAAAATCTTCTTTTGTACAGTAAATTCATCCAGTGATGAAATTATCTGGTTACTTTATAATCCTTATAAATCCAATTTTCATAATTCTGCTTACTGATTATGAATTGAATAACTCTGCTATATCATGTGACAGATGGTGGAAGGAAAATGTAGTGAGATTAATATATAATTAATATAAGCAAAAAGTAATTAATTAATTTTATATGTATTCTCTTGGGACTTGCTCTCTACAGAGCTAAGAGTTCACTGCAGTTAATGTCAGACTTCACTGGACTTTGTTAAGCTCCTGATCAAGATCATTACTAAAATATGATCCCCATATTGTGGAAACAATTACTTAATGATCTAGATGTTGTGTGGAACACCTTAGAATCCCAGCTGGCAAATTTTGCAGATGCAGCATTATTAAGTTACAGCTAAATCAAAAACTGGATTTCAAGACTTATTCCCTTCAGTTACACTGCAGAACTTAAAAGGAATAAGATTAAACAACACTCTCCATTCATATTTGCCAAAATGAAGTACAGTTTAAAGGACAGAAATTCTTTCAGTGTTATTTCATTAATCTACAGATATATAGTAGTATAAGATAGAATTTTAAAATAACTTTGTCAACACCATCATGAATTATCCTCATTTGGACTTTACTCAGATGAGAAAGAATAGTTTAATAGTTTGAATGAATGCCACTGCTGTCAGAGGGCTTGTTTTTTCTTTCTTCACAGTCTTCTAATGATCTAGGAATATACAGTACAGTTGTGTCTTAATTTAACAATAGGAGCTGATGGGAATATGGTGTTTTAAATTAAACAGGACATTGATATACAAAGGTTGGACTGTATCCAGTTCTCTATCTGGACTTTCTATCATCCTGGCTTACTTTCCTTCCTTCAGTAGTTTTATGAGGCAATAAAAGCTATCTCAGATTAAAAAGTGCAAATCAAATAAACGCATATGCTCTACCAACTTGCATTGGGGAAAAAATAAAAAAAAATAAAAAAGAAAGAAACAAACAAAAGAACAACACAGACCTCGAATTTTTAAGTAGAACTGAATTGTAAACAGTTATGCAAGAAAAAAGGTCTTTCACTCTTCCCTTTCCCTTCCCCCCGCCACTGTTACTTCTCTAGATTCTATTCCTTGGAATATGTGCAAAATAATCCAAAATCTGGTTGTCTTTTCAAAATGTGTTTATACTATTTGTACGTCTGTATGTCTGTTCCAGAGTAGGTAGAACATGACCGCAGCAATAACATGGTGCTTCTACAAATACTGGTTTACAAGGTACTAGCACAAATACTAGAAGTAGTGAAACTAATGACCCTCACAAATTGTGAAGTAGCAATGCAGATACCAGGTAGTTGAAGGATCTTTTGATCCCTCAGTCATCTAAATTGCTTGAACCTCTGATGTGGAGCTATGTAACTGAAAAAAGTCATCTCTCTGAACTTGCTCCTTTTCCTCTCCTGTTCCAGGTAATCTCCTATCCTTGGGGCCACAGATTCTCTCCTACAGCTGTTGGGAAAAATTCCGTACTTGTACACATCTGGAAAAGAGAAGCTCTTTATTTGGAAATGCAATATTTTTGTCTTTTTCTTATCTAAATGTCCTTCAGATGCAGACTTTAAAAAGTCCGTAAACATTATCTTCTAAAAGTAACATGATCACTCCCTACTGTACCACATGCCCAGACTGTTATGTTGCCTTTCAGAACTACCTTTTTAATGAGAAATTATCCACAAAAGCAAATTGCTTATCTAGAGATGTTTTCCTTTAGATGTTTTCTTTCCCATTTTTCTCCCTTTTATTTTCCTTGATACTATTTGGGAACAAATTCTTCCCTTTGAGATGAGTGGTTATTCATTGCAGCTGAATTTGACCTTTTGTTCTTTTGAGCTTCTTTGCAAGAACCTGAACACCTGTTTTGAAAAACTGGGTCCTGCCCTTTGTGAGAAACAAGGATGAACATGTCCTTCCTAAAAGAATGAGGAAATAAAAGGGAAACTTTTCTTTGGGACTAGGGTAGGCAGATAGTTTATGATTAGACAACTAGGTTGCACAGGGAAAAGGAAAAAGTTTCTAAAACAGGGCAAGGGTTGGAGGGAACTAGCAGAAGCAAAAATGAGATGAAGTGGACATAAGTCATTCTCAGGTGCCATAGGCATGGTACTGATGGGAAGGGAAAGTTGTATAGAAACAACTTTATACAAACAATATATTATAGTGTTAATGTTCCTCATTAAGGATAAATCATCCTTGGAGTCGCATAGCTAAAATGCAAAAGTGCATTTACGATATTCTTGCCCTGTGAATAATTGCTGTAGGACACAACTAGAAAGAAGAAACGTGAGATGATACAATTTTTCAGGAATGGACCATAAAATAAAATAAAATAAAATAAAATAAAATAAAATAAAATAAAATAATAAATAATGTCACTGTTATAACAGCTTAGCTAAAGTAAGGAACTTTGTGGAAACAAACAAAACTTGGTGGTATGGTTGTCAGTGTAAACTCCAGTGGAATATAAATCAGGTATGAAGGACAGGTACCACAAAGCTGATGTAAATGAGAACATGTGAAATTTGGATGGTTTGAGGAGAAGTAAGATAATATTTTCACGGGGCTCTTTTAAGCATCTTTACATAAGAACAATCACAAAATGTGGTTTTGAATTACTTACATATCTAAATAATGGTCTAGATGCAGGCACAAAAGGGATTTTGCCATTAGTGAAGCAATTTTAATATCTCTCCAAGTAAACATATCACATTTCTATATTGGTTTTATTCCAAGTCAATAAATTAGAGAGTATCAATGATTCCACATCAAAGTATTCAGTTTCCCTTATGCTTTCATTTTGACAGAAATGGGAACATGAAGTAGGAGTTGTGTTTTTTTGTTTTTTTTTATTACTATTTTTTAAATAAACCTTATTTATAGGTCCAAGTTAATGGGTATTGCTGAGATAGCCATTCTAAGAGATTGGTTCTAATGCTACCGCTGCCAATGTGTGTCACAAAGAGGATACTAGAAACTGCAGCAGTATAGGACATCTGCCAAGGGAAGGCAATAAATATGTTTCTGGAAACAAATAATCATTCAAACTTGGTTTTAGCATGCAAAATACAGATAAGGATATGTAGCTCAGTGTTGTAGGCTAATGATTTCACTTTAGAAGAGAGATATGATTCGTAAGGAAAAATAATGTGTATGTGTACATATGCCCACATGTATTTATTTGTAATTATATAAACTAGACTAGGCTTTTGGATACATAACATTCCAAGAACAATTGAAAAATAAGTTCTTATTCACTTCAAACAACATGGAAGCAAAATTAATTCAGATATATTTGAAATAGACTGTGTTATTCTGAGTGTTGTTTTGGCAAATTCAACATAGTGACAATCTGTGTCTACATGTATTTGTAAGGCTTGTGTTATGAGCAAAGCCATGCTATCCCTGAATTCACCACATCTTCTCTTCTTACAGACTGGAAATGAGACCAGAGATAACATTAATTATTGTCATAGGTCTTGTGCTAATATAAACAATTCCTTTCTGCATCTCCATAAAACTCACAGCCCCAGACATCTACATCCAGATTAAATTGTCCATATGGAAAGAGTACTAATTTATATGTTCCTTTGTCACTGCAGTCTGTAGCATAACACATAAGTAACCACAGATACGGATATTACTGCCTTCTGGAATCAAGGTTGTGCAAATGAAACATGACCATCTCTTTCTTGCTAGAAAAAAAGATAAAACCTTTATGCCTCCTGTCTTGTCTACAATGAAATGATCCTGATCTATGTGAACATAATATATTAAGCCTTTATTTGCCCCTTTTGAGAGGAAGCCTCTCCAATCATTCATATGAGATTGTGTGCATCTTTAATCGTACACTCATGTGCTTTGCTCTGTGAGAAACGGAGTCATTGCTATTTAATACTGGAACCATAGGGAAGTCCAAATGAAGCAAGAAGTGCTTCTGTGTGTTTCTGTACTCCATTTGTAAGCACTTGCTTTCAGCCTTGAATATATGAGTTGAAACACTTGGGCTAGGACTACTACTGCACAGAAGACTCCTCATAGGAGTCTTGGTGAAAGCATAAAATGATGTGAACTGAGATAATGTGCATACTAGATATGATTATTTGAGAAGTGCCTTACAGTCAGTTTTCCTGTCAGTGAAGCTGATATGCAGGTAGAATTTGGGGAAAGTTTTGAAAGTAGCTGTACATTTGTATCAACTTTCTGTTTATGCTTAATGGTTAGAAGTGTCAACACAAATATTTAGGTCATAGAATCATAGAATATCCAGAGCTAGAAAGGACTCTCAAGAATCATTGGGTCCAACTCAGTGGTCCACACAGCACCACTCAAAAATCAACCATATTTCTGAGAGAGTTGTGCAAACACTTCTTGAAGTCTGGCAGGTTCAGTGCTGTGACCACGTCCCTGGGGAGCCTGTTCCAGTGTCTAACCACCCCCTCGGTGAAGAACCTTTTCCTAACACCCAGCCTAACCCTTCCCTGTCCCAGCTCCATGCTGTTCCGTCAGGTCTTGTCACTGTCCCCAGAGAGCAGAGCTCAGCACCTGCCCCTCCACTTCCCTCATGAGGGAGCTGCAGGCTGCTCTGAACTGAACAAACCAAGGGACTTCAGCTGCTTCTCAGATGTCTTGACCTCTAAACACTTAACCACATTTTTAGCCCTGCTTTGGACACTAATAGTTTTATGTCTTTCTTATACTGTTGCACTCCAAACTGCACAGAGTGCTGGAGGCAAGACCACACCAGTGCAGAGCAGGGCAGGACAATCTCTTCACTTGACCAGCCAACGATGCTATGCGTGATACATCCCAGGGTACAGTTGGCCCTTTTTTTAGCTGCCAGGGCATTGTGTTAACTCACATTCAATGTCAACCATGCTCCCCAGATTCCTTTCTGTGGGGCTGTTCTCCAGCTTCTCATCCCCCAGTCTGTATGTATATCCAGGGTTGTCCCCTCCCAGGTGCAGAATCCAGGACTTCTTCTTGTTAAACTTCATAGTGATTGTCTAGTCCTCTAATTTGTCAAGATCTCTCTGCAAGGCCTCCGTACCATCAAGGGGGTCAATTGGTCCTTATTTAGTGCCATCTGCAAATTCATATAGTATACATGTATCTTTGAGTCCTGTGTCCAAGTCATTAGTGAAAACATTGAAGTGTACTGGCTCTAAAATGGAGCCCTGTGGAACTCAATAGTAAGTAGCTGACAGCCTGATATATCCTCATTTACTAAAATACTTTGAGCCCAACCCATCAGTCAATTCTCTGGTTTCAAGCAATCCATTTTTTTCAAGTGATACAGATGGGGTTCGTGAAGTACAACTGCAAATCATAAGCAGAGCTATGCAACTTCATATGATACCCACAACTGACTGGTGGGGCAGAGCTGAAGGGATGTGATTGGTCCAGCTGCTCAAAGTACGTGCCTGGTGACAGGACAAGGGGGAATGGGCTAAAGTTGCACCAAGGGAGGTTTAGGTTGGATATTATGAAGAACTTCTTTATCGAAAGGGTTGTTAGGTATTAGAATAGGCTGCCCAGTGAAGTGGTGGAGTCACCATCCCTGGAGGTCTTTAAAAGACGTTTAGATGTAGAGCTTAGTGATATGGTTTAGTGGAGGACTTGTTAGTGTTAGGTCAGAGGTTGGACTAGGTGATCTTGGAGGTTTCTTCCAACCGGGATGATTCTGTGATTCTGTGAAAATTAACAACTCTTTGTCAGGCTTAAAAGATAGAAAATGAGAATAACTACATTTTTAGAAACCGAAAACTCAAAGCAGTGAGGGAAGACAGCATTATTATTTTTTTTATTTTTATTTTTATTTTTATTTTTATTTTTAATTCCACACTGTCTTCTTATTCCAAGGCTTGGTTGTGAGAGCAATTGAGAAGTCTTTAACTCTGCAAAGTCCTCTCCAGACCATAGGAAGTCTTTTCTGGTACTTCTGAGGTCTGATTGCATGGCTGCACCTGGCTTTGTGTTGCAGACTCTGTTTGAGCTTCAGATTCCTGATTACCAGTAATATTTTCCTGACTCCTGCAATGTGTTGTTTCTGAGGTTGTCTTTTCTCCAAGCAAGCTTAGCCAAAATCACTTTCGTTTAAGAATTAACACCTAATCCAGTCTTCTTACAGAAACAAACAAACAAACAAAAAAACAAACCAAAACAAAACAAAAAAAAAGAAATGAAAATAAAATAAAATAAAATAAAATAAAATAAAATAAAATAAAATAAAATAAAATAAAATAAAATAAAATAAAATAAAATACTAAAGACAGAAATAACCCAGTCACCGTACACTGAAGTCTTGGCTTGTGATTCCTATAAATTTTGGAGGAAACTTAATCTGAACTATGAGAAACAAAGAGATAAACAAGCTGTTGGAAAGTGACAGGGGCAGAGATCTTTAAATGAATAAACTTTAAGTGAGTTTTCTTTAAATTAAAAAAAAAAAAGCAACAAAGAAACAAAAAGGTGTGTTTAAGCTTAGACACCATGATGTTGGCAGAGCAAAGACCCAGTTCGTACTCTGAGGAAATGCATTCTGCAGATGGCAAAGGCAAATCTTAGTCGCAGTTCATACTCTAGCAGCTGCTATCCTAAATTTTGTATCCCTTATTGGTCTCACTTCCTTTCATATAACAGCCAGTCTGTTATTTATTTTCCCTTCTAACACATAGGGCTTTTGTTCATTTCCTTCCTCTAAGCAGTCCCTTCAGTAATCTTTGTTTGTTCCTGAACTTAGGACCAAACTGCTGAATCATCTGTGACATAGAACACAGTGAGGATAACGCATGCAAAGCAAAGACCACTGAATAGAATATGATAGTGCTAATCCACTGGCATTTTTCCTGAGAGGAAAACACAGCTTGCCACTGTCACAAGAGGCAGCAGAGAACAGTGAGAGGAACTGTACCAGGGGCGATATCACAAATAATTGGGTACCATAGACATACTTGCTGTGATCCTTTGCAGGCAAAATTGAAGTTGAAGGGTGGGCTCTCTTTTCTGTATCTCACATTAACTCTTGGAAGAGGGAGCAGCTGCCTCTAACATGGCAGAGCAACTTGGTGACCATGCATGAGAACAGATGGCAGAGCAAGTGTCTATTTCTTCACATTTAGGCAGTCCCCTTCTCTCCTCCTCCTTCTCACAAACAGTCTCAATGTATTTTCTTCATAGTTTTAAGATTCTAAACCTTTTATTTTTACTCCAGGAAATAATCATCCTACCTCTCTGAGGAATAAAAATGAAGAAGAGGGAAAAAATCTGTAGTTTTTTTTTTTTTTAAATAAAAATATAGATAGCTCTTAAAGTATATATATTATACTATTATGCTATATTATACTACTTTAAAAAATTGTAGATACTTCTGCATAAAAACTATTTAGTGACTATTGTCTGTTAAGTACTTCTAGTTAGAAGATGAAGAAAATGCATGTGAATGAGAAACAGATTTCAGTTCTTATATGGTTTCCCGGTGTTTGAGATGCACAACTCATGTTATTGACTTGATGCAATGACTTGAACCTGCCAAGAATACAAATGAATTTGGAGGTCATATGGACACTTTTCAACTCTGTTATTGTGAACTCCCCTGGGACCAAATTAACACGGCCATGTGCTGTGCTCTTTTGTAAGATTGGTCCATCCAGCCATTCAGAGTCTGCTGCTGACAGGAGTGCCTGGAGCAATGAGACTTGGATGGGAGATGCTGGTGGTAGGTCACCACTCTGAGACAGATTCATTTAGACGGTCTGCAGGCTCACTTAGTTCCACTGAGTTGGCTGCACTCTCTTTACCTTTGCAGTCATGAAGTCTGGAGAAGCATTCATTTTTAAAAAGGCACTTTCAGATTCTGACATAATTCCAAGACCTCTGGGACTTTAGACACTCTCTAGGTTCTGTAATGCCTTAGCTCTAATCCATGCTTGCTGCCAAGGTGGCATGCTAGGTCCCTATTCTTGTGATTATAGTCAATCCTATAACTCTTGCTGTCCCACATTTGGAAAGATTCAAACAGAAGCCTAATGCAAAACTCAAAATTTAGGCATATACTGAAATGAATCAAAGGGTCATTTATTTCTGTACCTGATAAATATTTAATTTTCTGTTAAGAAAAAGATAATGATAGCACTTAATATGTCATGTGTTAATTGAATGCAGATATTTTTTCAGTATTCTAAAATATAGGAATATGAGCTAGATACTTGCATGGAGACGCGCTTGAAAATATTTGTCGATTAAATTCTCCTGTGGGTGAAGTTTTGTCTCTTAATTTTAAAGTCTTTAGAAACTCCTTACTGATCATCTCCCCTTGTAAACAGGCACTCTGCACAATCCATTAATAGGTATTGCTGCAGAAGAGACCAGACCCTGGGAGATGTTCTTTGTTATGTGTTAGTCTCTTCAGGGCTTAGTAGAATGTCACTTTGAAAATGAAACATGATGGAAATTGGTGAGCTGTGCTCTCTCATGCAATAGAGTTTACATAAACATTGAAATGTTGTTTCTGGTTGATATAGCCTATAACTTCTACAAGAATTTTCCTCAAGCTACTGTTCTTTAGATTAGGGAAAACACAAAGATATTTTCTCTGTGTATTCTGTGTTGCGATATCATATGAAGTTGTTAATTCAGTTTTACATAACTTGGCATTGAAGTGGCAAAAAACAAACAACAACAACAACAAAAAAACACACACAACGGGAAAATTCAGACCATGAGGCCAACACAGATAATAACATATAAGATATAACACATAAATATATATATATAAAAATAAAGTAGGAAGGTTTCTAAATATTAAATAAGCCATAGTCTTTACCTTAGTGTACTTGCATTCCAGAGCCTTTAGATACAGGTGTGCTGCTACTTGTACAGTAAATACCAACAGCTCTCACTAAAAATATATACAGTCTAGATCAAGGTACATAGATAAAGGAACTACAGAATTTTTCTAAAAAGTAGAAAAGTGATTAGATCTTTACTCTTCTATGGCTTGTTCCTGAAAGCTCCTGGGTAGAGCAATTGCTCCTGATGTAGGCTAAAGCTCAGTAGACTTTTGTGCAACTTCCCTCTGTTCTTGGACTCTGGATTATATTAAAGAACAGAAATAATTACATTGAGGAGCCTGTCCTGCATTCCTAACATAAGCAAAATGCTTATTGGATTTGCAGTGTAGGTCTGTCTTTTGTTTAAGAAAACCTTTGAAGCCTGTTGAACAAGGACCAAGTCAAGATCCTTGAGTGAGACCCAAGCAGTGTTTTGCATAACTAAGAAATACACTCCACATATATGGAACATAATTATTTACATTTGTTCTGTGCATTCTTCGTAATCTGCGTTCCTTCAACAATTGTTAATGTGAATTCACTTTTGGGATGGCAAGAAACACAGCACTTTATACAGAAATATTGTTTCATATATATAAAATATGTGACATGCTTGATGATGTGTATATTCACCACTGTCCTCTACTGGTTGAATTCTGAACTGTGCAGATCTATCTCAAGTAACATGGGGCAAACAGGAAAAAAACACCTTACTGTGTGTGCCATTCATTAAAATCTGAAAACTAATCCGGAGTCAGCCACACCCATGGCTATTTTGTGCTCATTCTCCCATAATGTTAAAATGAAAGATTAATTTTTTTAAGCTGATGCGAGATTTATGAAGTGAGTCAATATATTTTTATTTGCTAGCTGATACACTTAAGGAAAAAAAAGAAAAAAGAAAACAACAACAAAACCAAACAAAACAAACAAACAACAACAATAAACAGACAAGATTTCAGGCACACAAGCCTGCATAGTGTCCGACAAGGAAGCAGAAAGATGCAAATACATGTTAAAAACAAGTGATGAGTTTAACCTGAATGCTCATCAATTGGCCTCCTGGGAGAAAAAAGAGGGAGTTGATACCTTCAGCTGTGATTGTGATTGGTGTTGGGTAGGTATCTGAAGTCCCAGTTCCCCATGAAAATGCAGAAGAGTCTCTGTTGCTCCTGAATACTCTCCAGAGGGATAAGAAAATATTATATGCTGAAATTAAGCCATTTAAACCTCATCTTTTATGGCTTACATGGATATATAGTGCTTTTGGGGCATTATGCTTTGATTTGGACTTGGTTGTGTAGACCAACACTTAGTTCTGTGTTAGCCAACCAGGATTATATATAACTGTTTCCTTTATAACACTTTTCTTTCATGAATGCTAGCTTACCTGTCATATTCTTCTTAATTATAAACTGTGATTAAGTCTTCTCTTTGATTGCAGTCTGTTATGTAGTTCAGTGTCTTACCACAAGAATTTTTGTCTAGAGGTCATATTTTTAGAAGAAAAATAGAGCATTTTCTGTTTTGACAGATCAGCTCTAAGTACTTTTGTATCTGAAGGAGCTGGTTTTGTATCCCTAGCAAAGAAGTGAAAAGGGAAACTGACATTTTCCTTTAGCATAGGAAGACAAAGTTGGTTTATCACAGCAGTATTTGCTCTAATTGTATTCAGAAAGGCAGCATGTGTATGCAGCAGCACCCGGAAAAAAATGGCTGCTCGGAGACATAAATCTCCTCTGAGATCTCACTGTAGCTGTATAGCTTTGGTTTCTTTCCCAATACAGTAAAATGTTGCGTTCCTTAACACTGCCTGAAGTTCAAGCAGCTTATCACTTCATTTTCTTTTCCAGGGTGGAGGGGTGAGAAGGGGAAGAAATACAATTGGGAAGGATGTTGCCTCAGAAATATAATCTTGATGATGTGACACTCTTGTGCTTTCATTTCGGCAGCAGGGCTGGGGCTAACAGAGTCCTGCTGGAAGGGGGCAGCAGTGCCAGGGCCACCCAGCCCAGCTCGGGGCATCCTGCAGCCCAGCTGGCTTCCAGGTGGCAAAATGGAGGCATGTCTTCATGGCAGTGTGCCTCAGCGAAGAAGCAGCCTGGTTCTCATGGCAACCAGGATTTCCATATACTGCAGGGGTACACAGATAGTCTGACATCACTTTGCTGCAGGGAGGATTTCTGTGCAGACTCAAGGACTAAAATAAACCCTTTGTAAATGGAGAATGCATGTCTGTTTTCATCTCTATAAGTGTACAGCTTTCCCTGTGTGAAAGGGGGAGGAAAGACGAGGAAAAAAAGATGCAAATTTTTATTTCTCTAAGTAGAAGAGAAATAACCCTGACACAACCAGTTTCTTATTTTCTGTTTATAGTCCATTTCAGAAAATAACATGGCTGGGAGGAAAGAGGCATTTTGGCAGCTATTCTAGGTCTAAGAAAATCTCCTTTGTTAGTCAGAAATGTGGGGAAATAGATTCACTGAATGTTAGGTTGGCTTAGGTGGTGCTTTTTGCTGCAACATTGTATGCATAGATTTTACCAGGGAAGGCTATAATGAAGATGTGATATTCATCATGCATGATACAGTGACATCTGGTGTAAGACATGCTGTGCTGTCTGCTGCAGTTCCCATCTAGGAAAATACCCCATGTGCTTAGTGTTATCAGACTGTGCTGTGGAACCCAGTGAGAGCCTTTCTTGACCCTCATTTAAGATGAGTCATAGTTGTAATATTTTTCAGGGCCCCATAATATTCATTTCTATATATATTTTCTGTGTTGGGGAATTATAATACAAGAGAACCTGGCATGAAATCACTATTGTTCTGTTAAGGAGATTGGAGTTCCCCAAGTGTGGAATGTCTACAGTTGCTTGTAGCTCAATTATAATTCGCCTGTGCATGGACCTGGAGGTTGAGGACATTTAGAATACTGAGAATTCCTTTACTCCCTTTCTCCTATTCAACAGTAAAGATAATTCTGAACTGAAAACACTTCTCATGCAGCTATTTTGGCTTGTATTGACAAATCATTTTGAACCCTTCCAATTGCAGTGCTTTAATATGGGCTTGTGTGGCTTTGATGGAAAAATAAGCAAGGAAATAACACAATTTTGTAACTATCTTCAGTCTTTTTATACAGAAACATGTTTTTATAGACTCGTATAAAAATGCCTTTGAACTCTGATATACAGAGATCATACAGGACTAAAGCAGATACAAATTATTATAATGCAAAGCTGCAATTCTTTTCTTATTATTACAAACTTTTATCTTTCTAAATGGAGTCATTGGAGCTCTGCATAGGTGTGGTATCCATATCACTATATCAACTGCATAACAAAAAGTCCATTCATTTGAGTTTTTGAGTAGGGATTTACTCTGCAATACGTTTGTGAAGCACCAGATAATTACAAGATAAGTGATGATGTTAAAAAGTAAACAGCAGTATATTTGTTGTGAATCTGGTGTGCTGTTAAGTGATGCAGACCTTTTAACAAAGTTGTTGCTTTTGCACATTTTAATGAACAGATTTCACTCTTTCGAACTTTCCCTTATTTACCCTTGGTTATGGATCACAGTTTTATTACATTACTCTACTTTAATGTAAGAAATATAATCACAAATCAAATGATAGATTCCTTGACTGCTCATCCACATATAGGGAAAAGAAAGAGAAGAAGTAAAAAAAGGTAATAAAAGACAGATCTTGGTATATTAACTACTACTTCCTCCAGTGCATTATTTTCTTGCTGTCACCCTCTGGTAAATGTGGAAAACAAAATTGGTGGTTATGTAATGCCTTGAGAGGAAAGAGAGCCTGCTTTGAACTGACAACACCCTTGACAGCTTGAATGCTGAAACTAGAAATATCTTGTCAGAAATATCATATTTAACATTGCAGAACTCTACTAGAGTCCTTCACGCTAGGAAGGAAAGGAAGAAGGAATCTTTGCAAGCATCTGAGTGCAGCAGTACTGGGCCAGTGGTAGAGGTTAACAACAAAATACGGCAGAGCTTCTCAACTTTGATATCAGCAGATGTAGTATGCTCATTGTGCCTTCTGTATCACCACTCTGAATACAATATCAAATGCATACCTTTTTTTTTTTCAAAAATCTTATCTTTGGTACTAGACATGAGAAGTTCTTTGCTATTTATTTATTTATTTATTTATTATTATTATTTTTTCCCCAAAGTAGATCTGGAAGTGTATTCAAAATTAAGATTTTTTTTTTTTCTATTTTGTATTACAACTACAATGAAAAATAGTTATCATACATTTAGAATGAACTAATACACCCCTCTCCACCCTTCTCCATATAATTTTTAATCATTATTGACCATTTTTTAGTGTTTTTCATACACTTGTATATAATAGTACAGCACAATAATGAATAATATTTGTTTTGCTGTAATGACAAATGAATGTCCAGGTCATATTTGGAGAATTTCAAGTGATGTGCAGAATCTGGAGACATCAGCAATAATCTGTAGATGGCATTATCCTGTGAACATGGTGTACAGACATGCTGTCTCAAACTGGTTAGCTACAGAGAGAGCAAGAGAGAAACAGTGGGAAAAAATATTAAAAACAAATGAGAAAGTCTTATTACTTCAGTAAAAGAGGAAGAGTATGAGAAGGACTCAACAAAGTGCTCCTTCAGTTTATTTGGCTCTCTGTTCTGTGGTTAGAGAGCCCAGACTGACCAAAGATCTTGTCTGGGTATGCTGCATAGTCCCTGACATCCTTTTTGTGATGTTGCTGCACCAAAGCAATGCATCCAAACTGTTTCTGCAAGAGCAGTCCACCCAGGCATTTTTTCATGCTCCATCATACTGTGTACAAACTGGCATTGGGTTTGCTCATGGCTGAAGAAACTGAGTCCTTTTAGGCACATCCTAGTGGCTTAGGTGCTTGTCTTCTTAGTATCTGCAGGTAAGATAAGCATCTGCAGGTTCTCCTTCCCATAGCTAGGAACAGGAGTAGAGGAGAGATCTCCAGCTACAGAAGGCTGAGAGTGATAACAATATCCAATAGGTGCAGTGCTTCTGACAGTGAGCCTCTTGTCACCACAGGCAGAACATAAGCCTGACAAAGACTTCTACCAGCCAAGGCCATGTCACTGGTCCGGCTCTGAATACTGTCAAAGAAGCAGCCAAAGGATAAACCACCAACTCCTTTCTTGAAACTACCTGCTTTTTCTGCTGGAAGTATGGTGGACAGTGTTGAGAGCTTTGCAGGACTCCACTAATATTTGTGAAAGCAATAAAATCATACACA
The DNA here is from genome assembly GCF_047663525.1 of Anas platyrhynchos. Taxonomy (NCBI): domain Eukaryota; kingdom Metazoa; phylum Chordata; class Aves; order Anseriformes; family Anatidae; genus Anas; species Anas platyrhynchos. The sequence continues at coordinate 87,502,010 of NC_092588.1, read as the reverse complement.
TGAAGTATATATGTTTCTTCATATTCTTTATATAACAATTTTTCTATTTAATGCACTCTTAAATACTTTAAATGTCATGCAAATATAATGCATGGAGTATATACATGTATGTGTGTGTATATATTTAAGTTTAAAAAAGATGCTACACAAAATATACTTGCCTGTTATCAATAGAGTCTTGCTCCACTCTTTTGCAGTATGGTTCCAACATTTGTTCAGCCTCTCACAACTTGCAACACTCAAATAAAAATTTGTTCTTTTTGTCCATTATTTTTTTTCTGCTGTGTTACAAATCAAGATGATAGATTTAAAAGCTTCCGCATACCAAAAATCTCCGTCCCTCTCTAATTAAATTCAGAGCAGTTTAACTGCTTGGTTCAGTTTTCACACATTTATTCTGTCTAAAACTCTGTAAGGTATTTTTTGCAAGTATGAATGGGGAATTTTCTTTGCACCAATTTTTTTTTTTTTTTTTTTTTTTTACTAATAATCTCACAGCTGAATTCTAGCTAAACAGCCAGGCTAGTTGTAGTAAGGTAAGGCAATATGGCAAAACCTCTGAGTTCAATATCATCTCAATAAAGAAAATAGCACTCTAAGCGTGTTGACAGTTGTTTGCCTTGTTTACAATCCTCACAGCACATGCATTCATATCTCAGATTCCTCACAAGTTCTTCTGTAGGCATTATGGATATAGCACCAGTCTCACTGCCTTCATAGTGTTTATTTCCTCCTTGGAGATAACATGATTAAGTGTTAGCTGTCTAAATTCCCATATCTTTAAAGCACATGATGGCAGATTATTTCATTCTCCTGAAGTCCTTTCAATTGTGCTCCTTTGCTGTTTTTTTTGTTGTTGTTGTTGTTGTTGTTTTGTTTTTTTTTCTATGGGAGTGGGAAAAGTTATTAGGTGGTCTTCCACTCTCTCTCATAACAGCTGGAGCTGTTTAATTTAAAATTTGATTGCAGCAACCATCTTGTGCTATTAAGCTTAACCAAGGGTTTGTTCTATAGGGTTGCTTGATATTTGCTCTAGGCTGGTTTCTGCTTGGAGCTGTGTTCATTTCCCCCCTACCCCCGGAGATTCTGTTTCATTTTGCAGCTGTAGTTTTTATTTGATTCTAGCCTTGTTGTTGGAATACTAGCACTGCATTGTATAGCGTATCCTGCAAAAATGGCCTTCTTCTTCTTTTCCTATTTTCTTACTGTGTCTCTGACTTTTTTTGTTCTATTTTATTGTTTAGATAATATTTGGTGTAGCTTAGAGTCCAATGCACTATATTGAGCATAATATTTCAAATGCAAGTAGCAAGTACACTAATGAATAGAAGTAAAGTAAAACAATTGACTACTCTTGCCTCATAAGGAAATAACCTGTCTGAAAACAAATACTCAGTAGCATTCAGGAACATCTTGTAAGTGAGATTTCCTGGAATGCTCAATCAGGTGATTAGAGGTTTTATTCAGTGTTGGAGATTTTACTCATTTCTGACATTATTGTGTTAATACATTTTTTTTTCTTTAAAATTTGTTTGATTTTATTGTATTTATTTGGACAATTTAAGGAAATTTGGTAAGATGTCTGACACAGATAGAAACATGATACCCTTCTTTAAAGAGAAACATGATACTCTTCTTCAAAATTTCATTTAGAATGACAGAACAAGGAACAAAACAAACACATCAAACACATTACACTTCAGAACAAAGGAGGGAACTGATTTTCAGATCTGATGAACAGGTGTGCTGACCATATTGAGCTGCATGTGAAGGTTTATGTGTTTCAGCTTCTAACAATGGGGCCAGCATTCTTTCAAGTGTAACTTTTATTATTTTATTTTATTTTATTTTATTTTATTTTATTTTATTTTATTTTATTTTATTTTATTTTATTTTATTTTATTTTATTTTATTTTATTTTTATTTTTAAGTTTTGCACCAAATTGCAATTTATATGATAGCAGAGAACATGACCTCAGCCACTCACAGGTCTGCATTCCTGAATACTTTGAACCCTTCCTAGAGTCTCTTCCCTGGACCAGATTTGTGTCTTTGAATAATTTCTCTAGGATTTTGGAATATCTAAATGCTGAAGTTGCATAAGCTGCAAACATGCAATTCACCTACAGTAGTTCAGTGTTATTTTTGGGCTGTGCACATTTTCCCAGAGTAATTTTTAGATAATTTTTGTGGGGAAGGAGTTGCTTGCCATGTCATAAGAGAACTGAAACCAGTAGAATTCGCACTCATGATTCAGCTGATCAATGTTCAGTTCAACACTTCTGATCTGTCAAGGGTTCTAACTCTCAATGGCATTCAAATAAATCCAATAAAGAAACCCTGAAAAATAAGGTGAAATCATCAGCCAACATGAGAATAAACATTACTCTGATTATTGCAGAAATTGTTTTTTTTTTTTTTTTTTGCTATTTTTTATTGTACATTGATCCAGATCAACAAAAATCAACATGAACCTGTGAAACAGGTTGTGAATTAAACAAACATGAGATCAAAAGGTCCATTTTTACTTTTAAATTTTTAAACATATATACAGAGTAATAAAAATATTGTAAATGTATTACTCTCAGTATTTGTTCAGCAATCTGGTTACAAAGAATTTAGGTATGCTTCCAAACACTGTGTACAACCTTAAACTTAGAAAGTCAGGAGAAGAGCTGATATTTTTTTTTGGTCCACATTCAAACCTGAAGCAGTTGAGTTAACAGGATTGCTTTTATTATTTAAACAAATTTCCTTATCAGAATGGAAACTGGCTTAATCTTCAGTGTCAGCTACCAGTACAGAGAAATATAGTTTTCATAATTACATATGGGATGGTGGATTGCTTAGTTTGATGTGAAGTCACATGAGAATTTCCCTCAATGTACCTTGCTTGGATGAAGTTTTTCAAGGATTATTATTTATTTTATTTTTATAATTATTTTTTGTTTAACTATGGTCTTGGCATTCTAAATCAGGGTGCAATCAGCCTGTTCTGTAAAATGCAACTATTTAAATCTATGGAATTCCACATTTAATCTTTCATTGGTTTATATGTTTATTTCCTAGCTATCTGTATCTTGCAATTTGTGTTCACACATCAATATACATGATTATAGGTGTAGTAATTCAGATAAATACACAAATTATATATTACATAAATCAAATAGGCACTCATGCGTTTGACTGCCATTTTCAAATGTGTAAATCCACTTTTCTGAAACCTGCAGGTGGACGTGGGCCCAATTTAGTAGTAGTCCATGTGAAAAAATTGTCTTTATGGTCTTTTACCATTCCTCCATAAGAATACAATTGTGAATAAGATTGTTGATTGTTTCTTTCATTGGAAAACCTAATAGAAAAGACATTTTTTATAGAGAGAAATATATGGGCTGGAGGGTGTAGTAACTTTGAGAATTCAGGATAAGCAGTTGCTATTTAGTGAAAAATATTATGTTGTCATAAAGTAAGTTTTTGTTGCCATTTTTTTAAATTTTATTTTTTTAATCTAAGATACAATGTTAACCATAGACTTCCATAAGAAGTTAAATTGCCTTAGAATACAATATTTTTATGTTTAAAGAAAACACTAGTAGAGTTCAAATACTTGAGGAGACATGTACATCACATACGCATAGCAGGAAAGAAACTTTGAAACACAAACCATGTTAAGTGGTAGATGGAGAGCAGGGAAAATCATTTATCTTGACTTCAGGAAGACTTTCAGCACTATTTCCCTCAATATCCTAATTAAGAAGCCATTTTAACAAGCTTCCATTTTATGACTTTACTGAAAATCAGTCAGAGGAAAGAATGGGCATTTTTTTCTTGTTGGGCATAGATACTCTCAGATTTTTTTAGTATGAGACACTATGTGCAAAGACAGGCACAAATTACTAAACTTGTGTACATATTCATTCAACTTGGAGTGATGAGCAAAAAAAGAAATTCCTATACATGCAAATAATAAAAAGTTCAGAAGATGAATCAGTAGATAAAGTGATGTGCTTCTTTAAGGAAAAGGTGGTTGTGGTAGTGTCATGGCTGGAAATATAGCTGATATTCCTCCTGCAGCTCATGTTCCCCATGGTTTGGCTGCAGGTCCTCAGAAGCATCTGGCTAAGAGGAAACAGCAGGTATTGGAGCTGCCATGGAGGTTGGGCTGCAGCCCAGGTCATTGCTCTCAAAAGTAAGTCAGAACAGGGTCACCGAATTACATGTATATGCTGGTGCCTCAGGACTTGCTGGGTGGATCAGTGCACAGTCCTCTCTGCCTTCCTGTTTCTTTTAATGAGGAAACATTTGTATCGATCTCAGAGGCTGATGCTTAAATGTGGTTGATAAGCGAAGGGAAGCAAGAACTGGCTGTGAGCCTCATCTGACCAGACACATTTCTTGAATAAATGCAGCACCTGCAGAGTTGTCGATAAGCCCCAAAGCATAGTTCTGCAGGAAATATTGAATTCAGATTCCGTCTGCCTGACAAACAGATGTCGCAGTGAGAGAAAGGGCTCATTTGGCACTGTCTCCAGTATAGCAAGGGCACCTGGAAACTGGCCCTGTAAAACAAAGGCAGAATAGACTGTGAGCCAATACCTGTGCCATGAGTCCAGTCTTCCTTTTGATGTGTCCTATAGCAAATGTTGATTATCATAGAATCATAGAATATCCTGAGTTGGAAGGGACCCTTAAGGATCATCAAGTCCAACTCTTGACACCGCACAGGTCTACCCAAAAGTTCAGACCATGTGACTAAGTGCACAGTCCAATCTCTTCTTAAATTCAGACAGGCTCGGTGCAGTGACCACTTCCCTGGGGAGCCTGTTCCAGTGTGCAACCACTCTCTCTGTGAAGAACCCCCTCCTGATGTCAAGCCTAAACTTCCCCTGCCTCAGCTTAACCCCGTTCCCGCGGGTCCTGTTGCTGGTGTTAATGGAGAAAAGGTCTCCTGCCTCTCGACACCCCCTTACGAGGAAGTTGTAGACTGCGATGAGGTCTCCCCTCAGCCTCCTCTTCTCCAGGCTGAACAGGCCCAGTGCCCTCAGCCGTTCCTCGTACGTCTTCCCCTCCAGGCCTTTCACCATCTTCGTAGCCCTCCTCTGGACACTCTCCAACAGTTTCATGTCCTTTTTATACTGTGGTGCCCAGAACTGCACACAGTACTCGAGGTGAGGCCGCACCAGCGCAGAGTAGAGCGGGACAATCACCTCCCTCGACCTACTAGCGATGCCGTGCTTGATGCACCCCAGGACACGGTTGGCCCTCCTGGCTGCCAGGGCACACTGCCAGCTCATATTCAGCTTGCTGTCTACCACGACTCCCAGATCCCTCTCTTCTAGGCTGCTCTCCAGCGTCTCATCGCCCAGTCTGTACGTGCAGCCGGGGTTTCCCCATCCCAGGTGCAGGACCCGGCACTTGCTCTTATTGAACTTCATGCGGTTGGCGATCGCCCAGCTCTCCAACCTATCCAGATCCCTCTGCAAGGCCTTTCCACCCTCATTTGAGTCCACAACTCCTCCAAGTTTGGTGTCATCAGCAAACTTGCTCAAAATACCTTCTATTCCTACATCCAGATCGTTTATAAAAATATTGAAAAGTACCGGCCCTAAAATGGAGCCTTGAGGGACCCCACTAGTGACCGCCCGCCAGCCTGACGCAGCGCCATTCACCATAACCCTTTGGGCCCTGCCCGTTAGCCAATTGCTCACCCATCGTATGATGTTTTTGTTTAGCTGTATGGTGGACATTTTGTCCAGTAGGATCCTATGGGAAACCGTGTCAAAAGCCTTGCTGAAGTCCAAAAAAATCACATCAGCTGGTTTCCCTTGGTCCACCATACGGGTGATCTTATCATAAAAGGAAATCAGGTTAGTTAGGCAGGACCTACCCTTCACAAACCCATGCTGGCTGGGACCAATGACTGCTTTGTCCCCCAGGTGCGCCTCAATAAGTTCGCCAGTTATGGCCAGTAAATGGAAGGACAAGGATGCAAAATTAACTCCTATAATTTTTCTGTCCTACCTAAGAGTATTCAAGACCATTCAGATTAAACGTGTTGTTTTTTTTTTTTTCTGTTATTTCAGGAATTATGTTGAAAAGCACCAGCCCTACAGTATACAGAATCACAGAATTTCTAGGTTGGAAGAGACCTCACGATCATCGAGTCCAACCTCTGACCTAACACTAACAGTCCCCACTAAACCATATCCCTAAGCTCTACATCTAAACGTCTTTTAAAGACTTCCACGGATGGTGACTCCACCACTTCCCAGGGCAGCCTGTTCCAATGTCTAACAACCCTTTTGGTAAAGAAGTTCTTCCTAAGATCCAACCTAAAACTCCCCTGGCGCAACTTAAGCCCATTTCCCCTCGTCCTGTCACCAGGCACGTGGGAGAACAGACCAACCCCCACATCACTTCAGCCTCCTATAAGGTACCTGTAGAGAGCGATAAGGTCGCCCCTGAGCCTCCTTTTCTCCAGAATGAACACTCCAGTCATGAGAGTGGTCCCACCACGTCTCCGTGATGGCAACCAAGTCGTAGCCTGCCTGCTGCATGATGGCTTCCAGCTTCTGTTTGTTACCCATGCTGCATGTATCGGTGTAGATGCACTTCAGCTGGGCCATTGCCTTATCCCCCGGCCTTGCTATTTTTCCCCCTGGCACAGCTCCAACAATCCTTGCTTCAGCCCCATCTCCCTTCTTACCTAGTTTAAAGCCCTCTCAATGAGCCCCGCCAGCTCCTGGCCCAGAATCCGTTTTCCCCTAAAAGATAGGGACCCGTCTGCGGCCATCAGGCCAGGTGCCGAGTAAAGTGCCCCATGGTCTAAAAAGACAAGATTTCTGCATTGGCACCAGGCCCTGAGCCACGTGTTTATCAGGTGGGCTTTCCGTGTCCTCTCTGTACCCCTCCCTGCCACTGTAGGGATGGACGAAAACACCACCTGCACTCCTGCTACATCCACTAACCGTCCCAGTCCCCTAAAGTCACTTTTGATAGCCTTCAGGCTTCTCTCTTCAATGTCATCACTACGTGCCTGGACTATCAAAAGAGGATAAAAGTCAGAGGGGCGAACCAGGATGGGAAGCTTCCTGGCAACGTCCCTGACCCTGGCCCCAGGGAGGCAGCAGACTTCCCTACGGGTAGGGTCAGGCCGACAAATAGGGCCCTCTGTTCCCCTGAGAAGGGAGTTGCCCACAACAATCACCCTTCTTTCTGTCCTGGTGGAGGCAGTCCTGAGGCGTGGAGTCGACCTCCTAGCCCTAGGCATCCTCCTGGGTAGGCTTTCCACCTCTTCCTCAGCTACCGGTCTCTCAGTCTCCAGGGCCTCAAACCTCTTGCATAAGGGCACCTGGGAAAGTGAGGCTGGAAGGGGAGGGCATTGCCTGCGATGTCGAGTAGGGACTTGTCTCTATTCCTCCTCAACTCCCAGGTCCCCTCCCTCTGCCCGACGGTGACAGTGCAGGGGGTCCACCCCCATTTGGGGTGTCTCACCCTGGTACCTCTCCCTGAGGCCCTGCAGGGAGTCTCTCCACCAGTCTGTCTCCCTCTCACACTCCCTGATATCCCTCAACCTCTCCACCTCCTCCTTGAGCTCCGCTACCATGCGGACCAGGTCATCCACCTGCTCACACCTCACGCACGCAGTTTCTCTGCCTCCCGCCGATGGCAGCAACAGGCTCAGACACTCCCCACATCCAGCGACCTGAACTGCTGCAGGTAGTCGGTCTGGGTGTGTACCGACTTCCTGGAGAGCGCACCATGCCTGGTGGAGACCATTGCAGCCTAGCTAACGGGAGGCTGTCGTTAAGGAGGTGTTCATATGGCTGGGGGAGAGCGCTCTGCCCTGCCTGCCCGCCCTGCCGCGCCACTCCCTTCTGACGCACCACGCCCTGTTTGCCCGCCCTGGTCGCCGTGCTCCCTAGGGGCAACTTTTGAACGGCCGGGGAGGGGGCGCTGCTGGCTCCACCTACACCTCGTCAGCCTCCCTCACGAGGGCTGCCGGGTCCTGGCGGCTCCCTCAAGTAGGCTCGATGCCGGAAAAATCAGCCCTGCCTGGCCCGATCCCCCGCTCCGCTGCAGAACGCGTCTGCCCCGGAGCCGATCGCCTCGGCAAAATTTTATAAATATAATTTTATAAACTGCACAGCTAGTATAAAACATTCAGGGAGTGTTTGTTTGTTTGCTCCCTGCCCCCTCCCCCCCCCCGTCCCCGTATTTTTGGGCCTCCTGTCTTTCCTGTTTAAATGCTACAAAATAATCCCATAGATTATTTATTCATTGGAATCAATCATGTTAAAGGAAACAATCTCGATTAGTCTCTTTTGAGATACAATTCACCATACTCTTGGAATCACATAATCATAGAATCATAGAATGTCTTGGGTAGGAAGGGAATTTATGGATCATTTAGTTCCAACCCCCTTGCCATAGACAAGGATGGCACCCTACTAGATCAGCTTGTTCAGGGCCTCATCTAGCCTGGTCTTGAACACCTCTTGAACATCCACAGCCTCTCTGGGCAACCTGTTCCAATGCCTCACTACCCTCTGCATGAAGGTGCTCTAAACTTCTAATCTAAATCTCCCTTCTTTTAGTTTAAAACCATTCACCCTTGTCCTGTCATTATTCAATTGAGCATTTTCTCAGTGTCTCATGAAAGGCTATAAGAATAAAATTATTAGATACTCTAACTGAGAAGTTTCAGCCAAGTTTAAACTCTTGAAGAAGAGGTTGTATCTCTCTTCATTTCTGCAAATACAGAATAAATTGCTCCAGAAGCTATACATTCATGTCATGGCACTCTCTTTAGGGCACCAACATGCAGGACATACCTACCCAGTGCTATTCAGAGCTATCTATATGGTTGAGTTCAGCCTTACGTTGTCAAAGCAACACAGTATGTGAAGAGCTTATTTCCAACTGATAGACTAACACAAGCCCTGTCTTTTCAGCAAGGTTAAGTGCTTTGTGCACAATGCTAGGCCAGTGTTGAAATACTACTATTCTCAGAGTTCACTTGTTACTAGCACAAGATCTATGCATTATTGTTCACAGCATAATGTAGATGAGCCCAAAGAATTTCCCAAAGTACTGAGATTTCTACCTCCTGAGGCAGGAGAGCACCTAAAGAAAAGTGCAAAAACGATTTAGTATGGTACTTCTGTAGGCAGAGTTGGAACAGAGTACTCAGATGAATGGCTGAGGGAAGCAGAGACACGAGAGGTACATGGTGGTGTCTATTTGGGAAAGGAGCTGCAAAACAGCTTGGAAAATATTGCATTTCGTTACCAGTGCACAACTGACCATGACAGTGTGGGAGAGGTATTGAGAGTTTGCCTTCCCAAGGCTAAACTAATGCTTTCTGTTTGCATGTGTGAACTTAGCCTTCTGTGGTTGAGAAGCAGAACCTTTCACTTCAGTGAAAGAGTTTGCGTTAACATGCCTTACTTTAAAAAAAGCTGGCATGCTGACTGCTACTATGGCTACTTGACAGGCAGTAATTTGTTAGCCAGCTTTATTTGTTTGAATCTGATTTGTGTTCCTTTATCCTTACTATGTGGTTACTCTGCCTTTAGCAGGATTTGCCCTTAAAATGTTCCAAGCATCCGTGAATTCTGACTTAACGGTGAGTGTAAAAGAAGGATTTGCAAGGAGCATTTTAGAAATGGAGGAAAGCCAGAATGATGCTTTGAAATACTTTTTTTTTTTTTTTTTTTAATTTGAGTGTGCCAGCAAAACTCACTGGAGCCTGAAAATATATGGATCTTGCTTATTGTAGAACAAGCTAAATGTGTTACATTTAGTAACACCTAATGTGTTACTCTCATGTAATATTGTACAAATGTTTTACAGTAAACAAAAAATCAATTTCATCTCTGCTTTTTAGCAAAATAATTGTTCATGATAGCAAGCTAACAATGATAGCAATAAAATCTAGTGCTTTTGGAAGAAAGAGTTTTTTATTTTTCATTAATTTTATTTTCAGTTAAGTAGCTGTTCTGTTTGTTTCTCTAGGGATGCATGTATTAAAATTTAGAAATGTTCACTGTAATTTTTACTAATTTAATCTGTTTATCCATCATTTACATTAATGTGTTCTCTGGTCTTCCCTCATCCCTCACTCCCAAACCTTAGTTATTGTTGCTTAAACTTTTCAGAAGGATATTTTTTGTGTTCCTCATAACTGGGAGTTAACTGATCTGGCAACATTTCTTTTTAATTTTCTATTATTATTATATATAAATATAAATACAAATACAAATACAAATATAAATATAAATGTTATATTTTTATTTATATATATTTTATATTAATATATTATTATATATTTACTTCAATATTGAACTAGAGAAAAGGCTAAAAATGTAATTCTAGAAGAATATCTGTGAACTGAGGAAAGTGAACAAAGTCAGAGATTAGACACCTGTGTCTAGCCCTCAGCTTGTTGCTGCAATGGGTGTTATCTTGCCACTCTTCTGTTGCTACTGCTTCACATAACTAATCTTCATCTGTTCAGGGTCTGTCAGTTAAACTTTTCTCCTTGTCTGCTTCTCAAAAGTGTCCCTTGTCCCTAGTACTGAGGCACTGCGGTGCCTACCTATGGCACACAAGCACAGTGCAATGGAAACAAGATTCAGAGAGTGCACTAAATCTATTGTTCCTTTCCTTGTATGTTTAACTGAAGGAGAATAGGGTGGTCAGAGCCCACTCTGCATGCACTGACTTCCAGTGAACTGATTCCCACTGACTTCTGCATGGCTGTCTTCCACAGACAATGTCTAATCTCAAGTGAATAGTCTTGTACTGTTCTAAAAAGATTTTCTCTAATGGCAGAGTTGAGAGCTCAGAGTTTTGTATAGTTCAGTGTGATATGCTGAGTGTGGTTAGTCCATCAGTTTTGGTGATGGAACCTATTATTTATTCAGATTCTCTCTCCCTTTTTACATAGAAGGTGCCTTAAATATTGTATCTGATATTTATAACAGATGTCCTATTCAGGGTCTGTAGAAATTTGGTATTGCTGTATAGTTGCAACTGGTTTAAAATATTCAACATGAAAGCATTAAATAAGAGAAGATACACTTGCTGTAAATCAAGCTTTACTGGGAAAGGAGGTAGGATGTTTCATAACCAAAATGAGATCAGGCTTGCAAGAGAATGGTTGCCTAGGAATACTTTATTACACTATGCCGAGTTTGATTACTAGGAACAGATGCTCTTTAGCTTCTGGTCAAAAGACCTAGGGAAGAAAAAGAAATCTGGAAGAGGCCCAGATAGCCTAAGCTAAAGAACAAGGCCTAGGTGGACTTCACTCCTAGGTATCACAAAACTCCTGTGAAAGATTATTTAGCCTCTGAAAATTTCAGAGTTCATAGGTTTAAAGGAAAAACTGGTGGTGGTGAGGAAGGGGATATCACTTAACCTACTAGTTACTGAATTTAAATGCAGTGCAATTCCTGTAGGCATTTTGTCATCATGATCCTGTTATGATCCTCTAGATGATAGGGAAGAAAGGAGTGGGGAAAAAAAATAAAAATCATACAGTGAAGATGAACTTAATAGACAGGTAAAGTCTCAATTAAGAATTTAATAAGAAGGTAATTATGTCTTTAAGCTTAATGGATAGCATTGTGGCACACAGAAGATGCAACAATTTGTTGCCATGAGGCTCTTACTACAGGTATAACAACAGAAGTAAATTTACTGTAAAAAGTCTACATGCTAAATCTGTAATATTTGTAAGAAAAGTTATGGTTCTTCACAGTGTTTACAAATACTGAGCCTTCTCTGACCTTTAAGACATATGGGAGAAGATTCATATACTAACAGTGACTGTTTCTATAGCTATGTGTTTGAACAGGACAATCCAGTTCAAAATAGGATCAGAGGTTCCAGGATCAGAGGTCCTAGAAGTCTTCATTTACCTCTATACAGGTATGAAGTGCAGTCTCTGAGGCACTCTTGGGATATAGATAAAGCACTAAAACCATAAATTCTTCCTCACTTTCTGTCGTTAAATGTTGTTGACCTTGCAAATGATAACCTGGTGAGGCACTGTCCTTATCAAATGGTGCACTTACATTATGAGAAACAGTTCTGGAACACTAATCAATTTTCTTCCTAAATCATTGTCTGCTTCCATTTGGTTTTGGTTATTTTCTTTTCCCCTCCCCACACTGCATCCAACTTACTATTAGTGGGCTGCTGCATTGCTTCCCATCTGATTGTGTGATTATGCCAGAGGGACACGGGAAATATGTGCATAGCCCCTTCTCTCCTACCATGTATGCCTGGTAGGCTGGGAGGGGTCAGACCCCCCTGGGGGAATTTTGTATTCCATGTACTCATTCCTCATTTTGTGCATCCGTGAGGTAGGAACTATGCAAGACTGGCTCAAGGCTAGTCAGATATCTACTCTCACATCAATGTAGCTTAAAAATATTTCTTCTTATATTCTCCAGTACAAAATATTTCAACATAAAGTTTTTTAAGCACTTTTTTTTTTTTTTTTTTAGAAAACAAATCTTAATAAACAAAAATAAACATTGTAAAGATTCCCATGAGATTTAAAATATAAAAAATACCAAAGAATACTTGTCAAACAAACTTACTGTTTGTAGCATTTTGCCTAAAAAAGTTACATTGGTGGATACAAAAGAACGTTAACATAAAATTAATAACAGTTCCTAGTCTAATACTACAGCCACCCAGAATAAACATCATTTTCTTAGAAGGAAGCTTTCATTTCCCATTTGTAGTCATTAAAAGGTAAATAGATACCCGTCATTCAGGCACCCTGTTGAAGTCTCAGATGCCTTTCCTTGATACAGTAGTTTGTTTGCCTAATTGCCTAGAGTCAAGAGGAAGCTAACTCTCAATCTGGCTCCTTTTTCCAGATTTCCAATTTTTCCAAGTTTCTATTGTTGTTTTCTTGTGAAGACTCAAAGGTAGAACAAAATAAATTATGCCTGAAGAAGTAATTTCATGTACTATCTAGAACAAAAGTCATGGAAGGAAGGAGAAAATTCACTATTTTTGTTGGTTGCATTCCTCTTCCACAAGCATTCCAATGCTTTGGCAAGCTATTACAGAAATCTGAATTGGAGATTAATGTTTGGGTCCTAGGCAGAACCTCTTACAGGCTCTTAGGTCAATTGTGCAGATGATAAGGTCATAAGAACAGAGAACAGAAAAAAAAAATTGCAGAATTTAGTCATTCCTACCTAAATACAGTCTAAGTCATCAGATGCTAACACACCTTGAATGAGGAATGCATTGAAAAGTGACAGGCTGGGTATGCTCCATGCCAAAATGAACACATTCAGCACATGCTCCTGCTCTTGGATGGTTAGGGATTAGAAAGGCAGTGTTTGAGATTAAAACTATGATGAATATTTCATGCAACAAAAAGATTAACAAATTTGAGAGGACAAAACTTTTGATGAATGAAAAATGAATGTTTTTTTTTGTTGTTTTTTTTTGTTTGTTTGTTTGTTTTTGTTTTTTTGTAAATCTGCTGCAGTTTCTGACAAAAAGCATTTTTTGTCAGCCTAATCCAGAATGCATGAAGTTTATTTCCAATACTTTATAACAAACGTGTAACTAAAATAGAGTCTCTCATGATAGAAGACCGTCCATCAATATTTTAGTCTCTAGGAAAGAAAGAAAAAAAAATGACCTTAAATGTTGGACATGTATACACCTGTATACTTTTTTTTTTTTTTTTATTTTATTTTATTTTATTTTATTTTATTTTATGGGGTGAGAAGCTCCCTTTATGAACCTTAGGATAAACATTTTGATGCCTGCAGGGGCTAAACTGTAAAGAAATTACTTTTATATGGTTTGTGGCTTCAATGCAATATATGAACATCAGAACTGGCTGGCTAGAACAAGTACTGTTTATATGATTTCAAGATTTTAATATTCTTGTCTTAAAATGGGGGGATTGTAAGAGAATGTGGAACTGACGCAGTTTCAACAATGTGCATGGTTTTGCTCTTGTGACAGTAGTTAGGAAATTGTGAGTAAGAATGTTGTCTTGTAAACTGCCTCTAAAACTCATGTTTAATGCAGCTCTAGCTGTAGGCAATGACAGCAGTTGCCTATGGCAGCTGCCTGTGAGGAAAATGTTGTGGCCACATTGACAAATCACCACTCTAGTATATATAAATTCTTCTTTCTGGTTCAAATTTGCACTGGCAAATCAAATGACTGAAGTATTGGCTGTTTATGTCACTAAATTTATGCTAGATCCAAAGTTGGCTATCCTTCCAGAATTAACATTACCTCTGCATGACGTGCCCTATTTCTTCAGTAATACAATAGCTTTTTCATATCTGATATTGATCAGATTTGTGTTCTTAGATTGTGTGATATATATAGCAGTGCTAAGGATACAGTGACCATGGCCAGAGAACTAGCATTTTCTGCTTTCACCCCTCCGATATCATCCCCTAGAAACAGCTGGATTAAGCTGACCTTTTGCTTTTCATGGTAGAAGTAGCTGAGTCTGTGTCAAATATCTGAAGTTTGCTGATGGAAGAGTAATTTGGCTATGTTACTGGGAAGACAGTGCACAGTAAGGTGGTAACATAAATCTTACTGTCTTGCTTATATGTATTTTGCATGTGGGGAAGCTGATTGCATTGTGAAATGCCAGATTTTCAGTTAGTTATCATACCCTTTCTGACTAAATAATATGAAGGGCATATGGAATCAGGTCCTTGGGTGGCTAACCTATAGGTGATCTACACTGGTATAATTCCTAGCATTCATAAAGCTTTGTGGATCAAGTACATAAATTCAAGAACAGAATGGACTAAAATGTACCTTAAATGCATCTGTGACAGATGTAGGCAGCTTAAGCTTTAACTTGAGAAGAAGCCATGTGACAGTAGAAATCAATGTGGGTACTCACAAATTATAATAGAAAATAATTAATAATAGAAAACTTGCAACTTGTAAGTAGTTAGAGCACCTAAAAGTGGTTGTTATTCCTGTAGCTTAGAAGAAAGGACTAGCTAACATCTCACTTATTTTGTAATGATTTGTCTTTATCTAGTCCATACTTACAGCTTTTTCTTCAGAGATGAAGCTGAGAACTTTACTTTTTTTTTTTTTTTTTTTTTTTTTTTTTTTTTTAATATATATATATATTAAAATTGAGATACTGCACTATTCACTTCATGGCTTTATGAAATGCACTAGGTGTCTCTTGTGAAACTGGTGATGTTGGTGCTCTCTTTAAAGATTATAAATGTCTTTAGTTTGAGCTATAAACTCTCTGTTTCTGAAACCTTGGCCCAGAGTTCTTAAAATCTGTCAGTTTCTACCTATGTGTTCATTTGCTTGAAATTCAAGCACATGTATGTGAATCTTTCAAGCCAAGAAGCTTATGCTTGAATCTAAATTGAGGCTGCTAGGAAGTCTTGGATGTGCCCTTAAGCTTAATTATTGGAAAGGTATCTGATAATAAAACAGGATTCAAAATAAGATCCTAAAGGCTCTAGCCTCATTTTGTGTAATCAGCAGCCCCTCCTCATTTATTTAGTGTTTTTAAGCAGGAAGAGGGTGTTTTTTTCTAAAGGGTAATAAATAGCTGCAAGATTTACTGAGATATTGTAAACTATTATACTTTTAGCCTATATCTATGCAACTGTGTTATTCTCATAAATAGAACTGTTCATGTGTTTATGCACCTTGCAACATTGAGGCCACGTTCTAGAAAATCAATCGAAAAACCTCGTCCCCAATGACTAATCGTCTCTGCAATTTTCTGTTGGAAAGAAAGTAGTTAAATTCTAGACAGCTCGAAATGATCTACAAAACAAAATAAGTTCATACTCCAGTTCTTTCACAGGTTCTGTTGTGCAAAATTGAAACCAAATCTTTATGTAGGAGTAATCTGCACTGATGAAGGGAAATTAAAGTTTGGATAAATCTTGATATGTGAAAGAAACAAGGTTTGCCATCCCAGACTGGCATGGCTATTTTGATGTTTCATCCATGGGCTAGGGTGCTTTCTGTGATACTTCCCTGCTTGATGCACTTCTTTATGGGCAATATATTCACAGTGGCTCCTGAAGTGAATAGCTACCCTTGAAATCTGATTGACTTCACAAAGCACAATGGACAAGTTACTTAAAAAAATGTTAGTAAATTCTGCTACCTGGGGCCATGGGATCTCTTTAGCTTTGTTTTTAAATGAATTAGATTGAACTCTATTAAAAACAGTCATGTGGAGAATTATGTCAGTGAAAAGAAATGAGAACTATTTAAAACATCTTCAAAAAGAAAAATGGTTGGGTGCATGTGAGAATTTGGACAAATTCTTAAATGTACTTAAGACTGTGCACTGTTTCCCCTTCCTAGCACAGGCCTATGGGCCCAAGTCTTTTTTTTTTTTTTTTTTTTTTAATAGTTCAGTGTTTCAGGATTATTTTTTATTTTTTATTTTTTAATTTATTTGCTTGATTTGGAATTTATGTATTGTCTGCAAGCTTTATTTATTTATTTATTGGTAAAACCAGTCTTGCTTAGTTGTGAGAACAAAAATCTGGGAAAATCGAATCTAATACTTCTAAGCTGCTTTTGAAAATGTTTGGTAGGGATATATTTATCAATATATACTTATCTATATCAGTTGCTTAAAAGTGTGTAAAAATTATTTTATTTTATTCTGCAGAAGCTAAGAAATTAGCTAAGTTAATCAGGTACTTGTGTTGAAGCTCTCCATGGAAAAGTTGCTGGCTTCTGTACCAGCCCTTTTGGAAATGTAAGCTGTCATTCTAGCTCAGTATTAAGGAGGGGAATGCACAGGAAGCACACTTCTTAAAAGTTAGGCAATTACTTTATAACTCTGGACTTTATTTTCTCCCAGTTGCTGTCTGCATTAAATTAATAACTGTACTTGCCAGGTCTGTATTTCATGCTTTCCTCTTAATCTTCACTTTCTAAAACATTGAGAAATAACAGACTGTTTTCCTCTAGTGAATAGCTGAAATGTCCTTAGAGAGGAGTTCTGCTGTGTAAATGAGGCCAAGTTGGAATTACTGTGTGGGCAGGCAATTCCTAATAGTTTAAGAAGTGGCTCAGAAGTCAGAAACTTTATTAAAAGAATATCTAGACCATGGAAATCATCTTCCCCTCACTGTACACTTGAGTAATATTGTTACTTCATCACTGAACAACTTCCACTGACCTTCTCTGCCAGAGAACTCCTACATCTCTATTTTTTGTGTTTTTGTGTCAGTCTCAATATTTGCTACTTAGGACATAAAGCTTTTATGTAGATGGCTGTGTATTGAAGCCTTCACAAAAAACATAGTTAATATAATCTGTGTGGAAAAATACTGTCACTTTGGAACTTCCTTATATGTCCTTTCATTAGCAAGAGTGGTGGATGTGGAGATTCAATTTTTGCACTGGTAACCACCTCCTCCTACCTACATTTTTTTCCTCTGTTCACCTCCAGAGTCCTCCCCCCCTCAAATAAAACCCATACGTGGACAAAGGCCCAGTCTAGACTGAGGAGGAGAACGAGATGGTAGAGAGGAGATGAAAACCTGAAATGTGTGTGAGAGCAAATTAATGCAGTTTTACTTGGAAAGTTTTACTTTCTATTATGATGCACGCTGCCAGAAAGAACAATGAAGGACTGAAGATTTTTCAGCTATCCAATAAAGAAATCCATTTTTATCACCACTATAGGCAAAATGGATTTAAACTTAATATTCTTATAATCATTTCCTGTTTCATCTAGTGCTTAGGAATTGTAGGTGTAATAATTAATAGAAGGAATATGTTTGATTTTCATGGCTGGGGCCAAAAAAATGTTTATTCTCTTTATACCTATAAAAACAAAGATGAATAAAATGGTAGAACAGTGTCAATTAAGCTTCACACAACCATACAACAGTAAATACAGAGGCTTTTCAATTAAACTGGAGTGCAAAATCTCAGTGTTCCTGAGTGTGGAAGTTCTCAATATTGGGAAGCTCCCAAGCATGTGGTATTTTAAAAATTAACATAGTGTAATGTATAATAACGTATTTTTGGTTTGCTGTCTCATTGCAATGGTTTACAATGGTTTACAATCTACAATTACTTTCCTTTCTACACAGCATGAATTAACATTCTTTGTGGTAAAAGAAATGTAACTGTTTGCTGGGGAACAAGGTAAAACAGAGGAAATAAAAGTACTGTTCATGTATGCTGTTATTGTAACCTCAGACTGAGCTGTGACAGTTATCAGATGTCCTTGCATGGTAGTCTTGCCAGTGAAAGTTTTGCAGGTCTTTTGTTTGTTTGTTTGTTTTTGTCAGATTGCATTCTATGTACAGCTGTTGCTGCTTTGGAGTTAATTGTGCAGGATACTCCACTTAGCTGGAGTGATGAATCCAGAACTTCCTAGCTCCCCTTAGGATCCCCTGATCATCCTCTTCTCCAGGATGTTCCACTGCCTCATTTTAATTGAGGTAGGTGAGCTCAGGTTTATTTCTACCTGGGGAACTTAATTTCCCAGGTGCATGTTAAGACAAATATCATGTGTGCACGAGCAAGTACAGAATTTTATTTTTACTTTAAAAAAAGTATTGGGCATGTCAGTAAGTTAGAGGTTTTCTTAAGGAGTGTTCAGCCACTCAACAGTGTTGCCACAATTTCTCTACAAACTGAGTGTAGATCCCATATGTTGGCTGTTAACAAAATTACATGACATTATACCAAAAAACAAAACAAAACAAAACAAAAACAAACAAACAAACAAACAAAACCACTAGAAAAATGTATCTTGTACAAAACTTTTGTGAATAGAATTGTAGATTTTGGCTAGTTACTTAAACTTGTAATTTTTCCTGATTCTTTTTACCCTCCTTTCTGCCATGCATATAGGTATTTCTTCTTTCCTTTTCAAGAAAAATTTCCTTATGAAGACATACTTCCCATGTTTTTCAACTCCCTACTAAAATGTGTTTTTTCTTTTCCTTCTTCAAGCACAGTATTAAAATAAGAAGACGTCTTTGCATGTACATTAATAGTACTGTGTATTACCTGTAATTCTTTCTACACGTCTCACTTTCTATAATGCCACTGTCATTTTAAAGCACTTGGGGCATATGTTTGTCCATAGATTCTTGCTTGGTGATGCTAAATAATCCTTTCTGTTGAAAATTGCATTAGCTTTTATTCTGAAGTGCTGTGATATCATAAATGGTATCAAAAAGTTTAAAAGCATCTTTAAGCATTGTTGAAGCCTCAAGAAACTATGCAATAGAGTGATTACTGAAGCACTTTCTTTGGTCAATGTTTTTGTTGGGATTTATGGAGAATATTAGGGAAGATAAATACAGCCATTTCAATTAAAAGGAAATATTGTATAATGTTAAGCTAATTGATTCATCCGGTACAAAGAACAAAGAAATGAGAGGCACATTCTGCATACTTGGCACAAATATGCCTCATGCAGAAAAACAATTCTGTTTTCTGACTGGTGTATTTGTTTTAGCAATTTAAGATTGGATGGGATCTTCCACACTATTGATTTTAATTCTTGGCTTCTGGAGGCAGCCACATCACAAAAAAAAAAAAAACAACTAAGGAAACTTAAAAGGCCGCCTTGTGAAATTGCTTCAGTTTCTTTCTCACATTACTCCCATTAGCAGGGTGTTAAACATTGCCATTCTTCTAATGACCAGATACATCTGCCTTGCTTCCAGCCTTACATACATTCAGGCTGGTGGCCACCCTTTTGCCCGAATCCAGACAACCTCCACAAGCCAGCTGCGGCCCCTGTCCCTGCTGCAGCCAGCCCACTGCTGGTGGTGATGAGGGTGCTCTGGCATTGGGTGATGCCTGTGCTTGATGACAGGCTGCCTGCCCTGAGCTGCCCCATGGCCAGAAGAGAGGTGCCGGCTCTGCTTGGTTCTTTTTGTCAGTGAGCACACTTTTTTTTTTTTTTTTTGACATCATGCAGAAGATGCATGAAAACAGAACAGAACAGAAA
The DNA here is from genome assembly GCF_047663525.1 of Anas platyrhynchos. Taxonomy (NCBI): domain Eukaryota; kingdom Metazoa; phylum Chordata; class Aves; order Anseriformes; family Anatidae; genus Anas; species Anas platyrhynchos. The sequence goes on along the minus strand of NC_092588.1, from coordinate 87,482,002 downwards.
AGATGAATGTGCAGGGCTGAAGTTCATTATTATTATTATTATTATTATTATTATTATTATTATTATTATTATTATTATTTTCCTTCAATCTCAGGGATTGAAAAAAAATAATGGGGGGGAGGAGGAGGGAGCATCAGGGAATGACTGTATAACATCGCTGTGGCAATATGAAAAAAACAAAGCAGAATTTATATCATAAACAGCTCAAGCTTACTCATATGAAATTTGTGATGACATTGTCTCTTTTGAAGCTGAGCTATGCAGGTTGTTAATTTGTAATTTACGTTTAATTTCACTGTCCAAAATGTAGTTCTTTTTCATTTACCAGATTTTTGCATTTCTGTATTCAGTGATGTGTGTTGAACAGTTCCCATAAATCACAGAATCACAGAATTGTCTAGGTTGGAAGAGACCTCAAGATCATCGAGTCCAACCTCTGACCTAACACTAACAAGTCCTACACTAAATCTTATTGCTAAGTTCAACATCTAAACGTCTTTTAAAGACCTTCAAGGATGGTGACTCCACCACTTCCCCGGGCAGCCTATTCTAATGCCTAACAACCCTCTCAGTAAAGAAATTCTTCATAATATCCAACCTAAAACACTGTAGTGGGTTTACGTGACAAGGTTTTGGTAGCAGGGGGCCATAGGGGTGGTTTCTGTGAGAAAGATCTAGAAGCCGCCCCATGTTTGGGAAGGGCCCCATTGTTTTCCAGATCTGAGCCAATAAGCGATGTTGTTTTGCGCCTCTGTGAGAGCATATTTAAGACAGGGAAAAAAACGCTGCGCCACACAGCAGCCGGGAGAGTCAAGGGAGTGAGAAACAGCCTTGCAGGTGCCAAGGTCAGTGTAGAAGGAGGGGGAGAGGTGCTCCAGGCGCCGGAGCAGAAGTCCCCTGTGGCCTGTGGTGAGGACCATGGTGAAGAAGGATGTCCCCCTGCAGCCCATGGAGTACCACGGTGGAGCAGGGTTCCACGCTGCAGCCCGTGGAGGAGACCACGGTGGAGCAGGTGGCCCTGCACTGATGGAGGCTGCCGCCTGTGGAAGACCCCTGCCGGAGCAGATTCTGGGCCGGACCTGTAGCCTGTAGAGAGGAGACCACGCAGGAGCAGGTGACCTGGCAGGAGCTGCTGCCCGTAGGGGAGCCAGGTTGGAGCAGTTTTCTCCTGAGCGATGGACCCCATGGTACGGACCCATATCTGGAGCAGTTCTGGAAGAGCTGCTGCCTGTGGGAAGCCCACGCCGGATCAGTTCGTCAAGGACTGCATCCCGTGGGTGGGACCCCACAGCACAATGGACGAGAGTGACTGAGAAGGAGCGGCAGAGAAGAAGCGCTGTAGACTGACCATAACCCCCATTCCCCCGTTCCCCTGCGCTGCTCGGGGGGAGGAGGTGGAAGAGGGTGGATGGGGGGGGAGGTGCTTTTGGTTTCTTTCCTTTGTTTCTCACTTCTCTAGCTTGTTAGTAATGAGCAATAAATCTTACTATCTGTCTCCTTATGCTGAGTCTGTTTTGCCCGTTACACTAATTATTGCGTGATTTTCTTGTCCTTATCTCAATCCTTGAGCCCTTTTCACATATTTTCTCCCCATTCCTCTTTGAGGAGGGGGAGTGAGAGAGCGGCTGTGGTGGAGCTTGGCTGCCCACTCGAGCGGAACCACGACATGGAGCTGGGGAAAGAATTCTTTTTAAGGAATTGGAGGGTATTGCAGGGTTGAAATGTTGTTTGAGGACACTTTCCTTTCTGTGTGCATGAACGGTGTGACATCTCATTCTGAACAAAGGAAGATTTAATGTCACTAAGAAGTCCCTACATCATCCACAGCATCCACACAAAGATTCCTGCTCCTTGAAAGTGTTGCACACATTGGTAGACCTCTGTTTCCATTTGTGTGCCTTGAATCCATTGCTTTCAGTCAATTCAACATTACTGGAACAAGTTTATATAACTTGTTAGCCTTAGATTTTTTGTTGGATTGTTTGTTGAGTATTTATTCAAAAGAATAGATTATTTATTTATTTATTTATTTATTTATTTATTTATTTATTTATTTATTAAAAAGCTTATTCCCAGGAGGGGAAACTAATGTCTTCTACAACCCATTCTTTGTTAGCTACAGTTTCTGTCATAGAAAGCAACAATTAGCCCAGACAATCACATGCACCAAGGACTGTAAGAAGACTGATATTATGCTGAAATAATGTAATTTTTGACAGCACTACAACTCTGAATCAGAAATTATTTGGGAGTATAACAAGTTGTTGTTCTAGGAGAGCTCCTGGGAGCTCCTCTACCTTGAGCTTTGTAGAAATATTTTAGATTTAAAGTTGATTTGTGTAGCACAATGCTCCAGGAATTAAGGGATCCCTTTCACAAGGACATGCTTTTGTCTAGAGCTGGATTCGGGCCTGACATCACAGAATCTATCCTTGAGAAGTATGAATTTTTACTACAGCCAATTTTATATGCATAGATACAAACAAAACAAAACAAAACAAAACAAACAAACAAAAACCAAACCAAAACAAAAAAACAGGTCCTACATTTTATCATTTTCATTGGACTGTTTACCCCAACTTATGTACTATTTATAACCCAAAGACTGCTTCTGCAGTCTGCTTCTCAGAGTACAGGGTTCCATAATTATAATCTTACATATCTTGAAGACTTCAGGCCTCAGAATATATTTTCAGTAATGTTGCTACTGAGTGAAGAATGCCCTTGAAGTTACATGGGTACAACTGTCTTGCACAGTAGTCTGGGGCCTTCTGTTTCACAAATTCTCTCTATTTTCTTACTCTGGTCAATTGGTACATGTTGACAGAGCTTCTTGTGTCCCATGTTGGATTCTGGAAGATTCCCGTTGGATTCCTGGTTGGATTCCCATGTCCCATGTCCCATTTGGATTCTGGAAGGAGAAGAGAAATAGAAACATTTCTGAGAACACTGGTAGGTTTTATTGGAAGTAGTGGCTTATTTTTGTAATCTAACACAATCCCATATAAGGTCATGAATTAACCTCCCTTTTTTTTTCTCAGACTTTTTGCTGCTTTTATCAAATAACACTCCATACTTAGTAGGTGAGCTCTGCTCTGTATGAGCAGGATGATAGCCTACAAAGCATAGTTATATTTATTTGAATTCTTAGAAAAATATCGAACTTTACTGATTTTTAGAAAAAAAAATTATGCTCCCAATCTTCATTTTGCAAGCTGTGTGGTGTCTGTTCTTAAGAACTGGAAGAATTTGGAAACAATTGGGGAAAAAGGAAACTACTGCAATTAGTAGAAAGTAGTGAAGAAGCTCAAAAAAACATGGCTAATAATGAAAGGGAAACCAAGACAGATTTCTGCAGCAGTGAGATGCACATTTTCTGCTTACAGTGTTGATTGGTCTTAAGGCAAATGCTTTGATAATAAATATATGCAGTTCTCTTCAGCTTCTTCACAGGCTGCACGTTGTGAATCTCTCACCGCCTGGCTCTGCAGATATAAGAGCACATTTTGGGGCTTTCTCTACCATTCCTCCCTGTCTCACACACAGCAAAATTTGAAGTTCTACTGTGCTACTTAGAAAGATTAAGATGCAGTTGAAATTATCATGTAATGCAAGTAGGTTTCAAAGCAAACTAATGAGCTCCAAAAGCTAGAAAGGAGTAGGCAGTTGTAGACAACAGACAAAGATATTTTGGAACCTGCTGTGATCATGATGGTAGTGAGACAGAAAGATTTATGTGACCCACACAGACTAGCTGACTATATATTTTTAGCTGTAGGGCTTAAAGCAAATAGGGACAAAATTTTTAATGGGTAACATTATGTTCCCAACCCAGATTTTCATGGCATATTACATCACAAATGGAACTTCTGTGGGACTGAATTCTATGAAAAAATAGTTTGAACTCCTAGTTTGCACCTTAGATAAGACACCAACACATTCACATAGATAGTTGAATTCAGTCCTCAGATGGCCTTAATAAATCCTAATAAACTAATTCAGCCATTTTGAGTCTGGATTTCTAACCATTTCTCAATATGACACTACAGAAATTAAGAAATTTTGTTCACTATTTGCAAAGTAATGTAGATTAGAATAGAATTAGAAAATGCATTTCTGCTTTTGTATCTGTTTCTCATGTGTATTTTTTTTTTTAATTTAATTGTTTTTCCCCTATATATATATTTATACTTATTTATTTATTTATTTATTTATTTTAATAATGTTTTTAATCTTATCAGGACAAAAAAACTGAAGTATCCTCTTCTCAAATTGCCAAATTGCCAAAATATATATATATTTTTTAAACAGATATTGTTGAAATGTGATCTCATTTCTTTCTGTGACCACATTCTAATGATATTAAGTAGGTTTCACAAAACTTTTAGAGCATGAGTCAGCCTGAGGCAGGAAAGTTTAAGACTAAAGGGAAAACCTTGCACATCTGGATGTTAAGCATTTAGTTTATGTGGGTTTTAGTTTCCAACACAAAAAGACACAGAAAGAGGTTTCAGAGGAAGATGTCTCATGTTATATGTGTTTTTATTTGCCAAATATAATGTATATATGTATTTTGCTCACATTCCATGGATGTTCTAGAGATGAAATTCAGTGTAGTATATAATTTGATTCTAACATGCCTTAGTAGATTCTAAACATGTCTTAGTAGATAGAAAGACAGAAAACTTCCTGCACATTTAAGCTGGAAATTGTTTGCAATAACAATCAGGAATTTGCAGCATATAAGATATGAAGGAAATTCTAATGGATTTCCAACCTTCGTCCCCTCCCCACCCCCGCCCCCTCCCCCCATACACATATTTTAGGCCAGAACTTTGTTTATCATGTAATATTATACATATTAGTAATCAGACTGATCTCCTGAAAGTTTTTTTTTTTTTTTTTTTCCCTCCTGAAATATATTGCAGCCACAGTAATTGCTTTTAGTTCATGCTTGGCTCACATTAGACTTGAGAAAGGGCTTGTGTGCCCTACAGCTTGATCTTTTTTGATTCTCCAGACTGCATCATTTTGCCTAATAATAGGTATTATCTCTCTTTAGATACTGATTTTAAGAATAGACAGACTGAAAAAGGAGCAGAGATAATATCTACCTTCGTACCATAAAACAAATTCTAAAATGACCGCTTCTATCTATAGAAGCCTGAACAAGTTTGAAAGAGGGCATTTTTAATATCCAATAATGCCATCATTAATGATCACAGACATTTCTCATATTTCCAGACTATTTCACAGCCATGTGGGTAAGTACTATTAGCCCTCGTACAACAGGGGAGATCAGCTGATGTGTAAAGACTTTCCTAAGCTTAATTGGCTACTTTTGTATTTTTCAGATGTTAGATTTCCAAATCAGTAATCCTGTAAATGCACAAAAGCAGCTCTGATGTAATACTGAATTTGATTTGCTGCCGCCTTGGTAAGACAAATCTGATTTGCAATGGAAGATGTTGAATCTAAAGAGAATATGCCTTTGTAAATTTTCTTACTCAAGGGTTAAATATAGACTTGAATGTCAAGGTCATCATGACAGACAACATGTGCCTTGCAGAAAATGAAAGTGCTAAGCTGTATACTCTATTTTATTTTATTTTATTTTATTTTATTTTATTTTATTTTATTTATTTTATTTTATTTATTTATTTTTAAACATTTTAATAAGGCCTATTTGAATGTTTTTTTTGTTTGTTTGTTTGTTTGTTTTTGGTTTTGTCTACACTGATTTTTAGTCCATGTGGCAACAACAGCAGTAGAGGTGTGCAACCATGCTTTGTTTTTGCAGAAATAGACTGCACTGATGCTGCAGCTGCACTCTGATATGCCATTTACACAGAACAAATAGAGGATGGTATGGCAGTTGCTATGACAGCCTGCTCTACTTTAGAGCAGCCAAAGGACTCTCAGCACATTTTGAAATTGCTTCCTTCTCATTATGCTTCAGCAGTGAAAAAGGTGATGCCTGCAATTAAATATCAATGAATATATTTAGTTTTAAATTTAAATTATATTTTTAGACTGCTTCTTGGAATGTGATTAAGCTAGAATAGATTGTAAGATCAATAATACAAGCAAACAGGTTTGGATTTTTACAGGAAAAGTAGATGTCTGTCGGCACACATTTCACACGAGGTAATGTTATAAACTTTCTGCAAAACATTGTGTGTGACACTTGAAGGGAAGGATAGTGCACAACGTGATAGCAGTTTAATATAGGAAATAATTTTATTTAAGCAATACCAAAAGGTGAGCAAGGTGAGGGGAAGCATGTGAAAATTAACTGATTACATTGAACTGGTAAGCTAACAATTATCTATTGATATTATTGTTTTTTAAAAAAATATCCATGCTTTCAGTCCTAGAGTGCTCTGATTTTCTTCTATGTAAATATTCTCTGCAGTACTACACAAAATGGCTGGTAAATATGTCTTTCACATCAGAGAGTGAAGCATGAAAGTGCAATGGGCATTTGTATTTAAAAGATATAAAGGACTCTACATGGAATCTACCACTGGTTTAATGATGCCCAGTAGAGCTGCTGCAAACATATTCTACTTCGAAACATTATACTCTGAAACATTCTATTCAAAAACTAGACTGGTATGTAATTGACAATGATCAAGATATTGCTCAGCTGCTTCATAACACCATGCAATTCTCTAGTTATTCTATTCTTTGCACTCCTGCTTGTGAATATGTAATTTGCATAACAATTTTGCAATGACTTAATAATGTGTAGTATGCCAAATGTCACTATTGGATTATGAGGTAATCTGATTTCTTGAACTCCCTGAACAATTATCCTCAATAACCTCAATATGGATGTACAGGATCTGCTAACCTGACTGCCTGTTAGTCTGAGAACACTCAGGCAGGTTGCCTGTGACAAACGTACCTTGCTCAGATTCCTTGCTCTCTTCCACTGAAACATGCATTGACCAGAATATAAGGGAATGAGAAAAAAATAAGTAAAAATTCACATTGCCTATTTCTTGTTACTCCACTATACTGGTTTTTACAATACTGAAGAGCAGATGGCTGACTCTGGAAGTACAGAGGATGTGCATTATGTATACGTGGGTATGGTTATTTTATTAGCTCTGAAGCTTTTCTTCTACAGCTTTACAGTAGATTTAAACAAACAAACAAAAAAACCTGACTAGTTATACCCTTTCTTTTCATTAAAATGTAGTTCTATGTCCATTAAAAAGAGAACTGAAGTGTTGTCCCAAGGAGAAGCCATATGTGTCCTGTCTGCATCCATCCTGTCTGTGTGGAGGTGGTCCTGCCACTGAGGTGACACTGCCATGTCAACCAAGCTCAAGTTACATGTTTGGAAGAAACTGGTCAGCTTGCTGCAGATTGCTCTCTGGGAAGAAAACTTAAAAGAGAGCTTGTTGGTTTGTAATGCCATCACCAGACTTTGATCCTGAACCAGCTCATGAAGTGAGCTTAATCAATAAAGTAAGCACATCCAAACACTAACAAAGTTAAATGATTTGGAGCAAATTATGTACTCAGCTCAAGTACCACCGTGGGATAATTCTTGTTAAAATTGTTTATTGGGAATACCCCACTGAAACTGATGGGTCTACAAGTCTGTCCAACAATACCAGAGACCAAGGTCTGAATCTGTATATGGAACTAATGCGTGTGCACTCTTCAACAATGAGCAAGGTCTGAGATGGTAAATGTCAATGCCAGTTTAAGTATTTTGAATTGTGAATTGACAATGTAATTACCACTTTGTGAAGAGGAGCATTAGTAACTCAGTTACGCTGAATTAAGGTCATTTTTAAATCCACTTGTTCCATGATTAAAGTTTTTTGTTAACACCTTTGGAAATGTGTATGTGTTTTTGGATGTGGATGACATCTAAGTGTAAGAGCCTCTATTTATCCGGACTGTAACTGAAGCCTGATAAAGGTCTGATAATATCATAGAGATATATATTTAACAATGAGTGTGTTTGCATGTTCACATGAGAAAACCCAGATTAAAAAATCTGTTGCAAAAGAAGTCATGTGTTTGTAAAGGGGCAGCTGATGAATATAAAACAGACTCTTGTGTAATATCCAAGTCTTTGTTGGTAGGGAACAGATGCTACACCAGCAGTCCTGGGACTTCATAGAACTACTATAAATATGTTCACAGCATGAGAAGACGGGCAACATGCTGCTAAAATGCTGCTTCCCAAATCCCAGGACTGCTATAGTGCTGTTGTAGTGTCTGCCTTAATTCAAAGGCATGCTTAAAAAAGATCCATTATGATCTAGCATTCTGAATTGTCGCTGTCAATGATTTTACTTTCAACCTGTTTAGGGCTGAAAGGCTGGGAAGGAAAATACTGATCTTGCTATATGCTGATGTAGAATAATCTGTCTTTGAGATTCTTTCTTCCTGTGCTAATAAGTCTTTTTACAAATCATAAAATGATTTAAAGAAATGATTTAATTAGCCTGAATTATCCTGTGTTGCAAACATGCATAAAGAAGCTGACAATGTCCAATGGTCACAAGCATTTTTATTTTTGCTTATTAACCATAATTTAGAAGGGATGAATGCTATTGGACATTGCTAGTGGTTTCTATTTCTTAGTCCTCACAGAGGATGGAAAAATATAGGGAAACAGTGGGGACTGAGTAGTTTACTGACTTCCTACCTCATGACTCAGTTTAAGGGTTAAATGCAATTAGATTAAGTAGATGTGAGATCACAGTGAAGACTGAAGATCTGAAGATCCTACAATGTTGTGAGTTCAAAACTGTAGAGATACAAATATATATATATATTTGCTGCAGTAGCCAGTTATTCTTTATTAGATGCACTTTATCAGAGCTGGGAGGCAAAACGGAAGTAAAACACAACAGAAAATAGCTCTTACGGTGCAGTAAAACTGGATGGTTCATGATTCAATAATGTACATAATGGCTTAGTTTCCCTTTGTATTCATGAGATTTTAATAATCTAATTGTCAGGTTACTGCAGGAGCTGGTGGTTCTCTGAGGCTGTGCATCAGGAGCGTGGGGTCTCACTGGGTCCATTGTGTCACTGCCTGATAGGCAGGGCCTGTCCCAGAGTCCCAGCCAGGAGCCCAGGGGCACAGGGGCAGCCCCAGCCCTGGGCATCCTGCACCACATGGGGCTGGGCCCAGGCTGGTCTGGGCCATGCACCTCTGGGCCATGCACCGGCCCAGTGAGGCCCACCATGGTGGGCCTCGCTGGGCAGGGAGCCATGACAGAGCAGGGCAGGGCTGCGGGAAGCTGGAGCCCAGCCCTGCTGTGGCCTCAATGGGGCAGGGGCTGGCCTCAACTTGTGCCACACTTTGCTATGACAAAAGCCTTTAATTCTTCATTGCTTCATAAAGCATGCACAACTGATCAGAGTGTGAAGACATGAATGGAAGGGAAATTGCCCTATTCTAATATTGTCATTATCATGATAAATATTCAGAAGGCTAAGAAAAAAATCTACAAAATGTTATGCTATTTGGATAAACCAGTAGTTTACTGAGGAGTGATGTGCTTATATGATTAAATCCTACCTCCTAGAAAATCCAAGCTTCTGGAAAATGTAATGGTGACTTTTAAAATAAATTTGGACTGTTATGGAGATGGCAATCACAGTCAAGACTTGGCTATGAGCAACTTACCATCTCTTAGTAAGCCCTGGAGAATTTAGTTACAAAACATCAACAAAAAGCAAGAAGCCACTGTCATAGGTTCAAATGAAGACTGTGTGCTAATCAAACATTCCACTGTGACATTTTGTGTCATGGTAAAACGAAGACATTTTAATGGAGTTTTTTGTTTGTTTGTTTGCGTGTCTGTGTATCGATGTGTGTGTTTGTGTGTAATATTTTTGATTGATCGAATGATAGATAAAACACAAAGACTCAATAGTCCAGTGTTCTGGAGGCCCATTCAGAAGCAGGAGATCTAGGTGCAAGGCTCTGCTGCGGAAAGGAACAGTGAAGCTTCTGCTTTCCATTTAGCAGCTCTTGGTGTCAAAGGAACTGGGGTAGAGGACTGCAGAAAGGAGGGGATTTAGTGGCTCTAGTGTCTGTCATGACAAGTGAATCCAGGGACATGAATCCAATCAATACTCTTACAAACTGGTGAAGTGCATTAATTGCATTATTGCTGACTTTTTTTAAGGTGTGCATTTTAGCCATATAATCTCCCCTATCATCCTACATTAATGAAAATTGTATTTTTCTGACCAAAAAGTGATTCTGAGTTCATCTAAAACTGTCATTCTTCTTCCTATGGAAAGAACAGATGTTGATCACAGAATCACAGAATTTCTAGGTTGGAAGAGACCTCAAGATCATCGAGTCCAACCTCTAACCTAACACTAACAGTCCCCACTAAACCATATCCCTAAGCCCTACATCTAAACATCTTTTGAAGACTTCCAGGGATGGTGACTCCACCACCTCCCTGGGCAGCCTGTTCCAGTGCCTAACAACCCTTTCAGTAAAGAAGTTCTTAATGATGTTGATATAGCAGTTATGAAGTTGATAATTTCTGTATGGAAAACAAGATTAACATTTTCTTTTTCCTTCCTTCCTTCCTTCCTTCCTTCCTTCCTTCCTTCCTTCCTTCCTTCCTTCCTTCCTTCCTTCCTTCCTTCCTTCCTTCCTTCCTTCCTTCCTTCCTTCCTTCCTTCCTTCCTTCCTTCCTTCCTTCCTTCCTTCCTTCTTTCCTTTTTTCTTTCTCTCTTTCTCCCTTTCTCCCTTTCTTTCTCCCTTTCTTTCTCTCTTTCTTTCTTTCTCTCTTTCCTTCCTTCCTTCCTTCCTTCCTTCCTTCCTTCCTTCCTTCCTTCCTTCCTTCCTTCCTTCCTTCCTTCCTTCCTTCCTTCCTTCCTTCCTTCCTTCCTTCTTTCTCTCTTTCTCCCTTTCTTTCTCTCTTTCTTTCTCTCTTTCTCTCTTTCTCTCTTTCTCTCTTTCTTTCTCTCTTTCTCTCTTTCTCTCTTTCTTTCTTTCTCTCCTTCCTTCCTTCCTTCCTTCCTTCCTTCCTTCCTTCCTTCCTTCCTTCCTTCCTTCCTTCCTTCCTTCCTTCCTTCCTTCCTTCCTTCCTTCCTTCGTTAATTCTTTTGTTCATTCTTTCATTCGTTCTTTCATTCATTCTTTTGTTCTTTCGCTCTCCCTCTCCCTCTCCCTCACCCTCTCCTTCTCTCTCCTCCCTCTCTTTTGTTTCCCCATGGGCTAACTGGCAAATATATCAAAATACTTTTAATTCATGGGAATAATAACTGAAAATCTTCCACATGCTCGATACTGCTTAGGAACTTAGAGCATGATTTGAGTTCAAGTGTAAGGGACCTTTTTTGGGGCTTGCATTCTCTTTTTTCAGTTCTATTTTATGTATGTTTGTATATACATGTATACAACTTTGTTACTGGAAAGCTATTGTGTGTTGTTCCATGAAGTCTCTGAGAGGGAGGATGGAAACTGAAACTGAATTACAACAGCAGTTTTGAAGGGAAGTGGATCCTACTGCCTAGAGATGCAGCCTATAATGAAGCTTATTATGTGTTTCACAAGACTACAAATTCCCATAACCTTAATTGAACCTTTTGGGATTTTCTTGGTGTAGGTTTTTAAAGCTTTGACTGTTAGGCTCATATATTAGGTCTGCACGGTTTTACTTGAGAGTAACTTTTATACTCATGGTAGTACAACTAAACCTTTCTAAGTGATTGATTTGTATATAACCTATTTGTCAAAAGCCAAATGGGAAATACAAAATAACTTCACATGTACTTGTTATTCAAAATGATTTAGTGGGAGCTGATGTAGACTTTATTTTCTTTAAATTCTCAAGATTGGGAAAAAATGTTACTGAAGTTTAAATGTCCTAGTATTTACCTCCACTGCAATCCTGGTGTCACGTATTGTATCTCTTTTCCTGTAGTTGTTGCTGATTTCTTTTGTGTTTTCTGCCTGAGAAAGACTGTGAAGTCTTCATGTCACAGCAAGATACAAATGGCTATCAGTACTGCTGAATGTTTCTGTTATCTTTTGTTTCCAAATTTGCCCTGAAAGATTATTTTATTAATTGAAACAATTTCCAGTATTAGCCAGAAAATGTCTTGTTATTAAAATTCATATTACATATATGAAATATAAATAAAATCAATTAAAATACCTAGTTCTGCTATGTTCATTTAATTTCTTCCTAACTGACAATGTACAAAGGCATTTTGTATGGGATTTTTCTTTTCTATCTCTCTTCTGAAAGCTTATTGGGATTCTTTTTTGTTTTATTTGGCATGGATATGCGGCTAGTACTGAGGATTTCAGTCCAAGTTCTAAAGGATCATTGCACTTGAAATTATTGTTATTTTGACTGGATGGTGGAAGTAGGACAAACTGTATAGACTATCTCAAAATACCTTGGCAAGACTTGTAGGGAAAATATATAGATAGATAGATAGATAGATAGATAGATAGATAGATAGATAGATAGATAAACTAACTGATTTGAGGAGAAACTGGTAAGCTTTTGGTGACACAAGTGCATCTTCAGATCTGCCACAGTAATGCACATTTATTTTGATGTTGCAATTAGTATTTCTGCTGACTAGCTGTATTTCCCTTGGTAGTACAAAGAAGGTGAACTGGAGGTTCTTTAGATGAATGTGGCCCTTATGAAACGTTTGGGGTTTTTGATGTTAGAATTCTGATATCTTGTTCTTACTTAGCTAAGGATTTCTGAGATGTCTGGGATACAGTGTGGTGGTTTAACATCAATAAACAGCTAAGCACCACCACACAGCTCTTTCACTCCAGTTCCTCAGAGGAAGAAAGAGACAAAATACAATGAAAATAAGCTCATGGATTGAAATATGGGCAAGGAGATTGTTCAGCAATTACCATCATAAACAAAACAGACTCATCATATGGAAAATTAATATAATATATGGCTTATTGATAAATTAGAGCAATGAGAACTAAAAGCAAACTAAAAACACCCTCCTCCCACCCCCATACCACTGTGTTCTTCTTCCTTCCCCTGAGTGGCACAGGGGAATAAGGAATGTGATTTGCAGTCTCTGCTGCTCCTTCATCTCCACTCTCTTTTTCTGCTCCACGTGGGGTCCCTCCCACAAGATGCTATCCTTCCCGAACTGATCCTATGTGGGCTTCCCACAGGCAGCAGCCCCTCAAGAATTGCTCCAACATGGGTCCGTACCAAGGGGGCCATCCGTGAGGAGCAAACTGCTCCAACACGGGTCCCCCATGGATGGCAGCTTCCCCCCAGACCCCCTGCTCCTGCGTGGGCTCCTCTCCATGGGCTGCAGCTCCAGTTCAGGGCCTGCTCCTGTGGGGGCTCTCCATGGGCCGCAGCCTCCTCCAGGCCACATCCACCTGCTCCACCAGGGGCTCCTCCACAGGCTGCAGTGTGGAGATCTGCTCCGCTATGGGACCCATGGGCTGCAGTAAGACAGCCTGCTCCACCAGGGGCCTCTCCACAGGCTGCAGGGGATCTGGCACCTGGAGTGCCTCCTGCCCTCCATCTTCATTGACCTTGGGGTCTGCAGGGTTGCTTCTTGCACATTTTCTCTCTCTCCCAGCTGCTGTTGCACAGCAGTTTTTTCTGTTTCTTAAGTCTGCTCTCCCAGAGGCACAACAAGCTCTAGTCAGTGGCGGGTCCCTTTTGGAGCTGACTGGAGCTGGCTATGATAGGACATGGGTTTCTGCTCACAGAGGCCATCCCTGCAGTCCCTCTATTACCAAAACTTTGCCACATAAACCCAGTACACAAAGGTAAAAACAGAGCTAGAAAGAAAATATGTCTGTCTGCTCTGTCATTTTTCTCTTGGTTATTTGTCTGCAAAATATATCTTTTACTGTTAGTTTCTGGCTAAATATTATTATCTTGTCTGACAAGACTGTGGTGTCATCCTACTCCTATTTTGCTACTAGAGTTGTAGAAAGTCCACATCTTATGACATCTATTTTTCAACATCTATAAGCAAGTAGCTTCTCAGAAACCAACAAATGTTTTCAACTTTAAACTTCAGAACAAAATGGACCACCAGCTCACAATTTCTACTAAATCTTTCTGCAGATGAATGAAACCATAGCACTGATAATCATCCTGTGTTAAGTATCCATTTTGTTAACCACCCTGCTCCTATTTACTAGGAAAAATGATGCCTTTGAGTCAGCTTTTTTGCACTTGAGTTAAAAGCAGCTACTGCTAGTATCATGCTGGGTAGGTAAATGTATTCACAGGCACAATTAGAATCTCTGGATAAGGCATCTTCTATTAGAAATGGGAAAAAGTTCTGTTTCTGCTTCAGGTTTTGAAATAATTTTCTTTTTCAATATAAGACAGTTATAGACTAAAGTAAAACCAAAATAGTTTGAAATTATCAAATATAAACTTTTTTTTTTTTTTTTTTTTTTTTTTTTTTTTTTTTTAAAGCCTTTGTATACTTTTGGGGAGGAGAATGAATTTTGCTTAGGCCATGTTTAGTGCTTTAGGCTAGTTATTAAAATGTACCATACGGAAAACCTGTGTAGATTGTATGTTTCTTCTCCAGGATTTTAAACTATATTGTGTCACAGAACTGATTTGTGGTCCACTTGACCATTTGTGGACCATTCAAGTGGGCCAGTTGAATGTCCATGACATTCTTTTGTGTAGGAAGCAAGCTGGTCAAAGTAGAAGCTGACCAGTTACCCATAATGCTCCTCACAAATGCATATGACAGATGAGACGATAATCGATTAAAACAGGAGTACAAGACAGCTTTACTACGAGTGGTTTTATAAGTTTTCTATTTATTAGATGTGAAAGCTTGAACTTCAGGGAGCTCTTGGAATGTCTCAGTGAATATTACAAGCTCCATTTGAGGTTTTGCAGAAGTTACAAGGAAGGCAAGTGTGTCTGGATTTTTCATGTATGAGAACAATAAAAAAAATGTTATGACTACAGGCTTTCACAGTATAAGTAAAACTTTAACTAAATCCTTTTTTATTATCTATTTATTAGTATTATTATTTATTTTTATTTTTTTATTTTTAACTGGAATATATGGGTTATAGCTGAAACTAAATGAACACAGATTTCCTGTGATATAGGAGATGTGTCCCTGTGCTTGTAAGCACTGTCCGGAGAAACACAGGCTCTCAGCTGGTGTTGGGTTATGCAAGCCTTCCCATCTATATCACTGACAAATGCACTCCCTGGTCTGGAGAAGAAGTTCTAGGTTTACATATATATATGAAATATAAAATATATATATAATTATATGTTATATAACATATATAATATTATATATATATATATATATAATATTATATTATATTATATAAAATTCTGGTTCACTAGAGATGTTTTTCTGAATGTCAGATTTAGAATTTTTTTTTTTTTTTTTTTTTTTTTTTTTCTAAATTTCTGTTGTTTACCTTCCTCAAATCAACCCTAGGATTGGCTTAAATCGTTATTCGGTCAAAGCTTTCTGACTTCTATGAAAACAGCAGAATCGTTTTCATTAGGGATAGATTCTGGATTTTTGCATTATTAAATACAAAATGATTAGCTTTAGTGATTTTTTTGTGTGGGTAGTTTTCTAAACCTGAAGTAGAAACTGGAAGTTATCAACAACATGTTTTTATGCTGAATCAGTTAAGCCTGAAATATTAATTTTTAATTCACTTAAGATTGAAATACTAATTTTTCAAAAAATGAATACGTATATTTTTTTCTAAATACTTTTGGTCTCTCGTAAGTTATAGATAAGGATTTTGAAGCCTGTTCTTGTAGTCAATATGGTTCATACTTCTGTAACTGATATACTGAGTATATCCCACAAAATCTTAGTTATTATTAGTAGTCACCAATACATTTAGTTGTGTTAATTTCTGTGGATAAAAATTGCAACTTTACAAGTTTCCAGCTTGCAAATTTTGGCTTTTTCATTTAGTCCTGAAGGGATTTTAGGTCCAGACAAGGACGCCTCATACATTTGTAAGGCAGAAGCATCAGTTTGAGCTTGCTCTCCTTCATCATCTCCTTCCACTCCCTTGTAGAAGTTGCTGTTGAAAATGTCATTTTAGTAGCCAGTTTTCCATTAAAGTCACTCTCTACTACAACTCATAAAGCTATGAATCATTGAAGTCAGACATGATCCTAAATATTCCCTTTCAGAATCTGTATACTTTATACGTTATACTTCTGTATAACTTTACCCCACTATCCTGAGGATAAAAACCAGATTAACTCTAGCAATGTTCATAAGCCAAAACTTGAATCAGCATCTGTTCTTAGGTCCAGGAGCACCTAAGTCTCTAGAGTTGCTAATGATCAGTTATTTTCCATCAAGAAATGTCATCATGAACTTTATATAATTTGTTATTAACAATTAAGGACTCCCAAAATTATTTCTAAACTCCTTTAATCACTGTTATTTTTTACTAATTTCCATTGCATGATGGGAGGGAAAATTTTTACTTCTCTGAGACACCATTGTCACTGTATTTCTTAAATTTTAAGTCTTTCTGTCTTTAGAAGTGCAATATATTTGCCTTCCTGTTAATTGCTAATACTGAACTTCAAAATTCTTTCCACAGTTCATCAGCTGTAGGGAACTGCCTTTCACTATGCTCACTTCACAAACTGGTTTGATTTCATCTCGTATTCCCACTGTGGGGCAGATGGCAGAAATGGCTGATGTCTGTGCTACTCATGCACAGTGTCTTCAGATCCCTGCGTCAGAAATGCATAATGTAGAGGGAAGCAATTTTTGGCTGCTCACTCAATATAGCTCCCTTGAGTGATGAGGCTTGTAAGCCTTCAGGCTCAAATCATAGAACTGTTTTGTTTTCCTTGTCTCTGCTCTCTCCCTCCTTCTACCTCCTGTCTGTCAACCCTTCCCTCCCTCCTCTTCCCTTTTTTGGTGAATTAAGATGTTAGGTTATTAATTCTGCTCTAAAACATTGCTGAATGCAAAATAACATCAGCTCCATGACTCATTCTGCTTCAACATTTGGAATAAAGCAGAATATGCTATTATATAATATGAATATCAATGTATTATAGATTGCAAGTGCTGACAGAAAGCTTACTGGTGTTAAAACAAAATACATAGACTGTAGTCAATCTTTTTAGCTTTCATGAAACCTTACTATCAGTATTTGTCACATAAAGCTGTAACTATTATTCCAATGTAAAAAATAAAACAAAAATAAATCCGTAATGTAATTTCTATACTTCATGTTATCTTTATTCGCTTAGTCTTTTTAACCGGTGTAGTGCTTATGTTATAAAGAACAAAATTATCTTATTCTAATAAGCATTATTTCATCTTCTGTAATATTCATGCCACTCTGTTGACAGCAGGGCCAATGAAGGTTACAGCAAAAAGCTATTTAATTTGAATATTTCCACTGTATAGTCCAAAGCTTTTATTGCATCTGGTGTTATATGTTCCTTTAACCCCTTTGCCCAGAGTTTTTATTCTGTGTATTACTCCTTGAACTTTAGTTCTAAAATCTAGTGTAAGATTTTATGCTTTAAAAACTACTGTAAAATGCTACAGCTCTTTCCATGTTCCTTTATGGATGGTGGGTTCTGAAGCTTAACTTATGGCCCATCTTTGCCCCTAGTATTGACTGATGATGCATGATAAGGACAACAATGGAATTTTGATTTTCTCAGGCAGAAAATAGAAACTATCTGTAGGACCTCAGTGTACATTTCCCATCTGAGGTAGAGTAAGATGTTAAATTCTTACACATCTTTCAGCTATTTTTTTTTTTGGTCATTGATCTGTTATCAGAATACCAAAATACTATCCAAAGCTTGATCACTTTCTGAAATTTTTGTTAGTATATTGAGAATCCAGCAAAAATCCAAGGTCTCCACTGTAATAAGTGGCTATAATATCTCAGTTCATGTACTTTAGAGATCATCCTCCAAGAAAGAAATGGAAAAAAAAAAAAAAAGGTAAAGGTGAGTTGAATTGAGTGACTTGCCAGGATTTATGGAGATGGATTCAGAAACTAGTTCTAAGATTTCCTAATTTTGATTTCTGATCACTTTACAATAAAAGCAGTAATCTTGTATCAGAAAATCACATTTATGCTGAGTAAACCTAGAGAAAAACCTGTAAGATAAAAAAGGATACTGTACAGTTGAAGCAGAAGGTTTGTTGACAATACAAACATACATTAGCCAGTCTGTAAGTATTCTAACAGCAAATTATTTTATTAAGCTATATAAACTTTAATGATTTTTAAATTTACTTGATTAATATTCATTTGTTCCAGCCATACAGAGCTCAGGCTTTATGTTACTTTTGTTCTTGTTCATAAACTCTCCATTAAAAATTTCCAAAGGTTCTGAATTGAATTCTAAATGGAAGTTCTATGTGGACACACTTATCATTAGAAGCCCAAGGAAACTATGTATAGAAAGCAAAAGCACAATATGTATGTGGCTCAAATGCATAAACATGTTAGAAACTGCTTTCAAATGACATCGCCTTTAGAACTAAGGGCAGAAATGACATATAAACAAGTTAAATGGCATTTTCCACTGAAAGGAGTAAGTATAAATATCTTTCTTATGAAAAAAAAAATTAAAATATTTTCTTTGTAAAAAACAAGATTTAAAACTTATCTTTAAACAGGCAAAAATATAATTCACATAATTTTAAAAACATTATAATGTTAAATTATGCTATTAAAATTCTCTAAATCTGTGATAACTGACAGTTAATTTTCTGGTTTTGATGTGCAGATAGTTTTCTGTGTGCTCAAGTTTTGGACCACATGTCTGTTGAGATTTGCAAATCTACATCAAAAGTTTTACAAGATATATGGAAGTCAGGGAGTTAAAATGAAAATAGAAAACATTAAAAACATGGGCTTTTATCCTAGACATGAGCTTATCAAATATCCTTTAAAGATACAAGTTGATCCTTTCCAGTTAGTAAGTTCAAAACAATAGTCACAGCTGGGGTTATTTTTGGAGTAATATTGTATTACACTCAGTATGTGTGACAGTACATGTACAGAAACTGGAATGAAAGCATATACTGCAATATGATGACTTACAGAGAAGTGACAAAAAAAAAATCTTAATTGCTTGGTCTCCAAAACAGAAACACTTGGTTCAAAAAGCACATTCCTTAATAGTACTATAAGAATGGAAAATAAATTACAGTACCTTAAAGGACCAGATATCAGCAAGCTTTTGATGACATTAAGCATGTCTAAAGTCACAAAATGAAATTATCAGTAATTCAAAACTGGCATAAAATTGAAAGGGAGATGTATACTAATGTTGCTGTTTTGACTTCAGTGTGCTGAAAAAGGCACGCTGGACTATTTGGATATTTTTTTTCAACCTTTTACAGCTTTCCCACCTATGAGAAATGAGGCGGGAGTTTAAAAGTTTTAGGAATCAGAATAAGAATAAAAAACACAATATAGAAATATATTTTCTTGTTTTTCCAATAAATTAATATAACTAGCAATAAAACTAAGCATATGTGCATAGCAGTTTATCATTCTGCCTGAAATTTCTTGTATCTTTTTTTCTACACTATATTGTTCTACCTTTTAACTCAAAACTCTCAACTTAGTCTTTAATGAAGACCATGTCAGTAATAGAAAGACCCAAATAAATAAATAAATAAATAAATAAATAAATAAAATTCAAGGTTTCCCTTGAGATGTACCAAAAAAAAAAAAAAAAAAAAAAAGTGCAGCTATCATTTTGCTATGCTCCATCAGTAATTCTTGTGAAGACCTCATCTGATTTTCTTTCAAGAAATATGGAAAGTCTTGAGATCTTTCTTAGTGAGTTAGAATCAATGATCTTGTACCCTCTGAAGCTTGAACAGATTTTTTTATTCCATTATTTGTGAAGGAAAGATTTCTGTTGTTATTAAATTAAAAACGGTCTGTATATTTCTCTATCCAGTATACTGGTGTAGGATCTAAACTGTGAGCTTGGCATTTTTGATTTTATGTTTAGCCCATGTTTTGGATTTTAACTGCAAATTTTCACATTTATACATGGAGAGGTATCAAGCTAGCAAGATTTACCAAAATAGGGAAGTACTAAAGTTTCAAGAAGTGATTTGTAAGTATCCTTAAACTGAAAGTGAATAAAATAAACAAGCCTCTTTTCATTACTGTTAAGCATAATAAAATACTTTTTATTTGGTGTTGACTTTAAAAACAGTGTTAAAGTCTTTGTGGGTAATTGTGATGAAAAGAAAGTAAGACTAAGAAAGTAACGTGCTATCATAAAGGAAGTAGAGATTATATGGAAGGTAGGAAAGGAAAAAATGTAATTTGCTTAAATACTTTGAATGCATGAATATGAAGATTACATTAACTATTCCATTAGGATTTTATTCACTCAAACTTTGAAAATTTAGCAGTAAGAACTTGAAACATGATAAAGTGTCATTCTTCTCCGTGTTGTAGCTAAAAAAAAAGATGAATTTAATAAAGGAGGTGAAATACAGTACATTTTATCATTGAGGACTTACATAAGTGCAATATTTAAGACTGTAGCTATTATAAGCAATAAAATTTTAGCCTATTAAACCAACAGCTGCATTTTTATGGTTTATTAAGCCTGAAATGTTGCTAGCTTTCATGTATAGCCATATAACCTGTGCCTTTAAGACTGATGTCTTTATAAAATAAAGTACACATGTAGTTTTGTATACAAAGCCTGCACTTATGCTATGTATGTTTTAACTGTACATAAACCATATAGTTGTTTTTTTGATCCCTGTATACTTTGCTAGAATAATAAATAAATTTTAAAAGGTGTATACTCTGAACTAGATCTTTATTGTTTCACTTTTTCTCATTCTTCTTTCTTTGAAAGTTGTTCCATGTTGGCATTATTTTTATTAGTTGTAGTTCTTTAATACCCTTGTCACCTTAAATCAGAACAGAGGTAAAAAAAAAAAAAAAAAGACACATTTGTCCCCAAAGTATTTGTTTATATATTTTTTGTATTTATTACATAAAATGTTATTTATTGAAAATGAACTGTATGTCTTAGAAAAAATAAATCAACTGCTTTGTAAGGGAAATATGTCTTTTTTTGTACCTTTATTCTGGCTTAAAGGAAATGCTACATGATTCATGTTATAAATTTTAAGGCTTCTAAATTACCTTTGTTACAGACCTGAGGACTTGTATCAGTGAAAGGTGGGAATTACCTCAAATTGGCTGGTACCGGAGGCTAGTACGTAGGCAGTTGTGGCAGAACACTTGTGATCACCAAAGGGAAGAAAAGGAGCAAGGACAGGTTTTCTTTTAGCTTTCAAATCTTAGTAAAGAAATGGAATCTTCACACAAAACAGCTGAGCACTTAGCTGATAACTAAGTCGTAGAGCCCTATTATAAATTAGAGGGTAGGGTGAGGTGATGTCTATATTATTTTTTTGTAACATGCCAGCTATGCAAGTTATAGACAAGACACTTCTGTTGCAGAATACGGGGACATTAAGTTTTCATCACCCTAAAACAGTGTGAAGATTAGAAAAAGATAACTCTCTCTCTCTCTCTCTCTCTCTCTCTTTCTCTCTCTCTCTCTTTCTCCATCTCTATCTCATTTATATATTCACATATATACATGCTTACCACGCATTCAATACAATTCTAAGTTCTAACCATATGCTACATGAAACTTTTCTTTGTCGGGTCTGCAGCAGAACCTCTACAGATATTCCTTGGGAGTATGGTAAGAAATATGTTTTGCAGGAATGTCAAAGTAAAACATGCCTAGGTAACTTGAAAATATTGGGCAAAATTTATACATAGCTTTAGATGTGGATACATCTGGAGATGCTGATCTAAAGCAAATTTTAGTATCTAAGATTTCTTTATCAACAGTCAGAAAGAAACATTGCTTAGTAATTTGTGGTATCTCAGTAATATAAATGTTTCACATAAATTCCACTATCTTTATTGGTAAAATACTTGAGACTTTTCCAATAATACATTCAAAATGCGACTAATATCTTTAACGTATATGTTTCCTGGGAGAGAAAATGCGGCAGTATGTGTTTTGATTTAAGTAGTAGATTTAACTGATTTTTCTCCTAGAGCCAAATGAATCAACCCAGAGTGAAAATGTTGACAGAAGCGATTTTTGTTGATGTTGTTGTTATTGTTTTGTTTTGTTTTGTTTTTCAGGAAAGCTCTCATAAAAACTGTATTCCTTATTCAGCTGAAAAATTATAGTTATCATCTAATTGTTTTCTCTGTTGCATGATCGTGTCACATAATCTCACCCAAAATGGCAAAATAATGTTTCTCTAGAGATTTTGATTGCTAACATGAACTACTTTATTATGATATATTAAAAATATAACTATTTTTTGATCACTTCCTGACCAGTACCAGGTTGTCCTTGAAAATTTTTATTGACAACTCTAAAATGGATATTCAGGAAGAGAACTACTGGTTTTAAAACTTGTCCATGCCAATGCATTTTTTCCAGAGTAAAAGGGACTGAGGTGTGCAGATAAATTTGAAATTAGGATTACTGTTCAATACCTTTAAGATTAGTCTAATGTTTTGTGGTTTTCTCTGTTTTATTCCTTTCTGTGCATAAATTAATGTAACAAGTATGCAGTATCTTAGAGCTTCAGCAAACAGCTGGAAAGACTGGAGCTAGTTCTCTTGAAATACAGGATATCGATTTTTTTTTTTTTTTCTTGATATAAAGCAAAGAAACATAAAACAACTTTTCTTTTCATAGATCTTACTTGTGACTGTTTCACAGTGTTGCTACTATTCTGTTTATCAAAGGAAATGGTTTCTTGAAGGACGTGAACCAGACATGATATTTTCTTTTCTCTGTGACTAACTAGGCAAGAGTCAAATAAGGTAGTTTGACATATATTGGCAAAGATTTACATCATATCATCCATCACCAAGAGCTCTACAGGCAGATAAAACATAGACTTCTTTCATGTCTCTTTCCAGAGTATTTCCAGAGTATTTTGTGGCCAGCTGCTGCACATTTTCTCCTGGAGACAATAAGAGATTTTTCCTAAAATGTGATAGCTGGAGAGCAGCCTAGAAGAGAGGGATCTGGGGGTCGTGGTAGACAACAAGTTGAATATGAGCCGGCAGTGTGCCCTGGCAGCCAGGAGGGCCAACCGTGTCCTGGGGTGCATCAAGCACGGCATCGCTAGTAGGTCAAGGGAGGTGATTGTCCCGCTCTACTCTGCGCTGGTGCGGCCTCACCTCGAGTACTGTGTGCAGTTCTGGGCACCACAGTATAAAAAGGACATGAAACTGTTGGAGAGTGTCCAGAGGAGGGCTACGAAGATGGTGAAAGGCCTGGAGGGGAAGACGTATGAGGAACGGCTGAGGGCACTGGGCCTGTTCAGCCTGGAGAAGAGGAGGCTGAGGGGAGACCTCATCGCAGTCTACAACTTCCTCGTAAGGGGGTGTCGAGAGGCAGGAGACCTTTTCTCCATTAACACCAGCGGCAGGACCCGCGGGAATGGAGTTAAGCTGAGGCAGGGGAAGTTTAGGCTTGACATCAGGAAGGGGTTCTTCACAGAGAGAGTAGTTGCACACTGGAACAGGCTCCCCAGGGAAGTGGTCACTGCACCGAGCCTGACTGAATTTAAGAAGAGATTGGACTGTGCGCTTAGTCACATGGTCTGAACTTGGGTAGACCTGTGCGGTGTCAAGAGTTGGACTTGATGATCCTTAAGGGTCCCTTCCAACTCAGGATATTCTATGATTCTATGATTCTATGATTTTTTTTTAATGTTCCTGGCAGCTTTCATTGCTTTCATGAAATGTTAACAGCAAAATGAACCTTCCTTATAGAAAGCTAATATTCAATCTGTATGCTGTTTTGGATGCTTATAAAGTTAGCAGAGGTAGGGAAGAAACAACATTTTAAAAGCCCACTATCATTGCTCAATACCTCACCTGTTTCCCAGCCTTCTGAATTCATGAATAGTACAGAGACACACAAAGAAAATAATTGTTTCCTTCAAAGAAATCTCAATGATATGTTCATTATCACTCTGTGGTGGGTCAAGAGTGGTATTCTGCTGTATGGAGGATTTGTAAAGTATGATTTAGAAGTAGTAATCTTAGTACGTAAGTTTTTCCCTCACAGTGACGTATTAGACTATCAAACACCTAACTCTTCACATTTCAGCAAAGCAAGGCTGCCATCCTTTCTGCTGGATTTGAGTTGGATAAGTATTTTTTGAGAAGGCATGATTAAAGAAAGCTTCCTCTTTCATGTTACTGTTGGCTAGGTTTTGATAGTGATTATATGCTATCAAAACAGCTAAAATGGTGGTAGAAGTAATCCTGCATACATGCATAAGCATAAAAATCTTCTATTGATTCAGGCAAAGAGGTGATATGTAAAGGTAAAACACAATGCTGGACATTAGAAAGAAGTATTTATGTCACAAATATGTATGTGTAGTTATGACAACAACAAAAACAAAAACATAGTCCAGAAAGAACTTTCCAAAGGTTCTAATACATATTCAGAAAAACATATAGATTTAATAATGCAAAATGTAATGATTTCATTAGTGGTATAAAAAGATTTTTACCATCTGTACTTGCTTATTTTCAATAAGCATGTTTGAAAAAAAAAACACCTAAGGTTTTAAAATTATCTACTCTGATTTAAAAATATGTATATTTATGAAATAGCATAGGAATATATATAAAAAGTGTGATGAGATTATTTATTGTTAGTCTAGAACAGGCAACTTTACCTTGCTATCTATGTATCTATTTTAAAAAAAATTTATATCTGCTTTTGGAAATGACCAGTTCAATAGAGTTACTCAAGCAACAAGAAATACACATTTTGCATAAAATAGTCTTGTAATCAAAATTTTGTGCAAACAGAATTACCATACCCACTTTTAACCATACAAATGGTTTTGTGTGGTAATATTTATATCATATGCTTCTAGAAATACAAATTCTGCACTGTTGATCTATGAATGAGGATGTGAATGCTGAAGATAGCCTGCTTAGAAACTCTGGGTGCATTCATACTTTAAGGAAGTAATTTGTAAAATCAGGGTTCAAACACCTTTAATTTAGGAATTCAAATATGAACTGCATTTAGCTAATTATAATAAATTGTATTTGGCTAACAAGCTTGGAGTTGTATGCATGAAACTGAAGAACATTAATAAAATTTGTTCTACAAAATAATAGGTCTATTCACATCTGGTTGTCAAAATGTTTTAAAGTGCTTCATTTCAAAGAAAGAAACATCTATAAAATATAATTATTCTCTCTCATCCTACTCGTTTTTATTCTCTATTCTCTCTTTTAGTGATATTTTTAAATACAAATGTCTTGACTTTCTGAGGTGCTGAACCTCTCCAATTATCTAAAAAGTGAGCAAGCAGAGTGGACTAAACTCTGTTTTATTTCATATTGTCATATATGATGACAGTGATTAATGTGACCTGAAACAGCATGTAAAATATGAAACTAATGAGAAGAGATGAACTGAGATAGGTAACTTTTCAGAGAGTGTTCCACAATTTGTCTAAAAGAAGCCGCAACTCATATAATGCTCTAAGTTAAGTAAAACTTCTACATTATTTAAAGTGTTTCCTCTGTATAAGAAAACAAGCAAACAACCAAACAACTTTGTAACATGAAATTTAAAGAAATGGACATTTAGCACATTAAAGAAAAAGCTAATTTACTGATTTCTGTATCTTAATGAATTTTAATTTTATAATATATTATTTTTATTTTTTCCTGAGTTTTCTGACATTATATCTCCTGAGGAAAATCTTACTGTTTTCTAGAGACTGCAAGTATTCATTAAAATATTAATGCATTTTATGAAAGAAAGACATCCACTTTGTATTTTATAGACTGATCTCCTATGAAGTTAAAAGTATGAAATACGATAAAACTTTTTTTTTTTTTTTTTTTTTTTTTTTTTTTTTTTTTTTGTGCAAAGCAAGTGATAGCTGTCTGATGGGAATCTCTCATGTGACCAGAGAAAATTCTGGGATTGTATACCTACTGGACATAGGTGATAAACTTTTAAACAAGAAAAGGAACTACAGAACCCCAGGCTGGGAAAGCACCAATCAAAGTTTTGATTGATTGCCCTTACATTTCTAGAGAGAGAAACTTGAGTACAGTATTCTCAGTCCTGGTTATGCCAGCAGCAGCGATTAGTCAGAGCTCTCTGTAAGACCTTGCGGACAGCCCTTTCAAATTGAGCAAACAATTTGGAAACTTCTCCCAAGGTGTTATGCACTGAAATTATGTCTTCTCTGATAGTTGTTACTGTTCAAACTTCTAATTGAATTGGAACTCAAGAGGAAAAAGGTCTCTCTCAACTCCATCTCTGTGCATACTGCCTCATACACACTGTCCTTCAATTCAAGAAATTGTAGTTTGTCATTATGGGAAGAAGCCATGTAGACTACTACCTTCACTTCCTTTGAAAGCAACATACTGTTGTGTTATGAATACGCTCTTCTTCCCTTTTGCTGAATAATCCTACTTTGGGGAGATTTTGTACCGAGGAAAGAAGTGAGTAGCTAAACCCACCCACTGAATGCAGGTATTCTTAAGTGCAGGACTAGATTCAAGTAGATACTTTTGGTCTAAAAAACATCCCCAACATGCTATACATGCACTAGGAGAGGGATTTGCATGGACGACTCCTCATAAGAACCATAGACTTTGGAGGGTGAGTAACCATTCTCTTTGTTCTGAGAGATCAGCGAGACAGTATCCAGTAGGCAACATTTTAAGTGTAGGTAAATAAAAAAGTTTCTCCTTTTCTGTTAAGCAAAAGTGTTGTCATGGTTTTTATCTGAAATACTACAGATCTAATGAAGAGTTCAGTGTTTGAAATCTCTTCTCTGGTTGTATGTTTTGTTGTGTAAAATAGAAATAATAAGCACTGGAAAGCGGGCATAAAGGAAAGGTCACTAGTTTTGCATCTGCAGTTCTATATTTGCACAGGTTGCTAGGCAATGTGAGAAAATCATAGCTCTTAACTGCAAGATTATGTTTTCAGGCATCAATTATTAAAAGGAAATCAACAACTGTAATTGCTAAAACAATTCAACACAATTACTTTTCTCTGATGTTACTAATCCTTGGCAATTATTAGAGGTAATTAGTATTGTTTAGTTTGCATTTACTTCAAAATGAGTAGATCCCTCCTCCCTCTTCATGGAACAGCTTATATTTGTTTTATAATAGCATGATAAAAATCTCTTTCCTTCTTTGAACATAGGAAATTAGTTATTCTCTTAAGCTTTTGCTTCTATAACCATTGAATGTTGTGATAAGTGTCATATGAGTTATCACATTTGAGAAATGTACCCTCTTCTGGTTTTATGGCAGCTATTGAAATGAAAAACATGGTTCTGGCTGGTTCTCCAGAGGTGTGAGACATCTAACCTATTTCTAATAGGCATCGAGAAATGCCTCTCAAAAAATTTATGAACTGTGGTATCAAAGTATTGGGTTTGAATTTCAGGATAGAGCTGTAGAAAGAAACTTCAAATGCAAAGAAGAATAAAGAAGAGAAGACTGAATCAAAGAAGGAGACCACTGCCTCCCCTGGGGGACAGTCTGAGGTTCTGCCTACATAGATTGGGAAGCACAGTGACTCATCAGGGTGCCTGGGGATATAACCATGGTGGGGTAAAAGGTGAAAGAAGCTTCTTTTCTAGCTTGCAGTGTCACTTCATATTATACATAATGGATGAACGCAGTGACGTACAAGATCTAAATGCTTAAGAGTCTGCTTCACTTCAGAATTTCTGTTTCTGTTTTTGGTAATCAAGATCAATTCCTTTTATATCTCCCAAACTGTACAGGTGGGGTAACAAGAACTGGATTCACAAATTACCTCTCAGTTCACTGTCTCAAGATTTCACATGAGCAACTAGCTAGTTGTAAGAGCAGAAAAACAGTAGGAATCTCAATTTAAGATTTTAGTTTCTGTGACATATACAATTCTGAATGATCTTTAATAAAATTTTCACTGATCACTATATTTTACCCAATAAAACACCATGCAGAAATGTGCTGCTAGTAACCCAAATTCCACCTGTTTAAATTAATTATAATTAATGACAAACAGTCCCTTATGATTCCTCCTCTTTACAGCCTGTTCAGTTAGTGCTCTGCAAGCTTATGTCTCAATGGTTCAGGTCAAATTGGTTTTAAGCAGAAAATCCCTGTCTGAATATCTGAAATGCTTTAGTGACTACATAAGGTTAGAATTTTCAAGAGTTTGAGATTGTGTTAATATAATCCAGAAGGTGAAAGTGTCTTTTACTGTCTAAACTGATCACATTAGGGGCCATGATTCATGAAATTTACAAGGAGACTTGCAATGTAAATCGTGTAAATCTTTCAGGGACCTGAATAACTTATAACTGAAATGTAACTTTAGTTGTTGAAGCAATAGAGATGAAGCAGAGGAAGAAGGTATAGAATCACAAAATGATAGAATATCAAAAGTTGTAAGGGACACACAATTTGAAAGAAGGATCACTGAGTCTAACTCCTGGCTCCACACAGCAACACCTCAAATCAAACCATATTTCTGAGAGTGTTGTCCAAACATTTTCTGAACTCCAGCAGGCTCAATGCAATAACCACATCCTTAGGGTTCCAGTGCCTGACCACGCTCCCAGTGAAGAACCTTTTCCTCACATCCATCCTGAACCTTTCCTGTTGCAGCTTCATGCTGCAGTCCTTGGGTCCTGTCATTGGTCACCAGAAAGCAGAGATAGAATCTGCCCCTCTGCTGCCTTCGTGAGGAAGCTGCAGGCTGCCATGAGTCCTCTTCTCAAGTCTCCTCTTCTCTGGGCAAAACAAAACCAAGAGATCTCAGCCACTCTTCATAAGTCTGGACTGCCCAGAGAAGTGGTTGGGTCACCATCCCAGGAGGTCTTTAAAAGATGTTTAGGTGTAGAGCTTAGTGATATGGTTTAGTGGAGGACTTGTTAGTGTTAGGTCAGAGGTTGGACTAGGTGATCTTGGAGGTCTCTTCCAACCTAGATGATTCTGTGAAGTCTTCCCCACTAGACCCTTCACCATCTTCATAGACCTTATTTGGATACTCTCTAATCATTTTATGTCTTTTTTATACTGTGGCACTCAAAACTTCACACAGTGCTCAAGGCGAGGCAACTGCAGCCAGAGTAGGGCGGAACAATCACTTCGCTCAACTGGCTACTTATGCCATGCCTGATGTACCCCAGGGTATGGTTGGATCTTTTTGTTGCCAGGGCACGCTTTGTTGATACCTTTCCGTAGGGCTGCTCATTCTCTCTCATCCCCTAACCTGTACGTATATCCAGGGTTGTCCCTTCTAAGGTGCAGAATCCGGCACTACTTCTCGTTAAACTTCATACTGTTGGTGACTGCCCAACCCTCTAATTTGTCAAGATCTCTCTGCAAGGCCTCTGTAACATTGAGGGGGTCAACAACACCTCCTCATTTACTATCATCTGCAGATTTACTTGGTATACCTTTGAGTCCTGTGTCCAGGTCATTTATAAAAACATTGAAGAGAACTCACCCCAGTAATATATTATGTCCCACTAAAGGCCAGAAACTATTTGTAGGGTGTTCAGATTTTAACAACATAATATAAATGAATGGCCAACGATACCTGAAGCCTAATATCAAGATTACTTTAAATAATATCAAGTCAAAAGAAACTGTCTGCTCTGATTCTCAGCTCACTGACGCAGATGCTTTATATTAATTCAGATATTCTCAGTACAGTCAGATGCAAAAATAAACTTCAATAAATATTTGACACTTTCAAATAGAGATTAAATTTTGCAGTCATGATCAGCAAAATTTTGTAACACATTTATAAAGTTTGTTCCCTAAAATAACCTCTCTGATAATATAGGCATGTGCTTTTGTTGCTTGGCATTCCTATTAAAAGACAAACTGGGTAACTGGGCCTTTGTTTCTTGTGTGTGCCTGCACATGTGCACACTGCTTTGTAATGGTGCTGTTTACTCACAATGTGTTTCTGTAGGCCTGTAAGAAGGCCTTCCTTCTTATCAATGGCTGCAGAGGGCTTCAAAGCATGTGGATAAAGAAGATGTACAATAGCTGCACAATAGCAGCTTGCATGGTTACAGACTATCCCATTATCTGCTTCATATTGCTAGTCTCAGGGTCTAGTGAATGTCAGTGCTACTGGCTTTAGGATATAATCACACTACAGACAGAAAATGTTATTAGAAAGTGTTGTGTGATTTACTTTGCCAGTTTTGTTCATTTTCTTTGTGCATCTTAGCAGAACACATCTAACTTCAGAGTTTAACACATTCTATACAAGGAGAAGGGGTCAGGTAATGTTTGGAAAACCTCTCTGTGTGGGCCCAGATACAAGTGACTGGTTGCTTCAAGCCTTTTCTCCATATGGAAACATACTCTTTTGCTGTGTTATGCATTATAGTTAGTACTTGTTATTCCAATTAAGACAGATAATGATCAAATTCTTTCCTCATTTCCCTCCTCCAGTCCAGGTATTTCAGTTGCAAAAAGTAATTTTCTATAATTTCTAGGTAACCCAAGTCTGATGCATTGTTCTTTTGCACCAGGAAGGTCAGCAAAGTATTCTTCATGTTGTTGTCAGACCTTATTTGACTTTACAAGAGGAGCAGGTATACAGAATTTCCATCAGCTGGCAGAAGTTGGGGGCAATGTATGTGACAGCTGATTTCATGGTGAGGGCAGTGCAGGTGAGGACAGTGCTGATTGTCAGTATGGTTAATTGCATGGCACTTCTCAAAAGGGAAAGAAGGTGCCTGCAGGAAATGTGTGTGTGCAGTGAGAGATGGCAACTGAGTACTGACTCAGTCGTACTCACAGTCATGGTCCTTTGAAGGCTGTACAAGGGTCATCTTCTTTGTCTCTAACAGCATGATATTTCTCTGCAATTTCATTAATAAAAAATAGATTAACATTAGGGTAAAAACTCAAAATTTTAACTAAAGTATATTGAAAAACTTTATCTCTGTGGAGAATCATTTTGTGGAATCCTGCAGCCATAATATAATTTTAAGGCATTGTATGAAAAGATCTAAACAAACTGTATTGAAAGGATCATCATATATCAAATTATAAAGGTACTTTCATTTGATTAATTTCTTATTCAAAAATAATTTGCCACCTAGTTTACCATGATTTTCTTCATGAAAATTGCTCTTTGGATTTTTTGATTGTATTCTTGGACTGTATAGCAGTAGAAAGTGCTGAAAGACTGTATTTGCTCCTTGTAGCAGATTTGTTGTCTCAATATTCAACAGAATAACAAAATTCTAACGTTGTTTCAAGAGCTTGCCTTCTTTTAGAACATGTTGAAAACTAAAGTTGGGAAATATTTAATTTTAATTTAAATCACTGGAGGTTCTGGTTTGCAGTCAAACATTAGTAACCACAATATGGTTTAGTAGTTAGAGATGATTCAGGCTGAAATTTGAAAAAACAACAACAAAAATAACTAAATCTGATCAAGGGTTATTATTATTATTATCATCATCATCATCTTGAATAGATCTGTACTCATGGGATTTGCTTTTAAGTTGTTTATGCATTTATACACTAAGGTGAGAATGACAACTAGGATAATTATATCCTAGCCAAGTGAAATCTATTCTAAAATAAAATCTATGAGCAAAGGAGAGAAACTTATATGAGGAGAGTAACTATGATTTCAAATATGAACAGAACAAAGTCCTGTTCATCTTTTGTAATTAAGTTAGGTCAATATTTCGGTACTATAGCTCTATGTATGTACAGTTATCCCTATTAGTATGTTGCACTTTGTAATGTATTCCTAAGAAGAAAAACACAGCTATTTAATTAAGGCAGGATGCAGAACACGGTGTATTCATCCCCCTTTTTATGTACTAAACACCTAATACTGGCAAATGACTGGTTAATCATTACTTTTCTGTTCTGTTCTGTTTTGTTTGTTTGTTTCTCTATCTCTTTTTATTTATTTATTTATTTATTTATTTATTTATTTTTCTTTTCTCCTCAGGTTACAACTTTAAGTAACAAGGCATGTTTATATTTGCTGATTTTCTATTTGTTGTTCTTGGAAAGCAAAGATTTTCTTGATAGCAGATTTGGCAGCAAACACTACTTTCACCTTAATGAAGGCAGGCAAGTATCAGGATTTGATCCTAGCTAGGTTGAACTACATATCTGTGCTTAGCCAGGAAGGTAATACCAAAGTGAGCCTTCTATCTCTCAGAGTCTGTGCCATATTATTATTTGCTGAGTTATTTCATGATTTCTTCAGTAGGATGTATTTTAACAATCAAATGCAGGCAATTATAACAGCAAAACTTCTGCTTGCTGTTATATTAATATAATATATATATATATAAAATACACACATGGTGTGTGAAGCAGAACATAGCATGTTATATATATATTATATAATGTGTATATTATTATATGTTATGTTTATAATGTATATATAATACATATATTACATATATGTAATATGCTGTATTCTGCGTCACAAACCATGTGTGCCTACACTTATTTGAAAAAGCAGTATTTGCCTTGAACCAGAAGCAAGATAGATGATAAAAATGTAGTGCTACAACATCCATCCAGTTTAATCCAACTAAATCCAGAAAGTAAAGAAAGTTGCATTATTTATTTATTTATTATTATTGTTTTACTAACTTACAATTAAGTATGAAACTGCACTGGCAGTTTTCAGTAGACTACCCACAATTCCACCAACAACAGCCAGAAGCTCTTGAGAAGTGCCAGGGGTTTTCATCAAGGAGGAACCCAGTTCTTCTTTTAGACAGAATTTTATTCTCTTTACTTGAGATGGATTAAAGAATGGTGATGATTTCTTTATTCAGATGTCGGAATATCCACTCCCTCACTTGTAAGAAACTATTAATGAAATCATCAATATGATTTCATTAAACAGAAGCGGAATAGAAATTAACAGATCTTCTATAAAAGATCTGAAGTTCAAATCGGTTAAAAATGGTCAAATTCATCTGCTCTGACATACAGAACTTTTGGCCAAATCAATACTAATATAAGACATTTACAAACTGGAAAAAAGTATTAACTTTGGTGAATTCTCTTCTGATTTTCATTTTAAATAACATTTCAATCCAGGCAGCAAATTAAATGTGCTTATGTATTTATGCAGCCATAATTTTCAGTTTGCTTTAAACTAAGAGCAGCAGTTCAAAATTGGAATCATTTGTATAATCATTTTTTTTTTTTTTTCAGAATAAATGTTTTTCTGCAAGGGATATGACACAGTTGACCCTGATCTTGCTGATATTTTACAAGTTTTTATCTGGGAAGAGTCACATTTCAGAAATGTACAAATTCTCAAATAGTGGTGACTATTCTCAAATAGTCACCCTAGCTTCCTCAAAAAGTGGAAGGGAAAATATTAATATTAACATTTGCTACATATCTAATTAATTTCCAAAGAGAGATATTATGAAGATATTTAGGAAAACTTGTAGATGCAATTACTGGATGTGAGATGGTTAAGGTAGTGTGTCCCTGGATCCTGAACTTTGATATTTCTGGATACTGAATTTTGTATTGCATTGGACAATGTATGCATTAAAAAAAAAAAAAAAAAAAAAGGAAAGAAAAGAAAAAAAAAGAAAAAAAAAGTCAGTATAATTAATTTATTGACATATATTTGATGTTTTGTTCTGTTAAATTGAACTTGTTATAACTGGAGACATTGCTGGACTGAAGCTACAACAACAAAATATTGATGTGTGATTTGGAGCTTCTAAAGCAAAAGCTTGGGTTTTCTCCCAAGTATAAGCTGCATGCCTTCAAAAGAAACCAAGACACCACTAAACATTCTCACTACAAAACAAATATTCACAGAAATTGCACTATTGTAAAGACTATTGTAAGTGGTCTTTACCCTTCTGCTTAGGTTTCTTGTAGTAGCATTATACAATGGTTACTGGATTGATCATATTTTTGATCATCTTTGTACTTTAGAAGTAATAAGAAGTCTATGATTTCTACTGTGTGGAAACATACTTGATACATAGCACTGCTAAGTATTTGTTTTCAGTTGCATAAAAGAAATGCTGAGATGCATTTCTTACACATAGTAGTAATTTCCTTCTTCATCCTATGGAATCAAAAATGCCTGTAATTCTGAAAATAAATTTCAACTTTGAAACAAATGCATTTGGGGATCTGATTTTAAAGATTTTTACAAGTAGTTTTGTTTGTTTGTTTGTTTGTTTGTTTTTGTTTTTGTTTTTTTTTTTAGACTTTTTAACTACTATCACACCTGACTTTCTGGATGTTGATGAATAATAGATAAAAAGAAAAAAAGCTCGAGTCACATTTCTATATAAAATGCCATTTAATTCTCAAAAGTAAAGAAACCATTTCATTTTCATTTTCTGGGATTTTCAACTTCTGTAGCAAACAGTACTTGTAGTAGCAGACATTCTTTTTTTCCTTCAGTTGAGGTACCAAGTTGCATTGTACTTTTTTTTTTTTTTTTTTTTTTTTTTTTTTGTAGGCTCATAACAGCCTATTAATATTTGTAACAGCTTCTGTTTCATAGCACTGGAAATAGAATTTGGAAGTCTTATGCACTGGACCTTGATGTTTATATATACTAAAAAAATATGGTATATAAATCTGATAATCACAGTGAGAAAGCCACAGGCAATTGACCTCCTTCCATCCTGAGTGTCTTTAATTCCATGAGAAAGACTTCAAATATGAAATCATGATTGTTTTAAAGAGGGTCAGAAATCCACTTGCGTATACTGAGCACACTTTGATTTTACTGATAGCTGAAATTATTCAACAGTTTGCAGTAGTCTATCTGGTTATATTGGCACCGAGCATTCCTAGGTCTAATAAATTATGGTATGAATGTACCATATGAGAATGAGAAGTCACACTACTTTGGCAACTATTTTGTGAGAACACTTTAATATATTTTATTGAATGCTGTCAGAATTTCTCGTTGTGGTTATTGACAATATGGCCCTTTCAGGATAAAATCCTGGGGGAATCCTGTGCAGATTAAAACAGTAAGAGTAGTATACTTTAAATAGTAGAGTGAAACTGGTTGGATGGCTGAGAGTATGGAGAAGTGATAAATACATTTCTACAGTTTATTGCAGTGTAAATCACATTTCTGGTACTACTTTAACAAGCTTCCCTACTTTTCATATATATTATAGTACTGCCTCCTTGCGAACAGACATACAAATGTTCAATATGCAAAAAATGTCCTTCGGGTGTTTATAGACATAAATCTTGACATCACAGCTTTATGTATACAATATTTTAACACTATGTAAATCTTGTCTGTTTATTTCCTCATACAGCATAATTTACAGAAGTTTTCTGCATTGTTTCTATGCTGTAGATGAATAAAGAGAGTCACTGAGGAAGAAAATATGAAAAATGACAATTGGAAAAATACAGCAGTCATATTAAAGATCAAGCAGAATCAATTTCAAAATGGAGACACAATCAAGGATAAAAAAATACAAAAACATTAAAAACAACAAAACAAACAAACAAAAAATATTTTCTGCCTGGCTTTATTTGCAACAATCAGTAATTATATTTACTACATATGTTATCCACTTAAAGTAGTGTAAAACAGAGTACTAACATAAGGGCTGTTTTTAATCACATAATTTTATTTTAATTCTGAATAATATTTTTTGATCTGGCATTGCTGAATTACAGTTTTATTTATATTAATTGTTATTGATCTATTTACTACATATGTTATCCACTTAAAGTAGTGTAAAACAGAGTACTAACATAAGGGCTGTTTTTAATCACATAATTTTATTTTAATTCTGAATAATATTTTTTGATCTGGCATTGCTGAATTACAGTTTTATTTATATTAATTGTTATTGATCTAGTATTTTATCCATACTTGTGGTGATTTTCTTATGTAATTATTTGATTTCAAATATTTCAAGGATTTACTAGTGTGAGATTACAGAGGTGAAGAAACGTTGTGTAATATTTTCTGTAATGGAATAAATTCTAATTGCTTAGGTCATTGATAGGCTGAGTGATTAGGTTGAAATTTTTTATGCTGGCTGCCTGTTTCTTGGCTGATGTGTTTTTACTTGGTTTGTAAGGAAACACAATGATGCCATGTCAGTGCCTACTTATTTTGTCTGCAAGAGCCAAACTGGGGGACGATCACTTTCCTAGCCCTGCTGACCACACTGCTTCTTATGCAAGCCAGGATGCCATTGGCCTTCTTGGCCACCTGAGCACACTGCTGGCTCATATTCAGCTGATTATCAACCATCACTCCCAGGTCCTTCTCTGCCAGGCAGCTTTCCAACCAATCCTCTCCCAGTCTGTAGCTCTGCTTGGGGTTATTGTGCCTCAGGTGCAGGACCCGGCACTTGGCCTTGTTGAACTTCATGCAGTTGACCTCAGCCCATTGGTGCAGCCTATCCAGATCCTCCTGCAGAGCCTTCCTACCCTCAAGCAGATCGACACACACACCTAACTTGGTGTCATCTGCGAACTTACTGAGGGTGCACTCAATGCCCTTGTCCAGATCATCAATGAAGATATTAAAGACTGGGGACTAAGTTAAGCATTAAGGAATGCTAGAACTAATGTCTGTTGTTGTCTGTTGAATCCTAATTTGCACATCTCACTTAAAAATTACCATATCATGATTTCTATCTGTGTCTGTTGCTATGGTTAAACATAGAGAACTAATCTGCAAACAATCGGGTATGTCTTATAATTATTTACTGTGTAGCTCAGGCCTTATTTCAATCACAGTACTTGAGCATGGAGATATGTGGGGCTTAATTTTGTGTGTATTTCTTCTGTGCTAATTGCTGTTTTACTCCATGGGTACTGAACTAATTAAATTAGATTTATCTCAAGTGTGACTTCTGTATTTATTTTTTCCCTGTGCTGTAACTTTCCAAATGTGTTTATCAGACAGATGTTAAACTAATTTACTAGAATATAAGCTGTTTATGTATGCTGTACAAAACAAACAAACAAACAAACAAACAAAAACCACCAAAAAACAGGTTCATGGACAGTGTAGGGGAAGCTACTGACATGCTGTAAGTTGTTGTCTTGCCAGTTTCTCATGTGATTTCAGGGTACTTCCAGATCACAAATTTATCTGTCTCTAGAGTACTTTGCATTCTATCTGGCTCTCTTGCTGTTATTCCAATGCCTTCAGGTACAGGGGTGAACATTTAACATTTCCCCAAACTGAAAATGGGAAACTTAGTGGAAGACAATCAGTAACATGCCCTTTGCTGTGAGCTCATGAAAATTCTGGTTTAGACATACCAGAAACCTTATGACCCTCTTAGGCAGCATTAAAAGCATCTTACCCATGATCTCTCTTTTCCCTTTACTTGTTCACGTATGCAGCACTTCTAACAAAGGAGTCAAGCTTTTTCTAGAAAGGTTGATATTGTGTAAGGACTATTTATAATTTTCTGAGGTAATTCCCCTTGGGTTTGATTTAGAAAAAGAACAGTGCCTCAGTCTGTGATTTTAATGTAGTGTACTGTATACAGAGGACAGTACCTCCTTGAAGAGAAACACCATACATTTATACTGCTGTCAGTATTCTGTTTTGGCCCTTCCTTTTATGCATTATATAAATACAGATTGCCAGTATGTGTCTGGAAGTTGTTACGCTGTTGGAAGAGGTTCTGCAGAGACTTGGAACCTCTATGGTTCTTCAATAGGTTTGTTTTCTAAGTTAAACAAAATCTGTAGGGAGATGCAGTAACTTTTATTAGGTGTTCCTGTCGTTCAAGGTAGCTTTTGTCTTTGGTCTAAGAAGTAATTACAGTTTTTCTGTTGTCTGTAATGGGAGCCAGGTGGGGAAAAAGAAGCCTGAGCAGGGTCTGTTTGGCTGTTATGTAGGTAGCAGCAGATGCAGGGCCAGATGGTCTAAGGAATGGAAAGTGTGACAACCAGTGTGAGTTCACTAGCTTTGCCCCCATGGGAAGAGACAAAAAGTCATCTGAGTTGTGAAGCTACAGCTATGAAAGCATATCAAGTGTTAATCCAGGGAATTGCCCAGAGGGTTAGGCTGGGCCAATTACACTGAAGAGATTTTAGTGATCTCAGTGTAGGCTTCTAAAGTTGAGCTCCCTCTAGCAAAATGAAGGCAGCGGCTCTCAGTACCTCGTGTAGTTTCAGTTCTTTCTACAAAGCCTTCTTGACCACCCTGTGGGTGAACAAACAGCATTTCTGATATGTAATTTTGTTTAGCTATTAGGAATTGCAGTAGATTGATGGATAGATCTCATAATAGTCCAGCTAGTTTACTTATGTTTTCTAATATCATTCCTTCCTGTTTTGGAGCAGACAAACTTGAATACTGTAGACTTTTATTTATACATATATGTATATATATAAAAACAAACAAAACCCCACAAACTTCTGAAATACAAAGAAAAGTCATGAAACATGGATCTTACTCTGTGCCTGTCTTCCATTTTCAATGTCAACATGTGTATATGCAGATTTCTCTTTTGCAGGTATTTGGTAGTATGAGTCATCAAGGATTTTTTTAGTCATTATTTTACGTGCTTTTTGTATACATATGTTTATTCTTAATGTGAATCTTTAAGGATTATTTAGAAAGTTTGGCATGTGTTCAGTATCTTTGTTTTATGACATTTTCCACCTTCATGTGGTAATACTGCTGAATTTCAAAATAATTGAGATTATCAAGTCTGATGCATTGAAGGCCTATTCTGTTTGTGATTTTATAAGTCTTCCACCACTTGTTCATCTGTATTGGCATACCAAACTTGCTGTGAAAGCTACAAAGCATAGCCTTCCTTTCTGTTCTTTGAATTGAACCACACAGCTGTATGTCTTGAAATTATATATGCAGCCACGAGCAAAGAAACGGTGATATGGCATGATAGGCAGCTGTGTCAGTGGACAAAGTTTTGTAGCAGGCCTTTCTGTGGTAAAAACTTTCAGGGATTTGCGTGTGATGCTTTCACCAATAGAAGTACTTAGGCAGCAGTTCTTGCTTCTCAGTTTACACCTACTAAGAGGCAACACCTACTAAGAAGCAGTATGAGTTTCCTAAGAAATCTTTCTGAAAAACTTGCAGTCTTCAGACATGAGCTGTTAGTGCTTACATAAGTTATGGAGTAAGATTTTTAAGTATACTTTATCAAACTCCTTTGAAGTTTGTATCTGTATTCATGAGCTTAGTTTGTGCTGTAGTCCTTCCCCAATAAATGCAAATTTTCCCTCTCCTCATTAGAACTAATACGTAAGATGTTCATGAGACCACCCATCCAGACAACTTGACTACAAATTGTCACCTGTAGTAGGTTCCTCCTTCTATGGAAGAAGTTTCCCTAGAAAATAAATTCAGTGAGGGAGGCTGCCTCATTTCAGTTCCTTTGTGTTATAGTACAGCATGGAGCTGCAGTACCCTGCTGGGAAAGTAGGCTTGAGTACAGTACCTGGTCCACTTTAGGGTATAAAAATCAAGGCCCCAGCTGCTTCTTGCCTTCTTGTGCAGTAGTGATGGTGTTTCTGCAATGGAGGCTTCTCCTACTTTCCTAGCATAAAATACCTCTCAACAGTGTGGTCTTGTTACACAAATGGGAAAACTGACGCTATAAAGTCCAGATGTTTTTAAATGTCTAATTTTGTTTAATGCTGTAGAAATATTCTGAACAGAAACCATCGTCTCAAAAGTGAATTCTTCACATTATTGTAGGAATTGCTGCATACTTTTCCAGGGTGTTATGAGATGTAATTATCATGTTTGGGACTTAAATGTCAGTAATAACAACATGGGCCATGTAGTTCACCTCATTATTTGCTTCTGGAGGTGATGGTAAGGATCAGAAAAATATTCTGTTGATGATGGAGTTCAATGGTGATTGTTTACTGCTAACAACTGAATAATTTATAGAGGCAAGAGCTGCATGCAAATTGTTTGTGTGATTTATTTCAACAAATTGGTGTGAGTGGGCTGGAAAGGATGTATGCTTGATAGAGCTTTGGATTTTAGAATGCCTACAACTTAAAATCAGAATATTGGTAGTATCCAATAAGTATAGTATCCAAGCTATCCCAGTGACTTTCACTACCAGCACTTGTCACTTAAAGTTAAAGAAATGTTCCTTACTTCTCTAATTTTACTCACTGACAAAGTGGACTGTGGTCAGCAGTGGTAACTTCAGATGTGTGTACCCGCATGGTCAATGTACAAAGACAACCAGGCCAGCATACACAGTTTAGAATTTTAGCTAATTTGTAGTTAGGCTTATAGTTTCTTTACATGCCGGTATTATCTATTAACGCTTGCTTGATTTTTTTTTTTTTTTAACAGCGTGAATAGTAACTTTTTTAATGAGTAATTAGTCTGAAGGAAAAAAATCTACAGGATTTTTTTTTGAGAAACTCTTTGACTGATGTACTCAGTAGTTGATTCAGGTGCTATTCATAATCCAAGTAGTATTTATTACTCAGTTGAAGCTAATTTTGCAATTGACAAATTCTCATTTCAAATGTATATGTTCTATAACAAAAGATGAGTCTGATTTACTGGTTTATTCTAATTGAAGTGTCTGGAATATAAATCACATGTACAGCCTAAATATCACAAACA
This sequence comes from Anas platyrhynchos, assembly GCF_047663525.1. Lineage (NCBI taxonomy): Eukaryota > Metazoa > Chordata > Aves > Anseriformes > Anatidae > Anas > Anas platyrhynchos. Next base: position 87,441,275 of record NC_092588.1, on the reverse strand, counting down.
CAAAGTCAAACTAACTTGTGGTAGCACAAGTTATAATGCAGTACTGTCCAGAGGGGAAAGTAAATATTAAAAAAAAAAAAAAAGTTCTTATTTCATGTAGGTCAGGATATAGAATATAGTGCTATACATTTTTAATGACTAATCTTTCTTCATTTTTGTAAGAAGGTAACTAGCTGTGTTTTCCAAGTCTCTTTGCATACAATTATATTGTAACTGTGGAATTTGACAAATGTGAAAACAGTGAGAATGATTATGACTTTGCAGTCTTGTGTTAAGGCAAAGCAGCTGTTGTATAAATGCTTTTAAAAAAAAAAAAATACCCTTAGGCATATTAAATATTAGTATTTCTAAAACAAAAGTCAACACTTCTACCAACCAAAACATTGAACTTGTTCCTTACTTTTTGTTGGCCATTTTCAATGATCAATGCTGTATCTGTTGTAAAAAGTCTTTTTTTTTTTTTTTTTCTTTTTTTCTTTTTTTTTGGGGGGTGGTGGGAGGGAAGGGGGAAATGTATGTATTCTACAAGCCTGAATTGAAATATACTTTCATTTCCTGATTAGATGCTCAACCACTTAGAGACTAATGAACCTTTGGATTTTAAATTCCTCTTTTGTCAATGATTTAATCCAGAATCTAGCAGTCAGGGAACCAGCATAAATTATTTTCTTCTCACTGCAGCAAATTGCCTCCTTGAGAGGAGAGTGGATGTCCAGAGAAGGGCGACGAAGCTGGTGAGGGGCCTGGAGAACAAGTCCTACGAGGAGCGGCTGAGGGAGCTGGGCTTGTTCAGCCTGGAGAAGAGGAGGCTCAGGGGCGACCTTATCGCTCTCTACAGGTACCTTAAAGGAGGCTGTAGTGAGGTGGGGGTTGGCCTATTCTCCCACGTGCCTGGTGACAGGACGAGGGGGAATGGGCTTAAGTTGCGCCAGGGAAGTTTTAGGTTAGATGTTAAGAAGAACTTTTATACCAAAAGGATTGTTAGACACTGGAACAGGCTGCCCAGGGAGGTGGTGGAGTCACCATCCCTGGAGGTCTTTAAAAGACGTTTAGATGTAGAGCTTAGGGATATGGTTTAGTGGGGACTGTTAGTGTTAGGTTAGAGGTTGGACTTGATGATCTTGAGTCTCTTCCAACCTAGAAATTCTGTGATTCTGTGATTCTGTGATTCAAGCTGCAGTTCAGATGTGGGATGATGATTATATTGGTCAACAGGAGAAACTTGCTGCTAGCAACACACCTGAATTAACCTGAATGCAGGCATGTCTCCTAGTGAAAATTGAGAGAAGCTGCTAGAATTAATAAATAAATAAATAAATAAAATCTGATCTTTCTCCACTGCCTAAAGGAGACGATTATACAACCCTGCTAGTATCTCTTGCTACAAGAGCTCAGCGATCTTGCACCAGATATAATACTGAAGGTGACAACTAGTATAGATTTCTCAGCTTTCTGGAGTGTTTTGTTTTGTTTTGTTTGTTTTTTAAGAAAAAGCATTCAGACTTTTCCTCTGCAAAGCCCTGACATGTTGCCATTTCAAGAGGAACTTGTGCCTTTGGTCATCCTTCTGCTGATTAAAAGTGCCTGAATTGCATTGTCATATGTTAGAGGACCCTCTGCCTTCTGCAGTTCTTGTAGTAATTACAGTTCAGGTGCTCTGGATGTGGCTACTTTAGTAGTGTCTTAGACAACTTATAGGCAGAATATTACATATCTGGACTGTAAATGTAATAATTCAAAGACGCTTCATAGCAGGATATGTTCAGCTCTGTATCTTGGTTACATAAGAACACCTACAAGCATTTCTTTCTATGTAGTCAGAGACTTCAGAAGTGCTTTTCTCTATCTTGACTCTGAAAAGTGTATCAAAACAGTGTTTGTTTTTTTTTTTTTTTTTTTTTTTTAACATTTCTACTTGATCCTTTTCATACAGTTACACTTTCAACTTTCCAAAGAAATATCTATAAATTATTTTTAAAATTATTAGGGTCTTTGTATGATGAATTTGGTAATATGGAAAATGTAACTTCTAGGAGAGTAAATGCCTTTAGTTAATTGGTTTCTGGTTCACTCAACATTTTAAGCAATGGCATAATTTTTTATAATGGCTGCTGGTCAGTCAAGTACATTCCATTTTGATATTGGCAGATAGAATGAATTTAGCTAAGGGTAATTATAGCACAAGGTTGTCTATCCAGGTAGTTAATAACTAATTAGATGAACTGTGATTATCTCAGAAAATTATACATTTTTTTCTGAAAATGAATATTTACTGTGTATGTCCTGGCGATTGTGCAAATTATTCTTCTTTAACTTTAATGCAAGGAATCAATTATTTTCATCAGATTTAAATACTTTCTTAAATTTCTTAAACTCTACATTTCCTCAGAATACTCATGTCATTCCTTTCAAACTTTTGATATCAATAGGCTTCCAACTGTTCTCTTGGCTAAGATGTTACCTTATTTGTTTAGAACCAAAAAAGGGGATTAGAATACGGCATGAAAAATGCATGATGGCAAAAGTATGTAAGAGCTAAATTAAAACCAGGCTTTCTGTTTTAATTCTAATCTTAATTTAAGTAGCATAACTGGTGCTTACAGTTACATTATATACTATATATTATATATTTAGTTATTTAGTTATAAATATAATATTTATATATATGTATAAATTATATTATAAATATAATATTTGGTTATAAATATTAGTTATTTTTATAGTTAGTATTTTATTATATAACATAATAATTGTCTTTAATAAATGTCCTTAATAAAATAAATGTCCTTAATAAAATACCTTTTTCCTTTAATTAATCTTCCTCCTGTTATTATTGTGAGGCTTATATCATGCTTTGAGTATGCAAATTTAACATCAAGTGCTAGGACTGCATCTGCAGTCTGGCCTGGAAAAGGACAGCAAAATCCTCAGCAACAGAACATCTTCAGTCAACAAGGACTGAATGCTGTTTTTGTGGGGGAACTGCAGTTCAGTTCCCTCAAGAGGAACAAGTTGAGTTTACCTTAGTCCTGATATTTTTTTTTTTTCTAGGTGTGTCTTGCTCACACTACTTGGAGCATAAGACAGGCTTTCAGGTGTTAGGGTTTGTTAATTTATGCAGGAGAGGGGTAGATAATGTGTTAGTAAATAACTTATCCTTCTAATTATTTCACCATTTGCTGGAAGATACTATGTAAGTACTGTAATGGTTGTTCCTTTCTTCTGGTCACTCCTTTAAAAACCACTGGTCAGAAATTCTTCAGGAAAAGAACTTAAAGAGAAGAGATGTCCCAGCATTATGGGTGGAAAACCTCTAACACGAAGCTTAAGTTTGAAGCAGCACACAATGTTATGGTACCCTTGTGATACTCAGATCTTAAACTTATTTATAAGAATTAGAAATACTGTGGAGAGAGAAAACAAATACCTAGCACAAACATAAGACATAAGATTTATGCAGAAGAAAATCTAAGAGGCATAAAGTTTTTTTCCTTAATCTAATTATTTACTTAAGCCAAAACAATTACAAGGAAAGCTGTTTCCCATGTATCTCACTGGGAGATTCCACTGAATCAGTGAGTTCTTTAATCCTATGGTTACAGATTAATAATATGGAATCTCATTAGTTTCCTGGGCAAATATTGTAGGACACTTCAGCAAATTAATTTATGATAATTGTAGTTTAGAATCTAATTCTTGAGTTAAAATTGTCTAGGCAAGATTTATTTAGATTCTAGGAAAAAAATCTATAAAAAATCTATGTATTTTCTTAGGTTAGTTTTTTTTTTTTTTTTCCCTTTCTCCTCTCTGCTTTCTAGTATATAAATGCATGTTTAGTGTGGACTGAGGCTTTTTTTTTTTTTTCTGGGCATATAAACTGGGCATTTTCTGACACTTACTGTTACTGCAAATGCATACTGTGGAGATAACTGGAGAAAGAAGACGTACTTTTAATTTCCAAAGTTAATGCTCAAGTTCATATGATGGTATGGTTAATGTCTCAAAGTCACTCTGGGGAGTAACATCTGAGTTTCAAATACACACTGAATTATCTATGACAGCAACTGTAGCTGTTTCTGGAATAGGCTTTAGCATGTCAGATATAATGGAAAGTAGGCTTATTTTTGTAGAACTGACCTCCCTGATTTTGGGAAGAAAGACAAGGGGAGCATGTATGAGTGTGCCTGTGTGTGAAACAAACATGTAAAGTTGATCAGGAAGAATTTCCTTCCCTGTAATATACCTGTCCTGGTTTCAGTTAGGACAGTTAATTTTCTTCCTAGTAGCTGGTAGAATGCTATGTTTTGGCTTAGGATGAGAAGAGTGCTGATAACACCCCGATGTTTTAATTGTTGCAGAGCAGTGCTTACGCCAAGCCAAGGACACAGCTTCTTGCTCTGTTCTGCCAATGGGCAGGCTGAGGGTGCCTCAGGAGCTGGGACCCAGGACAGCTGACCCAAACTAGCCAAAGGGGTATTCCTTTGTCCTAATTGAAACCAGGACAATACCTCACTTAAAAATATCTCTTTGAAATATTTTTGATTGCTAGACAAACTTGGAAAATTTCATACTCTTGATTTAAAAAAATAAATAAATATGAGTTTGACTGAAGGTTCTTAAATATTTTCTTGAAGGAATTTTCTCTCTTTTCTGAAAGATACCAGGATCAGCCAGCCAAACAAAATGACAGTGGCTGGTTGTGCTACTACCCCCTGAGGTATAAAGTTTAAATTAAATTAGGAGGTGTCTTAGCAAATGTCATCCAGGTGTATTTCTTCTCTTTTAAGACATGATGCACTGTATTCTTTTCTTTCCTGTCTTTGGTAAAGCATGGTTCTTCTGAACCTTTCTGTTCTGTATATATAAAAAAAAAAATAAAAAAAATAAATCTTGAATATAACAATCTTCTAGAAAAGTACAGTTTCAATTTCAGAAATTGAATGTTAACTCAAAAGGGAGATTCAGTTAATAGCTGAGTAAATTCATCCTATGCATTTCCAAACAGTTCATTACTTGCCAGCAAACCATGGTATAACTTATTCAGTTTGAAACAAACATTGAAAACTGCTTAGCCGTCTTGAAATATAAAATTATTGGACAGTCTTAAGATTAACAACTTCAACATAATTGTTCTTTTTTTTTATTTTACTCTCATTTGACTTTGAAAAAAAAATAGTTATTTAATCTAAAGTTATTGTTCTATTCATGAAGTGCTGGATGATTAGTTCTAAGAAACTTGAATTTGATCAGGGACTCAAAGTTTTGACTTAAGTTGGACCTTTTCCAGGTCTGATACAATACATTACCTTCAGTGAAGTTCTAAGTGTGAAGTATTTGCACTGGCAGTTAACAGTTGAATACTATTTTTGTAAGTAATCGCATCTGATTAAATATAGTCCTTTAGTACTGAATAGTTGCAGGGATTCATGTTTACATACTTTATCTGTAACTGTGGCCACTACGTAATAGCTACTCTGGAGAAATGTATTGTAACGTGTCTGTAAATGGCATGAATCTGTTCTGTCAACATTACTTAAAGCAAAATGATACCTTCCATTAAAGGAAAGTGGTATAGATATGTTGATGCCTATGATGGATTAAAAAGTGGCTCAGGTATGTAGCTGTTAATCTGGCTAGATCAGATGGCTTGTTGCAATTTCCATTGTATGGGAAACTCTGGGAAAAGCCATTAAATCATGTAGTCTTTAAATTATGAAGATGGTCACGATATATATTTTTGCTGCTTTAGGGTGGATGAATAGTTAAGTGTTCTTAAAGCCGTCATTATTTGTGAAATGTCTATTGTGTTATGTGGCAACCATAAGTTTCCACAATAGCTAAATCATCACCTGCAGAGCCTTTGCTTCCTGCTTGCTATGTCATAACTAGTAACAAAATGGCAAAACTTAAAGAAAACACACTTCACTGAGGTGTTACTTGTCACCTAATGCAGTAGTGGAGGGATTAGCAATAAGACAGAGCTATTGTAAGTATCATACATGCATTTTCATGTGTGACTGTTAAATTGTTTCCTTTGGGGAAGATTAGATGAGCAAGAAACCTAGCTAAACCCAAGGGAGAGTGATCACTCTGACAATAAGTAACACACAGAATGTCTCCTCCTGTAAGCAAAGAGCAGGTGCAAGGCCACCTGATGAAATCAAATTTAACAAGTACAAGTCTATGGGATATGATGACATGCATACCAGACGCCTGAGGGAACTGGATGGTGGAGTTGTCAAGCCACTCGCCATCATATCTGAGAACTCATGACAGTCAGGTTGAGCCCCTGGTAACTGGAAAATGGGAAATATCACTCCTATTTTTTAAAAGGGTGGGAAGGAGGACCTGGGAACTATAAACCAGTGACCTTACCTTTGTGCCTGGAACAGATCCTACTGGAAACAATGTTAAGACACATGCAGGAGATGATCCAGGACAGCCAGCATGGCTTCACCAAGGGCAAAGCATGCCGGGTCAATCTGGTGGCCTTCTGTGATGGAGTGCCTGCATCAGTTGACAAGGGAAGGCTCACTGATGTCATCTACCTGGACTTGTGCAATACCTTTGGCATAGCCAAACATGACATCCTAATATCCAAATTAGAGTGAGATGGATTTGAATGGTGGACTATTCAGTGGATAAGGAGTTGGCTTGAAGGCTGAACACAGAGTAGTGGTCAATGGCTTTATGTCCAGGTGGAGGCTGGTGATGAGTGGTATCCCTCGGGGTCTGTCTTGGGACTGGTGTTTTTTGTTTAATATGTCTATCAATGATATAGATAGTGGGATCAAGTGCACCCTCAGCAAGTTTGCAGATAACACTGAGCTGAGTGGTGCAATTGATACAAATGAAGGAAGAGATACCATCCAAGGGACCCAGACAAGCTACAGAAGTGAACCCATGTGAACCTAATGATGTTCAAGAGGTGCAAGATGCTGCACCTAGATCAGGGCAATCCAAGACATCATTACAGACTGTGAGATGATCTCATTGACAGTAGCCCTGTGGAGGAGGACTGGGGGGTTCTGGTGGATGAAAAGCTTGACAGAAGTGCTTGCTTGCAGCCCATAAGGCCAGTTGTATCCTGGGTTGCACCAACAGAAGTGATGCCAGCAGGTTAAGGGAGGTAGTTGTCCTCCTCTGCTCTGCCTTTGTGAGGGCCCCCTTGGAGTGCTGCATACAGGTCTAGAGCTCCAGCACAAGAAGGATATAGAACTGTTAGAGTGAGTACAGAGGAGGAACAGAAAAAGAGGTTTTGGAGCACCTCTCCGACAAAGAAAAGCTGAGAGAGCTGGGGATGTTCAGCCTGGAAAAGAGAAGGTTCCAGGGAGGCATTATTGCAGCTAAAAGAGGGGAGATTTATATTGGCTGTTAGGAAGACATTCCGTACTTTGAGGGTGGCAAGATGTTAGCCAGAGAAGTGAATGACACATATGTGTCATTCTGGAGGTGTTTCAGACTAGTTTGGATGGGACCCTGAGTAACTTCATCTAGTGGGTGGTATCCCATCAGATCTAGGTTGAAACTAGATTGTCTTTAAGTCCCTTCCCACCCAAGGTGTTCTATGAAAACAGTTTTTTATATCATTTCTGTGACTCAGCACTGATCTTGAAGCTCTTTTAACAGTCATGACATCAAATGTTTTAGAAGTGAGAATTTATTCTGCTATTTATTCACTTTAATTTCTGCTGTCTTTATTGTTCAATATAGACAAATTGTACTGTTAAGGGTTTTGAATATCATCCTCTTCCAGTTCTACTTATTACATCATCCAATGATTTAGGTTTGCTGGGTTCAAATATTTCAGCTATAAGATCTTAGGTGAAAGCTTCTGTATAAATACAAGGTCTTATAAGTGAGGGAATCAATCATCAGGAAAAGGAAGTAGAAAACTAACTTCATGTCAGAACCTGTCTGTATTGCAGCAACACACATACTTTTGCCACAACACCTGAGGTGCATGAAAGGGTAAATCTGTGAGTTATGTTAATTACAATGTATAGTTCTAGCACACACCAATTACTGTTGCCTATATAGACCTTCAGGAAACCTGTTCCTAACTGCTGTTGTTAACTTTTAGACTACATTCACTAAGTGCACTACTTATTCTGGCAACTTCACTTTAATTGCATAAAGTGTAAGCAATGCTCTGGTAGCACAGGATGGCTTTACATACTTGCTAGAGTTTAGAAAACTGATTTTTTATTTATTTATTTTTTAAAAATACCTCTCCCTGAAACTAAATGCATCATTGTTGGTAGATTACATATTGACAAACTGCCTTTGGAACTGCTAGAAAATGTAAACTGCTGCTTATATTTAAACCTGAAGACATGTTACAGAAATAATTATTGTTAACAACAACAAAAAAATGTTGCTTCTCATCAAGTTCTGGCAAAAAGCAGGTATAAGGCATTGAATCTGGCTTTCTTAAACAAAGGTATTCAGATAATGGTAACCTAGGGAGACACTTAAACAACAACATCAAAACATAAGCAATCTACTCCCATGTGACAGTAAAAATTAGGGAAATAGAGACATTAAAGGATTCCTCTTTTTTTTTTTGTGTGTGTGTGTGGGGGGGGGGTGTTGGGACCGGACGGGACAGACACATTGTTGCTGTATTCATTTATTTTACTTATGCTCTTTTCCAAGGATCTACTTCAGTGGATATCTGCAGCCTACTCAGTCCAAACACAAACTATCCAAGAACCATTGTACTATATATGGAAACTGTTCCTACAAGAGGCTTTTACGCTGATGTTATGTCCTTTATGAGAAATAAAGTGTAGTAACAGAAAAAGTAAACTATTTTAAGTATGTTTTTACACTTCGGAAGAAACACTCAAGTCTTTTTTTTTTTTTTTTTTTTTTTTTTAACTAGGAAACAGTAGGACTTGGATATTACTTTTTTTTCCAGTTCTCACTTCCTGCCTGCATGATTTGGTCTTACCCACTAAAAGATTATAAACAATATTGTCAGAGTTTGAACTATTATACAGACCTTTATTTCTATGCAATGTATTAAGAAGATAAAATGCTAAGATTTCAGGTAAGATGCTTCCTCTTTTTTCTTTTCTTTTTTTTTTTTTTTTTTTTTTTTTGGCAGGATTCTGAAATTTGGCAATACTGTAGCTCAATAGCTGTGAAATTACGTTATGAACGTAGTAACAGTAAGACGGAAGGACCACCTACAGAATCACTCACCCTATTTCTAGTATGCACTGGCTTCTATCTAAAGTGAATGAGAAGAGAGAATATCACTTCATTCCTTCAGATAGGACTCCTGTATAAATACTAAGATAAAAGTAGTTGTTGAAAGCTTATTCTTGGAACAAGAAATGCCTATAAGATCCAGAAGTCTCACCTCACATTGATATAACATTTGAGAAGATTGCTTAAAGTCATTCAGTAAAACCAGGAATGTAGTAAAAAGACAGACATGACATTTGCTGTTCAGATATGTCTTCAGTAAAGCACTCTTCTTGCAGTGTAAGTCCAAAGGTATATTTTCCTCCAACTGTCACTAATCAACAGAAGGGTTCCTGGCTATCAGACAGTTAATCTTGCAAGCTTCTTAACAGAGAACTACTTAAATCACAATCTTTCCTTCTAAAAAAAATATGTACTATTTGTTTGAAAGCTGTACTGATGAGACCAAGGAATTCAGTGGTCTGAGAGAGGTCAGTTTTGATAGACAGATTTTCTTTCCTTGAGTTATAGCACATTGCAGCTGGTTTCAAATAAATAAAACAAACAAACAAACAAACAAACAACAACAACAACAACAAAAAAACACAACACAACTAGTCCCCTCCATGGCCCTCCCACTTTCCATAGAGTCCTTAAAGGAACCCACATAACTGAAGACAGATTGCCTGCTGCATTACATTTTAGATTTATTTGGAATGCAAGTTCTTTCTAAGCACAATGAAGACAAAAATGCTTATCTCTCTTCCTCATCCCCAATCTAGGGAAAAGATTTGATTGATATTTCAAAACAGTATATATTATTTCACTACTTAGAATATAAAATACAACAGAATAAAATAGTTGTTTTCCACTGTATATTAGCTGCTTAGTCCAGTTCATTTTATACTTGGAGTAGTACAGTTTATTTGCTCAGTAGTCCTGTTCCACATGAAGTGGAGTGCGAGGAGAAACTACCTATAATGATGGGTAGTGTAGAAGCATTAATATTCTACTAAAAATAGAGACAAAATAAATCCTGCAAAAAATGCATTAGGTTACAGAACAATCATTGTTTCTTCTGGAACTTAACATCTCTGAAGAAGGCCAATAGTGATAGCATTTTTCACATATCTGTATGACTAACATGATGAAGAATAGTCTCCAACTCTAATACTATTCTCTTCGCAGTAAATATGCAGAACACTGACCATAATAACAGCAAACACAAAAGCTATTAAAAATAATTCTATGGACTTTTAAAATATGCCAAGTGCTATAGCAATAAAGAATCACAGATCTGTAGGGTCTGGAAGGGACCTCCAGAGATCATTGGGTCCAAGCCCCCTGCCAAAGCAAGTTCCCTAGAGCAGGTTGCCCAGGTAGGCATCCAGGTGCATCTTGAATACCTCCAGAGAAGGAGACTCCACAACCTCCCTGGACAGCCTGTCCAATGCTCTGCCAACCTCACTGTGAAGATCCTTTACATCTTTTGCATATTGTTACGGAACATCCTGTGCTCCATTTTATGGCCATTGCCCTTTGGCCTGTCCCCACAGACCACTGAAAAGAGATTGGTCATATCCCTTTGTCTCCCACACTTCAGGCATTTATGAACATTAAGATCCTCTCTGTCTTCTTTTCTAGAGGCTGAGCAGACCCAGGTCTCTCAGCCTTTCCTCACAGGGAAGATGTTCCAGGCCCTGTATCATCTTTGTGGCCCTCTGCTGGACTCTTTTTCAGGAGATACCTGTCTTGCTTTTTTGTACTGGGGAGCCCAGAACTGGACACAGTACTCCAGATGAGGCCTGACCAGGGAAGAGTAGAGGGGGAGGATCACCTCCCTTAACTTGCTGGCAATGCTCCTTTTAATGCATGCCAGGATCCCAGTTAGAGAAGGCAGCTGGTAAGGAATGTCTTTAACAGAATGAAGGAAACTTGTAACAGAAGAGAAAATTGAGGTACTACTCAAAATGCATCTAAATGTAGTTTTGCCAATAATATTAAACCTAAAGGTACTAGGGATTTTTTTTTTCCTTGTTCAGTTACAGTGAAATCTCTTAATTAAATAAACAAGGTCACCTCAAAGCAGGACTAAGTTGTATTTGTCCTCCACTCCCTACACAGATAATGGTGTTGTCAGGTTTGATTGTTTTTACAAGTGAAATTAAAAATAAGTAAATGCAGAATTCTGCACTTCCTGCTTTGGTCAATATGTGCCAAGAGGAAGCTTATTAACTTATTAATAGTCTCTAAAGTAAAAGATTTTTTTTCAAGCAATCAACAACAATAATTTTCCTATATTAATCAGCATAAAAATTAATAGCAAAGAGTTGCTTAAATGCAGAATGCTTCTGAAAAGGTTTATGTGGGATAGCAGATACAAGCTCTTGGAAAGAATATTTTTAATAGAATTTGAATCCTTTCTTAACATGAATTATGCCTTGTATGTGTTGGAGCATAAATATTTTCAAAATGAGACAGTTCACTCTACTCTAGGCCCGGAAAGATGCTCTTAGCAAGGGTAGTCAGATTTTTTTTTCAGTGCTTTTAATGTTGGGTGCTGGATTTCCTTTCCTTGTACTTCTAGAAATGCCCATCTATTTAAATAGTTCAGAAGCAAGATGGACTAGACTTTTAACTTAGATATTCAGTTAAGGCCTTAGCATTAGGTGAGCTGCACAAAGATGTCATTTTACTTTATTTCTAGCAATAAACATTTTCTATTATAAATTTATCAGATATTTTCCTAGCTTTGTTGTTGTGTTCTTCCTATGTAGCAATTTAAAAAGTCCATTTTCCTAAAAGTTGTAAAAGCCATATCCTTAGTGAATGAAATGCGAAAAGAGTGTAAGTGATATGAAATAACCCTGCATCTCTCTTACAGACTAATTTAGGTAAGCCTTAGAATTATCGTAGTAATCTGCATAATGTCGCAATTAAAAGTCCAGATTTTCAGACTTCATCATAATCTTAAAGTCAAAAAGCACTGTTCAGATTCATTTTCACATTTAATGCTTCATTGCTGTGCAACAATAAACTGTTAAATTCCTAATGTTCGTTCCTCTTCCTCTTCCTTTTTTCCTTTTTTTTTTTTTTTTCCAGAAAAGCAGAACACAGGTACCTAAACAATTCACACTTTAAACAGCCAGCTAATGTCATAATTCTCAATATAAAATATCTACATGTATATACATGTACACGGGCAATATCTGTCAAATTTTCTACAGTTCTTTCAAGTGACTGCAACCTAAGTTTCAGTGCTCCTTTGGTGGACCATAGTCTCTGGGAAATATGCACCAAAATCTATAGATAGTAGAAGATGACTTTTGCAGAACATCATTTTACTTACAAGGAAATCTCTAAATCCAAAACTGAAATAAAGTTGATGTAAGTAAGACAAACTGACTTCATGGTGAACTTGTAAGCACTGAGACATTCTAACAGCATCTAAAATTAAATTGCCATTGTCAAAAGGCACTTAGGGTCATAGAATCATAGAATGCCTTGGATTGGAAGGGACCTTAAAGATCATCTAACTCCAACCCCCCTGCCGTAGGCAGATCAGGTTGGCCCACTAGATCAGGTTGGCCAAGGTCCCATCCAGCCTGGCCTTGAACACCTCCAGGGATGGGGCATCCACAACCTCTCTGGGCAACCTGTTCCAGTGCCTCACACCCTCTGAATGAAGAATTTCCTCCTAACCTCTAGATCTCCCTCTTTTTGTTTAAAACCCTTCCCTCTTGCCCTCAAATTATGTAATTTTGTGCTTATCTAATTGCCTTCATGATCATTAACTTTTTCAAATATTTTTGAAATTTTGTTTTCAAGACAGTGCAAGCAATTCAAAACAAACCTTAGTGAACAATTTAATACCTGAAGAGCTGTTCGAAAAGTCATTTTCTATTATTGGGAAATGTTGTTGGAAAAAATAATATTATCTGAGGGTATTAAAGATGTTTACATCTGTTGCATCTCTAAAGCTTTATACCTAAAGTACTTCTAGAATGTCATCACTCTAATATCAGTTAAAAGTTTAGTTTCGAGAATTACAGGATCCAAAGCCACTACAGGCTAATAGAGAAGCAATGTGTTGAACATGATAGTCTACTCAAGACTTGATTTCTGTGCTTTTCTTTTGCTTTAGTTTTATTTTTTAGTATGTTCACACAAAAGCTTTGGGAAATTTTAACATAAAATGTAAGGGAGGAAACTTCACAACTAGTGGGAGCACCTGTACTGTGGGAAGGGGATAAAAAACATATAGGATTGCATTTTTTTTTTTTTCCTTAAAAAAAAAATAATAATCCCATGCAGATTAAGAAAAGCTCATTTAAAACAATTAAAAACTCATAACAGTGCTTGTCTGAGGAATAGGCCAATGAGGAAGGAAAAGATTAGGCTTGTTCAGAGTTATAGAATCATTAAGGTTGGAAAAGGCCTCGGATCATCTGGCCCAGCCATCCCCCCACCACCAATGTCACCCACTAAACCATGTTTCTAAGCAATAAGTGCAATTTTTCCTTCAGTAACAATGGTGACTCTACCACCTCCCTGGAACCTCCCTCCCTGGTTGGCAACTTGGCAAGTTGAGGCCATTTTCTCTTGTCCTATCACTAGTTATCTGTGAGAAGAGGTTGGCCCCAAGCACTCCCACCTTCCTTTCAGGTAGTTGTAGAGAGCTATAAGGTCTCCCCAGAGTCTCTCCCCAGAGAAGGTCTCCCCCTTCTCCACGCTAAGAAACCTCTGTTCCCTCAACTGATCCTCACAAGAAATGTGGTAAAGAGGAAGAAATCTATGTTAATTGGAATGGGCTGAGGACTACTTTGTAGAATACTTGGCACATCTCAAATGAGACTGGTAGAAGCTATTTTTGTGAGTGCAATATGATTAGTTCAATAGAGAGTGCTAATGAATACTGCAAGAATCTGGAAAGCCTAAATTTAGGAAGAACAAAAGTGTTTCAAAGATGAGAATGTAATAAATTGTGGGTAAAGCCACTATCCATCATATTTTAGGTATTGTAGCAGTCAGGTGAAGTTCCCTCTGACAGGAAGAGGAGAAACATAACCCCCTTTTTTTAAAAAGGGAGAAAAGACTCAGGCCAATCTGTCACACCTCACTGCCTGACAATGTCATGGAGCAGACAGTTTTCCTCCTGGAAACTGTACTAAGGTATGTGGAAAATTAGGTGACAGCCAACATGTCTTCATTAATGGCAGATTGTGCCCTTCTTGTCCTGTCAATATCTGATTGAGCAAAGAGTTGTTTTCCATCTTTTTTTATGGAAGTAAAAAGATGAGTAATAAGCCCCTTCAAGTACTGAAACACTGCAATGAGGTCAGCCTGGATCCTTCTCTTCTGTAGGCTGAACATCCCCAGCTCTCTCAGCCTTTCTTTGTCAGAGAGATGCTCCAGCCCCTTGATCATCTTTTGGTGCAGCTCTAACAGATCAACATCCTTCCTGTGCTGGGGGCTCCAGACCTGGATGCAGTACTCCAAGTGGGGCCTTACAAAGGAAGAGCAGAGGGGGACTGTCACCTCCCTCATCCTGCTGGCCACTTGTCTTTTGATGCAGCCCAGGATGCAGTTGGCCTTCTGGGCTACAAGCACACACTGCTGGTTAGTGTCAAGCTTTTAATCCATCAGAAGGATGTGGAACTATTAGAATGAGGAGGGCTGCAAAGATGATCAAAGTGCTAGAGCACCTCTCCTATGAAGGCAGGCTGAGGGAGTTGGGTTTGTTCAGCCTGGAGAAGATAAGGCTCTGGGAAGACCTTAAAGTAGCCTTCCTAAAGGTCTTATAGACCCCCTAAAGGGAGTCTAAAATAAAGTTGGGGAGGGACTGTTTGTCACGAAGTGTAGTGGTCGGACAAGGAGTAATGGTTTTAAATTAAAAGAGGGTTGGTTTAGATTATATGTAAGGAAGAAATTATTTACTATGAGGGCGGTGATGCACTGGAACAGGTTGCTAGAGAAGTGGTGGATGCCTCATCCCTGGAAGTGTTCAAGGCCAGGTTGGATGGGGTTTTGAGCAACCTGATCTCCTGGGAGGTGTCTCTGCCCATGCCAAGGGGGATTAGAATTATATGATCTCTAAGGTTCCAATCCAAACCATTTTATGATTCTATGAAATTAAGTAATGACAGTAATAAAAGAAGTTAGTAGCTGGCTGTGATAAAGTAATCAATTTCTCTGGGAACAGATAATATTGGAATTGGTTGATGTTGTCTAAAACTGATTGAATGATGAAACAGTGATGCAGAAGAGCAATGTATTTTTTTATTTCAAAATTATTAATAAAATTAAACTCATAAATAGATCATGGAATAAGTAAATTAATTTTAGGGAATTAAAAATGCTGACAATTAATTATGGAGTGAGATATGCAGAAAAATGATTATATATTTCTTCAATTATAGTGTTAATTTAAACATTCATTTATTAATTACAGAGGGAGCAATCAAAGAATTAATGTAAATGTAAAGTCTGTGAAAAGCCTGACTGTATCAGATGCTTTTGGTGCAGAGCAAGGACTGGAGGTTGACAATGGAGAGCATGATAGCCTGTAACTTTTAAGACCCTACCAGGTCTAGTATTTTTACCATATCACTTAAAACAGGGTAACAGAGGAGATGGTAGATTAAAGCAAGGTTAACACTGCTAAAATCAACACAGTTTACTGTAGTTCAATTTTGAAGAATGCAGCATGTGTAGGAATTGTATTCTATTTACATGGTTTATAACTGGGTTGGATAAGGAAAACTTAATTTCCATTTAGGTGTCTGATTGCTGTGGAAATGCAAGATATGACTGCAAAGTAGGTTATCAGTGTCTGGAGCAGGTACTGCATAGTCCAGAGATAGTGTCTAAGATCTTCGGTGGGTTGAAGTGCAAGAGTTAATAAGAATGATCATCGTCAAGCTGCTCCTTCCTTTCCTGTCCTTCAAATGTACCCTCATTTGAAATATGGACAAAAAAAATACTACTAGTTCATCTAAGCAGACAATTCAAAATACTGTACACTGTAAGCCAATTGTTTTCAAAGTAAGAATCAGCGACTAATTCTTGAAATTTATGGCATTTTTTTTTTTTTTTATAAAAAATCATTATGCTGTTTAATGCAGTTCAGTGGCCTATAGCCCGTCACACCAGTTTCACAATGTTTCTGAAGGTTTGGCACTTATTGCTGTTGCTAAGAATAGGTTGTAAATCTATGAGCTGATACAAGTTAATAAAGATATAAAAATAACTAATACATGTACTATCCAACTGCATCAACACATTAGAACTTCTCACAGCAATTGTCAGAAAAAAATGACAGTTATTGAAACTTCTCCTGCTCTATAGGTAAAAGGCAAGTGATTAGAAGAGGAAGTGGTTACTGAGTAAGGAAAGCCTACTGAGGAAAGCAGTTAGCAACCACTAAACAAATTATTCATGTCAAAGGCTAATATTCCAGTGGTGCAACAGTAGGAATGGATTGGATTTGTACTTTTGCATTCCTACTCTGAGAGCACTTAATATGTTGCCCACTAGAGATAAGGGTTGCAATCAAAGCTGGGAACTAAATTAGTCATATAGATCAGTTGTAGTTTCTCTTCAGCTGTTACAAATAAAGGCTATTTGAGTGTCAAAATTCTGAAGAACTTTTTCCTCCTTCAGGAGTAGAAACTGGAAGTCCAGAAAGGTAAATTTATTGTTTGTGATGGTGCATAGTTGCACCATCTATGTTTCTAAGTATGTTCCATCATAGTTTCCAACTATGCCACGGAAACTAGTGTTTGGGGATAAAGAAAGGGGCCCTCAGAGCCAGGTCTGTCTCAGCAGCTATTGGCATCAAAGCATTTCTAGAGTTGCTGAATGTTGGATGCCAAGTTGTGATTCTTAGCAGACACAGAGACAATGTTGCACTTCCAGCCAATGTGGGTAAGAAGGTTATTGCCTGGTTTTCACTATTATTGCTTTCTGCCTGCTTACATTTACTAAATTCTAAATGAAAGTGACTGTCCACAGTGGCATGCTGTAGTTCTTTTTTAGTAGTCTTCTATTTCAGAATTGCCCATAATAAAACAGGCGGGAAATGATAGGTGCATAAGTGTTTCAATTTGTTTGGAGGATTAAAATTGAAAGGATTGGAAGTCAGAATGTGTCTTCCTTTCATCTCAGTTTTGTTCTAGTGTGACTTGGGGTGAGTTACTGATTCAGTTCCAACAACGACATTATGTGCAGCATGGGAAACTTATTGGGTTCTTCATAAAGCCATTTGAATAGTGGAATTTATCAAAGGGCAAAATACTGTGGTTGCTACTATGCTTGGAAGATTCAGGACTGTAAGCTGTTCTGAGGGGTGAAGCTGATAGCAGCATTGGTTAGTAATGCAATTGAGTAATTTTTTGTTATATTGTTTTGTTTTCAGTTGCTTCTGTAGTTTAAAATGCTTATATTTTTTACTGTAATATAAATATTAGATTATAAATAATGTCTCCAGACAGAAGAAAGGTTAATAGCAATTGAGACTCAGTCTTGGGAAATTAGGAGAAGATGCCAACTTGAAAACTCAGGCTTTTATGGAAGTACTTAAAACTCTTCTCTTGATCCTCTGTGGTGTTTTCTACTGTGAAGGAGTTTATAATGCATGTATAAACTTACCCTGGAGATATTCAACAGAACCTACACAAGTGTCACAGATTCTGTTGCATGCTTTTTTCCTCTCTCCCCTCAATAAGTGTTAGGCATGGTCTGGAAGCAGTCTACAAGGTCTGTTTTTTGCTTTTAATATACTGAGCAGGGCATATTCTAATGACAGACATAAAACAGTGGCAAATCTGGGAATGGTTACAAATGCTGTTGGTCTGAACACTTTAAACTCTCAACATATTTGAAATTAACTTATTGTTTTGGGGAATGAGGTCTTAGAAAAGACTTAGAAATTTAATTAATTCTTAGAAATTCAAAAATGAATTCCCTCATTTTGTGTTTCTCATTTTTCTTCAGTTCTTAGTTATACTTTCTTAAAAATATTCGGCTACGTGGTAAAGAACTGGTAATAGAAGACTACCTACTACATGCAGAGAATTTTGATTCATCAGTCATAGTTTTTGATGAAACTATAGTGTTTGGAATGAGCTATGCAGGCTTTTTCTTCTAGGTGAGAAAAGAAGGTGGACTGTTACTGATACTGAATATTTGCATAATCAAAACATTCAATCATTACTTTGAAGCATTACATAATCAAATTCCTTTTTGTCAAACCTCCGTTATTACATCTCTCAGAAAGCAAATGTATCATGCTTTCACTGATATCTAAACAAAAACAAAACGAACAATAATAGAAAAAAGCGTTTTTTTTTTTTTTTTTTTTTGTTTGTTTGTTTGTTTTTTAAACAGTGAGCTTAAAACAAGTTCAGGCAAAAAGTGCTGTAGGGAAAATAAGCTTTCTACGTTAGTGGTCCTCTGAGAAGATCCTCCTGCAGTTATCTTTTCTATTCTATCAAGGGTGTTCAAAGTAAACTAATTTTTAAGTTTTATTCATTTTAAAACATAGGGAGAAGTAACTCAGCAGAGAAGGAGTCACTGACAAATATGTTAACAAATCATATGTCCTGTGGAGCTCCCTTCCCTTTAACTTTGATTTTTACAAGGTTAGTAATAGTTCAATATTGTAACAGTGGCATTATGGCGTGGTATGGAAATTGAAAGGATTTTCATCTTAGTCTAATTAAATAAAATGTTACCATATTTCAATGGAGAAAGTCTCATGTCCTAAGTGAGAGAAAACCATTATCTCACATCTAATTGGCACAAATTAAAAACATTGCATAGGTGTTTGGGATGGGTGATGGAGTGTTTATGCCAGTAGCGATCTTCAACAAAAACCCACTGACTCCATATGGGGTATTTTATACCAACATCTTTGCATAGCAGATGTCTCTTTGGGGAAAGCTTTTAATTATTGGGATCAAGAGCAGTCTACCACTGATCATTAGAGTGTGGAGATCCAAAGTGGAATGACTGGTACCATACACAAGTACTTCAGTCTAAGAATGGGTAGTTACATGGATTTGTCTGGTTTATAATGTTTCTGCAAAACTTTCAGAGATTTCAGTCTATCTAGAAAATAAGGCAATTCCTGGAAAATATTTTCCTGTTGTCCTTGTGATTTCAGAATATGATTTGTTGGGAATGGAAACAAATAGTGCAGAAAAAAATTCTGCATTGCCAAAAGTTGCGCCAGGGGAGTTTTAAGTTTTAGTTTTAGGTTGGATGTTAGGAAGAACTTCTTTACCGAAAGGGTTGTTAGACATTGGAATGGGCTGCCCAGGGAAGTGATGGAGTCACCGTCCCTGGAGGTCTTTAAAAGACATTTAGATGTAGAGTTAGTGATATGGTTTAGTGGAGGAATTGTTAGTGTTAGGTCAGAGGTTGGACTCAATGATCTTGAGGTCTCTTCCAACCTAGAAATTCTGTGATTCTGTGAAGTTAAAATATACAAAAATTATTGGAGTATAGTTTTACTTATTTGTTATAAGAATATCAGCAAATACAAATTCTCTTGAAGGCTTTATATATTCCTTACATTTTTTTTTTTTTCCAGATCTATTTTGTAAGTAACCCTGTTAGAAATAGTGCCTCTAATCTCTGCTGACTTGTCTTCTCCACAACCCTCTACTTCACAAAGAGTTCTGAGAGCTTTCAAGTGTTCCACCCCTTGAAATACAGAAGCGCTTCTGTTGACAAATAAATAAATAAATTAGAAAACGTACTGAACATGACAAGAAAAACTTATTTGCTATTTCTGGTTAGGAGAAATAATTTAAATCTGTTTACTATTAAGTCTTTCACATTTTATATGGAAATGAAGAATCACCCACTCCAAGGTTACCTGCTGTTCACTCTACCATAACACCTACTCTTTCAACATTTGTTATTTGAGTTCACGTTCTGACTGTATTTTGCAGCTCATTTTAAAATGAAACGTAGAATGGTCAAGCTTACTGTCTCTTAGTATTAAAATTAAATAAAATAAACTGATGGATTAACTCCAGTCTGAGGAAATTGTAGTCACACACCTATTTTAGCAAGCAGAGAACATAAAAATAAATGCTCATAACAAACTGTCAGGTTATTGGTCCATTTCTCTCTGTCTCTCTTTTTAAAGTTGTAGCTATGATCTCTGCTGCTTTGCTTTCCAGATGTTTAGAAAATTTTGTTGTTTAACAGCCCATATACTACAATTGCCAGCTTATTTTTGTGTCATTATAGACTTTATCTTAACTATTTCTTCTCCCTTGCTAATACTGCTACTACAGCAAGCATATTTATAGACAGCTCTCTGCCTTTCTTATTGCAGTGGTGAATAAGCAAAGTGTTTTTAAACATTTATTGTAGACTAGAAAGTCTCCTGATCTGATTAATTGGCTTTGGTTCCTTTCTGGTTTATCTGGGAGATTTAAAATGATAGACAGTAAAAGATCACAGAACTGCCATCTCAGCACCAAAGCCACTCCTCATATTAGAACAGGGATGAATATGATATAGCCTTGAAAGACTTACAGGACTGAAGTTTTATGGAAAGTAAAGTATGGGATAGGCCCCTTTGATATGCAATGGCAACCCAGGGCAATGACTTACTCTGAACTCCAGCTGGAGAGAGATCCACAAGGACAACAAAACATTTTCAGTACCTGGTAGAGAAACAAAACAGTTGTCATGATATGATGCAGCCTAGTTCTGCACTAGTGTCAAGGCAATCTGAGATAGTTTTCATTGTAGGAACAAAATGCATACCAAAGATAGAAAATATCGGAAGTCATGTATTTTCTTGAATGGGCTATGTGCTGGGGACTGGTGGCAGCTTAACTACCATGGAAGCTGGGACCAAAGGCTGAGAACAGCAACATAAATATAGAAGGTTAAGGGCATGACTGAAAAATGTCTCCCTCTAATGATAAAGGCATAATACATAAATTCTGTGTTACATAATATTACATAATATTATTACATGTATTACATAAAATACATAATATTCTGTGTTACTAAATCCTTTTAAATGAGTTGAAACACAGTAGTAGCTATTACATTTTGTCATATCTTATTGTGTTGATGAGGCAGTAGACTAAGATGGAGTTAATAGTGCTGGAGTTTCTAGTTGCTTATAAAAATCAATGGAATTTGGAGAGTAACAAGTATTTTACTGGAGAACTAGCTGCAGATTAAATTGCATATTTTTTCTTCCAAGCTTCTATTGTCCTACTGATCCTATAAATGTTTGTAGTAAATATGCAATCAAAGCAAATTGCAAAAACATGAGAAACTGTGGGGAAAAATTCATTTGCATTCACATTTAATAAGGCTGTAAATCCTCTTAATGATCCACTGTTGTGGTTTAACCTGACTGGCAGCTAAACACCACACAGCCGTTTTCTCACCCTCCCTCCTACCTCTCTGGGTTGGGGGAGAAAAATGGGAAAGTGAAGCCCATAAGTTGAGATAAAGACAGTTTATTAAAACAGAAAAAAATTAATATCAATAATAACAATAATGATGGTAATAGTACAAATACTACTAATTTGTATGAAACAAGTGATCACCTGCTGACCAATGCCCAGCCTAACCCTGAGCAGTCTGGCCCCCCCACCCTGGCTAGCCCCTCCTATATATTGTTTAGCACGACGTCAGATGGTATGGAATACCCCTTTGGCCAGTTTGGGTCAGTTGTCCTGGGTTTGTCCCCTCCTAGCTCTTGCTGCACCCCCAGCCTGCCCACTGGCAGGACAGAGTGAGAAGTTCAAAAGTCCTTGGCTTGGTGTAAGCACTGCTCTGCAACAATTAAAACATCAGCATGTTATCAGCACCCTTCTTGTTCTAACCCAAAACATAGCTATTAGGAGGAAAATTAATTCTGTCCTAACCGAAATCAGGACAACAGTGATTCAGGCATTTGCTAATGTAAGAAGCATGCAGTAATGCCGGGACCCACTCTTTTTCTTATTGAAAATGATTCCAGGTTTGTTAGCCACTTTTGAGAGCTACTACTTACTTTCATTTGTATATTAAATAGTGGACAGTTATTGCATTCCTAGACAACCACTGAGTATTCCTTTATAGCTAAACTATAGAATAATGAATCATTCTCTGAATATGTTAAGCACACACTTTTTAATCCCTTTATAACTTAATTGGAACAGAAATCACATTTTTTTTGAAGTATTTTTCAAAAACTAACTAAAGTTCTGATATCAAAAAATGTTTCATCAAACAATACTTATTTTCAGAAGCTTATGATCTTTACAGAAAACTAGTTTATTTCCAGGTTATAAAATGCTTCAGAGATTACATGTATATTGTTTCAACTGGCCTGCACTGGTCTTTATTTGGCCCTTTTTTTTACCTGCATGTGCTTGGCATTCCCAGTTCACATTCTGGGAGCAAAATGTGTATAGGAGAATCGCTTTTGCTCCAGCTCAACCTGTGAATTAAGGCCTTACAGCCTTAATTCACAGATGCGCTAATTTGAAAGTAGAATCAAAGTCTGACAGGTGAATGTGTACTCATCATCAATGCAAAGTCATTAAAAAAAAAAAAAAAAGCTTTCTGCACTGTTTCAAAACTCTAGAGAGTGATAACTATATAAGAAAAAAAATTATAATTTGTTTCCCTCAGGGTCTCATATTTTCCCTCATGTCTAGGGAAAAGTCCACAGTGGGTCAGATTCAAGAAGACAATTACTTTGGCTGCAGTACAGTTGCTGCAGCTTACAGTGATACACCTCACAAGTGCCCAAATTTGGTTTCTTTTGTTGTTTTTCTGAAGATGGTGGTTCAAGAACTTCAGACTTTGTGGTTTTTTTGTTTGTTTGTTTGTTTGTTTGTTTGTTTTTTAATGTATACTAGGGCAAAATTTTCCCCCAGTAATGCTGAGTGTTCTTTCTACTCTTTATTTTGTTCTTCACCTGTGTAGTAGTTGCTGTCATAATGATGAAAGGAGAAGAAAAATATGCTCTAAAAATATTCAGTCTTGTTGTTTACATTACATGGCATTTTACACCAGTTTTTCAGGGGGCGGGGATGGGTGCTCAAACACCATAAGCAAAATTGCTACACTTCACATGTTAGTAAAGCTTGTATAAAAACAAAATACGCAGAATGGCTTCTCTTTATAGCCAAGTGGACAGTCTTTCTTACATTGCAAAAAATGTATTTTTGGTGTCCTCCAGGAGGAGTTGAGCTGTGATTAAAAGTTATTTTTAACTGACAACTCAGATCACATACAAAGACATCTACTGGCTTGGGTCACACATTGGTTGAAATGAAGTCACTCTGTGCTTCAAACAGTGGAACAAAGTATATTCCAAAGAAATATTTGAAAGCACGTTAAAAGCTTGATCTTGTCTCAATGATTCTGGTCTTAAAACGTCTGAATGTGCAGCAGATAGAGATTGAGGAAGGAAAGGAAAAGAAGAAAAAGAAACACATTTAAGAGCATTGCTGCAGTTTGCCCTTGTTTTCACTGACCATGTTCCCAATCTGCACCAAGGTTGTAGTCATGTTTTACTTCTCAGAACGTTGTTACTCTATTGTGCAGAACAATGATTCCATCCTTACATTCCCCTAAAAAATAGTAAACTGTTGTGTTAAAAAAAATTGGTTGATCTCACATCAACAGAAACTACTTGGAAAAATTTGCCACAAACATTGCAACAAAGCTATTATATCCTTTCATTTTATTTGCATATGTAATGATATTTCCTGGAGGGGCTTCTCGTTATAATTGTATTTTTAGTTAAAGCTGTTAGACAAGTCTCAGCTGTTATTTCAGTTTCTGGATCAATGGAGTCTAAGCAATTGATCAAATAGAGGATTGGATTTGAATTCTTCAGTACATAAAATATTAAACAAACAAACAAACAAGCAAGAGTATCTATTCCTTTGATTTAGTAAAAGTAATAGGAAAAAATATAGTTACTTTGCAAAAGTGCATTTCATTCTTGAAATACACTTGGAAATTTTCTCCCTGAAAAAAAAAAATATGTATATGCTGGGATATACTGGGATATGTGCTAGGATGCCTGATCAGAATTTTAGATGACCTGTGGTTTGTATCCAGGATTGGATGCTAATAACACTTTTTTATTTAATTATTTTTAGGTAACTTAAGTTGCCTGCAGGAAGATTTGGGAAGAAAAATGACCTCTGTAAATCCTAAATGATAATATGATAAATGATAACTAATGATATAACAAAAATTTAAGGAGTTCCATCAGCCAAAAAATTGATTGCAGTTTGAGATTTCATTTCTAAAAAAATACTTTTATCAAAATGTCAGTTTTCCAACAGCTTTCTGTTTAAGCCATAGTTTTGCAAATATTATTTAGCTTAGTAAAGAGAGGTTGCTCAGATTTGGATTCCATTCTAATTTAATTCCTTGTTCTAGTTGTTTATGAAAACTTCCTTTAGAGATGAGATTTCTTAGAATTAAGAATTAAAACTCTTGTTCTGACAAACTGGAAACTCTAGAAGAGTTAACGGTTCTTCCTGTTCATCACTCAGCACTTGTAATTGCATGGGTCTTATGAAATGACCAAACAACTCAGTGAAAAAAAATAGATGATAGAATATGATCTGTTTAGCTACTTTCCTAAAATATTTCCTCTGTTTGCTAGAGCAGTCAGAATCTTTTATATAAAATGGATTTTAAAGGAAATTAGAAATACAATTTCAGATCAAATCAGAATTGAATGTTTCTTAAGGTATAAGTATGCTCTTTTATTAGTCACTTCTTTAAAGTAGAGAAAATATCATTTTTAGTCTCTATCACTAGTTTTTCAAGGATTTTCTATTTTAAATGTTGTTTTGCACTTATTCCTTCAGCAACTGCTAATATACATTTTTACTGGGGAGGATTTTTATGTATGTAGGAAACATCTCAAGTATGGATTTTCTATTTTTGTTGACATATATAGTAATATGGAACAATTATATTTCAAAAAACAGTATGTGAATTTTCATACAGGTATGTAAATAGTGCAACATAGAGGACCTGTTTACTTGCAAAATAGACTTTTCTCATTTTATTCTACATGATAAATCTTAGCCCTTTAAAGAAAAGTCAAAGGTAACTGACCTGCATGAAAGGGCATGCAGCAATTATTTTCCTGAGGCTTAATAGGAAATAAAATATTTCAAAAGGAATGTGCTGAAATAATGGTCAGTTGAAGCAGGCAGAGTAGAGTCTGGATAACTTTAACCTGTAATATTTTTAAATAAATAATCACAGAAGACAGGACAAAATACATCTTTAGTGCTGGGATGGGTATATGCATTGACAATATTTTGTCTCACATGAGCACAGAAGTACAAGTAAAAAGAAAGAGGCACGTAAACTCGTTCAGGCTGCCAAACAGAAAGCTGATAATAGCTCCATTTTTGCTGCTACACAAACAGATAGAAAACAGTAGACAGAAGTTTTACTAGCAACCCATGTGTTGGTCTGTGGATTCATCTCAGATGAGTTAATTGTTCTAGTATGAAATCTAAGTTAGCAGCAGCACCTTTCCACTATAAGCCCTTTCACATTCTGCTTTATGGTTCATTTGCACAAATTACTTGCAGAACAGGAGTATGTCTACAAAGGTCACTGTTATAACTAATGATTTTTATTTTTTTTATTTTTATTTTTTCCCCCACAAACATAAATGCCATATGCAAATTTAAATGACCGTGAAGATGCAGTGATTATTATTCCTGGTTCAATTTGCTTATAGACCATGGTAATGAAGATATATGAATATATACACACAAATACACTAATATTTCAAAAATGCTTATAAGTAAGGTGAGTAGAGTGAATGAACATGAACGTCTTCTATTTAAAAAACATTTTTATTCTAAAAACTGAAAAGTTTTGGCAACAAATGTAGCTTAGGCTAAGTAAGCCACTTTCTAGTATTTTAAACCTCACATCTGAAAGTGCGTTTGTTTATTTGTTGTTGTTTTATTCTATTTTTTTTTTTTTAATTTATTTATTTTTCAGAAAACTATGCTCTTTGAGGAATGTTTGTATGGTCTAGTCTCTGTCTACTAATTAGTAGACATAGGTTCCTCATAAATATTTTACAGCTTAAATTGCTGTCCTTGCAAAAAGGGTTATAATTCATATTAACTCATTTAAAATGACTACTGATTAAAGTAAAAAGCAGCTGCAAAACAGTCTTAAATATATTTTTTTTCATTTTTTAAATATGATAAACTCCAAAGTTCTCACTTAATTGTAAATATATATATATTTTCCATCTTCTGTGTGCAATACCATTTATATAGAGCATTCAGTGGGTAATATTGAGTACTTGCTTGCATAATTTTACTATAAGAATATTTGGCATGCCATTCTACATCCTAAATCACCAGTCTTGATTCAGTCACAACTAAAAATATAGGAGATCATATTTGTGATCTTAAAATTCATTACATATCCTCTGCCCTAGCTTCAACTTTCTTATCCTTTCTTCCCCCCTTTCCTTTTCACAAAGTGGTTGTAGTAAACAGCCAAGGTGAAGGACACCTTCCCTCTTCCCTGAGCAAGGAATATGTCTTCAATATATGTTATGTGTAGTTAGTGTCTCTTAGCACACTGCAAAATCATGCTTTTGTTCTGAGATCCTTCAAAAGGTGCAAAAAAGCTGCAAGCATCTCTACCTGCTTTTATGCTACGATCCATAGCTTATTGCAAAAAAGAGGCTATTGTATCAGAAAATCTAAGACCATAAATAAAGCTGAAGTACTGGCTTTTGTCACAGCTTGCTACTGAATACTGAGAATGTATGCATTACACACTGCTAGCTTCTGCCATGTCTGCTCTAATGACCTCCTGGCTTTTGATACAGTAGGATGGCACATGCTGTATTAACCAAAATGAAACACATTTTACAACTGATGAATATTTTTTTCTAAAGCTGGACTTTCACCTTTTTGTAACATATGTACTGTAACATATTTATTAAAAAAGAATAGGAAAAAATAAACTTTTCTCATTCATGATGAGATGCTAAAAATCTACAGTAAAATTTCCTTATCATTGGACAATGTCCCTTCAAACTCATATGTTTGCTAATTCATTTCTCTTATTTTTTGACTATTATATTTTTAATGCATCTTCCAGTGCTAAGAAGTTTATCTTAAATGCATATACATCCTGTTCTCATGTGGAAAAAATCACTGTTTGAGATAGATGTCAGATATAGTTGATAATACATATAATTATTGTAAATCTTTTTCATCAGTGGGTTTAGCAAGCATAGATACCTTAGTACATCTTGAAAACATTAAATTCATCTGTTCATATTTTAAAAGTTAGTGTAGACACTTAATGGAGGGATAGGAAATGTATTTAAAAGGCAGCAAAACAGCTATTAACCAGTCATAATACATCTGTTTAAATCCATGATTGGTAGAAATACAATTTAATCCATGTTGTCAGTAAAATCTTTGGATAAGTAGGGACTTATCCATCAACTTCATCAGTTGTTAGTTCTAATGATTTTTTTTTTTTTTTTTCTGGTCTGAAATATTTGTATTTTGCAGAGTAGGAAGCAAATGGTGCAGAGCAATGATATTCTTCCTAATTTACTGAAATGCAACATCCTAGTTTAGGGAAGTAACTGCCCTTAGAAAGATAATTTTTAAGGTTCTTGTTGAAGAAGTTCCTGAAGCATTTGGTGTGAACCACAACCTGCCATGATTGAAGGATATCTTTTCAGGTCAAAAGTAATATCAAGGTTAAAGCCAAGGAGATAGCAGAAAATATTTAGAAGAATTATCACAGAAGCAGAATAACTATCATTTATCATTAATGATACTAATGATATTATTTAGCACCCACTGTGGACATTGGAAAGCAAAGGTGACAAAAAATAGTAGACTTGGCAGTGGGAAGAACCAGAAAAGTTTTTGTTCATTAGAGGGTCTTAGTTTAGACCTGAACCAGTCAAGAAGGAATTAGGTACTTATATGGCAGAGGACAATATTTCTTTCTTCCAACGTACTCTGAAGAATTAAAGGACAATCTGTAAGCAGGAAAATAAATAAATAAATAAATAAAAACAACAACATAATAAACAAAAGAAATGTAAAAAAAAAAAAAAAAAAAGGTCGCTTAAATTCCAAAGGAGTTTCAGTCCTTTGCTCTGGTGAAACTAAAATAAAATAAAATATAGATATTTAATAATTTTATTATCGGTATTCAGATTATGCTAGGCAAGCTGAAGAGTAGGTAGGAAACCTTTTGAGAAGTCCATGCTTCTAGCATGTTTTTGAAAAAGTAATCAAGCCAAACAAATAAATGCAAGTAATATTCAAAGGCATTCAGAAAGACATTTCATATGTATGTTACAACGTATGTTTGTTACTGTAACATACTGTTACAAGTATGTTACAACGATGTTATATTTCACATTGACATCAAAAAGGGTAATTTTGCTCACTAAAAAAAAAAAAAAAAAGTTATTCTTAGGTTAAAATTTTGCTTTGAAACCAACAAAAATGACACTTAAAAACTCTTTAAAGTGTTTTACAGTTTGTTAAAGGTTTCATATTTGTTTCATATTTGTTAGATTTTTCTCTTGGGATAAAGATTGAGTTTCACCAATATATACAATCTCTGTATCAGTCCCCCTAATACAACATGACAGCTCACAGGAAACATTCCTTGGAGAGAAATGTTACAGAGTATTAGAGGATTAAAGACTAAAATGATTCACTGGAGTTGACAGACCAGTTATTTTTAAAACAGCTTCAGATAAGTTTTAAAATGCAAGAAATGCCCTTGCTGCCAAAATCTGTCCTATGTTAGTTATTTCAGGCATGTGAGTGACTTGATTTCCATTCTTTTTCAAGGCATTTAATTAAGATGTTTTTATTTTATAAAATTAAATTTCAGAAAGGGATGTTTCTGACCCTTCTTGGAACAGGAGGGCATAGCCTAGTCTGTTAAGAATTATTTAGGTTTGGGCAGAGTTCAAATTCACAGGTAGATATTTCCCTATAACTGATTTTACAGAATGTAATTTTAGCTACATACCACCTAATTTTGCTTCTTATCTCAGAATAACATCTTCTCCACGTTTATACATATATATACATATATGTATATACGTATATATATGCTTGTATGAAACCTTTCTTAGCCAAGACAATAGCTATACATACAATAACTAAATACTACAATCCGTGGAAGTTAATATTTCAAGTTTTTGTTTGTTTGTTTTGTTTTGTTTTTTAGAAATCCAAAAGATTGCATTCACAATAATTTCTATGAAATAAAGCCACTATTGTAATCATTACAGTTGATTCCATTGAAAAATTATAGCTAATTTGGTTGGGCAGCCTATGAAGAGATAAAATCTAATTTGTTGGATATATTATTTATAGCAAATAATTTTCCTCCATTTCAATGATGTTATTTAATAATTTCTTACATGCTGCCTTAAAACAGTGAATCTCCTTCTTGTGGTTTCTTTTCCCCATACTCTTTGAAGTTTTACTGCAGTTCTAGATGGCTTGTCATGGCCTTTATTTTTGCATACAACATTGTCAGTTCTTGGTACTTTTTTTTTTTTTTTTTTTTTCCAGCCTTTCTTATTTTGAATTTTAGGAAAGATTGGTTCAGAGAGCTATCTTTTAAAAAAAAGAAACAAAGCATCAGAAAAGCATCAGTGATTGGATGCTTTTAGGGTCTTAAATGCAAATTTCTTTATGTCATTCTTCTATGTGAGCTACTAATCTAAAAAGTCTTGCATGACTGTGGAGGAAAAAGGAGACATTTCTTGTCTGAGAAAAGAAATGTAGGCAGTCTTTTTTGATAAGTCTTCTACTTCCCTACAACGTCCAGGGCTCTATTTTCTTACTAAATTTGTTTAAATCTGCTTTTTCAGTAAATCTTGAATTCAGACTGTTACAGCCATGTTAGAGAGCCATTCCAGCACTGATGAATGAAGTGGGAACAAAAGCTAGGGACTGCTCCTTCTAGCAAACTATATGTGTCATTTTAGTTTTCTATGGATGTTAAAGGAACAAGGAGTAACACTGATGGCTTTAGCAGTCAGCAAAGTAGATCTGTACTTGCCCTTCTACCCAAGGACTCTGGTGGATTTCTGCTCTCTGAAGAAGGTGCTGCTCTGCTGCTCATCTTGTTTCTCTCAAAGTACCCTCGCTGGCATTGTATGCATCCTTCCATTCAGTCAAGGAGGTGTAGAGGTAGTATTTTGATCTCAAAGTTTCATGGCAGTTCAGGCTGCTTGGAAATTCTGGTAATTGTTCATCTTGTGCCATTTCATTTATATTAGTATCAAATATTACAGAACTATTAAATGTTTATTATTTGTTTATATATATTTTTTCTCTCTCTTGTCATTCAGACTTTCAAGTTTCAATCACTTGGAGGGAGATCAGTCCCACTGTATAATCATTAGCAACTTTCAAAGGTGTGTGGATTAAGTAATTGTTTTTGTCAGTTTATTCATGCCACAGGTCTGATCCACACTAGAATTCATGCAAGTGCTTATGCATGCCTGGAAGTGATCCACTGACTAAACATGGAAGTCTAAACATGACTAAAAGAAAAGTTGCTTTGCTTTGCATAAGCTTAGGCTATTATGGTATTTCTGCTGTCTTAAAGATGGCAGATGTGCCTCAGTGTTTTGGAAAGATTGACTCAACTGAATGGTTCTGAGCAGAAATCAGGTTCATATGCTACACCAACTCAGCAGAGTAAAAGTCTGCACGTTCATGTAACGAACACACAAACCAGATGTAGCCCCCATAATTGCAAAATTGCATGACAAATTGCAAGTTACTAAAAAGCTCTTTGTAGGAGACCAAAAGTACATGGTCTTAATATCTGGTATGGTTTTCACTATGAAAAGTGGTGCTAGAAAACATTAAAAAACAAAAGTCTCGGTGTCAGAGTAAGGCTTGAATCTTTACTGCTGCCGAAATCAAGCAAATTTCATGTCCAACATTCTTGCAGCCCACAACAATGCAGACTAAGCTGTCTGTGGCTTTTTTTCTTTTTTTTTTCCCAAGAAGCTACTGAATTCCTTGCTGCTATAAAGATGGAAGACATTCCTCCAGTCATTTAGCATAGAAGATGATACTGCAAAGTCCTGTGTTCAGTTGTGACCTTTTTTACAGTGTTCCCTATTGACCTATTTTTGGGCAGTGGTTCAAAGCAATCTTAGAGGACTTACCATACCAATCTAGGTGCAGTGATGTACATGTAAAAAAACAGGGTTGTTCTTTCTATATATTACTGCCCAGGTAGTGAGTCCTAATTATTTTTTTCTCCATAGGTAGCAGTAGCAGAGCTGTGGTAATGAATCATTTGCCATCTGAAACAACCCCACTGCAATGGTCCATTTTCCCTCTGAAATGACCCCTCAGCTCCCTCTTGCCTCTGGCATGTGATTCTTTATGGGTAACATATCCATTACACTTGGTATCCTAGGTCCTGTGTCAGGTACTGCTTTCACATAACTCTGCCCTTGTCACACACTCAAATGAGTTCTTCAAAAATGCTGGAATAACTAGTGTGACATCTTTTTAATGGTTAATCTGTATAGTTTGCTTAAATCCTGCTTAGTTCCAGTTATTTCCACAGTTCTTAATATTTTTGATTTGATAATCTTGGATTCAAAAATGAAGTGCTGGGTGGGAGAGAAAATGCTATTTAGAGTCTAACTGAAAAAAATATATTTCTTACCAGCTGTTATGAAACATTGGGATGTTTCCATCATCATATTCTAGTTTTAACGATTGAGACTGAAAACCACTGTGGAGATTAATAAAAACTCCACTTCTTTTGTACCTAATATTTAATGAATTGCATCTGTTCAGCAGTTAGGGAAACTGCTAGGTTAACAAAAACTTGTTTTCTGTGGATTGTTTTGAAAGTTCAGTCTGCCATAGCAGTTATCACAACTTGTGTGTCTAGAAACACTGAATCAGCCTGCAAATCTGTCATTCAGCTGAAAAAATAAAGTGGAAGATGACAAACCTTTTGAAACAGCACGATTATTTATGAAAGCACAGATTCATTGAATTACTGGTACTGTTTTACCTTTCATCTAGTGATTTTTTTCTTGTCAAGAAGAGAACATTTGTTATAATTTGTTACTTCTTATTTGGCTTCTTAACTGCCTTAATTTTAAATGGAATACAGTCATCTGCTTGACTGACCCATCTTCCTCTCCTATTTTAAATATGCTATATATATAATTTATGACTCACTGAATATGCTAAATCTTGTGCTTTTAAAACTATACTCATGGTTATTGCTTTGGACACGTCTAGATACAAACATTTCACTGCTGATTGATAAGAGGCAATCTAATGAGTAAAATGATTCGAGATCACTTAGGCTTCTAAATAGGGAAAGTATTAATTTTAAATGTAAAATAAATAAACTATGGGAGAAAGTTAAAATACTGTTCACTGAAAATTATGGCTATTTCAAATTTTTGAGGCATTCTATCAATCTAGAAATATCTATACAGTGAGAGCACTACAGCCAGCAGCTGTTCTGTGATTTACTTGGAAGTTGACTCTAGTGATTTGTGATGTAGTGTTTCACCAAACAAAGCTATTGAAAAATTCTAAGCATTTACACAACTCCTAATTTCTAGTTATGAATCCAGGTAATTTGCCACTAGCTTGCAGTCTGCAAAGAGCTACGTCTGTGCCCATCTGCATGAAACTCAAATTAAACGAATAAGAGCTATATTTTGAGTGTGCAGAGCTAAGAGCAACAAGGGACTATAAACATTAGAGACCTAATTACACCACAAAAGCTTTTGCAAGGTTCAGGCTGGTAAATGTTTGCTGAACTATGATAGGAAAAATGACTTTGGTTGCCTGGCAACTAGATTGCACAAGCTACTTTGGTGGAAAATCTTTGAGTTTGATAGCAAATTCAAAATGGACATTTCACATGAAGAGAATAAAAATGTTTCCAGAATCTTTAGGCAATGAAAAAATTAACTACATGTCATTCCAAATTAAAATGGTAATGTGTCTAGGAATATTAGTGGGGCTAGGAATATTTATTGGGAAAAGAGCAGCTAGTTAATATGGCTTAAAATCTTGTGGAAAATGATGACTTGGCTTAACATATTCAAAGATCCCTCATTCCCCAGTTTCAGAAAACTAAATTGCAGCAGCCTAACTCTGTCAGATGCTGTGCACCCAACTGCAGTGGCACTTGCTGCTTCCCTAATCTTCAGAGCAGTTCCCTATATCCTTGAGAAAGAAGCATCCTGAGATGTCCCAAGAATGCACTGTGCTATTTGTATCATACTGGATGTGTTAGGTTAATATATTTACCATGGCTGACATTGCATCTATCACAGGTAAACTACTTCTGTTTCTTTTTCTTCATATGACAGAACTTTCTTACCATACAAGCTCTCTTCTCATCCAGTGCAAACCAGGAACATTTATTTGAGTAGTATCCTCTTATATTTTTTTCTGTTACACACGTTAATCAAATTCATGATCAGTTTATTTATTGATTTATTTTAATCTGTGGACAGCATATATCAAACAAACAAACAAACAAAAACTCTGGATCCCTCTGTGGGTGCTAGGAGATCTGGGGAAGATAATATTAGGTTCAGCACAGTGAAGTAGATCAGGACCATGGGATATTAGTTGGGACACCTGCAGTACCATACAGAACGTAAATTCACCAGATGATTGTGTAACAGCGATTTCCAGTTGTGTCCAGTGAGCCCATGAGTATGTGGGTCCTATTCTCTTCCTCCTCCAGAGCCCCAAATACATACAGTTCATGGGCTTAAATTGTAAACTGTAATACTGCTACAAGCTTTGTCCAATTTTACTACAAGTCTTCTAGATCTTCCAGTGGAGGTTCGTTTTTGCTAGAAAATGAGATAGAACATTTTTTCGTTCTATTTGCTAATACATAACACTATTTTAACTAAAGCATGAGTTTATTGGTCTTTTTTGCTGCAGGAATGTTAAACTTGTAGCTTATGAATGGGAAGGGGTGAAATATATGCCATTTGTGGAAAAGCTCACTGTACTACTACTCCTGTCCAGAATATGGAAAGAACTCTCATAAAACTGTAAGGCAATGAAAAAGTGGAATATTTCTGGGCATTTCAATGTGTTTTGTATGTTAGATTGCAGCCTCTGGTTCCTACAAACATTTGTGAATTCCAGTTACTTGTAAAGGGCCTGTTCTGCCTTAGTTTGCAGGTTATAGCGTTTGTAAGGGTGGGAAGAAATTATATTATATATTAGTACATGTACTTAGACTTATAATGAAAACTAGTCATTATAGAGATAAAATTATGATAGGATAAGACATAACTTCTACTCATTTGAAAATTTTGATATAGGAAATTTTGCTACAGGAAGCTTACTATTGTCCCCTCCCCATGTGTTTGTTTTGTAGCTCTATCTTCTGTTAAATATTAAAGCATCTTAAAGTTGGATTGTAGAGATTTTAGAACAGTTAGTGCACAACAGGTCAGCTAGCCTTCTTTCTGCTCAATGTAATGAGCTATAACTGCAAGCTGATGTTCAAGAAAAAGCTATCCAATTCTAAGATGTGGATTAACTTTTTTTTTTTTTAAATACAGGATTAATAGACTGTAAAATTCTAGCCTTATTCCAAATTCTGTAAATAGAATCTATATAAACTTTCGATTTTAAATTGAACAATATTTCTCTTAATTTAAATACCTGAGGCAGCTACAGTGTGCTAATAATTACCTCTGTTTCGGTTTGTGGGGCAAACTGACTCCTGTAATTAAGATAGTTTCTAAAATGCTCTGGGAGCTTTTGATAAAGGTATTTTAAACTTTATAGTTTATCTTCCTTCCAGATTGGTAGTCAGAAAGAAAACGTAAATGTTTTTACTTATATTTATATGCTATATTTATTTGTTTTTAAAGCATGAGGAACTGTTTTTCCTTATTTTAACCTAATCTTTAATTTAAAGTAGCAATCCCTTCTAGCAAGTAGGTACTTTAAATAGATGTGCAGTTCACAAGCCAATAAAAAGCAGACTATATATGTGTTGTTACAGATAATCCAACAGAATGAGCTTTTAATGATTAGATTTGTCTGATTTAAGTGGCTTATCACCCACTTTAAACGATAGCCAAGTTTATCAAAAATCACAGAATAAGTTGGGTTGGAAGGGAACTCTGGATGCCGCGTTATGCTGCCCAATTTTACTGGGTTTACATGACAAAATGTTGGCAGGGCCTGCAGCAAGGGCTGTCCCATGCCAGCCACAGCTGTTTCCAGATGGCTCTAAAAGCCCACTACAGGGCATGGCTGGGTGCAGCAGCCACAGGTGGGAGACTTTGGGAAAACTATCTAATAATATTATCTCGGAACACATTTATTTATTTATTTATTTCCCAAAATTGGTTTTCCACACTCAATCGGATCATAACTTTCCACACACTTTAAGTCTCTGTCTTCCATGTATCTTCCTTCCATTCCTCCTCCAGCAGTTACTTGTCCAACAATACAACACAGTAGGCCCAGTAGTTGATTTTGAGGACCCCTTCTGCTTTCCATGCCATTAGTGAGCTGCTGCTGCTATGTCAGGGAAGAAGGAGCAGTGCATACACCATGCAAGTGACAGAGAAGTTTACCAGAGGGTGTCAGGTCCTGGGCTGCCGTGTGGTTTCACTGGAAAGCACAAATGGCAGTGTTTGACCAGAATTTCTACACTGAGCCTCTTTCAGTGTTTTATTTAACATTTCCCAGCCATGTGTCATGGGGGTTAAATAGACTGTTCGCCACATGCTGCAGCTTGTTTATGCTGAGTAGGAAATCCAAATATACTGACACTTTGAGACAGGTGATTAAAACAGTTTTTGTTTGTTTGTTTGTTTGTTTGTTTTGTGATTAAACATCAGCTGGGCTGTGCCTGCTAACAGCCAATGAAAATCCAGTTAAAAAATCAAATTTGGTAAGAAGCTCTACAGTTTATGAATAGAAGAAGCCTAATGTTCAGCAACATTTAGAATTCAGAATGATAATACAAGAAGCTCTTTTACACTTATTGGAAAACTATTTTGAAAACCACTGTTAACAAAAACTGTTAAATTTTATTTTGTGGGCATTACAGCTGAGAAGTGCACATGTGTTTCTTCACATTAAGTGTCTGAAATTCTTTAAATCCAGTATTAAAGCTAGCAGGTAAAATAGATTTGTAGTTGTTTTGAGGAGAAAGGGAATTCTTGTAGCCCAAACCTTGTATATCAAATAAAGAGAAACTGCAACATTGTCCTTCAATAGCCAAGGGAAGTGGTGTTGTGCAGGGACATTTAGACAGTTACAGAATAATACTAAAGGGTTATATAGAAAAGAACGCAATAAACTCACAGTAGACTAGAGCAAGATGAGTTAACTTTGCATAGTACTTATTCAGGTCTGTGTCCTCGCACTGGCTAATTATGCCTTACTCTCTGAAGTCCATGACCCACCAGGAGAGGCTCAGGGTATTGGGCTTACTTAGGCTAAAGAACAAAAGGTGAGGGGGAGAAGGGATGTGCAATAGGAACATAATGAAGCCTTCTATTGCCTATGGGAAAGTTATCAAAAAGATGGAGTCAAGCTCTTTACAGATATGCATAACTGGAACCAGAGACCTTCTGAGGTTTCCCCAGCCTGAACAATTTCAATTCTTTAGTGACTCTATCCAGTCTTTTCTGTGTTTAAATAATAGCAGCTTTTAAGGAAAATTAGCTCTGCTTTATAATGGTTTCTAATATTTTCCTTCAGATAGGAATCATTTGTGGCTGACTTTGTACCTGTGCTGAGAAGCTGTGCAAATATACAGCTCTCATTTAAAATGTACTATGGCTTCTCTGATTTAGACACATTCATGCCTTTAAGTTGCAGCCAAAGTCAGCTTTTACCTTGTACTGTGCTGCTTTTTATAAGCTCCTTTGCACAAAGATGTTGTGATTTTTTTACATGCTGGGAAAAAAAAAAAAAAAAAAAAAAAGAAAAAAAAGACTCATTCTTGACTGAATGTATTAAAACTGATGCCATGAAGGTTTCATTTGGTCTAAAATGAAGTGTTTTGTATCTGCATGCCTGTAAGTAAACATGCGGACTGAGGGATGGATTTGCAGGAGGCAGTGGTGATGGAAATTAGTTGAAACAAAGGGGTTTTTTTTATTCATATATCCAATACAAAATTCTTTTCACTGGAACCAGTAGAACAGTGGAATGGGTTGCCTATGCAGGCTGCACAGCCTCCATGCTTAGGGGTTTTTGAGGTCTGACTAACGCACTGAGCAACCTAGTCTCATAGCTGACTGAGCTGGAGGCTTGAATAGAAACAACCTTGACTTACCTTCAGTCTAAATTATTTGATGACAATGTATCCATTTTATCCAAAGGTTAACCTAGA
The DNA here is from genome assembly GCF_047663525.1 of Anas platyrhynchos. NCBI lineage: Eukaryota > Metazoa > Chordata > Aves > Anseriformes > Anatidae > Anas > Anas platyrhynchos. Next base: position 87,403,625 of record NC_092588.1, on the reverse strand, counting down.
TAGGATTGAGAATGACCCCACTGTTGTATCAATGGTAAATGTAGATGACAAGCCATTAAGTGCCATGCTATATAATGGTCTGGACTCTGGAGGTTTCACGACTGGTAACACTGTGATTTCATTAAATTAATTAAACAAATAAAAGAGGCTGTGAAGTTAGCCTCTTTGGTTTTACTCTCTTCATTATTTAAAAAGAATAGGAAAAATGAGAGAGAGTATATTATGGTGGCTACCTAATAGGACACACCATATATTCAGTATTTCAGAGTGGGAATTTTAAGTCCTTACAAGACAGAATGTGCTCTCTTCCCAACCCCAGAAAGTAGTATCTATCCCTCCCTCCCACAGTTTTAGACAGGAACATGCCTGATATTCTGATATTCTTGAGGCTCCTTATGAGATTTCTTCACCATGCCTACAAAAGCCATATTTGTTCTAATCTGGATGTTTTATTTCTAATACCAAAAAATCTGAGGGCTTAAATGAGAAAACAAACAAAACCAACAACAAACAAACAAACAAAAAAAAATGTGAAAGATTGGTAACAATAACATGTTATAGTAGTGCTCATAACAAAACAAAATTCTGTAAAAAGATCATTGTATGAGAGCCAAGGAAACAGCTGTAAGGGCAGGACAAATTAGCCCCTATAAGGTTTTATTAGTAATTGTGTATATGAGAAAGAAACATTCTTATGACTCTGTGCCTGGGGAATATTTAAAGAGGTGGCAGTGTTGGAGGCATCAGGATCAACTGATGCTTTCTACACGTGGAACCCTGCAGTGCAAATATGGTATCTCTTTTCAGTTCAGAAAACAGGACTGCAAGGAATTTTCATTGTGTAGACAAATATAATATGGCATGATAAAATAGTCCACTATAAAAATTATTTGATCAACATACTATTTAGCAGTGATGTAGTTGGGAAACAGTAAAACTGCAAGTAAATAATACACTAAAAATAATGTAAATAATACACTACTTAGCATATAATTGGAATTCTATTAGCATAGAACTCCTTGAAGGAGCGGCACACTTCAAATGATTCCTGATTCAGGCAATAATAGAGTGCTTTCATCCAACTTAATACAAGAAAGGTGTCGGAGAAAACTGATGGGAGGGAGGGGAATAAGAACTCATTATTTGAGATAAAGACAGCTTAATAGGAGTGATGATGATACTAATGATAAAAGAATGTACAAAGTATGTGGTGAAAAATGCAACTGCTTACCACCTGCTGACTGATGCCCAGCCCCTCCATGGGCAGTGGACCCACAGTTTTATTGTTCAGCATGATGCCATCTGGTATGAGATACCCCTTTGGCCAGCCTGGGCCAGCTGTCCTGGCTCTGTCCCCTCTCAGCTTCTGGTGCACCCCCAGCCTACTCATTGGTGGGGCAGCACAAGAAGCTGAAAAGTGGCTCTGTGTAAGCACTGCTCTGCAACAACTAAAGCATTGGAGTGTTATCATCATTATTCTCATCCTAAATCCAAAACACAACACTGTACCAGCTCTACTAGGAAGAAAATTAACTCTATCACAGCCGAAAACAGGACAGACACACTCTTGTAAGGGGAAACTGAAGAACTTGGGCTGAGTTCAAAGCTTAATCGCTTAGATCTTTTTATAGCAAAGCATTGCATGTGTGGTTCTGAGTGTAATAATGAAAACTGATCCTAAGCATTCATCATTAGACTTTCAGATGAGAACATGATATTTTTTTTTCCACATTAGTAATTAGTCACCAGGAAGTGGGTAAGCATTCCTGAGCTAAATGAAGTCTGAATGACTTCAAACCATATCAGTATATATGAAATACATACATATATATGAAATATCCTAGAAAAAATTTTGTTGACATTGAAACCAGACAGTCATGGGAAGGTTCAATGGACATCAGCTGTCTGATTATTTTGCCTTGAGCTACATGCTCCCTTTTTATTTATGCAATTAATTTGTCATGTAACTTCAGTTCTAATCACATTTTTGTTGTTATTTGCCAAGATGAGTGATTTTTTTTGTTTGTTTGCTTAGCTTCACAAACAACTTATAAGTAGAAATTTTGACTGTGACAGAATGCAACTTTTATCCTGTTCTACATCCCAACAGCAACATTTTCAAACATGCAACTAACATGAAATGGAGTTAAAAAGCAGTTAAAGCTACATTGGTTCACAATTACAATTTCCAGAATAACAGAATCATGAGAAAGCTGTGATTAGACAAACAGGCATTGTTTGGTTATGACTCAATTGTAGTAGGTGGAGATCAGAGTGGAACGTACAGAGTTTGCCATAACCCAAAAAGCCACCGAGTTGACCTGTTGCAAGACTGTAACAAGACCAGCAACAGTACACAGTGGGAAGGGGGGAAGAGTTTTTGTAAAGATATTTTCTATTTCTGTTCTTCCTTCTCTAATTACCAAGTTTGCTATTTAAGACATTAACTATTCTACTTTATGTTCCAGTAAAACATTACTTTTGAAATTGAAAGCCTTTCATTTGTGTCTAAAAGATGATCCTGCAAGAGAGAGCTAACTATAATAAGGTCTAGAGAGACCAAGTGCAAAGATTTTCTTCACTCAGATGTCTGGGAATCTGAAACATAGGTTGATATAATTAAATCTTATTTTTTATAACTTTCTTTTAGTGTGGACTATTTTTCATGATTATGATTTTTATTTTTACGTACTGAGAATTATCACATCTTTCCTATATATATATATGTTATCCCTCACTGAAATGAAACTGATGTTACAATCCTTATGTATAGATAAATGATATTTACCTGTTTTTTGAACATGAATGACCTCTTGTCCTTCAGAGGAAAAATGGAAAAGTATATATTTTTCATATTACAGGTGAAATAAATATAAAAACATTTTTAGTCTCTGCTCTTTTATTCAGATTGCATATGCTTAGCTTTAATATAGTTAAATAACCTAATTGACTTCAGTGACTTTTACAATAGTGTAGCTATTCTTAGCAGTAGGTTTAATCATTTACTTTTGATAATCAAAGCTCTTTGCATGGCTGATGGTCATTACACATCTGATTTTCAATAGAAGGTGTCTGTTAGCTTGATAGAAAAAAAAAAAAAAGCTCTTGCTTTTTGAAGCAAACACATACTGCAAGAGAAGTTCTAGCAAAGGCACTTTCATAGTGCGTTTTTAATTGAATTATTCAGAGCTTATACTATAGAGGGGGAATATGAAAGAGAATATGCGGGTGGATGTGAGTAAATTTAACAACACAAATACGTAAATGTGTTCACTTTAAAGACCTGTCACATGTCATTATTCTAAATATATGCTTTAAGAAATTTTAATATTTATTTGTGTGACTTTGTCTTGGAAACACTTATGTTTCAAGTGTTTTGTTTTTCATTTTCAATTTAGAAGACTTGGGTTTAGTAATTAAAACTAAATTAGAAGGGAATAAGTTTAACTCAAAAGAAAAAAAAAAATGCTCATTTTACAGCTTTATTAGACACCATTTTCCTTCACCCTGCTTTTCCTCTATGAGCTGCAGCACTCCCTGGAAGCAAGACTCCTCTACCACAAAGCACCTCCTACTGCTCTGTCTTTCATGTTTCCTCTGCTGTTTCTCCCCCTTTCTTCCTTTCTTTCTGCCAGCTGCTGGGCAGCGCTGTGTCCTCCCTTCCCCAGGCTGTCCCTGAGGCGAGGCGCCACCATCTTGGCTGCTGGGCCCAGCCGTGCCCTGCCCTGGGGCTGTTGAGCAGCCCTGGCATTGCCCCACGCAGCAGCCCTGCAGTGCCCCACTGCCAACACCTTGCTCTTTACAACCAATACAGTCCTACGTCCAACACAGGCATTGCCTGTATAATCACAATTCTCTTTGCCGTGTAACAAGAGAAACTTTTCAGGAAACTTCACCTCTTCCATACTCAGTCTTCCCAGTTTATGTTCACCATGTAGTTGGATTAAACACTTGTTTCTACAGGTAGATGTATGTATGTATATATGTGTATGCATGTAAATGTGTTCTTGAGTGTGTGCATACACCTAAATGAGCTGATTTTGCAGGCCACAGGAGTGCTGTGGCTGGAGCCACGCCCTGGCACTTCTAAGCCCATGTTGTTGTTAACGCTTAAAGCAGGAAGACACTGCCACTCTCACAGGGCCTGGGAGGACTATCCATGAGGCAGTACCACCTGGTGCATCTCTGTTATAAGACCTCGGTAAATCGTGCTGTTGAGTGTCTTGAAATTTAGTCTGAGTAAAAAATTGCATGCCTTCGCCATCAACAAAAAGGAATGTATATATGTATGTAGCAGTATACACACACGCTACTGTGGGAAGTATTCAGAGACACTCTCAAAAACCCACAAGGGAACAAGCAGGAGATGTGGGATAAGGCCTGTACTTGCATACATGTAGTTTGGCATAGATGGCTATTAGATTTTTTTTTTTTTTTTTTTCCTGTTAGGATCATTTCATTTAAGAAAGCAGTAAGGTTAAGGTTAATCTATAGTTTAGTGGAAACAAACACTGCAATACAAAGATCTGTAGTCTGGTTTTGGAAGTGACATCCCAGATTGGGGTGGAACAGAATATATGATTTGGTAAAAAACAAAACAAAACAAAACAACAACAACAACAAAAACAAAAAACAAACAAAAAAAAAAAAAAACAAAAACAAAAAAAAAAAAAAACAACTGCATTTCTCCATATCAAATGCATACATAGTGGACTCCACTACTAGCAGCTATTCACATGGTGTTTGATGCAGATACTGTTTCACTCTGTTGCATAAGACAAATATATAGCTATTAGTTTACAAACACTGAATTTTTAAACAGAGCTGTCAACATCACTTTCAGAGTATGTCACCCATCACCAGACTTTGAGGAATCAAGTTTGCTTTAAAAAGCTGTTCTGAAAGCAAAGGCCACACAATAAAATTAAAAATGCTTCTTTTCTACTTCATGTAAATAGGAAGGAAGAAGCATCGGTAGTCTCTTGTATTTCATATTCCAATCTTTAATTGCCATTTGATCATAACTTTGTATAATTTCATTTCAAGATAGGTCTGTTTTCAGAGCAATTCAATAGATTTCCCTAAGCTTGTGTCAAAGTTCCTATGTAACCAGGTAGTACAGGAGTTTTACTCAGTGTCAGCTATCTAGCGTGTATCACCAAGAATAACTTTTTTTTTTTTTTTTCCCCCTTCTCAATTTTCTATCCTTTTGTCATATAATTTTATCCCCATACAGTTAGGTCAGTAGAAGGATCTCTTTTTGCAGCTAATGAAGTTTAGATGCAGATCCTCTCTTCTTCTTCTGACATTTAGCAGATGTGAGAAGCAAATGAGTTATTCACTGCCCCAGATGTACACTACATTTTCCTTTCAGCCTGAATACCTAGCACATGACAATCTGAATTCTCTACCCATGTTTTCTCCAAGCACATAAGACCATTTCACATGTTTATATATTTACATTTAACACAGACCAATCAGAAGCAAGTATTGGAGAAAATATGTTCTTTTATAAGATTGCATTCTTACTCTCTTCAATATGCTAGTTATTGTCTTTCAAACAAATGTTTGAAAGATGTTTTAGTGAAAATAATTATTTTTTTATTTTGACCTGAATTTTGTTGAAGCTTGGTAATTAACAAGAGCACAGAAATTCACAGATAAAACAAAAACATTCCTTTTCAGGAACCTGGATGTCATTATCTTTGATTGTTAAAACACTATCAGAAAGGCTTACTAAATAGAATTTCAAAGCTTTTTGTGACATTTAGTTAGCTTCTAAGAAGTTATCAATATTTTTTGTGACAATGCACAACATGTGTATGGTTGCAATATTCAATAGTGACGTGTTTTAATGAGGGTGTAAGACATAAGTTTTGTAAAGAAATATTCATCTTACTGGTCAAACATAGAAGGCGGAGAGCATTAAACATGCTCTTTAAAGTTATTACTTGTTCTCATATAGTAAATTACATTTGTAAAATGTGATATTTATATTAAACATGGGTAATAGCATATATTAAATTTGATTGCCCGGGGTATCTTAATACTAGCACCAAAATCTGTCTTAAAAATATCAGAACACAATTATTAGCTTGCTACATTTTGTTATCTTCTGTGACTCACTGCAGCAGTAATTCTCTGTACAATATGTTGATGTACTGTTTTGTCAAGAGAGTTCTAACAGTATAAATTTAATCTTTGCTATCACTAATAGTTGTGCTGCAAGGCTATGCTTATACACAAATTTTTTTTTCTGAGTAAGATGAGGTATTCCTCTAAGTGCAAAACTATGATCATGTATGTACGAGTATATATGGATTCAAATGCTACATTTAGGTTGGAATATATAAAGAATGGGATAGTTTGTCATCTATCCATGCAGCTCCAAATGTGTCTTAATAATATTGCAGGTGTTTCTCCTAGCTGTTTTTGTTTGTTTGTTTCTTCTCTTGTTTACCCTGAAGATATTCTATTAAGTGATGACATTTTAGGATGTATTGTTTGATTTGCTTTATTATGGTGGTATCAGATACTTTTTGATAAAGAAAAAGGTGGTTTACCTTGTAATCACAACATAGCTGATACGTTAAAGTTATTTCCAAGAAATAATTATTAAACATTAATACATCCCCCCTCCCTTTTTTTTTGGGAGGGTGGGGGGGGGGGTCGTGGGGGAGGTATTATTAGCAGTTTTAAATTTTAGAATAAAACAAATAAAATATGCAGTGGCTTAAGTATATTGTTTTGGTTGAACATTCATTAAAACATTCAAGATATGTGTTAATTTGTATAAGTGGTTTGCATACTATGGCAAATTTGCAAAGTATACTTTTCTCAGCACAGGACAGAAAATGTGGTAAGATAAGAAATGCTTCTTAACATATTCTGAATATCAAAACATAGGTATCATTCTAAATACACGATAGTTCGTAGGTGCTTAGAAGATAGTTCTAAAGACTGTAGGCATTACTACATAGTTATTACCAATACAGTTTTAACAAGTAACCAAAGTAAAATAGTATTCTGTAAACATTCTAAAAAAAGGATAAAAGCTCATTCAATGTTTTGTCTTCTGTCTCTCGTGAGTTCTGACCTTGGGTTAATACATTCTTGGAACAAAAATAAAGTAAGGAAAAACTGCATTCATTTAAAACGTTCTGTATATATGAAATGACTGGAAATAAAATCTGGTCAAGATGGCTTTGGCAGCAGCATCTACAATAAGGGAGCTAGTCTTTTGTCCTAGTGTAGGGTATCATACTGGCATTTTGTTCAACTATTTGGTCTAAGGGTTCCTAACCCTGAGACAGCTTTGTGCAGTCTCTGGACTACATTTCTGGTGGAACTTCTGATCAAAATTATATGAGATAAAAAGAAAGGGAGAATAAATCCCTCTGTAATATTAAAAATGTATGAAAAAGTGCTGAAATTTGGACAATACATTGGCTTTTACTGGGAGGGAATTATCTGTGTGTTGAAGGGAAAACCAGTTTAAGTTTGAAGAAAGGTTTAATTAAGAGTTGTCACGGAACACTGATGAGGAATGTGAGTATGTGGAAGTTGGGGCAAGAAGGGGCAGCTTTGAGAGGCTCAAGCTGGAACATGGAGGGCAACCTGGAACAATGTCTTCAGGGAAAAAAATAGGTGGAAATCTGTACCAATATAGAAACACACGAGCACTGCCTTGACTTAACATCAAGGTTTTGAAATTTCACTATTGTCTCTTATCAGCAAACAGAGAATGTACTGCCAACATCTTTCATGTGTCTGAAGTGCTTTTTGAAGCAGAAATTAAGAAAATACTGCCACCAACACTCCTGCTCACTGAAGTGGTGTGTTGGCTATAGAGTTTCCAGCCTTGATTGCATCCGGGTAGATTGTAATAGTTTACCAGCTAATTATGCTTCAATTTGCTTCTCAAAAAATGGGGCAATGCACAAAACTTTGCTTCTGAAGTTGTAGGCCAAGCATTCAAAAGTAGTTAAAAATGAGTATTAGTTGCCTATATGGTCTTCTTTGGAACAATGAAGAACTTTGTCATATTCTTGGTCTTCATGAAAATTTTATTATTTTGTATTGAATATCGTATAGGACCAAAATCAGTTCTGTACTGGTTGTCGGCAGTGCTTGATTACAAGCTTACTTTTTTCATCAATTAAAAAGCATGCAGGAAACACATGTCTCAGCAGTTAAGCCAGTCAGGGATTTCCCTGTGAGTACTCAGTTTTGTTCTTGTCACTGAAAAGATTTCATGAATTAAAAAATGAAGAGTTTATGGGTAGTAATTTGGTGAGGTGCTTGTTTTTTTGCTGTTTAAGGGGGATACTAGATCACAGTTTCTGCAACTGAGATTAATGGGGACTGTGTTTTGAACATGAAGTATTGCAATTATCTAACTATTCCAGGGGAAAAAGAATTGTTTTCCATAATAATTCTGGGTAAGCAGATTTTTGAATGCTTTTCAAGCTTTATCCACCATTGGAATCAGGGCATAGAGATTTTCATGATCCTTTGTTTCGCATACATATTGTAAAACTAGTCTAATATCATTAAACACCTGTTTTACAAATGACACCCATAAAAGAGTGCATGAAATATGCGATTCTTTTGTGTATGCTACCAACCTGGGGACTAATAAGTAAATAAATAGATAAAATAGGAGGGAGTGATTTACCTGGTGTGTAAAGATAAAAGAAAAATGAAGGAATCTCTTTAAACTGATAGTCCCTGGGTTAATGAAAGTGTTGTTGTTTTGTTTTGTTTGTTGTTTGTTTGTTTGTTTGTTTGTTTTTCCTGCTAAGGCTTATCTGCTGTGCTGCTATTTATATCAGAAGTGAAAGCTATTTCACTTGCATGCTGAAGCTGAAGTAACACTTGTTTTTATTTCAGCAGGCCCCTATGAGTGATAAGTTTATAGACATGTAGAAGTCTTGTTGTAAATCAGAGCCTGATTTTACAAAATGGACAGCTTTAATGATAGTGCAGAGGATACCACAGCCTTGAAAGGATTTAAGCTGTTATTTTTTGATAGCATAATTTAGTGTTCTGACATGAGACTCCCCAATTTATGTTTATTTTAAAGTTACTCCAAGACAACTGGTGAAACTGTTTACAATACAGCTTACTCAAACTTTAAAAGGCATTGTACACTAGATGTAACAAAATTCCAACATTGCTGCTATTTTAATTCTTTGTAACTTTTGTGAGTTGTAACCTATTTAACATATCTTTATTAATTTAAAGGATTTCAAAAGGAAACTTAAAATACCCCAGTAGAAAATAAGAGGATTTTTAAAATTAGTTATTATTTTCCTCTTCATATAACTGTCTCGTATACAAAATAAAACAGACAGTCTTTAACAGGACAGCATTTACAAATCTTTACAGAAATTAAACTACTGGATTACAGTAATTAAATACTGTACATACTATATTAATTCAAACTACAATAATATCAGTTGTTTTCTAAGATGAGATTTAATTTATGAGCAAAAAGTTGGAAGCCTCCATTTCTACAATAAGAAGAGAAGGCTAATCACGTTAAATAATCACTTTCTTTACATTTCAAACTAAGTGTTTTTGTACTAAGTCCTAGACGCATTCCTTATTTTTCTGCTGTGATTTCTGTTATCTTATCTGGACCTTGTAAGAAGAAGAGAATATATCTTGCACAAGACTGTGTACAGATTTCTTCAGTTTGACTTCAGGGCAAAACTCAGATTAAAACTTCAATTGCTAAACTTATCAAGTAGATTGCTCCTTTTGGAACTACGTTGTCTGCATCACAACAGTCCTTTCTGACAGGGACTTAGCATAATGGTGAGGTTGGAATTAGATGCTCTGTAAAAGTATGATTTCACAATAGTAGCAATCCCTCTCATGCCCATGTGAATACTGCATGCAGCTGTTGCCATTATCCTGTTCTGTGGAAAAACAAGTAGTTGTTTCCTGGGCTATCAATCCAAATTTTATCCTAAGTATTATATATGCTCTGATGAGATCTCGAATCCATTTGTGTAGCTGCTTTAATGCTCACCAGCTAATCTGTCTAACTTAAATATAGATGCTGAGACATCTACTTTATGTGAAACAGTTGTTCTCTAGAAGGCTATATTTAACAATAGCCTTTTTTTTTTTTTTTTTTTTTTTTTTTTTTTTACTGTATGTGTGATCTGCAACTTATTTGCAATAGTCATCTCTAGCGTGTAAGAGAGAGCATAGGTATACTAGAGGTGCAGACATCCAAATCTGGATCACTTTTCAAAAGTCTGTAATAAAATGTAGTCCTTTTAGAGATAGTGTTCTAAGCAACACGTTTTAAAAGAAATGTATTTAGGAGTACTGCTGTGCTGTTTTCTTAACTGTAAAGGAACTGTGCATATGAGGACTCAGACACTTGGAAAGCAGAAGTACTGAAAGCCAAAGTAACAAGGAGACTTCAGGCCTTCTACAATGCCAAACAACACATTGTCAGAGAACACATTAAAGAACATTTAGTAAAAGTTCATAAGGATGGTGAACATGCATTCATTTCTGTATATCATGGATGTTTAGTTAGTTTTCAAAAGATGTGCAGAAGAATAAAGAAAGAATTAAAAAAGGTTCTGTAACATGAAAGTCATGCTTTCAGTCATGTTAATCTCAATGTTAAGGTGTTCAGTTTGGCTTGAACTTGGGTTATTATTTAGAGTTTCATCTAGAAACTGGGCTTGATGTTTTGCAAGATTGAGGGACTCTGTTTCTACTAGTGATGTAAAATATTCCTTATGTTATTTGAACACTTTACTTGGTTTCCATTCCAGGGTGAAAGTTCTGGAGTTCTGGAAATTTCAATTAATATTATTACCGGTGAGGATTAGAGTTCTGAATTGCTGAGTTTTTCTAGGGTAGGTATTTTGGGGAAAGGCAGAGGAAAGCAAGAATGTTTAATGCATAGTATTTTGTTTTCCTGGAACTTCCATTTTAAGAATTTAAGATTAACATCTGAGGAAGAGTTTTTATTCTCTCCCTTCAAGGAAGAAGCATTCCTGCAAAAGTATGTCTTTTCACATCTAGACCTTGTGTAGCAGAGCTATTGTCCACTACTAAACAGTTATAAAGCTTTTTAGATTCTGTAAAATTGAGTACGTGTATTTACAGAACAGAGTGTTCAGAGGACTGTTCTAAAGGGCAAGCAGCCCCCTGATAGCAGCCACATTGTCATTAACACATTTCTCACAGTTTTTAACCAATTTTTAGGATAGACTGGTAGACTAAGGCAGGTTAGTGTACAAAATTGGTCTTATTACATTACAAAAAGACAAGAAGCCAGTGTTCAAGCTGTGATGAAGGAATGTTTGTCTTTCATAAGTGAAATACAACAGAAGTGTAAAACAAAATGTTTCTATACATGCAAAGACCTATTGTGGTCTTTGTTTTCCCACCTGCTCACCTATGCAATAATTGTGTGTGTGTTCATTTGCTTATTTTTCTTTCTCAATCTAAGCACTTTAAGTGGGGAAATATTTCACTCATCTGAATTGTGGGCATGCTTTTACAGAACATCCCTCTACACTTGGCCATGTGTTCTTAAATGTTGATGCTGCATATTCGCACTGTATTTGTAGCTGTGTGCTGCAATAAAGTTGAGGACAAAGCCCAAGGGATGGGCTCTGCAGCTTTGTGGAGGTATCTGAGCAAGTGAGGTATCTTGGAGGTATCTTGAAGCCAGTGAATTGCCTAGGGTAGAAAATCCCCCTCCAGTTAGAACTGGCAACTTTATGCAGCCCCTTGCATGACTGAAGCAAGGCTATGTGCCATCCATCTATGGAGGAAGTTTGTTACTTTGTCTGAAGTAATACTTTTGTAATGTAACAAGCCTTTCAGAGAGAGAGAGAGAGAGAGAGAGAGAGAGAGAGAGAGAGAGAGAAGGTGAAGCAGAGCCTTACCTTTGCTTTATAACAGTTATCCTCATAATAATATCCAGCAATAGTCTTAAGTATATTCTATCATGAAGCTTTACAGTGGCTTGTGATCAGATTGAACATTTTATCTGAATGTGAATTGTTGGCATTTTTTATTTCAGAAAGCTGGCCTTTTTCTTACGTTCTGTATCTTCCAGGACTCCTCTGGGAATGTCAAAAGGCTTTTTTTTTGTTTGCTTTAAAGGTTTTTGTGTTCAAGGCTATAAACATATATACAGCACTCTACCTGTCATTTAACCAGAATATCTTCATTTTGTTTCAGAAAGCCTGCTCTTGGTCCTGACCTTGGCCATTTCCCCACCTGTTCCTCTTTCTGCTACAAGGCAATTGTATCCTGTATAGGCAGTGAGGCCTTTAACTCACAAACTCTCAGTGTTAAAACTACATACCAGTGCCAGTTTCCTTTTCAGTGAAACATAAAATCTACCCCTCTCAGTTATTTGTTTATTTATAATCTTCAGGTGCAACAAGATTGCAATTGCATCTGAGTAATCCCACTTAGAAATTCTTAGGTTCTATTTTTCTCCTTCCAGAAATCTTACTTTCATCCAGTAAGGAAAATAATCTTTACTTTCAAACTCATCTTTATTGCTGTGGTCAGCAGCGCTAGAGAATCACTAATATGTTTTTTTCTTTTTTCTTTTTTTCTTCCTTAAGAGTACACTAGAAGCTATCTTAGTATGAACTCCTGCCTGCTGCATTTTTGCTTTAAGTGGTGTTTGATTTTCTGTCAATTATGTTTCCTTCTTGTTGTGGGTCTCAGTAGACTGCTTTTTTTTTTCTTTCTTTCTTTCTTTTTTGTTTTTTTCCATGTTGCATGTTCTGGGCAAGAAAAATAATCAGGAGTCAAACTGATTTTGAAAGCAGTTTATACAGAAGTCCCAACTTCAGTTAGATTTCTACCATGTGTATACAATAATGTAGGTATTTGTTCCAATCTCTTTGCGACACATTCTCTACGAGTCAGGCATTCATATGCTTTCTGTGGGGACCTAAGATTCAGGTCAAGCAACAATAGAGCTGAAAGGTCAAGGCAACTACAGTTCAGAGAACATGAGCATAAATGGCAGAGGATCTTTCTCATACTAGAGCAGATAAATCTGAAACAAACAAAAAATCTAATTTTCAAAAATATGATTTCTGAAAAGAAATATTTATTGTGTGAGTCCTAAGGTTAAATATTACAAGCTTAAGTTTTACAATGTTGATAATTAGTTTGGCAGTAGATTGAAGCAGACTAAGATTTGGGCTGTATTTAAATTGCTGTTCAAACTGAAGTTAGGTTAGCACACTGAACACTACCTTCTTCCAAGACTGAGGTCTGGGCGAGGTCCAGCTTTCTCAAATCATTCTGATCTAGGAACCTACATGGTGGTTGGGTCTTCTGCCCACAGGACACATCTGTAAATCATCTTCACCACCAATCATTGCAGTCAGAATGGACACAGAAAGAAACAGACTGAGACAAGAGAATCTGAGTCCAACCAGGGCTGTGAACAGAAACTACTAATGATCTACAGCTGGGACTCAAAGTAAGAGGATAGGCAGGGAGGATATTTGAAGAAGAAATGGTCTCAAGGGTAGACTCATGCAGACACAAAATTATATGTTCTTTGCAGCTTTATGCATTGTAAGACAAAGGGTTAATTCCATGTTTGAAAGTCATTGCATTTGTCTGTGTCAAATGGACTTTACTGTAGCTATTGCAGATTAAAAAGGTATTTTATCCTTACATGTACATGAATTAAGAAATTTTATTTTCTTAGACACCATCTCCAGTCTGGATGAGTGCTCACTTCCCTCTTCTCCTTATGTGATTACATTACAGGACATGTCCTTCAAGGCTAAGTAAGGGCTGTTCTACCTAGCATCTAGGGTCTGTTACAGTAGCTGTATTAGATGCCAGACTCTCCTGATTGAAACTCTTTAGGGAGGCCCTGCTGCAACAAAGGAAGGTTTTGGCACATGCTGTCCAGTCCTTGGAAAGTTTTCTAGGAAACATTTTGGTTTGTTTAAGCGTTTTGAAGATAAAACAACACATCTATAATAGAACATTTGGACTATTCTTTTTCTTGTAAGCTGAATTAACCATCCTGTCTCAAGTACTCTAGACTTGTCTACAACATGTACACCAACGAAGTTGCTGTTTATTTGGAACAGGTCTTCAGCTCATCCATCCTAAAGAAAACTGAAGAAAACATGGTTCCCTTCACAAGCGAAAAGTTGAAGCCTAGAAACATAATGAAATTTATATTTGATCTAACTAGCACCAAGTGCAGTGAGATGTCACCCTGTAGGAGACACACTCTTAGGTATCTAACAGAGGTATGAACATAGGATCTCACAATCCTTTGTGAATGATTAATGTGCTTTCCTGTGACCTGCACATAATTTTCTTAATTGATCATGTTTCATCTAAACAAACTAAAATATTAATGAGGAAGATATCTGCGTATGCTCAAACTCAGGTGTGCATTCCTAGGAACATGTAATCAGTTATTTGGCAGACTGAGACTGCACTTCAACCACAGACCAGCTCATAAAAAGGTTGATTTTTTTCCCCCCTCTTTTAGAGAACAGTTCAAAAACATTCTCACTATACCTGTGTTTAAGTATGTAGTTTTTCACATTTGCCATAACTGAGGCTCTGTGTCAGAGTTGGGGATTCTATGTAAATAAATACTCATTGGTGTAGAATTTTCTTGGTAGAAATGGGGTTTTAAAGCAATCACTCTTAAGTGTTTAGGGAAGAGGTGCATAAAGGCACCTGGTAAAGCCTTCAGATGTTTCTGGAGGAGAAGATTAAATGTAACATCTGCTATGTTGGGGATGAAAATGAATACATTTCTGTAGGAAATAAACAATTTCCATGAGTGAAGACAGTGAATCAAGAAGGTTAGTATGAAAATAAATCACTATGTCACTATAACCTGGAAATTTAATCTACATTTCATCAGGATGTTGTAGAATTTTGGATATATCATGAAGCAGTTTTTCAGACTTTGAAGGTCAGATCTTGTATTTTATGACCATTTGTATACTACAGCTTCCTAAAATCCCTTTGAATGGCAATTTTTCCTTACATTTTGTAATGTTTCTCCTATTCACTTCAGAGGATTTTATTCACATTGAGAAGTATAAACTGTTTATTCTTGCTTGCTAAATTCAATTTTAGTTTGGAGTGTCCACTTGAGCTGAAGGAGCAAATTTTCTTGTCTGTATTATTTCTGATAAAAAAAGTCAATGTACTCCAGTGTTTCATGAACACTTCAGTGACTCTTCTACAGTTTTAGAAGATTAGATAAAAAACGCACGTTACTCTTCAATGGATTTGTGTGCAGAACCCTCACATTATTTTATGCTAAAGAAGTCCACAGCCCAGATGATAGTGTTTCTCCTCCATATATGATGCCACTAAATCTCTCTTCAAGTTCCTTGAGTGCTGAAGACAGACTAGTATCAGGTTTTTGTTCACCACAGCTCAGGGAATTTGGCCCTGAGAATGCAAAAGATGTGTAAGCAGAGCACCTGGTGTAAAAATTATCTCCATTTTAGAACCTCACTCAATATTAACTTTGTTTTCAAGGGACACGTGGTGGACATTTAAAAACCTAGTTAAATATGTTTTGTTAGTTTGCTCTTCTAGGCTCAGCACACAAGTTAACACACTGAATTTATCCAAGTCTGACAAAAAGCAGAAGCACATTAATTTTGCTCACCCATTCAAAGACCCTTTCCTGGGGTCATCGGGTCACATCTTTAGTTCCCATACAACAAATTTTTTAGCATAAGAGTAGTTACACTGTGCAGCCTCCTCCAGAAGCCTCCAGAAGGAGTCTCTGGCCATCTTCAGCAATTGTTGAAGAAGTTTATTTTGAAATTAATGTGCAGCCTGGCTTCTTACAACCTCCTAAAAGCAGCTTTCTGAATGCAGGCCCCATGGTGCATCAGAGCCTGATTGTCCAGCCACTTATCAGAAATGTTCTTCTGAATAGTTTCCCAAGGCTGGAGCTACCAGGTCTCTTAAATCAGGTCTCTTAAAAAGGCTCTTAGCTATTATGCAACTATTATGCTACTACTAATTTACCTAGAAGATATAGAGTTTTGCAGCACTTTACTTTGTATTTTGTTTGTGGTTGTGTTCTTTCAAGATGGTATCCTAAAACTGAGCGTTGTTGCTCTGGTTAGCAGTACTGGATCAATTGTTCTGCTTTGAGAAAAATTGGAATACACTACAGACTATTTTTTTTAACCATTTCCATGGTTCTAAATCTAAACATAATTAAATTCAGAGCTGTCATTCAATATATGGTGGTTGCATACTGGAACAGGCTCCCCAGGGAAGTGGTCACTGCACCGAGCCTGTCTGAATTTAAGAAGAGATTGGACTGTGCACTTAGTCACATGGTCTGAACTTTTGGGTAGACCTGTGCGGTGTCAAGAGTTGGACTTGATGATCCTTAAGGGTCCCTTCCAACTCAGGATATTCTATGATTCTATATAGCTGAATTTAGCTCACTTATTTTGAAAGACATGAAATAAGAAAGATTAAAAAAAAATATATCCATAAGATTAAATTTCATGTTGAATTACAGGGAAAAAAAAAAAAGACAATGAACACAGATACCTCTGAAAGGAAACTATTTAGCCTTACATTTCTGAAAAAAAAAAATGACAGAATTAGAGCAGGTTAGGTAAAGTTCATTACTTTTTCTTTTTTCTTCCTGTCATTTCCCCCCTCTGTATCAAGCGATAAAGTTCTAAGCTACACAATTCAAACTAAAGTGAATATTCATTTTTGGTTTATTAATTTTGTCTAATCTAAGAAGAGTAAAAGTGAATAATTGTGACAGAGGTAATTTTAGATTACTAATGTTCCTGAAATTGTGGTGCTGGGTTCCTGTCTTGTTCCAAATTTCACCTCCTGATTTTGTGCACTGAGTCCATTTGTTTGCTTCTTGCTGTGTATCAAGAACAGCATTTTAGCACAGTAGGTAAAATGATGATGTTATTAACACAGGTACTGCTTTAGTGGAGCTCAGTTTGATATTTAAATTTTTTCTTGACTATATGATTTCAAATTTCTACTTGTTTTCAACCAAAGAGAGACTTTAGTCACAGCACTAGCTCTGGTCTTTGATATATGCTTTAAGAATAAAAAGAACCAATCCTTGGACATTGAGATCTTATTTTTAGTTGAGACTTTCCTGAGGTTTACTGGCAAACAGTAAATATCATTCCAGCTGGAACTCTCTGAATCTCATGGTATAGGGCAAGTGTTGTACTTTTACAGTTCCTCAGAAATTTAGGACCTGGAAAAATTAGAGGCATTTTTATTCCATTTAAATATTTGAAGCTGCCCACTTTTCTGTTAATATATATATATACATATATATATATGTATATGTATATAACTCATGAAAGTAGAAAATACCTAGTTTATTTTAAGAATAATGCAGAATTGGCTTTTTATTGGGATCAGTGGTGAAGCACTGCTGTGGATTTACACACAAACTTTCTCTGTAAGTGTATGTCAGATTTGCTTATCCTAAAACTACACTTATACGAGTATTATTAGAGGTTAAAGAACAAATTAATAAAGACTATTATGTTCCTGATTCCTCTTATTCTTGTCTGCAGTATGTCTGTGATGCAGGCAGATGTGGGCTTACTCTGACTGTACTACATGTATAAACTACTTAGTTATGTAGATGCGTTAGAATAGCTGAGAGCCCAAGTTAATATATGCTGCCTACACAGGTTTCAATTCAGTTCAAGAGCTGATTCACATTAAGTAAATACTGACAAAGGGAGCCTTTACCTTTCTCAAGAAGCTGATATATCCTATGGCAAGCATTTAACAGCCTCTGGGAGGTGGTTCCCAAATTAAAATGTGTGAACCATTAGCTCAGGAGCTACTTCAAAGTAGACAGTGCATATTTCCTGAGCAATAGAAATCCTTGTGCATGGGGCCTAGCTCAGAGCTAGAAGCAATCAATGCTATTACTGCTAGTATGGGAAACCTTACACCTGAGAATGAGTCTTCTCAGAAGTCATTTTGAGTTGCACTTGGTACCTGTCTTCTGGAGATGCACTGTGTGTTCAAGCTTAGTGATGTTCATTAATGTAACAAACTTAAGGTATTGAAATAAACTTCTGAGCCTCTATGCCCAGTCAATTAGTGGCAGATTTTGTGATTAGCTGTTCTTTTGAAGTGGATGCCCAGAATAGGACAAATATCATGACACATCACTGATGTATGATATATAAAGATGCACTGTTGCAATACAGAGCTGACAAATACTGATTTGAGATAGAACTGGTTAATCACAATAGAAGTTTATGAGAGAAAACAAACAAACAAAAAAGTAGCTCAAATAACCTTTTATTATTATTATTATATATATATATATTTTTGGTCACAATTATTTTACTATTAACAGCAAGAACAGCAAAGCTAAACTAAAACTAGACTACTTTGCATACCATGAGCCAGTATGAACTTCAAGAAATAGACTTAATCATAGGTTCTCTAATTTGTCTTTAACATAATTTGCGATTCCTTC
This sequence comes from Anas platyrhynchos, assembly GCF_047663525.1. Classification (NCBI taxonomy): domain Eukaryota; kingdom Metazoa; phylum Chordata; class Aves; order Anseriformes; family Anatidae; genus Anas; species Anas platyrhynchos. The sequence goes on along the minus strand of NC_092588.1, from coordinate 87,385,093 downwards.
TTTTTTAAACTAAACATGTTCTGGTTCTCTTTCCCACAATATCACTGTGTTTCAGGTGAGATGTTACTGTGAAATGAATGAGGGGAAAAAATTGTCTGTATGTCTGTAAAATAAAGTAACTGAGAAACAGCATCACAGAAGTAGTTGTTTTGAATGACTTAGTATGCTTCTTAACTCTGCACTGTTAATTGTCGTGTTAGTCTGTTAATGTAGGACTAAATGCCTTTTTTACTTTTTTGACCATATATGATTTATTCCCTTCCAGTTACTAACTCAACAGTTCAGCTCTTACATGTTTTGCTTCTGTTGCACAAATTGCTCACAAAACCCCAAATGCTTCATCTATTCTTACCACCTTTGTAACAACAGCATCCTACCAAATTTATTCTCTTCTATGTCCATTAAAGAGTCACCTTAAAACAGGTAAAATAGGTGAAAAAATGTTCTTTGCATAAAGTGAATTTGATTCAGACATCATTTTTTTATGTAGAAAAGGCTATATGCATATGTTTGGTCTCAGCGCCATAGTACCTTACAGTTGCTATGGTAACTAGAGAGCAGCTGAGGTTTGTTTTCTCTATATTTAGAAAAAAATAAAAATCTAATATATCTAAACCAATTTAACCTCTGTACGGCTGAGAACATTTCACCTAGAAAGAAGCTTTCAATTATGTGATAAAAGCCTCTGACTCACCGTTCTAAGGCATGTCTACATGGGGTCACACAAGAGCAAACCTGCAGACTTGACTGACAAGATGTATAGCCCATGGCTATGACAGGACACGTGAATTCAGGTGTAGCTCCAGGCTTGTTTGGGCTTCTAGATTACAGCTAGTCTGGCAGGTTTATGCAAGGCACAGGCTAATATTATGCTTATTATGCACCTGCCCATAAAAAATGACTCAAATTTTCAGCTGGACTTCCAAATTGTGAAGTTGTTGTTCCTCTAGGTTATCCAGGCATTGCAGATGAACCATATGCAGCCTTCATTCAGCACTATTGCTGCAGATACTGCTGCAGAGTACAGTGAAAGGGTTGAAGGCCTCAATCCCTACAGGCATGTCAGAAAACCTACAAAATGGTGAAAAAACATGGAAGACAGGGTGCCAAAGACAGTCTGACATCTGTTTAATCTTACCTGACCTGAAGCTTTGTAGAGCAAGGCTGTATGTTACTTTTACTCCCCACAAATAAAATACAAAAATATCTAAATATTAATGAGAGTTCTGTTTTTAAATCATGTGAGATTGGAAATTAGTTTATGTGAGGCTGAAAGGGAGCACTAGGTGAAAAGTTGTTTTGTGCTCTAGAAATCTGGTTACTTGTGGAAAAGTGATTGCACTGAATAGGTTTTTAGGTATTTTAGGTAATTCATATTTGTTTATTCATAGGTAATTAGGTATTTTAGGCAATTCATAGCTGAAACACATACTATAACTGGGCACAATTTGCGCAACATCTCTTAACTGTCTGAACACTTAACCAAAACTACATGTCTTGTAGGAATTGTCTTCAGAATTTTTACTGCTGAGAAGTCAAATTCAAGGATTCAGTTAAATATGGCAGTGCATAAAGACCAAGTCACACAAAATCATCCTTCTTCCTAAATTTTACTGCAGATTTCCAACTGAATGCCTGTTTGCACAGCAGGTGACCCAGCTATAGCTACATATTGGTACCTGTACCTGTCACTAAGGAATTTTGAAACATATATATATTATATATATGTTCTTTGGTTAAAAAGTTCATTTAATATTTTTTGATCGTTATCACCCTAAATATCTCTAAAATATTTAATTTTTTTCATTAAAAGGTTCACCATATACCTGCCTTTGTGATAAAGTTAAGGCATATTAATACTGAAATATTATTTTTTCTGTTTACATTTTTTTTCCACATGTGGGTCAGAGTTGCATAGAAAAAACAGAAATTTGGCAGGATGGCTGCTTACATTGTAATTATGGTTAACACTGGGAGCCTTAATGCTCCTAGTTATCTAGAGATCTAAAGTGCAATTGCAAGCTTTGTCAAACTGTCAGACCACTTTGGCCACCTCCAGTTTTGAACAGTGCTGTACACAGGTCTTATTCTCTGAAAGATATGGATAGTTTATTCCTACATTTCAATTGCATGCATGCTCTGTGATTGTCAAAAACGTAGAGTGAATAGATACTGAATGCATATAAAATTACAAATAAATGTAGCACAAAGTCCTGTTGTGAGGTTGCCCAATGACGGTGTTGATATTTTAACACCTTTTTCCTTTGGGTAGTTGCAAGATGTTTACTTGTATAGAGTGATAATTGAAACAAACTGAAGGATTCTCCAACATCAGAACATTTTCATAAGAGGCCAAATTTGGATCCAGAACATAAATGTCCTCATAATGTGTCTGTGTTGATTGCTACTATTTACAGTTTATAATCACTCCAGATGATGTGTCTGAGGGCTTTCCTTTCTTGTAGCTTGACTACAGATTATTAATTATGTGAACTGGTTCAATAATAAGTGCAGAGTAGTTTAGGAGAGTGGCTTTAATTAATTCTACAAGCATTGACTATGTTATTTGAATTAAATCATATAATTGACTTGGAAAGTTTAAGTTTTGGAATTTTGTCAGTGATGATCACATGATACTAAAGAAGATATATATTTGATTGTAAACGTATAATTTTTTAGTTTGAAATAGCTGGGTTTCTGGAAGAAGAGAGATGCAACTACATGCTGATGCATCTTCCATCTCATTTATGTATAATCCCTGGCAAGTGATGCTTTATATCCTACAACCTATAATCTGGACTGGATTTTAATAGGTTATAAGTGCAATTTAAGGTTTAGATATGTCTTCTCTTCAAAAAAGCCTTTTAATCATCTATCTACTAAAGTCTGAGATCATAGTTTCCAGATAAACCTGGAAAAATTCCTGCTTCACATATGATTTTTCCTTGGTTTATAGCCTCTCTCTGTCCAGATAATTTTCAGAAACTCTGTCCCCATGCTCTCAGTACTAATGGTAATTGAGCTGATAGTGTGATTATAGGGAACAAGAAATTTCATTTTTGATGGAAATGAATTTTGGATACTGGTATTGCTTTATGTGAATCTGAATCCTGTATATATATTAAATGTAATTCATTTTCAGCAAAATGTGATTATTTATTTATTTTCTGGAATGACAGTAGATAAAAAAATGTCAGAAGGGAATTTCCACTGGCTATCTCAGCATGTTTAGTCAGTTTGAGGGGTTCTAGCTGCTGGCTGTTATTTGAACAAGCTTCCAACAAGCTTCCAAGTAAAGTTCATGACAATGTCTGTGTGATACTGCTATTTGTTACATTTCAGTGTTCATGTCTATGTTTAATACAAGTGATCAAATTCTATGTGCTGACTATAATAAGTGGGGGAAGCCAATGTATGTTCTCTTGGAAAACAAAGCAAAAGAAAACTGTACAATACTGGTACATATAATGTACATATACTGGTTTCTCACAAAGTCATTACAGTCTGTAAAAGTAGCCTCACTCTCACAAGGTTACCTAGGAAACTAAAAGACTGGTATAGATTTTGTGATTCTAAGGAAGGAATAGATTTGGCAAGCCCTGCTGCTTTCCCTCCATAGCTGCTGAACTTGTATTTTCTCACTTGCGATTTTTTTTTTTATTTATTTTTTAATGGAAACATTTCTCCACCTGCTGGCTCTAAGGAAGTCATTGCAGCCTTCTTCTAAGCAGAGAGCTACATTTAGACAATGTGTATTACATAATGGATTTCTTGCGTAAGAAAAACCTGTTTGGGACTAACATTACTATGCTGATACTTGAAAAAGGCTGCATTTTTAGTGAGTAGCTTCATAGCAGAGTAACCTGTTTTTAATTTTTCCTTCAGACTAGATTTGATGTATTCCAACAGATAACATTTCTCCATGTGTCTCAATTACAAGTGAGACAATATTGTGAAGGCAGTTTGTGCAATTCTGTTGCAAGGAAATTATTTAGGATCAATTTCTAGCACTTTCCAATGGCTCAGATATATACTTGTATGAATAATCAGTTATATAAAATGCAGAAATATTAGTAGTGTGTAGGGTAATATCTACTGACAGGTAGGATCATAAGAAATGACACTTTCAGGTATGTCATGAAATTTTCAAGGTCTGCATCAGTAGGCAACAGATTTATTCCAGTAGTAATTCTTACAAGCTGTAAGCAGAAGATGAGGCAGTGAGTATGGCTATTATGCAGCCTTGCTGTGTCTCTGTGCTGGCTTGGATTTTTTTGTTTTTACTTATTTATATTTGTTTGGGTTTGTTTGTTTTGCATTTTCCAGTTCAATAATACTAAAGACAAATATTCTTGGATTTGGAGTCGTTGGTATGCACTCACTTCATTCTTTACCCTTTACCAGCCAGTCTTGTATGATGTGGTGCCCTGTGATGATATTACTTGTTCCAGGAATAATAATGTATAGAAAAATCTAAGTAAAACCTCCAGAGTTGATAAGACTTCCTGTAGAAGTGGGTGCAGCTGTGTAAATTTTGCTTTGCGAAGCATTGGCCTTGTAGTTACTTCTCTCCTTCTGCTGAACACCTGTTTGCAGCATGTGAAAATAATACTTCTATGAAGTGCTACTATCCTGGGCAAGTGCCAAATATGTTATATAGGATAACACTGTTTGTAAATCCTGCACTGGACAGGTAATGAAAATCATCTCATTTTCCTCTTAGTACTTTATTTTTTGCTTGACTTAAACTAGTGTAAAAGACTCCTGCTGTTGAAAATGTTACCTTTTTTGTATATTCTGGGACTGATGCTTGTGTGTCAGCTACAATCGTACATATACATTAGCCTAAAGTGATTGGTTTGGGGTTTATTTTATTTTATTTTATTTTATTTTATTTTATTTTATTTTATTTTATTTTATTTTATTTTATTTTATTTTATTTTATTTTATTTTATTTTTAATTGTTTCCAGTGTGTCAGACTTTTGATTTGGCTGATTGTATAGCTGCATGAGCTGAAGAGAGGGAGGAGGGTAGAAGACATTGAAGGGAGGAATATGGAATCACCACCTACAGAAGTAGCTCAAGTTTAGACTGGCTTTTGAAAATGCATCCTTCTTTGGTAGAAATTTGGGTTTCATAGAGAACATACAAATGCAGGCACAGTTATTTGAAATCAGTTGTCTACTGTTCATGTAAAAAAAAATTTATAGAGTGCTACTCTTTATACAAGTTGCTTTGTTCCTAATTGTTCCTGCTGTGGTTTAGCCCATCAAGCAGCTAAGTGCCATACAGCCACTTGCCCGCTCTCCCCAGATGAAATGGGGAAGAGAATCAGAAAGGTAAAAGTGTGAGAAACATTGGATGAGATAAGGACACTTACGTCACTTAAGTTTACTAGGTAAAGCAAAAGCTGCATGAACAAGCAAAGCAAAACAAGGAATTCACTTGCTGCTTCCTATTGGCAGGCAAGTGTTCAGCCACTTCTGGGAAAGTAGAGCTCATTGCACATAACAGTTCCTTGGGAAGATAAACACCGTCACTCTGAACATCTCCCTTTCCTCCTTCTTTACACCAAGCATTTACACCAAACATGACATCATATGACATCATATACTTTTGGCCAGTCTGGGCCAGCTGTTCTGGCCCCTGCTCCTGGTGCACCCCCAGCCTCCTCACTCTCAGGGCAGCACGAGGAGCTGAAAAGGTCTTGGCTCTGTGTGAGCCCTGCTCTGCAACAACTAAAACGTCCATGTGTTACCGCCACTATTTTCATCAAAAATCAAAAACAGCATTGTGTGAGCCTCTACAAAGAAAATTAACTTGACCCCAGTCAAAACTATGACAGTCTCCTTCAGGAGAAACTTAGTAGACAGAAGGTTCTCCAAATAAGTATGTATGAAATTGATGAAAGTCTGACATTTTAAGGCCACTGTCAATATCCTTTGTCTACAGAGATGTACAACTATCTCATTCTCAAATCTGAAGCAAAAAAACTGTTATGTCTAGCAATAATTGATCCCAGATGATCTTATTAACTAGGACAGACTGTGGGTTTTACTAAGAACATAGAACTCTTTTCTTCATGAAGTAGGAAAGAAAGTGGAAAAAGTCTTTTGTTATCGGTCTTGGCTCTTTTGAATTTTAAAGTTGCCTCTGCTCTCTTTTTAAAAAAAAATATCTGCAAGCCTGAGGTCAAATGAGGTATAGAGCTGGCACATGAAAAGAAAACACCAGAGGTCAATTAACATTATTAAATCATTATTAAGTTCATTCTGGAAAAATTAGATTTTTTATTTTTTATCTTTTTATTTTTGTCTTTACCAAAGAAAGGGGAATAACTATATGCTCAAGGGTACATATTTTCCGGGACTAGCAAAGACATTGCTGCTCTTAGTAATGAGTGTATTTCATGATGAAACACATTATGTGTTGGTTGAAAGATAAAAAGTAGTTGAAAGGTAAAAAGTGAAATGTCTGTTAAGGTGTTTGTTTGTTTACTCAGTTTAGACTATTTTAATTTGTTCACGTAACATTAAAATCTATTTCTATATATTTCTATACATAAAAAAATTCAGAAGAAATACCTGTCTTCAGGAAATTAATTATCTCTCTCTGACATTTAGTTTAAATTTATCTTTGTCCAAACAGAAGTTTACAGTGATATTAAAGCACTTCTTTTTACCACAAACTTCTTAAATACGTGTGCAGGTACCAATAAGCTCACTCAGAGTCTCATATCTTTTTGGGTCTCAGAAGTGTTCCTGCAATGACATCTCCCATATAAAGCAGGTATTAGTGCTCACCTCACAATAGATATTTTTGTAGCTTCAGATTTGAAAACCTGTGTGGTTTGTTCAATTTATCTGTAGGGGGTAGGCTTTGCCTAAAAAAAGATATTACTTAGAGGTACTTGAATTCAATCTGAATTCCTTTTCTGTATATGTCTTAATTTACATACAGTTACTGTAGGATGACTATATAAATTTAAAGACAATGCAAATTCATAAATCTAAGATTGTTCACGAAAATGTGTTGGTTTGTGTAATCTTTTCTAGTAATGGCTAATTATGTAATGTGTGCTTAAATGTCCACAGGAAACATAAATATATTTAACATTAAAAATAAATAAATAAATAAATAAATATACTTTATTTTAAAACTTTTATTTTATCTTCACTTGTCAGGATGGATGAGGTTGAATAGCAGATCATTATAATGAATTTGGTATATCCTTGAGGAGAAGTCATGTACAAAGAAGAAAATGCCACTTCCTTATCAGAATAACTTTAATCTCAGATATGAGAACAAATATACTTCCATCACTTTAATTTTTCTTTTATCATTTCAAACTATGTCTTCTGAAAGCCTTTCACATGAGGTATTTGGAGATGGAATTACCTAGACCTGAATTCCTGAAAGAATTGACACTTCCAATACTTAAGTATTTTGAATTACTTACATTATTATTAGGCTTTTTTACTGGTTATATATCTGATGGGAAATGCTGAAATGCTCAGCCTTGTATGAAACTGTGATATCTTCTGAAATGACACTACTTTGGTTAAAAAATAGCTCTGAACTTTCACATCACCAAAACATCATCCATTGTTAAGAAGTCTGATGGACTATCCAAATTGATGGATTGATAGACTCTGGGCAAAAGTTATTAAAATGTTTATTTGGGGAAGGAGCTGCATGTACCCTAATACTCTCCATTGCTCTTGTAGTGAAGACAAAAATGTTATCTTCGGTTATCTTCTATAACTAGTGGAAGAGGAATATTTAGGCAGCCCATATAGTAAATATCTATAAGTAAAAGAAGGTTATTTATAATCTGTATAAAATGCAAGGGTTTATTTAAATGGGATTATTTTTATTATTTATTTATTATTACTTAAATGCAAGAGTTTATTAAAATGCAATTTTAATATAACATTATTTTATATATATATAAAAAAAGAATCCCTTATTTTTGTACATTTTTAAATTGATTATCTTTTGCATCTACAAGCTAAAGTCAGGAAATGCTATTCACTTATAGTTGTGCATTATATTCTGTGTTTTTCAGGCATTTTGGCCTATGCTGTAGCTATTTCTTTTATAGCCCTGTGATTCAAATAATGTGGTATTTTAAAGTCCACATTTAAAACGAAATTCCTTTACTAAACTCTGTGTAGAGGAGCACAAAAAAAGTTATAAAACTACCGAAAATAATGTGAGAAGTACTTCTGGAGGTATCAGCCTGAATGCAGGATCAGCTGATATTTGTGATTATCTAAATTAATATATGACCAGTAATTTAGGGAAGCTTATGCAGGAATGTTAAGCAAATCTGAATGTCAAATTTATATGCTACTTTGATTCCATAAAATCTTTTGATTATTTTTCTATGGACAAATGCCAATGAAATATTTTTAACCATCTTTTCAGATGGAAACCAAAAAGTAATTAACCCCTTCAACAACTTTAGTGGTGTTTGTTGTTGGTATTTTTTTTGGGGGGGGGATTTTTTTTTTAAACTTAATAACCTTGAAAAAATTGGACTTTTCAAAAATTCCTTATTGCAGTACTGTTTATTCTGTTTTAAAAAATGCATGAGAATTTCTCATAGAACTTGTTCTGTTGTTCATTATATAAACCATATTTGTTTAATTGATTCCAAGTATTTATTTTTAAAGGGACTTAGAGCTCATATTTACAATACTTTAATAAAATATTCATGAGCAGTTGCAGTTCTTTTCAATAAATACTTCATTTTCAATACTTGATGTCCCCTAACACTTCTTCTCATGCTGAACTAAGTATCTTTTCCTGTTACAGAAAGCACTTGAAAACAAATGTAGCTCCATCTGTTGCATAATTATTTTGGGGTGCAACTTTTAACAGCAAAAAAAAAACCTGGTCAAACCACTTATTTTACACAAGTGGTAAGAAGGAGGATATTACTTAAATTACTTTCAGCAGTCTACAACTTGAGAAGTTTTGAATGCATTTGATATTAAACTGTTTTATGTGGGTAGCTCAGGCTTGGTGTGTATTTCCTGCGTTTCTCACCTTAGACATAGGCCAGCAATTCAATCTTCTCTTTCCATCCAGAAAAAGCACTCTTCTTAAAGCTACAGCTTCAAGGTTGGCCTAGCAAAGCAAATGAGATGTTCCAAACAAGCTTGTTTACACAGGTTGCTGTGTCGACTTTTTTTCTTTATTGGATTTCGCAGAAGGTGAATCTATCAGTGCTAGCTTTCTTCTAAAAGTTTTCATAATAGTATCAGTCAGATCTAGTGTGATGTTGGACCCCAATACTGAATCTCATTTTTGTTTGCATAAGTGACACTGTAGGTGATGTCATACACCTGCCAATTTACATACCTTGAGAAATACAGTTTGCAAACTTGTTATGATTGCTGCAATTTTAGGACCTAGTTTTACAAAGTGTAGTGGGTTTATGTGGCAAGGTTTTGGTAGCAGGGGGCCATAGGGGTGGTTTCTGTGAGAAGGATCTAGAAGCTGCCCCATGTTTGGGAAGGGCCCCACTGCTGACCAGAGCCGAGCCAATAAGTGATGTTGTTTTGCGCCTCTGTGAGAGCATATTTAAGACAGGGAAAAAAACGCTGCACCACACAGCAGCTGGGAGGGTGAGAGGAGTGAGGAATAGCCTTGTAGGCACCAAGGTCAGTGAAGAAGGAGGGGGAGAGGTGCTCCAGGTGCCGGAGCAGAAGTCCCCTGCAGCCTGTGGTGAGGATCATGGTGAAGCAGGATGTCCCCCTGCAGCCCATGGAGTACCACGGTGGAGCAGGTGGACCTGCACCGATGGAGGCTGCCGCCTGTAGAAGACCCCTGCCCGAGCAGATTCCGGGCCGGACCTGTAGCCCATGGAGAGGAGCCCACGCAGGAGCAGGTGACCTGGCAGGAGCTGCTGTCCGTGGGTGAGACAGGTTGGAGCAGTTTTCTCCTGAGGGATGGACCCCATGGTACGGACCCATATCTGGAGCAGTTCTGGAAGAGCTGCTGCCTGTGGGAAGCCCACGCCGGATCAGTACATCAAGGACTGTATCCCGTGGGTGGGACCCCACAGCACAATGGACGAGAGTGACCGAGAAGGAGTGGCAGAGAAGCACTGTAGACTGACCATAACCCCCATTCCCCCGTTCCCCTGCGCCGCTCGGGGGGAGGAGGTGGAAGAAGGTGGATGGGGGGAAGGTGCTTTTGGTTTCTCTCCTTTGTTTCTCACTTCTCTAGCTTGTTAGTAATAAGCAATAAATCTTACTATCTACCTATGCCAAGTCTATTTTGCCCGTTACAATAATTACTGTGTGATCTCCTTGTCCTTATCTCAACCTTTGAGCCCTTTTCATCGTATTTTCTCCCTGTTCCTTTTTGAGGAGGGGGAGTGAGAGAGCATCTGTGGTGGAGCTCAGCTGCCCACTTGAGCGTCACCACGACACAAAGATGGACTTTGTCTCTTCTCCCTGTGATAGTCTTCACTTTTATGCTTGAGTGATTACTAAATAAGCCTGCAGATTTTGGTTAAAATATTAAGCTTACATTCACTCTTAAAGCTGACAAGACCACATCTGGTAGCATTGTGTACATTATGGATTTTCTGCTCTGTGTAGACTACTACTACTATGTAGTAATTCTGACTCCAAAAGGCAAACAATGGTATAGATAAAACTAAGTATTTGAGCTTTGAAAATATATATACATATACACATATATCATATATCTGAAGACATGTGTATACATGTGTATATATCTTCACAAAATTCCTATACATTTGCTGAGAATTTGATTTCATATTTAAGAAATAGCCTGTATATGGGGGAATCATAATTTCATCACCCATTTAAAACTCCTGAACTAACCATTAATAATTTAACTTTGCCTTTAACATATAAATATTACAGTCATTAAAGATGACATTAGTGATTAAGATATATATATATTTGTCTGTTTTTAAAATAAATGAAACTGTCAAATAAGGCAGGAGTGAGGGGAAGAGGAGTAGGACAGGAAATAATAATTGCTAAAGCTGGCATTATGCAGGATTGAAAGACTGAGTTGACAAATCAAGCAAGAAGATTTACAGGTCTTTAACTTCATGAATACTTTGCTCTGTGTACAAATTATACAATTCAAAACCTATAAATATCTAGCAAAGTGATAGTAAGGCTAGAAATGAAAGTTTACAAGACAAACATTTTTAACTGAAGCTGGAAGATAACTGTGTCCTCCTCCTTCCCCCCCCCCTCCCCTCCCCCATAGCATCCTATCCAACCCTAATGAGGTTAATGAAATATGGCTATTTTTCCCAAATCAGATCTGGGCAGAGGCCTACAGTGCTCTTTATTTTGAAAATAAATTTTGCTCACAAATATAGCATAATGTAACTACATCAAAAAACTTCCAAAGTGAGGTTATGAATTCTTTAGCCTTGGACAAAAAAATATATGTCAAAACCATGCTGTCCTAAATTTGCAGCCCTTTTAGAACCATGAAGACATTTCGCTTCTCAGTAAAACGACTACTGTAATTGGCTTTCTGTAAAAGTAAGAAATACTAATCTTGTAAATGAGGTCAGCAAGGTGAAAAAACATCTGATAAGGACACAGTTGAAAGCTACTGCAACTAAGCAATATGTGTTTGAGTGTTGCAATAAAAATAAGCACTTTGGTTAAGGGACAGCATAATTAACATCACTAGTGAATGTAGTATAGTACAATAGGGTTCAATTCCATGACACTTTCTGTGTCAAGAATGTACCTCGTTAAAGTGGAGGATGAACTTGTTCTTCAGTGATGTAAAGGTTTTGTAGAAATCCAACTCCATTGTCTTCAAAACTTAGAAATTATACACTGAATAGATTTGTGAACAGAATTCTGTCTACAGAATTCTAACTACAGAGGACTCCTACTAGCCATTGGATCACTTCCTTAATTGCAATACAAGGAAACCTGAGTACACATTTTGGAGGCCATCCATTCATTCTGAATTGACAAATTTGAGATTCTAAAGGCTTAATTATAGAATGTTGAATACTTAAAGTTGCAAGATAAAAATCTATTCCAACTGTGCTTGGAATGTGTGTTCTGTAGACCGCTCATTTGCTCAAAGTGGGCACTCAAAATTATTAGGCCATAAAAATATTAAGCCTTTGAATTCCATCTTCAAAATGAGATTAGAGTGCTCCCTTGATTAAAACATATAGTAAGCAAATATTAACGATCAAAGTCTTTAAAGTCTACAATGATGTGTGGCATTGAAGAGCCTCAGGGAATTTAACAATGTAGTTAGTCTTCCTTTAAAATGGAGTCAAATAGTGTAGTAAATAAGAGTTTGGAATGATATTGAATAAGAGAAGAAACTATTTTAACAGCTGCTTATTTAATGAGCAGCATCTCTTTTGGAAACAAAAAAAAAGGTTGCAGTCTACTGGAAGATGTCTGCAAACATGTAATCAGACTGGATTGGACACACAAAATGAAATAAGCATTTTATTTTATTGAATATAATATTGTATATGACAGACAAGGCTCTTTGAAGCAAGCAGTACAGTCCACAGAGAAACTGTCAGCTCTAGTCTACAGCACCCTGTATGGAAAAGGATGGTTTCTATGAAGAGATGATACCAGCTTTGCCTAGAGGGTGTGAAATACCTGCAGATAGCGTTCACTACAAGCTGAACTATTATTTTTTGATAGACCTAAAGCTTTCTGCCTTAATGTCTCCTCTCCATGTGTGTTTCTTCACCACCATTCCCTTGTCATCATCTGCCAAAGACCGTTTTCCCCTTAGGATTATCTTTGCTGTCCCTGAATGCAGAAAATCCTGTTCCCACTTAATGATGCCTTTTTGACAGTCTTTACCCAAGAATTCATCTGTCTCCTACCCCAACTCTTTTATACTTACCTGTTTCTGTTGTGTGCTCCTAGACCAAATTTCCCTTATCAGTAGCTGAGGTCTTCCCCCTCCAACTTGTTTCCTCTACTTTTTCATTCTCATAAATCACACAAAACTGTTTACTTCCCAGTATTGTTCAATAGCCTATTTCTTTTCCAGCAAACATACTTCCCTTATTTTCCCTATTGTCCTGCACAGATCTGTTTCCTTCACAGACATCACCATCCCATGGTCCAATAGCTGTTGTCTTGGGCAATCTCTTTTTTTCTCTGTCCACAAGACTATCTCTTCTGCTCCCAGATTCAGGCCATTTGAGGGTCCACAATCTCTGGAAAAACTTCTCCCAGCACAAGTCTGAAAATTGTACAGTAAGCATAGTCCCTTAGATACTGCTGAATAACAACAATTATAAATCTTATAAAAGTTTCATGCAATAAATTATTTTTCAGAAGAGTGTTTGATTATATTTGATTAAGTTTCATCAGTTTTTCATTCAGTACAAAACTCCACACATTACGTACACACCTGTCTTTCAGTTTCACCCTTCAATCCCTGTGGAAAAGTGTGGGTTTTCAATGAAGTTTCCAATGAGTCACTAATGTTTTAATGTGGTTGAGAGGCAGCAGAAAAAAAAGGCATTCTCCCTTCAGGGAGAAATGGCATTCTCACTTTCAGACCTTCCCACGGGTCTGAAAAGTCTGACTTGACTGTATTAAAAAGAGAAATTTGGAGTGTGACAGAGAATAAACATTTAATTTTGTCAAAAATAAACTTGCAAATTTGAAAGTATAGTAGAAAATAACAGGTGACATTCCAGTAAACTAAGGTGGTGCTGAAAAAGGAGAATATTAATATGCTTTTAAAGTACTTCTATATTGCTCATTAGGCTGGGGAGCACTGAATATATTATATATATATATTTATATATGTGTGTTTCCTGTGGGCACCCTAACGCGTCTGTCTAAAGTTCTAGTTGCACTGTAATGTTGAATCATGTGATCATCCTCTGTTATGAAATGATTGGCTTGGTAGACAAGGCAAGAGTAGTGAAAATTGCTTGACTTCAATACTGTAGTGTACCTTGACTTCAGTAAGGCTTTCAACACTGTCTCCATTCAGATTCCCATAGGGAAGCTGATAAGTATGGGCTGAATGTGCAGACAATGAGGTAAATTGAAAACTGGCTGAACAGTAAGGCCCAGAGGGTGGTGATCAGTGGTACAAAGTCTAACTAGAGGCTAGTAACTAGCAGTGTATCCCAGAGGTCAATGCTGAGTCCTGTTTAACAACTTCAGTAATGATCTGGATGGTGGTACACATGCTGACAGCACAATATTGGGAGGGGTGGCTGATTCATCAGGGGATTATGCTGCCATTCAGAATGACCTGGAGAGGTTGGAGAATTAAATGAACCTCTTGAAGGAGGTTCATAAGTGTGGTGGTTTTACCGTGCTGGGCAGCTAAACCCCACAACCGCTCTCTCACTCCCCCTCCTTTAGATGAGGAGGGGGAGAAGTAAAGCAAAGAACAACTCATGGGTTGAGATAAGGATAATTTAATTAAAGGGAAATAATTATAATAATTAAATAAAGACTACCATAAACTAAACAATTTAACTAAGGGGAAATAAAAAGGGAAAGGGGAAAAGGGAGGGGAAAAGGAAAAATAAAAAGAAGGGAGGAAAACAAACAAACAAAATAAATGAAGGCTATATGGAAGTGCAGAGGAAAGAAATTACTCTCTACTTCCCACAAATGAGCGATGATTGACCACATCCTTGAAGCAAGGCCTCAACGCATGCAGCCGGTGTTCGAGAGTAGGACCGACGTTTTCTCAACGAGAGCCCACCCCTCCCCTCTTCTTCCTGTTTCCACCTTTTCTTGCTGAGTGTGACATCACATGGTATGGAATATCCCTTTGATTGGTTTAGGTCAGCTGCCCTACTGATGTTTCTCTTCTCACTGTTTGCCCACCCCCTAGAAGGGTTAGAGAAAGGCCCAATGCTGTGCCACTGCTGCTCAGCAGTAGACACAACACTGGTGTGATAACACTGCTGTTCCAGCTACAAGCACAGAGTACGGCACTGTATGGGCTGCTGCCGGGAAAGTTAACATTCCAGCCAGACCCAGTACAATAAGGAAAAGTGCAAAGTTGTGGACGAGGGGAAGAACAACATCATGTACCAGTATATGCTGGGTGCTGCCTAGCTGGAAAGTAGTTTGGCAAAGAACCTGGTGGTCCTGGTTCAATGCCAACATGAACCCATAGCAATGGGCCCTTGCTATGAAGAAGGCTAATGGTATCTTGGCTGTATTAGGCAAAATGTTGCCAGCATGTCAAGGAAGGTGATCTTTCCCCTCTGCTCAGCACTGCTGTAATTCCACCAATGGAGGGCTACCAAGATGATTGAGGGACTGGAGTCCCTCTTATGTGAGGAGAGACTGAGAGAGTTGGGATGGTTCAGCCTGGAGAAGAGGAGGCTCAAGGGGGTTCCTATCCATGTATACAAATACCTAAGGGGAAGTTGCAGAGAGTTTGGAGACAGACTCTTCAGTGGTGGCAAGTGACAGGACAGGAGGCAATGGGCACAACCTGGAATACAGGAGGGTCTCCGTGAACATCAGAAGGCACTTCTTTACTATGCAGGTGACAGAGCACTGGCTGCCCAAAGAGAGTGTTGAATCTCCCTCCTTGGAGATCTTCAAAAGCCATCTGGGCATGGTCCATGGCTGTAGGTGTCCCTCCCTGCTTGAGCAGGGGGGTTGGACCAGATGGACCCCAGATGTCCTCTCCAACCTCAGCTATTTCATGGTTCTGTAAATATTACTAGCAATCGAAGTTCAGGTGGAAGAGCATAAAACATAAAAAGGTCAGGTAGTTTTGTGGAGAGCAAATGAACTATTGTCAGACAGGGAGACAAGTGGCTGGGGAGTAGCTCAGCAGAAAGGGACCTGGGGCTGCTGGTCGACAGCACGTACAGTGCCCTGGCAGCCAGGAGGGCAAAACACATTTCGGGGTGCATTAAACACAGCATAGACAGCCAGTCAAAAGAAGTGATTCTCCTGCTGTATTTAGTGTTGGTGCAGCCTCACCTTGAATACTGTGTATAGTGCTGGTCTCCACAACATAGAAAGGACATTAAGGTCCTTGAAAGTGTCCAGAGGAGGTCAACACAGCTCTTTAAAGGGCTGGAAGGCATGTCCTGTGAGGAGAAGCTGAGGACACTTGGGTTGTCATGTCTGGAGAAAATGAGGCTGAGAGGAGGCCTCATGGCACTTTGCAACTTCCTGAGGAGGGGAAGCAGAGAGGGACGTGACAGTCTCTACTCCCTGATAACCAATGACAGAATGCATGGGAATAGCACAAAGCTGTGCTGGGGAGGTTCAGACTAGATATCAGGAAAAATTTCTTTACTGTGAGGGTGGTCAAACAGCAGAACAGGCTTCCTGGTGAGGTGGTTGATGCCCTGTGCCTGTCAACATTCAAGAGGCATTTGGATAATGTCCTCAATAACATGGTTTAACTTTTGGTCAGCCCCAAAGTTTTCAGGCTGTTGGACTAGATGATCTTTGAAGGTCCCTTCCAAGTGAATCCCTCCCCTCCCCTCCCCTCACTCCCACTCCGCTATAATGTGAAAATTTGTCTTTTCCTTTTTAGAATGATGTTTTTGTCCTTGCCTTTCAAACTCTTCAGTGCTGTTGTTGTAAATATAATTTTCAACAGAATCCAGCTGGGGAGAGTAAGTACTCTTGCTAAGAAAAAATCTTTGCAGAATTGCAGTCATGCCCAACTGAAACTGTATAGCTTCTTTTCAGGACATTGTCAGTTCAGAGGAATGACCTCTAAGACTGTAACAGCTATTGATTTAAGAGCTGGGCATAATGAAAAATATCATTTTGATTATAAATATTTGCTATTGAATCTAGTCAAATAAATATTTTTGTTTTATGAATAATTAATTTTATTGATTAAATCTAAAATACATTATTCATAAACATTCTAAATGTAAAACAACTGTTGGTATTATGACTTTATAGTTGCTGTGTCTTGGTGAGCAAAGTATTGATACGAAGATGAATAACTGCGTTTTAAGAAGGTTGTAGTAGCACTGAAATCATGGTGACAAAGTTGGATAAGGACAAAGTTGATGAGGAAACACAGATGAAAATTTAGACAAATTTACTGATTTTGAACCATCTGGCTGCATAGACTCAAGTACTCATGTAAAGGAGACAGGGGTCTAGCAGCATCTCTATCTTAGATTGGTTTGAACTACTGTGGAACAGTAGGTTTAGGAAAATTAAAACAATTTAATACCTTAAAAGAGTAGCAGGGCTAAATAATGTTAGCAAATTAAGTGCTGATCAAGACATATTGGCCAAAGCACTTTTTTTCTACAAATGTAGATTTGGATCCCCTGACACATTTAGCAAATTTCCATTTCTATTTTTCTTCCAGAACAGTGCCTCCTCTTGAAATTATCCCCAAAGTATTATTGTTATTTCAGGACAAAGTTGATACTGTCCTGAAATTTAGCTAATCTAAGGAAAGTGCTATGAAGCACCTGAGTAAGTTATTGCCATGAGAAGGCTACTCTGTTTTCCCATTCGGTTTTGTTTTCCGTCTCTCTCCCCTCTATCTTTCTGGCTATGTATTCCAGCCCACACATATTATTTCACTATTACATTAATAATTATTAATATTAATAAATATTACATTATTATCCAGTTCTTACCCCTGCCATCAGAGTGGTTCCAAAGAGTGTTTATCAATACCGTGATAGGCACTTTATATAAATAAATATATATATATAAAAACCAAAAATATTAAATGTTCATGATAAAATTAATCAGAATACGTTATAAATTTTATAATTCATTCCTCCATAGAAGTTATTTTTTTTTTTAACTATTTTAAAATTAGTTGTTACCTAATTGTGACAAAACAGTTATTTGCACAATTGCATCCTGGAAGACTGACCATATGTTAATCATAGGTCACCTAAGAAGGATAACCTTCTTAGAAGGTTATCTATATCTGCCTACTATGATGGTTTTCTGTTTTGTCATTCTAAAGTTTGTGAAATTTTGAGAATGGTCTCTAATTAAAGATAGGATTTGGGTCTTGATATTCTGTCAAATATGGTTTAATTATCTGGGGGCCTGATAACACAAACAAGTGTTCATATTCAGACAATCCAGCTAATATAACATTAATAGACAAGTATGTTTGAAATGTGTTGAATTTCCTTAAGATAACGTTACTGGAAATTTTAAAATTTCCAGTGGAAACTTGACTCCAAACTCTTTCAGCTTTCTTTGAAATAGCACTCCTAAAATCCAGTATGATAAGTTTCACTGTCAAGCTGACGATACTCTCGTATACACCTTAAGAATTATAACAAGCTTTGGAACGTTCTTATGCAAAATGATCAAAAGTAGATGATCCAATTTCCAAAATTTTCATTTGTTTCAGTCTCTTGTTATTGTAACTGGTTGCATTATCTATACTTCAGAGACTGCAGATAGACTGTTTGTATGCTGTATCTATGCTGGTAAATTAAATAGTGCCCAGGAATGTCTCTGTGCACTGGCATTCGACCATCTGTACTGCCAGCCAGCTAGAACAATACCTAGTATTGTTTTTGGCCTGTGCCAAGTGGCACTCCCTCAGGCTATTTGAGTTCACAGTCTGTGAATTAGAATGATCATTTCCAGGAATCAGTCCCAACTGGCAGTTTGTGAGTGGCCCTGTTCTGAAGGATAAGAGATTTTAACATTATGAGTGCTGTCTATTTAGTGATGGCTGGCCTCAGCATTGGACAATTGTTTCAGGCATAAGTATTTTACTAACCTAAATGCAGTCACAGTGTAACTGACCTTGATAAAATTAACTTACCATTTGATACATAATTTCCTATGAAATTTTGTAAGGAGTATCTTTTCTTATTTTTTTATTTTTTAAAAATATTATTGTTCTGAAGTCTTGAGTCTATATGTGTTCAAAATTTCTCCAAAAGCCAAGGCTGGGTCATTATTATTATTATTATTATTATTATTATTATTATTATTATTATTATTTAAGTCAACATTCATCAGACTCTTCTTGCATATTTCTACTTGGGCCATACACTACCACTGGAGCTGTACAGTGTCTAAAACTATCCATTTCCTGTGATGCAGAAAAGTGAGTGATCCTAGCCACTTCTCATTTCCTATTTAGATGGACAAAGTGCAAAAGATCAATTTACATATGATGTGTTCAATGTTTTCTTGTTTATTCCACTGAAACTCCTTTGTAGCAAGAAAAAAAAAATCTCATTCTTAGCATAATACTTCATCAGTGGTATCATACTTTAACTTTCATCAGTTAACACTGATGAAAAATTGTTGAAACCAAAGTCTAAGCTAATTAAAGTTTATGATCCCGTGAACACATGCAGTTTGAGCAATGGTATATAAATGCTTTTGCTTATGTGTAGTCTTAACAGTCATACACACTAAATGCTGAACATATTTTCCACAAGTGTTTTGTTTGCTTGTTTGTCATAGCATTTGGCTTGTATGTCACAGCAGTTTCACATTGGCTACTGTTACCTGAGATGCAGCCCTGGATGGAACAATGCTATCACACTTTAATGATCATTCTTCCAGCTTGAGCGTTCCCACTCATGTTGCACAGATTAATAATCCTGAGATCTGATTTTATTACACTGTCAGGAAGATTCAGGGTTTTCTTCCTTTGAGGTAAAAAGCCACAGCTTTCTTCAAATGTCGAGGAGTCCTCAGAAATT
Source organism: Anas platyrhynchos (assembly GCF_047663525.1). Lineage (NCBI taxonomy): Eukaryota > Metazoa > Chordata > Aves > Anseriformes > Anatidae > Anas > Anas platyrhynchos. Next base: position 87,365,399 of record NC_092588.1, on the reverse strand, counting down.
TTGTGAGACTGAGTAGGAAGTGGCAGAGCTCCTGGGAAAACTTGCTTGGAATTGTTTTCCTTCAAAAATGACATCAAATTCCTCAGGTTTATTTTCAATTAAACAATGGTAGAGCATGATTGATATGGAATAAAAAAAAAACACAAAACAGCTCTTTCTGGTGAAGCTAGGCAGGTACCCATAAAATTTCCTCTTAAAATTAAAAGATTATTTTACACTTTATTCTCCTTGATATCAGGATCTTTTTTTTTTCAGTAGCTAAGCTTTATTTCACAGAAATATTTTGATCCACTCCTAATTTGAGCTGTAAGGAGGCTATAAGTGGTATAATATTTATTCACCATTCTCTTGGAGTACCAAGACATGAGTGTACACACTTTATTAATATTATTAATTAAAATATTATTAATTATTATTATTACCATGACACTGTGATTAAAATATTTTGCAGGCTAACATTAGTTCTAATTCTGGAAATTAGGGTGAGTGTGAAAAAAATATTGTGAATACTCAGTAGCTACAATACTCTTAAACTGTTCAAGGAAAAAACAAAACAAAACAAAACAAAACTTTATTTTGAACTATTAATTCTGGTGCTATGTTAATCAGAGCACTATGTTTTCTTCCTTAAATTAGGCATAAGTAACAGAAATTCTAGTTTGTTATCCAGATGAGAAAAAAACAAAACAAAACAAACAAAAAAAAAACACTAGATGGAGATCTAGAATTCCTTATATGGGAAATTATATCTCCAGTTATTCTTTCTATCAAGTTTATAAAAATTATATTTCATCTTTAATTCTTTTTTTTTTCTTTCCTCTCGAATATGAAGGTTTATCTGTTATAACTCATCTATACAGAACTATTTTCAAATGTTCTACAACTAAGGCTTGAGAATTTTTCCACACAATGGAAACGGGCAACTTTTTTTTAACCTAATTATATTGCTTCTGTCATTTTAATGTATTGCAGAGCATTGCAGGCTGTTTTCCTGTTTGGGACTTCATCATCTAAACTGTCACAATGAATACCTGATAAAGGCACAGAACTCAGTGTAATTTGTATACTTACACAGTTGTCTTGCAGGGGCTCACAAGAGCCTTACAGATTGAGAATATGAGGTGTCAGCACACAGTGAAACAGAGAAAGGTACTGAGAAAAGCACTGTTGTCATTGGCACACAAAATGTCTCCCCTGAACAAATGGAAACAAATAGATAAATGCAAATATGTAGTTTTAAAACCCAAATGGATGAGTGGGGCAAACAGACTTAAAATTCCACTTGGTCGTATAAAAATATTAATTAATTGATTTTCCAACAATAGATATGATGGCTATTAGGCTGCTTATTTTGTTTTTTGCAATTTTGTGCAGAAAGTTCTGGAAAGTATTTTTCCAGTTTCACAAAAACTGATGAGCTGTTTAATTCTAAATTAATATTTTATGTTCAGCCTGCTTCTTAAAATTTCTTCTGTTTATTTAATGATATGGGCCATCAACTTGTTCTACTAAGCAATTCAGATAGTTGTTTCAACAGAAGTTTCAGTAATTTCACCTTTACCCTATGTTAATACCATATACAAGTCAAATCATTTTGCATTAGTGGTCCATTGGTTTTGTCAGCATTTATAACATGTATAGACTCAATTGTTACGAACTTTTATTACTTTCAAGATTCTCTTATAAAGATCTAAAAATTAGACTTGATTTTTCTGAATTTATTGTTAATCATAGTATGCATAGCTCTAGAATGTTAACTTATCTGATATAGCTTTTGCAAGATAAATTGTGGTTGTTGCTTCAAAGCCTGGCTGTAAGCCTGTAGATGCTGTTATGCAGTGTCAAAAGAAAGTAATACCATAAGCAATGCCTATTATCAGTACCCTAAGTCACTTAGGGAAACAAACAATGTAAATTAAGTGATTAATTGAGCTCTTTTAATGGATATAAGAGCCTCTGCCTGGAGGGGATACTGAAAACTTATCTAACTTATCCTCAAGGCATGGGCAAGCTCAGCTAAACTCAGGTCATTTCTGATAGTATCTGTGGGAACCATTAGTCTTATTTTTGCAAATACTGATTTCGGTAATCTAGTTTCACATTTTTCAACAAGTCTAAGCAATAGTATATGGAACATAGATTACTGTGGGTGAGAGGTTTGAACATGTTTATTCTGGTCAAGATCTTAACGCGGAAATGCTAGTTATTGTGTGTACATCTCTTCTGTTTCCTAGCACAGGCAACTATTCTCTTCATATGATTTTTCTGGTGTCTGTGTTTTCAAAATGTTTCTCCTTTATTCTCTTTTGATTTGACATAGTTTTGATGTAGCATGCATGGAAAGCAATACAATAGAAAAAGCATTTAGCTCATTAATTGCTATTTACATTTTGTAAACTACTTCAGTACTTTGTAAATTATTTCTGAAATAACTTTGAAGTGTCTGTGGCTTGTGCAGTATATGTTAATATTTTAATTTCAGTGCACATGAGCACATTGAACAAACAGCAAAAATCAAATTAATACTACCAAAGCAAAATTATTCTTGTGTTTGTGGAAAGAAAAATATCATTATTCTTCGTGGAGTGGCACAATGAAAGGATGAGGGACAATAAACATGAGATGCAACTAGAAAAAATCCTAATAGGTATCAGGAAAAAAAAAAATTATGAGTGATTGAATGCTGGAACAGGTGGCTGGAATAGGCTGAGAGATCTCTGCCTTTGGATATGGGATCTCTGCCCTTGGATCTCACCTGGATATGGCCCTGATCAACCTACTTTGAAACTGGATTTCACTTCAAGTTTGACTCTGATTTGATCATGAAACTGGACTAGGTGACATCCATAGGTGCCTTTCATCCTAAATTATTCTGTGATTCTGTGATGAAGTTAATGAGACATAAGGCATGCCCATCTAATAAACAGATGTTGACTAGAGACCTCTGACCAGAATTATTTTCTGAAACAAGCTTGATTTCTCGTTGGGTGTAAGCCAGATATATAGACTTTCTACCAGCATTTTATGGTCATTTTTGACTATTATTTATGGTCAATTTTGACATGTTATGACATTAAAACTCCCCTACATACTACCTAAAGGCAACAGGTGGAAGAAATCAAAATGCTAACACCATGAAAAAAAAAATTGCAAAAAAATCCTTGTTTGAAAACAATATTTATTTATTTATTTATTTATTGATTGCATGATAGGGGAAGAGGCATATATTGCATAGGCTTTATGCAGTCATATTCCTAATTTAACAATTTCTACTAATGTTTGCAATATACCTCATCTGTATTTGTATGTAATTGCTTTCAGTGCAAAAGTTAGTCTTTTATTTTTAGACCAACTTATCAGTAAATATTATTCATTACACCTCTGAGATAAATTTTTTGACTTACAGGTGTTCTAGTGGGCTATCTAAAATGAGCGTTTGTGGATTTTGTTTGATTCTAGCAAGCATACTATCAGTTAAGTGTGGATCTCTCTTTTTTAATGATGTATTGCATTTAGGACTTGTGAATCACCAATCAGTCTTAACAGGTCATTCACCTTTGTGGAAGTGGATGATTCATAGCCAGATCTTAGACACAGTATCTCAAGGGTATAATATATCTTTGGATTTCTTACAAATGTCAGAAGAAATGCGTTTACTCCAAAAGATGTTACGTGGACAATGTACTATGATCACACCTACTTTTTAAACTGAGTAACATTCTAATGTAATTATACGGAAGATATCATTAAGCAACCTTAAAATAATAATTTCCAAGAGAGAAGATACATGTATGTTTTGCAATATATTGTATTGATCTGAGGGGTTTCAGCTCTCAGTTTTCCAGTTATACAAGATGAAAAGGGGGAAGACAATGGGGTGGTAAACTGGAGAAAGAAAAAGAATGAATATTCAAAGTACAGTGGGATTGTAGTGGGAAATAGTAAAATGGAAGGTTAGAATGAAGAAGTAGTCAAGGTACTGACAGCTCAGGTGGCAAGACTCCTTACCAATCTCTAGGGAAGCCAGCTGCTATCAAATTACCAAAGTTAGTGAACTCTTCTTGCACCTTTCTTTGATCTGGTGCATACGAGCCACATCAGAGAAGTAAGCAATTAAACTTATTTCTTAAAAACAATTATCCCCCCCCCTCCCCCCCCCCCCCCCCAACACACACAAAACCAACCAAACAAACAAAAAACCACTTCATTATTTAAATGGAAATCATGTATGGAAATTGTGCCTTGTATAGTAAATGTTCAGCAAATCCATTTTTGTTTTAATACTACCAATCAGAGTCTCTCATATTCTTTTACATGTTTTGAGCAAGAGGGAAAAGTATTCAAATAAGACTAGTCTTGTGACACTTCTGTATTACCTGAGTATAGTACACCCAGACTTCACATGTTAGAAAGTGCCATAGAAGTCATTCAAAGTACTATTTGTTCCCCTCCAGAGGAAATTACATTCTTTATTTGTTTTAAGTCAATGCAGGCTGAGAAAAAAAGTAGTAAAGAATTCTAAACAAGAAGTTGGAGAGAAGATAAAACAAATTTTAAAAAGAATTTAGACTTATTCATACCTAGGGTTTTCAAAAGGAAGTGTACAGGCAGGCATAATATTATTTGGGAACTATGACATTGCTTTTCAGTAGAGCAGAACTTATCACAGTAATTCTTTAGATGACATTTTTTTGCAACTAAATTTAAGAGCCAATTAGTACTTATTTTCATAGGATAAGTCCTTATTAATTCTAGTATTTAGAAGTTAAACTTCTATGAGAAAAGGTATATTACTTCAAGACTTCAAGTTACATTTTATAATTATCTTTCCTTCTTATTTATAACGTTATTGGTTGATGTTCTCTATGTATTTTCTGAAGGATTTCACACCATTATTTTAAAAACAATGAAAGACAAACTGTTAAAAATTAAAAACACTTGTAGAAATGCGTATGGTGGATCTTGTAAGCTGCAGCCTACATTCAAGAGAACCTGCTATTATAAACCAGATTGCAATCCAATGACTGCTTTTTAATAAATGCTTTTTCTAGGTACTTGTCAAAGAAGGCATTTTGTGATAGGGAATGATTGTTTCTGAATATCACTAAGAAATTTCAGATATAAGACTGAAACCCTGGGTGGTCTATAACAACCCATGCAAAGTTGTTTAAAGCTAAAGAATGGGTTCATCCCCAAACTAAGCATCAGTGTTACCACCAATAACTCCTGAGGGGGAAAAAAAAAATGCTACAAGGGTTTATGGCAAGTTAACCTTAAAAATATGTACTTTGCTAATATAACGTGTTGCTTGGCTGATACTATTTTCTCTGTTTGAAAAAGGAATAGAAAAGATTGACTCTCAGCTTCTGAAGATGGGAGGTTATCTATCCAGAAAAATATTGGGAGCAAAATCCACAGTGCAAGGTTTATTACATCTCTTCAGTTCTGAATTACTTGGCCCATCTTCAACAAGAATTGCAAAAAAAGAATCTCTTAAACTGAAACAGAGTCATGAAAATGATCAGAGAACTAGAAAACATTATAAACTTCAGGAACCTAATCCATTTTTTAGAGCCAGTTTAGGTATAACTGTCAACTATCTCAAGTTTAAAGTTTTGATAACATCCCTTGAACTAATCAGAGAGATAAAAATAAGATCCAGTGGATGGGTGCTGAAACTGGACAAATTCAAAACATAATGAAAAATGCAAAAACTTTCAGCAATAAGGGATATTGAAAGATAAGCAGGAGTTAGAATTCTCTATCCATAAAAACTTCTTGTTCAGTTTTAGTATTTTTTTCCACTAGGTGCTGAAGTACATTCAGAAATGAATTTGTGTAGTCCGGCTATACTGGAAATATTCTTAAAATGATTCTTTCTAGTTTTATTCTTGATTTATGAAAATGGGATAGTTCAAGATATGTGCTATGTATTATCCAGGCTCCTGTGGTGTATTCACTGGTCATCGCTAGCATCTGAAAATACAATGAATGGCTCTGTTTTACTGTTCTTCTCTTCATTATCAGGAAGGTAAAACAACAACTCTTGGTTCATAGCCTGAAAAACAAGCAAAATTATTCAATCCCAAGAGCATTTTTTCTCTTTCTATTAAATGAAGGAAAAAATAATCTGAATGAGGTAATAAAGTCTGGAGTTACGCCTGTTTTTTGTTACATTAAAGACACCCACAAATAAGTATCCATAAGTTGAAAGCTAATTGATTCCACATTTCATAACTCACAGGCAAGATTCCAGCTGCCTGCTGAGCTATGCTGCATTGGGATCTCCTTTAAAAAACAGTTCAAGAACCATATTTGGAAAAAAAATAAAAAAATAAAAAAATTACCACTATTAAATTCAATAAAGTATGAAATGGGCAGGACCTGAAATTGACTGAGATGACAAAGTTAACATAGATTTGAGTCTAGGTGTGATGATGATGAGCCTGAAAAATAGTTTTTTGGAGTTATTCTTTTCAGACATATTGTTTCTGATTATTTGTGCATTACTCTCTATTACTTGTAAGGTGTCCAAGCCTATCTTTTTTTTTTTTTTTTGATAGTGTAATGGTTATAATTTACCAGACACTCCATACTGTGTCCTTTGGAGCTACAACTTCCAATTTTTTTCAGATTTACCTAGTTCTATACTACACTTTAGAGCATATTAAACTTCTGAAAAGATGAAACAAGTCATTTTTCCTACTTAAATAAATATAAATAAATGAATGAATGAATAAAAACATCAAAGAAGAAAAAGCCCTGATTCAGTTTTACTGAAAATAGTCACAGCTTGGCAAACTACATTTCCTAATTTAAACTGGAGTCCCAGGTAAGCTTTAAGAAGCCACTTCAAATTAGTTTCAAACCTTATGGCACAAAGATTGACAAGACATTGTACTTTTAGACTTATCACTAGAAATTGTATGGAGGGGTAGAACAGTGCAGCAGCTGAGGAGACTCCTCAGGGCTTAAAGAGCAAGTCAAAGTCACTGTGGGAAACCAACCAGCTGAGAGGGACTACTGGCTGAAAAGGCACCAGGCACCAGTGCAAAGCCATGAAGAGTACACTAGCCTTCTGTTTGAGTGCAGAGGCCAGGGCACAAAGTCCTTATGAGGCAGATAGAAGTTTAGCGGCAGATGGCGGGAGCTGGACAGCGTCTGGCGTTGCATTTAGGGATGGAGACAGCAAGAGAGGTCAGCCAGATTGAATAGACACAGATACCTCTTTAAAAAATGATGGTATAACTACAGGCAGAAGGTAAGGTTATACCCTATGTCATGTGTCATTGATATGAAAACCTTCCCTTTGTTTAAAGCACAGTGGATTCTCTGGTTCACACAGACGTATGTCTTATAACCATTCTAACAGTGTTTAAAGCAAAGTGTGTGGAAAATCCTTTTTTGGTCATTAGCACACAGGAAATACGTACTAAGAAGCAGTGACTCTAAAGATGATCAAAGCATTTCTGCAGAAAAGCTTGCATTATTTAATGAAATTGTTCATGGTGTATCTGCATGGGTGCATGAGGGTGACCTGAAGATCTCTGCCTAACTTTGGAACTGACTGCATGAGAGCAAGATCTGCCTTTGATGCAGCTTAGCCATATTGCTGAGTTATTTTGCCTCATCTAACAAGACAATTCTAACTTCTGTTGTTGTTGTTTGTTTTTTGTTTGTTAGTTTAATGTAGTACTCTACACTAGAGAGCTCAGCTCCAGTTACCATCAGTATGAGTTCAGTTGTCTCTTTAGCTTTCCTACTTAGCACCAATACAGATGTATTTAGATGTATTTCTGTATCATCTGGCAAGGTCACAAATTTCCAGACCTTCATTCAGTCCTGGTCAGTCCAGATTCATCTGAATAAACTTTTGAAAATACTTACTGTCCTTTTGGACTAAGTAATTATATGCAATATATATTTCTCCATGCACTGATCATAACTTTTCAGATGGCAAAATTTAACTTAGTTTGGCTAAGTCATCAAGCCATCATTTCTACCTTCCTGTTTATCTCGGGATATATCCTCTGTAGCCTCATAATCATAATCACACACACACACATACTAAATACCATACTAAATTTATACTAAATACCATACTAGTGTGTGTGTGAAGGAAATTCTAAAATGTTTACAAATACTCAAAAAGTGGAAGAGAAGAAAAAAACAATTATTCTGCCTAGGAAGTATTAAATTCTTTAGGATGAATAGTGCTTAAGAAAAAATGTACTCTGAAACATTTATCACAAATAAATAATAATAATAATAATAATAATAATAATAATAATAATAAAGTAAAATAGAGTGGGATTATTTATTTATTTATTTATTTTTCCCTAGGACATTTAATTAGCTAAGGAGATAACAGACTTTCAAAAACAGGAGAAAAAATGTTGCTATGGATTTCTGTCAAGAATGGGCATATGCTGCTGGTCATAGACAACTGTTCTGGAGGTTCTAAACAGAAATTCTTTTTTTCTAACACAATCATATCCTGCTCAAGATAATCTTTGTATTAGGTTTCAATCTAAGTACAAAAGTGATTTGATCACTGAACTAAACTAAATATTCACTGAAACATGCCTGATTATACTTAAATACATAAAATAGAGAAATGTTTAAAAATGGAGAATGAAAACACTGGGACAAATGAAATTATAGCAGTGATATTTTTAGTAATAAGAAAAGACAAGATACCTCTACAGGTGGCTTAACAATTGAAACTTTTAATACTATTACTGCTTATTTATAAGAACATATATAATATTTACAGTTATCATAATTGCTTATTATTTATCCCAGCTAGAGAGAAGATAAGCTTTAAAATGTTCCAACTATGACAAGAGACGTTAAACTCATGAACTTAAGGAGCTGAGAAACACAATTTGTCAATGTTTAAAATAGATCTCAGAATACCTGGAAAATATCCAGTATCTTAGGCAAGGGAGACATTTATGTGTTAATGCTTAAATTATTATTGATTTTGACAACTAAAGTGGTATGTTTGGTATTGATTCTAGCCTAAAATGCTGAGGAATTGACTGTGTGAAAATCTCCTATTGAAATATATATGTCGGGGGTCCCCGATTTATTGAAAACCAGTTTGATGGACACCGAAAGTTCTCTCTCCAAATAAGACCTGAAGATTTGGCAGTAAGCTGAGCTATCTTCCAGTTTCTGAAGATATGCCAGTCCAGATTCTAACAATAAATTAATCAACCCCTATCTAGAAAATAGAGTCAAGACAAACTCCCTGATAGATAGATAGATAGATAGATAGATAGATAGATGTATTGAGACTGTATAATCTTCTTTGGAATTGATAGCTTGGGTTTGGCATTCTTCACCAGAAGAATCTATGAGATTCTATGAGATTAGAACCACTTATTTTAAAATGTGAGAGACTCAACCATAAGAAAATCAGGAAATGCTGTGAGGAAAGAACTTATGAAGTCCAAAAGAAATAATTCCTTGTCACATCTCTGTTCATTTTCTTTTCTCTTATAATGAGTCCTGCTCTTTTGAGGCCCTAACAGCAATCTTCTGAGGAAAGTAGAACTAAAGACTGATGAAAAATAATGATGTAAATTATTACAAAAGCCCTTTCCAAGCATATACTTCTCCATTTACAGAAATTAGGCAAAATCCGTCATCAAAGTCCATCATCAAGATAAAAAGCAGAAGAAGAGAAAAAGGTTTAAATTAGTGAAAAGAAGAATGAATAAAATTAAATGACAATGTTCTGTAAAGAAATTAAAGTTACTGAGAATAGCAGAGCTATACTATCTATGACTTAGTTGTAGTTAGAAAATGGACAAATTACAGATATTTGAACAAAGAGACACTGTCACTAAAACATCTGTGGAACACACAGACTGAAACCCAGCTAAATTCTAAGTAAAAATCAGGTTTGCTGCTGCTATAGGCCTCTGTTTTGATTTCTCAAACGTGTTTGACTTCTCCTAAACATGTTATGTGTTCTCATTTATGTTCTCAGTTGGGCATGCCTGGGTTTTTGAGAGCTAAACACAGCTAAATGTGCCAATTAACTGTTCTACAATGTGAGGGAAAAACAAACAAACAAACACAAGACAACACCAACCCCACCACCAACAACAAAACACCTTCAATAGGTAAGCATTCTATAAAATCAGTAAGTTAAAGTTTCAAATGAACATAGGACCTAATTCACTTATCACATGTTTTTGAAAAGACTCATCATTGCATGGTTTTACCTCACTTAATTAGGTTCATTGCTTGTATCTCTCTAAAACTGAGCAAATATTTCTGTTAACCTTTTTATCACCAGTTTTCATGCTGTCAAGAAAAGCTATTTCCTTTGTATATTGTACTAAACTTTCTGAGTGATGTCAAATATATAAAACAGTAAGACTGTAGCACAGTAACAAGTATTATTTTCTGAAATTTTAAGTAGCGGTACTGAATATAATTGTTATGAAAGGGTCTGGATTAATTTATAGTTAATATAGTTCTAAGACAGATTTGTATGTACAGGTGTAGTACAGCACAACCAACACTTTAAGACTGTAAAGTCTTCAGATATCATACTTCATCTAAGTGTAAAAACATGGGAAGCTGTGTGCAAACTTATCCATATTAATTTATTTGTAGGTTAACTACATTACTTATTACTATTAACAAGTGTTTTATAAGCTGTTCTAGAGCTATGTGAAAGTGAATCAAAGCTCTGATATGTTTATCCTCCAGTTTACAGAAATATCAATTAAGAAGTTTGTTTCTTAAATGAAGTTTTCAGAGAACTTGAAGGTTTGGCACAGCAGAATCAATATCTCACCACATGAAGTTTTAATAGTTTAAAGAGTGCAACCATATGCATATCCTAGCAAAGACTTTGGATAATTTCTTCATGTGTGGGCTCTGGTCCCCGAGCATAACATTTTGCAGACTGGAATTGAGAGAAAATGGGTGTGTGACAAGCACTGGTTTATTAAATGAAATTAAGTGCACGATGAGGAGTACAGAAGACAAAGAAAATAAATGTAGCAACAGCACTGAGTTTGGAAGAGATGGTAGACAATAAGCCAAAAGCTAGTCAGCAAATAGAAAACATTCGAATGTTTATTTGTTTATTTATTTATTATCAATAATAATTTGTTGCTTGTAGTGGCATCCAGTGGCTGCGTGAGTACACTGCATGGGCCATGATGTACTCAGAAACTTGCTCTGGTAGGAAAGGTTTCTCTGTCCCTATGTCATATTACTGCTGAAAAAAAAAAAAAAAAAAAAAAAAAGGCAGAGATTCATTTGAAGTGTAACAATAATGGAAGAGCTATCCAAGAATAAATAAATAAATAAAAATGTTCTCTTTGAAGCAGCTGCTTGTCTAAGAGTTCTGTACTTCAGTGATGATGTATGCAAAACCACTTTCTGCATCAATCTCTACCTAAATACATGGTGTAAAGAGGAACAGGTTAAAGAACTAAATTCATATACTAGATGACAATGTTTGTGATAAAAGAAGTCTTTTTTCCAATATTTTTCGATTAAGAACAATTGTTGCAAAGACATACATTTAGTGGCTTTAGGTAAACAATATTCTTCAAATGCTGCTTTGAACAACAGTGAGGAGAGGAGACAGGTCTTTTTAATGCCTGTTTAATGTACAGTTGAGCCTGTGGGCTGTATTTCTTTACATAAGTTTTTTACATATTTTCCCTAAAAGGTTTCAATTTGCAGCTCTCAGCAATTAAAGTTCTCTCATCTTTTTAGTTAACAATAATTCTGTCTTTGAAGATGGCTTGACTACTTTCATTTTCTTTCCACTTCTGTTCCCACAGATGACACAGACACAATTTCTATTGTTCTCAGAGTCTTGGCACTGCTGATTAAGCTATGGCTAGTTTAGTGTCCAAGTTGTGGCTATGATTTTTTTTTTTTTTCCCCATCTAGTTCAAATTGAGCTGGTCTGTTGTCCAACCCCTTCCCCTGCCCCCCAAAATCTAAGTGAAAGGTAGGTCTTCAATGCCTGCATTTACTGTTAAGTTACTACTACTAAAAAGTGATTGCTGACAAGTGCAATTACACAAAAACTTAGTATTTCTTTTTTTTTTTTTTTTTTGGTGGTGTATTTTTGTTGTTGTGTTTGTTTTTGCTTATCATTGTACAAACCTTGACAAGTTAAAGAATCTGATCTATGTGAGCACATATGCACCATCATTGTAAGGACATGTTACCTGATATAAAAACTTCCACTAAATTATTTAAAAAATGGGAAAATAATAGGTAGAGTATGAGTATGGTACTACAGAAATTCATTGATGTTCATTAATAGGTATCTAAATAAAGAAAAAGGAAAAAAAAGAAAAAAAGAAAAAAAGAAAAAAAAAGAACTCAATTAGCACCTTTATGGCAAAAGCTTTAATTCCTTCCATCTTCAAAGCTGCTGTGTACCCCATAGATCTCTTAGACACCTCTTGGGCTACACTAGTGACCTCTTTCATGGATTTTGTCCCTGCAATTCCAACCTATACATATGCTTATTTTTTGGCTTGCCACACTGGGACCAGGGACAGAGTTTGTGACTAAGGTTAGAATCACTTCATCCAAGCTGAGATACACTGAATAACCTAACCTAATATTTCTCAGATTATATATATATATATTTTTTTTCAGTCTTCCTCGTGAAATTTCTGATGCACTTTCCCTTCAAGGTCAGCTGCTTGAACAATATGAAGCACCACCTCTGAAATGGTATTTTTAAAAGCATTAGGTTCTCTCCTTGGATAGTGTCTTGGCAGTCATTTTAATTCTCAGATGCTTTAAGACTGTGTTAGTAAGAACGCTGATCAGAATGGATATTTCCCTATATTAAGAAAACAGCATCAACTTGTAAACAACCAACCAACCACCAGCAACAACAACAACAACAAATCTCTGGACTTTTCTAACTGCTTGGCAGTTTTAACAGAAAAACTATGAACTCCAGGGTGAAATTTTTACTTGAAGCTCAGGGAAGGTCCACTCACCCTGGATTAGCCACCTGTAGACAGATAAAAAGCAGGACCTGTGTGCAAACCTTAAATGGCATTCAGCCAGGTTAGTCTAGAGCCAGGTATTGTATACTGTAGCACCTCAAAGGATTATTTTTTATTTTTGTTTAGTGTCTGAAAGAACTGTTTTATTTATCCTGGAGAAGAGAATGCTAAGGAGATTTCTGTTTGCTCTCTCCAAATACCTCAAGAAGATTATAGAGAAGGTGGACAGTATTCTCAAAGGTGCAGTATGGGAGGAAAAAAAAATATGGTCGTAAATTGCAGAAAGTGAGGTTTTTGCACTGACTTTCCATTTTTAAAGAAGTCAAGAAACAATCTTAATTGTGGAATTGCTACTATCTGTGACATACTATCTGTGACATACTACAGACTGGACTTATTTTTCAGTGATTCTTAATATTTCTCAAATTTATCACTATAAAAATGAGTATAATAACTACTGTGGTGTAAAATCCATATATTCAGTTTTCTTTATACTTTGGCAAAAAATGGAGAGTCAAAAATACTATAATTTCTTTCTTAATTTCTTCTAAAATGTGGAATATTTTTTAATCTATTGCATTTTTACTCTTTGATTGTAAATATGAAAAGAGTGCAGAGGACCAAGCACAAATAGAGGCTCACTAATTAAGTCAGGTTGACCTGGGCAGAATACAAATATGACTTGGCATATTCTGTGTTGAAGAGCTTAATTGATGATTACTTTTTTTTTTTTTTTTCAAATTTGTTGCGATGTTGATTTTTGCTTTTAGAAAGAGTATGTGAAATATTTATGATTAGTTTTGATGTCGAACACCAAGTAACTCCATTAGCTTCAGAACAACTACTTCGAGTTTTTGAGTTTGCAACATTACAAGTAGAAAAATTAACTCGCTTTGCTGTAACATATGTTAGTATAGGAAAGCTTCAGGCTTTGAAATATTTTTAGTTTGGCTACTACGTTTACAAAGCATTTATAATATCAGTGCTTCTCTAAGACAGAAGATAGTGACAGAAACCAGAGCATAACTTCTGCTTAATTGACCTTTGACCTCAAATTGACAGACAGCTGGTTGCATGTGTTTGCTGAGCGTATTCTAATGGCAAACTCCAAAAGTATTAAATGTTGGCTGAAACTTATTAAAACTTTGCTATTTATCTATTTATTTCAGGGGAGGGGGAGCAGATGAGAGAATCAATGCCCAGAGGAATGAGGACAGAACTGTGTGATTTCCTTCTAAGCTCAGCTCCATTTGGGTGCACAGCAATGAATTCCAAGGCAAGTATTGTCTGCAGTGAGTGAGATATTCAAAGAAAATTAAACTAAAGGGATAAAGATGTCAAAGCAAATCAAAGAAAAAAATTGAAATGAAAAGAATTTGAAACCAAGCTCCACAATATTACTCGATTGCTATTGGTACCGACCATATACTGTCTACTTTTCACAGATGTGAAAACAAAGCTTTTCTTCTGATGACTTTAGAGTCTGAATTACCTTTACCCTAAAGTGGTGGTGAGAGGAGTATGAGTTCCATACAACAAGTTGCTAATGAGATACTTCACTGATTGAGCACTTAGAAAGACCAACACAGTTGTGGGGAAGCTTAAGATGGAGAACAAGTTGTTGCACTGCCTTCAGCATGGTATTCATTTAGTTTTGTTTCCCATGGGTCAGAGACGTTGAATATGGCTGTGCGAAGAAGTTCATGCAAAATTTAATTGTAGAGAGCTTCAAATTGTGCTTCTTCTCCATTACATGATTTTCCATTTTGAGAAATAAATCTTTTTCTTACCAATGAGATGGATTGGTGACATCTGTGAAGTGACTACTGTTATAACAAAACTATAAACGTTAGCTGCAGAGACACTATTATCATTTGCAAAATATGGCTTGTTTTATAAAGTGCTTTGCACACACAAAGAATTCTCAAAAATAATATAAGATACAATAATTGTGATAGAAGTGGGGAGCTATTAAACATGAATAGCAACTCTTTACAATAACTGTGTGGCCACCATCTCTGATGTAAAGTAAGTCATACATTATTTAATGATGGCTTCAGAGCTGCTCTTAAAAGCTCTTTTACTTCTTCATAACCTATTCATATAGATGGACTCTCAACCATTTTATTAGGAGGGAGTTTATACATCCTGCCAAAATGTTATGATTCTCTAACTGACAGAGAAAGAAAATAAAACTAACAGGTATGGAAGATGTTCAAATGCGCAATGCTTTTCCATTCACATGTGGATCTACAGCAGTCTAGATTGGACCTGAAACGTTAAATAAGAATACTTTTTGTCAATGATGATCATAATACTTAGCTCTGGAATCTGATGAAATACAGCCACTAATTTCAGGCAGACATCAAATCCATAAGAATGTGTTAATTAGTGTTAATCATAGAGCTACATAAGTATAAGTTGTATAAGTAAATAAATAGTTCAGTGAAATAAGAGAAAAAAAAAGAAGAGAGAAACTAGAGTCTTGCTTCTGATGCAGCTTATTGTTTTCAAGCTCAGGTACTGGCTAAATTCTGTTTAGTGTTTGATATATTGCAATCTGACAGTAGAACATGTTAAATTTACTTAAAAATTATGTCTGTTAAAGTTGTTTTTTTTTTTTTTTTTTTTTTTTTCCTGATGCATATTTAATTTGAACTGCTTTTATTAATGAAATACCTATATAATATATGACAAACTATCAGAGATTCAAAGTTTTCTTCTTTCTCTGATTTGAACAGTTTGCTTGCAAAGGTTGTTTGTAGGTGTTTTAAGTGCAAGTGTTGCACCCCACACATGCTGAATATCAAAATTTAACAGCAGTTATTGCTGCTATTAGTTGAACTAATGAAGCAAAATAAAAATAAATGACATAATCATAACATCGATAGTCAAAGATAACAGGTTTACTTTGAAAAGTAAATCACATTCCAGAGAGCAAATGCTTTAGCTACTGCTGTTTGGACCACAGTCAAGCTAAGCAATTTATGTGAAAAGTGACCTGTGTTGTGAAAAGTGAATCATGCATGCAATTTCATTCTGATGCATAATACTGGCTACATTCATTAACAACCCTTGAGGAAAATATCCTTATTGTTCTTAGGTTTCTCTGTTTAATTGAACTGTATAGAAGCTCTGTGCAAATATTTAGATGATTAAATAAGGAAAAAATCAGAATGTGGCATCTATCATTAACGTGATCTTGCAGGGACTTTGAGGAACAAAGTATGACAAATGAACCTGGAAATAAATAACACACTTTTTTCCCTAGTTCATTTTCTTTTGAGTACTGTACTAAGTCTCCCTAAAGAGCCATAGAGGACATGAGGACATTATCTTATTTTTAAATATATATATATATATATATATATATATATATAAAACATAGTTTATTTATATTATGTAACACTTTACAAGTGTTACATATGTTTAAAAGTGTTTAAATGCTCTGCTTGCTTCTGCAGTACTGCTCACAAGCAATTTCTGAAAAGTCTGCACTGCACACCTGAAGAGTATATTATAAACTGTCCCTGTATACTTATACAGTGGGAGTCTCAGATAAGACTTGGCTCTCTGAGATGCAGATTAGGTGGTCAATCTGTTCTAATTAAAGATATCAGAAAACAGGCTATTAAGTATAATATGTTGCTGAATTTTGCTTTCATTAATCATGAATAGCTTTAGTCTACCAATATAGCTGTGGTCATAAAGTGGAATGTATCCTTACTCTCATAAGCTAGTTTAGCTGTCTTCTAACAAAGTTATGAAAGAGACAAAAGCAGCTCTTTTGTAATGTATCAATTACATAAGAAAAACAAAACAACAAAAAAAACCCACAACTGTTTTTTCTGCTTTTTAATATTTTTATAGCTATAATATTTTATAGCTTCTGGAGAAAAACTAGGTCCACTTCTCTGTCCATCTGTCCATCAGATACATTAAGACAACACTGGGCTGTAGTCCAATTAGGCAGGAACCATTTAATATGTAAGAGAAACGATGTAGCTGCAGAATAGGGAAGGATGGACTAGTTAATTACAAGAATATGGCTTCTTCAGGAAATAGGATTGCACAATGGGGTTTACTTTTTAAATTAATAAGTAATAATCAATAGTTTCCTACTTGTTTTGAAGAGTAAATAGTGAACTGACTGAGGAAGCATATGATTGAATTTCTTTCTTCTCAAAATTATTCTTTAGTCAGTTATAGGTAACCTGACAAATCTACCAAGAAAACAATGGGTAAAAATAATAATAATAATAATTCAACTAGAATGATAATTAGGTTTATGACAATCTGTAACGTAAATGGTGTAATGCACCTATACTTTTAAAATTAGTTTTTCTTAATGAAGCTAATGGCCTAAGATTTCTAGACTGCATAAGTGAAGTGTGTATAAGGATGAGGAGGGGGTTCAAATAAGGAAGAAAAAAGAATTGGTATGTTATCTGTACCAGATGATATTGATGATCTGGTTTGGAACACCAGACCCCTGATGAAAAAGTTTAATATACCAAACCACTTCATAACTAGATTAAATTTTAAAAGCTATTAATTATATTCAGATTGCTTTTTCCACCTTAAGTTTAAGGTCACATGAAAGCACAGATTAAAATTAAGCTTTGTCTAGATTTTTAAAAAAATTATTTTCTTAGTGGAAATGCATATGAATGCATGAAGCTTTGGTGTGTACAAATCACATTCCTTTCTAAGGAAACTAAACTACAAGCTCAGGGTGGGAACCAAATGCACTTCAGATTGTAGTGGGCACACATAAGTGTGCAAGGTAAAAGCAGCTTTGAACAATTTTGCTTATGTTGCAACCTTAGACTGTCTGAAAGTGAAAGTGAAAACCTTCATACTTCATGTAGTTATCATGTTGAAACCTTAGCACCAAATGCTTTGATTTAGTAATTAGCTACTGTTTTCCCAAATTATTTGCTGCTGTAGACATCTGTAGAACACAAAAATAATCTCATTTGTTTTTCTGGATAAAATGATGGTAGGAATTCTGCTAAATCACACTCCTTTTTGTTATTTGTTATATTTGATATCCTTTTCATAGGAAAAAAAAAACTGTTGATAGTAGCATACCTCCATCAACTACTGTTGATGGTAGCATACCTCCAGAGAGGTGGTTAGTGAATTCCTGGTAATATGTTTATGGAATATCTTAGTTGGTGAAAACAGATTTTCATTAGGAAAAAACAAACAAACAAAAACTAAGCATTTGTGTTAAGATTACCAAAATTAATTATCTTCAGGAAGCACCTGACCTTTATCTATGCACCTCTCCCAACAGCCCAGCACACCTTCCCTAGCATTTTTTGGGACATTCTTAAGTGCCTAAACACTTTCTTCAAAAATCCTTGCATGTAATTTAGGACCATTTCTTCCCTCCCCAGGACTTCACATTGGATTGAATCAGTGGGAATTTCCTTTAAAAAGTTAAAGCTGTTTTAAGCTGTTCATACAGCACAGATGAACTGACACTGTAACTGACTCAAGCCACAGAAATTCTGTTCTGAGATGGTATAGCTTTTGGCTATTCATCAGCTGCAGCTGTCTTTTGTGCCTGTCTTCCTATCTTGTTTTTCAGCTGTAGAATCTGTATGTCTTGCCTGTCTCAACTGATTATCTGCATTTGCAGAGAGAGCTATTTGAGGCACTGATAACATTAATTGAATTTGTATCCTCATTTTGAGCTTCTGTATTACTGATTTTTCTGTTTCTCACTTCTTTTGCAAAATTATTCAAACGAGAGACTCATCTGTAATTTTAGGCAAAGAGCAGAAAGTGCATCTTAACATCACATGAATCAACAACAAAAGTTCAGGCCATTTTTGGTGTATTCTTTCTAATGGGGCATTGTGCTAGCTACCCAATTACTATAACCAATTGTCAACGTGTTTTATACTGTTTTAGAAATTTTCTATTCTAGCACACTCAAAAATAGCATAATGCAATGTCAATTCTATTAGTTCTGTCTAGAACATATGCTTCAAAATCTTAGCTTTATACGGCAAAGTGTCCACAGTTTTATGTCTGTTACAGAACCACCAACCCTGATTTTTGTTTTGTTTTGTTTTTAATAATAATGTTTTCAAAACCACAGCCGACTAGATACTTTTCCTAATTTATGTTAAGTACTGAAGAAGTGCAGTCCTTTTGGATCTACTCTTTATTCTAAAGAGAACCCTTCCTCTAGACATTAGGAAGAAATTCTTCACTGTAAGGGTAGTGAGGCACTGGAACCAGTTGCCAAGAGAAGTTGTGGATGCCCCATCCCTGGAGGTGTTTAAGGCCAGGCTGGATGGGGCCTTGGACAACCTGATCTAGTGGGTGGCATCCCTGCCTACAGCGGGGGGGGGGCGGGGGGGAGGGAGGAGTTAGATGATCTTTAAGGCCCCTTCCAAACCAAGCTATTCTATGATTCTGTGATAACTCTGGCCCTCAGCACACAGATTTCATTACAGCTGAAGGTTAAATTTCTCTGAAATGCCTACTACGTTGGCCTCAGGAGAAAGCAATCTAAATCCACCCTGTACATTTATGGTTTATGTACAGCTGAATAGGGTCAGTCAAGGACACAACTTAGTGACCCTTGTCTCTTTATTTGGCCTAAAAATCGTGTATCAACAACATGAAAAAAGTAGTCATCAGTCATAACGGGAAGGGTAACGTGTCCCATTCTGTTTTGATTCCTGGGTTATACCATTGTTGAAAGGAATTCCTTCAGAAATGATGCTCACTTTAATCCCAGAGTTTTTAATTTCCTCCCAAATATAATATACCAATATCACTTAGTGTTCAAAGTTCATAAATCAATCAAAACTAGGATTTGATTAGTTCATACCACAAAGCAACTCTACTGTTATTTCTGAAATACTGAAATTATTTTGTCATTATGTCTAGAGGTTTTGTAACAAATAGCATTCTTCATTAGGCCAGGTTTGTCTCAGTGTTTTGGTTCCCATTGGTCATACTCAAGACTGATTCAGACTGGGAATCTTTGTTAAATTTTTCAAGGGACTATACAAGGAACAGTCCAAATATCACCATTTCCTTTGAACGGTTTGTAGCCTGATGCTCACAGTTGCCATATTTTTTCCTGACCACTTTCAAATTTGGACACTGTTCTAGAATATCATCTACCCTTCCTCCCAAAAAGGACAAAAGTCTGGCAATACATAAAAATACACAGCAAACTTTGTAAGACTTTGTCTTACAGGTACAGAAATTCAAAAATGCTTGTTTTTGAACAAGCCCATCAATGACCAGGACTCAGTTTTGAGAAATTAGGACCCAGAACATAAATCCCAATCTTTACCCCTCAAAACACCTTGGGCTGCACATCTACTGTTAGCTGCCTAGCTTAGGACACAGATGTAAGTGGCTGGAGCTAGAGAGTGACTGCAAATATTTAATTCAAAGTAATTAAATGTATTTTAAAATCCACCTTTCCATATATGAAACTGAGTCATCTAGTGGTCAAAGTATGTAAGAAAGAAATTAGCTACTCAATCTTGTTTGAACTAGCAATGGCTAGAGTAAGTTGTGGAACTGGAAAACTCACAGCAGATTCCTGTAAATAGGCACTTGATTGAATCAAGCCTTCCTAAACATTTCCTGGATTCTTAAAACTGCTGATGCTTAGTATATTTTTAGAACTATGAAAGCGTAACTAGTTGATTTTTATGGATAATCTGGATATGGATAATAAGTTATTGTTATCACAAGAAACAATCAGACTTGGGCCTTTATCACAAGAATTATTTTCCTGTAAGTAGAGAGCTTTACTCCTTAAGATACAAGTGTTATCTGTAAGCTCTACTAGTTTTTTTGAGTTATTAAAATTACTGCTAATTATTGTGTTTTTTTTCATCTCCCTAGGAATATATCATGTTCTCATGATGAACAAAGGACTAAGATTTAAACCTCCTGTGCTCTGATTTTACTTGTACATGAGATGCTATCTCAAATAAATAGGATAGGAGCTGAAAACCCCAATGTCACAAAGGAGGAAGCCATTCCTCTTCTTTGGAAAAACCGAGTCAGCATATTACTTTTAAAGCAAGGCTACCACCTAGTGGTCTTCATTTATAACGACTGACTGCAGCTATAGATTTTGCAAAGATACCCACATGAGGAAAAACAACACTCGCTTCTGCTTCTGCTTATTGTTAATAGTATCAGTCTTTGAACAGGTAAAACTCATATACATTTCAAAAGAAGAAATTTAGAAAGAAATAAAACAAAGATTTATTTGACTTTATGTATAGCTGGCATAACAGCTGCTGAATAGTATACAAAATTACAATACAGTTGGTTTGTTGAAGCCAAACTGTGGAGATGCCAACTTCTGGAAATGTGTCCTGTTAATAGAGAATCACAAACACAGGATTCTGAGTTACAGTCCCTCTGTTTAACATGCATGAGTGTTGTGGTTTAACCTGGCCGGCAGCTAAACACCACACAGCCGTTCGCTCACCCTCCCCTCTCCCTCTCTGGGGTGGGGGAGAGAAATGGGAAAGTGAAGCCCGTGAGTTGAGATAAAGACAGTTTATTAAGACAAGAAAATAATAATAACAATAATAATAATAAAAATAATGATCATAATAGTACTACTAATAATAATGTGTACAAAACAAGGGATGCACAATGCAATTGCTAACCACCTGCTGACCCAGCCTAACCCCGAGCAGCCTGGCCCCCCTGCCCCGGCTAGTCACCCCTATATATTGTTCAGCATGATGTCAGATATGATGGTATGGAATACCCCTTTGGATAGTTTGGGTCACCTGTCCTGGGTCTGTTCCCTCCCAGCTCTTGCTGCACCCCCAGCCTGCCCATTGGCAGGACAGAGCAAGAAGCTGAGACATCCTTGGCTTGGTGTAAGCACTGCTCTGCAACAATTAAAACATCGGGGTGTTATCAGCACTCTTCTTATCCTAAGCCAAAACATAGCATACTACCAGCTACTAGGAAGAAAATTAACTCTGTCCTAACTGAAACCAGAACAATAAGGTTACTGCTGTTTTCTGGCAGCAATACTCTGACACAAATAAGAAGCAGGGCAAAGAGTTGATTGTCTTCGCTGATGCTAAAGTTTGTTCTATATAGACTTCTGTGAGTAATATAGCTGATTAAAATTGTTTACAACTTGGCTTTACTGTGTTAAAGTGCACTTAATGTGGTATCAGGATAAAACTGTGATTTAAAGTTGAATGTCTGCCTTTGGTATTTCATCTATATTATGCTTGGGAAAACAGCCATCTTAGCACAAATGAGGTCAAAATTTATGAAAGCTGGGGGATAGCTGCCCTAATCATATATATATAAAAAAATAAAATAATAATAATAAAAAAGATTTATGTTTTACAGAGTAGAAAAGGAAAATACTGTTTTGCTACATTGTTTACCATTACACAATAGCACAGGTGTTGCTCTGATATCAAAGGCCTCAGTGATTTTTCAGCAATGTCCATTGGAGATATTGGAGAGTCTGTCTGGTAGAGATACCAGAGCTATTTCCTGCATTAGAAGCACTACCAACATTGCTTCTTCTACTTACGTTGGACTTATGGACCATTTGTAGAGGTCAGGGAGCCCACATGAGGTCTGTCACAAGAAAGAATGCAGTACTCTCTCAGTACATCAACAAAAGCACTCTTGCATCTGATTTCTCTTTGCTTTCCTCAAGGCTTGTATTAAACCAGTGGGGTAAGATGGAGATCTATTAAACCAGGGCCAAGCCAGTTACATTTACTTTGAATTTACTTACTAAACTTTCAATTTACTTTGTTTATCTTCCATCAGTCTGAAAACTTAGGAGAGGTAAAAAGACATCCAGAAAGGTAGTAATAGAGAGTGAGTCACTCCTTTTTGAAGGAAATTTGGAGCTTTACTTTCCCCAGTGGATATTAATATTATTAGGAGCAGAGAATCCTCTTCCAGCTTTACCATGACATAAGCCTTCCTTATATAAATGGGTAATGGAGAGCAGGAGAGGTGGAAAGGAATAAAGCCATAACATCACGCTTTACTGTCTCTATTTTTTTCTCATACAGATGACGAAAACTGGGATGAGGATACTAATGTACAATTTTGATAAAACACAAAAGGGAAAATACATGCAAGTAAAATTGTTAATATCTTGGTGTATGTTTGAGACCAGATCTCCTGACTGGGGGAATTTCTTTCAGAAAGATCTTATCTATTCAAAGAATGTGAGTTCAGTGTGACATCTCAAAGAATTTCTGAGTTCTGTTGCAAAGACGGGAAACTGTAACAAGTCTTCCTGATGTTTATCATTTTCAGATAAGACATATAATAAGAATAGCTAATGAGCTGAGTGAATACACAAAATCATTTGAAAAAGAGGACTTCAGGAAAAAGAAATGCATACTTTCTAAAAGGCTTTATTAAAATTTGATGGTGTCAGCATGTATTTCTCCAAATAGAAGCAAAATACTAAAACACCAAAGAAGTGTTAAGAAATGAGCTCTTCACTGTAGGAAATGTTTGAGTACAATTTATACCTATTCATACATTATGTTTTGAAGTAAAATGGAAAAGATTCACTTTCACAAGCAGCTGAAACACTGGAACGTGAAGAGAATATGACTTCTGCTTTAGATGTGGTAACAGTCCCCCAAGAAATTCAAGTTCCTTAATTGAGCAGACTTCTGACTTCTGACTTTTATGTGCCAGGCATATCTGTATCAGGGAACTGTTTTATATTTTCTCCTTGACCAAGAATATGAATTTAGTTGTCATAGGATATTTCAAGTTGGGAAGGAACCCAAAAGGGTCCTCGAGTCCATTGTGTTGTGTGTCACATAAAATGATTGAAAGACTCAAGGAAAATATACAGACTCTATTTTTTTTTTGATGTAAAGTACCAATCTTTACTTTTAAATTATTGCATATTTGCCAGTGCAAATATTGTAATTAACTTTGTTTTGTCATTTTCACATGTACTAAATGTATAGCCACCAGTAGGTGTAAGTCATAATCTCTCTTTCCAAAAATGACATCTTGCAGATAATTTTAGGCTGCTTATGTCATTTCAGCTTATGTCTCTTGCCTTTCATCATATCATTATACAGGCATGAAAAGCTGTGTCATCCCCTCCTCGCAGTCCCTGTGCTTTGTCCACCTTAAGAAATGTGGGGTCCCAGATGGACATTTGCTGTGTCTTGGTAATTAAATTGTTAGTGCAGGGAGTCCAAAAATGGATCCAGCCCACTGGGATGGAGTCCCTTTTCTCTGTAGAGGTTCAGCCAATTTTCTACTACCTTTTAAAGTCTGACTCCTGTGTATATTTCATGCATTTGGTTCTAAGGATACTCTGAGAGACTGTCTCAAAAGCCTAAGTAAAAGTAAAGGCTAATAGATGGCTTACTTTCTCTGTTTTCCCTGAAGCAATAACCTCCTCCTTAAAGGAAATCCAGTTGTCCAGGCAGGATTGGTCCTTTGGAAACTGAACCCTGAAGACTTTTCTCAGTATCTGTCTTGACCTTTCTGTGTCTGGGGAAGGCTTGCAGGAGGAGTCATTCCTGATCTCTGGACTGTATTCTCTGGTTGCCCAGAGAACTCATAGGCACTTCCCATCCCTGGAAGTGTTTAAGGCTAGGTTGGATGGGGCTTTGAGCTACCTGGTCTAGTGGTAGGTGTGGATAAATGGTCTTTAAGGTCAAACATGTGGCAGTTCAGGTCTCTGGATGCAGGGAGTGCCTGAGCCTGTTGCTGACATCTGAGGGTGGCAGAGACATCATGTGTGTGAGGTGTGAGCAGGTGGATGACCTGCTCAGCCTGGTGGCAGCGCCCAAGGAGGAGGTGGAGAGATTAAGGGCCATCAGGGAGCGTGAGCAGGAGATAGACTGGTGGAGCAACTCCCTGCCAGGCCTGAAGGAGAGGTACTGGGAGGAGACACCCCAAACAGGGGTGTCTCTGTTGGGCAGAAGGAGGGGACCTAGAAGGTGGGGAGGAATGGAAACAGGTCCCTGCTCGCCATTGCAGGCAACCCCCCTCCCTACCAGCCTTGCCTTCTCAGGTGGTCTTACACAACAGGTTTGAGGTCTTGGAGTTTGAGAATGAGGTTGAAAGTCTACCCAAGAGGTTGCCTAGGGTGAGGAAGTCAATTCCATGCCTCAAGACTGCTTCCACTAAGAAAAAAAAAAAAAGGGTAATCATTGTAGGTGACTCCCTTCTGAGGGGAACAGAGGGCCCTATATGTCAGCCTAATCCTACCTGTAGGGAAGTCTGCTGCCTCCCTGGGGCCTAGGTCAGGGGCATTGCCAGAAACAAGAAGGCTTGACCTGTTCACAAACAGAGAAGGACTGGTGGGAGATGCAATGGTCAGGAGCTGTCTTGGGCAGAATGACCACAAAATGGTAGAGGTCTCTATTCTTGGTGAAGTCAGGAGAGGGACCAGTAAAACTGCTGTCTTGGACTTCTGGAGGGCAGACTTTGAGCTGTTCAGGACATTGGTTGGCAGAGTCCATTGGGAGGCAGTCCTGAAGGGCAGAGGAGTCCAGAAAGGCTGGGCACTCTTCAAGAAGGAAATTTTAATGGCTCAGGAGTGATCTGTCCCCACGTGCCCGAAGACGAGCTGGCATGGAAGAAGACCGGCCTGGCTGAACAGAGACTTGTGGCTAGAGCTTAGGAAAAAAAAGAGGGTTTATGATCTTTGGAAAAGAGGGCAGGCCACTCAGAAGGATTATAAGGATGTTATAAGGATGTGCCGGGACAAAATTATTAAGGCCAAAGCTCAATCAAGGCCTGGAGCTCAATCTGGCTACTGCTGTTAAAGATAACAGAAAATGTTTTTATAAATACATTAACATGAAAAGGGAAACTAAGGAGAATCTTCATCCTTTACTGGATGAGGGGGAAAACTTAGTGACGAGAGATGAGGAAAAGGCTGAGGTCCTTAATGCCTTCTTTGTTTCAGCCTTTAGTAGCAAGACCAGTTTTCTCTGGATACCCAGTACCCTAAGCTGGTGGAAGGGGATGAGGAGCAAAATGTGGCCCTCATAATCCACGAGGAAATGGTTGGTGACCTGCCACAGCACTTGGATGTATGCAAGTTGATGGGTCCAGATAGGATCCACCTGAGGGTACTGAGAGAATTAGCAGAAGAGCTGGCCATGCCACTTTCCATCATTTATTAGCAGTCCTAGCTATCAGGGGAGGTCCCAGTCAACTGGTGGCTAGCAAATGTGACACCCATCTACAAGAAGGGCCGGATGGTAGACCTGGGAAACTATAGGCCTGTTAGTTTGACCTCAGTGCCAGGGAAGCTCACAAAAAAGATTATCTTGAGTGTCATCATGTGGCACTTGCAGGGCAAGCAGGCGATCAGGCCCAGTCAGCATGGGTTTATGAAAGGCAGGTCCTGCTTGACGAACCTGATCTCCTTCTATGAAAAAGTGACACGCTTGGTGGATGAGAGGTGAGAAAAGGCTGTGGATGGTGGGAAAGGCTGTGGATGTGGTCTACCTTGACTTCAGTATGGCTTTTGACACCATTTCCAACAGCATTCTCCTGAATAAACTGGCTGCTCCTGGCTTGGACAGGAGTATGCTTCATTGGGTTAAAACCTGGCTGGACAGCCAGGCCCAAAGAGTCATAGTTAATGGAGTTAAATCTGGTTGGTGGCCACTCACTAGTGGAGTCCCCCAGTGCTCAGTACTAGGGCCAATTCTCTTCAATATATATCTTTGTTGATGATCTGGATGAGGGCATTGAGTGCACCCTCAGTAAGTTTGCAGACAACATGAAGTTAGGTGCATGTGTCAATCTGCTCGAGGGTAGGAAGGCTCTGCAGGAGGATCTGGACAGGCTGGACCGATGGGCTGAGGTCAACTGCATGAAATTCAGCAAGGCCAAGTGCCGGGTCCTGCACCTGGGGTGCAATAACCCCAGGCAGAGCTACAGGCTGGGAGATGAGCGGTTAGAAAGCTGGCTGGCAGAGAAGGACCTGAGAGTGTTGGTTGAAAGTCGGCTGAATATGAGCCAGCAGTGTGCTCAGGTGGCCAAGAAGGCCAACAGCATCCTGGCTTGTATCAGAAACAGTGTGGCCAGCAGGGCTAGGGAGGTGATTGTCCCCCTGTACTCGGCTCTGGTGAGGCCACATCTCGAGTACTGTCTTCAGCTTTGGGCCCCTCACTACAAGAAGGACATCGAGGTGCTCGAGCAAGTCCAGAGAAGGGCAACGAAGCTGGTGAGGTGTCTGAAGAACAAGTATTACAAGGCGCAGCTGAGGGAGCTGGGCTTGTTCAGACTGGAGAAGAGGAGGCTCAGGGGTGACCTTATCGCACTCTGTAGATACCTTAAGTGAAACTGTAGCGAGGTGGGTATTGGTCTATTTTCTACCGTGCCTGGTGATAGGACGAGAGGGAATGGGCTTAAGTTGTGCCAGGGGAGGCTTAGGCTGGATATTAGGAAAAACTTCCTTACCAAAAGGGTTGTTAGGCATTGAAATGGGCTGCCCGGTTGAATCACCATCCCTGGAGGTCTTTAAAAGATGTTTAGATGTAGAGCTTAGTGATATGGTTTAGTGGAGGACTTGTTAGTGTTAGGTCAGAGGTTGGACTAGGTGATCTTGGAGGTCTCTTCCAACCTAGATGATTCTGTGATTCTGTGGTTCAAGCCTGTAATCCAAGAAGGGCTGAAGAGGCAGTTGGCTGCTAAGGCTGTAAAGGGTCGTAGATAGCCACATAGGATCCAAGTAGAGGGACTGCAGAGCTTCCTCAGGATCCCCATGTCTATTTATGAGCCAGCTTGACAGTCAGATATTGTTTTCCCTTCTCAACTGAGAACTGTTTTTAGTGAAGCTTGGTTTGCTTTCCTATTGTGATTTCAATGTGGAGCTATGAGAAGAGCCTGGCTGTAGAGGATCCTGAAGAGAGCAGAATGTGCCACCTTGGCTTTTCCTCTCCAGAGTGACTCAAGCCAGCTGTATCAGCGTTACTTCATATGTCCTGTGCTTCGTCCTCATGCTTACCTGGGCCTCTTGTGCATTTGCTGTAGCTTGTTAATGATCCATGATGTGGTGAGTCCTAAAATGGACCTGGTCCTCCTGCTGTGATCAAGCAACTGCTGAACAGGGCTAAGAATTACTTCTCCCACCCTGCTGGCATGAACACAATTAACAGTTTGGAGGGTGGGAAGTGAAGAGATGTAACCAGTGTGTCAGACACCGTCATGAGCACAAAGAAGCTCAAAAAATTTGGGCTTAGGCTGTAAGGACCTTCCAACAGCAATTTGAGAATGTATTTCAAATGTCTTGCTCAAATCTAGACAATGAACATCCACTACTTTGAATATTTTATTTTATTGCAGAAAGATATCAAGCTGGTCGGGCAAGATATCTATTCACAATTGTTGAACATGTAATTCACAGTGCAATAGACAACCAGAGTTACTGTAAATTTATTATACTTAGTCTGCATTCTTGTAGGAACATGTCGTATTCACTATTTGTCTGGTGTGTATGCTTTTCTTCTAGTCCTCCTTATACTGAGCCAAAGAAATGAAGGATAATTTACTGAAAAATACTGATCACTAAGTTGCTGTGGAATTTTATTTTATCATGTCTTATTTAGGAATATGATTGTAATCTTTAGCATGACTGTATATCTTCTTTGACCTAAGATTTTCTTGCTGCTTGGTGCTTGATATGACTCATTCAAAATACATCTATGGATAGCCTGCTACATATTTCAAAGTCTCTCTTATGACTTTTAAAAAGTAACATCTTACTGCATCTTACCAGCAAAAAACAACCTCTTCCCCCTCCTTTTTTTTTTTTCTTTTTTTTTTTTGTTGAGGCATGAAAAATACTTCATAAACAACACAAGGGCAGGCAATGTATGTTTATCAGTGTTACTGGAATATCTATGTTAATGAAATATGTAATTACAGTGCTAATGATCATTAATTCTCCAAGGCAAATCATTATTTGAGAGAATGTGTTGTCATATCAAAAATTAGCAGAGCAGAATAGTTATAATTACTACAAATTTAACTGAATATTTTCACAATACAGTTACACATGGAAAACTCTATTTAGGGAAAAAATAATAAAAACCAAAAGTTTCCCTAGGTGAAATATGGTTAGTGAGCAGCTTTCCATTGACTAAGTGATTCTGTAGGGTATTAATGGATTTTTACAATTTTATTTATCTGAAAAATATTCTTGTTTGATTTAGGGATGTATTTTTGATAGTTTGTAAGATGTCTTTATTTTTTTTTTTAAATAAACTAAGCTACAACAAAGGAAAAAAAAAAAACAAACAACAAAAACAAAAAAACTTAAAATAATCCAAAGAAAAGCAAACACCAGTTTTCTCTATACACCTTCCATTGCATGTTTTCCTATGTTTTTTTTTTTCTGTACCTTTTGAAAAATAGCTATTTTTCTCCACTGAAATATCAAACTGCTCCAGTCCCATATGATTTCATGTCAAATTCAGTAGTACCTATTTAACTCAATTTCCTCTACAAAGACATAAGAAATCTCTTGGGTTATCAGAAATGCATGGGTCTGTGGGCTTTTCATAGTGAGATGCCATTTTAAAGCATTTAGCTATGTAAAGTGGTTTCCAGCTCCTCTGAAGTACATTTCATTTACTCCAGGGACTTTGTGTCTTGAAGGAATAGTATTGAGCAATACATTAAAAAATATCTTCTTAGATCTGTGACAAACAGATCCTAATAAAATAAATGTTACATGTGTTCATCACTCTTCAGGGAGCACAAACCCCAACTGGATTAAAATCAAAATAGTTTGAAAACTCATTTAATTCCTCTAAGTATCCAGAAGAACATCTAAACAATTGTTGGAAGATACACATGCATTTGCATCATGGGAGGTTCAGGTTGGATATTAGGAAAAGGTTCTTCAATGAGAGGCACTGGAGCAGGCTTCCCAGAGAAGTGGTCAAGACACCAAACCTGTCAGAACTCAGGAAGCATTTGGACAACACTCTTAGACACATGGTTTGATTTTTGGGTGGTCTTGTGCAGGGCCATGATTTGGACTCAATGATCCTTGTGGGTCTCTTCCAACATGGGAAATTCTGTTACGTACCTGTAGAGACCCTTCTTGTTGCCCTTCACATCCCTGACCAGACTGTACTCTAGGTGGGCCTTGGCTTTCCTAACATGGAATACTTTCACTGTCTTTATATTTCTCCTAGATTACAGGACCCTTCTTCCATGTCTTGTACACTTCCTTTTTATTTTTGACTTTTCTCAGATCTCCTGACATCTTTGATTTTGTGGTCATTGGGTTGGACTGTTCTTGAGCTTGAAATAGTTGATCTTTGCAAATAATTCATCTCTTCTGGAACTGTCTTTGTTCCAGGACTGCTGAGGTGGTTTAATGATGATGGGTAGTTAAGAACAACCATGTCACACTCCCCTTTCTCAGCTTGGCAGGGGGATAAAATACAATGAAGAAAAAAAAAAATAATAAAAAATGCTCATGGGTTGAGATAAAGGTGGGGAGATTGCTCACTAATAATAAATAAATAAATAAAGTAATAAAATAATAAAACAGACTCAGTACAAGGGAGAATAATGTAATTTATTGCCTGTTGATAACAGACTAGAACAGTAAGAGCTAAAAGGAAACTGAAAACACCTTCCCCTTCTCTTCCACACTCTACCACTTCTTCCCCTCAAGCAGCACATGGGGATGGAGAATAGGTGATGTCAGTCCACAACACTTTGTCTCTACTGCTCCTGCATGGTCACTTTCTTCCCCTATTCCAATGTAGAGTCCCTCCCACAGGATTCAGTCCTTCACAAATTGATCATGGGCTTCCCACAGGCTGTAGTTCCTCAAGAACAGCTCCAATATGGGTCCCCTGTAGAGTACAGCTCTTGCCAGATCTCTTGTTCCACCATGGGCTCACCTCCATGGGCTACAGTTCTAACCTGGAATTGGCTCCTGTATGGGGATCTCCATGGGCTGCAGCCTCCTTCAGATCATATCCACCTGTTCTGGAAAGAACTGCAGGTGCTACAGGGAACAGGTGCTTCCTCCACAGGCCACAGTGGATCTTCTCTACTGTGGTACACCATGAGCTGCAGGGGGACAGCCTTCTCTACCAGAGGCCTCTCCATAGGCCACAGGGGAACTTCAGCTCTGGCAACTGGAGCACATCCTCCCCCTTCTTCTGCACTGACCTTGGTGCCTGCAGGGCTGTTTCTCTCCTATCTCTCACTTCTTTCTCCCAGTTGCAGTTATGCAGCAGTTTTTCCTCTTTCTTAAATCTGCTCTTCCAGAGGCCCAACCAGTGTCACTCACTGGCTTGGTTCTGGACAGTGGTGGGTCAATAGCTACTGAGCTCTGAGTATGTATATAGCAGAGTGGAGAAGAGGAATTATACTGAAGTTTTCCATAGTATTCTGTTCATGGTGAGGCTACTTAACACATTGACGTGCCCCATCATCATTACAAAGAGTAGAGATATTACCTTCCATACAGATCATACAGTTTTGTTGTTGTTGTTTGTTAGTTTGTTTGTTTGTTTTGGGGGGGACAATGACATTGGTTGGTTTCAAAGAAGATAATTGTTGTGGCCTACAGAAGTTGTGCTAGAACATATTAATGAGTAAGCTTCATATTTACTCCGAGTGATAGAATAGGCGTTTGACACCGTTTCCCACAGCATTCTCCTCAAGAAACTGGCTGCTCTCAGTTTGGACTGGTGTACGCTTCGTTGGGTTAGAAATGGGCTGGATAGCCGGGCCCAAAGGGTCGTGGTGAATGGAGTCAAATCCAGTTGGAGGCCGGTCACTAGTGGTGTTCCCCAGGGCTCGGTGCTGGGGCCAGTCCTCTTTAATATCTTCATCGATGATCTGGATGAGGGCATTGAGTGCACCCTCAGTAAGTTCGCAGATGACACCAAGTTAGGTGCTTGTGTCGACCTGCTCGAGGGTAAGAAGGCTCTGCAGGAGGATCTGATTGCTCAGGGGCGACCCTATTGCTCTCTACAGGTACCTTAAAGGAGGCTGTAGAGAGGTGGGGGTTGGTCTGTTGTCCCATGTGCCTGGTGACAGGACGAGGGGGAATGGGCTTAAGTTGTGCCAGGAGAGTTTTAGGTTCGATTTTAGGAAGAACTTCTTTACCGAAAGGGTTATGAGGCATTGGAACGGGCTGCCCAGGGAGGTGGTGGAGTCACCATCCCTGGAGGTCTTTAAAAGATGTTTAGATGTAGAGCTTAGTGATATAGTTTAGTGGAGGACTGTTAGTGTTAGGTCAGAGGTTGGACTCGATGATCTTGAGGACTCTTCCAACCTAGAAATTCTGTGATTCTGTGATTCTGTGATTCTGTGAACACACATGGATTCATTGACCAAGTTGTTCTTGTGACACAAAGTAGGTATCATGCATTAGTTTTTCGTTTCACCTTCACTCTGGCTTTATCTTTGGCT
The DNA here is from genome assembly GCF_047663525.1 of Anas platyrhynchos. Classification (NCBI taxonomy): domain Eukaryota; kingdom Metazoa; phylum Chordata; class Aves; order Anseriformes; family Anatidae; genus Anas; species Anas platyrhynchos. Next base: position 87,332,925 of record NC_092588.1, on the reverse strand, counting down.
TTTGTTCAGTAAAAATGAACCTGTCATGTCCAAGAAGTTTGAAATCTTTTTAAACCATCTGTTCTTTTCTGACAAGGACAGTAAGTCTATTGAAAATGGGTAATTTATTGTGCTTCTTCCCCTGTTCATTCTCCTATCTTTTCTGTCTTTTCTGGTGCCTTTTTTTTTTTTTTTCAATAGTTCTTCCTTCCCGTCTCCTATTACAAATATCTGTGCACAGGCAGTATTTCTGGCACATAAAAATCAGAATTGTGTTCCTGATGTTGCAAGACAAATAGAATTAAAAGCACTTAAAGCAAGCTAACGGAACTCCTAAAAGGAAAACTATAGTTCTGATTGTTTTTCTTACAGGAGTCTTTTGATAGGTACTGATCATTTTTCCTACAGTAATTCTAATCACATACAAAGAGATTATCAATCCTCATAAAGTATTGCATTGACTGTCACAACCTGATAATTTCATCACATCATTTCAGATTTGTATTTCAAAGTTAGCTGATCTATAATAAACTCACAAGTTTCATATTAGCTATCATTGCCTATTGTGTCTAAAGGGATCATGAATCATTTTGCAACCAGCACTTCCTCTTATCCTATAATGAAAGTTCTAATGACATTTCCAGCTTTTCTTTCAACATATGAATCCATTGCACATGACTAAATTCCTATATTAATTAATATATTAACTACTATAATAATGAACTCTTCAGTGTTAAAATATCATGTGTTTAGTCCTAGAAATACCATCTGATCAAATAAACTGATCTGTATTTGCATGGTACCATTGTTCTTATCAACAGAGTGGATTTTTTTTCTTCATCTGCACATTAAAACCAGTATAAAGTGCTTCAGTCTTTCAAAAATATTTACTAATTTTTGAATAACATGTTTTATGCATATTGAAAATATAGCTATCCCTTAACATAGGATACAGTGTTATAATACATTTACAGCAAAAATAGAACTTTGTTATCTGGATTGCAATTCATGATTCTGCATGTTATCATGAATGTGCATGTTATCATGGAAACAAGTATTGCAGACTGCACTGCAGACTGCAAAAAAATGATGGAATACAGCTTTGATGAAGTACAGCTTTGTTTTCTCACAATAAACTTTTTTTTTTTTTTTTTTAAATTTACTCAAGATGTACTTCCTATTAGTTTCTGTGTTTTCTGTATTCCAACATCCAAAGTAATTGATTCATCAGATGACTTTTTTTCTTTTCTTTTTTTTCTTTTTTTTCCCAGATCTGCTTATTTCTCAGCTACACTTAATTGATGTTCCTTTCCTAGAGCAGAGGTAAGCTTTTCTAAAACTCTTAGGAAAAGGTAGAGGTGGGAAACTACTGTGAGAAGAGCTGGATTGGCAGGTGGGCTGAATTGTTTCTGGTGCTACCTGGCCAGTGTGCTTCATGGTAAAATGCTTTCTTGCAAAATGTATCTTCACTTAATGCATAATTTCATCATTAGTACACTCTTCTTTCATATTTAAAGGAGGGTGAGTGGATGTAGCTTTTGCTTCCTTTTTGCCCTCTTTTCTGAACTGTAGATGTCACTCTAGGGCTGTCCAATATTGTGTCCTTCTTTCTTATCAAAATAAATTATTGGGGGGTGGGGTTGGGGTGGGCGGAAGATGATCAAGATTTTAATTGTTTACTCCTGAAATATTTTATTTTTATTTTACTCCTGAATTTTTTATTTTACTCCTGAAATACGTTGTTATACCTTATCCTGAACATAGAATAATTACACTAAAACTCTTGCACTGAATTAGAAATTACAGATCTTGGAAAAGACATCAGGTTTTCAATATGTTAGCTGAATGAACAATTTAACTGCTGTTCAGAAAATACAGTTCCAATAAACATTAATTTTATTGTGTTTGGGAACCCTCTGAAAGCCAGATTGGTATCTTACAATAATACTAACACACACCTAAGCATTACAGGAAAGTCCTGATCCCTGTGACGTCAGGCCAATACAGTGCCTTGGGTTTTTTACTAATAATAGCAAATTTGGATTTGTTGAACTATATATAGCTCAAACATACAGGAAATCATCCATGGAATCAATGATGGGTTTTATGTTCACTACCTAACAGCACCATAATTTGGAAAGCTCACATCCCAGACCAGCCTTGGCCTACACCCATTACCATGGAGGTGCCTGGCATCCAGAGCTGGGGCTGCCCTTGGCCCCTGGTATCCTTCTCCTAGTGGGGCCTCAGGATGGGTCCAGGCTCTGCCTGGCCCAGATGAAGACACCTCATACTCAGCCTCAGGCAGCTGCTGGCCCTTGCAGTGACTCAGCAGATAGTTCAGGAAGGGGCTGTATACCCAGGGCTGAACTGTAATGGGGTCCTGGGATGGGCAGGGTCTGGGGGAGGGCACATGGGATGATGGGCAGAGCCAGGAAGGGCTGGTGGTGTCCCCAGGAGCTTGACAAAACAAAGCTGTGAACTCCAGCTGCTAAAAAGAAGTGCTGGAAGATAGGTGAGGTGAATACTAACCTTACTTCCTCCAGATGTTACCCTGCTCTGTCTTAAATTATTAAGATCTTCATCAATAAGGTTTAGGTTGTATTTGTTTTTGTTCTGATCCTGTAAAGTTTTGTCTAGGGAAGAACAATATATATCTGTTGATATCCCTGCAGAAGTTTCATATTTTTATGGGTACAATGTTCCCTACCCCACCACAATATTAACTTTCTCATTCAAATAGCTAAATTGCTTTCTGAAATCTGCCGAGTGTTTCAGGTGCACTGTTAAGTGAATATCAAGAGATTTAAGAAGATAAGATTTTAGATCAAGTTTTGAGTTCTAAAAAAGGGAAATCAGAATCTAAATCCTCTCCTTAAACTAAAGCAAATAAGAGCTGTTGCAAGGAGCTTACATGAATCTCTCTTAACTTTGTGTTTTGGAAAAAAGGATTTATAATCAGGCAGGTAAAAAGGCAGTTTGACAGAGAAGTATCAGCTTACTTTTTCTGGTCTGCCAAATGTTCTGAATAGTGTTTGTTGAAATGTCATATAAAAGCAGCTTTCTGTTTTACGTCTACACTAAAAGATCTGATAGCATGTTGAAAGTTACAATTTAATTTCTGTAAGAATTCTTCTCAAACAAAATCAGTGTCTTCCTTTTAGTTATTTACCTCTTTACAACTTGCACAGTAGTATAGGTTTTCTTTTATTCCTCCCCAGCTGGTCATTCTCTATTGAGCCACCATCAACTTCTTTCTTAGTCCATTTTATAAGTATAATCAGACCTTTAAACAGTCATACAAATCCTTAAAAAAAACTGTTTCTATAGCACCATATGCTGAATTATTTCCCACTCATCTTCAATATTTCTATGCATTCTGGAAGTGATTGCTTTCCTGTTACGATTTTCCAGTAGGAAAGCTGGGGAGAAGCTTTGCAAAAGAGAAAAATGTTATTATCAACATGAAGAGGGTATGAAGATTCTCAGTATGAAGGGGATACCCTTCCAAAGTCCAGGTAGCAAGCTTTCTGTGTAAAACTGCACCATTTCATGATCACTGCAGCCAAGGCTGCCCTCGAGTTTCACTTTCCCCACTATGATTCTATGAATAAAAATTCTTAATCCAAGACATATGGACTTGCTACCAAGGAAGCTCTCAAGGGCAGTGCTTTAGCTACCCATTTTCCAGGCCTGCTGTGATCCAGCCCAGCTGTGTTCCCTTGGGTCTGGCTGCTACAAGAAGACCTGTAAGAATCAGAGATCACAGAATGGTTTATGTTGGAAGGGACCTTTAACAATCATCTAGTGCAACCCCCCCCTGCAGCGAGTAGGGATACCTTCGACTAGATCAGGTTGCTCAAAGCCCCATCCAACCTGGCCTTGAACACTTCCAGGGATGGGGCAACCTGTTCCAGTGCTTCACCACCCTCTGAATAAAGGATTTCTTCCTAGTGTCCAATCTAAATCTACCCTCTTTTTATTTAAAATCATTATACTTTGTCTTGATATTACAGGACCTGGTAAAAAGTCCTCTGCATCTTTCTTATAATATCACCTAATTTATTGAAAGACTGCAATGAGAGAGATCCCTGGAGCTTTCTCAACTACAGGCTAAACAACTCCAGCTCTCTCAGCCTTTCTTCAGCAGAGAGGTTCTAGTCCTCTGATCATTTTCATGACTTTCCTCTGGACCAGCTTTAACAGCTTCATATCTATCTGATAAAAAGAAGCAGCAGGTATCTGGCTCAAATAAATCTTACTTCACCTTTAAATGATAACGCTATATGCTTTCTGTGAGACTTCTTTGCTGTGAGAATGGTTGTTCATAGAACAGGCTATAACTCTTGAAGTAAATAGGATACTAAGGATACAGGAAAGCAACATTGCTTTGGGGGTAAGCAGTTGCAGGCCTTTTTCCTTGGAGGGACATTTAAGTCACTTAAGCAGTGCTGTGCCGTTTAGTTGAAAACAAAGTTGATTTATTACTGCGAATAAACAAAATGAAAGAGTAGCGTGCACAAAAGTCAATAATTTAGTAGATATGGTGTCAAGACCACAGCAAGTAGAATTAAACTGTGACATTGTAGCCATGGTAAAAAAGCTGAAGTGATCAATAATTAAATTATTCAGCTTCAGATAAATGAACAAACAGATTTGCCTCAGATTTCAGGTCAGAACCTAGTCAAAGGATTCCTCATCCAGCTGATGGAAAATTATGTGGGTGTGAAATTCTGCTTGAGTAAATGATCTGATTACTCCATGTGTATCAGGTAGGGAGTTCTTCAGCATGGTAGCATGCAACTTGTGTCTAACCCAGTTTTGCTGAAAGTGAACGATTAAGTATGGACCTTGTGCACAGCATGGTTAAAGTCCATGGCTGTGGAAACTTCTGTCTGGTTACAAGTGAGAAACATTATACTGCTTGTGTCAGCTCTATTTCTCACTTTCATCTTCTCCGCACATTTCATACATGGTGTATATTTGGAAGGTAAGATGGAGGCACAGGGCATTGCTAGTTCATGTAATTGCACAGTCATAAAGATCACTGGGAATCCTTATTGCTCTAGGAAATCCACAACAAAATAAGTTTTTAGGCCCTCCGTTCTGAAATTGGCAATATTTATAGTAATGCTGTTTCTATATAATAATTAGGTCTTATAGCATTTACAGTCTTTCAATTTCTAACCATTTCTAGACAAATTTTCTGTAACATGAAAAGAAAAGGAAAGCTATAACACACTCAAAACCCATAACGGAGAAAAGAAATAATCTCCTAATCTCATGGTTTTCATTTATGAAAGAAAAGCTTTCAGATTTTTTTTTCTGACTTATGTCTGTTTGGAGTACTTTCTGAATATGCTAGGATAGCCTTACCGGCTAGGTTGGCTGACTTGTACTTCATAGAATGGCCTGCGTTGAAAAGGATCTTAAAGATCATCCAGTTTCAATCCCCCTGCTCTGGGCAGGGTTGCCAACCACTAGAGCAGGCTGCCCAGAGCCACATTCAGCCTGGCCTTGAATGCCTTCAGGGATGGGGCATCCACAACCTCTCTGGGCAACCTGTTCCAGTGCCTCACCACCCTCTGAGTGAAAAACTTCCTCCTAATATCTAACCTAAATCTCCGCTGTCTTAGTTTAAAACCATTCCCCCTTGTCCTATCACTATCAACACATGTAAACAGGCGTTCCCCCTCCTGTTTATACGCTCCCTTCAAGTACTGGAAGGCTGCAATGAGGTCCCTGGAGCCTTCTTTTCTCCAAGCTAAACAAGACTAGTTTCCTCAACCTTTCTTCATAGGAGAGATGCTCCAGCCCTCTGATCATCTTAGTGGCACTCCTCTGGACCTGTTCCAAGAGGAATCCTTCTTGTGCTGGGGGCCCCAGGCCTGCATGCAATATTCCAGGTGGAGTCTCACAAGAGCAACCGTTGTAACCACTGCACCACTCAACTTGGTGTCATCTGCAAACTTGCTGAAGGTGCACTTGATTCTGTTGTCTATGTCATTGATAAAGGTGTTGAAGAGCACCAGTCCCAAGACCAAACCCTGAGGGACACTACTTGTGACCAGCCTCCACCCAGACACAGAACAGTTGACCCCAACCCTTTATCTGTGACCAGCCAACCAATTCTTTACCCACCTAACAGTCCATCCTTCAAATCTATACCTCTCCAATTTAGAGAGAAGAATGTGGTGAGGGACCATATCAAAGGCTTTGCTCAAGCCCAGGTAGATGATATTCATCATCCTCTCTCTGTCCATGAAATGTTCTTCACAGAAAGGAGACCATGGGAAGGACAAGTATATTCTCTTCTCATGGACTCAGTTTTGTAATTTATATCATTACCTGTTTACGAAGAAAGCATACTCTCAGACAGTTTATGAATGTTTAATATTTGAAATATACAGTTTACAGTCATGATCTTGAATTTTACAGGGACCAAAAATAGTCATGAAGATGTTAGTAATTTCAGTTAATGGGATTTTAAAAAGTCAATCAGAATACAATGGATATTTCAGCATCTATTTGATAGGGGTTTACCTAAAGTACCAAATTTTCATCTCTATTCTTGATGTAGTTAAATAGTTACTGCAAGGCTTTCATTTATTTTTTTTTTTCCAAAAGTCATGCTTTTCAGAGAACTAACTGTGGTCTGTTTCAGGGATAACGTTTAATTCTTTGAGTAGAAATGTTTTCTTCAACACATCAAGCGAAGCTAATTACTAATGTTCTTACATTGTTTCTAATACATGAAAAATAAATAATTAAAAGATGTTTTGTATAAGTTTCTTCAACTTCAGTGCTATTCAATAATTTTCAAAATCTTCATTACAGACATATGATTTCCTTAGAAAGTGACCTTCAGAAAGAATGCCCCGGACACAAGTTACTCAATTTTTAGAATTAAGCAAATTACTATCGATTTCTACATATATATAAAATACATATATCGGTAAGTAAGGAACTAGAAAAGCTAGTCTAAATGCAGAGAAACTGTAAGAGGAGTGCTCCTAATACTTAAATTACCTTGTAAAAAAGGCTGCATCATAATATACTTGAGTGATTTTTAAGTTGATTTTCTGCTTACTCTTTGCAAATAATCTAAAGTATGATCTTACTTTGAAGAACAACGAAAAAAATACATCTTCTTTAGTCTTAATGGCAGTTCTATCTGTTACTCTACTGATTCATAGAATCATAGAATACCTTGGTTGGAAGGGACCCACGAGGATCGTCGAGTCCAACTCGTGGCTCCACACAGTTCTACCCAAAAATCAGAATTTAGACCATATGACTGAGAGCATAGTCAAAGTGCTTCTTAAACTCTGACAGGCTTGGTGGAATGACAACGTCCCTGGGGAGCCTGTTCCTGTTCGTGACCACCCTCTTGGTGAAGAACCTTTTCCTGATATTCAGCCTGAACCTCCCCTGTTACAGCTTGACTCCATTCCCTCAGGTCCTGTCACTGGTCACCAGAGAGAAGAGATTAGCACATGTCCCTCTGCCCCATGAGGAAGCTGTAAACTACCATGAAGTCTCCCCTCAGTATCCTCTTTTCCAGGCTGAACAAACCAAGTGACCTCAGCCACTCCCCATATGTCTTCTAGGCCCTTCACCGTCTTTGTAGCCCTTCTCTGGACACTCTCCAATAGTTTCACATCCTTTTTGTACTGTGGTGCCCAAAACTGCACACAGTACTCGAGGTGAGGCCGCACCAGCGCAGGATAATCACTTCGCTCAACCAGCTAGCGATGCTGTGCTTGATGTACCCCAGGATACAGTTGGCTCTCCTGGCTGCCAGGGCACGCTGCTGGCTCATATTCCGCTTGCTATCAACCAAAACCCCCAGATCCTTCTCTGGGAGGCTGCTTTCCCCCAGTCTGTATGTATAGCCAGGGTTGCCCTTTCCCAGGTGCAGGACCCAGCACATGCTCTTTTTAAACTTCATACGGTTGATGATTGCTCAGCTCTCCAATTTGTCCAGATCTCTCTGCAAGGCCTTTCCACCCTTGACAGAGACAATAGCTCCTCCCAGTTTAGTATCATCCACAAACTTACTCAAAACACCTTCAACTCCTACATCCGAATAATTTATGAAAACATTGAAAAGAACTGGCCCTAAAATGGAGTCCTGGGAGACCCCACTGGTGACTGGCCATCAGCCTGATGTAGCCACATTTACCATAACCCTTTGAGCCCTACCCATCAGCCAATTGTTCAGCCATTGTATTATGTTTTTGTTTAGCAGTATGCTGGACGTTTTGTCCTCTAGGATCCTATGAGAAACCATATTGAAAGCTTTACTAAAATCCAAAAAGATTACTTCAACTGGCTTCTCTTGATCAACAAGATGGGTTATCTCATCATAAAAGGAAATTAAATTTGTTAAACAGAACCTACCCCTTATAAAGAGATTAGCACATGTCCTCTCTGCCCCATGAGGAAGCTGTAAACTACCATGAAGTCTCCCCCCAGCATCCTCTTTTCCAGGCTGAACAAACCCAAGTAGGATGCATTGTCCCCCAGATGCATTTCAGTAACTCTCAGGATAATCTTCTCCATAATTTTACCAGGCACCGATGTGAGACTGACAGACTTGTAGTAATCGGGGTCTTCTTTCTTGCCTTTCCTGAAAATTAGCACAACATTGAAATATTCTGATGCATTTTATCCCCATCTGATATTGCAGTTCAGCAAGAATTGATTTAAGTTATACACTACTAGCAAAACATGAAGAAATAATCTTTTAATACACAGTTATGTTTTGTTTGTTTGTTTGTTTAGATTTTTGTTTGTTTTCTCTTTAATTATCCTTTTAGTCAGAGCATTTATCCAGGACAGGGTTTCAGATTTTCAGATTCCTTGAGCTGCCTCTCTCCCTGCTACATTTCAAGCCCCAGGAGAAATAGTCTGACACCAATGTGTGAGTTCTAATACTGAATTATGTGAAAGAAGTCAATATTCCTCCTTTACAGATGAGAAGGAAATAGAGGTTCATTTGGACAACATTTCCAATGAGGCAAACATTTAATTCCTGGCACAAATTCATGTACAGTGCTGCCAAGAGCAGATCAGAACTGACATAAGAACATAATGATTGTGCTGTGAGATATCAACGATCTATCTAGCCTTGTAGCCTCTCCAAGTGTGCCAAATCTAGGCAAGAATATAGGAATGAAACAAAGTAAGTACATTTGATACATACCAGAGTATGTATCCTTGGAGGAAAAATCAAATTAGTTTTGCAACATTTACAAACTATTATTGTCTTCTGTCTCCTGTGTCTTTTATTCTAGTTCATCTATCCATCATGCAAAAGAAAAAAAAATAAATTATTTTTTTTTAACTGCCATCATCTATTTTCATCTGGCTTTACTTAATTCTTGTTTTGAAAGTAAGGTCAACTTTTTTTTTTTTTCTTTTTTTTTTTTTTCCCACACTATCCCTTGTGGCCATGTTGGCCTCTTTTGTATCTCTCTCAATCACCTGTTCCTGCATTTCCACTGTTTACTGCACAGAAGCTGTTACAAGTCACTCTTGTCATTGTTATTCTGTACCTCCTCTGAGATTCCTTTGAATCTTTTTTTTAGATGGAGGGTATGAGTACCCAGAAATGGATACTGTATTCAGGATGGTACTGAAACATGTAATCATAGTGTGGCATAAATCCCATTGTTTCCTGTTTATTTATATATTTATTTCCCTCTTGATAGTTTCTAGCTTCAAATTGATTATTTTAACAGCTTCTGAACAGTAAACCAACATTTTTTTTTAATCTATCTGCTATAGTTCCATTTTTTTTGTATGAGCTAGGTTAGTTGAGAGTCCATTGTTTTGTCAGTTACATTAGGTTTGATTTCCCCTATCCAACATAAACCATTTTACATTTATCTACACTGATTTTCATCTGCAGTATTGAAAAGTGTTTCTGTAGTTCTTCCTCGAGTCCCCATCTAGCTTTAGGAAGCCTAGTATCAATAACAAATCTTGTCACATTATTCACCCCTTTTGAGAATATATTGAATCACACAGGTTCCCTTAGAGATCTCTGCAGGATGCTACTGGTAACCTCCCTACCTTGAGAAAATAAATCATTTTCTCCTGTCATGTCTTACCAATCTTTTGATTAATTATTTATACACTAAATAATTAATGTACCATGACACTGTCTGGAGAGGTCTTCAAGAAAAGTACTAAGAGCAAGGCAATTTCCACAGTCTGTGGAATGGAGTAAGTCATGTTACTACTCTTGGCCCAGACGAGCTAAGATGTTTCCTCAGGTATCTAACAGAGCACAGAGAATAGTTTCTGGTTTATAGTACAAAAACCTTCTTTTGACTATACACAGACTATTTGGCTGATGCACTGACCATGATCTATTAACTAGTTGTACTGCTCTGTGTAGGAAAGTATTTTTTGTGCCGCTAAAAGTAAGAGTCTATTAATCCTTTTTTTTTTTTTTTTTATTTTTTTTTTATTTTTTTTTCTGCAAAGCAGACAGGATTAACATATTTGAATTAATTTAGGATTTAGATTAGTGGTCTGGATGTTCCTAGAAAACGAGGTGTCTTAAAATAAAGGTGTTTCTAGAATTCATGTGTTATGCACCATGACTCTATGATTAGTAGCATAACAGTGAAGTTAAAACAAAACTACAAAAGGAAGAAGATAACATGCTCTCTTAATGGTATGTAATCACAGAATCACAGAATGATTGAGGTTGGAAGGGACCTCTGTAGATCATCTAGTCCAACCTCCTGCTCATGCAGGGCTCCCTAGACTATATTATCCAGGACCGTGTACAGACAGCTTTTGAATATCACCAGGGCAGGGGACTCCACAACCTCTTTAGGCAAGGTGTTCCAGTGCTCAGTCTTTTGTAAATAGATTGCCATGCATGTTTAGTGAATGAAAATAATTATTTACCATGCAAATATGTGTTTCGCAGGAGAAAAAGTAAGGATAGATGTCAGCCCTTTGATCCAAAAATATATGTTTTATGAAGAATGTTTGATGAGAAAAAAAAAGTATGTCACTACAAATGAAGACATAAATAACTATACCATGTCTTTTTGCATCATTTTTGTTTATGTTAAAATATCAAGTTGAACATAGTGCATATTCCAGAACAATATCTGTTACATTACCTAAAATGTTCTCTAGTTCAAGAAGTGAAAGGCAACAGAAACATGAACATTCAGTTTTGAAAGTATATCACAATGTTGGTGCCATTTAATGTTGTGATGTTCTGACACATATTAAAGTTTACTATGGACCTGTAAGAATCTGAAATTAGTTCAAGCTGGTTAGTCTGTGCCTTCTGTTCTCCATAAAATAAATCAATAGGATAAAATTATTTGTAAAACAATGTAGAGCCATGCCACTGCCAGCCACTGTCATATGCCATAGCACCACAGTGAAGTGTTGCACTTCATTGTTCACTTTATTGTGGTTCCCAAATAATTGAAGTCTTTTAATATTTATTTTTTAAAAGGGATATACTATGTTATGTAATTTTCTATTTTTAAGGTCACAAAAACATATATGTCTAACTCTTTTAAAGTTTATTAATACCTTCGCAAAGCCTATTTAATTCAATGCAAGGAACTGGAGATGAGTTTCTTCAGTTAGTTTTGTGGTCAAACATAGAATCTTGTATACCTTGTCTAAAAACTTTGTATAGAAACATATACATGTATACCACATATATATCTATGAAGGGAAGGGTGGGGAAGGGAAGGGTAAGGGAAGGGTAAGGGATGGGTAAGGGGAAGGGTAGGGGGAAGGGGAAGGGGAAGGGGAAGGGGAAGGGGAAGGGGAAGGGGAAGGGGAAGGGGAAGGGGAAGGGGAAGGGGAAGGGGAAGGGGAAGGGGAAGGGGAAGGGGAAGGGGAAGGGGAAGGGGAAGGGGAAGGGGAAGGGGAAGGGAAGAAACCTAGGTAGAGTATGAGTATTCCACAGTCACACTGTCTTGTGAAACAGAGACAGTATGAAGTCAAGAGTAAATTTTTTTCTTTGAATTTATTATAAAGGCCTCAACTCTTTTACACCACCTATGGTGTAAAATAATCCTATGATTATTCTCACTTTATTTAGCCAACTAAAATGTTGGCTATTATCCAAATATTTAGACATTATTTATTCAAGTGCCTAAGGCCTCATTTAATGAAGTAGGTATGGCAACATCATATATATATATATATATATATATATATATACATATATACATATATATATATAAATTTATCTGGGTATCAAAGGAGGGATAGGTCAAACTGACCTGGAGAAACACTTGTCTTTGCCCTAAAGGGTTTCTAGACAGCTAGTTTCAAAAGGATTCCTAAACTTCAGGATTCTTAAACTTCAGAAAGTTTAGTCTGAAGCTTTGCTATTTTCAGAGCCCTAACCATTGATTACATAGATATTTATTAGAAACCATTTGTGGTAGCTCAAAATTTTTTTCGAATCGAGCTAAATAAAACAGAATTCATATGTCCAAAGGACAGAATGTGACTCTCATTTGAGAATTGTTACATTACAGAAGACTGCCTCTTTGAGAAATAGGAAAATAGGGATGTTTATAATCCAGAAGAGATTTTCTGGCTAATTTTCAAACATACACTGCTAGAGCACTTTTCATTACTTACTACTATTCCTTGTACAAGATTTATGTGAATCTTTTCTACCACATGCTTTGATGGTTGCACCTTTGGCAGACCTGCATAAGATGAGAGCTGTCAGTAGGGAAGATTCTATAATTAGAAAAGTACTCCTGTTTTACAGACAGAAAACTTGGATAAAATTGAAAAGGTCTTTCTTTGGTTCCCTGGCAAATTTTTGCTGTAATAGTATATTTTTTGCAGTAGAATTTTCTTCCACAGTTTAAATAAATGTCCTGGTTTCAGTTAGAACAGAATTAATTTTCTTCCTAGTAGCTGGTGGAATGCTGTGTTTTGGCTTAGGATGAGAAGAGTGCTGATAACACCCCGATGCTTTAATTGTTGCAGAGCAGTGCTTATACTAAGCCAAGGACATCTCAGCCTTTTGCTCTGTCCTGCCAACGGGCAGGCTGGGGGTGCAGTAAGAGCTGGGAGGGGACAGACCCAGGACAGGTGACCCAAACTAGCCAAAGGGGTATTCCATACCATCTGACGTCATGCTAAACAATATATAGGGGTGGCTAGCCGGGGGGAGAGAGCCGGACTGCTCGGGGTTAGGCTGGGCATCGGTCAGCGAGTGGTGAGCAATTGCATTGTGCATCACTTGTTTGTACATATTATTATTATTTCCCTATTATCACCATTGTATTATTATTGTTATTATTGTTATTATTATTTTGTTATTATTATTTTCCTGTCTTATTAAACTGTCTTTATCTCAACTCACGGGCTTCACTTTCCATTTCTCTCCCCCGTCCCAGGGAGGGAGGGGGGAGGGTGAGCGAACGGCTGCGTGGTGTTTAGCTGCCGGCCGGGTTAAACCACGACAGTCTTTTTGGCGCCCAACGTGGGGCCCGAAAGGTTGAGATAACGGCAGATCTGACCAGAGTGTGTTAAACTAAAATTGGTGTAAGGATTAGACCTGCTTAATAGTCACTTGTCATAATGCTGATTGCTTTAATCTCAACTCTGCTGCGCCTGTTTTCCAAATTGAGTATTATAGTATGTTATTTTCCGTATTTGCTCTCTGTCGTGTTGTTTATCCTCTCCGGGCCCTGGTTTCAGATCATTATGGTACTGTGTGTTGTAGCAATGGCTTATGAGACGATGAAATATCTGGTCATGACTCTAACTTGTTATTTGTATTCAGTAACATCGTCGACTCTGTACTTTGGAAACTGTATCTTGGAAACTATTAGCAATTATACCTATTGTTTTTTTCCATTAGGGAGTCAATCTGTGGAGGGGAAAGGGGAGAATATTTTTTCTTACTTGCTTACTCTCCCTTTCTCCTTCACCACCCCTGTATCCTCCTGGATCACTCTGCCTTCTCCCTCAAAAACCATTAATTTATTTACCATTATTTATAGTGAATATAAATAATATAAAAAAAATAGTGAATATAAATATAAATAATATAAAAAAAATAGTGAATATAAATAAGATGCTAGTAACAAAGTTAATTTCACAGTACATACCTTAAGAAATACAGGCGTTAGCTAATTTAGGAAGAAAATGGTTTAAATGCTTTCATTTTTTAAAAGAAGTGTCAAGGAATTTTTGTACAATGATTTTTATATCAGTCATTATTCTTACAGATTCTATATATAAAAAAAGAAATATCAGCATTTAGATTTAAATGGTTGATAATTTGAAAAGTATAAATTTCACAGTCAATGATTGTCTAGTGTTTTTAACAGTCGGATTACTAAACCTGCAGTATGTAATTTTATTTTCAAATGTGTTGCTGTTGCCTTTTCGCTTCCACATATATTCAAATATACTTCATATAAAAGTCTCTAATGTTCTTTTCCTGTCAGAGTAAAATATTTGAGATGACTTAAAAATAGAGAGACATGTTTTCTAGGATATAGAATTTGTGAAACCTTTTTTTTTTTTTTTTTTTTTTTTTTGTCGTTTGTTTGTTTTTTCCTTCTTTTTCTGATGTCTTGTAGGATTTGTTTTATATCTTAGAGATACCATCATTATCTTTGACATCTAGTCAGTGAGAGGCCCTTATATTCTCCTAGCATCCTTGGATTTAACATGTGGTTAGATATGTTTTTCATTTTGTATGTATATGTTGCTGATTATGTTTATTATATGTATATGTTTATGTAGCTGATTATAATGTTGCTTCTATCAGTCTGTACAGAGGAAAATGACCTATTGCATATGGTACCTGATGAGCTGATTGTTTTACTGTATTTATTAGTGAGAAATACAACTGCAATGGTTAACTATCCGTGAGTAAGAGTTATGCTGAGAAAGTAGAAGAATGTATTATTACAATACATTCTGAAACTTCAGAATTTGTGGTTAGTACAGTAAGAAAAGGAATTAGCCAGAAGTGTCAGAGACTGAGGCAACTCACATATTTCTATTTTATAGTGATTCCCCCTGAGCTGATGAGTGGGAGAAGAGGAAGATCCATTCCCACAGTTTTCTGCAAGACAGTCGTCAAACTATATTTGTAGACGGGTCAATGGGATGATCTGCTGAATCTCAGTGACAGCCCGTAAAGCCCTCTTAGACATGACAGAACTTCCAGCAAAGATTTAGTACAAATTTTCCATAGTTCAGCTGTACTTGAAACTGTCAAAAACCCTTAATTGTACGTAGATGCTGTGCTTGAATGCTGAGCCTCCCTGTGCCAGCACATAGAAAGCAATAGCATTTGCCCCACAGAGTGAAATTCCAGAGGAAGAAAATGAAGAATCAGTGTCCTAGTGGCTATGGTGCTCAGGCATCACTGTTCAATTTTGGGAAACAGAGCTTTTGAATCCCTCATATTCGGTGCCTTTGCCTTAACCCAGAAGCCACATTATTACATACTGAAACAGTGCAGTATTCCTGATTTTTCCACTATATATATAAATATATATATTTAATGTTTTATGTGATGGAAAACAATAGCTATTAACAACATCTATAAATTAATTTGAGGTTTGTGAGATCTTCTAGCTGGAATTACTTGGAATCACTAGTTGTTATAAGAAGTGAGAATCAGGTATAATTTGTTGTACCAGAAGGCAATACTGAAGCTCAGAGTTTGTAACTTTGAGACAAATAATTTTTAATTTCCTGATGCAAATGGAAAATGACTTCTATTAACATATAGTTAGTTTCGTTATGAACTCTATTTCTTTATGTATTGAAGTGAATTCTTGGATAAAATATGAAATTGGAAAATCATGTTTCTTAGGAGAGAAATGTTTAACTCATGGTGTTTTTATTTCTCTTTTCTGTTTTACTCCGTGTTTGTAAACTGAATTTATGAACTTGCAGTAAAGTAGGTTGAATTCTCTGATATTTACAGTACCCAAGAAATCCAACCTCAGCAGTTCAGTCATGAATCTTTCACATTTTGTATAATTTAGTCATCAGTGTCTCAATTTCTTGATTGATTGTCCAGTATTCTATTATATGTTATATTAGGTTTATAAATGAGATCTTAGATCACTGTGCACAGTGTAATATAAGTTTTTCAATTTTGATTGCAGTAGTCAGAAAATGCTACATAAATCATTTTCTCACACCCTGCAAATCAAGTGATATTTTCCCTCTTGAACTGTAAACAAAAATCTATCACCATAAAAAAAACAAATTGCTTTAGTAACATTGGTGTAAACTGGAGCACGTCCAATAACTGTGGGCTTCAGACATAGCAAGACCAGCTTGTAGCTTTAGCACTTTAATAATGATAACAATGGTAATGATGATGACAATAAAATAAAGAGAATACAGTACTTATACCAGGAGAAAAAACAGTCTGGGTGGGGGTGGTGATAGAGAGGGTTCTCAAATTTGGGACCTTGATTACTTCTTTTTATGTTGGGGGCTGAGGGTTGGGGCATTACGGGCTTTAGAAAGCTTCAGAGCAAAACTCTACTGTCTAGTTTAACTGGTTTTAATAAATTTATTTTTCCACTCTTCTAACACTCAGAGACTTTTAATGTAAAATGATAGAATGATAAAATGATAAAATGTAAAATGATAGATATGCTTTGTTAATAACAGGCAGATGTGGAAAATCTACTGTAAATATTATGCTCATATGTGTTTCCTTCACTTCATCATCTCATGATGATTTCAGTTTTAAGTGGATTTAAGCAGCATACATAATTCACAAAGTAAATGAGATGAGTAGTTGGTATGCAAGTAAGATTTAGCAAATGGCTACAAGTAAAGATAAAGTGTATGAACTGAGATTGCATGCCTTGGATACTGGTATAGGGTTTGTTTCAGCAAGTCTTATACTCAGCAGTGATTGCATTCCTGTTTCCGTCAATGGGCCTGATTCTACATTCATTAGTGGCATTTAATACCCTACATTGTATGTAGCTTCTTGTGAAATTAAATCTGTGTAATTATTCACTATGAGTATGGCTAATGAATTTCAGCCCAGTGGGATTATTTTGAGAGAACCTATAATTTGTGGATGTATTGACACTGGTATTGCTTGCTTTCTTCCATCTGTATCTCAGTTTAACCAAGACTTTTACAAGTCTCACTGTAATAAATTTGTGAAAATAAGAGTCAAAAACTTCCAAGTCAAACAATTGAAGTGACAGAATATGACAAAGGAAGGATGAAGGAATCATTTCTTTACAGGGAGTTGAAAGTTATTAAATATCTATAGTATATTAAGCAGTACTATGAAAATTCCTGTTCATGATTCTAGATTCTCTATACATTCAAAAAGGAATCACTTTCTACTGATGTCCCTAGTTTTAGTACTGTTCTCAATATATTACCATATAATAAATTTTGAAACTGTATCAAGCATAAGAGTTTATATTCGATGTCCAGAAGGATACCTTAAAAAACATATATTGTAACTTCTGTAGGCAAAGTTGTAATGTTCAGATTGGGAAGATGATACAAACATTCATAATGTAAAAGGTTAGCATGAATTATCAAAAACTGTGATATATGCTCTAACCCTGCCGCAGAAGTGTTCAGGAAGGTATCCCTGCTTGAAACATGCGGCTGGTAGTGTGAAGGATTGCAGTGTGAATATTTGTACTTGTTCCTTTGGGCCCCAGCCTTCTGATCCTAACCAAAAAGAGTGTATTCGTTTTCCCCTATACAGCATATAATCCTTTTGTACAATTGTTTTTCCTTCTACAGGCACATCTCATTATAAAACATACGTTTCAGTGTTAGGTGGGAGCAAGTAGGAAGAGACAGTGTAGGAAGAAGGCAAATGATAATGATGGTATTCTTGCCTTTATCTGTATATAACTTTCCTTGTAATGCTGATGCTGCTTTAACCTTTAAGCAAATGTTAATTGAGACTGCATCAAAGAAAATATTTTGTTGAAACAGGCTAATGTGTATTTATTATAAATATAGTAACTATATAATTAAGAATTATTATATAATTTGTTGCACGTTAGTTGACAAGTATAATTTAAAGGATGACTTTATACAACATATAAATTTCATAGATATATTCTGAACTTACAAAATGGTATTTTAATGTGGCAAGTGCCTCATTTAGTTATAAAAATACCTATAAATAATTCTTACAATATAAACAAAATATATTTTAATAGTATTTCCTCTTTCTGTTATTTTTGTATCTATCATTATTTCTGTCTACTTAACACTGTAATAAGTAGAACAGTATAGTTTATAAGATGTTTTCTACTTCAGTGAGCATGTCTTTAATTAGATGTCTGAAGTGCAAAATGAGAGGAATATACCAGTATATATTTTGAATACAAGTTAGAACAATCTTTCAATTAAAAATTTACAAAGAAAAGTGAGCAAGAAAGGTCAAAAATATACCTCAAGGAAAAAAATAATGTTCTAAAAGAATAGTCTGTGGCCTTTGCAGTTAAAATGTCTCTAAGTATGTCACTTGTACTCCTGCAAAGGATACCATTGTCCATGGAGCCAAATATCATACCACCACAGGGCCAAGCCTCTCAGGTCACATATTTTAAGTGTAAACTCATCCCTCTAATCCCTTCCTGGAGATGTTTTCCCACCACTTACTTTAATGCCCTTCAGAGGTATTTGTGACTGAAGTCACAGCTTTGCCATTGCATATGAACCTACTTCTAGGGCTGTAGTGAGAGTAGGAAATAGTGCAAGATCCTGGAGAACTGGGTCTCTTCCCTGGTAACATGGTGGGGACATGTTCCCTGCATGAGAGGAGTATCAGAAAACATACTGTTGCACAAAGTAATAGATTTGTTAAAGTTTCCTCTAATTTCACAGGAAGAATTATTCAAGGACAATGTTCATACTTGTCATACTTCGTCTTTTTTTCCCCACACATAATAAAAAATACTTTGTAGAGGTACATTATTACCATTCTCTATCCAGCATGTACCTATTTGGAGAAAAAATACATCAGCATTATGTTCTTAAAGAATACAATATGGCAAAATAAATAAATAAATAAATAGATAGATAGATAAATTACCATGCTCATTATGGTAAGCAAGAAATGAGAACATTTTAACTAAGGAAGAAAAACTGCTAGGCTACTTTTAGGATCCCGTACTTTTTTTTTTTTTTTTTTTTTTTTTTTCCGTGAGAGTGAGATTTCTTTTAATTTAATATATCTCTGTATTTGAATCAAGGAGTTTGGAAGCAATGCTTGTATGTAAGGTCATCGTATTTGAATTTCTAAATACCTACTGACAGCTGTAGTTTTTGGAAAGGAATTTAGTTTGAAACAGCTGATATCACTGTGAGTACAAAATAAAAGAGTTCTGCCACAGGCAGAAATATGTATTAAATAATAAACCAAATTGATTACTATCATATATTTACAATTCTGTGAAGTTTATGCTCTTAAGATGATTTCAATTGAAAGTAGTGATAATGTTAGTGACAACTACAAGACAATAGCAATAATATGTAGTCTGGTTGTAGACCACTTCAGAAATAAATCAGGGTATGGGGAGACAATTATTCAATATTTTGGTTTAGGTCTCAAATTAAAGTTTTCACATTGTGTAATTTTCTTAAAAATAAATAAATAGTTTAAATAAATAAAGAAGTCCAAAATATATGTAAAAAAATGTAATAATGCAATTAATTTTCCTCTCTTCCTTTTCTTATCGTGCATATATACAGTCATCTTTGCTAAGTTAGTGAATAGGTGGGAAAAGTACTATTAGATATTTCATTGAGTCTAAGAAGTTCACAACTGTAAATCATAAAAAATACTCCTAACTAATATTTTGACTCTAAGATCAAAGTAAGGCATCGGCTTTAATATAGTTGCCTAACTTAAATATGCACATGTTGAAGAATCATGTTAAAATAAATACATTTCATGCATTTTTTCTTCTGTTGTTAGCAATAGCAGGATTCTACTTTCTCTGTTTTTCCACAATTTTTTTTTCATTAAGGAAAAGACATCTGACTAATTTTAATATGATTTTTTTGGGGGGTGGAAAGTGCAAGATTAGTGGATTAATCCATTTTTGTTAGGGTAGTGTCCTTGTGGTGGAAAATATAAATGATTAGAATTTATTGTTTTGAAGTCAAATATCTTATTTTTGAAGAGCATTATGGAAGTCTTTTCTTGTTCTTTTGTGTATTTGAATACACATATGAGTGTACATTGCTAGCTAATGGTTATATAGTATGTTATTTATATTTTAACAATGAAAAATACAGTAGCTAGTCAAGATCTGCTGAACTTTACTTTCTAAATACTAGACCCCTAGAAAAGCATCTTTTCAGATGCTTTTATCTTTCATCTTTTAGTTTTATAATCTATATCTCATATGCCTAATTATATTGGTTAATTGAATTGCTTAATTGTTTATACATAATGTTTGTTTGTTTAATTACTTGAAATATATGTCACAAAAATAAATAAATAAATAAATAAAAAAGAATCAAAGAGATGAGATCTGCCTGGAATGTCTTCCTTGTTTATTTTGCTAATTTCTCACTCTATAGAGAGTCTCTGTTTCTTACCTCCTAAGAAGGTTTTCCCATTTTATAGGTGGCATGTAACATCGTTTGCGGAGTGACTCATAATTTCTTATTTACGATAAAACATGCATTTGTCCACTGTGAGGATTTGGTTTATATTATACTACTCCAGACTGTTTCAGCACAGGCAGGATTTCCCTAGCCATTGTATTAACACCAGTTTTTCCTTTTGTCTCTATGGAAATCTACAGGAATCTTTACGGGAAATGAACACGAACAATTTAGTTATACCATTTGTCTTTATAATGCCTCATTAAGTTTTACACTTTATGTGTCTGTTGGTGGGACAGGTACCTGATGTTTTCTTGCTGTTTGTTAGACATGTAACTTCCTAGAGCAGACAGTCATACTCTCAGCATGATGGTGTTCCGTGAAAGCACGGGGAAAATCAGAGGCCGCTTTCTTTTGTTATCCGTCTCTGTAGATGTTCAGAGAATGAACAGGTACAGACTCTAAGCTCAATGAGAATATGTTTGAGAAACTGGGAGTATAAATTATGGAGATTTTTTTTTTTTTCTCGGTAGTAAAGAAGTAAAGCTCCAAAATACAGATTAAAGCTTTGCAGGACAAACATTATTATCTAATCACTTTTATTCATCTTTTCATGAGTTAAGTAAAATTAATTTAATACAGAATATAAAGGCATTTTTTTGGTTTTAAGGAAACAGGTTAGATTTTTTATCTGAAATAATATTAATCACTCACTACTCCTTGAAGGAAACTTTTATACTCTAATTCTTCCTTTGAGTGGAACACGAACTTTATAGTCTACTTTCATTTATAAAAGTTCTTTCTATTTCTGTTTGTAGAATTTCATTTTCATGAAGAAGTAGAACTGGATGTAGATAAGCACTGCCTTTTTTCAGTATTTTTTCTTCTGTGAAAATAAATTGTTCACAGAATTAATTTCATTAAAATATTTCTAATTGAATCTCAATTCACAATGTTTTCTCCCATCATTCTTTCTTTTTCTCCATGGGGGAAGAGTGGGCAAGGATGAGGCAAGAGGGGGCCATTTTCTTGAAACTGTGATGTGTTGTTAAGCTCCATTTGCTGGTCTTGGTCTTATCACTTCAGAAAGATGCTTAATTTCCATTTGACACTGTAAAGAAAAGTAAACCTATGGGCATCTTGTAAGAACTGGTAATGTCACCATTTCATGTTTAAGATGGAGACAAGCAATTCATGTTTTCTCATGGAAATTAAAATCAACGGGACCACTATTCTGTTCAATCTTGCTTCAAAGTTTGGTTGAACAGCCAGAGAGGTGGGATGGATCTTTTCTTTCAAGTGCTTATTGATCATTGCAATGAGAAATCCAGCCCAACATATAGCTCCACATGTGACAATAAAAAGGGGAAAATCACTCAGCTGCACATTTTGACAGTGACCTCAGCAGACCAGTATGTTCCTGTGTGTTAAAGAGAGTGCCAAAAACTAGTCCCAGATGCCTGCCCAATGCCCTGCCACAACAATGGGTCATATTAGTTCTACAAAGTGAGGAACCATTATTTGATGTAGCTCAGGTTTTGTTCACATTGGAACATCCTCCATCTCCGTGTGCTTCCAAGTGTTTTCATTCTGTAGCTTGGTCATTAGGTTAGATGGCATAACTGTTATAAATTGCCACTAGGATGCTATTATAATTAAAAGATTTTATTTAATATTTTTTTTCTCACTTAGTGGAAGCAGAATAGAACATTAGTTCTATTACTGTATACATTTTGAATTGTTTTAGTATATTGATTTACAACAACTATTCAATATATTCAATATTCAATATTCAATAAATATATTCAATATACTTAGAGCAATGCTTTAGATGTGAATAAAGGGTTTTCTTGTTACTACAGATGAAACAAAAAAATAAGGGGAGCAGCCTCATTACTAGAGGTAATAAGTACTCTACAACACAAATTTACTCATTGCTCTTAATTTCCTTATCAGCTTTTCAAAACATCTCCAAGCACATTTATTCAACATTTGGAAGACATAAGGTTCATCTCAGCTTCCTCTATGCTCAGAGACTGTCTGTTTGTTTGTATGGGTTATAAATTTGACCCAGTCTCACATAAGGGTTTTTAAAGTGGTTTCAAAAATATTTGCTGTACAATTTTTAAATATTTTATTTACTATAATGAGATATATTAATGTCCAATAGTAAGGCCTAAGACTTAAACAGGTGAAATTTGATGATTTTTCAGAAATTTGTTAGCTTAAGCTGGACAGAATAGTCATTCAAAAAGTTTTTATTCCCTATTTGCATGAGTATTCAAGTACATAAAACATAAATACTGCAGTTTGAAAACTTGCAGTTCTTCTTATTATTATGATACTACTCTGAAATTAACTTTATTTAACACTAATACTTTCAGAAAAACAAAAATGCTGCAAACACTTCAAAATCAATTAATTGCAAATTTAAGTGAATATCCACCAGAATTTGTTTGTGGTATTCTCCTAATACCAAGCATTTGTATTATTTTACACATGCAGCTTTCCAGTTTATTTATTTATTTGTGGCTTGGCTGTAAAAACCCTCAGTTGAGGATCCAGATGAACAGAACTCTACCTAAACTATGTAGTTCTTACTTTGGTCCACACTTTCACATGACTGAGAAACAGACTGCACTCAAATAATCATCTTTGTCTATTTTCCTTTTTAAACTTATGCCTCTGTTTCAAGGTTCAAGCCAATGCTTGAAACTGCTAGTGGGTAGATACTTCAAGAGCTGGTGTACAGTAGGCATTCAATATACACATCTGAGAGACAAAAATGAAAACTCTTGTTTTATTTCAGCAAGAGACTGGATAACAATCAGAGCAAGTATTACTAGAGGGCAAAGTGTCAGAAAAGCAATCAGCAGATAAGCAGATAAAATGGTGGTGGAACAGTACTGCATATCAGATGAGTCTGTGAGGTGATGATCAAGAAAGGTTAGGAAAAGATAGAATGGATATGAAGAATAATTCTGTCATTGGCTTCCCTAAATGGCTTGCTGTACTTGATACAAAACTGCTGAGGAAAAACAATTTGACTGTATTGTAGGAAAAATTACATTTGCCACAAAAAACCAAAACAAAACATAACAAAACACCTTCAGAACTGTATTGTGTTGTATTGCCATGTACATTTTGTCATTTGCTAAAATGATCTTCATTAGGTGAACATGACATTACTTGAACTATTTCCTAGTCTCAGAAATATGTAAAGCCTTACATGACACAGATCATTAGTACAAAGGAAAACTACTCAGTAAAAGCAGTCTTACAAATTTTAAATAAATTTTAAAATAATCTTAAATGATCAATTTTAGAAAAGGTATTTTAAAGAGCCCAAACATTGTCTTTTCAAAAACTCATACCTGTTTTTCTTTAAAAATGTGAAAATAAATAAAACACTTTGATTCTTTCCAGAAGTTCACATTTTTTGCTGACTTCAGGCTGAAATTGTTTGTAGTTTTGCCTATCCCAATACTCAGTTCTTTACATTACCTTGTCAGAACCATGTGTGAGTGAAGTCAGACTGAATGAGTATGTGCTGCCAAACCTTTGTCTGGAAACAAGTATGCTTAGGTTGATGATACATCTTATTAAAATGTTGTTTTCTTGATAGTTCACATTCTCACTGGAGATATGAAATGCCCAGGTTCCAGATCTTGTCCCAGTAAATTTTTCCCAATTGAAGATGTCAGCAGGAAAGTTTAATGACAGCCTGGCAGTTAATGCAGTTCTCTGGGCATCAGTACTGTGGCTTCAAATTCTGTCAGAGGAGGTCATTCAGTAGAAGACTAATATCTTGGCTATATATCCTACCCTGTACTTATTGAGTGAACAGATGGAGGAAAGACGGTTTCTTCTTACCTGAAAATGTAGTTCATACCCTCCTATTTTTCTCTAACAAAAGTTATACCTCAAGTCAAACCTTATTCTAAGAAAGACTGCAGAATATAACAAAATAAAGAAATATTAACAATGTAAAATGTAAAGTAAGACCTATTTATTGTTTTAAAATTAGTATTACAGAAATATAGCTTGGTTTTAATTATTGGACATGCTCTCAGTTATTTAATAACTGTTGGTTCCATTTTAGTTGGCAGTGTTTTATGCATTTATTAAAAAAAAAAAGGGGGGGGGGGAAAAAAGTGAAGTTTCCTGCTGCGTCTTCTTCAGCCATAGCACAACAGTATTTTGGAGGAATATTTGTAGCTTGAAAAAATAGTATAGAGAAGAAGTTGCCTTGGGCTTGGCTTGTTGTCTTCATGCTTGGCATGCCTCTTGCAGCTCTCCTGCTACAAAGGACCCTGAGGAAGTTGACTAGTGCAATCTAAGAAACATGAAATATAGGTTTACCTTAAAAAAAAAAAAAAAAAGGAATAAATAAAAATTAGTATTACTATCTGCCTAGCTTTTGTTTTTGTTTTTGTTTTTGTTTTTTTTTTCCTTCCTCCCCTAGAGGAAAAAAATCTATAAAGCAGTAACAATTGATTTTATGATTTTACTCTTAAAGATGTGCTTGATGTTCATTATCAATATATGCAAGAACACATCAATGTGCAGAGTCATTTAGAAACGCATCTCTTACTTTCAGTTTGCAGTTAATAAAAGTGACTTATTAGTACACAGGGCAGGATAAAGTATTCTGCAATAAATATACTTAAAATATATTCACCTTCATATTTTACAAACATTAAGGAATAATCTGTGGGATGTAGCTGGAACAGAAAAGAAAGGCATTTTGAATCAGTAAAAATAGTCATGGTAACTTTGTATCTGTTGCTTCCTCTTTACTATGGTGTATGAGATATAAGTGTTTTTTCCAGCACACAGTGCTTCTGTCATAATGACATAGAAATTAGTTTTAGCTCTTCATTACCTTTGAACATCTTCATAGACTAATTTAAGATCATGTATTTCTGTTTTCCATACAAAACTAGCTACACTGAACGATTATATAGCTTTTAATTGTAAATTTGTTAGGTAAATATTCATTCTCCTACTGTACATCTCAGAGTGTAAGTTTTAATAGATGAAATAGTCTATTTGGGGGTTGCACTATATGACCTCCAGAGGTCCTTTCCAACTTTAGCCATACTGTAATTCTGTTAAATGAAACAACAGGTACATTGAACTGCCTGTAGGTAAGACTATGTTTGTGTTTTCAGTACTTCTCCTGTTTTGAATTTTCTACTACAGGAAGCATCTGGAGTTTCCATACTGAAGAGACTATTTTTCTGGCATGTGCCAAGACACTGAAAGTAATGCTGCCTTGGGGAAAGGATCACAGATGCTCCTTGATTTCTCACTGAGGTAAATTTGTCACCAGTCTCCAGATCTACTATCATTCTTTGCTGTCAGATTCTTTTGAGAGAGAACTGGAGAGGTCTGTGTTGTTCTGGTCCACATCCCCTTAACACGTTAAGCCAAGGAAAATGGGATTTTGAAATGGAAAGACTAAGCCTGCCATTGGCCTTTGTTTTTTCTTATTGTTATAAGTGAATCACAGAATCACAGAATTGTCTAGGTTGGAAGAGACCTCCAACATCACCGAGTCGAACCTCTGACCTAATACTAACAAGTCCTCCACTAAACCATATCACTAAGCTCTACATCTAAATGCCTTTTAACTGGCATCATTATATTCAAAGGGATCGTCCAATGCTAATGAAAGGTTTATTTTCCCCTTTTATATGCTTAGTGTTTTCTACTGGGTCTTTTGCAGTTATTAGCCATATAAACAACCTGTACAATTTCTAGTGCTGAGACAAGGGAAGCAGTGGAGGCTTAGACAGAAGAGCCAGACAAAGCTTTTTTGAGGCAGGGTACAACTCAATCTGAATTTAGTGATATTTATAAAAGGCAAGTAAACAGTGCTGGGTGCGCAGGGAGCCTACACACTACCAACACGCATGTACAACCGTCGAACTTTCAAAATATATAGAACATTGTTTTTATATATTCATAACAAACCCGAATACGCCTATACATATGTACAATCAGAAAAGTTATCGATTGAAACATAAACATGGCAAAGTTCTGAATTCTGGCAAGTGTTTAATAAACAATCCTTTAAGTCTATTACTATTAATGTCCATGACTGGGGGAGCATAGTTGGAGGTGGTAATCCTTGATGAAGTGCTCCAGTATCTTCTATGACTTCATTAATTTTTCTCAGATTATATAACATCTCCATTTTCCATTCCTTTTCTTGCTATAAACACTGGAGAATTCCAGGGCTAGTCGTGGGAACAATATGTCTCGCTTTAAGTTGTTAAGCAACTCGGCCTTCAGGCCCTATGTATCCTATTCCTCCCGGATCGAAGGGAAACATATCCGTCTCCTTTTCAAGGCCAGTAGGGCCTGGGTTGAAAGGCACGTCTAGGTCACCAGGGGGCGTAACAGCAAAGGCCTGCGATGGCAGTAGCGGCGGGGTGGCTGATGGTGTAGCAGAAGTGGACGAGTGTGGACGAGCCCACAGCTCCCTCACTGTCTGGCAAACCACATGTTTCTGACTGTGATCCCACAGGGCTCTTTAAGGCCTCAGAGACTGCTCACCAGGTGCCGAGCAATCCCACTGCCACCTTGTCATTTTTAGTAGCAGAGTCCCACACCTTGACCTCAATTTGGACTCATATTTCAGGATCATAAACTGTCTGATTGTTAATAAGGAGAATAAGCTGTAAGATTACCAGGACAATCTTTGTTCCTAAGGACATATGATTCCCCATGATGTGCAACTGCTTACTAGCGAGGGGCAGTTGTGTGCACGGGTCCGCTTCTCTCAGTTTGAGCTTCTCTCCAGCTCCAGTGTGCCTATTTCCAGGGACTTTCTGTACGAGCTTCTTTGAGCATTTTGCTGAGTTTGGCCGAACCTATCTTCATGAGGCTATCAATGTCCCTGTTCCTGTCTTCTTGGTCTCTGTTCTGCTAGCCTGTCCCTATTCATTCTTTTTTTTTTTTTTTTTCCTACTTTATTGATGGTATAACATTATTATATCATGTTGCTTTTTTTTTTTTTTTTTTTTTTTTTTTTTTTTTTTTTTTCTTGAGGACAGGCACCCCTCATACCCTTCGCCCCACAGCAGTCCTTTTCAAATAACTTTTCATTGGTCATACAACTTTGCCCGGCAACCAGGAAACACCCAGCAACTTCCATGCCTTAACAGCTGAAGAACAAGTGACCCGAAATGGCATGGTGTCTCCTGAATCACCCTTTGTTCCCTCTAAACTCTTTTACATTCAAGATGGCCTCATTCTTAAGAATCTGATGTTATCACCAGCCATGGGGCTTGTTGACCCCAATGGCCACACTCCCACATCTCCCCCTTCTTTATTAACACCAACCATCTTCTTGACAGGAATTATTACTCCATATATCACATTATGATACAAAATACTAGTTAGCAGGTCAACATTGCTTTCAGCAGGATGTGTACATACTCAGAAGTAAACTCTCTGCTTCTGTTGTCTGGGAAAAGATTTCTCTTATATTGCAAATGACTGATAATTGAATAGCTTCAAATATGTGCTATTATGTTATGTCCACAGGAACATTTAAATAAGATTCTGTTCTATTGTTTCTGATTTTCATTGCAGAGAGATGGTGCTTTCAGTGGAAAGTAAATGAGGCTGACAGCACTTATAGTGTTCAGAAAAAAATATGCAAGCTGTTCAAGGATGTGTAAAAATGCAGATTGACATAAATTGAGTCACTATGATAGAAACCATTCATGCAAAGCAAGTAATGCCATGACAAAAAGTAGAGTGAATATGGGGGAATTACTATTTTATTGATAGTGAGTCACATCATTCTTTTAGTTGTTTGAATGCTAGTGTAAATTCTATTAACATGGAAATCTTGGATATAATTTTAAAACAAAAATAATTTCTGTAGAGCAAATCAAATATTAAAACCAAGCTGTGTCACTTAGATTGAATTATTTGAAGTATGACATGGATAAATTATCCTGATCAGTAGAGGAACAGAAATTGATCTGAAGGGTGCCAGGATGTCTGATATGTCATTCTATCTATCAAGTAAAAAGGAAAGAGCCATGAATTGAGGATAAGGGCAGAAGCTCAAATCACAAAATTTATAGCTGATAAGACCTGAGGTATTTCTCAGAGCTTTCACCTTTTGCTGTATAACCATCTGTAGTTAGCTAAATGACTGTGTTACTCTGCAATAAATTTCATCACCAGTTTTATTGCCAAGTGACTTCTATTGTATCCTTTGTGGTGCTGTGCTCACTTTCAGCATCTCAGCAGACCATCTCACTTCCTACCTGTCCCAATTAAGACTAATCCACAAACATCTCTGTTACCACCAAAATGCTGGAAGGAGCAAAAAGGCTTTCTAAGATAAGGATCATGGCATTTATTTGGAAAGATTATTGCTATCTTTAATATAGTATTTTTGAATGTTTCTATGGAGGACATGCAGGTTGCCCTAGGCTTCTTTGGCTGAATGAGGACTGGCAACAATGTTGTGGTTGTAATTAAAGATTTATTATTGCAATTGGTGTAACTTATTATCTATAATATCTCTGCAGATTGGATCAAAGTCTTTTCACTTTACAGTCATAACACAGACTCAGATTTTATGTAAAAGATCTTGAATCACTCAGCCTTTGGAGGAGACTGATGATTATGTAGGCATCCCTGGCCATCAGGCAACATGGGTTTTGATGTCCAGTAGCAGCAGGTCTAGTCCAAGTCCCACACAGGACTTGATGCTGCTTGGTTTCATGGACAGAACTCCCTGTACTGTTATGTTTCCTGGTTCCATGAAGTTGTCACTGCATCCTGGCAACCCAGCACCTTGGCTCAGTGGGAGATGCATCTCAGATGGAGATGCAACAGGAAGCATGAAGTTATGTCCTCAATATGGAAGATGAAGTTAGGCCCTCAGTAAGAGAGATGAAGTTATGTCACCAATAAAGAAACATCAGTTACTGATCCTAAAAGAACCCTGGTGTCCATGTGGTCATTATGGCACAATTGGGTGTCTCCCTTCCTCTTTGTGACCTAACACTTAGGTCAACTTGTTCATGAGTGTCTCCACACCTTGGCACCAGAGAGAGAAGGCTGGGAGCACCAATCCTTTTCCTCTTCACAGTCCTTTAATTTAGACTGTTGTGAATAATCTGTGTATTATCAGCATGTTTTGTTATCAGCGGTTCTTTCTTTTCCAACCACTTCTATTTAGGCTGCTATCATTGACTGCTGACATTTTAGTGGCATCCATATTTAATTATATTCTGCTACAAAACCTGATTACTTTATTCCTACACTTTCTTACATTTCAGGTTCTCTTTCAAATAAACTCTCTTATCACATCAGTTTAATGTCCTGAAATTTGCTACTCAGCTACTTACCTTCTGTGATGAAATAACTAATAGTTTCTCACTGGCGGGTGTCTTTGTGTTTCCTAATTATGGCTTATGCTATAAACTCCTGTTAAGTATCTTTGTTATTACACATATTTTTATTATACAACTTAGATTTTTATGGTTGAATTCAAACTATAATTAGTAAGAATGACTGCAAGTTTCCAAGGACTTGGTGTATTGTCAACACATGAAAAATCTGTAATCACACTTGACAGTTATGAGGAATCAGTGGTCTTTCACCACTGAACTGCATCGTATCTAATGTAATCCAATTATTTAATAAACATTTTGCATGGATAAGAAGGACTACAGGGCTTCACTCATATCATCTGGTTTGGAGTTTTTAGTTTTCCTGGATCTCAATTTGTGTATAAACTCAAATGTCCTTCAAACAAGTTAAATGATGTCCTTTATCAGACTTCACAAATATTTTTGAAAAATGAGGAGGAATGAGAAGGGGAATTGAGAGGATTATTGTTCATAGCTTAAAGATGAGAAAACATAAGTACAGTGATTACACAGTCTGACATCAGTAACTGGATCCATGGCAAATCTAATACTGGAATAGAGAATCCTAGCTCTTTCAGCTCAGTTTTAGATATTACACAGCTATTGCTTAGGTCAGTTAGCCCAAAACTCTGAGATGTCAGGTTTGCATATCACAGCAAATTTGAAAATTATAATGAGACCAGAAATCTTTCTATCACTGATAAAATATTAATGCTGAAAACTGAGGTTCTCAAGAAATCATAAAAATATAAGCTTTCCCCAGGAAAACCATCTCAGCCGCATTCTACATCCCATCTCTCTTACTGGTTGCATTAATAAACACATCATTTAGCGCACTAAACTTTATATTTAATGAACAGTGATGGAAATATTTTTGTACATAATTTATAAAGTAGTGTTGCAGGACAAACATTAGATGAGAAAATTTCCTGAATTTCTTGAGTGCCTACCATCTCTATGGTAAAATAAAACAAAGCATGTCCTGTCCTTTGCACCCCAATTAAATCCTTCTCTTTTCTGTGTTGCTGATATGATAAAAGAAATTAAACACTGAAAAAATCTCAGGCTATATCAATCAGCCTATTTTTCTTGAGGTAATGTACTGTGTGTAACAAGAAGAGCTGTCTTATTTTCCAAAGTCATATCCAGAGAACTGTCATCCAGAAGACCACAGCAAACTCCTACAAAGAATTAATAACCAGAGATAGCTCCTCATACATAACTGCTATTGGTGGAATGGACTATTTGTTATATCTTGGTCTCAGGTTTTGTCTAGTCCTATTTCTAGAATCAGTAGTTTGAAATCCATTGTGTATTCTCACAGTTGACTGAAGTAAGTTAAGCATAGTTTTATGGTATAACTTAAATTGGGCTAGCCCATATGCCCATAATGCACATAGCAAGAACCCAAACATAGTGCAGTGACATGTAAAAGATGTAACCTAAACCATCAATTATCTCCTTTTAGCTGCATCCCAGGTGGCTGCATCCCCTACATTTGAAGTCCACTAATCAATTGGAACTTCACTACAATATGTAGTATCTATTCTAGGAATTGCAGCTCCTACACCCTACAGCTACTTATGCAGTCACCAGTGTATAAAGAAGAATCTTATTTATATGTATTATTTCTAGTCATTTTATTCCTGTAAAATAAAGTGATCTGTGCTCCTACAATACCAAAGCAAATACCATTTTCATAGTTTCTAGTCTATACTTTCCTTTTTATCTCTCTGTCTTCTAATGGAGAGAATAGTGCTCACATGGACAGAATAGTGCGACAGTTTGGCATGAATAATTAATGTTGGGAGGGTTTATAGCTTTATTTGAACCCACTTTGAGAGGACATCATTGATGTTTAATACAAATAAGCTTGAAAAACGATCATCATCTTGCTGTCGTGGTTCCTTTCGGTGATTTCTGCTTCATGTCACCAAACCAACAATCTCTTACTGGGGAAATTCTGTAATATGTGTTACTGTAATATTGTGATAGCCTTGTGATTTCTGGAAGGGAATGAAGACTTGACCACAATTTCTTCTTCCTAAATATATTCTTCAGTTTTGAGGAAAGAGTGGATAAAAGCATAACTATCTTGTTAAAATTTGGTGACAGGAATTAGAAGACAAATGACTATCAGAGTATTACAAATCTCTGACTTACTCTATCTGTACATGACATTTGTCATAATTGATCATAACTGACAGCATAGAGCCTGTGATTTCAGGATAAGAACATAACTAATTTTGGGTTTGTCTGTTTTCAAACTGTTTAATTCACATTACTGAATACACTGTGTACAGTTTGGACTGCCAACAGGTTTTAAAAAAGGTCATCTTGGAAGAAAAAATGGTCTTTTGTGCTTCTTCTGCCTGTAATATTTCTTCTGAATTGTAATTTGAAATATATATATATTTAATTATAATCCTTGATCAAAGGATCATGGAGCTTGCAAAACAGATGAGATTCCTATATTAAACTGTTTAGTAGTTACTTGATGAATGTGATTTTAAATGTTCCTAATCTAAAAGTTCAGTTTGAGCTATTAAGTATGATGAGATAAATATTTATAATCATATACTGGAGAAATAAAAGATGGCTAAATCTCAATTTTTAGTAAAGAATTTACAGGAAATACTGAAAATACTGACAATATGTAGAGTTTTGACATGATTGTTAAAAGCTATTCCTGGGAAAAAAGAAAGACAGAAAGATCTTGATTTTCAGACCGTAGATCATAGAAGCTGGCTGAATTAGAAAATTATTTTGTTATAATAATATGAATCTGACAAATGCAAAGAATCACAGAATCATAGAGTTGAAAGGGACCCACAAGGATCATTTTTGTTTTCTGCAATAAATATCAGTGGGGCATAAGATTGAGCTATTATTTCATGAGAAAATTCTGACATAAATAATTTATATGAAACCTCTAAATCGGTGAAATTACAATTACGAACCTATTTTGTTTTTTTCCACTTATATACATAACTAAGCTTCACTTACAATGACTCACTTAGATTAGCAGGCATGAAACAGAATTCCTGAAGAATAATAATAAAAAATGTTAATACGTTTTCCATGAACAGTCTCAAACAAAAATTTATTCAGAGAATTACATTTACCCTTCTGACAATGAAACAAACAAATAAGCAAACTGTTTTAACATCAAAGAATTGTACAATATGCTAATATTTGATTTTTTTTTTTCTGAAAAAAAAAAGATATATATTTTTCAGGAATAAGTGTAACTGGGGGAATATGCCATTTTCAATGCACAATTCATGAAAAAGGGAGAAGTTATTGTTAATTATTTATTGCAATTAAAGATGTGTGGTGAAAGACATTATGTATGCATTATTTCTGATATTAAAGTGTCCAAATGTCTTTTAATGTAAATATGTTTACATCTTACTTCTTTTGGCTTTGCCTTTGTGTATATAACAGTTAAATTGAATTTATATTTGTTAACCAGGATAATAAAAATATGATCAGCTACTTTCTTCATTTTCAAAGTTTTACGTAACTGGCATTGTCATTTATATGTGATTTATTATGACTTCTTTTCCTTCAAAGTAATGCAAGGTTAGGAATCTGTAAATTAAGGTTAATCTGTGAATCTTCTTATGAACAGTAAATGATTCTAAACGGACATTTTGAACAAAGTCCTCTCAGATCACAAGAGAAGCAGATCCTAGTGAATTCAAAATCCTGGCTATTTATGAGAGTAGAGTGTGACATGATGAAACAGATGCATATTAGATGCATTTCAGGAAGGACAATAATCTCTGCTCAGTCCGCAATGACAAATGTCAAAGAACATCAGAACTGGCTCTGAGGAAACACTGCTCATCTGTGAACAATTCATCAACTAAACCCCAGTCAAATTGCTGAACCGTTCCCTCAAGTTATCAGTCTCTGATTGGAGAATAGTTAGGACAGTGATAAAAATGAGAACATATCTAAAAAAGCAATATGTGACACGTGAATTCTATCTTAAAATGATATGAGAAGGCAAATGTAGAACTACTTGTCATACAGTGCTGGATAACAAATTTGGTTCATGCTGGCGCTCTTGTGCTTAAGGAGGAGTCACACACAGAAACAGGATCACAGGATAGTGCCAAGCTGTGGGAAAAAAAAAAAAAAAAAAAAAAAAAAGGTTATATGAAAAAGATTTTCTACAAGATTTGAAGGACTGGGAGCACCGGATCATGCTTTTATATCAAGCTGAATAATGCCACAGCAAAAGAAGGTTCTATAGGAATTTACAAAGGCACAGAGCATGACAGAAACTGGAAGCAAAAGTACCATGAAAAACTGACAAAAGGAAACAATTTATGGAAAAAAAAAAAAAAAAAAGAAAAAAAAGAAAAAAAGGAAGGTGATGAAACACAAATGACAATTGTAGAAGAATGTGCTGTGGAAAAAAAAAAAAGAACTAAAATGAAAAATCTGTTCTTTTGTACGTACGGGACTTACACTTTGTGAACTATTCCACTATACACCATTAAAAACTAATACTGCTGCTTATTGACAAAAAGTAGAATTGAACATACTATTTTCCTTTTGACTGTATCAAAAAAATAAATAAATGCTACAAGGAGAAAGGTTGCTTACATGATGCAAAAGCCAGAGAAATCATGCAGTTTGAGCTACAAAATGAAAATAATTTAGTTTCTAGAAATAATCCATCTACCTCAGTCAAAATGTACTTTTATTTTATTTATTTATTTATTTTATGTCTGTTTATAACTTGATTTCCTTTCTGAGGTCTATGATACATATTGAGGAATATTTAATAAACCAGCATCAGACTATGAAATAAAATGTGAGAATCAAATGAAAGATATCAAAATTCTAGCTATAAGCATGATTATGTATCAAAACTAGTTCTGAGGACTTCTCTTTTAACAGTCCCACCTTGCAATTAGAATTTAAAAATACAAGACATCACTCAATTTATCTCTAACCAGTCTAAAGACTGCATATTAGGTTTTGAAATAATTTAGCTCCCAAATATCATTCATAACCAGGCAAAATTAAATATAAACATTTGGACACATTGCCAGTTATTAAATAGCAGTTACATGTCACTAGAGCATGGTAGTTTGGTTGCAGCAGAACCTTGAAGTTTAAGCCTGATACTAAAAGAAACAGTTTTGTTACTCTATTTTCTTGCATTACTCTCACATTGTTCCATGTCTTGTTCTGCTGCTTGCAAATATATATATATATTTACCAATTTCCATAAACAAATAAGGTTTCTAAAGACACTTCAAAGATAAATAATAGTTTGATTTGTAATTTGAAGATCTTTGCTTCAGTGCCTCTATTGCATCAATCACCACTGAAGCAATTATTTAATTTACAGTTATACTTGGGATTACATCATATTTACATAATTAGTATACATAAAAAAGAAAAGATAACTTCATGACAGAAATATTAGGATTCTGACTATGATAAGGAATGAAAACATTTTCTTTTGTAAAACACGAACTAAAAGAAAGTAGAACACCTGTGGACCTGGATATGGAATGGTTATCTAAGTTATTTGGCCTTAATGTGATCAATACTTTAACTGACTAAAATTAAATAACATTGTGTTAAAGTATGACCTTTTGCATGTCTATCTTGTCTTCCAGCAATTAATGGAAGCAATGGCAAGTTTGAATATATACTGTGAATACAAAGAACTTCATGAACTTCGTTCAAATACCGAGAACAATGGCTATGAAGTCTGCTTTAAATTCATTTTTTTGTTTGTTTGTTTTTCCATAGGATTTTAGCACCTAACACATGATTTCTAGAGATAGATCATTAAGGATCAATAACCAGAACAGCTCCATTTCGATCTCCCCATACCCTGATTTTTCTTTTTACAGTTAGACTTGTACACACATGAAGATGCTGAGTACCCCTTAGAGTACATCTATCCTGTTACATTGATTTTCTCTCATTTTCTGTTTTTCACCATGTCCTGGTTTCAGTTAGCACAGAATTAATTTTCTTCCTAGTAGCTGGTGGAATGCTGTGTTTTGGCTTAGGATGAGAAGAGTGCTGATAACACCCCGATGCTTTAATTGTTGCAGAGCAGTGCTTATACTAAGCCAAGGACATCTCAGCCTTTTGCTCTGTCCTGCCAACGGGCAGGCTGGGGGTGCAGTAAGAGCTGGGAGGGGACAGACCCAGGACAGGTGACCCAAACTAGCCAAAGGGGTATTCCATACCATCTGACGTCATGCTAAACAATATATAGGGGTGGCTAGCCGTGGGGAGGGGGCCGGACTGCTCGGGGTTAGGCTGGGCATCGGTCAGCGAGTGGTGAGCAATTGCATTGTGCATCACTTGTTTGTACATACTATTACTTTCGTATTATCACCATTGTATCATTATTATTATTATTGTTATTATTATTTTTGTTATTATTATTTTCCTGTCTTATTAAACTGTCTTTATCTCAACTCACGGGCTTCACTCTCCATTTCTCTCCCCCGTCCCAGAGAGGGAGGGGGGAGGGTGAGCGAACGGCTGCGTGGTGTTTAGCTGCCGGCCGGGTTAAACCACGACTCACTAACAATCCAAACCATAGTACTTTGTACCCAGGTTCTTCCCAGGAGCCATTTGAGCCTGGAAGCTTTGGTTCCTGCCACAAACATAGTTTGGTTACAAACTGTACTAGATCTGATTACTTATCTCCCCTCCCCCCCACTCCCCCCACCACCTCAAGGCTGCTGTGGGGTTGTATGTGTCAATAGGGTTGATTCCAGACCTCATCCACTTCTATTAGGTTTCTGGGCAATTTCCAGTTGCTCACACAGCATCACATGAAGAGCTGTTCTTGTAGTGCTCTACAGACACAAACTGTAAAGAAGCTGATTGTAAACCTAGGAATCCATATGTAAAGGTTTCCATAGATGCTTATGGCTCTGAGTCTGGACTTGGACAGCCTCTTCCTAATTTTCTGGATGCTTACTTCTTGTTCTTCCCATGCTCCAGTTTCTGTTTAGATTAAAGACTGCTGGCTCTAGGATAAACAGTGAGCAGATTGCATAGATGCTATTAGGGAAACAGCTGTCAAAAGAAGCCAGCACCACATATGCTGTTGTGAGAGGAAAACTGCTTTCAGAGTAGGAAAAACTGTATGTGAAGCTGGAGTAGGTTTACGTGGCAAGGTTTTGGTAGCAGGGAGCCATAGGGGTGGTTTCTGTGAGAAGGTTCTAGAAGCTGCCGTTTGGGAAGGGCCCCATTGTTTTCCAGAGCTGAGCCAAAAAGCGATGTTGTTTTGCGCTTCTGTGAGAGCATATTTAAGACAGGGAAAAAACGCTGCGCCACTCAGCAGCTGGGAGAGTGAGAGGAATGAGGAACAGCCTTGCAGGCACCAAGGTCAGTGAAGAAGGAGGGGGAGAGGTGCTCCAGGTGCTGGAGCAGAAGTCCCCTGTGGCCTGTGCTGAGGACCATGGTGAAGCAGGATGTCCCCCTGCAGCCCATGGAGTACCACAGTGGAGCAGGGTTCCATGCTGCAGCCTGTGGAGGAGACCACGGTGGAGCAGGTGGCCCTGCACCAACGGAGGCTGCCGCCTGTGGAAGACCCCTGCCGGAGCAGATTCTGGGCCGGACCTGTAGCCCATGGAGAGGAGACCACACAGGAGCAGGTGACCTGGCAGGAGCTGCTGCCCGTGGGGGACCCAGGTTGGAGCAGTTTTCTCCTGAGGGATGGACCCCGTGGTATGGACCCATATCTGGAGCAGTTCTGGAAGAGCTGCTGCCTGTGGGAAGCCCACACCGGATCAGTTCATCAAGGACTGTATCCCGTGGGTGGGACCCCACAGCACAGGGGACGAGAGTGACCGAGAAGGAGCAGCAGAGAAGAAGCGCTGTAGACTGACCATAACCCCCATTCCCCCGTTCCCCTGCACCGCTCTGGGGGGAGGAGGTGGGAGAGGGTGGATGGGGGGGAAGGTGCTTTTGGTTTCTTTCCTTTGTTTCTCACTTCTCTAGCTTGTTAGTAATAAGCAATAAATCTTACTATCTCCCTATGCTGAGTCTGTTTTGCCCATTACAATAATTACTGCGTGATCTTCTTGTCCTTATCTCAACCTTTGAGCCCTTTTCATCATATTTTCTTCCCGTTCCTCTTTGAGGAGGGGGAGTGAGAGAGCAGCTGTGGTGGAGCTCAGCTGCCCACTCGAGCGGAACCATGACAGAAGCAAGTTAAAAAAAAAAAAAAAGTCAGATTAAAATAAATGCTAGAAAAAAGAAAAAAAAAAAAAAAAAAGATTTGATTCTTCTACTGAGATTCAGTTCTGTCACTCTGTCACTCTGATTTCAGGCTTTGTTCCCCAAAGTCCAGAAAAAAGGGGACAATGTGGACCCATTCACACTATTTAACTGGTGACAACATTACATCCTTGTGCACATCAAACAGCTTAAAGACACTCTTGGAGTGTCTTGTTCCCCTCTTCCAAGGGTAAAATGATTATTCACTATTAGGCTGTAATATAGACAGTAAAAGTCATAATACATTGCCCAGTCTAATATTCATTGCATTTGAGTAAAAGTTCAAGCACTCTTCCATTTCAGATCTGTCCTCCAAAACTGAGTGCCTAAATATTAGATATTTAGATCTACATTTATGTATTCAGATAAATGTTGACATTTTCAAAATTGTCAGCCAAACAACTTAGATCCTCAGAAAGTGAATTAGGCAGCTTCTTTTTGGCTACCAGTCTTTTTTTTTTTTTTTTTTTTTTTTTTTTTTTTTCAGTAAGGAGCTTTAAAATTGGAATTCTTCCTGTTACTTATCTACAAAACAAGATGTTATCATAGAATATCAGAATAGCTCAGGTTGGGAGGGACCTCAAAGATCATCTAGTTCCAACCCCCGCTGCCATAGGGATGATGTAGTGGGATGCCACCCACTAAATCAGGTTGCTCTGGGCCTCATCTAACCTGGTCTTGAACATCTCCAGGGATGGGGCATCCACAACCTCTCTGGGCAACCAGTTCTAATGCCTTCTTCACCCTCTGAGTGAAGAATTTCCTCCTAATCTAAATCTCCCCTCTTTTAGTTTAAAACCATTCCTTCTTGTCCTGCAATTATCTGATTGAGTGGAGTTCTTCTCATTTTTTTTTTTATAAGTCCCCTGTAAGTACTGAAAGGCTGTAGTGAGGTCACTCCGGAGCCTTCTCTTCTGTAGGCTGAACATTCCCAGCTCTCTCAGCCTGTCTTCATAGGAGAGGTGCTTCATCACTCTGATCAACTTCATGGCATTTTACAAATGTCTTATACATTCCTATAGCTCATGTTTGTCAAAGTAAAAGTTCCAAAATTTTTATAGGACCATCAGTATTAAGGTAGAAAAATGAATAGTGTTTACCTTTTCCAATTTATTGTTGCTGAAAGGCCATGGCTGTTATTGAAAAGGTCTGTAAACATGACCTAATTTATTTGCTAGTAAGAATGGCTCACAAAGTTTAAGAATTATGTCACCAAGAATTTGTAAAATCCAACTTTAATTGGAATTAGAATCATGATGCAGACCCTAATTTGTTGGGTAAATAGATTAAAAACCACAAAACACTTTTTTTTTTTTTTTTTTTTAATAGCCAAACTATTACTGTTTTCCTGTTAAGAAACGTCACTTTTTCTTGTATGTCATTCTTCTTAATCTTTAATTAGCAAAAACATATAACTGAGCTTCAACAATTATTGCCAGATTATTTACTGTTAATTACTAAATGGAAATAGCTCTCTGGAACCTCTATCAGATTTTATTCTGTGGTACATTTTTGTACCACAAATGTATACTGCAATACAAATGTATACTGCGATACATTTTTCTCATGAAGAAACAGCCAGCCAGGCTGATTAAGAATATATAAATAATTAAAAACATCATAGCTCTTGCTGTCATTTCAATGATAAATTCAATATATTGTTCCTATCAGAGCTTCAGTATTTGTTTCATTTCCCAAATCTGAATTATTTCATCATTCTGTACTTAAAAACAAACAAACAAACAAACAAAACAACAACAACAACAACAAAAAAAAAGGAAGATTCCATGAAGCTTAAGAAACTAAGACAATAAGAAATAGAGGCAATAATAATTTTTAGATAGACACCACTCACAGTAGATTACAGTACATTTGTAAACCCCAGGAAATGCATATTTAACTTATTTTAAAAGACATTATAAAGAATTTTGTTTAATGTGTCCTAGGTTAAAACATTATGTAGGAAAAAAAAAAAAAAGATAAGAACGTTGAAATAATATCATAAAATAAATTTATAATCTCAATACAGTTTAAATGCACCAGAAAAAAAAAAAAAATCGGATAATTGAAGTTATGATTGTAAGTAAAGAAGTAACCAAGGTTAAAAGAAATGACAGAAAAAAAAAAAAAAAAGGAAATGTTATTAATGAAATGAACTTTATTCATGCAGTGGTAAAATAACTAAAATATTTTTATTCTAATGAAGTGTATGCTAATCCTAGACAACACAAAAAACAGAGCCTGGAGTAATACAGAATGAGAAATACAATGCAGATATTTTAAAATAGAATAATTTAATAAAAACAAACAAACAACAACAAGAAATAAAATAAGAACTGTGACCAAAACAAACATATTGCTATGTATTGATGGCCCAAAGAGAATGAAAAGAGAAAGATTAACATGATGGGATAACCTTGCATTGGCTAAACAGATGTAATACAAATAAAATTATCTGTCATGGAGTCTGTTTTGAGCAAATTTACTTTGAGAATAGATGGTTCTATTTGTATAGTGGCATCATACAGTTCTTTAAGGTCATACTAACATAGATCACCACAGGAAAGTGAGGAAGTGAGGTTACCATTAACTAGAATCATATGAGGAAAGAAAAAGACTAATCATCATAGAGATTTTTTTCCCCTTAAAAAAAAAACAATAAATAGCAGAGGGTAAGGGATTAGATCTAGAAAAATCAGTGAAAACATATCACAGAAATAAAATGAGAATATGGGAA
The DNA here is from genome assembly GCF_047663525.1 of Anas platyrhynchos. NCBI lineage: Eukaryota > Metazoa > Chordata > Aves > Anseriformes > Anatidae > Anas > Anas platyrhynchos. Next base: position 87,291,894 of record NC_092588.1, on the reverse strand, counting down.
GAAGCAAGACAGAATAAAGATAAAAACATGCGTGTTTGGCTCTAGCATGAAATTAACACTTCACAGAAATGGATATCAGAAGTGGAATAAAATAAAGTAGTGTTATGAATCATGACAAAACTAACTTGACACTTTTCTTTAAGATGAACAGGTGTTTATAAAACAAAGAATGACTCTATGGAGGCCTGAGTAAAACATACAATTTATTGCTACGTTTTAAAAGATAAATTTAAAAATAATAGTGAGTAATAGGACAAGAACTGCAAATATGATTGCATGGATTGAAAAGAGAACAATATATGTTAAAAGAGAAAATTCTCAAAAGAAGGAATTGCTAGTGAAATCCCTTAGAATTTTATCTTAATGCTGAACTCCAGCATTCCTTTATGACTGTGGTGAGCCCTTCTAACCCCAGGGAAAAAAAGCAGAAAGAAAAACATCTGAATTCCTGGCATGGCCATTACTTGTTTGCTATTTTTACTGCTTGTTTGTTTATTTTCTTTCTGTGATTATTTACAGTGAAGAAAAGAAGAAATTGTGAAATCAGGGATGCCAGAAGCAGTAAACCAATAGTACTAGGTCTGGATTCTCACAAGGTTGGTTCTGCAATAGTCCTCCTATAGTATTATACATTGGTCATAGTACTGATAGCAGCAGCACAAGGGAGCCCACAGTGGATGTGGAGCTAGTTTTCTACATCTAATTTCTGTATGCCTTTGTCTTCTGAGACTTACTAACACTAAAAGCTGAATCTCCTGGGAGAAGGCTGCCCTTTTCCTTTCTGTATTTGGAAAGGAAAACTTGTGTCCTGACAGACCCCATCTTTCTCCATTACTTTTTGAGACAACTTATGCAACCCATTTAGACAAGGTCTAGAACCCAGTGTACCCTATTTTAGTTGTAAGGAATGTAAAGAGCAAGTGTGAATGGCACCTTGTACAGACCAGTGAAATATGGAAACAGTACCTGGGGATACATATGAAGAGCAAACTATGAGGGAGATGTTAGTAAGCCCATGCTAAAACAAAGATATTTACCTAGACTGCATGCTTAAAACACTGTTCCATTCCTCCCATTTCCTATTTTACTGCTAACGATTTACTATAAAGCAGATTCTGGCTGATTATATTTGCAGAGCTGATGTCTTTCTAGCTTCCCAGTGCAATCTTTTCATGAAGAATTTGTCTTACAATTAAAATAATTTTGTGCTCCTTGTAGGTTATTAATAGCTTTGCTGTCACATTTATCTCTGTATTTATAGATGAAATTATGTGCCTTCTTTGGTCATATATGAAGTCAAATGTGAAAAAGCATTTCGCATTTGAAATGTGCCTCAGATATTAGCAAAGTCTCTTTTACACATAATAAAGAGTATAAGCAATATCCCCTGCTATCTGAGACAGTGTACAACAAGTTGCAAAACAATCTCCCTTTCAATCAAGGTAGAATATTTCTATAAAACAACTCAAAATAAATTAATTTTCTTGAAAAAAAAAAATTAACCTTTTCACTTTCATCAACTTACCTTATGATCCAAGAGAATTGAAGAGTCCTGTTTTCTGTAGAAGTTTTTAAGCATATTGTATTGCTACCATGCTTCCCAGTAGTTTGAGATTTGCTCACATAAGTTAGTGTGGACTATTATATATCTCCTCCAAACATATCCCAACTTGGAAAGATATTCACAAGTTGAGTAACTTAACAAACTGAGCCCAATGCCAGGCTGACAACTACTCATTCTACACTGTGATATTGGCTCTGCTGATACATGGTTGTCTGGACTTGTTCATTTAATATGCCCTTTAAGAGCTGCAGAGTTGACTTAAAACCTTTGTGGCAGGCAAGTACAGCAAGCAAATTATTAACTGCCAGGGATGGATCCATTGAAAAATTTTCCTCTGTGATTCTTTCAACTGTTAAATGAAGGATTACCTTTCTTACATGATGCTTACTCTCAGAACTCAGCTGTGCTATATGGATCAAGCTGACAACTTTCTACAAGTAGAGAGCATCACTGGCTGAATCATTTTCCTTCAACACTTCTGTCTTGCCTGTATATTTTCAGGCTCAGCATGCACAGATAGGCCATTGTTATATCACTGGAGGTATTTCATTACTTGGCAAACTATTTTTCATCTGTGCTAATGATCTGTGTGAGTTTGCATTGATCTCCTGAAAGGAGAAATGCAGCATATCTAGTGAGAAAAGGAGAAATTAGACAATGAAAGCTGACTACCAGACAGATTGCAAATCTCTTTTTTCATTTAACCACCCAGACCTGTTTTGTTATCAGTGACTTACCCAGGGACTTTTGGGTGCTGCAGATGACTGCACTGCCCATTTTTTTCCAAAGTTTTTAGGAAAAAATCAGTTGATTCTGCTTGCTCTAGAATCAAACAGTGTAAACTGCCTGATTATGTAAACACCTGTTTGGCTTGATGATACAGCAAACAGTTGTTCCTATTGAGCTTAAATGATTGTGTCCTTGTTCCATTAGATCTCTGTCTAGAGAACATCAAATCTGCATGTTCATCTGCAGGGAGTTCTGAAAGGACTGACAGGCAGTAAGGTGGGGTGGGCCTAATTGTTCTGTTATGAATCAAAGAACAAGAAGTCTGTCCAAACTATTCCTTGAAGTTAAAACTGCCCTTACCAGTTACTTAAAAGGAAGCTGAGCCATTAAAACAGCAAAAATACCAGATTCTCCTGTCGTATCAAGGTGCAGTACAAAACCACACAAGTGCCAAGTCCTCATCTATAAAAAACAAAGTTTTATCTCCCCAGTTGCTACATCAGTTTAAAGGATTTCTGGTAAATTTGAAAACAAGTAGCAGAATAAAGTTATCATTTTTTCTATTACAATTGTTTTTGTAAGAACAATCAGTCTCTAGAATCCATTGTAATAGGCACTATCCAAACGCAGACTGAAAAGATAAATGCAACACATAGTTTTTTTCAGACCCAACTAAAACGTCTTGATTGCTACTGCAGATACAGATGAAAAATGCCTTGATTCCACACTAGATTAGAAAGAAAATGATAAAGAAATGAAGTGACTTGTCAGATTTAAACAAAATATCAGAGACAAGCTCATGCTTCATGACTTTCTGTGTGGTGTTTTTTTCTACTGACTCTTCCCTTCTGCCAGCTTTTTAAATAATTATGCCAAAGATATTGGAATTAATGGACTGAGGGTCACCACAAGGTTCATGGAGCTGGGAATTGACTGATTTGTCTCAGGAATTTTTATTTATTTATTTATTTATTATTTTTTTTACCTGACATGCTTCATTGAACAATGGATAACAGTGCACAATCAGAGTTTATCAGAAGCAAACAATTCATATGCAATCTGATTGTACACTGATTAATAACAACTATTATGACATACAGCCCAAAGGAATCAGTGGGAGAGTAATGATGTCCAAATGTTCACGGTGATTAGATACACATATGTAAATAAACCAGTTACTAATAGTGTTAAGAAACTATGTACCTATTGTTTCCTGCAATTGTGAAACAAATCTAATGTATTTAATATGTACTGTAATATCACAGAGTCATAGAGTCACAGAAAGGCTGAGATTGGAAGAGACCTTTAGAGATCATCTAGTCCACCCCCCCTTGCCCAAGCAGGGTCACCTGTAAACCTGTTACACAAGATTACATCCAGGTGGGTTCTGAATATCTCCAGAGAAGGAGACTCCATAACCTCTGAGGGCAGCCTGTCCCAGTGCTCTGTCACCCCCACAGTAAAGAAACGTTTCTTCATATTCAGCCAGAACTTCCTGTGTTTCAGTTTGTGCCTGTTGCCTTTTGTCTTGTCACTGGGCACCACTGAAAAGAGTCCGTCCCCATCCTATTGACACCCTCCCTTCAGATATTTGTATACATTGATAAGATCTCCCTCTCAGTCTTTTCTTCTCCAAGCTAAACATGCCCAGCTCTCTCAGTCTTTCCTTTTTTGAGAGATGTTCCAGCCCCTAATCATCTTTGTAGCCCTCTGCTGGCCTCTTTCCAGGATCTCCATGTCTCTTTTGTACTGGGGAGCCCAGAACTGGACACAATACTCCAGCTGAACCTCACCAGGGCTGAGCAGGGGGGCAGGATCACCTCCCTTGACCTGCTGGAAACACTTCTTAATGCAACTGAGGATACCATTGGCCTTCTTGGCCACAAGGGCACAATGCTGGCTCATGGTTAACCTGCTGTCCACCAGGACCCCCACGTCCTTCTCTGCAGAACTGCTTTCCAGCAGGTCAGCCTCAACCTGAACTGGTGCATAGGGTTATTCCACCCTATGTGCAAGACTCTGTGTTTTTCTTTGCTGAATTTCCTTGGGTTCCTCATTGTCCAATGCTCCAGCCTGTCCAAGTGCCTCTGAATGGCAGTACAGCCCTCTGGTGTATCAGTCACTCCTCCAGTTTTGTGTCATCCACAGACTTGCTGAGGGTGCACTCTATTCTATTATTCAGGTCACTGATGAATAGACTGAACAGGACTGGACCCAGTACAGACCCCTGAGGAACACCTCTAGCTACAGGCCTCCAACTAGACTTAGCACCACTGTTCACAACATTCTGAGCTCTGCCATCCAGCCAGTTCTCAATCCATTTCACTGTCCACTCACCCATCCTTTCTGAGCTTTCTGACCTTTCCCACACTTTTTGAGCTTGTCTCTGAGGATGCGATGGAAAACAGTGTCGAAAGCCTTGCTGAAGTCAAACTAGACAGTGTCCATTGCTCTCCCGTCATCCACCCAGCTAGTCATTCCATCTCAGAAGGCTGTCAGGTTGATCAAACATGATTTCCCACTGACTACTCCCGATCACCTTCTTCTTCTCCATGTTCTTGGAGATGACCTCCAGGATGAGTGTTTCCATCACCTTTCCAGGGGTGGAGGTGAGGATGAATATTAAATGAAATATGAAGTAAAATAAAATATTAGGTCATCCTATATTGCCTTATAATTATTTCAAAGCTAAATAAAATCTCATTAGCTGAATGGGAAACTTTTTTTTTTTTTTAATTGCCACTACTTGCAAGAAAATAATAGTTGAATGAATTTTCTAAAAATGACTATTCATAAGAGTCACTGGCATGAAGTTACATGAAAGCTTGTATTTTGAATGGTTTAATTCTGAAATTTGGGAATTCTTTAAAAACCCTTTGGTTGCAAATAGTACATTATATATCATGTTTATGTTTTTCTCTCACAAAATGCTAGAGACATGTAAAAAAATGAGAATTATATTGATTATTTTATTTCAGAATTTCTCTCTTGCTTTGCGTTTATGAATTAAGACACTATTTCAGACTCTGATTAGAAAAATAAAATGTCAGGAGACTTTCACAAAGAGAATATACCGTAACTTTTTTTTTTAACCATATTGGCTTACTGTGGGCTTTCGAGTAATTCAGTAGAACTTCAAATCCAGTCAGATATGATTAAATATTCAGACCATTTCAGACTGCCAGCAATGTACTAGGAAGTTTTAATGCAGGTTTTAATAAGCCACAGTCACTGAGCTATCAAATTATTGATTATTACATCATGATGGGCTTCCTTTGTGTTATTTTTCCCTACTGTGTTATCCCTGAACAGTGTAACTAGAGACCCACTGGCAGGTGGCCACTGAAAGCTATTGATCAGGCTTTATTCCTGTGGATTGGAAAATCCCTGCTTTAAGGGTCTTATTTTTTAATGGGAGAGAAAATGGACAGACCCTGAATACACATTGATAGATGAGTCTAAAGAGACAATATCAGTCTGCATGATAGGAAGAGATTATATTATTTTGTCAATCTAACTGCAGTTAAATGTTTTTGTATGCTTCATGGTAAAAGAGATCTTTAATGAGCATCTTGAAGAAGGGCACTGTAGTAACTTTATAAATGCTTTTGAGAAGCTGTTGCTAAGCTCGAAGGTCAGAACAGGAAATGCTTCATGTAAAGTATGACAAAAGATCAGATCATTGCCATCTTCATGAGCTGCAGATCTCTGGAAGGGAGATAGAGATACTTATTGAATATAAAATTTTTCTCATGTCTATCTGCATACAACCTCCACTCTGTATATAAAGCAAGTATGGACTGACAGGTAGAACAGGACTGTGACAGCTGGTCTACTTCTAAAGCACCCAAAGATATCTTGATACTTAGTTATTTTCTTCTTTATGTGCCAATTTCTAGACACATTATCATGCAGCTCAGAGATTCAAAAGTTTGAATAATGCAATAAAGCTATGACTAGGCTAGATGAACAGCCTACTATATATACAGTATACTTCACTGAGCTCAAATAAAAATTGTAAAATTTTAAATAGGAGGTGAATTTTAGAAAAAAATATTTTTCATGTCTACACGGACATGCTTTTAAGAGTTTATGCTTGGTCTTAGACATGGTGAGAATTATGCATGTAAACATTGCATCTGAGCATTTCTTTGCATTCATGTATTTGAAATGTGATTTCTCCCTGCCATGGAGGCAAGAGCTTTACTGTATTGCAGCCAGAAACTTTTGAGCAGAGCAGCTGTAGCTCTTCTGAGGACAACTTCATTCTTATTTAGCACACTTTTTTTTTTTTTTTTTTTTTTTTGAGGTTTCTATGAAGACATTTCCTTATATATAGGCCCAAATTCAGTTTAGGAAAACTTATTTTAAAGCGCCTTAAAGGTATACTGACTTCCTTTTATTATCTTGAGGGATAAGTGAATTACATTTCCTTCAATTAATTTTGTAACCAATTACTGGTGTATCCTGAGAGATAATACATTAATACCATGCAGTTGTTACTTATCTTTCTCATCTCTCCTGACCAGAGCTTAGTTGAAAAGAAACTTTATAATCTAGAATTATTTTTATAAATATGTATGTATTTATTTATTTATATTAACTATTTTCTGGCCTTAAGGACTTGACCCCAACTGAAATTAGCTCAGGCTTTCACTCCATTTCTAAGAGCTAAACTGTAAAGATAACATTAAAAAAGTAAATCTGAGATTATTTTTATCCAATAAACTATGGTTCTTAAATCTGATTCTTCTAAATCACTGCTTCCAGAGGTCTAGGCCAAGGGCAGAATCAAGAACTACCTGTGCTCTGCTGTTAGAATGGGTCAATAGACAAGGTTCACAGTCAAATTATCTACTTGTCATGATATTGTTTGCAGCAGTGCCCTTGGTGACAATTCAGGGACACACAAGTATGACCTATGCATGAACTGATATAATAGCATGCATTTAACTGTTTAGGAGGTGCTGAAAAATTCATGCAGCCTGCAGCTTTCCCCTCTGTCCTTGCCATAGTAATGTTCAGGCCAAGGCACATTTTACGGTGCTGTTTTTGACACTGGCTGCTACAGAGGTGTAAAAAATTTGTGAGGAGGCAGCACACATGATTAATTCAAATTGCCAGCAAAGGATACTGTGGATGCCACATACAGTGTCTTAGGGACTGGATGGACAGTGGAGAGCTTCCTGTATGCTGTTTCTGTCTGGCACTTTAGAGATGTAGATAATGAATACTGTCAGACAGCTCTCTGCAATTTCATATGTTTTTAAACACTCCTCTCTGAGAGGAGAGTTAAGAAGGATTTGACTTGTGCTCACCTTCACTTTGACATATATTCTATTTTAGCAAAATCTGTTAGGTTACCACTTATTTTTCTACTTTGTACCATAGATGTTGCTGCAAAGTTTTATTCATCAGTAGTATATAAAGAAAACTTAATGGGAGTGATGGAGTTAGGTGACTGCACACAAAAATACGTATTATATATAATGCATATACATATATAATGTTGCATTGGGTTTATGTAGTGAGGTTTTGGTAACAGGGAGCTGCAGAGGTGACCCCTTTGAGAAGAGTCCAGAAGTTGCTCCATGTTAGATAAGAGCCAGTTCCTGCTGGCTACAAAAAGGATAAGGAACCTGCCACTGGCCAAAGCTGAGCCAATGATAGATGTTGGTTGCACCTTTGTGACAGCAGATTTAAGAAACTGTAAACAATGCTGCACAACAGCAGCTGGGAGAGAGGAGTGAGAGAAGCAATCCTACAGACACCAAGGTCAGTAAAAAAGGAGGGGGAGGAGGTACTCCTGGCGCCAGAGCGGAAGTTCCCTTGTGGCCTGTGGAGAGGCCCCTGGTGGAGCAGGCTGTCCCCTTGCAGCCCATGGGTCCCATGGCAGAGAAGATCTCCATGCTGCAGCCTGTGGAGGAGCCCCCAGTGGACCAGGTGGAGGTGGCCTGGATGAAGGTTCTGCCTGTGGAGAGCAGACTCCAGGCCAGAATCACAGCATTATATTTATGCAGAAAATATCCATTGTATGATAGTCATATTTAAATAAATATAGCAGAATTTTTAATAAAACCAATATGTATCTATATTAACAATGTGTACTTATAGAATAATTTAAATGTATTATGTAAATAAATCTAATAGATTGATCACTGAGGAGGTGATGGAGCAGCTAATCCTGGGAATCCTTTCTAGGCACATGAAGGACAAGAATGTCATCAGGAATAGTCAGCATGGATTACCAAGGAAAAATCATGTTTGCACAATTTCTGTGATGGAATGACTGCCTTGGTAAATGAGGGGAGAGTAGAGGATATTGTCTACCTTGAATTCAGAAAGGCTTTTAAACAATGTCTATTTAGATTCTTATAGAGAAGCTGATAAGTATAGGCTGGATAAGAAGACAGAGGTGGATTGAAAACTGTCTGAATAACCAGTCTTAGAGACTGGTGGCATGAAGTCTACTTGGAGCTCAATAACTAGTATAACTAATATATACATAGTGCATTCCTGTTCAACACCCGCAATAATGATCTTGATTATGGGACAGATTGTGCCCTCAGAAAGTTTGTTGATGACAGAATAATGTGAGGAGTGGCTGATACACCAGAAGATCATGACACAATTCAAAGGAACCTGGAGAGGCTGGAGAAATGGGCTGACAGAAACTTCATGAAGCTAAACAAGAAGTACAAAGTCCTGCAACTGAGGAAGAACAACCCCAGGCACCAGTACATGGTGAGTGCTACCCAGCTGCAAAACAACTGTGTAAAGAAAGTCCTGGTGGACACCAAATTGAACATAAATCATCAATGTTCCTTTAATGCAAAGAAGGCTAATGGTATTCTCAGCTGCATTAGGTGGAATTTTGCCAGCAAGTGAAGGAAAGAGATCCATTCCTTCTAATCAACTCTGCTGAGACCACACTTTGAGTACTGTGTCCTGTTCTGGGCTTCCCAGTACAGCAGAGTGAGACACTGACATACTAGAGGGGCCACTAAGATGATTAAAGGACTGAAGGCTGAGAGTGCTGGGACTGTTTAGCCCAGACAAGAGAAGACTCAGTGAGGATCTCATCAATGTGTATAAATCCCTGGAGGGAGGGTGCAGAGATGACAGAGCCAGGCTCTTTTCAGTAATGCCCACTGATAGGACAAGAAGCAATGGGCACAAACTGAAAGACAGTTTCCCCCTGAACATCAGGAAACAATTGTTTACTGTGCAGGTGATTGAGCACTGGCATAGGTTGCTCAGAGAGTTTGTGGAGTCTGCTTCCTTGGAGAAATTCAAAAGCCATCTGGACATGGTCCTGGGCAACCTGCTCTAGGTGACGCTGCTTGAACAGGTGAGAGTTGGACTAAATGACCTCCAGAGGTCCCATCTACCTCAACTATTCTATAACTAAAATGCATACACTTTTCTTATTTAATTTAAATCTCACAAAGTATCACAAGGATACAAAAGAGATCTGAATGATATTCAGTGAAGAATTTAATTTGAAAGGCTTGTTCAAACAAGATTATAGATAAAATCTAATAATCCTTTTTCTTGCTCTTTTTACAATAATATAGTGTAGAAATCATGATTCATATCCCTGAAAATATGTTGAAATAAAACAGTCTTAGATTGTGCTCTACAGAGAGCTTTGTGAGGTTCATGATAATTGCTATCATGCAGAATGTGACCACATCAGCACTTTGTAAGTACAGTACTGCTCCTGCCACAGCAGAAATATTGAGTGCTCATAGCATCTGTGGATCTACAGAAGCAGAAAAATATCAATGTCCTTTAGTGACTAATATCTCTTAATAAATCCACCAAAGGAGGAAGACGTGGAACAATACCTTTCTCAGAGTTAAAGATACTTATTTTATGTGAATTCTGATTATCCTGACAACTGGGAAAAGATGTTTCTTAGGACAATCAGTTTAATGAGCAGCTCAGAAAATCATCAGTGTCAAAGGAGAAACTCACGAGGAGCGGCTGAGGGAGCTGGGCTTGTTCAGCCTGGAGAAGAGGAGGCTCGGGGTGACCTTGTTGCTCTCTACAAGTACCTTAAAGGAGGCTGTAGAGAGGTGGGGGTTGGTCTATTCTCCCACGTGCCTGGTGACAGGATGAGGGGGAATGGGCTTAAGTTGCGCCAGGGGATTTTTAGGTTGGATCTTAGGAAGAACTTCTTTACTGAAAGGGTTGTTAGACACTGGAACAGGCTGCCCAGGGAAGTGGTGGAGTCACCATCCCTGGAGGTCTTTAAAAGATGTTTAGATGTAGAGTTTAGGGATATGGCTTAGTGGAGGACTGTTAGTGTTAGGTCAGAGGTTGGACTCGATGATCTTGAGGTCTCTTCCAACCTAGAAACTCTGTGATTCTGTAATATGATCAGTACAGTCTGTCCTGTCTTCTTATTAAATATAATTTCTGTTTTCCTTAGTGAGGGGACTTTCTTATCTGCATGTATGTGTATGTGTGGAGGTCTTTGTGCCAACATCTGGAATAGGATCATGTATCATAGGGGCCAATGAACTTGTTGTGACAGCAATTGGAAATGCTGACATATACATTGTGTGTGTATGTCTGTTTGTGTGTCAGTGTGTGATCAGTAGCCAACATTAAGCTGCACTTATAAGGTGAATAAGATAAGAGGCTTAGTAGACAACTAATGGAAAGGTTATAAATCTAAATACTGGAGAAACAAGACTTTGCAGGATGGCTACTGGGGAGACCAGGGAACCTGAGGCAGCTTCTGGAAGGACTGCCACTACTGTTTAGTAGTGCTAAGGTCATGGATCTAGACTAGACTCATCTGCAAGTCTGCAGCAGGCTAGGATACCAGGGGATGCAGGTGCCAGAAACTGGATAGGCCTTGCATAGAAGGTGAGTTACCGGAAGGATCCATACTGCATGTGCTTCTGCGTGTGCCAAGAGGTCTGAGTACCAGCAGCTGGACTGGGGTTGCAGGCTCAGGAGATGGCATACCCACCAGCACCCAGAGATCACGGGATCCAGGGACCAGTTGCTGGATACAACAGCTACTGGAAGGATCCATTTAGTATGTACATGCATATTTTCTACTAGTAGGATTTCATCTTTATCAGCACAGGAAAAGAACAGGATGAAGTCACTTGTGCTGTTTGTGGTTGTGTGAATGCTGTGTTCCCTGTTTGTATTGCGTTCTGTATGTGTGTAAATGATGTGTGTGTCTGTATGTGCACGCCCATTGGGTCCTGGAAACAGGGAGCTGTGGCAGCCTTGTTCTTACTGGACTACTGCATTTAGGAAGTCCTAGAAGTATTAAGTATTTCCAGGTAAAAGAACAACAATTTTTATATTATTATTATTATTATTATTATTATTATTATTATTATTAATGTACATCTTTAAGCAAGGTTATCTGAGATGAAGTGGGTACTGTGTGACTAAGTCCATTCTGCTTACTTGCTGAGCAGACTGGATATTTAAATCACTTTGTTTTAGGGGCCACAGGTTTTCATTCATGTCAGGCTGTAACCAAACAGATATGCTGTCTTAAGAGACTATGCTCCAAATGTAGCCACAAGCTGACTGGAACAGCAGGAAGCTCATGTGAGGCACGTCAACTGGAACATGCTGTAATCTCTCTGTACCTATCTCTCTAGACATGCTTATATAAAAATATTTTAGTCAACTTCTGCCATGGAAGCCTGGAGGGCAAGATCTTACTGGTACAAAACAGAATGTGAATATGGTTGGTGACTAAATTGCTACAGTTAGCTGTTCTTTGCTGTGATGGAGGAGTTCAAACCTGTAACTTGGCAAGTGCTCTTGAGAAGTGCCAAAAAAGGTGTGAATTTGCAAATGCTGGTAAGGTGAGCTTTTCTTTAATGATATCATTGATGGATCTTTTGATATTTTTCCATTGGATGTTGCCTATTCATTGTTGAAATAACAATATTTCTTTATAACAAACAGCATTCCATGGCATTTCAAATCCCAGTAAGCTCATCATGCTACAGATTATCACACAGAGCCTCACTTCTAGTTTTCAGTCACTGAGACCTGTTATTTCTGCTGCAAAATAATAACCTTATTCAGCATTTATTTGTCTAAATGATCACTTAAAATAGCACATTATCTTTAATTGGAATTTGGATGCAAATTCACCAGATATTTATACTTGACTTGAGTTTGCTGCTTGACTGGAAACCCAAAGATAGTAATCAAAGATGAGGAGGTAATTCATTGATGTATCACTTATACTTGCCTAATAACTTTATAAACTGAACAAGTCTGAAGCTACCAATCAAATAATTCAGTACTAATATGTATCCTCTGAGGTAGTTATGAGAATACTCCATTTCCTAATTAATTCTTTAAACCTTTTATTGAAAAGTGAAGTAACTGACCCAGAGCCTTTCTTACAAGAAGGATCACATGAGAATTTCATGGATTATCTTTGTTTCTGGTTATTAGTATTGCATTGGTTTTGATAACATTCAGGCCTTCCCTTTGAAATCAGCATTATTTGGGTGGTGGGTGGGCTAGTTTAAGAGGTTATTCTTTTGCTGTAATGTTTGCAGAGGTCTGCTCTATTTGTGTCATCGTGAAGTATCATCACTTAATATGGCAGGAGTCTCTCCTGGAAACATGTGAACCTACAATTGGATCACAGGGATCTGTCCTTTAATATTGCAGATAACCATATGCTATAAATCTCTTAATAAACCTAGAAATTTAATAATCTAATCATTGTTCTCTATTAGAACCAAACAGCTCTTTTGCCTCCATTACTCATACTGACAGACTGCTCCAAAACATTGTTGCTTTGAAACCTTCCTTGAACTTCATCCATTCTTTCTCATACTAATATTGTTCTTGCTTTTCAATATATATATATATATATTTTTTTTTTTTTCCCGTAGCTACCTTCTGCTGTGTCTAGGCAGAGGAGTATTCTCTCTTAGTTTTATTTTGCTAGGATGAATAATATGAAATTTTCTTATTTCCATCCATGAACTGAAGCCTCTATTCTCATAATCATGCTGCTGGCTGTTGACTAATCCTCAGGTCTTGTTTAAATTCCTCTTCCTAAGCTTGGATTACCAAAATTGTGCTCAGAGTTCAGTTTAGGTTCGAAGAAATTCCTCATATTTTCACATTAATAATACCGTATATGTCTTTAAACTTCTGATATACTTCAGGGTCATGATCACATTTACATTTTCAGGAATGCATTGTATTATTTGTTACTTAACAATCCTGGTCTTTCCCTTCCTTGGTTTCCAGTGGAACATTCCAGTTTATAAAAGAAATCCCTGACATCAAACTAAAGTGTGTAGCCTGGCAGCTTTTCCTGAAATGTCATTTTGTCATACCATCTTTCTCCTCATTCTTTGCAATTGTATTCCTTCAGTTGATTCTTTCAAGAGTTTATTGTTTCTTCTCTTTAATAAATCATAAACATAACAAAATATGCAGATAAAGAAAATGTTAATGCTCTAGGTAAATATACCTTCTCTGTTCAATTCCTTCCCTGCAGTGGTCAATAAGTACTTTACATAGTTCATCATGAATTAAGTAGGGATGCATCCACGGTGCAATAGGAAAGTGAATATGTGCATAAATGTTCCAGATATTACTGACCAAGGACCGTCTTCCTTTTGATCCTGTAAGAGGAATACAATGGCCATACCAGTTCACCTCAGCAGGGCTGTGTAATCACCTACTCTGTACTTATAAACAAAGACTGTACTTATAATAAGCGTTTGTCTTTCATGAGTTTGCAAAATCTTTTTGTATATAAACAAGCTTTCTAGATTAAAAGTAGAAACATATATTTTATTCTCTACAAATAGACCAGAGTCATGTAGTGAATCAGGAGAACTCCTATGACTGGAAGTAAATTAATAACATTTACATTGTTCCTAAAGACCTGCTTAATTTGCTAGTTTTTGTACCATTTTTCTTACTTGCCACAAGTATTACAAGGGAATGTTGTTTGAAAAAAAATGAATTTCTGTTTGTATTGGAAAGGGTATAGATTTGAAATGAACACAAATAATGGAACTGAACAGCAAAATATACATGTCTTTCTTTTTTTGGGAATACTGTTCAGACTTTTACATAATTGCTTCTGGCTGCTATTCTTTATTTACTTATATCTTTCCCCATCAAACACTAAGATAGTTCTGTGATCTTAACCGATGGTTTGTCAATGTTTTGTAGATAATAGTGCAACTCTTTGGAGCGATATATATATATATATATATATATATATATATATATATATATATGTATATATATTTCCTAATCAGACGTCATATTCCTCTGTCCTCAGTCCTGCCCTTGATCCAAAAAACTTTGTAGTTCAAGGTCTTGCCCTTGCCCTTCATTAATCAAATGTCATCATGTCATCTTTCATTTCTTCTGACATGTATCCATATATTTGAACAGCAGTGACTGCACAAGAACTATTCCCTTAGCGGTTTCATAGACTATTCACATGGATTCAAATGTCTTTTTGTTTGCATTATAGAGAATAAGCTGTGAACTGTTGCAATTTTAAACTCAAGTGCTCTCAATATTTGTGAAATCAAAGTTCGTAATGGAGAATTTATACTTCACTGTACAAATCAACTTGCACTTTTACCAGATAATTATTACCTAATCACAAGGTAAAAAGAAAGCTATATGATCCAAAAAACTAGTAAATTCTATATGATCCTCTATATGACCCTCATTTTTCATTTTATGTAGGTAGTTGTTCATCATAATTTTAAGTGAACCAGAAAATAAATGTTGTCTGAAGTATAACTTTTTATAAAAATAGTTTTTCTATGGGTTTTATTTTTCATATTTCTCCCCAGAACAACCTGTTAAAAAGAAAAAGGAAAATTAAAAAAAATAAATAAATAAAATGCAAACACAAGGTTTAGGCTGGCTTCCTTAATTACATCACCCAAATGTCATCTTGTAGGTATATGGCATGAACAATAAGACAGCCTAAGTAGAAAACTGGAAATAAAGATAGAGACAGTCAGTGTAAACATTTTCTGGAGAATAATTAATTTGAAAAGGAAAAGACTTTTGGCCATCTAAAATACGTATATACACAAGTGTGTATGTATATATACATATTTGTGTAAGTGTATACATAGATGACAGTGACAACAAAGACCACCCCAAAAGATTCACAGAGCATTGTGAGCAATCCTAAAGTAAGTCCTTAAGCAAAAAGACACATATTTCAAGCCTGGCAGTCTGTATTGGGCCTATGTCGTTAGGTTTGGGTAGGAAGGGAGCTGAAGTGGTAGCCTCTGTGAAGTCGAGAAGCTGACCTGTATTAGCAAAAAGCCAGTTTCAGCCAGCTCCAAAAGCGTCCCACTGCTAGCCAAAACTAAGGGATGTTGGTTGCATCTCTGGAAGAGCAAATTTAAGAAAGGAAAACAACAACAACCACTTCAACAATGAACACTGCACAGCTGGAAGAGAGGAGTGAGAAATGAGAGAGATCCATCTCTGCAGACCCCAAGGTAAGCACAGAAGGAGGGCTGGAGGTGCTCCAGGCATGCAGCAGCAGTTGCCCTGTGGCCTGTGGGGAGGCCCCTGGTGGAGCTGGCTGTCCCCCTGCAGCCCATGGGTCCCATAGCGGAGCAGATCTCCACACTGCAGCCCATGGAGGAGCCCCCGGTGGAGCAAGTGGATGTGGCCTGGAGGAGGAGGCTGCGGCCCATGGAGAGCCCCTGCAGGAGCAGGCCCCGGGCTGGAGCTGACGCCCGTTGAGAGGAGCCCACGCAGGAGCAGGCGGTCTGGGGGGAGCTGCCACCCAGTGGGGAACCCCTGTTGTATCAGTTTGCTCTTAGAGGGACCCCATGATACAGACCCATATTAGAGCAGTTCTTGAAGCAGTTTTCAGTTTGTGGGAAGCCCATGTTGGACCATGTAGGGAAGGATGGTATCCCATGGGAGGGACTCCATGCTGGAGCAGGGGAAAGAGAGTGAGGAAAAAGGAGCAGCAGAGATGAAGTGTTATGGACTGACCACTACCCCCATTCCTCCTTTCCCTGTGCTGGAAGTAGAAGGGGATGGAAGGTGGGAAGGTGTTTTTAGTTTGCTTTTAATTCTTCACTGCTCAAGTAGTGGCCAATAACTTCCATTAATCTTGCTTATTCTTAGTCTGTTTTAACTGTGCCAGTACCTGTTGAGTGATCTCCCTTTCCTTATCGCAGCCTATGAGCCTTTTTTCATATTTTCTCCCTCTGTAGTTTTGAGGAGTGAAAGTGAGAGAGTGGTTGTTCTGGAGCTGAGCTACCTATCGGTGTTAAGCCACCACATAGTCCACTGCTCTTTTATGAGGTTTCTTTCTTTCTTAATTATCACTGAATGATATTATGGAGCAATTTAAAAATTAACTTTTAATGGATTATAAAACCTCTGTCCTGGTTTCAGTTAGAGCAGAATTAATTTTCTTCCTAGTAGCTGGTGGAATGCTGTGTTTTGGCTTAGGATGAGAAGAGTGCTGATAACACCCCGATGTTTTAATTGTTGCAGAGCAGTACTTATACCAAGCCAAGGACATCTCAGCCTTTTGCTCTGTCCTGCCAACAGGCAGGCTGGGGATGCAGTAAGAGCTGGGAGGGGACAGACCCAGGACAAGTGACCCAAACTAGCCAAAGGGGTATTCCATACCATCTGACATCATGCTAAACAATATATAGGGGTGACTAGCCAGGGGGAGGGGGCCGGACTGCTCGGGGTTAGGCTGGGCATCGGTCAGCGGGTGGTGAGCAATTGCATTGTGCATCACTTGTTTGTACATATTATTAGTAGTAGTACTATTATCACCATTGTATTATTATTATTATTTTATTATTGTTGTTATTATTATTTTCCTGTCTTATTAAATTGTCTTTATCTCAACTCATGGGCTTCACTTTCCAGTTCTCTCCCCCGTCCCAGAGAGGGAGGGGGAGGGTGAGCGAACGGCTGCGTGGTGTTTAGCTGCCGGCCGGGTTAAACCACGACAACCTCTTATAATAAAATGAGGTTTCTGTTTCTACCCGTCTGTGTATCATGAAAAAAAAAAAAAAAAGAAAAAAGAAAAAAGAAAACATGATTACAAAGAAATAATGAGAATTAATTTGTAGGAGTTGTGCCATTATATTTAGTTTCCAGAAAATCTGAGTCTTTCTCCTGCAGTTGACATTTTCCTGTGACAGAACTTGTCCAATTAGCTTTTTTTTTTTTTTAATTTAAATATATCTGTGTCAATCCAAGCAATGACAGTCCATTACCTCTCAGCTCAAATTCTTAATGTTTATTTCTGTTGCTTGAAACATACAAGAACATACAAGTATTATTAGCAAGTGTTCTCTCTCTCTCTTTCTTTTTTTTTTCTTTTTTTCCTACACAAGGCTAGAATAATAGTCAAAGGTCAGTATTTTCTTCCTAAGCATTTTAATCCCACTCTTTTCTCCATGATTTTTTTTTTAAGATGATTTCCAAGTAAAAGAAAATTATGCATGCCAGCTGAATGCTCCTGCCCATTGTTGATTTATTTAGGTTTTATTTATATTGCTTGGTCTATATTTTATGTATTTATTCTTCAACATTGTGAAATTAGCTCTTCAGTTCTGCCCTTTTTTTGAGTTACAACAGGCATACTTTGAGAGAAGATTAATAGAGAATCCACTAAAGTGGATACTTACGCAGATTATTTCTTCATGTACTTTGCTCCTGTACTACTTCTGGTAATTGGTGGAAGTTGTGGTAACAAGGTACCTGACCAGTTGAACTGAATACTCTGAATCATTTGTTGTGTGCCGCAGTTCTTTACCCTTTTGTATGAAAACTGTTGTTTTCCTTCGTGTTCTCACCACGGCCCACATTGCACAAACTTCAGCATTGCAGTGAAAGATATTACTAATAGGAACTTCACTGCAAAACCATGCTAACAGAAAGCAAATAGAGCTAGTTCAGTAGAAGAAGGTGTGTTGGATTAACCTTGGCCAACAGTTAAACTTCCAAATTTGGGGAGTCACCTACCCTCGGCAGGACAAGGAGAGAAAACAGGAAAAACAAGAACGTATCTCGTGGGGTGAGATAAAGACAGAGAGATTGCTTAACAGTTACCATCACAGATTAAAGAGACTATACTTGGGGAAAAAATAGTTTATAGCCAGTTAAAATAAATATTTTTTCAGGTAGTGGGAACAAAAAGACAAATATTAAACAAGATCTTTCCTCCCCTCCATCTTCCCAGGCCTAAGCTGACGTCTCTATCCCTGACCCCTCCACCTCCTCTCCCTGAGCAGCAAAAACATCTGTTTGGTGCAATATTACAGATACTTTTATAAAGAGTAGTGTGCATGTTAACATACTTACAGAGAACTGTCCTGTAATTCATGTTAAACCTCAATGTTTCTTCAATGAATACACACTTCTAAGAAAATACAATGTTGAAGCTTTTTCTTTTCTTTTTTTTTTTTTTTTTTTGCCTTTCAAGGTGTTGTTATTGTCCTGATATAAAGGCTCAAGAGCCCAAAGAAACACTAATCACATGAGTAGCATTGCTACTTCTTGCTCCAGGAAATTTATTCTAGGATCAGAAGAATGGAAAAGTCTCATGTGGACTTGTCTTCTCGCAGGGAGTCTGAACCGTTTGAATTTTTTAAGGCTGAACTACTTGAAGTCTCGCGAGGGCACAAAGTTCTTTCCAAATCCAAAGTTTAAATTAGAGAACACACTTTTGTTGGGGGAAACAAGAAGAGAGCTCCTCCAGCATCTACTCTCTTTTGATCCAAATCAAAACTTTATGTCATTTTAATGTGTGTATTTAAGATTAAAATAACTTAAAAAAAATACTCTAGAAGGTATCATAAATAAAGGCATCCATACTGTTGCATACACACACACAAACAAACAAAAAAAATTAAAAAGAAAAATGGAATTTTAGTTCAGTATGTTGTTGAAATAAACCGTACATTTTCCATTTCAAAATATGAAATCTAATAGGCATGTACAGCTTCCTGATTGTGATTTTGTAAGCATTTCATTAGCTGACAAACTGTGATGAGCTCAGGGAAAAATTCAGATGGAGAACACGTATCTTGATCCCTGGAAGTCTTTAAAAGACATTTAGATGTAGAGCTTAGGGATATGGTTTAGTGGGAACTGTTAGTGTTAGGTCAGAGGTTGGACTCGATGACCTTGAGGTCTCTTCCAACCTAGAAATTCTGTGATTCTCTGATTCTGTGAACTATTTATGTGAAAACTGTTGCACGTTTTGTTCTACTGGAGCTAATAAAAATGAATATGTCACGTGAGTACTGTGTTATAGGAAAAGAGATCTCTGTATTTCAAACTATAACGTCATTCCAAAGAAGGAAAGTTGGAAAAATATGAAAATGTCAGGAGTCAAAGATTGGCATAAAGCTATATTATGACATACCTGACTGTATAATCTTTTGAAGAAATACATTTCAGAATTAATAGTACATACAAAATACCCTTCTGGGTAAGAATCAAAGTTATTTAAGGAACGGAAGACAATAAATGAATATTTTATCTAAAAAATAAAAACAACAACAACAAAATGGTAGTGTATATTAAAGATAAGACCAGATACCTCTTTAGTGGGAAAATTGTCTTTGCAACATGTAAACAGAAAAGAATTAACGTTCTGTTCTTCTTATATTAATAACAGGGGTGGCCTCTGTGAAGTCGAGAAGCTGACCTGTATTAGCAAAAAGCCAGTTTCAGCCAGCTCCAAAAGCGTCCCACTGCTAGCCAAAACTAAGGGATGTTGGTTGCATCTCTGGAAGAGCAAATTTAAGAAAGGAAAACAACAACAACCACTTCAACAATGAACACTGCACAGCTGGAAGAGAGGAGTGAGAAATGAGAGAGATCCATCTCTGCAGACCCCAAGGTAAGCACAGAAGGAGGGCTGGAGGTGCTCCAGGCATGCAGCAGCAGTTGCCCTGTGGCCTGTGGGGAGGCCCCTGGTGGAGCTGGCTGTCCCCCTGCAGCCCATGGGTCCCATAGCGGAGCAGATCTCCACACTGCAGCCCATGGAGGAGCCCCCGGTGGAGCAAGTGGATGTGGCCTGGAGGAGGAGGCTGCGGCCCATGGAGAGCCCCTGCAGGAGCAGGCCCCGGGCTGGAGCTGACGCCCGTTGAGAGGAGCCCACGCAGGAGCAGGCGGTCTGGGGGGAGCTGCCACCCAGTGGGGAACCCCTGTTGTATCAGTTTGCTCTTAGAGGGACCCCATGATACAGACCCATATTAGAGCAGTTCTTGAAGCAGTCTTCAGTTTGTGGGAAGCCCATGTTGGACCATGTAGGGAAGGATGGTATCCCATGGGAAGGACTCCATGTTGGAGATCGTCTAGGGAATGGCACCATCCCAATATTTTCCACAAATTTAAGAGTGCAGCTCTGGGTAAATCTGAGAATCAAACTTTTCTGAACATAGTTCAAGCAAGCAGACGGGATTGGAGTAAAATATCTATGGCTGTCACTACGTCACTAGTCTGATTAGTGCAGATTAATTTATTATCATTACACTTTTCATTTTAATTTTTGTTTCATATCACTTTAAGACTTTGGTGAGTTTCATTTTGAATTATATGCAAATTTATGATATTCATTTTATTGATATGCAAAATGACCCCTTCATCCAGAATTGTGAACTCAGGGTGAGATTTATGTTTATAATTTTTTCTTTCAGTGTTTGGTAATATGTAATTTAAATGATATAAATATAGTTTGGTTTTGTTTTTCACAATTCAGTATTTGTTCTCAGTTCTCTTCCTTTAATAACACTTAAAAAATAAATGAATCCAGGTTTTCTGATTCCAGGAGATCGATTATTTAGTATTCTAACTGAGAGTAGAGATTACCCATCTTTCTCCCACACTAACGAGGAGCTTATTATCATATGTCAGGGTATATAGATAGGTCAAGGAAGCTACAATTACCTCACCAGAGGAGGGATCTCCTAGGTCTCGTAAATGAACGGTGACAATTACAGTTGTTTTTTTTTCAAGGGAGAAACTTGTGCACTTAGGTAGAGTATTCTTGTGTCAGTAACCACTCTGAAATTTCTCAGAATATAGAAAAAGTAACAGAATTAATGGAAGAAATAACCAGTGTCAATTTATTTTTTCCCTGCTTCTTAAAAGCAAACGAACAATTAAAACTAACATGTATATATCTATATATCTATGTATATATCTATAGATATATATATATTAGGATTTTGTATTTCTAAGTTTCTGGAGTATAAGCAGGAAGGAGGCTAACATAAGCCATCATGAACTGATTTTCTGTCAATCAAAAATATATTATTACTACTATTATTTTTTTTTAATAGTATTATTATTTTTAGATGGAATTTATATACAGGTCCTTGTTTCTGAATCATTTATCTGTGTTCCTGGAGGGGGGGAAGGGGGGTAACAGTTGGAAAGTTTGGAAATATGACATCTAAAGTGAATTACTTTGGAAGCACATTACATGTTTGGCTATTTCTTTCAGAAGCTCAGCTCAGTGCATAAGATATGAGCCTTATTACAGAAACTCCTTAGCTTTTATTTCTAAAGCAATCTTCTGATTTCTCACATTTAACTTGCTGTATCACATTATTCAGTTTATGAAACTTGCTAGTGAGGCCTTGAAAGAAAACATTCTTCGCCCCTCCCAGTTTTCTGTGTTCACCTATTCCTTTGATCTTTGAGACACTTCGTTTCTTTCTTTTTTCGTATCACATGAAGGAGGAAGATCAAAGAAATGTCAAAACAAAAGAATTGGAAAATTGACAAAGCAGTAGAATAGCTGTGACAAGAAAATAATACAAGCTTTAATCAATTAGTAAGACATACCAGACTCTTTCTGCTACAGATAGAATGATTTAAATGAAGAAGATGTAAAGAACTGGGTTCGTGGCTGTAAAGAGTGATCTAGTTGTTAGTCACTGCTCTGTATAACACCCACAAAGACTTACTGGAGGTATCAGTCACTTCACATACCTGCCTTGTGCAGTGCATGGAACAAAGTTTAAGGTTAATTTTTAACTCTATTGTAAGTGGTTTAAGTAAATTTTGTGGGAAGAAGTACAAAAACATTCAACATTAAAACTACACAAATTAGTAGATAGGATATATTCAAGTGTGTAGGTGTGTATGGGTTTAGTCATCATTTAGGAATAATTTAACAGAGCTAGTGTATTGTGTTGATGTGTTTCCATGTGACACTATTACTTTAACAGCAGTAACATAGAAATGTATTATAGATGTACTCTTTACTACTATCATATTTGGTGATAAAGGTATCTTAAATCTGGACTTTGAAAGCTTTCTTTCAATAAGATTTCAAACAGAAATTGTTACGGAAGGATATAGTAAAACTGCTACTTTGATTTTAAATTAATCCACAGATGATACTAAATACATTTGCCTTGTAAATTTCTAAATCATTTTAATATTGATCACTGTAGTTGGAACCATAAGATCATTTTAGTATTTCTTTTACACTGCACTCATTCACATAGAAATTTTACTTTTACAAATATCACAATTTGAAGGGGAAGAGAGGTACTTCAACCATAGAAAGAATATTAGGAAGTCACAAAATACAGTTATTCTGCAGCACTGTTTCATAATTCTTAATATTCTCCTGACAGTCAAACTTGGGATTCATAATTGGCTTTTGTTGATAAGACTGCTTTGCAGCAAAAAGTAAGACATGGGTAATTAAGTAGGTGAGTGATGCTGCTTTATTCAGCTGTCTGGATTTTCAAGAAGTGAAATGCACACAAAGGAGAAAAACAACCCTCCTTTCAGAAATAAAGAAAAATAAATAAAAAAAAGAAACGCACTGAAAGCCAAGATAGAGGAACTACTTATCTGTATAAAATACATGAAAAAATAAAGTATGATTTCCAGTAAAATATCTGGCTATCCTTTTAAGACTGTGCATAGCTTATGAATTTACATCACTGTAAGTAGAATATTATACTAAATACAAATGTAACTGTATGAAAGAATCAGTAATTCAAGTTAATGTTAAATGTAGATTTTAAAGGTGAGAAGGACTACACAGACAATTTCTTCTGTGGAAATGATGAAGTTTGAAACTTTGTTGCCTGTAGGTAAACTACAATCTGCAGATTTGAAATTTGATTCAAATAAACAAGTTGAAACTTGTACTGTAACACCACATTAGATTAAATCTTGTTGGAAATAATGCTTGTGCAGTGTATATCTTTTTTATATAGAGTGGGTATGAATTCATAGAACAGGGCAAATACTCTTGCCTTCTTACATTACCAAGGGTACTTACAATTGTAGTATTATACATTGTATTCTGTACCTTTGCAAACTTTTACCTATCCTACCCTTACAATTTTAGTGAAAGAGCTCTACTTGTGCCTTCTGAATAATTTTGCTGCCTAGTAGGATAGTATTGCTAATTGCATAAATGCCATACATCAAATTTAAAGATACGTAGACACAATAATTTATTAATTTGTTATAGTCCACAAGTTGAGTATAATTAAATTTCAAGATGCTAACCTCCTCCTCTTTGTCTTTCTTAAATTATCAGAATTTGACTGGACAAAAACTCAAGCAATCTCATCTATTTGGTCCTGTTTTCAGTAAGAAGATTAGCTGATCTACAGAGGTGTCTTCCAAAGTAAATTATTGTATGACTGTTTTTTTTCTCTCCCATCTTCTAAGACACTTTTATAAATATAAATGCATTCTAGAAAGGTTGTAAACTGGAATGTTCATATGCAAACACCTAATTAATATTATATTTTCAAACAAAAGCCTCTGTTCTTATGGCCATTTCATATTAAATATTTGGTGTAAGTGTCTTTTAAGTGACAGATAAATTACTACTTCTACTTGGCAGATGCAATTTTAGGTGAACAAGGAATGATCATTCTTAATTCCCCACAACACTATAACTAGACAATACCACTGAGGGTCATTAAAAACAAAACAAAACAAAACAAAACAACAACAACAACAACAACAACAACAACAAACAATGAAGTAGCTTCATTGCCTAAGGTACTTCAGGTCAAAAATTAAGAGGGGAGAAAGGGAAGCAAGGGAATTAGACACCATCAGATAAAACAGCTTGCTCAACATCTCAGATACAATAGCCTCACTGTTGCCTTTAGCTCAGGAGTTCATAAATTTTTGATTGTTGGAAGCTGAATTCGGTAGAGCAGAAGAACAGGTACAAAAAAATAAAGTACTCTTCTTGCACATGCTGTTTCTCTACTCTGACAATGATGGAATTCTGATCTGACATAGCACAGATGTTTTGCTTTTATGTTCTCAGAATAGCATCATGGAAAAATTAAGAGACAGGCTAAAAAGAGAATTCTGTAAGCTTTAAGCAAAGTGAATGTTTCTATCTTGACAAGGTCTGAGAGCTAGGAATTCTTCCTGATTCCCTGTAGATAGATGAGAACAGTCCAATAAACAGTCTGAAAGTATTGGTTTCTGCTTTCTTTCAGGGGAGTGTGAGAAGGTACCTCTTCTTTTTCCTTACTAGGAAGGAATTTGGGTCCACAGTATTCAGGTGTACCCTATCCAGAAATCTGTTGGCTCTTTATTTACAGGACACATCGCCCTTTCAGTGAAAGTTTTTTCATCACACCAAAAAGAACTGAAGGCAGGAAAAGAACTACGAGGAAAAGCACAACAGTGTAGCTTATCATTTAATCCTAGATTTAAATCCACACTGAGCATCGCTTACACATTTTGCAATGTGCATAAACATCTTTGAACAGGGACTGGAATTTAGGTCATTATGCTTGATGGTCAAAAAAGAAGAGAAGGCTCAATGTCAATGCCCTTCCTGTATTCCCTATTAACAAGCTCCAGCTGGCTTCCCACTGGGTGTATCACTTTCAGCTAACTGCAGAAGTGTACTAAGTGTGTTGGCCATTATGACAACTCTTTGTAGGTGCTTGATTTTCCCTAGTAATCCTGGACACCTTAACCTGTACTTCTGGGAACCTTCTTCTGAACCCCTTCTTATTCTGGGTATCTGCTGTTTTCAGCAGTTAGGATAAGGTAGCTTTAGGAACCAGATACAGATCCCAGGTTTAAATGCCATGTCTTAAATCACGTAACTGTTCTACAATAATCCCTAAATACTCAAAGATAGCAAAAATACCTTGGCTGTCTTCATATTTGAAAGGAGCAAATACATTTTCTAGAACCTTTCTTAAATTTTAGGAACAAACTGTGGCATAGCTGCCTGCTATGTGATTTAGAAGAGAAAAAGCTTGTCTTAGGATAGTAATAGCGTCTCCTGATTGCCTCGTTCTACCTTCAGTGACTCTCACCTCCTTCCATCATGGTTTTATAGTCCAGAATACTAAACAAAATTGTACTGTTTGGGTTAGCAATACCCAAACTGCTAGCAGAGCACAACTGCTTGGGCTGTGCAAACTGTAGCAATGCAGCAACCAATGGAGGGCAGGAATTACAGCAACCAAGTATGCTCTCTGAAGCACAACTTTCTGTCTTTTTGAATGAATACCATTAGTTATTCTGTTAAGCTGCAGCAATTTAACAGACTTACCTGAGATGTAGTCCTCCCAAGTCTTTGTCCAACTCTTCAAAATGTTCAGATAAAAGGTTAACATGATAAAATTTATTTTGCAAATTCAAAATCAAAATTTTAACACCTAGTCAGTATTAAACAGAAGTTTCTGGTCAGGTTTGGTTTGTGGGTTTTGTTTGTTTCTTTGTTGTGTTTGTTGTTGGTTTTTTTTTTTTTTCTTCCTTGTTTCTTGTTTTTGTTTTTCAATTTCTAAAAGTATTCTTATATTAGAAAATCTGTCTAACCACTTTCTTTGCATCTCTTCTAACTTCCTGCATCTGATGGGTTTTAAAGTCTTCTAATTCACTTCCATCTCAAAATTGCTGCTTTTTATAATGCTTCTATTCATGTAACAATATAGGTAAAAATAAAATAGATTTCACTTCTTTTCCCCATGATTTTCAGTAGAATGGCACCAAAACTGCTAGAAAGTGTATAAGTCCCAAGAATACTTAATTGTATGTGATATAAAACAATTAACAGAAACCAACCATTTGCATTTTAATAACATTGTAACTGTCTGGTAAATGAATGCATTAATCTTGATTAGCTGGGTATCAGACATTGGATTGTAGAGTTCACTGATGTGTGTATGGTTAAAGGAGATTTTTAAGTCATGTTTGAAATAATTTTCTCTACCAAAGGACTATGAAGAATAAGTCAGGCTTGACTAATATGATGTAAGATCTATAGTCACAGTAAGAAAAGAAAAAAAAAAAAAGCAAAATCTGGTAAGTTTAAATAATATGGTGACTGAAACAAAACAATCAGATGGGTCATCAAAATGAAACTAATATTTTCCATCTATATTTAGATATTAGAATTATATATATATACATAAAGTATATATATGTGCGCATATATATATATACATGTGTAAAGGATATATATACACATGTACATACATATATATGTGTTATACATATATATACATAAAACATATATATATGTTATACGTACACACACACACATATATATATACTTTGTAGACTGAAGAGGAAAATCAGAGGTGGATTTGAAAGTCTTACTCTTATCAGGATTGAATTCAGTTAAAAATAGTCACTGAGTAAGAAGCTTGGGAAAGTCACAGAATTAGAATAGAGCTCTGCTTGGGGAAAAGGCCAGGCTGCTATTGATCTCTAATATAGATCGAAGATAAGATAAATCGAAGATCCACACAGGAATAGTATGAAGTGACTTTATGACTGTGAGGTGATATTATTTTCTCCCACAAACCCTGTTGCTGGATTTCCATTCTCTTTATATGTATTGCAACCACTAGAGTATAACAGGAATTCACTTGAGATATATATATATATATATATATATATATATATATATATATACATATTTAGGTAAGGTGTTTGTTGCTGCAGAAAGTACATCTGGATGGTACTTCCTGTAATGCTTCAATCTGACTGTATTTGTGATTGTCTGCAATGATTTCAGCCATGCTCATTCTTCTTTGGTTGCTTCTCAGCTAGCTTCTTCTCAGTTACAAGAGACTGTCTGTTCTCAGCACTTCTGTGCTACCCTAGTTGCATCGTTAAGCAAGAACAGCTTTGGTCCCTACTTCTTCACTGATTCTGAGGTGAAAACTAAATCAGTAGTAAACATCAAATCCATAGCTTTTTCCCTGAAAGGGTGTCAAGTCTGTTTTGTCTGTGATAGTGATTGCTAAGTGGTATCCCTTTCTCTGTCTCAACCCCATAACCTTTTCCATCTCATTTTTCCCCTTTCCCTCAAGGGAAACTGAGAGAGTAGATGGCTGGGCATCTGGCAGCCAATCAAAGTCAGCCAATCAGAAAGTAATATAGAAGGTACTACATACAGAATGTAATACATATAAAGAGAATACATATAGAAAGTAATACATATAAAGAGAATGAGGCATAAAGTACATTGTTTTCATGCAGGTTTTATCACAGTTGCTTCATAATTTTTGTGAAAAAGAAAAGAATGGAAAAGGTAAAGCTCCATTTAGCATCATTTTCCTCCTTTATTTTGGTTATTTCTATCCCTTATGAAAGTTTCTGAACTGTTAAAGTTAGATTTTTAAGTTTTTTTCCTTTGTATCGAAAAGTCATGTCACATGATTGCCATTGTGAGGGACATTATGCAAAACACTGACCTAAAAGACTGAAGACAGGGATGAATTCTGATATGCACTGTAACTTTAAAAATAGAGGCACTGGAAAATGGAATTTCCACGAAGTTTTTTAACTGAGGCAAAATTTGAAGATAATTCACTTTATATACTCTCACCCAATCTGTGTCTTATCATTCATACTTTTTTTATAGAACTCAGGTATCAAAATGATGTCAGGTGATTTAATATTGGCTATCTTTTCAGTTTTGTAATTTGGTAGATAATCATAAATAAGACAAAAAAAAACAACAACAACAAAAAAAAAAACCAAAAAACAGAAGAAATTAAATGAGAAGTTCTATTTTTCTGTTATCAAATGGTAATATCATGTAATGTGCACATTCTATCATGGGCAATCTACTTTGAATCCATTGTTTTCAAGGAAAATATAATGCCTCACAACATGAAAACTATCGTGAAATCTGGAGTGGAATTGAAAATGCTTGCATGTAGTGCATTTCAGTTTTTACAGCTTATGCACAATGCATTATTCTGAGTAATTTTCTGTACGAGTATAAATTTAATTTTATTCAGTACAGTCCACTCTCCAAAGACTTTTCTCACAGAATATTTCAGAAGTTAGTATTGTGTTAATCAAACTTTTGTATTGTGTTAATAAAAAAACAAATGCAGTAACTTTCTTGGTTAACTTTATAACACCATTAGTGGAAAGTCATCAGGAATGATTCTGACATTCTCTTTGTAGACTACCATAGTGGATGCCATGAAAATTAACAGCTGTGACACTAACCTGTGGCTAAATCACAGCTAGGTTGTTTTCATTGTTCATTATTCCTGTTGCTCTTTCTCCTCATTTTACTTTTTTTCTCCTAACTTCCTATTTCTATTCTCTGTAATGCTTAGTTTCTTCCCGTTTCTCACTAGCTTTCCAATTTCACCATCCACCAGTCCTGAATAAGTCCAAAAGCTGAGATTTTAAATGAGAGACTATGATGAAAACTCAATTTCCAGAAAGGCTGACCTTTCTAAGTACAGTTATGGTTATTCAGAAAATGCTTCAGCAGATATGGTTTTACTATAAAATGTTTCTTTGCTTTCTAAAGCATTTGGTACTTGTAGTTGCTTCAAAGGTACTTAAAATTCAAGCAGTCTATGAGATGAGATGGGATTCTGCCTCTCTCCAGTTCTGCTCCACATGTAAAAGAACATTCTCTCAGTGAGAGACAGTTTAATACATTATATATGAGAAAAAGTAGCAAAGCAGAAATTAGTGTGTACAGTAGTTATATTTGAAAATTAAAGTGGCTGGATATTTTAATGAATGGAATTTTTGCATAGTTGCACTGGAAAAGGACTTCCTATAGAGGGTATTTATTTTAAAATGCATGTGATATAGAGGAAATATAGGATGATGTTTGTAACCATTTTTTGGATAGAATTCAGTGTGATCATATGGCTCTGTTAGACAATCCTTTACCTATTCAAGAGGCAAGATCTCTTTTTTTCTTGAAGACAAAAAGTTTCATGGTTAATAGTGAGAGAAAGCTTTCATAGGTAGAAGTATTCTTATGGGCACTTGCAGCTTTTATGATTTTTTTTTTCTTGTGAAATATGCCAATGTCCTATAGAGATAACTAGAGGTTTTTGTCAAGTCAGAAGGATAAAATGTATGTCATTTATCATGGTTCTACTGTTTATCACATTAATTATTTATTGAGTCTTGCAATAAAATAGTTTGTACCATTTTAAAGGCAAAGGTAAATGTAAATGTATGAAAGCATGTTTTCCACGCATTTTTACAAAGCTTTTAATACAACTTGCCAAAAAGGAGACAGGGAAAGGCAAATTTGCTGGAAATATATACAAATATTTGCTTCAAAAACAGATGGACATTAACAGTAGTTTCAAATCCAAACACATTATAACTATCAGTTATGAAGTCTCCCAAGCTATGCTAAACCCACATCTTCCCCTGTAGAAATCTGTGGCTACATTGCAAATAAATGTGAAGGTCTGGTATCTTCTTATAAAATTATTTCCCGAAGTCTATAAATGCTTTGCAGACTGTTTTAGTTTAACACTGACAGGCAGCTAAGTACCACACAACTACATGCTCACTCTCCCCAGATGGGATGTCAGAGAAAAAACAGGAAGGTGAAAGTTTGAGAACTTGTGGGTTGAGATAAAACACTAGGTAAAACACTAGGTAAATCAAAAAAATGTGCATGCAAGCAAAGAAAAGAGGGAATTCATTTGCTACCTCCTATTGGCAGGCAGGTGTTCATCCACTTCCAGGAAAGCAGGACTCATCATGCCCTTGGTTTCTTGGAAAGACAAACATAATCACTCAAAACATATCTTCTCCTTCTCTACCCCAGCCTTTATTGCTGAGCATGACACCAAATGTCTTGGCTTTGTCCCCTCTCAGCTACTTGTGCACCCCCAGACCCCTTGCTAGCAGGGCAGCATGAGGAGCAGAAAAGTTGGCTCTAAGCACTGCTCTGAAGCAACTAAAACGTCATTGTCTTATCACAACTATCTTCATCAAAAATCCAAGCCACAGCATCATACAAGCTTCTATGAAGGAAATTAACTCTATCCCAGCCAAAAGCATGACACATCATAGCCATGGCTATGAGGTCATAAAAAGTTTTGCATAACTGAATTTACTTCTAAAATGCAATTTCTCTTTATTTTCAGATTAATTTTCTAGATTCTTTGCTCCGAATTTCCTAGTTTTCTGATACTGTAACATAAGTATTATAATAATGTGTATAAAAATGAAATCATTGCTGAATATTTTTAGTTTGGATTGCAAATACTGGGATATTTAGATTAAAAAATTTACCTACTTTCTCAAAATGCATTACAAAACAAATATAAAATGTTACAAAAAGAAAATATATTTTATAGGAAAAATATTACTCCCTTTCAGGGTTCATCATTATATACAAAATAGATTGTATTGCTTTTTGTTAGAGTAGGTTATGTAAAACCTATTGAAACAAAGATTGTTGACTTCATGCTGCTTTCCTATATAAAAAATGTTTGATGCCTAATATTTACCAGTGACAGGACCCGCGGGAACGGGGTTAAGCTGAGGCAGGGGAAATTTAGGCTTGACATCAGGAGGGGGTTCTTCACAGAGAGGGTGGTTGCACACTGGAACAGGCTCCCCAGGGAAGTGGTCACTGCACCGAGCCTGTCTGAATTTAAGAAGAGATTGGACTGTGCACTTAGTCACATGGTCTGAACTTTTGGGTAGACCTGTGCGGTGTCAAGAGTTGGACTTGATGATCCTTAAGGGTCCCTTCCAACTCAGGATATTCTATGATTCTATTTCTTAGTTATGTCTTTCCACAGTTACTCCTGCATAATGCACTCCTGTATAATGGTCAAGTAGTCCAGGAGTTACCTATTAATAAAGTAAAACTTGGAGTTGGATGGTAAAGCAAGATGGCAAAGGGCACATACATGCACTACATAGTTA
Organism: Anas platyrhynchos; assembly: GCF_047663525.1. Classification (NCBI taxonomy): domain Eukaryota; kingdom Metazoa; phylum Chordata; class Aves; order Anseriformes; family Anatidae; genus Anas; species Anas platyrhynchos. The sequence goes on along the minus strand of NC_092588.1, from coordinate 87,260,390 downwards.
TTCATCTGTAAGAAGCTAGCTTGACCGTATGTTCCCCTAGGAAGGTCTGGGGTTAGAAACATATCCATGTATCTAACTGTTGCTCATTAGGCTTATGAGTAAATAAAGATGTTATTGTGTTTTGTAACAATTTGATAGAATATTTAAAAACATTGATCAAAAATTGTTTTTAGAAAAAAATCTTTTTTTTTTTTCTTTCCCCATGCACCCCAAATTCTCAGAAACAGTTACGCTGATTTTGATTGTACTTTCAAATCTTTTTTGACTAAGTTTAAGTAAGGGAAATATCATCTGAAAGGACTTTGCATAATAATGCTGCAATAACTGAAACAGTATGATTAGAATTAAAGTTGAAATTCATCTATAATACATTCTTATTAAAACAGACACTGCTGCGATCTGCCATGCTTTAGAATTTAAGTGAACATTCTACATTTCATTTATTACAAACTATCTATTACTAATTTAAGTTGAAGAAATATTCAGGTAGGACACTTAAAATTGTGAATGTGAAAGTACAGCCATAACTATCTTCATTAACATTAAAATACATAAAAACATGTCAACGGTTCACTTTTTTTTTTCCTATGAAAATCGTATTAATTATTGTTAGACTTGATGAAAATATCTGTATAGCAAAGGTCTTTAAACTACTTGTGAGTTTTAAGGTGCTTACTGAGGTATTAGAAAATTACTTATTTTGTTGTTATTTTCATTGTTGTATTGTTCTTCTGGTCTGCTTTCACAAAGTTCAGATGACTTTCACACTCTGTCAATGTTGGCTGTGTTGGTGCTTGTTTTATCTAGATCTAGAACATTTACTTCAACATTGGACATCTGCTGTTTATTAACAGAATGATTCATACAGCTAGAGTACAAGAAAAAATGGTGACAACATCTGTGTGCTCTAGAGGAACCTCTCTTTTGTTGTTGTTGTCGTTGAAAGAAAAAGAGACCCACTATGGAAACATTCTTGATTCCTTTCACATAAGGCAATCACATCTAGGTCCAGTTTCATTCACAACAGCTGCAGTATTTAAATTTTAGCCATTCCCCACCTCTTTTTTCTCATATCCCATTCATCCATTGCGTTGAACGGTATAAACTGCTGTGGCTCAGGTCAATACCTTCACGTCTGTGTGGATGCTAAATTGACTGTGGCCAGAATTGCTCTCCAGTGCTGGCACCAGCTGGCATGGAATAACCAGCACCCATCCTACCAAGCTCTCTCAACCTTTAAAATATCTGTTAGGAATGGTCATTGGCCTATGAGAACTCTTGGGGCACAATCAGAAATGTTTTGAAAGAAGACTAGCTTATCCAGGCCAAAATCATGACAGGGACTGTTATAATATATTGAGCAGACATATGCAAACACACACATACACACAAAAGAGGGAAAAAATGTTTGTCTAAATGTCCAGAAAAATTTCCTGGCACTGTTTAATTTAGCAATATAGACATAGCCAAATAGATTAGATTCATATAGTATTCAATTTTATTGTCTCTGGATCCCAATTCCAGACCGGACCTTGAAGTCAAGAGTTTGGCATAAAACTCTCCATAAGTATGGGACAAGTGTTAAGTATCTAAGAAAGAAACACACAGCTAAGACACTGAGGGGTGGATAAATTGAATAAGAAATGCTGAACAAAAGAAGGACCTAGTCAATGACAGAGAAATAACACCTGTTCATTGTTGTAGGTGTCTTTGCCTCATTGCTTCCTCCTAGAGCTAGATATCATGTTTATTTTCTGAAGACTGCCCTTTTCTTCCCCTTTAAAAACTGTGGGAATAGCAAGACTTTGAGTGACCTGTTCTTAAACCTTTTTATATCCTAAACATTTTTTATATTAATTAATTAATATTAATTTATATTAAATATTTTTATATCCTAAACATACTACAGCAAGAAATGTGACTTCAGAATCCCACCCTAACCTAAGGAAATTCAAATCCACATGCTCACTTTTTAATTAAACACAGTAGTTACCAGGATCTGGAGTAGGTAAATGTATGGGCTCTCTACATCATTCTAACTAAACTGTGAAGAAAATAATCCAAGGTTAACTAAATATGAAAATCTCTCAAGATTAATATATTCACTTAGAGAGAGGGGGACTCCTGCCTTCTAGAGTGCTTTATATATGTCTATATATATGTTTATATATAAATGTTTATATATTTACTGCAGCAGACATAGGAACTGAACATTTTAAGCACTGCAAAACTTTGGACCAATGGAAGGAAATCAGTTTTTAAATAAAAGTCATTATTTAGAACAATTTAATAATCTTTAAGTCTTACTATCATGATGCATGCACATCTAGAATGATGTACTATAACTATAGTAATGTTACATTGCTCTGTTAATGTTTCTGCTCTGTTAATGAGAGTTCAGATATTCAGTGTGGGATGTCATGCTAACTACTGTTAAATTTCTATGAATTATTCTACCCCAGAAATAATGAGCTATTACTCTGAGTTCGGTCTTACTCAGAACAGCTCTCTCCTGAGATCCCTTTCTTCATAAGTGAAAGGACAGAGATCGCCTATCTGAGACAGTCCAATTCCAGTTGTGCCTCTCACCTGAGATAGTCAAAGTTTTCACAATTAAGCAATATTTGGGGATTTTATTGAATTATACTATATTTGGGGTTAACCACAATGTAATGATATGCTACATCAGAATTATTGTTATTTTAAAACTCCAGTCAAAATTTCTGTTTTAAGAGAAGAGAATAAGATGACACGATTTCAGAGTAACAGGGTAAACACACTCTATGTTATACTCAGGACCCCAGGTTTTTGGGTGTCTAGCAACTGTGCAGTTTATTTTCTTCAATCCTTCTAGGTTGGTCCTTGGTCCTATAGTCTTATTTTCTGTTAAAATTTAAGTCAGTTTTGGACTAAAGACACAGTAAGGAAGTAAAGTCAGGCTATAGAATGGCTGAGTGATGGCATAGATTAGGAAAAAAGCACATTAAAAAGAATGTGAAATGAAAAAATAACTAGCTTCCATACCTACTATCTAACAAAAATGTTTTATAGTGGACACATAAAGAATTAACAAATATGAAAGTCTATCCTCAGAAAGTTTTATGGAGAACTGTTATTAAATTAAAATTATATTCTCAGCAGAAAATAAAGTACTGGTACCTAGGCTCAAAGGATTAGAAATACGGTAGCAAATGAAGAACTTTTAAAATAATGTTAGCTGTTCGTTTTACAGAAAGAAAATAGTTCAGAATTAGTCTATTAGATTAGCTGGAAAAAAAATATTCCTAGATTTATTGATATAGAGATGAAAATGATGCTGGTATTTTCATTGAGTTTGAACTTCTGTAGCTACAGGATGATAATTCCTTACTTTTACAAGGAGGGTAACTCCTTCTCATCAATTTGAGAATAATATTGATTTCAATAACTTATGGCTAAGGAACCTCATGCCTTAATGTAATAAACACTATTTTAATTCTGGGAACTTTTTGTATAGTTTGTTAAGGCACAATATTTGACAAGAGAAGATATCTTTTTGTGTCTTTTGACTGGAACTGTTACAGGTGCAAATAATCTTTTTTAACACATTTTTAAAAGTATGGTAATTTATTAACTAATTTAGTTAAAACTTTGCTTGGTCAAATAGCTCTAACGTTGATACAGATGAAAGAGTTTACATATGCGAGACAAATTTTTCATTTATTCTTAATGTCTGAGAGCCAATGAGAACCAATAAACTTTTTTTTTTTTTTTTTTTTTTTCACAACCCAATGTAATAATCGATGCTTTCACCAGAAATTAAATTGCTACCATGGTTACGTAAATATATATAATTCTATGATGACATTTCATTCTTCTACTATTTCTATCAATATGTAATAAGCTATTATATGGTGATTCCCTAAAAGATGAATTAAAATGCTGTTTTCTCCTGTAGATTGTTCTTCATCACATTCTGTAATGTTTTGTTTTGTTTTAATAAATTACTGTCAGTTCAGTAAAACTCTCCTACTGTTTGATCTTTGCTAATGAGCCCAAGTAAATATCTAATTTTCAGAACTATGTGAGTAGCACAAACATAATCACATATAAATGAGGCAAAGAAAGTACATTATGAATTATTAAAATATATTTTTTATTAATTTTAATGACTATTTTATTAAGTATGGTGCCATAGAATATAACTTGTGTTCTCAAATATACGTTTTTAATGAGGTATACAGTAATGTTGTCCCTTTTGACAATTAGATATATAAATAAAGTCTAAGGATTTGTCCCCAAAGACTTGGGTCAATAACAGCCCATGGGATGGAAAGGATAAATTGGAGTAAATTCATTTTTATTCAGAGGCTAACAAAACTGTATGCAACTAAATCAGCAGGATGTAGCTATAGACAATAACCAGAATAACCCCCAAGGACTGTTATTCTAATAACCCCCAAGCTGTTATTCTTACTAAGAGCTTGTCTACAGTTAGAAGTCAAGGTAGACTCCATGCCATACATCAATTGTGTAAATAACTGTGTTCTAACTAACAAGCACCAGTTGCCTGTGTACTCTTAGCCAAATATTTCTGACTGTCACAAAATGTGTACTAACAATCTGTAGACAACTGAACCCACTATGGACATATTTGCAAGTCAAGCTGTGGTATAATGTAGAGATAAGTGATCTAGCTTGAAATGAGTGAGCATAATTACAGGAAGCATTGGAGCCAGATTGACACATGCAAATTGCACTACTTCTTGGTCAGGGAAAATCACTAGTTTGTGAACACTGTGCTGGGAAGCATGATTTTGTAAGTATCAGGTAGATGTGGTCTGTGCATAGTGAAAGACTGCACAGCAGGTCCTTGGGAGCAATAGTGAGTGAGCTAATCATTTCACCTTCTCCTAACTTTCTGTGTGAGTAAATCCAATAACTTTATAGTTAAATTTAGCTATGATTCCTGGTTTGGATAAAGTTCCAGTCCAAATAGACTAAATTTAGACAAATAGTTTGGCAGAGGCCAGCAAAAACTTCAGGTTTTGTTAAAATATCAAAGACTTGCCTTGACTGGGACTGGGTATCTTTTCAGCTGAAATGTGTATGGTTTTATATTCGTTATCCATATTTTTATTAAGCATAGAGGATCTAACTTAATATATATGTATATGTGTATGTGTATATATATATATAAATGTTCCTTTAGTATGCATGAGAAGTCTGATTTTGAGGAACAATGAAGGCAGGCTGCTCTGCAAAGGAAGGTGACCTAGATCCACAAGTCAAAGCAAAGCAGGCAGCAGCAGCAGGGATTCAGGATCAAGGTCTGGGCCACTGTCAGGTCCAGTGATGGTAACTGGGGTCACTCAAGAGCCAAGCAAGCACTCAGCAAGTCCATAGTGATGAGGTAGGGCCAAGGTCAAACCAGAAGGTCAAATCAACAGGTTGTGGGTTTGGATAAGAGAAGTACAAGATAGGGTGCAGACCTGGTGGTAATGCATCCACAGCTAGATGCCAAGCCCAGCAGCCTCAGCTTCATCGCTGTCCCAGTGAATGCTGCTTCTGAAGCTTCTTCCATTTTTTTTATTTTTTTTTTCCCAAAGAGCTCTGAAGTAGGCCAAGTTTTCTCAAACAGATCACTCTTATCAGTGAATTTATCTTGAATGCAGCCTGTTAAATCCTAGGAGGGAGGGAATGCACTTTCTATTACCTCACTGTGAATCTGGGTCACACTCACATAAAAACAGTTGCCAGGCTTCTGAATGGTGTTATTTAAGTGTAATAGGTAGTTTTAAGACTTCTCCAAGAACAAGTTCATCTGCACAGTGCTTCTGCTCACTGGATGTGGGCCTTTGAGTCCAATTCAGATTAAAGAGAACCTTGAAGTCACTCATATCCTGCAATTCCTTTATATTTTGAAGAGATGTCCAAAAGTGCAAGCAGGTCCAAATATTCTTACATTGGAATCTGTGAAAGAATTGGGTCCACTCTTATAACATTTAGCATTAACTTGTTTTACTCATGGGGCTGAAAAGCATCAGTAAACTTCACTTGTCCTCAGTTTGCTTTGCATCTTCTCTTTTTGTCTCTTGCAGTTGACTTACATTTGCAAATTAAATTTTTTGTTTTGATATTGATATTTGATTTTGAAGAACAGTTTTTACTTTTTGTTATTCCACTCTTTCCTCGTGATTCATAGTCTCAGACCCAACTGCTGATAATTATATAAAATTCTGTTAAATTTTCCAGTTGCAATATGACATCAAATTTGCTGAAAATACTTGCATGTTTCCATAAAATTATGTTTTTGATATTTACTATTGTGGTTAAGGTTTGCATGACTGTAAAAAAGAGGTTAGATAGCATGTCAACTAAAGATGAATTTTGTTTGGAAAAAGTAGAGAAACATTGCATGCAAGCATAAAGCAATTTGATAACGCGTACCTGTGATATTACTGTAACAACTAGATGATATTAATTTCAAGTAGATTGCAGGCCATTTTTTCTCTGGATCTGGATGTCTGAATGGATCATTGTTTTTGTAGGATGAATAAGTACGGACTGTAAAATAAGAGTGTATAGGCAAGTGCGTTTTGCAAGTAAACATTGCTTTTTATCGGTATTTGGTTCTGGAGGTTGAAATGGTCAGGCTCAAGAGCTCATTACTGAGGGAAGCTCAAGGTGAGTGTTTTTTCCTTGTCTTTTCTCATCTAATGTCAGGCATCATTTTTACTTCTTTTGCAGGGTTATTTTGTTTTAATGGGACATATCTCCTGCCTATTCTACATCCTTAGCTTTATATTGCAAATTTTAGTACTTGCACACATTTTTATGCCACCTTCTTCTTTTTTTTTCCTTTTTTTATTTATTTTTTTTTCTGCAGCTCTACCACACCATTTTGCTCCTTTGTAGTTTCACATTATTTTTATGCTTAGCTATGACAAAAAATATTTTTTCTTGTGGTATTGATAGCGTTGCAGTGCTACAACTTGCTTATACACTTTTGTCAGCATATACTTTTCTGTAAAAAATCTTCCCCTAGCCTGCCTTTATCTTTCATTTTCAGCTTTCTGTGGATATAAATTCAGCAGTGGGCAACACTTGAATATAGAAAAGGCTTAAGAAGCTTAGATCAGGCTACAGAATATCCTAAAAAATTAGAGAAGATAGTGCCTGTAATAATGAGGTCAGACTCGCACTTAAGTTCTTATTTTGCATACAAATATAGTAAATGAGGCTTTCTGTGATAGTTCTATCATGTCAAAGTTATTTTATTTTCATGTTCTTTGCACAACAACATTCAAACTCATTATTTGAACACCTGAACATGAAAAAAACTTTATTTTGTAGTTTCTAAAGAGACTCTGTAGGTATAACTTTTCTTCTGTATAAAGCTGTGTGTAGATTTCACAGTCACACCTGTGCTGATCAATGGATGGAAGTAACTGTGAAACTGCATCTGGAGTTTTCTAATAATTATTTTTCACAATGAGGAAAAATGACAAGAGGAAAATAACAATTAGGTAAGATAACTGTCATCAGCATGAGTACATGAACATGACAACCATTGGACACACACTTGTAAATCCATCACTGCTAGGGAGTGTGTAGGACAGTGGAGATTAGTCTTTGAAATGTTGGTCTTAGGAAGGTAAGGAGTTTTCTGTGGTGAGGAATAGACACAATTACACTGTATCAATGAAAGACTTGCACTTTCATGTCACTTCAAACATTCCTTTGTGAAACTATTAAAGTTTAACATTATGCCCATATGAAAATAGGATAAAATACAAAATACTTTTGTAGTCAGACTAGCTAGTGAATTGTCAGAAGGGGGATAGGATAGACTTCTAAAAATATATATATATATTTTTTTCCTCTCCAACTACACATAAAGGAATTCTTATATGTCTCTGTGATCAGATAAACTATCCTAAGCATCGTGTACCTTTTTATTTCTTTTTTTTGATTATTATTATTTTGTTTCTTAAGAATACAGCTGATATTTTGTCCAGGCTATCCAAACAGAAGACTTCCACTTTGCAGAAAGGTCCTAAAATGTTACTTTCTGAATTTTAATTAGCTATCCATGTTGTTAGGTGTAGAATGAATGGAAGCATCTTCCTGCAAGTAGTCAAAATGATCAAATGCAGGAGAGAAGCCTAAAAACACAGGAGGAGGGAGTATGGATAGTGGGGATAGGAAAACAGTCATTTATACAGCTAAAATTATATTCACAGTCTCGGATTCATGAAGGTAGTAAGTACGCTAAAACATGGGACGGACACAGCAGAATTTCAAGACCTGAGTGTGCATAGTGTCTTTTCTTGCTGCTGCTTCCATGAGAAGATCTGGGCACGTGCCATCACCTCCAAATCTGTTCTTCCCTCCAGTTTTCTCCTGTTTACCGAAGGAAATCAGAATACACAAGATATCACACTGTGTTCCAGTAGGAGCACATTTCCTGCACAGTTTAGACATAAAATTACGGTTGTAAGGATGAAAAAGACTCCAGTACATTGAATTAATTCTCCTGTTCAAGAAACCAATGATGTCTTTTTTTTTCTATGTCTTTTATTCTCCCAACAGTATGTCTACAAGAAGGCTTGTGTGTTCAAAAAGTCATCTGTTTGTTCTTCCACTTCATCACTCATTGTTTCTAACAGATACTTTCTAGGCCATCTCACCAATGGCAGAGATTCCAGAACATGTCCAGCCAATTTACTCCATAGTTTTCTGATCTCACAATTATCTATTTTTTTCCTAACATCTAGTGAAAAATTACATTTTATTATTACTTTCATTATTGATTTTTGATATATAATTGGCTCTTCTTCAAGTATTCTATGATTCTATGTTGCTCTAACCTGGAGACTGTATTTCAGATGGAGTCTGAGCAGTGCTGGGAAAAGTAATTTGCAACATCTGATATCCATACTCTTTATATAACCCATATGATATTTACTGTTTTTATTTTTAACTTTAGCTAATGTTTAATTGGTGACCCCCTGAAATGTGTGCATTCCTTTTATTTTTCCCATTCTGTATTTGCAAAATTGACTGTTTCAGTTGAAATGTAATACCTCACCCCTCAGTTCCATTTGCAATATCTCCACTTATGACCTTGTTATCCTCATGTTGTTTACTCAATGCTTTTTGTAAGTTTCATTCAGGAGGGTGTAACTGCCTCCTGTTTATGACATAAAACACAAGTGAATTATAATTAGGAGACAGCATACCTTGCTGATCCACAGGTCTGATCTTCCTTGAAAGATCTATAGTGTTTGTCCCTGTCATTGATAATACTTTTAGCATGTGACAAAAATCTCATTTTCATCTTAAAAACAAACTACAACAACAAAAACAATACAACAGTTCTATTTACTTTTGCATACTTTATTTTCAGTTTCAGGTCATTACGAATTCTAATAGTCCTTTGATGGAGTTGCAGTTCTCTGGAGCTGCTGTTTGTTGCAATCATAATAAACACTGAATGATTGAATGCATTATTTCACTGATACTATGTGATAAAATAATTCACTTTACAATAAAATAAACACACACACACACAAATACCTTAACGTCTGGGCTGTATTAACAGAAGCATAGATAGTAGATTGTGGGATTTTTTATTGGACTTTTTTGGCACTTGTCAGTACCAGTTCTGGAATACTATGTCCAGTTTCAAGTTCAGATGAAGAAAAATGTTAATAAAATGAAATAAGTTCAGTGAGGGACTTGCAAACTCTTGGAGAGGCTGAAGGACCAGGGTTTGTTCTGCCTGAGGAAGAAATGGCTTCAAAGGAAGTTATTGAAAAAACAGGTCCAAGCTCTCTACAGCAGGAAAAAAACAAAAACAAAAACAAAAACAAAAAAGTAATCATTTGAATGAAATCATTTGAATGAAGTAGGTTCAAACTGAACATAATTGAATGTAAGAGGAAAAAAAATTGCAAGTAGAGTGCAATCAGGACAGGTTGTGCAGAGAGGTGCAATCTCCAACCTTGGAGGTTTGCAAAATGTGAGTGTCCAGGGCAAATTGTTCTGAATTCATGATTAACCCTAATTGATCACGAAGTTGGACTATAAACCTCCATAGGATCCTTCCAGACTGAGCTACTTTATGATCATAGGATAGATTCTTTCTTAGATTCTTTCTCTGTTTCTCTTTCTCTGTTTCTCTCTTTTTCCCTTTCTCTCTTTCTTTCTCTCTTTCTTTTCTCTCCTTCTCTCTTTCTCTTTTTCTCTCTCTCTTCCTGCATTTCTTCCTGCCTGCCTGCCTATTTTTTTTTTTGATTGTTTTGTTTTCTTTTGGTTTGGTTTGGTTTTGGTAGCAATGGGGAGTATAGGATAAATTATTCTAGCATCTATTGCAAATTCCCCCCATTCCCTGCCAAGCCAGCTTTCAAAGCAGAGTAGTAGTGGGGAATACTCAGAATTATATGGCATGTGGTGGGTTGCATACTGGGGCTCCAGATTCTAAGGTTCTGCATCATTCCTAGCTCAAGCCTCCATAAAAAGGTGTGACCCGCCTCTAAAATGTATTAAAGTACATGGTATGTACAGTGTGCTTGACATTATTCACAATACATGGGAATTCAGGGAAATACAGGGGAAATACAGGCAGGATGAGAAAAAAAAACAATGTTGTGAAATTGAACCAGTTCAACACTCCTCAGAAATTCGGAAATGTAGACAAACTGAGGAGACAGTTTGTCTGTAACGTTAGCTCACACATGAACTATAACATTCTTCCTTGTATATTGAAAATAATCTTTTTAGATTGGAGTACTTAAAACATTAATTTCCTACAAAAATAAGACTCAAGACAACTTTTGCTACATACCCAGTTGACTTAGGTTCTTTTATGGTACCAAAATATCTAAGCAGCACACATTCCTGACAACAGTTACTCCTTCAAAACCCTTGAAATAAATCAGAGCTATTATTCTCGTTTTACAAGAGGGGTTCTGAGTGACAGAGAAGTATAGAGACTTGCCACAGTTTATTAACAGTCCATGGATGAAAAAGCAGCTGAACCCAGTTTTCTAAGGAATACCAGTGCTTAACAGAGAAAAAGAACAACAGTTCTTTGAACCCTGAAAGAGTCCTTTGCAATAAAATGGCATGCTACAGTAATTCATCATGTTGGAGCTGTGCTGATGAGCAGTCATTTACTGATGTTGAATAGCCGGGCTATAGCACTCCTCAGCGTGCTGCACTGCCTTCAGAGGCTCAAAGGTCAGACTGCAATCTACATTTCCCATTCCTCGTCTGAACAGGAATGCAGTTCTGTTATGAAATGAAAATTCAGTCTCTGGATAAAGTGAGCCTTTCAGGTCACTGTCCAAAAATTCCTTTAATCTGAATAAAGAATGATATGGATTTCTGTAAGATAGTTTCCATGATATTGTTAAAAGGATAATTCAACACTATGAAGAGACTTCATAATAAAAGAAAGTATATAATTACTTTCATTTTAGAAAATTTCTGTTTTTCTTGTTTTTTACCTGGATATGATGTGTAGCTGCAAAATATTACTGGCACTATTCTAGTCATGTCTGTTGTGTCATTTATTTGCATAAAATATCTTCCTGACTTTCAAATTCTCTATCATGACTGCTTTTATTATCTTGGCTCCTTTAATATCTCTGCATACTAGTTACTGGTTATTGGTATCTAGTGCAGAATTATAACAAAATCAGATTTACAATAAGGAATTGAAGTTCCCCAAGGCTTACTGCATCTCCTTTTCTACTTTCTCCTTGCAAATATAACTTAACATTTAATCTAGGTCAGAGGTCAGAACATTTTTTATTTATTTTTTTTTTTCCAGAGAAATTGGCCTACATTTTCTACATTTTGCTGGGAGTCTTCCCATTACTCCATTCTGCTACTGCACATTCCTATCTAGGGATGCAACTGAAAAAATGTCTAGTATAGGTATGCACCTCATTGGCATAAAGGAGTTATGGTGTTTGTTTATTCCCATTGTCCCCACAATCAATATTGGAGTATGAAAATATATAATTTCTTTTGTGACAACATTTATTTGCCCATCCTCCAGCCTGACCTGAGCGTGCTTCTGCAGAACGTAATGCAGATCAACATAACTATACCTTTCAATGAAAACGGTGAATATTAAAATATTCTGTGCAAATTGACTCATTCCATGGTGGCTCGTTTGTGAACAGATGCTAAGTTATTCATCCATGGGCTGCATTTTTCCCTCCAGGGTATTTCCTGATGGTTTATGCATATTTGCCAGGACAATGCCACCTGCTTTCCTAGTATCCAGAGGGTACATGTAGGTATACAGACACCTTACTATCCTGCCTGCTCCAAGAAGAATAATTATATTTTGAATATTTAGTATTACTTTTGCATCTGTGTAACTCCTTAAAGTTGCCACAGATGATCCAGAGAAAGGATTATGACGTTTAAGAAAGGATTAATGGAACTAAATGTGAAATATTGCAGTTAACTATGGACCTCTTTGTTTTGCTTCTGTCCAAAGGTAGTAAATGAAAGTAATCTTTAACTGTTTTCATATCATGGAATCAATGGGAATAGAGTAAGAAGCCACTTTACAGTAACAGTTCCCAATTCCTTTACAGTTACTCATATCATTACAGGATACGGAGGAGAAGGTAGGAAGATAGTTCATTTATTATTATTATTATATTTTTTTTTTAGAGGGAAGGTGAAAGAATGATTCCTGGAAAACAGTAGGAGTTCCAGTTAAGGACTGTGTTCTAACAACTGCTAGACTAGAATATAGGCCTAGCATTGATACCTACTTACATTGTTGTAGTACCTATATGCTTTCAATCTAATACTAGAAAGATACAAGAGTTTGCTGACTTGCATTTCCTTTTTCCATCATACAAATAAGTGTTATTCAGAAAGCAGATGACAACAGTGGGCCTTGCCTTGCAGCTTTCCTGTACATTTGATATGTTTAACCTTTAAGTTTAAAGGAAAAACAAACCAGCAAACAAACAAACAAAAAACAAAACCAGCATTTTTAGGCTCATTATGAACCATTAAAGAAATAAAAATATAAAAAAGGAAACAGCAGATAGCTAGGAGTCTAGAGTTTGGAATTTAATTTAGTGACTTTAAGGAGGAACAAAGCTGCTAGTTATAGTGAGACCAATCTTTTGTGAGATGACAAAGAATAATAATATTATTTTACATAGTCCCCTTTAGAGTGGTGTTGCGGTTCAGCCCTAACAGGCAGCTAAGTACTGCACAGCCAGTCATACACACTCCCCAGGTTAGGCGGGGGAAAGAACTGGAAAAGTAAAAGTGAAAGAACTTATGGGTTGAGATAAGGACAGTTTACTAAGTAAAGCAAAAGCTGTGCATGCAAACAAAACAAAACAAGGAATTTGCTACTTTCCATCAGCAGGCAGGTGCTCAGCCACTTCCAGAAAAGCAGGGCTCATCACATGTAATTATTTTTTGGGAATACAAATGACATCACTGAAAGTGTGTGTTGTGTCCCCTGACTTCCCACCTTCTTCCTTCTTTCACCCAGCTTTTATTGCTGAGTATGACATCCCTTTGTCCCTATGGGACACCCCTTTGGACAGCCTGGGTCAGCTGTCTGGTTCTGTTCCTTCCCAGCTCCTGGGGCACACCCAACCTCCTCACTGGTAGGGCATCATGAGGAGCTGAAAGGGCCTAGGCTCTGTGTGAGCACTGCTCTGCAAAAACTAAAACATTGTTGTGTTATCACCACTTTTTTCATCAAAAAATACAAAACGCAGCTTCATATGAGCCTCTATGAAGAAAATTAACTCTGTCCCAGCTAAAACCACGGCAACAGGATAGTAAGAGTAGGTGATAGTTTATTCAACTATATAGCTTGTTTTGTATATCAAGATAAGCATTTTTCATTGTGTAAGAATGTAGTTTCTTCTTTTGTTATCTTTCAGGATCACTGTCGCCAAAGGTTCTGAGAATCTCTCTTCCTCATAGACTATGTATACTGCTTGAGTTCTCTGTATTGCTCTGCTATAGAGTCTATATTTTTAGTCTTCGGTGTTAATGTGAAGTGAAAACAGAAAAAAAAAATATGGAAGTGTGACTGTTAGTGGATCCTTTGTAATGACAACCCCTGCTGTTTCAGAAGTAATCCAGAAGATTCTTGCTCTGCTTCTACTTACATTTCATATGTGATCTGCTTACATGGGTTATTCAAAGGAACATGGCCGTGGTTGCTAACTTTTTGTTAAGTTGTGAAGAATTTAATGTCTCTGTTTCCATACAGTGGAAACTGTAATGTTGCAATATGAAAATTTCCTGATGATAATACCCTCAGTGGCTGTATTAAAAGTTTCTGTCTTTAGCTCAGAAAATCACTTTCTCTGAAAAGAAGTGCTATCCAAACACAAACTGGAATTATCCGTCACTGGATAGGACCCTTGTTATCTTAACCAAATGATAAATCAATGGTATCAGGAGACCATCCACAGAAGCTAGTTCCATTAACTGTGAACTATAATGAGCAAAAAGGTTTAAGTTTAACAACATTATTTCTCCCTACCTCCCCTTGCTGAGGTTTTGTTCACCTGCTTTCTTGTTTTAAGGCCTTGAGTAATGCATGTGCCAACATTTTCAAAAGTCAAGCCTGTAGCATTTAACCCACTTTTGAAAGGAGCACAATATCTACGAAAGAATCTCAGACACTACCTGCATATTTGTGAAGTCAAACATCATTCTACATTTGAAAATAATAAAAGTTTATAACACTGAATATTGTCTCCTTAGATGGTTGCTTTACTACTGGTAGTTGCTTCTCACACATCAGATATGACACATGAGAAGATGAAGGTGTCAGTTCTTCAAAGGAAAACTGGCAACTGAGATAAACCATGACTGAGCAAACTAGACAACAGCCCTTATCCTTTTCTACTTAACTCAGGATTAAGGCACCAAACAAATATTTTTCATGTGTTTTGCTATAGCTTTCAAAGCAGAATATTTTCCCTTCTCTTGTGAATTTGGTGCTTTTGAAAAATGTGAAAACAAAGCACAGGAAACAGTGTTTTCCCTTTAGCTCTTATTGTTACAATATGTTGTATTGGTTATTTTTTAACAAGTAGCATTGAAGAGTTTTAAATCAAGAAGAATGTCTTTGTGACTACAGCAAACTCACCTCTCTGTGAATAACATTTCATCAAATACTTTCTCATGGATTTAGGGTATCTCTAACATTCTTGTCCCTCTTCAGCTGGTGATGAAGTGATACACCCACAAAGGTGAAGTAGCTGGAGATGTTTGTTTCTAAGCAATTAGAACCAGATAAAAAAGATAACAGAGGGAGAAGAAAGATTTGAAAGCTGTATTCTGTTTCTGCTTCCTTGAACATGAAGGTCTATATTCCTCTTCTCCACAACTTTGTTTGTTTCCAAAAGAGAGGAAAGCAATTAAAAAGATGGAGATGTAAAAATGTTTTGCTGACATATTTGCATGGTGCATATCACAAAGATATTCAAACCCTCCTCCCCCCCCCCCCCAGCCCCATGTAAAATTCTGCCATATTTATCCTCTTTTCAGCTAACACTTGATAATATTATTATTATTATTATTTTTCCTAAATGCATAGTGAATATTTTAGGAGAGGTAAATTAAGAAAAATGATTGCTATTTATAATTTCAAATTGTTTAAGCATAAGCTAATTAGATCTTACAGTGTTTAATCCTTCCATAAGCATGAAAGCATCCACTGCTGATTAATTGCATCTCATAAACATTCACTTGTAGGTCTGAGTTAAAATATCAGAGAACGCAGTAAATATTTGTGATTTTAATTTTTTGAACATATATTCAATTCTCCTATAGGAACAACTAGAAGTCAAATATAAAATAAAATAAAATAAAATAAAATAAAATAAAATAAAATAAAATAAAATAAAATAAAATAAAATAAAATAAAATAAAATAAAATAAAATTGTATATGTTTAAAAATCTTTCAGAATATTTTCCTACTTATAACTTTTTTAAGTGGCATATTGAAAGTCTTTTACCTTTGGAATGTCTTCCAACTCTATGATCTACAAATTACTGAATAAAGGTAGGCTCATTTTTATATTTTAATGAAGTTTTGGTGTAGTGGCAGAAGACTGACACAACTGTAACTCTTTCACTTTAAGATAACGTATGGAATTGCTCAGATAAACTTCCTCCCTGTGCTGTTGTGGATTTAATCCTTCATGAACACCTGCAGGGTTTAGAGAATAGCCATTTATGTATACGTTCAGTTCTTAGACAAGCAATCTCTCCTAAGGTAATGGATTTTATTGCATGAACGCCATAATGTCTGAATTTAGCTGAGGTAAAGTTTATTTATTAGTAGGCATAAGACAAAAGAATAGCTTTTGCTGAGTTTAGTGATTTTACTGAGTAGTGAAAAGTAGTGAACACTACTCAAGAACAAAGCTGTTTGCTTAGCACAAAAAAAAAACAAAACATTTTTTTCCTTTTAGAATTAGCAAGCAGTATTTCTCAATCTTTTTCATTCAGTATGTGCTAATGAAAATGTAAGGTTTATACCCTACCTATAAAAGCTCTACACTACTTTGTCTTATTTGTTCTGGTGAAAAAAAAACTATCCTTCTGACAGTGTTATACATGAATCAATGATAATTCATTGGTATGGCAACAGTGATAAAGTCTCTATAGTCATGCTTTGTTTACATACAGTGAATCATTTTGTTATTACAGGTTAGAGTCTGTAAATATTGTAATAGAGTCTGGTGATATGATAAAAATGCAGAAACTGTTGCAGTCCTCCTCATGTCACAATATAAAATTGTGTGAAAAATAACAGTTAAAGGTCTGATTCTTTTGTTTGCTTGGTTGGTTGGTTGGTTTCCAATAGCATTTTTACACTCTCATTGGTTTCAGAGATTAAAAGTTACAAAGAAAGAAAATAATCATTGGAGGCTAAAATTGTAATTACAAAAATAGTAAATGTAATTATCTTACAGTATGCATTTTCTTTGAATAGTACAAACAATTTAAATTTACAGTAATTTTTATGTATGCTTACAATAAAATTTTCAAGAAAACTGGACATTAGGCATGATTATATTGGTTTCTGGATTAAAACAATTTTTCATATCAGAGTGAAAATTCAGTTGTCCAAAAGATTAATAGTTTCTCTAGAAAAAGCTCTAATGCTTCTGATACTTTCTCTGCCATCCACTGATAGTGATTTGCATTTTACCTGTTATTAGATCTACTTCTAAAAAGAGAATGGAATTATTATATGGAATTATTCTAACACCAAATGAAAAAAAAAAAAAATAACATTTATATGGCTTTCTTATTCTCTTTAATTACAGGGAGCATGGAAGGGTACATTAAATGTTTGAGTGACTATTACTGAAAATTTGGGATTGGACTTCTCATCATGAACAATATCACAGGTCACAATGATTTAAAATATCATAGTTTCATTGTGAATTGACTTATATGTGGACAGTCAGACTTCTGTTCAGAGGCTTCCTGTAGTAAAGAGCCTCCCTGTAGTAAAGCACAACTGCCTTTATATAATGGTTTTGATTGAGATACAGTTAATTTCATCATAGCAGCCTATATGATATGTTTTAGATTTGTGACCAAAAGAGTACTGATAACACACCAGTCACTGGTTTAGCTGCTACTGCACAGTGTCAAGGACTTATTTTTTTCCCTCTCCAACCTCAGCAAGTGGGCAAAAGGTTGTGAGGAGGACATGTGGGACAGCTGACCCAAACTGACCAAATACAATGTCGTGCCCCAAAACAAACAGGGAGGGGGACTGTTTTTTAGGGTTTATCTTTGCTAGGATTGGCTTGGTGCCAGTTGGCTTGAGGTGAGCTATTGCTTTTTGTATAAATTGTTTTTCTTTGCTTAGTTTTCTTTGTTTGATAAAAACCTATTAAACAGTTTTTATCTCAAACTACAGGTTTTCTTCTGATTCGCTCCCCTGGGGAGTAAGTGAGCTGCTGTGTGGTATTTAGCTTCTGAGGTTTACCCTTAACACTCAGCCCAAAATGCAACATAGTGATCACCCTGGAAAGCAGGATTCATGGTGAAGATGGTACATTTACAAAACATTTTTATGTGAACATTTCTGAAAACAAGATATCTGTAATCAAGAATGCTATCAGAGAACAGGGATGATGTTATAATGTCTTACATGCTATTACAGTATTTTGGAGCATACAATCAGCATAAAGCATGCTTATTGTCTCTATAGTCATTCTTAAGTTCAGGGAACAGTCTCCAGACAGAGCTTTCACATCTGTGCTACACATTTTACTGCCTTGTTTCCAAGGAACATTTGTAAAGAGGGAGACAAATATTGTCTATCTTTTCATACTACTTGCAATCATTGACAACAGAAGCTCAAAAAGGTCACTTCTGACACCGTTAGTTTGCTTGCTCTTGCAAAACTTTCTCTTGCAGATTTCATTTAATAAAATTGTTGTGAAAAAATGATGAAGAAATAGTTATTTTTCTGAGTTTTAATTTGGGATCAAGTGTGTGTAATGAGTAGAAGTGAAAATGAAGCAAATGAGAAAAGCATGCTTTTACATCTGGGCTGAATACAGTGCAAAGTGTTTGATGGGTATTGCTGGTGATATCATTCAATTTACTGGTTCCTTTCAAATTGGGAACCATCGCTGTAAAATGGCCTATGATGAAGTAGTATTTTCATTTTCTAAGAGACTAAAATACTTTAAGTGAAGGAATGATGAATAGTGAAAAACGTATCCTGGCTGAGGTTCTGGTCTCCATGTGGATGCTCAGTTTCTTTGAGAATGAAAGCTTGTTCATTAAAACCTTTATAAACAGAGAATGGGAATGAGTAGGAGTATATCTGTCTGAGCACTGACTTTGTTCCACGTGGAAGTTGCAGACTTTCCAACTTCTCGGTTGTAGAATTGTATAAAATATAAAATACAAAACTAACTGTACTTATCAAAATATGATCTTTATTGAAAGCGTTGTTCTTTATATATAATGATATATCAAGAATCTTATGTGATAAAATACTCATTTCTGTAGGCCTGAGGTACAGCTTAAATCTGTAGCTGATCACAAAGGTTTTCACTTGAAGACTGAAAGGATCTTACTGGTGTTTATATCTAGTTATGCTGAAAACTAACAGTTTAAGCTTCAGCTCTTTAACATGGCTGCACCTTTACTGATAATGATGCATTTAGTAGATGCATAGAAATACTAGCAGGAAGATATAACAGGTGAGTCATTTAGAAGAGTTTTGTACCTCTTAGACTGCATCTGAGGTATGCATAGAAATTGTGCAAAAAACAACCACTTTGCATACAATAGTTCATTTTTATATATTAGCAAAAATAGGTTTTCCATTTTATCCTTCCTCTTGCAGTTTTCTAGTGCTACAGAAATCTGCTGGTTTACTAATCAGCCTTTTCATTATATCTGAAGTACAGTAAAGCCTTAGGAACAAGCTAAAAAGTAGTCTACATTTTACAAGCCTGCATATAATAAAATGTGTGCAAAGAAGTGAGGATCTCTAGTACTAAGTAAAGATTTAGTAGCATGGACCTCAAATTTGCAAAGCAACACTGGATCTTGTGCCTCACCCAGCATACTTAAAGTTATCTTAGCCATTTATCTTCAGGGACATATTGTTAGCAGGAATGTGTTGTGCTCAAGTTTCACTAAAAAAAGCAGTGTGAAACCTGGTTAATTTGGAACGCCATTCCAAAAAAAAAAATAAAAATAAATGGAACTTTCAATTTTTATTTATGTATTTATCTACTTATTTACTTTAGGCCACTAAGAAATTTTTGAGGGGTTTTATTAACTTCCATTACTTTTTTTTTTTTTTTTAAATCATCACTTAACTTACATCCTGATTAAACATATTCCATGCCTTTCTAAATTATTCTTAATTACAAAAGCTGTTTCCATAGTTACAGTTTATGTGCTCATTTCATAGTAGACTTCTTTTCACTTACTCAGCTTATTCCATTTATCTACCTTATTTGTTATTTGAACTACATATAAACTTCAGGGCTGCTTATCATTTACAGCTTTTGGGAAGGAAAAAAATATATTAAGACAGAGATAAAACATGTTTAGTATGCAGCTAGCTCAATTACCAGGGAATATCATTTAGACTTCTCTCCTTAATAGAGATACAGGCCTTTGAAGAGAGTCTATAAGAAAATAAGCCAAAGAATCAATTAGATTCTCCTAGAATTCAATAAAATCCAATAAGCACCATTTAAAATGTGTAATAATTTTTAACTAACAACCATAATTTTTACTAGGTTTGCAAAATACAGATAAGTCTTGGAGACATTTAAAATATTTCTAAACAATTGTAATGCTTAAAGAAGTCTATTAATATTTTAATTAAAGTAGCAAAATATTGCATTTATTTCTATTATGCTTATTTTTTTTTTTTTACAAAGGGCAGATTTTATGGCTGTTACTCTGTTCTGTATATCACTTCAGATCCATTTCATGCCTCAGATGTATAACTAAATCACTTGTGCTAATCTTCCCTGAAATGGTGAACTGTACATACCATGGATTTTTTTTTTCTCCCTTGTAACAGAGATGACCTAACGGACTTTTTAAAAATGTAGAATAAATTATATGCAGGGTATTCTGGTCCTTGGAATTCAATACACACACACACACAAGTATCAGTTATACAATGTATCATACATGTATTTTGTTACGTGCTATTGGAAATGTCACTTGAGTTCTTTCCATTAAGGGATCATCTTCAGAAGTAGCAATTGAAAGTGAAATATTTCCCCTTCAGAGCTCCTACATAGAAAAGCTCCCACCCTTTTAGTGTAAAGTCACTCCTTTTTTTTTTTTTTTTTTTTTTTTTCACCTACTGTACAATAGCATATAATCTGAGAAAAAAAGTTAGCATTTTATACACTTTTATGCTCTCTCCTTCCCTCCACCCCCAGCTGTCTATAGTCCTGTTTTCATAAGTCCAGTGTCACACCAACATTTCCTTCAGGGTTACTGCTCAGCATGTGATTTTTGGTGTCAATAAATATCATCCATAGATATGTTTTTTCTTTGACCTATTGAGGGTAAAGGGACCCAGAGGTGTTGTTCTTGTCCTGGGCACATCACAGGAACCAATCTAAACCCTTTCACTTTCTTCCAGCTTGGCAAATTTGAGTCTCTGAAGTGCTTATCTATATCAGTAGCAAGTACCTACTACTCTATGGGCTCTTTTGGAGTTACATGCTCTAGAACTAAGGAAGACAATTTCTTTCTGTGCTGTCATATAATACAGTAAAATTATAGTGTTGAGACCTAAGTTCTTTTTATACACTATTCTCATCTGTGCAGTGTTAAAGAAGCACCCATTTTTAGAAGAGTGTCGGATATGAGAATGAACTGTTTATGAATAGTTTATGAATGTTTATGAATGAATAGTTTCAGCATGATGAGGGCACATCAGAGTAATTGGCCAGAGGTTTGTATATTTGCAGTGAGTGAATGCTTGGTATGCATTGGAATTGCTAGGAAGGTATAGAGTAATAACCTACATACACTGTAGGTATGGTGCATTCTTTGAAAATGTTACATGTACAGTGTAGCTGGAACATCTTGGAACATCTTTTCACTTTGAATGTGTGTAAGCTTTGTGTGTGGTGTGTAAGCTTTGTGTGTGTTGATGAAGTTATCACAAACAGACCAATGAAAACTTTAACACCAAAAAAACACAACTGGCAATTTAACAAAAATAAAACCAAACAAAAATCATCAAACAGACATGCTTAGAATAAATAGTATGTTGACCTCAAGAAATAACATTGCACATTTCTAAAATTTTTTTTCCTCTTCACTTTTCAGCATTCATACAATTAGTATTGTGTTATTAAGACTGGTTTTGGATGACTGTAGTAGAGAACTATTCTACCACTATGGCAAAAACCATACAGCCACAATTACAGAAAAGCTACCTGAAAAATGGGCTGTATCTGCCAAAATTCTTTAGGGTGTCTTGAAGTGTGAAGCCTATTGACCCTTACTAGAAATGACCTGGCAACTCACTTGTGAATAACACATTTATTCTAAGGCTGTGTGTAAAATCTTGCTTCATCCTCATTGTTACAGAGTCACTGAAAAACAACATTAAGGTTATTTACTTCCTGAGTTTGTATACATTAAATTCAACTTTTGCCACTCCCTGTTGTTCTATAGTACAATGCTGAACTAGTCAAGAATGGCATGAAAAATAGAAAAATGAAAGTGGCAAACTTTTAACAGTTCTCAGCCATTGTTAAATTATAGTTTATCATCCGTCTCATACTTGACTAAAAATAGACTTTGAAAACAATTTCTCACTATCCGTTATCTTAGTTTGAAAGTGGTATTTTTAGTAGACAGTTTTACTTGTCTCCTGAATACGAAAACAAGTTGGTGCTACACTTTCATAAATACACTGCTTAGATAAAGTGCTGAAATTACTTATATCCTCCAGTATATCTAAAGGATGATACTAAGGATGTCTCCAGTTCCACAGCTTAAGGAGAAAATTCTATATTTCACTCTTACTGCTCAGCCATTTAGAGGGGAGCTCCTGTGTCTTGAGACTTAGTCTTTAGGGAAGATGTAGACTGAATCTTTACCTTTAACAAATTGACAAAAATTTTTAGTTCCAAGTCAAACCTAGGCATAGTTAGACTGTCCTCAAGATGGGCCTGCAATTGAGATGCTAAATTATTTTTCATGGAATGAGGTAACTGCCCAAGTTCAAAAGGTTTTCACTACACACTGTAGACATAGCCATTATGCTGCTGTCTAAACTGTTTTGGTTTCCAGCATAGTAACAATACTTCATTTTCTTCTTTATTCAGACAGTCATCTATGCCACATTTATGATTTTTTTTTCTTCACTTTTTGGAGTACCTGGATTTTGCGTTAGGTACTTTGCTTTAGGTACTTTGCTTTAGATATACCAATGTCAAAAAATAAAGGAAAACCTTTATTTGGGGAGATAAGGGGAGATGGCCAATTTTATACAAGATGTGCCAAAAGCAATGAACAAAACTAGTGCATGCATATTTTGTTGTCACAGCATCAATGGCATTCTCAGAATTGCATGTTTGTTACCATATAGTGATTTTGTGTCAAATGTGAGACAGCTAATCTGATTTTTTAAGTCAAATGAGGAATTCTCATTGGTTGTGATGGTCTTTAAATGGCTTGCATGTCCAACTACACTTGTGATTAAGTCACAATAGGCCCATCTCCCTTTTCTTGAGCTCTGAAAAAGAAAGTAGAGCAGGTTTCTCCAAGGTACAAAAACAATTTAGAATTGTCTATGCTGTAGGAAAAAAAAAAAAAATACAAAAAAAAAGAATTACACATGAGGTTAAAGTTACATTTCTTCCTCCCTGAGCTTTAACTTCCAAATTCATTTTTCATATATTTTCAGTGTTTGAAAGACATATTGAATAGCCTGTGGAATAAAATTTAAGCACCACCCTCTTTATCTTTTCTAAATGTAGGTGACTCTGCATAATACAGTGGCTCTCTAAATTACCCTTAACCTTTCTTTTCTGTATATGTTAATAAAATACTCTTCTGCTCTCCATGGGTTCATATAATGGTGAGTGGTACACACATTATGGAGTATGCCAGTGGGTCACAAATTATTTATTTTGCTTAAATCGTGATTGAACATTTCCTTCTATTGACTTTCTATGAGACTCTTTGATTGGCAGAATGCAAGCTATATGAATCAAATGGTTCCTTAAATTAAGGTAACGTAAGGAAAGATAATCTATCAAATGGAATATTCACTTTAAATCCATCAGAACTTAAACAGCTGAAGAGTATTCTTCAGCTGACTTTTGTACTGTTCTAAAAAGCCTTGGATTTGATACTGATTTCCATGCACAATAATGAACTGTAGTTCTTTCAATTTATTTATTTTTTTTCCCCTGATTCAGAGTCAAAATTTTGAATATTTCTTGTGTGATATACATTTATTAAGGGAGGATCTAACATCTTGAAATATTTAGATTGGATCTATAAATTGTGAGCTTTCCACCTTCTTTTCACTACCATTTTTATGTACATGTAAAATGTCTGGATATTTAGCTGGTATAATAAACCTGAAAAGGAGACTGGACTAGAAAAAGTAGCAATAGCATATTCTAAATTTAATACAGTAGATGATACTGTATTTAGCATAGCTAGCAAAAGAAATCCTTGCTCATCCTAGCAAAAGATACCAAAAAGCTCTTCCAAATACACCTGGAAATGACTTATTTGTTTAGAAATTTGGTTATTTACTAATATAATGGATTGTTACTATTTATCTGTTTTATAGGAAAACATTAAGCATTTCTGTTGTGAAGCAAGAGTCCAGTAAATGAGCTTCACTATAAGTCTGGGACAACCAAATACTCACATCCTCATGAAAAACACAATCCATAGTTAAGCAAAAAGTTTTATTTGGTAATTAGTAAGGAAAAAGTGGAACATTTGTTCTTAAAGTATAAATAAGATGTAAAGAGAATCAAAGGTTATTCCTTGCTTGTTTGAAGGTAGGATTTTACTTCTCTAGATGTTTGAGTATTTATTGCTTCAACCCTTTTGTACACATGGATAGATATAAAATTTCACTCTCTTCTCCAGTCAATGGTTGATTTCATCAGGAGTAGAATTAAAACACTGTGTAGAACTTCAGAAAATCTCAGCTTCAAAGTGTGCCACTAAAGACTACGGCGGGTTTCTTATTTAGTCAAGCTTTGGGTCAGGTTTTAATTAGAGAGTCACAAAGATAGACAACCTATCCTTCCAGAAAGTTCCATCTATCTTGTGTCACATACATCACATTTCCTTGACAGAGGTCACCCCTCTTACAACAACCTGTCTCCTTCTTTCCACCTCACACATTGTCCTCTGTCTTCTGCCACCAATTATCCCTCTTCCTGACCCATTCATTTCTAGGCTTCCACACTTGCTGGTTGCAGCTGCTGCTCCATCCAGCTCTTACAGTTCACCAATTTCATCTCTTCTTTCTCTAGTTACTTGAATGAGTTTCACAGAATCACAGAATCACAGAATCTCTAGGTTGGAAGAGACCTCAAGATCATCGAGTCCAACCTCTGACCTAACACTAACAGTCCCCACTAAACCATATCCCTAAGCTCTACATCTAAACGTCTTTTGAAGACTTCCAGGGATGGTGACTCCACCACCTCCCTGGGCAGCCCGTTCCAGTGCCTCACAACCCTTTCAGTAAAGAAATTCTTCCTAACATCTAACCTAAAACTCCCCTGGCGTAACTTTAGCCCATTCCCCCTCGTCCTGTCACCAGGCACATGGGAGAACAGGCCAACCCCCACCTCACTACAGCCTCCTTTAATGTACTTATACAGAGCAATAAGGTCACCCCTGAGCCTCCTCTTCTCTAGGCTGAACAAGCCCAGCTCCCTCAGCCGCTCCTCGTAGGACTTGCTCTCCAGGCCCCTCACCAGCTTCGTCGCCCTTCTCTGGACCCGCTCAAGCACCTCGATGTCCTTCTTGTAGCGAGGGGCCCAAAACTGAACACAGTACTCGAGGTGCAGCCTCACCAGAGCCGAGTACAGGGGGACGATCACCTCCCTAGCCCTGCTGGTCACACTGTTTCTGATACAAGCCAGGATGCTGTTGGCCTTCTTGGCCACCTGAGCACACTGCTGGCTCATATTCAGCCGACTGTCCACCATCACTCCCAGGTCCTTCTCTGCCTGGCAGCTCTCCAACCATTCCTCTCCCAGCCTGTAGCTCTGCTTGGGGTTATTGCGCCCCAGGTGCAGGACCCGGCACTTGGCCTTGTTGAACTTCATGCAGTTGACCTCAGCCCATCGGTGCAGCCTATCCAGATCCTCCTGCAGAGCCTTCCTACCCTCGAGCAGATCGACACACGCACCTAACTTGGTGTCATCTGCGAACTTACTGAGGGTGCACTCAATGCCGTCATCCAGATCATTGATGAGTTCTGATTAAGGGGCACTTATTTAATGCATCTTAATTTAAGCTCCAGTGTGGTCCTCAAAAGGCACTGCAAAAGTAGTGCTACATGCCTCCTTCCTGTCCTGTCCTGGAATGTATGGGGTCACATGATTGATTCAATAGACCTCTTGGACTATTCTATTATCTGGAAAAACAGAACAAGCTCAGCAAAGGGACTTTTCAGTGAATCTTGGTTTATGAGCTCCAGAAAGTCTCTAGAGTTTTGAAATGTACTTTTTTACATAAATATTTTTGATTTCAGATTAGGTGAATTCACATTCAAAGGCTACACTTCAGTTCCAATGCCAAAGATCAGATATTTTTTTCCAACAGAATTCACCAGAGTTCTTTCAGTATTTGTCAAACTCTGCCCCCCTCCTCCCCAAATTGTTCTGAAAACAGACATGAATTCTGACAGACTGCTAAAAAAGATGAATGCTTTTCCTTTTTTCCAAGATCTAAAATAAATAAATAAATAATAATCAATTTGATGATATGAACAGGATGACAGAAGTCTAGCAAAGTCACTAGCAAATGAAAACAAAACTCTGTAACTAAAAGCGTTAGACAATGCTAATAGTTCAGTGACTCAGCTGTGAAATTATTATTCTACTGCTCTTGGAAATATATTTGGACTCCTTTTTGAAAATCTATACAATATCTGCTGTTTTATAGCCACATCATATTTTCCAACTTTCTCTTATGATATTTTTTTTATTTCTTTCCAAGAATAAAAGCACATATTCTTTTTCCAATTCTATAAGTTCAAATTATATAAAAAGGAAATTCATGTCAACAAGCTGATGCACAATACCATGCTTCTGCCTCAGATCATATGCACTTTTCTGTTAACAGACACTGAACTGTCTTACTATGCTACTTGCTAAGAAAAAAAGTGACAGATTGATTCAACTGGATATCATTGAAGGTGAAATATTACTTTAAGAGGCTAAAGAATTCATATACTCTTATATGAGTTGCAAACTCATATAATTACAAACTGCCTTCTCCCTGTTCATAGAATCATAGAATCACAGAATCATAGAATATCCTGAGTTGGAAGGGACCCTTAAGGATCATCAAGTCCAACTCTTGACACCGCACAGGTCTACCCAAGTTCAGACCATGTGACTAAGCGCACAGTCCAATCTCTTCTTAAATTCAGTCAGGCTCGGTGCAGTGACCACTTCCCTGGGGAGCCTGTTCCAGTGTGCAACTACTCTCTCTGTGAAGAACCCCTTCCTGATGTCCAGCCTAAACTTCCCCTGCCTCAGCTTAACTCCATTCCCGCGGGTCCTGTCGCTGGTGTTAATGGAGAAAAGGTCTCCTGCCTCTCGACACCCCCTTACGAGGAAGTTGTAGACGGCGATGAGGTCTCCCCTCAGCCTCCTCTTCTCCAGGCTGAACAGGCCCAGTGCCCTCAGCCGTTCCTCGTACGTCTTCCCCTCCAGGCCTTTCACCATCTTCGTAGCCCTCCTCTGGACACTCTCCAACAGTTTCATGTCCTTTTTATACTGTGGTGCCCAGAACTGCACACAGTACTCGAGGTGAGGCCGCACCAGCGCAGAGTAGAGTGGGACAATCACCTCCCTCGACCTACTAGCGATGCCGTGCTTGATGCACCCCAGGATACGGTTGGCCCTCCTGGCTGCCAGGGCACACTGCTGGCTCATATTGAACTTGCTGTTCCAGTGTATAAAGATCAAAATAGAGACTTGGTGTCAAAGCAACTATGGTTAAAGTTCATGTCAAGGAAAGAAACTTTCCCTCTTCAAACTTTATCTGCTTCAGAGTGATGGTTGTAACCTTCATTGCATTTAACTGCAGGTCTTTCAAATTCAGTTGACAAAACTGACATCAAATTGACAAAGAGAGTACTTAATTTATTTTGAGATGGAAGGTTTTTTTGTGTGTGTGTGTGTGTTTTTTTTTGTTTTTGTTTTTTTCTCCTTGGTCTTATTGGAAAGAAATACTTCATGCTAAACAATCTCATAAATTCACTTTGCCCTATTCATCTTTTGCTATAATATTTTAAGGGAACTGACATTTAAGGAGTTGTCTTAACTGCCAGCAAAGATGGATTAGTTCAGAATGTACGTTGAGCAATTAATTTATAAAGGACTGTCAGTATCACTGAAGAAAGTTGACTATAATCCAGTGAGGTTATATTCCTAGTATTAACTATACTATGATGAAATGTCATATTCTTAGCACATTAAGTTTCAGGTATCATTCAACACAATTGTGCTTTTTCCTAACAATTATGAAGATGGTCATAGGCCTTCAAGGTATAACTATAGATCTTCTTAAATGTATAATATATGGAAGAAAGAAGTGGGAATATACAACTTCATTAAGGTTGCAGCAACTTCTCCTGTTTAGAGAAAGGATGGGTCTAAGCCAGAAAGAACAATAAGAACAAACCACGGAATCTCATACATACACAGGAAAATCTGTCTGTAGTTTTATTCTGCTATGCAAAACAGAAGTGTGACATTACTTCTATTTGAGTGGCCTGTACTGTAATTTGTGTGCTGTTTGATAAGCTTAACCCTGAAAGCTGAAATAAACAGAAATCATATTTAAAGTTTTGCCTTCTCAGGTGTATGTGAAAGTTAAAGTACAATCTCAACCACATTATACTTTTAGAACTGCCCACAAAAGTCACATAAGTCTTAAAGTATTTCATAAATTTTTAAGAATCTATTATTAAGAAACTATGCATGAAACTATTCATTTATGCTGCTTTGGCTTACTCATGATAATCAAACTATATTTATTGACTCTATGGTCTTCAGCCACACTAAATAAAATGTTTATGTAAAATCTCATGGTTTAAATGACTAGTGAAAACTCATTAAGAAGCTTGCAACATCATCCATTCTTCGTGAATACAGATGTTTTGAAAAATGTGTTACTTGACAGGAGGAGTTATGTATTGGGTGAGGGGTAGAGATGTTTAAACTTCCTTTGACTTAGAAGCTTCCTACTCATCCTTAGAAGCTGCCATTTTTTCCCATGAAAATAAAATAAAATCCTACTTCCCAACTTGCATGACTTTTAAACTTTGTTATGGACAGCCAAAAACAGCCTGAAAGTGATCATTTTATAACTGGTTCTTTCTTGTTGCACATCTCTTCTAATAAATACATTGAAATTACATCAAAGTTTCCTTGTTTAGTGAAAATGACTGTTTTGTTATAACATTATTAAAGAGAAAACTCTTGCTGGAGAAAAATTACTGTTTCAGATTCTGAACAGCCAAGGAATGACACAAATGCAATAGTAAGAAGTTAATGAGGGCAATACAGAACCAAGTTCCATTGAAAAGAATTGAAGTGCTAAGCTTGCTTAATCTTACTTTGTCAACAGAATAGACGCTCTTCTTTACTATTAAATAGCTGTACTGTTTTTCGTGATGTCTCTGATGTCCTATTTTCAAGTTTTTCAGGAAAAAATGCCAGATGGGAGAGTATTTTAAAGTCTTTTTGCTTAAATTGTTGAAGTTAGAGGACTAGATACTTTACTGTGTGGAGTATTCTTTTCATGTTAGTTGTCTTGTAGGGGGTTTATTTGGCATGCTAGGACAAACCAAGCAAGTAGCTAGTTTACAATAATGGCAAGGAGGCTTTGTGAATGAAATGGTGAAATCCATTTAACTACTGTTTCTGGTATGTATTTTGAATCTTAATTGTTGTATTGGCTAATTATTTCCCTTCCCCTCCCACAGTCTTCCTTGCTCATTCATACACTTCTTGTTATTTACGATTTGCTTACAACCTGCGGTATTATTAAAAGCTATGATCTATGAAGGGAGATTGAGCAGCAGGCTAAATTTCTTCACTGCAAGAAGTACAAAGTCATTTAATTACATGTTATACTTTTCCACCTAACTGTTCTGCTTTCCATGCAGAAAAAGAAAAGGTTATTGCATTCTGTAATGGAATACAATTCATTACTGGCCAACAGGACACCCTATCTACCACAGAGAAACATATTTTTTATAAAACATTGCATTTTTAAGCTGACAAAATCAGACTCTTTTTGGAATAGCATCATGCGATGCAAAAGAAAGTCTGTATTGATGAATTTTTACGCAGTTGTGGTTTAA
Source organism: Anas platyrhynchos (assembly GCF_047663525.1). Classification (NCBI taxonomy): domain Eukaryota; kingdom Metazoa; phylum Chordata; class Aves; order Anseriformes; family Anatidae; genus Anas; species Anas platyrhynchos. The sequence goes on along the minus strand of NC_092588.1, from coordinate 87,230,256 downwards.
CCCCAATAGGCAGCCAAGAACCAGCCAGCCACTCTCTCACTCTCCCTCCTCAACAAAACAGGCAGAAAATATGATGAAACAGCTCATAAGCTGAGATAAAGACAGGGAAATCACTCACCAATTACCATCACAGGTAAAACACACTCAGCTTAGTGAAGATGAATTTAACCTGTTACCAATTAATAACAGAAGAGAACAGTGAGAACTAAAAGCAAACTCAAAACATCTTTTTCCCATCCACCTTCTTCTACCTCCTCTCCTCAGGCAGTGCAGGGGGATGGGGACTGGGGGCTATGATCAGTCCATAAAACTTCATATCTGCTGTTCCTTCCTCCTTATGCTCTTTCCTTGCTCCAGTGTGAGGTCCCTCTCATGGAATGCAGTTCTTTACAAACTGACCCTATGTGGGCTTTCCATAGGCTGCAGTTCTTCAAGAACTGTTCCATCATGGGTTAGTACCAGGGGTGCAGTCCTACAAGAATGGACTACTCCAGCATGGGTCCCTCACAAGCTGCAATTCCTATGAGACCACCAATCCTGTGTGAGCTCCACTCTGTGGGCTGGGCTGGAGTTCTGGACTAGACTATGGTTCTCTATGGGTTGTAGCCTCCTTCAGACCATATCTCCCTGCTCCATCATGGGATCCTCCATGAGCTGTAGCATGGAAATCTGATCCACTGTGGTACCCCAAAAACTGCAGGGGGACAGCCTGCTCCACCATGGGCATCTCCAGAGGCCACAGGGGAACTTATTCTCCAGCACCTGGTGCACCTCCTTCCCATCCTTCTTCACTGACCTTAGTGTATACAGGGCTCTTTCTCTCACATTTTCTCAGTCCTCTCTCCCAGTTGATGCATGGCATTTTCACCCTTTCTTAAATCTGCTCTCATAGAGGTGCAACCAACATCACTCAATGCCTCAACTTTGGCCAGCAATGTGTCCATTTTGGAGGTGGCTGGAAATGGCTCTTATCTAAACATAGGGCAGCTTCTAGACTTTTCACAGAGAGGCCAGTTCTGCAGTCCCCTGCCTGCCAAAACTTGCCTTATAAACCCGATACAGCAGTGCACACATGTTGAATGCAGCACAGTTGGGTCTCAGAATAGATAGAACCTAGTAGGCTACCATCATCAAACTACTTCAAAATTCACCTTCAACACAGTAATGTTAAATTGTCAGTTTATTGATGCTGTCAGTTGCTTGCACAGGTAAGAAGTAAGAAGTCCAGTGAAATGTACCACCTTTTTTTTTCAGTCTCAGTTCTGCAGAGAACTCTGGAAACACACCTGTCAACGTTAAATTATTTCTGGCAATCTGAACCTACAAAGAGCAAATACATGCCAAGGTTCTTTCTGTCATTAAGAAATTCTCCATGCTGCTGTTGACTGTGCAGTCTGACACACCTCTCCTGACTTTGAAGAAAGTTCAGGAATGAGAATCATAGTAGCTGTGGTGCAGAAAGTCTGAGGCTAAATTGCCCAGGATGTATGTTCATACAGCCATAGCCAAACTACTTATAACATTTGAGCCAGCTGGTTTATAGTAAATTCTGATATCTGTGCTACAAATAAAATTGCCAAGTGAGGCCATTAAGCTATGACAAGCTGCTCATTAAAGCAGTCATTTACATTAAAGACTGATGAATTTACATGATTTTTTTTTTTTTTTTGGTGCAATTCTACTTAGAACTGTATTTTTTTCCTAGTTAGTACAGTTGAAAGCAAAGCCTAAGCTATGTGAATTTTTTAAGGGAAAAACAAAACAAACAAACAAAAAATGATTTCGAAAATTCCAAATACATATGTAATGTCATTTGCAAATTACCCTACTCTCTCTACCTAGAGACTTTACCAGCATACATTCAATGCATGGATATAAGTAGCATTTCATTGAGTGATTTACAGTTTCCATTATTTGACAGTTTATCTGTTACTGCAAAAGACATCTTTTCTGAATAGTCCATAACTATACTGATGAAAAACTGATTCTGTTTTAAGGGTGTAAAAAGTACTTTATGGATGTTTAGCAAGTGGGATGGGGGTTGACTTTTTCAGGTAGATTGAAGACAAATAGAGATTTATTTCTTATGACACTGACCTTATTGTTTGTCTGTTTGCTATATGATTATTATTTTATATATATATATTTTAACTGCAACATTTTCTGTGTTATCTGCAGGGATTGTTTTTTTGTTTGTTTGTTTTTGTTTTGTTTTTAATTCCTTGGCCATATATTCTAGTGTTGAGGTTCTACTTTTTAACCTCATTTAACCTCATAACATATTAACCTCAGAAAAATAAAATAGCTTAAAGATAGTTATAAATCCTAATTTTATAGCACTGATACTATATATATACTATATATAGCTTTTCAGTATTGGAAGTTTTTTTTTTTTTTTTTTTTTTTTTTTGTTAGTAATGTTTTATTTAGGGCTGTTTTAGGGCTATTTCATCACATCGTATTTGAATCTAATGCCCTTTAAAAAACTTCTGTTTACATACAAATGAATTTTCATTTTATTTTATTTATTTTATTTTAGAGGATATTTTTCATTACCTGGGTGTGCAAAAAAATTGGTATATTACCTTTTAATATGTGATTAACTAATGTACTGCTTGAGGTGTATATAACCAGGTGGATCCTGCTATTGATACAAGAGTAAAAAAATGTTATTTTTTTGTGCTCATGTCCAAAGTATCTGGAAAGATTAAGGATTTCTTTCTAACTTATCTTTCTAACATACCTTTCTTCCAGTGTTTCTATTGTTGCTTTTCTGCTATTGATTCCTGATAGAGTGTACTTGAAGGGAGGGACTGTTTTTATTTTCCCCAGGTTTCTTGATTCTCTCTTAAGTGGCAAACACCTGTTTTTAAGCAAGGTTTTGAAAGGTGATGAAATTTTTTGATAGCTGTTACTGGAATGCAGCTTGTTCTTGAATTAAAGTGTTACTTTTATATATATATATTATTCTTATTATTTTTTGTTGTTGTTTATTATGTTACTTGTAATACGAAGGTATTTCTTTCACAGTTACACAGAATAGTTAAATTTATCAGTTTCTTTCTTTCTTTCTTTCTTTCTTTCTTTCTTTCTTTCTTTCTTTCTTTCTTTCTTTCTTTCATGAGAGTGAGAATTATTGAGCCAGGTAACCTGATATGGAGGCAGATGTGTATTTTAAGTTGTTCACAGCTTTTCTTTTTTTTTTTTTTGGTGCTGAACATTTCAAGCACGAAAGACTGATTTTCCATGAAGATATTATATGAAAGTCCTTGTTCAAGATTCACTTATGTTCTGGCAAGAGCTGTGTTTGGCAGTGATATATGGATACAGTTGAGTAAACTGCATCCAGTGTGAGAGGTGAGTAAAATATGGTGTCTGAGTGTAAATGCCTGTTGTACCTCCACTCAGTCAGCTCTGTTTTTATAGGCAGAAGAGATCTCTATAATTCCTTTGTTGGTTGCACAAAATTTCTTCCACATCTTTGGTCATCTCTTTTTGCTCTTCTCTTAATTTTATCCACTCTGCCATAACCTTCCAAAACTGAAAGATATAATATCAAAACTACATACATTTTAAGAGCGGGAGACACCAAGAATTAAGATAGTCCATAATGACATTCTATCCCTTACAAAGTTCCTTCCTAATCATCCCTAAAGTCTGATTTGCTTTTTAGACTTCTACAAGACTCTGAACTGATGTTTCTTTATCTGTCACGATCCTAAAATCTTTTCCCTGAATGTCAAGGGCTAGCTCAGATAGCATAATTTTGTTAAGGTAGCATTGTTATTGTTGTTATTATTATTATTAATTATTATTATTATTATTATTTTGTGTGTGTGCGTGTGGGAATCTCTATACATTTATCTATGTTATATTCAGTTTCCTACAGAATCTTGAAGTCCTCTGCAATTCTTCACAGATGGCTGTTATTTTTAATCTTCTGAATTGTTTTGCATTATCAAAAATTGTTGAGATCTCACTCTTCTCCTTTCTCAGTTTGTTTACCAGTCCAGTAAACAAACACAGCACCGGTCCCAGCACAAATCCCCAAGCAACCTCACTGGTGATCAAGTCCTTTGTGAAAACAGATAATTTGCTTTTACTTCCTGTCTTTTCACCAAGCATTTTTCCATTCAAGATCATTTTCACCAATTATTTATCCATGTAAGGATCTTTTCCTCCTGTGCCCTAGACACCTTATTTCCTGAAGAGCTCTTAGTGAAAGCTTTCAAAAAAGCTTTACAAATCCAGGATGCTTCAATTATTTTGATCTGCATTATTCATAGGTTTGCAAATTTCAGCAAAATCCAGTGTACCTATGATACATTATTTTCTTTTAAAACAAAAATTTGTTGTTTATATCATCATATTTAGACAGGTGTCCACACCTCTGTACTTCATTATACTTCTTACAGTGATAGTAGAATGTGAATGTCAGGCTTACAAACCTCTAGCTTCTTGTATCTCCTGCTATTTTGCAGTCCTCCCCTAATAAAGCAGTTTCAGGGAAGAGGCTAGTAGTTTAGCTATTTCATATTTCAGTTTTTCATTTTCATTTTTCATTTCATTTATTTAATTTTGCAGTGATTGCCATCTGGCCTTCGCAGTTTGTTTCCTTTGATTTATTAATTTGTTCCATAACCTCTCCTTCTACCATTTGATCTTCTGTTCTGCTCCCTGCACATAAGGAAAAGAACCACTCCAAGCTCAACAATTAATACACCAAATTTGTTTTGTTTTTCTGCAATTCATTCTTCTCTTAGACAGCAAATTTTATACTGAGGTCATTTACTCTTCCTATGAACTGTGTAGCACCATTAGCCTACTATGGCAACTATAAAATATGTGAACCTGCCTAGAAATAGAGGAGACTTTTGAAGGCCTTTGACATTTTATACTGGGTTTATGTAAGCACCCAGTAAGGCTTTGTCAACAATATGTACCTTTAATCTCTCCACAATCACATAGTGTCATTAGTCCTTTTTATTTAAGGGAGAACATTAAGATTCTATGTAGAGAGGGAAAATAAGAGATTTATTTCACATATCAGAATTCATATGCTAAACATTTTGTAATCATGTCAAATACTAGGAATGTATACTGCATGTAAATCTACTAATGAAATTGTTAAACTTAGTCATGCCATTAGTTATCAGGAAGGATATCTTGAAGGTTGTGTAACATCATATATTGGAGAAATAAAAAGTTTTCAAACAGAGAAGTGATCTGTGCTTCCTTTTACTGTTTTTTTTTGTTTTGTTTTGTTTTGTTTTTAATTATTTTTTTTTTATTTCTTTCTCCCAAATGTGGAAAATTTTTGAAGAAAGGATAAAAATACCTTTAAAAAGGAATATTGATGACAAATGTCTCCACTAATTTCCTTAAGTGATGTTCTGTATTTGAAAGTGAAATTAAAAGGAATTAGGCAAGAAGACTAACATAAAGTTGAAATAAAATAAAAGCATACAAAAAAAAAATGTAGAAAAAAAATATATTTTAGGTATGTAAGCCTTTTTTTTTTTTTTAAATCAGCTTTAGTCCTAAGTGATGTTGTTTGTTTGCTTGTTGTTGTTTTCTCCTTAACTGCAGTGCTCTTTGCTGTGCATTTGATGTTTTAAGTGTGTTCTCTGCCCATTTACATGAAGTAGTTGCATTGAAATATTTGGTACTGACAAGTTTGAGTGGCATGGTAGGAAAAGTTATTTCCTCTTGCAATCTTACCATTTTTTTACAATGATATAGAAAGACTGCATCTCATAAGAAATGTCCAAAGTTCATATTCAAGATAATATAAGACTGTGAAATCTTCATTCATTTATAATGTAGTACACCTCAACCATAAATATTAAGTATGGACTTGTTGTAGATTAACCCTGGTAGACAGCAAAGACCCACACAACCATTTTCACCCTCTTGTGATGGGGAACAGAACTGGAAAGGTAGACTTGTAAGAACTCACAGGTTGAAATAAAGACAGTTTGTAAGGTAAAGTAAAAGCTGCACACATAAGGTAAATAAAACAAGGGACTCATTCACTACTTCCCATTAGCAGACAGGTGTTCAGCCACTTTCTTGGAAAGCAGGGCTCAACGTGTGTTAACAGTTTCTTGGGAAGACAAATGCCATCACTCCCAATGTCGCCCCTTCTTCTTTTCCCCAGTTTTTATTGCTCAGCTTAACATTATTAAAGAGTTATGAGCTGTCGAAGTATTTAGTCATTTAGAGTATTTAGGTCTAATATTACCTCCATTTGTCTCTCTTCTCTGCTATACAGATTCCTCTGGATGGATTCACCTCTGATTCCTGGTAGCTTCTCTTCAATTGTATATGATAGGTCAACAACTGGCTGAAGATTTTCTAGTAATTTTTTGTTCATAAATTGACTTATTTTAATAAAAATTATACCTATGTCATGTTACTAACCAGTTCATCATTAGGTTCTCTTCTAAAGCAGTCTTTTTATTTAAAGTTTGTTAACATCATGTTAACATCATTAGATGATCTTTAAGGTCACTTTCAGCCCAAACCATTCTATGAGTCTCTATATATTCTATGCTAGCTAGAAACTTGATTTGAAACAATGCAAAATTGCTCAGAGTTAAAATGACGTAGAGAAATGGCTGAAATAAAGCTGAGAACAACACTAAAACAGTCAGACTTTAATGATAAGTCAGGTCTAATATTTTTAGACAATACTTGTTTGTGAATACCTCTTCCCTCATCATCCCCCCCCCCCCCCAAAAAAAAAAAAAGGTAATGATTTCAGATAATTGTGTTGAAGGTAATGATTTCAGATATTTGTGTTGTTATATATATTATATATATATATATATATATATATATATATATATATATAAAAGTTATGATTACAGCAGTATTCTCATAATAAATTAGTCACTGTGGGATCTTAGGTCATTTTCAAAGATAATCTTTTTTAAGTTTAAATTTTACTGATTCAGTTGAATTCTGTTAAAGATAGTAAACACTTCCACATGGACTTCATTTTATCACTGGATCAAGATCTTAAGAACACTCACTATGGAAACTGTAGCAATGAATCTAATGATGTCTACAAAAGGTACCAATAAACTAGCAACAGCTCCTCAAACTTATTTCCTATGTACATTGCCAAAAAGCAGACTTATTCTATGAATCTTTTTTTTGTCTGTAGTCCTACAAAAGTGACATACTTAGTTGATTTCATGTAACAAATACATGCATGGAATTTAACCATGCCAGTGATATTTTCTGTTGATCAATACCCAGACTTTGGCAAGAAAATTTGGGCTTCAAGCAGTGAAAATAAGTATGACCTACCTCAGCTGCCATTTAAAACCTAGATTCCCTGGTACACATTGATGTTCTCAACACCAAAGTTTTCCTCAGGATTTCTAGTTCATAGCAGGTCACCTCTCAGATATGTGATGTGTTTACAGATTGAAAGGTTGAAGCTAATCAGATACAGCACTACAAAAGGTCCTGCAAAGTCACCATTGCAAGTGGTCTTTGCAGTGCCATTACTATGTGATCTGTACAGATTGTTAGGGTGCGTGCAGAGGCAATGAAGAACACCAAGAAAACTACATAATTCCATATCCTGAAAGTACTTCTTTGCTGACAATATTGTGCTATGGACTCTTAATCACAGGAGCAATTAGCAAAAGGTCAAAATATTGGCAATAGAAGTATTTTCAATTCAAAGGAGAAACCGTCAGGAATTAAGAACTAACTAATTTAGAAAAATAAAAACAAGAGATGGCATAACATGTCTCTAAAAGGTAGGTGGTAGATGGTAGATCTTTCTCTCAAGAGAAAGATGTCATTCTCTGGATGATTTTCAGGCAAGGGATTGGGTACATCCCTTTAAAGCCAGGAAGAACAATGTTGGTGATCTGACTTTATCTCTCAAACAGTGTATGTAGTAAAATCCTCATATATTATGATAAAACTATGGAGAAAATTATTCTGGGAGTTGCTGAAAAACACTTCAAGGACAATATGGTCATTGGTCACAGCCAACATAGGTTTGTAAAAAGAAGGTTCTGTTTAATGAAATTAATTTCCTTTTATGACAAGGTAATTTTGATCATTTCCTCTACTTGCAAAAGAAGTCAGCAAAATTACAGTCTTTATAGTAAGTGCTGTATAGAATTTTCATTTTCTATGATAATATATAGGCATAGCAACTCATCTGTCCATTAATGATGGAAATAAAGTATGAGTGTCAAACGAATGCTTTGTTCTCTACTAATTAAAAATTTATAGATAATTACTGTTAGCGTTAGGTCAGAGGTTGGACTCGATGATCTTGAGGTCTCTTCCAACCTAGAAATTCTGTGATTCTGTGTGATTCTGTGAATTGCTGACAAACCACTTAAGTGCAGTTTTGTTTAGATGGAATTTAAAAGAATTTCACCAAAGGTTGATTTGCAACAATAGGAAGAATATCATAGAAACAAGTGGAAAAAGCTCTTGGTAGTCTTAAGACTCTTAGTAGTCTTAAAAAAAATGTATTTTGGGTCCTGGGAATAAATATAATTAATTCAATAGGTGTATCCAGTTTAAGACTAGAGCGAGTCTTTTGGAATCTCCCATAAAGAATTGGAATATTTTAAGATTTTTATAATTCTCTTAAAATAGTAAATGTAGATTAATGCTAATTTATGGTACTTTGGCATCACTGTATGACAAACAATAATAGGAACAATTTTCAAATTAATTCAGATTCTGATTTCTGTTTCTCTTTTCCTTTAAGGAAAAATGTTGAGAACAACATTGTATTGTGCTGCTAAGTGAAAAAAAATGATTGAATTGTCCCACTCCTGATTTGCAAGGCTTGGCTGTGAAGCTGTTCTATAATTTTTGTAAAGTATTTTGTAGCTTCCACTGCAACTACTCAGATATCAGATATTTAGATTTAAAGAACTTTATTCAGGGAGGTTCCCAGTCATTAAATATTAACCAAATGCTTAAAATACAGTCTTCTGGTCAAAACAATTTTACTTCCTCTATTATATTAACTTATTCGGTCTCTGTGGACCTTTGTATATCATCTACAGAAGAGAGTTTAAGACTATTATTATTCCACTTTATCTTCCTGACAGTTCAGAGTAGGGATTAAAAGAACATATGAAGTGGAAAGCATCTTTAGATTCTAGTTTCCAGGCAATGAGTCTTATATTCCATTTCTCAAATGAAGCAAGTTCCTAAAAGCACTTTAGCTTTCTGCACATTTCCTACTCCTGTCTTCCTGTAAATATTCCTTAATTGTGTTGCTCTAATGGGTAGAATTGTTGTCAGGCCTGTCATTCCTTATGAACAGTTGTGGATTCATTTAGTCCTAGTGTCTTGTCGTGGTTCCACTCGAGTGGGCAGCTGAGCTCCACCACAGCCGCTTTCTCATTCCCCCTCCTCAAAGAGGAATGGGGAGAAAATATGTGAAAAGGGTTCAAGGGTTGAGATAAGGATGAGAAAATCACGCAATAATTATTGTAACGGGCAAAACAGACTCAGCATAAGAAGATAGTAAGATTTATTGCTCATTACTAACAAGCTAGAGAAGTGAGAAACAAAGGAAAGAAACCAAAAGCACCTTCCCCCCCATCCACCCTCTTCCACCTCCTCCCCCCGAGCGGCATGGGGGAATGGGGGTTATGGTCAGTCTACAGCACTTCTTCTCTGCTGCTCCTTCTCGGTCACTCTCGTCCCCTGTGCTGTGGGGTCCCACCCACGGGGTACAGTCCTTGATGAACTGATCCGTCATGGCCTTCCCACAGGCAGCATCTCTTCCAGAACTGCTCCAGATATGGGTCCGTACCATGGGGTCCATCCCTCAGGAGGGACTGCTCCAACCTGGTTCCCCCATGGGCAGCAGCTCCTGCCAGGTCACCTGCTCCTGTGTGGTCTCCTCTCCACGGGCTACAGGTCCGGCCCGGAATCTGCTCCAGCAGGGGTCTTCCACAGGCGGCAGCCTCCGTCGGTGCAGGGCCACCTGCTCCACCGTGGTCTCCTCCATGGGCTGCAGTGTGGAACCCTGCTCCACCGTGGTACTCCATGGGCTGCAGGGGGACATCCTGCTTCACCATGGTCCTCACCACAAGCCGCAGGGGACTTCTGCTCCGGCGCCTGGAGCACCTCTCCCCTTCCTTCTTCACTGACCTTGGCACCTGCAAGGCCGTTCCTCACTCCCTTCACTCTCCCAGCTGCTGTGTGGCAGAGCATTTTTTTCCCTGTCTTAAATATGCTCTCACAGAGGCGCAAAACAACATCGCTTTTTGGCTCAGCTCTGGAAAACAATGGGGCCCTTCCCAAACATGGGGCAGCTTCTAGATCTTTCTCACAGAAACCACCCCTATGGCCCCCTGCTACCAAAACCTTGCCACGTAAACCCACTACATGTCTATTTTGCACTTTTCATACATAAAATTCTCTCACCTCTTCCATGTTCATATATTTTCTTGGGGTATTTCTGTACAGCAATTATTCCCTTTACTCTTGTTTTCTCCAAGCGAAATGAGTCTTTTTCTAGTCTTCACTTACATACCATTTTCATACTTCCAGTTACTGCTATAACATGTCCTTGATGAACATGTGTATCCTGAATTATGCTTCCCTGTCTCTACTAGAAATAATTATTAAAACACTGGGATATTATTGGCCCCTTTCACAACTGTATCATGTTCCCAAATTACAGTCATCCTTGATGTTTACTACTTTCAGTGTTTCTCTGTTGTTTTAACTCAGGAGTTTGTAATTAAAGTTGTGTTGTTAATCAAAAAGTAAGTTAAAGCTTATTGTAGGTTTTTTTTTTTTTTTTAATTCAGGTGCCAACAGAAGGGAACACTAAAAGTTTTGTGACTTGGTCTGTTTTTTCAACAGAAATCCAAGTAAAGCTAAGAATGTATAGCATTCTGAATATTGTTGGTTGTTACTATTAAAGAGTAGAGTTTTATGTGGAGTGTTACAGATAATAATGTTACATAATAGACCAAAAAACACTGATTTCTGTAGGACTAGAGGAGATTTACACATTAACTGTATATGAATAAGGAGTAAGATATAAAGACTGAAAAATAAGTAAATCTCACTCTCTATAATTACCTAAAGATATATAGAATAAAATGACATAATAATGCTGAAGACAGGAACATGACTGTTTGCTTGGTGTATGAATATTCAATAGCACATTATTTATTACTGTGTACAAGGAACTGAATAAAAACCTGCTTTATGAAACTAGCTTTAATTCTTTGGGTTCACTCTGTTGGATAGACCCAGCTCTACCCCTTTGGTCATGGACAGCATAAGCTCTAGATCTACCATGACATCTTAAAGAAACCTGAGTGACAAATCCGTTGCTCAGGTCAGGAAGCAGTAAGCAGAACCCTGCAGATGAGCAGCCTGGCTTCGTTATGCCTAGTGAGTCAGTAGCAATTGTGTTATTGACAGTGACCTACCTGTGGGCTGGAGTGGATGGTGGGAGAGGCAGTCCTTAGGCAGTACATGCCAGAGATCTAACAGACTAGGCTAACATGTTATATCTAAAGCCTTCAATCACTGTTATGCTGTTTACTACATATTTGCACTTCCCCCCTCCCCCAAATAGGTTTGAAAGAATTTCATGTCTCCCTATTTTCTCCACTCCTTTTAATTTATTATTATCTATTCATCTGCTGGTGACAAGGTACATCCTCTCCTGATTTATTTATTTATTTTTAATATTTTCCTCTAAGTATCAGTTCTATGCAATAGATGCAAATGTTAATATTCACATTAATAAGACTAATGTTTTATTAGTTATTGATGACAAATCCTTCAGCAAATAGATGCAGTGGTCTGTCTGATTTATTACATTCTAAAACTTAATTATACATCCTACTAAAGCATCCGCATGTTTCGCCACTGGTCTTTATCAAATGAGTTGATTTAGAAATAAGGGTGATAAATGATTGAATAAGATGTCTTAAATACTTAGAAATGAGTGATCTGCTGAGGAGAGAGAAGAAACAAAAAATATACCTTTTTTTTTTTTTTAAGATTCATTTTTAATCTGTAAAACCTTAAAACATGGCTATTTTATCCAATTTAAAATTTGATGTCAACATAAAATGCCTAAAAGTCAAGCCATTTTCACTGAATTTTCATTAGTGTAACCAGGTCTCCTTGGACAGCCATATTAAACCATGTATGGGCAGAAGGAAGAAATCCATATTTCATCTAATTCTGCATAAATATTCATGCACAAGTCAGAAAACAATATCTCAGCAGGAAAAAAAAAAAAAAAAGTACATTAATATGACTGATATGACTGTACTCCTGGAAGGTTTTTGAGAGAATAACATAGCACTGTAACAGAAGCATGGAGTGTTTTCTGGACTTAATTAGGTGGTATGTGTTGCAACTGAATATGTGTGTATATATATATTTATTTATATGTATACACACATTAGGGAATCAGGAAATGTTGTGATGGGAATGTTTAAAAGACAGACAAATGAAACCAGATTCCAACATTAAAACAACATTCTACAGGACTGACATTCATTAAAACTACACACAAGCAAAGTTTAGTTAACCACTATCAATCATTAAGTTGCAATGGGTTTGCGTAGCAAGGTTTTGGTAGTGGGCTGCAAGGGTGGCCTCTAAGAAGAGTCCAGAAGCTGCTCCATGTCTGTTAAGAGCCAGTTCCAGAACCAGGCTCCAAAACAGGTCTGGCTAAGTCTAAGCCAACAAGTGATACTGGTTGCCCCTCTGTAACATTTGTAGACAGGATAAAAAATGCAGTGCAACAGCAGCCAGGAGAGAGGAGTGAGAAAATGTGAACGAAAGAGACTTGCAGACTCCAAGATCAGTTCAGGAGGGCAGGAGGTGCTCCAAGCACAAGAGCAGAAGTTCACCTGTGGCCTGTGGGTACCATGGTGGAACAGATCTCCATGCTGCAGCCCATAGAGGAGCCCATGGTGGAGCAGGCTGTCCCCTGCAGCCTATGGGGTACCACAGCAGAGCAGGTGGATCTGGTCTGAAGGAGGTTGCAACACATGATGAGCCCCAGCAGGAGCAGACTCCAGGCTGGAGCTGCAACCTGTGAAATGGAGCCCACAGTGGAGCAAGAGTCTGGCAGGAGCTGCTGCTGGTGAGGGACCCATGCAGGATCAGTTCCTGAAGGATGGATCCAGTGGTACACACCCATACTGGAGCAGTTCTTGAAGAAATGCAGTCTGTGGGAAGCCCATGTAGGATCAATTTGGGAAGGAATGCATCCCGATGGAGAAACCCCACTCTGGAGAAGACAAAGAGAGTGACGATGGAGAAGCAGTAGATTACAAAGTGTTATGACTGATTGAACTGCTTGAGGAGAGGCAGTAGAAGAGGGCAGATGGCAGGGGTGGAAGTAATTTTTAGTTTGCTTTTAGTTCTCACTTCACTAGTCTGTTAGCAATAGGTGACAAACTATATTAATCTCCCAAGGCTGTGTATTTTCCATGATAGTAATTAGAGTGATCTCTCTATCCTTATCTCAACCCTAGAGCTTTCTTTTAATCATATTATCTTCTCCTGCTCTGATGAAGAGGAAGAGTGATAGAGCACCATGGTAGAGCTTAGCTTCCCATCATTGTGGAACTGTCTCAGCAAAAACATTGTGATTCTAAGGTGCTTCTAGTTTCCTTAAAATCATTCATCTGAATTCACACAGAAATAATGGATGCTCTTAATGTATGTTTGTTAATATAGATTTCTGACTTGAAACAAGCAGATATTTATTAGACTTTTTTCAAGGAACTTTCTACTTATCTGAGTTTATGCTGGTCAAATAGAAGGATGGGTGAATTTGAATGGGTCCTGTCACCACACAAGTTTTATTTATTTATGTATTTATTTTAAAGCAGTGACCAAGAGCCTTATTATCTGTAGAAACAGCCATGCTCCATATTTCCAAGGCAAACAATAATGACAGATAAAGGAAGAAAGATATGGAAACTAAGATGCAGATTTTTTAAAGATATTAACATGGCAACACTGGATCTGCCTCACTCCAAAGGAAGAAAGCAAGGGTGAAGCCAATGATCAGCCCACTGACCTCTTCCTACTCACTCCTGAGGTTTAAAAATTGATATGGAAGCAGCTGAATGCTGTGCTGGTGAGGCAGGTTTATGACTTGTGTCCCTAGGAAATCTTGCTAGTGAGTGGCACTGTTCATCTTTTCACAGTGCTTCTGTTCAAATCCAGCGTCCCAGATACCTCTCTCTCCACATTCTGGGTTGTGTTACCCTGCTTGTGTTCTGATGTCATTGTGATTACCCGAATATTGAACCAGATGGCTGTTAAATGCATGCGAAGTATTTCTAGTTTTGTTACAAACATCAAGCAGCCTTTCTGAAACAATAGTATCTTGGTGCAAAAAGTATAACTATAATAAATGTTGCCATTCTCCACTACAGGAAAAACACAATTGTAAAGATATTATATCGCTTTAAAACTAAGATTAAAATAAGCAGAAAAAAAAATAATATTGCAACTGTGCATAAAAGAATAAAAGTGCTTTTTATTGTAAACCATCACTGCTCCTTTTATTTTGTTTGTCTTGAGGAGTATCATTTATAGAATATTAGTGTTGCATTTTTAAGTGTTTTGGTGAAACAAGAAAGCCTCACAAGGTTATCAGGTTCCTTTGTGTGCATTTTTTTTCCTAATTTCTTTTTTGAATTTTGAATTTTTAGATTTTTTCAAACTTCTTTAACATTTAGTGATTGAAAATACAGAGAGAAAGTCAAATCAGAGAGGCAGTAGAAATAAAACACACATTGCAAGAGCTGCTTTATCTTTCCTTAAGATTTCAGTGAAGGTTTTGCATCTAGCCAGAAATGGTTGCTCGTAAAACTCAAAAAAATGTAAAAATTAAAAAAAAAATAAAAAGGCTCCCAAAATCATACTCCTATTAACGCTAACTGTTCCAGTCCTAGTAACTCAGTCATTATTGATTGTGGCCTTTACACCGTTTACTGCCTAATATGACTGGTCATAAGTCTCTTGACTTTAAAGAACTCCAGAGAATCCTAATGTCTGGAAATTTGGAATAAAATGATGAATCCCTGAAATGGGACTCAGACTCACATTGCATGCTTACAATCCCTTGTTGAAAAATTGGTTAGATATTCATTTATATTATGCTTCATGCTTTGGAAAGTCTTGGGTAACCTCTACATCTGTGATTCCCAAAATGTCTCTGTATTTGACTTCCTTTAAAGGCAAAAGGCTCCTGACATTTCATATAAGAATATGTCTCCTGTGCATATTAATTGTCTGTGAAATATTTACAGACATGCATTTTATCTACTACTTAACAACACATTATTATTATAGCAGTCTTCTGAATAAGACATGCTAAACCAACATTAAAGTAATCCTTAATCTTATATGATCTATAAGTTCAAATAAGTACTGGCAGGGAAAGTTAACAATTCTGAATTCTAGAGACAAATCATATCTGCTAGAAATGCTTTTTCCTCAAGATTTGAATAGTCATGGAGAAATTCTGAAGGACTATTTTTATACTTTACATTACCTTGCCGTTCTGCTTGACGAACCTGATCTCCTTCTATGACAAAGTGACGCGCTGGGTGGACAAGGGAAAGGCTGTGGATGTGGTCTACCTTGACTTCAGCAAGGCTTTTGACACCGTCTCCCAAAGCATTCTCCTCAAGACACTGGCTGCTCTTGGCTTGGACTGGCGCACACTTCGTTGGGTTAGAAACTGGCTGGATAGCCGGGCCCAAAGAGTTGTGGTAAATGGAGTCAAGTCCAGTTGGAGGCCAGTCACTAGTGGCGTCCCCCAGGGCTCGGTGCTGGGGCCGGTCCTCTTTAATATCTTCATCAATGATCTGGACGAGGGCATTGAGTGCACCCTCAGTAAGTTTGCAGATGACACCAAGTTAGGTGCGTGTGTCGATCTGCTCGAGGGTAGGAAGGCTCTGCAGGAGGATCTGGATAGGCTGCACCAATGGGCTGAAGTTTAACAAGGCCAAGTGCCGGGTCCTGCACCTGGGGCACAATAACCCCAAGCAGAGCTACAGGCTGGGAGATGAGTGGTTGGAGAGCTGCCAGGCAGAGAAGGACCTGGGAGTGATGGTGGACAGTCGGCTGAATATGAGCCAGCAGTGTGCTCAGGTGGACAAGAAGGCCAACAGCATCCTGGCTTGTATCAGAAACAGTGTGACCAGCAGGGCTAGGGAGGTGATCGTCCCCCTGTACTCGGCTCTGGTGAGGCCGCACCTCGAGTACTGTGTTCAGTTTTGGGCCCCTCGCTTCAAGAAGGACATCGAGGTGCTTGAGCTGGTCCAAAGAAGGGTGACGAAGCTGGTGAGGGGCCTGGAGAACAAGTCCTACGAGGAGCGGCTGAAGGAGCTAGGCTTGTTCAGCCTGGAGAAAAGGAGGCTCAGGGGCGACCTTATTGCTCTCTACAGATACCTTAAAGGAGGCTGTAGAGAGGTGGGGGTTGGCCTGTTCTCCCACGTGCCTGGTGACAGGACGAGGGGGAATGGGCTAAAGTTGCACCAGGGGAGTTTTAGGTTAGATGTTAGGAAGAGCTTCTTTACTGAAAGGGTTGTGAGGCATTGGAACAGGCTGCCCAGGGAGGTGGTGGAGTCACCATCCCTGGAAGTCTTCAAAAGACGTTTAGATGTAGAGCTTAGTGTTAGTTAGTGTTAGGTTAGAGGTTGGACTCGATGATCTTGAGGTCTCTTCCAACCTAGAAATTCTGTGATTCTGTGATTCTGTGATAATATTTATAATATTAAGACTCCAAAAATTGCAGGTTTTGTATATGTTGTTTCATTAAGTAAAAATCTATTTTTTGTTTGTTTGCTTTTAACAAGGGAAGTTTAAAATTCAAACCCTAAAAATGTAAAATTGAGTTGCGAGAAAGTGCATTTTTGCTCATGTTTAGGGATTCCTTGACTTTTATTTTGAAGCACTTCTCTATCACACTGAGGAGCAAAATTTAGACTACTGAAAAGGTACTAATAAACAAACATTGTTTGCTAAAATCACCAGATCTTAAATGCTTATAGAGAAAATATGGAAACAAGATAGGGTCATTTGTCCCCAGATGGGCACCACTGTACTTCTACTATAGCTATTTTTCCGAGGCAGAAGATGTAGTTAAACAGTACTATTCTAATTAACTAATTTTACCTTGTGCTTCAGTGAGGATCTGACAGTTCTCAATTGCTTGCTCCATATTCAGCCGTGAGATTTCACAATGAGGATAATCAGAGATCTGTTCAAACATGGGAACTTGCATTTTCTGGGAACTTATGGAAAGAATGCAGTTTCAGAGAGTCTGAAAGGTCCCTTATAGGATTTTGCTTTGGTTTTAACCTCCTCATTAAAAGGATCAGTGAGAATCTGGCCTCAATGTAAATCCTAATCGGAGAAAATAGCATTCCCTAGTTTAAACAAAAATGTGTTAAAGTTGAGGCCCTCTTTCTCAGCTCTATCCATGAATTTTATGCTACTATTGAATCTGTAGTATCTCTTATTTTCATAGATGTCTACTGATGCATGTATCTGGACATGTGAATATACTTTTTTCATTGAGTGTGTCATAGTAGCTTTAGCATCTTGACTAAATCAAAGGAGCTTTCAGGATGTTTTTCAGAGAAGAAAAGTTGTTAGGATGCCCATCTGCTAAACAAGAACTAAGGTATTCATACTGAACCTGGAATTTAATATTAAATGAAGTTATTCTTATCTATTGTAATGTTAACAACACTTATGAGAAAACAAAACATAATGGTTTTGTTTCTTGATACATTGGATGAGGTAATGACTTTGATGCTTCTCTTGGATGTAGCTGTTTACTAATGAATATTTTGAGAATTGCTAATCTGTTATACAATTTAAGTCTAGAGGGAATACAATTTGCTGCATTTAAAAATGAGAGAGAGAAAGTAAAATCTGTCTTGCCTAGTCTTTTTGTTTTTTTCCTTCCCTTGTTTGGGAGAAAAAAAAAAAAGAACAAAAAAAAAAGAACATAAATGTCTGTATAATCTCAGACAGCTGAGGTTATCTAGTTGACATATTCAGGAAATGCTGAATTTCATTTTGGCAATCTATTCATGAAAGTTGACATGATATTTAATTACTGCACAGATAAACCATTTCTCATATAAATGAGAAATCCTGTGAGCACAGAAAATCCATTATTTTAATTTACCATAAGATTAAGGTTCTCAGATGAATTCTTTTAAGGTATATCGTTTCCATTTTTCAAAAGAAATCTCTAACTTCTGATTACTAGTACAGAAAAATATTTCATATGGTCTACTGTATAATTATACACACCATCATAAAGCCCACTGCCCAGCTTTGGATTAGCATAAAAAGTTTACTTGTTTTAAATGATCAAAACCTAGTAAACCGATATCTTCTTGAAGTCATCATGTGCTCTTCTGCACAACTTACACAACATCGTAATAGTTTCCTCTTCACATTTTGTCACTGTAAGTTCTTTAGTAATTCTCCCTCTTACCCATTTGCCAGTGGATGCTGTCATGCTACTTTAACGTAGAAGGAAGTTCCCAGAAAAGCAATCCTAAAAGCAAAGTTGGTTCATCTTCTTGGACCAAGAGGTACTGAACAATTATAGAAAAGGTTCCTTCCCAGAGCTTTGGTTTCAGGTATTGAGCCCTCTTCTTGTAGTGGTAGCTATTAGCACCCACCTCTTCGCTCAGTTCAGTTGCTGAACCACAGAGTCATTGAATGACAGCTGAAACAGCCTAAAACAACCAAGATCAAAGGAAAAAAGCCAGGAAGGCTTGGACATCTTGAAAGACACTTTTTGCTTTAAAAGTGTTGAAAATAGGTATCTTTCAGTTATCTCAGTGCTGCTATGTTTTTGTTCATAATTCATATCCCCAGACTACAGAACCTGACAGTTTTTCGAGCTGCAATTTCAGTTATCTACCCATTTACACAGTGTACTCTTTGTTGATCAGTGTCCAAATGGCAACTTGACACTTGTGCTCCTGTTTTTAAAAATGACATAGAAGAGGAGGAGGAGAAAACACAGAATAAGTAGTCTGGCAAAATGTTTTATAACTATTTTGGGGAATAATCCTAAACTAGCATTTCAGACCATCAGTTCAACACTTCTCAAGTGTTGAGAATTGTTCTTACACATTAAGTGTTGATTATATTTGAAATGTATTAAAGCTTCACTTGAAGTCACTACAATGATTCAAGTGGATATGTTTTAGGTTATAAATGTTGGAAACTTTGATAGCAAATCATTTCCCTGTAGAATGACATACTTTCTATCTGCACTGCTCAGCCTAAACTTTTCTGCCGATGTCAAGAACCTTTCTGATTTTCCTAAATCTATAGTTGCTTGGAATATTTTAGTAATTCTTTTATAGGTATTTAAAGAAAGCAATATCTTTTAGGTAGTATGCTGCCTTTTGATCTCTAGTTTTTATCATACTCAGTAATGCTCAGTGAAGCTTACGTAACTTCATACAAAGTTAAAGGATAAACAAGGAAGTTGCAATTCAATGGACAGTCTCCAACAAATTTTGTTAGTCAAATTTTCATACATGTGCCAAAGAAGCAGGTGTCTGCAAGTATAAGTTTTTCTTAGATTAATATAGTAGATTAGAAAATATTAGATATCTTATCCAATGGCTGGTATACCAAGAAGGGGGAATCCCTAGCCTATAAGAATATGAGCTGTCTTGCCACTGGGCAGATTATGAATTTCATTGAGGTGAAGGAGAATTCTCTTGGTCTGCTCTGCCTTATGATTTTGTTTCACTAGGAACCTTTTATACTTGTTTTATCGTGTTCTGAAATAACAGGATTTTTTTGTTTGTTTGTTTGTTTTACTAAGAACAAAAACAAAATAGAATAAAGAAGCTGAACAGAATAAAAACAAATGTTCTGGCAGTGATGTAGAAAGCAGAACAGCAGCTAACAAAATAAGACTAAAAAAAAAAACAACAAAAAATTGGAAGAAATGTGTACATTTTTCAGTTACTTGCAACTTGCAGTTTGTACTAGGCTCAGGGGAACAAGAGAAATAAAGTAGTTATTAGCCTATCATGCAAATTGTATAAAGGTGGAAAAAAAATGCAAAGAAGTGTTGACATTTCTGTTTAAACCAGTTTTTGGTAAGAGTAAAAGAAATATACAGGTGAAGATGATGAGAGTGCTGGAAAAGTTCAAATATTTCTACACTTGGCAATGTACAATATGGTGTAATAGTAAGAAAAATGTGCGTGCTGTGTTGCTGAACCTTTATCTTAGCATCTTCACTTCTTTGGTGACCCAGATGAACTGTTAGCAGAGAATAGATCAGCTGGTAAATGTGTGAGAAACAACACTGCATCTATCACTGTCACTGAAAACAAAAAGTGCAGGGAGAAATGGGGTTAAGACTAGTCTTGCAGGCTAGCGCTGAAGAATGAGTAAGGCAGTCTTGCCATTCCATTGGCAGTTTGTGATGTTTCTTTTCCCTCTCCTTCAGAAAATTTTTGCAATCAAAATAGTGACACATAGCTGACTCAGAATACAGACCTTACTAAACTGACATGTACCTGCTAACCAAAATCTTATCCTAAAAAGTAGTGTCCACTTATTAAAAAAATAAAAATAAAATAACAACTAGCTAATAGGTTGCTCCTTACTGTAAATGAGGTGTCAGAATGGGACATTTTCAAGGAGCCTACATGTGCTTCAGGACCAAAATCTCTCTTATGACTCGACTTCTGGGAATTAACCTAGACAAAACTATTGGAATTGATTACACATACTTTTACAGTCAAATACAGATAGTTTGTTGATAACTGAATATTGTGCACTGTTGGAATACACTACTCTTCTGTAACTGTCAACAAGAGAAATGGTTTAATTTTTATTCATTCTGTTATAACTATGTATTGTAACTGTAAGCATAGCTGTTACTTTTTTTTTTTCATTGTTTATGGCCTTATTCTATAAAGTATATTGATCTACGATACACAAGCTTATAAAAATATTTTAGCTGTATGTCTTTTCAAAATATAATTAGCATTAAGTTTCTAGGCCATAGTAAAATTATCATTATCATTATCATCCCTGGTACTAATTCTGAATCTATGAAAACTGTTATCATAAACATTCCTTCTGGAAGAATGGCACACACTTGGATAAAACTTTCTCAAACTGATGCTTTTAAACAAATCCCCAGGAATTCTGGCAATTATTAAAGTCTCTTATTAAATCGAGTTGCTTCTGTTTTACGTAAATGTGAGCTTGCTCCTACACAAAAAGATAGTCATTGTTACTGTAGGATCTTGTCCCAGAAAGGTCTGTTTCGCATATTTCTCTCCATGCTTGTAGCAGCCGGCTAAGAGAAGTTACACAGAACAGTAGTCCCAAGATTTTGTTCTGTATAATTCTATAGATAACACTCATATTTTAACTATGTGTCAAGCCTACAAAATCTAGCTGGTTCAATTAGATGCATGGATATGAGTGATGGGGAATTCTTTTTTTTTTTTTTTTTTTTAAGTGAAAAATGGCAGCCACAACAGTATATCCCATTATGGAAGTTGAAGAGTCAGCTGTTATATTCTAAAGATACCTAAAAATATTGTATCATTTCTTCTAATATTCAGTTTAGTGAGTGAAATTTAAAATTAATTCTACAGAGTATACCACAGACATCTTCAAGAAAAAGATGAAAATGTAACTTTCATCAAAAGCGATCATTTAAAATTCTGCGTGATATCTGAATAGTTTCCAAAAATTCATCCATGAACTCTTTGTTTTTCAGTCCTTCAGTGATTTGATATTTTAAAACTTCTTTCCCCAAAATGAAGAAAACTCTTATAAAACATTACATGTATTTACCAAATTAAAATTACATTAACAGTATATTTTCCTGTAGTAAAGAATTATTATTAGTTTGAATGGGTAAGTTGGCAGATAGTCCTGTAGGTATCCATTTTATTTACATGTCAAAAACCTGTGTTCCAATTTTTCCTGTGTATTCCAATTGCTTGTCATAGCCAACTCTGGCAGAATTATGATGTATTTGCACTTGCTCCTAAAATAAATGTTTTCTAATCTGCAGGCAGCAGTGAAGAACCCTCCTGTACTTTTATTGCTTTTGTTTCTTCATTGTAGCTAATATTTTCTGTATTCTCCCTTATTGAAAGGTATATTGATATGACAGTGGCAGTAAAACGAGATGTTGGTGTATCAATGTTGTGAATGTGTATATGCTGTCTCTTCAGCTCCAATGCAGTTCTTAATATTTTTGCTGTCCTTTAAATTATATGCTTTTAAGCAACCCAGCTAGGGAAACTGAATTCTTTACACCTTATGGACAAGGTGCACTGAAACAGTTGATGCCTTCAACTCACTGCAGTTGACAGGGAAAGGAGAGAAAATGGAGTTGAGACGTAATACTGTCTTGACCCAATTCACAAGCCAAACACAGCTAAACTAACATAATATTTTGTGCTGGTATAGGTCAATAGCAAATTTACTACTCACACAGAGCAAAAGGGAATGAGATGAGAAATTTCAGACACAATTCTTCTCCTGTCTTGTTTTTAGGGCAGCACAGCTGACAATTTACAGCAGGTGTGCTGACCATGTTGGGAGGAGAAGAAAAAAGAAATAAACTCTACCACCTTTTACTTCAAAAATGAGCCATCAAATTAAAACAAAGAAAAAAATGTTGCTACATTAATTGTTCGTGGTTTTTTTTTGTTTGTTTGTTTCTTTGTTGGTAAGGTTATTGTTTTGTTTTTGTTTTGTACTTCACTTGATTCTCACTATCCAACCTGAATACCCAGAAGTGTAAAGGGTAAATTGTTTGAAGGTCACCTTTCTTCACAAAATTCTTGAGGTTGGAAGGGACCTCTGGAAGTCATCTAGTCCAACTGCCCTGCTCAAGCAGGGTCACCTAGGGCTGGTTGCCAAGCACAATGTCCAGACAGGTTTTGAAGATCTCCAAGGAGGGAGATTCCACAACTGTACAACATGTGTCAGGGCTCAGTCACTCTCACGGTAAACAATTATTTCCTGATGTTCAGAGGGAACCTCTTGTCTTTCAGTTTGTTCTCATTGCCTCTTTCTAGTTACTGGGCACCACTGAAAAGAACCTTGCTCCATCCTTTCTTTACTCTCCATTAGGGGATTTATATAAATTAATAGATCCCTCCTGATCCTTCTCTTCTCCAGCCTGAACAGTCCCAGTTTTCTCAACCTTTCCTCATAGAAGAGATGCTCCAGTCCCTTAATATTTTTCTATGCCCCTTAGTTGGATGCTCTCCAGAAGCTCCATGTCTCTCTTGTACTGGAGAGCCCAGAATTAGACCCAGAACTCTAGATATGACCTCGCCAGTGCTGAAAGGAAGGATCGCTTTCCTTGACATGGGGTTACTTTGACTAATGCAGCCAAGAACACTGTTAGCCTACTTAGCACCAAGGGCATATTGCTGACTCATGTTCAATTTGGTGTTCACCAGGATCCGCAGATCCCCTTCTGAAAAACTGTTTTCCAGATGATTGCCCCGTTATTGCCCCGTTATTGCCCCGTTATTGGAGCATAGAGCTGTTCCTGCCAATGCGCAGGACTTTGCACTTTCCTTTGTTGAAATTCATGAGACCATTTCTCCAGCCTGTTCAGGTCCCTCTGAATAACAGCATGTTACAGTCTGATGTATCAGACACTCCTGTTACTGTGTCATCTGCAAACTTCCTTCATCATCTAGATCATTAATGAAGATGTTAAACAGGACTGGATGCAGGATTGACCCCTAGGATACACTACTAATTATTGGACTACAAATAGACTTTCTACCACTACTTTCTACCCTCTGAGCCTAGCCATTCCACCAGTTTTTGATCCGCTTCACTGTCTGCCTATCCAGCCCATACAACAAGAGCTTGCCTATGAGGATCTTATGAGGGACATTGTCAAAGCTGAGGTCCAGGTAGACAATATCCACTACTCTCCCCTCATTTGTCAGGCTGCTCTTTTCATTGTAGAAGTATATCAAGAATCAAGCATGGTTATGCCTAGCAAAGAAAGCCAGAGCAGTCCTTGAATTTGCTTTAACTGCTTTTAAGGTCAGGGACTTAGACTAGTCTGTGTAGTAGTAGCAGTAGCACAGATCCATCACTGGACATGTGAAAGGAACCTTGCATGGGATCTGTTCTGGGTTTGCTTAAAAGATCTAGTAATTAGGCCTTGTTTTATGTGCTTGTTTGTTTTAATTTTCAGTGTAACTGAACACTTACTGTATTGTTTTTTTCTTCTTCCCTATAAAAAATAACAAACAAACTTTAACTCAGATGCAAATCAGATTTAAAAAAAAAAAAAAAAAAGCAAATATATGGTGCACAAATATAAATATATGATCAATAAGCAGAACAACTTATCTAACTTGAGAAATTCAGTGTCACAATTTTGTAAAGGTCAGACTTCAGAGAAAAAGTTGTGCCTTTGGGGAAACTAAATAAAGTCTAGAATTCCCTCTTTTTCTGTAACTGACATCCAAGCTTTCTTTTCCTTTGATGTTTTGGAACAAATTAATATTATTTAAAATACATATTACAATATCAGACAGAACATCCTTAAGCTAATGTTTTGCCATTCCCATGTGCCCATCAAAACATAGAGTATTCAGCTTTTTTTTCATTAGCTTCTGATTTGTTCATGTTTCAGTTTGCAGCATGGCAAAAACACCTTTAAAGTGATAATCTTTGCTATGTTTACAAAGGTGAAACTTTATTATCCCTGAAACATGTCAGCTGTAGTAAACTGTTGACTACAATGGCAAATCAAAGAGAAATTTTTGGTAATTTCTACAGAAAAATGTTATGAGATCACCATGCTAGAATGAATTTTCTGATTTCTGTTCTTATTTGTAGGATAAAAGTATTAACCATATAGTTGTACATATTAGCTATACACATAACAATATCATATTAATTTATACCTATTATTCATCTTGCCTCTTGAGCATTGCACTAGGTAAACATCATTTGAGAAACATGCCTCCTTATCTACTGAGTGGAAAACTGTAATAATTTCTGAATCAGGTTAATGTCTTCCCCATTTTTTCAGAGTTTCTATCAACTGGTTAGCCTGCAAAAGTGTAAGGCACCTACATTTTTCTGATTTGGTAAGTTTTATGTTGCTGTATAGCACAGGTTTTCAGCACTTTGAATTATAGTCGTATTTACAAAACAGCTTTGAAGCACAGTGTCTATTGGCAAAAACAGATAATTGGAAAAATAAACTAACATGATATTTTACGACAAGGTGACCTGCTTAGTGGATGAGGGAAAGGCTGTGGGTGTTAGACTTTAGTAACATCTAGACCTAAACCTAGACTTTAATAAAGCTCTTTACAGTGTTTCCCACAGCATTCTGCTGGAGAAACTGGCTGCTCATGGCATAGACAGGCATACACTTCACAGGGTAAAAAAATGGATGGATGGCTGGGCCCAAGGAGTTGTGAATAGAGTTAAATCCAGTTGGTGAGTGGTCACAGCTGTGTTCATCATGGTTCAGTTCTCTTTAATATCTTTATCAATGATCTGAATGATGGGACTGAGTGCACCCTTGATAAGTTTGCAAATGATACCAAGTTAGGTGGGAGTGTTGAGCTGTCTGAGGGGACATCAACAGAGGAGCTCTGCAGAGGAACCTGGATAGGCTGGATTGATGGGCTCTGGCCAACTGTGTAAGGTTCAACAGGGCTAAGTGCTGGATCCTGCACTTGGATCACAACAACCCCATGCAATGCTACAGGATGGAGGAAGAGTAGCTGGAAAGCTGTCTGGTGGAAAAGGAACTGGGTGTATTGTTTGATAGCCGACTTAATATGAGCCAACAGTTTGCTCAGGTGGCCAAGAAGGCCAACAGCATCCTGGTTTGTATCAGAATTATTGTCACCTGCAGGACTAGGGTAATGGTTGTCACCCTACACTAGGCTTTGGTGAGGCTGCACCTCAAATACTGTGTTCAGTTTTGGGTCCCTCACTACAAGAAGTACACGGAGGTACTGGTGCCTGTCCAGAGAAGGGCAATGAAGTTGGTGAAAGGTCCAGGGAACAAGTCTTATGAGGAACAGCTGGAGTTATTTAGCCTAGAGAAAAGGAGGCTTGAGGGAGACCTTATTGCTCTCTATGAATACCTCAAAGGACATAGCATGTTGGGGGTCTGTATCTTCTCCCAGTCATCAAGCAATAGGACAAGAGGAAACAGCCTCAAGTTGTGCCAGAGGAGATTTAGGTTGGATATTAGAAAACATTTCTTCACTGAAAAGCTTGAGAAGCATTGGGACAGGCTGCACAGGGAAGTAGTTGAGTCACTATCCCTGGAGGTATTCAAAAGACATGTAAATGTGGTTCTCAGGGATATGAGGCTGTAGTGAGGTGGGTTTGGTCTATTCTCCCATGTGCCTAGTGACAGGACGAGGGGGAATAGGCTAAAGTTGCACCAGGGGAAGTTTAGGTTGGATATTAAGAAGAACTTCTTTACTGAAAGGGTTGTTAGACATTAGAATGGGCTGCCCAGGGAAGTAGTTGAGTCACCATCCCTGGAGGTCTTTAAAAGATGTTTAGATGTAGAGCTTAATGATACGGTTTAGTGAAGGACTTGCTAGTGTTAGGTCAGAGGTTGGACTCGATGATCTTGGAGGTCTCTTCCAATCTAGATGATTCTGTGATTTTGTGATTCTGTGATTCTGTGATTCTGTGATATGGTTTAGTGGTAGACTTGACAGTGCTAGGTTAACAGTTGAACTTGGTGATCTTAGAGGCCTTTTCCAACCTAAATGATTCTATGATTCTAATAATGTCTTGTTGCGTAATTTCTCAAAAACATTGCTTTACTATCTGCTCCCTATGATGGATAAAATTTAGAATAAAAGTTGCCTTGTTAGTCTTTGCTAGCTAAGGGTAAAATATACATATGTGCACAATCATCATGCACACACATGCATTTATTTTGAACCTGATCTGTGTTTAAAAAACTTTCTCATGTTACAGTTTAAGACTTGGATTGTTCTTTTAGATGTATATATACATGCTGCTTGGATAATTTCAGTATTGTAATAAACTTTTTACTAGATATGACATATTTTATGAACCAAAATATCTTTCTAGAAAGATAGTCATCTTTCTAAAAAGGCTGAAAAAATCCATGATGTTTTGTAAAGAAATCATTATTCAGAGAAACATGTCAGTCATTCATCACAGGTTCCTCCCATTAATTACAGTAATGGCATTATTTGACTTCCCAACATAAAAGAACTTTAAGGTGTTGGAGGTTGCATAAGTATCTGACAAAGGATTTAAAAGATCTTGTTCCATAGGAAAATAATATAATTTCAACTAGGAATAAAATATTCAAAATAAAGGTGGGAAAAACCTACTCTAGAACTATTTGTGTTTATGATTACAAGAGGGCTTAATGTTGGAGCTGGTCTTCAACCATACTTTACTGAGGTGACATAATGTTCTAAAGAGTTCTTTGCAAGGAGACATGAATGAAGGTTTGCTATACAAGTGAAATGTTAAATAGGTTATAAGTTTGTGTGAGTTATTCTTCAGATCTTTCAAACAATAATATAGACACATTTCCTTACTAAAAACATGAAAGCATTTTAATAGCAAATTTACATAAGTTTCTGCATGCATGTATGTACCCCCACACACACTGAAATTAGCTGTTGGTGCTGATAAATAAGGCCAGAATAACAGCAGGAAGATGTGCAGCTGTCACCACATTACTGTTTTTTACTTCTTTCTATATTTTCCTTAGAATTTTCTCATATAAATCTAACATGATGTGAAGGAATTTGTTAGCAAAACATTTTTTTGTTTCATAATTAAACAATGTTGCTGCTGCTTAAAAATACATATTGGCAAAGTTTTGTTGATTTTTCTGAGTACCAACATGCAAAAGTCATGGGCTTGTGTTTTTTTTTTTTAATTATTATTATTATTATTTCTTTTTTTATATAGTACAAACAATTATACAACACTTCTGAAACATTGTGAAATTTATATTACTGAGGTTTAAGTACAATTAAACAAGTATCTGTTGTAAGGGATTTAAGTATAATTTCTTATACTGATTACTAGCCAAAGCCATTGAACTGTTTCTTGACTTCCTGTAGACCAGATTATGCAACACAGTGCTATGACGTAACAGTCCAGATTTTTAAGAAGAATGGACACCTAATTAGATTTGGCTTTGTGACAATCCTTCAGAATGTGTCGCTTCTAAACCTGATTTAAACAGCTCAATAATCCATAAGCAAGTTGTTACTTAAGGTGATTCTTTGGGAAATTTGCTCACTTTTTTAACTACTTAATAAGAACTGAACAATTTTAAGACTGTGTTAAACCACAGGGTGGCACGGGGTATGTACCCACCATATCTTCCTCCTTGAATAGAAGGACACTTACCTCTGATAGCTGAGATGCTGGTTTGTACAAGTGGGGAGGAAGATAAATTCTCCCTAAGTTGGTGGACCTCTTCAGAAAGTTTCTCCAAAGTATTCTCTTTTGGTTGGTGGAACTCTTGAGAAAGTTTTTCCACAGCGGAGATGCAGGCCTGTAGAGAAGAGGAGAGACTTTCTTTGTACTGCCAGAGTTGTTTAGCCAATTCATCCACTGTGGGTTCCTCATGGTATTTCCAGGTCACTACTGCCAATGAGTTGGCATATGATGATGGTGCACTCCTTACAAATTTCCACTACATGGGTTGTGTACACTTGACTTCATCTGGATCCTTGGATCCCTGGATCCCTGCCACTCATTCTGCCTCAGGACAGATCTCTGGATGGCATTCCTAAGTAGTTGTTTAACCTTAAACAAAATCTGAAGTGCATTTAGGAGACATAACAATAACAACATTCTGGTCTGAACATCCCAAGGATATTCAAAATCTTTAAGAACTACCGTAACTATCCCAGAGAAGAAGAGGTGGGTGAAGGAGATAGGGAGAGTAAACAAGTAGGAAAAAATATCTCTCCCTGTTTTCTCCCTAGATTGGCTCCCTGAAGAAAAAAAAAAAAAAAAAAAAAAGTGAAAGATGTAATTTTTAATAGTTTCTGAGATATGATTTCCAATGTATGGAGTTGACAGCAGTGCTGAGTACAAACTGAGAACAAAAGTGAGTTAGTGTAAACACTGCTCTGAAACAATTAAAAACATCAGTGTGATACCAACATTATTCTCATCCTAAATCCCAAACACAGCACCATACCAGCCACTAAGAAGAAAATTAACTGTATCTTAGCTGAAACCAGGGGAATCCCAAGAGCAGTGTTAACACTTTTTGACATTTTTCATAGATCTATATACTATTACTATAAAATCTCATTTCCAGGATGGTCTCAGAGTTGTACTTTTCTGCATGAAGTAAAGGAACCACTTTGCCCACCTCCTGCTCCGGACATCTCTTCATATATGATCATTTTTCCTGGGGGTTTTATTGTCTAGTCATCTACCTCAAGAGACTCTCACCTTGAGTTTTCACACTTGGTCTCATCCTTTCTATTCTGAGTAAATTAGTTTTAGCAGAAAACTAGGTCACTTCATTCCTCATCCTGTTTTCCAGGTGTTAAGAAAAATATACCTATGTGCAAATTCCCCAGTGATCCTTCTCTGTTCCTGAACTTTGCTCCCGTCTCCTAATAAATTATTAAGTTGTGAAGTGAGATCCTTTTTATGTCAGGGCTGTTTAGTTCCCTTCAAAACCTTTGGTGAGCAACTCGTGAAGGCTTTTTAGAAATCTAGGTAGATTGTGTGAAATGGATGATCCTTGTGACTACAGCTGTCGAACCCTTCAGAGATCTCTAGCAAATTTCTAAGGTTCACTTCCTTTTTCAAAAGTCGTGTTGACTCTCCTCTGTTGTGGCCATTTTCATAGCAGCTCTTAAAGATGTCGAGCCATATGTTGCATATTGCTCAAGACCAAATACAGAGTTTCATCTCTTCTCTCTAATCTAACTTTTCACTAAAAATATATATTTTTATTATCTGAATATCGTATCTTCTGGCTTATTTTTCATCCTATTGATACTTGCTCTGTCTAAAGAGGATTAATGAGTTTACTTCTTTATTAATGAAATTTCTTTGACTCTTGGTAAGAACTGCTGTCTTTTTCAAGTGGACAGCCAAGAAGGGTCAGTATTATGCTTTTCCTGTTTAAGCTCAGAGTTTCAGTCCAAGTGGATTCTGAGCTGCTTGTTGAAGTGGTTAGTTAGTTCACTTCATCTTGAAGATAGCCTCTAGTGCAGCTTTAGTTGCTTACATAATTAATGCAAATAGAGACAGGCATAGTGTTTAAGGCACCTAACTTGTCAGGTGGAGATTCTATCATTTTTTTAAATAATTATTATATTTTCCTTTGGACTTTGTTAAGTCCCGTTAGAACTTAATAACTGTTCGACTTTGTTCTTGTATATCACCAATTTAATTTAGCCTCCAATTTTCTCTTGTACATCTCAAAACCTAATTTTTTGTGCTTCAATTCTATCCATTTAGAAAATGAATGCACCGTACTAATGCACAGATTCTTTGTATCTAATTTATTACCAGAGTATAATGCAAATAAAAATAATGCAATCATTTGTTTTATACGATACAGTACTTTTTGTCAAATCACAATTTTAAATGCATTGATTTGGGTGTTTAGAAAACAAAATAAGTTAAAGTAAATATGCTGTTCTATTAGTTCTGTTGTAGTGGGACAAAATTGTCATGATGTCTCTAAACTTCTTCATGTGATTTTGAGATGAACCTTTTCTTGTTTGCAACAAGGTTCTTTTAGAAACTGTTGATGGTGCAGACTCCAGCACCTGTTCCTGTCCTATAGCTATGTCAGCCATCTCTCATATTTTTTTTTTTTTCACACAGATTTCAAGTGCTTTTTGTTTTTGTTTGTCTGTTTTCTGATACACCTTTAAATTAAAGCTTTATTCGTACTCATTTCCTGAATTGCAAACTATTAATGTTTATCATGTTCATTGTGTCTTACATAATAATTTCAGCAGAAGAATTTTCTTCAGAAATTGCTTTGAGATGTTACTGACTTTCTTCCTGTATCTCTCCCCTTGTGTAGCCAAACATTACAGATGCTGTGAATTAGTTTGTTACTCTGTTGTATATACAACCATGATAAAACTGATGCATTAACTTTTTGTTGTTGTTGTTGTTCTTGATCACAGCATTTATGGAAATATCTACATGGTTTGAAAATCCTTAGGAAGGGACTGGGAATTAAAATGTATATGGGTCCATCATCATAGCACTGTATGAGGCAATGGTAATGATCAGCTAAGATAAAGGAAGGGACTTGAATATATATATTTTTTCTTTTATTCATGACAAGGCCACCGAATTAGTTTACAGATTCTGACTTTAGCCAAATATATTATAGCCCATTTTTTTCAAGATCATAATATCCAGAATGCAAAACCAGTAATGATAATTAAGGCAAGTCTGAAGGAGCTGGACTGTTTGCAAATCCTTCAGTTAGCCTCTGTGTATTCTACACAGTGCTGCATGTGTACTACCATTAGTATTTAAAATACCAAGACTAATTTTGAGTGAGTTGCTAGCTCAGAAACAGGAAGGCATGGTTGCAGTGACCATACAGTTTCTCTGAACTGCATGTTTCCAAAACTCTACTAGGGCATATCTTCAAGGTGCTGCTTTGCCCAGTGTCTCCCTGGGTATCAATTTTTCCTTTGTGATAGAATTGCTGGCTACCACCTTCCTGGCATTTCTCTGCCTTGTTACAGATCACAAAATATTCTGTTTGGCCTCTCTTTTCTCTCATTTTACTCCTTCCCCCTGTGGTGGTGTTACTGTGCTAGGCAGCTGAACCCCACA
Organism: Anas platyrhynchos; assembly: GCF_047663525.1. Classification (NCBI taxonomy): domain Eukaryota; kingdom Metazoa; phylum Chordata; class Aves; order Anseriformes; family Anatidae; genus Anas; species Anas platyrhynchos. The sequence continues at coordinate 87,198,342 of NC_092588.1, read as the reverse complement.
ACCGCTCTCTCACTGCCCCTCCTTAGATGAGGAGGGGAGGAAGTAAATGAAAGAACAACTCATGGGTTGAGATAAGGATAATTTAATTAAAGGAAAAAATAAATAATTATTAAGGAAATAATTATTATTAACTAAACAATTTAACTAAAGGGGAAAAAAAAAAAGGAAAGGAGAAAAGGGAGGGAACAGCAACAACAACCACATACACACAAATAAAGGCTATATGGAAGTGCAGACTAAAGAAATTACTCTCTACTTCCCACAAATGAGAGATAATTGACCACGTACTTGAAGCAGGGCCTCAACGCACGTAGCCAGTGTTCGGGAGGAGGACCAACGTTTTCACAATGAGAGCCCACCCCTCCCCTCTTCTTCCTGTTTCCACCTTTTATTGCTGAGTGTGACATCACATGGTATGGACTATCCCTTTGGTTGGTTTAGGTCAGCTGCCCTGGTGATGTTTTTTTCTCACTTTTTTGCCCACCCCCTTGGAGGGTTAGAGAGAGTCCTGATGCTGTGCCAGCACAGCTCAGCAGTAGACACAACACTGGTGTGATACTACTGCTGTTCTAGCTACAAGTGCATAGCACAGCACTGTATGGGCTGCTGCAGGGAAAGTTAACATTCCAGCCAGACCCAGTAGACCCCCTCATCCCAGTGAGCAATGCTGGGGTCAGCCTCTGCACAAGAAAGAGATGATAACAAGCAGTGAACCCCAGATACTACTCACAGACTGCCAAAGCGAAGATTTGTTTGTATTTAGCTCTTTGGTTTTTCTCTGTCCTACATTTAATTAAATCCTCTTCAAATTTAATTTAAATATAATATTTTTTTCTGAGAATGTCATTCATATACTGTGACCTCTTAAAGGCAAACTTCCTCCAAATACTTACAGAGGTGTATGCATCTAGATGCGTATGTTATTTATGCTTTCCAGACTAATTGCAGAAAGGAGTTGATCTAGTACTTGACTAGATATACTGGCAAGTCAAATCCCAGAGTATCCCAAATTGCAATGCAATGTACAAGACAGATCATAGCTACAACAGGATGGAACAGGATTCTTACTTATTTCTAAGTTTTCCATAATGAATAATCACTTTCACTATTTTATTGCCTTTTTTCATGTTAATAAGACAAAATTCTTATACATCATGAAATTTTCAAACCTCTTTCATCTCTGATCATAGTTCCATTCAAAAACAAATAAATAATACAGTCCAAACTACTGTTACATAGAATGATACTTTTAATTTCTGAGTTTGCTGAACTAAAAATACTTTTTTTTTTTTTTTTTTTAAATTAAAAGCCTCATGGAATAACCTAGTGGTTGACTTATATTTAATTTTTTTTTTTTTTCAGCTTGATTGGTACTGATATTTAAGTATGTTAAAATAGTTTCCATATTAATAATTCATAGTAATAAAAGTTAGTGCTGACTGTATTCTGTAGTGCAGTCATTTAGTAATTTGTTCAAGATAAGTTTAGAGACATAGGTTAAAGCTGGATATTAAACCTGAATTTAATCCACATATAGAAAGTTAGAAGTTGCTCACAACACGTTTAGAAAAACTGGGTTAATTGAGGCATGAATCACTTCTATGACACTGATTTTCTCTAGTGTTCTTTATGGATAGATTTTCAGGGTTCTAAGAAAAAGCTCGTCCCAACTGTTGATATGTAGGATAGTAATGAATTATGAATGTGTTGTATCTAAATAGAATTCAAGAAGCAGCAATGACAAAAAGGAATAGTGGGAATGCTGAGATACCAAAATCCTAAATCCTGTTATTTCAAAAAAAAAAAAAAAGTTTTAGACTCCATGTAAGCTTTGTTTTCTGGTTCAGGGCCTTCCTCCTTCAATGCATTAACCTGAGGGCTAGTGAACCTTGAGAGTGATTTTATAAAATTGTACTGTTCATAAGCAAGAAAAAAAAAAAAAATCACCACAAAGCAAACTATTTTGAGGGACACGCACCAAATTCTCTGTATTCTCAGTCATGAGAACTCCATAATGATTGCTAGTGACAAGCATCAGAAAAGTGTTATTTTATTATACTAAGTTCTTGTAAGTGCTGTAACTTAAATTATATTGTCATGGTACAGAATGAATTTTGTCTTTGTTGCAGTTTTTGAGATTAAGCAAGTATCTTTTTGTTATGTTATTATTCTAATTGTCCTATTCATCTCCTTTTACACGTAACAATGTTTGGTTTCTTTGTTCATCAAGTTATTACTTTGCCTTGGCTATTGGTTGGAAAATGAATTTTTGTTTTAGAGTAGAATAAATTTTAGTTCTTTCTGTGTGATACCTGACTACCAGAATATCTTATCACAAATGCTGTAATAGCAGTGCTAATCTATACTGTCATATTAACATAACTAGAAATACATCAGGGAAATGAAAGCTAGTGTTGGAAAACCTGAAGAAAGATGATGGTAAATGAAAAATACAGAGGCAAACTGGCTTTACCTGAATGGTTTTACCTGAATGTTTGATGTTTCTTTGCTATAAGATCTGTGATAGTCTGGAGCAAATTTCCAATAAGAATAATAGTGCCAGAAAGTTTGGATATGTTTAAAATTTGAGCTTGAATAGAGGATCAACCATGGAAAGCAAATTTTATTTAAACCTTTGTGACTTAAAAAATGAGACCATGTAGCAAAGTTAGTATGTAATCTCAGATTTGCATCTTTATCTAAATTCTGTTAATAATGTTGTTCTCAATGACCCCTGAGTGGCATCGCTATTACTTTGATATCTGTGACTGGCAGTTCTAACAAAAACTCTGAGAGATGCATACTTAATGAGACTGAACCTCTTCCTTCTCAGAAGGTAGTCCCCTTTAGGTCAAGACTGAGACACATTGTTAGTCTAAGGGAGCTTGCATTATTACTACTAATACAATATTAATTCTCTGGATATATTAAGTTAGTTATTCTCCCAGGCTGTCAATCTGACAAGTCTTATTAGTACTAAAGAGTTTCAATGATATATAGGAAAAAAAAAAAACTCTTTTTTTCACCTTTCCCTCTTGATAATATAAAACTGAGAAAGGTAAATACTAAGGACAAGATTGCCCTTCCAAAAGGTTCTACATTTCTATTTTTTTTTTTCTTTATGACCTTTGTATACTTCTGAAAGGTATATAAATCCCATGTGTTAGCTATTGGACCAGGTGGCAGTTTTGGCACTCAGAAGACTAAATGTCCTTGGAAGGACTTCGCAGTTTAGACTTTGTACGTGGCTGTGAAACAATTTTGAACACAGTGATGAGATCTCTCACTTCTTCCTACTGAACTTGATGACAGGATTAAAAATGCAATCTCATCTCTTTATATCACCATAGTCTTAGTATATCCATTCATGGTGATAACAGGTACCATTAATATGAGATTATTAAAATCTTACCATGTTCCTTGCTACTGTCAATCCTGTACAGTGTAGCTACATCCTGGCACAGACAATTTTTATTTATTTATTTATTTATTTTATTAGATACCAAGCAGGGATCCAGGATGATCTTAAAGGATTTTTCTGTATTAACATCTGCCCAGCACTGCCATATCATTCTTATATTTGCTGCCTTCCAGCTCTTTAGGGTCTGATTGATGTATACCCCACACACAACCTGCACAATCTCAGAACTTGTTTTATGCATTTTGTGAAGCATTTCTGTATTACTGTATGCTTTATTCAATTTACCGTGTTCTCAGCACAAGCTTACTCCATGCAATTTTTTTCAAACTGTTCATTGTGAAATACTTGGTTGTGGATAAACATTTTCACTGAAGTATTTTGGCATAGTGGTTAAAAACATTCACATTTCAGTTCTGGGTTTAATATTTATGACTTCAATTCCTGAAATATCCATAGTAGACAGAATGTGACTGTGGTGGTTTTACTCAGGTGGGCAGCTGAGCTCTACCACAACCACTCTCTCACTCTCCCTCCTCAAAAGAAAACGGGAAGAAAAATACCATGCAAAGGGCCCAAGGGTTGAGATAAGGAAGGGGAGATTGCTCGACAATTATCCTAACAGGTAAAACAGGCTCAGCATAGGGAGATACTAAGATTTATTGCCTATTATTAACAAGCTAGACAAGTGAGAAAAAAAGGAAAGAAACAAAAAATGCCTTCCACCCCATCCACCCTCTTTCACCTCCCCCCAAGCAGCACAGGGGAATGGGGGAGTGGGGGTTGTGGTCAGTCTATGGCACTTCATCTCCTCTGCTCCTTCTCGATTACTCTATTACGCTGTGCTGTGGGTCCTTCCCACGGGATGCAGTCCTTGCCGAACTGATCCAGCGTGGGCTTCCCACAAGCAGAAGCTCCTCAAGAACTGCTCCAGATATGGGTCCATACTGTGGGGTCCGTCTGTCAGGAGCCAAATTCTCCAGTACGGGTCCCCCACAGCCAGCAGCTCCTGCGAGGTCACTTGCTCCTGCGTGGGCTCCTCTCCACAGGCTACAGCTCCTGCCCAGGGCCTGCTTCGGCACAGGTCCTCCACAGGCCGCAGCCTGCATCAGTGCAGGTCCACCTGCTCCACCGTGGTACTCCATGGGCTGCAAGGGGACATCCTGCTTCACCATGGTCCTCACCATAGACCATATGGAACTTCTGCTCTGGGGCCTGGAGCACCTCTCCCCCTCCTTCTTCACTGACCTTGGCACCTGCAAGGTGTTTTCTCACTACTCACGCTCTCCCAGCTGCTGTGTGGCAGCTTTTTTTTTTTTTTTTTTTTTTCCCTTTCTTAAATATGCTCTCACAGAGGTGCAAAAACATTGTTTATTGGCTCAGCTCTGGTCAGCAGCACGGCCCTTACCTAATTTTGGGCAGCATCTAGATTCTTCTCACAGAAGCCACCCTTATGGCCCCCTGCTATCAAAACCTTGCCACATAAACCCACTACAGGGATCAGATAAAAAAAAAAAAATAAATAATAATAATCACATCTCATTTCATAATTTCTTCAAATGGATTTTATTGAACTAAAACTACTTAAGAAGTGGTGAGGATCCATGTACTAAAAGATTAAGAAGTCTGAGGAGTTCCTAGCACTGTCAGTAACAGCTAGAGAAGTAGGACAAAAATGATTTCATTTATCTGTGAGGCTTGTGAAATGGTAGGAAATGGGTTGACTGAGGTTGGTCCAGATAATCCTAGCAAACTACTGCTCTCACAGCTGAGGCAAAACAATTCAGAGAATTCGTTGAGTGTGACTTGGAATTCAATTTCTTGATGATGAGAATCAGAAATGCACTCAAGTTAAACAGTGATAGTCAGAGATAGTTGGTGTCAGATTACTGAAGAACACAGATCCATCTTGTCTGCTATTACTGATTCTGTGTTGCACCTTCATGTATATTTTGCTTTCTCATAAAATTACATGATGTGTAACAGTCCAGTGAGAGTGACTAAGATCATTCAGTGTTAATATGTGCCATACTTACTCACATGCAAGTGTATCTTAATGCACAAGTATAACTCTTCATGGAATTTCGATTTGTTAAGGAGTTTGTCATTACTCATTGTGCTTAAACTTCAGCACAAAAACAAGCCATCCTTAGAACAAACTAAATAATCTGTATCAGTTGGACTGACTCAGGAAGTCTTCTGGGCTCTTTGAATGTAATTTTCTTATTGTCTCTCTTTTATCACATCTTTTTCTTCCTTCCTTCCTTCTTTCACCCCCTTCTCCCCCCCCTCCCCCCCCCCCCCCCCCCATTTTTGCTTTGTGAACTATGGGACACATGGTTATAAAAGCAAAATCATCTGCCTGTTATTAATCCTGACTGTGCCAAATGCTTCTTGTTTTCTAGTCTGAGCCCAGTGGGGAGGGAAAAAAGTGGAACAATCTAGTAAGATAGCAATACCCTCATTGTAGCTTTCCACTGAAAATATTTTTCCCACTATCATATTATGGATTCATTGAACTTTGCAGCTTTTACCTAAACAGGAAATAAGTTTTACATTGTCTTCATCATCTCTGGTATATGCATAATATTAAAATTATGGCTGAGCATTCACTGTCCAAGTTTGGGATTTCATTATATCAAAAACATTTGAAAAGAAAGAGTACAATTTGAAGATTTGGGTTTCCAAAGAATAAAGAGAGATGTCACATTAGATTTTGATAAAACCAAGGTCATACAATTAAATAAATAAATAAAGTGGAAGGGTTACGAGAATATGGAGATCTCAGTGTCAGCCTACAGATAGACATATTTGAATTTTCTATTCTGTGCTACATCTGGATTTCCAGTTATGTTGTTGCCAGTTAAATAAAATGTATTATGACTAGTTGCCTGCCACTTCTCAGCAGAGAGAAAGTTGAGCACAGGTAGCCAAATAAAGATTTCCTTTGAACTGTTATCCACTGTTATCTACTGAAAATCAGAGGGCAGAGGTGGGAATCCTGAAAGAACAAATATGGAAGGTAGAATTATAGTTTCCTCAACATCTCATTGTCTCTATGTCACTGGCCAAACAAATCATTCTGTCAGCGTTGGTCTCAGATTTCAAATCCTAGACCTTCTTCCTTCATCCATTCAGTTCTCATCTCAACAAAGAATATTCTGCTCATCCATGACAATGCTCTTACCCTCCACCTCCTCAGCCCATTGCCCTTTATTTTCCTGATTTTTTAACAGGGCATTTAGATATTTTGATGTTTTCTCCTGCTTTCCAGAATCTCATTGCACTCACTTATCTTTGTTTAAAAGGAAGAAATTAAGCTTCCTGCATTTTGAGCCAACACTGAGTCATTATTTGTGCATACTCTATGACATTTTCCCTTCACTTCTAGGTTACATCTCCACATATGTGACAGGAGATGCACAGATTAAACATCTCATCTACTCTGCTGACAAGATTTTCCTGCCATTGCTATTGCTGTTGAGTCTACTACACTGCCTTTTCAGGCCATTATTCTGTTGCTAAGAAGTGGCTGTAGCAACCAAGCGGTTAATATTTGTGCTTTGAAAAGGGAATCAGAACTGTTAACAATCTTTGCTGCTTACACCCTCCAATGCAGTATCATTCTGGTCTCCTCATAATGGTGAGAGTCAAAGGATTTGGTCATGACCATGTGACCATGAATTGGCATATCTTTTAGCTGAGTTGCATATGCCTTAGAAGTATTCAGCTCCTACTGTGTTTGTGCTCCACATCTGAGCCACAAGAGAAGTCTTCTCATAATTCTTGTTGCTATTGTTATCACTATCAGTATTAAAACTTGATGATTTTAAAGCTCAGATAACGATTCTTTTTCATGATATTGTTGTTTGATATACAGTTTCTGTCATCATGGATTTAATGTTTTTTAATCAAAGAGGGACTTCTCTCTCATCTGCGGATTCTGGTATAATTGAGTAGTATATTTGCCTTTGGATGTTTTATTACAAAAATGTGACAGGTAGTCAAGTATGCCATTTACAAACATTAAATAATTCACTCCCCAGAAATTTTATCTAACAGCAGTCATTTTCAACCCATTAGAATGGGGTGCATCAATAAATAAATAGCTTGTCAGCCACATTTTCTATTATGCCAGAGTAGAAATGTTACATTTAAAAAATGTTCAAATGTATCTTCTTTCTGAATTTCATGCATCAAAGATCATTTTGGTCCTCCATAATCTACATAATCTACATAATCTAATGTATTTTAGTTTCGCTAAATGAAAAACAGATGGATTTCTTATTTTATTTTATTTTATTTTTCGCTGCAAACCCTTCCTTAACTGGTAGAACTATGTGGTTTGGTTTTTATTTCTAAATAACATTTTTTTTTTCTTTGTTAATATCTTTATTGAAGAAAATCAATTGTATGGTCCCAGGAAATAGGGCCAAAAGCAACTTCAGAAGGTCATCTGCTCCAGTCCTCCTTCAACAGGAATAGGTTTTTACAAGTTTACGTTGATGCTTGTTCCAGGTATGGATGAGTGTCTCCACTGAAATTTGGAGTTTTCAAGTCTGTCCTCCGCCTCCTCACACACTTATCTGCACAAGCACATTACATGCATCAAAATTTCAGAGGTTATGAGAGATCTATACACATTCTGACTGGGACTACAGGATAGAAACCTGGGGGCCAAGCCCCCAGGGTATGCTGTGGCATGTGTGTGCCAGTGGTCAACATGCTTCTCTGAAAAGGGAATGTCAGAGTCAGGAATACAGCTGTCCTCAACCTACCCATTTATTTATTTATTTATTTATTTATTTTTCCCTACCAAAATAATATCAGTTGTAAGACTGGGAACTGGCTAGCATGAGATGGTATGCCATCTAAATTGTTACGTTTTTTTTTGTTTTTTTTTTTTTTTTCACTGAAGGATGATTTGATCTGGGTTGATTACCATCATATTATCATTGGAGGAGAAACTGAAACTAGTTGTCTACAGTTATAGTCCATACCATATGATGTCACACTCAGCAATAAAAGGTGGAAACAGGAAGAAGAGGGGAGCTCTCATTGTGAAAACGTCGGTCCTCCTCCCAAACACCAGCTACGTGCGTTCAGGCCCTGCTTCAAGTACAAGGTCAATTATCGCTCATTTGTGGGAAGTAGAGAGTAATTTCTTTAGTCTGCACTTCCATATAGCCTTTATTTGTGTGTATGTGGTTGTTGTTGTTGCTGTTCCCTCCCTTTTCTCCTTTCCTTTTTTTTTTCCCCTTTAGTTAAATTGTTTAGTTAATAATAATTATTTCCTTAATAATTATTTATGTTTTCCTTTAAATAAATTACCCTTATCTCAACCCATGAGTTGTTCTTTCATTTACTTCCTCCCCTCCTCATCTAAGGAGGGGCAGTGAGAGAGCGGTTGTGGGGTTTAGCTGCCTAGCATGTCAAAACCACAACATTGGGACAGTAAATCCAGTGTTGCCACTTCTGAATTCAAGCATGGACAAGAAACACACAACCAGTAGTGACAGGTGTTTCCTTCTGTCAGTCTGATCCAGACCCTCTGTAGCTGATTAGCTCATGTGTGATGTGTCACAGGTTACATTTTTCTCTTTGTTAAATTTCAATTATGAGTTTATAATACCAATACTTCTGGCTGGAAAGGGTTTTCTTTAATTTTTTTTTTTTGACAATGTGATGTATTCTATCGTTTATTTCTTTAAAGATCTTTAAAACAGAATTTTCATTAAAATAAATAGCATCTTATAACTGAATGAAACAGCTGCCATAAAAATAATAATAATAATAATAATAAAGGAAGTACAAGGACACTATTATTTTTATTTTTATTTTTATTTTTATTTTTATTTTTATTTTTATTTTTATTTTTATTTTTATTTTTATTTTTCAAATGGAAAATGTTATTTTGAACTTCACTAAATAAAAGTGTCATGGACACCAAGTGCAAATGAGAAATGCAGACTGGTCTAAGCTATTAAAATATGATTGTTTCAGATCAAACTATTCCCATTACAACATTATTTTTCTCCCATTAAGAAAATGATCACATAGATATTATAAATGTAAGAGCAATTGAAAATGTTAATAGAATGTTAACATGTTTCTTTTTATGGCCCATTCTTGCTAAATAACCTTCCCTGCTTCTATACAGAAACAGACATAGTAAAATTAATATTTACTGATGATTGTGATTAAGTAGTGAATTAGAAATATCTTTAACTATTATATAACTGTAACTAAATATTTTAAATACAAAAACTTTTATTTTCTAATTTTCCATCACTGTGACATGTATGTCACAGTTGCTGTACAAATGTACAGGATTTCATACTTTTCCCCTCTGTCCCTGTCTGCCTAAATGGATTCAAAAACAAGGAATGCCAAAACTTCTTTTAAGATTTAACTCATTCCATATCATATTGGTTTAAAGATAATTAGTGTATCCATGTCTACTATGATGATGCATCCTCAGAAAGAAGAGATTTATTCAAGTTCTTCATAACATAAACCTCTTTGACCTATGAAGGCAAATCTCCAAAATACCAGCTACTCTGATCAGAAGAAAACTTGGAAAAAAACATTTCTTTTCCAAAGTTCAAAAGTTGGGCAGAATACTCTTGTACTGTAACCACTAGGCTGCCTGATCCTACAAGTCTGACTGTACTAGGTTGGAAGAATATGCCTCTCATAGTCAGTATTGCAATGACCTAACTACCTTTCCTGACTACCTATTTCCTATGGTTATGCTCATGGGCAGGCTGTAAAGCTGTTTTTAATGGTGGCATTATGGTATCCTGAGAAGACAGACAGCAATATGAACAAGGCTCCAAATTAGGTAAGTGTCACTCAGTGGGTATATCTTTCCTTTCTTCTGTAGGTTTGGGTTGTCCAAAATCATCGCTCTAATATATCTGCTATGTTTTCATACACTTATTCATAACTTCCAGCAGTATGGTAACAGTGAATACATAATAGCATTGACTGCTTACGGTAAAGAAGAGTTTAAAAGCTTGAAAAATTGTATATATAAAAACATAACTTTAGAGAGCATGTATCAGTAGAAGGCACTTCATAAAGCTAAATTAAAAGAAAACAATTTTTTCTTAATAAGGCATTTTGAAAGCATGTATATTGCAATTTGATTTGCAATATATCTGTAACTATCTTTAACTATCTTTAACTGATATAAATGTGTTTTAATTACACTCTCCTCCTTGATCACATTCTCATTTTAATGTCTGTGTTCTTACTTGTCAAATAAAACAATGGATGTTTAAAGTACTGCAGTTCTACAGATGTACCCATGTAACTTTCTTATATTCCAGTAGTTAAAATTCCATTACTAATGTAATCTTCTAGTTTATACAACTGTTCACTGAACAAAATGTTACAGTCTATTGTGTTGTCAATTAAAGTAAATAAGACCTCAGTGAAAGTTGCAATTGAATTCACTAGTTACAAGGAAATTATTTCCACCTTTTGTTTTTCAGTAGTTTGTGTAAAAAATAACTATGGAAATAGAGACCCATTATTATGTTGTTGCCTCAACAGACTGTGCAGTTTTTATAAGGGTGAAAAACACGTGTGATCTTGAGAAATATAATGCCTTTTTTTCCAGGAATACCCCAAGAATAAGCAATCAGTAGGCAGTTACTGACTTTGATCACTATATCAATAAAACCCACCTGTCTAATGCTTTTCTTCTTGTTCACAGCTATTTCTTCATGCTTTCCAGTACCTTTGTCCATTTATCGTACTCAGATTTCATGCCATACAGTAATCACTATTAAGGTGTCTGCATTTGAGGAAAACTGCAGTGCAGTACTATTCCATCATTTTGCTTTTTACAGATGAATATTTTAAAAATATTTTTATAAAATAAAAAAGTAGTCAACACCCTTGATGACTTTTAAAAAGAAGAAAAGAAATAAATATATTTTAGCCTACTAAATTCCCAAGGTGCTATTTGCAAGTCCTTCGTGCAACAATATGAAATTTTAATTCCAGATGCTTGGTATTTCAGAGCAACATTAAATATATATATGTATTAATAGTGGTCTTTTCTTATGATAAGAAAGATTATAACATTGTTTTATTCCAAAAATATGTTTGATTGTGTATCTTAAAAAAACCTCTCTCAGTGTTTCACAGGAGTAAAAAATCTGAGCTCTAGCCAGATGATAATTAGCTATTAGGATAAATGAGGAATCTATATTTTCTGTTGCTATGTTTTGCCATGTCTCTTTTTATTTTTCCACATTTTCTGCTGTACTCTATTACTTCTTGCTTACATGGGGAACAGTACATTGTACCTTTGTTTGGTGAGTTCAGCCTACGGTTAGTGCTGTGTTCTAGGCATGTTTGCTTTTCATTTCTCCTTCCTTTTCCATTTAAATGACTGATATATATTTCTAACATCTTTCTTCTAATAGTTGTTTAATTTTAGATCAGTGGTCCTCTCAATTTTTATTCCAGTTTCTTAAGGATAGGGAATCAGTCTAAACGTTTAACCCTGTCAGTGATGGGAGGTTTTCAGGTCTATTCTGTATGTTACTGAGATGTGTGTCCTCAGCAGATATCCCCAGCCACTTCATTTACTTTCATCTGATGTCTCTCCCAAAGATAACCAATTCTAATGCTCCTGTTCATGTCTTCATTAGGGAGGGTTGCAGCATTGCTGATTTCTTTGGCACCTTCTAAACTGATATAACTCAGCACCTTCAATCTTTTCCTGTCTGATGAGTACCAACATGGATTTTCCTGCTATGGTGGTTTAGCTCTGGCTAACAGCCAAACACCCTCCCAGCCAATCCCTCAGAGGGACAGGGACATAAAACAGGATGAAAAAATGTGGGTCAAGATAAATGCTGGAGATTCCTTACCAATTACCATTGTGGACATAACAGACTCTTCTTGAGTTAAATTAATTTAATTTATTGCCAATTAAAATAGATTTGGGTATCAAGAAACAAAAAGACAAACACTGAAACAACACCTATTTCTCTTCCTAGGCTTAACTTCATTCCTGACTACTCTATACTGATAACCCCAAACTAAAGAGGAAGGGGAATGGGAGGTTGATTATGATCAGTACATAGTGATTTATCTCCCTACTGCTGCTTCTTCCTCACACTTTACCCCTGCTCCAGTGAGTGTCCTTTCAATGAGCTGCAGTCCTTCAGCATAAACCCACTCTAGAATAGTCTCTTACCTAAGGGCTGCAGGGGTATCTCTGGTTCAGTGCCGCCTCGCCTCGCCTCGCTTTGCCTTGCCTCGCCTTGCATCCCCTCCCCTCCCCTTGGTGCTTGCAGCGCTGTTTCTTCCTCCTTCTCTCCTTTTCTCTCTCTCTCTCCCTCTCTCCCATTCTCTCCCTTCTTTCTTTCATTCTCCCTCCTTCCCTCCTTTTCTTTCTGTTGGCTGCCAGGCAGCGCTATGCCCTTCCTCCCCCAGACTGTCCCTGAGGTAAGGCGCTGCCATCTGGCTGCTGGGCCCAGCTGGCCCTGCATTAGGGGTGTTGGAACTGACTGGGGCCGGCATGGGCAGCCCCATCTCTTTTTTTTTCTTTCTTTTTTTTTTTTTTTTTTTATATTCATGTCTTATTAAACTGTTTTCTAATAAGTTAGTACCTGCCTTTTTCCCCATAACCCAAACTTAGTTCATCCTGTTCACCTTGTTTCCAGATGCTTTCATACTTTTATCCATTATCTGCACTCTCTTCCTGAAATGACTCCCTTTAGTCACATATAGTTTTCAGTACTAGTTGTCCCATAGTAGCATAACTGTCACTTCTGTATAGCTTCATGCTGTGTCTTCTTTGCCTGAGATAATGAAACTGCCAAATACAACTGGTACCTGTGGAAGAGGGCAACTTATTTCTAAATCCACTTGGTACCCATCAGTTGCTAAAACAGAACTATATGTAACTTAAACAGTCTCTCTCTCTCTTTTTCTTTTTCTTTTTTTTTTTTCCCTTCTCTGTGGGTATATTTTGTTTTGCTTCATATTATTTTTATTAACAACTCTGTTCTTGTGCTTGGTATGTGCTTTTTTTAATTTATTTATTATTTTTTTTTTATTGTTCTAGCACTGTGCTGACTTCAGTGAGTACTCAGTGCTTAAGATTAATGCAAGAGAACTTCTTTGCTCTCTGTTGTATGCAGCCATCTGAAACAAGTCAACAATATTTTCACAGTACCTAACTAAGACTGTCTTTTAAGCTGAATTATTAGAAGCATAACTTCCAGTATGGCAGCAAAGAGGAGAAACTGAGGACAAAATGGAGAGGATAAAGAGGAATAACACAGCTATAACTTAACATAAAACAGCCAAGAAGTTTTCTTATTGCCCAAGTATATTGGAGACAAAAAGAAAAACAAACAAAAATCTACCAACCAACCAACCAACCAAGAAACAACAATAAAAGATAATGAATTGGGAAGCCAAAAGATCTTGGCTTTAGTGGTAATGTATTTCTGATGCAGTGGAGTCCTGATTGTCAGTGAAAAGTTGCTAGTTGTTCCCTAGCAATCTGATTGACAGGGAAACAACTTGTACACTGCCAATCCTCCAGGCTCAAGCCATGCTGCAAGTCAGCTAGCAATAGTCAGAACAGAGATTTCATGTCCATTTCTACCCACTGTGATATGACAAATCATCCCTAGACAATCCCTTTCACCACAAAAAAATGACTAAATAAAAGTGAAAAGAAATTTGACCCCCTCACCCTGCCTTGCCCAAGACCTTTAATGTATCTACTGCTGAAACCTTGTAGACTAAATCAGAGAGAATACAGTTAAAGATTAATGTTGCTATGTTTCAGTAACATAGAATTATGTTTTTCATCAAGTATTATGATCCAGATGGGCTCTGTATGTACAGTTTCAGAATCTCCTCTTCATTGTAAATTTGTCTATTCTCTTCTGTTCCACTGATGTGACATATTGTCATATGACTCATGTTGTATCTCTCCAAAACCTAGTCCATCATCAACAGCGGTTCTGTGAAAAGTACTTGTAAAATTCTTCTTGACATTGAACATACATTTTGTTAGCATGTTTCCAAATAATGTCACTTCATTTTGTTTCAATGATAACTACCAGTAAACATCACTTTCTTCCTGTATTAAGTAACTTAAAGGATTTTTCAGTTAGAGTTGAATTTTCCAAGCCATTGGTGTTATAATTCACATGTATTGTGTGCATCCAGATGAATAAGCAGAGATTAGTCATTCATTTTAAAGGGTATCAAACACTGGGAAAATTTCCTTGAGTAATTGTCTGTGGTTAAGTTGCCAAAAATTTCAATGAATATTGCTCACAACTATTTATTGAAAAGTTGTACTTTGTACTTAATTGTACTACTCCTTTTGTATATGATAAAAAGCAAAGCAGACAGGAATTTGAGGTACTCCCTTCATATGTAGAGAGATACTGGGTGTGAGTCTGTTCTCATATACAGCAACTCACAACAAACAAATAAGGCTGTATGCTTATTCATTAAACTTTTGACAAATCCAATGTGTAGAGTTTCCCTGGCACAGAACCTTCCAGTGAGATTCAGGATAAGGGAATAGACCGTTTAAAATTATTGTCCATTTAATCTTAGGATTTCACTCACTTTTGCCATCAAGCAGTAACTTTCAATTTTTGATTCTCAAAGGAACACTCTTTTATTCCTTTTTGCTGTCTGTATAGTAAATTAAAAAAGGAATATTGTGAAATGGTAAAGAAATTATGTTCAGGCAATAAAATTTCCAACAAGTGCAATGAGATTGCTGATATATGCTACTAGAGAAGAAAACAATAACTGAAGATCTCCCTAGGGGGATCTGCAAATAGAAAAAGAAGTCAAGCAAGACTACTGGAAGAAGTTAGGAAAAATTTCTACTGTTCTTCTCAGGAGGTCATTATATAGGATGGAAAGAGACAAGAAAGAGACAAGTCCAGAGACAAGTCCTCCCAGCAGGGAGGACTTTTTTTTTTTTTTTTTTTTTTTTCTTTTCCTAAGTTATCAAGTTATCTCTTTTTAAACTGATATGTCAACTTCTTGTTCCTTGCTTTCTTTCCTTTCACAGGTTGTCCCCAAACAGAGAAAGGAAACCAAAGTGCATCCTGTTCTCTATTGCAGGATTGAGAAGGAGAGGAAGAAAAAATGTTTAAGGACATAGGACTGGAGGCAAAGTCTTTGAAGGGAAAGAGAAAGAACAGAGCAGATATGACATATGAGGGTAAAATTGTCTGAGTTAGAGCAAATAAGGTGATTTGAAACAGAGTGTGGTGATCATGGTAAACATTTTTTTTTTTTTTTAAACACACCATTTCTATAGTTAGAAAATTAATCAAAATGGAGAAATGAGACTTTGTTCACCAAATTTAGGTTTATATATTCAGCTGTCTTGACTCTAAGCATGTTGTCTTGGGCTCCCTTTGTTTTACGTAGAGGGAAGTGGAGCTGCTTTTGAGGATGTTTCATCTTCCTCTAGCCATCTAAAGTACAGAAGATGAAATATCTCCTGGAAAAAAAAAAATAAAAAAAAATCCTTCAGATGTCTGTAAGGAAAGTGCAGCTTTTAATTGTTTTAAGTGAAGTGAGGTGCTGTTGCAGAAAGAACAGCCGAAAACACGACAGACACTGGTATGGTCAGATCATGCTCTCCTTTATTAACCGAATAGCCTGACTTTTATAGCAAACTTAACAGAGGCGGATAGTGTCTCACACAAGATTATTGGTCAAAAGCACTCAGACAAACAACTGTAAGAAAACAACCCCACCTGCAAGAAAACAACCCCCTTGTGATTAGCAGTCACATAGATCCCGTCCTTGAAGCCAGCTGCTGGCAACAATATTTTTCTAAATTCCTCAATTGGGCGATGTGGGAACATTGTCATGGGAACTTCTCCTAGTCATCTTGGTAGCTTGGTTTGCTCAGCTGCAGTAAACCATGGGATCTTTGCTGTTTCAAAAATCCCTCAACAATTCCCCCTTCTTCTTTTTGAGCAAACCAAGACCGATGTAACAGTTTTGCAAGTAACCCTTTAACCACATTTATTACAATACAACACACAATGATGATTAACACCACAACAAACAAAATCCTTAATCCTTCTTTGATTAATCCCAGTAACCATCTATGCATCATTTCAAACAAATCAGCGAGCCATTGATTGAAAGGATTGATATCATATTGAATCTTTCTCATGTGTTCTTTCAGGAAAGTAATGGATTTGTGAATTGACTCATTATGATCAGAAAGGTTTAAACAGCACATTCCCTCAAAGTCCTCACACCCATGCCCTTGAGCCAAAAGCAAGAAGTTAATAGCAGCTCGATCCTGTAAGAGCACATGTCGCAGGCTATTTTGATCTGGTAACATCTCCTAAAGTATCTCTGTCATGGCATGGGCTTGCTTCTCGGCCCAGCATACCAATTTTTCTAAGTTGTTAAGTGCGGCTGCAGATGCCACTCCTGGCACTAAAATTGCCAATGCTGTTCTATCTGCAACACCAAGCAATTCAACATTATCATTGCAATCCAGTGCGAGCAAGGCCCATTTCTGTCTGGTGATCTCCTGCAACTACGACAATCTAGGAGCAAATGTAGTAAGTTTATCTAAGTAACATGGACCTCCGATAACATTTGCAGGGATACCTTGCCAGGCCCTACCCCCGCAAATCAGAAAAACGTCAGGAGGTAAGGCCATAGCTGTACAATTGTTCCAGACACTATAGTTGTTACCCCTTGTCTCCGTGCCATAAGCCCCTAAACCCTGTCTAGCAGTGTCATTGTAATCACAGGTGTTATCTGTATTTCTGTACCCGTATGGCCCTTTCCAAGTTCCAGTAGCAGGATCTCGGTAATTCATTCTTATTTGTGATAACACATTTGGTGCTGCTATATTTATTGTTTGAAGATGAATACTTGCAGGAGGGTCTTCTCGGTCCCTAGTCAAACATAAGTGATTCAAGAAAACCAATGCCTTGAACAATCGCTGATCGATGTTCTTGATCTCTTTTAATCTCACTAATTGTTCCTTTAAAACCTGATATGATCATTCAACCATCACTTGGCCCGTGGGAGAATATGAAACACCTGTGATATGCTTTACTCCCCACATTTTCATAAATTTTTTAACCCTTTTTCTGACATACGCTGGACCATCGTCCATCTTGATCTGCTTTGGCAGTCTCATAATGGCAACACACACCATCAGATGTCTACACAAAAGGTGTGCTTTTTCTCCCCCCTACGCCATTGCCCATATGAATCTTGAAAAACTATCAATACTCACCAATTTGTCTGCTTGTGAATTACCTTCTGCTAACGCATATGACTATGGGTTTATGACTATATCCATATGACTATGCATATGGATAACACAGTAAGGTACAGTTCTCCCTTGAATGGCATCTCGCAGCTGCAGAAATAATAACAATCTGTCCCTCTTAGTTTGCCATATCAAGGCATCCTCTATCCGTTTTACCACATTGACAACATACAGAGAGCCTGAGACGAAAATTGGCTCATGCATCCAGCACTGACAAGCCCAAACAACTGCAGACAATGCCAATGTTTGTAATAAATCCCCTGTCTCCTCCGGAATTATGTATTTCTCCCAACTTCTGTTCTCGTACCACACACACAGCCTTCCTACTTGCCTCACCTGCATCACTGTATACAGTGTGACCCACTACTGGTTGGGACAAAAGCTGTGGTACTATCTGCCATTTATATGATCTTACAACTTGCTAGAGAGTCCCCTTGGGATTCGGGAATGTACCAATCCCAGGTAATCTAACACAGCTTCTTGTAGTGGTGTAGATTGCTGTAAACACCATTCCAAGTGATCCTGAGTAGATCCTGGCAGATATCCTGGTTCCTGCATGCTGATCTCAATACTCCAAGAGCAACCCTCATGTACTAACTCTGCGATAGCTTCTGCCTATGTTTGAACACTCATTTTTGGCTGAATCTGTAGGAAAATCCATTCCAGAACCCAAAAATGCTGCCCTATCATTCCATCCTTGCCATCACCAGTGTCACTTATACTACTCCTATTACCCGTGCAGTTAGTGTCAGTGGCATCCTCCTGACACTGTTTCTGTCTTTGTCGCCCCTTACTCTCCCCCTTTTCTTTTTGCCATTGACCAATCACCGCAAATGGATGAGACACATGATTGCTAATTAGGAAGGAGAGTGTAACGTCTTCTATACATCTGCAAGCAGTGCTGGCTGCAACCTTAGAAGCTATTTTGAAAGAGCCTGCCGGTGGTCATTTGTTAGTGTAATCTGTGGCTCTGCACTCCTGCACTGCAATAAAGGTAGTAATATAGCTAAATTGTCATTAGTAACCCATACAATGTGGCAACCCAACTGAATATTATCCAGGAACATTTGTACATTTATCATATTATGTAACACCATACTTACATCACCTTTCTGGGGATTAAAAGTAGAGTCTGATATTTTCCATCCCAAGTATAGCCATGGCTGTTTCTGTTGAACCTTCTCTGGGGCTATCTCCAACCCTTTTGCTTCCAAAGTATCCCAAATAAACTTTAAGTCTGAATCCTGGAAGGATTCTGGCCTACCAAACCGAATGTTAACCAAATAATTGGAAATAATTATGTCACACCACGCTGTCCGAATTGGTTGTAATGCCCAGGCCACATGTAATTTACATAATGTATGGGAATTCCTCATCCCCTATAGAAGCACTAGCCATTCATAGTGTTTTGCCAGGGCCTGTTTGTTAATGGAGGGTACTGTAAAAGCAAATCTCTTACAGTCCTGTGCCACCACATTTGGTTGCCTGGACTGATCGATAAATTTAGCATATAGTTCCCCAGGGACCTGTTCTACAGATGCGAATGGAAGTGCTTTCTTTTCCCCTGGGAGACTAAGAAGAGCCCTCAGTGTGAGCTGTGCAGCTCTTTGGTCAATAATTGCAGGGAACTGCAACTGAATCTGGGTATGGAGATAAGGACCTGTTCCCTTTAACATCTCTGCAGTAACCCCATACAGAGGGTCCCCTGGTTGATGCAGTTGACCCTCTTCCCCTGTGGTAACTGCAACCATTCCATTTTAAACAATAACAATGGGGAAGGAGTTAACAATAAGCACGCCAAGTTTTGACAGTCAACTGGACACATTGGTATTGCCTGAAAAATCAATTGAATTATCCGTCAAACCGCCTGGGATTGTAATCCATAGTCCAAAACCATTTTTTGAGCTTGTTGTAAAAGCTTGCAGTCATGTGGCTGGCACAACCCTATGTCTCGTGCAGGGTCAATAATAATAGGACAGGCCAAGGATGTAGCATGCCTCTGCCCCTCTATGAAAGCATTACGTATGATGTTGGAGCACCTGTCCCTCCTTGGTGCTAACGGTGTTGTAGTGACAGACAATGAGAGAGTCGGCTCCAGTGGGGCAGACAAGAGAGGAAGCTCATCTGAATCCATAATTTTTAAGTTCTCTAATTTCACTAGTAGTTCTAACAACAACTCCTCCAGTGAAGGTCGATTTTCGCAAGCTGCTGCTGCACCTCTCATTGGCAAAGCATCCTGAGCAGATTATTGCTGCCTGGCAGCAGCACAGTTGCTGGCAGCACAGCTTTATCAAGATTTTCCGGTGCGGGGGGTGGGGAGGGCAACCCCCACTCCCCATCAGCACTCTGCTCCAACAGTCCCTCAGTTATTTCTGCCACGGATTGATTTATTGGAGAGGTCATACCCCGAACCAGGGTGGGTGCAGGAACCAACGATAAAGATCGTGTCAGACGCATTCCTGAGGTCTCGGGTTTCATACTCAGTGGTCTGTCAGTCCCAGACGGTACTGAGAAATCTTGCGACGCCACCATAGACAGCTGCCGTTTCCACAGATGCCTCCGATCTCCTGTAGCAACTGGACTCCGGATGTCCTGCATCTCACCGCAATACGTCACTTATCCGCGTCTCACCGCGATTCCTCTGTTCCCATGGCTCACCACGATCTCTGTATCAATCAATCAGTCTCCGCGTCTCACCGCGATCTTTATCAATCAATCTCCATGTCTCACCATAATCTCAATATTCGGGTCTGTGCTTGGAGTCTCTCAGTGTCTCTCAGGTCTCTCAGTGTCTCTCAGGTCTCTCAGCGTCTCTCAGCATCTCTCAGAGTGTCCAGGTCTCAGCCTGTTCGGTGCCATATGTTGCAGGAAAAACGGCCAAAAACATGACAGACACTAGTATGGTCTCCTTTATTACCTGAATAGCCTGACTTTTTTAGCAAACTTAACAGGGGTGGATAGTGTCTCACGCAAGATTATTGGTCAAAAGCACTCAGACAAACAACTGTAAGAAAACAACCCCCTTGTGATTAGCAGTCACATAGATCCCGTCCTTGAAGCCAGCCGCTGGCAACAATATTTTTCTAAATTCCTCAATTGGGCGATGTGGGAACCCTGTCATGGGAACTTCTCATAGTCATCTTGGTAGCTTGGTTTGCTCAGCTGCAGCAAGCCATGGGATCTTTGCTGTTTCAAAAATCCTTCAACAATGTGCAAATGACTGTGTCTCTTTCAAGATGTCTTAGATAGATTTCAGAAACAATGGTTGTTGGAAATTTCTCTGTAAAATCTTATGAACGTAAGTAAGTTAAAAGTAAAAAAAATATTCTTACCTCAGTTAGTTAGACATAGATAATGCCATTTAGACATAGTTAGTGGGTATCTAGATTCTTACTGAATGTGTCTGCTAAGGAAGAGCTATGATATTCATGCAAAATAAGTAACACCAGATTTTAGTTCTGAGTGAGAAAATAGTGTAAGAAATTATTATTCAACTTCAAATGCAACACGAGTGGAGGGTTCATTTTTAGCTAAATATATCCTAAATTTTAAATATTTAAACTGGAAAATAGGGGAAAAAACTTTTGTCTATGAATAGTGTATTTATCCATGTACGGTTAAGAAATATAATTATTAAAATACAGCTTTGTTTTGAATTTATTTAGCTTTAAAACTAAGTCAAACTGGAATTTTTAGTTTGTGCTTTATATTTTAGGCACCTTTTACTTTTAATTGTGTGCCACTATCAAAATCACATGAAAATCTGCCTTTCTTATGAGAAGTGATAAGGGTGGTATTAGGCCTGCAGGTTTTTTAGGATGCTGTCTCTACAAAATGCAAAGGCAATTAGACTTAAATTTTCTTTTAGAACATATAAGAAAATCTATAAAGCACTAATGTTTCTTGTAAGGAAAGAAAAGTTGATCAGTTATCATAGTAGGCTGAAATAAATAAATTTCATGCGCTGTAAATCTACATACAGGAATAACTCAGATTCAAGTTCTCTCAAGTCCTATTAAATTGCATACAGAAATAATTGTCACCCTCCCATTGTAGGAATATAGATGTATTGAACTATCATCTTTTAATAGTTGATTATAATGTGTCTTCTTCTAGTCCACATAATAATTCTGCTTGTTGATCTTGGCCTGTAATACTGTCCTGCCAGGTGGAAGATGATAATGAAAAGTTATTCTCTTTCTTCCATATACACATATGTATATATATATATCAGATTTTATTTTACGTTCTCAGCATAGTATTATTGCATTTGACTCTGAGTAATAATGTGAAAATATTTTTGTGACTGAGTTTTGGATATATAGTTCTGTACTGGTTCACTGTAATTTTGTTTTTTCTTGTCATGTAAGTTGGTTGGCTATTGCAAGCACTCTTGTACAAGAAGGAGCCAGAGGCATAAATCAGAGAAGTCACACACTAAGAAACAGCTGAGAAGAGATATAACAGAAGTAAAATTTGCTTTTGGAATATAACAAAGTGAACAGTAATATATTTGTTCTCTGCAGCATATTGTCTTTTATATTCCAGTAATTTTTCTTTGCCTTTTATTATTTTTTGCCATTTTGCATAGAAAGAAATAAGACATAAAAATCCCCTAAGAACAGGTTTGAATCCTCTATCAAAGCAGAAATAGGACTAATTCAGAATTCTAAACTCAAGCTGAAAAAAAATTAAAAATAAATAAAATAAAAGAGAAAAGACACAGCTTTGCAGTGGTCACTCTTCTTCAAAGAAGAACTAGGAGTAATTTCTTACATGAGACATTTTATATTAAGAATTGTTATTTTCTTCCTATTTTTTTGATCCTACTCTCTCTAGTCTCAAGTCTCTTGCGCAGCTGAGCCAATAGACTGAATAAACTCTAAACTAGTTAAGAAAAGAAGAAGATGCATGTTATCTTGCCTTCATTCTTTTTGTTGGTGGTGCTGTTTTTTGATTGATATTCATAATTCATTTATAACAAATTACCGTTCTTCTGAATAAAGCTGAAACCTTTTCAATATTCTCTGGTTCTGCTGCTGAAAAGCTGAGCCTCCTTGTTTTTGGAATGCTTGAGTCAACATGGATGTATCACAAGAATTTTAAGAGCTACTTACACTGTGATAAATAAAAACAAAACTTTCTGAAATTTATTATTCTGAATGTAAATTGTCAGATAGCAAATGGAGAACAAATGGCAGTAACATCTGCCATACTACAAGTGGTAGCAAATGTGGGCATGTACTGGGTCTGGCTGGAATGTTAACTTTGCCGGCAGCAGCCCATACAGTGCTGTACTCTGCACTTGTAGCTGGAACAGCAGTGTTATCACACCAGTGTTGTGTCTACTGCTGAGCTGTGCTGGCACAGCATCAGGACTTTCTCTAACCCTCCAAGGGGGTGGGCAAAAAGTGAGAAGAGAAACATCAGTAGGGCAGCTGACCTAAACCAATCAAAGGGATATTCCATACCATGTGGTGTCACACTGAGCAATAAAAGGTGGAAACAGGAAGAAGAGGGGAGGGATGGGCTCTCATTGTGAAAACATCGGTCCTCCTCCCAAACACCGGCTACGTGCGTTGAGGCCCTGCTTCAAGTACGTGGTCAATCATCGCTCATTTGTGGTAAGTAGAGAGTAATTTCTTTCCTCTGCACTTCCACATAGCCTTCATTTGTTTTATTTGTTTGTTTTCCTCCCACCATTTTTTTTATTTTTTTATTTTCCCTTTTCCCCTCCCTTTTCCCCGTTCCCTTTTTATTTCCCTTTAGTTAAATTGTTTAGTTCATAATAATCTTTCTTTAATTATTATTATTATTTCCCTTTAATTATCCTTATCTCAACCCGTGAGTTGTTCTTTGCTTTACTTCTCCCCCTCCTCATCTAAGGAGGGGGAGTGAGAGAGCAGTTGTGGTGTTTAGCTGCCCAGCACGGTAAAACAACCACAGTCCTTTTTGGCGCCCAACGTGGGGCTCGAAGGGTTGAGATAACAATAGAATTGATTAAAATGCATACAACTAACACACTTACTTGCTAGTAACCATGTTCAGTGTCCTGTTAATAATGGCTTTGATCATATGTCATGCAATCTGTGTCATGTTCTCCTTTCTCCTATATATCCGATCCGACAAAGTGCTACAATCTGTGTTCGTTATTTTTGAATTCGCTGTGCTGCCAAGCACTGGCCTTGAGTTTAATCTGGAATTCGGGCTCTGTGCTCTTATCATTTGGGTCTCATGGAAACTATCTTTTAGAGAATATTCAGAACTACTCTGCCTTCCTTTCCTAATCTGGATACCAGTTTATTAATAATATCAGGAATGGTACCTTTTCCTTCTTTCACAGTGGGCTAATTACAACAGTTTGGGAGCATTTTGAAGATCCATGTGTAACCCATGTATTGCTATTTCTAATTCTGAATAAGAGGTTTCATCTTCTCTCTAAGATTAGTTAATTATTTAGAAAGCTTACTTGGGAATCTGTCTCGAAACAGTCTTGTGGCGAGTGGCAAGGTGTGTAGGATGGTGTTGGCAGATACCTGTCATGGATGTCTCCTCCAATAGTTTTGAACTTCACCCCTGAGCAAGTGCAAAATCCTAAAAAACTGGTAGAATGTTTGAGAGCTGTATGTCCTGACCCTGATAATGCCAGAGAACAACAGCTTGCAGCATTGTGCTGGCTCCTGGCTTACTCTTATCAAACACTGTTTAACATCATCCAGCACCTTGAAGAGAGGGAGGAAGTCTCCGAGTCTGATGACCAGGTAACACATGCTGTGGCTGACCCAGAGGACCAACCGACTATGGTGTCAGTCGCCCCCATAGTCAAGTCAAACAAAGGAAATGGAAGTCAGCTCATTTAGTAAGGGAAGAAGGCTCTCCTAAGAAGGAGGGAGAAGGGAAAATTGCAGGCACCTCTAAAGCAGAGCCGTCACAAAAACAGCAAGAAGAAGAGATGGAAATCATAAAGGAATCAGAAACTACTCGATCCTTATCCTTGAGTGAGTTGCAAGAAATACAAAAGGATTACGGTTGATGCCCAGGTGAACACATCCTCACCTGGCTGCTTTGATGCTGGGATGCTGGGGCCAATAGCCAACAATTAGAAGGCAATGAAGCCAAGCAACTGGGATCCCTCTCTAGAGAAATGGTAATTGACAAAATAATTGGGAGAGGAGCACAGGCCCTCAGCCTCTGGAGACGACTCCTGGCAGCTGTGAAAGAAAGATATCCCCATAAGGAAGATACTGTATATCATGTAGGCAAGTGGACCCCTACGGATAAAGGTCTCCAGCATCTGCGGGAATTAGCTGTGTGGGAGATGATTTATAGTGATTTGGACAATGCCCAGACACCTCAAGATCCCGATGAAGTCCAGTGCACAACATCCATGTGGCGTAAATTTGTGCAGAGTGCACCATCAGCACATACCAGTACACTGGCAGTATTTAACTGGCATGAGGGGATGGGACCAACAGTGTGTAATCTGTCCTGCCAGCTTCGAAAATATGAATTATATTGCACCAACCGAGACTCCCTGATTCCCATCCGTGAGTTGGTTCACCGTCTGGAGAGTCAAGGAGTGATCAGCAAGACTTACCTTTTAACAGTCTTATATGGCCAGTGCAAAAGTCCAATGGCTAATGGAGGCTAACAGTGGACTACTGGGGCCTGAATGAAGTCACGCCACCATTGAGTGCTGCAGTGCCAAACATGCTAGAACTTCAGTACGAACTAGAGTCAAAGGCAGTCAAGTGGTATGCCACAACTGATATTGCTAATGCATTTTTCTCCATCCCTTTGGCAGCAGCATGCAGGCCACAGTTTGCTTTCACTTGGAGGGGCATCCAATACACCTGGAATTGGCTGCCCCAGGGGTGGAAACACAGCCCTACCATTTGCCACTGGCTGATCCAGTCTGCACTGGAACAAGGGGGAGCTCCTGAGCACCTGCAATACATTGATGACATCCTCATATGGGACAACACAGCAGAAGAAGTCTTTGAGAAAGGGAAGAAAGTAATCCAAATTCTCCTGAAAGCTGGTTTTGCCATTAAACAGATCAAGGTCAAGGGGCCTGCACAGGAAATCCAGTTCTTGGGGGTAAAATAGCAGGATGGACGTCGCCATATTCCAATGGATGTGATCAATAAAATAACAACAATGTCTCCGCCAACTAGCAAAAAGGAAATGCAAGCTTTCCTAGGCCTTGTGGGATTCTGGAGAATGCATCCCCTGGTGCAATTTGTCCTATCACTAGTTATTTGAGAGAAGAGGCCAACCCCCAGCTTCCCACAACTTCCCTTCAAGAATCCTGATTAATGTTGATAATCAGAATAGGAAACATATTTTGAAGGAATGATGTTGGCTACTACGCTACTTTGGTTCAAGGCTTGAGATTCAAGGGAAGGTTTCTGTTGACATAAGAAATGAGTACATAACTATTCATATGTTTTATGATGAGCAGTAGAATTTTAAGGCTGACTGATAGCCTCAATACGAAGCTAGAGGTTCAAATTTAAAAACTGTCAAGGAGAAGGTTAAGGCTTATGCTTTATTGGGAGTGAAGACAAGAGGGAACTGGATAGTATTACATGTATGAGCAGTGTGCCTGTGTGCGTCTCGTTCATTGAACTTGTTTTTCTGCATAACTTTTGCAGAAGTCAAACATCATACATTAAGCTTAAATTAAATGTTCTAGCTATTGCTTTCAATGACAGCTAGTGTAAAAGTTGTCAAAAGGGAATTAAATTCTGTGACAAAGCCCAGAAGTGGTGCAATATGATTAATAATAATAATAATAATAATAATAATAATAATAATAATAACAAAACTTTTAAATGTCTTGTTGATTTTTTTTTTAAAGAATATAAGGCTTCCTTCTTTTCTTCTGTCCTTCCTTCCTTCATTTCCTTCCTTCCTCTCTTTCATTTTCCTTTTCATATAAATAAAAATCTTCATTGCTAGAATACCAAGCAGTATTGCTGATGATTGCATTTTGTAGGAAAAAAAATGGATGAAATATCTGAAAATCTGGTGGAAAGTATTGCACGACTGCTGCATTTGAAATAAATAAATAAAACATCATTATGTTTATATTTACATCTGTACTAATATCTAGAGGAACAAAGGCAGTATTTCAATTATAAAACCTTTGTAATAATAATCACTATTCATTTTTATTCAATAAAATAAAATCTGTGATGTGACACTTGGGTTTTTGAATATTGGTATACTCATCCAGGAAGGAAAATGCAGATGCCAGATACAGAAAGTAGGAGGATTTTATTTATTTATTTATTTATTTTTGCATCAGTTTGGAAAGATTATTTTTTAATGTATGTGTTTTTTTTTGCATGTCATCTTCATGTATATAAATACAAAGTGTATGTAAGAGTACTCTAAACATATATGTACATGTGAGTGCTTGCTGTCTGCTCATGTGTTTTCAAACTTTGATAATAGAGCCCTATGTATATTTAAGGCTTTATAAATATAGCTTTGAAAGTAGTCACCTGTGTTCTTTGTGACAAAATTGCTTAAGCCTCCAGGGGTGTGGTGAGAGCCTTTCACTGGCAAATAAAACTGTCTATAAACTCCATGAATTTCTCTGCATTTTTTAATTTTATTATTATTATTATTTATTTATTTTTTTAAGGATTTGAGGTTCTGACTGGGAGAAATACTACAGCAGTCTGTGGTTACGTTTTCCATCAGTTTCACAATGGAAGAATAGAAATCTGAATTCCAAACTTTTCAGAATAGATATAGACTGCAGCAAATTATGTTTTATTTTTTCTCATACATTTTCTCTTAAATTATGGCACACACAGAGAGTTTAGATTTGGTATTTTGGCCATAAAGATGATCTACAGAAACATAGTCACATGTGATATCACTGAATGAGCTGTAAGACATACATTCTATATTTAAGAAGTGAATTTGTAACTCCCACTGTGTGTTTGTGTGGTTTCGACCACAGGTATTGGTAAATGGCATTAGTATATTCCTTAGCAGTACCAAATCTCAACAGTGTTTATAGATAACTTGTTCACTCCTCCCTTACAAGTGCCTATTTTGTAGTTAGGCACCTTTTTTTTTTTTTCCTGTCGGTCCAAGTAATATATCACCAATATATCAATGGTGATGAAAGAAGAGAAATGTCTTTGTGCTTCATTTAATTGTGAAAAGATTAAATGCACTCCTTTTCAGTGAAATAATCACATTGGATGTAATAGAACAACAAAAAGGGGAAAAAAAAAAAAAAAAGAAAAAAAAAAGGACATCATCTCAAACTGTTTCATACGTAAAAGCTCAATGCCTCTTTTTGCCTAAGAAAAAGAAAAAGCCTGATTAAAAAGAAAAAAAAAAAATGCTTGTAAAGTGCTTGTGAAAAAGAGTTGGATATAAAACAATTCTAGCCTTGAGTAAGACTGGCCATGGCACAAAATGTGAATTTCTATTCTTCCTAGCCATGTCTTGGAGATACCCTGCAAACTGTACTGACTAAGGAAACAAGTTACTATAATATCATTTAGATTAACTAAGGGGTGTTGGGGTATTGAGTAGAAGAAGGGGCAGATAGGGAGGGAAGGGAAGGCTCTTATCTGCAAGGCTACAGAATAGCTGTGGGGCATTTCTGATCATTAGAGTATAGCCAATGCTTACCTCTGCAAACTACTTCAAAGTCCTCATGTGGTAACACCTTGCCCTACTGGCACCTCTTCTGCCAATCTGCCCTTACCAAGTGCAAAGAATATTGTGACAAAGCTAAGTGCCACAGAACTTACTTACTTGGATATAGAAATACATTAGTATTTGTTAAAGACAGGAAGTATTATCAAGCACATATTTGCAAGTTCAAAGAAAGAAGGAGAATCAGACTTACCTCTGTCGCTTCAAATATCAACACCAATAAAAGCTATATCCGTGGTAGCTTATGGTCCTGAACAAATAAATAATTGCTTTGCTGGCTAACTACATTATTACCTTCTAGCCACTTGCAATGCACTCACCCTTGCAGACGTAGAGTGAAAGGACAGGTGGATTTTTCTTGTGTATTTCATTCCATAATCTGGAAGTTTGCCTTGAGTTACCACAAAGAAATTCTTTTTTCTAATAGAAGTTCACATTATTTTACATTTTTACATTTATGTATTTTTACATTTTACATATTTATTTTTGTTTACATTATTTTATTAAAAGCTGTTATTAGGTGAACAGATACTATTTAATTTTACCTTAAAGTATTTAATTTTACATTTATCATTTAATTTTACCTTAAAGCCTAAGAGATAAAGTTAGAATCAATAAATCTATCAGAAAACCAGACCCGTGGATTTCTGAGCATGAAAGCTGAAGCTGCCCATATTTAGTGTTGATAGTATTCAGGGAATCATTTCTCTGGGGTTCATTTTTCTCACTCCCCTTTAGTCCCTTATATTAAACATATATATATACACACACATATATATATAATCATATATAATTAATGTATTATATAATTATTATATATAATTAATAATTATAAGTTATATATATATAATATTTTAATATATGTATATGTGTGTATATATATATAATATATGTATTATAATATATGTATATAATTCAAAGAGATTATACCCACCTGTGGTGTGTTGACCTTGGCTAGCTGCAGGGTGCTCACCCTCCATGAGATAATGATAGGGAGATTACTTGCCAGTTATTGTCACAGGCAAAACAGTTTCAACTCAGGAAAGATTAATTTAATTCATTGCCAATTAAAAAATAGAGTAGGATAGAGAGTAACAAAAACAAAGCCAAAGCAGATTTCTCCCACCCAACCCCTCTTCTTTCCAGGCTCAGCTCCCACTCCATTCCAGAATCATCTGAAGACCTCTGCCCCTGAGCAGTGTGGGTGGGAATGGGTGTCACAAATAGATTTTTTAACATAATTTTGATTTAGCAGCAATTTAGAATTTATTAATACTTTTATGGTAAATCACAAAATTGGATAGTGTGATTTTTGACAGCACTTAATCATCTCCCAATTTAACACAATGATTCAGCAGAATTTGCTGCAATTGAGGCAGTGACTTAGTTAAATATTCAAGAATAGCAAGGTTCATATGAGACTTACTGTAGCGTACTGGAGGATTTCTAAACTTGGTTGCATGCTTACTAGATGTTCCCCCTTTTGGTGAATTACTCACCCTTCTCCATCATTGACTTTTGTTTGTGGACAAGCCTTTATCGTTAGGGAATCAGCCCTGATTCCACACAAGAACCACAGCAGGGGTGCCCTGAGAGCTCAGGGGGAAATCAGGGGCCACATCCTGCTCTGATCTCTGGAGACCTCAAAGGACTCTTTGCTTTGGACCTCTGTTTATAGAGACAATTGGCTGCTAGTCAGTGCTTTTCTATCCCAGTTATGGCTCAGGTAAAACATTTTTGGCATTTTCTACCAAATGTGCCATTCCAGTACCTTCCAGAATGTACAGTTATGGTACTTCCCAGAATGGGCTACAATCCAGGCTGTGGGGTCCAAGACATGATCAGCCTGTTTATATTCACCCATTATGCCTGTTGCTCATTGACAGTGAGGAGTGAGGTAACACTAATTAACCTTGAACCATAGATGAATTGGGGAAAGATCTACTCCACCACAGTGGGGGATGCCATCAGTCACATCATCTCTGCTGCATCTTCCTCCTCACTCATGCTGTTTCTTTGCTCCAGCATGAGTGCTTTCCATGGGATAAAATCCTTAGTACATGTCATATTCTGGAACAAAATATTACTAAACAATATATGTAAAGAAAATAGTACAAAGAAACATCTCATTGACACTAGACCTTATTTTTTATTGCATTATCAGTCATGAACTATGATAATTCTTGACTAATAGCTTCAGATATTTAAAAAACAAACAAACAAAAACAGTATTGCTCATAATGTGTTATAAATCTAGTTTGTTCTTCATATTGTTTTCACTGACACTGTATTTGCTATTCTTAAGTGACTTAATTGCTTTTCCTTTCTGAATCTCAGCCGTCAATATAATAAATGTTAATTTCCGTATTTCATTTCCTTAGAAAGTTTCAGCAAGATGGCCTTTAAATGCTCTCACCATGCAGAACATCTTTTTTTTTTTTTTTCTGTGAATTAAAATATTTTATAAAACATAGACCAAATTAACCATGTTTTGCTATTAAAAGAACAAGTCATCTTCACATTTTTTCACATCATTCTTCAACCAAAAATAATACATTTATTCTTATATAAAACATTATACATTTAAAATGAGAATTATATCATAGAATGTAGATGGTATCATTCCCAAATGGCTAATAATCTTTTATTTTGCCACCCTCTCATTTATTACTTTTTAATCTTGTTTTATGTAACTAAGATATTTCAGCTTATTTTATGTAATATTAAAGAGAAATATATATATATTATATATATAACAATGAGTATATAGAAATATTCATTTTAGTTTTGCTTTATCTTTGGATAACTAATAAAACAACATAACATCTATGGAACAGAAAAATATTTTTGAAATACCTTCTGTTGGAGACAAAAACCTCTTTAATGTTCAATTGGTTTTGTTTTAGATATTTTTGGAGCATTGTAAAATAGATAAATAAGGTCAAAGCAAGTGAGCAAGGTACAAATAAAGCCATCATATTTTTGTCTTTATAATTAACATACT
Organism: Anas platyrhynchos; assembly: GCF_047663525.1. NCBI lineage: Eukaryota > Metazoa > Chordata > Aves > Anseriformes > Anatidae > Anas > Anas platyrhynchos. The sequence continues at coordinate 87,166,896 of NC_092588.1, read as the reverse complement.
GTCTGCTTGGTTTGGCTAGATATACTCACCATTATGACAGAAAATTGATGGTGTAAACACATTAAAAATATTACTGTATTTGTGTGTTGATGGTTCAGATCATAGGATTGTCTTGTACTTGACTTTTAGAAGAAGCTGCTCTAGAATAAGATGTTGTATAACAGTCAAGTTTTTTGATGAAGAGAGGAAAGGGTAATGTCATTATGCCTTAGAATTTGAGAGACAGTGTAATACCTTTCTGTGTTCATAAAAGAAGCCTGGAAATCTGTTTCCTACAACACAGTAACTTCATGTTCTAATATAACACTTAATATAAAAATGGCAAATACATTATAACACAACCAAATCCATAAATCTTTGTGGTATCTTTCTCAATGCAAGGTGATTTATAAATCAGTAACTGAATTATTCACTTCTTTGGATTCTAATAAAGCTGGTGCATACATACATTTTTCTTTTTTGTAGAAAAGGCCATACATACAAGTAAATGCCAGTTGTTCTGGCTTGCAGGGTACTGTTATTCAACTTTGGCCCAAAGGAAATCCTTTCATTCTTTCATAGAATCACATAATGATAGAATATCTTGAGTTGGAAGGGGCCCACAGGGAGCATTGAGTCCAACTTCTGGCTCCACAGAGCACCACACAAATATCAAACCATATTTCTGAGACCATTGTCTGAATGCTTCTTCAACTCCAGCAGGCTCTGTGCTGTGACCACTGCCCTGGGAAGACTGTTCCAGTGCCTGATCACCCTATTGGCAAAGAACCTGTCCCTCATATCTAACCTGAACATCCCCTGTTACAGCTTCATGCCATTAAATCTTTCTTTCATATAATTCTTACTCCTGAATGCACAATTACTTATAAAGTGGTCAAGAACTAGAAAGCAATATGATGTCAGTGCTATAGAAGTTCTCAGCATTCTACCTGTAATAACGACCCTTATATTGAGATTTCATAGAAAAGATGAATGTAGCAGGATGGTGTCAGAAAATACACATGATTTATGGTCATGTTTTAGGTACTATGTGAGCAGAGAAACTTCTTTACTGTGGTTAGAGCCAGTGATTTTTTTCCAGACCTTATCCTTGTAGTACTGCACAGAATAAGGTTAAATAAATTATTTAATTATGATGTGCCCCCTGCATAAGAAGCCTGTCAAAGTTTTATTTCATGAATAAACAATGAGTGTACATTGGCATAGGACTTTGGTGTTCTTTGAGAATATGTGTTTTATGATAAAAATCTGTTGGAAGAGAATAATTCATACTAACAATTCAGCTGTACTGTTCTGCAGATGAGAATATATAAGTAAAAAGGAATATTTCCCAACTCCAATATAAAATTCATATTCGCAGCCTTGACTTCTTCTGTCCCTACCTTTCCCAGTAAGCGTCCACTCTCTTTCTAAAGAATGAATTCAGGTTGCAGTACATGAGGTATGTGTAGAATTCTCTTCTTAGCATGTGATGTAACTTGAATTTATTTCATTTCACTAGAAGGGAAAAGAGGTAGACTTCTGCTTTTACCCTGGCATCCAAATAGAGAAGTCCTGAGTTCAGGTTTCAGCTGTAATTTCCTGTTTCTTTAAGTTATTTATCATTTCCTTTTAGTCTTTATGCTCCAGAGGTCCAAGTAACAAGTAAATATATCTCAGAAAATTTCATTTCTGGTGGATTTTCTATTTAGATACCATGGATGCCCTGGTATGGATTTCTTTCAGGACAGGTATCTCATTTCCACTTAGAGATATGTTACTCTAACATAGTGCAATGGTGCTGTTCTCAGCCAAAACTAGCTACACCAACAATAAGAGAGGGGTGAGAGCCAAATTCTCATTCAGAGTGTGATTAGGTTCCTGTTTAGGTTAAAAGGTGGACTGATATGTATTCAGAAAACACTCAGAATTAAACACTGTCTTGAAAAAGTGTCTTTTCCTGGTAAACTCCTTTTAATAAGAGTCATATTATTTTGAAATTATTTATTAAGCAGCAGCTTTATTGAACCATATTGAATTGCATTTTGACAGGGAATTGAGTACTTTCCAGAATTTACTTTCCTGTCAGCAAAATAAAGTAATGTTTACTTCCTGCTGCCCTACTGTTATTTTTTGAATACACATGACTGAGTCATAAGTCCAATTTCATGTTTCTATTTTACTTCAGAATGATAGTGCTACATGTACACACCCTCTCAGCTAGCTTGGATTCTTCAATTTACCACTTGCTTAGCATATATCTATGTTTAGATATAATCATAGTTTATATCTAAAGATTACTTTTCAGTTTACTTTTTGACATTACTTTTCCAGTTACTTTTTGACATTATTTACAGTTTATCCCCTCTTGTGAAGAAACTTTTGCTCCCAGGAAGAGTTCAGCCATGTATAACAGCTGTGAATGTGTGCTTCTGCTGTTGACAAAAAACAAACAAATAAATAAATAACCCTCCTCCTCCCCTCCCCCAATAATGCTAGAGATGTGTTTTATCAACCTGTAGCAATGTTAGCAAACAGGTTAGCAAGAAGTCACATTAAGTGGCTTTGGAACATTTCAGCAGTCTAAATGGTTTTGACAGCAATTGGAACAATGATCTCTGCAAGAGGAAAAAATAGGTTAAATAAGACAGACCCAAATAATCATATTGGGCAGCATCAGCATGATCCTTCAGTAAAAGGTGAAAAATCCATATGACTTTAGGTTGATTTATATTTAGGCTGGAGAAAAAAAAATTGCCTGTCTTCAAAATTACTGATCGGCTTCACACTGAACAAGAAAATGGGAGAGATATTACTGAAGTTTTATACCTCTGAATTTTTTCAGACACTAGGTCAACTGCATGTCATTTGGTGGTCCTTCATGCGGTTGTGCCAAACACCTTGTGCTTCATGAGGACATATGAATTCTGTTCTTCCCTCCTCCTATACATATTTGAATAATTCAGCTTGCCAATTTTAAATGTTGAAGAATGTTGATAAGACATTGTACTGCTCCTTGTAGAAGCAACTAAGTCCTGAAGTGTGACATGCAAGTACCCTTTCCTTTTACCTACCAGAAAGTCTGGGTTTCTTTTCCTATTCTAAAATAGATGGGTGGAAAATTGAAATAACACATTTATTCTCTGTCATGTGTTATTCCAAATCACACTTTACTATGCTAAAACTGAACGAATAGGCCTGGGACCATTTAGTGCTTAACAAGCTAATATAGGTTAATAACAGTCCTCAGTCAAGAAGTGACAGACTTAGGTACCTTCCTTATTTCATTGCACTGTACATTGACAATAAAAAGAAAGGTAGAAAAATATTCACCCTCTGCTCATGAGGCAGGGGACCTACTGATGAAGAAATGGAGAAATCTGAGATGCTGAATGCTTCTTTTACCTCCTTTTTTACTGAGAATACAATGTATTCTCAGAGCACTGGGTCCCTCAACCTAGTGACAGAGGCTGTGGGAATGAAATACATTCTAGAGCAAGGGTCATAGAGAAAGGAAATACTCATGTAGAATGAGCATACACATATGACAGTAAATGCAGAGCTGACATTTCTCACCAAGCTTGGCATGAGGTTCCTCTCCTTTAAATGGCTGTGGAAATGAGGAAAGGTTTGGGAAGGTTTATGATTGACTGAAAAAGGCAAACGTTGTCTTCAAGAGAGGCAAAGAGGAAGTCCAAGGGAACTACAAGACAGTAAATTCTTACACTAGGTTCATTTCAGTTCACATATAGTGAACATTCCTGATACACAATTAAATGAGTTTCCTGTCAGGAAATCCAGCCTTCACTCTTATGTAGTCTGCTGAGAATACACTTGTGCTATAACTACAAGGAGTCTTCTTCTCTAACCGAGAAATTATGTTCTTAACATGTTTCCCTTCTTCTTTTGGGAGGGAGGGAGATAGCAGGGCTGTTGCTACACAGTACCTGTCATCAGAAAGCTGTATGTGTAATGTTGTTGTAGTGGATTAAGTGCCACTGCAGTATATAACTTCTGCAATCTTTCTGTCTGTTATCTGTTGAAATGATTTATAGCCACAGTATTTGGTCCAACGTGTATATCCATTTTCCCCCTTCCACCAATCCATATTGCTTGTGACATCTGGCAAGCTTAAGGTTGTCTGCATTTCTCATTGTTAGTATTCTGAGGAAGCCTGGCCTTAGAGCTGAAGTGCTTGATTAAGTCTGCTTATGGCTGACTGTACTTCTCTCGACAAATATGACCTCTAGGTTCAGTATTACTGGAGGTGCCTGTTAAACAAAATAAATTTGGCTGTATGAATATGTCCTTAACCTTTGACATTTTATCCCCAAAGGAATCTCATCTTTTCTTCAAAGTCAGACTTCTTATGGCCAACTCCTAAAATTCTAGTTGCAGAAAATACTTTTGAGGCTCCATGTGAGAAAGTTAGTTAAATATCACAGATTTCCTTTTCCATCTCTATGGGTAAAACTAAACATCTATGAGAAATATTTTAGTGTTTGAATGGTTTTCAGAAATACAATTTCTGGAGAAAGCTAAGAGAGGAATACAATAAGCAGTTTGCTAATGTGTAAACAAAAAGTGGCATTATATTTCAGAGCAAATGAAAAAACAAGGCTCAAATAAGGTAGAACTCCCCTGTCTGTTCTTTATACTGGCTGGACAGGATGGAATTTAGATCCAAAAGCCTTTCATTCAAATTGGAATTATGTTGTCCAGAAAAAAGAAAAAAAGAAAAAGAAAAAAAAGCCCTCCCTCTTAGCAGATCATGCTGACTTGTTTGTGGTAGCTTTGGAATTACAGTTGGTTTTCATCCATTTAATACACAGTACAGGCAGAATGGTGTGGGCTCTATCTGCACACACTGTTGCACACTATCTGTACATGTTGATAGGTATTTAAATCTCTTTGCTCACTTTTAAACTATTTGTAGGTGTTTAGAAATTTTATTTGTAATTGTATTTGTATTATACAAATTCTATTTGTATGTTCAGTAACAACATAATTCTTTCCCATTTGCTTGTTTGCCTATCCCTCTGTCTTGAAGAGGTGTGCTTTTTGTTTAAGGAACTGTGTTATTTGTACCTTTGTACAGGAACTACTGTTTTTGGATTCTTGTTTGGTTTTGGCATCTCATTATTTTGGAATGCAAATTATTGCTCAAGTGAGGAACATAGCAAATCTGTGGCTTTGGAGATGGGTAAAAGAAAACAAAATCCAAAGCAGTAAAAAACAAACAAACTCTGAAAAAAAAAAAAAAAAAAAAAAGCTCCCTAACTCTGATGCTATACAAGTTTTTCAAGTTTTGCAGTTACTCCAGATTATTTTTTTTCTCATTATAAATAAGTTAAATTGGAATTCTATACTGTTCTATACTGCTTCTCAGTCAGAGAATCATAGAATAGCTTGGGTTGGAAGGCACGTCAAAGACGCCATAGGCAGGGACGCCACCCACTAGATCAGGTTACTCCAGGCCTCATCTAAACTGGTCTTGAACACCTCCAGGGACTAGGGACTGGGCAAAGCCATTTGTCTTTATAATGTAGTCATCACTTCCTAAAACAATCTTCATTAAAATCACAAATTTTATATTTCCATGCTTTGAGAAAGGAAAGTCACAGCATATAACTGGATGAAGTTATGTTGTGCTCTGGTCTTCTGAAACTTGTTAGATACAGGTACAACCGACCCTGATGACTACTGCTAAGAAAGAAATTGAGCTAATAGCTATTACTGTGTGTATTCATATAGAGTCATTTGGAAGCATAACTGAAACAAACAAGCAAACAAAGCAAAAACAAACAAACAAACAAAAACCATAGCAAGTAAAGTGGAATCATTACATGCACAACCATTAAAACCCTTAAATGATGATCTGTTTATTTGAGAACTTTAAGTTAGGTCTTAGATTTTAATGTAATTGCAAAATTGCAAGTAAAAACTTCTCAGTCATAGTGAAGAAAAATACATTACAAAAAAAAAAGAAAAAAAAAAAAAGAGAGAACTAAAATTATTCTTCCATGAGAAAAAAATCATCTGGTAGTAGCTAACAAAAGAATATACGCTAGGGCAATAAATAAGTGGTAGTGCTTTGAAGGGTCTCATCATATTTTATACTGAGTGCTTATTTCTATTTGACTTGGTAAAGAAGAAGGTCAGTTTGTAAGTAGCACCCTGTGAAATTTCCAAGAATATATTGGCAGGCAGTGAAAACTGATGTAACGCTACTGGTGATAACAGAAATAAATAGTGAGAGGTTGTGATGACCACTTTCACAAAATTTTATTGATTTCAGTTCCAACTCTGTTGCTGACACTATATCTTTCTGGGAATGCATACTTCTCATTTGCATAGCTTCCAAGTATTTGAGTGTTGTTTAATTAAAGTTTGACATTTATTCTTTAAAAAAAAGCAGAAAAAAAAAAAAAAAAAAAGATCAGAAAATGATTAGCTTAATGTATTTATAATATTTGTTGGGCTTCATTCTGTCACCATTGACATGTGTGGTGCCCAGATGTAAGTGGTGGAAAATAATGAAAACTGGTGCCAATATTGTGACAGTTTTTAGGTAGATGAAGTACAAGAGAAGAAAAAATGAAAAGAAAAAAAAAAATAATCCTTTCCATAAAAACACTATTTGATGCTGTATGGGTTTCTCTATAATCTGAGATTTTTGTTCCTGCCCTGTTGCATTCCCCTTGTGTTTAGATAAAGGCAGACTTTGCTCTTCATTCACTGTCCAGACTAAGTTTGAGAGTTGTGGAAGTCATCATACTGTCCAGGAAGTACCTACCAATTACTGAGAAAGTATCTGATTCAGAAAGTTCTGAACAGTGTATTTATTATTTTAATTAATTTAATATAATTGTATTATTTTAGTGGACCTACGTACATTTCCAGCCCAAAATACTGATATGAGACAATAAGGTAAAATAGAAGTTGTTTGATACCATCTCTTTTGAGTGGGGGTGGAGTATTTGCTTTCCAGCCCCTACTCCTCCCTGTCACATTGCCTTTTGTGGTTAAGTTGAGGAATAATATATTTTAAATGTACTATAGTGCTGCAATAGAGTAGTCCAAATTATTTTTCTGGTGTTTCTTCCAACTTCTAATATTGGTGGTTTAGAAATAAAACTTGCAAATGCAATTCTGTCACCTTAGTTCCTATCCAATTTGAAAATTAGCCTCTGTCTTCTCTCCAGGGGTATTAAAAAATGCAGTAACATCAGAACATAGTTCTACTTTGTCTCACTGTTGCAGTGAAACATTAAAGCCAGTATACAGAATTCAGGTCACCACCAAGCTCATGCAAGTGATAATAGACATCGATGCCAAACAAGATGCAAACAATTTCCACTTAAGTCACTGTATTAAAGTATGTCTGTAAAATGACATATGTAAAAATGACAAGTGAACTCGTGTTGTTCCCATCTCTGTTCATATCGGAACAGAAATATTAAATCATATACAGTCTATCATTATACAAAAGAAGGGAAAACTGATAAATATGCTATTTCTTAGAACAAATAGATCCAAGATGGCTGTGGATAAGATTTAATGGCATGTGACTTAACATTCACAAAACACACAAAGATGGACAAAAAACATATCTGCTTGCTGCTAATGAAATGGGAAATCACAGGAAATGTTTAATTTGTGTTTTTATACCCAGTAACTGCATTTTTTGAAATATTTATTCCAATCTGATAATAGTTTGAAATTCCAAGTAATTCTAGACTTTTGTTGAGGTCATTTAAAATATCCTCAGAACATGATCTGAGAGGTATGTCAAAAGGAGATATTCATGTGAATGAAATGTATTAAAGCTAGCAGGAACTGTGAAATTAAATTTCAGCTATTTAAGATCATGTGACTTGCTGAGCCTTGTTCAGATACAGCTTGTTGAGCAATAATATATGCTACCTGGTTTGGAATTATTCTAGCAATTTAACAAATAGTATATGACAATACCTTAGCATCAGATATTTGTGCTTAGGTGTATTAAGTTTGAGCCAAGAGTATTTTTCATAAGACTGCATCTACTATACAATTTTTTTCAGCAGTTCGTAAGATTAAAACATCTCTTGAAGAACAAATCACAATCACCTTTATTTGTACAAAGAGACTGATTTTATTTATTTATTTATTTATTTAATGGAAGGATTTTTGTGATTTACTTACAAAAGTAGTTTTTTTGTTGTTTGTTTTTCTTTTGTTTTTCACATGGCAGCTACTGCCAGATGCCAGCAACTTATTTACAAGATAATTGAAAGAGCTGAAAACATTGGAAGATATGTAGGGAATTTGTCTCTTAGAATTAAAATACCAATGTGCAGTGGGGCAGGATGCAAAAAATAAAAGAAAGAACTGAATAAAAAGCAGGAAAACAGTTCATGCAGTATTTGTCGGATTGTTTGTCCACTGTTTCTGATACATAATTTTACCTATTCATTTTCAAATAAATAAATAGAATATTCTCTTTCTTCTGAGATGTTGAACTTCCTATTTAGTTTAACAAAAATGCATCTCTTTCATGTTTGTATAGAATCTTAATATGCTGTTAGATCTTGAGGGAATATTATTTGGAGTGACACTGTTTAAACAACTAGCCTCTAACCATTTGAGCAGGAATGATAACACTGCCAAGGTGCCAGCATCCTATCTTTTATAATTTCTGCAAAACCAGACCAGAATTCTCTGGACTGAAGGAATCAGTCCTCAATGAAGAGATTGACTGAGACTTTGAACTGTGCAGATATTGTGAAATGTCATAGCCTAAAAAACTTAAAGACTGGATAAAGAGAATCCTCATTTTCAGCAGGGAAATGTGCAAAATCCTGAATCTGGGGCAGAACTCCTTCAGTTCAAACTGGAAGTGAACAGATGAGTAGCAGCTCTGCTGCAAAGGAATTGTTGGTTACAGAGGACACCAAGTTGAATAAGAACCAACAATGTATTCATTATAAATAAAATTAACTATGTGCTGTACTACTTTAGGAGGAATATTAAAAAGCAGATTGAAATAAATTCTTTTTCCCATCCATTTGACAGCTGGGAGGCCACATCTTCAGTACTGCATACAGTTTTCAGCACCTCAGTTTACTGGTTTACATCCCCAGTAAGGAAACTTGAATGGCTCCCAGAGAAGCTCCGATGATTTTCAGCAGAATAGGAAAAGGCATGTGTTTTGTTGTTGTTGTTTTTTTTGTTTGTTTTCCTTTAAGGGATTGATTTTTTTTTTCCTTGTTTTGGTGGTTTATTTCATTTTTGAGGAGTATGGAGGTTGAGCTCTTTTAGCCTGACAAAGAGTAAGCAAATGTGTGATACAGAGGTTGCACAGGCAACTAGAAATGTTGTGAAAGTTTCAGTGTGTGATTTTGGAAGACTGAGCTAAACAAAGCCATGGCTGACGTGATCTTATATGAGCAGTGACTCTTCAGTCAAGAGGCTGGATTAGGTGACATTCAGAGGTCTCTGTCAGACAGCATTCTGTGATTCCTGTCATCTGAGTTAATTTACTAAGGTGACGAGTTTATTTATGATCATCACAAATTTATAAATATTTTAGCATTCCTATTTATTGTACGTTACATTGTTAAGTATATACTCCTTTGATAATGTCATTCATAGTTTCTGCAATTTCTGCTTGTTGGAATGTCATTAAGTTTCTTAATTTCTTACATTCATTATAAATAAATAAATAAATATTCATAAGATAACAGGAGTTATTCCGGAGATAACATTTAACATTTTGTAGTTTTCTTTTTCTTTTTTATGAAGTCTATGAACAGTAACAGTTCACAAAAAAAAAAAAAAAAAAAAAAAAAAAAAGATGGAAAAAATGATTTTGCCAATTTCACAGGAGTTATTTGCATGTGGAAAAGATGGTGCTTGTAATGGTTTGACTTTTCATCACATGTAGTAATGAACTCTGGCAAGGCAACCAAATCTTGCATATGGATAATTGTGTGTAGTAAAACCCCTCAACTAATTGGAGACATTTTAGGTCATGTTCAAGCTTGGTGTTTGGTAGTGTTCACTGAGAAGATATATTAGCTCTGCACCACAGAACAGAGAACATCTTGGAAAAAGATGGAAATTATAAATATTACATCCACACAGGCCAAAGTGGCCCAACGCTTGCCTGGGGATCTGCCCACTGATGGCTATGGCAATGATGTAAAGTCTGCACTAATGACTGCTGCTGCAGAATTCCCATGTGGTTCTGCTCTCTAGCCACCACTATGAATTATTAATTCTTTTAGCTCTCAATGGCTTCAACTTCTGACAAATTCAAAGAGCTCCTTATAAAGATTCTACTGAGGACTGGTTTCTGCATGCTACTCATATGAATTTCTAGCTTGATCAGGTTTACTTTGAAGATGCCTTAAATAAAAACACAAATTCATCTCATTGGAGTACTGGTCACTCAAAGAACCTGGATAAGGTGAACATAACCAAAACCACCCTTTGAAATCTAACTTAATTTCACAGTTCAGCATCCAGCTGATACTAAATCAGTGTTGAAAATATGTGTCCGTGTGGTGTATTACATTGTATTAAGGTTAGGCACTCCTCTAGCTTTCCTTCTTCCACTTAGTAAAACAGTGCTTTTCTACCAAAGTCCACATAAACACTATAAACTGATTATGAGGCCTTGTGATAATCTGTGCACAGAAACATCTTGTCAACCTTTAAGTACATCCACTTAAAGGTAAGGTGTATTCTGTAAGGGTACAGAATAAATGTAGGGACAACCTGTACCTTCCTCACTGATTACTCTCAACGTTCAGGGCAGTCCAAGAATGTTCATCAGTAAGATCAAGAGGGACTGATACTCAGTGCCACAGGAAACGTGTACTCTTGCACCTATCTAGTGTGTTAGTTTGCAAACCACCTGACTTTGGGAGAAAAGTTTGCTCTGGATCAGTTATTATGATTGCTTTGTGTAACACTTTTTTGCTGGTATATCCACATCTTTTGAAATTTGCGAAGTTGTTCCTTAGTCCTTTTTAGACCATAGGGACTTGTAAGCTGTGAAAGCTATTTTTTTATTTTTTATTTTTTTATGTGTGTGTGTCTAAATTTTTACTAAACAGAATTATTAAAGGTTTCTACTGCTACTTTTAGGTGAAGTAGGAAGAAAGGATTAGCATAAAATAGCATAAAAAAGGATTATGGTTCAAAAAATATATTTGTATTTGTGTGATTATTATTTATTTCTACAATATGTTATATGTGTATATAGCACTACTAAAAATAACTACTTAGTTTAACGGCTTAGTTCATTGTTTAATATTTGGAAATTTCATTCTGAAGCTATATAATAGAAAATATTTTGGTACAGAAAAAAAAATTAAAGAGGGCAATGATTTTTATTAAGACGTTACGGAAATAGTCCTCTTTTCAACAACCAACTAATCTCACTTCAGTTTTCTGAAGTTCATTAGTCTTGTAGGATTAAGAAGCTAATGTGGTTTTGTTTGTTTGTTTGTTTGTTCTTTTTTTCAAATTTTTAGGAAGAAATTACTCTACATACTTTACTGTGTCTATAAAAAACATTTCGGTTCAATTTATTTCATTCTTCAAGGAGTTTCCTTTGTATCTTGACCAATTTAATCTTTAGTTGAATGCTAAGTTCTTTGAGACCTAGAGCTCTTATTTAAGGAAGAAAGCTCTTATATAAGGAAGCAGCAATGAAGCCTAATGGTAGAAGGAACCTAATAATAGAAGACAAAGTACTTGACTCCCTGAAAACCAAGAAGTCAATTTACTGAAAGTAAAAATTAACTTGAAAATTTAGTAGCTGGGGAATGGGAAAGTGATAAATGAATGCAAAATTAATTATCAAGGAAATTGAAAGTGCTACATTATATCACAAAGACTTGTGATCTGTAGTATGAATTTGTCGTCTCTAACTGCATATTTCCATAACATGAAGCGTGGGTATTTATACTGATCAGCCTTTAGCTGACCAGTGACAGGGAAAAAAAATAATGAAAATTATTGTCCCATAATAATTTTCAGAACATTGTATAACATAATTTTGTATACTGTTTGTTACAAGGAATAGAGTTTATGGAAAGTAAAAAGTAATACCAGATCTTGCTTGATTCAATCTGCCTGAAAAATCAGGTTCCTTAGTTGTCCTGAGGCTGATCATACAGGGTTAAAACTCTTTAATCCAAGAGGAAAATACCATATTCATCTACACTAATTACTTAATATAAGATTTCTTAGATCTAAAAGAACATGTAACAGATTCCATTAAAATGTTCTAGTTCTTTTCTTTATTGTGATATAAATTTTGCACATATTCTGCAGGATGGGGAGTGCATAAAATATAAATATTGCTGGCATAACATACAGAAACACTGATTCTTGTGGGAAGTGTAATGTTTATGATTTTCTTCAGTTATGAAGGGGAATTTCTAAGTTTAAGGCAAAAACAAGAAAATAGTTTTGGGCTAAGGAAACTAAGGAAAGCCTCTCATTCACATTTTAGATTGAGATGTGGAGCAAATTCAGTTCATCTGGAATACTGTTGGAATATTTCCTATTAAAGGATGCAATAAGTCACAATGTCCCACACTGATCTTTACAGAAATAAACAAATAAAATTAATATATATATATATATATTTCTTTGACAAACAAAGTATTAAGTCCTTTGTGAAATAAAACCCTGGAAATTGTTCTAAAAACTTTAGCACAAACTTGACAGATAGTTAAGTAGTAACTCTAGTGTAATTATCAGAAAACAGAAAATATTAATCTGTTTTGCTTATTTCAGTCAAATTATGACAAGTTTCCATCCTCCAATAATTAAAGAACAAACAAAAAAAACAAAAACTATTATGAAACTATTAACAGCTTTGCCTGCTTTACTGTATTGTCACTATTAAACTTCATACATCCCATAACTCAGTAATTACATGAGAAACTTTGCATAAGATTTAAAAAGTGCATACATGAAACCCAAATCAGAAATAAGAAATGGAGGGAGGGGGGAAGGGGAGTGGGGGAGGCGGGGGGGGGGGGGTAAAAGAGAGAGAGTGAATTCTGTTTAGTAATGTCATGATAAGGTGGTATAAAGTAGGCTGTGATTTTTGAAAGTTTAAATTTGACAATGTTAAGGACAGCCCAATTTCACCTGCAGGCATTCTTGCAAAGCAGTAGGCATGGTTTTTCAGCCAGAGGGCTTGCTTATGAAGAGATACACATCAGTGAAAATACAGAACACAGCACTGGCAAAGTAGTTGCAAAGAGTTTTCTATCCTCCCCTCCAGCGCCATCAGCTTTAAGATCACTTGAGTTCTATCCAGACCAAACTGTCTCTAGGTTCATACAGTCTCTGGTCCTCATGACCAGGCTGGCTTTTCTTACCTGTCTTCTCTAACATATTAGGAAGAGGGCTTTTGTTCTATAAAATTCCAGTTCATTCTTATCTCTAATAGATGATTTGCTTGAGTGATTTCAAATACTTGATGGCAGGGACATGGCTTAACTGAAAATTCCCTCTGACACCTGGCTCCTCCAGCACTGTAAGCTTACTCTTGCATCTCATTTTGTCAAGCTGCAGCCCATAGACCCTTTGGGACCCATGCATTGTTTCTCTAGCAGTTCTCAAAAAGTTTCTGTCTCATACAGAGCATCTAAAATTTTTTAAAGTTTCAGAAATTGAAAGTGTTTGAAAACTTACAGGAAGGACTCCAATTCAAATAGGGTAGCGATAATTAACACTTAGATATACTTTCTTCTGCAATGGACTAGCAATGCACATCCATTTCAATGCTATGTCAGAAACAGTGGCTTAGAATTCCCTAAGTAGGTTCATGTATTCTCTTGATTATACTATTTGGTAGAATTATTTTTTTTCATTCTAAAAGATCTTTCCATAAGAAAAGCAAAAGGTATTTTTTTACATGTTTAGTGTAGTTAGTGCAATTCTGTAATACTTCATCAGTATTAGCATCCTCTCGGATTTAAATGCTATCACCTTCAAGGCTGTTACTTTCAGACATTTTAGACCTCCATTCCAAATTCATTGCCGCAATTAAAGGCCTTCTGATTTTTTTTCTTTTCTGAGATCACATTGAAGTCTTTAGTTTTTACAGCTTTTACATTTCCATGTTTGTTTTTTTTTTTTTTATTTGATTTGTACAGGTTTAATATTAATGGAAGATGAATACAACTCCTTGTTTCTTACTTGCTTTAAGCAATATTTTTCTCCTTGAGAAAACTTTGTTTTCCCCATCTGTTTCTAACAGAACTACATAGAATATAGCATTGTACTGGCTTTATAGTTTGTTTGTTTGTTTGTTTGTTTGTTTTTGGAATAGCCAATTTAAGACAAAAATTAACCTTGCAAATTTTCTCTTTTTTTTTGGACCATGTCTCCTAAGACCATGTCTCAGGTCTTACGTCATTCCCATGATGTAATGAGCCTACATGGTTCCATTTTCTTTCTTCCATGTAACCCTTGGCACAAATGCCTTCTTCTGTGTAGGAACAAGTGTCAATAATAGGCCAGTAAAAACAGCACCAGAAAATAAGTAAATTTATAATTTCCAAATCTTGTTGATAAAGAATGGATTCTGAGATGATCTTGAGTTCAGAAGTACAAAAGTTTGGGAACAAAAAATTAACCTTCTGCCTCCGAATCTGTCATATGACTCATTATATGTACACTTTTTAAAGTCTTCTTTGCAAACTATCAGGGTAAATAAATACCATGTATGAGGTTATATATTGTATGTTTAGTCCAAGATAAAGTTTCTTTTGCTTTGATCTCTGGAAATTCCCAGTTTAGTGTTGGTCATGATCAAGGCTGCTATATTTGTCTCTTTATATGAATTTTCTCTTAAGTTTTTCATGAAATTCATCTTAATACTATGAAAACAAGATTATTGAAGGTCATGAACCTGGTTAATTTTTGAACACTGTATTTCAGTAATTCATTACGTTACTTGAAGTACTGAATGCCAAATAAAATTACCATCACATTTTTATGCCTATTTTACAATCTAGCATTAGCTATTTTATTAAAAATCATAATAGCTTCATTACTTAGGTTTGTGAAGGCTGAATAACTGCAAATAAAAATAACTTCTTTTTTTTTTTTAACAGCAAAAAACTTCTTCCATCTACTTAAAAACTTTTGCTGAAATGCAAAAGTCTGCATTTGCTACACATAAAACAAATTATGTGGCTGTCATCCTGACACTGCAAAGTACAACTTCCATTTGGAAGACTAGAATTTCCTCTAAGAAGGTGCAGCTCTCTGACCAAGCATTATTCACAGGAAAATCATTCTGTTACTGTGCTTGCCCTTCACATAGTCACTATGAGGCTAGTCTGAATCCTTAGTTAGAGCTAATGGGCAATAGTAACACATAATTACATGGAAGAAATGAAAAAGACAACAATGTTTTGAAGTAGAAGAGCAACATATGTTTGAAAAACTTGTTCTATAAACTTAAAAGGTTTGCACAAAAAAAAACGAGGAGAAAAGCTTCAGTAACCAGTGTATTAATGTGCCACATATATACATATGCTTGTAAACTCTATGTATGTATGCTTTCAGTCTTTGATCAATATCACTAATGATTAAGCAATTGCTATTCTATCTGTGTTTTCTGGATGCAATTTCCAAATAACTACTTTTAGGTTGTTTATTTAGAAAGAAACTGTGACTTCGGCAAGAATGTTGTATTTCAAAACTGTCTGTCTTTGTGTGTACAGTTCTGTGCCCTATCTTTTTTTTTTTTTCATGTGGCTATACCATAAAAAATGAACAGCAACTAAGAGAGATTCCTATCAAAGAACAGGGTAAAACAGATTTCACTCTTGATTCTCTTGTGGATATTCTAAAGAGACCCCATATACAGAATGCACTGACTTCTAACCACCTTTCCTTTTGTGAAAAATTATGGGCATTTGGAAATGAAAACAATGCTTTAATATTTTTCTCAAGAACCGAAAGGGAAATGTGTCTGGAGTGACTGCTAAGTGTGTATGAGGGGATCAAGTGCACCCTCAGTAAGTTAGGTGCGCGTGTCGATCTGCATCTAGGGCAGGAAGGCTCTGCAGGAGGATCTGGATAGGCTGGACCGATAGGCTGAGGCCAACTGTATGAAGTTTCATAAGGCCAAGTGCCGGGTCCTGCACCTGGGCACAACAACCCTAAGCAGCGCTACAGGCTGGGAGATGAATGGTTAGAAAGCTGCTTGGCAGAGAAGGTCCTGGGAGCATTGTTTGATAGTCAGCTGAATATGAGCAAGCAGTGTGCTTAGGTGGCCATGAAGATCAACAGCATCCTGGCTGGTATCAGAAACAGTGTGGCCAACAGGACTAAGGAAGTGATTGTCCCCTTTACTTGGCTCTGGTGAGGCCGCACCTCAAGTACTGTGTTCAGTTTTGGGCCCCTCGCTACAAGAAGAACATCAAGGTGTACGAGTGAGTCCAGAGAAGGACAACAAAGGTGGTGAGAGGTATAGAAAACAAGTCTTATGATGAGTGGCTGAGGGAGCTGGGAATGTTCAGTCTGTAGAAGAGGAGGCTCAGGGGCGACCTTATTGCACTCTATAGATACCTTAAAGGAGGCTGTAGTGAGGTGGGGATTGATCTATTCTCCCACATGCCTGGTGACAGGACAAAGGGGAATGGGCTAAAGTTGCACCAAGGGAGGTTTAGGTTGGATGTTAGGAAGAACTTTTTTACCGAAAGGGTTGTTAAGCATTGGAATGGGCTGCCCAGGGAAGTGGTTGAGTCACCATCCCTGGAAGTCTTTAAAAGACGTTTAGATGTAGAGCTTAGTGATATGGTTTAGTGGAGGACATGTTAGTGTTAGGTCAGAGGTTGGACTCGGTGATCTTGGAGGTCTCTTCCAAGGACTTTTGTAAACTGACACTTTGTATGCAAATCAAAATCTAGTGGATTTGCTTTCCATTGTGGGAAGAATTTACCCCAACTACAGAGTTACATCTTCTTTAGTTTATTAACATATCTGTTAGATGTAAGATATGGAAAGCAACATTTATCATACAGAGTATAAGTTGAAGAATAGATTTTTGTTTGTTTGTTGCTGTATACTACTAAATTCATTTCCATCACTTGCTGAATCTGTCTAAAATGGTATAAAAAATCCACAACTCTAAATTAGCAGTTTTCTCCGACAAGTGGGAACAACGTTTTTGGATTGCATATTTTGTAACATACAGAAACGTACAAAACAAGTCAGTTCAGATTCTTTTCATCCACTGCTTGTGAAAGAGAACAGGAATTGTCATTGTCTTGTTTAGGAGTGATCAGCAATTTTTCATCAAAACTGTCGTTTTAAGAAAAGACTGTTCTGAAAATCTTTGGTAAAAAATGAAATGTTCATGTAAGAAACATTAACACACACACACACAAATCCAAAATAACCTTTTTATTTGGGGTTTGAAAGTCATAATTTCTTAATAAGCTTTGGCACATTAATTATAACAAAAAAGTATTTGTCTATACCTGAATTCTCAAGAAAACTCACTCATCTCAACAAAGGGTATAAACACAGGATATCTCAGCATGTTAAAGTTGCATATGAGTAAACAGTGTTTGACCCATCTCATTGCAAGACAAGAAAGTTTTATTAATCTGAGTTTTCTGTGGAGAAAGGTTGTGAACACAGTTAGCTGTTATGAAGTAATTCACTGTAGGATTTTTTCCAGTTCACATAGTCCTATGCAATGTTAAACTGCATTAATCCCAATGTTGACACTTTTATTCAAAATTGAAGTGGCTCTAATTTAATTTAACAATTCACTTTGAAAGCTGAAATGGTCTAGATTAAATTAAAGCCATTGTAAATCAGAATAAAAGGATCAATACAGGGCTTTAATGTATTTTAATTCATTTAAAAGTTTCTTCAGATTAACTGTCTTAAGTGTTTCTGCACTGACGAATTCCATAGGCCTTGAGTCTTTAGTTGGGCACTTACTATTAATTATGAATTATCAGCTTCTTCCTCCACAACCTAAAAAACTAATGGCACAAAATGAAGCTATTCTAAGACTGACACAAAGCACAGACAATATAAATACAGAATTTGTTAGACTCTGGCACTTCTTTTTCCCTTCATAATAATTGAAATGAGAGTAAATTTATTTGGCAATTAAAAGTTATTATTATTATTTGGAATGATGCAAGCCATCCAAATTGTTTACTCTGTCAGCCATTATAAACTGCCTTGTCCTGTATGAGTTAAGGCAATACGTGTAACAATATCATGGCACTTTCGGTAATGATTCTCTTTCAGAAGATTAGGTTACTTAGCTTAGATTGAGAATGCATAATTGATAAACTAAAGGTAATGTCAATATTTAGACGTGGGACAAAAATTTTTTGGGTTTTGTTATTATTTTATTTTATTTTATTTTATTTTATTTTATTTTATTTTATTTTATTTTATTTATTTTATTTTATCTATTTTTTCCTTTTTATAGTAGTTAGAAAGTTATTCTAACTATACATATTACTTTAAACTGGAATAATATTTGTGTCACTGAAGTAGTATCTACACAAGTAGATACGTTTACCTTTATTTCATTATATTTGAAATGCCTCATTACTCCAGTAGTTGGCATAGTAGAACTTTTTGGCAAGTTGGATCTAAAGCTATCAATGCAAGCGTCTGTTTCCCTTACACACACGCACACACACACAGAAGGTTCCAAAGCATTGGTTTAATGGAAATCACAGCACCATTTCTCCGATTTCTTCATTGGATAATATTTGTCTTTATTTTAATAATTCAAAGACATGTCTTGAATTGCTGTCCAAATTCAGAACCTTTTTTTTTTTTTTTTTTTTTTTTTTTAATACTGTTGTTAAATCTTTAGTTTGCACAGTGGCATTGTAATTTTGGTCTTTCACATTGGTTCTTCAGTGGTCTGACATTGCTGTGAATGAGCTTGTCTGTATGAGTAATTCAATCCTTCTAGCATATGTTTCAATATCTACATATTTTATATTGCATAATGCATATACAATATTGTATATACAGCCCTTTTTTCATTCACATAATCATAAATCTATGATGATTTCTATGGAAATTTAACAAGATTTCATGCTTAATGGAAGTTAATGATTTATAGAGGAAGGAAATAATGTTGAAATAATGCTGTGTTGGAATACTTTTTTTTAATGATTTATGTTTTAAGAATGATTTATCTCTTGAAAATAATAGCATTTATAGCAATATCAACAAACATTTAACCAGAAGAATATTCTATAACCGAAAAAGGCCTAACTGGAAGAGAAAACCTGGTTCTAATAAAGTTTAAAATGGAAGTAATCAACAGTCTAGGACAAACTGTTAAAGAGAAGCGTTTTATTTCTTATTCCCTATCTGCTGCACTGAAATCTTATGGAGTGCATCATTAACTGGAGAATGTATCAATAGAGGAGGAAAGATCTTAGTTTGTAGATGTTACAGAAATATATGAAACTAGAAAATCTATGGAGTGCTGCTACAAACAAAATACAGATCCTAACTGTCCAGTTGCTTGGCAGTCAACAGGAGAAACTGGAATGCAACACTAAAGAAAAAGGATTTGAAAACTGAGAGAAAAGTATGGTTTCCTGCTAATAGAAAGTGTAGAGAGAGATTTATGTAATAGAGTACTCAGATATAGTACTCATACTATACTTGACTAAATATGTTTCACCTGGAAAGAATCTTACTCAGTTTTCTCCTTTGGTTTTGCTTTTGGTAGTGACTTGTTTAAAAGGAGAGCTAAAGTGTTTTCACTAACTCTGGGGCTTAACATTCTGCCACATGGAAGGCAGCAAACATTTCTGTAGGGGACTAGAACAAATGAAGCAAAAGGGAAAAAAACAGGGAGTATTCCTACACTTTGTTGAGTATTGTTTTGCAATATATCTCAAAACCACTTTGTAGGCAAGCCTGAAGAAAGACACTGTCTGAGCTGCAGTGTGTGTGTGCTTTACTCCACCTAGATGTTGATACTATGATACTATGTTACTTCACCTGTGTAAAGCTACTAAGCTGTAGTTCTTAGCTTCTCTGAAACCAAATGCCTCTTGAGAAGATTGGGAGTTTTCACTAGTAAACTGGAATATAATTTTCATTCTAATTTGTAGCTCAAAGAGAAGCCAGTAGTCTGCAACTGTTTAAATACATATATGTATATATATTGCAGGTAAAAGACCTGCAATTTTGGTATAAGAATAATATGATTTTGTAATGACAAAATCATAAAGATTGGGCACAACTATGACACAATTCATAAGAAGATCTTGAGGAAAGAAAGACATAGCATTGTGGGTATTATTTAGACCTGTTATCATACATTGCAAACAAAAGTATGTCTTAGATCCATAACTTAGTGGAAGAAAGAAACAGAAGACACCTACAACACCAAATAATTTTCTTTCCATTAGTGATGTGCAGAAAGAGCAGCTGCACTTAGCAGTAAGCACGTTTAATACTAGCATAATAAGAAAGGGATGCTTAGCCTAGACTATGAGGAAAAATACCTCACAAAACTTAGGAGGTATTCCAACAATCATGTGTCTACAGATTGTTTAATAGCCATAGTTATTTTCAGAAACTCAAGGAAATTAAATATTAACAAGTACAGAAAGTGTAAATACATTGTTTACTGAAAGAAAGAATGAAAGAATGAAAGAACGAAAGAACGAAAGGAAGGAAGGAAGAAAGAAAGAAAGGAAGAAAAAGAAAGGCAGGAAGGCAGGAAGGCAGGCAGGAAGGAAGAGGGAAGGGAAGGGAAGGGAAGGGAAGGGAAGGGAAGGGAAGGGAAGGGAAGGGAAGGGAAGGGAAGGGAAGGGAAGGGAAGGGAAGGGAAGGGAAGGGAAGGGGAAGGGAAGGGAAGGGAAGGGAAGGGGGAAGGGAAGGGAAGGGAAGGGAAGGGAAGGGAAGGGAAGGGAAGGGAAGGGAAGGGAAGGGAAGGGAAGGGAAGGGAAGGGAAGGGAAGGGAAGGGAAGGGAAGGGAAGGGAAGGGAAGGGAAGGGAAGGGAAGGGAAGGGAAGGGAAGGGAAGGGAAGGGAAGGGAAGGGAAGGGAAGGGAAGGGAAGGGAAGGGAAGGGAAGGGAAGGGAACTGGTGAGAAAGAAAGAAATGTCAAAGAATTACAAGCTACTCCATTACATTCAAATTCCTTGAAAGCTGTCAGAACAGTAAAACTATTTGCAAGCATCTGGAAAGTAAGTGAGTGCCAACATATTGCCAATATTGCCAAAATTTCTTGTTAACAGCTAAAAAGCTTTGCAGACAGGAAAAAAAAAGACAGCAGGTATCACAGATCTTGACCTTAAATAGGTCCATGATTCTGGACATGTAATATTCTTTATTAATATTAATGAGGTGGATGAAATGTAAATGAGCTATTAATTGTGCTTGCTTAATTTGGAGTTGAAGTAAACATGAAAACAACTGGAATCATGGGGAAAACAATATTAGAATTCAAACTCATCTGGAAAATTTGGGGAAATACCCTGAAAAATCCAAATGAATTTGCAGAGACAAGTGTGAAGGACACAGGAATAGCTACACAGATGCTGAAATGGGATCAACAGCTCGAGGAACAGTTATTTGCAAAAACATCAGGAAATTAAAACATCACAGGAGGAGAATGAATGTCTGACATGTTGGAAGAGGTATAAGCAATTATTTTATTAGGTTAAAACTAAACAGAAAGATACTCTGCAAGACATTTGAGATAATCTTCTTAAGAAAACATGCCAATATGACCAGACTTTCCACAGACACATCATCCCTTCAGACGGGCTTAAAAATTTCCCCTTTGCAGTTCTCTCCTCTGTACATGTGGGCTCCGTATACTGAAAAGTACTTGTTACTGCTGAGCAAGCTGTCGTTTGATTTGCTGAGCATTACTAAGTGTTTAGTTGAAATACTGTAGCAAGTTCTGGGCACTGACCTTTGAGAAAGCAGAGATTTTGATTCCTTGGAAAATGTTTGCTGACTTCAGTGAAAGCAATCAGGACTTTAGAGAACATTTGTTACAAGAAAAAAAGACAAAGGGATGAAACAGTCTTCGAGTGTGTAAAAGGCTGTTGCAAAAGAGGACATAGTCTGTTCTTCTCATGTGCAACAGACAGAAACAGGAAATAATAGACTTCCTTTGCAGCAAAGTCATTTAAAGTAAGATTTTAGAAAAATAAATATTAGTCAATCACTGGAAGTGCCTGAGGAAGGTGCAGTGGCATCTCCTCTACTGGTCATCTAAGAAAAGTCTGGAAAAGTATCTACAAGTATTCTTAAGCATAACTGAGCCTTCTTTAGGATCACTCTAGTCTTATGATTTTTCCTTAAATTTGTTGGAACTCCCTAATGTTTGGTTTCATATGTGACCCACATTTTTGGGTCCTTATGTTTTTTAAAAAGGATTTTTTTTTTTTTTTTTTTTTTTATTAGGGGTAGTTCTCAGGATTTCTTTATGTTTGTTATTTGTTCACATTTTTGGCATTTGGGATATATTTTCAATTGTTTTGGATTGAAAAAGATGAAAAGAGTGGTGTAAGATAAGAGCCAGATAAAAGGTGATTTCAAATAACTTTCCCTGAATTAACTGTATATAATTATGTAACTCATAATTTTAAAGATAATTTATTTTTATTAAGACTATTATGATACAGACCAAATACATGTGTTGCAAATTAACATAGGGTTTTAAATCAACTGAAATGAGACTCCTTCTCACCAATACTCTTACTCTTCTATTAAGGTTTATGCAGAAATGTTTGAGTAATAAGTCACAGAATCTTCTGTCTTGTCTATGACTCTTATTTTCAACCAGCATCAGATGACACCTGTCTATTAAATGAGGAAGACACTGGACCCCTAAAAGTCAGAAACCACACAAGTGTGTGATGAGATTATATGCATCATTTTCAGGGATTGCTTTCAAACAAACAAACAAACAAACAAACAAACAAACAAAAAAAACCACCAAATTTCATCCTAAGCCCCCTACACTTT
This sequence comes from Anas platyrhynchos, assembly GCF_047663525.1. Classification (NCBI taxonomy): domain Eukaryota; kingdom Metazoa; phylum Chordata; class Aves; order Anseriformes; family Anatidae; genus Anas; species Anas platyrhynchos. The sequence goes on along the minus strand of NC_092588.1, from coordinate 87,143,893 downwards.
TTTAAAATAAATCTAGAGTGAGAGTAAATATTTAATTATTTTTTTTTTCTGAAGAAAGCAGATGCTTACTTCTAATGTAATTATGTTTTTTGTGGACTCATTAAGTTTAAATAAAATGGATGAGCTTTTGAGCTCACATTGTGAAATCTGATGTATCAAATAATTGAAACTGAGAACTGAAAGGCAAGAAAAGTGGATGTAATCCTTAAAGAAGAGGAAAGACATCACTGAGCATTGGAATACATTTCTGTCTGTGCTGTTGTTCACAGTGCTAAAGAATTCTCATATAGCAAATTGCTCACAAAAAAAAAGAAATAGGTGCTTAAATTTTCCTAATATATGAGGTAGCTAAATTCTCATATTTACAGAATCTTGAGTATAAACATCTGGATGGAGATGTACAAAGGGATAGAGATATTAAAGGGGCTGTAGTGTCTCATTAACAGTCTGATGTGACATACTCTATGCATTATGTAAAGAAGGAATATGATGCACTCTTGTATGTGAAGCTGAAAAGAAATATATGAGACAGCACAAAGTACCTGCATAATTTATATCCCTTGTATTTGTATTTAAGAGCCCATATAATAACAAACAATTTTGGTCACAGGGTTCATGCCTCCGTTCTCGGCCCATTAAATTTTGTGATATTGCCATCATTTCAATCTTTGTACAGCACCAAAACAATGGAGTTGTGTATTCACTGACTTTGAATAGGAATTTTGCATGATCATTCATTTGTGGCAAAAAAAATTATATATGATCTTATAAATTGTAACTTGTGTACGGTTCCTGTGGAGTCATCTCTGTCACTGTTTAACTGACATATCTTTGCTTTATGTCCACATTGCTCTGTAATATTTTTGTGTTCTGAGCTCTTTTAGTGGTGTATGGAAGCTGAAGGTCTTGGTAACAGTAACAGCTTCTGAGTCTTTGCAAAGATACTACTCTCGGCTACGGATTATAATTATTAGTGTTTATTTACATCATCTTACTGTCATTTTTCATTTGCTTCATTTTATACTTCCCAAAGGTGTTGCCCACAAAACATCTTTCTTTCAATTCAATTATATTTTTGTATAGTTCTTTATATACCTTGCAGTTGAGCACTCTATAAAAAAAGTTTTTATATTTTTTGATTCTGATTTTGTTCAGATTTATTGACTTTATAGGACATCTTGCAATCTGAAGACTAATAAACCTTAGCTACAAATTTCATACTCAGCATGCCTCAAAGCTCTTATTCCATGGCTTCCTGAAACAATATTCTATGTCAGTGAGACTTTTTCCTCCTTGTCCTTCAGTGTGATTCTGTGTTAGGCTAATTATTAATGGTGCATTGGTCGAGGATTTTAAAGATAAAAATCATATTTAATAAAGATAAGAAGAAGATGTGTAAAGAAGCTCTTTTCTGTGAATATAAATGTATGTTGATGATATAAAATAGCTTCAGTGCCAATTAAGTTCTTGACTATCAATCTTTTTCATTCTCACAGTATAACTGTATAGGCAAAATAATAATAATAATAATAAAAAATCCCTAGATGGGGAAAAATCCCTAGCTTCTGTACACTTAACCTATGGGAACTTGTTACTACTTCTTGTGAACAAAATTAAAAGTATGTGGAAAATAACTGAACTCAGACTGTAGACATAAGTTTAATGATAGTTATTATGATAACAATTGATGAGATCTGTGGATGGAGATAAGTGGTAATGTGTAATAAGGGAAGGTGGAAGGGGGCTAGAGGCCTAACTCAAGGTGGAACAAAATCCAGAGGAACTGGAAGGAAGTTGGAGTATCTCTTTCACTGTGTGGAAATGACAGCATACCTGATGATACAAGCAGCAGAGAAGGTGCCTCATGTGTATGTACTGTTGACCCAATTCTTTTGCAGCAGTTTGTACATGGACAAGGTATATATGGATGTATCTGAGCCCTGTTTCCCTTCCTGTGGTGCAGGCTGGAATTTTGACACCTATGTCTCTTTTCCCTTCCATTGGCCTATCACCTTCACTGACCAATTCTCCTCAAAACAACAAACAAACGAACAAACAAAAATAGAAATCCTAAGTAAATGAGTTGGTATTAATGGAGTAGGTTCTATTAAATTTGGCACATAAGCATCCTTCCATATGAACACATAACTGAAACAGGGAAAAAAGGGACCATATCTTTCAGTTATCAGAAAACATAGACGGAAGTCAGCTTCTGAGGGACAGCTTCCTCCACTGATTTTACTAACATTTTCTAGTTTGCAGCTGTGCTTGGGAAAGATAAACATGAACCAATAATCCACTTAATGTTCCTCACAGCAGCCTGGAAACATAAGAAACCCACTCTAACCATAAGCTAATGCTTAATGTTTAATCCAGCACTTCCTTCCCTTTCTTTCTTCCCTTATATAAATGGAAGAACTCCAACATTTCCCTTGCTGTAAATAAGAATGACACTGAAATGTGTCATTGCATATGTGTCATTGCATACTTTGACAGCTGGCTTTTATAAATACATGTTCAGCGAAAACAAGGAGCATGCTTGGAATAAATCCCTACTAGAGCTGTAGTTCATAATCTGCAGTCATGATCGCCAAAAATGTTACCAGCAAGTGGGAAAAATGAATTATGGTTGAGAGCTTTATAGCATACCATTTTCTTTTATATTTCTTTTTAGTTACTATATATTTTCTTAATTCAGAATTTTTACATATTTTCTTCTGTCTAACACCATTCTCATCTCTAGCCATTTCTACCATATTGTTTTATTTTACTAAAAAGATGCAGTTTAACTGTCCTTGTCCCTTCTCAAACCCTTCTTGATACCATCCTGTATTACTTTTTTTTTTTATTTTTTTAGTATTTTCTCTTTAGACATTCTCATTACTTTCTGTCTTAAATTACATGCTTTCATCAATGTCACATTTCTGAGGCTTATTTAATCTTTCTTTTGGCCCTGCAGACTCTTAAATCTGGAGTTCTGGTCTATGTGTTGTGGCTAATCTGGAACTTTTTTTTCTGTCAAGATGACGATCTGTGTATTAGGATACATTTGAGCTTTGAGTGCCCTTTGGTGATGCTTTTACTTAAAAACATTCTTGCTTGATAGACTGTTTGGAAGCAAACACAGGTGTTTCTATACCTATGTTGCAGTTTCACTGTGTTCTGGATTTACAGAACTAGAAAAAACTATCCACAAATAGTATTAAGATCTGCACCTGAAGAACCTGGATTGTAAGTTATTCAGTTTGCCTGTGCTATCAATACTGCAGAATCAAACTGCGATAATAACAAGATTTCTACCAGTACAACCAAACAATTAAATGTAATGGAGAAAGGAACCAGTATCACCTCATTTCAGAGCCTACTTAAATTTATAAAATGTATGAATGTTAAATATAGCTTCACAAGCACATCTACATAATATGCAACATTGAAAAAAAAAAAATATATAAAAGTCTTCAGTACTCCTCAATAAGAAATAACATTTCTACTCTTTTGCATTAGAAGTTATTGATGACCAAGCAAATAATTAAGACATTACATCAATGTGTTTAACTGTTCATATTTGGCAGATTATAAAAGGCAAATATACTGGACTGCAAATCTTGAAATATTTTGCTTGCTGATAGGTTTGTGTTGAAGGACAAATCAGTGCTGTAAAATACATCTGTAATATTCTTTGTTTAATATGCTTTTTTATACATGCAGAATTATTATTCAGTCCATACCCTGACAATTACAAACAACAAGCAGACAGTTCTTTCTTTCGCAACTGTAGGTTGCAGGCCAGTGTTGAGTTCAAGGGTCCCCACACTAAATTAAGAATAAGTCTGCTTAGAATAACTAAGAAGTTTGGTTTCAGCTGTTTGTTGCAATGGACAACACAGTAAGCCTGGCAGCGGAAACAAAACAAGTAAGCACACTGAGATTTTTGTTCAATGTCAAGATTTGATCACAGATAATAAATGTTACTTCTAAAATTGTAGAAATGTTGTTTTTGAGTAGTCTGTGCCCTAACAGTTAACTCTAAACATCTACATGTAGAAGTACCTTCTATGTTTTTGGTACCTCATTTATTTATACAGAACTTTTATATGAGCATTCCTCTACCCAGAGTAATGAAGAACCTTATTAAAACAAGTGAAGCTGATAACAAGTAAATAGTAATACATACAATATTTGGCTTCTGTATTAGGGGTGACATCTATAATTAAACCTCAGAACAAGCAAACATGATACCTTACAATACAGAAACAACCTAGAAGTAGCTGTTGCAAAGTTGAGTAGAGAGTTGCAGTGTAATATCACTAAATCACTAACTGTACTTGCTAAATGTACCGCTGCTTTTGTGTAAGAAGTCACACTTTTCTATTTTGTTTTCTTTCTTTTAAACATATTCATTATTCAAAGAGGAGTGGATGTAAGAACAAATTTTGGTTAACACTGACTGGATTAAATCTGGCCTTCAAAATAAAGGTAATTGAAGATTTTAATCAATACTCAAGGATATGATAATTCAGTCCCCAAGAGAACATTTCAATTATGAGACTAGTTTTAGCCTTTGATTTCAAAAGTAGATAAATTTTCCATAAATTAAAAGTCTACAACCTACACTTAAGTGTTACCTTAAGCTCTCCTGTAATGAGGAGAAAAAGATACCTGTGGAAAGAGCAATTCATGCCACCTTGCGATGAGGCTTCTATGCTAGGTCTTCTGGAAATTTAAATGATATGGAGGTGTTATTGCCCTGAATTGCTTTCCTTGCCCATGCCATTTTCTTAACAAAGTCTGTGGATCAAATCTAATAGTTCTTCTATTTACAGATAATGTCAGCTTGGTGCTCCAATTTCATCTTCTCTTAGTCTCTGGCCTCAGCTCATTATAGTATAAAAAGAATTAAGAACAACAGTAGTTTGGAATGGTATGTGAAATCTCAAAAAGCTCATCTTTGAGATGGGAAAACCAGCTTTTCAGTTCAAATAATGCTTTTAAGTTTTTGTTGCAGATTTGTCTGAATTATAAAAGAGATACAAAACAATCAGTACACTTGAAGTGATTAATGTACAAGTAACTGGAGAGTCAGTGCAGTAGTAAAATACATGTACATTTACTTACAGGCAGAGTAACAGTTCTTTTTGATGGCTGTGCCTGAAAAATCACCTTGCTAAACTCATTGCAGGTCCTCAGGGAAGACCTGTACATCAAGGTGTAGTGCTGGCAAACTGATTTTATGTGTTGAGGGAATGACAAAAATAAGATTCATTCTGAGGCTAAAATGAAGTATGTGGTGATCACTGAATGAGACAGGAGATACAACACCCACTACTGCTCTCTTCTTTGTTACCTATGAGAATCTTCCTCTTGTCAAGGGACTGAGGCAGGATTGCTCTGGATCAGAATACTGCAGGACTGGCCAAGTGCATTTCAGTGAACCACTTTCTAGCATTACATTTCGGTTGTCTGTATGATAAAGTGCACAAAATGATGTAGCTTGAAACAAACTAATGAGCAGATACATGAACTGAATTGCAAAGTAAATTTCAGGAAATAACTTCTTTCCAGCACAGGCAGAATTGGGTAATCAGTCACAAATGACAAAAGTGATATTGCTTTTCAGAGAGTGTACTGCATTGCAGCACATAATTAACACCTAATGTTACAGAGCTCTGGAGGATGTTTTGTTACAGTCAGAAGAAAAGGAAAAAATAGTAATTTCAGATCTCATTTGTGAATCTGAATTGTGATAACATTTCCTGAGTAGAAAAAGAACAAAAAGAAACTCAAGAGAATCCACAATCTCTTTGTGTTTGTTACCTCTCTTCACAATCTTATGTGGAGGAAGTAGTAATACCTTCCAAAGGTATTACTGGAGACTTACACTACATCTTTTGAAATCCTGTGTTAGAAGTTGCTATATAAATGATAACTGTAATATGTCTTTCTTCAAAATTATTCTAGGTCATTTAAAGAAAAAAAAAAGACTAAAAATGAAAAATACTTAATTTTCTCTGTAGCTATAGTCCAACACTTGCCCAAGTATTTACCAACTTGATTAATACCAGTTTACTGATAAGATGTCCTCAGGAAGGCTTCTCCTATATGCCAGATATTTTTATTTTTTATTTTTTTTATGAAACATTTTCAACCTTACTTTTAAGATAATTTTATAACTTTGGAGAAACCAGAATGGCTGACTGGAACTCAAACAGCACCCTGCAAAATAAGGGGTCAATTTATCCAGTTTATTTTATTTTATTTTATTTAGTATATACTTATATAAGTGTGTGCACAGTAGTCACATGAAATTGACCTTGAAGTTGTGATGGTCTGTAAGATGAAATGATTCAAACCATTCATGCTATTTTTGTTGATACGTATCCATACTCATTACTTACAAGAGTATCTATAATCTAAAATAGGCATAGGTATTATTTCTTCTTTAAAAGCATGGGCTGGATTTCTGTAACAGAGTTTTTTCTATGAAATTTAATGTCACAACTAGATTGCACACATCTCATTCTGAAACAATGTTTTTGTCAGTACCCTCAAAATCATTTTATTGGTCAGAAAAGTTGTCAAACATTGTTAAATAAAAGTAATCATTCTCAATGCATATTTCTAGTCAGTATTAATCTACATCTACAGTATTAATCTATTAATGGCCTGTGGTCATTTGGAGAAACAGATAATGTTGTAACTTGAATGATGCATTCTAATTATTAAATAATAATTCCAATAATCCACCCTTCCTTGATATGGTTACATTTTAGTTGTAATTTTTATTTCTTCACCTCTTTTGCCTTCTTAAGTAACAAAATAATGAGGGTTGGGGGAGCAGTTATTTGGAAAAATGCCTGTTTTCTAATTCATTTAGTACGTACATGTTAATATGTTTTAATGTGTATATTAGTTGGTTTTTGTTTGTTTGCTTGCTTGTTTGTTTTCCCTCTCTTCACAGATGCATCAAGGAAAGTGAAATCATTTTCAAATTAAATTTTACAATTTCCACAATTTGATTTGAATTTTTACATAAGAAAGTTCTATTTTTTTTTATTATTTTTCACTTATCATAAAAATAAACCAAGTTGTAAATAACAATTTTAACACGTTACATTTTCACTTAAGACTCCATTTCTGTTTTTTGTGGTTTCATTCACAACTATCAACCTTTTGCTTCCACATGCAGTATCCTCTACTCTGTACAATACTTGTTCTCATATATTCTTTCATGAATAAAGTAAAATGGAAATTAAAATATATTTCTCTATATAGTTTTGCACAATTATTTTGTCATCTGTAGTGACAAAATCTTCCTATTGATTGTCTTTTGTAATTAAACTTCTTAATTTATCAAAAATACGCTTCAGGTTTACCTTATTGAAGCCCCTTATTTTTAAACAAAATTGTAATAAAATAGAAACCTACCCATAAATTCTTTCTATTGTTTTTAGTTTCTCACTGCTATGCTGTTAGTAATGAGCAATAGATTATATTAATCTCTCTAGATTGAGTCTGTTTTGCTCATAACAGTAATTGGCAAGAGATTACTCTGTTTTTACCCTTGAGCTTTTTCCATTGTATTTACTCACCCTTTTCCTTTGAGGTGTGGGAGTGAGAGTGCTCTGTGGTTGAAGTCAGCTGTTCATCAGTTGTCCATCATTTTTTTTTTGCCAGAATAAAGGGTTTTAGAAAATCACTGTGCCTGGAGGAAAAGTAACCTCTCCTGAACTACTCTCTGCCTTTTGTTGCTCATCTGTTGCTAGTTTGTTGTAATAGCATACCTCTAAATTTAATGTGCCTTCCAAACAGTATTGCCTTGGAAGATTTCAGTGTGAGTGTTTATATAGATATGTATGTATGTGTTCAAAATATATAACTGAATCCACTTAACCTATGCACAGTTATCAGCTGGCAGACCATGCAGGAGTGTGATTTTTTCAAAAGGCTTTTTCAATCAATATTAAAGTGTGAATACTGATTAAATATTATTTTTAAGGGTCATTCATCAACATGTCCTTCTGTAACAACTGTAGTGTTCTCAGTAATGTATGAATAGAATACAAAGTGGAGTTCTAAAACAAAATAAAATATGTCTATACAACTGTCAGTAATTTTGTTCACAGTCTAAAGTACACAATTTAAGGGTAAGTAGAAAGTGAGAGCTTCTGATTCGATAAGGTTATCCAGTCAAGGAGCTTTTTAATGATAAGAACCCACAGAGATGCACACATATAAGGGATAACAGAGACATTGTCAAAGACTAAAAGTCACAAATGGATGGTCCATCAAGAAACTCAAGGCACAGCTTTGGAGAGTGCCACTTGTATTTTGTAGCTGCTAAGAAAGCAAACAAGAGAATTTGGGATATTCAAGGGGCATCTGTGGGACTTTGCAAACCTTAGGAAGGAATATTTAGGAGGACAGAGAGAAAGTGGTGTCAAAGTGTCTGGTCATGTGTAAAACAGGGCCAATCAGTACGCTTGTCTGACTGAGCTCTGCACCTGATAACAGTCCTCTCTTCTTTTTAAATACCAAAATGCCACAACATTTTTTTTTCCTCAAAAGAAAACACCGACCCACTTCAATAGATACTATTACAGCAATAAAATGTGCATATTTAGATGGACAGTTTGTCATCAGAAAATATACTATAATAATTTAGTGTTATGAGAGATAACAGCCAAATATTCAGAAAACAAATATTTAATTAAACATTAAATCCCAGATATCAAAAGCCCTCTATCTCCTTTTAGGTATGCGATGACAAAGGGGTGAGATGAAAAAGGGGGGTGGGAGGAGTAGGTGTAGGGGTCTTGTGAGGGGTGGTGATAGTCTTCCTGTATTGAATACATTTGTATTTGTATATAAGACAGTAATTTCCCAGTGCTGGAATTAGTAAGTTATGTAAAAGTGTCAGTTTTAATAATAATAATAATAATAATAATAATAATAATAATAATAATAATAATAATAATAATAATAATAATAAAGCAGTAGGGCCTATGTTAAAATATATATTCAAGAATGTTGCTAGAAAGAGAAATTGCTGAAATTGTCTCTAAACCAGGAGTGTTAGTGTGTAGTTTGTTCTGGGCACAAACTGAGATAGGAGAGCTTTTATACTATGTTTGCTAAACTTGGAGCAGAAAATATAACGTCAGTGTTGATTTTTATTGTCAAAATTGTAAGATATTCCAATGGAAACATTTGCATCAAGATATAATTTAAGACATTCAGACCTAGTTTCATGGGATTTTTAGATGCCAGTAAACAAATAAATAAGAGTTCTGTAACTTAATTTACAGGAATCTACAGGAATCTTCTAGATAAAAAGTGGAGGTGATCAAAGAATCATAGATCATAGATCATTTGATCATAGGTGGATCAAAGAATCAGAATGTTTTGGATTGGAAAAGATCCAAAGGTAGATCTTTGAGAATGAACTGTATCTATCTTGTGTTCTTTATTCAGCCTTTCAATACAAAATGAAACACTGACTATATAAGCTTTTCTTTTCCTCTAGACGTAATTAATTATTTTTCTGAATCTTGTCAAAGTTATTGATGGCTGTATTTCAACGTCTATGTGTTTTAAAAAGTGTATTACTGGCTTCTTTGCTTCTTCTGGTTGCACAGGTTTGGAGACAGCAAACAAATATCTAACTTGCAATTTCTGTTCCCGGTATTTTTTCCCTTTTTATTAATTGAAAATAAAAAATAAAATAATAAAGTAAAATAAAGTAAAATAAAGTAAAGTAAAATAAAATAAAGTAAAATAAAATAAAATAAAATAAAATAAAATAAAATAAAATAAAATAAAATAAAATAAAATAAAATAAAATAAAATAAAATAATAAAATAAAATAAAATAATATGCTGTTTAAAAGGGAACACCTAAAGAAAATCTAGTTGAAGGTTTCTTCTTTCTGTGCCATTTGTTAATCTTGTTTGTGCAGAAAAATATATTGCATGCCTGCAACACTCCAACTGCTTAACTATGAGTAGAATCTATTCTGATAATAAGGTAAAGAAAGTTCTCTCATTAAAGTCAGAAACCTTTAGAGGTTAGTTTCCTTTACCTCCAATGTTCTCTGCTGGCAAATGGCCTGTGTTATCATGAGAAATACTAAGATTGGTAAAGCAAATGACACAAAAAGTATGTGTAAATGAAAAACCTTCATAAGCCATTAAATATTTTTAATATATATAATTTTTATGTGAGTTATATCAGAGGGAAAGACGAGATAAATTATTCACAAATTGCTCATGTATATAATTGGAAAATTACCAACTGTGGTCAAAGCAAACAAACTTGCAAACAAACAGACAAAAAAAAAAAAGTCATGAACCTTTATGTCATGAACCTTGAATTATGGTCAATAATTTTTTAATGTGAGACAAATTGACTGTGTTAGCCAAGATATTTTGATTCCCTTCATTATTTCTGAAGCTACAAAGGTGATTACAGGAAACAAAGCAATTGACTCCATAAGACAGACCTGCAAGTATTCTCATGTTTGTACTAACTAGAACATCTAGACCATCCTGAAACAAAAGATGATACTGGGATGAGCTCACCAGTCTGGAGGAGATGGGAAATTTGTATGTGCTTTAAAGACTCTCCAGAATCTCTCACTTTCCAGAATCTAGTTCCAGAAAACTCACCAAATTAACTTGGTTACACATCTCTAGAAATGTATACCAAATTCCAATGTTTCCCTTCTTTAGTGGCACAGGTTTTCATGTGAGGACAACCTTTAAAAAGTCTCTTGACTAAAAGTCAATTTAAGTTAGTCACCAAATCACTAACTTAACTAGCAGTACTGTAAGTTAAAATATACATTGTTCAAAAGTTGCTATTTTGAATGTTTTGATTGTTGCCATTGTGCTAAGAGCTTGTTGAAAGGCATTTGGTGTGTAAACAGATTGAAGGGAAACTAGTGAAACAGTAGTGAGACTGAAAGACTAAAAGTTTTAATTAGCACTTTTATTCCTGTTGTTGAATTTGACAACTTACCTAAAACTAGAATATTGTTTTCAGTAAAAAGTGAAAGTTGAGTCATGCACCCTCTCATTATCTGCAGCCTTCTAAACAGACTCCATACACAGTGTGAAGGTGACTTTTCTCTACCTATAAAACGTTTGGCATTGCAATCCTTAAGATTGCACTTGCAGTCTGGCAGCAAGCCCACAGAGCAACTCTTAAACTACACGCCACACGTTTTTGTTAGACAGGAAAGCTGAACATAAATGTGTTGTAGGTTAACTCTAGTAGGTAACAAAGATCAAACAGGAGCTTGCTCACTCTCTTATTTGGGATGGGGTGATAATCATGTGGGCAAAAGTGAGAAAACTTTGATATAAAGATAGTTTAATAGGTAAGTTAAAAGCTATACATGCAAGCAAAGCAAAATAAGGAATTTATTCATTACTTCCCATTGGCAGACAGATGTCTAGCCACTTGCAGGAGAGCAGGGCTCATCATTTATAAAAGTTGCTTAGAAACACGAATATAATAGCCATAAACATCTCTCCAACTTTTCCCGAGATTTTATTGCTGAGCATGACTTTGTAGGTATGGGATATCTCCTTGGTCATTTGGGGTCATCTATACAACCTGTGTCCCCTTCCAACTTCTTGTGCACGCCCAAACTCCTTACAGGTCATGCAGTTTGAGAAACACAGAAGGCCTTGATGCTGTGTAAGTACCATTCAGCAATAGCTAAAACCTTGGTGTGTTAACAACTGTGTTTTGGTCAGAAAGACAAAACATAGCACTATATGAGCAGCAAGGAAGAAAATTAACTCCATCCCAGCCAAAAAGCCTGTCCTGTGTGAATGGTTATTGGCTTTGTAGTATCATGCATATGCCTGTAACGTTGAAAATTAGGCTCACTATCAGAAAAGAATAGAGATAAAGTGTTCTATTAAGGTGATTAGTAAAGAGAAATTACAGTGTTTAGAAAGAAGGTTACAAAGAAGGTTACTTCCGGACGCAGCTGGTTAGTGAACCTACCAGGGGTGGTGCCCCTCTAGACCTTCTCTTCACAAACAGAGAAGGACTGGTGGAGGATGTGATTGTTGGGAGCTGTCTTGGGCAGTGACCACGAAATGGTGGAGTTCTCTATTCTTGGCGAGGCCAGGAAGGGGATCAGCAAAACGACTGTATTGGACTTCCAGAGGGCTGACTTTGAGCTGCTCAGGACACTGGTTGGTAGAGTTCCTTGGGAGGCAGTTCTGAAGGGCAGAGGAGTGCAGCAAGGCTGGGTGCTCTTCAAGAGGGAAATCTTAATGGCGCAGGAGCGGTCTGTCCCCATGTGCCCACAGACGAGCCGGCGTGGAACAAGACCGGCCTGGCTCAACAGAGAACTGTGGCTTGAGCTTAGGAGAAAAAAGAGGGTTTATAATCTTTGGAAAAGAGGGCAGGCCACTAGGGAGGCCTATAAGGATGTTGCGAGGCTGTGCAGGGACCAAACTAGAAAGGCCAAAGCTCATCTGGAGCTCAATCTGGCTGCTGCCGTTAAAGATAACAAAAAATCTTTTTACAAATACATCAACGCAAAATGGAGGACTAAGGAGAATCTCCATCCTTTACTGGATGCAGGGGGAAACCTTGTTACAAAAGATGAGGAAAAGGCAGAGGTGCTTAATGCCTTGTTCGCGTCAGTCTTTAGCGGCAATACCGGTTGTTCTCTGGATACCCAGTACCCTGAGCTGGCGGAAGGGGATGGGGAGCAGAATGTGACCCTCACTATCCTTGAAGAAATGGTTGGCGACCTGCTACAGCACTTGGATGTGTGCAAGTCTATGGGGCCCGATGGGATCCACCCCAGGGTACTGAGAGAACTGGCAGAGGAGCTGGCCAAGCCACTATCCATCATTTATCAGCAGTCCTGGCTATCGGGGGAGGTCCCAGTTGACTGGCGGCTAGCAAACATGACGCCCATCTACAAGAAGGGCCGGAGGGCAGTCCCAGGCACCCATAGGCCTGTCAGTTTGACCTCAGTGCCAGGGAAGCTCATGGAGCAGATTATCTTGAGAGTCATCACGCAGCACTTGCAGGGCGAGCAGGCGATCAGGCCCAGTCAGCATGGGTTTATGAAAGGCAGATCCTGCTTGACAAACCTGATCTCTTCCTATGACAAAGTGACGCACTTGGTGGATGAGGGAAAGGCTGTGGATGTGGTCTACCTTGACTTCAACATGGCTTTTGACACCGTCTCCCACAGCATTCTCCTCAAGAAACTGGCTGCTCGTGGCTTGGACTGGTGCACGTTTCGTTGTGTTAGAAACTGGCTGGATAGCCGGGCCCAAAGAGTTGTGGTAAATGGAGTCAAATCCAGTTGGAGGCCGGTCACTAGTGGCGTTCCCCAGGGCTCGGTGCTGGGGCCGGTCCTCTTTAATATCTTCATCAATGATCTGCATGAGGGCATTAAGTGCACCCTCAGTAAGTTTGCAGACAACATGAAGTTAGGTGCGTGTGTCGATCTGCTCGAGGGCAGGAAGGCTCTGCAGGAGGATCTGGACAGGCTGGACCGATGGGCTGAGGTCAACTGCATGAAGTTCAGCAAGGCCAAGTGCCGGGTCCTGCACCTGGTGTGCAATAACCCCAGGCAGAGCTACAGGCTGGGAGATGAGTGGTTGGAGAGCTACCAGGCAGAGAAGGACCTGGGAGTGATGGTTGATAGTCGGCTGAATATGAGCCAGCAGTGTGCTCAGGTGGCCAAGAAGGCCAACAGCATCCTGGCTTGCATAAGAAACAGTGTGGCCAGCAGGGCTAGGGAGGTGATCGTCCCCCTGTACTCTGCTCTGGTGAGGCCGCACCTCAAGTACTGTGTTCAGCTTTGGGCCCCTCACTACAAGAAGGACATGGAGGTGCTTGAGTGAGTCCAGAGAAGGGCGACGAAGCTGGTGAGGGGCCTGGAGAACAAGTCCTACGAGGAGCGGCTGAGGGAGCTGGGATTGTTCATTCTGGAGAAAAGGAGGCTCAGAGGCGACCTTATCGCTCTCTACAGGTACCTTATAGGAGGCTGTAGCGAGGTGGGGGTTGGTGTATTCTCCCCCCATGGAGGTTTAATTTGGATATGAGGAAGAACTTCTTTACTGAAAGGGTTGTTAAGCATTGTAATGGACTGCCTAGGGAAGTGGTGGAGTTACCATCCCTGGATGTAGATGTAGAGCTTAGTGATATGATTTAATGGTGTTAGGTCAGAGGTTGGACTCGGTGATCTTGGAGGTCTCTTCCATCCTAGATAATTTAGTGATTCTATGAAATCATTGAAAAATAAAATAAATTTCTAAGATTTGCCTGAAAGCTTTACTCAGCTGCTGTCGTGAAGTTTTATATCCATTTTTTATTCTGCTCTGCAAACTGGGATGCGTTTGGGAAGGAATTGTTTCTCAAAAATTGAATGTGTCATCTTTCAATTACTGTTAAACATACACTACCACTGTTCTGGTTACAACTTCGGAATGCTACTGCTGAATCAAACTATGCCCTTTGGAACTTTACTGTGGCCTTAAAAGTTTTCAGGTAATGCTACAAATACCACTTTTAGATTGAGAAAAAAACAACTGTTCCTTAAATCTCCCAGGATAAGATTAAAGCATATTAGTTCATTCTAACATCAGTTTTATCATTTGCTTAGAATACTTAGTTATTGATTTCAGTGTTGTCATTAATTTAATATTAATTTTGGCAGTGATTTCATCACTGTAATTTTATTTTTATTAAGCTTTGGGAAAAACAAACATAGTAGTCTAACAACTATTCTTATTTATATGTGTTTGTTTCTAATCCTTCTAAATTATTGTGTGTATCATATAGAATTTATCAAATTGTGCAATGGCTTATAATCACTCTTGTTAAAATGTAAAAATAACTCAAATTAGAAATTTGCAAACTATTTAGAGTTGTGGTTCTTTTATTGCTATTTATCAATGTGTAAAACCTTCACATGGTCACTCTATATAATGCTTTTCATTCCCTCTCTTCTGAATATATAAATTAAAATAATTATGTCAGTCCTATTCTAATTTTCTCCTGGGAGTGGAGGGGGGAATCAACCTTTAGCAACTCATAAGCACATTCATAATTGTAAGCTTAATTTTATGTAAAGTGTCTGCTGCATATTTTCCAGGTATTGCAAATAAATTCTTGTTGTATTACACTTCTAACTGTAGCATTCTCACAGGTGTTAAATTAATATCTTTTCAACTCCGTTTATTCACAGGATAAGTTCACACCACTATAGTAAATATGAAATGGCTGATCATGTATAGATGAATCACAATAAGAACCATAAGAAACTAGATTAAACTGAAATCTAACAGGAAGGAAAATACTCTAGAGAAACCTATGAAGACAAATAGTGTCTTGCAATTAAATTTGTTATCTAATTCCTTCTGCTCCATTACTTCTGAGATATAACCCTGTGATAGACATCGTAGAATATATAAAAAACGGTGCTTTAAGAATCTAGCATGAACTGCTTGTATCAGGTTATTGCATTTTTTTGGTGGCTCATTCCATACCATACTCATCACCTCAGATTCAGACATTTCAGCAATGCCTGCACCACAGAGAAAAGGGGGCTAACACCCTGCCTGGGACACTGCTACATGCACATCCGTATGGCTGCTCTGTTAGCACTCATACTGCTGTGCCTAAGTGTGCTCTGAAACAGTGCCCAGGCATGATGTGGAAGAAGTGCCCAGGCCAAGAGGTTTTCCCAGTTGGTAAGGGGAATAAAGTAAATCTGTGTTTGGTAGGAGAGGAGGGGAGGTTGTAACTGTATGGACACAAGCTCAATGTCACTGTTTGGCCTTATGAGAAGAGAACAGTTTGTGACCTGCTGTACTTAGCAGTATAATTTGCAGCCTTAGTATGGAGATGCTGACAAGTTCCTTTGAGCAGTGCTTGCATAATTAATCTTTTTTTTTTTTTTTTTTTTTTTTTTTTTTAATAAACTGTGACAGATTTTAATCTGTTTAACAATGTAATCCCTACTCACTGCCACTCCTTTCTTTTCATGCTGATCTGGTTAAAAAAAAAAGAAAAAAAAGAAAAAGTCCACCATTTAAAGATGATCTGTTTGCTTATATCCTCAGTGTTTTCCCTTCTTTAGGGAATGACAGTCATGCTTCAGGCATGACACTGTTGTCATGCCTGCTGTAATTAGGTCTGCTTGCTATGCATTCATGATACGCCAGTGCCAACCTCTTTGCCTTTCCTGTTCCAAGTTCCAAGAACTATATGTATGTGGCATAGTTCTTCATCCTCACCCCTCCCCTCTAACCTTTGAGACAGGACTAAGATGTATAAAAAAAGATAAAAAGGCAGGTTTCTTTTCTTGCAATGAGAATAGCCACTCAAAAAATTTGTGGATAAGCTAAAGGAAACATGGCATTAAATTATGTTTTGTGCTCTGTGACAGTAACCTGTGCATGAACCCCAAGCATTACCCTCAACCAGGGTAATTCTATATACTGACGCCTTGACAGAATGGGACAAGAATATACATATTCTTATGTACAATTTAGTAAAAGAGAAGTTCCCGAACAGTTGTGGAGTGTTACAGAGTGAACCTGACATGGCTGAACAGACATTAAAATGATTGTTTGAGCAAGGTATGTAAGTTCCCTATTTGTTCAGCTGTTCTATAACTGCAATAGCAGTAACATCCAAAATTCTAGTATCTTAAAAGCCAATTTACTAAAAGCACCTGGGACATCATAACCCCTTATTTTTGAAACTGCAAAACTGAGAGAAAGCTGTTTAACTGAGAGAGTTAATCAGCAACTGGAACTTTTTTCTTTTCTTTATTTATTTTTTTTTTCAGGTCTATATGTTCTAACAGCAGCTTTTTGAATTGATCCACTGCTGTTCTTGTCTGATAAAGAGATTTTTGTTCTAACCTTCAAAACAACAAATATATTTATTATCTTCCCTAACACTTCCACTTTTGCTTTGAAGCATTCAAAGTTTTCTTGATACTTACTTAATGCTTGCCTATCCAAACACTTTTCGAGCTCATGAATCAAGTGGCCAGAATGACCCTGCAAATTGAGGAAAAAAAAATCCAGTGTTTCTTATTCAATATATTTGTTTACAAAACTACCCATGTTCTGTGGCTCACCTACGTGTAGTGCAATATTACTTTCTACTTTCAGTGTGAAGTGTGATCATTAGTTTTTACCAGTTACTTTACAGAGGATAATTTTAATTGTTCAGAAGATTTGAATACCAAAATACAGCCAAAAGAATCGTTATCTTTTCACACTGCAAGCTGAAGAAAATGCTAAGTTCACTGAGTAAGTTATTCATTGTGATTTTTTTTTTTTTTTGTTAAGCTCTAATTAATGTGTTTTTGGTTTTTTGTTTTTTTTTGGCTATCCATATGTTTAATTCATTATAGAGTCACAGCTTGAGCAGAATTGCCATCCCAGTTCCTGTTTCATTTGATAAGAGTATTTATTTTTTTAACTTATCTATTCTCTATTTATTTTTTTAACTTCTTAATTTTATTAAAAACATAAAAATATGTTTTTCTTGGTTCTCATAATAAAGTGTTTTAGTTTAATTGCAGTGTAAAATGCCAAAAGTTTAGGAAGCTATTTTCCCTTTCTATTGACGGCTCATGGAAAGAAAGTAAAGACCATACAGCGAATTACAGATATACCAGCTGTTTCATTTTGTTCCTCATATAAAGCTACATAGCTGTTTTTATTGAAGTATAGATGATGCAGTATTGTTCTGTGTTTTTGATGATAGTCTTTAATACAGCAATATGACATTCAAGATTTATTCCTCTGCATCCAAAGTCATATCTTTTATAAGAACTAGCACAAACAATGTGCTAGAAAATAATAAATGCTACGGGTTGATAATTTTTTGAAATTTTTTTGTTATTATTCTATTTTTCCTTGTAACAGCTGTTGGTGTTAGACTTTTTGTTTACATGGGTAAATGACAAATATGTTCAGAAGTGGCTTTGTGGGCTTTAGTTTTTGAGTGTAAAACTTACCAACTTGAAGAAATAGCTGTGTCTTAATTAGTTCTTTCTTTAAATGAAGACAGTTTATCCACATACCCAACAGGAGGAAATAAAAATATTCTTCCCTTAAGTTACCCTTAGAAAATTACAGAGAAGGCTAAATCCTGAGTGCAGTAAAATTCTCTACAGTGTGTGGTTGAGACATACAGCCTGTTTGGGCTTTTTGCAGAGGAGCCAACTCCAGAGGCTGAAAGATATTACTATATCTTAATGAGGTAATTATATATATATATATATATATATTTATCCTCGGAAGGAAACTATATGTGGCATAGTTCTGATCTGTCAATTAATTCTGTGCAATTGCATCTTAGAAGAAAAGACTTCATGAAATAACCAACATATCCTAAGCCAACAGAGCTGCATTTTGCATTCATCTGCAAATTGGACTGACAAATGTTTTCTTTTGCCAAGAAAGTGGTGTCCTGTTAATTCTTCTGTTCAGTTGCTTGTTTTGCAGTAGGTTTCGTAGTGTCGTGGTTTAACCCAGCCGGCAGCTAAACACCATGCTGCCGTTCGCTCACCCTCCCCTCTCCCTCTCTGGGACCGGGGAGAGAAATAGAAAGTGAAGTCCATGAGTTGAGATAAAGACAGTTTAATAAGACAGGAAAATAATAATAACAATAATAGTAATAGTAATAGTAATAGTAATAATAATAATAATAATAATAATAATAATAATAACAATAACAATAATAATAATAATACAATGATGATAATAGTACTACTACTCATAATGTGTACAAACACGTGATGCACAATGCAATTGCTCACCACCCGCTGACCGATGCCCAGCCTAACCCCGAGCAGTCTGGCCCCACTCCCCCAGCTAGCCACCCCTATATATTGTTCAGCATGACGTCAGATGGTATGGAATACCCCTTTGGCTAGTTTGGGTCAGCTGTCCTGGGTCTGTCCCCTCTCAGCTCCTGCTGCACACCCAGCCTGCCCGTTGGCAGGACAGAGCAAGAAGCTGAGACGTCCTTGGCTTGGTGTAAACACTGCTCTGCAACAATTAAAACATCAGGGTGTTATCAGCACTCTTCTCATCCTAAGCCAAAACATAGCATTCTACCAGCTACTAGGAAGAAAATTAACTCTGTTCTAACTGAAACCAGGACAAGCAATCTAAAACAACTTTTTGCTAGTGAGTTACAGAAGATTTTCAAACACAGAAAAGTACTCACATAAATATTTACATGATTGGGAGATACTCAATGAAGAGGAGTTTAACAAACTACTCCTTTAATTCCTAACAGGATTTGTGATCCTCACTTCCCCTTTGCCTCTTCTTGAAGACCTTTCATTTAGTATTTAGTATTTGGTCTCTGCTGTCTGTAACTGTTGAACAAAGAGTTGTGTGAAGTTAGTCTATTTCTAAAGTCACATGTTTTAGCTACGGAAAGTAAACTACTAACGTTTTGTGGTACACTTTTTTGGTTGTTGTGCAAAATGTCACATGGATCTAAAATAAAGAATGAACAAGCCATCTAAAATAAAAATGTCAAATAAAATTAGAAAATAATACTAAATTCTAATGAAATATTTGGAGGCATGAATTCTGATAGCCAATGTACAAGTTTAGTGATGGTGACTGATGGGGTTAGAGCATACATTGGTGTATTTAATACTCTACCAAGTTTAAAAGCCCTAATACTTCTAATCACAAAGCCATTTACTTGTTTGGACACTAGCTTGTACAATTTCATACTATTTTATACTATTACTGTTAAAGCAGTTTTTATTTCATTTTCAGTGTCTTACATAATTAAAAAAAATACCCCTACTAGTATGTATCTTATTATTTTGTCTACAAGTAACTATTAAATAGTTAAAAGTATACTTAAAAAAGTATAAGCTAAAAACATACATAATTAAAATTAAGTTTTAAAATATATTTGAAGAGAATCCTATCACAGAAACATAGAATCATAGAATCATTTGGGTTGGAATTAACCTCTAGTTCCAACTCCGCTGCCATGGACATGGATACCTTACACTAGACCAGGTTGCTCAAAGCCCCATCCAGCCTGGCTTTCGAGGGTTGGAGCAACTTCTCTGGGCAACTTCTTCCAGTGCCTCAATATTTTCAAAGTGAAGAAAATCTTCCTTATATCTAGTCTAAATTTACCTTTTTTAAGTTTAAAGCCATGATTCATGGTGTTATCACTACAGTCCTTTCCCTGAGGGTCCTTCCCCAGCTTTCCTGTAGGGAAAAACTTGCCTTCCTTCCTACAGGAAGGTACTACTTCCCCTTTAGGTACTGGAGGCAAGAACAGAGTCTTCGCTTCTCCAGGCTGAACAACCCCAGCTCTCTCAGCCTATCTTTACAGCAGAAGTGCTCCAGTCCTTCGATCATCTCAATAGTTCAATTTCCCTGAATCTCCAATTCCAAAATTATAGGAATACATAGACCTGTAGTGATGGTCATGATGAAAAGTTAATTTTTCAGGTGGAATAAACTTACAGAGAAGCCTACAGGTAAAGAAGTAAGTCTGAAAAGCAGGTCTTTGACTCACTGTTGATTAGAGAGAGTTCCTAGTGAAAAGGTTGCATAAAGTTAATATTAGCTTACTGATATCACTGTACTGAATTCCAATGCGTAGGCACTGTAGAGTTTACACTTACGGGCTGATTGCCATTATCATCTGCTGGCACTTCTTGTGGTGTACAAAAGAATTCTGAACTATTTATCAGATTTATGCAGGATTTCCTTTGATATAAGCAATATAAAAAAGATGTGGGCATTTTTTCTGAATCACAAATATTTTTTTTCTCAGAAATGAAATGTAAATAGTTGTTGTTATGATGGTCTAGATAAATTTTAACAACTAAGGAATCAGTCTTTTAATATTTTTTTCCAAATATCTAGTAAAAAATATCATAACTGTTTTCTTGATGCACGATGTTTAATGTGGGAGAATTTAAATCACATCACAGGTAGTAATTATTAAATGATTTCACTAATTTTGTACCCAATTATCTTGAATATTAAAAATGATAATTAGACAACTACTGTGAGCTGTATGCTTGTACTTCTTTCTGTCTCAACTTTTTTGTTGCTGGTCTTTTTTATTTCTTTATATTTAATTTCAGAGTTTCTTTTGCTTCAGCATCTTAATTCTGTTCATTCTTTTGACACAATCCTGCCTTATTGGAAGGTTATATTTTAAAGTTTGGAAAAGTTTTTCTGGCCGTAAGATGTAATCTGCAGCATTAAGCAAAAATCATGGCAGATGGTACAGCGTGATTTTTTCTTTTTCACTTCATTATCCATTGGTTTTCTGAATTTCAGGGGATTTTGTCAGGTTCCTATGGCCCCACTGTAATATTTAACAAGGCCATAAAGGTGTGGTGAAGTTCCTTGTACATGATAATAAATTATTTTGATTTGATTCCTGCTTTAATATAAATTCTATCTGGTATTAGTAACCTTATATTTTTGCTTTAATGACTCTAAAATTATTTCTTCCACACTCTGCAAGGACCAAATGAGATAAATTAAATCAGTACTGTTTTTGTTTGTTTGTTTTTGTTTTTGTTTTTGTTTTTGTTTTTGTTTTTGTTTTTGTTTTTGGCTTGGACCAATATGTTTGTACTGACTTTCTTCTTTTCTTCATTGCAATGAAACATTTGACCTTTTATTCTTTAATTCCACTTCAGGATTTGAAGTTTTAGTGCTGGGTCCAAGGCATGTTTTTACTTACAGAGAGAACAGAGGAGCTGCAGTATCTCTGCTAATTTTAATCAATACTAGCTTTTTTTTTTTTCTTTTCTTTTTTTCCCTCTCCTGAATAAAATAATAGTCTATTTCTAAGATATAAAGAGAAACCAGAGTTATTTTCTGGTTTGCCTTTTTCAGTTCCCAATATGAAAATGCAGTCTCTGTAGAGGTTATAGGGAATTATGAGAATTATTACAGAAGTCTTCATAAATAGCACAATCTCCCAGTCTCCATTTCCATTTCTCCAAAATCTCTCCACACAGGGACTCCTTCGTAAGGTGCTCTCTTTTAGGGTTAGCTTTTTATTTCCTACCCACCCAAAGCTAAATTGGAATGGGAAGACTGGGAAGGTAATATTTACAATTATTATAATGCTAGAAGTAATTGATTTTAACCATTTAGGAAGGTCATAGTAGTATTAAAACAGTTATGGGGATTGAAGAAGAGAAAGAAGTGGAACTTATTTATAAGGAGACTCTTATCACTTTTAAAATTGTTAATACCTCAGAACTGTAATGTTCTTGTCTTTGTGAAATAAAGCTACAGAGGGAGGAACCCTGTCAGATGTCTGTTATAGGCTACTTAAATCAGGTAAGAAAGTAAAACTGCTTAAATATTTAGCTGTAAATTGTACAATGGAAAACTACACTGTTATAGTGGTTGTAGCTCAAGAGACACATTCTAGAGGTCTCAATATATAGAAGAAATGGCATTTGTTTTTTCTTGAACTCTAAATTATGATTTTCTAGCAAAATGGGTATGCTGTTGTATGCTGTTGTTTTAGAAGCTTGACGCTTCAGACAGTCAAGAGTCTATAGGGATCTTCACCTGATTGCAGTCAGAAGTAGCAGAAAAAGGAAGGCATGACCAGTAATATACATGTATATAGTCAAGTTTTTAAAGGATTTTTAGGATGAATGCAGGTTTTTAGGTTGAATACAGTCTCAAGACGACAGTGTGACTCTTTAGTCATCTAATTCCTGTAGGTACTTGAACTTCTGCCGTTGAACTGCTACCAGTACAGGCAATTCTCTTCCAAATCTTTCCTGGATTGGTTGCACTGAGCAGCTTAATGCATCCCACTTATCTGTCTTCAGCAGGAAACCTCTGCATTCCCCACTGGGCTAATCCAGAAAGTATGTTCAGATTGACGGAAACAATAGGCACATTTCCCTGTACTAAGAATAGCACATGTTGCTGCTTCCGTCTTATGCACAAAGGTGATTATGTTTGCTAGTATATGGATAATTTGAATTCAGTGTCCCTCTCAGCTGAGGGATACTCCAAGTCCAGAAAAAATATCTTTACAGTAGTATGCTGTTCCAGAAATGTAAATCCAATGTAGTAAATTCAGCTTGTAGAGAGTATGGGGTAGCCTGAGAAAGGGTTTAGTTGTGACAGTTATCCTGTTTGTGCAATCCTAGCAGGATACATTGTGATGTGTTTTTTTTTTTTGTTGGTTTTTTTTTTTTTAGTTATGTGTTAAGATAAATGACAGTAGCTGTTAGTCATGTTATTCTGGAAGAAGGGAATTTTCAGGAGATTTGAATTAATGAGAATAATTTGACAGATGAGACCAATGAAAAATAAATTAAACATTGTAGAAAAGGAAACAGAATAAGGAAACAGAATATCTGGAAGCTGAAACAGGATAAAATTAAAATTTCCCAAATCAAATTTATCATTCCATGGCCATGAGATACATATGTAAAAAGAAAAGAAATGGTAAGAAAGAAATGACTGTGCTATGGTCTCAGATTAGCAACATCTGCAGTGGTTCTTAATTTGAATTGTGCTTCCTCTTCCTTCTGCTTAGTGTTTTACTGCATCCCTTGCAAATCATTCTCTAAAGATGATCCCTATCCACAACCTGTAAAAGTCAAACCTGTCAGTTGAACAAGGAAAAGTTTTATTGGCTAAGCAACATGACCTTCTCTTTTTATTAATTTTTTAGTATCACTCAGACAGTTTTATCGCTGCTGTGCTTTTTAACGAATGCTTTTATACTTGGAGTTTTCTAACCCACTTCTACTAACTACCCTTCCTGGGTATTTATAATTATACTTAGCAAAAAAGTATACTTTCACTGCTACAAAAGCTACTAAAGGCTACTTAAGAATATAAATTGTTCCTGTCCGCTGGTCAGCCATGTTAATATGTATTCTTGTTTGGTCAAACTTTATTATTATATATTTTTTTTTTATTTCTTGTAATGAATCACAGGTGGCTTGCAGCAAAATTCAACTCTGAATAGTAATTATTCTAGTCATTTAAAAAATTTTCACTGAAGAAATTTGTTATCATATGCTGCTGTTCCTTCTCTCTAAAACAACTATCTTAGAACTCCAGAAGAAAAGCTTTTACTCTAATATTTTCATTATTTAGAAAAGAAACTACAATAACAAACTTCTTTAAATAAGGAGAACTTGTATATATTTGGTGGAAAAGAGTAAAATGATAAAGAATTAAAAACAAACCAAAGCACCCTTTTCTGACTTTTTACCGTGTCCTTGTGTTATTATTGTTGTCTCTGCGAAGACTAAATAGTATCAGAACCCAGGAAACTCTCTTGCTTTCTAATTCATTGAGGTTTGTCTTTGCCCTAGCTCTTTTTGGTGATGTCTTAGTGTATTCTTGTGCTGCTGGCTTCCCCTCATTATGTTTCTCAGTCAGCATGCTTCACAATGGATCCAGAAACCTTCTCAAGCCAAGCCTACTCAGTTCTTCTCACGGAAAGCACACATACTCATCTGCCCAGACTCCAGCCCAGTGTGCAGAGGAAAGGATCAGGCAGCCTGATTTTCTGCTGCTTATTTGGACCTGTAAGTAGAATAGCAAATCCCTGTTTTGAAGCAGGTATTGTTTAGAAAACAAGAGTTTGGCCATGTTCCTTAAAGATTTGTAGCAATATTATTAATATTGCATACAACCTGGCAAGGGAGAACACGAAAACTCATGTCAAGCATATATTTAGACTGCTTTTGCATTCCTAGCTGGAAGTAAGACACCACGTGTACCACATGTAAAGTCTTTTGCCAGAGATGAACCATCTTCTAGGACATGGGATAACAGTCTAAGTATGGGTCTGCTGCACTCTTTTTTCTCCCTCTGTCTATTCATTATCTGATTTTACTATTGCTGTAAGAAACTACTATATCTTTTGACATTTACTCAGTATATTTCATAAGACAAGCCATGTACCTGACTTACAAAGAGAAAGTGTTGAAAAAGGATTGCAATCATTAGGAATTAATCTCTTCCCAGAATCACAGAATCACAGAATTTCTAGGTTGGAAGAGACCTCAAGATCATCGAGTCCAACCTCTGACTTAATACTAACAGTCCTCCACTAAACCATATCCCTAAGCTCTACATCTAAACGTCTTTGAAAGACCTCCAGGGATGGTGACTCAACCACTTCCCTGGGCAGCCCGTTCCAATGTCTAACAACCCTTTCGGTAAAGAAGTTCTTCCTAAGATCCAACCTAAAACTCCCCTGGCGCAACTTAAGCCCATTCCCCCTCGTCCTGTCACCAGGCACGTGGGAGAACAGACCAACCCCCACCTCACTACAGCCTCCTATAAGGTACCTGTAGAGAGCGATGTCGCCTCTGAGCCTCCTTTTCTCCAGAATGAACAATCCCAACTCCCTCAGCCGCTCCTCGTAGGACTTGTTCTCCAGGCCCTTCACCAGCTTCGTCGCCCTTCTCTGGACTCGCTCAAGCACCTCCATGTCCTTCTGTAGCGAGGGGCCCAAAGCTGAACACAGTACTTGAGGTGCGGCCTCACCAGAGCCGAGTACAGGGGGATGATCACCTCCCTAGCCCTGATGGCTACACTGTTTCTTATGCAAGCCAGGATGCTGTTGGCCTTCTTGGCCACCTGAGCACACTGCTGGCTCATATTCAGCCGACTATCAACCATCACTCCCAGGTCCTTCTCTGCCTGGTAGCTCTCCAACCACTCATCTCCCAGCCTGTAGCTCTGCCTGGGGTTATTGCACGCCAGGTGCAGGACCCGGCACTTGGCCCTCTTCCTCTTCCCCTTCCTTTTCCCCTTCCCCTTCCCCGTCATCATTATTAGGAAAGAGACTTGAATATCAAATCTATAATCATGACTACTACCATCATTGATTTGATGATTTTGGTCTTAAACTGCATTTAGATGTTTAAGTCTACCTTGAGTGTGACTTCTTTGTTCTTACTAAAGAGATACAATTTTATGCACTGTTATATTCTCCACATACTAATTTTGTAAATAAGATTTTTTCATTAAGTATCAAGCTTATTTTAGCGTGATTTTGCTTTATGGTACAGTATACTATACTCAAGTATATGAATCTTCAGACATAACCATACAAAATGATTGCTCAGGTTGCAAGGAAGTTGATTTTCCTGTTGAACATAAGGCTTGTTAATATGATAATATTTCAAGCTTTCATGAGAATATAATAACTAGTGAGACATGAATTTTAATGTCCATGGAAATAAAATCAACAAGCTGGTTTTGGTGGAAGATATTTCTGAAGAAGAATAAAATATTGTCTATACGTTCTAAACTGTATTCTGAAAATTGCTAGAATAGGATTACTGTCTAAATTTTCAGAACAGACTGATATAATTTTCTTTATCATGGAGATAAATTACTTAAAAAGAGGTAGTTAAAATAACTTAAATGGTCTTGAATTAAGAACACATGCAAATGCTGAAATGCAAAATGTGTTTTAAAAACAGTCGTGGGTTAGCTGCTATCATATCAAATAACTGAGAGTTTGGAGAGGAAAAACAATTTTGTTAGTCAAACTCTACATGAGGGGATGTCCTTCATTTTACAAGGATAAGTATATAAAAAAAAAAAAAAAGATTTTTTTATATTTTTTATTTTTATTTTTAGCAAAGTGTTCTTAACCTTTCCATCAGGAAAGACACTGCTGCCTTAATAGAACCTGGAATATATTTGAAATAGCTTGTTTAACTCTTTTCATTGTTACTCAGTATTAAATCAATGTCACTTCTTATTACACTCTCCAGCATTATTTTAAATAAGATTGTTGTCCTTTGGTTTTGCATTCTTCAAATACTTGTTGATTTCTTGTTTAACTCCAAGCATCAGCCAAGCCATGTATGTGGAATTTTCTAATCCTACATGAATCAGTTTCTTTATAATTTCTTTCATGTTTGTCTCTGAATTCCCTACAGTTTATAATTGTTTATCTAGAAGGTAGTTTTTTAGGCTGAATCCTCTATTTAAAGTGTTATTCCACCAGAGATGCTCAGAGGCAAGAGCTGCCTTGTCTACTTTGCCATGAGATATCTCTGCATACTCAGCCTTAAATTGGAAAGCATTGGATTTATTTTGCTGTCATCTCACATTGAAAACTTAGAGTCCATTATCACACTTAAAGACTCAAGTCTTTGCATTTCTGAAGCTGTCCATCAGGCAAGTCTATCACATCAATAATTTGTTCTTCACACGATCCCTCCGTCTCACCCTTTCAGCTTTCTGTGTTTCCAAAGTTGCATCTCATTTCACATTTATGTTCCAAAAGCCATGATGTGGTAGTGGTGCCGTATAGATCCTAGAATGTGTGAGGCATCTTCAGTGAACTATTGATTACCGTGAGAACTGAGATATTTTGTACTTTCAAAGGGACGACCAGGACAAAACTCTAAATGAATCTGTTTGTAATTTCATTCATATTGATTCCATATGAAGCCAAGCTTTCTTCATTATTTGTCACATTTTTTCCTTTCTAGTAAAGTAATTAAGTTAAGCAGAAAGGCCTGCAATTGCACAATTTTTACTCATTGCATTCTTTGCTTCAAATTTTAAATGTAGTGTTTACAGTTCTTCAGACAATCTCCATATCTGACTGAATCTGTAGTCAGGCCAGTTGGAATGATCCTTAGCTTTTAAAGAGAGCTAGATTAAAAGATCACTTAAAATGAACATATCATATACATTCATTTTGGTTTCCTTTCATCTATTAATGTGATTATCTTCTAAAATATTATTTTCTAGGCCTATCTTTTTTGAGTTGTGCCAATGAAAGAAGAGTTACAGATAATCATTTTATGGTGTTTATTTCAAAATAAGTAATGACG
This sequence comes from Anas platyrhynchos, assembly GCF_047663525.1. Classification (NCBI taxonomy): domain Eukaryota; kingdom Metazoa; phylum Chordata; class Aves; order Anseriformes; family Anatidae; genus Anas; species Anas platyrhynchos. Next base: position 87,116,010 of record NC_092588.1, on the reverse strand, counting down.
CTGACACTTTTTTTTTTTTTTTGTGAAAATTTATTTCTAACTGTATTGGCATTGCCTTTGGAAACACGCTAATACAGGTGCAAGGCAGGGAAAAAAGTACAGTGTGAAAGTTTTCAGGTAAGGTACTATCACTGACTTTTATAGATAGCCAAGACTGCCCACACAGGTTCGACATGGAAGTAATTGATATGTAACTTCTCCAAAAATGCTGAGGCAGCTACCGTCTTACTAAGAAATCTCCTTACTCTCTTTCTCATATTATTTCTCATGTTTCTGTAAACATTTCATCTTTTATGTACAATGTGACAGAATTTCTGCCTGGGAGTCTCAGTGAAGGCTAGAAAGTTTTACTGAAACAGCTGACATCATGTAGCAGCTAAAGAATCTGTTTGCAGTAGAAGGTTCCTCTATACTTTTATAAAGCTTATGATGATATTTTAGAGGGATTGCAGAAAAAAAAATAATAACAACAACAGTGATAAAAACAAACTTACATGCATACTGGTCTGAATGGTCTTTTTTTTTTTTTTTTCATACTGGAGACAAATTGTAAATGAGATTGGTTGAAAATATCTTGTTGCACTTCCTAGGAGAAGCAACAACATATTTCACCATATTTTGGTAAACATAACTCTTAGATCATGCAGTCTTGCTCCCATTTAAGTAACATTATTTTGTGTTCTGATGTATTTTTGTATTGGCCTCCAATTGTTTGGGATTTTTGAGTAAATCCCACAGCATCATTCACCAGAGTTTATTTGCAATGCATGAAGATGAGATAGCAGAGTACCAGAGTTGGTTCAGAGCTTCTTAGCAGTACAGAGGAATTCAGTTTTATTGTTCAAGCATTATTAGAATTCCTTCCAGAGGAAGGGAAAGAGAAGTCAGAGGCAGAGGTGACTCAGGAAAGGGTAAAAGTCTTACAGAAGTGATCTTGCTGCTCACACAGCTGCTCCATAGAAAGGCTGGCCGCTCAGAAGGGTTGGTTATGTTGATCATAACTTTCTGCCCAACACTTTCTGCAGTGTTTTGGGGCTTTCTTTTTCTTTTCTTTGAGGCTTTAGTATCAATACTGGTGGCAGTGACTATTTGGCTGTCTTTGGAAGCCCAATGCCTCAGGCAAATTCTTTCTATGTCTAGTCCAAGAAATCTCTCCAGATTTCTCCTCCCATAGGATATGAACTAGTTGGCAGACAAAAGTTGCTTTAGGTATCTACTATGAAATAATAAATCTTATAAAACAATGTAGCCTCTATATCTGCAAAGTATTCAGGATACAAAACCACAAAGGAAATGTAGTTTTTGTTTTTCCTAATACTGATGACGAAATAGAGAATATGTTTACTTTTTTAATATTGAAACTCTTTTCAGCTTGCAAATTACAAATTGAAAGCAAAAATGTAACAGACAGGGCAGGAAAAACATAGTACATTGACAAAAGATAGATAAAAAAAGAACTTTCTGAAACTGGAATTTCATTTATTTATTTATTTAAGAATACTTTCAGAAAGTATTAGGGCAGAATTTTGAACATAAGATAAATCAAGGAATAGCAGTTGTCAGGAATCCTAGTACTATATATCCTATAATAGCATACTGTAGTCATCACACATAAAATGAAATAAGAATTTCACGTTTCTTTGGGTTAGTTTTGAAGAATGAAGAGTTTACAAATATGTGCAAAAGTCTCTGACTAAATCACCTCTTTCAATAACAACAAAGGATAAAAATAACCTTTTGTAAGAATCTGTGCTCTCAAAATATGGTTGAATCTTTTATACACATGAATTATAATTCCTCTTGACAAACATATACAAATAAATCTGAATTTCTATTTCCTCACATATTAATAAGAAGGATTAATTTAATCAGCATGGGGATTTGAGCAGCTCTATGCTTACCTCAGGCATAATGGAAGATTTTTCATGTTACACTGTTGGTGATCTGACAGCATTTGTGGCTGGTGAAACCCTCATAAAGGTAATTGTAAGGCAGATGGAAAGGTTTAAACATCTTTCTGACAAATAAACAGCTGACAGCATCCCTTCATGGTGATGTTTATGACACGGATTCACCAAACACTGTCTCATTTTCCTGAAAATGTCAGCAGCTGGAACTGAGAACAATCTGGTGACTAATAAGTCTGAATTAATTGCAGCCATTAATTTTAATTGGGATTCAAAGTGTTCCAATTTGGTGTACATTTAAATTACTAATTAAGTTTCATTCTGTATATATCTCATATGAAGCAATTACTGATAATTCATCTCTGAGATAAATAGCTCAAAAGAAAACAGAAAAAGGCTTATGATTTCCATCTGAAAATATGCATTCAAATTTGTCCCTCCTTTTATTTGTCACTTCGTGGTAAGACACTGTAAGGGTTTGACTGATTTCATTGATTACAAGAAAATCATTATTTGTATAAAATTAGAAAATATAAATACCCAATTTTTCAGTAAGCTATATAATAATGTTCAGGTGTTTTGTTTTGTTTTCTTTTGTTCTTTCCAAAATTTTTGCAGTGTGGTGTCTCCTAAGTTACCTAAAAGTGACTTATTCCTTTTTCACTCTTTTGGAAAAAACAGTCATCCAAACATGGAGCAGAAACCTCTGTAACTTAGATGACCATTCAATAGACTTTGAATGAGAATAAGAATTAACGCAATGTTTGTGAACAGTCCTCTGGCTGAACTATGCCCAGAAGAGTGTTTGACAAACAGTGTACTTGTATAAATAATAGTACAGTTTATCACTGCAAACGTCTGAACATATCATACTTTTCGTAATGCTGATAAATGATGAGTTACTTGAAGAAACCAACTAAGAGTAAAAAGGCTTCAGGTCAAGGCTTCAAAATGCTTGAAGGTATCTGGAGACACTGAGTAGAACTAGTAAATTAAAAAGTTTTCCTTTCAGTTCTAAGTAACGTTCAAACAGTAAAATCACAATCATTACATAACCCACCATATGGGAGTTTTATTTTATGATAAGGTATGGCAGTCAACTACTTAGTCCTCCTCTTCAGTTGCCCACATGATCATTTTCTTATAGCAATATCCCTGGTATACATTCTGGAGTTAATGATTGTTGGAGGTAAGGAGACATCTGGTCATGATGGTGTTCCTTTTTTTTTTTTTTTTTTAATTGCAGAATCATCTTTCTAGAAAATGTTATTTTTTATACATATTTTTGACAAAAGCAGAAATTCCATGCTTCAGAAAATTCTAGGGAAAAAATTTTTTTGTTGTTTTGTTTTTGTTGTCCAACACTGTGCATTAATTATTTCTTTTTTGCACTCATGCATACTAGAAATAAACGAAAAACTAAATGAAATGAAATGAAAAATATTATTAGAAATCAACTTAAGAAACAATAAAATATTTTTAATTAATTAATTAATTAATTTTAATTTAGTTATTTTTTATATTTTATACATTCTGCTAGCTGCAGTAAGAAATTCTGGTGCTATGTTAGATCTACTGCCATTTATGAACTCCTCAGATGTTGTTGTGAATCAATAAAAAGTACCTGAATAAATGCAGGATAAACCAGAAGAAAAAAAAAAAAAAAAAACACTTCTCAGTAAAATAGAAACTCCTGTTTGTTAAATACTGAGTCTGATTTAGATGTAAATGAATGGATACAAAATTATTTGTACTCAAAGATCAATATATAAAAATCTCCCAGAAAGATTAATCTTCTCTGGACTACACAATGCCTTGAGGTACCAAAGTACCTTACATGTAGTACCAAAGCTACTTAGTGACATTGGTACTAAAACTGTGGTAATGGTATTAATTAATTATACCTTCAGATAGTGGCAGTGATGACTGTGAGTGGATTTTTTCATTATTCCCAATATACAATTTTATATTCCATTTAATTATTACATGAATTGTGTATAAAACTGGTTTAAAGTTGAATAGTCAGAATTTTGAGGATATGTAAGTGCTGTTTAACTTAGTACTGCAACAGCTGAACAAATCTAATTTTTTTTTTTTAAAGCATAGACACTAATAATTTTATGTTGTTGTCACATCAGTTTTTTGTTTGTTTTTTGTTTACAAAAGAACACACAAACTGCCATCAAGAGTTGCTGACTTTAAATCTTAATAAATCTGGACCCAGAACTCATGGTTTATTAAGTAAAACTGTGGAAATGGGAAGTAGCTAAGAATACTATATCAGAATTCATCCCATCATGTGATACAAGCTATTGAGTCTGAAGGATCCAGAAGATGTTTGATCCAGCTTTTCTAGAGACTGCAGTGATCTTAAAAAATTTACTGCACTATTAAGCCACTAATAATGGCTGTTGTACTTCACAGAATGCTGAGAATTTTCTCAGTTCAACTGTATGGTCTTCGACTGCGTTAAATTAATAGGAAATATCGTTTATTGTATTTTATTTCAACCTACATATCAGAATATCTCCATACAAAATATGGAGATATTAATTTTTTAACAGCAGGGTCCTGCTTTGGAATTTATATCTACTTTTTAGAAATGTCCCAAAGCAAAATGTATGGTGCTTTTATTACTCAGATAAACATTAAAAAAATGGTTATTGGACAATCACAGTTGCAGACTAAAACAAATTTCCTGTCAGCACAGACAAGTCCAGAGGGGCTCAGAGGCTGTCCATAACACAGAGCCTGCATTCTGTCGCAAGCAACATCAACCAACAGACTTACCAGGCTAAAAAGGCTACACCCCCTTTTTGCTCTGCTATGTAAATCCCTACCCAGAAATGCTGCTTTCAGTTTTCTTTAGTTTTCCACAGATTAATTGACTGTGTTCTCTCCCTTGTCTCTTCAGTCCTTTCCCTGAGCCTCTGTTCCTTCCAGCTCCCAACTCTGGCGTACCTGTGCATGGATCTTCTCTGCTTTTGAAATCTGCTGCTTGGAACAGAATGACCTGGTTGTAGGGATGATGCCCCTTCTTCCTTTTGCCTTTGCCCACACTCTGGACTGGATAGGTATTGTCTGCAGTTTTGGTAATTTTCTAGAACCCTAATTAATATGTTCAGTAAGAGCTATTGGATAACAGAATCAATTCATTCTATTGCTATTCACTATTTCTCCTTGGTAAATATTGGAGGAAATTAAATATGGTGTATGTTCAGCATTCAGCTTGATTTTTATTTTTTTTTCTGTACAGACATCTTTGACATTGGTATTACTAACAGAATTAAAAACATATATAATTTTAATTCAAAGTGTAATCATTTTAGAAATCAGCTCACAACATTCACTTATAAAAACATAGTAAGAATAACAAAGAATTTTACTTCAAATTTAATATCTTAACTGCTATCAGTATGGAACTGGAAATGAAAAATGCTAGCTATTTACAACTGATAATCTCATATGAGTTGAATTCTGGTTTATTTATTCAGTAACTCGTTTTTTGTTTTATCTCAGAGTTTTGAAGTAGAGGAATTTGTAGAGGAGTCTGAAAAAATAAATGGAAACTACTTTTTTTTAAATATTTTTAAAGACTAAAATATTTCTAACTTGTTTTTAAGGGAGTTCAGTGTAGAAGTATTTTAAGCTAACCGAATATTTCTCAAGACAACATATATATACATATATATTCACATATATATGGACATACCTTTGTAGCTGAGAGAATAAGAGGAATGACCTAGTGAGAGTTTATCCACCCTCATTTTTTCTATAATTTAATTTGGGGCAACAAAGGACTTTTTTTAATTATTATTTTTTTAATTATTTAATTTTATCTGAATTTCTCACTCCTATTTGAATTAGTAGCTTTTAGTCCCTGCTTCCTTAGGGTTTTAAGTGATATAAATAATAAAGGTCTTAAAGATTCTCATTTTGGTCTTTCCACTACCCAGGATATATAGCTCTACTTTTAACCAAAAAATACAGAATTTATAATTATTTAATTTATATTTACCTTCAGTTCCATAAATTATTTGACAGAAGTATATGTGTGTATTCCACCATTCTTCAGGGGGAAAAAAAAAAAAAGAAAAAAAAAAAAGAGAGAGAGAGAGAGAGAGAGAGAGAGAGAGAGAGAATTTTCCACATTCTGGTGGTTCATGTTAAACAGTAGTAACCAGGATCCCTCCTTTGATTTGTGTATGTATAACGGCTTCTGAGACTTTATACGCACACACCTACCTTTGATGGGAAACACACAACAACAGATAAACACAAAGCAGAGCTGTTAGGAAGTCTATCAAGTAATATAATAATAAGAATTAAGATTGTTTTTATTTTAAGATTGATTTTGATAAATACATGTTTTTAGAAGAACACTTCATTTTGCTGTGTGGTTTTACATCTGTAGTCTATTCAAACTCTTGAATTTGGAAAAAGACAATTAAATTTTGAAAGTAAATGAAAATATACTTTTCAGTAGTATGTATTTTATGTATACACATCAATAAATAAAGCAATACTATACTGTTAATTATAACCAGCTATGCAAAAAAAGTTCAACATCATGAATATCTTCCACAGTATCAGCTGGGTTTATAGTAGGAGGTTTTGATAGCAACAATGACATCTTTTTGGCTGAAATTTTGTATTATTTTTATATTGGATTAATGTTAAATGTATGAGCATATTTGATTTATCAGTCAGGTTCCAGGAAGCTAATTAAATGTTATTTTTATGATAGACTATCACATGCTGTTGTACAAAGTGCTTTTCAGATCCTGTAATATAAATCATTTACATTTGTTGGCAACATAACTAGTCAGCTAACCAAGGCTTCCATTCCTATTTCCCATACAGTGTCCTTATGTCTATGCATGCTTACATATCAAGTTTTGGATGTAGCGTTTGGCCATGAACTACTTCCTTTCTGAGTTTTTTTACCTGTTCAATTTATATCTCTTGATGATTTATTCTTGATTATCTCTATTTGCCTTTAGAAACTCCATCAAAAACAGGAGTCCTGTATGTTAATCAGCATTCAAATATATTGTGGCATAGTCGGGGAATAGAAATTTGGAGACCTCTCTAGTGAGACTTGCTACTTTCCCCAAGTCCATTTCACCCTACTTTGTATCCCAACTGATGTTATTCATGTCCTTTTATAAAGCACACTGAGATCCATAAATAAAATCATTATCCAAGAATTTTAATCACAATTGAAATTCCTTGTTCTTAAGAGCCATTAAATCTATCTAGATACATTGGAAAAGAGTGAATACAACATAGTGATAAATGCAATACATCCATACTCACAGTTGCTCATTGACAAAACAGAGCCTATTTTCCCTTGCTTCTGAATTTATCTACAAGGAAAAACACTATTCCACTTTTACATATCAACTTTTCAGAGTATTTGCTGTTTTATTGTACATTCTCCAGTGATACTTCTGAAATAAACACTTCTGCCCTAATGGTTTGCTTACCTATTTTCTATCAAAATAAATAAATAAATAAATAAACTGCATTCTTTCTATTCAGACACATATTTGCTTTCCTGGTGAGAAATTTTGCATCTGGAATTTACATTGCCTGTGAGCATTAGAGATACATATATCTCATGAAAAGTGCCTTATATTTTTCAGGACTAGACTTCTGTGTCATTTTTGCTCAGGGTCAGCCATGATTGTGTATATCTTCTTTCACTGATAACTTTGAGGACTTGTGAAAGTCATCCATATTTTTTGGTGACTTGCAGCAGTCTGGAAGACACGATTAAGACATGAATGAATCACTGAATCAGTGCGTGAATTGTTTTACAAATATAGGTATGTGTCTAATGAGGCCACAGATTCTCAAATTTTGTTTTGTACTTTTCAGTAAAAGAATGGTTTGGCTTTTCCAAAATCTTCTGATAATTCTGAACATCAAATACTATCAACTCTAGAAGATTTGTAGTGGTGACTGCTAAATCTTCAAAGTATCTGGTTTTTTTCTTATGCATTTGGCTTCCTCTGGAAGGGTATTTTTATCATTCCTCGTCTAACTTGGAGGTTTGGGAGCCCACTCAGTTATGAAATCTTACAGGTTGAATGCCTCTATAGAATCTACTTTCAACTCTTGTCCAACATTCTTTTCAACCATAATAGTAAATTTAGTAAATTTAAATAAATCTAGTAAAAATAGTGTTTTCATCCTTAATTCATATCACATAGATTTAAGTTAAGCAAATATGAATACAGCAATAGAAACAGGATATGCATGAAAGGATATGCTAATCAAATCTTTCTTCAGTTCTTTTTCTTTCTTCACAAATGCATCTTTAAAAAAATACATAAATAAATGGAAATTTAGTTTGTTAAAACAAAATATTTGTGTTGCTAAATTTCCATTAAATTAAAAAGTAGTACAGTTTCTGTTTCTTTAAGGTAGACTTAAATAGTATGAAGATGTACTGTTACTGTTTAAATTACTGTTTAAATATTGGCATTTTTCAGGATAATTCTGAATCGAAATAATCTATGCATTTTCTTTCAAATGTAATCCTGCTTTTGCATCACACATGTAAGAGACTTGGAAAATGCTTTTAACAGTTTAAACAAGTTGTGTGTGTGTGTTTATGTTTTGTTTTGTTTCTCTAAAGCATTCTTTTTCTGGTTAGACTCTTGCTTTTAGTAGAAGGAAGTAATCTGAATAAATAGCTTGAGGTCTAATGAAGTGCTTTAAAAAGTGTTTACAAGCAAATAATTTATTATTTACACTTGTTACAAATTTTTTAACTTTTAGTTAAACAACCATATCATGTGAGCAAGATTTAATAATTCTTTATACAGATACTTTTCAAAAGGAAAATCTGTGAAGTATAAATGACAAATTATTTTGGGTCTAAACCTATGAAATTTTAGACAAGAACTCCAAAATTTTGAAGTGTATCCAAACTATTTTTTTTTTTTTGAAAAGTCACATGGACTTTTTTCTAGAGCTGGGCTTTTTGTCGCACCTGCAGAGACTCATCTTTCTGTAGACTCACAAAGAGTGTTGTTTTTAATATTTCCAAATTTTAACATGCTGAAATAGAGACTTTTTTTAAAAACAATATCTGAGTTTTAAGTTTCTAGAGGTGGTGGTATTTCATTGAGAGATTAATAAATCTTTTAAACTTGATAGGAATTCTGTAGATACAAAACCTTACAAAACTTGAAGAATTGAACAAATCTATTCAAAAGAAATTGGGTTTGTTTGCTTTTGTTGTTGTTGCTATTTAGTGCAAAGTACAACCTCTATCTCCAGAAAGTCCTTGATCCAAGACCTTATAGAGGGTAGGATTATCTTTTAGAAGATTCTACCTATTTTATACCTCTTATCTATAAGGTATCTGTTTATTTGTTTCTTAATCTCTTCTAGGCATCAGGCCCAGGTCATCACTGAAAAAAAAAGGATCTTAGTTTCACTAGATCTATACTTTGACTCATAAAGCCCTTCCTGGGCTTAATAAGGCATAATTTCAGATAGTATAAACACCAGAATTTCAATTCTTCATAACCCTTGGAATGATGTCAAGGCAGATTGTGCAACACTCACATGATTGAAAAGTTATTTAATTTGTTAGACTTTTAACACTTGTTAAATGGTCTTACATTAGGACCAATTGATTATTTAATATCTTTTGGTTGGAGTTAATTTGAAGGTTTTTTGCAAGAATATACAAATCTTATTTTAATCAAAGTTAATTCCTCCTAGACTGAAATAATTTAGTGTTTATCAAAAATAGTAATAACAATAAAACAGTACTCAGTTCAACCAATTACAACTCGCCATTTCTGATAATTAAAGAATTATATCTTATGGCATACGCACCTAGTTGACTCCATTGTGATTACTTGTGGAATAAGACATTCCAAAGTAGAGCTATCATCTGGACATGTTCTTTATTAGTTCTTAAATGTTCAAATGTATTTTTTTTTTCTTGATGGGAAAGTCTAATCAAAGCAAATGTTACGACACTTGTTATAAAAGCAGTTGTTATTAAAGTCTTATTAAAGTATTTAAAGTTATTAAAGTATTAATAACAGTCATTATCAAAGCAGGTTGAGGGTTGGGGAAAGAAATGCTGTCAATGACTGTGTGACAGATTATCAAGGAACAATTTGGGTTTAGATCTGAAGGCTTATTATCAAGAATCTCTTTTTAATATTTTTTTTTTTGCTTTGTTTTGTTTAATTACGCTGAAGAGCCAATTGTTTTTTGGTTTTGTTTTTGTTTTTCCATTTTTTCTCATGGTATTGTATGCTTTCTCTGATTTGCTGCATATCAAACAAGGACTTTCTGGACAGATGGTGGTGTTGACTCTGAGTTGCAATTCATATGCAAGCTCTGTCCAGAATTACATTTGTGCCATATGCACTGTCTTTTACATTCCCTTTGGAAATGGCTTTAAGCGCAGGAACAAACAAGATCTCAAAATATGTCATTTTTCTTCTCCCAGTGGTTGTACTAAATATACCTCTGCAAGGTGTTAATTCATAAGATGTCTCCCAAACCTAATATCACATCTTAATAAGTGCAAGTCTAGCCTCAGCTGCTGAGGAAAGGTCTCCTAGGAGAACTAATTATGCAAAAGATGAAAATTAACTTATATTAGGAGATGAAATTGAAATGAGATGTGTACATTTTAGCTGATATTTGGAGCCAGATACACTTTACATGAATTGTCCTCCAAAAATTTGCTGGTCAAAAAAGTAGAATTGAACAGATTTAAAAGGGGTGTGAAGGGTTGGGGAATGGAACAACCAACAATTAAAACTTTTTCAGGGGAAAAAAAAAAGGGGGGGGGTTAAAATTTATATTGTAATTTGGAATGTACTGGAATATTAACATTTTAATACATAAAAACTTGTAGAACAATAACTTTCACAAGGATGAGTTGGAGGATAATCAAGTAATAGTTGTTCTTTTCAATAGCAGAAAAAAACATGTAAATTCCTATTATTCCATATGTATTTTCTTTTAAGTATTAAGCCTCTGAAAGCAGTAGAGCAGTATAAAGGAAAATGTTTATTTCCTTCCTTTTACTATTGTAATTTAAAAATAATATTGTATTGTAATAATTTTAAAATATTATTTGCAGTATTTTTTTATGATGGTTTCTACCACTGCAAAATATAAAAGAGTTTCATTTCAATGTGATAAAGTAACAGGCAAATAAGGAATCATTGTGTTTTTTTTATAATAGGGCTCTTCTTTTTTTAAGATGAAATGTTCCTTTCTGGTTTCAGTAAAATAATAATAATAATAATAACAACAACAGCAACAACAATAATAATATCACTAATTAGTATTACTACTGCTACTACTAATAATAATAAATATGCAAATGAATAAATATGCACTATGCATGTGATAGCAAACATATTTAATGGTAACTGCCAGAGGTAACCTGAGATATATTTTCTGGTTTTTGAGTGCAGTGAGAAAGCTACAGCTGCTATGTGCTATACACCGTTTACCAGAGACTTTTTTTTCTGGGCCAGAGGGAACTCTCAAGAAACCAATGAGCTGCCTCTGAAAAGCACAATTGGCAGAGTTTGATCCTAATACAGCAATGACATTTACTGCCTTTTATCAATTGCCAGGGTTGGGAGGTATTTTTTAATTTTTAATTTTTTAATTTTTTTTTTTTTGGGGGGGTGCTATGTGTTTGTTTTTTGCACTAAGACTTTCTTCTAAGATCTTATTTCACCCTGGCCAGCCTTATGGTACCTGCTTTTCTCTGTCTTTGTGTTGCTTTGCTTGAACTATTGCCAAACCACCTTGATCTTTAAATATTCTATTAGTAATGCTGGCATTACTCTGAATATGTGTCCTTTGAAGTGAGTTTACCCCAGTTTTATTCTTGTATGTTTCAGATCAGAGATAATTTTTAATTTATTAACCTGTAAAATGAGGAATAAATTTGAAGAAATTTGTATTTTGTGAGGAAGAACGTATTTGTTGAGGGCAGTATTTCTTTTTTTTTTTCTTTTTTTTTCTTTATTCTCTATTGCTATATGATTCTCGTATAATGGTGAATTTTCTGTTGCAGTTATCTTGTTGAAAGACCATCTTTTACTGTTTCATCAACTCTGTCTGAATTGCACTGTCATTGGTTTTGTCATAGGTGGATGCTTTTCTGAGGGAAGCTAAGAAACAATCTTCAAATTACTGTCAAAAATCCAGGTAAGGACATATAGGTCAGCTTGCACTCTCAGTTCTTTGTTTCCTCAAGTGTAAAACTATTGACATCCTTTTTAAAAATCCTTTAAAAAGCCATGTAATTGAGGGTAAGACAGGTTTGACCCTCATCTTTGCATGGCACAGTGAATGTGGAGATCATATAACTGGAAAGCTAATGAGGACAGACTATGACTAGCTTGAGTCTCCCTTAGATTGCCTAGATCTCTGGGTACTTTGCATGGCCTATGTGAAATGAACTAAACTTACTTTTGTAATATCTGTATATGGTTTTCAAGATAAAATATTAGCCATCTAAATTCAGATTCAGTAACCAAATAAAGAAAAATGTACACATGTAAAGTAAATTCCTGCTGATATTTATTTTAATCCAAGAGGAAAAAAAAAAAATATATATATATATATATATATGTATATATACATATTTATTATTTATACCACTATAAAACAATTTGGTTGTCCAACAGAAAATGACTGGTTGCCAAATTAACTTAATGGACAGAGATTTACACATACATAAATAATTTTTTTATCAGTCTGTTCTGGACAGTTCCAGTGTAACAGAAATTCAGGACATACTGCTAATTAACTGCAACTGCAAGAGAGATAGAGAATAGGAATTGATTGTTGTATTTACAGAATAGTTCAAACTAATATTTACTGTTGCTTCTGCATAGGAATCAAGAAAGTGCACATGTTTTTGTGACCAACATTTTTCAAATGCACCTTATTTTTATTAGAACAGTAATGGTAAAGTCTGTAAAACCTTTTGATCTGTTGGATGGTTGGAAATTGTTTGCAGAAGCAAAAACTGATACTAGTATTGCACCTAGAAATTGATGGTACACAATATCACCAAAGTACTAGAAATAGAGAAACTGAGATTATGGGAGTACTGCTATAGAAATATACTTTCTTATGTAGAGTATGTGGAAGTAAACTAAAGTACCTTCATTGACAAAATTCCAACAATTACGCAGGGAATAATGAATTTGGGAACTATAAATTACTGTACTGAGGGGTAAACGACGATTAAGAAACTAGTGAAGAAACTCAAGCTTCACATACACTCATAAACTGCTTTGCTATAAACAGAAAACCCACACAGTTGTACTTCAAATTATTCACTGAATTATGTTTCACAGCATTAGACAAATTACCTTTATTTAAGCCTCAAGCTTTATAAATTCAAGGAAAAGTAGACAAAGTTATCATTAGCAAAGTGTTGCAGTAGTGAAAATAAAATGGATAGTTGGTCAATGTGAAGCAGATTAGATTTAAAATTAGGAGAACCTTTCTGTTTGCATATCCTTGATAATTAAAGATAGGCTACTCAGAATTAGAAGAAGAATTAATACTAAGAATTTAAATGGTAATTGTAACAGACAGAACAAATTCGTTCAAAACCTATAAAAAATATTTCAGAACAGTTGGAAAAATATTTTAGTTAGAAAAGTAATTGGCTAGTGAATGTAATTTGGAAGATCTGTAAGCATGTTGTAGCTGTAGAAGTACATAGGTGTTGATAGGAATACATGGATCTTAGAGAGAGTACAGTGAAATTTTCCTTACAGAAAGCAATTTTCTTTTTACAATGCCATTATATAGGCATAATTATGAGACATAAGGTTTCACAGCTCTCTATGAATTAAGCAAGAGTCTCTGTAGTAAAGAGCTTACTGTTTGAAAGTGAAAGAGGAATATTAAATACATTGTTTTAGATGGCTAATGTGTAATTTTTTATATACCTTGATGAAAGTACATAGGAATATGTACTTTTTGTGCTATGTAAGTATAATGTGTCCCACTCTGAGAAAAAAAATAAAAAATTACATTAATCTTTTTATTTCCCCCAGCCAGATCATATTGTATTGTATTCTGAACAGTTCTGTTGGCTACAGAGAAACAATGTATAGAAAAACAGTTCTTAGTACAAATGAAGTTGTCAGAACATAGCCTTTTCCTGTATTCGTACACATATGTTGTATAGATAAATGATTGGCTTTTGCCCCTGTCAGCTGGAAATTTATGCTAGGCATGGCAGAGAATGCCAAACTCTACAAAGGAGAGGAATTAAAGGACAGGGAAGGGGCAAATATTCCATAGATATGTAATTCCATATGGTACAGTAATTTGACAACACATTTTTGTCACCCAGAATACACTGATTCTAAGATAAGAAAATCAGTCTGTACCAATTTCTGGGAATTTTAGCCAAATATATATATATATATATATATATATATATATATATATATATATACACATTATATATTATATAATATATAATATATATATATATATTATATATAAAAATATAATAAATATTATATATAATAAATATTATATTTATAAATATATTATTAAATATATATTATATAAATATAATAAATATAATATACATTATATTATATACTATATATTATATATTATATATATTATATATATATATATATATATTAACAATAGCACAAAACAAACAAACAAACAACACCAACTTTTTTAGCTAGCAAGTACAGACAATTGATTGGAATATGCAGACTATGATGAAAGTCCTCAGACCGAAAAGTAATAGGTGATATGGTAGAAATGAAATAAGCCTACCTCAAATAAATACTTTAAATTATGAATAAATATTTTTATAAATGCAAATATTTTACTATTTCAAGGTGGAAATCAGTGAAAAGATTAGCATTAAATAGGAAAAAAAAAAAAAAAAAAGCAGATGGAGAAACACTGTGACCAGCAGGGCTAGGGAGGTGATCGTCCCCCTGTACTCGGCTCTGGTGAGGCCGCACCTCGAGTACTGTGTTCAGTTTTGGGCCCCTCGCTACAAGAAGGACATCGAGGTGCTTGAGCGGGTCCAAAGAAGGGTGACTAAGCTGGTGAGGGGCCTGGAGAGCAAGTCCTATGAGGAGCGGCTGAGGGAGCTGGGCTTGTTCAGCCTAGAGAAGAGGAGGCTCAGGGGTGACCTTATTGCTCTGTATAAGTACATTAAAGGAGGCTGTAGAGAGGTGGGGGTTGGCCTGTTCTCCCATGTGCCTGGTGACAGGACGAGGGGGAATGGGCTAAAGTTACGCCAGGGGAGTTTTAGGTTAGATGTTAGGAAGAATTTCTTTACTGAAAGGGTTGTTAGGCACTGGAACGGGCTGCCCAGGGAGGTGGTGGAGTCACCATCCCTGGAAGTCTTCAAAAGACGTTTAGATGTAGAGCTTAGGGATATGGTTTAGTGGGGACTGTTAGTGTTAGGTTAGAGGTTGGACTTGATGATCTTGAGGTCTCTTCCAACCTAGAAATTCTGTGATTCTGTGTGTAATTCAGAAGACAGAAAGATATTTGAGGAACTAGCTGAAGGTAGTCTTGTTAAAGTTTGAATTAAATTGAAATCCTGGAAGAACACTAAGGAAACAAAGTTTAATTAGAGGTTCTAAATTTCACATCTCACTTGAGTCTTTATTTATATAAAAATGCAGTGCTCACAGTGCACGCTTGCAGCCAACCGCATCCTGGGTTGCATTAAAAAAAAAAGGAGTGTCCAGCAGGTTGAGGGAGGTGATTGTCCCCCTCTGCTCTGCCCTTGTGAGGCCCCACTTAGAGTACTGTGTCTAGGTCTGGGACCCCCAGCCTGAACAATGTGGAGCTGTTAGAGCAGGTCCAGAGGAGGGCCACAAGGGGCTGTAGCACCTCTTCTATGAAGACTGGCTAAGAGAGCTGGGGATGTTCAGCCTGAGAGGCTCCAGGGTGACCTCACTGAAGCTTTTCAATGCTTAAAGGGGTCTTATAAAAAGTATGGAGAAGGACTTTTTACTCAGGTAGATTATGATTGGACAAGGGGGAATAATTTAAAAGAGGGGAGATTTAGATTAGAGGCTAGAAAGAAATTCCTCACTCAGAGGGTGGTGAGGCACTGGAACAGGTTGCCCAGAGATGACGTGGATGCCCCATCCCTGGAGGTGTTCAAGACCAGGTGAGGCCCTAAGAAACTTGATCTAGTGGATGGCATCCTTTCCTATGACAGGGGAGTTGGAACTAGATAATCTTTAAGGTCCCTTCCAACCCAGGCCATTCTATGATTCTATATGTGTGTATCTATTTTTTAGAAATAAATGTATTTTCTTTTTTTCACCAGTAAGTAAGATATTTTGGGATTTCAAAAGTTTCTGAGGAAAATATTTACATACTGTAAAAAAAAAATCTGGAGAAAAAATAAAGTAAAACAAAAACATCTTTCAGAATTTTATGAGGAAAATATTTAATCTTTGCAATCATATATATATATATATATTATTTTTTTCCTGATGAATGTGTATTCTTTTTCTCATGGAGGGTCAAGAGGTAAAAAAGTCTTTTCTACTCATCGTACTGTACATTCACACACACATGCACACAGATGTCCTAACTTCCTACCAACTGGTCATTCAGAAAGCCACATGAGATCATACTTTCTTCTAAGGAGAGATATTCTCCAAAAACTTTTCAGTAGAGATGGGAGGAATGAAGAGACACTTCAACAAGCCAAATATGTTACCTTTTCCTCTTGGTGTTCCTTTGGAAATGGTTATATCTACACATCAACAAGTGAAATTGCGTTAAGGTAGTACTGTAGCAGCTTTTCCAAGGGCTTTCAGACTTTTGATCTGGAGTAAGGGTTGAATCTGTTGACTGGTTTCCTCTCTGAAGGAAATGAGAGAGTCTACAAAGCTATCCAACATGGGGAGCAAAAAGGAGATCTGTGTTATACAGTCTCTTTGGGTTCACATGTGGTGAGACTGATAACACAACTGGAGTCCTGAACTGAAAGGATATAAGGTGTTTAGGAAGAACAGGGTCAGAAGAAGGCAAGGAGGGGGAGCTGATCTTATGTGGAAGAACAGAGTGGGAATAAGGCAAGGAGGAAGAGTTGACCTTATGTGAAAGAGCAGTGGAAATGCATAGAGTTCTGCTTTGGGTTGAATTATGAGTCACTTGAGAGTTAAGGATTAGTGGGCAGATCACCTGGGATGGTGCTGTGGTGGGTACATTGACGACAACTTCCTGGCACAGATGATCAAGGAGATGATTAGGGGAGGTGCTCTGCTGAACCTGATACTTATATGTAATGAAGTACTTATGGGTAATAAGAAGCTTGGGGGCAACCTTGGCTGCAGTGACCATAAGAAGGTGAAGTCCAGTATCCTGTAACGGGGTGAGAAAAATCAGAGGAAAAAAGCAGTATCACAACCTTGAATTTCAGGAGGTCAGATTTAGGACTCTGGGTGCCTGCTTGGAATACTCCTATGAAATATAATCCTGGAGAGAATATTGTTCCACTGTCAAACTGTGCAGAGATAGGTTTAGGAAGTCAAAGCCCACCTACAGCTGAATCTGGAAGGGGGCATAAAAAGCAGCAAAAAGGGCTTCTGCAGGTATATCAGGGAGATATGTAAATGAACCTTCTGGAAATGAGTTACAAGTTCAACAATTATCAGATGGTATTTGACACAGACAAGCATATGTCATATGGCATATATTGTTATTTACGCATTTTGTAAATGTTTTGGTAAAGGGGAAGTTAAACTTTTCTAGACATGGAATCAATCATAGGCAGTAGGAAGGAAAGAACACTAAGTTCAAAGATCTTGTGAAATATTTAGAAAATAATCAAATACTTAAAAGTCCACAAAAACATTTCACCTTTTGCTGCTGTCTGGAGCACAAAATTTAGAGATATAAAATTCAGATGATTTAAACTTGAAGACACAAGTAGTATATTATTTCAGAAAAGATCTTATGCTCTCACACTATCCTATGAAGAAGCCATCAAGCACAACACTTGTATTAAGCTGTAGTTTTAGTGCCAAGTAGGGCTTCCCACACTGAGGAGTCTGAAGCTTAGTGACAAGTCTGAATAAAAATCTACTGTTTGCCAAGATTGCAAATGAATCATAGGATTATTCATTTTTAATTTTTAAGAAGGATAGGTGTTAAAATTTGGAAAAAAAATAAAAAAATAAAATAATGACAAAACACACATGCTAATAAGAGTAAACTGGCAAACTGTGAAGACAGAATTTTTTGCATTCCTTCAGTCAAGACACAATGCAATAGTGAAAATAGCATGCTTAACAAGACTATGGCATCTCCCAGTGTTTAAATGAGACAAAAACAATCACAGAGTACCTGAAGAGTAACTCTTCATACAAAGATCGCTTTGAAGTCATGTTCTTCTTTTAAATTGCCATGCTGGGTGGCTACCTGTATCACAGCAGTGCAACAGTTGCTACGTCCAGACCCACATATATGCTAAAATTTGAGACCAATGAAAAAATACATTTTTTACATTGAGAAGGCCCTCTTAAAGGTGCTAAAAAAAGGTATCAGTTGTTCAGTGTAATGCAGTTAAAGTGTCTTTTCAGTTGTAGCCCTGAAGAAAATTATTCATGTTTCCTATCAGACAAAAGCATTTCATATTAATATCATTGCCTTGTTCTGGTGAGCCATAGGGATTTTACGTCCATAGATAATTTAAGCCTTTTCCTAAACATCTGTGTCAACAAGTTATAAGGAAAACAGACTGGTGGCCTGATAAAAATATACACCACAAGATTAAACCATTATGTAAAAAAAAAATTAAATAAATATGACCACCCACAGTTTAGAGTAGCCCAAAGCAGTGTATTACATTGGCTTGACTTCAGTAACAAGCATGGGCATATACAAAGTTTGTGCTTCTTCAGCCACTAAATGCATAAGAGAAATATCCATATATTACATAAGTGTACTACAGCCAACCAATGGCTGTCATACAACAGGAAACAAACAAAAATGACCAACCTTCTGTGAACAGTACAAACTGCTATGAAAGGATTAGTTAGAAGTTATGAAGTCCATGTTTAGATGAGTGTGAAAGATTATTTTTTTTCCTATTTCCAGTCTTCCACAGAAAAGTATCATTTATTTGTAGGAATACACTTACTATCAGACTCACATTGTCTTTCCATTGTATTTTTATTTATTTATTGAAAAGTCATCACACAAACCTGCATTAAGAGCATTGTGTGAGTTCTATTTAATGTACAAGAATCACAAATACCTTCATTTTAGTATTCAGTTTAAATTGCACTGAATTCTTCAGCAGATATAATGTTAATGCTGGTGGCAACATCTGTTCCACAAAAACTTGGGAAAGCCCACAGGTTTTTTATTATAAAAAGTCAGCATTATTTTAAGTTAAATCAGGAGACGTGAGACAGTAATTTCAATACTCTCTGTTAATGATTTCCCTGATTTCACAGAGGTTATTTTTCCTTTGACTTTTCACAGGCAAACCAAGAAGCATCTTAGTGAAAGAACAAATTGAGCTTATCTGGCCTCCAGACAGATGAGGAAACAGTTGGAAAACAGTTTGCAGATTTGTCTGGCTAGAGAAGGGTAAAAAGGTCTATATAAAATTGTCAGACACCTGACAATAACTTTCACCCTGCTGCCGAAAGCACTGAGACACAAACCTAAATGGAATAATATAGAACATGGTTCCACTTTCTTGAGTTTTGATGGAGGTGTGTGGTGAGTCTTTGGTTTGGTTTCATTTTGCTTTTTAAGATGAACATCTTCCTGAGTTCGTGATGCAGTCCAGTGTGTAATCTGAATGTTTTTGACAACACACAGCCATCCATATAAGCAGGTAATTTTTGAATTTCAACTTTAGTCCAGCTAGTTAATAAAGAAGGAAAGGAGGAAGTCAGTGGTTCTGTTGTCATTTAATTATCTCCGTTTTTTGCTGATACATAGTTCTCAACAGCCCTGTAAATTGGAATGCTAAATATTAATTCACAAATAAATATATTAAAATATGATAGTCTTTAATTTGAAGATGACAGATTGAGAAGTTTACTCAAAATAAACCTTTCCAGAAAGCTTACCAGAATAAACCTAACAGAATAAACCTTGCTTATGAAGAAAACATGTGCATATTATATATCAAAATCAAACCAGAATACAATTAAGTCTGTAAATAAAATACCTGGAATTTCTGTTTCTCTGTGTAGCTATTATTTTCTTTTTGGAGAAAAAGTGTATGGTCCATTATGAGAAGTACAGTAGAGAAAAGACTATTTTTCTGTAGAAGAAAGGGATTACCATCTCATACCTGAGAGTCTCTGCCACTCATGCTGGCAAGCTTTGAAGGGCCACAGATCACTCTTGTAATGAAATCTGAGCTCAGCAGGAAGAATGTGTCATTCAGAAAGACAAACTCCTACTTTGTCCTCAAGAACTGTAGCTGCTGCATCACAGCAGCATTTAGGGACTGCAAAATGCAGGAGATGTTCTGTAAATCATTAGGGACTATACACAGGGCAGCAGAATTTTGCTGCTTGCACTCATTTACCAGATGAGTATAACTCTGAATGTGTTGGTCATAACTTAAACAATGAATTCACCCTATGATACTTGTGAGGACTCAAAACCAGGCACCTGCTGAGTTACTGTTAGCATTCCCTTTGGAGTTTGGACCATGAATCAAATCTGGCTCTGTTATTATTGTTGTTGTGATTTCGTTGGTTTCTGGTTGGTTGGTTGTTGTTGTTTTTTCCTTCCTTCCTTCCTTGGCTTCCTGTTATGCATAAGGTCTTGTCATAGGTTTTTGCTGCAAGGCCAAAGATGGGAATATCTTTTTTTCCTGTGACAATGTAGTTTTCTAAAGTGACTGACTACAAATAGCATAGTTTCCTTTTCATGCCTCTGTGTTTGAACTAATGTATCTGTTCTGATGGCAAGTGAGGGCTATCTGATGAAAGGCATAAATATCAGACAGATGAACACAGTAGTTTATTCACTTGTCTTCTAGTACATTAAGGAGCATATTCCACATACATAAGGATTAGAAGTAATAGTTCCATAGTTAAGAGATAACTACTAGAAACTGTGTATGGTATTTAGCTCTAATTGTTTTACATGGCATAACCATCTCGACAGCCTGAATTAGAATCTCCTCAGGTGAAAGGCAGGCTTTTCACTGATTTTGGCAGGAGTCTATTAAAGTCTGAATAGGTTTAGAAGATAAACAATTGTCAGCTTGCCTTTCTGGAAACTACTGCAATCTTCCTAGTCTTGTCAACACATTACTATTTGTAATACAAAATGTGGTAGTCTTAGGTAGTCTTAGTTACAGCAACATATGACATATCATTTGTACTGATGGCATTATCTGAGGTTTAGTGATATGTTCATGTTTTCTGTTCTTTTATTCTATGATCAAAAAAGGTACCTATATGTCTCAATGAAATAAAAGACTGCTAGCATTTGATTGCTTAGGTGAAAGGCACAATAATTAGGAAATTAAGTCCTTTCCCATTTCAGTTGAGAAGGAAATGCTGGATGCAGTATTCTAGAGAAAGTTATGGATATAATTGTTGAATTGATCAATGGAAATCAACAACTCTGAAATTAATGAATGGAAAACAACTTATTTTACTATCTGTGTCTTGTGAGTGTGTGTGTATGACAGAAAAGTGCAGTGTTCTTAGTGTTCTGGGAGAGCTGTTTTCCTTCTAAGTGAATGTGAGAACATTAGTGCTAAATAAAAAACAACTTTGGCATTCATTCTCTAGATAAGCATTGTATATATATATATACTTATGCTCCACTATGCTTATGATAGTTTGATGTGTGAGATTGGATAGTGCACTCTTTATATGACTTAAAAAATTATTTTCAATGAAGAGGGAAGTCATGACATGCATATAATTTTAAAGTATTTACTAGATGTAAGAAATGGAAGATGGATTATAAATAGAAGTGTTTTCAAAGGTTGTGTTAGTTCTTGGTTAGACAAGACTAGTTTTTGAAACAGGATCCCAAAGTATATTTAGAAAGTAAATACCAGTAGTAATATAGGTTAATCAGAATCCTTGAAAAAATTCTACTTTTCTTACCCCAGCAGTTTTTGAGAGTCTGTTTTTCTGAGGTTTCTTCAAATGTCATCAAAAGTGTCTAATAGATAATAACAAAGAGCTGTCAAAATTGATAAATGAAATAATTATTTTGGAGTTTATGGGAGTTTCTTTTAAGTTTCTGAATAATCATTAAATGCTTAAATAATTACCAAGAACTCCAACTATAAACTTAAGATTTATATATATATATATATTTGCCATATGGTTTAAAAGTCATTTCATTAACTAGAATTTGCTTTAAAACCAAGCTAGGTCATTAAGAACTGGAATTTTCTGTTTTCTGTGATCAGATTTTAGTGAAAAGACTTGAAAGTGCATATTTGCAAAACCTGTCTCTCACAGGGATTAAATACAACTAATCTGGTATGATTGCCTACTTTTTAAAGATGATTCCACTAATACCTCAGATGGATTGGCAAGGCCGAAAATACCGTGTCATTCCTTACTGTCTTTATCTCTTTTGTGAACGCATGTATGACTTTCTGGCTATAAGACAAGCTTTCTCAGGACTACTGAATTCAATTGAAATACAGAATTAAAGGTAGTTCAAGCCACATACAGTAGCAAAAAACAAACAAACAAACAAACAAACAAACAAAACACCTTTCACCCAAAGTCTATTTTGCCTTTTCTTACAGACAGCATGCTTTCTTGTCTTCCCAGCATCTGATGAACAAGGAGAAGGGCATTGTGACAATAATTTATAGCAGAAATGCTGACTCTTAAGCACGTGTTAAGTAGCATGCTATGCAACCAATAAGTAATGAATTATGTGTGTTGTCTATGTAAAGTTGGTGACATTCCAGAGAACACAAAGATAACAATAGATATATAATATTATTTTATCTAACAGCTATTATAAATGCACTGTAGTGGCAGTTCAGTGTGAGGAGTGGTTGAAACAAAAACTCAGAATCAGGTCTCAGAATGAACGTGGGCAGAAGAAACTGTCTTATAGTTTAAAAGTCATTTCACTCCTAGAAGAGCTACTAAATGGAATTGTAACTCTATCAAAAGCCTGAATTTATTGGCACAACAGAAGTATGAAATGTGAGTCACTATGTCTACAAGTGAAATCCATGGTAAGCAAACATCAGGGTCTAGAATGACATGGACACTAAGGAATTGTTCAGAGGAACCTGAATAGAACCACACAGTCAGGAGAGCAACCCACTGACTTTCATATACCCATATAGCTTTCAAAGCAAAGCCAAACTTCAGAAGTCACCATGAACCCACTGACTGTGGATTACATCTCAGAATTTCTGAGCAGAAAAAGCTGAGTACCTTGATAACTAACAAATTATATATATATATAAAGACTGTTTTTTTGTTTGTTTGGTTGGTTGGTTGGTTTGTTTTTTTTTACAAGCCTTTGGCTCTAGACTTATAAGAGCCTGACATTGTATTGCTGACTAAATACTTTGCTTGTTTTACCAAAACACATGTGATGTCAAAGACATGGCAAATACAACATGACAGTGTCCACTCAGAAACACATGGTATTTTTTTACTTAGGGGAAAGAATGAATCCAAACAAAGTAGCTTGTATTGGAACTCCCTTGAGGGTTATATCTGAAAATACATTTATAATAGGCAAAAGGTGGGGAATAATCTGTGCTGCATTGCATAGGCATTGGATGAGAAAGGGGTGGTATAGCCAACTATCTACTTTGACTAAGAATTCTCTTTTAAAATGCATAAATTCATGCTTTCCTCCAAAAGCAGATGGCTGTGTAAGATACTACAGTTCAAAGGAAACCCAGAGCACCGCAAAAGACTGTTCTCTTGAGTAACATATCTGGTTGCATACAACAAAATTAAAATTGCAGGAAATAAAGACGAGTTGATATGCAATAGGCTTTATTAAAATAGACTGACCAGTCTCATACCTTAGGAAATATCTTTATAAAGGACATCCAGGACTACAACTGGATAGCACACCTGCAACCACTGTGTCATATTTGTATCTGTAATTTAATATTGTCCTATCTGATGTTTGGTGGCTGCTGCATATTAACTGAAATACACTTTCAATGTATATGCAATTTATTATTGAACAGGTTAACAGAAAATAGTATTTATTTTTAAAGCTGAAAATGTATTCATAAAAATTCCATTAAATAGAATTTCAAAGAGTAGGTGAAATGATGAGGAGTGGAATTAGTAATCAAGTATATAAAAGGAACTTTAATGAGCAGATTCAGATTTGAAACCCTGAAAAACAAAGCTGCCTCTTCACAAAGGAAAGGGTATTTCTTTACCACATAACTGTTCTATTTTGTGAGGCAAGAAACTAGTTTTGTTTATGAATGTCTTGGCATTTTTGGCAATATCTCCGATGAACATACCAATATAGAGGATAGCTTTTGGCATGTAAACATTTGTCTTCCAATGTTTATGATGAGATTAATAGTTATTCAAACTGGTGTGAAACCATGTGCAACACACTGTATGTGTGTGTGCTCACATATGGAAAGAATGTATAGTTTTCACTAATTACTATTTTAGAACAAAATCAAGTAGGTTGCTATCCCACTTCTAATGTCTTCATATTTTTATCAATTCTACTGGTATATTCTTATATCATATGCAATCATCATTATTTTGATGAAAGACTTAATTAAAATAACAGTATATCAGGAATTTCTTGTAAACTCCGTGTCCACTATATTTCTCTGATAATGAAGAGGTAAATATATTTCCTACCTCTTTGTGATTATCTATGATAAAATGTTAATAAATGAACATACCATTGTATATACAACACAGACAAGAAACAAGAACAAATCCCACAGTTTCTGCTTCTCAAGAGAAGTCCCATGAACATCTCTGGAATACATCTGCTGAGATGTGCAAACTCTAGGATGCATAAAGGTATCATATCTGTGTGACATTGTGTCTCCCTGAATTCCAAATTCTTTATGCAAACTATGGGATTTTTATGTTTATGCAGCTTATTAGTAAAATCAGGTGTCCACACCTGTTTGAAAATTTAGGTAAAAATGAAAAAACATCATTTTTTTTTCCTTCCATCAGAATATATAGCAAAAGGTTTCTTTCATTCCCTACAGTTTCTAGAGAGCTCTTGTCACAAAAGGTGATTGTTCATTTAGTGGTTAGTCCACTTGGAATGTTCTCATACTTGTTTATTAAGTAACTAAACTGGAGTTTTGCTCCTTCACAACTGCTATTTTGTAAATGGCAAATTAACTTAGTGTGAATGGTTCATATGCTGTATTTCTATTTCAGAAGGGAAAGTTGAGCATGTGCTCATTAATTCTGTATAAACTGGCCATGTTTGTTACAAACTTATGCCCCATTTTCTAAGATTATTATTATTATTCATTTATTTATTTTTATTTATTTATTTTTATTATTAAGTTTATTACTATTATTTTTTTCCTTGGTTGTTTCAATGTCTATTAACAAAATAGTCATCTTGATTACTGTTTTTAACAGAATCAATGTGACTATTGAGTTCATTGTTCAATATACAATACACTCTTCTAACTCACCAGATATTCACTTTGTCACTGTGTACATGCACAAAAAGCATGTCCGTGTAATCCCAATGTCTTTGACAAGCTGAGATGATAAGTAAGAGTGGGGTCAGATGATTGTTATTTTTTTATACACAACGAATTGTACAAATTCATAAGTGTGACAGAAATCCACTAGCACTGCACAAAAGTCATTAACTCAGACTAAGACCTGTCTTAACTCCAGTAATCTGAGAGGAATTAAGCCACTGCCAAATTTGGTCCATTAACTTCTGTATGGTTTCTGCTACACGTAGAGTTGTACACTCCATATTCAAACATTTTATTACTAAGATTAATGGCCTGTCTCCTACTGAATTAAGAATCCAAAAGCATGAAAAGGAAATGGCTGGCATAATGCAAAATGCATAAGCTCATTAAACATGACTATTTTGATACAGTGGTACATTCTATTCCCGCACTGTTTTCAAATCCTGACTCAAGTCTCTTACTTCATGTACTGACAAAATGTCAGGTTTCATGGGATTCCAGACAATCCCTATCAGCTCCCTGTCCACTGCCATCTCTAGTATCTGCAAAAATTATCTGAAGGATACCTTTCTTCTTCGGAAAGAAGACTACATTACAATTCTAATTTAGGGTGTAACAATCAATGTAGAAATAGGACTGGATGGATACAAATATTTTTGAAGGGTTAAGAGACACTTTGCTTTTGATGCTACTTGGCCCAAAAGATAAAATGAATTTAATCTTCATTGGATTAGATAAACCAAGTGTTGAGCTGAATCAAATTCCATTTGTTATTACATCTTTTTATTTATACTGTTACACAAGAAGTTTTGGTCTGTCTTGAGACAGGGTAAACATCCAGATGGCCCTTCAGGAATGTATGGAATGTTTTGCCTGTTGTGACTTCTGACAGGTGATATTTTTCAATGTTGCTAAGCTTATGCTTTACCTTCAATTAGTAAGTTGTCTTCACATAGTTTTAAAAATTGCTTATCTGCACTGATGCATAGCCTGTATTTCTGAGCAGAGCAATGTATAGCTGTAATGGTTACCAGGGAGAGAAGAAACACAATATTCTTTATAGAGAACAAGCTCAAGAGGCTTACTGAAATGAACCTGCTACCTCTCAGAATATGCACAGGTTTTTAACCAGTGGCAGAGCAGTACTTTTTCCTTAGATTAATCCTATATCTCCTCTGCAGCCAACTTTGTGTCATTATTTATGTCTCAGAGGACATAAATAATGCTGCCGTTCCATTTTTTACATTTATTTTGTTTATCTGTACCTAACTACAGAGGACCCAGAAGAAGGACAAACAAGACCTGCTGAATAATTCCTGTGTACAGTCATGCTACAGGATCACTTCTTCAGACACACTTTTACTGATAGCTTATAATTTGATTATTAATATTGCTAGTATTCCCATTTGTGAAATTGTAATTAAATTGATTCTTTACATGCCATACTGCCACAGTACAGTATGTGAAAATCTATTCAATTGTACAAATGAAAATAATTCAGCAAAAATGTTTATAACTGACTTGCAGTAAACTTACTTGCTTCTCATCATTTGAAAGAAAATAAAACTATTAGATCCCCAATTGATGAGAAGACTATTTGGTATAGATTGTGCAGAGAAGTTGATTTGAACAATTTATCAAAACATCCCAAAAGCATGTGATTTATTTCCAGTGCCTTCCCCCCATCTATGCTGAAATAAAATATGTAAAACAGGGAGACTTGATGTGAAGTCTCCCTGCTATAAAGCACTTCTTTTGCATCATTACATCATCCTATTAAATAAATAAATAAATAAATAAATAAATGTCATGGCATTATAATACCCATATTTAAAAAACAAGCAAACAAACAAACAAAAAGTGACAGGCAATCCTCTAGAAAATCTAGGTCTTCATTTTCAACTTATTTACTTTTGTAAATAAAAAAAAAAAAGAGTTTAGTTAACCTTGATCACTTTCTAAAGTACTCCATCTGTATGCTAATTTGTTGCAATGAGCATTGAACACATCTGTCAGATTTTCTTTTGTATATGACTGACATACAATGATGATAAGTAGCAAATCTCATGACATTTCACCAAGTATGATTTTCAGAGTTTTATTCATTTATTATTGGATATATTTACATGACAGAGCCCCATATATTGTCTTGGCAACCATTCTGTAGGATATAACTATTGCTTACAGGATAGACTTCACATTTGCTAAAGTTTTTCTTCTTAGCATCTATAGTCTAGATAACATGAAAATCTGAACCTGAAATATTCTGAAATTGATGGGTCTTTGTTGAGGGATTTCTGAAACAGCAAAGATCCCATGGCTTGCTGCAGCTGAGCAAACCAAGCTACCAGGATGACTATGAGAAGTTCCCATGACAGTGTTCCCACATCACCCAGTTGAGGAATTTAGAAAAATATTGTTGCCAGCAGCTGACGTCAAGGATGGGACTATGTGACTGCTAATCACTAGGGGGTTGTTTTCTTGCAGGTGGGGTTGTTTTCGTGCAGTTGTCTGTCTGAGTGCTTTTGACCAATAATCTTGTGTGAGACACTATCTGCCCCTGTTAAGTTTACTATAAAAGTCAGGCTATTCAGGTAATAAAACAGAGCATGATCTGACCATACCAGTGTCTGTCATGTTTTTGGCCATTCTTCCTGCAACAGGTCTTTAAATGAGCTTTTATTTTATTTTATTTTGGCTACATCCTCTCTCTTAGCTTTTCTGAAGGAATAAACTGTTTAAATTACCTTAATTTCTAAAATGTCACCAGATACTTGGATTAGTGTAGCTTCTTTTATAATAGCCATTCCCCATCATCTGTTGAGCATATGATCTTTTCCACTAAACAGAATAGTTTTCTTATTCTGGACTATGGAAAAACATGAGGAATGCAACAATTTCTGCCCAGGATGAACAGATCACAGCTGTTTGCGTCCATAAATTTAGGTATAAGTTCTGTAAAGGAATTCAGTCTGGTTTTGTCCCATTTGGCTGCTTAAAACAACTGCATCTTTTGGCACAGTACAGTGCATTCAGAACACTTTATTCTGTGATGTTAGTGATACCAGAATAGCTACTTTGCCAAAGCTTTGATTCTGCTCTGATGCTTTATGTGGTAACCTTTTAACACCTGTCCTCCCATATCATGCAAAAATCAGTGTCATTAGTCTTGCTTTTCCTAAGCTCTATATTCAATGACC
Organism: Anas platyrhynchos; assembly: GCF_047663525.1. Taxonomy (NCBI): domain Eukaryota; kingdom Metazoa; phylum Chordata; class Aves; order Anseriformes; family Anatidae; genus Anas; species Anas platyrhynchos. The sequence goes on along the minus strand of NC_092588.1, from coordinate 87,087,202 downwards.
TTTAAAATATTAAGTACATAAAACACTTCATTCACATTGTTTGGGCCAGAAAGGCAGGTTGTAACATAAATTGTCTCCATTAAAAATAGAGATTTGCCCACCAATGTTATTTTTTTACAGTGAAGTCACATGGAAAAGTTACTGTTTTCCACTTTAGATTGTAATTGTATTCTGTGCTTGATGGCAGTAGCAGATGCATAATGGACAGAGGCTGTTTTTGCTGGTGAGCCATATGATTTTAAGAATCTCAGAGGGCTTTGTCATTCAAGTAAGCACATACTATATACATAGTAGTTCCTCTCTCTGTCTCATGTTTTATCAGGTTGCACTATCAGAAGACCTCATCCAAGCCAATTCATGTTGGTGAAAACACACCCATGGGACAAAGTCCATTAATTAGAGATTTTTGTTGTTTCATACAGAACAATTGCAAATAAAAATACAATAGATGATTTTTAAAGGCCACTTCAGTTTAATATTGTGTCTGACAAAGGCACAGATTTCCTCTGTGAAACTAGTTTAATTGAGAAGCTGAATCACATTGTCCAGTGCACAGAAACCCTGCTGGAAGAGTGCAAGTATTTGCCATCAAGAAATTCCTCTTTTGAAAAATACAAGTTGGCAGATGAAGACCATTCAGGACAGATGGAGACATGGGAGTACCTTCAAAACTACTAATGTGCTTCTTATTAACAATCCATCACCCTTGCACATACTATCACTTCTATTTGGGGGTGGGGGAGAAGGGGGTATTAATCATTTTTGCAGTACTCTGCTCGTTTCTGAGATTATAATGAGAAAAAAAGGACAGGATCTCAACATTATAAGGAGTGCTGCAGGTGTCTAAGAGTAAATGCTTACTGCTATTTTAAGATTATGAAATTGCATTAAATAAGCGAGTCATTGCACAGGACTGGCAGATGTGAGAGAGAATCCATGGAAGACCCAGTCTATCCTGAAGTATCAGGTAGAGGCTAGAAAGAGTACAACATATTTTAGGTAATTCTGCTTTCCATTTCAGTGGAGGTGAAGTTAAGAGTGCAACACACTGTTGCATGCAAGTACTTGTTTTTGTAAAGTACCATGTCTGATGAAAAGATCAGACATGAAGGTAACATGCTTTGACAGATAATCTTACTGCAGTGAATTATACAAGTAATATCAGACATTATACGTGACTGAAAGTTTCCACTAATAATGTTCCTAACTATAATGCATCATATCTCAGACTTGTTTTGGTTTTGGATACTTTTATTTCACCTACTTTCAAATTATGCAAAGGTTTTAGGATTATTTCAATTAATAAACATGCAAATGGTAGATTAATAAGTAACAAAGGGTAAAAGTAGTGTATATATTACTATAATATTAATATAATATATTATATTAACATATATAATAGTTATATAATTTATATTAATATAATATATATATTATTTTTTTATAACTATAATATAAATGGTATTCATATGAATAGTCATGACCAGTATCCTGGAGGGAAACAATAACTTTGTACACCTGGGCAACACTAGCAACAGTCAGATGGATTAGATGGCTTCAGCAAAGGATCTGACAGAAAGCACTGACTGAATGATGCCAGGTGTGCAGTCTCAGTCTTCCAGTATTTGGTTAACAGGAGCTTTCATTCTTCCACAATGTCAATTTATTTGCCATTTTCACATAAATAAATAAATACATGCATATATACATAAACACCAATCTTAACATTATTCTTTAAAACACAAATTCCACAAATCCAACATATTGTCTAAAAGCCCTTAAGTTACTTTGGGAATATTATAAAAATAAAAAATAAATTAAAAAAAAAAAAAAATTAAAGCCAGGAGCCCTGAGCTGTTATAGACCTTCGTAGAAATTAGTTTTCTTCAGACAGGAGTTCATAAATCCAACATCTGCCTGGTCATCTTTTCCAAACAAGGCAGAATGGCTTTGCAGAGGTCTTCAGCCCCCCCAGAATGCCTCTTATCAGTGTGGTCTGTGATATCAAGGACCATGCTAAGAACAGATGTACACACATGGCATATGTGTGGAAAGAATATAAGTGTCATACCTTGATTTTGTAGCATGTCTGAAAGGCCAGCGTGTATGAATAGACCTAAAGTTCTGCAACCATTGCCCATATAGCATGCTCTGTGGATACACTCAGTCCACACTAGAGGAGACTGGTCAAAAGCAGGATGGATGTAAATTAACTGCCTGAGAGAAAAGGGGTTGTTCTCAGTAGAATGTCACAAACACAGTATAGATAAGCAGAATCATGAATAATAAACTTAGTGAAATGTTCAGCAATACTTCTGAACAATGACTACTTTTCTGGTTAAAACAGGAAAAGTGTAGAAGATGGTGAAAGAGATGAATGCCTCAGTGTTTAGAAGCATACCTCATTGGTTTTAGTTATAATAAAGAACAGTGATTTTATTTAAATAATTTGTGTCAGAATACTTGGATGTCAATCAATTCACTTGCTAAATTCAGCCCATTCCTGATTTTCTGTTCCAAATGTCATAGTCTAATTATGGACACTGAAAAAATGGTTTTCTTGTACTCCAGTGGTCACATTGCATTACTTTTTATGACAAGCATTTGCATACAAAATAGATTTCACTTAGTATAGAAGGTATTCTGCATTCAAAGTTCAAGCAAAGTATGTAATCCATGCTGCAAATGCTATTCTATCCGGTGATGGGATTTTTACCATTAAGCAGCAAAGTCATACTTAGAAACATTATTATCACCAATAAAAGACGTCTCAAACAGATGAAGAGCATATCTAATAAACCATATCTGATCATTCTTATAGGGGAGTGAAAAAGTAAGCAAAATATAATGACATTAAAGTTGGGCAAAAATAAAATATGTGAATGAAAATCAAATGAATACATTTAAGTTCACATAATTGAAGAACCCAGTCATTGAATGTTATCTGTATCCAAATGATTAATATGATTTTTTGTTGTTGTTGTTCACTAAATGTGTTACTCTCATTTGACATCCAAAAATACATTTCATTATTGAGAACAAAAGAAAGAGTTTTAAGGTTGATTGTGAGTGAATTATTGTCAGCTACAGATTTTTATTCAAGCTTCCTGATGGGGGTTTTGAAAATATTCATCAGTGTATTGTTCCTAAAAATTCTTGTTTTGCCTGGAAACAGATTGAGTAATGTAATGTATCTCCACCTTTTTTACTTCTTTGATTCAGTGCTAACTATTTAGCACTATAAAACAGAGACTAGCTATCTTTAGGCATAAAAGGAAAATAATACATTAAGTTCTACAGCTACAGAGAGGAATAAAGAGTAATTGGAAGTTGTTAAAAAGAAACTATTTCAGCTGGTCATAATTAATAGTTTATAACATCTATTCTAATAACAACTAAAGAAGTTACTAAGCGGTAGAAAAATGGAATTTGTGACTACAATAGACAGAAAAGGTAGAAGAATAATGTTCCCCTTAAAACCACTTTGATATCATTATAGTTGCAAATTAAGATTGAACTTGCTGGCACACTATTGGAGCTGTGCTATGTTTGTAGCTTTCTTACTGAGAGAACATTTTCTATAAGAACTTTATTCATTCTCATAAGGGAATAAAGCAGTATGGGGAAAAAAGACAGCATTTGGCCCTGATTAAAAACATAAAAAGAGCATGTTCACATTGCAATAAAATAATATAAATAAAATAAATAAACAAATAAATAAATAAATAAATTAAATAAAAAGCAGAATTTAATAGTCTGATGTCATGGCTTAATGACCAATGCTTGTTACAGACCGGCTTGTGTCTTACAGCAAATTAATAATACTTCTTCCATTAGTAGAAAATTTCCTATTTCCAATCTGTTTACATATATGTGTATGTATATGAATATATGTATATATATTCATCAGATGCCCTTGTGTGTCATAATTTTGTCCTATGCCTAGTTCTTTCCTGTACTGGCTGTAAGTAGTAAGACATTTGTAGCAGGAGGGCTTCAGGGGTGGCCTCTGTGAGCAGTGGCCAACAGCTGCCCCATGTCAGATCAGAGCCAGCTCCAACTGGCTCCAAAAAGGACCCATGCTGGAGCAGTTTGCTCCTGACAGATGGACCCCATGGTACAGACCCATGTTGGAGCAGTTCTTGAAGAGCCTGTGGGCAGCCCACGCAGGATCAGTTCGGGAAGGACAGCATTCCGTGAGAGGGAATCCCACGTGGAGTAGGGGCAGAGAGTGACTGTGAAGGAGTGGCAGAGGATGAAGTGTCAGGGACTGACCCTGTTCTCCTGCACCACTCAGGTTGATAAGAAATATTTTTAAGAGGGTGGATAAGGAGGAATATGCTTTTAGTTTGCTTTTAGCTTCTCACTGCTCTAGTCTGCTAGTGATAGGCAATAAATTACATTGATCACCCTATGCTGTCTGTTTTGCTTTTGATGCTAATTGTTGAGTGATCTCTGTGTCCTTGTCTCAACAGTTTCCATAGTATTTTCTCTCCCTTTCTCTTTAACAAGGGGTAGTGAGAGAGCAGTTGTGGTGGAGTTCAGCTGCCCAGCAGGGTAAAACCAATTCCTTAAGCATTAGAGACTTTCTGCTTTGAGTATTTCTGTTCACTGTTTGTGCCAAACACTGAAACTTGAGTACAGCTTCATGTTTATACATATAAGACAGATTAGTAAACTTTTAAATATGTGAATTCCCTACAAAAATATGACTTACCCAGACATATATGGTATTTTTGATTTGTTTTGTGAAACAACTAATTACATAACTTAGATCTGGGAATTTAAGGTGAAGTTTTGGAAGAATTTAAACATCTACTTCGAATTTCTTGACATGTGCTACCTCATGTCATATAAGATGTGTGTCCTGCAAGTATACTTCCTGGATTACATACAAAAGTTATTAGTGCTTCACACTGTCTCACTAAATGTCTCAGAACTATGTGATACATACGTGAAAATAAAGTCAACGTTTGGAAAGGGTAATCTTAGACACAGATTCTGCCTTCTGATATAGTGGTACAGTTTAATAACTGATATGTGGGTCATCTGTTTGCCTCCAAAGGGATTTTACTGCTATCAAGTAATTTCATTCAGCATTATGAGGGTGGATTACTTTTAATATTGCAGGCACTGCCCACAGCTTAGCTCAAAGGGGGGGTGGGAGGGGGAGGGGGGTGGGGGAAAAAGGGGGAGGTGGAGGAATTAGTAAATGCAAGAGGTTGGTAGAATCAGGGATAAAGAAAAAGAGGAGGACAGAGGAGGACAGAACCATAAGAAAGACCTTGGGTGGCATGGGCAGTGACAGGATGAGGAGGAACAAGAAAGAACTTAAGGTGGTGAAAGAGGGAAAAGTAGTTGTGTGGCTTGATGTACAGAAGTCAAGGACATAGCTGCCTGCATTGGTATGAAGGCAAGAAATAGACTAAGATTCATCAGCAACTAATTTTCTTACACTGTGCCCTTCCATCCTCATTCCTAGATGGTCTTTAGCATAGGCTGCTGTAGTGTGCATATTTGCAGTGTTTGATGTAAAATGTGTATGTGAATTTGAATCTGTCCTTGTATACTATTCTAGCCTTAGAATGGATTTCTGTATTATTTTGTTGTCTTGGAAATAACTGTGAAACCCTCTTGCAAAGCACTCTTCTTCTGCCCTCTGAAAAGTGAGATTTACTCAGAAAATAATAGCATTTCATTGTTTATATGTATTCAGTTCTTGAATGGTAAAAATCAGCACTGTTATACTTAAAATATTAACCTTGATGACAACCCACACTAAGTCTGGTGGGTTTTGTTGGTTTTGTTTGTTTGTTTGGAAACAAACTTGAGAAGTTGAATTCTAATCTGCTAAAATAATGCAGATACAATGAAGTTAAGCACTCTAATGCTGAAATATGAAGATGTCTGTGTATTCTTGCTCTATGACATTTTTTTCTGAAAATGGTGTTCTACACTGGAAAGTGTCAGGTAGCTACACAGCAGATATGTAAGAGTATTCTCATTGTGGTCACTTTTTGAAGGTCTACAACTAAGGCTGTTGCTGAAGTATTAGAAATAAAAATAAAGGCTCTAATGAGTCTTCTTCAGATAGTGGCCTTTGCTTGGAAGGCTGTACAGTCTGTCTTCAGGAGAAGCCCAAAGAGTGAAGAACAGCAAATATACCTGTTTCCCTCTCATATCTAGTGCGGTTTCCTTGTCTAAGGAAATAGAATCATAGAATCATTTGGGTTGGAAAATATCTCCGAGATCATCTGGTCCAACCATCACCCTACCACCATTGTCGCCTGCTAAACCATGTCCCTAAGCCCCAAGTACAACCTTTCCTTAAACACCCCCAGGGACGGTGACTCCACCAGCAGACAGTTGTACTTTTCAGACATATTCAACATAGACTCAGTCAGTGCCGCAGCCTGTATAGTCTTTGTTATTAATGTTCTGCCCCTTCTCCAATGGAAAGGAGTGAAAAACTCATTTGTCAAATTCAAGTTGGTGCATAAGATAGAAGTAATAGTTTTTCTATTATATAAATAATTCCAGAGTAGTCTCTATAATCAAACATTCCAAAGGGAAGTATGATGGGAAATGCCACAACACTCAAAATAAATAAATAAATAATGATCCTAAATGGGTGTAAAATTACAACTGATATTTCGTAGAATCATAGAATAGTTTGGGATGAAAGGGACCTCAAAGATCATCTAATTCCAAACCCCTTGCCATGGGCAGGGATACCTTCTACTAGACGCGGAGACGCGGTTGCTCAAAGCTCCATCCAAAGCCTCAGCCTGGCCTTGAACATTTCCAGGGATGGGGCATCCACAACTTCTCTGGACAATCTGTTCCACTGCCTCACTATCCCATAGTAAAAAAAATCCTTCCAAATATCTAATCTAAATTTACCATCTTTGAGTTTAAAATCATTACTCCTTGTCCTATCACTATGCTCTCCAATAAAGTGTCCTTCTTCAGCTTCCCTGTATGCCCCCTTTAGGTACAGGAAGGCTGCTGTGAGATCTCCCTGGAGCCTTCTCTTCCTCAAGCTGAATAAACCAAATTCTCTCAGCCTGTGGGAGAGGTGTTTCAGCCCTTTGATCATCCTCATGATCCTTGCTAACGGTGAAATACAATGGTATGTGAATATCTCTTAGAAAGAAGATTACTGTGGAAATTATGAAAGGCAAGAGACATAGAAGAGGCAGAAGTATGAAAAGAGTGTACAACTGCTATTTAATACTGCAAATGATGGTAAAAGACAGAGTTGGAAATAGTCAAATTTAGAAAACGGAAAATTTAGAATAGGGAAAGTGAATAAAGAATTACATAAATGTTCAAAATAGAGAAGAAATCTGTCTTGTGGGAGAAGTTTTGATAATCTAAATGTGATCACAGTGGGGTGAATGCGTAGTGGGGTTTTATGCATTTTTCTGAAACATATCATGAGTATATGTACAGAATTAATATTAGGCATGTCATTCCATTTACTAGTGCTAGTGGAGATGAAGTATTAAACAGTTGTTAAACCTCTCACAAAAGAAAAAGAAGAACAAGTTAATTTAATCATTCAGGAAGAAAAAAATACCTGCAGGAATTTTTATTGACTACAATTTTTCTTGTCATTACGAAGGCCAAAGAATAATATAAATATTATATATATATTAAACATATATACATTATGTGTCAAATAATATCAATTATTATATATAATAATTATATATTTACCTATATATTATGTTATATTGTATTGTATTGTATTGTATTATTACATTATATATATTATATATATTATATATAATATAGATTATTTCACTATGTTAATTTGATCATTCAAATATCAGTAGGTAGTTTTCCTGTAACTCTTATTAAAAAGTATATGTATAGTAAACAATAATTTGTTATATAAACAAATAATAAACAATAATTTGTTAATTTTTTCATACTGATGTCATATTCTCATATGAATTCTGCTTTCGAGACACAAAAATATTGGGCTTATTTAGTTTTTTAGTGATCATGAAAGCTAGAATCCACACAGTACAGTAGACTTGCAATTCAAGAAGAAAAGTCTGAGTTACAGAGAAAATTTTGAGAAAATTCACTAAGTATTAACAGTAACCCAGAGACCACAGAGTTGTCATGACTAGTTTTCTAGGGTGTAGAGATGACTAGTTTTGGAGTAACTTCAATATTTACCCTTTTGCAAAAAGATATTGTTAATTAACTAATCCAATAGTCACAAAGATGCACTCTTTCTGCGTCTTTGTGGAAGCCTAAACTTCCAAGAGATTCCCTAGACCAAATATTTTTGTGTCATTGCTATATGTACTGGGTGTGGCTGGGATGTTAAATTTCCCTGCAGCAGCCCATACAGTGCTGTGCTATGCACTTGTAGCTACAACAGCAGTGGTATCACACCAGTGTTGTGTCTGCTGCTGAGCAGTGCTGGAACAGCATCAGGACTCTCTCTAACCCTCCTAGGGGGTGGGCAAAAACGTGAGAAAAAAACATCACCAGGGCAGCTGACCTAAACCAAACAAAGGGATATTCCGTACCATATGATGTCACACTCAGCAGCAGAAGGTGGAAACAGGAAGAAGAGGGGAGGGATGGGCTCTCATTGTGAAAATGTCCGTCCTCCTCCTGAACACCGACTACATGCATTCAGGCCCTGCTTCAAGGACGTGGTCAAGCATCACTCATTTGTGGGAAGTAGAGAGTAATTTCTTTCATCTGCACTTCCACATAGCCTTTATTTATTTTGTTTTATTTTATTTTATTTTATTTTATTTTGTTTTATTTTATTTTATTTTATTTTATTTTATTTTATTTTATTTTATTTTATTTTATTTTATTATTTTTTCATTTTTTCCCTTTCTCCCTCCCTTTTCCCCTTTCCTTTTTTTTTCCCTTTGTATTATCCCCCTTTACCTAAATTGCTTGGTTAATAATAATCTTTCCTTAATAATAATAATAATAATTATAATTAGTAGTAGTAGTAGTAGTAGTAGTAGTAGTAGTAGTAGTAGTAGTAGTAGTATTTTCCCTTTAATTAAATTATCTCAACCCATGAGTTGTTCTTTACTTTACTTCCCCTCCTCATCTAAGGAGGGGAAGTGAGAGAGCGGTTGTGGTGTTTAGCTGCCTAGCATGGTAAAACCACCACACTATAACACCTTTTTATTATATATACATATATATTTGTGTGTGTGTATGTATAATCACTAATGCACATTGAATACAGTGAAATGAATTGAAACTATTGAAATAAACTACTGACACAAGTCAAGTAGTTTTAATCATATTTTTTTATATAACAATATGAGATCTCATTTTAGTTCACTTTCCACTTCATTGGAGTACCCTAGAGAAGGGCCCAGCATGCCAGTCAGTATGTATGCAGCAGTTATTTTAGACATTTTTCAGAATATTTTATTTGTTTTCTATTCTTTGTCTTTCCTCATAAAGTGCTCAGGTTATACAAATTGTACTGACTTCTGCATTTATCCATGGGTAGCTTGGAATCTAATTTGGAGTCATGTCATCATAATTTAGAGCACAAAATGCTTTGCTCTGATCTCATAGATATTTTAAAAGGTCATAGTTATCCATTCACTTGTAAGAAATGTGGTCATTCTAATTTATGCCAATAAAGGTCTTTTTATTTCCATGTTCCAACTCCTATGCCATACAATAGAATACTCCTAAAAGTGAATGTATTAAGCAATGATTTATACCTATATACTGTCGTAGCTGTTGACCTTCAGTCTTACACTCAACACAATAAATCTGAACTACTGTATAGTACGTTGAGCTTTATAAAGATTCACTCCTCAGCTGCAATGGTATAGGTGAGGGAGGGACCTCAATAATATCATCACAGTATTCAATATTCAATTTATCTGAAGGTAAAATAACTGCATTCTTATATTGAATCCTTACCATTTCGCTATAAAATTTCATGCATATAGGGAATACAATACAAGACATGTCCTAGTGGTGGATGATGTATTTTACATGGCAAGGATGGATGTATGGTTTATGTGGCAAGGTTTTAGTAGCAGGGTGCTGCAGGGGTAGCCTCAGTGAGAAGAATCCAGAATTTGCCCCATGTTAGATAAGGGTCAGTTTTAACCAGTTTTAAAGGGATCCACCGCTGCCCAGAACCAAGCCAATAAGGTTGTTTGCACCTCTGGGAGATCATACGTGTATTTAAGGAAGTGAAACAAACAAACAACAACAACAACAACTGCTGCACAACAGCAGCTGGGAGAGAGGAGTGAGAAAATGAAAGAGAACCATCCCTGCAGACACCAAGGTCAGTGAAGAAGGAGGGCAGGATGTGCTTCAGGCATGCAGTACCAGTTCCCCTGCGGCCTGTGGAGAGGCCCCTGGTGGATCAGGCTGTCCCCCTACAGCCCATGGGTCCCACATGGAGCAGATCTCCATGCTGCAGCCCCACCCCACCCCCCGCCCCCCATGGAAAGCCCCTGCAGGAGCAGGCCCTGGGCTGGAGCTGCCGCCCACAGAGGAGCAGTGGGTCTGGGGGAAGCTGCCGCCCATGGGGGACCCATGCTGGAACAGTTTGCTCCTGGGGGATGGACCCCATGGTACGGACCCATGTGGGATCAGTTCTTGAAGAGCTGCTTGTCTTGTGGGAAGCCCACACAGTAGCAGTTAGGAAATGACTGTAGTGTGTGGAGTGTGTGTAAATTGTCCACCTTGTCAGTGTTGTGATTATGTTTATTTTGGTGTGAATTCTTTTTCTTTTTGATGTAAGTGAACTTTGTGAAGGTTGTGATGATTGTGAAGTAAGAATATATTTAAATATGCTTTTCACAAATTTAAGGGGTGGAACATACCCTCCAACACACCTTGCCACCTACTGCCACATTGTCTTGGGGCAGACTCCTGGTTCATATTCTAAATTAATTGCTTAACCTTAGGGAAGAAAAGAAACATTTTCTGCAGATCTAGCAATAGTAGTGTGTTGGTTACCCATGGACATTCAAAATATTCAAAAACTGCTGTAATTAGCCCACAGGGAAAGAAGAAGTAGGTGCCATTCCTGATACCATCCACAAGTAGACTTCCAAATGAGGAAAATAAGAGTGTAGTTTTGATTGTTCTTGTAAAGATCGTTTCAAAGGAACATAATTGAGAAAAATGCAGGGCCTGAATACCTGAATACCAGATTAGGCTCAATGCCAGCGCTTTACAGCACAGAGAACTGAAAAAGACAGATTTTAGCAAACGCTATGACCGGATATGCAGAAGGGAGAACATTGCACAGATAGCCTAAAACAGGCTACATACACATAGAAAAATATTAACAGCAAACCAAACATGGTGACTATCAAGCAAGTATGTTAATTGTGTCTTAATAAAATCTACTGTTATCTCAACCCCTCGAGCTCCACATTGGGCACCAAAAAAGACTGTGGTGGAGTTCAGCTGCCCAGCAAGGTAAAACCACCACAGATGAAAATGGTGAATAAAATAAAAAATGTTTTTATTTAAAGCTGTCTTTACTGTTTCCTGTACGTCCCATCTGGAAATGCAATGCTTAACAGTGTTGATCCCAAACAAGTGTCTTCCATCTTTATAGCTTCATACATGTACACATTAACAATAAAGCCATCTCCTTTTCTTAAAAATAAATAAATAAATAATAGATTGATTTATAGTTATCTAGAATTTTTGCTTGAGTTGCAGGTTCATTCTCACAAAGTATTAGGATTCCCACAGGAGTTACAAATAGGATTTTCAGTTGGGCTTGCTGGGGTGCAATGGAACTATGCCCCGCTGTGGAGGGAAGGGCAATGCACAACAGGGCACACTGGCCTGTTGGCATTGCATAGCACTTCACATGAATTTAGCTGATAGCATAAACAAAAAAAGCCTGTGAGTGTTTACCAGCTTTTGTTTTAATTAAAGTAGACAAAATGTTTCCAACACCTTGTCCCAAGCAAGAGAATGAATCTTGAATAGTTTTTATATGTTCCAGGGAATAGAAAGACTGACAATGCAAACAACCTGCTGATCCTCAACTATAAACATGCCCCAAAGTGTCCTGACCACTCTGATTGTGGTACTAACAACGCTTTGTAATAGGGAATCATGTAAGTCACAAAACTGTACATGTATCTGTGATTTTAGTGTTTTGGTATTCAAATCCAACCAGTCTCCACAGTGTGATTTGGTCTTAAACTGCAACACACCCTTGACTCCCAGTTCCTCTCCCCTCATGAAGTACAATCTCTTTCCCCTGACTGCTTGGTGGGACAATGTTACTCTTTCTGTCAGAAGTTTCAATGATACCCAGTGCAGAAGGTTCCTGGCATATGTGGTGGCTTCGGTGTTGTAAGGCAGTTTCATCCCATCACACTAATCATTCATTGTATTTCTATTTGTCAGATTTGTGTGCCCATTTATTTTACCCTACACAGTCCTGAGACCTTTTGTCAAGGTTGTCATACAGTTGCCATAATGCATCAGTAATCTTCCTTTTTGCTATCTGGATGCTACTGTAATTACATAAGAGGTTTTGCTTCTGTTTCATATTTATATTTTTGTTATATGTGTCGGTTCTGTTCTGAATGTTTAGAGAGGTGCATTTTACGTGATTATGGGACTGGAGCTGAAATGGATAACTTTTTGTATGAGTAGAAGTAAATAAAAAGTTACAATGAAGGTCATGAGTGTTATTAAGTAAGTTTCACAATGTTATCCATGATAGATCTATGGATGCAGGTTTCTTGCCATGTCTCTAACATGCATGGAAATAATTGTTCTCCTTCCTGTACACTTTATGGGAAATAGTTAAATGAACATAATTTTGTTCCTTTATTCACTTTGGTTATTAGGGAGTTCAGCTGTTGTGCTTAATGCAATTATGAAAGTCTGTTATGAATTATGAAAGTCAGACATAAAATGGCAAGTTGTATACTTGTTAGCTGTGCAGAAATTAGAAGATTGAAGGTATTAAAACTGGAAGATTTTCCTCTCATTGGTTTAAGCTCCCAGGAATGGATCATCTTTTCAATTTTTCCTTTATAAGGTAAAGGGAAAAGAAAAAATGTTTCATGAATAAAAGAACTATTAACTTCTGTATATCTTAGAAGATTCAGGTTCAATCAGAAATACCAATTAGGGAAGGTGTCCCAAAATCCTGGATACTAATCCTGAATCTAAGCATTCCTTATAGCTGTAGAATCAGTTTTCTACGAACTTTGACCATAGCTCTTTAAATAAAAACTGAAAGAGTTTTTCAGCTATGTAGAGGCAAATGTTTTAGTTAAAGTATAAAAGTTCAGAGTGTTAACACAAAGTTTTGCTCAAACATAAAAAAAAAAAAAAAAAAAAAGATGGGAGAAGAAAAATCCTTTTTCTTTGAAACCAAGCAGAGGAAAATACTACCTTCCTACTCAAATTCTCCCTAAATCCTCAACAACCTCAAATTAAATTACGATGCGGGGGAGAGGAATAGAGGTGGGATTTCAGTACTAATTATCTTAGTCATTAATATCAAAATTTAATTTATTTCCCAATAAAATTCCTGTATTATATGTATTATATGTGATTTCAGATTGCTAATCTAAAAGTGACAAAAAATTCATGTTGTGGCATAGAAAAATATGTTATTACACAATGTTTTTTTTAGATTTTAATCCCTCCGATTATTTTTGGAAGACAGTTCTGCAATGTGTTTAGAGATCCATGGCAGCTAATCATACAAAAATATAACAAATCACAGTAGTTTTACCTCAACACCCTTTTCTCTTCTTCATACTGACATAATTCTCCCTCTAGAAACATGCAACTTAATTGGTGTTGTAATAAATGTCTCTAGTAAAGTCATTTTTTATATGTCTCATGGATCTGACACTTAAACTAATAGTGAGTGTTGCACTGTGACTCATTTTGAAATAAGTGGAATGAAAGTGCATTTCTCCAAGAAAACTGTACCACAGGCACTAAAATGGATTAGGCTGCTATGCATCAAGGCCTTTGAATACTTATTTAAAGTCTTTGTAAAAGTTATTTTTTCATAACAAATGGGTTTGATTTAGGTTGTTCTTAAAACAAAAATAGACTTCTATGTTTTAAAGCAAGTGAGATATGTTAGTATTGAAAAGAACTCTGAATAAGTTTTTAAAAATTACAGTAACCTGACCCATACATACATTATAGATTCCATTTTGAAAGCTCTTTATTTTTTGTGAATAACAGAAATTTCCCTCCAAATATTGTAGTATCTACATAAATATCTGTATCATTTAAAAGCGATATCTTAACTAAAATTTCAGAAAACTTGAAGTATGCCTAAAATTTATTTTTTATTTAGTTGAGAAGGTACACAGACTAGGATAGATAATGCAAACAAGTAGATGATGAATACCTTTGCAAAAGTAATCGCTTCCATTCATGGTAATTCATATTTATTTTAGGTTGCTTTGGTCTAGCATTTTTCCTTAAGTGTCAGGTCTATTAACAGACATGTGGTACTACGATCTTTAACTAAGCAAGCTTTTCCTCTATTTAATTAGACAGTTCCTACACCTCACTTTATACACTTTAATAGCATATGGGCAATGTCTTCAGTTTTTCAGGACTGAGGTGTAGTTTCAGAGTGCAGATCTTACTTGCAACTCATCTTAAATTCTCAGCTTCTTCAGAATTTCTTTACAAGAAAGGATATTGCAGGTATGGGAGGTGTTTTACCAACTTTTCCTCTGTTCGTAACAAGAATAAAAACCAGCATTGCCAGGCAAATTACATGAAGTTTGCAAAATCTGCGTCTGGGTCGGGCTCCAGCTCTCCACAGCCCATTCCTGCCTGGCCACATCCCCTGCCCAGCTGGGTCCACTCGCAGGCCCACAGCCTGGCCTGGCCTAGCCCCAGGGAGGTGCCCAGTGCCCCCAGGGTCCTGCTCCTAGTGGCCTGCTGGGGTGGTCTCCTGCCAGCTGGAGACACCTCACGCTCTCAGCCAAGGGACACAGTGGTCCCCACAGTTTTACTCGGAAAGTTCAAAGGCATCCATAATCAAAGCTAGAAACATGGATATTTGGGGACCAAAATGTTATCTTTTGTAGTTCCAGTCATTGATTCCCAATTATAGATGAGATCAGCTAAGTTTCTGTATAGAAATCTGTATTATGTGTATGGAAGTCTGCTTTTTATGACAATGCTTGACTTATCGGGTAAATGTTTATCTGTTTTTTGAACACCATGAGTTCAAATGCAAGCATTCAACAAATGTATTTTATTTTCTCTTTGAAAAGCAGATATAAATATAACTATATATAGATATAGCTATATATAGTTATAACTATAATCCCAGCCTTCAATCTTTTAATTGCATTGCTGCAATTTTTGTTCCCTGCAGGGAATAGTGAGCTATTCAGCAAAATTTCTTGATTTCACAGCAACGTAGCATAATTTCTAGCATAATCTCTACTTTTTTTTTTTTTTTTTTTGGGGGGGGGGGAGGAAGGGGATAGCTTTCAGTGCTCCCTAAGGTATCTTTTGCAACAAAGATGCATCTTCTTAAAAGTTTTGTGATTTTCAATATTTATAAAATAATGAGAACTACTAACACTACATGGGGTGTTTAACTTTCAAGTTCTCTGGCTTGCTTTGATAGAGCAATTCAACAGACTAGTGAACAAACTGTTGTGACTGGCTTCATGTGAAAGATTTTTACATGAAACAGAGCAAAATGTAATGTGGGGTGAACAACTCCTCCTTTTTATTTCTTCTTTGTGTGAAACAAGGAGTAACACCAGAAGTGCTCTTAATATGTATAAGAATAATAAATTTGCAAAGAGTAAAAAACAAAAAAATAAAAATAAAAACCAATACCTATGATACGAATACAACTAAATGTATTTTCTTAGCAAGCAATTATTATTTGACAAATATAATTGTCAAATACAAATTGTCATACAAAACAATTGTATGCATGTAGATTTCTCTTCAATCATTATGCCTAACATTATTATGAAAACCATCAGATTTTATTTCTAAAGATAAAAGTTAACACATTTTTAAATTTTAAAATAGTTAACACATTTTTTAATTTTAAAATGGTAAGCAGATAGCTGCAGAGTCCTTAGATTTCCCACTGAAATTTACAATATACAGTGAATGCCAGCTCTGTGCCTGGTTCCTGTAATGATCACACATGTTAATTACAGTCAGCAAATGAAATAAGGTCTGGGAATGATCTTAGTTAATAATAGGTCCTTAGCCTGTTTTCATTAGTGCCATGAAAATGTTGCTTCACAGTTGCATTTTGTATTCTGTTTAACTCTTGGAACTACTTTTGTAAAAGAGGTTGGAAGAGAGAATTGACTTGTTTTTACAAGATCAGCTGATGAGGTTAGATAATCAGAAGAGACATCTGGCATGCTAGTCTTATTTCATACTAGCTGCTGTGTTTTCCTTCAAACCTGAAATATTGTTTGAGATCTTCTTACTTTTATTGTTTCCCCAGCTCTATTAAGTGTTTTTGTTTGTTTGTTTGTTTTAGTTCTTGTTTTTCTTAAATTTTTAGAAGTTTGCTTTTCAAGGATACACTAGTGCAACCAGCAAATTCTCTTTTCCTTTTGTTCCCCTCGTCCAGTTTTTTCTCTCTTAAATAGTTGGTTTAGATTTCTTTGAGATTTAGGAGCAAAAGGCCATCATGAATTAGAGTGGGTTTTTCCTAATCTGATTGAGAATATCTGTACTACAAAGAGGGCTCGTGGCTGCAGGTGTCTCTAGACATGAAATACATACTAAATTGCAGGCTGAAATCCAACAGGTCAACAACAATTAGCTAGCCTTTATCTAATCAATACCAAATTGTTTGTTTGATTTCAACTCACAATACTGGTCTGAAGCCATGGTGTATACATACTACTCCATTATTCTATATCCTGTGGATTGTCTTTTTCATCTTTGAAAGCAATATTACTTTGTGAATTTTTGTGAAGAACATATGCAATAAAATGTGAGAGGGGGTGGAGGAGACAATAACTATCTTTCACTTTGTTTTTCACCTCCTTATACATAGAGATAGATAAATATTTTAAGTACTGAGGCTGCAAGCTATTTCCATGGGGAAAAATCCTGGAAGATAGCATGCTTTCCAGCATACTCTGCTGCTGCTGTTTAAATAATGGCATTCACCTCTGAGTCCTGGAGGACTGTGTTATCATGTGAAGGGGTGAATCAGTCTGGTGAGTTTTGATTTGGAAGAGCATTCTGAAGCAATATTAAGTATTACAAATTATCAAAAAAAAATCTATCCCAAAAAATCACTACAAATTTTGAAAGTTGTAAAAATAAAAATATAATGTTTACAAGTTCTCTACAAATGCAGCCTTCTCTTGTGCTATTTTGAGGACTGTTCTTAATAGTTTTGTTTCAATTTGTTTTGAAAACATCAGTCAGCCCCTAGATGAAAAATTGTTCTCCTTTTTGTTACCTGGATTTGTATAGTAAGATTGCTTTGAGGATTTGAAAACAAAAATTATTTATATAGAGAAATATATAGGTATACGACATATTCTGACAGTAACATCTACTGTAAAATATCTTCTAAAATATTTATGTGTCTTCTGTCATCTAGACTGCATTTTTGGAAGGTAGGCTTATTTGCACTGTGTATCAGTTTAAGCACACCGGAAGGAAAAAAAATAAATAATAAAAGGACAGTATTGGATCTTGATTCATTCTTCTGAGTTTGAGTCATTACAATAATATAGGAACATAAATTCCCTATCAAATCAATAGAGAAAGATGAAAAGCATGACTTGTTTTTTACATGAATCTGAGGAAATGCCTTCCTATTGAATTACTCATTAGGACTTCCAGACTGGGTATGCTTCTTAGCAAAGAAGCCCAACAAGTATTTGATTTAAAACAGCTACCTGTATAGGAATGCCTGTTCCCCTCTGTTATCAACCCTACAATACATATATTGACAGCTGGTAAGAATCTATACCTTACTTGTATCTACGGAAATGAAGGTCCTTAGATTTTAGTTGATATATTTGCATTCTCAGAAGTTTAAGTAATCAGAAATAGTTTGTGATTTGTTTTTAAGATGTTCACAGATTTCTCCTTTTTGTTGCTGTTGCAGTTGTTACAAGTAATTGGTTAAAGAACATGTGAAATAATTGATATCTCTTACTGTACTCTGTGTATAAATAGTATTTTCAAGAATTTGCTAGCAGTCATTGAAAAGACTAATTCTCCACAGAACAGTAAAAGCCTGCTGATTATGATTTTCTTACGGATTTGAAAAACCTGAGCTCAGTTCCCTACTTACACTGCAAAATCTTTTTCTCTTTATGTAGACTTTTTATATTGCATATATCAGTCTATTGCAACAGTGGCAATGAATCATTTGCTATTGCACTGTGTATCTCATGATGACACAATAATCACTAAAGAAGAACAAAGATCTTAGTCTATTCAAGTAACTTAATTTACTGGGTGAAGGGGGTACTTGTTATATCAGTTAGGAAATTAGAGTTTGTTCTGATGAGAGTGTTCAGAAGACTGACAAGTCACAGTTTTAAACTTTAAACTAAGCTTTACTAAATGTATTCATCAACAATACTTAATGCTAATGAATGGTTAGTTCTTAATAAATAAGTTTAAAAAAATAATGTTTATATTACTATGTACATAAAATTTTCTTTAACACTTGCATATTAAATTAACTTTGAGTACACAATAGCATGAATCATGCTGGTAACCTGAATTACATTTTTTTTTCACTGCAGTGCTATAAAAGTAAAGCAAATTAGGTAAAATTACATATAGCATGGAGTAACAATGTTATCTATTGTCTAGAAGGAATCAGTCATTTGAGAAAAATTGTTTTAAAGCACTTTAAAACTTAATAATACTTCAGAGAATTAAGTATTGAAATTTGTAAATATATATATATACACACATATATAGATTTTGTCTGAGTTGTTTCTTAAGTTAGGTTTCCTGACAGATTATGAGAATTTATATAAGTGTGTAACAAGGCACATATATTTTGTATGGCGATCAGAGAAATACTATAAACTATTTGATTCCTCTTTCAATTGAACTAGCATAAATTGCAAACAATTCAATTGGAACATGTAGTTACATTCCTTTAAAACTATGTTAAAGTCAAATTTATGCAATTTTATTTGGAAGAATATATATTTTATAATTCATATTTTCTGCACAATAAAAACGTGCTCATCATGTCTGGCTTTAAATCAGCAGAAGAGAAAAATCAGATCAGTGACAGAAACAAAAATAGCCAGAAGAATGCTAGTAATTAGAAGAAGGAATGGCAAAGAGCAAGAAGCTCTTGCCCTTCGCCTTTACCCTTATGAGCAGAGGCAGGGTAGGTGATGTATACAATGAAAAAAATACATTCCATCTTCCTAGATAAGTAGGTCTGAACAAAACAACTGATATGTTTGAATTACAGGGATGCAGAAAAAGCACTATTATGAAAGATGTACAAAAGATTGTGTGGTTTCCTGGGAATGCATAAAAGTAATTGTGTATTACTGAAGTGGTAAACTGCTGTTGTGGTTTAACCCAGCAGGCAGCTAAGCACCACACAGCCATATGTTCACACTCCCCCACCCCCAGTAGGATTGAGGAGAGAACTGGGGGAAAAAAGTAAAAGCTTGTTGGTTGAGATATAGACAATTTAATAGGACAGAAAAGGAAGAAATAATAATGATGATAATAACATTAATAGTAATATTCACAAAGCAAGTGGCGCACAATGCAGTTGTTCACCACACACTGACCAATGCCTAGATCACGCCCAAGCAATGGTCCCCCTGATCTCTGACCAGTCATCCCATATTAATTGTTCAGCATGACACCATACGGTATGGGACATCCCTTTGACAGTTTGGGTCAGCCGTCCTGGTTCTGTCCCCTCTTAACTCCTTGTGCACTCCCAGTCTCCTTGCTGGCAGGGCAGTATGAGAAGATTAAAAGTCCTCGTCTCTGTGTAAGTACTGCAACAACTAAAATATCAACATTTTATCAGCATTATTCTCATCCTAAATCCAAAACACAGCACCATAACAGCTACTAGAAGGGAAATAAACTCTATCCAAGCCAAAACCAGGATAACCACAGAGAATGAATCAAGAACAGCCTGCCTAAAGGGTTCTGTGGGGCCAAAATTGATTTGATTTAAACAGTGAATATAAAGGGTATAATTCTAAGAGTCGTTGGATTTGAATTGGAAGAAAAGTTCTTCTAATGTTATCAAATCAAAAAGGAAATTAACATGAAAAAAATAATTAGCTATCTTTATATTTTGCTTTTTGAGCTACGGATTGAAAATCAAAGGAATTTTTATATTTCTCTATATGGCAGTTTATGTATTTGCTCATAAATTCTTCAATGTGCTACTCATTACAGACAATAGAGCTGAAAAGATTGCCAAGAAACATCTACAGCATTGTTCTGTCTCAAAGTAGGTGCAGTTGTATCTAGTCCATACTTGATAGTTGTTTTCCTACACAGCTCTTAAAACTTTCCAATCCATCTCTTCAGCTTCTGTAATGAAACCTTTACAGAATTTAGATAACCTTAAAATAACAAACTTGTCCCCTTATAGAATACGCCTGTTGCTTCTGGCCATATCCATGATGCGCATCAATATGGAGGCATGGTTCATTGCCTTCCTTTTTTACTGTTGTCATTTGGGTGTACAAATTTTCATTATATTTCTGTATATGTTTACACTAGACTAAGCAAACCCCATTTGTATCAAAATCATCTCCAACATGTACTTTCTCAGATTTCTCATTCTTCCATTTTTTCAGCTTCCTACAGTTTTACATAAGAGTGTATTGGTCATAAAAATAACATTTCAGCTGAGGCCTTACCAGTACTAGTAATATGATTTCATGCATTCTACATTGCAATTTTCCTGTTAATACTTTCAATATAAACTTTATTTTTCTCTGCTGTTATCCTATGTTGAATAGATGAAATACTGTCTGCTTCACATCATTTTTGATGGATCTGTTGTCTGACCTGAGCTACTTCCCACCTTGTTCTTGTATAATTATTTTGTCATAAGTGTGATACTTTCGTCCTTGAATTTACTGAATCACAATCTAAATGCTTCTGATTAATTTCTTCAATTTTAATCCCATCCTTCAAAGTTATTCAATTCCATTCCAAAATAGTATCTTCTACAGGTTGACTAAGTATCCTGTTTATAACACATCCAGGTCATTAATGTGTGCATGGAATAATAGAATAACAAGCAACAGCATCTGGAGATATCTACAGAATTCAGTAAATAAATTCAATCAAGAATAATTCAATACAAACAAGAAATGTGACAGAACATTTATTTTTCCTTCAGAAAACATTAAAATTGGCAAGCCCATTGGTGAAGAAGTCTTGCTCAACTTGATTTAAGTTGTAAGTTTCAAAAATGTTTTTTATGGAATTTGTAGATGGGAGCCTTTGAACATAGGTTTAGTGCCAAATGAATTCTCATCCATGTGCAGAAGGGTTTTTTTTTTGTTTGTTTGTTTGTTTTTCCTGCTTGTCATTAATATAAAGTTGTAGTCTATTGTAATCTGTTTACTGTTACTAATTAATATAAGCAGATTATGTCTCTGCTGATAATGTTTCCTTTAGCTGTTACATGGATAACTCATAAATCGGTCCGAACCGGTCAAAACTGGTCCGAACCGCTCCAGACTGCTCCGAACGGTTTTGAACCACTCCGAAACTGTCGAAAACGGTCCAAAACTGGTCCAAACTGGTTGGAAACAGTCGAAACCAGGCAAAAACAGTCCGAACCAGTCGAAACTGGTCCAAACCTGTCCGAACCAGTCCAAACCGGTCAAAATTGGTCCAAACAGTCCAAACCAACTGAACCGGTTGAAACCGGCCCAAACCACTCTGAACCGCTCTGAACCGCTCCAAACCGGTCGAAACCAGGCGAAACCAGGCGAAATCGGGCCGAACTGGTCGAAACCAGTTGAAACTGGTCCTAACAAGACCAAACCGGTCGAAACCAGTCAAAACCAGTCTGAACCAATCGAAACCGGTTGAAACCAGACGAAACAGGTCCGAAGCAGTTGAAACCGGTCCGAACCGGTCAATACCAATCCAAACCTGTCCAAACTGGTGGAAACCGGTGGAAAGAGCTCCAAACCAGTCCAAACCGGTCTGAACCGGTCCAAACCGGACCAAACCGCTCCAAACCGGTCCAAACCGTTTGAAACTGGTCCGAACTGGTCCAAACCAGACGAAACTGGGCAAAAACAGTCCGAACCAGTCTGAACCTGTCCAAACTGGTCCCAAACAGTCGAAAATGGTCCAAACCAGTTGAAACCAGTCCAAACCAGTCCAAACCGACCGAACCATTCGAAACCGGTCCGAACTGATAGAAACCGGTTGAAACTGGGAGAAACCAGTACGAACCGGTCAAAACCGGTTTAAAGCAGTCTGAACCCGTCCAATAAAGTCCGAACTGGTCCGAACCTGTCCAAACCGGTCGAAACCGGTCCGAACCAGTCCGAAACGGTGGAAACTGCTCGAAACCGGTCCAAAACTGTCGAAACTGGTCCGAACCAGTAGTAAGACTCTGCAGGAGGATCTGGATATGCTGGACCGATGGGCTGAGGTCAACTGTATGAAGTTCAACAAGGCCAAGTGCCGGGTCCTGCATCTGGGGTGCAATAACCCCAGGCAGAGCTACAGGCTGGGAGAGGAATGGTTGGAAAGCTGCCAGGCAGAGAAGGACCTGGCAGCGTTGGTTGATAGTCGGCTGAATATGAGCCAGCAGTGTGCTCAGGTGGCCAAGAAGGCTAACGGCATCCTGGCTTGCATAAGAAACAGTGTGGCCAGCAGGGCTAGGGAAGTGATTATCCCCCTGTACTCGGCTCTGGTGAGGCTGCACCTCGAGTACTGTGTTCAGTTTTGGGCCCCTTGCTGCAAGAAGGACATGGAGGTGCTTGAGCGAGTCCAGAGAAGGGCGACCTAGCTGGTGAGGAGTTTGTAGAACAAGTCCTGCTAGGAGTGGCTGAGGGAGCTGGGCTTGTTCAGCCTGGAGAAAAGGAGGCTCAGGGGAGACCTTATCACTCTCTACAAGTACCTTATAGGAGGCTGTAGCAAGGTGGGGGTTGGTCTGTTCTCCCATGTGCCTCGTGACAGGACGAGGGGGAATGGGCTTAAGTTGTGCCAGGGGAGTTTTAGGTTGGATCTTAGGAAGAACTTCTTTACAAAAAGGGTTGTTAGACACTGGAACGGGCTGCCCAGGGAAGTGGTGGAGTCACCATCCCTGGAGGTCTTTCAAAGATGTTTAGATGTAGAGCTTAGGGAAATGGTTTAGTGGAGGACTGTTAGTATTAAGTCAGAGGTTGGACTCGATGGTCTTGAGGTCTCTTCCAACCTAGAAATTCTGTGATTATGTAAACCGGTTGAAACTGGTCGAAACCGGTCGAAACAATTCGAAACCGGTCCGAAAAGGTCCAAACCAGTCGAAATCAGTCCGAACCCATCCAAACAGGTCCGAACCGCTCCGACCTGGTTTGAAGCAGTATGGGAAGTTTCTGGAGAGCGTGGAAGATAGCTTCCTGACACAGCTGGTTAGTGATCCTACCAGGAGAGGTGCCCCGCTAGACCTTCTCTTCACAAATAGAGAAGGACTGGTGGAGGATGTGCTTGTCAGGAGCTGTCTTGGGCAGAGTGACCACGAAATGGTGGAGTTCTCTATTCTTGACGAGGCCAGGAAGGGGACCAGTAAAACCGCTGTATTGGACTTCCGTAGGGCTGACTTTGAGCTGCTCAGGACACTGGTTGGTAGAGTCCCTTGGGAGGTGGTTCTGAAGGGCAGAGGAGTCCAGGAAGGCTGGGCGCTCTTCAAGAAGGAAATCTTAATGGCGCAGGAGCAGTCTGTACCCACGTGCCCACAGACGAGTCGGCGTGGAAGAAGATCGGCCTGGCTCAACAGAGAATTGTGGCTTGAGCTTAGGAGAAAAAAAGAGGGTTTATAATCTTTGGAAAAGAGGGCAGGCCACTAGGGAGGACTATAAGGATGTTGCGAGGCTGTGCAGGGACCAAATTAGAAAGGCCAAAGCTCATCTGGAGCTCAATCTGGCTACTGCCGTTAAAGATAACAAAAAATGTGCCGGGTCCTCCACCTGGGGTGCAATAACCCCAAGCAGAACTACAGGCTGGGAGAGGAGTGGTTGGAGAGCTGCCAGGCAGAGAAGGACCTGGCAGCATTGGTTGATAGTCGGCTGAATATGAGCCAGCAGTGTGCTCAGGTGGCCAAGAAGGCCAACAGCATCCTGGCTTGCATAAGAAACAGTGTGGCCAGCAGGGCTAAGGAAGTGATCGTCCGATCCGAACCGGTCCGAACCGGTCTGAACCTTTCCAAACCGATCCAAAGTGCTCGAAACTGGTCCGAACCGGTACGCACCCGTCCAAACCGGTCTAAACCAGTCTGAACTGCTCCAAACTTGTCCAAATTGGTCAAAACCAGTCCCAACCAGTCAAAACTGGTCCGAACCGGTCATAACAGGTCTGAACCAGTTGAAACTGGTCCAAATCGGTCGAAACCGGTCCAAACCTGTCTAAACCATTCCGAACCGGTCCGAGCCAGTCGAAATTGGTCTAAACCGGTCCGAAGCGGTCCGAAACGATCGGAACAGGTCCTAACCGGTCCGAACCGATCCATGCACTTGTACAGGCAGCGTATGTCCTCATCTCAAGCATTTTTGTTGACCAAATGCACTGTATACCACAGAGAAGTGCAACAGTTTTTAGGAGAAGCACAGTCAGAGATCTGGGAATCCAACAAGCTCCTGATAGGATACAAAGGTCATTTCAAGATCAGTGTGATCTCTACGAGTCTTTCTACAGCACTGCTGCTCTTCTCTTCCTCTTGTTTTCCCTGCCAGGTTTTCAATGCCTGCAGCTTCTCATAATTTCTGTGCCACCTGTCTGAGTTTCTGAAACACTTCCTCTTGTAAATGATTCCTTCCCATTATAAGCTATTCCTACCACCAACCTGAGCATGAGGATAAGGAAACAGAGATGACAGAAGGCTGCAAATGAAGAGAGGTCTGACAGAAAGCATGAATAGCTGCTTCAGCAAATGGATACTTGGTACCGCGGCAGGAATCACAGATTGAGAGTGTCACCCACCCTTTAATATAATTTCTGGACTACTAGACTAGTCTAAAGACTACTTCTTTTAGAAATCTTTGATACTCAAGAGCAGCCTTAAGCATATAGTAAGCAGCTTTCCTGTGAGCTTGCCCTTCTGTTTCAGCATACAAACACATGGGAAAAATCAATTCCAGCAGTCAGGGAAAGGTCAAAACTGCTTTTGTGGAGAGACACTACATTGGTTCAAATTATAAACAAGAAAAATATATATATATATTTCTGTCTTATTGCATGTAAAGCAAAGCCAATGAAAGATTATATTTAAAGGGTGGAGATTAATCAAATGGTAACAGGATATAAAAGGGCCTCTTATTCTTTGGAGTATCACAGTGGAATATTTTGCCAGGAGTAGTACTACATCATTTGTTTCAAAGCAAAATATTTGCAGATTTCTTAATTATTCAAACAAACAAAAAAAATAATTCCAAAACAAAATTTAAAATCTATGATAACATATTTATACATATGCATATACATATACAGATGCAAGCAGTAATATTTTCTTCTGAGTGGTAATCACCTATAGTTGATTAGCAAATAAAAACTTAGCATTTTCAGTAGTAGCCAGAAGTTGTTTATTATAAATACATATTATAAATACATATAATACATATAATACATGTTATAAATACATATTATGTTTCATCAGTGTGACTATTATTTCAATTACATAACAAGGGAAGATTAATTTACTGGGTAGAACTTAAAAGCAGCAGTTTGTTCTTTCCTTGCTTTGTAACAGAGTGTTCTGAACCTGTTTGCTCTGACTTTTCCTGGTGATGTTTTTGCTTCAGGGTTTGAGGTGGGCAGTTGAAGGACAGACTTAAAAGATTGGAATAATGATTACTTCTGGAGGGTTAGTTTTCTGAGGAAATACTGAGGTTTCTGACATGATTTAAGTTATTCTTTTGTGTCACATTCAAATTAATTTTACAAGGCCAGTTCTGAAGTAGCCAACTGCAACTAAACTTGTCCTGTGGCATGTATAAAACATTACTTTTTACTCTGTGTATCTTGTTTCACTAAAGTTATGTTCCTTCTGTGGTGTATATCTAGGTGAAGATGCAAACATTCATTGACTGCTCATGGAGTCATGGAGTACAGAACCATTCCTGTGCTGTACTCAAAACTGGAGGAGATGGTGTGTCCCATAAAATTAAGTGGTATAAAGTACAACTGAATTGTGAATATACACTTTTGATATTCCCTTAGTTACAGCTATAACAGTACAGTTAATTAAAATTGTAAGCTGCAGGTACTCAGTGCCGCAACTAGCAGATGAAAGTGTGATTAGAATCAAATGAAGACAAATTGAATTAATTCCTCCTGTGGTAGCATAGTATATCCAGCACACACTCTGTGGTCCCAAAGCCTAACACATTGCCTGTCACACTGTATGAGACATCCCTGCCATGAGAGAAGATTTGGCAAAGGACTGGAAAGCCACAAGGGACACAGATTTAAGCCACAGATTTAACACTCAGAGAAGCTCATGGTGAACATCTATGACAAGAAGTGTGATGCTTACTTTTGAAAGGAGATCTGTTACAGAAAAGAAATTTAGGCAGGGGAAGGTGCAAAGGGTATTAATATTTTGCAACAGCTCTGGTTAACACGGCAGAGAGAAGAAATTTCAACAGGAGGGATGGTAAATCTCTAGTCACATCTATTGACCACAGTTTGATTTGTACGAAGTTGGAAATGTAGATGTAACTACTCAGATATAACTACTGTTACATTACATGATTCTGGCTTCATCAGCACAGACTCTGCTGGATAATTCCTTGAAGGTGGGAAGAAATGCACCAACCCGTTTGTAAGACTTACATCCTGCTGTGGCACTGTTAGCTAATTCTGTGCCCAGATCTGAAAGACCTTCAGTATTTCCAGACTGTGGACTGTCTTGGAGCATCTCCTTCCTCCAGGTCTTTAAGGAATGAGGTACCTGTCTTCAATCTGTCAGCAACACAAGACTTGGAGTTGGAAAAGCTGGCCACTCATCTGGTGGGTCAAGCTGGTTGACACATTCTTCTAACTAGACAGGAGTCAAGGGCAAAGATTGGGAGCCAAATTCAAAGTTGAATCAATGCAACTCTGTTTTAATTTTTAGCTAAAACCCTAATAGTACTCTGTTTACAAAAGGTAGTAGAACAGCATGAACATCACTGTTGGGACAGAAACTTTGTCTGTGTTATGTTAGCTTTCTGACAACACAGGAAAGAAAATACAGTCACTTAGTAGCAAGAGAATTTCAAAGGAGGAAGCTTGCTTCAATAGTGTGCACTTTTGCTGCTTTTCTTGAAAAGGTAGCAGTCAAATGATTGTTTAGTATGATCCATGTTCATGTACTGTCTTGTTTCTATTGAAAAAGCAAACAACAAAAACAAAAAGGAAAATGAGAAGGAAAAGGAAAAGGAAAAGGAAAAAAGGAAAAAAAAAGGAAAAAAAGTATAGCTGTTATACCTGTTGTGATGATATCTGAACATCTCCATCTCATACATTGGTAGTAGTTGGATAAGCTATGTGTCACTACTGGTCTTATTTGAGAACATGTACTTTTTCAAACATATGATCTCTTTACTAGTAGGTGACTTAATAGGGTAATACCCAGGTGACTGAAGTAATGTTTAATTTTTAGTTTAATATTTTTCTGCCTCTGGCAGCTTGTTCTGAAATTAAAAGTCAGCATATGTCAAATATACTGACTTGTCTGATTTGTTATTACAAAATAGCAGTGTGACTCACACTGCTATCATTTTTTCAACAATCATTGAGTTTTTTTCTGTTTTTCTTCTAGCAAATGCGAAAACTAATCAATTAAATGACATGTAAGTCTAATTTGATAGTATAATCCCATGTGGTATTATTCTGTTGTTTTTCTATCTGTTCAATCTGCTGCTGTTAAATTGCTGTTTTATTTCTAGTATATATTCAATTTCCATAGACAATTCATGGTTGATAGAATCCTGTGCAAAGCTGCTGACAGAACTAGTTGATGTGCTAGCAAGGCTGCTCTATATCATCTTTGAGAGGTTATAGATATCAAGAAAGCCCCTAGTGCCCCCATAGCAAAGGCCCCCAGCTTAAAAATAAAATAAAATAAAATAAAATAAAATAAAATAAAATAAAATAAAATAAAATAAAATAAAATAAAATAAAATAAAATAAAATAAAATAAAATAAAATAAAATAAAAATCTGGGGATCTGTAGGCTAGCCAGCTTCACTTTGACTCTTGAGAAAATCATGAAACAGGTCTGCTCAGAGCTCATTTCTGGGCACATGCAGAAAAGTGTAGTGACTGGTATCAGCCAGAATGGCTTTACTAAGGGTAAATCATGCATGATTGCCTTATAATTTACGTTGACATTAGCAGAGCTGTTATGCTCTGGAGGACTAGACAATTAGATTCTGGTTAAGGGCAGTGGTTAATGAGTTGTACTTGTTTTGTACCTCGTACTACAAGTGGAGTGCTACAGCAGGTATATGCTAAGACCTCTATCTCTTCAAATGTTTTTGTCAAGAACATAATCCCACCCAGTTCCTGTGAGAATGGTACGGAGAAGATAGAACCAGACTCACCACAACAGTGCGTAGTAGTAGTATGAGAAGCAGTTGGCATAAGCTGAAACAAGAGACATTCAGACTGGATGTAACAGAAAGCTTTTTCATCCGGCGGACAACCAGGCAGGAGGACAAGGTGTCTAAAGAGTTTGCACAGTCACCAACCTTAGACAAAGCCTTGTGCAATCTGCTGTGATTTCAGGGCTCACCTGGCTTTGAGCAGAGCTTTGAAATAAAGGCCATCTCCCCCTAGTTTGATGAATTAGTTATCCCATGGTTCTATGGTGGTAATACATTTTAAAATTTAATATTGTTTATGCTCACAATGTGTTTATGAGATAAAGAATGATTGGTATGCCAATATTATGGATAAAGAACTCAGATGCAAATTGGCCAGTTAACTCAGTCAAAATGACTAAAAAAGCCTTTGTTGGACTACAAACTGAAAAAAAGTACTCCATATATTCTGACAATGTTCTGATTACTGGATAATTCTGCCTACTGCACATTGCTGGCAAAAAGAAAGAACAGGGAAAACCTGCAGTTTATTCAGTGCTGGCTTTCAGTCACGTGCCAAAATTTTCTTAGTCTGGTAGTCATCAAGACCGTTCTTTAATGGTAAGAGTTCTTGTGACATTTTCAAGACAAATTTAGCAGAACATTACTGCACCAGAAATAACTCTAATGATAAAGTTAACTTTGTGAGCCAGAGAACAGTCACATCCTCAGGGACTGATAACAGCTCCAGTAAGTGTAGCAACTGATTTTAGAGAATGGTTTCACTGCAGACTATTAAGCTATGGCATCAGACTAATGGGAAGAGACTTTCAAAAGAAATACATGAAAGAACTAGGAAATTTAAATTGAAAGTTTTGGGTTGTATTTTGTTTGGATTAGTATCATTTTGAAGTCCAGTAGTCACATCTGCACACTGTGATTTAATGAGTTTCAGTGAAGTTAGTGCTGTCATACAGGATGTTTAAAAGAATGTAAGTGAGATTCCTGTATCTATTTTTGTTAACTAAAAATAAATAAATTACAAAGTTCTCAACTGGATTAAATTAATGTCAGTGTCTGAGATGCCCAGCTGTGCAATCTGTCCAGACCTACACTTTCTATGGAGAAATTTTAAATGGAAATATTTTCCTTCTCTTCCTTTCATTCCTGTTGATGAACTTGAAGATAAACTACTCTGTAGGCATTCTGTCAGTGTAGTGTGTTAAAAACAAAACTGATGCAACCAGCACCAGAAACTACTGAAATAAAAAAAAATAAAAATAAAAAAAAATAAGTTAATAAAGTTAATAAACATTTTTCTTTCATTCCTGATTTATCTAAGACAGAACTACAGAAGTGAATCTTAACAGGATGGTGCAAATGTAAGGAACAGTTTTTTTGCCTCCTACGTTAACAAAGAAAATCAGGACAGCCAACTAATACAAGAGAAAATTGAGGGTGTTGATCTGAAACATTTCAGCAGGTCATTTAAACACATGTAATTCCCCTTGAGAGTCTGAATTTTCATGGCCATATTCTCGTAGTACATGTCTTTCATAGCTAGTTTTTCAAAGTTAAATTGATCTGATAAGGAGAATAATATCGCCCTGTGTAAGATAAGAATGTTTTCTAATTCAGGGCAAAGATTTGACAACTGTTGAGAATCAGTAAGAAGCATGAGAATAACTGTCAAAAGGAAGGGTTATCATGTATTTTATTGCAAAGAATAAGTGAAGTTCTAAGAAAAAAATTATGCAATATAGTATGACATGAAGAGAAATAGAAGAATAGAAAAGTATCTACCAAAGTCAGTCATGTAAGCCAAAAAAAAAAAAAAGCCTCCCTTCCCTTCCCTTCCCTTCCCTTCCCTTCCCTTCCCTTCCCTTCCCTTCCCTTCCCTTCCCTTCCCTTCCCTTCCCTTCCCTTCCCTTCCCTTCCCTTCCCTTCCCTTCCCTTCCCTTCCCTTCCCTTCCCTTCCCTTCCCTTCCCTTCCCTTCCCTTCCCTTCCCTTCCCTTCCCTTCCCTTCCCTTCCCTTCCCTTCCCTTCCCTTCCCTTCCCTTCCCTTCCCTTCCCTTCCCTTCCCTTCCCTTCCCTTCCCTTCCCTTCCCTTCCCTTCCCTTCCCTTCCCTTCCCCACTGCATCATTTTGGTGAACATTTTCTATATAAAACATGGTCAGTGACAATACTTGGAATTGACACTACCCAGTTCCCTAGACATATGGGGGGGAGGGGGGGCAGATGCTATTAGATTCAAGAGGAAAGCATAGCAAAGAATAAATTACTTCTGCAGAACTTTGTAATTAGTTTGCTGTCAGACGTCTTCTCTGTGCAGTTAGAATGTATGTGGGTGTAATCAAAATGATAGCATTAATAACAGTACCTCTCCTGATACACTTCAAGGAACAAACTGTTTCTGTTCAGTTAAAGTCAAAATGTCTTCTCATTATTCTCCTCATTAGAAACCTAGTCTGCTTAAAGATGCTTGACAACACTGCTTGCATTTTGCTAATATTGATATTTCTATAAGTGGTTTGATTCAACTTTATCATCATTGCAAATCTCTCTAGAAATATTGCATGGTAAATATCTGAATCTTTTTATAGTTGATATTGCATATATGTGCAACTTTTGGTTTTCCTTAACAAATAGATTTTAGGTTTGCATTTCTGCTTCAATTAAGTTTTGCTTCACAGTACAAATAACTTGCTGTTTCTGTCATTATTAACTAATTCCTCTGAAAATGATGCCATTTTTAGTTAGAGAACTTTCTGAGCATCTAATACTTTTACTGTAATATATATTTTGTTATTCTACAGCACCATGTTCTATGACACGTTGCCTCTTTGGATTCAATTACTTTATTTAAGCTATGCAATTTGGAAAAATTTTCAAGCTAATACTGTAGACATTAAAAAAATCTAAGAGGACACTTAGATTAAGTCAGGAAAGAGGAATTAAGAGGAATACTCAGGTGTATTTCATCTCTTCTTCTGATCTCCACATAAAGAAAAAAGAAAAAAAAAAGATGTCATGACAACAGGAGCCAGCAAACCCCAGTAAACAAGTAGAAGTGGAATATATTTATTCCTATTTCAGGAAAAATCTCCATAGAAAATTCAGAAATCTGTTCAGTTTGTCAACCCCTGGTTTTCTGGTATCTACAATCTAATCTTAGAATGCTTGATCCTATCTTCATTCTGCTGTTGTTGTGCACTTGAGTAATTTCATATGTGACTATTTCAACTGAAGCCCTTACAAACAGAAGCTTTGTTCATATACGTGACAGTCAGACATTAATAGATCATCATTCTTGCCTCATAGAATTGAAGAGAAGTGAGAAATAAGATAGAAAGAATTAGGGGGAGTTTTAAAGGAGTGGTGGCTTTCTTACCCAAGTACATTTGTACTTGGGTCATGTTTTAAATTGTTTTTACATAAAAGCTATATAGTAATATATATATAGTAATATAAAATATTAATAGAAATATACTTTAAAACAAAAACAAATAAAACATACTGAGCGTTTTTTTTCATAGTGTCATTCTAGAACAAGTGTCGTCGTCAAAAAGAAGTATTGAAATGTTGTTAGCAACACAATGAGATCTAACTATATTTTTAATTTCTGCATGTGTAGATATACAATGTTTCAGAAGTAATGAGGAAACCTTAGAATCTAGTACTTCAGTTAAATCAGTAACTTACGTATGGAATTGTTCTGGAAACAACTGTATCTGCAGCAGCCACTTACACATTTAAAAATGGATAAAGTTTTAGGTATCTCCATGCCCCACTTGCCTCTGATGTCTCTTTAGGCTGAGCGTGCACTTTCAGGTGACTCCTGTTGTATAGGTCTGTATGTAACAAGGAGAGAATTTTGTGGAGAGGATAATGAGACAAGAAATAATAGCAGGGTAGTCTTGGCAGAAGGAACCATAGGCTGGATTTTCCCAAGTGACCTTAAAGAGTCAGAGTATTTCCTCTCTAAAACATGAGATTGCAAAGACAGTCTTGGTTTATAATATATCTATATTGCATGCACATCTGTAATCTTTTGCTCTCATTTATTTTATAGATGAAGTTATGTATATTTTATTTAAGAAAATGTTAAAAAAATAGAGCATGATCTATAGCAAACATCTTTACATTACGTTAAGTCTATCTCTTCATGGTAATGGACAAAATGTGTTAAAAACCTTGTTTTTCTCACCTCAAACCTGAAGAAAAAGAATATTACTGTATGTAATATGCTGTAGCATTTTAACTTTTTTTTTTTTTTAATACTAATGTAGTTTTATCTATATTGGAATATAATGAGAAAAAAGCTAGGATCATATAAAAAATCATGAGCTATACAAAAACTATGTGCATTTTCTGATATGTTTAACATCACAATCATGTTGAAGCAAAAGAAGAGGGATATACATAAGAGGTACTACAAAGTCCTCAAATAGGTGACCTTTCTGAATCTACAGAAAAGAGCAACTTACCTGTGATAGTCTGAATTATGTCTGAATCTTCTTTCTTTTCCTCTGCTTGTATGGAAGATGTGACAGTTTTCAATAAATAATTATGATGCTACAGAAAAATGTCATTCATCAGATTATTTAAAAAAAAAAGTTATCATTACAGAAATGTTTATTGACTATGAAGTAATATATTTATTTAAGTTGTGAAAGACATCTCTATTACAAAGCATAGAAAAAAAGTGCTTTAATAATGCAAGCATTGTGCAGCAAAGAAAATTACCTACTGGGAAATTTTTGGCTTCACTCTGAAAACTGTAAACCTTCTGAGAAGATACCACCACATGGTACCATTACATAGGTTTATAAGGCTGTTTTTTCCTAATACGCAAGCAAAGCTTCTATTTAATAGAACACTGCTGGAACATTTTTCTTTTTAACAAAGGTACAAAAAGTGATCTTGCATTCTACTTTAGGTTATTTAGAAAATACTAGTGTAATAAATGACTAAATCCCAAATAGTATTACAATCAAAGTTTACAATTTATTAAATGAATAGAGGTAAGCAAACAGTGCTGGGTGCGCCAGGAGTCTCTGCTCCACCAAGACACACACAAGTTACATCAGGCAGCTGTTTTTTATACTGCTAGGCTAATACATATTCATTACTACTTCTAGAAAAGGCAGGGTTATTATAATTAATTCCCAGAATCCCAGAATCTGAACTCTCCCACTGGTGTATGTGTAGTCTCTTGTGGTCCCTCTGGGGTCTCTCATGTTGAAGGCTCATAGTCTTCCTTCCAGGCTTTTAACTTGTTCTTCTCCTTTGTCCATCTTGGCCACATATCAGAGACTTGCATAGTGTCCCATGCAATAGTCATAATAGTTAGCAGTTATTCTGAAACCCCTTTGTTCTCTTATCCCCTACTGACACGAATTGCTGGACCATTCCTTTGCAAGATACACGAACTATATACATTAACCACTCTGTTTTTCTTAACTTGTGGTTATACAAGGGTATGTAAGAAGGTCACATTTCATCATATCATGCGGCCCTAGCATTGTTCTATATTGACACAAATCAGATGAACACATTTCACACTAAGGTGAGCCAACAAAATATAAGGAGCTTATTGTGATCAAAATGCTTTGATGCCTCCACACATATTTTGTCCACCTACTTTAATGTTTGTTCACATTCTAAAAATTACATACCTGGATTAAATTCCTGAAGAAAAAAAAGATTTTTGAAGAGTTGGAATAGCCACTGACACTCATGAAGAATCCCTGAAGAAAAGCTAGCTGTCTTTGCCAAAGGATTGAGTAAAATAAATTGCACTAAGAATACATACGTTTATATGTACACACACATAGACACATACATGGACTCTTCTTGTTTACTGAGATGATTTAAAGGGAAGAAAACCTCTTCATATGTTATTGCTCAAAAGAGTAGAAATATGAACTTTCCAGAAAAACAAATACTATAACTCAGTTTACCTTTCAGTGGAAGCACCTTTGTCAGAACTAACAAAATATGTCTACTCTGTCAAAAATAATGTCTAAATATTCTATGGGCCTAATTGATCTACAAATAAAGTTTGGGGATTTTTATTTGTTTGTTTGTTTTTTATTGTTTGTTTGTGTTTGTTTGTTTGTTTGTTTTAAATCACACTACTTAGTGATGTGCAATTATTGTGGATGCACATCCCCAGCTGAACAAGATCACCACCTGGTTTTCCTATGAGTGCCCTTTTATTTTACACATGGGGGGAATTTTACTGCTTTCATCTACTAGTCTAGCTACTTATGTTTAACCCATTGAACCTAACAACTTAGAATGATACAATACTCTTCCATTTTTTTTATTTAAACCTATTACTAGTGAGATACTACAAAGACACAATTCCAGATGTTATATTGACCATGTCAGTTGGTAACTTTGATTTTACTCCCTTGACAAATTTCAGAAATTTTACACTGATATTAGTATTCTGGCAAGGCAATAAAAAGGCAATATGAACATCTGTAATTCTGTATCAAGATTTATAAATAACCACTATAATTTTGTTTTTCCGGTTTTATAATAGGCTGTCCTAATATGTGTAGCTACACACCTTATGAAAGAAGGATTTATTTTATTACTTTTTATTTTTTTTCATTACAAATACCATTCCTTCTAGAAATAACAGGGTAGGTGAATTGAATGGAATTCCTGTATTTCCCATATGGTTTACACACATTATGTTATAATTAGAAAGCATCCTTTAGAAAATTAGTGCTGTTCAGCTCGGAAGATCTTTTACTAATATTTTTCTTAGTAATTTTGTTTCTAGAATGTATAAAAGCTCTTCTATACCCTTTAATGAATTTAGCTTCCAACTTAAAAAAAAAAAAGTGATTAATAGATTAATAGTAACAAGAATAAGCTTCTAAATTATTTAACTGTAGAGGACCCAACAGAAAAAAAGCTCGTCACAGGCTTTAAAGACTGAAAAAATACATTTATATTTTTAACTTGTATTTCATTTTATTCTACTTTCAAATGTCCAACTGTTTATCCACAGAGATGTTAAGAGGCTGTATTCCAGGTATTCCCCTTGTTGGAAGTTATCCAACTTTCATTTACCAAAAGAAAGAAACCTTGGGGCCTTTAGAGATATCAAAGAGAACCAACAACAGGTCTCCAACATAGGTAAAACACAATATCAAAAATAAATATTGATATAACTTAGCCCTACAGACCGGTGAAGAAAGATCAAGGTGTACAATATGTGCAGACGTGCAAAAATCACCACACACATCCTAATGTGTGAAGCAAGAAACCATCAGTCTCAACCTCTTATTCTACTTCTTGAAGGACTTGGGATGCCAATACTAAACTGATGCTAAACACTGATCTGCCAAGTTGACTGAAGAAGTGGATAGGCTTAACACCAGAAAAATGGGTATCTACTAAAAAGTTTACATGTATTTCATTTTAAATGTATATAATAAGAAGTGCAAGCACAGCTTCCACCGCGGTAATAATAATTTGTTGATAGTCTGGTTAAGGCTTTATGTGACATATTCCCTTTGCTCATAACATTTTAAGTATTACAAACTGGTAGAAATTCAAGCAATTTTTCTTTAAATTGGATGCAACAAATAAATTAATGAATTGGTGTTCCTCAGGGACTGATGTCCCTCAGTCTGGATTGGGACTGGTACTATTTAACCCTGTTTTGCATTAGCACCAGGCTAAGAGGTGTGTTTGACACACTGGAGGGAAGGGTTGCTATCCAGACCTTGACAGACTCAAAAGGTGGGCCTCTGTGAACAACAAGGCCAAGTGCAAGGTCCTGCACCTGGGTTGGGGCAATCTCAGACATGAATACAGACTGAGCAATGAGAGGATAGAGAGCATCCCAGTGGAAAAGGACTTGGGGGTGCTGATATGAATAAAGTCCAAATGTCCTTGGCTATGTGTATGTGGGAGCTGAAAAATGTGAAAGGTAAGTAAGACTTGAGAAAAAGAGTTTTGTTCTATGCTTAAGAAACCATAATACCAAAATTTAGGAACAAGATCAATTGGATAAATGAACAGCAATCTAGGTTTTGCAGAAAAATGAAAGCAGCTATTTTGGCTATTTCAAATAAGTTTATATAAAATAAAAGAGATGAAAGTTAACAAAAGTAAATATATAGCAGAGCCAGAAATTCTAGAACATTCATAAATCAGGCAGAGTATTCTGTATCACTGAATTTTTAGGTGTGCTGAAGAGTACAGATAGATTTTCATTAAGTAACATTAAAAAGATAAAAGATGATTTGTGGTAGTAACAGGTCACTTTTCTGCTTTAAAAAGTAGTCTGTAAAAATAATAATTAAAAAAATAAATAAATAAGTTCCTGATACTGTAAATAAGCTATATTGTAGGTGAAAGTTTGAAAACTAGGATGGAAGGCATCCCCTTTGGGCTTTAATTATATAATCAATGTTGTGATATATTTGACAACAGAGATGAAATGACTTTTAATGTGGCATTTGCTAAATTGTCAGATATTGTTATTGAAAGAACTAGTTCAAAATCATTAACTCTTTTATCAGTAGGAGATTGCATTTTAATATTGGCTGTATAACCGCGGGTAGCCCTTTATCTCTTTCCCTTACCAATATAATCTCTTAAAATCACATTTTCAGTTCCATGTGAAATTTAGTATTGATTTTAAATAGTTCAAATTAATTAATTCATGTAAATTAGAAAATAATTATGTTAAAACATTCTTTTAAAAGTACATGCTTCTCATACTTATTTCATTAAAAGAATATAGGAAGTCACTTCTGCAAAAAGCAAAAAAAATTAAATTTGATTATTATGTTTATTTTAAGAGCTAAACATTATTTTAATTTCACTGCTGGGTTATATTGTGTAGCAAGTCATCATTAAGTAATGCAGGAATAGGTGCAACATGAATATGCTGCATGTCTGGACTCAAGATCATCAGCTAATAATAAAATCCTGTAATTTTCAGTGACAATATTCCGCGTTGTACCTTTGCCAAGATAATTTTAATAGTTACAATATAAGTACAGAAAAAAAATAATAAAAAAATACATTGCATATTATAGAGCACAGAATGTACCCTTATTACAAATTCAGACCTAGAAGATTGGATAGGTGAAGCACTTAAGTACAATGAGTGATATAGAGTATATGTAATATAGAAAAAGAATAAACCTAACCATTTTTTCTCAATAAGATTTTTTTTTAATTAAGATTTTTTTAACATAAATGGCTTCCCATCTGAATACACCCAAGCTCTTCTATAAATTTAGCAGCTGAAATTAAGTAAGTTAATAAAGATTTTTATTATTTTTTTATTATTATTTATAGGTACTTATTTGTCGTTTACATACATTTAATTTTGCTGTAGGACAAGAATGTGCCATGCCATGCCCATATTAAAATATTTTCTATCTATTCTTTGTATTGTATAATTATTGATTTGTTTATTTTTTTATTCTGTTACCAAGACCAGTGCAGGTTCCTTACAACTTTGCTATTTGTAAAGTAATACAAGGGCATTAAGATAGGCCTCTGTTTTTATCCACTTAATGAAAGGCTCTTTTCTGATTTATAAATGACAAAAAATCAGAGAGCTTGGGGAGAAAGCAATCATTTCAGTTAATCAATGAATGTAGATCAAACACTTGCATATTTATCCAAAACTTACCAGAATTATCTAAACCCCATTATTAAATTATCTAATTATAAATTATCTAATTATCTAAATGGGTGACAGAATCAGAAAAAAACTCACATGGTTCTACATTTTGGATTTGAGTTGCAAACAGTGTTGATAACACACCAATATTTTAGTTGTTTCTTCAGAGTCTCTTTAGAGACGAGATCTTTTCTGTTTCTTACACTGCCCAAGAAGGGGGACTCAGCCAGAACAGCTGACGCTAACTGGACAAAAGAATATCCCATAATATTGTGCTTAACAGTAAGAGCTGGGAGAAAAAAAGAGGAGGGAGGGTGGACATTTACAGTTATGTAGTCTGTCTTCCCAAGAAATTGTTAGCTGTGTTGAAGCCCGAGATTCCTGGAAATGGCTTGCTAAATAGATTCCTTATTTTGCTTTGCTTGGGCATGCAGCTTTTGCTTTACCTATTAAACAGTCTTTATTTCAACCCATGAGTTTTCTCCCTTTGCCCTCCCGATTCTCTACCTCACAATACTGTGGGGAGTCTCTTATTGAATTTATATTAACAGATTAAGTCACTAAATGCTTTTTCCAGGATCTTACATGTCAATTATAATTAACTTTTATTTCACTTCAGGTGCCATTTTACTTGTACTAGGGAATTTGACTCTACATGTATGCCAAACATGTAGTTACTTCTTACTTTACCTTTTATTTAACAAATGCAATGAGTAAAAAATATTTTAGATAATTATTTAGATTAGCAGAGCTAACTGTGTTCACAACTCTGCAGCAGGTAGTCAGACATTTTGTTTAAACTACTTTAGAACAGACCAGAACTACTATTGCTTAGCAACACTTACCACAAGGCTATTCTGATGTATTGTTATTGAAGAGAAGAACAGGGGAAAATGTCTGGATACTGAAATCTGGATTCTCAAACATGAATTTTAAGTCTTGCAATTACATATTTGCATGACACATCTAAAGAACTAAGAACTTTTAAGCACCTGAAAATAAAGATGGTATTTTGATAGGTACTCGAAGAAAGTCATAGCTTACGTACTTAGTAAAAACAGGTTTTTAAATCCACCAATTTGTATTTGATATACACAAATACTTATCTAATTTTCTCATTAAAATAAAGGGAAATAAAATGGTATTAGGAAGATATTAAATTAGTGAGAATATATTCAATCCAAATAATCTAATGTTATGGTATAGAAACATACTCCGCTGTTTTTAGAATATTTTCTTTTGCAAGCACAATTTATTAAACCTCTTATGAGAATGCTTTCTAAACTACCTCTTTAGCTACTGGCTTTGTTAAGGTCGTGTCTTTCCCTGTCCTCTCTCGGTCTCCTTGTTTCATGTTCACCAAATAACCATACTTAATCACATTATCCTTGCCTTTCAGTTCTTAATGTTTTGGCCCATGCCCTACCTGCCAGGCCATTCTGCATCATTAACTACTTCATTTTTTTTTTGTTTTTCAACAGCAGATCCTAGCCTTTATCACCCTCTCTCAAATCTATTTTGTTCCTCTTGTCCTCAAAGAACATCTACTATATATATAGTTGTGGTGGTTTTACCGTGCTGGGCAGCTAAACCCCACAACCGCTCTCTCACTCCCCCTCCTTTAGATGAGGAGGGGGAGAAGTAAAGCAAAGAACAACTCACGGGTTGAGATAAGGATAATTTAATTAAAGGGAAATAATTTTAATAATTAAATAAAGACTACCATGAACTAAACAATTTAACTAAGGGGAAATAAAAAGGGAAAGGGGAAAAGGGAAAATAAAAAGAAGGGAGGAAAACAAACAAACAAAATAAATGAAGGCTATATGGAAGTGCAGAGGAAAGAAATTACTCTCTACTTCCCACAAATGAGCGATGATTGACCACATCCTTGAAGCAAGGCCTCAACGCACGCAGCCAGTGTTCGAGAGGAGGACCGACGTCTTCCAAACGAGAGCCCACCCCTCCCCTCTTCTTCCTGTTTCCACCTTTTATTGCTGAGTGTGACACCACATGGTATGGAATATCTCTTTGGTTGGTTTAGGTCAGCTGCCCTGGTGATGTTTCTCTCCTCACTTTTTGCCCACCCCCTAGGAGGGTTAGAGAAAGGCCCAACGCTGTGCCACTGCTGCTCAGCAGTAGACACAACACAGGTGTGATAACACTGCTGTTCCAGCTACAAGTACAGAGTACGGCACTGTATGGGCTGCTGCCGGGAAAGTTAACATCCTAGCCAGACCCAGTACAATAGTAGATATATAGCATATATATATAATAATAGCATATAGATATGCATATTTATATGTACTTATTATATATATACATATATATATATAATAATATATATATATATATATTATAAATATATTTATTATTATTTTCAGCAAAGAGTCAGACTCCCTCTAAAATGAATCCTTAAAATAGTGTGACATACAGAATTTGGTTTATTTAACACAACCTTATAACATATCAAAAGAAAGAATTATTATTCCATGTAACATAGAAGAAAACATCACAGACTTGAAGTGTCAAGGTTTCATGATCCTCAGTGAAGAAGAAACACCAGCAGAATGGAAAAAACATGCATTATGAAACTGTATTTGCAAAGGAGAGGCCTTGCAGAGAGATCTTGACAAATATGAAGGCTGGGCAATCACCAGAAATGCAAAGTTTAACAAGAGCAAGTGCTGGATTCTGTACTTGGGATGGGGCAACCCCCAGTACAGACTGGGGGACAAAAGGCTGGAAAGCAGTCCCATAGAAAGAAAACCGGAGGTTTTGGTCAATGGTCAGTTGAGCATGAGTCAACAGTGTGCCTTGGCAGCTCAGAGGGCCAACTGTACCCTGGGGTGCATCAGGCACAGCATGGCTAGCTGATTGCGAGAAGGGTGTCCTACTCTGCTCTGCTCTGGTGCAGCCTCACCTCATTCAACGTCTGCATTTTGGGGAACCACAGTATAAGAAGGACATCAAACTATTAGAGAGTGGCCAAACAAAGACTACAAAGAGGACTAAGGGTCTAGAGGGGAATATGTATGAGGAGTGGATGAAGGCACTTGGATTGTTAGCTCAGAGCAGAAAAGACTGAGGGGAGGCCTCATGGCAGCCTGAAGCTTCCTCATGAGGGGAGTAGAGGGGCAGGTGCTGAGCTCTGCTCTCTGGGGACACGACAGGACCCAAGGGAATGGCATGGAGCTGTGACAGAGGCAGTTCAGGCTAAATGTCAGGAAAAGTTTCTTCACTGAGAGAGTGGTTGGGCACTTGGAACAGGCTCCCTGGGAAAGCGGTCATGGCAGGTTTGCTGGAAATCAAGAAGAGTTTGGACAATGGCCTCAGACTTGTGGTCTGACTTGGAGGGTGGTCCTGTGCGGAGCCAGGAGTTGGACTCAACAGTCCTTCTGGGTCTCTTCCAACTCAGGATATTCTATGATCCTATGAATCTCTGATTCTATGAGAACTGATGTGTTATATCACTTGTTCAAATGTTTAAGGATGTGTCCATTCCTTTAAGAAATAATACTAAAAGTGCAAACAAACTATTCCCCCGCTGAAAGAAAAGATAACATTCATAATAAAATACCGAGATTAAATTGCAGCTTTTCATTGATCACAATTACAGCTTTTCATTGATCACACAGGTGTAAAAGAAGCATATAGCAAGTGGAAACTATATGAAGTGGCTAAGGGGAAACAAAAATGCATCATGACCATATAGAAGGAAAATAAGAAAGACTAAGGCACATGTTAACATGAAGCTAATTAACATGCAGGACATGGATAAGAAAATATCAAAAAATAATCACACAAGGAATAACAGGAACTAAAAAGGAAAATGTTGTCTGTTGTTCAGTAGAGAGCAAAGGCTACGAGCTGATGACACCAGGAAGGGTAAATTAATTAACGTCTTGTTTGCACAAGTAGTTGATATAGTTAGCATTAGTATCATATATATAAGGCTCTCATCTTTCAATAGGTTAGAAAGAAAATGTATGTAGAAACAATCCACTGCAAAAAGTACAGAATGGAAAACAGGATGGGAAATGGTAGTTCTGCAGAATAAGATTGAAGATCTTTAAGCTTACAAGCCAGAAATGCAAGGAGGATTTATAATACATAATACATAAAAGATAGATATGTTAAAGAATTTAAAAATAAATAAATAAATAATCAAACATCGTGTCTCAACTGCAGGAATAATAAAAAAAAAATGTTTAAACTTTAAGAAAAGACTATTATAAAGTAAGGATGAATGAGTCGAATAGTTTGAGAAATCCATGGAATCACTGATCGTGGTGCCAGATGGCTTTATGAACAAGCAAGACATCCCTCTGCAAATAATGATATAAATATGGTGGATGCTGACCCAGGATAGACTATTGCAGGTTTGTAATTCTGTGTCTTTAATTTACTGTGATACAAAAGATGTGAGGAATTCTTCACTCATGCTCAATAACTACTTGAGATGCTGTGGTCAGTTTATAAGATTAATTCTTTCCCTGGCCTTGAAATTCATGTACATTAAAAGATTTATATACATATATATATATGTATATATATGTGTGTATATATATATACAGTATATATACAGTTTATCGTTTAGATTTTGTTATGCAGCACACTGTATATATATATACATATATATAATATGTATATTATATATATATTCTATGTAATATATATAATATATATTATATATTATATAGAATATATATATATATACATAATATATACATATATATTATATATGTGTATATATATATATACAGTGTGCTGCATAACAAAATCTAAATGATAAATGCATTTTGCTGCATCCACTTTTCCAGAAAAATGTTTTGTGCAGCATGTGTAACATCTTTGGTCTCTTCCTTCATGTGTCACAGGAATGAAAGTAAAAGCATTTGTACATTAATGAATAAATAAATAATTATGAACTGCTATTTTATCTAGTGATAGTGAAAAAACATTGTGAATGTCACAGAGGTAAGAAAACAGTGAAGATCCCTTATTGCAGAGGGATTGCAAGGAATTGCACAAGCTTTGTGTTTATCTTGTATCCAGGGAAGAATAAAATAGTGCTGTATCAGGGTCCCTTTTAATACACTAACATCCAAAGTTCTGGATCTTAGCTTTAACTTTAAGAAATGTTTTCTTTCCGAAAAGTTTTCTGAGTGAAAGCCCCAAGAGCAAAGCTTTCCTTTCCTCTTGCCTTCTTTGAAACAACTACATTTGATTCATGCTATTCTTAAATACAGAACTGAGCTGCACAACGTAACCAACCAAAATTATTTTAGAAAAGATTCTAGCATTGGGGATTATCTTCAAATGTGTTTTGCTTTTAGTAACTCATACATTTTACAAGACGCTATTGTTTGTGGAGTCTGTTTGCATACCAGAAGGACTAATATTCCTTAAAGCTATTCCATTTCCAGCTGGTATTTCTCTTTCTGAATCTTATTTTTACATGTATATTGTCACTATTGTACCTTAGGTGAAATTGCTATTCTATCATGATTATAGTCACTAGGTAAAATACGACTATACTGAGTATTTTTGATGAGGTCAAGGGGGAAGAATGAAGAGATGCATCCAAAGGAATGCAAAGTAACAATTTTAAATCAACCAACTTGGAAAGTTCTTTTTTTTTTTTTTTTTTTTTTTTACAGTCTGGAAAGAGTAAGCTCAAGGCACATATTTTTAATTTATAAAATTCATTGTGGCAGAGACACATTCAACATGACTTCTCTCCTGACACCAAGTAATCTCCAGGTGTTCAACTCCCTTCAAACTACAACTGTGAGTTTGCCTGAGTATGCTGTGTGCCCCAGGCTTGGAAATATCTGAGTGAATTTGGTATCCTATAGAGGTGAGCTAGCACATCAAGTTAACTGTAAGGTTTCAGTATTTAATTGTGCCTGACTTGTCTTTGCTTAGTCACTTCCCATGCCTACAGCCTTCTCTTCAGTCCTCCAAAGCTGACAGATATACCTATGTGTTTTTTCAGTCTGTATTTTAAGAAAGAGGGAAAAAAATAATAATAATAATAAAAAAATCAATACCTGTATTCTAATATTCTTAAAAGGCAAGAATTGGAAA
The DNA here is from genome assembly GCF_047663525.1 of Anas platyrhynchos. Taxonomy (NCBI): domain Eukaryota; kingdom Metazoa; phylum Chordata; class Aves; order Anseriformes; family Anatidae; genus Anas; species Anas platyrhynchos. The sequence goes on along the minus strand of NC_092588.1, from coordinate 87,042,665 downwards.
TGCTACAGAAATTATGTAGCACATTTTCTGCCTACAGATAAGAGAATTGTATAAACAGCTTCCCATCACATAGAGGTACCTCTTATGCAGTGAGACTACACCGATGTACAACAGAGTTGATCAGTTGCCCTTTTTCAATGAATGAATATAAGGGAAGTACTGCACAGAAGGCTTAGTGGTTCAGTGCTTTCACTGCTGACACAACAGAGGAAAAGAAAAGAAAAAAAAAAGAAAGAAAGAAAAAGGTGCTCTGGTCTTGACACAACAGAAATGAACATCCAGATTGAAGCTCTGTTAAGTGCTAAATAAAAATAACGTACTACATATTCCTTCACAGGAAAATAACCTGGGTGTTCATCTGTAGTCTAATGATTTGGTTTTTGAGGAAGTGAGAACCCTCAAATACAACTCTGTTCAGCTGGGCAGCACATCAGAGTGATATGGCTAAAGCATGTCAACATCTTTAAAGAGCAGCAGGCAATTGATATGGTGAGCATCACGTATCTGACTGCTTTTGGTTTTTGAACTGATGAGGTGTCACTCACATTAGCAGTTGACTGCTAACCAGGACTCCAGAATTAGGTCTAGAAGGAACTATACCATTTTGCCATGCTCCCAAGTTCATTTAAAAAATGGCCACAGACACCACCAATAAGAAATAAAAGAGACACAACTGAAGACTAATATTTGGTTGCATAGTGACACTGAGATTCTGAGACTCTGAAACAACTCCTAAAAGTTGCTTAAATCTTTGATGAATGCCCAATTTCACTTTCTGACCTCCTTGCTAGGATATTTTTTAACCCTAATACTAGTTAAAGGTACAATAACTACCCAAAATATATAAATAAATAAAATTCAGATTTACCATGCTTAAATGCAGTAAAAACTATCATTTGGTAGTTTTGCATTAACATATTCCAGATTTGGCACAATTGTCTACTATAGACTTGAACCAGTGCCTAAATTAAACTAACTGGACACTTGCTGCAACCACAGTGGACTACTGTGGGCAATTTTGGTTGAGTTCCCAAGGATATGATTACTTCATCACTTAGACTGAGGGCTAAATGTGCTCTGAAGATTTTACTTAGTAAATTTACTGACCAAATGTACTCTAAATCTTAAGCCCGAACACCATTTGCATTTCAGCCTGATTCAGGGAACTTCATTCAAGTTATAAATGTGAAATATAACTTAGAAGAATTTCATAAGTAGTAATTTATTTTCCCTCCCTTCTATGTTTTCTTTCTCCATCACCCAGAATATGGCTGTTGTTTTTATTCCCTTGCTTCTTCTTTGTGCCCTATTCTTACCAAATTCCATCTAAAAACATTGATAACAGAATTTGCTGCCATCTAGGCAGACATAGATTTCTAATGCTCTGCTACTTCTTTGCTACTCGACCCAGTGTGTCACTCTGTTAGAAACTTTAAAAAGAAAAAAAAAAAAAAAAGTAAAGAGTATGTTTGTGTTCCCGCTGGTTCCCACTGCAAGCCCTTCCCTATACTATCGACCACAAAAGAATGATAGCACTCATTATTGACAAGAAGAAGATGAGTTGATAACACATAGCATCTGGCTGACAGATGAAGAAATTCATAAAGGTGTGTAAGGATGAATGTGAACAGCAGTAGTGTATGCAGAACTGGGATTCCCTACAGCATCATCTTACTCTATGGATATTTTCAGAGGAAGTAAGCAAGTAATGCCTTGCTATCCTGACTTTTTTATGTCACATTAAAAACATCCACAATAAGGAGGTATGGAAGGAAAACAAAGGGATGATAAAAGATTGAGTAGGTATCACTGCCTTATGTCTTCTGTCTTAGGAGATGTCCTTAAAATGCAGCTCACAGTACACTTCAGGTTTACACATTTCTTTTACTTTGTAAATGGTGGCAAGTGTGAAGATTGCTCTCTCTATATAGCCACTTTATTTTTGGTCCCTCATATGTAGTTAATTGAATATCAAATGTATCGGTTTTCTTTGGTTTTGGAGGAAAAACTCCATACCATTTTTATAATTCAATTTTATCCCCTTCTTTTGCAGTTGCCTCAGTAACTCATCATTTCTGGTTTCTTTCCCTTTCTGTGTATCTGTTATGATATGATATGATATGTTACCAACTTTTCTTTTTGTCATTTGTGCTTTATTTATCAATGTCTTCAAATTTATAAAATTCTGTCTCTTGAGCTGTTATCTGTGTAATGTTTACTGTCCAGTTTTAATAGGAATGGAAATAGTGGCTTTCCTAGAAGGTCTAACTAAAGAACTACAAATGATAAAATATCACTCACAATCTTTTGATTAATGATACATTAACAAAAACTAGCTGTTAATAGTTTAATACACTAAAAATTGAAACGATGTGAGGGGATTTAAAAAGGTGTGGTTAAAGAATTTAACACTTTTTCCTCTCAATTCCGAGAACGTTCTACTGTGGCTGCCCAGGACTTGCTGAACCAGGGAATGGTATGCCCAGAGAATAGCATGTGGGTTGTTCAGAAGTGCACACTGTATGTAAATTATCTGAATTTCTACCACAGAGAACAGAACCAGGAGCCCTCTGCTCCTTCGAGTACATCTCACACATTAAAAGCATATAGCCGAGCAGACATACCTCTGAGAGTAGGACATCAAAAATTTCCTACTATCCCTATAGTAGGCTTGCAAGTCGTAAACTGGTTAACTATGGTCTAACAGCAGTCTGTGCTTGTTACTTTCCATCCTGTGATTGCTACCCATTCCTGTAACACTGATGAGCCCCCTTGATACTGACATTGATATATCTGTGCAATTTCTTAGGTTAGATAGATCTGCTTCTTGACACAGAAATTCTGTGTGATCATGTGCCTGAAGAAATAGCATATTCCACTACTTCAAGCCAGCTTTTCTGGCCAAGAAATTCCACTACTGTTGCTACCAGAAACAATGGGAGTTCACATCTCAGGAAACTCGCCATATAAACTTTTGCTTACAGAGCAGGAAGGAGCATGCCGAATTTGTTAATATTCACCTTGACTAGCATCCAGAGGTTCTGCAGCAACCAAAGCCTCTCACACTTCATTCCCAATTCCTTCACACTGCTATGACCATTGTTAATTGATCAGTGCATTTTTACAGGAACTCATGACAGCAGGCCCAAATGACTTGTGAATTTGGAATTTCAGAGGACAGGGAAGTATCAAGTACAAATTCACTCCTAGAAAGCTTCCACCTCAAATGTGCACACAACCACACCAGAAAAATAGGACTCCAAACTGGACACCTTTGATAAAGGATATGGGTGTAACAGAAATAGGAAAATAGGGAAATGTCTGGTTTTGAGATTTTTTTCAGGTGAATTTGGGAACATAAAACTGTTGGAATAGATAAGCTTTGTTTAGGGTCACTGTTAATCCCTGTTTGGTAATCAGTTGTGTTTGAAGTAGAGTTGTTTGAATTAAAATGTATCACAGAATCACAGAATCATCTAGGTTGGAAGAGACCTCCAAGATCACCAAGTCCAACCTCTGACCTAATGGTAACAAGTCCTCCACTAAAACATATCACTAAGCTCAACATCTAAATGTCTTTTAAAGACCTCCAGGGATGGTGACTCAACCACTTCCCTGAGCAGCTTATTCCAATGCCTAACAACCCTTCGGTAAAGAAGTTCTTTCTAATATCCACCCTAAACATCCCCTGGCACAACTTTAGCCCATTCCCCCTCGTCCTGTCACTAGGCACATGGGAGAATAGACTAACTACAGCCTCCTTTAAGGTATTCATTCCTAGCCTTCTCTGACCCTTAAAGAGCCTGAGTTCTGGAGAAAATTTTGTGAAAGTATCATTCTTTTTTAGTGCATCTTAAACTTTTATTAGTAGGGAGGCACTCATGACAACTTTATGAAAGCAAAGTAATTCTTGTGTTATAACAACTAGGTATGCATCTATGCTTTCTGCAGTGCCAGCATTAGTTGAAGGGATGAAAGACTTGAGATGTGCAATGTTTTTCCCCAGAAAAGCATGCACAAATGTAAAAAGGCAAAAAACAAGATGTATTTAACCAATTAGGTTATCTAAAAAGCATTATTGACCGTAACTACAACTCCTCCTCTATACACACTCTGGTTTTAAATCACAACTTTTTTTACAAATAATTTTGAGATAGGTGTATATCAAATAAGGTTGCATTTAGCTCTATATGCATACCAGCAGCAGGAAATTATTTAGGTTAACTGACCTAATAATTATTTGCAAAAATTTTACTCATTAATTTGGAATACAAAGTCCCTGAAGTGATCTGCTGGGGTTTAAGCCAAGTATAGACTCATTAGCATTTGTCATGACTCTCAAAAAATGAAGGCAATAGGTAAAAAAAAAAAAAGTTTAAAAATAAAAAAGTTTTTCAGCCATGTGTTGGTCTTCTTCTGTCAAATTATTAATAATTCTCTGCATTCTCCTTCCTTTCATCCCTGTCTGTCTCTTCAATAAATCTCTAAATCTGGTAACTGGCGATTATTTCCATGGGAAGTCTAGTGATGACAGAAATTTGTTACAAAATCACCTAGGGCTCCTGCACTACCAGAAAAATTAACAGTATGTAATTATTATTATTTCCAGCAGAATTGCTGAAAAAAAATTGTAAATTTTCTGCCAAAAATTTGATTATTTCCCATGCATATGCAACTGCCGTTGTTATAGATGTCTTCATATTGTAGCTTTAGAGATAAAAGAAAAACAGAAGGTGCTGGCTTTTAATTTTTTTTATTATATACAAAAGACAGGAAGAAAACCCTGATACAATAGCAGTGTGATACTCCTGACAATGATGGAGGACACTAAATTGGTCTCTTTGATAAGCAATATTTGGATATTCTCATATATTCTCTTTCATGTATCTGTAAGGAACATCTTTCAAGTGATACAATGCATATACACAATACATTCATAGAAACCATAATATGCTTAATACAACTTAAAACTCATAGAACATCCGGCATTACAGTGGAAATTGTTTCTAAGAGAGTGGAAACAAGCAAACAAACAAAAACTTATTTATCTGAAAAGAGAACATTTGTGTAGAATATTCACCTACCAGCTGTTCTGGTGGTGAAACGATGGAGTGGTATGGAGTAGATAAAATTAATAAATATATTGGTAGAAATGTAAAAAAAAAAAAAAAAAAAAAAAAAAAAAAAAAGACTAGAAAGAGCTACAACAAAATCAAAGGTTTATTTTAATAATATTGTTTATGTTAAGAGTGGTATTTCAGATTTTTATTTTGCTTTGTTTGTTTTGTCAATTTGAAGCAATTATGTGCCTGTTGAGATGTAGCTGTCTTATTTGTTTAAGCTAACTAGATGTCATTAGACAATGTCAGACAGGAATGATGATGCTTCAGTTCTGACACTGTAGCAAAAGAGATTATCATCTGTATCTAAGTAATAGTTGTACATCTTTTTATTTTAAAATTTTGATTTTTTGTAACTGATTCTTCACAACAAACAAACAAATAAATAAATAAATAGAGTTGCTTGAAAAGCTGCAGACTTATCACCAGATACAGCATTTTCATTAACCAAAAAAGTTACACAGTTTGATAGACAGTTTATCAAGTGGCATGACACCTAGAAACACATAGAAAAGCTAAAGTTCCACATAATTTATTTTCTAAAATTGCTTGGTCCACCCAGCTACTTTTTAAGTCCTTTCTTTCTTTCTTTCTTTCTTTCTTTCTTTCTTTCTTTCTTTCTTTCTTTCTTTCTTTCTTTCTTTCTTTCTTTCTTTCTTTCTTTCTTTCTTTCTTTCTTTCTTTCTTTCTTTCTTTCTTTCTTTCTTTCTTTCTTTCTTTCTTTCTTTCTTTCTTTCTTTCTTTCTTTCTTTCTTTCTTTTTCTTCCTTCCTTCCTTCCTTCCTTCCTTCCTTCCTTCCTTCCTTCCTTCCTTCCTTCCTTCCTTCCTTCCTTCCTTCCTTCCTTCCTTCCTTCCTTCCTTCCTTCCTTCCTTCCTTCTCTTCCTTTTTAAAATATTTTTTCCAGATTTGATTCATGAATAAAGACGCACTGATATAATAGAGAATTCAGTCACTACACTATCATTTAAACCTATATTTGTGAAAATTATTTTGTTAGCCTTTTACAAATTTCCTAAATAGTCTCACATCTAACCAGCATTAGGTGCCTTTTCTATTTGTCTTTCTATTTTATTTCTATTTGTCTAGGGTCTTAAAGCAACTATACTAATGCAGGCAGACCTGCATTAAAGATATCTGGCACTGGATAGACTATCTACAAAACCTGACACAAAACCTGACACAGTTCTATGACAGAATATCTACTGTTTCTTCAATAGATTCTAACTTCTGCGTTGAAGGAATGTATTTTCATTTTAATATAAACCATCATCTCCATTTTAAATTATTAAACAAAAATAGTAATTAATTCAAGTTTAGATTTATGTCATTACTGCTGAAAAGTTTGTGAAGAATCAGAGAAAATTTAATAATGAAATGCTTTGAATCCGGTGAAAAATTCTTAGTGAAATGGTTTTTGAAAATGGAAATGCTTCACCTGAATCTAAGATGTATGAGTCATCGTTGCTCCAACAGTAGGAAGATGTAAGAATCAGAAATTCTTAAGGCTTGAATAAATTTTGATTAATGATATTGATCTTTTCCGGTTCTGATATTTAAGAACATTTCAGTAGAAAACACTTCAGTTTACACAGAAGGGTTTATATCAGTTTATTTTTAGTTTACTAGAAGAGCAAAGGTCTCCAAACATTAAAGTAGTAGATAATAAAAAAGTGCATTCTGCAGCCACAATAATGTTCAGAAATAGTAGTCATTTTGGATTCATAGTCTCTGTGTTCCAAGTGTATGAAATATTAATATTATGTAGCAGAATAGTATTCACCTGAGTGGTATATAATCAGCTTTACTTTCTGCCATAAACTTTGTATGAAATCACAATGCTGCTTCTTAAAATAAACAAATAAATAAATGAAAGTAAAAGAATATATAAGCACGCTGCAACTTTTCCATAACTATGGAGAAAAACGGGTTTTGTACAAAGGTCAGAAAGCTTAGAGGCCTCTCTGAGACTTGACTGCAGAAAGTGCATCAGCACCTGGGGACACATCAGCACCTAAGCATTGATACTTGTATTCATATAGCTCATGAGCATCTCACATAGCAAGGAGTTAGTCAGTTTTCAGAAAAATGCTGCAGATTTAAATTTTCAACATTGTTGCTATGAAAGGGATATCATTTTGTTATACTTTTGAGTTTGAGCCTCTACTTTCTGCAGAGATGTCTCAAAATGTCCACTGCCCTGCCTAGAGCCTGCTAACCCTTCCTTCTTTGGCATCCTAAGCAAATATGGCTTGGTTGCCACCTATCTGCCAACAGACCCTCTGTCATCATTTTATTGTCCACCTCTCATCACTCCAGAAGCATTAAGAAAAGAACATTTTTTAACTGAAAGAAACATGCAGCATGTGCTACAACATCATGAAATGTGCAGTGGAAAACAGTTCTAAGCAGAACCTTTTACAATGTACTACAACGTAAATACCAGTTCTTGTGCTATCCCACTGAAGATGAGAGAAGCCTTCTTTAATAGAAGAAAACAGCATGTGTCATGGGATTGCATCCAAGAAGTATGGCAGTCCACCCTTTCCAATTTTCTCTGAAAATTATATTTCCAAATCCTTTATGAAAAAGTTGTGTACAATTTTTTTTTCTCTCATCCAACAGTCCATCTTGTCTAGGAGCAGTATGGTGAACTGCAAGTATCCCACTGACATTGAAAAATACACCAGAGTGGCCACAGTAGAATACATGTAATACAAAGTAAAAATAAATTATGTTGGGACATTTACGGAATGTGTGGAAGTTGTCAGTTTTCCATTTTGATCCTCCCTTCCCCCCCCCTCCCCCCCCCCCAGTAATATCAGAATGGGATAATGGGATAGCATCTGGGCAGAAGTTTGTTATCAAAGACATCCAGGGACCTGAGATTTTAAGCACTAAATATTAAAATAGTAAATTAGGGAAGAAGGGGAGATTAGTTTATGGAGGGATTACTCAGAGCAACCACCAGAAAACAGGAATAAACAATCCAAAATGCAACTAAGCCACTCTAGATCAAACTTAGCTACACAGTTATTCACAAATAAATGTCATCTGGAAAAGGTATTTTATGCTGCCTTTTGCTCAGAGCAATAAATTGCAAAACAATTTATTTAGCTAGTCAACCTGCAGCAAGCTTTTTTTTTTCCTTTTTTTTTTCCTTTTTTTTTTTTTTTCCATATCTCTACTGTCTAATCTTCTAAAGGATGATTGTGATTATGATTAATAATATTAGTTTTGGGATGCATCTGGTTTGTTCTGGATTACGCCTAAAGGTGATATATAAATTTGCAAATTAATCTTTGTGACTCAATACCTCCTTTATCATTTTCCATGCATCTTTTGCCTATCATAAATTGCTAACACTGATCTTTTCCTTAATCCCTTTCAAACACTATTTCATTTGTCTATAAAAATGAGACCTAACTGCTATACTGGAAAAGGACTAACATGAGAGTTATCCCCACTGAACTCAAAAAATTGGACTACATGGAAAAGGACAAGTAGAGTTTTTTCTGCCTTCTTCCTATATCTTCTTGCAAATGCAATGAAATTCCTCTCTCTTAAAAATTAGCATAGTATATATAGTGCAAAACTGGGTCCCACTTTCGCAGATCATACCTTCCGCCTAAATAAGCCTCTATGAGCCTGATTTATGAAACCTCTCTTCATAGAGAGGTTTATTTGAATATGCGAGTACAAGCTTTTAAGTTTTATAGGCACTATAACACCCACCCAAATTCGTGAAATGCAGAGAAAAATTGAGGAAAATCTAATGAAAACTGTTATAGATGTAAAAATATGGTACCAAACAAAACAAAGATCTCAATGCAGATAGCACTGTTAAATTCAATGGATCTTTGATGCTTTAGAATTGGACTGTTCATTCACTGTAAAGCCATTTTCTGAGTTACAGAAAAAAAAAGAATAAAGAGAAGAGAAGAGAAGAGAAGAGAAGAGAAGAGAAGAGAAGAGAAGAGAAGAGAAGAGAAGAGAAGAGAAGAGAAGAGAAGAGAAGAGAAGAGAAGAGAAGAGAAGAGAAGAGAAGAGAAGAGAAGAGAAGAGAAGAGAAGAGAAGAGAAGAGAAGAGAAGAGAAGAGAAGAGAAGAGAAGAGAAGAGAAGAGAAGAGAAGAGAAGAGAAGAGAAGAGAAGAGAAGAGAAGAGAAGAGAAGAGAAGAGAAGAGAAGAGAAGAGAAGAGAAGAGAAGAGAAGAGAAGAGAAGAGAAGAGAAGAGAAGAGAAGAGAAGAGAAGAGAAGAGAAGAGAAGAGAAGAGAAGAGAAAAGAGAAGAGAAGAGAAGAGAAGAGAAGAGAAGAGAAGAGAAGAGAAGAGAAGAGAAGAGAAGAGAAGAGAAGAGAAGAGAAGAGAAGAGAAGAGAAGAGAAGAGAAGAGAAGAGAAGAGAAGAGAAGAGAAGAGAAGAGAAGAGAAGAGAAGAGAAGAGAAGAGAAGAGAAGAGAAGAGAAGAGAAGAGAAGAGAAGAATACTAATTGGTTTCTCTACTTTAGCTTATCCTATGGATCATATTTGACTTGAAATGGTTACCTCTTTCAGTCAAAGCTTGGTCAGAGATTCAAAGCGTTTGAGTTTTCTGTAACTTTCTCACTCTTTTCTTCACAGTATACTAAAGGAGCACATCTCTCAAACTCCTTAAATATTTGTTTGGCTCAGAAATGATTATAGTCATGACAGCATACAGAAGTCTTCTGGGATTTGGTACTACTGCCATCTGCCTCCTTTAAAGTAAGAATGTTTTTTTTCGTTTAAAAAAAAAAAAAAAAAAAAAAAAAACAAGAAAAAACGAGATTGTTCGTTTACGCAAGGCATTGCAGTAATCCAATTTGGGATAAATATTCAGAGAAGGCAGCTAATATGATATGACTATTTCATTCACAGATTTTGAGTGAAGTGACAAGTATTTTTAAGAAGTAAATAGTGGAATGATTGTCTGTCATGAAACAGAAACAGTCCCTTTTCCCGAGAAAGGGAATACCCAGAAGTTACTCAACAAACAAATTTAAGCCATGGGAATCACAATAGCAATCTGTATAAATCTGAGGAATAACTAAAACATAATAGATAGACTGACAAAAAAACAACCATGTAGGAATTGTTTACAGTTTTGGTTGTTGAAAACTAAAAAGAATACAGAAGGAGATATATATGACAATCAGAATATCAGAATAATATCAGAAGACATTAAGTCAACAACTTTTCTACAGGGTGCTGGACATGATCAAGTTTAAAATCTCAGAAAGGTCTCCACATTTCAAAGGTAATACATTGTCAATAAGTGATATTTATAACTTGAATTTTAACTTTGTTAAATCAGGCAGTCAACTTCACTAATACAATACAATACAATACAATACAATACAAAGAACTAAGCTAAACTATTGGGTTGTCTGGCCACTTAGATATTACCTGATACAGTTCACATAAAGTAACAAGACTCACATAGCTCATGCAAGAGAGGTCTTGAATTCTGCAGAAGAGTAAATTGAATTAAAAAACTGTTTTAACAGATTTAGGCAGCTGTGTTAAATGGTCAAAAAGTCATATATTATCCTGTAGACTATTGAGGTTGTTCTGAAAGTATTACAAAATGGGAATATATAAGCATTGCCTTTTATTTGTATAGAAACTAATATCTATTCCAGTGATGGGGCTTAGGCTAATACAACAAGTTTGTAAATAAGGAATATGCATGGCAGAAATTTCTGTTTACTGTGTGTGGATAGCAGAAAAGGCAGCTGCTAATTCATTTCAAAGCTCCATTTTCACTTTGAATCTCTATGTCTTGAAGTCTAGGGGTTCTTTTTTAATTACTTTGTTTGTTCTCTTTTGCATGTTTGAGGATTTTTTTTTTTATTTAGTAGTAGTATTAGTAGTATTTTTGCTATTACAAAGTTCCTGAGTTGTACCAAATTCCTGTCCAGTAGATGAGCTAAGACTTGCAGTCCCCTCAAACAGTACTTCATTATTTTTTTTTTGGTCCATTTATGACATTTACTTGTACTATGGTTTTATATGTGAAGAAGGAACATTTCAGTGTTTGGGGCATTAGTCTGGAATATGGGGAATTAGCATTCCGTTTCTTTCTTCATCCTGTTACCATCTAAATCAAAACAGTTGGTTTTCCTGTGACATAGGGGATTAAAATTATAAACTGATACAATGTTCTTCTCCTACCTTATTTAAGTGGCTCAAAGAACGATGTTATATTGTGAGCATAACTCATCATCAAATAGCAAACATCTGATATTTCAGAAGAAACTTCTGATTGCCTGAAAAACTTTACCTTCTGTAAGGGAAAATGCAGACATCCCTTACAACCCCTCCCTTCTCCTCTCCTTCTTCCCCAGATATTAAGGGAGGTAGTTGAGGGAATTTAATGTGAGAAGAGAAGAGAAAAACGGTGGACCAAAAAGTTAATATAGAAAAACATCACTTTTTTGTCATTTAGTGCAAAAACTAATATACAAAAACAGTTAAAAAAACAGTTATAAGATGTGCTCATAGATTTCTTATGCATATTTTCAAGCAAGCTAATGATTCAAATATATTTATATATATTACCCACTTTATTTCAGATTTTCTGAAATAATAAAAAAACAACAAAACATCAGTAGCTATTTGAGTAGAAGTCATACACACAAATTTACAGGTACAAGAAAGCAAACTTTCCTGAGAGAGTAAGGTGGAAATCATCTCCCAGTCTGACTTCACTCTGAACACAATTTATGTATATGATTTGTCTTTAACAGACAAACAAGACAGGAAATGCCACTTGCGTTTCTGTTTTGTTGAATCACTTTATTTTATGATTGAGAAACACAATAGCATATCATTCATGTATAATATTTTTGTTCTGTACATTTCAGACAATAGTGCACTTTTAAATCAAAATAATTAAGTGGTACTACTAGAACTTATTGCAGGTTAGATCCCAGTCTCAAAAAATAAAATAAAATAAAAAAATAATAATAATAATGTAGGTGCCATCACCAAGTAAGACTGCTCCTTTATTCCTACTGTCAGATTGAGGTGTTCATCAGTCAATTGGAAAGAATAAGAAGTGACCTGACAGAACATAGGAACTCTGCAATATAGCTACACATTTTGTGTGTTGCTAAAAGTCATAAAACTTGGATTCGATCAGCAGTCTAGCAGCCTGTTAGCTGTTATCGCTATTCTTGCGTGAGTTCATTTTTTTTTCTAAATATTACCTAATTCTATTGACTGAAAATGAAATCCACAAAACAATATTTCTTGTTTTTACTCCTTATGACAGTTCAGCACTTGTATTGTTGGCATTTTCTATACAGGAAGCTGAACAATGGCTCAGAGTGAAATGGAACACTCTCTGGGACTACACATAGCTGTATTTTTGCCAACCAGGTATTTCTGCACCTCGTATTAAGACGACGGATTTCATATGTGCTTTTCTCAATTGTTCAATTCACATATTAAATATTTGCTTATGTTTTGTATGTTTCTAGACAAGCCTAAATATTAAAAAATAAAAAGCTATTTCTTCACTCAGAGGGTGGCTGGTTGGATGAGGCCCTGGGCAACTTGATCTAGTGGCATCTCTGGTGCAGGGTGGCATCCCTGCCCATGGTGGGGGAGCGGAACTGGGTGATCTTTAAAGTCCCTTCCAACCCAAGTCATTCCATGATTCTATGATTTCCTACATTCATTTCTGAAAGCTCTAAATAAAATACCACATTAAGAAAACTGACATCCCAACATGTTTTCTCACTGGGAAAGATACTTGAAGTATCCCTTCCCTCTGCATGCAGATGATTCATTTCAACCTTTAGAGAATCATCCCCTCAGCAGCTGATTATCAGGCTCAAATTAAACTTTCTGCTCTTTTCTGCTCACTTAAGGCCACTCAGCTATGCATTTCTGATGCAAGCATCTGGAAATCCCAAGCATGCCATTTCACTAAGTCTGTCTGAACCACCAGTTGTGTCTGATTAATTCACTCCTGTATTGGCAGTGCACAGGTTTAGAAGAATCATAAAATCACAGAATGGTTTCAGTTGGAAGGAACCTTAAAGATCATCTAATTCAATTCCCCTGCCATATGTAAGGACACCACATAGATACATTTCCTGAGTTCACAAAAATCCAATGGCTCTTTGGAAAGCACATGGGCTGTTTGGGTATCTTGTTCTCTTATATAAAAAGCCACAAAGAAACACTGGTGTTCAAGTACCCATGTTTACTGAACAACCTCAAACTACATATTTCCATTGGTTCATTTGGGTTCTGGCAGCTTTGAAAATCTGTTGAATGCACTTGGATCATCCCAACATGTTTCAAGGTTTTCTAATTGATTCTCTAATTATGGTCAGCCAGGGCGTAGACTACATTTGTGGACAGCCTTGACAAAGAACATGGTGATTTTCTGATGTATAAAACAGCATTGCCCAGCTTTTCATCAGGATTTGAGCCGCACTCTCCTGGATTACAGGTTCCATCAGTCATTTCACAATGGGTCTGCCACATAACCAAACTGCAGAAATTCCCATCTCGTCTGTTCATTCATTCATCCGTTCATTCATTCACTAAAAAAAATAAAAATAAATAACAATAATTATGAATCCTATGAAAATATAGTTGACTTTTTTCTGTCTTCTGAACACTGATAAATAAATAACACTGCTAATAAGCACAAATAACATGTACCAATATATCCTCTCTGTAGAATATAAGAACAAAATTTTTCAAATTGCAAGGTAATTTGCAAGGTAATTGCAAATTGAAAGGTAATTGCAAAATTACCTTTCAAATTCAAATTTTTCAAATTAAGCCTGCTGAAGTACAAAAAGAGTGAATGATATGACAAAATATCCATCATAAATTACAGATTTAAATCCAAGAATAAAACAAAATTTGCTGGTTTGAGCTTCTTGGACTTCTTAAAAAAGTATCTCATTCAGTATATTCCAGTTTCAAGCAAATAGAACCCACATTATATATGGATATAGATCCTAAAACCAAATTAAAAATAGAGTTTAAGTGATGGTATGTTTGATCATATGATCTCTCAAATATGCTGCCTAATTACAACAAATCCACAGAAAGGTAACTCTGAAAGGCATCCATTTTGTATTAGGTTTTTGTGAACAAACAAGCCAAAAAGGAAAGCCCCACACTGAGAAAAAGTCTGCTTTGGGGATTTAGCCCTGATTATATGTCAAGCAATCCACAGAGGGTTCATCCTTGAAACACAAATCCAGAGGGGAGAATGATGTTCCCTCTAGCCCAATTACCTTCTTAACCATTTGCTAACCAAATGTTTACTTTTTAGTTTTATGCAGATCAAAGACATTTGCTGGGGTATATGTAGTGTCTTAGAATTATAGCCTTTTAAAAGATTGCTCTCTTGAATAGCACGACTCTGATTTAACTTTCATAATTGCAGTTCTCTGTAGCATTTCATGTTTACGTGACTTTTTTTATTGTACCATGTTCTGTAACAGATTGCAATGCGGATAGCACTGCTGCTGTACAGCCAGTTAAACACTGATTAGTTCACAGCTGAAAGTTTTTAATAACACTTGCTCATTTCTTTATAGTGTCAAGTTTTAATTTCAAGAATAAATAAACTGTGTTCTCGACCTAATTATTTGAATTATTGCAAAATAGCTTAATTGGTTTAGAGAGGTTAATGTATTGGTTAATTTAAATATTACTGTATATTAATGATTCTATCAAATGACTGAGAAGGCATTATTACTTCAGGGAAAAAAAAAAAAAAAAAAAGATTGGTATTATGTATATTTTCAATCCTAAATGAGCTTTGCTGGTGTTCCTAGGGTAACTGAGCATTATAAGCACATTACAAGATTTGCAACCCATGGGATGTCATTCATGTTAGGAATAAGAAACCTTAATATGATTAAATTCCTAGGATTTCAGAGGTCTGCCATTAATCACTGCTAACTAATACAGAAGTTTTGTTTGTTACTGTAGTAGAGAGAAAAAGAGCTATGAAGTCATAATTCCAAAGTCTTAAAATCTGAGGATGATCAGAAATTTCAATCAAATTTTAAAACAAGCCCAACAACAATTTCAGAAAATTGCTGTAAATTCCTTTTCATACTTGCTTCAGTATGGTTCTATAGGCAGAACAGCTTCATAGTCATTCTGGAAAAGAGACACAAATATTAATTCTATCACATGGGAATGTAATATTTCTCAGTATCATAGTCTGTTACCAGGCATTATGACCCAGTTTTTAACTGTTCCACATATAGGTCAGGTGGACTCTAAAAGGCACCACATGTTAAAGAAATTGATACAGCCTCAAACAATATTTAACATCTTTGCACCCTTAGTGAAAAGAAAGAAAACAAAACAGATGATGTGCTGAGAACTGAATACATATTACATTCATGAACTCTATATTTGAGGAGGTAACAGCAAAGGGGCTTATCTTTGAATTCAGCAGTTTTAATATACATTAACTGAATGATTATTTCGGTAGTTTCACACTGCTGACAGCTAAACTCCACCACTCCCTCTCCTCAAATGGAGATAGGGGGAAAGAAAGTATGATTGGAAAGAAAAATGCTCATTGGCTAAGATGAGGGTAACTTAATTAAATGGAAGAAAATAAGCAAAGGTCATGAGGAAGCAAAGAGATAGAAAAAAGCAATTATTCTCTACTTCCCATCAATGAGTGATGTTTGGCCATGTCTTGGGAAGCAGGGCCTCATAAATGTACACTCATATACATAACAGAAAGCAAAGAGGAGAGAAAAGAATAAGAACTGTTCTGCTGGAAGGGTTTCTTATCTCTGGCTTGCTCATCTGCTGACCATAGTGCATCTCTGCAGCCACTTCGGTATTTCTGTATCATGTCTAAGACTATTGCTGCTAGTCCCGTGATACTGCTCTCCCTGCTATAGTAGGAGGTTATTGAGTACAACAGACAAATCATCTTCATTTCTGTACTCTTCTGCATGCATTCTAAAATTGCTCAAAGAATAGTACATAGTTCATAATACAGAGGGAACAAACAAGCAGAGCTCTGAGTTCTATCAAGCGTTGTGCTCTCTCATGCAGTATTCACATCACCTATCTGAGCAGCGTCTGGACATTTAACTGAGGTACTTTGAAGGTGCTTACCATCTGTAAGCACCTTTTACCATTCAGTACTGACAGCATAAGGAATTTGTCTTCTAATTTTTTGAATTGCAGCAGAGTCAGTAGCAAAAGAAGGCAGAACAATATCCTTCTCTCCCTCAAAACTGTTAGACAAACACAGATGTGAGCTATCTTAATATGCTAAAAACTTCACAAAATTTCCAGTATTTAGTATTAATATAGGTTAATAATTTCTAATGGTGTACAAAGGTGGCAATGATGCTCATCTGTGCACCTACACCCATTTCTATGATTATTGTTTATATACATATATATATTAAGTAGTAAATATCTATGTATTTACATTATATATATATATATATATATATATATGTGTGTGTGTGTATATGTATATATGAGAAGATTCTAACTCTCTGCCCAGACAGATTTCCACAGTTCTACACTGTGTAAGTTACTCTCACTGGGGAGTCACAGGTGTGAACTTTTCTGGAAAGTGGGGCGCATTGTCTATTGTCTATATGCTCATTGTCTATATGCCAATAAACTGCATCAACATGGGGATGAACCAAAGTTTTGTTGAATGCATAGAAAATGCAAACCGGAACTCTGCAGTCATGCTTAAGATCCTTAGTAGCAGCCTAGTCCATAACAACAAGGGTACCAGTGCTCTGTAAGTATTCCCTAAATCCTTCTCTCTCCCAGCACTCTTGCTTTCTTTTTGTTAAACCTGAAAATTAGCAAGTCTCAATTTGATATAGAACTGACCTCAGAACAAGAAAAAAATATTACAACTGTCACCTGTCAACTGTCACCAAAGGGCAACACCAGCCCCTCTTGTCTTTGCCCAGTCCAAGGCTCCCATGGCAGCCCTGAGCCCTAGTCCCTGCCCCAGCAAGGTCACAGCAGGACTGGGCTCCAGCTCTCCACAGCCCTACCCTGCCCAGCCACAGCCTCCACACCAGGATCACCCATGACCTCATCACCAGGCCTAGGGAGGAGCCCAGGGCTGCCATGTGTTCCTGGTGGGCCAATGAGACAGGCCCAGCCTGCTAAGCCCTACCAGGCCCCAAGCAGCTGTAGTACTGCAGTGGTATGGCGTCACCAGTGTCTCACTAGAGAGTTCAGTGGGTATAGTGTGAGCTTGGTTTTACATGATAAACTGAATATATACAAAATTAATACAAAAATATTCACTCCAAGGGATTCACAAACATAAAAATTGTTAAGACAATTAGATACTTGTCATAATTTTTAACCATCACACATAACAAGATGACAAGAATCTTTCTCTAATTTTCTTTAAAATCATTTAGCCCTGAAGAGGTCTGGCAGTTGGACTAGATGATCGTTGAAGGTCCCTTCTAAATGACCCATTCCATTCCGTTCCATTCCATTTAGAAGTCTGCAAAAGTTTTTCAAATCCCATTGTATTTAATAAAATTATTTCATAAGAATCACCTTCATGAACTCTTCCTTCTTCAACGTTTTTAAAAGATGTCAGACATTCATTTGCTTTGCAGTTTTCAGTTAAAGTAGTGCCCTTAGAATTATTATTTTCCTTTTTTATGTGTCAGTGAATTCAGTGCTGGCTAAAACAGATTTTGCCAGCTGTCAACATTTCTGTTGTTTTTCTGGACTGTGAAGCAAGCTAATATTACAAACCACAGTAGGAAGAAAGTTAATGGTACTACAAAAGCCACCTTCCCATTATTTGTTCTCCTTAATACAAATAGAATTACTGGCATTTCTCTCTCTCTGTGGAGTTTTCGTATTGAAAAGCTGTAAGATAATTTCCAAGTATAAGAACAAAGCGGCCAAGAAGAAGTGAACAATAGAGCCAAATAAATTACCATTTGTACAAATATCAATCTAAATGCTCCTTTTATTGTTAGAGTTACTGACTTCAGAACATTACAGAATCAAATCCTAATTCTCTTATCTGAAAGAATAATTTCTAATCTTACATTTATTGGCACTTGTCAGAAGCATTAACTGGAGTTTTTAACATTAGCACCACAGAAGATTGAAGTGTTGCATTTGAAAGCTTATTCACAACACAAACTTTTTTACATTAACATGTCTTGCCATAATCATAGACAAAATAAAATTTGAATATCCAGAAAATATCAAGACAAAGAAGGGAAGCCAAGGGTGCATAAATACCCAATTTATGGAAGCCTTGACTATTTTTGTAGTTACATAGTAGCCTAATACCATGTGCAGTATAAAAAAATAAAAATAAAAATAAAAAAATAAACCTATAGCTGTATTTGATCTCCCATTAGCAAAGTACCAGGAGATATCTATTTAATCATCTATTGAAGATCTGGAAGGATAGAAGCCAGCATTCTAGGCAGTATCCTGTGTATGGGGGTCACTGGATGTGGTGCTTTTATCCCAGTGCATAGGAGTTAAAACTGTCACTCAGCGCTGAGGAAGTCTGAATTCAAGTCACAGGGATACTGTATGCCTACAGAATAAGAAAACACAGGCCTTTCCCAGAGTTTGAAGACATGTTTAACAGTTCACAGAAATCAGACTCTTTACATAGATGAAAAGCACAATGGTTTTGGATCACAAAGGGATGGTCACAAAGGGATAAAGCCACTCCACCAATATGTATGAAAAGGTTATCTTTGGGTTGGTGTCATTCACTCCCCTGCCCCAGGATGAGGGAGAAAATTGGAAGAGCAAACCCAAGGAAAAACAAACAAACAAGTGAACAACAACAACAACAAAAATAACAGCAACAACAGAAAACAAGGAAAAAAACTTGTGAGTTGAGATAAAGACAGTTTAGTAAGTGAAGAAACAAAGCAAAACAATCAATGCAAAGGCAATCATTCACCACCAGCAGACCAATGCTCAGACAGTCTTCAATCAACAGATACTTTGGAAAAACTGTCTTTCTGTTTCAGTGTTGAACATGACGTTACAAGGTATAGCATTGGTCAGTTTGGGTCAGCTGTCCCAGCTGTGTCTTCTCCGAACTTCTTGCTCACTCCCAGACTATTTGCAGAATAGGACAGGGTGAGAAGTAGAGAAGATCCTGATGTGTAAGCACTCTTCATCCACAGACAAAACACTGAGGTGTTATCAATATTGTTTTGGTCACTAATCTAAAACAGCACAATACAGGCTGCTATGAAGAAAATGGTTCCATCACAATCTAATGTGTTTTGAATGGACTAGATTTTAAAGTTTTCTCATCTTTTCAATATTAACAGTATCTAAACAATTCAATGCATTTGTAATATTAATCAAGACAGGAACTTCTTTCAAAAGAAATTTTCAAGCTTTGAAGATTCCTTTAACAGATAAAAAAAAAAAAAAAAAAAAAAAAAAGGTCTTTTAATATTGACCACAATTAAATTTCTGAATAATATCATCAACCTATTCATGAAGAATAGACGAATAGACAACCTGAGAGAATTTGGTACCAGTGGTTTCCAGAATATCAAACATCTATCCATGCATATTCAACAAATGACAGATAACAAGGACTATTGTGTGATCAAGTTTCATACTTATATTTTCAGGTTTTGAGGTTTTACGCCTGAGAAGGCAGTGAGAATAATAATAGGACCAATTTCCAGTAGTTTTTAAACTGAAAGAAATGAACATTTCTATTACTTCCTGCAAATTCTTTCATTTCTTGCTGCAGTGAAAGTCCTGAGTGTCTCCAAGGTCAGGTATGATTCTTTGTCTGACACTATAGATATAGCTTGCCTTAAGGATTTGGTTTCGCCTATTCATAACATTCAAAGCAGCATGAGATGAAAGGAAGAGACATACAATGACAAGACTGGATTCTTACATGTCAGAACCACACAAAATGCTGACGTGAAATCAGTTATTGTTAGAATCATAGAATCAATTTAGGTTGGAAAAGACCTCTAAGATCAAGTCCAAACATTAACCTACCACTGCCAATTCTAATACTAAACAAAGTCACTGAGCCACCACATCTACAAATCTATTAAATACCTGAAGGGATGGCAGCCTGTTCCAATGTTTCACAACCCATTCACTGAAGAAATATTTCCTAATATACAACATAAACCTCCCCTGGCACAACTTGAGGCTATTTCTTCTTGTCCTGTTGTTTGTTGCTTGGGAGAAGAGACTGACCCTCACCCCACTACAACCTCCTTTGAGGTAGTTGTAGCAACCAAAAAGGTCTCCCTGAGCCTCATTTTCTCTAGGCTAAACAAACCCAGCTCCCTCAGCCACTCATCATAAGACTTGTTCTCTAGACTCTTCACCAGCTTCATTTGGACACATTCCTCAATATCTTTCTTATAGGGAAAGATATAGTGAAGAGAACTGGCTCCAATACTGAGCCCTGGGGAATACCACTTGTGACCAGCCACCAACTGGATTTAACTCTATTCACCACAACAATTTGGGCTCAGCCACCCAGTCAGTTTTTAATTCAATGAAGTGTATGCCTGTCCAAACCATAAGCAGCATTCTCCAGGAGAATACTATGGGAAATTTTACATTATATTTACATTACAATACATTACTATTTACAAATATTTACATTACTATGTAAAAAGCTCTGCTAGTCTGGGTAGGTAGCCTTTCCCTAATCCACTAAGAGGGTCATCTTGTCACAGGTGGAGATCAGGTTCATCAGGCAGGACCTGCCTTTCATATACCCATTCCTGATCACCTGGTTGTCCCGTGTGTGCCACGTGATGTCACTCAAAGTGATTTGCTCCATAACCTTCCTCGGCACTGAAGTCAGACTGACAGGCCTGTAGTTCCTTCTGGCCCTTTTTGTAGATGAATATCACATTTTCTAGCCTCCAGTAATTGGGACCTCCCCAGATGGCCAGGACTGCTAATAAATGATGCAAAGTAGCTTGGTGAACCCTTCTGCCATCTCCCTCAGTACCCTCAGGTGGATCCCTTCTGACCCCGTAGACCTGCATGTATCTAATTAGTGTAGCAGGTCATTAACCATTTCTTCCTGGATTATGGGGACTTCATTCTGCTCCCTGTCCCTATCTTCCAGCTCAGGGTCTGGACACCTGGAGAACAACTGGTCTTACTACCAAAGACTGAGGTAAAGAAGGCATTAAGTACCTCAGTCTTTCCTCATCCTTTCTCACTATGTTTCCCCCCACATACAATGAATGAAGGAGATTCTTATTAGTCCTCCTTTTGTTATTAATGTATTTATATATTAAATAACACAACTCTTGAAACAGATGTGACAGATCAATAGCATGTAAAATGTGACTTACAGGGAAAAAAATTTGTTCCTTTTTAATGCAAAACACCAAACAATTAGAACAATCTTTGAAAAATACAGTGATATTGGGTCCCAGTGCTTCCTGACAAAAGTTCTGATACAATGCTTGCCACAGGTATTAGTATGCACATACAAATCAATGCTCATCAAGTGTGAAATTAACTGAATAGGCACCTGTGACAAAATATCACCCTGACCAAGTTGTTTCTTTAGTCCAGAGTGAGGAAAAAAATAAATTGCATCTTTTTGTAGGTGAGAAGCAAAAACTTATTCCACCCATTGTAGACCAGGACAGTGTTTCAGCAGTGTTTATTCTATTGGTTATCAGACACTGATCACTTAAATCACTTAAATTACCTAAATCACTTAATTGTTGAGTATGCAGTATTAAGTACCATGAGTCCAAGACTGATATGGAAAATTTCTATAAAAAGGTGGCAAGTCTGGATGGGGTGTAATATAGTGAAAGAAGAATTGTCATTGCTGTTTTTGTTGCATGCATAAATTTTTGTTACACTAATGTTGTTATAAGAAGGGATCTGTAGAGGAAGAAATTCTGTCTTAAGCACTTATGTTGAAAAATGTTCCTTGACCCAGCTGTTTCACTGTCCAGACAAGTTAACATGGAGTTCCATACATCCTAATTGAATATTTTCATTTAAAATAGAATATTGTTTTTTAATAAATAATAATGATAAAAAATAGCCATTACAATCAGACTTTCTACTGCAGAAACCACTCCAAGAAACATCACAATTTCAGCCCATTCCACAACAAAGTTACAGATCTTAGTCTCATTCACTAACATGATTTTAAATATCTGACTCTACTTTTCTACAAAGTTTCATAAAAACTGTAGAATCAAAAGTGCATTTTAACCCAATATCTGGTTACTGATTGTGGCCCATAGAATATATCTAGAGAACAGACACGAAGTTGTTCAAATGTCATCCTAATCTCTAGAAGATACAGATCACTTCAGATCTGGGAATACAAGGTTTTATTACCTCTTTGATGCTGTCATTAACTGTAGTAACACTGATTTGGTAATTTCCTTCAAAATAAAGTTTTCTTTGCTCTGATTTAAGATCCTTAAATAGATCTTTTAATTAATTAATTATATTAATTTTAAATTAAGATCCTTATAGATCCTTAATAAGATCCTTAAAAGTCAACTCTTCTCTCTTCTTTTTATACTCCTTTTCTTTATATTAATAATAATCACTTCCTGTCATACCGGGAAAGAGTTCAAGAAAAAAATACACTTAACAGAAATACAGATTCTTTTGCAGAACCCAGACCAAAGGATTCTGTGCCAGGTCCAACCACATGGGAAAAGAAGAAGGAAAGGACATCAAAAGCAGCTGTACTTCATTCTCTTTTCAAGAATAACAAGGTAAATAAACAAGCCCTTGTTTTCTGAAGTGTTAGTTTTAAGATGCAGTGTCACGGAATATTTTTTTTTTAATTATATTTGTAATCATTTATTCTGAAGCATTATGACAGCTAATCAAAAGTAATTAAAAATCTATAAAAATATCCTCTATTTAGGGAATGAAGTGAAGACCAAAACATTTTTCTGTCTTTTCAGGTGGAAAATTCTGGAGAATGGAAAATTTACTCTTTGATATATGTAATATTTGCAATTGTCTGATACTAGAATAGATAGTCAACTCACCTATTCCATATCATTTTATGCTTTTATCAGATTGAGAAACAAACAAACAAACAAACAAATAAAAACCGCAAACCCACATCTGCAATCTGCAAGGAAAAAAAAAAAAAAAGGTCTGCTTTCTCTTAAATACTGTCTAAAAATGTCACCTCAGGCTTTGGAAGTGATGTTCTCTATCAAGTTATCAATTTAGCACAGGGAGGAATGACCGTGAATAGAACAGAATTTGAGGAAAAAAAAAAAAAAAAAAAACAGAAAATTTGAAAAATCTGAATGAAGGTTTAATGTATTATTGAAAATTCTTTAAACACTAACATGAAATAATTTTATTACATATCATAGCTCAGCGGTATTTCATATAACAACAAAGACTTGTAAAATAGTAAGATGTTGATATCTCAGTTGCAGTCATAAATTAAGGCAATATCCATCCCTAGATGGATATTTGAAAATGAACATTGTTAATGAACATCACTAGTGAACATCAAAATGAACATCGCTAGTCTTCTGGGAAAATTCAAAATAGTGTTTGGCTAATAAAAAGGCAAATTTTGTCTGTTATTCAGTTAATAACATCTGAAGAGAATATGATCCAAAATTAAGGGTGAACTCCTTCATGTTGTGTAATTAACACTGTAAGTTCCACTGAACTTCAAATATTCAGTAAAATAATATGGAGGTGATCAGACATGATTTCTGATTCCATTCCATTCTGGAGTACCATGAGTGCTTTCATCCCTAGAATGTTTTTATACACCAATGCGAGGGGAAAAGAAAGCAGAAATGCAGTAACTAAAGTATATGAAGACGGAAACAGCATAAAAATAAGAGAAACTGATGATAGTGATTTGTAAATACTTAGTTTTTATGACTATGTGAAAAATTAATAGTAGGAAAAAAAAAATCCTTCTCTGAGGAGAACTTATGGAAGTAGCAATAGGAAATCATAGCTGGGTAAAACAGAATGGGAAAACTGAGCAACAGAAGATAAAAAACATGTAATCAATTGCCAAACAATGAGCTCAGTTTTCAGAGTAATTTGCAAATATTGGTTTATGTAAATGCTGTGTGTCAGTAATGATTTAAATTATATTAAATAATAATAATAGTAATAGTAATAGTAATAAATCAAAAAGAATCAGAAACCAATTAGTAAAAACAAACCAATATAAATTATACATATCAGATGCAGAAGTATGCATCAATCCAATTATCATATCAAAAGAATTCTTGTGAACTGACAAGCATAAGAAAAGATCAAAATATCTCTCATTGTCTTCCACATTTCATTTTAACAACATAAAGCACACAACTTATTTCTGTTATTAAGCTAAAACTGTATATTTGCTAATTCAGCTGTGTGTACATAAAAGTATTGCATGGATAAGATCTCTCTCTATATATGTATAAATGTAAAATAATATTTCAAAGCAAACTAGTTTAAAACACCAGGATAATTGACATTTAATATTTTTGTACCTTTCCCTATTGAAGGATGCCCCCTCCCCCCAGTCTTTCTTGGATGCACTTATACTAACATCTCAGTGAGGTGCAGAGGGAGTAAGGTTCAGAATCTCAAAAATAGTTAGATTTCTACATCAGGAACAAACTTGTCCTTATGTAGATGTGGACAGTTTCTCAATGCAAAGATTTCTATCCAAGCTAATAATCTCAGACAGACACTAAGGCAAGGTCATCTCATCCTAAAGGAAACATCTGATGACTCATACCTTAGCAACTGTCTTTTCTATAGGCTAAAGTGACTAGTTTGTTAGTGGATATCTAAAGGCAGATGAAACCATTGCTATGCATAACATGGTACCTTTGAGCATCTGGGTTTGAATGCCCAGGAAGACAATGAAACCATGCAATATAAAAAATTTTTTTTTCAATATAAGTCAAAATTACTTGCTTCATTTTCCTGTTTGCAGAATTACTTTTGTTTATAGAAAGTCACAATGTTCTGTTTCACGATCCATTACATATATACATTCAGTTTCAGATTACTAGCTATAGCCATTACTGCAATTGTTAGGAATATATGGAATAACTGCACTAGTGATATGCTTTGGATTTTTTTTTTTAAGAAATGCAAAAAAAAAAAAATGTTACAATGAAAAGGTTACTTACACCAAATGGTTAAGTTTATCAAAATGGAAGGAAGAGAGAAGGAACTGAACAGCTCAGCTGACACCATAAAATTTCTATAAGCAAAAATATTCCACAGAATCAAAAAATAAAACCTCAGGCATCCTAATACTCTTATATTTGTAGTACATTTACTATCACCGTGTTGTTGTGATTTTATTTTATAATGTTGTTAGATTTACTTCTATATTTTTATAATAGAATTAATTCTGTTATTAGGGAATAAGATACTAAGATCTTCTGTAAACACTTGGTATTGACTAGGTTTCATGAAATTTCAAATAAAAATTAAACATATAATACGTGTCTGCATATGTGTGCAAAACCAAAAAAAGAAAGAAGAAGTGCCATGACAAATTGAAATCGTTTACACATAATACGATCAGCTCTGCCTAAATATGGGAGATGAAAAACCTGAAATGCTAACTCTGGAAGAGATTTTGTATATTATGGTATTAGGGGTGGGAAAGGAAGGAGAAAAAAACGTGGAAAATATTGTAGGAGGGAAGGATAATTACAGTGTGCAGATGGCAAAGGAAATAACTTAAGGCTTGCTATCAGCACAAGATACAAACAGTAGTTTTCAAAAAAAAAAAAAAAAAAAAAGCAACAACCATCTCTTTTTCCCCTTGTTTCCCCTTGGCTTGTCACTGCTAAATATGAGTACGGATTATACTCCTCATCTGGAAAAAATAAATAAATAAATAAATTAAGGTTTATATTCCTAATCTGAGTGTCTGAGTACGCAGTTGAGATCCACGCCTTAAATGACTTCCTGAGCTCTTAGAAACAACTTCTGCTAGACCTTACACTAATTTTAGTCAAAAATAATTTCATCCTATTTCAAATTATGGAAAGATTTACATCTGATGAAAAAAAATTTACATCCTCGCTTTCAAAACTCATTTTCCAAGTATATTTGTGTTTGACTGTGTAATGGGTTTTAGAGGTTTTGACCATATAAAATGTAGTAAACACATACGTATGCAATTCAGGGCTTTTCTTGTAAAGGTGATAAATAAATGGCCCACTTTTACAGCAAAAACCTTGTGATTTCTGAACTATCTTTCTCTCCACAAACTGATACAGGTATAGTTTACTGTGCACTATGTAATATATATTGGACTACTATGGACTATGTGCTGAACAGGATTATATCCTAAAATAAGACCCCATACATCCAGCATTCAGTGTCTCTGAGTCACCACAGCTGCAGTATTAACCAGGAGATGTGATTTTACTCAGCACAGTAAGCCTGACTAACTGCAGTGAAGTGTCTCGCCACTGTTTTTACAAACTGGATCAACCATGACAGCAGGGTGGAGTGAGTCTCAGTTTTGGACTCCTCTCTCTCCAGTGAGAGAAGTGGCAGTACTTGGGTCTGTGATGGGTTATGCAGGCAGAAGAGGTGTGTCTTCAGACCTTTTATGACCCTCTCCTGTGACACCTGCAACTCTCAGCTCATTGTCAAGCCAAGAGATTTGGCTTTTAGGGTAACACCTGCTTTCCAAGCATGTGTTACAATTTCATCCAGAAAACTAACAGCCCATCCCATGGATATGCTGCAGCCTTGGAATCATCTAATGGGTCCCACTGAAAAATATGTCACCATTCATTGTCTCTGATGCTCAGCAAAAATTCTGTATTTTTCACAAATTAAGCGGCAGTAGCATTCTCCCCGTCTTATCTCTCTTATTATGGGTTGAGTGCACAAAGGTGAAAGAACAACATACAGATTTATGGAACAAAGAAAGAAAGAAACATACTTCTGCCAGAAGAAATTGTGAATCCAGCTTATGAGTACTGTGATCAGATGGACAATGATCTGTGTGAGAAGGAAGGGAAGGAAAAAGTAAAATAAAAATAAAAATCTTACAGCATTTCTGTAGTTTTTTACAAGCAGTTACTTGTGAACAGTCTTGGATGGATAACATATGAGAGAGACAAGGGAAAAAATCCAATAGTTCATGCAAGAATAAAAAAAACATATTGCTATAGGTTTGTCTGTAATTATTTTGAAACCCACTCAACTCCAGGGAACTATCTACTGGGTCAGCTTCTCTTAAAACTGCTCTCTCTCCTCTCTTGCAGTTCTCTGTGTGTACACAGGATTTATTTTCACACCAAGGAAAAAAAGCTGCTTTACAAGGCTGGAATCACAGTTTGATTACCAGTATAATTCCTTCTTCCCTAAGCTGATCTCACAGAAACTCTATCAGCTCTTGTGCTGTTCTTCATATCTGTGTCAAGGCAGTGAAAATCACATGTAATGAATGTAATGTAATGCTCTGCACAGCCATACCTTGTGGGTTGTTTCAACTGGAGCAATTGAAGTATAGGAGCAACTCCCAGCATGACTGCAATGAACTGATCTGATACTATTTTCATTTTCCCATTTGACCTATACTGAACCCAATTCTCTTCTGCTTTGTGTTCGTGTTGTGGATGCATTCTATCTGGAAAGGTGAGATATACATACAAGGCTGTAGGCAAGTATGATATATGTTCCTCTATATTGGCACAAGGAGCTCTTTCTATTTACGTGTCAGTAAGTAACAAGCATATTAACTTACCCATGACAAGGCTGTCTTTCTACTCATTTGTTTGTAATCTAAAATGTATATTAGAAGTTTGAGGACACAGTCAGCATTTACTGATCTAACCAGACTTTATACGCATCCTTTATAAGGATGAGTGCTTTAGATTAAGTTCCCTAATTGAAACCGCATGGTTGTTTGGACAGAGAAAATGATATTTCTGCAGCTGGTGCCTGGCAAACTTTGTTCTGATGTATTTTGCAGTCTCAGAACAGAGGATGGGAAAAGAAACAGAATGGAACTCAGGCAAGCGTAGATAGCCTTTGCTTAAAGATTTATTTCTTAACTTCAACTCTTTGTTGTTTGAAAAAATACCAGCAAACAACAAGCTAGCTAAACATTAAGTGTTAATTCCAAATGGTCTTACAGTAGACATAGTGTTTTCACAAAACTGAATTTTGATATATGCTCATCCAGTACACAAAAGAAACTTCTGAAAAAAATAGCTCAGCCCATTATGTACCCCTCAAGCTCTGTGGTGAGGCCAGAAAACACTCAAGTAGACATATTGTACAACAGTCCCGTACTTCCTGTTTTACAATATTTGCAAAGATATGTGTATGTGTTTTTTTTTTTTTTAATATTTTTTGCCTGTATTTGGAGTGCTGCCGACTGCTAACCATGTGAGGAGTCACATCCAACTGTTCTCTTACCTAGCTGCTGAATGTGTATTGCTCAGAGCACAGCACATTTGTGCTACCTCCACAGCACAGTGTTAAAATACCTAAAAATAAATCATCAGGCACAAAGATATACTCTTGTCCCCTTTTCAACTGGTTGTTTGTGACATTATTTAGAAATTTAAACTCAGAAGTTTATGCTTTTTGCTTTTTTTTTTTTCCATATTAGCTATATTGTTGCAGGATTGGTATCTCCTGCAGAACACTTAGGAGTCCTTTTCTTGGTCTTTTTCTGTATTTCTTCAACCCGATTTTGTTCCTGACTCTATCTGGAACAGAGCTTGCTTTCAGAAATTCCTCAGGAGACTTTGATGCAGTAGTCTTTTGTTGGTCATACAGATTGTCTGCAGATGTTTTTACTGTCAATTCATAGTCACTGACTTGCCAGCAGACAAATCCAGCCTATTGCAGATATTACTTTGACAGGCAGGAGTAAAATTCTAAAAATAAAAGCAGGTTGTTTTTTTTTTTCCCCCCTTGTCCATAGCATTAAAAAAAAAAAAAAAAACAAACAAACAAACAAAAAAAAAATTTTTTTGTTTTTTCTTAAAAAACAAATCATCATTGGCATGACCAAAATGAAGAAAGAATAGAAAGCCACCTAACTAGTACTCAGGTTGCAAGTGCTGACTGATTTTTGTTTGTTTTTCTCTAGCAAATACATTTGCAATAGATACAAATTGTGATACTTTTAGCTTGCTGGCAATATCCATCCATGCTTTTCTTGGCTGAACCAACCTATTTCCAGGACTTTCTGTCCTCAGGTACTCCTAGTATTCATCTCCTGGGAATTCCATACTTAAATAAATTGTTCCATGTAACATAATGTACACATTCTTTTCCACGGTCACTTGTTTGATAAACACAAAAACAAACTTTCAATACATCCTTGAAAATTTCTCTGTATCCCATTTATCTTCTTCTGCACCTTCTAGATTTTGGGTTATATTCTAACTTGAGTTCCTAAGTTCAACACATACATTTTTTGGATGCATTTCTTTAGATACATTAGAGAAAAGATTATTGTGATTTGTCTCTCCACAGAATCCTAAAGGCCTTATACATACATCTAGTTTGTATTTAGAGGTAGTGACAAATTCAGTTTAAGTTAGACTTCTCTGAAATCCCAAGTCTTTGCAATCTTTCAATAACAGAATATTAAAGGCAATCCAGAAAATAGCCATCTGTGAAAATATAGTCATATATATATATACTAATAAAAATAATATTTCATTTTATACTTGTAAAATAGTGTTACACAAACATCCATGCATTTCATTTTGTTTGGCTGGAGTATTAGTAAGGAAAGGAAAAGCAGGCCCATTCATTGTCAAAAAAGTTTTTCTGGCTGGAGGGAACTGGAATAAAGAATATTATTTTGCCTAAAGACTGATATAATTCTTGCTGTGTAGTGGTAGTTCTCAGAGTGGGTAAAATACTTTAATATAGATTTAAATTCTCTGTGCATGCTTGTTTGCAGACGATCTGCTGTGTCCCAGATAGGTGCTGCACAGAATCACACCATGATGTCCAAGTGTCTGCAATTAATCTGGTGGCAATTGTGTAGAATCAGATAAAGAACAATCAGAAAGTTTCAATCAAGTAGAAACTTAGCACATTGTGATCTTTTACTAAGACCATGAAGTCCTGAAAGTACAGCATTTTAAAGTATGTGTTTATGATCATTACAAAGGAACTATATATATATATATATATATATATATATATATATATATATATATAAAAGAGTGTAGATGAGAAGGCTTGTAACAAAAGAGGTTTCTTTCATCTAATAAGTAGCCACAGCTGGGCGAAAGGATGTTATATATGCTAAAATTGCATGAAGGTTCAGAAAGTGACTCAAACAAACAAATTCAAACAAGACAGCCAAGAGCAAACCAACCCACCAAACAAACAAACAAAAAACAGGCAGTGGGAGGAGAAAGGATTATTAAGACACCAAGATGTCACATAGGATGAAGGTAGTCTCAGCCACATATCACTGGTGACAAGCAAAGCATACTGGGGAAATATCACTAGATGCTTGCCCTGTTCCTCTTTCTTCCATGGGATCCTTATTCTTGAAGTGTCATAAACAAAGTTGGCTAGACGCACCTCTTCTCTAACCTACTAAGTTTTTAGAGAATTAAAGAAAAATAAGTATATGCCACAAATGGCAATTTGGGCAGCAAACAGATTATTGTTTAATGAATAAAAACAGAAACGAGTTAATGAATGGAATTAGGGAAGTGTAGTCACACTCACTCTCACTGACGAAGTGCAGGTCTCAACCTTGTCTAATTCAGTCTGGTTTCCAGGCAAAGCTTTGGTGTAAATGCTGCCATTTAGCTTTGAAACTGCAATCCGTAAGGTATCTTACATACCATAGTACAGGAAGAATAAAACACAGCTGCATTTTGATGGCAGACATATTTGGCAATAAATATATCAGGTTCTTTTCAAAGAGAAGTCAGCATGTTTTGTAATTTTATTTCATTTTCTAAAGTTGAATACATCAGCATTTTTTCATCTGATATTTTTAAAATTTCTGTTTGCCTTGAATCAATGTAATACCTACCATAAGACAGAATTTGTAGGCACCATCATGCAGTGCATATTATTTTTCCCAAGTAGATTTACGTTCAATCAAAGACATCTTAGTAGTTTAGAAACATTTTTCTCTTTGAAATACTGTTTTTCTAACTGAAGAGACTCTTTTTTTTAGAGAGTTGAGTGCTCTTACCAGATAGTGAGTAGCTTTCTTCTGTCTACATTTGCACCTTTGCCTTCTGTTTATCAGGTGTCTCAGGTGATAAATAGTCATATAGAAATTATAAAAACTGAAAGCTGTCATGAGCTAATGTAAGTTTGATGGTTGTGTTTGTTTGTTGTTTGTTGTTTTTTTTTTTCTTTTATCCCAAATTTTCCTCATAAGCAAACTTTCCTCTTTCATAATCTTGTCAACATTTTTTAGATCAGAAGAAATAACTCTTACACAGAAGGGTTAGTGTGTGGGAGGTGAACTGTGAGGGAAATGAAGAAGATGACTACGATGCAGAGATACAATGAAAGAAGAGTATGAAAAGATTCAGTGAGCATGGGAGATATTGAATGTTGTTTTTGTTTGTTTGTTTGTTTTATCAAGGGGGAGAAAATGAAAAACAGGCTAGTGAAGAACCTCTCTTTAAATATGCTTTTTGTAACCAAAACTTGCTTATTTACCTATACCTCACAATATATTTGGGCTTATTTCACTGATCAGTCATCAACATATCTAAATTTATTTTCCTTTTCCATAAAAGCATCAATATGGACAAAAGGACTTTTCAAATAGCTAAAACAACAGTGTAAAATTTCATAGGTATTTAAGAAATCAGACTCATTGTAACCTCCAGCACATTAAAGGAAAAACAGTGTTTTATTTTTTTAATTATTTTTTTCCCCTATTCCTCCATTAAGAAAAGCAAAAATACATTCATATATGCCAAGAACAAGCAATTATTTTCTGCTAAGTCTTTTTTTTCCCTAGTTTGACATTTAATGCCAAAGCTGCCCAGGTCTACTACGGAACCCCCACCTGTATCTACTAATTCCTCTTATGATCTTATGTCTTCCACTTCTATTTCAACTGTATGAATTTCCTGAAACATTCCATCATGTATGTAGTTGTGCTGACACAAGGAAGGGGTTGTTTGAACTAGCACTACAGAAGCGTACATGGAACCAAAGTTTTAAGACCCTATTTTTTTCCTATTTATAGATCTAGTATGACTTTATCTGGTCAAAACACCTTTCCTTGTCCAGTCAATAATAGGGTCACTGCAGACAACTTATATTAATAATGAAGCTGCCTGCTTCTGTTAGGTCTTGTTGGGTTGTTTTCTTCCTTTTAGATCATATTTTATTTCTCATATATTTATTCAGGTCAGATTTCATTGCACTACACTTTCATTTTGAATTGTAACTGGTATATCTGTAAAATATTTTTTTTTTACCCTATCAGAAACCTGTTTGCTTTTTAAAAAAATAATAATAATTCTATCATGGTTTTGCAAAGAATTAAATAAATATGTTTTTCTTTAAGGAATTTATTAATGTAGAAGAAAAATCCTTTGGAAAACAAAATTGCACAGAAAACACTGATTCAAACCACTAGATGGATAAAATTGCAAGAAAAGAAAAAAAAAAAAAAAAAAAAAAAAGAAGTACAATTTATTCTCAATGACTATAGAACTTGTTTTACAACTGTGCAGACAATAGTTCATATCTCAGTTACCCAAACATAGTGCCAGTGAAGATACACATAAGTATTTTATGGCCTCCAACAAACAACCTGTGCTCCACAAGAACATGGATCTCCTTGCTGGATCTTTCAGCGCCCCAGAGGATTTCTTAGATAGCTTTGAGCGGCAAAAAAATGGCACTAGATGTCAGTGCTTGGGCAACAGAATTGCTACCAGTTGTTTTCATGAAGTATTTCACTTTAATTGTTGGTTGAACCTCTTTCACACTATAAAAGACACCAGAACAAAAGTGACCCAGTGAGGGAGGGTAATTCTCCCTCTGTTTCTGGCATTAATATGACTTTCTTACAGGTTCCCATGCTGGCCAGCAGCCTTTTGGAGACTTTCCAGTTTGCACAGATCATTCTGTGCAAAGTTCTACCTCCTTCATATAGTTCCACCTGACTATCTGTGCAGCTACCAGGACAGCACAAAGAAGAATTCTTTTTAACAGAACAAAAGCCAGTATATGCCATAAACTACAAAGCTAGCAAGCAAATGTTTTCCATTATATTTGTTAAGGATTAGATGAATCTTTGGCTTTCTGTCATGGCAACTCTAACTTGAAGTGATTTCTTTCCACACTTGTGTGTATGCTTAAATGCGTCCATGTTTATGCTATTGATCCAATAAAGCCTATTGCAAAAGGCTTATGTAAGCTTTGTATATTGAGGGAGGGCTAATGGCTAAAGCATCAAAAATTAATATTTACTTCCATAAAGAACTGTTGGTACCTTATTAATTTTTTTTTCCTTTAGAGACCATTATATTTGAAAACAGCTGTTTGTTCAAAATGACATTCTCTGAATGTTTCATTGTCCCTGTTCATTGCTAAGTGTGTGTGCATAAAATGAGTTTATTTTTCTTGTGTTCATTTGCTTCTACTGCCTCATAATCATAACAGAGCATAATCATAATAAAGGAAATGCAATATATAAACATAGTTAGTAGGTAAAATACATCTTAAAATCTCCCATATAGTTTCAATTGCTTCTTGGTGTAAAGTGATGAATTTGATAGGTGAAATACAGATGAAGATGCTTTTATTGGTTGTAGAATAAGTAAGTATAGGAATGTTCATACTCACTTTAGTGTGCAGCCTCTGGTGATCTGCTTTTCTAAATTCAATCTCACACCACATGGTCCAACTCACCTAGCGGATTAATATTCCAGAGCAGACACACCAGTGACATGTGTGAGACCCCTCCTTAGTATCTTGTCATCTGTGCTTTCCCTGCCTTCCTGTTCTCCATCCATTTTATAACATTCCTCACAGACTAAGAAGCTTTCCAAAATAAATAAATAAATAAATAAATAAAAAGGAGGTTGCCTCCTCTTGAGGCACAAAGAAAGAGTAGCACAGAATAAGGTCCAGCAGGTATGGTAAGATGTTCTTTAACAGATGTTGTTAGCTCAATGTTGCTGGATCTGATGGAATCATGGCAAACTGCTGCTTCAAACGTGAGCAGATGAACAACACTTCTAGGGGAGCTCATCAAATATTTTTACAGTCTACAGATCTGGACCAAGTTTATTTTTTTTTTTCTGGAAGAAAGCAAGCCATGGTATCACTGGCAAACTGTAACCCCATCTGGGTCTCAGAGACAGACTGCATGTGAACTACAAAAGGTAGGGTCTTTAAGTCAAAACTCTGGTTTTCGGGCTGGCTTTGTCATTAGGACTTAGGGACAAAAATGAGTTGAAAGGGCCCTTCTGCAATATTGCTACATTGCTACTGAATAATTTTTCAAAGCCAATAGCTCTTGCTAATACCAGGAAAATACTTGCTTGTGGACAGAGGCCAGCTCTGTGAATGAATTACAGTGGTAATTACAGTTTTCCAAGCCTGGGAGATGGAGTTAAAAATGAGGGTGGAGATATGGTCTATGGTGTGTGGACATATCGGGTGCTGTTCCAGTCTAAGACAAGCACCACAAGTAATTTTGGGAACCATTACAAACATTTTGTCTTTTAGTAAGTATGAGTAAGAATTACCCCCAGTTTTAATTTTATTCTAGCACTGAAATGGTAGTCTGGTCAATGATTAAAATCCTGTTTCTAGTTCTTACAATGTTTTAATTCTGACATTAATTACATAGTCTAGAAGAGGACTGGAGATTTACCTTATACCATGAGTATAGATAAGAAGCTCTGAGAGTTGTGCATTTCTGTACCTGACTACTGCAACACCGGTTGGAGTAACCAAGCACTAATTCTGCAACTGCTGGTATAGATTATCACAAGAACACAGTCTATTCCCAAGGGTGCAGTAACTATCTACCAAGTGAGCTTTTGCCCATCTGAAAGCAAGAGTTTGGGCATCTAATTAAGTGGAGGAAAAAGTTCAATTCCCCTTTCCGTTTAACACTACTTCATCCTTTCCATAAAAATATACCAGCAGATGTATAAATTGTCCAATCTTCCTTCAAAATTAAGTACTTCTCAGGGAGTCTACCTTAAATATTTACTGCATGTCATCCACGATGCTTTTGCTTTTTGCAGTAAAGCTCTCATTGGCATTAGTTGCAGACTCAGTAGTTACACAGATACAACACTGGAGACTGAAAAGTTCACAACATTTTCCTCTTATGTGATTTACGCTTGCTGATCATTTCAATTTGCAGAGGCTGTTCATCTTGAAAGTGATAAGGAAAGAAAATGTCAGTCATTTTAATCAAGCAAAATGCCAAAAAGTGAAAAGAAAATTTACCTCTGTTTTTCTTGTCTGATCACATGTGATAACCATAGGCCATCACATTTCAAGTTATCTTATCACATTATCATCTTCTTGCATCAGATTGTTTGGGGACCCTTCTGAGTAACAGAAGTTAGTGGTGGCACTGTAATTTAACATGTTTTTCATTCAGGGAGTAGTTTGTGCTTGACTTGATTAAATAGTATTGCCCATTGTTTTTCAGCCTATATAAAATATAATAAACCACATGACACTCGTGAAAAAAATATATATATATTAAAAAAAATAATCAAAGTTTATCTGCTAAAAGGTTCAGTAAAGATTTTCATTTCTGATTGGACTAGATCAATCTTTAAAAATTTATTTTTATTAGTATATATTTTTCATGTTTTAAGTTGGGAAGGAAGACTTTTATTTGTGGTTGTTCTTTTGTTTTGCGGTTGTTTGTTTTGTTTTTGTTGTTGTTGTTGTTTTTGTTTCTGTTTTTGTTTTGCTTGCAGTAGCTCTATCAATGTCTTGGGACTGATTTAGAGACCTTTACAAGATGATAAACTATAAGATAAGAAATGCTGTTGTAACAAGACAGCCTGGGGAAGAGAGGGCAAAATGCTGCCCTGTGCAAAGAGCAAAACTGCATCCCAGGTAGGACCCCACACCAAAGCAGGTGGGTGACTTGCTGAAGGACTGCAGCTTGTGGGAAGGACCCACAATGAAGAAGAGGAAAAGGGTGAAGAAGGAGCAACTGAATGGAGCTGTTGTGGACTGACCCCAACCCTCATCCTCCATCCTCTGCACTGCTCAGGGTGGGAACAGGAGGTAGCAGTCTAGAATGATGTTGAGCCCGAAGAAGGGAATGGTGAAGGGGTAGGGTGTGTTTTTTTTTGTTGTTTGTTTGTTTGCTTGCTTGCTTGCTTCTCAACATTTCTATTTGTAATTGGCAATATTTTTTAATGATTTTTTTTCCCCCAGGTTGAGTCTTTTTCCATGATGGTAGTTACTAAGTGATCTCCCTCTCTTTATCTCAAGCCATGAGATTTGCCATGTTATTTTCACAAACACACACACACACACCTTCCTGTTGAGTAAGGAGCATGAGAGAGCAACTGAGTGGGCATTTTTCAGTTAACGAAGGTCAACCTGCTGCCATGGATGAAGCATGAAGACATCAAGAAAATGTTTAATAGAAAGTCATTGATCACGTTTAGAAATAACATATTTGATATGTGCTGGTTATTACAGGGGAAGATTGCTTTTTCTGTAGAAGGGATGTTAAGGGATTTTTCCTTGAAATGTATTACCAATTTCTACTAGACAATTTTTATGGAAGCTCCTGTCACATTGATCTATTCACTGGTTGGTGCTTTTTTTCTTATCTCATATGGTTTACTACGTTTTTTATGTTTAAAGGCTTGCTGCTTACATAGATCTAAGTAGGCCACTTAATGGCAGAAAGGTCTGTATTTTGGTGATAAAATAATGGGAGTTCCTTCTGTTCAGCACAAGAAGTCTGCAAGTTAGCAAATACTGAATTTATATCTTCTTTATTGTATTATTGTATTTTCTAATTAATAAAACATTTTAGAATAACTAGGCGATGTTTAAAACCCCTCCTTCTATCCTGAAGATTAAGATAGTAAGGTGAGAAGTTCATTCAATTCTGCCCAAAATGCAGGTGGTCTGTCATAGGGTGGTGAAAATCAGAAGCTGTTCACTGTGCAAAGCTGTAACATTTGAGTTGCAGCCTTGTGTATCTCTCCTGGGCTTACTGCTCATGGTTGACTAAAGCTAAAGCAAGACCACAGGGCTTCATTTCTCTTTGGATAAGAACACCAGAATGTGTATATATATGCTATGTATACTGTTTGTCTCATGTAATAATCCTTCAATGTAAAGCAGTGGTAATAGACTATCTAGGCATTTAAATTGCCCTCTTTAAGTAGCTGAATTAATCCACTGCTTTCTTGAAGCAAATTACTTATACTGCTGTTCATGTGTGTTGCAGATTGCTGCATACTCTTTTCCAATGGCTTTCTTTGTAACTGTAAGAGCTCATGATGCACTATCCTTTTTTGAGGAAACTCACAAAGCAAGAGTACTTATGAGAAAGAAGCTGGTACATAAGCATCATATGATTCTGAATTGTGCTTCTATTACAAAATTACTTGCTTTAATTTGACAGCTGAATTTTTGTTTTAGTATTTTGATTAGTTTTGTGTATTCCTGAGAATTAGATTGTTATATATCTTGCTTGCTAGTAAATTATTCCTATAGAAGAAATGCAAAGCATAAGGGAAGGCTAAGATTTAGTCAATTCCTATCAGTATAACTTTTCCTGGGATTTTAAAAATTAAGTTTTATGCCAATGTTGAACATTTCATACACACAAGCTATGGTTAAAATTATTCTACCCTTATCTATGTTCAAGAATATCTAAGTATTTGTGTGTTTACTTTTCATTTACCTGAATATATTTATTACTGTAACATTTCTTATTTGCAAGACCACCTAAGAATAGGTTTGGATTATTTTTTATTTTATTTTATTTTTTTAATTTCCTACCCCCTGTTTGCCTTTTTGTGCTTTCTAAGTGTTTATTCTCAGGAGTCTCCTGTAGGAGATAAATTTTAACAGGTGAATGTCTAAATAAAACAATTATATCTATATTTCAGTGAACAAAGTCCCATTTAATTAGACATTTTTAGATTTAGCAAATCTAATTTACGTAAGGAAGTACAAAAATTTATTGTACTTCCCCTAATTAGAAAAACATGTTCCCACTGAAATTTTTCTGAAAATACACTTATCGCTTTTTAATATCAATTTTTTATCACTTTTAAATTGCATGCAAATAATTTTTTGTTTGTTTTTGGAGAGTACATTCTGTATGTTGCTGAGAAATCCTTTTAGAGCAGTGGAAATGGCAGTATGCTACAAAATTTTCATCTGATTGCGTTATATTCAGGTATGTAAAATACTTTTTCGGTTTTAGAAGAAAACGCAAAGTTTGATCAAAAATTAATTTCAGCAATTTTAGGTGCCTAACTTTGAAGGCTACAGTTTTGGCAGCATATCCAACTTTATGCTGCAAATTTGTGCACTTTGCATAAGGTTTAATGTACATATACAAACATTACTTTTCATCAGTGAAAACTGCAAGTAGGATTACAAAAATGCTGATCAAACAGGAGAGCAACTGCAGAAAAACAAACAAACAAACAAACAAGATTAAGAAATAAAGAACAATATACATGTGTCATTATGTCTTCCAAGATCAGCTTTGGTGTTCCAAGATCAGATTCAGGATAAGCTGTGGTGTTCCAAGATCAGATTCAGTTCTAGTCAGAACAATGTTTTTTTTGTTTGTTTGTTTGTCTTTGTTCACAGAAAATTTCCATTATTTGAATAACTGTTTCTCTTTATAAAATAAGAGTCAAAAACAATTATAGCACAAATAAGAATTGGTTTATCTGACCTGTCACGAACTTAATGATGATCCTTATTGGGATCCATGGTAACATTTACTAATTGCTTGTAATTTGCTTGTAAGTCCACTTATTCACACAAACTCTGCTGTGGCATTGCAAATAGTGTCTCCTGCCCTTATCAAAATGGTGAAAATGGATTTGACTCTATGGAAAAAGTATCTCAACAATGTTTCCCTTGAAAAAACACCTTAAAAATTTGTCAAAAAGACACACAGAAGTAGCATATTTTTTCACTTTAGAATAAATTTGAAATCATGAGCTTATGTTCAAAATGTTGAGGAGGTAAGATCTACTTTAAGACCACTTTTCATAGAATTATAGAATCATTTAGGTTGGAATAAAGATTTCTAAATTTCTGAACCTGTGTAACAATATGGAACTATATCTGAAGGTCTCTAGTAAAATAATAATGCTAATGCTAAGGAAAAATAATCACAGTATATATTGCCAGAGGTTTTATTACTGTTTATGGAAAACAAAGGGCAGAATTCTGTATTGAAGGAGTTATATTTTTTTAAGAAATAGAATGCAGCAGGTTTCTTGTGTTTGTGGTTGCAAATGAGAAGTCCTCTGAAGAAAAAGCATTTTATGAACCTATAAATAATTAGAAAAAGAAAACAATCACATTTTATTGACAGCCAGTGTAAACCAGTTTTCCCAAAATTTAATTCACATATGCATGGTTGCAAACAAGTTGCATTTCAACACCAGAGACAGAAGACAGAGAAAGAAAGGATTTTTAATGGTGACACCAGCCACACTTCTACTCTCTGCTGCATTCACATAATCAAAGTTTAAGGTTACAATTACTTTGAAACTAAATAAAGCTGATACACTGCTTGTAAATGTGCCAAAATTCCTAACCATACTCTCATACCTAAAGAGCAGTATTCTTCCAGAGCCAATGAACAGGAGAGACCAGGGGGAGCAAGCTTGTGGCTCTTGCTCTACTTGCATTTTGTGAGTTTTGAGAGTGTCTACTTTAACAAGCATGTGCCAGAAACCTAAGGCTGTACTGTATTTTGTTATCCAAATCCTCAAAAAAAAGGAAATGAATGCTACAGTGAAGTATTGGAATCAGGCTGCTGCAATAAGTGCTGTAACCCTTGAGTGTCTATCCCTTGTCTTTAATCTTCTCCCAGAGCTTATTTTTTTCTGGGTCCTTCTCCAGGACACAGATTATGTTTTTCTTCAATTATCTGTTCTGTTTTGCTTGCAGTAAATGGCTAAATAATGTTTCAGTATATGATCTGTAGGCTGGCAGCCTACAGA
Source organism: Anas platyrhynchos (assembly GCF_047663525.1). NCBI lineage: Eukaryota > Metazoa > Chordata > Aves > Anseriformes > Anatidae > Anas > Anas platyrhynchos. The sequence continues at coordinate 87,002,324 of NC_092588.1, read as the reverse complement.
ATGGAAGAAAACTTCTAGGAAGGGACATTTTAGGAAGTGAAATCCCTCATTTGAGATTCTGAAGACACTCAAAAACAAAGAGAAAAATCTACATGGAGCAAAATGGAAGTGCTGTTTGACTTTAAACTCATCTAAACCCAATCTTTTCTTTACAGACACCAGTTCAGATTCTTCTTCCCTGAACTTCTGATAAAGCAGCACAGTATACATGTAGGGAGGAGACTGTTGTGAAGAGGATGGTTACAGTTCCCCAGTTTTCAGGACAGATTTCCTGCTCCCTGAACCTTGGTAAAAATAAGGCTGATGAAGGTGAAACATGCAGTTTATCTTAACAGAATCAAAATGATCAATAGAAGTAATGTCATAATAATGACAGCAATAAGCAAGAAAAACACAGCTTAAAAACCCCTCCCATGTTACTACAGAAGAGTGAAACCAAGTCTTCTATGAAATTTGATGTGTGTAGGATTTAAAACATTTAAACTCATGTATTTGAGGTGCTCAGCTAAATAGTTAGCTTCACTACTTAAACAAAAAAAAAAATCAGAATTTTTTCTTACTATTATATTGATGTACTATTGCAATTTAGATTACCTAAATTATTCAGAAAAAAATAATAAATGTGGCATATCAGAAACAGAATGTTTTGGAATTCACCTTTAAAAACAAGCTTTTCTCTCAGATGAAGTGGTTTCTGAACTACCTCTTGTTGTGTCTTAATGCCTTCCTGTGTAGTAACTGATGAGTAGATTAAAGGTGACTGAGAATTTTTTCAGTTCATTGTTTCCTCAGCGAAAGGTTATCAGAGATAACAGGTTTAGTTCCATGCTAACAGTCATGCCCAAGATGAAACAGATGATCATATGTAAAAATCAATAAAAAAAGAAATGTGGGCATTGACTAGAGTAATATTGCAGGCTTGGCTTGCATTTCCTTTGGTATTTCCAGTCGATTTATTATCAGGTAATGACACAGTATTCTCTGCAGTTTTCCTGAGCAATTTGGCCAAATCTCTTCAATCAAACTGTCAATGCATTTTTAGATATTCTACATATTTTTCATATTTTTTCCCTTCATAATATAGTTGCTATAACATTCATTGTCTTCAATTAGTCTAAGGATGTCATTAGGATCACTTCTGAAATCCTTCAAGATATTACCATTCTCTTTTTACTGAGACTATCTTTCCATTGAGAGAGAAGGACATGTTATAAAAATTACATGAAACTTTACTGTCTTAAATAGACTCTGAGCTGACAATTTTTTCTTGGACACTGAAAACTACAAAGACTGTAGAATTACACTGAATATAAATTTATTTAAATATTCCTGCATACTCAAGTACTGTCTTTATTAGATCTTTTTGCATACTCAAGTACTGTCTTTATTAGATCTTTTATGTTCTATTTGACTCAACAGAACTCATTCATTAGTTGATCTAAAGTATGTGTTTTGCTGAATGAGGTCATTACATTGGTAGCAAAAGTACATACTACTTATGCCTTTTTCCAAAGAAAGTTACGTGGACAGTATGCTGTTAAAGTTACAGTTGATGGGGAAAAAAATGGAAGAATATTCCATTGATGCAAAGTAGAATTTGTCTTCTACTACAGAGGGGAAAATGCAGTATAAGAAGATCCTTTCATTTTACAAAAAATTAATTCTGTCAGTTTTGTTTTGACATTATTTGTTTTTCTAAGCAGAGTAAATCCAATTGTACATGTATACCATAATCTCTTGATCTTTAGAGAAAATTTAGGTAACATGTTAAAGAACAATGTTATAAAATTCAGGATTTGAATGCTTCCTGTTCCAGAAAAGCCTGTGTAATAAATGGAAATTTCAGTACCTTGCACAGTTATATAAGCAAGCAAGTCAGTTTAATATTCAAGTGTTTTCACAAAATAAACCAAACAGCTCAGTTCTCTGTTTTTCAGCAACAGATGGATTTTTTCAGAGATGTTTTAATAAGCGCTACCTTTACCTCTTGAACTGGAGGTTGATATGAGAGTCTGTTACTGAGCAGAACTATCTGACTCAAATGGAAATAATGGGTCTTCAGTACTTTTGAAAAACAGGTCATGTCAAGTGAATATATCTAAATAATAGATATCAACATTTTGCAGATTTTCACAGCTTTTCCCTTCAAGTTCATATACGTGAATTCTTATTATTTATGTAATAAATGCAATATAATTTATTTGTACACAGAACTATTTGTACACACAACTATTACAAGATCAGCTCAAAACGTAAATATTAAAAGTCATGGAGAAGTACAGCCATCAGTAAGGGGCTTAATTTAGCAAGCTGTTAAATTCCTCTTCCAGACAGAAAGGTCAGTATTGAAATTTAGGGTTCATAACTGTATGCTGCCCTCATACACTACACAGGAATCTGAAAAATTTGATCTAAATCTTCCGGTGCTCAGTGAATTCATTTTCCCCTCTCACAAACACAAATCATTTAGTTTAACGAACAGCATTTTATTAGATGGAGAAAATCAGCAACATGGACTAACTGAGCAATATCCAATATCTATTGAGTGTTTTTTTTTTTTTTTTTTTTTTTTTTTGTTGTTTTGTTTTTTTTTTCCCCAAGTTTTACTGTTTACAGCCCTTTTCTGTGACCTTTTTGGTGAAAGAACTGCTACACCAGTTAGTTGCTTCTGATTTCCTGTAATAACAGCCTCCATTTGGGGGATTCTGACCTACTGAGCCAACACTGAAGATGATTAGACAGAAAATATTATAAGATATACAGTCAATTTTATTTCTCACAATCAAGGAACGAGAAAGGTCCTGAAGCAACTTTTACTATAGAGTGAAGCACATCTCTTAGTTTCGCTGTTATTTTTTTTTTATATACGTACCAATATTTTACTAAAAAAAAAAAAAAAAAGAGAGAGAGAGAAAGAGAGAGTGAGAGCTGTCAGACTTGATGGTAAGGAAACAGTGCTTCTAGGTCCTGATTATACATTATGGAAAATGCATAGATTTCTAAATTATCTGTAAAATAAACCTTAGTGGAAGACACAGCACAGTCTGTGATTGTAGACAACCATATCCAATGACTTTCTCAAGGTTAAAAACACTCACGTTCATGACTGTGTTTTGTGACTCCCGAATCTATTTTTTGTGAACATCTTATCAGTTCCCACTACAGTTAATAAATGTAATATTTAATATCCTATAATTTTAAAACAAACTGCCTAAAAGAATTAAAAAGTTCTAAAACAACAGGTTTCCCTTATAAAAGCTGTTTTTATGTGCCTTGTAAGGTGCCAAAATTTGGCAAATTATTTAGACTCTGGATCTGTGTTTCAAAGACCATTGTAACTAAGAGTTTATAGAATATTCTGTCTATCACTAATTTTTTAAAACAAATAACCACCTGTGTACATGTAGGTTTACAGGACAGTTGAAGATACAAATAGGTATCTTTTTCTGCAATCAGCCATCCACTCAGAGTAAAATCTGAGTTATGAGCATGTGTGTCTTCAGGAATCAGCATACTGGTAAGCATTGAAAACATTGATAGTGACAGTCATCACACGTCAGGAAACTAAATAGCTCATTAAAGCAACACAGTAGAGGAGTGACATTAGCAAGGAATGACGTGAGGGGAAAGGATTCCTGTGCTATGAAGAATGCTAAACAAAATGCAACATGGTCCAGACACAGAAATGAGAACAGCTATTTTAAAGCAAGCAAAGGAGAAATCAGGAGTATCTGCCAAGCTTGGGAGTGATTATTGACAGGGGCAGGGAAAAATGGGATGCCAAAGACTTGCTGATGAGTGTATGAACATATACCTGTCAAGAGCCAGGAAACTGACAAGTCTTTTAAAGAACAAGCAGAGAAGATGTCAGGACTGAGAGTTGTCAGGACTCGAGGAAGCATTCAAAAGGCTATTCATTCTTTAGAGATCCTGTCTTTCTAAAGATAATCTCACTGCATTAAAAAAAAAAAAAAAAAAAAAAAAAAAAAGTGAAAGGGGTTTCTCTTTCCAAAGAACTTACGAAGAACTTGTCTCTTACAACACAGTGAGCCAAGATAAGAATTATTCACTATATTTGTATAAGACATTAGTATGTTTGGGTACAGGATTTCAGCTAATACAGAGGTGTCTTTTAAATCACTCTCTAATTCCTTTTCAACTTGTCTGTAAGAAGAAAACAAACAAACAAAAAAAAAATGTAGAATTTCTAATATAAGGTATTTGTAAAAATAGCAAACTTATTTTGAGACACACAGCACAGAACAATATGTAGTTCACAGGTGATGTCAATATAGTGCGTCTATATGTTCTCAAGAGTTTAGTGACCAGGAGGGCTCTGTCTTGATCCTGCTATATTTGATCTTATGTTATTCGTTCCTCCGCTCTCATTAAACTACACTTGGAGTACCACATTCAGCTCTGCGTCTCCCAATATAAGAAGAACGTGGACCTATTAGAGTAAGTCAAGAGTGTGGTGGTTTTACTTAGCTGGACAGCTGTGCTCCACCACAACTGTTCTCTCACTCCCCCTCCTCAAAGCGAAAGGGGGAGAAAATATGATGAAAAGGGCTCAAGGGTTGAGATAAAGACAGGGACATCACTCAACAATTAGCATCATGGGCAAAACAGACTCAGCACAGGGAGATAAATGTAATTTATTACTTATTACTATCAAATTAGAGCAGCAAGAAACTCAAAACAAACTAAAGGCACCTAAACAAACTAAAGGCAACTTACGCCCTTCTACTCTCTTCTACATCCTCCCCCCAAGTGGTGCAGTGGAACAGTGAATGGGTGCTGCGGTCAGTCTTTGAGTCTCTGCCACTCCTTCATGGTCCCTCCCTGCCCCTGCTCCAGGTGGGGTCCCTCCCATGGGATGCCATCCTTCCCGAACTGATCCTGCAGGGGCTACCAAAAAGGCAGCAGCTCTTCAAGAACTGCTCCAAGATGGGTATGTAGTGCAAGATGTCCCTCCTTTTGCACAAACCTTGGGGTCTGCAGGCTTGTTTATCACTCCTTGCTTTCCTGCCTGATGTTGCCCAGCAGCTTTTTCTCTTAGCTCTGCTCTCATAGAGACCCAACCAGCGTTGCTCCCTGGCTTGGCTCCCTTTTGGAGCCATCTGGAGCTGACTGTGACCTGACACAGATATCACCCCTGCAGGCCCCTGCTACCAAGTCCTTGCCACTTAAAGGGCTTTGGGCATTTCCCAATACAATTCTTTGGGAGTGTTTAAGGCTGGGCTGGGTGGGATTTTGAGCAACCTGGTCTGCTGGAAGGTGTTCCTGCCCATGGCAGGGGAATTGGAATTAGATGAGCTTTAAGGTCCAATCCAAACCATTTTATGATTCTCTGATATGATTTTATGGGCTATCATTAAAATTCAATCATTTACATTAAAAAATAATAATAATGTTTTCTGGGAATTTGTTAAACATTTATAGATACCTTTCAGAAATGAATTTAAAGCTTACCAGTTGCAAGAGCTATATTTGGAAATGTTTACTAAGGTAGTCCAAGACTAAATAACGTTTGATCACCCCCAGTGATCACTCCATGAGATCTCCTTTGTGAATATTTAAACCTCTATTTTGTGTTTAGTGGAAGACTTCCATCAGTTCTTCTTTCACTTAGTTCCACTAGGCTCTTGAACCATGAAGCGTAAAGAGGGATGATAAATTGTAGCTATCTCTTAAAGAGGTGTAGATTAGTGTTTCATCACTGAAATAATGAGAGTTCTCCAGATTTCCATCAGCTGAAAAGGTGGTACAGTTTTCTCAGTTTGATCAATAAGGAACTGAACAGCTGGCACTAATCAAATACAAAACCTGAGGTATTCATTTACCCTTGATTTCTAGTTTCTGGCATAAAATAAACACTTAAAGCACTGGACATAACTGTTTGTAAAATAAAATGTCAAATGCTTCAAAACCATACTTATTAAGTCCTGAAAGTCTTGGAAAGTCTTGGAAATTGCTTCAGCACAGGAAACTCTTCTCATTAACTCTCTTCCTGGGGAAGTAAAATTCTTTTCACCATTGCTCTGAAAATACAGAACATTATTAATGGAAAATTGGCTGTTACAATAAATCCTTGTGTGGTTTTTCAATCCTGAAGTTAATTCTGATCTTCAAGTAATATTTCACAAGTCATACCGTGTTATTATGTATTTACCTGATACCATTTATGAAAAATATTGTGGAAAATTATACCTTTAATTTACTTTTATGTGCTTAGATTTCTATAACAGATCTAGTAGGTTAATATACTTATACCTAGATGTCAGATTTTGAAAATACTCCTTACAGTTGTAGAGATTTTAAATGACAAGTAATCATATCTGCTTAACTGCACTACTCATGAAACAATGTTCATCGTGTGTCAGATACCACTCTATGAATCTAGTGTAATGAGACATGCATGACCCTAAAGCAGTATGCAGACATCATCCTGACTTTGGTGCAGAGAGATCTGTCTCTCCTTCACATTTGTTAACAGAATATTTTTTTTCTTTCTTATTATATTTCTTTGTTAGGCATTCTATAAAGTAAGATAACACAGTGTTCTAGGCAACACGATGTCAACATTCAGAAAAGCTCTCAGAGTTCACAAGTACACTTCCTCAGACTTACAGATAACACAGAAGAATTATTGGTGATTGAAGTACTAATTTTAGAAATCTCCAAAATGGGCATTCTTTATACATGCATAGTGTTCCCTTTAAATTGACAGGTGGTATTTATGTTGAAAAGCTGAAAAATACTATTTGACTATATTATTTCAAATAAAAGGAAAAGAAATCTGGGACTGGGAGCAGGGGGGAATTCCAGAGAGCTTAAAAATTTTTAATTTTTCTAGCTTCACACAACACCCTGTAACTGAGAGAAAGATTTGGTTCAAAATTCACAAGTCAAAGTTAGACATTCTCCATAAATATGAACAAACAGCACAGTATTAAGAATCCCCAATATAATCTATGTGGTTACCACATAGATGATTGATGGTGAATTAAAAGCAAAGTTTTCCACAACATGCTCTGCACACAGTAATCTTGTACTTAGAGCATCAAATAACATAGTCCATGTTTCTTAGTGCACTTATCAGAATAACCAATGTCTTAGAACACTGTTTCATGTGTATTTTAAGAAAAATAGGATTTTTAAAAAATCAGTATACAGCCAGGTATTTAAAACTTATCTATATTTGCTTTAGATTGGGTGGGCAGGTATAGACCTTATTTTTCATTTTTCTGATAGTTAAATTTTTAGTTCATATTTTACCTTTAGAGACAATATATATATACATATATGTTATCTACTTGGGTTATGTTTATTTAAATACTTAGAAGACACTTAGTGTGCAATATCGAAGCTTTACAAACAACATTGTAAATTTATGCAAAATAGAAACCATGTGAGAAGACCAGTAAATTTCCATTCTTTTTTTTTTTTTATGGCATTTTTATCTTTAGTACTTGTTTTATTATTCCTAAACACCATCATAAACCAAATTTAATTTAAAAAAGACAAAGCAGTAAACATGATTTTTAACCAACTGAGACGCTGAAGAATGAATCATTTCATCGTTTATCCAGCTTCTCATTCTTGGTCACTAAAAAGAAGATTCCCAGAGGTAATAGGTTCTTCATCTAATTGGGCTACTAGTAGGTCTTTACACAATCTTCATTACTCAGCTGTGATCCTTGTCCGTATTTATTCACCAACTCCGTTCAACAATTGAAATGCATTTCTGTGGAGTTCAATAGATATTTACCAGATTTGTATAGGTTTCTATATAGTGTTTTAATTTTCTTGTCTGGGTTTTATACAGGATATAAGGTATGAATTCTCCGCATATACAGCAATTTGAAATTATTCTTTAACTCTATTTTTTAAACTGAGTTCATGAGTGAAAATGTCTAATCAGAAACCAATGCTCTCTGACCAGGTTCTTTTAGACATTCCATGTGTGGAGAGTAATATTTTTAATATAAAATGTATTTATTAGGAGATGGTTGACATTACATGGGATATTGATTTAGAAAAACAATACAGCAATGTACTGAAACTACTATACAAGCACAATATAGCAGTTAAATGATCACAAAGTAATTCCCATTATCATTCTCTATATATTTACCATCAAGACACTGGGCATCCCCATTCATCTATGCAGGTTGAAACCAGCTGAAGCATGTTGTTCTCCTTGAAATTGTTTAACTAGTTGTTTTATGTTAGGCTGAGCCATATAGTCACTCCCCTCCATGCTGGTTTGTCCAACTCAGAGATACATTAATACTCTTTTAATGAACTCTGGGAGAAGCATTTATACCACAACTTGATCCATCCAATGATAGTTATTTATCTAAAACAAAGGCCACCCTCAAGGCCCCCTTTATATTAAGATAAATTCATCTTCTTTTAACTGCTGTGGTCAAGTCATGTCCTGCATTATGCTATAGGTTCTTTTAACTGCTGTGGTCAAGTCACATCCAGCATTATTCCCTGAGCTTCATGGGCACATCACCATTGCCTATCTCTGCCAAGCCTTCTTCCATTGTAGAGGTTTATTGGTCAGTCACAAAAGATTAAGAGAAGACTAGGAAAAAGGCATAGGAGAAGGTATTCTGAATAGTTTCCAAAGCACTGGTGCCTTAACCCAGCCCTCCTGGAGTCCTTATTTATATTCAGGTATGTTGTCTCCTAACAGGATCAATGATCTTTGTGACAGAGATGATAAAGAAGAATGACACAGGGAAATCTCCACAGTTCCTTTTGAGCTAAAAACTCTGTGAAGGACAGAAAACCCTATACCATAACTTATAGCCATAGCTGGGAAAACTGAAATGGAGAATTTAGGAAGACACTGTTTGAGAAGTAGCTACCAGACACGCCTGTGTGAGACCCAATCACAAATACTCAGAAGTTACTGTCCTTTACCCCTTTCTGAGTGATCTTTACTAAGCATATATTTACACGTGCATATACGTGTGTGTGTGCTTACAGATATTTTACAGATATATTACAGATGTTTATGAAAATGCCCAAGGATTGATCAAGTGATCCAGAAGGTCCATTGCACTCTGAGGGCAATGCAAAGGGTGAAACTGAATACCAAGATACCAAGATACTGGATTTATGCTTTTTTTTTTTTTTTTTTTTTTTTTTTAATGTGATTGCTTGGACACCCATTTATATTTTATGTTAATTCTGCCAAGTCAGTTCAAGTGTGTTTCTTATTAGAGTTAGGTAGAGAATTTTAACACTAGACATTTTGTAGGTGAATGGTAAAGTGATGAAGGCTCTTGGAAATTTGGTATTGCCATTAGCAGATATTAAGAGCCTGAAACATGCTGTTTTACAGGAAAAAAAAATAAAAAATAAAATAAAATAAAATTCTTGCTAAAATTCATCATTGTTATTGCCTTACTGTACATTTTATTTAAGTTATTTTAACTACAGTTAAATGATCACAATATATGTCATCACATACACATATAAAAAAAGGCTGTAAAAATGAGAATTTTAAACTGTTCAGTGTGAATTATGTTAACTGCTATGCATTATTTTAGCAAGTTTTCTTCAAGAAATAATCTGTAAAGTGTTTATGAAATTGATTAAAATACATAAAATGTATATTGTGGAGTAAATGGCCATAAATTGAGAATGGCTGTTTAAAATATATGTATTTTAGCTTTATAATCCGTAGATCCAAGAGGAAAATAATAATAATAATAATAAGCATAATTTAGTTGCATTTTATGAATAAACCTGTTATGATTTATTACCCTAGTGGGATCTATATTTATTAAAATGTAAACACAAAACTATAATTATGATCTATGCAAATGAATAATAATATATATTTCAAACAAACCTGAGATCTCACTGTTTTTTCACTCAAATACCTTTGCATTTACTGCAGCTATAAGCAGCTACATTTAATGCTTGAAAAGAGAACTTGTATTTGTTGTATGATATTAATGACTTTGTTTTACATGTATATCTTACTTTATATACAATAAATGTCCAATAAATTTATGTGTAATGTAGTCCCAGTAGGCATGCTAAATGTAAAACTAAAGCAGATTATTAATCTTATTTAATTTTGTCAAGTACTTAATTCAGTAACTTCCTGAATTATTTTATATTTGTTTTAGTCAACCCCATTAAAACTGAAATTGAGTCCAATATTTGTTTTTTCTGAAGTAAATAAAAGTTCTTTCAATTTGCTGAAAAAACATACAGAAATTGGTTGTCAAGAGGTTTGATTGCTGTATGAATAACCTTATTTGATTCACCATAACAAAGAGCAAAGACACTGAGAAATAATGAGGTGTATTCAGCCTTTGAAGAATATACTAAATTTGACTTTTCTAATCTGTCATTATTCCAACTTCATGACATTTTATAACCATTAAATCACTACATTAGGCTGTTTCAGAATAATTGTAATTATGCAAATCATTTAAATGGACAAAAATAAAATAAAAAGCAGACAGAAACATCAGAAATTAAATACAGCATTGGTACTTCTAAGCTTCTGAACAGAATCAGATGTTCTGAAGTTCAAAGATGATTAGATTTCCCTTTTAAAGTTTGTCTAAAGACACAATCTTTGTCTTCTTCATATCTATTTCTTTAATGAATCTTAATTCTTTAATTTGATAAAGCTTTCTAGACTATAAAGAAGCTCCACTGTTTTCCATTACATAAATGTCACATTTAAAATCAGCCATTTTAGAGTTTCTTATGTAGACGGAAGCCTTGGGTATGACTGAGTCAAGGTTACTAAGTAAACATGACATACGAACTTATGCTGAGCACAGTGATGCAGAGACAAAGATAATGGAAACTGAAGGTTTAGCAAAACTGAATATTAAATTACAGTGAGATCACAATTTAAAGGCTTTCTCTTGCTCCCTGTTGACAGTATAAATATTCCTTCTGCTTGGTTTTCTTTAAGATCATTTAATGTACCAGTTTCATAGAAGTGCAATGTTGTAAGCTTTGCTGCAGTCATTCCTTGTCCTTTGTTCATGAAAATTGAAAGTCCAGTCTTGTAAAATGTTTACAGTCTCTGCCTGCTGCCTGAGTAATCCCTGTTTGTTTGTTTGGTGGGTTGGTTTTTGAGTGCATCCCAAGTTGAAATCTGCTTTGCAGAGACTGTGGGTAACACTGTTGTTCAGATGGGGTTATAGGCCTGGGGATATAAGAATAAAAAGTAAATAAATAATCTTTCAGAAGACAAATAATTTTGTTATTTTTTCATTATTTCAGTATATGGTGCATGTGATGCAGCAGTTAGTCTGTTTTCAAAGATCTCTGCATATTAAGAGAATGAAAATGAGACCTGTAAGAGATCAAGGGCTGGTGATTGCCTGGACTCTGAATGCATGAAGAAGGGTTGTGTCTGTCCCATGTATTTTTTTCTCACCTTTCCCAAGTTCTGATTGCAGTGCTGGAAGTCAGTTCCATATGCTGTAATTGTCTTAGTGAAACAAGTACCAAACCCTTGCAAGCAGTGTAAAAATAAACACAATGTGTACTTCTTGTGTTCTTGTTTCCTTATGGAATTTAGAAAAAAAAAAAAAAAGTGACATTAGAAAGAACAATTCAAATGCAAACCTATTTACAAGAAATTATCTCTGCCTTACTGTTAATGAAAATATTGATTCTACTTTCTATTTTTAAGGGTAACTAATTTCTGATAACATCTGGGAAGCAAAGAGGCATGACAGTAAAATACAGATACGTTATTCCACAGAGCAGGACATTCTTTTTTTCATTTTTGTCTTTTATGGAAATGTATTTTTTTGTTTCCCTATACATTTTTCAGCAAAATCATACTTTCCTAGCTCCCTGAAGTGTCCAGAATGGATAATAAAATGCATCATCTGAAGCAAATCTGCTAGTTCTAGATGAAAATGTGTTATCAGTTTCTGTAACTCTTTTGGTTGTCTTCAAAATCAAGTTATTTTCCACATCTCCCAGGTACATGTTGGTACACTACAAAATAAATTTTCTGTTCAATATCTTCTTGTTTACAAAGAATTATTGAACAAATCTATATATACACAATCTTGATATTTTATTTATCAATACATCTTACAGAAAAACAGAGGAACCCAACTGAGGCAGCCCAACTTTGCCACTTATCTTCTTTCAAACACTTCCACCATGGTTGTATCTCACCTGAATGTTCAGTAGTAATGCATTATTTCTAATATCTTCCAAGCTAATTTATTTCTGAATTCATGATGTGGTTTCCAGATGGTAGAAGAATATTTTCTTCCGTATTATTCCGGCACCTGTGAATTTTAGTAAACTTCTCTGAATATGCAGGTACACAAGGACTACTGTTTGTGTAATGCTCACAGGAATATGACATCTTTTCTTTCTCTGCACATTCATGGGGGAAAAGAATTTCTGCTTGTTTTTGAAAACAAACAGTGATGATACATGTTTTGTCTACAGCTTTTCCAGTTATGTATTTGAATATCAAATACTTACCGTGTCTCTTCAAATTGTAAGCCAGCAGCAATGAGTCATTTATGCAATCTGTACCATGTCATGAATTGTTGAGTGGTTTTTAACTGACTCCTAAAGAATCTGTGATTCTCCATTTCTTTACAGATATGGATATTCTGAATAATGACAGAGACATGTCACTTTGCAGACAGAAGTCATTAAGCTCCTGCCAGTAAAAATCAGATATTTTATCAAGTGCTGTAAGTCTTTACAAACCAGAAGACCCTGGTCTGTTACTTCTGATCAATTTTTATTTACATCATGTCCTTAAGAAGCAGCCCGACTTTTAAGTAAGGTTGCTGTATGGAGTGAATAGTTCCACAGAAGAGTTACATGAATTTTGCTTTGCTGGGATTGATGTTGCTTCCAATAAGTTGCATCCCTAACCTTGGAGAAGGTAACCTTCTCCGTTCACAGAGGATGATTAAAGCAGGGAAGCTTTCCAATGCTCTGAAGACGTTTCATTTCTAGTGAAGTCACACTGAAGAGAAAAAGATAGCCAGCAACTGTGGGGGTTGGCTTTCAGGAAGACATTTTCTTGATTATTTTCTTCCTGTTGTAATTATTGTTATTATTGCAGAAAGCTAGTTCATACTTTCATAAAGAGAATTTTTTTCCAGTTATTTGGAGAGCTTGTTGAGCTTCTTGGACTTTAATGCCCCAATAAAGTAATTTTAGGACAGAGGTTGAAATTGCAGCTCAATTAAACTTTTTGTTTGTTTGTTTGCTTGTTTTGTTTTGTTTTAAGTGAGCTGATCTGAATAAGCCACAATTAATTCAACTTAACCAAACCAAGGTATCCTGAATTTAAGTGTTGTGGTTCATAATCCTGCATTATTTACGCCAATCGCTAGCTAAAAGACAGTCAGCTCCAGCTCTCAACTACACAGTCACACTGCAGGCTGCAGAATGGGTGGAATGGCTACTTCTCAGCTGCCACAGCTGACAGTTCAGCATATTAATGTAGTATAAAACGAGTGCTAGTTCAATCCATTATTCCAGATTGTGATTTGTGTTTTCTCAAGGTGGATGTTTTGCCTTTTTCACTAACATGGACAGCAGTGTGTTGCAGAAAGTGTTTTCCCGAACATGTTAAGTTATAATATGATGGAATGATTTGGGTTGGAAAGGACTTTAAGGATCATCTAGCTCCCACACCCCTGTCATGGGCAGGGACACGTCCCACTAGACCAGGTTTCTCAAAGCCCTGTCTGACTAGTTCCATGCTTCTAGAAACATGTTTACTGAGATGAATTCATATTCATTCTCATGATTTGATTCTGCTCAAATTATCTTTAGTTAAAGATTCATAACTGAAAACAATACATTAAAATTTTCATATTTTAAAATAAAATATCCATGTACATTAATATTTCCATTGCATGCAGCTTCATAAATCATGCATATATAAATACAGATAAATGTTTATATATAAAACATAGTTGGCCTCATGACAGGCTGTAAGTATAGATTTAATGTTACTGCATTCCTAGTTTTATTTCTCATTCCAAACTGTGTCAGCATAGCCTGTAAATGAAGAATGGGCTTTGGCCTTTGCAAAAGGTTTTTCTGTGTCTGTTAAAGCTCTAAGACATGCAATTCATCAGCAGCTGCTGGGAAAAATGTTGTTATGCTTTGTTCATACTTTCTTGCCTGAGGAGCAAAGAGACCTCTCAGACTTCTGTCAACAGAATGGCTTTCAAGTTAATTGAAAACTATAATCAATCTGTTTGGGATTTCTATCACTCAGAGCAAAGGGAAGAATTGTATTTAACTAAGCCTCTGTAGTGTTTATGTAGTGTTCTAAGTGCCTTGTCAGGCACTAGATGACAAGTAAGCAGAAGAGTAAACAGAATGGATTTCCTTAGAAACACTGAAAAATAATAAATAAATAAAAAGCTGTTACAAGAAACATTGTCTGCCATACTTTGTCAATATATTGCTGGGATACAACCTTTTAGGAATCCACCCAGTTCAACAAATTCACAAGTAGTCAGCTGACCTTGATGAAATTATTATATTTGTGTATGTCCATAGGTTACCAGTGAAGTCACTCATATGGTTCAAAAACATTATTGATCTCCAGCAGTCTGAAGAAGTCATCCATCTTTAAATTTCTAGGGAGCTTGGGGTCTGCTGCTGTATGATTTCTGAGTTCTGTTTTCCATGTGCAACAGATATTCTGAAAGGCAATGAGGAGGTCACCCGTCTATGAAACTCCGGAGGTACAGTGTACCTATCTCTAAAGCTGTCTTATGATTAAATATCACATTATATCTATGTCACAATCACATACTGCAGGCAGATTTCCAAAAATGCTTTGGTAAACACTACCTAGAATGCAAAACCTCTTAACTACTTTCTGGGGATGTATCTTCTGTTAGCCTTTTCCTCTCCTACTTTACTTAATCAAGATGATGTGTGATATAAGATATTGTAATTAGAAATACTTATTTTAAAGCTTTCTGATTTTAAAGTTATTCTTTTTCATACTAAAGTATGAACTCCAAAAAATAGCTTTAATAGATCATAATTTAATTTTCTCAGCTGTAATCAAAACAACTTCTGCAGCTATAGAAAGTATATATTTTCCATTTAATTCATGTGATTCTTTTATAAGTAATAATTTGCCTTTTTTAAACTTCCTTGAGCTTTTTATGGATGCACCCAGTCGGAGCTCACATCAGTAATGTTCCAGCTGTGTGACATAGCCTACTAAATCAAATTCTATCAAGTGACAACGTGAACAGTGTTTGTGATAACAATCAGCGTAGCAACTATTTTACAGGGGGGTTGTGTGAAACATATATGTAAATAATTTTGTTTTTCTTTTACTTTCATCAAAAAAGGTATTTATCACATAAATCTTGAAATACCAGCTGCATTATTATGACTTGCCTTATTCCTCCCATCCTGATGCAGTGAATCCACTGAATCCCAAGTGAAAATTAATGTTAGTCTAAGTCATTGCATGAATAAGCTTGCTATCTTCTAGGACTATTTAAACATCTGGAAGTACGGATATGCAGTTATGGACACCATAGTGTGACACGTTACAATTTTGTATTTGACAACACATAGGAACGTTAGAAAAATAAATAAATAAATCTAAACTACAAACATAACTGTAATGATTGCAGGTACAACTATATTACCACAAGTAAAATTATGCATGTGGATCACATCTGTGAAAGTAGAAATATGCATGTACAATAGCCAATGAAAAATTGGCATGTACATATGTCTCTGGATAGTTTTAAAATCTTGCAAATTGCCATGGAAAGCATAGATGGTTAAAAAGGATTTGCTTTCGCCTCCCAAAACATGGTAGGTGACATCTACTAAGTTATTTGAACTTCTGACAGTTGCAATACAGTCTGGATCACTGCCGTTATCTTTCTAAAGGAGAAAAAAAAAAAAAAAAAAAAAAAGCCTTCTGGCTGGCTTATACACTATAGTCAAGGCAACAAGCAACGTGCTATGACACAGATTGATAGAGAACGTTTTATTGCACTCACCAATTGTCCTAAAGTGCAGAAAGCTTTGTTGAACACTGAAGGATTTATATAACAGTGGGCTTTGGGATACTGTTTTTGTAGTATCTGTAGATAACTCTTATTAAAAAAAAAAAAAAAAAAAAAAAAAAAGCAATAAAATTATTTTTTAAAAACTGAACCTTCATGTAGAGATGATATTTCTTACTTTGCGTGGTAATTCACAGCACCTAAGGCAATTAAAGGTGCACTTTCTTGCTTTTATCAATTTGAGAAGTGATAGTGTCAAGGGAAAAATATATATCATCCTCTTTACCACCAGTTTTACAGGTGCCTTGTTAACGAGTAGCTTTTACAGATTTTGTTAGCAATGCAGTCTTCTTAGAATGCTGTTCAGTCTGTGAGGAAGAAATGTAGAAAAAAGCTTTACAGACTACTGTAAGGCTTTTTCCATGTTCACAAACAAACCTAAACAAAAGGAGAGAAGAAGACCTGTAATGCAAGAGTTTAGAGGTATTTGATTGTAAACTCATAACACAAAAGCAAGCATATATACTGTATTTAGCTAAATGTTGAACAGTGGTAATGTCATTAGGACTGCAAATAGAGTATAATGCATGGAATTCAAATGAAACCTACTGGATCTGCAAGTAACACTTCACGATACCTCTTTTCAAAATCATATTTACAAGATCCAAACAAAGGATACTTGTGCCAGACATACAGTGATTATATTACAGGTACGTAATGTAAGAAGTGTAAGAGACTTGATAGATTGCAGTACTTATGTATTGGTGGTAGTTAGCTAAAGCCTAGCATGTCACTCTTTAATCAGCAAGGCATAGATTTATTCAGTTTATTCATTTATTTATTGAATAAATTAAGCTTAAATTAAATTCTAATATTGAGCTTAAAAAAGGTATATGGGCACCACCATCCTTTGTATCTCTACGGAAGTTTAAATTACTGAACAGGATTGGCCTGTTGCCAATTGGAAATGACAAGCAAGGCCAACATCAAACTACCTATGCAATCTGTCACATTCAAACAGAGGAGAAACAATAATATGAATGTTGATATATGAAGATATATGAAGATTTTAAATCTGCATTAAACCATTTCATGTTAGGACACTTATAAAATTTAAAGAGAATTTTAAAAGATATTGAAATGCTAGGCAAAGACAATTTTACAAGTGGGTCTGTAGCATGTTAGAAACTTTGCTTTGTCAAAACTGAGATTATATAAAAAAAAAAATCTAAATTATTTAACATAAGAAACTTTTAGAAGGTAACCTCTGACAAGAAAAATATAGATGAAGATAAAATATTTTATGTTTTAGAATCTAGAGGTTCTCCATATGTAAGATACTGATAAGGCAGACAGGAATATAGTCTTTTTTATTATTATTTTAGCAATGAAATCAAAGATTTTCAAACTGGGAAGAAGAGACCTCCACTTACATGCATGTGCATGAGAGTGCGTATTATTCCCTTGCTCTCTCTTTTAGGCTTCCATTCAGTCAATTTCAGCCATAGTTGTTGGAAATAGAGAACACAAAGATTACCAAATTTCTAAAAATTCCCTGAAAATTGATTTGCAAATAAAGAAAATACTCATCTTTTGTAATGTCACTTGATGGACAGGTAACAGGATAGATACACTCCTTGTTATCTAGTAGATAATACATTCTGAAACAGGAACAGAAGAAACTGAATTTGTAGAGGAAAGAACAGGGAAAGATTATTTGATGCACATCAGTTCCAAGACACTGAATCCCATAAACAATGAGCTGCACATCAATAGGAAACCCATCTCCATTTATGTCATTGATCATGGATCCAGTTGTTCCTGACGTACTTTTCTTTCAACATACTTTGAATTATGTCTTCAACAGAGGTTGTCCTGGCTCCACAGAGGAAGATATGGTTTGTGCTTAAGTCAAATTTGTTGAGATATTTATGTAATGTATATAGGTTTTGAAATCCAGGGCCTCATATGAGAAAGAGAAAATCACGTGAACTTGTTGATGAACATTCTCAGCCTTGAAAAAAATTTTGGGAGATGTTAAGGACAGCAGTGAAGTTCACTCAGAAACTGTGAGTTCAGCACAATGTTGTGTCACAAAAAGGCTATAGGATTACACAAAAAATAATTAAGGTTCTCAGTCTGCACAAGTATTATTCACACAGTGGCAAGACTGAAAAATATTAATTTGGGAAATGACAGCTTTCTAAAAAAATATAGAGTTAATCACAGCAAATCTTTCATTTTCAGCTCTTCTGGGCTTTAAAGCTTCATGAATTTTTTTTACAGATAGTTGTCCCAGGTGGTGACTGAATCACCTTGGCTGGCATTAAGGTAAATGTCTAAACTTTCTTTAAACTTACTGCAGTTTTACTGCACTATGTTTAAAGTGCAGTAGTTTAGTGCAGAAATGCATGAATCTAGATCTTAATAACTGAAAACAATCAGTAACTTTAGCACTTTGCTGATGAATTTCATGTGATTTCCTCCTAATTCTACAAAAACAACAACAATAAAATAGGCTTTACGGCTTTAATTCAGTTTCTTTCTGTGGAAAGCAAAAATATTTCCTTGTTTACAAAATTCAGCCTCAATATGTTTTTTTACATTCTTTCTCACAGTTACAAACTTCTTGCCCTACTCCTCTTACAGTATTTCTTATACTCTCTCCAAAACTCCAGTGTTTGAGTGCAATAGAAAATAATTTTTAAATAACTGACTGATATACATATAATGAAATCTTGGAATAGCATTCAGTCTTTGTCAGCATATTGTGTCTCTTCTATACCCTTCAGAATAAAAGTTACAGAGAAGTAAACTCCTCATCCTAAAGAAGCTGTTCACAGTCCTTTGGCTATGCTGAAAAGGACACTTTACAAAGATGTATTTTCTCAAATATCCCTTGTGACTTTTGAAGAATGTTTTATAACAGATGGCAGTAAAATTTCACATATAGGTGCTTTAAAAGCTCTCAAGCAATTCAATGTTACAAGAAATTTAGAGACTAGACCATATGGTCTCTCTCCAAAAGGATGTGTCCATTTCAAGATGACTTCAGTCAATTGATTTTGTCTCATACATCCCAGTGTTTTGCTTTAGGACAAGAGTTGAGACAGAAGAAGATAAAAGCTCTCTTGATTGTCCTGCATTTAGAAATCATAACTAGATCCATCACAAGTAATGATGACAGTTCCAATAGGATTTGACAAAATTTGTTAAAACTTAACGTTTTGCAAGAGCTACTACCTATGTGTATGTTTTGTTGTTGTTTGGATGTTTGTTTGTTTGTTTGTTTGTTTTGTTTTGTTTTTTATGAAGAATGTCATGTTAATATTAATGTCAAAAAGAAGTCTCCAGGTAGTTGCTTGCATATCATCTAAGAATCATTTAATTCAGTAAAATATATATGGAAGATTGTAAAGACCTCTTTACTTTTGATGTGTATTTACATTAAACACATTTCACTTAAATACAAGAACCGCTGATTTTATAGTCATTATCCAACCACCATTTGTCCTTTGTCTGGTTGCATAAAGTAACTGAGAATGTTCCTCTGAACAAAATGAGTGAAACTGGTAATGGATTAGCATTTTGAACTGTAAAATTATCTGCATTAAGAAATTACAGATTCTCTGTAATTTTACTGCTGATGAAAAAGAAAACATTAAAATTAGTAATATTAAGAACCAAGCTGCAAAATCTTTAGAATATTTCTTAGATCTTTGTCCCACTGGAAGCATAGGGCAATAGAAACATCAAAGGAGACAGGCATATGTTTGTACGGGTGTCAGAAGTTACAATTATTCTTACAAATACATCTGTTTATTTTGTGAAGAAAATATTTTCTTGATAACATACACATTAATAATTGTAGAACATGTTTTTGAGAATTGTGCATTTTGGAGAATTATGCATACTGACTGTGATGAGAGAGAAAGCCATTCAGTATCATATCAGTGTTTCTCAGGTCTATGTAGCTTCACCTTGCTGCTTTTCCATAGGCAAAGCAACATCAATATCTCTGCAGTTTACCTGTTGTGTAACCATATTCATGAGGTATGTCTGAATGCAATGAGATATGTCTGAGTGCAATGCTCATTGTGAACTTCTAAAATATGTCTACAAGGAGTCCTAGCTGGAGTTTGTAAATTTTATAAAAGGAGAAAATCAAAGACTTTATAAAATTTTAATTGTATGTTTAGGTGTTTTTGCCAAAGTAAAGTCAAGAAGCACTATTTATTAAAAAGGAGAAAGGTAGCTAACATGATCTCCTGAGGTCTGGGAAATACAAGCATCCATACATGTGTACATATAAATGTAACAGTGCTGACATAGTCCTCAGGTTCCTTCCTCTGTTTCTGCTTTCCTAGCTGTAACTCAAAGCTCTGTGACTTCTCATCGACTCCTCCAGCACAAGGAAGATAATCAACAGTAACAGGTATATATAGAATGGATAGGTATATATGGTTTTCTCTCTTACAGACTGTCCAGAGTTGTATTTGTTGCGGGAGAACTAGCCAAGGTCATCAAGTCAGCATCCAGCTCAGCTTTGCCCTCATCTCACATTAAGTGCTTCAGTCAGCAGACTAACCTTAGCTGAGTTTATTGGCAGTCCTTATGTGAGCTTCTCTTGTTTTACCTGTAGCTTTATTTTGTATTAAATATTCATGACCAGCTTTTATTGTGGTAAAAAAATGCATGTAAACACCAAAGGAAATGAGTAGAAGATCTCTACAAGACTTGTGTGTCTGTGGCTCCTGAAGAAAGGCCCTGTTCATCAACTAGTTCCAGACATATGTCTGAAACTTATTTTTCTGTTGTGCCGTACTCTAAAAAAATGTTCCCATGATAACTGAGTTTCTTAAAAGCTTTTGATTTGTTTTTGTTTTTCTTGTATATTTTATTTAGCATTTTGCCTTACTCAGTGGGCTTTATACTTCATTTATTTGCTTAGTTTTGGTATTGTTTACTTGCTGTTTTCTTTTGTTGAAGACAAAACAAAGTGTTTATTTATTTGTTTATTTATTTATTTATCTCCATTCTCACGCTGTGCTGTTCCTGCTGCTGCTGAGCTGGAAGCTGAAGGAGAGCAAAAGCAGCTATCACTAATGATTTCGTTACTGAAGAAATAGTGGTAATGTAGTTCAATCCTTTTCTAATTGGGATTGAGTTTTCCATGGTCATTCAGAGTGAATCTCCTTGAACACTGCCACAAGCCAGCATCCAGCACTTCCTTCTTAATATCAAACAGGTCCACGGATATTTTTATAAAAATATTTTGAAGCTACAATTTTGACGTTGTCTGCCTTTTTCAGAAGGAAAAAAGCTCTGGGACAATGTAGGCCTAGCCCGGACTGCAACAAATCTAAATTAAGTGTAAG
This sequence comes from Anas platyrhynchos, assembly GCF_047663525.1. Lineage (NCBI taxonomy): Eukaryota > Metazoa > Chordata > Aves > Anseriformes > Anatidae > Anas > Anas platyrhynchos. The sequence goes on along the minus strand of NC_092588.1, from coordinate 86,980,894 downwards.
TTTTTACCCAGTAAGGTGGTTGCCAATCAAGTCTAACTAGTTTAGTTACAAGACAGTACAAATGCAAATTGAAGGAGAAAAAATACTTTGCCTGCAGCTCAGAAGCATGAGGTAGCTGTTACTGCAGCTGAATGTGACTTGTACAGATGCACAAGATTGGGAACTGCTGCCCTTTGTTGTTGTTCCTCCTAAATGTTTAGAACATCATATAACCTACATCATCTACTGAATATTTCCCTTGTCAGATGAATTCTGTCTTGCTGCCTCAGGTGCTATACAGTTTTCAGAGAACACTCACAACTAGCTAAGGACAGTAACTTTATATTTGGAAAAAGGCTGAAGTACAAAACAACCTGGAAGAGAACTGTAAAGACCTTCATCTTGCATTGCACTGGATTTTATTGTAGTATTGCTTTGAAGGAAAAAGTATTATTTGCCTGTCAATTCATGAAGAAGTCAAAATATTAAAAGTGTCAAATCTTCTGCTTCCAGTAAGATTTTTTGTTATTGGTACAAAGTCAGAGGCATCGTTAACTTTAGCTATTCACAAGGGTACTGCCAATATCCCACTTAACTACTTCCCATTTAACTAATCTATTAACTTTCACAGAAATCAATTGACATTAAGATATCCTTGTTTGTTCATGAACATGTTAATGTGTACTTATTCCTTTATATACTTGAAATAATGCTATATAGATCAATATTATTAATCCTCAAGAATATAAAGAAATTATAATGCTCTATTATTGGCATCATACAAAAATATATATATATATTCTTTTAGCTCTGAAAAGTGCTAAAGGAGAAAAAGATGCATTAAGGTCATGATCCTGCAAACTCCTTCAGATATAGGGTAAATCATCACTGAGGTACAAGGCAGATCTCTTTCTTTTATTTAAAAGGAGCAGAAATTCTTCAGTGATGTTTATTTTAATGACCAAATCCTGAAATTTTCCATTTACAAATGCCCACATTATAAATGTTATAATTAAGGAATGAATAAGCAAATTAATAAATAAATAGAGAAAACAGGAAAGCTGTATAAAAAACAAATAAATAAATAAATAATAATGAAAAATAAAAATAAATAAAAATAATAATTAAAAAAAAAAAAAAAACAGGATGCCTACACAACAAACAACTGTCAACTGTCACTATATACATCTTGGAAAAATACTCTCATCATATAAATTGTGGAACTCTAATGCAAAATTTGTCAGACTGCTCTTTACTCAAAATGACTAAAGAATATTGCACACAGTTCTTCAGTGTAGATAGGATATCTGCAATGCAGATGACTGGAAGGAAATTCTGCCTGTATTTACTATATATATGCTGATGCATGTTTATGTATTACTTACATGCCTACTTGCACAGAGAGAGTCTGCTACATAAATACAGCATTTTTTTTTCTTTTATTTACGCTTAAAAAATAAATAAGTATGGTTATTACACTGACATATGCCCAACAATATAAAATCTCTACTAATATATATTTTTTCATAGATTCCCCTGTTCACTAGTTATTTTGATAATAGCTAATTTTATTTCTGTGCGTGTCCCTTTATCCATCCATGCTAGCTCTCATATATGCAGTGGTAGCATATTCACAATTATTATTTGCTGCCTTACTACTACTTCAAAGCAAAGGTGTTAGCCAGTTTAGCCAGCCATTTAAGTTCTTTGACTACATCTATGTGAAATGAATGGCAACAAGTAGCAGATTAGGTTTTGGCTTCAGGGTGAATTAAGGTTTAAGCATGGTTTGGATTCAATTTCAATAGTTCTCATTAAAACAATGTTCTGGGAAAAAAAAAAAAAAAAAAAAAAAAAAGCACATTTCATAAGCTTATCTTTTTTCCTCCAGGCTTTATGTTCTTTTACAGCAAATTAAGGAAGAAATAGTTCTTCAAACATTAGAACCACTCAAAAAAAAAAAAAAAAAAAAAAAAGTAAACAAATGAAAACTTTTAGTCTGGATTGCACCCAAGTAAAAACTGCAGTACAGGGTAAACAATCTTTCAAGGTTGCTGTGTCAGGCTGTGTTTTTTTCATTCTCAGATTGAAGACTGAATGCACTGGCAGCCTGAAGATGCTGCCTCTCAAAAGAAAAGGAATCTAAACATCTTAATTGCAGCATTTTGTCCCTGGGTGAGAAAACAACTCCTTTTTTTTTTTCTGAGTTTGGAACTCAGTGGATATCAGGAAATGCAAACTATTTATCACAGATACCACTCTCAAGATATTATGTTTCAGTGATGGACCCTCTTGTCAATGTGCCTCAACCAAACACCTTTGTGCTGTCTTTGACACCCACACTTCCTGCCAGCAGGGACTACAATGTGAGCTGCTTGAAATTTTTCTCAATTTTTCTACATTCAAAGGCATTTGAACTATGGACTTTGCATTAACACCTCTCTCTTGTCATTGCTATATTCTCATTTGCAGATACTATTTTTATGATATGGTTACTAAAGGGAAGTTGCATGAAAAACAGAGATCATTAAATTCCTTTTTTTTTTTTTCTTTTAATGAAATATTGTTATATATTCCCTAATCATTCATTTCTCCTAGTGTCCCTAATCCCTATGATGTGCCTAAAACTCTTTATCGTCTCTCTTGCACAAAGCTCCCTCTCGTTTCCTCATTTCTTCTAACATTCAATGGAAAGGAAGAGAAAAAAAAAAAAAAAAAAAAAAAAAGCAATGCATCAAATTCAGCTCCCAACTCCACAGAGGACACCCCAAAAACATCCCCGGGAAACCTGTTCCAGTCCTCAACCACCCTCTCAGTGAAGAATCTTTTCCTGAAACCCAACTTGAACTTTCTCTGTCACAGCTTCATGCCATTCCCTCAGGTCCTAGCAATTGCAACTGCTTTTCCCTCACTAGTGTTTCTATATTCAGTTACCAATTTTAACTGGTTTAATAGTAAGAGGATGCCATTGGCAACTTCTCTTAGCCAGATTTAATTGAAATGATCAACAGGTTCTAAGCTAATTGGGAGATACTTACAGGTATATACAGATGGAGAGACTCTGAATGCATACATCCCATTTCTTCAAGAAAGTGGGCTGAAAATTCTTCATCAAGACAGTTTGACATCACAGGTAGTTTACAACCTTTGCTCCAAACCCTGCTCCTGGTGTTGTCTGGTAAAAACTTTACTGAAAATAGTGGATCAGAACAACAATTACATCAATGACATCTAAAATGTATAAATCCATAACGATCTATGAACTCACAACTCCCCATTTGAGAAGTTGGTCTTGGTCCCTTCTTTTTGATGATATTAAAACTCTCCATGAAGGGATAAAAGGATCAAAATATTTTCTTTATGGTTTGTGAAAAGGCTTTTCTTACTATTCTATCTAGGTTCACTTATACTGTATGCTTTATTGTTACTCTCTTAGGGGAAAAGTCATCTCACATGAAAAAAATAAAGGCATTTATAAGAGCTCTGAAGGAATGAGAAAGCTCAAAGGAGTTTCAACATTGGGGAATAACAGGAATAAAAGATCATTAAGTGAAACTCTGAAGTTCTGTACCAGAAGTGGTAGCACTGTGTATATTGCTATAGTCTTGGAGGCACAAAATAAGCAAAGCTATGAACTAATTTACATGCAATATCACTCTGAAAAAAAAGTTGGTTGTCTTGAGAGCTGATATAGATGTGAATCACTGGAGTTGATTGACTAATTCATGTGGGCTTTTCTCTTGTCGGGTTTCCTGTGGGGAATATTCCCATGACAGGTGTCTGAGGGGCTCCTGAATAAAACAGATAAAATCTGTTGTATATCCATAGGCTGGTTTGTTTGCTTAAACAGAAGAGAATTAAATCAATATGCTGTGTGCAGTAGGATCAGATTCCTCATAACCTGCAAGTGTTCAAAGGATCAGGACTACTAGTAAACATGTTTACAAGTGGGGTGCAAAACATATTTTTAATGCATTTATATTCAAAATGTTTGTTTTTTCTCAATATGTATTATTCAGTATTCACTGCTTATTTCATACTAGATTCAAATGTGCAGAAAATAATATGACTTGTATCCTCCCCACAGATCCTTAAAGGAATGGAGGAAACTTCTAGCTTCATGGTGAAGTGTTTTGCTAAAAATAATAACAAGAGAAGTTTACATTTTATCACTGTTCTAAGGCAGCAACTAGGTTTAGACCATGGAAAATGTAGCAAAGGAGATGTTAACTGTCATATAATAGAGAATTAACTCCAAAAGTCTGTTTCATGTGACCCAGCCAAAGCAGTCAAACACTGCTCTGTGACTGTGGCTGGAATGCTGTGTACAGGATGGTTGGCCAAAGCTCTCTTCAGATAGAAAAAATAAATTAAAAAAGCATGAAATCAGAGAGCTGCACAAGCTGCAGGAGAGGATATGGTGGGAAATCTGTTCTTTTTGCAGATTTATGTACAATTGTTTAGAGATGTCTGCTCTTCAAAGGTCTGACTGGCTCAGTTTTTGAATGCTAATTGCATTAATAAATAATTAATTAATAAACTGGCCTCGCTAATGCACTGCATCTATACTAATAACTTAAGCAGTAATAGGGATTTGTCTCAAGTAATGAAAAACTTTATTTTTATTTTTTTCTATATTATCAAATGGCATTATTGTGATAGATTTTCTTGTACCCTTGCAGTTAAATGTTCAAGTGTGCTTGAGGTATTAGCACAAGCTAGAAATCATTAATAAAAGAGAACACTTTTGCAGCCACTCTGTTTAAAGGAGAATTTAATAGTATAGATGTGAGCCATTCTGTGGCAACTGGTATCATATTGTGCATATTTAACAGAATTGATTTTGACTAAATAACCAACTAACAAGGAATCCAGCTTTTACTTGTTGACATATATTAAGTTCTAAGAAAGTTCTAAGTCATTTCAAAATTAGACTCTACAGAGATCACCAGTCTCCTTGTTCCTCTGCATATATTTTTGTTTATGGAGAAACATGTGGTAATTACTTGAAAGCTATAGAAAAATAGAAGGTAGCTTCTCAGGATATCAGGGATGTGAATATATTAAATCGGATGTTCCTTAATCTGGTGTTATTTTGTAGCCATCTAGGTGTAGATCAAAATGCTATTTTGACCCCTATAGCTGTACACATTCTTGAGCTAACCATGTCAGGAGCAGTTTCTTTCCCACCACCATTCACTCACCCCCTGTTCAGGACAGCAGAAACAATCAACTTTGAACAAATGGGAAGAAGCAGCAACTAAGGTTTCTTTTGCCATCATGTGTCCCTTCATTCAAAATAGCTCAAATCTGACTCTGTTAGGTAATACTATAAATCTGTTTCATCTAACAATTTAAAAAGAGGGAAGAAATTAGAAGTATAATTATCAAGCATTAAAGATTTGAACGTGTATTTAAAAACAATTTCAGAAAAAAATTCTCACTATAACAGCAATATTAATATGCACCAGTGATGTACAAACAATATATACCACAGTTTTTCTAAATTCCAATAGATTTTGCTACAGCAGTCCCTTAAAGAAAAAGAAAAATACATTCCTAGTACAGAAAGTCACACAGACCTAGGCACTGTACTAAAAATGGAACATAAATGATACACTGGCCTTCCACAGTAGAGCAGATTTCATGTGCAAAGAGGTTAAAGACAATAACATGTTACTGAAGTCAAATAAAAGACATTGAAGTGAACGAAAGGTTGTGATTAGATAGCTATGTCTAAGCTGGTCTTTGTTCATCTTTAAAGACAAAATAGAATTACTTTGATTTTGACATGGAAAACACAAGTTGTTCGTTGTAACTCAAAGGAATAAACAATTACAAAATGGAGTTTTATTTGTATTTGAGTAAGTGATTAGTCAGTTTAACAACCTTTAAATGGAGGATCTGAGATTCAAGAACCCTAAAAAAGCTAATCATTAGACTTATTCAGTTGGCTGTTTAGACAAATTTTCAACTCGAATTTTCATACAGAATGTGTGTTTGTCTGCCAGATTTATCCTAATATGTTTTGAACTCAATATCCTATTACATTAGCAGATAATAAAGAGGTAGAAGTCTTTGAGAGATTATTCCTCTACAACTCAAATGAAAATTAACACCACTGCAAAAGAAAGAAACCCTAATAATGTTCTTTTGTAGGAACAGCTAAAGTGTGAGTTCATCTGTAATCTTCATTCGTCAGCCAGTACCTAGGCAACAAAAATATATTTGCCAGGCCAGGCAGTTGGAATGTAATTTTACACCAGCAATTCCAAAGACTGGCACTTATGTGTCTAGAAGTGCAAAGAAGTATAAAGAGTGGAGGAACAGCTGTGGTATGGTAGCTGGACATGGGGAATGGGCCCCTGTCTGTTGTGACATGTTTAGAGGCCACAGAAAAGTACATTTCATACAGAGAGTGGGGTTTAAAGAACAGTCTAATAACAATGACATAGTGTAGTGAGAGTACTTATGTACTTATGTTTGTAGGGAACAAAGCTTCATTAGATATGATGTTTGGGAAGCAATTTGGGTTTGTTATTTTTATGAACAGGGCTCAGTCATAAAAACGAAGTATAGCTTTGAAACAATGATTAGTTTGTTAATCCTCATTATAATCATCTGGACACTGAAACACAGTCTGAGAGCAGCATCCTCCCTTCTTAGGGATTTGAGTGAGTTACCATTCTCATTGTTATGCTGGGTGCTTGTATGTCTGTGGCAAATACTAGGAGAAGTATTGCATTGTAATTGCTTTATCATATGTAAGTATGTAGAAAATGTATATTAATTTAAAAAAATGGACTGACTAGACTAATGTTTCTACTATACAAAGTTGAAAATCCTTTTTCGTACTTTACATGGAGTGTAGGTGTTAAAAACAGTCCCTTTATGGGCTCTTGAAAAAAAAAAAAAAAAGAAAAAAAAATATTATTTTTTTTAAATATAACACACATGGTATATAAGATTCTAAGTTGCTTCTTAGGTACCTCTTTCAATTGTATTAGTCAGATGCTTCCGCATTGTCTAACTCCTCTTGTGGAAGTCATGGGGACACTGTATACAGTCTCCATATACACAGCCTCTCTCTCTAAGACTTTTTATGTTAATACTGATTATTTTTAGCTGGCACTTGATCAGTGGACTCTCTCCAGGCATCAGAAACCTGTGCAACATAACAGTTTTCAGGATCTGAGCCCAGTACTTCTGTTAGTATAATGTACTATTACTATTATGATAAATTATATAAATATGAAATGATCATTGACATTGATATGTGCCATTGATGTCAGTGTGAGATTTCTCACTGAATGATTGGCTGAGTGTTAGATCTCTTAATCTTGCCTAGTTTCTACTCTGATTGTAATCCTAAAATTAAATTGAAGTCCTAAATTAAATCCTAAAGCTAAATTGAAATCCGGCAAACTGATTCATCATGCCCCAGCTGCATAAAAAGAATCTATTACAGGTGGCTTAAATGTCTCATAGAAAGTTACACAGATTTAGTTGTTGTTGTTTTTTTTTTTTTTATTTTATTGTTTATTTGTTTGTTTGTTTGTTTTTTAGGGAGAACATTTGTTGTAAAAGGCTACCTTATGAGATTTAAGCTCTGGAAGTTTTTAGTAATGATTCTAATTTCTAGAAGCTTTTAACAAATGCACAAATATATAAAACAAATTAGTAAGTATATAACAGAAGAAAATACTGAATGATTAATATATTTTTTCCTCCAGAATTACATCATCCTAACAACACTGAATGCAAGTCATTTAATTAGCTTTAAATTAAAACAAACCATAGCTTTGTGTCTATTAAATATTGGTCCATGTCACTTATTTCTATATATTTGTTTGATGACTTCATAAAGGCAACTCTTAATTTGGCGTCTATTAATGTGGCATATAGGAATCTCACATTCAGTTTGCAAACCCATCTTACTAATGATGATACATTTGTGCATTTGGATGTTTGTAATCTAGCGGAATAGAACAGGTTTGGTTTCCACTGCAGGGCTTGTGTGGGAGAGGCAGGGCAGGGCAGGGCAGGGCAAGTCATTAAACAGTTTGTCTTAAAACCATTTACTGAAAACAGGCACTGTGACTAAGAGAGAAAATATCCTGCAACAAGAAAATAATTATTCATCCTGATCTTGTGTTTCAATGTAATGAAGAATCTACTGCAATTTGTCTGCTTTTATCTTATCCAAAAAGAAAATATACATCTAAACACAGATTTTTGCAGTGCACTCCGAATTATATCATTTCAGTTTACTTAGCCCGTCAGGCTGAGTATGCTCTACAGAATAGGTGTTTTACAGATGAATAGTAGATGGATGTTATCAGTATTCTGCCACTTCTTGTAATTCAGCTGTTAATTAATGCAGTTAATTGCTAGATAAGTTACTTCATGAACACTCTGATCTTAGAACAAACTCGGTTAGAGCTTACCCTTGTTCTAGCTAATCTCCTGAAAAAATATATATATATAAATAAAAAATTGAATAAGATGAAACCTACTGGGTTTTATTTTTCATTGCCCAGCATTTTCTATAACATTTTCAAAAAGTGAGCATAATTGCCAAGTGAAAATAGAAAAACTAGCTATCATACAGTTTGGCAGCTTTTCCGTGATCAAAAAAAAATAAAAATTGCTTCACAGCGAGAGTGTTGTTCAGCATTTCTAGAAGAGTAATTTCCAGAATCTGATGACAGTAATGCCCACTGCCTCTAAAATGTAGGCTATCACATAATTTACAAAAGAATATGGAAGTCTTATCACCGTTCATTGTGATACAGAAGAGATAAACCATGTTATGGAAAGAGTGAAAAAACATGGAGGACATCACTGGTGGGGAACTTTCCTTGGCTGGTCATTAATAGCAACAGGAAATTTTAGTCTCATGCTTCACCCAGTTGTGATTCTACTAACTCTAAAATCAATGTCTATTGCTGAGAATAATATTGTATATAAAAGTTTGGTACTTGAAAAAGGAAAAGCAACCTCAACCACCAAAACATACAATTAATACATAATGAATAGAAACACTTTCCTTACAATGGATTTGTAAGTGTATAAATTATCAATATACTATTTATAGTACAAAGGCTGAACAGAAGAGTCTCCTGGACAAGCATGTTGGACCCCATGCTCTATGCAGTAAATAACCAAGTATACCTTGTCATTGAATCTTGTTAAACCACTATTTTGTTTACTATTAAACTTTGTTGAATCACAATTTTATATCAATAAACATAGTGTTGCTTCTCTCTTGCAAGTGGACTCTATCACTCTTCTATGACAGGAAGTGACGAGGAATGTATGCAATTCACCAGGTAAACAGCCAAATTTTTGCAAGGAATATTGGATCACAAGAACTATAAACAGTCTCCTAAGACTTCCCACCAGCAAAATCAAGAAGTGGTAACATACTCACCAGTGCAGCAAACCTACTGCAGAAGATGGAAAATAAATTAATAATGTATATTTAAAAAAAAACTATAAAAACTATGTACTGTATATATGATAGTATCTGTAAGCAGCAATTAAAACTCAAAAAGAGCTGCACATTTTCCAAAGTTTCACACCGGCAGCACGCTTTTCACTGGCAATTAACAGCAAGAAATGATACATTAAAAAGTGGCAAAGGGAAACAGAGACTTTGATGAAGGACAAGCTGTTTCTAAAGAAGTTTGACACTATTCAAAAGTCTGTTGTTTTTTTTTCTCCCCACTTTCAATACTATTATATTTTAACACCTTTCTAGTGTGCAACTGTGTCCTGTCACCTTCAATGAGCACAATAAATCTGTTATATATTAGGTACCACCATTCCAAGCCAAAAAGATTTTTATTAGCATAGAAATTAGTTATTGCATTATCCAAACACCAGGAGTTTGAGAAAGAAAGTTAACTATTTCCTAAACGTTACCTAGTGCCAGAAAATCTTAGCTCTTCTCCCTAAATTTCAGTAACAGGTCATTTAACAGTGAACAACTTTTCAAAATCAGCCCAAAGAAATTGGCTATGATCATTTGTCATGAACATCTTCCAGACTTTAAGATGTGGACTTGTTTCTTCAGTTCTTTTTCCACCAAACAGTGCATGTGGAAATATCTGCATGTGGAAATAGCATCTAACATAAGAATTAGAATTATAAATAAGCTTCATTTTCTACTTAATCATTGCACCATCATAACCAGTAGGAGTTACTCCACTAGTCCCCTGTATAAGATCAGGACCATCTAATTTTAGACAACTAATCGTGCAGATCCCATGGACAGAGGACATCATAATTCTCTTCAAAAACATAGATCTGCTTTATCTATTCACTGATGACTTTGTAACTACAGACTCCTTTTTACTTCATTGTCCAGTAAAACAAAGTTGAACCTTTATGTATGTCCAGGGACAGGATACGATAAGTAATAATTGAAAGGAAGGGAAATAAAGCCGAAGAGAAATAAAGAAAAAGGCAAAGCAAGGCAAGGGTCTTAAAGGACATATGCAGTCTCACCATACAGTAGTTAGCAGCACTAATTAGCATAAGAACAATATTTCCTGTCACATGCAGAGCAGGAATCACAGGACTTCAGGAGGAAAGGATTGTGATATATCTGAATAGCGTGACCAGCTTTCCACCCTATCTGGAGGATCACGAGTTAATAAACATCAAGAATAATCACCATCTAGCTGAAATCCTCTAGAAGTATTCAGTCTTCAGGCCACAAATAGGGCATCCTACCACATAAAATAAAACAGTGATTTAATATTTGTCAGACTGTACACTGGTCATGGTTGAGAATGTATCTCAGGACTGACTGTAACATTGGAAGGGTTAATAAATTGTGTAGTTCATAAAAAAAAAAAAAAAAAAAAAAAAAAAAAAAGTTTCATTTAGTCTGCTTCTTAATTTGATTACAACCCATGGGGAATATATTTTCCTTTTTCTCGATGCAGAAGGATAAGAAATCAAGTCATAGTATTCCTACATAAGTAGCTTTGAAATCTCACAACATGAAAAGTCATTAGACCATGAAAACAGTTTCTGATTTTACAGACAGTGGATTTGTGAGATAGGTTTTCTAATTTTTAACTCTGAAAAAAGCTGTCTTATACATAAGTCTTGATAAGTTTCAGATAAAAATTTTCCCACATGCATGAAGTGAGGATATCCCATACTTCATTTCACAGAATCACACAGAATTTCTAGGTTGGAAGAGACCTCAAGATCATCGAGTCCAACCTCTAACCTAACACTAACAGTCCCCACTAAACCATATCCCTAAGCTCTACATCTAAACGTCTTTTGAAGACTTCCAGGGATGGTGACTCCACCACCTCCCTGGGCAGCCCGTTCCAGTGCCTCACAACCCTTTCAGTAAAGAAATTCTTCCTAACATCTAACCTAAAACTCCCCTGGCGTAACTTTAGCCCATTCCCCCTCGTCCTGTCACCAGGCACATGGGAGAACAGGCCAACCCCCACCTCTCTACAGCCTCCTTTAATGTACTTACACAGAGCAATAAGGTCACCCCTGAGCCTCCTCTTCTCTAGGCTGAACAAGCCCAGCTCCTTCAGCCGCTCCTCATAGGACTTGTTCTCCAGGCCCCTCACCAGCTTCGTCGCCCTTCTTTGGACCCGCTCAAGCACCTCGATGTCCTTCTTGTAGCGAGGGGCCCAAAACTGAACACAGTACTCGAGGTGCGGCCTCACCAGAGCCGAGTACAGGGGGACGATCACCTCCCTAGCCCTGCTGGTCACACTGTTTCTGATACAAGCCAGGATGCCGTTGGCCTTCTTGGCCACCTGAGCACACTGCTGGCTCATATTCAGCCGACTGTCCACCATCACTCCCAGGTCCTTCTCTGTCTGGCAGCTCTCCAACCATTCCTCTCCCAGCCTGTAGTTCTGCTTGGGGTTATTGCGCCCCAGGTGCGGGACCCGGCACTTGGCCTTGTTGAACTTCATGCAGTTGACCTCAGCCCATCGGTGCAGCCTATCCAGATCCTCCTGCAGAGCCTTCCTACCCTCGAGCAGATCGACACACGCACGTAGCTTGGTGTCATCTGCAAACTTACTGAGGGTGCACTCAGTGCCGTCATCCAGATCATTGATGAAGATGTTAAAGAGGACCGGCCCCAGCACCGAGCCCTGGGGGACGCCACTAGTGACTGGCCTCCAACTGGACTTGGCTCCATTTACCACAACTCTTTGGGCCCGGCTATCCAGCCAGTTTCTAACCCAACGAAGCGTGCGCCAGTCCAAGCCAAGAGCAGCCAGTTTCTTGAGGAGAATGCTGTGGGAGACGGTGTCAAAAGCCTTGCTGAAGTCAAGGTAGACCACATCCACAGCCTTTCCCTCATCCACCCAGCGCGTCACTTTGTCGTAGAAGGAGATCAGGTTCGTCAGGCAGGACCTGTCTTCCATAAACCCATGCTGACTGGGCCTGATCGCCTGCTTGCCCTTCAAGTGCCGCATGATGACTCCCAAGAGGATCTGCTCCATGAGCTTCCCTGGTACTGAGGTCAAACTGACCGGCCTGTAGTTCCCTAGGCCTGCCCTCCAGTCCGTGTTGTAGATGGGCGTCACATTTGCTAGTCGCCAGTCAGCTGGGACCTCCCCCGATAGCCAGGACTGCTGATAAATGATGGATAGGGGCTTGGCCAGCTCCTCTGCCAGTTCTCTCAGTACCCTTGGGTGGATCCCATCCGGCCCCATAGATTTGTGGACATCCAAGTGCCGTAGCAGGTCACCAACCAGTTCTTCGTGGATGGTGAGGGCCACATCCTGCTCCCCGTCCCCTTCCACCAGTTCTGGGTACTGGGTATCCAGAGAGCAACCGGTTTTGCCGCTAAAGACTGAGGCAAAGAAGGCATTAAGCACCTCCGCCTTTTCCTCATCTCTTGTAACTAAGTTTCCCCCTGCATCCAGTAAAGGATGGAGATTCTCCCTAGTCCTCCTTTTGGTGTTGATGTATTTATAAAAGCGTTTTTTGTTATCTTTCACGGCAGTAGCCAGATTGAGCTCCAGATGAGCTTTGGCCTTCCTAATTTTGTCCCTGCACAGCCTCGCTACATCCTTATAGTCCTCCTTAGTGGCCTGCCCAATTTTCCAAAGATTATAAATCCTCTTTTTTCTCCTAAGCTCAAGCCACAATTCTCTGTTGAGCCAGGCTGGTCTTCTTCCCCGCTGGCTCATCTTTGGGCGCATGGGAATAGACCGCTCCTGCGCCATTAGGATTTGACTCTTAAAGAGCGCCCAGCCTTTCTGGACCCCTCTGCCCTTCAGAACCGCCTCCCATGGGACTCCACCAACTAGTGTCCTGAGCAGCCCAAAGTCAGCCCTCCGAAAGTCCAATACAGTGGTTTTACTGGTTCCCTTCCTGGCCCCGCCAAGAATAGTGAACTCCACCATTTCGTGGTCACTCTGCCCAAGACTGTTCCTGACAATCACATCCTCCACCAGTCCTTCTCTGTTTGTGAAGAGAAGGTCTAGCAGGGCACCACCCCTGGTAGGTTCACTAATCAGCTGCGTCAGGAAGCTATCTTCCACTTTCTCCAGAAACCTCCTAGACTGCTTCCTCTGGGCTGAGTTGTGCTTCCAGGATATGTCAGGGAAGTTGAAGTCCCCCACGTTTAGATGTAGACGTTTAGATGTAGAGCTTAGTGATATGGTTTGGTGGAGGACTTGTTAGTATTAGGTCAGAGGTGATCTTGGACGTCTCTTCCAACCTAGATGATTCAGTGATTCTATAAGAATCTGAGCAGACAAGAAAATATCACCCTTTTGCTACCTATCTGTCTGTAACATTATTGAGGGTGATAGATGGTATGTGGTCTTCATGAAATATTCTTAGAAAAACTGAAAAAAATATACCATATAATCTTTCCAGGCAATACAGTTTAAGATTATGATAGAGCCTGCCTGTGTCATTTCAACTTGTGCTCCATTCATGGGTATGATTATGCGTCTTTACCTTATTGCATTAATGAATGCAATATTTCTTTCATCTTTCTTATTCATTGTGCTGTCCTAAGCGTTTGCTTACCATCAACAAAATACAAAACAATTAACTTCTTCTTTAGCAATTTTAATATACTCTATCTCAAGTAGTAAAGTACATCACAAACATTATTAGTGATGAATTTAACAGAATGGCTGGTGGAATTATCCCCATTCTGCACAGAAGGATGTGAGCCATAAGGTGAAGGACACCACAAGTGTTACTTAATTTAGGTTCTTTACCTCAACTTCAAAACCTTGGCTTCATTTTTCAGAAATTTCTGTTTTTCCTGTGTTGTTCCAATTTCAAGTACATTTGTTTGCACTTCAGTATTGAGTGTCCTGGTGAAACTCCCCTTGCATATTACATCTTGGGCATATTTTTCTTATTTTAAAAGAGTTAGTAACAGTTATACAATCTGATTGGTTAATCTGTCTAGTCTTATTTTGACATGAATAGTACTGGCTGGGAATGACAAGTTCAAGTACCTTTGGGTTAGGATCGGCTGGGACAACAAGGCTAGTGTCCTGGTCAGGGTCTGCTATAGACCACCGAACCAGGATGAGGAGACGGATGAGGAGTTCTACAGGCAGCTGACAGAAGTTGCGAAATTTTCAGCGCTTGTACTCGTGGGGGACTTCAACTTCCCTGACATATCCTGGAAGCACAACACAGCCCAGAGAAAGCAGTCTAGGAGGTTTCTGGAGAGCGTGGAAGATAGCTTCCTGACGCAGCTGGTTAGTGAGCCTACCAGGGGTGGTGCCCCGCTAGACCTTCTCTTCACAAACAGAGAAGGACTGGTGGAGGATGTGATTGTTGGGAGCTGTCTTGGGCAGAGTGACCACGAAATGGTGAAGTTCACTATTTTTGGCGAGGCCAGGAAGGGTACCAGTAAAACTGCTGTATTGGACTTCGGAGGGCTGACTTTGTGCTGCTTGGGCCACTGGTTGGTAGAGTCCCTTGGGAGGCGGTTCTGAAGGGCAGAGGAGTGCAGCAAGGCTGGGCGCTCTTCAAGAAGGAAATCTTAATGGCACAGGAGCAGTCCATCCCCACGTGCCCAAAGACGAGCCAGAGTGGAAGAAGACTAGCCTGGTTCAACAGAGAGTTGCAGCTTGAGCTTAGGAGAAAAAAAGAGGGTTTATAATCTTTGGAAAAGAGGGCGGGCCATTGAGGAGGACTATAAGGAGGTAACGAGGCTGTGCAGAGACAAAATTAGAAAGGCCAAAGCTCATCTGGAGCTCAATCTGGCTACTGCCGTTAAAGACAACAACAAATCTTTTTACAAATACATCAACACAAAACAGAGGACTAAGGAGAATCTCCATCCTTTCCTGGATGCGGGGGGAAACCCTGTTACAAAAGATGGGGGAAAGGCGGAGGTGCTTAATGCCTTCTTTGCCTCAGTCTTTAGCGGCGATGCTGGTTGTTCTCTGGATACCCAGTACCCTGAGCTGGCGGAAGGGGATGGGGAGTAGGATGTGACCCTCGCTATCCATGAGGAAATGGTTGGCGACCTGCTATGGCACTTGGATGTGCGCAAGTCGGTGGGGCCGGATAGGATCCACCCAAGGGTACTGAGAGAACTGGTGGAGGAGCTGGCCAAGCCACTTTCCATCATTTATCAACAGTCCTGGCTATCAGGGGAGGTCCCAGTTGACTGGCGACTAGCAAACGTGACACCCATCTACAACACGGACTGGAGGGCAGGCCTAGGGAACTACAGGCCGGTCAGTTTGACCTCAGTGCCAGGGAAGCTCGTGGAGCAGATTATCTTGAGAGTCATCACGCAGCACTTGCAGGGCGAGCAGGCGATCAGGCCCAGCCAGCATGGGTTTATGAAAGGCAGATCCTGCTTGACGAACGTGATCTCCTTCTATGAAAAAGTGACGCGCTTGGTGGATGAGGGAAAGGCTGTGGATGTGGTCTACTTTGACTTCAGCAAGGCTTTTGACACCGTCTCCCACAGCATTCTCCTCAAGAAACTGGCTGCTCTTGACTTGGACTGGCGCACGCTTCGTTGGGTTAGAAATTGGATGGATAGCCGGGCCCAAAGAGTCGTGGTAAATGGAGTCAAATCCAGTTGGAGGCCAGTCACTAGTGGCGTTCCCCAGGGCTCGGTGCTGGGGCCGGTTCTCTTTAATATCTTAATCAATGATCTGGATGAGGGCATTGAGTGCACCCTCAGTAACTTTGCAGACAACACCAAGTTAGGTGCGTGTGTCGATCTGCTCGTGGGCAGGAAGGCTCTGCAGGAGGATCTGGATAGGCTGCACCGATGGGCTGAGGTCAACTGCATGAAGTTCAACAAGGCCAAGTGCCGGGTCCTGCGCCTGGGGCGCAATAACCCCAAGCAGAGCTACAGACTGGGAGGGGAATGGTTGGAAAGCTGCCAGACAGAGAAGGACCTGGGAGTGATGGTGGACAGTCAGCTGAATATGAGCCAGCAGTGTGCTCAGGTGGCCAAGAAGGCCAACGGCATCCTGGCTTGTATCAGAAACAGTGTGACCAGCAGGGCTAGGGAGGTGATCGTCCCCCTGTACTCGGCTCTGGTGAGGCCGCACCTCGAGTACTGTGTTCAGTTTTGGGCCCCTCGCTACAAGAAGGACATCGAGGTGCTTGAGCGGGTCCAAAGAAGGGCGACGAAGCTGGTGAGGGGCCTGGAGAACAAGTCCTATGAGGAGCGGCTGAAGGAGCTGGGCTTGTTCAGCCTAGAGAAGAGGAGGCTCAGGGGTGACCTTATTGCTCTGTGTAAGTACATTAAAGGAGGCTGTAGAGAGGTGGGGGTTGGTCTGTTCTCCCACGTGCCTGGTGACAAGACGAGGGGGAATGGGCTTAAGTTGCACCAGGGGAGTTTTAGGTTAGATGTTAGGAAGAATTTCTTTACTGAAAGGGTTGTGAGGCACTGGAACGGGCTGCCCAGGGAGGTGGTGGAGTCACCATCCCTGGAAGTCTTCAAAAGACGTTTAGATGTAGAGCTTAGGGATATGGTTTAGTGGGGACTGTTAGTGTTAGGTTAGAGGTTGGACTCGATGATCTTGAGGTCTCTTCCAACCTAGAAATTCTGTGATTCTGTGATTCTGTGAATTATTTTAGAGACTATGATATCCCTTTCATATCCTGACAGTTACAGAATATCCTGATATTAAGAAATTTCTATTAAATCCCAGTTTTCTGGGATTCACACTGTAGGTTTTTTTTTTTTGAAAAACAAATATATCATAATTTTCATTATTTCTAGTAGCTCTATGAGTATTTTCCATAGGTTTCTGATTCTCACTGATGATCTCTGCTAAGAGTATGACTTTTAAAATTTCTTCTGATAGTGACTTCTGTGGAATTACTATAAATTAAATTGAAAAGTATTTCCTCTTTCAAAATTTTGCTCTAATTGAATAAAAGTCATACGATATTTTGATGTAGATTTTTTTTTCAGTAACACAACAACATCAATGTTACACATAGATGTGCTTATTTAATTCATAAATAAATTTCAAAAAAAATTTTTTTTTTTTGGAGATGTGTCACTTCTGAAGAAAAACAGAACTGCAATACAGTAAGTAACTGGAATGAACCTGCATGCAGGATCCATTAATGTTTCTATTATTACCTGTGTATTTTTCTATACGATTAGTAGAAATGTGTGTCTAACTTAAACATCTCCACAACTGCTTTGGAGACAGCTAGCACATTTGCTTTAATTGAGCTGGTATTATTTATGTTGGAACATAGTGTCAAAATTGCTTTTCAAATTATTCACATTATGAGTCATCTAAAAAACATACAATCTTTTTGGTGTTCATTTTGGGCAATTCCTACAGCATTATCTAATTTTATATTTCATGACTGAATCTGTGCCAAATTGCTTATTAGACTACAACCATTAAGATTTATTGTGCAAATTTATCAGTTTTGATGCTGTTAGATCCCATCATTCACTTTTGTTCAAGGATGTGTGCAAATCCCTATATCTTTTGTTTATCTAAGACAATATGTTTTTGTTGTTGAGATTTATCTATTTTTTATTATTTTTGTTAATTTTTTTTAGCGTTTTATAAATCAAATTTCACTGTCAGTAATTGTTGTATCTTTTGGTACCCATGTAGTTATTTCCAAAAGCTTTCAATTTATTTTTTCGATTCTCCTGAGTATACCTTGAATTTCACTTATTTGACTCAAATACCAGCAAGAAAAAATAATTTGGGATACAGACTAAGGTTTTTGTTTAATCTTTATGGAACCCTATTAACTTAATTTTATTGATGTATAGGATGATGTTGATGTATAGGATGATGTTCAGAAAGTGCTGAGATTTCAAGTGTAAATTCTAATTATCACAAGCCAGTATGCAAAAGAACTGTGCAGTCCAGAGTACAAACCAGTCTGGTGTGAATATAATTTCTTATTTGTTGGATAACTTGGGATGCTTCTATCTGAAAGTTTGCTAGTACTAGTTGGGATAGTCTTGGGACTATACTTGGGTGAGATTTTCACAAGGACTCCATATTGTCATATTTTCCTTGTACTCCACCAGTTTCACTGACTTCATTGGGAGCAGACTAGGGTTACAAAGAAGCTGGGGAAAACCTTTGCCTCTCCTCTCTTTCTTTCTTTCCTTATTTTTTCATTTCCTTCTTTTCTTCATCCTTTGTTTACTTATTTTCCATTTTTCTATTATATAAATGTATTTTTTCATCTTCATAATAAAATGCTGTTCCTCAGCATCTACCGTTTAGCAACATCATAGGAGTTCATAAATAAATAAATAAATAAATAAATAAATAAAAATTCTGCTATAGTTAAAAAATTGCTAACATCATAACATCAAAATGTAAAATAGTTTTAGATTTATGATGTGTTTGAGTGAGCATTTCAGACTAAAGCCAGAAATCATTGCTTTTGTCAGTATACATGGCAAAGATAAGTATGTGCTCTTTTAATTTAGAACAGGCAAGTATCTTCAAATAGCAGTGCAGTATTTGAGTGCAGAGAGACAACCGAAGACAAATATAAGCAGAGGATCCCAAATTGAGCAATGCTTTCATAAGTCATAAAAGCAATTTTAAAATCAATTTGGCATTTGATCAAATTGCACTTTAGGTTTTGTAAAATGGAATTGAAATGCTGAGTCTACTTGGTGAGTTAAAATCCTGATAACAACAGCTCTGCAGTTTGAATTCTATACTTTTCTTTTTTTTTTCTTTTTCCTTCAGAAAAAGACAAAAAAAATGTCATTATGGCTCTAACTTACAGGCTGTACACCACAGTGCTTTTTCAAACCTTTTGTGATGATTACCTTTCTGAACTTCTCTGGTAGGATTTTTCCAGTATTTTTATATGAAATGACTGGTTATGGCTTCAATCATTTTGATGTGGTTGTACAGCCTGCCATTAAAATGAGCAAATACATATATTGCCTTAGTAGCTTTCCTGGAAAGGGAAGTGAGACCTCGAATCTGAGCTGTTGGTGCTGTTCTACTTTTTGGCAGTTTAGATTTCCCACACTGTGTCCTCATTTCAGTGGCACATATATACCAAGTTATATCAAAAAATCATTCCTTGGATTCCCCATGCGTTATAGAAGAAGATTTGCCAACATTGGTTTCAAAATGTTACCCAATTAAGATCCACTGGAGTATAGCACCGGAACATTAAAGTTTATCTATATGTTTGCCTGTACAGTTTCTATGTACACAGGGTAAAAGGCTACCTTGGTCCCAGCATAGCATTTAACACCATGCCGTTCTGTCCAGCAGAAGAGGACCTGTTTAGGAGAAACGATGTAGTAATGATGTTGAGCAAAACAGAATCAGAGCAGAGAAGAATAAGATTGTTCTGTCAGGAGTCAGTAATAAACGTAGAGCTCTTTAGAGTCACTTCCCAGCAACTCAGAGACTATAGTTTGTGAAATTTAGAGGCTAGAGTCCTATTACACATTTCTGCAAACTCTTGAATCAAGAATACTAGCTCAGGTTCAGTCTCTTACCTACATATATTCATTCTGGACTCTTTGGGTTATAGGACCATACCTTAAAGAGGGACCATGGGAGAATTTCAGTAGATCATTGTATTATATCCAATGTATTATATTATTATATATTATCATTATTATAATATTATTATAATACTATATTATATATTATTATATAATTATCATATTAATACATATTATATATTATATTATTATATTATATATCCATTGTATTATATCCATATATCATAGAATCATAGAATCATAGAATATCCTGAGTTGGAAGGGACCCTTAAGGATCATCAAGTCCAACTCTTGACACCGCACAGGTCTACCCAAAAGTTCAGACCATGAACTTTTATGCATATGTATTATGTATATTATATATAAGAAGAAGATCCTCCTTCATGCCCTCATCCAGAATGGGGACTTCTCAGTGAAATTTGAATAATTTTCCTTTGTAGTTGCACAAGTTTGCTCAGCCCCAGAGACAATGAAGATTTATTTTCACTAAAAATGTGTTGAATTCAGCCTGGAGAAGAGGAGGCTCAGGGGCAACCTTATTGCTCTTTACAGATACCTTAAAGGAGGCTGTAGAGAGGTGGGGGTTGGTCTGTTCTCCCACGTGCCTGGTGACAAGACGAGGGGGAATGGGCTTAAGTTGCACCAGGGGAGTTTTAGGTTAGATGTTAGGAAGAACTTCTTTACTGAAAGGGTTGTTAGGCACTGGAACAGGCTGCCCAGGGAGGTGGTGGAGTCACCATCCCTGGAAGTCTTTAAAAGACGTTTAGATGTAGAGCTTAGGGATATGGTTTAGTGGGGACTGTTAGTGTTAGGTCAGAGGTTGGACTCGATGATCTTGAGGTCTCTTCCAACCTAGAACTTCTGTGATTCTGTGAATTGCACCTCTGATTATTTGGTTCCTATTATATACATATACGAACATTTCAAAACTATGAAGTAGGAATCTGGTGAGCAAAAATATTTTTGAAAGTTACTGCATAGCAATATTTTTCCTTCTACTCCATTAATAATGTATTACTCTAACATTGTTGAGAAAAAAAATATTTTTTTCATCCATATGTTCAGTACTAACAAAACTCCATTCTGGATCTAAACTTTATTTTTTTATATTTGGCATGGAGGAAAAAGAAATGATACATATATGTATTAAATAAACATTCTCAATGAATAAATTACAATGTTTATATTAAATATTCATCTCAATGACACTGTTAAAATGATTATAATAATAGAATTCTGTTTCTAAATCAAGATATTCAAAAACTAAGATAATCCAAATACCCTTAGCTCTACCTTTATTATTATAATTATTATTTACTGTAATGGTATGTGAATGACTTCACATACCATGAAAATAACAACATTTTCAGTACACTTGCAAGATAATAATTCATTACATTACTGTTTGATGACTGCATCATTACAATTGTGTAGCAATACTAAATCAATAGGCATGTTTCCAGCTGGCAAATTTGCAAAATGTCCCTACTCATCTGACTTGCTTTTTTTATTCAGAGACTTTTAAAACAGTGTCTGCATCTGTGTTTCATTCCATATTGAATCCTATAGCAAATACCTTCCGGTTCCTAAGACTCTTTCTTAACTTATAAAAACAATATGCCAAGGAATGTTTTATGAACATGACACCAGGTGGCACATCCAATTTTGTGTTCAGATGCTTAAAATTCTTCTCTTATTTATTTATTTGTGTTTGTTTATTTATTTACTAAGGTAGTTGGACCTAAACTTGCTCTTTGAGAACATTCTGCTCTTGGCACACATACTATAACATGAGCAGTGTCTGTTTCTACTAATGTTTTATTTTCTATGTATATATTGTCTGAGATACCAATAAAGATGTAAAACAATAAATCTTCATTCCACAGATTTCATTAACATATGTCATATTAAAAAAAAAAAAAAAAAAAAAAAAAAAAAACACAAAAAAACCACTAACTTTTCTGAACTTTAGATGGCAAAAAAAGCTGTTGATTAACCCCATGACCTAGAACTGAACTTGGAATAAATGAGAAAATGCTGCAGAAAGGATAGATTCAAATTAGTACATGTGGCTTTCGATCAAAAACATATTGCGATTGACCTGATGAACATAATCTCTTTTCAACTGCTGGACCCATAGAAGATGAAGGTGGGGTATGCACATCCTTGTGGGGTGCATAAATTGCAACATTGTTCTCTCTAGCAGAAGAGGAAAACAATGACTTGATCTCTCACTGCAGTAACTGCAGCTCTACTCCCTGACTAATGTTTGCAATCTCAGGGTTCTATTTATATTTTGAATGATGTCTTTCCCTGCCAAATTTGGTTGAATCTGGCCAATAAATTAAACAAAGAATAGGCAGCAGAGATGGGTCTGACAGATAGATGGATAAACCATGTGAATGCACAAGAAATTCATTTATTCAGAAAAAACAAAGTAAAAGAAAGTCTGCAGATACTTGTTTAAGGGACATATTTACCAAAGGTTTTAGTAGGAGAACCAGCATTAGTTCATGTTAAGGCAGCACCTGTGTCTGCAGAACAAACCCCATGAGAAGGGACATTAAATTTCTTTCTATGAGCTAGTGCCACCCAGGGAACACAGGAAAGAAGCGGTTACAGATAAATGAAAACATGCCCTGTCCTGGAACAAATGACAGGACATGAGAAGAGCACAAAGGCTGCATAAGAGGGCTCTCACCTGAACTTACACTGGATTATTAATGCCTGTTTAGAAACAGTAGAAGAAGGTTAAAGTTCTAAAGCTGAAATTTTTGAAGGGAGAAATCACTAGCACTTCCTAACTTCACATGAAACTGTGTAATAGGAAAATCAGAAACTATGTAAACACTTCTGTTTGCTTGTTATTTTTTATAGAATGACAAGTTCTTATTGAAAAAAGTCCAAATACAACCTAAATTTTTTTTCCAAGCTTTGCCAACGATGTGTGTATGCAACATATATAACAATTTTGATAGCCTGATACCTTCAAAGTTGTGTACAGGTATTAAATCACAATATTTATGTGAGACTAGAAAATATTATTGTTTTGTCATCCTGTTGTGGTGCTTTTACTCAGGTGGGCAGCCAAGCTCCACCACAACCACTCTATCACTCCCCCTCTTGTAAAAGAGGAAGGGGGAGAAAATACAACGCAGAGCTCAAGGTTTGAGATGAGAATGGTTTAATTAAAGGGAAAGGGAATGGGGAGAAGAAGAAACAAAATAAACAATAAGTCCACATGGAAGCACAGAGAGAAGAAAAAAAAAATAAATTATTCTCTACTTCCCATCAATAAGCAATGTGACTGGATTCCCTGTGTGGGTCCCTTGACCTTATTCTGTTTAATAGCAAAGCCAGCTTTCAGGAGAATTTGAATTATTTTCTTCCCTTTCTCAAAAACTTCTTCTGCTGTGTTACCCCATACGATGATATCATCGATGTACTGCAGGTGTTCAGGAGCATTCCCCTGTTCCAGTGTCGTCTGGATCAGTCCATGGCAAATAGTATTGCTGTGTTTCCACCCCTGGGCCAGTCGATTCCAAGTATACTGAATGCCCCTCTAAGTGAAAACAAACTGTGGCCTGCATGCTGCTGTCAGAGGGATGGAGAAAAATGCATTAGCGATATTGATTGTAGCATACCACTTTGCTGCCTTTGACTCTAGTTCATACTGAAGTTCTAGAATGGCTGACAATGCAGGACTCAGAGGTGGCGTGACTTCATTCAGGCCCCAGTAGTCCACCATTAGCCTTCAATCACCATTAGACTTTCGCACTGGCCATATGGGACTATTAAAAGATGAATGAGTCTTGCTGATTACTCCTTGGCTCTCCAGATGATGAACTAACTCATAGATAGGGATCAGGGAGTCTTGGTTTGTGCGATACTGCCACCGGTGCACAGCTGTAGTCGCAATTGGCGCTTGCTGTTCTTCAATCCTCAGCAATCCTACAGCAGAAGGGTCTTCTGAGAGACCAGGCAGGGTACACAGCTGCTTAATCTTCTCTGTGCTCAAGGCAGCTATGCCAAAAGCCCACCGGTACCCTTTTGGATTCTTGAAGTACCCTCTCTTGAGGTAGTCTATGCCAAGGATGCATGGAGCCTCTGGGCCAGTCACGATGGGGTGCTTTTGCCACTCATTCCCAGTTAGACTCACTTCAGCTTCCAATACACTTAGCTCTTGGGATCTCCCCATTGCTCCAGAGATAGAGATGAGTTCTGCCCCTTGGTGGCCTGACGGCATTAGGGTACACTGTGTGCCTGTGTCCACTAAAGATTTATATTTCTGCAGTTCCGGTGCGCCAGGCCATCGAATCCACACAGTCCAGTAAATACGGTTGTCCCTCCCCTCTACCTGGCCAGAGGCAGTGCCCCACTAGTCCTGGTTGGAGCGTCTATCAATTCTTCCAAATGTGAAGCAGAGGTCTCTTTGTCAGGGTCAGGAGTAATACTAGCCCTTCTACTGCCTCCAGGGGACTGCCCAACAGAAACTAGGGCAGCAATCCTCCTAGGGGCCCTTTTTGTTGCTGCTGTATCTTTCCGCAGCTCACATACCTGAGCAGCTGAGGTTGGTTCACTGTCCCACTTCCTCACATCTTCCCCATGGTCATGTAAATAAAACCACAAGGTACCTCACGGAGTGCATCCCAGATTCTCCCTTGCTTGAGCCAGAGAATGTTGGCACTTAATGGCTGAAAAATTCTTCCATCTAAGTAAGGAGGAAGTTATGTGTTCTTCTAACAGTTGGGATAGTCTCTCCACAGCTGAAATGCAGGCCCGTACTGGGGCAGAGAGATTTTCTTCATATTTATGAAGCTGGTTGGATATATTATCCACAGTTGGCCCCGTCCTCTCCTCCCAATCCATTGCTGCCAATGTGCTGGCATGTGATGAGGGTGCAGCCCATAAAAACTTACACCACTTGGATGCTGTGCATTGGACTTCATCAGGGTCTTTAGGTGTCTGGGCATTTTTCAAATCACTATAAATCATCTCCAACAAATTAAAGGGAAAGCTAATTCCTGCAGGTGTTGGAGACCTTTATCCATAGTGGACCAATTGCCTACTTGATATACAATATCTTCCTTGTGGGGATACCTTTCTTTCACAGCTGCTAGGAGTTGTCTTCAGAGGCTGAGAACTTGTGCCTCTCTCCCAATTACTCTATCAATGAGCCTTTCTCTAGAGAGGGATCCCAGCTGCTTGGCTTCATTGCCTTCTAGTTGTTAGCTATTGGCCCCAGTATCCCAGCATCAAATCAGCCAGGTGAGGATGTGCTCACCTGGATGACGACTGAAAGCCTTTCGTATTTCTTCCAACTCACTCAAGGATAGAGATCGAGTAGTTTCTGATTCATTTATGATTTTGATCTCTTCTCCCTGATATTGCCGTGATAATGCTGCTTTAGAGCTGCCTGCCTTTTCCTCTTCTCCCTCCTCCTTAGGAAGAGCTTCTTCCCTTACTAAACAAGCTGACTTCCATTTCCATTGTATTGTCTTGACTATAGGGATGACTGATACCATAGATGTTTGGTCCTCTGGGGTGGTCACAGTGTGTGCTATCTCATCATCGAATCCAGGAACTTCCCTATCCCCTTGAGGGTGCCAGGCAGTGTTAATTGACATTTGATAGGCGTAAGCCAGCCCCAGCAGAGTACAGCAAGCTGGTGGTGTTCTCTGGTATTGCCAGTGTCGGAACATACATCTTTCAAGCATTCTACCAGTTTTATTGGATTTATTCTACCAGTTTTCTTGGATTTTGCACTTGTTCAGGGGTGAAGAACCATTGGAGGAGAAAACTGTGACAGGTTTTCCTGTCACAGGTCCTGCCCATATCCTCCCACTCACCTTGCCACCCACAATTACTTTGTCTTGGGAGAGGTCCTTGGATGATATTCTTAATAAGTTGTTTGACCTTAGGGAAGAAAACAAACACTAGAACTAGTAATAGGAGGATAACATCCGACGAACAGTATCCAAAATACTCAAAGGCTGCTGCAATTAGCCCACAAGGAGAGAAGAAGACACCAACCCCAATATTATTCACAGATTGACTGCTAGGAGAGAAAAAGAAGGCAGTGTAATTCTAAATATTTCCAAAAAGATAATCTCCAGGAGACCAGAATGGTAACAATGCAGGGCCTGAGTACCAGAAAAAAACTGAAGGCCAGCATGTTACAGCACAATATGATAAAGAAACCAAACACAGACTTCAACACATTCTCTGATCGGATGTAGAGGAAAAAAGAGAACAGAGAATGGACTACATACAACATAGTCACACAGAAAAATATTATCAGAAAACCAAACATTGTGACTAGCAGTATGTTAGTTGTAAATACTTTAATCAATTCTACTGTTACCTCAACCCTTGAGCCCCACGTTGGGTGCCAAAAAGGACTGTGGTGGTTTTACTCAGGTGGGCAGCTGAGCTCCACCACAACCACTCTATCACTACCCCTCTCCTCAAAGAGGAGGGGGAAGAAAATACAACACAGAGCTTGAGGTTTGAGATGAGAATGGTTTAATTAAAGGGAAAGGGAAGAAGAAGAAACAAAATAAACAATAAGTCCACATGGAAGCACAGAGAGAAGGAAAAAAAAATATTCTCTACTTTCCATCAATGAGCAATGTTCAGCCATGTCCTGGGAAGCAGGGTCTCAAAACACATAGCAGTTGTTCATGAGGAACAGCCTTCTCTCCCACGACAGCCCCCCCTTTTTATTGCTGAGTGTGACATCGGGTGTTATGGATCATCCCTTTGATTGGTTTAGGTCAGCTGCCCTGGCAATGTCCCCTCCCCATCACTTGCCCACCCCCAGCCTGCTGGCTCTTGGGGGCTTGGAAGGAGTCCTGATGCTGTGCCAGCACTTTGCAGCAATAGACACAACACTGGAGTGATATCAGTGCTGTTCCAGCTATGAGTGCAGAGCACAGCACTGTGTGGGCTGCTGCAGGGAAAGGTGACTCCAGACCCAACACAACTGTCAATGAGGTGAAGTATATTAGACAGGTAGACCAAATGCCAGCATGGTCATGTATTTATTGGTACTTAAATTTGCAACAAATGAGTTGCAAAAGGAGAGAGAAGTACCTTTCTGCTCAAAGAGATTGGGTGATAAGGACAAAAATCCTTATTTTAAAGCCTAGCTTCAACCAGGCTAAAAACTTTACATGGTATGGCTTGTCCAGGGACACAGAAAAGGTGTGAGCATACAGATGTAGTTAGTAATCTTGCATTACACAGTCACAAAATGATGGTGAAGACTGCTGAATGTCTCACTCCTGATGACACACCATTATTGTAGTTAAATCGTGACACCTTTAGAATACACAGTAGAGAACTGCATACCCAAATGAAGCTGAAGGAAGACAGAAAGAAACTGTATAAATTGGCCTTCAGCCAAGACAATAGTGTTCACCTCTATACTGTCAGAATAGCTATACCATTCCTTAGATAAGACAATAATTCTTTCTTATTTTTGATAGCCATCTGGCATGGGTACTACTTTATTAGCATTACCACTGGGTAATGCTCCTATCTGCTGAATTTCTACCTGAGTGTTCCCTAGAGGGCTCTTATCTGAGCACTGAGTCAGCCTGATGCCAGGTATCTTTTGAGATCTGAACTCACAGCTTGAGGTGACACAGGACAGGCTTAATAGTCATGATTAGGATGTTCTTTCCATTTTAAGTGCTTAATTTGTTCTGCTTATAACTTTCCAAACCACTAGGTACCAAAAGGACTCTTTTTTTTTTTTTTTTTTTCTTTTCCTTTCCAGACTTGTGCTCAATACAGAGGTGAAATACCTAAAAAGTTTGATAAAAAGCTATTTGGTGTTACTGAGGTGTCTGAATACAAGGTCAAAGGGGAATGAGGAAGCATTTCCTATGACAAAGGTTATGTATTACAGATATTTTCTTTGTTTCTGGAAATTATCAGTTTAATTAATTTTTATGTTGACACAACTCAAGCTGTCACAAAGCTGCCAGCTCTCTATCAGGTAATAATTACCACATTCACACTTTGTTTTTTCATAAGAAGCACTTTTTTTGTTGTTGTTGTCTCCTATTCCCTTCGTGTTTATTTATAGAACTCAGTGGAAAGAACAGAGAATATCTACCTTTGCTAGAGAAGATTAAAAATGGGCTTAGACACTACAAAAGTGTTCTGAAAAAAAAAAAAAAAAAAAGTTGGGAGGTGATTTCAGTCCTTCAGTTAGAGAAATGGTAGAACCTGTTTTACATTACAGTCTGGTATTTTCTTGCATTCTGTCAGCAGGAGAGCATGAACACAACACATTCTAGAGTCTCAAAACGGATTTCCAAAAACTCCAGGATTTTCTTTAAACTCTTCTAAAATCAAAGTGAATGTGTAAAATCTTATTTTTACTTCAGGATTTCTGAAGCTCAAGCTATTCACCCCAAAATGGATGCAGCAAGCCAAACCCAGGTTTTAAAAAAAATTAGATGTTTCCCAGGCTGCTTGAAGAAAAGATACCTCTTATATGTCACTTCTCCATCTGACACCTTATGGCATATAATTCATTATATACCCTACATTCCTCCCTGCCCTTGTTTTCCTGCATCAGTCTGCCATATGGCTCTCATGTTCCTTTCAGAAGTTATTTTCTATCCATCTCCATGCACTGTAAACTGACAATTGTTTTACCTGAGGGCATGGTGATGGCCTAAGAAGGCACAGCGCCTTTGTTATTAGCAACTGCACTTGGTTTGTGGATATTTGAAATGACATTTATCCAGGTAGCTCCAATACCATCAATATTAATGGAATATGAAAATGATTTTGAATACAGGAAAATTCTTGTAGACCTAGCCATTAATCACATATCCATGTAGGAGGAAACTAAGAGTCATTAAACATGTAATGTAAAATCATTATAATTGTCAACACTGCAGGTACATTCCTGGATCTTAAGATATAAAGTTGTTTTAAAGCTACTGTAGCTTTTGTTAATTGTAAGACAAAAGCACTCTCATCAGGTTTTCTAGCTATTTCTTGCACTGACATCACAAGGCTACAGACCTCAGAACCCAGTTAAAGTGTGTTGGTGTCTGTATCACTTGAATGCCAAAAGTTAGGTACAGAAAAATATATACAATCACAGCATCCTGCTTCTTCAGAGGTACTTTGAAAGGTACAGGCTGCATTTGAAAGTACTTTGGGAAGGAGAAGCTGATAATTTTGTTGAAGATAAAAGAAGATGTAGAAGATGGGGAAGCTCTTTGTCATATTACCATGCTAGAGAGCAGCAGGAAGGAGGAAAAGAAAAGGTGAGAAGAGTCAAAGGTAACTTTTTCTACTAATTATAAGCTATGGCTCCTCTGTGGGAAAAGGGTACAGAAGCAAACTGGAGGCCTGGAAGAATGTGAATTCCCATCCTTGATCATGTGTACACACTATTTCTCCACGACTTCTTGATATGCAAGGGAGAAAACATCACAGAAGATACTAAAGAGTTGCAGAGGGAACTCTCGGCAACTCCTGGGAGAAAAAAGTGGGGGCACATTATCCAAGGAAAAAAAAAAGGCTGCTAAATGTCTTGGGTGTATGGGTAGTCTGCATGGGAGGAACCCTTTTTAATCATGCTTCGCTTGAAGCACAATTTTCATGCGGCACTTGAAGGGCAAGCAGGCGATCAGGCCCAGCCAGCATGGGTTTATGGAAGACAGGTCCTGCCTGACGAACCTGATCTCCTTCTACGACAAAGTGACGCGCTGGGTGGATGAGGGAAAGGCTGTGGATGTGGTCTACCTTGACTTCAGCAAGGCTTTTGACACCGTCTCCCACAGCATTCTCCTCAAGAAACTGGCTGCTCTTGGCTTGGACTGGCGCACGCTTCGTTGGGTTAGAAACTGGCTGGATAGCCGGGCCCAAAGAGTTGTGGTAAATGGAGCCAAGTCCAGTTGGAGGCCAGTCACTAGTGGCGTCCCCCAGGGCTCGGTGCTGGGGCCGGTCCTCTTTAACATCTTCATCAATGATCTGGATGACGGCACTGAGTGCACCCTCAGTAAGTTTGCAGATGACACCAAGCTACGTGCGTGTGTCGATCTGCTCGAGGGTAGGAAGGCTCTGCAGGAGGATCTGGATAGGCTGCACCGATGGGCTGAGGTCAACTGTATGAAGTTCAACAAGGCCAAGTGCCGGGTCCCGCACCTGGGGCGCAATAACCCCAAGCAGAACTACAGGCTGGGAGAGGAATGGTTGGAGAGCTGCCAGACAGAGAAGGACCTGGGAGTGATGGTGGACAGTCGGCTGAATATGAGCCAGCAGTGTGCTCAGGTGGCCAAGAAGGCCAACGGCATCCTGGCTTGTATCAGAAACAGTGTGACCAGCAGGGCTAGGGAGGTGATCGTCCCCCTGTACTCGGCTCTGGTGAGGCCGCACCTCAAGTACTGTGTTCAGTTTTGGGCCCCTCGCTACAAGAAGGACATCGAGGTGCTTGAGCGGGTCCAAAGAAGGGCGACGAAGCTGGTGAGGGGCCTGGAGAGCAAGTCCTATGAGGAGCGGCTGAAGGAGCTGGGCTTGTTCAGCCTAGAGAAGAGGAGGCTCAGGGGTGACCTTATTGCTCTGTATAAGTACATTAAAGGAGGCTGTAGAGAGGTGGGGGTTGGCCTGTTCTCCCATGTGCCTGGTGACAGGACGAGGGGGAATGGGCTAAAGTTACGCCAGGGGAGTTTTAGGTTAGATGTTAGGAAGAATTTCTTTACTGAAAGGGTTGTGAGGCACTGGAACGGGCTGCCCAGGGAGGTGGTGGAGTCACCATCCCTGGAAGTCTTCAAAAGACGTTTAGATGTAGAGCTTAGGGATATGGTTTAGTGGGGACTGTTAGTGTTAGGTTAGAGGTTGGACTCGATGATCTTGAGGTCTCTTCCAACCTAGAAATTCTGTGTGTCTGTGTGTGTGTCTTTTAAAGACCTCCAGGGATGGTGACTCAACCACTTCCCTGGGCAGCCTATTCCAATGCCTAACAACCATTTCAGTAAAATTCTTCCTAACATCCAACCTAAACCTCCCCTGGTACAACTTTAGCCCATTCCCCCTCATCCTGTCACCAGGCACATGGGAGAATAGACCAATTCCCACCTCGCTACAGCCTCCTTTAAGGTACCTATAGAGTGTAATAAGGTCACCCTGAGCCTCCTCTTCCCCAGGCTGAACAAGCCCAGCTCCCTCAGCTGCTCTTCGTAAGACTTGTTCTCCAGATCTCTCACTAGCTTTGTTGCCCTTCTCTGGACTCACTCAATCACCTCGATGTCCTTCTTGTAGCGAGGGGCCCAAATTTGAACACAGTACTCGAGGTGCGGCCTCACCAGAGCTATGTAAAGGGGGGCAATCACTTCCCTAGCCCTGCTGGCCACACTGCTTCTTATATAAGCCAGAATGCTGTTGGCCTTCTTGGCCACCTGAGCACACTGCTGGCACATATTCAGGCAACTATCAACCAATACTCCCAGGTCCTTCTCTGCCAGGAAACTTTCTAACCACTCATCTCCAGCCTGTAGCACTGCTTAGGGTTGTTGTGCCCCAGGTGCAGGACCCGGCACTTGGCCTTGTTGAACTTCATACAGTTGGCCTCAGCTCAATCGGTCCAGCCTATCCAGGTCGTCCTGCAGAGCCTTCCTACCCTCGAGCAGATCGACACACGCACCTAACTTGGTGTTGTCTGCAAACTTACTGAGGGTGCACTTGATCCCCTCATTCATATAATCAGTAAAGATATTAAAGAGAACTGGCCCTAATGTTGAGCCCTGGGGGACTCCACTAGTGACCAGCCTCCAACTGGATTTGACTCCATTTGCCAGAACTCCTTGGGCCCGGCTACCCAGCCAGTTTATAACCCAACGAAGTGTACGCCAGTCCAAGCCATGAGAAGCCAGTTTCTTGAGGAGAATGCTGTGGGGAACGGTATCAAAACCTTACTGAAATCAAGGTAGGCCACATCCACAGCCTTTCCCTCATCCACCAAGCGCATCACTTTGTCATAGAAGGAGATCGGGTTTGTCAAGGAGGACCTGTCTTTCATAAACCCATGCTGACTGGGCCTCATTGCCTGCTTGTCCAGCAAGTGCCACGTGATGACACTCAAGATAATCTGCTCCATGAGCTTCCCTGGCATTGAAGTCAAACTAACAGGCTTATAGTCTTCTGGGTCTACCCTCCGGCCCTTCTTGTAGATGGGTGTCATGTTTGCTAGCCGCCAGTCAACTGGGACTTCCCCTGATAGCCAGGACTGTTGATAAATGATGGAAAGTGGCTTGACCAGTTCTTTCGACAGTTCTCTCAACACCCTCGGGCGGATCCCTTCAGGCCCCATCAACTTGCATACATCTAAGTGTTGTAGCAGGTCACCAACCATTTCCTCATGGATTGTGAGGGCCACATCCTGCACCCCATCCCCTTCCACCAGTTCAGGGTACTGGGTATCCAGAGAACAACCAGCATCGCCGCTAAAGACTGAGGCAAAGAAGGCATTAAGCACCTCAGCCTTTTTTCCTCATCTCTCATCACTAAGTTTTCCCCCGCATCCAGTAAAGGATGGAGACTCTCCTTAGTCCTCCTTTTCATGTTAATGTATTTAAAAAAACATTTTCTGTTATCTTTAACAGTAGTAGCCAGATTGAGCTCCAGACGATCTTTGGCCTTTCTAATTTTGTCCCTGCACAGCCTCGCTACATCCTTTTAATTCTTCTGAGTGGCCCGCCCTCTTTTCCAAACATCATAAACCCTCTTTTTTTTTTTTTTTTTTTGTTTGTTTTTTTTCCTAACTTCTAGCCACAACTCTCTGTTCAGCTAGGCCAGTCTTCTTCCATGCCGGCTTGTCTTTGGGCATGTGGGGACAGACTACTCCTGAGACATTAAGATTTCCTTCCTGAGGAGTGCCCAGCCTTCCTGGATTCCTCTGCCCTTCAGAACTGCCTCCCAATTGACTCTGCCAACCAGTGCCCTGAAAAGCTCAATGTCTGCCCTCCAGAAGTCCAAGACAGCAGTTTTACTGATCCCCCTCCTGACTTCACCAAGAATAGAGACCTGTACCATTTCGTGTTCACTCTTGTCCAAGACAGCTCCTGGCCACCATATCTCCAACAAGTCCTTCTCTGTTTGTGAACAGAAGGTCTAACAGGTCATCTCCCCTGGTAGGCTCACTAACCAGCAGCTTAGCAGTGTCCTGTCTAAAGAAAAGGAACATTTTGCAGATATGTTTCTAGAAATAGAAACATGACCTCCTTTTCTGATGAGCAATATACATAGAGTAGGAGGAGAGAGATTTGTTGCACTGCATCTGCTGAGTCCCTCAAGGCTGAAAAGATATCAAAGAACAGCAATCAAAAGTAGTATTAATACAGCCTGGTGGATATTCATTCCAGTCTTCTTGGAGACCAAGGTGAATAAATATATTTAATCACTTTATATAGCTCTAAGTTTAGTTAAGTTGTGGAGGACTCTGAAGGTTCCACAAGATTTTTTCCCCCTTCTATTTACTATTTCAAAATTAAGGCAACAAAATATGCATCAGTTCTTGTCCCTGAGGCTTACTGATTACTTCTGAAATTATATGGACTGGAAGATGACAGCAGGTGTTAAAGGAGCTACAGTTTTCTGTCTTTTACAATGAGTGGCCATATAATGCAGTGTGATTCTTATACTTAACTCTTACTCGGGAGCTTAACTTATACTTAACTCTTACTCAGGAGCTTTCATTGTAACTAACTTATATTACATTGTGACACCTATCTCCAAAAATATATCATATATGTCTCTTTTTTAAGTACATTCAAGGAGGAACTATGAAAAATAAGTTAGAAATAGAAACAAAGTGTGATCATTTGGCGTGTTAAAGCAACAGGGGGTTATTACTGAAGTGGTTGACAGCAAGTTGAATATGAGCCAGCAGTGTGCCCTGGCAGCCAGGAGGGCCAACCGTGTCCTTGGGTGCATCAAGCACGGCATCGCTAGTAGGTCAAGGGAGGTGATTGTCCCGCTCTACTCTGCGCTGGTGCGGCCTCACCTCGAGTACTGTGTGCAGTTCTGGGCACCACAGTATAAAAAAGGACATGAAACTGTTGGAGAGTGTCCAGAGGAGGGCTACGAAGATGGTGAAAGGCCTGGAGGGGAAGACGTACGAGGAACGGCTGAGGGCACTGGGCCTGTTCAGCCTGGAGAAGAGGAGGCTGAGGGGAGACCTCATCGCAGTCTACAACTTCCTCGTAAGGGGGTGTCGAGAGGCAGGAGACCTTTTCTCCATTAACACCAGCGACAGGACCCGCGGGAACGGGCTTAAGCTGAGGCAGGGGAAATTTAGGCTTGACATAAGGAGGGGGTTCTTCACAGAGAGGGTGGTTGCACACTGGAACAGGCTCCCCAGGGAAGTGGTCACTGCACCGAGCATGTCTGAATTTAAGAAGAGATTGGACTGTGCACTTAGTCACATGGTCTGAACTTTTGGGTAGACCTGTGCGGTGTCAAGAGTTGGACTTGATGATCCTTAAGGGTCCCTTCCAACTCAGGATATTCTATGATTCTATGGTTTATTTCAAGCAATAATACATGCTTTCAATTTATTTTTAACACTGATGGTATTTAATGCATTTAAATATAGGTGTACATTATATTCAACATTAAGAAAGCAATACAAATTAAGATAATGCAGAACCTAGTATATTAAAGCAACTGATTAGTGTATTATATTAGTCTCATTAGGGAACTTATAAGCCCATGAAATTCTCAGGCTTTCTCTAGCACCTGAAGATCTGTCATGACTTGGAAAGTCTTTGCATGAAGGTTTCAAAATACTGGTTTCAGGTTACAGAAGTTCAACTATTTTCTATGACACCAACATTAGTGTTAAGAAATTTTATTTCAGAGAAAGAGAATATTGGATGAGCTTTAAAGAACAAGATTTTTCATGATCTCTTACACTCACTGCACTAAACCTGTCTGAATTTAAAAAGAGATTGGACTGTGCGCTTAGTCACATGGTCTAAACTTTTGGGCAAACCTGTGCAGTGCCAGGAGTTGGACTTGATGATCCTTATGGGTCCCTTCCAACTCGGGATATTCTATGATTCTATGATCTAAGCATAGATTGGTGTTGTTAATTACACGCCAAATTAGTATATACAATATTCAGATTTTGTTCTGCTCCTCTGATGTAAGCTTGATGATTTTTAGTGGGTAGCTTAAGGAAATTTTTTGTGTTGGTCACCCACATTTCCTTACCCAAATGTGACTTTTTTTTTTTTTCTTCTGTGAAAGTATCTGGAGGAGAGAAGTTCTGTCTTATTGAGGTTTGTCTTATTTGTCTGTAAGTTCTGTCTTATTTCCAAAAACAAACAAACAAAAAAAACAGGACTCCTTTGAATTTTTGTAAAGTATATTATGTTTCATGTCTCAGGGTAGTGCTATTGACAAAAATAGGGATAATAAAAATTCATAATTTTATCTGTAATACCAGCTCCATTGTTGGTGTGAGCAAGAAGGGGAGGGAAAGAGAGAAAGAGGAGCTGTGTAACTGCATCATTTTACTTTCATCATTGTATGCAGTAACAGTGTGGAAAGAAAGATTGCCATTGCTTCCTTAATAATCACAGAACTCTTCACTTTCACTTCCAGTAAATCAAGCTTACTAAGTTACATAAAACATAATAATTGCTAAGCTTTTTTACACAAGCAGAAAGGACAGTGATTGTCTCAGTGAATTTACTTCCCACTGTGTTTATTTCCAGTAAAGTTAAAATGAAATTGATACCAAAATAAAAGCTGGGGTAATAGATGGAAGGAAGGGAAACAGGAATACCGAGCAGAATGTATTTGGAAAGCCCAGAAGCTAGGTGGGTAGAGAAAAAGGAAAGTGGAAAAGAATGAAGTAATCAATATGTAAAGAATAATTATAATACTCTCCTTAAAGGCAACAAATGACACAAATCTGTTTGCATCTCAGAATTTGTTCTAAGAAGAGTGGAGGCTGGAGAGATGCTGTGGAGGCAAAGAAACAGTGTCTTCTATTGTATCTTCTGCTCTTTTTAAATGTTGCTCTAAGGCTTCCCCTAGCTGGTATTTTCTCCAACACCATGTGGACAAGGTACCTACCCCCATAGCATCTGGGTGTTTTGCAGTCTTATATGCATCTATTTTGACATGCCTATCTCGACATCTTGCAGGTAGGAAACAAAGTGCAACAGAGGTGCTGGTTATAGCATCTAAATATGGGAGGAATTGTATTCTTGAGAGTGGCTGCCCCCATAAGTTAGGGTCAGACAAACTCCCAGACATATGCCCAAGTACCAGAGTTGAGAGAGTGTGGTGGGAGAGACACCTGATCTTGGAGAAAGAAGGTGTTGGCAGCAACTCAGCTCTTTCTGTTAGCTATACACCTAAGGCCCACATGGGATGACATGGGTCTCTTGTGCCAAGTTGCAGCCTGGATTTTGGCACTATTATTTAAACTGATCAAAGGCATACCTTTCTTTTCAATTCAGAGAGAAACAATTGCAAAGTGCATAGCTCTCTTGAAGCAGTATTCTGGAAGATTCCTGAATTTCCATCAATGACAGTTTCTGAGAACAAGTTGGAGTGGCAATGTTGGAAGTTAGGGAAAGTCACTCCGATTGTGGGAAAACTAAGTAAATAATACTCCTGTGAGGTATATTTCACTCCATTTTTATGATTTAGCCTAGAAAAAAAAAAAAATATATATATATATATAAATTATGAAGCTTGGGAAAGCCAGAAAAACAAATGATCTCTCTAAAATTCTTCACTCTTTTCTTTATGAACTGCTATTGTGCTATGAAGAGATACCATGCAATAAGCCACAAAGCAATAACAGTTTCATTTCCCTCTTCCAAATTATTCTCTCTTTGGCAAAGGAAGTTATTTCTGAATAACAAAATCCACTCTGTGAGAGCATATGCTTCTATGCCAGCATGATATTATGAAAATGACTTAAAGTTTCTGTAGGAGCAGAAAGCATGCAACACTTCTGAAAATCCATCTGTTTTTGAACCTTGAAAAAGAGAAACAAATTGCCCACTGCTGAGCTATAGTAAGTCAAATATATACCAGTCAATTAATTAAAAATCTATCTACTTTAAGATACAACACTAGTGACTCTATGTGCTATAAAAATCCAATCAATTTCACTTAATTTTCAATATGCAAAATCAGTGTCTTGAGCTAAACACTCTACCATGGATAGAGTTCACATTCTGAACAGATAACACTCCTTTCTCCTATACTAGTCACAGAGAGGAAGAAAATGGTAAGCACTTGTCTGAGAGAGAAGGCAAAGGCTAAGGCATATATAATTTGGGTGGAGAAGAGGTATTGATTATGCTGTCGCCTTTAGAATATGACTCAAATATGAAGTTTATGACCTGCCTTTTAAAAGTTATCAGCGGAAATAGATGTTTCTGAGTAAGATTCAGAGCACCCACCTTAGAACTTCATCCCTTCTCCCTTCATCCTTCAACCTCATCAAGTCTCCAAGGAGATAATAACTGAAAAGCTATCTGTGATGAGAGAATTTCAGTCATCCTTGCTTAACATTGTGTAATTTAAATATATAATTCAATGTATCCATAAAATGTGTCCTGGAATACCTCCATGACAGCTGGGAAACATGACTTTAAAGGCTGTGTACTGTCATTCAGCACTAAAACTGCTTTGCTAGACAGTGCCAATCAAGTAGTGTTCCTTTGTTAGCTTTAACAGCATCTGGCTCTGCAGTTATTTCTGATAATACAAGTAAGATTTGTACTAAAAAGATTTAAAATAGTCTGTTGAGCTATGGAGAATTTTTAGTCTAGGATTCTGACAACCTAGTGACATTTAAGGGTTTCACTGCTAATTACTCTTAAACCAACATATATGCTATATTGCCCTAACAGTACACTCAGGTAATAACTGCCCCAGCCACTCATGCATAGTGTTAGTACATCAGCAAACACCTGGGCCTCAGAAATCAAAAATGGTTTACTCCTTTCAAACCCCAAAACATCAAATCAAATTGCAATAGCTCATATCTTGTTTTTTGTTTAAAGTAACATTGATTTTGCTTCCAGAGACAAAATGAATGTGGGGAAAAACATAAAAAAAAAAATAAAAAAATGTAATCTATCACTTAGAAGATTTGCTCCAGTCTCTAAATCTGATTTTCATTTTCAACACTCCTGCAGACAAACAATAACACTTGAATATATTTTCATAATCTTCAGCAAAGACAACTGAACACAGGTCAGTTCTGATACATTAAGCAGAAGTTCCGTTAGTATAGTGTTGCAACTGACCTAAGATAGCCCAAACGTTTACATATGCACTAATTTTATCTTATTTTTATGTTTGTTTGTTTCAACGTGCTGTGCTAATCTGTAGCTGGTTGGTTCTCTGCCAGACTACTGTTCCTTTATAACGGAGGCATCAGTACTCTGGGAACAAGGTACTGATATGTGTTTATCTTTCATGAAGACTCAAATGTTTATTTTCTGCAGAGAAGCCAAGAAGCATCAATCATGACAGCATTTTTAGTGTGATGTCGACATCTCAGACCAAGTCCTGTATGTGTTGAAGTCAAAGTTCAACAGAAAAGAACTGTCACCTGTCTCACAATTTCTTTCATCTCTTACAATTTTATTGGTTTAAGCAGTGTTATACACAAGTACAATTACTAATGACCTCGGAAGAGCTTTTTAGTATCATTGTTTCTAACCACCAATTTAAAATGTTCACAAAACAAACAATTCTGGAGACTGTTTTTGATATGACGGTGTTACATTTCAGAAGTTCATAACTAATACTGGAAACATGATAGAGGTTTATAGCAGGTAGATTCGATGTTGATTCAGACACACTTTTCCTTTGAATTTCTCAATACTAATTTGTCCACTTTTATCATTTTACTTTAAGTCAAAATATATATATTTGTTTGTTTATTTCTGCAGTAAAAATGTGGGTACCTTTACAACAGAAAAGTCACATACCAATTAGGAACTCTCTTTTTTAACTCAGAAAAATAAATAAATAAACAAATATATAAAACTTATGACTCCTCTCTTGAGAACTGATCATTTTAGAATTCTGAAGACTAAAGGACCTCTTATATAAACATACATGTCCTTCACATTTTTCAGTTACTTTTAGACTGGTAAAAATAAACAAGTAAATAAATAATAAGTAAAAACTGCAATATAAAAACACAAAACTTCATCTGTGAGCTTTTTTTTTAATGTTGGTCCTGAGGACTGCTAGCCTTATTCTGGCCAGGCAATGCAATGCACAGCATAAAGAATGTAGAAACTTATTAACAAAATATCCTTGTCTTCAAAAAAGTTTGAATTTTACCAAATGGAATACTTTGGTAAAAAATGAAATACACAATAAATGTTACTGTGGAATAACAAATGCTTCAAAATATTTTCTCTCTGTCTAGTATTACATATCTGTGAAGGTGAGAGGCTGGCAGCTCAGAACTACAATTTTTTGAAAATTGTTTTTCTTTGAGAGGACTTTCTGCTGAGAGAGGAAAGATTGTAAGAAGTAAAAGAAACTCAGTAATGATGTTTTATATTATCTGGCACAAGCTGTAAATGTACCCCTATAAGCCTAAGTGTCTTATTAAAATTGTGCACCAAGGAATACTATGCAGAGAACATCACAAGGAACAGAAACATATAACACAAACACCCCAATGCAGGATGATGACAGTTTTAAACATAAACAATTTATTTTATTTTATTTTTTAAATCTTAAATAAAAGTATAAATAACCTGGTCTTTTAGGGGCTAGGCATAGGGAGTTTTCAGGAACTAGAAAGTGGATGAGAGGAAACAATGGCAATTGATGTGTCTTTCTTTTTCTGGATCTGTCTTCTTGAGGTCACAGAGTAACCCTCGTTAAGAAGTAACACAGTTGTTGATCTGCTAAGACAACATAAATTAAAGGAAATGAATAAATAATGCATTTTTTTCTAGTGAATTACTAAGATTAATATATAAATTGCTTCTAATAATTAAATGGTAGCAATGTGTAAAAAAAAGAAAAAAAAGTTTCGATAAAAGAGCAACTTGCTAGACTGAACCAGCAGTAAATCCAACTCAACACATCAGATGGCATAAATCCAGTGCTGTATCATTTATGTCTATGGAACACCAAAGCTAATTGGTAGAAATGTTTCTGTTTTCAACACATTTGTAAATATAAAAAGCTGTAAACAGTGAGGTTAACACAAATCTTGAACAACATGGTGGCGTTTCATAGAATTTTGTTAATGTAGAGAGTTATTTGAAAAACTTTTACCAAAAGCAGAATTGTTGTGTTTCAGCAATATATTTATATTGTTTATATACACACATTTTAAAAAGACAATTGCCATCTATTACAAGAGAAATGAAACTAGATGTTCATTGGTTCTCAAAGTCTTCAAGTTTCAACCAAACCTTTAGAATGTCCTCAGTAGTCCTACAGCTGTTGTCAGCATATGCCTAGACAATTATTATATTTGAATTATTTCAAGTCTGGGATGAAGGCATTCCCAGGCATTCTTGTGGAAGTCATCTTGCCTGCTTGCCTCTAAATCAGAGAGAATAATTCAGCTCTTATACCCATGCCAATAAGATCATGAAGCCAGATTTCCACTACTTTGAAAGAGCATTAAAAACTATATTAATTACAATCATCCAAGAAGCTCAATCAGATGTGATATACTGAAGAAATAACTTATGGCTTAAAAAATAAATGTCAAATCAGAGATCATTAGCTTCTTTACTTATAGGTCCACTTTTTTGTTGTTTGTTTCAGTGCAAAAAGGAGAATACAGAGAGGAAAAGGTAAGGGAACATAAACTCAAGTCATGGTTTTGCTTTTCTTGCATATCTACTTACATGCTTTCACAGAAGGTGAGGACAAGAGGAAAACAGGGAAACAGAGGTCATTAATCCAGACTGAAAGCAATGTTATTTCCAGGAATTAGTGCATTTGGTGACCAAAACATCCAAATGGCTAATGGTACTTAGATAGCCTAGGTGAGCAAAAGTGCTACTGCATCACTTCTATAATCTTGGTTTTAAAATGCTCTCTTTTACATGCTAAAAACTAAGGCAAACATCCTTACCCTGCAAATAAATGGGTACAGAAATATAGACTATAATAATTATTCACTTTATAATTTACACAGATAAAATAATTCCTGACCTTGCATGACATTTAATTTGATTAGCGCTATATATTTAAAAGCAGTAACTCCATGATAAAGAGAAAATATTCATCTTGAATATCACAATGAAAACTAATTCTGTTCTGAGCATGACTTTTGACTCAAAATGACATTTTAGTAATGTCATGTCATCTATATTATTCTGCTCCCTGCTTTTTTCATTTTTCATGTATTCTGACTATGTCCAGGATCTGAATAATTGCATATTTCACTGTAGCCAAGGTAATGACATTGTACATTACTATTAGTCTTTGCAACAAACTGAAGAAAATGTGGTGTGAAGATTGACATTTTAAAAGAAATAGAAGAATTATTTTTCTAAAGAAAAAAAGAAAGAAAGAACGAATGAAAGATCATTTAAAGACTGCAAATTACAACAAATTGAATTAAACAACAGATATTTATTTATTTATTTATTTATTTATTTATTTTACTATGTCAGCATTAAGAAAAGGGGAGGGAAAAAAAAAAAAGATTTACCTCAGGTACATCTAACATAATTGTCTTAGATCCTGTTAATAATTCAGAACATCGGACAGATTTTATATTTAACATGGAATCCCTCAGTGCCATAAATTACTTTTGTAATTCCTTGATTCATTTAGCTTAACATTAAATATATATCTGTCAAATATATCTATATATCTATCAGATATATCTATATGAGCTTAACATTAAATATATATCTGTCAAATATATCTATATATCTATCAGATATATCTATATGAGCTTAACATTAAATATATATCTGTCAAATATATCTATATATCTATCAGATATATCTATATGAGCTTCAGTTATACCATCAGATTTAATTGTATTCCCTTCTAAAGCCTAATTATTCCCAACATTTCTAATCTTTCCCAAAAGACGTTTTATAGCTGCTTTAAAGTGTGTTCACTTTAAAGCTCAAAGTCAGGAGTATTCCTCCCCTGGGGTTGACGTATACAAGGTTTCGCTGTAAAACAGTGATCCCTGTTGCCACCTCCCGGCTGAAAGTAGCAAGAGCTCTCATCCACCAGACTGACCCAGTGAGAGACCTCAAATTGTTAAAACCCATCTGTTCAGCTAGGTTCAGAAGCACAAGTATGGTCAATACTAGTCTGCTCATTAGGAGTAGCTACCTGCAACATTTTTCAGCTGTCGCATCTGACTCTTAGAATCTGTCCTACAAGAGGGTTCAGCTGAATTGCTCTCAGTAGTAGTAAAGTAGAAGGCAGAGTTTAATCTGTGTATGATTTACAGATGATTTACCCCATGTTCTGGTTCATACAAGAGCCCTTCTAGTAATCCAAGCCCAACAACATTTAGCATATATAATAATTTATGTCAGATATTTCAATGATGATTTATGCTACAGTTAGACTACTGAGACTTTCATATTGCAGAATAAGCTAAAGATGGCCAACTAGTTTAAGTCTCCTGTTTCACAGCACTGCTTTATACACACTCACAGATACGAACCTTTCTTTTTCCTGGTGATTGGCAACAGCTCACCTAGACATAAGAGATTTCTTTTTAATTTCTTTCCCTTTCCTTTATGGTAAAATATTAAATATATCATCATAGTTTCCTTTCTGGTATCATTGTTAAGGTTATCAGTAACATCAGCATCAGGATCTTGTTTCAAAATCAACACCCATAAGATGCCTTAACATGTTTCACAATTCTTTCTCAGAATAAAGTAACACCACTTTCAACAATTCTGTTAAAGCAGTAAAAACTGAGTAACCCTTTCTCTTAGCTTCAAGCCAGTTCAAAACAAACTTTAGCACAAAACCTCAACACGTGTTGTTGAAAATCTCAGTTACAACTCCAGAATTTTTCATGGCTCACTGACCTTTTAAAAGAACCCAGAATCAAATGTGATCCTCTTTTTACATTAACATCAAAAGTATTCACAGTTCACAGCTTTGCAAGGCTTACACATGAAATAAAAAGAAATGCTGTTGTATAGACATTTGTTTTGCCTGTAAGCATATGATTACATTCCAGATTCAAAGCAGAACTCTCAGTTTTCAAGTTCATGTAAATCAAAATTGACAAAGGATTTGTATGGACTCTTAGGTTCTAGGACTACAGAATTTTGCATATTGGGTTCACAGGGTGTCACAGTGTGACTCATCAGGATCACAGGAAAACAACAGACTTCCTCAACTGCTGCAGCAGCTCTTTAGAAGTGACAGGCTGACTGAGTCATAAAAGCTCCTGAAACCACAGCCTAGTCGAATTGAGAGCCCTAATATTTAAAACTAACTGGCATGGTGAGTTGTTTGTTTCTGTTTTATGTATTCATGGAGAACATTTTCTCCTCACATAAACCCAAGACACTCCACACTCTCTTATTAAAAGGTCCTACATTGAATCAGGAAGTCAGATGGAACTTAAATAAATAAATAAATAAATTGAATTCTTCTTCCTGGACTGACCCAAAACATTATTTTGAATTTAAACTGCCTAATTGTGCAGCACCTTCTGCAAAACAGTTCTACCGTCTGTAAATAAGAACAATTTGCTTTGGCCAAAAGCAGATCTTTTCTGTATTGCAGTGCTGACTAAGGTGATTAAGGTATATTTTAATATCAAAAGCTAGACAGATTACTTGAACAAACCTGAACTGAAAAACTGAAAGATTTTTTCTCTTCTCAAATAACAGCTATCATTTTCAGGCATTTTTTTATTCTAAATTAGATATGAGTCAAAAAGAATTCATTGTTAATTAATCATAAATACATGGAAACCTGACATCTTTCCTCTC
Organism: Anas platyrhynchos; assembly: GCF_047663525.1. Lineage (NCBI taxonomy): Eukaryota > Metazoa > Chordata > Aves > Anseriformes > Anatidae > Anas > Anas platyrhynchos. The sequence continues at coordinate 86,936,932 of NC_092588.1, read as the reverse complement.
TTGATGAGAGCATATGCATTAAGTGGACCCTTACTTGCAGTTGTATTATCAAGCAATACAAAGCAATAAACTTGTGTTTCTGACCTGAAAAGGTGGCACTGAGGACTTGACATTGACAGTTCATATGCTTCAGATGACGCAAACCTACTTCATACCTGCCTACACCTATAGCCCTATAGCAATGGGAGGGCATTAGGCAATTGCCCGGAACACATCTATCTTTCTGTTTAGTTTCACCTGAAGGGAATTGAGGTTATGGTCTTTAAATGATTTAACCCAAAGTATGGTTCACAGGTGTAACTAGGATATTTACTTCTCCCAGTTCTGGCTATAGCACTGCTCTGGGTACCCCCAATAATTACCAAGGTTTGCCCAGTGATCCACTGTTTCAGCTGTTCCCTCTACTCTACCTTGACATGTGATCACACCACAGGTCTCAGTGGTGGTGATTTAAATTGAGACAAAAATATCTGAAAAAATTAGCTTTGCATCTTCATTATGGAATTTTGTAAATCTTTGCTATAGAAATGTTCAAATGCACACACTGTATTTGATATGTCAGAATAAATAGATATGTATTTTAATTGTTTGAATTATTTCTAAAGGATGCGAGTATGTTCTTGACAGCAATGGAATGGAGAGTAACAATTTGCTAAATGAGGTAGATGGGAATATCATTATATATTTTATATTCAGTGATGCTAACTTGTTAAAGGTAGCTAAATAGTAACATGAAATAAATTCTGATGACCTGCAATTAATTTGCCTGCCTACAGGCAATTAATGCAATAAATAAACTAATTCAGTTCTTATTCGAGCCTTAAACTTCTGGTGAGTTTTTAGTTCATTTAATTAATACTTATATCCTATAGCATTTAATACCTATAGCATTTTATTAGTATTTAACAAATAGCCTACATTTAGGCAAGTTACATCACAGGGAAACAATACTAACTAGCATTTATTAATTCATTTCCTGATGCCTACTTAACATCTTTGAAATTATTTTGTTAAAAATAAATAAATAAATAAAATAAAAATAAAAAGGTAAACATAACCGCTTCTTGTGGTTATTCAGATTAATCAGACTAAATTTTCGTTCGGCAGTCCTATTGGTGTCCTCCTATCTGAAAAGTCTTGGTTCTGCTCTTATACCTAGTGATACCAAATCTAGTGAGCCTTATAATGTTAAAGAAATCCTTCAAAAGTTTGTAGCAGATATATTTATATGAATAATCTTTATAATTATTATGTAATTATTATAATTTCCTAGAAAAGCTAGTCTTCAGTTGCCCAACTGTGTTTTTGAAGAGCATAGTGCTTGACTGACCTTCTTTATTTATAATTTTCCATTACTGGTGAAAGGAAAACAAACAACAACAAAAAATAAATCTGAAAGTTATTTACTTCATTCTCTGTTCTTAATATCATGTACCTGTAACAAATTAGTGATCGACCCATATGTTTACATGTTGTAATTGACTATCTCCTATCTCCTTCTCAGAGACTACCATTTCCTGAAACATCTTTGTTAGAAAGGCACATTTATGACCAAGAAATGACATTACAATAGATGATGAAAGCTTTCAAGGAGAAACAGCTAGTGCCTTCTCTAGACATGCTCTAGCCTAAGATACCTGTTCTGTGTTTACGGCAACCAGGGAAGTAATTTGTTTCACTTATAGTAAAGTTCAGCATTTTAGCTGTTGTTTTTTTCTTCCTTAACTGATGTACAGTTTATCTTCACTGAATTAAGAGATGAAAAAAGCATGTCCTTGACTCAGCATGTACATAGCATTATATTAGAGAGAGGAAAACTGAGATGGCTTTGGTGGGTTTCCATCCCTCAGCCTCTCACTGTCAGAAACAGTTTGTTGCATGAAAATGATCCAGCATGGAAATGATGGCCTGCATTTTGGGTCACTGTAACCAAAGTACAGAATACCCAAAGTCTGGGAGGAGTATGCAATCTATTTAGACTAGTGTTCATTGGCTGAATACCTAAATGGGTCAAACCTTTATGAATTCTGATATTAATATCTGTCATCAGATACCACCAAAGTTCTTCTTGCTGGTTTCCTCTAGAAACAGTCCTATCAGTTGAAGTAAAAAACTTTCTGGTCTCAGACACCACTTATTAAGAATATAGGCAGCAGAATCAAGCATTTAATAATTCTTTCTTCCTAATTAATTGTGTGATTAAGAAGAAATTGTTCTTTCTGCATGGGATATACATCTCTCTAAATAAATATCTATCTCCATGGGGAATCAGGAATTAAGAAACATTTCCCAAAACATTGGGAAAATAATTTAATAATTTACTGTGTCCTAGTTCTGGGAAAAAATAAAAAATTAAAAAAATAATACAAGTACATCTTTGCATTTCTCTGTCTCTCTGCTGTAAGTACACACTTTTTGTTAAATGTCATTTCAACAGCCTTGTGATTTCCTTTAATCATAACAAAATTATTTGGATTCATTTAAATATTTATTTCACTTTTTTTTTTTTTTTTTTTTTTTTAATGCAGTTGCATGTGCATATACAGTTTTAGGTCCTTACACCATAATTAAGATTTGTTTGTTCAGGCTTTCTTGTCGGTGGTTTAGAGTACAAACTTAGGCAGCTCTATTTTACTTGGTCTTCTGAACAAGTGATTCAGAGTGAAGATGGTCTCTTTTTCTCCCCTCTCCTCCAGCCTCCTCTCCTCCCAAACCCCCCTCCCTGCCCCCTTGCTCTGTCGATCTCTTGGAGTACTTTTTCTTTGTGATTTTTATCTACCGTGATGGGAACAGGAAAGGCTGAACTTACGGGATAAAATAAAAAATAAATTAAAAAAATAAAAAAATAAAAACTCCACAAATCTCTGATACTAGTGTACTGAGAGTACCCCTCTTACTAGTAGGATGAGTGCTCAAGAGAGAGATCCACTCAGATACAATGATTTATCTTTTCTTATTGTTTGTGCATTGTCTTAAAAGGAATGTACTGAAAAATATCACTCTAAGGAGGCACATGACAAACTGTGGCAGAGGATATTGTTGGATACACAGTTACTGGTTTATCTGTGTTCTCAATTCAGGCAGTAGAAAAATTGCAATCCAGTTTAGTGGATGGACTGACAATAAGCACACTGAAACTTTTAAAACCAGTTACTTTCCTCAGTCACATAACCTCTATCAAAGATTATTATCCAAATGACTGGTTGGCCATATTCTGGACAGACAGCATGGGCAAAGACACCACAACACCTCACTTTCCCGTGAATAATTAGCAAACAGAAAGCTATCAGAAGAGAAGATTCCCCTGAAAAAAAAAAAAAAAAATGGTATCAGTAATGTCATGTTATTAAAATAATCATTCACAGTCAAATCCCAGTTTTAGCATCAGCAAGAAGAAAAACTTCAAATATACAGAAAGAGAAATGTGAAAAATTAATTTACTGTTCAAGCATTATTTCATTCCCTATTTCTAAATCATTATTTAAGATGTTTTTGTTGTAAGTGCCACTTTTCATTTTTAAAATCCAGTTTTTAGGTCAGTTAATAAAGCTATGTAATTCTGTCACTTTTTTCTCCTTGCCTTGAGCAATTACTTATGTTGACACAAACAGAGAAACATTCAACAGTAAGTTAAATTCAGAATAAATAAATAAATACATACATACATACATACATAAAGACAAGAAGGATTCATTTATTGTTTAAATGTAGTGTAACATATTGGATGTGTAAATAGAAAACAGTTTCACGTTTTAAGAAATACAAACAATATCAACATGAGAACCTACCTCCAATAGTAGCACAAACATTTATCTTCAGTGGCAGACTTGTACATTTATATACTTACTAATTTTATATGCTGTAATTTCTGTTAGAAAATTACACATAGGACTAGAAGGTACATAAAATCTTTAAAAATACAATACTTATATATTTTTAATGCAATTGCTAAGCAATTAGAATTGTTTACACTACATTTTTCAGGGAAAAAAAAAAATGTTTGAACTGCACATCCATTTTCTATAACTGAACTTCAATTTTCAAGCCTCTATTTTTTTACATGTCCAGCTACCATAGGGGTGTGAAAGACATAACGACTTTCATTCACTTTTCCTCCTTTCTTGAGAGAGAAGAAAAACAATAGTTGAGCCCCAGAATTTTGTCAATATTTTCAATTAATAGTTAAAAGGAAAGAATGTTTTACATATTTACAGAGACTATGAGTTCTCTGTTATGTATTTTGAACTCTCTTCACATGTATACTTCTGTAAAGCTTTAAATATCTTTCTGTGCTGGAAAGGTTATTTAGAATCATGAGATCATAGAACATGCTGACTTAGAAGGGACCCACAAGGATCATCTACTCCTACTCCTGGCTCCATGCAGGACCTCCCAAAAATCAGACCATATGTCTGAGAGCATTGTCCAAATGCTTCCTGAACTTTAATATTTTCATAAAAAATTTGGACGCAGGACTTGAAAATTTACTAAGTTTGTGGATGACACTAAATTGAAAACATTAAAGAGAACTGGCCCTAAAACACAGCCCTGGGGAACCCCATTGGTGACTGGCCACCAGCCTGATATAGCACCATTTACTATAACACTTTGAGTGCAATCCATAAACCAATAGTTCACCTCTCACATTATGTATTTATCTAGCTGTATGCTGGACATTTTGTTCAGAAGGTTACTGTGAGAAACAGTATCAACAGCTTTGCTGAAATCCAAAAATATTACTTCAACTGGCTTCCCTTCAAGTAGATGGGTAACCTTGTCATAAAAGGAAATCAAGTTTGTTAAACAGGACCTTCCCCTCCTGAATCCATGCTGGCCATATTGTCTTTCGTGTGTTTTATCTTGTCTTTTTTACTGTATTGTCTTTTATGTGTTTTTGAATAACTCACAGAATAACCATCTCCATAATTTTGCCAGGCATTGAAATGAGACTGACAGGCCTATAATTACTGAGATCTACTTTCTTGACCTTCATGAAATATGGAACAATATTTGCCAGCTTCCAGTTGTCTAGGACCTCTCCAGATTCCAAAGACCATTCAAAAATAATTGAGAGGTCTCATGATGACTTTGAGTATCCTGAGATGAATCCTGTCAGGCCACATATACGCATCCAGCTGGAGCAACAAATCCCGACAAGTTCAGGTCTGTCTGGTAGTTTATTGTTCCAGCACTCATAGTCCTCTAACTCAGGGCTCTGAGGGTTCCAGGACCCATTGCTGGTGTTGAAGATGGAAGCAAAGAAGGTAATAAACTTCTCTACTTTGTCTACACCTGTATTTGTGAGGTCACCATCCTCACCAAGTAACAGAACAATGTTTTCTCTGATCCTGTTTTTGCTGTTAACATATAAAAAATAATAAATAAATAAATAAATAAATCTTTTCATTGACCCCCACTGTACTGGACAGCTTCAACACTATTTGAGCTTTGGCTGCACAGTTCTCACTTTACAATGGTAAGCAGCATCTCTGTAGTCCTCCCATGTTGCCAGACCTCACTTCCAATGGCCATATACTTTCTTTTCCAGATAAGGTCTAGAAGAATATCCCTGCTCACCTTCTGCCCCAGCTGTTTGACTTCTGACATTTGGGAATTGTCTGTTCCTGTGCTTTTCAGAGGTGGTACTTAAAAATTTACCAGCACTGATGGGCCCCAGTGTCTGCAAAAGCAGTTTCCCAAGGGACCTTATTAAATAGTTCCCTGAGCAACCTGAAGTCTGCTCTCTACATAACCAGGGTTGAAGTTTTGGTGACAGTTTGCCTCCTATCGCCAAAGATTTTAAACTTGACTACAAATGGCCAGACAGCCACCATTCTGTGAGAACTGAAGTTTATATGATTCATAGATACATTTCCAACAGTTTCTTTATATGGAAGAGACAATCATGACCACTTCAGTAAATTATAAAAGGTTTTATTTTGTTCATTTATTCTAATCATCACCTTCAAATGACAGGACCTGCCTTTAATTTTAAACATTAACTCATTTATGACATGAATGATAGATGTTGGATACGGGCCAAAGAGCAAAGATAAGCAAAAGTTTCCCATGCAAACAAGGCAAATAAAAGAAGAACTATACCAACTATGTGACCGATTTAAGCTGGATAAAAGGAGCTATGAAAATGGGCTTGACTTAGTTCATTACATTTTGGAATTAAATATACATGTAGGCATATCAGATATACTCTTATCATGAAGAACTGGCAAGACCAGCAAACAGAACTTCAAGGAGATAATGGGTATTCCCTTTTCTTTTTCTGCCTCTTGAACAACTGTTACTAGTGTCTGAGCTTCCGATTATTTGCATAACAGGAAATATTGCACTTCAAGTAAATGAAGTTTGTGTAACAGTACTATACCTGGAAATACAACAGTTCTTTAAAAGCAAATAACCTTGAATTGATCAATAGTTTACAAGCTTAGAGCTGTTCTGACAGAAACAAACAAACAAAATTATGGGGTCTACAATGCATGCTGAGAAGTCAAAGCCACACACATCTTTTGATATCTATAAAGGAAGTGTCATTTAATAAACAGAGCTTGTTACTGCATAACATTTGATCAAGTTTTTTATATGGGTCCAAAGACATGACATAAAGTTGTGTCTAAGAGACACAGTCAAATTTTTAATATCAATTGATGTTATTAAGTGGAAAGTACTAACAAAAGAAGTAAAATGAATTAAGTGAAATACAAATATATGCTTAATCACCAGCCTACAGAATCATCAGTTTTAAACTGTCATTGATGGGTTCATTTATCCTTCCTAATGGAAGAGAATTTAAATTATATACTAAGAAGGGAAGTGTGCATACTTGGTGATTGGAGAGAGTCACACATCCTGAAGAATTTGAAACCAGCTCAAACAAAAAGAACTGAAAGTTCTATGTGAAGGTTTCTCAAACACAGTTTTTCTGCATTTATCATGATAGCTCTTTCTCAGTTGATATTAATTTAAAACAAATCATTTAAAAATATTTATAGTACAAAAATCATAGATATGCTTACAATTCTAGCCATAGTAAAAAAGGAAGGAAGGAAGGAAGGAAGGAAGGAAGGAAGGAAGGAAGGAAGGAAGGAAGGAAGGAAGGAAGGAAGGAAGGAAGGAAGGAAGGAAGGAAGGAAGGAAGGAAGGAAGGAAGGGAGGGAGGGAGGGAGGGAGGGAGGGAGGAGGATTTTTCTGTAAAGAAACCTTCCAAATGAAATGTTTTAGCCAAGCATTTTTAATATTTTGCATTTGTTGTTTATCTGCTAGGATGATCGATGATATGCCCACACAAACAGAACTCTTGTTTATGGCATCAAGGGTTGTGACAGTACTTTGTTAGACAATGACGACCTAAAACTGAAAACTTTTGACCCTGTATACCACGTATATGAGATCTTAAAAGTTTGATAGTTGTGGTGATTGATAGATCCTCATAGTCTGGTGAAACAGGAACTGAGTTTGCAGATCCACTTTCAAGAAGACTCAAACACAGCTTAAGAGCAAGTATGACAATATTGATTATCCTTGCAGTTCCTAGGGCAAGGGACCTTGCACGGACAGCAGGGGATTGTCAGGCATGGCAGAGCATCTGTCTGTGGTTGAGGTTTTTTTGGGGGGTGGGGAGGGAGACAGCAGTGTGTAATGGTTTCAAAGGTTTTTTCAAAGGGTGGGGGGCACATGTGCACTATTGACTATAATGCATGATATATCTCTGGCTGGCTGTAGTTAACAAGATATATACTCACTTGGTGGATGCTCTAGCCTGATAAGCAGAAGTTTCCAACAGGTCTGGCCATGGTTCAAGAATGCTGAAGAGTCTTATTTTGAGCAAGTTCCAAAAGTCAAATTCAGTAGTTGCTAAGCAGCATGTTGAATCAGTCAATACGCTTCTGTCTCTCTTCCTTAGTCTTCTGAAATCATCCCCCTTACACTCATCAAGCTAGTGCCTAAAATAAGTTTTACATAAGGTCCTTGTTTTTTTGATATAAGACAACACACTGTGGAAAAAAAAAAAAAAAAAAAAAAAAAAAGTAATTCTTAATGAAAGTGCATTAAACAAAATAACTATGCAAAAAGCGTAACTCTTTCAAACAAAAGAAGAGATGATTTTTCTATATCATTTAAACAAACAAGATGAGCTTGTGAACAATTCTTGCATGCAAAAACTTAAAGGTATTCACCTTTCAGTAAAAGTATTCAGGTCTCTTTCCCTGTGCTAGCTGCTATGCATTCATGTAAAATCTTCCAATTTAAATAGAATAATGGAATAGAATAGATAAAGTAGTCAGCAACAACAACCAAATAAATAAATACATAAGGCTAAGCACTCACCATTAAGAAACAAATTGTACATTGAAGTTGCCTTGTAAAACTTTATTTTTCATAACCCATACAAGTAATCTTGCTGTTTTTGGTAAAGTCAAATCTTGCTGTTTTTGGTAAAGTTTGTTGATAGATTAAGAACCATTCATTCATAGGAATACATGTAAAAACGTAATAGAATGGTTTCATCCAAAAATGTGTGGTTTTGTTTGTTTGTTTGTTTGTTCCATGAGCAAATCAAATAAAAGCATCTCAGGAACACTCTCAGCTAAAAACACATATGTGAATTAAGAATTTCCTCTCTCTCTGGCTCCTTTTTGTTGCCATGGAAATCTTCTCAAAGTTTGTCTCTCTAATAAACTTTTGAGAGTAAAGTTTTGTTGCTTGACCTTAAAGACAGGCATACATGAAAAAAGTTGCTTTGTTTTTTACGTAACCTGCAATAAATTATCTCCATATTTCAAAACATTAACAGCAATACATTAAAGTAGAAAAAGTTCAAACTACAGGTCCTTTATATGCTCTGTACACACAATAACACCCATATAATACCCAAATAATGGCCAGTTTACTAAGACTTTATTCCAGTTACTTTGATTCATATTAATAATACAAAATAGCTGTAAAACTATTTTTTCAGAGTAGAAAGTAATAATGAATCTGAAGCATGTCTAAAACTGTCTCATTGCAGGGCTGCAAATGGAGAAAGAAACACATTTGTTAGAAATGTGTTATTTATGAACCTTTTACTGATGTACGATGTTTGAAAAAAAAAAAAAAAGCGCAGACTGGAACTGACATCCTACATGTTTGTTGTACTCTTAGGGGAAGTTGAGAATAATATATTTAATTGCTACTTGTTAAGGGAATGAGGATGGTGAGAAAGAAACATTACATATATCTATCTGTGGTTACTGAAAGCAATTCATTAGAGGTCTCTGAGAGTCACCGTGAAAGTTTGACAGCCTGTCAGCACTTGCAACAATGTTATATCATCAGATACCCTAGCTGGATATTCAATCAGTTATGTGGCAATGTCAAAATAATCTGAAAGGAAGAAGGAGTAACATTTCCTATTTCTTCTTCCCTTCCATCCACCTTTCTCCTATATCCTTCCTTTTAAATACATCTTTTGTGAAGAGCAAACTGAAATAAGCCAGTGAAGAAAACACACACACAAAATGGAAAGGAAGATGAAGACAGGGCACTGTCAGACAAACATCAAAGACTAGGACTTTATAAGAAGGAATGTGTTTTAGCACTGATAACGTGAAAAGTAATGAAGTAATAAAGAATAAAACAGACTATATATACATATACATATATATAACAGGACTGTTTTTAATGAAAGTCTGAGTTTTCAACTAAAAAAAGCTTTTCACATGTTCTGATGAGAATTTAGCTTTCCCAGTGCAAAGTCAACTCTTCCCATTTGAAAATGCTCCCAGGATACCTTATGGTTGCAATTTATTTTATCAGGGTACATGAAATACTGTATGTGATGACTCCCATAACAAATTGTTCCTCATATCAAAGGAAGGGATTGCTGCTACAGTGTGATTTGAACAAGGACCTAATTCCAAAGAATAAAAAGGCAAAATATCTGCTTGAAAATTCCCTTGAGAAATCAGAGAATTTACAAATTATAATATTCAATTTTTTTTTGCTGAAATGTTATTGAAAATATTTTAGTTCTAATAAAAGAAAAATTCTGCAAAAGAACAATATCCATAGCAAGTGTGGGATTATTAGGAAAGGATGCTCAATCTTGTAGGTAAAACTTCAGTCCTCCAATCTTTAAATATCTCGGTTGATTTTTTCTATTACTATTATTATTGTTATTACTGGTTACAGTCAGCTACTATCACAAGCCCATTGAAACTGTAATGAAAGTACCATGTTGCATACTTACAAGTGACAGCTCTACAGACTGTTACCAGATAAAGGACAAAGTATGAGTGGAAGACAAGAAGGAGAGATTAAGAATGAGAATAGATTTTGAAAGTGAAAATCTGGAAGAATTCTGAAGATGAAGATATGTCCTTGTGCACCAGAACACTCAAACTATTTCAAAATAAAATAAAATAAGATAAATAAAATAAAATAAAATAAAATAAATAACATAACATAACATAGCATAACATAAAATAAAATAAAATAAAATAAAATAAAATAAAATAAAATAAAATAAAATAAAATAAAATAAAATAAAATAAAATAAAATAAAAATGCCCAAAATAAGAAGACAGCATTAACTGGCTATAGGTTCTCAGCATTCTGACTACAGAGAGGTACCTCACACAATGATTCTGAGAAGATAATGGATTAATTGCCACTCTTGGTGTCATATAAAAATGGTTACAGTTTACAAAGAACCTCCTTTTACTTCTTCCCTCTCACCTTCACAAACGTGGCTTGAATATCCAACTACCCACACTGCTATGCACACCTTTATGTGAAGGAATGGCTGTCTGAGCACCACAGCTGAAATAGCAGATTCTTCACCTTCAATAGCTTCACCTTCAGTGCCATCTTAAAATTGTATTGATGGACTTACCCAGGCCACCTCTCCTGGCCATTCATAAAAGGAAGGCTGCATGGCTCATGAAGCAGCTCCTTAATCATCACAGTTTTCTAGTACATTGTAAGATTCAAGCAAGGATGTGTTGGTGTTAGTGCAGCAAGACAAAACTGTTCATTCAGGTATTATTGCAAGGTTTTCCATAATAAATGGCACAAAGCAGGACATTGGACATATATGAGTGGTAACTGTTTCAACACACTGATTTTTATTCCTCACTGCTTCAGAGCTTTCAAAGAGTTACTTCAACTTTTTTTTTTTTTTTTAAATCTTTGTCTGCTTATCCACCTGCAAAACTGACCACCAGTTTTACTAGTGCCTTTAAGATGAACTGTTGACTGCAATCACTTAGTATATTTTCAGAAGCCCATGTAGTTTTGCTGTGTAGGTATTTCTAGGGTAGTTATGAACATTAAAAGGTCTTGCTCTTTTTCTTGCAGTGTGCAATAATAGTGCATTTTTTGCACATGGTTTCAAGTGGAACAGAGAAATAAGAACTGAAAAGGAGTATGTGTTCTGTGTATTGAGCTGAGTGAATTAGGGAGATCACAACTAGATTTTCCTGTCTGCCTTTGATACATGGATTTATAAGTTTTTGTCTTGCTAATGGATTCAGGAAAATGTCCAAGATATACATTTCATACTGTTGAAATAAAAACTAGGCATACAATCCAAATTTTGTTTTCTCTTCAATTCTACTTTCCAACTTCACCATTCTGCTCTCCCACATTCCATAGAGCCTGAAAAAGAGAGAGTTTTTTCTGAAAACATACCCTCTGTAGACATAGATAGGATAAATTTATGGTGCTCCCAGTTGTAATAATCATCTCATAAATAAATCAATGTTTATGAGAAAATACATCTGTCAATAGAGAATGATTTTATTATTTTCCTACCAGTATACAAGGGAAGAGAAAAAAAATGTTTTACCAGATGTTTTACCAGTGACTAACATACATTAAGCTGAAAAACTCAGCACATATTGGTCCCAAAGAAGATTGTTATTCCCATGACTAGAAAATCCTCCTCAGAGTACACAGGTCCAGTTTTTAACTATAATAAAGACCTGCATAGAGATTGACTGTCAGTCTGTTGCAGAAGTATTTCAAAATTATGCAAATATTAGCAGTTTGAAACCACCAGTGCTCTGGCAGATTAAATGAGGCAGATTAAATGAGGCATTGGGACGGGCCCTGGTTGGTAAGGTCCCTACTCTGCTTAGCCTCTAGATCCCTTGTGGCTCCTGGCTCCCAGTCTGCAGGGAACAGCCAGCCCCAGTAGCACCCTGACATTGATTCAGAGAATTTCTGTATCATCAAATCATAGAACCTTAGAATATGCTGAGTTGGAAGGGATCACCAGGTCCACCTCCTGACTCCACACAGGACCACACCAAAAACAAACCATATGTCTGAGAGCATTCTCCAAATACCTCTTGAACTCCCGCAGGCTTGATGCCAAGACCACTGCCCTGGGGAGCCTGTTCCAGTGCCTGAGCACCCCCTCAGTGGCACTTTTTCCTAATACTCAACCTGAACCTTCCCTGATGCAACTTCATGAAGTTCCCTCAGGTCCCTTGGCTGCTATTGCTATTCATTTCCAATATTTTTACACTGTTATTTTATTTACAATATGTTATAATATTTACAATATTATAAAATCCAGTATTTTTTTTTCTTTTTCAGTAATGTTTAGCAGTATTCCAATATCATTTGCTTGTTGTCTTCAAGAAAACTTGACAGTAGTCATAGAAACTTGGAACTCAATGCTTGACATCTTTCTGAACAGTCGAATGTAACAAGAGTTAACATTCCAGAGATGTTTTAGAAGATTTAACTTAGCAGCTACTACCAGCTTTACCTGCAAGGTGCATGCCTTAGCACCTGTTCTGGGTTCTGAACATTTGTCCTTATTAATATTTAGGTTATGCTTTATGTTAAGAGCTCCCAGGGTAAATGCCCACATAAAATTTCTGTCTGAAGGATATACTCTATTCATTTCATCATCTGTAAATGGTTATGCAGCATGCGTATTTGGAAATCAGAAACGTTCTGTAAATTTGTAACAGAACTGCAAGAATGTATAACTGTGATATAGCAATTGATGTAGATTAAACTGTTGTAATTTCATTAGGGAGCAGATCTTTAAGTTTCTGACAATGTTACTTTAATTTTCTCATCTGTTTTGCAAAACTCCAAGTTGGCATCAGCTCGTTTCTCTAACAGAAGTGTATCTGGACTCTGGAGAAACTGAGTATCTACCAACAAGGTAGGAAGTATTTTCCTGGCTAAGACAAATTAGTATAGAATTAATTGTTTATCTCAATTCTTTTTGCACAGGATCTAGATTGTCAATAAATATTTCTGGTTTTCCTAAAATATGTGACCCCTTCTGAAAAACAGGTATAATGATGCCCAGATATAGAAGAATATTTGTAATCCTACAGAATTGAATGTACTACAGGGTAGAGTTATGAGAGCAAAGCATATAAGTGGGTATTATTCTGTTTTATTAATTAAAATAGAAATAGTATTAATTAGAAATGGAACTAGAATCATGGAATTATACAATGGTTTGAGTTGGAAGGGACCTTAAAGATCATCTAATTCCAACCACCCTGCAATGAGCAGGGACACCTCCCGCTAGACCAGGTTGCTCAAAGCCCATCCAACCTGGCCTTGAGCACCTCCAAGGATGGGACATCCACAGCTTCTCTGGGTAACCTGTTCCAGTGCCTCACCACCCTCACAGTAAATAATTTCTTCCTTATATCTGGCCTAAATCGACCCTCTTTTAGTTTAAAACCACTACTCATTGTCCTGTCACTACATTCCCTGATAAAGAGACCCTCTACTGCTTTTCTGTAGGTCCCCTTTAGGTACTGGAAGGCCGCTATAAGGTCTCCCTGGAGCTTTCTCTTCTCCAGGATGAACAACCCAAACTCCCTCACCCTGTCTTCACAGGAGAGGTTCTCCAGACACTTGATCATCTTTGTGGCCCTCCTATGGTTTATTCCAATTGGTCCAGGTCCAATGGGGTCCCAGAGCTGAACACAGGACTTCAGGTAGGGTCTCATGAGAACAGAGTAGAAGAAGAGAATCACCTCCCTCGACCTAGTGGCCATGCTTCTTTTGATGCATCCCAGGATGCCTTTGGCTTTCGGGTCTGAAAGCTCATGTTGCCAGCTCATGTCAAGTTTCTCATCAACCACCACCCTGAGGTCCTTCTCCTCAGGGCTGCTCTCAATCCATTCTCCAACCAGCCTGTATTTGTGTTTGGGATTGCCCTGGCAATCAATTCAATTGTTGAACCTCATTACGTTCACACAGGCTCACCTCTCAAGCTTGTCCAGGTCCCTCTGGATAGCATCCCTTCTCTCCAGGATATCATGCTGAGGGCTCATTCAATTCCACATTAGCAAAGATGATAAATATCACCAGTCCCAATACTGACCTCTGGTGATGTTTATCATCTTTGATGACACTACTCATTACTGATCTCCACTTGGACACTGAGTTGTTGCCGCAACATCCAGCCAATTCTTCACCCATGGAGTTGTCTATCAAACCTGTGTCTCTCCAATTTAGAGACAAGGATATCATGCTGGAGTTATTTCAAACTTTATTTGAAGCAATTACCATCTTAATCACCCAAAAGACATATACAAGGACAGCATGAAAAAATTGAAAGCAAATATTTGAAGTTAATGCTGGTGAAATAACACAGCCCATATTAAAGACATTTATGAATGTTTCCTAAAACAAGTCATTACATAAAATCCAGGACCCCACAGTTTGTTTTTCTGCAGGAGATGAAGGAAACTGGCATCTCTGATATAATCCCTTTTTTTTTAAAAAGAGGATATCTAAAATCCTATTTTCCTGAACAGAGCTGGAACCTAGAAAGATGAAACTTTATCTTTGCTAACAGCTCCAACCTCCTTTCAATTTGCATTTGCAAGGTATTTCATGTCTAGTTTTTCTTCTCTCATGATGTTTTTCACTCTACTGATGATTCAGACATCTACCTGATACTTTCCAAGGTGCTCTCTCTTTCCATTTCTTGGAGTGGCTACATAAATGTTGGCCAACAGAAGTTTTCTTCTTCCTTTAGATTCACTTTTAGATGATGACCTGCACTTGTGTTTGGAGTAGGTCATCAGGTTCTATTAGTTTCTTACAGCTGACACAAAGAACACTAACCACAGTCAATCCAAAACCAGTCCCCTTAAATCAAGAAATTTGTCCCATGCCTCTAAGAACAAAAAGTTTCATTAAAGACAATACTATTGTCCCTGCTGTTTTCTCATACTAGACTTATGCAAAATATTATCAGAAAAGAAAAGTATAAAAACATTTACTTTCATAGTTTGCTCTCAAAATACACTCATGTCTCACTAAAACAGTTTGCTCTTCTTGCTTGGTTGCATGCACACTATGCATTTGTAATCATTTAATGTGATGGAGGGCCTGACACATTAGACTTTCCAGCATTATACAAATTATTCAATAAGAATAAAGGCAGGACTATTTTAACTAATTTTTTGGTATTGTGGAGTCCTAAAAGGAGATTGTGCAGAGGAAGAGGAAAGCCATAGATCAATGTAGAGAAGCAAAGATAAGACTGACTAAGAACAGATTAATTCAGGAGAAAATAGAGGCGAACTCTGTGTACAAGAAAGAAAAGCATATTCATTTTATCTTCATAGTTACTCTCTGTCTTACCAACAGAACAACCTGATGACTCAGACACTCATGCATTTATCCTCTCAAAACACCCGAGATAGGTAGACAGTGCTTTGTAAGCTATACCATAAATGGGTATAAAAATAATTTGGAAGGTTTATGGCAAAAGCAGAGCAGAACTGAGATTGTGAATACCCACTCAGTACCTTAATATATCTTTCTCACCACATAAAAATAACAAGCAATTACATTCATCTGATGACTGAGTGACTTAAACCACAAATAGTCTATCTTGACACCTATATTGTATAAATACTAAGTAGAAACTTCCAGTTTACTTCTAGATCTTTCTTTTCCACTGAAAATAATTTTAACAATTCAAAACTTTTTCAGTTCTGCACCTCATTAACTGGACTGCCTCTCCCCTTATCTGTCAACTACTATATATACATTAGAAATCATGGAACTAATTATTTTTTATCATAATTGATGGACAAGTCACTAGACCCATCTGTTGTTTTCCTTGTACAAGCAACCATATAAGCAAGTGAAATAGGTTTGAATTCTGTAAAGCTTTAATGTTTACCTGTTTGATTTAGAGTCATCTATGACAGTTATTATATAAAATCATCTGTACAGGATTTTTTCAAAAGAACTATTTTAAGTGCAAATCTGAAATGCTATTCTAGCCTTGAGGAAATAAAGAACAACAAACCTTCATGTGTACCAGCATCACTGTCAGACTCATTATTGGATAAATTAGCATTTGAATACCCTTGCAATATGGAATAATTTGTTTCTTCCTTGTGAAATTGTTCAGCATTGACAGACTTACCACAGCTCTTACTTCACGGCTGCTGGAGATGGATCAGTTAATCAATGGTGTCCAAATTGTGAATGTTCTCATTCTTCTGCTTGTTGTCAAGTCCAATGTACTCTTATACCTATGGCGTTAAACACTAACAAAACAAAATGCACCTGCTGTTTCCAACATAGATTGACTTCACAGGACCAGAAACCAATAAACATGTGGCTATTTACCAGAAAACTGAGTGAACTTTTTGCTGAATCTAAACAATAATCACCTGATTGTTTAACTATTCTAAAAAGGTTGTGTTCATCTACACCACATAGTATGAACAGGTCTATAAGGAGTACATTAATGTGTTGACTGGTAAGAGCATGCTCATGAAGCGTTTATGTAATGCACATTGACAACTGTAGAAAAGCAAGGAGAAGAGCAGCAGAAAAATCAAAAAAGCTACCTGTTAACAAACTTTTTAGACTAAAATAACAGTTGTTTTTATTTAATAGTATTTATTTAACTTATATAGTAAGTATTTATTTAACTTTAATAGTATTTAACTTATTTTTTTACTGCTTTATTCCCTCTTAAACAAATAAAATAGTTACTTTGTTGTTGTTGTTGTTGTTCCACAGGAAAAGAAAAGAAAAGAAAAGAAAAGAAAAGAAAAGAAAAGAAAAGAAAAGAAAAGAAAAGAAAAGAAAAGAAAAGAAAAGAAAAGAAAAGAAAAGAAAAGAAAAGAAAAGAAAATTGAAAAAAAAAAATGAAAAAAAAAAAAATGAAAAAAGAAAAAAAATTAGTACCATAATATTCTATTCCCAAAAACAAGCAAACCAGGAAATCAAAACCCTAGCGGTGTCTTATATTCACAACTTCTTTGACTTGGAATGAACATGAAACAAAAGAAAGAGCAATCGCATCATCAGAAAAAAAGTACTGATTTAAACCTGCTCTGGTCTCTGATTTACGTTTTTACTCATGGTCACATATGCACCTAGTAAACTTTTGACACCTTATTCTGCTGATGAATCATTAAATTAATGTTCTTTTAACACTAGAAGAAGCATTTCTGCCACTTGATTCACAAAACATCTCAAAGCATGTGGTTTGAACCACATGATCAGGCTAACTTTACGAATACTTTATAAGCCATTCTATGCTAAAATATTCTCGTTGTTTGCTATACGAAATTTTGAAATTTTCAGTCTAAGAGTTCACCACATTACAGAGTATATGACTTTATTATCTCTGTTTATAATAAAAAAAAAAAAAAAAAAAAAAAAAAAAAAAAAAAAGCTTTGTCTTTGAGGTACAGCATTTCATTCTATATATTTCCAAATAACCCTAATCAGCTAAGCCTCTCAAGAACATCCTTTCTTTTCTTGCTTACTGTCTGTACACTGGAAGCATGGAGCAAACCCAGGTGGGCCAGGCAGGGCCCAGCAGGCAGGGCCCATCCCAGCAATCCACTAGGCTGAGGGCACTGGGCACCTCCCTGGGACCGACGCCAGGCCCAGCCCTTCTGCAGCCTCACTGGGGCAGGACCTGGCAGCCCCAAGGCTACCTTGGCACCTGGAGCTGGGCAGGGTTGGGGAACCCAGAGGGGGCAGGGACAAGCAAGGCTGGCAGTGCCCTCAGAGCCATGACACTCCAGTTCAAGCAAACCTCTGTTGTGTTGCATCTGTTTTGCATGCAACAGGTGTCCCCAATTTGTGGCTAAAGAGAATTAAAAGTTATGACAGATTAGTGATAGCTATTGGATTTTCATAGCTGGGAGGAAAAAATTCATAAAAAGAGGAATAAATGTAATCTCTACCCCATGTCTCACCAAAAATGGTTAACAGTCTTGAGAAGAATCACAGAGATGTTTCTTCATAGGAAGACAAGTGTCTGAATGAAGAAAAAGCACCTTTTGAGATGTAGGAAATGGAGATCATTCAGAACCAATCAGAAAGAGAAAGTGGGAGATCACAGCCACTAGAGTAAGACTAAGTCACAAAGTCAAACCTCTACAGTATTCCTCTACAGACAAAAACCTTATATCAGGTGCTGAGGATAAGCCTGAAACAGTACTTACTGGAGAGCTGCCTGGCAATTTTGAGTATACAGGAAAAGGATATTATCATTTCAGGTCTGGATGAGTCAAAAAAAAAAAAACTAAGGAGCAATCATCAGGTCAACTGCCTTGAAACCATTGACATCATATTTAGCTATGCATTCTGGATCTGTTCACATTTTCACAAGAGGCCTTTGTAATCAATACTTAGAAGCCTTCCCTTAAAGCAGAAGTGAATACTGTCGTGGTTCCACTCGAGTGGGCAGCCGAGCTCCACCACAGCCGTTCTCTCACTCCCCCTCCTCAAAGAGGAATGGGGAGAAAACATGATGAAAAGGGCTCAAAGGTTGAAACAAGGACGAGAAGATCACACAGTAATTACTGTAACGGGCAAAACAGACTCGGCATAAGGAGATAGTAAGATTTATTGCTTATTACTAACAAGCTAGAGAAGTGAGAAACAAAGGAAAGAAACCAAAAGCACCTTCCCCCCCATACACCTTCTTCCACCTCCTCCCCCCGAGCAGCGCAGGGGAACGGGGGAATGGGGGTTTTGGTCAGTCTACAGCACTTCTTCTCTGCCACTCCTTCTCGGTCACTCTCATCCCTTGTGCTGTGGGGTCCCTCCCACAGGATGCAGTCCTTGATGAACTGATCCAGCGTGGGCTTCCCACAGGCAGCAGCTCTTTCAGAACTGCTCCAGATATGGGTTCGTACCACAGGGTCCATCCCTCAGGAGAAAACTGCTCCAACCTGGCTCCCCCATGGGCAGCAGCTCCTGCAAGGTCACCTGCTCCTGCGTGGGCTCCTCTCTACGGGCTACAGGTCCAGCCCGCAATCTGCTCGGGCAGGGGTCTTCCACAGGCAGCAGCCTCTGTCAGTGCAGGGCCACCTGCTCCACCGTGGTCTCCTCCACGGGCTGCAGCGTTGAACCCTGCTCCACCGTGGTACTCCATGGGCTGCAGGGGGACATCCTGCTTCACCATGGTCCTCACCACAGGCTGCAGGGGACTTCTGCTCCAGCGCCTGGAGCACCTCTCTCCTTCCTTCTTCACTGATCTTGGCACCTGCAAGGCTGTTCCTCACTCCTCTCGCTCTCCCAGCTGCTGTGTGGCGCAGCGTTTTTTTCCGTCTTAAACATGCTCTCACAGAGATGCAAAACAACATCGCTTATTGGCTCAGCTCTGCAAAACAATGGGGCCCTTACCAAATATGGGGCAGATTCTAGATCCTTCTCACAGAAACCACCCCTATGGCCCCCTGCTACCAAAACCTTGCCATGTAAACCCACTACAAATACTCAGGACTCCCTAACTCCCTGTAGAAGGAAAGGTCTTTCTAATTGAATTCCCAGAAATAACAGAGAATCTTTATTCAATATACTCACAAAGCCCACTTCTGGTACCAGTTTAAATCCCTTCTGCCACACAAGATCCTTCCAATCACTTCCAGAATGGCTTCCAGTTCTAAGGTTTTCTGTGCTTTCACTTAGTCAGAAAGAGCCTGCAGTTTTGCAGAAATTCTGATGTTCCATTGATGTTTACATACAGAAATAGATGTCATTGTAAGATTAGCCAGAGTATTATAATTAATTTCTAATTTCAAATAGAAAATCCAGCTTCAGCACCATCCATATTCATAGCTCCAGTAAATACTACATCTCTATTTCAAATATAACCATAGCTGGGACCTTCTACTGTAATTCTTTACCAGCAATCATCAGTGAACTGCAATGAGTTAAAACTGGGTAAATTACAAAAAATGCAATCAAATCAAGATTATAGATATGTCATTTTTTTCTTACCTTTTCATTTCAAAGTGTCTAAGACGTGATGGCATCTGCTTATTAGATTTACTGACACGATCGTTATTAAGGTATTATATCATTCAAAACTAAAAAAAGCACAAATGCAGGATGCTACATACAAATGCTCAAAATTTTAGCTTGAGGTTGAATTCAAACTTCTCAATGCAAATCTTTTTTCTTTTTTCTTTTTTTTTATGCTTTCAATTAATGTTCTAAGTTAAAATCAGATAACTAAACATTAATCAAATCCAAATGTCAACACTCCATTTTATCTCTGCTTACAATGGAACAAATTCATTTGATATGGAAATATATGAATTGTTTTCAATCTCATATTTCACATCGATATGTGCTACCCACCTTCATACCAAAATGCATTTGATAGATAATTCACACAACAGAATATATAGATCATTCACACAACAGAAAAGTAGGAAAAACAAAAACAAAATAACCAAATGAACAAAAAAGTAAAACAAAACGAAACATTTGAGATTATGGAAAACATCAGGTGTCAATTAAGAATTTTCTCAACAACCTTCAGTCTCCCCAGTAGCTCAGCACATCCTCACAGCACATAATAATATAGCCCATTAGGGGATGGAAACTTTTCATGTTTATAAGTAGCTGAGGCAAATTTCTGAGGAACTCTGGTCATACCCCCCCCCCCCCATCTAGGAAAGGCCAGTTGCTCACAGTAGGTGCTGGATTGCTATCTTGTTTCAAAGACCTAAGGAGCTGGGCTTGTTCAGCCTGGAGAAGAGGAGGCTCAGGGGCGACCTTATTGCTCTTTACAGATACCTTAAAGGAGGCTGTAGCGAGGTGGGGGTTGGTCTGTTCTCCCACGTGCCTGGTGACAGTACAAGGAGAATGGGCTTAAGTTGCACCAGGGGAGTTTTACGTTAGATGTTAGGAAGAACCTCTTTACTGAAAGGGTTATTAGACACTGGAACAGGCTGCCCAGGGAGGTGGTGGAGTCACCATCCCTGGAAGTCTTTAAAAGACGTTTAGATGTAGAGCTTAGGGATATGGTTTAGTGGGGACTGTTAGCGTTAGATCAGAGGTTGGATTCGATGATCTTTAGGTCTCTTCCAACCTAGAAATTCTGTGATTCTGTGTGATTCTGTATGCAGACTTTCCTGGACTTTTGCAATAGGATGTAGTGATGCCCATGGTGACAATTATTTTCTGTTTGCATAGCCATTAACAGGTTTTCTTGCAAGTTTTATTATTTGCTCATCATTTCCTTGCTTCACCTGGAGAATCTTATTTTTAAAATGTGAAACTGAAAATATGCAGCTGTATTAATAAGTTTTGTTTCAGAGGTGATGCTAGGATGACAAAACAAAACAGAAAAAGTCCTCTCACACTTTTTATCCTTTTTAAGCTTTATGTGTTTTTATTATTATTATTATTATTGTTGTTGTTATTTTCTTGTTGTTTCTGTTTGTTTGTTTTGTTAAACACTTCTGCTGAAATTATGTAGAAAAGAGAGATTAAATCAAACATTGATTTACTAACATTGCTAATATTGCAAAATGAGTTTGAATCCTTGATTCAACTTTCTCTTTATTTATTTGATACAAAACAAACTCCTTAGAATGTTACTTGCAGTATTGAAATCTGTATATATATTAAAAAAAAAAAAAAAAGATTTTTTTTCTGTTATATATATTTATTTATATTTATAAAATATTCATTTCATATATATCTTATAGAGAAGGAGAGAAAGAAAACAACGAATGCAGTTAAGAAAATGGGGTTTTAAAGCTCTTAATCATTTTGTGGCAAAAATAATACAAAGCCTCTATAATTATCTCAAGACTTTCATCTAAGTGAGCACAAAGAGGAGAGATAGGTACATAATATATGTCACATACTACTGTGGTCATTGGTGTTACAAGTGTAATGCATACTTTATTACCTAGAAATTCATATCATTTGCATTTTAACAGGATTTCATTTGCCTTTACCGTCTCCCTTCTTTTCCTATGTTACTATTCAACAGCTAGAAAAGGATGAGAATTATAAAAATCAAATGTGTTCATTTAAAAAATTAAATTTGTTACTTCCTACTACATAAAATATACTCTGACATACCAGGATGATGATACAGATACAAATAATTATTTTATCTCCAATGTTCTTTTTACTAGTTCACAGGTAATGTCAACTAATTTATAGTACTGATTTATTTTTTTTTCTCCTGAGAGTACCCTCTACAGAAAAGAAACTTCTCATTTTTTGTTTGCATACTAGCTGCAAAAAGTACACATCACACATTTTCTTAAGCAGTTTGCATTACAATAGACCTCAAGTAACAAACACATTCATTAATATTTGCTTTGTAAAACCGGATAGAGCAACCTCATTTGTTTTGTTTTGTTTTGTTTGTTTGTTTTGGTTTTTAAGTATCAGCATTCACATTTCTGCTGAGAGGAAAATTTTTTGAAAATTATTTGAAGAAATTTGATGTTTTTAACATAATTTTAATGTTTTGTATTCTGATCCATTACAAGGTCTTTTCTGTAATTATTAAAGTAAATCAGTATCTGCTCTTCTATAATTTCTTAATCTACAACAGCCATTTCCAATAATATCAGCAATCTGAGATGCAAAAGAAACTCCAAATCGGCATTTTATACTACTGGGCATCAAATTCTGTAATTATAAAACCTATCTTGTCCTGTATTTGATTATTTTTATCTTCAAAGAATCTGAAGGGAATGCACACTGCTATATTAGAAATAAGTTTCATTAAGAAAAGAGAGATCCAATCTTAAAGGTATCACCTCACATTTTAATCTGGAATTTTCTCTAATATTATATAGTAGTGCTTATTAAAAATACAACTTTACAACAACAGTGAAGATTAATTTTAATAGGACCAATATGTCCATCTTAACTATTAAAACATAATGGTCTTTCTTATCTAGCCATGTCCTTTCATGATAAAAAGGCAGCAGGGATTGTCTATTAGAGGAGTTATTGTACTGTTTAAAAAGTTATCTTAATTCATCACTGTGCCATATATAATCAGTCTAACACTAGTTCTTACCATCATGAACTTACTAGACACATTTTTTTAATTAAGTAATCCTAAACATATAAATAGAAAATTAATCATATCCAACATTCAAAATGAAGACATAACATACTATACTGTTTTTCATTATTTTTAACTCACATTGTGTGAACAGGTGAAGTGTTTTTCACATTTCTTTAAAGAAATGTCTTTGGGTTAATAACCTCAAAGTGAAAGACATGGGAGTTTCTCCCTTCTCCAAGCAACAGCAGCTTCCAACAATACCAATGTGTCAGCTTCTTATCCACTTGATCTCACTTTGGAAAAATGAATCTGTTTTTTAATCAAGAAAACATCATTGTCTTCTTTTTACATATTGCTAACATACTAATAATTGTGAAAAATTGTCAAAAAATGTTGAAAGAATAAAAGAGTGATGTAATACATTTCTGGTGTTTGATCTGTGTTACATTTCAAGATTGTTTTCCTATTATATATTCTTCCAGTTTTTCTAGTTCAAACCACCCCTAAGATTTAGGGGAAAAGATTAAAGGTACAATGTATGCATACATATATGAAGGTAAACTGTACACACATTGTTTATCTGGATGTCTATTCTGTTTCTGAAATACAAGCTGACATACAATATTCTAGGTTTGCATTTTCCTACCTTAGTGTCATGTGTAGAAATTTTTACTGTTTACATTCCAAGGTTTGTAAGAAGCATGAGAGCACCACTACCTTCCCTTTAAAGAACTGATAGCTCACATCTGGTTCTCAAACCTCTTTTACTAACATTGATTCAGCATGAATCAAAGTTTTTGTACTTCTCTTTTGGATGCAGTACAGAACATGGAAGTCACACTTCTAAGAGTTTGCACCACTGCAAAAGATATTGCTGACATAAAAAATAAATAATATTAATGAAAAGAATAATAACAGAAATGTAAAAAGATAATGCAAAAAGGAGTAGTCCAAATCTCCCTCACATAAGTAATCTTCCTTGGAGGATGCTGTGAAATGTGTCAGGTCATTACCATTTTTCAAAAGAAGGGTTTGTCTGAAAATCACTTAATTCACTTGCAATGGCAAATGTTAAACAGTGTTAGAAATAGTTTATTTGCAAATCATTTTTTATGATAGAATGGCCTCTATAGTAAGATACAGTCTGAAATAACTAAAGCATAAAGCCTACGTGAAGTAGAAGAGGTAGCTTGAAGGGGGGAAAAAAAAAATATTTTGAAAGATATGAAAGACAGTGGAGGGGGGTAAATTTTGTGTGTCAAATATTACACTACTCATCCATTCTGATAATACTTTATGTTAACTTTTCATAGCCTAGGATTCATCAATATTATATTAATTTTAAAGTGAACTTTGAATATCATCCACTGGCTCTAGTCAGTTTTGAATGGCAGAACTCCTTATAGGAGAAACCCAAAAATAAAAATGAAGAAACATTATGCAGAAAGCAAGGCACAATTGGGCTAGATCATGGGGTTCTTTTGAGATCATGGGGTTCTTTTGGCAGTCAGTTGTAATGGAAATGCTCAGTTTAGAATGTTATTATCTTTATTTATTTATGTACCTTTTCACAGCAGTGAGCATCATTAGAATCATCTACAACACTTAACCTGTTAGTTTCAGGAAATAATTTCTCCACAAAGCGCAGTTTGACAACACAGGCTACATGGTGTTTTATGTCAAAAGCTACTGAATGACTGTTCTTCCCAGAACTTGAAAGTGAAGAATATTGCCAGATAACATAGGACAGCTTTCTGAAGCTCCAAGATAAAAGGATTAAAACATATTCCTTGATATGTATATTTAATAAGAAGTAAGCAGCATGACGGTTCTGAGGAATGTACCATTTCTGCAGCAAATGTTAAGAGACACACAGTACTTAGATCTTTATTTTTTCCAAGATATAACATGAAAATCTTGCCCATGGGCAAGTTTAAATATTTTTACATAAGTTTAAATCTGAACTTTAAACGTGTTCTTTCTACATTATTCCATTCTTTTCTGCTTAATATATGACACGTAGGCTCCTGTACGTACACACCTTCCATGTAATAAAGATTCTAACCTCAATAGCACCAAGCGGACAGGACTTGAAAAGCTATTGAACATACTGCCATGTCTGACTTTGGAAATTTACCTCATCTATTTATATACTTATTCATAGCATTTGCTTTTAAAACTAATAACCTAAAAATAAATAAGAGCATGGACCATTAGAAAAACAATGTGTAAAGTTTAACAAATGCAAGGTTTCCACAAATTCATGCGGAAATATGTCTGATTAACAGAGGGCATTGCAGCCAGCCACAGTAAATGACTTCAGAGTCCTTAATGCAGGACAATTAATTTAACAGTAAATAGTCTGTGATAGCACTTGTCTTGTTTCAGAGTTGCAAAGCCCGGTCTTACAAAATAGGTTAAGAAAAATATAAGGCCCCTTACAGATTGACAGAACAGTTGAAAACTACAACTGTGGCTCGCTTAGCTTTCCTGGACCCACATTCAAATTTTATGGTTACATTGCTCTCTCAGTTGCCTTCTTTTCCTGTTGACTGCAGCTGTAGTCAGTGTATTAAAGACGTAATTCACGCATGTGAATTTGTGCTGTGAGCACGAACGCTGCTCAAGATCTTCATCAGCCTCAGCAGGACCAGGAGGGGATGTAGGCCTGTGCAGACAGCAACAGGCAGCTGATGGAGTTGTTCAGAGATGAGGCCAGGATGCAGCAGCCTCGCCAGCTGTGCCAGGCACTCAGGAGCCCTCTCAGAGATGACAACTCGATCTTCAGTGAGGCCAACTGCCTGTCAAGTCTCCTCCTCTACAGCTCATGCAGCAGTCCAGCCTTTCTGTTTAGATGGGATCACCAACACCCACGATTTCTTTCTGGACTCTTGGATTACTTCTTGACACCTTTTTAACTGTTTAATCAGCACAGCTTCTTTTCTCACTACATGTTCTCCTCTCTTGTTGTGGTTCCACTTGAGTGGGCAGCGAAGCGTGACCACAGCCGCTCTCTCACACCCCCTTCCTCAAAGAGGAACAGGGAGAAAATACGATGAAAAGGGCTCAAAGGTTGAGGTAAGGACAAGAAGATCACACAGTAATTACTGTAACGGGCAAAACAGACTCGGCATAGGGAGATAGTAAGATTTATTGCTTATTACTAACAAGCTAGAGAAGTGAGAAACAAAGGAAAGAAACCAAAAGCACCTTCCCCCCCATACACCCTCTCCCACCTCCTCCCCCCAGAGCCGTGCAGGGGAACGGGGGAATGGGGGTTATGGTCAGGCTACAGCGCTTCTTCTCTGCCGCTCCTTCTCGGTCACTCTCGTCCCCTGTGCTGTGGGGTCCCACCCACGGGGTACAGTCCTTGATGATCTGATCCGGCATGGGCTTCCCACAGGCAGCAGCTCTTCCAGAACTGCTCCAGATATGGGTCTGTACCATGGGGTCACAGAATCACAGAATCACAGAATCACAGAATTTCTAGGTTGGAAGAGACCTCAAGATCATCGAGGCCAACCTCTAACCTAACACTAACAGTCCCCACTAAACCATATCCCTAAGCTCTACATCTAAACGTCTTTTGAAGACTTCCAGGGATGGTGACTCCACCACCTCCCTGGGCAGCCCGTTCCAGTGCCTAACAACCCTTTCAGTAAAGAAATTCTTCCTAACATCTAACCTAAAACTCCCCTGGCGTAACTTTAGCCCATTCCCCCTCGTCCTGTCACCAGGCACATGGGAGAACAGGCCAACCCCCACCTCGCTACAGCCTCCTTTAATGTACTTATACAGAGCAATAAGGTCACCCCTGAGCCTCCTCTTCTCTAGGCTGAACAAGCCCAGCTCCTTCAGCCGCTCCTCATAGGACTTGCTCTCCAGGCCCCTCACCAGCTTCGTCGCCCTCCTTTGGACCCGCTCAAGCACCTCAATGTCCTTCTTGTAGCGAGGGGCCCAAAACTGAACACAGTACTCGAGGTGCGGCCTCACCAGAGCCGAGTACAGGGGGACGATCACCTCCCTAGCCCTGCTGGTCACACTGTTTCTGATACAAGCCAGGATGCCGTTGGCCTTCTTGGCCACCTGAGCACACTGCTGGCTCATATTCAGCCGACTGTCCACCATCACTCCCAGGTCCTTCTCTGCCTGGCAGCTCTCCAACCACTCATCTCCCAGCCTATAGCTCTGCTTGGGGTTATTGCGCCCCAGGTGCAGGACCCGGCACTTGGCCTTGTTGAATTTCATACAGTTGACCTCAGCCCATCGGTGCAGCCTATCCAGATCCTCCTGCAGAGCCTTCCTACCCTCGAGCAGATTGACACACGCACCTAGCTTGGTGTCATCTGCAAACTTACTGAGGGTGCACTCAATGCCCTTGTCCAGATCATTGATGAAGATGTTGAAGAGGACCGGCCCCAGCACCGAGCCCTGGGGGACGCCACTAGTGACTGGCCTCCAACTGGACTTGACTCCATTTACCACGACTCTTTGGGCCCAGCTATCCAGCCAGTGTTTAACCCAACGAAGCGTGCGCCAGTCCAAGCCACGAGCAGCCAGTTTCTTGAGGAGAATGCTGTGGGAGACGGTGTCAAAAGCCTTGCTGAAGTCAAGGTAGACCACATCCACAGCCTTTCCCTCATCCACCCAGCGCGTCACTTTGTCGTAGAAGGAGATCAGGTTCGTCAAGCAGGACCTGCCTTCCATAAACCCATGCTGACTGGGCCTGATCGCCTGCTCGCCCTTCAAGTGCCGCATGATGACTCCCAAGAGGATCTGCTCCATGAGCTTCCCTGGTACTGAGGTCAAACTGACAGGCCTGTAGTTCCCCGGGTCAGCCCTCCGGCCCTTCTTGTAGATGGGCGTCACATTCACTAGCCGCCAGTCAGCTGGGACCTCCCCCGATAGCCAGGACTGCTGATAAATGATGGATAGGGGCTTGGCCAGCTCCTCTGCCAGTTCTCTCAGTACCCTTGGGTGGATCCCATCCGGCCCCATCAACTTGTGCACATCCAAGTCCCATAGCAGGTCACCAACCAGTTCTTCGTGGATGGTGAGGGCCACATCTTGCTCCCCATCCCCTTCCATCAGCTCAGGGTTCTGGGTATCCAGAGAACAACCGGTATTGCCGCTAAAGACTGAGGCAAAGAAGGCATTGAGCACCTCCACCTTTTCCTCATCTCTTGTAACTAAGTTTCCCCCCGCATCCAGTAAAGGATGGAGATTCTCCTTTGTCCTCCTTTTTGTGTTGATGTATTTATAAAAGCGTTTTTTGTTATCTTTAACGGCAGTAGCCAGATTGAGCTCCAGATGAGCTTTGGCCTTCCTAATTTTGTCCCTGCACAGCCTCGCTACATCCTTATAGTCCTCCCTAGTGGCCTGTCCACTTTTCCAAAGATTATAAACCCTCTTTTTTCTCCTAAGCTCAAGCCACAGTTCTCTGTTCAGCCAGGCTGGTCTTCTTCCCTGCTGGCTCATCTTTGGGCACATGGGAACAGACCGCTCCTGCGCCATTAGGATTTGCCTCTTAAAGAGCGCCCAGCCTTCCTGGACCCCTCTGCCCTTCAGAACCGCCTCCCAAGGGATTCCACCAACTAGTGTCCTGAGCAGCCCAAAGTCAGCTCTCCAAAAGTCCAATACAGTGGTTTTACTGGTTCCCTTCCTGGCCACACCAAGGTCCATCCCTCAGGAGCAAACTGCTCCAACCTGGCTCCCCCACGGGCAGCAGCTCCTGTCAGGTCACCTGCTCCTGCGTGGTCTCCTCTCCACAGGCTATAGGTCTGGCCCGGAATCTGCTCGGGCAGGGGTCTTCCACAGGCGGCAGCGTTTTTTTCCCTGTCTTAAATATGCTCTCACAGAGGCGCAAAACAATATCGCTTATTGGCTTGGCTCGGGTCAGCAGTGGGGCCCTTACCAAACATGGGGCAGATTCTAGATCCTTCTCACAGAAACCACCCCTATGGCCCCCTGCTACCAAAACCTTGCCATGTAAACCCACTACACCTCTCTTCTTTGTGCCATGCAAACAAAGTTCTGTATTTTTTCCAGCAGGCAGTTGCAGGGACCCAGGGAGCCCTGGTCAGTAACTGTTAGCCCTCCCTTAGAATTCATGAACAACAGGGATTTCACTCCAGATCTACCTATATCTTAAGCAAGTACCCTGAAAATGAGTCTGTGATTTTTTTTATTTGGTGGGGTGGCTGGAGGTGGGCACAGGTTAGTACCAGGTCTGTAAAACCTTTGGGAGTACTGCCTCTGGCCAACCAAGGGCCAGGGGTGGGATGTGGGTCTACCCCCTGCCCCTGGCCTCTCCCAGCCCCTCACACCCAGGGCATGCTGGCAGCTGCAGCCTAGTCTTTCCATGGTGCCTGGTCAGGATGGGGTAGTGTGGGGTAGTGCAGGGCACAGGCCCCAGGCCTTCTGGCATCATGAATAATGGGATATGGCATGTTTCTGCAACAGGCTATGGTTTTGTGAATACCAGTTTTCTCAGTGTTTACACCCAGCTTGGGTTCTGAATCACTTAAGAAAGTATCAACTGTGTAGACTTTGATTTTCAACAGCTCCTGAAAGTATAATTGTTATGTGCTAATGAAACTTCCTTCAGATCTACCATCATTCAGAAGTTTGAACTCCAGCAATGTTTTGTTGTTGTTGTTTTACTTGTTGCTTTTCTTTGTGGCAAGGTGGCAAGAGGAGTTGACTGCTTGCATTTAGTAGTTACTTAGGTTTATGGCATGCCTGATTCTATGGCAAGCTACATTTATTTGATTTATCTATGGTTTTGCTTTCTTCTTTCTGAAAGCAGATGCTGCAGTGGCTGTAGGTTATAGCTGGGCATGACTTATCTTGATTTTTTTAAAAGCACCTACATGCTGAATAAATACAGACAAAACTGCATTAAGTTAAATGACTACAGTCACACACTGAAATCCAACACATGAGCACAATGTGATTTAGTGCTTCCTTACAAATATAGTTAATAAAATTTTATTTTCATTGCCTATAGAAATAAAAAAGAATGTTATAGAAAATAAAATGTATGTTAAAAAGAATATATTTGAATGGAAAATACAAAACACCCAGTAAAAATTTTCAGTAGGCACAGGTCAGTTAATAATTTACCAGATTTTTTAGGAAAATTTGTCCAGAGGACCAAGATATATATTTATTATATATTTATTTCTATAACATTTAAATAGTAGATTTAAGACCATCTGACAGCTAGCCAATAAGCTTGAATTTTGCAAATAGTCTGATTCTCTGATAAAAGTACAGAAATTACTACAGAGAAAGATTTGTTTTCTTTTTATTTTACGGGGTTGTATATTGAAGCATCACCTGCCGTCATAGGAAAGCTGGGAACATGCAGAAGATCTAAGGCTTACCATCAAAACATTTGGAGAATCAGGTGTGTAATTTTCCTTCTGTTTATTTCCTATGCTTCCTTGTAGGGAGATGATAAATACAGATTGAGTTGCATCACACATCTTCAAGAATCATATTCTTGAAAATCTTAACTTATCTACTTTAGGGGAAAAACAAAACAAAAACAAATAAACAAACAAACAAATAATACAATATGTATTGTGTTAGTATCCACTACAATATGTATTGGTTTAGTATCCTGCTGGAGATTATAATATTTCAGTCTCGTTAGAAAATATTACCATAACAATTCACCACATTTTATGCTTTCTATGATCAGCAAGAGAGGGTGCACCAGGTCTACTGGATGGTCTCAGCAATGCTCAGTGCACAAAAGCACCTAGCTAGGTTGAAGCACCTTATCAACATGCTAAAAAAATAATTATGAAGAAAATATGCATTTTTAAGATAATAAAAATTAGAAAATTAACATTGAATTCTACTATCCATGTGTAGACTTCAGGTAAGAACAAAAAGGATGCCACTTTCTAAAAATAATTATTTATTTCTAGAGATCATGCAAATGCAGTTAGCATTTAAGTCTTGTGAGAAATGGGCACACATTTTTCACCTTGCACTGAAATCTGAAATGAAACCTCAAATCTCTCAAATATTGCAGCCTTATAGTTACACAAAAAATTCCTGTGGCCATTCCATAGGTGATATTTTATTGAAATACTAATGCACGATAACTTCTGAAAACTTCCCTTCCACTTTATCCGTGATCTTACTACTGATGAGTAAAGTGTTATCAGCTTCAAATTTTCCTCACTTTTGCTGCTAGTATATAGGAATGCACAACAAATACTACAAAGCAACAACACTGTTTTTGTTTAGATTTTGCCTTAAAATTCAGCTCATGTCATGCCTCCAAAGTTCTGCAGTATCAGTGTATGTTACACTGATTTCAGAAGTATATGTTCAATATCCTACCCATATGTCTTGAGTGTTTATTATATTTAAATTTCTGTGGTAATTTGTATGATTCTTTTAACAATACATATTACTCCTAAGCCATCAGTTACCTGTATCAGAGTCTTTCTGATACAGAATGTGACTTTTTCCTCTACTATAGTCCCTAGTACTAGATCCTCATTCTTAAATTCCTGACAAGCATTTTTTAAATTATTGCATATCAAATAACTATCAGAAAGAAATCCGTTAAGATTAATTATTTAAACAAAGGATACAGCAGTATACAGCTACTGTATTTTTCAGAATTTAAATTTCAGTTGTTGCCCTCATAGAGAAAATGAGCTTTTTACCTATTTGTGTAAATAAAAGTGGAGGAAAAAATCAAGCAATTAGCATGTAAGTGCTAATAGGACAAAACAACAGTAATAAAAACATCCAATTTGTTCAGGTACTAAGTCCTTGTCTTAGGTTCTTTAAATTGCATTTTGACATGTAATATCTTTATTCTGAATCATTACTGTGAGAAGCTTGTATTAATAGATTGAATCTTTTTTTTTCTCTTGATCAATAACAAACACTCCCTGCACAACTATATTTCATTCCAGATGTCAATCTGTGCATTTATAACAGTTTTTATTTCTTTTAGGACTCATTTATGAACATGTAATTGAAACTCCTTCTTCCAGCTATATTACAAATGTTGCCTTCCAATAGTATCATTGAGATTAAGTGCATAAAATTGAGTAAAAAATAGAAAGGCAAACAAAACAAACTGTGGGCTAGTCATTAAGACTCCCCCACCAATCACAGATGCATTTATGTATACATACATGTATATGAATGTGTATGTGCACATTAAAAAATAAAACAACTCAGTAATATAATAAACGGAGAAAGTAGTTGAAGTAAAATAAGTAATGCTCATTTTTTCAATTAATCCTTGGTATTTTTGAACATTCAGATATATCTGATAGAATTAGACACACTTACTGAAAACAAAGATACTGTCAGGTTAGATGAAGGTATTGACATACATGCTTTGCCCTATTCTGCTGTTGTTTCTTCAGAACAAATGAGCTTTATAAAATAAATGTTATATGTGACAGTAAGAGAGAAGGGACGTTTTCTAAAACCTTACTGAAATTTGCTGGTGCTCATTTATTGATTAAGGAAGGAGAAGGGAAATGATAGAGCTACAAACTTCCTCTGTTAGAAATTCCAACACAATGTCTCCATAAATTTTAGTCTCTGCATCCAGATAACCTATATGTTATGAACTATAAAACGTAGTTTATCATTAGCAGTCGACACTAACTTGTTTTCCCAGGTTGAACTTGGACTGTTTTGAATATCATATGAGCATACTCCCAAAAGAATCCTACACATGGTCAATGGCACAAGCCACAAAGTAGTAATAGATCACTGGAAGAAATGAAGACATCACTTTCCCTAGGTCTTTGCAATACCTGGATATTTGCCCCATTACTGCAAATCCTTTTTTTTTTTTTTTTTTCAAATCACCTTTTATTACACAGAAATCATGATGCATTTTTGTCTTTTATCTCTTTACCAAAATAAATAAATAAATAAATAAAATTAATGTTGCTAATTCTTGTAAAAAATAAGCAGAAGCTCTTTTACTGGAGGTCAGAACACCCAAATAAAGATCTATTTCTAAAAATTGAGCCATTCATTTGTTAGGTAAGTAATAGAATTCTCCCAGTCTTACATTTTCTTCCTTTTTTTCATATAATTTTCACAGTATGAGTAAAAACTTTAATAAATCCAAAGTACAAGAAGGCTTATAATGAACCTGTCAAAGGGATTGTTTGTAATTTGCTTGAAAAGATATTATAGTCTGAGATTGTGTCTTCATATAGTTCTTCTTGAAGTGCTCAATGCAAAACCCTGAAAATGGATGCTGACAATTTTGAGTGAGATCCACTGGTTAGTTGCCATCCTTGTATGCTGGCTGAAATGTCTCAGAGTACAGATCACGTCACCTTTCAAACAAAAGTGAGATTTTTTTTTCTGAAATATTTTTTTTTCTAAAATAGTTGAAGATTGTGGTATATGAATGTATCTTTCTACCTGTTAACATGCTTATAACACAGTTTAATCACTACTATTGTTAATGCTAAAGTAATGCTATCAGCTTTAACTGATTTTGTTGGGAACTCATTACAGTAGTAGCACTGGTATAAAAGTGTTGTTAGTCTTTTCTTTTTAAAGGCTGAACCAACACAATTCTCTAAGCCTTTATTTGCACATCATGTGCTCCAGTCTCTGAACATCCTAACTGGGCTCACTTGAGGACATCAATGACTTTCAATGACTGGAGAGCCCAAAACTGTACCCTGTACTCCAGATGAGGTCTCATCAAAGCTGAGCATGAGGGAAGGATCATCTCCCTCTACCTGATGGCCATACCTTTGCTAATGCAGCCCAGGTTGATGTTGACTTTCTTTGCTGCAGAGGAACATTGCTGGCTCAAATTCAAGTTTTTCTCTACTAGGATGTCCAGGTTCTTTTCTGAAATGCCACTTTCTAACCTGTCTTGTCCTGGTGTATGTTGCTTCATGAGTTTAAACTAACAAAATATAGAACAAAAAATAAAACACTAAAATGACACAAAATCCCATAAACACAAAATATTTTTCCTCCTGTTGAAATATGACTTTAACCATTACAGTGCTTGCTGCTGAATTTTCTAACTTTTGTTTGTTTGTTTGTTTTTCTGGGACAGGATGAAGGACTAATGTTATTATGATGAAAAACAAAACTAAATGTGGCAGCAGTGTCATCATGTGTTGTCATATAGACCACATTCTTTGATAGAAAATATAATATATTGATTCAGAAATGAAACATACTCCTGTAGTCATGTATGTATTAGTTTTCCATGTTGCTTGCCAGGCTCCTGGAAAGCTGCAACATTAACTATAATGTATATATATTTGTGCTGACAGAGTGAAATATTTCTAAAGGATATGATCTCTGCTTACTTTTTTAACTGTAACATCAAAGGTTTGTCAACCACCGACACAAAACACACAAACCTGTCTGGACATTAATGTTTGAGCTTCTGGCAAGGTTATGTTTTTTCTTCACAGGAGTCTTGATGGATCCTTCCGTTCAGACAAAACATCAAACACTGTTCCTAAATGTTGAACCAACTCTGCTGAGGTCAGAACTTGCGTCAGACTAGAAAATGCATGGAAAATGGTTTGAGGAAAAAGGAAAATTCCACACACTATTTCTTTTGCAGCTGTGACTACAGAAGAAAGATTTCCATCATTCGTTGGCACCACCTGACCACATACCAGCCCTAGACTTACTGCACATTTTTGTAACCTTCCCTGCTTTTTGGTCTCACTCACGTGCCAAGTTATGAGTTTAAATTAAAAGATCTAAGGTTTAAAAATGTTCTATAGTTATAATTGTGATGTAGCTGGGGATCAGGGCTGTACTTAATGTACACCCAGTGCACTTCAAAGCACTTTCCCTGGATGGCCAGAAACAGTACAATCAGTCTCTGCATAAATTATTTGAAACAATGGACTGACCTGAGACAAGGTGATCTTTAGATCTGGTACCTACCCTCATATGTACATATTTGGTTCATTTGTGCAGGGGCCTTCTGGAATGGAAATTTGGACTGTCCTAAGGGTTCCTCCATGCAGCTTCTCCTGTGCTTAGATCCATTCTTGTGCTTCAGTGTGTTGATTAAACTCCTGTGTGGGGCCTGGGCATTCCAGGGACTCCCTCTGGCATTTCTGCTGCAGAACCAGCCAAACTGTACATAGTATAAATAATCAGGTAAAACTGTCCATGCAGATGCAAAATTAATCATGAGGTACAATCTTTTGTACATAGTTAAGACAGCTAGGAAGTGTTCTATAAGTAGTTGAGGATAATCAGTATCAGTGGTCCATGCATGTGCAGCAGTGCTCATGTAGGACCACAAACCAACAGGATGTTCAACAGAAAAACATTTCAGGGTAGCTCGCTGGCTCAAGATGAAAATCCCATTGTCAGCACCCTTGTAAGGGAGACTTCCATCACCACCCAGATAGCAATCAGCCATTCTGTTTGAGATATCTGATTGCCCATGTGAGTATTACCCAATGCAAAAATACCAGTAAATTACAAGGATATTTAATGATGATGATGATGATGATGATGATGATGATGATGATGATGATGATGATAATAATAATAATAATAATAATAATAATAATAATAATAATAATAATAATCTGTCTGCAGGTGTCTGTACAACAATCCTAGAACCCATCTTTTTTGTTTGGCTGGTTGGTTTGATTGGTGTTTTTTTGTCCCTTTATTCAGCCAACTGAAAGAAGACATACTTGTTTTCCCAAC
Organism: Anas platyrhynchos; assembly: GCF_047663525.1. NCBI lineage: Eukaryota > Metazoa > Chordata > Aves > Anseriformes > Anatidae > Anas > Anas platyrhynchos. Next base: position 86,900,889 of record NC_092588.1, on the reverse strand, counting down.
CCTTCCTCTGCGTTAGCTAGATGCCCGCTGATCTGCTGCCACTTCTGCACCTGGATCTTTTTGTTAGTCTTATGGTAGTATTACTGTTTTCTTCTCCTGAACCAAATGAAAATGGTTGGCAAGTCTGTCTCACTCATGAGACATGAGACTTACATGAGACCAATGAACCATCTTGTAACCCATCCATCAGCAAAAGATTACAAATTTCTAAAAGTCCATAGTTCTTATAGGCCATTCAGAATAAATATAAACATTTTCTAATTTATTTTGATAGTTAGGTATTGAAGTCTGTTGAGAATATATATTTTCTTCTACCCTTAACATCGGTTTCACATTTTTTGTTGTCCCAAAAGAAACAACAACAACAAAAACACTCAATTTACCCACACAGGAGAAAATTTAATTGTCTAGATTTTCAGTGCTAATCATTTCAGTTTGGGGCATGAAGAATAATTTGTTGCTTGTTCATCATCATGAGCTACTGTGATTTAAATTGTTTTGAAAAGCACTGTAAAACTGTTCATTAAACAAAACTGGTGGATTACTTGCACAAGAATTGCAGTACTTCTGTTGCTTGTTGACAACTAAGTTAACCAAATACCAAGTAGATCAGGATGACAACTTAGGCTGTGTAAAAATACGCACTTTTCTAAATGTAGCATTTTAACCAATACATCTACAGACACATACAAATATAAAGAATGTGTAGAGAATTATAATACAATGTGTTTCCATACAATGTGTTTTCATACAGTGTGTTTCCATATGTGCTTGTCCTGGTTTCAGTTAGAACAGAATTAGAGGATTTGCCCCATTCTCACAGAAAAGCATCCCCAGAAGGATTTGCCCTGCATGACACCGATCTCTAACTGCCAGTTATCGATAGCAGTATTGGCTGATTGGTGCCATTTAGATAAACAACATGCTGGAATAAAGCATGCATCTTTTCTGGCCAGTAGTTGACCTTATGAAAGCCAAAGGGTAGAGATAATATATCCCTTTATCTGCATGTATGTGTTCCTCAGTATCTGAAAGAAGGTATTTTAAATATTATTTCTACTCTGCTTTCTGTAATCATTGTCTTTCTTTCTGTTTCCTACTCTTCCTCCTGCAAGAAGTCTTACATTGTCATCAACAAAAACCCACCCCCCAGTCTGTCCATGTCCTCAGGTGTGCCAATATCAGAACTAAAATTTTCCTATGAGATTTTTGAGTCCTTTTAAGCACATATGTGATTGCTTTGAAAAGCTGAATGTGAAGTGTGTCATGGTGTTGTAGAAGCTTTGTATGGTAAAGAGATTAATGATAACACTGTTTCTGAAGCATTTACTGTTTTCATTGCAAAATTAGGAGCAGTTCAAATATTATATTATCACTGAACAGAAATTGGGTAAGTTATGGAAGAACAGATAAACAGTCTCCAGTCAAAACCTGTGACCAAAAGTCACCACTGTTCCGGTGAGGAACACTGTAACAGAAAGAGAGTGGTAATTTCATTTGAGAAAATGAACCTTGAACAGATGGGTTAGTGAAGGGTTTCATAATTTTTACCCTGGCAAAACACCTAAAGCACAAATACAAATAAAGGCCTAGTGCAATGCACTATTTAAATAAATACAGATCAGACAGTTGCTTCAATTGATGATAAAGAAAAAATAATAGGCAGGAGGTATATAAAGCAAGAGAAACCTGTTGTGCATTTTTACCACCTAATTCTTACACTTGCTATGCTTACAGCACTATTTATGATACAATAAAGAAATAGAAAAGAAACAGAAAATAAAAATGGAAGAAAATGCTAGAAAAATCATCAGACATCACAAGTGGCTAACTTTCAAACTACATTAGACCAAAGAGGAAGAAAGAACAGTTGTGTTATAAGAAGATAGGTCATGCTAGATTCAACAGGACTGGGAAGGTGAGACTGCTCCAGATCCAACCAGTAGTAATGTTGAAGATTTATTCCCAGCAGGCGCACACACACACACAAAGTATCCATATATAATACATATATGAACATATGCATATATAACACATACACATATATGCATATATACATATATATGCATATATCTATGCATATATACATACCAAGCCACACAGATCACAGACACACTCAGAGCACTCGTATGAACACACGCAATACCTATGGGCTTGTCCTGCTCCCCTCTCTGCCTGGACAGGTTGGAAGTCCACTGGTGAGAAGATCTGTAGGCACACGTTCAAGGTGGATCCCTCCAGCAGCTGGGCTGAGGCACTCAGGCTTCCCAGTAGTTGCCCCAGTCTTTGATTGCCAGGCCATGGACATCCAAGCCCCTGAGGTTGCGGCTCTGCCACAGCTGCTGGTCAGGCTTAGACACACAAAGTTGGCCAGGAACCCCCCAGTCCCACACTGCCCCCTCTGCTCTCACACCCAGAGCTGCCCCACAGACCTGCTCGCCCCATACCCCCAAGGCTTCCATCTGCCCACCAGCCACTCCTGCTTGGCCTTGGCTGGGGATCGCACCCTCACTCAGTCACCTGTGCCCAGGCAGGGGGTCTCAGGAGGTCTGCAATGGGGGTTCCTATGAGCCCCAGTGAGTCTTGTGCTTCTCTGGGTTTGTGGAGATGGGATGCTAATGGGCTGATGGCCCCTGGGGTTGACCTGGGAGTATCCAGGATGTCACGTTTGGGATGTGACATGCTGCCATTGTCTCTTTGAGTTCCTTTCTGTGTGTGTGGATGGGCTTTGTCACATAACCTAAAACATGGTATCATGCAAATATTCATTCAAGCAGCAGGCAACATGAAAAGAACACTTTTTTTGTTTGCTTTTTTTTGGAGTGCTACACCAAAGAAGACTCCTGGGGGAACAAAAAATTCATAAGGCTTAGAAGTGGAGAAAAAAAAAAAAAAAAAAGTGCTGTTAAAAGTAAAGTTTAAAAGAATAGCAAAAAATTGAGACCCCTAGTTAAAATAAAATGTGCAAAATGTACCTCTGTGTTAAAATACTTTATGCAAATCTGGGCCAGTTATCATGTTCCTGACAGGTTTTTAATGTGAGATTAGTTCAACAACAGTGCTCTGTATTGTTACAATTCTTTTGCTATTTGTTCAGTTCTTTTTTTAAACCTGGAGGTAAAAAGCATGTCAGTTCCAATTGCCTAGTATTTATCTCTTTTAATTAGCTCATAGAAATCAGTGGTTTGTTTCAATAATGTGTTTTCCTTAGAGTCTTCCATAAGAAGACTATCATCTGACTTATAAGATTCAAAACCATACTCAATTACACAACTCGAACTTTAAACCATAAATTCTTCTCCAAGTCAGGAAAACTTTGATTTAGTCATTCCTGCTCTATATCACCCTTGATTATCTGGGCTATTAAATTAGTATAGAAAACTCAAGAGAAGACGTTTTGTGGGTTGTAGCTTTTCCTTTCACCTTTGTAAGATAGCCTTTTTCTGAACATTCACACATCCATTAACTGCGGCATTCCTAAGAGGCAAAAGAAATCTGACATCTGAATTATGTCAGATAGAGATTCAGCAGCAGCAGAGAAGTAAATCTTGCAGGATCGTTGCCTTCATCTCATTGTTTTCTTAGAAATTCACGTTTTCCATAGATGAATATGTATTCATTATAATATAGAATAAACCCTCATAATTTGCTTCTCATTAATTAAAGGTTTATTTTCTTAATTAAGCTTGAGTTACACACACACACATATTATACATACATATATATACATATATATATATTTAAGTTGTGCTGAACATCCCAGAGCAATCATTTGCATTTATTTTATCTTATGTGATGTATGTGGTCCTAAAAAGATAGAGGAACTTCATGCATTTCACTCACACTTTGGGCCCAGTAAGAGGCATTTTGTCATACAAAATACTAGCATATGCATTAAGGTTCATGTGATGGAAATGTCACAGGCACACTGGAATGTTCAGCAGGGACTTCTAAGGACTTTGATTCCTCAGGGTGGATCTTCCACTGACACAAACTGTCAAAAGACTGGTAATTTTTTTATTTTTTTTGTTGTTGTTGTTTTGTTGTTGTTTTGTTTTGTTTTGGGGGGGAGAGCTACAATTGAGGTTTATTTCTTTATCAAACTTTTAGTCAATAAGTTTAATTCTTTCCAGAGAACAATAAGGTAAATCAGAACAAATGACACTGATTGAACCAGGTTAATAATTTTTCTTTCTTTTTTTTTTCTTTCTTTCTTTTTTTTTCTTTTGTTTGTTTGTTTTGTTTTGTTTTAAAGTCTGTATCTCTTCAAGATAAAAGTCACAGCCTCAGTAAACACAAGGAGGACTCCTGAAACTAGAGACCTACATTTTGCTCTCAGTATTGGGCCAACTCTTACTCAGAGCCTGGGATTTATGTATGTATGTATGTATTTCATTTAATGTCATTGCAAGCTGTTTCACTGTGTTTCCAGAATGATGATCTGAGAGAACAAATCCATCTTTCCTGTATTGCGAATGACAGCTTTGGGGACTCAAGAAGAACAAGTACAGTATTAGAGAGTAATTCAGTGCACTGGCAGGATGATGCTTAGTTAGCAAACAGTTGTTCAATATTTTCTTTCAGCCTTGTGCACTATGTGTTTCCATACTATATTTACTACACACTCTTCAATCTTTCTATGAACTTGGAGTTATTCATTCATTTCTGTTTTATTTTTTTTTCTTTTATGTGTGTGCTCATTATTGCATAGTATTTAAGTACTTCACATTTACTAAGAATTTTCACAACATCCCTGTGGGATTAAAGAATAGTATTTATTGTCTTATTGTTACAGAGGGGGACAGATAAATTTAAGATAAAAGCATCTACTTGTTCCTGGAGATCTGTCTGAGACACTTTGCATATGATCTCCCAAAATACTATTTTTTGATAGCACTTTACATGTTCAGAGCAAAACCCCCGAGCAAAAGAAAATTCAACTTCTTAGAAGGCACTTCTAGGGGATATAGCTACATGAATTCACTACATGAATTTAAACTTACGAATTTATACATATAGATAATTATATATATATCATATATATTATATATATATATATATATAAAAGTGTTACAAATGCAGTTGCTCACCACCTGTTGACAGATGCCCAGTGGTTCTCTCCAGCCAACCCTCCCAGTCAGTCCTCCCAGTTTTTATTGCTGAGCTTTATGCCACATGGCATGGGACATCCCATTGGCCAGTTTGAACAGTCCTGGCTGTCCCCACACAGCTTCTTGTGCATCCCCAGGCTTCTTGCTGGCAAGGCAGCACAAGGAGCTAAAAAGGCTTTGGCTTTTCAGTGTGAGCACTGCTCTGCAACAACTTGTAACAACTGAAACATAGGTGTGTTATCAGTATTATTCTCATCCTGAATCCAAAACACAGCACTTGATACCCACTATGAAGAAAATGAACTCTGTCCCAGCTGAAACCAGGACAGCCATCCTTCATGCTAAAATAATTTTTCAGTGATCTCAATAAATTCATAGTATATGAATAATTTGAAGCACAATACATTTAATACTGGCATGTGAGGTAGTTATAAGATTAAAGATGATACTTTTTTTTCTCCACTGACCATTATTAAAAATTGTATAATTTGCTGTATGATCCAATGGCTGGCTAAACTACTTGGTATTGTCAGTTTACACAACATGAAAGCTTTCACTTCCTTACACCTAAAGCTAGATACTACACACCAAGCACACCCTGAAAGTATTCCAGATTTTCTCCTCATTCATTTAGTCAGGACACATTGCATTAAGTTCACCGACCTTTCAAATATGATTGGTTATAGAAATTCAGCATGCAGAACATAACATTAGTTCCCAGATGGTTTAGGCTTTATTTAAGCCTATAAACTTACAGGATTGAACTAGCACCTAATCCTTAATTTGCATAGAACACTTAATGAGATGTTCTCTCTGTAGGATTATGAATACAGCCATAAACATGATAATATAAAATATGTAAGAGGTAGAATGAGGAGAGGATTCACAAGAGGAAAATTCACCACTGCAGGAAGCAAGCTATTTCCTTCTCCAAAGCTTAAATGAATTAATTCCAGAACTACATACAGGATACTTGTACAAGAGGGAGACACTGAGCTGTAAATTCATTAAGTCTTAAGTAATAGTATTTAATAAGAAAGAGGTTAAATCCTTATTTTTGAAGGTGAGAAAATGGGGTGGAAATATGGCCCAGGAAATAATCTTTGTTAGCTCTTACAGTCTTTGACACACTTAGTGTCTCAAGCATCTTCTTGTTTCTTTCTATCTTTCTATACCTGGTAAGACATGCTTTGACAGATATCCCTTGTCTTTTTGAGTATGGAACGGAAGTTCCATATTTCCAATAGAAATATTGGTCCATATTTCCAATTCAGGAAGTTTGGTGTCATGCTTTCTTGAAAGGAAGGAAAGGAAGGAAGGAAGGAAGGAAGGAAGGAAGGAAGGAAGGAAGGAAGGAAGGAAGGAAGGAAGGAAGGAAGGAAGGAAGGAAGGAAGGAAGGAAGGAAGGAAGGAAGGAAGGAAGGAAGGAAGGAAGGAAGGAAGGAAGGAGGGAAGGATATCTTGCTGTTGCAGCAACCAGAAAACTACACTTATCCTGAGGAAGAAAAGTAGTGGAAAATAAATGGAGCCATCAGCCTTGTTCCTATTGTAACCCCCAGCAAATCAGGTGGCAGCAACTTTCCTGAAGCACAGCTTGATGCAACACCAGGACTGAGATTCCTACAAGGACTGACATCATCATTTCCATCACCTCATCAAGTTGCAACCTCTCTACATATTCAGGACATGTATCAAAGTCCTCTTTTGTTGTTGCTGGATTTTTATGCTTGTTCTTCTGTTCTCATATCTAACCTCACTTTCATGTCATTTTTGAGGACATCGTTCATCTCTGCATTAGAATTCTTGAACCAAAATTTTCTAAAACCATCTTATATTACTCACACTTGCACCTACAAGGAACTGTGGTTTATTTCATGCATTCAAAACTTTCTCAGGTATATATAGGTATATAGGACTAAGTAGAAGATTTTTTCTCAACATGGTAATATCTGAGTAAATGTATACTTAAAATGCTATTGTTACCCTAGATGTCTTCTGATACATTCTAGACCACCTAAACCTCCTATCCAATTTATATTTATGCTATATATTTTCATTCCCACTAAGTACGCTATAAATTAAAGGGTGTCAGTTTTATTTTATTGCTTACTCAATACCTTTGTCAGTGCACAGTAGTCTTTGAAAACATTAAAAACATTTGATTAATCAAGTAAGGCAACCGGCCTTAAAAAGGCAGAAAGTTAGATATACATTTGTCACTTGTATGAGAGAAAACAGCAATAGCACTGACAGTTTTGAAGATATATGAACTATTTAAAAATGTGTATGTTACTCTGCTTACATAACATCAGCAAACTTTAGACAAATAAACTTTAATAGTTAGATATTTATTGTTGGTAAATGTTGACAATATGCCCAGCATCCCAGTTTGATCCTTAAAAGGACTGAATGTAGACTAATAATTTAATAGTATTAATAAAATTGCTACTAATTCATGCTTAGCATGTGATTGTGTTTAGATTTAACTACTCCATTTCTTGATGGATTGATGTCATGAATAACCATTCTGTCTCAAGACAAAATCCAAACAAATTTTGCTATCTATCATACATATTGTGTAAGTTTGCAGATATGAAATTGTTCTAGATAGATAAAGAATAAGATGTCAGAACACTTTGAAATAATGTAGTGTTGTTTGTGAGTTCTGTAGAATGTATAAAACTTGAACATAAGGTAGTTTTTTTCTAATAGTTCTTTACAGACCAGAAGAAAATTTAAATTGTTCTGTTCTCCATAATTTACTCCTGTGTATGTCATTCACACATGTGCTAAGTGCAAAAGCCTTCCAGAAGAAAATGATTGTTTTATCTGCCTTTTTTTTACCCCTACAGAAAGAGCATTTCCTGTTGAAACAGTTCTAGTGTATTTGATGTGATGGTATGGTTCCATATGCTCTGTCTCTATGTGACCTTGTAGTCACATGGCTCTGTGTTTTTCACGTCAAGAGAAGACTTTTATTTCAGTATATCTGTATTATATTATATGTACCAATTATTAAGCACATGTTTAAGCAATTCCAGAATCTGAGTCTCAGTGCAATCCTGACTCCAACAAACTAAAGAAGTCTGACATTTCCTGATGAATGGAAGACATTGAATTTTTTTGGAGAAATACCATCATCACACTTTGGAAAATAAATTAACTTTCAAAAAATACTTAATATTTTCTACATATATTTTACTGACCATAATTAACATAAATTTAATCACTTTAAAATTAACCCCATTAAAAAGACTTTCAGAAAACATCATTCCATTAGCAACTGAGAAAATAAAAAGAACTGTCAGCTAGAAATAGTCTAGTTTAAAATGGAAATGAAAATAAGAAATTCCCAAATTGTCATTTTTAATAAATACTTATTATTATTATTTTTGTCTGTGAGAACAAGGAGTTTTACAGCATTTGAGCAAATAACTGTTGCATCATCCTCCACTGGACAATAAATACTAACATAGTATGGATATTCCTATACATATATATGGACCTTTTCTTTGGTAGATCCATAAGTATTTTAATAAGGAGATAAACATCTTTATCCATAATTTACAGATGGATAAACTGAGAAATAATGAATTGCCTTTTATTTTTAAGAACCCATGTCCCGTCCTTTAAGAATATCTGTGAGACAAATCATTCCACTTACAGTTAAAACAAACAAACAAACAAAACAACAAAGAAAACATATTCACTATGCAAATAGTCACAAAAGTAGGTACATGACTTCCAGAAATGTCTGTTTCCAATGTCATTTTCTATAAGAGCATTTGTATTAATGACAAAATCAAATCATTATAGTGAGTACTGAAGGCAAATATATACTTCTAACCTTTTAAGAGTACTTCAAACTCCACATCAGAAAGACTATAGTTGACATGTTAATTACCTAGCAGTATGAAAACTGGGTTATCTTCCAGCCTCTGGCATTTTTAAAGTTCATTAATTTTCTTACTTTTTCTTCCTCTTATGTCTTCCTTTTATTGAGAAACTATAAATATAGTAGGATCTTAAAAACTAAGTCCAACAATGAGGCAAATAAGGAGGATCATTTACTGAAACGAGATTGAGAACTTTATATTGCATACATATATTCATTTTTTAGCCACTTGATTCTTTTCTTTTCCTCTTTGGCAGCTACCTACAGAACTTAAAGAAATGACAGACAAAACTGTGACTTGATACTTCTGAACTGATAAAAAACAGGGATTATAATAATAAATTATTAAATACATATTTAATATTCATTATGGGAAAATAACCATACATTGAAATGTGACAGTATCATATTTAATAACCTAACAACCAAGAATTCAGTCAACAAATAAAACTATATAATAAAAAGCTTTATTAACCACTGTTTTGCCCTTTTTAGTAGTCGGTGTGGCTGTGCAAGTTGAGAGTCTATTAACCAGTTTTAATAAGTACCTTAAAATCATTTCACATTCATGTCAGTTTTTGCATTAAAGTATAATTCAAAAGAACATCCACTTTGAAGCATTTTCATTCTCTAAAATTTTCTGAATAAGATGGAGACTATGTCACCCTTCAACAGTGAGTGGTTTACATGTTGATTAATAGCATCTGGGGTCTCCTACCTGGTAACAGTGATCTATCTGCAGAGTTACATATGCACAGTATGTGTACTGCTGGTCAGAATACAGGAGGGCATTTTTAGAGTAGGCAAACCCTTTGGACGTGCTTCTGCATACAGGGTCCTGCATGATCTGGAAGGCACATATAGGTTGCACCCGAGGCTCTGCTGACAATCTCAAAGCTTGGATAGTTGCAAGTCTGATCTTCTGGGCAGCCTCAGAACATAAGCATGCAAACAGAGGAGGCAAGGATATGAACTTGAGCAGAGACAGCGCCTGTTCTTTGCCTCTTGATAGCAAGACAGGCACATATGAGACGAAACTGTGTTGAAACACGTTCAGCATCTGGCATGAAACTAAAGCCCGCTCCATGCCAAAAACATTTCTGTGATCAGTAATTCATGTCACTAATGTGTGCAGTTACCAATGCCCTGACAAATTCTATTACCCATGCTGACAAATGGAAAACTTACTAATCACTTTAAACGTATTTTAAAACATTTTTTTTAAGTTTGCATATTAATCAAACCATATTTAAAGTTTGCATATTAATAATGTGTAGAAAATGCCAATTAAGTGTTGCTTTAACCTATGTGTGTTTGTTGGTTTTTTTTCTTCCACTTTTTAACACTTTTGTTTGGATCTGGCCACGCTTGTTAATAATAGCTGGTTTACAGGCTGTAGACTCAGATGCTGGAATATAAGCCCTAAACATATGAGCTTCCAAAGGAAGGTTTCAAAGTTAATAAATCAGTAAGCAGGTGAGAACAAACATCAGATGCACAAAACAAAAAAACTTCAGTATTATCCCCCTAGACAACCTACCAAACAGTAACATACCACCGTTAAGCTGTCAGTATTGATTTTCAGTATTATTAAGTTTAAATAAGTTCCCTGAAAGATCTCTTAATTAAATGGCTTTCATAGTGATGTGCATCCTGATTAACTGGGGTGTATCTGAATTTAATTTTCTCTCATGATCATTGTATCAATTTAGCTGCAGCTCAGGATCAAGATAGTGCAACACAACTGAAACTATCATATTTCTCTCTTTGTTGATGACAGAACTGACTGCTTTTACTCAGAGGTTTAATTTTTTTGTCAAATTTATTTGTGTGGGAACAGGCAACTCAATATAAACTCGAAAGCAATAGTAAATATATAGAAAACTGTTCAATTTATACTGTCCTATACACTATACTCACATATTTACATTAAATTGTTTGATATTGCTTTAAGCATTGGCAAAAAATAACAGTAGTTGTACCATAGAGGTACACAATAAAGGAACAGAGAATAAAATTAACAGTGTTCCATGATAATCATACTTTTTGTAGCTACCATAAAACCTAAAGCAAGTAAGCTTAAACAGTTTCTACAGCTGAAATGAAGACTCCATAGATTAGAAGTCCTATTTTAATCACACTTTAATTAGAAGGATTATTCATTTGTTGGGTTTCAGGACATTTAGAAAGATTAGGAACATCAGATGAAACATGAGGATTCTCTACCACAGTCAAGACAAAATTATGTAGTGGTTCAAGTGCCTAAGCTTGCAAGACTTTGCTGCACATCTCCTGGGTTGCATTGAGCAAAACAAAACAAAACAAAACAAAACACAAAACACACACACACGCACACACACACACACACACAAAAAAAAAAAAAAAAAAAAAAAAAAAAAAAGTTATGGAGATGATATCTCCAAAGAAAAGCTGTATAGTAGCAGAAATTCTTGCAGCTGAATCAATGAAATTTAGGGTATGTCATTTTGGACCAAAATGACATTCCTTCTCAATCTAGGAAAAAACTTGTAAATTAAATAAAAGAAAAGTAAGAATGCTAAAACTTATACTGAACATACAATTACATACCTACTTATTTTCTTTTCTGTTCAGATCATGACATTATTGGTGAAGAAGCTAAGTTGGCATTCTGCTCAAGTGGAATTGCAGTATTTAATATTTAAACAAGTATGCTTTGTTATTAATTATTCATTTACACAGATACTTCAGATTTGAGTAATTAAAATAATCACTTTAATAGTTATTATTCACATAAAGGTGATGTGATTTTGATGTTAATTGAATTTCTACTTTATTTATGTTAAAAGTTAACTTAATTTATGAGAGAACCTGGAATAGTTGCCATGGTTTCCCTATTTTTAGCATTCAATAGAAGTTTATTTTTTGACACTTTTAGAGATATATGGCATAGTTTACTGGTAACAGTATTGCTGATGTTGACAATGTATGAATGGTACATTGATGGTTATAGAAAAAAGATGCATGATATTTGCCTGACAGTACGAGTCCACTTTCAGTGACACTTTTGACAAAATTGCCTTTTTAAGCTTTTTATTCTGGTAATATCACTGGAATATATCCTATATAATTGAAATAACACAAACATGGACTACTGCTACATGCATTTCCCAAGCCAATGAGAAATCTGCTGACAAAGTAAGACTGGCATTAACTGAGTTAGACAATTAAGTACATTGTCCTCAGAGAGTAGTATTGATCCAAGCATAGGTAAATGGATTGTAGATGAAACTAATTGCAGGAGTAGGCAGAGACTTCCTGAAGTCTCAAGACTGAATTAATGTTTTTTCAGTAATATTTGCCTGCAGAGTTACTCTCTTCTGCTTACATTTCACACAAGGTCTGTCCACTGTATAGACATCATAGGAAACTTATGATTTCAATAGGAATATGATTGATATAGGGCCAGTTCCCCACAGAATGGTCTTCAGCTGAACAATGGTTACATCAAAAACTTGTTATGTTATGTAACGTTATTCCAACCAGTAGAACACATGGAGAGAGGCAAAAAGCAGTCAGAAGAATCATTATAAATACTTTTAATGATGCACTATATAGTACCTCATTATAAATACTTAATAATTGAAAACCAAGCATATATATATTTGTGTATGTGTGTATACATCATGTACATCTTAAGGAATAGGTCCTTTGGAACAGAGGTAAACTTGACCATACCTGTCATCTCTATCCCTAATCTCCTTATTTTTAAGGTAAGGATAAAATAACGTGACAGTTAACTTGTTCGGTTTGGTTTGCTTTGGTTTGCTTTGGTTTGGTTTGGTGGTGAATGTGACCATGTATCTGCAAGTGTTTTACAGGAAACTCTTCATGAAGAAAAATTATATATCTATATTTATATATATATTATATATATAAATTTCTTTTTTAACTCCTGCTTCTGCCTAATATCTTTGTAGTTCTTCTGTCTTCTTTGAGAGCTTTTTTCCTCAGCAAATGCAGGCTGCTTAGCAAGGGAAGGGGAACCGGCAGCTGAGCTTCAGAACAAACCCGGCATGACAGGGGTAGACCTGTAGTAGCTGAACAGGGTGAGTAGAGCAGGGTGGTAGCATCCAGGTTCATCCAAGAATCCAGATCTCCAGGCATGTCCACCACAATGAGATAGCTTTGAGATCAAACCAGGAATCTGACTCAGCAAGTCAGTGTCAGGATATGCAGATTTAAAGGAGCACAACTGTTCACATGGGTGGCAGTGAAGCATTATTGCTGCATTTCTGTCCTTCCTTTGCCTGTTCTGAATGTCTTCATGACTCTCAGCTGAAAATAAAAGAAGATACCAAGAGAAATTAAATAAAAGGCTGAAGCTTGGGTCTGCATCTATATTATATTTTGACAGACCTTTCTGGAGTGTATTTGCCAAGTCCTCTGCCCAGATACAATCTATGTTCAAGCCCCTGAGAAGCAATCTGAGAACCTTGTTGAAATGCCGGGGAAAAACCTTGTGGATACCACCTGTTGAGATACTCTCCAGTTTACCATCTTCACGAAATCTGTTTATGCTTCAGTCTTGGTGTCATCCTGCTCCCACGTCCACAGGATGGCAGAATCTTGTCACGTTTTAACAGTGGATCTTTTCCTTAAAAAAAAAAAAAAAAAAAAAAAAAAAAAGTAAGTGCATAGGCAGGGCTCTCATCTCCTGCTGTCAGCAGATGCTTGCCAGGGCAGAGTGCTTTGCCTCTTAGTGGGAATCCTGTCTTTGTCTTCTATCATTAGGGAAACCTGCAATGTGGACCAGCTACTGCCTTGACACCACAAAGACATGAAGGAACCTGCAGACTTCATCTGCACTTCCCATTTCTAATATGGTTTGTAAATTGTTAACAACATTATAAGCCACTAGCAGATTTGTCAGTAGACCCAAGTCTTCCTAGCAGCCAGCCACATCACAGCCTGGGACAACTGCATCCAGGTACATCTAGATGGTCAATTTTGCACATATGCATATGCCTGATGCAATTTTATGCTTCAGCACGCACTGCACACAGCTTTTGCTCTGCATGACTTCCTTCTACTCTTTTTTTTTTATCGTTACCAAGCAGAGGGACCATCTCAACAAACCCTAACATATTTTTGGACAGGAAAATATACAAGCACAATCAGCATACATAAAAACAAGCAGAAAATCCAGGATCCAACTAGTATTCTCTGTCTCCAAAACATTCATCAGACTGTGTGAATGTATTTTTGTTTGTTCATCTGAACAAACAACATTATATGTCAATGAGATGAAGCCTTTGACATATGTCAGAGCCTGCAACTTTACAAAGTGATGGAGATGCACTCTGTTCTGCTTTCCATTTAGGTAGGTCAACTCTTTGCATCCCAGTAATGTCAGGTCCGACCTATGTGGTCTGATAAACCTTAGAGCAAACAGGTCTCTTCTGACTATTGAAAGCTTTTTTGAATTTCTATCTCCTTTTTCTACCTTTTTGCTGCAGCAAAAATGTTACAATGTGAGTCACATGGTGTCCTGTATCTAGCACCAAGTGTGACAGCTACAGAGTTGGGCTAAGTAGCAGGCAGACTTTGCTGCAAGAGGTAAAATGTGGTGAAAGTCTATGGCATGAAAGACTCTGTAGCATGCTGGAGACTCAAGAGCATTCAGTGGGAAGACAAAGTTCATATTTGTCCTTTAAAATATTTTCCTCAATCCAGGACAATTTCAGTAAAGCCAGGTTCTGTTATCTGATACACAAATTTAAAATCTGAAACCATTTTATTCTAAGCATGCAGAAACTGGTTAGATAAAGTATGGACTGTTCTTGGATGTTCCACTTTTAGCAATGAACCCTTTGTGAACTGGTCAGCTTAGTTTTAAAGACCTCTATGACAGGGATAATTGAATAATGCACTAGTTACTTATCTGTGGAACTCTAAATGCTTAGAAGTTCACTAGGGTCTGATTTATCATTTGATCCCTGATTACAGATATACTTTAGCAAGTTATGGAATATTCCAGTTCCATGGACTTTGCGCTTTATAGTCTGTGATTAGTATGCAAGTTTCATTAGTACTATTGAGGAGAAAAAGCTATGATTTAAAATACAACAGTACAAAAATTCAGAAAACAAAAACATTATTTTCAAAAGTGTATGGTTACAACACAATTGTACCTCCAGACTGAAATGATGCAGAATTTTCTGAAATTTAATGATGTGAAAGTCCAAGCAGTAGAAGAAAAACTGAGTGTGTAAATGGTCTTTATTTTGCATTCTGTAGTGGTAACCTATAATGTCTTAAATATTAGCATTCAGTGTTGGTTTGTGTGCTAAAGAGGTGAAAATGGAGACAAACTTCAACAAATTTGCCTTCACTTGTGCAAGTTAACTATGTAAAACTAACCATAAAATCAGCTGATTATTATGTGCAAACAGTACTTTTCTGCCATGATTTCTTTTCTTAATAAAACATAAGCACTATTTTATATACTCTGTATGGTAGATTTAAATAACATGAACTGTACAAAAGAGATGTGACAAAATATATTAAAAAGAAGGAAAAAGACTTTTTTTCTTTAAGTTCCAGAGGTTCATTGGGCTTGCATTTCAATCTCCAATAGGGAGAATTGACTTCCTATCCCTCTGGGAAACAAGAAAATTCATTATCTTTGCTAGAAAATAGGAATTGTTTAATTTTTATTTTATTTTATTTTTTAAATTTTAGCCAAGTTGTTCATTCTGATTACTAAGCAGCATATTGTACAGTCCATTTTTCTCCCTTGAAGTTTTCTTTCGAGTGTCCACTTTTGATATTTCGTTGATATTTCATACTGTCAGACTTGTGCTAGTGAACGAGCATATATTTTCTCATTTTCATCTCAAGCAGTGCAAATATTAGATAACAAGGTTAACATGGTAAAGCCGCAGTTCTGATGATATGTCTGATTAGTTGGAGCCTTGCTAATTTTAAAATTCTTGTAATTATGTAGTTATCTCCATGCAGATTATTTTATAATTATTTTATTATGACTGTGTTTCTTTCTATATTTTTTTCTTCTGTACCTCTTTTGTTTACTACCAGCTGCTGGATCCTCCTGTGTTTTTATTATACATTGTAGTATAATCCATTTTTCAAAGCTTCTTTGAAATACAAAAATGAGTCTGGTTCCTTCTTCTCTTTCTGTACTATTGGTGACACTGAACAAGTAACACATAGACTTGGTGAACTATTGAACAAACAGATTTCTCCCACCTATCTTGTTGGTTACAGAAAATTATCAAAGCAAGACCTTTATTCCTTCTTCTTAAAAGAAGAAATACCATGTACATCGATACAGATGTGTGTTAGGGAGGATCATTAATGAAATAGCCATTCTGGGTAAGTACAAATTCTGAGAAACACTCCGTAGCCAATAACTTAGGCTCAGGCGAGGATCTTAGTGAAGTAGTAATTTACTCGCGATTGCAATGGCGGGCGCCCCACAAGCAGGAGAGAGCACGTCTACTAGTTTCAAAACACAGTTTATATACTTTTTGATGACAGGACCCTCCCCTGCTTCCCCACTGAATGGGTAATCCAGGTTCACAATCTATCTGATGCTTCACAAACAATGCATGGCCTTCAGTCGCCGGCCTGTTAAATTTCAATTTCCTTTTGCCATTTTTACTGTTTGAAGTGGTAATGTTTCTTCACTTATCTGACTTGACTTAACACCGTGATTTTCACCTAATTGTCCTAAGGAGTCTGGTTGTCTGCATTTTACAAGGTCGTCTGCTTAAGCTTTCTTATCATTGTAAGCATATCTCAGTACCATATTCCTTCCTTCTAAACAATGTAACTCTGCAAAAACAACATTCATATTCCCACAAAATGTTTATGAACTTTATGAATAAATGTGAAGAAATATAACCACATATACTATATAAGTGAAGTTGTGAGAACAAGGAAACTGACTATATGCCTTTTATTTTTTTTCTTTATTATTATTTTTTTTTTTAGTGCTGTAATATCATTGTTAAATGTGGAAGTTGTACTTCTAGGTTGAGGCTAAATCCCAGTGTTATCTATGGAGTGGTAATTCGTGTCAAGAAAATGGTTGATATTAATAAAGAAGGGGAGATTTGGGAGTGTGGCCATGGGGGTCGGAAAGCCCCGTGGTTGATGGTAACATCAGACTCTTAAGGATGAGGCCATCAGGAATGTAAAAGAGTTTAGAGGGAACAAAGAAGGGTGATTCAGGAGACTCCATGCAGTCTCTGGTTGCTTGTTCTCCAGCCGTTAAGGCATGGATGTTTCTGGGTGTTTGCTGTTGCTGTTATATTCAAAGTTGTTTGACCAATGAAAAGTTGTTTTGAAAAGAACTGCTATGGGGAGAAGGGTATAAGAGGGGAGCCTGCCCTCAAGATAAAAAATAAAAAAAATAAAAAAAAAAATAAAAAAAGGCAACATGATGTGATGAAGTTATGTCATCAATAAAGAAGCAGAAAGAAGGAATGAAAAGGAACAGGCTAGCAGAACGGAGACCAGAACAGGAACAGGTACATTGATCGCCTCATGAAGATAGGTTTGGCCAAACTCAGCAAACTGCTCAGAGAAGCTCGTACAGAAAGTCGCTGGAAATGGACGCACCAGAGCTGGGAAGAAGCTCAAGCTGAGAGAAGCGGACCAGTGCATACAACTGCCCCTCGCTGGTAAGCAGCTGTGCATTATGGGGAATCATACGTCCTTAGAAACAAAAACTGTCCTGGTAACCTTACAGCTTATTCTCCGTATTAACAATTGGGCAGTTTATGAGCCTGAAATATGGGACCAAGTTGAGGTCAAGGTGTGGGACTCTGCAACTAAAAACAACGAGGGGGGATTGCTCAGCACTTGGTGAGCAGTCTCTGAGGCCTTAAAGAGCCATGTGGGGCCACAATCACAAACGTGCGGTTTGCCAGATAGTGAGGGAGCTGCGGGCTCCCTTAATGATCCGACTGCTACGCCATGGGCCCCTCTGCCACTACAGCCATCGAAGGCTTTTGCTGTTACACCCCCTGGTGACGTGGGTGTGCCTTTTGACGCAGGCCCTATTGGCCTTGAAAAAGAGATGGATGCTTGTCTTCAATCCGGGAAGAACGGAATACATAAGGCCTGAAGACCGAGTTGCTTGACAACTTAAAGTAAGACATATTGTTCAAAAGGAATGGAAAATGGAGACTGTTAAGTCATGGAACTTAAAGGATTGTTTGTTACCTTTTCTGATTGTATAGGCATACTCGGGTTTAGTATGTAAAAGCAATGTTCTGTATACTTAGAATGTTTGATGTTTGTGTGTGCCTGTTGATGGAGCATAGACTCCCTGCACACGCAGTGCTGTTTATACCTTTTATGCCTTTATACTGTTTATGCCTTTTATACCTTTTATAGCTTTTATACCTTTTATAAGTATAAATATTACTAAATTCAGATTGAGTTGAGACTTCATTTATAACACCATCTAAGAAGATGTTCTTTTCCATATGCATAAACACAGTGCCCATATTGACAAGAGTAACACAATCAGTCATTTGTCAGGTCTGGTAGCTTCTAAATTAAGGAAATTAAAGAATTAAGAATCTCCAAGAAAATCCAGGTCAACAAAAACAGTCCAGGAATAACAGCAGCAGTAACAGGCACAATTATGATAGGTTTCCAGTAAAATTAAACTTTGGAAAATGCTAAATACTTTTTTTTTTTTTCTTCTGACATTCTTATTTTTAATAATTCCCTTGCAGGGATTTTAGGCATGAGAAAGGAGAATGACCCTTTGTCTCTGGTATGTCTTTCAAGTGGGAATAGAAATCCACACCAGGTTTCTACTTTTCTACTGTTCTTTTTTTATTGGAATGGATACATCATATTATCTAGATTTATAAGAATACATAATTACTAATAGACTGATGAAATAAACTTTTGCCTTAGAACTCAGAACTCACTGGAACCACATTCTTCCACATCCTTCATTTTCTTTTTTTTTTTTTTTTTTTTAAAAAGTTAAAAATACTTTTTGTTGTATTTTTTCCTGCTGTTCAGTGGCTTAACTTCCTAACAAATTTTGCTCTTTTGTATAGTTTATCTTCATCTTTTTGTTCTCCCGCTTTGTATCTATCATCTAGCACCGACCTTCATTTAAAGCCTGTGTTAAAGTACTGCGTTGAGTCTTTCCCTTACAAATAGTGCTGAGATGTGGATTTTAACAAAGTAAAGGATTTCCTTTGCAGCAATCCATTAACTTTTTACAAAGGACATAAAAAGCTGCATGCACTAATGAATGTCACTGAAGAGATAAAAAGGAAAAGACCTTTTTTCTTCTGATTCAGAACATATGTGTAGCTTTGTCACCTCAAGGCCACTAACCAAGTTGCTGTCAAATATACAAAAAATGTAATTGTTCCAAAATGAAAATTGACAGGAAAAGCAGACGTTACCTTTTAGAAAGCTGGTATTCAAATACCTGCATGGCAATGATTACGCTAATGATATAGTATCATTTAGTTTCAAAGGTAGTTTATATCAGCATCCAAACTTTTCAATCTTCCAAGTATGAAGGAAACACATGCAGTTGTGTTCTTTTCTCTATCCAACCTGATCAGAGGAAGATTACTATAAGCCACACACTTAAAATATATGGTATTCTGGTTTACTTTTTCACTTTGTTAAACCTCACTATAGGTAATAGATAACTATCAGTGTAAACATTGGTGCATTGAAGTATATATGATATATGTTATGGAAGAAAATATAAAGAATATTGCTGCTTCCAGTATGTAAGCCAAATTATCTTTTTATAATTTTAATGACTTACAAATGTAGTGAGCTTGGAGAGCAAATATCTATACAGAGCTGAAATTCAGTCTTCTGATTTTTTATTTTAATGACCTTCCACAGAATGAGTATGTAGATATTAAGAGAATGATCATAAGACAAAACTAAATAACTCAATAATATTTAACACAACTTTTCTTTAAGATAGTATTTCCTAAGTTACTGAGAACATTTTGTTTTACACAGCAGGCTATAAGCAATCCAGGAAGCTTCTGGAATGCATCAGGGATAACTTCCTGGTCCAGGTATTAGACAAACTAAACAGAGAAGGGTTACTGGACCTAGTATTTGCTCCTGAGGGATGGACCCCATGGTACGGACCCATATCTAGAGCAGTTCTGGAAGAGCTGCTGCCTGTGGGAAGCCCACGCCGGATCAGTTCATCAAGGACTGCATCCCATGGGAGGGACCCCACAGCACAAGGGACGAGAGTGAACGAGAAGGACTGGCAGAGAAGAAGCGCTGCAGAGAAGAAGACTGACCATAACCCCCATTCCCCCATTCCCCTGCGCCTCTCGGGGGGAGGAGGTGGAAGAGGGAGGATGGGGGGGGAAGGTATTTTTGGTTTCTTTCCTTTGTTTCTTGCTTCTCTAGCTTGCTAGCAATAGGTAATAAATCTTACTACCTCCCTACACTGAGTCTGTTTTGCCTGTCACTATAATTACTGTGTGATCTCCTCGTCCTTATCTCAACCCTTGAGCCCTTTTCATCATATTTTCTCTGCATTCCTCTTTGAGGAGGGGGAGTGAGAGACTGGTTGTGGTGGAGCTCAGCTGCCCACTCGAGTAAAACCACCACAGTGGTACAGCTGATACACCAGAAAGAAGGGATGTCATCCAAAGGGACCTGGAAAAGCTAGAAAAGTGGGCCCTCATGAGCTTCATGAGGTTCAACAAGTCCAAGTCCAAAGTGCTGCACATGGGTCAGGTCAATCCCAGATAAGAGGACAGACTAGGAGAATATTTTATTGAGAGGAGCCATGCTGAGAAGGACTTCAGGTTTCTGGTGGACAAAAAGGTCGACATGAGCCAGCAGTGTGTGCTTGCAGCTCAGAAGACACAACTGCATCAAGAGAGAAGTGGCCAGCAGGATGAGGGTGATGATTGTCTCCCTATGCTCTGCCATTGTGAGGGCCTAGTTGGAGTGCTGCATCCAGATCTGGGGTCCCCAGCACAAGACAGATGTAGACCTATTAAAATAGGTCCAGAGGAGGTCCATTAATATGATCAGAGGGCTAGAGCACCTCTCTTATGAAGAAAGGCTGAGAGAATTGGGAATGTTTGGCCTGAAGAAAGGAAGGCTTCAGAGTGACTTTATTGCAGCTTTTCAATACTTAGTTACTTAGTAGGGGCTTGTAAAAAGATGGAGAGTGACCTTTTCAATGGTCAGATAGTGATAGGACAAGGAAGAATGGTTTTAAACTAAAAAAAAAAAAAAAAAAGAGAGATTTAGATTAGATATATTAGATATTAGGAGGAAATTCTTCACTCAGGATGGTGATGCACTGGAACAATTCAATTTGCTCAGAGAGGTTGTGGAAATGCTCAAGGCCAGGCTGGATGAAGGGCAACCTGATCTAGTGGATCACATCCCTGCCAATGACATGTGGGGTGGAACTAGCTGATCATTATGGTTCATTCCAACCCAAGCCAATCTATGATTCTGTAATTCTATGGTTCTATGATTCTATAATTAAGGTGATCTGATGTCTAAGTTGTCAGACAAAACTGTTATCTTCCAGATCATTCCTGAGAGGGTTGAAAACAAGGATTGCTTTTCAGTCTGGAGGAAATAGAAAAGTAATGATGACCACAGTGGTCACATTAAGAGAGAAAACAGGATGATTTTCCATAAGCAGAAATCTTAAGTCTGAATTCAAACACTTCTGAGAGTTCTTACCAACCTGGAAACAACAATTACAACATGCAGTGCATTTTAATTCTTTTTGATGCACTCAGCTCCTAAAATTGCCTTTGGAAAGCCTGTGGTGATGCAGAATCCAGAAACCATCAAATCTGCTATTCATCTATGTTTAAATGTTTAAAATAATTGTCTGAACAGGACAACGAGGGCTACTATTTTGATAGCAAGAGGCTCTATAGAAGTGAAGTATTTCTCCAAGGGCTACTGAATAAATTTGATGAGAAATAACTTGTGCTCAAAGTATCTACCCAAAAGACAAATGAGGTCACTATCTGATGAGCATCTAGAATAGCAACAGAGATAACAGCTAGATTTTCTTCTCCCTGAAGAAGAAAATAGATTCAGCCTCTATTGTCTCTAATGTGATGAGACTCGCTTTATTTTGAACAGCTTGGATTTCTAAGAGTAGCTGTTTCTGCATTACTGACAGTTAAGCTGGCAAATGCCATTAAACTGATTGATTTAGGTACAGAATGCACACAAAGAAACATCTTTTTTCTAATTCTAGAAGTTGCCCTTCTTGCAAAGAGCAAAAACCTTAGTGTCTCTTACAACCCATTGTCCTAGGATACTGCTTGACCATTAAATTTTAAGAACAGTAGCACTTTTACATTGTGGTTTAGTCATTTAGATTTTTTTTTTCTGTGCCAGCCATGAGATCCTTCAACTTTTCAGTCACAAATTATAGAGAAACACTATTCTATAACAGTCACAGGTAACAGCACTCTGAACTCTGTCCTTTTACTGTGAGATCACTTTCTCTGATAGAGGAGGTAAATTTCTATTATAAAAGTTAACTTCTAATCAAAGTATCTCTGCAACAGGGTGTGCAAGAAAAACTGTGAGTAAAACACCTCACTTACTAAAAAAACTTCTCAAAAGTGGGTTGAAAAAGCAACCCACATCCTTTCTAAGATCTTCCTGTTTGCAGGAAGTGAGGGTAGGACTTTTACTGAGACTGACAGATCTGATTGTTTGATTGTATTGCAGTGCCAATGCTAATCATTTCTTCTCTACACTTTCTTATTTCAGGACGTGTCCCAGCTTTTTTGTGTTCAATTGGCAGAAGTAGTAACTGGTGTTCTACCATCTCTATCAGCTTCACAGATGGTTCCTTAACTATCAGAGCTGGAAGACAGTTAAATGCTGGTGCTTGGTGTGTATCTCATTCCTTCTCTAAGTGGGATGTTTTGTGGAAACCAGTTTATGTGTCTTGAGCATTCCCCAAATAAAGTTTCCACCAAAACTTTCGTGCTCAGGCACGCTATATTCAAAGCCAATGAGAAGCAATTGGCTTCCAACAGAAGCACTGTTGGAGAGTGTGCAGAGGAGGGCTACGAAGATGGTGAAAGGCCTGGAGGGGAAGACGTACGAGGAACGGCTGAGGGCACTGGGCCTCTTCAGCCTGGAGAAGAGGAGGCTGAGGGGAGACCTCATCGCAGTCTACAACTTCCTCGTAAGGGGGTGTCGAGAGGCAGGAGACCTTTTCTCCATTAACACCAGCGACAGGACCCGCGGGAACGGAGTTAAGCTGAGGCAGGGGAAGTTTAGGCTGGACATCAGGAAGGGGTTCTTCACAGAGAGAGTGGTTGCACACTGGAACAGGCTCCCCAGGGAAGTGGTCACTGCACCGAGCCTGACTGAATTTAAGAAGAGATTGGACTGTGCACTTAGTCACATGGTCTGAACTTGGGTAGACCTGTGCGGTGTCAAGAGTTGGACTTGATGATCCTTAAGGGTCCCTTCCAACTCAGGATATTCTATGATTCTATGATTCTATAATTCTGTCAGCAGATATTTGCTAAATTTTTTTTAAACCTCAAAATGTCAACAAATTTAATAAGACTTTAAATAAATAATTTCCCCTATGGTAGGCATCTTAGACAAGATAATGAATATGTAGTTGCATCAGTGTTCCTGTACATAATTTGCACGTACAGTTCTTACACTGCTAGGGCTTCTCTGTTTCAAAATCCTAAGCAGTCCTATAGAAATTGTTTTTTTCTCATAATTTTTTCTTCCTTCTGTAGAAAGAAATTTCCCAAGATAAACAATTATCCATACAGATACTTTACTTCCTTGGAGAGAGAGAAAAAGAGAGTGAGAGAAAAAGCGTAAGAGAACATTAATGATGTTCATTGCCCTGGAAATGTTTTTATTCAATTGGTTTTGTTTCTGTCTGTTTCTATTCTCGTTGTCAATACAGCAAAACTACACAAGTCATTCTTTTATTCACTGGTAAACTTTTTTATCTGGCCAAAGTATGGATCATTATATTTTTTTTTTTCTTTCTGATGTAACTTTAATTTTCTTTATTAGTATATATATTTTTGCTAAGACAAAACACCAGTCTTTGTCTCTCTCAGAATTTACCCTAGAACTAATAAGCTTAGTTTCTAAGAGGAGCCAAGCTATCCATACACTGAATTTCCTGTGCGTTTCAGAAATATTTACACACTTCTGTCATTTATTAAAGGTCTAGGAGGAGTTTTCCTTAGTGATCCTATACCTGTCTCATGAATTTCTTTTATCTTCTTTTTGTTTTCTAAATTTTTATGTAGTAACTCAACTAAGAATACCAAGAGAATCTAGCAATTAGCCTATTTGCATCAAACAACAGATGTTGCAAATGCTCAACTGTCTCCTACAAGGGGCAGATCTGGGAAAAGGAATCTGTTACAATGCAACTGCAGTTAGGCAGCAAAGATGCATTACAACTTGTTAGGAAACATAAAAAAAAATCTTGCTTTAATTTGAAAATTTAATTTTAATACAACTTCTCTGTGCTGGAATCACTATAAACAGGTATTATCACTATAAACAGGTATTTTAACTGGAATTGTAAGACAATTCCAGTTAATGTTCCTACTTAGACTTGATCTTGAGCTACAACAGTAGTGTTTATAAGTCCTGAAAGACAAACTATTTGTCCTTTCTGGAGTAGAACTGGCATTGTTATCTTCTAAATTTTATACCATGTCATTAGTGAAATTCCAGCTCCAGTGTCAGAAAGCATACAGGAAGTTGTTCTAACTCAAAGGTACGGTTTGCCACCTTTACCAAAGAGAAATGTGCTAATGCTTCATGCCTTCAGGGTGGGGCAGATTCCTGTATAGATCTGATAACTCCAGTGTGGGCTCTCAGAGTGGAGTTAAACCACTCATATATGTTGATCACTTACTAATTTTGTAGTGGGAAAACAGGTAAATCATTGTGAAGTCCTGCAGCAATTTCCCACAACCTTTCATGATGTTAGAAGGACAGAATTTTTCTCACACTTGGTTTGGAAAGGATACAATATAAAGTAGCTCAACTTATTGCAAGGCAAAGTATTACAGGATATAGCCACACAATCCCAGGTACATATCTTAGAGCTCAGCAGTAGCATGGATTTCCATATGACTACTTGTATCCAGGCTAGATAAATATAGTTACCAGAACTGTATGTCAATCAACATATTCAGCTTTGCAGTGAAAATACTTATTTTGTGTATTTGTTTCATCTGAAGAACAATCTAATATAAAACAAATTCATCCATTAAAGGCCATTTGTATGAAAATGGTCAGACTAGTAATTTTAACATTACCTTTGTTGGAGTGGTGTGACACAGCCAGTTAATTTTTATGATGTATTTTATAATATAAATAATATTTTTATTTTTTAATATTTTTATTATTTTTTCATAATATATTTTAAAATATGTTTTTAAGTACAGCTTCAATTTCCTGTTTTGGGAACCCGTCTTATCAGTGTGAACTTTGATTTAAGCAAGCATATTATACTATCAAGAAAAAACTCAAAGACTTGGCACCTTCAGTTTGGTACTTGGCTAACAAAAACAGCATATATCTTTTAAAGATGCCGCAAAATAATGGTATATGTAGCCAGCCAATGAGATGTAAGTGTCTAATTCATGATCATAAACATGGGAAAATTCCTCTGACAGACTCTACTAGTGAACCAAACCATTGTAATGCAAAATCTTCTTACTTGTCCTTTATTTTTACTGTACTATTCACAGACTCAATTGACTTTCAGTATATCATCTTTCAAGATAAATAGTACATGCCTAGCTATGGTTACATACATTGCTGCTTGGAGTGATTTTCCCTCACTGTAAATAGTTTTCCACCACATATGTTTTCAAAAGAGTGTTCTTCAAGGGAAAATGTGTCAGAATTCAGTAAAAATATTTACATTCCTAACTGTTCTACACAATAAATCCTATGATTTAACAACTCAATATCTACTGGAAGAGCAATTGACACAGGGCAAGAAATACAGGAGGTTTCTGGAGACTGTCAAGGACAACTGATGATGATTAATTAATGATGATTTCTGGATCAACTAGGGGAAGTGCCTTGTCAGACTATCAATAAATGAAGAAGAATGGATGAATGCTGCAGAGATCATTGGCATCCTTTAAAGCAGTAACCATGCGATAGTAGAGCTTAGGATCTGAGAGAATTGAGCTAGACAAATAGTAAAGTCACAGTTTTGGGCTTCAGGAGACCAGAATTGGGCTTGCTTGGGGATCTATTTTCAGGGATCTAATTGAGTTCATGGAGCTCAAAAGGCCCCAGGAGAGCTGGCTTCCTCAGAGTACAGGAATAGAACATACTGATACACGAAAAAGGCTGAGATCCTCAGTGCTTTTTCTTCATCTCACTTTTTACTGGTAGAGTGGGTTCTTAGTCTTTCAATAAAATTTTACTCATGATGATCTTTTTATTTTCTATACTTACCAATCTGATTTTTCTTTAGCACTGGAACTGAAAAAAATTCTGATAGTTATTGTTCTCAATATCCTCATGATAAAAAGAACCTATTTTATTTCAGTGATAAAAAGAAGTTTATGTTATATTAATTTCTACCACATTTAACACAGAACTAGAGGTCTTAGAGCTAGTAAGTTCCATGAAACCAGGCCTAAAAACAGAGTAGTGATTATCTCTACTTCATGAAAACAGATCAGTTTCAACTCAGCAGTGTTGCCAGTGACACAGAAGATAAAACCTTACTCAGAGGGGAAAAAAAAAAAGTCTTATAGTAGGAGAAAAACTAAGGTGCTAGTAGGCAAGGTTGAAAACGAAGTAATAATAATTCAGAAAATCTGGAAAATGGCTAGCATAAGAATTGGGAAAGAATCCACATAAAACCAGCCTTAACTAACCCTGCTCCTTATACTGCTTCCTGGGGTTTAAAGTTTGAAAATTTGGAGCATAAAATGAAGCTAAGAATCAACAAAGTAGAAACGTATAGGCTATCTAAGTAGTAAATAAGAAACTAAGAACTGTCTTCTATTGATAAAGAAATCAAGCAAGAATATTGTCATAAGTCTAGATATGCATTCCCACACATGCCCAGTGTAAATCAAATGAAAGAATCTTGAGGGATGTGATGATTCAAGGATCACGTTCTTGCTAGAAGAAGAAATCACTGACAAAATCATGGGGCCTCAGTATGATAAAACTGTGAAAAACAAAAGCAGTAATGGTTATGAATGAAAATCTATGGGAAATTATTACTGACCTTTGGATGAGCCAATATCACCTCTGTCAACTTCTTCTAATGGAAATCTTTGGGGAGAAAGAACTTGGGTTTAATTGTATTATTTCTCCTTTTAAGGCTATGAAATCACAGTTTTTGAAAGAAGAGGACGAGCAATGTAAAGTTCATGCCTGAATTACACCTTTTAAGATTTAGAGTCCTGAAATTACTTATTTTTCCAACACACAGTAACATAGCTACTTTTATCCTTGACATACAAACAACTCTATGATTCTATGATAATTTGGCTTTACGTGTTCCAATTCTTTTCTCTGTAGAGAGCATACATTCCTTGTTATTGTCTACTAGATACTATCTACCATCTATGCAAACTAGTTGCAATTATCATGTACATTTTCTGATTAAGTGAAATCATTGCTTGATTCAAGAAAATCACGGAAGTCTTTCAGCTTTGCCAGCTCCAGTATCCTTTGTCCCTCTTAATTTAATTGTTATTCATGAGAAGATTTATCCACTGTTTATCAACCTGCATTCTTGGTTCGGTGGGAAATTGTAAAGTTAAAGCTGCATCTGCAGCTTAGTACTGGCAAATGCCTACCCTTACCATACACTCATAATGAAGTATACTTATTATTCCACATTAGAATCACTGCAGCTATCAAGACTGGAGTAACAGATGTTTTCACAAGGGCCTGGGGACCAGTAAAATGAGCAAGAAGGAATTAGGGATTTTGAAGGAAGAAAGCAGAAGGGAGATCATCTCTTTCTTAAAATTTTATTTCCAAATAAATGCCAAGGCCATTCTTAATTAGATACTTCAGGGATTGCCTTTCTACCTCTGTCCCAAAATATTTAATATCATCTTAGCTGATGAGACCATCTCTACTTGTAATAACATAATATTTGCAATGTAGCAACAGATAAGGATATGATATGAGACAACAGAATATTGATAGCCTTTCATTGAAATGTTGATTACTTCTCTCACAAAACAACTTTTATGGGTTTGGATTAGTTTTCATTACTAATATTTGAAGCAACCAATGTTAAGGGGTAGAAAATATATTCAGATGACATAGTGGACTGCAGGGTTTCTTTTAAAACTCCGCTTCAGTGTACTGGTGCATCAATATGTAAATCATCAGGGGAAATGTCCTCATATAAGGCAGCCTTACAAGCAAGGTTGTCACATTCTCAAACATTATTTAGTTAGCCTATCAGTAATACCTCTGTGCTGAATTCAAGTCCTGTCTGCATTAGGAAATTCACAGCGGTATAATTAACTTGTTATTGATACCCAATGAACATACACTGATAGAGTTGAAGTATGTTTACCACAGACTTTCAGTCTTGCATAAATCCTTGAGAACAGTATCAGAGAAGATTTCTTTAAAGATATTAAAAACAAATGCCAACCTAGGCACAATAAAATAACAATTAAGAGAAATAAAAATTAAAAAAAGAAAAAAGAAAGCAAGAAAGAAAGACATTTACTGAATGAAACACTAAAGCATGTTTAAGATTCTGTCTTTTTTCTGCATTGATCCATTATCAATGGACCATGGCAACCCTAGTATCCTGCAGAGGGATGTGCTATCACTCTACAGCAAATGTTTTCATTTTAAATATCCTATATTCTCTTAGCAGAGTACATATAGTCAAGTGCTAGAGAAGTGGCAAGGACAAATGTGAATAGCCCACATGATCGATCTAATAACAGTCTGAAAAACCTTGAAAGACTGTTTCATAAGCACTGGTGTAATTTTTTTTTCCTGTTTGCAATTACAGTAAAAAATAAAATAAAAAATCAGTAATTGCATTTTAGATATCACTGTATCTAGAAATGCTGCTGCATACCAGAAGAGTTCTTTCCAAACAATTCAGCGTGCATTATCCTCCTGTCATCATAACCGAAGATGGGATATATGCCAGTAGTAATAGTAACAGTACTGCAAATACTGCCCAGGAGGGTGAAGGTCCAGCATAGGAAGACTGTCATTGAGGTTTTTTTTTTTTGTTTTTTTTTTTTTTTTGCATATATCTCTACTAAGCACTGCACATTTTCAGTTATTAACTCTGTAGCAAAGGAAAGCATTCTGTCCTTTCTGGCTGGAAATAGTTATAAATGGAGCAACATGGCCAAAATGAGAGGAGCAACAGAATATTTGGAAAAAAGAATCTTGGTGCTTGACCTCTGGTGCCAGAACTGCTATTGCTTCCAGCTGGCTCCCATTTTTTATCACAAAATGTTCAGTGAGAAAAATCCAGCAATGCATAGAAACAGTGTTAGGGTAAGGAGGATAAAGTAACTGTCCATGAGGCTCATCAAGAGAAAACCTTGCTGTGATTTTGAGAGCAGTGTGAGCTGCCTGGTCAAGTGGTCACAGTTATGACTCATTTAGCAAGTAATGAACCATCACATGATGTGATGAAGCTCCTTACCATCAACTTTGAACAAAGTGGAGAAGCCTTTTATGTTGTTTCCTGTTGTTTTCTTTTATTCTCTGAACTTTCTTTACCTGGAAACTTTACCTACTAAGCAGCACAAGCATCTTCTATGTTAAACATGATTTTACTGTTCTTATATTGAACCTTTCACATGCTGCTGCCATAGAAATCATATATTCAGATTCTAAATTACTGCAATCAGATTGCAGTATGGTTTTAAATCAGACAATAAAATGTTTTCCTCCTACTCTTCAAAACCTCAGTTTGCCACAAGAAAGACTATCTGAGTGAATCATCACAATGTTAAACACACAGGACAAGTAAGATTTTGTAAATAGCACACAGAATTTCCCCTCAAAAGCCAATTGCAGATGTTGCTTTCTGTGATAGATGAGCCTTTTTACTCACAGTTAATCTTTTCTGCTAAAAGAGTGTAGCTGGCCATAATATCATTCCTGTGGAAAGCTTTTAGAGAATAGAGGAGAAAATGTTCCTGCAGAGCACACCTCGGCCTGCTGAAGTGGGTAAGCTTCCTAACATACAGTGGAACCTGCAGTGACTAAGAATGGACATAACAAAGAGTAAGAGCATAAGAAAGATTCCTGAAAGCAGTTGAACAAATAGAAGAATATCAGAACTAATGGAAGTAAAAAAGTGATGGAGACCTAGAAAAAGTGTGTGGCATTTGCTGAAACACATAAAAATACTGGATGTTGCTGAACTGAGTTTAAGACTAACAAAAATGACCTTCCTCTCAAGAAGCAGTGAGTAGGCTGAAAATTTATTCCTAGCTCATTCTGTATGTAGTCTTCCCACCAATTTATCTAAGTGTCTCTGTTTCAAAAAATAAAGTCATTCTAGTTCATTTTAATAAATCATTAGCTCTAGAGATGCAGAGCCTTTTTGGTGCATTCAATTTCTGAAACTATGTATGAACAATTTCTTCAAAATTCTGACACACTTTCAGAGCTATAAATTTCAACAAGTTTTAATGATGATAAAATTAAATTATAAGATTACCAGAACTGCTTCTTCCTCAAAAGAAGGACTGGATATAAATTCTAATCTTGTTATCAGGCAAGTACACCACAACGCTTAATTTTTTTATGCTGGACTAGTCTCTCTGTCTGCCAGACAAGTCAAGTACCAAATTCATTATTCACAACTCATTATCAAAACAAGTTAGGTCTCTGACAGTAATTTGAAACAGGTGACTTCAATACTGTGGCATTTTATTCAGCTCAAGTGTAAAAGTTATTTACATCAAAGGGAAGGAAATAGTGTTTTATATAGTCTGCTGCTGAACTTTTGTACAGTTGTAGCCTGGACAATTTCTTGTGAAGGAACTTGTAGATCACCACCAAAACTCTCCAGTTCAAACTAAGGAAAATGAATGGTAGAAATCTTGCTTATGGTATTTTTTGCCAGCCCTTCACTACAATCACAAACAGCATGGTCAGACAGGGAAACAATATATAGGAAGCTATTTTTGTATAATTCTTTCAAGATCATTCACCCTTCAGGATATAAAATGCAGAAGCTGCTTCCAGGATTAAAAACAAAACAAAAAACAAATAACCTTCTACACTATTTTAGTTTCAATTATGTTCAATATTTGAAAGTTCATGTAGTAAAGGACTGAAAATGTATGTTGACAAAGTGAATTGAAAATATAGAACCAGTTCTTTGTGTTCCTTTTTTTAATACTCTCTCCAGTGTAGAATCACACTTGAATGATCATGCTAATTTTTATTTTATTCTACACACTATGAGGAAAATGTAATGTGACACATGAAGAAACACATATGTAGAATCTCATAGATGATATTTGACTACTAGTATTTCAGTATTTCAACTGCTATTCTTTATTTTCAGTATCTAAAGATTCCATCCCCTGTCTGTGTTGTTATAGGCCCCCCTTAATATTTGCTCTGCAGGGAGTATAATTCAGATAAAGCCCTAAAAGGAGCTTTATTTCATACTATTGCAGTTCATGATATGGGCTCTGGAGACCTGCATTTCCATCCCTTGCACTTCATCTATGATAATAGCTGTGGAATCAGCTTCTTATAAATACAAATAGAGAAAGTACCTGAAAGAGGCAGGTGAAAGGTGGCTGACAGATGTCAGAGGTGAAATTGAAGGCACAAGTGGCTGTGAAACCCTACTTTCTACTTTTAATTTCCATGCCTCATTCACTAGCCCAGACCTCTAAGTTCCCTGTTAGTAATCTTTAACAGAGAGTAGCCAAGAAGAATTATTTGTTTCTGAGGAAATTAATACATATATATAAAGTTAGTTTTCATGGAACTTGCTTTTGCAGGGAATCAAGAGTCTTCAGCCACTTCTAGCATATGGAAAAACAATATATATATATATATATATATATATATATAAATAAAACTGGTGATCTTACATGTCATTAATAGTCAACGTATCTTGAATTTCAGATGTTATCTCTGTATGTACCACTGTGGTGGTTCCGCTCGAGTGGGCAGCTGAGCTCCACCACAGCCACTCTCTCACTCTCCCTCCTCAAAGAGTAACAGGGAGAAAATACGATGAAAAGGGCTCAAAGGTTGAGATAAGGACAAGGAGATCACACAGTTATTATTGTAATGGGCAAAACAGACTCAGCATAGGGAGACAGTAAGATTTATTGCTTATTACTTATAACAAGCTAGAGAAGTGAGAAACAAAGGAAAGAAACCAAAAGCACCTTCCCCCCCATCCACCCTCTTCCACCTCCTCCCCCCTGAGAGGTGCAGGGGAACAGGGGAATGGGGATTTTGGTCAGTCTATAGCGCTTCTTCTCTGCCGCTCCTTCTCGGTCACTCTTGTCCCATGTGCTGTGGGTCCCTCCCACAGGATGCAGTCCTTGATGATCTGATCCAGCGTGGGCTTCCCACATGCAGCAGCTCTTCCAGAACTGCTCCAGATATGGGTCCGTACCACGGGGTCCATCCCTCAGGAGAAAACTGCTCCAACCTGGCTCCCCCATGGGCAGCAGCTCCTGCCAGGTCACCTGCTCCTGAGTGGGCTCCTCTCCATGGGCTACGGGTCTGGCCTGGGATCTGCTCAGGCAGGGGTCTTCCACAGGCGGCAGCCTCCGTCGGTGCAGGGCCACCTGCTCCACTGTGGTCTCCTCCACGGGCTGCAGCGTTGAACCCTGCTCCACCGTGGTACTCCATGGGCTGCAGGGGACAGGAGACACCATGGTCCTCGCCACAGGCTGCAGGGGACTTCTGCTCCAGTGTCTGGAGCACCTCTTCCCCTCCTTCTTTACTGACCTTGATGCCTGCAAGGGTGTTCCTCACTCCTCTCACTCTCCCAGCTGCTGTGTGGCGCAGCGTGTTTTTTTTTCCCTGTCTTAAATATGCTCTCACAGAGGCGCAAAACAACATCGCTTATTGGTGCAGCTCTGGTCAGCAGTGAGGCCCTTACCAAACATGGGGCAGCTTCTATATTCATCTCACAGAAACCACCCCTATGGCCCTCTGCTACAAAACCTAGCCCACTACAACCACTAAAAACTCAGAGCAAAACCATTTGAAAATTATATAGACTACACATTTTTAAAAATAATCAGCAAGAAGTATGCTACAGTGTCCAGATAATTCACTTCTGAAAATAAAGACAAGCTTCTCCAACACTTATTTTTTTCTGATTTACAGTAAAACAATATTAGCAGATAGTTAAATAGAAAAGATCTTTAATTGAATGACATTACAAGAGATTTTTTGTTTTTGATTGTTAAGGATAAAGATCTTCCAAGTTATTGGCCATCATGATGACAAAATTTAATGCTATGTAAAATATGAGTTACAGTATAACATATAATGAATAATGAAAAGTATATATTATATGCAGGTAATAGGTTTGTAAATAAGGTCTGAACTGGTCTAAATGATTTGAAATGAAATATTTTACTGTGTTATTTCTCACCTTGTACAATCATTTATGTATATTACAAGGCAGGTAGCACAGACCCCAAGACATCAGAATGGTAACTCTGCTTATCATCTCAATTACGTCTGTATCGCTGTACTTGAAGGCTTAGTTCAATGAGGATTTAGGTTTGGCAGCACATCCAGTTTAAGAGTGACTCTTGCTTCCTCTGTCTGCTTATTTCTACCCTTAATGTGAAAATGACTTCCCGTCATTTACCAAAACAACTGTTTGAAAGGTTCATCTGTAATTCAGACCACTGAATTGACCTTGGTTAAAAAATGAACCCCAAAGACTAAAGTGTTGGGGAAGTTTCATACAGCTGTGATATGCATCCATAATGTTTGCTAGTCATCTCTTTAGCCTCTGCCAAGAGAGGATAAAGAGAAGGCAAACTGCAATGCAGAAACAGGAGTGAGAAGTGGTGAGAATTTCTTTAGTCAGTATTACTGCCAAGGCCCATGTTCAATGGAACTGAATCTGGAGACAAGAGTCCTGAGACTCTTCTGGTATACTTTGTGAAGTCCTCAACCAGGGCAACACTGTTGAAAATCCATACAGTTAACAGTATGGTTGTGTAAAGCAACCATGTGTTCAAACCTGTGCTGCAGTAACTGATGGTACAAAATATATAGAGAGAATGGGAGATGGTACTCCAAAGCATTTAGACTGATTTGATGTTTGTGGTAGGAGAAAATGCTTCACTTCATCTTAAACAACATTTGGCTAAGAAGCTTAATAGTTTAAGAACATCTATTTCACTCTGATCCATGATTTCTTTTTAGCCAAACAGTGACACTAAAAATAAAATAAAATAAAATAAAATAAAATAAAATAAAATAAAATAAAATAAAATAAAATAAAATGTGAATACAGTGACACTATGTAACCAAGATTTACAGAAAGATCTCTTCCTCTGCTTCTGTACAGAGTAAAAGCACCAGTATAAAGTTTTCTTTATCGCTGTATCCATGTAGGGTAAGGGAAGGCTATATCACTTATGTGTATTGCAGTAGTTAGAATGGTTCAACTTTATAACAAGCTGAAAGTCCTCAGGAACCCAGAGTATCCTGCTATGCTAGTAAAGTTCTTTCATCTTGCTCTCAACTACTTTTTTTGTACTCTTGCTTAGCAAAGACCTAATTCATAGTGGCTTTCTTTGCCCCTCTATTATTTTCAATTTAAAGCAGATTGGTGCTACTGCTCTTGGCTACTTGCCTTCTGTCCTACCTGTTTCTGCAGGAAAACCAGGCTACAGGCAGGCTCTGCCAGCTGTTCCACATGGGAAGATAAATAAATTGGCATTTTACCTGCCTTGGAAGAGGTCATGAACAGTTAATTGTTCAAGATCTTGTGCATGCAAGGCACTGTACATGTGTAAATTATTAGTCTAATTGCAGCAACTGAATGGAAAACAGCAATCAGCAATGAGGAAGCTGCTGCATAGATGTTTAATTGCTTGTATGCAGCAGCTGTTGTAATTGAAATTGTGACAAGACCCTGGCATTAATGTAATGATTCTAATAACTGGGCACAAAAATAAAACAAATGAACAGTTGCTGCTGGCAAGACTAAATGAAATAAAAACTTAAATCAAATAACACACTGAGCAAAAGAAAAGTATAACATAAAAGCATCACATAAAAAAAGTTTGTGCTATCAGTGTCCTAACAGATTAGGCTTTTCTTCTATTACATCTTCTAAAATTCAGAGCTCCTTTTCATCCTCTTGAATGAGAATATATAACCCTCAGTGTTACTTTTCTGGCAGAAACTGAAAATCATAAGTAGAAGTCTAGTTTCTGGGACTATTCTCAGAAGAGGCTGAGTCAAGCACTAATTACCTGGGTTCACCTGACCTCACCCCTCTACTTGGAGAGGTGATCAATAATACTATGCTACAAAATGTACTTTGGAGCTAACTTTCAGAACACTGTTTATTTATTTATTGTGAATTGCTGTAATGACACTAGTTTACATTGAATGAAAATTCAGAAAGTAGTAACTGAAATTAACTGTACACATCGCTAATAAATGTCTACTATCTGATTTTCAGATTGTGCTTCTAAATGAATAAACATCTATCACTTCATCAGAAATGGGACTGTTTTTTTTAACACAAAAGAATAGAAGAATTCCATGAAATACAAATGCATAAGTATAAGTGAATGAGATGGAGCTTCCTTCCAAGTATTACATTGTATTTGCAGTTTATTTGTAAAAATTTGAACTACTATTTGTCATGGATTTCATAAAAAGTATTTGTGATGCTCATCTGTAATTTTACTTCAGTGTTGGATTTGCTTCATTGTAAGATTTTCCTTTATTTTCAAACATCAATGCCACAAGTAATAGCTCATATGCTTAAAAGAAAAGAGCAAACAATAATATCAAAGCTCAATTTCTACAGATGTTTTTCAACAATAACTTCAATATAATAATATTATATTTCTAATTGTATAGGAATTCATCTCAATTATTTCACCATTTTCTGTGCAAATATTTTATTAATGTATATACAATAATGCTAGGATTGCTGCTTCCTCTGGTAAGAGGGTGCA
Source organism: Anas platyrhynchos (assembly GCF_047663525.1). Taxonomy (NCBI): domain Eukaryota; kingdom Metazoa; phylum Chordata; class Aves; order Anseriformes; family Anatidae; genus Anas; species Anas platyrhynchos. The sequence continues at coordinate 86,864,647 of NC_092588.1, read as the reverse complement.
TGGAGACTACTTTGGCACAGTCAATGCCAGACATTCAGTGATGGGGTGTTAATGAAATCAGTCTACCAGCTAGCAGTATTGCTGTCGCACCTAGATGGATAGGAGCCCTAGTTTGTCCCAATTACCTCTTCAAAGTGCTGTGTCTGACATCTATTTTCTCATGACAATACAAATCTCACTGCAGCAAATACATTTTTGACTACCTAGTCTGTTCAACTGTCAGCAAGTAATTAATATTGTTATCACCTAATCAAATGTTGTTTAAATGCAGAATGTAAACTATGCCCTTGGCTTTGTTCTTTTCACTCTGTACACTACTAAAAACAATAGGCTCCTCAATAATGTTTCCCATAGCTTAGGCTCTTGAAATACAAGTGCACAGAGATTAAAAAGAAGAAGCTGTATTTCAAGAATTAATATCTTGCTGTAACAGGAAAGCTGAAGAATTTAAGACTATTTTAGAGCACTTCAAACTTTTTTTTAAGACCTGCATGAGAACATATTTGTTTCCATAAATATTTTAATTGCTGTTTAAGACTCCGTGTAACAGCAAATGATTTCAGTAGACAACTCAAGGATGACTGAGCTCTCACAAGTAGACTGAATTTACTCTGGCATCCCACAGTCAACTTCTAGTTTATGCTACAGTCACTGGGGTCTTCTCACTGATTTCACAGGACTTCAGTGAGGTCCTAACTGACAGGCAAGCCATTCCTGCACCTTTTTTAAAACAGAGCTCAGCACCTTTTCTACAGATGCCCCATTCACAAGGTCTGTAGTAACTGACAGCAGCATTGCTGGGAAAACATGCCCCAGACACCGTGTTGAGCTCAGGCAATACCCTCAAACTTTCTAATCTGCAGGCTTAAACAGCAAATGTAGGCCCTTTACTAAACTGTACATCTACTAAATTAAGCTTTTGTGTTTATTTACTTACTTACTTACTTTTTCAGAGGGAGAAAGACAATGTCCCTATGACAAGGATTTCGAGGCAAAATGTGAAAGATCCTGAAAGAATATCATACCCTGAAGTACTCCCACATTTCAGGTAAGTTTGTTTTCTAGTGGTCAATCAGAATTAGGTCATTCTCGATCTTTTCTACTATAAAAACTAAATTATGAAAGCAATTTCTGTCATCTGAGACATTCGGTGGTAGAATGTGGGTCTTCAGCAACTGTATCAATGTCACATTAAAGGGGACTTATCAGTCAAACAGTTGCCATGCTAAGGACTTCACTGAGACAGTTTCACAAAGTTAAATGTGTTTGTAGTGTGACAGATATAACAGATTCAGAATTGCTGTTGATAAATCCACTTAACTGCAGTATTACTAATATATGGTAATATATATTGTAATAGTGGCAACAAAATATTATCCCTCACCAAAGGGGTGAAGGCACAAAGCTTATCAGGAAGGTGTCCCTGTCTTGGTGGAGGAGAAAGGAGCACAGCTCATCGACTGCCTCTTCTAGGTTTCCAATTCCTTCTTTCTCCCTGCAATGCTTCTTTTTTCCTCACTCTAGTAGTTTTTCCTAACACCAGCTCAGGCTGGATGTCAGGAAAACGTTCTTCACCAAGGGGGTGGTCGGGCATTGGAACAAGCTTCCCAGGGAAGTGGTAACAGCACCGAGCCTGCTGGAGTTCAAGAAGCATTCAGACAATGTTCTCAGACACATGACCTGTTTGTTTTGTTTTGTTTGTTTGTTTTGTGTTTTTGTTTTTTTTTTTTTTTTTTGTGTGTGTGTGTTTTTTTTTTGTTGTTTTGTTTTTTTGCTGTTGTTGTTGTTGTTTTGTTGTTGTTGTTGTTTTGTTTTGTTTTTGGTGGGTGGTCCTTTGGGGACTTTGCCCTGCTGCCGTCGGGCAGAGGGAGGGGACCTGGGAGTAGAGGAGGAATGGAGACAGGTCCCTGCTCAACATCGCAGGCGATGCCCTCCCCTTCCAGCCTCACTTTTCCAGGTGCCCTTATGCAAGAGGTTTGAGGCCCTGGAGCTTGAGAGACCGGTAGCTGAGGAAGAGGTGGAAAGTCTACCCAGGAGGATGCCTAGGGCGAGGAAGTCGACTCCACGCCTCAGGACTGCCTCCACCAGGACAGAAAGAAGGGTGATTGTTGTGGGCAACTCCCTTCTCAGGGGAACAGAGGGCCCTATTTGTCGGCCTGACCCTACCCGTAGGGAAGTCTGCTGCCTCCCTGGGGCCAGGGTCAGGGACGTTGCCAGGAAGCTTCCCAACCTGGTTCGCCCCTCTGACTATTCTCCTCTTTTGATAGTCCAGGCAGGCACAGATGACATTGAAGAGAGAAGCCTCAAGGCTACCAAACGGGACTTCAGGGGACTGGGGCAATTAGTGGAGGGAGCGGGAGTACAGGTGGTGTTTTCATTTATCCCTAAGGTGGCAGGGAGGGGTACAGAGAGGACACGGAAAGCCCACCTGATAAACACGTGGCTCAGGGGCTGGTGCCAGCACAGAAATCTTGTTTTTTTTTTTGACCATGGGGCACTTTACTCGGCACTTGGCCTGATGGCCGCAGACGGGTCCCTGTCTTTTAGGGGAAAATGGATCCTGGGCCAGGAGCTGGTGGGGCTCATTGAGAGGGCTTTAAACTAGGTGAGATGGGGGATGGAGCTGAAACAAGGCTTGTTAGAGCTGTGCCAGGGGGAACAATGGCAAGGCCAGGGGTTAAGGCAATGGCCCAGCTGAAGTGCATCTACACCAATGCATGCAGCATGGGTAACAAACAGGAGGAGCTGGAAGCCATCATGCAGCAGTCAGGCTAAGACTTGGTTGCCATCAGAGAGACATGGTGGGACCACTCTCATGACTGGAGTGCTGCAATGACTGGCTATAAGCTCTTCAGAAGGGACAGGCAGCACAGAAGGGGTGGTGGTGTGGCTCTCTATATTAGAGAATCTCTTGATGTTGTGGAACTCGAGGCTGGGAATGACAAGGTCGAGTCCCTTTGGGTTAGGATCGGCAGGAAGGCCAACAAAGCCAGCGTCCTGGTCGTGGTCTGTTATAGACCACCGAACCAGGATGAGGTGACGGATGAGGAGTTCTACAGGCAGCTGACAGAAGTTGCGAAATCTTCAGCGCTTGTACTCGTGGGGGACTTCAACTTCCCTGACATATCCTGGAAGCACAACACAGGCCAGAGAAAGCAGTCTAGGAGGTTTCTGGAGAGCATGGAAGATAGCTTTCTGATGCAGCTGGTTAGTGAACCTACCAGGGGTGGTGCCCCGCTAGACCTTCTCTTCACAAACAGAGAAGGACTGGTGGGAGATGTGGTGGTCGGGAGCTGTCTTGGGCAGAGTGACCACAAAATGGTGGAGTTCTCTATTCTTGGCGAGGCCAGGAAGGGGACCAGTAAAACTGCTGTATTGGACTTCCGTAGGGCTGACTTTGTGCTGCTTGGGCCACTGGTTGGTAGAGTCCCTTGGGAGGCGGTTCTGAAGGGCAGAGGAGTCCAGGAAGGCTGGGCGCTCTTCAAGAAGGAAATCTTAATGGCACAGGAGTGGTCCATCCCCACGTGCCCAAAGACGAGCCAGAGTGGAAGAAGACTGGCCTGGTTCAACAGAGAGTTGCAGCTTGAGCTTAGGAGAAAAAAGAGGGTTTATAATCTTTGGAAAAGAGGGCGGGCCACTGAAGAGGACTATAAGGAGGTAACGAGGCTGTGCAGGGACAAAATTAGAAAGGCCAAAGCTCATCTGGAGCTCAATCTGGCTACTGCCGTTAAAGACAACAAAAAATCTTTTTACAAATACATCAACGCAAAACGGAGGACTAAGGAGAATCTCCATCCTTTACTGGATGCGGGGGGAAACCTTGTTACAAATGATGGGGGAAAGGCGGAGGTGCTTAATGCCTTCTTTGCCTCAGTCTTTAGCGGCAATACCGGTTATTCTCTGGATACCCAGTACCCTGAGCTGGCGGAAGGCGATGGGGAGCAGAATGTGACCCTCACTATCCATGAGGAAATGGTTGGCGACCTGCTATGGCACTTGGATGTGCGCAAGTCGGTGGGGCCGGATGGGATCCACCCAAGGGTACTGAGAGAACTGGCAGAGGAGCTGGCCAAGCCCCTATCCATCATTTATCAGCAGTCCTGGCTATCAGGGGAGGTCCCAGTTGACTGGCGGCTAGCAAAGGTGACGCCCATCTACAACACGGGCTGGAGGGCAGACCCCGGGAACTACAGGCCTGTCAGTTTGACCTTAGTGCCAGGGAAGCTCGTGGAGCAGATTATCTTGAGAGTCATCACGCAGCACTTGCAGGGCAAGCAGGCAATCAGGCCCAGTCAGCATGGGTTTATGGAAGGCAGGTCCTGCTTGACGAACCTGATCTCCTTCTATGAAAAAGTGATGCGCTTGGTGGACGAGGGAAAGGCTGTGGATGTGGTCTTCCTTGACTTCAGCAAGGCTTTTGACACCATTTCCCACAGCATTCTCCTCAAGAAACTGGCTGCTCTTGACTTGGACTGGCGCATGCTTCGTTGGGTTAGAAACTGGCTGGATAGCCGGGCCCAAAGAGTCGTGGTGAATGGAGTCAAGTCCAGTTGGAGGCCAGTCACTAGTGGCGTCCCCCAGGGCTCGGTGCTGGGGCCGGTCCTCTTTAATATCTTCATCGATGATCTGGACGAGGGCATTGAGTGCACCCTCAGTAAGTTTGTAGATGACACCAAGCTGGGTGCGTGTGTTGATCTGCTCGAGGGTAGGAAGGCTCTGCAGGAGGATCTGGATAGGCTGCACCGATGGGCTGAGGTCAACTGCATGAAGTTCAGCAAGGCCAAGTGCCGGGTCCTGCACCTGGGGTGCAATAACTCCAGGCAGAGCTACAGGCTGGGAGATGAGTGGTTGGAGAGCTGCCAGGCAGAGAAGGACCTGGGAGTGATGGTGGACAGTTGGCTGAATATGAGCCAGCAGTGTGCTCAGGTGGCCAAGAAGGCCAACGGCATCCTGGCTTGTGTCAGAAACAGTGTGGCCAGCAGGGCTAGGGAGGTGATCGTCCCTCTGTACTTGGCTCTGGTGAGGCCGCACCTTGAGTACTGTGTTCAGCTTTGGGCCCCTTGCTGCAAGAAGGACATGGAGGTAGGTACTTGAGCGAGTCCAGAGAAGGGCGACAAAGCTGGTGAGGGGCCTGGAGAACAAGTCCTACGAGGAGCGGTTGAGGGAGCTGGGATTGTTCATTCTGGAGAAAAGGAGGCTCAGGGGCGACCTTATCACTCTCTACAGATACCTTATAGGAGGCTGTAGCGAGGTGGGGGTTGGTCTGTTCTCCCACGTGCCTGGTGACAGGACGAGGGGGAATGGGCTTAAGTTGCGCCAGGGGAGTTTTAGGTTAGATGTTAGGAAGAACTTCTTTACGGAAAGGGTTGTTAGACACTGGCACAGGCTGCCCAGGGAGGTGGTGGAGTCACCATCCCTGGAGGTCTTTAAAAGACGTTTAGATGTAGAGCTTAGGGATATGGTTTAGTGGGGACTGTTAGTGTTAGGTCAGAGGTTGGACTCGATGATCTTGACGTCTCTTCCAACCTAGAAATTCTGTGATTCCCTAACACTGACTCCTAACACTAACCTGTTTTCCTTTTATCTTAACCTTATCTGTTCTCTCCCTTGGGGTGACATTTGGCATAATTTGAGTGGAGTCATATGCTATTGTTATATATGTTTAGCGGGTGTTTCACTAAGCTCAATATCATATTTGGGGTGTTATTTGTACAACTAAAATTAAAATTAATCAAGCAAAAAATTTCACTCCAGGTACTGGCGTGGTCAAGATTCTGTTCTGCTGCCAAAATAGGGCAATCCCATCAACACAAGACTCCCTTCTTCAGCAACCTATCATACCAAGCTTGCAGACCTCCATCCCCAAAGGTCGTATAAAAGATAAGCAGAAGCAAGCTGCTCAACTCTCCTTTGCCCAAGGCCGGTGCTTATCAGTAACACTAACAAGTCTGACTATTCTCCACAACTGAACTGAATATCTTTATGCCTAACAGATATTTCATGCGTCTCTGACCTTCACCAATTTCATTTTGCACATGAAACACAAAACATTCCATTGGAACAAATCTAATTTTATTTAAAAAAAGAAAGTGTAATTTTTTAAATTGTTGTTTTGTAACAGAAATGTTGACTATTTCTACCTTTTTTCAAAGGGATACAAGCCAGGTGCCTTTTCATCACTGAGTGACCAGTCTGATGCTGCTTGGAACTAGACCTCTGTCTGGATTCCTGTGCTAGAGAAAAAGAAATGAATAACACTGTTTTATAACCATCACCTATAGCTGCCGTAAGAAGTCCGTATTTAAAGAAGAAAAAAATATCATGCATTCTGTAAACTTAATAAAATCTAGTAAGCTTGAAAGTTCATTATTTTAAAGAATGGAAGATTTTTTTTTGTTTCTTTTTTTTTTTTGTAAATTCTTGATGCTTTGTCAAATATTTGGGGAAAACTGAAAATACAGTAGGTAGTAATGATTTTACAACTCAGCAGTTATGCTGGAACTCAAGCCTCAATCTTTTCCAGTGATCTTTATCTTGTATCTGCAGAATACAAAGTATAGTACTGAGGCCCTTGGACTCATGTCAGAGTGCATGAAATCATAAAAGGATCCTTTACCAGGGATCAGAAAAGTGATGCTTGAAATGCTACAGCTTTAGTAGAATTATACAAAATGATATCAGTCTTTTCAGCATCTTTTATCATTACTACTGTGGACTGGAATAAATCATCTGTTACTTTTTTTTTCGTCTGCATAACTTTATAAAATAATAAATAACCTTATAATAAAAGCTCTTTTTTAATCTCTTGGAGATTTGAAATTTGGGACACCTAAGAGAAACTTTTATGAAGAAATGTACATGCTTGGGTGGAGCTGAGTGATTCTCAGAGTTTTAATGGCACACAGGAGGTAATGAAATCAGCATTACAACACCTGGCCTACCAGTAAAATTAACAGCCTAATCAGACGTTGGTCATGCCTTTGAAAGACTGAGTATCCTGAATACATCCTAGTTTGTCTCTCTTTATGATTTTCATGTAATACCAACTTTTCCTTTCCAGGCTTCCATATTTTCATACTCACAAAGTGTGTTCTTTCATCTAACAGTTTTTGTATTTGTTCCAGCTAGGCCAGGCCCAGTTAAACAGAATAAAACAGAAACAATAAAAGCTAAAATAAAGGTTCTTTCTGAACCATGGAAGGTCTTTTTCTAGCACATTACTATAGTTATCACCAATTTTGAGGGTTTATCTCTGATGACTTTCTCTCCCCGTGCAAATAAAGTGCAGCTAAACAACTGAGCCATCTGGAGTTATCTTTTATGGCTAGTGTTAGTCTCAGTTTAAGGGTTCAGTCTAATTGGTCCAAAAATTTAAAAGACTTCTTGATAGCCACTTACCTGTAGGCAGGATCCCTAAATTTAGATTGCTTTGTTACTATTGTGAGCTGCACTGACAGAAGTTGACAGCTTCTGTTCAAGTCAGCACATGCACCCTCATAACGAGGGTGATATGGTATCACCTGTGGTGGTTTTACCGTGCTAGGCAGCTAAACCCCACAACCGCTCTCTCACTCCCCCTCCTTTAGATGAGGAGGGGGAGAGGTAAAGCAAAGAACAACTCACAGGTTGAGATAAGGATAATTTAATTAAAGGGAAATAATAATAGTAATTAAATAAAGACTACCATGAACTAAACAATTTAACTAAGGGGAAATAAAAAGGGAAAGGGGAAAAGGAAAAATAAAAAGAAGGGAGGAAAACAAACAAACAAAATAAATGAAGGCTATATGGAAGTGCAAAGGAAAGAAATTACTCTCTACTTCCCACAAATGAGTGATGATTGACCACGTCCTTGAAGCAAGGCCTCAACGCACGCAGTCAGTGTTCAAGAGGAGGAACAACGTCTTCTCAACAAGAGCCCACCCCTCCCCTCTTCTTCCTGTTTCCTTTTATTGCTGAGTGTGACACCACATGGTATGGAATATCCCTTTGATTGGTTTAGGTCAGCTGCCCTACTGATGTTTCTCTTCTCACTTTTTGCCCACCCCCTAGGAGGGTTAGAGAAAGGCCCAATGCTGTGCCACTGCTGCTCAGCAATAGACACAACACTTGTGTGATAACACTGCTGTTCCAGCTACAAGTACAGAGTACGGCACTGTATGGGCTGCTGCCGGGAAAGTTAACATTCCAGCCAGACCCATTACAATATAACCAAAGACCCAGTACAAATAACCAAAGGGTTATTTGGCTACTTGGATAGTGTCCAGGTGCAGCTGGAGGTGTATGACTATTTGGGAGTTTCTGATTTCCAAAACTGGTTGGGGAAGAAATTAAAGTATAAATACAGGACTAAAAAATACTGAGGTAACATGCACAAGATGAAATGTGAAAAAGCTTCACTGCTAAGGCTCTCCTTTTATTTCTTGAGAAACGTCCAGTAGTGCTATGGAACACTAGCACTTTCATTTTGTTTATGTAGAATAAAACTTTCTTCATTCAAAAAACAGGGAGAAACAGATAATAATAAAAAAAAAATATGTCGCAAAAAGCAGACCTTTCTAATCTGGAGGCCACAGCTGCTGTTAGCTGTGTACTTCCCCAGTGTTAGTCAATAAATTTGCTTTTAGAAGCTCCTCTCATTAGAAATTATAATAAAATTTTAAGAAAAAAATCCATGTAGCATGTATTAGTACGTTTTCCTATGCTTACCAGGCTTTGGATTCAGTCTTCCAGGCATGCATAGCAAGTTAGTGGTTGTTTTTATTTGTTTGTTTGTTTTGTTGTTGTTGTTGTTGTTGTTTTCCTGGTGGTAGTATTTGGCCAAATTACTCCTAAGTAGGATCTGGCCTAATGTTGATGCTCAATTACTAAGAAAGGGTTAACAATTCTTGTAAATCACAAACTGAGGGACAAAAAGACAATTCCTTACTCTACCCTCATGCCCCCATTTTATTTTAATCAGGCTTTAAAATGACATTGAGAATTCAGTGCCTGATGCTCATTAAAGGAGACTATACAGCTTCCTCATCATATATGGTTTCTTCAGACAGAATTGCAAAGCTATTGTAACTTTGAAGAAACTGGCATGTCATGTCAGATTTCAACATCTTGGCTTTTTTTTTCTTGCTCCAGGGGTGAAGCAATGTGTTCCAGACTATTATGTGTTCCAGACTATTTTGTTAGGCATTGGAATGGGCTTCCCAGGGAAGTGGTTGAGTCACCATCCCTGGAGGTCTTTAAAAGACGTTTAGATGTAGAGCTTAGGGATATGGTTTAGTGGAGGACTGTTAGTGGTCAGACGTTGGACTCGATGATCTTGAGGTCTCTTCCAACCTAGAAATTGTGTGTGTGATTCTGTGTATCAGGCTTGACTGTTTTCTTTGGTCAGCCTGTTGGACTGTTTTTGCTGGTGTGTTCACTGGTGGTTGTACAAACCAGCAGCTCTACCAAAGAAGAACTAATGAAGCCTGACTTCCTTTAGATTTACAGCTCAAAGTGTTCTCCTGCACTGAGAGCATTTACCCTCTATAGAGTCTCTGCTGTCCATCACAACATGACTTTACACCACAGCATTACTCTTGGGTGGGTGTGGGGGGGAAGCATTATTCCCAAAGTGTGGAATAGACACACCTTAGACACACCTTAGATCTGATAGGGTCGCCTCTTGAATCCAGACATCCATTTGGGTGAAGGTATTTCTAACCTGGTTAATTTGTCAAATTTGGGTAAAAGTTATCGTTTCAATTCTCCAACAGCTGGCATGAAAGTCATTGTGAGGGAGGGAAAGATGCATAAAGACATATCAAGTGCAAGGAGTATGGTCCCATTAGTCTTGCTTCCATAGGAAGCCACAATAAGTACTTGTTTTGCCTGTTCTTGGTACAAAAGCTATTAACCATCTGAAGCTTGCTCCTCGCTATTCTGTGCCCAGCAGTGTAGGCTGTGGGGATTAACAAATTCACAAGGCAGACCAGAGCTTTGCTTGAAACTGCTGAAACCACCTGTGTGACATGAACAGGTTACCCTAGAGCAGGATACACACATGACTTTGAGCATGCATACAAGTATAAATTGCTTTCTCAGAAGAGAATAAATCATCTTTGTTCTGAAGAACCTTCCAAAGCATCTTTGTTTTGATATTCATCTGTATCAGTGAAGCTTATTCTCTAATATAATTTTTCAATGTTAGATCACTGAATCTACAGTAAAGTTTATCAAAATAAGGAAAAAGTTGATCGAAGGATCCCTCTTTGTTTGAACAACATTTGTTGTCATGTTCTTTAGTCAAAAAGAAACAAACAAACAAAAAACTTTAGCATTTCTTATACTATCCATTTCCTTTTGGTTTTCCTATTTTTTTTATTTTTTTTTTCTGTTTTTAATATTTTCATTCAGCTTAAATGGTTAAGGGTTTTTCATCCTGTTTGAACAGAATGAGATTCTGGCTTTCACTATCTAGCAGTGACAAAGTACCTAACGGGGTGCGCAAATAATGCCTTTCCAGAATAATTTTCAGAGCTTCTCCTTTCCAGTAAATTCGTTTAAAAAACATATATATATAATATATAATATATAACATATAATATATAATATATAATATATAATATATAATATATAATATATAATACATAATACATAATACATAATACATAATATAATATATATATATACCCTTTATCTTGCGTATTTTGAGTGCTTATCCAAAGCTTTCCTGAAGCTGAAGAAAGGAATAACACATCCTTCAAATCTCTGAGTCAAAGATTTTTGCACTGTTAACATGATTTAGTTTTATTTCAGTAACTCAATAAGCTAAATTAATACTAAGTGTCAGATATAACTAAGATCTGACTTCCTTATTGTGAAGTTCAGAAGGGAAACCAATTGTATTGATCCTGCTGAAGCTCATTCCTATATGTGCTATTATATTGCAAAATAGTTGTTTTCAGCTGAATTAATGCAATAGAATACATAGGCACTTTTGTTAAAGTCACTCCAACCTAATTACGAATTTAAGTAGAATTTTTGCAGTGTATGTACACTTAACAGCACTTCATCTGTAAAACAAAGAGACAGAAAAACGGATAAAAAAGCACTTCTAAATTCTTCAAGTGTTTATTGCTAGTTTTTGCTATCTGTTTAGTCTGTTCCTCATTGTTAGTATGCCAGATTTTGCCTGAACTATCCAATTGTCTTATGCAAAACACAGATTGTGATACCCTTATGTAGAACATTTTCTTACACAGTAAGTCTCTTTCATTTCACCAGAAGAATTTATGTGAGGTATTATTTGACATAAATGAAACAAACTCAATCCTGTATTTCCAACTTTTCATCTTCACTAAGAAAAGCAAGCTGCAATCACATATGTTGCATCAACCATTCTGTGAAATGACTAGGCAGCATGGATTGTTCTGAGAGCTTCTAGTCTTAAATTATTAAATAAATATATAATATTTTTCTAGTTTAGAGCAGGAAATTCTAGTAGTTTTGTGACAAACTTGCTTTGAATGTTATCATTACTCAAGAGTTTTCTGCATGAGGGACAATCCATTTAGATCCTGGTTTCTTTGGGCTTTTATCTTTATATGCTGTTCTTGTGCTTTGCATTTTTTAATAATATTTCAAACAATTCCAGCATTTCCATTTTAAAACATGGTAAGACTTGGTAAGATGAATGTCTGCAATTACCCTCAGTTGTTTAAATGGTTTCTTTTGTAACACAAGACATAAGAGAATTTCATATCCTCCTCTCATTTCCTTTGCAAAAGCTTCTCAGCTTTTCCATAGTGGAGAATATGTAGCCAGCTTTTCTGAAGAAATAGAACTTAATGTTTTCTAAAAAATACTCCACCTGAAAAATAAATAAATAAATAAATAGTATATATATTAATTTATTGTAGCAATAGTATATATATTAATTTATTGTAGCAAAGCATAATCAAAACATTAAATTGGGGAATACGAAAATCCCACTGGTACCTCTTTCAGGGTCAGAATAAGAAAACACTAAGCTATTTGATCAATTTTTAGGTATATTCTTCTGCTTGTACATAAAAGTTCTGCTTCCCATTCCAGCCAGCCAGCTAAGAGTGAGGATATATAGCACATTTACCTTTAAAATGCAGATACCATTTCCCAACATCCTTTAACTACTTTTGTCTCATAACAGAGGATGATGTGAACTTAGAATATATATGTAGGATACATCTATATTCCCATCTATATAGGAATATAGATGTATCCTGAAATGGAATAGCTGCACTCATTAGGAAAAAGTCAAATTGCCAACTCCTACTGGGGAGAAAAAATTTATGTGGGAAGAGGGAGAGATAGATAAAGTGAGGGCAAAGTTTAGGTGGATTTTCCTACAACTTCTGTTTCCCTTCTCACATGATCTCCTAACAAGGCTGACTCAGTGTTTCACAGCTATTGATCTAATTGGTACCATTATTTGTAATAATAATAGCAAAGCTGATTGTTTTTTAGACTGCTGGAGTTTATTTTTAATTGCTTACTTCTAAAGTATTGTGAAAGTTACACATCACTTTCTGGAAACATCTGAAATCCCAATTAAGAATTACTTGATTTTTGATATATTATGTCTATTCTAAACTGTATTTTCTCAAGAAAGCATATAAAGCCAAATTTAACAAGATCTTAAGTTATTTTTATTTCAGCTAAGACTTGTGAGTTGTTGAGTAAACATATCTCTTTGTTACAGTCAGTTACCTAAGAACTTTTGCTGAATATTTAAATTCCATCAGTTTCATTCCAGATGCTTTGTGGCTATGTTACTGAAGCTTTCTGATTTCTGAAAATAGCTTCTTAGTTGCATCTGAAAAACTTCTCTGCTGGTTTAACTGCCACCTTTTGTTGTCAGTGATATTGTAAATGTAGAATGAAAGTGCTAAAGTATAGAGAGGAGAGAACACGTATCTTTTCCCATTCTCAGAAAGTTTTTTGACATTGTGCTTACTGAGTATGCATGATGCAAGAGAAGGCATTTGGTCTCACCTGTGAAGTGGGAATGTGGCAGAGGAAAAGCTCTGCATGATCAGACCAAAAGTTGCAGCTAGCCCAATTTTCTCTCACTGAAAATGGACAATTACGATTGATTAAGAAAAGAGCTTTCTCCTGCTTTACCTTCCTGGCTTCTATTTTAGGCTCTTCTAGAGCTTTAAATCACACATGGATTTTTATGTGTAATACTCACTGCTTGATCTCTCCTCCTTGTACTACATTTACAAAAAATAAAATAAAATAAAATAAAATAAAATAAAATAAAATAAAATAAAATAAAATAAAATAAAATAAAATAAAATAAAATAAAATAAAATAAAAAAGTACATTTTCAAACTTTATTTAGACAGGACACTTCCTTAGCATGGAAGAGTTACTAAAGTCCCACTGCCTGGTAATGTCTTTTAATGACCTTGACTTTTGGAGTGATAATAAAGCAGTTTCTGACTGATCTTTTCTATTATATTGTTGATTTTTATGAATATCTGACAAATACTACATATTCACCTTTTACACAGAAAAATCCTAGTCAGCGTAGGCTTTCATCATAGAGACATTTTTACATATTTTATTAATTTTGTTACCACTTTCTGAAGTTTTAAAATGTAGAATTACAATGAACAAATATCAGCAGAGAATTGACATGCACTTCATCTGTAGCACTTTGATTTTCTAGATGAATTTAGTCTGAACTTGTCATTATTTAGAAGGGGTTCACGGTTGTTTCTTCCTCTACCACATCATAACATGCTGCTGTGCTGCAGCTCCAGAAAGCTGTGTAGGGACCTATTTTTTCACTGTTGTCTTCATTTATTATTGGTACGGTATTTACTTTTATTACATTTATTATTGGTACAGTAGACCATGGTCTACACCAAGAATGTGACAAGAACTTTTCTTGGAAGAAGAAGATTGTCCTTCCACAAAGAGTTGAAAAGAAAATGAAAGACAACACCTAAATAAAATGAAAATTAAATAGTTGTGATCAACAGAAAGAAATGTTAAAAGTCACAATTGCATTTTAACTCCTTTTTTAGTTGTATGAGCATTGTTTCAATAGAAAGGTATAGTAGTGAGCAACTGGAAGAAGACAAAAAGCTGGTTCATAGACATTATAGACACATGGGGAGGATTTGTCTTGTCTACTGGATGGTATGTAGGAAACTGCAATGGTGTTGTAGAAAAAAAAATAAAAATAAATGATATGATCTGTCTCTAAGATACGGTTAACCCAAGATATCCTCAAGGGTCAGAATAAATTACAGTCATTTGTCTTGTTTCGTTTTTTGTATGGCATCTATTTATAGCATACAGAATTATATCTTATGGTATCAGTTCAATTAATAGAAACATTTCATAAGAACACGCATTAAGGGATGTATCCTTTGTTTACTGAGAAATTGTTAAACGGATGTTAAATGGTTGCTCAACTTTAAAGCTGGGCCTGCTCTGAATGTGGATTTGGAACAGAGATGGCACTCCTGAGATAAATTGTTTTGTGAGCCTGAAGGAGAAGAAACCTGTACTGCCAAACTTACATTTGCCGGAATATTTGCCAGTTGTTAGTTTAATTGAAGGTTTGCCAGAACTCCACTCTGAATAAGAGCGTATAAATTTTGGAGACTACATCTGTATAGCTGCACATGGGATATAGAAGCACTATCATTTGTTCTTGCTCTACCAAAATGGTTTTCTCTTAAAACTAGCCTATTATTATAACAAAAATTACCCAATAGATTTAGAGTATAGAATTCCTGTTCAGTTGGGCTATCAAAGCATCTAAACAAATCAACTAAATATGGGAAAGATTTTTCAGATCTGATCTTTTTATGAGCAGATTAAAGCATGGTTTTCATTTATTTCAGTTTAAAACTGTTTCAGGATTATATCCATCTGTTCAAAAGAAAGGCTAAAATCCCAGACACCCATGAAGTCTTCAGCAAATTCTGCTGCTGCAACCTCTGACAAAGCCAACGTTTAAGGGACATACAGGATATCAGCAGGTCAACATTATCTGTAAAACCCCCCAAAAAATAAAGCTGTAAAATGCTGTATACAGAGAGATAGTATGACATGGTGAGAAATATCAACTATCACAAAGGACAAAAGTTGCTAGAGGCTTCTTCAGCTTAGACAAAACAAAGATAAAAAAAAATAAAGCAAGATAAACTGCCAATGTATGAATGGAATGGAATTGTTGATAAATGTAATGTTATCAACAAAGACTACATCTTTCAGGGTGCTACAGTAAAAATGTATCAATGAGGTATACTGCAGGCAACTTGAACTCTTTCTGTTCACATTCAAAATGATGGGACACAAACTTATACAGATTTTGAATGTGATAAGGTACTCATGCTACCATACCTTACCCCTCAGCAAGATTGCCTCAGATTTAATATCACCCTATGTGGCTTTTGAAACACACTGAATTTGTTCAATCATTTTCACAATATAGTATTTGGACATATTTTTTAATATCCTTCTCCTGAGTAAGCTGCAAAGCAAAAAGAAGAGTGACACAATTGAGTAGGCAGCGTTAGAAAGTGGAGGGCAATCAAAAGTGGAGGTAAGCAATCAAAATTTTGACCATGAGCCAGCAGTGTGCCCTCGTGGCCAAGAGGGCCAATGGGATCCTAGCATACATTAGAAGGGAGCGTGGCCATCAGGTCAAGGGTGATGATCCTCCCCCTCTACTCTGCCCTGGTCAGGCCTCACCTGCAGTACTGTGTCCAGTTCTGGGCTCCCCAGTACAAAAAAGACAGGGATCTCCTGGAAAGAGTCCAGCGGAGGGCCACAAAGACAATATGGGGCCTGGAGCATCTTCCCTACGAAGAAAGGCTGAGAGACCTGGGTCTGCTCAGCCTGGAGAAAAGAAGACTGAGAGGGGATCTCATCACTGTGTATAAATACCTGAGATGTGGGAGACAGAGGGACATGGCCAACCTCTTTTCAGTGGTTTGTGGGGATAGGACAAGGGGTAATGGCCACAAGATAGAGCACAGGAAGTTCCGCACTGACATGCGAAAGAACTTCTTCACGGTGAGGGTGACAGAGCACTGGAACAGGCTGCCCAGGCAGGTTGTGGAGTCTCCTTCTCTGGAGATATTCAAGGCCTGTCTGGACACCTACCTGAGTAGCCTGCTCTAAGGAACCTGCTTTGGCAGGTTGGACCCGGTGATCTTTCGATCAACGGGAAAGTGAAGCCTGTGAGTAGAGATAAAGACAGTTTATTAAGACAGAAAAATAATAATAACTATAATAATAATAACAATAATGATGATAATAGTACTACTACTAATAATGTGTGCGAAACAAGTGATGCACAGTGCAACTGCTCACCACTCGCTGAGCCTAACCCTGAGCAGTCTGGCTCCCCCACCCCAGCTAGCCCCTCCTATATATTGTTCAGCATGACATCAGAAGGTATGGAATACTCCTTTGGCTAGTTTGGGTCAGCTGTTCTGGGTCTGTCTCCTCCCAGCTCTTGCTGCACCCCCAGCCTGCCCATTGGCAGGACAGAGCAAGAAGCTGAAAAGTCCTTGGCTTGCTGTAAGCACTGCTCTGAAACAATTAAAACAGCAACATGTTATCAGCACTCTTCTCATCCTAAGCCAAAATATAATACCCTTCCAGCTACTAGGAAGAAACTTAACTCTGTCCCAACTGAAACCAGTACAACATGGTTGGTGTTTTTTTCCTGCTAAGCAGTAAGCCTAACTAGTATGTATGTATGAATACTATGGCTATGATTTTACAGCACATGAATGATTGGAAGTATATTATCAATAATTATACAAAATATTTACATAATATACAATAAATATAACATATAAGAGGTAAAGTACACATTATTAGTGACATATAAAATACTACGAAATAATAGTAATATAAAATAATAGTAATATAAATGCAAAAATATATGTAGTAAATTATTATATTGTGTTGTTTAAAGCTATTATATGAAGTCTTAATGAACATAAATCAGTAAATGTTATCTAATAGTTAATCTCTTCTGATCCCAAAATCAATTTCATAAATTGGAGCCATTAGTCAAACTAAAATATTTTCATTTATAAGTTCTTATTTAATTTTGAGGGAGAATCACCATATTTATATCAGAATCATAGCAATAATTTGTTTTGGATGAAGCATCTACAGTTGCTATTTTGCAAGAGGTTACCACGACTTACATGAATGGAAAAGAGAAGATCCATTCTCTGGCATCCATTACAGTAAACAGCATGTCACTTTAAAACCCCTGGAAAAGCATTTCAATTCTATTTCAGTTTTCAGTTTGGCTTTTGAAAATCTGTCAAAGGTTTGGTTGCATCTCACCTATTAGAGTAGACCAAGCCAGAGACTTTTAAAGAGTCTCAGGTGAAAGAATTCAAATAGTCCTTCAAGATGCAGTGTTAATGAATTTGCCTTTCAGAATTTTTATGTACATCCTGTACTTAGCCTAATATACAGGCAGTAATTCAAAACAGTCTGCTAAAAATGCTCTTTTGCTTAGCTGTGATTTACATTATCTTAAAGATCTTTACTTTCTATTATGTTGCAAAATAATGTCCTTCTATTAGTATTTTAAGTTCAAAATGTTTGAAAGTCTTTTTCTCTCTTGCCTTCTTATGTACATGTATTCTTTGCTATACAGTGTACACCACTAGGGCATTCCCTTATTCCTTCTTACTATATTAAATCACTGCATCCAAGTTCCTCTTTAAAACTCAAGTTATAAGAAAATACATAGGTTTAGACATGAAGACAGCAGAGGAGATGCCTAGTTAGAACTTAACTCAGTGGAGTTAGAAGTAGATCCACTTACACCTCCAAGAATAAAATATCAAGTAGTTGGAAACTTCTGTGACAAGTTAGAGAGATTATGAGGAAAAATATAGAAAAGGCAGGAAAGACAGAAAACAACAGGATCATTAGGAACATATCTGAATTCCTGTTTCCTCAGCTGGAGTAAAGAAAACTGTTTGGTCTGAGATTCCAGTTTATGAGGGATTATAGAGGCAGTTCGAAGAAATTACCTTCAGACTGAAGAACTAAGAGTTCATGTCAAAAGAATAGGCAGGCTTACAATTGTGGTGCCAATACTGGTACCTTATTTACTCTAAGTGTTTTCTTCCCATATGTTAAATTAAGAACAACTAATCCATTCTCTAGAGGTTTTCTTCTCTGTCAGACAGAGGATCAGCACAGCCATAGTTATTTTGTTCTCACTGAATCTTTCAAGCACTGTCAGGGGTTTCAATGAGACTGCTTTTGTTTGATTTACATCATAGGAGAGAAACTACATCTACCATTTGGTATGTTGTACAGTTGATATTATTGTATTGCCAGTATTTACCGAAGTTTTCCAGAAAGTGTTTCAACTGCATATTGCAGTTTTACCAATTAATTTGAAGTGTTTTATGCAAAGGTTTTATGTTGTTACAAAGTATTAAAGCGTCATATTATTCAGAGAAGTCTTTCTTTTATCTACTGACTGTGTTTATTTCACATTAGCATGAAAAATGCTATTTTTTGCAATGAGTACAAACTTCAAAAGTCTGAAAAAAAAAATCTAGACCTGTACATGTATATATTTATACATAGTGGAACACTACAAAGTTCTTCTTTTGTATGTTTCATATACTGCTACATATTTTCCCAATGAAAATTGACAAATATATATATATATTATTCCCAAGTATCAAGGTATTTTTCAATTTTTAAGACATACTATTAAAAGATTTTCTGCTATTATTTAGAATTTCATGATAGTTTTTCCTTATTTTGTGCTAAACTCTTTCTATGTCAACATAAGTGATTGACCTAACTGGTAAAATTAATAGAGATAGATAAAATAAAATAAAATAAAATAAAATAAAATAAAATAAAATAAAATAAAATAATAGTAATATGCATTTGTAGTCTCTCCTGAGGTGGGGGGAGGGGGGGAGGGGGCGGAAAGAGAGCCAACAACAACTCTTTTCCTATTTTCCTCTTCAACATTTCTCCCACAATATCATTAGACTTCTGGCCTTAGCAATGGCAGGATACAGCCCACTCTTTTTTCAGTCACCATCCCTATAGGTCTTTAAAAGATGTTTGGATTCAGAGGTTAGTGATATGGTTTAGTGGAGGACTCATTAGTGTTAGGTTAGAAGTTGGAGTCGGTGATCTTGGAGGTCTCTTGCAACCTAGATGAATCTGTGATTCTGTGATTCTGTGACAAAGCTGTATCTTGAAGTGGTCCAATGGATTCAATGGTCAATGAGTTACAAGAGCACAAAAACGTAACAAGAGGATAGCACTTTCCTTCCTTCCTTCCTTTCTTTCTTCCTTTCTTCCTTCCTTTCTTTCTTACATTGCAGGGATAGTACTAGCAACATAAGCACATGAATTAATAGCAATTGCCCCTCTAAGTGATTTCACCGTTCAGATGTATTTATTAGCAATGCAAAGACATCGTTGATGTCTTGGTTTCAATAACTATGCAGAGTTTATTGTTGTTCTTTTAGGTTATTACACATAAAAAGAACAGCAGGTTTGGTATACATACATGCAGTCCTTAACTGCACTGACATAATGTTTGAAAGCATTAAACGGAAGAGGAAAAATGTGATTTTCAGTGATTGTTATGTTATGTCTGAATTCAGGTTTCAACAATCATCCCTCAAAAATCTGCGTCAGGCTGGCGGGCGGTCACTAGTGGGGTCCCTCAAGGCTCCATTTTAGGGCCGGTACTTTTCAATATTTTTATAAACGATCTGGATGTAGGAATAGAAGGTATTTTGAGCAAGTTTGCCGATGACACCAAACTTGGAGGAGTTGTGGACTCGAATGAGGGTGGAAAGGCCTTGCAGAGGGATCTGGATAGGTTGGAGAGCTGGGCGATCGCCAACCGCATGAAGTTCAATAAGAGCAAGTGCCGGGTCCTGCACCTGGGACGGGGAAACCCTGGCTGCACGTACAGACTGGGCGATGAGACGCTGGAGAGCAGCCTAGAAGAGAGGGATCTGGGGGTCGTGGTAGACAGCAAGTTCAATATGAGCCAGCAGTGTGCCCTGGCAGCCAGGAGGGCCAACCGTGTCCTGGGGTGCATCAAGCACGGCATCGCTAGTAGGTCGAGGGAGGTGATTGTCCCGCTCTACTCTGCGCTGGTGCGGCCTCACCTTGAGTACTGTGTGCAGTTCTGGGCACCACAGTATAAAAAGGACATGAAACTGTTGGAGAGTGTCCAGAGGAGGGCTACGAAGATGGTGAAAGGCCTGGAGGGGAAGACGTACGAGGAACGGCTGAGGGCACTGGGCCTGTTCAGCCTGGAGAAGAGGAGGCTGAGGGGAGACCTCATCGCAGTCTACAACTTCCTCGTAAGGGGGTGTCGAGAGGCAGGAGACCTTTTCTCCATTAACACTAGTGACAGGACCCGCGGGAACGGGGTTAAGCTGAAGCAGGGGAAGTTTAGGCTTGACATCAGGAGGAAGTTCTTCACAGAGAGAGTGGTTGCACACTGGAACAGGCTCCCCAGGGAAGTGGTCACTGCACCGAGCCTGACTGAATTTAAGAAGAGATTGGACTGTGCGCTTAGTCACATGGTCTGAACTTTTGGGTAGACCTGTGCGGTGTCAAGAGTTGGACTTGATGATCCTTAAGGGTCCCTTCCAACTCAGGATATTCTATGATTCTATGATTCTATGAAAAATGGCTAGTGAAGACAGGCAGCTTTCATGTGTTCCAGCTAGAGCAGTGGCTGCTGGGTACTCTGTGAGCCAGCTACAGTTAGAACAAACATCCTTACTTTTTTACTCCTCACTCCACAAATCACCTACCAAAACTATATGTTTTGTTGTTGTTGTTGTTGTTGTTGTTGTTTTGTTTTGTGTGTGTGTGTGTGTGTCCCAGTATCAGAAGATACTGTAATACATATAAAAACATCAGAAGATACTGTAATACATACAAAAACATATTACAGCTGTACCAACCAGTATTAATCAGAATTTTTTGTGGCAGAAGGATCATTCTTGATTGCATAGTTTCATTTTAAAAGAGGAATTGAGTTATTTAACATTTCCCCTTGAGATCATTTTTAGAAATATTTTATAAGCACGATCATGTAGTTAAACAAAGCTAAACAGGAATTACAGGTGGAGAAGTGATTTTTGAGACAAAGACATGGTCCCAGTAAGTTAATTTAAATTTGCATGATCAACAATCAAAGATCTAGGATGAGAACCCACCTTAATTAAGCTTTTTTTTTTCTTTTCTTTTTTTTTTTTTTTTTTTAATTCCCTGCCTTGTGCACACTTATGGCCTTATTTATATAATGACAGAAAATATCATGTACTCATAACTACTCTTTACAGCAGAGCCATTGTGCAGATAACCTACTTGGGGCTTTGGATTTGCAGAGGGAAGTGTAAAATAGTAAGCTGACTATGCTAGACAAGATGGGAAATTAAGATTTAGACCCAGCACGGAGAAATGAATGAGTGGGTTGTCTATACACTCATTTACTATAGAAAGGATTTTGTTTTTCCCCTGTGGAAAACTGTATTTGCTACAGCTGACAAGAATAAGATGCAGCAGCTCAAGAAAACATTAGTGAATATTTTAGCATCAACTGCAAAAATAATATGGAAAAGTCATATTGTTAGGGAATTTTTATTGCCCCCCTTGAGAGATATTAAAAAACATGTTTTGTACTTAAATATAGAAAGTTGTAATGAACAGTGCATTGGACAGAGTCTTACTGCTGCAAGCCATTCTGCAAGGAGTCTGCAAAGATACATATCATCCAATTCATTACATTTATTTGCCCCAGCACCAGTCCTGTGAGCATCAGCCTGGAACACCATAGCCTGGCCTTGGCTTCATGTGCTAACACCGAGTGCCCTTGAACACTCCTATTTCACCGTTGCTACAAAACAAATCTGTGGCTGTTTCTTGTATCATTGTGAAAGAAAACTTCACTCCCTTACAAGAAGTCCTTCTGTCCCTGGTTTTCCCAATTCCAGCCAGTTTCACCCTTTCTGTAGTCAGGTCTTCTTGCCCTCCATACCACATCATTCCTCAGTCACACATTACCATTGCTGAGCAGTTAAAATTTGAATTTCCCTTTCAGTATCCTCTTAGTACTTTTGCTTTCCAAGATTTAAATGAATGTCTTATGGACACTTTACATTCCACCATCCCAAGTATTAGAGCTCTTATCATAGAACAGACTTCATCTTTGAGACTTTGTCATTTGCAGGATGTAACTGACTGGCATCCTCTGTGAGCCACACAGTAATGCTCTGCTGATGAGCCACCTGTACCCCATAGACTGTGCAAATTGACAGGAACATTCTGAAAGATCAATAAAGTGAGATCCCAGAAAAGCAAAAAGCCACATTCACGTTAAACTGAAGATTTTTCTCTGTAGTCTGAACCTTTACCATCTTTGAATATCTTATAAATATATGAGAATTCACCTTTCTTGGAGAAAGAAAGCTCCTTTTATAACAGAGCTATATGGCATTTTCTGTGCAGAGTAAGCAATCTTAGAATTTTTGATACATGGGATGATGTATCAAAATGATGATGGGATAACATAATGTACCCTGATGAAAAAAAGTATATATATTATAAAGAATAATGAATGCTTAAAAGGAGACGAGAGGGGATGGGAGGGGAAGAATATTTAATTAAGCTGTTTTTTAAGTTTGCTTACGTTGAAGATAACTGTTTCATCTCTTATGATCTAGTTAGCCTTTCCTTCTATCTATATAGGTCAGTCTAGAAAATGATGGAGAAAAAAATGAAAAAAAAAAAAAAAAAAAAGTGAATTCTGATTGTAGAAAAAGTTTAATGGTGATAATAGGGTAGCTTAAATAAATATTTTTTGCTTTAACCTACCCTTCCCACCATAATTCAACTCCTGCATTGTAATGGAGATTTCCCACTGATCCAGCTCCATTAAATAAAATCACTCGAGCTTTTCAGATCAGAGAGGAAACATATCTTCACTTATATGCCTCCAAGTGATGTGGCAAAGCCTTTTACTTCCCTCTCTTTTCTCTCTTTTCGCTGCTTTCTCATTTGAGGTATCATATATCCCATGGCAGTCATATACACAGTTCTGTAAGTCTACAGTTTTCAGTTTTATTTGGCGGCTATTCACAGGCTGGTTTTACTCCTTTTTTTGCCTGACTATGATTCCTGCAGAGTAGCAATCAGAATCTGGGCTGTAATTTCTCAGCCACCTGAAGCTGCCTAGGTGAATGGAAGAAAAACAACACTACTAGACAGAACGGAGTATTATAAATGCTTTTGATTCAAGAAGAATTTGGTGCATGGAATCAAGTATATGAGTTCAGGAAACTTAAACAATATACATCTGGGTTCATAGGGGTTGGTTTGAGGGTCAGCTATCTTCAAGACGTCTTGTTTAAGAGTACCTGAATGCAACACCAATTCATCAGAGATAAGGTTAGAATGATGCTATATAAAATGTTTATACTTCCATTACAAATGCTGGTGATATCAAGATCTATCAAATTATTGTCTGGGTTTTTTCAGTGTTTATTCACTGGTGCAGTGAACCTGTTTTCTTTTTCTTTGTATTTTGATCTTATGTTTGTTTTTGACAGTAGTTTACCCTCCTGCACACAATAAGGAAACAAGAAAGCTTAACAACCCACCCACCTAACACGCCTAGTGACTAGTCTGTCTAGGATCTATGTGTAAATGAGAGAAAGAGAACTATCTAGCAAATGAATTGGGATACACAACTTTGTCCCCTATCTGAATTTATTCCCTGGAGGAATATTTACACCTTTTCAGATATATATGCACACTACCCTCCAATCTCAAAGTTGGGTGCTAGGTGGTATGAAAGTCCACCATGATCTAAAGCAATGCATGAAGAGGTGATCTGCATTCTTAATTCCATATTTCAATTCTAAAACTGTATTTTCTGATTTTTGATTAGTGACTTTCCAGGTTTAAGGGGGGATGTTGTATGTGGGAGGTTTTTACAGCAAAGTACAAACCAAGTGCTATGACCTGATGGATAAATAATGCTGTTAGGTCCACCTGTATACAAAGACTCAGTAGCATTACCTCCATGTTCAATTTAGCACAAAATCTCCAGTAACAAACCTCACATTTCTGTTTGTAATATCTAAAGAATCAATTCTAAATGCACTTAATCTGTTTCTGTGAGGTCTCCACTCACCCACAGACATTTAACCAATCATTACTGAAGCTGCTTCTAATGCTCTAAATGCCTGATGAGCTTCAGGCCATGGCTATTTAATTATTGAAGAAGTGTTTTAAGAAGTGACAGAGAAACATTGCCTTCTTCCTTGATGTATTACACTCTTACTGTGGCCTGATCCAGAAAACAAGGAGGTCTGTATAAGTATTTACACAAACCAGGGCAAATCATTATTCAGGCTCAGCGCTGTTTTTTTTTGTTTGGTTGGTTGGTAGGTTGTTTTTTTTTTTTGTTTTGTTTTGTTTTGTTTTAAACAGTCTCCTTCTCTTGCTTTTGCCCTCATAGTTTTCTATCTACACTTGCAGCCTGATCTGATTCTACTGAATAATTGATTGTATGGTATCATATCATTCCAAGTGCATCCTCATTTCCCACTTCTTTTTTATATACAGTTTTTGTTGCTGTTTACTTTTTAAACTGTTAAAAGTTTTTTGCTTGCTTGTTTTCCCTATTGCCTTTAGTACTAATCAAAGAGTACTGAGTGTACTGTTCAGGGCTGTTGGGGATAGGAGAAAGAAGAGAGAAAAAAAAAGGGTGGGGGGTGGGGAGAAGGAGTAATGAATTTTAATTCTCTGGCTCCTGTAAAGTTTTGCTTCTAGTGCTCACATTTCATGCTTTACAGGTGAATGTATTTTATTCCCATGATCTCTACAAGTCTGTTCACACACACTGAAGATCACTCTCCAGAGTACGGCCCTTCCAAGCCAGTATGTAAACAACTCTTTCATAAATTAGGGGTCTTCTCAGCCTAATTGCTTCTCTTGTACATGTTTTGAGGAGTTAATGGAAGAAAGTGCTACTCCATCTCTGCTCACAGATTATAAAATGTGTTTTGCTGTTATCAACAACAGGTGAAGAAAACTGCACTATTGTGGATCAGGTCAATTACTTCTACATGTAGTCTTATCACGTGGTAATCACTGCAGTGCCTGAATGCCTCTGGCAGTACATTAAGCAGCACAAAAGGTCTGTCACATTTCGTCCACTCAGCTTCAGGAGTCTGTTAAGTGAACTGTTGCATAATAGGCAAAAGTATAGCCTATAGTTGGGTTTCTTTGTGTGTGTGTCTTTAATATAGCTATCTTTAAAATTAAGTTTTATAATTTCCTGGAACCTCCTGCTAGATCAGTCAGTCTAAATTTCATCTACTGCAGGTTGTCTCTCTCCTTGAAGAGCTCCATTATGTCAGTCAAGCAAAACTACTGGGGACAGTTTTCATCTAGTTTTTCTAGATAACATCAGGTCAGGCTACGGAGAATTTGGATGAAGATTGTTTATAGCGGTAATATTCTATAGAAAATCCATTCAGAGAATATAAAGATTGCAGTGTTCAAGGAAACAAGACTGTGTTGTGCTTCACTTTTTGTAGAATACAGAATATAGAATTTCACGTGAGCGTCCGTTTTACACATTTACCAGCAGGAGTTCAGAACAAGGCTAGCGGCAAATAAGCAAGTTCATAGAGATTTTAATTTCTGTTATTTGCTTTTTATATCTGTAAAGGAACATGAAATATTTCTTCAGAAATATGTCACTGTGCTCAAGCGACTCTCTTATGCATATCTAATGGAGAATAGTCCAAGTGATAAGTTAGTAAATGTGTCACAAGCTGATGTTTGCAGTTCCAGCTAGGCTCCATATGCACATTTAGGTGTCTAAATACACTTTGTAATCTAGCCCTCAGCTATCTAGGCATTCAAAAGTGAGACTCAGAATTTCGTGTCAGTTGCACGGTTTTGTATAAACTACCTTAAATATATTAAAATGTTTTTCCTATAAACACTTGTGGAAGTGCATAGCTGATATTTATTTATTTAAACTTTCTGACATTATGTCTCTATAAATATTTTAAAATATACTAAAAGAATACTGAATTTAATTTAAATGTAATTATTTGATAAAAGTTCTGTATATTCATTACACAGAAAGAATATGTAGTTTCATTGGTAATTACTGTCACTTTCTGTAATTCATATCTGGCATGTGTTTAAAATATTTTTTTTATATCATAATTTTTTGTTGTGTCTGCTAATTAGGACAAGCATGAATGCTATTTACTCATTGAAATTAAGAAAAAATAATATAGTCACCTATTACCCCTTATCATCATTTCATAATTGTAATGGTGTTACAAGATGAACACTTTTTTTTTTTTCTGTTAAAGAGATCAGATTTTCCTGCTTTGTGCAAAACAATTGGATACACAGGTATGACACACATAAGCTTTTCTATAAATTGCAGGATCCCGAAAGATTGCTGTTAGAAACTTGTAGATGCAACTTATGTGAATTTATCCAAGGGCAAAGTGGTCACCATGAGCTATCTGAAATGTTTATGTGTAATACCTTACTACTGCTTTTGAAGGTGAAATGCACATGCAGACCAAAAGACACAGTAGAGTCTGTGACTGTTGAGCTTAGTAGTGTCTTAAATTGGAATCATAATTTTTCATCCATAATAGCATAAAATATTACAATGCTTCCTTTGTTTCACAAAATTCTTCGCCTTCACAAGAGGTGATTGATAAATACCAATTACTAATATTATGTATATTTAATAGTCTTGTAAATTTTAATTTTATAAAGAAAGGTAAAAGTTAAAAAGGAATAACACAAAATATTTTACTCACAGCAAATAATTTACTTGAAGCCAGGAAACAAACAAAAACACAACAAATAATTAAGCCTGTTACAAAGCCTAAGAAATAAAGGACTTACAATCTGCATCAGAAAATACTCCCAGAAAACAAAGAAGCAAATTAAAATTGAATTTTTATCCTTCAAAATATTCTCAAGAATCTATGTAACCCATCAAGTTTCTGAGATGTAAGTGAATTGCATAGTGAAAAGCACAACTGAATTCTGTGACACAGAAACACAGGTACTCTAGCAGTAGATCTAGAGATACCTTTTTAAAGGTTTATATGCTGGTATTTATCCTTCTGAAGCTTCTTCATCACAAGGTTTCCCTTACGCACATTTTTTTTTTTTTTTATTTGATCCTATTTGTTATTTTCCTATTACTGCATTAATGTAAAGCTGGTCATTTGATGCAGTTCCATCTGTTAAGTATTTCACAATAAGATTTTCATGTTAATTATGTCTTTGCACCCATCCATATAACTATGACTGGAATCCAGCACATGAGTTCCTTTTATCGCTTTATCTTCTCAGTTAGAACCAGGAGTTGCAAGGCCAGGAGAGGAACCCACCACATACATACAAATAGCAATGGGAATGTCATCGCTGTCACCTCCAACATTTCTCCAAAGGAGGACTGTACTCCTCAACAGAAGGCTGTAGTCAAGCAGAAAGCAAGGTCAGGAGGAAAGGCAGCATAAAACTCCACTGGCAGCCAGCATGATGGTTTTGTTTAGAGCTCAGTTTGAGTCCAATCTTTTGTATGAGAGCTTAGTAAAAGCTGAAACATTTGAGTGGAATGTTGTTGTTCTAGGTGACTAAGTAACTTCCAGCATTTAAACTCAGACAGCTGAAGTTCCTCTCTTAACTGGGTCTCAGTAGTTTCCAGTCTGATAAAGCTGTGACAACTGGGTGAGGCTAAATCTTGAGCTGCACCACTGTTCATCATTAGCAAATCTACCCATTCATTTTGTTTATTATGGACTACGGGTTATGAGTTAATATATTTTGGGATGTCCTCTGTCTGGAAGTAAATGTTATTCTTTGCATACAAAATCAGGTATTACTGAGCAGATGTAATAAAAATATTTAAACAGATACCTGAATTGCAGGTATGGATCTTCCAACATTCTATATTTATTGCACATCTTTTCTGTAGATAGTTTTGCTTATTTATCTTGTAAAAATGTGCATTTTGAATTTTTATAACATAACTTACCTATTCCATTTCCAAATCTGTCATCTTTGGAATATCTCTGGAAAGTTATGACACTAATTATAAAGAAACCATTGAGTTATTCCAGCTTGAAAAACAATGGAATTTACAAAGAGGTCCACACTCCAGAAGGTGGGGTTCTTAGGAGCTGACATATAACATCAATGTAGACAGAACCTTGGTATACAATATTCTGCATGTACATATGTGCATGCATGTCTTCAGTAAGATAATGTACAAAAAATAAAGCCTATAAACATAATGTAAGACACAAAAGTTGGAACAATTTTTAATGATGGAAATAAAGAAAGCATGGGAGACAAGAGCTTTATTTGTTCAGTGGTGTCCTAATAATTTTTTTTATTATTATTTTTTAAGCAAAGAAATATAGCACAGAAAGAAAAAATAAGCCACAGAAAGAGAAGAAAGAATGAAAGTAATGAGCATGAATTCTCCTGCACTTTCTAAATACCTTATGTTCTGAGGTTTTTGCATTGGTTCTTATGTTTTTTAAATCAAAACAAAAATGAAAAACGTTGCTGCAAGTACACTATAACCCTAATATAACTTCTGTACAGAAAACCTGAGAAGAAAATTCTCGTATACTGTATGTTTCTTCATATGAAAAATATCATTCAGGTAAATATCTTCTGTGGAACATCGGACTTTGGATCTTTCTGTTAGCAAGATAGGAACAGAGAAGACTAGAATGAGACTGTTGCATATTATTAACCTGTAAAGACAAAAATCCAGGGATATTCATTGTCAGATTTCTGAAAGTTCAGACAGTTCAGGCGGCTATAGTCAATTCTACCAGGCAACTTGAAGAAAGTATCACACCTACTTCTTATCCTAGCCCTTTGAGTTGTTCTGGATCTTTAAAACACTATGAAAGAGTAAGCCACTATGTACCCTGGCAATATGTTCAGAAATTTGTTTTAAGTAAAAAGGAAGCATATCTTGAATACAGAGCCATGAATTTTATAGTGATACTAGTGATATTACTATGGGTGATTCCAATGTAGGTTTATATTAGTTAAAATGATGCCCACACAACATAACAATAATTGGAACTGCTCAATTGAAACAAAAAGGGCAGTAGTATCACCAAAAAAACATGCAGTTCTATGTCTGAGCTTTTTTCTCACTGTCATGGGCACACATTGTTTCCTGGTCCCTGCCTGTGTCACTTAGGCAAGTGCAGGGGAATGTTAGCTGTGGTGATCTGTTAACTCAGTATTCATGGTGTTACCTTCTCCAGGTCCTTCTCATTTTTTGCATTTGCTTGAGGCTTTAAATGCTGACATTAATAAATATGCTTCTTTTCTGTTTGTCTGCTGTTCTATACTTTTAGAATGGTTTTCTTATCATTGTTTGATGGATCTTTGATATATATGGTACAGTGTAGTACTACTGTTAGTGGTGAACATTAAATCAAACAATTAAGCATTAGTAAAATTATATATATATAATTATATAAATAGTTACAATTTAGTAAAACAAGTTTGAACAACTCCAAAGATTAATAGCAGTGAGCAAGGCCTGCAATTTAACAACAATCTCCATTTGTTTTTGCTAGTAGACTGTAGCCACATAATTGCTTCATAGCTAGTGCAACACACAATTTAAAATGTTGGGCTATACTAAGACCCTGCTGGAAGAACCCAAATGGAAGAAAAAAGGTTGTTCAGTGTGTTCATGACAAAGGGGAAGTGCAATGTCTGGGGTCTACTTTCCATGTCAATACTGCTAGAAATTCCCAGAATGGAGTAACAGTAGCAGCTTAAACCAACTTAAAATTCTCAATTTTCCTTGAATGTATTTGGCCCTTTCCCATGAGAGTGTAAATAAATACAAAGGGGAGAGGAGGGTACTTTCAATTCACTTAGGAGAGTATTACTGTTACATTAGTAATACTTGGCATTCTGCCCTCAAATTTAAGAACAACTCATTGAAAATATGTAAAGAAACCAGGAGTTTTGCATTGTCTTTGGTGGAAAGTAACCTTAGGGAGTAAATATTAGTGCTCTGGAAAGCTTCTGCAAGTATTTCACTTGGGGGTGATATATTTTATCCTGATTTGTACTCCAGCAATAATACTATCAAACAAACAAATTTTTGAAAAGGCCACCACCATCTGGTGATTAATATTGGTTTGCAACACAGTGATATTTCTTGTCAAGTGAACCTTTTCTGAATCAATATCAGTTTAGAAGTCCCATCTATTATAAGTAACAACCTTTTACTAATTCAGTGTTTTCATTCCCTTGAGTTTGTTGCAACTTTATTTACCATTTCAGCAAACCTGCTCTGACATTCCTAACATCCTAACTAGTGCATGCATAATTAACCATAAGCAAACAGTGTCAGGAAAATTAATAATGACAGTCAAAGCAATAAGGCTATTTTCTCATCTCTGTTGCCCATACACATTCAGAAAGCATTCTTAAACTTTAACATAGTATAGTACCTGACGATATCATAAAATTAGATGTATTTCCAAGACAAAACAGTACTGAAGAGGCTTAATGGAAAATGTGTCTATGCCTTGGGTTTATCTATACTATAGCTGTATATAGATATATATGTATTATATCTATGTTGCAGCTCTGAAATAATTTAAAATTGAGTTTTCTAAATGTGTCTTTTCTCTACCTTTCTGCCTCTGAGATAGGAAGCAGCCATTATGAATACACACAGTTTTAATTTATTCCCAGAAATTTTGAAGGTTTATGGAATGTGTACAATTTATATACATTTTGTATGTGTTTATATATATATTGAAGGCAGTATCTTTAGCTTGAAAAGAAGTAAAAGGATAGAAGACAAAATGAAGAAAAGACAGATTCCCCAAAATCTTAATCTGCTACCTAACTGGTTTGAGCATTGGTAAGACGTTTATAATCCAAACCAGGTTGCTAACACCAGTTAATGTGACACAAAGCTGTTTTTTTTGGAAAAGAGTTCAGTGGAATACAAGATGACAGGCCACTGATGAGCCACAAGGAAGCAGGCCTCCAGGACAGATCTTTGAGCAAGTTCAGCGGAGGCAGATAATTTATAACTGGATTAGCTTACTTCAGTCCTTCATGGGTCAGAAGCTAAAATCAGACACTATTTACACTGAAAGGGGGAAAAAAAAAAAAAGTATAAAAATATAATGAATCAGCTACCACCTGAGCTTGGATGATTATCCTTTAGAAGCCTTTTCAGTTATTTTCACATTAAAATGAGCTCCTAAGGGTGGAATTGCATTGGCAATACCAGCAGTTTAGAAACCAGCTACCTCTGTTCTTGTATCCCACAGGTTCAGGTCACACAACAGTTAATAAGACTAACAGGGGCATGGTCTCATAGATTTGAACTATAATTTCTAGTGGATATATGTAAGTCAGTGGGTTTGTTTATACTTTATTAAGATCATTGATATACAGCAAAGTTGTTAAGTTAGTTCATTTCTTGAACAGTGTAGTCCTAGGGAAGAAAAGAAAACAGGTAGAGTCATAATTTTAAAATTTCAGAATTGAGTTGCATTGAGTACAAAACACAATCTTTGTGTTCAAAGATGGTGAAGGGTCCAGAGGGGAAGATGTATGAGAGATGGCTGAAATATGTAAGAATATATCTCCATCCGTTATCCACAACTTTGTTCAGCACTCCAGGAATGCTCCTCCTGAGCTTTTTCATGAATTTGGATGGAGATGTTTCATATTACCATGTAGCAGTCAGTCAAGAGCATTGCTATAGAAAATTTTTTAATTAGATATTCTGCTTCTTTTCACTGATACCATATTTTCCACTAAGTTTCAAAAAAATTATTTGCTTCTGTCATCAGGATTATTTTCTATTCTGGAAATTTCACAGGATTTATATTATCAATACTTTAGTCCATTGAAGAAGAATTTGCATCAGGTAGATATCACACACTTCAACCAATGTTATAAGCAAGTGTTTTTAAATAGTATTCTTAAATTACTATGAAATGATTTTCATCTTTTGAAGCCAGATTTTCATTTTTTGAAACATATAGAAGCCACAAGCTGTAGATGGAAAATAAGTAGAAAATGAGAGGTTTTTCTTATTCTCCATAGTGTATAGGAAATGTTCATTATGCAATGAACCCTTCAATATTAGCCAGCCACCTAAGAGGCTGAATGAATTAACTGTTCAACCATGAGGAAAATGAAAGACAGCTATCTACCTGTACGTGTTCCCCTTCCACTCTTCCTCTACATTTGAAATTACTACTTCTAGTGTGAAAAGCCTATGTGATAAAGATGATCATTCTCTTGGTGTCTTCAGTCAAATCATGCTTTCACACACGTGATATTCATGCCAGTGTTGATCATGATTTCTACCTAATTAATTTGGTACTATCCATTCATCTGCAAAAACCCTGTTCCCATTTGTCATCATGATATTTTTAATGACAGGTTTTGAGCTGAGCAGGAGTACCTGATGATTATGACCTGCATGATGACTATAGTTTCCTGAAAAGGGAATGATTTCAATCCAAAGGTGGTGGTGGGAGGGAAATCTTAGAGCTAGATGGGAAAATAATCATTTTCTATATGTATATTATTTACTGTCTGCCTGCCCCGTTCATAGAATTAGACTGCATATCCTTACCCCAGTTCTGTAGGCCACCATCAGGATGTGGATCTTTACTTCTACCTAATGCTCCCATGGTTGCTGAAACTGGTAAAATTCAAGGAAGGGTTAGCAGGATTTTGCTGGGGTTTTGCTCTCCTGATGGGGCTTTCATTTGATTCATTTATGCTTGTTTTGCATAACATTGTGCAAAATAGTGCTTGCATATTATTTAGCTCATCTTTAGATGAGTATATAGAAATTAATAGGATTACTAGGATTTATAGAGCCTCAATCCCCGCGGGAACGGGGTTAAGCTGAGGCAGGGGAAATTTAGGCTTGACATAAGGAGGGGGTTCTTCACAGAGAGGGTGGTTGCACACTGGAACAGGCTCCCCAGGGAAGTGGTCACTGCACCGAGCCTGTCTGAATTTAAGAAGAGATTGGACTGTGCACTTAGTCACATGGTCTGAACTTTTGGGTAGACCTGTGCGGTGTCAAGAGTTGGACTTGATGATCCTTAAGGGTCCCTTCCAACTCAGGATATTCTATGATTCTATGAATCCAGAGTCTAGCTGTCAGACGGTTTTGCTTTAATACGTCACTAAAGCTGAAAATAATTGCATGCTTTCTGATTTTTTTTTTCTGTAATACCAAATGAAAAAACAACCATCATCACCAGCAGAAAAAAAGACATTGCTAATGAAATTTGTTTTAAAAAAAAAAAAAAAAATCAATGAGGTACAAAAATGATGTTACTCACAAGAACTCCTTTGCTTGCAGTCCAATTCTATAATATTCAAATTAACTAGGCACTGCTATGTAAAGTACTTCAAGAGACAAAGTCAACACATATTAATCTTATGGGACACGTGGTTACCCATGCATTACAGTTTACTAAATATAAAAAATAAATTTATGTAAAACATCTAAATCTCTTTTAAAAAAAATGTCATTATACATTCATCCATGATTAACTGCACAAAAATGTATTTTTTGAATCTATCACATAACATGACTTTTTTGTTGTTGTTTTTCAGTATTCAAGGTGAATTGCCTACCTGTATGCATAATTCAGTCCTCTGATAATAATCTGTTTTATCAGAAGTATGAATGCTTTTATGGAAGAGCTCTGTGCTATCTGTTTTGACAATGTGTTTCTAAATATTTTTGTTTGTTTGTTTGTTTTTGTTCTTTTGGGTGCGAACAACACAGTGATGCTGGAACTAGATTGCTCAAGTGTCTGCTGATGTTCAGTCAAGAAGTTCATAATTTTCTGAAGTTATACCACTTCCCTTAAACTGAGATACAAGTATAGCACTAGTACTTTTGATAGATTTCTGATTGCAAAAAGAATTTATACAGATGCTTAAACTCATATGGGAAGGCACCCTGTAGTAGCATACTACATTCTTTTTTTACATACTTCATTCTTTTTTTTAACAACAAAGTACAGAAACAGATTAACAAAATCAGTCATACTCCAGGAATAAACCTGACAATAAACAAAAGCTTCAGAAATAGTTATTGATTTTAGAACTCATTGAATTACAGAATTAATAATTATAAAATTAAATATTTGACTTTAGCAGCTAGTTTGCTAACTGTCTTGAACTTACCTTGGGAAAAAAAAAAAAAAAAAAAAAAGAACAGCTTTCAATTGTAATTGATTTTGAAGTCTGAATAATCTTCTATAATTTGTCTTGGGATCAGTCATGGTTAAAATTTTCACTAATGTCTGCCTAAATTTTGTCTCCTGTATTCAGTCTTTGTGGAAGTATTGACTGTGTAGAGATCAACAGTTCTGAACTTCCTCTCTATTTTTTATAAAGGAAGCTGGTACCGCAGATATAAAGTTGTCTTTTCTGGGTAATGGATATAAGGGCAGAGACTGGCTCAGAGTGTTGTAAAAATATGGAAGAAAAACAACAGATAGCAGAGTCATTACTGAAATAAAATCAGAGTGAGCAATGCTGGAACATGTATCGTACTCTTCTGATGATGTACCTTCCAAAATACCTTGCATTTCAACCCTCGTCTTACTAAAATTCAATGATGAAGCCCTGTTATACTAATTCAGTGCCCTGCTGATATCTTTTCACATTTAAATGTCTCCTTCTAAAATTTTTAAATTTCATTAAAATCAGCACTTTCCTTTTAGCATGCTCTAAATGTACTATAATGTAATATTGTAAACTCAACATTAATACATATACTATAAGCTTACATATGTATTCATTTAATTTCAACCTAACAGGTGAAATCTAAGGGGAAAAAAAAAAAAAGTCATACTCTGCCACTGTAACTGTACAGTGGGTTACAAGGCCATGCTCAAGATACCAGCATACAAATGGCACAACATAACATAAAATGATATGTCATAGTTTATTACTGGCTCACTGACTCAGAGAAAGGGAAAGAGAGGGTATTAACTAAAAACAGTGATGCCTCAAAGAGGGGAGAAATGAAGGAAAATAAATAAATAAGTAAATAAACAGATTATGTCCGGAAGTGACATAACATTGAAATGTATCCCTTCTGTCTCTAAAGAGAAAATGTGGTCTTTGACAAAGACACTCCATTAACTGGTATGACCTGATTAGGCTTATAAACGCTGCTGACTGTATTATTAAAACAAATGGGAGGCAGAGAAACAGTGATGGGCTGTATAGTCAAACTGAACCCACCTGGGTGGGTACTCTAGTTTAATTCTTTTTCCACTGAATGAATAAACCACATAACAAAGTTCAAGAAAGTCAGCTGAGATGTAATTATAGTTCAGGATGAAAAGATAGGAGTAGGTTGGCTGAGGAATAATGAACACTCTTTCACCAGAGGAATTATAAACAAATGTAATCTTTCTTCATAAAGCATTTAATTCTCTTCCCTGTCTCAGGTCATTTAACACATACTTACATGGCAAAATGAAGAAGTAATTTTTTTAAATTACAGATTTTATAATTTAAAGTGTGTGTCAAAACAGTTACTGAGTTTATTACATATGTCCCAATACATGATAAACAATTTCTGATTTCAAAAAAGCAACATAAATCAGTGGAAGAAAACACAATCTATCTTCATATCTCTGTGATATGAAAGAAAATTATAATCACAAAGTAGAAAAAAATGTAACTGCTAATTTTTTTAATTGATAATGCCAAAATTAAAAACAAATACACTAAACATCATGTAAATGCTACATAAATTCTAATAAAAATTGACTTTGTTTTTTTCTGTAAACACAGAAACTTATAAACCAGCCAAACAATAAATAAATAAAGGCAAAAAAAGTTGTTAATTTATTCATCAAAAGTAAGTCAACCATAGTGGATATAGACCATACTCTCACCCTGTGGCAGCTGGTTTACTTGAATGTTTGTGTGTTTTTGCCTTCTGCTTTATGCAACTAGATAATTATGAAATAGATCTCATACTTGATACAAGACCAATGTAGTGAATATTGTATATGCTTAATTAAAGATAAATGCAGCTGAAATTTTTGAAGGTTATCTCCTGCATATGTATATGATGCAGAATAGAAAGACAAGTAGAAATGAAAGTTTTGTGGAAATAAAATGTTTAAATAGACTGATGTTGGCTTTTTTTGTTTGTTTTTGTCATCCAGCATTTCAAATGCAGACACTTTTAAGGCCAGACACTAAATCTCTATTTGTATAGATAACATTCAAATTATAGGCATGATAAAGAGAGTAATTGCATATGAAAACAAAATACACAATAACTACACTAATTAGATAAGAGATGAGATCCTATCATTCCCCATGGAATGATATTTTAAGGGGAACTCTAGACACATCAAGATGTGCCTAGAGCTGAGATTAGGGCTCAATAAATATACTTTTGCCAAGGACACAATGTAGAAAATGCTATTAGGTGTATAAATATGCATCAGATTTGATGGCATGCATATTCTTAAGTAGGAGTACTATTTCACTCCTTCACACATAAAAGTAATTTCTTTCTAGGCATGTGAATGGCATGAATGAAACCAGACTTCTGGAGGCAGAAACAATGTCGGTTATTCTGTAAAGACATACATGTATTTTCCCTGTGCAACTGAAATGGATATATTTCTGATCTAGATCAAAGTGGACAGTTACATCTGCATACTACAACAGATGGTGGAAACACAAGTTTGGTTTCTCAAAAGAACTAATTAACTGTGTACTACTACAGTTATTATGCTTCTGGTTCTAGTATAGTTTGACTAGTATTATATGGGGGCGGGGGGGTAGGGAAGGGTTTTGCAACATATTCCTTGCACCAAGTAGATTTAAAATGTTACACTTGCTATTCTGTAGGGAACAGTTCTCAAGGGAACTTTATTTAGGCAAAATGACAGGAAAAGGAGCAAATATGGACAGAATATGAAAAAAAAAAAAAAAAAAGGAAAGGTGTGGAGAGACAGAAAAGAAAAAAATATGAGTGAACAACGAATATCAGAGAAGACAAAAATCTAGCAGGAAGGGAAGGTGTCTGGAAACCTGTAGGGAATCTAAACTTCCTGAGCTTTTGGGCCATGATGGACTATGTCTTGCAGAGCTTTGCTCATCACCTTTGCAACAGAGAAGGAAAAACTGCAAACTTGGCTTAGTGGTACGAGATTATAAAGTATGGAACAATGTGTGAATAGAGGAAGTAATGGTGTCCTGGACATGGACCGTCTACAATGTAGAGTAACAAGAAGTAAAGGTAGTAAATTGGTCCACTTCACACTTTAGGCACAAGCAAACATGCATTAACGTGCCACATACTGGGAAGAAAAAGAAAAGAAAAAAGAATAATCTGATACAGAAATATAATAAAAGTTCTAATACAAAAACCAAATCTGTATATCTTGACACATTCTCAAAATTGTTATTTAAATGGTTCAGCCTTGGATCAGTTGCATGAATTACATGACTGCATTCTTATTTCAACAAACCTCTGTTTCTCAGGTAGCATAGGCAAAGAAACAAGAGTCTAGTCTAGAGTGAAAAAGTTTCAGAAAAAAAAAAAAAGAAAAGAAAAGAAAAGAAAAAAAGGTTTTAAAGAAATTATATCAAAAACACAGATTCAAAATCCCCATTTTGGAAGAAAGATGGGAGTTTTAATGAGGGACCAATTTTCCTGTGTCATAAGCTGAT
This sequence comes from Anas platyrhynchos, assembly GCF_047663525.1. NCBI lineage: Eukaryota > Metazoa > Chordata > Aves > Anseriformes > Anatidae > Anas > Anas platyrhynchos. Next base: position 86,826,781 of record NC_092588.1, on the reverse strand, counting down.
GAATACAGATGACAGAAAAAGTGGGTTGAGCTCTGCTAGGAATAAATTCTGAAGTATAGCATAAGAAAGGAAAGTAACATCTTAATTTCCCTCATTCACCAGAAAATCCAGTAGAAAATTCACTGACTACTGTTAGGACAAAACTCTTCCATGTCTAACTGTTCTTCTACCCATTAGTTACTATTTTAAAAGATAATAGAGGATATATGGCAGAAATCTAGAAATATTTTGCATGTGTTTGAAAGAAAAACTCAAGATAATGTGTAACATTCAGCTGAGCTCCAACCCTCAGAAGAAATTTAAAGCAAATAATCTTACAAAATATTTGTAGATATAGTGAAAATAAGAAAATGTTGAGTATCAGCCAACATTGATTTTCTGAGGATATTTCTTTGTCTAATCAAATTTCCATTTTCAGCAATTCATTCCCTCTAATGAACAAGGAATAGGAGTCACATATGTAAACATGAGTAAAACCTTGTATACTATTTTATGTGGAATTCCAAGGCAAATTGGAGGAATATAGTCTGGATGAAACCTCAGTGAAATGTATGCAGAATTAGTCATTGAGACTGTGTTTGATGACAAGGAGCAGATCACAATCAAAATGGAAGAAATCTGTCAAGCACTTTTCATCCAGAGTTGGTCCACAGTCTTGTATTATTCTTTATTTTCAAGCTCAATAATGATGGAATAGCAGGTAAACTTAAAAAGCATACAAACTACATCTATCTGGGAGATTTTGCAAGCTGTGTTGGACAGTATTCATTTTATTTGGTTTACATTGTTTTCCTATGCTCAGCATAGCACTGTGCTTTCAATGTCATCAATCAACAATTTATATGCTGTCATACGATGCCCAGCAATCTGCAGACCCTAAGTCCTCTTTTTCCCCTGTGCTTTGTTCATTGAATGTTTTTTCCTGGTGAGCACCATACAGATAACCTGCCATTCTAGTTCTGCCTTCAGGAGGGAGTGATGACACACTGCAAATCACCGTATGCACCTTCGCTACATTAAATAGCTTGTCTGTTTTGTTTGTTTGCCTTTTTTTTTTTTCTCTTATTTTTTCCTTAAGAGCCTTTAATATGGATTGTCCTTTAACTGAAATCCAGGCTCATTCAACATTCCTTTTCACAGGCATTCCTGTATTAAAAAAAAAAATTAATAATAAGTCAAGTACTAGCACATAAGTATGAAAATATATTGAAGTATTAATATGTAAATGGGAATTCAAAGGAAAAAGAAACACTGAATCCTTTTAAGGGACATCAGCATTCATTCTGATTGTTTTTAGTATCCAGTAAGTGAGGAAATTGGGTAATTGCCAACAACACATAGCAAAATAAAGAAACAAACAACAACAACAAAAAAAAAGATGACCTGCTAATAAACTCTAAATCCCGAAATCAATGCCAGGCAAACGGTCACTGTCTAATCAAGCAAACTAAAGGATTTTAAAGCTTTCACCTACTTTCAAAGGCATAAGAGGCCAGCAAGTGCACAGAAACATGCGGTTTCAACTCTGTTGGCATAACAAAACACTGCTTGTGTCTTTAGCTAACACATTAGTGAAAAAGCAAGGAAATTAAGTTTCAGCACAGAAGCATGATTGAAACAGCTGTAACTTTTCATGTGTACTGTCTGTCTCACTTATGTACAACTAGTTCATAAAACCAAAGATGGATATAGAAGGACAGTTAATTAAAAAAAAAAAAAAAAAAAAAAAAGCTCTCTGCAAATCAGTATATTTAATTATTTTTCAGCATAAATTGACCTATCTTTACTCTTTGCATCAGTAGATTTACAAAAATGGCTGTTTTCCAGAATCTGAGATATAACTTTTGTTAGAAAAATTGTCTAAGGAATCAAGTAAGTTTTGAATTTCTGAAACAGGTTAATTCATTTTTTTTAGAACACAAATAGATGCAAAATCAAGGCAATACATTCTAATCTACTTTTACCTTTAAGCCCATTTTATTTTCTGAAGTCTTTTTGAACAGAGATGGACAAAATAGCAAAGTGCAGTTAAAGTCACACAAAACTAATTACAGTGTCAAAGTATCAGTTCCAAATAAATTTACTGTCATTCAAACAGTAGGTGTACCCTTACTGCAGTCAACTTATGAGTATTATATAGGTATGGTACTTGAATGCTTAAGCAGTAAATTATTTTAGTTTTTCTAACTGTGTACACTTAGTTGTCCTAAAGTCTTGCTATTGAACTGAGTTAGAAACCTATTTTCACAGAGGCTGTTCATACATAAAGAATGAGAAAGAACAGAGTACAAGCACCTTCATTAAAATGTCAAACTGATGTGAAATGAATGTGTACAGTTGCCAGTGTTTTTTCAAGGGAGCTAACTGAACGACCACTACCAACGTGGACAGACCACCCATAATCTGAACAATTTTATTGCGGTGACAGCTGCAAGAATAGACATGATCTGATGGTGTTCAAGAGCTCATTCCAATGACATGACAATCCCTGATTTTAGTTTTCATCTCTTTACCACTGACAGTAAGCTAAGTGAACAAGGATGAAATAAGATAAGACCCTCTTTAGAGTTAGGGACAGGAGAAGTGCATGCTTGAGAAATGAATACATCCAGGTGATCTTACATTGCTGTGTCTCTCAGATACAATGTTCTGAAAGTGGTCTCCTGTTGTGGGACACCTCTATGAGTGACAATTTAAAGTACAGAGAACAAGCCTACATTTGCTTTCATCACGTTTCAGCACATCTTCATGCTAAAATGGAACAGATACTGAGCAGAATCTTTACAAAACTAAGTATACTATGTTTTTTAAATTCAAGTCAGAGAATTTATTTGAAATCTGAATTTCATAGCTTGTGGAGCCATTTTACTATGCATCGTTGAGTCTCAACAGTGTTAACATATAAAGCCTTTTCCCTTCAGTGCAATACCAGGATTTTATTCAAAGATGATATTTTTTATTTATGAATCTTGTTCAGAGGGAAAAAATGGACTTTTAATTCAAGCTTCAAATGTGCTGCATGACTACTTAGCTAACACAACACATGGGAATAGTAATCTCCATCAAGTGAAGCAAAAATGACTGAAACTATCTAAAAAGTGTTACAAGAGTTTTTTTGAGAGGCTTGATCACTGCTATAGAAAATGAGAGGCACAGGAAAAAGTGTTTACAATAAAGTCAAGAAAGAATTTCTAGCTATTTCTAAAAACCATTTCTAGTTGTCTCACCCTCTGCTCAAAACTGACTGGAGTTTTACAGTGCATTTTAAGCAGTTAGATTTGAAGCCACAAGACACTTGTATCTTCTGCAATGCCTGAAATAAAAAGTGCATTGTCTTATGGCAAATATGAGCATAATGATATCCAGTAATAACTTACTCAGGAAGTAGATCAAGTACTGTGCACTGACTAAATGTAGTACTCAGCATTTTTTCCTCCATAGTTGTTTTTAATATCTTTGCTGTCAATATTTTATTTTACGCAGTGTTTTCTATGAACATTTTGACAGAAACTGTTCACTGGAATTTCAGATTGCTCCTTTTCTCTCGTTGCTCTACAACCAAATCATGTGGTCCGAAATAGGCTAAATAAGACGCACACTAGGTTTGTTCAGTTCTGACTGCAGGGTGTATGACAAGCTGGAAACTACACTACTGCACAAACATTACGGAGCCTTTTTTCACTACTTTTTCATTATAGAGGTACGCACTTTTGGTGTGTGTGGTATTTTTTGTCATTTTTGTTGCTGTAGTATCTCTTACCATGTTATTTTTTTTAGAGGATCTTCTATCTTCAATTTCACTAAAAAATCAATTGCACTTCTGTTTGTGTTTCTTCAGATTCAGTCTGAAAATTATAGAAGTGGCAAAATCTAGTAGCATGGAAAGAATGCAAAACATTTTTCAACTCTGTAACCCTTGGTTCAGTACCTAGATTTTGTTACCAGACAGAAAAACAATGGTTATATTAGCTGAGCAATATAATATACACATCAGCTGCCCTCAAGCTCTATCCAAAGAAGCAAAATAGAAATAATTAGGTAAATGTTGCATCATCAGAGAGAGCATAAACCACAAAACATGAGGTTTATTCTATAAACATGATATCATGTTTAGAGAATACGGGTTGTAGGTTCAGTTTATTCAAAGCCCTGTCCAGAAGACAGTAACACTCCCATTGGTTTTCATGGTGGTTCGATTATGACAGTAGGTGAGTAGCTGAGATTAGAAATAAAATAAAAATAAAATAATAAAATAAAACAATACAAAAGCCTTTTGGAAATCATGCAGGATCCAGTGTAAAAGAAAAATCAGTGAGATTTATCAAAACCATGGAAGAACCACAGCTATGTATTGGGGGAGAGGAGGAGGAGAGCAGGAGGGGCTCCAGGCACTGGCCTCTGGGCAGGAGGCGGCACTGGAGCAGGAATTTCCCTCCCTCAGCCCCTGGACAGGTCCCACACTGAAGCAGGGTAAGGTGTGAGGAGGAAGGGTCGACTCTCAGGGAGTGACCACAGCCCCAGTCCCCAGCCCCTGCGTCACTTGCTCGGGGGAGGATGTGCATACGTTTGAGATGGAGGGGTAAGGCTGGGCATGGGACAAACGTCAGGTAGCGGGAAGGCAATTTAGTATTTGTCATTGTTTCTCACTACCCAAACCTATTTCAATTGTCAGTAAGTTAATTTTCCTAAAGTTGAGTGTTTTGCATGACAGTAACTGGTAAGTGCTGTCCCCTCTATCTCAACCCATGAGATCTTCTTTTCTTTTCTTCATTTCTTCTTTCAGAAGGAATGTGGAGTGGCCTGGTATGTCTCTGGCAGCCAGACAAGGTCAACCACCATAGCAGCTTACCCATAGCTATCTCTCACAGGTATTTGCTTAACTGCCTGTGCAGAAAACCCCATCATCCTCTTAGACAGCCTCTCCGATCACTTTCATACTCTTTGTCATGGCACAGCACAGGCCTGGGAGCTGGCCACCAGAAGCGTGGGGTGTCCCTGGGTGGGCCAGGCAGGTCCCATCTCTGCAGCCCACCAGGAGCAGAGCACCAGGAGCACCAGGGCAGCCCCAGCCCCAGGCACCTCCATGGGGATGTGGCTAGGCTGAGGTCAGGCCAGGCCATAGGTCTGTGGCTGGGCCTGGCTGGGGAAGGGGCCGTGGGTGGGTAGGGTGGTGCTGTGGGGAGCTGGAGCCTGACCCTGCTGTGGCCTCAGTGGAGTAGGGGCTGGTGGCCCCAGTGCATGGTTGACAAGTTAAATGCACAAGAGCACATGTGATATAAATCAGTATCTAATTATCTGTCCGGACTTTGTATCAAAAAGTAATCATGAGATTTTTGAAAGCATTTGAAATGTTAATGATTTCTTTCCCACTTACTGAAGAGCATAAAACTAAACTGGTTTATAAATATATTTCCAGCTTATATGTATTTCTACCACGCCTTAAAGTCAACTCAAATAAAATGCAGTAAGTTTAAATTTACTTACAAATAAAATTTAAATAATAAAACTAACCAATGGAGCTGCATGAGGAACAATGGACTTTGTCCCCTCAGTGTTTAGGTCAAATAAAATCAAGTCTCCTGCTAGACAGAGGTCTAAGTGACAATTTAAACAAATACTCCAGCTCCCAGGATTAATGATAAGTTGGAAGCTGCTGCCAGCAGAGTTCCTGACTCCCTCATGCCCGTGTTGCTGCCATGAAACATGATAAGCAGTTAACAGCCATGACATGCTGCAGTGGGGGACTCCTCTGTAGTTACCATACAAAAAAGCCTTTCTTATTATTGCATGTTCAGAGACAGTGTGAACACACTGCAGTCAGATGTGTGACATACAGCAAAAAATCATTTAGAAAGCCCTGCTGGGAAGTCTATCCAGCAGTATATGCAAGATAGAACTCATCATGCCCAGTCACACATAGTATATAGGCTTCAAGGGCAGCAATATCCTGATGCAGGTCAGCCTGGCACTGTGTTTCAGCAGGACAGGGATAAAACCCATCATTCTCTCTTCTAATATCACTGTCTTGATTTATAGGAAGTTACTTGCATTTTGTTCTATATAAAGTGGTTAGAGATGAGGAAATTTTTGAATGAGAGACATTTGAATCTCATGCATCAGTCATATTTTTCCTATATATAAAAATCCATAATGCTCTATAAGGCTCTTAGGTAATGTGGAAGCATTAGTCATAGCTAAAATATGGATCAAAACTGTTGCCCCAGGCTTTATGAAACAGAAAGAAAGAAAAAAAAAAAAGCCTCTAGCACCCACTGTCATTTCAATACTATTATGCTCCCAGTATCTTGGAAAACAAACCAGTTTTCCCACAGGAAGACAATCAGGGTAGCATCTTTGAACTGAGAGACAAACTGAGCCCATTTCAAATCCAATAGCAAAGCAAATATAAAGCAAATAGCAATAGCAAAGCCATCCCAAAATGAAGTGGTGCCTTCAGTCATATGGTTCATGCAACAAGGGTGAAAAGCAAACACAGACACCTAAATATAAATACAACATACAGAAATAATCTACCTCCAATGCCACCCTAACTGACTGAGAATGAATATCCCAGTCAGTATGTATAGATTCCAGATGTTCTTTCATTCTTCTCTCAATAGTTTTCCCCACCTCAATACATTCTGTGTACCAGATGATATATCATCAAGCAGAAAGCTTTTTTTTTTTTTTTTTTTTTTTTTCCCCACAGGATGGATCAAAAACCCTTGGTTCTATCAAACAAACACAATAGTAAAGGTGATGAATTGAAGCATTGCTGTACAAGGATAAAAGCCATCCAGTTTTGACACAAGTGTGCAGAATCTGTTGCTCTGATATGACTTTCTGATTCTCGCTTTATAATACTGTCTCTCAGTAGATTAACCTCTTTATTCAAGCTAAGTTGTTAATTTTACCATATACTTAAAATGTTTAATATGAAACTGCATCAAGAGGGGCTCTGCAAGGTGTGGATCTGAATAAAATTATGAGTAGAAATTTCAATATAAGGGTTTTATTTTTCTGGTGTTCCTAGAATATTCTAAATAAAACAGGCAAAGTTAATGGTTTCTATGAGCAAGATTTTCTCTATCTCTTTGTGTAGAAGCATCTTAAATGCCCATACCTGACTAGATTATGACTATTGTGACCAGTATGTTGCTGTCAGTTCAGCATAAGTAAATAAAAGTTGCTAACTGTTGGTGGTAGCTGTCACATTTGCAAATGACATTGATAGAAATACAATAAAATGCTCTAAGTACAGATTATAAGATACAAATATATTTACCTTATATATATGATATTTGCACATATATACACACAAAGACCTTAATCGAGACATTTATAATCTGAGTCCCATACTTACATAATACTATAATCAATGCGATTATACCAAGTTCTGTTAAATTAAATGTATGACATTTTTCTCAGTAAGCAACATTTGCTGTTTCTATATCAAAACCAGTCTTTTTATTTTTATATAGACTGTATAAAACATTATCAGGTAATATACTTAACTGTAGTTCCTTTTAAAGGTTTAGGTACTGCAAACAAGAGGAGTAACTCTAATAAAACCACTCATTAATTTACAGGTAAGAAATAAATGTGTTTCAGTTACATATGCCCTTCCTTATGCATAATATGAATAATTTATTTGCTTATTGTGTGGATAATGGAAAATTTCTAAGTTATGGGTAAAATATTAATTTTCTTTCTTCCAAATTGTCGTATGTGCAGCAGCAGATGTGATAGTTCAGCACATTGTTCTTTATTATCACTTCCAACAATAACTTGATTTAAACAGTTGAGGTTGCTTTGTGATTTTTAATATTAACATAAATAATTGTAGTCTTTAATGTCAAAGTTTTCTTTGAGCTATACTGATAATGAATAAAGCACATAGCTAACTTAATTTCTTACAAGGTATTTTGTCAGCTACAGTCTCTAGCATAATATGAAAGTTATATTAAACACATTAGAGCTGATGTGTTTAATAATTGAGAAATATAATGGTTCACATTTTTATTTCTTTAAAACAGATTTTCTGAATCTTTTATGTGATTTCTCTGTAATTCTCAGTTCTCAGTAATTTAGCTAAGTAATGATTCACTTCAGAGCATTTTGAATGGAATAATATATGCCTGTGGATAGTATAGGATGTGTAGAGGTCAGCAATTCTTTGAGTTCAGTCTCATAATTCATTGGACTTCAAATGGACTTTTGGGTCAATTTTCCTGACTGGCATTATCTGCAGAAGAACAAGTCAGCTGAAGAAGGTTTGGGAGCTACATCTGTAACTGGGTGACAGGCAAATTTCAAAGGCACAGAAGGGGATGGAGCGGGAAGTATTACAGAACAGAAAATGGTTTGTCAGTTTCTTCATATTCCAGGCTACTGGGCGTGAAACACTCGATCAAGTTTTCTCCAAACAATCATTTGATCACATATTTAGTATTTCTTCTCTTTGACAGCAGCCTTTTTCTTTTTTTTTTTTTTTTTTTTTTTTTTTTTTTTTTTTTTTTCTTCTATTGGCACTTAGCAAAATGTCTTTGCGTTGAAGCTGTTTTTGAAAACAACTCCAGGAGAACGGTATAGACCAGTCATGCTGTATCCAATAACAAACTGCAGCTGTGTGATTTCCAAAGCCACATCTGACATGGAAAAAAAAGATCTCTTCAGCTCTGTATACATAATGTGAGTTCTACAGTTGAATTGTATGTCATGTGAAAAAAAGTACCTACTTTTGTTTACTTTAAATCTGTTAATTAATCCTTTTATGGGCCCTAATTAAGCCCTATGTTGAAAAATAATAAAAATAATTTTCTGTTTATTTTCTGCATGTAGTGGGTTTACATGGAAAGGTTTTGGTAGTGGGGGGCTATATGGGTGGCTTCTGTGAGAAGAATCTAGAAGCTGCCCCATGTTAGGTAAGGGCCCCATTGCTGACCAGAGCCAAGCCAATAAGTGATGTTGTTTTGTGCCTCTGTGAGAGCATATTTAAGACAGGGGAAAAAAAAGCACTGCACCACACAGCAGCTGGGAGAGTGAGAGGAGTGAGGAACAGCCTTGCAGGTGCCAAGGTCAGTGAAGAAGGAGGGGGAGAGGTGCTTCAGGTGCCGGAGCAGAAGTCCCCTGCGGCCTGTGGTGAGGACCATGGTGAAGCAGGATGTCCCCCTGCAGCCCATGGAGTATCACAGTGGAGCAGGGTTCCACGCTGCAGCCCGTGGAGGAGACCACGGTGGAGCAGGTGGACCTGTACCGATGGAGGCTGAGGCCCCTGCAGGAGCAGATTCTGGACCAGACCTGTAGCCCGTGGAGAGGAGACCACTGCAGGAGCAGGTAATCTGGCAGGAGCTGCTGCCTGTGGGGGACCCAGGTTGGAGCAGTTTTCTCCTGAAGGATGGACCCCGTGGTACGGACCCATATTTGGAGCAGTTTTTGAAGAGCTGCTGCCTGTGGGCAGCCCATGCTGGATCACTTCACCGAGGACTGCATCCCATGGGAGGGACCCCACAGCACAGGGGATGAGAGTGACTGAGAAGGAACGGCAGAGAGGAAGCGCTATAGACTGACCATAACCCCCATTCCCCCATTCCCCTGCACCACTTGGGGGAGAGGAGGTGGAAGAGGGTGGATGGAAGGTGCTTTTGGTTTCTTTCCTTTGTTTCTCACTTCTCTAGCTTGTTAGTAATAAGCAATAAATGTTAATATCTCCCTATGCTGAGTCTGTTTTGCCTATCATTTACAATCTCCTCGTCCGCATCTCAACCCTACTCTACTGAGAGACCGGTTGTGGTGAAGCTCAGCCACCCACCTGAGTAAAACTACCACACTGCAGGACAGTGCTTTCTCTAGTTTTCCAATGGACTGGATTGTTTTACCAAGTAATTGAAATGCAGGATCACTCTGGGTTTCCAAAGTAGCATGACACTTTCTATTTGGTTCTCTACTGATTGCCTAATAAGTCCTAACACCAGACCTATTTATGTTGTTTTTGATGACTACTTTGCAGAACGGGTATCTAGTAACTTAAAGTATCCTCCCTGAGTAATAATAATTTATTCTGAGCTCATGATAGATGTGCATTTAGTATTGTTTCTGCCCTCTTTCATTATCTTCCATCAGTTGCAGTTTCATCCATAATTCTAGCACGTTTATTGTTTGCTTTGCAGGTCTTCACTTTACTTTTCTAGATTATCTTTGACTCTATCAAACAATTCTTATACTATCACAGTGCCTAATATATACTTGTTACACTGAAAAATCTCACAAATTATCCCTGTACTTTCTTTCCTGTTCTTCTAATCAGCTTTTAAGATCATGTCATTCTGTAAGACATTCAGTGAAGGCTCTTGTCAAAAACTTATTGGAAAACCAAGTGTACTAAATCCATCAGATTATCCTTATCCAAAGGCTTGTTGATACCTGCAAGAATTTCTAGTAGATAAACTTTCATCATAAACTGAATTTACTTTTACCTCGTATATCCTATGTATAATGTGTCTACTTGATTTTACTGTTTGTGACATTTTCTGTATACTTTTTTCTTACTTTAAGAATAGAACTGGATGGTTTTTGAATTTCATCAGCACCCTTCACCCCAGGTTCTCAAAGCACTTGGGAAAAAATGGATTTGCATACCTGGAAATTAAAGTTGAGTTTCTAGTTTCAAGGTTCCAGATTATTAGTAAAAACTAACCTTTCAATTTAGCATCTTCTGTTTAGTGTATACTGATATATGGAGAAAATGGATTTCAGGAAAACATTTGAATAGTTTAATTGCACATTGGAAGAAGGACAAGTAACTTACTTGCTAACAGGCAGATATTAGGGTATTTGCTCAAGGATGGATAAGGAATCAATGGCAGAGACGGGAAAAAAAGATTTGCTTGTGGATCCATCAGCATTTCTCTTTCATGGTGCAAAGTTTCACTTTTACTATACTAAGCTCAAGTTTTCTTCTACTGTTACTCTTTCCACTAGTAAAATATTTGACTTTGATACTAAATTCTTATGCATATAAAGTGTTTATTTATCACTGAGTGAACTACATTTTCATGTCCATTATTATTCATTCACATCTAGTTATTCCTCTTTCCTGTGTGTATTGTTATCCATTATCATGTTTCAAAAACTGAATCAAGGACTTTTTCTCACCTGTAAATTTTCTGTTTTAAATATCTAAAAAGATTAAATCACCTAGAAATATCAAGTTACCAATCCTCCTTCCTTCAGAAGTAATTAAGCCTTACCTTTCCCTTAGCCTGTCTATAGGACTTCAGTTATAAAATATCCTCAATTAACCTTTATTTCTATTCCTATTGTTTCTGTCACATCAGCAGGTTGACAGCTTCCCTCAACCACGTGTAAATGTTAAGCTCTAGGGGGTAACATATCTCATCTGTTGTTTATTCAGCACAAAGACATTAAGGTTTTGATCATCCACAGATTCAGTATTTTCCTAAAATGCATTTATAATAATTTATAATAATTACTATTACCAGTAATATAGAGACCACTGAGTAGTCCTTCACTTAAAAAATATTTCTACCATTTGTTCTTTATCCCTTATGTGGTTGAAATTGAAAAAATAGTTACATTCTGTACCCAGAGAGGATAAGTTTATTTCAGTGAATTCTGTAGAAAGATTGACTCAGACTGTGACAGCTACAAAGGCATTTGGTGACCCACTTCAATCTGGAAACATCACCAGTAACATAGCAAGGATGGAAGCTGGAGAAGGAACTCAGTGCTGAATACAGACACAATGGTATTATTTAAAAATTGAATATGTCTTTTTACAGGGATATTTCCCAGATCCTCAAGGTCAAATAAGTAGCAGAATGTAGTTAGGAGAAGACAGGAATATGGTGAGCAGTCTGAATGACTCCCTCTCCTTTGGCAATGCCAAAGATTTTCTTTAACACTTAAGTGAGATTACAAACAAGTATAAAGAAGTGGTCATTTGGTGCCAATCATGTTTGCATTTCTCATTTCCAGTTCAAATATCAACTAGTGATCTTGAATTGATATGCCCAACATTTCATACTGATCTTTTTAGATACGTTTACTATCATATTTTTATTACAAAATCTGTCAAGAATGTGATGCTCCTCAGCAATACCAAGCACTGTACAGGATAGACTACACAATCTACAGCAAACAGCACAAGATGCAAAGAGACAGATTGACCATCTCAGCCTCTCACATTCAGGATGAAGCTTTTCAAGTTGTGATAACGTCTGACATAAAACACCTTGCAAACAAGGAAAAGCTTTTCACTTTCAGAGGGCAAAAGTTTTATTTTCCACAGCAACAAATCATAGCGGCATCTTCTTGGCTGTCAGAATAATGTAAAACTTCACAAGACACCAAGTATCTCTTCCACACATTTAAACTCAGATGTTTCTGTCTGATCTCTCTCTCTCTTTTTTTTTTTTTTCCTCACAAGGTGTTTCTGCCTTCTAAAATATAACTTGGCAAGGGGCTGCTTGAGTTCAAGTCTAAACTGCCAACCTAAACTTCCAAAATCACCTACTTTTCAATTGACAAGCAGCATCTTTGTATGTACTACATGAAAATTATTTCATTTATTATATTGTTTATATTGTATATTATACTTATTAATTTTATATTATATGCTATATTTGTATATATGTATATGTGCATTTGTAGATACATATGTGTATTTGTATATATGTATATATGTTTATGATATATATTAATTTTATATAAAATTATTTCATTCATTATTTTGCATTTGGTCTATATTCTTTTCACTATTTTCACACAAGATAAATTAAGTCTGAGCAATGAAATTATATTGAATTCATATATTCTGAAATTTGGTTAGAAATGAAAGAGTTGGAAAAGAGTCAGTAGAGGTTTTGTTACATATAATGTATGGCAGAAATTTTCTCCAATGGGAAACTTCTGGTTTTATTACCTATTATAGGAATGGATATAAAACAGTGAAATATTAAATCATAAAATTTTACAATAATAATCATAATACATTACTGAAAAAATATGCCCTGCATCAATAGGTATTTTATGGGTTGTATGGCTTGTCTCTAATAATTTTACCAATAATTGCATCTGTTCCAGATATTTGCTATCTATCTACTCTACCACCCTTCCATTGCTCTTCACACATAGACCCCTTCCCTTTCTTACAAGTCACATTGGATTCATTGTTATAACATTGGATTCAGAAATACTGCCTTATAAACCAGAAATTCTTTAGCCAAATAATGCCATTTTCTATGTGATTGTACAGCATCTAGGACAATAGGATCTTAGCCAATGTAAATGCTTAATAAGACCTTATTAAGCATTTTTAAAGTTATCATAGAAGCTGATTTGAAGCTAAATTATTATGCATGGGAAAAAGGTAAAGAATTCAGTTTTGATAAAGTCCAATTAAAATGTGTGAGAAAAAGATGAAAATTGATATGTTTGGCAGCAGTTTGGCAAGTGTTTCAATTTTTCAGAGAGATGAGGTATTATTCCTAGATTCCCCTGATATTCTTAAGATAAGTTATAGTACTACAGTGATTTAAGCATGTAGCACAAAAAGGGCCAATTCAGGTAGAAAAGAAAAATAAATAAATAAATAAATAAACAAACATTGCATAAATCATATTTTCAGAATCATTCAGCCCCACAGAGCTTGACAGAAAATATAAAATCCGTTTTATCAAAAATATTGATTAAGTAATCAGTAAAAATTTTCTGGCAATTTGTAAAGTACATGGTGTTATGAAAGGAAGCTGGGAGGTACACATTTAACCTCCTGCTCTGAAACCAATCTCCCACACATCTGATAAAGTACTTTGACCAGTGAGTTATTGTTTAGTCCTTGAAGAGTTTTATTTAAGGTTCTATCTTTGACTTGCTTAAAAAAAAAAGTCCTAATGATAGATTTTTCATCAAATTCAACAGAAATACCTTCTTAATGTTCTGAAGAAATTGGAAGGACAAAATTTGTCAAAAACTTTTTAGCCTGTTACTGAAAAAGTAAAATATTTTTGAAAGAAGAGTAAAGATGCATAAAATGCTCATTTGGAATATAGGAACAAGACCTCAAATGAGTTTTTGTTTTGAGTTTTGTTTTGTTCTCATTTTTAAATAACACTATATAGGATAGAATATGTTTATGGGGCAGTGGTTTCAGATTTGCTTAGAGTGAATTTGTGTTCCAAGTACAAGATCTGAGAGGTTTATATCCTTGTTCTTGCTTTGCCTTATGTTTCCTTCATTTTCTCAGAAAACTGGGTACTATACTTGCAGTTATAGAACAACTAACTTAACAATTAAAGCACTCTTTAGCATCCTACCTTAAAAAAAGTTCTCTGTACAAAACTATTTCAGTAGAAGTCTCCTTCTTGGGATAAAACATAACTAACAGATACCTCATTAAAGGAGATTTCTCTTCATATGTAAGGTATGAAACAGTTTAAGAGACATATGGTAGAAGAAATGTCATCACAATTAACTGATTTGATACTTTAGGATTAGAAGTAGTCAGAAAGAGCAAAAACATAATCATTTTTATTTGTACCAACATCGTATGTAAGTAACTTGCTTTTCAGAGCCAATAATCCAATTCTTCAAATCTTTCAATCCAAAACTTCACAAGGACTCTCAATTTTAGCTTTTTGTTTAAGTATAGTAGCTACAGATTAAAAAAAAATAATAATCTCTGAATGCCATGTTACTATTTCCCCACTGAAAATTTATCTAGAGCAAACATAAATGATCAAACAATCTGATCAAAAAATGTAAATTCAAGGATGTTACAAATAGTGTAAATCCTTTTACTTCTTTTTGAGAGATACAAATTTGGTCTTCATGGCATAAGGTGGATGTTTATATTTCCTTATAACTTTACATTTCCAGCATAGTTTTAAATCAGCAGGCCTAAAAAAACCAAATAAATAGTTTGTTTAGTAAGAGTGAATTTTATTTTTTGTACAATACTATTATTCCCTATGAAGAAAGGCTGAGAGACCCGGGTCTGCTCAGCCTGGAGAAAAGAAGACTGAGAGGGGATCTCATCAATGTATATAAATATCTGAGGGGATTTAGCCAACCTCTTTTCAGTGGTTTGTGGGGATAGGACAAGGGGCAATGGCTGCAAGTTAGAGCACAGGAAGTTCTGCACTGACATGTGAAAGAACTTCTTCATGGTGAGGGTGATGGAGCACTGGAACAGGCTGCCTAGGGAGGTTGTGAAGTCTCCTTCTCTGAAGATATTTAAGGCCTGTCTGGATGCCTACCTGGGCACCCTGTTCTGAGGAACCTGCTTTGGCGGGGGAGTTGGCCCCGATGATCTTTCGAGGTCCCTTCCAAGCCCTACAGTTCTGTGATTCTGTGATTTGATTTTTGTCCCACACAAATCATACTGTGAAATTTTTTGTTAGGTATGTTGTGCTTAAGACTTCAACCAGGGCTGAATTTTACCCACAGAATCTTTGTTTTCAAACCAGTTCCAGAAGATAAAGGAAAGAACTATTTTTAGACATGGAACATGGATATTAATTTAGATTTTAAGTAAGTAATGTATAACCATCATAAAAAAGTCAAGAGAAATCTGATTTGTTTCAAAATCATTAGTGAGGAAGGTATAGATGTGTGTAGAACTGCACCACGCCTCAAAATTGCCTTCAAAATTGCCTAAAAGCCTGGCAAATGCATATAACAGATCTATTCCTATTTAGGACTTAAGGAAGCAAGGTGGAAATTCAGGTATTTGAATTGCCTATTTACATTCACCTTTATTCAGCTTCCCATTGAGCTCACCTGCTATTTGGACTATACCATTCATCACCCATAAAGAGAAGATACACAATGAAAGGCCTGTGGATCCTTGTTTTGTTCAGACTTGACTAACACCTTTCAAGCTCTGTGTGCTCCACAGTCCATAGGTGTCCTAATCCCAATGACCTTTTTTCCTGTGGATGAGGATGTTTTTGCAGACATGTACTTCCCATCACCTATAATATGTTATATTGCATGTAATTCCAGAATGAAAAATTCAAATTTAGAGGCAGCTAATGTAGAAAGAGTTTGTTGGATCGTTAGGACTTTCCTGTTAATTAATTAAAGGTTGAGGTGTGATGATGGATTTGTTAGGATTTACAAAGCACTAAAGTGCCTCAGGGAGACATGAAGCCCACAGAAGCAGTATACATAACTCACAAGAAAAGCTTTCTAGTTTTAGAAGAGTCTCTGTACCTAAAATATAAGTAATATATTTTGCTGAGAATAAAAGTAGAATGGATTTCAAGCAACCAGGAATTTAACAATAATATAAGATAATAAGCTCTGCTGAGACAGAGACAGAAAGAGAGAGAGTCTCCACTGAATCTTAGATATGAAAGACAATCTAAAATCCTTATAAATATTCTGTAGAATGTTTAAACATCTCAAATGAGGACAAAAACTTGCTTTCAGCTTCAGGCTAACAATATTTATCTTGCAGTTGAACGATCTCTCACCATGCTGTTTCTCTGGGGCTTTGCTGAGGCACATGTGAGGATTGCATAGAATGGTGTGATACATGACCTAAACTGGCCTGTGGGCAGTAACACAGAGTGCATATGAGTCTAACAAAACTGTATTTCCATTCCCTGTCAACCTTAGCTTTATTTTTGAGTTCTGTCAGTCTAGGAGAGAAGGTGTTACATGTCACAAGTTCCCTGTAAGTCATCGTATCACTGTTTTCTAAGACGTAATTCATTGGTAAAGCCTGTTTAATTCATTTGAGAAAGAATGAATGAATAGCACACTGCTATTTCAGGTGCCCAAGATTAATAATTGGGAATGTCTTTGCCTGTTTTTTTTGTTTGTTTGTTTGTTTGTTTGTTTTCTTTCTTTCTTTCTTTTTTCTTTTTTTTCTCTTCTATTCTGTGTCAACCTAGAATAATAAAACTGGCTGTTACCAACAATCGGGTTTCGTAGATGTACAATTCTCTAACTCAGTCATGTGGATAATGTATTCATCCTCTAATGCTGTATTTCAGTTTCAGGACAGTGATGGCTGGAGTGCAATAGTTGCCAGAAGTAAAAGTAATGAACCATTTAGCAGTTATACTGCAGTCTGTGGTAAAGTATCTCTGTCTCTCTCTCTCTCTCTCTCCCTACCCATCTGTAGCAATAATCATGTAAGACAATCTTTGAAGTAGTGACATAACTGAGTGACTATACCAGGCATTAAAGTCTATTTAAAGTTACCATACCGTTTCTGACATTGACCTCATTAATACTGCTATATCACGGCTCATTTTTAAAGACAGAGTGTCTTTTGATACCTTTAATTCTTTGGCGAGTGTAAGATACAGGAGAGAAGAAAAAATAACCCGTTCTAGTTGTGATGAGGAATACAATAACCCATCACCATAGCAAAGAGCATATTTTATTTGAAAAATACGAATAAAAGTTTTCGTCCCTTTTGTTTATTAAAAGAAAATGTAACAATTTCTATCAGTAACACTTGCATAAGGAGGTATACTTTACATTACTCTTTTGTTAAAAAATATATATATTTTTGGAGACTTTGGAAAAATAAGGATGGCCCAATACTTGCAACACACTCCTAATGTTCCTTAGAATGCACTGTGCCATTTATATATACTGCAAGTACAAGGTCTTAGCACTTTATAATCCACAAAGTTACCCTAGGCAGCATAATTGCATATTCTCCTCTGTATATAGAACATTTCCTTTGTGTGAGTCTGTAAGTTTGGTTAACTCCAGACTGGTCCAATATATGGATATGCGTGTGTGTGTATATATATATGTAATTATTTTTTTCTAAAGGATGATTTGACAAAGGATTAGAGCACAGAAATTTTGCAATTCCTTTTAAATACCAGTGAGAATATTTTCACATAGACATTTTCTTGCAGTATTTGCAACTAAAACAACTGCATCAATTAGAATTTGAAAAGAAAAATGTTTACAATTATTTTGATTTTCTACAAAGAAATGCAAAAAATAAAGTGCATAAGAGTGAAATGACTTTCAACTTTTACAGTGTTCTATGTGTATGAAACATAGCAACACTCATAAACAAATTGTTTACGATGTATTAATTCAAAACCAGTTGAATTCCAACTCTTCTTTAAAGTGTATTAAATTACATTTTTTACTGGTTTAGGTTGACAACATATATTTTACATTTCATACTTATAGATACCATTTTCTCAGATGACACATCAAGATTACAGCATAATGAGTGCTCCCACCATTACAAGAAAGAGGGTTTGTTTGAAGTAACGTGACTAATTAATTGGGTGTAAACACACAATTATTTGAATAGCTGTTGCAGAAATAAAATTCTAAATCTGAAATGTCTTAAACATCCCTTTCCATGAGCAGTCTAACTTTACTCTGTATTTTCCAGCTTAAGTAAAACTGGCAGTTTTCAGCATTTAGTTGTTCAATGGCAACAGAATTACTGTTCAGGATAATTGGAACACATCTGAGAATATGACTGTATAAAAGGTCCATTAAAGTTTTAATCAAAGTCCAGACTTAAGCAACAACCAGACTTAATCATTGTCTAGGAAAGATTTTCCCACAATACTTCCACTGAATTTATACGTTGTTTAAATCAGCAGTGCTACAAAATGACTGTATCTTCCATGACACGCAGTGTTAGTTTTCTTCCATTTTAATCAATATGAAAAAAAGTAATTTTCAAGTATAGTTTAATTTTGTTCCTAGGACACCAAGTACCAAAGAAAAATTCTGTGGGATCAGGTAAAGAAATCTGCAAATCTGTTCTTTCTGCATCATGAGACCTTCTTCTGTGGCCCTGAAGATTTAATATTCTGCTATTTGTCATGCAAACAACACAGCACTGCAATGTGCATTGGAGTAAAAAACAGTAAGCATAGCAAGCATGCAGACGTATCATGACAGAAAAGCACATTTGGCGATCACCATGGATGGGACATACCAAACAGGACACACCGCAGAGTCTCAATAACCCTGCAGAATTTTAAATGGTTCTGAATTCCTGGGGCTGTGGGTACAATGCACATGCTGTATAGTAGCAAGAGAGCACCAGAAATGGTGAAAAGGGGATTTTTATTTCTCTGAGATATGACCTCCTTCTCTCATTAACTTAATCAGATCATGAGCTTTAGGAGTTGATTGTTTTTTGATGTCGCTGCAGTTAGCTCCTGTTGGCTTTTAAGCCCAAATGTTCTAGGATGCAAATAAAAAGAAAACAATGACTGGCATACCACGTAAAGTACAAAACACAGTTAATTTTCCTTGCTTTGGTGTAAAGACCAGAGGGAACAGACATAAAGATAAGTAACTCTTGTCTCTCAAAACTATAATATAACAATGAATGCAGCTTTTGTGCATATGTGGTACAAGTTATCATGGCTCATGGTACTACTAACATTCAAAGACTTTTCTTCTTAGCACTCCACTCATACAGTATAAAAACTGAGATGTTAGCATAAAGCAAGTGTCATTTAAATCAAAAGGAAATATATCTCCACAAAATCTTGAACTACTAGTTCCTTCATTTGGGACGAAACTGAAACATATCCTAACTCTACCCTCAAAAAAATAAAATGCATTAATCATTCTCAGCCCAATTATAAATCTCACTGCATTAAAACATCTGTTTAATTGTACTCTAAAATGAGAATCTCTCCTGTATTTTTTTAGAAGATTCTGTATTTGGTAAAAATTAAAAAACAACAACAATAATCTGAACACAGATTAGGGAACTACTTTCAAATCATCAGCAGAACATTTTAGGGTTTGGGGCTTCCCCCCCTTCTAAACTGGTTTGTGGGTTTGGATGTTGACAGAAACAGTATAATTTTCAAATTACAATTAAAACAGTATAGTTAAAAAACAATTCTGGAAGTAAGAGCAAACAGTATTTTTTAGAGCTTGAAAAATTTATTTCAAAGCTACTTGCTTATTTTTCCAGAAGGCTGTGTAAACCAAAATAAATCAACAATACCTTGGGAGGAAGTTTATTAAAAGGAATGAAAATTATTAAACTAGGACTGATCAAAAATCTCAGTCATATCTATGACCTACCCATCCATACAGTAAAGAAGGGAAGTGTTCACCTGTGTGGCCCACTGTAGGTCAGCAGTACAGACCCTGCTAGGAGGAGCAAGAAGATTGAATGCATTCAGTGAAGATTAATGAGGTGGGTGAAGGTACTAGAAAACAAGGCTGAGGGAACTGAATTTGTTTAGACTTGAGAAAAGGAAGCTGAGGGGTGATCTCATTGCTCTCTACAACTACCTGAAAGGAAGTTGCAGCAAGGAGGGTGTCAGTCCCTTTGCTCAGGTGACAGCACATGTCAGTCTCAAATTGCATTGGGGGAGGTTTAGATTAGGTGTCAAGAAGAAATGCTTCTCAGAACGAGTGGTTAGGCATCAGAGTAGGCTGCCCAGGGAAGGGGTGGGATCACCATCTCTGGAGGTATTTAAGAGACATGTGGCTGTGGCAGTAAGGGACGTGGGTTAGTGGTAAACTTGATAGTGTAGGTGGATGGTTGGACTTGATGATCTTTTCCAACCTAAATGAATCTATGATTCTAAGTAATCCCTCCTCTCCCAAGCTGAAGGATAAGTGGTACCTGAAATGCATAGGGAGGAATCTTGTGCAGTGTTCAGATATATGTCACTCTCCACACCAGCCCAGAGAGTAGAAAAATAGTACACAGCTTCTGCCCTGAACAGTTTCTCTATTAAATACATATTATAAAAGTCCATTTCCATAGGTAAAGCTACAATCATCTTAAAAGCAAAAGGCTGTAGTAGGCGGTGAATCTTATCAGTCATAATCCTTCATAGGATATGGGCTCCTGGTCCTCTCATTGTATTATCACAGGACAGACAAACAGAAGACTGAAGTTTCAAACAAACCAAAAGGAAATATAAATCTGCTGAACTAGGTGTTAAGCAGCCTAAGGAGCAAGTTCTACAATTCTCAAAACAAGATTAACATGAGACATCAATTTATTTAATCCATATGAACTCCCCAAATGACACATTTTATTTTTTTCACCCTCCACTGACTTTAAATGTTTCTGTTCCCATGATGCTTGAAACAAGGAGAGAAAAATAATAATAATAATAAAAAAGCTTTCTCTGCTTAGATAGAAAATGCTGCAAGAAAATACTGCAAGAGAAATGAAATATCAATAAACTGAACTAAAAAGAAAAAAGCATCATCATCTTAATCTCGCTTTTTCAATTTTCTCTATTCCAGTGTCTTACCAGCAGCTCTATTGTGCTTTTAGTTACACTACACACAGAAATAGACACATTATGATTAAGAAATCTGTGTCATAAATGGATTGTTGTTGCTCCTGGATTCAGACTTCAAAAGCTTCATCTATTGATATAAGTGAAGCACGGTGACCCAAACAACTGCATACTGGTGCTGCCATTGTTTTTACTGAAATAACCTATGCTTCATCTGCTTTGCTGCATAAAGTGTACTTTGGATCCATGCCATTTAGATGGTATTCCCATGAAAAGACAAAAAGAAAAAACACACACACTGGAAACAGTTCCTCTAGCACACTGTAGCAGAGCAGCTCTGGGGTTATGGGGTAGAGCCATGTTCGTGATGACAGCTTATGATGCCCTCCCTCTGTTAGCTGGTTAGGGATGAAAAGATTATGAAGGACATAATGAAATTAAATCTTCTCAATGCAACCTGCTAATTCAATAAGATGTCAAAGGACCATTTATTTAAGAGGACAGGTGTGGCTTATCCCTTCTGTTAAAGGAAACTGACTCTTAGGACTTCTCACACTGATAGTAAACCCCACTGGCTACCTCACACTGGGATCACAAGGGCTAGAGCACAGCTAGAAATGCAACATCAAAACCACCTGCAAGAAATTCACTCTTCCATCAGCTATCTTCCTATACAGGCATGACCATAACTTACTATAGCTTGGAGATGTTAAGCATATTGCAATGAAAGTGTCATTGCTTGGCTTTACTTTAGGTACTGTATGGTACCACAGACTTTATTGAGCAATTAAAAAATATACACAAGGGACAATAGCTTCTTTTTTCTGTATTTTTCAAATTTGACTTTCTTCCAATTGGAGAACCCAGTTTCAAATATGAAAAGGGCACTTGTTCTACAGTAACTGTGTACAACTTGCTCAGTTCCAAGTACTGTATTCATTTGTTGTTACTGTTGCTGTCGTTCTATCTCCAGTTGTTCTGGGAATTACAACTAAGTTGTTCTTTCTGATTCTATTTCCCCATAGAGTTCAGCTAGCTTCTTGAACTCAGGCCCCCAGTCACCAAGGTAATTATAATCCTGGTCAGAGTGTGTTGTGACTGAATCCAGAGAGCTGATAGATCCAGCTTCAGATCTATGACCCTCATAGGCATATGTCTGCAGGGAGTCGTACGGGGGCACACTGGGGTCCAAATCAGCCTCTGCCAGTCTTTGTTTAATGAACTCCTGAACATCTACACTGTCAAGGCTTGAAGAGTGATGGTGCCTGGGCGCAGGCTTCACTTCAGGACGAACATCCCTCCGATATTTTAGTTCCTCAGCAGCTGATGGATTACGCAGTGCTGTGATGTCAAATGCTTCTGTGTCTTCTTCCCCACCGCCCTCATCATCGTATGTCACAACATTTTCTCGGACATCTTCTTCTGAAATGATCAAGGGCTCCTTCTTGCTACGTCTTAGGGTGATGAAAAGGACCACAATTGCTAAAGAGAAAACTGCAGATATTAGATTAGGTTTAAGGTTTACATTCAAAGTAAGTAGATATATGCTACAGAAATAGCACATACTAAATCATGAATACAGAGTTGTAATCCTTTCAGGCTAATATTTGCATTCTGATATTATTATGCTGGCCTTCAACTGGAGTATCATTACATCAGGCACATGTTCAATTTGGAAAAGAGCCTACTTATAGTCCTAAGTGAGCACTACCTTTGAGGTATAATGTGTTTGTTACATGAAGATAGATTACTGCATGCCTGGAAATGACCCATGAAATCTATACAGCTGTTTTTTGACATAGCAACCTGCCAAAGCGTAACAGGTAGACAACAGACAACCAAGGGGAAAGTTAATAGTGTTATTGTAAAATTACAAACTTCCAATACAGCCTGGTCTTCCAAAGGGCCAGTAAAAAGCATTCTTCTAGTGTGTATTTGCTCTGTGGGAATTGCTAGTGGTTTTTGAGCCAATAATGAATTCCACTAGTTAGATTATTAGGGATTTCATAAAGAACACAAAAGGGGATAACACCCTTCAGTAAATGAGAAATGAGTAACTAAGGCTGACATTTTTCAGAAGCATTGTTAAGGGCTTTCAGAGCTTCATGAAGACCAATATCCAACATATATATCTAATTAAAATGTATAAGCTTTATTTTTTCTCTTATGAATGTTCAATCTTTTATGATAAAATACAAGATTTAAAACTAATTGTGTTAATATACATTTTAAAACACTTTTTTGATAAAGAAGCTCTGAAGTAAGCTGTGATGAAAGTTGTCTATAGAAAATGTAGAGCATTCAGAAAAAAATCCTCAAAATCTCCTATGTGAGTCACAGTGCAACTCACATTATTTCTTTCCATCTCTATTAGAATGTAGAAAGGCACATGAATAGTACAGGAATATATACCTAGCAAGTTGTCCCCCTGCCACAATAAATAAATAGGTAAATAAATAAATAAATAAATGAACATTAACTAATGAGTAACATTCAAATTGGCCGGGGGGGGGGGGCGGGAGGGGGGGGGGGAGAGAAATAAAAAAAAAAAAGTGGAAAGAAAATGCACTTGCAAGGTCATTTATCTAATGGAGTCATCACATTGTCTCATATGTCCCTTGCCCCTGTGGATTATGCTGTACATTGCTATCAGCTTATCCCACAAAGGTAATTAAGAAATGGCTTTTCTATGGTGCTAATGGTGCTTCCTACAGTGTAATGCATTTCAAAAAGCTTTCCTCATCTCTCTTCTATAATTTTTCACACTGTTCCAGACATGGAATTAGAGTCAGTGGCTTTTTGAAATCTTTCCAAATTACGGAAAAAATTATCTGCAGTGCTAATTACTTGATAACCTCTGAAAAACTATTTATAGTGGATTCCAGGTATTCAATAATGTACTTTAAAGGCATTTTTTCCTATGCATTTTAGCTAAACCTTTCCCCCCTAATCACAGCTATATGTTTCTAATTACCTTCTACTACCAAGCAGCTTCAGGATCAAAAACATGTCACATTAAAAATTTCTGCCCTGTCTCATTCAGACAACCAGTGGAAGGATGGCAGTACTTAATATTGAAAATGACTTACCAAGAAGAATGACAACACAGAGCAGGATTGCAATTAAAGCTCCTGTGCTCAACCCAGCAGAGGAGAGAAAAGCTTCAGCATGGCAAGTTCTCACTCGTCCATCTCTCTCACAAGCACAAACCCTAATTGTGAGAGTACTGCTGCTGCTGAGAGGGGGCACTCCACCATCAGAAATCAAAACCAGGAGGTAATATATATCTTGAGTAGTTCGACTGTATTTCCTTCTTCTTGTCAGTATACTGGCTGTGTTATCTATGGTATCAAAAGAAAAACAGAATATCATCTTAATGAAGCAAAAAAGAAATATGTTATTAATTGTTTGTTTCCTATCCAGTACAAGTATTGGGCACAATCCTAATCTGTGAAAATGCATGATCTAGATTTAAATTTATTGGGAAGCATTTCTGGCCAATGGAAGGTTAAGAGGAGACAGGGCAAAGTAACTAGAATTGCATAAATAAGATTATTTATGCTCATGTCTGAGAGTCTAAGTGAACTTTGGCAAACATTTTGGGCCCAGTTTCCAAGTGTTTTAATCCTATGATATGCTGTGTATGGACACCTGTAAATGTGAATACCTGGAAATCTAAGAATATCTGTTGTGGAATTCATCAACAAAAAGTCATTTTGATTCTCAAATCAATGTTAAAATGTCTTTAATAAAAGTTAAATTAAAACTTTCACATTTTGCTGTTTGTGATCGATTTTATAGATCACCCGAGCTTTCAGAAAATATTTGAAAGGACTCATGCTGTAGGGAGGTCAAGATGAAGATGTAGTTACGGAACGAAATATGAGGGAGAGGGAGAGGGAGAGGGAATGGGGAAGGGAAAGAGAGAGAGCAGATACTAGTTGTTCTAAACCAGTAAAGGTCTAAGGTAGGTAAGGAAAGGTGACAGAAAGTGATGCAACGTTTTGTCACCATTATGTTACTTACAGATCCATCTGACATATATTACAGTCAATGAGAATACTAATGCTACTATACACACTCTGCAAGAGTATTTATGGGCACTAATTGGGATGGCAAACTGCCACACATGTCCCTTCAAGTCCAAGAAATTTAGGGGCATAAAGGGAGTGTAGAGGAAGAAATGCTATGATAATATATTTACATCATAATTTCATATGTTTAAAATTCCATTTCAGTTTGTTGCTGCCACTTTAAGAGTACAGGCCCTTGAATAAGAGCCCACAGATACACCAAGCAAAACTGGACACCATGAGAAATTGAATACATGAGGAGCTGCAGAAAGAAATCAGGACCAAGAAGATGAGAGGTTGGAAGAGAAGAGCTCTCCTCTCATGATGCTTGCACTTGACTAACAGTCACAGATCCCCAGTGGTGGGTTTGTGGGTTTGGAATTTGTTAACAAACAACAAAGAGGTGATAGTGCAAAAATGTGTCTGCTGGATTTTCCTTCCTATTCCTATATATATGTATATATATATATATATATATTTTTTTTTCTTACTACTGTAGCTACAGTACTATTCACCAGGTGACTATCCTTCATGCCACAACTTCTGTCAAATTCTGTCTCAAATTTTAAACCATTAATTTTACTCAATTCTCTCTACATTTTGCTTTTGTGTATCACCCAATAGGGGTGTACTGATCAAAACAGATAGTGTAGCCCCCCAGAATAATATCATAATATATTTGGTAAGCGGTTTCGCATGAGAAAAATATCTGAGGTAGGAATTGCCTAAGGTCACAAAGGAACTGTGCCACTGAGCCAAAAACTGGGCATGAGGTCCTGCTGCATTGAAGTTGATTAGCTTTCTTCTCCATCCTCCCTGCTTATTTTCTTGGAAATCTCCAGTCTGAGTTTGTTACTAATTCATTAAGTTCTGTTCTTCATCTTTGCAGTGGGTGCAAAATCTGATTTCTATTCATTTATTTATTTTCAGTAGGCCTTCAAGTCCTCTTCAACTTTGTCATGTCACTTTTGAGGATTAAATTCTGAGATTCATGCCAACCTCCTCTTTAGATGCATGACACCAGCCATATATAATGTCATCTATATTCATTCTATTTATAAAACCCTTTTAAAGGCAAAGTGGCACAAAAAGATAATTTTGTCATCTGAAACATCTGACATAGAGCAAGATAATCACATTACGAAAATGTTATTTCTACAGATAAAATACTTTTGGTACACACGTATTCCAAAGTAAAAGTGTTTTCAATAGTCCGTAGAACTCCAACACAGAGTTGATGAAAAGATATCTATTAAGTCAGGGTTTTCATTTGACATAGGGTTGTGGAAATGATTCCTGTATACCTAAACCATATGATATGTAGAAATATTTATCTTTTCTTATAAACATTCTATTAAATTTTAACTCTTCTCTTCCCTTGCTTAATCTGGGTCTTTATAACCTCATAAAACATACCATGGTGTATCCACTAATGCTTAAATTTTTCATCATATTATTGTTAAGAAATAAATTATTTCCAGATTATTCAGCACCTAAACTAGGAAGGAAATTGTTTTATAATGGAGTCAAATGACTGAAGAAATTAAGCCTGATAACACAAATTCAGATTGCATTTATTTTGTAAAGAAAATTCTTCCCTAAAGCAGAGTAGCCTTAAGGCCACGATTACAGACTGTGCTCACCCATTTTAGTCTTACTAGGCTTTGCTGATCTAATTCTAAAATATATGGAAAAGTCCTAAGTCTAACTTAACAAAATTGAAACAGCTTGTTCTTTGATACACATATGATCTAATTAAATGCAGTATCTGAACAATCTCAGTAGATGTATTTTAAATCCTCCTAAAACAAACTCACAACCTTACAGACCACAGACTGCAAACAGGTAGATTGTCTGCATGGCTTTTAATTTTTTGGCACATATATTGGTAAAGTTAAGGGGGCAAAGTAAGACACTGTTTTATCTTTCTGCTACTTAATATTGCATTAAAAAAAAAAAAAAAAAACAAAAAAACAACTCTTGCTTTTTTATAATATCTTTCCTATTTTCCCATTCACTCTATTTTTTAATGTCAGACTGTCAGTCCTAACTTCCCCAATACTGCTGGAGGACATTGACAAAAATCTTGAAGGGTTCAAACAGGGAAACCACCACAGAATACAAAATGACCTTTAGTTGGTCTGTCTGTCAGCTGCTAAAGCAGTAGCAGGTTGAGCTCCAGAAACAGACCAAGAGCAGAAATAAACACATATATTTGTGACTAGAACAGAATTTAAAATGAATACATATTTTGCATAAAAATAAATTAATGTTCTCATTATACACACTAGGTGATGACTGCTGCTTCTGTTTTTCTATATTCAGAAAGAAACTCTTCATCATCTCCCCCATACACATTAAAAACTCCGGTGACTTTCTGGTTGTTCAGCATCCAATTTATAATTCCTTCCCTCTCTTGAAATGCACCTTGTAACAGCTTATTAGCAGAGCTTCTATCTACAGCTTCTCTTTTCATCTCCAGAACTCACAGGCTGTTAAACAAAACAAGGGTGGGGAGTGAGTGTGATCTCAGGAACACTAATCACTCAAACTGCTAAATTTTATCACTCTCCCTGTTATGCTGTTGGTCTGTGCCAACTAGGACTCTCACATAAAACCCAGCCACAGCCTGAGGTAACAGCACATACCAGTGACCCTCCCAGCAAGCAGTGTGGACAAGCATGCACAAGTTTACTCCTCCCATTTTACACAGTGCTTCAGTGTTATTCCAACAGCCTGCAGGTCCTTAAACATCCCTAAACAGCCTTGCGCTACACTCTGTACCACATAACTTCCTTTCATGCTATGGTAATACCACTACTCTGTTGGGCTGCAATTACAGATTTCATAATATTTCATGAACTCAGACAAAAAAAAAAACATAGTAATGAAGTTGGTTACCACTTGGGGGTTCAGAGGAGGTACAAGGCCAACTGCTATATAACGTTCACAGCCAGCCTGTGTTATTAAGTTTCTTTGCAAGAGAATGGGACCAGTCCTGGTTTTCATTTGGGGTTGTTCTTTGTTTTTCCCCTCAGCACCAATACTGCCACAATAAGCTAAAGTCTGAGTGGTCACCTAGAAATCCCGCTGAAGTCATTAGTGAGGTGCAACACTCCCACATGGGACAGGTGGGATAATAAGGACACACTTATCAGCAAGAAGAGAAAGCAATTTCAAAGAAGTGACAGTTCTAAGGGAATTGTAATTCAAGTTACAACAAACGAGAAGATGACAATCACACAACAAAGTTATCCAGAAATAACACCTCAAAAACCTACGGATATGTTCAAGGACTCAGCTTGAAATGCAATTCCCTATTGGTAATAATTGACACTGTATCCATGAGCTAAGCATTAATATTAACATCTGTCATGTCTTTCATCTCAGAAGAAAAAAATCTCAGATCTTATTCTGCTAACTCCATAAGGTGACAGCAAGTGTTACTACCAATAATAACAGTCCTTCATTTCTACTTAAGACTCTACATTATTTCCATTAGTGTCTACAAGCCCCAGACACTTCTACCTTGTCTGCATAAGTACAAAAATGAATGTGGGACCAGATGATCTTGGAGGTCTTTTCCAACCTAAATGACTGTGATTCTATGAAATCCTACAAAATTTTGGACATGCAAATCTTCCTGTGCCTATATCCAAAGAAGACCCAAGTATTAAAATCTGAGCAGGAAAGCGTGACCTCCTCTTTTCCTCTTTCTGGCATAAATCTGTAAAAGAGTGAGGGATCCAGTGAGGAATCCAGTGAGGGATCCAGTATCATCACACAGGTAGAGAAGCAATGATGAATATAAAGGCTGAAAAGGAAAACATAATTGACCTAATATAACAAAATAATATGTGTGAGCAGGAGAAGTTTAAGTTAAAAAAAAAAAAAAAGGTTTAAATTTAAAAAAAAGTTTTGTTTATAATGATTTAAATTTTTAAACAGAAATTGACAAACTGCAGTACCAACTGTATCCTGTTTCCATCTCTTAATTAAATTGTTTACATTCTGTATCAAAAACTACTGGAGGACCCACTGAGAAGGAAGTTTTTACAAGCAGGAGCAGCTTTTACAAGAAGGGTTTTGGCATGAAACAAAAAAATCCCACAAACTGTAAAAGCTAAAGGCAGCCAAGTATGAAGACAGATGCTGATGACCTAGGAAAGAGTTTACCAAGGGAAATAAAAAAAATAAAAAATAAAAATACTATGTTACAACAAGAAAGCTAGTTTGAAAGAGAGGAGAGGGGATCATGGACTAAGAAAGTCCTCTGATACCTGAAAATAGATACAGGAGACACTCAAGGAACATAAGTGTATAGGATAGCAGCAGTAGCACTAGGATGCTGCGAACTGCAGATCTGATTCTTCCAAGCCTGGAAGGAAAATCTTTTTTCTCTACAGATTTAGACTGTGAACTTCACCCCTGAGAAGTATGGTATGAACCTAGGCTTGCTGGAGATGAAAGGATTGGTTGCTAAGGGAAAATTAACAACAACATAGGGAAAGAAAGATTCATCTGCTTCCCTGTGATGCACGTTGCTCCAGTTCATGACCATTAAACCTTCTCATATTTGGGCTGTGCTTTGCACACACAGCAAGTTAGAACATAAGAACATCCTCTCAAGTGGGCTTGAGGTTACAGATGGGAAATTCTGCATGGCTGTAATGCAGCTCTTCACACTCTGAAGATGTGGCAGTTTGTAAAGCCAGACTGTGTGCTGCATGCCAGGCTGTTATCACATTCCTCTTCCTATCACCTCTGCCTTTTCACATTGAGCTTCTGAACTCAAAAGAGACAGGAAGGCATAGTAAAATCAAAGAAGCTGAGATACAATGATAACACCAAGGAAGGTGACTACTGGAGCACTTCGGAGAATACTAATTTATTTATTATTCACAATTTGAGAATTCCTTTGACACATTATAAATTACAGGCAAGCACAAGAGATATGGGAAAGAATGAGTAAAAACCTTTTTATACCTTAAGGCATGCTTTAATTTTCAGCTCTGCTTATATCAACAGTTCAACTTTTATAAATTTTCTGAGATATCATAATTAATTAAAACCAAAAGAAAATATATTAGAATGAGTAGCATTTCTAAAGTGAGATCAGTCAATTGTTTATGCAGTACTGTACTGGTAGGCATTTCTGTTTCATTTCTTTACTGTTAACTCTTGGAAATATTTTTTTTTCTTTTGTGTTTGTTTAAAGCTACTGCCAATGGGCTTCCTTTCTCATTCAGTGAAAGCAACTTAGCAGACATTTGGGGCCTGAAACATAGTTATTTGCTTTTGAGTTGGTTTGTGAAACACCAAGAAATAGCAGCACTGAATGTGTACACTATGCACTAAACTACCTATCTGGTCAATCTTAGATCCAACTTAATTAATCATAAAAGGATCAAAGATGTTCACAGGTCTGAGGAAGAATTCCTTTTTTACTTTCATATATTGTTTCTGTGATAATTCCTGTTCAGGCTGGCATTCAACCTGTTTGTAGTGACACATGTTCTATGGTTTGTGTTTACTGATACCATGTATAATGCTAATTTTGCACTTTCTCAGACATCGTTCCTCTTCCGCATAACTGTCCTACAGTTACAATTTCTCTTCTTTACAGGAGTATATTTAATTGAAAGGCAGTAGGAAGTTGCAATACTGAAGAACCAGAGAGAGCATGCCACATCTTTGATGTGAACAAACGCAGGAACTACATAGATATTTCCCATGTAAATCAGGTTGAAAAGGGTGGGGTTCAACATGGCATTCTTTAATGCCACTTCAGATGCTCTAGAGAAACTAAGACATGGAGTGAAGATATGGTAACTAGCATGCTTATTTGCAACTTAAAAGCCCTAAAGTCAGTTCACTGCCCTGCCACAGACTTCTTGTGTGATATGGTTGAGATAAGAATTTTGTACATATCACAGAAGAGAGAGGAACAGAAAATTCTGCAGGGGAATTCATGCTGGCATGGGATGAACTGCTCTCTGGAGGTTGCCCTCTTCATAAATAACAGTCATGCCAGGTAATGTTTTTTGGACTCAGTTTTGAACTCCAACATGGGAAAAATGCTAATTTGAACCATAGGCATAAGTAGATGAACACATCAGAAATTTCATTTTATACAGATGTTGTTGGGCTCAGCATGATCTAGATTTTAAACAAAAGCAGGCCTCCACATATGTAGATTTTACAGTATCTTGTGACCACAACATTAACAAAAAGGAATCTCCAAAAGGACGGTGTTAGAAAATCAGCCTGTCTTTTTCAGCTCCCAAACATTCCCCGTCAATGGGCAATTTTTAAAAAAACAAATCTTTGAGAAGCAGAAGGGAAAAATAAAACTGTAAATATTTTTGTGAAATGAAAGAAAAGAAGAACAAATCCTAAGCATTCTCTAGTGAGTTGCTTTTCCCTGAAAGTAAGGTAAATTTTGTCTACTTTCAGAAGTCAGCAGTTGCAATTTCCAAAGATACAAGAATGTACAAATCTTATTGGCAGTGTTGGGTGAATTTGTACAATCACTGCACAAAAACTTACTGTCCAAGAAATTTACAAGACCCATTGAAGCACCTATTACAGACCATATATATTGGGAAAAAAGAAAAAAAAAAGGAAAAAAAAAAAAAGAAAAACCAGCAAAACATTGCCATACTGTGCATAAAATTCATAAATGTTCTCTTGAACCTAAGTGATCTGTTCTCTGGGGATTCATTCTTCTTCCAGATCCCTGAAAAGTGTGGTGTAACTTCTGCAAGAGGTCTCAAGTAGGTAACAAAATAGACAAAGAGGAATAATATGTATTATAAATCCAGACAGTGAAAGAAAATATGCAAATGCATGTGTCTATATATTAACGGATAGGGTTATAATAACAGTTAAATATGCTCACATGCATTTTTCCATCAAACTAATGAATTTTGAAAAATATATCAAATATACTTTGACCATCTGGAAAAAAAATACAAATTTTCAAGGATAAAAAAGTGTAATTTTAAAATTCAGTGCTTCAGAAGAATGCCTTCCAGAGGGACCTTGACAAGTATGAAAGGTGCCCTGTGAGAATCTCAAGAAGTTCAACAAGGCCAAGTGTAGGGTCCTGCACTTGACCTGGGGCAATCCTAAGCACAAATACAGGATGACTGGAGAATGAATTGAGAGCAGCCTGAGGAGAAGGACCTCAGGGTGGTGGTTGATGAGAAGTTTGACATGAGCTGGCAATGTGAGTTTGCAGCCCAGAAAGCTAGCTGTATCCTGGGCTGCATCAAAAGAAGCGTGGCCAGCAGCTTAAGAGAGGTGATTCTTCCCCTCCACTCTGCTCTTGTGAGACCCCGCCTGGAGCCCTTTGTTCAGCTCTGGGACCCCCATGGACCTGGACCAATTGGAACAAGTCATATGAGGGCCACAAAGATGACCAAGTGGCTGGAGCTCCTCTCCTATGAAGACAGGCTGAGGGAGTTGGGGTTGTTCAGCCTGGAGAAGAGAAAGCTCTGGGGAGACCTTATAGCAGTCTTCCAGTTCCTAAAGAGGGCCTACAGGAAAGCTGGGGAGGGACTCTTTATTAGGGAGTGGAATGATAGGACAAGGGGGAATGCCTTTAAACTAAAAGAGGGTAGATTTAGATTAGATTTTAGGAGGAAATTCTTTACTCAGAGAGTGGTGAGGCACTGGAACAGGTTACCAAGGGAAGCTGTGGATGCCCCATCCCTGGAGGTGTTCAAGGCCAGGTTGGATGGGGCCTTGAGCAACCTTGTCTAGTGGGAGGTGTCCCTGCCCATGGCAGGGGGGTTGGAACCAGGTGATCGTTAAGATCCCTTGCAATCCAAAGCACTCTATGAATCTATGAACCAGCTCTAAAGGGGCTCTTTCATCTTTCTTCCAATTCTTCATCAGAAGTTACTTTTAGTCTCATAGTGCCCAGGCAAATTTTAAATGGGACATCCAGTAGCAGATTTTACTGATTAGGCAAAAACTGTATATTTAAGGCCTTACACACAAATGAAAAGGATCTCAAAGTTATCTGTGAGAACATCCACGAAAACACAAAGAAGTCTAATAGTATCTTGTATACTAGTATCTTGGATGCTAGTCTTGTAGTATCCAAACTGTAATAAAAGTACCTCAAAATTGAATAAGTATTTAGCTGTTAAGATTTTTAAACAAATTACAACACTTTCCTGGACCTAATCAATTTTAAACAGACCCATTTTCATTAAAAAGCTATCATAAGTACAATTCGCAAACAGACAAAAAGTCATATTCCTTGTTTGTTTTTTTTTCCTAAAATGACAAACTCCAGGGAATGATTACAACCTAAAGCATTTTCTTTGTATAGCAAAGAAATTTTATTACTGCTCTTGTTTTGTCTTGTTTACATGTGTATGGACACTGAATCATTTTGCTGTCTGTCTGTTGCGGTTTAACCCAGATGGCAGCTAAACACCACACAGCCATTCGCTTACCTTCCCCCCTCCCTCTATGGGATGGGGGAGAGAAATGGGGAAGTGAAGCCTGTGAGTTGAGATAAAGACAGTTTGTTAAGACAGGATAATAATAATAATAATAATAATAATAATAATAATAATAATAATAATAATAATAATAATGTGTACAAAACAAGTGATGAACAATGCAATTGCTCACCACCCGCTAACTGATGTCCAGCCTAATCCCAAGCAGTCCAGCCCCCATCCCCTGGCTAGCCACCCATTCAGCATGACGTCAGATGGTGTGGAATACCCCTTTGGCTAGTTTGGGTCAGCTGTCCTGGGTCTGTCCCTTCCCAGCTCTTCCTCCACCCCCAGCCTGCCCATTGGCAGGACAGAGCAAGAAGCTGAAACGTCCTTGGCTTGGTGTAAGCACTGCTCTGCCACAATTAAAACATCAGCCTGATATCAGCACTCTTCTTATCCTAAGCCAAAACATAACATTCTACCAGCTACTAGGAAGAAAATTAACTCTTTCCTAACTGAAACCAGGACACTGTCCTTGTGTTCACACTCTTAAACTTTTACTCTCTCTGAATACTACTTTGTCAGTACATAAAAAATTTCACCCAGCATCAAAGAATGTACTGTAACATAAGATATTTAGTGTTATATTTTGTCTTTTCCTTTTTTTTTTTTCCTTTAAAATGAAAATCATAACGTACAACAATATCCAGAAGGTAATACGACCAATTCTTAGGTCCAGCTAGACTGCATATTTGTTATAGTCCTGTGTTCTCCCCTAATGGTTTTAAGCACTGTATTTTGAGGGTGCATACTCAAGGGTTGTAGCTTTAACATTGTATTTTGCTGAGTAAAGGCACAAGCTCAGGCTCAAGAGATATAAGCTTAAGTGGTCATACAATCAATTGCATGGACTGACAGCTATTTCCTCTACTGAAGACATGGAACATTTGACCTGAATCATAAACATGTTGGGACTGAATATTGCTATAGTATATGCAGATATGTAGGGACAAATTATGAAAACTTATGCTTGCATAACACTTCTAGATTTCAGTGAAAGTGCATGAATATGTGTTAAAATTTAAGGATCCAGTTCACTATTGTAGAGTTTTTTGATCTTGCAGCTCTATTGATAATACAGTATTGGAACATTCATGAAATAGAGCACTGGGGCTCAAAGTCAGGGCAGAATTCTGCTGTTCAGCATTATGAAAGCAAGGAAAGAAAATGTCCACTGTGATTTTTGTGAAATAAATCCTTTGTCCTGAAGAAATAAAAGGAGAGGGTTACTTGATCCAAAGACAACTGCAAGAGGAATATAGCTTTGCAGTGACTGATACAGCTATCACTGACTACCACTTTCAATCTGACATTGAGCTTTTGTTTTTTAGCATTTTGCAAAACACTAGTGAAAATTCTCTTAAGGCAATTATTGATTTTTTTTTCTATTTCTATGTAAGCTAAACACTATAACAAAACAAAACTAAAAATCCTATCAGAATCTCAGCCATTATTGGATTATTAAATCCAGAAATACAAATAGCAGCTAGCATGCCTTAGGAACATTCTGATCCATTTTAACAGATGATACTCAACAACAAGATTTTTCAAAAGTGTGAACTTGTCACAGACATAAGAAATACCTCTTTTGCCCACCATCTCTCAGCCATTTCCTAGAATACATATTAACAGAAATTCAATTTCTGAATAGGGATAGATGATAAAAATACGAAAGTTGTAAGTGGGACATAACCAGATATTGTGAATATACTTTGTGTTTCACTTGTATCGTACAGATAGCTTGCATCACAAAAAAGATCCTCCTAAATAGTAGTGTCTATGCAACAGAATCAAAAGGTCATATGCTGAATAAAATTAGGCCAATGTTTTAGTTTTTAAGTTTTCTGGGTACTTACTGTTAAATTTCATGTTATGATTTAAGCTAAAACATCTTTGAATTAAGTATACGGGCAAATTGGAAAACATTTCTGGAGTTTCTGAGTTTCTGTTTGTGTAGTAGTTTTATGCAAGATGTTAAAGGAAATTCATGCTTATTTTTTTTTGTATCTCATTAGGTGAAAGAAAAACATAATGAACAATAGGTCTTTGTCTTAAAGACCACCTTTCGTCCACTTTCTTCCCCCACTGCACACTGCCAAAACAAAATTAGGATGCTCCACACATTGCCTGCAGCTGTTGGTGATAAAGCCAGGGTTCACTTCCCTTGGGCAAATAAAAAGAAAACATCAATTACTTACTCCTGCATGCTTACATCCAAAGCATAGCACTACCACATTGGAGATTTATGAAAAATTCTCACCCTTTTACAAATCTGTATAGATAAATAACCTATTGTTGTGGTTTTACCCGGCCAGCACCACACAGCCCTCCCTCCCCCCTCCCTCTATGGAATGGGGGAGAGAAATGGGAAAGTGAAGCCCGTGGGTTGAGATTAAGACAGTTTATTAAGACAGGGAAAAAATAATAATAATAATAATAATAATGCGTATGAAACAAGTGATGCACAATGCAGCTCGACCCCCCACCCTGGCTAGCCACCCCTATATACATACATACATACATACATCTGACATGATGTCAGATGGTATGGAATACCCCTTTGGCTAGTTTGGGTCGGCTGTCCTGGGTCCGTCCCCTCCCAGCTCTTGCTGCACCCCTAGCCTGCCTGCTGGCAGGGCAGAGCAAGAAGCTGAAAAGTCCTTGGCTTAGTGTAAGCACTGCTCTGCAACAATTAAAACAGTTTTCAACACCCTTTTCAGCCTAATCCTAGCACCCTACCAGCTACTAGGAGGAAAATTAACTCTATCCTAACTAAAACCAGGACACCTATGTTGTCATGCAGTCCTTAAAGCACAACACAGCCTTTTTCTAATGGTAATGATTAGATATAATAATATAGATTCCAATTAAACATGTTCAAAAACATAAAATATCCAATTCATCATGAAACACAATTTTAATAGTTATTCAAATGTACAGCTTGGTGTAAGTATTTTATTCAGAATTAATGTGGTCATAGTCTTTCACATGAGATCACAGTGTAATACTCGATGAGTATATTTGAATCAGTCTCAAATGCAAAAATACAGGAATGCTCCATCATAATCTCAGTGGAAATTATGGACTAATCTGAGAAAGGGCTGGAGTCATCACTTAAGGAATATTTAAAATATATAAATCAGTCCATCAAATGTTAGTTTTTTTTTTTTTGTTGTTTGTTTGTTTGTTTTTAATATTGACAGATATTGGCTTGATTTCTTTTAGAACTAGAATATGAGGGCCACAAATCTAGTTTGAGCCAACAGCACAACTCTTTTTTTTTTCCTACTCAAAGTATAGTTAAATACTGGAACACATTCCTGAGGAAGATTATGTAGTCACCTTCCCTCACAGGTTTTAAAAATGGATACAAAAAATCTGTGAAAAATATTCTAAACCTCAGTGTATGTGTCATATGTACAATAATGGAGTTAATGACTCTCAGTCATTAAAGATGTGTAGTGATCTGTAAGATCTCAGAAAGTATTCCATGGTATTACTGCAAAAACGTAACTAATACAAAGCCAACCACCACACATTTCCACACTTGCATACAAACAAAAACACACAACATACTCACGGAGAGTCCAAGAGGTATAACAGACAAGCATTTAAAGTTTACTATCATTTTCATCAGGCTGTAGAATGGAAACCGTGAAGCAATATTCAAAAAAAATAAACTTGTGGGGTTTTCTTGTTGATTTTGTTGTTGTTGTTGGAAAGGCTGGATGGTTCTTTGATTCAAGAAATGTGGCTGAGTGACTCTGAAGGCTCTTTTCCCAGGGGGCACATCTGCTATATTTTTCTATTTGTGCTTTTTATGTACACTTTGTTAGGAAGGGCATGAAGAGATCACTCAGGAAGCCCTGAAAGCCTTATTCTTGATATCACATCCATAAATGCAAACACATATTCAACTTTTTTATGCCCTTTAAATTCCTAGTTTCTCCTTTAAGGAAGGCAATAACTTTGAAAGTGCCCACTCTGTACTATTCACCTAGCAACAGACCAAAATGCCAACACCTATTTCATTAATACAATTTCTAAAAACATTCCTGAATGTATGAACTATAAATGTTAAAATAAAATGGAATATAAGGAGGAAATAGAATATGATTATTCGTAGTTCACAATATGTTGTATACACCGTGCTATCTACAAGTTCAGTGAAGACAGATTAATTTTCCCTTTCTGTCAAGAAATGCATAGAAATTGTTCTGTTCACTGAGACACCCCAGAAAGAAACAGAGACCCACTTCTTAGAAGTATGTGTTTGATTTACCTTCATTGTCCCTTAGAGTAAAGTTGGGATTCAAAGAAGGCCCTTCATCAAGAGAAAAATGGAATCTTGCCCCATTTGCAGAGTTATCTTTGTCAGTTGCAGTAATAGTCTGAATTACCTGAAATAAAAATTGACAGTGAATATGCTGAAATTTGAACTTGACCCCATATATTATCTGACCTTAGCAGTATGCTCAAACTTTTCTTATTTTAATTTTCTACCTGACTGCTACTAAATTCAACAGATGAAATGTCTGGGCCATTAGCTTGATTTCTTTAGCAAATATTTTAGGAACTGTACTTCAGAGCTAGATAAAAGCATCAAAAGCATATATACTTTCTGACACTCAAATACAGTACAGGTACAAATCCTGTTAGAGATTTTCATCATCAGCACTGCTTCCTGGTGACCTCCAGAATTATGTTTTTGCCTAAACATTTATTTTTATAGAATGAAAATTCAGCCTGAACTGGGATGGTCTATGCAATGAACCACATTGCTTGACATCCTAACAATTTGATGTGCTTCAATCATAGTTAGGAAAAACATTTTTTTAAACCAAAATGGCAGGCATATAATACCAGCTCGCTGTTTAAAATTCCTGTTAAGAAACAGTTTTACATTGCCACATAACAGAAGAGGAAGAACAGCAGCCGCTCTTGGGTATAGTTTGGGTTGCCCAAAAGGAACAGAATTAGATGTAGCACCCATGTACAGGAGAAGCATTTTTGAAAGGTAAAACCTTTACTTTCAAAAGCCCTGATGATTTTTAAAATTTACTTTCCACTAAAACTGAGCTAAGCTTTTGGAATGTGTGACCAAGCAATATTTCTACCTCTGCTTTCATTTTCATGCTGGGCCTGGAAGCTGAAGTCATAAAATAGAATTTAATAAAAGTTGTTCTTGTGATATATCCAGTGAAGCCCACATAGAGTGCTGCACAGAGCTGATAGATATCCTGAGGGAAATGTAAAAGGGGCTCTTTTCATGACATTTTTTTTTGTTCCGTGTTCAGCTGCAGTCTTTCTGGACTGAATCTGAAGCATAAACAGTGTGGGCTTCAGCAGGTTGTTCTATTTTAAAACTAAAAGACAGTTTGCAGTTCTGTAGCTCCATTCACACATGAGAAGTAAAACAAACACATTTTAAAGCCAATAGACTACATTGGTTATTCTGTTGTATACAAGACAGAATATTCTATAAATTATGCATGTCTTAGACAATTAATAATATTGCTGATACTGCTAAGAATATTTTAAAAGTTTCTCACTTTTTTTTTTTTTTTTTTTTTCAAAGCGTAGCATAAGATCAATCTGAAATGCCTATAATCATGAAGTTTGCCACAGGCTTGGCAATACTGGGGAAAAGTTTGGTAAAAGCTAGTTGTTCTGTATTAAATTTTGAAAAACATGAAAAACATGGTGTATATGTAATTGAAACAACTACCATGTAAAAATAGACATATAACATTTTCTTAGATACATATATTTAGTTACTAGTATTGAAATGGTATGAGCAAAGCAAGACAAAAACAACAGTTGATGTAAGCATATTTTCAAGAGATGCCATGCATTTGACAGCCTAGTAGATAAACGTTGTCCTGCTGCCCTCTCTTATATAAAATGTTCCATGATATTTTCCAGAATATGTCTTCAGGAACACGTCATTTTGCAGCAAAAAATGCCACAACTGCCACAAGACTAATATTAAATTTATTTGTGACTAAGATGCATTTTAAAACTCAACAAAACATTCTGTCCACATTCCTGATCTTACATGTGAAAATCTGACTATCCCCCAGTTACACAAATGTATGCAAGAAGTACAGCATCAGATGGTAGAGAAATCATACTTTTCCATGTGGAAAATAGACTTTGTATGTATACTGTATGTATGTACAGGTCAGAATAGTGTTGTCAGAGCTATTCTTAAAAGGAAAAGGTTCACACTCTTTCAGAACAGGTTCTTGCTTTTTTCTATTTTGAAGACATTCATTTAGAGGTAAAGAACAAAACTGTGCAAGTTTGACATCCAAACCAAAGGTACTCCTAGCCCTTTTCTAATTAATAGGACAAATAATTGGCCTTCTAACAGACATTAACATGCACCTTACCATAGCTGATTAAAATAAAAATGTAGATGCAGAAACTCAGCTGCCATAAACCTTACTTAAGAAGATTTATGCTATCTTTTTAAAGGCGGGAGTTAAACAGAAAAGAAAGAATTTCAAGAATGAAGGAGAACTAATTGAAAAGGACATAGAACTGGTGCCCAATTCTGCTTAGATCCTTTTCTGTGCCGAATCAATGAACAAGTAAATATACACACAGCGGCTTTACAGCAGAGGCATACCTTGCCAGCTAACTTTGATTTCCTTTGGCTATTAGAAATAACAGCATCCAGGGTAAGGCAGTGCTTGTTGGCAATACAATATTTATACACCCTGATTCTGAAAAAGTGCTTTGTGTGTGTCTGTGTGTGTGTGTACTTTACAGTGGTGGATAGCGTAAGGGAAAATACATTTCAATACTATCACAACATTTTCTATTATTCTTCTGAAAAACACACAGAAATAATTTTATCTTTTTAATCAGTATGACTAGTGAGACTTTATAACTGTCTCATACTCTGCCAGGATAAACATTGAACTTGGAAACACTCAGAAAACTGTCAACATTTCACTCCTTCACTTTTCAGAACAAAGCACTTAAACCTTTTTAAGCCACTATCTGTTCCCATTCTCTTAAAAGTAATAAAATGAATCACGTTTGAAGCAAAGGAAAAAATCATTTGTGATGGTACTTCATGTAAGATTGCTAAATTCCATCTTCTTCCATTGGCTACATTTCACAATCATTCAGAAAATCAGTATATTTCTAGCATTCAGAATTCTCCAACACTGGATATCATCCAAGATCAAATCACAGCTGCTTTATCTACTTTTATATGTAATATCTGCTAGGCTTCATCTGGTAACTGTTGAAGATACAGAATTATCTTCTCAACAAGGTGACGGCTAAGAGAGAAAAGCTACATCAATTCAGCGTGGAAATGATCTTCTCACAAACATTTTCTGATTTTCTGTTTGAGATGAAATGAAGGTTCATTTAAGTACATTTTCTTTTTTTTTTTTTTTTTTTCTTGAGTAAATAAATTGAGCTGTGGAGGGAAAAAGAATCAGAAGACAAAGCTTCTGTCTCTGATTTCCCACTGTTGATGCCTCTTCTGAAAATAAACAAGCAAACACAAAAAGTCTGTCAATGATGAACTATCAGTTAGTTTATTTTGCACATACTGAACTCAAAATACATGTGCTGGGATAAATGCCCCTTTTTGGGCGAGGCTGCTAATCTCTCTATATTTCCTGAGGAAACTGAAAAGGACTCATACATGCCTGGCAGTACCTGACAGAATTTGTTCTTTAGTGATATATTGTACAAATAATTTTAACAAGATGATGGATATTTCAGAGTAAACGCTGTCCTTTTAGTGATTAAAAAGTATTCAGCAGGACACACTTTTTAGCAAAAGTTGTCTTATTCTACAATCCTTGTCTATTTGTTCCTCTTTAATATTTGTTGAACACAGTCATTTTTATGTAACTACACAATAAAATCTGAACAAGAGACTTTTTTCTTTTTTTTTTTTTTCTTCTGTACAGCACAAGG
Organism: Anas platyrhynchos; assembly: GCF_047663525.1. Lineage (NCBI taxonomy): Eukaryota > Metazoa > Chordata > Aves > Anseriformes > Anatidae > Anas > Anas platyrhynchos. The sequence goes on along the minus strand of NC_092588.1, from coordinate 86,784,979 downwards.
GTATCATGGTCTTTTCTGAAGCCTTTTTATGCAATGCATATAAAATCAGTGTGTGTCATGTATCTAATGCAGCTTAAAAATACAACAGCACACTTATCTAACCTTTCATATTAAACTACTGTCTGTGGAGTCCTTCACGGTAGCATTAGTCTTGGCTGTCAGTCTGCAGTGCTACAGAGGTCAGGAGTCATTCACACTTGGAACAGCAGTACCAGAAAGAAACATAATGCTAGTCCAAGTTTTCAGCAAATGCTATTTAGTAAAGCTCAATTTATCTTTTAAACATCTGTCTCATATATTTCCATATGCAAAGCTAAATCTTTGTTTATAAGAAACATTAGCTACTCAATACTACCACCACCCCTGGCAAACAGGGCAATTCTGAGCTGGCTTTGCTGCATGCTTTAACATATTAAACACATGCATTGTTCTTAACTTATATATACTTTTAAATATCCACATATCTATAAACGAATTGCAATAGATGCTTAATATTTATATATATTTGTATAATGTATATATTTAATTAGTCTTTGACAAGTTCTACTTGTTCCCTATTTGGCTTTACTTGAGGTTTTCAGGTTATTTTTAGTTTAATAATAGTGATTCAGCTGACCTTAGATTTTCAAAGGCTTTCAGAGAGGTGTCTCAATAGCAACATTGAAGAAAACTGTGCAGTCATGAGATAGGAAGGAATATCCTTGCACAAAAATTACTAAAAAGGCAAGAAATAGGGGTCTCATGTAAATTGGAAAACAAGGAAAGGAGGTAACAGATATGTTCCACAGAGATTTATGCTGGGCAACTTGTTCATCAGTGTATTAAGTATATATATATATAAATGTCTTATATAAAGAGTACCAATAATTAGGCCACCAAATCTACGTATGATATTGAGTAGAAAGGTAGAAAGTAAAAAGGTAGTTCAAGGTAGAAAAGAGAAGGGCTGACACTAAAGATCTTCCAATACCAAGTAGCTAGGCAATACAAAGGCAGGTGAAATTCATTACACACAGACATAAAGACTTATCTTCACAAACATGATGATGTTCCTGAGCTGACCATTACTTCCACTGGCATTATGACAAGCAGTGTTTTGCAGTCAGTGCTTACTAGTGGTTTAAAAGTATGTTAGAAGCTGTTAGAAGTTACCGGGAAAGGAACAGAGAACAGAGCAGAGATCATCATCATATACTTTGAAGCATAAACCACAGTAAAAGCTACAAACTACTGAATTCCTGCTTCTTGAATCTTGATTCCTCTCTCAAGGTGAATAGAGAGGAAATGGAGAAAGCTTAAAGGAGGACAGAATGTATGATCATAAGTCTAGAATGGCTTTATCACCGCCTGTCCAAGTTATGGAGGTCTCTTCAACCTGGACAAGAGATGTCTAAGAGGAAATATACTAGAAATTTATGAATGGCAGAGAGATGATAGATAATGACCAACCGTTCTTTCTCTCCTTCAGCACAAGAACTAATAAACAGCGATCGAAAATAGCACGGGAAGATTTGAGGGAAAAAAAAAAAAAAAAGAGTGCTGGATAAAACCTCAGCCTGTGCAAAAATGGTAATTCTGGTAAAAAATTGGTAAAGTCACAACTTTGGACTGCAATGAAATGCATCAGCCACAGAAGCAGCAGCTGGAATGTGACTGATTTTTAGTCTTAATTCTGAACTTCCCTCTGCTCACACTTTGGAAAAAAAAAATGTTCAGCATGTTTTCCATAATGATGTTTCAAAGACAGGTTCATCCTTACTGTGACTTTCCATCTTAACTCTTATGAGCAATCAGCATGCAAAGAGAGAGGATAGCAGCTACATTAATCAGCCATTTCATTGAATTACATTTGAAACCTTGCTCCCACGTGGCACTTCAAGATGTTAAATTTGCTTCATCCATTTTGTACAGGATAGTGACTTATCAAATTCTGTCAGTTATTTGCCATGATTAAGGTTTTGCCTGTCTTTACTGAAGATAGTTGTATTTTTTTTCAGCTACAAGAAAAATACCTTGAATAAATTTCCAACCTTCTCCCTTCCATCTACTACATACAAAAAGTTGAGTCAAATGTGAGTTATGAAAATAAAAACAGAAAGAATTAGATCGTGTTCCTAATTTAAACTTCTAACATGTGACATTAAACAAATAAAGTAATTCTTCTTTCTCACTGGGAGAAAGAAAACTGCCAGAGTTACCTGACCAGGCTTTGCATTCTCACAGACAACTATGTCATACTCTCTGGCGAGCTCTGGAGGGTTGTCATTGACATCCAGGATTCTAACACCAACAGGAACATGGCTCACTAGCCCAGGATTGTCTGCAAAATACATAAAGGGGTATTAAGCTTTCTGAAATATTCAATATTCAGTGACATCCTCAATTTAAACATGATTTCTTAACACAATAACCAGATGAGAACTAAATACAGCTGCAGTAAGATAATAAAAGATGCTTTTTGCTGAGCTTCATTAACTGTTTTGAAAAATAATAAAACAATGAGTGGAAATAGCAGTATCAGTTACTGTTACGTAAAAATTTACTTTATATCATAATGTCACTGTTATGTCATATCAGTGAAAATTCAAGCAACTCTGAAATTGAAGTGGGAGAAAGCTGTTTGTGTTATTGCACACTGTCACACTCTATGAGATGAGATGATAAATTTGTTTATAATTAACATTAAAATGTCATTACAGTATTGAGCAAAATCTAACCTTTTTATTTTTCTATCAGTGAGGTTAAGAAATAAAATACCAAAATATTATGGAAATATAAATGCACTGGTATATATAAAACTTTCCCAAGCTTATTTTAAGCTTTCTTACAAATTATAATGCTGTTACTCAACATAGTCAATGAGTCTTGCATTATCTGTGAAATCCAGGGTCAGCGACACACTAATTAGAAAATAATGTTTAAATAATGGTGTTAAATAGTATATGATCTGAACTTGTATTAGAGCTCACCTTCAAAAAGAGCCCACACTCTGTAAGCGTAATACAGACATACTTACTGAAAAATATACTATGTTAAAACAGAAAATATAATTTCTATGTTAAAATGGGGAAAAATACAAGTCTTCTTAATCCATCATTTGCTTGTTCTTACTACTAGTGAAGTAGTACCAAGACATTTGCATTTATTTAAAAGAATTATATATGAGAACATTTTATAATTAGCTAAAATATATATTCCAAAGTCTGTGTAAGGAAGGATCAGTCTTTTAGATAATAAATTTAATTCTACTTTCACCAATTAAATTAAACTATCACTGTAAGACAGCAAAGTCAATCTTTCACATACAACAAGATAGAAGAAGAGGGTCGTATGGATTGACATTTTAAAACTGCTTGTCCCTGTGTAATGGTCTAAACTCCATCCACCATGGTTATTTCTATCTGCATTAATCCACAGTGCGTTTCTGTCAAAAAAGGATCATTTGCAAAATGCCTTAGATTTGTCATGCCTTTGAGGGCTTCTGTTGAGAATTCTGAAAAACATTCATTAGTTTAGACATATTTGGATTCAAAGCCACCACTAATGTAGCCTCCCACTGAAAAATAGTTGAGAACACTGAAGTTTATTTTGACAAAATGAGGAATTTATTCTTCTCTGTTTTCACCTGGGATACTAGTCAAAAATATTGGGGTTTATAGGCCCTTTTTATATTTTTTTATATTCTCTTTTTGATTAATATGTCTCTGTTCATCTGATGATTTTCATTTACTTTTGGAAATTATGCACTTAGAAAATGGGAATAGAGGTGAGGTCAAAATAGTAAACAGAAAAGGAAGACTTAGCTTAGATAATATAGGAATGTCCCTGTAATTCCCAATTAACATTAGCATTAGAACTTATAAGAATATATTCAGAAGACAGTTATGGATTTGCAAATTCCACTTTCTTGCTGTGAATGTTCATTTTTCCTTGAATGTTGGTATTTTCATTTTTACATGAAAACTATGAATATCTTTATAACATAATACTAAAGTAAATTATCTCCATCGTGTTCATGCAAGACTGTGGTCTTTGATCTCTATTGAGAAAATGCTTCTAGTGGAAATCTTTGAGGAATGTTAAAATTTTGTGAATATAAGAAGTGACAGTATGGAATAATCATATTTGGCTGTTCACTAAACAGTTGGTTGAAAGGAACCATCCATCTACCTTTACTCATACTACTGAAGGAAGAACAGCAACCTTCTCTCAAGCAGACTTTGCACTGTGAGTATTAAGAGAAAAATGTTTGGTCCTTCTCTTAAGGTAGGTCATAAGATTGTGCAGAACAGCACAAAGCAATAAAGATTGAAGAGTTTTTATTGTTGACTCAAATATAGCTTACAATATCATTTAGATAGCTTGCTCCATCAATACTATCAGATAATCCAATTACAAAAACCCTCTAATTACAATTATAGGACATGATATCTTGCAATAGATGATCTAGAGGTAATCTATAACTCAAAGGAGTCTTGTTCTTGAGACTGGGAGGCTGTAGAACATAGTCTGGTCAGTGTGTGAACTAGAAAGTATGGGAAGGACACAAAGAAAAGGACAGCACACAGAAACAGAGTAAGGAGAGAAAAGGCAGAGATCATAGTAAAGGATTAAGGAATAAACCCATTTGGGAGTGGCTTCATAAACTCCAGTGAAGGCAACACAGATTTTCACACCAGAAAAAGCCAGAAGAAGCTTTTGCCCGACGGCAAAATAATTTGTGACTACTAGGTATTCATAGCATCACTGAAAAATCTTAGTTGAAATGGACCTCTGGAGGTCACTGGTCCAGACTCCCCACTCAAAGCAGGCCCATCCTCAAAGCTGTAATTGGGCATAATAATAGGAGGAACAGGGCAAGAAAGCAGGAAGAGCACAGGGCAAAAGGTACCAGAGACAGTGAACTTTCTGTTGTTCTGGAATGTTTGGAACTGAAGGAAGGTCAAATGTTTTATTACACTATGTGGTAAAAGACAGACAATTTCCTTTTAGTACAGTATGTCACACCCCTTTCCCCATCCTGAACAGAACCCTCTTGCATGCTTGTCACTGCTACACAGTGCAGTCTTAATCCAGTCTGTTAAATTTGCATTATTTTCCCAGAGACTTCATGGAGATTCAGAGAGTTTACCTATATTTTTTCTGCAGCTGTTTTGCAGTACAAGGAATTCATATTTATTTTACCAATTCAAAAGAATGCAGGGAATTATTAGTATATTTCTGGAAGCAGTTACTTTATGGGATCTTTGACCTTTACAGGCAAACTTCCATACAGACTGCCCACTCATTGTAAAATGCTAATAAGGGAAGTATTAATGTTGCTTACCACAACTGTCCTGAGGTTTGTCAGATTATGCATACTACATCAATGTCTATGCAAGATGATAGCACAGTTTATAAAGGGAGAAGAGAATGAGAGTGAATTAAGAGGGACCTTACAAGTATATTTTTTCAGGTTGTGTTTTGTTTTGTTTTATTGTAATATAAATACAAACACCAGTCTATTGTAGGTGTGCAACTTACCTGCATGCCCCAAAATACTCTGATAACTGGTCCTTTCAGTAGTGCTTTTTTGTTAATTAGAAACATTTAATTAGAAACATGTATTTCAATAGTTTGGCAGATTTCCAGTTTTGAGATAATCAGTGCTGACATGTATTTCAGACCTGTGCATTACAAATCAGCCAGATCCATTCTGTATCCTATTATCATTATGCCTCAAGAGTAGATTTTTTGAAGTGAATGCTCACTGTTTTAAGAAGTAAATGAAGCAGAAACATTGTTCTTGCTGTCTTACACTTGAGATTTTTCCCAGAATAAGTATTTCTTTTGCCAGAATACTAAATCTCGTGTACGCTTCGTTGGGTTGGAAACTGGCTAGGTAGCCGGGCCCAAAGAGTCATGGTGAATGGAGTTAAATCCAGTTGGAGGCTGGTCACTAGTGGAGTTCCCCAGGGCTCAGCACCAGGGCCCGTTCTCTTTAACATCTTTATCAATGATCTGGATGAGAGGATTGGGTGTACCCTCAGTAAGTTTGCAGACGACACCAAGTTAGGGATGTGTGTCGATCTGCTCGAGGATAGGAAGGCTCTGCAGGAGGATCTGAATAGGCTGCACCGATGGGCTGAGGCCAACTGTATGAGGTTCAACAAGGCCAAGTGCTGGGTCTTGTACATGGGGCACAACAACCCCAAGCAGAGCTACAGGCTGGGAGATGGGTGGTTGGAGAGCTGCCTGGCAGAGAAGGACTTGGGAGTATTGGTTGATAGTTGGCTGTATATGAGCCACCATTGTGCTCAGGTGGCCAAGAAGACCAACAGCATCACAAGCAGGTCTAGGGAAGTGATTGTCCCCCTGTACTCAGCTCTAGTGAGGCCACACCTTGAGTACTATGTTCAGTATTGGGCCCCTCGCTACAAGAAGGACATCGAAGAGCTTGAGTGAGTCTAGAGAATGGCAGCAAAGCTGGTGAGAGGTCTGGAGAATAAGTCTTACGAGGAGTGGCTGAGGGAGTTGGGATTGTTCAGCCTGGAGAAGAGGAGGCTCAGGGGCGACCTTATTGCACCCTTATAGGTACCTTGAAGGAGGCTGTAGTGAAGTGGGGGTTGGTCTATTCTCCCACATGCCTGGTGACAGGATGAGGGGGAATGGGCTAAAGTTGTGCCCAGGGGAGCTTTAGGTTGGATATTAGGAAGAACTTCTTTACTGAAAGGGTTGTTTAGGCATTGGAATAGGCTGCCCAGGGAAGTGGTTGAGTCACCATCCCTGGAGGTCTTTAAAAGACGTTTAGATGTAGAGCTTAGGGATATGGTTTAGTGGAGGATTTGTTAGTGTTAGGCCAGAGGTTGGACTAGATGATCTTGGAGTTCTCTTCCAACCTAGATGATTCTGTGAAATATCTGTAAAGCAAATCAGTTTTATTGAGTATCAGCCCCTCAACCAGCAGGTTGTCTCTGAACTTGCAGAAGCCCTTATCAGCAGCCAGTCTGGAAGCCTGATGCATCTCCTCAATTAATTTATGTAGGCAAACATTAAAACCTCTGTTTAAGAAGAAAGCTTCTTTTTAATACATCTTCTGCTGTTCCAGACTTCCATTTCATATTAACAAAATTTCCATGGTCTTTATGAAAACAAATTGAACCTGGGAGACATTCAGAATAACAGTCCTGATGTCAACAATCTGCTATATTTTGTGTGTGTGTTTTAGTTGTTACATTGTTACAGTGTAACACTTGCTATAAAAGCTGAGTGAATAATATAACCCAGAGTAAACCTGAACTATTTTAACAGGATGAAGGATTGAAAATTAATAATTTTACAAATTTCATGATCTAGCACAAAAATATTCACCTAGTTTAGGGTCATAATAAATGGCTATGCTTTGCCATCATTAATATTAAATATTGATCTTAATCACTGCAATATTTTTTTTCTCCTCTTTACAGCTTTTCAAGACCTTTTGAGGCAAATCAATATTTGGGAAGTTCAGCCATTCATCTCATCATTCAATCATTCAAATCAATTCAATATTTGGGAATCATTTCAATATTTGGGATGTTCAACCATCCATCTCATCATTCTCATCATTCGATCGGGAACCTCGCAGGGATCGGCTGCAGTGAGAGCTCCTGGCAGGGAGACAAACGAAGCCTACTCCAAACAGAGCAGCAGCCCCGCCCCCCCCCAACCCCCCAAGCAGGCAGGAGCTGTGCTTGTGATGCTGTGGGCGCTGACGAGCTGAGGCTGTAGCCAGGGGTGCAACAGCCCACCCACCCCTGGCGTTATAAAAGTAGTCCCTAGAGAGTGCCGCAACCCAGAAGCGCTGTAAACTGGACATGCTAACAGGACTGGCTTGGCAGTTAGCACAGGCAGTTCAAGTGGGGCAGGGAGGAGAACCTAGACCTCGCCATGGTGGGCACCCGTCGCAGCGGTCGGTCCAAGGTGGCAACCCAAATGGAGGAGATGCTGCCCCTCTGGGCTCACGTGTGCACCGAGGTGGATCCCCTGAGGGGGGAGGTGGCAGTCCAGATAGATGACTGCAGGGAACTCCAGAATCTGGAGGCCCATCTGGGCCATGAGGGAGGAGAGCGCTGCCACAGGTGCAGGTGTGCCCTGCTTCAGGGACTCCTTGAGCAGGTGGCTGGGCTGCAGTGAGAAATCAGCAGCCTGAGGGAGTCTCTGAGGGTGACAGATAGGAGGGGTCTCCCTGCCCCTGCTGTTGCTTGGCAGCCCTTTCCTATGTCCCGACAAGGGGTAGAGGCTGCCCCCATTGAACACATGCAGAACAGAGGGCTAGACTGTCCACAAGAGACAAGGGGCTGGACCCTTGTCTCAGGTCGGAACAGAAAAAGACATCTGCCCCCGACACCCATGGTGCCACCTACCCCCACACTGTCCCTGGGAAATAGATTTGAGGCTCTCAGGGAGGTTGTGGAAGAGGCTGAGGGTCTGGACAGTAGTCCGAACCCAGGAAGCAACCCCGAGAAGACTGGGGGAAGTGCAAAACATAAGGATCAGGGCCAGATGGAGCACCACATTGTAACCTGTGCCACAAAAAAAAAGAGCAGAGAGTCCTGGTGACTGGAGACTCCTTGCTGAGGGGCACTGAGGCTCCTATCTGCCACCCAAATAACCTAGCTAGAGAAGTGTGCCGTCTTCCTGGGGCATGTGTCAGAGACATTAGGAAGGCTCTGCCATGACTCATTAAACCGGAGGACTACTATCCTCTCGTCATTCAGGTTGGATCCCGGGAAGCTGCTATTAGAAAAATGAAGAATATTAAAAAGGACTTTGCATCCCTGGGGAGGTTGTTGAGGGGATCAGGGGTGCAGGTAGTGTTCTCCTCTGTCCTCCCACTGGGTGACTGGGATGCAGATAAAAGAAGCAGAACAGGACAGGTAAATGACTGGCTGAGGGGGTGGTGTCTGGATCAGGGATTTGGGTATTTTGATCTTGGGCCGTCCTTTGAGAGGCCGGGTATGTGGGCTATGGACAGACACCAACTGAGCAAGTGGGGTGCAAGTGTGTTGGGGAGCAAGCTCTCTGGGCTGATTACCAGGGCTTTAAACTAGGTTTGATGGCGGAAGGGAGGGGAGCTAAAGGTGACAGAGAAGGGCTGGGGGAAGTCGTCACTACTGTCACTGTTGAAGATAGTAGGGAAAAACCTCTGAGTTGTCCCATAGGATTGTCTCAGGGCTCCTCAGAGAAGGTAGCATTCCCGATCCCCCGGCCAGTATCTTCTTCTTGCATCCCCCCAGGGGTTACTGCACCTGCTGCTTCCCTATTGTGCCTGTATACCAATGCACAGAGCATGGGAAATAAACAGCATGAGCTCGAGATCTGTGTTCGGTTGCGGGGCCACGATCTCATTGCAATCACTGAGACATGGTAGGACAGCTCACATGACTGGAACGCTGTCATTGAGGGCTATGTCCTCTTTAGGAAAGACAGGCTGGGGAATTGAGGGGGTGGGGTTGCCCTTTATGTGAGGGAGCAATTAGAGTGTACCCAGCTTCAGCTGGGGGAGGGTGAAGGACAAGTGGAGAGCTTGTGGGTAAGAATTAAGGGGTGGGCTGGTATGGGAGACATGGTGGTGGGTGTCTACTATAGGTCTTCAGATCAGGAGGAGGAAGTTGATGAGGCCTTCTACAAGCAGCTGCTAGGAGCCTCACGATCACGAGCGCTGGTTCTCATGGGGGACTTCAATTACCCAGACATCTGTTGGGTAAGCAACTGAGCCAGGCACGCGCAGTCCAAATGGTTCCTAGAATGAGTTGAAGATAATTTTCTGATGCAGGTGGTGGAGGAGCCGATGAGGCGGGGGGTGCTTCTGGACCTTGTTCTTACCAACAGGGATGGCCTTGTTAGGGATGTGAAGGTTGGGGGCAGCTTGAGATGCAGCGACCATGAGATGGTGGAGTTCAAGATGGAATTAGGCAAAGGAAGTAAGGCTAAAAGCAGGATTGTAACCGTGGACATTCGAAGAGCCAACTTCGACCTCTTCTGGGACCTGCTTGGGAGTATCTCATGGGATAAGTTGCTAGAAGGCAAGGGTGCATGTGCGAGCTGGGCTACATTTAAGCATCACTTCTTCCATACTCAGGATCTGTGCATCCTGAGGAATAGGAAATCAGGGAAGGGGGGCAGGAAACCTGCATGGATGAGCAAGGAGCTCATCGATAAGATCAAAAGGAAGAGGAAGGTCTATGAAATGTGGAAAAGGGCCTGTCCTCTTGGGAGGAGTAAAGATGTGTTGTCAGGGCCTGCAGGGATGTGACAAGGAAGGCTAAAGCTGACCTAGAGATGAGGCTTGCAAAAGAGATAAAGGATAATAAGAAGGGTTTTTTCAAGTATGTAAACAGCAAGAGGAAGACTAGGCATTATGTGGGTCCCTTGCTGAATGAGGGGGGTGTCCTGGTCACAGGAGATGCTGAGAAGGTGGAGATACTGAATGCTTTCTTTGCTTCAGTCTTTGCTTCAAGGACACTTCCCCGGGACTCCTCGCTCCTGGCAATAGGACAAAGGGTCTGGGAAATAGAGGGCTCCCCACTGATGGACATGAGAGTGGTTTGGGAGCGTCTGAGTGGGCCCGATGGGATGCATCCGCATGTGGTAAGGGAGCTGGCAGATGCGATCGCCAAACCGCTCTCTATCATCTTTGAAAGGTCCTGGAGAACGGGTGAGGTGCCTGAAGACTGGAGGATAGCCAGTGTCACTCCGGTCTTCAAGAAGGGCAGGAAGGAGGATCCGGGAAACTGCAGGCCAGTCAGTCTCACCTCTGTCCCTGGAAAGGTATTGGAGCAGTTTGTTCTGGATGCCATCTCCAAGCAATTGGAAGAGAAGAATGTTATGAGGTGCAGTCAGCATGGATTCACCGAGGGGAGGTTGTGCTTGACCAACCTCGTTGCCTTCTCTGATGGCATCACCAGCTGGGTAGATAGGGGGAGAGCAGTGGATGTCATCTACCTGGACGGCAAGGTGGGTTGAGAGCTGGCTGACTGGCCGAGCTCAGAGGGTAGCGATCAGTGGAGCAGAGTCTGGCTGGAGGCCTGTGACTAGCAGTGTTCCCCAGGGGTTGGTGTTGGGTCTGGTCTTGTTCAACATCTTCATCGACGACCTTGATGAGGGAATCGTGTCTGCCCTCAGCAAGTATGCCGATGACACAAAGCTGGGAGGAGTGGCTGACATGCCAGAAGGCTGTGCTGCCATTCAGCAAGACCTGGACCAGCTGGAGAGATAGGCAGGAAGAAAACAAATGAGGTTTAATCAGAGCAAGTGTAGAGTCCTGCACCTGGGAAGGAACAACCCGAAGTATCAGTACAGGCTGGGGGACAACCTGCTGGAGAGGAGCTCTGAGGAGAATGACCTGGGGGTCCTGGTGGACGACAGGTTTACCATGAGCCAGCACTGTGCCCTTGTGGCCAAGAGGGCTAATGGGATCCTGGTGTGCATTAAAAGGAGTGTGGCCAGCAGGTCAAGGGAGGTGATCCTCCCCCTCTACTCTGCCCTTGTCAGGCCTCACCTGGAGTACTGTGTCCAGTTCTGGGCTCCCCGGTACAAGAAAGACAGGGATCTCCTGGAAAGGGTCCAGTGGAGGGCCACAAAGATGATATGGGGCATGGAGCATCTTCCCCATGAGGAAAGGCTAAGAGACCTGGGTCTGCTCAGCCTGGAGAAAAGAAGACTGAGAGGGGATATCCTCAATGTATATAAATATCTGAGGGATGTGGGACAGAAGGATGTAGCCAACCTCTTTTCAGTGGTTTGCGGGGATAGGACAAGGGGCAATGGCTGCAAGTTAGAGCACAGGAAGTTGCGCACTGACATGCAAAAGAACTTCTTCATGGTGAGGGTGACGGAGCATTGGAACAGGCTGCCCAGGGAGGTTGTGGAGTCTCCTTCTCTGGAGATATTTAAGGCCTGTCCGGATGCCTACCTGGGAAGCCTGCTCTGAGGAACCTGCTTTGTCAGGGGGGTTGGAGCTGATGATCTTTCGAGGTCCCTTCCAAGCCCTACAGTTCTGTGATTCTGTGATCTTTTCTGGTGCTTTTTCAAGAGAAGTAGAAGGTATACATCTTAATTATCTTTTACAGATTAGTTTTGATATATTAGAATACAGACATAGGAAGGATAAAATATACTAGAGAAATGGAAGTGAAATGATAAAAGAATGCTTTGTATGTAAGTGAGAGTAATATTCAGAAAATATTGGGTTTAGTTTAGGGTATACCTTACAATAACGTACATTTTCTGGTAATGAGAAAATTATTCAGAACCTAGTCATAAGAGTAACATTCTATTCTGCTCTTTTAAGGTCATGGGTACTTTTAAATCCTGTTAACTGAAATTATATAGGCAATATTTTATTTGTTGTTGACTTTTCATTGATGAACACAAACCTAAAGGCACTCATCACTTGGATCATCATAGTAGTGATAGCAGTAGAAGCAGCAACAAGAAGAGGATTATTAGTAGTAATAGCTCTGCATCAGACAAAACATTTAGCACTCTCAAGTTGGTGTCTCCCTCATCCTTAATGCAAGCAAAATTCTGCAGCTCACAGACAGTACTGGTGCTCACCTCCTGAGTAGATCAGGGCACCACAAACTGCACTGGCTCTGTGAAAGGATCCATTTGGAAATTCTGGTACTGATTCACAAAGCCTGAAGGGGAAAATGTCATGTAATCCCAAAGATGGCCTCTTCTTTGGGGACCCATCCTGATAGCTACCATCATCATTGCAAGTATCAGAGCCCAAGGGAGAGGGTGAATAAACTTTGTTAAATGTAGACTCAACTGGAACACCAAGGGAGTTCAGGAAGAGCCATACCCTATGAAACATACTTACAGATGAAAACATAAGAATATCCTCATGATACCTTTCACCAAAGAAACAGAGAAGAAAATTTGTCATGCCTTGAAGGCAATGACTAAACTGAGATAAACAGGGAAGTAAGCACAGAACTAGAAGCATCACTTCTTGATCAGGATGGAGAACTAGTTGTCTTCAGACAACTGTTTTTATAAGGAGTTTTGTGTTGGTTTTACTTATTGTGTAGGAATGCCATAGGAGATTTTGCTACAAATGAAATTATTATGATTTCATGGTCCATTAGTAGGCTACTTATCAAGGCTGGAAATAAACTGCATCATTGGAAGTGTGGATAGGGTACCAATATTGTGTTTAGATCTTGCCATTAAAAAGATAATAGCTATCCTATTTGTCACTACTCCGTGAAAAAAGTAGTCGTAGAACACAGACTTTGCCTTTTAAAAAATAAACTTCAATTTTAAAAGTAGGAAATACTTTTGTGGCAGACTCTGTTTCTTGGAAAACATAAAGTAATTCTTATCAATACCAAAGCTCTTTCTGTAACTGAGCTAGGAGGCTGAAAGCAAGTGAAGTAAAAAAATGAAGAATGAGTGTGATTTTTTTTTTTTCTTGAGGTGGGAGGGAAGGGTGGTGGCCTTAATGGAACACTATAATGTCTGCTTTTGTAATGTATCTATATCTAAATCAGAAATGTATCAAAACAATACATAAGAAAATTTTTCTCTTCTGATGTCAAATCAATTAAGTTATTTTCATTATTTATGTGTACTCTGTTGCGTCAAAATAAATAAATAAATTAGTTTTGAAGAAAAAATTACAGACTAGAAGTCACTCTAAAAAATTCTGTTTTCAGCGTAAGGAAAAATTCACTTCAAGGAAACACTAAGACACAAAGCCAGCAACAAACTCACTAGCATTAAATCATCCTGCTGTCCACCATATACAGAGGGTTTAGGAGATTATGACACTCTAACAGTACTTTGTTACTATATTACCTTCTGTTAGAACTTGAGAAGGGTTCAATTTATTTTTAATTACTTTTTTTTTTTTTTTGACACAAAGTACTAAAGACAGTCTTGATTATGGGGAAAAGTTTGAAGTGAGAAAATAAAATGTCATCAGTTCTTGCCCTTTTCTAATTCTTTCAATGATATATGCTAGGAAGATATTACTGCATATTTCCTTCAGGCAATGCATATGTTGTTTTCATGTATTTCAAAACAGAAAAAAATTGAATTGTGTGTTTTTGGATTTTGATTTTGCTTCTCATAAAATCTTGTTCACTTCTTGTAAAATAAATCAGTGTACCTTTAAATAGCATTAACAGGTTTATTCTGCTTATTTTACACCTTGATTCCATCTTCAGTTCTCATTCTCTATATGACTGTCTTACATAGTGCTATCAGTAACACAAATTTTAATATCCTAACAAAAATTGAGAAACCTCTTTTTTTGCTGTAGTGTACTACTAAACATCAAAAAAGGACTGCCAAACTCTTTGCTTATCTTGGTGTTCACTGATGGCAATATGAGGTGAAAATGTCTCTCTGCACCTGAAGAAAATACCTAACTGCACCTCAGTCTAATAACCTATTTATTTTATGCAATTATAGCGCTTTCAATATTCATTCAAGTTTTCATTTTTTAATATGTTTCTGCTACAAATTATTTCTCCCTGTGCTTCCCGTTTTCCTCTATATAACCTTTCTAGGTTACTGTTTCTGTTTCTACCAAAACTGAGGAAAACAAAACAAACAAATAAAATAAACAAACAAAAAAATGGTTTATATTAAAATTAGAACTGACTTTAATCTTTTTTATCATAATTCTTGCAAGGTACTGTTGAAAACTCTTATTCTTGTAAGCTGTCCTGCTTTTTCACATATTTCAGTTCTGAACAGGGTTTACAGATCCTCTTTGAAAATATTTCTGAATATTATTTCTTTATGTAGATTTTCTAATACCTGTATTTTTCTGGGATCCTTTCAATAACAAATAACAGGGCATAGCATGTTTTGCCATTGAGATATTGCTCTAATTCAACACTTCGGTATCTTTTTTTTCTAAAGCTAGTATAAGGAATGTGCATAGAGAAGCAAATATGAAAGACATATAAACAGTATGACAGATACTCATGTCTCTTAATGATTTCATGCCCTTTCACTGGACTTAATCCAGCTACTCCACTTCTCTTTTGTACAGCTGAGCCCAGACCTGGACCCAGCACTCCAGATTTGGTCTTAACAGTGCTGTGTAGAGGGAAGGATCACCTCCCTTGACTTGCCAGCTCTTCCTCATGCACTGTAGGATGTTGTTGGATGACTCAAGAGCACACTGCTGACTTATGTTCAAGTTGTTGTCCACCAGGACCCCCATGTCCTTGTCTGAAAAGCTGCTACCCAGCCAGTTAGCTGTCCACTGGTGCATAGGGTTACTCTTCTCCAGGTTCTGGACTCCTTTTATTGAACTTTTATAAAGTTCCAGTTCACTCATTTCTCTAGTCTGTTGAGATCTTTCTGGAGGGAAGCACAACCCTACAGAGTATCAGCCATTACCCCAGTTTTGTGTCATTTATACACTTGCTGAGAGTCCACTCTGTCCCATAAACTAGGTCATTAATGAAGAGATTAAACAGTACTGCATCCAGTATTGGCTCCTGATCAGTACCCTTTGTGCCTGCCATTTCAGACAGTTTTCAATCCACCTCACTGTTCATTTATCTATCCCATAATTCAATGCCTTTTTCTTATGTGAGCTTCTCAAAGTCTTCCTCAAATTTTAGTAGAGGCATTACTTGTGAATCTCACTTAATAACTTGTTGCTCATTTTACATATAATATAATTACAAAGACTTCTAATTGATGGATTGCACATCGTTCCTCAAAATATCTCATCCTTGCTCTGTGTTTTCTTATTTCGATTACTCTTGGCAAAGAGTTGATCAAAAGCCTTTAACAGAGCCCAGTAAATCGTATCCCCTCCCTTTTTCAAAAACTGCTTTATAAACTCAGAGAATTTATAAATTCAGAGAATTCTAACAAGCTAATGAAATGTGAATAATTCTAAGTGAAACTGTATTTTTAAATCCTATTACCAACAACTTTCAATCCTTCCCCACACCCCAAACAGTCTGTAGTTCCTTCAATATAAAACACAGTATTATTTTAATATCTTTCTTATTCCCTAATGCCACAAGGAGTTTTCAGGAAGTGCTAGTACTGAAACAATCAAAGGAACAGCTTCAATGGCATGCTCTGGACAGCAAAATCTCACTGCTTCCATTCACTGTATGCTGCTGTTGAAGAACAGTGCATGTCAAAGAGAAAAAGGATTGTCCCATTCTCCCAGCAGTGAACACTGCTGTGCTTTGGGCCCTGTCTATGCAAACAGAAAAATCACTGATCATTACGTCAACATTATTTCCACAGAGGAAAATGGTACAGCTTCCACTGATTTCACAGGGGACATTCGATCAATGCTGAGTGTATATGACACACTGAAACTAATTGTGAAAGTAAACTTTTTAGGAAGGGTTCAGAAACAATATGGGTGAAACATGCAGATATCATAAATGTGAATCTAGAAATATGATGTTGCTTCTAAGTTTCCTTTGTATAAAAGAAGCAGGATAAGTAGAAGTATGATCAGTAGAAACAGAATTCTGTCACTAATGTGTGGTGCTAAGTAAAGAGGAAAACACTTCAAGAAACTAATTATAAAAGAATCACAGAATCATCTAGGTTGGAGGAGACCTCCAAGATCATCTAGTCCAACTTCTGACCCAACACTAACAAGTCCTCCAGTAAACCATATCGCTAAGCTCTACATCTAAGCGTCTTTTAAAGACCTCCAGGGATGGTGACTCAACCATTTCCCTGGACAACCTATTCCAATGCCTAACGATAACTTTATTTCCACAGAACACCTCTTATTTTTGAAACAGTACATTCTGGGCTTTGCAGATTCTGTGGTGTTCCTGGTTAAGCAAATCGTGTCAGAATCATGGAATGGCTTGGCTTGGAAGGGACCATAAAAATCACCCAGTTCCATAGACAGGGATGCCCCCCACTGGATCAGGTTGCCCAGGGCCTTGTCCAGCCTAGTCTTGAATACCTCCAGGGATGGGGCATCCAAAACTCTGGGCAAAGCTACAAAAGCTTCAACACCAGGTGAATTTGAAGAATACCACTCTCACACCTAAAACACATTTTGGTCATAGTGCTCCACCTATTTTTCAGCTTCAGTCTTAGTTCTGCCATGCCTTGTGCATGGACTTGAAAACGAATGCCATAAAAGGCTGTAGCTATGCAATAGATAGTACTTAAGAGTTCTGGCCTTCATTCTGTATGCACAAAATGTAGATAAAATTATTGATTCTATAATGGATTTGGAAGACTATAGCAGTGTTATAATTTTCAATTTAGTATATGTAAGAAAATGGGCAAAGAAGTATACACAAAGAAAAGCTGTCTGCTTTTAGGCTGCTTGTCACCTGTCTGCTGTCTATCTCTTCCTCACTGTTCTCTCTTCCATTTTTCATAAATGAATTGTTATTCAAGTTGATGTCATATATTTACTTATCTTCCCAACCCCAACTGTAACAGTAACAAATGCAACACGGGAAAAAGCAAGACCTGTGTATTCGTGTAACAAGTAACACCTTGAATGGGGAATTCTAAGCAGTCTGCCTTAGGAAAAAAAAAAAAAAAAAAAAAAAAAAAAAGTATTTCATCCTCATTATTCATACAATTTTCTTTTAGATATAAATATAACCTTTCTCAGCACGGTATGTGAACTACCAATCACTTGACTATATGAAATAACTAATGCAGAAAGCTACATTTCAGTTTAATGCTATTAATTTCTGCAAAATAATCATACTTGGATGTTTTCCAAAAAAGCCTAGTGACTATGCCTAGTTTTAGTATGTCCCAATGTGGCTTTTAAATCTTAATTAAAACTACCACTTATTATGCACCTGCTTATGATTAGGCCTAAATTATATTTAATTTCATGCTGCACTGAAATAACAGATATACAAACATACTGTCAAGCACACTGAGGTGCAGTGGTTACCTTTTGCAAAGGGCTAACCATAAAACTCTAGATTTTACTATTTACTATAGAAATTTACTTATTTCAAAATGTAAACTCAGTTGCAACAGCAAGTGCAATAATCAAAAACAATTTGTTGTCCTTATAAAATACGTACATGCTATTAATTCTGTAGTATGTGCTAGCAATGTAAAGGCAAAATAGATTATGTTTTAACCTGGAAATGAAACAGATGAAAGCAAAGGGATCTCACTTATGTCACTGGCACTTGTTATAAGTAAAACCTGTGAAGTGTCATCTGACAATGCTGGAATAAATAAAATAAAATAAAATAAAATAAAATAAAATAAAATAAAATAAAATAAAATAAAATAAAAAGTTACAAGTTTTGATCAAAATCACTTTCCACTGAATGACGGCATCACTAAGAGTACTCAGCAAGACTGAATTTATTGATCCAACATGGGATTATTTTTTTTCCATTTAGTTAGTTGATTTTCTTTTTTTTTTAACCTCTAAAACTTTGACTGTGTCAAAGTAAGGACTCTGTAATAAAAAAGTTACCAGAATAAAAATGTCTGTCTGGGACTACATAGACATTTTTTGACTGTTTAAGGGGTTGTCTGAGGCAATGGAAATTCATCAGACTTTGAGGCCTTTTGAATGCATAGGCAAGTATTTATTGTATCTTTACTTGAAAATTTGCGTAGTAAAAAGCCAGACATTCAACTTGTGAATCAGCAACTGCTAGACACCTGATCGATATAAATAAATTAATATTGGCATATTTACCAAAAATTAATCGTAGATAAGAAAGGATGAATTTCTCAAACAATACTATACAGTGTTGTCTTCTAGGATATATAACAGTATGATAAACAAATAGGACGAACAGTTCATTTTAGGCCACTGACTGCCTGGAACTGTTCCTGGGTAAAAAGGCATCCTTCTACCACATAAAGAAAAACATGATAAATTTACATAGGTGGAATCACATAGGCTTTTTTTTTTTTTTTTTAATACCATGTACCACATACGTTCTTTACCTATCTCAGAAGCAGCCACTGTGATGTTGTACCAAGGTGTTTCCTCTCTGTCAAAGATCTTGGCAGTCTTAATGGTCCCAGTATTAGCATCAATGGTGAAATACCTATCTTCTTCTGTGTTATGATCAATGAAATATCTAAGAAGAAATAAAATAGTAAATACATACACATTGTAACAAGTATCATCCAAAGTCACTGAAAGCTGCATAAGAATCATAAAATCATAGAATATCCTGAGTTGGAAAGGACCCACAGTTCTAATTCCTACACACAGCACCACCCAAAAAAAACAAATGATATGTCTGAGAGCATTGCCCAAATGCTTCTTGAATTCCATCAGGCTTGGTGCCACAACCACTTCCCTGGGAAGCCTGTTCTAGTGCCTGGCCACCAACTAGGTGAAGAACCTTTCCCTAACACCCAGCCTGAACCTCCCCTGTGGCAGCTCCATGCCATTCGCTCAGGTCCTGTCACTATCCCCAGAGAGCAAAGCTCAGTGCCTGCCCCTCGTGAGGAGGCTACAGGGTGCCATGAGGCCTCCCCTCAATCTGCTCTGCCCTGGGCTGAACAAACTGAGTGATCTCAGCCACCTCTCAGATATCTTCCCCTCTAGACCCTTCACCATCTTCTTATATTGTGGCACCCAGAACTGCACACAGTGCTTGAGGTGAGGCTGTACCAGAGCAGAGCAGAGCAGGACAATCCCTTCCCTAGACCAGCTCGCATTGCTGTGCCTGATGCACCCTAGGACACGGGTTGCCCTTTTGGCTGCCAGGGCACTCTGTTGGCTCTCTTTCAACTTGTTGTCAACCAGAACCCACAGATCCCCTTCTTGTGGGGCTGCTCTCCAACCTCTCATCCCACAGTCTGTATGTATAGCCAGAACTGTCCCTTCCTGGGTGCAGAATCTGGTACTTGTTCTTGTTGAACTTCATGTGGCTGATGATTGCCCATCCCTCCAGTTTGTCAAGATCTCTTTGCAAGGCTTCTCTGCCCTCAAGGGAGTCAACAGCTCCTCCTAATTTAGTATCATCTACAAACTTATTCAAAACACCTTCAAGTCACACAGAATCACAGAATCACAGAATTTCTAGGTTGGAAGAGACCTCAAGATCATCGAGTCCAACCTCTAACCTAACACTAACAGTCCCCACTAAACCATATCCCTAAGCTCTACATCTAAACATCTTTTGAAGACTTCCAGGGATGGTGACTCCACCACCTCCCTGGTCAGCCCGTTCCAGTGCCTAACAACCCTTTCAGTAAAGAAATTCTTCCTAACATCTAACCTAAAACTCCCCTGGCGTAACTTTAGCCCATTCCCCCTCGTCCTGTCACCAGGCACATGGGAGAACAGGCCAACCCCCACCTCGCTACAGCCTCCTTTAATGTACTTACATCCAAGTCATTTTTGAAAACATCAAAGAGAACTGGAAATTTTAGGGGGGAAAAAAAAAAAGGAAAAAATAAAAAATCCGTGTTATGGAGGCAACCAAAGTAAGACTGCCTTTCATTTCTTTCATAATGTTATTTGATGTTTTGATACATAACAAGATTTCCACTTCAAGTCACAAAGATATAAATTGCTAACAGGTGATATTTTAGACAGCAGTACACATTTCTGTCAAAAGTAAGATACTATACACATTTACTCTGACTAAAACACATAAAATGGAAAGGCAGAAAATAGACAAATATTATTGTTCTGCTTAAGCAGTGTGCTCAGTCCCAGTACCTGTTTTGAAGCATGTCTCTTTCACATGAAGTTGACGACATAATGACATAAGCCACTTTGAACATTCACATTACAGAGACTAGAAACAGAAACAGGTGATTCCCAAAGCTGCTGTTGTCATTAGCCTAGAAGCAGAACTAAGCAGCAACTTAACTCTCTTGGCTTCCGAGCACTTTGACAACACATTTTTTTCTCAAAGCCTGAATCATTTACAATAGCTTTTAACAAATGAATAAGTTACAGACTCCTATCAAACCTTCTCTACTAGCTCTAGGCTTGAGGAAAAAAATAAGGAAGAAGACAGAACTTTTTATATACCATAATTGTTTTTCTTGAAAATGTGCCAACCCTGCTTTCATTCTGTGAAGATTTTAATATATGGAAGCTATATAAAGGTGAAAATGATTTATTTGTCCCATCCAATTACACTTATTTCTATATCACCAATAGTGTAATTGTGACCTAATAAATAGAGTGGTGTGCATAAAGGCTGACAAACTAAAAAAATCAAAAATAAAAAAATAACAAAAATGACTTTCATTTTATTTCTCTCATAATGTTACTTATTTAGACTTTGTGGGAAAGAAAAACAAACAAGCAAGTAAACATTTAGTTGAACGATACAATAAAATAAGGTACGTCTTGTGTCAAGGAAATAAAGCACTAGAGGAGGCATCAATTTAAGTGAATCACCTTATCCATTCCAAGGATTGGACACTTAGTGGAAAAAACATCTAGGATATGATGACTTAGGTTAGATTTTCTTTACTAGAGAGAATGTGAACTCCTCTCTTTGAGCAGAAAGAAGTATTTTACATCTACCTTACAATATGCTAGTTTGGGTTGTGGCACTCAAGATTTTCTTTTCATGCTTCTTGTATTTTCAATAATTAAAAAAATGTAGATCAAGTATTGGAAATCAGAGCAGTCAAAACCAGGCTAGAAAATCTTTCTTTCTTGCCTCTTTTGATCCTTCCTCTCAACATCCAGAAGAGTGAAACAGTTCCCATAATGACTGTGGGAGTGGTCTGAGGAATGACAGACCTTTATGTTCCTCTGGAACAAGAATTTAATTCACTGTCTCCTATCTGAGCTACCATCAGGAGCAATATGTTCTGACATTCAGAACGTTCAGATTCATTACCTACCAGTACCTGAGATTTCCTCATCCCAAAATACACCACAAGTGCTCAGTAATGACACTTTGGATGTGCAAGATGGCAGATGAATTTTTTAGGAAGATAAAAGACTCAAAATATCTCCATATTGAAAACAGACTGACAAGATCTTGAATATTTAGGAGAAAGGGCAACCACTTTTAAGGAAGGGCATAGAGACATTTAAGTTGGGCTCCCAGTGACGCTGAGTGGCTAGACTGGCTGGAATTCCTCTGCGCTGCTCTTCAGATTACCACTGACCTGTGACCCTTCTCAAGGCTTTGGGCATCTGTTGTAGACACTGGCATCAAACTGGTAGGTGCCAGAGCTGGTTGCTTCAGTGAGTGAATCCTCTGTGGACCCACCGCAAACCAAATCAAAAGGCCCTCACAACTACCCTGTTGGCTTTATTTTATGTGGCAGTATTGGTCCAAGCTACCCACACCTTTTTCATTGAGATTCAGAATTTGCTTTTCAATTTCAGAACAACTGATTTTTGCAGTGCTTCTGCTGGTCTTAGTCTGTCATGAAGAACTGTGCAGATCTGATCAACTCCAAGCAGGATTTTCAGGTTCTCCACAGTTACTTGTCATGGAAATGTTTTGAAGGGTTGTTCCAATACCAGTGAAGTCATGTATCCTGTGCACACAGACAGCCCTACCTTTAACTACAAAGGAACTTTGGAGCCAGAATGGAATCCACCTCTAACTCCACAAAGCTGCCATGCTTGGCACAGAGCAGAGTTTGATGATTTGAAGTTTGTACAGAAGATCTGGAGAAACCCCTCCATGCCTTATACCTTATGCTTGGCAATGTAAGAAACCTGTAAAATGGAGCACGGAACATATTGACTGTACTGCAATTAAGGCAGAAATAATGAACAGCTGGTTGTGTTGGGCAAGATGGACAGCACACATATACACAAACGTCTTTTATGTGATGAGCTAGAATGCTGACAGAAGAAGGATAGGAAGCATAATTGTCTCTCAGATAATTTTCTTGGAGACCTTAGCAGGACCTTTTACTGGTACAGCTCACTATCAGGCATGCAGTGATAAAATGTAATTCCTTCTCTCCTTCCACAGCCTTGTTCTTCTTGATTCTAGAGGTCTCCTGATAATGACAAGAACTATTTGCTAAAAATAAAAAAAATTAAAAAAAGCTTCACTAACCTATTCTTATGGAGTATGTAGTGTTATTTCAAAACAATTTATAATACAAGAGTCTTGTTCCTTCAAACATTTATTACTGTGAACATTGTTTACTTACTACCATCAGCCACAGCGACTACTCAGTCAGTATTGTGCTAACCATAGAACCATAAAAAATAGGGCTATTTAGTATTTGCAGACAGAAGTTTAAAAATAGACGTAATTTAAAATTGGGCTTAAATGAGAAAAAAAAAAAAAAAAAGATAAAGCCAATAAAGCCATAGGAATACACAGCTTCTTTTGTGCATGTGTGATTCATAATCATAACAAATTACTACCTTTCCCTCCATGAGTAAAGAGACCCAAAAAGACAATTATGTTTCCAAAGTATGAAGCTTGTGTAGAAAAAATGAAGCTTGATTCTGTTATGAATTGTGACTAACTAATACTTCATTTTCATAGACATATAATAAAAGATTGTCTTAGCTTTGAAATAATAACTTTTTTTTTCTAAATCATGTATTTAAATGTATTCTATAGAAGATGAAAGTTCTCTGTTTAAAGGACTCAGTGTTGGATAAATAATTTCAATTGTATTTTCTATATCATTCATGGAAATAAAGTAATCCTAAGGTGATTCACTGTACTATCACTTTCATTTACAGTGATATTAGAAAAAAAAAAATTTCTAATTTATCCACAGTAGCACTTCCTCTTCGTGTCCAAAATTTTATATATCGTTACAGCATAATAAACCATCCAGAACTCAACAGATTTTTTCTTGTTCATGTATAAATACAACAGTGTCCCTGTCTTATGCTTTCTCATTATTATGGTATTTAATTCTCCCCATTATTACAGATTCTTCCTTAAAATTGCTTTTTGCATCATATCTAAAGCAAACATTTGCATTGCTGGGGTCCCAACCTTCACGAATGTCTGAGTGAAACAAGTTACAGAAGACTTTCATGAAGAGCAAAAGAACTGTGAATGTTAGTCTAAAGCACTGCTGCCAAATGCCCTAAAAATATTTTGTTCAAGACACTCCCTTGGTAGAGCTACTCATTCTTGTCACATGTAAGGAGACATTTAGAAGAAGTTTCATTGCATTTATGAAGCACTTAACATTTTAGGCTTTATAAATATTAGCTACTAATTTATCTAAATGATGTCCTGGATTTGGTTGGAATAGAGTTAATTTTCTTCCTAGTGTCTAGTATGGTGCTGTGTTTTTGACTTAGGATGAGAATAACACTGATAACACACTGATGTTTTAGTTGTTGCAGAGCAGTGGAAGGAGCCAAGACCTTTTCTGCTCCTCATGCTGCCCTGCCAGGAGGAGGATGGGGGTGCCCCAGGAGCTGGGAGGGGACACAGCCAGGACAGCTTGCCCAGGCTGGCCAAAGGAGTGTCTCATACTCTACAGCATCACACTGAACTATAAAATAGGGGGTGGGGTGGAGGGTGGTTGGCAACTGTTTAGAGACTGACTGGGCATTGGTCAGTGGTTGGTGAGCAATTGCATTGTGCATCACTTGCTTCATATATTTTTTTCCCCTTTTCTTTCCTATTATGCTGTCTTTATCTTAACCCGCAAGTTTTATTTATTTATTTTTTTTTTTTCTTTTTTTGGTCCCCTGATTCTTTCCTTTATTCTGCTGCGTGGGGAGAGTAAGTGAATGGCTATGTGGTACTTTGCTGGTTTCCAGGTTAAACTACAAAAAGGATGTGAATTGACACCAGATATATCCATAAATACACCATACTCCCAAGCCAATGATGCTTTACTTAGGCTTCTGAATTTATTTGATCTAGTTAAAAAATTATCTTCAGTTAAATAAGAGTGGCAACAAAGCCAGTCACACTTTTCCTCTCCTACCTTTCCCACCACCTCTTTCAGTGTCTTTTTTTTTTTTTTTTAGATTGGAAAGAGCCATAGTGCAAATTTAAAATTTCAAATAGTTATTTCAGAAGTAAATTTTCACCTTAATTCAACTGACAGTTTCTTCTTACCCATTTAGAATGCATTCATTTAAAATATGAATTTATAATATTCACTGCAGATATTTATTTACAGACATTTACTCGTGACAATGCTGTATGAAATAGCATAGTTTTAACTATTAACTTAGCACATCTGAGTTGCATGGCAGATGTAAATAATGAGACTTAATAACAAGACATGCTTAGGTAAACAACTCTCCATAAACTGTTTACTTCCAAACCAGCTACAGAAAACAATCTTAAAGAAATTACATTAAAAAGGACTACAAATATAGAAAACCTATTAGTCACACTACCTAAAGAGATTCTGAAGGAAATTAAATATCAAAACTCATTCCTGCTAGCACTGGGAAGGAAATGCAACATGTACCACCTTTTTATTAGTTGGAGTCACTCAATGGAAGAGCATTACTGGCTTCCATGCATGTCCTTGTTCCTACTTCTGACCAACTCCCCTAGCTCCTGTGACTTTACTCCTCCTGGCTTTTAGAGAAGCAGTGGTTCAGTGGTGACAGATATTACCACCATTTTTATTGAAAACTAAAAGTATTTGCACCAATTAGGAAACAAAGAGAAATTTATATGCAAGATGGGCCTTAGGCACTCTCAACATATAAAACAATTTGCATTATTGACGTACATGTAGTCAGTTGCTAATAAAACAGAGAGTGCTTGAACATGGATAAGGGTTTAAAAGATGCTAAAGGAGTTTAATAATAATTATGATCTCTAAACCTTTTAGAATGGCTTCTGAGTTAAAACTCATAAACATTTTCAGAATCTCGCTCCCTGAATTATTCAGTCTTGAAATAATATTCAAATCAGTATGGTGCTGATTAACATATAAGTAAGATAAACAAGTGCTATAGTCAGTTTGTCACAATTCCAATCTCTCTCTCTCCATTTGTTATGTTTAAAAGTAAGCCTTGAATTTGAGATTGTAAACAGTGTTTTGAGCTTTTGACTTCTTTTTTGTTTTGTTGATTTTGTCATTAAACTAGTCTATAACATAGTCTGCCATTATGCTATATTATTTATTATTACATTCAACAACTGCAAAAAAAAGAACTCCTTTACAAATTTCCAGCCTGTCTACAAAACTGTTAATCCTAAGGAACTTCAAGAATGACATTTTAGCCATCTGAATTCACAGTTCTTGGTACTTTTTTGGGCTGCTGTATCAACTTATATATGTATATGAACTGGTTATGTATATATGTGTGTGTGTGTGTGTGTGTGTGTAACATATATAATTAGCCAGTTCTCTAAGAGAAGCTGATTACAAAGAACCTACTACAAAAGTTCATGGAAAAACAATACTCTGCCAAACCAATCAGTCACATCTAAAGGCCTTCTATTAGAAATCAAATACCATTTATTATAAGAAGTTCCATTTAGTTAAAAATTTTAGCAAAGTATCTTTCCTCAGAAAAAGATAGTCAGACTCAAAGGATGAAGATTTTTTTCCCCAGAAACACATCAAAAAAAAAGAACATGTAAGCAACAACTACACAGAGTGAGAAGGGTATACCAGGAAGAAAAGTGAGGGAAATGATCAGCTGCAACGTTCTGTGTTTGGCCAGCTGGAGAACCATAAGAAACGCTCCATGGTTCTGATGCCTTCCTTTCGTCTTGTCTCCCTCCAGACAGCAGCACTGCTCATGCTCCTTGAAGCCAAATGAGGCGGTGGGGAGACATTCTGTTGCCACGACTGTCTTGCACCACACTGTCTCCCTTCCAGGGACAGTCTACTTCCCTGCAGTTCAAACAAACTTCTCCAGGAGAGAAAAGCAATCATGAAGTACAAGTCAGTAGTTGTCTGCCAAAACAGCAGGTGACCAATTTTCTCCCTGCAGTGTGTCTAATAGATTAAGAAGACATTAGATGTTCCAGAGCTCCACAGAATACTGCTACTGAGAACTGTGCTTCAACTGTGCTTTCCAGTTGTGAAAATGAAATATATTTGAAAAGAGCTCGGAGAAGGTAATCACTCTGTTTACCATTTCTTCACCTTTTTTTTTTTTTTTTTTTTTTATATATATATAGGCATAGCTTAACTTTGAAGAGAATACTGTCCCTCTCAGCGTGCTTGCAGGAACTCGATAAGCTGCTCCGACTGAGTTATCCCTGGCACTGGCTGCCAGCTGACATCCATCAGCTGTACCTTGTCATCTCCTGTACAGGACTCCCAGCTCACCTCTCGTACCAAAATCTGTGCTCAGTAGATGTGGCAGAGCCTTCCTTCCTCATCCCAGGAAAGTGAGGTAGCAGATCCCAGGCGGCGCGGGGGAGTTGCAAGCTGCAAACTGCTGCTTCCAGGCAAAGCCACTTCTGGTTTGCATTTCATACAGAAGTTGGCTTCCTGCTCCTGCTCGCATTCCCATCCCCTGAACACTGCTGGCACACTGCTCACCTTGGACACTGGAAACTGGGAATGCTGTTCATTTGAAAAAAATGAGATATTTCTCTATGCCCATATTTTTCTAGCTGACAATGTCTACATGTGCTAAAACCACTGATCATCTTTCCTAGCTAACTCTGCCAGCAAATGTAGGCTAAGAACATCCCACACCCGCGGAGGCATAATTCAGAAGTCAAAGCAAGATAAAGGTTTTTCTTTTTTTCCTGACTTTACAAATCTCTTCAGAGGATTACAACTGTCTAACTGCATTTTTAGTAGATGTGTTGATGGCAGAACTGCTATATCAGAGTTGATTTTTATTCAGAGAGATTAACATTCACGTTCCAATGCTGCTAAGAAATAAAGTGCAGTTGATGTTATATTAGAATTATTTTTTGTTCCCAAAGGTTTACCAGCTAAATAATGGTATTCTGCAGGCATATTATTATTATTATTATTATTATTATTATTATTATTATTATTATTATTATTATTATTATTATTATTATTATTATTATTATTATTATTATTATTATTATGTCATGCTAAAGACAAAAATGAATATAAACAAGATCAATAGATTTATATCTACCTATTGGAAGTGAATGGCCCTACCAAAAGACTGCATCACAGAGATTGTTCAGACATGAAGGCCAACTACTAACACCATAAAAGAATTTTATGAAATACTGTAGGCATTCTGAAGTCAGTGGAAGTTATAGAAACATAAATGTCCTGGAATGAAAAATCAGGCTCTGAGAGTCGCTGTATAAGGATGTTCTCTCATTTTTTTTCTCACAGATTTAAGCAAGGGATGGAGGTGGTTCTGGCTGCTGGGAGATTTTGACCACCATCCTGAACTGGTTGCTTCCTAGTGAGAAAAGCTGTCAGAACAACTTACCAGTTCCTTCACAGAGAGACGGACGTTTTTGTAGGCAAATTTGTTTTGAGAATTTGTTTTTGGCAACAGCACCACTGCATGAGAAAGTAGGAGGTCTGGGACACATAGCTTGACAAGAATCAAAAATAATTTGAGGCCTCAGGGAAAAAGTCGGCAACAGATCTCCCACCTCAATGCTGAATGGAAATGTTTTAAAATGGTTGCTCTCCGTGAAGACAGACAGAATCAGAGAAGAAATTGGAGAAAATACCTGCTCTAACTCCAGCTGTTCAAAATAGGATGTTCTTTTCCTATTTTGAATTACAGACGATCTTGTGGAAGAATAATACTGAAGGAATACAGAAAACAAACAAATGAAAAAGGAAGTGAGACGGAGGAGGGTATATCTCCCCTCTGCTAGCTGTGAGGCATTCGCATACCCTGGGAAGATATTAGTGTGTCTTTGTAGGTGTTGATCACAGGGTTATGGCAGCATGACGCTTTGGGGGCCTGAGCAGAGAGGAGGACAGATGTCCGCCTTTGCCTCCACAAGTGCAGGGATGGCAGGATCCAAGGCAAATGTTTCTTCAGGCATGCGAGGGAGGGATGGTCTCTTTATACAGTGACACTGATCTCAGCAGGCTGCCCTAAGTACAACTAACAAAGCATCCTGTGCACAGGATTTATAAAAAGAAACTGACCTTATTTAATTTATAGAACATCTAAATGACAAGTAAGACACGTGAATGCAACCAGGCGAAGGTGCTTTTTATATTATCCAGCAGGACATGATTCATATTGCCTCTTCCTAGTGACAGTAGAGGGGGATTGGCATAGAAACCAATACTGATCTCAGATGACAGGAGGAAAATAATTTTTAAAATGCAATTTTCACTTTAAATCTCCCCAGCCCCCTCTCACACAGCTGAGAGAGCACCTCCCTCCACTTCATAGGCTGAATCTGTATAATTAAAATTTGTGTGAATGGGTGAATCAGAATTGTAGGTTTTATTCTGCCTCCTGTAAATACAAACTTTGCATCAAAAATTAGTATATAAACAAAATCCTCTGCTTTATTTCTTTACAGTTTTAAGAAATAATAAGTGGAATACATTAAACTCTGTTGGTATGTTCTTTCATTGACATTGGTGATTACTTGCAAAATAACATTTCCTGAAAATGAACAGACTTTCTAAATGTCTGGTGACAAATAGTATTGAACTTATGTCTGTCTTCTACCATCAGTACAGCAAAAATTAAAATAAATTTCTTTGCTTGCTGCAGGATTTGAAGAACAATTTCCTACATCACATTGTTATAATCCTATGTACCTGTCATTCATTAATTTCTCAATATTCTATCTGAAAGAAGGGAAGAAAAGGCTGTCGAATTAAATCAAACTAGGGTAAAGCAACTTTGAATTCATTATAGCTTCTAGATACCAAGAAGCTGAAAAGCAAAATTTTATACTCTTTAGTACATGTATTGTAGCCACTATGATTCATCATCCATTAAGAGGCAATGTCACAGGACCATTAGAAAAGTGAGAAGCCAGAATCAGGGATGAGGCTGTACTTCTGTTCTTTCCTACCTTATCACAAAATGACTGGTCTGATGGAGGGAAGGAGGGAAGGAGGGAAGGAGGGAGCTTTTCTGAATTTACATGGGTTGTTTTTGTTTCCTACTTTGTTTTTGTTGTTTCATTGTTGGTTGGCTGGTTCTGCTTTTCCTGGAAGTAAAAAAACTTGTTTCCAGTAAAAGAAAACCATGTACACATTTATGTTTTTGTTTGTTTGTTTGTTTTGGTTTGGTTTTCCTCCTCTGTGTTTTACTGCTTTTTTATGCAACGGTGTCAAGAGTACATACAAGAAATAAGTTAATTTTTCAGGAAGTCACTAGGACTACTTCATTTTCCTATAGCTAATCAATTTCTGTTCCAGCTAATAGAATTCATTATAGCAAGGTAGGCTACAGAGTGGCTAGGGTCTAACATGAAAATGATTTGAATTTCAATATATGAATACAGCAAGATATAATTAATACAGCAATATATTAATACAGTGCTTCCATAATAGTATGTCTTATTTCTCATAAACTACACTTACCAGGATGCAATGTTAAGAAGGACTTTCAGTTGCTCATGAGACAGTATCAGCCTGATATTAATCAAACTAATATGAATTTAATATGAAGTTTCAGGGTCTTCAAACTATGCTTTTGGTCTTTTTTGACCCATTAACTTGGAGGGGTCTTGGGAAATATCAGCAATTTTATTTTTTCTGAAAAACTTTCCACTGAAAATAGAGCAGATGCAGTCAGAAAGCTCCAAGGAACATTGTGAGCATTTGTTGTGGCTAGACATTCACCACCTAAATATCACCTATAGGAAGATGGCAGGGTTTCAACAGGCACAACTGCAGCCCTGAGGCCATATTAGCAGCCTAGGGCTGTTCCCAATACACATATGCATCCTGCCAATTAAAATTTCTTTCCACGCCTAGTGTCCACAAAAGTCTTCTGTGTATGGTTAAAGGAAGAAAAAAAGATCATATCTAAGTATGGAGAGATTTAAAACTGATGATATATAAAATAAAATGATAATTATTGAATTTAGTCTTTATCTATTTTTTTAAAATGGATTGGAAACATTCAACACATACTTGCTGGTCAGATATTATGTAAGATATAAAACTGATTTTTTTCAAAATCCAAAACATTTCTGCATGGAAGTACAGTACTTTGACAAAATGCAATGAAAAGGGTTTATACTCTCATAAATGTTTCAATGAGTGAGTGTTCCCTGTGGAAGAAGTACAATTTAGGATGTTTTCCACTGATTTAGAAGACAAATTTATAAGTAAATGACTGTTTTCCAAACTACTCAAAAATACTTAAAATTAATGCATTATGGAGGTTTTATATTGCCTTTTTTATATTGTCTATGATTAAGTTTACTTTTCATATTTCAATAGAATCTTATATTTCAAGACGTAGCATTTTAAAAAGTTTCCCTAAAAATGCATTTCTATTTATGAGAAAAAAAAAAATCCACTTAAAAAGAAAAATCCTTTTGTTGTCTGTCAAAAAATAAAAATAAAAATCCTTGGTTGTCTGTCAAACAGACAACCAGATAATTATGTCTGAATAAAAGAAACCAATAATAGCTACATTTGTTATTACAGAGGCTCTTCTGCTGGGGTTGAAAAAGTTAAACAGCAGTACAAGTATTGGCACCAAGTCAGTGCCCTCTGAAGACTGCTCAGTTCAGGAGCAAGCCAAAATTACTGGGTTGAAATCACAGTGTGGAAACAAGGAGAAAAAAAGTCTTCAGTCTCTTCACAACTGATAATGAGACAGGTTGTTATTTATTTTTTGGGCTTAGCTTCAATAGTTAGTTTTTAAAAAGATTTCCCTTCAACATTGTTAATTACTGTAACTACTCCTCTCAACATTATTCTAGTTATAAGAATTGTTCTGTCCACCAAAATAAAGTGTTAGTTCATTGGACAGTGAATAAATCACAGCACCGTATCTCTTCTAGCAGCTGGACAATAAAGAAGTGATATGGTTGCAACTGTGTGTGTCTAATGCTTTATCGGTCTCACACATAAGCAATGAGCGTCCTTATAAAGTGGAAAGGATGCAGAAGTGGATTAGGAAAAACTGTGAAGCAAATCGTTGCTCCCTAGCTGTCCTGTAGATTCACAGCACTTGAAAATGCATCCAAGCCACTCAGTTGAGAAAACACTCCATGCATTTCAGCTATACAAGTCCTATCTATAGCCATCTTCTGTGGAGATTATGTGATTTGTGCTTTCTCATATTAAATCTTCCTATTTTCATTTCTATAATCACTTTGTTTTTTCATAATGAGTTTGGAATTAAGCAGAAATAAAGGAAAGACATGACCTTTCAAATTCATCAGGGCTGTGACTTAAAAGTGAAGGAGACTCTTGCAAACCAGCACAGAAAGACATAAGTACACTGCAGGCACTCTTCTGATAGAAAACACCTCCTCCGAGTTGCTCCTTCACCCTGCCTCCAGCTGAGCACCAACTCAGACCAGCCAGACAGCTTGGTCCAGGGTTGGTGACATACAGTGATATGTCATGGATGTATGAGCTGCTACGGCCTTGCAGAACCCCCCTGACATGTAACTGAAGGCTGATTCCTTTCAGAAACCCAGGAATCAGTATATTTTGCTAGCATTTTTTCCCCAATGGAACAGAGAGAGAGATGGAAGGAAAGGTACAAAAATAAATGGTAATGAGGAAAAAATAGGACAGACAAAGGTAAGGGCAATTTTTCACCTCATTTATTTGACTAATATGGATAACTAGTATAATGGCCCCAAGTGTTGGTTATTGTTTGGAAAAAAAAAAAAAGGACCAAGAAGAAAAGCAAAATGTTTGGAAATATTTTTCTTTCTGGTCCCCCTACATCCAAATTATTGCCTGTTACACCCAGAAAATCTATTTCTGTCCTTCCCAGGCATTGTACAAACTGCTGCAGCTTTTCTGTCACCATTATTGTCTTACACTGTACTGACAAAATTCATAAGGGCCATAGATGTGCTGAATTATGGGGGAACTAGTCAAATCTGCACTTGTTCTTTCTACTTCCAAATTACCACAACTGCTAATCTGTCTGACAGTGTTAGTTGTTGTTTCAGAATTGCATTATTAAAACTACAGGAACTTGGCAGCTATTTTTAGTGACATTTTCTAATTTGTGTTACAATTTGGACATAAATAATAAAGTATCAATTTTTCAAAGCCAAGAACTTGCCACTAAGAAATTGTATATATTGATTGTCTGACACTAAGCATTTTGAATCTTAGGCTATTAGCACAAGAGAACCATAAAAAAACGATACTTTCATTGTTCTGCAAAAGCTGTTTCACCCTACCAAGACTATCACACATACCCAGCAGATTTCAGCTCAGTTGGGAGACTAAAAATGCCCAATTAGCTTCAGAAATACCGTTTTCAAAATATATCCTCATATGATTTCCACAAAGGCTATACCATTTTGTCAGAAAAAGGAACAGCATCATGCATGTATTCATAAAGATTTTTGTCCTGAAACATTTTAAATCCAGTATCACCTTCAAAACTAATAGTTGTGTATTGTTCTACAAAATTCTCACACTGAATGTCAGTTTAGAAAATTACTTATCCTGCAAATAAAGCCAGTAAAAAATGTCACTGGATCCTATTACAGCTGAAAACATGTAACTGAAAACCTTCTTCTAAACTGCTAATGAATTCCCATATTAGTTCCAAGGCAGTCAAGGTTAAATCCAAATGCTCTTAAATTTAGAAGAAGTTAGATTAACATCCATACGCATATTTTTGGCATACTTTTTCAAGCTTGCTGTGGGGGGTATTTCCAGTTTAATTTCAGTTCTCTAGTTCATACCATGACCTATTTCCAAGCCAGTTCTGCTGTTATATGAACTATTTCAGCCAAGCAGCAACACAGAATTCTTCATTCTTTTTCCCCCTTAATGAGATTATTTTCTTAATAATAAATTTCATTAAAAAGATATCAAAATCCTTCCTTCCTAATATGTTACAGTTTTGTTTTGTTTCCAAATGATGCACCTGATGCTTTAAAAGCTTGCTTCTCAGCACTTCTATTTGCCCTAGACCTTGCAATTGGAGTTAGCATGACATACCCTTAGCAACATCAGTGTGGTGCATTATTCTTTTCATTAATTACCCTAATAAAAATGAAACATATTAAAAAATGACTTCCTACACAAATAAAATTTTTCAATAATTATATTGCATCACTGTGAGGAAAGGAGTACCTAAAACAGTTCCTTTCTTGCACAAGCACCTGACATATCTGCAGAGAGGGAAGTGTGCAAAGGGCCAGCAGGATAGTGCATGAAGGACAGGGGGAAAACAGCATTATGATTCAGAATTGATTTACAACTAGTAGTACAATGCTGACTGGCAGCAGGCCACTGAAGTGCATCATTTTACAAGATGTGATAACATATACCATCCTCGTTCAGTGGGTTGTTTGGAGAGGTGCTGCTAAAGGATGAAGTACACACAGACCTTTGCTGAGACTGATGGCTAAATGACAACTTCAGTGCAAACCAATGAAAGGTTGAGATTATATTATTAAATCTAATCCCCACACGCTGATTACACCACTATTCCAACCTCTTTTTCTCTTGAATGTACTAAAAGACATCATTTCACAGAATCACAGAATTTCTAGGTTGGAAGAGACCTCAAGATCATCGAGACCAACCTCTGACCTAGCGCTAACAGTCCCCACTAAACCATATCCCTAAGCTCTATATCTAAACGTCTTTTAAAGACCTCCAGGGATGGTGACTCCACCACCTCCCTGGGCAGCCTGTTCCAATGTCTAACAACCCTTTCGGTAAAGAAGTTCTTCCTAACATCCAACCTAAAACTCCCCTGGCGCAACTTAAGCCCATTCCCCCTCGTCCTGTCACCAGGCACGTGGGAGAACAGGCCAACACCCACCTCTCTACAGCCTCCTTTAAGGTATCTGTAGAGAGCGATAAGGTCGCCCCTGAGCCTCCTCTTCTCCAGGCTGAACAAGCCCAGCTCCCTCAGCTGCTCCTCGTAGGACTTGCTCTCCAGGCCCCTCACCAGCTTCGTCGCCCTTCTCTGGACCTGCTCAAGCACCTCCATGTCCTTCTTGTAGCGAGGGGCCCAAAACTGAACACAGTACTTGAGGTGCGGCCTCACCAGAGCCGAGTACAGGGGGACGATCACCTCCCTAACCCTGCTGGCCACACTGTTTCTGATACAAGCCAGGATGCCGTTGGCCTTCTTGGCCACCTGAGCACACTGCTGGCTCATATTCAGCCGACTGTCCACCATCACTCCCAGGTCCTTCTCTGCCTGGCAGCTCTCCAACCACTCATCTCCCAGCCTGTAGCTCTGCTTGGGGTTATTGCGCCCCAGGTGCAGGACCCGGCACTTGGCCTTGTTGAACTTCATGCAGTTGACCTCAGCCCATCGGTGCAGCCTATCCAGATCCTCCTGCAGAGCCTTCCTACCCTCGAGCAGATCGACACACGCACCTAACTTGGTGTCATCTGCAAACTTACTGAGGGTGCACTCAATGCCCTCGTCCAGATCATCGATGAAGATATTAAAGAGGACTGGCCCCAGCACCGAGCCCTGGGGAACGCCACTAGTGACTGGCCTCCAACTGGATTTGACTCCATTTACCACGACTCTTTGGGCCCAGCTATCCAGCCAGTTTCTAACCCAACGAAGTGTGCGCCAGTCCAAGCCACGAGCAGCCAGTTTCTTGAGGAGAATGCTGTGGGAGACGGTTGCAAAAGCCTTGCTGAAGTCAAGGCAGACCACATCCACAGCCTTTCCCTCATCCACCCAGTGTGTCACTTGGTCATAGAAGGAGATCAGGTTCGTCAAGCAGGACCTGCCTTTCATAAACCCATGCAGACTGGGCCTGATTGCCTGCTTTCCCTGCAAGTGCCACGTGATGACTCTCAAGATAATCTGCTCCATGCGCTTACCTGGCACTGGGGTCAAACTGACAGGCCCATAGTTCCCCGGGTCTGCCCTCTGGCCCATCTTGTACATGGGCGTCACGTTTTCTAGCCGCCAGTCAACTGGGACCTCCCCTGATAGCCAGGACTCCTGGCCAGCTCCTCCGCCAGTTCTCTCAGTACCCTCGAGTGGATCCTATCCGGCCCCATCGACTTGTGCACATCCAAGTGCCATAGCAGGTCGCCAACCATTTCTTCGTGGATAGTGAGGGTCACATTCTGCTCCCCATAGCCTTCCGCCAGCTCAGGGTACTGGGTATCCAGAGAATAACCGGTATTGCCACTAAAGACTGAGGCAAGGAAGGCATTAAGCACCTCTACCCTTTCCTCATCTTTTGTAATAAGGTTTCCCCTCGCATCCCATAAAGGATGGAGATTCTCCTTAGTCCTCCGTTTTGCGTTGATGTATTTGTAAAAAGATTTTTTGTTCTCTTTAACGGCAGTAGCCAGATTGAGCTCCAGATGAGCTTTAGCCTTTCTAATTTTGTCCCTGCACAGCCTCGTAACATCCTTATAGTCCTCCTCAGTGGCGCGCCCTCTTTTCCAAAGATTATAAACCCTCTTTTTTCTCCTAAACTCAAGCTGCAACTCTCTTTTGAGCCAGGCCAGCCTTCTTTCACGCTGGCTCGTCTTTGGGCACGTGGGGAAAGACCGCTCCTGTGCCATTAAGATTTCCTTCTTGAAGAGCACCCAGCCTTCCTGGACTCCTCTGCCCTTCAGAACCACTTCCCAAGGGATTCTACCAACCAGTGGCCCAAGCAGCACAAAGTCAGCCCTCCAGAAGTCCAATACAGCGGTTTTACTGGTCCCCTTCCTGGCCTCGCCAAGAATAGAGAACTCCACCATTTCGTGGTCACTCTGCCCAAGACAGCTCCCGACCACCACATCTCCCACCAGTCCTTCTCTATTTGTGAAGAGAAGGTCTAGCGGGGCACCACCCCTGGTAGGCTCACTAACCAGCTCCGTCAGGAAGCTATCTTCCACGCTCTCCAGAAACCTCCCAGACTGCTTTCTCTGGGCTGTGTTGTGCTTCCAGGATATGTCAGGGAAGTTGAAGTCCCCCACGAGAACAAGCACCGACGATTTCACAACTTCTGTCAGCTGTCTCTAGAACTCCTCATCCGTCTCCTCATCCGTCTCCTCATCCTGGTTCGGCGGTCTATAACAGACCCCGACCAGGACGCTAGCCTTGTTGGCCTTCCCACTGATCCTAACCCAAAGGGACTCGACCTTGTCATTCCCAGCCTCGAGTTCCACAACATCAAGAGATTCTCTAATATAGAGAGCCACACCACCACCCCTTCTGTGCTGCCTGTCCCTTCTGAAGAGCCTATAGCCAGTCATTGCAGCACTCCAGTCATGAGAGTGGTCCCACCACATCTCTCTGATGGCAACCAAGTCGTAGCCTGCCTGCTGCACGATGGCTTCCAGCTCCTCCTGTTTGTTACCCATGCTGTGTGCATTGGTTTAGATGCACTTCAGCTGGGCCATTGCCTTAACCCCTGGCCTTGCCATTGTTCCCCCTGGCAAGCTCTAACAAGCCTTGTTTCAGCTCCATCCCCCATCTCACCTAGTTTAAAGACCTCTCAATGAGCCCCACCAGCTCCTGGCCCAGGATCCGTTTTCCCCTAAAAGACAGGGACCCGTCTGCGGCCATCAGGCCAAGTGCCGAGTAAAGTGCCCCATGGTCAAAAAAAAAAACAAGATTTCTGTGCTGGCACCAGCCCCTGAGCCACGTGTTTATCAGGTGGGCTTTCCGTGTCCTCTTTGTACCCCTCCCTGCCACCGTAGGGATGGACGAAAACACCACCTGTACTCCCGCTCCCTCCACTAACTGTCCCAGCCCCCTAAAGTCTCGTTTGATAGCCTTGAGGCTTCTCTCTTCAATATTGTCACTGCCCGCCTGGACTATCAAAAGAGGAGAATAGTCAGAGGGGCGAACCAGGTTGGGAAGCCTCCTGGCAACGTCCCTGACCCTGGCCCCAGGGAGGCAGCAGACTTCCCTACGGGTAGGGTCAGGCCGACAAATAGGGCCCTCTGTTCCCCTGAGAAGGGAGTCACCCACAACAATCACCCTTCTTTCTGTCCTGGTGGAGGCAGTCCTGAGGCGTGGAGTCGACTTCCTTGCCCTAGGCATCCTCCTGGGTAGGCTCTCCACCTCTTCCTCAGCTACCGGTCCCTCAAGCTCCAGGGCCTCAAACCTGTTGCATAAGGGCACCTGGGAAAGTGAGACTGGAAGGGGAGGGCATCGCCTGCGATGTCGAGCAGGGACCTGTCTCCATTCCTCCTCAACTCCCTCTGCCCGACGGCGACAGGGCAGGGGGTCCACCCCCATTTCGGGTTTCTCACCCCGGTATCTCTCCTTGAGGCCCTGCAGGGAGTTGCTCCACCAGTCTATCTCCCGCTC
Source organism: Anas platyrhynchos (assembly GCF_047663525.1). Classification (NCBI taxonomy): domain Eukaryota; kingdom Metazoa; phylum Chordata; class Aves; order Anseriformes; family Anatidae; genus Anas; species Anas platyrhynchos. The sequence goes on along the minus strand of NC_092588.1, from coordinate 86,746,737 downwards.
GCACATCCCGCAGCAACAGGCTCAGGCACTCCCTGCATCCGGTGACCTGAACTGCTGCATTTTTGAACGGGCAGTCGGTCTGGGTGTGCACCGTCTTCCTGGAGAGCGCACCGTGCCTGGTGGAGACCATTGCAGCCTAGCTAACGGGAGGCTGTCGTTAAGGAGGTGTTCGTATGGCTGGGGGAGAGCGTTCTGCCCTGCCTGCTCGCCCTGCTGCGCCACTCCCTTCTGACGTGCCACGCCCTGTTTGCCCGCCCTGGTCGCCGCGCTCCCTAGGGGCAGCTTTTGAACGGCTGGGGAGGGGGCACTGCTGGCTCCGCCTGCACCTTGTCAGCCTCCCTCACGAGGGCTGCCGGGTCCTGGCGGCTCCCTCAAGAAGGCTCGATGCCAGAAAATTTAGCCTTGCCTGGCCCAATCCCCTGCTCCGCTGCAGATTGCGTCTGCCCCGGAGCCGATCGCCTCGGTAAGTGGCCAAAAACTCATTTCATACATCCTAGATCTCATTGAACATTCAGCTGGTGGAATTCAATTAAATCCAGTATAACTTGCACTTACTATACCTCACTAAACTGTTGGCAGCGTCAGGATCTTGTGCAGTTACTGTGCCAACTGCAGTCCCGATCTTCGCATTTTCATAAACATCCATGACATACGAAGGCATAGTGAAGAGTGGAGGTTCATCTACATCTCCAACTATGATCTTCAGCATTGTTGCATCTTTGAATGGTCCCAAGTGTGAAAAGCGGAAATCAAGGTGAGTATTTGCTCCTTCTATATTAAGTGTATAGGATTTCTTTTTTTCATAGTTGAGTGGCTGTTGGCAGAAAAAAAGATTTATCATTATTTATCATTTATCATTACCATTCCATGCTTCAGTTTAGCCTGGTAGCTAACTATATCTTTTCATTTTAATTTGGTAGCAAACTACATTTCTTCAGGTTACTGTGATATTCTGGTAGTCACTGGCATACATTTTAAGTAGAAAGAGTAAGATGATTCTTTTTTTTTTTTTTTTTCTCCAAAAGAACTGTAGGCAAGGTGCCACTTTTGGAAGAACTCTGGGTTGAAACTGAAAGACAGATTCTTCTCCTGTGATAATGTAATCTCTAAATTTTATCATTCTTCAAATTTTATTGGTCATCGCTAAATATTTAAAAAGTTGTAGACTAACATGTCCCAAATTAAATTAATACCTTGAATTAACACATTTAATAGACAGTGATAAGGATGATAAATTTTTTTGGGCATCTATTCTCTTAAATCCCCAACTGAAAAAGGCAACTCCCTGCATGAAAACACTCATTTATCAAACAAGACAGAAATTTAAACATGTAAGGATAGCCTATATGGGTGTTTTTCTAAAAAGAGTCATATGCATGATGCATGCCTATAGTCTAGACCATTTTCTTCTAAACTTTTTACCAGCCACAACAAGGGAGACAAATCTTCAGCATGTCTTACTATGTACTGCCTCACTGCATATGGGTTATACAGTCACAAATGGGAAGAAAGTCTGTAGCTCAGGATATGCCTTCTATGGATGACATTCTTCTCTGAATCTCCAAATAAAACCCAATAGAAAGCAAAATCCCAGCTGTGCCATCCACCAGAAGTATCATTGCCACTTTAGCCTTACCCTGTTATTAAAAGAAATAGATTCCTACTAGCAATCCTATCCTCTCTACTAGGTAGAAGATGGTCTGGCTCTTGTATCACACAGCATGGACACTTCCTTTCTTAGAAGTTCCATTTCTATCTCCCTATTTACACATGTGAAAATTTTATCTCCCTTGTTTTCTACCTGTCTTCCTTCTCTGTAATGATTCAGGCTCCCTAAGCAAAAAATGATTGCCTTGCAGTCCATGAAAACTAAATTCATAGTTGCATCCTCTTAAATTTAAGTTTTATGGCCATGAATTTGTTACTATGACCCTTCTGATTCTGACATCGAAATTACAATTAAAATCAGGAGCATAAACTGGTCAGTAGCCTTAACTTTTTGTGTGAAACAGTAAGTTCTGCAAGCTCTTACTGTAGTTAGAACCATCCTGAGCTCACAGAACAGAATGGGAAAGAAGTCCGATTGTGTGCTAATTTACTGTCTTGATGTGCTATTTTAACTGTATGCTAGGATGCTATTATACTGTCTTATTCAAGATATGACAAAAAGACAAAACACGCAACTCTCAACTCTTTCAATGTCAGATAGTTATGTAGTAGAAGTGACTGAAAGGATATTTAACTTAAAAGGTTGCATCAGCAGATACATAAGTAATCAATTTTTTTATTATTATTATTTTTTTCTGTAGGCCACATTTACAGGACCACAACTATTTTGGGTTGCTTTCTTCTTTGTCATTAAAAAATATTATACCTTTCATAGACAGTGTAATGAGACTTTTTCGTGGGAAGTTACTTTTCCCATATACTGTATTAGCACTTCTTGAGGAAATGGCTATAAAAAATACCAGTTCCATTAGATAAATTAAATACCTTAAAACTGATTTGAAAACTAATAATCAATGACAAAGGCGGTATTATACAATGTGTTGTCAAACACATATAGCCTGATAGACTGAAAGACCAGCTTTTTTTTTTTTTTTCGCCCACGGAATGATAAATGTATAAATGAAGAACTATCTGTTCAGAATGCTTCTGCAATCTCAGGATGTACACTTTACATGTAGAGCCAGTCCCTCAGTCCAGAATTGTACTATACTGATGGTAGGGACTGATTGCAGCGATTAGGACAAGGCCAACAGGACAAAAGCCTGACAGAGTAGGTTTTTCATAAAATGAAGCCAAGTTCATAAATTTGGACCACGGTTTTCTGTACAGAAGTAGCAAGAAGAATCCCTGTTGTATTTTATTATTATTTTTTTTACTGTATCTGACTGCACGTACATAAAGTTCAGAAAATTTCTGGGAAGCAATTAGACTTGAGAGGATACAAAACCAGCTGACTGATCTTTCATCAGTTTCACAAAAAATATGCCATTCCAGGAAGTGATAGAATAGATTTAAAATTTTCACATTGCTACACTTTAAAGGCACTATTTTGAGGAAAAGTACTCATACATAATAATAAACACCTCAATAAAAATTTCTGGGTTACAAATTTCTGGCTTCAGCCAGAAAGGATATAAAGGATACAAGGATACATAGGTTAATATTTATTACTATGCTAGCAAAACAGGTATTTTTTACAGATATATACTACCAGTAAGTTTCCAACAGTCTCAGAACATAGCCATAACACTATAAGAATTTTCAAATTTCAAATGTCACACAAGATCATGATTCACCACTGGAATCCCCACAGGCAGAGATTCTGGTATGACAGAATTTCATTAAAATTAACATTGTTCTGTGTGGATCTAGCTGCCTGACTAAACAAAACTCAAGACAAGTGTTCAAGCCTTCAACCAAGGCTAATCTCATATTTGCTATCACTCCAAGAGTGGAAAAGTAGTACTTAAGGCAAGAAATATGAAGTACTAAATGTGTGATTTGTTAATGTCAGTGCATACTTTGTAAATAAAATGTACAGTAAATTTGACTGATGATGTATAAGCAATACAGTTGGTCAGGATTTACATATGCTATATATTTCATTAAATCCTCCTTTGTGCAATGAAGGAAAACTAATTAATTCTCTTAACACTACTAAGCCTGAGACTTTTTTTTTCCTCTTTCTCTGTCTTCCTTTCTTGAATATATACATGAAAAATATTAAAGGCATGGAAATTTACCATTACCCGATAAATTTATTACTGTGTAATCCAAGTTAAAAATACTACTCCTATTAAATCAATTCACACAAAAATATGCTTAATAAATACAGTTCTATATATTCTATACAACTATATATTCTATGTAATTCTATAAGTTAAGATGTCATTCGTTTATTTATGTAGTATTTCTGCTATGAACAGGGCAAATGCTTAATAACAATTTACACTGATCTGCAGCATATATATTCTAAGATTAAACAAGTTTAAAATAGGATGGGAAATTTTAAATACGATAGCTTTTTGGAAAATGAACTTAAATTTATACTGATGACAATTGGATTGATTGTTTAGGAAGATTAATTTCTTAGAAAACACATGAAGCATAACACAGACTCTGAAGAGTTGTTTTCAGTTGTGTAGTTATTCAACTGTATTTAACCAATGTATAAATATATGTTTGTCTAGAAATGAAAGAATAATCCATTCAGATAATCAGAAGAAAAAAAAAAAAAAAAAAAGATATTTCAAAGAGCCTAAGGCCATTTTTTTTTTCCTTTTCTTCCCATAACCTCTCCAAACTAAAGAAGCAGATACTGGGACATAGAAGAAAAAGAGCTTACTCTCCTGTACAGTGATACCCAGAGGTAAAAAACCAACAACATTATTTTCAGATATTTTGGAGAGAAGCTGCACATACTGTGCTACAGATTATTATTACTGGGGATCACAGTTAGTGTTATTTTTTATTTTGCCTCTCTCCTGAGGATAAGTAAAGAAATTTTCAAGCAAAGCAAGTCAGATGTGATATTCTACATAGAACAACTCACAAGTCCTGTTGTTCTGAATGAAAGAGAGTATTCTCTTTCATTTTATATCTGATAAAATATTCAAGATTTGAAATCTGGTTGCAACTTGTATTTACAGAACCGTATTTTTCTGGGCTTCTGCTTAAAACATTGTTTATGTATTAAAACTGACATTTATTTTACATTTGAAGAACAATTTGGGCCCCCATTTACAACCTGTCTAATGCTATGCTAAGAAACTTGCTAACAGACTCATCTATTATTTCAGGAAACGTGAGCTCTTTAGCAGTAGCAGTTTTGTTGTTGTTGTTGTTGTTTTGTTTGTTTGTTTTCTTTTTTGATCTATTAATCATAAACTCATTTTAAAATACCTAAGCTAGTGTAATTTGGTAAGCGTTTTAACATAAAAATGATAATACAAAATAATTTGAATTTACAAAGGAATTATTTCAACCACCCCATCAGAAAAAGGACTTTTGTGAAGCACTCCTCACGAAAGGACTGATTTATCTCCAAATAACCAAAGTGAAAGATGTGGCTATGTCCGTTCTGAACCCTTGCTCTTTTCAGAAGAAATAAATACTCAAATATGACTTGTAAAGACATTCACACATGTAAAACCTCCTCCATTTAACTCACAGCAGCATTGAGTTTCAGTCACCTATCTCTTATAGGTATAGCTATACTCTTATAGCACCACTCGGAACTATACAGAGGCACCACTCTTATAGAGAAATCTAAATAATAATTTATGTATTTACTTAAAATTGTAACAAAGCTGAAGATCATAAACTCTTTCTTGGAAAGAAAACAGAACATTTAGATTTCAGATAGGCCTAGACAGAATTGTTGTTCATGTTCCTTATTTTCCCAAAGAACAGTATCTTTCCATGACTATTACCTGCATATCTTCTGTACGTATCCAACAGTTACTCTGATTTTCATGCACAACTGAAAATACTAAATGTAGCTTGAGTAAACTAGACTATAGGACTAACTGGAAAGAACTGCTATTCATTGTACTGCAATTTCCATTTATAATATCAGACTCCAATGAGGAATAGGAGAATTTCATGAGAAGTGAATAGCTGTTACCCGAACATTTGCAGCCTCATTATACAAAATGGAAGAGACACAGATTGTTCAGTCCATTTTTCCTAGGAATTGAAATATATTTGAAGATTTGACATCAGTAAAGTTCTAGAATACTTCCCTGAAGTCACAACATGGAGCAACATGCTGACCAGTCATTGTCTGAAGAATCCAGGGAAGTTATGGCTTTCACTGTGGTATTTTGTTCACTTTTCCTCTAGTCTCCCAATCAAACAAGGAACTGAATTAGGCAAAGAGGAAATCCTGCATGGTAGTTTGTAATCTACCCTGTGTAGAAGGATCTTTACAAATGAAAGGGTGGCTTCAAAAGGCAGAAAGAAAGAAAGACGGAAAGTACAGGGAGTTTGTGGTCAGCTTACATTGAAAATAGAAATGTACCTTCAATTTGTAGACTTTGAAGGTATGTTAATCAGCCTAGCATGGATGCACTAAGAAGTTTGATTTTTGTATAAGAACGTCAAAAAGAGAAGCTTTAAAAAGGCTTCTGATAGTCTTCAGAAAGACTTCAGATATTCAGACACAATAACAGCTACTTCTGACTTTTCTGATGTGCCTACCATGCATTCTTCCAAAGAAGTAATAGAAAGAGAACAAACCTTTCTGTTCTACTGTTGTTGAAGGTGTTGACATTTGATGTATGAAACAAAACCAACTCTGTTCTTAATGTAAATTATTTATTTTTGGGTAGGCTATTAAACTCATTCAACTTCAAAAACAATCTAAATGAAAAGCAATTGCAGCACACGACATAAATAATAGTTATTAAACTGTGTACAAATCTGTGTAAAAATAATTTAAAAATGAGATCACCTTTCTGTACTGTACTGTACAAGAGGATAGTATAATTTCTGTGAGTTAAGAAAGGAGGTATTCCACACCAGTTTATGTATTTCTAAGTGCTGCATTTCTGTTAATCTGAAATATCACATCAGCTAAGAAAAATTTACCCCTTCTTGTCTTGATGGGAAAGTGACTCAAATGACTGTTGTGTGCATGTATAAGAACAGGCAAAATATGTTTAATATGCTGTCATATTTCAAACACAGTAAAAATTTATCTCAAGCCATTTTGTCTGCCAAGAACACTAATAAATGTGATTTTATACATTTGATGTATGGACTTCTTTGTTTTGTTGACAATTCTTCCTTTCCTCTTCATGTTCTTAATATAAGTGTACATTGTATTTAACGAACAGTAGTCATGGTGAACGTTTAAACAGAAAATAATGCTCATTTTGAGGAAACAATAAGAGATTATGGCATTGCCTCCATCAAAGCCACCAGGAAGTAACTTCACTGGCAGAGAAAAGACAGAGTTTATTTTTACATGGTTGGAAAAGGGGGATATTAACCCACCTTTATGAAATACATAGAATTAAAGTTTTTAATGATACTGGGGAGATAGGAATGACTTTTTAAATCATTATAAATTATGAAAATCACATTTCCTTTTTAAAAACAAAATCTGTTTTAAAGTTTTAAATAAAGCTTTCCATGCATACATATTTATTCAGGTGGAAAAAAAAAACACACACACACACACACACACACACACACACAAAAAAAAACAAAACAAACACATTCTTTATTATGTTTTTGTTTGCATTCTCTTGTCTCACATTCCCTCTTTCAGCAATTCTGGTTTTCATTCCTCCTAGTCAGGTGCAGGATACATATTAACTAAACATGAATGCAAATTCACTTAAATCATTTTTTAAAGCACACGTCATTTCTTAAAGCAAGACTGATGCCTAAAAAGTCAGTAACAATAAAGCCATGTGGAAATTACTAATTGATGTTTGTTAGTTCATGCAAAAGCAAACCAATAAAGGATTTCTCCTTTTGTTGGAAAGGTTTTGAAAAAAAAAAAATATTGCTTAAATATACTAACCCAACTCCCTGGGTTATTATAAAAGTAAATTTTAATCTATCCATAGAATATTAGCATAAGTTGACAGATTTTTTCAAGAAACATTTGCTATGAACTCATTTCAGAAGAATTAATAGACAGACAAAATTGTCTGTGGAATTAGATTTGTGTATGGAATTCAGTTAAGAATGAACTTAAATGGCAACACTTTATAATTAGTAGTTTAAATAGACTGGTATAAATGTAGGGAATTCATATAAATGGTAACTGTAGTAACTGTGTAATGGCTCAACCAAGTTAAGTTTTGAGTCTTTGTAAGTATGTTAGTGTTCGTATTATACAGTGCATGATATCTGACCCTGTAGATGACAGCTGGCAAGAAATTCAAGGAATTAAAGTCTATGAAAACCTAACTCTACACATTCGTTCCCACAGGTAAATTTTCTACTTTCTATATTTTCTGTTGTTCATTCAAGAACAACAGTATAACTTTCAGCCAAATTTCAGTTCTTTCAAAGAAATTGAGTGAGTAAAATATCAGAAAAAGAAAAGAAAACCTTTTAATAAACAATTCAGTAAGGTTTAGTTTATTATAAATATTAGATATGACCATTGAAAAAAGCACAAAAGATATGTTTCTGTCTTTTTTTGGTTTTCTCTCTGCCTTCTCTGCAAAGTTTTAAAGCATCTCAGGAACCAGTGTGTGGAGAAACTTCAATAGGTTTACACAGTAAGACAAATATTACAGCATTCATCATAACATTTTTAATGATCTACATTGGGAACTTTCAATGTCTATTGCTTACCTTCTTCAGAGAAAGAATTCCTTCCCGTGTTTCTTTGTCAGTGGATATGGAGAACACTCCAGCACCATCACCATTTATAATTGTGTACTTCATGTCTGCATTTGAGCCAGTGTCTGCATCATTTGCCTTAATTTTGCCAACTGCTGATCCAACTTGAGCTGATTCAGGAACATAAAGTTGATAATGTTCTGAGGGGGAAGGGGACAAAAAACAAACAAACAAACAAAAAAAAACCAGCTTGGACATTTTCTAGCCAAACTAAAGTACAGAACCTTTATGTGCTAATACATGTCTATGAAAATGGGACATTACTTCATATGGAAACCTGACAAATAATCAAACCTATGAACATATTTATACTCCCAAGAGAATCCAAAAGGAAACTGCATCTTCCATTAGATGCTTTCATTCAAAATCCAAATTACCTAATGCAGGACTTAGGTTTTCACAGCCCTTTTTGCTGCTTATCATATAACACAGAAATTAACTCTGGAATTTACTTCACACCAGTATTTAAGAAAGTTTACCTTCTCTATAAGCAAAATATATTTATCTTCAGCAACTTATCATCAAAAGAGTAGGCAAACAAACACTTTTGAACTGGAAAATCTCTGTGTTATATTCCTTATTTGTTTTTCTGAAATTTGGTCAGTTAAAAAAGTAATTAATCATTATTTTGCCATTATTGCTTTTGTTGTTTGTGGTGGTGTTGTTGCAGAACAACCCCCTTTACACACATATTTTCCTTGGTATCTATTGTAAAGGACAATTAATATAATGTGTATATAAATGAACTACAGAACTGTGACCATAAAAGGTGTGAACTCCTTTCAGTGTTTTTATAACCTGTTAGATTAATCAACATAAAATGATTTATTTTTAATAATTTTCTTAACTATCAGTTTCCTTTTTGATAAAATCTCCTAAAAGGTACAACATGTCCTGGGGGATAGGAAGATGCTACAAAGAGAAAAGAGTAGCAAACAAACTTGATTATTTAACTCTGTCTGAAACTAGGCCAGTAAGAGAGCTCAAAGACATTTTCTCCAGTAATGTTGGTGTAGAAACCTACCAGCACCATACATGGTGTACACATACCAAAAGAACTCCAAACATCCCTCATTCAAGACTCTCCTAAGAATCTGCATAACATCACAGTTTATATCACAGGCCAAACTCCAACACAGAAACAAAGAGAAACATCAATTGCTATATATCTTCTGAAACTACAGTTTCTTCTCTCTTCTTAAAGCATTCTGTGATAGTGAATGCAATAGTGAAACACTGAAGTGCAGGAGGGTGGATCAGAATATGCTCCATATAAAAGATAACATGTTGTTACAGGTTGCTGGGTTTAAACAACCTGGCACGATAGAGGACACACCCTTGATAAGCATACAGAAAGAGAAAGGCAAGATTTAAGAGGAATTCTGAGACTGAACACATAATGGCAGAAACAAACAAACAAACAAAGCACATTATTTGACAAGTGAATTGAAGAAACTTATGAATCTACATAAGTTGCAATTGCAGAGGGAATGCATAGTATCAATAAAATAAAACTAACTTCAGACACCTGATAGAGAATCGACAATTTTACTAATAATTTGTTAATTCCTTGTTCAGTGGTTCCTAAATCTATTTAAGGTTTTCCATTGTTTTTGTAAAACTAGTCTATAATACAAATACACGAACAGTATTGTGAGAAGGATACATGAATGCACTAAACATTATTTGTCCAAAAAGAAAAAAAGTCCCCCTGTACTTGGCTCTGGTGAGGCCGCACCTCGAGTACTGTGTTCAGTTTTGGGCCCCTCTCTACAAGAAAGGCATCGAGGTGCTTGAGCGAGTCCAGAGAAGGGCGACGAAGCTGGTGAGGGGCCTGGAGAGTAAGTCTTACAAGGAGTGCCTGAGGGAGCTGTTCAGTCTGGAAAAGAGGAGGCTAAGAGGAGATCTTAAAGGAGGCTGTAGCGAGGTGGGGGTTGGTCTATTCTCCCACGTGCCTGGTGACAGGACGAGGGGGAATGGGCTAAAAGCCGTGCCCAGGGGAGTTTTAGGTTTGATATTAGGAAGAACTTCTTTACTGAAAGGATTGTTAGGCATTGGAATAGGCTGCCCAGGGAAGTGGTGGAGTCACCATCCCTGGAGGTCTTTAAAAGACATTTAGATGTAGAGCTTAGCGATATGGTTTACTGGAGGACTTGTTAGTGTTAGTGTTTAGGCCAGAGGTTGGACTCAGTGATCTTGGAGGTCTCCAACTTAGATGATTCTGTGATTCTGTGAAAGAGAGGTTTACTTTGAAAAGAAAAAACAAGTGACCGTGCAGCAGGTAGGAAATCTCAAAGGAAACAAGAAATATCCAACAGAACAAGATAAAAAATAAAATCTACCATATAAGAAAGAAAATGCCAAGTCTGATGTAATAGGAAAGTTGCTTAGTAGTTGATTCAATTAAAATGCATAGTTAGATCTTTGGTATATGTAAAGCCATCTTTACTAATTTTGAAATAAATGCACTTCCTTGAATTCCGCTGCAATGCTTCATGTTTACAAATGATATCAACTGACACTTTCACACTGATGGTTGCTTTGTTTCATACATAAAGTTATAATGATGGGATGAGATTAATTCCGGAATTTACTTATTGTTAAAATAAATGTGAAATGTGGTCTTTTGACACTTTAGCTCTGACTAATGCATTCTAAAAAGGAAAAGAGTGAGGCCATAATGATTATATTATGCAGAGGTCATAAGGAATATGTTACATAACCAAGCCCCTTCAGGAATGGGAAGTGTTATAACCCATATGATAGGGTGAACTAATTAGAGACTTCCAAATTGTCAAGCTAGCTTAAATATATCGTCATGACACTACACTTTGCTTCATAATCACACCCCAAGTGTTAGCCATCTGTTTCAGAAAATCATGTTACTGATATCAACTTCAAACACTCTGAAATGCTAAACATTCAAGCAAAATAAATATTTAGAATCACTCATCACTTACCTGTCAGTATTTGAAGAACTGACATGTTTCAATAAATAAATAAATAATAATTGTAATGGATGCAATTCAAAGAAAATTGTTGAAAACTAAAATGGCTAGATCATGAGGTCAGAAATGTCTTAAATGAGAATTTAAACAAAGAAGAAGATAAAATTCCGCAACATGAAAGTTAGATAAAATATATTATAGATATTTTCTTACACTAGATGTAGAGATTGGACTTGTGTTTGCTAAACACTAAATAGTTGTAAACTTTATTTCTGAAAAGTAGAGGAACCAACTAAAGGCTCAAATTAATGCTTCTTTGGGCATTAACAAACTGTTTAAAAGGGCATTAAAAACAAAAGGATTGTGGGATAGGTATACTATGAATTCATGATTCTTTATCACAGGCTATGAGCCTGTCTCATCCCCTAAAACCTGTTGGGGATTTATAAGTGCTAAGGATCATGTACCACTCTGTACCAAAACTGTTTCATAAAATCTGTCAGAGTTGAACAGACTGTTCCCACACCCCCAGAATCACAGTCTCCCAGCAGCTGTTGTAAAGCAGGACTTTAAAAGTCTTGGAGATGCTCTACATTGTCTTAGAGGGGCTGCTCAGTGACTTATGGATTAAGATTCTGTAGAGGTTGATTCAATTCTCAGTTTCTATATAAGCATTCACTTGGATGCATTCACTTGGCTCATGAAATGAGTAAATTAATACTCTTTTACAGTTAATGTACTGTACAGGCTAGTAATACCACTTCACAAGGCTTTAATCTATGCTAACAGAAGCATTGTTTAAATTCATGTAAGTGATCTTCATATTTCTTTCAATAAATGATATGGCTTATCTATTATTACAGTAGGAAAACAACTTATTGATTTGTAGAATGATTTACTTTCCATTTCAGTTAGCCTACAGGTAACATATAGTGCTGCTTTACTCTCAGAAAAGCAATTTCTCTGTCTGAATCTCTCCAAAAAATGAAATATGTCAGTATATAAAACAACTCAACAAGCATGTTATTCCCTGTATTTCTTAATATGTTTTGTTGATAAATTTGAATTACTTTTCTAGATTATAATGCTCTCTGGAACAGAAAGAATTACCTTACAAAGGAAAGGAGGACTAGCATAATACTGAATTAATAGAGAAATAAGTAAATATCTGATGTACTTGTTAGGTTTGTTGCTCTGTTGGTGGTGGTGGAGGTTTTTTTATTTGTTTGTTTGTTTGTTTTTCCTGTCATTAGCAGAGCCTGGATTCTACTCCCGTTGAGGTTTACCATGGAAAGGGCATGAAAAGAAAGACATGAAGAACATCCCTTAAAATGGCATGGTCCTACTCTAATTTCTCTACCCAGTAAAGAACAACCCCCGAAAACCTTCAAACCATTACTGCCTCACTCAGAAAAATGTCAGAATATTTCAAAATTATGTTGTTTGAATTTGGTGTATGACACATATAATGAATAATCTACCTTGTACATAAAAATCCTCTAGACAATACCCAATAAAGTGAAATAAAAAATACAGCCAGATTCCATATCCTACCCTTAGAAGTGAAGTTGATACACATAGTTGGCATTAAAGCTCACTACACAGAACACATATTTGCCACAAATATTTAGCCAGATTTTGATGTAAACATATTTTACCCCTCCCAGCTTCTCTTTATATTTGAATTCCATTAAAAAAAAAAAGTGTGATTAAATTTTATTATCATGAATTCTTTTTGAAGGAGAGTTTTTAAATCCCATTCTTATATACTCATGAAAAGTATTATGCTTATTTCCTTTAAAATTTACAGTAAAAATCTGATTATAGGAATCACACATATCCTGCTCAAGAAAGAATATCATGACACTCATTCTGTGATCAAATTCCATTTTACAACTCAACATCAGATTTCAATGATAAATGAGACAATTTTTTAGCTTTAACTTCAAATGTTGTGAAAATATGTGAACATATTAATCTTCTCACAAATAAACAAAAGAAGGCAATGATGAAAATCACTTTACACAATATTTGTCCAGTCTATGAAAGCAAGTAATCTGATGCATATATTTTATTTCTTAGCTCTTAACTCTCTTAGGTACTTAATGAACATTAAGTAATGTTAAGTTAATCAAATAATTAATTAAATAAATGATTAATTAAATAAATTTACTAAATAATGTATTCATCTCAAATATCCATCTCTTAAAGGACATCATAGATTGTTATTTAGTTCTACTAAGTTAGAAAGACAAAACATAAGAGAAATTTTAGAAAATTGCTCATCACTGGGGTTTGTCCCTTTAAACTGTTTGGGTCCCAGGACATTTTTGGTGCTAGATGCCTCTTAAACAGCCTGTTGCCCTCGCATCAGCAATCTTGTTAGGCTGGAGACTTGAACACTTCTGGGAAATCAAAAAGTACCATACTTCTCTTATGTTTAAGACTAAAAGCTGTCATCTTTTGGTCCAATACACTGAAGTCACACACCTGCAACAGGTAATACAAGCCTGTTCAAAAATACAAAAATACAAGCATTTTTCCTCTTTAAATGGTCTACCAGCTGCCAGTCAGAAATAAATTAATATTCTGGAAATGGAAGCTTCCTAGTTCTTATCTATCTGCTGCACATTCAGTTGCTGATATTACAGAGCTATTTCTAAACAAAGAACAATTAAGGTCATGGGGCTTGGAGACAAACGTGATGACTCTGCAACAGCAAACGTAAGGATACTAACTCCAGCCATACTCACACTGTCCCTCACTGCTCATTACTTTGGAACCTGAGCACACAAAAATTGTGTGAAACTCCAGCTTTTAGAATATGGGAGAAGTAGTATATTCATTAGCACCACAATTACACCATGTGTCTATTACACAAATATATCAAATATTTAATTTAATAAAAATTTAATACAAATGTACACTTCCAACTGCATCACCAGACTTTTGCAGCAAGCTGGAACCCAATTCTAAGAACATTTTTAACAAAAGAAAATCTTGCTACCTTTTTTCTTTATGAAAAGAAAAAAAAATCTGATTTATGGAGATATCATCATAATTTCAAAAGCCTCCTTGAAACATTGTTTACATCTCATCAGCACTAAAAGCTAGAATTTCAAGGTTACAACAAGTAATTATTTGTAGGTCTTTTTTTTTTTTTTTTTAATATCAAAGTTAACCTGTTATTTAAGATGTCTTAATAATATACTAAAATGTTATGGATTAATCTATGTCTAATGTTATCTGAGATTAGCATGTTGGACAAGAATTCAGCTTTGCAGGAAAACTGTCAATATTAACAGAGATGTTAATGATGTTAATGATGTTAATATTAACGTTAATATTAACACAGCAAAAAGGAATTCTCTGTGAATAATCCTTATATTTTCTAATGACAGTCTATTTAAATCTCATTATGATGGCTCATTTTACACAACAGAACTAAAAAGACGCTACATAAAAGAAAATAATATAGCATATAACATAAAAGAAAATAATATAGGTATTATGCTGCATTTTCCTATCACCTAAAAATACATTATTTTCCCTGTAATGTAATGATTGCTACTCATTTCATCTTTTAATGAGACATTAATAATGGCCTTTTAGTCAATTGATTATGTACAACAGGCTTGTTCTACATGAGTCTGTTTACAAAAAGAACTGTTTCTGAACCTGGCTCTGTTTAATTGCTTCTTATTCTTCTTAAAGAAGAATAGTCCTACCTAAACCTTGCAGCTGAAAAATAATAATAAAAATAACAATAACAATAATAATAATATGATATGATGATTATTAGCTGAATTTCTTTAGAGAACTTGGAACATATGTATATATAAAAAAAAAAAAGTTGGTAATTTCAAGACTTCAAACCTTCTTGAATGTAACTTATGGAAACATGTAAACTATAACTTTAGAAAAACATATCCTAGATTGTGAACCACCTGGAAACAGACACTCAACACTCAAAAACCACATCTCTGGAACACAGGAATGAGAAAAAATGAGGATAAAATAAAATTTATAGGTTAGTAACATCAGTCTTGAAGAAAGAGAATGCAGTATTTAGCACATGCAGGTGGAATACACCTTTTCAAGAACAGAAATGTAAGGGTTTTGTGGAAGGACCCAAGGGAATGGCATGGACATGTGTGAAGGGAATTTCAGGCTGGATGTTATGAAAAGGCTCTTCACCAAAGTTAGTGGTCAGGCACTGGAACTAGCTCACCATTGCAGTGACCACAGAATTGAGCCTGACGGAGTTCAAGAAGCATTTGTACAATGCTCTCAAACAGTTTGATTGTTGGGTGCTCCTGTGTGTAGCCAGGAGCTGGACTCGATGATCCTTGTGGGTCCCTTCCAACTCTGGATATTCTATGATTCTATGATCACTTTAATTTAATAGTCTTCATTAACTTGAACTAACTTAACTAACTTGAACTAACTTGAACTTTCAACTGTCCAATTTCATGCAGACCTGACAAAAGGACTTAGGCCTCAATGACATTCTGACCCTATAGGACTGTTAACAATTACTGGTTGGAGGAGAAAGACTGCTAAGAGAAAATCAGAGAAAATTCAGCTTCAGTCATCTCATCTGGCAGCATCCAAGTGGTCAACCAGCTGCCAGCTGGTTGACCTATTGTTATAACACCTATTGTTAAGTATCGGGACCACAGGTACTACATGGGACTACAATGGAGGGTATGGAAAATAACAGTGGAGTATAAATCTGAAATGAATTTGGGCAGTAGATACATTTGTATTTAACTAGCCAATGGAGTTATATGAACAAAACTGGATATTAGATGCTGTGTAGACTTTACTAGCACTTGCTTTTTCAGAGTTAACTGGAGTACCTTCATATAACATTCCTACTTAAACATGGTTGTGTACTTTTCATAAAATTACATGTTAAAAAAGTGAGGTCAAACAAATTATTTATGTAGGTAATTTCATGTTATGTCAATGCACTGCCATGAAACAATCAAGTTTCAACAATCAAGCTTCATAAAAATGTTTTAAGCCATGAATTGTATTTAAATTCTGCTTTATCCTAAAAAAAATGAGGTAGATGTACCAAACAACAAAATCAATAAATGGGATATCATTTTACTTGTAAAACTCCACTCTAAACAAAGCAACTCTGGATCTCCTACACACTGTGCAGACTGCAATCATTAGCCTTGATGTACAAAACATGTCAGTGGAAGCATCTGTCTAGTGTGATGATCTTGATGCAATCAGAATCTATTTGTCCTAAACAAAGCAAAACTTGCAGAATCTACTTATCTCAAACAAGACAATAGAGAATTAATTGAAGAAAAGCATACAGAAAATTCTTATGTAACTCAAGCCTCATAACACTGTGTCATCAGTAGATGGAACATTTTCTATCAGATTACTGCAATACATTTATGACTATAAACTTTGGGCCTTTAATTATCAGCCCAGTGGATGCATCAGTGGTAAAACCAATAAGATATGAGAGATGCTGATTATTGAAAAGCAAAGATCTTCCCTTGCAGAGCACTGTTTGGCAGCTTACATTATGTGGCTAGTTCATTTCTAACTAGACTCTCTAAAGAAGGGAAATCTGCAGTGATGAAACAAACAAACAAACAAACAAAAAACAGACAAACAAAAAAACCCACCACAGTATTGTACAAGATGCAATAAGTAGTTGATAGGCAAAATGTATTTGATATTTCAGGTTATGATCCTACTGAACTCACTATGCCTACTCCTGAGACATACTGCTGTGTTTTGCAAGTAGAATTTTTTAGCTATGCATCCTATTTCAGTGATTATTGTTACCATGTATTCACCTCTATTTAGGAACTACAACCATCATACTGATACATTTATACAGAAATGTTTCATGTTCTTCTTCACCTTCTTCACAGTCTTTTTGGTGTTTTGGAACATGTAGCTCTTATTTTGGTAATTTATTTAAAAGAAAGTCAGATGTATTTAGAGTCAGTACAGAAAAAATATAAATTCACATGAGCAGATAGATTTATAACCTCTATTTTTATGTTCTAATTACTTATTTGAAGTGTTGTTTTTTTTTTAACAGGGATCAAACCTGGCATACCTCAGTCCATATGCATCTCCAATGAACACTTATCTACCACAGCCAGAAACATATGATCTTTTAAATATATGCAGTAAATCATATTTCTAAATAAAACAAATAAAATAAGCACCAATCAGATGTGCTTCCCAGATTGTTCTGAAATAAAGTATTCATACAGTTAAGAGTCAGGTTCATAACCCACAAATATGGTAACAGAGAAAAGGAAACTAACCAAAAGAGAGTCTGCAGTTTAGCTGAGGCTCAGCCTGTCTCAGGGCTTATACACTTGATATATGCAGTTTTGGTTAGTACTTCCCTTGAAGCCAGAATTCTGACTGTGACAAACCTCAGTAAGTCCCATTTAACATCCCATCTAATAAGGAAATTGAAGAGAAATTTAACTGAAAAGCATGGCATACAAAGAAAGGAGAAGAAAAATAAGCAATGACATTATTTTTATTGCTGAAATACATATGTATTATTGCAATAAGTCACAATTGTAGGATGGGCTGAGTTTGATCCTCTGTGTTTTGATTCAGTATCATTAACATAATAGCTACTGTAATTTTGCAAAGGGCTTCAATTACACTTCCTGAAGAGAAGTAAAAAAGTAATGTTACGGCTATAGTTGTGGTATAGTAGTCTTATGTAAGGAAAGGTAAATTAAATGTTTGTACCCTGCAATACATGTTCCAGGATTAATTTGTTATTAATTGATAACATTTAAAAACTTTTTTTTTAACTTTAATTTGTCAAAAAAGAGTTCTCATTAGAAGAGAAATTATGTTTTATAATTTTCAAAGTTATGTTATGCAATTTTTAGAATCTCTTTAAATGTGAAGAAAATAATCTGAACATTTTATATTTCTTCCATTTCTGAGAAAATATTAATACAAATAAGAAATATATGTGCTAATGTGCCTTTCTAACTGTGAGTTAGTCAGCCTGCCAAAACCTTTCACACATAATAAAAGGAGCAGCTCTTGATACCTGGTACATAAGGATCCATTTGTCCCTGAGTATGCAGGAAACCTAGGACATTTTTTGTACTTTAACTGCTTTAGATGCTGTATTTGTTCAAAGATATCCCTTACCTTTTGTCTTTTCAATAGTTATGAAGTATTAAATAGAGTGAGGAATGTAATGATAATTCTGTGGAACATAAAACCAAATACACATTATTTAAAATTCGGTTTAAAAGGCTTTTCTGTGTGTGAGGCACAGAAAAAAATATTCATTCCTACAGTACTTTTAATGAGCCTTCTTACTGCTTGACCAGATTTTTCATAATGCATGCAGCCAGGAAGTTTTGTTTTTCCCTGGAGCTTCGTGATCTCTACTATTGTTTATAAATCTTCTCATTCAAATGGCTTAATGTCTTTCCCAGTGGACATACATATACCTAGTAGTCCTTTATGTTCTACAAGGGCTCCTGCCATGTCTGAGTCCAGATTACAATATTCTTAGTGGCCTTGAGCCAATCTGCAGAGAGTAGTTTAGCTATGCAATTTAATTCCAGAAGACTTAAATTGTCGACTGATTTCAGAATTCCTATAGGGCTCCAGCTGTTATGTCAGATCAATGTGCACGCAATAAGTTAGATAAAAATGAACTTCCTATTAGTGGTCCCATTACGATATTCTAACAAGAGTACTCTAGCATGTACTTTTTCATGCTAGAAAGCATATTTTTTACACATATGCATGTGAGAACATTCAGTTTGACATCAACATTGATGATTCATTTAACTAGGGTAAAAGCAGAATTCACTGCAGCTCAAAAACAGTGAACAGTTTAGGTTTTGATCATCTGTAATGTAAAAAATGATCTTAAAAGTTTTCAAGGGTATAGAGGAAAAAAAAACAGAAGAAAAAAATTGATAGATGTGTATGGAAGCAGCCAAATGTATGACAGATTTAAACTCTGAATGTGTTACCTTTTCTTATTTTGTACCATAGAACAAAATAATTCTCTTGTGGGATCAAAATTGTGCAGTTACTGCAATATACACATTCTAAAGGGACTGGAGAATAAACCACACGTGACAACGGTCTTCCTTTGTCACCCATCTCACACTTATCAGTGTTTAATTGAATAAAATGTTCAATGATTTTTGTACTTTGCCAATGCCATACCAACGTTTCATCTGAAAACATGATAAAACTGAAAAATATTGGTGAATTCAAACATTTCCTGAGATGCATTCTCTCCATGATTTTGAATATTAATTGGATTTCACTAACAGCTTATTACTTCACTGAAAATCAACGCGATTCTCAAAACAATTATATGCTGAAATTGTACATACTCTGAGGAAACCTGGGTGGATTGTCGTTGACATCAGTGAGTGTGATATTTACAGTTGTTGACCCTGACAGCCCTCCAACCTGCCCAGCCATATCTTTGGCTTGAATGACAACGGAATAATGCTCTCTGGCTTCCCTGTCCATGTTGTGCAAGGCAGTCCTGATGACTCCTGTGATGGAAAGAAAATAAACCAAAGAAAAATCAGGATTAGCTTGTTCTAGCGAAGGAAAATGCTGGACATAACCATTTGTTTCAGGAAAAAGCGGAGGAATTGGAGATTTTCTGGAAACAGAGCTTTTCTATAATCCAAATAAGCAGGCTTTATTTGATATTCAAGGTTAAAAGTCAATCAGTGCCTTCTGTGTGTGAACAAATAATAAATAATAAATAAAATTACATAACGCTATATGGAGATGCTTGAGAGTGATCCATTGTTTTTTGTTTTTTTTTTTTTATTATTATTATTTTATTTTAAATATAACAATGCCAGATGTGTCAATTTGTTTCAGGATAAGGAAAAAAAAATCTATGTTATACAACTATAATAGCATATTAATAACTAATCTAACTCATGTAACATTCATAAATGAAAGGCACATTGCTCAAATGCAGTGTTTTCTCATGTATTATCATTGTTTAAATATCTACTTAATAGAACTATTAATGAGAATTGATACCTCACTAAAGAAGCCACAGATTCCTTTATTTTAACAAAAGTTCATTTCTAAATAAAACCACTTACCTTTTAAAACTATTCCAAAACTATACCTTCTCATTCGACACATATTAATCACACACACTTGTCTTCATAAGTGTAACTTATGTAATACTTGTATGTAAAGTAAAAGATAAGTCTTTATTGGTTTTACTATTGTAGACAGAGAAAACTAAAACTGAGTAACCCTAAAATTCTATTTTCTTAACATTTAGTCAATGATATATGCACAAGCAAAGATGACAATAAGGGAGCAACAGCCAACCCTCTGGGCTCAGTTTCAATTACGGTGCATTTTTCACTCATGATGATGCCTGTAAATGGACTCCTACTAATTTCTTTAATCACAGTCTGACAGAACGCTCACAGAGTTCAGTAAAAGGAAATGTCAAGTCTTGCACTGGGGAAAGAATAAGCCTAAGCATCAGTACATGTTGTGGACAGACCAGCCTTAAGGCAGATTTCAAGAAAAGGATCTGGGGGGTCCTCATGGACAAGCTGGTTGTCCTTGAGGACATGTGCCCTTGCAACAAACAAAACCAACAGCATCCTAGCCTGCATTATTAAAAATGTTGCCAGAGAGGTGATAAACAAATATGTGAAATAATTTTATCAACATTAAATTTTCAAAAATCTACATTTGTAGTGTAACTTGGTTTTGGACTCTTAAATTGAGTGGATGTTAAAAGTAAGAAAATATACCATAGTATTATCAAATACTGTTTTGGGGTACATTTTAAACATATAACAGCTATTAAAACAAAGCAATTTAACTTGCTCTTATAGGCAATCAGCAGAACAGCATTATTTCCATGGTCTGTGATTCCTACAGTCTCAGATGATCTCAGAAGTGATTTCCAGAATGTTACTTTATTGTATATAAATTTATTTTATTAGTATTTATTCCATAAAACCAATTACATAAAACCAATTCCATAAAACCAATCCCAGAATGACGGAGATTGGAAGGGACCTCTGAAGATCACCTTATCCAACCCCCCTGCCGAGCAGGATCACCTAGAGCACTTTGTGCAGGATGGCATCCAGGAGGGTTTTGAATAGCTCCAGAGAAGGAAACTCCACAGCCTCTCTGGGCAAACTGTGCCAGTGCTCTGTCACCCTAACAGTTAATCATTGTTACATGTGAAATTGAAATTCTCATGTACCTTATACCATCGTTTCCCTTCTATTCTGAAAATAAATCATGCATAAATAAGTAGAACTATCCACAAAGAATAATATTTTAAAGTATTGATGAAGATTCAGAATTATTTTAACACACATTTGCACCATAAGTACGTACATATATTTATCAGAAGCTTGGATTCTGGACAAGCTAGCTAAAAGTAGTATACCAATACGTTTTACTTCATCAGTGTGTTTTTCTTTCATCCAGTTAGAAACAGCATTTCTTTTTCACAAACATCATTGTAATATACTGAAATTCACCATAACTTATACATACTACAATAGAAAGGCAAGGATAAATTGCATGAATTTTCATCAATATGCTTCAAAAAAAAATCTGCTCTCACTGTACTGAAATTTCATTTTGCTGGGAAACAAACAAACAAACAAACAAAACATGATAGAAAGTTTTAAAAGTCAAAATGTTCTGAAATTTTTCCTGACATTTTCCAAACAAATTGCTTCAACTTTTCACACTGAAATTATCTTTCTTGTTGGCACTTCTTCATTATCTGATACAATAGAAATCAGAGTTGAAACAGAAACCAAAAGTATTGTAATTTTTCATATTTATGTATAGTTATGTGTATGGAGGAAGTATGGGATTTTGAAAAACAGCACTTCAATTTCAATTTGAAACAGACCATAGTTCGCATACTGGAACATCTGTCTTCCATAGTATCCTCATAATTATACTAGTCACTTGAAGTTTTAAACTACTGTAAATGAACAGAAATTCCCCTGAATTGCATTTACTTTCTTCATTTTTACTCCAAGGGGTATGGCACTGAATCAATTATTGTAGACAGTTAATAATGACTTGTGAAGAGATGATTTATTTTTTAGCATCATATTCTTATTTTCTGAAAATATAGTATATTCGGATGGTATAGTACATTAAAGTTTTTTTATTCCAAAAACATGGATCTAAATTTTAGAATTAAAAAAAAACGTATTCAAGTTTGGGGTATGCTGAAGGAAATGAGATAAGGGAAGACTCACTCTCTTTTCTTGGTTCTGTATATGTACATACACCCTAAATTTATATAAATACATGAGGCGTGTAACTAGGTGCAGACCCTAATGCTCTATCCTTATTACTAGCACGTCCACAAATTGTTCTGGCAATATAGCTCTAAAATCATACAGAACTTCAATTTTCTCTAATGAATCCACAAGATGTATGGAGAGATACCTTCCTTGTTGTGTTTTTTGTTGTTGTTTTTGTTTTTGTTTGTTTGTTTGTTTGTGTTTGTGTTTTGTTTTTGTTTTGTTCTGTCCCCTCCCCACCCCCTAAGGTAATATGGAAAGTTCCTGCCCTTCCTATTAAAGTAGCAAAATTGCCCTAATTGCCCTTGAGTGTGTTGGCAGGGACTTCTATACATCACACAAGACAGGAAATTCATAGTAAAGTGGACCATCTCTCTCTCTCTAAAACTGTGAGGAAAGATCTTGAAAAAGAAAACTATCACAGACCTTTTAAATGTAAACACAGCCTCAGTCTTGCCTCATATTTGTTAGGCAGTAGTGCAACTGTTGCCTAATGACTTTTTATCTATGTTTTCAATATTTATTCATATTTATTAAGAAAGGAAAGCAAGAAGGAAAAAGCCAGATGCATTCATCATTATGGGAACACCCCACCCTCTTTTGAGTATTAAGGAAAGAATTTTTTTTCAGAAGTTTGTCAGTTATGTTAAAAAACACATACATTATGTGGAAGTTTAGAACTATTGGAGCACTTGTAAAGGATGCACAGCTCTAGACTTCTGGAATACAAATTTCCATCTTAAATTTATCTGGTACCTTTCTTCCCACCTGGACGGCTCCCCCAGAACACACTTTTAATTCAGATTTGTTAAAATTGTTAAAATTGATTTACGTCTAAATCACAGCGTTGTTTTCTTTTCTTTTTTTTTTTTCTCCTCTTTTTTCTCTGATAGTTTCTAGTCTTGGATTGCACCTTTTCCAATGTGAATTAATCTTTTTTGACTATAAGTGACGAGACACCTAGCTGTATTCAGGCTGAGATTTTATCACTACCTCTACTAATTACAACTTCCCTTCCCTTCCCTCCCCTCCCCTTCCCCTTTTCCTTCCCTTCCCCTTTTCCTTCCCTTCCCTCTTCCCCCTTTCCCCTTTCCCCTTCCCCCTTTCCTCCCCTCCCCCTTCCCCCTTTCCTCCCTTCCCCCTTCTCTCCCCCCTTCCCCCTTCCCCTTTTCCTCCCCTCCCCCAACTTCCCCTTCCCCCCTCCCCTTCCCCCTTCCCTCTTCCTTCTTCCCCTTTCCTTTTTCCCCCTTCCCCCTTCCCCCTTCTCCCTTCCTTTCTTTCCCAGATTACAACATTGGTGATTCATCTATGATTGGCTTGCTCAGGACTTTCTCCTCCAATATTTCTAAATTAATAAAACCAGAGCTGTTGTAGAAAGTCTTATAATTAGTCCTGTAATTTGCTGGCATCAGCAAATTTCCTCATGATGGTCATGCATTCATCTCAAAAACATCAGACAAAATTGAGCAAAAAGTATGTTGTGGGGACAAGCTCTTAAAAAATATCCATGTCTACTACTCTGGATAGATTCTCTTCTATCCTTTCACCCAACATCTTTAGATTCAGAAAAACACTGAAAAAATGTTTATTTTGACAAATTTTACATTTGTGTCCACCGAGGCTCTGCAAATACATTCTTGATACTAACTGTAGTTAATTCCTTTTTTTTTTTTCCCTCTCTAAGGCATCTGACAATTTATCTTTTTTTTTTCTTTTTTTTTTTTTAATCTGTTCTGTGGAGAACCATTTTACTTACATGTAAGAAGAGCTGCACAGAAGGCTTGACTGTAAAAACCCAGTGGGGGTGGGAGTTAGTTTCACCATCAAATAACGAAACTAATCTGTCATAGGCCAGTTAACTTTGTTAACTTTTTGTATCAAAATTTCCATTCTGCTGTTGGATCACGAGCCTGGTCAGTAGGGATTTTCTAAAGGGTCAGCAGGTCTTACTGGATCTTCCATATTCTAGTTTCTTATATGCCTGTCTTGTCATAAACAAAACCACTAAATGGTTCAAATATAATTTTAAATATCTATTTAATGACTGATTAAACGTGTGACTTTTAATAATTACTGAGGAAAGAGAACTATTACAGACGGTAATCTAATGAATATTATTTTTACTTTGTGAACAAAAGCCCTATTTCTATACTCGTTTTGCTTTTAGATATGTAGTTAGCTTATTTTACTTCAAATTAATATTCTGAATATAATACATGTATATATACTAAAGTAGTTTTAAAAATCTAATATTATCCTACCTTGAGAGAATTAGATACATCTCTTTTAAGAGAATGAAGTTGTGGTTTTTGTGAGTTTTTGCCTTTTAGGGCCAATACTGAGCAAGTACGAGTCAGCAGATGCATTTTGTTGTTCTTAAAATTTCAGAATCAACTTCAAATCTAGAAATTCCAATAGACTTTACCTTGGATTTACGATTTAGTCCAAACTATATATATATAAAAAAAAGGCTATATAGTAATTTTGGTCATACTCCACATTCTGAATGCTTCTATAACATAGTTGTATTTAATCTACCCCTTTGGTCAGATCTACTTTATATAGGTAACGTTATAAATTTTGTTCTTTTCCAGAGGCATCACTAGAGAACTACCTTCATTACTAAAAGTCAAAGCACTATAGAAATTACAGTTAGTAGTCTGTTTTCCTCTATGGTCATAATTACAGTACCAAAAGACACTACACCCTTTCTTTAGGAGAATTAGCACTGAAATAAAGAACATGAATACAGTGTTGAAATATTACTGCTGTAATAAAAGAGAAATTGCAGAAAAATAAGTAAGTTTCTAGAAAGAAAATGGTAATTTTTTTTTAATAAGTTCATTAAAATAATGTTTATTTGATATTAAAAAAAAAAAAAAAAGGAAAAGAAAAAAAAGAGGGGGTATTAACCAGATTGATTGTAATATAATGAATACCCACAGGGGAAAAAAATATAATTTACTATTACTGATTAAAGACTTCTCAAAAATTCTGATGAGTAACAGCCTGAATTTACAAAATGAAAAAATCTTCTGCCAAAGCCTCCTGAATTAAGGAATTTGAAGAAAGCTTCACTGATCAAATTGAAAATACACCAATTTATCTGGCAATTGCATGGATGCCAAATGTAATCATAGCACCTTCCACTGTTTTCATAACACAAAGCATAATCAAATGAATCAAATGAAGAATCAGCTGCTATGCTGCATGACAGCAAGCAGACAAGAAACACTGATCTGCCACATGCAATTGCTGCAAATCAAAGGAGTATCTGGAGTACCTACCACAGAAATGCCATAGCGACTGGCCACCCTATTTGGGCAAGAAGCTTTCATTCTTTCTCTCGCCAGTAGTTAGAGCATATGTACATGTCTTCCAGGTTTGTCAGTTCTGTTTCAGTTAGAATTGTTCACATGATTTTAAAGCAAATTTCTCTCAGCCTCTTGTAAGCTAGCTGAATCAGGACACTGCTATCAGAGATGTTTTTCCACTGAAGTGGTGTACTTGTCCCACTGACTTCAAAGTGTGACTACTTCCAAATCACTATGCTTTAGAAGAGACATTACCTGGATTTAGTGGTAGTGGATTGCTAGTTTATTCCACTCCAATTGTAGTCATTCCTGTAAACATCAACTTTTCATCCTGGCCCAGAAATCTGCATTCAAATCATCAGCTAATATAGCATTTAAACAAGACTGGTATTTTGGTGCAAATCTCTGTAACTAATCACATAAATAATCAACACAGCCTGTTGTGCTGATATTTCTATTTCTTCTACACACAAACTCTTGGTGTGACTCTATATGGCTATAAAGGTATGGGTGTTTTTCATTTGTTCTGTTGAGCTGTATAGACACAGGTCTTTACATTCAGAGGACCCTTGTGTAGGCTGGAAAGTAAACTTGACTTTATACGCAACTCGAGTGGTAGCTGTCATACTGTATGGTGGTAACTTAAAGTATGGTGTACAAATACTTTTTTCTGTGTTTGAAAGTAGCAGGGAATAAATAACTGTGATGAGTAGGACAGGTGCATATTATAGTACAGACAGAATGGAAATATATTTTAATAGAAACAGTGAAGAAGGAGCAAAATGAGGTGCTTCTGCCACAATGATACAGTAAAATACAGATTCATGAAATTAAGTTGGGTCCAGTATGACATGCAGCATCAACTCTGTAAATATTTCCTAGAGAAAGGAAAACAGGTTAAATTCATCTACACAAAACAAGAATGTGCTGGACTGTACAAAAAAAAAAAAAAAAAAAGTGGTCTTCATCTTCCAAAAATATGTACAGATTCTCTAAAAACAAAAGCCGGTGGTGGGCCATCACCACTTGGGAAATCCAAATGTGGGCAGCAAAGTCACTGGAAGCCACAAACCCAGCTGTTTCTTTTTCTGTTTCTTTGTTCAAAAAAGCAATTAATATATTTTCCAAACACATTACTATCAAACTCATTACATGGGTTAACAACTAATTATGCACAAATTTTGTAATTATTCAAAATCTCATAATTCAGACTGTTTTTAAGCAACTATGCCAATGGTTCTTGGAAAGAAATCTAAGAGCTTAGATTTTCATGTAGCTTATACAACCTGATACACCCACTGTAAAACCACATTCTTCCAAATAACTAAGCTACTCAGGTTTAATGGTAAATTCTTTATATAATGGATTCACTGTGTTAAAAGCCAGACGAGACCACCACAGAGCTCAGGCCATTAACAGAACTAGCACTGTACTGAACCTAGTGGTTTGATTTTGGCTAAAGCACATCCTCCTGAAAACATGTAATTTTGAACTGAAATGATCAAGAAGTAGAAAATATCACCTATTTTCTCAAGAGAATATCCCTGTTCTTAATCATAAAGTCAAAGGTCTGCCCTTTATTTGGTGGTGTGCAATTTCTAATTCAAACTTCTGACTTTTGTTATCCTCTCTCAGAAAACTAATTTGTTCCCTGTACTTCCCTTTGTAAAGATACTGCTCTATTCTCATGAAGATAACCTTTCTAACAAAATGGTAAAAATGTGTCACATTTTCTCACTCATAATGTAGTGTTATTTCCTCTTTTCAGCTTTCCAAAATTAAACAGAGACAAATGAAATTAACATTGATATGTCAATTCTTTGTACGCACACACACACACACACAACAGGTACCAACATCTGACGTAAACTTAACCTCTCTAACCATTTGTAATGCATAAATATATTTAAGAATTGTATTAGTGTTTTTTGTTTGTTTGTTTGTTTGTTTTATTGTTTTTGGCTCGATACTGTCTTGGTAGCTCATTTTGAGCTGCTTTACACTAATTTTATGTAGTTATGGTTCTTCTGGATACATTTATACCTCCCTCACTACATCACTTCTATTATAAATTCCCGATCTCTAATAGCAGGACATTGCATTTATTGCGCTGAGTGGCTCAGCTTATCAAATATTCTGCCTGAATAAGCTATTTTCATCTTTATTCAGCATTATGCCATTTTTCCATCATTCAAAAATTTTATCAGCAATAGCGTTATTGCATCAGAAAGTTGACTAGAGTTGGTCTCACACTAATTCCTTTACACCTCTGGTGGCATCTCTTTCTTTCATGATGATTCTGCATTGCTGACAACTTCTTGCTACCTCCCAGGTAGCCAGTTCATGTACTTTTAATATGTGCTTTGTTTCTACTAGTTAATGCTATATATTTAACTAGAATGCCATGTGGCATGGCAGTTACATTTTTTCAGTGTAAGTTGTCATGAAACAAAGTAATTGGGTTTCTTTAACATGACGTATTATACAGAAACACATACTAAAAAGTGTTATTGCTTTTTCTATTTTTACCAGCTGATTTTTTCTCAACTAATTTACTTTATTTTGCCTAAATTTTCCAGCCTAATGTTACAGACTTCTTTTTGGTTGTCCTTTCAGAAAATTGACACACATTTACATTCTGCAAATGTTCTGGAATTTTCCTAGTAAATCAGGATATAGTTAAAATTAACATTGGTGAGACCAGAATTTCATTAGCTAGGTATTTTTCCCCAAGCAGATGTGACACAGCATTCTTCACAGCTACTGTGAAGATTGTATGGTGTGAAAAGCAAATAATTCTGTTTCTTTCCAAATACAGCATGGATCTAACTTTTTATTCTGTATCATTCTTAATAATTTTGTTATCTTCATCCAGTTATGATCCTATGATCCTATCATTGCCATTTTCCTTTTTATCTTTCCACCCCTTCTACTTGAAAAAAAAAAAAAAAAAAAAAAAAAAAGTGTCCTAAACCCATTTAACCCTGTCATTCAAAGATTCTTAGTTTCCATTGCCTTCAGTTTTCTTTATGAATGTTATCCACTTCATAATTTCTAGTTGCTGAATTTTCTTACCTACTTCATTGTTCAGGGAGAAACTAAACTTTGGAACTAAGGTCTTTAAAGGTCTCTTCCAACCCAAACCATTCTGGTTCTATCATTCTCAGATTCTATGTATACCTCCTAGTTTGAGGACTGGACAATCATTATGGTTCTTCATTAGTCTAATCTTCTTTCTAGATGATTCAATATTCCAGGGTGATATTTACAGGTAAATTGTGAAAATTCTGCCCACTTTTTGATGTGCAGATTTGCAAAAGAGTTCACAAAAGAGCTAATAAAGGGCCAATTCATCCATTTTTGTTATTCATTTATCCAATGTCCAAGCTGTTTATTTAAAAAAAAAACATTGCACAATTACTATGAATTTTCAGACAGCAAAACCATTAAATGTTCTTTTAAGCAAATCCCCTGAGTGTGTTGAACCTCTCCTAAAATTGCTTCTCCATTATTGAAGATTGTATTATCGTCCACGAAAAAACTTTAAAAGATGAGGAATGGAGGAGTAGAAGAAAGCCTCAATGACAGACATTGACATGAATAAAAGTATTTATGTGTCTATAAGCAAAAGGTTCTCTGCCTAGGTATGTATGATTAAATCATTCCATTTAAAACACAAGCTACTTTAGTGGTTTTGCACTGACTAGTGTTATTTCCTTGGAACTGAATCTGAATTAGTGGCATTTCTATAGCTCTGAAGATACAAATAGTTAGGAGAAAACAGGGCTGAATGGTCAGATTCTCCAACTTAAATGAGAGAGCAGACAAATTTTGATGTGTTCCTGTTAAACAGTAGGCATGTGCCTTGGGTAAAGAAATGTGAGATAAGCCTACAGAAGTATGATGTTCCTACTGTGCTGAAAATTAATGACAATTCAGATAAGAATTTATTTAAAACCAATAAAGAAACTGTACCTTAATTAGGAAAAAAAAAAGATGCTTGCAGAAAGCTGAATGGTGGCTGTATGATATAATTATTGAAGTATTTTGCTCAAGGTAACTATGAGAAATACATAGATACAGATATATAAAACTAACAGATTACTGTAATGCTGCTTAGCTAGTGAATAATTCTCCATTACGGATTACTTGTGAGGAAGGCAAGCAGAGGGACCAAGTAATTGATGTGCACGTGAAGATAAGGCAAGGGCAAAGAACATTGGAAAGGAGGATATTACTCATTAATGACGATTTCTTCACAATACAAAGTTCTTAGGGTTGCATTTAATCCTTGGTGAAAAAGGAACAACCTTACGATACATGAGATGAACAAAACAAGCAAAAAGGGGATGAATTCAGTAACCCCTGAACATGGCAGATGGGAATTAAGTACAGGAATCTTCTCAAACGAAATCCCATTTGACAAGAAAGAGCTTAGAACTATCTGAAGACTGACTTACATTGACTTATATGCTTATATTCACCAGCTTGGAAATACCCCTCTCTTAAAACAGAAGTAATATGGACTACCAGTATCAAACACTGCTTACTGTAATGCCAGCTGCCTACCTATATACCTACATTTTAATATATAGTTTGAATGAAAATGACAAAATAACTGAAAGTTCAAGATTAATGTTGGTAATATTTCACTCATAATCCACAGCTCCCTATTACATTTTTCATAATGGAAAGGAAAATAAAGATGGATACAGAGTTGACTTCACATTTCTCATCTATTATTTTAAATTAGAATCCTGTGCAAATTAAATTTAATTTTTGTCTTTAATAGTCACATGAGAATATATCTAAATAATTTGAGATAATTAACATAGTTGCATTGTGGTTTCTTTTCAAAGCAGGTCATTTTGATAAGAGGGACAAGAAGACGGTGATTATAGGCATGACAAAAAAGCTTTAAAATAGGGTCAAAATAATGTCCATCTAATTAAAATTAAATGTAGCACACAATCTTGGAAAGATTCCACACTTGAACAAAATTTCATATGCTGGCTAATTTAATTAAAATTGACAGACAGTGTCTAGACGACATATAATTCAGTTTCTCTGTTAGTGAGAAAGCTTGCTTAGCCAACAAACCAAGTGTTTACATAGTTGCACCCTTTTGTCTCCATGAGAGACAAAAGGGTAATGTACTTACGACCCATGAGCAAGCCACTTAACCTCAGTGCGTCACTGACCCATGTGTAACACGTTAAGGACCTTACAACAGTACAGCATAATAATAGATAATTATTATAAAGCACTTAGAATTCAACTTTACTCAGCATTTAAGTATGCTTATTCATAAATTTCAAGTGAAGATATAATAAAATAAGATTATTTTGTATTGACTAGTGTCAATACAAAAATGAAAAAACTTTTTCCATGTATAAGCTAGGTACTTGAATAACAATAAAAGCATTCACACTTCAAGTGTTATGACTGTGGCCATGCAAGCTAATGACTATTCAAAACAAAATCATCAAATTCAACCATTGGCAAAACACAATCAGCACACATTCTTCGCTTTAATACACCCGAATGTAACTACACACACACATATATACACACACACACACACACACACACACACGAGTGACAACAAGTACCCTACAAGTAAGATTAATTGATTTGCTTACCAACTTAAAAATAATAATAAAAAAAAAAAAAATAGAAAGAAAGATAACTATTATTTTCTGGGGAAAAAAAAAAAAAAAAAACCTATAAATTTACTAAACACTTAGTACTTGTAACAAAGTTCCAGTCTGTTGGAAAAATGAAAAAAAAAAATAGTTCAAACTCCACACAGAAAATATGTAAGAAATGCAATACAAGTAAACAGAACACTAACTAAAGAACCACAATAGACCAAAACAAATACTTTCAAATGCTGAAAATGTGAAAATTAGTCATATCACAGTTTTCATAACCTTCTGATGTACATTAAAAAAGATTGTGATTTCATACAGATAAAATTTAAAGATATCCTATAATATTCATGTTCACAAATGTTATTTTATTTTTTAGACCAAACACGCACAAAACCTTTGTCCACTAGGCGACATAATAGGTTGTTATTGATGTTATAAATGAGGTCTCAACTCAATCTGAATTTTGTAATATTTATGAAACAAGTATTTCTAAAAGGTGTAAAAGGCAAGTAAACAGCACTGGGAGTGCAGGGAGTCTACGCTCCAACATGCACACACGAACATCAAACATTCTAAATATACAGAACATTGCTTTACATACTAAACCCGAGCATGTACAATCAGGAAAGGTAACAAACAATCCTTTAAGTTCCATAACTTACTAAAATCAAGTACGCCTATACATATTCACGATCAGAAAAGGTAACAAACAATCCTTTAAGTTCCATGACTTAACAGTCTCCATTTTCCACTCCTTTTCTTGATTACAAACAAGTCTCCATTTTCCATTCCTTTTCAACAATATGTCTTGCTTTAAGTTGTCAAGCAACTCGACCTTCGAGCCTTATGTATCCCATTCTTCCTGGATAGAAGAAAAGCATATCCATCTCCTTTTCAAGGCCAAGAGGCCTGGGTCAAAAGGCACGTCCAGGTCAACAGGGGGCGTAACAGCAAAGGCCTTCGATGGCTGTAGCAGCAGAGGGGCCCATGGCGTAGCAGTCGGATCAGTAAAGGAGCCCGCAGCTCCCTCACTATCTGGCAAGCCACACGTTTGTGATTGTGGCTCCACATGGCTCTTTAAGGCCTCAGAGACTGCTCGCCAGGTGCCGAGCAATCCCACTGCAACTTTGTCGTTTTTAGTTGCAGAGTCCCACACCTTGACCTCAGTTTGGTCCCATATTTCAGGATCATAAACTGTCCAATTGTTATTAAGGAGAATAAGCTGTAAGGTTACCAGGACAGTCTTTGTTCCTAAGGACCTATGATTCCCCATAATGCGCAGCTGCTGACCAGCGAGAGGCAGTTGTGTGCACAGGTCCGCTTCTCTCAGCTCGAGCTTCTCTCCAGCTCCAGTATGCCCATTTCCAGCTTCTCTGAGCAGGTTGCTGAGTCTGGCTGAACCTGTCTTCATGAGGCGATCAGTGTGCCTGTTCCCGTCCTGGTCTCCATTCTGCCAGCCTGTTCCTCTTCACTTCTTTTTCCTGCTTCTTTATTGATGTAACTTCATCGTGTTGCCTTTTTCTTTTTTTATCTTGAGGACAGGCTCCCCTCTTATACCCTTCACTCCACAGCAGTTCTTTTCAAAACAACTTTTCATTGGTCAAACAACTTTGAATATAACAACAGCAAACACCCAGAAACATCCATGCCTTTAGGGCTGGAGAACAAGAGAACCATCTGGAGAACAAGAAAACTGCATGGAGTCTCCTGAATCACCCTTCTTTGTTCCCTCTAAACTCTTTTATATTCCTGATGGCCTCGTCATTAAGAGTCTAATGTTATCTCAACCACGGGGCTTTCCAACCCCCATGGCCACGTTCCCAAATCTCCCCCTTCTTTATTAATATCAACCATTTTCTCAACACGAATTACCACTCCATATATAACATCGACTTCTGTTGAGATTCAGTCAGGATCTATTGATTTGAGAGTTACATACTCACCTAGTAAAAGAAAAGATAAATCTCCACCTAGAGGTACAATAAATCTTAAAGTTGGCTGAGAACTGAAGTCTGTATTATTCCGTTGCTATACGTGCATTGCTATCAAGAAATTAACTACTAGTTTGTTGAGAAGAGACACCCTCGTGGTACCATAAACTAAAGAGCATCACAATTAGGTCACACAAAACAGAAAATTACTTCGCTGCCTGAGAGCACACCGTTTTAGAAAATTATTTCAATTTTGATTTGACTGAATATATTATTCTGCAAGGTGATCACCCTCTGTCTCAGTATGAAAACCTGTTGATGTTGAAACTGAAGCCTGTCTGTATTTGAAATTATTCCAAATTTACACAAAGCACAAATTTGAAAACACAAGAGTTTTCCCTTAAAAGCTCACTGGACACAGACTTTCTTAGGAATAATGTCATATATATCTAGTCATCAGCCTTGGGAAAGCCAGGACATTGTGACAGATCCCAAATATATTATGAGGAAAGATATGCAACCTTATGAACCATGTCACGAGTACCACAACTTATTATATACAACATATAATACAAACTCCTAAGGTGGGTGCTGAAAAAAGTTAAAATCAAAAGATCATCTTTGCTTTTCCTCTTCCTACCTACCATTCTCATCTACAATCACAGGAAAACACATGAATAGCCTTCATTTTGCACCTCCAGATTTCAAATATTTGAGAAAATAATGAAATTTATCTACTTAAAATTTGATTCAGCAACTAGCTTCCTTAATTGCACTGAACTATGATCCCTTTCTTATGAACACAAATTTGTATAGTTCCATAACAAATGCATAAATATGCCTTTTAAAGCCCAGTGTAGATGACTTAAAATACACAAATCCAATTAAAGATTATGTACCTTTGTAATTTGTACCTTTTAAGTGCCTCAAACTTTTATACTGTTCACTTATGCACTGGCAACGTAACACTATAATATTTCAAACCTGCACTGAATCAACATCAGCTGTTAAAACCTCCTACAACATTTCATCTTGGCCGAAGATGAAGGCTCAAAATACATATTTTTTTTAATATTTTTTTTAACAGATAGAATCATTTGGGAAGATGTCAAAAATGAAATAAAAATACTTGTAAAATTCCACCTGCCTTTTAAAAATAAGATTCTCCTAAGAATTACACTTTCAGTGAGTCTACTTGTCTAGATAATTCGTGATCTACACAGGGCAAGAAAACAGATCAACAGCAATGGTATAGTATTTTCCACATTTTCCCTTCTCTAGAATCATATCCTGTGCAAATATTTGCCTCATGTAGGCCTGGAATGAATCAAGAGTGGACTTTAATACTTCCTGTCTGTCCTTTTCAAAGGATATAGAATTTCCTAAAATCATATCTATTTTCTCTATTTCTTATCAAAAAACCCACAGCAGGATGACATAGACACAAGATAATACGACTGAGTTGCTTTACCATTTAGTACAAAGTCAATGGTTTTTTATCAAATTTATGTTCTAAGTAGTGATGGGAAAGTTCTTTGAAACATATTGAAAAGAAGCTGTGAAAAGATCATTAGAAAATAAACTTTCAATAAAAGTCACTTTCAATGGCTGTGTTCCTTAACTGGTTAACCTTACGTTAGACTATTAATGTACCTTTCAAATATTAATATTAATATTAATATTAATATTAATATTAATATTAATAATAATAATAATAATAATAATAAAGAACATGATTCCCTCATCTGGCAACATTTAGGAGGGATAAAAATGCTTTTAAAAGTTCATATGGAAGTAGGCTGTCTATTAAAAAAGCATTCCTTCATGTTATTTAAGTACACATCCAAAGGCTAAATTATTATTCTTGACCAAATAGTGTTTGAACACTACATCATGAGCTACTTAAAAGTCCTTTATTTCTAATTAACATGATAAAATAAAACAAAGATTCAGGGAACTATACCTGTTTGTGCTCCATATGTCTTTCACCATATTTCTTTAATGAAACAAAACACAGAAACACACTATTTTCCTGGTGTTTTGTTGTTGTTGTTGTTGTTGTTTGTTTTGTTTTTTTTTTGGTGTGTATCTTGCAGAGGAAGTCTTTCCTCTAAGCTCCATCTAGAATAGCAACTACTTCTTTCCATGTGTAGCTCAGTTTTCTACCTCTCTAGAATGACCTGAGGTAATATAAAACAGTGTACCTAAAGCAATTTACATGTACCTACATACACAGTAGCTCATATTATACATATATATGTATATATTTTATTTTTTTTAATGGGCATTTCATCTCATGTAACAGACTAGAACCTATAAAAAGCCATGGGATCAGGCCATACTGAATCCTAATCTGAGTGGACAGGAGCTTTCCTTGTGCAACAAATGTAGCAATTATGGCTTGCCACATTCAGAACTGCAGAATGTTTTTCTAGTCCACTCTTCTTAAAATCTTCTTAAAGTATATATATAATGAAGGTGATCAGGAGCTCACACTGTCGATCTTGATCCACTATAAATCCACATACTTCAAATAAAGATAATGAAGCTATGTTGATTTACAACAGTAAATAATCTTATCTTTTATTTTTAGGCAAAAAGCTTCTTACCATGATTAGGACTAAGTTGTCAATATAGTACTCTAGTTGAGTTTTCACTCTGCAGGTGTTTTATGGCAAGGGGCGCTCACATCAGGGAAGACTGACTGCCTTTATGAGCATGGTTGCTGCTATAGCTTCTGAAAATCTAGCCAATAATGACATTTTTTATACCATAATATTTCTAAAATCACACCTGAAGAAGAAAGATAAAACACATTTATCCATGGATCCATGGTGTTAAGGTAAATGTTAAGAATAGGAGATGCAGAACTGTATGCCTATTTGAGCCATTAGCTTCCTCTTTAGGAATAGTCAAATCAGTTCATATTTCTTTACTTTTACTCCCTATCCTACATTTTCTTTCATGTCTATTTTAGACTATTCTGAGTCTTTTACCATCTTGCCATATTGGAGAAAACCGAGCATGTAAGTGAACTCCAATATCTGCTATGGACACAAAGTAGTGGTCCAATACAAAACAGGCAATAATTATAGAAAGAGACTTTACAAGAATTTTGTACAAAAAAAAAAAAAAAAAAAGTACAAATAATTTGTACAAAAAATTTTTACAAGTAATTTCTGTTGATGAAAGTCTTGTTAGGAAATTTAGAACTGCATCTTTTGAGAAAAGTTGTAAATAAAACAACAGTGGGAAGGTAACTTGAAGAAAATTTTGACTCCCTAACATTCAGATATTATAAAGTACCCTGAACATTGGAAATTAAATAGGTATAAGATGGGAAATACCTGCAAAGTATAATGTTTTTCCTGGATGTTGTATAGTTATTAGCTAAACCTAGATGTAATTCCCAGGGAAGTGAAAATTAAAATGGAACATGTGTACTTTAAGCATTTAATATTTGAATAAATATCAAAAAAAAAAAAAAAAAAAAAAAATTGAGAAGCTCTGCTGGTTATGTTAGAAAACTTAAGCTCCAACATATAAATTTCTAGAAAATGGTAATGGTGCATAGTGCATATGCATATATATGGTGCATGGTGCATAGCTTTAGCACTTGTAGAGGTTGACCATTTACATCCACAATATCTTCTTAATTTTGATTAGGACTTATAGCACACTTGTAAAACTCATTTTTACTAAAGAACAATTTCCTGCACATAGGACAACTGTCATCCTGACCTCAGAGGATATAGTATCCTACTAAATACTTTTTAATACTTTCCAAAACTTAGTAAGAAAAAAATACTCCGAATGTTAAAGTCTGAACAGTAAACCTCAAAAACATATTTTGACATGCATAAAACTTTTGCATGGTGATCCATTACAGTAATACAATATCACTTAGATATTTTATGTACTGTGTTGCAGAAACCATTTACAAGAAGGCTGGAGAACATACTTTTATTATTCTTCTTAGAAGGTGTCATTTATCAAATGGACAAAAGTGCATATATTCTCAGAATCTTAAGATAATTTAATGGGATATACATATATAGTTTGCAAAGGATACAGCTATATCACTGTGCTTTCAATGAATTAATATATTTTTCATGAACAAGTTTTTAAAAGCTGTCTCCAAGCATTAGATCTCTTATTTTTTGAAATACTCTGAAAAATAAAAATAATAATAAAAAAAAAAATTGCAAAACAGTTTCCTTTACATAATAGCAAGGCACTGTAGATGAAAACAGTAATTTTCAACTATAATGCCTGAAAGCAGTCATTTGAAAGCATGGCCTCAAAGTATGTATGCCTGCTTATCCTTGAGAAATCATACCTAGTACTGGGAAATGAAATTTCAAAATATTGACTTTGCCATTAGTTCCTAGTATCTAAAAGACTGTTTTTTAGAAGAATACAAGGGACGAGTTGAAACATTCTGTCTTACTGTTTGAAGCAGGGAAAAGTTATTAGCCTTGACAAACCCTACAGTTGGAAATGGAAGAAATGGGGCTTCCATCATTTATTATGCCACATCCTGGATGATGTTACCAATCAGCAGCAACTCTTATTAATTTTATCATTTATGACTACATGAATAATATTGGCAAAGCTGTTATCAGTACCCACAGTAACATAGTCCAAAGAGACTCAGTGCATGACTGCTGCAGTTCATACACAGAATACAATTACATTTGGATTTCAGGAAAGGTGCTAGGCTCTAGACTTGACAGAAACATGTCTTCCCTTGCAAAATCTGTGGTTCTAGCTTCACACATTTTATAAGTTTTCACAGTTTATTTGAGCTTTACATACCTAACACAGAAGGAACCTAATTTACAGTCCTCTCAGTTCCTGGAGACATCCTTAAAAACTATTCCTAGCAAAGAATGGAAGACATATCCATGTATGATAGCCCCACAGAAACACTACTACACTATGAATTTTGATAAGTCTTTCAAAATGGAATATTCATTTTTCTATTGTGATTATAAAGGCATATAAAAAGACTGACTTGTCGTTACCTGGGCTTTATTAATTAAATCCATATTCTGAAATGGCAAAAAGAGCATCTTGGTAATTAAAGATCTGTTTATTGAATGTAATATTTAAAGGGACAAAAGGAGCAGCAAACAGTAAGAAAATATGTGGAGAAATTAACCTGGTTTCAAACTCCAAAAAGAATTTAATTTTTTACCTCTCTGCATATAATATTTTAAAGGTTGAATTCTAGAGCTTTATGCTAGTCCTATGAACTATTCACAACCTGGAGTCTTGGTTCTGCATGTTGTACTACAGAGGACTTAAATCTGAAGTAGAAGAACATTTCCTAATTATTCTCTGGCTATCGGTATCAAAAAATAAACAAAGAAACAAAAAACCCTGTAACCACTTGCCCAAACATTCCATTTTGCTTTCAGAAGTGTTTCAGAGCCCTACTGAATCTCCTGACAGCTGTGTTCTAACTGTCTTGATATCTGCCAGTGTGGAACACAATAATGTGAAGATTATCTACCTCTAAAGACTTCTTTCCAGGACCCCTGCAGTCTCTGACATTAAACAAAATTTCTTATGCAAAAGCATGCCAATCTTATAATTTATAAGTGTGTCCACTTGGAAGACAAGCATGACCCACAGCAGCTGGACATCAGAAGGAACCCCTCAGCATGAAATCTAATGAATAATCTAAATCACTTAACAAGGATTCTAACCCACATTTTATGAAACTTTATTTTAAATGTCCTCAGAAATAATTGCTTGAAATGGTTAGGAAAAACACTGATGACTGTGGTAGTCATGTCTGACAAGGCTTGCTATAGCAGTGTATGCATTAAATTTTAAAAATGCAAACACTGCACATTTGAAAACTGAAGGCCAGCTGAGTCCTGCTTGATGAGTGTTCCAGTGGAAAGGGACTGCACAAGACCTCACAGAATTGTATATGTAGTGTGTGTCAGTGACTTCCATATATATTTTTTTTCAGAAATAGTTGTGTGTTTTTTTTTCTTTTTTTAACTAGCCGCCCTGCTCGCCCAGGCTGAGCAGACCCAGGTCTCACAGCATTTCTTCATAGGGAAGATGCTCCAGGCCCCATATCATCTTTGTGGCCCTCCGCTGGGCTCTTTCCAGGAGATCCCTGTCTTTCTTGTACCGGGGAGCCGAGAACACAGTACTCCAGGTGAGGCCTGACAAGGGCAGAGTAGAGGGGGAGGATCACGTCCCTTGACCTGCTGGCCACTCTCCTTTTAATGCACACCAGGATCCCATTGGCCCTCTTGGCCATGAGGGCACACTACTGGCTCATGGTCAATCTGTCATCCACCAGGACCCCCAGGTCCTTCTCAGAGCTCCTCTCAGCAGGTTGCCCCCAGCCTGTACTGATACTTCAGGTTGTTCCTTCCCAGGTGCAGGACTCTACATTTGCTCTTATTAAACCTCATTTGGTTTCTTCCTGCCCATCTCTCCAGCTGGTCCAGGTCTTGCTGAATGGCAGCACAGCCTTTTGGTGTGTCAACCACTCCTCCCAGCTTTGTGTCATCAGCGTACTTACTGAAGGCAGAAACCATTCCCTCATCAAGGTTGTCGATGAAGATGTTGAACAAGACTGGACCCAGCACTGACCCCTGGGGAACACCGCTAGTCACAAGTCTCCAGCCACTAGTCACAAGTCTCCAGCTGGACTCTGCACTGCCAATCACCACCCTCTGAGCTCAGCCAGTCAGCCAGTTCTCAACCCACCTTACTGTCCACTCCTCTATCCCACACTTTCTCAGCTTTGCTAGTAGGATGTCATGGGAGACAGTATTGAAAGCCTTGCTAAAGTCAAGGTAGATGACATCCACCACTCTCCTCCTATCTACCCAGCTGGTGATGCCATCAGAGAAGGCAACAAGTTTGGTCAAGCACAACTTCCCCTTGGTGAATCCATGCTGACTACTCATAACATTCTTCTCTTCCAATTGCTTGGAGATGGCATCCAGAACAAACTGTTCCAACACCTTTCCAGGGACAGAGGTGAGACTGACTGGCCTGTAGTTTCCCTGATCCTCCTTCCTGCCCTTCTTGAAGACCGGAGTGACATTAGCTATCCTCCAATCTTCAGGCACCTCACCCGTTCTCCAGGACCTTTCAAAGATGATAGAGAGCGG
The DNA here is from genome assembly GCF_047663525.1 of Anas platyrhynchos. Lineage (NCBI taxonomy): Eukaryota > Metazoa > Chordata > Aves > Anseriformes > Anatidae > Anas > Anas platyrhynchos. Next base: position 86,706,021 of record NC_092588.1, on the reverse strand, counting down.
TTCTGCTTTCACCTCTGCCAACTCCCTTACCACATGTGGATGCATCCCATCAGGACTCATGGATCTGTGTGCGTTGAGCCCACTCAGATGCTCCCAAACCACTCCCTTGTCAACCAGGGGGGAGCCCCCCATTTCCCAGACCCTTTGTCCTATTTCCAGTGGCACGGAGTCCCGGGGCGGGAAGGGAGGGAGTCCTTGAAGCAAAGACTGAAGCAAAGAAAGCATTCAGTATCTCCACCTTCTTGGCGTCTCCTGTTACTAGGACACTCCCCTTGTTCAGCAAGGGACCCGCATTATCCCTAGTCTTCCTTTTACTGTTTACATACTCAAAAAAACCCTTCTTATTATCATTTATCTCTTCTGCAAGCCTCATCTCTAGGTCAGCTTTAGCCTTCCTTGTCGCATCCCTGCAGGCCCTGACAACACATCTATATTCCTCCCAAGAGGACAGGCCCTTTTCCACATTTCATAGACCTTTCTCTTCCTTTTGATCTTATCGATGAGCTCCTTGCTCATCCACGCAGGTTTCTTGCCCCTCTTCCCCAATTTCCTACTCTTAGGGATGCACCAATCCTGAGCTTGGAAGAAATGCTGTTTAAATGTTGCCCAGCTCTCACATGCACCCTTGCCTTCTAGCAACCTAGCCTGTGAGATATCCCCAAGCAGGTCCCAGAAGAGGTCGTAGTTGGCTCTCCAAAAGTCCATGATTGCAATCCTGCTTTTAGCCTTCTTCCACCAAGTTCCATCTTGAACTCCACCATCTCATGGTCGCTGCATCCCAAGCTGCCCCCAACCTTCACATTCCTAACAAGCCCATCCCTGTTGGTAAGAACAAGGTCCAGGAGCACCCCCCGCCTCGTTGGCTTCTCCACCATCTGCGTCAGAAAATTGTCTTCGATGCATTGTAGGAACCATTTGGACTGCGCGTGCCTGGCCGAGTTGCTTACCTAGCAGATATCTGGGTAATTGAAGCCCCCCATGAGAACCAGTGCCCAGGATCATGAGGCTACTACCAGCTGCTTGTAGAAGGCCTCATCGACCTACTCCTCCTGATCTGGAGACCTATAGTAGACACCCACCACCATGTCTCCCATACCAGCCCACCCCTTAATTCTCACACACAAGCTCTCCACTTGTCCTTCACCCTCCCCCAGCTGAAGCTGGGTACACTCTAATTGCTCCCTCACATAAAGGGCAACCCCACCCCCTCAATTCCCCAGCCTGTCTTTCCTAAAGAGGACATAGCCCTCAATGACAGCGTTGCAGTCATGTGAGCTGTCCCACCATGTCTCAGTGATTGCAATGAGATTGTGGCCCCGCGACTGAATACAGATCTCAAGCTCATGCTGTTTATTTCCCATGCTCTGTGCATTGGTATACAGGCACAATAGGGAAGTAGCAGACACAGTTACCCCTGGAGGGATGCAAGAAGAAGATTCTGGATGGATATCGGGATCATTACTTTCTCTGAGGAGCATACGGACAATTCTATGGGACAACTCAGAGGTTTTTCCCTACTATCTTCAACAGTGACAGTAGTGATGACTTCCCCCAGCCCTTCTCTGTCACCTTTAGCTCCCCTCCCTTCCCCCATCAAACCTAGTTTAAAGCCCTAGTAATTAGCCCAGAGAGCTTGCTCCCCAACACACTTGTGACCCACTTGCTGAGTTGTAGTCAGTCAGCAGCCCACATACTCGACATCTCAAAGGGCTGCCCAAGATCAAAATACCCAAATCCTTGGTCCATAAAACACCCCCTCAACCAGTCGTTCACCTGTCCTGTTTTCCTCCTTCTTTCTGGGTCCTGGTCACCCAGAAGGAGGACAGAAGAGAACACTACCTGCACCCCCGATCCCCTCAACAACCTCCCCAGGGATGCAAGGTCCTTTTTAATATTTCTAATTTTTCTCATTGCAGCTTCCCAGGATCCAACCTGAATGACAAGAGGATAGTAGTCCTCCGGCTTAATGATCTGTGGCAGAGCCTTCCTAACATCTCTGACACGTGCCCCAGGAAGACTGCACACCTCTCTGGATAGGTTGTCCGGGCAACAAATGGGAGCCTCAGTGCCCCTCAGCAAGGAGTCTCCGATCACTAAGACTCTGCCCTTTTTTTGTGGCACTGGTTTTGATGCAGTGCCCCATCTGGCCCCGCTCCCTATGCTTGGTACTTCCCTCAGTCTTGACGTGCTTCTCTGGGTTGTTTCCTGGGTTCTGACTACTGTCCAGACCCTCAACCTCTTCCTTTTCCTGCCTGAGATCCTTGAATCTATTACCCGGGGACACCACAGAGGTTGATGGCACTGTGGGTGTCAGAGGAAAATGTCTCTTTCTGCTTCAAGCTGAGATGAGGGTCCAGCCCCTTTACTCTTGCAGGTAGTCAATCCCTCAGTCCTGCGTGTAATCAGCTGGGTCAGCTACTGCCCTTTGCAGGGACTTAGGAGGGGGCTGCTGGGCATCAGCAGTGGCAGGTTGACACCTTCTATCTGTCACCCGCAGAGACTCCCAGGAGCCCCTCAGGCTGCCTATTTCTCGCTGCAGCCCAGCCACTTGCTCGAGTTGTTCCTTGATCAAGGAACACCTGCACCCATAACAGCCCTCTCTTCCCTCAGGAGCCAGGTGGGCCTCCAGAGCTCCCTGAAGTCTCCAGTCTGGACTGCCACTTCACCCCTCAGGGGATCCACCTGAGTGCCCACATGAGCCCAGAGAGGCAGTATCTCCTCTGTTTGGGTTGCCACCTCGGCCTGGCCACTGCGACGGGTGCCCACCATGGTGAATTCTAGGTACAAAGGAGGTAGAGTTCCCCAAGGAGAGGAGGGGAAGAGAAAGGGAGGTGGGAAAGGGAGGAGAGGATCCTCCATGCACTCTTCTGATGATGCTGTCTTGTGTGCTGGAAGTGCTTATGCAAATGTTGAAGAATTTCCACCAACTTTCAATGTCCTTCAGCTTTATTTTGAGCAATTCTAAGTAATAGAGGGTCATCTGTGAACAGCATATTGAAGAACACAGCAAATCTCATTAAATCCACTGAAATATTCTGAAACACTTTGTTATAGGTTTTTCTTCACATAGGAACTCTCATTTAATTTATTTAAACACAGTACCTTGCCAAGAGCTATGAATTCTTTTTAAATGTTAAAAGGACCACTGGGTATAGCATATGATGTTATCAATTACTCATCCAAAAAGAAGGACTCATCTGAGAAGAAGGATACACCATACTCCTTTCTTGTGTGCTCATGTGTCTATGTGCGTATGACCAAATCTCTCCTTCCTCTTACTGAATTGTGGAAAGGGTCATGAATGGAACAAATTTACCACCATTTGGATATCCATCCTGTCTTTTTCCATGTGTGTTCTGAATACTAGTCTGAAATTTTATTCAGAGAGTTTTTAATAATTATGTGTGTTTTCCAGATACACAGAAAATCTAAGCAGCTGATGCTTCCAACAGGAACGTGTGTCCCACACATTCTGCTTTGGATTTATTACAGATGTACTATACAGATGATAAGTACCTAAACAGCATGATTAACAGTTCCAGGGAGTAAAGAGATCATCCACTGTAAACAAAGTTTTTACATGCTCCATTGTTTGGTGCATCCTGAAAGCAATGAATTTACTGACCATGCTCAGAGCAACTACAGTTTGCACTCATACATGTCTGAAAAATTAACATATGTTTCTCAGAAATGTCAGCTGCAAACATGAGGCCCTTTCCTCCTCTGAGTTAGTTCTGTGTTTACTTCCTCCTAGTGTTCCTATGTTTCTTTCTTTACCTATTTTTCTCATCGATCCATTCATCCAATGGGAGACCAGGAGCAAGCATGTCAATTCCAGGCTTAGCTAATCCTGCATCTCAACTTAACACTCATTCAGTTGCCTCAGCAGCTCTGGGTTATTTTTTGTTTGCCATGTAACAGATTGAAAACAAAACAAAGCAAAACACAAGTTTGACTTTCACAGTTTTTAAAGAAAAAGACCATATATTCTGGCCAAAAATAAATAAATAAAATAGTTTTACCTGTCCTATGACCCAAAGAGCAAGCATTCTAGCATGAAAACCACTGTGGCTGCAACAAATATAATCTCTATCATCCCCCAAATACATGCTTACCAGGTTGCATTAATCTCTTATACCTAAGTAGACAAAAACTACAAGAATATCACTTTCAAACATCAAGTCTTACTGCCATACGTGGATCTGCCCAAGAACGAAGTAAAAGACTCACAAAGAGACAGAAAGACCTATTTCTTCCTGCACTATGGAAGGATAAACTGTTTTTGAAACACTCTTGACATGTTTGTCTACCATATTTTAAAGATAACCATTAAGAAAGTTGGTATTTCTTAACCAAGCAATCTATTCCTGTCCTTTAATAACCCTATTATAATTTTCCCTTGTGTTTAGGCTTTCTGGTTACAGCACATATTCATTGCTTTCTATCCTACTTTCCTGAAAACTGAAATTTAGGGAGAAACAGATGGGCTACACCATACATTATTGATATTATGTTTTGTTTTGTTTTGGCATTTCATTCATTTATAATCACAACCCAAGTTTAAGACAAGTACCTTAATAAAAAATTTGTATACAAACATACTACCCAAGGTAGTATGGTACTACCAAGGTACTACTCAAGGATGGTACTAGCCTCTTTTCTGTCTTTCAGTTTAAATGTTTTAAATGAATATAAAGGTTATTTTGTTGTTGTTATTGTTGTTTTGTTGTAATTTAACACTGTGCCAGCTATAACTACACTTCACACTTTTCACAGTGGTGTTAACTTAGTTGTACCACACACTTAATTTATTTTATTAATTAATTTATCAATTTTGTTAATTTAGTTGTACCACACACTCCATTCTAATATACAGCTGTTGAGTAACATTGAAATAATTTTCCAGACCATTAGGTGTATTCCCCACCTTAAAGACTGAGATGTTGATAATAGAACACAGATAATTCAAACAAGTACATGCAGGTGCAAACCTGTCAAATGGCAAAACACTGCAAGGATAATGGGTTTTCAGCCACCACTTACAATCTCTCCTCAGATGCAATGTTTGCGTTTGGTATATATTTCTCCTGTGCAGCTGGCATATTATTACCCCACAATAACAGAGTATTTGCAGAGCCAAAAAAATGAAAGCAAATTCTGGGTAAATAAACTGACTTTCACAAAGAATTCTGGAGAGAATGGAAGGAGGAGTCACAACATTTTTAAAGCTCAATGATATGGTTTCTCTGGTGTAGACAAGATGGCTATGTTTACATGAATAAGGAACTCTCAACTAGAAATGACAATCACCTGTTTTATGTGCAGTTATGGCTTTAAGCCATTATGTCTATTCATCTATGCAGTGATTCAAAACATGTAAAGGATATTAAATGTCTTGACATGTACACTTACAAAACAGGAAGCAGAAGAGCTCAACTTGGTAATGTCCAAAATGGCAATTATCAAGAAATCCTCAAAAACTTAACTCCTCTTAACTTTCAGTGGGATAACTTTCAGCTATCTAAAATCCATGTTTTCCTCAAATTTCTCTACAGTTTCATAATTTATATGCAATACCATTGCAATTGTTATTTTGCAATAGATATTACAGCAAGTAGTCAGTATGCTGACAGTAGTAGGCAATAATTTTAGCTTGAGACTTCCAAAACAACCCTTTCAGTCTGTAAATGTTAAAAATTAAAATGTTTTGAATTACTGTAATCACAACACTCTTGTTTGATAGTACTTTTTTTTTTTCTTTTTTTTTTTCCATTTCACTAAACCGTGCAAGAAGCACAAGTAAACAATTCTATAAAAGACCAGAGCTGGATGCCAGCTGACTGCTAAGGTTCCTAAACTTGTCTCATACCCATAACACTATTTTTACTATTCTTTCTGTTTCACATTTCGATCACAGATAATCTTGAAATACAGAACCTGGTTACAATTTCAGGACAGTACTCCATATCCAACAGATGAGTTCTGCCTAGTTTGGAAGTATTCTGTAGTTTCCAAAGAAAAGATCATCTACTTCAAGTTTCAAGTGAATTGTAATTTGTTTACACATACAGGACAAAATGCCTGCTTCTCCACAACAGTTTGTGCTGTGAACCAGAAAGCTGATACTGCCCATCTTAGAAGTGAAAGCACGTCAGCTGCAAATATTTATTACAGTTTTACATCGACTGGGTTGAGAACTTGTAAAATATTGCACAAATAGTCGGAAACCAAAATAAGCTGTGAAGATGCTCATTTTGATCAGAAAAAAATCCTTCTACAATGTAGTTTTTAATTTGTGGGCTCAAGTATAGTTCATTAGGCATTTAATCTTTTCTGATTTTATGTAGGATATTACACAAAATCAAGAAAGAGTAAATGAATAATGAATAGATTTGGAGAAAAAAAAAAAAAAAGAAAAAAAAAAAAGTATTCAAAATCTCTACCTGAGCCAAGAAGGAAAAAAAGTAAGAAATTAAGTCAGATGGGCAGGGACATTGTCTACTGAATTAACATTATACAAGTCCAAGAATTTCTCTAACAATCTACCTGTAAAATATTTCAAAAATAGTGACCCAGGCAATTGCGTACAGCTTAAAGGAAAAAAGAAAACAAAAAAGAAATCTAACAACAGCAGGAAATTCTGAAATGTGCAGTCTTATACTTTACACAGTGTCTGCTGCAATACATTATCTGGCAATAAATTAAAAGGAAGGGGCAGCCTCAACTTCATGTTTCTTTAAATACCCCATTAAAGTTTTATGCTCATCTTTGAAACAAATGTTTATGAACTGTGAATTAAATAACTATAATGCATTTGCAATCTGATGGGAAACAACTAACAAAATATGTGACTTAAATATTATGATTTTTAAGTCATATGTTTCTGTTGGTAACTGTCAGTTGTAAGCCTCACTTTTTTGGCTAAAATATGTAATTCTTTTACTTAAAAACTATTGCTAGTTTCAGATATGACCTCATACTTATTTTGCATTTGAACAGCTATCTGTGTGAAACATGCTATATTTCTCAGTAGCTTTTCACAACTATGAACATAGTTCTCCCTTAGGAAATGAGGAATTAATTCCTGTTCTTTAAACCATAATTGAAAAATACAAATGGAACAGAACTCTGTTCTATCCAATTCCATTATATTCTGTTCAGAAGGAAAACTACATAGTTTGCTTGTAGACATGGTGGAGATTCAATCTCCCTTTTTCTCAAAACCTTCAAATTTATTCTCAACTATGGACGCATGTGTGCATTATATTATTAGCTAGCTACTAGCATTGAAAGATGTGAAAACAGACATACTGATAAAACATAATATTATTTACAGTTAGTTACTTCTTATCAGTACTTTACTGATATTCTTCTTTCACGGACACTGAAGGGACATGGTAAAATAAGAGTCTGACTAAGAGTCTGACATATATCAAGTATATTTTGAAAATGTTTTTCTTTGGAAAAAATTGAACTAGCAAAATATTTCCCCACCCAAAGTTAGGATGAAAGAAAAAGTACTTCAAGAATCTTTATTAAATATATACATATGTACATGAAGATCACTAATATTGAAGTTTACTAATAAAGTTATTTTATTTTGAGTTAAATTCTTGCTTATAAATGCATATAAAAAAGGTCTTTCAAATATATATTTTTTTTTAATTAAAATGTCTGAGCTGTATAAAGTGTTCTAATATCAGCCACCTAGGCTTATCCAATAAGAATACAGTTTCTAACAGAATCATGTTTGACTGTCATGGAAAACTACATATTCAAAAGCATGAAGGGGATTTTCTTAGTCACAAAAATTCTTATTTTTATAACTTGATGACTCTGTGAGAAAAACATGCATGTATGTAACTAAAATGCTTGAGTATTGCAGTTTCCTGTCAGAGGTGATTGTTGGCAGTTTTACAGTAGTTTTTACAGCTAGTACAGAATGGCTTGAAAAGCTGTTCAATCATCTTGTCTGTATTTCAGGCTGGCTGCCTAGAAGGTGGTAGATTAACTTTATATTGTTAAAGTTATTTTTTGTTAAAAGCCTTGATAGCATAGCCCCTAGCTATCTGTCAGACTTCCTTCTTCAGCCTTGTACTGAAATGTGACTATGCTTATATAAACTTGCTCTTTGCAGATCACAGCTAAATCCACTTCAAAACGAGTGATTTTATCTGTGCTGCCACATTTGCATAGATTTATGAAATTCTTCCTCCTACAACCTCCACTTCTACTTACCCTTCCCATTATGCAGTTATAATATTTTTTCTTACCCACCACAGTATTTGTTAGTAAGTTTTCCCTGATACTGGAAGTGTTCTGATTGCCAGTTCTGCTTAGTTTTTAAACATTTTGGTAAAGCAGTAGGGGTAAGTTGCAAATAAGAAGTATTTTCTTACTGAAGATGTGATAAAATAGAAGTTGCATTGGGACAGATGATGTTGGAGAAACATCAATATATAACCACTTCTTGGCTCTGCAGCTATATCCTATTACTGTCTTAACACTTTAAAGTCAGCGGTCAAAGACACAGTTAAAACCAAAGCTTGTGCAATACCCTTCTCACTGATTCTACCAGGAAATGCATCAACCTACAACTATATAAGCATGGAATGAAGGAAACAAAAATTCAATGACTGCATAAGCTCATTGCAGAACTAGCCATGAAGTGCATTACACATACAGAACAAGACTTTCCTGATCAACTTAAGTACAGAACGTGGAAAGATGTTCTTTTAAACCAGCTGGAAGCCAGCCACCACTGCTTCCACATGGATCAAGTCACAGCACTACCCACAGTACAGTGTCAAACCGTGCATTACTGTGAGAGAAAAGGAGAAGGAAGAGGGCTTGATGCAGCAAGTCTATTCATTCTCCACTAGATGACAAGTTGCTGAGACTGAATTCTGGGGCTAGAAAATTTTGATATTCACTTTGAGAATATATTCCATCCTAAAGAGATACTGAATCTTCTATGAGTTATTACATTTATCATGTGGAAACACAGTTAATAGGCAATACCAGTTAATAGCTGTTAAAGAATGGTTACACCAACACTACTCAATGCAACAAACACTAGTACTTTTTTTCATTTAAAAGTACTTAAGTGCTATTTTCCAAATAATCCTTTATAATGAAGCACATTTTGATTTACTTTTCTTTCTCTCATCTACAGTCTGCTTTTCCTCCTCAGGCACTAACGCATTTAATCTAAAATCCAGTAAGTTAACCAAAGGCAGACACTGGCTGATACATTCATCATACTAATTATGCACTGCATGGTATGTTTCTCCCATCAAGTGCCTCCTACATATTTGATATAAACCTTTCAAATCAAAAAGAAGAAAAATGAAAACAAGTCTCAAAGCCAAGCTGTGTGATTGAGAGCATCACTTATCCTTGTGTCACTGAACTACAAAATCAATTAATGTCTTCTATCATCTTCAGAAAGTGCTATCTAACAGGCAGCCTGCAACAAATTACACTTGATATTCCAAAAAGCAATTTCTTCTTCCATTTAGGATTAGGATGTAGGCAAATTGACCCTTTCACTACTTCCTCAGGGTGTAAGGAAACAGGTCACTTTTCTTCTGCAAACCTTTCAAAAAGGTTCTGAATGGTTTGCTAGGATGAACCAAGATGTAATTGAAATTCTGTCTGAGGAACTTACAAAGGAATATTTAACTGAGATGTAATTTCTATGTAAAGTAACTTTCTCTAGATGCATTAGTACCTCCTATAATTTAAACAGTGGAATTGACCTTGCCTCTAAATGGATTTAAAAAAAAATAATAATCAACCCACACAGTGTTTTCTCAAGTAAACAAATCTGCACAGCTATTTCATTACTATATTCAGTATGTCTGTTTTCTGTTTCAGTTTTCCAAATATGAGTCATCATCTTATTGTCAAAAAGATGTCTGATTCCTTTTTTACAGCATTGTACCAAAATTCACCTGACAGCGTACCCAAGTTTCACAGTCCAGACCAAATTCTAACAAACCCTTCCCCCGTTTTCCTGTCAGTTTGGAAAAAAAAGTATTTCTCAAAGGGAGTGGGAGAGGATTTGCATTATAGCTAAAAAAAAGCATGCCTAAAAGGCACTTTTTCCTGCTGTGTTACTGGTCTGTCACTGTAGGCTTAGACACAACTTTCCTCTGAACATAAGGATACTTCTATTTACCTTGCAATTTTGTCAGAAATTTTGTTTTTCGCCTGTTTATGAATGGAAGTCAAGCAGTTAATTTTTATCTGTAAATCTTCACAATGTAGGTACTGACAGTCATAAAGAACACCTTGCTTTCAATCACCATTTCAGATAGCTGAGTTATCTAAGATAACATTCACAAGGCTGAAAGAACATCTGGAGTTTAAAGCTGGCATTTTTCAGTAGAAGATCCTTGGCTGAAAGCTGCATGAACCACATGCAGTTTTGCCAATGCATATAAAATGTTGTAAAGCCTCTTTACATAAACTTTCCTTATGTGGTAACAGATCTATAACAGCAATCTTTCATTTACACCATGGAGACCAGTACCATGTTGTGAGGAAGGGGAAACAAGAAAACCAAGCAGAGACTTCTTCGCCTTTCTTTCTTCCTAACAGGGCCTATGCGCTTCCTTCTTAACAGAAAGTGTTCTCCTGAAAGCCAACCTATGTCATTACGCTTCTAAGACTGTCATCTACAGGTTTTATAGGTGATTCCTCAACATTTACCCTATCTTGAATAAACAGAATGAAACACCACTTCAATATTTCTTAATCGGGGCAAGGCTATGATCCACTTATGGGCCACTAAGTACTTACTTGGGAGCAGCTTTAATGCATGATCCGCTCATGTTTTCCATGTTTAAATTCAAAGCACAATATAATTTCATTTTTCTGTAAGGAAATAAATCAATACACTTTTGGCTAGCTGTTCTTCAAAGGACAGCTATATCATCTACATTACCTAAACTTTGAACACACAAGGCATTTCATGGTTAAATAACCTGACATGGCTCAAAAATACATAGCGCCCAAACAGTTACATATATGTACAAATTTAGCAGATATAAAAGCACAGAAAAGACAGTGGATTTTAGGACCTTTTATATAATATTTGTTTTGAATGTCATCTGTGCATTTGGTGATGTTTCCCTCTGCACAGATGGTACATTACTCTCCCCGTAACAGAATTATTTTGAAAGCCCTCTAATTAAAAATTCTGGTAATATTAGATAGCCTTAAAAAAAAGTGACATAAAAAAAAAAAAAAGTATCCAAAGGAACTGTAAATGTTCTATTTTTGGCTCACTTCAAAATAGGCAATGGAGCCTTTTATTCCTCCTTCATTCTCCTTCTTTTTATCTTAGGGGCCCCATACAACTGTGACCATCCACCTAACTAAAAGAGATTGCATACAACTTCAAGTGTCTGCTAGAAAAGGATGCTTCTGAATGACATATAGTACCAGCCTCTAAGGATACATTTGATTTCTCTGCAGTAGTGAATATTTATATAAAGAGTTTTATTGCAGTGGAACAGGGAGAGAAATAGTGCTATGACTTTTTTGCTGATTTTTTATATTCAATCAAAAATGATATTCATTATTCTGCAAGAAGCAATAAAACAAATAGTGCATTTTGATTTATACACAAGCTCTGTTCATTCACTTTAGTACCAAACATTCTTGCATGCAAATCTTCTAATGACATTCCATTCTATTTAAAGACTTAAAGCCCTTGTATCTATTCTTTATATATGTATATATACACAAGTTGCAAGAAACTTTTTTTTCCTAGGTGCTTTTAAGAAGTACCCTCCATAGATCTTTACCTAAGCATAGAAGTGTGAACTGGCAACCATGAATTTCAAGCAAAAATTAAAATCAGATTAAAATTCTTAACTCTTTTGTGCTTTCTTTGTGAACATCTGTAGGTATGCAAAAGAAAGGGATGTGAAAAGTCTATGTGATTGATTGCTTAACTATGAAGTGGATGCCACCCACATAAACAGTTGTCAGTAACTCTATTCTTAGTACAAATTACCACGCAAGTCACATTTATGTCAAGCCGTTTTTTGGGCAGACAAGTGCAGTACTGCACTGATCTTGTTTACAGAGAACTAATGTCCCTCTGTTTTGTTTATTTTTCTTTAATTTCCTAAACTAGGATAAGATATGAACTGACACAGTAAGAAATTTTATCTTAAGAAAACATTCTCCAATTTAGTTGAGGCTCAATCTTTTTAAGAACTGACTGCATGACACATTCAAAGCCAGGAATGAATTCTTTACACACAGAGAAGTCCACTTGAAAAACCAGGCTATAAATCTGAGTATAAATGCTTTCGTTCTATGTAAAGGAGCAACAACTCAGACATAAAAATACTAGGTTCTCCTTTTTTTTTCTTTTTTTTTTTTGAATACAAGCTGTAAAGAACGTTACATCTTACTGGCCCTATCCTTTTTGCTAATAAATATCTAATGGATATTCAGAAAAATGGCGGTATTGTGGGGAAAGAAGTCTTGATGGATTTTCATTCTTTCACCATGCTGATAACAGAAATTTATTTTATACAGTGATCATTATTTTATTATATTAAACACACAGAAAGGGTTAGAGTGAGGTGAAAGAAACATACATGTACAAACTATTTTAAAAACACTCACTAATAGAAGAAGTAGATTTTTTCAGAAGCCCTCTAATCAAATATTTTTATATCTGTACCATATAACTGAAGTAAAGATGAAGTCTCTAGAGACAGAAACAACCTTAGCATTCACCTTCTACCCTGCCTTTACTGTTACATCAACACAGTAGGGTGAGTAACACTGTAGGCTGACTGGCTTCAGAGTCTGTATAGTAACAAACCCGGGCTTTTGCAACACTTCACAGAATCACAGAATCACAGAATTTCTAGGTTGGAAGAGACCTCAAGATCATCGAGTCCAACCTCTAACCTAACACTAACAGTCCCCACTAAACCATATCCCTAAGCTCCACATCTAAACGTCTTTTGAAGACTTCCAGGGACGGTGACTCCACCACCTCCCTGGGCAGCCCGTTCCAGTGCCTCACAACCCTTTCAGTAAAGAAGTTCTTCCTAACATCCAGCCTAAAACTCCCCTGGCGTAACTTTAGCCCATTCCCCCTCGTCCTGTCACCAGGCACATGGGAGAACAGGCCAACCCCCACCTCTCTACAGCCTCCTTTAATGTACTTATACAGAGCAATAAGGTCACCCCTGAGCCTCCTCTTCTCTAGGCTGAACAAGCCCAGCTCCTTCAGCCGCTCCTCATAGGACTTGTTCTCCAGGCCCCTCACCAGCTTCGTCGCCCTTCTTTGGACCCGCTCAAGCACCTCAATGTCCTTCTTGTAGCGAGGGGCCCAAAACTGAACACAGTACTCGAGGTGCGGCCTCACCAGAGCCGAGTACAGGGGGACGATCACCTCCCTAGCCCTGCTGGTCACAGTGTTTCTGATACAAGCCAGGATGCCGTTGGCCTTCTTGGCCACCTGAGCACACTGCTGGCTCATATTCAGCCGACTGTCCACCATCACTCCCAGGTCCTTCTCTGCCTGGCAGCTCTCCAACCATTCCTCTCCCAGCCTGTAGTTCTGCTTGGGGTTCTTGCGCCCCAGGTGCAGGACCTGGCACTTGGCCTTGTTGAACTTCATACAGTTGACCTCAGCCCATCGGTGCAGCCTATCCAGATCCTCCTGCAGAGCCTTCCTACCCTCGAGCAGATCGACACACGCACCTAGCTTGGTGTCATCTGCAAACTTACTGGGGGTGCACTCAATGCCATCATCCAGATCATTGATGAAGATATTAAAGAGGACCGGCCCCAGCACCGAGCCCTGGGGGACGCCACTAGTGACTGGCCTCCAACTGGACTTGGCTCCATTCACCACGACTCTTTGGGCCCGGCTATCCAGCCAGTTTCTAACCCAACGAAGCGTGCGCCAGTCCAAGCCAAGAGCAGCCAGTTTCTTGAGGAGAATGCTGTGGGAGACGGTGTCAAAAGCCTTGCTGAAGTCAAGGTAGACCACATCCACAGCCTTTCCCTCATCCACCCAGCGCGTCACTTTGTCGTAGAAGGAGATCAGGTTCGTCAAGCAGGACCTGCCTTCCATAAACCCATGCTGGCTGGGCCTGATCGCCTGCTTGCCCTTCAAGTGCCGCATGATGACTCCCAAGAGGATCTGCTCCATGAGCTTCCCTGTGTTATAAATGGCTCAGGATTCAAATTAGGATTAAATAAAAAAATAGGATTTATTAAAAGATTATAAAGGAATAGAGGTAAGCAAACAGCGCTGGGTGCACCGGGAGTCTCTGCTCCACCAGGACGCACACCAGTTACATCAAGCAGCTGATTTTTATGCACCTAGACTAATACATATTCATTACTACTTCTAAAAAAGTAGATTATTATAATTAGCTTCCGGGGTCCAGTTCCTCCTACTGGAGCATGCGCATCAGTCTCCTCTGGGGGTCTCTAGGGGTCTTTCATGCTGAAGGCTCGTAGTCTTCCTCTCACCCTTTGTACTTACTTGGCACTATTCCAAGTTTATGGAACACTCTCTGTACACTCTCCGCAGGTCTTGTCTCCCAACCGTCCTTCAGCTTCTTTTTCCTTCCTCTTAATCTCTTGGCCCCCCCTGGCCAGATACCAAGGATCTCATAACAGTCACCAGCAGTCACCAGTTATTATCAGTTGTTCTGAAACTCCCAAACAGGTTGACGACTCACGAGCAATTAAAACATTCTTTCCCAGCTATTCACAGTCATCTACATAACATCTATAGCAGTGTTAAATCAATCTCGAAGAAGACAGAAAAAAACCTGTAACTGTTAGAACTAGAAGTCAGGAATAACAAAAGCAAACAGGTTCATAAATTTAAGGAGTGTTTTCTGAAGACGTGATAAATTGACTGGAATGAGGGGGAGACTGGGACACACTGCATCTGTGGTTCAAGAATTAAATTGCCAGTGCAGGGCCCAGAGGCAGACAGGATTCAAACAGAATTATTCTTTATGGACACGAATTTATGGACACGAATTGGAATTGTTAAAACATTCCTCACACCTGGTACTGAGGTCAAACTGACCGGCCTGTAGTTCCCCGGGTCTGCCCTCCGGCCCTTCTTGTAGATGGGCGTCACATTTGCTAGTCGCCAGTCAGCTGGGACCTCCCCCGATAGCCAGGACTGCTGATAAATGATGGATAGGGGCTTGGCCAGCTCCTCTGCCAGTTCTCTCAGTACCCTTGGGTGGATCCCATCCGGCCCCATCGATTTGTGCACATCCAAGTGCCGTAGCAGGTCACCAACCAGTTCTTCGTGGATGGTGAGGGCCACATCCTGCTCCCCGTCCCCTTCCACCAGTTCTGGGTACTGGGTATCCAGAGAGCAACCGGTTTTGCCACTAAAGACTGAGGCAAAGAAGGCATTAAGCACCTCCGCCTTTTCCTCATCTCTTGTAACTAAGTTTCCCCCCGCATCCAGTAAAGGATGGAGATTCTCCCTAGTCCTCCTTTTTGTGTTGATGTATTTATAAAAGCGTTTTTTGTTATCTTTAACAGCAGTAGCCAGATTGAGCTCCAGATGAGCTTTGGCCTTCCTAATCTTGTCCCTGCACAGCCTCGCTACATCCTTATAGTCCTCCTTAGTGGCCTGCCCAATTTTCCAAAGATTATAAACCCTCTTTTTTCTCCTAAGCTCAAGCCACAATTCTCTGTTGAGCCAGGCTGGTCTTCTTCCCCGCTGGCTCATCTTTGGGCACATGGGGACAGACCGCTCCTGCGCCATTAGGATTTGCCTCTTAAAGAGCGCCCAGACTTCCTGGACCCCTCTGCCCTTCAGAACCGCCTCCCATGGGACTCCACCAACTAGTGTCCTGAGCAGCCCAAAGTCAGCCCTCCGAAAGTCCAATACAGTGGTTTTACTGGTTCCCTTCCTGGCCCCGCCAAGAATAGTGAACTCCACCATTTCGTGGTCACTCTGCCCAAGACTGTTCCCGACAATCACATCCTCCACCAGTCCTTCTCTGTTTGTGAAGACAAGGTCTAGCAGGGCACCACCCCTGGTAGGTTCACTAATCAGCTGCGTCAGGAAGCTATCTTCCACGCTCTCCAGAAACCTCCTAGACTGCTTCCTCTGGGCTGTGTTGTGCTTCCAGGATATGTCAGGGAAGTTGAAGTCCCCCACGAGTACAAGCACCGACGAATTCGCAACTCCTGTCAGCTGCCTGTAGAACTCCTCATCCGTCTCCTCATCCTGGTTCGGCGGTCTATAGCAGACCCCGACCAGGACACTAGCCTTGTTGTCCCTGCCGATCCTAACCCAAAGGGACTCGATCTTGTCATTCCTAGCCTCGAGTTCTACAACATTGAAAGACTCTCTAATATAGAGAGCCACACCGCCACCCCTTCTGTGCTGCCTGTCCCTTCTGAAGAGCCTATAGCCAGGCATCGCAGCACTCCACTTCAAAAAAAACACTGCACAACGACATCACTCTTACTGTGAATGGTCAAAACACTTTCTTATTCTCAGTGAACTACCCAGCCATTCCTTATGACAGCTCAGATAAGCCTGGAGAAGCTATGGTACACCATGTGGTGTACCACACTTATGAGTAGCCCATTCTTTATTTCTCCCGTAGCCATTTCCTGTACTGTTTCATTCTTAAAAAAACAAAAAAAAAACAAAAAAAAAAAAAAAAAACAAAAAAAAACAAAAAAAAAAAAAAAACTTTATCAATGAGGCTTATACAAACTGCATACAAAAAATGATGTACTTGTAGAAATAATTTAATCCACTAATGTAGATGTTATTATATTCTCAGTGATTTATCTTATAATTTTTAAATCCTATAATTATCCTGTAATTTGTTCATGAACTTTGCTCTTAGTCTTGCTTTTCTATCCATGTTGCCATTAATGTCATACTAGGACATAAATTTAAACAAGTCTATTCAAATGCCAGTTGAAAATATTGCCGTAAAGAGCATGCCCCTGCCCCTTTCAGCACAATACATAGATAAATACGCTCTCTGAAGTTTTCCCATTGTGGCTCTTGTCTTTCACACGGTTTTAGTATAAGTCTCTTTTAACTATTCCATTATTCTCCAGGCAGTGTCTGCCTCAATCTGCAGATCCACACCAGCATCACTGTGAGTTTAGATGAACAGAGCAGAGGGGGATTGGCCTTCTATGCTGGAAGCAGCCCCACTGCGTGTTTGGTCTTCCCAGTTGCAGACTCACAGTCCAGTGTGCCCCTCACCGACACCACACAGCACCACACACCTGTAGGGCCCCATGTCCACACATAAAAACTCAAGGACCTCACATCAAGCATTCTTACCAGGTGTTATTTAACCTGATTTTAGAAGCTCTCATGGCAAGTGGTTTCAAATTCTCCTGGACTCTCTATATTCCAATATGCAACTGTTTGGATCTCAGGAATGTTTGTTTGGTTGGTTGGTTGGTTGATTTTTTTTGTGTGTGTTTTTTTTTTTTTTAAAGTCCTTTTGAAAATGTAAATAAATGATGGTATTATATGAACCCTGGCAATCCAAATTAATTAATGTTTCTATCTATCAGCAACAACCACAGAAAATATATTTCCAGTCTTTTTTGGACATTTGAAGAATCTTACCACTTGTTTTCCTAGTCACTTTTTTCCTTCTGATCAAACAAGGGCTTTATATATATATATATATATATATATATATATATAAATTTTAATATATTAGTATATATATATGTATATTATATATATATATATATATATATATATATATATATGTATTTCTCTTCAGACCATTTTTTCCCAAAGTTCTTATCACTCTTGTTATCTTTTCTTTATTCTTTCAAACTCTCTATTATTTGTTGAGTACCAAGAACCTGACATAATACTCAAGCTGAGGATATACCAAGTCAAGTGAAGTGGAAAGCTTGCTTCATGTATCTTACAACATTCTTGTAAAAGATTCCTGTATATCTCTTTCAAGTGTTTTAGCTAACTTTTAATTGCTATTATACTCTAAATTTCTACTATGTGTATGCAATTAAAGCTCTACATCATAATCAGTGTTGATGATAAGATTTTGTTTTAAACAATAATTCTCTGTTCTTAGAATTCTATTATCAAAATGTAATGTCTTGAAGGACCTTTATATAGATATAGTAACAGACAATTTTTATGTTTTAATTCACTTACAGAAGTTACAATGCCTTCTAACCAATGAAATATCCCTCTAACACATGAAGAGAACTAGATAATTCTAGGATTCTGCAGACTTCCCAATGAGATGAGAAGTCACAGAAGTACTCCTGTCCCTCAACAAACCTCAAAAGGAATTGAAACAAACCAGTATAGACACAGAAGGGTTGATTTAAACAGATTCACTTGTATAAGTAACAAAAATACAGAAAACAAAAACTGTCCAGAACAGTGGGGAAAAAAAAAAGTAATTCAGAGTAAAATTGTGAACTATGCTAAAAGACTTATATGTTGAAGGAGTTGGATGTTGCACTGATGAATTCATCTGGGCATGAAAAAGAATAGATTTTAAGCTCTTAAACTTTTTTCCCTTGCCATTGCTAATGGGCATTTCCTAAAGCTTTTCCCGAGATGACACTCTCATAAGTAAATCAAGCAAATGTTGAAAAGGCAAGAAGCTTTCATGGCTAAATCATTTAGTTTGAATAGATCATTTAGTTTGGTTATCATCTAGGCCATGTTAAAATTCACAAAACTGAGGAAACTTGAACTCTTTAGTTTCTAGAAAAGACATTCAAAAAAATCTATTAGCTTCAATTATAAATATATTCAATTATAAATATACTAACCGCAGCAGGCTGGAGATCAATATTACTCATTCATTCCTTGGGAACCTACAAAAAGAAAACTACAAGGAAATAATACCTTTTTTTTTTTTTTAACAAAACTGATTGAGAGATTACTATAGAAAAAGAACAGGATTGAGCTACCTCCACCAGAATAAGGAAAATTAAAAAATCAAGACTTTCTTTACAAACAGGGCTTGAATTTCATCAAGAAATTTTGAAGTGATAAATATTATTAATTTGTTATTCAAGTAAAAATACACCTACTACCCAAGTACAGCATGGTCCAGTACATGCTAAAGTCAAAGAAAATCCACCTTTCCATATTAACAGTGCATTTGTGTACTCATCTGATTTAACTTTAAATATCTTCAATAGCTAACCTTGATCTGGTTGTCTAGACTTTGTTTCTAACTAACTGAGAGAACTAGATATTTCTAGGATGCTTTAAACATTTCAAGGAGATTAGAGATCACAGAGATGGTAAGCAGATCAAATAAAGAGATCATCATAATCACGATTGCTTGACAAAACCTCTTTTACCATTGAAGCAACAGAATGTGAATTATCTTTTTTATTATACAGAACGTGTAATTATTAAACAATTACCTAGCCAGGAGATGGACAGGTCTGTATAAGGGCATGTAGGACAGTGATATTCTAGCTCACTCTAACATCTAAGGAGATCTGAAGTGTTGATAGCTGAGATCTACAGGAATACTGTAGAACAATTTCTCTTCCACAGCAGCAGTGGACCAGCATTCCTTTCATAAAAGAGTACAGCAGTCTCAGCCAATGAGGACATCTGCCTGAGAAAAAGGGATCTAACCTATTGCTTGAGAGCCACCCTGAAGCTGAATTTGTTTTGTTCTTTTGCAGGCTGCTTTAAGAATACTCCTACAGCTCAGGGGAACTTCGAAGATAAAAAGAATCAGACAGGTAATGGCAGTTGAAAGATTTAATTATTAGACACACAAATAATGAAGTTGATGACATCTGAGAGGACACTGATTCATTTGTCTGCTAAGTATAAAAGTAATAGGTCTCCTAAGGTATCCAGAGAGCTGGGAGGTGTAGAGGAAGGGTTGGTTGGCATAGTTCATGTTGCTATCAGTGATGTAGAAAAGTGCAGGAGCAATATTCTGGGGTTTGTCTTCAGGGACAGGGGACTGGGGTCCAGAAACTCCATGGAAAACTGCCAGGCTCATATATAAAGCCTGATATGCTGGCAGAGATTTACAGTCTCACTAGGTGGACAAGGGAATGGTATAGAAAGAAGGAATTTTGGCAGAACAGGAACCAAGGACACTTTTGGGACAAGAGAAGCCTGGACAGAACTGTCAGGCTACACTTTAATCATAATGGAGCCAGGCAATTGGCACTGAAAACTAAAAAGGTCACTGAAAAGCATTTAAGCTAGGAGTGAGAAGAAAGCTGACAGAGAGAGAAAAGTACCCTGTTCAGTCTGATGCAAGTCACAGGGGAGAAAGAGCTATCATTTACTGTGCCTCAGAAAAGGCCAAGAGGGAAATAAATGGCAAAGCACAAGTAAATATCAGAAAGGCAACTCAAACCACCTACAACACCATCAAGAGTAAGAAACTCTAAAATAAGCTCACAAAACAGTCCAGAAATGTGAAAGATGATTTTTTGTGTATAGAAATGTAAGGTAATGCATTAGGGAAAAAATATGTAAACCATACTTGAAGTTAAGACTAAAGAAAACGGAGTTGGTAGTCATCGTCAACAGTTCAAGATCACTGGCATAACAGAAACTACAAAATTCAAGAAAATGTTAGACACACTGGAAAAGATATTAAGAAAAGGATGGAAGATGACATTCTGCCACTCTTTAAAGTGTAGTGCACCAACATCTTGAGTACTGAGAGCCATTCTGGTCTTAGACTGTAAGAACACATCTTAGAGTCCAACTAGATTTACGTGAGGTACAGAGAACAAGTGAATTGAAGGTTTGGTGCAGTTGCCTTATGAAGAAGGTATAGGAAGGTGGGCATTCTTTGGTCTATTGACTAAGAACTGCAGGAAGATACGATCAAGGTCTACAGACTCAGCAAGGCGATGGATTTTGCTGCATGAAAGTCAGAATGCTACATGTTGCTAATTTCATAGCTTTATTTGTACACTTGTTCAGTATTTCTCTCCAAGAGAAAAGAGCGTGAAGGGAAATCTCAGAGTAAGTATGTGACAGGAAGCTCTTCTGGGTAATAAAATGAAAGATAAGATAAACACAGGACTATAATTTATCAAATCCAACAATACTAGAATTGAGGACAGCTGATTAAACTTGTAAGAGAGGCTGATATAAAGTAGATAGAAAGTATTTCTTTAAAAAGCAGGTAGTAAACTTCTGGAACTTTTTACAACAGGCTAATATCGGCAGGTTCAGAAAAGGATTAAACTCATGGACAACAGATTCATTAACATATAGGAAAGGTGCCATCCCAATGAAACAGCTGCAGATGCTGGGAAAGTATTAGAGGAGCAGACTTCAGAGAATGTCCTGGCAAATATGCTCTCCCTAAACAGCATTTCCCCGCTGACACTGTCAGAAGCAGAATACTGGCCTATATGGACCACTACTTTGACCCATCAGGCTTTTGCTATATTCTGATTTCTTAACACTTATTTTCACTTATTTTTTAATGAACATTGTTCATTAAAAGTCACGTGTATTTTACAATTTCCATACTTTCAATCAACATGAAATATATTACAGAAGTCATAAAACAAATTTTAGACTAGGTTAATTTATAAAATTAACATTACTATCTTTATCATTTGATGGTAATCTTATCAAAGGTGTATCAAATTGATTTAAGGCAACATATTTGTCTATAAACCCATGCCAAATTCTTGTAATTGCATTGCTGATTCTTAATTGATTCCTTACAACAGCTCTATTATTTTGAGCAGGATCAATGTCAGAATGACAGGTCTTTAAAATGCTGGCACAATGTCTGCATTCTGGTCTTCCAAAACTTAATTAAAACAAAACAAAACAAAACAGAACAAAACAGTATTAACTCAGCAGGCAGGGAGGTTGCTTAGATGCATGTTTTAGAAATTACTACTGTATCTTTATTTTAGTGTCCATATCAGCTTCTGCTGATATGCTAGTTCCTCACTATTCTTTATTCTTAAGCCTACACAAAATATCATCACAGGATATTCTTGAATGTTATGAAAAGCATTAGCAAAAAACATTCTCAGGATGTTAAGACTACAGTTTTTGCTAGTGTATCTAGTAAATATCCATTTTGCTATCCCATCTTTTGCATAGACCACAGTTTTCCTTGCTTTCTGTACTATTTTTCAACCATTTGCAAACATGACTCTGTATATGTGAATCTTCCATTTTATGTGAATGTTTTGCATTATCAATATTTAATTTGCAGTTCTTGTTCTTACTAACTAGATTACTACATAAATTTGCTTTCTGAATGTACTTTTAATAAAATATTGGTAAAGTTTAATAAAATGTTGAAGAATTATTTCATTAAGTTTATCATGATTGTCCATGTTTGTCAGAATATACATAAGACTGCATTAGTCATTTCTTCTTTCAAATAAAATGAAATAAAGTATTTCTAATAAAATGCAGTCTCACGTCTAAAAGTTCAGTTCCAAGAGAAGATGTCAACTTACACTAAAGGCAATAGTTGCAGAGATTCTGAGTTGCATTCACTCAGGAATCCAAAATACTACAATGTTTTCCAGTATTATAAATAATACTAAGACTTTACACGATTAAGAAACACACACACATACAAAGACAAGAACTGAAGATCTGTATGCCACATGTGGGAAAACAAAGGACAGATTTCTAGAAACAGAGGACAGTATCTGTAGAACTGACTTGATCTAACGATTTCCCTTGGGCAGCTACAGCTGATGAAATGATATGCCAGCAAAATTGCTTTCCAGAAGCAATTTCCAGAAGCTACAGGAGTAGCTGAGGATAATTGCACAGCACAAAATTACAATAAGCACAGCTATTATACAGGACTTAAACACAGGAAAGTATAGATTCTGTTAAATGGATTAGCTTAATTTGTATACTTGTATTTAAGTCTTCATTCTGCAAATAATCAACTTGAAAGACAGCAACCATTTTAGAAAGAAATTAATTTGGCTAGAGGTGCAAGTAAGGATATGACAGGATATCAAATGGGAGAAAAATAAACACATCGTATTCCCTCTTTCTATCCATTTTTATCTGTTTACATTAATTACTGCATTAAAATCCTATTTTTAGGGACCAGATTTTCAAAGTTTTGTCTTCCTAAAGACATTTCGCTTTGATTCTAGGAAAAACTAGAAGCATAACTTGAAGCAGCACTCCATCTTTTCATGCAGCAAAATCTTAGGATTCCTCTCATTCTGCAGTGCAGAAAATGGGCTAATGACAGAAGTTAAGAAATACTGCAAATTGAATCTGTCAGTTTATGACTGTATTACAAAGAATAAACATTAGTTTATGACGATTTCAAGTGCTGTAGTTCTTCATCAGGATAGAAGATAGCAGCCTTTATTGTGCTTTTAAAACATTGTCAATATGCCTTAAACATGTTACAGAACAGCTGTTTACTCCAGAACGGCAGGTCTCCTTATTTTCTTTCACCTCAATGGTTCTCACAGGAAGCCTTATCAGATTAGGAGCCAGTTGATTATTCAGACATCAGCACAACTATCCTGATTCATATCAGCTGGGTATCTGGACATTAACAAAAATTTTCTCTTCCTAAGGAAAGCAACCAACCTATTCTCTTGGATGTATTTGCATTTTTTTGGTTTTCTTTTTCCTCTTTCTTTTGCTTATTATTTATTTATTTATTTGGTAACACGGCTTATTGTACAACACAGCCATAACACACAATTACAGAATATTTGAATACATGAAGAAAAAGTATTGCAAGCACCAATAAATATGTCAAAAAATGCCTCCATGCTGCAGGTATGTAATCATTGTAAATGCATCATTCTACACTCTTTCATCAAACTACACACTCATCTAACAGGTGAGTTTAATCTTTTCACAAACTCAGAAATACTTGATTTCACAAAGCTGTGAGTGACTTACTGTATTCTTGTACCTTGCCTTTGAGTACTCTATTTAAATCAAATGAGCAATCAAACTTTAGTTTTGCAGTGGTATATGATAAAAGCATTATGAATGTAATGTGAAGGAAAATAACCTTTGAGTGGTCTCTCCTCTGCATTATTCTTCTTTATAGTCTGCTTCCCTGATTCCTTCTTTTAACTGTCCACGATCCACTCTTTTATCCTCTAGTAGATTTCATGTCCCAACTTCACCAAATGCACGTTTTTGTTTTGTATGGTCTACCTGAGGGGGTAACTTTATGTCAGGATATATTTTCAAGAAACAGTACTCAAAATGATGAGTGTTATCCACTGGAAAACATGGTACTTCCATTAAGGATACACTGCAAATGTAGCTCCCGAATAAAGAGAAGAATTTTTCCAGAAGGAAGGCAAATTCACAATTCCATAACATGGCAATATATATATATATTACACAATATATATAATAGAAGCATAGAATGGCCTGGGTTGAAAAGGACCTTAAAGATGATCTAGTTTCAACCCTCCTGCCCTGGGCAGGGTTGCCAACCACTAGAGCAGAATGCCTTGAGCTGCACCAAGCTTGGCCTTGAATACCTCCAGGGATTGGGCATCCGCAACTTCCCAGGACAACCCATTCCAGTGCCTCACCACCCTCTGAGTGAAAAACTTTCTCCTAATTTCCAACCTAAATCTCCCCTGTCTTAGTTTAAAACCATTCCCCCTTGTCCTATCACTATCAACACAAGTAAACAGGAGTTCCCCCTCCTGTTTATATGCTCCCTTCAAGTACTGAAAGGCCGCAATGAGGTCTCCCCAGAGCCTTCTGTTCTCCAAGCTAAACAAGCCCAGTTTCCTCAACCTTTGTTCATACAGGAGGTACTCCAGCCCTCTGATCATCTTAGTGGCACTCCTCTGGAACCATTCCAAGAGCTCTACATTCTCCTTGTGCTGGGGCAGGCCTCCACGCAGGTGGGGGTCACACCCCTTTTTAATATATATATGAGATATACATAAAAAAAAAAAAAAAGTTTTTGATTTTTCTCTGTCATTATTGCAATAAATGTCAAATTAATTATTAATACTTTTCCACTTGTCTTAAAATGTTTGTGTTGTTGTGTTTTTTTTTTCAATAATTTAAAACACTTCCATCAAACTGTTTAAGTATAAATATTATTAATTCATACTAGATGATTGGCTACTCCCTCTGAATATAAAATGCTATGTTGCATACCCACTATAAAAACATCAAAAAAAGTTCCAGAATGAGTAGAGGTTTCCCTCCAAACTATTCTGTGTCTCACCTTCTTTTTTTTTTTGTCATGTTACACTCCACAACACTGGTACAAACTCACAGATCAGGAAGGTATAAAAGTATGAAAGCAAGCAATATAAAAGTAAAAAACAATCTTGAAAAAAAATGCTAATAATTGACCCTACACATTCAAAATAGCCATACAATTTGAAAATAGAAAAGATTAATATATTAAAAATATATATCATAATTTCTCAGTTTTCAGCATGGAAATACACCAAAGCTTGCACAATAATAAGCAACAGTGCTTACCATGTGTTGAACAAATACATGTGCTTGCAATTCCCTTTAAGAAATGCAGGAGACATATAGAAATAGCCTAAAATGAACACACAAAATTCTACAATATATATTGTCATGAAATATGATTACTATCTGTTCATTTATATATACATTAAATATGTTTGTATGCATTCTGTATAAGTCACAAATCCTGAGAGATTTTGAAGCATTCTCTCTGGTCACAGCAAGCCTCACTCAGTACAGTATGAGAGATATGACTGTATGAAACTCTTAATAACTCAAATTTTCATCGCAAATAAGAGACTGGAAAAGACAGAAGGCAACTATAACAGCATGTGTGATTGATGGGACAGTATAAGTGCTGCAGATCTCTTTTTCCACAGTCTGCTTATTCACAAGGGGGAAAAAACACATGTTTTCTGAAATAAAGAATTATTTACAGATTTATTAAATAAATTTATTAGCACTGGGATGGCAGCAGATAGCAAACCAGAGGCAGATTAACAGTAATGCCCAATGACAACAGTTAACCAAGAAGTAGAGTGCCCTGGCTAAAACAAATGCTTTGAACCAGACAGAAAAGGAACCAGAGCTGGGGTTTCAACCTCTTGTGGTTATCTTTTTATCACTGATTACAGCATTTCTTTCCTGCTAAAACTCTTCTAGTCTGTGTGGGCTACTCCGTAAGTGTGAGAGTAGAAAAAATGTCATTGCATAAAGTTAAAACACCAAGAAAAAAAAGTAATTACATTTAATTCCTGTTTCAGTGACGGTTTAAGCAAAAGAAAACAGTGTCAAAAGGACAGACTGGGATATCTGTAGGCAGAAACATTTTCTCAGGTTTGTCCAATACCTGGTGCAAAAGAAAAACCCACAATTTAAGCAAAAATAATTAAATATATATAAATTGAGAAGCCTCAAAATAATAATACCATTCCTCTACATTCATCCTTGTCAATAAATTTTAGACATCAAATAAACTTCAGTAAATACAATTTTTAGATAAATTAATATCAAAGTTTTCTTTCTGGTGATATAAAGTATTTTAAAATATCTAAACCAAAATATTACACTGCAGAAAATTTTCCTTCATTTATGGTAAAATCTATCATTTGTTCTTGCTTACTCAAATCATTTTTTTTAAACAAAAGTTAAGCAATAATACTCTACCCAGCATTCTTCATATAGGAAGTATAGGCTTAAACATCCCAACCAATGGAAAATATCAAACTCCATCTCCTACTTAAAATGGATGATGAAAGAGCAACTTCCCACTGGCAGCTTTGTAAACCTTGACTTCAATTTTTCTACTTCTTTATTATGGAATGTACCGAAATTACATGGTTGTTTTTCATTGGCTCTAAAGAAATGATTGAAAAAAAAACATGATTTTTTTTGTTTTGTTTTTGATGAAAGACACATATTAAAAAAAAAAAAAAAATCAAATCAGTTTGACATTTTTTTTTCCACTTCTCTCCTACCTAATCTGGCCTACAAAATAGCAAGTTATTCTCAGAACTTAAAATTATCAACACTGAAAATATTTTTCTAGGTAAGTTGCAATGACTTGTGGCTTTGATGATGGCTATGCTGTCAGCTGGTATAATTTTGAAGAGCCAAGTACAATTTATTCAAGTTTAAAAAATGTTTAGTTTTTCTCCTTTAGAATTAATTGCAAGTGATATTTTTTAACATTAAGCAAAAATGTAGCTAAATCAAACACAGAGTGAATAATATTCCAATAGCTACTGACAAGGTAGTTAGGCTGACAAGTATAACAGCACACAAACATTGTCGGCTTCTTTTTTACATTACTTTCTGCATCATTTAATATTTAAATTACAATAATTCAATTTCAAATTATTCAAGTTTCCACGGAGTTCAACAAAATGAAGAACTTAAGAAACTGTGTACTACTACGGAACTTATTTACCTTGATATTAATGTTATTTTTATAACAGTGAGGCTGGCAGCCAAAACTGACCTTAAGAGAATGGAAAGCTCAAGTATGTTATGCCAAAAACAAAACAAAACAGACAAAACAAACAAACAAACAAACAAAAAAAAAAAAACAAAAAACAAAACCACAGATTATTTCTTAAAATAAATCTTTCTATCATAGTTTTACTCTCTCTCTCTCTCTCTCTCTCTCTCTGTATATATTGCTGGTATTTCAAAATATATTTCAAAATATACATTTTATTATCTATTTAATAATAAAGTGCAAACTTCATTTAGAGCCACATAAGTACATTTCCCACCAACAAGGAAAGAAAAAAGGTAGAAAAAAATTAGTTAAGAAAAACCATGCATGAATCCATTCATCTAGGAAGCACAGTATGTTAACACATCTACAGGAACCTGAACTTTTTTTCTGAACCACTAGGGTATGATGGCCAGATGGCATCAGTAAAAAGATACAGAAGGATACTACTTTAAAAGTGAGGCAGTTTGACTACACATCATTAAACACTAACATTTTTGGAAAAGAAGAACAAAACATGAAACCAAAACCACAAGTCTCTTTCCAAATACAAGTGATGACATTTTATACTCAACTCTACTTTCCCTTCAAATGAAAATTCCCAACAAAGTCAAGTGTTAAATTGCAGAAAATTCTACATAAGTAATGTTTTTCCTTTTTTTTTTTTTCCTACAGAATATCTGAAGATAAATTCCTTTTTAGTATACAAATGCTTGTACATACAAATGCATGTTACCCATTTACCCTTTCTAGGAAAACAAAATCTGAACAAAATCTGACCTTCAGTTTGCAGATTGTGATCATACAGGAGAGTGCTTGCCATTTTCAGATCTCTGGGTTTTCCAAGAGATAACCCAGATTTCCTGTAATACTGTAGTAATAATGTCTGGAATAGTAGAGTACACCTCCTGTACCCAGATTCATCTCTATACACAAACATCTGAATTTGCTACACAAAGGAAAGGGGTGGGGGGTGGGGGGAGAGAGAAGGAGGGAGGGAGGGAGGGAGAGGAAGGAAGGAAAGGAAGGAAAGGAAGGAAGGAAGGAAGGAAGGAAGGAAGGAAGGAAGGAAGGAAGGAAGGAAGGAAGGAAGGAAGGAAGGAAGGAAGGAAGGAAGGAAGGAAGGAAGGAAGGAAGGAAGGAAGGAAGGAAGGAAGGAAGGAAGGAAGAGAGGGAGGGATATGGTATTCTGTTGTTCAACTTGCCTACCGTAGGAGAGAGTGCAGTTCTGCGGAACACACCTGTAGCCACCAAACTCTGTATTTGATACTTGCATGGAATTTCAAATGTGATGTGAGTTCGTAACTGAGAGAAAAGGTCTGTTTCTGCTCCAATTTGTACTGGTATACTACTTACTGTCAGTATGACTCCCCCTGTATACACATCCCAAAATAATGATATTTCTTCATCAGCATGCAATGAGAACAAGCAAAATCACCGAGGATCTCAGTGATCCACAGCAGAAGGGAAGATTCTCATCATGTTACCAGATATCAATACCAAATATGTTCTCTATTATGTACAGATAATTTGGCAAAAGTTCAAACTTTGGTGAGATAAGAATTAATGAAATAGTAAGCAAAAGGCACACGTCTATCCATATTACTGAAAACGTACATTGCTAATTGTTTTTCGTTGGCCTCATTGGATTTGTAAGACTACCGAACATCCACCAGTTTCATTAAGAAAAAGGCAAAGTCTCAAGCTCAAATGACCTGCTATTAACATAAAACATGAACAATGAAGATGATAGACGGTGCAAGGATTTATTAGAATATAAGCATCATGAAGCAAGTATTGTAAAATCAGAATAATCAGATTCTCTCTGTGATACAGATGATTCTCTGATTCTGTGATATATTAGAATGATTCCACTGGCTTTATTAGCAGTGGCTTTTTTTTTTCCTATTTGCCCACATAAAGAGAAAACCAAGTCAGGTATTTTTACACAAGGACAATAATATCATTTTCCACTTGACACATTAAAAAAATAAAAAAAGAAAAACAAGAAGTTGATAGTAAATGAGAATGATGATGTGCAAACACATTTTCCAATCAAAATCAATAATCAGTGTGTTTTTTAAATGTCAGATGAAATCTCTACCTGGTTAAGATGTCATTTATGTAATCTATTTTATCATCCGACCATATTGAAACATTTCATGAACTTTTGAGATGAAAAACTACATAAGCATTCATCAACAAAGAGACATAGAAAAATGAATGTCATGTCCAACTAAGATCAATTTAGGATGTATAAAATCGTCGTTATTAATAACAGAAAAGGGAAGAATTGATTTAACTTGCTCAACAGAAAGGTACCAGAATTGTCTACAACAATGCATAAGGTGAGAGACTGCTTTAAAATGATGGATAAAAAATAGCCTGAACTTTTCAAAGTGGAACTGGAAGTGAAAAGTCGACGAACCCATTTAACAAACCAGCATAACAGTATCTACTCGTAGAGCAGATATGATAAAGGAGGGCCTGGATTATGGCTATGTATTAAATGTACTTCAAGTTATTAGAGGATAAGAGTCAGGTCGGAAAATACACTTCCAGAATATTTGATATTACCCACAGTGTACATTATGATCCTAAGTGAGGAAACACAGAAACAGAGACAAAAATTTTGGTTTCAGTGACCTTTTTCCTTTTTACCACATCTGACAGGCAAGATTTTCATAAAGGCAGATGTTAAAAAATAAAATATAATAATAAAATTATAAAAATAATAAAAGAAATGAAAAAGAATACACATTTCAAAGAAACATATTGCTTACACATAGACCTAAGGGAATTTGTCTCCAGCCTCGCAGACAATTATAGCTAGTATAATTTCAATTCCACCTCAGCTAAGATCTTCATTCATTATTGCATTTCATCTTGTCTAGGCTAATGCAGTAATTTATTTCCTGGTTTCTTAAAATCTCCCCCTTTTTTTAAGGCAGGCACCTGAAATATACACAGTTCATATCCATCCCCCAGATAATTTTTAGTCTTCTTCAACATCACATTCAAAATAATTTTTGTTCTTGAAATTCTCAAGATAATTGCTTCCTAACTTTCTCAAAAAGTACATTACTTGTTTTTTCCACCTTCCTATTTGCTCAGATCTCTTTTTATTTTTCAGTATGGTCATCCTGTTACATGTGATACCAGATGTTCCATCCTTTTGAAATAGCTTTCGCATGCTTCTGTACTTCATCACTTCTTAGGTTCATAAACATATGCAAAATGTTTTATCTGCTACTTGTAATGAAGAAGACAGAAAAATCCAAGTCTAATACACAGCAAGAAAATATTTTTCTCCTTTTCCTGGAAGGACATCAGGGCTGGGCATATGCATAGATTACTTGAGTCCACTGTATTAGACTCCAGACTGCAAGAGTTAAAATAATCCAAGTTACATTATCTTAATTCAGTTCATATACATCAGGATATTAGAAAACATAGGCTCAGGGTGGTATTAAAGCTAAACAGTATACATGTATAACTGTTTAGAAGATCAAGGCTTCATTATGAAGTTGAAGAAACTCACATACACCAACAATAACAAAAATGAGTAAACATATATCTAACAGTGCAAATAGGTCTGGATTATGGAAATCATGACCTATGATTGTGTATTACAATCAGGTCTATTGTTCAATATGTTTGTTGATTTATTCTATCATGATGAACGTAACTGTAAACACATCATCTCATTTGAGAGAATAGGTTATTTCAGAGTGGACATTACAAATGTATTATATTTTGTTGCATGACATGACTGATGATATAAACAGCAATGTAAACTAAAACTGGACTCCAAGATAATACAGTATAACAATAGTTCAAATCCTTATTCTCCATATATAAATTTATTTTTATAAACCAAAACCTTTATTATAAAGTTTTAAGATCCTAGTACAAAGGACCTTAAATCTCTATTAGAGAGTGTCCATTGAGCCTTTGTAAATATAGCATTCTTTTTGACATTGAAAAAAAAAAAAAAAAGAAGAAGAATTTTTATGAATGCCTAAGTGCAGCTCCAGTTCAGATACGCACAGGTAACCGTTAGTTTCATTTAACTGCAGACAAAGTTTAAGAAACCTTTCCTTTACATATTAGAAATATTTTCAACAAAATTTTACTATTTTATTATTCTGCTATTTTGGCATCAGTATTACTTAGCTTGTTTTGCTGGTACGTAATGACAATTGCGCCTCACCCTCCCAGGAACATGGAGACAGGGAAAGCAGAGTGTAATGTGATTCTTAAATTCGTCATATACCAATGAAGAGCACATAATACAGAATTGTAGATGAAGTTCATAGACTTATAAAGTATCACATAGAAACATAGTTTTTCAACAGCATCTGCTTTTGATCTATCTGTTCTATTATTAAGAAGACACTAGTTCAATAACAGTTTAGATTTTGATGTTATTAAGAAAAAAAAAAAAAAAGAAAAGGAAAAAAGAAACAGGCTAAACTATCTCACTATCTCCTTCCTGTTTTTCTCTTTAATAGTGGCAGAAGAGAACTTTTGAGCACCTTATGCTTTGAACAAGTTCATTTTGGAGAGAGCTTGTTAATTGTTTTATTTCCAAGATTTTCTGAGCTGACCTACAGCTG
This sequence comes from Anas platyrhynchos, assembly GCF_047663525.1. Lineage (NCBI taxonomy): Eukaryota > Metazoa > Chordata > Aves > Anseriformes > Anatidae > Anas > Anas platyrhynchos. The sequence goes on along the minus strand of NC_092588.1, from coordinate 86,673,923 downwards.
TTTCTGAGTTGAGTCATCCATAATGGCCTCCAATGACCTTTTGTAGATATGCTCAATAGTAATGCTACATAAATATCTGTAACAAAAAAATAAAGCTGGAACTCACCATTTCCTTCTTCCTGGTCAAGTAAGTGACAATAATTACTGGACTATTATAAAGCCTTTTAGTGCAGTGGCTTAGCACTTACATTTAGCCAGGTTTAACATGGTTGAAGCCTACTCAGGAAATCTAGTGACAATCTTTTAAAAGTGCTATTGGTCATGTGCAAATGGTACTTCAGAGGCTCAGAGCTATGTCGAACCTTCATGCAATTTTCCCATGAAAACAAAATCTATCTTTTTAGCTTCAGAAATATCTTCCTCCCAATTGCCATGTTCTCACTTCAAACCAGAAATGGTTACAAAATGAGAAAAATAATAGTAAGGAAGAAAAGTCCTTTTCTGATCACATTCTTAAAAAAATGTTTTTGCTGAAACTAACATAATCACTAGACATAACAACAGATAAATAATAGGTCATTTCAGGTTAAACAATAAAATCTAGAAAAGTCTATGCACTTCTGAAATCAGGAACTTAAAATGGAAACTGCTAGTGAACCTTAACTATAGGTATCTGCTATCTGCTCTGCTAAGAATATATTTTAAAAACTTATGATGGCTAGTAGTTAACTTCTGAAGGCTAAAACTTGATATAATCTGTGATTTACATGATTAATTCAGAAAGTTATCAGCAGTCTAACCTACTACCTCCCAGCTGTAATTTCTAACTTTTAACAAATTACTTCTCATGTTGTGTTCTCGATATACAAACACATTTCCAAATTATTATTTATGAATAATAACTTTGGATTTTTTTTAATTTCCCAAAATTATTACACACTACTTCATAAACAGTTCCCAAATCATGGAACATAAACTACCAATATATCCAGAAATGTATTGTCTAAAACAACAAGTAGTAAAAAAAAAAAAAAAAAAAAAAAAAAAAAAAAGTATTCAAAATATAAGGTACGAGTTTGCTTGAAAAACTTAAATGGAAACTGGTTATTAAATATAAATGCAATTTCTTCAAATATAGGGGACTGTTGTGCATTTGCTTAGGGGAGCAGGCTATTGGACAGGAAAATTCTTCCTCCTCACTTTTCCACCATCCCAGATGTACTTACACTAGTCTACAGAAAAAACATTGTTAATATCAATCTGAAAAGTGATTCTCAAAAATCAGAGGCTTGATGCTGAATCAGGGGTGCATTATTTCATTGTTACCTAACTGAAACTTTAAAAGCACCAAACACATTACTGACAATCTCATTCTGATTCAGAACACCACCACTAAAAAAGGTAATTTATCACCATTTCTCATGATGGCTATTCAAAGGACTAATCAGTTATTTTCAGTCAAAACTAAAATAACAATAAAATACACTCTATAACAATCTTTTAGATAAGCAATGATGTGATATTGTGAAAGAGCTTGGAAAAATATGGATTTTTTAAAATTCCTTTCTACTTCAAATGGATTTGATTTTTTTTTCTGTTGTTTTAACATAGGGAAAAAAAAAAAAACTCACATAAAGGCATTAAAAGTACAGTTCGCTCCTGTGCTTTTGTCTTAATTTAAAATTCACTACTGAAAGGTTAGATTTCAGAAGCTTAATACAAATTTCACTGAATATTTTTTGTATTATCTTCTGTACCATACTGTGGTCTACCATGGTTTACTAAGCCATCCTTTCAGAACAGTAATATGGTTTTATTTTTCATATTGCTCTGCTTGTAAAACTAAATCAAAATGAAACCGATTTGGAGTGGAAGGTGAGAAGCACTTCCCATGACACTAGATGACACCACGATGTCACACAGGCACTATGATGATTACTCCCAGATAGCAGACCCCTTCTGCCATGAGAAGGAGGACTGGGGATCCTCAGACTAGCTTCCCGTCTGTTTGACATACAGGTGTTTCAGTACCCATGTTTCAAGAAAATGGTTAGCACAAGGAAATGTTAACATGTCTGTCTGTCTCCACCTCAGCTAGACAAAATGGAAGTCTTTTTCTATTCTGTTACATAGCAGGCAGAAACTGCAAGCAGAGCACACGTGCAGCATCCCACAGCTGCAGACAATACTCATTCAAAGGCTGTCATTTGCTCTCTTCAGCAATCCCAGCCATGCCTGAGCTGGCCCAGCTGGCTTCAGCCCCTGCTTGCTCAGGAGGATTGGAAGCACGTATGTGGGCAGGGGACAGTGGGGTGTTAGCACATATTGAGAAAGTCCTGGAGAAGGAAGGCCTCAGGTACAAGGTGAACTGAGTTAGCCATGGTGCTGCAGAGGCAGGTGCTCCTACATGCTCTTCAGATACGGGCAGCTTTGCAGCACACCCAGCATCGGGGGCTGGCCTTCAGAGGTACCATGAAAGCTGCTGTGAGCACTGAAAAAAAACAGCTGCCTGTTTTCTGAGATACAAAATTTGTAAGAAAACGATATTTTCTTCTCTGTGTTTAGGCCAATGTATGTGACAATTCATATGTTGTACAGGGAGGAACTATCTGTCATACAACAAGCACTGATAGATTCTTATCTATAGATAAAAATAAGTAGTGCAATGAAAAGGTGAGGTTGATTAAAAAATCCTAACATTTATCACGAGTTCACAAGCATTGCTCTTTGTTTACCTATATATTCTAACACTCTTGCTGCATAGTATAGCCATAGTAAAAATTAACTTTTCACAAATCTCTTTTAAGTAAAATGTATGACTTGAGAGAAAATGTAAAAGACGTGTGTTTTTGATTTGCTATTTTGCTTCTGCCTAGGAATGTGTGTCAACAGCTACATGAATCATTTTTAATTTCAAGGCCTTGAAATTCACCCTGAGGACTCCTGTCAGAAAGAAAGGATCTTCAGAGTTAAAAGAAGAAAATATTAAAAACACAGCAACATCATTGTAGCTGTCATCTGGCAACAGCTGTTAGTTGTATTATTAATCCAAAATGAATCAGGAATAAAAAAAAACAAACAAACAAACAAAAAAAAAAAAAAAAAAAAAAAAACCTTACTGGATTTTGACAACACAGCCTAACACAACACTTCACAGATGTGGTGGAAAACCCACAAGGAACCGTGGGGAGGTTAGAGCACTCCAAAACTTTTGCCAGCAACTTTCTGTTAAAAGGAGGACAAAATTCGTGCAAAGCAAAGGAACCACAGAAAGGAATCACATACAAAGGAGAGGCATCTGTGAGTCCTTCATCTCTTGCATGGTTAATTAAGACAAATACAGTCAATACCCTATTCCATTCATTTACTGTTTATTTCAACAGGAGATATGTGATAAAGGGTATCTGATGGTCAGTAAAAAAATTTCTATCCCTGGATGTTGCTCATATGAGAAACAAGAAATTAATTGCCCCTCAGACCTATAAAGAACAACACATCCTGAGATAAACACACAGACAGTAAATATGTATCACCCGTCTCTTTAAACCTACACCTAAAAGTCACAGCTTAATAATTTATGTTTCAATTCACAATTATTTAAGATTTAACTTTACTTAGGCCTTTCTCTGAAAGACAAGCAACTCCAAAAATGTATGTTTCAAACTTTTTTAAAAATTTTCAGCTGTTGACTTTTTGTATAGTCACTTTTTTTCAGCAGTACAGGTTTAAAAAAATCTACTTGGAAGATCTGTATCATGGAAATAATATTTGAAAGGAAAAAAAATAGTGAATTGCAGTGGACAGAAAGAATTTTACAGGAATGATGAATATTGATGTTATGTCATGAAAAAGCATTTTATAAACAATGCCAAATCTAACTTATTAAACACATACTTTGCATTATTACACACTTATATTGCACTTGCTCATGTTTTTCTGACTTACTATGATGTCAGTTGAACAAGGAGATGGCGTATCTAAATAAGATAAACACATCTACATGCCAATTAAGAAATGAATGCTTTATGTAATTTAAAGCACAACTTTGCTAAATTATTATAATAAAGATTATTACTAAATATATTTTTGTAGCATACCACTCTTCAGTAGTTTAGAAAAATAATATTTTTCCCATCATTTTTTGCCTCATCTTATGTGATAGTTTAGAGGTGATATTTTAATATTATAAATATATATAACTAATAAGTCACCATGGCAGTGATTACATAAAATAATTTGCTGGAACACCTTAATGCACGATATTACTTTTACTACTTCAGTATACCTTGCAACTGTTGGTTTGCCAGAGCATTCTGAAACTATTGCAGAACATACTGCACTACACAAATTTGAGATGCAACTGCTGACACACATTGTCTACACCACTGAGAATCCCTTGGAGATGGTATTACATCTGATCCAAATTCAATCTATTTAACAAAACAGAGGCTTAGACAAAAATCAAAAAAAAAAAAGAAAAAAAAAAAGAAAAAAAAAAAGTCTGAGTTTCTTATGCTTGTCTTAAAGTTGTCTTCTTTTTCCAAACTACAAGGTAAGCTAGATATTTAGCATAAAGGCATCCACTTGCAAAAAGGCTTCCTCTATACAGAACAATACTGCATTGAAACAAATATAAAAGATCAGTGAAATAAACATACCGTACGCTTTTTCAGTGATTCAGTTACTTTTACAGAACATTATGGCTCAAGTGAACAACCCATTTCACTGCCATATTAACTTTTTGTCAGAACTGATTACAAATGGATTAAAGACAAGACTTGAGAAATGTATTTAAGGGAAAGGACCTGCATTGTGTTACCAGTCCTTGCCATTTCATATTGAATGCAAGAGCCTGCAGAAAATCTCATCATAAAGAGATATCCTTCAAGAAGAAACGACTTTGATAAGTCCCTCATTTTATTTTCATCTTCCATTCAAGTGAAGCCTAACTCATATCATGGCTATATATATATGGAACTACTGCATGTTCTGCCCAAATACTTTTAGATGCAATCTATTGATCTAAAATTTATTTCTTGAAAGAAGAGTTTGTGAGAGAGCAAAACCTAATTTAATCTACCCTCTTCCCTTAGGACTGTTTTCCTGATGGCTATATCTACTTCTGGGACTGCAGCAGTTTACTGAGTTCCAGGAAGGCTTCAACTCTTCAAGCTTCCTTAATATTACAGATGGAATTGACTTCTTCCTTGTAAATATCATAAGCTTTATCTCACAATACTATGTAACCAAAATACCGATAGTCTTATGGACCAGTTAAGGAAAAAGGAAGAGGAAAAGCATTTTCAGAATATTTTAATACATAATCATAACAACAAATATTATTCATATTATCGTCCTTTAATCCTGAAATGTGTACTAAGAGAAAAACAAGATAAAACTATATAGGAAGAAAACAAAAGGCTTCCTTGAGGACATAAATTGAATGTTTCTGAGGTAAAATTAATGATGTACTCCTCTTGTAATCCAGTATGACTTTCAATGGCAGAATCTCTACCTATTGTTTAAATTTTCACATAAGTTATGTACTGGCTGGGAATTTGAACCCCTTTGTTTGCCTGAGGGATGTTCACATGTTAGAAAATGTGAAGTAAAATAGACCTTTGTTGACAGCAATACTTGCAAAAACATCATAGAAACTTAAGTGTCTGGCAGCTCCCTGGGGCCAGGCATGAGGAGTGTGGGATGTCCCTGGGTGGGCCAGGCAGGGCCCGCAGGCAGCACGCCAGGAGCAGGGCACTGGGGGCCCCAGCCAGGCGAGGCCAGGCTTCGCTGTGAGCCTGTGGGTGGGCCCAGCTAGACAGGAACCATGTCTGGGCAGGGCAGCGCTGTGGGGAGCTGGAGCCCAGCCCTGATGCAGCCTCAGTGGGGCAGGGGCTGGTGGCCCTAGGGCTGCTATAGGGTGTTAGTGCACTCCAGACCATGACAAACAGAATGGCAAGTTTATATGGAAATTTGGAAAGAGCAAATGAAGATAAAAGCTTTGATTTGGTAACATAATTGTGCCTTTGTCATGTAAAAAGTCCAGTTCCAGATACAGCGATGGACAAATGGTGATCAATCTTACCCTTAGGGGAAAAAACAAACAAACAAACACAAAAACAAACCTTCTGTTATCATTTAGTGATTAAGTGAAAGAAAATATCTGTAAGTAAAGATATATAAAAAGAAAACAGTACTGAAGAGTATCCTGTTCTGGAAGCAAAGATACAGAGTCTCAGGAAATGTAGTTACAGCCTATCCTAACTTTAAATTTACAAATATGATGGCAAATTATAGTGACAATTACAAGACATGAGGAAAAATTGCTGGTTATTATGTTCAGAGTCTACCTGTACTCTTAAGCTTACTGGGCTGCTTCTGTTGCTGCTGATGGGCTTGGCAAAGATGGCAAGGGATGGAGCATGGCAGGGGCTGGAAATGTACTCTGGGACAAGATGAGAAAATATGGGCACCACATAAGGGAAACCAGGAAATCCTATTGTCAGGCTTTATGCTCCCCCTTAATATAGACACCAACCTTGTGAACGATGCCAACTAAATACTGACAGGACAAATGCTAACATACAGCTGATAAAGTCAAATTTCCTAGACAGATCACACTTTTGTTGATGGTCTGTGGAGGTGGTTTCTCTTTCTCTTCCTACTCAGATAAGAACTGAATTATAGATGTCTCTCAAATGTCACATTTGTTATTATCATATTCTAAACTGGGGCAAAATTGCTCCATAAATATCTTCCGATTATTTTTTTTTTTTAAGTAGAGGGACAATTGATATGGAGCTGATAAAGCTTCCGTTCACCTTTTGGAGGAAGTATCTCTACTGCAGTTCAATTATTTTTGCTAAAATATTTATTGAAAAGCATTGTCTTTATACATAAGCTTTGGAAAAGCATCATCTCTACACTAAATTTGCTGTTCTGTATAGTCTATTGCAAGACAAGATGTTATCAGCTACTTTTATTCAGATTGTAACTGAAAATCCATGCATTGCTCTGAAATACAAAGATTGATGGGAAAACAGATACATACTTACTGATCTATGACTATGCATAAATTATATTCTGAGAGTAGCTGTGTTTTTAAGTCACTCCCATTTTTAAAAAGAGTAGAATGGAGGACCCAAGGAACTACAGATCGGTGATCCTCACCTCTGTGCCTGGCAAGATCATGGAACAGATCCTCCTGGAAGAAATGTCAAAGCATATGCAAGACAACGAGGTGATCCAAGACAGCCAGAACAGCTTTACCAAGGACAAATCCTGCCTCATCAACCTGGTGGCATTCTACGACTGAGTGACTGCATCAGTTGACAAAGGAAGACTGACCGATGTCATCTACCCAGACTTCTGCAAGGTCTTTGACACAGTCCCAGGTGACATCCTGGTCCCCAAACTGGAGAGAGATGGATTTGATGGATGGACCATTCAGTGGATAAGGAGTTGGCTTGAAGGTCACACCCAGAGAGTGGTGATCATTGGCTCTATGTCCAAGTGGAGGGTAGTGACGAGTGGTATACCGCAGGGGTCTGTCCTAGGACTGGTATTGTTTAATATCTTTATCAATGACATAGACAGTGGGATGGGACCACCAAGCTGTGTGGTGCAGTCGATACAACAGAAGGGATGCCATCCAAAGGGACCTGGACAAGCTTGAGAATTGGGCCCAAATGAACCTAATGAGGTTCAACAAGTCCAAGTCCAAGGTGCTGCACCTGAGCCAGGACAATCCCAGACATGACTCTGGGAGAAGAACTTACTGGGAGAAGAACTTACTGAGAGTAGCCCTGCAGAGAAGGACTTCGGGATTCTGGTGGACAAAAAGCTCGACATGAACCAGAACTATGCTCTTGCAGCCCAGAAAGCCAACTGCATCCTGGGCTGCATAAAAAGAGGAGTAGCCACCAGGTCAAGGGAGGTGACTGTCCCCTTCTGCTCAGTCCTTGTTAGAACGTGTCCAGAGGAGGACCAAGAAGATGATCAAGGGGCTGGAGCACCTCTCCTATGAAGACAGTCTGAGAGAACTGGGGATGTTCAGCCTACAGAAGAGAAAGCTCCAGTGTGACCTCTTTGCAGCCTTTCAGTACCGAAAGAGGACTTACAAAAAGATGGAGAATAACTATTTGCTTAACCAGATAATATCAGGACAAGGGGGAATGGTCTTAAACTAAAAGAAGATAGATTTAGATTAGAGATTAGGAGGAAATTCTTCACTCTAAAGGTGGTGAAGCAATTGAACAGAGAGGTTGTGGATGCCCCATCCCTGCAGGTGTTCAAGACCAGGCTTGATGGGGCCTTTGCCAACCTGATCTAGTGGGTGGCATCCCTGCCCATGGTAGAGGGGTTGGATTTAGATGATCTTTGAGGTCCCTTCCAACCCAAGCCATTTTATGATTCTATGATTTTATGACTTTTGTGCATTTTAAAAATCAGCATTTATATGCAACTTCTAAAGGCAACAGTATCCTCCATCAATTCCAAATGCCTTGTTTCCTTTTCACAAGTGTAGCACCATTGGTCTTTCATTGCCTCCAGGTTGAATAAAATATAATTTCTCAAAATAAGAAACATAAAAATGTGAACTTATTCATGAACTTATAAAAGCAATAGCATTATTAACAATATTATTAACAATATAATATTAAAAAAAAAAAGAGAGAGAGAGAGGAGAGAAGTTCAGCCATTTAATAAATATGTAACCGCTTTGTCTCCAACCACAGATACTTTAGCATTACCAAACCAGCAGCTTCTGGAATAGTACCTCAATATTGCTCCCTCCCGTTTTCATTGCCACTGCAGAATTTCATTGCCACCCTTTAACTTAATTTCTGAAATTATCATCCCCAATAATACTAATACCCACAATAACTTGTGGAAGGGAAAATTGAATTGGGAAAGGGAGTGTGGATCATGAGCAGAGAATAAGGCATCTCAATGCTTTGTTCTAAATCTTCATTTCAGTCCTCCAGCCAAAAAAAAATAAGGGGGAGAAGAAGGAGTCAATGTCCCAGTAATTCTTTCTTGTAGAATTAGAGATATCACTAGGATGCCACTGTCTAGAAGAAGGCACAATTAAAGGCAGTAAAGTCATTGCTTAGTTCCACAGCATTACAGTGATCTGTAATGTATTGGTAGCACGTGGACTGGTCCTTGGGCACAGTCTTTAAAGATAGTGTAGTGCATTAATCTTCTGAGTCAGTCTTCTGACTCTCATCCCAGTTGAGCTAAAAATTACGCTAATGTATTTGTGGTTTTAGGGTGAAATCTTACTCATTCCTGTTCCCTTAAGTTGAATGCAGTCTATCACACATGCAATTTCCACACTTTGTTTGGATGGGATATTAGCTTTCCTTGTCTAAAAACAAAGGAGTAATGGTGCATATTATCTCTTCTGAAAAGTTTGAAGACATGGAGAGAAATACCTGTTCATACAATTAATCATTTTCTGGAAAAAAAAAAAAAAAAAAAAAGACATGTAATAGATACTTACAATGAAACTCTTTTCTCATACCAATATCATTATCTTTTGTAATAGATACATAGTAGTTTAGACCTTCAGGGAAAGAAAAACAAAAAAACAAACAACAACAACAAAACAACAAAAAGAAACAGCAGGCTATTCTCCTCAGTATATCTAAAAAGATGTGAAAGTCTAGAAATATGGAAAAGCAAGCTTAATAAACATAAACATCGGGTGAACCTTTTACAATGGCCCATAGAATATACATGTAAAAGCAAAACCTGGTAATGGTGAGCAGATAGCAATTTTTTGCATCTATAAGAAAGACTGTGAAGGATAAAGCAACAGACTCTAGACTACATGATTGTGTATATCTCACTGGTTTCACATCAGGACTTTAAACCTGGTTGAACAAACACAGCACTTCATCAGGCATTATATTTTGTTGAAAGTATAGAGAAATATCTGTGTATTTACAAATAAAAGTCTATATTTTTTATTTTTTTTTTAAAGAGTGTCTACCAACAAAAGGAACACAGTTGCCAATTAGAAGTTACAGAGTTATGGAAGCATGTGTTGATTCCTCATTTTTTTCCTTTTCTTTTTGTTTGCGGGGGGTGGAGGGGAGGGAGGGAAGGTGGTTGAGAACAAATACACATACTAGTTGTTTGGAACAGTGAATGACAAGAGTCACAAGCACAGAAACAACAGCAGAACAACCAAGGATGAGTTTCTTCCTGATTTCTGAAATAAATCTCCAATACACAGTGAGACTCCTAGGAGAGGGAAAACAAGGGTACAACATCTGGTAATCTTTTTGCCCTTGCTTTTAGGGCTCTTTTCCTTCCTTTTTAACTATATGATTGATGTTGGAAGAGATAGTGGTGGTAGATAGTGGTAACCCATAAAGGAAGTGCAGAGGCAGAACATCGGTACTGCTGTTATGAGCTGTAGAGTGGTCAATCTCCCTCTGCTCCTCAAACCCTTGCTCCAGCAGGCAGACCATAAAATTGCTCCATCAGGCAGACCATAAAATCTCCTTGGGGCAGATCTCTTGTTAGTACTTAAAATCCAAATCCAAATGACATTACAATATTTATATTACTCTCTGCTGTTAGCTGGCAGATGACACCCTCAAGTAAGTGTTCATGACAATATTTTTAGATGAAGCATTTATTTCTGTCCCTTTGGGAATTAAGAAGTGTATTGTACAGTACCTGACAGAATTAGAAGAAAGAAGTAAGACTCCTATTTTGATCCTGAATTCCTGTGATTTTCTTGACAACAAATGGTACACTTTGGTAAGGATATATACTAGAGACATAATTTCAGAAATTCCTTGGAGGAAAATAAACACATGAACACTTGAGCATGAAATGCAGTTCTTACAACTTCAAGATAAAAAGTACGGTATACATGCACAAAAATAAATTCATTTTAAAGTTATTTACACACATTTAGCAAGATACATAGCTAATAAAAGGAACTCAAATTTCAGCGTGATTCTCCACTGTGACCTCATCTTGATACTAAGTAGGAACCAATCGCATTTAATTAAGTTGGAGTCTTTACTAACAGCTATAAAAAAATGGCTTGCAATGCAAGTTCAAGTGAGATTTTGAATTTTCTCTCTAGCTAATCTACTTGCCTAACAAACATAATGTGTACAAGCAAAATTTTATGATTAATGCAATCGCCCTTACTATTTTTTTTATAAAATTTAGTTACTGAGCAACAACATTTTAAGAGCCTATGTGTAAAAACTGTGATAGAAGAGGTTAAGTTTACTTTCAGACCACTGTAGGAACTTGGGCATTAACTGCTATCTTAGGAGTTTTGGCAGTTCGGGAAAACATCACGAAATACTCCTTTACAGCATAGGCATTCAGTTTATGTATGATACTAATGGCCATAAGGCCATTAAAATAATATTGGAGATTCTCAGCATGAAGCAAAGAGATTGCTAAACACAGGACTCCCCAGTTTCAGTTAGCACTCTAATATGTACCAACTTGCATATCAGCATGGCATCATTAACCCCAATAAACATGTTTATTTTAAACAGATGTCACCAAGAAAGATATTTCAACTAAAAGGAGTACGATTTATTATTATTTTCTTTTTATGTCAGAAATAGGGATGCTTCTTCAAGTAAGCTGCACAATTTGATTTCTGAAACAATTTTACTACCTAATATAGTTTCCTCTGTACAGCAGAGACATTGAGTCATGAAGTGCCTTAAGATTACTGTAGTTAGCACAGTAGATTCTTAAAAGGAATACCACAACAGACTATTTTACTAAAGCATACAAAGAGCACTCTTTCTTATTGCACTGCAAAGTCTAAGGAATTCCTCCAATGCAAAATATTATCTTTAAATGAAGAAATGAGGCAGATGTTAATCCACTAAATCCAGAGTTATTACCTCAGTACTCATTTTAGCATATTTCATCAATTAACAATGTTGTGTTCTAACTATTTGTATTTATCAGTATCATACCTATGAATAACTTTATAGATTATCAACAGTTTTTTTCTTGTTTCCCAAAACAAATGTGTGTACACTTGCATGCTTTAAATTAACACTCTACAGATTATAATGCCACCAGATATACCAGTCCCACATGAACTCTGCCAAGAAGGTTAAAAATGAATAAGAAGAACAGTTACAGTTGAAAATGAAAGTCAAGATTTTCAAGGTTTGCTCATTTCGTGCTCATGAGGCATATCTCTGTATTTGGAGGCATCTGTCCACCCACTGACTATATTACCTGTCATATGCTGTCCACCAAGTACCATATTAGAGAAGTAGTGAATGGGTCATTTCTTATAGGCATGTTTGAAGCCATTATTCATTTTATTGCGAAGACAGAAAGCAGAGGGAGGTTGACATTCTTCTCACACTTCATAATTAGCCATAATGATTCAATTCAAGGCTAAACATGTTTCTCTCCCACCACACCAATGCCTACAAACAAAATGAATAAAAACTACAAGCCCTAGAGCCAATCAACTGAAAACCTAATGATTTTTAGGAGTTGCCAAAACTGGTAGCCTGATGGAGGTAAGGCTGCTGCTACTCCTTGATTTTAATCTATGATTAAGAAGCAGCAGTGGGGCAGAGTGTGTCCTCCCAACAGGCACACACACATACGCTAAACATACACACAGCAGGTGGCACACAGACAAAAATACTTAACACCAAAACACAAGTGGGATGGACAACCTCATCCTGTTTCCTTCTCTGCCTGCTCAGGATGAAGACCTATTTAAGCGGAACACAAACGTGCTCAACCGGTACCCACACATATCCAGTCTCAGACACCCCATTAACCTAGTAAGTGGTACCTCGATCCCCAGGCAAAGAGGCCTCTCAGTCAACATGCAGACCTTACAGTCACTCCGGTAGCTGTTCTGGACCTCTTGGCTCCTCCAACAACCAATTCTTGAACCCTCTGGTTTCTCCAGCATCTGGCCCAGACTTTGGGCCATGTGGATATCCAGAACCCAAGCTACTCACCCTACTTGCTGATCAGTCTAGCTTGATGCTCAGCAGTGACAGCACACTGACATGCAGACCTATGTGATATGCACATGCTTTGCACTCTCTGCTTGCTGGCACTGCAGACACATGGGCCCCTCTGACCCATCTGTCCAGCTCCTGTTGCTGGCATTTAAACCTCCACACACACATGCACAGAGACAGAAAGTCTCTTCACCCAGGAAAATGGTTAGAAAGACAGCATAATAACATACAGGACAGACTGCACTGATCAAGCACAGGATACAAACAGACAACAGTACTGAGCAGGAGCCTGTTTACACACGACCGGTCCCCTTTGTCCCCTTACGCCATTATTTTCCCTTGCTTTTTCCTCCCTAATCTGTCTCAGCCCCTCCATTTCTCTTCCAGTGGTCCTTCCTCTAAACATTCCAGAATAAGTCTAGCGCAATACCATGATGCTCTTCCCTGCATCCTATAACATGTCCCACACCCTGTAGGTAGTAGGTCCCTCAGCCTCTCCTGTTGCTGACTCCTCATGATGGGTTTCACCCCTGGACTATGGGGCTAAGGCTCAGCCCAGTATTGATTCCCCAGATGGGGAATTACCTGGGGGTTGCTCCCTGTGTGCTGCATCTCTGCGCTCCTTTGTGTGAGTTAAAACAAGCCTTTTATCAGATAAGCCAACAATGATGTTCTTTTGCCAACAACACAGCTTTTTTACTCTAAAGTTATTAATCTTGAGGTGGCCAAGTATTATATTTTAGATGCATGAATTCTCAAATATCCACCCTATTTAAGCCATTTTAAACCAAGCTAATAAAAATCTATAATTCTAAAGTCTCTGAATAGTAAGTTGTTCAGAACCAATCTGAAGAAGCACTAACTTAAGATTAGCATTTACACTACAGCTATGAACAGCTTAATGTCTGTATCCGATAGCTCCAAGAAGCTTTACCAACAGCTACAAGAGATCCTTAGACTTCTCAAAAGTTACATTCAATCACAAATGTTGAAACCTTTCCCCTTCTCACTTTTTCCTTGCTACAGCCCTTCTACTTCTTTCTTGTAAAGGAAGCTTGTGAATGCCACTGTAAATTCAAAAAATTTTTGGAGAAAAAATAATTAAGATGAAATTGAACAATTCAAACTGTTAGAAAAATAGGTCACAGAAATGCTTGCAGATTCAGAAGTGAAGCATTTCGAAAATTAGTGTTTTAAAACCCAGAAATTCAACACAAAATTTCATAGTGAAACACTATTATTCAAGATTTTCCAATAATTTCCAATATTCTACTTCCCATTTCTTCACAACAAATTAAATTAAGTGCTATTCTGGAATTATGAAAAGACAACTTAAAACAAAAAGCTTACTCCATTTTTATTTCACTGCTTCACTGTCTACTTCCCTCATAAGGTATTTATTCCTTCCCCATATAAGCATACTAATAAAGAATCAACAATATTTTCGTATTCTGTACACATATTTAAAACAATTTAAGTTCATAGATGTTATTAAATCCCTGTCAAAGCCTAAGGCTTTGGGAGTGAAAATATACTTCCATCTGCTTTCTTTATAACAGACACAAATAGATGCAGATATAACAATATTACTTTCTTTTGTGATATAGACCTGGTACTGAAAACACCTATCATGGTTCTTCACTGACTAAATAACAGCTCCAGACTACAAGTTCCATACCATACCAAATAAAAAATATAGGCCATTGCCTCAGAGTGACAAAACAGAAATTAGAAATGTAGGCCAGAGTTGTATTTCTAAAGAAAACAAAGGCAGAGAGTGCTTGAGCACTGTACCACTGATTTACTCTCCCTCTTAATTGTCAACATGTACCCCAGAATGCTGTTAACCTGTGTCAACTAGCAGTCTCCCAGACTGTATCCACACCTAGCCAGGTAAGGTGTGTGTCAGTGGTCACTCCCAGTAAACGGCATGATCAGGACTACAACAGGTTTGCCTCCAAGCAGTTTATACAGTCCTTCAACACTACTTTCTCAGGCTTTGCACTCTTAGGCCTTCCTAATGTGTTCAAAAATTCGTAGAATAATTTAGGTTGAGAAAGACATCTAGGGGTCATCTAGTCCAGCCCCCTATTCAAAGGAGGTGTAGTCTCAAAGCCAGCTCAGGTGGTAAAAATGCATTTCTCTTCTACTGAAGCAAGTGCATGCCTCCAAAATCCACACAGATTAACAAACACAAGCAATGACACAACTGTAAAAACATTACAGTGAAAACTATTATACTACACTCAATTCAGCACAATTTAAAAATAATTTTCTTCCATACGGTCAGTGTAGGAACCACAATAGATACATGAGTATAAAGAATGTGATTCTTTCAACTCAGCATTAAAGGTTTGATATGGAAAGGGAAAATAGTTTAAAAGTTCAAACGAAGAAAAAAAAAAAAAAACTTGTTAAGTTTTATTTCCTCAATATTAGGACTATAAATACGTATTAAAAAAAAAATATCCATCATATTAATAAATAAGATAATGGTCTTCATAAAATCCAAAAATATTAACTACCGGTCCAAAAGAGGTTTCTTCTCTCTTTAAAGAAACCAATTTTGATTCCTTCTACATAAGTTACACTTCTTGGAAGACAGGAGAGGGTGATGCATAGAGTTTAAGCATAAATATTTTAGCTCATTCTACTTCTTGAATCAGAGAATATGATTTCAGCAAAATGAAAAAACAAAAGTTTTATAAATATGAGAATGATATTAATTTATTATGTTGAAACACACATTCAATAATACTCCTAAGCCTATCCCTCAGGCAAAACAAAGCATTTAAAATCGTTATGTATTAGGCACACTTGAGTTACTTCCTAAACAGAGGTTTGAAAATATGAAAAAGTGCTATTCCACTTTGGCTGAATGGCTCACATCATGGCATGATGCAGAATTAATCTAGTACACCGTTGGGTCCTTTTAGTTCTCAGTAAAACCGCAACTCTGAAATTTCATAATGTGAAAGCCAAAAGAAGGACATAACAGGAATTAAAAAAAAAAAAAAATCTACTCACCTGCCTATTTTGTATATTGGATTCCACCTACCAGATTCAATTAACTGCAACATATTAGCCAAATAATAGTGATAGGAATATAAAATACCCACCTGTTTTAGGGTCAACAGAGAAATATGGCTGTCCCTGAAGAATACTGTATACTACTCTGGCACTGTTTCCATATGTAGGGTCATCTGCATCTGTGGCTGTCACCTGTAGAACAGACGTACCTGTATATACAGGAAAATAGAAGTTAATTGATAATATATACAATTTTATGGCAGATTCTATTTAGGCGATTCAATTTTTATAGAATATTCTTAGATGCATTTCTGAAATTTCTGTAGTCCTCATGTTCTAAAACTGAGAGATCAATGATCTCTGTATTATTATCCTATCATATTTTTAAGGAAAAGCATCCATACTCATCTAAAAAAAAAATCTTTCTCTCTCTATATGTAAAACTAACATATATGTATTACATATATGTAAACATATATAGTAACTATACAGCATACATATTTGTGCATACAGACCCCAAATATGGATA
Organism: Anas platyrhynchos; assembly: GCF_047663525.1. Taxonomy (NCBI): domain Eukaryota; kingdom Metazoa; phylum Chordata; class Aves; order Anseriformes; family Anatidae; genus Anas; species Anas platyrhynchos. The sequence continues at coordinate 86,657,420 of NC_092588.1, read as the reverse complement.
TTATCTAGACTTCTGAACAACTCATATTTATAGATTTCAGGATTATCATTCACACTACAAATTACTGTTGAAGTTCATATTTAAAATAATTTCCAAAAATGCCCCAAATTAATAAAAGATGCAAAAGTTAACAACAAATCAGAAGTATCAAAGATCTAAAGAAAAAAAAAAGATAAGGAGTTCAAAAAACAGGTACTTGTATGCTGCTAACAAATACTATTAAAAAAATAAAATCACAAAATCACAATTTCTAACAGACCACTAAGTGGGATAACCTATCAATTTATCAGTTACACGTTGTAGAACATACAATGCGGAAGTATTGCAGAGATAGAATGAATATAAGTGATTTTAAATTTGCTACACTTTTCAAGACATTTGATGATGAATCTTTATGGCCCAACATTCTGTACTCAGAGAGTGGTGAGGCACTGGAACAGGTTGCCCAGAGAAGCTTTGGATGCCCTATTCCTGGAAGTGTTCAAGACCAGGTTGGATGGGGCTTTGAGCAACCTGATCTAGTGGGATGTGTCCCATGATGGGGGCAGAGTGGGTGGTGGTGGTGGAATGAAACGGTTTTTGAGGTTCCTTTGAACCCAAACCACTCTATGATTCTGTTATTCTAACATTGCACATAAGAAACCAGAAAAAGAAAGATTTGAAAGTTAATAAAGGTTCAGTATTCATCCCGTGTGTTTATTCTTCTACAGATACTGCTTTCAACAGACTCCTTTGGCCCGATGTTAAAAGAGAAGAAAATAACAGCACAAGTTGCTCCCCTGTTATTCTGAAAGTGGCTTCTCAGCTAAATTAGCCACTGAGGGGTGTTCAATTTTGCATTTCAGTTCTGACTAGAAGTATGTTTTGGACTTGAATTGTTTGATCTTCGCCACTCATTGTACTTTGATTTGCCTCATGGAACAGTTTTGGAGCATCACAACTAGATTCCTTTGGATGAAACTAAACCAGATGTGCTCTAGCAGACCATCTGATTTACTCGGACTACAGAGGCATTTGGTTTCAGAGACCAGAACAGAGCTAGTCTTCCCAACACTAGTGTCCCAAAAGACTTCCCAGAAGACTTTCCAAACGCTTCCAGTAGAGATATTGGATCCAAGTTAAACAGTCCCAGCTGTTTAACTTCATAGGTCAATTTCCATTGCACAGAACTGTTTATATAAAGTAAAATAATTTTTATGTTAATTCCCAGAGCACACTGGGAAAAGAGATACTTAAAATCATTAGGTCTCACTTTGAGTATAACAAAGCAACCACATAAATCTTTGCAGATACAGATTTTCCACTCTTTCAGAAAGTATTCATTCATTTGTGCCATACTAACTTGGACACTTGGACACTTGAGATTTGCTATCTCAACTTAGCACAGGAGTTCTTGCAAGCAACAACAGGTCACTTCAAATAACAGAAAATCAGTTCTTTTCACCCAATTTTACAGCTTATTTAAATACTTTTAGGATGTGTTTCTGCAGCTCAGTTGTTGTATTAAGTGGTGAATTTCTGTCCACATTAATTTGTTGCTTTAGTATTATTTATGGCTTGTTACTTTATGTTGGAATTTTGTAAAATCTTTAAAAATTAACACATTACTGATTTATTTTATTATTTTTAACCAAAAACACCAAAAATACCTATCCGATAGGTACAGGTATAGTCACCTATCAGTCTTTGTTACTAGAGAACCTGACAACTTTTATACCTTTTTGTAGAGACATTTTCCTGCTTCCAGAAACAACAGTCACTGCAGCTGCCTACTCTTCCTACATGTTGTGTTCTCATTTGTTCTTTTTCCCAGAATTCTAGAAATTCAAGGTAGGCTTTGCAATGTTAGAACAGGTTCTATTTCACAGAAAGAAAATACATGAAATAGTAAGATTTCACAGAACTATCATTCTTCAGAGACTTTATTCTCTCCTCTCCTTATTAAAAAAAAAAAATAGGGGATTGAATCTGAGTACTTTCTCATTGGTGTAGGACAAAGAAACAGGGCTAAAGAAAGGAGATATCTCATATAAGCAGCTGACAGGTCATTTTAGAACAAATGGAATGCCATTATATCTTAAAATCCTCCACAGTGCGTTTTTAATACATTTTGTACGTCTCTCCTAGGAAACACCTTATAATAGTAATTTGGTACTGAATAGTGAAAAGTGTTCTCTTTTCTTCTGAAAGAACACATTAGATGCACAAGTTTTAACTCACCCCCACCACTAACACCACCTCTCAAGCCCTCACATTCAGTGCAATGGAGTAAATCAGGCATTTAACATTTTCACTGTATTCTGCAAGCAGTAGCAGTTCACTGTATTATTACAGAATCATAGAATCATAAAATGGTTTGGGTTGGAAGGGACCTCAAAGATCATCTAAATCTAACCCCTCTGCCATAGGCAGAGATGCCACCCACTAGATCAGGTTGGCCAAGGCCCCATCCAGCCTAGCCTTGAACACCTCCAGAGATGAAGAGTCCACAACTTCTCTGGACAACCTGTTCCTGTTCCTTACTACCCTTACAGTTAAGAATTTCCTTCTAATGTCTACTTTAAATCTATCCTCTTTTAGTTTAAGACCATTCACCCTTCTCCTGGCTAGCTGAGTAAAGAGTCCTTCTCCATCTTTTTTATAAGTCCCCTTTAGGTACTGAAAGGCCACAATGAGGTTTCCCCGGAGCCTTCTCTTCTCCAGGCTGAACAACCCCAACTCTCTCTGCCTTTCTTCACAGGTGAGGTACTCCAGCCCCCTGATCATTTTTGTAGCCCTCCTCTGGACCCATTCTAACAGGTCCACATCCTTCTTGTGTTGGGGGCCCCAAACCTTTACACAGCACTCCATTATGCAAATATGCTCAGAATCTTGTAGGATATACCCATACTGGCCTTTTGCCTAACTGTTGTCTGATTTGCTAAGCACAGAGAAAACCTAGCTTGTGGAAACTGGGGGTTAGAATGCCTTGCTAAAAAAAAAATAAAATAGTATTAAGTGTACATTTTCCTTTCAAATACTCCTTCAAAGTTAGCATCACTCTGTTCATCAAACGACATAAAAATCGTGACTCCAAATGTAGTCACGATTAGTAGCCCTGGTCAGATACAGTACGGATTTTTGCTGTTGAGCTCTATGTAATGAAGATTTTAGATGGAAAAGTATACAGTGCAGCCGCTATGCTATTTTTAATGTTAAACATTCAGAAGAAAATAATGTAATACAAAAAAAAAAAAAAAAGCATCTAATTTCCCTGGAGACCTCAGAATAGATCCGAACATTGGACCCAGAGGCATACCTTCCACACTTTCTTCACTAACCTACTGTGAAAGTGCCTGTCAAGGAAAACTCAAAATTTTGCTATGAAAGCATTTTGACACTCCACTTAGGCAATATAAAAGACTTTTTTTCCCCAAAGTGGAGGCTCTGCTTATTCAGAGTACCGCTACCATTCCACATGATTTCCCTCTACAGTTTAGAGATTACATATTGGGAATTCTGTTTTCTTAGCTAATGCTTTATGCTGTAAAATATGTCTGTATGCTCTGAAAACCATTCCATAAGTTTTGCCGTTTGTCTGTTATCAAGAATAGGGATCATTCCATCTGGGAAATCAAACTGTAGTTTTATTTCAAAACCTCTTCTTTTGTTTTTATTTTTTTAATATGTTTACAATAAAAATGTTTAAAGTTATATATCAAAGAAAAGCTGAAGGGAAATACTTCAATCTGTCTCTCAGAAGACAAATTTTTAATGTTTAATGAGGCAGTTCAATAAAACATGTCTGTTGAGAATGCAAATCTGTATGCATGACTTTCTGCAGTTTGCTCTACTGTTAAAATCTCAAATGGATCAATATTGAAAAAGTAAAAGAAGTGAAAATAAGGTGAAGTTTAATGAACACAGGGATTCCTGCCTAACTAAACTAATTCCTAAACTAGTCCTAAAGCAGAAACAAGTAAACATAACATGTTTTAGCTTCATTCTGCATTAGAAAATAGAGATTTCACCAGAAAATGAACACTTGGAGTCCAGTGACTGACTCAAGACCTCACTGTAAAAAATATTTTGTCAGCTACCTTTCTTAGAATAAAATATCAAAAAACACAGAAAGTTAAATATGCACTTCTCATACAAAAGATAGTTATGAACACCATGAATAATGTCTTCCAGATTATCTGAAATTATGGCTACTTTATGTTACTTGGAATTATGGGAAGAAGTTCAGAAAAGTCCAGTGGTTCTATTAGTTTTCTAAGCAGGTTGCATTGGAAATACACTTCTAATGCATGACCAACACTACAAAAGTTAATATGCAATATTTCATCCATTTTTAAGCTATATAGAAATGAACAGATATGAAAGGCCTTTACAGGTTGAAATCTTTCTATTTCCTTTTACATTTAGGTAATCATGACTCTTTCATAAACCTTAAGAGAGCACAGTCATAGCTCTCAATTAGATTTTTACACGGCAGAAGAAATCATTACAGATATAAACATTGGATCTTCAGCCAGCCTTTAAGAAAGAGGTTCAATGAAGGTAGCTTTTTTTCAGCTCTTTCAGCATAGGACATCGAGCTTAATTATGATCATTCTGTGCAACTGTGAACCCTGTGATCTAATATTCGGAAGCAGTTTAACAAAACTTGACTGAACTTTCTTGTCAGTGACTTCAAAATGAAAAACCTTAAAGGTCCTACAGTTATTAGAATTAGACCAAGAAAATAATAGAGAAATGTACAACTTGTGGGAAAAATACCAGCTAAATTCTTGAGGACAGACATGAACCTGATGCTGAAACTAAGCAGTATAACAGAGATAAAAAATACCACTTGCCACTTGGGAAAAATGCTGTTACACAGAACGTAACACTGAACATAACTTTTTTCTTTAAAAGACCTTTTAAAAATTGGAAGGATTTTTTTTTTTTTAAAGCAGTGACTATTCCCAAGGAATTCATAAAATAACAAGTTGGGTTATGTATAGACTCACATAGGTAAGTGAGTCTATACATACAGTCTATACATACAGTCTATACTCACACAGGTTAAAACCCATGCTAATTACAGAACAACTGAAAATGGCATAGGAATCTATGTTTTTACATAAATAATTATTTCACAGAAATAATATATCCTATGGAAGCCCTAATAGAATTAGTCTTTCTGAGACTGCAGGTAAAAACATGCTTTCAGTATGCAACAAACACCAAAAATCAGTAAATAGAAAAGAATGATTACAAATTTGAAATTAAAATATAATGTATGCCTACAGAAGAATGCCTGTACAGCAAGATATGAAAGCTCAGTCTTATTCATACCACAAGAAAGCTTTCTGGAATGGATAGCTTAATGATTTACCTCAGGTATAACCCGTAAAATATTTCATTTATAAAACACATATTACTATACATTAATACTCTACCTTGTCATTAAAACTTCGTTGGTTTGTCTTAATCCACTCTGATTTATTACCCAAAATGCCATCCCTGACTAACTATTACAATTTTTATTTGGAAAAGGGTAATACCAATATTCAGACTACTACAGAAATATGACTAATACCTATATAAGAATGCTATCTTTTGAGAAGACAGAGAGAGAGAGAACTTCTATAAATAGAATGAACAAGTAGAAAAAAAAATATTTGCTGCTCTTTACTTTGAGGATAGCATTGATTTCCTTTCCACTGTCCTCCTATCCAGGAAATAGGAAGGAAATAATTAATGAAAATGGTTTTCTTAGCAGACAAGGATGAAGGAAACTTAAGAAAGGGGAAGACTACGTTATGCTGTTATTGGAGACAGTTGATAAAGGAAATTAATTCTACATCATGACGCTCTGTGGTGTGACAAGACACAAATGCGATAAGAGCTAATTTAGGTATTACTGAAATGAACTGCAACTCTAAAAGCAAAGTTTTGTGCCTCAGCAAATTATCAAAGACAACAGAAGAGTCTTCCTACACATCCCCGGTATTCTTACTAGCAGCTCTATCCCACTTCCTGTGAAGGTAATAGTGCGGAAATAACTCTGGTGTTATGACATTATCCACACAAATGCTGCCCTTCTGTCCTTTCATAGATTTCTCTTGGAAATGGTATTTGCAATACTACATTCAGATTGTTAAAAAAGGAAATTCTACATTAAAAACATATCCTGCAATGTGCACCAGCATCACTGTGTAGCTACAAATGGAGACCTACATGTTTATTGCTCTGGGAAGCAGGAGATGAGATCAAGGAAGTCAGAATTAGAGAGGAAGCTATGGTTTCAGAGCACATTGACCAAGTAGCTGACACAAGAAATTTAAGAGAATGAAAACATGTTTAGTCAATAACCTGAAAATATTTAATAGCTAGATACTGACCAAACAAGATTGTTAATAAATATCGTTCTTCTGATAAAGACTCAAAAGAGATTAGTAAACATATTAATGAGGGAGGAGGGGGAAATAACAATTACAAGCAAAGACAAGGTGGCAATTCCCAGTTTGGAGCAGACAGAAAAAGGTAACTTCTATAAATTTAATGAACAAATAAAATGTATTAGCTACTCTTGACTTTGAGAATAACATTGATTTTCTTTCCAATTTCTTTCCTCCTATTCAGGAAATAAAAGTCTTCCACAAACAGTGAAGGAAATAATTAATTAAAATGATCTTTTTTAAAGACTAAGGAAACTTAAGAAAGGGGAAAACAGAACGTAACAGACTGCTGAAAGAAGAAAATTCATAAAAGGGAAGTTGAAAGCTACTATGGGAACTATGGGAGCTACTATGAAAGAAGAAAAGGGAAGGAAATAAAAGGAGAGCAAATAAAGCTGTTTCTCCTTTCATGCATTCTTCTTGTAAGAGGGACTGTAGGAAGAAAAAGCTTAGAATTATTCCTGGCTGGAAAGAGACATCTGGAACAGCGCACACTGTGGGAGAACTCAGGAAGAGAGGAGATGACTGGACAGGGAGAAAGGTGCTACAAGTAACTATGAAGAATGAAGTATTAGACTAAGAAAATTATGATGCAGAGAGAGAGATTTTTTGGAACATCATATATAGAGGGCATTTTATTAAGAAAATCAAAGAATTGCTCCCACATTTCAGGGAAGTGGCAGTGACAGAAAGAATAAAGAAGCAGTAATAAAATCAGGAAGAAAGAGAAGGGAAATTTTTAACATTCTTTTAATACATGATATTTAGTGAACTTGAGTCCATTCAATACACACTGATTTTGCATGTTATATAGAAAAGAATATTTTCTCTAATTTATTTTATCTCTGTCTGAAATTTAATGCCACTTAGGTCAACAAAGAATCCACTAATATAAAACCCAGTCTATTTCCAAACCGTCACAACTCTGAACTCCATGGTTTAGGAATAAAATTTAATATCTTTTGGTCTTTCCAGGACTGGAATGTTTATTACACATTTGCAAATATTTCATATGCCAAAGTTCACTTGTATATGCAAGAAAAGAACTGTAGATGAGGAATTTACTAGTTTTACTACGCATACGTGTAATGTATATTGTGATTTTGACCTGTTTAGTTTCTCCACACTAATTAGCTCTTTGTATACTGTGAAACTGGGCTGCTTTCATACACAGATTAAAATCCCCTCATTACATAGCCACATATGTCTGAGCTCAGCATAAGTATGTCAGGTGGTACCAGAGAAGATCAATCAAATGCAAATTCCCAATTTAAATTAATTTCACTTATACGCACTTGGAAAGTTACACAAGGTACTCTCTCAACCAAAACAAAATTAAAAAAGTATTGCATATGAATCTCAAGTCTGGAACAAAACACTTCTCATATTTTCAGATCTACTCATATGAGCCATCATTGCCATTCAGAGATCAAATGATTGTGAACCATTAAGATTCAGTTGACAATAGTCATTCATTTTCAAATATATGACCAATATTGTTATAAGAGTTGAGTAACTACATGTATTTTGATATTTTTCTTTTTTGACTTTATAATTTTACTCTGCAGAAGTTTATAGCCTCTTACATGCTTATTCAACAAACAGCAAGGAAAGAAGAGCAAATCATCTATTATATATATATATACATGTATATTCAGTTATGACATTTAGACACATTTTGGACTTAGAGCTAGTTTCTTATAAGGAAAGTGTAGACATTGGGGAGTGGGGATGTTCATGAGGTAACTATCTGTACTGTCCATTCATTAATAAATGCAGTATACTGTCTTTTTTCAGTACACTACATTTATTTATTTTTTTCACAAAGCCCAGGCATAACATTTAAGCTTTCTTTTGAAGTATGTAGAACAAAAGTCATATTTGCACCTGTCTATCCTAAATTAGTTATATATGTTTGATATTGATAGCAAAGTTATAAACTAATTTCAACAGCAGAGAAGCAAGAAATAAAGAAAACTGATGGTATAATACAGCTCCTCAAAGACTATCTGAACTACACTTCTAACTGGGAAAAAAAACAAAGATCAGTACTTACTTTGCATTTCAGTTCATTTTATAGCATCTTAACAGATGTAAAGAAACATGAGATCATTATCTAGAATAATGTAGAAAGCTACTGTTCCTTTGTATTTGGTTAATTTTGTAGACATAAGAGTGTAGTTGAATGAGGATATATATCTTGATTCTAGAATGAAAATTACAGTTTGTCTAGGAGTTCTGTGGAACATCTCTTAAACCACATGAGAATTAAGAGTGACCCTCCTCTACAGTAAACATATATGTGTGTACTATTTTCTTCATATGAAAGTTCCCTAGTAACATACAAGGTTGCATTTGATGTCTTCTTATCATCTGTTCTTAAATGTAATATTCTTTTACATACAGTCAATAATACAACAAAGTGGTACAACTTTGTGAAACATCATGTGGCATTTTCTCTTGTTAAAATATTGCTGAATAGAACGATTTTCCTTACCCATTTCAGACATCTCTGGCACAGTAACAATGTATGGTCCATCTGTAAATTTTGGTGCATTGTCGTTGATATCCTGTACTTTGATAATAAATTCAGATTCAGGCTCGAGTGGCTTGTTTGTCCGTCTATCAATAGCTTGGGCATGAAGCACATAGTGTGTCTTCTGCTCTCGATCTAGGCTTTTGGTTGAATGAATATCTCCTGTCGTGTCATCAATAATAAATATAGTTCCCGCTCCTTCTCCAGTAAGAATGTATTTGACTGATCCATCGCCTTTGTCGGAATTGGAGTGCAGCTGTAGAATATATACACATAAAATTATATAAAATGACTTATCACATTACATAGAAGGTTATTGCACAAAAAATACAAAAATTATAATATTACTGTTAACATTAATCTGCCTAGTTTGTAACCTTCTCAACTCTTCCTGTAATTTCTCATGCACTATTAATGTAAAGACAATCATTTTGCTCAGGGTCACGTCTGCCTCAGCATAACTCAGTTTTTAGTTCAAATTCCTATATCCATTCTATAAAACTTCCCTGAATCAAACATATTTTGGCAAACTGAATGTTTTTTGTTTTTTTGTGTTTTTTTTTTGGTTTGCTTTTAGTTCTTCAAGTTGATATCTTACAGCACTCATTGCTAGATACTTGGCCTTGAGCACTAAGCCTAAAGCAGTCACTCTGAGGATTAAGTTTGCTCCAATGATTGTAACTCAGTCCAGTCACCTCTGTTATCTTCTGTGGCCCCAAGGACAGCATCACTTACTACAAACAGAAACTGTATAATGGGGCACAGACTGTCGTTACAGGATTTCTTCACCACTCTACAAAACACAGCCATTTCTTCTCTACCCCTCTCTCTCTCTCTTTTTTTTTCTCTCTCTCTTTTTTTTTTTTTTAATCACAAAGTCTCCTAATTTCCTTACAATTTAAATTATTTATAATCAAATAATGAACTTTGATTAATATTTCTGCCATTTTCATTGTTCCTAATATATACTTTGTGCTACAAAATATATGTAACATTTGACTAGAAATGTTGTGAGTAGAACAAAGCTTAAAATTTCTTGGGGGAAAAAAAAAAAAAAAAAAAGGAAAAGTCCTTAAGTACCCTAGTGTATTAACAGATTATACAAAATAGCCATCCATCTCAGTGCTCTAACTTGACTCTAATAAACTACCCACTTAGATTTAAAATGAATACATGTACTCTGAGAGGGAAGGATGATTTTTTTTTTTTTCCTAGACCGTGAAGCTTTGTGCTTGTATTTAAAACTGCTTTGAGAACAGAATGCACTTATTGAGGTACACAATAAGAACAAAGTGATAGTGTGCAGCTAGTTATACAGTGATGTGAAGTAAGAAGGGAAACTTTTTAATTCAATCTTATTCTTATCCGCTTGTCCTGACTATCTCCAAATATCTTCAATTATTGGCATTACTAAGTTTCTGTACTGAATCGGACTAAAGCCCAGATTGTCAATTATTATTTTTAAGCAATGGAACACAAGGTGTCAGCTTTCAGATTCCTTTCCATTTAGCATTGGGTAGAGAAAAAATAAGACTTTTGAACGTTTAAACTATATTTTTTCTTTTCTTTTCTTTTCTTTTCTTTTCTTTTCTTTTCTTTTCTTTTCTTTTCTTTTCTTTTCTTTTCTTTTTTCTTTTCTTTTCTTTTCTTTTCTTTTCTTTTCTTTTCTTTTCTTTTCTTTTCTTTTCTTTTCTTTTCTTTTCTTATTTTCCTTTCCTTTCCTTTCCTTTCCTTTCCTTTCCTTTCCTTTCCTTTCCTTTCCTTTCCTTTCCTTTCCTTTCCTTTCCTTTCCTTTCCTTTCCTTTCCTTTCCTTTCCTTTCCTTTCCTTTCCTTTCCTTTCCTTTCCTTTCCTTTCCTTTCCTTTCCTTTCCTTTCCTTTCCTTTCCTTTCCTTTCCTTTCCTTTCCTTTCCTTTCCTTTCCTTTCCTTTCCTACTTAATCCATAAAATACAGAGGTGCTGCTATTTTCCCATTCTTTCCTTGCATCTTTCTTATCAGGTCTTTGTCTTGAATTTTAAATGATTTTTTTTTTATTTTTTTTTTTAAGGGAATAAGCATACAGGACTTTGATGACATTTTTCATCCTGTCTGTATTAAATCTATGGAAATATGGTGACACAATTTATATCTTGTCCTATAGGGGGTTCAGCAGGGTGGGTCTGAGGGGTAAGTGTAATAAAATTAAAATAATCAGCTGATATAAGCCTCAGCCTAACTTGCTGATGCACATTATATTGAGATGAGCTACAAGAAGATCTGACTGAATAACCAACACAAAACACCACTGTAGACTTATCTTTTATTTCTTAAAAAAATAAATAATAATAATAATAAAAATATTTTTAAAAAAGAAAGAAACAAGCACAGGAAGGGTCTGTTTCTTTGGCTTTGTCTTTAGAGGACAGCAGTAACCTTACACATTGCCTTCTGAGTAGTGATGGGCAAAATTCTGGTTACATCTCTTATTAACTTCAGAGAACTACTGTATTCTGTTGACAAAGAAATAATGTACAGTAAAATGCCAGGGATTCAAAATTCCTAGAAAACCAAAATGTTCTCTGAAGAGATTTATTCCTAAAAACAGGAATAGTAGATATCGTGGCATTTAAATCCAAATCCATTGTTATTCTATTTTTTCAGGTAATCAGAATGTTTTATGAATCAATTAAGAAAATGGTTACATAAATAACTAAGAAATTGATGGGCTAAGGAGCTGTTGCAGAATTTAATCAAGCTTTCTTCAAAAATCTGGAGTATTTTTATATCCAAAGAAGATGTACCATTCAGCAGAATACCATGCAGCAGAAACACATATTCACTGTGGTAGCATGAAATGCATGGAAGATTTGAAAAATTAACAATATCAGGTGTTTCTTGTTGTGCAAAAACAAGTATTTCACTTGTAATCTGTGAAGAAAATGCAGCTAAATTTTGAGTCCAAGGACTTTTATGTCTAACAAAGGTAAGAAACACAAAAGATGTTCAGCTGATTGTGTGGCCAAATTATATACTATTCCTGCTAAATATCATGTTACCCAACAAATGTCATTTGAAAAATGAAGGCAGGAATGTAATTAGAAGAAAATTATATGTATATTAACAAAAGCTTGCAATGAGGTCTTTCACATTGCAGTTGTAAGGCAACAACTGAAAACAAGAGAGACTTAAAAGAATTGTCTCCTCCCCTATTTCCTGATTATTTTGTATATTATTTGAAATATAACACTTTGATTTATGCCTTTTAATTTCTAATGCTAAATCTAAAAATCACATAGGAGGACTCTACACAGTATTTCTACTGCATAACAAAAGGGCCTTTCATTTGTCAGTTGCTTTGTATTTCATTTTTTTTTTCTGTAAGACTAAATAACTGTCTTCTTTTATACTTGTGTCTCAGTACAAATTGGTCCAGGTAGAAAAATATCAAGGCTTCTCTCAAACATTTATTTGAAACATGCGTTGTGCTGAAGAAAGCCCCTGGGAGTCCCCGGTTAAAACAATGCCTACCAAATTAATGAGAGATTCATTTCCCTGTACCTGGAGCACTTCTTTCTTTTCCCTCTGTGCCTGAAATCATCTCCACAAAAGGTGGTTTATTCCACAAAAGCATTTCTAGTTGCAGTAAATGTGATTCACTGACTAGGGTACAAAAACATGGTTTGGGAGGCTGCACTTCTACAGCTACATGTATGTCTATGCTGTTTTATGAAAGACAGCAAGGGAGCAAACTCCTACGGACTCTTTTTATTCAGGACTTCATTAGACCCCTATCAGACACATTCGACAGAGAGGGGGATGCCGCTAAGCAATGCAGACTTGAGCCAACCTATCACCAGCCCTGTACCATGTTCATCAGTGAACTTGAGTGATCTCGGGGAAGTCATCTTAACACAGATTCCCTAGAAAGTATGTGGGCATTCAATTTCAGTGAGATGCCACCACCTCTGCCAATGACTACAGCAGGTGCATGTACACAGGATGAGACACTAATGTGCCATAGTAATGCAAATAAATAGCATAGCTAAACACAAAATCTGGTGGTGGTTTTCCCCTGCTGTGACAGTCAGAGCCAGAAAGCTGCAACATCGCAGGAGTCTCATAATTTAGAAAGAAATACAAACACATTTCAAACCGAAACATGATAACTCATAATGTTGAGAGGAATAATGAATATCATTGGAAAGAAATACAAGAAAAAGATGCCAAACAATTACAACATAGCTCTATGATGATTATATATTGACCTGTGACTTAGTATCACAGGTCAATATATAATACTAAAATGCTGCTACTGAAAAAAAATGTATTTTTTTTCCGTCTGAAGTTGTTCCAAGTTGCTTCCCAAAGCAATCTCACCTCAGAACCCAAACCTTACTTTAAAAGGATCTTGCAGACCAGCAATTTGTCCAGTTAACCAGTAGAGTCTAATAAAGCTTGGACCCACTGCCAGCCCTTCCTGTCCCTGCCCAGACCCAGGCTCCATGGTGACCCCAGGGCCACCAGCCCCTGCCCCATTGAGGCCACAGCAGGGCCTGGCTCCAGCTCCTCACAGCCCTGCCTGGCCCCTGCCCATGGATCAGCCCAACCTTGGCCCAGCCTAACCCCATAGAGATGCCAAGTGCCTGTGGTGCCCTGCTCCTGGTGGGGTGCTGGGACGGGCCCTGCCTGCCAGGCCCTGCCTGGCCCACTTGGGGACACCCCAAGCTCCTGGCCCTGGGGAGCTGCCCCTCTCTGCTGCTCTGAAAACATCATCTCTAATCCCAAAGCTTCCAGTCTGTGCTGGCTCCAGAAGTCCTTGTGGAAATATAATTTCTATCCTAAACAGAGTACTGGCTTCTGAAAACATTACTTATTACTGTTTATTATGTTACACTCTTAATGACAACATCTACAATAAATACTCTGCCCACAACCAGAAGAAGTCAGAAAGTAATTAATTTTCATCCCCTATTTGGGGTGCTTTATTCCTGTATTTATTTCTCTGAAATTTTACCTATTTAGGAAAAGAAGAAACTGAAAATACTAGCTGAAGAGCATATCTGGAATGTCACCTTTATCAACCCATTGAGCTCCACTTCTTGACATATTTAATAACAGGTTGTCTTCAGGATGATTTATGATGGTTCCTCAATCTTTAAGTAGCCTATATCAGCAGTGTGTGACTGATTTAGCAGAAGAGCAACCAAGGTGTCCTTGTTTTCCTAAGACTTAAACATTTTTCTTCCATCAGTCCAATTAAATTCTTAACTTTCTTTTACTTTGCCTGCACAAACTGCAGAAAGGCTACATTTTTCAAAGACATCATTTGAAGAGGTATAACAAACTTTTCAGCTAAAATTGTTTTGTTTTGTTTTGTTTTTTAATTAAATTAATTATATTAAATTAAAGTTTCAGATGTAGTCTTAAGTATTTGTCAGAAGTCAAATGAACACAAATAAAAACGAACTAGTAGACAATATAGAAGTATGGACCAATGGGAAAGAAACACAAAGATGAGTGCCATGAAAAATAACCTAACTAATTCAAAAACTGAGAAGCATGGAAGAAACGTTCCTTCTTCTCATGGGATGTGGTATGCTAACAACTCCCAGCCATCATCAAGCTGCTCTGCACTGAGGAAACAAGTGGCAACCAGAAACAAAGTATGACCAGAATGAGAATGAAACTTGGCTGGGAGGGGCAGTAAAGTAGAAGAGCCTATTTTTTAGTGATAAAACAGCTTCCTTCTTTTTGCTTTAATTGAACAATTAGAATTCTTGGTGTCTTCTGTGGGTGGCACTTTAAGTGGACTAATAATGAATTTTGCCAAATTTTATTGGACTACCAAAAAAATCTTGGATATGAACATAAAATTTGTGCTGCCCTGTTTAAAAAATAAAAAATAAAAATGAAGAGATTGCCAAACACATGCTAAGTTTAAATCTGATTTGAAAAATCAAGAAGTGTTGTACTAATCTAATTAATTTAATGAGGGTAGAAGTGGCTACGAATATATAGACAGATCATTTTGATGTAACTGCAAAGAATTAACTTAAAACTTATTGTTGGCAAATAATAAACAACAAAAATAATATGCACATAATTCCAAAGTCAAAACCAGAGTTCTGATAATGCCACTGACTGATCATATGGTACCTTAACAAAAAGACTGAGTCGCTTTGCCAGAGATGCCTAGATGTTTGCAAACAGGAATGTAATGAGGAAACTTGGAAATGCTCAGTTTAATTTTATACTCCAGAGGAGAGCATGCTCCACCAGTTACAGGTTCCTGTGTCTCCTCTTCCCTGCTCAGTTTCCAACCACCTCTCCTAAACCCAGACCCATGCTATTTCCCAAATCAGCCAGTCTCACTATTCAGGTTGCATATAACCAAGCCTTTATCCCTCTACCATCCACACTTAAATTCTTCTTGTAACAGTCTATTTGCAAGCTTTCTAACTGGACAGTCCTGAATTGTTGCATAACAATTTGCATTTTTCCCATGCTCTCATTTCTCTCTCTCTCTCTTTTATTTAATTATTTATTTATTTTTTGCTTCTTAGCCTATTTCTATCACTTCTTCTCCATTTCTTGGCTATCTAAAATAGTTTTCAAATTTGTGTTTCTTTGCTCAAATAGTCTGTAACCTTCCCACTCTGAGTTAACTTCAGGCACCTTAAGCCTTTTGCAAAGAGACTCTGAAAGGTTAGTACATACAACTTAAGAGTACAAAGCAATTATTCAGTGGCTAAAATCCAAAAGATATGTATGATTTAACAAACTACTAGACTTGGTGTTAGTACACTCCACCTCAACAAAACACACAAAGCAGCAGGTATCACTCAGAAGAAGGTTACATAGCTGGGACATATTACAGCTTGGCTGTGGATTACAAGTATCTGAACGGAGGACAGAGGGAGAAGATGATAATTGCCATTCCTTCTCCTCAAGTTGCCAGTTCTCTCTTTTGCACCAGGATGCAAACACACTCTATGTCACTTGTCTGTGTTTCATGAGTATTGCTTTTGAATCAGGAAATTCATTTAATTAAATATCCTATGTTCATTCTGTACTTCTCAAACTTACTGTAAAATTTTAATTGGAAGCAGGCAAAAAAAAACAATTGGCCTTCTCCCTAACATTCTCCTTTACACTAACTCAACTTTATAAAAATATGGAAAAAATTATGTAGAATAATAAGAAAAGGAATGGCTACCCTCGCAGTTAATTTTGCTAATAACATCTTTTCTTTACAAGGCCCTTCTTTAGTAAGGGAGTGCAGTCCTTTCAATGAGTCAGAATCTAGCGGGATGCAGATTTTTTTTTCCTTCCTCATTCCCTTGTGTTAAGAACTGTTGTAGAATCCCCTACCATTCTGACTAAGCATTTATGGCTTCATTTTACCAGGGAAGCAAAGACTTAAAAAGCTACGATGGACATCAAAGTACCTGCACAATTAGTGTGGGTGCATTGGAGGGAAAGTAATTCAGCTGCCTGAAAACAGCTTAGAGACGAAGTCTCTATTTTGAATCAAAGAAAAAGGCAGGAGATGAATTTAGCTATTCTGTGACACTTTAGAATAATGGAAATACATTGGCTTTATTTCCATAGAAATAAATATCAAGATTTTGTATCATCAATAGGCATGTATCTTCTTAATTCCTGTTTGCCACCATCAAACAGATCTCTTGGTCAGAATCTGCTCTCACTTTTTGACGTTTCCTTACATACATTTAACCTTGATCAGAATCCTTTGCCTCTTATTTACTGCCAAACAAGAACTTTCCCCCCACTCCCTTCCTGTTTTTCTTTTTTCAAAGGACAAGTTGGTTTGGGGGATCAATCTCCCCCGCCTTTGTTTTTGGATACAAAATGTGTCCCCTTTCCTTACAAATATACAGGATAGTTTATCATAACAGAACTTCAACTGAATAAACAATTTACTCATCTGTTTAAATATATGCAGTTTTCACCATCATTAAAAATATAGATTTGTGGATTGTTATATGCCTCAAATATACTTTATTCCACAAGCCAGGTATATATTCAATTTAGCAAAAAATAACATTTAAATATAACACTGTCCCTACTTTGAATAAATTAATAATTACATTAGAAAAAGAAAACATTTCATAACACCAAGTTTGATAGTATAATATTGAGGCTAATTTCTATTTTTTTTAACATCCATTTGGAATAAAGTGGCAAGTAAAGTACAATGAGCAGCACTGCTGTTCAATTCCTAAGGGTTTAAATATTGATGTAAACAGGCTAATATTACTTAAGTCAAATTGGTTTTGCAACACTGAAATGCATCTGTAGTAATTAAGTTCTACATACTTGCATGTTTCTGTCTTTACTGAGCAGAAACAAATGCTATGAAATACAAATCTGTAATGGAGACTAGGAAGTGAACTGGAACTAACATCAGATGACCAGAAAGAAAACATCAGAATCAGAGTATTTCAAAGCAGTTACAGCATTTGCAACAAAACAAGGACAGCACCACTAAAATACGTTGTACTTCATAAATCAGTTAATTTAATCCATTAAATGTTTGATAGTTTTGTTTGTTTGTCTGGTTTTCCTGTTCAAACTATTATGGATTTTGAATGAATTACTGTTTTCTCTTTTGTGAACAGCATATTCTTTCAAGGAGAGCACTGGAACTTCCTCTTCTCAAATCTGTTGTCATTGCCAATCAGTTTAAACAGATAACAAGAGGGTCCTGGCACAACACTACCAGAGGGAAGTCTGCCGATGCTTGCCCAACCCAGAGGAATGACAAAATTATTCATAAAAAACACAAGTTATGAGCTTTTAACAAAGGACGGGATAATACACTGAAAAAATGTATGCATGTTACTTTACTTCTGTTATGCAAAACTACTTAATGCTTCACTAAAAATATTAAAATGCAGAGGTATATAAGGAATTGATGTTACAACACTAAAACACTGAATACTAAACACTTCAATCTTCTAATAAGAAGAGCAATCATGTTGACTTCCTTTGATGTTTATGTAGACACAACATGTAATTTAAAAGGAACGATACAATAACATAGCAGTAGTAAAATCTGCATATAAAATTGTTCTGATTGGTGTATACTGCAAAACCAGAATTTTGCTGATGCTACTAAAATTTTCATTGAGCCTCTGTGGTAAAAACATCCTCAGATTTGCCACAGACTTGCTTCCTCTGGTCTGAGCTATAAAATATGTTTTAATGAAATATACTGCTCTGGGCAATGTCACACCTTTTGATGGAATTCTCAGAGGGAATCATTAGCCCAGGAGATAACTGTATTATCCAATAGCAGTGTCCACGAATTGAGAAGAAGCTATTCCACACCCCTGTCAAACAGAGGAAGAAAATAGAGAATTGCAATTGCCCCCACCTGCTGAATGGGTTTTCTGAGATAGAAAAAAATAATTGGATTGCAATCATCCAGGAAAAATGCAACTGAAAGAGTATTAACTTCACAGTACAACACTATAGCGTACAAACATCTGTTTTTGCAAGATGTGCTTATCTGAAGTCTGCTCCTTTGCTGCTGCTCATTTTGGGGGGAGTGGGGAGGTAAGAGCTGAGTAATGGCAGAAGTATGCAGGTGCATAAGCACTCACATCTGAAATAACAGCGGGTGTACCGAAGCTGACACAAGTGGTCATTAGCTTCTATTTTCTCTCTGTGCCAAAGGAGAACTCAAGTGAATTACAAGAAAAATAGACAACACAATAAGCATTTATGTATAGAACTGTTGTTTTGTATATGTTGTTTTATATACACTATATATCTTAGGAAAAATAGAATCTGAAATTGTACTTTCATGTACTGTGTGTCTAAATCAGTGTATATAAAAAATAATTCAATTATGCTGAAGTTTTCACCTGAACTCTCGTCACAGCAGTAAGCTTTTATTTCAGATGTCTTTAACTTGGGTGAATGATATGATAGACATATAAATTATTTTTTTATTTTTCTACTTTCTTTTTTCAAGAAAGTAGACTTTACACAGCGTATTTGTTTCATAGATTTTAAAGAGCTAGGTGAGCATCCTGTTTGCAGAACATGCTAACCAAAGTCTTCTAAAAGTATGTTATAATTATGCAAATATACTTGCTTGCAGGTCCCCGGGGCTAAATGACAACAGCTTATTGAACTACTACTCTAAATTATGTCTGAAATTGAGGTGGTCTTTTTGGGTCCTATCCAAAGAAAAATATTATTTCTAAACAGAAATCAAAACAAGACTCTTTATTCCCCAGTACTGCTCTAAGGCCAGGAGAATTGCTTCAAAGTGGAGATGTACTGCATTTATCTCATGGGACATGTGTTGGCAGCAGCACACAGGCACAATGGCCACTAGATATTAGTGTAAGATAAGTGGTTGTCTCTGCCACAATATATTGCCTTTACTTCTGACTAGACAATAGCCCCTTAGCTGCAGTGCTTTTAATTTTTAGATCTTGAAGTCTTATTAAAAGGCAAGTATCATTATCTCTGCTTCAGAGATGAATAATCTAAGGTTCTCACACTTGAACTTCCAAATTTACCCAGAAAGAATAAAAAGTAATAAACAAATAACTTGAGATGGGCGATGAGACACAGAATCACAGAACCATCACAGAATCATCTAGGTTGGAAGAGACCTCCAAGATCATCTAGTCTAACCTCTGACCTAACACTAACAAGTCTTCCACTAAATCATATCACTAAGCTCTACATCTAAATGTCTTTTAAAGACCTCCATGGTTGTTGACTCAAGAGCAGCCCCACAGAGAGGGATCTGGGGGTTGTGATTGACAGCAAGTTGAATATGAGCCAGCAGTGTGCCCTGGCAGCCAGGAGGGCCAACTGTATCCTGGGGTACATTAAGCACGGCATTGCTAATCGGTCAAGGGAGGTGATTGTCCCACTCTACTCTGTGCTGGTGTGGCCTCACCTTGAGTACTGTGTGCAGTTCTGAGCACTACAGTACAAAAAGGATGTGAAGCTACTGGAGAATGTCCAGAGATGGGCTACAAAGATGGTGAAGGGCCTAGAGGGGAAGACATATGAGGAGTGGCTGAGGTCACTTGGCCTGTTCAGCCTGGAAAAGAGGAGGCCGAGGGGAGACCTCATCATGGCCTACAGCTTCCTCACGAAGGGGAGTGGAAGGGCAGGTGTTGATCTATTCTCTTTAGTGACCAGCAATAGGACCTGAGGGAAAGGTGTCATGCTGCAACAGGGGAGGTTCAGCCTGGATATCAGGAAGAGGCTCTTCACTGGGAGGGTGGTTGTGCACTGGAGCAGGCTCCCCAGGGAGGTAGTCACTGCTCCAAGACTGTCAGAGTTTAAGAAGCGTTTGGACTGTGTTCTTAGTCATATGGTATGAATTTTTGGGTAGACCTTTGTGGAGACAGGAGCTGGACTCGTTACTTGTGGGTCCCTTCCAACTCAGGATATTCTGTGGTTCTGTGAGATACAAAAAGTCCCAAACAAACTCCTGTTTACCCAGTAGTGATACCATTGGCAATTCTGAACTCTAATTCTCAGAGAAAGCAGAAGGGATGCATTCATAAAGCTATAAAAATATTCCTGGAGGACTAGAGAATTTCAAGACATTTAGAAACTTTTCTTTTCCATACCATCAAAAAAGCCCCACCAATACAAAAGAAATGTCAATTAAGCTATGAGAGATGAAAGTCAGACTTTAAATGAATCCTTTACTGTTGCATTCAACCAAGTAATTCTCAAGATCTAGGCCAGATTTCTGCTGGGTTTCTTTGTATAGTAGCTAAAAGTCACACTTCAGTGGGTATGAACAAGTAATTAATTCCTGGATCAATGCTATATTACTTCATAGCATTCTGTTCTGGCAATACAGAGACTCTGTTCCCTTGGATGTCATATGTCACAAAGCAGTGCAGAAAACAATTTAATGCACTCCAGACAAATTTATAAAATAACTTCACTTTTCAGTATCTCCTTGGTCCCTGTCATCAAGAACTCATTTTGCAATCAATAAATAATTGTGGTAATAACTTAGATTCCTAGATCCATGTAGAAGGCCATTTGACTAGATTTGAATGAATACAAAGGCCTTGATTCACTGTCACCAAAAGAAGTCCTGGCTATATTACATCACTATTGGGATAAGAATGTTTTGTTTCATCTTGTTGTTCCTAAATTACAACAAGGAGGTATTATTACACAGTCAACAATTAATTAAACATGAACAGTGCAAAGCATAGTCTTAGAGCAGGTGCCAAAATCGTAACTGGCATTATCTGGAGAATTAAGCCCATTTTCATAGGCCAGAGTGTTTGCTTAGGACATTGAAAAGGTCAAGGTTAGAAAAAAAAATTAAATGCACATTTTCTTTGAAAACACCACAAGATGCTAGAGTTTAGGATTTAGAACTTCACTGAGGCAACGAAAATCTACTCTTTACTGAAAAATATTGCACATTTGAAACTGTAACATAAAAATGCAGTTTCTGTTTCCACACACTGTTTCTGCAGACTTTCTACAGATACTATTGACCTTCATTTCTGGTGCTTTCTTAGGCTTCTGTCATTGCAGTAGGTTTCTTTTTATTTTTATATGCAAATAGAGAGAATCAAACTGCTTTTTCTTTCCACCTGCAGTATAGAAGTAAAAAAGGAAACATATCTATTGTAAAAGGGTCTTCCAAAAAGAAAATAAATATATGCCCTTAGTGAACAGGAATGCCAACCTAAGAATTATTTCAGATTTTTTTGAGATGAGAAAGAACTATTAATTATCAAAAACACTGATTAACTAATTTCATATTACGTGCCATCTTCTGTATATAGCTCCTCCTGACATTAATGGGATAGATGGAAATAGCTTACTGCAGCAGGAAGCTCTGAGTGTTAAGCACACTAAAACTATTATGGCAAGTACGATTGATTTGTTTGTTTGCTTCTTTATATGACAGTGGTACAGCAAACACCTCACTCTATGAATGATCTTAAGACAGCATATTCACTTTTGAACACAGGAAAAACAACTGCAGTGTCCCCATGTGATACTCTAAATTTCTTGTTAATCCTTTGCTGTTCCTAAATAATACTGTGAAGATAAAAATAAATGTGTGATTTTCTGATGTAATATTTGTGTGTTATGTGAACTTTAACTAGAGAAAAAATTGTGTCAGCAGCTCGATTATTTGCTCAATTACAGAATTTGATTAGGTAAAGAATATTATGTGGAAAAGTTCAAGGAGAGATAATTAATTTACCAGCTTCCTTTTATCCCATCCTTCCAAATATCTTTCACACAATTTTGGTTTTGATGTCTTTGAAGCTAATTTGCTGAGACATTTGTAAGACTGCGGAAAGAAAATGGGTTAGCTACTGTCCAATGGCTTCTATTTCAGGTGAAAAAAAGCTGTTTCATTCTCAAAAAAACCTGAAAGGACTACTACTTATTATCAAGAACTGCAGAAATCATTATTTCAAAGGATTTCATCACCATATTTTTGTGAGCTTCTTATCAACTCATGTCAAAGCATTTTTCCAGGTAAAACAAAAGCATTTATTTACTAGTTTTATTTTCTCATTTTATTTGCTAAGGGTTCTTCATTATATACTTTTTAAATTTTAAAATGTGGTATGACTATGCTATCAGAATATTGATTTATTGAAGTATTGATTCACTGCTTCTGCAGTATTTAATACTTAAAGATATATTTTGGTTCTGAATCTGAAATTCCATTTTCTCTCTTTTCGGTAAGCTTGTATTCTAATCTGATGAAATTCAGGTTTGTAAAAAAAAGAAAATATTTTCTATAGCATGTCCATCGCAAGTTTCACAAGTGATCGCTCCTTTACATTTCTCATAGAAGACAATACATTTTTTTTCCTATCTCAGCATTTTTTTATTTTTTTTTCCATCACTTTTCTGCTTCCTATAATGTAATACTCTTGCTTTTTGCTGGAAGCCCTGTATCATAATGATAAGGAAATGTTACCACAAATTTCCTTAAAAGGTCACTAGTGCCACAAAATCTGTTGATAATAGAGAATGCCAACTAAACTACTTTTGACATCTTTGTTGGATAACTCAGAGGAATATCAGTGTTGACTACAGAAGTTTAACACTAGCCCTTTCATTAGCCCTTTCATTACATGAAAGTCATGTAATGAATGCAATGAAAGTGATGAAGCCGTCACAACTGTTGCAGTGATGACTATGCTTTTACATGTACAAGCAGAAAACTGAGAACATACCAATCCCAGTGAACAGGAATATAAAAAACTGTCCTTACCCATGATTTCTATGAAGTGTGGCAAAAGCTTTCTAGATCTCAAACTGATGTAAATTGGGGAATTCCAATAACATTTCCTGCATATTTACAGACTTCATATAAACATTACCAAGGGGAAGTAAAGTTTCTGAGTTCAAGGTTTTTTAATGAGGTCAGGTTTTTGTTTCCACAGGGTAATGTGTTACTGGTTCTGTGCTCTTCCTAGAGTCATCATGACCTCCTTCTTCCCATAAACATCTGTTCTGCCACCACTGTAAGACTTTCATTGTAACACAGAATAAAAAAGTCGTTATTTAGGCTTGGTCCAATACAACTTCTGGACAAGTAAAACACAAGTTCTGAAAATGTTTACAAGCCAACTTGATATCATACTTTATGACTTACTGGCATTATGGCCTAAGAGCATTTGCAGTTTGTAACCTGTAAACATTGGCTACTTTTTACACCTGACAATGTCATTACAAGTCCTGCATGCTCTTTTCAGTACAGCACAGAGCATTTTCTTCCTTTCACAGACAACAGCCATACTTCATTGTGACTGACAATGAAGATTCTAATAATGAGGAAATGATGATAGACTTTTGCAATAACAACCAGAAAGAAAAAGCATTCCAAATTTCCAGAAACCCTTATCTAGATTCCAAATGTGCTTAATCATTCCTGTGTTGAATACATGATATGGCTGTTTCTAAAATCAGCTGTGGTCTTTTTGTGTATATAAGGACATGCAATAATAATCTACATACACAATTCAGATATCCATAGATGAAATTGTGATGTAAAATATGTATATCCAACATTTGAAGTTCTAATATTTCTTAGTAACTATCTTATATTAAAGCTCCTCCATGCATTCAAAAGGTGTGCTGAAGAATTTCTTATGTGAATATATGGACCTTTAACAGTTCAATAAAAACCTCTCCTCAAAGTTCTACACTTCTTATTGCGAATATCTGTTCTTTGCTGTCCAATGTAAAGGCACACATATTTGATATTTGAACTTTTTTTTTCTTTTTCTTTTTTTTTTCTGCAAGACAGATGTATCCTGATCACGGAAGTATCTTGACTTTAGCAGTAGAGACAGTGAGCTAAGAATTGCTTTCTTCCACAGTTACCCTTTGAGAGCATTTAACAGCAACTATTTCAAGAAATTGAGTCATAGCCTCAACATTTTACAAAAACAAATAATATATTCTGCATGTCAAACTTGACAGGAAATTTGTGTTTCTCATGATGCACTGTCCTATATCCATGATACCTAATTGCAGGAAGGAACACCAGAGTTCTTTTTGTACATGTAAAAGATCCCGTATGTGTAAGAGATCCCAGACGTGCTGCTCTGTTCACTGCTATCGCTTACTAATTGTCTGTTAAAATCTGACCTTTCTCCAGAACCAATATTCCAAGTACATGAAATGCCACAAACAGACTACTCAACCTTTGAGGTAATATCTTCCTCTCCTTGGTGTTTGTTATATCTATGCTGACATATCTATACAGATGCCATTTATCATGAACGCTTCAGTGATACTTCTCAGAGACTCTCTGACACATTCTCCCTTCTCAAGAAATGCTCAGGCAGAATAGGATTACAATCTGTAGTGATACTGGCTGCCATGAAACTGGTAGACACAAATAATACTTCAAAACAATATGCGTAAAATGATAGGGGAATTAATATATATAAAAATAATCCATTTCAGAAGATAATTAAAATGACCATTAATAATATTTATTTCTAAATATTATTGCTAGAAGTACAAGGAAGTGTCAAAACACAGTACCTTCAGTCTCTTTTTGACCTACAGCTACTTCATTAACACATTTTCATAATAGACTGTCTCTTTTCCATTATAGGAGCCCAGAAGTAAGTATCCATATGGCCTAGCAGAAAAATTGTAGATCTGATTCTGATCTTCCACTGTCTTTGTTCTAACCTAGTTTAACTAATACTACAAAGATGTTTCTGGAAGTTTAAAAATATTAATTTCCTTTTGGAAAAAAAATAATAGGTTGGTACTTCAAACACCTACCGAGTACAAGCTTTCACTTAGTCATCCTAACTTGAGTAAATATTACTCGTATTATTAAAATCAGATTTATTCCCTATAAGGAGTAATCCATAAGGTTGTTACATTCACCAATACAGTAGACGCCTAATACCAGAGCTCATGACAATAAGCAGACTGCTGATTAGGAAGCAGGAATGCAAATTTGATTTTGCTAAGAGCTGAACAATTTTTTTTTCCTCTCAAGTGATAATTTAAACTTTATTCAATCAACTGGAATTATCTTCCTTCCAACCTTAACAATTTTGTACCATTACAAATAGCAAAGGCTGAAACAAAGTATGGAAAAGTAAATTTCATTTTTCTAATAAGAGTGGTCAAAAAAACTCTACTGGAAAATTGAAATGGCCCTCACCCTCCTTTCTGTTAATATATATACAATTTTTGTTCATGCAAAAATGCAGACTGTGTAGAATTTCCTTTGTGAGCATGAGAAGCAACTGACAAAATAAGCATTCAGCATTACAGCATATACTTGGAAAATGGAAGAAATTAAAAAGATCATCTCAAATGTTTCTCTGTAAATGTCAGTGAGATACATGACTTGTCATTGGAACATTACATTTATGAGTTGGCCCAACTTCAGGGGAAAAAAAATCTATAACCTACAAAACAGGCACTGGTCCATCAGATTCTGGTAACACTAGGAATGGAAGTTTTGTTTTATTTTAGACTGACTTTTTATCTCACTCACTAATAATTAAAATTAAAACTATTGCAGATATTTCTTGTCACTTTTTCTACAAAATATGTTTCAGAACTAAATTTTCTAACTGATTCGATGCCTGATTTTCCTAGAGATGCATAAAGTTAGAAAAGGGAAATGAGTGTATTTTAGCTGTGTTTATTTTTATTTTATCATCAATTTCTATTTTTAATTATTATTATTCATGCTAAGTACTTATCCTTACAAGTATCCTATAGTCTGAATTCCACAGGTCCTTATGTTTTGCATAAGGGAGAAGTATTTAATTCTGTGCAGTGGTTTCATAATCACTACTTATCACTTTCTTTGACACTCGTCTTTTGAGTTATGAAATGCAGAACATGAAGCAACTCTCATTGATGCCAGTGGACTTGGATGACATTAACACTCATAGGTAAAACTAATTAAAATTGATAATATTTCAATAATTAATATTAATTTCAAGATGTTTGCTTTGATTTGTAATACTTATAAAGCATACTTTATAAGTAATGCATGGCAAGATGTAAATACTAGATAACATTACAAAGGGAGAAAATTGTGATTTCAGAAGACCTCAGATTTCTAGGATTGTAGAGACAAAAAAGAATAAAACAGTAAATGATCTCATATATCTGCTGTTAGATGCCCTTGAAAAGATCACTTAGTTCACTTAGTTCTTCTAATTCTCTGATTATATTGTCAATAATATGATAATTTTACTGTCTCTGAATTATTTGGCATTTATGTGAACGGATTATGTTGATATATGTTTATGTTGGTAACATCTTTCCATGTCAAAATAGCACCACTCGGATATTGTTAAGGTAATGGCAAGCCATCTAGATACAGATATTATGAAGAGAGAGTTGCTCTCTCTTCAGACCGAGGACTAAATTCAAACTGAATGAAAAAGGAACAAAAGGAGATAATGTGTCCCATTCTAAGGATGAAGGTCTATCAGCTAACGAGTGGTAATCATTCAACTGTCAGCAAGGTCTGCAGACATCACACAGCTGAAATACTACTTAGGCACTAAGCAAAAGTCTCTGTAGTGTTAATTTACACTAGGTCATGAATAGCAGGATAAGGTGGTTCTCAAAACGTGAGATCCCTGTTACCTTACCAATTGCTTGCTCAGCTGCCTGGGTAAATGAGGTCAGGGCACGAGCAGTGACCTGTCAGCCAAGCAGTGCTCTGAGCTGCACTGATGGTGCAGGAGATCAAAGAGAGTTTTCTCAGTTCAGAGAGAGTTTTCACAATGGAACTACCTTTTTTTTTTCTTTCCCCAGAAACAGCAGGTTGCATTGACACTTCACTCTGAGGAGACGAAAGTCCCACTCCTCAGCACAGTATAGCGCTCCTCATCTGATCAACCTCTCCGCTCAAGTCCTTCAGACTGTCTTATATCCGTAGGTGTTTCAAATATTGCCATCATGCCTCTTGTCTATTGTTTTTCCCTTCTTTACCGTGTACTCTCCTACACATCCTAGCCTGTAACAACCATCTGTTTCTACGCTCCACACACCATTCCTAAAAGAAGCCCATCTCCAACTGCAATCACACTGAATGCGCTGATATACTGTGATGCAAAGGACGTGTAAAGATTTAAACATTATCCTCTGTTGTTTTAAATTTTTGCTGAATGAGATGGTGAATTTTGGAAGCATGACAGTGTGCAGAACTGTGCAGTGAATGGAGGGTTATAGAAAGGTATATCATGAATGAAGTGCATGTTTGCAGTAATATAGATATTCATATATATATAACAATATATGCACTTATCAATCCCGTATGGTTAAGTGCCTTGAAATTTTTCACAGTTTTTTGTTGTTTTTTGTTTTGTTTTTAATTAAGTTTGCCAGCATGGAAGTCTCATTAAATTAAATCAAACTTAAGGAGGTCTCTGCCTTGGTTATATTTGTTTCAGCCTTTACTAAAAACATCCAAAGGCTCCATAGACAGGAAACAAATGCATTTCTAGTTTAAACAACCTGTCCCGTCACAATATCCATATTTAATTCTTTGAAGGCAGATGCCCAGTTATTTACATGTAATCTTGATCAAGTTGAGAAAGACAGCTTATAAACACAAATATTAGAAAACTAAGCTCCCATTTTACCTCATCTTTTGAGCAGAGAATTAAGGCAATATTCACAATTCTCCATATATTTCCAATATAAAGACTAAAGCTTCTGTCAGTCAGCTTAAAGCATGTGATACAGCTGTGATAACAGCTTTGCAGAAAGACACCAAGGACACAGACATTCAGTAAATAGGAGTTTGCATACTATTTATTTTCTCCCTGGAAGTGGTACTTTCAGTATCATGTTGTTATTCAGGAAATTAGCCTTTGAAAGGAATACTTGTTCACAACATTTTCAAAAATGCTCAAGGACAAGTGAAGCCATATAAAAGCAGATTTCAATTTATAATAAAAATGCAGAAGACAGTTTCATAGCCCAAAGTATACTGTGATTAGCACATTTAGTTGCAGACTAATTCTATCTTACTTACTGTTATGAATATGTTTTACAGTAGTAATGCTATGACTTTAACTCTCCTCATGATATTTTACTGTTTACATACACCTCATGCTATCTTTTGTGAATTCAGTATTTTTCTTCTCATTTAAAATAATTATTTGTCAAGTTTCATTTTGTCTTAAAAGATGACCTTGTGAAAAAGCCTGTGCAATAGAAACAAAACACTGCTTGACAACAAAAGAATGCATTTCTTTCTAGCAAAATATGGATTTTCCATACCTACACCTGATCACTGATCAGCAGCAAGCATGACTTATGGTAAATGAATATCTCTGTGTCCATCCGGCCAAAATAAATAAATAAATAAATAAATAAATCAGCTAGCTTTGTTTTCAGTTCTCATATATATCCAGTAACCAACAGAAGATTTTTTCCAAAGTAGTCTGGTCACAAAAGTGTTCTCACCTCTACTCTGTACAGCCACCTCCAATAAATAATTATACTGACATTTTTGTTAATATTACCCATCTGCCAATAGTCAGAAATGGAAAACTTCACCTGTTCCACTGTTAAAAAAAAATGAAATAAATAAATCAACCTTTTATTGCAATAATCTGTAAAGGTATGTTATACTACACCTTCCACCTCCTACCAGCCTGAAGTGCCTCTTTTACTTTTTCATTTTTTTAGACAATAAAAAAATTATGATTCATGGTAGAGGAGCAAAATATTTTCATAGCTGTGCTCCCCTGCCTAATGCAAAAGAGGAGAAAAGAGGTTTTATTTCAAAACCTTATCTAACTAGATTGTTAAAGGAAGCGCTAGCCAGATATAATGTACGCTTTGCTATAGTTACATTGTCACACTCAATAATACTACCTAGTTACTAACACAGAAAGAGAGAGAGAGAAAATAAATGAGATGATGCAAAAGAGTTCAGATTAAAGGAGACAGAGTAGATAAAAATCGTTCAGGGACAGTTTAGTAATAGCTGGTTCCATCATGGGTAATAGGTATGGAATGGATGATCTCTTAAGGTTTCTTCCTGACCTATGAAACTGTGGTCTTTTGAAAAAACATTCTAGCTATTTCATGTATAAATCATCTTCTCCTAATCTGTGATCTTCCTTTGATTAAGGACAGGTAAACTAGTTCAATTTCATGAATAAATCAGACTCTAACATTCAAGCTAAGCATTTTTTAAGTGTTGGAAAAAGGTTTCCATTATTTTTCAAGGAATCATTATTTCATTGTATGTCAACAACATTTAATTTATTTTATGTTCAGGAGCACTGAAATTCTACCACAATATATTTTTCTTGAGCCAAACAAAATCTGCAAAAAACACAAGCATCTTGTAAGAAAAGTTGTTCTTGCTCAAATTTATTAAGTCGCACATGGTTTTTCAATTTAATTGGTTTATCCATTTTCTTATGTTTCTTAAAGCAACTATTTATATTTATTAAACCACAAAATAATATACTTCATGAAGGAGCTGGGCTTGTTCAGCCTGGAGAAGAGGAGGCTCAGGGGCGACCTTATCGCTCTCTACAGATACCTTAAAGGAGGCTGTAGAGAGGTGGGGGTTGGCCTGTTCTCCCACGTGCCTGGTGACAGGACGAGGGGGAATGGGCTAAAGTTGCGCCAGGGGAGTTTTAGGCTGGATGTTAGGAAGAACTTCTTTACTGAAAGGGTTGTTAGGCACTGGAACAGGCTGCCCAGGGAGGTGGTGGAGTCATCATCCCTGGAAGTCTTCAAAAGACATTTAGATGTAGAGCTTAGGGATATGGTTTAGTGGGGACTGTTAGTGTTAGGTTAGAGGTTGGACTCGATGATCTTGAGGTCTCTTCCAACCTAGAAATTCTGTGATTCTGTGATACTTACATACAAAAATAATGTGCGATCGTACCAGTAATGCTTTGTTAGTATTCAAAGCATTTATCATGTGTTAAATATACTTCTTTCTTACTAATATATAAACATAACATGGCAGTATTCTGCTGTATTATGCACAAATTCTACGCGCCACACAAGCTCATCAAAAATAATTTATTCACTTTTGAAAATAACAATTGAAGGTTCTAATTGAAGTGAGATTGAAAACAGAGGAATACTGAAAGAAAGTAACATGTTTTGAACTTACAAGGGTATGTACATATTTGTTACATGTTCCCCCTTCTCTCTCGTCTACTATGTCAACAAAGAGGTGAGACCTCCCCAAATGCTTGTAGATCCTCCCTTGCAGAGTGGTTCCATCTTTCCTCACTTTACCCTCCTCTCACAGTCTTCATGCGTCCAGTTCTAGCTGTCAACTCCATCTCACCAAGATCCCTTGCACATGCTTGCACCTCGTCCTTTCTCCATGTTTTGGCTAACTTGACTCACCACTACTTCATCCTTGTTCATGCTTGCTGTCCTGAGCTATGACAGACTGCTTGCACTATTCTTCACAGGAGACTGAGACCTGACCATAACCTGGAGCAAGCACAAAAATCACTGCTGCAAGAGAAGGGAGTACCCTGTACACCTACAGTGCTCTCTGCTGTTCCACTACTCAGCTCTGGATGATGTCTCTCCACACCTTCCACCCTGCCTTCAGAATACTATCCAATTCCTCATCCAATGGCCCTACTGACCTTCTTTTTAAAAAAGACTGACAGTTTAACTTTAACTTGATAAGCATTTGTGAAAGCAAAACACACATACACAAAACATAAGGGAGTAGCCCTAATGTAAAGATATTTTCACAAAAAGTATTTCTATAGAAAACTATTCAGGTCTAATGTAAAAAAAAACAATCATGTGAGTATCTGGTCTATAAAAATATTCATGACACCTCTGACCAAACAGAAAATAAAATGGAAGAGTAAAGTACACAGAAGTTGTGACATTAGTCTTCCTGATGTATATACACTAATTAGATCAAACAGGAAAAGAAATGCTCTTCTATTATACACATTTTATTTTCCAATCATACAGTTTGATTTTCAGTTGAACTAAAAATTATTTCTTCTCTCTCATCTGCAGGTTCTTACATATGTACAAACAGATGTCTCTGGCTCAGTTTCCCTCCTTGTCAGCAAACTAAATTCACTATTAGAGGCCATAAATCAAAACACTCAAAACTCAATTAAACAACAAACATGATTAATTAATTAATCAGTCTATTAATTATTCAAACTGTATTTCTTGTACATGTCACACATGAATAATTCAGCCACATGGCTTCTCAATGTGTCCTTTGATAGGCATCATGCTTTGGAGAAGAACTGTCCCTTTACACTCAGAAACTCCAAGTGGATAGATGATGCAGATTCTTTTTACATTATTTTATCCAGGTCTTGTCACTTCCACATAATAAACATCTTTCAAATAAAAGACAAGTATAAATTTAGCTTCTGCTTGTCAGCTGAATAGTAATAAAAACCATAAAAAATCACTGCAATGCTTAGGAACCTTTCTGAGGTTAGTCAGGGTCTGCAAAATTCCCTGAAAGCAGATACACTGATTATGATGAAGCCCAAGCTTATGCAATTCGTTTCATTTTTCAAAGCATCTAAAATTTCAGATTTGCAACTATTTTGCTTTAAATTGAAAGGCAACAAGAAAAATCATCTAGACAAATCTTAGTGATCTGCAGATACAGGAAGGAACTTCAAAGGAATTGCAAAAGGTGTTCTGCATAGCCATCGAATACAAATCATCCATTTTATTCTCATTTCAGTTTCATAATGCAGACGCATCTCATATAACTAATGTAAAAGCACAGAATATTTACCCATATACCTATATATGTCAGTATATTGCAAGAGGAATAGAACTGAGAAAGCTGACCCAAACAATCTTTCAACACGACTTTCAACAAATAATGAAATACCCTGAGGGATGACCAAACAAGTTCACTATAATGTTATGCCTGAACTCTGGTTCCTCTGTAATTCATACAAATGCCAGATGAATAGTAGACATTTGGGTACATTCTCAACACTTGCACTTTCTGCTCCACACATGACATTTTTTCAATGACTAACAGACAAGAAAGCAAATTCTTCATGTGTCATCTCATAACCACACATGCTTCCTAAAATGTATTACTAGACAAAGCTGATTCGTGATCTCCCTACCCACAGGAAGAGGTTCATAAACAAAGCTTATTACCAGTTTCTGTTAGAAACTCTTCAGAACATGCATCAAATAAACAGCCTTTAGGACACAGATCTCAAGATACAATAGTGTTGTATACAATTCTCCTTGATGCTCTACAGATGTGGCAAGATTTCCAAACACAATTTAGAAAACAAATCTAATGATTTGCCATTTACATTAGCTGAGAAGCCAGTCTGTGAAATTAGATTATCATCTTGTTAGCATGGTTTGCTGAAGTTGTTCAGAAACTTAGTGTAACCACATAAAACTCATTAATATGTTAATAAGCTATTAGATGTTATTAATTATCATAGGAGACACTATTCCTACTATCTCGTTGGCTGCAGATCTCCAACACTTCAATGTTTATGTTCTGCTGAAGCAAGGCAGTAGAGATACATATTTCTTTCTGCACAATATCTGCACATAGAAGAAGAAAAGGAAATGGGAGGGACAGAGCCCTCTTTTACACAGCATGACTACCTGTTAATTATGGGCTTCAGTGGAGTGATGCACATTTTGGTGTTTGGTGTTAACACTGCTTGTTAATTCCTTTGTATTGTGGTCATGGATTATGCCTTCAGCCCTTTTCAAGTAGATACTGGTAACAAGTGTTTCTGTTTGACTTAAAAAGCATTTGTGTGTTGTGGTGCCAAGAGCCAGGAACACTGACTGCCAAGGCACATGTATGCACGGGGGTTGTGTTTTACACAGACCAAGCATTCTGGAAAGATGTAATTCCTCTAAATCAAAATTAAGGAGTAAGGTGGTTTTTTTTTGTTTTTTTTTTTTTTTTCCTTAATAAATCATGGGGTAGGAAGAATAGGCTTCATCAACTTGAGAGCTCAGTTTACTTCCCCATGCTTCAGTTGCACTCTTCATAAAACTAAGTTTCAGAAGCATGAAAGTCAATTAACTATATATCTCAAGAGTCTTAGGATCCAGTACCATAGGCAATAAAAACTTAAATCATTCAGATTTTTCTTCAATCTTGCTTCATATAAGCAGTTCATGTAGCTGTAATATGCTTGTGTTATATGTAGTTTTGAAACATACCAGATCTTCCTGTTAACTTTCTCTCTTATTTACTATACTCTTTCAGAGCATGCAAAGTTTGAAGAAAGGTGCATCGAACAGCTTTTGTTCACCTTGTGCCTACGTGCATACACCATTCTGTGCACACATTAATAAATCTTGTCATATATGCCAGCCGTCACATGGAACTAAGGTAATATGAAGATTAGATTATTTTTAACTACCAAAGGTCCTAGAGCAAGATGATCTTTCAGAATCACAGGCACCACAACACAATCCAGATAATAAATAAAAAATATAGTCATGAATTTCTGGAAATTAGGAACAGCAATCCTATAGTAAAATTTCAACAAGTGAAGGGAATCCAGATGAATAATAATTAAGAGGAGAAAGAATTTCTACAAAATCTCAACGCACTTAAACAGTTTGCCTCCACTTCTTCATTGTCACTGCTGATGGGGCAGAGATGCAAGTATTGGAAAAAAACAGTAACAACTCACTGACTGGAAACAACCCAGCAGAAGGGAAGACCATGAGAAAGGAGGAGCATTTCATATAAAGACTACAAGGAAAAACAGAATGGCTGACAAATTGGAACACTGATGCTCTCCCTTCTGTAAACTGACACACTGAGAAGATTCCTTTTCTGCATTTACTTGGTTTTCCAGAGACTTAAACATCGCAGGTAATTTTTTCTTGGAGAAAAAGTATTGTCATTTAACATGTTTTCAGTTTAATAAACCATTATTGCACCTACAGATATACTTAAGGCATTATATTGATGAGAACAATTACTGGAAAGCACTGAGTTTTAAATTCTTTTTTTTTTTCTTTTTTTTTTTTTTCCTGAAAGAATATTGATTTTAGAGATCAGAAATAGTTCTAGCAATTCTGAAGAAACCTTAAGCTACAAAAGTGTCAATTGAGACAGACAGAAAACTTGTACATTCTCTCTAGGGTAGCTGTGCGTTTTGACACTTCTATATCACACTTCCACCTAGGGATTTTTTCATTATTATCTGCTACAAAAGGCTGTCAGAAATAAAATAAAAATAATAATAATATATATATATATATATATATAATAATAATCATCATACTCCCATACAAAATAAAATAAAAACAAATAAATGCTATTATCATATAGACTAGAACACTTCTGAGACATCTGAATGACTGTTTACTGTGTGAGTGGTCAGTATAAGCCTTGTGGACTACTTAAGTTCTGCTGAAATAGAAGCTTCAGAAATAAGTATTACTATTTATATTACCCCAGGAACTCATAGGTCCCAGTTTCTGGGACACTGTATATAATGCATTGTAAGATCAGGTCTCTTCCTAGCTATACCCAAGTAGATCAAATGAAAAAGTAGCCATAGAACAGTTGTTGTGTATTGTGTATTATTACTAACTAATATATCTCTAAGAACCAGGAACATTGCTCTAACTTTCTGACTTGAAGTCAGGTATATCCATATGTGCTGCCTAGTTAGGAGATATTAATTCTTTCTGCTACTATGAACCACTGTAGTATCAACATCCATGGTGAAGTCAGAGAAGACACTGTACTTCGAGGGACACAGAAGGCTCCCTCTAATGAAAACTGTTGCTTTCCGCTATGTATACACACACATGGCAAAAATGATACATGCCAGGTGAAAGACAGCGTTCCCCAAGGTGAAGGTTTATAGCAGGATTAGGAAGAAAGTGGCTACAAATGAGAACGGTTACAGAATTTTCACATCTTTTAATTAAGGTATGGAGGAGGAAGGGAATTCTGTCTCGCTGTAGGAATTGGGGTTCTTACACAGAGGCTTCTCAGTGGGATACAAATTTCCAAAAGTACCAAATATCTACCCTCTGAAGTCAAAACTAAAAGGGAATAAATTGAAAACAAACAAACAAGCAAAGGAAAGGAATAGACTGATTTTAGAGTTAATCTGCAAATTTGTAAGAAAGAACAGAAGTGTGTTTGTTGATGTTCTTGAACCTTCCAGCTGCCAGATATGAAGCAAGTCTTAGATTTTGAGGACGATGACTTTGACAAAACCTCTATGATTTAAATTCCTGAGCAGTGCAATAAATTGGAGCCACTGAGTATCCACTAGTCACTTGCAAGATGCAAAATAGATATACTTTTTTTTGTTGTTTTGTTTTAACACAAACCATAGTTAATGCTGTAAATAGTTGATACTACTACATATGTTGTTTCAGTTTTTACCTGGAATTCACACCTCGATTTTATGTAATCCTTATGATTACAGTTTTAAATAAAAACAAACATACTGAGTCACTGTAAATTGTCAGTTTCCTTTAAGTATGAAAACTATCCATAATGAACAGATTCCTTGTGCTCAGAAAGAAACATGTCTCAATGATTTCAGACAATAAAGAAAAATTGAGAAACTACATCCTCCATATAAAATGGAAAACAGGATTTGCTCATGCTATTACAGACATGTAGAGGAATAGTTATCTAAGAAGGGAGGATGGACTGGAAATGCCAAGTTCTTCAGTAATAGCCTCTGACACAATCAAGCTTGAAATAATATTTAATAAGACGACAAATGCTTGTGATGGGCATAAGTGATTTTTGTCAATGTTTATTTGATCTAAAGCTCAGCTATCTATATTTATGGACATGCAGCTCTGACTTTTTGAATGAATGGATTTTCTGTCAAATTGTGGCTTCCACTTAATCTCTATGTGCTTTTTACCTGCTTTTACCTCAATTCATTATTGAGAGACTAATTAGGAACATTAATACAATTTCACTATTTCATTCATAAGATTAAGCATTAAGCATCAAAGAATCCTATACTAAGCAGTTTTACCAATTTCACACATAAAGAACTACATCACTGTTCTCTTTATTTGTGGTCTGTCATGTGCCTTTTTTTTTTTTTTTTTTTTTGATGACTCTACTGCTTGTAAGAGGGAAACAAAGGATAGCGAAAAAGCATTCCTGATTCACATTCCTCACACTGTTAATAACTGTCTAGGCCACTATCAAACCCACTTTATTTCATCTCTTTTCAGTCAGAAGAGCTCTCCTTTATTCACCTGTTTCCAAAAAAAAGTGAAACAATCTCTTCCAATAAAATAAAATAAAAATAAAATATCATCCTGTATTCAGAAAGAGAAGAGCTGTAAATAATCCCAGAATATGAATGAAGTTGTTAATTGAAAATGTGAAAATCAGGAGTTGCCTTAATAGGTGACAGTTTGACAGTTCAAAAGTTTTCATAGTACTCCTTATATAGAAAATGTTCTATATATTTGATACGTCTTGTAGTACTCAAAAATGTGTGTTTTTGTAAGACAGGGGGAAAGAAGAAGAAAAATGAGAAGTACACTTTGTGTTTTAGCTGCAGGTATACTGTGCATTTATAAAGATATTTGCTGATGCTATTTTTTTCCCTTCCTAGTAATTCCTGATATTCATTTTGCTCATTGGACTGTTTCTAAGCATTGACCTGATGGAGATTTTTCTTAGAACTAATATAATATTACAATGTTGTTACTTAGTAGTTACTGTCAACTCAGTTAAATTGTTGCTGCTCCCGTGTCCTATTCTAAATTTATCTGTAATGAATTTCAATCAGTCTTAGAAGATCCTTCTGCTGCAGTTCTCTACAACTGGTCTTTCCAATTTTCTCTTCTCAGTAGCTTTGTATAATTAATGAAATTTTTCACCTGACTAATAACTCCTTTTTTTTTTTTTCCCCAAAAGAGTTTTTAATGTTAAATGGCATATTTATATGTTTTTCCCCACATATGTGGTTTCCCCACAAGTTTTTTGTTTTGTTTTGTTTGTTTTTGTTTTCTTGTTTTTCTCAGATATTGAAATAGCTTTAGATGTTAATTTATATACTAAGATTATTGGTTTTGGTATTTCTTAGGTTCATCAGGCACACATGATGAATTACTGTTCATTTGTTGATTTGTTCCATAGCCTTTTGCACTGGTGCCTCAGTTTGATACTCTTCCTTTGATACATTCTTCATAAACTGACTGTGTTGTACTCCCCAAGCTTCCCCATGGTAAATAGATTTTTTAAGAAGTCTCTTAGCTTTTTTTGTTTTATTTTGTATTTGCAAGAGCCTGACTTTGCTCTCTTTACACCTTTTATACCCCAGCTGTCTTTTGGCACCACAGCCTCTGGCAAGCTTTCTTATCCTGATATTTCTAAAGACAAATGTGGGTTTTGTTTGTTTTGTTTTAACTGCAAGCTTTTCCTCAGACTTTCTTTGAGTTCTGTGATTTACAATTAATGAAGTTTTTTTTAATCCTTTATGTTTCTCTCCTTTGGAAACAACCACACTTTTTAAAAGACTGCCTGTATTTGCCTTTCCTACCATGCCATTTCTTTATTCCAACTTCCTTTAGCCCTTTACATTTTTCTGGCAGGTGCTGTGCATTTTTTTTAGTCTAGCCTAGAAATCTCTGATGGAGATTTCACAACTAGCTCATTTATGAGGCAGTCTTTCTTATGGCTAAAGCCTTCTGATACTGGAGTTAAGCCTCAATGTAAAATTTATCTTGTTTTCCAGGAAAGAAGTGAAGTCCTCCATTACTGCTGCATTTCTCCTGCCACTAGAAGCCAAAACACATAATTAGAACTTTGATATTCTTGTCAGCAGCATAGTAAGAACGTTCTTGGAGTTTTAACATCACATCTGAATTGTCCACAGAGATGATTTTTCATTTGCTGACATGGTTAGATTGCTGTGATTTGACTCAAAGCTTTCAACAAGGGTGTGCAAACATTGCTTCTGTGACATTTTACCAGGTCTAAAATTATACCCCTTTAGAATACTACTGAATTTTATGATTACATTAGTTGTCATTGATAAAAAGCGATGTCTTTTAATATTAAATGATAAAAGTAGCAATATAAACACATTAAAGAAAAAAAAAAAAGCACATAAGTAGACCAAAAGACTACCTGTTGATGCTTAACTCTAAGCATTTCTATTCGTTTTTTAAGCATATACAGAAATTATGTATTAAATAGGCTTTCTCATTTAATAACTGGAGTAAAACAAGAGTCTTGTTTGTGGATAGTGTTGGCTGATTACCAACACATTATCACAAGAATGGCTCAAGTAGGTCTTTGGACTAATATGAAAAAAGTATCTTCAGTAGAACTTCAGTAGTATGTTTCCTATATGGGACATTGAAAAGCTGCATTATTTATAGCGATACCTTAAGTATCACGTATGCTAATTCACTGCATGATAATAAAACCAACCAAACAAATACACTTTGACAACAGTTCAGGCTTACACATATCTGAAAACAGAACAGACAAGGGCATACCAATACCCCATGGCACATATTAATTACACATAAAAACAAGTAAATCACAAGTGTAAATTCAGATGACTGGGACTTCTGTTTGTTTGTAACCCAAGGGAAAATTTCAAACTGATGTAAGAGGAAAAAGAAAGATTTGATACAAATGTACACCATATTGGGCAGCACATTACTACTCAAGTGGCAGTCTTACAACAAGCTCATCTGGTCAAGTTACTCCCCAAGTCCATTAAAAATACCTTTCACCAGAGAGACATTTTTGTATCCATTCTATTTGCCATCTTGAAGAGCTGACTTTTAAAAAATCTTATCTAAATTCTGGAGGGAATCGAGTCTTCAGCAAATGAACCCAAGATCATAGGAATACAAAGACAACTTTAAAGGCATACCGTTCTAGCTCCAATTTATCTCTGCTCAGGTTTCTGGCTCTAAGTAGTTGAACATAATCTGAATATTACCTCATCACTTTCTTTCCAGACAAAGATGTTTATGTTCTTTTTACTGTTATTAAAAAAAAAAAAAAAAGTCACAGATGATAAGCTTGTGGGAAGAACTACTAAAATTAAAAGTAATTGCTTGTCAAGAACCACCAAGAGCTAATCTTTGGAAGAAAAAAAAAAAAAAAAAAGGGAAAGTACTTTAATGTTTACAGACTGGCAATTTCCACTATAATTATAAAATACCCTATGTATTTTAAAAAAAGAAATGTTTACAGAGATATTTCATTTGGAAATTCATGACTGTGATTTCAGTTTCACAGACTGTGAATGTTATATGATTAGAAAAAAAAGGGAAGCTCAAACCTTAGATATCCTCCTTTACTTCTTATTGTCTGACAAATTTGCATTTCCTTTAAAAAATATGTATGTGGTCTAGACCAAAAAAAAAAAAAAAAAAGTTAAGCATTTTACATAATTTTGATACATCAGCTGAAAGAAGATGTGGGCAAAGTATCTCATAAATTGAAGAAGTAACTGTTGTGAATGGAATACATTCTAAATCAACCATTGCCTTTAGTCATATGCAATACATGACACAAATAAACCTTTTTAATCTCCACTATGAGTTCAAGAACACTAAAGGCTCAGACACACTTTTTTTTTTTTTTTTTAAACCCAGCCATTTTGAGAGGAACTATCAATAAATCCGTGGACCTGAAATCCCTGTTCTTCTACAGCCATCTTCAGTGTGGGAAAAAGTAGGATATCTTCCTGATAAATAACATTCTGTATGGCTTCTGAATGGCTTCTTACTTTTAAATAAAAAGTGAAAAAATACAGAACTTTCATGATGTTCTTTCTATTTCTTTCACTGATTGCCTTCCTACATTTTTTTTTATTATTTGTAGTTTTACACAAAATAAATAGGATTACTTAATCTAGAGTTCCAATCATTACACAGAAGCATTTCTGGCACTGACAAAAGTAAATGTCCAGCTAACATTTCATTTTATGAATACGTCTTGAATAAGCTGATAAATTAGGAAAGTCATGCAGCAGCATCTTCAACAAGACAAGGCATCTGTGAGAAAAGTTAAAGAAACTGAATAAACACCTCTCTAAAATAAGGTTGAGAAGGTACTTGAGAAGTAACTGAGTTGTTTTTTCATATTTGAGTTTACCAGTATACCATCAGCTTCATCGCCTATTGATTTAAGATTAGCTGGTAAATACCCTTAAAAATGAAGTTACCAAAATCAAGATGAATATAAAAGAATGTGAAATCGTCTTTATTTCCTCATTGCCATATCTCATGGATGCAATTAACACTTTTTGTTTGTTTGTTTTTTAATATTGAAACTATGTATTTGAGATTTTACATAATTTTGGTATAATGCTTACTTTTGGTATAATACTTACAAGGAGCAGCTGAGGGAGCTGGGATTGTTCAGTCTGTAGAAGAGGAAGCTCAGGGGCGACCTTATCGCACTCCACAGGTACCTTAAAGGAGGCTGTAATGAGGTGGGGGTTGGTCTGATCTCCCACATGCCTGGTGACAGGACAAGGGGGAATGGGCTAAAGTTGCGCCAGGGGAGTTTTAGGCTGGATGTTAGGAAGAACTGAACTAACAACTAAAAACTGAAAAGGTTGTTAGGTATTGGAATAGGCTGCCCAAGGCTTTTGCAGTACTGGGTGATACCAGTGAAATATGACAGAAGGTTAGTGGTCACAGGGATC
Source organism: Anas platyrhynchos (assembly GCF_047663525.1). Taxonomy (NCBI): domain Eukaryota; kingdom Metazoa; phylum Chordata; class Aves; order Anseriformes; family Anatidae; genus Anas; species Anas platyrhynchos. The sequence goes on along the minus strand of NC_092588.1, from coordinate 86,616,279 downwards.
ATAATTACCCAAAACAAATGTGAAAAAAAAAATAGCTAAAGGAGAAAAAATATTTATCTTTAGCATCTACCCTCGCTGTAAATGGTCTGAGCAAGGGGAACTCAGCACATAAATAAACACTGGAAAATGTACAAATGAAACCAAATGATAGCAGGGAAAGCTTTCACTTAAGTTCTTAAATTCACTAAGTGACCACACTACATACCTACTACGATTTTGTGCGCTTATGGTCCATTCAGCTTTCAGACATTTTACATTTATTTTTTAATACAAACAAATACTAGTACATTTTACATAGTCCATAGTGAAAATTAACCTAAATTTTGTACAGAAGCACAACTTTAAACACCTCTCTAGTATTCACTTCAGATGCAAACTCAGTCACTTCACCTTCCAGCCCCTGAAGGAACTCATCTTCCTTTGACTGCATACAACATTATTACCTCATTTTAAAACTAAAAGGTGTTTGTCAAAAATCACTCATATATACAGCAGCTGCAATGGACTAATTGTTTTAAAAGGTGAAATTAAACTCATACCATTCATAACCTATATACTTCCATGATTTTTTGACATGCACAAAGTTCATGTGTTCCACAATATTAAGATTGTCCAGATTGCGGGTATTTCTTAGTTTTATGACACTTCAAGTATCTAATTTAAAGAAAGCACATGGCAATCTCTGGAACTGCTTCGACTGTTATAGAATGTCAATAAAGAAATTAGCATAGTTGAGACTTTGTATCACAAACCAGTATTACTGGAGATACTGATTTTTCAGGTCTGTGTAAAATGACCATTCCAATCTTTCAGATTCTCTCAATCCTCCTCTTGAACCTTTCCAGTGATTTAATTAATATAAAACTATAGACATTTAAAATCTAAACATCATACTCCTCACTACCACTAAAGTAGATGATTTTAATTTTGCCTGTGACATTGGTTTTCTTATTGTCTTCACTGACCTTTCAGTTAAAAAAAAAAACCATCTTAGTTACACAAAAATGTAGAAAAGAAATTTTCTAACATATATAGAAATACCCACCCTAAAAAACAACAGGCAACCCCAGTAATGTCCAGCTTCTACCCTAGTTTTAAAAGCTATACCATTAAATGAATCAAAAATTTAAACCGCTTAACCAGGAACAAGTCTGGTTTTCCCTGCAAAAAACTACTGCTAAATTCTTTAATTTATCCAAGAAAACATAACCACTTATTTTCAACTCACAAGTTAAATAATTTAAACTATCACACAAAATAACAAATATTAATTTTGATAAGCTAAAAACTATTGAACGGTTTTTACCACTAACTCAATATCCTGTTCTACCCTTGCTCTTTTCCTCTCTAACTTGGGCAATTCTCTAATAATGCCTCTGCCCCTTTAGAAAGTGATGAGAACCCTAGCGCACTCTTAACTTATACTCCAAGAAGAGTTGTCCTGGAATGAAACACCTTCAATTATTTCCTGAGTTTTTGCTTCCCAGAAAACCTATTCCTTTAATGAAGTAAATATATATATATATATATTTAATATATATATATATAAATATATATATATATTTACTTCATTATTCATATTCATTATTCATATTTATATATATATTCATTATTCATATATATATATATATATATATATATATAATGAAGAAAAAGATCCAAAAAGACCCCAAAAGACCCCAAAAGACTTGCTTGGGAGTAATGTGAATGCTAATTCATTTAGAATTTTCAGAAGGAAGTTAATGTCACACCTCTACATGGATTGAGCTAACTACATTTCCACTTTCAGAATGGAATTTCAGTTCATCAAAAAACTTCTACTGACATACCATTGTGTCAATCTACTGATATACCATTGTGTCAATCTACAACTCAAAAACTATCACCATTTTATTGAATTCAAAAGCTCATCAGAAATTTGGCAAAAGAATCTAATTGTATAGAAAACAAAGCATAAAAACATTAGATATTGAATTTGTACTACGAACTAACTTTTCTTAGACTGCAGCAATCTTTAGTCTCTACAGTTATGAAGAAAAGTGGATTGACTCTACATATCAAATAACTCTAGCCATCTGTTTTAGGCAAATAGAAATGGAGAAATAAAGAAATCTGTCAGAACTCCTTATTCAAAAACAGTACTTTAAAAAAAAAAAAAACCAACAAAAAACACTAATGCAGGATTTAGTCATCTAAAGAGTGGTCCATGAGGACCTTTATGTGTATGTAAAGGTCCTTTGGACCTATATGAGTGCATGAAGACATATATGTATGCCAAAACTTTGACATACTAGATCCAGTGTTCCTGTTTTGACATAAAAGACCAAGTTTCTTCTAGGTGCAATTCCACATCAACTTAAATGAAGTTAAACAAAGTAAACACTTTATCTCATGTCTTTGGTCTGAGAATGAACTTCAGTGTGTTCATGCCTTTTTTTGGGGTGTGTGTGTGTGTGTGTGTGTGTGTGTGTGTGTGTGTGTGTGTGTCAAGTCAAAATGCCCTTGTCAGGCTGCATATAGCCATTTTCTGTCACAGGACTGCAATGCAAGCACTATGCTTCAGGAAACCACAGATATGGCTGAACTCCCTGGAAGAAAGTCATATCGATCACGCTGATGAAAGCACTCTTTTCTCTTGAATCTGATTTTCCCCCAGATAACCCTTGAATGTTTGGAGATTCCAATGTAAAACTAACAAAGTGAAAGTAAATGTCCACAGCATTCTATGACAGGTAGAATTTGAGTAATGTCCTCTCAAAAACAAAGCAAATAATATTTGGTGAATAAAGGTAGGGTTACTGTCAGCATGGAAGCAATACAGGGTGCCGTCTGTCATCAGAATTCAAGAAAGTACACATGTCCATTTTTGTTTAAAAAGCTTTGGGGTAGCAAAGCTTGAGTAATCTTTTTACAAAAAATAGAAAATGAGGTGGCTAACATGATATAGGACCATATAATGTTGTGTAATACTGACCTCAGATTAGATGATAGCAGTAAAATGGAGAGGGGACATATCCTCTGTTTCTTGTTAAGCCTGCTCCCTGAGCAAGTGGGAGACAGAGATGAGAAGAAAGAAATTGACATTGTCCTATATAACTAGTATCAGCTTCCCATCAACTTAAATGGCACCAAATCAAGATGTTATTTAGCAATAGTAACTGCAACAAGAACAAGGACCTGATTAATCAGAGAGCAGAAAGCCATAATGATAAAAATGGATGCAAAGTATTGTAAAATCTGAGGTTAGTGACCTACACACAATGGAGAAACTGTAACAGGAAACATATACATATCTATATATATATATGTAGGTATATATATATATATATATAAATATGTAGGTATATATTATATATATATATTTATATATACCTACATATATATATATATATGTCAATTAAAAATACTATCAAAAATACATAACTCTACTTTTCCAGTGCAGATATGTATAATCTCAGTCTTTCACAGATGAGTTGAGAGGTCTTTTGGAAGAAGACATAGACATCTCTTAGCCTTAAATTTAATTTTAAAAAAATTAAAATTTTGCTCAAACATTAACTATATTAATTCAATGCTGATCTTCCCCATTTCTAAGACCTCTAGAAAAATAAAAAAATAGCACGAATAAAATCTCTTTCATACAAAACACACGAAATATGTGATTTCAAAGTTTGCTGAGCCTAAACTCCACTCCTTTTCATTATACTTGCTTTATTACATAGGTAAATTCTAGTGTAAAAATTTTAAGAAGCTACCAAGTCCATAAAAACAACAACAACAAAAATAGAAAAATCTGCATTGTTATGTTTATTAGTGGAACTAGCAACTTAAACAGTAGAAAATGAGATGCACGTTATTCTAGATGCTGCTTATCCCTCTCATTTTACAAAGGCATGAAGATGGCTAACAAAACAAGTGAAAAATCTTTAGACTATACTATTATATATAAGTATATACTATATTTAGACTATACTATTTACTTTTCATTTTCTTAAACTTAAAAGAAAAACACTTTTATTAGAATAATTTTGGAATGGTTTGCTAATGTTTAAAGTGCTGAAACATCTCATATGCTTTATTTTATGTAAACCTCTTACACTATGTAAAGGCATTTTAATTATAAAATTCAATTTTTGTTTCTTCTTTAGCAGTTATACTGAAGTATATATTTTTCTCTTCCTGTCATTAAAACTGAGATGTGAAATTGTCTTGATATGATCAGAGAAGATTAGATTCAATCTCCTGTTTTAGAAGTAATTTCTTGCAATGACACATCATCATACTATGTTGAAAAGGAATTTTGAATTACAAGTTTGTTATGCTATATTTCTGTTTTCAAGAGTAAAATAACAAATTAACAAGCCATTAACTTGAAAATGCAGTACCCGAGATTTCTTTCCTTATCTAACACTTAGTACATTGATTTCATGACTTTTTAACGGCTGTTATATTCCTCTTCCCTTTCGTATATTCACACTCATTTTCAGCTGTTTCTTAATTCCTTAAATCCCCCATCAACACAAATCTGAAAGTGTTTTTGTAGTACTGGTAGAAATCTAAGAACTGAGTAACAAGTCACTACATCTGCCCACCAAATCTGGGAAGAACAATTATTGAAAAACTATACACAACTGAATACCTGAAAAGCCATTCTTACTTGCCCTACAGGGGACATTTGAAGTGGATTAAGAGGTATATATTTGATATTACAGAGATCCAAAGGGTCCATGGAGAAATCACGAGTCAATCTTGTTCATTATATTCCTTTGCTATTCCCTCTAATAGCATGACTCACTCAGACTCAAACCAATATTGATCTTCCTTTTTCCACTGCACATTTACTTCTCTCCCCAAAGTCAAAAACATAGTGAATGTGTAGTTATGACCTGCTTCCAGTGCAATTCACTTTTAAGAAATATCACAGGGACTAGACTTACAATTCTGGAGACAATGAGACTAAAAATGAAAAAGAATGTTATGGAATGAAACATACTCTCCTGTCTCCTAAATTTTATTATTTTATTTTATTTTATTTTTTTGCTTTTTGCTTTCCAAATCCTGACATATGTATTGTCTAACCTGGAAACATGCAGGAAAATGGAAGGGAAATGTAACCTGTACCAGCCATGGCAAATGAGAAATGTTGAAGCTTGCAGCACTACAGTACAAACTATTCTAGGTTTCCTCAGGAGAGTCTTCATTTCCCTGAGCTGCTGCAGAGAACAGAAGGGCAGTACCTGACTGCACATCACCTCATGGTGCAATTACTAGCCCTACTTCTTTCAGTACTTAGTTATGTTTTCATTAGCATAGTTTTCCTCTGGGAGATGCAAAAGACACATTTTCTCTTGTGGCTGAAAGCTCAGTTCTGAGGATTCAACTGCTTGCTTGAGACCAGGGTGTTTCACCCTGCTTAATCAACTTTCATCAGTTTCTCCAGTGTGCGCACACACACACACACAGAGATGAGTATTTGTCTGAATACAGTTAGACACTACAATGATATTCAGGAAGTTTTCAAGAACACCTCCTCAGATAATTCATAATTTTTGAAAAAGAAGTCACTACGGTCTTAAGTTCTATAAAAATACTCTTTTCAATACCAACCTGTTTCTGGAGTTCTTTTTTCAGGGAAACATACCATGAAACACTGAAGACTGACTCCAAGTTCAACAACAGAGAACAAGTTAAATAATCCCAGTACCCCAGAAAATACTCTAACTACAAAAGGTTTGTTTCTTATTTTTACCACAACCTCATTTTTCCAAGGTCTGTGCTTTGCCATGTTCCTATAAATTACTAATACATATTAATTTTACACAGATTTTCAGTCTCCAAATGGACATTTTTAACAGAAGAAGTTAATGACTGAAGAACAGAGATATGTTAGATATTAAAATATAATGATGACTTGTTGTCCTAACTCTTGCTCTGTAACAGATGATGGAAGTAAATTAATCCATCCTTCTGACAGTCATTTCATGATAAGAATGAGAAACCCTACCATTTTCATTGCAGGCCTATCCTATTCTTGTCCTCGGCGTGCATTTCCATGACAATGACTGTAATCATTATAACAGCATTGTACATAATGACTCTGCTTTCTGTGATGTTACTCCCAAATTGGGTGTGAAAAATGTGAAAAGACAGATATCAAATGGCAAAACTCTCACCAGTGAAGCAGAGTAGCCTACAAAATTAATAATTGACAGAATTGATAGGGTGCTGCTGCTGAACAGAAGCCTGGAATTAAAGGGCAATGCTCACATCCCCTTCTTTCATAATCTGAGGGGATTTGCATGAAAACCTCTTGACAAATTAGTCAGGTCAAATGAGGCCTTGTGAGGTGTGTATAATTAAATGTAACATCAATAAAACACGGATTTTTCAAAATGAAAAGCAACTCATGCACAATGACGACTACTGAAATTTTGTTAATTACTAATATTATGTCAGTCTCACCCAGTCACTCCTTTTTTCTGAATTAAAAATAAATGCATGAGCAAAATGATAGAACTGTGCTATAAATCAGAACCATCACAACATCATTTACCAAATGTAAAACAGAGTCCTCTTCTAAGACCTACAAAGCTTCTGGAAAGATGAACTTACAAGTGTTGTGAAGTGCTCAGAGTAGAAAATTATGAACCCCACAGGGAATTTTTACAGGAAACGGGGGGGAATATTGGTAAGTACAGAGGAAGAAGTATCCTCTGACAAAGCACGTAGTCACATTCTGACCACAAAGGATCAAAAGAAATCCTATTCATTGATCTCCATAAATGTAGCATTAATATAGAGGTCTGAGGATGAAAGAAAATGTGTAACATTCTCATGGGAACATAAATTTGAAGAGGCCATCATTTTGCACACTGTATCCAGGTCTCTAGTCTTAAATGCAATCATGATTGCAACTGCTTTCATAAAGATAAGCATGATTTACTTTGAAAGCTGCTTAGAATCATATTTGCCTTTTTTAAGGTATGACAGCAAAGCCTATAATTGATCTGATGACCAGATCTTCCTCTTCCTCTGTCAGTTACACCTGACAAATCAATAGTGCATAAGAAAAATTCATGATATTATTCTGTATGAGCCTTATCACATCGTGGTCCCAAGGTTTACTCTGTATCTCCATTTAACAGTCTTCTTCATGGCATCTATCTCTTTCCAGATAATGTTTTGATTCTCCTACATAGCTCTGTATCAGTAACAGGTTTATAGAATATTTCTTTTATTCCAAAATCATACATGAAAATATTAATCAGTCTAATATAAGTCTAGAATAATATGCCCTCATCACCTCACCTATTTTAAAAGCTCGTCTATCAGTGCAAACCATTATCTCGATTTATAAAGGTCCCTCCCCAGCCTAAATTTTCTGTACAAATCCTATCAATTTTCAGCACGCCAAGTACTTGGTATTTTACTAAGATTGGCCTAACAAAATAGTTGTGTGTGTTTTTTTTTTTCTTTATGTTAACAGTATCTTAAACAAAAATCCTCCAGTTGCTATTTTTAGTTCAAATGATATTGTTCATATTTGAAAGCCCTTGCTACCAGGCATCTGTGATTTCAGGAGCTACTAGTTTCCTTGGATATTTTGCATATTCTAAAAAATGATTTTCAAGATTCCCAACTTGCATGCAAACTGAAGGCAAAATGAATAAATTCCTTTTCCATGCCTTATCCCTATTAATTATATTTCTTCACCCCTCTTATTCAACCTCTTTATCCAATTTCATTGATGATAATAAGAAATTTTATGCTGAAAGACGGCATGCAGGGGGAGAAAAGCTTCATCTGTTGTAGGTCTTGCAGTAAACCTATATGTACACTTTCTGTTACTTTAATGCAAATTTAAAACACAAATTATGTAGATAACATTACACATTATAAACTAGAATTCAGTTGGCCAGCCTACAACTGCATCAGGATGAATCTTACACCCGACACTCGCTTACTCACTATGTAATTCAACATATAAATGCAGGGCTTGTTGGTCCTACAGACTCCTGATGAATTGTAACAAGTAGTATATACCTCCTGCCTCTCATTATAGGAAAGGCACAGAGAAATCTCCTTTTGGAATAGCACTTTTCCACCCTGCCCTTTATGTGGAATGAATACATTGTTGAACCTAGACTGTATTTATTATATTTCCTGAAGTAAAACTGAATCTTACTCTAAAGTAGCCTGGAAAAGCCTTTGGGGCTTACATACTTAAGCATTATGTATTTGAGGTTCTACAGAATCTGATATGAGCACCAGCTGCGTTCACTCCATGTTCAGTTGAACTCAGAAGAAATGCTGTTATACTTTAACAACTTCATCCTGTTTCCTTTTATTAATATTTCTGCTTATAGTAAACAGAGAAGGTATACATAGGGAACAGGCAAGCTCACTGTGCATATATAAAGCAATCTGAGTGATGTTAACCTTAAAAAGGAGGTGACGTATAAGGAGATACTTGGTTTTCCTCTATCTGTGCCACATTTCAGTATTTCAGGGAATGGAAAAATAAAAACAAAAAGGCAATAACCTTACCTTTCCTACATACTGAGGATCTGGTCCCATGTGTTCTTCTAAAACAAAGAACTGATTCCATACCCATCCACGCTTGGGACGATGATGCACTTCCGTTTCACCTTCTATGTGTTTGGTTTGATTTCTAGTCACCTTGATGGAGCCATGGTGAGCAGCTCCATAACACCTCTGCACAAAACAGAGACAAAACAGGACTGGGCAGATACAAGATGTACTTGTAATTCTCATTGTAGGATAAGGTTCCTGGTCAAAGTTTTCTTTCTCTTGTCTTTTTCAGCTGTAATCCTTTAATAAGTTCCCGAGATGGAAGGTGAAGCCTCGTTCAGAAATACAGTCCAAAATGGGTTTTTCTGCTTGTTCATGATTTAGCTGCCCGTTGGGGTAAGCTCAAACTATATTTACATTATGAAAAGCTGACTGGAAAAATTGGTATTTCTTCTGAGGTCTTCACAATAGAGCTCCACAGCCGACCATTTTCTATCTAATAGGGAAAGAAAAGAAAGCCACTTACTCATCACTAAAACCAGCAATTTTCAGCTTTTTGACCTTAGAATATATTCACAGCTGTACTAGCCAGTCTCTCAAAGACTCCCATTGTAACTAAAATTTCTTTTCATCCCTTTCTGTAAAAATGTTTTCTGATTGTTTTTATTAAAATAGTAAAAATTGGATGATCCATGATGGTTCTATCGGCTCTTAACTGCAAATCATTGATCTGGTTTGGCAATAAAATGAAATCACTGCCAGGGTGTCATTAGACATATAGCAATTGCTAGTTCATTTTAGATGAGTTCTTGATCTTACTTATACTGCACAGAGATCCAGCATGGTGAAAAATACCAAGGCTATGACGGCTTTCAAAGAAAAGTGTCCAAAATGGGCTCTGAGGATTCTGAGTCAGTATGAGAGCATACTAGCAGGGACAAAATGTGCATTTTCACCCCCCTGTTCTTTACTTAAACTCCAACAAATATCATACTAGAATTTCTCAAAGTTATTCTATATAGACAGAAAATTCAGATACTGATTTTTAGATTTATAAAAACATCTACGTTCCCAGTGACAATATTTTTTCAACTTCAAAAGGAAAATATGGCCTTTTTATGCTACAACAGTAACACATGAAAATGTACATGGAAGTTGACATAGCACAAAGTATTTTTTTAACCTCAGAGTTATCCTGAACAAATGTTTTGATCACATATATAAATATATCAAGTATCGATCAATTAGGAGACTCTAAACATACAAATAAATATAAAAAAAAATAGAATTGCCTTCTAACATTGATTTTGTTTAGGTACCATAAAGACATTACAAATTAGTGAACATAAACACAATAAATTCATGAACAGAAACACGAAGAAGCAAGAAAGTTTCTCATCAGAATAACAGAAGAGTATTTCAAGAGTGTGTTGTACATCAGAAATACCCATTAAGGACATACTTTCTACTGCTGTTATCCGGTTTAGGACAGTGTGTTATGCTGAAGTAAAGGAATACCACCAGTCTCCTGTGTCCAGGGAGGAATTTAAAAAGAAACTCTGTATGGTATTTTCCACTGAAGAATGGATTTTTTTTAGCATTACGTTTTACCCTGCTTTCTATTTCTATATCAAAGGAATCTCCCCTCAAACTCTACAAAACCACTGATCTCTTAGAAGTCTCACATCCAATCTCTGTACAGATTCATATGACCCAATGCATTATTACCTTCTTTAAGTACAAATGTGAAGCAATAGGAATTTTTCAGAGCTAAATGTTCTATGAAGTCATACCAGGGAGAGAAACCAGACATTCTGAGCCATATTTGTTTCTAACCATATCTTCTTCCTTGGTTTCCTTGCTCTTCTGCGTTCTTTCCTTATTCTTGCTAGAAACCATTTTGAAACCGCTAGAAACAGTTTTGCCTTGAGGCATACAATTGCCTCCTAAAAATTCCTCTATTTACAGATAAGCTACTTAAATAGATAAGTCATTATTATATTTCAGAGGTGCATTAAAAATAAGCAGTACCTTACAAAATGGTAAGGCTGCAATTTTATCCATTCCAGTATTATTTTTCTTCCCTATGTTTCCATCTTGGGAAATGTCTAGGAGCAGTTCATAAGACTATAAGCAGTGCATAATAAGTTAAAAAATTGGATATAAGGTGAATTGAGATTCCTAAGAATGGCACATTTAAAATTTATTTGAAATCATTACTACTGAACTTTCCTTTATAAAAATTGTGGGGATGGTGGTGTTGGAAAACTCATATCTTATAAAAGAGTAAATATAAACAAAAGCATTAGATATCCACAAATCAAGATTTACTATACAGAACTTTGTTTCTCACCTCTCTCAGAAGTCATCCACAGAGCAAATTCAAAAATACCATGATGGATTCTGTAAACCATGTTATTTACACAGCCTGGCTCATGTATTAATTACAACAAATAACAGAAATACAAAGGGCTTCCTCATCTCAAAAGTGTCTGCTCTTCTTAGGATTAATATAAAGTAGAAGAAATTGAATTTACATTGTGCCAGAACCGCTATGTAATTTAATTCAGTTCAGAGATTACCTGTTACACAATCCAACACATTTTATTTTATTTTTTTTTATTATTATGCTTATTTTCTAAATAAATTTAAGACAGAGATAGAGAGATGACAATGGAGTCTATTTCCTGTTATAATCATGCTTAGAAATCCAGGGTTCAACAATACTGTGAAGTCTGGAGAATAGTTTCCACATGATGAGCTTGACAATTAAAAAAGGAAGGATATTTAGTGAAGAACTTTGAAGTGTTTTTGCTCTTATAATCTATTTTAAAACCAAATCCAAATTAATGCTCAGTATAAAGGTCCTCATTCTTACTTACTAAGCACACGTTTTCAAAAGGTCTACTGGAAACATTCATTTTTTTTAAATCCTGGCCCCCACAAAAAAATAATAGAAGAAGAATCTCTTCCATGAAGACAACAAAAGTCTACAGGGAGTAAGTACAGATGGAAAGACCTAGAATGGTAAACAAAGAGACAGGAAAGCAAAGAACAGACAAACCTGAACTGTGAGCAACTGAAGTAGGACTGAACTTTCTGAAATGCCTTTAATTGTTGCCTTACGTTAATATACTGAGATGTTGACTGCTCAGTGCTCTCACCTGCAGCTTCAAATGAAGTGTCCTGCTTTATGGGTTTTGTTATAATGATGCAGGCAGCTACAGAGTAGACTTGTGTTATTGATGTCTCCTGGGAGCCCTGATGAAAATGAGTTGTGTATCTCAAGAGACTGTCAGAGAAAGTTAAAATTAAAATAAATAATTAAATAAGATGAGGTGGGAAAGTCCTACCAGTAATGCTGGAAATCATTACAGCAGAGTAGTTACTGCTTAGCGAGGCAGCAAGCCTCTATAATGAACTCCCAGGAAACCAGTATAAGCACAGCAATGCAAAATGCACCACCACAAGAGAGACATCGTTAACAGCGGAGACTTGTCCTGAATCTCAGTGTCTCTCATCTCCTCTAACCAAATTGACCACAGATTTGAATTCATATGAATGATTCATTTTTGCAGATGCGCATTCGACGCAGCTGCACACCTTTTATTTTAAATCTCTCAGGAACCCTTTTCAGTCCAATTGCGATGGAGCTACAATTAGTTATAGAACTTGCAATAAATTGCATTTCTCATTTGCTTTCTGAATTCCAGTTCCACACTCCGCCCTCTAGACTTCCACCAAATCAGAAAATTCCAATGTTATCAAAATCTGACCAACTTCAATATCATTACTTAGGGATAAATAATCAGACATGAAAATATTTCCTCCTTTCTGCACTTCCTGTGCTTAGTCTATTGCCAATGTTACATTCTTCAGCACTGCAGAAATAACACTGTATTGAACAATGCCTTCTGCACATGCTGGTATGACAGAACTAGTGTCCAAACTGTTTTGGAGAGTATTTAAAAACTTTATTACACATTGTTATCTTGACCCTTTGTTGTATTTATGTTGCAGTTATATATATGAGCATAAAACCTGGAAAAAAAAATGTTCTTAAAGTAGTTTAATAGCAATTTCAATAACTACAAATGTTTAGACATTGTAGCTCTACATTGTCACTTCTTTTAGAAATGGGAAGCTGAACTACTTTTTCACTGTGATAGCATACAGACGTTCTTTTTTATCCGTGAGATAACTGCATGAGATATTGAATTCCCAAATAATTGTTAAATTTATGTGCAAAGATATATTGGTTCTGAAAGCTAATCTTTATCAGCCTGAAATTGTATCAGTTTCATGAAGAACCAGGGAAGAGCCTCATCTCTTTAAGCCAACAGCACCAGCTCATGGGTGTGCAGTGTCAAAGGTGCAATTTCTTGTACCTTTTTCACTCTTACACAGTCTTTTGGTAAAGACCACTTCTAACAATCAAAACACGGGAATTGTTTTGATTAAGCTATGACTGAGAAGTGCTAAGCCAAAACCTGCTAAGCTATAACTGACTTTATTTCATTTAATAAATTATTTTACATAAAATCCCTTTTGCAAAATAAATAGAAATAGACGCAAAATAAAGCTACCATGGAATACAGGTATTTTTTCTTTCACGTAAGGAAACAGAAATCCTGTTGTGGGATTTCCACAACAGGATTGTGTGTTTTCCACAGGTGTGGAGAAAAAAAAAAAAAGTGAGAAAATTAAAAAAAGGATCCAAGAAAGACAAGCAATCAGACATTATAAAAAGATAAGTAACAGAAGAAATTTAAGAGTAAGATAAAACAAAGCCACTGAAAATTTCACTTAGAAAAATAAATCAAGATAAAGAAGCAAATTGGAAAGTTCAAGTGGAAACAGCTGCAGCTGTGAAAGCTTCTATGTGAAGTTATCAGAGATGATTTTCCTCTCAGACCTGAAACTGTATATAAAAAAAAGAAAACAAGCAGTATGATTCCTGTGGAATGTAAGAAATCCAGTTTATACAGTTTAACAGAAAGTCAGTTAAGGAAAACAGTAACTGAAAATACAAATCACAAAATAAAATTCAACACCAAATATATGGATCAGTGAATTGGTATGCCAAGACTGTCAAGAGACAAAACTCAGTATTTATTTCCCTATGCTCTTTTACTTTTTGTACCAGAAAAGCTTTTTAACTTCCACATTCTCCTGCACACCTCAGAAACCAAGTCAATTGATGAGACATTTTGTTCAGAAAATAAAAAGGCAATATAAAGCAATGTAACAATATAAAATAATATAGCAATATAAGGACAACTCCATAAGCTTAATGATTGCAGGTTGTTATGTGGTGTAATCACACCACACAATAAATTGTGAGATTCTTAGGTTCAATTTAAAACCAGAGAAACACATTAGGCAAAATTAATTATTTAGATGAGTACAACACTCTTGCTATCAGTGGCCAAATAAAAGCCAAGGAAAGGAAAAGAAATGCCCTCCTTTTTTGTTTTTTCTCCCTCCTTACCTCCTACCCCTCAAAAGAAAAGGAACAGTCATACTAAAAGCTGTAAAACAAAACAATAACAAAACAACAGCTGTATCCTGGGATTAATTGATTAATTGCTTAATACCAGGAATTAATAAATTACTCTTACTCTTGATTTTTTAAAGTTACCAGTAGTATTATTTTGTTTCAGAGTTAGCATTAAAATATTTTAAATTCATCAAAGTATCCCAGATGGTGATGTGTGATGAATTTTTAAATAGCATTCTGACTGACAGACACCCATCAAACAATTCCTATGTATCAGACTCCGTTCTTCCTGCTTGCTCAGACACCCCCAGAGACAATGTCAGAAGCCTCAATTAAATTTCCAGTTTATATCACAGATTTCTTCTAAATTCTCATAATCCAGGCAACTTTTAAAATCTAAGAATATCTATATTTCTCTCTCCAGTTCTTCCTCCATTCAAGGTAGGTATTCCCCAATATAGTCCCCAATATTCCTTTTACCTTCTTTTACTACCTACTTCATTAGTCTTATTACTAGATTCTTCTTATTAAACTTTCTTGATTTATTGACTCTGTAATATCTTAGTAGTTTCTAAATCAAGGGAACCAATATACTATTAATATTCAATAAATGCGATCTTAGATTTGAAATAATTTAGATTTCAGAGGTCTAACTGAAACAGGTTGTGGTTTTGTTCTTATTTCCATCATATGTTTGATTTTAGACAGTTCATACCTAGGACATATACAGTACAAGTATGGACTCGTCTTTATTTCTAGCACAACTGATTGGTCTGATCTTTTCCTTTGTAAATGTACTTTATCATACTAACTACATATTGAGACTGAAAAGGAAAATGATAAAGGCCAGAGAAAACTTCTCATCCAGCGTTAACACACTGACATTTCCAGCTTTCCTTTAAAGTTCTGACTGTTTTGTGAAGATGGAATAAAGAAATTCGAAACATTGATTTAAAATTCTGGCTGCAGCCCTAACTATTAGCCATCACTGTTTCAAACTGAGTTTTAAATTAAATATTGTCTTCATTTTTCCTTGGCTTTCACTCCCAGTTTTAAATTAGTTCAGAGTCCATACTCCCTGTTAGCTTAACAGGCCTTAATAAAGTTACCTCACTGGCTAGAACAGGTGGCATAATTTTATCTATCTGGGTCATAAAGCAGAATAGGCGTGGTATGAATAAAAGCTTTTGTGGTTATTCATAGAAATCACCACACATTCCTTACAGAAAGAAGTATGTGAACTAGAATTCTGATTTTGTTATGCAAAAAGTTGGAAGTAAAGCCTAACAGCCAAACAATAATTAAAACAGAACAAAAATGCTGAGCTAGCACAAGCAACTCCATGCAGAGCTACTTCCTACTAACACCTCTGTTAAACTGCATTAATCATGTTATACATAGATGGGCTTCCCCAGAGGACAAAACCCCACTTGTGCTACCTAACAACAGCATGAGGATGAATCGAGAATATGGAAAGCAGAAACAGTCTTAGGAGATGTACAGTCAAAAGAGCTATTAAAAAGGTTTTAATGTTGCTTATGGCATTAGAAATTCCTGAATAATAATTGGGATGACACTTTATTAAAATAATAATAATAATTCAAGACTGTCTTATACCAAGGCATTAAAATAGCAGCTTTAGTTCCAGTTTTATAGACAGCAATATATACTTGTGATCAAAGTACACTCTTCTCATATTGTGTGTAGCTAAACACCAAATACAAGCTTCAGTTAATTCCTGAATGGATAGCATCAACTGAGGCACTGATTATAAAGAGTAAAACTATGGCATATTATAACTGGGCAACTAATCCAGTCCCATTATATGGCAAAGGAAACGGCTTCCACACGGCCCCAAAAAAGGATTCTAGGTTCCATAAGGCCCAATGTGATACATACACACAAAAATGCTTTTTGAAGAGGAACTGTATCTCTTTTAACAAGAAAACAAGAAAAAGAAACACTACACAAATGAACACAAAAGGGTTTAGTGTATAGTCCTTTCATTTTTACTCTGCCACAATCAAAATTCATTTTTACTTATAAACCACCCAACAATCCATAACAGCGCAAGAAATCCATTAGAGCCAGCATGGGATTCAAGTTTTATTATCATAACAGGATTTTTTAAAGTGTGTCCAATTGACATTTTGATTAGATGATGCACAAGATGAGCTGATCTCTATGCTGCCTTTAACAATTAATAGCTACAGTGAGTGGTAGCTGTAGAATGATTTTAAAGATTCATTCATTTTTGAAAATACACTGAAAAAGGTTATTAAAAGGCATTTTGTATGACTGGGCACAGGAAAACATTATACAGTACAAACCAATGGATTTGTTACCCTGTTGAGCAAATGCTTTTTATGAAAGAGTAAAAATGGGTAGAGAAACATACATGTATCATCTTTCCTGAACAAAGGAATATATGCAAACTTTGCAAACAAAACAGGAACAGAACTTAGCTTGCAAACAGTATTGCATATAGACAGGCAATTATTAACTATGATGAATAGTTAGTGGAAATTTGACATTAAAACATGATTAAGAGATTCAAAGCCTGTCCTCAATTGTCATACAACACTTTTATATATATAATAAGCAGGCACTCAGAAACTTCAAGATAACAGTGCTCTGCCACAATCAAAGACTGTAGAAATTTTGTTTCCAACTATATACAGAGAGCAACTGGAAAACCGCAACACAGTAACAACACAATTAGTCAGATAAAATCCAGCCACTGTTTCTATAAGCTATAATTGCAGACAAAGTCATGCTAGCCATTACCTGCTGTGAAAGGAACAACTGTTAAACAAAGAAAGATGAATCATGTATCTGACTCTGACTCACGCCTTTCTCTTTGCCTCAACCAGAGACAATTCCACCTACATTTATATCTAGATTCCATATTTCTAGCCAAGGACAGTACAGATATGTAAGACAGCACAAAGATACTTTTATGCTCCAAAAGCAGAAGAGCCTTTTCTTATTTTCTGTTTCCCTTCCCAAAGAACTTGATAAGAAAATAAAGATGTCATTGATTTATTGAGTCATTCCTCCCATTTATAAAGGTCAGATCAACCAGTCAGGGAGGAAAGCACATACACGAGACTCTGATGAGCAATTACCCACAGGAAAAACTTGCAACTGACTTCTTGTGCATAGTCCACAGTACATAATTTGTACTAACAAATTATTTCTCAAAAATGAATAGCGGGAGCTTCTCTGGGAAGTATAACATCCCAAATGAATGGTAAAATAAGCAAAAAACAAACAAACAAAAACAAACAAACAAACAAAAAAAAAGGGAAAGGTGGTCCAATGTAGACAGCAAAAGCTGAAGAAAGAATTGAAGACATTTACCTCCCATCCTTTGCTACTACTTCGGCATTCTGTGCTTGAAATTCTTAAAATCATGTAAATAATTCATTATAATTTTGTTATCAAAATGTTAGAGTATTTCAAATGCAATGTATTTATGTTTCTTAGATTATAATAGTGATAAATATGTTACTGGTTACTTAAACCCATACCTCAGTGTCTTAGAGAAAAATATTAAATGACCTATCCTTCTAAATAAATCTTACTGCATATGCTTGAAGTTTGAAAATATTCCTTTTCCAGTATGCCAAGAGGGGTGACTGTTCTGTGAGAAAGCATGCCTAAAATGTGATATATTTTAATAGAAAAAATAACTAAAATATATTTTTACTGGCTGATTTTTCCCTTTTACATCAAAACATAAATTGCCACCACTGTTTCTGAAATAATCTACATATTTTTGGTAAATAACAAGACAGGAAAAAAAACAGAACTTTTGTTCCATTTTTTAAATTTAGCAACATTATTGAAATAATGAAGGAAAATAAAACTGAGTCAAGGCAAATGAGCCACTTCTATTTAACAGACACAAAATAGTTTGTTTAAATTGAATATTGTTTGTATATTTACAATCAACTAACTTTCAAAGCAAAGGTCATTTTCTTATAAAAACATTTAAATGGCATAAGTAACTAAACTTGAGCCTTCATATAAACAGTTGTATGTAACCTTCTATAAGCAATTTTGCTTTCACAAAATGAAATGTTGCAATTAAATAACTTCCTGACTGAAAATTCCCAATATGCTCTTCATTTAATGCATGCTACTTGCAGATTTTTTCCTTGGTTAGTAATTATGCTGAACTTGTATTTCCAACTGTTCATCACATTTATGACCAACTTAGCCCATTTTTCTTATGCTGGACTCAAATGACAAAACTCGGATTCCCCCTAGGCAAACTGCAAAATTCCCATTAAGTTAACGGAGACAAACTTTCACTTTAAGTTCAGTAGCACTCAGCATCAGCTGCATTCTTTGGTTACACAAGAGAGTATCTTGTGTACTTTTGATTTTTTTTACCTATATTAGTGTATTTTAAGTTATAAACATTATAAGGCACAGAAGCCTACAGTAAATATATAAAGAACCCCTTAATTACAGCAATACATGAAAGGAAGAATTTATGAGTGGCTGACAAAATATTTCAATTTTCAGTATATCTTGCTATTTTGTATAAATAATAAAGATTTGGAGAAACCAGCATTAAGAGGTTGCCCAACTTTTGACAGATAACACCATCTACATGGCCCAGTTACTGGCAAAATAATCAAAAATGCCAAGATCATCCTTCTTGTTCCCTGCAAAGAAGAAATAGTAACCTGAATTCTATTTAAAGTTTGATTTTTTGAGTACCACACAAAACCAGAGCAAATCACTACTGGCTTCATTGAAAGTGCCATGAAGTCTTTACCAATCTTACAATATCCTGACATCACATGTTTAATCAAACAAAACTGAAGTCAGGAAGAACCTTTGGGCATCACCTGATCTAACCTGTGGCTCAGATCAGGGTCAGCTTCTGGGTTGGACATGACTGCTTAGCTGCAGGAAAGCTTGTGGAAAAGAGGAACATGTACTGGCCTGGGGTTAAGCTAGCTGAACAGAAGACCAGAGACCACTGGATATGGCAAAACTAGCTGGGCACATGAAATGATAACAATATAAGAAGTTACAGACAGAGCCACAAGGGATGGCTGGATCCCACAGAGAGGAAGGCAGCTGAACTCTACACACTATTCAAGAAGAGTATGGGGCCCTTTTGGAGAGTAACACCTTGCAAGGTCCACACTGCCTAGGTAACCATCTTCATTCTGCTTTCTAAAATTGAGACTATCTAGGAAACACTATCAGAAATACTGAACTTGAGTGCAATTCAAATAAATTATAATAATAATGAAGAATTATGGAAGTCAAAAAAGAACAAATAAAAGAAAATCCTCCTCAGAAGTAAAGCATTGAGGGACAAGAGAGCAAAGAGCAGCCCTGCAGAAAGGGATCTGGGGGTTCTGGCTGACAACAAGTTGAACATGAGCCAGTACTGTGCCCTGGTAGCCAAAATAGCCAGTCGTGCCCTGGGGTGCATCAGCACAGCACAACTAGCCATTTGAGGGAAGGGATTGTCCCACTCTGCTCTGGTGTGGCCTCACCTCGAGCACTTTGCACAGTTTCAGGTGAGACAGTATAAAAAGGACCTGACACTATTACAGAGCATCCAAAGCAGGGCTACAGAGATGGTGAAGGGTCTAGAGGGGAAGATGTATGAGGAGCAGCCGAGGCCCCTTGGTTTGTTCAGCCCAGAGCAGAGCAGGCTGAGGGGAGGCCTCATGGCGGCCTGCCATGAGGGCAGCGGAGGGGCAGGCGCTGAGCTCTGCTCTCTGGGGACAGCGACAGGACCCGAGGAGCTGGAACAGAGGAGATTCAGGCTGGCTCTTAGGGAAAGGCTCTTCATCAAGAGAGTGGTGGGGCACTGGAACAGATTCCCCAGAGCAGTGGCCATGGCACCAAACCTACTGAGGTTCAAGAAGTGTTTGAACAATGCTCTCAGACGTAGGGTTTCATTTTTTGGTGATTCTGAGTGGAGCCAGGAGTTGGACTTGATGATCTTTGTTGGTCCCTTCCAGATCAGGAATATAATATAATATAATTCTGTGATTCTATGATTCTATCAGACAGAAAAAACAACACTGTAGAAAAAAAAGTAATTTCAAAAGAAAGCTCTGTTAAGCAGTCATTGGCAATTCTGGGATTTTCTTGTGCAGATATAGTAATAAAGTAAAGAGAAAGAAAAGCTAGGGGAATATCCATGTATGTCAAGTCTAAATTTAGAGTCTGTATTTAAAAACATGTCTTTTCACATCACACTGTAACTGAGATGTCTTTTTGTCACTGATTTCTCCCGTGACATTACTTCTACAAACCATCCTATAATCACTTTCAGCCACAAAGCATTACTGCAAGTATGTTGATTTCTTCCCATCTTCCTAAAAATGTTTTCCTTTTACACCGTATAACTGGATTGTTCTCTGGTAGAACTGATCCTTTCATTATGAGCAGCTTTCCCTACTGTCTTAAAAAGTACATAATGCGCATTTCTTTTATTGTTATTATTCTTATCTTCCCGTCTTTTCTCACTCTTCCAGCTCAGCCAGTATTAAACCATCATGTTTCTCGATTTATCACCTCCATCATTAAATGTATTCAGTTCCATTTCAGACTTACTTATAAATACTGAATTCCACAATTGGCATGTCACAGCTTTCTCATAGATATCTATAGTAAAATAATTATCTGTTAAATACAAACATTATAACTCAGCAACTCATTTTGCAAAGCATTCAAAAGTCAGAATCAATATACAAAACAATCACATAAATTGCAAAGGCAGCTTTGCCCTGATGGATGAAAGAAGGGGATACAGATAAAAGTGCATATGCTGAATACATAAATGTCTGCCTAAAAGTAATAAATAAATAAATAAATAAATAACTGTAATTTGGAACTTTCTATGTACAATTACTGTTTCAAATACAGAAATATTTTTGTTACCTACTTTTGTTATCTTGGCAAGAAAATAATCTCTAATAATCAGAAAAACACCGAATGTTTTCCAGAAGGCTGTCTCACCAGATGAGCAAATGCAAACCCACAAGTCAGATTTATTATTTTTTTTCTTTGAAAGAATTTAGAGTTACATTTGTAGCAGTAAGTATTTTTACTGCCACTTTGTAGTAGAAATGAACATAAGCATCAAATACTTCAACTTTTCATTCTAGGTTGAAGGTTGACCAGCAGAACGGACTTTTGCTGATTGCCTTATTTTTCTTATGTTGGATAATTCCCCAAGCCCAGATAACTAAATTTTCTATCATGGAGCAATAAGAAAATCCAGTCGTTTGTATTTTATAAGAAACAACTTCTGTATAGTAGTTTAGTCAATATAGTGTAGTCATGGCAGATACTGAAAATTTCCAGAATATCCCAAGAAAACATTTTCTTAAGTTTTCTGACTTGTTGTATTGAAAATTCAGAAAGAAACGCTGTACTAAATTTCAGGTGAAATCCAAATAGAAGAATTAAAAGAAAAATATCTCAGCATGAATTTTGAAAAGATATATAGAAATGACTGAAGTACTGTGCATGATTTAACTGAAGTTAAATACATTATGAAAACACTACTAGTCTTAAGATAAATTCAGGTTTTATACAGCAGACAATTTTCATGTACTCATTTCCAATAAGCTTTAAATCTCCAAATATATTAATCCTACTGAATTGCCATAGGCTTTCTGTATGTAACTTCACTATATTCTTTTGAAAATTTTAGCTTCCATTCTTGTCCAACCAACTTTCCAGGAACAGATAAGCAGGTAGGTAAGTTGAGATTTAATGTCAGTCATAACACCAACAAATCCTCAGGAACAGAATGGGGAGGAGAAACAAGGTTAATCAGCAGAATCACGTCTTAGGTTCTGATTGTGCAAACAAAAAAAGGCCTACTTAACTGTAAGCCTGTTAATGAAAAGCTCATTGACATTAATGGGATTAATTGTTTGCTTAGAACTCAGCTTAAAACTGAACTTTTTAAAGATCAGGTCACTGGCATTTCAGTGGGGGACCTAGAGAACAGATACCATAGACAAATAACATTACATATTGAAAAGCACCAGGAAAATTTAAGAATGTAACATTCAGTTTCAAAACATGTTTTTCTTCCATTAACACATGAATAATAGTCTAACAGCAAGTGAAACACTCTAAGCTCACTTTCATATTGGTCACAAATAAGAGACATCGCATGTAACTCTAGGTTTTCTAGTATGAGTTGAAGGTCTTCCAGAAATCACTCACAGTATGCTTAACAGTTTTAAGTTTAAAGCAGAAAAAGTTTTATATTGGATTCTTTGCACCCAGTGCAAACCACAACTTACATGCTTTCTGTACATAACTTACATACTCAACCTACAACTTACATACTTTCTGGAGCTCAGCTTTGTTTCTGTAAGTGAGCAGGATAAGAGTTTAGCATGATCCCCTGATTTAATAATCATCTGGCATCATTAAAAGAGCACCACAGTCAGGGCTGAACACCCAGAAACATTACCTTCTCATTTCAAGAAGCAGTGCATTTTACAGGAAAGATCAGTGTCCCAAAAAAATCTCAGTCTCATTTTGAGCCTTATAGTAACATTGCTTACAACTACGCTATACCCAGAGTACCCTGTTCAAGCAAGTGGTGAAAAGGGGTAGACCGAGGTCCCTAAATGCAACATGTAAACTCTCTGTGGGTGGAGGAGAACAAGTTGTAATAAACTATATCCCACTTATGAAAGGACTCATTCAACAGAATTAGAAAAATAACATTATTTAATGAGAAATACAACAATGAAAAAGATAACTTTAGAAGGATAACAGCTTACAAAAATGTTAATGAGGCCTGGAATATCTACTATGAAAACAGTCAAACAAACAAACAAACAAAAAAATGTATTTATTATATTATCTCTAGCCAGTCAATCAAGTGCTTTGTGTTTTTACTATAAAGAAAATAACTCACCATGATTAGAGCTTAAAAACCTAATAAAAGTTCGTGATCTTTGTCTGATGCAGATGGAAGAGTTTTAAGGCAGCTTCAGGCCTATTTTATCTTGATAGAGATATCGTTTGTACTACAGGCTGAAGTAACTGATCAAACATGAGACTGAAGAACACAGGCTTGCCATGAGCATCTATAACACCCAAGCAATGACTGATGGAATAGGAGCTAGTATAGCAACGATGCTCCATCCCACACTTCACCTTAGCCTGGAGAAACAACAGTGAAATATTTTTGGGTACTCTCTCAAAGTGTTAGAACAAAACCTTTTTTTTTTTCCCCTAAACATCATCATGCATTTTACTGTAATTTTAAAATATGAATATTAGTTTCCTTTTTAAAATCTGGATTGTGATGTGCAGAGATTTCTGAAATTATACATTTCTTGAGACTCAGCAGACTCTGTAAGAGACACTTATGCTAGATTTAAGCAACACTAACTTGTGTTTAACACTTGTGTGTGCCCTTTGCAGGATGGTGAAGGGCTCTTATGTGATTATTGCAATAACAAAGATTTCTGATGCAATGAAAGGTAAACAGACACATGAAAATATACATATACATATACACATACCAATGTAAGTATCCAGTAAAGAATGACACATTCGGTGCTTAGTGCATAGCTAATGACAATAAATATGAAGATTCTGTAAGAAATCAGAGTTCAGAATTAGATTACACTTTAAACATTGCTTTTGGATAGCACCTGTGAAAAGGATTCAAATGAGAATTATTCATTTAACTGTAGTTAACTCCTACAACTGTTTTCATAAGTTAATTGTGTTTGTCAGTACAGAATCCAAGCTTTCACCTAATAAAAGGTATGTTGCTTGGTTATCTTTGAGATCTTACCTTTCAAAAATCTAAATTTCTATTTACTATACAAACGTGCAATAAAGAGTTGAATAGGGTGTAAAAAAGAGAAAAAAGGAAAAATGTGAATAGGAACTCAAGATGTTTCTAACTTAGCTGCTTCCTCGATGCTTATATTTTCAGGAGTTTTTCAGTCTGTAAATGGAGAATACATACAAGAGCAGTTACTTCTTGTAAACAGCATCTCTCCAGCTCTGACAGCAAAGCACTCAGTTTGGGCTGCACAACATATCCAAGAAACCAGAAATGGATGCCCGTACTGTGCTCAGAACTATGCTGATATGCACATAAGCTCATTTTCTCAAACCTCATTTAAATATATCTGCACTATACCATTAATGTTGCCAATCAGTGACATCTTCCTCTGACAAAAAGCTCGTGAACAGACCAATGTATTATTAAATGACAGAGTTTGATTCTGTTTGTTTTTTTTTGCAGGTACATGTATTGAACAAATGCCTGAGAAATCTGGCCTGCTGTGAGGATACAAGAGTTTTAATGCATGAACAAGGGCATTTGCTAGGTAAATTTCCTATTTTAAATTTCTTGGTTATTAAAGGATGGACATATACTACATATAACAGGAACTAAAGATATGTATGGATAGTAAACCACTCAAATATGCAATCTGCATATTCTACCAAAAGCAGAAATTCATTTACTTTAGGTATTAGATAAACATGCAGATGTAAAGCACTGATCCATCTCAGCAATGTTAAGTCCACAACACTGTCCAGACGTACTTACTTATAGCATACATCTTATTTGTTTTTGGTGTGCCTTTTGCATTTTTTGTCATACACATGTGAGGGAAAACTAATCCACTTCTGTCAACTGTATATTTTGCTCCCCCTCTCCCCCCCCCCCCCAAAAAAAAAAGCTGTACAGAAAAAATATAATTTTTTTTTGTTTGTTTTTCTCTTTTCATCCCTTACCCTTCACTATTTTTATTTGGACTGTAATTATTCAGAATCATACATTTTTTTATATAATTGGGTTATATACTCTTATTATAAACAAGTAATTCTTCTAAACAAAGGGAAATATCTAGATTTCTGTGTTTCTGAAAGCCACTTGCTACTGGATATATATCTTCTACTGATAACAAAGATATAAAAAAAAAACAAAAACACTTCATAGGCATGGTCAGATCCAATAATTTAGAATAGGAAAGTTGTAGACATATGCAGCTCCATCTCATCTACTATTGTTGCTTTAAAAATAGTATAATGAAGGTAACATGCACCACAGACCACACTTTTTTATTTATTTTTTACTGCATTTTCACCAGGGAGATAGGAAATGGCACTCCTGAGGAGCTGATTACATACAGTAGCATTGAGACAGCCCAGAAGGCATCGATCCTTTGATATGCACCAAAATAAATGATGGCAAGCAAACATTTTATGAGACAGTTGTACCTCTATCTATTTCTACACACAAATACAAAATCTCGTGTGTCAAAAATGTTTGTACCAGACTAACATCAACCACCAACTACACACAATCACAACAGTTCATTTATCAGTATTTCTTAAATAAACACAGACAACTGTGTACTAGTGATGTCAATATAGTCCCACTTTGCACAAATATACAAACGATCAGAACGAGCATTCATCTTCTCTCTCTTTTTTTTTTTTTTTCCTCAGTGATTTAACACTCCCAGAAACCATGAACCTTCTCATAGACAATGCCCTGAACGGCCAATGTCAAGTTAATCTTGCTTTATCTTTGACACAAGCTCACTCAAATGTGTTGTGGTTCTGTTCTGATTTTTTTTTTCTAAAAATACATGAGAAAATATCCTAGAGACTCGTAACACAGGGACTCCCTCCCATTTCTTCTGTTAAAATCTTTAACAAGATAATAATTCCTGTCAAATATGTAGAAAAATTATTAGGCAGCAACTCTTATGATCCTGCAGGACTAGACGGGATTTGTACTGGTAACCTAAAATCAGAATCTCTATTTCTGACTATAAGGTCATTGGCTATCTTACTGCCCCTAAAATTCAGCCAAAGGGTTTAGAAGTAGTATCTTCTTTATCTTTCTTTCCAATATTGTATTAAAAGCTTCATTTTCACTTCTATTGTTCTTACAGTTCAACAGCTTCTGTCTACCACACACCAGATTGCATAGATTTCTAATACTTTAATGCAACTATATCCACATGGCAACTTGTTTTCAGGTAATTTCTCAAGCAGTACAGCTACCAGCCACAGAAGATGGCCAACATTATTACAGTCATTCATAAAATATGTAATATTTATTCCAAAAATCTCATGGTCCATTATCAGCCTATAACCCTTGCAATTTGTGTGATGTATCATTTCCCACTCTTCCTCTGTTCCTTCCTTGCTTTCTATTACTGCAGTATTCATTATTCAGCAGTTCAAGTTAACTTCCACCCAAAGCCCAAGGAGGTGGTGGGCAGGAGATGTGCAGTACCTCAGAGACACAGGTATTGATTCTAAGTTGGAGAGATGGAGGAAGGTTGTGGGTAGACAAGACAAATGATTTCCTCCAACAGTTCAGTTATTGAAATATGCAGTCCACTTCCTCTGGTTTTCTTCTCATTCCCTGACATCTTGTTTCAATCTAGCCCATTTAAGGAACAAAAAAAAAAACACCTTCAGCTTTTTGGCTGAGTTAGTCTTTCTCTGGTTAGTGTGCTGAACTGGCTATCCGAGGGTATGAATAAGCATTAGACATGGTGTCTCAAAGGAGAGAGGAAGACAGCTGGGAGGTGTGCATCTGGTAGCAATGAGCAAACAGATTGGCATCCTGGTTACAGCCTTCTACCCTCCCACCCTTCCCCCCCAAAAAAAGAAAAAAAATAAAGACACACTACACTAAAATGCAACACTTCCCAAGCCTGCTGTTTGATTCTCTAAATGTCCCAAGATTGTGTTCAAAAAGCTGCAGAGAACATCTTGTCCCACAGTCAAGGAGATCTTACTGTATTTGCCTTACTTGTGCTTACTTATTAACAATTGGGCATTAAAACATATTAAAGCAATGTCCATAATTCCTAAGCTAATGTAACTCCTACAGCCTAATATTATGAGCTTCTGTCTCAGCTGCTTTCATACTTCCAATTCTAAAAAAAAGCAAAAATTCACTCTTTCACCAATTCATTAATTTACTGATGTAGTGAGGGTTTTAAAAATACAGTTTTAAAAATACAGATTTCTTGTTGCAGAGTTTAAAGATTTTTCTTATGATTGTGCTCAAAAACAGCTTAAGTGCTTAATACCATTGCAAATCTAAACCTTTCTGAGTCAAAGCTACTCTCATATTAGTGTTCCAGTTTAATTGCTCACATCCCGTTTTTAAATCTACCCTGTAAGATTTGTTATTATATATTGCTTTCTTCTGCAGTGATATTTTCTCTTGGAGAAAAACACAAAGCAGTTAACACCTGCATTTTGAAAAAGGAATTTTAATCTGGCATGATGAGAAAAAAAAAAAAAAGCATTTAAATTAACAGAAAAACATGCTGCAAATAAAGCTGTAAATAAAGTCATTTAGAGTACAAAGTACAAAACAGAGTGGCATTTTAGTAGCATGCAAGTGCAGCTGACAGGCATATATTTATTCAATTAGTTCCTAGTTTCCAAGGGCAGAGTTGTATGTACACATTCAAACTGCTTCCTCTAATTTTAGCAACTTTTTATATTGAATATTTAAAACCACTTAGTATCCAAATCAATTTAACAGAATGCCACTTAATGTAATCCTCAATTTTAGTTTTCAATAATTTACTCTGTGCACCTCAATACCGTTTATGACTGCATGTTTATGACCTGATCCCTAAATAAAGATCTCTTAGCCTTTTTTAAAATATTTCAGTTTCAAAATAATTTGACTTATGTGTGTACAAATAGCAGCGAATGAAACAACAGCATCATTTTATATGCTTCTCAGTATTATAAAAGTTTCATACCAATCTATCTGTGTATCCTACTTACTTCTGCAGCTAAAATAGCAGGTAAAACAGGCACTTACTGTTCAGTGGTTACAGGGCACTTCTCCACTCCTTTTCCAAACAACTTGCCAAATCAAACCTACTGCCTCTTTAGCTGCTGCCAAGCAAAAACAAACAAACAAAAACTACATCAGATTTCAAGAAACCGTGGGAGATGGTATTTTACTAAAAATATATTCATATTCAGGGTGAACCATGAATATTTCAACAGTGATTTAATTTTTTTCTAATGTGTTCTCCACTGGTCTGCTGTAGTAAAGGATTGGCTAAAGTTTGTGCCTAAGTCCATATTAGTATTACTCTCCTTTTTTTCATTTGCAAGTCCAAATATGTTTCATGCTCAGTATGAAATTAAACTTCTTTGAGTAGTCTTTTGATCTTTTTTTATTTTTTTATTTTTAGTATAGAATCTGGAAATTTCCACTGAAGAAAATGCAGTTGAAAAAAGACATGTATAAGAAACTTCTATTTTCCAAAGTACAGGATAGCAGCTGATTACTTAACATTCCCCAAAGGTATCAGTATCAGTAAGCAATGCAGTGCTAACACCAGCCATTCAACAGAGTTATTAATAATTACAATTCTAGCACAAATCAAATGTGCTAGAATTATTCCTATAAAAGTAGCACAAACAATCATCTAAAATTTACAGCAAGCCTTGTTTACAAGACATGAGATAACATCTTAGAAAAATTAAGTTTAAACAGTCATTTCAGACCCTGTATGTTAGGGATGTCACCGTGTTAAACTCAGTTCTTTTTCTTGAAGGATGTAAAGCTCTTCATGACTGAAAAGTGAAATAAGAACCATCTGCTTTGAAAAAGTGGTCAGTAAGCACTTGATTTTAAGTGCCCACCACCATTTACTATGTTTCTGCCTACCCACTGCAGTAAGTGGCAATGGGAGAGACTACACGAAGACCCCTGCCATGTTGCATATGCCCACTCCCTACACGTGGCTAGGAGACAGCCCCTGCACTGCATGGGTGGAAATACATTAAAAATAGTTGTGAAGATTAATGTTCTCTGAATGAAAATAGCTGTTATCTCTGTCCCACAAGTAGAAAAACAAGGTGTGCTAAGTGTCACAGGATAAAACATACTGAAAATACAGGTTGGGTGAAATGAGGTCTCAAACACATCTACCTACTCTGCTTCTCCCAATGGGAGAAGCACACATGAACTGCTAATGAATTTACAGCCCTGCAGCACCTTCAGGTCAGGAGACCATCAGGCAACAGCAGGGATAGGGGTCAGAGGCCCTTGCCAACCCCCAGGCGGTAAAGGCAGGCACAAAGTGGCAGGAGGAGCCTGAGACGAAGCATTGACCATCATTGGGATGAATGTTGTTCCACAAGTGCGAGGGTATCATAATCCACCCCCCAGCGTACCCCCTGCCCCTGCTGCCCAAGGACTGCTCCCAGCCAACACAGACATTGAAACCCATGCTAGCGGGTGAAGCAGTCCTCCTCTTGTGGATTCCACGTGGCCACCAATCCCTAGTTCCCCATGACATCGATCAACTTGCACAAGTAATGTAAGACGTCTGTAGGAGAATGAGGAATCTTTTCTTCCAGTACCCCAATCTTAGACACCAACTTCTTTCCCAAAGGTCTTTTTTTTCACAGGAAAAAAAAAATAAAAATAATAATAATAAAAAAAATCTTAGCGCTATTTTTAAACTTACCAACACTAATATTGAAATTTTATCAAGCAAATCTGATTTAAACTATTTCTTAAGCTGTAATATTTTGAAATTCGTATTACTTATAGTCTTGTGCTGCAGGAAATCTCCAGTTAGCACTAAAGATCCCATAATACAAACGTGTTCACTTTCTGAAGAAAAAATACTGGATCAAGTGTTTAATCTCACTTCCTCACATATTTCAATTTAGTTTCATCTTTCTAATCTGCGGAATGATACCTGCCAGCACACCTGCTGAGCTAAGCATTTCTGGGTGCACACATCTCCTGTAGGAAGAAAACAGAAGGAATCAGGAGAGTGGGGAGGGAGCACAAGCCAGGACACCAGTGTGATGGCTCAGCTCCTCTGGTTCTGGGGCTAACACATTAGAAATAAAATATTACCACTACAAACCTCACAGAAGACAGCCAGGAAGAAAGGTCAGGGAGTAGACAGGACAGAACACTCTTCTACCCTCTTTTTTAGAGCTCATGGAGAGATAAAGGGAAGGAGATTGCAACCACCAACAGAAAAGCTGAAGAGGCACAAAAAGAGCATGGCACCAGCAAGTGTAAGATGCTGTAGGGAGTCCTCTCTTCCACAGAAACATCAAACAGATGCATCAAATTCTTCCTTTCCTCACTTTCCCCTCCAGATGATTTCACGTAAACTCTTGAACACAGTATGCATTTATATTTTCTTATGTGAAAAGTATGGAAATACGCAAGGTGACATAAAAGGGCTGGAGTTAGTTATAAATTACGCTGCTAATAATTGAAACATCGTTTTAAAAGACGTTAGATTTAGTTTACTTTTCCTTTGCATCTTGCAAAAATAATTGTGCCAGTGATTTTTCATCTAAAGATGCAAAATAAAGGGAAATGAATATATCTGAAAATATTTATTGGAATAATGATTTCAAATAACTTTCAGGGCATGAAAAATTATTTTTGTCCTTTCTGTATTGCAGTATAATCACCAAAAGCCATAGTCATATATAGAAATCAGTGTTATAAAAACATTAAAAAACAGTTTATTAACAATGTTCTCATTTTATTTCTTCTTGAATTATAGGTGGGATTGATGTTATAAAGACCTATTTTATTATGGGCATCCCACGGAGAATCTAGAAGAACCACAGCTGATGTATTGCTATGTAAATTTTGTAGTGCAGGTTTCTAAATTTCCTCAAACCTATAACTGGAAGCAATACAGTTACAGCAACTAAAGCAGTGGTATTACTCACACATATTCAACAGTGTTTGGTATTTTATTGAACAAAATCTTCTTACAGGAAAATGTTTGGCTGCAAGTATCATTGGGGACAGTTCAGATCACTGTGGGAGTGACTGCTTAAACTGAGGAAACAGTTTGCTTAGAAAGCAGTCAGGGAAAAAAAAAAAAAAGTTATTAAGAAATTGAGGAGACAAGTAGCATATGGAGCATTAAGAAGTAAGGCCAGCTCAATGGATTTAGGAACCCCGGATATACTGGCTGAATATTAGCACATCATGTGACAAAGCACTTTGGTATTTTTTTCTTTTTTTTCCTGTCACTAAATGATGAAAAGAGGGGGTATTGTGGTTTAACCTGGCCGGCACCTAAACACCACACAGCTGTTCACTCACCCTCCCCCCTCCCTCTCTGGGATGGGGGAGAGAAATGGGAAAGTGAAGCCTGTGGGTTGAGATAAAGACAGTTTATTAAGACAGGAAAATAATAAATAATAAATAATAAATAATAAATAATAAATAATAAATAATAAATAATAAATAAATGTATGGAACAAGTGATGCACAATGCAACTGCTCACCACCCGCTGACCAATGCACAGCCTATCACTGAGGAGCCGGCCCCCCTACTCCAGCTAGCCACCCCTATATGGTGTTCAGCATGACATCAAATGGTATGGAATACCCCTTTGGCTAGTTTGAGTCAGCTGTCCTGGGTCTGTCCCCTCCCAGCTCCTGCTGCACCCTCAGCCTGCCGTTTGGCAGGACAGAGTGAGAAGCTGAAACATCCTTCGCTTGGCGTAAGCACTGCTCTGCAACAATTAAAACATCAGCATGTTATCAGCACTCTTCTTATCCTAATTCAAAACATAGCACCCTACCAGCTACTAGGAGGAAAATTAACTCTGTCCTAACTGAAACCAGGACAGGAGGCTAAAGAGTCTACCAAAATCAGCACTGGGCTCTTAACAATCTGTAGTGGCTGGACCTCATTTACCTGGATGCCTGCTGCCTTCTACATTCCAAATACTGTTGTGCATCTTTTGCATTAAAGGGGCATGAATGAATAGTTTTTAAACGTCTTTAAAATCAGTAACCTGCTCTCCCTTCAGCAGTTCAGTACAATGTACAATGAGGTGCATTTGGAAATTCGTTTTTAACTGATCTAGCTTAGTAAAAAATGTCAAAAACAGAAAGAATGCATTTATTTTCTTAAGCTCTAGTAAAATAAACCATGACACATTCTATCAGAGTTATTGAAACTACAACCATGTAAATCAAATGCAGGAACCTTCAACTACTCACAGTTACAGCGAGAGATACGAGTTCATAACTTTATGAACATTAGGTTAATTCCTGCATGTTTTCTATGTTGAGGTCTGGGATTTACCTATTCTCTCTGAGATGAAAACATGCTCCACAGTTTCTAGTAGACACTACAGTAACACCAAATGTAGTATGTCTATTTATTCTATTAATCCTTTAGTATATAACACTAATACTATAATACTAATAATACCATTGCTTATTCCTATCAGCTCTCAAGTTTACCTTCCTCATCCTGCATCCTTTCTTCATTCTGTAAGAGTTTTATTGATATTATTATAATTAAGAGTAGACAGAGATGGCTTAGCTCTACCAATGTCAAATTTATTCTCAGCCAGAAATAAACAGCCTGTTAAGTGATTTCAGAAGTCAATTACTTTGCTTCAAACCATCAATGTATAGTATCCCTCGGAAACTGCTGAATGCTCTGGATTCCTGCAAATGTCCTTCATAAATGCCACAAATTTAGATAATCCTTAATGAATAACATAGTATGAACTAACCATCTGCTTTACATTGCTATTGATACTTTCCCTTTTTTTTTTTTTTCTGTGGAAAATTACAGTACAACATCACACACCCAATTATAGTGCACATAATAATCATCCCTGCTGACAGAATGACCCTAGAGAATACTCTGGAAATCTGAAAAAATTACAAAATGCAGGCATAGTAAAAATAATAATAATAATTTAAACAAAACAAACAAAAAGAATATACTTTGATTAACAGAAGTGTTTCCTTTACTTGCTAAGGAAAGACTACTTATATATTCATCAGTCCTGACTGTGAATGGTGAGAGGGAACCTTTAAAAAACAAGTTATGGAAATCAAATTGAAGTGATGAAAATGTTGGTTCTGAAATGGTAATTTAAAATACATTTAAAGTCACCTCTGCTATTGCATGGTAGTTAGTGTTACTAGGAACAAACTGATTTTTGTTATTTCTTTTTACTGGAAATTAAAACAAAAATCTAATATAGTACACCATTTGACCAAACATCAGACAGAACAGAGAGCGTGGAATCAAAGCCTTTACTTGAGCTGCATGTGGTGTCACCCCTTGGGTAGCTCCAGTAATTGCAGTGGGCTTACAAAGGAACAGACCAAGGCTCTGTGTACAGAGCAGAACACATGGAGCTAGTTTTTGTAAACTGCAGCACATTTCTGATCCAAGCAAGGAGTTATGTTTCAATTCATATTCCAACTGTGTCAACAGAAAAGCTCACAGCAGATTAAGTAAAGCAGCAAAGTTCAGCACTGCCTTCTATGTCTTCAAGCAAATATAACATAGAGATACCAATTTAAAATAATAGGACAGTCATTATCAATTAAGCATAAAGTGAGCAAGGCCTTTTTTTGATTTTTTTTTCTAATTCTTGCATGAGATACAGCAAAGTAAGATCATTAAGATCATTTGCCATTATCAAAGTTCAAGGATGGAAGCTTTCAGGTCTCTGTTAGGTGCACGCATTCCCTAGCACGGTGTTCTTGTTTCTATACTTAGATGGAATCCTACTAAGCAAACGGATTTCACGTACAAAAGCAGAAGGAAATTGGGCTTTTAGTGCTACAACATTTCTCACCACACTAACTGGGAAGAAAGAACATTTAATGTATAAAAGAATAAATATAAACCATTTCAGGGAATCTGTTTACGAAGAAAATGTGTAACAGTGTTTTTAAAAAATACACATAACTGAGGTTTAGATGTAATCAACGTTAGCTAAATACTTATGCCACAACATATAATCTAGAAAGTTCAAGAAGTAGGGAAAATAAATTAGCTGATAAGCCACTTAACTCTCTTTTCAGCAGTGTTTAGTCAGCATGAAAACAGACCAAACAAAATTAGCTCAATAATGTGAACTAGCTCCAGCCTGACAACAATATTTCTAAACTCTCAAAGCCAGAGAAAATTTCTAAACTCTCAAAGCCAGATCCAGAGAAAGTATCTGATAACTTTCAGGCCCAAGGTTTGCAGTCCACATACAGAAGTGCAGAAATCCTGAAATTCTCTGGGACTTGGGCACTTCCCACTATGACACATGTATGACACACGTTGTAATCAGACTCCCAACTCCGTGGATATAATGTCCATGGTCAGGAAAAACTTTGTCTACAATGCTGTATACGAATTCAGGAAAATGTGATACAAAAGAAAATAATAGAGATTAAAATGTATAGGAAATCCTGCTGGATTGTAGATATAGCATCTTCTTATGTATTTGAACTACAAGGCATGCTAATAAATGGGAAAAAACAAAACAAAACAAAAAAAAAAACATAGATGAGTTTGGTGATGACTTAAGCAGAACACTTTCTACTGCCAGACATGAAATATGATAGCCTTAAAAAATCCTCATAATTGTGCTATTACTGATTCTTTCTAGAAACTAGAAAAAGGTAAATTTAAAATGAATCTGAACTTAAGTGTGTGTTGCTGAAGTGATGAGGTTATTAACCAATTCCCTGCAATGGATTTTAATACAATAGGTTAGATTTCTTAAAAACACACGTATGGGCAAAGATTTTCAAATGGGACTAATACTTATTCATCCATTTGATCCTAAGAGCTAGACTGCATCACAAAAGCACGCTGCTTTATTAACAGCTCGGTGTCATCTTCTTGTTTTTGGCATCTGACATCAATAGCATTTTGTCATTTTGTGTTAGCAACACATTACTGGTGGTGTTCCACACTGATGACACATCCTTCAAGGAAGTAAGTGCATGGGGCCTAACTCACTGAGGCAGGTGCAGACAGATAGGCGTTGCAACTAACTCCATCCCAACTAACTCTGAACCAAGTATAGTTTACTGCTATCTTGCATGAATTTGAAGACAGGCAGATGATCTCTGTTCCATCTGTTCTTTGGGTTTCTGTCATATCTTGAAAGTTTTCAAGTGACCATAACCCCCCTGGCAATGAATGCTAATTTACGTAACAATTAATGTAACCCCAACACCATCACCGTAGCCTTATCCATTAAGAATCAGTGCTCATTTTGGGATTAAATGCATGCACTCTCTCAGTACAGAAACTGTAAACTAAATGTGCAGCCTATCTTCATGGAAAAAATCTTCTACTCGGGTATGATGATGCACATAGACCCTTTGTGGAAAACAGTCTACATGGTTGAACTGAATTACTTCCTCAGATTACAGAAATTAGAGTCTAAAGAAAATCTTATGCCAACAAAGGGATAGGTTAAACGATTCGATACTTAATAGTACACTTAGTCAGTAATCCAACCAAAATGCTAAAGTGTCTGTGTAAATTCTTCAGAATCAATCATCCTAATATTATGCAGTACACAAACAAGTAATTTTGTACAGGGTAACATATTATCATCAACACTTGCTACTGTTTGTTTTTTGTTGTTGTTGTTGTTGTTTTTTGTTTTTCTGTGTTCCTGCTACTGTATTTTCATGTTATGCTCTGAGAGGAAAAAAATATAAATAGGTCACCACAGCCCGGTATATGTCTGCTATCAATCAAATGTTGTAATCTATCATTCAGTTATCCTACAGATATTTTTGTATCAAAGGCAATTTTAAAGTGCACATTGCTATAGGATGTGTACATCTAATGAAAGCTATCCTAAAATGAAATATGAAATGCCACCACGGGTAGTTCCTAACTTCTCTGGCAAAAGCTTCCAAGCTTTCCTGATAAAGTATAATTGGAGGTTTAAGGCAGGCAGACAGAAAGAGTAAAACTCTGACTGCCACCTTGACAGCATGGACATTAAGTCAGCTTGATGAGGAAGGAACAGATAGTTGACACAAGACAAGGTTAACTGCAACTTCTTTCCTGTCATCTATGTAGCTTATAAACAACTTGATAACAAAATATCCCTTACCTAAGTGCATCTAAACTCTACAAACTGCACCCCAGAGTAGCCTAACCAAGACTCAGCACTCCTCCTCCTGCCTATCTGGGGCTGCAGTGGATATTACAGGGCCAGTGGAAGCAGAAGTATCTTCTGGTGTCTGCTGGTGACTGTGAGGGATCCCTGGAGAGGTCCAAATACTTTGAGGTGTACAATTAACCCTCTAGGGTTATAGAAGTATAGCAGTGAGTATTTTCCTACTTAATATTGAGGTTTGATGTTTGGATGATTAATAGTATGGAATTGAATGAAACAATAGTACTCCACACTATTTGGACTGAGCACAAACCACAAACTGTGGGTTTTCTAGTGTTGTAATTCATGGATGCTTGCAAATTCCTTTTTTGGGTATATATATTTTTTAAAAGGTCTAACATATTTCTCCAGGAGTTATTCAGTATACTTGCATAGCAAGTTTGCTATCATCAGATCCACGCAGTAAGTACAAACATCCCTTAGAACCTTTTTAAATCTTTGAAGTTTCATTTCCCATATATGCAAATATTTTGTTTGGTTCTGAACACATTTAAATTGAAAACTCAAAGTGAAAACATAGATCTTCACTTGAAACAGAACATGTAGACCTCAGTGTTGTACAGAGATAGCCGAACAAGGTGATATCCTGAAATGATCCCAACAGATAGACTCTATGATGACTCTATCTTATGACTCTAGGCTATCTAACCTGCCCTACTTTTGCAAGTGAAGGGTGAAAGTGCACACAGCACTAAAACTCTAAAAAATATTAATATTGTCCCAGAATATGATTGCTTGTAATACAATAATGTAATGAGTTAGTAAATAGTAAAGACTTATTCTATCATTTTTGCCTTGCCTATAAGTGTCTGTGATTTTTCTGATGCTGATTCCTACATTTACTACTTCCAAACAAAACTAGTTTGTTCCATTATATCATTTACAGATTATAAAGTGGATCAAACCATTTTCCCTTTTATATTCCTTACAAAACATCTTTCATCAATAATTTTGAAACACTACCGAACAAAAGAGAATCATTATCTCAGGAAGAGTTCTTTAGTACATATTCAGAAAATGTCTACTGTTAACAAGGTTTAGGGATGTACTGTGCCTTCAGACACTATTCTGAACAAGCAATCATTCTGCTAACAGTATCACAGAGACATGCTAGCTCAAAATCACCATCCAAAACAACCTTTCTCTTTCTCCAGTGTTGCTTCAGTGGATTAGTTCTGATCAGGGGATGTACACAGGAAGTATAATTAAATCCCTTCCATTCTCCTCCTCCACTCATTTTCTCAGGCATATGCAGAGTCTGAATAAGCCTAAAGAATGGCACAAGTGGGGCAGATCTGCAAACAATGTGAGAGTCTAACAGTCACGTAAGGTTATGAGGGACCTGCATATACATGTAATGTTATAGCTTGAATTTACCACTATTCTGATCAGCATTTTTATTAAAACATCCACAAGTGAGGGGTAATCAACAACAGGAAAATAAAAAAGATATGCTATAAAATGTTAAAATGAAAATTAAAATAAGTATCTAAAAATTTCTGAAGATTCACTATAAAATGTTAAAATGAAAATTAAAATAAGTATCTAAAAATTTCTGAAGATTCACTGAAAATGTTTGAAGTAATTTTAACAGAAACATGTATTATTTCCCTTCTACTTTCTCCTCTTACATTGAAGAGGCTTGATATGGTATTAGTTGATAACTTCCCAGAATATTTTTGTGTTCACGAATACACCAGAGGAGCCAAATGCTACATTGCCAAACAATGTTTGCAAAGACACAGGTCTCTACTGCAGACAGAATTACCACTGGACAAAGGTAAGCATTTTTTTTTAAATAGCTCTCATTCTGAAATCAGTTTATTCATTTTACAGGGATATTTGCTGAGGCATTAAAGATACTTTTCTTTTAATGGAACAGCCACCACAATCAGGCAGTTTGGACTTTCCAGTACTTCAGAAAAACTTGAGATTATCCTGCATTCCAAGAAATATCCAAGACTATTAAACTGAAAGATTGAAGAAAAAAAAAGTCAAGGATGCAGGACATGAAAATAATTTAGATGCAGGGAAACTATTCTGTTCATAAATGGAGCTTCTTTCAAATTATATACTGGCTGGTTTTTTGTTTGTTTGTTTTTCCCAAACCGCTCCCTACCTGGAAAACTAGCTCCAATTTTGTTTTGGTTAATTTTAAACAGAGAGAGAAATTGAGTTGGAAAAACTATATTCTATGACCTTCCAGGTGTGAACACAAAGTCAGGCACGTATCTTCATCTTTGGAAGTGATGGAAGGTGGCAAGATATTTCATGAACTTTAACTTCTCGACAATTTCATTTTTCAGATTTTGTTTAGTTTTCAGCTGTATAGATAATGCTCATTGAAACAGTAATCAATGAATCTTTGATTCCCTTTCATTTCACTCAGAAAGGTCAGTAACAGTAGGTAGACAATGAATAAACCAATTTTCATGGATGGCCACATGGAGGAACCTAATCCTCTTGAGAACACTTTACTAAGGTTCTACTAATTTATGTAAAAATGTAGCTTCTCAAGACTGTATTTTGATAACTAAACCCCTGTTTTGACTTTCAGATGTTAAGCACACAACAGTTCTCAGTGAAATATCAAGACCCACTCAAAAAATGCATAAACATTTACCATAAACATTCACTGCCTTCTCTTAAAAGAACTTTGCTCTCTCACTACAAACTGTAAAATCTTTCTCTCTCTTTTTTTTTTTTTTAATATATCATTTTGAGTGTTATTTGGATAAAGTCTCTAAATAAAAAATGAGTAGATATTAGAGACAATATCCTGGCATTTGGAAAATATCTGTTTCCTTCCTACCTCAGAAACAGACATTTGCGGGCTTTGTTCCCACCTGTAACAGCTCCTGCCTTCCTCAGAGAGCTACGTACAAAATAACTGTAACATGAGAGAAATGTTGATATTAAATGGGTAAAATCTAATCTACATAATAAATACACAAAATATTAGCAACAGAATAACATATGCTATTTTCAAGTAAAAGTCAAAAAAATTAAGGATTCACACCAAAATACACTTACAGTTGCTCATTTCTAATACTAATCCAAGAGAATTTTACAAATATTTTGTAAATATAAAAACAAACAAACAAAACATGAACTGAATAAGGAATTCGTAAAACAACTCTTTAAAATGGAAATAGAGATTTGAATAAGCTGGATAGATTTATTTTTTATATAACTTTAATTTCTACTTTCCTTAAAACGAGATCCTCATTACTTCACAGAACTCAGAAAAAGGTGAGCAAAGACTGATTAACAGACACAGTCAAAGCAGTTTTTTTAAAATGCCTCTAATCTGAAATGCACAAATGTTCTATTGAGCAAACTATTTTGTAGGAAAAGGTTGATCTGATACACGAAAATGAAATATTATCACATTTGCATATACAGGAAGAGGAAATCTTTTTTAAAAAGTTTCTTCAAGTATCTGTAGTTTTCAAAGAACTGATTTGTGTAAATGTACAAATTGTACACCTAAAATCTCAAAATTCTTGCATTCAAATTTCATACACAAAATTTGTATTGCATAAAGAAATGAATATTCATATAAATTCAGGAATGAAAAAATAGGGGACAAACTCTGAAATACTTTAAGGTTGTTAACAAGCATTACTTAGACAATCACTGAATAATGTTTCTTGGGCTAAGGCTAAACATGTTTGTGGCTGCTGTACTAGAAAAGAACCTCTGCTAGTATAGTTAACCGTCAAATATCACTGATTTGTCATTAAAGAGGTAAAGTTCTCTAAGTGCTGCATTTTTTTTTCTTGTTATTGTATATCGTTGAGCATGTTTTCTGTAAAACTGTAGTTTCCATTCATTGTTTACTGTTTTCCATGTGGCTCTGAAGTCCTTTAGATGACAAATAAGGATCATCAAGGCAAGCTGGTTCAGTACCTTGACATTGCATTCTTCAATGACTATTAATATTCTACTCCCACAGATCTGAAAATTTATCAGCTCTCATTTTAGATTTAGTGAACTGCTATTTCATAGCACAAAGGAGATTCCACATATGCTCATTGTCTCCCTTGTGCTGGACATGCCACATCCTGTTCCTATTTAAACAGCATACAAGTTAGGAGGAGGAATCATGACAATGTATTTTCTTTTTAGCTTTTTAGTTCTTTAGAACATGCAGAACATACAGGGACACAATGGGATTTCGGTTTGAATCAGCATCCATGGATGAGGGTGTGGTGTACCTGAGAATGCTCTAATAACTTCTGATGAAAGCTTATCCTCCCTTTGAATACATGTTCTAAGCCAGCCTTCAAAAAGAGCACATGAGCACACTGTCTTTGCTTAAGAGGTTTCACGAATAATGGTCTTAAATTACTCCTCAGATAATAATTGGTCACGAAAGTAAGACTAAATGTTAAACAAAGGCCTGAATAGCTAGTAAGGAGATGTGTTGGAAAAAAATATAGAAATAAAATATAGAAAATACATAGGAAAAAAAAAGAAAAAAGGAAATAAAAAATACAATTAAATTAAAAAAATATGGAAAAAAGGTTATTTTTTCCAATGTAGATTTGTAGTGTTTAGAAGACATAATTACACAGGTACCCCTAATAGTTATTAAAAAAGAAGATTTAGAAAGCACGTAAAATCTACATCAAATGCAATCATTGTAAAAACCTTCTTAATTATGCAGCAATCCACAATTGGTTTGTTAATTTGTAGGTTATAGTCAGGCATTGATACTCTTTTTCAGAGCCTTTAAACTCTACAAATAGTACTACTCCCAGGACTGAGCAAAATGAAACACACAAAGCTTGATCCACCTTGTCTTCGTAGTCCGTGTGAGTCTCTTTGTAAAGATCACTGAAAACCATCATATATTTTTATGTCAAGTCTAAGTCTTTTTATAGCTCAATGTAATAAACAAACTTTAATCTACATTTCTCACATGGAGCAGATTCTAAAAGTATTTGTCATTTCTACTGGAAATGTAATTCTCTCTGATCCAGAAAAACTTTCCATTCCCCCAGATTACATCCATGTCAGAGCCAGCTGAACCCACCTCTCAGTGTAACTCAAAGATAACTGCCCTGAATTTGTACAGCAGGATTTTTGCATCTGTGACTAAAACTGCTCAGCAAAAGAACTTCATATTCTTCTTGAAAAAGTCTGAGAGGCTGCCAGTTCACACAGAATGTAATGGACTTAGCATGATAAGAAAATCACCTGCCAAGCTCAAAATCCTCCCATCGACTAACTCCCCCCTAGATGATAACTGCAAAATAGCTGAGTCAATCAATCACTTTGTGATTTGTGAAATAACTACTTTATAAGAAGTTATTAGAGCATTCTGAGGTACACCACACCCTGACTGCCATGTCTGGAAGTCATTCACTTTCAAATGCTTTAAGCAAACTACTGCAACTGAACGTTGCAGAATTCTGAAGAATTAAGGTGTAAAAAATAATTATTATGTGCTGTTTAATTTTAGACTAGTTCTTTGATATGTATAATTATAAAAATATTTCTTGTTCATCTATGTTTAAACCATACTTACCCCACAGAGAGAATATTATAAGAAAAATTCCCTTCACTCATATTGTAACTAAGTTTCACAGGCCTCAAATTATTTATTTCCTCTCCAACATGTCATTATTTTCATGTGGAGCAAAGCACAGGCTGTCAGCTGAACATGCTCAAATATGTAATTTTAGGTCCTTTTTATAAAGAAATCTGTGAATAGGACATCTTCCCATCAGATTTCCAACTGACAGCTAATGGGAAGTAAAATTATAGCTACAGTCTGATCCTCTGTCTTGCGACAAAGTCTTACAATGAATCCCACAGATGGGTCACCTCCTTCAGTCCATCTCTAAGTAGAAAGCAACAACACATCTATCAACATACCCCTGACTATAATTTTAACAGTCTTGATAGTAAAGCCCCATATGGTTTATCGGGATGCTGTTGATGTTGCAGTTAACAGCATATAAAAATTTATGTCTCCACCACTTTAGTATGAAGAATTATCAGGGAAGTTCTATAAATAAGTATTTTTCTTAGTTGGCATAAATGCAGTTCATACTCCCTTACTGATACAATGTAAATAGATATCATTGTTCATGTACTTCAGGTGCACTAGAAAAAAAGAAAAAAAAAAGAAACAGTTTAATTTGCATAGCTATGTGAAGGGCTGGAGACTCAGTACAGTATAATTGCTGCAGTTGAACAGATACATGCACAAATCTTATGGAAAGCATTTTATTCTTCATAGTCGTATAAACCTTTGTTTTGTGTTTGTTATATCATTGGCGCTCAGAATTCTTGGCAAATGAACAGCATTGGAGTATTTTGCCCAGATGAGAGAGCTCAATGGATTTAAAAAGTAAAATAATAAGCAAACATCCTCCTTTAAAACCCAGATCAGTCTTAATTACCATTACAAGTATATTTATTTATGTCTTCAGATATTCATAAATTTCTACTAGGAGCAGAATATGCCTACTGCTACAAATATTAATGACTATGAATGCTTAATGCAGGCTCACTATGAGGTTAACCAAGCATATGTTTTTGTTTTTATTTGAAAAACAGTATAGTAAAATGACAAAGCTATATTAAGGTCCTGGCTCTGCTTCCAATAAAGGCATGAATTCTTTTAATAAAAATGCAGAACATGGTTTCCACTGAACAATGTAACATGTTCTTATGTAAAAATAGTTGTCATACAAAAAGCTCTACTGATATTTTAGCAATTGTTAAAATGAATAAATCCCCATTTTTTTGATAGTGGTGCTCAATCCAGATAAACTGAAAACAGAAACACAT
This sequence comes from Anas platyrhynchos, assembly GCF_047663525.1. Taxonomy (NCBI): domain Eukaryota; kingdom Metazoa; phylum Chordata; class Aves; order Anseriformes; family Anatidae; genus Anas; species Anas platyrhynchos. Next base: position 86,573,429 of record NC_092588.1, on the reverse strand, counting down.
GCAATGCTTATCCATAATACTTTGAATACAGCCCATTTCTAGAAGCCAGAAAAGAAAACTCAGGAGCTCCTAACAGGAGTTTTCCTATATGCTTTTCCTCATTTCTGTCAGAAATATACTGGTAATCCTGCATTTCAGAATTCCTATCTAGTTGCTCAGAAATACAACAAAAGCTCTACATTCAATAAATAGAGGAGATTTTAAGATAAAAATACTCTATTTGTTTTATATTAATGCCACTTTTTATCATTTAATTTATCTTGTACTGGTTATAGAGCTGTAGAATTAGTTATGAAGGATAGGACCTCTGCTCAAACCAGGGACAATGAGATCAGGTTATTCAGGGACTTGTCTAGTCAAATTTAATGTACCTTCAAGACTGCAGATTACACACCACCCTGGTAAACATGTTCCAGGTATTTGATTGCTCTCATTAGCTTTCCTGATCAAAATTTCTCATGTTCCAGCTTGTTCCCATTGCATTTTGCTGAGAAGAATCCAGCTCCATCTTCTCCATATTCTCTCGTTAAGTAGCTTAAGACAGCAGGACACCAGTAAGAACTCCAAAATGGCCTTATCTGCCTTATCGTCTTAGCATTAAAAAAAAAAAAAAAAAAAAAAAATTCTCTTAACCTTCCCTTATACACCATGTACTTCCAATACTTCCAATCTCTGTCCATAGCTCCTCCTTGGAACCCCTGGAATCCCTCCAGTATCTCAGCATCTTTCCTGTCTTGGGGTGCTCAAACTGGACACAATATTCCAGATGCAATCTCACAAGTGTTTAGTAGAAGGAAAAATTCCTGCAACACAATGCAGAATGTGGTTGTTTTCTTTTGTATGGCTTACTTTACCAGGACGACCATGACCTTTTCTGCAAATATGCTTTCTGTCCTGCTGGCACCAAGCCTGTACTGCTGCATGGTACATTATTCCACCCCAGATGACAAGACTTAGCATGTGGCTTTGCTGAGCTTCTCTCAGCTAATTTGTCCTGTCTATAAATGTTCCTCTGTGATCTTCCTGAGAGTGCAGTCCACCCTGTTTTCCAGGTCATTAATATAGATATTAACACAGTACTTCCTCTAGCTCCAGTCTCTGAGGGACATCAGTAGTCACTGGAGCCCAACTAGACTTTGTACCACTGATCATGACCCTTTGATCCTTGTGGTTCAGTCAACCTTTTTAGTCATATCTCACAAATCTGGCTATAGGAATAATAGGAGACACTGTTGAAAGTCTTGCTAAGATCAAGTTAAACAGCATCCATTTTCATTACCTTCAGAGCCAGCCATCACAAAGGGCAGATAGTGAGCCATGGTTTGCCCTCACTAAATCAATGCTGATTGCTTCCAATCATTATCTTATGCTTCATGTGATTAGAAATGGCTTCTAAAAGGATTTACTTTGTAACTTTCTCATGAACAGAAGTTAGGCATTTTCCCTGCATCCTCCTTGAAGATGGGTGTGACTTTTGCCTTTCTCCAGTCATCAAGCATCTTCCCTGATCACCACAGCCTTTCAAAGATGTGGTGGATTTACTCAGTTGGACAGCTGAGCTCCACCACAACCACTCTCTCACTCCCCCTCCTCCAAGGAAAAGAGGAGATGATGAAAAGGGCTCAAGGGTTGAGATAAGGACAGGGAGATCACAGCTATTAGCATCACAGGTAAAACAGACTCAGCAGAAGGAGATTAATCTAATTTATTGCCTATCACCAGCAGACTAAAGTAGTGAGAAACTAAAAACAAACTAAAAATACCTTCTCCCCAATCCACATTCTTCTGTGTCCTTCCCCCGAGCAGCGCAGGGGAATGGGGAATGGAGGCTGTGGTCAGTCCCTAACACTGTCTCCACTGCTCCTTCATGGTCACTCTCTGCCACTTAGGCATTGTATTCACAGATGTAATGAGTTACATACAGAAGCAAACATAAATGTGTCACTTGTGTATAACTAAAAGATCTGTCTTTTGAGGAATCATTCATTTCACATAAATTGGCTTATTTTCTGAATGAACTGTCTTTTTCACAATTATTCCATTTTCTTTTCATTTATTCACTTGCTATTTATGAGTGGCATGCAGAAGACCTGCTATAGAAAAGACTAGGTCAGTTTGTTGTTTTTTTTTAAAGAAAATATTTTTTAACATTTATATACAATTAGGAAAACTGCTGTGTATTACTACATTACAAGGAAGGAAGTAAAAGAGCAATGTAGCAGTAATAAATAAATGCACTAGTTTATCTTCATATTGTCTCATACACTTCATGTCTAGATATGCATTCCCCTGTGAGAAGTGCACATAGAAGGGAATAGAAGTTCTTCCTAACTCCACTTTTGCTTCATTTTACACATCAACTAAAAATTGCTGGTATATTTCATCACAGACGTATGACTTATCAAGAGTAACTTTTGTTTTGGCAACTCAAATTTTAGTAATTCTTATAGAAGTTTAGTATTGAAAGCTCTGAACACTAAAGTACAAGAGGTCAGTTTCCAAAATATTTTTTTTTAATAATGACTTCTTTTAATTTGCTTTCTGAGCCTAGAGGGTACAGTGAGATAATGTTTTAAATCCTTCACACATGACAAAGGAAACAGAATCCTACTGATTTTCTTTCTAAATTAAAGCTGTAATTCTAAAATAAATTGCTTGGTTCCAGAAACTGCAGCTTAAGAAAGCCTGTATGAAAGAAGAAAAAGGCATTGATGGAATGCCATTCTCATGCATACTTTCAGGAGGAGCTGACAGGCCTACAGGCCAGACAACTTAAAAAAAAAAAAAAAAAGGTCTTTTAAAATAATCCTAAAAGGTACTGAGTGACAGCATGGAAACAGGCTGTCAGAGAGAAAAAAAAGCTTATACGAGGTGTATAAACATATTGCTCCCTTTTGTTCTCGCAATTGCTCCACACTTAATTTGCTGTTCATTCATCTGTTCAGGATGGAACATTTAGTCTCCGTCTTTGCTATTTGTTCGTATTCTGCCTCGGACAACTAAGATCCCAGCCTACATATGGATATATGGATCTGCAATTTACTACCATACAAACCATTACTCTCCTAGTGGACTTTACACAGTGAACGTGGCCACAATTTGACTATGCCCAAAATAAATGGTGACAACAGAGAAGTCTACTCTGAATTCCAAATACACATCAGGTGAACTGTATAGAGATCCTCTCAGGGAATCTGTAGTACCTTCAAGGGCATTTTTAAAGGGTGAGAAGGGTGAAGTTCATAGCAAAGGAAGCCAGATTGTTTCAGTGTTCCAAGTATGAACTTGGGAGAGAAGAGTGCCTACAAGTTGGCTCCAATAAAGCTGGAATTGTAGCAGAGACTAAAAGAGAATTGTCTTTCCATGATCATCAATGGCTTTTTTTTTTTCTTGAATTTTTAAAGACATAGCCACAACCCAAATTTAAAATGAGCAGTAGAAATTAATATGCAATACTAGTACAGTAGAAATTAATATGCAAGAATAAACTCACAGTAAGATATAAAGTTATCTAACATACATATTCTTTGATAAAACATGTTTATTATTCAAATAATAAGGAAGCTTCCCAAAAACAAGATGTAAAGTCTAACAAGTATGAAAAGTATTTAAATTATGTATACTTAAACCTCTGTTTCTTTGCTTCTTCGGATTCACAATTGTAGAAATAAAAAATGAATATTGTATTGTACCTATATAATAATACAACTTCCCAGTCACCAAGTTACTACACATTTATTTATGCATTTCTAAATATGGTTTACTTTATTTTAAATATATTTTTAAAATATTAATGGACATATCAAAATAGAATGTAAAAATACTAACTTTATTTTTAAGTCTCTTATGTACTTACTGAAACACTCAACAGTAAATGAAGATGAGTAACACTAGCCATGTTTTACCTAGTTAGGTAAGTCTGCATCCCAGTGGAAAGATTTGGAGCATCTAGTAGTGGAGACCTATTAGTACAAAAAAATTAATCTTCCTAGGGCTCATCACCGGAAGTTTAGGAACAGCAGTGTTTAAGACTTCTTTAAGAAGAACTAAAGTTCTAAATCTGCTGCTGTCCTAATTCAACAAATAAGATGCATCTTTGTAAAATTAGAGAATTCTTTCAAGAGTTAGTTTTTTGTTGTTGCTGGTTTTTTGTTTGTTTGTTTGTTGTTTTTTTTTTTGGCTTTAGCTTTTCTTTTATCCTCCCCAAACCTGTCGTCCTGGCCCAGAAATAAATATTATTTTATCATCAAAATTTTCTTTGTTATCTAGTCTACATAACAGCGAAGCAAGACCATACCCAAGAATATAACAATGCAAACAAATTTTATCCACCTACCAAACCTAGCTCACAAAACTTTGCTCAAAAGAAAAACATTCTCCATCAGATATTCCATCTCCACTCTACAGTTTTTCATTCAGTATCTATGCCTTTAATTTTGTTGATAGCTGCTGTGAAATAAGGTTAATATGGAAATACATTTAGAAGTGATGCAACTGATGAAAACGTGATTGGGGGCGAGCACTTATTTGGACAAACCAAGGTATCATCTTGTGTGTGAAATAGTATTTCACCAAAGTTACAACACAAATATATATTAATAATAATAATAATAAAAAAAAAAAAAACACTATTTGTTTGACTTAGTGTTCATTACTTGAATAGGCTGAAAGAGTCCTTCAGGTTTGGCTAAGCAGAACAGAGACTTAATTTGAATATTAGGACAAAATAAAAGTAGAATCTCTCTACAAACAACTGTACCTGTCTCCTTATTGTACAAATACACAATTGCAGAACACAAAGAATGGGGAAAATGTCACATGAGAAGGAAAGAGCTTACTTTTCCAATAAGCCAGTTTTTAATATATGAATATGGTTGAGTTTCTGTCTAAACATATACATGATAAATATATTCTACATTAATTTTCATCACTTTTTATTTTCAGATTATATTTACATTCCTGCACATACTATGCTTTTCTACACCTTAAAATATTATCCTTAGTGGTTCTCTCCTACTTCACCCATGCAGTTAGAACTTGTACAGACTGTACAAGGGCACTTTATGTCTGGGCTCGACAGCATCCTTAGTGGATGAGAAAACCAGTTAGATTCCATACATAAATTGTATTATAAAATACATTTTTTTTCAATTTCATTCTGATAAAGTCTAACGTGGCTCATTTGGGACTGCAGCATTGCATTTGATCTGCAGCAAGTGACATTTACCTCTGCAGATGCCCTGCTGCAGTTTTCACATCAGAAGATGCAGGACAGAGAAGGGTCCTCCTTGCTTCTGCCAGGGTTTGGGTCTTACAATTAGGATCCTGAATCAGAAGTGTTTTCACTAGGATCCATCTCAGGCCACTAATACTGTTTCCTCATTACCCCTTTCAGGAAACTGAATGAGCAATGCAGAGCCTTCAACAACTCTAGCTAACCCTTCTTATCAGAGGATGTGAGCATAGTATAAAGGCAGCATAAGTACAAACACAGGCAGAGGCACAGGAAACTGTTTGTATGGCAGGGAATTACTTTCCTAAACATCGTGTACTCTCTACCTTCTCCATTAATACAAAATAATTTCAGCTGTTTTCGTATCAGTTTGAAAATGTAAATACTTTTTTTAAACACTCTATTGTTTACAGGATTACTTTTTTTTTTGGGGGGGGGGGGGAGGGGGAAGTATGACAATATTTTAAGATAATTAAAACCTTAGGAGCTCTTTTATGCTAGTATAAATCAAAGTCCAGCACAACAGATCTTCCTTACTCAAACCATTCAAACAAACCTTTCACGTGTGAAATGTAAAAGAAGTAAACAAATTCAAGCTCAGGATCAGTCGGTATCTGATGCTCCTATAAGAACATCTCTGATAACTTTCTTTGCTGAAGGTTTTTGTTTGTTTTGCATGCTTCTTTAAATACCTGATCAAAAATAAAATAAACCAATCATACATGAAAAAGATTTCTCATTACTAATTCTTTGGCTGTCATTGTACACAAATGCACACAATAGTATTTGCATACAGTCACATAAATATGGGAAGAAAGAAGAAAACGGTAATAAATAAGGATCTGACTGTAAGATGCAGGCTCCTACACAAAATCAATAAGACTCTTCATGCCTCAATACATCATTATTTCCGCAGGGTCTTGGATGCAAGTGTGGAACTGCAAACTCTGAACAATCAATTAAGTCAAATTGGGGTAGGTATAATTCCTGTGATGGCCCTGCCAACAGAGAGAAGCACCTCTTTACTTAAGAGGAAGAGCAGTCACAGAGACACCAAGGAAACAGCTAGAGTTTTGATGGCTGCCATACCAGGGAAAACATTGTTTGTGGCAGATAACTTTTAAGCGTATTTGTCTGCTTAAGCATTACAATTAGCGTGATTTAGGAAGCAGCCCTTTTTATTTTTCTATCCTGAGAATTCCAAGGCATTCAAGATGTTACTGTGAATATTATAATAAACATGACTATGCTATAAAAAAGAAAAAAAAAAAAAAAAAGATTTAATTTGAGTTTTATGAGTTGTTGAAGGAAATCCGGAGAAAAAGTTTGTCCCACTGCAATCAGTTTGATTTGGGTGATTGACTTCAATAACATTAGGTTTACATTTGTGCAAGTTTATTTATTTCTCTTCCCTATAATTTATAAATAAATAGGCTCACAGCTTTTTAAAATAAGAAGCAGAAAATATACATGATATGACAAGTCTGTAACTTAGTTCATACAGTCTTTGATTCTTCAGAGAAAAAGGGCAGAGTTCCATAGGACTCAGTTTTGTGTACAATCTAAGAAAATTCTGTGAAACTAAGAAAACACATGGTAACAGCAGATAGCCATTGAAGTCCTACACAGTCCCTGGTTATAGCAATGAAAAGTTCTGAGCTTTGGCACAGGCAAAATCCCCCCCCCCCCCATTCACTGCCAGTCACCCCCTCATCCAAGGAGCCTAGGAGGGTGTAGGGATCAGAGGGAGGAAAAACAGGGGGTAAAGCTCCTTATCTATAAAAATTGTCATGCCCCTTGAGGTTGCAGGCTAAAGGTAGCTGCACCTGTGATGCCAGGAATCAAAGCTGACTGCCCGTTGCTCCCAGTAAATTTGTAAATTATTCTTGATAATAGACTAAAGGAAGCCATTCTATAAATAACACTCAATAGTTGTTAAGTTGAAATGTTCTCTGTCTACTAAGAAAGCCTCCTTCCTCATTGTGTCTCCTCAAAAATAAGTCCTGCAACTGCTTTACCACACTGATTTTAAAGACATTCAATCAAGCTAACTAACAAACTCATAGTACCTGTATGAAACTGAGTCAAGCAGACAAAATTTCAGTTCTTCATGTAAGATGACATCTGGATTCATCTGTCTTGTTATTGGCAAATTGTAGTCCCTAATATTTATTGTTTTGGTCACCTGAATTGCAAAAACTGTAACTCAAACATAACTCTCCAGAATATATATACAACTTTTGCACATACACAAACAATTTAACAACAGCTTGGAGGAGGGGTTATTGTTTAACACCTTCTCTCTCAATCTTATTTGCCTTCCAGTATTTCTGATTTAATTTTAATTATAAAGTATTAGAAGATCCTTAAAAAAAAGCCCAAAGCACCTCTACTGCATTTCAAATACAAAATGGAGCACATGAGTACCTTACTAGTTTATTGGGAGATATTGGTGGTAGAGGAATGGTTGGACCAGATGATCTTGGAGGTCTTTTCCAACATTAATCATTCTATGATTCTATGAAGTGAAAGATAATTAACCGTTTCAATTTTTGTAACCACCCCGTCTGAATTTTGTGAGCTTAACATTGGCATTCTGTAGTTATTAAGCATTCACATGGAATTCCATCAATCCGATTATTTATTTATTTATTTAAATAAATTTGTGACTTTAAAACTATTGTACTATTTATGTTTTATCCCATTTTATAATTCAGGATGTTGAGGACAAACAGCTCAAATAACCAGGAAGAATCGTTGCCAAGAAAGTAAATTCATGGGCATGGCCCTATGCCTTTTGCCAAGGATAAGAGTCCCACCATCTTCCAAGTAAAACTGCTCTGGAGAACTAGTCCCAGGTCAAAAAACTCTGTTTTCTATGCACATAACCACTCACATAAATATATCTATTGCTACAACTGAATCACTTAAGAATTTTGTCACAGAATGCCTAAATTCCACAGTAACTTGCCTTTGACTACACCTATATTTAAAAACAATGTTATTTTAATTTTTTTTTCAAAATATTTGAAAATGTATTTTATTACTTATATTCTAAAAATCAAAATATGAAAAAGTGTTTCTGATGATTTATATCTGCATTTTCTACAAATTTTTATTTTATTGTAAAACCATCTTTTCCAAACTTTTGACTACAGAAAGTCAGGAAATTAAAAAAAAAAAAAAAAAAAAAAAGACAGTTTATGTATTTATGTATGTACATATGGCGTATATAAAATTAAAGAAATCATGTTCAAATATTTCAAAAATTTTATGTTCAACAATACTATTAAACATATTACTGTTCTGCTAAAAGAGAAAATTGTCCATAAAGATTTGATGAACCTGTAGTTTTCAGGCAGGTAATACGAAAACATTGCTTTTTCTTCGTGTGACTAACATTAATGTTAAGTACCTCTGCTATAGCTTGGGATTTCAACAATAATCGGAGCACCCTACCAGAACCCACACTGCTCAGTGCTCCAAAATGAATGGCTGAACTGGATAAATGCCAGGAGCTTAAGGTATCTGTTTTCAATCTTCATAATTAGTGACAAGACATGAATTGAATACCTAAAGGAGTGAAAATGTTCTTAGACTGAACCTTAGTATGCAAAAATCATCCTACTGAATTATCTTCTTGGCTGGCATGATAAAATGTGTGATCTGGCAAGAGGTATAGCTCCAGCTTGGCCTAACTGAATGCATTAACTCTTGCAATGTTATAGAATAGGATTATAACATTCTGCTCTGAAGATAAGGCATTTCAGTGTTACAATTAATTATTTTCTGTATATGATGTAGAAAAGAACAAGCTGTTTGTTCAAGGAACTAAGTTAATTGCAGAAAAAAAGAAAGAAAAAAAAAACTCTCCAAAATAGAATAGACTATAATGCATTCATTGAGAAGGCAGACTCATTTTACTACTGTGCTGTTGTCAAATTTTCTAAAATAATAATTGTATATGTCACTCTTTACTCACTCCATTCTGATCTGAAAAGAAACATGTTCACAAACAAACCTTGCACTTCCTATGGTATAGTACTATACAACCTGGTTTGATAATCAAATCAGCTATGGTCAAAAATGTGTTGTACCACGAAGAGTTTATTTATAGTACTAAATGGTAAAGTCCTGGTAAAAAGTCTGTGAGAATGTTGGTTAAAGGCAATAGCGAAAAGCTATCCTTTCATATTTATGAGTGCACCTTTCTATTTAAGGTGCGAAAAAAGTCTGTATAAAAATAACCACCTTCCCAAAACCTGCTCTCCACTTCCCAGTTTCCACTGCCACTACAAGACATCCCTCAATTTCTGCTTTTGCCTTAGCGTTAACCTGGCTAGTCTGTCTTTCAGAAGTATTTTCAAGACTTGTTAGAAGTGTTACATAGGCAGAGAATCTGATAATTTTTAAGAGATATCTACAACAACACTCTTTATATTTCATTCTCCTTGTTTTGTGACATTTGGTGCCATGTTTCATGTAAACCAGAGCCTATACCATAAACTCGCACTTGAATGATCTTTTTTCACACCTTCAGAATCAAGAAAAATAATTCATCATACAAGTGGGAATTATTTTGCTTCTACAACACCAATACAAGTGTTCAAGAAACAAACAAACAAAAAGTATTTGTGTTGGAACACAAATATAATATTTTGAACATTTTTATATTTATGCATTGTATGTGAAGAAGTATTTATAATTAGTATTTAGAATACCAAAATTTCTCTCATTATTGTTCTCCTAAACTGAAAATACTGAATTTGACCTTCCATTCAAATTAAACCACACAGGTTGCAATTGTCTATCTTGAAGATTATATGCTGCAAGTCAAACAGTTGTTTTTATTGGTTTCCATGGAAATGAAGTGGAAGGTTCATTCCATAGTCCTTTCTGTTTGTCCTCTTTGTTCTACTTCAGTAGGAAAATTGGTTATCACAAGCATGTTGAAAGCTATTTTTCTTTCAGATAGTTACAGCAAGTAACTGACAGAGAGCTTTTCCATTTCCCTGTTTCAGTGTGTCTCATCTACTTATCTTAGACAGTGCAGGTGGCATATCCAGGTCTATTCTTAAATACATTTGTTAGAATATTAATTATTTTCATGTCCCAGATATAAATATCAAACCACCCTAATAACCACATACATCCTCATATTATGTTCCCTTGCTAATTCAGAAGTTTTCCCTTTCTTCTTGGCCATCAAAACTTCCAAGTAGCTCTCACCATTCTGCCTTTAACACAGAGAATAAGTAAAACATCCTTTTCTGACTTCCTGTAAAGGAACCAACAACTGATAGTCAATCTGGTCAAGTATATCTATGGATTCTTTAATAATGGCAAGGAGAGAAAATTGAGAGCTTCATGATGGAGAAGAAAAAACAGACCAACAACAGCATAACTCACTTTGTTTTCTGAAGCACATAGAATAGTCTTATAAGAGCTATAATGGTAACAGACACATAAATGACTTTTGTGAGATGGGGAAGAACTTGAATGTAATTCCTTTCCTATAGCATCTCATAGTCTACTGCAAATGTGCAGGGTACACAAGACAGTTGGACAGCTGCCAAAATAACAGCACGTAGAACCTTGGGAAGCCCTCAGTTCAACACTATAAGCTCATAAAGGTATTCCACATACAGCTTCCAATGAAAGAATATTATGACTAATGAGAGACAGATATCTCTTTGAAATATGTGGGAGACGCACACAAAAACCTCACCCCCAAAAAACACATACAAGAAAAGCGGAGGCATCAAAACTTTTTTTTCCTGCGATCTTAAGAAAGCAAACCTACAATGCGATTTACATAAATTCATGTTCTTTTTTAACTGAGTAAGAGTATGAGGACACTGAAACCATGCCAAATATGTTATATGCAAATTCTTTGCAAATGCCTTAAATGCATATGTTAAACACACCAGCAGAGTAATAATATAACATTCATGATCATGTGTTCCATCCTTGGGCACAATTTTAGCCCCATCAGGATGGGATCTCCCTTCTTGTGGAGAAACCTGAGGCGATGTGAACTGCAGAAATACAGCATAATCCTTGAGTTGAACTTCAAGCTGGGATTTAGACAAACTTTCTGTGGTTGAGCAGGTACCAACCCTACACAGGACAACTCAGGTGTCCATCCCCGCAGTGTTGTTGCTTCCCTAGGAGCAGGTGTGTAAGACAAGACAGAATGATTTGGTTACTGATTCCTTTCTATTGCAGAGTAAATTTTTATCTTAGTTATTTGTGTGGTCTCCATCTTCACAACATCAAAGTACCTTTTGGAACTGAATATGAAATTCATAGGGCCTCAACTTATTAGAGCATCCTTCCCCTTGTCAAGCAGGCTTGAAACAATACAGAGTGAATAACTACATGGGTCCTTCTCAACGCACTGTATCAGCAAGTAAATGTACAGAGAACAGCAAAGAAAATAAGCTGAATTATTAACTGAGCTGGAATAAATTACTTGCTCCATATAGCAAAACAAGGGCAGGTGCTCTTTTTGGAGCAGAGCAGCATGCTCTGGTGTGAGCTTAATAAATCAAGAAGATTCTACTGAGACAGATTTAAGATTTCAGTTGTAGTGTACCTACTACCAAGAACTCTGTTTATCTTATATTCTCCAAATACTTGTATCATATTTGTCAAGGCTATTTAATTTAAATCAACTCTTCAGGAACCAGAACCACAACCAGCAAAAATCTATAACAACATGGGCAGCAACAGAGTTGCACAGCTATCAGCTTGGTATTTGTATATGAAAGTCATAATAAAAGGCTTAAAAATGGATTTGAACATGTTGCTACTTCTTTAAAAAAGAAAAATGTGGAGCAATACAGAGATTTGCTGAACAAACAGACCCCTGGAAAACCATGTTACTAAGGTAAACTCAGTAGAAAATTAATAAATTTTGCCCAACACTTTCTATAGAAAACTCATTATTTCCTATGTAGGAGATGATCCCAACTGCAGAGGCTAGTCCAACTTATACAGTGCAATAAGCTCCTACTGCATAATGAGTAGCATTAACAATAGACAATTGTAAAAAGTTATGAACCGAAGTATCTTTATCCAACTATTTATTCCAGAAAAAGCTGACAATCTTCACCATATATATTCTGATATAACACTAATAAAATACCTTGTTTGCATAAATTTGAATATTTTTGTTAATCATTTTAATGTACTTTTTAGAATCATGCGAGAAGTAGATATTTACCCTTCTTCATAAATGTGCATTTTAGTTCATTGAACATTTATGCAGTCATTCCAAATTCCCCTGTTCAAGGCTCGAACCCTTACTGATGTAAATATGGCTTATCCCATTAAATAGTCCTGTTGACTTTGATGACACTACTCACAGAACTAAAACTTCAAACAGAACCTTCATGGACAGATTTAATATGGCTATTACCAGATTTTGAATTAAATTCCATTCTCTCTGAAATCCAACAGGAAAAAAATGTTCTTTTTCATGACAATCTATATCAATATAATGTCTGGTCTACAAGTACATATTCATTCAAAATATAGAGGAAATTATTCTAGTTCCCATACTGGAGGTGCTGGTCATATCCTCATCTTAAGAGACCAATTACATTTCTCACTGCAAACAGATGTAGCTATGAAACAAGTAGCACCATATCAAACCTGTTAACTGCTTTTCGTGTTTACCAGATTATTTTAGATTTTTAAAGATCTCTTCAGAAATATATTAAAGCAATCATTTTCCTATTTCTGTTTTTAGAATAATAAAAACATTTCAAGTGCTATCATCAATCTTTCTGTCTTATAAAAAATCTTTTTGAGTTGCAAATAATAAACATATTGTGAACAGTATGAACTTGAGTTAACACAATTGTAAGTGGTCCCTGATGACATTAACCTTGATTATAAATGTTCATTACAGTATACACAGTAGCCTAGCACCCTGTAACAATGCATCATTTCCTTTACTAGGAGACAAAAGAGCATTTGAAGAATGTCTTACTAATAAGCTCATTTCATATTTGTTTGTGTGGTTACAAGAAAGGGAATTAACAGTTACACAGTGTGTGCCCAGTGTGGACATTTTCAGTCCAGTACAAATGTAACAGTGATGGAAGAACAGAGGCTTAGAAATACATACATTTTATATTATATGACATACTCTCAAGATATTTTAAGATTTCATCATAACACATATGTCCTTGACATACCAGTAGAGAAACATACTTCCCCTGTCAGATACAGAAGTCAGTATAAAATACTGTTTTTACACTACTAGATGTTCTCAGTGCCATCCAAGTCACAAAATGTTGTCAGAGATCAGAAGAGACAAGATTCCATGATAGCATACCAGCTGATACCTCTGTTCTACCTGCGCAAAATTTGGAAAACAATCATGGAGAAGGCCAAATGAATTTAACAGAAATTAAACCAGTGGTTTCCTAAGTAAATATATCTCTAAAACCATATAGTGCCTTTTCTAAAATATGTCAGAAATGTGTTACGTAGTTTGTCATCTACATAACGCATTTCTCAAGACCTTATTTATGTGGTTTTGTTTGTTTGTTTGTTTTTAGATACATATTTTACTAAATACTTTTGAGAAGAGTATATTTCACACAAGTAGGAAGCAAGATATTTTCATGTGGCATTAACTTTCCATTACAGCTAGAAACTACTTTCATAAATCATAAATTGAAGCTTTTTACTAACAAATAGTAGGGGAGCAAAGAACATACATAGGTATCTTCATATATTTCATTTAAAGAGAATATTAAGAAATATATATTATTTAAATGATGGCAAATAACATTTCCAAAATGCAGGCTGAAAAAAAAGGCCTTTGACATTTCAATACAGTTGAAACCCATTTTATAATCTGAGAGTTTATTTTTTCAAAATAAAGTTTGTGATTTTTAGTTTGTATAAGTGTTAGTATATGGAACACAGTAGGTCAAATTTAATCTCACAAAGTACACTACTTTTTGTCTGTTTGCTCAAGATACATCCATCTATTTATAAAGCAGTAGCTTTGCTCTCAGAAGTCTGGCAAAAAAAAATTTTACTGTTGAGCTACATAATTCATTGTCATTTTGAACATTAAGAAACACCATAATACTCAAATACTTACGATCAATACATATGGTAGGGTGCCTGCAAAGAAGCTTATTCGTTCATATAAACTGCACTCCTGAGGGAATGAAGAAAAATCTGTTCATCGGCTATACAAGGTATTGGAATCAACACTATTACTCCTTGATAAAATACACAGTTCATTATCCCTTCATTCATTTGCTGCTTTACGTTGATAACATAGTGCAGCTGATCAGTCAAAATAACCTTATATTCATTTGACTGTAAAAATAATCTTTTTAAAAGATATTTATTTATTTAGACCTCCTGAATAACCAAGGTTGACATGTTTGGTTAGAATGGGTTATCCAACAATAGCTGTTGAAGCAATATTTTCTAATGCTAAAATGTTTTACCAGATGATTTACAGGGACTTTTTTTTTTTCTCCACGTTTCTGTTGTTTCATGTAAACTAACACATACAGTTCAGGGTTAGAAAAGAAAGCAGACCACTGTTCCTTTTCCATTAAAACAGAAACTGATGTGATATCATTTTGCAGAGGTCTAGCAAGAGGTACTCCATTAACATTCTAAAGAAAAACAATTTCCAAAATGCAGAAATAAAATATACAGTCACAAGGACATTTCTTTTTTTATTCAAAGGGTTTCTGTTCCCTTGAAAAAACAGACCACTTATGAACAAAGAAAGTTAACTGTTGTCAAGTACAGTGAAATCCAAAATGAAGAAATTTATACATACTTAAACACAGAACATGCATCACTCTGTCCTTACTCCAAATATTGCCTTATTCAAAGTAGTTGCATTAGAATCCCCACCAATGGGTTATTCAGTGAAAAACTTAAATTTTCACCATAGAGTTAAGAGCTAAGCAGCAAACTTCTAAACTCGGCCACTAGCAAGGAAGACAAAAAGAAAACAGCATTAATGTTGTGTAGCTCACATAAATGAAACGGCATGATGTGAGTTCTGGAAAGTGTTGTTTTTTTTTGTTTGTCTGTTTGTTCTTTTGATCTTAGACCTTAAAATGCTGTTTAAAAAAAAAAAAAAAGTTTTTCAAAAACTGATATTCCTATCTGTAAGAACAAATTCAGATTATAGTCTTGCCAGTATTTATTCACTGAAAAAATCCCAAACCAATGTCCCAAAATAATAATAATAATAATAATAATAATAATAATAATAATAATAATAATAATAATAATAATAATAATAATAAAATAATTGTGTTCAGACCTTAAATATATAAATCCATTCCCTGTACACACACACAAAATCTATCACACTAGTTTATTTTTCATCCTGTATCCAGAATGAGTTTGTTGTCAGAGCTTGATTCTGAGAACTGAGTCTTTCTTTACTTGGTAGTCAGTTCATGAACAGTCCTCTACCTTCTACACAAACACAATCACTCCCACACTGAACAAACTAATACTTAAACCAAACTACCTTTAAGCTCTAGGTCGCACTCATTTGGTCTTCGGTAAGAGACTATGAGACAATGTCTTTTCATTAGTGCATTCTGGTAAGAGCTCTGTGTTTGTTACGTATGCTTCTTATCGGGACATCGTGAAGTGACTCTTGACTGTGTGAAGATGGAACATTTGTACGTAACTGTATTGAACAACAGCTGTAGAAACATCAACTTTTGTTTTTAGCTAAGAAAAAAAAAACTAAAATTGTTTCAGTGACACCTCCAAAAAGAATGCAATGGTTTGAGAGCAAACTGGCATTCCAAATGATGAAATGCATGTTAGGAGAACATGATTTTCCTAAGATCTTAGTATTCTTATTTTGAGTGTCCACAAATTCTTATCTCTCTGACAGTTTCTTTCTCCTACATCCACATTCGCAACTATCACTCCCTTCACCTGTCAGTCAAAGATTACAGCACTTCTACTCCCGTTATATGCTGAGATTCTTTCTGCAGTTAAAGAATGTACTCTTACCATGTTCACATTGTGAGGTTCTACATACGAATAAGGAAATATTTCCCAATTATCAGTATTTCCTGCAGAACAGGATTTTACTTAGGTTTCTTGATAATATATTCTCTCTGATTCTGCTTTGCAAATTACATTTTAAAAGTTGCTACATATCAGCTATTTCTCATATGCATGCATGCTGTAACAGAACAACAAAATAATCATATTAATCTCCCAAAAGTTTCAAAAAAGACCAAAAAGCAAATAACAAAATCTGCTTTCAGATGTACTAAGAATTCAGCAATAGCTTCACTATTTTGTTGATGCACACTGTTACAGCATTAAATAGCATATAGTCCAGAAATGAGTCAGAAAATAATTTCCTAGCACAATTTTTTCCACTGGTGTATTAGAAGGTTTGCAAAAAAATAATCACCTAGTAAATTTTACCCGATCATATTCCCACTAAATATGACAAAAATGCATCAGTTAAAAGTCATATCCTTTGCTAACCATTTTAACTTTGAAGACTGTATCTGATATTACTTGTGATACAATTAGCACCTTCTTTCTCAACAGCCCTAGAAAGAAACTCAACGTCATAACACTGTAAGCTCAGAAATATACAGCTTTATCATAAAAACAAAGTGAAAATAACTCAAGTAGTTTCCTGATTGTGGGATAGTTAGTAGAAGGTGTTATCACACAGCAGTCTTTCCCCCTAGAAACAGTACTTATTTTTGTAAAATTTATAGAAAACTTTACATCTCTGAGACTTCTAACCATCTGTGGAAATTGGCAAGAACTGGCCAATGGTTTAAGAAGTTGTTAGCAGTGGAGGAGTGCAGGATAACACATACACATACATACACAGACAGTATCTATTATTAGATTGAGTTCCTTTTCCTTTACATTCTGCAGCAGTGTACTAATGTCAGAGATATTTAAATAGACATCCCAGATCGTCTTTACTGTCTAAAATTTAAAATTTATCTTAGCAGGACAGAACCCAGAATATGTTATACATCATGTATGAATATTAAACACATAACTAAACTTTAGAATATTATATCTAAAAAAATGGTAAAAGTATCCTCCTGGTCACAATCTGTAAAGGAAGCATTTACACGTGAGAAGCCTTTTGCTATTTTGGAACTTACAGACACAATATCTATTCATACATGCACATAGAGTTAGATTTCTGAACAAAAACATGAAATCATTCAATACTAAAAACTTCCACTGTGAAGAATATGTCAAGCATTTTATATCTGTTTATTCTAAATGATGGTGTGTCCAAATTCAACCTTAAGATGCATCAACTCTTTCTAGAATGAGACTAGAAATATACATACAACGACACTAGGAAGATGCAAGAGATACAACCTGCAATGCAATTAAAATAACTTTATATTGGCATATGGAAATAATTATTAACAAGTAAAATACAAAAATTACAAGAAAAAAAAACACTGATAACACAAGAGCTAGTTCAGGTGTGTTGTCCTCTCCTTAAAGAAGATGAAAATAAAGGCCATTATAATTTATCTCAGCTCAGGTATCACCCAAACACTGATACAAGGTTTTTATGGCAAAATGATGTATACTGTAAGTAATCACATTGGCTGAATCAGAATTGAGGTCAGGTTTGTTGGATTCATTCCCTTTACTAATAGAACACCCCTCCTGTCTACAGTAAATACTACCTGATGGTTATATGTGCAAAGTGATCAGAGTATCCTAATCAAGGCCAAATTCAACGAAGATCGAGAATGACTAGTACTTAAAACAGTCTGTTACCTACCCAGTAATTAAGACCTGATCATGATCTTTAGTATGTACAAACTGTTTCTAATAAACAGCATTTGGAACAGGGACATCCAGAAAACATATACTCAAGTCCTTGCCACAAAGTTGTACAATCTTGCAAGTTTCACTGGTAGAAGAAATGCTACATGAAATTGTATTTCAGCTACTGTGAAAAGAGTTAAACAGCTGTTATTATCTAAATTACTTTCTTTACTGGACAATGTGTACCCCATAAATTTTATACAGATATGTGAGCAAACAGTACATGCTACTTCAAGTGAAAATTATGCCTGAGATTTTAGAAGTTTCTCCATTCCAGAATATTTGATTGATTGTCTCCTTTAATAGAGGGGAATCGCATAAAATTCAACACTAACATATCTATCTATATATATATAGATAGACAGATATAGATATAGATATATAATGTGCATGTATAATATTAGCATATCTATAAAAATAACAAACTTTGTTGTTCTTTAATTGCTAGGACAAGTATAAGATCACGGTGTAAAGGGATTGCCATTGCCCTGTTTCTTGGCGGTAATGTATAGAAACAAATTATACATACATGGCATGATATTATTGACAACACCCTTTATATATACATATAAACATCATTAGAATGGAATAATTTAAAATTTGTGAAGAACTACAGGATTTGAAGTATGTAACTTACTCCTTGTAATTCAAATGTAGATAATGATGTGCAATAGTATATCTAACATAAATTGGCATTCATAGAGTAAAAAAAAAAAGAAAAAAGAAAAAAGAAAAGCAACTAATTCTATATAGGTTCATCAGTCATAGACTAACAGCTCAGGTTCATAACCACAATACAGCCTTTTCCCAAACTGCTTTAGTCATTATTCACTGTTTATCTCATTTTTTAAGTAATATGGAAAAAGGAAAGCAGTATCTTCAAATAAATTAATTTTATAAAAGGTGTTTTGATATGCCTAGCCTTTAAAATAAAACAAACTAAAGGTTTGTTGGATCCCCAGATTCTGTAGGAGTTTAGTTAGCACAACTTGTCAGGAATTCTAGGTTTAATTAGTACTTGGAAAGGAGATTAAGCCTTTCTTTTGCAAATGCCAGTTCAGTCATAGTTTGTCTGCTCTCAGTGAGATACTGTTCTTTTTAATAAACTCTCTCAGTATGACAGGGACATATCTAAAAAAAAACAAAACACAGAAATAGCCACTAATGCAGAGTTCACTGAATAAAGAGGATACTTCTCACAATCTAAAAGATTTCTAGTTTACTTTTTAATTTTCCACCTCTGAAAACTGACATAATCTGCAAACCTCATCTGCTAGAGAATCTTCCTTCATATTTTTTCATACAACTGAAAAATTGTTACATGTGCAATCCATGACCAGAGGCACTAAAACAAGGGAACATTTTACATTGACTGTTTAAAAACCCAAACAATTAACTTTGCACCATCATCTCAGCTATTTATTTGAGTATTACAAAGATCTGCAATCTCTTCCCTGAAGTTACCATCTTTCTAAGAGGACAATTTTCCTCATGCTCCCAACCCTTTCTAGACCACAGAAAGAAAGCTGAATTCTCCCTCTTCCTTTCTTTTCACTTAAAATTTCACTCCTCTCTACTCTTTATCTTCCATTGAGAAGCATTTCATTCAACTTCCATCTTAGTATCTGTCTAAAGCCAACCTCCGCTATCTAGTTGATAAATAAATCTCCAAACTTTCTCTCGTGCCATACCTCACATTCACAATTTCTCCATAAACATTATTTTGTTCTCTAGTGTAAATCTCTCTTCTACCACCATGATAAAAATGTAATCCTTAAATTACTGACAAACGTTTTATTTTCTGTTCGTCCTGATTCTATCAGCAATTATTTGCTGTTCACGCCACCTTGCCAGTGATTTGGTCTCACTCAAATTTTAATTTCAAACTCAAGAGAATTAGAATTTTAAATTTTTAGAACTATGTGCTGGAATTATGACAATAATATCAAAACAAAATGAAAGCATACACAAGACCCGTTTTGTTTTTGTTTTTTTATTGCATTTTATCCTCATTGCAAAAGAAAAGCTAATAAGTGAGTCAATGTAGCACACAGAAGAATGAAAGCATCAAGAAATCCCATGTAAGACATAATTCATTTTACAGAATTTCAAGTTTTCAAAAATCTTATTAACACTACTGTTTATGAATAGTGACACCATAAGCCATTCAGTAATTTTAATACTAAGAGGGTCTGCTGTAAAACTTACTCAGACTGCAAAGTTCAGCTAGCAGTTTTTTATGAATTCATTATGAGCTGTGTCTTTCACAAACTTTATAAAAATATATTTTTATTAACTCCATAAAAGAATATTTACTGAGTGACGGACTCCACAGCATGAAAAACTTAACCAACTGAATGAATTTTAATTCCTAAGTATTGATTTCTCCTGATTTTGAAAACATGGTAACATATAAGTGCAGACATTTCTAACCTTATAACTTGCCAAGTCGGCCTACTGGAAAAGGCAGGAACATCATACTCCCATCACTGTAACATTCCCATTATTGCAACGTGAAAACACAGCTCAAAGGTACTGACAGAGTCCTTGGAAGACGTTATTTGGATTCTCTTTAGATAGCCAGTAGCATCCTGGCTTACATTAGGAAAAGCATCTCTGTCAGTTTGAACCTCAGCAGTGCCGAACTTTAGAGGTTTCTTCAACACAAACTACTCTACGATTCTACGATGATTCTATTTCTAGGCAGCCACACACACAGCAACACACAAGTAATTAAATAGCAAATGCAGTAACGTTAGACTATAATGAACCATGCCACAAATCAATTCCAACAAAAAACTTTAACAAAAAATTCTAACAGTGCAATACGCAGCCTCATGCATTACTCTTACTATGGCCTGTAGGTGGTATCATAATGCCAATAATATATGAAGGAATAATAAAGGCCATAAAGCACAAAACAAAAAGCTCACTTTTTTCTAGGTCAGTTGGCTGTCTGTAAGAGTACAGATGCAAGAGTGTATGAATGCAATTTTTCACACTGTATTTGAAATTTCTTCTATCCCTAATACACCTCTACAGGGTTCCAAGTAATAATGAGTCAATGTTTATGAACATGCAATACAGTAAAAGAAAGAGGAAAAATGAAGTTTCTTCAGTTTAATCAGAATCCAGGTAAGATTTCTCTGAGCTTTGTTGGTACATGTCAGAAGTCTTTCAAGCCTCACAGATAAGGTTTTAGAAGTGTACATCTGCACAATACTTAATTAATTAGCTCATGCTTTTAGTACAATTAGCCTGTTAAACATTATGGAGCACTTGCACTGAGACGGATGAACACTACCCCAGCCAAAAAGGAAAATAATAATCATTCTAATCAGCCTGACTCTTCAGAAGAGAAACATTGCTAAGGAAAAATACAACTTACATCCTCAAGGAACCCATATGTTTTGATAGCCTGACTTATGAATTCTCATGTATGTTCTACCAGCTCTTACATTTCAAACTCACCCTTGTAGCTCTTCCCCTACCTCTCTAGAAGACATAGATTGCACTTTTATCAGGTGAATATAAAGTCTGATTTACAGTTCAGTCAGCAAGGGTAAGTGATATAACAAAGACAGTATGTCAAATAAAGTGGGCAAGCAGTGAAGATGGCCAGAATTGTAGCTGGATATATCTAACATTTTTTGTGACTAAACATTCTTTTTAGCATAAATAAGTCTATAAATCAACATTTCCACATATGAAATTCCATGCAGTTGTTGACATAATTTAACACTACCTCTTATTACTGTACCAAGCAAAACCAGCCAAAAGATTCAGAAGTTGCTTTAAGGTACCATGCAAATTCTAGACTGTTGAACTACATAAAATCTACACATTTCTGACTTTTCTGATCATGGACATACTCATTTTCAATTAGTTTTACTAGTCAGGATGGACAAGAAAATTCCATACATTTCAATGACTATCATTTTTAAGCACGTGAATCTACAATAATAGTTTTATGTTCTTACAGTTTTATTATAAAGCCACTTCAAAGCTGACTTGTAAAAGTAAAAAAGACAACTTGCTTAGGTTACCACTTACAGGCATTCTTGCACAAATGGACACTTTCTGAGTTATCACAGCATGTTATGTACTTATTTTCTGTCCTCATGTATCTACAGAAACACTGCATCTCAGACACCATTTTGTGGTAAGAACAGATGAAGGATGACATGTAATGCCAACACCTTTCCATATGGTATTTGCCAGAAAAAGACATGCTTTATGTGGAAAATATACACAGACTAGACTGTTTTTCAGCACTAGCGATCAATGGGGCTGAGAAAAGCTACATGCTTTACGGGGTAAATCATAATTAGTAGAATACCTTGCTAACAATATATAAGATGATCAGGCAATTAGAAGAATAAAAACTATATTAAAAAAATACAAATTAAGGAATACCAAAAATGAGCATCAGAAGCAAAAGTCACATAAACATACAGTGGTTAACAGAGATGAGTTTGAATGTTGGATACATGACTATAATTTTGCACAAGGTGGCCTCAAAGGACAAAAATCAGATCTTACTTTAAAATGTAGGAGATACCTTTTTAATACAGGGCGAAGTAAAAATGTAAAAACACCTAGAAGCTCAAGTACACATGAAGTAAAACCGAAAAATTATTCTTTGCAACAAGTTTTAAACATATGAATGCATCATCACACTTCTGAGAAGATATCAACCAGTACATGTTTTATGGGTTAGATAAAAATATACTAGCAAACCAGGTAACTGGTTAAAAGGCAACAAACTGGATCCTTTCCAAACTGCAACTGCTAAATCATCTTGGGATATAAAATGTTTCTCACTCTTCAAAAATGAGGGCAAAGTGCAACTTGAAATGTGTTTCTGTGGCTGTACAGTATGAACCAGTTTGCTGTAATCCAGAAGAGCTTTATTTCTGACATACATTCAAGCAGAGAGATAGGAAATACCATAAACCACAGCAATTTACAGTAGTATATGTTGAACTTCTGAATAACTTCATTACATATGTGTTTACTGCATTTCTTTCCATATTTAGGTTTGTTTACCTGATGGAATAAAACTATATAATGAACAAACTGTACATAAAATTATAGAAGTGTCAACATACATGTATGCATGCTACTAGATCGCATCACAGCAGAATGAAACCAACAGCTGAGTTCTCAGCTAGGTGCCTGCTACCTGTCACTCAGGCTCAACCGAAATACACTCAGCTTTGTACACATCAGCTGTTTCCTTCCTTTCTTAAAATTAAAATGACCAATAGGAACATTCATAGCTGACATCACTCATAAATAAACCTTAATAAACCTTAAGCTATGATCTTTTAATGGAATATTTGAATACTTAGAAAATAAAAGCACAAACAAGTAAGAATCTGCTCTACAGAGGATCATAAAGCTATAACACTGCAGTAACAATCTCTTACTTTTGTTATCAGTTAGTTACAAAGTGAAGACTATCAGGACTCACCAAAATTCCTTTAATGATATCAGAAAACAATATACAACTTATGTCACAGTGGACTTTCAGTATACTAAGTAAAAGAGCTCCTTTTAAAAATAATGTTAATACACTGGCTCTAGATTTGATTTTTTATTTTTTTTCCTTTATGAAGGTGGATAAAGCTATGGACTTTCCCTGTACTTCCAGTTCAAATTTCAACCAGCTGAAGTACTCAAAACAGGCAACACTTCAGAGTGGCAATGTGTCAGTGAAAGAAAGTCATTAGACCTACATCCATGTTTGTATCAGAACACATTTTGAGTAAAGCCAGTCATGCAAACCAGAAGCAACACATGGTTAACCAGTGTAAATACCTAATGATTTAACTGTATTTTGCAATTAAGATTTTTCTCCTCAATGTGACCATGGAACTAGGAAATAAAAATACAGCTCTAAACTTGCAAATCAAGATGTTGCATTCTACAGTATTAGTTCAAATTTCTTGTTTAGAAATATCTAACCCATTTAAAATGAAAATATCCCTTATTTAGTTCCTTAATGAGAACTTATGTAAGTCTTAAAGTTAGTGCTAGGTGCTAATTACTTGAAAATACAGCTTAATGGCCTCTGAAAAACTAATCACACATCTGGGCTGAATCTCCCAGACCCAGATTCTTTCTACATTTGTCACCATGGTCTACATTTGTCACTGCTCTTTGACTAACCACTTTACAGTGGAGATTACATCTCCTCTTTAAAGGAGATTTGTAAATGGAATATTATCCTTGTAATACTTAAATATTTAATATCACTTATTAATATAACTAATTAATATTCACTTATTAATATACAGTAGGAATCCCACTCATTTTTTCTGAAACCACCAAGAGGTTGTGCTTAAAAAAAATGCTTATAACACAAGAAGTGTTTCATACAGTTACCAAGAAATAAGTTGTGCACTGATCTTTTCTTTGGAAAAGATTTGCATAGCAGGTCGTAAGGCCTCCTCAAAAATTCTAAGTAAAATACGAAAATGTCATGCCAAAGCTTTATTCCTTATGAAATTGGTTATTTTTTCAATTATGACTAAAACAACTTAAAACATAACCAGATAAATATTGTAGACAGTTCCTAAGATAATTACTGAGTACAATGTACTACAAAAAGAATTTTATGTCTGCATAAAATTGCTTCTTTGCAGCAGTGAGCATCCACACTGAGAACAGTTCATTTTCCTTTACTTCCTTTGAATCCCTAGTTGCTGTTACAGATAGCGTATATAATGACATAATTGGAAAATATTCCCTAGGTTATTAGTTTAAGATTTTGAGATATCTCTCTTTTTTTATTCTTTATAGAGTATCAGATTTCAAGAATTTAGGGAATTTGATCTTCTTCCAGTGCTAGCATTAATCAATAAATATTTTTTTTCTTTAAAATATACTGCATCCCTAGAATATTGAAACGTACCAAGTACAAACTAAGTCCTAGTTCAAGTGCTAGTAAAATGAGCTACATTCCTCCTTTATGAACACTTTGACCAAGCAATGATGTCCGAGGAATTTGGTATTTGTTTAAGCACTGGAAGCTTCTACAGAAATGTAAAAACCTCTCTCTCAGTTCCAAATATTCAGGCATGTTTTGCCACATGCCTTTATATCCTCTTAGTGGTCACTGGAAAGCATTTTTTTTCCACTGCTAATATTTGTATTTAAGTTCTTAAACCAACCTACACGAAGTCCATTACCTTTGAAGCTCTAGAAAGCATGCTAGAAATTGTGGTAACCTCGAATTGCTTCAAACACAAGCCGGGGCAACATACTCAGCAAATCAAGGACTTTTGTTTTGTTTTGTTTATGCTTTTTTAACTAAAAAAAATAATAATAATAATTAAATATAGCTCTTGCTATATGCTATATGCTATTGTACTCTCCAGAGAAAACTGTCATGGTGGAGCACTGCTAGTTTTCACAGCCAAATTCCACTTCGGAGTTAGACCCAACAGACCTAATTTCTTTTCCTTAATGCATTCTTGAAAATAGCTTTTAACCTATCCAGAAGACATTTCTGACATCTTGAAATTTTTCACTATTTGTCATTACTTTAAGCATTGTTTCCTCTCTTTAGATGTTACTTTGTCAGACAAGGTTAGCCTACAATAGCTATCAGCCACTTCAGGACCTGAGATAATAGAAAGTGGGAAAAACCTTCTAAAGATATAATGACAAAAAGATGTCCCAGGGGAAAAAATAATCAAACATTTTCACATTATTTTTCAAAGAGTTTTAGTTGCTAAACCACCTATACCTCAAAAACCATCCATTTGAGAAGAAAATATGACCTTACACTCTTGTGTGCCTTTTATCTCGGTCATGCTTTGTGGATACTTTTATTAGATTTAACAACTGAACCTTCCCATTTCATGTCAAATATGTCACATATATTGTAAGAAAAGAAGCAACACCATCAAGTCTTAGATTTTCTTTCAGCCTTTGCCACCTACGTGCCAGCAGATTACCCCATTCTGATTCTCTGCATGTTCATTTGGATGCCCAGCTTTACAGACCCAGCTGTCCCTCCACTGGAATGGAATTAATCACAGTATAGGAAATTAAGTATCTGTGAAAGAGATCAGAGCCTAAATATTCCTCGCTTTGGAATCTTCAGTAAGGCTCTAACACTAGACAAACACACTCAATAACCACTTCGAGATTTCCTTTATAAAGATTTCCCTGTTAGGAAACTTAATGCGATGTGTATATTAAACTTGCTGTGTTTTGTGTTTTGAAAAACTGCAAACTAAGTAAAAGCAAGAAGTGCTGGAGCTAACTAAGGTGAGAAATGGGTCTGATCCAGTAAAGAATTCTCCTATGATTTTATCAGTTCCAAGTAATTACCAGTATCTACTCACAAAATGAAAGAAACCAGAACAGTCTCTCTAAACAGTCCAATATGTAGGTCGTAACCCTTGTTTTTCCTTAAATAACTTGACTGCTACATCAGGCTACAAAACCACGTTGATTACATTGTTTAATGAGTTGACTCCAGGCCTATTAGAACACAGAACCATGTATAAGAGCTTTTTACTCCTCTTCGGATCTATAGCAAATAATTGGATATATGAAGAATGTAAATAAAAGGGCTCTTATTAAAAATTTTAAAAAATAGGAATCTAGTGAGATATGAACAGTGCAATGTCTGTGTCTTTTCACGTGGTTGTTTTTCTGGGAGTTTACCAAAAAGTACTTATATATTAGTACAGATAACCCCAGAGATGCATACAAACATACATCCACCTAGATTTACACTCTTGACTTCCAAAGTACGTTTGCATTTCAGAGAGGTATGCCAAAGAACATTTAGCCATATTGCCACTACAATAGTATTGGAAACAACTGTGATGAATGCCTCAAAACATCCAGTGTAACATTTGGCTGAAAGATTTTTGAGAAGAAAAATAAATAAATCCTTAGACGCAATGGACATTTCAACCACTGTACTACCTGCAGACCTAATCATGACTTTTGACAGTAACAACATGGGCCTTCAGGTACCAGGAAATACTTGAAAGAATTCCAAAAATTGCCAGGAGAAAGATTTCTGTTCATGTTCACAACTTATTTCTGGGTTACACTCTGTACAACAGTTTTGCCTTCACTGATGCTGCATCAGGCACTAATCAGCAAAATTTCTGGCTCATTATCTTCAGAGTTAATTTCAGTGGGTACTGCTTAATGAGCAGTGTTCATTCCACCCATTCTTTAAGTTAAAATTGAGCATTTAAAATAAAAACTAATCTCACACTGAGACATCCCTGCCAGCTCGCTCAAAAAGATAAAATCTATTATTATGATTTGGAAAACTTGCATTTCAGGCCAGTCACAACAAGAAAAGAGGGAAGAAAAAATAAAGTCTAGAAAAAAAAATAAAAATAAAAATATCATTAAATCAATGGCATATCTTGATAGTTTCCCAGCCATCTTTTCACACTTGTAACACTACACAGTTCTTACTAGGTATCTTTTTGGCTGACAGTGAGTTAAGTGAAAAAGTCTGATTCATGGTCTGTCCCAGTTGCTCATTAACATCATCTTTCTCTGCATGTTGCTGCCTCCTCGGATCCATTACCTTACTGCATGCATAGCTATTCCTGGTGCCAGCCAAAATGTCTAGTGTCACATGGAACTTGGATTTTAAATGCAGGTTATTAATATTAAATAATGATATTAAATCAGGTTAAGGAGAGGCGACAGGTGCAACTGTCAGACAGGAGGACATTGTAACGTATTGCAAGATGTGGTGAAGAGCAGCTGAGGTAGGCTTGGGGCTGTAAGCTTTTCAACATGCTCAACTGCAATCTTGATAGCACTTCTGGTCACAGCCTTAAAGTTTTGCAAGATGAGAGGAAGAAGTGGCATAATACCACAAACACAACAGTGATCTTTATTAGAGATTGACTATGTCTTTAAGACAAAATTTTGTTTCTCAGAACTTAAGAACAAAACTCAGTAGTTTTCTACATTACCTGACATTTATGGAATACTCAAGACATTAAAAATACTAAACCAGGAGAATTCTCACAAGACAGGTGTGGGCACTAAATGAAACCATATCCTTACAAGGCAAGATATATTCTGTGAGTGGCCAGATTCATACAAGGAAGTAGCTGAAACAAAGCTCTTATTGAACACAGTAGTATTTAGAATTTACTACACAACCAAGAGAAGATAGGGTTCCTTAAGGAGACGGTCCAGACAATTTTACCTTGGGGCTTCCCAATTCTCCCCCATCTTCTTTGGCCATCTTACAGCTACAACTGCCTATTCCAGTGCTTCTGAGCTAGACACATGGTAAAACCTGTGTCTAAGAGTCTGTTTGTTCACCACAAACCCAGTGGTGAAAATCAGGTAGTGGCTTAGTCCCTTTGGATGAGTACCTAACCAAGACCAACTAGTCAATTCAAGTAAATATCGCCACAGGAAGCAGATAAATACAAATAAAGCAAATAAATATCTACAAAAGAAGCAAAAATTGTTCTGCTGCAATGAGTAACAAAACACTGAATTCACCTTGTTTTCTGAATTCTACACCATTGCTCTACCCAGCAGATTGTCTCTCTCCTCTGCTTATTTCAAATAAAATTCATGTTCTGCTCATTTCACAACACCTACAAATAAAATAAAAAAATAATAAAAAAAAAAAAGAGGATAAAAAAGAGGATTTTACAGAGATACCACAGGAGGTAATTCCTTAATAAAGTTCCTTTTCAGTAACTGGATTAGGAGGTGTTTGCAGGCCTGGTTCTACATAGGAGATCATAAATTTCAGAAGGGAATATCAAAGGCATTTACCAAACAACATCACTGCAATGCTAACTCTGCATCTTTAATCTTTCAAATTATAAAAAACACAGGTAGTCACTAATAAAAACCAGAGACATGCCATTTTTTCCTTCTCCACTGACAGTAATCAGCAATAAATGCAAATATATGACCCATTGTTTTCATGGAAAAGAAAGAAAAAGCGTGAAGTATTTACTTCCATAATTTCTGTCTGGACAGAACACCTTCTAATTTGATTTGTATGCCAGAAGAAAAATCTGTTACCCTCTCAGTAAAATAAAATAAAATGAGGGGTGAAGGGGGTCTAGAAGACACTGAAATAGCAAATGATACAGTATTCTTGGTGCTTTTAAGTAAAAGGAACGTTTGACTATTTTCAAGCAGTTGGTCTCAGTTATGACTCCATCAGGTGCCATGGGATATATTCAACACTTTGAGAGAAGATGAAAAACTAGTCCATGCAAATCATAAAAGAAATCAATCTCCCTAAACTGATACCAAGCCTTTCCCAGCTAAGAATATGTCTCATATTTCTGATAAAGAAAATTTAAAACATTAAAACTCAAAGAAGTCAACTTAGTACAATAATTAAAAAGTACTGTGGTTTTAAAAACACACTCCTGCAAAACTGAAAGCAGACAAACAAATACATGGTATTATCCTTCCCCAAAAGGATCACAAGTAATGAAAAAGATGGTGTCTTTGTTAACGTAATGTCCACATTATTTTCTGTGTACATCTGCAAGAGACCTATTTTCCACACTACTTAGCACATGCTATGAGGAGATAATATTAAGGTTGTTTGAGATTTCTCCCAAGGTTGCACATTGCACTATGCATGTAGCATTTACTTAGGATTATCAAACGCAGCTGCATCAGATATTAGGAAAACACTAAACATACCCAGAAGTGAAGCAGCAGACTCAGTCCTTCAGGGTAGCTGGCACTTCCTTTTGCTTAATGCCAGCTAGGCCCCAACTCATTGAGAAAACTACTACAGAATAATATTTACTTCTAGGCCATGCTGGAAGTTAATGTCCTCAAGTGTCCTGGCACACAGCATGATTTCTTTTAAACTCAGGGAAATCAAAAGGAGGACTTTAAATTCTCTTCTACTAATTAAGAGGGTTATCTTTAATTAAGGTATTTTGTTAAGCACATAAATGTTTTCTCATTGTTACTTTCTAGAATGTTCTGTTTTGTTCATCTGAACAAAAGCCTGGGGCTTCTCGTTCCTTCCTTCAGATACTGCTGCTGTCAAACAGATCTTTGGTCTTGGTAAACAGACTCCATTTTCTGTATCTTACCCTAAAATGCACAAACATTTTGTTTCACCCTCATAGGTTCATCATCTCCTTTGGCTTTAAGGACTTCAAATGTTATAAATCAATTGTGCTTTTGGCATGAGGATAAGTGAGCATTACTTATCCTTCTGATGACTCAAATTTCTATTGAATAATGTTCTCACCTCCCCACAAATGCTCCTAACTCTCTACAAAAATATGTATCTCTGGAAAAAGAGGACTTGACTTCACAGTCAGTGCAGGAAAAAAAAAAATATATCCTCCAAGACCTGTTGGCATTTAACCTGTTTTAGGAACTTCAGGAGGACGGTTTTCTGTTCTGACAGTTTCTCTTCCCCTGCAATAACAGCAAAGCGAGCCTGCTTGACTGTCTCATTCTAATTTGGTCTCAACAGTTCCTAAAGTTTGGATAGGACATTCACATTCAAGATGACTAGAAATGAGCACAACCCATATTATATTGTCACACCAAGTACTTTTTGTTTTGCAAAGTGACAAAAAATTGAAGGGTGTAAAAAACCTTCAATGATTTTGCCCACCTCATTGTCCAAGTTACTCACATATTTTTTGAGATTGTTCTTTTCCTATTTTTTCTTCATACCTCATTATTGCTATTTCAGAATAAAATTTGTGGGTACTTTTTAATATGAATAGAACTTCATATTGTATCTTACTGTCCCTATTACAGAAATTTTCATTTGAAAATAGCTTTATTGTACATGTACAGCTTTCAAATAAGGAAAAAGAATATTAGATTCTGTGCCTTCCCGTGCCAAGACCATTAATGAAGCATATTGCTGAAGATCTAGACTTAGATTTTATACCTGTGAAATTACTACATAACTCCACAGAACTCATCACATCATTATTTTTGAAAATAGCAAATGACAAAATAAAAACTTACTGTAAATAGGATTGCTGACCAGAAGGAAAAAAAAAATAAATAAATAACAGAGACAAAATTTAGGTTGAAAGGAAGTTTCATGATCCTCCTCTTGTTTTGGGGAACTGAAAAATGGGCCAGTTTCAGGTGCTGAAACAGAAGAGGGATATACCTTGTCCTGTCCTGACAGCTGTGCCAGGCCAGCAGGAAGGGAGCTATCAGTGCTGCCAGGGCAGCTCTGCCGCCTCGTCTGTAATTCAGTGCCCTTCAGATCTCCATGTCCTTTTGCACAGGACTGCCAGCATCTAGGGTCATGTCAAAGCAGGTGCAGGACTTGGATTGAGATGTGCATGGGTGAGTAGTATTCAGATGGAGTTTAAAGACAGACAGTCCTGTCCTAAGAAACTTAAACCTAAAACAGATGAGACAAATTGATGCAGCAGGATGAAAAACAACTGTTCAAAAGAGGTGAGTAATTAAAAATTAGGACAACTAGAAATCTTGAACAGGTTTCTGAGGGAGTATGAAGCCAAATGTAAATTTGAGAACTCCTTCTCAAGGTGTGGGAAAGATAACTGACAGACACTAATCCAGGAATGCGTGATAGAGGTAAATAAAGCAATAGCATTAGAGGGATACTTGGCAATAAGGCATAAGAATAGAAGAAAGATTGAAAGCAGAATAAAATTATGTATGACCTTAGTCATGTAGCTTACCTCTTCATTCAGTTATTTTTTATTTTTTATTATTATTTTTTTAACCTTCATTTCTGAGATATCAATTAGGCAACATCAAAGATACCACAAGCCACATGAAGTATAAAAAGGTCTTCAAAAGGAAAAGCAGTACTGCAGCCTGTCAGAGCTACCTGACAAAGAGTTCGATAATCCTCTACTGCACTTGAGCAACAAGGAATGAGAATCTTAAAATATAAGTAATAGAAACAAATAGGTATGTGCCTGAAAGGAAATCATAAATTCATCACGCTAGGCTTTCAAAGACAAACTTTAAACAAAATGGAGGTAGCTGAAAATACCTATTCATTTTGCTTGTGAGAAAAACGAATTTCTCATGCCTTCAGGCAGTAGAGAATTATGTGGTCTTTTGAACTGAAAAAGTGCAAACTGTAGAGGATCAGGCTGAATAAATGTTAAGATGCCAGTCTGACAGGGCCTTTGGGAATCTACTCAATAACAATATTTTTGAGATGTCTCACACAGGAATGGCGTATTTGTTATAGTTATTTACACCTCACAGAGTAAGCTAATAAAAATGAAAGACCGTGTTTATGCATGAAGGAACAGAGATGGACGCAAAGGAAATACCTGCATGACAGGTATGAAATACACATAACATATATGTGAATACACATAACAGGTATGTGTATTCACATGTGAATACACATAACAGGTATGAAAGTCACTTTAAGGTAAGATTAAAGATTAAAAATAAAAATAAAAATAAAAATAAAAATAAAAATAAAAATAAAAATAAAAATGTAACAACTGAACCATACTGTAAAAAAGATCAGTATTTTCCACTTAGTATCTTTCAAGTGTTGAAAAATTAGTCTGGTTAGTAGGGCTCTTTCCCTCAATTTATGCAAAAAACTTGAAGTGCAAGTTTCATTGAGTCCTCATTGCAAGAAGCCACCTCCTTATCATGAAAAGACAGAGGCAAGTAACTGGATGAAGGACTGGTTTCCTAAATCTGTAAAGATAATTCAATTTATGGAAATATTATGGCTGTTGCAGATCAGAAAACAGGGGTATCCAACATCCGCAAATGAGATTTACACATCTGAAACAGAATTCTTGAGGAAGCTCTGGTGTCAGCCCTTACTGGAGTAGGATAATAATGGTAGCTATGGAAAAGTCATAAAAAAGGTCAGTGTGGTAGAAAATAGAAAATCAGAATATCCCAAGTTGGAAGGGACCCACAAGGATCATTGAGTCCAACTCCTGGCTCCACCCAGCACCACCTAATGGTATGGTGCTGTCACTACTTCGCTGTGGAGCCTTTTCCCATGCCCAGCCACCTTCTCAGGCAAGAACATTTACCTAACACCCAGTCTGAACCTCCACTGGCATAGCTCCATGCCTTTAGTGATGAGAAGGTTAATATCAACAAACCTCATTTCCATTGCAAAAATTCTTCCTGTTTTATTGGCAGAGTGCCAATAGAAAACTGAGGCCCTTGGCCTAAACAGAGTATTTCTCAGGGTGTGATTCACTTTAGTATGCAAATGTGTTTTGCCCTGGTAAGCCAAAGCTCAATGTACGATAGCTACAATTTGCAACATCTAGTGTATTGCTCATAACATCCTAGAATGATTTATAAACACTGATTATTGGGTCTAAGCCTGTAATCCTCTTCAGGGGTAAGATACCCACTGCATAAATAGCTTACAGTATATAAAATAAAGCTGCTTACAGCATATACTGAGTGATAAAATGTGTACAAAAGGCCAACATAAGACCACATAACCTCTAAGGTCACGTTTAGTTCTGCATTAACTTCCACTCCTTTCTAACTCAAACCGGGGGGGGGGGGGGGGGGGGGGGGGGGAGAGAAAAGAAATCAATTTCATTATGTGGCCAGCTATAAAACTAACTATACATTCTTATAAAAAGAAAAAGACAAGGAGGCATAAAGGAGCTGACTAATTGACACCTTTTCTACAATAACCTGCAATAATACTTCAAGAGCGGGAAAAAAATCAGGCTTAACCACGTTCTTTTTTCATATCATACCCAAAAGAAAGACTTCAATCTCTTTCTTAAATGACACACTTTAACTTCTTTATTGAATTCTTTATTTCATATCTTTTATCCATTCCTGACTGCTTTTTTTTAAGCAATTGCTAAAATTACTCAGCCAAGTGGTATATCAGGTATACAAAACTTCTTTTCATTGGCATGAGATATATGGGAGAGAGGAGCTTAGAAGGACAATTATTATATGGAGTCCATAAACTAAGTTTTTCTGCAGACAAAATATGTTCAGCATGGTTATAACAAGGATGGAGTAAAACTGGATTTAAACTATCCATTTAAAATTTGTTTCTGCAACTAATCAAAGGCTATCTTAGTTCCAAATATAATGTTCTCTAACACCTGGTATATTAGGGGTTTCACCAAAATGGAACAAAGAACTTGGAAGTCTAATGCACATACAGCTAAGACAGAGACAGAAGAGAAAATGTAGAGTGCACAGTAGTTAATAATCATTGAAAAGTATAAAAACGTGAGACAAAACCATGGAGAGCTTGAAGACAAAAACTCAGCAAGACCAATGATTGCCCCCATCGTAGGCAGCAATGAAGGCCAAGGTTTCCCCACCTGAGTGGTAACTGTCGGGTGTGCAGGGTCTCAGCAGGACTCCACATCCCCATTGCATCCTCCATTGCAATGCTCTGCCTAGGAGCAGGTAAGCCTTACCTACACACTGCTTGTATTAGCCAATAAATAACTGCTGAGTACTCATAAATCCAATAAAATCCTGTTTGCAATTATCTGTCAATGGTAAAATATTCAAATAAAATTGACACAGTAGAAGAAGGGTTATAGAAAGTAAAAATACAGTTTGATTAACTATCAGTTTCAATTTACTAATACTGCAGTTTTTAAAATAAGAAAGTGAAGATGGCCTTTGGGTTTCATAAAGGATAAACAACACTTTGCCGCACAGGAAAAATCAGTTCATATTTTAAGTTTGAATGTTGATAAAATATTTTTCAAGAACAGTTAGCCTTGTTTTGAAGCTGCTTGCATGGCAACCTCAGGAGACCATAGAGAAGAAGAGCGAAGTGTTTACTTTTAGGGCTAATGCTCTATGTGGACATTCCAGGAACCTCACTATTAAAGGCTTTGGTGTCACATCAAGATCACCAGCAATCAACAAAGATTCTCCAGGCTGTCCACCTAAAAACATCTACAAATCAAACTTTATGGCATTCAGTTGCTAGTTCTGTTTTTCCTGAACAAGGTAATGCCACAATGTCCAGGATCCTCCATAGACAAAAGCCGGTTTTATTTAAGAGTTCCTCTATTTACTTTATAGATATCATAAATAGTCTTAAATGTTTATTAATATTTTTCAAAAGACATAAACTTGATTGTTGAAGCTGAAGATTTGGAGGGAGTCACATACCAAATCACATTAATTTACGAGCTTTAATTTTAATGAATAAATCAAAGTCCTAGACAAAATAGTTGCAAGATGTTCTTTAATACAAGGGTAGTTTAATAAATGCACTCCTCTTTCACCTGTCTTGCAATACAAATACAAAGCACTAGAAACATCCATGTTTGGGGGCTTTTACCGAGTTGAGAAAAATACTATCCTGTTTATAAAAGACAAATTTACAGCTATATATTGCAAGTAAGTATGTTCTCACACATCCTAGACTGTGTAACACATCCATTAAAATGAGCCACGTGAACAGGGACAATCTTGAGTTTTGCTCTGCAGGGGAGTCACAACACTCATTAAAATATAATAAGCTCCACAATGAATCGAACAAGTGTTCATTATAACGTAATGAGTACTAATTATCACACAATGGTCCTGTGGAGTAAACTCATTGCATTTCAAGAACATGATACCTTTTTTGTTTAAACATAAATACGAGCCCCTTCAATCTCAGTCCAGAACTAGGAAACAGAGAGGCTCTTCACGTGACATAGTATATCCAACCAAATACACTACAGTAATGTAACAACACAAACCAAACCTACTTCAGTAGCACAGCAGGCATTAATAGCTTTTGGAAATCAGTCCTCACCCAACTTTATATAGTCTGAAACAGCTCAAGCTCATTAGTCTTCAAGTCACAATGCAAGGCTTATGAAGGCAACAAAGCTCTTCCTGCTGGGATTGCTTGAGAGGTATTTACAAACCTCCTGAATAAGCTTCTGTCTAGAAGGTTACTTTTCAAAGGCATGTAAAAATGAACATCCCTCCAGTCAGCTTTTCCATTCATCTGCCACATGGTCAAAGAAAAGTTACCTAAATAAAGAGGCCCTGTCTGTCTTTCCCCACATCCAGCTTGCTGCTCCCCCCATTTTCACTGCATTAGATATGGAATTTGCCAAACTGCCATATAAAATGATTCAGTTCTCTAGTCTGGCAGAAAATGAACACAGAAAAAAATATACAAAATTCAGCAACTTGTTGTCTGAGTCATCTTACATAAATTCTCCTTTATGTCCTCCATGCTCTTGGGGGCCTACTTCTTCCATAACACACATCAATCTACTGACCCATCCTCAAAAGGCCAAGAGGTCTCCCACATTGTGTTCTTCACTCTGAACATAAGCATGGTTGGTATTAGAACGCTGCAGTCATTTGAGCTTGATTTCAGAAAAGGAGAGGACTTATCCAGGCCTATATTCATAAAACAGGATTGTTCCCTCCCAACCCAGAACATTTCTGTCCCAGCTGCAAGCCAAAACCCACAGCACCCTGGCAGTCGTGAGATCTGCTCCATACACACAACCCACACCCTTAGTCCCCCCAGCCAACACCCAGGAAGAGGCCACTGCTACTCAACAGCCACCTCACCTGCCCAGGGAAGGCCAACCTCCTACCATACGCACCGCCTCCTGGAGCAGCTCCAGGGTGTGCTGTGAACCTTACCTGTATGATAGCTGGTTTGAGAATATGCAGGATAACAAATAAATCCAGTTTGTGTAGCAAACACTGCATCTAGTATGAATCAACTATAATCCTGTGAATACTTTATGGACTTCACGTGACACTGAAAGAACCTCGATTGAGCACCACTTGAAAATATATATTTGCTTGTGGATTGTCTTACTGCTTCCCAAAACCACTTAGAAACATTTCTAATGAAAAGCTACATTGGGTTTCAAAGTGTTCATTGAAAACAAATGAGTATAAGAACAAACCCTGTATTTCTTTAGCAGTTTTCTAAAAGCTAGAAGGTGGCTCACAGTTTAATTTATGTGGATGACAATTTAAAACAGAGGAAAAAAAAAAAAGAACAAGACAACTGATGTCAATGCAGAAGATACAATGTTAAATGAACTGGTTATTTTACACCTTCTGCCATGCAATTACAAAAATATTTAAGATCTCTCTAGGCTGAATAGGCAAGATAGTAACTCTAAGCTCAAATTCCCTAATATGAATGCAAGAAATTGTGCTTAAATGAATGGCAAATATGTAACAAATCTTCTTCATCAGCAAAGTGTGTGAAAATTGCATATAATAAATGATGTTTAGCTTTTTTATGACTCCAGTAAGAAGGCTTATTATTTATTAGAAAGAACAAAATGTGAAACATAAAAGAAATAGTGATTGAGGACTGTAATCCACATGTAAATTAGCTTCCTTTTTATTTTTAAATATTGGCAGTTCCCATAGGCAGTTAATAGCTGCCATGCTACAATGCTGCTCATATGCCCTAGTTTTATTTCACCTCTCCTGAAAGCCAAGATTTTACACTTAGACGAGTCAGCAGTTCCCTGGTGCTAATACTATATATCAGCGTTAAAAATACCTCCTTACAGTCAAATGAAATGTTTTTCACCAGTGAGCAAACTAAAGGAACTACTTCCCTTTTAGCCTTTTCTCTTTCAAATATACACAAACACATGCATACGTACTCCAACACCCTCAGCATTAATAGCAATGATTTTCCTGTCCTGTCACTGTTAAAGTTGTTGCTAATTGTAGGAAGGTTTTCTGATAAAGGAACACTTATAATTTACAAATATTATAGGATTCACTCAGAAAGGGTCTCAGAGATGGTTTTAAATATATCAAATGCATGCCAGACTACTATGAAGATGGTCTCTTATGTCACTTTTTTTTTTTTAAGATATCTATCACTGAGTACCACTAACAGAACAACATGACAAAGCTTTACCAAATCCTAGCCAGAAATACAAGCCTGAGAAACCCACTACCCCAATTCCAAATGTCAACTTAAGCCTCATTCAACAACTGCCCTAGAAACTATACTTACAAAGAAAAGACAGAACAAAAATATTTCATCTGGGCAAGGTATAATTATTGATAGCAAAAGGCATTTGATAGTTTCTTGGACCAAAAGATTTTCATTCACAGCTCTCCCACCCAACAGTAAGATGTGAATTAAACAATTCAAATCCAAATGTATAATTAACTTTTATAGAACAATATATTAGTCACTAGGTTAAATGATCTAATCAGAGAATATTATTCAAAATAAATCATTTAATGTAATTATGGAAATGTACAGTACCATCTGTGAAAATAAGTAGATGGGTCAATGAACAGCTCATTGTAGATGATGTGATCAGTAACTTTTATGTGTTTTTAACAGTATCAAGGATTTTTTTCTTCTTCTTCTCTTTTTCAAGAAAAAAAAAAAAAAAAGAAAAAATATTTCCATTCCTTTGTATCCTCCCAAAAAGTATGTGTTTGTGTGCACATCCATACATGAACCTGTAACTGTGTCTGTAAGGTCTCAATGAATACTAATTATGAAACAGCACAATGCATAATGCACCATGAAATACCAAAAAAGAGAGTCAATAAAACAGGAGTTGGTTGTTTTCAACTGGAATACCAGAAGAGGAGAAGACATGCTGGGCAGTATTTACACCATCTACATCTAGCTACCTACTTGAGCTCAAGCTACCTATATCAGCAGCGAGGGGCAGGCTTCTCCACAGAAAGTACAAACATCCAGAAGCAGAAGACCCCACCACAGACCATAAAGAACCTGAAGGTAGACAATTTGTAATGTCCAGTCCACAGCCCCTCAGCAAAGGGGGAACAGGATGGGGACGTGGCAGGCCCAAGTCTCACTGCTGGCAGGCTTGCTAGGGAACTGAGTACCCTTCTGTCAGTCTCACTTCTCCCATTTGCTACATCAAGGCAACGTGACTCCTGGAAAGCACCTTAAGGATCTGATCTTACTGACTGCGCAGTACTTCACATTCAGATAACTTTGTTGTATGTGACTGTGTATGTATATGCCAATTTTTACGAGTGCCAAACAATACTCTGTTCCATATTACAAACTGCCCAGCATTGGATTTTTCAAATAAAACTGGCCAACTAGTCCCTTGTTACATAAACTACCATCATAAAACACTATCTTGACTCTCACTTCTTCTAATCGTCTCACAAGTTTACAGGCTCTACACCAATGACAGTGGGTTTTAAAAGGAGATTATCTCAACACAGACCAAAAAATCTCACCAAGCACTACAGTCCCATACTTGAAACACAGCCAGAACCTGAGCTAGTCTGGGTATTTTTACGTGAGACTGCACAAACATCCTATAAAAATTGACCATGTAAGCACTGACCAAATTATATTGAAACCTAGGCAGGATGGAGTTGGGATAGAAAATATGTCTGTGACCTA
Organism: Anas platyrhynchos; assembly: GCF_047663525.1. Taxonomy (NCBI): domain Eukaryota; kingdom Metazoa; phylum Chordata; class Aves; order Anseriformes; family Anatidae; genus Anas; species Anas platyrhynchos. The sequence goes on along the minus strand of NC_092588.1, from coordinate 86,533,968 downwards.
AGTATATTCTACCTTGCAAGAATATTTATTTCAAATAAGCAAGCAGGTTAAAAAAGAGTGAGTAGCCAAGCTTTTAATTTTAAGATAACACACTGTCTTTTATATGATAATAAACCCAGTCTTAACTCTGCCCAGGTCTGAAGTAATTCCAGATGAAAAAATAATATATATATAAATGGTAAATCTCAATAATGTGAAATAGCCATTTTTACAAACCTCAGGCAACAATTAAATATATTTTCAGTATACAAGAACTGCAGATGTAAAAACACCATTAAATTGCTTATCTGTTACTTATAGAGCCAAAATAATAATAATAATAATAATAATAATAATAATAATAATAATAATAATAATAATAATAATAATAAAACAGTGGCACATTGTTTAAAGCATCTCAACATCTGTAGTTTGTCTCCTGTTCTTGGAGAAAAATAAAATAAAATAAAATAAAATAAAATAAAATAAAATAAAATAAAATAAAATAAAATAAAATAAAATAAAATAAAATAAAAATATTGTTCTGCTAGCCTTCCTTCTCCCTTAAGGGAGACATGACTTTTTGGCTCCCACTTGAAGGAACTTCTTAAAAATTGTACTTCAACATTTGGATTGAATTTTCAAATCCTATGTAACTTCATTTGCTGGAAATGGAGGGCAAAACTGTGTTTATAATGGAAACTACCTTACAGAGTAATGGACACACTAGCACTTCAGCATTAGGCTCTGCAATATTTCTTTGAAACAATACCGCACAATATTCAACTTGTAGTTATTGTGCCAGTGTTCCTTTTATACCTTACAGTCTGCTTCAGGGACTTGTCTAAGATGGGGCCTATCAAGTAAATCATGAAATTAGCAGCACATCCTGATTTATCACTGGAGTATACTCTCTTTGAACTAGCACACTGTTGACCAAGGAAAAGGTATTTTTCCTTATAATCTCAGAACAAATACTAGTAAAACTCACATGCTGAATTACATAAACCTTTGTAGACAATTTTGGGTTTTTCATATTGTTTATGTTTATGACCTTCACATATACACCTTATTCTTCTGGAAGAAGATGAATAGAATCTATTTACATTGATTTTTTCCCCCTCTACATTTCCTCCCCTTTCCGTCATGTCAGCTGCAGCCTTTATTTCACACTGCATGCAAACAAACTGCGCCACAATGGGTCATGATGGCTGATGTAGCTTAGGCCCCTGGTAGGGCAGTTCTGCCAGAGCTAACTAGCAGTAAACTGTCTGAGCAGGAGCTCGTGTTCATCTGCATGGAAAAGATGACTCACTGGTATTTAGCTGGTTTGATTCAATCTGATAGCATCCATAATTTTCAGCACTACTTGCATTAACAGAAGTGTAGCTGTTCACCAGAACAGGAGCTTCCTGCCATGGAACAGAATCTTTGATACCTTTCAAACTGAATTTATTAGACTGAGATGTCATTTGAAGTCTTCCACACAACCATCTATAGAACTAACAACTCAATTACTTACATTTTAAATGTGTTTACATCTAGATGTGCTGGTGAATTCCAAGTCCTTTCCAAGACAGCGAATAAAGTGAAGCAGAGTTCAGAGGGAAAAGATAAAAAAAAAAAAAACAATTGTTTTCAAATAAAGATTGTTTCCTGAAGTGTATCATGTACATGTTATGCACCAAAGGAACATCAGTCCATGATCAACAGCATAGAGCATCCATGTCTGGATGCTCTATCCAGCATCCAGACACTCATGCACACATATTTTGGATGTTGATGACATTTATCTCAAATATTTTATAACATTGCTTATATTCACCAGAACTAGTTACTACAAGCTAGCACAGCATGCACCAACAAAGTGGTTGTGTTAGAGTGTCTGCACTGCAGGACAAAACTGCTATACGACATTTATTAATCTAGGAAGTAAAGAATTAAACTGCCTGGGGAATTAAACTGGCTGAAGTATAGAAACTTCAGCTGACATTTTGTCATACTAGCAGGGACAGCACTGCTATACTGACGAAGCTTTATGGGAGCCTCAGTACCTACAAGTGGGCACAATTTAATTTTGGACCTCATCTGTAAGGGGTTCGGTGAGCAACACAGTGCCCCCTAAGCCATACTTATGTACTGGATTTGATCCTGTTTAAAGGAAAGACTGCTGTCTGACACGCTATTGCTTCTGCGTATTTTTTAGAGAGAGCACATAAGAGAGAGTGGGTTGGTGGCTTTTTTTTTTTTTTTTCTGCTTGTTTGTTTTTTACATAGAAATGGAACAGAGTTATCTATGGGAGCCCTTAAGTAGGATGTAGGATGACCGGTAGTTTTAACTAGTTACAAAAGCAAAGTTTTATGTTGCTTCCCAAGGTCCACATATAAGAAAAGAGCCACACCTTAATTTGCATTAGGTAGCTATAAAGTACGGTGTCTTCCTTTGAAGGGTCTGAAATGAAATCAAATGAAATCTGTCAAAGGCAGTAGAGTAGTTAGGAAAGCCTATGGGTTATTTCCATAAATCAACTTACCTTTAAAGCTGAGCAAAATACCAAACATATGCCAAACTTTAAATTAATATTTCCCCTGAAGATAAACATTTACTGTCATCCAGGAGGAGGACAATTATTGCAAAAGGAAGGCTTCAGAGTTTTCTCACAACTGTGTATGATTGACTGCAGCACAGAAGTAAAGCTCTGGAAATGCAGGATCTATGGTTAGTGTCTTGGAATGAAAAATAAAATCTGATTTTATCACCTGTGCTAACTGAAGTCATAATTTTACTTGTGTTCTCCATCATATTTTTTCTGATCATGAAAAACTAATGGGGCGTCGATGCTCATGAAATTGGATTTCTCTCAAGACCTAATTTGAATGATAAACTATATTATAATGTAAGAAATGCTCATACTGCTTTACGAAGATGAACTCAGGAGAAATACATGCAGAAATACATGCAGGGGTATACATTTGCTACATGTCACTGGCTTCTGTACCCTGTCCTCTGTGTATCTTGTCACTCATGTAGGCAAAACAGTGTCTTACATGCACACACGCACACACACACACAGACACATACAGAGAGAGGTACAGGACTATGTGAAGGCACACTGGGGAGCTCCTTGCTTGCAAAAACACTCAGTTCCAGACCACTGGCAGTGCAATTGGGGAAAATGGGTGTGAACCGTAGGCACATAGTGCGTTTTGGTCATTAATAAGGATACCATGGAGGTGGACTAGGAGGCAATGGAGAGAGGATTCGTTTCTGGCTGTGCATTATTTACAGTGCCTTTTACACAAAGTAAAGTTGGGTCACTGCTGAAGCTGTGAATAGCAGCTAAATCTCCAAGTCCCTTTTCTTTTTTTTTATTTTTTTTATTTTTTTCAATATCAGCCCTCAGTTATCACATAACATTAGAGATAAGGGGGGAAAAAACGAAGAAAAAAAGCACACCTGAAATTGCTCCTGGTACATCAGGCTTAAAGTTCCTCACCCGCAGTTCCACAAGCCGTGGGATTTGCACGGCCGGGAACACGCGCAGGAGCCGGGCTCCCAAACCTGCCCGCCCGCGGTCACCGTGCAGCCGCAGCCACACGCCAGCCCCCAGGTCACACGGCACGACCGCAGCCACCGCGCACAGACGGACGGACGGACGGACAGACGGACGGAGCGCAGACCTCCCCGTACCTGGATGTGGCGGGTCCCCCCGCAGCAGCGCGGCTCCCCGGCACCGCAGGAGCGCGGCGAGCGCACCGCCGGCAACTTTGGGCTCGGCGCGGCTCGGCTCGGCTCCGGAGCCTCGCCCGGCCCGCCCGGCGCCGGCAGCCAGCGGCGACTTGTGCCGGTGGTGCCGTCCTCGGAGAGCGCCCGGCCCCGGCCCCGGGTCCCCCGGAGCCGCCCCCCGGCGCCGCCCCCGCTCCCCGCTCCCGCCGCTCGCCGGGGCCGCGCAGCGCGGGCACGGAGCGCGCCCGCCTCTGCCCGGCGGCTGCGGGCAGCGCCCTGGGGCCGGGGCAGCTGCCGGCCGCCTGATGCCGCTCGGCTCGGCGCGCTTCCAGGTGTCCTGCCCCCGATGGAGGCCGGCTGGAGGATGCCCGCCCGTGATCAGCATCCTGCCCCCAACGGGTAGCCAGGTGCCGGCCGCGTCCCGGGGGCGATGGGCAGGCAGCGGGCTCGTCCCCAGACCCCTGCCCGGCAGGGAGCAGCCGGCTGGAAGAGGAGGAAGGCCACCGGCAGCGGCCGCGTCCAAGCGGAAAGGAGCCGCGCACAATGTATGCAATCCAGCTGGAGTGAGAAGGGAGAGGCGAGGAGAGCCATTCTGGCACGTACAGTAACGGGAAGGGAAGCTGCTACACCAGATCGCAGGCATGGGAAGAGCAACGCCGGGCACCAAGGTGGCCTAAGCCAAAGATGGGATAAAATCCAGGGCTAGATTCTGAGAACTTCTTGAACAGAAACGCTCTTGGCTGCTCCAAAATACCCGTTACGTTACAAATGGTTTTGCGATCAGGGCAAGGGGCTGAAGGAAATAGCGGGGAGGTAAGCTCCTAGTAGGAACGGAGTAGCAACTGCTTCCATTTGCTATGTCCATGTCCCCTGGCCTGCAACTACAGCGTGCAGGAATCGAGGCTTCCATGTGGAGTCTCCACAATGCTCTCACCGAACTCCTGGTGGGCTCCACACAGCTCCCAGACAGATCTCCTGACCCAGCAATGGGCTGCTTTTATCCAGATGATTTTACTGTTTTACCTCACTTTCAAATCTGCTTGTCCAGGTGGTAGTTAGTTTACTAATATTGTGGGGGAAAGGAGAAAAAAAGACAACTCCTCCCCTTCAGACTGTGAAGGTCGGTACAGTTTAACTTGACAAACAATTTATGCCAAGCCACCTCCTCACTGCTCAAAGTGAGTGAGGCTAAATGAGTCTTGCAGCCTACCAACCACTGGATGAAGTGCAGCTTACATAGAATCCATGGACAGAGCTAAAAGGAAAACATTTTATTTTAGGTCTTTTTTTCAGCAATTTTCAGTGAATAAGGCAGAATTATTAATATTCACCAGATATTCAGAGCATAAGTCATCGCTCATTCGCCTCTGCAATGAGCGGTATGACAAGCAGAGGGAAGTCTTGATGCTCCAGAAAAGCCTTTAAAAGGTGAGAATATACACAGTTCTTTCTTCTCATATGTGTGTCTCTATATACAATAAATATACATGTACACACATATATTCATATTTAAATATTTCAAAGACTCCTCTCAGGCAGGAGTGGAGAATGTTAGCATAGATTATGAGCAGTATTGCAGACTAATTTGGTATAAAATAGTCAAAGATATTCTTAACAACTCAAAAATTTTATGCCATTTCAAGGAAGAAGCTGACAAGTTGAAAAAAAAAAAGCCTTAGTGAACTCTGACATTTCTTTTAAGCTAACGTTTTAAGACTAAACATTGAGATTTGGTTATACTGATGCTAGGCCAATCCTTTTATCAGTTTGAATTTTAAAAGACTCTACATTTGTCATGGGAAAATAAAAAAGCCTTATGAAAAGAGCTACAAAATGAAATTATTGTCTGGGACTGCAGCAGTAATGACAAAGGAATTCCAGGGAAATCTGGCTGTAACACACGAAGCACTACTGTGCAAGTAGGTTCACCTCAGGAGCCCCGTGGACTTGCACAGTTCCATCAGTGTATCGAAACACAGAACTTCTCAGATTGCCTTCAGAAAGTTCCTTTGCCAGAATTGAGAGCTTGTGACAAAGATTATGTAGGAAAAAGGAAAAAAAAAAAAGGTGGGATTTATACCTTTGAGGTTGTGGACTTAAGGTTTTAGGAGCAACACTGAAATGTAGGTGAACTAGTGATGAAGTAGAACACACAGCTGTACTGTATGCTAGCAATGCTAGCAAAACTTCTACAGGTTCAAAAAAAAAAAAAAAAAGTGAGCTTCTGCTGATGTTGAAATTCTTTGTCAGATAACACGCTCCAGTTAATCATTTATAGGATATGCCTGCAAAACCAGTCTCTCTCTGTTGGTGGCTTAATATGCTAAACAAGTATTGATCATCTTGCAGGTAACTGCTAGAAACTGATAATTCAGCTAACATTCAACCACTTATAAAAAGACAAAGTGGTTCCTTAATATATCAGGTACTGAGAAAATTCAGGTCAATTTTAGATTACAAATTTCCTGTACCCTGGATAAATTAGGAACGGTCCAGATCATATTGTGACAATGTTGCTAAGTCCAATCCAACTCTTCATTTTTCATAGGCACATGTACTCTAATGGTTGCAGTCCAGGAAAATTAGCCCAGTTGTTGCCAAGATCCTCCCTTCACACACTGACAACAACTGTACCAGTTTTTTTCACATTCTTGTTCTAAAACATTGGGAATATCCCTGTTACCACCATTCCCAGCAGCAACTTTCCAGTCTTAAAAATGCAGTTACTGCTTCCCTTTTTCCTAGAGTGAAAGTGTTAAAAAAATAAAATTATTCCAGTGCATACCATCATTTCACAACACATGCAGAGGAATAACACAACACCTGAAAACAAATAACAGTTAACACTGGCTGTGTAATTGGTTGTTTTCTTTTTGACTAAATTAAATCATTATTTTTGTTCTCAGCTGCAGTGCATAAGAACCAGTCACAGCAATACATCTGAGAACAATGACACTTCCTCTCATCGTTTTTTCTCTTATTTCATAAACTCTTTTTTATCTAAACAGAGCTACTAATAAATATTCTTACAAGTACTACTACATGAAGAGATACATTTTCTTGAAAGTTTGTATGTGATCTACTATAACAGGTCTCTAGAAACTATCATCTGAAAATATTTCAATGACTGCAATTAACAATTAGTCCTAAAGATAATAAAATTAAGAGATGTCGAGGAGGATATAAAAAATAATATTTATCCTTTGATGATGCATCACAACAACTCTTGACTTACCATATCACCATATAGTTTATTTCTACCTAAAAGAGTAATAAAATACAAAAAGAGTAATAAAATATAAAAAATGCAAAACTAAGTTTGAAATCAAATACATTCAAATTATTGCTGCTTTTCTAGATTTCTATCAGAAAATAAAGTCTGAATAGATTACAGCAGTCATTTTTTTCATTTTTATACCAAACATCTTCTGATATAAAATGGTGGAACTGAAATGTTTAACCTTGCTTAGTGGATGAACACAAAACTGAGCTGTCTTCATGTTCCTGTAGGGATCTTGGATCATGCCTATTGTATATTATAGTTTAATGTTTTAATTTGGTAATGTGCATAAGTGTTCAGAGGGAACAGGACTGAAACAATTCAATTTTCATATGGTCTCTGAATATTCTTTAAACGATGCATTTCCTATGAAATATTAAAATTGTTGATTAAGAAAAATTATTTTATTTTATTTTTTTAATACAGATTAGTAAATGCTACACAGTACTAATCGCAGAGGGAATAGCAATGCTGCTGATACTGCTTTGGCTCCTTCTACACTAAGCATCACTGGAGTATTTTCTAATAAAACAACAACAGCTGTTCCTAGATATATGATGCCAATAACAGTTGCCAGTTGCAGAAAACTCATGATAATACAGTCATTTGCCTTTAGTATTGCATGAAATGACAGGTAAAACATACTGACAGAACACAACATAATACCTGGCATTTTGCTACCAGTTACCATAAAACTCCGAGTGAATCAGTCCCTCTCCAAATGCAGGAAAGCACAGATAATCCATCCATAAAGGGCACCAGGAACAGGGCGGTGTTTCAGCCCCTGAGTCCCTGCCTCATAACACCATGGGAAATAGAAGAAAGAAGACTCAGCTAAAGGCAATGAAGTGATTGACTCAGACATCAGTAGATATTTCTGCCCATCCTGTGGAATTTCACACTAATGTATATATAATAGACACCATTCAACCAAGAAACTTGCTTAATTGGGATGTTTCTTAGGAAAATGGTATAACCCTGTAACAGTATATAATGCAGCGACTACTGTAAAATGGGGTGATCCCTGGTAACTGTATAAGGTTTATATGCAACAGGCAGCATTCTATTAAATTTGAACCTGGTTAAGAAAAATACCCTTGTGTTTTTGAAACTAATACAGGCAAAAATAATCATTTTTCATTCACCAACCAATATTAAATCCTCAAGGGTCAAGGCTCCTTCTGGATTGTTGCAAACAGTTACTTAGATACTCTGTTTTTATATAATGTATCAGCTGATTACAAGCATGTCTGATTTCAAATTATGAATATTATATTGGGTTGGATTTGATGGCTCTTACAAGTAGTAATGAGATGCACCATTCTTCCCCACTGTAACAGGAGCTTTAATAAATTTTTATTTAAAGGTAGGTAAACACTTACCAGCAAAAGCTCCTGGGACAGCCTAAAGACAGATTTCCATAATATTATTCTGAAGGACATTATTTCTGGGACATATTATGTACTTCTTATCTTTACCAAGATAAAGAAATTGCTTCTCCTAGAGTCCACATTCAGTAGGCTAACAGCAGATCTAAAATGAGAATTCTAAAATGTTACAAGAAGATGACGAGATTACTATTCAAGTAAGAACATGATTTCCACTAAAACCATAATGCTGAAACACACTGAAGCTGGGATAATGAAAAAGACAGTAATTTTTAATGTGTAATCTTCATTGGGACATCAGAGTCTCCCATGTCTTTCCTGTACTATTTCTGCATGACCTAACACCTTTCCTTTCCTTTCCTTTCCTTTCCTTTTTTCTTTTCCTTTCCTTTCCTTTCCTTTCCTTTCCTTTCCTTTCCTTTCCTTTCCTTTCCTTTCCTTTCCTTTCCTTTCCTTTCCTTTCCTTTCCTTTCCTTTCCTTTCCTTTCCTTTCCTTTCCTTTCCTTTCCTTTCCTTTCCTTTCCTTTCCTTTCCTTTCCTTTCCTTTCCTTTCCTTTCCTTTCCTTTCCCCACTTTTTGCCAATATGAGGATGCAACCCTGATGTTGTTTTGCTCAACATATCACTGTTTCTTACAAAAATGTACTGGATCGACAACTCTAAAATATAAAACACTTTTCACAGAATCACTGAGATCAGAAGGAACCTCTGGAGATCATTCAATCCGTCCACTCCCTGCTCACAGCAGGGTCAACTAGCACAGGTAGCTTACAGTCATGTCCAGCCCAACTCTGAATGTCTCTAAGGATGGAGACTCCACAATCTCTCTAAGTAACCTGTTCCAGTATTTGATTACCCTCACTCTGGCAAAGTTTTAATTATGCATAAACATATCAATTGGTGCTTATTGCTTCACGTCTTGACAGTGGGCACCACTAAGACTATGTCTTCCTTTTCTTTACCACCCTTGATCAGATATTTATATGTATTGGCAACCCTCCCTCCCCGCCCCCCAAGAGTCTTCTCCTCTCATGGCCAAACAGTGCCATTACTCTGCTTGGCCAGATGTGATAGATGTTCTGATCCCTCGATCACCTTCATGGCCTTTCACTGGACTTGCTCCAGCACATCCATGTGTGGCTGGGGAGCCCAGAACTGGACTCAGCACTCCAGATAACTCACACCAGAGCTGAAGCAATGGATGAACTCCCTTGACCTGCTGGTGATGCTCTACCTAATGCAACCCAGGATGCTTTTGGCTTTCTTTGCCTCAAGGGAACAAATTTGAACTATATTTGTAGTAATTCTGTTTTGTAATTATATTGAGCAGCAATACAGACCAAAGTTGAACTTTGAAAATTACTGAACTATTTAGCAGAGCTCTTAGTTGCCAAATTACCTACAGCTTGTGGGACAACTGTATCTAGTACAGAGTTGTATAGTCAATTAGTATCTAATCCCAGTGCTTCCATTAACTAGATTAACCTAGTTTCCAATTAGAGCAAGAAAATAGATAAATCCAAGATTTCTGAAAGAGGAAGAAACTGGAGAGGAAGATGAACAAAATAGACACTTCTTAGATGCTTCCAAATTCTAAAACCGAGATTAGCAGCATTCTCATTTAGAAGTGTCAAATGAGAAGACTAGGTTGAAGCATATTCTTCAGGCATAGTGTTACCACATTGTAGCTGATGAGGATTCTCCCAACTCTGTAGGCACCGAATATTCAAACATACTTCCTGTTCTGTTCTGAGATTCTAGATGGGGTGTTAATGTGTCCCTCCTCAGTGCACTTAGACCAAGAGGGAAATCATAAGATTTTACTGAGTGTTCTCATATTCCTGTGGTGATAAATCTGTGACATCACCAAAGAAGGAGCCCCCCACCCCCACCCCTCCCGCCTTGTCTTCCAGACAATGAGACAACTGAAGAAATAGAAACAACATTCAAGAAACAGACTGATTATTATTCTCCTTGTTTTCACTTGAAGAAGCACTCCAGTTCTGCCAGCCAACTATAGGCTTCCTTTTAGGAAATGTCACTGACTGCCATTTATTTAGTTTAAACAACAAGATCCCCCTAGAATGCTTCTCAGGATGTGCTTTTCCTGTGCCATTTACTTACTATTGCTCACTAGAATTCTTTAGAATTAATCAAAATGATAAATATCACTAGTATGTTTTTTTCTATAGGCCAAATAAGCAACAAGAAATAACCTCATGCTAAATGGTGACAAACAATGAAGCAGACACATATGTTTGTTTTTGTTTTTGTTTTTTTTCCCCAAGCATAAACAGAACACAGAATTTCTCTGACTAATAAATTTACTTTCATTTTAATTAAAACAGAATGTTTAGTTTGATTTCCTCTGTACTGTCAAAGAATTAAATAGAAAAATGGCTAGCAGGGAAAAAAATGACAACATTTTCTTTAGTGCCCCAATTGTAAACATAATCAATTGCTACCCATCTGTTCACTAAAGGTTTAGGAAAGACACATTGGGTAAAGCCTTATTTCCTATAAAAAGGCTTGCTGAAGTACTTTGCTTTTGATCTTGTATCTTCCAAAATGAAAGGAGTTTTTTGAAAAGTGGAATCTGCCAGTTCTCTTTCTATATAACATTAGATAAACTGCCGTTACTGATTTACTCTTTCAATTCTTTCTACCATTAAATCAAAACTACTGAAGAGTGGCTCCCTCTGAGGAAACTATCACTATGGCAAGCACACAGATCCTATCCAAGAATGAAACAATATGTAACAGCATCACAGAATGGTTTGGGTTGGAAAGGACCCCTCTAAAGATCACCTAGTTCCACCTCCCTGCCTTAGACAGGGGCATCTTTCACCAGATCAGGTTGATCAAATCCTTGGCCAATCTGACTTTGAACACTTCCAGGGATGAGGCATCCACAGCTTCTCTGGGTGACCTGTTACAGTCTCACCAACCCCACCATAAATAAATAAATAAATAAATAAATAAATAAATAAATAAATAAATAAAAATCTTATGTGCAATCTAGAGACAAGACAAAAGACTTGACTCACTTTGTGTGGTACTAAGCCTGACTAGTGAGGTCTGACCAATGCATATAGTCCAGGAAGGAAGTAATTTTGCTTTAAGGAATTCAAGAAATTAATAATCAGCCAATTATTTTGGTAGTTTATTCCAATTATTATCTGCTCCTGTATTTGGGAATCTTCATTTACTGACAAAATGTCCCATCCTTCCCATCTCTCATTCTTTCATGCTTATTAGGGTTATATAGCTAAACCTACGAAATACAAAATGGGACAGGTTGCATCCAGCAGTGCTGAGTAGGATGGCTGCTGTCACTGGGGAGCTGTTATCTATTATATAGCCACAGGAATTCCCCAACTACTGAAAAATGGCAAACTACATCAATCTTCCAAAAAAAGTAAGAAGGAAGAGCCACAGAGCGATATAATGTGGTCAGCCTTACCTCAAATCCTACAAAATTTCTATAGCAAATCCTCCTAGGAACAATCTCCAGGCTCACAGACAGAAAAAAAAAAAAAAGCCGATGGAGTAAAAAAAAGCTGATGGAGTAGTAAGTATGGATATGCCAAGGGCAAATCCTTCCTGACCAACGTCTTCTATGATGAAATGAGTGGATGTAGACAAGCAGAGTCATGATGACCTCTTTCCTTGAATTTAGTAAGGCTTGAATTTAGTAAGGCTTTCAGCACAGTCTCCCACAGTATCCTTGTAGTCAAACTACAGAGTTATGGATTGGCTAGACCACAAAATAGTGGAAGTCCATCTGCAGTGTAAGTCTCCAGGAACCATGTTCCTCAAGGGTTGATACTGGTCCAGATACTTTTTACATCAACAATGGGAACAGAATGTGTCTTAAGAGATGGCAACACAGTGGTTAGTGCAGCGGAGGGACAAGAGACGCTCAGGGACACAAGCTGGGGGATGGCTATTGAGAAGGTTTGGGTGCTGATGGGTCTAATGTATGCAGAGAAGCTTTGGACACGGGGTCTGTTTTGCCTGGAGAAGAGAGAAGAAGGTGCAGCAGGGAGCTAGTTGCAGGAGCAGAAGGGAAGACACAGACAGGTTCTCCTCAGAGACACAGAAACGGGACAGGTGACAGTGGTCACAAGTGGCGAGAGCGCACAATTCCCACTGGGTATAAAGAGGCAGCTTTTCACAGTGAGCAAGGTTAAGCACTAGGACAGGCTGCGCAGAGAGGTACCTGGTGAGGGCTTTTGATCTAAATTTTTCTTTGAATCTTTGAAACTAAGCTAGATGTCTCAAAAACAGACTAATGCTTTCTTTTACTTTTCCTGTATAGACAATAATATAATAATCTTCAAATTAGGCAAATGCATCCCCAAGAGTTGCACAAGGAACCAGTCAGTCTCCTATTTCTTTTATGGTAAGAAGATCTATTTTCAGTTGGCTCTCCTGAAAACAATAAAGTCAAATTCTTGGCTTTACAGGATTAGTAATGAGAAAAGACAAAATAGCAGAAAGTTGCACTTATTAATAAGAGGGCCAGATACAGCAGAGAACGGATCTACTTGGTAAGAAAAGTACCATTTTTAAAACATTGTGTTTTTGTATAGCAGAAAAACATGATCTAAACCCATTAAAATATTTAAAATGCTGAGGAATTAAACAGTTGATCTTTAAACAGATTTTAAAATAGAATTATCTACAGTAAATTTTTCAATGCTAAAAGCTTATTATTTCCTTCCATTCCTTTATATTATAAAGGTTATAGATTTATGATCCTGTTTTGTTCTTCCAAATGATTCAGTAATAGTAGTATTTAATTGCTGTAAATGAACTCAGTGTGTAATATACATATATTTATGCATCTAACATTACAGTGCTTGAAAACGATTATTTTAACACTTACAATATGTAGACTGTTTCATGTTCATATGATTCAAGTTAATACTAGTTAGTACTATTTTCATTTAATATTCATTTGATTTTGACCTTACTTGCATGCTGCATTGTACCACCTCTAAAAATATGTGCATCATTGGCATTTAATGGAATCACTAAATCATCATGACCCAAATGAATAGGCAAAAAATTGATCTCCAGCATTGTTCTGTTCTGTCTCAATGCAGTATCTGTTTTAATAAACAGGCATTATTAAATTCCACCACAGACATAATTAAATCTAGGGTTTTATTTCCATGGCCAAGACCTATGTCCTTCAATATGCCATTTAACTAACAACATATTTTCTAACTTCATGTCTTCTACTATTGTGCATGTTTTTTAGACCAACCCTAGCCATTTTAGAAGTTTCATAAGTATCACCACAGTTGAAAGTCAAACCGCTCTTCAGCTAGTGTTAAAGTTATTAACAAGCTGCTGCTGCTCTTACAGAAACATAAGCCCAAAGAGCCCATTACAGAATGGAAATTTTCAAAACCAGGGTGCGACTCAGACTTCTCTGGAAACAGCAGAAAGGTTCTATAAAATCCTCATGCTGCTGGGAAAAAGGAGGGCAGAAATGCTGCCAAAGAGGAGCTGCCCCCCAAGGCAGCACAAACCCCTCCCAGTCATGGGGCAGGAAGCCAGAGGACACGCAAGGTGCAGAGCCTTGCTGTGCAGCGCCACCACCACTGTCAAGGCTGGTGGCAGCAGGCAGAACTGGTGGGAGCCTGGTGGAGCAACCTGCTTCAGCCACAGCCAGTATGCCAGACACCCAGGCTAGCCCAGGGTGTGTGCACACAAGCAAAGGAAGCTTCAGGACAATGTTATCAGTTTCTATAACCTGTGACAGGGGATCAAACTTTTCACATCATCACCTGATATATGAAACTTAGCATCTTGGGGTGCAGGGCTGTGTTTTGGTCTTTGTGTTTTTTTCTGGCAAACCTTTTCCTTTTGTGGGTAGTGTTGGCTCCATGACTCATCTGTTAACATATGCAAAAAAATGTGAAGAAATCGTTGCTGGCTTAGATTGACTCAGTGAGCCCAGCTGCCCAATGGGACAGAGAAATGCACAGTCCTCGGAATCTCAGACGGTCAAGCAGCATGCGCAATGTAGTAGGAGGCAATGCCCTCTGTGAGGCTGGCTGAGGCAAGCTTCAGAATTAACAGATTCTTGCTTTAAACTGCTGCTGGGGGTGGTAAGCATTCACAGGAATTTGTTTAAAAATCATTCATTGACATGTAAGGTGCTGGGGAAATATCAATAAGCAAGCAGAAGCTGTGGCAATGATTATTTTTAGAGACTGAAATCTCATGAATGCCTTTCAGAGATACCACCAATTTTTGAGTACATCCAAATGACATCTCATGTGGCTCTTAGGTAAACCCAAGACCTTTGAAAGTAATTTTTGTCTTATACTAAAATGCCTTTATAACACATTGTAGGTTTCAGTGCGTTTTAAACACTAGCCTGTCTTTTCAGGCAGAACATTTTCTATTAAGAGTATCATGTTGAGCTAATGTTTTGAGTGAGAGGCTCTAGAGACAGCATGATTAAAATGCTCTTAATTGACAAAGTTTGAAAGAACAAAAACATATTGGAATGATTACAGAGATTACACTCCCAGTTTGCCTGATAAATTGAATATAACTGCCAATGTAGAAGTTGTGAAATGAAATGTTTAGTCAGTGTCAAACTCATCATCCTCAAAATCTATGACACCCTCCCTCTTCATAGCTGGCAGCTAAAAGATGCAAGAACATCAACATATACACTTCTGTTCCTTCTTATAGAGACAAACTGCAGATAAACTCTCTAAAATCAATTTTCTCCTTTCCTGTGATTAAGGAAGAAGGCAAAAAACCCTGTAAAAACTCTAATGATAGAATTACTATTTTTGTGGTGTCTATAGCTACATTACCACTGCTTCCTTAGTTCCTTGCTACCATTTTGCTGTAATTCTTCAGTCTCTCAGAGTTTACGTACCCCACTGCTTAATATCAAATCAAGATTCATATTCAAATTATTTAATGGAGCACATGATCATTACTTTTATCACTTTCCAAGGTTTTACATTTTGTGTTGGCAATAAAACCAATTTCTTGACGTTCTCACTGACTTCAACATGGTTATGCAGAAGAAAGGAGGCAAATACTTTTAAAAGACTGATGCTTTTGGCAATTTTAGCTTTTGTCATTATTAGGATAGGACAGAAATGTTTAGGTGGAAGGGACCTACAATGATCATCAAAAATTCAACTGCCTGACCTCTTCAGGGCTAATCATAGAATCACAGAATCATCTAGATTGGAAGAGACCTCCAAGATCACCTAGTCCAACCTCTGACCTAACACAAACAAGTCCTCCACTAAACCATATCACTAAGCTCTGCATCTAAACTTTTTTACCAAAAGTTAAAGTGCGTTATTGAGGGCATTGTCCAAATACCTCTTGAACATTGACAGGCACAGTGTATCAATCATCTCACCAGGAAGCTTGTGCCGGTGTACCACCTTCACCATCTTCATGGTAAAGATACATGTATTTTTCCTACATCCAGCTTGACCCTCCCCTGGCAGCTTTGTGCTGATCCCACACATCCTGCCATCAGTGACCAGGTGCAGAGACCAGCACCTCCCTCTGTTCTTCCCTCCCTGGGGAGTTGCAAAGAATCACAGGGCCACCTCTCAGCCTCATCTTCTCCAAACCAGGTGAGTCCATGGATTCTACAAAGATTTGTGTGCAGGGCCTAATTATTATAAAGCGAGCAGCTTCCAGTGGACAAAACTGGATCCCACTCTGCTTGCAGGATCTTTAAAATGTCACTGCTGACCTGCTTGCAATTGTACATTTTTAGGACATTTATAGTTTAGATTGTGTAAATGTCACCATCTACTTGAACCATCAGAAACATGCCACTATTTCTTAATTGATGAAAATACCATTTTCATATTTAGTAGGACTTAGCTGTGACAGAAATAACATTTTTGTTGGCATATGTATATTTCCAACAATGTTAAGGGAATAATTAGTACCTTTTACAGCAGCCATCTGAAAAATCATTTAGTAGTGAAGACTGGAGTACAGTAAAATAATTTGTTAGATGCTTAACAAACTCAAGATCAGGTCAAATAAGGTATTCACAGAAGAACCCCACAGTATATTTAATTTTCCATTAACTTCACTGAAACTCCAGTAAGCTCACAAAGAGTTCACCAACTCTCTACTTCACAACCAAGATTTTAGTCATGTGCTTTGAACTGTGTCAACATGATTAATTACACAAAGAACTCATTAGTGGGACCTCTTTACAATGCAGAGATAAGTGGAAGGAGAATTGGGAATTAAATTCTGCTACTGTTAACAAATTTCACTATTGTTTCTATGTACTATTTACATGTTTACATTACCACTAGCAGTTGGATCACTAAGATGGCAATTCAGCGTGCTAGCAGATTATAGAAAGACAAAACAACACTGATGCTTTCAGCATACTATTTGGATATGAAATACTCCTGCAGTGAATGAATATTTTCTGCATGTGAAACGTATTACAGTGTTCTGCACATTCTATGAGTAAACAACTATCAATCAGTGTAGCTCTACAAGGTTGTATGTATGTACACATATAAATATATGACTGCCAAATCAGGAAAAAGACACTATGGGGACCAGAAGAAGGTATTTAGATATTCTTGCACAAGTGTTTCATTGAAAGAATTAAAGGGAACAACTCTGTTTCTCTATCAAAGGATCTTATACCATATAAAATAATAATAATAATAATAATAATAATAATAATAATAATAATAATAATAATAATAATAATAATAATAATAATAATAGTTATTATATTTTATTAATAATAACAATTATTATTATTATATTTTTATTTTTATTAATGTTATTGTTATTATTATTAACTATTCTAAAATTTAAGCTCAAAGTGCTGGTCTGAGCTTCTTACTACCTTCTGTGATTTTCTTTCATATAACTATGGAAGATATTTTTAGATTTTTCCCTCTGCAATTTCTCTGTCTTTTAAGTCCCCCATATTGTGAGATTGTCCATAATATACAAAAAAAAGTGCTTGTTGGGGAAATCACAGAAGTAGCAGATCTTTCTATCTCTCAGGATTTGTTGTTGTTGTTTACTTTTTTTTTTCATTCCTATCTCATTCCTAGGGTTGAAATAGAGATCCTGTGGTGTATTGGTATATTATTCCCCTGAAAAATTATCTCTTTCAGTTCCCTAGCCTTTTTTATAATAGCTCCTTTTTGATAGAAACATTGAAACTTCATTAAGTCTTTTTGTCCCCACTAGCTCTTGGAGTACAGTACTGTACTCCATGCACCCTTATAATTAAAATTTCACCTATATCTTTCAAATTTGATGCTTTTAACCAATGTTAAATGAAGTTTGTGTCAGAGTTTTCAGATACTATTTGCATTCATGTATCTCCCTCCTTGTCTATTTTCAGTGTCATTTAAATATATTTTTTTCCGTATCTTTATTTTTCATTCTTTCCTGTTTCCATTTTTTTTCTTTTGTTCTCAGTAAATATTTAGAAATTTGAATTTCCCATACTGTTTTGACTGTAGCAATTCCTTTTGTATTGACTGATATTTGCTCTTGTGTTTGTAAATTCATACAGTAATTTCTTACAACTTATTTGTATTACTGGTGTTTTTGTTTTTTGTTTGTTTGTTTGTTTTACCCATTTTTTTTTCCTACCTGAGTAAGACTGATACAACATTTTTTTATTCCTCGGAGATCAAGAAAAGACCTCTTTGTGCTATGGGAGCTGTCTCAGAATAACATCTATGTTTTGAGGTTCACATTTAAGCTCTTCCAAAGGAATGGATAGATTAACAGAAAAGGGTTCTGTCCCTTTTTCCTTTGTAATTCTTGCTTCAAACAATTACTGCTGAGTACCAAAACTCTAAAGATGCATGTACTGAAAGGGGGAAAACTGTGACTTGACAACTTTATTCTCAAATACAACTTCCCTTTCTATTGCTGGAGTGGAGCAGATTCTCTGTGTTCTGTTTAGAGCTTTCTTGAGAATTGATGGGGGACCATAAAGCAAACTACTACTTTCATTACATTGCACTTCAAATGCAAGATGTATTTCTTCAGACTCATCTTCTCTAACATACACGTAAATTTACTGGTGCATTTCTACACAAAGTAGTACATCAGGTCCATGCTTGCAAGATAATGAATGACTAAACAGAAAGAAAGACTGCTCTTTCTGGCATAAGTGCAAACTAATGCAAATATAAATGTTTGTGAAATTGGTTTAGGGCTTACTGGTCTCTGGAAAATGTTCCCACCGTTTCACTATTGGAAGATTACAAAAAAATTGCAATGAATTCAAACATCAAATAAATTGTTTTAAGGGAAATAATTGACGGATGAGTCAGGAATTATATATATTTATTTTAGAAGAAAGGAGAAGAATTTGTTTAGGATGATTTAAAGAGATGTAAATGGAATAGTAAGTCCCATATGAAACATTCTCTTAGTTTTTTTTGTTTGTTTGTTTGTTTGTTTGTTTTTTATTATTATTTTTTAAAAAAAGAACAAAGAAAGAAAGAAAAACAAAGACCCCAGTCCAACCAAACATTTTACTGTTTCCTTTGCAACTGAACACTCAGGTTTGGCTATCTGTTTTACATTCTACACAGACATAGAAAAAAAAAAAAGATACAAATTTTAGCATGTAGCAAAATACTCTTATTTAAATGGAATAACTGAGGAGCACAACCTGTGACATTGTGGCATACCCTGTTCTTCAAACAAGACATGTAAATCAAATGGTATGGAGCACTTATCTCCCTTTCTCTCCTGAGTATAATAATTCTGCTCATGGCTTGAAATACAGAGGATTTAAGTACTTCTTTAAATTCTTTTCTTAACAAGGTGTTTTGTTTTGTTTTGCTAACATGAAAGAGCAAAAATAAGCAGTAAAGGAAAAGGTATCTACATGAAGTTGCTTTGACAAAATTAACCTTCACTCACAGCTACATATATGTAATAGAAGCTAGATGAAACTACTAAATGATGCAGTGATCAATTAGATGATACAGTTGTATCAGTTCCCATATGCCAGGTGAAATGTCACTACAGAAGTTATTTTGCAGTGTGCGTCTGTCAATGTTACTTGCATGCACTATTAATTAGTGCAGTATTTACTGCACTGGGACAAGGAGGGCACAGACAATTAAAAAAACGTGTAGTTACAATTGTCAAGGCATTTCTTTAAAGCCTGGGTAAATAAAAAAGCATAAGCTTGAACTTGAACATTATGAGCTTATTCTTCATACTCTCCCCTCTGCCTTACTGACATGATATTAAGAAATCCAATAAAAGGTTCTGAGAAATAGAGATGCTCTCATAAGCAGCTGCAGTTTTGTTTCAATATGCTGATTATTTCGAGTCTCTCTCCTCAGGACTGCTGACTTCCATTTACCTAGCTGTCAGTGAAATTGTCAGTTACCTTTTACTCTTTGAATATAATCCAGATTGAGGAGATGTGATATTTTTTTTCATACTTTCTGTATGCAACTTCACTAATTTTATCTATTTTAAATGGAATTCTATGCCTATTGTACTGTATCAGAACAAGAACAGTATACAAAGAATAAACCCAATCAAGACACAGAAGGTTAAAAAGGGGTTGCTTATTTGTAAAATCTCCAATAGCAAGTATTCCTTTTCACCCAGGCCATGACAAAATCATTTCATGTAAAATCTACCTCCTCCCACGATGCAAATTTCACATGATCTGCCAGAAAATTGAAATACAGCACTGTTTCTTTAGGAAAGCTATTCTGTTTTCTAACAGACTGTTAGAACACTTTAACAAGCAAAAAGCCCTCACAGTAGAAAAAACACAGAAAAGCAAAAAAGAACACAGATTTTTAGTACTAGAGAAGTCGACCATGTTTTAGTGATGCTGCTATAATGAATACAGGTGGAATAGCTGAAACCCACGCACTTCAGCTAGTAAACAGAAAAGCACAATAGGAAACAATAAAGCAATGGTAACTAGTGCAACCAGACAATAAAATGCACACTGAAACGTCTGCTCTGAGCATGTTATGGCTGCTCTGTAGATCTGCATTGTCACAAGCCAGCAGGACCCTTTAGATCACCTAATACATGTATGACCTGCTGTAAATTGCAGGGCAGTGAATGCAGGATGAAGTATGCGAGGCTGATCTGTACAACACAGCAGAGCCCTGGGCTCTACCAGGAGCTTGAGAAGTTCACTGTGGAGGCAATTGATTAGATATGCTTGGGCAACCCATAAGGGTGATCTATATCCTGAGCTGAAGAACACAACTATTTATCACTCTCTCAAGGCCCCTAACACAAGATGAGATGAAATAACATTATCTTCACTTTCCAACTGTAAAACTGCTTATTAGTGTGATCCTGGCTGTTTCAGAAATATACATTAGTCAAGTTATGTAAATAGAGAATCTCCCATACCACTTCAGAGTACAGGACAAACCCAATTCCAACTCCCATATTCAGAAAAAGATAAATCAGAAAAAGGCTTGGGGACAACATGTACATGCTCAGAAAATAAAATAAAATAAAATAAAATAAAATAAAATAAAATAAAATAAAATAAAATAAAATAAAATAAAATAAAATAATAAAATAAAATAAAATAAAATAAAATAAAATAAAATAAAATAAAATAAAATAAAATAAAATAAAATAAAATAAAATAAAATAAAATAAAATAATAAAAATGTTTCAGTGGTTATGCTTAGGAAACTAGTCCTCCATGAACCCAGCAAATAACTGGCAAAAGCCCTGGAGCCTCAAAGTGCAATGATTGTGTTCTTATCTAATGAAAACTGAAAGTATTACGACAAGCATGTGGACGCTGAGTAGAGTGATCCTGTTTTCCCCCAGGCTTTTGAAGAATGATTAGGGTAACTCAGATGTTAACAAGTTCTAAGGCTAGAAGGATAAACAGCACTACCCAACCCAACCATTCAAACCATTCAATCTGAAATGTCTTGCCAGAAAAAAAAACGAAACCAAAACCAAAAGAAACCACAAACCCCCATCTTATGCTTTACTTTTCCTTTGTTCATTAATTAAGCTCTATTAATTATCCTTACAGCTGGAATATAGATGTTAGTAAAATGGTAATTTTTGACTACTTTTCAATCAAAATATATCATTATACTTCTGACATGAGGGCAGAAGGAAAGAAGTAAAGAAAGAAAGAAATTAACTTCTCTTGTGTATAGGTCTCTATATATGCATACCTAAAGATCAGGCTAGAATAACTGAACTTTTAAACTTGCATTTCAGAAGACTTATTTTTTTTTCATCTTGGATAATTCTTTTGCCTTCTTTTTGACAGTACTAAGTATACTCTTTCATCTTTTACTTCCAAGTATTCATATTTGTTCAAAAAATTAACAGCATTGGTTCAACAACATTTGAAATATTCCTGAAGAATATGTCATCTCAAGTTTCTCAGAGGCTTCTCTTCCAGGTATCTTTAATGTTAACTGGTGTTAAATAAGAAGTCATATGAGAAACAGGAAGCCTGTGCTTCTTTTCAAATATGTTTCTGTCTAAAAACATAAAGAAGGGAAAAAATCTTCAAATGACTATTCTCTACAGAACAATTACAGAATCAGAGTAAACTCTGAGCTTCACTTAGTATGTCTAATGTCAGTGTAGTAAGGCAAAGTTCAATCTTGACATTAAGGCAGGGAACAAGATCAGCCATCAGTACAGAAATTAAATAAACATTTTTAAGCGAGAGTCAATTCCTCTACTCCTGTTCAAAGACAGCTGCTATAAAACATACTCTACTGCAACAGATTTCTGTGTTTCAAAAATACATAGCATAATTTTTAAAAAGAACCATCATATGAAGTAGTAAGCCTAGTTTTATGCTTATTCTAAGTAGATAAGGAAAAAAGGCAATTATCAAGTAGTTATAATAAATTTTATGAATGGCACACCTGTTTTCAAAATTTATCACTTGAATGTAGAAATTACAAAATTGAACTTTCCATATGTATAAATGCTACATTCAGATAAAACATGGTTAGACCAGGGATTCACTTTGTAGAGCCTTTCTTTCATTTGCTCATGAAGTTACTGAAAAATGTTCAAGAAGAGAATTAAGAAGCCTAAATGAACATCACTGAAATAAAGAGATGGTCACCTGTACTATTAAAAGAAAGAAAAATATCCTGAATGCAAACAACTGTCATCTTTTTCAGCAAAAAAAACAATTCAGTCTTCCTGGATACAAAAAGCAGACTGCTTTGAAATAGGTCTAAGTAACCTATTTCAGACAGTCTACAAGAAACAATGCATATATTTTCTTTTGGGGGATTCTGCACATGGGGATCAGCTGAAAGGGTGAGACTGTAGCTATTCAGCAAGAGGAACTGAAAACCTGTGATATCTGAAAGTTAAAAACAAAACTGTCTCTAAACATTTGTTCCACAGAAAATATTTTTTTTTTTTACACAAACATTGCAATATAATCGAATGTTGAGTCCTGAGACAGCAACTTGTGTGCATCAACCATAAATGTATCAATGGTATGATCAATGTAAAACAGAAAATTAAAATTTTCTTCTAGACTTCTTTGCTAACTTGTCAATCACAGAAGCAAATTGCCCATTAAGATGCAAAGCTATTGTAAATACTGTAAGTTTAGACCCCAGAGCAGTCGTATTAGTAAACAGTACTTATGTTTCTATCTGGGATTCATTTTCAAGACTCTTTCCTCCAAGGCTTCATAAAATTAATGCAAAAGGTCTAAGAAGAGGTATAAGAGATGTTTAGAACATGAAATGAAATTTACTAAAGTCAAAAGGTCAAAAGACTGTGCCCTGTGCTAGTGAGAGAAAAGAATCTCTTTTACCTTTCATAACTTTGTGCCTTTTTTTTTTTTTTTTTTTTTTTTTTTTTCAAACAGCAAAACCCAGCAACAAAAGTTGACTTTTTAGGGCCCTTCAAACCCTCTAGTTTCATTGTACCAATCTAGTGGCTGATTTTTTTTATTACCATTAATGTGAAAAAAGTAATAGAGGGCAGACTAATTGCCTCTCAGCACAGGTACAGGGTGGTTGTTATATATTGCTAAGTACCAGATGGTAGCTGGCTTTTATATTTGTAGACAAGGGAGAAGTTATTAGGAGCCCTGGTTCCCTAGACAGCACACAGGCTGGCTAACACCGCAGTGTCTAGTTTCTTACAAGCAGTGACACTAGGATTCAAATGTTCCCATTTAGGTGGAAGAGAGAAAAGATGTGATGAAATTTCCATAACCCCTGAACAATGCTTTGACTAAACTCTTCTAACCCAGGCAGGAAGAGACATCCTAAAGTCTGCTGTCACTTTCTCCTTTTTCTCAAATGTGCCAAAGAGAATTACATTGCTAAAGGATGAGGGTCCAAATATCATAATACTGCACAACTTGCAGTTGTGTTTTGTTATAACACTGGTGGGCTTTTGTCATATCCCAATTGTGAATCTGTATGCTGCAAGATTCCTAACATTTCTAACAATTTTACTCCTTCTGTTCCTCTCCCAAATTCCTATACATTCTCCCTTCTGCTATCTTGGAAATGCAGGAATTGGGTGAGGAAAAAGTATAATGTGTCATCTCAAAGCAAAAATTCCAGCTGCTACAACAGCAGTAAACACACAATTGTTCAGAAAAAGACTGTGTGTGACGTTTTTAATTATAGTACTCTGGATTGATTTGGATTGCGTTTTATGTCAAAACACAACTAAACAATGGAGCACAGGATCTTCATTTTTTATCCATTTGTTACTAACATGCCAAAACAAGGGTTGTGTTTAAGAAGGATTTTGATGGCATGTTACAATTGCTATTTCCACTTCCCTCTTACAAGGTAAGATTTTTCTAATTTCTAAGAGCTCAGCAGATAATACCTTTGAAACAATTGAAAGCACAGGGTAGTCAAAGTAAATATTAGTTGAGAAATAAATCCAAACTGAATAATGACCATCTTTTATGCATTAATTTGGTCAAAGAGCAATGCTAATGGTCATAGTACTTATAAGCACAGAAACTGTAAAAAAAGTCTGCCTAAAATGTGAATAAACATTGCACTAGTGGTAACATTAGGGGAAAGAAAAAAAAAAAAAAAAAAGGCCAAAGATTATCAAAGTGCTGAAGCTCAGCTAGACAGAACTAGTTCAAAATTAGAGAAAACAATACAGGATATAACCCCAATTATCCAGAGGTCTAGAGGGACACAAGAAAACTTCAGATAATTGGAAAAGCCAGCTGGCAGGCCTCTAAGTCCCTTCCACCCAAAGACAGAGTTCACAATTACTAACAGCCTCTCCTTCTTCTAGGATGCAAAGGCTCAGTGAAAGGAGCTGCACTCAGCCCCAGAGTGTGCATCTTGAAACAAGGATCAGACTCAGACATCATGTCGTGAGCACATAAACATGTCTGTGCTCATGTCTGACTAGTCTAACCTTACATTCTGGAGACAGCCATGAAGAACAGATCTGCCTCCTAAAGCTTTTCAACAACCTGAAGATTAGGAATTCAACAAAGCGAACAATGAGAGAGATTGGGAAAGAGAGAGTGTACCAAGGAATTACAACTTGAATTGTTTTTAAGTTGATGTAATTTCTGACTCAAACTTCAGTGGAATTGAAATTCCATTCCTGGGTATCATGGCCAAAACTGATTAACCACAATTAAACATTTACACAAGTATCTCAGTTTTCAGAAATGCCAAATACCCTCTGACATATCTGCCTAGGTATTTACAGGATCCCTAGTTCCATGTGGTCTCACTTTTACAGTCTACTATGTACCTGCATTTGAACAACACTCCTCCAACCTGTGAAGCTTTTCCTGTTTGAAAGAGATGAGAAGAGAAGAGGAATACAGGAAGGTGAAGTGAGTGCCCAAAGGTCAAAAAGAAAACCTAAAGAAGTCCGTTCTGTCAATCCCTCAGCTAACTCACTAGCTGCTAATGATCTATTTTTCAGCAGAAAATGCTCAGAACCTCTAAAGCCAGACAAACACATCCACTAAAAGGCATTAAACAGCTGCAGAAATATTGGCTTAGATAAAACCAACCAACCAACCAAACAAACAAAAAACAATTTTATTTAAAATGTAACCAGTTCCCGGTATTAACTTTCCACTATCTTGGGTAAATGGCCTATGTATCTATAATGAGAGTTTACCAGATTTTGTGTTTCAGGGATGTCAGGCTCCTTCTTTACAGAATTCTGGAGGCAAATGTTTTTTTTCCTCCTGAAGGAAAGCCAGGGCTTTAGTGTTCATCAGGTATTATCCAGAATCAATTTAACCTTAAGCTTCTTCTACTCTGACTGGTAACTTTTGATTTTTAGCTGAGGAAAAAGAAAAAAAAAAAGAATCAAACATTAAACATGATCAATAACCATGTAGGTTATTTCACGTCACTAAATTAGGAAGAGTTTTTTAATCCTTATGAATTTATTGTACAAAAATACAAGGATACCTATCAAAGTTGCTACATGCACACTCAGTAAATGAAATATCAGTGCACACTGATCTATGCCACTCGGTTATGTTGTAAAGTGTTGAGCAAAAAATTCTCCTCTTTGCATGACAAAGATGTAAGCCCTACACTTTCACACAATTATGATGCGACTGAGGAGACAGGTTGTATATGGCAGCTGGGTTTGAGGATTTAGGGAAGGGCACAGAACCGTGCAGGCAATAAATGGGCTGCTAATGTTCAGGTCAGGGATAGGAGTTGGACGTAAAATGCCCATAGCTCCTTCCCAAATTATCTTGCCCAGTAAGTGTACATCTGCTCCCAAAAACTCCTGGGATCAACACCAAAAAACTGCCCCATTCTATCCCAAGAGGATAACAGACTTAAACAAGATTAGCATATACAATTCAAAACTCCCCTTCCCACAATTTCTTTCTCAAAGGTACTGAAAACCTTAAATTATGCCTGAATAATGTGATTTCAGAAAGTGTTCAAAGAAATTAGCAGAACTTCTTAAGAATCTTAGTCTGAACCAACACAAGAAAGTAACAAGAGGATGGAAGGAAGACTGCACTATATCACTATAAAGCTATACATATGTTTAAAAAGGATGGACACTAGGACTTTATTTTTCTCGTCCTTAATCTTCTGTCACTTAGACACAACTAACCCTGGGAAGTACCACTGTCAGGAGATAAGGCTTGGAGGGTAAAAACAGCAGGTGGAAGTTGTGATGCCTCTGCCTGTACAGAATCTTCACTGCACTACCTCTGTTTCTGCTATCTTTGGCAACAGCTAAAACTTAACTATGCTAAAAACTGGAGAAGAATCCTTTTTTAATGTGCACATCAAATACATTTTAAGATGCAAATTATCTGAATCAAACTAGAAGCAAAGATCTTTTTCTTACTGCTTGACCAGGTCACTGTCAATGTTAAATGAATTAAATCCATAATTTATTAAATGGTCTTTCTGAGCACTACAATCTGTCAGAATTTAAACAGGTTCAGTTTGCCATCATTATTTTGGAGAGATGACAGAGGTTAATTTTAGTTCTTTTTTCCCTCTTCCTGTTCAACACTTTTCATAGGATCACTCTTACAGCCATCATTCACCTGCTCTTTTATATGGGAAACTGAAGAGGTTTTTATTCTCAGGATGCCAAATCCTGGTTTTGTAAGGCTTACCTCCTAAGTATTTTACAAAAGAACTCCCAAAATATTTTGTGAGTGTCCTGTTTTGACTGCCACACTGACAAGTGGCTACTTGCTGAAGACTGAAGTTCAGTCTTTATCCCTCACTTTTACTTCATCCAATGCTCAAAAGCAAAAGATAGTCCTCAGTCTGACAAGCCAAAGAAGCTATCTCCAGTGGAACAACTCTTGCAAACAACAGGTTTTACACTGAACCCTACCGACACTGACAGCAATAAATGTTCAAATAAATGTAAAGACAGCAATGCGCAGAGCCACAAATTGTTTTGATGCAAACAGCTCTTACAGGAGGCAAATAGTAATCTCACTACTAGGAAGAAAATTAAGAAAAATGCTTAATACTGGCTTTAACTTCTCTGAGATTACTTTGGTCTTGCTGTCACATAGGTAGACCCTTGCTGATGCTTGCCCCTGTGAAAGGGCCTGCTCTCCCAGAGAGGGCTCCCTGCAGAGCTGGCATGCTGGGGTCAGCAGCTGGCTAGAGAAAAGAAGGGAAACACACTGATTAAATGCATTTCCTGGTCTCCCTTCAGGGGCCACGCAGGAAGGCTGGCATAACCTCTCCTTGCTGAAATCCTAATCTTTCTACTTGTTGCCCTTTGCCACCTTATCTGTTAGAAAGCAAAAATATTAGCTCACATCACTGATCTGTTTTCAAATGTCTCAAAGAAAGCAATAGAGTTTTGACATTTAATATAGATGACAACAGGCACATGGTCTGAACTTAACTTTTAGTACAAGCTCTAGCTTTAAAAGATATGTATACATCCAAATACCACTTCTTCTGAAGAACAACGGAATCACATTCACATTTTAAGACTATGCTATATTACTAGAAAGGTATGCAGAAATGAAGGCTCAAATACAAGCTCGATATTGGGTGTAAAACTAAATGACTAAGGAGTTCAAAGTTTTTCTCAGCAATTTTTAAAGAAAAGGAACAAACCCTGAGCAGAAAAAGGAGGACCAAGAGCTGAGGAAGCTGCCTTCGGGTTCTGTTTTTTTCTTTCCCTTTCAAGAGTCCTAACCATGCTTATTAAGGGGATAGAGTCAACCCTGCAGACTCAGTCAAAATCTGTGTAGAGAGTACTGACACTTGCAACAACTGCACACTCTTCTGCAGCTCTAGGAATCCCTCCCAGGCAAGACCCCAGCCTTACCAGGTCATGAAGTGAGTCCTGGATGTGAGCAGGCCTTATGACAGAGGCCAAGTTAACTTCCTTTACCAATCAGAAGAACCACATATTCTGTTCCCCTTGCAAAAAAGTTACCTTTAACATTTTGCTCTTCCTAATATGATAAGGAATTTCTTACCACATTGTTTTCATATTCAAAAAAAAGTATTACAAGCACTAATGATTAAGAGGAGCTGAAAGATTCTCTTTTTTTCTTTTTTTTTTTTTTTTCCCTGAAGAGATGCAAAGGCACTGGATTTTATACATTATTTGACAGTGTATTTTAAGGTCAAAAATACAGAAAAGTTCACATTTACCCACTGACAGCCCAAGGCAGCATTAAAAACATGCCAGTCAAGCAGAATAATGACAATGTTCTTATTACACCAAAATAAGACAAAACTACCTTCTGTTGCCACTACATATATCACTTCTCCACCCTTCACCCCCTCATCAACACCATAATATTATCTGGCATTTTTCTGGGAAGGAGTTTTTCTTTCTTACAAGGGTGGTAGGAAAGTAGGGTAGTAAGATTTCTTCTTGTTAAAAAGTGAAATATACAGATCTTTAAAAGGACATTCTGACAAAAACAAAGAAACAACAGTAACAAAACCAAAACAAACAAACAAAACACCTTCACATCTGAAGATGAAAGCATCTTAATTTTATCACATCTTGTCAATTATATAGAAACTCTAAAACAGTTTCCCTGGGTTTTATTCAGTTGGCTAACATGTGCACGTGTGTCTTTATTACATTTATTTTTTAATTTTTTATGAAGTGATTTTTCATTTAGGCAAACTGTAGCTATTTACTTCTTCAATCCCTCTGAAGGGATCCCATCATCATAACCTCTGACTCCCGCAGATCAAATTAAAGCTTTTTTTTTTTTCTTGATAGTGGCTAGAATAAACAACACAAGGCCAAAGAAATATATGTATTATACATATAAATACACCTATATATCTGTAAAGATTCATGTATACAAAATCAAACAAATTTCTCTTTCTCCTCCAAAATGTAAAAAGTTTTCACAGGGCCCAATCTCAACAACAACCGACAACATGCTTCTCTGTTTTATTTTTTTTCTGACAAGTGATTTTATGTTGCTGAGCATACAACTTTTTACCACTATTCCACGTTTATGCTCTGGATGTAGGCAAACACTGTTAAAGCATTTAAATAAAACCTCAGTTGTAAAGGGATGAGGTATCCAAAAGTACTATTACTTTTACAGCTGGAGGCTGCTAAACTTCATTAAATTTGTACCCAGATACCGTAGCTTTAGAAGGAAGCTACTGATTCCCTTACATTGTGTTTGACTACTGACTGCAGCAGCGGTCATGTCTTCGTATCTCTCTCCTGCTCATTCATGCTATTCCACCATCTCATTCCTGTTCATTCATGCTATTCCACCATTATTTTCTTCTGCCTCTTCTTCCCCATAAGTGTAATCTAGGCTTCTAAAATCTATCAGCCTATCAAGAAGAAAGCCATTTTTCATGGTATTTTCCAAGTTACTTTAACAGTCTTTTGGCACTTAGTGGAACTATGAGACTTTTATGATATCAGTATTATGTAAATTCAAATGGTATTAGTCATCGCTACTAAGAACTTCTTCCTGAAATAAAATAAAGCTTAACAGATATTTTCCAGTTTGAAAAAGGAATGCTGATTAACAATACACTTTAGATATTAGTGGTCTACTCCCAAAATGAATGGGAATATCAAACTGAGAATGAAGTCTGCCTGACAGTTTAATTCTGCCAATCACACCTGATGACTTTGCTCTCCATTCAGCACAGACCTCACTTGTTTCATTTCACTACTAGTAGCTGTCCTTACGCATCCTGAATACTACATCAGTAATATTGTCCCCAGTGTTATGACCTGACACCAGCCCTATCAAACAATTCCATGTGGTAAAACCTTATTCAATTACATTTACTCATTCTGTGATAATTACAGATGGGGGGGGGGGGGGAGAAATGGGCAAAACCAGTCCATCTATTACCAAGTGCTGTGCACATGCCTGTCATCTCCCCTTTGGATGTACAGGCCTGCATTGCCAATTTATAAAAGGCATGCTCTACTGATGCTTCCAATGGCTTGCTTTCGTTAGGTGACAGATCTAGTGCAGTACTGCTGAAAATAACGAGAAAAGAGAACCATGATTGCAGTTGCCTTTGAGTAAGACTTTTTGAATTTATAAATATTTTGGGCCACTCTTTAATAGAAAGATTTTGTTATTACTAGCTCCCTGTCCATCTATAGGACACAGACTTCACTCTCCACCTACATAGCACAGCTGGGTCAACTTTAATTCTTTACCTGGAAAAATCTACCTATGTTTAGTATCTGTTAGTGCAAATAAGCAGTTGGAAAGAAGAAACAACCCCACTTCAGCTGTGCAAGTCATGTGTGTTAGTGGCCCCACAATACGTTTAAGAAAATGCCTGAAATGAGATCTTGCCTTTGCCAGAAGGAACATTCTTGTATGTAGGATGGACCTAATTAGTCCTAATTATCCAATTCCCTATGCAGACTGCCTGATTCTTCCCATTATCTTTCTGTTTATTTAAAATATTGACTAGCAGTAGTCTTCTTGTGGATATTTCCTGTACCAAAGACATTGATTAAAAATAAGGGAAGAAGTCACAGAACATATACTCCAGGCTCGGAAGGTACCTACAGAAGTAGGAAGAAATGTGGTTGCATGTGGCAACCTTTATTTGGAAAGTTTTGAGATTTTAACAGAACCCTGTACCAAACACAGGGCCTTTAAAAGCAGTCTGCCAGTATTATTTCACAGGTATCACACCTCAAAAGTCATGCTGCTGTTTCACACATACGTTGCAAAGCTATACATTATTAACCATAATTATATAGAGAACAAAATTTAGTATTAATCATGGCAGACATCTGTAGCAAATGAAATTTGAAAACCCAGGTATTAGCCTAAGATATTTCCTCAAAAAGTTCTCCAAATAAGGAACAGCCATTTACTGCATGATTTATACAATAGATAAAATAATATTAGTAATAATGAGCCACTGTCAAATAGTAGAAACTCCAGCAAATTGGCCATCAGCAACTGGAAGCAAAAGAATAATTAGCAAAAATAATTAATATCGTCTCCCAAAATTATCCCCTAAGCACCATGTAGGATTACCAGCATATGTACACTGACAGCCTGAAAAATCATATTAAATAAATAACCAGATGTTGGCATGTTAAATGATAAAATTGGACTAACTGAATCTCCATTCAATGGACCAATTTAGTCGATTTAATCTTATTTGAATAAATTCATGTGAATTTGATCATTGGTCACTGTTTATATTAAAAAAAAAAAAAAAAAAGAATAGAATAGAATAATGAGAAACAATAAAATACTATTATATATGTTAAAAAACATCTATCATTTGAAAAACATCTATTTTTAGAGCGTATAGCAGTATCTTCCACGTCATATGAATTCCATAGTGGCTTGTGAAGATATTACAAATTAATTTTCCTTTGCATTTCCCTCCTCTAGTGTATTTTTTTTTAACCAAATGAAAACATTTTTGATGTATAAAAACTGGATAGTTTAAAAAAAAAGGGCAGCATATACCCTTTGAGACACATCAACAGTTTCCTATATCAAGTAAAGCAATAATACTGGCATGAATTTTAATAGATGTTGATTCAATAAACGGCAGCATCCCAAATTGTGGATGCAATGCCACAACTGCAAAATTAAGCACTAGATGTGAAATTCTCTTTTGAATTTCCACATATTAAGCCTATGGAACACTGTTCAGAGATATCAGAATTGTGAAAATGTGCCTAGTGAAATCTGAACTTCAAATAAGAGTTGAGCCATTTCAATTGCTTAGAGCTCTAAGGCATCCCCACAGTCTATCCACTTTCAGCTCAGAAAAATAAATGCTGGCCCCAATGTGAGAAAAGACGGAAATGAAATACAAAGCAATAATTTTGTATTCTAGATCAAATACACTGATTATTACTCTAAGCTGCCATTTGACAGCTTAATGTAGATGCTCAAGATTTAGAAAAGTCTTTTCCTGGGGGTTCACAGTCACAGGATTTTTGCCGGCAAGGAAACTCTTATCTTTTGGCTCTTTCTGCTGCTGTCGGGCACTTCTTGCTCTACAATTTTCTCTCTTTTCTTGTATAACAGACATTATCTGAACTATGGTGACCTAGTTTGCAGAAACAATCCAGAAAAAAATAAAAAATAAAAAATAAAAAGAACCATTTGGGGAGGTGATAGGGCTTAATTTCTTTTCAGCGTAGCTTTTTAAACCATTCCCTTGTGGTGCCAGAGGAATGCCAGTGGCAGCAATGGGGAAAGTAATGCAAGAATGAGTGTGAAGGAAGGAGAACAGTAAACTACACATGAAGCCAGTGGATAAGCTGTATGCACAACTGTTATTCCTCAAATTCTGACAAAGCAGAAGGAGGTGTTGCCCAGCAAACTGGTAGGAGACAGTTTAGACCAGACAAAAGAACATACTTCTTTACATAGAAGATGCTAAATGGCTGAAATTTATTGCCATGGTAGGTTGTGGTGGCAAGTAGTATCAGCAGTCTCCAAAAAGAACCAGTCCAACAGAACTGGCAGGTCAGCCCAACAGTCCTAGTGATGTTGGTGATAGTCTCTAGTCCTAGTCCAACTGGTGATGCTAGGAAGGCACTGGACCACAACAAGTGGCCAGGTTCACCTGCCTTCTCCTGCCTCCTGAACACCTTCTCCTACTGACATCATCAGGAGAGCATTTTGGCACTTCCTGCTGGTCACATGCCCATCATCAGGAGAGAAAGCTCTGGGCACCAAGGGGCACCACGTGTCCAACACAGCAATCCCACTTCCTCATCTTGCCTTACAGCACTTGTTATGGGACTGAATTACTCTTTAACATTGCCAGTTCTGACAGAATGCTCAAATTATTTGAGGTGTGAAGAAACTAACAGAAAACAAAGATGACTAATTTATTATTATTTTTTTACATCAAAAATAAAACTACAGCTGGCTTTTTTTTATTTTTTTTTCCCTTCAAACTTGAGAGGCTAGCATGACTGTGCGATTCAGTAAGTAAATGGGTTGCACTTGCTTTCTGGGAGCAGCATATGCTACCAGAGGGTAAGTTTTAAATGACACATTTCTATCAGTTACTAAATTGAAGCTGCCTTTGAAACAACTGATCTGCTAAATCTCTTATTTGAATCATTATGCAATCCTAGTTTATAAAAAATGAACTATTATCTTGTTCTAAATTTTGTCCTAAGAGCACATCAGTAAACAGACCTAATGCTCACTTTCACATGCTCATTCAAAAACATTCTCCCAAATTCTTTCCATCTACAAATACAGGAGAAATGTCAAGCCTTCTTTTCTGAGGATACTTTTCTCAGTCTTCTAGAAATACTCAGAAATGTTAACACTATTTTTCTAATGCATGGTTATTATTGTTCTTGCTTAGAATGAACGATTTCTCACTTTTTTTAAAGGCCAGTTATTTGCCAAAGGTAACCAGAATGTGAAAAGATTAAACATTAAAAAAAAAAAAAAGGCCTCTGAAATCTGCTTATAAGAGCTCTTAATACATTTTTCCCTACTTAGCATATCTATGGGATTCTCAAAGATGACAGGAACTGAACATAATGATTGAAAGCCAAAGGTTTAACACAAGTCGGCACTGCAGAACTCACATCAAAAAGCAAATAAACAAACAAAGAAACAAAAACATATTTTATTCTCACATAAAGGAGAAAGAAAGAGTTACTACTCATTTGATTAATATATTTTTCTTACAAGCCCTACTGCCCAACATATCTAGCACGTAAACAGGCTTATTTTTTTTTTCTTAAAGTGTATCACACATTAATTGTCTGCATGTTTTTCAATTTACAGTATATTACAGAAGTAAAAATCCTAAAACCCAATTTCTATTCAGTGCAACTGTAGCATGCTAAATTATGTTTTCTTGCTATAATTGAGTCCTTTGACAATAATGAAATCTTTAATAGAATTTTACAACTATTAGGAGCACTCAGCCCAGCAATATGAGCTTAGCTCAGACAGAACAACCTACAGGTTACACAAACAGGAATTCCAAGACCGTAGTTTCTTTGTTTTCTGGAGTCTCTGGGCATTTAATATGCCCACCAGAAGTTGTGTTTTCCTCATTCCTCCTTCCTCATTGGTTTTTAAAGAGACTGTCTCCAAATCTGCATACCTCAAGTACTCTGCAGAGGTTAAGAATTATTTCTGTGGCTAATCCTTGTCACCATTTTAGAGAGTGCACCTCTTGCATGAATTGCAACATGTAAGTTTCTATGAAACCATAGAAACTCTCACAATCAAACTGTCATAAATAGCACTCATGAGATGGAAGTCATCATCACAAATAATAGATGAACAGATGAATCTTCTTTATGTAGATATTTTCCTCTACCCTGTCACTGTGTTGCTGAGAATTGCGGTGCTCAAGAAAGCGTGTTGTGAAACAGTGAAGCTGAAAGACAAAGCCTTGAAAATACAACTGAAGCAGGTGATATTCTTTTATGTAATAAGGTGAATCCACATAGAAAAATGCAACTCCATTACTTTATTTCCCAAGACAAGAGCAACATCGATAACTGCATAGTAGAAATGGAAACTTTCATATCTTTTTTCCATATCCTTTAGTCTGATGGACCAAAATAAAGAAATAGCAGTGAAAAAAGTTATTAGCAAATTCAGACACATGACTGCCTATACAGCATATCAGCTGATTCAGTTGCACTGTTTTCCCACAAAATTCAAAAAATGAACAACAAGATACTAAATTATAATCTCACATAGTCAAAGAAATGCCAGAAACTAGAAGTTCATTTTCACCACCATGTTTAATAATTATGTTCAAAAATGTTTGAAAAAATTCAAGATCAAACATTGAAATAAAGTAAGGTTTTTTTATCAACAAATTACCCACAAAACTGCCTCATATGGTTTCAGACTTCTGGTTCCTTTTAATCATTAACAAAATGTGTTAACAATCTGACAGAGTTAACTGGTATAAAACCAAATATTTTCAAAAGTTTTATAATATTCTGGGAAATTTCTCAATAAATGCAAGAGCACTGATTTCTGATTTAGTGGCCAAAACCTGTTCTTGCTGAGCTCTAAAGGCAAGTTATTCGATCTCCATCAATGCAGTAATTTTGAATACCAAAGGAACTTATACCAATATAACTGGAATTAGAAAAACTTTGGTCAATAGCATGTCTTTAAATCTGTATTGATGTAACAAGATTAGAATGTGATCCTAAGGAACATGATCATTCCAGCCATCTTTTTTAAAAATAAATAAATATCCTACATAATGTTATAAGCATGAATCCAACACCATCTAAAAGGAGTGTAGTATATTTTACCACCCATTTTCTTCTAACTCTCCTGTCCACTCAGGAATCTGATTTTTAAAAGATGACTGGTAATAAATCACTGCTGAAATAGGATCTCCTGCCATGGTAATCCTTCTCCCAGGAGATTATATGAACAATGCCAGAAAGCAGTATCCTGCATATCTAAACACAAAACAGTGAAGCCAGTGGTAACCTATGCCTTCATTTCTTGTGATTCACAAAGCTGAATCAGTTCATATCTTGTTATTAAATTATACATGTAAATCTACAGCTGAAGATGCCAACATGATCCATGTAATTGATTTATATTGATCATCCACTTGCCATGGGGATTGCTCTGTGAAATTACCATCCTCATCAAAGGACCACAATTTTCCACTGCAAGCGGGGCAGACGCTACTTACCAGGACCCTCCAGGCAGCCAGACACTTCTCTACTGGACTGTCAGTGGGACCTGCCACCAACCCTGCTCTCCTAACCCAGCTCAGGTGTCCCAGTGCTGGAAAGCCTGATTTTTTCTGCAAAGTTGGCCTGAATTTGATACAAAGTAGACTTACTGACAGCATCACAAGACAATGGGATTTTTTCAATTTACAGCCTATATATCTTTAAACATAGCAAAATGACACTATACTGCAGCAGTGAATAGTGAGTAGAAAACATCTGACATTCTAGCTATCTATCTAGACATCTGGCTACTAAGACGGTGAAGGGCCTGGAGGGGAAGACATATGAGGAGTGGCTGAGGTCACTTGGCCTATTCAGCCTGGAAAAGAGGATGCTGAGGGGAGACCTCATCATGGTCTACAGCATCCTCAGGAAGGGGACATGAGGGGCAGGTGCCAATCTGCTCTCTTTAGTGACCAGTGATAGGACCCAAGGGAATGGTGTCAAGTTGCAATGGGGGAGGTTCAGGCTGGATATCAGGAAAAGGTTCTTCACAGAGAGGGTTGTCACATACTAAAACAGACTCGCCAGGGACACAGTCATGGCACCAAGTCTGTCAGAGTCTAAGAAGCATTTGTACTGTGCTCTTAGTCTCATGGTCTGAATTTCTGAGTGGAGCCAGGAGTTGGACTCAATCCTTCTGGGTCCCTTTGAACTCAGGATATTCTATGATTCCAATGCCAAGGTAAGTAACTGTCAGAGAAAATCATGGTGGTCATTACAGTAAGCAATATCCTCAACAACCCATTAATAGAAAAATTACGGAATAAACTACTTTCAGGCATATAACAGTCTGGAAGGCAGGACACAAACGTAAATTCCATTATTTTTTAATGCAAACTCTTGATAAAGTTGAGGAAAAACACTCAAGGTTTTTCAATATAAACGTCTGTTAAGCACCTTTTCACAGAATCACAGAATTTCTAGGTTGGAAGAGACCTCAAGATCATCTAGTCCAACCTCTGTCCTAACACTAACAGTCCCCACTAAACCATATCCCTAAGCTCTACATCTAAACGTCTTTTGAAGACCTCCAGGGATGGTGACTCCACCACTTCCCTGGGCAGCCTGTTCCAGTGCCTAACAACCCTTTTGGTACAGAAGTTCTTCCTAACATCTAACCTAAAACTCCCCTGGCGCAACTTAAGCCCATTCCCCCTCGTCCTGTCACCAGGCACGTCAGAGAACAGACCAACCCCCACCTCTCTACAGCCTCCTTTAAGGTACTTGTAGAGAGCAATAAGGCCACCCCTGAGCCTCCTTTTCTCCAGGCTGAACGAGCCCAGCTCCCTCAGCCGTTCCTTGTAAGACTTATTCTCCAGACCCCTCACCAGCTTGGTTGCCCTTCTCTAGACTTGCTCGACCACCTCCATGTCCTTCTTGTAATGAGGGGCCCAAAACTGAACACAGTACTCGTCTTTTCTACACAGTACTTTTCTATTCCTCAAAAATAATGAAATTGGAAACAAACATTTTGGAGATTTGTTTCTTTAATATATGTCTGATCTCAACTGGATGCAACATCATAGCAAAATTAGAATGCTTATTTTACAGTGTCCAAAGCAGTTATTGAGAAAGTAAAAGGTTAAGGGAAAAACAAACAACAAAAAAAAGCCCACAAAAAAATCCACACACTTGAAATTTTTATTGTTTTTTTTTTATTATTTATTATTATTATTATTTTATTTTTATTATTTTTATTTTTATTTATTTTTATTTTTTATTGAATTCCCAAAAGATACTAAATTCAAGGTAGTATCAGTAGAAACACAAAATAGAAAACACAAAGAAAATAGAAAATTTAAAGAATTATTACTTTCTACCAAATGAATGATTATTACAGTATACACTAGAATTGCTATTTTAAACATGAAAGTATAATCTTGGTGTAAAGCCAGCAAAATACAACCGTTGTTTACAAACAAAATAAAATGCAAAAAGCCCATAATCTTTTTATTTGAAATGAGGATCTAGACAACATGTCTATATAGAAATGACTAAAAATTTATCTGCCATTTTATTCTGAAGACTAGGCAGAGATATTTGTTATTTGTTGTTGCTCTTGATAAAAAATCTCCAGTGAATGATCACATTGAAGAGGGTCAACCTCTACTGTAGCACAGCCATATGCATCCACAGTGGAGGAAATTAGCTGCTTTGTTATCTAGCAGTAATACAAAATAAATTTCATCACTGAAAAAAGGTTAACATGAAGAATATAAGCCTTCTAGATATTCATATTAAACAGCAAAATACGTAACTGAACCTCAGAAAATCTCCATCCTAACATTTTATTGCAATGCACTTATAGAACGTTCCTTATGATCAGTACTTGGTCAAGGTCTACAAAAATAATGTTACGACAAATGGTCTTTTCACTAAACCCAATTGCTGATACATTCTTCAGAGTACAATGTCTTTTCATACTCAAACTCCCGTACCCAGGAAACAGAATTAAAACTACCTCAAATTACACATATTTTGTGATTATAAACATTTTGAAGTCCGTAAATCAGAAGAACCATTTCAATAATAATGTAGCAATAGCATGACTATGGTAGAGAAAGTGTGAATACCCCAACTAATAATAATGAAAAAAAATGTTATAAGAATGAAATAAACAGTTTCCAATAGTTATGCAACTTCTTTTGCAGACTGCATGTAAGATTTTTAATTAAGGTCTAGTTCTCCTTCCAGAGAATACAGAGACCATCTATGTTAGAAAAGGAAATATAAGCAGTCCACAGAGTGAAACTATAAGCACTGTGGTCCCTGCAACTACAAGACACACCTTTCAGGTGATGTACTTCTAACCTGGTCCTGCAAATAAAGTACCATACAGCAGCTGAAAAATACAGAGAAGTGTGCTTCCAGAGCACATCTTCCACTTTCTTCTTCCCTGAGAGGAAATCATGTTATAACTGTTCAATGATACAAAACAAAAGTCATAGCTGTTAAAGACAGATCTGCTTCAAACACATTCCCACCATATTTTGTTGATGATTAATAGGTGAAATTTCAGAATGAACATATTGAAACCTTATAAAATCTACAAGCAAGTAAAAATGGTGCCTTTATTTATTGACTTCTGCAGGCCTTTAAATGGAACTCATATCTGTGAGAAATGAGCTGATACACACCTTGACAAAATTTATCTAAAATTACAGGAACTGAATCCTGACGTTTTCTTAAGAACAAAAACTTCATCCTTAAACTAGAAGTGAGAAGTTAATAATAAACAACAGATAATAATAATAATAATAAAAAAAACCTACAAGTCTTTCTATGGTCCTTTCTCATACTATGCTTTCTTATACTGTTTTTTAATAAAATTTTGAAGTTTGGAATTTTGATACAATGATGTGAAAGTTACACATCTTTCTCTGTCTAAACACCTAAGAAAAACAGATCACCAAGAACCAAATTATCAATACATACACACAAATTCAGACAGATGAGGCTGAAAATGCTGAAATGCCATTGCACTGACTGCATTTAATCTGGTCCATGGCCTACAGATTTTCTAACCCATATTTGAGAAAAACAGATATAATATGTAAGCACTGTCAGTTTACTTAACAGAACAGATATCGGTAAAGTATTAAAAAATGTTTCAAGTTAGCTTCCTAAATCATAGTTTATCACATTTATAAATGTAGCTGAGCACATGAATATTACCTAAGGTCTGAAATGTTTACAACAGAAAAAAAAACACATTTAGAAAATATGCTGTGTAATTTATGATTTATTTTTTTTTTTTGCAATTACAAGTTAAAACCTGTTCTAAACTTTAAGACAATCAAAAATTGAAGTTTCCTATTCTAAGAAATTCCTATCCACTTCACCACATAACAACTTTTGCTCTTAACAAGTTGTTGTTAAAAACACAGAAAACTGGACAGTATGATCATAATATGCTTGTCAGAGTAGCTCTGAAACAATTCAGGTTAAGACTACCATACAAAAGCTCAATTCCCAAATCCTGAATCCTTAAAAGCAAGGGAATAATTCAAATAGAAATTTAGCTGAGAACTAGCTTTCAATTCCCAATCCATTCAATTTTGCCAACAGTGACTTTAGACAATTTCCTTCAGTTATGTAGTCTTTCCTTTACATATAATTATACTTGTTTGTTCATAATAAAGAAAAATACTCAACTACGTACATATCTGATTTTCAATCATACAAAAACATAAAATCTACTGTACTCTCAAACAACAATTTTCAC
Organism: Anas platyrhynchos; assembly: GCF_047663525.1. NCBI lineage: Eukaryota > Metazoa > Chordata > Aves > Anseriformes > Anatidae > Anas > Anas platyrhynchos. Next base: position 86,493,644 of record NC_092588.1, on the reverse strand, counting down.
TGTTATCTGTGAAAATAAGATTTTTCACAAATGAAACAGTGCCATCTTGTGTATTACGGACTTTCTTGTCAAAATAAGAACATTCTTTACCAGGGATATTCATAGGATTTGTGTGTGTGTGTGTGTGTTTGTTTTTGTTCTTTCCTAAGAATGATACAAAGTGTTGTACATAACGTTTGAATTTTACTGAGCAAAACAGTAACTCAAGTCATTCACAAAGCTCTGTTAAAATAATTTAATATCTTCTATTACGACAAGCAAAATGAAAGCCAATTTTCAAACAAAAAGCTACAGAAAGTTAGATGTAGTTTTCCACAAACATGTTTTACTCATATCATCTTAGACCGCAGTCTCTCTGTACAATGGTTTCAACCAAGTTTTTAAAATATAATTTATATAGGCTTAATCTACATCTGTCCAATGTCCCTGTGCACCTTTGTCCTCATCAAATACCTCTATGAATATTGATGGCCACCATTAAAATGAACAACATAGTTAGCTTGCAAAGTTTTCTTTATAGCTTATGGATACCAAAAGCAATTGTTTTTCTAGGCAACCAGAAATAATAGGTACTATTGCATTCTATTACCACATAAGAAAGAGTAACACATTTAATAAACAGTGCACAGTTGCATTAATTTGAATACTAAAATAAAACTAAATCAACCCCAAACCAAAACAAGAATACTCTGCTTAACACACACGAGTAAGGATACAGAGTAATTAATAACTGTAGAGCAGCTCTTACTCTTATTTTTGTAATTTAAAAACTGTGACGATACATACTGCCTATAATTTGTTAGACACAATCAAAATGGTTGTTTAATCAGCTAATTCAAAGCTTTCTGCTTTCACAAAATTAATTCCTGATGATTATCTCTAGATTTGCTCTGAAAAGTAGACTGAAGGACACAGCTGCTTATAGTACAACAAACTCAGTACCAATAATAATAATAAAAAAAAGAAAATAATATTCCTTGTCCATTTCTGAAGTAATCCCCTCTATTTCTATAATTTTTAAAAATTTCAGTATGTCCCAGCCGTTTGCTAAGGTGACACAAATATTACAAAGCTTTTAAAACATAAATAGATTATTTCTTGAAATCACATATGAACACAATCAACTATACAGCCTCATACTTAAAGAAAGAAAGAAAAGAGTAGCAGCTGAGAGGAAGATTTCTTGGGAATAAAACATGAGACAAACGGCAAGACTGAATGTCAAGATTTGATATGTACCAGAAAGGCAATTATGAACTGAATGATGTTTACATTAGGAAATAAAAACTCTATCACAGACATCATCTCCAGAGTACTTCATGACACTCTTTTAACTTGCTGTGCTGAAATTAATAGAAAGGCAACTCTAAGATAAGAATACTTATAAAATCTGTATCTCAGAGATGTATCATTTGACATTACAAAGTAAGGAGCTATGCAGATAGATAGGAAAAAAAAAAGATAGAGACATAAATACACTATATAGCAACTCACTCAACCTTGCACACACAAGAAATACTTACAGAAGTCAAGTTGCCTGCACTTTTTGATAACTAAGGACCATTTTAGGCAAGTTAAGTCATGAGTCAAATCACTCCAACTATGATCCTAATTTGCTATTTGACTCTAAGGATTAACAAATACTGTTATTGTGAAATATTGTGAGCAATATCACAATCTGCATGCCTACTTGCTAACAATGAGGGAAGGTAGAATCCAGAAATGCACGTGGTAAATCATACTCATTTTTAACATGCAATAGGAAAAAAAAATCATTACAAACATTTTGATTTATAGTCTCCCAATGTTATCAAATGCTCTTCTTACGTAAATGAGTTTGATATGAAATTGCATTTTAAATGCATTTAAAAATTTTAAATACATTGCAAAGGATTTACTTTGAATGCTACTGTGTAAGGTACAGAAACAAGAGTAATTCAATTATTTGATATCTTCAGTGATTGACTTGACAAACATCAATCATAAATTAGACAGAAAATAGGCACTACTCTGCTAGCATGTACTGACTGTATTGAGATTTCAGTTCAGCTAACAAGAGAGTTCCATGTTATGATTCTAATGTGTAATGTTTTCTGTATTGGCTGCAAAATAAGACAACATCACACTAACAAATATATTTTAAGCTTAAAGAAGTATGCACATGCAACAAGGTACTAAAAACATGACATTCTAATACTTGCCAACCCATTCTTTGATAGAGGTTTTTGACCTTGCTATACTTTATTTACTCAAAATTAAAGAACAATGAAAAAATGCACCATTTGCTAGTTACCTGCTTTTTATATTTTATTATTTATTATTTTTATAATAGTCATGTACAAGTGGACAGACTCCAAGAGCAGGTCACATTCAAACCTCGTAATCCTGAACCTGGAATACTTATTTAAATTGCTACACTATTATTAACCAAATAGAGTCAGCCATCCTCCTGAAATAAACCCCAAGCATTAAAATAGATGCACAAGGCCTGAAGAGCTGGTTGCATCTTTTTTATTAAATAATTTCCTTTCCTGTTTGTCTGTCATGTAGCAAAGCCTGCTGGCAGTATAACTTAACTTTGCTGTAAAAGAAATTTTTGTATTCTTACATTTTCCACGATCTTTTGCTAGTAATACTTATGTAAATCATTCACATCGTTCAAATAGTTACATAAAAATCAGTTTTCACCAGGATGTCATGTATTTTATTTTTTTTTTAAATCTGCTTTTTTGACAATTCTGTTTCTTTATTTTGTTTTACATCTTCCAAAATATAGCAAAGAATTTACATTCTGAAAACTTAGGCAATCTGAAAATAATTTGTATCTTACCAAATTAACATAGGACAAACTGCACCCATTTAAAATGAGGGCATGGCATTTGACTCCTCTGTATTTTAGCTATTATAGTTCTTTGTGTTATCGCATGCATCTTATGAGAAGAGCTGACAGAAGCTGGAAAGATGTGATAGCCGAGATGTAAATGAGGCTACACCAACAGAATATATCCTTTACCTTAATTTAAGTGGCAAATTGTTGGTAGAATGACTTTTCAATACAATTTAAGTATTTGAATGATCAAGAGAAATTCTATGCCTCCAACCAATTCACTACTTACACACATACACTGTGCTCATTGCTAAGGCATGCAGCTATTCTTTCACACGTTTTCTAGGTCTAATCTTCAGTAAAAACAATTTTTTAAAAAGAGGGTTTGGGGCAGGAGGTTAGTAGGAGGGAATGGTAAAATATTTTTTTCCATGTAATGGAAATGTAATCTTCTTTTAGCCACAGCATGTAAGTGCTGGGTTAACAAAATAGCACCACAGACATTCTGAAAACAGATTTCAGTGCAGACTGTCAATGAGCCACACATCTCAGATGAAAAGGTACAGTAACATTGAAACCCATTAGATCTAGAAGAGAAAAATATTGACTGTAACCCCACCTGGCAATAGAAAGAGAACTGGAATATATCCTGGAATAACTGATCAAAAAGATTCCGTTTTAACTTTCAGATTTGGCTAATTATTTTCTAATAACATTACTAATTATATTATCTACCAATATTATTTATAAACCAAGTCCTAAGGTTATTTTGAAGCATGTGAAATGTTCTGTTTATTTCATATTCTTACAAATCACATACTTTTAATAATGTGCGTGCCTAAGAATGCATTGCTGGTTAATTGCTGAAATGTTAGATACAGTATCCATTAAGAAGACTCCTAAAATTACAATGGGAATAGAATCCAGTTTCTCATATACCTTTCTCCAGTGGTTTTGTTTTTGCTCTTACAGAGTTCAAAGCACCAAGAAAGAAAGACAATCTGGCAAGAAATCCTTAAATGAAACAATACTGATGATTCTGCCATGCCAATTTACATCAACTATTATCTATCCTTAAGATGTGTCACCATCTGAGATACCACACAAAATCAGCAGATTAATTCCTTTAAGTTTAAATCAGTCAACCAGAATTAAAAGAAAAAAAAAGTTCAAGATCAGCAACAGTTCCTAATATTCCTTGGTATAACAGGTAGATCATGCCTTAGATGGAAAGAGTTGTAGTCTATTGTTAACAGATAGAACATAGTTAGAATGGAAGTTCAGTACTAAAATTTACTATTCTTTCATATTATATTTTACTACAATAAAACTGATAAAGTTTTTGTCTTAACTTTAGTATATTCCCTTTTGTAATAAAAAAATATAATAATATATGACCTCACTATATTACACATCAATCAAGATAAAGTGTGTGAAAGTCCAGTGAAAAAACAAATAACCACAAATGACTTGCTTCAAGAGTCATCAGTCATTGTGATTATTGGACTGTGAGAGGGAAATGTCTGGTAGTACTTGAAGTGCTCTGCTTGTGCAGGAAAGTGACCCGGCCTTTTCAGCTCTCCTAAAGAAAGATGACCTCAACAAGTCCACTACATATTGTTGAAAAGCATGGCACTGAGTATATGACAAATTGCAAAGGCCTTCTATTCCTATTATTTACTTTTCTACATATATACCTTTCAAAATGATTGAAGAATCTGTATATAACAGATAGAGAAAACGAGGCTTATTTGCTAACATAATCATCAGTAAATATTATGGCACATTTGAACTGGCATTTTAAGGAGATTTTCTTGAGATTCAGTGGAGCTTACGCACTGCAGCCAAACATAACTGAGCCAGTATTTCCAATCATCTGTCATTCACTATCATGTGATGCTAATATTGCACAGTATTAAACACATATATGGTGAAATATTTAAGACCAAATTAATTCTTAGGAAAAGGAAAAAGAACATATTAGAAACAATGATAATTAGAATGATTGTTTGCAGAATACCTGAAACAAAAACATTAAATACAACTCTAAATTACTACTTATCTTAAATGGCTTTGGTGGAATAAATTGGAGCCATAAGCACAATAAGCCCTAGACCACTATTGCTGTTGACCTGAAGTATCTTGTGCTCCAATCAAGGCTGGTGTGTTACGTCACTGAAGAACATATTACACTAAGTATCTTTTCATTATAATGAAGATAGGGACATACTTGTTTGGGCCTAGAATGAAGAAGGAGTCACAAATCTCATTAACAGAAAATCTACTTTATGTCTTGAATGAACTTGAACTAAAACTGGAGCATTTCTACTCTCACTGCCCAATTTGAGTAAGATCAGTCTGATTTTTAGAACTGTCATTCACAACCATTCTCAGAACATGTAGATTTTGGGGGTGCTTAGTGGAAAGAAGAAGTCATCCCTTTGGTATTTCAAAGTGTAATAATTTTTAATCATACACTTCAAAATCAACAGTAGTATACCAGCCCATCTTACAAGATTTTTTGAAAGAAAGGATTAATTTTAAGGATTTAGTATGTATTACTTCTTGGACTCAACTGGCTCTACAGTGAAGATCTAGCCAGGCTCTTCTCAGCAGTGCTCAGTGCCAGGACAACAAATAATGGGTACAAATTGAAGTAACCAGAAGTCACATTTAAAGGTAAGGAAAAAAAAAAAAACAAACAACAAAAAACTGCTTTTCTGTAGGGGTGAGTGAACATTGGTACAGGTTGCAGCACCTGCCTAGACACAGCCCTGGGCAATCTGTTCTTGCTGACCCTGCTCTACTTTTTCCATTAGACTCTCTCTCTCTTCCTTATCCTCATCACAGGTCCTTTATTTTATTGTAACCAGTAATGAGATCTGAACACTAGCAGATGTGGAAAAAATATAGAAGGGGAATTCCTTGCATAGTGGAATTCCTGAAGGAATATGCAAACTGTAGCTACCTTAACTTCATTACTAGAAGAGCTGGTCAAATCAGTGAAAGAATGTTTTATCACTTCTCCGACATGAATTCCCTCAGCACGTTTACCACAATATTCTTCAGAGTGAGAAGTTGTCAGTTGAAGCATAATTCTTAGAAAAATATGACAAAGGCTTGTCACTTAAGATTTGATTTTAATCTTTCTTAGCTCCTTAATGCAAGAAATAAAATGTCAGTGTTTCAAACTTGAGTTACAAGACAGTATCTTTTGGTAGTTTATTAACAAGGCTTTTGCTCAAAGAGAAGCAAAATCTAATTCTGCTATTTTTCTTACACTGAACCCCTCCCCTCCCCCCTTTTTCTTTTATTTTTTTTTTTTAAGATTCCATGAATTCTTCCCGATAAAGTGCTATCACACCTCTGCTCACCACTGCTTTGAAAAATGGCTAGTATTAAAACCATGGATCAGTGAGAAACTGATGTGCTAAGTCAAAAGGATGTGTCTGGTGAATGCTGCTGGAGTGAGTGCTAGGTCGCGCTTTAATTAAATTCCTCATTACTGATCTGAAAAAGAGCATAAAGAGCATGCTAATGAGATTCACATACCTAAATTGGAAGATGCCATACAATCCAAACAACAGAGAGAAGTTTGGAAGGAATGGGAGGAAAATCTCCTGTCCTCAATTTGGAACATTTTTCATTATCTGGCAGTTGTTTTGTGTCTAAATCAAGTGCAGAAAAAAAAAAACCTGAACTCTAGCATTTTTTCATGAGAAACTGCAAGCTGTTCTAATGTAAGATACCTTGGAAAAAGTGGTGGTGACCAGCAAGTTACACAACATTTTTCATGCTGTTATATTCAGAGGCAGATGCAGCCTAGATCACAGTAGATTCACAGAAGGGTTCGTAGCATCATATAACTGAGACCCTGCATGTCCTAACAGACTGCTAGTGTGCAAATATTGACCTCCACCAAATCACAGAACCATTTAGACCATAAAGGACCTCCAGATGTCCACCTAGTCCAACCTCCACTGCCCTCTACTCCCTACTCCACTGAAATTAAAATAAGTCTGCATCATAGAAGCCAAAGGGAAAAGAGTATCAGCAAAGGAACGGTATTGTACTACAGGTCATTTCTGACAATTCAGAGGAGCTCTAAATCTGCACCCATTAGTACCACACACTTGACAGTAACTTTGCATTAAAGAAAAACTGAACTACTGTAAAAATGACCAAGAAAATAGTTAACCTAAGGGTTAGAGTAATTGAGATGTAAGGACAATATATATTTATTTATTAAAAAAAAAAAAAAAAAAAAAAAAAAAAAAAAGCTTAGACTTAGAATGACAATACCAAACTGTTCAAATGGAATACAGATTTTCAACATCCTTATTCACCCTACAGAGGAAGCATGAGATACTTTTAGGAATGAATTGTTTGTCAAAATGATTGAACTCAATCGTGAGAAATGCTATGAAAATTTTAAGAAAGTATTTTCAAGGGTTGGGAAAAAAAATAGAAAAAAATCACATTATTTCCATGCAGCTTATCTAAGTATATTTTTAAAGTTACAGGATCAAGACAAAACCAAACATGAGCATCTTTAACTATCAGACAATAAACAAAGCCTCTATGTTTCTTTATCAGATCATTATGTTATCTATTTATCACTAAAATTGATGGTAAACTTTTAGCTCCACTAGAATTAAAGGTAAAACATGCTACCTCTTTCCTTTTTATAACTTTCTGAAAGTGTTAATTCAGATGAAATACCAAATCGGGCACAAGAAACAATCAAAGGGATAACTGTTTTTTCCAAAGATATTAAGCAAAGATCTTAATTTGGTTTACTTTAGGAATTCCCACTTGAAAAAAAAAAAAAAAAAGAAAAAGAAATACCCTAAAGTGCATGACAGTTTCACCAGTATTTACGATAACATACACCTTTACCCTTAATTTGATTTAAAAAATAAAAATAATTTTATTATATTATATATATAATTCCCATATATATATATATTTATTCAAAAATAAAGTAATTTATGAAGGAATTAAATATGATTTTTTTATTAATTATACTGTTTTAATAGTTTTATGTTTACTTTTTCTGTACACAAATAATGAAAAGAAATTATGAAATTTCTTACCAACTACAGTTTAAGCAATTTCCTTCATGTTACAGGAATGTGATTTGTGCTTAATTTACCTTAAGCGGGAGCTGAATTTCTATAACCTTTGCAATTCTGTTAATGCTTTTTCCTAATCAGAAATCTTAATGAATTTCTCTTTCTACTACTAAATTACATGGATCTGCATCTAATTATGAGAGAACTTATTAAATGAAATAGAGTGTAAATGAACATTCATTTAACCTTAACACTGCTTGGAAACCATAGATGTCATAGATGAATAACAACTGTTCAAAGCTTCAACGTTCTTTGGCTAAAACTGCTAAAGTCACTATTAAAAGAAACACAATGAAATAGTGATAGGATTTGCAAGACTATGGAACTGTGACCAAATTATTATTTGTTCTTCTCTGAGAAGCTATATACCATTGATCATGTAACATACCAAAATTTTACAGATGTAGACAATTAAAAGGTATTGTGTTGCAGAATTTTCAGATCACCCAAGGAAGACCATGTTGTAGGATAACATTAACTTTTTTCAAAATATACCATGAAAATGGAAGCCTGGATGTTAATCAGACATCAATCAACAAGGTTCTCTAATAACAGGGTAATACAGAATATTTAAGAAGTGATTTCACTAAGCTGGTTTAACTTTTAGGGGTATGCCTTAGTATAGATATATTTTCTTTTTATGCTTTTAAAATAAATATTATAACAAAACAGCAAAGTTTCAGCAACCTAAACTATCTCAGAATAAGCCGAATGAAACAATGAAGTGGAGTGCATTTGACTTTTGTACTTCATAAGGTAATGATTTAACTCTGTATCACTTGCTCACTGCAACTTAAAGGTGTTCCTGTCTTTTATTTATTATATATATTGCTGTGGTTTAACCCAGGTGGCAGCTAAGTATCACATGGCCATTCACTCACCCTCCCACCCTCATACCTCTCTGGGATGCGGGAAAGAAATGGGAAAAAGAAGCCTGTGGGTTGAGATAAAGACAGTTTATTAAGACAGGATAATAATAATAATAATAATGATAATGATAATAATAATAATGATGATGATGATGATGATGATAATAATAATAATAATAATAATGTGTACAAAACAAGTGATGCACAATGCAATTGCTCACCACCCACTGACTGATGCCCAACCTATCCCCAAGCAGCTGGCCCCCCTACTCCAGCTAGCCACCCCTCTATATTGCTTAGCATGACATCAGATGGTATGCAATACCCCTTTGGCCAGTTTGGGTCACCTGTCCTGGGTCTGTCCCCTCCCAGCTCCTGCTGCACCCCCAGCCTGCCCAATGGCAGGACAGAGCGAGAAGCTGAAAAGTCCTTGGCTTAGTGTAAGCACTGCTCTGCAACAATCAAAACATCAGCATGTTATGAGCACTGTTCTCATCCTAATCCAAAACATAGCACCCTACCAGCTACTAGGAGGAAAATTAACTCTATCAGAGCTGGAACTGGGACATATATGTATATATGGTTTAGTGGAGGACTTGTTAGTGTTAGATCAGAGGTTGGACTAGGTGATCTTGGAGGTCTTTTCCAACCTAGATGATTCTGTGAGATAGATATATATATATATATATATATGAAAAAAGATGGTCATGGCATTTTACCAAACAAACAAACAAACAAACAAACATATCCAGTTGACTGTAACACCACAGTAACTGTTATGTTACAACATCAACATGTTTACAAAGAAAAACTCACTAAACCACACAAATACTAACACTAACTAAAATTTTCCAGTGTAATAAATCAGTTGTTTTTCTAACTTGGAATTTTGGAAGTTTTCTGTATAAATAACATTCCATAAACACCTAAATTAATATAACCAAACATATCACAACACGTTTCCTTCTGAATACCAGCCTTTTACAATTTGTAGGGTGGGGAAAGTAGGTACTGAGAAGGACTGTGTTTTGCCTGGAAAACAAAACAATCTCCTTAATTTGTAACTTAAGGAAAAATACAGCAACAAAAATGGGTATGTAAATTACCCTCTTTCTCAACCATAAACAATGATTATAAATCACTTATTAGGAACTTGTAATACATAATCACTTTTTAAAAACATAATTTCAGTGTTACTTGAAAACAGTAGTAAATACATTATAGAAGGATTTTTGAGAAGGATAGATTTTTTCTTCCCATAAAACACTTCGGTTGTAATGTTCAGGCAGCTGTCAATTATTGGTGAGAAACATAAGCTAGTTGGGTTACAGAAGCAGTGAAGGTATGTTTCCACAGCAAAAATGCAAGCCTTGACTTGTTGCTAGCTCAGAGGTGTTTACATTCTACCCTCATCTGCATCGCTGACCTTCTGTTTCTCCAGTAAATCCCATCCATCTGTTCTTAAAGCAATATATTATCTATGCATTTTGCTTGATCTGTATAAACCCATTCCCTTACTGCCTTTGAAAATAAAGCTACAGTATCCCCCAAAATGTGGTGCCACAACCCTCACCTCTGTAACAGCCATAGTTTTAAGATGTATACATCATCTTGGATCACAGAATCATCTAGGTTGGAAGAGACCTCCAAGATCACCTAGTCCACCCTCTGACTTAACACTAACAAGTCCTCCACTAAACCATCACTAAGCTCTAACTCTAAACATCTTTTAAAGACCTCCAGGGATGGTGACTCATGATGCACATGGGTAAAATGTATTTTATATAAGTTTTATTTTAGGTCTAGAAATCCAAAGTAAGAAAAATTCTGTATTGCACTACAAATGATCCCAAGAATAACTGTTTATTATGAAACTTAGCAATTCAGATTTACACTACAAGACCTTATCAGCTGCCAATATTTTAAATATTTGCATAAATATTTATTTTGGCACAAATTAATATTTTAAATAGGGATTACATATGCCTTTCAACGGCAGAACAGAGTATTAAACCCTTCACGCATAATCCAATTTTTATTTTTTCAAATTTGGATGATGTATGAGCCTGCCTTTGAAAACAATTACTTTTATGCATCTGCTTGCTTCTCTTGAAACATGAGGTGCAGTTGAATTCAGAAGGACTAAAGAGAGGAATAAAAATTTATGCAATTGGGCTACTGGCTTCTACTTTGCAAATAGCAACAACTATTTTACTGGTGCCACACAGAACAAAGAAGGGCTGAACACTGAGTGTTCCAGCTAAGGCCCCAGGAGGAGTTTTAGGAACTAAAACATGAACCAAAATCCCCTGCATACTCTGAAATCAAAGTATAACATGAGTGACAAAAAGCTCCTCACTGCAACTATCTTCACAGAAATGTAAAATTGTTTATGCATAGATCATTGGTTTAATTCAGTTTTAAAAATGTAATAAAAGATAAGTGAGCATTTTGGCATGCATTTTTTTCAACTTCAATATATATATATTTTTTTTCAACAACAAATGAAAAAATCAGACATAGATAGTATAGGACCTTAACAGGAGAGCAGTTCGTGGGATTGTATGATAACTCCTTACAAGGGCATCTACCCTTACAAGAAAAAAAGAATCCAAACTCAGTACGAAAAAACAGTTCCACCAGGGCAAAGCGTGCTGTCAGTCACAGCACATTAAGAAAAGCTAAGAGCCACTATGGTGCTAAAACACTGTGCTGGCACTTGCACTCTGGCCAACATCAGTGCAGTTCTCCAAAGTGAGCAACAAAGGTATGATGAAGAAATGTCAGCAGCAGTAGGTGAGGGTGGGGTATGAGTGAGTCCTCACGAGAAACTGAGGAGACTGGAGTTCAGAAAGGGAATAGTTTCCTTTAAGAAAGGTTGGGAACCATTGCTGTAGAAGGCAGTTAAAGTGAGAAATGTACATAAGAAACACCTGTCTGAGCCTGCAGCAAGCCTAAAAGCAACTGACTGCCACATTTATTTCTGAAACAGTAGCACAAGGTCTCCAGAATAAAAAAGTTTTGTAGAAAAAGAAGAAACACGAAATAAAAGTTTTTGTAGAGAAGAAAAAAACATGCCTGAGCAGACAAGCAGATATTTATAGGCTGTTGTTAAAGTGATTCTCCCATTAGCCCACACATGCTTCAAGTGTGAAGAAAGGTGAGAAGAAAGAGTGAGACATCTCCCTGTCCACAATTTAACCACAATTTAAACATGTGAGGAAAAACATTAAGATTTATCTTTTTCTAAAAAAAATCCTGTATACTCCTGAAAGACACGGGAACAGAACTAACAGTAACCTCTATCTAGCCCTTCTTGTGAAGATGACATATTATTTAAACAGACAGCCTAAAATAAAAATGTCTAAATCTTTATATTTGTTTCATTAAACTATATGAAACTTACAGCTGATCTCAGTTTCACCCATTCAAAGTGCTGCGTGACTGGAAATTCTGGGCAGCAGCCTTCTCACTCCCAACTCAATTCCGTTCCCAATTTGAACTCTGGAAGCAATTAGGGTAAAACTTCTGGCTACTGACCAGTAAGATGATTTGTCAAGGGTTGTTAATATCCACTATTTTTTTCTGCTAATACCAACAATTTCTAGACAAACATATCGCTCAGAAATGCCTACAGTTTTAGAAGAAGCTATTTTAGCTAACATGTTTTACTTGAATTAATTTCTGCTGTCTCTCCCTCTGCTTGAGGAAAACTATAACTCACAAGATTCGATACATTCAGATCTATTACTGAGCTACTCATTAATACAGATTTGAGTCTTGGTTTAAAGATGAGTACAAAAATAGAGACATGGGGAAAGAAAAAAAACAAACTGACAACTCCAGCCTTAACAATCAAATGGATGCAGCCACTTTTAAATCCTTGCAACACACTTTGTGTTTCTGCTTCTTCCCCTGTCAGATCAGGTGCCAAGAAGCCATTCATTTTGTTCATTACCGCTTCTGTATCACTTCGGATTAGAGTTTGCAGGCTTTGATTAAGCCTATTCTTAATGCTTCTAAATCAAACCTGTGTGTTTGATTTTCACTTTGTTCAGAGGAGCACAGTAGCAGGATTTTATAGGACATCCCTACTACCTCCTACAACAAACCTGACACTAACCTCTCCACAGAAATAATTTGAAAACCAACACAATCATTAAAACACAATCATGTCCATGCATTTTGTTCATTGCAGCTCATAAATAAATGTCAAATAGATACACTAGATGAAAACCAGGATGAAACAGTATCAAAATGTTATTTCCACCTTCTTAATGCATTTAAAAGCATATATGCAATAGTGATCTGCTACTTATCGCATGAGGATTCTTCCTCTCTGCATTAACGAACAGCAAAGAGATGACAAAATTCTTATATGTCACATATGTGAATTAAGCTGTAACTCTACATTTTAACAGATGTCTCTGAGGCTAGACTCTTACACCAGTGTCATCCACCACACAACTTTTTTCTTTTTTTTTTTTTTTTTTTTCTGTTCTCACAGACAGGCGTTCATTGTGCTGCTGCAGCCTACTCATGTCATTCTTACAGCTATGTCTGACCGAGCCCTTCCAACCCACTCTTTAGCAAAAATCAGCTGAAAGGTGCCATTAGCCTCTCTCAACCACAAATATACCTAAACCTGCTAGGCATGAGAAGCTGAGCAGTTTATTTTCCTTTTAGCCACAAATAATCATAACAACCTGAAAGCCATGTTTTGAGGATGAGGTCTATGTATCACAGTATCTTAGCTTTCTGGAAAAGGTCTTCCTTCTTTTTTTTTTTTTTTTGTTTCTTTTTCTTTCAAGTATTACATCTTTTAAATTAAAAATCAGTGTTGTGCAAATAATATCTCCAAAAAGTAAAATAAGGTGTGAAAAGTAGCCTTAAAAAAAGGGGGGAGGGCTCCCTGAGAACAAAGCAATAAAAAGTAATAACAGCAACAAGGTGATTCAATTGCACACTACAGCAACTCACTTGTAATACATTTTATAAAGCTGAGTCAAAGGTTATTGTTGGGTTGTACAGCTTTCCTCAGAAATAACCTTGTTGTTCAGTCTGAAACATGACAGCTGTTTCTGAATGAATGAACACCATTCTAAACTGTGTCCTTGGCTGCATTTATGGGCTTTCTACATATAGAAATATGTATAAGGCACTCTTCTCATCTTCCCTTCCCATCTGATAATCTGTTTGAAAGGTATGATCTTTGGGCTCTCACTGCCCTCCTCACATGCCAAGATCTCTGTGCATTTGGCCAGGCATTATAATACTATAATTATAAATACATTACTTCATCTGGAGTTTTTAGTTGTGTCCCCCCCCCCCCCCCCCCCCCATGTATTCCACATTAATTTTTCTGCCTGAGAATTTGAAATTCACCATCATTACACTATTACACTTATGGCTGTTCCCATCTCAGCCTTGTACTGTCGTTGCTTCTTTAAACCAAACTCTTTCACACACGTGGGTTACAAGGATATCTGTTCTTTCTACATGCACCCTGTGCTGCTCCTTCCTGTTGTCTCCATTTCATTGCTGTATTGGTAAATAATTCAGCCAGTGTCAAGTCTAGAACTGGTAAAATTAGTTATTTTTCCTCTGTCCAGGAAGTAAAATCTTCTGTGTGAACAACTTAATCCCTGTTAAGGAATGAAGGAAAGGGTGATGTCACCTAAGAAGCTAAGTGCTGATATCAATCAATCCTGTGACCTAATTACAGGCCCATTAAAATTGACACAGAATACAGAAAATAGAGATGTGGTCTGTGTATTGCATGTGTTTCCTTCCTGGTTTTCCCCTTTTCCCCTCAAGTTAATTGTGTGCTATCTATAGATGGGTAGAATGTTATCTGAAGAGCTGGCACTGATCTTCTTCAGCATTTGAAAATGGATCCATTAAAAGTAAGCAGAAAAATTCCACTGAGTGTGGGCCAGACCCAGGCACTGTAAATTTAGAGTATTTGGAAGAAATAAAATTCCCTATTTCCATTCAGACAGCCTTGCAGGTTAATTTAAACACTATTCCATTTGAACTTGAATCCTTTGAACTGTCTTTTTAAAATAATCTCATTTCGCTGTGAGAAAAATAACCATTCTCTCTCCTTCTGAAAAGGTATTCTTTCTTCATGAATGTTTTGAATGAGTTACACTGCACTATTTATCTGTTTCATAAATATTGTGTGAAAATAAAAACCAGGAAGAAGCAGGAATAAAAGATCAAAGATAATCCAATACTTGCTTGGAAAAATAATTCATATTGATAGCAAACTAACAGGATTAGCAGAACACAAGTAATAAAATATTGGGTGAAAGCTGGCACTTGTGCATTTGTAAGTCCTCTTTTTCAAGTGAAATATGTTAAGCTGCATCCCCATGTGTTCCAACAGGAAAAAATAAATTGCTCTCTTCCTGGAATTCCACTGGAGAGGTTAAAAAACTGACAACATTGAGTGATACAGACCCAGGGAAAACTGGCAACAAACATCTGAATTGCAGTGTCCTTCTGGATCCGTTAGATTTTGAATATTCATATAAAGAAAATCAAATGCCATGCAAATACAAACAGCAGGTTAGCAGGCCCTGGAGTTAGCCAATTGTGATCGAACTCCAGAGTAAAAGGACCCCTGCTGATTGGATTGCATCGAATGCATGTTTTGCACGCAAGAAGCAAAACCACGTTTCCCTCAGCTGCTGCTCAAAATAGGACGGCTTCTGCAGCTGAACACACACCATGGCCTGCGCCACAACGCTGAGCATCAGAGGCTCCATGCTGGGCCATGGAGCCCTTGCACACAGGGCTCCTCTGTGGGACCTTCCCTCATATCCTAGAGCCACCTTGGCCCCAGTGTGGGGCATCCCTGCTGCCCCTGCCCGAGGAGATGCCTCCCACCCTCTGCATCACAAGGCTGGCAGCTCAGTCACTTCCATCAGTGGAATCTGTCACTGCAGTCTCCTGAAGTAATAAACTCAGTGCTTTTAAAACTTCTGGATCCTCCGACTGCTACATTTCACATGCAACTCTGTCAGTGTACTGCTGCACCCTCAGACTAGGAAACATGAGCCACCAAATTCATACAGAAAAATCTGATGAGCAGTCAGAAGTTTTCCTTATTGCTTATATTCCTTATTTCTTTATTTCCCTCATACAGCTTATGTGGGAAAAAAAAAAAAAAAAACAAAAAAAACAGGAAGATGCATACAAAATACTTATGTTGTGTGCTTTAAAAAACAAAACAAAAAAACACTGGTTGCATAAAAAAAAAAAGAAAGATTTCAACTAAATCAGCTTCTAGTCAAAATGGGGCACAACAATGACTGATGTTTTGATCTTATGTTTAGAAGTTTATCTCAAAATCCTTCTAACATATTTGCATTACGTGCTTGAATATCTACTGTTTTCCAATACGAGTTCTGTATTCTAGTTGTTATGCAGTTAAGATAAAGTTTCCTGATCAACATAATCAGCCTGAAGTGATCCCCAAATCATTTTTGTTCTCTGTCATACAGGTTGATAATTTCTCATCATCTGCTTCTGCCTTTTACATCATTAGCTCTAATGTAGTCAAATCCTTTCATAGCTAAGCAAACGGTTCATCTGTTTACATTTGTTTTTTAAGCCACAAATGTAAATTTTGAGAATAGTTTTTTTCAAGTATTACTTCAATTCTTAGAAATTACTGTAACAGTCATTTTTCTGCTTTATCAATTATTAGTAAATTACTAATTTTATCAATTAATAAATTACTAACTTTATCAATTACTAATAATTGATAAAGCAGAAAAATGTAGCAGTAATTGTCAGTAATATCAATAGTCAAAAATCATCTCACAAACAGGAGCCTAAGCATTCAGAGACTTTCTGAAAACCAGTTTTCAGAGAAAACATAATATGTTCTCTGAAAACCAGTTTTTATGTTCAGAGAACATATTATGTTCTCTGAAACAGACACCCGTTTCTGAGTGTCTGAGACACTCTTGGACAGGGAACCATGATTTAGAGTATTACACATGGAATAAACTTATTAGCTACACAAAAAAAGTTTCAGTCAACAGCCAGTACAGAGCCTTTGTAAGGCAACAGTAACATACCTCAGGTTGATTAAGCATAAGAAATTCTTAACCGCATTTGAAAGTTTCAATTCATTTCAATAAAGTGTATCAAATGATTACAGAAGGCTGTTCTAAGAGCATCAGTATGAACTACTTTAGTTCTTTGCGCTGTTTGCTAAAAAAGGCCTATGCAATCTCCATTAAATGAGAACTTCGAATAACTATGAAAATCTTTTTTTTTTAAAAGTCTAATTTGAAGACTCTGAAGAAGGACATGCATACCCACAGAATAAATAAATAAATAAATAACTACAGAACTACAGTCTCTCTTACCACAATTACTATATAACACAAAGGCTCTTACATGGGAAAGTCATAGTCCTCTCCGAGGACAAAAGGACTATCTTCACCATGGAAATTACCATTATCAAGCAATTCAAATTCACTTGGGTAACCTGACCGTAACACGGTACTTTCAAGGGTCTAGAACATTTAACTGCAGATTAAATAAACCACTTGAAGTCCATTTGAAATCACAAGGTAACCTGGCCACCGCATAACTCTACAAAATGACAGAAACGTTGAACTGAACATGATTGAGTACTCCAGCATATTGAATGAGAAAGGGCAGATGTGTTTTGTTTTTGTTCTCCCTCAGATTATATATCATTTGCCTGGTGCTTTACAATTAATTCTCTGTCCACAACTGAAAATTAAGATTTGTATAAAGGCTTAAAAACTAATAGCCCAAACTGTATGGGGATGTTGAGGAACAAAGCTAGACAGAAATATATCACCTTCAAATATATATAGATCAAACACTTAAATATTGTACTTACTGTCTCACTTCAGCGGAGCAAGTAGAACAGGGTTCTTTTGATTTAAAGTATTTAAATGATTTAATATAAAAATATTGCCTTACCATGCTTCTGAAAGCTACATATATTTAACACTGATACTATGAGCTTCTGTACTTAAACTACAAATCAAACAATCTGTGAGACAAATTGTGGCCTGAGAAACAAGTATATATCTCAATGGGCGTCACAAAAAGACAACACAGATTGTTCACTTATCAAAAAGCATTGTTCTGAAATGTCGCTGGCATATATGTAGAGACTCATCTGAAGTTCAAAACCAATTTAAAACACTTTTTTTCTGATATAAAATTTAGTTGTGCTTCCAAATAAGAGAATATTAGAATATTAGAGAATGTTACACATATGAAAATACATTTGTTGATTTCTCTTTGGTCATTTATTACAGAACTTCAAATACTGCTTCTCTAATGAAATAAGATTTGCATAAAAAGAGGGGTACTTGTGGTTATAAGTGTCTGGAGGAAAAAAAAAAAAGATGTGAATATATTTGTTGTAAATAATACTATACTGAGAGAGCTTAGAAAACTCAGTCTCCAAAGACTACAAACCTGTTATGAAGCACCTAAAAAGCAAAGCAAAAAAAAAAGGAGCCTAGAGATCAACTGCCTCAGACAGGTAGGTAGTTTTTAAAGGAGGCTGAAATAAGGCCATTGAGGGAAGAGGAAACTAAGTTTTTTATTTGTGTGTTTTTTTTGTTTTTTTTTTTAAGCAGAAAAACTATTTTTAGTCAAAACATATGCATCATAGCAGAGGCTTGTATCATTTAGTAGTCCATGAGATGGAAGTTTTGGTTAGTGACGTAGCCATGTGGACCTTCAGTCAAGTGAAAAATTAAAACTGCACAGATCTGACAGAAACGTGGACAAGACACAGTCTATGCTAGAGAAATACACCTTCAGTAAAAAGAAACAACATTCATGTGATATTGAAGGAATCAAAAACAGCTCAATGTTACAGTTGTGGAAAAACACCTCCTTTAAGAGAGAAAGTTGTCCTTTGAAACTAAATGTATTGAAGCAAAGCAAAAACTACAGTTGAAAAGGGTTCCAGAAAAGTTAATCTAGATATAAATATTTCCTGAATGTAATCAAAATAATTCTTTCTGGGCAACAGCATTTTTGGCTGTATGAAGAACGTTATTTCTTCTGTCTTTTTTTCGGTTAAAGCTCCTGAACAAGGTAAGATAAGTAGACCTAAAATGAAATTAGCATCAGGTCCATTTATTTAGTACTCCCCAGGCTTTGGTGGTACGTTTACAAATGTGGAATCCAACTTACTGACTCCTAAGAATTCTTGTAATTGATGAATTAAAACAGACGGTTTTGAACTTGCAGAAAGACAATGATGAATTTTCTTAGTATATCCTCCATTACTCAGTCTACATACTGCTGATTTCGTTGTCTCCCCTATTGAGTTATTTGTAATTTATTTCTATATCACACTTTTCATTGCATCTAGCTGACAGAAGCGCTTCTTGTACCTACTTAGATTACCTCAATCCATATTGCATACAAAATGGAAAGAGCACATAGTTTTTTCCACAACACTCTTATTTGGAGATTTTTCACAGTAACTACGGCACAGGGAAAAAGCTGTTAACTGTGAAATCAGAAAGAATATAGTCAATTGCAATCCAAACAACCTGCAGGTTCTATCTCATTTCCTAGATAGAAAGATAGTGTCTGATAAAAGAAAAATTTGCAACTAAATATTTCTCCATACTTATCCAAAAATAGTGTATTTTGGAGTTTCCTTTCAGATCAAGCTACATCTGGAGATGCAAGAAAATCACTAATGTTCAAATTACTTACCAGTACTCTTATACACAGAAGCAAGATGAACAAGCAATTAAAAGCATTTCTAAAACAAACATACCTCAAAGACATCGGTGTCTTAATTTTTCCAGAGAATTACTACATCCACTGCCTTTTTGTCTTCTGGTCTTGAATTTGTTGTGTAGCCTAGGAAAAATAAATCTCAGCTTATTTTCAAACTGAAAGCATAAGGCTACATCCAAGGAAGAAAAAAGGTAATAGCATTTCTGTTAATTCCTTTGTAATCCTACCTCATTATCTTAAGCAAGTAAATCTCAGAAAAGGATTGCCTTATTAAAAGAGAATTAGAAAACTGAATGTCATCTGTGCAGGGAGACATTCTCTTAAAATCCAATCCACAAGGAAGCTCATAAATAGGGCACTATATAAAAATAAACTTCCTATCAGGCAATCCTTAGCAGATTTTCAACAGATGTGTATACAACTATGATTTCACAAATTCCTAAAATAAAATGTGTCAACATAATTTACCACAAACTTTCAAGAGTCTAAAAAAAGTCTACTCATTTAGATTCTACTGAAAGAACAATATTATAACGATATGTGAAGTGTGTGAAGAGTGGCTATTGAATTGTCATTCCTTCCACCCTGTGTATAATCATGTGTGATTTCCCTAGGAGAATTAAGAAAAAAAAAAAAAAAAGACTAATGTTTTTCTCTAATAAATTACCTAAAAATTCAAGAGGCATAGCCCCAAGGTGCATTAGACATTTTTAGAAGTGCACATGGAGTGTATAAGCAGTGTAGCAGTGCAGGCTGTAAAGAGAATTTAGGGACAACCTGCTATAGTTAACGTTATTATTGTTAGATCATAAGGTTTTCTCCAAAAAAAATGCTTATTACTTGTGAGCATCATTTTTTCAATATATTAGTTGGAAACAGAAAACATGGTTTATCTGACCTCTTAAAAAATTAAAAAGTTCCTTTTATTAAGAAGTGACCTATTTATTAACTTGTCTTAAAGGAAAATAACAGACATGTAGAAACCAATTGCCCTTTTCATTTTTAGTTTCTGTGGTATTGAACTTCTCTGTTTCACTTTACAAAGCAATTCGTAACCTCTGCTAAGGACTTACTATTTTAAATTGCTTTAAACATATGTACCAATGCAATCAAATTATTTTAAAGGATAAAAATAAATGAACCCAATTCTGGAAGATGATTATGTCTTATGGAACCTTTATACAATGTAGAAATAAAAAATGATGTTGGTATTCAAATTAAAGTAATAAAAAGTAGACAAATCTAAAACAGAAAAGAAAAACAACTGAAGATTTAATTGGAGCTTATTTCCATACCCACCAGCCAGAATGTAGCAAGTTAGAAAGAAGTCACCCTCATTTCTAACAATACCCAGTTCTAAAGTCCTCTTTTTTTTTTTTTCACCCTAGAAAAATACAAACAAACACAAACGCACACAATCTCTCACACACTAGTTTGAATACACAAAAGCCCACAAAGTTTAAAAAAAAAAAAAAAAAAAACACAACAAAAAGCATCCAGCATAACATGCAAGAAGTGGCATGATTATATGATCACATATGGCTGAGCTAGGAGGCTGCGTATTTCAAGTTTAGTGAATTAAAGTAACTGCACTGCTACCATTAAGGTCAAAACTTTATTTATAACAACACAGAAAAAAAAAAAAAAGTCAAAGTGGCTTTTACTTAAGGGTTTTGTGTTAGTTTAACTGATGATATAACAGAGTCCCGTACTATTTGTCAGATTGGTTCTTTGCATGGCAATTTTTGAGACTCAAAAGGCCAAAGCAGAAGCTTCTTTTCATCCAATAGCTGTTTCAATCTGGGTGCCATAAAATTTTCATGGTACTTTGAAAATATAACTGAAAAACGAGGAAAACTCTTACTTGAATGACAGGTGTTTTAATCAACATTTAGCTGGAAACTGTCCACAAGAGTTCCTTTCTTTCATATTAATATTTTTCTTTTTGAGATACATTAAGTAGAAGCCATGTCCCATGAAACAACATTAAAGTCATCTGTAGCCTCTCACACAAGTTACTACACCTTTGTATTGATAGATTAAGTGGAGCATTTAATCAGATTTATTGATTTTATGGTGCTTTCAGAGACTTGAGAAGACATCTGATTCTATCAGTCAGACAATTCGGATGTTTTCTTCTCTTACTGTACCTTAAGAATCACAATTTCAGTACCACATGTATCCATATTTGTCAAACATGTAACAACTTACTTCATTTTTATGATATCAGGAATCAGGGGAATAACTGATTTGGTCTAGATACTTCAAGGTCCATACTTCCTACTAGGAAGATTTTGGTCTTGCAAACTGACAGTTTTCTTTCCTCAGTTGTTTTTTCCTGTAGTGCACTATTGCACTACAGGCATATACTCCATTACAGTGGTTGTAAAGAACCACTGATCAGTTTGTACTCTGTTATTCACATAACCTGAATTTTAGTGTTATCTCGAGACCTAGCTTCTTTAAGGAAAATTCCTGCCACAAATCCTGTACCAAAGAAAAAAAAAATATTTATGAAGCGTAGAACTGGGTCAGCAATGTTGTGTTATTAAGTATGGAAACATGAGTTCAAATCTTATCACTAAGGTGGAGATTGAATTCTCAGAAATCATATTTGCAGAGAGTTTCAGGAAAAAAAGAAAAAAAAAAAAAGAAAAAAAAAAAGAAAATGAGAATATCTTCCTTACAAAATTTCCACTCTGTTTTGTTAATGCCAACTGAGGCTCCTAAGGTAAAAAACACTACTACAAACAAAGGTACATTGATTAAACTTATACATTTAGAAAATAAAAAAAAGAGACACGGAATAAAGTCCATCAAACTGGGGGAGCACATTTTACTAATACTTTAATTATCTTGGCATTTTAAGGATTTACTCATGTCACCCACTTCTTCACTAAAGCTCAATTTGTTTAAAAAGACAAGAATGTGGGCTACTAGCACACATTTATGTTTGTCTCAGAGTTAACTGAATGGAAGTTTCTTGCTGTTGTTATAGTAGAGAAAAGAGAAGATAGAGCTCTAAAACAAGGATTTTTCTCTTGGTATTCCAGCCAACAGTGACGATGACTAAAGTTTTCAGCTTACATTTGGTTTACGTATAATCTATTACTTAGTCTCAGTGCAAAATATAATTGAAAAAGTTCATTTTCTGGAGAAAATAAACTAAATAATTCTGCTCCTAAATTCTTGATTTTCAACCACTTGCAAAGAATAAAGAAAAAGCTCCAGCAACAATGTAGAGACTGTTATATAATTGTCTTTAGCATTATTTAATTCTCTAAATAATCAAAAAATGCATCTTAAAAGTAAAAAATCTGGTTTGATTAAAAACAAGACAAGAATAAAAGTGAATGAAAACCCATTTAAACAACTGTTTCAAATAATAATAGAAAAAAAATCAAAACCATATGCTAACCAAGGCAAGGAAAGGCAAAGTTCTTAGGCACACTTACTGAGCCTAAATAAATTTATGGGATCATCTCCCGAACTATATCCTGTCTAAACTCACAAATCTGTGGAAGATTTTAAGCTGAAGAAGTATGAAGAAAACACTATGTAAACATAGCTGTGCAAAGCTGCCAAATTTATGCGCTTTTTCTTACCTGCCATGTTTTTTCTGTGTTTTTATATGAAGTAGATAACAAGCATGAATATTAATCAACTCACAGAAAAATGGATGTGTTTGGGTTCATGTCACAGTGCATAATTAATATTGAAATATTTCAAGAAAAAATGAGATTCATGTTGCTTTAGGCTACCAGAATCATTTTTTCTTCATTTTTCCATTATAAGTTGTTCATTGTTAAGCAGACCTGAACTCGACGTTAAGGAACATGATGCCACTCAAAATCCTTCAATTTCCAAAGCTCCAGAATGTTGTAATTGATTCCTACCCTTTGTTTCTAGAAGAAAGAGTATATTAATATTGCTTGCTGAAGAACTCTGGTTCTTCTAGAATAGCTTAAGCAACATTTCATTTTTACATTTGTGAATGTTTCCAACAAACAAGAAATACTTCCTCACACCCAAATACACTGCAAGGCATCAGGCAACTGATATCTAAACAGGCATGCTGTCAAGATTTAACTTTGCTGGACACTTTTTACCCAATACTTTTAATTAAGGCCATTATAATTCTCTGGGAAGGACATGACATTACAACATTTCTAGGATAAAAACCACCACACTTTAAATTAAGTTCATTAATTTACTTAATGATAGCAAACTAATGACACAGTTAAACTTAGGGACACATTTCTTACAGTGCTAGTTCCAGAGCATGGGTGACTATAAGTTGTAGTATGATCTGATACCTATCATTCCTGAGGAAGAGTCCTGCAAGTTAAATGACCTGTGATTTTTTTTTTTTTTTTAATTACTTTAGATTGATTAATTAAGGACATTTACTACATTGGACAAATCCCACTTGCATATCATTTGATCTTCATAAGGCATAGACCTCTATTTTAAAAAATGCCATTATTCCTGTTTCTACACTGAAAACTGATGCAGTGTTCAAGTTTTGGCCTATACCTATTACCTTGAATGTTGAATAGCCTCTCTTCAGTTTGAGGAAAAACATGAAATAAAAATAAATCAAAACCAAAGAAGTGCTCCTATGTCACCAATACACTATTTGAACCCAGTTCTGAATAAGTATTCCCAAGTTTATTTTAATACTTTTGCTTCTGGAAGCACTAGGAACATTCATAAAGATACTCAGAAAATACTGAAATTAACTACACTGATTAAGCATTAAATACATCAGGTTACAGCCAAAAGGTTGGTGATTACAAGCACCACTATGTCACTGAAGTATACATGTTCTTTAAATCACTGTAAGAGGTTCTTGAAGACCAGGTATACAGAAGTCAAAGAGAAGAGACATCTGCAAATAAAGGGGACCAACAGAGTAAAAAACATTTTGAACAGTAATAAGTTATTAGACAAACAAACAAAAAAATACCGTACAGCCACATATACTCAAAATATCACTTTTTCATAAAGCTGAGTTTAAAAACAGATGATTCTTTTTTTTCCTGGGATGTTCTTTTCTTCTTGAATTAGGTCTGTTATAATCCTTTTGCTGTTGCCAAACAGGTAGCCTTGTTTTCTTCAGATTTCTGATTCTTTTCCTTATACTGGATTAAAATAAGACCTACATTATTAGGAATCAGTGTACCACCAGACTATCTTCCCTGAATAAAGAGTGATGCAGTTACTCAATGACAGAAGAACAAATCCAAGCCTCCATTTTAATTCAATTTTGGCACCAGTTCTGTCTCTAGTACCATTTCTATTTGTGGAGAAAGAAACTGTATTGATTTTTCTCCTGATGCAGTCTTTAAGAGGAGTGTAGATTTAGATTAGATATAAGAAAGAAATTATTTACTCAGAGGGTGGTGAGGGCGGTTGCTCAGAGAAGCTGCAGATGCCCCATCCCTGGAGGTGTCCAAGGCCAGATTAGATGGGGCCATAAGCAACTTGGTCTGACGAGAGGTGTCCCTACCCACGGCAGGGGGTTGGAATCAGATGTCTTTAAAGTTCCTTCCAACCTTCCATGATTCTTCAATTCTTTTCACCGCTCTATACTGACTACACTGAGTTAGAAGTAGCAAGATTTTGCTTAGTCCATACATGCAAAAGTACATGAGATCCATATCTAAGTCCATGAGTCTCCAAATCACTGAGAATGTAAATATTCTTTTTTCGCCATACACAGCAAGACAAGGAGGACAAAAAAAAAAAAAATTCTTAATAGTGATAAAACAGGATAATGGTCATGTTTATTCTTAGAAAAGTAGGCAAAGCGTGAGAGAAGCCTTAGAAATCTTTACTGAAGTGCTTAATAGTTTTAATTCACTGCTGAGATCTCATTTGTAAACGATAAAATGCTAGGTTATCACTAGTTTTACAGATATCTGAACTTTTTGCATTATTTAAATTGTTCATGATTTCAAGAACAGAGTGAAGTATGCTAAGTCCTATTCTCATTTAAATGCTTTACTTAAAAAAAATTCCACAACTGCTTACATCCACATTACCAAAACAATTTTTTTAATGGTCTATACAAGCATCTATCTGGAGTGAAGACTGGAAACATACCTTGAGCACAGACGATCGGCTTCAGGTATCTATAACAACTACAGACTTTACTAGAACAGTCACAATGTCATTTGCACTAGTAGTTACTCATGTATATACATTGGCACACAACATTTAGAGATCACATTAGAATTCCACTGGGAAAAGTGACCCTTCACTTACTAAAGCATTACATCTAATTTATGAGGAAGCCATAATAAATTAGGTAGCTAAATCTCTGGCTGAAAGAGATCATAGCTATGTGTTACCAATTAACCTTTCAATGCACAAAACCCCAAATGACTTCTAGTGATTTTGTTTTTAATTCATTGTCAATGGAATTCATTCATATTATACAACTCAGTAAGTGATCTCACTTCACACACACACACACACACAAAAGAGTTTGTCATATAAAGAGATGGAGAAAATATATTTAATATTTTAAGTAGAATTATATTCCTATTATTTACTTTCAATTAACAAGTCTAAAGTGGGAGTTCCAGATTAAAAAAAAAAAATGGAGGAAGAAGGAGGTGATAATCAAAATTATTAGTCAAAGTTCTGAATAAATGTGAAGTATATCAGAATGCTTCATGTCAATTTACATGTTGTATATGTTATAGATATATACACAGACACATCTACTATATACATGTATTACATAATGCATTTAGTAATTCAAAAGAAGAATATACATTATATACTATCAGAATGTCCTACGTCTTCTGATAACTAATTTTTCAAATTCAACATAGCTTGCTTTAAACAAACATGCATTTCCTGGCACAAAAATACTTTGTTGTTAAAATTCCAGGCAAGTCTAACAGTGCTTACTCTCAATTCAGAGTCTCAGATCTGTGGCTGCAGTGCCATTTTAATTTATATTACCAGGACAAAACCAAACATCTAGCACCATGAGAAAACTAGACTTACTAAAGAGCAAATACTCAAGAAAGAGGAATACAGAATCACAGAATTGTATTAAACAGAAACAGGATAAAACAGAAACCAAAAGCATTATAAGTTTTCTTTAGAGAATGATAGTGAAAGCAAAAAATGGTATGAGCTTATTTTCCTGTAAAACAATCAGAAGTGATTGTTGAGAGCTCCCTTTGGATATATAGAAGTAAAGGCTTCACTTTCCTTCAGCCTGCTTGAAGTCTGATCTTCACATAAAAGAGACATCCCAAGATAAAGGAAACGTAATATTTATAAGCCACCACTTAGAAGAATACTTCCAGGCTCACAGAAGTTTTCACAGCACATTCTAAATGGCACACCAGTATACAATCGTTTCTTCATAGACTATAATTGGGTCTCAGGCTGTTCAGGGAGGTTACAGAACAATTTTCTGCTTCCCCAAAATTGACTCTGTTGAAAGTAATCTGTGACTTCAGGATGAGGAAAGGATTTGAAACAACCAAAGGATTTGTGTTTATGGTGCTGACTGTAGCAATCTGTGTTGCTGAAGGAGAGCAAAGATGCCAGCTAGTCTGGGCTAGGAGCAAGAAGGAAAAGATGATGATATAATAATGCTTGCATTAGGAGAAACATTAGAGAAATGCTTAGTTTTCATTAGACAGTTGAGTTTCAGCTGCAACTATAGTATTTGAATTAAAAAAAAAAGAAAAAAGTAAAAAAAAAAAAACAACTGAAAATACTACTTCATTAGTTGAAGTACAATTTTGATGTTAGAGAACAAGTGATTTAGCAAATTCTTATCACTGTACAGCTTAGGCAGATGTTGCTTCAGTTTTATTACCTATCAGGTGTGAACACATTTTACTTGCTTGCCTTTTATAGCTTTGTGAATATCCTGAACTGGTTCATGACTTGGTCAGATAATTGCTGGGGCCTGCATAAAAGCAGCAGCAGAAACGCAGTTCCTGGTAAAGGAAAATCTTAACCTGCTTTCAGCAACCTCTCAGAATGCCTGAACTGACATGTTAAATGTCACTATAAGATTACCATAAAGACTGTGTCTCCAGGATAGCTTGCTCATAAGTGCTGTTTTAATAATACATTCCTCTACACTTTTTTGAGACAGTACTAGAATCTATATTTAATACGGACACACAAGGTCTTATTTCCTCCTTATGTAGTTAAAGTGCTACATATGTTTGAACTTAATATAGGCCTCCTGGCATTTTTGCCTAACCTCATCCTGGACACTGGGACAGACAGACAGCAATAAGCTATAAAAATGCTCAAGTAACTTCTCAGAAATGGAAGCAGGCAGAATATTCTACACTGGTAGTACTGTTGTCATTTTATTTTAAACTCATTGGAAAATCAGCACAGCTGCTTAACAGATTAGGGGAAATGTAAGAAAGGTATGAAATGCTGTAGAAGTGTTGTCTCTTCAAAGGCCTTTCTTAGGACACTTTTGTGAGTCACTAATTTCTAAGGTAGCATTAGGAAAAAGATCTGAGGAATCACATGGTTCTCCTGAAATTTAACGTGGTAATCTGAAAAAAAATAATAATAAAATAAAATCAGGAAATCTGCAGTAACACCCTTCCATCCACACAGCTGAAAGCTTTCAGACAACACGCAGAGGAAGACAACTTTTGCTCTTATTAGTAATTCACCTTTGTTTAAATGCCCAACTTATTGCTTTTCAGACTGCGGGTAGTTAGTTCAATTCCCAATAAAGCAAGGCTTTATGTACATTCAAGAAGTACTTAAACTAAAGCAGCTGATTTAATGCTGCTGCCTGGATCATTAGTGTGCTAGCAGGGGACTCCCAAATCATTAGTTTAAGAACTGCTAGTCAGTTGTTGCTGAAAGAATTTTTGGAAGTGCTGCACCAGCATTCAAAGAACTTCAAAACATCAAGAACTTGTTCTGTACCTTGACAGTTACTTATATTTCTCAATTATTGTGACATTTTACACTCATTTTGAAGTGCAAGAACTGCACAACTTGATGAAGAAGTAAAACATCAAGCTTTCAGTATTCATTAAGTACTTTAATTGCAACACTTGCAGTTACCTAGATTGTTCTGTTATGGGCCGATTATGTGAAAGCTCCTGAGGGATACACAATATTGCAGTAAAGTAATGAATTAGCACCTCAATCAGACTACTAAATCCATTTTGTGAAGGACAAAAAGCACCTACAAGAAGGGCACAAAGCACAGCTAGTGACTGCCTTCTAAAAACAGTGTTTTTCCCATTTTAAGATTTTCTTTCTTGTTACCCATGTGAACACAAGTAATCCACACAAGCTGTTGTTCGTGTGAACACATCCATGCGGATTCTGTACCATGAACTCCCACACGTACATAGACAGCACTGCAGTAATCCTGAATGAAACTCTTGTGCTCTCAGCATGAGAGAAAAAAAAAAAAACAAAAACAAAAAACTAATTTAGGCAGGTAACATGGTTTTAGCAGCCAGTTTTACTAAAAATATTATGTAAAATGAGAAAGATATTCAGGAAAAAGCATGGAACAAAAGTCATCACCACCACCACCACCTCCTACAATACACAGTGCCACTCCCCCAGTTCCAGACCCTGGACTCTCATTTAGGACCCTACTTGCTGATTCTCAGCAGGCTTCTGGGGAAGAGTTTCTCTTTCTCTTGATTTTCTATACTTTGGCAGTAGACTTGGTATGTCATCAACTTGGACCTAGGTAATAAATATTCCTGCATGTGAACAAGCCTTACATCTTTTGCCCAAAAACAAAACAAAAAAAAGCCACTAACTTAGTTTTGGATGTTTCAATTGAACATGCTAGTGGTATGTAGGATCACTTTATTCTTTTCCGCAAAAATAAATAAATAAATAAACAAAGGCAGTGACAACAGTTTTTTTGCCTGAAAAAAAAAAAAAAGTCTAATTTTCTCTGTTGGGATGTATAATATAGAACAGACTTAAACATCATTTCACTTCTTGTCACAACTTATTAAAATTTATAGAAAAGCTGTACATGTAGTCTTCATGGAGGTATTCACAAAAATTAACTATATTTTAAACAATCACTTTTTGAAAATAGGTATTTAAGTTGATATTTAAGTTAAGTAACTTACACATTCTGCTACTAGATCCAAATTGATCTGCCACTGCTGATATCTAAAATTCTCCATAAAAAATTTTGTGCTCACTGGAAGTTGGTCTTAAATTTCCCGAAAAAAAAGCACACAGCTTCCACTCACAGTAATTCCAAATAATTCTGCAAGGGTAATGACTGCAGAGAAATAACATTTGGTTTTCCCTTTCAATTAGCACTGTGAGTTGTCATAAGATGCTGCTGCTTATGATAGCTCCTGTCTTTCTCCTCTTGTGGTCCTGGTATAACACTAGCCAATAAGAACAGAAATTAGGCAAAGTATTGAACACAACTTTCTTACTTGAGTACCTCTTCATTTCTATTGAAGCATAGAGAAATAATAGGCTAAGTTGTTGCTACTGTTTTACTCCATTTTTAATAACTAAGTGAGAAATTAATGGTGAAGAATACAGCAATATGAAGTAATTTTCATCTGAGGGAAGATGAGATGCTTTTTCTGTTAAAAACTGAAACGACAGTGAACAACATATGAAACACAGCCAAACTAGAACTCTCTCCACCTAAGAATCTGAAATGGAACTAAAAGTAAAGTTTCCAGTGTTTTATATACGTAAATATATATATATATATATACACACACACACGTATATAAAGTCTCACTAAAGTATTTTGCAGCTGTTAAAAAGAAGATGAAAATAGATTTGTTAAAGTTTCACTAATGATTTAGATATCTTAGACTACATTATGGTATGTCCTGTCTGGGGATTCACACTGTCCTTCACATACTCAGCACAACAAAGATGGAAGCAGCTGATTTATCTGAATATTTCCATTGGCACTGAAGCAACGCAAAAGTTCTATACAGATCTGAAAGACAAGTAACTTAAACTGCAAAATTGTCAGATTCTTCTAATAACTTGTTTCCTTGTCATTGTAACACCTACATTTTGCACTGTTTATCTTAGTAAAACACTTTTTAAATATAATCATTTTAAGTACCTCAAATTGCTCATAACATTATTAGCATTAGCACATTCAAAGGATTTTGAGAACAGAACCTGAGAAGGGTTACGTTTACACAGACACTTTCAGTCTCCATAAAGCATCTTAACAGACAGTTGGGGGGGATTTATCTGCCCATCATTTCAACTTTGAAAATGTCTTCATCAGCTAGTCATCTAGACTCTTTACAGTCAGTTGAGGGAAACATTTTCTCAGTGTAGTTCATCTTATCCTGATCTAGATATCTGTAACACAGCAGACATATTGCCTATTTCTTTCCAACAGCCATAAACCTATGACCAGCCTTGCCATCAAAAATAACTCTTGGGTAAGTATTCTGTCACGCAAGATCCTGAAGGCCTTTTAATGTTTGAGTTCTAGATTTTGATATGGAGCTCTGCCTCCAGGAGCTTTAGAACAACATTACAGCTGCAGACCTGGTACAACAGATTAGAAGTTTCCAGAGCTGAGTAGCTAAGAGGCATTCTCTTGCACATGCTTTATTCCAGCTGAAGTCAGTCGTGTTGTCTACATGTGGTTTGGCTTCCTTTCTCCACCAATATCACACACCCTGCCTCTAAATATCACAAATTCCTAGAGGTTTTCACAAGTGCTGCTTTCCCCCCCGCATCCCATCTGTGTCTCTCTAGCATTGTGCTCTATTTTTTCTGTTATTTGGAGTAAACTTAGAATAAGATGTATTCTGAATGGTTTTAAGAGCCTTATATGCATATTTAGAAGGTCTTTCAGAAGAAATAGTTTAACAGTCAGCTATTTTTAGATAGCCATACAAACCTGGCCTGACCTGCAAACCTTGCTACAGAATTGGCAAACCAGTTCTATATGTCTGATTTCTTCAAAAATTACTTGATGTGCCTGATGAAAACACAGTACGCTTTGATACCTGTACATTACCAGTCATCACTAAAAACACAGTATGAACAAGTCATTCCTCAAACAGGGAAAAAAGTTATTCTTTCTTCAGATTCGTGTTTGTTCCTGTTTTTATGACAATGACATCAGCTCCCTAACACCCCTGCTAAACAAAAGATCACACATGCTGCGCCTGCAGCTATTTGTGCACTGCAAGGATAGTTAGAGCAAACAGAGTGACTTGCTGATTAGCTGCTGCAAACAGCAGGTGGGATGCTCAAGTTCTGTCCTGTCTGTCCTCCCCTCAAGGGAACACTAATGCAGCAATCCCATTCAAGCTGTTAACCATGTTGTCACACAACGTACAAACACAATGCCCCTTTAGACTTCCTTACTTATACCTTTGGTAGAAAATTGTAAACCAATTGAGAAGGAGGGACTGGCAGATATGGCCAGGCAGCTTCATTAAACCATATACAAAAAGCAGAACAGGCCAAGAACAACCTAAGCATGAAATAAAAGTACAAATTCTTTTTTTTTTTTTTAAACATACCTTTACATAAAATAAGTTCTCAGATTAAATTGTAAGACAATACATACTGATGGACTATAATAGCTATGCAGATTCTGTTCCACTTCTCCACGACTGTCTTGATTGACTATACTCAGCACAGCACTGTGCGTGAGAACTAGCTACAAATTTGTTGTTAGCACTATGCTTGCCATATGTGTAGAACTTTTTGCTTAAAGAAGCAATATGAGGTGTCAATACCATTTTAGCACACTTGAAAACAGAATGCAAATTTAAGGACTGACTGCATTCGTATGACCATATGGTCATAACTGGGGAATAGCTTCTCTTTCCCTTGATCTTCTATACTTTGGCATTAGACTTGATGTCATCAACTTGGACCTAGGTAATAAATATTCCTGCATGTGAACATGCCTTACATCTTTTGCCCAAAAACAAAACAAAAAAAAAAGCCACTACCTTAGTTTTGGATGTTTCAATTGAATATGCTAGTGGTATGTAGGATCACTACTCTTTTCCGCAAAAATAAATAAATAAATGAAGGCAGTGACAACAGTTTATTTTTTGCCTACAGAGGGGCTATATGTTTTTTTTTTTTCCAGAACATTAGCTTGAAAATGCAAGCTTTATCCCCTCAGATTTTCATATAATGTACTAGTGTTACTAATGTATTATTTTTATGAAATTGCACAAGCATAATGTTATAAATGAAGTCTCATGTTAATCTGAATTTTGTAATATTTATGAAACAAATATTTCTAAAAGGTATAAAAGGCAAGTAAACAGCACTGGGAGTGCGGGGAGTCTACGCTCCACCAACACGCACACACGAACATCAAACATTCTAAATATACAGAACATTGCTTTACATACTAAACCCGAGTATGCCTATACATACATACAATCAGGAAAGGTAACAAACAATCCTTTAAGTTCCATGACTTAACAGTCTCCATTTTCCATTCCTTTTCAACAATATGTCTTGCTTTAAGTTGTCAAGCAACTCGGCCTTCGAGTCTTATGTATCCTGTTCTTTCCAGATCGAAGAAAAGCACATCCATCTCCTTTTCAAGGCCAATAGGCCTGGGTCAAAAGGCACGTTCAGGTCAACAGGGGGCGTAACAGCAAAAGCCTTCGATGGCTGTAGCAGCAGAGGGGCCCATGGCGTAGCAGTCGGATCAGTAAAGGAGCCCGCAGCTCCATCACTATCTGGCAAGCCACACGTTTGTGATTGTGGCTCCACATGGCTCTTTAAGGCCTCAGAGATTGCTCGCCAGGTGCCGAGCAATCCCACTGCAACTTTGTCGTTTGTAGTTGCAGAGTCCCACACCTTGACCTCAGTTTGGTCCCATATTTCAGAATCATAAACTGTCCAATTGTTAATAAGGAGAGAATAAGCTGTAAGGTTACCAGGACAGTCTTTGTTCCTCACAACGTATGATTCCCCATAATGAACAGCTGCTGACCAGCGAGAGGCAGTTGTGTGCACAGGTCCGCTTCTCTCAGCTCCAGCTTCTCTCCAGCTCCAGCGCGCCTGTTTCCAGCGACTTTCTGTACGAGCTTCTCTGAGCGGTTTGCTGAGTTTGGCCGAACCTATCTTCATGAGGCGATCAATGTGCCTGTTCCTGTCCTGGTCTCCATTCTGCCAGCCTGTTCCTTTTCATTCCTTCTTTCTGCTTCTTTATTGATGACATAACTTCATCACATTGTGTTGCCTTCCTTTTTTTTTTTTTTTTTTTTCTTTCCTCTTTATCTTGAGGACAGGCTCCCCTCTTATACCCTTCTCTCCACAGCAGTTCCTTTCAAAACAACTTTTCATTGGTCAAACAACAACAGCAAACACCCAGAAACTTCCATGCCTTAACGGCTGGAGAACAAGAAACTGGAGACTGCATGGAGTCCCCTGAATCACCCTTCTTTGGTCCCTCTAAACTCTTTTATATTCCTGATGGCCTCGTTGTTAAGAGTCTAATGTTATCTCAGTCACGGGGTTTTCCAACCCCCATGGCCACATTCCCAAATCTCCCCTTTCTTTATTAATATCAACCATTTTCTCGACACGAATTACCACTCCATATATAACAATAACATGAGAAACCAATACAATATCAAATATAATGGAAAGAACAATTTCAACTGAGAATCTTTTTTTTTCTAAAAAAAAGTCTATTTTTCTAATTTAGAACTCATCATGATTATTCCTGTCGTTTCTTAAGTCATCAGTTTAAACTTGTTTTTCTCCATCTCCAACTTTAGCTGAATTTAATTCCTTTGTAAACATCTGCAGAAAAATTAAATCTCTTAAATAATGGAAGATGAATGTTGTGGAATGGCTCTCTCATTTTATACTCCAATGCACTTAGTAAGAAACATATTCATTAGAAACTGAAAAGGAAAGAGTGAATTGTTCTTTCACTTGACTATTTTCAAAGTAATAGTCTTTATTTAAACCAACATCATGCGCACAGTCTTAAGAAACTGCAGTTATACTTGGTCTACAATCTTCAAGGAAGAAAATATCACCTTTTATTGATTTTCTTCTCCAGCAGTGTAGAGAACAATGGATCAAATGTAAAATTGGAGCTGCAAGCTTAAGTTTCTTATTAGAAACAAACAAATAAAATAGTACTGTAATACTATTGCATTAGTACTACTATATTTTTACTTATTAACAACTGCATTATTGATACTATTGCATTACCCTATTATTGCAATACTACAATAGTTAAAATCTGAGAGACCATTAACATGAGAATCTCACTTCAAATAACCAGTGAAACTAAAGAGTTGACCGAGCAAAAGCTATGACTGAATTAAAAAAGAAGCATAGTAAGAAAATCCTTAATGAATGAAAATCATGTGGGAATGGAACATGTATAAATCCCCCCAAAATTAAATATGTTTTCAAGACTTGCTAGAAAGTTTCCTCAAAAAAAAAAAAATCAATTAAGAAAATAAATTTAAACTTTTGAAATTAACGCAAATGTTTCCAAAAGTAGCTTTCAAATTCACTTGTAGAATGTGTGCGAAGAACATCTCAATGAACTGTCATTTTAAAAGTGGCACAAAGTTATCAATATACACATCTATTTCCCCAAAGATGTAATGTTATGAGTAAGAAGCAATGAACACTGCACTTTGTAACCACCAAACAGCCCACTTATTTCAGAAACTGGTGATATTTACTAGATGTCATTTCTCTAAGGCAGAAGTCCTACACTGGGGAAAAATGAAGGCATCTCTGCATTTTCCTGTTCCTGCTATCTTCTGAAAAAATAAAAAATAAAAATCTGCTCTCTAAGCACTTCACAACTTCTTGTCATTACAGCAAATGTGAAACACTAGCTTATTTTCTTCTTCAAGTTCACAGCTCTTCTAAACGATACTGAAAGCTGTTTCCTCTCTCTGGGCTGATTAGTCAATCCACTGAAAACAAACAGGACAGCCTAGGTACCATTCCAATGTCATCATAAATAAGTACAGCTTGTCAAAAAGATCTTGATCTGCTTGATTACTTCGGTTAAGCAAGCTTTCTCTTCCTGTTCTAAACACACCAATGTCAACTTGCTTAATGTCCATATTATAGCATCCCTCACAATACTTCACTGCTACACAGTACTTCACAATCTTTAGCTGCTTCTCAGTTAGTCAATAGCAATGAACTCCCTTCTTTTTTGAAAGGGATATCTCCTATGCAGTTATCTTACAAGCTTAAAAATAAGCATTAAAAGAGCACTGAAATCTGTGCTAAAGTTTGAAGGTTTAGGGCAGTTCATAATAAATGCACAACAGGTAAGTTAGATAGAAGGTAGACCTTCTATCTAACTTATCTAAGAGTGTTTAGACAACACTCTTCACTCAAGAAGTATCTAGCAAGCAATCTTATTTTAATATGATATCATTAAGCATGGAAAAGCAAACTTGCTAATGAGAAACACATGGATAATTTCCTGGGGAGAAATGAAGAAGAAAGTAAAATGAGAAGCACCACTGAATGACTGAAGTTTAAAAATGAAACAAACCAAAACCAAACAAAAAATTTTAAAGAGAAAACATAACCCCAGTTATATCTTGAAACCAATGCAGAAAATTAGAAGAGCTTTTTCCCCCAGAGATAGATTATGAGAAGGATAATGAACCTAATTACACCACCTTATCATTTTACCAACTATTCCATTTTCTAAGATAGTTGTGCATATTCAAGGATAGCTCTAAATTTCAAATCTGTGGTGCAGGTAAGTAGAAGTATACAAGGTGTGAAGACTATACCCTCAATTAAGCTACAAATGATACACAGCTGGCAAATTAACAGCTGCAGCTGAAGTGGTACAGAACATGATTTTTCTTTGCCTTCCAGATGAATCATACTTGTAATCAAACCAGCTGCAGCAATTGTTGAGCTTTGTCAGCAGAGTCTTTATTTTGTAGTATACATGACTATAAACCCAAGCTTATAGTGTTTTCATCAAGGAGTGTGTGTTCATATATGCTTGGCTGACATTAACACGAGTAAAATACAAGTACTAATTAACTAATTGAATAAAGTCACTGCCACATAAAATTCAGAAGAGTGTTAAACCCAGTAGTTCTACATTCTGAGGTCTCACGAAGGAAGCATTAATGTCTACAGTATACAAAGGACTGAAATTCAAATAACAACGTGACCTTTAAAAAAAAAAAAAAAAAAGATATGCAACATCTTCTCAAGAATGAGTATAACTTACTGATTAAATGTATGGCTGAGTCAGAGCAGAACTGATGGATTGCCTTCCCTGAATCATTATGTAAAGGGAAAAATAAAGGAAAAAAAAATAGTCTTCTAGGCAAGAAACTTTTTAGAAACATCCTCTGCTAGAAAACATCACTTAAAAAAATAATCAAATAAACTCGTAACTTTTTAATGGAGTACCATTGCTTCTCATGGGCAGCAGCAGACTGCACCCACATAGCAGACTTCCTTCCCCCTACAACTCTAATGTGGAGCATTACTCAAATAATAGTAAAAATTATCATTATGTTTAGTGCTGCTGCTTTGCACAGTTTGAATCACTGGAATTTTGTAACCACTGAAGAACACTTCTTGAGAAATAGTTGATAATTAACACTTTATCATTTTATTCATGCTTTTGAGACAAAAGGAAAAAAAATGCTAAAGCCTACATTTGGAAAATATGTCTACTTTTCATTTCCAGTTACAATCAGGCTTCATTGGTAGATCCCAGCTCTTTACCTGCTTAAATAGAAACAGAAGTGGTTTCCGCATTGAGATGAACATTACTGTGCCAAAGCCCATTAGATACAATACAAGAACACAAGACTCATATATGTAAAAACTCTTCATACAGCCTCACATAACAAATACTGGCTATATTCTATATCTATTGAACAATGAAGTTAGCTTCTAATTTTAGTTTTGAATAATTTATTTATCCTTTTAGAAGAAAAAAAACCTATATATATATATATATATAGTTTACTGAAATTCTTAGACATTAAGATTGATTTAAAATGCAGCTTCAAAACAATATCTAGAACTGGTACCACCACTTATTAAAATAGCCATTGCAGTTTTCCGTTTGCAGCTTTATTTAGTGTGTTTTCCACACACCTAAGTTTTTTATTCTTCTAATAAAAAATATCAAGGTTGAAAGAAATAACATGTCCTTAAAACTGTTACTTGGTCCCAATTTTTAACCTCTTTAATGTAATTTTTTTTCCAGTTATTAAAACTAGTTACTTTAACAAATGCTTCATTCACAAAACTGTCTTTTTGCACATTAGCATTTTTTACATACATCCAAAGATACCAACAATCTACATCTGCAGAAGAGGTTAATCTAAAGACCAGCATATTTTTACCTGTTCATCATAGATGCCAACAACTGCTTATAATACACATCCAAAACCACACACAGCAAGCTGAGAGCTAATGTAGAATTCTCCCAGAATGTTTGAGGCCACCACAGGGCAACCTCAAACCAGAAACATCCCTGTGTAGGACAAGGGGGAGGGGTGTTGCAACAGCTGCTGCTGTAACCCATCAGAAGGGGTTTCATTAACAGATTCACAGAATCACAGAATCTCTAGGTTGGAAGAGACCTCAAGATCATCAAGTCCAACCTCTAACCTAACACTAACAGTACCCACTAAACCATATCCCTAAGTTCTACATCTAAACGTCTTTTGAAGACTTCCAGGGATGGTGACTCCACCACCTCCCTGGGCAGCCCGTTCCAGTGCCTCACAACCCTTTCAGTAAAGAAATTCTTCCTAACATCTAACCTAAAACTCCCCTGGCACAACTTTAGCCCATTCCCCCTCGTCCTGTCACCAGGGACGTGGGAGAACAGGCCAACCCCCACCTCGCTACAGCCTCCTTTAATGTACTTATACAGAGCAATAAGGTCACCCCTGAGCCTCCTCTTCTCTAGGCTGAACAAGCCCAGCTCCTTCAGCCGCTCCTCATAGGACTTGTTCTCCAGGCCCCTCACCAGCTTCGTCGCCCTTCTCTGGACCCGCTCAAGCACCTCGATGTCCTTCTTGTAGCGAGGGGCCCAAAACTGAACACAGTACTCGAGGTGCGGCCTCACCAGAGTCGAGTACAGGGGGACGATCACCTCCCTAGCCCTGCTGGTCACAGTGTTTCTGATACAAGCCAGGATGCCATTGGCCTTCTTGGCCACCTGAGCACACTGCTGGCTCATATTCAGCCGACTGTCCACCATCACTCCCAGGTCCTTCTCTGCCTGGCAGCTCTCCAACCATTCCTCTCCCAGCCTGTAGCTCTGCTTGGGGTTAATTCACATGAGGGCTAAACTACCACTAAAATCAATCTGAATTTAGACATAAAAAAAAAACAACACACTTCTCAACCTAAACTAAATCCTTGATAAATGTATGAATAAAAATCTTTCTTACGCATTCAGATATTTTAAGGTGACATGACTATGAAAGAAATTTTCTTTCTATTGACAAGATGAATGTGACTTGCTTTCTTCCACTTTTGAAGTAATTCCCCCTTAACAGCTTACCACAGCTGAAGCTGTTTTTCTAAGCATTAGAAACAGAAAATTTCAATCTTTGTTAAAGGTAAGTAACCTGTGAACCAGAACAGGATTACCATTCCTATCATTTGATTAGGAGAAATTCCAAATAATTTCTTTATATATAACTTCTAAACTTCATTGCTTCTAGCTTCATCACATGTAGACTTTTTGAACATCTCCTAAATGATCTTCTCCCTTTCTTGGTAGCAATTTCTCATCAAAAAGATATTTTCTTATTCCAGCAGCTTTATTTTCTGAAAGAAGTGATAATGTAATTCTTTCAAATCAACAGTGTTGTGCAACTACAGTAACTAGTGTTAAATATTTCCTCTGCCTACATTTTATCTGCTTAATACAAAGAACAACCAAGTATTAACAAGTAAGAAATAGTGTATTTAAATGTTTCTGACTGTGTTCATAAAACAGAATCACAGGGATTTCAAAAGTTCTTGATTTATTTTGCAAAGGAAATGCCACTACTGACAGAGAAGGAAAGCTCCATATTTTAGTTAGAGACACAAGATACCTAACAGAGACAGGGTCAAGACTTCAAAGATTGTTATTGATCAAACGTGTAAAATATCCATTGTCTTGTAACACTCTCCTTAGCCACTTATAACCTTTTACTATCTACATACAGTCAGCTGGAAAAGCCGGGAAATTTCTGAGCAAGCAGCAAAACTAAAGAAAATAACTAAAAGCTTTCCACTTCTTCCCATATGCAGACAACAGGAATTTCAAATATTGTCGAAGACAGCACTAAGTAATTGTGTGTATAAAGTAGCGTAGTGTAGTGACTATGGAAAATAAAGAATATGTTGAACATTTTGTTGAAATGACTAATCTTGCCTAAAGCCAATATAAGTTACTTTGATACACTACAAACTCTCTCTTGTGATCTACCATTAATCTTTTAAGATCCACTTTTATATCTCTGTTGGTACTGATGGCATCAAGCCATTGTATACTAGTAGAGACTTCATTTAGCAATCACATTATTTATTCTGATACATAATCTGAAATTCTACAGAAATGGGAGGGCTACACAAAAGCTGAGAGACAAACTCATTATGGAGAAATCAGATACCCCAATGAAGGTCATTCTTCACTTTGTTATTCTGATATAAAATGGCCAGAAAACTAGTAAACTTCTGAAGTGTTTTGAGACACATTTGGGACAGAAATACGAATGTGTCATTTGTTCTGTATACACAAGAACTACAGGTTACTGTAACTGGCTGTGTCCTCAGAGCACTCTTCCTTCTGCTGTGTTCACTATCAGTTTTCATCTTATTCACAGCTTTCATTAGAGATTCTATATTAAAGAAAGGAGGAAGTATCCCAGCAAAGAAGTAAAAAAATCAATAACATCATACAGAACATTGGTGATCTCTCATCTAGAATATTTTGTACAGCTTTGGTCATTCTGCTCAATAAAGCTGCTTTTCAACTAAAGTAAGAGCAGAGAAAAGCTAGTAATATATTAATGGAATTACAGGGACTCTTTCATGCAAGAAAACTAAAGGAGTTGAACAAAATAATTACCAAGAAGAAAATGATTGCTCTCTAGAAATCCATTAGATGACACAGATTGGGGATGGAAAAGAATTATGCAAAGTAAAAGACAAGAAAGACAGTTAAATGTAGTTTTCCCTCTCTTAGCCCCAGTAGTTAAGAGACAAATCAGTGTATGATAAAGAACAGTCCAGAAAATCTACAGGCCATGAACCTCACTTTGGTGGAGAAAAAGTGGCTCAGAGGGAAACCTTATTGTGCTGTATATGTACCTTAATGGTAGGTATAGAGCACAGTAGGTATATACTCACCTATATAGTGATATACCTATCTATATAGAAGGGTATATACTAACCTATAGTGAGGTGGGGATGAGTTTCTTCTCCCAAGCACTAATTGACATGATGAAGAAATGGCCTTAAATTAAGCAGGGGTGCTTTAAGAAAAACTTATTCACTGAAACGGTTGTGAGGCATTGGGACAGGCTACACATGGAAGTGGTTTAGAGGCCTTCCAAAAACATGTAGATTTGGTGCTTAGTGACCTGATTTAGTGGTGGACTTGGCAATGCTAGGTTAAAAGTTGGACCACATGATCTTAGAGGTCTTTTCCAACCTAAATGATTCTAAAATGATTACAATTGATAGCATTGTAACTGAATTAGACTAAAATTAAACTAAAAATTACATTTTTGGCTTTGCATATAAGTTATCTGCTTTCTGCTATAGCTCAACAAGATTTTGACTGAAACCAATTGATGGGAATTCAAGCAAGACAATTTGTAACGTGGATGCAACAAATTAGTAATGATTTTACACTTATCATTTTCACTTCGCACTCCATTGTCTTCTTTCAGAGATAATAAGAATAATTAAACTATGTAATAACATGACAATACTGAAATGCTTTATCTGTATCTGATAATTTGTCCTTTTGTCTTATGTTACTTGCCTATATCAATGTTCTTCTAATGAAGACCCTTTTCTTCTGGTAAACTGAGGACATATTTGATTTGTGGTTTCTTGAAATAAGCAAATTAATTTAAATACTTTTAATTTTTGATCATTACTAACTGTCTTATTATACAGTCCCTCTTTTACATATTCCAAAGCTTTTCCAACTGCTTAGGGAACAAATATGTGCTTAAACTGGGAGGCTGGGATTTGGTTTGAAAACTGGCAGGAACTCATGACTTACACATGGGAGGAATACTGCTCAGCTGAATGGCAGTATCTTGAAAACTGGTAGAGGCATCCAAACATTGTTGAGTTCAGAAATTATCAGACATGCAGCAAGGAACCTCTGCCTGACAGAAGCAAGAAATTGCCAGTGAGGTGACTGGAACACTGTTGAGGACAGCTGTGGTCAACTGGACAGCTGTGGTCAGCTGGAGTTGCTGCACGTCCAAAGGGTCAGGCAACTTTCAGAAAAGCCAGATTGGGGTCCAGGAGTTTCCCTTCCCTCTTCACCATTAGAATCTGAAACACCATTTTAACAAAGCTACATTTTTCACTGGGGAAGAATCCTATCTCCTCACACTAATTACAAACAAAACAACAAAAACAAAACAAACACACACACAAAAAATAATAATAATAAAAAAAAGCCTTGGTAATATCTAACAGCCACAAAAAAAACAAACAAAAAAAAAAAAAACAAACAAAAAAAAAAAAAAAAAAACATACCGCTCAAATGAAAAAATGAAATTACGAAAACACTCATGAAGATTCTTCCAGTCTTCCAGGCATATTTCAGTGTCAAGGGAAAAGCGTTCATAAAATTTCACAGCCTGAAGAAATGATTAATGTTTAGAAATCATTTCACTTTACTAAGACACAAATTGTGAATTCTGTGCTACATAATGAAGAGTTTCCATGTGAGAACTGGGCTGTTCAAATTATAGGACCATACAGCTCTGAGATCTCAGAAGCAAGAGCCAAAGGATGTGTCATTTCACTAGCCAATCCTTCAACAATGACAATTGTTGGCCTTAGTGATGATACAGAACATCCAGCCTTACTCTCCCATCACCATGGAGAGAATCACAGAAACCCAGATGTTTAACAGGTGTTCATCTACATTCCTCTGAAACTGCATTTACAGTTAAACAGCAAAAATATGTAAGCCATGTAAAGTCATCGTGCTAAGGCTTTACATTTGCAAGGCCTTATTACAATTTATCTTCTTCAAATAGAGTGAAGCACCATTGAAACAGGTGCATAATAAAGTAGGTGTGATCTGTTATTTATAGCACACCAACACTGCAGTCCCTTGAAATCATAAGATAGAAACTTTCTTTAAAGCAGAAAATCAGATGTTAATTATAGAATGAAATTACTGGTGAACGAAGAATTAAATAAAAGCGGGGGAGGGATGATGGGAGTGAAAAACAACTAACACTTTGCTTATACATTCAACTTAATTAAACTCCATTATTCCATAATCCAAGCACCTTCTAAATTGCTGACTTATAATCAATTTTTTTTTTTTTCTTTTAGATTGGCCTGTAATAGAAACTTCAATAAAATTGCATCTAAAGGAAATTTAAGTTGTAAACATGCCTGCAACTTAAGTATCACTGCCTCTGAGAAGTTAAGGCTCTTTCAGTTATGTTGAACTGGGCAGCTAATTTTATTATATGTACACGTAGGCTGGAGATCTAAAAGCAGTTTGGCCTGCAACTTTGTTTTCCATTGTCCAAATATAAATATATTTTTCCCGTTAGATGGCATTTGATTTCTTTCCTTCATGGAAGTGTTTCTTTCTTCCTCGGCTATTCCTTTCATAGCTT
This sequence comes from Anas platyrhynchos, assembly GCF_047663525.1. Classification (NCBI taxonomy): domain Eukaryota; kingdom Metazoa; phylum Chordata; class Aves; order Anseriformes; family Anatidae; genus Anas; species Anas platyrhynchos. The sequence goes on along the minus strand of NC_092588.1, from coordinate 86,450,173 downwards.
TAAAAATTTGGGTTCTAAAGTTTACTTTTCTCCTCTGCCTTTTTAGCTTGTGTTGGCAATGTGCACACCTAAATTAAGCATGCCCCAAAACAGACAAATTATCTTTTAATTTCTACTTTTCAAGTATGTATTACAGAAAAAGGAGATTATATTATTGACTGGACCAGATGACAGTCTATCTTGCCTTCTTAATATGTTAATATTTATTACAATTAAAAAGGAAGACATTCTCAGTAATTCTTTGGATTTTACACATTGCAACAAGAACAGGTCATCATTTGCCATTATTTTCACAAACAACCATAGCTTTTAGAACATAAAACACAAACTTTTAATTTAGAGAAGTTATCTTCAGTATAAATCAGAAAACAAAACAAATCAAAACACTTTGTGATTGTTTTTAACTGTGGTATGCCACAAGTTTAGTTTAGTTTTAGTTCCATATTCAGAACTCTCAAGAATATGGAGGTAATTAGAAAGGAAAGCTTGCAGGTTTGCAAGTTCATCTTTAATCTACCTTATCCTACCTGAAATGTCATAAGTAATAGGATGTTTTTATGACTAACAATATTCTCATTATTCTTCATTTATGGTTCCACTGAAATAGTCATCTTCATTTTTTTTCTTTAATGGAAACAATACTGCTTATCACATTTTCTCTGCTCCAGTGAATAGCCTTTTGATGTAAGTTAGTTCAGATGAAGGTTCTTCTTTTTAGTGGCTTGACTTTAGGATAATTTACTTTTATAATTATTACTTTTATTGAAGAATATTCAACCAGCACCTCTTTCATGCTGAAGTGTAACTGCAGGAGTAAAAAAGTAATATATAAAAAGCACATGAAAGGGGAAAAAAAACCAAACTTAACTGATGAAAATAGTGTCTGCTGAATGGGCATTCTGGCCATTCAGTGGTACATGTAAGATGTTTCAATAAAATGGAAGGTGAAGTACAGCTCAGTTGTGCTGCTGTGTTTGCAATAAGCTACTATTTCCTACATGCAGACTCATGTTCAACAAGATTTCTGATTTATATACAATATCTCTCCTCTGAGCAATACAATCAGGAATTATTCCAATGCTTTTCTGCTTTTGTTGCAATCTTTCAACTAGAATCACAATCTAACTGTAATAAAAATTATGAAGATAACATTCCAGGAACATAAGGGTTTCAAGACCCAGAGAAAGGTGGATTAATTTAGGCACAAGCCAGAAGTCCCAAACATATTTGATTGCTCTTCCCTTCGATGACTAAACAAATTTTTATGCTTTCATTGTGTGTGTCTTGGCACTTTACAAAAAGCTCTCAGAACTCACATATTTTTATTTGTCTGTTGTGATTTAGTGCTCAAGAATGATGTTTGGGAGAAAACCCATGCATTTTAATAGAAAAGTAGGTAGCAAAGTTAAGTTTTTGTATGCTTTGCTTAAAATTCACGGGAGAGTATTGTTACACACACATACACTCATGTTGACCTCTTATGAAAATGTTTACTTATGCAGAGTCCACATAGCCACATAGCACAGGCTAAACTGCTCTTCTGTTGGTAACACTGGCAGCAGGAATTTCAGTAAGTAGGGTACTCTGCTACCCAGTGAAAATCACTATAAAATAAAATTAACCACATATTCAGTAGAGAGAATTTAATCTCAGATACATGAGCCAGATATGTACGGATGGGTATACATGCTCTGGATTTATTTACTCCCTATGACAGTGAGTATAGAGCATACAAGAGAAAAACACAACTATTCACACCTGAGGAAATGCTATGATACAGATTTCTACTTACGAGTTAATGGAAAAAAGAAAAAAAAAAAAAGAAGTAATCTTGCTTTTTCTTTTAAATAAAAACATGGAATGAAAGAAAACATCCATTTGCTTTTATCTGGGTTACTCGCTTCTCTCTCTGTCAATGCTCACTTTAAGACGCAAGACCCTTCCAGCAGATTTATTTTCATTCAGTAACACCTTTCCAAATATGTTGCGTGGGAGTTCTGCAAAACTATACAGATATTTCTTCCTTGTTTTATCTTATTGAATGTTCATTCCTTCGAAATATTTATCTCAAAGCAAAAAGGGAAGTGTATACAAATTTGATAAGGTACTCATACAACACACATTTACATCAAGAACTAAAAACTGCATTTTATGAGAAGCTGGAGTCCTAACTACTACATCTGTTATAAATATATCATTTTACCTCTTAAAATATTTATCAACTTCATAAAATTGTTTATTTATGCCTCTGTTCTATTAATGATACTAAAATTAGATCACCTAAATAGCTGTGCAATATGCTAAACCATACACATCGAACCCTGGAATCTATAAAATGGGTTTGACAATCTCACAGGAGCAGGTTGGTTTCATACTGGTTTTATCCCAGTTTTATGAAGCATCAATTGAAGTAACTGAAACAATGAAGCCACTCTAGGAAACAAAAAATAATCCTGATACCACTAATATAATTTTCAGTGCCACAAGATGTTTTGGCAGCTGAAAGTAGGCATGGGTTCAAACTCATCAAGGCAAAGCTGGCAGTGACTATTAACATGACAGTCCTTTTATTTTATTTTATTTATTTTATTTTATTTTATTTTATTTTATTTTATTTTATTTTATTTTATTTTATTTTTATTTTCTTAAAAACCCAAAAATATGTGGAGTTCAGAAGTTAGGAGGATGTATGAGGAATAACCCCCTTTTCGTACTCTTTTCTATAACCATTACCTACTTAGCACTGCTAGAGTTACATTCATTACCTATACATAACATTTCTTTGAGAGTGGTTGGCCTGTTTTACGCTGTAATCCTTCCTCTGTGTTTATGTCCTCTTACTTTCTTATAGATGTTATTCTGCAGAACCTTTCTTCTATGTGCCCAATTCATAGGGATAAAACCTGGCATTGCAATAATACATTTTAATTTGAGTTTCGAAGGGTATTTCCACACCAAAGGAACAGAGGCAGCTCTGCTACATTTTAACCCCACAAATGGGAGTCCAGTGTAGGGACACTTAAGTGTATATAAAACCCAGGTTAATATAAGTCATATTTGCACAACTATAGTTCCCATTACACAAGATAGATATGCTGAAACTATAGTTTAACCTTAAACAGACCTTAGATGCATATTTGTATATGCATTCACAGGTCTACATGTAAATAAATCATATTTTTAAATGAAGAAAAAAAAACCAACAACAGCTTTTGACGGCTTAAATCAAAAACGTCTTTTTCCTCAGTGCAAAGTTAAAACTAATTACAAAAATTCATTTTATCTAAGATTAAACCAATACTTATTATTTAAGAATATCTTCTCTGATTTTCAATATCCAGTTTTTCAATTGTTTTCAGGGACTTCCTTCTCTGTCCTAACCCCTTTTCTGAAGTAAAAGGGGGAGAGGTCATACACTGATGAATACAAGAAAAAAAAAATCTTTAGCTGGACAAAAATAATCCCATATTTGCAAGTGAAAAGCTGTGCTGTCTGAAAGAAAGAAAGAAAGAAAGAAAGAAAGAACGAAAGGAAGAAAGAAAGAAAGAAAGAAAAACAAAAAACTCCTTTTCTCTTAGGCAAAAAACTGACTGGCAACTAGTTTCAGAACAGCCATCCTCCTTCAGACCTATGAAACTCTGTGGACATAACTGCCAACACTCAAATCATATATTCCCACCCTCTGTGATAGAATAAATGACCTTATTAATCAAAGTAACTAATTATACCAATCAAATTTAAGTTCAGTCTCACAGGTAATTCAATTTTACTGCTTTGGTTTCGTAGCAGTTAAACATAGGCAGTGGTTTGAATGGAATTTTTCCATGGGAAGATAAACAGAAAATAAATTCACCCATTAAGCTGAAATTCCTTGTGAGAAGTTTTGCTTCTCAGTCATGATCTTCCCCTTATTTTACAGTTTTAAGACTAATAACATGACAGGTAAATCTTTTTTAACTTCTGAAGGATAGACAGTATGATTTCAGGAGACCACTTCCACCTTTTCATTCTTGTCATTAATCAGTCATCAACCATGCTTAAACAAATGAAAGGGGAGACACTTGCACTTTTGTATAGATTATTCAGAACAACAGAGCCTTATGAAGGACAGACCACTTATTTTCCAAGCTGCCAACATCTCATCCTACAGGAAAGAGGGAAACCAGCTGCATCCTGCATCCTACTCTACCAGAGATGTTGCAAAGAGGGACATGTTCACAAAGAATCAGCCTGTGACTCAGTCAAGGGATGTACTTTTTTTTTTTTTTTTTCCTGAGAAACATCATTTAATGCTTCTCAAGAACACTGAGAAGTTAGTCACAATCCAGATCTATAAAACCAGGATTACTAGTCCATAAAAACTGTTAACCTCAGATACCCTGTCATAGGTAGGCATTCTCATTATTAAAGTCAGCCAGTTACCAGAAGAAAATCCACAGATTTTGGAAGAAACACAGAACAGCTAATATTGCTGCTGGAATAATCTATATACTTTAGAATAGACATTCAGTGATGCTGTTAAAATGTCCCATTTTAGACAGGAAGTACCAACATTATTTGCATTTGCCAGACTAAATTGTCAGATCTGTCATCTATTAAAATCAAATTAGATTTGACAATCAGGATTTCAACTGCAAACTGATCTTTTGTACTTAATGTTACTAAGAGCCTGAGACACAAAGAACTATGTACTAGCACCATGAACATATTGTTTGCTCAGATGAATCATTTTCACATTGGTGTTTAATTGATGTAACTTTTGCTTCAGCTACACTGCAATTACCATGTCATGTTCCTGATAGAATAGATAGAATAGAATAGATAGAAGAAAAATAAAAATGTCTAAATTACTGTCTTTTTTTTTTTTTTTAAGGACAAAAGTTTAATTAACAGTTATAAAAACTCTCAGCCCAATAATGTGAAAAGCTATGTACACACATAGAGGTCTCAAATTTCAATATGGAAATACTAAAGCTTGATTACTGATGCCAAAAAATATGCAACATGCACAGAATACTGCTGCAAGCCCACAAGTAGAGATGAAAACCATTGTGTTGTGATGGTAGTGACAATGACAGAACTGGCAAACCCAACCATTTGCTGTGGTTTAGCCCCAGAAGGCAGCTCAGCACCACAAAGTCACTTGCTTACTCCTCTCCAATGAGATGAGGTGGAGAATCAGAAAATAACGGTGAGGAAACTCATGGGTTGAGATAAAGACAGGTTACAAAGTAAAGTAAAAGCTTTGTGAGAGAGCAATGCAAAATAAGGAATTATTTTGCTACTTCCCATTGGAAAGCAGATGTTCAGCCACAAGGCGAGGGACATCCCTCGAGCCAGCCTGGGCCAGCTGTCCTGGCTGTGTCTCCTCCCAACTTCTGGGGCACCCCAGCCTCCTCCTGTCAGGGCAGCATGAGGAGTTGAAAAGGCCTTGGCTCTGTGTGAGCTCTGCTCTGCAACAACTAAAACATTTGTGTTATCATACCTATTTTCATCAAAAATTCAAAACAGAGCACCATACGAGCTTCTGTGAAGAAAATTAACTGTGTCCCAGATAAAACCAGTCCACCATCTTCCTGAAGAAAGATTGTCATCTAAGATGAATTTTATTTCAGCAACACTTAAGGTGCAAGAGAATGGAAGCAGAAATCTATAAAGGGTAAAAGTTGATTACACCTCTTTGGTAATCAACACCAACTCTCTGTCAGTGGTGTGTTAACTTACAAATTTTACAGAACATCTACAAACAGTTTTGTTTCCTCACGAACACCACAATGTGCAGCCTAAATCATATAAGAAACGTAAGATGTACCTCTACAAGCATCTTTAGCAAATTACTTTCAAATACCCCACCTGCAATCACAGAAACATTTACTCTACAAATCATCTCAGGGGATTGGTTGGTCACTGACACAAAGAACTAAAACACTATGGTTCAAACTGAAAGAGACCCAGAATTTTATCATTAATGAAGGCAATACAATCAAACTAAATTAATCAGTTGTAACTAAGACGGAGTTTTTTTGCTAGATAAAGGTCATCCACAAGACTTGGAAGTCTGTATGGAATTCAAACCCCATCAAAGTGTCATTTTTTTATGGGTCTGTTGGCACATCCATATGCATCATCCCTATCTGCTCTAACCCGTGAACCATTCCAAAAGTTGTTAGAAGTAGCAGGCTCTTACTTTCAGCACTGTGGGGATACATAAACATTAACTCTGAATATCACCTAGGATATTTTAGCTCTGAGGCTGTGAGGAGTATACTTTAACTGAGTCTCTCTTAACGCAGGCTGAAAGCTTTCATGCAGAGCTCCAACCTGATTCCTCCATTCTAATCCATCAAAGCCATCTTCAACTTTTTCTGTATGAACTCACGGGATCTCATTGGGACAATTCAGCTGGCTGGAAGGGTGTTCAGTTGTGCATACAGTACTTTGTTAATGATCAAGGTTAGGACTTCAAATAAGGCACTGTTTGTGTTTTGTTGTTGTTGTTGTTTGTTTGTTTTTTATTTGTTTTTGGGGGGAGGTGGAAATAGCAATGGCAAAAACCTACCAATCAAAAAAAAAAAACCAAAACTGCTCCTCCATGAATTTTACTTGTTGGGGGAAAAAAAAAAGAAGGTAAAACAGAACAGAATATTCACTTGAAAGAATGAACTCTTCAGTGCCACTGTTTCAGTGATTCCTGAAGAACATAAATCCTTATACAAGACATGGATAAAAATATTTATGTTAAAGAAGTTCATTTTTTTTCTCTTCTACCATACTTCTCTCTCTCCTTCTCCCCTCCCTTTTAGTTACTTGGGAAAGTTAAGAAAACATAGATGTTAGAAAAAAGCCAGCAAGTCAAATCCAATAAAATATATACTTCTCTTGACTATGGATACTCTACAGATTTATCATCAGCTTTCAGAGAATATAGAACTTTTTAATCTAAACCTAAATACACTATGGAAAGTAAGAGTATCTTCAATCTCAGATATACACAGATTTTTCAGAAATTCAGGGCTTTGTGTTGCTTTGGAAGGCTACCAATGCATGCTTGAGGGCCTGAATATGTACTGATCTGTGTAAATACTGACCCAAGAGAACATCAACATTTTAAAATAGGATGGAATTAATTTCATGAAGCAGTAAGTTCCACAGTACTTCCATTGTCTGACGTATTTAACCTTTATCCTGCATGCTACTACAGCATACTATCGCTCTGTGTGGTCATTTTAGGTGGCCTTCATTGCCTTCAATTTCTATTACTATTTATATCAGCAGCTACCTTCTTACAGGTATACATTTTTGAGCGACACTGTCACCACAGACAGCCCATCCCCTGATACCCTTCAGAGAAACTTATGGCTCAGTCCCCAGCATCATAACGATCTGTCCTCTTTTCCTGCAGCAGGAGCCCATGCTTTAATGGCAGCTGCTCTGGAGCAAATTACACATGAATCTCAATTGCCTTGCAACAGCCTTTCCTTATTACAGCCCTCCATGCTACTAACCTGTGCAACTCAGTGCAGAGAGCATTTTTGTGTGCCCTGCTAGTTTCACTTATTGACAACGGTAAGTTTAACTGGTCAAGGATCCCTCCTCAGTCTCAACTCTGATGACACATTGGTGGTCTGAAAATGTAAGAAAAGAACACTTTAAAGTTACTTTGAATTAATTAATTAATTAATTTAAAAAAATAAAAAAATAAAACAAGTAACAGTTTAGGTGAGGCAGGGTAACAGACCATGATGGTATAAGATGATTGATTAGCTGGGAGACAATTTAGTAAGCCCAGTGTGACTAAAAATTTGAGAAAGCTAAAGTTAAAATAATTTAAAAAGTGTTTTAAATTAAGTAGCTTTAAAGCAACAACTGATGTATTTTTAATTTATCAGAAAGACCGGGTTTTTGCAGCAATAGCAAGATGAAACACCCTACAGGAACTGGAAAGCCAAAATACTAAATTGGTTTTCCTCAGTGATGTCAGAAGCTGATTTTCAACTCTTCATTTTGCTGATAAAAAGAGGTTAGAAATGTCTATTGTTTTCCATCCACAGCCTAGGAAACAAGGCAATTTGAGACTCTGAACTCAGTGATTTTTCTTCCTATCACAAATGATCTATAAGTTTCATTACTCTATGATCTTTGATTCCTCAGGCAGAAGTCGTGTCATATAAAATAAGCCTCCTAGAAACTGAAACAAAACCAGACATGCACAGAATTCCAAACAAACAAACAAACCTTAGTACAAAGCCTTGTTTCAGTTTATCTTAGCTGTGTTCTGCCTGTAGAGCTACTACCCATTGTCAATTTGCCAGCAGGTGATGTATTCACTTGGTTCATTGTTAAGAGCAAGTACTTTTCCTATACAAACAAAAACTCACAATGAAGAACCAAGCAATCCAAACAACTGCATCTACCAACTTAAGTCGATTTCTCTCCACTGCTTTCCATGCTGAAAGCTCATTTTCATGTTCCTCATTTGTTCCTTAGACATTTTTCATCCCTGTAGGACAGGCATGACAACATAAAAGGAACTTCAAAATTTTTCCACAAAGAAAAATTGCAAAATAATAATTCTGGATTATAGCCCTTCCCAGAGATCTGATGAAGAAGAGATCCCATTGCTCCTTTTAACAGATATGCTCAACTTGAAAGCATTTGCTGTCTTCATTACTGAAGTGTCATCATGAAAAAAAATGGAAATAGTTAACAACTCCAGCTGTTTATTACCTTTTAATTCACTATGGCCATGCTGACAAGTTGCTGTGATGGTTAGTGAAGTAGCTAATTTGATATTCTTTATAATTGTGGCTCTCTGGGGATTAATAAAAGAATTCAGTCACTATAAATGTGTTCATGGTTAAGTACAAAAACAGCAGCAGAGGTAAGCAGTGGTTGCTTCTAAGCTGGTTTTGATTTCACAGCCTTTGTCAGGTATCCTAACAAAGTCAATAGTTGCTTTCAAAGATGGGTACAAGAAAGTAATAATATTGAGGAAAGCTTTCTAAGTATTTGTATGATAATTTTAGACATATTTCCATTACACAACAAAATAGCTATGCAGAATTAGCAGTTTTGCTAGAACAGGAAGACAGTTTGAAGTAGGCCCACTGCAGTTAACTTTGTTTTATTTTGTTTATTAAAGTACAATTTGTTGTGATATAAAACAATCTGTGACACAACAGGAACTGACTAGTATGTCTTGAGACTAAGACTCTTGCTGTCTGGTTACTGAAGTGACTTCAAAACCCAAGAATTATGTTTCAGTGGAGAAAAAGAAATAAAAAACAAAGAAAAAAATATTTGAGATTCTGACCTTTTGATATGAGTACAAAAATGAAACAACTTCAGAAACTAACAATATGGTTTGAGATAGTAATTACTCCTGTAAAAGCCTCTGATTTCAAATAGCTGTCTGCCTGTTTTGGTAAGCCAATTTGAACTAGCATTTCCCTACCTATATTAATTATCTTAATCAATAGAATACATGTATTATGCTACATCTTTTCCCTCAGTCTTCCTTAGGAGAATTATTAGAAATGCTATAAAAAAAGTAAGAAGCCAGAAAAAACAGTTAGATGGAAAGGACACACAATACAAGAACAAGAATATGAACAATGAAATTGATGAAATGCTGAAAAGACCAGGTTTGAATCATTCTTTGTGACTCAGAGTAGCAATCTTGAAACTCTGCCTTCCAGATTCCTGTCTTGATTACTGACTTGCTGTGTGTGTGCACACTTTCCATCTGCAACCTAAAAAAACTTTCCAACAAAACAAAATTTTTCATCTGTCTTTTCATATTTCTGAAAACCTTTTTTTTTCTTTCTTTCTTTCTTTCTTTCTTTCTTTTTTTTTTTTTTTGTCTCCCTTTGCCACCTGTTTTTCCATCAAAAACAGGGGAAAAGGGAGATGAAAAAACGTTAGGCATAACCTAAAATACCAAAAGGCATTATTGTTTAAGACAATCAGTATTTGACTGAATTTAATATGTTTCCTATTATAAATGCTTATGGATGTATTCTATCAGAAACAACAAAAACAAACAAACAAACACATGAAACAGCACATGCAATTTGAAACATTAAGTAAGCTGTTCTGTTACTTCAGTGCTTTGTCATATGAGTCAGTGTGCCTATGTTATTTCCAGTATGTTTTCAAGACAGAAAAGTACTTTTTCTGTCTAAAGTACTAATACACCTTGATGCACCCCTTCATACAGCACTGCCTGCAATAATGAAGGTGGCAGAGAAATTCAGGCCTAGTCCCACAGCCCTGGGGGCACGTGCCCAGGTCCAGACCTCCACGCCAGCCCCATAGCCAATCAGCCCCTGTCCCAGCAAGGCCTCAGGAGGCCCTGGTCCCATCTCCTGCAGTCCTGGCTCACAGACTGCATTTCCCAGAAAGAGCTTGGACCTGCTCTGAGGGCAGCTCTGCCTCCAGCCCTGTCTCCAACCTTTCATCCTGCTGCTCCCCCCCAATGGATCCTGGTCCTCTCCTGGCTGGGACCCTGGACAGGTCCTGTCACCACCCCCAGCCTGGCCCTTTGGTGATGGCCCCCAGCACCCAGCTCCTTCTTCCCTGTGCAGCAGCGCACCTCTTGCTGCTCTCTAGCACTTAGTTCTCCTTAATACATTATATTTCATTAAACCTGACGTAAACAATGGACATCACTAAAAAAGTAAGACTTTTTGGTCATCAAAAGTTGTTGATGGGCTTATTACTGGTTTCTATTAACTCTCTCAGAGTGGTACGTGTTTAGGATCGATAGGATAAAGATTAAGACTATATTACATTTCCTTCAGTTGGTATATAGAAAATAAAAAAGAACATGGAAACAGGTGAAGAAATTAGAACTTAGTCCCTGAATTAAGATTGACCCTGAATTCCTGAATTCTACACAGGACATTGATATCAAGTCTAGATTTAACTCTCTATTTTAGCTGAAGCTGAAATCAAATGAATTTATGCTTCAGTAATTTATGCTTATTTCAAGGTGGTATTCTCGTGGTCTTCCTCTCAATCAGTTGAGAAGTTTTCTTTTTAAACCTATTATTATTACATTTCCAGGAGGCTGTAAAAATGCCAATAATCAGTCAGAACAATATACGGTTATTACTCCAATTCCAACACTGTAATTAAAAAAAAAATATATGGTTCTTGCTGTCTATCAGAAGCTTCACGTTCACTTTACCCAGGCTTGACATGTTCACTGTGAATATACTGTTTCCTTTGTTTTTAGACAATAAGAACGACCAGCAAAATCTATTCATAACTGTATTTAAATGCTATCATCACAAAATGCTTTTAAATGCTTGCTTCCATTTTTCACTTTATAATTATTTGAGGATCAGAATAAAATCCTTAGAAAGTATAATGAAATAAATTCTCCTGGTGTTACTTTTATTGAAGAAAAGTATAGATTAATAGATATTTTACTTTCTTGTTGTTCTGTTTAATAAAATGTACTTACACAAAGGAGATTCTGAAAAAAATGCTTCATTGCTATTATGTGAAGCACACGCATTATTCAGCTAACATCTGGGAAAATTAATTTAAAAAATAGAACACTCTCTGAGATGCATCATAAAACAATAAAGGTAGCATTTCCAAAGGACAGATTCTCATGTTACATGGACATTTTTCTCATGAAAATTGATTATACACTCACACAAGGTTTGCTCACACAAATTCAATTGTTCTTGCAGAGAATTCAAAAATATGCCTGCTTCAAAACTTTACTCAGAGAAATGCAACAATACTTCATGTTTTCTCTCAAACTACAAAGCAGAGGCTCAGTGGATTTCCTGAACACAAAGCTAAACAAGCAAGACACTTCAGCATCCAACCATCCCCTTACACAAAAGAAATGAAGGTACAGCTAGAAGCAGGGGGCCTCCCTGTTTATTAACCAATGATCATAGATACAAACACCTTTCCCATGAGCAAACTACATGCATTCTAAATGAAGGATGAAGCAGAAACATGCTCAACTGCAGAGAAGCAAGGCAGTGCTGGTGAAGGAGAGAAACGGATAGAGAAGTTCATTAAGAGACAATACAAAGCTGGCCTATCTAGTACTTTGGAGAAGAAAAATCTTATGGCAGTGGGAACTGTGCTGTTGCTTGAACTGTGCCACCGAGAGACAGTCAGGTACATGTTAAATGCCAAGAATAAACCCTGAGATGTTAGCTGTCTTCCATCTTTTAATATAATTTGTCTACCACTCTTCTACTTAGTGAAGGGGAAGGACTAGACAAAAACACAAAACCATACAGAAAGCAATATCAAACACAGTCAATGGTAAAAGTGGAAAAATTGAGACTTTATTACCTTTCAACTCAAATATTAATAGGTATTGAAACATAACATTTCCATCCAAAAGCTGATGGTCTCTATTAAACTCTCCATTCCACAACTCTACAGGAAATTTAAGAGAATTCTGTTTCCTGGTATAAAGGATCCAAACCTTTTGGATCCATTTCTGACAGATGGTCCCTACATTTTATGCATGTGCATTGCTGTACACTCTCTTCTGACCCATGGCCCAGCATACTGGATAGTGCTGGATGGTCTGACTGCAGCCTACAAACCCAGTGCTCATATCAAGGTGCAGGCCAGTGACCACAGTGCTGTGCTACAGCTACCAGCAGGTTGATGAGGTGAGTTGCAGACTGAGTAGCCCCATGAAAAGAGTATTTCTCAACTATACACTTGTGATATGACTTCTTACATGTCTTATGAGGTTCTGCAAATCAACATATGAACACACAGTGACCCAGAGCTCTTACTACCCCATGGGTCAGATGCTCATCTGGCATGTGGCTATTGGGGCAGAAGAAGGTATATGGTCTGTGCTTACTGCATATGCTCTGGTTTCTTTTTTTTTTTTTTTTTTTTTCAAAGCAGTAAGAACTTAAACTCCAAACTAAATTCTGGATGCCAGGACCAAAAAGAGAGAGAGATGCCTCACAAATTGGACTGTGCAAAATTTTATCCATCACACTATTCATGTCCTTTTCAGTTCCACTTTGATATAATCAGACTTTCAGACGCTCAAAACCTGATGGTAATAACCAGCATTCAACTGAGCAGTACTCAGTACAACTCTGCATCTGTAAGTAAGGAGGTACAGTTCAGAAATGGTATTAAATGTATGAAAAGCTTAAAATAGACAGTATCTGTAGTCTGGATTTGGTGGCTATAGGTACACTGAAGATTACCATACAAAGGCAGATATCCAAGCATACTGTCTTTCAACTGCTGTTGCTGAAGCCCTCTCTTCCACACTTCACAATCTACACTCTTATTTGCATGTTAGGAAAAGGCACTACTCTAACAAAATGCAATGGTTGATGTTTGTTCTTCTTTACAGCTAATGCATAATATTGATCTTCTTATAAAATGAGATTTACAAATGTTAGCACATTTTTGATAGCTATGTCTAGTTCATGTTAAGTTAAAACACTAGAAAAGTTCAATAAATTGTAGCTAAAAATGTTTTAATTTCAGAAATACAGTTCTCTACATGGCTTTCATAATCACATTCTATTTCATCTGTATCCATCTGCAGCTCCACGAAACGTCATTAAATCCCAACTTTTTTCCAATTTCAAGGCATAGGAATGTCTCGGGAACATTAAATATCTAAAAAGAAGCTTAAAATATACTAGGCATAGTTATTTTTCAATGTTCCTTGTGACCTGAAGAACTTTATTGCACAGAAGGTGCAGTAGGCTGTCCTTTACATTACCTAAATATTTGACTGCAGAGAAGAACCTCCTGAAGAAATGAAGTCTACCTCTGCTTCTCTGAAAGGAAAAGAGTTTCTTCCTACAGAATTGTAGGGGGTTGGAAGGGACCTCAAGAGATCATCAGGTCCATGCCCCCTGCCAAAGCAGATTCCCTAGAGCAGGTTGCACGGCTAGGCTTGCTCTAGGGAACCTACTTTGTTTGCTTTGAGTTTTCTTTTCAGGGACATGTCCCTGCAAACAACATATAAAATTGACATCACTTCAGCCTCTTTCTTTTTCAGTAGAGTTTTGGGATTTCTTATTTTTTACACAAATTCACTCTTTTGCTGAAAAAAGTTCTACAGCTACTTGATTCCTCTCCCCAGCATTACTTGTGGCTTTGGGCTTTTCAATTTTTATTATCCATTTAATTATTCCTTCATGCTTCCATGGTGGGCAGTAACAGATGTGTCCCCCTGATGCCGCACTAAGCAACCCTGGGCACCAGCAATGGCAATGTCCCAGCTGTGTCCCAGTGGATGCAGAGCTGGCCGTGGCGGTGCCGATGAGGTGTCACTGTCACAGGTGGCACAGGATGGGGGACACAAGGGTGCGCCAGCCTGGTGTGCACACAACGGGGAGCACGGGCTGAGAGGGGAGGGCAGCAGCAGGGGGACTGCACAGCAATGGGGGGCAACTGGGGGGCTTCTCTCTGCTTGTCTCTCCTCTTCCAGCCGCATGCATAGGCAGCGACGTGACTGAACTGGGGCATGCTCTCGGCCTCTCACCCTTTAGTGAGAGGCTCTCTCGGCCTCTCACCCTCAGAGCTCTGCAGAGCAAGGCAGCACAGCCCCACCCAGACCCCAGCACACTCCCACAGCCTGCTGGCACGTCTCCACAACCCTGCTCACATACCTGGGCACCTTTTCCACTGCCCAGCCGAGGTCTGGGCTCCGCATCGCCTGCTGCCACCCCCAAGTAATGCACAAACCCTTGTCACAGCAGGCACAGATGGGGTGCCTGATGTCACAACGGGGCAGGGATAAGCTTGGCCCAGGAACACTGGGTCCTAACAGCCACACAAGCCTGTGATGGCTGCCTGTGCTGACAGGGAGGATGCTCAGCTGCCTGCTTCTGCTGCTCCAGCCTCAGCTCTGGATACAAACTCAACCAGAGGAATTCAGCTCCTGTCTCCTCCCTCCTTAGGCCCTCACCTCAAACAGCTCCTGTATTTGAAAAAAAAAATTATTTGAAGGAATTACTGGGTTGAAGGTATGAGCTTATAAATGTATTAGAGGTTATAAATGTACTTCTGAATAAGATGGGAATATATATTTAACATCTTATTTATACACTATTTCATCTTCATGTTTCAGTAGCTTTCCAATAAATGGAAACAATTTTCCTAGAAAAAGAGAAAGCAAGAGAAGAAGATTTCACAAGCTCAGTCCACAGCTGTCAATTTCTTGAACGTCAAATTGCATATGTAAATTTTAGAAGTTGCTGCATTCAGAAATGCACAATTTTGAAGAATGAGATTTCACTCCTCCTCCTTCCCCCCCTCTCCCTCCCCAGTGGAAAAAGATGTATTTCTATAAAAATGAAAACACTGCACAACATAAAACAGATTTTAATGAAATATGATCGGATGCCTGCTGTGCTACCTTCTAAAATAACCTATTCTGAGTTATTGCTATTGGAATTGCATGTAAAAGCAAACAAGATGGTGCCTAGTGCTTAAGGTACTCTGATAGTACCTTATTGATTGGTACTCTGATTGTAGATGATCTACAATCATGTCACAAAGTAAATGCTGGATCTTTTTGAATTTAGATATCTGACTGAAACTACAAAACAAGAACAATTACTGATAATAAGATGTATTCTTAAAACAGAAATATTTCTTCCATCTTTAAAGCCTCATTCTTAGACTTAGACACTCTTAGACTTCTACCATGATGATCAACTTGTCAGTTCCCAAGCAAAAAATACAGTTATACAAATACCCACTGAAAACTGTCAACATCCGGTGCATCTGTGTAAGACTACAGTAAAGAATTTTCACACCTTTCAGATGTGCCAGGTCTGTTCTACCAGGAATTTTTAATTCTGTTTATTAAAACTTCAATCTATTAAAAAACAACATAGCAAAAATCCATTTCATACAAGATACTATCTAGTAACACTCATTTACACAATTTCCATAAAACATGGGATGTGAGACATGACATAAGGAAAAAAATTAGTAACACATCCAGTAGTGTTTTTCTCTCTATATGAATAACACAGGATGGTTTCATAAAGTAATGGTGAGGAGGAGCCTTTAATGCATCCAACAGCCACACACAGTTCTACAGCTGAAATCTCCTCCAGATAGAACCGATGAATTTGTCACTTTTTACACAAACACTGGCTAAACTTTTTTATTTTAACTCACATACATGTTCTCATATAAACAAGTCATCTATGTAGAAATTTATTAGGTGTTATTAACTGTGATGGTGACTTACACAGACTATTTTACAACATGCCTAAAGAAATATTTACTTCCATTTGCTTGGAATTTGATGTATTTATTGAAAAGTACCCAATCTGAAAAGTGTAAACATGAGAGAAGTTTGTTTTATTTTGTTGTTGGTAGTGGGCTTTGTTTGTTTGTTTGATGTGGGTTTTCTAATATATTAACTTCAAAAACATGGATACAGTCTCTACATATTCTCACAGTATTTAACATGTCAATCATTTCTAATGTAAAATTTTCCTAATATTAAAAGTCTTCATTTAAAAATTGACAAGAAAAAGATAACTGATACTCCATTGCAAAATTGTCTCTGGGAACATTTCTTCTAATGAACAAATATAGCTTCTGATATCTGGAAAATATATATATATATTTTTTCTGAACTGCAAAGTAGTATGACTTTGTAGGGGCATGCCTCATTTCTTTGCACTCAGTACTGACAAAGTGAATTATCTTCTGCAATTCTAAAACTGTTTTGGCAGATGGGGAAAAACAACTGAAAACTTTAGTTACATGGTATTTGAGATCAAGTGATGAGTTATCTTTATTGTACTTCTCTGTATTGTACAGTGCAGAAACTGAACAACTAACTGTAAACAAGTACTCATTCTAAGTCTTGAGTTATTAATAAAAGGAATAATTTCTCACAAAGTTAAATACATCTCTGGTAATTTGATTGCAATTTTTTTTTTCAGGTATTCACATATTCTCTATGCTTTTACTGCTCTCTTGAAATTTTCAGCTATATTCCAAAAGAAAACAGTCTCTAATATTTTAAAACTTGTGTTGGAAGCATCAGTGATGTGAAAGAAAAATATACTCTTTCTCAACCAAATCTGTCATAATTTCTGTAACTAAAAGAGGAGCTTATATGCTGTTGGTAACACACAAAGCTGTTCCCCCCACATCTACCATCACCAGAAAAATCTTCATAGGTGAATGTCAGAGAACAACACTAGTTGTTTTGCCATCTTATTCAAACAATAGGTTTCAGTGACTGTGAATCTCACTATAGTACAGTTTTATTGCTTCTGAAAAAGATAACTTAGCGTTTTCCATGTTTTCATGTTTTAGAAATAATGTCAGCTGTCACTATTTACTATCTTAAAATATATGCCAGAATTATTTTTATTATCTATTCTTGTCTTTAGAGTACACAAAGTAGACTTTTTCTGGATAAAGCACAGAAAAAGCCTTATATAGAAGTTACTGCTTTTTCAGCTGATCTGTACAAAGTCTTTTTTCCACTCATTTCAGAAAATACGAAGTTTCTTACTGTTACATTTTATGGGACAAAAGGAGAAGGAAGAAAGAGAAGTCAGATGGAAATGAAAAGACAGGAATGTTTCACCTTGGAATGCAACTCAACCAACTACAATTAAATACATTTTGGACTCAGCTTTAGTTCAGATCACAGTGTTTAGCATCTGTTATGTGACATGACAACATAAAACATACTGTATGTATTTATCACACATGCTTAACTTTGAAAAATGTGCAAAAATAAAAAGGCTGATCATAAAAATCAATCCTAATTACCCTTATTATACTGGAAAACACATTTGAAATTATTTTTTCATGTAATTTAATGGTTGAATACATTTCAGCTTGAGGTTTCTGATGACAAAAGTGCTATTTTGTAAGCACTGTTTGAGCTCTGGAACACAAGATGATCTAAACATCAATAAGTGATTCTTGGGAAACAGCAAAGGCAGCTCAGAAGTCCTCAAAAGTCCTTCAGAACAGAAAAACAAACAAACAAACAAAACAAACAAACAAACAAAAAAAAAACAAACATTATCTTCCTCTCCTACTTCTAGTTCTTTGCATGACTAGCTATCTTTTTCATTTTATAAGTAATGTGACCAGTTTAGGATATGCATCAATCTCTACCCAATTTTGGAGAGAGTCTTTCACTCACACTTTCTTTGAAACTTTCACCAAGTCCCAGTCTTAAGCTCTGTGGAGCTCATTTCTTTTTTAATTCTACTACATGGTTTTAACTTCTTCCTACTACATTCTCCTCAGTACCTGAAAAACATTCTGATCACGTAGCAGTGATACAGGATAGCATCACTGATATGCTGCTGAGCATAAAAGAAGAATTTGCAAAGAAAATCTGATAAGACCTTCACCTAGAAACTTCCAGGGTCTTGTAGTAAGAGCTGTCTTACTACCCACATTTCAAATTCCAATCATGCACTCACTATTCACTGAGCTTGGTGTCCTTATATAGGAAGTTATTTGTTGGCTACATAAGTATTAATCTTCCAGAAGTTATTTTCCTGGTATGCAATGTCCTTCCAAGGGAGAAAAAGCAAAAGAGGCACTCAGAAAAAAAAAATAATAAAAATTAGGAGGCAAAGATTACAAACTGAAGTAACTGCCACAATTTTATTTCAGATGTTAAAATTGGGGTGTGGGATTTTTTTTTCTTTTTGTTTGTTTTATTGTTGTTTAGAAATGCAAAATAAGAACATTCTTTCTCTCTCTTTTTCACTTCATGAATTGCACATTCTGTTAAAAAGTAAGTTACTTTATGCAGAAAACAATTTAGCAATAACAATTAATCAATATAGTTTTCCCTTATTTGTGTAACAAATGAATTAAGTAAGGATTGTCTTCAAAATTAAAGGACATCTAGTAGAAAAGGGCTTAATGACCATCTCAGGTACCATGGAAAGAAGTATTTTCTCAGCAGATTCTAGGGTTAGGGTGAAATGAAAAAGTGAGTCTGGATAACTTGATTCACTAGTAGAAGAAAACAAAAAATCATCCAGGACTTGAATCATTTCATCTTCTCATATATAAAATCTTACCCTGATGTTCTCATTAAAAGAACTTTCCAGTTTCCCAATTTTCCTTCTTTCCAACTTCACCTGTCCTATTGACTGCATTTAGAGAGTTCTGTATCATTTCCCAATTATGTCTGATACTCATAACTCTTTTTCTTCTGTCAATCTTGGCCAATACAAATGATTTCTTCCTTTACAAAGGCCAGCAGAGCAGATATGCTCACCTTACTATATCCTATCTCATTTATGTCCAGGTTTTGTTACTATTGATTTTGTACTCTTCTATGTCAGCTGGGATTGTAACAGCTCCTTGCTGAATATGCCTGCTTCTCACAACAAGAACTGACAGCTAAAAGATATGTAACTCTTGGAGGACTGAAATTATAGCAAGAGACTATTTTATGCTGGAAGAAACATGAATACAAAAGGAAAAGCTGGCCCTTTAAGTAAGTATTTACATTCGTTATAATGTCAAAAATATCTCAAAGACAGCCTTATTACATTATGTTGGTACTGAGACAGATTCAGTTGTATATGATATTAGTACACAGCATGTGTATGGTGCAATTCTTTTACAGTTCCCTCTTAATATGCAAATTATTTCTTTTCAAATACAGTAGAGTAGGACACTTGTCACATTAACAAAACTAATGTTCCATAACAGATGAGTAGGTAATGAGATCAGATTACTAGACATGTATCCATATATTAGTCACATTAACATTTAAAGCAATAGATTATTTTTTTTCTTGTTTTAAGACTTTGCATGTTAAAATACGCACTAAATACCACTGAAAGTAATGGTAGGTTATAATGCATCTCAGTCAGTGTGGACATCTTGTTTATAAAATTCTTCTTTCAGCTATTGACTAAAATCTTTCAACAGACAGGAATAAAGACACAAAGAAAATCATTATTATTACTGCATTACTTCTGCTTATTTGAAGTAGGAATGGTATCAACATTAGCTGGAAATGTGCACTTGCAGCCCAGAAGGCCAACCATATCCTGGTCTGCAGCAAGCAAACCATGGCCAGCAGGGTGAGGGAAGTGATTCTCCACCTCTGCTCTGCTCTCATGCAACCCCACCTGGTGCCCTGTGTTCACCTCTGGGGCCCCCAGCACAAGAAGGACAAGAGGGACATGGACCTGTTGGAGCGAGTCCAGAGGAGAGACACAAGGCTGATCAGAGGGCTGGAGTACCTCTCTATGAAGATAGGCTGAGGGAGTTGGGGTTGTTCAGCCTGGAGAAGAGAAGGCTCTGGGGAGATCTTAGAGCGGCCTTCCACTACCTAAAGGGGGCCTACAGGAAAGCTGGGAAGGGACTCTGTCAGGGAGTATAGCGACAGGACAAGGGGGAATGGCTTTAATCTAAAAGAGGATAGGTTTAGATTAGATATTAGGAATAAATTCTTCACGCAGATGGCGGTAAGGCACTGGAACAGGCTGCTCAGAGAAGCTGTGGGTGCCCCATCCCTGGAGGTGTTCCAGGCCAGGTTGGATGGGACTTTGAGCAACCTGGTCTCGTGGGAGGTGTCAGGGGGTTGGAACAAGATGGTCTTTAAGGTCCCTTCCAATCCTTAACCATTCTGTGATTCTTTGATCTTTTTTCTCAGTTGTCACCAGTAATAAAAAGTAATCACTTAAAGAACTAGCTTCTGTGCTCAGTGAAAGTTATTTTGAATTAATTCCTATTAAAGAAGTATTAGTTTAGCCATATTTCAGGTAATATTTATTTATATGTACTTGTTGATTCTCATGTGCATGATCCTTTGTTATTTTTAATAGTATATCCCCATGTACTTTCCTAAGTGGAAAGCTGGATATCACATTCAGGTAAATTGGGAAAGTCTATGGAGGCCAATAGAAAATTAAAGAACCCTTTATTTACAAAAATATGATAACAGTTTTGGTGTAAAGGTAGCTTCCTTCATGCACATAAAGCTTGAAAGGAAATCTTATGTTCCTCTGTGAAACTGTTTCAGGCTTATTCTATGAAGGTGAAATCCTTTAAAGCCAAATGAGCTACATTTTATGTTTTTAGAGGTAAGAATATGATGATGTATGCAATTGCATTAAGATGTACACTATTTGGAGAGAGAAGCAAAATTACATCATTGTGTTTCATGAAAAAGGTTCAGATTATGAAAGCTGAATCAGACACAGGTAGTTCCCCTTTTCAGAAAAATCAGTAAGGTATCAGAAATCAGCAAGATGTTCTCAGATTTAAAATATCACAAAAGCTCTCAATTTAGTAATCTAAAATGAAGTGCTCTAGCATCTTCTTGTTCTTCTCCAAATATTTGTCAGTACATTCCTCCCAACAAGCCTTACACATTCTATTGAAATCAATAACTTTTACTTCCAAAATTTTTAATGTATTTTTAAGATACAAAAGGAAAGAAAGTTCAACTTCTACTTACCTTCTCAGATACGTATAGAATTACATCTCAAGACCTCATTTTTAAATAGTTTGCATGTGCCTTAACATGAATAAAGAAATTAAATATGTTTTCAAAAGCAGGTGACTGACTCAGACAAGGAAAAAAAAAATTAGAGGCAGATGGAAAACTTCTGAAATACATGGTGTCCATTCATATCTTTAGAAAATGTATCTGAACATGTAGTTAGTCCATGGCTAACTCCTGAAAACCAAACCCTACACACCTCTATAATACTTAGATGGTCAAAGAACCACTGAAAAACTTAGCTTTTGGAATTTTTTTTTGGTATGAATTATTTCTATATATGTACCAGTACTCATAAATCTATATACAGGGTCATACCTACTGTTTCTATGGATTTAAATGTTAAAATTCTCTATACACAAAATTCCCTAGACCCACTTCAGTGGATCTATTCCAATGCAAACTGCACATAATTTGACTCTCCAAAACCTTTACAACACAATCATTACATTTCAGCCAGTATGACATTCTGCATCCAAAATGGCAACTTGAAATTTTGTAAGTCTATAATATCAGATATCTACTTCTTCTATATTGGTACTTAACTGAGAGATTGATTTCCTAATTATATTGGAAGAAATATTAAACAAACTTAAATACTGGCTATAAGAATAAAATACGATAAAGCCAAAGCCACATTAATTGATTAAGACAGAGGACATGGAAAGCAGGATTTATTTAGCAGCATGGAAGGAAAACAAACCTATTTGGTCATGAATCCTTGTCTGCTCTATTGATTACAAACCTTAGTCTTCAAATTAATTGAGCTATTTTCCTTTATTTCTCCTATTTAAAGCTGCTTTAGAACCCTACTCTTAATTTTAAACTTTTTTTTTTTTTTAATTTTTGTCCAGTTCAGGATTTTTTCTTATCTGCATTTCTTCTTACACTTAAGATATGAAAGAAGAGCAATTAGTTTTACCCTTTGCCATCATTTTTATAGGGTTTAGTAACTGAAGTTTCAGTTGAAAAGAATTTCTGTTTATCTGATTACCATATTTAAAACTTCAGCTCTCCTAAATACAGGCCCATTAACACATTACTTGGATAGATAGGTAAATAATGTCTTTCTTCACCTTTATCTGCTGATAAAACTTCTTTAGGGAAAAAAAAAAGTGTTTTTTTAAAAGGCAGGACTTATATTTTATTCTATTTTATTACACATCAGTCGCTTCAAGTCTGAAAGTCCATTTTCACATCATATCTCAAGACACATTTCTAGCCAAAATGCCTCAAAATTTAGTGTCAGCATTTGTTCATACCTTGTTTTGGAGACAAGGTCAGTAAATAAAATATTAATGAACTCCTAAATAAGGAACAACACTATTAACTTCTCTCCAGCCAAGTATTTCTTCTTTAAGCTTAAAATTTTGCCTCACCTTTAGCCACTTCTTTCTAACACTAAGCCATTACCCATTTTTTCACTAATTATTTGCTATAGTGCATTTTATCAAGTGCACTGCTGAAGTAGACAAGTCTTTGGAATTTCCTTTCTCTAGATAATTGGTTGTCAGAGAGGAAGTCAACCTTCTGTACATCCTCACTATATTTAAGCTGAAATAGAAATTATGTCAAGCTACCCATCAATACTTCATTCTCTTGCTGCCAATTATATCCGATTTTTTTTTTTTTTAATATTCATATTTAGGGACATCTTAAAAATCTTAAACATTACGAACAGGTATTTCTGAACAGTTTACAACTAGCATTTTGTTCTCAGAGCCTTGCTAACTTAGTCACACAAAGACACTATACTATTAAGCATAAAATAAAGTTCAATACTGAATATCTGCTACATCTAACAAGAAATTACTAGAAAAGAGCTGAAGTTACTTCCCAGTCTGTTGTAGTTGGATACAAATATCTTGAAAGGCTTTAAAAGAAAAAAAAAATCCTCATCTTTGTTGCAGTTATGTAAATGAGAATCAAAATCATGTTCAACTCAAAAGTAAAATGTTTAATGACATACATTTGTTTCAATCTACAAGCTAACTTTGTAAGTGTTACATAAAGCACATTTGGGCTTGCTTAGGGACCATTCAATAGTGATTATCAGGCAGTAATTCAATACTGCATTAAAGCTTGGCACAGCCACAAGGGACATAGGACATAGAAAGAGTAAAAATTCTGCAGAGATAATAGATAATTTGTCGGAATATGTATCCATTTGGATTCCCTTAGAAGTTTCCCAGTTGACGGTCAACCCACCGAGTTCAAAAACAACACAACTTAAATTGGAAGATGAAAGCAAACAAATAGAAGCTGATAGATCAAAGTAAAGTGTTGTCTTCACTCAATTTTGCTTTTCATCCTTGTTATACTTTACAGATCTTGCTGAACAGCAAAAAGTGTGCTTTTTTTTTTTTTTTTTGTAAAAGACAGTATTAAAATACCTTCCACTAAACTTAGAGCTAAATAAAGCTTTTTCAAACAAAACAAAATAAGATAAACTAACCTGTGTCAAACAGTAATTACTTTCTAAAATATGCATGAATTTTGCGGATTTTTTCTCAATTTGGGGCAAAGGCCTGAGTAATTTTTGGCATAGCACAAAGTCAAGAGAAATTAATTCACTGGTCTATGAAAAAAAAATAAAATAAATGTATTAACAAGTATGTTAAAATACTTTATATGTACCACACCATTACTAGAGAAACCCACAAAATAATGTTAGTTCTTTAAATTAGCAAAAAAATAAAAATTAAAAAAAAAAAAAAAAAACAACAAACAATACTCCACTACTGGCTTTCCCATTCATTATTTTAAACATTTCAACTTAACTGCCAAAATGTCTGATTTCAGTTGTGAAGTGGCCAAGCAAAATGTCTACAGTAGAAAGCATTAACCTAATCAACTTGGCAAAAGACAACTTGTAAAGCACTTAAAACAGCATTTTCAGTTTCAAAACTGCTACCTTTCACAGCATATGCAGTGGTTTTACATTAAAAGACACATTTGCTCGTTTTCATGCCATAGTCACAAGTATTTGAAATTCAAACGGTTAAGAAATTGCCTGCAAGGACCAGAATCAGCAGGCACACAGTACTGCCACTCAAAGAAAGTAACATTGACAGGACAGATTTATTTCAATACAAAAATGGACTAAAAATTAAAACCAACCACCAAACAAAAACTAATGAACAACCACCTAGAAAAATAGGCACTAAATCTCTATCTGTCAGTTTTGGGAAGTGGTTCAAGTAAGACCAAAATCTAATTTACTTGATTTTGCCAAGAAAACCCACAACCAACAAAAGATTTAGAAAAATTGAAATGCTTTCTATCAATAATAAAGAAGTATAGCTAACCCCTTCCAGTTAAGTGCCAAACTGTAAAACGATGAGAAGGCTAAAACAACATAAATTCTTGTATACAATTCAAGCATATACGTTATTACTACTTTGAGTCACAAGTTATTATAAAATAACATAAAAAGCATGAATTTTGATATGTGAAGACAAATAAATACTTGACAAATAAAATGATATATGATGTTCACCACCACTGAGTGCAAGAAGCTTGAAAGTATGTAATTATTTCTTTATCATAATAAATTACCTTTCTAGCAGATAATTACAGGCTTGATCATATACATGAAACAACAAACAAAAAAAGCTGTAGTG
This sequence comes from Anas platyrhynchos, assembly GCF_047663525.1. NCBI lineage: Eukaryota > Metazoa > Chordata > Aves > Anseriformes > Anatidae > Anas > Anas platyrhynchos. Next base: position 86,425,036 of record NC_092588.1, on the reverse strand, counting down.
AACAGAAATTCCATAAACTGAAGAAATGGAGACTATTACAATAACACAAAGTTCATCTCTCTTAACCAATTAACTGTACTGTTTGCAAAATATCACCTTCATGACAGAGACATTTAAATACAAAACAGATTCTAATGACACTTCTTTTCAGTCATGGACTTGCTATATCAACACAATATGTATATCTCAGGCAACTTCCTAGTATCTGCCTCACCTTTAAAATAGAACTGAATGTCTACCAGAAACACCTTGCCTGGAATTTTGTGCTGTAAGGACTGAAAAGGCTCATGTTTCAAGTATTTATTTAATGTGGTCATGAAAACCTTCTTTAATACTCCCAATGCATATTTAACAAATAACTAGTCCCAGTCACTTTGTCCTTAATGTAGAGTCTATTACTGCTTCTATATAACAATGGCTTTCAAAACTGTTTGAAAAACCTATGAAATTGGTTTTAGAACTCTGACAGTTATAAATCAATTCTACAGCTTTTATAAAGCCACTGACCCATTGCAGCCAACTCTCCTCTGTATGTTGCAATCTCATATTGAAATAACATGTTGTATGTCGAGATGACTATCTCCAGTCTCACAGTATAAACTGAATCAGTTTCTGATTTTTTTTTTTTGATAAAAGTAATCTCAATAATTCAATACTCATAAAAAGATAACTTGATGTGGATGGGAATGGGGAATGTGTTTACTAATGAAAGAATATTACTGCTAGTCTTCTGTTTTAAAGTCAAAGTAGGTTTTAGTGGTGATTTTTTTTTTTTTTGGCTATACACCTGCAATCTCTACATATCCAGTAATAGTGAGTGCATACATATGAGAAGAGAGAACACCGAATACTTAGGGTTCATTGTGTAGTTGATTTTTGTTTGTAATAAGCCTAACATTTCAGAATCATATTGAAAGATTCACATTTGCCATAAATAAAGGGCATGACTCAAATCTAGCAATGAACTAAAAGTAGAAATCATAAAAGAATACAACATTAAATGTAAAGAAGAAAGCAGAGATGTACCAAAAGCCTATTTTCTTACTTTCTTCAGTTTTCTCATTACTAGTCTTTACAGACAACTTCTGAATAACAACAACAAAACATGCACACACACACACACAAAAAAACCACCCTGCCCTTTTCTTTCCTTCCCTCCCTTTCCTCCCTTCCCCCAGAAAATTCATAAATCTTATGTAATTTGGGGACTTACAGCCATTCATAGTTTGTCTAAATTTAGTTGAGCCGGCATTTTTTCACTCCATCCACCTGTTTTTCATCTACCATCCACACTGGTATTTTTGGCTAATAGTATGCAACAAAGAAACTGTGAAATATGACTAAAAACAGAATTTCACAAAGGAAAAAAAAAAATGACTAGAGCCATTTGCTTCAAATTCACAAAATAAACTCTCAGCCAAAGTTATGTACTAAAGATACCCTCAACTCTTTTGATTTTTAAAAAGCAGTGAATATTCAGCACTTCACAAGACTGAGTAATCTGAAATGAATGAAGTTTTTGACATTTTATTGGTGTCTATACCTAGCAGCTCAAAAGGAAGAAAAGGAACCAATTCTGAAAAATGGCATGTTAAGAGTTCCAAATTTATGCAATTAAAAAAAATAATTAAAAAAAAGATGCCATTTAAAACTGATGCAAAGCAAATCACCTCACCAAAGAGCAACACCCCATCCCAAATTAAGAGCTGAGACATAAAACTAAGAATGAAACTAGATTTGCCTCAGAACATGTCACACATTTCAGTGACAAAAAGTCAATAAATGATAAATGTGTTCATATGCCAAAGATCTTTCTGAGAACACAATTTTGTGATATTCTGACTACAGAGAGTTTGTAAACATTCAGTAAAAAGAGGAAAGGCAAAACAAAATCTCTCCCCACCCACATCCCATAGGAAGGTTTTTGACTATTTAAGAATATGCATAAAAGATATCACAGCATCAAGGAACCTCGGTTGCACCATAGCATTTTTCAAGAAGTGTCACTATCAGGAATAACATTAATATGTATGAAAAGGAATAAATAGTTAGATAAATAATTAAAAGAGCTAACTTTTAAGGAATATAAGTACTTTTTCAAGCCACACAGTGCTTAGTGTCCTAGAGAACAACCTTAATAAAAAAAAGAAAACAATGTGACATGAATTTTTATTTTTATTTATTTATTTATTAAGAATAACTTAAGACTAAAAAGCTACCTGGTGGTGTTAATGTAAGCTTCTGATGCAACCTTTATTTAGGAGTGTCTGCCACTATAACTATAAAAATCTGCTGATTTAAAGAGTGACAACGTTCAGTTCACAAATTTGTTTTTTATGTGCTTCAACTATTTTTAACTATCACAAGCAAGAATGGAAGCAACCCATAAAATGGATTTCACTGATACAGTGGAAGCAACCTATAAAATGGATTTCACTGATACAGAAGTAGTCTGGTTTAGAAGGGGAAGATAATGACATCTTTTGCAGTTTATCTCATTACTCATTTTTTTCACAGAGTTTAGCTAACCCACTCTATCTATGTTAAGTTCATTTCTATAATCTGCTTGCCTGGTAACTGCACAAACTTCTTTGATAGTATGAATCAGTGAGATGAGTTGCTAGATGTTTTTTATGCAAAACAGAAACATTTTCAAAGTATCAGAATAAGTTCATTCTGTCCACATTAATAATACTTATGTAATTTTATTGCATCACTGAATGATACCTACTGAATGCTAGTGGTATATATATATTATGATATTATATTATATATTATATATTATTAGATATATATATTATATAATATATAATATATAATATATATATATTATATATAATATATATTATATATTATATTATATATATTATATATATATAATATATTATATATAGTATATATAATATATAATTATATTAATATTAATATATATTATATAATATATATAATATATTATATATTATATAATATATATTATATAATATATATAATATATATTATATATTATATATTATATTATGATATTTTAAAATGTCTGTTTTTAAATGAACACATCAGATGTTTTATGTCTCACAATGTCTTTCAAGCCTATATAAATTATACAAAAACATCTATGTTAAATAAAATGTCTACAAAGTTGTATTGAATTTTGTCAGCAGAAGAAGAAAAAAAAAAATAACAGAAAAAATAAATGTAAAAACTGCCTGAGAAGCCAAAGTAAGTTCTAGGGAGACATATTTGTGGTCAGAGTGAAGCTGAAATGTTCTACCATGAACAATTATCACAGTTCATCACATAGCTCTGGAGTTTATCACCTGATAGTTGATAAATTATGTGATGAATTATACAGCTGTGTAAATAAACTGCACAGATGTTTTGAGAAGCTTAGTACCAACAGAAAATCATTGATTAGATTACCAGCTTCAGGAGTGAACTGAAGGACATTTTGAAAACTCTCTGAGTTAATTAACTATTTCAGACAGAGTGACTTAATTTGTGATTTAGAATCAACATTACCAATGGTAGAAAAAGATGAAGGAACATTTTCTCTCTCTCTCTCTTTTTTTTTTTTTTTTTTTTTTTTCCTCAGCTAAATAGCCTGGAACCCTGGATCACTCTAGAAGAATATGTCTCAAGACAGTACTACCTGTGGTTTCATGTTGCCCTAGTTCATGTCAGGTTTGTAAGTTAAGGAGAGAAATTAGATTTTGAAGTTTTACAGATCTGCAAAAGACAAGCATGGTAACAATACAACAGCATGGTAACAATACAACAGATATGCTCTGGTAGAAGAAGTATATCATGAAAAAACAATAAAAAAAATGATTGATTACGTAAATGCAGATTGAAGTTGAAGCTTTTTACATTTCACTGCCTATAAGACAAAGTAGTGTCTTTAAAATAAGTTTATTCAGGGTTTAAAAAAAAAAGAAAAAAAGTTTTATTTTAAATCCTGTTTAAAAAGAAAATGCCCAAATAAGCCTAACACTTACAATCCATTACAAAAGTCAGTGAAATGGTGAGAAGGAAGATGCATTCATTAAATCTCAAAAATACATGACTGGAAAATAATTTAATAAGTCTTACAGCCAATGTCCCCTGCTGGGTAAGGCAAAGCAGGACAAGTAAGCCTACTTGATAGACTTCGGTCTCCAGCAAGGAGGATTCCGGCCAATTTCTAGATAATGTGGTTTAATGTTCTTTATTATCACACTTAGCTTTCCCTACTGTCAAATCTTACTGTTTTCCCTTGAAAATTGAGTTCATTGTTTTTCACTCTGTTTCCAGTAGACATGGAAAAAAAATGATCATTATTAATTTTACAGAAGCATTTCACAGAGGGTTGCTATGTACCACCATGCTGTGACTGCGAGCACATGTACAGGCAGTCAGTTGTGCCAAGAGCAGAAATACTAATTCTGTAGCCACATTTCAAATAATCCTTATGATGTCCTTCATTCCGTGTCTCTTCCTTAAAATGCAGCTTTGCCAGCATTTTCTTAGCAGTTGATAGTTTGTAAACGTCATTCTCACTGTGTTCAACTGTTTGCTCTCCAATTTGCTTTCAACCATTTGAAGTATAATTCTGTTTCATATAAATGTTATCAGCCTATGTTGCCTATATTCCCGCCAGCTTTCTTCACTCAAACTTAAGCAGTTAATGTGGGCCAAAGAAATCCCCAACCCAGAAAGTGTGTGTGATTGCCACATTTCTTTCCTCCTAAAGGTAAAATAAACAATCTGCAGTGCAAGATCTTAGTTCTAACAGGTATAGTCATGACGTCTGCAGCCCTTGATACTTCCTTTCTATATAGCACATAATATCCGTTACTTTTGCTCTTTTACTACTGGTCTTAAGTTTGTTACAGAAACTATAAAACATCATTGTTGAAGAGCCTTTTATATTCTCTGATGGTGTGTCAACGACCTAGCAACTTTGTTAAATTGAACTTTTAATACGTCTGTTGACAATTGCAATGAAGTCCATTCTGTTACTAACTTCATTATTATTTACTGCTACTTAGTGTGTGATTTATATTTACTCCAGATCATTGCTTTTACTTAGATGCCACTTTAAGCCCACATGTGCTGCCACATCAGTACAAGTGGGCTTTAATGTGAATGTTCTTTCATGATTATTTAAATGTATTCATTAAAAAAAAAATAATAAAATAAACACATAAATAAATTTAATAAAAGCCAGATACACTTTGAAAACAAATGTAAGCCTTTTATGTTCTGTTAAACTGTTCCTACAAATCATTTCAGAACAACTGAAAGGGGAAGTATCTCTGTACTTATTAATATTTATGGCTGTTTTTGCTACTAATTCTTATCTTGCTTTAGAGAAGCTCTACAAGACTGCAAAGTCCCGACCCAAACTAAAGTGCATCAATGAGTAACTGCACCCAAAGACCAAGTTATGTTTAGCCATAGTAGTAAGGAAATAAACATAACCTGTCATTGTTTTATTACTGAAAATAGTTTGCTAACTTAAGTATAGAAAAAGAGGTGAAAATAAAATGTTGCTCTTTTGATAACATGCTTTTCTTGTATGTTATAGTACATTTTACCTGAAATTACAATCAACCAGTAGCCAATAGCAGTAATCTGCAGCCCCAGACAAACTTCTACCCTATCCATAGAGACATTTTCTACATACTCAGCAAATTTTTTTTTTCTTTGATATCTTCCAAAACCCAATGTTCCTTCATTGTTTTGAAAGGAGTTCTATGTGGCTTCCTATATTTAAGATGATAGTGCTTTACACTGAGCACATTTTAATTATATTAAGTAAATATGTAACTTCTGTAATTGCTTTTTTTTTTTTTTTTTTTTTTTTTTTAACAATGGCACATTATGGGTCAAATCTAATTTACAGACTCTGTGGGAATACTAGAATCTTTAATATTGTAAATACAGAGGTCTGGTTATGCAATTTTACTAGGCTGAAATTTAAGCTTAATTTCAACAATCTAGTAGTGCTTTGGCACACCTTTTATGACAGTCCATATAACTAGACTGGCTAATCAAGCAAGACTACTGTCTATGGAACAAGAGTATGAATTCAAGAGCAGCTTTACAAGATAATGAGAAAATGGTTAACTGACAGGGAAACTGTAATGGGTAAGGTGCTATTCTTACTCCCCCCCCCCCCCCAAAAAAAAAAAAAAATATATATATATATATATATATATATATATATATATATATATATATATAAAAACAAACAGCATAAAGATAAATGTATAATCAGAAACTACTTTTCAGGTGCATGGGAGTGGGGCTAACTGACTAATTACCAAAAGGCAGAAGAGTCATCCCTTTGTGGAGCCATGAATATTACAGCTTATGATGCAAGTCCCAAGAATATATGCCTTTGGGACTTAGTGCAGTTAGTTTAAGAGTCAAATAGGACCGGAAATAGTGGGACAATGATCTTTTGGAAAGCTGAATGAGAACCACAGCTCAGAAGGTATGCTGCTACGTGTGACTGTTCATTATCTGATGTCAACAAACTCTTTTCAAACGGATTAAATTAAAATTACACTGTATGCAAACATTTTCTCATCTTCTGCAGATAATGGAAGACAAGAACATACATCAAGTGCAAAAATATGTTGCATTTATGTGTCCTTGATTTAAAAGTAAACTAATAAAAAAAATCTGAAAGATATTAAACCATTTTTGTAGTATTCCTCTTACAACCCTTAACATCCACAGACTACATCCACAGACTAAATGACTAATAATGACTAAATTTTGTTTCAGAAAATTACAACTGGATGATCACCGGAAGGTCAAAGGAGCAACAGGAGACAGTTCTGAATTTTAAGCTAATAAGATTTGTGAACTCACAGAAGAACCTACTGATTTGGAATGGTTAAAAAAATAAATAAATCAGACTTAGATAAGTCTGATAAGTACTTATAAGTACTACTCTGCGCTGGTGCGGCCTCACCTCGAGTACTGTGTGCAGTTCTGGGCACCACAGTATAAAAAGGACATGAAACTGTTGGAGAGTGTCCAGAGGAGGGCTACGAAGATGGTGAAAGGCCTGGAGGGGAAGACGTACGAGGAACGGCTGAGGGCCCTGGGCCTGTTCAGCCTGGAGAAGAGGAGGCTGAGGGGAGACCTCATCGCAGTCTACAACTTCCTCATAAGGGGGTGCCGAGAGGCAGGAGACCTTTTCTCCATTAACACCAGCGACAGGATCCGCGGGAACGGGGTTAAGCTGAGGCAGGGGAAATTTAGGCTTGACATCAGGAGGGGGTTCTTCACAGAGAGGGTGGTTGCACACTGGAACGGGCTCCCCAGGGAAGTGGTCACTGCACCGAGCCTGTCTGAATTTAAGAAGAGATTGGACTGTGCACTTAGTCACATGGTCTGAACTTTTGGGTAGACCTGTGCGGTGTCAAGAGTTGGACTTGATGATCCTTAAGGGTCCCTTCCAACTCAGGATATTCTATGATTCTATGATTCTATGATATAAGAATCATAGAAATAATGGTACAAAAACCATTACCTTTGACCCTGGCAGCTGATTTTTCTGTCCACTATATAGTCTGTTTTGACAATCTATGTCTTGATGATTTGGTTATAAGTATACTGTGGGAGAGCACCCTGAAAGCCTTGTCAAAGAAAAAAACACAGCTCTCACCTTGCTCAAAGAGCCAACCAGCTCACTGTGGAAGGCAGATGGGTGGGTAAGGCCTGCTAGCTTTTTCAGCCACAAGCTGTTCCTTCCTGAAAATGTTTCTGAGATGGTTTCTTTTGGAACCTTGCCAGGTACTGAGGGAAGGCTGAATACCTCCTTCTTGGTCTTTTTGAAGGGAAGTGTAATGCTTGCCTTTCTCTAGGCTTCAGGAACTTCTGATGATTACCATGACCCTTCAAAGATCATGACCTTTTCAAAGCAAGAGGCCCTGCAATGACATAGCTCAGCTCCTTTAACACCTTCAAAGCATCCTGACTTGGACTTGGGTAAGTCCAATTAGTTTAAATTGTCCCTGGGATGAACTTTCTTTACTACACTCCTCCCGACTAAGCTGTCAGCACCACCAATAACCTAGAAGGCCAGAGGGAAGACCCTATTGGTAAGAACTGAAACAAAGGCAGCACTGACTAGCTCAGACTTTTCCCTATCATACTGCAAACACTTACTGCAGAAATTATTTTCATGTTCTATTGTTGGAAAAATGAAACATCCAAGGCAACGGTATCCTGATGAAAATGGATATAACACTAAGTTCATCACTGCAGATTTGCTTAGTCTAAATTTGTCCCTATCAACTAGCTTCTTCTATCTGCAGAGAGTATTTTGAAGAGCTATAAAAACCCTAAAGTAATCCATAATTAGCATCTAAATGGGAAGCCATAAGCAAAATTTGCAGACTAATGCTAACATGATCGATGCTTTTATTTCATATATTTTATCCTGTAAATTAATTAAAAATAATTAATGTAAAGAAAGTATATGACACTTCCAATGAAGACTTTCAGCTATATACAGTGTTCTCTTTCATTAGAGCTAATTATGTTGCTTTAATTATTTTTTTCCAACACTTTTCAGAATTTGCATGTAAACTGACTACCTCTGAATTGCACTTTTTGTCCTCCGCATTAAGTTTTCTAATTTTCAATGATTTACAAAGCATGTTAATTAAAATTGTCTAATGTTACTGTGTAGACAATGTAACCTGTTTACCTTCTCAGAAAATTAACTGAACTGCAGTATCTGTATCACCGAAAATAATTACCATTCTCAACAGAGGCAACACATGCAGAAAATACAAAATGATGAATGGAGCATATTTGTGATACAACACTGTAATTACTTTACTTAGAAAAACATTACTCAAAGATTTACTTTTTCCTCCTGAATTAAATGTCCAAATGAAATTGTTTTACTTTACCACTCCATTAATTTTGGTAATTATACCCTTTTAAAAAATCCTTCAATATTCTTATTTGATTCTGAACATTCAGTAAGGCTTGCTACCTAAGCATTACATTAGCAAACTAACATAAAGGCCAACTATGAACTAGAAAATGTTAAGACCCTTGACTGCATTAAGCTTCTCCCAGACCTTAACATTATTTTATGTTAGTTATGCTCAGCTAAACATACCGACATTTTGACTGTTACTTTGATAGTTCCCAACAACAAGACTAATCCAGATAATTAAAAAAGCAACACAAAAAAAACCAAGCCCTTAGCTTCATCCTCTAGTACAGCAGACACTTGTAGAAAAAAAATCTGTCATTGTTCTCAAATAATATTGCTGATGAAGCATGGAAAAGGAGATAGTCATATAAAAACTATTTGGAATTCTATGTTTAATAGAGTTGGTGAAGAAGAAAAAAGAATAGGGAAGGCTGTTTTATTATATATATATTTGAGATTACTCCCAGCAGTACACTTTTCAATTGTAGAAAACTGTACAAGCAACATGTTTTTAAGAAAAAACATGAATGACCAATTTGGTGCTAAATACTGCAAATAATACTAAGTTTTCCTTTGGGTAGACAACATGACAAAGTCTATAACTCTGGAGTTCTGATATATCATTTTTAATAATGTTTTTGCTGTGTTTCTCATATAAATTAAACATTAATGTTTCCAAATTCCATTGCTAGAAGACAAGAGATTATGAATATTCACACATTATTCTCATATAACCATGAATATACAACATTAAATCATGAATGGTGAACATGAATATTTATGGTCTGCGTGGAATTAACCATGAAAATTAATGATATATCAACCCACCCACCTTGATGATTCTAGCATTGCCATATGCTGAAGAAGTATCCACATTTCATTACCTATTTTAGCAGTAAAGTACTTACTCTTTCAGACTGAAATGGGAGATATTTCCCATTCCAGCAAAGAGATGGCATGCTTTTTCAGGTGTTAAGATGGGTCAGACTGTTCCCTCCTCCTCCAGTCCTCTTCTCATCACATTTGATGGTTGGACCAGATGATCTTGGAGGTCGGTCTTTTCCAACCTTAATGATCCTACGATTCTATGATTTTTCTCCATTTCCAGAAACCAAAAACATGTTCACCTTTCTTTCAGGTAGGAAAATGGCAAAATCCACTAACCTGTCTCAAGGGAAAAATCAATCCAATGTACAACCCAAAACCATATTCCAGGATTCTTGGCTGTCCTGTTTTTCTATTTGTACAGCTCAGTGTTAGTGCTGCACTCTGTTTCCATTTGTAGTGGGTTAACCTTGTGGAAGGAACAAAGTCCCACCCAACAACTCACTCATTGCCCCCTCCTCAGCAAGATGGGGAGAAAATATGATGAGAAGGCCCATAGGTCAGGACCTTGAGATCTCATATTAATTACCATCACGGTCAAAACAGACTCCACTTGGGGAAAATTTATTTAATTTACCATGGATTAGATTTGATTTATATACTAAGAACCAAAGACAAACACTAGAACAGCACCTTTCCTCTCTTGTCTACCAAACAAGCACAACTTCTCTTCCAACACTTCTACCTAACTGTGAGCAGTGCAAGAGCCTGATGGGAGATATGGTTAGTACATACTGGTCTCTGGGCTGCTCCATTCCTCTGCTACTTTTCACTGCTCTGACATTGGCTCTCACTTTTAGAAAAAAATAAAATGTGCTCCAGCACAGGCTCTCCACAGTCTGTATTTTTTTCCATCTGCTCCAGCACGGCCTCCTGCCCAGGGGCCACAGGGGGTCTTTGCTCCAGCACCTGGAGACCCTCCTGCCCTTCTCCTCCTCTCTCCCAGGTGCCGGCAGGGCTGTTTATCCCTCTTTCTTTCTTTGTGCTGGCTGCCAGGCAGCACTGTGCCCTCCTTTCTTCCCCAAGCTGTCCCTGAGGAAAGGCACCACCATCTTGGCTGCTGGACCCAGCCGTGTCCTGCCGTGGGGCCGTTGGAGCCAGCATGGGGCAGCCCCGGCATCGTCACATGCAGCAACAACACAGACACCTGCACCCATGGATGCCCACACCCCATACAGCGATATGGCAGTAACATAAAAAGATATGAAAAAAACAATAAAAAGTACAATTTTTTTGTGTGTTCACATTTTCACAAAAACTGGACTGAACCAAAAATACTATTAAAATAAAAAAAATGATTAATGAATTCATATTTGATGTTCTGCATTTCTGTCTAAAGAAATTTAAGGGGTCAACTTGAGATGGAAAACCCTACAAATCATGAAACTGTCAAAGACAGTCTTAGCGTGCACGTAAGAATTGTCTTTTCTTACACTGAGGATAAATGTTTCTATTTTTTATCCTCTTGGTTAAAACAGCTTTAAAAGTTAACTAAGTGAGACTTTAAGCTTCTAAGAGAAAAACTGCTGACTAAAAACCCTACTGAAATTAATGTGCATTTGTTCCACTCTTTTAACACTGAGACATTTTTGGACATTTATGCACATTCCAGATCTTTGCTGGAGGCTTCAGGAATAGAAAGGGATAAGAACACATTGGGGCAGTATGGGGCAATCATTCAAAGTCCATAACCAAAGCACAATTTTCCACTGAAATCAATTCAAATCTGAATGATCCATTGCAGATTCTTATAAAACACAGGAAGAGAACATCAAACATCACGTAAAAACACAGTAAGTATTAAAAGAAAGAAAACATAATACTCGCACACTGTCCAAAATCAAACATCTTTACAATTCTGACTTCAGTGCCCTCTGTAGCCCATGTCATGGGTGGTTATGTACCCATTCTGCTTTGGTGATTTAAATGGTCTGTAACTCTTTCACAGCAACTAGACTGCCAGTAGTCAGTTACCAGCAACATTTATACAAGGTGCCTATCTCTTGTTGAGACAACCTTAATAAAACAGGTGTAATTCTGCAGCCTCAATTTCTAGACAAAGAACTCCAGTGTTAATAATAGTGCCAGCATACAAAACTGAAAATTCTCTACAGTAAAGCACAAGAAAAAAAAAATAATGAAAAAATAGAAGAAAACAGAAATCTAGACAATTAACTATCAACATGTCCATCAACACTTTGGAGAACTGCATTTTTCTGAAGAAGCAGAATGGATATGCAGGTACTGCTGATAGGTATGGTTAATATTTGAGGCTACGTATCACAGAAAGAATGCACAGCCTGTGCTAAAGAGGTATGTCCATCTTACACCATTATGTATTCCCACTTACATTGATCTACAACCCAATCTAATAATGGTTGATATATACATTAAAAAAATAAATCTAAGTTTATAGACTGCTGTTTTTCAGATGCTACTCTGAATTTAGCTAGGTAAATAAAGAAAAAATAATAAAGAAAGGCACTACTAGGCCAGACCAGACTTCTATCTACACTAACACTGCCTTCCTTAGATGTTCCACAGCTATATTTTGCAGTCATTTTACTATGCACCCCTGTTGTTACAGGCATGTCAATGGGTAGTTCTCACATCTACCTCTTCCAGTATTCATTCACAGAAATGTTGTCCAGCAACTTATCTACCCCAGATGATGGGTTAGAGCCATCTAGAACCTTCTGCAGAAACCAAAGCCCTGTTCCCCACTCTCAGCACCCCTTTTCTCAAGTGCCCCACTGATGTAGTATTGTGGTATTTTGTGACTAACACTTCCTCTTTCACCTTATCCACAGCTTTCATGACTTTGCAAATGATGATCATATCCTCTTTCTACCTTACCTTTTCCAAACAGCATCAATCCATACTGAAAAGTCACTTTGTAAGGCAATTTGATCCCCTTGATCATTTTAGTGCTCAAACTCAACCACACAGATGCAGACCAGAACTGCACACAGTAGTTATGACATCAGATTACCAAAACCTAAAGTAGAGGCATTTTGTAGTTAAGCTCCAACAAGCAGCTATGTGCCACACACCTACTAGCTTACTCTCCCCAGGTGGGATGGAGGAAACAATCGGAAAGGTAAAAGTGCAAGAACTCATTGTTTGAGATAAGGACGGTTGACTAGGTAAAGCAAAACTTGCATAAGCAAGCAAAGCAAAATCAGCAATCCATTTGCTACTTCCCATTTGCAGGCAGGTGCTCAGCCACTTCCAGGAAAGCAGGGCTCATCACATGTAGCAGTTTCTTCAGAAGACAAACACCATCACTCCCAATATCCCACCTTTTCTTTTTCTTTCCCCCAGCTGTTATAGCTGAACATGACACCACATGGTGTGGGACATCCCTTGGCCAGCCCGGACCAGCTGTCCTGGTTGTATCCCTTCCCAGCTCCTGTTTTCATTGTTTTCTTCAATGTTTTCATTGGTGTGTTATCACCCCTATTTTCATCAAAAATTAAAAACACTGCATCATGTGAGGCTCTACAAAAAAAATTAACTCTATCCCAACCAAAACCATGACAAGGCAAAATGATGTTGTCTTGCTCCTAGTGATGTTTCTTCCTCCCTTATAAACTTCCTGATGATTTTATTTTATTTTTTTTTTCATATTTTTATTTTATTTTTATTTCATTTAATTTATTCCTATTCAAATGTAAGGGTAACCTTCAAGATATATTCTCTCTCTTAAGTATGTAAAATCACTCAGATAAAGCAGTATGAAACAGTTTTGGCCAAAATGTGTTGTTTTACATCACAGAAGCCCTGATGCATTGTATAAGTAAAACAGCATATTACATATTACCCCTACACATATTTTATCTTTATTTTTGTGATGTTAGCCTACAGCATTTAAAAATCTGAAAAATAAACTTTCCTTTAGTTGGTACAAATTTTAACAACAATTTTTTAATGAATTTTTCATGTTACTACAGGGATGAAAGTAAATATTCATCTGCTGTTTCCCACATGGAGGAAAAAGTTGACTTAAATCATTCATAGCAGGTGAGAGTCCAGCAGTGATTGCTTCTTTCTTATCTTGAGCAAAAAGGAAGTTCTGTGTTTAGTCACTATGTAAATGTAAATGTTTGCTCTGAATAGTATGATGCAGCAATGTAGATGTTGCTGATATAAGTAACTTTAAGTGTATTTCATTTTTAAAAAAGCATATTTTTGAACCTAATATCAGTCTCCTCTGAACTGTTTTTCCATACAATCAACCCTGCAGCATCCAAAACCGTATCACCTGAGCTATACGTACGTCACTGTGATTTCAATTTCAACAGGCAAGGAACAAGCTTTTAAATTCCTGGTCGGAGGGTGCCAGTTCAAATAGCGATCTATTTTGTTCTCCTTCAGATACGTTATACTAAGGAACTGGATTTCTGTTCGCAGATTTACAGAGGTCCCAGTTTACAGATTTACCAGAGCCTTTGGTGACTTGTTACTGTTCATTTACTCTCAACCCCAGTTGTTTAGAGATGGCCTTTGCATAAAATCTATAAAAGCCTCTTAATATCTACCCAAATTTGACTCAGGTGTAAATCCTCTGAAAAATAATTTCTCACTGAAGGTCAGGAGATCAAACCAGCATTCCACCCTTACTTGGCACATGCAAACCTTTTGGATAACATATTAAGCACAGTAAGTATGAGCCATGCCCATAATAAATCATGGCTGTAAACATCCACATGCTTCAAATCCTCCACACTCTCAATCATCTAGCCTTGATCCAGCAGCAGGCTGGAAAACAATTAGCTGTGTTAGTAAAGATCTGAACCTAAGCTAACAGAGCCTTCCCAAAAGCTAAAGCCTGTTGAAGATCCCTTGCAAAAGCTGCACTGGGATTTATTTAGTGGAGCTTCATAATAAAACTAAGTCCAGGAAGATTTGCTTTTCAGTAGTATTAATGATTTGCTGCTGTTTTCTGTATATTGTGGAGGAGAAGAATCCATGTTAATTGAATACACTGGTGGGATGAAACACTGGACTTGGAAAACAGGGAAATAATCAAACAAGACTAGAGACAAGATGAGGAAAAAAATCAAGCAGAAATCTGAAGGGAAAGACTGGAATTCACTAGAAGAATAACATGGGATCTCAGAAACACCATTTTTTTTGGAAGGTGTGTGGCACCTCTAAAAAAGCATCTTTATGAAAAGCCAAAATACTGCACAGCAGTAAGGAATGAAAAGGGAAAAATGAATAAATAAATAAAATGTGAGAAACAGCCCTGAAAGCACCAAGGAGAGAGCAGGAGGGGAAGGAGGTGCTCCAGGCACTGATGCACAAATTCCACTGCAACCCATGGAGAGACCATGGTGCACAGTGGAGCAGAAAACCACACTGCAGCCCCTGGAGGGCCCCATTCTGGAGTAGATATTCACAATGAAACCCACGCAAAACATCTATGCAGGATCAGGGACAAAGTGTGAGAAGAAACGAGCAAAGTGTGAGGCAGAGAGGAGCTGTTATGGACTGGCCCATCCCTCATAATCCATTCCCCAGTGGAGGAGCTGTTATGGACTGGCCCATCCCTCATAATCCATTCCCCAGTGCTGCCTATGGGACAGAGAGGAGATAGAAGACTCAGGAGTTAAGGAGTGAAGTTTAGACTGGGAAAACAGGGAGTGGGTGAGGAGAATGTGTTAATTTGTCATTGTTTCTCACCATCCAACTCTTTTTTAATTGGCAATAAACTAAATTATTTTTTCCCAAGTCAAATCTGTTTTGCCCATGACAGTAACTGGTAAGTGATATTCCTGTCTTTATCTCAACCCATGAGATTTTCCACCTTATGTCCTCCCCATCTCCTATTGAGGAGGGGCAGTGAGAGTGCAGCTGGGTGAGTGTCTGGCAGCCAGCCAAGGTCAACCAACCATGCTGATGAATGACTGTAACTGGCAAACAGTGGAGACCGGTGACAGCAACAGGATATTCTGAACTACCTGGTCTGCAGGATAGAAGCATACAATTTAGATTTCAGTACAAAAATGTGAGAATTTATACTGTGAAAATATTCAGAAGACTGGAACACAATTCTGAAAAGCACTGCCTTGTAGTCCCAGACTAGTATGAAGCGTTGCTCAGAAGATATAGTGTGACTGCTGGACCTGTGAACAACGGGTGTTTTGTAGGAATGGTTGTCCAGCCACTGTAAATGGTGCCACTGCAACTGCTATGATAATAAATTCTAGTGTCTAAAGGTGAATTCTAATAAATAATCACTCCAGACCAAATATATATATATATATTATATATATATCTCACTAAAGGGCTGAAAAATGTAATGTACCTTAAGGAGAGGGAAGCTTAGGAAACAGTCAGGTTTCTTGTGGCACTATTTAGTGGCCATCTCTGATGGAAGTATATACTGGGAGAAAGTCACTTCTGAGTCAAGCAGAGGTCATGTTTAGGTTTTTTAAAATAAATCTTATCTGTAGTTCAAACAAGATTTATAAAATGAGTGTCAAGCTAATATTCCAATCAAAGTACATTTAAAGTCAGTGATTTAGACATATTTAGAGAAAGTAGTAATACCAGCTTAATTATTAAACTGAGTATTGAATAATAATTATTTAAGACTTCATAAAAGAAATACATATTTGCTCCCTTCATATTTTAGATTTTTGGAAAGCATCACAGAATCATCTGATCTCTCAGACTTCACTGAAAAGAACAAGGCCCAGAGAACAATGTAGCTGAAAAAGCACATCTCTCACGGAGTTCAACAGAACTCACAGTCTGATAGTAACAGTACTTTTATCCATACTTAAATACAGTGGCCTTCCAGATGAAAGAAAAAGAGCAGAAATATCTCACCTCTTTGCGCCCTCCCTCAACTGACAAGGTGGAGGGCTACATGTACACACTTGTGCATATCTTCTCTAAATGAAACTTTTCCTCAACACAGCAAAGTTTGTGAGCATATTCAGTCTTACAGAAGCACCAAGTTCTTGACAGCAGTCTCCTACTCAATCCACAGGGACAAGAAGTACATTTTAAAAAGAAAAAAGGCAGAAGAGAGGAAACAAAAAAGAGTGCAATTGGGCTTGATGGTGAAAGTGATGCATTTTACAGAGTTTCAGTTATTGGAGTGTTAACTCTGCTGTGCAGGAAACTATTACCACCAGAAATGTGTTCTACATTTAAAGATTTCAGTTTCTGAATTATTCTGTTATGTTATTTAAAAAGAAATTTTAGAAAATGGAAGCAAAACCTGGACAACCAGTCATCTCATTACGTAGATATATAGAGTGATGGCACTGGCAGTCTGTTCCATGTATCCTAGTTTTTGATTTATCTTGATTTGAGTAATTCCAGTTATTGAATATGCTTATTGGTGCTGATTTAAGCACACATAACCATTATCTTCTTCCTTCAGAACCAAACTTTTTTACCAGTGAAACTGGTTACTCAAACACTACATCTGTCAGACATCAATATTCCCTTTCTTTGCAGATGCTACAAGCCAGGTGCAAATTGTCAATGTAATACTCAACTGCACAATACAAATTGCAAAGAAAACCAGCTTTAAAAAAAAAAAAAAAAAGCAGAGTATTCTTGGAGTAATTCTTTCAGCAAACAAGTAAAGCCTAGGTCTTAAGAAGTCATACAATTTCAGCTTTTTGCAAGACAATTCATGCAGTTACACCTAGCTCCTCAGGTGATGCAAATCAGCATCATATTTTCATTGTACATTATTATACTATTCAAGGCACTAAAATATTATGGTGGTGCAAAAGATAACAAACTTCAAGTGAAAGTTAATACATTATTTCTGGCTGTCTTCACACCCTGTTGTTCTTATAGCAGAAGGTTGAAAACTAATGAAACAGCCATTTTATCTTAAAAAAAATCATTATTACTGTAGAAAATTTCTGAGATACTTACATGAAGAAAGGTTTTTATATGTGTATGTGTAGCTCTGTATCATAATTCCAACAGTATTAACTGATCAGAAATCAGAAAATAAACAGTATTTAATAACAGCATAACCAGCAACATTTTGTTTCGCCCACAGATCAATTTCAGAGATTCCTCCAATAAATTACTATCAATAAACACATGAACACATCTGTACGGTCATTTCAGATTCTTCACCACATGTACAATGCCAATTGTGGTTTGTCACAGTGACTTGTACCTGGCATGAGGGTTACTAAAGGATCCAGGGGCATTGCTCTGTAGCTGGTGACTGTTTGCTTCTAGGTTAAAATCTTGTATCACTGCCCTGTCTCTGTTATGAGACCCTCCAAGGAGGGTGACATTATGCTTTGTGGGTGGAGACACCTTTTTGAGGAGAGGCATCACATGTGAGCTCACAGCTAAGCAAGCCGACTCACCTGTTTCCACAGAGGATCAGTGCCTCCCACTGATCAGGTTAAGTAAAAATAAATAAATAAAATACAAATAAATCTAGGTTGCTGCCATTCGCAGTTTGTGCTTGTTCAGGCCCTAAACTTTGACCAGTTATTCACAGCATGTTAAGGAAGATAAAGATAGAACTCATTTTGAACTTTTATCATAGCATGACTTTTAAAATTATAATAAGGATATGAAGAAATTAGCATTTCAAGCAACGAATAAGCTAAGACGCTTCTGAGGTTAAACACTTCTCTCAATGTACAGACAGAGGGCAGAATTAGTCACTGGTGGCTTCCTGGAAACAAAAGGAATTATACCTGGAATGACAACATACTTCATCTCTTCATATCTTTTATTGATTTTGCTTTAGGGTTTTCTTTTATGTTTTTGGAATAATGTTTTTGAGCAGACTCCAGAACACTGTTGAAATCTTTTTGGAAAAATCTCTGACCTCCCCTCACATGCCCCTATCCTACTCCCTGCCAACCCCACCCCCCCCCCCCAAAAAAAAAAAAAGTAAAAGATACTAAGTAGATTCTTAATCACAGCTGACTGTTTTACTCTATGCAGCATAAAATAGAAAAACAGCATAATTCTTTCTTCCCAATAGTTAATGTACTGGAAATGAACTTAAAGAAATGAATTGGATTGACCAAATGAAGAGTTTTATTATTACAATGTGGACAATAATAAGGATCATAACAGCAATCAACCATGGTAATCTATAATCTGACTGGAATCATTATTTGGAAGAAAAAGATCTAACAAATATTTCTTAACAATAGAAAATAAGACACACAAAATAAATCTTCATTCTTCAGCAAACTATTTGCAGCTGCAAACAGTACACCAAGGGAGTGGTTCTTTTATGCTAAATAAGGCGGTTATGATATAAAAGATAGTGACTAACCTGACTGTGAAAAGATGCCTTGAATTTTATCTTTTACCCTTAATACTCTGTGTATTAACAGAAACACCAGCAAAAAAGGCCCACTAAATAGTCTCATCATTTGCAGAGATTAAAAGAAATGTATCAAAGTCTACTATTTTCCATGTAACCAAACATATTAAAGGATGGAGAGGATTAGAGAAAACTACCCATAAAATAAAAAAATAGGAACATACATACTCAAGTGTAGGAGTTCATGAGATAAGAGGGAGTATAGCAGTATTGACAGATAATAAAATTTAGGTTACCCATAGTGATTAAGACTTGTAATTTGTCAAGATATCAGTTAAAACTACAAGAAAATTATTAAAAAATAAAATCTTGCATACAGGTGCCTGCCTGAAGCCAGGCATATTAAAGCCAGGCACATCAACTGATTGGCATTGTTATAGTGATTGCCAAAGACTTTGTAAATTAAATTACAAGTGATCATAAATAATTAGTTCAATTCAAACTCTGAAAAAAAAAAAAAAAAGATAAAGATATAACTTCGGTTTTGTTAAAACCAACCCAACAAAAAAAAAAACCAAAAAACTACATGTCTTTTTACTAAGCAAAGGAATTACAAATGTATTACAGCCTCAATAAAAGCTACATTCTGTATTATCAGACCAAACTATAATTCAATTTTAGTTTTATTTTCTATAAAAATACATTTTCTGACACTATGAGAAAAACCTACATACTAATTACACAGGCTCATTAACTTCAATTTTTGTCTTTGATTTCTACCTTTGACACTCCAGCTGCATGTCTTCCAATTAAGTACATGGAGCTTATATACATAAGAAAGTTGTGCAAGAAAGATTTTACATAAACTATAATTTTTGTTGTTCACCACTCCTATTGTGTTACTTAGGAGAAGTTTCCTACTTTCTAAATTTATGCATCCAGGATTTCACAATAGCTACTGAGGCCATAGTCTTTATAGCTGTAAGAAAGAGGAAAAATGGTAATCTATTTCTTCAGCAATTTTCACTTTTAATCATGTGAATCAAAATAGCTCTAAAGAAAAGTTAAAGTACTATGTTTCAGTTGCTACTTACAATGTAACTCAAAATAAATAGTACTTTATACATTTAATACTTTACTTCTATTCTTCCATGTTGTTGTCTGGCCTACGTCCATTCTTTCAAGTCAGTATTTCAGCAGCTATATGCTCTCTCCAAACACTAACAAGTTTGCTGACTTGAGCTCTTCATCATTGCATTATATTAAACAGAATATACCATTTTGAAACAGAAACTAATAACAACAAATCAGCACATCTTAAAAACAAACAAACAAACAAAAACCCTTCAGTTGCTCTAAACTATAAAAGGTTCAGACTGACAATTCATATATCAATATTTCTAAAATAAGAGGTTGTAAGGGACCTCTGGATGCCATCTGGTCCAACCCCCCTGCTCAAGCATGGATACCTAGAGCAGGTTGCCCAAGACCATGGACAGATGGCTTTTGAATGCTACCACCAAGGAGGGAGTCTCCACAACCTCTGTGGGGAACCAGTGCCACTGCTCCAAGTAAAGAAGTGTTTTCTCATATTTAGGTGGAACCTCCCATGTTCCAGTTTGTGCCCATTGCCTCTTGTCCTGGCACAGGGCACCACTGAAAAGAGCCTGGCTCTGCGTTCTTTACACCCAACACATCCTGGAGGGTAGGTGAGTCAGCCACTGCACCCAAGTTTGGTGTCATCTGTGAATTTACTGGAGGTGCACTCTACTCTACTTATCAGATCATTAATGAAGATTAATGAAGATTAATGAAGATCATTAATGAAGATTAATGAAGATGTTAAACAGGACTGAATCTAGTACTAGCCCTTAGGGTACTTGTTAGTGGCCTCCAAAATGTGTAAAAATACCTGAGGGAAGGGTATGGGAAAGAATATGGAACCAGACTCATGCCAGTAGTGTCCATTGACCCTCCGAAAGTTAACAGGCCCAAACTGAAAAAATTACTATTATCAATTCCATAAAAATTCACAAAAACATAACAACAACAACAACAAAATTAATGCATGCAACATCAACTTTTGAGCAATCTTTCTCTCTATATATGTGGTATACCTGAATTTGTATGTGTGAAAAATCATTACAATTTGGGGGATATCAATTTAAAAAGCTGATACTCTAATATGGAAGCACAGTTTTAGACCCACCACCACTAACCTACATAATTCTCAGGCCAATAAGTGAGTGGATTATATTACTGCAGTAGAAGTTTTAATGAAAATGCTTATGAAACCAGACTATGATCCATATTTAAGGTTATTAAACTGACAACAGTAAAACTTCAGGTTTATTGCAACATTATCTGCTAATATTTCCTTCAACACAAAAGGAAACTAGATTGCCTGATGGAGGCTCCTGGTATTTCCTGACTGCCAATATAATGAAGACCACAGGGACATGAATGCAGTTTAGCAATCATTCTTATTTTTTTTTTTTTTTCTGGGAAACAAAAGAATTGGGAGTTCTGCCCTATTAGTAACAGCAGGAAAATGTAACTCTGTCCTACTGATGTCAAAGATGTCACTGCCTCTCCACCAGGAAAACTGCCTCAGGTGTCTGCAGCATGGAGGACACTTTGCCATCAGAGACAAATAAAAGCTTCTGAAGATTAAAAACATATGAAAATGTAAGTGTAATAAATAAAAACAAAAAACATACACTTTAAAAGATTTGGGAAAAATGCTACTGCCTCATGAAAATCTATCTGCTAGGGAAGACAGACAATGTTAATGAAGATCTCAAGCACACAGTCCCTCTCCACCATACATATTTCTTTCCATGTATTAGATGGATAGATATGGGAGCTATTGGTGCACTTTGCAATTTTGTCTCCACAATTCTCAGGAAGACCAGAAATTACAGTAGGTTCAGACAGCATAACCCATGGCCACCCCTAACCAGAATTAGGACACTTACTGTCACCTGTCTGTTTGCATGTTGATGTTTTAGGAAAACATAGCTCCTGGGAACAGCACAATTACTCCGAGCTAAGTGCAGGATGCCATGTAATTAGTCTCCTCTCCACCTTGCTCCACAGCCACTGCTGAAATAAAAGATCAGCACTCAAGAATGGAAGCCTCTTAACTGTACAGTAGAAGTAGTGCTGGTCAGAAAGGAGGTGGAAAAATACACCTGAGAGCACAGAACACCCCCCTCAGCAGCAGCTTGTAGTTATCTCAGCTTAAAGGGAAAATAGACTTAGAAACAAACTGAACATTCTGTATCTGTAGACAGTATTCAATTTTATCTGTAGACAGTAGTCCACTTTCTGTTTTATTTGGGACATCATTACTATTACACTTGTTCATGAAGGAAAGATGTGGGAAAATATAATTTTAACAGCTTTTGAAACAGCTGACTGACATTAAATGTTGTGTTATACAGAAATTTGTCACAGAAAGACCAGGAAATTGAATAAAGGAGACATTTAGAATAATGCTATTCACTAATCCTAGTTAATTAATGAGAAATGCATGCATTTCAGAAAGGATATGAACTGATGTTAGAAGTTTGCAAGACAACCCACAATCCATTTGCAGTTCCTCAGCAGTTACATCAATTTTTTGAAACTGTCATGATTTTATAGAAGAAAAAAAAAGTATATAAAACTTATATAAAAACTTATATAAAAAAATTATTAAAAACTTATATAAAACAAATAACTTCTTAAATAACTTGTTCCTATTATCTGCTATTTAAGTGCAGCATTCAATACTGATGTCCACAAGCACTTGAAATAAAGAAAATCTTCAATTTAAAACATATGTTTTTAAATAAAGCCTGCCTCTTTAACTTTTTTTTTTATTATTTTATTTTTTTTTAACTACTATTAGTTCATACATTCAGGCAACTAGAAACCCAGAGTTTTTCTTTTACGTACAAGTGAGATGACCCTAGGATCTGGAATTTTTTAAATGTCAGGTTGACCGAGTTGATTATTTCTTGAAAGTTGTTAGAAATCCCAGAACAGCAGTGCTAAGACAAGTATTTACTTTGCAATGAACAGCAGATATAATTCCAAATGATTTCACACACAAAATCTGTTTTGTTTTGTGTAACACCTTGGAAGTACACAAAGAAATGCTCTGTATACATACTGTATATGTATGGAGAATCAAAGCAAATCCTTTAAAATTAATTGTATAGAAACACAAACAATCTATATAGCAATTATTACCAAGTTCACTGGTTCATTCTGCAGATGGCACATAACAAGGCCAAAGAATACTTTCCATTCTCTGGAAATCAAGAACCTGCAAAATTTATCCACTATTCCATAACTACCGCACATTAATGAGACAACCAGGCAGTTACACAGGAATTACATTGCTGACAATCATATTAACAAATAATTAATATTAATGTACGAGTAATTTAATGTGTTTTAAGTCTATCAAAGGAAATGCCATGAAGCCTGTTAGATGGCAAATATTTTCCCCTAGAACTGGCATAATGTCAAAAGATTTTTAATTTTTTATTTTATTATTCAAAGACATCTTTACAATTGGAATGTAAAGGAAAAAATGCCAATTGATGACAAATTATGTAATAAAGAAATGGTACCATATTCTATAAAATGTTATCATATATTATAAAATTAGAGGTTGACTAAGAGAAAGGAAATACATGTTGCAGCATGGTGCATAACCAGAATCATGAAACATGGTATGTTTAAGTAATCTTCTCTGGCTGGTAGTAGGAATAGCCATTTGCAATAACAAAATTAATTTCTTACTTTTTTTACAGCTGTGCAAAACAACAGATTTTAAGTATTGGGAACCAGAGTGTCTAAATTCTTTCTAGCATAGATTGATTCACATAGAGAAATGTGAAAAAAAAAAAAAAAGCTTTTTTTTTTTTTTCATTGTAAAAGGATTTATTTTTATTCACTTCTGTTTTGATATATTTATTTGCAATAATTGTATATCATTTTAGCACTGAATTTGGGAATGCAATATCTGTTTAGGATTTATTTTACTTCAGAGATCACTTAGCATTTGCTCTTTAGAAAAGCAGGAAATGTTTCCAACATACATCATTCTATGATACTGAAAAGTTAACAGTATCACCAAATTCCATAAATTAATAAAGAAACCATACAAGAAAATGCACATCAAAGTACGAAAGTCTGATGACAATGTTGGGTCAGTTACTCAAGATAATTATGACATGCTCTGACTGCAGAGAAGTGCAGACAGATCATACAAAACTCCATGACAAGCAATAAAATATCAAATGAAACTGAATGCAGATAAATGTAAAAATGCAGGCAGAAAAGAAATAAAGTTAAAAAGAAAAGAAAAAAGTTTTGCAAATAAAATGTTGGATTGCAAGGTGCCAATTAACCATTTAGAACCAAGATCATAAGCTGGTATTGACTTTTTTATGAAATAGCCAGTTTTCAGTTTAAGAATAATCCCCCAAGTTAATCAAATATTAAGACATACTAGCATGATTTAGAGAAAAAAGCAGCATTTTTGTGATGTCACAATATGAATGCTGGGTTCATGGAAATTTTTAATACTGTGGGCATTTCTGGTTCCCTCTATTTCAAAAAATGTAGTAGAATAACACAGAAAAATGACAAAGATTATCAAAGTTTTATACAAATTTACACAGAGTGTTCAGCCTGGAGAAAAGTGAAATGAGACAGATACACCATGCTATGTGACTCATCTATGGCATGGAGAAGATAGATAGATTGATTACTCACCATCTCCCAAGTATAACATGAGATTCCAAACAAATAAAAGCAGGTAGTACTTGAAGTTGGCCTACAAAATGCTGCAGATATGTAAAATTTACATACATGTAGATTCAGAAGGAAAAATAGACAAGATGATGGAAGAGAGATCCACTGATGGTTACAACATATACGGATGCTGCATCCAGCACCTGAAAACTACTAAAGATTGAGAGCATATTAGGAAAAGTATCATTAGACCTGTCCCGTTCATATACTTCTCTAAGCATTTGCTTATAGGAAGTTCTGGATGTGGGACACTGAACTGCCGGAACCTCATGGTGTTAAATCACAAGAAAGCATCGTTTTTTCAGGCTAAACAAGTAACATCTGATGATTTGTAAACAAAATTACATTTTTGATCATCTTTAGCATATGCCAAAAACTAAGCTTTGGAAAAAAGGCATTCCACTCTCAGTCCACCTAATTCATAAATCACTTTACAAAGTTAATAATCTCTTTCTCCTGTCTCTTCTCTTCATCATTTACTCAAACACTATTTCTCACTTTACTTTTGTATGTTTATAATTTATTGTTAATATGTGAAATATCCTGTATACTCAGAATTCCTTGTATTACTGTAATCTACAGGAAATATAGAAGCATAACACAATCCCATGCATTTTACTGTTCTTCCAAGGTTTAAAATAATAACTGATGGACTGATGTGCATCTCCTGATTTTTCACAGGATGTATTCAGTAACTATTAGACACATGGAGGTCAGTAATTTTTCCCCCTCTTTTGTGTAGCAAAATAAATGCTTTAGTATTCAGTGTGCCTGCATGCATATGTATTCATGATGTTGTTGAAACTGTTTAATCTAATTTCAGGCTTCAATAAATCTGATGTAACTATACATATGGCTACAACTTATATTTCCTGGAACAAAATATTAAATATTTCCATGGTTCTATTATGATCTTCTTTCATTAAAATCTAAGCACTTCAAAGTCAATTGTAGACTGGAAGTGGAGTATATAGTAATACACAAAAAAGTTTCCCTCTGTGAAGCTTTAAAATGGTGCAATAAATGGTCACATAATTTTTAAATTATAGTAAATGACAAGATATGGAAAGTTTAAACAGAGATATTAGTAGTATACTTGTGTAAAACAACACCGATTTTCATAGTCTGCATTCTGGAGCTAAGCATAAATATTAATTCAGAACAAAGAGTTATTTACAGACAAACTTTGCCACAGATAAAAATTTTAGTAGTTTTCATAGGCAAACACATTTTTGCTGAATGAATGTACCAGGTCTGAAAACCTGAATAGAAATTCAAGCTATATTATTGTAAATTATTTATGAATCTTAGTTATTTAAAAAACAGAAGGAAATTTGCATGCATGGCAGTTATAGTTCATGCAAGAGGGACAAACAAAACTAACTTCCATAATTTTTTGATCAACTCAAATCCCATTTATCTTCCATGCTCATTTCTCTCTCCTTATATCACTTTATTTCAAACCAGATCAGGCACCTAGGACTCTAGATGCAAAGGCGTGTTTCAACACTGAATACTATGTCATAATGTACTTTGGTAGAGAACAGAGGTTAATTCATGAGGAGCAGAATTAATGGGGCTTACTTTTCTACACATCTGTGTTCCACGTTTCCAGTTCTCTCCCCTTTGCGGCTCTCCCCAGCACCCCAATGCCTGCCCCCAGACCCTTCCAGCCATGCCTTTTGCCCCTACCCAGGCTCCCAGCAGAAGGCAATTTGGTGGCTCTCTGCCTGCTGGCTGTCTGCACAGGTTTCAGGATGAGCAGGATTGTTAGCAGCTATGTTCATGCTGCACATTCCAGGGACATGGATGTGTCTCACTCATCTGTTCCCACAGATTTGCCCCAAAATGCTTATTAATGTAAAAGGTCCCCTGATGTACTTATCTGAATAAGCCAACAAGCTTCTCAGCTACTTGTGGATGCTGTTTCCCATGGTTGGGTTTTCAGTTTTTTGCTGAAAAGTATGGAAGTGGGGAGAACAGTCTAAAAAAGTAGTTATCATTACAATCACATGGGTATTTTCAGACAGTTCAGGTAAAATGAGACAGAACTATGGACTTCAGAAAGAAAATAATTAAAACAATCATCACAAATACTCTTATGAAACCAGAACAGTGAATTTTGTACCAGCAATTGTTAAGTGTATGACTCATACACTTAACATGAAAACACGTACATGAAAAAACATTTTATGGGAAATAAATACATATGGGCAGCCATCTGAAATAATTGGCTATCATTTTGGGTATCCAATGTACATCAAATCAGTAGGCGTTAGGATTAAAAAGAAACACTGTAAGCCTGGCTATGCTTAGTTTAATCATACAATAATTCACCTCTGTTTGCAGAGTAGATGAGTGAATGACTTCAAGTAACTGGACTACTCATCTATGTTAATGGACACTATATCAGATGCCAGCTATGATACTTAAGATGTCAACATCATTAACCTTGTTAATTCTTCCACTGGAAAAGAAAGGGTAGAAAAAAGTATGGATCATATTAAAAAGATACCACATGAGCTACTCACAGCCTACTTCTTAAGGACTGCTTTTATAGTATATGGTGAGAATGAAGCAGGGAAAACATTCCAATCAACCTAGTGCTTTATTTTCAAGCTATAAAATATTACTACATCACTGAAAGTTAAAATAAATTTGTGTCCAGAATGTTCTCATATCTAATTACAAGTCTTAACAATTAATGTGTCCATTATGGGGGGATGGGGCAGGGGAATGGAATGAAAGGTTTAAGAGGAGATAAAGACAGGAAGACACAGTCAATAAAAAGTCTATTCATCACGAAGAAGAGTTCATGATTTCTCCTTGAGTGAATTACCTTTGTGCTTTCATCAACACCATCTCACTGTACATACGGACAGACACACAGTCTTGCTTACATGACAATATACAACATGTGCTTTCCTGAATTCACTTGTACATAAAATATCATGTTCCTAATATGCAATAACAGATAGCAGCAGAGTGAAACTATTAGCTTTTCTTGTTATAAAGGTGCTTAAACAAAAATGTATTTTAAAATATGATTAAGCGCATAGATGAGAAGGATTAGCAATAGTATGCAGACCAAACTAAGCCAGAGAAAATCAGCACCTTGACACAACAGACTTATCAATTGTTTTCTCATAGTTAAAAATGTTCTCATATTTCTACTACAATTTAATTCAGCATTAATCTTAATTCAATTTCATTTTAGTTGAATATTTTATTTGGCAGCATTGACAACAGTCCCTTGTATTACTGTATAATGGCTGTATATGCTGTACCATAAGCAAACATGCAGCTTTTGGCATTCTTTAAGTATTTTTGTCTTCGGTTATTTACCATTCTCTTTAATGTGAATTTATGCTGTTTATAACTTAGACTTCAATCTTCAGTTATACAGTGTGTTTTTAAATTATACCAGTATTGTTTTAGTTTTAATAGGTGCTTTACCTGTTAATTAGTTTGAGGCTTAATACATAAGGAATAATATAACCACATTTTATGTTCGATGTAACATAATGAAAAATAATATAAGAATTACAAAATTACAAAATAAATTATTTCTAGATGTAAAGCATGCTCAGTTGACCACCCTCACCATTGATTACTTGGCCACTACTCTTTGTTCTGTAATAGATAAAATGAAGCAATGACATTTATGTTAGAGTTTTGCCTAATAAAACTGATACAAAGATGTGTCAGTCTTACATCAAATGTAAAACTACATTCTGAACTGCTCTGTTATGAAATAGTCAGCTTTGTAAAACAGCATTTAATTAACATATTACGAATAAAGCAAATAAATAATACTACAAACATTTTTTCTTCTTCTTCTTCTTTTTTTTTTTTTTTAAATGAAATTGTCTGAAAGGATATGCGGAAGGAGAAAGCATCTGCTCCCTTAAGGGTATCTGATCAACGACCGTTTCAATATAAAAAGAGATGATAAGAAAGTAATAAACAAGAATATACAGATATACATATGACCAAAAAACAGTAAGAGAGGCAGTACAGAGTACTAAAACTGGCCAGTCACACTAATGGATGGGCTAGCATGGAACTGCAGGCAAACCAGGGCTTTGCAAGCAGTAAGCACGCAAACCTAATAGTGCAGGATGCTGGTGGAGCTTGGTGGCTCTATGCCAGCTGATGCCAAGCACACAGCCCCTGTGCCTGGTCTGGCTGCTGCAGGAGGGGACACTGGTTGGCTGTACCTTCACCGGACTGTAAGTGGGGTTGGGGGGTACTTCCTGTCCAGCTTAAAGCTGGATGAGACAGTGAGCAGAGGTCTGGAGTCCAGAAATGGCTGGAAGGAAGGGTGGGCAGGAAGCCTGTGCTGGTATGGTGGGGGCTCCAGCAATGTGCAGGAGGAGCTTGGGTTGCCAGCTGCTGGAGGAGGTGGCCACAGCTAGCACCAGCTAACATTGCCAATTAGCCTTTAACTAGTGTGATGTCTCTCTTGAATTCAATCTGCTTCTCTGTTAGTATTTTTCAAGTTTTTGTTCTTTTCTTTTCTGTTCTTTTCCTTTCTTTTCTTTTTTTTTTTTTTTTTTTTTCCCTGTGCTCACATTTGCTGTCATGTCATCTGCAAAGCATCTGACTGTGGTGACCCATAACGTAACATCAGAAAGCCAGTCTTCATTAAATTTATGTTTCAAATCCACACTGATGTCAAGCAATTCCTCATGAGATATATTTCCTATGAGAATAAAGAGTAAATACCTGCTATGTGTTCATTTTACAAGATCTATGAAAAGATGTTTGTAGGAAACAAAATGAAATGAAAATTTAAAACATGCTGTGACTACGGTAACAGTCTAAAAAAAAGCATAGGGCTGTGAGAAACGACATCTTTAGTACAGGTCCCTAACAAACTTACAAATGAAGAGAATTAAAAGTAAAAATCAGAAAAAGCCCATTCTGAAGCTGAGGATGCTTTTGTCCCTTCTCAGAAACGAATGTCAAAAGAGTGCAATTAAATTTTATGCTACTGTGACAACACTGCATGAACAGTACACATGTTTGTTTGAAGGAAGATTTGAAGTCTCTCATTCTACTGAAAGAGATTTACTAATATGGACCCTCTGAAATTCTCAAATTATACATGCTGTTATACTATTTTCACAGTTAATTTTTCCACAGCTTGTCAGCTTCAAATTGTTTTGCAAGAGTAAATATATTTTGCTATGATACTTTCTTTTGTCCCTTATAGCAGACTTTAACAAGGACCCTTCTGTTCGCCAGGGTGTCTGCATGGTGCAGATAACCCAGAAGTTACCTGGAACCTGCAGTGTCACCCAGTACATGTTTTGCTAACTGAACTTATTGGGGATACTTAAGATCCATAAAAATCTGTTCAATTACAAGCATCTGCTAAGCTGGCAAGAATTGCAAATATTTTCCAATTTAAACTGTACAGTTTAAGGAGTCAAAAATGTTTAAAGATATACACTCAATTAAGATCATATTTCCTAATCAAATGCTCACAAACAAAATCACTAATGTGCCAACATATTTAAGATTGCTGGAAAATGGGCCTAAAATATGAATAGAATAAGCTTCATTCTGACATGAACAATTTCTTCTTCAAAACCAAACAGAACACAAACAGTAATTTTGAACTGAATGTATTTCACTCAAGCCAAATAAAATATTTATTTCATACTGATTTTTTTTTTATTTTTCAATAAGTTTAATCTCAAAATATGATTTTAGATGCTACATCTTGTAATTCTGAAGGTGAAGTAATGAAATGATATGACTTGACAATAATTTTTTGCTCAGTACTTTTTAAAAGACTCAGCCCAAATCATGATTCTTTTTTTATCAATCTGAAACCACATTTTTGGCATATAAACTAATAATCTAAAATGCTCTACCCTATTGTGCTTGCAACCCCTGCAATCATAATAGTTTAATAAGTAC
Source organism: Anas platyrhynchos (assembly GCF_047663525.1). Classification (NCBI taxonomy): domain Eukaryota; kingdom Metazoa; phylum Chordata; class Aves; order Anseriformes; family Anatidae; genus Anas; species Anas platyrhynchos. The sequence continues at coordinate 86,394,173 of NC_092588.1, read as the reverse complement.
TGACACTAAAGAAACAGTGTAAGTCCTTAACTAGGTTCAGGGCAACAAGATTTGTGAATTTACAGGTACCTGTAACTTTATTACACTGGCATGTCATTGTTTATTTGTGTTAGATTTAGTTAACTGGAAGATATTGAACCACATCAGCTACAAAATGGGTTGTGAAAGGAACTGGGTATACTGGAGTGAGTCCCACAAAAGAGCACAAAGATGATGAAGGGACTGGAGCACCCAACATATATGGAGATGCTGAGCAAGCTGGGACTGTTCAGCCTGGAGAAGGTTCAGAGGAATCATATCAGTGTGTGAAAATACATGATGGATAGGGGGAGGAGGTAAAGAAGATGGAGCCACACTCTTCTAGCTAATGCCCAACAAAAAGACAAGAGGCAAGGGGCATACACTGACACACTGAAACACATTCAATTTAAACATAAGAAAGCATTTATTTTATTATTTTTTTTCCCAGTGAGGGGGTCTAACACCAGAAGAGGTTGCCTGGACAGTCCATGGAGTCTGCATCACAGGAGATATGCAAAACCCAAGTAGTCTCGGTCCTGGGCAATGTGCTTTAGCTGACCCTGTTTGAGCAGGAAGGTGTTGCACTAGGCAATCTCCTGAGGTCCCCTCCAACCCCAGTCACTCTGATTCTGTGAAATGTAGTAAAAGAAGAGGGCATAGCACAGGTCACCTCTTACTAGAATGGAATGAGCTTCAGAACTAATTAAAAGAATTAATAAAGATAATTCTTTCTATAAGGAATCCAGATACGGTAAACATGAGATTAAGACAAATGTAGAGAGGACTTTTAGACAAATAAGTGGCCATACTGAATGTAAAAATAGGAAAGAAGATGGTGAAAAACAAACAACAACAAAAAACAATGCCAGCATAAACAATGAAAGGAGGCACTGTTATTTTTGTATATTATTTTTTGTATAAAATGTTGTATTTTGTATGAGAATATCCAGACTACTATTGTCCTTACAATAAGCTGAAGTCAGCAAAAAGATACCTACTTAAGCTAATGATGAATTTGTCCTGAATCTAAAAGACAACTTGCAAGAACATCTACATTTATTTTTTTTTAAAGAGAAGATGAAAGTTTTTAACTGGATCCTGAAGGTAACTGGAAGGAGACTAGAACTGCTTGAGAATGCAGATGAAAATAGCACTCCTCTGCAACACACATGGAGAAACAGAGCTCTGCATGTGTTTGCATCTAGAACAGTGGAACTAGGAAGGATACGATGATGACATAGTAGAAACTGGAAAGTCTTAAAAAACTGCAGAAGACCAGTCTTAAAAGACTTAAATGATTTGTAGCCTCTCCATGGACAGCACAGATACTAAACACATAGGCTCCCCATCAATATTGAAATTCAAGTCTGAATCCCAGGTAATTCCCTTCTCTGGATGACTGTCCTGGGATAAGCATGCAATGCACCAGGTTATCAGCAGACAGGAATCAGCTAGCAGAAGCAATGTTGCAATGCTTGCCTCTATCAAGTGCACAACAAAACTTAGAGACAATGGCTGTTAATATACTACTGGAGTTCCAAACAAAAGTTGTTTTCAAAATTGAAAGTGACAGAGCCTGGCAAGAGATCTCTTTTACTTCTGTGAGGAGAAAAGAATGAGAATGCACATATTTTAGAAGGGAAAGACAGAAATTAATTGTTCTTTGTCAAAAAAATAAAAAAAAAATGAATTATCATAAAGTTGCTAATACTCACACAATACATCTCTCTCACCTTTATACTCCAAGCCCACTCATAGTCATTGGTTTTCCCAACAGTAAGAAAGTAAAACCATATCATTAATCTCTCAGGATGCTCAAACCCAAATTATTAAATACAAGATCAACAAACAAACAAACAAAAACAAAATAAAAACAGGCATCTGCAAATACTCTGGCACAGTGCAACTTATCTATCATGTGTTCACAGATGCAGGCTTAATCTTCAGGTTATATTTATTACAGTTAGCTATAGATGTAAAAGTTCTGAAGAGTGCTACAATAAATAAGAAAATAAATAAATAGATGTTTATCTATGACCAAAATGTGCTTCATTCTGTGTCATTGTGCAGAACTTTTCATCCATGAGTAATCTACAGTGCCAAGAAGAATCAACATTAGGTCTATTGATCTCAGAGGAAGAAAAAAAAAATCTCATGTAAATTCCAGAATTTCTAACCAGCAATACCCTCTCCAAGAAAAATCATGAAATGTAAGCTGCCAGTTTTAAGCAGCTGCAAAAAATATCTAGGAGTCCTACTAATTCATAATTATTTTAATTCACCAACTTACAAACAATCTTTATCTGCATTATTGACATTTCTCAAACTAATGCTCCATCACACTGTGAGAATCCTGCATTTTGCCTGATGCAGTGACAATAACCAGTAGGAGGTTTTCAAAACTAAAGTTAGCACTGCATACACTGTTCATTAAAATGGTGTAATAATTAAAGCTTTTATTTCTTATTAATACTGTGGTGTAATTCAATTTCATTTTTCCCTGCATGCTACTTCCACATTTGTTAAAATAATCTTTATCATTACAGAGGACAAAACCAGTCAAGAGTTTTTAATGAAAACATTTAGAAATCACAAGTCCTGAAATATCCTTCTAGACTTTTTTTCTGGAAAATCAATGTTCTCATCTGAAACTCAGTGTGTGTTGCACTTAAGATGATCCAATCAGCTTGCAAACAAAGCAGTCCTTCAGACATGATATTAATGTTATTTTCCACATTCAGTAAAAACTTCTGAGAATAATTTAACTCTAATCCAACCATCTATTTATATAGAAAAAAACCTCCCACAGTTTTTATACCGTGCCTGTCACTAATATACAGGATCATCAGAACTTAAAAATTTGAAGACAGAAATTTGAATATATGAATATTAACTGTATGGAAGTGGACAAAGGTTGGTAGAAATCCATGCTATGCATCTCAGACAATGACGCACACCACTGAAATCTTACAGATTTTGAGCAGCTTCCACTGTTTTAAACAATTTTCCATCCTGCTAAAGAAAGAAAAAAATAAATAAAGGAAAGAAGAACAACCCACAAACCAAAAATGTCAGGGACACTATCTTTCCATGAACTTTTCACCAGACTAACAAAAAAAATAATTGCTGACATATTTCGTTGTCCTGGTTTCAGTTAGGACAGAGTTAATTTTCTTCCTAGTAGCTTGTAGTTTTGGCCATGTTTTGGCTTAGGTTGAGAAGAGTGCTGATAACATGTTGATGTTTTAATTGTTGCAGAGCAGTGCTTACACCAAGCCAAGGACATTTCAGCTTCTCACTCTGTCCTGCCAAATGGCAGGCTGAGGGTGCAGCAGGAGCTGGGAGGGGACAGACCCAGGACAGCTGACCCAAACTAGCCAAAGGGGTATTCCATACCATCTGACGTCATGCTGAACAATATATAGGGGTGGCTAGCCGGGGGAGTGGGGCCAGACTGCTCAGGATTAGGCTGGACATCGGCAGGTGGTGAGCAATGTGTATCACTTGTTTTGTACACATTATTATTAGTAGTACTATTATCATTATTATTATTATTATTAATGTTGTTGTTGTTGTTGTTGTTATTTTTCTATCTTAATAAATTGTCTTTATCTCAACTCACAGGCTTCACTTTCCCATTTCTCTCACCCATCCCAGAGAGGGAGGGGGGAGGGTGAGCGAACGGCTGTGTGGTGTTTAGCTGCGGGCTGGCTTCAACTACGACATTCGTAAACTGAATTTCACACTTAAGTATTCTTATAATAATAAAATAGTACTAATTTGATCATGTACACAAGACTTAACTGTCAGGTGCTGAATTTTATTTAGTTCCTTTTCAACACACATATGGCCATTAACTCCTAAGGGCATCTCATCAAAAGTCTTTAGGACTATGAAGTAAAAGATGTACAACTGGATTGACCAGAACAAAACATTTGAAGACACCTTTATAACTGGGCTTAATGGATTTTGTTGTTACCGGTGGTGGTTTTGCATATTTGAATATGTCTCTCTGAAAGTAGAATTTGAAACATAAGGACATTGACTTAAGTGAGTCTGGAAGTAGTTCCTTAATGCCTTGCTTGTTTTGCAACTAATGTGCATAGAAAATGGAAAGAAAAACAAAACTTAAGGATTTGCCCTTACCAAAAAGAACTGGTGGTTGTTGTTGTTGTTGTTGTTTTATCTGAAAGTTGCAATCAGTGAAGTTTAGATCACGTGTCAGAAGTATTATGAACATGCTAAAATGCTCATTTCAAGAGACACTGAAAAAACTGTTTTGTTGTTTTGTTTGTTTGTTTTGTTTTGTTTTGCTTTGCTTTTTTCATTTTGAAAGAGATGAATAAAAATAAGCTTGGCAGTTACATAAATTAGTGATCAGTGAATACAATACAGTTCTGTTCATTAAAGTGGTGTAATAGTTCTTCTTGCCTCATAGCTCAAGGGAAAACAGACATTTGGTTCAAGTTCATTAAAATGTAATTGTTGGATGTTTTGTTTTGTTTGTTCTTTTCTCACATGTATGTATATATTTTCTCTGTCTTAATTACTACAAAACAAAGGAATTCACACACAAGAGTATTCTGCATCTCTATATCCTAAGACATTAAATGTAGTACCACCAGTTTTAGTGGTGGTACAGATTCTGTGCTGTAATCTTTACTCATGCTGTTTCCAGAAAGCATGAGTAAAGTCTCTCTCTCTATACATATATATTTATTAAAAGATTTGCCTGAATATTTCTGCTACATCACTGAAATTCAGAACATCCTCTACTTAAAGTTGTGACTGACTTCAGATGCTGAGGAAATTAGATAAGATATTAACTCTTAATACCTGTTCCAACTTACAGATTTTGCTTAGCTGCATGAACGATTTATTTGGGATTACAATCAATAGAAAGCTAACTCTGATTTCTCTCTCCTTCTCTCTGTTTTCCATAGAGTTTGTTAACTACCACTGGATCATTTTATATATAGATATCATAATGCTTGAATGTCCAGTGCCATCAAAATCAGCTAAGATTAAAAGAAAATGGTACAGTTGTTATGGAATAAGAACATTGTGTGTGGAGTTAATTTGAGAGGTTTAATCAGTAAAAACTCCATATGTAATCAAGCCCTTAAAATTTGATTATCTGGCCTACTATAATTGATTTGATCATAGTCTAATCCTGCTTCTAATATATTTAAATTTTATTTTATTTACATTGTTTCTTTTAAGTTTGGTAATGCATAATCTTAGTTTTCATGTTTGTTTACACTATTGCTATTTACCAGTTTTTATTCCAGCATTCTATCTTGATGATTTTCAGGTGGTTAAATTACTTGCTCTTTCCTATACTGACACCTATTTATTATGGAAAGATTTTGCAGTTAGGCAATTCGAACTCTGCCATCATATACACATTTTGTTACTTCTCCAACTTTCTAACCAAGTAACTATTGTTAAAATAGCTTGGTTATAAAGATCTTGATAATGAAAGATAGTTCTAATAGGGAATGAAAAAGCTACACCAATAAATTTCTTGTTTAGAGATGTTACACGTAACAAATATCTTCCGCTGAGGAATCAAAATTATTCAAATATTAAAAACATTCTCTATTTTACACAGATCACAGAATCACAGAAGGGTTGAGGTTGGAAAAGACCTCTGGAGGTCATCTTGTTCAAGCCCCCTGCTCAAGCAGGGTCACCTGGAGGCGGTTGCTCAGCACCACATTCAGATGACTTTTGAAGATCTTCAATGAGGGGCACTCTACTAACCACTCTGGGCAACCTGTGCCAGTGCTCTGTCACCCACACACTAAAAAACTTTTTCCTTGAGTTCAGATAGAACCTCTTGTGAACAAGAAAACAATGATGTGTCAATATATTGCTTAGACTGGATTTCTTATTTGTTCCAAAACCAAATTAGACAGTAGAAGTTAAATTAATTTACAAATTACCAAATTACAGGGAATTTTCCCCAGAAGGTCCAAGCATGATGACCACAGCAGATGATAATCTATGCTCATGCTATTCAAAACAGCTTTATTGTCAATCTACTAAAATTGGGAAGTCTAATTAACTACTCAAAATGTAAACTTAAACAATGTAAAAACTTATCTGAAACAAATTAATCCTTCTATTAGCATTTTTTTTTCCTGAGAGAATTCCCAAACCAAGCTCAGACTACTCTAGTCACAGATACTTCAGACTGTAACAGCTCGTACTAAAATGGCTTTCAACGGTTCTCTTGTCATATGAACAGGTGAAGATTGATCACAAACAACAGCACTAAGCAAAATTCAGAAGCACAAGAATTGTTTTAGCAGTCATCAAGCTTCTATTCTGTGATGAACAGAACTGTGTAGGATAAACAACTCTGTCCCAGGAAGGATCTTTCTATCATTTGTTATACAGCCACAGTTGTTGTTTATGTTTGCTTAAATCCAATAATAAAGTATCTGAATCCTTTGTAAAGCTATTTCTTTCAATGCCTTAGTGCCACAAATCCAGCAGAACAATGCATTCTTTATGGTTAGAAACAGTATAAGCCACTTTGTTCTTTTAATTCTACAAGCAATGCATCCTACAGAAGAAAAGCAGTCTTGTTCCTTTTACTTTTTTTTTTATTATTATTTTTTTAAAGATGTGTAGATGAAGGTTTTTGAGATACTAAGATCATCACTCCCATGGAAAGGAAAGGAAAGGAAAGGAAAGGAAAGGAAAGGAAAGGAAAGGAAAGGAAAGGAAAGGAAAGGAAAGGAAAGGAAAGGAAAGGAAAGGAAAGGAAAGGAAAGGAAAGGAAAGGAAAGGAAAGGAAAGGAAAGGAAAGGAAAGGAAAGGAAAGGAAAGGAAAGGAAAGGAAAGGAAAGGAAAGGAAAGGAAAGGAAAGGAAAGGAAAGGAAAGGAAAGGAAAGGAAAGGAAAGGAAAGGAAAGGAAAGGAAAGGAAAGGAAAGGAAAGGAAAAGGATTGCTTAACCAATCTAAAAGCCTTCTGTGATGGAGTGACTAGCTGGGTAGATGAGGCAGGAGAGCATTGGATGTAGTCTACCTTGACTTCACCAAGGCTTCCAACACTGTTTTCCATAACATCCTCACAACAAGCTCAGAAAGTGTGGGATGGATGAGTTGACAGTGAGGTAGGTTGAGAAACGGCTGCATGGCAGAGCTCAGGGGGCTGTGGTCAGTCTAGTTGGTGACCTGTAGCTAGCAGTGTCCCGCAGAGGACAGTAGTAGGTCCATTCCTGTTGATCTTACTCATCAATTACCATGGATGATGGAACAGCAAGCACCCTTAGTAAGTTTGCTAATGTGGCTAATACTCCAGAGGGTTGTGCTGCCATTCATAGGGACCTCGACAGGCTGGAGAGGTGAGAGAAAATGAATCTCATGAAATTAAACATAGGCAAGGGCAGAATCCTGCACCTATGGTGGAATAAACCCAACCACCAGTACAGGCTGGGGCTGATCTGCTGGAAGATAGCCCTGTGAAGGACCTGGGAATCCTGGTAGACAGCAGGTTAACCATGAGCCAGCAATGCACTCTTGTGGCCAATGGTATCCTGGGTGCATTAGGAAGAGCACTGCAGTTTGAGGGAAGTGATCCTGCCCTTCTACAGAGCCCTGGTGAGGCCACACCTGTAGTACTGTGTCCAGTTCTGGGCTCCCCAGTAAAAGAGGGACATGGAACTCCTGAAGCGAGTCCAGCAAGGGCTACCAAGATTATTAGGGGGTTGGAGCATCTTTCACACAAGGAGAGGCTAAGAGAGCTGGGCTTGGAGAAGAGAGGCAGTCCCTTCCAGCCTCAACCATTCTGTGATTCTGTGAGAGTATTTGCCTGCTTCTATGCCGTTTACAGTCAGGGCAAAACAAAGCACCATTAACAAAGTGTAGCACAAGTATGCCTGGCAAAGCTGTAGGACAGTGACTAGTAAGTGTGAGATAAAACCTGTGAATAGTGATGTCTGGAAGTTTTAAAGACTGAAATATTTAACTCAATGATAGCAGTGAGTTTTCCCATTTACTCTACCAAAGATGGCTTCACTAATATCAGTAATGTGAATAAACACTTTGAAATTTGTGCTACTTGCTAAAGAGTCAATATGTCTCCAAGATAAATGTTATCCACTAAAATATTCACATTGAGAAGGAGATATCAGCCTACACTTAATATCTGCATGACTGAATTTCATAAGATAATTTGCATGTTTCAAGGACACCCACTCCATATCCAATAATCCTGATTAGGAGAATTAAAGTTATTTGAAACTCTGGTACAAAAGAAATTCCAACCTATTAATTATATCAAAAATGACCTTGTTATTACAGATATATTCAATGTCCTCTGTGACATTCAGATAAAGCTTGCTGAACTGTGTATTAAGCACAACAGTTTTCCAAACCATAGTCATAAATCTGTACCTGTTTATGTATTTACTGATTTATATGCTAGATGAAACAAAGTGCTTATTACTTCCAAAAGCGCTATGTGTAAATACACTCAGATGAGAATGCATTAATGGTGGACCATATCTAGTTTGTGAAAATCAACAAGGGAGAAACAAAACATGTTGTTTTTAAAACTCTATGAAAAAGTTGTCAGTCCCAACTGAATTCTTCAAAAATAGAGGGAGAAGCACCTCAAAACAAGGAAGACAAGACCAAAGCATACCACTGGTAGGACAGTGAAGGTAAATAAGGCTATGACCTTACACAGACAAATCAGAGTACAAAGTTTTGAAGCGGTATAGCAATACAGAAAAAGGTTTATTTATTGGGGGAGAATATTTTTATTATAATATCTATTTTAAGATGGCACATTTGCAGTGGATGCTTCAGAGAAGGTGACTAGCATCAACACACTCAACAGAAAATCCATGTACAAGAAATAAGATATTTGAAAGGTATATCACACACCTACATGGCTGAAGTATTTCTTTATTTCAATTTATAATAGGGGACCAAGAGGCAGAATAAAAATTTAAATATTCCACTAGTCTCAAAATCAATCTTTGTTGATACAACTTCTTATTGAAGCATCCCATGTTCAGTGAATATTACTAATCTCCCTGTCTGATTCTCTTTAGCATGCAGAACAAAAGGATTGCTTTTAGAAATATCACCATTTCCTAACAATGTGCAGTAGATATGGACATATATATAGATAACTATACAAGGGCTTTAAGTTCTAATGAAATTAGTGGAGATACTTTCTGATGCAGCAAAGCTCCATCACAGTTGTTGACATTAGTTTTGTTATTCATTTCAGTAATGGTCTATTTGTAAAAGATGCATTACTATGCCCAGATTATAGATTTTAGACTAAAACTAACAACAGTTTCATGCATGTATGTTAGTTTACCTTTTTAAGAGAAGAGTAAGAATATTGTGCCTACATTTCTGCCAGTTTTATGTTACAAAGCAGACAGCAGGAAGCAACTGAGCCTTATGATGGAATTTAACACCTATGACTGGAAAGAGCTCTTTGGTCTTCTAGCCTGTGTCTTTGTTTCCAAATTATTTTGCGTAGTCTCTTCAACTACCTGATTAAACTTTACCTTAAAGTGCTCAGGTTTTCTTTCCTTCATTACTCTAAAAATACAGTCACACTAAAGACACAGAAGGGAGTAACAACATAAATGAATTTAATACAACCATAGCAAACAGATCTGCACAATAAAAATAATTTATATATATATGAAAATGAACATCTGCAGCAGATTTAGATCCCTAGACAACATGCATACAGACGTGTACATTAGTGTACATATACATATTTGTATATTTGTGTATATATATATATAGAATCATAAACAAACATACAAATGCATACATGTAGTGTTAATGTGGAGTTACCTTTTCCCACAATCTGAAGCAACATAAAAGGTCTGTATCCTCCCACAGCCTGCTTCTCAAATATAATCCATATCTGTTTTCTGGCTATGCTCTGCTAACATTTGTTCCAAGAAAAAGGCTTTGGCTACATAAATTTGTACCTTTTCTCACATAGGTGTAAGCAATTTGTACTGTGCTTGACCTTCCCTTTTGCTTTTCTTTTTGCTCTTCCTCTCCTCTCCTCTCCTCTCCTCTCCTCTCCTCTCCTCTCCTCTCCTCTCCTCTCCTCTCCTCTCCTCTCCTCTCCTCTCCTCTCCTCTCCTCTCCTCTCCTCTCCTCTCCTCTCCTCTCCTCTCCTCTCCTCTCCTCTCCTCTCCTCTCCTCGCTCCGCTCCTCTTTTCCTTTGCTCTTTCTATTGTCGTATACTAGAGTCTCCCCTATGGTCTCCCTTATGGTCCTTCTCTCTCTAAGTTCTTCCCTTCTGTGTATGTTCTTGGACAACATTAAGGAATAACACATTTTTTTGCAATCGTTTTCATTTACTTCTTTTTTTTTTTTTTTCCAGTCAATACCCATATTTTCTTATTGTCGATCTATAAAAGCTGTACAATGTCTCTATGTATCTTCGTCTTGCCCTTCCCTCCCCCCCCCTTTTTTTTTTCTACCTGTTAGTATTTGCCTATTTGCCTAGGTGAGGTCTAACATTTCTAACTGATAACGGTAAACATAATCAGTAAATACTTCTTATGTCTTCAGCAGTACACCTTATAGATCACAGAATCCCTGCAATACATTGTCTAAGCTTTAAGCTACAACCAAATTATTCATTATCAATGTCATTTGTGGAGAGAAGGCTCACTGCTACTTCCTCAAGGGCAAAACCCAACAAAAGGAGTGCAGAAAATGCTGGGCTAATTATATTAAGACTTTCTGCATATACATGGCCACCAATGTTTTGGCAATCATTATATTTATAAATAAAATTCAAAATAAAAATTTAAATTAAATTATACAGAAAAAAAAAAAAAAAAGACGTAATCACTGCATGCTGGCTTGTAATACCATCCCAACACAAAGTAGAGATCCTGTACCAGAAAGGATAAGGATATTTTCACTGACCAGCCTTGCTTTCTGGGGTTGTACTAAATAGAACCTCACATCTGATCAACTCTGTATCAGGGGGTCCAAAGCTTAAATCCACATCAGAGTTTTACTGATTTTTTTAAGCTCTGGTACAAGATTATTTATATTTTTAGCAATCCATTCTTACAGCTCACTTTGTTCTGCCTTATACAGAAAATATACTAAAATAAAAACAATCAAACTTTGTTCTCCTATTCTTGCTGTGCTTGTAAGATATATGCCTGGTAACTGTTAGGTAATTTTGTTCCTTGCCTTAGAGTAAATTATAGCCTCCTTCTGCTGCTGAGCTGCCTGGTCCCTGCAGTGTGGATGATGATTCTCTATTTGCTATTATAATATACAATGTGGGGAAGCATTCAGAGAACTCTTAGGAAATGCAATTTATTTTTCAACAAAGTTCGTAGCTTTTGTTAGTGTGGCTGAAAACAGACAGAAACGTGATTTTACCATTGTTGAAAAGACTGATGTAGGATGTCTGCGATGTGCCAACCATAACAAAAATTCCAACTTACAGGAAACACACATGAGGAGATAGACTGGGATTCTGGACCGCTTCAAGAATGCAATTTTTTCACCCCATTGGAAGAGCAGTCCATTTACTGGCTAGTAACAGGAACTTTACTCTTTCTTTACAACAGCCACAAGGCAATATCACACACATGTTCACATACGCAACCCTGGAAAAATAATGCAGCAGCAAGATCAGGTTATTTCCCATGATATTCGTCTGTAAAAGAAAAGAGAAGCAAGAGCTCCATTCTGAAATGCTCCTTTTCATTACAACAAAAATGTACCCTTCCCCAAACATGGAAGACATCTTCTCTACATATGTTTTGTTTCCTATTGTCATGAATGCAATAGAAATGCATATATAATACTATATAAATACACATTTTTGAAAAGAAATCAAACGTGAGAAAAATGATATTATGGCTTTAAAGTATCTCTGAAAGGATTATCCTGGAGAACTGTTGACACTTCAGTGTAAATACTGGTAGTTCAATTATTATGTTAAAATTTGCATGTGTAAACAGAAAAATCATTTAAATGAGATAATGTTTACATTGACTACATTTAAGTATTTAAAAGAAAATTGTACCAGAAGGTTTTCTTTTTAGATAGCTCTGATACAAGTCTTACGTGTCAGAACAGCAGACAAAATATACATTAGAAGATAAAAAGGGGGTGACATATTTGTTTTCGCACTATAATGCATCACAGCAGCTGAAATGGTAGATTAACTAAAGCTGAATTTTTAAACCACATCATAATTGAAGTGAAATTATTAAAAAGTTGAAGGAATAAAAAAGATTATTTTTCTTCAGGCAAATGATGTGACAGACATTTTTATCAGCCTGTATAGTACAGAAATGCCTTCTTTTCCCATATATATCGTATATATTACCATATATACATTATATATTTTACTACTCTTCCTCAAGGTTTCTTGATTGAATTTAAGTGTGCTATTTTGGCAGATATTCTAATTTTCTGCCTGGTTGGAATTGTCTTTTCACAGTTTGTAATTTGTTGTTGTTTATTATTATTATTATTATTATTATTATTATTATTATTATTATTATTATTATTATTTTGTCAGGTATTTGCATGTGAAGGTTTCATAATATCTACAAGGTCACTGGCAGATGAACTAATTTGCATATTATCCCAACCAAATATTTTACTATGATCATTTCTAATCACAGACAAATTCAAAGAAAGTAAAGTGAAAAATGAGCAGATTGAAACTTGAATCCCTTGAATAAAACTCTCCATGTTTTCAATGAAAAGAAGAATTATTCTTTCAATTCTGCCCTCTGCGGTTCTTCTTGCTTCGAACTGCCTAAAGGCTATTTCTCCTCTGAGTACATAGATCTCATTTTAAGCTGCCATCTTAAACACTTAACTTTCTGTGCACTTGAGTGCACTTATCATTTGCTTTTTGCTGCAGATATAAATAATGTTAAGAGAATGTCAGTATCTAGATGTCTTATCCACACACATGCAATAGGTTTACACGAGACATTTATCAACATAACATTTGGAGTTTTCACTCTGCCTTCTTTTGGAAAAGCAAGTGCTGCTGCAAATGGTTTACTCTAGACAAAGTGACATTCAGTTATTCAAATGACTTTAGGTTGTAAACTTTAGGTTAGCTGTGCTAAACATTGTTCATTTTATTAAAATAATATTGAATACTGTTAACATCTTAAATATTTGGTAAATAGGGATATTTACTACATAGACTAGAATTTGTCAAACAAAGGAAAAAAACTGATACTGCTGTTAGGAAAACCAAGCAAATATATATATATAGCTTGCTAAACTGACAAAGATTTAATTGAATCTAAGTAATTCTGTTGCAGCCCAGATTACATATTGTATAGTGTTAATGATTAATGTAAAAAGAAGGGGGAGCTTTGCTATTGCTTCTGTTAGTATGAGAACCATAAAATGTAAAAAAAAAAAAAGAACAAGTTGTTATGAGCAACTGAACACAGTATCATTTGTAAGACCCCTTTAGAACAAACACCTTCTGCAGAGAAGAGGATGGAATCAGTTCACAATGTATATACACTACAAGCAGTAAAAGGAAAAGAAATTTGAAAAATATGTCTGAAATCCTTGGTCCTATATCATGTCTCAAATTGGAATGCTTTGAACCTACAACCTCCCTGTGACCTCTCTAGGTACCATGCACTATCCAGCAAAATTGAAATTATAAAATTGTTTTCAGACCTGAAGGTCAAACAATGCTATGAAAAACCCTATCTTAAAGCAAACCATGCATTTCCTAAGGTACTCTAACTTATTTAGTGAGAAGATTTACTCAGAGAGTATGGAACAGGTATGGAACTGCTTTCTGAAGTCAATCAACGTCTGCTAACTCTCTAAAAGACAGACAGAAAATAAAATGGTAACAGTTGGAATATACTTTCTGCCCAGTTGAATGTTTGCAGATGTTCCTGTACTCCAAAATAAATCTAGTCTGTGGGCTGCATGGGGTTTTAGAAGAAAACCTCCCACACATTACCTTTGTTTACGCAATACAGTTATCTCTTGCTGGCGGGAACCAAGCCTTTCTGGATTTGAAGAATTGCTACTTGGCTATTCTGCAACAAATACTGCAGAAGCAATGAGATTTCCATTCTCCCAAATGCTGACATTCTCACCAGCATAAAGAACAGTGAAGATCAATAATATTGAATATATAAGAAAATAGCAGACACTGCTTCCTCTCCCCTAAGGAATAAAGGAACACCATATTTTCAATTTTTATTTATTTTTTTTTCCCTCCAGAATTCAATCTATCAGAGAGTTTCATCCTTAGATATCTAATCTTTTGAATAACAGTAATAAAGATATTTTAAATACATTTTAAAATTGCAATAGCCCAAGTTGAAAAAGTTCTAAAACACAGAAGAATTGCAAGCAAAAAAACATTTTGAAGTATTATTTCTATTACATTGAAATTAAAGGTAAAAAATAATATTTTAAACAATGTTATTTATATAGGATAAGTCTGACCTCAATAATCATCTGATAAGAAATATCAGTTAATCATCCTAGTGCTACTTGGCATGTAGTTTCAAATATAAGAACATTATCTCTACATATATATATATTATTAAAAACTTTGTACTCAAAACACTGTAGTCAGTTTCCATTATTTTTATGATTTTTAAACCACCTGTTATTTCAAATGACCAGGACTGCAAAATAGGTTTAATACTTTTGTTTCTTTCAAATTATACATTGATGGGTAGCTGATAAGAAAAATGTGATTCAGGAACAAAGACTAGAACAGATTCTCCTGGAACTGGTTGTTGATTTTATTGACAGACACACAGCATTTTTAAATAAATGAGTATGATGAAAGTTTCTCCTGAAAGAAGCAAAAGAACAGACTTATATGAAGCAAATCAATAGTGGTATTCCACAAATGTTTACATGTGAGCAAGTAACTTAATGATGCAAATAAACGCTGTAGGACCTGATTATAAAATGGTCCTTTAACAGAATAAATTAAAGAAAAAGCTGGGGAACCAGTGAATCTCACTTTCATTTATTAACTATGTCAATTTAGGCACAAATAGCTATGTTAAATTTATGTAATGGCCCACCTTCTGTTAGCTGATAATACATTTACCTCTTTTTATTACTATTTATATGTCCCATGTAAGAACTGGAAAAAAATAAGAATAATAATCCTTGTTCATCCCATATGCAATAAAGTCAACACACAAAAAAAGTTTTTTTATTTTGATGGAAGACTTTATGCAAATGAGAAAAATGTTAAAAAGCTAGACTTTTTGAGAAGATGAGTAATAGTAGCATATTCTCATATTCATTGGCACAGAAGTTGCAGATACATGAAATTCTAACCTGGGAAATCTGCCCTCGGTAAACACATTTAATGCATGGACATAGTCTTCTGTATGGTTATACCCATAGCCATCTGCTGTGTGGGCACTGTTCCCATGCACAAGTTGATTGGAAATTTTCCTTACAATATTCATGCCAAGCAACAGGAACAATACACTAAGACTTTCCCCTTTTGTAAGAATCCATTTTTTGCTGTTTATAAAGCACTGACAAAAATACTTCAGTTAGTACACTAAGAAAGTATATTTCAGAAAACAATATCTGAAAGGTAGAAAAACATGAAATGAATCATAGAATCACAGAATGGTTTGGGTTGGAAGGGATCTTATAGACCAACTAGTTCCAACTCCCTTCTATGGGCAGGGACACCTCCCACCAGACCAGGTTGCCCAAAACCCCATCCAGCCTGGCCTTGAACATTTCCAGGGATGGGGCAGCCACAGCTTCTCTTGGCAGCCTGTAACAGTGCCTCACCACCCTCTAAGTGAAGAATTTCTTCCTAACATCTAATCTAAACCTACTCTCTTTTACTCTAAAGGCATTTCCCCTTGCCCTATCGCTAACAAAGAGTCCCTCCCCACCTTTCCTGTAGGCCCCCTTTAGGTACTGGAAGGCTGCTCTAAGGTCTTACTGGAGCCTTCTCGTCTCCACGCTGCACAACTCCAACTCCCTCAGCCTGTCTTTGTAGGAGAGGTGCTCCAGCCCTCTGATCAGCCTCATGGCCGTCCTGCTCCCAGTAAGTTTTGTTGGATTGAGCACAGTAAGGAATAGCAATAACTGTTCTGGTGGAGAACAGATACAAATAAGAAAGTATCAACATAAGAAGGTACATTCTTCAGGTAAAATCCTATATCAGAAAATACCATTGTAAAATAAAATTTATTCTAGAGACTAGGGATATTCTCCAGAGATGACATCTGAGTATCAGTGTTATAAATGGATTTGTTACTTTGAATTCTTTCATATCCATGTAATCAATCTGAGATCATCAGATCCCCAAACATTTTAGAAGAAAGGGATCACAACAAAAGATGAAACAAAACAACAACAACAAAAAAAAAACCCTAACATCTGAATAAACTAAAACCAAGGAAATAAAAATTAGCTGGAAACCACTTGTGAACTTCTTGGTTAAGATTTCTATGAACTAATAGAATCAGCCTGAATTCATCACTGAACATACATAAAGAAAAGTTGCATTTATAATGTATATGTGAATATATGGTAAAAAATAAAAATAAAAAATGTTTGTAGGGTAAGCTAAATACACATTTCTTCCTTACATATAAAATTCATATTTGCACCAGTGGGAACTGTTATATTTTGTAATGGTATCATGTTGTGAGTCCTGAACTATTTCCACTCTTTCTGTCTTTACATCTTCCAAAACCAGGCAATGAACCACAGCAGTGTAACTGCAGTTAACAAATGAGAAAACAAAAGGTGTCTTCTCTTTCTAGAATGAATACAAATATAAGTTAAGCTACCTGTCAATAATTAACACGTGCACAATGATGGAAGACTAAATTATAAGGGCATAACGATGTCTAGGAAAATCCCACTACAATGGCTTGGAGGAAATCAGCTCTCTAACCACTGACACGCTTTTTTTCATAACCTAAAACTTCATATTGCCTTTCAATAAAGTTCTATTTTGTTGTACTTTATATTCAAAGGACAAGCAACTTAATTCTCAGAGTGCTGAGGGAGAAATTGTTACTAATATTAATACTATGACAGCTCATATAAATCTCTTTTCTGCTCCTGAGAGCTAAGATAGGGTCTCAGACATGCTGGAGTACATCAGTATTTACTAAATGCCTCCACTCCACACTGTGCTTTACAAAGTGAAATACATCCATGCAAATGGAAAACAAAACGCTATAATCTGATTTAGCACAGTTTTGCTCTGGTTGCTTTTGGCATAAATGATCACATAAGACTAAGGTGGTACAAATCTAGGCCTTTCTTGAAAATCCATGTTTACATTTTGGCTGGTAGCAAAATTAGAAGCACACATAAGGATTCCATGTAGAGTGAGGATTACTTGTTTTACATGGCCTGAACAGGAAAACCAAAAGAACCACTGACTTTATAGAGTAATCTTTTAAAATAATTCCTCATAAATATTGTCAAAGAGATGAATACTTATGACTATCTGAAGTCCTACTGCACAGGGTCGACATATTACCACAGTGTATCTCTTCAAGTACACTACTAAGAACACACACACACAAAGTCACAGACTTAAAGATGTGGGCTGTCTTCAAGAGGCAATCTGTGCAGAGATAAAGAACACGGATTTTGAAGAAAACTACATGTCCGATGGATTGTCCAAGAGGACTCTGGTTAGGAAACCTTCACACCCTGGCTTGTATTTGCAGGCTTCATTGAGTCTCTCTCTTAGTAAGTCTTCTGTTCAAAAACATTTTGCATAGGGTATACACATCTCTAAATAAAGAGCACATCAACGCAGTAAGTACTCCTGATATTGCTGTTCATTTGTTGTGTGCCCCATAATAAAAACCTCACTGTGAGATCCATAATGCTTCCTACTCAAAATCCAAACAGAAAGTACACTTGACACATGCTGAAATTACTGTCCACTGAGCAAAGGAAGATTATTCAAATTTGCAGACAGTACTATAACACTGGATGGTGCCACTTTATGAAAACATCATATCTTTTAATATATACATATGTGACCAAGCATGAAGTGTTTCCTTTTTCAGGACATTTGAACACAGTAAGCATATATCACATTACGTGTCAGGAAGCACAATCTCTCAAAATTATTTTCAGCAATTATCCTAAATAGGCACTGTCCATCAAGGGATGCTACATTGTTTTTAAATAATGAGTTAATTATAAAGTCTGCACATAATAATGAACAAAATCTTCAAGTACTCACTTGTCTCCTATTACTCTGTCCTGTGTGTATTTAATCTTTATTATCTGGTTATATGGCATGGAAAGCTTAGAAAATTACATCATTTTACAATGATTCCTTGTGACAAAAAAAAAAAAAAAAAAAGAGTAGAAAAATACTAAAACACGATTAAAGCACAGTCAAGTCAATTGACTTAGCATATCCATCACATCAAGTTACACAAGAAAATAAAAATAAAATAAAAAATAGAAGCCAAAGCATTTTAAGATGTGGTGGTAATGGGGTATCCCTATTCAATAATAAGTCAACATTTTGAGCAGTCGAATGAGAGCAATGTGGCTCAGTCCCACCCTTCAAGGCTGAATTCTGCTCATGTCTCAAGAGAGTCAGCCCTGGAGCAGCAGCTGCACCTTGTGCCTGGAGGGGAAAATCTCAGCCCCTCTCTGTCTGAGATTCCACTAAATTCTGCCTCAAACACAAAAACTCACCTGGTCAGAGTGAGCAAGAACATAATAAAAATACACTGACTTACTCTCAGCAGTAACAAATTGAAGCTCATCTTCCTGTGAGTTTTCCAAAAAAAAAATGCTTCTCAATTTATTAAGAAGGAAGTGGAAGCAAAAGAGACAGATATTCCTTAGAAACTTAACAAACAAACAAACAAACAAAAAACCCTCATAGATTAACATATTGCTACTATCCACCTACTTTTTTGCTCTTTCTAGCTGCTGCAATTTCTCTGATTACTGAAATTCACTAAGTCTTTCTATGAGCTTCCATGGCAAACAAAAGGGAATTACTTGTTTTAAGCAGATTTCACACACACTTACCAGAGCCTGATTTAAAATAAATAAATAAACAAATAAAAATCTTCTCTTTAATATGCATTCTGGCAGAAACATTTAAATTTTATTTTCAGACAAAATAAATAAATAAGACTACAGAAATGTGCCTGCTGGTTGTACTGAAAAGAACAGTTATCATCCTCTAGTAAGCACAGATTCCTGCTAATCAATTTCTAACAATTGTTTTAAAATATAGAGGACTTTTCACAATCCTGTAGGAATACACAATTCTACAGATTTTTTTTTTGTCAGTAAAAACAGAAGGAATATGTTAAATAATCAAAGCCAAAATTCTTCTGAAATGGATCATTCTCCCACTCCCAGCACACATTACACATTAATATTCATTCTGTGTGTATTTCCCAACACATCCTATGCACAGTGTTGAAACAGCTTTTAATGAGACCTGCACTCTATACTGATTCACTATAGCTTTCTTTTTATTTCCAGAAAGGGATATAAGAAAGAAAATTACAGCAGACAAAAATGTAAGGTGTGTTAGGATGAGATAAGTTACTTTCAGAAAAGTAATTTCAATTATTACTAACAGTCTGTGCCAATTCTGCTCTGTAGGCTTCAAAGAGTACTTATAAGAGCAAAGACAATGTTTTTCCCACTGTCAGCAACTGTAGTTGTACAGGAATTAGCTGATATGAACTACCAGAGAGATGAAAATAGTGTTTATATAGGAACTGCAAAAGAAAATTAGATGAGATTCAACTAACCTGAGTTAGTTGAATTAAATTTTCATTGGCCTTCCTGAATATTAATCACTCACACAGCTTGTCTTCATATTGTAACCAAAAGTTTTTCCACTTCTCAGTGCTTCTCAAATTCTTTTCCTTACACAGCTACTTAAAATTGTACACCCTGAATCAAGCTGTTTAATTCTAAACTTACAATTCATTTTGAAGGAAAAAGGAATGATTTGCCAACAGTGAAAGTATATTTTATCACTGTAATTTACTGTTCAAAGAAGTTGCATATTAGATTTCGAGATGGAAAGCTCAAAACATTAAAGTTTCTTCCTAAATATAAAGTTTTTGTTTGTTTTTTTGTTTTAATTAAAAACCAGTAAACAAATGAAGGGGAAAAAAAAAAAAAAGGCAAGCCAAACTTTAAAACAAATGGCTCATCTTTAGTGGTCAAACTAATCTGCTGCACTTGAATGGTGCAACTCAGGACAGGTAAATTCAAGTGCATTCATAAATTATTTTTTTTTAGTCATGGACAAATGGTGAAATAATTTCACTGTAGTTTTTTTGTTGTTGTTGTTTTGTTGTTGTCTTTTTACTTCTATAGATTTATTAATTGTACAAGTTAGTACTGTTAGTACAAGTTATACTTGTTATGGGACAAAATCCAAAACCATACTTAATTATTTCTCAGTATGATTCTTAGGAGAGTCAAAAAGCTTCATAGACGGCAAGCATAATAAATACTATCTACCACTCCCCCAAAACCCACAATATTCAAAAAGCAGAGCTGTGCTCCAAAAGCTGACCAGAAACTCTGTTCTGCTGAGATTAGGTATTTTTTTAACAGACTGAAAAAGAGGTTAACTAGGTGTTAAACTTCAAAGTTGAAATACATTTTTACTAGCTACCTTTCTCTATAAACTCATTTCCTGAATATGCTTTGTAAAATAAACTTAGCAGGTTTGGAATGTGCCTTGTAGTGTATCATCAGAAAGTAATAGAACAGAAAATCTCTGCATCACTTTAAAGCTACCTGGTTTCCAGTCCTGGTAGAAATTAATTGTCTTCTATCATTGTTACATTTAGATTATAGATATTTATGATTTCCTTATCTTTAATCATAATTTAGTCAATTAAGTCTTAGCACACCATGTTTCTTTGAAGGTCTTACAATCATAAAGATACATAATCATTTCTAGACACATGCCTCTTCATTACATTTGTTTTCACATACAACAAGGTGCCAGTTTCTAATCTTGCTCTCCATTACACTTCAGTGACATAAATTTAATTGAAAACACGTCACAACAAGTGCTTCCACCTTATTCACAATTCACACACGCAATTTTTTAATGCATCTTGTGTTTTAGACTTAACATTTGTTAAGTTGCACCAGGGGTGTTTTAGGTTGGATATTAGGAAGAACACCTTTACTGAGAGGGTTGTGAGGCATTGGAATGGGCTTCCCAGGACAGGGGTGGAGTCACCATCCCTGGAGGTCTTTAAAAAACGTTTAGATGTTGAACTTAGCAATACGGTTTAGTGGACTTGTTAGTGTTAGGTCAGAGGTTGGACTTGATGATCTTGAGGTCTCTTCCAACCTAGAAATTCTGTGATTCTGTGATTCTCTGATTTCTTCAGGATGCAGCAGAGCTGCCTAGTTACACACTAGTTCACATCTTAGGAAATCTTAAAACTGTCCTGCATCAGAAGTTGATTCGTCCCTGTCATGGGGAAATCTTCCTATACCATAAAGCCAACGTAGTTGTGTATCACAGAATCACAGAATTTCTAGGTTGGAAGAGACCTCAAGATCATCGAGTCCAACCTCTGACCTAACACTAACAGTCCCCACTAAACCATATCCCTAACCTCTACATCTAAATGTCTTTTAAAGACTTCCAGGGATGGTGACTCCACCACTTCCCTGGGCAGCCTGTTCCAATGTCTAACAACCCTTTTGGTACAGAAGTTCTTCCTAAGATCCAACCTAAAACTCCCCTGGCGCAACTTTAGCCCATTCCCCCTCGTCCTGTCACCAGGCACATGGGAGAACAGGCCAACCCCCACCTCTCTACAGCCTCCTTTAAGGTATCTGTAGAGAGCAATAAGGTCACCGCTGAGCTTCCTTTTCTCCAGGCTGAACAAGCCCAGCTCCCTCAGCCGCTCCTCATAGGATTTGTTCTCCAGGCCCCTCACCAGCTTCGTCGCCCTTCTCTGGACCCGCTCAAGAACCTCCATGTCCTTCTTGTAGTGAGGGGTCCAAAACTGAACACAGTACTCAAGGTGAGGCCTCACCAGAGCCGAGTACAGGGGGACGATCACCTCCCTAGCCCTGCTGGCCACTGCTTCTTATACAAGCCAGGATGCCGTTGGCCTTGTTGGCCACCTGAGCACACTGCTGGCTCAGATTCAGCCAACTATCAACCATCACTCCCAGGTCCTTCTCTGCCTGGCAGCTTTCCAACCACTCATCTCCCAGCCTGTAGCTCTGCTTGGGGTTATTGCGCCCCAGGTGCAGGACCCGGCACTTGGCCTTGTTAAACTTCATGCAGTTGACCTCAGCCCATCAGTGCAGCCTATCCAGATCCTCCTGCAGAGCCTTCCTGCCCTCGAGAAGATTGACACACACCTCTAGCTTGGTGTCATCTGCAAACTTACTGAGGGTGCACTCGATCCCCTCATCCAGATCATCGATGAAGATATTAAAGAGGACTGGCCCCAGCACCGAGCCCTGGGGAACGCCACTAGTGACTGGCCTCCAGCTGGATTTGACTCCATTCACCACAACTCTTTGGGCCCGGCTATCCAGCCAGTTTCTAACCCAACAAAGCGTACGCCAGTCCAAGCCACGAGCAGCCAGTTTCTTGAGGAGAATGCTGTGGGAAACGGTGTCAAAAGCCTTGCTGAAGTCAAGGTAGACCACATCCACAGCCTTTCCCTCGTCCACCCAGCATGTCACTTTGTCATAGAAGGACATCAGGTTCGTCAAGCAGGACCTGCCTTTCATAAACCCATGCTGACTGGGCCTGATTGCCTGCTCACCCTGTAAGTGCCGCGTGATGACTCTCAAGAGGATCTGCTCCATGAGCTTCCCTGGTACAGAGGTCAAACTGACAGGCCTATGGGTCCCTGGGTCTGCCCTCTGGCCCTTCTTGTAGATGAACGTCATGTTTGCTAGCTGCCAGTCAACTGGGACCTCCCCTGATAGCCAGGACTCTTGGCCAGCTCCTCCGTCAGTTCTCTCAGTACCCTCGGGTGTATCCTATCCGGCCCCATCGACTTGTGCACATCCAAGTGCTGTAGCAGGTCGCCAACCATTTCTTCGTGGATAGTGAGGGTCACATTCTGCTCCCCATCCCCTTCCGCCAGCTCAGGGTACTAGGTATCCAGAGAACAACTGGTATTGCCACTAAAGACTGACGCGAAGAAGGCATTAAACACCTCTGCCTTTTCCCCATCTTTTGTAATAAGGTTTCCCCCCGCATCCAATAAAGGATGGAGATTCTCCTTAGTCCTCCATTTTGCGTTGATGTATTTGTAAAAAGATTTTTTGTGATCTTTAATGGCAGTAGCCAGATTGAGCTCCAGATGAGCTTTGGCCTTTCTAATTTTGTCCCTGCACAGCCTCGTAACATCCTTATGGTCCTCCTCAGTGGCCCGCCCTTTTTTCCAAAGATTATAAACCCCCTTTTTTCTCCTAAGCTCAAGCTGCAACTCTCTGTTGAGCCAGGCCAATCTTCTTCCACGCCGACTCATCTGTGGGCACGTGGGGACAGACCGCTCCTGTGCCATTAAGATTTCCTTCTTGAAGAGCGCCCAGCCTTCCTGGACTCCTCTGCCCTTCAGAACCACCTCCCAAGGGACTCTACCAACCAGTGTCCTCAGCAGCACAAAGTCAGCCCTCTGGAAGTCCAATACAGTCATTTTGCTGGTCCCCTTTGTGGCCTCGCCAAGAATAGAGAACTCCACCATTTCGTGGTCACTCTGCCCAAGACAGCTCCCGACAATCACATCCTCCACCAGACCTTCTCTGTTTGTGAAGAGAAGGTCTAGCGGGGCACCACCCCTGGCAGGCTCACTAACCAGCTGCATCAGAAAGCTATCTTCCACGCTCTCCAGAAACCTCCCAGACTGCTTTCTCTGGGCTGTGTTGTGCTTCCAGGATATGTCAGGGATGTTGAAGTCCCCCACGAGAACAAGCACCGACGATTTCACAACTTCTGTCAGCTGCCTGTAGAATTCCTCATCTGTCTCCTCATCCTGGTTTGGCGGTCTATAACAGACCCCGACCAGGATGCTAGCCTTGTCGGCCTTCCCGCTGATCCTAACCCAAAGGGACTCGACCTTGTCATTCCCAGCCTCGAGTTCCACAACATCCAAAGATTCTCCGATATAGAGAGCCACAGCACCACCCCTTCTGTGCTGCCTGTCCCTTCTGAAGAGCTTATAGTGAGTCATTGCAGCACTCCAGTCATGAGACTGGTCCTACCACGTCTCCCTGATGGCAACCAAGTCATAGCCTGACTGCCGCACGATGGCTTCCAGCTCCTCCTGTTTGTTACCCATGCTGCGTGCATTGGTGTAGATGCACTTCAGCTGGGCCATTGCCTTATCCCCTGGCCTTGCCATTGTTCCCCCTGGCACAGCTCCAACAAGCCTTGTTTCAGCCCCATCCCCCATCTCACCTAGTTTAAAGCCCTCTCAATGAGCCCCGCCAGCTCCTGGCCCAGGATCTGTTTTCCCCTTAGAGACAGGGACCCGTCTGCTGCCATCAGGCCAGGTGTCGAATAAAGCGCCCCATGGTCAAAAAAAAACGAGATTTCTGTGCTGGCACCAGCCTCTGAGCCACGTGTTTATCAGGTGGGCTTTCCGTGTCCTGTCAGTACCCCTCCCTGCCACCTTAGGGATAGATGAAAACACCATCTGTACTCCCGCTCCCTCCACTAATTGCCCCAGTCCCCTGAAGTCTCGTTTGATAGCCTTGAGGCTTCTCTCTTCAATGTCATCACTGCCTGCCTGGACTATCACAAGAGGAGAATAGTCAGAGGGGCGAACCAGGTTGGGAAGCTTCCTGGCAACGTCCCTGACCCTGGCCCCAGGGAGGCAGCAGACTTCCCTACGGGTAGGGTCAGGCCGACAAACAGGGCCCTCTGTTCCCCTGAGAAGGGAGTCGCCCACAACAATCACCCTTCTTTCTGTCCTGGTGGAGGCAGTCCTGAGGCGTGGAGTCGACTTCCTTGCCCTAGGCATCTTCCTGGGTACACTTTCTACCTCATCCTCACCCATGGGTCTCTCAAGCTCCAGGGCCTCAAACCTGTTGTGTAAGGGCACCTGGGAAGGCAGGGCTGGAAGGGGAGGGCATAAGGGGAGGGTATGGGCCAACTCATCCTTTCTGTTCAGTAGAGGTTCTTCAAAGAAAGATGATATAACATTCCTTAACACTGTAAAAACTCTTCTGTTGTTATTAGAAACCAACAACATAGAAACGTGTCTTCATTTCTTCCATGGCCCAGTTTGCCTTCAAATCAAATGACTGAATGATGGCTAAAAGCTGTTTTTCCTTTTAACTCTGGAGCTTGAAGTTCTGCTGTAGCATAGCTGACAGTTTATTCTCTTACATTTTACTAAAAAACAATAGTATAATCCTCTATATAAACCTTTAGTTAAAAGGTAAGTGTGCTTTCACTAAAATAGCAAATATTTGTGAGAGATAGATTTTATTTTTTCTTTCCAAAAAGCACAGATGATGGATATTTACTAAGCATGTGAATTCCACTCTCAGTTCATTGGTCAGTACCAGGTCCATAGAATTAAATCCTAAAACTAATAACACTAATAAACATTTTAACATCAACACACACAAAAGTGGACTTGTTCCCTTCATAACTAGTAATAGTCCTGAAACCATTTTTTCCTTCCTTCTAAGTAAAGGAAGGAAATATGAAACAATGATAAATGGTAATGTCAATGAAATATTGAAAAAACTGTTCTTGAATATTCAGGGGATTGTATTACATTAAGACCATAAGTGAAAATGAAACTGCTAAGACAAAATGAAAACTTGCACTTACAATTTGCTTCATTACTTAATCTAATATTGTTTAAACATGCTTTTAAAATTCATAGCATGCCATAATAAAAGTGACCAAGGTCTGATTTGCTCAGTAAAAAAATATGTGAGATAAAATCAGCCAAATCTTATCACAGGAAAGTATGTCTCCTACTGACATGAAAGGGAGCTACACAACTAAAGCTCTTCAAAGGCTTTGAAAATGTACAGCATTGTAATAGTCCTTAAAAAGATCATGAATTTTTGTGTCATCTGATGAGTCCTTTATAAATGTGTGCCTTTATTCCACCTTTCCACATTACACTTTCACCTGTTCAATGATATCATGTACAGTGTCACACTACTCAAGCAGTAATGTCTTTAGTTCTGTCTCACTGACATCAATCATACTCTTGCTTTTTTTTTGTTTTTAGGACAGCACATAAAAACCTGGCTTTGTTCCCCATAAGAGCTTTTTTCACTTTTATGTTAATATGATAAAAGAAAATACAGAAGCAAAGCAAAGCAAAATTATTCAACAGTTAAGTGTGTTGAAAAAACTCATGACATTCAATGACTTTGAAAACTGCTTTCATCATCCCCACATTTAAAATATCCTTCTTCTGTAACTCAGTAGTAAGTACCTGACACAGTGCACACTGCAGTTAATCCAGGTGTAGTTCCAATGAAATACACTCGTGATTTATGTTAACTTTCTTGGGTTATGAGTAGGTGTATGACTGAGTATGTTGCCTTCATGCGTATGTTTGAAGATAGGACAGACATAACCATTTAGACTACCCTTCTGAATGACACAGAAGTGCACTCTCAAATAGTGTAACATAGTACATAATTAAATAATACAATAACAGTGGGACGAACAAAGTATGTAAAATAAAATAAAAATAATCTGAAAATCAAGGGGGTGGATAATAATAGAACCTAACTGTTCAGATACCATTTAATGGAAATCACCAACTCTAGTAACTGATTGCTAGATACCATTCTGAACAAACTCTATCAGACTAATGTAGCAATGTGTTTGTTACAGATGATCCATCGTATTCTTATTCCTACTTATGTTTTATACTCCAAGAGTAATACAGGTCACTGAACAGCACTCTGATAGGTGCTGAACAGGCCTATTAAAAAAAAATAAAATTCTCCTAAAGCACTTGTAAATGCTGTCTTAAATGTGTTACAAGCTTTAAAGGAGCACCACACATTAAAGAAAAATGCTTTTATATAAGAGAAAGGGAAAATAGAGGTGAAGCAATTTTATCAATTGTTATTCACCTAAAGCAGCCCAAACATTTGGGAGGTGATGAAAATTAGGAAAATATGAGACTGTACTTACAAGTTGATGAGTAGCTGAGGTTAGAAAGGTGTTCTGTCAAACAGTCTTGCCACTCTGCACTGAAAATACCAGAAGTCTGATGATTCAGCAGCTTTCACTGGAACAGAACAGTTTTGAATATGCTCAGATAATAATGTTTTTCTTTGCATGATACTTAAATAAACAGACAACAGCATTGGATTGTCCTTTGCAATGGGACGTGAAGAGATTAAGATATTCATCCTGGCAAATTTATGAAGTCAGCACTTCATGTATGGATTTTTATTTTTAGGCAGCTGTTCAAAGTTAGAATTCTGGTAGAATAATGGAATAATAAAATGTATAACAATGGTATTTTAATGGCTTGTACCTAGTATGGGAGTAATTAATGATTTCACGCTAAAATTATGAAAATGAGCTAATCTGAAAATATTTTAGTTTTAAAACAGTGATGAGTTAGTGCTGTAGAGAAATAAGTATTACTTATCATTATAGAGAGTATTACTGCTAAGAAATAATTATTGATTGGGAAAGTATCCATTCAGAACACATGAAAAATAATTATACAACACAAATGTATTTCTGATCTTGTACATATAAAGAACTAAATCTGTTTTACATAATACTTTTCTATTTCTTCATTTATATGCAGTAACTACCAACCTTTCTCGAATATGCAATATGTTGATATAATCTCACTAAATATTTTGACTCTTTTCAGGTATCACCACCTAACAAATCTGGGAGATAATGATACTAATAAATGTGAATAACAGTCAACCATTGAAAAGTTAAATACAGACATCAGACCACTAGGAAATATTTTTGTCATTGTTCCCATAAGACCCTGTATGTATTAGAATACCTAATGACAGATACATGGATTCTTAATATAAAAGCACAAAAAAAAATTTAGGTACACCATAAAAACAAACAAACAAACAATCAAACAAAAAACTTATCTATTTGATCCTATCTTTTTACTTGATCAGCTTTCGTCTCTCTCAATCTAGAGATTGAGAGATCTCTAAATCAGCACTAGGGTCTATGGAAGGTTATGCTGCATATGGGAGGTTAAAAAAAAAAAAAAGTGAGAAAGCGCATCACTTACTGTAGTGTGAATTCTGCCAGCAAAATATAGTTATGTTTTAACTTCATTTACAGGGAAGCTTTGTTAGCTTTCTTAAAATTTACTGTTCACTATAAACTACTTGTGAATCATTCATGCCAACAAACTTAAAAACCACAAGCAAACTCTGTTCCATATCCAGTTGTTTTCTTTTTCCTCACAACATCACATCATCTCACAAGTCAAGAAACCTTCCTTTTTATGACAGAAAAGTCTTCAAATACACCCTGAAGTCCTTGAACAACTGTTTGGGTCAAGGTAATAGCAGGAGTTGAAGAAATGTCTCCACAATTATACCATTCTTACTGCTCCCCATTTGCCTCTCTGTAATATAACTGGTAAACAACTGAGATCTCTAGTCACCCCAGAGGAGCTACAAACAGCAACAGCTAGATTTTACTTAAAACAAGAAAAAAGGACTAAAAATGTTGCACAGTGTAAGCCAATTACAGATGAAATGTCATCTATCCCAGAACTATGCTACTGATTCTTCACTAACATCTGGCAAAATATTTTGCATATGTTTTGCAAACAAACACATAACTCTCTTCCATACAACAGAACAGAATCATTTGTGTTGAGTTTAGCCCTTAAAAGCATTATAAATATCATGGTCCTATCTGTGCTGTTCTCACATGCTTTTCTTCAGAGTTAGGATTTTTCTTTATTGCTAACTTCTCGTTTCACATAGAATCATAGAATCAATGATGGAATGGTTTGGGTTGGAAGGCACCTTAAACTCCATCCAGTTCCAAACCTCCTGCCATGGGCAGGGACACCTCCCACCAGACCAGGTTGCTCAAAGCCCCATCCAGCCTGGCCTTGAACACCTCCAGGGATGGGGCATCCACAGATTCTCTGGGCACCCAGGTACATGTAGAAACATTTGCTAACTTATTCTGGGTCACTTTTACTGCCTTAGCTTTTAACAGTTTTCCTGCAGTCACAGAGAAAGAGGATAGATTAGTTTCAATCGTCTCATTGGAATAATTGTTCTTTGGCTACAAAAATGACATTGATAGATTTATGAGTTATACTTCAAGTAAGAATGACAGAATTGTTCTTTGTGTAATGATCCTGATGTGTTTCTTCCTAACGTTAAGGTTCTGGTGATATACTGAGATATGTTCAAGTCTGTTGTTGGTATTTCCATACTAATCCTCAATTGCTATTCATTATTAATTATTCTGTCACTTTTTCTACTTCTGGTTTCAGCCCGTGTTTCTTCTCAGCCACTGAAGTCAAATTTAGTGACACAAAAAATGCAACATTAAGGCATTGTCTTTTCTTCTTTATTTCTGTTGGCCGATTTTCTTAAGATCCCATATTTGCCCATGATTTTTTTGTAGTTCTATATACTATTTCTTGGCAATCCAAGATCCAACTTTTCTGCTGGGTGTGATTTGTAACCATCTGGTATTAGGCTGGTTGTGATTTGTGAGAAGCTCAACTTCCTTCTGGGCTTGCAAGTGTTCAGTTCAACAGCATAAAAAATAAGTCCAACATGGATGATAAATTCTGGTAAGTGACATCATAAAGAAAAGCTGTCAGCACATGAGAAATTAGAGTTTTGTTTAAAAGAGCAAATGGACATCGATGGTCAGCCACCACCTTCTTCTAAATTGATATTCAAAGCCAGGAAGTTTATGGGTAAGATTAGGTAAATGTAAGAATCTAATGACATCCAAATGGGACGATACCCAGATATAAAACAGGATCCTATGGAAGACCTTCTGAACAGTCTTCTGGAACTGAGCAAATATCACAGGCCAACTAAAATGGCATTAGGCTGCTAAATCCCACTCAGCTAAACTGTAATGACTTCAGTCTAGATTTATGTACAGGCAGCTAAAATATGAAAACCTTTCAGTAGCATACATCAGTTAAGATCAGGCCTGAGCACATTAAGAATAGTAAAATAAAATCATTAGAAGATAATCTGTCCTCTTCAGAGGTTGGAATATGGAGTGCTACCAGACGGCATAGAGTGGATTCAGAAATGGCAGTGAAATTCTTGAATGAAAGAACTTCATAAGAAAACATGAGCCACCAGCACATCAAACGTGCTTTTCCAGGTTCATTCTCCCTTAATCACTCAAATTAATAATATGGTCAGCCCTCCAAATTTAGGGTGAGCTGCATTTGTCCCTTAGAGACTATGGCACATAACATGATTAACTTTAATAATCATAGTTCAAGAAAATACACAAAATGGCTTGATAGGACCATCAAAGACTTTGTCAGTACTTTATCCTCATTTGCTTTAAAGTTATACAACATATTTCTGTTTCTGGAGTTCTTCATCTTACAGGGGATACCTAACTTGGGAGAAGACATCTTAATTACAGAGAACTCATGTTCCATGATGGTTTAATATTATTCAGAAGGTTAACTGAGACTAATAGTGCAGGACACTGTCTATTTTTTTTTTTTTCTGCAAAAAACCTACCAGCCTTTCAAGAGAAAAAAATCCTTCAGTTGTATGTCTCACAATCTGTGGTGGTTTTACCCAGCTGGGCAGCTGAGCTCCACCACAACTGATCTCTAATTTCCCCTCCTCAAAGCGAAAGGGGGAGAAAAAGTACAATGAAAAGGGCTCAGGGGGTGAGATAAGGTCAGGGAGATCACTCAGCAATTATCATCACAGGCAAAACAGACTCAGCATAGGGAGATTAATACAATTTATTACCTATGGTTAACAAGCTAGAGCAGTGACAAACACACAAACTAAAACAAACAAACAAAAAACAAACAAGCAAACAAACAAACACAAAAAACAAAAAACACTTCCCTTCATCCACCCTATCCTACATCCTCCCCCTGAGCAGTGCAGGGGAAAGGGGAATGGGGACTGTGTTCAGTCCCTAACGCTTTGTCTCCATTCCTTCACTGGCACTCTCTGCCCCTGCTCCACTGAGGGCTCCAGGGCTCCTCCACGGGCTGCAGCGTGGAGATCTGCTCCATGTGGGACCCATGGGCTGCAGGGGGACAGCCTGCTCCACTAGGGGCCTCTCCATGGGCTTCAGAGGAACTTCTGCTCCATGCCTGGAGCACCTCCTGCCCTCCTTCTGCATTGACCTTGGAGGATGCAGGGATAGATCTCACTCCTGTCTCCCAGCTGCAGGTTGTTTTTTTTTGTTTGTTTGTTTGTTTTTTCCTCCCCTTCCTTAAATCTGCTCTCCCAGAGGCCCACCCAGTGTCACTCCCTGGCTTGGCTGTGGCCAGCAGCAGGTCCCTTTGCTCTGATCTGACATGGGATCTGCTTGGGATCTGCTCACAGAGGCCACCCCTGCAGTTCCCCTGCTACCAAAACCTTGCCATGTAAACCCAATACACGACCACACCCAACAAGGAATCCAAGGCAGAGTATAGCAAAACTGCTAAGAAGCAAAGGTCAAAAGCAAATGGTGCTGTTTTCAGTAGCAAACATCAATTACATATATCAGTTTGTGGCCTTCACTTACCTTTTCATGTCTCGCGACATAGCCCTGTAATGTAGTACTACTATTGCCAATAACACACTACAAGCTCTTCTACAATAGAAAAGGTTTTGAATACTGGAGATACTAGATGGGGTGTGGATGGTAAAATGATGGGATTATAGGAGACAGGGCATGGGGTCAGCTGTGGGGATCCCATGGCTATATACAATTACCCAGTGTTCAGCTAAAGAAAAGCAGAGCGGGACAAAACTGGGTTTACAGATAACAAAGAAAACTAAGACATAGTATCTAACATGCAATAAAAGCGACCAGATACAGTAACTAAAGATGTAAAATACCTGTAAATCAGTGAAGATTGAGAAAGAGAATGAAACTCCTGATGTGAGGACCCAAAAGAGCAATGGAAAGATGAGCAAAACACTGGGGAAAAGGGTGGAAACTATGAAGTATGTATATAACAATTTTAATGTCATTACTATTTTTTTTTTTTCCTATAACAAGGGGAGGGAAAGGGATCATTCAGGTTGGAAAAGACCTCCAAGATCATCTGGTCCTATCATCACCCTACTACTAATGTCACCCACTAAACCATACCATGTCCCTAAGCACCTGTGCAAAGCAAAAAGGGGACAAACTCCACAGTACCTTTTCTGGCATAGAAAAATTAGTAACAGAATTTAGTTGCTTTACTGAATACGCAAATGACAATTGAATTTCTTCATCAGATCTCTTCCAGAAATTGTAACATCCTTGCTGAAAGTCAGAATAGGTCTGGTAGAAACTATGTTTCAGCTTTCGTTGTCACTGCTAGCTTTCACTTTCTTACAAAAACACAAATTCTGCTGCACTTCACAAGTGTGCATGTGCAATGCCAAACATATGCTGAACATATGTGAAACAGAGTAAGCATCAATCCCAAGAACAGAATATTTTATTAGTACAAATTACTCTGCTCCAGGTAGAAATTCAAATCCCTGAGAGAGTTCATTAAAAATTATCTTTCATCAACTTCTTCAAAATATGGCTGGGGACTCAAATTCCTCAGAATATTCTTTTATAAACCTGTGGTAATTTCACATATAAACTGGGAAGAAGAAGAAGAAGAACAACAACAACAACAAAGTTGTATGTTTTGATTTTTCATTTTCAGAACAAGAATTAAACAGGGCCTAATTTATTGATACAGCTATTTTCTTTTTTTTCCTGTGTTGAGGCCTTATACCTTTCAGTACTCCCTTGCATTGAAAGAAAATTTCTTGCTAAACATTGAAGTATTTATACAACCTTCTTCTTTACTCTCAAACAACACTGGTGATCAAGCACATTGTGTCAGCTGGGCAAATATCTTATTAAGAGTCGTTCTTTAGATAAGATTCAGTCCTTCACTGTTTCACATAAACATTCTGAATAATGTATCGGCAAAGACAGATCAGTAGCCTTCCTCTAAAATTCCCTGTTGCTTTTCAGTGTGATTCATTGTTGCCAGTGTCTAAGAAAACACCTGGTAAACGCACTACAGTACTTCTTTAAAATTCAGTACTGTTTTAAACAACAATTCATTTCCAAAGAAAACCCCGAGTGCTCTGGATATGACTACTTTATCTCACAACTTTAGGAATCATAGAAACATAAAGATTGGAAAAAAAAACACCAAGATCATCTGGTCCAACCATCACCCTACTACCAATTTCACCCACTAAAGCATGTTCCTAAGCACCACATCCAACCTTTCCTTTAACACCCTCATGGACAGTGACTCCACCAGAGACCTCTACTTCATGCTGTCTGAAGTCCCTCATAGAACTTCAAACGTAATTTCTTCCTGAAACCATGTTAATTTTTTTTCTCAACCAAGGTCATGAACAACATCTTGCAGATCTAGCTGACAGTGTAGGGTTTGTCTGATCACAACTCAGAGAATTCATCCCTACTCATTCTCTCAAACATTTTAAGCAATGCTCCAACAGCTGTTCACTCTTCTCAAAACTTGTGAAAATCTACATATATATATTTTGGAGAAGACACACATCTTTGCTCAATCTTTCAGTGTTCAGCAACTGGTGAACACCTACTCTCAAGCCCTTAGTTTGATACTAAATTCTTTTTTATCACTTGGAGTCTGAGTGACTGTACTCTGTGTCTTCTCCACTGTTTGATTTCGTGTAAGTCTCAAAACTGTTTAATGACCCAATGGTAAAAAATTGTATTCCAGGTTTTAATAGGGACAGGGCTGTTAGATGCTTAAATGATCCACTTACCGTTTGTGCACAGGCTGATGAACACTATGCATAGTTAAGCAAACACACACACACAAAAGAAAATCTTGATATAATTCAAGCTCTTTGTGGGTGAGAACTCTCTGTAAATGACCTACTTTATCACAGTATAATGTCCACTGTTCAAATATACATGAAATACTGTTAAGTTTCTATTATCATGTCTTATGTAACAGAAGAGTATTCTAAACAGTTGTCTGATTCATGAAGAAGAATAAGAAATGATTGCATTACAGTGGGCTTGGCACATGATATCCAAAGTACTACTTTTATGCATTTTTAAATAAAAGCAGTAGTATAAGAGATATAACTGACATTGTAGTATTTGAGTTCAATTCAATAACATTTTTAGAAAAACTCTTCATATAAAGCAGTTTTCACATCCAAAAAGATTTCATTATATCATACAAATAAAACTGCCTGACTCTGATTTTGGCATTATATAAACAAAAATGCCAAACTTTACACGGTACCACTCATACACTATTCGATGAAGTGAACTTTAAAAAATCTAGAATTTGCAGTTGCTCTAAGAGGTTTTAAGTGTCCCTTGCATGGTAGAAATATTAACTGTTTTATGGCTTTATACCTGACACTATATTATATATCATTGTGAAATATATGTAATCAAGAAGCCATGCATAGTACAAGCCAAAAATGTTTAGTTGTCCTACAAATGTCAGATTCTACTGTATTCTTGAGCCTCTTCTACTAAAAGTTGTAACTGATTTTTTTTTAATGATTAATTTTTCAGATGGAATAGTAACCCTTTTGTAGCTGAAAGTCTAAATGATTACAGTAACTATTTCAGATGGGGAGCTGACAAGAAGAAGAGAGATAAAGAAACATACCAAAAAGATGGAGAAAGAATCTAATGCAGAACAATATGGATGATATCCATAACACTAAAAATCAGCCCACAGGATCACGTACACACATTCAGAAGGGGGACATTCTCAGACTCACAGCAGCTCCAGGAAAAGCAAGTCTTGTTTAAAAAGTAGCAGTGGAACAATCTACAGAATAAATCCAGACAGCAGAAAGGCATGTAAATAACTAGGACCATGTAAATAAATTAAAAGCAAAAACAAACACAAAAACAAACAAACAAAAAAAAACCAACAGAGGTCTATGACTCCTACAAACTATAAATAAATAAATTAAGAAGAGAAAAATTAAAATGATTGCTTTAAACTGCAATAAGCATAGTAAAATGGTACAACCACCAATGATATGGTTAGATTTTTTAACACTGTGATAGCACAGTCACAAAAGGTACAAACATTTTGTATAATTGAGTAATGTAAACCACAAGGGAAATAAAAGTTAAGTGTAGTTGCATGTGAGCCAGCCAAGTGACAGAATTTCCAAGACAGAGAACAAAACAAAAGAGATAAGCACATAAGAGTTCAAACAGGCAAGACATCCTTCCAAATACTTACAAATAATAACTGGCAAAATCAAAACCAGGATAAGTAGCATAAAGAGTAGACAAGGTCTTTTGGACATTGGGGAAAGTAGCAATACAACACCAGGCATAAAAAGAAAAGAATAAGAAGATTGATGAGAAGTTGACATGAATTCTGACTTCTCCAAGAGCTCTCAGGCCATTTCACCTTGACTAACATCATCTACCACTGTAGGGCTAATTACACAGCATCAGCTCTGTGGCATTCTATATTCATAGCTAATTTACATTATGCCTGTTAAAGATCAATTATTTAGTGTGTGCAATATTAATGATTAATAACATGCAAGAACTAACCATTGGCACAAAGACTGTCATCACTGAATGAATTCAATATAAGTTTTAAACTTGAAAACTGACTTGAACTGCCAGTCTTCTAAACACTCCTCATGCAGCAAACTCCCTTTACCTGATACATTTGCATATGCAACTATGTACATATATTCAGTTAAAACAAATGACACAATCAGTTCCTGAGCCATAAGAAAGTGGATTCTTAAACTGGCAGACAAAAGTCCACCACATTTCCTAGCAACACCCTGAGACATCAGTGATCAACACACTGACCTAAAACAGTAGCTAAAATAAATGAAAGATGACCTTTTGTGAAATTCTAGTACTCTATAGGAGGAAAAAAAAAAAAAAAAAAAAAGTACTCAATGTAATAAGCAAAGAATTCAGGCATCATCTATGGAAGAATATCTACAAATCTAAAATCTGTCAATGAGCAGAAAAAATCACCAAAAGAGTATTTTTCCCGACACAGATTCCACCTGAGATTGAGACCAGTATGACTAGTAAGAACATTAAATCAGGAAATAAAGATAAAAAAATGTAAGACAGTGAAATGATATGAATAGAATCATAGAACCACATAATGGTTTGGCTTGGAGGAGACCTTAAAGACCATCTTGTTCCAACCCCCTGCCATGGGCAGAGACACCTCCCACCAGACCAAGTTGCTCAAAGCCCCATCCAGCCTGGCCTTGAACGTTTCCCAGGATGGGGCATCCATGGCTTCTCTGGGCAACCTGTGCCAGTGCCTCACCACCCTCTGAGTGAAGAATTTCTTCCTAACATCTAATCTAAACCTACTCTCTTTTAGTTTAAAGCCATTCCCCGTTGTCATTTCAATATACTCCTTCA
Source organism: Anas platyrhynchos (assembly GCF_047663525.1). NCBI lineage: Eukaryota > Metazoa > Chordata > Aves > Anseriformes > Anatidae > Anas > Anas platyrhynchos. The sequence continues at coordinate 86,357,518 of NC_092588.1, read as the reverse complement.
CCAAGAGTCCTTCCCCAGCTTTCCTGTAGGCCCTCTTTAGGTAGTGGAAGGCTGCTCTAAGATCTCTCCTTGGAGCCTTCTCTTCTCCAGGCTGAACAACCCCAACTCCCTCAGCCTGTCTTTGGAGGAGAGGTGCTCCAGTTCTCTGATCAGCCTCATGATCAGCCTATCTCTCCAAGTTAGAGACAAGGATATCATGGGGGATGTTGTCAAATGCTTCATATAATTCCAGGTAGATGTTGTCAGTTACTCTTCCCCTATCCATCAATGCTGTAACCCCAGTTTTACCTTGTGTTAATAGATTAGAAAGGAAAGGCAAGTAAACAAAACTAACAGAAAACAAGTAATGGACAAGGATACAGAAATTGATTAATTGGCAGCAATAAGGAAGAAAGTACTCATCTCACAGTAGAAATTAGGTAACTGGTACAGTTAGGGAAAGCTTGGAAGTAAACCTTTCTAAGAAAAACGTGTTGCCAAGAAAAATAACTTGAAGGCTCTTAACACCATGAGCCCAGACAGTATAATGTAGGGGCTTGAAAAACTGCTGTAGGAGACAGGCACATACACCAAAGGCAAAAAGAATGGGAAAAAAACACCTCAAAAAATAAATTAATTAATTAAAAAAAACAAAACAAAACTATATTGAAACAGTAATGTTACTACAGCATTATACATAATATGCATATATACAACTGTCTTGAATAATAAATACATTGAGAAAAGAAAGAATAACCAACGACTATCAGAGCTTCAGAAAAATCTCTTCCAAAAGAAGAGATCAGGTAGGCAGAACAGTCAAAGTGAACTGAAAAAAATGAAGAAATGTTACTGGCAGCTGAGGTGTTGAAACTGTCCCTGGCAAAGATCTGCATTGGCTTGGTGGCTGCTCTCCCCCCCACCCCCATGTGCAGGAGGCAGTGCATCCCACCCAGCTGCAGCTACCCACTCCTTTGCCTGCCAGAAGAAGTGGGGCCCACGAACAGGCCCCAGCACTAATTAGCTTACTAGGATGCGTTTAGACTTGACTGTAGGCTTTCATGATTACACTAAAAATCAATGGAGGTATTTGTAATGTTTCTAGTAAGTTAATATTAGCTATTGCCCAGAAACAGCATTTTCTTAAGTGCATCAAAAAATACAGAAAGATTTCAATGATTCATGTGATACAATGTGGCATGAGAAATTGTTACACATATAGGAGAATACCTAAGTTTTAAGAGTAAGAAAGTTGTAAAAGAAGAGAATAATGGGGTAGTGGTGAAAATTAAGGTTAGAAAAAAATTACTGCTAGAGAACTGTAAAGACTTCCATTGGGATTTGTATTTTTCATTAACCTTGGCTCAAATTCAGGACTATTTTAATGAAAAGTGCAAATGACATATTTAGAGTTATTGTCAAAGGGCTGGAATATCATACCTGGAGAAATACATCACCTTGAAAGAGGTATTGAACTGCTGTCTACCACAGCTTTTCAAGTTCCTTACATAGTTTTTACCTCTAACTTGACTTTTTTGCATGAGAACAAACAAAAAAATGTTTTACAACCACTCTATAAATCCTACTTCTACTTTTGCCATATATGCCCAAGAGGTATATGTTACATTATCTATCTAACAGAACTCTAATACTGTTCTTTATCCAGCAATGAAACATCTCCAAAACTATGACACCTGATCCACGATGCTGGAGGCTGCATGAACACCTAGATAGTTAATGTGATGGGTATTTTCTTTGGGAGATTTTTCAACAACAATTTTCACTTCATTTGTAATGTGCTTAAAATACGGAATGAACTTCAAAAAAACTTCAAACGGGATGCTAGAGCATGACAAACACAACATCACTTATGTTTAATAGATATATTTTAGTTGTTGCAGGATTAAGCTGCTTGGGATAACCAAACATTGGTCAGTGTTTTTATCTCAGTATGGTAGTGAAATATCTCTGCTGAAACTGCCAGTTATGAATAACAGTAAAGCAAACTCCTGATTAATTCTCATTACCAGATTATTTAGCTGCAAACCGCAGAAAATTGTCCTTAATTTTATATCAAAAATCAATATTCATCTCACCTAGAAAGGAACAGCAATAAGCACCTGCAACATGTGCTCAAGGACAAATGAGGCAAATGTTGAAAATTATGAATATTTGTCTATCAACATTAATTCTTTTTATGTTTCATATTATATCAGAAAGCAGTATCAGTGTATCAGCAAAGACATTCCCTGAGCAAGCACAGAAGTGCCTTCTTTAAAATCTAACACCATGGGTATTGTTTACTTGTTTTGATCATACTCACTAAAACTGCAACACATAAAATGAACATTAACTATTTTCTCTACTAAGGCAGCTTTCAGTAGCCAACAAATGTACATGACACACACTACAAAACATATTTTCTTTATATGTATTTGCATAGACTGAATCTATTTTAACATACACACTGACATAAAACTTACAGTTTTTAGAAATTACAAAGAATTATATCCTAGAAAAAAATGCAGATCTGGCCTCCTTACTCAAAAACAAACAAACAAAAAAGGGCAGTGCAGTTTGTGAACAATTCATTATTATTTTCCTTTTTTTTTTTTTTTCTTTCTAATATGAGTCTTAGAAAAAAAAATCCCTATGAGAAGCTATTGATGGCAAAAGAAAATAATTTTAAGGATCTGAGATTAAACAAACAGGAAGAAATAGCTGAACATGTCATGAGGATTGGTGTAAATAGCACCGATGTATTTATCCAAAAGCAAAAACATAGTTCTCCGAGAATGTTTTTCATTAAATAAACATTTAAATTGTTTAATTTAAATTGCTAAATTAATTGCTAAATAAACATTTGACAGGCTGGCTAAATAGTAACATATGAGAGAAAAAGAGCTCTTAATGCAGCTGGTTTATAAAGACAAGTGTTAGTATTGACTCCTATATGTGAAACTTAATGCACAGAGCCAGGGAATTGGTTCTCTCTTCATCTCCCTCCATCCACATGTCTACACTTCCCCTCCTTCTCTGTGTCATGAACACTGTTTCATGCCAAAAGAATGGTGATGGAGTTGATCTAGATATCAAAAAATTCTCCTTTTGAAATGCCCTATCTGGTTACATCTGTACGCACAAACTACAGAGAGACAGTGCCCAGGGCTGGGCAATGCTGCACAACTGTCGGCAGCAGATGCTGACACCCTCTCCATCATGCATTTATTTCATGCCTATTCAGACCCTCAACACTGACTGCGTGCAGTTTGATGAGAGTGGACATTCTCAGTAGGCAGGCTAGCTCAAGCAGCACCCTGTCCTCACAGGACACAAGCTGTACCATGCTGCCTGTGTGCTGGCCAGTACAGCCAAGGAAGCTGACCCCAGAACTCAAACAGACCAGCAATCCCTGGCCAGGCTGGCCTTTTACCATCAGCAAGGGTAAGTACAAGGAGTTCTCTTCTATCACAATTACAAAACAAAGAAACAAAACGCCTCATTTGTCCCCTAACATAAGCTGCATTTATTCATTGTTGAAAAAAGGATGATAGCAATACACTGACAGCAAATTACTTCCATGGTCTTCAGGAGGCTCTGAGACTACATTTTCCTTAATATACAGAATGGGTGAAGGTCCATGAAACAGCTTTGTCCCTGTCCATAAAGCAAAACTTTCCCCTTCTCCCACAAAGATAGAGACGCCTTGTACAAACTGCCTACTGGGAATGGTCACTGGCCCATATAACCCCTTGGTCATCCTCAGGCACTTTCTTAGCAAAAGCATGTTAGGAATATGCAAGTTATTAAACAGTATGAAAGCTGTATGCCAGTGATTTAGCCCAGACTCTGTTTAGGTAAGTATTATAGATGTACTTTGAGATACTAAAAATGCCTGTTTTCTGGCAGTGTTTCAGCTAACTTTCTGAATTTTCTACCTTCCATCTTTAACATTTACTAAAAATCATTTCCAGTATGATTGAAAGAGTGAAAAGACACCTTAATTTTAATTGTTAAGACCATTTACGGCAGTAAACCACAGCATCCACAGATTGTTTTCTTACCTGAGAATATAATAATAAAAATAAAAATAAATAAATAATAATAATAATAAAAAAAATAACACAGGCTGAAGGACACTTAGGGTGGAACTTGCTAAAAATAACATTTCTGTTCATTGGAAACAAGAGAGGAGCAGTCACTGAAATGGACAGCTGAAAGAAACAACAGCCATCAATGACTCACAATGGTCAAAAGATACAAGTACCCACAAAACATATTTACTAATGATTTCAAATATTGTACTTTCTGAGTTTTTTATAACTACTTCTTGATGCAAAGAAACAACACTGCATTACTTTTGTGAAGGGAAAACTGAGGTAATGGAAGTCTGACCAAACACCCTTTGTTCACATAAAGTTGGCACCAATGTTGATGACAGCAGGCCACCAAAAATTGATTCAACTGAGTAGTCAGGTGACTTCAGTCATTCATGAATAAACTTCTTATATAATTGATCGATATAGGTAGCAAACTAAATTAACCTAAACTGCTATTAAAGCCTAGGAAGTTCATAATAATGGAAAAGGATTTTCATTTTGCCATGAAAAAAATATTAAATAAATATATATATAGAGAGAGAGTGATTTGAAAGTGCAGCAACTGGTTCCCCTCTACATTTTAACATAAAACATGCAAAGCAATTTTTGACCAAACAATTATAAATCTTTGTTTGTTTGTTTGTTTGTTTGTTTTATACTTTAAAACAAGCAACATATATCTTTGCTGACTGTTAAGAAAATGAATTTTATTTTCAAAACAACTTCATGTTTGTTTCCTTATGTCACAGTAATATGGTTTAATTTTCAATTCTTTTTATGGTACAGCAACCTTTGGGTTTAATCTTTATACTTACAAGCTTTTTTTGGCTGTACCATAATATAATTTTAATCAATTCATTAAAAAGAAATAAAACAAATTATTATAAATACATATGCATATATATAAACAAGATTTGGATGAGCTAATATTGTTATCGCTCCTATGGGGAAAAAGAAAAAAAAAAAAAGGCATCGCGTTGTTAGTATGATTTGAAATTCAGTTCCTTAATAAGGTCTGTTTTCTTTAAGTTTAATGAAATTCTTAATGATGATTTCAGTCCCAAGATCATGCCAAAAGAGAACACTGTAGCTGCAGGGATTGCACTATATAGTACAATTTTTTTCTATACTAAGAATCAATGCTTTTCCACATTGTTACTATCCTGTATAAAATATTTTTTTAATGAGAAAGTATATTATCCTTTTATTTGGATTCCATAACGTAATAATAACTGCAAAAAGGTCCTGTAATTTTAGGTAATGTAACACTCTTTAGATAAAATAGTGTTTGCAAAACCACTTTCAGCAGTGACACAGCTGAAAGACTACAGTCCTATTGTCTATATTATACACATACAGACATGTATACTCCTCTAAGAAGAAAATGAATAAATATTCCCTTTTTAAATTCCAATCCATAACTATTCAAGTTACAATTTGCAAACCTGATTAGCTAAATCAAAAGAGGTATTGATAATTAGTCAAGACTCAATAAACTAAAATGACAAGTTTAAATATTATTGACTTAGGTGATCCCGCACTACAGCTATGTGAGACATAACAGAGTGAAACACACTTACTGTTTTTTCAGTTTGCCTCCTCCCTTCTGTTCTGGGGGGAGACACAGTTACCTTGATTTTCACCAAATAAAGCAGGCTGGTAGCTGTGCCGGTAAGTGGAGCCACGCACCCAGTCCTTTTCTCCCTTTGAAGACTCAGGTTTAAAAGGAAACAAAGCAACTACTTTTCTGTTAGGCTTGTCAGGTTTTTTGTTGTTGGTGGCGGTTTTGTTTTTTGTTTTGTTTTGTTTTGTATCTTCATAAAAGTATATAACAAAGCAATGTATACTTTCAATAAAGAAGCTAATTAGGTAGAGTCAGAAACAGTCAGCTGAGTAATACAGCTGATCATTCAATAATACAGACGATCATTTCAATAATACAGAATTTGAATTAAACTAAACCTAGAATGATATGAGATTTCTTTTCCTCATTCCCTGCTATGCCAATTACCTTCAGGAGTTTCAAGACAAGTCTCTTTCTAACTGGATGTTTTCAATTTTATTTCAACCTGCCCACTTCCTTCATAATATCTACATTCCCCTTTCTCCTAGCTGATAAGATTTCAGTGACCATTCTTCATCTTTGCAAATGCACAATTCACACTGCAAGTGGCTATGCGTATGGAAAACAATCCCTCTGTGTAGTGAGCAGAGATGTCCTTTCACATAGAGGATACTATAAGCAAAAGAATTAACACTAAAATATAGATATCAATTTTATTAGAAAATATGACACAAGAAAGTTCTCCTACAGTACAATGCTGTCCTGACTTTCACTGATGAAAGAAACTATATGATTTTTAATGGTATTTCATTAAAAAAAAAGTGTAACACCTTCTTCATAGATAAAAATGGTAACACATCATCCTCAACAACTGAAAAGCCATCTGGAAGGTGATACTTGCACTGTAAGCTTGTGCATCTACGGGTTGCTCTTTCCTTATATAGATCTGCAGCTGCTTCAAGAACACTGAGGCAGCAGCACCATCAGCCTGCTGAAGGTCCCTGGAGACCTCCACCTGGTCTTATCTTTGTGGCAGGTTTGATCTGAAAGCCTAGGGAGGCTGCTGGCTGGCACCAAAATCCATGTCACTACACAGTGTTTCTTTAGGACTACTTTGCTTTTTGCTTTCTATTCTAGCTCTGAGGATGGACAATTTTTCTGGCCTTTCTACTGGGAATCCACAGTGAAGCCTATTGATTCCTAGGGCTGTAAACTGCTGATCACCACGGCCCAGGTCCTGTTACCAGTCCCCGTGAAATTGCACTACTTATTCTCCTCTCTGCATCAGCAAGAACTCCAAAATACAGTTCAGTGCCAGCACTCAGTAGCAAGTTTATATGACATATTTAGTATGACTTGCTAGTCCCACTCCACCCCACCCCCAAAGAAAATAGAGAACAAAAGCTATTTGTTGATCTATACACATACAGAAGTTATGTGTTCATTCTGGTTTGAAGAGACCTCTAAGATCATCTAGTCCAACCTTTAACCTAGTACTAAAGTCCACCACTAAACTATGCTACAAGTTCTACATCTACATGTTTCTTGAAGACCTCCAGGGATGGTGACCCAACCACTTCTTGGGTAGCCTGTTCCAATGCCACACAACCCTTTCAGTAAAGAGATTTCTCCTAATTTACAACCTAAACCTCCTCTGGTGCAACTTGAGGCCATTTCCCTTCGTCTTTACAGTTGGTACTTTCGAAAAGAGCCCAGTTCCCACCTTGCTATAACCTCCTTTAATGCAGTTGTACAGCACAGTAAGGTCTCCCCCTCATCCTCCTTTTCTCTAGGCTAAACAACCCCAGCTCCCTCAGCCTCTCCTCACTCTTCTAGAAATCCTAAAGGTACAGAAGCAGCCTGTCCCCACATGCTGGAAGATGAGCTGGCACAGAAGAATGACCTAGCTGAACAGATAGCGCTGGCTAGAGCTCAGGAAGCAAGGGAAGCTTTATGACCTTTGGAAGAAGGGGCAGGCCACTCAGGAGGACTACAAAGGTGCTGTGAGGCTGTGTAGGGACAACATTAGAAGAGCCAAAGCCCAGATTGAGCTTAATCTGGCTATTGCTGTTAAAGATAATGAAAAATGGTTTTATAAATACAAAAACAAGAAAAGGAGGATGAAGGAGAATCTCAAACTGTTTTGAATGTGGAGGGAAATGTACACATGCACACACTTTTTTTTTTTTTTTTTTTTTTTTTTTTTTTTTTTTTTAAATGCAAGCTTCATTTCCTACATATTGTACCACAACTGGAAACACTCCTCATAGAATAACAGAAAGGTTTGGAAGGGACCGTAAAGACCATCTCATTCCAACCCCCTGCCTTGGGCAGAGACACCTCCCACCAAACCAGGTTGCCCAGAGAGTCAGGCTTCTCTGGGCAACCTGTGCCAGGGCCTCACCTCCTCTGAGTGAAGAATTCCCTTCTAACCTTTAATCTAAATCTCCTCTCTTTTAGTTTAAAACCTTCCCCCTTATTCTGTCACTGTCTGCCCATCTAAAAAGCTGTTCTCCATTTTTGCTATAAGCCCTCTTTAAACACTGAAAGGCCACTATAAGGTCTCCCTAGAGCCTTCTCTTCTCCAGGATGAACAACCCCAACTCCCTCAGTCTGTCTTCAAAGGAGAGGTGCTCCAGTCCTCTGATCAGCCTTGTGGTCCTCCTCTGGACTGGTTCCAACAGGTCCATGTCCTTCTTGTGCTGGGGACCCCAGAGCTGAATGCAGGACTCTAGGTGGGGTCTCGTGAGCAGAGGAGAGGGGGGGAATCACCACCCTCACCCTGCTGGCCATGCTTCTCTTGATGCAGCTCAGGATATCTGGCTTTCTAGCCATAATGTGAGCACACATTGCCATCTCTCTGTCCAGCCTGTATTTGTGCTTGGGATTACCCCAGACCAGTGCAGGACCTTAAACTTGGTCTTGCTGAACCTCATGAGGTTCTCACAGGTCCACCTCTCAGGCCTGTCCAGGTCCTCTGGTACGGCATCGCTTCCCTCCAGTGAATCAACTGCACCACTCAGCTTGGTGTCCTCAGTAAACTTGCTGACGGTGTACTCAATCCCACTATGTCACTGACAAAGATGTTAAGTAGAGTCAGTCCAATCATGCTTTCAGTTTATTCTCTACAAAGGTCACATGATATTCCTGACAGTCACTGCTAGTTGCGTGGTCCAGGCTGGAGAAGAAGGACAACTGAACTAAAGTTGCATAAGAAATATTCCAAAATGCCAGGATGCTCCCTGGTAAGCCATCTACTCCCAGTGTTATCAATTTCACTTGCTCAAACATTGTATTAAAGCAACAAAACCCAGTGTGGGCATCTATAGTAACTTTTATCAGTTTTCTTTTCCAGAACTGAATGTAAAGAAGTGTGTTACAAAATAACTCTTGTTCTTCTATGGAGGAAATATTGCAACAGCTACAAAACCTATTTTTATAATGACTAACTTATTTCCAACGTGTGAAACACTCATCCACCATCCATTATTCTTTTGACTCCTTTCCCTCAGAACAACCTTTCTCACTCTTTCTTGCTTGTGAAACTTCATACAGATCAACTGAAAATATATACTGACTTTTTCAAAAACTGCTGAGGTGAACCTCTGTATTTACTGCTGTGATCTCTGTAACTGTCAGACTTATGTGACATCAAACAAAGCTTATGTCTGCATGAAGGGCCTGTTTCTAAACTAGATACTGAAGGGTCTGTGTCCACACAATGCAATTCCTTACTCTGTAGCAGTTGAGCTGAAGCATTTTCTCCTCTTCTATATTGCCATCATCGCACCGCACAGTAAGCTACTTAATACCAACACCAGCATTCAGATTCAAATCTCTTCAGAACAACAGCATTCTTAAACTTTTAATTTGACATGATAATCTTAATAAATTTAGGGAATATGTACTATTAGTATATGCCACTAATTAGTTTAACAAATTGCATGGTATTTTTCCTCTGCTTTACCGCATCTTAATACAGAAATATGTCAAATAACACATTTCTGTGACTGTTTCTATGATATGAAAGGTACTGCTTAAAGATGTGCAATATCCTGAAATTAATTTCTTTCAATGGATTTTACCCAGTTTTATACATCATAACTGCCCTTCCTTCCTCCTGTCTCAAGCTGAACTTTCTACCCTTATCATGATCCCTCATTTCAGGTGATGTAAGCATGCGTGATTAATATGATAAACCAGAATGGTCAGATTTTAGGTAGAAATTGGTCTAAAATTCATCTAGCAACCTTTTATCTAATATCTCTATCAATGAGAAAAAAAAACTCCCATCAGTCAATCCCTAATTTAGTTTACTGAATGGTCTTGTGAATGCTTAGACACTGGCTCAAGACAGACAAAAGAAAGAAACCACCAAGAAAGGCTGGAGAATAGGGACATTTCATAGCATCATCACTGGATTAAAGTGAGTGGGGTAATGGCATTAGAATGACAGTGTAGTCTTGAATATAAAATTGAAAATTTCTGCTCATAATGAGCAGGATTATTGAAAGTTTCCCCTGGAAAGGCACAGAATGAATCATGAATTGAAATGTCAGATCCATTTCCAGATTTAATACTACTAAACCTGACTTAAATATATAAATATAACTCTTAACGCTTAGGTGAGTCATTAGTATAAAAAGGAGAAATGTGAACCCTGGTCACAAATAAAAAAGAGATAATTAGTGATTATAAAAACTAATGATAAGGTCTTAGTTATATTTTCAACATAAGAAAAAATGCATAAAACTGTATGAATTTAGTGAAACAGAGAAAAATGTATCTAGAGGAAAATTAGATGTTAGATGATAATTAGAATTTGAAGAGGTGCATAACAGAGACTGCTTTTTATTGGTATTAAATTACCAAGAAAATTTTAAAGCTCGAAGCATGAGCACTGAGGCCCTAATTCTTATGAAAGTTTCTCAGATGCCACTGAAGTTTGATAATATCCTAATACCAATAGAGCTTTAAGGAACATCAACCAACAACATAATATCAACATCAAGTAAAACATTTTGATCACTTACTAAAGAGCTTTCACAGATTTACTGTCTCTGCAGTCTTCTTGACTTTATAGTCTATCGATGAGTCATTAGAAACAAACACGTTGCAAATATGTCATGAAAGAACACAGCACTACTTGCCAATTCAAATCAACATAGTTTCACTGTTTAATTTACTACTTTCCTCATGCTTGCTTACTTCCAAAGGTCTATCTTTATACTGGTGACTTAGTCTTATATAAACACACTGCTGTGGTTTAACCGGGATGGCAGCTCAGCACCACACAGCTACTAACTCACCCTCCTTAAGTGGGAAGGGGAAGAGAATCGGAAAGATATAACTGTCAGAACTCGTGGTATCAGATAAGGACAGTTCACTTGGTAAAGCAAAAGTCACACACAAAAGCAAAACCAGGAATCCATTTGCTACTTCCAATCAGCATGCAGGTGCTCAGCCATGTGCAGGACAGCAGGGCTCATCACGTGTAGTGTTTTATTGCGAAGACAAATGCCATTGCTTCCAATGTGCCCCCTTCCTCCTTCTTTCCCCCAGCTGTTATTGCTGAACAGGACACCACAAGGTGTGGGACATCCCTCTGGCCAGCCTGGGCCAGCTGTCCTGGCTGTGTCCCCTCCCAGCTCCTGGTGCACCCTCAGTCTCCTCACTGGCAAGGCAGAATGAGGAGCTGAAAAGACCTTGGCTCTGTGTGAGCTCTGCTCTGCAACAACCAAAAAGACAAAACAACAGTGTGTTATCAACACTATTTTCATCAAAAATCCAAACCACATCATATGAGCTCCTATAAAGAAAATTAACTCTATCCCAGTCTAGACCACCACATACGTTTTCAACAAAAATAATAGCAAAGATGTAGACTTGCACAATTCATTAACTTCTCAAAAATATATTTTCCTCTCCATCTGTTTTTCATTAGAGTTGTAACTGACATAGCTAAGCTAAAGTTGTTGCATATTTATTTTTCATCTTCAATTTTCTCTTGTCAAAAAAAGGCCACATCCCTACCCCCACCTCCTGAAAATGTAAGCAGCAACCAGGTGTGGGTAAGTGGGTAAACAGGCAGGAAATACAGAAATGTACCTAGAAACGGGATAAACCTATTTCCTCCAAACTTCCACACTACTGTATTTGGGTTTTAGATTATTCAATGTACAGTTAATGCCTCTGTACAAAGACTAGACTAAAATTTAAATACGCTGCTAAAATATATTAAATGGTATTTTAAAGTCTTGTAAATCTGATTTAAAAATCACATTGCCTTGAAAACAATGCACCTTTCCTCTCTCCATGCTTGTGTGTATGTATATACATGTACACACAGACACACATAATCTGTATATATATATATATATATACACAGAAGCTTTTTTTTTTTTTTTTTTTTTTTTTTTTTTACTTAAGAGCTCTAAGAAAAATATAGCTACACCAGAAAAAGACTATTCTTTCTTATGCACACAAAGCCCAGCTAATTTTGGAACTTCTTACACAATGAGGAGAGATGTCTTCACGGTGCAGAAGCAGAGAAAACTGAAAATATGCCCGCAATTGCAGATGATGTGGTGGGCAGGTCTTTTAAAAGAGACTATCTTTCACAGTGATCCCTGATGCTCCCAAATGTGAAAATATTTCCCATCAACAAAACCAGAGTCTACAGAGGATATCAGCAATTCACCTTGGTAATCTGTGACTCTTTCAGCTGCCATTGACATGGCGTGAAATCCACAACGAAGATAACGAGAAACTATTTCTGAAGCAAATTGCAGCTCTATCTGGTGGACAGCTATTCTGACACCAAATGCAACAAATTTCAGAGCAATATTCAAGACTCCACTCAATACAGTTTGCAAAAGGAAGGCAATACTATCAGTTAAAATTCTTAACTGCTGCAGTGAAAACCAGCAGCAGCTTGCCTGGTTCCAGCCTCCCCATTAGACCCACATTACTAGAGGCATGCTAGAAGATTATTCTGTAAAAAACAAACAAACAAACAAACAAACAAACAAACAAAAACACCTTTACAGCATAAGAAGCAACGAAAAAAATGTGGTATCAACAACAGCCTCCTTTCTCTTTTTTGCAGACTTCATCCTTTTTCCTGCAAATGCAATTTCCAGTTCCACCTCATTGCCAAGGAGACCTGCATGGCAAGCACCGTGGCTGTTGGAAATACCACTTCCTTAACTGCCCTTGGCTTCTTGATGGCATGAATTGGTGCTACTCGCTATCTTTCCCCTTTCATTATCTTTTGGTCTGAAGTAGGTGGAAAATCCTGATGTGATCATTCTTGTAGATATTTCATATAATTTAATTAATTATGAAATTTGAGCAGTAAACACAAAACATTTGAACCATGAGATTGTGTGTAGGACAGAAAAGAAGCATCATATCTCTATGGATGAATAAGGAGGACCAAAGAGACTAGAAAGGAAGAAAAAGTCCATAAAAGCAGTTGAAGCACTAAAATAAATGATAGGACAAATAAAATTATTGTGAGGAATAGTTAGCTTAGAGACAATTCTCTCTTACTGTGAACCATTTACAAGAAAGTCAAAACTAGGCAAGGTGAAGTAAAAGGCAGAAGAAGATCAATTTCATTTCACTTCCTGAAAATGAAGCAACATTTCAACCTGCCATAAAGCACCTGTTGTTAATTGCCATTATTGATCACTTCAGTTCTGTGGTTGCATTCCAGATCTCCTCTGATACTCAGCTGTTCTGTAAAATGAGACATGCTGTGATTCATGCATTCTAACACTGAAACTACAGCCCAGATTTCCAGCATTTAAATACTGTGTACCTGACAGTTCAGGTCTTCTTAGCCCAGCTATTTAGGTTCCCTTCACCAGCCTTGAACAAATGCTGCTATTTCTATTTCGAATAACCTGCCAGTGAAAACAAAAGGAACAGATTCTGTTCTCCCTTTCTCCTTTTCACTGCGATGCTCTATCCTGAAGATTGATGCCTACAGCAAAACAAGTTGACAGTCAGTGATGACATTCATTTAAGAATGTTATTCTTCACAGCAAAATTGCTTTGAATTTTTTTTGAATGATTTCACTTATTCCTAAGCAGTGAGTGAACTGGAAGACTGAAATGCATTTTTCCTACTTGATTTCTAGAAACAAGAGAGACTCAGAGATGCCAGAATTATTGCACACTCAGGGACTTTCTGAATATTTTAACACACAGCTGAGGCACAGCCTGAGTTTCAACATATTTAGGAGATCATTCTGACAAACAAGAAGTTTCTGATTTGAAATTTAGATATGGAGCCAAAGCCAAAGCCTCCAACAGATACACAGCAAACAGAACTTACAGCATTCTTACAGATGAATTAAAATTCACACAAAATTTGTAACCATTATATAAAACATGTTTGTACAAACAGGGCACACTAGTATCCGTTATGAAGGCACTTAAGTACATGATAAACTACCTGAATAGAAATGCTTTCTTGAACTGCAGACAATATATATATATATATATACACACACAATAAAGCCAAAAAAATGGTTACTGTTCATTGTATAAAACCGTTAACCTTTCTTAGTTACAGAAAAATACCCTAACATTCATATCCATTGGTTACAATAATATCCAATAATATCCAAGTTGTCCGTCTAGCTCATAGCTCATATCCAAGCTAGTACTCAAGACTACAAACACTGAATGTTGCCTTGGTGGTGGTGGGGGGGGGCACTGTTTGCTTTATAAATCTTTTAAAAATATAATTTATTATAAATTTATAGTATTATAAAAATACTTGGAATTATTCCAAAGTATGACAGGCAAATACAAATACACCAATGCACATATTGTTTTGGGAACTCATAGGCATTCTTAACAGTGGAAAAACTTGTGTTTACTTTTCAAATATTTGAGTACAGGTTTTTCATATTTCTCTAAAGAACAAAAAATGCATGCACCTGTCAGAAAGTGATGTGTATATTGATGTGTAACTAACCTTTCTAAGTTTAAGGCATGTCATTTTAAGTTCATTTAGGTATGTTTTGGTAGATCTTTCCAGAACAGTTACAAACATTAATAAACCCTAGCTACACCTTCTCTTAAATGCTGTCATTGACTCAGTGCTGGTATTGCCATGTCATATGCCTGTTTCATACTTACATCTTTCTCCATTAGCAGGTTAAGAAAGGCTCCAGGTTTGCACTGAAGTGCTGGGGTACAAATGTAGCTTCTATTTCCAAGCTCTGATGGATGGAAGATAACCCACTGAGATGAAGCCATAATAAATTTAAATTGTATGCTTCATGGTTAAATCACAAAAGTTGCTTTTCTTGTGAGTGCCCATACGTAACCTAAAAGCCCTAAGTCTCTTCTCCAGCTTCATCTTAAATACATCAGAATCAGAAAATTTCAGTTCATGGCTCCAAAAGTAACAAATGCTTGAAATGCAATGCTTGGTGATAAAAAGGGGAATAAGAGCATGACACCTGACACAATTATATGGCATATTTTCAGTAAAGCTAGGATTTTACACAGAGGATTTTAGTAGAGCTAGATTAGCCTACACATTTTTTGTTAAATTAGCACAGTGTGTAAAGTATTCTGTTCTATTACGTTTATTCAAATTAGGCAACTTTATTTTTTTTTAATTAATAAAAATATGAATTGTAAACTTCAAATGTAAATGAATAACATTGCATACATGAATCCCAATTTAAATAATTTTACTCATATAACATAGTGAAGTATTTCTTTTTTACTTTTACTCCTTTGACAAGATAGCATGAGCATGTTGAGGTTCTCGTTGCCTTCATCAGCAATCAGAATATGCAGATGAACTTTCTTCAGCCACGGTTCTTGTATAGATTAGGAACCTCAACACTTATTAAATAACTTGACCTAAGGCTAGCATTTCCAGTTCTGCTTTCGGTGTCACACACAATGTGATAATGTGAAAATATACAGTGAACAGATATGCAGCAAATTCAGCATCATTCAACCAAGCCAGTATTTCAGTGTAGAAGCACATTCCATAGACAGAAGGAGTGCAGATGTCCCCTCAGTATCTTAACTTTTCATTGCTGTCTAATGCACAAAGAAAGATCAATTTTTAATTTTTCCCTCTATAAGAATAAAATGCCATCTCCACATTCGCAATTCCAGAGTAAAGGGAAATGTTGCCATACTACCAGTACAACTGAGTAGATACACTCAAGATTTCCAATTAGCTACGATCAGAGGACTGTTCTGATATCTATGAGAACATGATTTGTGTGTAAGAGAAAATGTAGTTTTCAAGCTAGTCAGTGCCAACATGACTTCTAATATAGTCACCTAAAAGCAGTGTTCCATAAATGTGTGGATATATATTAAATGTATGTTTTGCTAGTAGCAATGAATTTCAGAGCTTGTGTTTTGAAGTGTTTCTTATGTACATCAGAAAAAACACCTCTCTCCTTTTTAAGATGAAAATGAGTTTTCATTCATGCTTTATGAACAAGAATAAGTCACTTTAAGTATAAATAAAGTGGTTTATTTTTAATGGAGACATATCAATTATTATTGTAATCCATGTACTGAACTTCTCCCTAGCACTTCAAATGAATGAGAAATATCAAGTTTTCCTGCTCCACTGCAAGTTCTCTTAAGAGCTGTTCTGTAACACAGAAGAACAAGGTTAAATTTCTCATTAAACATTAATGTAAGATTTAGCTCCTGAATAAAATAATTCTTGATTCTTTAGCAGATTTATTCTGTGCCCCTGAGGTACGACAGTACATTTAAACTAAAATTAGTACTAATAGTTTTATGTACATGTCTGCTTATCTATATTAATAGATTCAGATTCTTTCAAATTAAAGTATATTAAGTGCTACTAGTAAACTAACTGCAGTTCTGATCCAGCTCCAACTGAAGTAAATACAATGTTTTGATTTAATCAGGAAGTGGACAGGATATTTAGTTTCGAATAGATGTGCAACAAGACTGCAAAATAAGAACAATTGTGAATGAAAATTTGTTCCTATACCAGTTTGATAGGTAGTTACATCATAGATACTGCATGCTTGTTTTTTTTGCTTTGGTTTGGTTTGTTTTATTTTTTTTTTCCCTTGATAAATGTCTTAGCATTCAGATCCAGAAGTTTCTGTTTTTATTTTGAAATTGCAAACCAGAAATATGAAACATACTGTGGTTGTGAGAAATCTCTATTTTAATTTATATTATTGTATAAATTAATTTATACAGAGTGTAAAGCCACTCTCCATGAACATCCTTATATAAATATTTCTGTTCTCCAGAGGATCTAGACTGTTCAAATAATGTGCATTACATATAGTGCATGTATGGTGCATTACAAAGCTTCAACATCCATGCTGACTTCTTGAGTTAATGATGGGAACAGCGAAGTGAAGAACAGTGTATGAATGCATCTGTTTTCTGCCTGGAAAAGGAATAGCAAAATTTATGCTTTCAATGTGTATCAGTGTGATTTTAAATATTCTGAAGGTGTTTTTTATTTTATTTTATTTTATTTTATTTTATTTTATTTTATTTTATTTTATTTTATTTTATTTTATTTTATTTTATTTTATTTTATTTTATTTTATTTTATTTTATTTTTTATCCCTAACATATGACCCTACAGAAACAAACATCAGCCTGGCTTCAGAAACACCCGCAAGAATATACATACTGTGTATACAATCCAGTAAGTGAGGATAAGACGAAAAAAACTTAACAAATGATAGACTGAGGAGAATAAAAGCCTTTAGCAAAAAGGTGCAGAAAATACTTGCTTGTTATGTTTTTCTCTTTTATCCTTCTTATGCTGTGCAACACACAGCATCTCTTAAGACAAAAGGGAAAACTAAAAATACCCTATTCTCATAAGGTAATTTAATATTCTATTGTTCAACATACATACCTTCCAGGACAATGATTTCTCACCTATTACACCCTAAAAAATTCACCCTAAATTCCATCAATACCTTTTAAATGTTGTTCTTGCAATCTTGATTGTAACATCTAGCAAACTACCTGTTAAAGAGTGTTATATATTCACAGCCTCTGGGTGTAATAAATGCAGTAGGTGTGGTTTAAATGTACTAATCACTGTTTCACTAAATCACAAATAATAGCAGACCAGCCCAGCAGCAGTTCTGCCCTTTTATCATGTATCAACAACTCCTACCTTTGTTCTGACTGTCAGAATGATGGTAAGTTAAACCAATGCCTGAAGCCAACATCCAGGTGCATTGTAAAATTAATGTTGGTGTCCATTCAATGACATTTTTCCACAATTGCACTTCCTAGCAATCCTGTTTTTAAATCTCTGAGAACAGAATACCACTGAAGTACAAAACGAGGTGGAACATGCTGTGCAGCCCTTTAGCCATCAAAGAAAAAACCTTAGCACAACTTGCCTTTAATTCAGAGTTAGAAACCAACTGTGTCACAAGTCTTTGGTTACATGAAAGGAATTAGACCTCTGTAAGAATTAAAAGACTGTGCACTTTATTTTCACACTGACCAATTGTGCATTTCCAATAGTTCCATATTCCCACAAAAGGAAAAGCCTGTTGTTCTTGATATGGAAACTCGAGTTCAGTTAATAATTTCAGTGAAGTTTTATTAAAAATAGTTTATTGTGACATCATTCTGAGAGCTATGGGGAAAACAGAGGAAATCAGATTTCTAATCCAAAGCCCTATTTCCAGCAAAGTTTAATATTTCTGTGATTCACTCAGGTTAAAAAAAGTGGCAGACGAAAGTCAATAGCACTAACAGTTGTATCACAGCTTACTTGCCATACAATGGTCATTACAACTACACCTTGTTACTAGCAAAGAATCAAACAAACTTTCTTACGCCCTTGAAGAGATATGAATTAACACCAAGAGTTACCGACAAGTCATTTCATTGACAGATTAAAAGATTTCATATGGACTCATCTCTTGCTTAGTGTTATAACCATATATGCCATAAGGAAAGAGCATAGATGTGTGTAAATTCAAAAATGTATATGTAGTACATATAATGACTGAATGTTGGCTTAACTACTGGTGGGTGGTGGTTAGGTGCAGATCTGTGATTCCAATCCCTCATCTTGGTTCTAAAGCTGCAAGACAAAACAATCAGTTACAGCATCTAAACAGGGGAGTCCATTCAGGAGAGGGAATAAATTACAGCTTCTACAGTTTACTGAGATACTAAATCCTAAAATTAAATACAAAGTAAAAGCAAAATACCTTAATTTCCAGTTCCACAAGTAGCGTACAATCATTACTCTTTGTTCTATTTCCTTTCAATAAAACCTTGAAATGGAATTTTTTACTTCAGTTTGCTTTAGTTTCAATTTAGTGAACAAGACAAACAAGAAGAGCAACTGGCTTACCCTCAGCTGAAACTTTGTAAGGATTTTGTTCTTAAAATAGACCAAGTTATTACTCCTATTGAGTAAAGTATAATTAAGCTCATGCTAACATAGGAGAGTGAAAATTAATTCATTTATGAATTAATTCATTTTATGAAATATTTTTTCTTTTTAACTGCTTGCAACTTGGCTACAGACATGATTTTTGTTATTGTCTTCTCTCTGCAAAGGATTCCTTTACTAATACTTATTTCTGAGTACTGAGTTTTTACTGAGGATTTTTTTTTTTTTGGTCTGGATATAACAGCCACATGGGAAGTCTGTTCTTTGAATGAATGACAGTAACTCTGAGAATCACAATCCCAGTGTGACTACTCCAATTTAAAAATGAGAAATTCATTCATAAGAAAAGTCTGAATCATTTTTCTCTACCATTTTTTAAAGAGCATTTAAATGCACATGGCATACCATTCAGGGCAAGGAAAGGTTATTCAGTACTCATTTGCAGATAATACCAAGTTGGGCAGGATCGTTGATCTGCCTGAGGGTAGGACGGCTGTGCAGATAGATCTGGATAGGCTGGATGGATGAGCCGAGGCCACTCTCACGGCATTCAACAAGGCTGGTGCTGGGTCCTGCACTTGGGGCGCAACCACCCCATACAGTGCTACAGGCTGGGGGAAGAGTGGCTGGAAAGCTGCCTGCAGAAAAGGAGCTGGGGTTGCTGGTCAACAGCTGGCTGAATGTGAGCCAGCAGTGTGCTCAGGTGGCCAAGAAGGCCAACGGAATCCTGGCTTGTATCAGGAATAGTGTGGCCAGCAGGACCAGGGAATGGACTATGCCCCTGTACTCGGCTGTGGTGAGGCCGCACCTCGAGTACTGTGTTCAGTTTTGGGCCCCTTGCTACAAGAAGGTGCTTTTTTTTTTCTTTTTTTCTTTCTTTTTTTTTTTTTTAATATATATCTCAAGTGTGTGCAAAGAAGAGCAATGGTTAAAGGACCAGAAAACAAGATGTATGAGGAGCAGCTGAGGGAATTGGGGCTGTTTAGTCTGGAGAAACAGTGGCTGAGACAGATTCCACCGATTTTCCTAAACATATCTCAGTATTAAGGGGGGGATTACTGACTACGCTCAGCTGTGTTATCATCACTGCAGTTGGTCCCTTTCTAAGAGATCTTTATCCAAAACACAAAGCAAAAAACACTGAGTAAATTATAATTCTTCTCCATATGTAGAAGGTGCTACATATGCAAACCTTTATTTTACTACAAGGTAGAAAATGGAAACACAATGGATTTGTGCTGAATCAAATGAAGAACTATGTGTACACTTCCTTCTTAGATCACTGGGTCTTAGTTCTCCAAAATGCTGAAAAAAAAATAAAAGTCTGAATGCCTGAGCATAAAATTATAAGATTATTTGATTTTCATCTTGCATGCCTTTCCTTTGTCAAGAAAAATAATCAGACATAATCCTTTTGATTGCTCTTGTATTGCAGAACATTTTTTTACTCCACTTTGCTATGATTGGCAGGTGATGGTGTGACTGTCCTACCCATACATTAATCCCAGCTTCAGTAATTACTGACCAAATTCATAGCATCAGATACTTTACCTCAGGGCACTGCTCATGAAAAATTAAAAGAAAACACGGCCAGTGATAACGTTAGCTAAACTTTTTTTCATAATCAGATTTGAAACTTGTTTATGCTGTACAACATGCTGCTGTAAATGCTCTTACTAACAAAGGAGTAATTGTGCACTCTGGAAAAAAAAATAAATCTCAATTTCTAATAAGACATGCTTGAACAAATTAAGGAAATATATATAATATATGCTGATCTACTAGATCTACTAAATGCACCAAGATCTTTATGCAGGCAAAGGTAAGACACAGGCATCTCCTGAAAGTAATTAATGTACAAATAGATATATTACTATAATGAAGAAAGGCTATTTAAGCTCCTGGATTAAAGAGCTCATAAATGACTAAAGCATTGATGATGATCCCTGCACACTAATACTAACTTTGGCAGTGACACAGATTTGGGCTGGCACAAAAAGCACTACATTACTGTGCTCCTTAAGTAACTTTGGCAACAGTGACCAAAAAGATTAGCCATTGCTGGCTTTAGGACAGAGGAGATGAATATGGGCTTGTTTTGATACTGCACAGATCTGTTTATTCTGAAATAAAATGTTATTTCCAGGTCATTCTGTAACATACAAAGCAGCTACAGTCATTGAATTTAGTAAAATAATTCTTGTAAAATGCCATTTTATGTTAAATGCATTGTTTTGCAATGTTATCTAAAATCTAGGATGGTGTACTTTCTGTTACAAAAAGAAAACAACTACAAATGGCGTTGATTTTAGTATCTTAGAAAAAAATCTGGGAATGTTTGTTTAAAAAATATAACATCTTACTTTGCAAGCAGCACTGCTAAGTTGAAACTTTTAAGACACATCAAGTCATTAACAAGTAACACTGAGAGCTGCAGGTGAATCCTTTGATAATCATCATCATATTTTTCCTTTGCCAGTAATAACCAGGAACAGCACTACATGCACCTGGGCTAAATTAGATGAGATGACAGTGATATCATGATATCTAACAATAAATGAAGATATGCTTGTGTAAAAGAACTGGAGGGCTATTTTATATATATTCTTATGTATGTTAGTATAGGAAAAAAACATATTGGCTAATAGAACAATTACGTGAAGACACAGAAACATCTCACCACTATTAATGTTTCATGAGGACACACTTGGGATACATTTTTAAGGAAGGTAACCCTAAGGGAAATTTTATTCTGCATCTCTTATACCACCTTGTGGCATTTTAAATTGCATTTGTATGTATTACTTCATTAATCATGATAATCACAGTCATAATGTAGCAAAGATGCTTATGCTTACAAGTAAAATGTAATGATTTTAGAGCTAATAAAATGCTAGTGATCATGTGAATTGACAATACTGTAAAGTGAACTTTGACAAAGATGAGCAGATTGGTGATACCAAAAAGCATCTTTGGTGTGAGTTTTCATGTGAATGGGTTACCATACATTTGGATGGAAAAACTGTTCTAGGAAACAACAGACTAAAGAGAAGAGAAATACATTCTGGTAAGTTACTGCATGGAAGTTTGTCAAAGGGTGATGAATTCACTTACTGATCACTTACTGATAACTTAAAGACACCAAGAACCTGCTGAAACCACAGAGGGCTACAAAATACTCCTTATTAACAGCAGATTGTGTAGCTCAGACTGCAAAGATGTTCAAGAGGGTGCTGGCTTATTGTATATATATAAAGACTACAGGGTTATACACGCATTTGATGAAATGGACTGTTTTTAGGGATTTCATGAGAACCTACCCAGAAGCCATTGGTAGCTTCTAGGTGCAACCTAGCCTGCCCACATCCAACTCTTTGCTTCAGAAGTTGCAGTTGGCATTGGTCCCCCCACTGTTGCCCCATTAGTTAAAGTGTGAGTAAACATTTTGAATGACTGTTTTGTGACTAGCTGTGTTATGAATAACAGTTTGATTCCATTGATAACAGCTTTAAGAATAAAAGGTGTTCAAAGAAATATCATCTGTAATCTTGACTCCCCAAGATACCTACTCCCTACCCTTGTTAAGGAAAATAGAAAAAGAAATACATATATAATATATGCATACATATGTATATATTTATATATCTAGGTTTAAATTCTGCAACGAACTACATACGTATATCCCACCTCATGGCTGATTTCAACCACACTCATTGCATGCATGTAGTCCAGAACACACACTACTCCTGCTATGAAAGCTCACATTTGGAACAGCTTTGCTCCCCGTGGCTGCTATTAGCACCGTTAAGTAGTTCTACGGAACAAGAGATGTTGTGTTTAACTCCACCCAGGGACTGAACTGTCTGCCACAAGAATTAACAACTCCTACCTATTTGAGCAGGAATTATTCATTGACTGTGGTTTAGGGAATAGAGTCTAAATTAATCTCTGGAACACTAAGTTGATAATGTCATTATTTGTACTCATAGTTTCAGGTACTATCCTTCTCTTTACATTTCTATTACATTTGAAATACCTTTTAATTTTAATAATATCCTAACACAGTTCCAAATACAAACTGCAACTTGTCTACTTCAAACTTTTTTTTTCTTTTTTTTTTTTCTTTTTTTTTTTCTTTTTTTTTTTTTTTTAATCATGCAAAAGTGGAAAAATAATATTATTCCTCAGACTAGGTTATATCATGGGAAGGAAGCTGACTTACTGATGGGAACAAGCAAGGCAAGGAGGTGGGAAGAAATCATATAGTCACAGCATAGTTGAGCTAGAAGGGGTCTTAAAGATCACCCAGTTTCAACCCCCCTGCCATAGGCAGGGACACCTTCCACTAGATCAGATTGCCCAGGGCCTCATCTAACCTGGTCTTGAACACCTCCAGGGATGGGGCATCCACAGCTTCTCTGGGCAGGGAGAAAAGGATGCAGGGAAAGAAGAAAAGAATAGCTTTGGTACATTTTCCAGCTGAAGATACAGATTTAAATAAAGTGCTGAGGAGCACTATGTTCCATAAAAAAAGCTGAAGGGATATCTCCCTTCCCTATATCAAGGCACAGAGTAGAGGTGGATTGGGATAAAATCCATTTATTCTCTAGATCATTTCTGACCTTTGATGAGGACAATCTGGTCTTTTAGCCATTTACATGACCTCTTCTGCTTCAGTACGTGAGATCTCAGAGTACAAATATATCCCTGAAAAAAGTGATCCAAAATGCTGCAGTACTATTAACAACATTTTATAGTCTGGAAATGGTGTTTGTACAAATTCCTACAGACTGCATGCAGGCAGAACAGAGAACCGAATAGTTCAAAAAGCCAGATAACAAACTAATTAGTAGGCCATCCTTCCTCTGTATATTGTCATATTAAATAGACACATCTCCAAATGGATAAATATTTAAAGACTAGCCTAAAGTATCACTGAACTGTATCCACTATTAATCTGATTATACTCTTCTCTCCAAACTGAAAAGGTCTTAACTCAGCCCAATCCCCTTGAGGAACTCCAAATCTTTAGTGAATGTATTGCATCTGGCAGAGGTTAAAAACAGATATATACTTTTACTGGACATAGGCAGTGTAAGCCTCCAAATGTGGAACAATGGGATGTGCATTTTACCTGCAGCCAATTTAATCATATTACCTGCCTTTAAACATCTGTTTCCCCTCAGATTAGAAGCAAATTGTGTCAAGAATGAAACTATCTACAAAACTTGATTAGATTTGAAAGGTTGCTAACCTCCATCAAGCACGTCAAAGATGCTTTCCTTTTATCTTTTGTGTAAAATGACTTGCAGGTAATTGCACTCTCTTCAGCCAATATGCACGTATTTTCACTAGAATTACCCATTGTGCCAAGGGTGTCACTCTGACAAATTATGCTTGGCAGCAATCCAACATCACGCTGAGAAACCAAATTTAAAATAATCCAGAGCTACTAGTCAAATAGCGCAGTTAGTTACACACAGTATGCAGTAGCCTATGTTTCAGCTACGATGCTTTTGCTCAGGAGAGCTAAAGGTGAAAGGTTTATTCTGTCTAAAGTTAGTAACAATTTCTCACTGACATCAAAGAAAGAAAAGCTAGACTGAAACAAAGCACTCTGCAGTACCAAAATATTTGTGCAAGACACAGTCCTGCATAAGCAGAGGCTGTCACATAATCAAGAGGAAGGAAACATCTCAAGCGCCACTGAGAAGAGGGTGCAATGTTCTGTTCACAAGCCAACAGGCTCCGATATCCACACTCAGGTACCTTACTTGAGGGTGCTTCTAGCAGGACCGCTTGGTACAAGAGGTTCTCAAGATGAGGATCAGTGCTCACTATGAGGCTGGGATCATTGTGGAAGCTGGCTCTGCTCTCTGCTGCCATGGTTTTAGCACCACGTTATCACGCTGCACACTTGTGTTATGCCACCCTGAAGTGTACTACCCCGCAGGTTTATAACAGTTTAAAAAATAGAAACATAAACAGCTTAGCTGTTTTGATACTCAACTCCACACCTGAATGACAAATACATTTGTAGCAGGAATTCAAACAGTTCTAATGAAAGCCACTGTTAAAGTATCATGTGCTAAAGAGCCCTTATTACACCTGCTCTGTAAAATTCTGATTCTGTAACATTTTTCTTAAACATTCTTGGTCTCCTCATAAACATGTAAATCTTTCACCTCAGCTTCATTTTTTGGAACTACTTAATACAAAAATTGTATATCAATAAATTTTGATGCTGACCAAAAACATTTAACTAATTCATCCTGTGGTTTCTAAGGTTAATGAAGCTTTGTTTCATCTGAAATCATCTTCAGGTACTCAGAAACATCAAAAAGGCTGGGGAAAAATACCTCCTGTTTGTTTACTTTTTCAGTGTGTTGTCTTTTCTTTTTTTTGGCCCTGTCTTTCTACTACAGCTTCTCAATTTCAGGTCCCACACTCTCAACTTAATACTATAGCACAACAATGATTCAATCTTCTTCCAGCACTCATGAGAAAAAGCTGCCTCACACCCTCAGTCCAATGGAAAAAAGCGCTCACACGGATTGGGAAAGATGGAATTGGCTAGCACTCTTTGTTTTCTCAAAATGGGACCAATGCTGTTTTTTCACATGAGTAATAAGATGAAGAATAAAGGTAGTATATGGCTTTTAATGTCACACAGATTCCTTTCTGATAATTTTGCCTTTCTTTTAATGCTTATGTTGTCTTGATATTGCTGCTCAAAGCAATCAGTTTATTGCAGTGGAACACATTTATAAGCTACAACTATGTATGTTAGTTCAGAAAACAACCATCCTTATTGTGAAAACTCCCTAAATAACTCCAAACTAAATTAGAGCTTTTAACATAAGTTTAATAAACAGAGAAGTTAACACTACTCTTCCTAAAGGCTGCCTTTACAAATATTTATTAGCCCAGTAACACTAAAAACCAGCCGAGGTCAGCAGAGATTCCTACTGATCTCAACGGCCTTTGATTCACAGCACTATTTTATTGGTTTTGCACTACATATCATTTCCTGATTAAAAAATCTGAGGAGAAAATAGCCTGTTTCCCCTTTTTGTGGAAAGCAAAGCAAAGGTTTTTGTTTATTTGTTTGTTTTGTCTTCTCCTTTCAGTTTCACTGAAAGGTTCCATCCACCTAAAAATAATCAATATTATTGACAGCTTAAAAGAAGCCACCAAGCACATCCTTTTTACATGTAATGGAGCACTTGCAGACAAAGAATTAGTATATTCTTATACTCACTATCAAGAAATGGAGCAAAATAAATATGTACTGAGAAAATATTTTTTCTATTAAACTATGAAGGCATAGGGACTGAATGCCTTTAAATCAGCTCCCCTGTCTCACCTGAAGGCTTCCTAAGAGTTTTTATGTCATGACACTTTGACATTCTGTAAGATCATCAACAACCTCATGAAAGGAGAAGCAATAGTGCTTCTGTTTTGCTCAATTGCTCCCTCAACAGACTTCTATTCCATTTAGTTTAAGTCTAACAGGGATTTTTAATGTGAACTTCAAAACAGTTTTCTGCTTTTCTCTCAGCATCATACAATGCATAGGCATACATCTAGATAAACATGTTACAGATTTTTAAAAGCCATTCCTCAGAAAAGGAAGACAAAACCCTATACTGAATTATGTGAATTTTTAACACCGGGAATATGCATAGCCTTTCCCTAGCATACTGCGGTCTTCTCTGAGTATAGGTCTTGTGTGCATCTCCAGAGTCCTATTTCTTGTCAATTCTTCAAATCCTAGATAAGGAGTACAGAATGTATTTGAAGCTACAGGTAAAAACATTTTGTTTCTTGTACACTTGCCCTTCCCTCTCCCAAACAAGAATATGCTTGCTTGCCTAAAAAAGCCCAGGTCAGTATTAAAACAGAGTATAAAATCTGACAAAACACTAACAGTAGGCAATTTACTTTTGGAGTTGATGAGAACAGCCACAATCTATCTTCAACATGAAATGCAGTGTTAAATATAAAAATATAGTAAAAGAAAACAGCTTAAAAAAAAAAAAAAAAAAAAAAAAAAAAAGAGGGAATACAGAGGGAATAAGAGAATTCTCCAGGCACAGCTAACAGTAGAATCATCCACTAGCTTTTAACTGCAAAAGTAGAAATACAGCCCACTTTTCAGAGCCTACTTGGATTTCTGTGGTTCCTGTCAAGTACTAAATTCAAGACTCAATATACACTTGAATAGAAGGGGAGAAGAATAACAATTTTTTGTCTTTGGTGTGAAAATTCTCTCCTGTCCTGCCCATAAAAAAATACCAGTTAAAAATACTGTTATATTGGTATACTGAGGCAGCATACATTAATATTAATTGCCAAAGAGAAATCATCTTCATTTTTTCTCAAAATCACAGGTGTTCCTAGATTTAGGTTTAAAATATGCTGTGAGATTGGTAGTTAGCTCTCCACCTATGTTTTTCACTCCTCTCTAATGCATTGTAGTGATATAAAGCTTGCATTTACTACAATCCAACAGCACTAGATCTTAAAAGATTTATTTCCTATGAAAGATTCTTTTCTTTTAGCAAAGGAAGAGACGATCCATGAAAATTTTCTGCAGACTTTCTATGTTCAAGGTAAAAATGCCATTTGGCTTCAATTCCAGCAACACTGTACATGTTTTTTGTCTTATGGATATACCACAGACAGATGTGCTGCCTTTTTGAAATTTCCAACCTTTTAACTGATGAACCATTTTCAAGAGTTGTTCGTGAGCTGTTAGCATGAATGATGCTTAAGAAAAGTTACAAATGAACTACACTGCAAAATATTACATAACTTTATAATGTTCTTTCTGTTTTTCCTAAATAGCCCACATGAACAAGCTGAGTTCTAGAATTAAAAGCTCCATTTTTATTTTCTGACCTTTTGCAGATTTTTTTTAATGGTCAGAGTCAGGATTTGCACTAGAAAGTAGTACTGCTGGTTTTAAAATGTGGTTTGGAAAAATAAAATTCTAATCTATTTTCATTTCTTCCTTTTCATTAAGTAACAACAACAACAAAGAAATAAAAATCAGTCAAAAAGAACAGAAGCTTCTTTACAAAAATAACTGCTTAATGCTTAATTCTGTGATTGATATCTTGCCAATAACTGTTGTATCTAAGCCTAAAAATTTCCTTTCATTCATATATAACATTTTCTTCCTATCCAAAAAAAAATGCTAACTTTGAGAATCACATGTTGCTCATAAAATAGTGTTGCCTATAAGTTATCTGGACAAGGTCAGTCTAGTACTAATTCAATTAAAGTTCAACTTTTGAATCCTGCTGAATTCATATCCTTATCTTGGATTTCTTGCACTGAGTCAGCAGAAGTCTGTAATCAAAATAATTAACAATCACATTGTAATCACAATAATTAACAAGCTGTGACCTTCTAGCTCACAGCACAGATTGCTGCTAGGTCTCCAGAGAAGATAAGGAATAAGGAAAAAAAAATACAGACAACTATCAGACTGACCTTGGAGTACCATCTTAATGGTAACAATGAATTCCAAGCACTAATAATACTTTCTTCCCCCAGCAAGCACAAATATCTTCTGAAGATGTGATATAAAATCAACAGCTATTATCTCAAAGTCTATTTCATTGCTGATTTATATTCCCCTACCCATATTTGAACAGCACCAAAATAGCAAACTAATTCAGCATAATATTCAAGACAGCATCAACCTAGCACTGTATTTATTCACTAAGTCCATTATAGACATAGCATGATACACATAGCATGATACATAGCATATATCCAGCATGATACACGGGATCAGGCACAAACAGCAGCTCTATTATTTACTGCATCATATGACTGTGTACAAATGGGATCAGATGGTGGTATACAGGAGGGGAAAAGAGGGCTAGCAGTCCTTTTTTATTCATTCCTAACCACTTCTGCAAGAAAACTCTAGGTGTAATAGCTTCAAGCATGGGCCAGTTCCTTCCTATTTTTGGAGGCATCTGCAACAAGCTATCACATGAGAAGAGTAGGCAATTTTCAGATGTGACCTGTAAAAAATTCACTCATACCAACAGTATAATGTGGCATAAAAACAAAAGAAAGAAGTCAGGTGTTGCCATCAAATTACTGATTACTCAGAATGGGACGGTGAAGCCAAATGTGATAGCAGTGTCAGGCTCTTTAATAATAGCAGCAGTAGAAAAAAACCTTTGAAACAGAAGATCCATCTTGTCAGCAAAATTCCCATTACTGTTCTTATCACACAAACTCACTTTTTCCCCCTAGGTACACAGTATCCTATTTCCTCTCAGTCTAAGTCTTCTCATTACCATTTCTCAAGCAGAAAACTCTCTGGGGTTTGGACCAATGCTGTTCCTTTCTCAGCAACGTGTCAGGACATCATGCTGTTGCAGTCAGGCCTTAGGAGTGCTGGCCCTTGCCCCCAAGCTTTCACTGTGTAAATCAAGTTGTTAAGAATTGACTTTTAACAATTAACATCATATTAGAGTTGGAGTTAATGATGAATCTCAACAATGTAGTGCATATACATAATGTGAAATTTGGGTTAAAACACAAAACAAAAACAATAAGCAAATGTGAACACCTAATAAAAAAGTGTTCCTGACAGGCCTGTGGTATGTATTTTCAACATTAGTGTTCACAGGGATTTTCTGCCTATTATATTGCCTAGAAAACACCCAGATAATTTGCAGAGAAACTTTTCAAGGAATTTCCTTGTTAATCATCCTGTAAAGAACCAGAAGAGTTAAATCTAGGCCCATAAGACAGAACAAAAAATATTGTGCTCATGTTCAGAATTTGTATGTATTTAAAAATAATAACAAATATTCATGTTTTGTATTTAGAAATACAAAACAAATTATTCATGCTTTTTCTCTGCCATTTGAAGTGGATAACATTTTACCAGCAGTTTTGATCAACTATATATACATCTTTTAGTTTTTTAGAAAACCCAACAAACACTTTCAAATAAGGTATTTGCAAGCAAATTCTCCAACAAAATTATTTGTATTAAAAAATTTAAGTAACTAAATGGCTATTCCAAAGATGTTTAAGTGTAAGATGACTGCAAATGCTTGCACTGAGGCCTGTTTAGCAGTACACACACTTTCACTTCACAAGCACATTGATATTCATAGATCCCTTACGTACTATCACGGATTTCAAGTTCATCAAATATCCCTGCCTGCATCCTACACTCCATACACAGTAACCAGTTTAGATCTTGGGTGTTTGAAGGTGTTGACCCCTCCTACTTGCCAGATAGTCCAGCTTCAGTTTTGTTAGTGAATCACATTGACAAAATGACACAGATCTGTTGCAGAGATCCCTTACTCATTGGCAAGAGATTCCTTGCTGCAACAGATCCTCAGGAAGTGATTAATAGCCTGCTAAATTCTGTAAGCTTCACTCACATTATATCTTTGATTGACTATGCACATATAATCCTTAGACATAAATTACTGACCAAGTCTGGGACTAGGAGTGGATTTCAGCCACAAGCAGGCTCCTTACCTCTTTGGTTCTTGGAGTTGAGAAAGCAAATGGGGTCTGCTCTGAACCTCGTCACTCAACAGGGGGGTCTTCCTGATGCATCTGACTTACCTTGTCCTCTGTGCAGGAAATGATCAACTGTACCTTGCTATCTCAAATCTTGTTAAGCTACTGTCTTATTTATAATTAAGCTTTGATAGTTCACTACCTCATATCAATAAAGATATTGCTGCTTTTCTCTTATGAAGTAGTTATGTAATTTCATCTGCAACACTTACATGCAACCTGCACTTTTTATCTCATTTCCATTCTTGTATGCTTGCTCCTCTCCAACCCACCTTGATTTCTACCCTTCCCTGCACATAGCCTTCCTCCTAAATATCCCTTAGTAAGCTTTGTGTTTTTACACAATCCCCTCAGGACATGCCTTGAAGTTTGTACACAATCCCAAAAGCCCATTCAAAACATCCTATAAGAAGTTCTTTCTTTCCCATGAGGCCCAGTAATAATCTTATTCCCCCCAACTACAAAATTTTGATTGCACTTCAAGGCTCTAAGTGGTTCCTTTCATTGATCAATGACCAGAGAGTTATCTAGGTATGCAATTTATTACTCATTTTGTCTCTTGTTGTTGCTTCCTAAGTTGAAAGGCCATCAACTAATACACCCTGTCAAACTCCACATACTTACATTCCAGGTATCCACATACCAGTAGAAGTCTAGCTTTAATGACTGAGTTAATAAGCTTTAAGAAGTCACACTTGCACTATGAATACCACTATAAAATTAAAAGTGTATTATCAGATTTCTTTAATAAAATAAAATAAAATAAAATAAAATAAAATAAAATAAAATAAAATAAAATAAAATAAAATAAATAAAATAAAATAAAATAAAATAAAATAAAATAAAATAAAATAAAATAAAATAAAATAAAAATCATTGCATATATATTAGTAAAGTACAAACATGCGAGAATCTATTATGTTTCAATTGAGGGATATAATATAGTCCTTTTGCTTCAGGCATAAGCATGCAAACAAAAGGTGCAGTCCATTGCTGGACTAAACTTTCTGGATATGATAAATTATTGTGTCAAGACTGGTATAAAGAGAAAAAAAATAGATCTGATCATTAATATTTTTGCACAATGGTGTAAGAAGGCAGTGTGTTCTCTTGCTGTTAGCCTAGATTCCCAAGTAAAGGAAATATACACAATTGTGTTATTAATGTTAAATTATTCAATAACTTCTGATCCTCTAGGTGATTATTGATCATATTGATCAACATTAAAGGTGTACAGATAATTAAGATCCCATGATTTGTTTGAAAAGAAAAAAAAAAAAAAAGAAAAAAACAAACAACAACTAGTAGCCATATATTGGAGAGAGTTATAAAAAAATGTCCTTACCAAGGAAAGGTAGGAAAAACATAATTGTTTTGTTGCCTTAGTAGTATCAGGCTGAGGAATTAGACTACAGCTATAACTCTGACTATTGAAGTACATGCTTGGCTCCAAAAAGGCATGAGTTTTGTATCTTTTCCCCAGTAAGAATATCACAAGACACATGGGTTAAATTGGAGTTATTGCAGCATAGGATGGGAGAAACAGAGATGAAATTGAACCTATCTGTACAATAATAATAATAATAATAATAATAATAATAATAATAATAATAATAATAATAATAATAATAATAATAATAATAATAATAAGTAAACTTTCGTTAGTTTTAAAGATCACAGAATTTATCTTCACAATAGCCATACTAAGATAATGTCCAAGGTAATATTAAAAATAAGACAAAAGAGTAAGCCAAAGGACTTTTTGTCCTGTACAGATGTATGGAGAATGCTTGTTTGGTTTGTGTGGTTTTGTTTGTAAACATGATAATATCACCACAGTGAAAGTTATTGAAAAGCATATCAACTATGAATTAATAAAAAACAAAGTAACCTCAATTTCTGTCCATTTCATTATCACCCTGTGTCCAGCATTCCCATACACAAAATCTATCACACAACCTGCAACATCTGTATGCCTACACAGGCATTTTTTCTATGGTGGCATCATTGCCTCTTTAGAGTTCATTAAAAAAAAAGCAGAAAGAATAATACAACAATGGTTTCTCACCATGACAAAAACACTTGTTTTTCTCCTGTACTTGTACTGAGATATGGAACAGGTGACACAGAACTTCACATATTACATAGCTGGCACAATAAAGAATGATTTATCTGGAATCTCTAAACACTAAAAGAATCAAACTTTAATTTTCCTTTCATCACTTGGAACAAGGGCCCACTGTCATAAAGTATAAAATTCATTGTCTGATATGATATAGGTTTAAAAACAAAACAAAACAAAACCACATTTCACAGCAATAGCTCTTGGTCTATTCAGGAAAATCAGGACTATAATATATAATATTTGTTTAGGTACATGTCCTGTCTCTCCTGGCTTACAAGGTGAATGATGAAATGGGATACAGATCTCTTCAGCAGAGAAGCAGCTTCCTTTTTCTGTATAAACTGCAGGGCTATAATGAAATGTAGAGGGCTTGACCACAAAAGGCAAAGTAAGAAAAGTTTTCTGTGAAGAGACAAAGCAGCACAATTCCTGTAAGTACACCCACTGGAGATACTCAAGGGGAAAATCTGGCTACACACTGAAATTGTCAATAAAACAAAGACAGTTGAGATAACACAATTTATTATATTTCTTCAGTCACATGTCCTGAAGCTGTAGGAGACTAAGTTGTGTTTTTAAATGTGCTGGCTTATGGCAACACTTACGGGGATGCCAAGAGAACTCTTATAAAATATGATTTATGAGGTACCTGATAAAGCACCTTCCTGTAGCTAATGACGATTCTTTGGTAGTGCTCCAATACTTTGGGCTTAGGACTTAAAAACATTCATTTGCATTGCATCAAATATATGCATATACACTGGGTCTGGCTGGGCTGATGCTAATTTACTTTATAGCAAATCATACAGTGCTGTGTTTTAGACTTGTGACCAAAAAACCACTGATAACACACCAATGTTTTAACTACGGTTGACCAGTGCTTGTTCAGCATCTAGGCCACCACTGTGGCCTGGCTTGGAAGAGGTTAGAAGGGGACAGATGAGCAGATTAGCTGGGCAGATGAGCTGAAGTGGCCAAAGAGATGTCCTATATTGTATAATGTCGGAGAGCAGGGCTCACATAGGGAGCTTTCCCATCTTTTGCTCAGGAACTGTCTGGGCCCTACCCACAGGAGGTGTGGAATGATTGCCTTTGCATCACTTGTTTTGTTTTCTTTCTATCTCTTTCCACTTCTCTTTCATTCACTATTTATTTTTATTTTTTTAAATCTTGACCCACCATTTTTCCCGCTTTTATTCTTCCTTTTCCCTTCTGTCTCACTGGGTGCAGGTGTGAGGGGGAGGAATAAGTGAGTAGCTGCGAGGTGCTTAGTAGTCTACCAGTGTTAAATCACAACAACATACTTCATTTACTTCTGTAGAGAAATAAAAATACTAAACATTTGCTGAAAATAGTGATTAAGTGGTTGTAACTGTTCTTGTACAGAGCCCAGCAGCCCAAAACGAACTCCAGATAAACTCTGTTCTTCTGCCCTGTGCTGACTTATACCACAGTCTGGCAGTTAATAACAACCCAGGTTGTATATAGTTCTCTAGCATTTCTCTCACCATGCTTACTCTGCTCTGAGACATCACCCCCACTGTGGATGGCCTAGCTGGCCTCTTCTAGACAGGCCATTTATACTATCAGAGAGAAACATTCCTATAGATTTCCCTCTCCCATTTCTGCAGAAACCTTACTGATCAGCCTCCTTTGGTTCATCACTTGCACACTCCTTTTAGACAAAACCAGGAAATTCCACTACAAAGGAAAAGGCAAAGTGTGGGTGTATATCCTCAGATGAGCTTCTACTTCAATAGCTTTAAATGTATATTAGAATAATTGCATATCATGCATAACTTTTCCAGTAGAAATTATTGAGAATTCAACTTGTGCCTGTATTTCCCCCTAATATAACTCTAGAAGCTGCAGTGTCTGAGCTCTTCTCTGTGGAACTACAGCTCACAAAACCAAGGAAAAACCTGTTGTCACATAGTGTTGTTCTCTGCTTTTCAGAGTCAGTCAACAATAAAAAGTTGCTGAATACAACTGCTGACTCTGAAATGATGGGTTTTGCTGAGTAGTTTCCTATTTTTTAAAACAGTTTAATAACACAGAATAAAACCTTCTTAAAATAACAAAATTTCTTTACATATTGATAACAATAGTTCTTTACATATAGTCTAACTACAGAGCAAGACCTCGTTCAGAAGGTTGGGATCAGATGATTTGTAGATACATGCAGGTTTAAAATACTATGTTTTCTTAGTAAAAGAGGTAAATAGCTGGCTTTAAAGGATCAAATTACTGGCATATATTGTGTTAATCTATGATTGCATATAGAGGGCTTCCACCAAGATGACTGCTTGACAGAATTTATACATGCTAGACCAACAATCTGCAACCTGTGCTTCAGAGGCTTCTGCTGACTGGCAAAAGGTCATCCTGCAGGGAAACAACTACACACAGAAACACTCCCACACAGAGTGGGTGTCAAATATTGATATCCCACAGAATGGGATAGCAATAAAATACAGACACAACCTTCACAAACTCCACTTACATCATAGCCAAAAGAACATTAACACAACAGTGACAAAGGTGGACAATTTACACACACTCCACCCCTCATCCCTTCACAACATTACAACAGAAATTCCCCACAACTGTTACACTCTCTGGCAATGTCCAACCCATGTTTTGCCCATTGCCTCCCACAGTGGACAACCATTACAGAATGGGTAACCAAAAAGGGAGAAAACGCAACACAAATATACATTTAAGGTGCAGCTTACTTGTTTTTACAACATGGATGCACATGGAAAACGTGAATCATAAGTCACACGAGATTGTTATGAAAATCTGACAGCATATACCAAATAATTTTAATTTATTACTAAATGCAATATGGTGATAAAGACTTTAAAAAGCACTTTTTTTTTTTTTTTTTTTTTTCTAAAAGGTTTTGAGTCCCTTCAGCTACAAGAGGTTGAGAAGTACTGCTTTAGGCTGGTGTGGAATAAACACCACATAGCCTGTATTCCTCTCAGCTCTCCTCTGCTACTCCTTGAGGCAAGACCACAACTCTCAAATCCCTTCCGTTACCACATCAGTGCCAAAAGCACAGATACACTATATCCCGCTCCCTCGAAATATGGATGCCAGATATGACTCCATCACAAGCCATTGGTAGATGTCCTGTTTTTCTTTACACAAACTTAACTCTGTTAAGGTCTTTCCTAACTCAAGGCTGCCACCTCTGCATGAAGTTGAAATGAAGGTGCACAACAGGAGAAAGACAGTTGATGAAAATTGCTTAACAGTTTGCAGTATTAAAAAGGAAAGCTAACCAGGCAGTTCAGAAAAGTTTAAATAAAAGTTTTGTGTTATAAGCCTGAGAAAAAATGGCACAAATTGGCTGCACACAGCTGGCAATTTGTAAGTTCGTCTTATTATCATTCAATCTTTCATCTTATCAAGTGAGCAGCTTCTGGCAATACATAATCAATAAAACATAAAAAGACATCTGGTAGAATGTGTTTGAGAAGTAGAACTGAATTACTTAAGTTGGGGTAGTTCCCATCAGGTCTTGCAAATAAGCCTTCTTTATTTAACTTTAACAGAGGTTCAGTTTACACTTGCTTTCTGATGAAGACCTCAGTCCCTCACAGCCTCTTTGTAACCCACCATAACTTTAAGATCACACAGCAGAGCGTGAAACCTCTAAAACAGAGCAGCGCGTCAAATGTCCAAGAGAAAAAGTTTCAGTAGTGCACACCTAGGCGTGGCAAAAGGAAGAGGCATGTGCTGTGCCACACAGGGACATGCAAGCAGGGCACCTGCCAGGTGGCACACCGCGCTCAAGCGAGCCCAGGAAGCAGCAGGCTCTGCTCACTGATGGGATCAGCCCTGCTATCCCTGCGGCTCTTCCAAGAGAGCACAGCTCAATGTGCAGACATGGTATCTCTTGCTGTTTCACACTTAGCTGGAAAGCATAAAAATGGCATCTTCTCACTGGGGAAATCAATGGGGGATTTTATAATTCTCTCTCTCATCAGCCCCCTGTTACCACTAAGAAGGTTTCCTTCTTGATGGCTATTTATTTCGTATTTGACTGTTGAAAAATAATAGGATTACACAAATGTGCAAACAGAAATGTTCCAGTTGATCAATCTGAACACTAAGAAATATGTCTGGAGATCTGAGGATGTTTGGAATAAATCCCAAATATTTACAACATACAAAACCATGGGTAAAATCCTCTTGCTATTAAGAGTCTATTGTATCTAAAGCATTCTGCTGTACTCCCAAGTGCCACTGTCTTTATGTAATATTGTGTGCTTTTTGTCCCTCCATATCGCTATCTGGCATT
The DNA here is from genome assembly GCF_047663525.1 of Anas platyrhynchos. Classification (NCBI taxonomy): domain Eukaryota; kingdom Metazoa; phylum Chordata; class Aves; order Anseriformes; family Anatidae; genus Anas; species Anas platyrhynchos. The sequence goes on along the minus strand of NC_092588.1, from coordinate 86,320,429 downwards.
AAGGGACATACACTGCATTCTATGCACTGCTTTTCACTCAGTTTTCTTCTGCAAATCTTAGTGTTTTGAAATTCTCTTGCACAATAATACGTACTATAATTTTTACCCCATATACTCAGAACTCACAAATCCAGCCATCTGCAATCTGTGTTTCAAAGTACTGCAAATATTTTTAAATAGATGTGCCAGTAATTCTGTATTTATAAAACAGATAAATCTAATGTGTTCAAAATAAAAATACAAAAAGACCTCCCAGTGCTTCCTTTGTGGTCCTATACACTATCTGTAGGATGCAATCTAATATTTTCTGCTTTTATTTTCTTTTATCAGAGCAATTAAACAAACAAACAAAAAAAAGCCAATAAGTTACTTTGAAGTTAGCAGTTAAAATGAGTATACATTTTTATTAAATACATACTTATATATTAAATGCATTATATAGAAAAGCATGTTGATATTCAAAGTTCATTTAAACATGCATTACCATAGGAATAAAATAGATTCCTTAGCTCCTGAAAAGATTAAAAGGATGCAAAGAGCTATTAGAACCCCAAAAATTTGCTTCACAGTGCTACCATGTCCTAGAGTTAGGATTGCATAGTTGTATTTATTTTTAACCCAGGAAAGGCTATGTCATACTGCATGTCATACTCAATTTTTTAGGCTATCACCAGTCAAGTTTCAAGGATATTCCATATTTTTTTAGTTAGAACTACTGATGTACATGCTATTGAAAAGGTATGAATAACATACACATTTTACTCTTTTAGTGTTTCATTACCAAGTTACTCCTATAATGTTTTAAGACTGCTGAAGCAGTGGGATTGAATGGGTTACCAAACATTCCTGAAAGTAACACCAGTCAAGTAGCACATGCATGGTATTGATCTATGAAATGTACACCTTATCAGAAGTGGTATGAGCATTATAAGTGATATGCTTGCTCTGTGCTCAGTATACTGAAGTTCCAGTACAATAAGCTGCAAGAGGAAAAGCATATGGTTCTAAAACTACACTGACAATTTTCACTTTGGCCCTGCTGCTCATCTGAGTAACTTCCTTCTTGGTTGGAACCATTATAAATAACTACAGTATATTTTTAAACTGCTTTCTTGCCCTTGTTAAAGATACGGGAACAAAAGCATTACTGGTAGGTCAAGGAGAAATATTTTCTATTGTCATTTAGTAATATGATACAGGATAAATTGGGAAATAAACACATTAGTTCAGAAGTGTAAGGAATAGTATTTTAAGTAGTTTGTGCTTATTCATATAATTTTTGGTTGAAAGCGGTAGAATTAAGTGATAGGAATAAATTATTTCAGTTAAAATTAAGGCAAAGTCAGGTGACAGACACAAGAGTCTGAAATTTTGAAATGATAAACCCAATAAGGATTTAAAAGCTTTCAGTGGTAAGCTGAAAATGCCCAGGACTAAACACCAAGATGGTATGCAGTGTCTGAAGTTGAGAGATGTATCAAGTTTGAAATACATTAAGATAAAATTAGGTTAAAACATAACAGCTTGGAATTCTTTACCAGTTGGATGAGATTTGAGCAGAGAAAAGTGCTCTGTTTTGGGAGGTACAATTTTTCGTCTATTATTACTTAGATGTGACAGCTATTCATTCTGCTGAACTGAAATATGAGTCCTCCGGAAATTATGGCTAATTTTCAAAAGAGTTCTCCTACTATGTCCATATCAGAATAATAATAATAATTAAAAAAATAAATGTTGTGAAATGCTTTTTTCCCTGTTCACAGACATCTTAAAAAGCATACACTAGAAAGTCAGTAGCAGGAGGCAGGGGGGCACAAAATCAAACAGATGAGTAAGGTGAAGTCCTTTTAGATTTTGCACTGCCTTTAAATAAGCATACTGAATAGTGCCTACCTGCTCAACAAGACTCTTTTTCAACTCTTATCTGACAGAAATTCTTGCTCACTCAACTAGAGGCTTCTATCAATCGCTCCTGGGAGCCAATTGGTAATTGCTGAGGTGTTCACAAAAGGCTAAACTGTTTTCAGGGAAGATGATTATAGCCAAACAAGTACTTTTCCAAACTTAATGTGTTAAGGAAGTCCAATACTTTTCTCTGCTTCAAACCCCTACATCAAAAGATGTGGCTTAAAGAAATCACACGGTATAATCAATTAAAAATGAAGTCAGACTTGTAAAGCTGAATGTTTCAAATTCCGGAATCAATGAAAGGAAGAATCCTGAAAACACAACTCTGCCCTTTACTGATTTTGCTGAACACTATTTAAATACCTGGAATGTAATCAAAGTACAGATCCATGGGTTTCAACCCTGAAGTAAACAATTAACTTGATACAAATAATCTATTATTATTTATTCCAGATGAGTGCAAAAAAGGTTTTGACAATGCTACATTGTATTCAGAGTTTTCTTTTGATCAAACATGCCTTTCCTGATTCTGGGTTGGAAAATTCCTCCCAAGTCATGTCTTATCAACAAAGCACAGTCTGCACAATCAAAGGCATTTCATAATTTTACAGATAACCAAACATGGAGAGAAAAATTAAGTAGACAGAATGGGAACAATTTTTTTTTTTCAACGTAGCACGTTTAAGCACATTAAGAGCAAACTATGTTAAGGAAAGTACAGTCATTACAAAATAAAGAGCTGATCTGCCTAACAAACACCTTGGATAATTAGTAGCTCTTTGTGATGACAATCATTAGATAAAACAAGGCATCAGGATGAGTAACGAGTACTTCCTGAAAAGTGAAAGTCCCACTCTTGGGATAAAAGTTGACTGGTTTTCTTTCACTATTGAAATATTCCTTCTGTCTTTAGGACACATTTGACTTGAAAGAGACCAGGGAAATGGTATGGGCTCTTATGAAAAGATTATCCATGACAATGAATTATAGGTGTCAGGTATTGTTGATTATTAATATCTGCTGTAGGAGTGTCCTTATTTTGAGATTCATTCTTGTTTAATTCTGGGAAATCTATCTACTTTTATTCTTACAGTAATATTTTACTTTGTTAGGTTAATATTGCAGGATATTACAGAATGTTGTGGCATTAAATATTTTATGGCAAAGTAGGTTGATTTAATAAATAAATAAATAAAGTACAGGTGATAATTTTATTTTGTTTCCTTAGGTACCATAACTACTTCAAAGACAAAACATTGTTGAATTGATTTGCACCTCAAATCATTAGTTTCAAAGGCTAAGAGCTTAGAACTGTCCTTGATTAAAGAAGGAATGCTAATAATTGATGCTAGAAATTTCCATTTTGATGTGTATAATTTACATCTAAGTTGACTATTCCAGCTCAAATGTCTAGTCAGTGGGCATCTGGATCCCACTAAAATTGCAGCTCTGAACTTAACATACGTGAAAGTTTCTCTTCACCTGGATGATAGTAAAGCAGCTTTCTTTCCTAATCACCTTTGTTCTGAAAACTTTAACATTTATCTTTTTCTGTCTTAATAAAAACATACACTGCAAAGACCCTTAATTTTGCCAGGTCAAAAGCCTACCCATGTTTTCAAATACTTGGCACTTAGCTGAACCGGAAATAAAGATGTATTGGATTTTGTTTACCAGATCAGTATATCTATCATTACAGATTTTGTAACTTTTAAAGAACAAACAGGATCATATTCTTGCTCTTTTCAGCTGTTGTTATCCTGTTAAATCCTACCGAACATTTATTCATCACCATGGCTTGGAAATAATTGCAGCCAACTAAGCATATAAAGGTTTACAATATAATTTCAGCCAAAATTACAAACAAACTAATTTTAATAAAAAATGAAAGAGCCTTACACTTTGTGGCTTCATCTCTAGTTTTCAGATAGGCATGAAACACAGAAATGGTGATTCCCAAAGAAGGCTTATTTTCATTTATTGAGCCTTTGTATTTTATTACCTTAAATGACAGTGAAAACTGTTCATGAAATATGACATAGCAAAGAAGACACTGCATTGACCAGGTACATAACAATTAGATGCCCCCAAGAGCTAAAGACCATATCCTAAAGATCCAGTTTTGATCCCTGCTTTTCCATGATGCCCTTCTAGTTTTCACATTCAGAACTTTTCCCAGGAAAGGTGATGAGAAGCAGGGGAGGAGTGGTGCTGGTCAGCTCTTCTTCCAACTTGCTCACCAACTCAGCAACTGGAAAGTAATCCTCAGTCTCAGAGTGTGGATATAGCCACACCATCTGGGACTACAGTCCCTACAGTTCCCATGCTTTCTAGAAAACTATCACATGACCTTTTTCAAACTTTTCTGAAAACTAAGTGTCACTTGTTATCTGTCTACTATAAGATTGGCAAGCCATTCAAGAAGAATATTATTAAATAAGACTACTACTACTAATAATAATAATAAGTAAACACAGAGAAAAGACATAACAAGATCAAAAATGTCTAAAAGACTGACAGCATACCTAAATCTGTGAATATGTTGCTGTTGTTTTGATGGAGTTTTAGTAAGTATGTAGGTCAAAGAAATACATTCCTGATAATTTTACTGAAGTTTCCAAATGCTATAACTATTATCTGTATTCACAGGTCACTTTTTCTAATTATCTTTCACTGGACAATGACCCAAGGGTGAATTCATGCAGACAGTGCCAAAGTGCACAAGGTCTATTGCACTTGTGAGAAGTATTTACAAGTAGCTCAAATATTCCCTCCCCAGTCATGTAGCATTCATTTGTTTTGTATGCTTCCAAAACTCAGCTGTAATAGGGGGACCAGCAACAATCATTATTTTATTTTCTTCCACTGCCACAGAATGCCTATTTTCTTGGTTGTCTTATATTTCTTCACTATCTCAAAATATTTCAGACAAAATATTTTTGACAGACAAGCCAAATACTTAAAACAGCAGCCATGACATTTTTTTTACACTTGGCCCACCGAGTCACATGGCACTAGCTCTCTCAGGATCCTAAATTCATCAGGGAACTTCACAGTTTTCACTTCAGTGACAGGACTCACTGTCATTAACTGCCAAATCTCACACTTTCCCTGTAACATAGAGTAAGACTTCATACTTAAGTGTGCTTTTTTATATAAGTATCATACTAATGCGTATGAAAAGAAGATTCCAAAAACTGTGGCCCTGCTACTGAAAGAGTCCAGTAACCAGTAACAGACAGCATGGAAAAGGCTTATGTATTCAATGCCTTTGCCTCAGTTATCAATGCCAGAGTTTTCCCAAGGTCTCCCAGATTCCCACACCAGGAGGCTGAGCTACAGGGGAAGAAATGCTTTGGCATTATGGGAAGAGCAATTTAGGAACCAGTCTGTAAAATCCATGAAGCCAGATGAGATGCATCCACTGGTGCTGAGGGAGCTTGCTGCTGTCAATGGGAGGCCATTCTCTACCAGCTTCAATAGGGCATAACAATCAGGGGGATCCTTGGGTTACTGGAAAAAAAGGCACGCATCAGCCTATTGTCAGAAGTAAAAAAAAAAAACAAAAACAAAAAAGTGAAGGTGAATCCAGGGAACTTGAAACCAGTCAGGTTTTTCTCGGTGCCTTTGAACATTATGGGAAGCCATTTACAAGCACTTGAATTTGAAGGTGACTGGGAACACAGCCACACAAATTTATCCCAGCAAGTCTCGCTTGACTCACCCGACTGCCTTCTTTTTGAAATCACTGTGAGTAAAGGGAGAGCACTTAAGTGTAACTTAAGTTTAAGAATGTCTTCAACATTAATTCCTATTCAATTTGGGGAAAATGGACCAGACACAAGTTTGGACAGAAAACTGTCTAGACTGCTAAGCTCAAAGAATAACGAGCAGTGGCTGGAAGTTCAACAGGCAGCCAGTTCCTAGTGACATTCCTCAGATGCTGATACCAAACCAAAATTCTGTAACATCTTTATTAAAACCTAGGCAATGGGACAGAGTGCACTCTTAACAAGTTTTCTACTGACATGAACCTTGGGGAAGCAGTCAGTACGTTTCAGGGTTTATAGGGACCTCAGCAAGCTGGCAGACATGGCAGATACAGACAAAGGCCTTGTGCCAATTAAAATAAAGACAGAATTCTGTACCCTGAACAGAAACAAACAGAAAAAAAAAAAAAGACAAATAAAACGTGAAGTAGTGTAGGCAAAAGGACAACTAGCACCCCTGCAGAAAACAATTTGGAGTTCCAGTGGACCATGAATTCAACATGGGTTACCAGTGAACCTTGCATCAGTGAAGACTACCCACTCGCTGGGCTGAATTAACAGAAGCACAGTCAGCTGGCAAGGACAGTGATACCTCTCTATCAGAAACAGACAAGGGCACATGTGGAGTATTATCTTCAGTTTTGAGTCCTCCAGTGCAGGAGAGAGATTGAACTGGATAAAATTTCATAGAGGGCTAAGATGCTGAGAGAGCTGGAGCACATGGCACAAAAGGAGAGGCTGAGGGAACTCTGTTTTGCCTCAAGAATAGAAGGCAACTTAGGGATCTAACTACAGTCTTCGTCTTCCTAAAGGTGGTTTAAGAACATGACTTAGCCTAACTCTTCTCATAGGTGTTCCTCCTTTGTTGTTGTTGCATGTTTACTATGCACTAAAACAGCTTGCCCAGGAAGTCTGGGGAATCCCCATCACTGGCAACTGTGAAACTTTGATTTAGATGGCCCTGAGCAACTGGACCAAACTTTGCTGTTGGCCCCCTTTGAGTAGACTACCTGAGCTTGAGGTCTCTTCCAACCAAGACTGTTCTGTGATTCTAAACTTCTGTCATTATAGTGCAGAGGCTTCTAAAGGATATACCTGAACTTTGAAACTAAGTCCATAATAAAGACTGCAAGAGCACTTTATCTCTTCTAAACTGTAATAGTATAAGACACTGTAATATTTATTACGAATTAGGAGAGTGTCCTTAGTTGAGGATGAACAGAGCTTTCATTCACGTCCATCTGACATTTGCAAAATTGATTTCTTTTGACATTTAGAGCACTACTGTTATAATTTGGACTCATGTCTGACATTAAGCAAACTAAATTACAGTGGTTTTGCTTAAAAGCTTCCCATAGAACACACTTTACAATGCAAACAACTGCAGAAACAGGCAAAGTTTTTTTTTTTAAAAAGGGGAGGTATACTGACTTTTCTGAAAACAAAATCCTAAAATGAAGTGCTATCTAAGCATTAAAAGCTGGTCACTGACAATAAATTCATGTTCAAATGTTTGAAGGGTTTGTCATTAAACTTAGAATACAGTTAGAAGTTTGTGATAATACATCAAGAACTTTTTTTTTGTATCCTATGAAAAAAATAAATAAAATAAAAAGATGATTTACTCCTTAAAAAGAAATTGGAGTAACATTTGAATGAGAGAAAGCGAGGGAGAATGCAGTAGGACAAGAGCTCAGGGAGGCAAGAGACTAGCTCAATCACCTGAATTTATATTTTATATATGTAAAATATATATATATATATAAAATATATATATATAAAATATAATTTATATATATTTATAGCAGTACTAAAGGTCTTTTATTCATCTTGGTTTACATGTGAAGTGCATAAATTGATCAAATAGGCAAAATAGATCAAGTTAAGTTAAAAAGAGATGGCTAACTTCCCTCTGGCTGAATCTTATTTCAGGATTTTCATCTAATGTCAAATTTCATAGCTTTCTTTAGATGTATTATGGAGATCCGAATGTTATTTTATATTCAATTCTTTATTACTTAATTGCCATTTAAACAGATCACAGCATTATTCTGGGGTTTATACCTGCAAAGCACATTATAGTACATACACAGTCCAAGATCATAATGCAAAAAAATTTACTCTTTTTCCTTACAGATCACAACTCCAGGGGCTAACTTTAAGAGAGCTTTATGGTTAGTCACACAGGCACTGGATATCCCAGGAAAGGATTTTGCCAACATTTCTTCTTTTTTCCCCATTTTTTCCCTCCCAGTGTAAAGCTGGATAATGGTATAGAAGAACTACTGCACCCAGTTTTAACCACTTGGGAAAGTCCCAATCTTTGTGGGGTCCTCAGTTAATACCATAGGTTTCTGTTCACTGTGCACCTTGTCAAGCCAAGCACTCTTTTATATGGAGCAATGTGCTCCCTCCTACTTTTTTGTCGGCTCAGCAGTGACAGAAGAGCCAGATGGAGCCTTTCATCGCTTTTGCTTTCTGTATTCTCTTCTGTATTACCATACCTTGGCTTATTTGCCAGTTTCCTGGGATTTCCAGATGGTCTCCCATTACTTTGCTAGACAGATCCAAACTGCTTAATTTCCAAGATCAGATGAAATCAAACCAATGTGGCCAGCATGTAGAGTACACATGAAGATGTTCAATGTCTTCACATATTTCATTCCTATCCTTTAGCTCAATAAGATTAATACCAAAGAACTCCATGAAGAATTATTCAAAGCTGGAAGAACATTTTGCTTTTCTTTCCCAAACTAAACAGTATCTTCATGTGCTCTGTGGTATTCACAGAATCATCTACATTGGAAAAGACCTTCAGGATATTCAGAGCCAAACATCAACCTCACCTACCACTAAACCCATGTCCCTAAGCACCACATCCACCATCCTCCAATGCTTAACCACCCTTTCTGTGTAGAAATTCTTCATTATATCCAAACCTAAAACTCCCCTGCTGCAACTTGAGGCCATTGCCTTGCATCCTACTACTTGTCACGTGAGGAAAGAGATGAGCACCCTTATTGCTGCAGCCTCCTTTCAGATAGTTGTAGAGAACAATAAGGTCTCCCCTCAGCCTCCACTTCTCCAGACTAAAAAGTCTCAGTTCCATCACCTGGTCCTGTTCTTTTACATATTTCACATATACATATATGTTCTTTTCCATATCTCATGATGTACAACTCTTAAAAAATCAATTCTGTGATTTTAACATAAACATGGAATTCAAGATGCAGTCTGGTCATCAGTTCCATAACATTCATTTATTTTCACAGCTTCTTTCAAAACTATTCTGTATGCATCCTAATGGTTTTCTGCTCTTTCATTAAACTGTCCATTTTGATGTATAGATATTTTATACAATGATTACAATTAAATTTAACTTACAATTCAGAAATATATATAACCACCCAAAATTATTTTTTCTGAAGCAAACTGCACTCCATTTGTCAACACCACAGACAATCACCACCCTCTTCACTTTCCCAGATCATCCTTCCCCCTAGTGTTTTCCAGACTTGACCAAACTAATGATTTTGTGAGAGCTACCATTTCGTATCTTAGGATCTTCTCATTTTTTGTTTGTTTGGTATCATCATGGAAAATGCCACATCAAGTTGGTGAGAATTGAAATATAAAAGATTTAATTCTGAAGGATTGCTCTAGAACTCACAGTGTCTATTGCATTTCAGCTTTTCTTCTAATGCAGAATGCAACATAAACATCATAACACTATACTCTATTCTAAGGTATTTTCTTTAAGAGTTAATTTACAGGACAGTACACATATTTTTAAAGTGTACATATAATTCTGGTGGAAAATAAAAAGACCTTTCCTATTAAAAATGAAATTTAAACTAACAATTTACTTGTAGTTTTCCCATTAACTTTACATAGATTCTGCATTAAATAAACTAGGTTTTAAGCATTCTTAATTTGAAAATATAATAAGCTCAATCTGTGTGGAGTATACTTAGATACACAATTATTAGTTTTTAATACCTTGTTAATAAGATTATTTTGAAGGATGGAATGAAACAGCTCAATAGCTGAAATACTTGAATTTGCATTTTAATACATTTTTGCAGATTGATATATCAAGCCAAGGACATTGTAATGTGTTTACTTTAGAAGGGAGAACTAACATTTATTTATGAAATTGTAAGGGAGAAAGCACTATCAAAGCTATTTTAAATATTTCTTCTGGTTGATATTTTCTCTACCAGTACCATGACTGTAACAGAATTTCAGGGATGGGTGAAACCTTAAAGCAGTAATATTTAATATTAGTAGCTAACTGTATTAAAATAATTAACTGTGCAAAGAGGAGCTTAATAAAAAACACCCAATTAAGATTTTTTTTAACCTGATGTTTTCATTGTCCACTAATGAAGGTGTAAGAAATAAGTAGGCTCAGTATCCCTTCCAAGTGTTAAATCACTGTCCTTGAGAAAGCAGTTATTACGGTTCTTAATGTGTGCCCACATTGATCCAAAAGAACAGTACCTTTTTTTTTCTAATCATATTAAGAAATCCATAAACATTAAAAAATGCTCCAAATTATGTACTATTGCTTTTCTTGCCATTTTCATGTCCAGTGACTAATGAACATCAAAAGCTAGGGAATAATTTAAAAGTCCATAGGTAATTACTGGAAAGTAAACTGGATTATTAGTCTGTGATTTATAACAGACTGAGTAAAATGCTTGGTACATGATTGCCATTGTTATTCAACACGTGTAGTTATTTTATCACAGAATCAATAGGAGTTTTCAATCTACCAAGACAAGCAAATTTGGGTACTTGATATAAGATAAAATACATATTAGTATTCATGCAATACATATAATACTGTCTTCAGTTTAGTAGCACTTTTACACAACATTTAATAAATAGATGATAGCTTCAGATTTGTTAAAATAATGTGCTGGACTGTAGCGCTTGATTTGTGTCTAATGGCTGCAGCTGCCATTGCACTTTGTTCTTTAAACTTATTTTAAAAGGTCAAACATTAATGCTTTTAAATCTTAAAGTTTGCTGGCCTTCTACAATGGACTTAGAGCTCTGGTGGATGGGGAAGAGCAACTGACATCATCTACCTGGATTTGTGCAAAGCATTTGACGCTGTCCACCCCCATGATACCCTTGTCTCTAAATTGGAGAGATGTGCATTTGATGGGTGGACCACTCAGCGGGTAAGAAATTGGCTGGATGGTCACACTCAAACAGTTGCAGTCAAAGGGCTCAATGTCCAGGTGGAGGCCAGTGTCCTCAGGGGTCAGGATTGGGACCAGCGCTGTATAACATCTTTGTTGGTGACATGGACAGTGGGATTGAGTGCACCCTCAGCAAGTGTGCTGAGGATACCAAGCTGTATGGTGTGGTCAACACACCGGAGGGAAGGGATGCCATCCAGAGGGACCTGGACAAGCTTGAGAGGAGGGCCTGTGGGAACCTGATGAGGTTCAACAAGGCCAAGTGCAAGGTCCTGCACCTGGTCCGGGGCAATCCCAAGCACACATACAGAGAATGGCAGAGAATGGATTGAGAGCAGCCCTGAAGAGAAGGACCTCAGGGTAGTAGCTGATGAGAAGCTCAACATGACCTGGTAATGTGTGCTTGCAGACCAGAAAGCCAACCGTACCCTGGGCTGCATCAAGAGAAGCATGGCCAGCAGGGTGAGGGAGGTGATTCTCCCCCCTCTACTCTGCTCTCATGAGACCCCACCTGGAGCTCTGCATTCAGCTCTGGGGCCCCCAGTGCAAGAAGAACAGCGACCTCTTAGAGCCAGTCCAGAAAAGGGGCACAAGGCTGATCAGAAGGCTGGAGCACCTCTCCTACGAAGAAACGCTGAGAGAGCTGTGGCTGTTCAGCCTGAAGAAGAAAAGACTCTGGGAAGAACTCATTGTAGCTGTCCAGTCAGGGACCTACAGGAGAGCAAGAAAGGGACTCTTTGTCAGTCAGTATTGTAATAGGGCAAGGAATAATGGTTTTAAACTAAAAGCAGGGAGACTTAGTTTAACGATTAGGAAGAAATTCTTCACTCAGAGGTTGGTGAGACACTGGAACAGGTGTCCCTGCCCATGGCAAGGGGGTTGGAACAAGATGGTCTTTCAGATTCTTCCTTTCCAACACAAACTGTTCTGTGGTTGTATGATTCTATGATGAAAAGGCCATTTTTATTGTTTTGTTGTTTCTTCTTAAGTGCATTTGCCACTCCCTACACTCTAATATTTTAGAAAGTGGCTCAAATCTAAACAATGATGCAAGTACATCTAAAGTGAGCTTCACATTAGCAGACTTGATGGCAAACAGCTTATCACAAACACACATCCGGGATACTTGCAGGAAACAAATAACGAGGCTGTATTCATCTTTAGTTTAGTACATTTGTCATCAAACTGATGCTGCTTCCCAAAGAAACCATCTAAACCCCAAAGTCTGAAATATTTTGGTTTCAAGTATGCATATGCACACTTCTAGACCAAAAAGCAATCATTTTACGCTTACATGCACTATATCCATATGTAATAAATGTCAGAAAGAGATGCAAGGTTTACAGCGTATACCAGCCTCTCCACATCTACTCTGCAAGCAGTTACATGGCTGCAGATTGAACATGTCTATTGCATTTGCTGCAGAAGGCTCTGTAGGATAGTGATTAAAGGCTGATTTCCACAAACACACAGGAGCACAGCAGAACAGAGACTGGCAGAGGAATGCCAATAACTCAGTGTCAGAGCAGAACACAGTGCCTGACGGGGCTCCCTCCAGGGCTGCCAGAGGAGAAGGGTCAATGGGCTCACTGTCCCAGCATGACACCCCTCCTGGGGAATCGATGGGATGGGCTCCTGGGCTGCCTGACAGACCGAAAGCTTCCTGCCCACAGTTTGCCAAATCAAGGACAGCTTTGCTAGAATCTCTCCTTTCTTGCATATTTTTAAAAATGTCCATATTATTTAGCTCACCAAAAAAAATCAACTGAGACCTAAACTTATGAAAAGTTTATCCTGGAAAAATATTACATTGTTGAAAAGTGAAAGTTTGGCAAAAGAAATCTAACAAATCCAGAATTTGGGGAGTTTTCCATAAGCTTTGACAAACAGAAAATTATTTATTCCACACCATACAAGCATAATAAATGCATAATGTGGTATTTCTTTACCAAAAGGTATGCTTGGCCATAATGCAAGAATTTCTAAATCAATAAAAATGCTTAATTTTCAGCTAAGCAACAAGCACTGTAGCCAGATGCCATAATAAATACTGCATTAGATGGATTAGTATGAACATGCAATCTCTCTCATGAGCATGCATACAGATACACATACACCTTAAGACAAATGCACTATTTCTGAACTTCTCAACATATCTAGAAAAAAGTGAAGGTGCACTGAAGTCTCTCCAGGTGAAAAATTCTGATTAGAAAACAATCCCCCTAAATCACTACCAAAGCTACTAGTTGCATTGTTATCTCTGAAAATGCTAATAGGTCTCTGAGGTCTCCATATCCACTGGCAAAATTCATACTAAATTCCTGCTTACCAGACATTAACCTATTCATAAAAAGATTACTTGGTATCTACAGGTTCATATGATAAACACAAGTAATTTAAGATCATTTGGAAGAGCCAAAATGTTTATTATGTAATAGACTCCCCACATAAAAATAACGTGAAATGAAAGCCAAGTCTCATTCTCACCACATGAGCAGGTCATCCAAAGTATTAAGGGAACACTTCCAGTGCTACACAGGCTGAATACGAGTGATGATACAGTTCAGAAATATAAGCTCTCTTTTTACACAGTTTCCAAAATACCAGTTATTCTTAATGCTTCTTCTGAATGCATAAGTTGTAACCTCTTAAGTACCACAGAAGTGTTTAACTCCAAAAAAATAGCATTAGAGTAAGAGGAGATATAATGAATCAGGAACCAGCTGTGTTTCACAATGGCCTAGCTTGCTCTGTAGTAGAAAATCTAGTCATGAACTCCTAAAATTCCAACAGAAAAATAAAAATAAAAAAAAATCTTTATTAAAAACACTTATTAACCAACCAACCAAACAAAACCAGACTCTATTTCTTTGTGATTATTTCTTACTGCAAACACAGGCAACGTGGTTTTTTTTGTGCAGCAAAAGATGGAGTACAACCATAAGCCTTGATTTTCACATACTTTCCTCTGACTGCCATGTGAACTGCTATAACTGGCATTCAAAAGCTAGCAACAGCAACCTACCAATTCTGATTATTGTGCTATATATAAACACTGGGCACATATAAATGGAGTTGTATGGCATAAGAAAGCAGACAGAAAAGTCTCCTAGCTTGTCCAAATTAAAAGCAGAAGGAACAGCTATTCCTGAGAGGACAGTTAGTACAAAATAGAGCAAATTGTTTAATAAAAGGAGAAGGGAAGATGTGGTGGGCATTGTCCTGACAGCTAAAGGTTTGAGTTCAACCTAGACCTTGCAGAATACACAGTTGTAAGAGTACAAGTACAGCTCCTTACCACCAACTTACCATCTTATTTTCTTTCCATTGATGGACTTAAAGACAAAACGCAAACACACCTTCCAGAATAACAAACCCTGGATATTATGCTACTGTTACAGTCCTAGAACAAGCTAAAACGATTCTTTTGCATTTTGACACCATGAGTTAATTTCTTTTTCCTCTTTGAGACAGTTTTACTGAAAAGTGATTTTAAAAATATAACTGTGAATGGCACAGGAATGACAGTTTAGGCCAAATAATCCTACGTGCTCCATCCAACCAAATTCTCCTTACACTGATGCTGAAAATCAACATCAGCAAAAACCAAAAAGTCAGTGCCTGTTCCATTTTAGGCTTATCCTCTTGCCTGAAAATGCCTACTAGGTGCCAACTACAGAGAATCTCATTTTGAATTTTATCATAAGGACACCTTTGTTCTAGAGGGTGGTTTATGATAACATTTTTTACTTGATGTATTCATACTTCAAAGTCAATTCTTCACTTCTATCTAGAAAAAGATTATAAGAAAACTGAATATTTTAATAGATAATGATATTATGATGAATTATAAAATTTGAATGCTTTATCTTTGTTGACTCAGCATTGGAACTGACAGAATGAAATACTTCAGTGAAAAGAAGCATATAATGATATTTACATGATGTACTGGGGTAGAATCTTGACCTACATTAAAAATTTGCACATCTAGTCTGTAGGAATCTGGAAAAGTAGGTAAAGTAGAAGGTTTCCACATGACTGTGTACATGCAGAATTAAGACATTTGGAGTACAGAGATCTGGTTTAAACCTGTGAGTTTTTTCCCCCTGTTTTAAAACAATTCATACAAATGCATTTTATTTAATAGTTTTAATGCACAATACTCAAAGACTACCAAAAATACAGACAAGTAGTCTATCAGAAAAACGTTGCCTGAAATGTAGCTAAGACAACAACTCTAACCGGTTAATGTACTGATACTGAAATACAAGGAACCAGTGAAGGGGACAAGCATATATGTACACACAACAGTTATCAGAAGTGCAGGACTGGTTCAAAATACATAAAAACAGAGATTTTTTATTATGGGAAATGTTATTAATCCCATAAGAAATCCACTCTAAGTACTTTTATTCTAGTACATTTCCAGAATAAATCAGCCTTCTGAAAATCAGCTTTGGCCTACTGCCACCTACTTGCTTCATTTGCTGACTTTTCATATTCAGCACTTCAGCAGTCTGTAATGACTATTTACAAGACAGGAATTTAAAAGGATGAACAGATATTAATGAAGTCACTCAAGAACAGTATAATCCTTAACCAAAATAAGGTTACTCTAGAGTCAGTGTAATATGACAGACATTAGGGGCCAGATTCAAGCCTGATTACTCCAAAGCCAAGATAACATCTTGCTTTTATCTCTCTAAATATCCAAATACAGATGTTTCATATTATCTGACTGGATATCTCTTATTATAAACCACTTAGCAAAATTAAAGAGAAACATTGTAATGAATAGAAAAAAAAAATCACCTTGTTAACTTTTTGTATCTATATGGTTTTAAAGTTATTGGTATTACCGGCTGAAGAATGGAATTTTAGATACAGAAGAATGGTACACAGAGCCAAAAGGGGCTCTCGACTTGCCCCATTGTAGCAAGAGAAAGTTTGAGTGACCACTGAGTCAGGTAATCACAAAGAAGGAACCCCAAGTCCAGCATCCCTTCTAGACCTTTCAGGGAAGAGTACAGGGCTGTCTTCTCAGACACTTTCAGGAAGATTTATTTGTTTTGTTCTGTCCACTTTTTCAGCTAGCATGAAAGAAGCCAGCCAACCCTACTCTAAAGAACTTGTACGCAAAACTACTGAGATATCATGGTCCAGAAAACACAGTTGCACTTCTAAACTCAGTGGCATAGCACCGAGTCATCTTTCAGACCAGATAATGTAAACCAAGCATGCTACCTGCTTCCATTAAGCCAGTGATAACACTGATCACTGGGCACAGATGCAAAGTTGATATGAACGGAGGTTGTGACCTGACTGGTATCACAGTAGGGAGTCCTTCCCTAAAACTCTCTATTTATTTATATTTAGCAATGTAAAATTCTATGACAGACTGACTGGGATTTTGAAAACACTATTGATTATGAAGCAAAAATCCCTCAACAAAGAAGACAAGGACAACTCTCAAAAAAAGACACTTCATGCTCTACTAGTAACTAAACACAAGTTCTGCCAAACTTTTGATCACTTGAGAGTCTTACACTGTTTCTGAAGCTCATTGAATTGAAACTCCTACAGAGAAGAAGTGCTGGGTATGCTGGCTATCTGCACAGACTTTAACTGTGGATCTTCCTGATGGCTCCAAAGTAATTTGTGAAACACCTTTATTGTTTCACAAAAAAAAAAAAAAAAAAAAAGAACAACAAAAAAAAAAAAAACAAGCAAGCAAAAACCAAACAGAAACCAAACACACAAACCAGAAAACCAGAAAGGCACCGCAGCCACAGCAGAACAGCTGAGTGTCTTCGCCTTCCCTGCATGCCTCGTGCATGCTCATAGAGTAATGGATGCACTCAGAGCTGTTGCTGTCAGGACACATTGTTAACCACTGCCAATTATCTCCATTTCCACCAGAGGGAAAGGGAGTTGAAAGCAGCTGCCACTGAAAGAGACTGGAACTTTAAATTGGGCATAAATTGCAATGCAGTAGACCTGCTCCTTTCCACAAATTGCCGTCCTAACAGTCTTAATATACACTGGCGTTTGTGGAAGTGCCGCCACCCACCGCCTTCTCCGTGCAAACAGTTTGGCACCCCGGTTGCCACGGAAACTGGAGGACAGCCCCGCATCATGCTCCGCTCTGATTTCCAATTCCACTGCAGTGCTGAAGCATCACCTACAGTGCACAACGCAGTGCGCTCATTTCTGAAGAACTCCGCGATTGTGTTGCATTTGCAAGGTCACAAAAATAAAGAAATTGACAATGCAAAAATTCTTTTCAGTTTTAAAGCATCTGCTGCACCAATATCAACACTAGAAATAGAGTCCTATGAATTGAAAATGTCACTAAAGCTCTACCCAGAACAAACACACATCACACCTGCTGTCCTTTACCATAGGGAGGGGAGAATGATTCTCAGCTGTTCACTACATGAGGATTTATGAATCCCAATGTTTGAGATTGCCTGTGCTGTGTTATTCTTGTATGCTTAGAAAACATGCTGGAGCACAGAAAACATTGTGATAAGCTATTAAAGGTATCACACACATACACACACACATAAAAACCACCAACCAACCAAAAAAAACAAAACATAGGCTTCCCATAAGTGACCCAGAAAGCCTAGGCAGAACCAGGCTCTCCTGTATTCTGTGGGGCCATGAACTATTGTGCTTTTAAGCAGCTGGATGTTTGAGCAGCAAGCACAACCATGCCACAGTAGAGAAGAGCTACAGACTGCACAGCCTGCATGCACTTTCCTGCTATGCATTCATAAGCCATCTCAGATATTGCATGATTTGTTACAGAAAAGTTCAGGTCACATCTAATTGCACTAATGCTTTTAAATGAAACAAAGATGCCCTTCTCTAGAAGCATGTCTAATATGCTGTCCATTGCTATTTATATTCTTACATAACTGCAAAATCCAGCTTTGCTATTACAGGTTAAAAATTCCCTTGGAATTTTCCACAAAATTATATGTATGTGTGAAGAAGTTACTATAGCTGGTACAGGGCTTTAATTGCTTGAATGAGTAAACTGAAAAAAGTGGCATGAATACAAGCTTGGATACTAAAAGCACTGCAGCTATTTTAAGTCTTCCTCTCTTTCACCACTGTAACAAACTTAGCATTTCCATGCACATCCTATACATGCATACTGCTTATTTACTAACTCTTTTTCAGCATGTCCCTCTAATCCTAGCTGGACTTTAAGCCACAAAAACATAATTGTGTGCAGAACTTCAGGCCATATAGGCTCATCAACATTACAAATTGTACAATTGTATATTATACAATCCCTGTGGGCTCCTGAATACCTTCTGTGTTTGCCTCTTCTCTTGAATTGTAGTAATGTCCAAAGTTAGAAGCCACTATGTATTAGAAGTGTTTTATCACATGCCTCAGAGCTTTGGACAAAATCCCTAGATATTGTCTGCTTAAACCGCTTCACTGAAAAACCATTGTCTGATTTTTTCTCAGTGTTACAGCGTAACAGCAAAATAAAGAAAACGAAATAAATTATCTGACTTTGTTTCCCTTCATGGGGCATGAAGAGAAATATTTCTCACAATGGCAGTCCAACAGATTTAAAAATAAATAGTTAAATAAATAGGATGCCTTCCACCTTCAGCTTTCTATTAAAGTACACAGCAAAAAAGATGTGCATTCTAAAATAGCACCCATTTTTGGTCTCAAAACATACTGCTAAATCCTCCATTTGGAATAATTTCACTACTCTAAAAAAAAAAAAAAATAAGAAAAAAAAAAGAATGTTTTAAAATATAGCCAGAAGCTGTTATATAGAGGTTCACATGATTACTCAGATGGTAAAAATTCTGGAAATTCTGGATTCAAAAATTCACCCTTTAAGCAGAGGCACATATCTCCCTCACATCTGAAGGAAGAGCTTTAACTTGAATATGAAATTTGTTATAGTGAGGAATCCTTTCCACCATTCGTGCTGTTTTTTTTTGTTTCTTGTTCTTGTTTTTCAATCACTATTTTTTCCCCCGACTGCACATCACCAAAACAGTTTTAAGTGTTTCTTCCTGATAAATCTACTGCCCAATGATGATTATATTCAGCTAGGAGATGGGAAATGATAAGCGAGAAGTAAACTAGATAGAGTACAGAACATGAATTGAACCAATAGTTTCTACTTCCTGGTCACATTTCCCAATCAACAAGTCAATGTGAAGGTCCTTCCGCCATCCATCCCCATTTTTTTTTGTCACTTTATAAAAGTGCTTTGTATTTAACCTACATTCCTAAAAGAATTTCTTAAGGGCAAATATTTTGATCCTTCTCTCTACAGGAAAGGTTTAGATGTCAACGTGCTCAGACAGGGCCGTACTTAGAGAAAAATAATTCCCAGTACATGGAAAAAAATGAAGTCAAATAATGAGATACCCTATTGAAATACATGGTATTTGGCTGAAAAGGATTTGATCACAGCTTTTCCACTGTGGTGAGATTTGCATCCATCTAAATCAGAAATTAGAATTTCTTAATTAATCACAGAATCCCAGAATGGACGTGGTTGGAAGGGACCTCTGGAGGCCACCTGGTCCAAACCCACTGCTCGAGCATAGCCACCTAGAACAGGTTGTGCAGGAGCTACGTTGCCTAAAACCTTTACTGATCATTTTAGTAAATTGGTTTAAATGAAGTCTTATTATAGTAGCAGGCATGTGGTACAGCTACGAAGCCTTTCCAGTACTGATTCATTGGAGTGCTCCTTGGCTGCACTTTCTACTTTCATCCCATACCCCTAGAGATGGCAGAAATGGTCTAAGTCCTGTGCCAATATTTCCATATCCGTTCCCATATTTTCCCATAAATACATTCTTCATAAATGCCAATGGCTCTCTGTGAGACATAATTCTGAACTGTACTCACTTAAAAGAAGCATTTGCTTTTCTAGTATTATTACTGCTCATTTGCTCAACACTAGCTGAAAATCATGGAGTAATACAAAGATAACCACCTGTAAACCACCAGGAAATCAAGAGTTATACAAAGAGTTAGGCTTTCCCTATCCAGCTTCTGAAAACTGAAAATGCAAAAGTGAAATTACTGCAGAAATTAAAAAAAAAAATAGTGGGAAAAAAATCTCCCATGTCCTGAGGAGATGGCTGGTATGGCACAGCCTCCTTAAGACCAAATACTGGACTTGCTGTTACTCTTCACAATCAACAAGGGCTGGTCAAGATAAATCAAACAATTTGAAATGTCATTGAAACTTTGCTTTTCCATCAGATAATGACTCACCAGATGCAAGACTCTGAAAACCTATTTGCAATCAGCAAAAGGTTATATATAAAGATTCTCCTGTCACAGAAGGGTCTTCCTGATGAACAGCCCCATTTCTCTTTGCCATCCTCTTCCTAACAAACTCCCCTGCTCCAAAGCACTCTGGCCATTTGTCATTTGTCACTCAAGTGTTAGGAAAAAGTGTTTTTTTCAGCACAGAAAAGCCCCACCTTTTTTTTTTTCCTCCAGTGTAGAAGACAACAACAATCTTGTTAAAAAAATACTCCATTCCTAGCATCGTGAGACTGAACATAGAAAAACAAGGAAAACTTATAGTTGGAAGTAGCAAATTCAAAAATGGAACAGCAGGTATTAGCCTTCTAACTCTCTGCAGCATCCTCGCTTAGATGAATGGTAATGTTTTTAGTCTACTACAGTACTTACACATTAAGAAATGTGCTGGAACCTGAAAAAAACAAACAAACAAAAAAAAAAAAACCACTTTAACGCTTTTCCCAATTACAGTTGTAATCTGATACCATTCCAAAATAGTATTTTCCCAGTCATGCTCTAGAGAGCAACCAGTAACAGTGGCTTCATTGTCACTGCTCATGGGATAATTTCTGTAAGGTAAATGCTAAAAAGACGATGCTGTTCTATGACTGTAAATATAGATGTTTTAGTTAATCACAGTAAATAATTATAGTAAATAAACTTACTATTAAAAAAAAAAAACACTGCACAGGAAAGAGGTATTGACAACTTTAAATAAGAAAAAAAAGGAGAAAAAAGTTATGATGATACCTACATTAACTACTGGCATACATTAATTACATGCATTAAGTACTGTCTGTCTACTAAACAAGTAGATGTCCATGCTTATCCCAAATTTAAAGAGTCAAAACTTCCTGAACACTCTGGCATTTTATGTAAAACATTCAGTCGTGCAAATCTGACATCTGATTTAATGGATCATAATTTTTATTGTGAGATTTCAATTGTAAATAACCTATTTCAATCCAAACTACACATTGACTTTTTCTACGTTTGCATGTGCAAGATGAAAACAAAAGCAAGTTGAAATTAGAGCATATTCTGAATCACTAATTAATTTGGCCTTTATTTTTAATAACCAAATAGTAATGCAGAAGACAAAAAAGGGCATCTATGTGCAAGTGAAAACATCCAACTACTCTTCAAATGTATGTAAGGTACCAAGAATTAGAGACCGCTTACCTAATCAGGTATTCAAGCTCAGAAGCTTGTTCTATGGTGTCTGAACTTAAAGACAAGAATAATATCAATAAGAACTGTTATGAATGTGTTTCAGGCTACATGAGAAACAGCACAGTTGTATCAAAATTTGAGGAACAGTAGAATATATATTTATAAATTTTGCATAAGACAGTAGGTATATCAAGAGTTTGAAGGCTTTTTTCCTTTCTGAAATCCTCATCCTCACAGCACGTTTTCTATAGCAGACATCATCATCACCACCATCACCACGTAACACAGAACAACTGTTGTCTGCTCCCTCAAATTATTCCTCCAGGT
This sequence comes from Anas platyrhynchos, assembly GCF_047663525.1. Lineage (NCBI taxonomy): Eukaryota > Metazoa > Chordata > Aves > Anseriformes > Anatidae > Anas > Anas platyrhynchos. Next base: position 86,298,723 of record NC_092588.1, on the reverse strand, counting down.
AACATCAAATGTGCCTTCTCAGAACATTCTTCTGTGAAAGACAGACAGAAGTAGGAAAACTGAACAGCTGTTCATGTTACCCCTAGCTTATCTCAGAAGAAAAGCGTGTTTCTGTAAGAGTGCTAACTCTACAGCACAAATGTTGTACAGCAACAACCCCACTACGAACATGGGTCACTGTGGAAAAAAGTCAAGCAGAATGGACTAAAGAGTGATTTTACTTATCCTGGCTGACTTGGACTTTAGTTATCATACCTACTTGTCAGGTATGTTGACACAGAAAGAGTTGATCGGAACTACACTTATAGACCCTACCTATATCCTGGCTTCTCTATTCAGACTCACCTGACCACTCAGCAGAGCCCGACACGACCCATCAGAACCCAGGGCACAAAGCTAGCCCACGGCAGGTCAGTCTCGGATCTCTCTTCTGCCTCTGGAACTTATGCACACCCTTCAGCTTCATGTACAACTTGTGAGCTGCAACACCCTTATACCACTTCTGCCTTCTTCACCTACGCTCTTCTATCCAGAAAAACAGAGAAATTCTAACAGTCTCCAAAACAAATCCTAGAAGACCTTCACCTCACAGAAGGACAGCACAACATAGAAATCTAGATGTGAGCTATAAGCTGTGATGACTGTGACAGCAAAGAGTTAAGTCTGGTTACATGGAACTCCGCACACAACTACTACTGCTTCATAGGAGCAGTGCACAAATTCTCCCCAAGTTTTCCTCTTACAAGTAAAGCAGAGATTGTTTAGTATCTCTTGTAATCTAGACAAAAGATTTCTTCCTTCAAATGACTGTCTCCTCATCATTGACAACATATGCCATATAGTGCCATAAGGTCTCAACAGCACAGCAAAACTACCTCGCGCTTGAACTACGTTTATTTATCCAGCAGAACAAAATTAAGTAATCAATTTTCAAATGAGACTTAAAGATGACCTACATATAAGGTACATTAATCAGCATTAACATGCCCTAGATAGATATTTAAACAGATTACACTGAACATTGGTGAATGGAATCAATGGTATATCATACCCTATAGAAGGAGTCAATACCTTCATTTTCCTACGTCAGCTCTTATATCATCTGCCACCACTAGTGGAAGATCTTTTTCAGATTGTGGCTAGTGTCAATCTGTATTACTCAAGAATAAGTTTGACAAAAAAATAAAATAATCCACCTCTGATCTTCTTCTTCATGCAACAGTAGTTATTGAGTTAAGCATAACAAGATTTACACACAAATACCATTTGGTAACTACACACTTAAGTGTCTCACATTCTTTACTAAAAATTACTGTAAAGTAAAACATTGTCTGAAAGACTTTAACAACTTAAATCCTTTAAATAAAACATATTTTAAGGTAAGCCTATTTACTGAATTATATGTGATAAGTAGGCAATTTTTTTCTATTACATATGTACAATGATTGAATAATCGCACAAAACAATCAGGTAGGTTAATTTGGATAACAGCAAAAATTCCATTATTCATAGGAAGAATGATCGCTAAAGATCATAAATACCAAAGGCATTACAGATGACTTTCAAACAAAAACAATGTATTATAACCTTACACTAGTATATAGTATAATATAGTATGTAGTATGATATGTTTTAATAATATAGCTTAAGATCTGCCTTGAAACTGCAACAAGCTTTTTGTTTGTTTGTTTGTTTTTTAATTAAGGCTTCGAAGTCATTGGGAGTAAAAAGCTTCAAAAATATATAGTGGGATCTATAACTGAAAACTGCAGACAGTGTAAGAGACTAGATTTGGGTACTCTCAACAAACTACATTTCTGTCAGAAAATTCCTTCCATGCTGTATTGTATGCTGCATAGCAATGGGCTGAGCCGCAGGTGAGAATGGAGTGATGCAGAGAGAGCTTCAAGTCCTTTTCCTGACCAAAGAAAATCTGAATACTAGCACCAAGAAAAAACAAGAAGTGACAGAATTCAACATTTCTCAGCATCAAAAGGTGTGTTGTTCTGTAAAGCAATATGGTATTCATTCATTCTTATATAGCTGTTGTCAGAATATTTTAAACTACAGATGCTTAAGAATAAACTTGAACACTTGATGTTTTTATGACCCTAGTCCTGTCCTGTTGCATACCAACTCAAAATCAAAGAGAAGGCCTGTCTTGCAATTTCATATAGGAATCATTTTGACCAAAACTTTAGGAAGGAAATGATGATAACATCCATTGGGATGGTTCTAAACATATCATCCCACTGGAATGGTTCTAAACACACCAAATGTTGCAGGTCTGTATTTATGGCAACCACACTAATACAGATGCTCAGCTGCTTTTCCTCTGACACTATAAAGCATGCACTACAACCATTTCATTCAGAGAAAATATAGGTAATCAGAAATCACCACTGTACTTAAAATTTAATTTAGCATCATTAAATCAACACTGTTTAAATGCAGCCCTTCATTTAGAATTAGATATCTATACTCATATTTGCAATCTTACAAACTTACTGGAAATTTAATACCAGAATTGAATTATAACATTTCAGTACCTGCTTCCCAAACATGTTATGTATTGTTACAGCATTGTTTCTTTGCATAAAACACAGCTAAATTCACGGTCTGATCTAGATGGACCAAAGAAATTTTCAAAGTCATCTCAGACAATTTGACAGTTCATCTTCCAAAAATATATGGGCTTCCATATATTATAATAAAAAGCTTTTCAATTCAGATACTGTCCTGTACCTCACATAAGTCAGCGCAAGGAAGATTTCTCAGTTGTCCATCTTTTGTCTTTTTACCTAAATAATACCTAAGCACAACAGCAGTGCACTTGTGTGTGACTGGAAAAATCAGTCTCTGTTTAATGATACCAGAAGTTGCAAGACAACCTGTATTTACTACAAGTATTTAAATTCAATAATTATGTTCTTTTTTTTTCTCACTACAAAGTCTGTAAGCATCATTAAAAACATTAATATTTAAAACAATCATTACATTGTGGGCATTCAATTAAGTACACAAAAATATATTTTCGAAGTCACAACTGTAAAGATGGGCCTACTGATAACACCAATTATTCATTTTTCATATAAACATTTCCAAACATGCTTAAATAAATATTCGACCAATTGTGAATGCATGAGGTTTTATCTTCTTTCTACAAGACTATATCTTCTTTTATAAGATTACTATTTTTCTGACATTCAGGTACTTTCAGTATCACAGGTCTGCTTCAGTGATTTGCAGATTTCCTTCTTAGCCTTGTTCTGTGCATTAAAGCTCCTGTAAAAACAGAGCACATTAAGCTGACAGAAGTATGCACAAGTAGAACTAGTGAATAAGCTTAGTTTATGCTTGGTGGTTTCTTGCAATTTTGCATTTCAGGGTCAGAGTTAATGACTGTGTGCTAGGAAAAATGGTTTTTACATGTGACTTGAACTTTGATGGTTAGGATTCAGTCTACTGCAAAAGCATTCGTAAACAAATGTATGTATAAAGACAGATTCTTAACTGCACTTTACAACTTCAAAAGGTTTTAGCTGCAGCCATTATTTTTAAAGAACCAGGAGACTTTCAAGACACGGGCATGAGTTCCTCTCACTACGCCTCAGGGCAAGCTACTCATGGAGCCCTACTCACAACTTCAAGGGGATCACCACCCACACTGTGCCAGCTTTTGCCCTTGCAATGTACAGTTTGCAAGGAACTCATAATTAGGTGAAGGCAAAACCAGTCCATTTCTTCCTTTTAAATGTTATTTACAGCAGTGCCATGAGAGCTGGATTAGTCGTGATTCTCCATTAGGAAACTTCTATAAATCCTTTCATCTGAATATTTAAGCCATTAAAAGAAGCAAAATGAAAGTGGCATTTCCACAACAAAGCATACATGGCAGGTTGTTCTTGAACATGAAACAGCAGCTGTTCAAGAAGGGTGAATTACCCAAATTAAAAACTGTTTTTCCAAATATTTATGTTTACACAAACAGTAATATAAAATCCTCTATTAGTGTATTGTTGTTAAAGGAAAATAAAAAGCTCTGCATAACACAAAGACAGACATTGTGTGTAAAAACACACTGGCAAGAGTTCAGAGCTAACAACCCAGCATAAGGATCCTGTTGCTCTTTGAAAATGCTCCTCAATTCTAAGGTATTAAATTTTTTATATGGTGGCAAGAAAGGTAGGTCAGTTCTTGTTACAATTTATCCTTCCCCCCTCCTGTTGCTGTCTCCTCTCATTCTTTCCATCTCCTTTCCAACTGTTCCTCCTTTCCCCCCACCCTTCTTATTTCCAGCTATGCCACTGGAGCATCCTACTCATCTTTTATCACTACCGACAGTTCTCCTTGTACAATATTCAGTTACTACAAAAAAGCTCTCTGAAACAGTTTAACAAGAATTTGGATTTTCTTGTTTTAATTATTTAGCTGTGATAAAACCCAAATTAATGCACAACACAATGTTTCAAGAATGTAAAAAGCTTCTTGTCAATGGACCACATTGCCTATTTGGAGTGCATCTTAAGTTCTAACTGTCCTCAAGCAGCCTTTTTCTCTTCATTTCAGGTCTACACGGACTTCAAAATCACTAGATACGACTTCTAAAATTAGTAATGAATGAACAACTGATGAACACATCCAGCACTGGTGGAAGCCCAAAATCTGGAAGTCATTCTCATCCAGCCCAGGGCCAGCTCCTGCCATCACTTTGTCTCAGAGGGCAGTAAAGCAATCAACATGCTGGAACCAAATCAACATGGTTGCTAAAGGGCTTTCAATGCTGCAACGCAATATTTTAGTTTCACTCAAGACTTTCTTGTCATTGTAGGCACACCCAGATGTGCTGTAAAAAGAGTGGTTCATAAAGAAGGAAGAAAAAGTTATTTATTACATTAGTCCAGAAAAGCAAGCTAAGGACAAGTCTTGACCCAATCCTCAAGCACCGCATTACCTACTAAAGCTCTCAGCTTATCTCAGCAAAATATTTAGCATGAGTTTGCTCTTCGGTCCCTGCCCCTGATCCAGCACTGTTAAAGCAGCAAGGATGTCAAGGATGTTAGCCATCCTTGTATTTAGAAGGAAATCCTAAGCGTGAAATTTTCAAGACATTTCAAGCATCATCTGATATGAAAAAAAAATAAATAAATTGCTGTAAAGCCTTAAATCTGCTGCGAGTCTCCTAAAGCTAATTAAGCAAAAGTTACACGAACCTGTATTCCTGGATAAAATGATGAACTAGCATTACATTAGCACTATATAATAGGGATAGGAAAAAAGCATTTAAAATTCTGCTTGGTACAATTTTGTACAACTGAATGCCCCTTGAGCTGCACAAAATAATTTGCAGTTTCCATTTTAATTTTAGTTTTTCCCTTTTTAACCAATATTCTTGCCTCTTGAATGCCATCCCATTATTCTGTGTCCTTTTTTTCATCTTCCAGAGTTTATGAACAATGATGAGACTGGCAGTACAACTATCTAACTCACAGAAGAAAGGGAATGAAATGAGAATGATGGCTCATTCTGCATCACTATTCCCATGCATCACCTGTGATTGCTGATGTAGGCTGAGGTACTTCTGCAGGATTAAGCAGTCTTCTCCTCTTTACCAGACTGACAATATCACTGCTTTTGCATACTCTGCAGAGTTGCTTTTACCCTGAAAGTCACATAAAGCATTTAATACATACCAAATATAAAATTAAGAAATGTAAATCTACTGAATTTAATAAACAATGACCCTACGCTTTTGTAGCTAGCTATTTTGTAGCCTTACCTTTGTAGCCCTACTCAAATACAGGACTTTTGCTGCTCATTTTTACTAGCTCTGCAGAGCTCTAAGTACATTTTTTTCCCTTTTTTAAAAAGGATGCTAGTTCATATGATTTATCAGCCTCTTGTAACAGACAATGACATATTGATAAACTGCATCATTTTTTATAATAACATGGGGAAAAGTGGTTGATCCTTTTGGGAACCATTCACAATCAAACAATACAAAAGAGACAGGCTTACTGAAGTAAAACAGTGGTGTATATCATAATGTAGTTCATTCTTTATCTTAATAAAGATGCTCTGGAATTGATTTGGGCTACAGAAACATTCCCATGTTCAAAAGCAAGCATCTCTGAACGTACCCAAAATAAATTAGTACGTGACAGTCATACAGTATCTTCCATTTGAGGTTCTCATTATTAATACCCACGCGAAGCAGATAATTTTATTATGCCCGCCCCGTTACTTGATATATACAGAATCCAAGCTCACAGAGCAGCTGACTGATGGAAGACAACCCAAAACGTTCTGACCACCAGTCCTGGGAGCTGATCAAACTACATTCTATTATCAAAGCCAACTACATTTCAGGTGGTTTCTCACATTCTTAATGTATCAGTTTAGAATTTTTTCTAATTCATAGATGGAAAAATGCAGAAAAAAGCTAAGTGGAAAAGAACTGGATTTTTTGTTTGTTTGTTTTGTTTTATTTTTGACCCATGAATTCATATTTCAAGCTGTTTTCCTTTCCTTTTTTTTTCTTTTTTCTTTAAGAAAACTAACAATTTGGATGTAATTACACCACAGATATCCAGAAGGAATAGTAATAATAAAGAAAGGAAAATAAACTTTATTGTTGATTAGGAAAAAAAAAAAAACAACCTCAGTACCCATTAAACTACTAAACATTTAACAACATACTGACTGGCTCAATGTCACATCACGGTGACTGAAGACTAGAATTCTTCTGTAGCTTCAGAATCACTCAGTTGCAACAGCCAAGATGAATTCTTATTCTCCTGAAATTCTTTATCTTAGTTGTGAAATCCTGCTCAGAGACAATATAAGAGGAAGAAAGAAGAAAAGACTGCCTCCATCCTAAGTCTGTCAAGCATTGCAGATATGATTTACTAGAAATTAGAGTTCTATTATAGCATTCTGAACTGCCAAAATGGTTCTTTTGCAACACAAATGGTGGTGGCCTAGTGTTTTATCTAAACAGATACTTCAATAATGTAATAGAACAACTGAAAAATGAAAGCACATAACTAATCTAAAAACACTTCCAAAACTAATTCATAAAAAAAAGACTGCAGTCACCTTCACGTAACTACTGAGAGCACTGATTTGTCAAACTGTGCAACCTCCTCAGAAGAATGGATGTCTCTCTGAGGTTGCTGGTCAGCACAGTCCAGCTCATTCTCACTCAGGTTAATGCAAGATACATCCAAGTAAAATACATTTTATTCCTGAATACACAAAATCTGCACAGCATAGTATTTCTTATGGAAGTCAGATACAATCACGTTGTTTTCTTCTGAAAAATGGTTTTGTCAACAGGAAAGCTTCTGAATTTTAAGATATCCCCTATTTGTCCTTCATTTCAGGGTTTCAATCTGTTGGACAGGCCCTATACAAATCTCAAGTTTTCTCAAGTTTTATCTGGAGTTGCCTCCAGCTATAACACAGCTAAAAATTGTCTTTTTTTTTTTTTTAATATAACTTTCTAGTAGTTATTTTTATATGAAAAAAACATAGAATTGTGTATTTCAGAGATAAAAGATTTATGGTAATAAACGTGTTGGCACACAAGCTTCACAATTACATGCCATTACTGCATAAAGGCTTGGTTTAATACGGGTCACTTCTTTAGTTTTAAAAACACCACTTCAGTGATTAACGATGTATCTATGCACATAAATGTTCAACTTTGCTTCTACAGTGCATACAAGTAAAACCAATCCTTTACAGACCTTTTGCCCTTCAGCTGAATCTTCCAGCTTTAGAATTGATTTACATAATCCATTTCTTCCTAGTTAGGTGGATTCTTTCCTTGAAAATATTTAGGGAAAAAAAGTCAATGATGAATCATTGCATCTAAACCTTGTTTTCTGCCCAGGGAATTCAAACTTGACAGCAGTAGTGAAACTTTTGTGCTGAATCTTTGGCTGCCAACAGCTTCCAAACCCTTTAGAAAACATTATATTTTGTTCCTCACAACATTAAAATAAGTCACCCCTGAATTTGTTTCACTGTACAATATTGCACTTGACCTCTGGTGTCCTATCATACCCAACTTATGTTTTTATTCTATTGAGTTTTACAGAGTGCCTTTTCCTGTTGCATTATTAGAACAGGTTAATGTTAAAATTGTTTTATAGTAGACTTGGGCTTTTATCCTTCCTGCTCATTAAAATGCACACATTCTTAATGCACACATCTATATATGCAAGCAATCACACTTTTTTCATACTCTGGTTTTAATGCCTTAGGAAGCACCTGACAAAATGGAGAAAGCCTGTTTATTATGAGCAAATTTAGAATACACATCAAATTGTACATAACAGTAGGGTTTTTTTGTTTGTTTGTTTATTTTTTTTCCATTTGGCATGTCACTGTGAATATCTACTTTAAAGAGCTTTAGAAGTGAGCTAAGGCTGTTAGTGCTAGTGTGTTCCATCTAATGACAAAACAGGGAAGGCCAGAGAGAAATAAAGGTTCAAATCCCACACAGACTGGAAGCAGTTGGAGCCACTTAACCTATTGTTATTTGTGCACACCTATTGTGATATGGCCACATCAGTGAGCAACCACAACCGTGGATTTCAATTAATACTAAAAATGTGTATATATGTCCAATAACAAGCACCTAAGACATTTACCTTCTGCTATTTACATAATTGAACTTCTTGTGGTTTGAAATATTAATCTAAAACCATTTTATAACATTAAAAAGTATGGAAGTGTGCATAGCAGCTGGGAAGAACTAATCAGCTTGCATGATTAAAAAGCTGTGTGAGTCAAACACTTCTGTTCTTTATTCCAAGTTTTGATAAGGAGAACAGTCAAGTGTGAGAAGAACAGAGGGTTCTGAGTAATATTTGAGAGAAATAGGCTTCCACTACACATACTGCTTTAAGCATCTGTGTATATGTTTTTCACTCTTATCTTCCTACATAGCCCTTCATACATAACTGTGCCTTAACTGACATGCAAGGCATTCAGACAGTACTCTTTACTAAAAGACAAGTTCAACTGAAGAATTACTTTAGAGACTCCCAAAGATTAATATTTCAGGAGTTATACTACAGTCTGACTAATGTCTCTCAGAAATTTTATATCTTTTCAACAACAGATAATACCTCTTTCCCTGACACCACACAGGAATTCTTTTCTTTCCCAATATCATGTTTATTAAACTGAAGTTACATAAAACTTTCCACTCTCATGCTTCATTCTTAGGCTGCAGTCAGATACCTTTCTAGAATAATTGTAAGAACCTCAAGAATAAGGAGATGTTACAGAGCACAATGAACACCAAATATTAGTACATTATCCTCGGCATTTCTTTAATTCGGTGAGAAATCTTAACTAGAAGTACATAAAAATTATATACTGAATATTACTTGAAGACAGCACATGTAATAAGTACTATTTTTCACTAGCAGGAGATCACTAGTGAACAAAAATTTACAACAGTTTTTCATTTCCCTGACAGGGAAGTAACTGAGGGGGAAAAAGACAGTGTTCAGAAAGAGGGAAAAATCACTCAGAGGAACACCTACAAAACAAGAACAAAGTTCAGGTTTGCTGCCTATCTCTACTTCATGCAACATTGCCATAACGATCTTTCTTTCTTACAAAGACTAAAATGTAGGAAAAGGGGGAACAATTCTGCTGGACTATTCCCACCAGTTTGCTCTCTCTACCAGACAAAATAAAAACAGGATCTGAATCTGAATAGAAAAGGGCATCTTAGGACTGGGGCTTTGCCCCAATTTGTACAGTAAGCTGATTGCTCAGTTTGTAACTATTCAAGTCCTGGGAAATCATTCATACTGATTCCAAATTACCAAGAACTGGCAGGGAGAAATATGGCTTTGACACTTTTTTTTTCCTCTGTACAAGAAAATAAAATAATGGACACTTTCATCAAGATATGGACTACATTCACTTCTCATCTATTAATACCAGCTGCAGTTTACAGTGAAAACAACTGTAATGATTCTGTGATTCTGTAATGAGAAGCTGCCTGGAAACTGAATGATGCATTGGCAATGGCAATCAGGTAAAGTCAAGGTTCTTACAACTTTGCTTTGTCCAAGTTAATATTATTATAGTTTTTAAAGCAAATACAGTAGGGAAAATGGAAGAAAAAGATGTGAAAGAATAGAATAAAAACAAAAGATGAATTAATTCAATAAATTAGTTATTGATAACTCACAATGATCACAGCTGTTCTTTGCCTTAGAAGAATGTTACTTTTGTATTATTTGAAATTGTGAGTATGACCACTTTTTAAAGAAAATAGAAAATATTAAAATATTTTATATAAAATATTTATATAAAATATTTAAAATATTTTTAAAGAAATAGAAAAGCATCTGTAAGCAGAACAATTGTGCATGAAACTATTATTATTATTTAAGTGCAGAGTTACTGTATATGCCCAGAGAAGCTGTGGATGCCCCATCCCTGGAGGTGTTCAAGACCAGGTTGGATGGGGCTTTGGGTAACCTGGCCTGGTGGAAGGTGTCCCTGCAGGGGGTTGGATTGAGATGGTCTTTAAGGTCCCTTCCAATCCAAACCACTCTGTGGTTCTATGATTCTGCTAGATGGCATTGGCTAGTGTATGAAAACACCTTAGATACATGACAGTTGTACTGTTAAGCCTTAAATCACCTGGAGTAATATGAGTAGAGATAATACTGGACAATACTCTGTCAAACTATCCTTGATATGTTAGCTGATAAGTTTCAGTGAAAAAGGTTCTCCTGAAAATGCCAACTACATATGTATACTGTCCATCTCCACTGGATTAACAACACAACCTGTGATTTACCAGTGCACAGGACTTAGCTCTTTCCAGGGCGTGGGGTTGTGTTGTTGTTTGGTGAGCTTGGGGTTGTTGCTCTTTTATTCTTTTCTGATTAAATGCAGCACAAGAGAATTTTATTCTTTATCAATGTTTTTAAAGACATATGCATATTTAATGGCCTATAATTTTCCCCTCAAATATACAAGAAATTGTTTCTTATAAAAGTCTTCTGCAATTCATTTATCCAAGTCCCAAATAGCAAAATAACCCTTTGGTCAAAACTTGAATCAGTTATATAAAACAAAATAAAAAATTAAGAGCCATAGTCTTTCCAAATGAATGGATAACAAGAGCTGAACGGCTTCTGTCATGTGGTGAAAAATAAAAAATTCTATTATACCTTCAAAATTGCATATTACATACAAAGAATAATTTAAGCAACTTAATAATTTACAGCATAATAATGATTTGTAAAACTGAATTATTGATGAAAAATTCAATTCTTTAAGGGAATAATAAATGAGAACCTACTCTCCTGCATGGAGTAGTTTCACCTCATTTACAGAATTCATATCATACTCAAACCTCCTCCTTAGGATAGCAGTTACCGCAGCATCACTTCATAGGGGTTACTGCCTGCAAAACAACACTTACAACAGAATATATGATACACTATCCACGTTTTATTTATGAAATAACATTTTTCCTGCTCCCAACTGTTCACATCCTTCCATTGTTATCACTGATGTTTCTTTTTGGGGTTTACTCTTTACACTTCTGTTCATGCATTAAGAAGGTTTTGTAATAGGCTTTCATGGCAAGGGTTTGGTAGCAGGGTGGCTGCAGGGGTGGCCTCTGTGAGCCACTGAGCGATGCTGGTTGGGCCTCTGGGAGAGCAGATTTAAGGGAGGTAAAAAAAAATATATATAATAAATAATCCTGCTGCAACTCTAGCTCTATACTAATCTATGCTCAGAGTAAGCTCTCTATCCCATCTCCAGCCTCAGAGCAGTATCAAAGTCCTGATTTGAACAATAACTTCTGTTGCATTGGGTCATTTACTTAAAACAGTCTTCTCCATGCTGGGCCTTATCTCCCTTTAGTAGCAATATTACCATCATCTCCAGCATCTCTAAGTTTATGGAGTGCCTGAAAGCAGAACATGTTGGGAACTACAGGGAAAAGAAAGGTAAACTTTGCAAGGAGTGAATACTCCAGGTACTGTTAAAAATAGCAAGAAAGTAAACATTAAGCACACCTAGGAGGGGTGCTATATTCTAGAAATTTAACTGCCTTTGTACGGTAAACTGTTGCAAATCACCTTAATGCCTTCTCCCATCAACGTTGAGAACAATGGGCAACTGGCCCAATTTCTGGTAAATAGCTGTAGTTCGGGTTTCATTGCATCTGGATACCAACAACACTTGAGAGGCATTAGGAAGTAAAACAGCTACACCTTCCACGTTTGGAAGTCTCTCAGTCTTTTTTGAGCCAATAGATCAATACAGAATTGTTTGAATACATGCCAGCAGCTTGTGCCCTTGTTAGATTTAATATCAAACTCCAATGTTTTTTAAGATAAATATTTGACACTTATGCAAAAATATAATCCCAGCTGTAAACTTTACACCAGAACCATGCAACTTCATTATCACTTAACAGCTGAAAACAAATAAAAACATGAAATTCATGTAAGAACTGCTTTTATGAAAATTTAAACTGATGTTTCAAATGAAGGTAAATCTGTGCATATCAAAAATAGAATGTTGCCAAAACTAATGCAACATCATAAACAGACATTATTTGCATAGTTTTAGCAATAATTAAATTTATTATAAATTATGGTTAGAACATTATCAACACAAATGTTTTTTTCCTTATAAGCAATCATAATCAAATATTCTGTACTAAGTGAACAGAATTATTCTGAGATTAAGAGCAATGTTGCAATTCAAAAGGGTGTGTTTCTGTGTTGTTATAAAGAGAAAAACAACAAAGAAATGTCAATTTGTATTGCATACTTAATAGTCACATACAGTAACTTGAAATGTCCAATGTATTTTTTAATCTAAATATTTTAACACCCTCCCCAATTGTAAAGTAGCCAAAAAAGTAAAATCTGGATCTAATTGGCTCTATCATTAGGTTTATCTTAAGCAACTCAGTCCACGGGTAGCCAAATAATAACTCTTACTAGAGGTATATACACACACATCAACATCACAGTAATTCATTCACTTTTTAAGTTCTCCACTTTTCAGAGACTCTCTTCTAAAATTATAGTCTTAAGGGGAATATGTTGCTGATTCTATACTATACTGTAAAATGCCACTTACCTCTGAAATAATTGCTCTTTTGTTAGAAAAACAACCAAGGGGACATGGATATCAATTTGGTAAAGATGTGATTAATTAAAAATAGTGCCTGCTTCTCAGTTATCAGTGAGCTCATCATCAGGAGTCTCATGTACTCTAACATCTTACAGGGCTGGACAATCTGCTATGGTAATTTTAATGGGTCTAGTAGACCTAGTCCTAAAACACAGATTACCAAAAGATCACAAAAACATACATCATTTTCCTTTTAGCATCCATCCCCTACCTAATCATTTGCTCACTTTCAGCAGGGTTTGGAATAACTCTAAATGCAATAACTGTTGGCTAAATTCCCTGCTTCTCCCTAACATACCTGAAGCCTGGGTATACCACTGGTGTGGCACCAGCACACCCCTTCCTCTAGCCACGACAAGTGCGTAGGGGCACTACAGTCCACACATGTGCCTCCTCCAGACCATGGCAGTAAATTTATAAGCACTCAAGGCAGAAGAGACATGACAAAGCACAAGAAGCAGCACTGCATTCTGCCAAATAAATATGTAAATTTTGCATCCCCCATTCAAATTCAATTTAACTTGGCCCCAAGACACTGAATATATTTTTTGTTAGTTCTTCCCTCTAGTATTTTCTCTGGACTAACAGACCACTAGTCTTCTTTAGAAAAATGTATTATTTAAAATTTTAAATCTGTAAGAAACCTGCGGCACACACTGGCATTCTGAATATTTATGATCTTTCACCATATGGCTACTACTATTAGTGACCTTTAATCCACTCTCTACCATGACTCAAGCAAATGAATTAAAGGCAGTTAAGCATATGAATTAAGTAAGGTTTAATGAATAAATAGGGATTTGATCTTTTTGGTTGTTTTTTAGCCCATCTTGCAAACTGATACAATGGTATGAGCTGTGGGGAGATTGCTATGAGCAACTTAACAGCTAGAACACAACAGTATCTATCCCTGCACTTGTTAACAGCTGCAATTATTCTTGGATTCAACACCTACAACAAAACTATTAAGATGGTAAAATGCAATCTCAGTGCTTTCAGAATACCACCACTTTATAGTATAGAACATTTTTTCTTCTTATCATTTACCATCAAAGGATTTGAGGATAAATAATAATTTTATGAATTTTTCAAAAAAATATACTTTTTTCAGAGAAACAAGGCATTTGCAAAAGCAAAACGCAACAAAACACAGTACCAAAGAAAAACATACAAAAAGTGGTTTTCTTTAATACAGAAAGAATCAGAAATCAAAATGTAACTACTATGCTGCTTGAAGAACTTAGCCTGTTCTGCATTTGAAAAAAAAAAAACAACAAAAAACAAAAACAACCAAAAACACAGACTTTAAAGAAAAAGCGTTAATAAATTCATGATTTTGTCAGCTAAAATAGAATCAGCCCATAAAAAAAAGAAAACAAAACAGCTCCACTCAACACAGCTTTCTCCTGAAGTTGAAAACAATTTTTTGCTTCCAGATAATAAATATTTTTTATTAAACTTTTTCACTGAAAGCAATTAGTTGTGATGCTGGAAAGAACTATAAAAAGCAGCAGAAGAAGCTTCTGCTGTTTTATGATATAAATTGAAATTGGTGAGCCCAAACATGAGTAGAGTGAGCCTGTTTCATCTCAATCAGCTGAAAGGTAAAGTTTACCATATTATTGAATGGTCCTCACATAATCAATCTGTAAATCAAAAGCTGTTCTAGCAACATTACTGAACTGCCATATTACTGAGATTTAAAAGATGTGTTATTTGTAAAAATTAGTTGTGTAGTTGAGAGCTAAAAAGCACAGTTTGAAATTTCTAGTGTAATTTTGGGAAAAGGTTAAATGATCCTTCATTTTCAGTGGCAGCAATCAATGTCAAGCTTTAGTACTTGAGTACTTTAGTACAAGCTGATAGCACTTTTTTTCCAAATATAGACTAATGTTGAAAACAAACCAACTGAATCCTATTTCCAGGGAAAATTTGGTAAGACTGGACTCTCTAATTCACGAATTTTTCGTAGTATCAGCTGACACAATGAATTTCACCTTTATAAGGCAGCCAGTTTCACCAGGCCATTTATCCACTTAAAAAGTAAAATGTGTACAGAAGGTCTGCAAATTTTCTGCTATTTCCAATAAAAAAGTTACTTTAGTGAATAAGCAGCTAAACAATTCTAATAAAATAAGAGGACAAAAAAGCTGATCTAGACAACCTACAGGCACCTTCATTAAGTGAGAATAATCCTGATGAATTTAAGATAAAATTCCCTTAGTGCGCTGTTACCAAAAAAAATAAAAATAAAAGCCAAATTTTAGTACTCCATGCAGAGTAGAGTATAAAAATAACGATAACTTAGCACTACTACAACTCATACTTACTAAACAATTTACCTGTATTTTCAAGGCTCAACAGTGATAAAACATGAAACTATTTCAACAATTAAACTTCTAATATTTTAATAATTTATTTCCTGCTTCTAGAAACATCACATGGAAAATTGCAAAAATCACCTGACGATTAGGTATTTTCAGGGAAAAACAAAACTAAAACTACATTACTAAAACAAAGGCGAACAATATTCTGCTGGGTAAGTGCCACAACACATAGCAAGCACCATCCTCTCACTTGCTCTGCTTCTGGCATCCACCTAGAATGGCTACTACCTGAAATATTTCTGATTTAGCATTACCACAAGAGACATTTCAAGAGTGTTGTTTTGAAGCAGCTCTAAATATGTTTTAAGAATAGTATCTCCTTCTAAACAAAACAGTTTACTAAAATATTTTCCATGTATAATCATTATGTTTTTGTTTAGTTTTAGACCACCTGCCACATCAAAAGAGGGTTTACTAGATTAAAAGTAGCCTCCTCTCACTCTGTGTCTTATTTTTGTCATTTTGCATACTTGTGACTCTCTCCCTCTCCTACAAGAAGGCATAAAGAGGTAGACAACATACAGTTTCTTGGTTTAATGAGTTTTTAATATCCTAAGAAGCAGTGTCAACTATTATGCGAGGAAAACAGTCCCCTTCCATCCCACCTTCCCTTCTCCTGGAAGAGGTAAGGCTGCCAAGCATCACCCTTGGTTCCCAGTCCCATGATGCAGGGGGACTGCTTAAGTCCAGCTTGTCCCTTTGGTCTGAGCAGGGTCTTCCTTCACACAGTATAATGAGAACCTCAGAACTAGCAGATTAGAGAGATGAATCTTACTGGAACATTATTTGAGTAATTCATACTAGATCTCAGGAGTTTTTTTTCCAGCTTCCTGAAAGTTATAACTCACTGCTTTGGTTATACTCAATGCAAAAGCTTTACCTGCAGTGCATGCTGCAGGCCCAATTCTCACTCATTCATGTAAACTTTACAGATTTTAGTTAAATGCATGTCATTAAAATAGATGTTTATATTTTACAAAGGCATATTTCTAATTATTTTCATTTCACAGGGAAAGGTACCTCTCCTTTTTTGTCTGGTCAAATTGTTTGTCTTTAACATTTGGTTGAGGAATCTCTTGAAGAGGAAGCAAGACACAGAAATATCCAAGCATTTCCCAATCCCACACCAGAAGCTTCTTCCCTTCATAGCTTCTGTAGGCCTCTCATATTGCTATGTATTACTATGGGCCTCTTGGCACATAGCAAGCTTTGAAACTTAACGATGAAGTCATGGATTACCTTCCATAGTATTTCACTGGCTTTTATCCTAGCATGATCACCACTATCTTTTTTTTTTTTTTATCAAGTTCCATATTCAATCACAGAATCATCTAGGTTGGAAAAGACCTCAAGATCATTGAGTCCAACCTCTGACCTAACACCAACAGTCCCACTAAACCATATCCCTAAGCTCTACATCTAAATGTCTTTTAAAGACTTCCAGGGATGGTGACTCCACCACTTCCAATATTCCAATACCTAAAAATCCTTTCAGTAAAGAAGTTCTTTCTAACATCCAACCAAAACCTCCCCTGGTGCAACTTTAGCCCATTCCCCCTTGTACTGTCACCAGGCACATGGGAGAACAGACCAACCCCCACCTCGCTACAGCCTCCTTTAAGGGACCTGTAGAGTGCAATAAGGTTGCCCCTGAGCTTCCTCTTCTCCCAGCTGAACAATCCCAGCTCCCTCAGCTGCTCTTCATAAGACTTGTTCTCCAGACCCCTCACCAGCTTCATTGCCCTTCTCTGGACTTGCTCAAGCACCTCGATGTGAGGATCACACTTTTCTTACCCTAGGCACCAAATAGTCAAACAAGGGCACTAGAAACCTGACCAAGTTGATTCAGAGCCCAAGCTGACCCACTGGATTAGCAATCTCTCTCAGTTCTTAGCATGCACACATCAGTATGGACAAGGAAAGAGAAATTTGATATGAAGTCTCATAGCCTTAAGCAAAAACATTTTTTAGAACTTTGTTTTAAATATTCACATTCTTCAAACAAGCTTCTATGCATAGTTGCCTGTTTTTATACTATCAAATAAACCGTTTTAAAAATATCAAATCAGAAACTAAAGAAAGATTTTATGCTCTGCTTTGACACACACTAATTGATCTTCTTCCTGACACCTGAAATGGGACTTCTGACATCATCTCAAGGGAGTTCTGGATGCTCTTCGTGTTATCTTCATAATTTTCTGAAATTCCATTAAATCTATATTTTCTGTATGAGAAATGGTGCTTTGATATGCAGAAAATATGTTTTCATGTTAGCTTAATATTTTGGATTAGAATGATTATATTTGTTTCATCGACCTTTGTAATTATTTTACAAATCTGATTCCAATTTATCTAATGCTCAGCATGTGCATATAATGCTTATACAATTTTAAAAAGATATTTCTTTCACAGGAAAATTGGGGGATGGCACAAGGGAGCCTGTGTTTTTGTTTATTCTATATATCCTTAGTTAACTTACTTGGATTAGGGAAGAAAAAACAACAACACAGTATTCCAGATGTATAGAGTGAGGTTGAGTTGATGTATTTGTGGACAGTCTTATTGTAGCCATTAACCTTGAGAAAAGATAATGTCATTTTGTAATGTTAAACCAAAAGCTTCCAGCCCTGCAGTAGACAAAAAGGTTCTCTTAATGCTTCCAAAAGCATTCTCTAAATTTATTACTTTCACGTTTCATCCCTTTTGCTTTTCCATTTGAAATGGAAAAACAATCATATGTAGTATGTAATTACATAATTTATTTTCCACGCTTTTAATAGACACTTGTTCCTGCAGTTCTCTGTTTAACAAAAAGCTATACGCTCTTCCTATACAGGCCTCCATTCCCAAGCAGACTCCTCTGCAATTCAGGACATATTCAGGAAAATTCCACTCTGTCCAAGTACCCCAAATCTCAGTAGCCCAGAGCTGCCATGGAAACCAATATTTATAATCACTTTTTCTGTATTTTTCCCCTCATGGAGTAACCACGTAACTATGTTAGTCACTGTGTAGTCTTTGATCACAGGCTAACAGAAACTACATATTTTGCAAAGAAAGTGCATCAAAAAGCACCAGCGTGCTGTTTCCTCTAGCTCTTTGATCATTTTGATAGACTTCAGAATCAGAAAGTAAGTGCCTGGAAAAAGTCATTAGCAACTCCAAACACACTTAACTAACTTCATTAGTCAAATAATGATTGTTTAATGAAATACATTAGAAACATTAACAACAATGAACAAGAAAGAAAATTTCAAAATAAACAAAATTTTCAAAAAACGGAAAACCATACACAAAGTCAGCTTTGCTTGTGTGTTTTTTTTTTGTTTGTTTGTTTCATTTTTTGTTTTGTTTGTTTGGTTGTTGCTCTTGTTTTGTGTTGATTCAGACCACAATTTAACAGCTTTATTCTCTAAGGATACTTCAATGCACTTTTCCCGTTCCAGGTAAAAATTAGTGAATAAAGCATATTTCTGCACAGGAAGGATGAGAGGAGGGCAGTGGATGTCATTCACCTCCACTTTACCAAGGATTTCACTACTGTCACTAACAATATTCCTATTCCCAACTAGGATGTTGCAGTTTGGGCAAACACAAACTGAACATTCACTAGCAAGTATATAACAATTGTAAGATATTTGGATCTACCTGCTTTTGACATATATAAGGCAGTGTGTTTTCAACGTGTGCATTTTCAATTTGCCCAAATAGAAAATGAGGGGCATGGGTTGCTCTGAGTCACTTAGCAAAAAATAAAATAAAATAAAAAATGGGGCATGCTATCAATTTAGTCATTTAGCTATCAGGCCAAGAGTAGAACATGGCCATGCTGTGTAGGAAACCTCACAATGACAAAGGAGCATGAATGCACACAACATAGCTCAAAGACTTAATAAGATGACATAATTAGATCATGTGTTTTTTGTTTTCTTTCCTTCCTTTCAAAGTGAACTCATCGTTCAGAAATGTTCACTGATTTCTGGCAGTTCACAGACTAGGAGGGTCATAAAAGTAAATTCAAAAATGGCAGATCATCAACACAAATTGTAAATTCAAAAATGGCAGATAAAAAAAAGAATGTGTCAAAAAATATGAAGTTAATTTTATATTCAGGGTGGTAGTGAATCCATTAGAAAAATAAGAAAAAAACAAACCAATACTAACATTTGGGAGTATGGGAGGAAATACTGTATGATAGAGCTGATCATGAGAAAACAGAAACAAATCTAAACCAATGCTTTTATGAATTAACTCAGAACAGAAATAATTCAGTGAGCCACAAAAAGTGTATTTTCATGAAGCTGAAGAACAAGTTGTACAGTCTGTGTGTAATCAAGGAGGAAACAGAAAACCAGTCAGCTGGGAAATCATTAGAGAGCTCAAGTAATAGAATGAGTACAAAACATTTCATAGAAAAAATGTGAATAAGAACGTACATCACAGAAGAAATGGGCTTTGATACCATATTCCTTTTGACCTCACTGAAACGCTTATTGCATTTAAGCTGCATGTGATCAGAGTATGCAATGATCACAATTCTCAGGCAAATACCTACCACAGACAAGACACCAATTTACTTTGACTCAACTAAAGTCATGGAAGAAACAGTTGCAAAATCTATCATAAAATCTTTGGAATGGAGCAAAATGTGCTTCAAAAACATTGGCATAGAAGAATGCCAAAAGAATAGAAGCCTACTGCAATAATTATCAGATGTCAAAATCAAGGATGGATGTCTACTTCCTTACTACAGGATTGGCTGAGCATCTTTTGGTACAACAGCTACCAGAGAGACTACCTGAAAAACATACTTTAGTATGAATTTACATTTCCATTCACATGGACTAAGTCAACCAATTTTCACCCACACTAATACCTGCCCCTTGATCATGAATGAAGTGCATTCTTTGTAGTCACCTGCACAGATTATTCTCTCTATCTCAGAAATTACAGGATTGGGTTTCAGACACTTCACTCCAGACAGATGAGTTTGTGGCATGAAAGGGGGTGAGGAAGTTAGAAAAAGTGGAAAGTATGAGGGGAAGGATGCAGAAATACGGTTATGCTACCTTACAGACTTACACATTTTATGAAAAAGGGGTAGGTAGGATGGATAGATTTATTTCTTCCAGCATGGTAGTAAATAAAATAATCTGATGTGAGGCTTTATTTTATTTTCTTTGGTTTTGCTGGTGGTGGAGTTTTTTTGGCACAATATACTGGTTTGAATGAAATTTTCACTATGACTAATGAAATAAATAAAAAAAAAAAGCAGGAGGTATAACACAGCAGCCACTCATCACATAGCCAGTGTATTCACATAGCTGACAGAAGCAGTGCTTTATGTCTCTAGTTAAAATTAGAAGAGGAAAGGCTCTCTGATCCCAATAGGTAATTGTAAGCCAGCAGTTTCAGTCATCTCACACTTTTATGTTTCCTCCCTGGAAACATGACGAGTTGAATCATTCTGGTTATTTGCAAAATATCTCAAAATCCACAAAATTTTTATGATGGAAGAAACGTTTTCCATCTTGATACATTCCTGTTGATCAAGAACACCTCAGAATGAAGTATGCCTAAGAGATGCAAATGGAACTTAGAAAGTAAAGCCCTGGCTTAATGACCACTTCCCTTTGCTGTCATGTCAACTGATATTCACTACATCTTTCCTAGAGAGTTCCCAATCACAAAAAAATCTGAAAAAAGAAAAACAAAGAAAGAACAAAAACCAAAACCAAACCAAACAAACAAAAAAGCAGTTGTGAAGCAAATATCACCTTCATTGATAGCCATTGATTTCTAGCTAGGAGCTTAGAGTAGTGTAAATGATAGTGGCATTTAATTTTATTTTCCAGAGTAACAGCAGACTGAGAGCATTGTAATACAATCCTGGAATATTCTACAGTATCTTTTTTTTTTTTCCCCCATACAAAACACTTCATCTTTCCTGCCATACTTAATATGTAGGGTGTTCCAAATATGAAGCCTTTCCCAGTCATCACTAGAAACCCTGGCTTCTCTGCTTTTTTAGTCATAAATAATGAGCCAGTTTGCATGATTAATACAGGAAGACGACTTTGTACAAGCTACATAGTTTAATTGAAGCATAAATCATGCAGCTGGTTATAACTTAGAACTATTATAATAATAAATGATTATATTTTCTCTACTTGCTTTGCATGCTTAATATAAAACTAAATTAATGCTCATCTGGTAGCCACTACATACCAGTGGTTGTAATCTGCTGCCAAGAAGCTATTAATCTAGCTGGCTGCCAGGTGGTTTAGCAAGTTGAAGTACCTATGCTTTTTAGAAATAATTATTAGTGAAAAGCCACAAAGAATCTTCTGCTCTGTGAATAATTTCAAGTCTGTGGTTAATTCTAAACACAAAGGTAGTCTAAGCATTTCAGCAAAGGATCTGGGCACACAATTCAATTCCTCCTTCCATATGCTTAGAACTTAATTGTATTTTAATGATTTGGCAGTTCACCAGGACAACAAATCAGTTATTTGGATAGATTTTGACAAGCAAGTTTTGGAATCAGCTATTTCAGTTTACCATCTTGATCCAGCAACTACGACAAGATCAGTACATCTCAAAATGGGCTCTACTCTCTAACACACATTCAGTGTTTTTTTTCAATTATGAAAAAATCTTACCTCATCGTACATTCTGGGAACTACTGAAGGAGGAAGGTTCCTGAAGTCTACCTGCAATTTGAACCTCCAAATAAGTGCCTAGTCATTTTTAATCTTTTCTTCTAAATGCAGCCATCACATACAGAGAAGAAATGTCTATCTTTATAGAATGGGACCAGTTTGCTTTCTGCCACAGAAAAGCCAATCCATTTTGAACAAAGCCAGGCTTTTTGATAACCCTGTTCTGCAGTTGATAATGACAGTAATACCACAACATAATACTGTGAGACACTTTGGTCTGTGCTGTGTTCTGGTAGCATTACACTTCAGATGAAACTCGAAGAAAGTAAACCAGGTTGTTCCATATCCATTTCAATTTAAACTACATCATATCTTCATAAAGCTAAATCCAAAGATAAAGTTTGTTAAACCAAAATCAATAGCTAAATATGATCCCAATGTTTGGTTCAGTTCAAGATAAAAATGAGTCCCAGATCTGAAAGTGCTGTTTCCTGATTATTCTTAGCAAAGCCTGACCAAGCACAGAGAACCTCAGCAGCTTTCACCAGTGTGAACATTAGTATCTTGGCTCACTTTTTTAAAAGTTACATTCAACCAAACTACAGAATTTTTCAGAGCAGATCAGTACACAGTTACTGAAAAAAACACATATTTGTCACTTGTGCTAATGAAAAGAATAAAGGGGGATTTTATTTTGTTTTAAGTAACTTTTAAATCCACATATCTTCAAGAGAACAATACCACAGGATTTCTGTTAACATACAAATTATTGCACCATAAAACATCGCAGGAAAGCAACTAGCTGCAGACAAATCATGTATGCAAAAGAGCCTGTGGCAGAATGATACTAAAATTGCCCTTGCAAAAGCTTTAACACTGAACTTTTATCTAAGAACTGTGTTCACATGTCTCACAGCAAATGTTTTTCTCCAAAGGCTTTCAAATTTTCACGTACACTTAATACTGATTGTTGACTAATACCAGCTTATCTGTCTGTCCATAAAATTCCTGCAGGCTTTTTTTTTTATCCTTCCAAGTAACAGCAGTGATCATGGACTGGGAATATCCAAGACTTTTGGTAGAATTCCTTAAAGCCATTAACTGCACTGACTGCAGTTTTTCCTCCTGCAAGGAGGAAAACAAAAGAAAACAAAGGAAAACGAAGAGGAGAACGAAACAATGATACGCATCTGTGCTAGTCACCACACTCAGTGGAATTAAAGAAGGATGTGAAATTCTACTGATAGAGCAGCACAAGAAGCAGTCCTAGATCATACAACTACTAACACAAAGAAGCACACACTACATTATTTTTGAGGAATTGCTGTGATGGTGACCTTTGTTAAGATTCAAGTTAGGCTAAACTCCAAAGGTTAAGTAAGACCAATTCACACTGTCATATCAGGAGTTATTAATTGCATCATCTGACCACATCATCTGACATCTATCTTTATCAGCTTGGCAATACTTTGTATCATTTTTATTCAGTTCCTTCCTGCCCAGTGCCAAGAGAAATAAACTGATGGAGAGTGGGTGGCACCTCCTACTTCTCAGCGTTTTGATGGAGGCATTTTAGACCAGACTTGTGCTCCTTCAGAGAGAACAGCTGTCTGTTTCAAGAAGCAGGAGGAAATGTTGGGAGTTCACCTCAGGATGACACTCAAGAATATCACTGCTTAACTAAATTGAGGTGTCAAACAAAGCACTGTATATACCTCTCCTTTCAAAGAAAAGGATCTCCAGAAATGTTAAAAACCCTGAATATATCCACTTCTTCATACCAATCTTACTAAGCTGGAGAAAGGACTTTCCTTCCAACATTTTTAGCATAAAATCTAAGCTGCCTATCTCAGACTTCTGTCTCAGGGGTAAGATCCTCTGGCTCAGGGGTAAGATCCTCTGTAACCATCTCCTTCACAGGACATGAACACTAAGGTTCATCCATCAAGTAACTGCCCAGAAGTGTCTGAGCTCTCACCCAAGATGTTAATTTTGAGTTTGAGAGGAAAAGATAGTAAGGGAAAGGCACTGTAATCCATAAAGAAGGCTTATTATTACTTTCTGAAAGGTCTACCCATTACATTTGTGAATGTTTCAGCTTATTTGTCATTACATGATTATCTTCAGATGTTTTTCCTAAGTCTCTTTGATTTGAGTGTGTTCACCTGACAAAATGTACAAATCCACCAATAACAAAATGTTCATGTATGTATATTTTCCTTATATAAAAGTACTATTGAGTAAAAGAATAACCTAATTTGAGCTTACTTTTTCAGACCTACTTTAAAACAACAACTTGTTTTTCCAGACACTCCTATGTCTAAACTGCCTTTTCACAAGGCATCTTTAGGTGAATTGTAAGGAATACATTCCAATGCAACTGTTTTTTTTTTGTTTGTTTGTTTGTTTTACTTAGGTAAAACAAAACAACAGTCACATGAAAATGCTAAAATTAAATAAGAATCAAACATTGAGCAAATAGCACCCTACCTACAGGTCAAGAACATCTATTAACTGGTAACTCAACCATTGGGTAGAACTAAAATTATTCTGTTAACGTCACATCCTGCAGATATCAAGAACACCATATTGCCTAAAATTCACTTTTTTTCCAATTTTTTTTTTTACAGTATGAAAGATGTAAAGGAATGTTTTAAGAGTGGACAGCTGCACTAATAGAAAGACTATAGACTGTTTATTCTCGCTCACATTTCATCCTTCATCAGCATCGATCACAAAGAACCTGTCCGCCTTTTCAATAGCCTAGTGTCTATTACCTGATCAATCTCTTCATGTACTACAGATGGTAAGACTACTCTGAACTACTGACCAAGTTTACAAGCTGTACCTTATCCAAGCAATTCTCTTACTAAATCATTCAATTTTATTATTTTCTATTTCCAGGGCAGAACATTTACTCTAAGTTGCTCCATAATTCTTTAACTCAAATAGTATAAATGAACTCCAGTAGCACTTCATACGACACTATGACCTACCAGTGTATTAAGCAGAACCAAGACGAGTTCAGCACAGCTTGTACTATATTCTCATCCTCACAGCAATGTGAAACACACATTAATTATGGTATGTGGCACAAGTTTTATTGATTGTCTAATCACTTAACACTGTAAAACTCTGTCAAATTTATGTTAACAAATTATCTTTAAAAAGGTCAATCTCATACAGCAAATTAGGTGATTAGGTGATTTTCCTCAGAAGTGGCACTACTTAACCAAATTCACTTGGATAGATATATATTTACAGGCTCCTGTATTAGACAACTAAGTGGTCTAATTTTCACTGAGAGTGCCTGCAAGAGGATAAGTTCTGCAGTGAGACTGCTTCTTCATGCAGTTAAACTTGGGCCTGAATACTGACTTTTGGAACATCTTGGTATATCTGTGGCAATTTGGTGGGCTCCCTAAAACCCACGTAGCTCATTGGCTATGGTGAAAAGAAATGGAATTTAGAAATAGACTACTGCCATCATACATTTCAAAGTTTAACAGTACTCTTGGATCTGTTTTTGACAACACCAGCATTAGAAATGAGTTCTTAAAATCTAACAGATGTATAACAAAAGACAAATAGGTACAGGTCATGTAAGAATGGTCTTCCCAGCTGCCACGCAAATAAAAGGGGAGCCAAAAGTTCTCAACATGTATTGTAGGAAAGATTCTGAACTCTCCAGGTCTTCTGGACTTCTAAATTCATCTGTTCCACATTTATTCTTATACAGAACATTTTTTTACACAATACTTTTATTTTCCTTATATCTTAGCTTACCTCATGGTACAACCTACCAACACTGGATGGCAGACCATTCTGGGCAGGGGGAAGGGACAGAAAGAAAAGGAAAAAATGGTTTAAATTATAGTAAAGAGAAAGACAAATCAATGATATAGGTCAATAAAGTTAAAAAAAAAAAAAGAAAAAAGATTTCACTTTCTTACAAAAATCTATTTATGTTCCTCTAGAGCATCTTACATACAATAATACTGATTAACTAAAGCTATGGAGCTATGACAGGACATTTTTCAATAACAAATTTCCACTAGAGAATTAAAACTGGATTCACTGTTACAATATATATTATAAAAGGTCTTATAAAATTCTGTGAGCATATTAAACAAAATAAAAGTCAGGATTATCATAGTAACTCTACAGCTGGCAAATACAATTGTTAAAAATGAAAAAAAATCAATACTGTATCATTTCAAATGGGTTGCTGCCTTTAGTTTCAGAGAGATGGCTATAACCAAAAACCAAACACCTTTATCTTCTGACAAATGCCGGTTAAAGTATGTTGAATATAAAGCGAATGCACCATATCCTGGCAGTTTGATAACCCAATTAACAGCATATGAAACCATCTTTCTGCTGTGCATTTAGAGAGCATTCAGAGAACAATTTACTTTTCCAGGAAAAATGCTTCATTGTAAACCAAAATTTTTGTGGAGAACCAGATGAAATAGAAAATTCCTTTGCTAATGGAACTGTAAATTGTTTCCTAAATCTTATCAAGGGATCTAAATTTACCTGTAGGGATGTTTTTTTTTTTCTTGGTTTTGCAATAAAAGCTATAGCAAAAAATAGGTGCTGATGCAAGAAAAATAACATAATAATTTCAGTAACATTGCAAGACTGGCAAGGATATATTTTCTGCACATTTTCATGGTGTCAGTAACTTAAATTAGTATACAAAAGTGTATTTGTTTTGGAAAACAAACAAAGAATTAGAATAATTTGTAGAACAACTCTACAGCAAACAAACTTGTGCATTTCTTACAGTAAAGATGAGGTTAACTTGGTTTAACTTGGTTGGTCATAATGGCTCTCAAAGAATATGAAAAACAAGCTTTATTAAACATAGCAACTTTTAACAGAAAGCCATATAAAGAAAGCACCCAGGAAAAATTAATATATATGGAACTGGAAAAAAAAAAAATCAAAATTTGTAAAAGTATCGAACTTTGACACTAGAAACTTTTGCAACTCAGACTCATAGAAGACCACTTACCATCATGGTCAAAACAAATGCAACATAGGGAAAATTAGTTTAGTCTATTGACAAATAAAAATAGAACAGGATGATGAGAAACAAAGACAAAAGCTAAAGCACTTTTCCTCTATCAACACCCATTTTTCCAAGGCTCAACTTAATTTCTTCATTTCTGACTCCTCTACCTTGTCCCTTACAGGTAGTGCAGGAGGCTGGAAGGGCCCTCTGGCCAACCATCCTGTCCAACCCTCCTGCTCAGGCAGGGACACCTAGAGCCAGTTGCCCAGGACCATGCCCAGGTGTCTTCTGAGTATTTCCAAGGAAGGAGAATCCACCACCTCTCTGGGTGCTTCCTGATGTTCAGAAGAAACCTCTTCTGTTCCAGTTTGTGCCTATCACCTCTTCTTCTTTAATTGAGTACCACTTTTAAAAAGCCTGGCTCCACCCTCTCTACAGCCTCCCCTCAGGTATTTATACACGTTGATTAGATTATCCCTGAACCTTCCCCTTTCCCAGATGAAGAGCTCTAGCTCTCTCAGCGTCTCCTCATAGAAGAGAAGCCCCAGTCCCTCCATCAATTTTGTGGTCTTTGGCTGGACTCCCCCTAGTATGTCCTTGTCTCTCTCATACTAGGGAGCCCAGAACTGGACCCAGTGCTCCAAGTGTAGCCTTACCAGTGCTGAGGGGAAAGACCATCTCCCTTGACCTGCTAGCAACACTACTCCTGGTGCATCCCAATTTTCTGTCAGCCTGCTTTGCTGCAAGGACACATCTCTAGCTCACATTCAACTTGGTGTCCACCAGAACCTCCAGGTCCTTTTCTCTAACCTCCTTTTCAGCTGGGCATAATGGGGAAGGAGAATTGCAGTCAGCATGCTGTACCTGCCTCCTCACACTTTCTGCTGCTCCACAGTGGGTCCTTCCCACACATAATTAATGGCAATTTACATATCACCTAAGTTCTCAAAATAGAACTTGTACAACGATACAATCTTGCTACTGTTAAATGGTAAGATATAAATCATCTTTCCATGGAGTTGCCCAACCTTAGTTATTTTGGTTACAGAAAGTAAGGCATTTCTGTATCAGCTGCTTCCTCATAAAGTAATAGGAAGAAATCTGAATCATCTCAGCAACAACCACAGTCAGTGACACAGTATCAAGGACATCCTATGCATCTGATGGAGCATGTAGCAAATGTGTAATTTATGGAGGTAGTGAAATTAAGTTACTGTATTTTTGATACTAAAGTAAGGCAAACATCTTACCGGTTTCAACTGGTATTAAATCATTCAATTGCAGGATTTCTTTGTGCAACTGATGCTAAACAAACACTACATTAAAATTACTCTGAAACAACAAGATAGCACCCACAAACGTAGTCTGGAACATTTAATTGCATGGTTATTTCTTTTTTACTATCATCTAATTTCCTCCTTTCATTTTGAATTAGTATTTTTAAATAATGCTAATTCAGCTCTTATACATTACCATCTTGGGTAATTCAGAAAAATAAACCACAGGTTATAGGTTCAGCATTAGAAGTGCACTAATGAAAAATAGAAACCTAAAGCTTAACCTTCAGGTTTTTATCAAGCTACATGGATGAAGGCATATGTGCTTAATGTAGCATCTTATCCAGAATAGGGACAGCAGAATCACTGGGGCATGAAGCCACAATCTACAGGGATTAATCACAATCATTAATCACTGCATCACATTCTTTTTGTTGTTGCTGTTGTTGTTCTTTCAAGGGTTGGAGTGCTGACAAAAATAGACTTCATTTTTGTTTACTGTACAAATTATGTTCAACTCAGCATGACACCTTGCTGGCGAGCTGGAAAGAAAAGTTAAGGAAATGGCTTGGTCTAAAGACTGATTGTCTCAAGAACCCAGACATTTCACAAGGCCTTAGCTCAAGGTTACTGGTTCACAACCAGATTAGACAAGCCAAGAACCAAATACAGTACTTCTGAAGTAAGACTGATGATGAATGTCCAGGTCATAACAGATGTCCTACTCAACAAACATTGACTATACCTTCCTAGATATTTTGACAACAAGGAGCAGAAGAAAAGGAAGAAGAAAGATGGAGTACACCACATTCTTATTGACAGGGATGAATTGTTTGTACAGGGAAGTCTAAACTGTCATTGCTCTTGCTGCCCCTTTTTGTGAAAAAAAAAAAAAGCTACATGTTATTTTCTAATATATAAAAAATGCAATTCATCAACCCTGTTAATCACTCTCCTTTCTGCAACTTATGCAAGGCCAAGAACACACAATTTAAATAAAAAAGTCATTCTAAAGTTTAGGAAAATTTAACTTTGCATTAATGAAAACAGAATTGGTAATATACTAATACTGCCAGTTTTAAGAAGGCATTTTCTTTTGAACATTTAAAGGTTTTATTTTATACAGTGTGGCATGTAAAGTATAAAAGAAGATATGGGGGAGGAAAAATAAATGTTTTTGTTTGAAAGATTGAAGGTGACAATTAAACACATTGCACCCACAAATACGACAATCACAGGCTTCAGATGTAATTTGCAGCTGTGTATAGTTTTAGAAAAGACTTGGAGTTTTTTTTTTTTTTAACCAATGCAGACTGCAAAACAACTAGTAAAACTTATTTCATAAGACAGAAAAAGAATTTTGAATACTGTATTTGTCTAGAAGCATGTCTTCACAGGTGTGCCCACAGTCCAGGCAAACTGATGAACCTCAGGCCTAAGAATCAGTAACACTCTTGTCTAATGGAAAAACAAGCTGTTCAAATCCCCATTAACAGTTTTTTCCTCTCAGAACATCACAAGTGTTTCATTCTCCAAAATTTCACTTGCTTTAACAGGCACTTCCATTGTAATGTTCCCGCAGTAACAGCATAGTTTTTAATGGATCACATTGGTAGGACTATTTTCTTAATATGCAGAGCCCTTAAAATAGCAGCCAAAGGTAAAATGTTTTTGTTTGTTTGTTACTTTCACTAGAAGAGTTTTTCTGACTTCAGGGACTCATCACTTCTTCTGACAAAATTAAAAAAAAAAAAAAAAGTTTAGCTGGTTGACCTTTCACAGGGAAGATTTCAGACAGAAGAAGAAAATATAAAACCTTTCTTGGATCTACACTTGTTACGGAATTTAAGCCATTATATATCAACAAAGTTTTACCCCACTAAGTATCCAATGGCATGCCTTAGTTATGACATAGTATTCATTTTTTTTTATTAATTAGTTATTCATTTTTTTGCAATATTTAGGTCAGGTCTAAAAAGAAATGGTAACCTTATAAAACCTACTATGTCTACATCTAATTTTTCCTTAACTATTTAGAAGTCATATGACTTGTAAGTTTCCTCAAATTCATCCATTATTATGTTAATTCCTACATTTTTTCATCTTTTTTTTCCATCTTTTCATAAAAAAAAAAAAAAAAAGATTTAACATCTCTTCATTACCACCAACATTTACTACTCTGCTTTGATAATTGGTAGGAGTTACGGAGAGTATTTTACTCAGCCCTGTTTTTTTTTAAAGCATTTTTATGTGTACCATAAGATTCCTGTGATTACCAGTAGTTTTATTTAAGATAGGGAGAAATTATGTTTGATCTCTGTTAGAGTGCTAAAGCTGTCCTTCACAGTCTATTTTTATTAGTACTTTGCTACATGGTGTTCAGAAGCATGGTCCATTCATTGGTCTTTCCTTAACCCTGCTAGGCTGAGCACCTACTGCATTACTTCTTGTGGTATCAGAGGACAATGAAATGGCCAGACCCACATGACAGCAAAGACAATGTGATTACAAGCTCAGGAGTGCTACTTGATGTCAACTGAAATAACCCATCTGAGGGTCTCCCATCCTTTGCTCTCTGCACCCTATTTCTGTCAGATCTATGTAAAGTATGACTCGCTCTAAATAATACAGTGGGTGAGAGATACTAAAACAGCATCTTGTAATTAATCACGTTTCTACCATAGTTAAGGCAGAAGTGTGACCAGGAAAGAAATTTCCACAGAATTGGTCACATCTGGAGTACTACTAACTTTATACTCTCTAGTAATGCTGCATTTGATTCACAACAGCTACTTTTTACCCTTCAGTCACTACCAAGAATGTTCACCATGCTTACCTTGAGAAACAGCACCCCACCATGCTAATTTTGCAGCAGAAGAATTAGTGTCAGCAAAATCACTACATAAAACAAGCAGGTAATTTTATTCAATAGCAGGAAGACACATTTTTACCTTCTGTTTCCCTTAAGATGCAAAATAAGAGGAAATACAAGGTCTGCAAGCGAAAGCAGAAAATAGTAGGTTCCAAGACAAAGGTCTAAGTACTCTCTGCACCTCCTCTCATTAATTCTCATCTCCTGACCACACTATCCCTGTGACATCACAAGAGACATCTTTTCTACATACACAGGAAGCATTTACCAAGTTCTTCCTAGACAAAAATAAAAATAAAAAAAAATCTTAAATAAGAAAGTTCAAGATTAAAAACAAAAACAACAACAACAAAAAATACAAGGAAGAAAGGATGGGGGAGACAACTCACTGATACTCCTCTGCAGGAATAACAATCTACTTTTTCTTGTCATGTTTTCCAATTTCCCTTTGTCACCTGGGGCTACCTCCTCTTTAATAACTTACTGTTTCCAAAATTTCAGTATGTCAAGATTTGTCCCTACAAAAAGCAAGCTGATTTGGGAATATCTAACCCCAGACTTGTAAATCCTGCAATTGCTCTTGACATTGCAGATACACTATTTGCTGTAGAATAGAAGCAAAACATCTTTGAAATGTAAGAAAACAAAACTTGTAGAATGAGTCAAAGGATCCTAAAAGCAGAGCCATTGTACTTACCCACCATTGTTGAGTCACTTTCATTGAGTCACAGTAGTACCTCTGCACCTGGAAGGGCCAACTGCTGCACGACTACCCTGCAAACTCACTGAGCCCAGACATCCCCAGAACACACCTGGCACACTGGTGTTTATCTCCCTTAATAATAATAAATGCCTGAATAAAAGGCAACACATTTTGCGTTGATATATTTGTAAAAAGATTTTTTGTTGTCTTTAACAGCAGTAGCCAGATTGAGCTCCAGATGAGAACTGGCCTTTCTAATTTTGTCCCTGCACAGCCTTGCAACATCCTTATAGTCCTCCCTAGTGGCTTGCCCTCTTTTCCAAAGATTATAAACCCTCTTTTTTCTCCTAAGCTCAAGCTGCAACTCTCTGTTGAACCAGGCCAATCTTCTTCCACGCCGACTCGTCTTTGGGCACGTGGGGACAGACCGCTCCTGCGCCATTAAGATTTCCCTCTTGAAGAGCACCCAGCCTTCCTGCACTCCTCTGCCCTTCAGAACCCCAAGGGATTCTACCAACCAGTGTCCTCAGCAGCTCAAAGTCAGCCCTCCGGAAGTCCAATACAGCGGTTTTACTGGTCCCCTTCCTGGCCTTGCCAAGAATAGAGAACTCCACCATTTCGTGGTCACTCTGCCCAAGACAGCTTCTGACCACCACATCTCCCACCAGTCCTTCTCTGTTTGTGAAGAGAAGGTCTAGCGGGGCACCACCCCTGGTAGGCTCACTAACCAGCTGCGTCAGGAAGCTATCTTCCACGCTCTCCAGAAACCTCCCAGACTGCTTTCTCTGGGGTGTGTTGTGCTTCCAGGATATGTCAGGGATGTTGAAGTCCCCCACGAGAACAAGCACTGACGATTTCACAACTTCTGTCAGCTGCCTGTAGAACTCCTCATCCGTCTCCTCATCCTGGTTCGGCGGTCTATAACAGACCACGACCAGGATGCTAGACTTGTTGGCCTTCCCGCCGATCCTAACCCAAAGGGACTCAACCTTGTCATTCCCAGCCTCAAGTTGCATGACATCAAAACTCTCTCTGAGAGCCACACCACCGCCCCTTCTGTGCTGCCTGTCCCTTCTGAAGAGCTTATAGCCAGTCATTGCAGCACTCCAGTCATGCGAGTGGTCCCACCACGTCTCCCTTATGGCAACCAAGTCGTAGCCTGTCTGCTGCACGATGGCTTCCAGCTCCTCCTGTTTGTTACCCATGCTGCGTGCATTGGTGTAGATGCACTTCAGCTAGGCCACTGCCTTATACCCCGGCCTTGCCATTGTTCCCCCTGGCACAGCTCTAACAAGCCTTGTTTCAGCCCCATCCCCCATCTCACCTAGTTTAAAGCCCTCTCAATGAGCCCCGCCAGCTCCTGGCCCAGGATCCGTTTTCCCCTTAGAGACAGGGACCCGTCTGCGGCCATCAGGCCGGGTTCCGAGTAAAGTGCCCCATGGTCAAAAAAAACAGGATTTCTGTGCCAGCCTCTGAGCCACATGTTTATCAGGTGGGCTTTCCGTGTCCTCTCTGTACCCCTCCCTGCCACCGTAGGGATAAATGAAAACACCACCTGTACTCCTGCTCCCTCCACTAATTGCCCCAGCCCTCTAAAGTCCTGTTTGATAGCCTTGAGGCTTCTCTCTTCAATGTCATCACTGCCTGCCTGGACTATCACAAGAGGAGAATAGTCAGAGGGGCGAACCAGGTTGGGAAGCTTCCTGGCAATGTCCCTGACCCTGGCCCCAGGGAGGCAGCGGACTTCCCTACGGGTAGGGTCAGGCTGACAAATAGGGCCCTCTGTTCCCCTAAGAAGGGAGTCGCCCACAACAATCACCCTTCTTTCTGTCCTGGTGGAGGCAGTCCTAAGGCGTGGAGTCGACTTCCTCGCCCTAGGCATCCTCCTGGGTAGGCTTTCCACCTCTTCCTCAGCTACCGGTCTCTCAGTCTCCAGGGCCTCAAACCTCTTGCATAAGGGCACCTGGGAAAGTGAGGCTGGAAGGGGAGGGCATTGCCTGCGATGTCGAGCAGGGACCTGTCTCTATTCCTCCTCTACTCCCAGGTCCCCTCCCTCCGCCCGACAGCAGCAGGGCAGGGGGTCCACCCCCATTTGGGGTGTCTCACCTCGATACCTCTCCTTGAGGCCCTGCAGGGAGTTGCTCCACCAGTCTATCTCCCACTTGCACTCCCTGATACCCCTCAACCTCTCCACCTCCCCCTTGAGCTCCGCCACCATGCAGACCAGGTCATCCACCTGCTCACACCTCACGCACGCAGTTTCTCTGCCTCCCGCCAATGGCAGCAACAGGCTCAGGCACTCCCTGCATCCAGTGACCTGAACTGCTGCATGTTTTAACGGGCAGTCGGTCTGGGTGTGCACCGTCTTCCTGGAGAGCGCACCGTGCCTGGTGGAGACCATTGCAGCCTAGCTAACGGGAGGCTGTCGTTAAGGAAGTGTTCATATGGCTGGGGGAGAGCGCTCTGCCCTGCCTGCCCGCCCTGCCTGCTCGCCCTGCCGCGCCCCTCCCTTCTGCCGCGCCACGCCGTTTGCCCGCCCTGGTCGCCGCGCTCCCTAGGGGCAGCTTTTGAACGGCCGGGGAGGGGGCGCTGCTGGCTCCGCCTGCACCTCGTCAGCCTCCCTCACGAGGGCTGTCGGGTCCTGGCGGCTCCCTCAAGTAGGCTCGATGCCGGAAAATTTAGTCCTGCCTGGCCCGATCCCCCGCTCCGCTGCAGAACGCGTCTGCCCCAGAGCCGATCGCCTCGGCAAGTGTGCATACAAAGATGTGCATGACCTTGTACATTCCAGAAAAGTGTTTTAGGGTTCTACTGAACTTATTAACTAGGGCACTGATCTTCACCTCCTTTTCTCCCCAAATTTTGAATTGTTCAACATACAGTGTAGACACTTACGTTCTCCTCACTAGGAAAACAGACATGATTAAAAATAAAAACAATAAATAAATTTTAAAAAATCAATGTTTAACAAATAGCCAGAACTACTTATCAGTCTGGAAACCCACCCAAGCATAAAAGAATCAGATCTATAGAGAAATGAACATTTTATTGAAAAGTATGTTAGGTGAGAGGAAGATGGAGGAGATAATTATTATCTGGACTGATGCTCTTCCATAGCAAGTCAGAGGACTTTATGCCGTTCCACATGAAAAATCCCAATATTAACTTAAACTGTAATATAACTCTTGAAAGATATTCATTCTTTAAAATTGTCAAGTGATGAATAATCCATCACTTCCCTTAGGAAGTAGCTTAATTATAATTAATAGTAATTAATGTTATAGTTTCAGTATCAATCTGTGTTTCCATCTTTGTATTCCATACATAACTCAAACAAGATTTCTGTCCAAGGAATAACGTGGCTCTATCGCTAACACTGATACTACCGCCCCAACAGTTTGTGATTTCTCTTTCCTCCCTAAGAATCAATGTCAATTTGAAAAATTTACAACCCTCTCTGATTTGTAAAGTAGCAAATGATAAAAGTTCACAGTAGCAATTTTAATTAAAATTGTGTGATTAGGTGAATAGAGTTCACCTAATCCAAATAGCATACCTCATGGATTATAGCATACTTTCATACAGGTTAGATTAGAATTTAAATACATGGTCTGCACCAAGTTTGAGTTTACTATATCAGAGTAACTCTATTAGCTATAGGAAATTGTAGGTTGTTATCTAGTGGATGTGTAGTAGAAGAGAATATTCTACACGCATAGAGCTCAAACACTTTATTTTGAGAGCACTTAAAAGTCATAGAACTAGAAATGTTGAGAAAATTACTTATAAATAACCGTAAATGCACTGCTCTTTCTTATACTCATTCATCTTTCCTACTGATTTGCAAAGAAAGCCTTTACTCATCTTCCCCACAGATTTTTCTATGAATACAATGCAGGATTCTCTCTTGTCAATTGCCAGATGTATTCCTGACAGGAGAGCAACAACTAGTGTGCAATGTCACCAAAATATACCACAGCCAGAACAGGAAAGAAAGCATTTTATCAGAAGTCAAAAATATGGGCAAGATGTTATTTATTATGGGCAGAACAACATTAAAACACCAGGTAGCTGTATAATATAAGTAATACAGTCCCACACTGACCATGTTCCACTGGTAATTTTAAAAGAACAGATGGCACAGAGCTCTGGGTATTTCCTCAGCCTTTGGTAATAATTTGCAAGGTGATTTTGAAAATTATAATTTGAGTGCCTGGCTATTATATTAAAATTCAACAGGGAATCGAAATGCTCTTAAGAATAAGGTCATTTATCAGTTGCCTTCCAGAAACCTCCTAGGCTATGCACAATTTGGATTCAGTGAATGGATATATATAATAGCATCTGTTAGTGGAAAAATACCTGACCCATTTGGGTATTTCAAAAACATGCAAAGAACACCACAATACAGTAGAATCCCAACTCTTCCTTCTCAAATAACTATGTAAAAATCACAGTGTTTTTTTAATGTTATAGACCCTTTATAGCAGTTGAACTGAAAAAGGGTCTTCAGATTTCAGACTTTTCATTTGACCCAGGGTAAGAGATGAAAAAAGCTCTGAAACGTCAATAATTATTTTGACCTCAGAACAAAAAAAGTAATTTATCTTCTTTGTTTTCACATAAGTGATGCTTCTTCCTACTAATTCTGTCTGCAGGAACAATCCCAAAAAGTTATACATCTTGAAGTGTACTTGAGAGCAACACTCACAAACTGCATTTGTCAACAGCAGCCTGTGTGAACAGATTGAGCTTTTTATTTTCACCAATGGCCCAAGAAATATAGTTTCTTTTTCATTTTCTAAACTGTAGAGCCATTTTAATATCCACCAAAAGACCTCCAGAAATCACCTGTCTCCTCTCTTACAGTCCCATCAAAAAAATCAAATACACATTTTTCACAGATCATCTTCTATAGACTTTCTGAAAATCATAGAGAACACCAGAAGGAATACTTTGCAAGCTAATAGTGGTTAAATCTTATATGCCTTTGTGGGTGACTCAGTAAAGAGGAGTGAGGAGAATAATGATGCTTTTTAATGTTTGAAGTGACTTTATCAAAAGTCTTCAAGCCTTCAAGAAAAGGTAAACTGCTTTTTTTACAGAACATCAGGATTTTATTTTTCCTGCCAAAATATTCATCGTAATCCCAAACTCCACTGAGAACCACCCCCAGCTAATCTTTTTTTTCCAGTTTAACAATTGATAAGCTTTCATTCATAGCACCGAATTCAGTGCTATTCTTTATGTCTCATATAGGTTTTGTTTTTTCCACTTATCACACACATAAAAATGCACTAGAACTAAGCTGATTTCCCTCAGTAAAATTAAGCAAACATATTTCAACAAACCCTTGAAGTTAACTCATGAATTAAGTTTGAGTTTGGGGCACTACACCTAGGGAGAGAGGACAGAAAGAAGGTTGTTTTCACTCCCAGGATACATTTATGCAAACAATACTTTCACAACAGCAGTCTAAATGGAATCAGTTATGAGTCCATTATTTCAGAAGTATCTTTGCTGGTGATCTTGTGACTTGAAGAAAACACCTATTTTGAGATCAGTATGATGTATATTGCATTTGAGAGAGGGGGCAAAATTAACCTCTGAAACGGAACCTACACCATTGAGAGATTACTGTCATCACCTGGCTATCATTTTTCTCCCTTTTTTATTTATTTATTTTTTTCAACAGATTGACAGCTTGCATTAAAAAATAAAATAATAATAAAAAAAAAAGTCAAAGAAAACAAAGACTTTTGCAACAAGGAGGTTACAGACAGCTAATGGAGTACTATGGGACTTGTAACAGGTCTGGCAGGAATGAGTAACAACAGCTTGTTCAAGGGCTACTCTGGCCACTGTCATTGGGATGGCAAGATTAAGGCAAAAGGCCAGAGACTCCCTCCATCTGCTAGTTTGATTCCTAAACCACAGATGCATGTTAACTGAATGCAATGGCAAGAAAATGAGACACATATCAAGGTGAAACAGCCCAAGTGATATGTAAATCTTAAACCCTAGTGCCTGAATAAGCACAAAAAGAAAAGCACATATTTTACACAAATTGCCACTCCTGGAAAAGGATTAGGAGGATGACAATGCTATTGGGCCTGGAACAGGCACCAAAATGATGACACCAGGGTGCTTAATCTGTCCATCTCACACATGCCCCTGCTAGGCCAAGAAAATGCACACAACACCATACCTATACTCAATTTTATACCAAAAACAAAATCCAGTCTTTATGGCTGTAGTATGGTCACACTGTTTTTTGTCTCACTGAGACTTTTTTTATGTCCTGTCCAGTAGTTTCTCATGTTCTGTTCATTTTAACCTCAGGCCAAGGGGTACTTACCTGCTTAGTCATTTGCCTGCAGCCTTAACAACAAAGTATACGAATTTGCTATTTCTTCTGTATACAGCAATCTATGTCTTTCCCCTATGGACCTCACTGCTTAGAGCAGACAGCTTACAAACCTCAAGGAATATTACACATACCATACTTCGGGCATGACCATGCCCCTGAGATACCGCTTCAGAAAATGCCTCTGTGCCTGACTGGGAAGCTCTTCCTAAAACCTGGCAGTACAGTCCCTCACCATAGCTCTTCAAAGCCTTACAGAATTAATTCCCACATACAAATCCCATGCGAAGTGATGCATTGTGCATCACTTGCATGTCTCTATGTTTCTTCACTTGGATTTCTACACTGAACAGAGATAAAGCACCCAAAGTTTGAATCACCAGGCTCTGATTAAACGAGTTCAACAGCCACGTCAGAAATAGTCATTCAGTAATTGTTGCGACATGACCACACGGATGCCAGGGTTTCTTTTAGGATCAATAGCTTTAACTACTCCCTTTATTGAAGACAGGCTCCCTTCTTAAACCATCTTATACCAGGCAGTACTTTCCCACTAGCTATTAATTGGTTAACAGCTTTGCCCGGCAACAGCAAACACCCAGCAACATCCATGTTTTAAAGCTGGAGAACAAGCAGTTTGAGACAGCAAGGTGTCTCCTGAATCACCCTTCTTTGTTCCTTCTAACTTGTTTACATTTCTCATGGCTTCATCATCACCAGTCCGATGGTATCATCCACAGGGCTTGTCAACCCCCATGGCAGTACTCCCACAGGTAATACTTAGGAGTATAAGAAGGTAAGAGGAGGAAAAGAAAACTAAATGCAATCCCAGTCAGAGACGAATACGTCTTTTACTTCCTTATCTTCACTCAGAAACATCCACAATATAATGCAGCCCTAGCGCTGATTACAGCTCTACACACCACAGGACTTACCCCAGCTCCTTGCAGTTCAGGTCCCCAGTGCTTCTTCTGTGTCCCCAATGAGCCCTGCAGCTGCCCCAGCATGTTCACGTGGATTAAAAATGAATACTCTTTGATAATATACTGGATTCAAGAGCAACATACAAGTTTTGGACACATCATCCAATTTCTCTGTTAAGTGTAAAAGTAAGTGTAAAGGTTTGAAAGTTTGTTAGAGAAATTAGTGAGAATTTAGTAATTTATTTTTTTTTTTTTTTAGCAAATATTAATCAGGAGGAGAACAGATTTTCTCTGCTAGAAGAGAACAGTAAAGACTGGTTCATGACACAGTCTGCCCAGAAGGTTGATCATTATAAATTACTTTATTGACCCATGGCTCTGCTCAGCATCCTGCGCTTCAGTGAACTGAGCAATCAACACATGCTAAATGCAGGTAAGGGGGACATTCACAGCGAAATATTACTGCTGAACAAGCATGCTGTTTCTTCACTGTGCACAGTTTGTTTCCATTTTGATTTTTTTGGTGAATAAATTTTATTTTTGAAAGTCCTTGACCATAGGGACTTTTCAGTTTTTAAACAGAAGCTTCTCAATTGTGCTTATATGGACACTGGTTGTGTAGTCATAGGTATCTAGATACATTTATTTGTATGTATTTACACATAAGCGAATTGTAGCTGTAATTTCCATGGAAGTTATATTCTGCTATGTCAAATGTGATTTGTGGGCAATATTAGAAGGTTGCGTTAATCTGAAGTTGTATGAAATAAATCCAGAATCCTGGATGACATATGTACATTAAAAGCCATTTCACATCATGAAAATTTTAAGCTACTGTAAAGAATGTTTTGAACTGTGATCATCAACTTTCTAAGTTTTATGAATTATATCAACAAGAAAGAGGTTCACAGTCATTCTCCAGAAGCATAATGCCCCTAAAAATATCTCTTTGTAAGAACAGAAGGTGAGAAAGAGGAGAGATGTATGAAACACACTAGATATCTGTAACCTCATTTTGGAAATCTTGATGTATTTATTCCTGTTGAAGAAATAATGAATCGGCTAAAGCTATTTTCAGTTTGGACAGAAATATACTCAGATCAACAAGTGATAGAAATAATATAAACAAATAAGGCATTTGGCATTTTTAAAACTCATATTTTGTTTCTTTGTTTTAATTAGATCAATGCCTCTAAAATTGCATTTAATCATGAAGCTATCATCAGGCATGTCTGGATTTTGGAGCTTTCTCTTTCTCATTGCAATTTTTGCACGGTGGTGATTGTCATTTCTTGCAGTATTGCCATGAATCTCTCAAATACTTGATATTTTACTTAATTCCACAGTTTCTTATAAAAAGTCATTACATGGAAGACAGCCTGCACCACTCTCAATAAAATAGCTTGAAGCCATAATTCAAATGTACTCTAAAAACTTTATGAGAGTCTAAGCAAGAATCCTCATGACAGGGAACAGTGTGGGCTGCCTTTTCCCTGAAGGATGGGGAGCTGAGCATGGTGACGTTTTCAGGCAGGGCTGGAGCCATGAGCAAGGGCCTAGACAAATGAAGCAAGATGGACCTCGAGACTGTGGCCAGGTTCAGTCAAGAGTCCAGATCATCAGCTAAGGTTGAGATTATGACACAAGTTCAAAGTCAATCCACAGATCAAGATCAGGTCCTGTAATTGCTGGGCAAGCCCACAGTGACAAGGCAGGTGTGAGGTCAAGCTAAGAACTCTACTTGCAGGTCTCAGACTAGGTCAGCATGTTCTTTGAGCAGTCACAGGCATGGCTGTATGTTAACTGTTGACAATCACTCCTGTGACAGCTCAGGTCAGGGGCTCAAGGCTCAGGACTGACCTGAAACACCACTCCTGAATATATGGGTAAAGGTTAAGAGAGAAGGTCCAAGGTGAGCTGATCAAGGCCATCAAAGGCTATTTAGTGC
This sequence comes from Anas platyrhynchos, assembly GCF_047663525.1. Taxonomy (NCBI): domain Eukaryota; kingdom Metazoa; phylum Chordata; class Aves; order Anseriformes; family Anatidae; genus Anas; species Anas platyrhynchos. Next base: position 86,257,361 of record NC_092588.1, on the reverse strand, counting down.
CTTCAGGACCCTGACACATGAATTTAATAAATGCTGTTTTCTAAGGAAACTCATGTGCTTTTGAGATTCTTCTCAGTCTTTCGCCTATTTGGAGTTCACGGTACTAATATATGGATCTTATTTCATGTTGCTTTGCATGTACAGCCACGATACTCAAGCTGCCAGGAAAAAGAATGAATGCCTTGCCCTTTACAGAAAAGTCTATTAATGTTTATTTTTTATATTGGATAAAAATTCAAGTAAGCAAGGATACTTACTTTTTTACACAGGAGAAAAGCAGTAACTTGCCTAAATAGGCAGTAAAGCGGTGGTTAGGGCATTCTTTTGTATATGGGAAACCCAGCAATTTAAAATGCTTTGTGATAAAATACTTATGTCTGGACCTCCTATTATGTACTCGAGTTACTGTATTACTTTGCTCATCCAGGGTGCTCTATTACTATGGAAAATGGTGTGTGTGGGGAAAAAAAATAAAAATAAAAATAAAAATAAAAAAAATATATATATACATGTATATATATATATATATATATATATGAACGTGGAAAAGAATCGTTTAAATCTGTACTAGCCCATGAGAAATATTGGTACATTTATAAGCACACATTTGGAGGCAATGTGATAATGCTTCAACTGTCTAGCTGGATACTGCTTGTTTACAGAGAATTTGCATCTCCCTCTGTGTCAGTGACTAGGAGGCATACTAATACTTGCACATCAATCTCACTCTGGACTACATTCAAGAAATCTCTGAATCCTCACTTTTTTCTTTATTTCTTTATTTTATTTATGTATTGGTCCAAGTGGACAAATTTCTCTTAAAATTTATATGCTGCTTTATGCCAGAACAGCTTTTCTGGCTCAGAGGAAATTATCCTAGTTCTTACCAGAGTAAAATGAGAACATTGGAGGTAAATGAAGTTTAGGATCTGATTTCAAAAGAAGTAGGCTGTGGATTAGAACCAGTGACATAAGCTGTGTGAGTGTTCATAATGGGAGGAGGGAGGAGGGTGAAATTTCCAGCACATACTGCATTTTATCTCAAATACAAGTAACAGTTATGGGTGTAATATTTTTTGGCTGATTAAGATCTCAAAAGAAAAGTCTACAGTAGGTTTATTTGTGCATACACATGCAACCGTAGCAGAACAGAGATCAAGGAGAACGTCATACAGATCAACAATTGTGCAGCTTATTTGTTATCAAGATAATACTACCAAAACAAGACCATTTGTTATGTATGTTCTTGTTTTGTACACTGCTATTCTCTTATACGTCTCTTTTACATTAGTACACTAACACACACACACAAGTTATTTCCTGAAAGAAATATAAAAATAAGCTATTTTTTAAAGTAGAATATTCTAAAGTCTTCTAGTTGAGCCACTAGTTGTAGTTTTGAACAAAGGTTTTTTTTTTTTTTCCTGAAATTTCTGCTTTAAAGTAAGATGTGTTGTCTTTCCATATATATATTCTTAATGAGAGTAAGGCATCTTGTGTTAATTGTGAATTTTTTTAGCTGGTGCATTTTTATATTGAGAAGGCACAGAACTGCCTCTAGATCCGGAAAGATGAAAGCACCATCTACAATGAAAGCCTTCAGAAGAGTGATGTAAGTAGATATAATTTAATACCTAAATTCAGGATTTATGGAAGGATGCTGCAATTGAACAAATTTATACTTAAAAATAAACTGTTATTACAAAAGGCACAAGAATCAGGAAGATAAACAGATCAGAGCATTTTCTGTCTACATGAAATATTTACCTAATTGATATATAGAGTATTTACCGCTGTAGTGGCTTATGACATCTTAAAAAATAAGAATTCAAAAGACAACAATATAAAAAACTCAAAACAAGCCTTCAACAATTTTTATTAAAAGGGGAAAAAATAAAGGAAGTATTCCACATTACTATATAATGGATTGGCAGACCTTATTTTCTTAATAAAACATGTCTTTTCATACTATATGATGAAAACACACAAGCTGACAGCAATTCTTGCAGCTGGGATTCTCCAATGTTTTGCCAGAAACACTTGCTTATGAAAATTGGTGGATGTTTCCTCAAAGATGTTCATCCATTTCATATATATTCATATTTTAATAAACAAAGTGAATTGATAGAAATCTAAATACCTTGGAGAATTATATAACCATCAAACTAAGGGCTTAATAAATATTTTTCTTGCCTTGCATTTGCTGCACTTGGGCTGAACATTTGTGCAACAAACACCCAACAAAGTCAACACATGCACAGAGATCTTGTTAGAAGTTTCCAAAGGCCCCCAGCCTGTCCCAAGCTTACACGCTTTTTTGATACCCAGGATATTTCCTGGCAGGATAAGACTGCATACCTAAGTGTATCCAAACATACAATACTTTTAACCCTGCTAAGGCTAAGAAACATTATAAGCAGAAAAGAAGTGTGCAACTCTTCTCTATTTGATTGTCAGAAGTAAAAGATACAGAAAAGAAAAGATGAGCTAGATTTCAGAAGAAGGTTGCACCTTATGTTGGAAAAAAAAATAAAATAGGGTGGGGGAATAATTGTCCAGTTGCTTCCCCAAAAAGTGAAGATTCTTTACTACCTCATCTTAGAATAAAATAAAACTTTGGTTTGGACAATTTCCCCAGTGGTATGTAAAATATCTCACAGTAAGCTACTAATTGTATCCTTACACCACTTCATCTCTGATGCCATCTGCCTGGTCCCATGGATCTGTAAGTTAGTCAAGTTGGATTAACTACTAAGCAGTTGTCCAAGCTGTCTTAGGTATGTTGTGACAGTCAAAGAATGTATGATGGAAAAGAAACATGCCCATCCCCAAGAGTATTCTCTCTGTCCCCCAAAGTACGGTCTGCACAGCACAACCTGCCTGGAAAGGCTTCTGGCAGTGCAATCCAAGAGTGGTTTTCCTTTTTTAATGGACACAGTAGAGCTTTCAGGCTTTGCTCCAGCTTTGCTAGTGATAAGTAGCATCATAACAACAACAGCATTGGGCACTGATACTTGTTTTACTGGCATAAGGTAATAGAGAGTACACACTAATCTCATAGCAGCAATTTTACTAATTAAATTCTATACTTCACTACAAGATGTTTTTTGAAAATCTTCAAGGAAGTGCTTGATATACAGCAGTGCATAGTGATAATAGGCAAACATCCAAGACTGGGTGCCTTAGAACATACAAGCTTACCTGAAGCTGTTTCAAATTTGCTGTCTCAAAATAGCAGATGAATCTTTAAAAGAGAAGGTTTCAGTACTTTCTCAGTATTGAGAAAGTATTGTATGTTATAAATGAAAAGACAAAATAAGATATGATAATATTACTTAAACTCAAGAAAATGCACCAGATACAGGAACTGTGCCTGATGCCAAAAAAAAAAAAAAAAAAAAAAAAAGGTCCATTCATTCATTCATTTCATTTTCAATTCAGTTACATGTTTTTCTGTGCTTGTGTACAAGCCAAAGAGTTTGTTTTTATTTCCAGTTAAAAATTACAGCACTGGTTTCAGAAATGTCCCTACATAACTATCAGTACTGTTGTGTTACTTAGAACTAAGAAATACTGATGGCTCCTAAGAAGCATGGAGAACAAAGCACTGCAATATATTTTCAGAAGATCTTGGAATTCAGAAAAGTCTATGTACCCCTGTGAAAAAAATGATTTATGAAACTACTAAATGCAAGATATTGTATTTTTTTTCCTTTCTGTCATAGACAGTTTCCATGTACTGCATGGACCTGAGTTTCTCTTTCGGTGAAATACTTGCCCATGCTTTGTTTCAGAGACAAACATAATCAATGTTTTGCAAGACAGCAACACTTCTGCTTCAGTTCTAAATACTCTGAAATTCAAGTAAACCCCCAAATTTTAAGAGCTTGTCTCCAAACTCTACTGCATGCTTTAATGGTACTTTGTTCCATGATGCACAGCAAACCCTTTCCACTGTCTCACTAAAGCAGATGTCATTATGCAAATTCTTTATCTGTCAAGGGAAAATAATACTTTGTTGTAGGATCCTGGCATCTCATGATCTGCTGATATGCCTGTCTTGGTGGCAGCTTTCTCATAACTTTTACCCTCAAATGGCTTCAAATCATCCTTTTGACAGACATCAGGAAGAAGTTCACCAATAGGGTGGTCACACACTGTAACAGGCTCCCCAGGGAAGTAGTCACTGCACACTGCACCAAGCCTGTCTGAATCTAAGAAGCATTTGGACTGTGCATATGTTCTAAAATTTTTGGGTAGACCTGTGTGGTGCCAGGTGTTGGACTCAATGATCCTTATGGGTCCCTTCCAGCTCAGGATATTCTATGATTTGATGATTTTCTTCTAAAGAACACAGAAAACATGAGTTCTATATGGTAGTATTGTTAAAAGTTTCAAATTCAATATAAAGATTGTACAAGTATATCTATGTAGAATACAGACAATAACGAACATGATTAAATATAGGTAGGGATACAGATATTATGTGTATATACACTCAGGAGTTGTATGCAAATAGGAGGAAGTTGCAGCATGCCCTTTCAATGCAAGTTTCATGGTTAGATAGGAGTTGGGAACAACACCCATTTTCTTTGTTATGTTATTTTTTCACAGTAAAACTATTAAAAGCAAGAACTCTTGCTTTTTATTCCACAATTTATGTTTTAGCCTGTATAGTTGTTATTTGTCATTAGAATGTTTTGATAATACATACATTGTTTTTATAAAATTCTTGCCTATTTCTAACATTGAGACATATGAATGATTCCCCATGTATATTTGAAGAAAGCTTGAAACAAGAAAAAAAATCTTGTGTTTTTTATTTGAATAAATGACTGAAGGATAGATTTTTGAATCAATCTTTAAATATTCATTAGAGAAAAATGATTTATTCATGCTTAATAGAGCATCCCAAACTGTTGCAGGTTTCATTAGATGAAATTTGAGTGATTTCTGTTTACCATTATAATACTTTACATGCATACAACAATTTTCATTCAAAAGTATTTCAAAGTGCTTTGCATACTGTGTGTGCATATAAAGGATAAATTAACCAACCAGTAAATTAGAGTCACCTCTGGAGTGAAACTCCATGGAAGTTCTGTGGCAAGCATCTTTTATGAGTTCAATATTTTTTTGACAAAATTTCATTGATTTCAAGAAAGCAGAGCATGCGATTACGTTAATCTTCACTGTATAGAGAAGACAATGGTCTTCTGGCTAGGGCACCCAACTCCAACCAAGAAATCATTCTCTGTTACTTGGTTCTGCCACAGACCTCTGTTCATCTTCAGACAAATTCATTTAATCTGATTTGGGTAAATAAAGTGAGGATAAATTGTACCCGTTCAGCTTTGGAGACTGATCGTGTACATACTGTTAATTACTTTAAATGCAAGCTAGTCACTGTTAGTTACACCCCTGCTTTAGCAATGGAGAAACTCTTTTCCAGTGATGGTAAGCTAACTTGTGTGGTACTATATTTGCCACGTGCTAGTATGGTAGTTACTGGAGATATCTGCCATGAGTCTGAACTGTCAGTTATATTTCTCAGAATAATACTTAATGTGTTCCAGTTATTGACAATTTTAATTATACCACATGAACTTTGAACTGGAATGTTTCCCTGTCTCTGCAGCAGTAAGCACTACATCTTTAGATCCTGGTTGGAATTTCTAGGTGCTGTTTAACAGAATAAAGCTCTTCCCTTACATATGGGGAGAAAAAAAATAAAAAAAAATTGGTATACGTGTATGTATACACTGAGACTATTGATACCTGTAGCAGATCGAAGAAATAACTTTTTTGGGTTTAGTGTTCTGGTTTGTTGTGGGTGATTTGGGTGTTTTTTAGGGGAGGCAGATTGAGACAGTGTAACAAACTGGTTGGTATGGGGAGTCATTCAACAACATGAGATTTTCTCCTTCAGGGTTGGCACAAATAAGAAAATTCTTCAAAACTACTAGAACAGGTGATCAAGTATTTCACATGTATTTTGACACCTATATGTCTTCTGGCCTCCCCTCATGTCATTTTATCATTCCTTGAACATGCAATGTCATTTTAAGTCTAAATTTCAACAGAAGACAGATTAATAGTGAGTTTTAAATGGATTTTATTGCAACAGCTATAAAGTTTAGAAAATAATTTATATGTATTGCTTACTATTGTTAAATGGAAATATGTTTTCTTGTGAGCCAAATACAAAGACTTTTTTGGTAATCAGATTTATGAAAGTATTTTTTGAAATCCTTGGGATTATTCATCTCTCAGAACTGTAGCTCTGATACTGCACTGGGGCAAGTGTTTCAAAGGGTAAGTAAAATCACCTATATGGGATGATAGAATTTGAAGTCCAATATTGTCAAATTATTTGCAGCTCTCTGCAGGAGTTGAACTGAGATAGGGCAGTATTTGCAGCCAACTTGTTGTTTTGCAACAGATCTACTAATTTTTGTTTAATCTGCATTTGACCATTCATTAGTTATTTGTCTCCAACAACAAATAATACAAAGGGCTAATTTTGCAACTAATTCCAGGTACACTACTTTAATCTCTTGACGTAAAACAGTGGCTTATGAAATCAGAGAAACTACTAAAGAAATAAAGGGCAGAAGGGCTACTAGAATCTGGTCCACAGTAACTTCACTGCAGCTATTCCCAGGCACGTATGTTTGCATAATCATTCTGTCACACTTCATGCAACTAACAGTCATCCAAAACTCCCAGTCATACATTCTGCTCTTCTGAAATAAAGCTATGTAAGTGACGAGTATGTCTGTTCTGCATACTTAAGGTTCCTGTCAGTACAATAAATCAGTACTCAGCAGGGCAATATTTTTCAGTGATAGCTGCACTGTTGTTTGCAGTTACTTGACTAAGTAAATGTAAACTCTTTGGAGCTAGTGGTGCTTCATATTCAGTCTGATCAGACTGTTATTTTGACTTATTAACCCCAGAGATCCCCTCAAAGTACTGTATTCTTGCTGAAGATATTCCCTGCTTCTCCTATGCAGGAGACAAGGTAACTTCAAAACATAACCATCTAATTGGCAGTGGAAGAATTATCCTCTTTTAATTATCTGCATATAAAAAATCAGTAAAGATTTCTAGTTGCTCTATAACATTAAAATGATCTACACCCAGAATAAATTCATTCAAGCAGGGTTTTTTTTTGGTAATGAGACTAGTAACCAGCTGTATCTGTTTAAAGCTGCTTACTGTGTGATACCATAGGAGGAAAGAGCCCCCTAATGGCTTCAAGTTATCTAGGAAAATAAAAAGAAATTTCACTTTCTGCGAGTTCAAGTTGGAAAGCAGAGAAAAATGAGTTTCAGAAAGACCAAATTAGTTTTCTTGATACAAATTAATCAGTTTGAAGTGTTGCAAAAGATCTGGATTAAGAAAATTCTGGACTCAAAGGAAAATGCACAATTAGTAGTATATAATCTCTTAATCTTTTCAATTTTATTTTTTTTTCAGTTATTTTTACCTGAAACTGACAACTGATAGAAGAAGATGCTTACACAATAAATCTTTAATGTGGAAACCAATAATATATTTCATGAGCATAAGCTTAACTAGTTTGGGCTTCTGATTTGCTTTGTCATTAAAAGAAAAGTTCAAATGGAATTCTCTCTTTACAAAATAAATACCTTTTAATATTAATTTCATGTTAGAATGTAGTGAATACAGCCATACTAATCTGGAGACAATTGTATCACCACCTTTGGAAATAAAATCATGCTAATTCTGTTATTTCAATCGCAAAATTATGTGGGTTCTTAAGGTATATTTAAAGAGCACAAGTCTAGTAAACAGCTTTTTGGAGAGAAGAGTGATGAATAAGGGCTATAGGAAAGCTTTTAAATGTGTGTAAAGGATTATCTTTGCAAGTTAAAATGCATATGAAATATTTTGAAACAGGCCTTAAATTTTGCAAGGAGGCAAGGTGAATTTGGCATCCAATTAACTTATCTCCTTACAAAATTCTGTCCATATTTAGTAGATCTAACTCTTTTGATATCAAAGTCTCTGTCTTCCTGTTAAAACTTTCGGTCAGTTAATTAAAACATAAAGGGAGGTTCTCACCGTTATTTATGGACAGATTATGACACTTCTATTCAACGTATGCAGTCCTCACCTCTCGATAGTACTTTCACTAATTTTGAGGGCCCTGCTTATGGAGTGAAATACCAGTTTTGCTAAGGAGGCAAAACTTTCCTCCAAAAGAGTTTCTTGCTAACTTGAAAGAATTTCAAAGGAAACACTGAAATTGCATCGTGTATATAAAAAACAATGTAGACATTATTCACAGAGAAAATATAAAGAAATAATACAGTACAGATTCTTTATTTTAAGTAAGCCTTTGGTTTTGGTTAATCAGTTTACTTTTTGCTTTTGCTAATATTTATTCATCACAGATACTGAAGCTGGCTCTTAAGCCTTGTATTTTTTGTTCATGTGGTCACTTAGGCACCCCTTTCCTTCAAATTATTGTTAGCCTCAAAAATTCTATATATGCCTGTGGTTCCCAGCATTTGTCATGCCTTTTGCAAATTGCAAATAATGATTTTGGTAACTGTAGGAATTTCACATCTGGGATTTTGTGATATCTTTAAGTATTTGAGTATGGTGCTCTATAGAAATTTATAGAAAAGTATAAATTAAAAAAAGTATAAAGTATAAAAGTATAAAATAAAGGTAGAGGAAGAAAAGAAAGTGTTTTTCCCGTGTTTGTGATATTTTTGCCATCAGATAAAAAGGATTACATTTAGGTGTTTAGTCTAGCAACAATAACATTCTATAGACAGTTCCTTATTTGGACAACCCATTGGAAAGTTGTATTTGGCTGTGTGACAGTCTGTTTAAACGCTTGGGTTAATAGACTGATGACTCTACTTCACTCAGATGGAGTAATCACAGTAGCTGCTACACCAAAAATTCCTTGCTGTTTGGATCAAGGAGCAGAGGGTGCAAACTGATGGGGAAGGTGGTACAGATTATCACCAGTTGGAAGGAATGTGTTATTAATGAAGTCATGGTGCTGGCTTCTTAGCTTTATGCTCCCATAGCCTGTCAACCCCAAGTCAATCAACTTCCTGGTTTGCTGTGTAGCCAAAAGCTGAATTATTTTTGTTTTAACCTATCAGCTTCCACAGAGGCAGCAAAAACATTTCCATCACAGACAGAGGAAAAGATGTTTAGAAAGTTTATGTAGAGCACTGGCTGTTAGCAGACAGCAGTGTCAATGTCACATGAAAACAAGCACTGAGCCCATGGGATGTCTGCTTTGAACATGCAGCACAGCATAACTGAACATCCTAGGATACATATTGCAGGTCATAAGCCTTGATCTTTGCTTTGCAGGCAGAATGTTAGCAATAGCTACAGTATCTATAAAAAGATGGCAGTCTAATGCCGTATTATTTAAGGAAGATCATGTTTGTGCAGCAGAGGTAAGCTTGCAGTCAAAAGACATTCTGTTTCAAACTACTGACATGCATTGAAAAATCCTCTAGTTAAACGTTCTCCCTGCCTGGTTTGACAACAGGAACAATAAGGAATTAATAATATGAGGAAGCTTGTGTGCTATTACAACTCCAGACTGCTTAGCATGTGTGGGACAGGTTAGATTAAAACATCACACAAGTAGTTAGAAACCGTCTTTGCTGGCTGCTTCATTCCCATTTGCTCAAAGGGTTAAGTATAATCAATTAAATGCACAAACGATGTCTTGCTCTTAATTCTCTTTGAGTATACATAGTATTTGACATATTCCATCTGTGAATTATAGAAATCTAAGTGCATTCTATACACCAATGCTAAAGCCTGTATTTAACATGCAAAATACAAAAAGAACAATTCCTTCTTTTTGCTGTTCAGAAAAGCAAAGGATAATTTCCTTACCTGGAAGAGCAAACTCTATATCATCAGTACTATGTGAGCTAAGGGGACAGGATGAATTTTTGTCTTCCGTAATAAGCCTCTTCTTCAGACATGCAGAGCATTAAGAGATGAAATTATAAGTAAAATGAACTATTCCAAGATCCAGTGTGTTATCAGTTGTACTGGCTTAGAGCTGGCATCCTCCTGCAAATGCAAAAAGGTAGCTCAGTGAGTTGTCCACTGAAGGAGCTAGATATCAGTGTTATCAGGCACCAGCAGTCACATACTGATGCTATAGTACATACAGTCTCTCTCTCTTGTGTGCGCTCTCTCCTCTCTCTCTCTCACCCTGACGTTCACTCAGCTCTGAATCCGAGCTCCTTCTGCTGCTGTATAATCAATCTAGCCTGTCTGAATCTAATAGGCCTCTATTTAACCAGCCAATCAATAGCACAGATTCCACTGCTGCTCCCCAGGGTCTTTTCCAGGAGTGGTACAAACAATAGGAGTTTGGCCAGCAGTTTAACTAAGTATTTTTCATTATTTTAATAATGAAAGAAAAATTGTTTAGGAGGGCTCAGGTTCAAAGCTCTTTCTCTCTCTTTTTTTTATGAATGATAGTGATATAAACATGCACATCATGCTGCAGTAGCATTCTGAACACTTAATTTTTTATCATTTCTATGCAATTTGTAGAGAAAGGAAGAAAGAAAGGGAGAAAGAGAGAAAGAAGAGAGAAAGAGAGAAAGAAAGAGAGAAAGAGAGAGAGAGAAAAAGAAAGAAAGAAAGAAAGAAAGAAAGAAAGAAAGAAAGAAAGAAAGAAAGAAAGAAAGAAAGAAAGAAAGAAAGAAAGAAAGAAAAAGAAAGAAAGAAAGAAAGAAAGAAAGAAAGAAAGAAAGAAAGAAAGAAAGAAAGAAAGAAAGAAAGAAAGAAAGAAAGAAAGAAAGAAAGAGGTTGTGTCCCCCCAAACTAGAAACGAATTTGCACAGCAAACAAGACTCAGACTTCAGGTTCTAAAAAATCAAGAGGCAAGTTTTGCAACTTAGACCTGTTTATAGCAAGTGTGGAAATTGAGCATAAACCAAGAAGCAGAAATGTGCTTCACAGACTTCTTATACTGCCTCTCTCTTGAACTGCCTTTTTTCCTATATTGTTTATGTTTCATCTTGTATGATTTTTTAAAACTTGTATTGAAACAGTTTAGATTAAAATATTCAAGGAATCAGAGGCACAGTATTTACTCAGCATCAGATTTACATGGGAGAACATTTTCTCCTAAAACAGTGATCAGAACTAACTCAAACACAGAGTTAGCAGCAAGTAACTGCTGTAATTTAACTGCATGCCATATCTTGTACTGCACTGTGTTCCCCATGTATGCAAGTGGTAAAGACTGTCCTAGAGTAGCTAAAAACAAAACTTCACGACGGACGTTGTGCAAGGAGAGTATTGTTATTGAGACAGCCTGGCTTTTGCTGGTGGTAGTGATGGTTGTTTGGTTTGGATCGGTTTCTTTTTTGGTTTAGGGGGAGTAAATTGTAAGAACATATTTTCAGCCTGATCGTCTTGATCATTCTCACCACAGCTCAAAATTATGAACTAACTTCCATGCTGAAGCAAAATGTGAACAGTACCTACCATAGTCCTGACTCCAGTGGGCAGGTTTCCTCAATCTCGGGTGCTTCTACATCACAGCATATTAATGTTAGTGAATTGCTGCTCAATCACTTAAAAAAAAAAATAAATTACAGTTGCCAATAGCTGTAACTAAAGAATGCGGTGAATACAGTGGTATTCACTGGTTCTCTAGATAATGTAGTGTCCCATTCTTGGTGGTGCCCTCACGTATGATTCTTGCAGAAATTCATTAAATTGCTGCCAAAGAATCCAGAACCAAAAAGGAAGCATCAGTTTTCTCTTTCTTCAGTGCCTGTACTCTCCATCAGTCTGAGGATGTCTCAGCATACCCATCGCATTAAGACCTTGTGCCTGGGATCCTGTCCTGAGAACTGGAACTTGCAGTCAAACTGCTTACTCCATGGCTAATATTGTTTCCCTAGTGTGTTGGCATAGCTGAAACCTCTTACTGAAGTGTAATCACTTTAATCTGATGTCCAAATATGACAGAAGTACATAACCAAGTAGATTTATTGATAATTAAACTAAATTATTATTATTATTTTATGACAACCTAGCTAGTAGGGATTTCTGGTTGGCTTGGAGGATTTCCTGTGTAATTCTGGAGAGTGGACAAAAAGGTTGTTCCTTTCCAGGCCCTTTATCTTAAAATCCCTCATTAAATGCATTTACAGAGCCCTATCATATGGTTTATAGTCTATGTAACTATGTGGCAACATGATCTTCCTGGACAAACACAAGCTAACTACTATAGCTAGTGCTATGAAGTGATTGATTTTATGTTATTAGTCTCTTGAAAATTCTAGTCCAAGACTGAAAGAGAAAGACAGCAGGAAGAAAAAAAAAAAAAAGACTCATTTTTTTTTTTTTTCATATTGTTTGCAACATGGGAAAGAAATACATGATGTTCATAAAAAATATGGAATACCTCTAAGCCTAGTCAGAAGTAGAGCTATCAGGAAAACATTTTGTTTAGTCTCAGTGTTTACACAAGAGTATGCATAAGGTCATAAAAAAGCAGAAAATAACAGGACGTTTAGGCCCTTGCACTTCCTTCAAAGTGCATAAAAATACAATTGGGAAACAACTGTTGAAGTCACAGTATCCACAGCAAGTTTACCTCATCCATTCGTAATGTGAAATATCACAATATCGGCTAACAACCTTTGATTCCTCAGTTGCAGATGGAATACCTCTTTAATTGCAGGCTACAAAGCATGCGTAACAGACATCATGAGTGCTTTGAGTGGTCTGCATCAGCTAAGTGAAAATAAATGATTTCTGTTCATGGATACAGAAGATAAAAATGCATAAATAAAAACGAACATGGATAGAATTACAGTTGCACAATTGTACAAGTGAAGGTCTATCAGTGTAGCAGTATAAGGCCTATATAATCCTATATATTAGAAGAAGGGCACTTAGAATGGATTGTGTTCTGCATTGGGCCAGAGCAGTGAAGTGCAAAATTGTAACTTTGTTCTGCATCCTATATAATCTAGCTCATTTGAGGGTGCAAACCAGATAGTATATACATGTGAAATACTATTACAAAATCAGATGTTGTGCATTTTGATACTTTAGATTTTGATTTCTGCTTTCCGGTTTTTTAGCAAAACTGTCAGGGTCACATTTTTTAAAAGTCAGGATGAGTGTGTAAATTTCAAGAACTGACCTTTTATGTACACACTGTTCTTCAGATAATGCTTTCTGAAATTTTAGATTTCCTTTGGAAATACATATGGTATTTCCAAATCTGACATGCATGACAGACATGTCGTCATCTGACATGCATGAACACATATTGAATATACGGTGAAAATACCTCTGTGTCCAATATGTCTTCAGTACTACAATACTATTTTAAAAATAAATAGATGCAATGTATCACAGCAAGACGCTTTGGGACTGCACATATCTACTTAGTGGATAATATAAACGGTTCCTATCAAGATAAATTGATGTTTAATATTACAATATTAAATACTGAGATGGGTATTCAAGCTTGAAACATTGACCTAAGCAATATCAATGTGGTTTAGAATATAGGGCATAGTGTATATATTCCAATAAGAAAGCTTGGAACCACCTGTTCTGTTCCAGGATGGAACCAAGCATCTACTTGCATATACTGTATGTGTGCTTGTGGCTGTAAATTAGAATCTCAGTCAGCCATTTAAACCATTGTATCTACTGTATACAGAAGAGTCATCTTCCTTTATTATCATTTTGTCCATAGTTAGAGAACTGCTAATCAACGACTTGGTCTTTCCTGTCCAAAAGCTTGGACCATGAACAATAGAAAGTTAAGAAGGTTTTCTTGTATTTCACATGGTTACAACATGAGAAAAGTTTTGGAATGAACACATGCTGCATATACTCAGTAAATATAAGTATATAATATATGGGATTATTTTAATATTTAAAGTCCAATCAGACTCTTAACAGCTGAATAGGAAAATAGAACCTTCTAAAAAGAATATATATATATGTATTTTTAAGGGAAGAGTTATTTCTCTCAAATGTAAAGACTCAGTACGTTAACAACTTGTTTGGAAGAAGAAAACAAAAAAAAAATAACATTTCAAATTTAAAGAACAGTTTAAGATTCTGCTTATGAAATGTAAGAATACCTTTTTATTTTTTTAGTTTTATTTTGCTCATTTTGGGGAAAAACAAGGAAACAACGTGCAGTGATATCACAGAGCACTTCTGCTTGTGAGTGCTGTGTTTAGAATGTATTGAGTGCTTCTCCATGAGAAAATCTTTTTCACTGTTTCAGATTGGATTAAGAAAGTGAATATACATTTGCTTCCTTCCTCATGATTCTAACAATAATCTAGTTATAGTTCTTCTGTAAGTGAGTAATCAAAGGAAAGTCAGAATATGCAGCTCTGTAAGACTAAATCTTGTGAGTATCTAATGATGAAAATAGCAGATGTTGCCTATTCATAGAAGTGCCTTTGATGGATTCCCTCATGACAAAAATGAAAATAAAAGTCAGGGATGTACATTTCACACATCTTTCTCTGGAAAGAATGAATTAAATGGTTCTATATTGAACCTAAATACGGTGTTTGTTTTTTGTTTGTTTGTTTGTTTGTTTTGTACTGTTGCTGGGTGGTATTTTAGCAATATAGATATTAATCAAGTTTCAAGTCCTGCCAAGTCTTAACACATTCCTAAAATGTTCAGGCTATTCACAGGCTTAAAAATGAGTAGTGCATCCATAGATGTTCAATACAGAAACTTAAAATATTATTTATATTTGAACTGAAATATAGAAAAAGGGCTTTTTTTTTTTTTTTTTTTTTTTACTGTTTCTATATAAATACAAGCATACCGAATGTAGATTTCATCAATTTTATTTCATTCTTCCTATAAGAAATCTCCATGTAGATCCTGAAAGGCATGCTTAGGAAAGAAGTCAATATACTGTCTATGAGCTACAAATAAAACAGCAATAAATAGCTACTTTTCTATTTCAGCCTTTAGAATGGTAGAGTTTTTTGGGTTTTGTTTTTGTTTTTATTTTGTTGTTGTTTCAGTTTCTGTAAACACTCTAGAGAATAAGAGAAGGTAAATATCTATTTATTAAAGGCTTTGAGTTCAGTCATCAAAGTTGTGTATATGAACCTGATAGAATAGAATGTGTGTCCATAAAACATAATATACGTTATTTTCTATCTGAATGCTTTAGTGAACTTCAGGATGAACATGCTATAAAAATGCACACTAATATAATTGAAATTATTTATCATCATCACTGTTAATATTTACTCTACTATGATAAGATATTCCTAGGTCACAATTACTCTAGAAAAGGAAGGATATGATACTCTGTTAGTGTGGTCAGATAAGGTTACAGAATAAATTTTAAGTTATTAATGCATTTACAGTACAATACAGTAATCACAGGCGTATTTCTAGGACTATGTTTATTTCCTGCTTCATGAAAAGATTAGGATTGTCCATTCCAAATTTAGAAAACCTGTTTCTTCTGGAATTTATTAGATCTCCTTTAAATTTGTGTCTTCCCATAGCACATTTAGTAGAACAGCAACTGGTCTTTTTCACGGGCTTTAGAACACAGAAAAGCTGCTAGCAAATGAAATAGGTTGTACTAGCCTCAAGGCCAGCTGAGTAGAAAATCTGATGTCCATATAGCTAAAACATTCTGCTCCCCAAAACACCATGGCCACATCCAGGCTACCTCTTGGAAATGTCTTTGTCCATGATAATTTATAAGTTTTGTCTAAGCCTTGTTTAGAAGAGTTGGCCTAGGCCAAAACTCTTTTGGACACGTAAAAATACAGGCAATTATTGAATCCATTCATGAATCCTGGTACAAAAGAATTAAACTTTTCTGGTTGTTTTCAGTAAAAGTAATGACTGTATTCAAACAGAATGGGATCTTCATGAAAATTCCCAGTCTCTGTAGGGACTCTAGCTTCACAATGTAAATATTTGCATAGGGAGCCAATTCTTACTGAAAGTAGCTTATGTTCCTTGAAAGCCTGGCAGCAGCAAAATTTGAAAGTGACTTCAGTAACATACAGACAGAGCTGAAATAGCTATGTTTATGGATGTAGATAACAGTATGACGTTCAGCCCCCTACTGCACATCTCAGCATTGTAGCTCCTTTTTTTTTTTTTTTTTTTTTTTTTTAAGCTTAGAATCTTGTTACAGGCAGAAAGGAAATACTCTTTCCTCCATGCTAATCTTTGCTCCAGCCCTTGTCATCCCACGCTTTTACTCTGCAGCCTTGTAGGTCTCTACTTCTCAAGGCTCTGCTGTCATAGCAGCCTTGCATTTCTCTATCCTACATCTTTATGATATGCTCATAAATATCTCATTCTAAACAGACCATTTGTTGCTATTGTCTTTATAAAACTAAAGTTGCATGATACAAAGATAAGCAAAACGATTTAGCCATAGCCACCTGGTAAAAAGAAAAATTGCTTCTGTAGTTAAACAAGCTAAAACAAATCACAGGTTCAGACAGGGCAACCCTGACAAACCTCAGTTCTGCAAATATGATGAAAAGTCTGAGACCTGTTATTAGCAATGACAATGCTGTATAATAGGGCTGCAGTTCATAGATTTTTATTTTCTCACAGCCCATACTTCTGCAGTTTCATCGTTCTTGATACTGAAGTCATGCAAAATAAAGGTAAATGAATGTACTGTCATTTTGTTACTGTAGCTCCAAAGTGTAAGAAGTGCATACCGAAAGATTGTTTTCTGAGACAAAATGGAATGCAGCTGCCTCAGAAAACTCTGCTTCTGATCAAGTGAAAAATCTGTTCTCGTTAAGGATCAAAAGATGGAGGGTCCACTGGTAGGGTGATACTAGGCACCACTGCCTTGCAAGGCTTAGCAGTTCCAAAGTGGTAAAAACATTTTGCAGGGAAAACAGTTAATTTTCCTGCAGTAGTAGTTACTAGTAGGCTGTGTCGTATGTCATGTCATGGGGTTGGTGCTGTTCACCTGCAGACTCTTAACCCTTGCTTGTCATGATGGGATTACGTTGTCCAAGGAGGCTTATGTGTTGTGATTTAAATTGCTATATTTTGTGCTCAGTAAGAATTATGAGTTTTTTGTGAGTAGTGTATTTTATTCTTTTCCATCCTTTCCACAAAAAAAAAAAAGAAAAAAAAAAAAAGAAAAAGTTTCAATAACAGTCTATTTGTAGATGATATCACTGCTAGTTTACAGATATTCTATTGTTTAAATTGCTGTCATTGTTTTTTTCTGGGGTGTGTGTAAAGGATACATTTCAGAAGAAAATGTATGAAAAGACAAGTGTTGCTCTAATCTTCTTTTTTGTTGTTGTTATTACTAGTGGTACTGCAGTAACCTTCAGAAGTCTAGACACTATACACAATATCGTGCTTAGTTACAACACAAGAACTTAAAATGTAAATATATTTTTTACCTGAAAATGTGCTTACTCTACAAGGAGGAGCAAAAAGTAATTAAAGTTATAGCACAAATATCTCTTCCTATGCTTCTGTGAAATACATATTATAATTTGTGATTGAATTAGGACAGCAGAATTTGGCCCATACGTATTTAAAAACAGATCTCGTATGAGTTTTTTCATGGCATTTCAAATTCTGGCTAACAGGCCCATCAGTAAGAATTAGCTGTAGCCTGTGAGCATCCTGCTGTTCAATATATGGTTTCACAATGTTCAAATATTTTTATACTGACAATAGAAAATGCTGGAATGCTCCAGTCACAAAAGTCAGAGCAGCTGATAAAACATAGCTATTATTCAGAAAGGAGCTCTGCATTGTCATCAATGTGAATATGATATATGGCTTTCCTGGTGCATGCATGAGAAGAAAAAAAAAAAAAAAGTAAATACAAATTGTAAACCAATGTAGTACTTTAAAATAGATTTTATTTCTCTAGCTTGCACATAGAAAGCCCAGGTAGACATTAACCTGAATCACTGAGAAGTGGTAGATTTACATAACTATTGAAAATAGGGTTTAACGTATGCGAAGGCCACCTTTATAAAGAAGTGGAAGTAACACACATAGTGGCACAGTGCATCTCCTACTGCAGGAAATGATGTGTGTTGTACAGCAGAGAAGGCTGTAGCCAAATGTCACAGGAGAAACTGATAACTATTCATCAATGCAAGTATTCACTGACTTTCATTTCTTGGGCTCATTTTCAATATTATCATTCTGATTTAAGCTGTTAGCTGATATTTTCCTTGGAAGTTTAATTAAAAACAAACCAAAACTTGTTTGAAATAGAACCACCCACCAAATGGAATAGACTTTACTTGCCAAATACATGAGGTTATAGTATATTTCAATATAGAATTAACTACTTATTTAAAATTTATTTAATACTGAGAAACATAAATAAAACATTGCAAATATTTCTGAACCACACATCTTGTGACTTCCATCACTGTATGTAAAATATATTTAATAGCACTGAAAATAACATTCACAGATTCCTGCCAAATAGACTACATTTTTTAATTAATTGTCATGTATGCCCATTGTCAAAAAAATCTATATTTACATAATCGGAAACATGTAGCAGAAGACTGACACTTGTCCATCAGGAAAAGTGATGGAATTTTAGTAGTGTTTGTAAGCTGCCTAGAAATAAATATATACATGCATATATATATATATATATCTGAAGTAATCAGAAACAGAAATATCTCTTCTTCTGCAGTGGAAGGTAGAAGAGTAATGACTAGCTCAGAATAGTAGTAGGGATAAGGCAGAAAAGTAAGTGCAATGCTTAATATAGAAGCCTTTCTGTTTTTTCTTTGGAGACAAAGAAAATAAGTTACTTTCATGTGATGTCTTTGTGAACTGGGGTTTGTCCAAATGAATGTGGTCTGGCTGGTTATGTCTCTACCTCCAGCAGGTTGTGATACATTTTCTAGGAGAGTTCTGTCCTCCTCTGAAGAAGCATTTATCTTAATGGGAATTCTTATGATATGTGTCAGGACCTGACTTGTGGGCTTGACTTCCCAGTTCGATCTTGGCCCTGTCTTATCACTGCAGACTTACCAGGTGATAGCTGACCCTGGAAGCTGTCAAAAAAAACATTCTCCTTGCTTGGGCACTGTGGCATTCCACCTTTGTCAGTAAGGTCAGTGGCCTGCCCCTGGCTCACCTTCCTTTGCATACCAGCCCCTTTCTTAAGGCTGTTTGACAGGTAGATCAGGTGAAAGCCAAGTACAAGATCTTGAGCTTAAAGGCAGCTCCTAAGCAATGGAGGAGTGAGCCTCCATTGAATTTTTTTTCCAGTTCTTCAAAATAGTTCTTAACAGAAAGCTGACCTTAAGTAGAGAAAGATAGTCTTGAAAAAGAGGAAAATGTACTTCTGTCCCTGACAATATATGTCTCATCTACATTTCCCCAGAGCTGGTGATAGTAGCAAAAATATAAATTTGCTAAAATTTATTTACAGTTTTATTTCTTCTTCCAGTCAGCCTTACAATTTCAAAAGGTCCAAAATGTCTGTTGGAGTTTATTTTCTTCAAAGAGATTAATGAAAGATTTCTTCTGTTCTCCCAGATAAGTTCACCATAAGATCACCTTGAAGGTATTACAGTAGAGATTATTTTTTTTTGATGTTGTTGTTTTCACTAAAGTGAGGAGAAAAAAAAAAAAAAAAAAAAAAAGAAATCACTAAATCACTGCAACAGTTTTATCAGCTCCTAAATTCCTAAATTTAGTACAAAGATTTTCTGACATCCACTTTATCTCAGTCAGCTTCTAGAAAGAGTTCAGTGGCAGGGACTATTGAGAGTGGCCCCACTGAATGGTGGAGAGTGGTAGAAAAGATACAAACAGTGCTCTTTCCCAACTAGATTGCCGAAGGTCTAGATGCAGTTGACTTGGATAGAGAAGACTACTGAATCTTAACAAGCCTCCACATGTACCAGATCTTCCAGGTCCTGGGTAACAAAGACCACATCATCAATGTATACCAGCAAGGACTACCAGCAACCTCAGCTCTCTGCTCACCCACATTATCACCTCCCAGCATAAAACAGAGGAATGGCTTGTCAGCAATGGGATGGATTTGTCATACAAGAACCAGCTGGGGTGCACAAAGCAGACAGGTTTAACAAGGATTAAGCTGACCTTGGTGAAACATTCTGCGGGAGCACCACAAAGGCTGAAACTGAATTTCACCAGGTTACCCATGATCTGTCATAACAAATTTTTCAAGGCTTCCTCCAGATTGAAGAACAGAATTGACAGATGAAGTAGAAGAGGTCTTAGACCTGATGCGAGCTGTCAGATACACTTTGGGTTACAACAACAAAGGCTGGAGGGGGCAGAAGTTTATTTGCTGTTTTGTCGTAAGGAAAGGGGAGTGTCAAAACCACATTCTAAAGTTTTCCCCAAATAAAGGAGACTGAAGACTTCAAAAAAATACCAAGGAATCAGCAGGTTTTAGGACTAAAGCTAATTTGCTGAAGTTTCACACTGCTACTATATGTGTTAGTGATTAGGTGCAGATTCAGATCTTGTGCCAGTGCCAGGATCTTGCATCATGGCAAACTCAGCACCTGCATTCATGCAAATTTTAATTCTTGTCTATGTTCGCCTCCAGTTGTCTTAAGAATGGTGGTTCCGTTTGACTATAGTCATAGAATCACAGATTGCCAAAATAGTTGAGTCTGAAAGAGACTTATGGTGACTGTTCAGTCCAGCCTTCTGTTCATAGCAGAGCCAACTGCAGCAGGTTGTTCAGAGCCATGCCCAGTTGGGTTTGGACTATTTCCAAGGATGGAGACTCCACAGTCTCTCTAGGAAATCTATTCCACTATTGAATCATCCTTACAGTAAAAAAATATTTTTCTTATGTTTAGGTGAAATTTCTTGTATGTTAATTTGTACCCTTTGTCTCTTGTCCTGTCACAGAAATTCTACTGAAAAAGTCTGACTCCCTGTTCCTTACTTCTTTCCTTCCCTCTTCCCTGTCATTCAGCCTCAGGCTGAACAGTTTCATTTCTCTCAGCTTCTTGTCATGTGGCAGATGCTGCAGATCCTTAATTATATTTTATAGTCCTTTGCTGAACGTACTCCAGTATATCTATGACTTTTTTGTACTGTAAAGCCCAGAGGTGGACCCAACACTCCAGTTATGACCTCCAGTTATGGAGCAGAGAGAAAGGATCACATCCCTTGATCTGTTGAGAATGCTCTTTCTCATGCAGTTGTTGGTCTTCTGTGCTGTGAGGACGTAAAACTGGATCATGTTCAATTTGATGTCTTTGAGGACCCTGAAGTCCTTTTCTTCAAGGCTGCTTTCCTTTTACTTCAAGACTACTGCCCCCCAGTGAGTGCAAATTGTCCCTCTAAATGGCAGCACAACCATCTGGTGTATGCACAACTCCTGTCATGTTTGTATCATCTGCAAATTTGATGAAATTGCTCTCTGACCCCTCATCCAGATCATTAATGAAGATGATGAACTGCATTGTCCCTGCATCAGCTCCTGAGGTAGTGACTGGCTTCCAGCCACTTAACACTGCTGGCCACAATCCTTTGAGCACAGCAGTTCCACCAAGCTTCAGTCCACTTCACTGTCCACTTACCTAGTTTGTACTTGGTTTGTTTGTCTACAAGGACGTTCTAGGAGACAGTTTCAAAGTCCGTCCTAATGTTCAGGTCAACAATATACAGTGCTCTACCCTCATCCATTAAAGCAGGTCATCTCACAGCAAGCTATCATACTAGTTAAGCACGATCTCCTTTTCATAAATCTATGGTGACTACTCCCAGTCACCTTCTTGATCTTCAGGTGTTTCCAGAACTATAACCTCCATCATCTTCACAGGAACTGAGGCGAGGCTGACTAGCCTGTGGTACCCTGTGTCCTCCTGTCTGCCAGTCTTAAAGGCAGCAGTGACATTTGCTTTCTTCCAGCCCTCACGAACTTCCCCCTGTTGTTGTAACCATTTGAAGATAACCAACTGTGGCTTTGCAGAGATATCAATTCCTTCAGCACTTGTGAGTGCATCCCGTCAGGTCCCAGGGTCCTGCATGTGTTTGAGCTGTTTTTGACCTCCCTAAACTTATCTACCTGTACCAAGGGTAAGTTTTCCTTGCTCCAGACTTTGCTCCAGGTCTCAGGGGCCTGGGATTCATGCAGGAATTGCTAAAGACCAGGGCACAGAAAGCAGTGAGTGCCTTCACCTTCTCCACATCCTAGGTTCCCTGTTCCATTCAGCAGCACAGCAGCAGGCCCATGTTTTGTTTGTTTGTTTGTTTGTTTCTCATAGGGATGGACCAGTTTCTGAGCTTGGAGGGGTTCTTTGAAAATTTGCCAGCCCTTCTGGATCACTCTTTTCCCCAGGACTGTATTCCATGGGGTTCTTCCATGCAGGTGCCTAAAAATCCCAAAGTCTGCTGTCCTGAAGTCCAAGCTTGTTCTGCTTTTTGTGTCACTCCCTCTTTGCTGCCTGTAGAGCTGTAGCTGCGTACCTCAACTGATTTTCGCCAGAGTATTTCCATAACCCTAACAGCAGACATCTCAGATGATATGGAAGAAATTCCAAATCCTTGTCCTTGTGAGCATGACAGATCTGTGATTTGTACCTTATTGCATTTATCTTCCAAGATCACAATCACATTCAGAGCATCTGCTGTGCCTTGGCCAGTGGGATGGACTCAAGGCTCCGGATACCAATTTGAGGGGAAGGGGAAGAAAGCAGTTCAAGGGAAGAAAAAAACTGCAAATCTTCTCCAGTGCTAAATGACAGTGCTACATATGTAACTGATGTAAACTTAAGATTTGGTTTAAAGAAATATCATTTAAACAAAACAAAACAAAACAAAAACAATAATTGAATGATAAATACCTACCAATAAAATGTTGCCTTTTATTCATAGAATTACCGTACTGTCCTTGCTTTTGTATTTTATAAGTCATGTATGTGACATGTTAAACCATTTATTACATGACAGAAATTGTTGCAGTTTTGAACTGTAATATATAATGAGAAAACTTTCACAAATAATCTTAAATAATGGTCCTCTGGTTTCATTTGAGTAATACTTCCGCTGAAACTAATCAAAGTTTTGCCTGGGTAGATAACAGGGTTGGGTATGTGATGTGTACCGTGTTTCAGGTTTGCCTCATTGCACAAGAACATTGTGTCTGCAACATGGAAACTGCACACACTAAAACCAGAAGTGTTTTAATGCTCTCTGTAGCTGAGGGAAATTTGTAGTGAAAGAAGAGGAAGCAAGTTCACATATCCATGGGACTTTTTCATTTCCCAGGAGTCACCATACACTGAATATTATGGACCATGCTGAAATCTTGGGGACAGCTTTTTTTCTTTTTTTTTTTCTTTTTTTTCCTTTTTTTTTTCTTTTTTTCTTTTTTCTTTTTTTTTTTTTTTTTTCTTTACAGTAATTAAGAGAGCAAAATTTTATGTAAGTCTTCCCTAGCAACTACTGAAAAACAGTTTCATTCACCTCTAGTGTTCCACAGGTATGTCTGATAGTCATCCTTGAGCTATTCCTTCCTTGCATAGTAATTATGGAGACAGAACCACAGAACAGACATCTCCAGCTGAATTCAAAATCTCACAACTCCAGAAGTAGAAAAAATATTTACTTAACAGATGAGGGAGAACTGACCTGAATACAGCCAGAGAGTAAAGAGAAACTGACATATATTGGTGTATGTTTTCATTATAGCAGAAGCAGTACAGCACACCTACTCCATAATTTTTCCTGTCCTTCAAGGTTGTGTGAGATGTTTTGGTGTACTAACCAGTAACTCTTAACTGAATCAATTTTTTTTTTTTTTTGGTGTGGACCATCCCTAAGATCAGTGGGACTCTGTTGAATTTCTTTCAGTCACAATACAAGAAGCCATTTCAGGGTGTCTACATATCACATCTGTGAGTGAAAGATAGGAATGTTACTTGTTATTCTGTTTTGGAAAATCTCATGTTGCAACCTATCTATACATGAGTAATGCATAGTCAAAATAACTTTGGTTCTTGCAAAGGGGGAGTTAAGTACAAAAATAAAAATACTGCCAAACTAAGATGTACTACAGATATTGCTCAGGTGAAACCATGGCCTGCCAATTGTGTTTTGTATTTACTCCTCCTCCCCACCCCCTCCGCTATTGCTAAGAAAGGGGAAGGGGCATTTGACGGTGCTGAAATGCAGTGTTTAACATGGTGAGGCAGCTGATCCTCGTGTAAGAGGCAGTATAGTCTCTGAATTCATTGAGGAGGATACTGTGAAAACCTGAATTTACTGTTTTGCCTGAAGGTTGGAGATAAAAAGCCAGTTAGTATCCTGAGAGTAAAACGGGCTTAGCATGCTTCAGGGAGGAAAAGAGAGCTTGGGATTCTATTGCAAAAGCATCTGCTTCTGCTATATTTTGAGTTTGCAGGATCCTATAAAATGGGCTATTAAACCCCTCTGACTGATATCCCGGTTCATTAGGGAGGGAAAGGGACAGTCTTTGTCTGATATACTCTCAGTCTCTTAGGATAGTCTTTTTTCCTTACTGCCAATGGGTACTTAATGTTTCCCCTTTCTCTTCTCTCACTGTAAAAAAGCAAACAACAAATCTCTTGCTTTTCTACCAGCCCTCTACATTGATTTCAAACTGATACACAGAAGCAGGGTTAAATGTATCCTGTGTGACCTTCCTGAGGGTATCTTTTTGTATCAAAAGGGGCATTTTTCTTGACAGTCTTACAGTAAAATATAAAACTGCTAAAAAAAAAAAAAAAAAAAAGTTCAAAAATAATTCAGTTTTGATTTTAGCTAAAGTAGTGATAATTTGCATTGGCTAATCCAGCTTTAATACAGATACATTGTGGAGCTGGAATAATCAGTGTTTCGGCACTGTGAAAGAATTCTCATCTCCTTATTGCTACGCTCTACACTTACTACCCATCTCCATGGCAGAGAAACCAACTCCTTCAGACATGAAGTCTGGGTGAAGTTCTGGGAAGGATTCCCTACTGAACTGCTCCAGATGCTCTACTTTGTCTTTTTATGCACTATATGCTTCTCTAATTCTTTCTTGGAGTTCCTTAGGTTATTTATCTCAAAAACTCTCCATGTTATATCAGGTCATATAATACAGAACCTCAATGTCTTACCATGAAAATGCTAGCCTTATGGGATTTGATGGACTCTTTCTTCCCTTGCTTTTGAAAGTTTGGGCTGACTCACAAGGGAATGGGTCAAAAAAGATTATGGTTATATCTTAGAGATACTGATCTCAATATCATACAGTGGCCATACAGCCAGTATGCCATAGAGGGAGCTAGCCATAAGCCATGTGGTAAGGCATTCTGCGCCATATGCCTGAGAGACAGGAACTATTCCCTTACATAAAACACTTCAGCAAACTTTGTCTCTACATTCTTTTCTACAAAGATGTAAGAATGTACTGATTATGTGCTCATGCACTCTTGGGTGGACTTACTGAAATTAACAATCTTTCACATAGTAAATAAAGTTGGCACTTGTGTCATTCATGCAGAATGATGACATTTGTATGCACAGTATGCACATAACTGAAGTAATAGTTTTCCAGAAATATGTATAACTATATGTAGCTGCTGTAATTAATTCCCAGAGTAGTGAGAAAAGCACTATAAAATAAAAATATCAACCTTCAGTAACATGTTGTGCCTGTAAGTCAATCTACTATTTCACATTAAAAGTCATTTAGTTTATACCTGAATGCATTTTTATTCAGATCAGCCCATCTCATTTTGCATGATGCTAGTAATACCCACACATCTGCAGATGTCAGTGGCTTTTGACTGTTGAACTGAAAATCCTAGAACAGAATTGGAAAGATTTTACATAAACTTTCGGTGCTGAAAATGAAATAGTATGTATGATGAAAGACAATTAAGGCATATAAATAGCTCAGCCTTTACCTTAGGTTTACAAAGTTGTCTGGCTGTGGTCGGGGGCTATATTCTTCAATACCTTCTTACACTAGTGACTTACAAGTCTGTCAATGCTAAATAATCTCCAAAATTAACAGTCAGACTGCTGGTGTTACACAGGTATTTGATTACTGGGAAGGCAGGTTTTTGTTACACAACAGTATGTACCTAATGGTTGACGGAACCTATCATACCATAGTAAAAGTGGCAGGTTTCCAAAGTGTGTCAGCTTACATTAAATTGTCACGATGAAAACAATAGTTCATTAGAATAAGAGCAAAAGACAAAGTACCTTCTTCAGAAGTCCAGCTGAGTGACTTACAGAGACTATGGTAGGTAGTTTGGTCATCCAGAGGCTTACATCTAAACCTGTTCTTGTTAGAGCAGTCACTGGCTTGTGCATTGGCTTCTGCGGGATGAAGTTATATTCATGCAAGAACTGCACAGAAATACAGATTTTTTAATTTATTTTTTTTTCTTTTCCTGACAGTCCTGTTGCAATTCACATACTAGTGTAGGATTGAAAAATACTTAGTACCTTTTATATGATGTACTATACATCATATATATACCATCATAAATGCATGATACATGTATGATTATTATCATAAAAAATCATTATGTATATTATGTATGATTGCTATGTATGTTATGTATAATAATTATGATACATTATGTACATTATGTATGATCATTATGATAAATGATCATCACAAATACATGATACTATACATCATAAATACATGATATTGTACCATGTATTGTTATCTGGTGTATAGTAATATGACACACATTAAAACAATTACTACTGTAGAAGCTATTAACCTATACAGTGGCACAGCTAATGTTGGCAAAGATTCAACCCTACTCATTGGGATTATAGTAACCATTTGGGTGTGATAAGTCATTTATCATATTTTACAAATAATTGTATCTGCCTTGCCTTATGTCTTCTCATTGTAAAATAAAACAGGTCTATGCTAACTTTATAGAAACTATTAATAATTATTGACTTTTACTGTACTCATTTGTGATATTTTTATAGGTTGTACAAGCTGCAGTGTTACCATCATTGCATACAGGGACACCAAAACTAAACAATGAAAATGAACATTCACTTTTCACTGGTAGATACATGTATTTATCAGAGATCAGTTCCTTTGTTGAAATTGTGATGTTTTGCACAATCATACTGATCTTGACGAGCTTTGAATTAACAAAACTGATTACAAAAATTGAATGCCTGATTTGCCACATTTCTGTCATAATAGAAATTCTGTTCTATATTGTCATTATAGAAAAATGGCGTTTAGACATTATAGACAAGCCTAGCTTTGATGACTCAAGACTGTCACAGGAGGGAATCCATTTGAAACTTCCAGGACTCCTGACTCTCCAGCTTTTAGGCTCCTTCCACATACATAGGAATTTGAGATGAAAGTTTATGTCTTTATTTTTAACATACTTATTTTAAATCCTTCTGTATTTCCTTTAATTGGAAAACAGAATGCCTATGTTTTCTTTTGGAAAACAAAAGTATTGCAAAAAGGGGAAAAGAAAATCTGACTTTTATTGGACTCTACGGTCTTCAGTTTAAGTGCAGGTAGAAGCAAAGTAAAATCAACTGAGTAGGATTAGTGAGCATTTCACATCCATTGTTGTAATATATAAATTAACTTTTATCAATACTGTAGCTATTTACTGAAATGTTTGCTAGGTCTGTAGATGCACAAGGTATTATTTTACAATGTGAAGCCAAAGGTTCTGACATCCAGTGAGAATCCCCAAATAATGAAGCAAAATATGTGCTAATGAGGATGAATTGTTCCTCTCTCATTTTGTTTTGAAGTTAATTTGTTGTGGAGTATATCTATTATATTTTTTGGGAAAAGACTTAAGCGTTTTTCCTCGTTTTGTATTTAAAAAAAAATATTGGTGTGTGTTTTATTGTGGATGTGCTTTAGGTAAAGGAATTCTACTTGCAGTTTCTTACAGTGTAAGTACCGGGGATGATATACCTTTTTTCTAATTTTCAGAATTCCCTCCAGAATCTTGAGAATTACAGAAGTAAAATGGGAACTTCTTGATCTCTGTGAAAGTGTATATTTTCTTGAGATCCTGCCTAGGCAAGGGTTGAATAATATACTATATACATATACTACATTATATACTGTTACAAACTTGAAAGAATCCAGATGAAATTTCCTTCTCGGAAATGTGATTATAGGATTTTCATACACACCCATACAGAAAAAGAGGACATTAACATTGGAGTACAAGGAAGAGCTTTCTGTTACACTCCCCAAGCAAAGGTCTTTCTTTAAACTACCATCAGCAACATTATGCACCTATTATTTTCTGTTTGGTTTATTTTCATGACAAAGACAAACAAAAAAACATCAGTTTCAATTATGTTTTTGTCTATGTAACATTCATTTTTACACCATCATATCACTGCGGTATTCCTCTTGAAAAAGAGCTGCATCTTTCAAGATAATTTCTCAAAGCATTTTCACTGTCTTAACTGCTTTAAGGAAGCTCAGCAGGGAAAGGAGTCTGTCGATGTTTATCACGAGTACCAAAGTAGGAGATACACTTGTACTAATCACAATTCATGGTATCTTTATGGATTTGGAAAAAAATAGCATCTCAGAACCATTGAAATTGTTGTACTGGCTTTCATGGTCCAGATTCATACAATCACTTTTATGCTAGTGTCTCTTGATTGGCTTTTTCTCTGTTCAGTGTAGGTTAATCAAAGATGCTCTTCCTTTTCCTTCACTGAATTAATTATTTCTTTCCTTTGGTGATTTAGACACATCATATCCCTAATGATATAAAGCACACAAACACTACAAAATTCAAAATGGGATATTTGATTTGTTTCCTTGTTGTTTTTTTGTTTGTTTGTTGGTTGGTTTTAATATTATTTCCTTATATGCTCTTCTGCCTTACCGTCATGTTATACTTACTGTAGAGTATCTTGTATAACATAAGCAGCAGGCTTTCGCCTGGTTTCTCTCCATGCACTGCCACTGCAGTTTGAATTTTACACACATCTTAAACATTAAATTGTTTAATGTACCTCAGAAAAATGCTCACTTCTTAAGATGAAATGGCATGTACTTTGACTAATACACTGTTACGTTTTGTATAATACTTTAGAGGACTTCAAGTTCCCATCTTCCCGGTGTCTTGTTCTGAGATTTCTATTCCCTATAAATTATTTTTGCCTTAGACTAATATTACACTGGTGAGAATAATCTACACTATAGGGACATCTTTGTTTTCTTGTTGTAATTGGGTAGAAAAAGTGCGATGCTTGTACAGTAGTTCTATTCTGGGAGTAACTTCAGGGATTTACTGGGAGGCACATTCTAAAATAAGATTTTGAATGTAGTTTTGCATCTGTGGTACTTAATCTGGATAAATTCACACTCTTTAAAAGAACTTTTTGAGGCACAAACTTTTTATTCAGATCAGCAGTTCATGAAAAAGACTTCATAAGAAAGGATTCATATTATCCATTCTACAGTTAAGAAAATATGATTTATGAAATCAAAGGAAGCCACAGAATTTTAAAGTGTCTAAATTTAATAGAAAAGAAGAGAAAACATGTTATTTCTTCATCTCTTTCAAAAAGCATAAGTTTTTGTCTTTTGAACTCTGTCTTTCAAAGGTTATTGAAAATATTGAAACATGTTAGAAATACAGATAAGAAAAATATTGTTATTCCATAACAACTTTCAGACATTAGGAACATACGAGTTCTTTACTGTGGTAGGAGGCTGAGTAAGAAAGAGAGAGAAGTGCATTCCAGAATAATGAAAGGAAGTGAAGACTTGCTTGCGATTGAGATGATGAGAATCACGTACAGTATATCAGTAGTGGCAATTCAGAATCATTTGACTGGTTAGACTCTGCATCAAACATGATATTAGAGAACCACATGATGTTCAGAATAGGAAGCACAGGAATAACAATGTATTTGCAAGAATATCAGAACTATGTTTGTGGTTGTGTATTGCAGATTTTTTTTTCAGTATCTCCTACATTCTCAGGAAATGTGGTTCTGTCTATAGAAAGTTCATCTTAAAATTGGGATAGAATAGCAGCTTTAGAATTGAGCCATGTGAAATGTTTACCCAGTGCCTTATGTATAAGACAATAACATTATGTTTTTTTTTTCAGAGAAAACTGAAGCAGAGATGAGACAATATCAATGCACAAACTCACACTGCAGCATTGTATTCTTATAAAAGAAAGGTGAATGCATTTAAATATGTTTCAGTGACAAATATCCCCAAAGTATTGGGAGGAATCCATAAGGTTTCTGAAGAAGATGTGATGCATGTAACACTGAAAATACTGAGAAGAACTATTGAAAAATAGGCATCTACATGAGTGGTATGTGGAAAGAAAGAACATCAAAGCCCTTACCAAAATAAGAATAGTTTTGCAAACCATTCAGGTCCTCACTTTAAATAGTGTGGTTAGGTTAGTTAGACTTCATATGTTTTCTTAAAAGTTTCTTTAAAAAGGGTATCAGATAAGCATTGTTCACTTCTTTTTGTCAAGTAACTTTTGCACCATCTTCTGCAGGCAGAGCATATAGAGGAGAGTCTCTCTAATGAAAAGACCTTGAGGTTATAAATGATTCTCTCTTACAATAACAGAGGAAGAAGGTAGAGTGCTGCTGGCGTTCCTCACTAGTGTTAAAGGACCAGGTGAGATAGAACTTGTAAATATCCTCTAAGGTAACAATATCTTCAGGATCCAGAATTTGAGAAGATTTTTTTTTAAGAAAAAAGTTTTTTGTTGTTGTTGTTGTTGTTGTTTTGTTTGTTTGTTTTGTGTTTTGGTTTATTTGTGTGTTTTTAAGAAAAAAAATGCTAGTGTGAAAGTTTTCCTACAGGCTTCTCTAAGAGAATGAAAAACACTAAAGACAGTGGATTATTCTGGTCTGAAAAGGGAAGGACACTTGATCTGTGAAAGAAGCTTGTATCAAGAACAATGCAGAAATTCCCCTTCACTCTTCCAAGACAAAAAAAAGGAAAAATAACAGATTCTCAGAACAAAGTTATTGTTTATAAGAATTTCTGGATGGACTTATTTAAGACATTGATGTAAACTCTCATTCTGTATGTCTGGTGATTCTGGACTAAATTCAACTTCTCCCTCAGGAACACATAAAGAATCAGCAGTAACAGCTGCCTGAAAACTGTGAGATGCATAGGTTCAGAATGCTGAATCTAAGTCAGCAAATGGAATTTCTTTTTATTTATCTTCTCTGGAACATTTCTTGGACTACTATAATGAGGTTTCTTTGTCCAGCTTTTCTTGGACACCAGATTAGACACCAGAAAAGTCCCAGTTACACTTCTGATAGAAGCTCTTCAGGTTGTCTAATGGTGGAAGTCATGGGCTAATTCCATTAGCCATTACATCAGGAATCACAAGAGCACAATGACCTTGAGAAAACACATACACACGTTTCCCAAACAAACATTTATTTACCAAAATTATCTAAGTTAAATTTCTCCATTCTGAAAGTTCTTTTTATTAAATCTTTTTAGCTTTCTATCTCTGCAATTATTTTTTCACCTCTGCTAATTCCAAATATGAAATATGAAGGACTCATGTAACACAAAGTATCATTTTCTTTTCCTTTCACCTGGTAGATTTCATTATCAATGTGAGTTTCTCCACTGAGTATTTAAGGCTTTGTACATTCCTGGGGATGACCCTTTGAACTTTTTAAATTTGCTCTTGATTCTTCAACAAATAACCATCAATAAAGTTTGGAGAAGCCCTTGTTACAAAGATAAAAACATCACATTGCTCTGTCATTTCATGTCTTTCATTTGCCTTAGCAAATGAAATCTGTTTTGTGTTCATAAATTTTCATGTCTGATACATTTGAGTGTGGAGATGCTTCCTTCATTCTCAGTAACCTCAACTCAGGAATGCAATGAGAAAGAAAGGGAAAAACTGTCTTAGGTGTACATAGAAAAGCAATCCACACTGTCAATCAGGAATTTGAGAGTAACACACAGTCACATTTGTCCACTTACTTAACATTATATTTGATTATTATACTTAATACTCTCCCATAGAACTGAATGGTTACTTCAGGAGCTTAGCAAAATAGGGGAATGTCCAAAGCAAGCTAACAGCAGTTGTCATTATTTGAAAATGTGCTTTTAGTTGTTTGTATGCAAGCATCATATTCAGTAAACTAAAGAATTTTTCAAAACCTTGTAAATATGTTACATTATTTCTGAATATACTCTAAAATACTGTTTCCTTGTCTCGTTTCATTTGATTTGCATCAGACTTTTCACGGTATGTCTCTTTGGCGGGACAATACTGGCACCGGAATTGATTGACAAGTACATTGATCGATAAATACAGTGGAGCTGAAACCAGAAGCAGTAGACTATTTTCCCAAACAGTTGAAATAGTTGCTCACATTCTTTGCTTGAGAGTTTCAGAAAAGGAATATGAATTAGAAACTGGAGGCAAGACAAGTTTTAAGCATTCATAATACCCTAGGAAAGGAAACAGGCAGAGGTTCAGCAATATAAAGCTGGCTGAACCCCAGGGTACAGTGGCTGCACTGCAGACACAGAGAGGCATGGAGTGCAGCAATATTAGAGTCTGAAAAATAAATACATGAAAAACCTAAACTGCTGAGTGCTCCAGAGGTGACAGCAAGTTTGATGTGGCAGATATAACCTTCGCCTTGCATCTGTTCAGAAGAGGAATATCTAGCAGAATCACAGGTCTTTGCAAGCAAGTTGAGAGAACTGGAGTTGGAAGTATAAGTAGCTATTTAGCTAAATTCTCACCTAATGGATGGTAGTGAAAAGAATAATTACTATAAATAATCCTAGTAATTAGTAAGAATAATCTTGCTGAGACAAAATGTGATCAGAAGCCATTCAAAGGTCTGAAAACTCTCTTCTCTCAAACCAAAAGCAGTGACTTTGTTTATAACAGCTATTATAATATTTGTGCATCAAGACATTAGCACTATCTGCTGAGGGGTTTTTCATACCTTCTTTTGTCTGGACTCCCAGGCACTGGAATGATAGAACGGCTTTGGAATCACTATGTCCTGGCAAAACTGTTGAGCTCTGGCAGGAGGTTGGGTGTGCTCCTTTGATCTACTATATGACAGAAATTTCTGACAGAATGGTGGAAGGACATTTAAAAGAAGATACCATTTAGAAGATCTCTCTCTTTTTTTTTTTTTTTTTTTTAATCAATATTATTTTTTTATTTCTATGATTATATTTTGGTAACCTGTGGAAGCCATGCAGATTTAGTTCATCAGGTTGTTCTAGAAGAGCAGTATATGAAAGTAGAAAATTATATATTTTATATATATATATCAGCAGTACTTCACTATTATTTTTATTATTATTCTTGATCATTACTAAAATCATATCAATATAATTTATAAAGCTGATCAGTTAACCTTTCTAGTTATCTGGATTTCAACTTAGTATAAGATACACATCAGACAAATATATTAAGTATGTGAAGCATTAAAAACACAGTGTATATTTTAAATCAGATGCCTTTAAGCCAGCAGTTAATTTGCACATCAGTATGCATTTTAAAATACTAATTTGCACATTATTTTGCACATACTAATATATTGGGAAGGGGGGAGGTTATTGGTTTGTCTTTGTTTTTACTCTGAAATATTTTTTAAATTAAGCATAATTTTTCATTTAAATCTGAAAAAAGTTGCAGGCGTTTGGAAACTGCATAGCATGAATATAATCTTTCAGATCACTTAATCATTAAAGTCTTTCAGGAATAGGAACAAAGGCATTTAGTTGTATGGGTAGAATTCCTGAAAAGTCCTTCTGTCTTCTTGAGGAACAAGGCTGAAATATTGGTGATAATATACGCGTCAAACATGATGTGACTGAGAAAGACATGGCTCGAGAGGAAAAAGAGGAGAAAAAAGTAGTTGTTTATATTTATTGCGAGGAACTGACAGGGGGGTTCTTACAAAATATGGATCAAAACAAAAGGATGTGTAATTCAAGTAATTATTTTAGTGTGTTCTGGAATAAATAAAATTCACATGACACAGCTCAGTCTGTTTAGAGGTGGGATCAGGCCAGATCAAACAAGGGTGTTTCTTTGGGCTCAAAACTTGAATCATAATGACTTTCTCAAAAATGTTGGGTTTTCTGTCTTCAGTAGTAATGCAAATCTAGCCAGACTATCTACCTCTGCCTGGTTTCCAGCTCAGAGCAAAATCTTTCAGTGCTGTTAACATCATTCTCAATGTGTTTCAGTGCTGTTAACATCATTCCCAATGTGAACCTTTTCTGCTCAACACTGAGCATTTGTTTGAATGACAACCTAAATTTAACCTGAGTTTTATCTCAGTTTCTGGTAATTTGAGAAACATTTTGTGAATTTTAATAATCAGTAGAATATCATTGCAGTCCCCAGACTGATTAATAAAAACAAGTTTTCAGAAAAATAACTGTGCACAAGAAGTACTTTGACCATATATATGACTATAAAGTATGGCGATTTCCATGGAAAAAAAATGCTAAAGGATTTAATAAATGTTGATCATACCTTCTCACAGATTATCATACTTTTCCAGTTTCTTTTGGAGGATGTGTCCTGCTTTCAGCCCCCTTACACTTTTCTTTCTATGCTTACTATATTGGAAGGCAAGTTTTCATTCATGACCTATGATGTCATTTCTTTAGTTGCACACCTCATTAAATTTACTTCCTTCTAATCTCTACAGGTCTCTTACTTTCTGCCTGCTACTGAGTTTCTCTTGGGTAAAAGCCAATTGATGTACAATAAATATTGGCAAGACTGTTTTCTTACCATCTCTGTCTCTACTGCTAGTTTACTTTTCAATTGCTGACAGCTGAATATAGCCCTACATCTTCACAGCACCAAGGAAGCCTTGCTCTGTTCAAGAGCACTCAGTCATCTTTCATTCTTCATATCACTGAGTGAAAGACTCTCTCCATTAAAAACTGTGGTACATCTCTCTACACTGTTCAATGGGGCAACGTTTTATTCATATGCTGTAGAAGTACATTGTCAAATGCCACTGCTTAATCCTAGTATAATATTCTGGGTATTACTCAAGGTTTCATCTGTTCCTTAGCTGTACTGCATTCTCTTAAGTTATTTTCACAAGTAGGATTGCTTCAGTAAGAAATGAAGAATGTTATAGGTTTTTTTAATACATAATTATGATATTTAATAATCTTATTTTCAGTCATGATCAAGTGTTGAAGCCACTCATGATTTACAGCTGGTGTGTGTTTCCTGCTTGGTATCTTTTGAAATTCAAGATGCTTCATATTTGTGCTCATGGTCACATTCTTCCTGACTGCGGATGTGTATTTTCTGTTATAACTAATGGGAGTTACACATACACATCAAAGACAGAATGTGTCTCACAAGCCCAATTTGAAATAGAAATATCTGGAACACATTTTTGCTAGATCTGGTTGTCCTCATACATTATTCTTGCAGGTGACACTATCACTACTGGTTTTGTACCAGATAGGAAATCATTAACAGCTTATTTTCTAATTCATTTCCTGATCTGGATAATTTCTTTCATTTTCATCCACCTCCTGCTTATCTCCTTTTTACTCAGAATGTTAATTTCCCTTTCACATTAAGTTCTGCTGAAGTCAGCACAGACATAAACAAATGGATTTTTTTTTAAACAATATGCTTCTCTTGGAATCAAATCCCATTTTCCTGAAATGCCACAGTATTTCATTTCTTATCTATGGCTTTTTTAATGCATTTTTCATCTAAGACTTTTGTTTCAGTATATTGGTAGTACACTAAGGTCATAACTAGGCACGAACAAGAGAATTTTTTATCTGTAACTACTGACACGTTGCCCCTTTTTGATTTTCAAGGTTGTTCAAAATAATCTAAAGTAGTACCTTTTTTTTTTTTTTACTTTTTTTTTTTTTCAATTTGTATTTATTTTCTTTGTAATAAATAAGTTTCCTAGCATAACACACTTCTTTCCTCTAAACAAAAAGTCATCAATAAAGTTCTCTCCGCAATGAAGAGAGGAAACGTGTCTGTATGCATTTCATATTGATTTGGCAGAACTTTTTTCATTAAATTGCTAAATGATATTTTTAGCCTGATACAAAGAAAAAACAAAAGCCTGTGAACCAGAATTTCTTAAATGGATTGGTCAGCAAAGACCAAATGAATACATATATTATACCTGTATTATGATACAATTAAATTACATTTAGTGGATGGTACAGATTCTGAAATTCACTCCAATTCTTTTCTTTTTCATCATTAATAATGACATCCGTAACCCTATTAAACCCATCCAAGGTTTAATTCCAGCCTGGAGGTTTTTTTTCCTGTTCACTTTTTGGTACTTATTTAAAATGCCCAGTACATTACAGATGAGCTGTAAAAATAAATGTCTGTTCATCAAAGCTTTATGCTTCACTATAAAGTAAATGGAATCTGCAGTTTAGTTCCAGTATTCTGCTAGTAGCCTCACTGAAGGAAAACTTGTGCAAAAGGATTGCTTAAGATTAATCCTTACAGATCTGCAGGGTTGGAATGACATACTCTACAGTCTTACTCCTTAAAATGAAATGTTCTTCCTTTGGCAAATTTAGGCCTGTGCTTTGTCATTTTTGGCCTACTGACATCTCACAGAATCACAGAATCACAGAATTTCTAGGTTGGAAGAGACCTCAAGATCATCGAGTCCAACCTCTGACCTAAAATCTGACATAACATTCCAGAATAAGGTCTGAATATACATAAATCTTGTCTGTATTTGTGTTCAGCTGCGAACAGCTAGTGCTCTCTAATTGACTTTCTCACTGTTTTTGGCATACTGTTCATTTTGTAGTCTGTAAGATGCTTAACATATTATGTTACTTTAAAAAGTCATTTTAGTGCCTGTAACTAACTATACATAGCTCAAATCGGTTTTCCTTTACCAGATGATTCCGTTTCTATTAATGATGTACGTACACTCACATACTGCATTCTAGTTTGTATAAACAGAACTGTCATTTACAGAATTTCTCAACACTTTCTCACAACCTTTGTTTCCTACTCAGTTTTCACCTTACGTCTTTTGTCTGGAGGACCTTGCAACATTTCATAAGGCAAATGTATACTTACTGGCATCCCTGAAAATTGTATGAATCTGTAGAATAGATTTTTATTTTTTTATGATGAAAAGGTATTTCATGCTTGTTAGAAATTAGGTATTATTTATTCCTTTGTAATGAGGCAATATATCCCTGATCTGATTTTTTTTTTTGGTCTTTCTGTCTTCATCCTCAGTCAACTTATGATAAAAGCAAAACACTCCTAGTATTTTTTAAAAAACATATGGTGAATGTGACTGTAGCATGTTTTAATTTAATACAAAAAAATCTCAAATATTTATATATGCTATTCCTTTTTGGCATTACCAAAATACGTTTAAACTTTAGCATGAGAATTGCCTTCTGTT
This sequence comes from Anas platyrhynchos, assembly GCF_047663525.1. Taxonomy (NCBI): domain Eukaryota; kingdom Metazoa; phylum Chordata; class Aves; order Anseriformes; family Anatidae; genus Anas; species Anas platyrhynchos. The sequence continues at coordinate 86,219,852 of NC_092588.1, read as the reverse complement.
GGAATTTCTGTGCTTCCAATAGTTCAGTGCTTTCTGTTTTCTTGGCTCATTCAGGCAATTCGTTTTTGTAAAATTCTGCATTCTTGAGAAAGTGTTACAACAGTTATGGGTAAAAACAGATAATGGGGTTTTGTTCATGTTCAAAAAAAAAAAAAAATGCACAGAAAACAGACATGGCAACAAAGCTGGTTGAAAGTGTATGCACAAAGGAATGTGCTCCGTATTTGAAATCAGACATAAGCTTGAACTGCGGTGCTCAGATCCACATTTGAATTTCACCAGAGTTCAAGGTTATACCAATATGGCTTATTACAGATACAAGGAATAAAGCCTAAGGCTGGCTCTACACTAGTACATTATCTTCTGTTTTTATCTTGCATTTTGCTTGGAGATGTCCCCTTGGTTGTTTAAGCATTCAAATTACTTGAACAACAACAAAAAGTTGATGTCTGCTACTACAGAGACTTCTTTTTCCTATTTCATTCAGGACTTCTCAAAGCCCACTGTTGATTTCCAGTGAATTAGTGGGCTTTCTCAAGCTTCATAAAGAAAATTTTAAGATGCTTTGTAAAGGCAGCTACTCACCAGATATGTAAGTCAACTTTCCATGCTGGAATTTTAAGGAGAAAAAAATATATGACATATAATTCAGTCTTGCTCACTCACTGCATATAGTGCCTAACACCAAAGACATTTAGCAGAGGAAGACAGTTTCAAGCTTTTCTCCTGAACCCACAGAACTGTCAAAACCAATCATGTACATAATAGGATTGTACTACACTATTTCAAGGCACTAATATTTTTTTTCTTGTAACCCAGCATTGATTTTTAAGACATATGCTATTATTTTTTTACTTAAAGCAGTGACAGTAACAGGCTAGCAACCAAAGCATCACTGGTTTAAGTACAGAAATAACTTGACCATGATTCACTAATGAGGTTGTACCAGTCTCTAATCCTGTTAGGTATTTACACTGCTTTCATTTCATTGTACTGCAATATTTTGTAGTACTTATGAAATAATCTTCACAATGTCCAGAAAGTCAGGAAATATTTACATTGCTAGATAGTGAAAAGGACCCAAGATACAAAATAAAAATAAAAATAAAAATAAGACTTCTAAAAGTCTTTCCAGCATAAAGAAACAGATGAATCTTTATTGTATTTTTTTCAAGGCATCTAATCTGGTGAGGGACCTAACTGTCCTTCAGATGACTGCCTCCCCTAAGGTCATGTCTCTAGTAGAACTGGGAAGAGAATATCAGATCCTGACTCAGAATTCAGTAATTTATTCAGTAAATCACCTTTACTAGGGTATTCAGTTTGTTTGTTTGTTTGTTTGTTTTTAATCTATTTTTTTCAAATGAATCAGTGCCATTTAGTGAAATTAGCCTTTTAATAAGTTTTTTTTTTTTTTTTTTTTATACATAATGTTTATGGCAAAGTAGTTTTGCAGTACATATCCACCAATGCTATGAGATGTTTACTTCTGTTAGGACATTTCCATGTCAAATGAAATTTACACAGAGATCTACTGTATTTTTGAAGGGCACTAGTCATGGGCATATATAGTAGAATCAATGTGTCTGTTATAAAAGTTAATGAAAGCCCCAAAGACTGCAAAGCTACATACTAGCTTGAAAATACATTCTGTAAGAACTTTCTTGTCAAGAAAAACTTTTGAGACAGAAGGAGCTGCAGTGGAGCTGCCTAATGAAAAATTGATGCTGGTTTAACACATAATGTTGTGGTAATCCACAGGTAAAGCCAGCCTCTTACTGTTGGACTTTGTGAATACACCTTTAACCCCTACATCTGATATCCACAATTAAACATTTTTAGGCCAGTGAAGAATTTGCCTGTGCTTGCATTACTTCTTAGCTAGTTCTTACATTCAGATTACAACACATAAAAATTAGTCTGACTAGGTCACGTTTATGGATAACCCAAAGCAACCTTTAAGTATTTGCTTAAAGTTATTAGACAAGATAATTATTCAGAAAACAGTCTCCAAACACGTGACTTGTGAATAGTTGCTGCTTGGTGTTTTAATTTTTATTTATTTATTTTTTGTAATAATTACACTCTGGTTTTACGCTTGTCACTAGCCATGTTTTTGGAATATTGGATAAAAGGTGTTTGAAATGTCTGCCCTATTAATTTTAAAAATTATGAACAGATAGGAAAAAGTAAGAACAGATTTCATTGTTCAAAAATACAGGCTATCAAAATATTCCACTAATATAAGCGTGGGAGGGGGTCTCAGAACGAGACAGAGGACAGCACAGCACTGCTAACGCTATGACACAGCAAGGGCACTGCAGTCCCTAAGCAGTTAATCAAACCAGTGAGATGATTACCTGGAGATTAGTAAAGGGAATGTAGAAGAAAATATGCCTTTTATTTATGACTAAAATGGTATTAGTCTACAGCAATGGTTGGCTTTCAGTAGATTTATTTGGTGGATAATAAAGACAAGGTCCTTGGAAAGATTCTGAAATGCTAATATTTGGAACCTTTTTTGTCTAGGACATCTACTTGCCGCACTACATAAATTATTCACTTCTTCTCACACTTTCTGTCTGTGATGTTTAAGCTTCACTGCGCAGCAAAACATTGTGAATTGAGAAAGCTTTGTATGATGTTGTGGGTGCAGTTGTTATGCTACCAATAAGCTGTGGCATGGTATTGAAGATTTGAGGCCATGTAAGTATCCATTTTCAAGAAAGTGATTCATCATACAACCATTTCAAGAAATAAGCCTCCAGTGTAGATCTTATTGATAAATGCTGATACAGTGCTTGCTCATATAGCTGTTCTTTTACTACTTCCCTCTGTCTATGTCTGTGTGGTATGTTTTTTCCTATGCATTTTCTTGTATTTACTGCCCAATTCAAAATATCAGTCATAATAATAAAGTGTCAACGTACACTGTTCATAGCTGTGTGAGCCACATATTCAAATGGTGTACACTGTTAAAGCTCCACTATCGCTGATAGCAATATGTAAGTTTAAACTATTTCAATGATTCACTGTATCAGTTAATATTTCATATTTCTCTTTCCATATAATGGCAGACTTTGTTTTGTATAGACATATGACATAAAAATCCATGAAGAGCAACAGGTAAGTGTGATGTGTGAGTGAAAAGTGGTGATATTGTACTGACATGTAGAATAGCTGTCAAATTTATATATACCTCATTGTGCATTAGTTGTTGTGCCAATCATCCTCAAACATAAACACAGGATCTAACTGCCTATAGCAAGAATACAAAGGATGCCTGTACAGCTATTTGTCTGTGTCAGGTCATTGGGAATCTATAATGTATTTTTAAATTTTTTAGAAAAATTTTGCAATATTGTGCATTCATGTTGCCAGCTTCTGTTGAGATATACTTGAGATATACTGTGTTGTCTCTGATAACCCATTGCCCATCATGCATGGTCCCTGTTTTGAAAGCCAGTGGCTATTTTGTTACTTCTGTCCCCATAGTTCAGCAAACCTATTAGGAGCTACTTTTCTGTCATATGGCAAATTCCCCAGGAAATGCTGCCTAACATTGCTTCAGGAGAAGTATTTATCAGTTCAAGTATTCTTTAAAAGAAGAAATCACATGGAAGTATTCCTATATGTCGAGTGAAAAACCTTCACTCTATTAAACATGCGTGCATGACTCCCATTTTTCCTAAGTAGAATGTAAGCATATACCTTGGATTAAGCAGCCTTTTTAAATGCAAGTATCTTTCTAAATCAGATTTCAAGCATTCAGTCACAATAGAATGAATTTCAGATATTAAGCAGTCAAAACAAACTGCTCATAACCTGTCAAATAATTATACAAAATATTTGGTGTTTTTGAAAAACAAATTCAAGAAAATCAGAATACATTGGCAGCCATATTCCAAGAAGACAGAGATGACGCTCAGTGACTAAACTGTATTCTGAATTACTTGATTCAATCTTTTAGTTATTCTTTATTGATATGCTGTACTATTCCAAATGAGGTATTAGTGCTGTTCTTAGAAGCATGAGTTGTTTATCTAATAAAATAAATAAGATAAGGAGGAAAAGGCATAAGAGATTGGGAGATGTGTGTGTTTGGAATGTTTGAGAGCCTTTCATTTTTATAAATTAAAAAACTTCTCATTCAGGAGAAAAACATTTGTTACAATACCAGTGAATATTACAATATTATAAATAAGGTTGGTTTGAATAGTCTTTGGGGGTGATTTATGGAACATACTATTGTATGGTACTTCTCTAATTCCATGGCCTCGGTTGCGAGTTCCAACCCTCACACATAATACTGTAATTCTGTTAAAATTCCATTCTTTGGAATTATAGGTGATGAGGAGGCTAGGGCAGGACAATGAAGGGCAGGGCAGGACAACGAAGGGCAGGACAGGGCAGGGCAGGGCAAAATACTTCAGATGCCAACTTAAATTGAACTTGGCTGTAAGTAAATAACAAATCTGATGTAACATTTGTTGGCAGACTGTTGAAGAAATCATGATGAAGCCAAAGAATTATTCTCTTGGAAACCCTTCTTTAACTTTCAACTGTCTGCATTCAGACACAGACTTGTCTAACACTGAACACAAAGAAATGCTGATTGCAACTTTGATAGAGTTAAATAGGAATTTATTGTACAGTGAATAACTGAGATGATGATGATACTTAGTGGATGGTGGCTTCACATTCTATGCCTGCCATTTACACCAAATTGTTATTAAGCAGATGGAAACTTTACACTTAGGATCTCATAAAAGTACATATCAGAGCTTTTGATCAAAGCTAATTGAAACTGTACCTATTTGTTGCACATGTGCAGCAGCTTTCTCCCTTTCTCGCTGCTGACATGAAAGATGATTATTTGAAAGAACTTGCTCCTCCCTGGATTATAAGCAGAAAAGAGATATATAGCCAGGGGAGAAAATCTGTTGACAAAAACAGTTAAAATTGCTGTAGATGCATTCTTTCTCTGTGCCTAGGCAAAATCAAAAAAATGCAGATTAATAATAGGTGCCACTTGCTGTGAAAAGTCAATGATTGTGGGCAAATTACAGAGAGGCCCCGTGACATATTTGTACTGCCTGTAGGCTTTATGTTGGAGGGAGCGATGCTGGTCAGGGTTGTTCATAGCTCTCTAACAAATAAGACGGGGCATACTGGTCACAGAAACTACATGATACATGGTTACATACAGTGATACTGCTTAACGCATTACTAATTCGACTCATACATCATGAAGACAGTTTCCTGGTCTTTGCAGGCAGAGAGTGTTTTCAGCAGGCCAGGAAAAATGATCTCATTTTGGCACTGGGCTATCAAACGATAGTGGTGCTCACAGCCTGTATCATAGAGGGCAGATCTGGTACACCTACAATCTTCTGAGCAAAGCATGGAGAAAACCCATTTACCAGGTCTTTGTTCTTTAGGGAAATATGTTCCAAATGCTTCTGTACTGCTCCAGGGGATGCTGCCATTTTAGGAATCTGAGGCATTACACATTCAGCTATGCAATATCTTCAAAAAATAATCCTCACAAATTGGCTACGTGAAAAATATACAAGTTTGTGAACCTTTTTTTTCAAGGCTAACTTGGCAGCAGCAGTTGCCATCTTCATTTTTTACTGGTCAGTAATAAATACTGGCTAAGCCTCTCATTCACAAATCTGCAAATTGTAACTAGGTACTGTACTCCTATCTCACACATACTGAATCAAACAGCTCAACAAAACAACTTTAGTGAAAGTATTAAAGAAAAAAATAACAAGGGAGGTGAACAGACCAATATACAGGTAGTCATTCTCCAACATACAACAGCAAAAAGTATTTAAATCTCATTAAAAACTATTTCGGTACTCACTTGGTGTTCTCAATGTGGCACCTGCTATGGCAGCTTGCACCATCCAACTCCTGTGGTTGAATCTCACTGTTTGCGATAGCTCCCCTGCTCTGCCCTGGATCCCACCCAGACGCAAAACCTTGCCGTGCTGCCACAAGAGCTGCCCTTCCTCTTCCACTAGCTGCTGTGCCTGGTCTCCCCCAGTCACCAGGTGCTCTTGTGAGGGAGTTTTGCTTCTTAGCAACACTGAGGACAGAAAACACAGTCCCCTGCCATTTTATTTTATTTTTTTTGAATGACTATTCTTTTTTGAAGGTATACCTTTACTTCATGCCTGACAGGAATCACCTTCAGAGGGTGAGGGCTTGTGCTTTGTGTAGGGGTGACTGATACTGGCACAAGTGGGTTCCATGGCTCAGTCGCAGGGCCTGTCACAGGTGTTGGAATAACTGCAGTGCCTGTCATCAGATCCAGAGACCTTCTCTTCCCCTTGAGGGTACTGAATAGCATTGAACAGGGCTCAGCAGTTATGGGCCAGGCCCCAGCACATTGCAGTGATTCCTGTCTCTCTGGATTTGTCAGGGTGACAGCATACTTTTTCCAAGTATTTCACTAGTTTTTCAGGATTCTGCACTTGTTCAGGGGTGAAGTTCCAACACATGGGAGGTGTCCACTGTCCTAGGTGCCCGCCCATATCCTCCCAAACACCCTGCCACTCATAGCTATCCTGCCGTGGTGCAGGCCTCTGGGTGGTATTCTTGAATAGTTGTTTAGCCTTAAACAAAACCTGAAACACATTTAGGAGACATAGCAATAGGAACATGCTGGTTTGAGAACACCAAGAATATTCAAAGTTCTCACAAGCTATTGTAACTTGCCTGGAGGAGAAGGGGGGGGGGGGTAAAGGAGAAAGAGAAGGTGAAGAAGCAGTGTCCCTCCTTTGTATCCCTCATAGATTGGCTCTCTGAGGAGAAAAGGTAAAGAGTGTAATTATTAATAGTTTCTGAGAGATGGTTCCCGACATATGGAGATGGCGACAATGCTGAGTACAAATATCAGATTAGTCTTATGACTAGTAATATCATATATTACTTACATCATAAGCCAGTGTTACACAGTACAGAAAAACTATAATTATAATCCAGACCCCAGAGGTGACAAACAGCACAACAGAGAGCACAGATAGTGAGTAAGGTGATACACAACACAACACTGAGAACAAGCACAACTCCAAGAGCAAAAAGGTCAACACTGTGACCAACAATTATTAAATTAATATAACGATTATAGCAAATTTGGTTTAACATGTTCTGGTCAGATCTATTGCTATCTCAACCCTTCACATCCCATGTTGGGTGCCAAAAGGACTGTTCTGTTTTAACCCAGCCAGCAGCTCAGCACCACACAGCTGTTTGCTCACTCCCTCTCCAGCAACAGTGTCATGGGGGAGAGAATTGGGAAAAAAAAGTAAAACACCCAGGTTGAAATAAAGACAGTTTAATAGGACAGAAAGGGAAGGATAATAATAATAATAATAATAATAATAATAATAATAATAATAATAATATACACAAAACAAATTATGTACAATGCAGTTGCTCACCACCTATCAACTGTTGCTCAGCCAGTCATGGTAGCCCCCCAACCAACTCCCCCAGCTGTTATTGTTCAGCACGATGCCACACAGTGTGAGGTATCTGTTGGCCATTCTGGGCCAGCTGTCCTGGCTGTGTCCCCTCCCAGCTCCTCCAGCCTCCTCCTGGCAGGGCAGCACGAGGAGCTGAAAAGGCCTCGGCTCTGTGTGAGCTGTGCTTTGCAACAACTAAAACATCGGTGTGTTATCAGCCTTATTCTCAGCCTAAACCCAAAAGACATCACCATCCCAGCTGCTAGGAAGAAAATTACTTCCATCCAAGCCAAAAAGCAGGACAAGGACTTGCCTGTTCTCTTTCAGTCTATGATTTTAGCTTTCTTTTCATACTGAGGCATCAAATTTGAGTGCTTTTCACCTCAGGTTTGCTTAGATATAGTTATTTTCTCAGACTTTTACATGTTGTCTGAACTAGATATCTTCCTGTACTTTGTGGCAGACCTACATATTAAACATGAGTTTGTAATAAATAAATAGGGATGTTCAGTGCATAATGAACATGTTTAAGACCTGCCCACTTCTCCCTTTCACATATTCCCCTGTTTTTTCAGCCAGGTAAGAAGAAAGCACTTCTCTCCTTAGCAGCCATCACTCTGAAGCTCTTAGGTAGGGCTTGCTTTTTGTTTTTCAAGACTCCACCACCAAGTTAATAAATAAAAACAAATATGCACCATGAGATTGCAGTGAGCATTCAATTCAGTGATGCATTTTTAGCTGGGTTGTGGTCCTGAAAGAGATTAAAGTGCTAATCAGAGCTTTATGACTTTTTCTTTCTTATTTCTAAGTCTCAGGATCAGCTTGCAGAGCAGAGCTGGTGGACAGCACATTTCACATGAGTTGTTACCTGCTTATAAAGCAGTTCTAATCCAGTATCCTACAAATTTGAAATAGAGAGCACTTTTTTTTTTTTTTTTTTTTTTTTTTTTGGTAGAAAAATACTTTGGAGTTATAAGTCACTAGGGAGGCAAAAAGAAATAGAAAAACATATTCTGTGACCAACGTGTACAAAATAATGAATGAAAAAAAGTTGAAAAATAATCTCTTTACAGGCTGTTTGGTATGAAGGTGAGGATTCACCTATGGCTAAAACTACTGTTTTACAACTATGAACAACACTCATTCCGCTCAAGTCAGCAGGATGTCATCAAGCTTATTCTTGCAACAGAACTTATAAAAGCTGGAATAATGTTGAAAATTATGAAAAACAACTTGGGGAATTATTTAACTATTTCACAACTTTACTCTTCAAATTATGTCCAGGCTATGATTATGTAAGAAAATCTGTCTGTTTGTGATCTTGAACCTAGAAACCAATTCTAACATTTGCTGATTGTTCACTGGTCTCTGATAATGCAGTATTTGTACAGATGTGATGGTACTTGTGGTTTTCTGCACAAGCACATCAGGAAGCATGTCCTCTGTAAAATATTCTTTCTTCTTCTTCTTCCTCTTTAAAGATAAGAAAATTTGTATTGCCAACCTCACTGCCATAAATATCAGACTAACAGAAAGACTTTTTGCTTTTATTTCCATCCTGCAATGTGTGGAATTGCTTCTTGTGGTTTCCTGAGACATGACATATCACTTCAACAATTGCAGGAAAATCTTCCGTCTCACACCATTCTGACACCATTGACGTGAATTTAGAGAAGAGGGAGAAGAGTAGGTTTTCAGACTTTAAAAGGCATGCAGACAATGATGGTGTACTTTCAAAGAAAAAAAATTCTGATTTTGACTAAATATAAACTTCTCTGGCTACACAGCTTTTGAAGTGCTTAAGCCAAATACCAGTAATATTCAAAGTATTATTTTCAAATAAGTTCTTCAGTATGTTGTTCAGCTCCATTGAGCTGTTGGGCTGAAAGAATCCAAAATATCTAAAAAATAAACTGTAGAGAGATTCTGCCCAAACAGTGTATAAAAGCCTATTTTTAGATATCATAAGAGTTAGATGAAGCCTCTGAAAGGGAGAGTATGTAGGTCAAACTCTCTGGACTGTGCACAGCATGTGTACACAGTAGTTTTCAGATGGATGAGCTCATCAGAACGCTGTGGACATTAGCACCACCTGATATGGAGTGCAGCAGCTTGAGGTAGCGAAGCTGGCAGCAAAAACAGGTAGCAAAACTGCCACCCTAGCTGTAAGCACATCCTCAGTGTGACACAGAGAGGGACAAATGGCAGCCTTAAGGATTAGTCTGATGTCTGCACTATTATATACTTCAAATTTAAACTTCAAAGTATGCATTTGGATGAATGTGGAAGGAAAAGATTAGTGATATTTCCAGTTCTGTTTTGTTGATAATCTGACTGTCCTAAATTTCTTATCTGGAGATGCAGAAGCAGTCTTGGAGAGGAGATTTTAGCAGGGATCCTAGTCAGTGAATCAAAGTTCAGGGGCCACAAGACACTAGTAGTATTCAGGGCTTCACTGAATAATTTACACTCTTACCTCTGTCAGCCCCTTTAAGGTATGCTCAAGATGGTTAAAGCCAGCTTGCTATATTAGATTTTTCCTTGTTATTAAGCAAATACTGAAATCAGTGAACATTTTGAACAAATGTTTCCTGATAACTAAATCAATTTTTTCCTCTAAGGCTTTCTTTCTAAATAACATCTTTGAGTCATCTGTATCTCACACTGTCACAAGCCAAACCTACATTTTGGGTATCAATGTTTTATTCCTGTCTTTCCTGCTAAGAGCAGGGTTTTTTTGTTTTTCTTTTTCTTTAAGAGGATGTTATGTTAAAATGATATATACAGTAATAATGTCATAGCCAGCTTAGAAGTGAAAACATTCAAGTTAAATGCAAAGCTGTCTGTATATTCAAAACATTGCCAATATTAGCATATTTTTATAAGAATGCCAGTATTCTAATGTAACAAAACTAGAAAGTTTGACCTTGTATCTTCTTGTTTTATCATCAAGCCTATGAAAATTCATTAAAAAGCAATATGTACTTTTTCTCAGTGTGCTATTTTTGCTAAGTTAAAAATATATCAATACTGGAAATACTAGTGTACATACATACTGTACATGTATTGTAGCCACATCTTTCTATTTCTCAGGGCTGTAGACAGAGGTGGCATCTTGTTCTAGAAAGATTAATGCACTTGAAATTAATCTAAGTAAATACCTGTAGGCATTTTATACTGCAAACATGATTGAACAAATACTTTTTTAATGACCTTGATACTGCAAAGTTCCTGGGGTTGCAGAGTCATTGTAATCTCAGTGAAAAAGTATTACTCTACTTAAATGTGTGAGGAGTGTTTTGCAGGCTAAAAGTAGAGCAGCACCTTATGAACGTTATCCTGTAATTGTTAATATAGAGAAGAAAACTGTCAAGAAAGACTGATAGAAGTAGTAGTTTAACATGGTAGCACAAAAAAATGGAACTGAACCATTCATTTTCCTTGGCACAAAGACTCAAGGCTTCCCTTGCATTATCCTCAGAATAGTCTTCGAAAAATTCTTTCCTGAGAAAGAACATATCTTATCCTAACATATTCTATAACATATCTTCATCCTTGTGAATGGTCCAGATCTCTTACATGAATAGTAAAACACTTCCTCCCTCTGCCAGTCCAGTTTCTGTTACAGCACAGGCTCTCATTTTAGTAACAAGTTTCATTTTAGTAACTAGTTTCAAGGTAAGAGAGAGAAAAAATAATAATAATAATAATAATTGATATATTATGCTGGTACCTAGGTAGCCCTTAGGATAAATACCTGATTGCTTATGTTATAATCAACTGGTAACATTGTCAGATTTTTCCAAATATGAAATTCCAATGTGGGTTCTTCTTTACTTATTTACTTTTTTTCTCCACCTTGATGTATTTCCATTTTGAGACTATAGTCACTAAAAATAAAAACTGCTTCCACTTAAAACTACCTCTTAAAACAAAACTAGAAGAAGCGTTAGTGAAGAAATAAGCTGAGCACACAAGAAAACCATGTTTGCCATGTGATCTATTTCAAAGATCTGTAGATTTGTAGATAAATCATCAGACTATGCTTTAGAAAACTAAGATTCAATTTTCACATCTTCTTTTTGTGTCTTTAAGGTATGGGGTATTTTGCAGCCCTGAGCTTTTTAATCTCTTCCTGTTGCATTTTCCCATATGCTGCTGCAGGCATAGTAATACAGGTTTTCTGCCACCCATTGCCATATGTATTTCTGTAGTTAATCATTTAGCCTAACCATTTAGCAATTGATTAATACCCTCATGCAATGCAATAAGCATTTGATATAGATTTTTCTTGTATTTGCCTATTCATGTCACGATCATTGATATAAATTTTAAACATGTAAGCTGCCTCCTAAAACTTCTGGTTGAGATAACTGAAGTACTGATGAGATTTCAATTTTAATTATTTGTTATTTAATATAAATACTTTGTTTTGTTAGTTTTAATTGAGTTAAGTGTCAGATGTCATTCTGTCTACTACTCACTATTTTATCTGTCTCAGTCTTGCTTCTTGTTGCTTCTGCAATTTATTTAGCCACACATTCTAAATGTTTTCCTAATGCCTATCATGTTAATGCTCCCCTGACTTCCAATGGACTGTTTTGTTCTTTATTTTTCTGTTCTTAAAAACTTTAGAGGTACAGTGTTTGTGTCAGGACATAAGATGGACCTGCATAACATTCAATTTTCTTTTCAACTATCTTTATAACTTTTGTTGTTATGAAAGTCTCCTTTGAGCAAGTTCATGTTTAACTGGGTATTTTTGTGCTATACACACTGATTCCCTGTCATTTTTTTCCTATTGCATTATTAAAAACACCAACTGACAAATGCACAGGCCTCTCTGATGTATGAGTAGTTGACACTATTTATTCTATTGCACTTTCCAGTTCAGTGTTACAAAATAAGAATTAGATGTCTGTATTGATCCACTGCTAGGATTCAGAAATCAGATTTCATGTTGTTCATGAAACCAGGTTTCATATTGTTCTTAATCTTGACTAACGTAATTATTTTTTTATAATTTTCATATTTTGCCAGTGTTTCCTTTATTCCGTTTCTTAACTGTACATTATATCAAACTCCCTTAGCATTTTCTTTTAGTATCATCTTGAAGCGTATTTGAACATGATATAAATGAGCCCCTGATCCATTGTTTTGATCCAGTTCTGTTAACCGTGTTTTTATATGACCACCCCAGTACATGTATGATGATGGACATCTTTCTTGATTGTTTTGCTGTTTGTTTTTTTTTTTTTTTCTCATTCTTCCAGGCTTCTCTCCTGCTTTTTTTTTTTTTTGTTTTTTCTTCATCCTTCATCCTTATCTTCCATATTTCATTATTTGTACTGTTTTCCTATACTCTGTCTAGGCAACTGTGCCTTGTGCCTTAAGTCCCAGTTCGTTTCTTCATGGTTAGCTATTATTCTCCTTAGCAGTGTTAGAAAGTGCTTCTTGCTGGTTATGCTATTAGCAGTTTTACAGCAGTAAAGATTTTTCCAATGATTCTAGACTGAAAAAGCATGATTTTCCTCTGCATAATCCAGCTTTTTTTCCTGTGATGAATAATTTTACACTGTAATTTCAGTTACTTTTAAAAGTATCAGCGGGACTTCAATACTTAGTATTTCTCTGAACTGCTTCAAGCCGTGAGCTAGATTTGATTTGTGAAGGTTAATTACAAATTACTGAAATATATTAAACAATTAAGAGGTAATCTTTGAAATTATTCCAGTATATGAACATCAACTGGCAGCTAATTGAAGTATTGTGAGCTTATCTGTGATAAACCTGGCAGTCAGTTCCCAGAACCCAAAGCATTACAGCAGCCCCCAGCTGACTTGCAGTAAATTGGACCACGGTTGTTGTCACAGAACTTGATTTCCAAGGTAACCAGACCTGACAGACTCTCAGACCTGGAACTCATGGTGCTGCAGGTCCCTGGTGCTGTTCTGTAACTTGTTCCCAAACCTCTTTGTTAGTATATACCTTTTAAACAGGTGATGGATTAGGTTTTGAGGCCACATTCATTAAATGGCTGCTAAGTGCTAATTAAAGTCTAAGTAAGTAAGTTTCTTTTCCACAGTGCTGGAGATTAGTTTATGTTCTTTCCACCTTTCTCTCTTGTATATGAATAATTTCTAGAGCAAATATGCTTGTACTACTGGTGTTTGAAGAGCAGCTTACTGAATACTAATTGCTAATTCTGGTACATAACTAAAATATCCCTGAAAAGCTTCAACAGCAAAGAAGCTTTCTGAACATCTGGCTTCCTCTCAACTGGCAAATAATTTACTATACCACTAAGACCTCGCGCTTCCCTTGGTGGAAGAAGCTGTACTAGAAATCAAATAGCTTTTAAAATGCTGGGTATTTCAAAGACATTTGTAGCAAATTGCTTCCAGAAAGAATATTTATTTTAACTAACAACTGAAAATTAGAAATGTTCAATTCTGCCTTTTCTGCATGTATATAAATAAATTTCTGTGTGCTCTATATTTCCCATGAGGCAAAAACATGTAAGATATATATATGAGTCACATTAAGCATAGTTCAAATTCAATGAAAGCAAATGCAGAGAGTTACCTGGTCCACTTAATTCAGTATGCAGAATGACAAGAAAAATAGAACAGCAAGCTTGAAGAGTAATTGCAGAGCAGAGAAGCTTTAAACAACATAGTAGTAGCTGCAGCCCATGATTTAGTCTTTTAATGAACAGCCTACAACTTTGCACCTGAGTAACAGTGGTTCATATGCATTATCTTTTCTTAAAACCAGACTGCAAAAAAAGCACAGATTGTGCTTTTCCTAGCAGCAGATCTAGGTTTTCTAATTTGGAGGCCTGGAGGCATCTGTCACCTTTGGGAGCTCCATAAAAGATTAAAAGCAACATCACCACAGGGCTGTTTCCTCTTGAGTAATTTACCTGAATTGGAACTACTTGGCTGTTCTTCCTGGCACCAACCACACCTTTCACATTTTCATTTAAATTGTATAATATCTAACATAGAAGCTGAAAACCTGTGTGTGCTTCCACGTGAAATACAAATCAGGTGGGAAACCCTGCAAAGCAGTTAGCCCTACAAAACCTGTAAACCAATTAATACTACTGAAAACTATATTAATGTATACAATCAGTGCAAGGAGGCTTATCATTTTTACTATAGTTAGTAGAATTTTCAAATTGTAAGAGCAAATTCCCCAGGTAGAGGAAGGCATTGAAAATACTGCAAATGAATGGAGTGCATGTATTATGAGTAAAACAGTTGATAAAATACTTTTCTAATTTCTAATAGGCTTTAAAGGACGGTACATTTTTTTTTCTGGCTTTCAGTTAGGGATTCAGAATCATAATGTAATCCTAGGTCGCCTGAGCTGCCCTCCAGCCATCACATCTATGGGCTAAGCATTTCCTAGAGTTACAGTTCAGCCCTGTGAAATAAACTCATGTGAAATATTGGAATTCTTTCTGATTTACTGGAATTAAAAATCTAATTTTAAGAAATGTTTGGACTGTGCATTTAGTCACATGGTCTAAAATTTTGTGTAGACCTATGTGGTGCCAGGTGTTGGACTCAACGATCCTTATGGGTCTCTTCTGACTCAGAATATTCTATGATTCTATACATATTTGCCTAAATGTTATCTGTAAAAAATAACCTAATCTCATTCTTATTAAGGAATTTTTTATTTTTTTAAGCTTTTTTTTTTTTTTTTTTTTTTTTTTAAATTGTTACTCACTATTCATAGTTTAAGCAAGCTTTGGCTATCCCTACATATTCCCAAATGAGGGTTTCTGTTGTTGCTCTTGAATTGGTGCCTGAGTTCTTAGAGGACTGCTGACTTGAGACCCTAAGATTTACACAGAATAAACAATGCACTTCATCTTGAAAAGTGTAGTCATTGCTAAAATGATAAAGCAGAATAAATGGTATTACAAACATTTCAAAGTAATTTCGTTCTTGGACCATATTTATGGCATCAAAATAAAAAACACACGTCGCAGTTTTTAATAACTGACAATGAGTAACTGCATTCTTTTGAAGATTTTGTTTCAAAATAAATACGCTACTTCTATGTAGTAAGATTTTTTTTTTTATTTTTTTTTTTTCTATTCTGAAGGGATGCAACAATATTCTGAAAACATCCCCAGATATGTAATAGTGCATTTTGTTATATATGTTCATCTGATTTGTGTCAGTATGGAACAGTGCTAGGGCGGCATGGTATGATGAATGTGACCTTCTGTCTTACATACCCTTGTATAACCACAAGTCTAAGAAAAACAGAATAGTTAATGTATATAGTTCTTGTACCTTGACTTTCGTTTCTTCCCTTTCCTCCCAGTGTCCCAGTCTCCCCCTCATTATAGTCAAATTATCAAATCTTCAGAAATATTCCTCAAATCCATGAGACTATTTGCTTTTGTTATTCCGAACTCTTATTCCTAACAGTTACAGCCTTTTTGCCTTTGTGGTTGATTTAGCACTGCTATAGATGTGACTGGAGTGTCCCTGTGAATGGCCTGTGAGGAATGTTTTAACTATTCGTGAAGTGTCAATAAGAGAGCTATTTGTGTTTGTATGTTTTTTTCTTTGAAGTCTTTGATGTCTGGGGGTTTCAGAACAACTGCTAACAACTAGTGACTGTTATGGCTTCTGAATGGGACACTATGCAAGCCCCTGATATCTGGCCAGGTGGCCAGGAGATTAAGGAGAAAAAAAAAAGAAGCTGAAGGACGGCTGGGAGACAAAACTTGCAGGGGGCACTGTGTAAGCTTGACATGCTGCCAAGGAGTACAAAGGGAAAGGACAAGAAAAAAACTTGGAGAGGAAGACTACGAGCCTTCAGCATGAAAGACCCCTAGAGACCCACAGAGGGACCACCGGAGACTGATGCGCATGCTCCAGTAGGAGGGACTGGATCCCGGAAGCTAATTATAATAACCCATTTTTTTTTAAGAGGTAGTAATGAATATGTATTAGTCTAGGAGCATAAAAATCAGCTAGTTGATGTAACTGGTGTGCGTCCTGGTGGAACGGAGACTCCCAGTGCACCCAGCGCTGTTTGCTTACCTCTATTCATTTAATAAATCCTATTTTTTCATTTAATCCTATTTTGAAGAATGAGCCATTTATAACAATTTGAACCTGGGAAATTATATCAGCTACTAGTCAATGAATTCATTGACATCAGTGTATTCATTGCTATGTATGAATTAATTATATTAAGCTATCAGTGAATGAATTATAATAGTTATATACAGAACCATAGATTTATATATATGTTTCGAGTAAATGCAAACAAATGCACCAACCTTATGGAGTATTGGGAATTAAAAATAACTCACATAAACATACATAGGCAAATTGCCATTTAATTGTCTAAATTCTTGAAGTGAAATGTGACACCTCTGCTTCTTTACCCAGAACCTAATTCAGAACATCACTTGTATTTCAGCTATGATTGTATTGTTAAAGACTTTTATCTAAGGACAGTTTGTATCTCTTGATGTTCAGAGTGATTTAAACAGTGACTAGAAGATAAATAACAAGTACGTGTTTGTATGAAATCACGAATTAGTGTCAAGATATGTAATAAAAGTTTACACTTACCCTGTTAGAAGACAGAAAAAAAATTGTTACCCATCCAAATTATTGTGCAAGAACTAAAGGACTCTAAAAAGCTTAAAATTTACAGCATGCTGAGGAACCCTTCAATGCTGGAGGGGTGGAAGGGCATACTCCTGAAACAGCACTGGAAAGTCTACTTTTTTTCTGATTATGTGGTGATATCTACCTCAAACAACTTTGTTGCATTGCTTCCATCAGTTTGTATTTATAGTATAGGAAGGCTGAAATTCAAAAATACAATGTATCTTTTTATGGGCTAATTATGGTACCAAAAATGTTTAAGTGCATTCAACTTTTTTATTTTTATTTTTTTAATCACACACAGTGCTTTATTATATCGTGCTAATATTGTTGTTCTTTTGTAGAAGCTATTGTGTTGTTGCATAACATTAAATTGCTTATGCTTAATGTAGATTTACCCGTCTACATCCTCACTTGGGAATTATTACCAGAAAACTGCTAGTTCCGTCAGAAGATAAGCATGACAATAAAGAATTGTTGAACTGCAAATGAGTACAGTAATTTCCCATTTTTTACTTTCTTAAATACAAATATCAAACATATTTTCAACTTTCTGTGAATAGTGGGTTTTGTTGTTGTTGTTTTTTGTTTGTTTGTTTGCTTGTTTTAAACAGGTTGCTGCTCTTTGCTAATGGTACTTATTGTTCTTAATGATGGTCCCATGCTTAAACAGCAGATGTTTGCCGTAGTAAATGTTTTATGTTGAAAAAAGACCTCTATATGAAATTATTTTGGATTGTGGACACAGTACAACTCTACAGAACTTGCCAGTACAGCAGAACTTATTGCAAGACATTTTGCAAATTTAATCATTTGGATTTTCTGCGAAATCAATGAAGAAAGGTTTCTGTCCCTGGAAAACCATTCCCTTTGATATATGTCAATTAATAGTAAGTGAACTAATTGAGTTTTTGGACATTCTATGCTTGTTACAAATCTGAACTGATTTAGTAACACTGACATAAAAGTTAATTTTCAAATTCATAACACAGAGGAAGGATAATGTTTGCAGCATATTCAATGGGGAAACATTGGCCATATACTTTACTACAGCAGTATTATAGATTTTGTTTCCCTTTGGGTCTCACAGAATATTGTTCTTAAACATGGCCTTATCAAAGTCAATACAGAAGAATTTCTCATGAATTTCAACAAAATTGTATTAGTTTCTTTTTCTGTCCTTCCTGTGCTACAATAGTAGAGATTTTCTCTAGTTTTATTGATAGGAAGAATTTTGTAGTTGTTGTGAAGGATTGAAAGGATTAAATTTGCAGTCACTACAGTTTACAATCTGACATTTTGACACCATTGTAGAGTCATTTTCCAGTAATTTGATTTAATTCAAGGCAATACATTTTAACTATTTGTGGTTATTTTATTATTATTTTTTAATTTCCCTTTACCAGTCGTTGATGTGACATACTAAACATTCTGAACTTGTCAATACATTAAACATAAACTTTGAATTTTATTCTTCACTGTTGTTTGATTATGTAATTGTAAGATGTACTGAAAAAATACTCCTGTACTTCCTGTATTGTATGTACAAATTATAATTGTTTTCATGGTCTTCCAGTGAGGAAAATTCCTTCATTTCATTCAACTAATGAGTATTTTCATGTGCAGTATGGATACTTTCTTTATTTACTTGACTAAAATATGTTACTATATGCTTTTTAAGTTCATGTCTGATAATTTGCTGAATGAAATCAGTCTCCTGGCATGGCTTTTCTGTGTTATCAGTGAGTCATGGATATAGATACATGGATGTCTTCTGCCTCTCCGGTTTCCTGTATACAGATGTGTGACCCATTCTGAGTTTGGAAACACAACAGAGACTTTTAAATACTATACAGCAGTGAAAAATAGTGAAATAATACTGTACTTACTATCATCCAGAACCACAGCTGGAGTAAATTTGGATAGCACCATTCATGTAGGTATATAGCAGTTGAGTATTTGATCTTTTAAAAGCTGTATTGGTGCTTGATAGAGTTTACACACAAAACTGCACATCAGTATGTCAGCAGAACTAGGGACAAAACTGCAGCAAGTGGGTTGAAAGGAAAAATATGTTACCAGGTCTTTGTTTTCTGCTGTAGCATGTACAAAGCAATCACATCTTTCAAAGTGCCTGTTAGCTAAATTGTCCACAAATGCATCTCCCCTCCCCCCCCCCCCCAAAAAAAAAAAAGTTTTCCTTTTCCATTTACTTAAGATGAAGATGGATCTAACCTACAGTATCTATGGCATAAAGAATTATATTTCATGCAGAATAATGTCAAAGATGGCTTCTTTGTAGAAGGGATTCTATCTAATTTCTGCACACCATGGCTACAGTTTCTGCAGTTCTGCTGTTGCCCCTCACCAGTAGATGCTTAACTAAATCTCTTGAGGTTCTGCTGTAATCCCTGTGGGCTGCAGTCATTGCAACACCTGAATTTGCTTTCAGTCCCTGTTTGATATTGGATTACTTCTCCATTCTACTGCTCTCAGTTTTAAAAATCTGGTAGCATCAAATAAAGTTGTATTTGTATACAAGCTTATGAACATTTTTATACTTCCTATTTCAAAGTTTTTTTTTTCTTAAGTTATTTGATCTTTTTCCAGGTTATGCAAACAGGATACATGTCTATATTGAAAGCAAGTTTGGAATGTGTAGAAATATTTTATTACTATCATTTATCTCTCAATACATGCTGCATTTTTAATCATTGCATGTCTTCTATTTACATTCACTACTGTGTGCTGAAGCTTTATTCAATATAACAGAGAATATTTGTATTCCTAATACATTTCAGGCTTACAAATTTATGCCATGGAATGGAAGAATGGAAATGAAGAATGGAAATTGGGATTTTTTCACTGAATGACTGAAGTGCTGTTTGAGTTTTCAGAGATGGGGTTAAGGATATGTCATCTTAAGGATACAGTCAATGAGTGATGAGAAATAGTTTTCCTTTTCTTCTGCAGTGCCTATTCTCTGACTATATATATATATATATATATAAACGCTGCTGAAAAACACAATAACTCTTTCTTCCTGAAGAATTAGAGCATTAAGTCTGAAGAGTTTTGTAACATTATCACCACTCCAATAATGCTTTGCATTTTCTTTGAAGGTCTAGCTTTTGGACTCTTTTAAGGACTTATGAATATTATCCTTCGTTGAAGAAAAATGCAATTGTTATTTATTTATTTGTTTGTTTGTTTGTTTGTTTATTTTATTATTATTGGCTAGCAGACAAAAGCCTCCCAAATATGACTCAAAGGCAACCTTATGTTCCAAAATTCTCCAAGAGAGAAAGCTTCTACTAAAAGAACAAATGATTAGACAGGAAACCTTCATGATACTAAGCCAGGTAAATTTGAATTAATGGATATTTAAAAGGCTATGGATCATCTTTTGGTCCAGAGGTGAAATGTAGTGCCTCATAATGAAAAGCAATGAGCAGGATTAAAGCTTTGATTTCTCAAGGTATTTCTGACAGCCATCAGGAACCATTTGTTCTAACAACCCTATTTTTGTGGTATTCAGGCACTGAATGAAAATCTCATATTCTTTCCCAAGGATACTCACAATGTTAGTATAGAGCAAGGATAATTAACTCGGTTTGTTGGCTGCACTTTCATTAGTCAGAGAGAAGATAAATGGAACTGAAGAGTGAAGTCTGAAGAATGTTATATTTATTCAGGTAACAAATACATCCAAGTAATGAGTGCACTACACAGAGTCTTCTGAAACATACTTTAGTTCATCTCTGCTCATCTGTAGAGACTTATTTAATTAGCTTATGGATTTAGCTTCCTTTTGATGTGTTTCTTGACAGTCTGTGAATTCTTTCCTTCTTTTGAGATCAATAGGTTATTGCTTCTCAGTTTAGCAATCAACCTTTTGTGACTCCTGAGAAAAATTGGAACGGTCATTCCACAGTACGAATACATAAAAAACTAAAAAGATCTGCATTATATGTGTTATTTATTAAGAAAACTATGCTACTTCCCAGTACAAAAACTCAGAACTAAAGTAATCAGGCACAAAAGCCAGCAGTTCTTTAATGACTTCTCTCCAGCTTTTTAGTATGCTCTTGTATATGCAGCCTAAAGGCTTTTTCCTAGAGTAACCTGTGAAGGCATCATGTGTTCTAATGTGGTCCCCCTTTCACTGCATATTGATAGTTCCTGTAGAACAAACAGACACCTTTAGATTTGGCCAGACACTCTCCCTTCCTTTATTTCCCTCAATCATAAAGTACTTTTCTGAACAGTGAAATTTTACTGTACTGAAGAGTATTACCTCTTCCTAGTGAAGTACTCATCCTGTCTACACTAAGAGCAATATATCTTAATGTATCAAGAAGTAATTGTAAACAGAGAAAAATAATACTTATTTAGTTGTTGAACAGTAAGGCATAGGGCAGGCAGGAGTAAAGGGGAAGGAGCGGAAAAGGTCAGTATGTACCTGCATGCAGAGGAAGTTCATCTTCACCATCTAATTTACCAATCCACGAATGCATAAGATAAGAAGAGACATGGAAGAAAGAGACATATGACAAGGTCCTGTTCCAGATCATCACTTTGAGTAATAAAAAAAAATGCATAAAACTCAATACATTCATTTATAAAGCAATTTATTATTATTTCACTGGTACCCAGACTTCCTTATCCTTTAGGAACATGAGGTAGTTGGATCTATTTTGGTTAATACCACAACTTCTAATACTAGTACTAAACCTCAGGAGGAATTTAAAGTCAGGCTGGTGCTAATAATTACTCAGAGAGACCACAGCAAGGTACTTTTGTCAGAGCTGTTATCCTCAATAACCTTACTTTTAAATTTATGGGTTGTATTAAAATTTTCATATTCATGTAAAAGCCTCCATTAGGGCAACCTTGATCATTTCAGTGAACTAGACTGGTCTTCGAAAACAACTGAAATTATCATCAATATTACTAGCTTTTTGGAACAAATTTGTTGGAACAAATGTAGGCATATGAAAACAATAAACTAAATTCCAGGGATCATTTTGCTGTATGAGGAGTTTTGGTACCTTTTAGTTAAGAATCTCTAAGAGAAGCTATATAGTACATGCTTTTATTACCTGGTGATATTAGATCTAGAAGTAGAATCATATCTGTGATCCACAATTCTGCACTGAAATTACTTTATTGTAGCATAAAACCCAAGAGTATCAGAAAGTTAAGGAACCTCCTCTGTTTCCTTCACATTCTGAGATATCAGTATATTCCTTAGAGGCTATAAACATTTTAGACAGAGTGAAGCTTCAATAGAGGAAACTTGAAGGATATTTTAGAAGCAGTAGCTTTTTAAAACAACAAAAAAAGGGATCTTCAAATGTTTCTTCAGCAACAGAATGTTTATTGCTACTGTTGAAGCTAGTAATGCATTTGAGCTCTGTGCTTATGGGAAGAATAATTGTGTTTGCATGTATGTATGTTTGTATATGGATATTATCCAGTATTACATAACATTCTAACCATATATTAATAGAAGAAGAACAAACAAACAAACAAACAAAAAACCCTCTCTTATCTACATTGGGAAATGATATTTCTCCTTATTTGTTTGTTTAATTTTTGATTCTGCATTTTCATAAGATCTTTGCAAGGCATAGATTTTTTTATTGTCTTGTAGCTGCAGGGAGGAAGCAAGTGATTAGGGCATCCAAGTCTTGTGGGAAGTAATGGCATGCTCTGGTAACTCAGAGGGAATTCCTTTCTGCACATAACAGATGCATCCTTTCTCTGTGGAATATCTTTACCCTTACTTTGTTTTGTGTTTTCTAAGTTTTATTTATTTTATTATTATTTTTTTTTTTATATGAGCTAGTGGCAACAAGGGGAAAAAGTGCTTTCTGTCTTCATCAGTTAGTTGTTTTGTTTTTATATTTGCTTACTTTTATTTATTTTATTTTATTTTATTTTATTTTATTTTATTTTATTTTATTTTATTTTATTTTATTTTATTATTTTATTTTATGTTTTAAATACTGAATTATAGTAAGTCATTTATTCTAAACCAATGTCAGACAAGTACAAAGCATAGATGTGTTTCATGAAATTGGCAAAGGATGTTAGACATGGTCCTCTAGAGGACATGTTAGAACATACTGTTGATGTAGAGGGCACCTGATCAGAGAGAAATTTTAAAGAAAAAAAAAAAAGATCCCAGAAGAGCGAATGGTGTTTTGGAAGGAAAACACAAACAAAGTATTTCTTCCTACTCTGCCTTGTATGTACTCTTCTGAAGAGTATATGGGAGAAAAAAAAAAAAAAAAAAGTAACAACTTGAGCCATAAATATGCAGATTAGTCCAACTTTTCACCTTATTACAGTTTTCTTTATTAATGTGACTTGTTTAATGCAAACATGAAAAGTCCAAGTAAGCAACGTTAAAAACCTTCTTGGAGTGAAACTGGGCAGAACTCATACTAGATAGTATATAGGGAAGAATCCGGTTTGTCTGGGAGTGAAGACATTACCATGTCAAGTCGTGCTCCCCCCACCCATTTCAAAATCCTTTCAGAAGATAAGTAGTTGTAAAAAAAAAAAAAAATGGTTCTGCAAAGCAATCTACCTCTGAAAATAAGAAGAATATTAATTTATTATACAAGAAAAGAACTGATGTCTCAAGCAACCATACAATTGCACAGGAATCCATTTTACTGGTCATTGAAACCATTTATAGCTAAATCACTTCTCCATTTTCCATGGGTATGATCTAAAAAGTTACACAATAGATAAAATTGCTTCTCTGTCTCTTCTCTGTAGCTGGTGTGAAGACCAGCTACCATAGTGTTTCAAGATTTCAAACAAAATAGAGAGATATTTTGGGTTCTTACTTTGTTCCAGACATCTTCTTATTTTCATTGCCTTAATCTTCAAGTAGCTTTAAACTGTATGTTAAATGCTAATGCTTAATATTTACCACGTGGTTTGACCTCTTGTTATTTGTTACATATTTTAAAAGTGATCATTTAATATATTTAACTGATATTAAGTGGATGATAACCATCTCCACTTTTTCAGGCTTCTATTTGCCAAGACTTCATAGAAATATATCAGCTCTTTTGTTGTTGTTGTTATTGTTCTTTTGTTTACTTTCTTTTGTTTTGCTTTGTTAATTTTGCAATAGTATTTTGGATCAGAATTTGATCTCTTTTCTATTTGTCTAAACAAATAACTTCAGAGGAATGTCTTTATTTTAACATGTAGCAGACATAAGAAACTGGACAGCAACAACATTAATTTTATTTTTTACTTCTTGTACATGTTGCGTCTTTACAAAGGGTCCTAATGCTGATGTTGTTTAAAGAGGAAAAAAATAACTTTCTAAAGCTATAGTTGAAAATAGTAGTCACAATAAAATATTAAAATAAACGATGGGATTAGGTCAATCCAAGAAATATGGAATCCCAGCAAATGAATAAAAAACAAACAAACAACAAAAAAACAAACAAACGTTTAACCAGGGACTTTAAAACTTTGTAGTCACAGTTTCTTCATATATTTTGTCTTACCATCAAGGTACAATAGTCAAGCCTCTGAAAATACAAGAATCAAACTATTTTCCTAAGAGATCAGAGGCTGTTATAATACTCTTTTTGAAAGATGGGATGAGGATGATCAATACAATTTAACAGTCTTAAAATCTGTTCTGGTGGGAGAAAGGAGAATAAATAAAAACAAGAGCTGCATCTAACAGAGAAGTCAGGGTAGGGTAATATAACCTTTTACAGGATAGGGTAATATAACTAGCAAAATCTTTGAATATCTACAAATTTAATGAAACAAAACTGCCAATATTTACCTATCACGTACATCAAGAGACAGACTATCACATTTATTTTTTCTTAGAAACTAATGTAGTAATGTAGTATTTCCTGATAGCAATAACTATCTAATTTTAATATGTTGTATTCTAATATATTCAATTATATTAGATTTTTATTATATATCTATATTATACTTATTATAATATAGATAGATTATATATATATATTATATACATAGTAAGAGGACTATAATACTTTATATGCAGTCTAGTCAGATAGTTGATGGTTTGAGCTGTGGTTAAGTATGATAAATGAAATACAGTTCTATTATTGTAACAGTTCTATGCTTTGCCCCTTAGAGACACATAATAGCATGAGTTGACTTTTTTTATTATTATTTTGTAAGCGTGAATTTGTTTTCCATTGACTGACAAAGCAGTTCAAATGTCAAGCAAGTGGAACTGCACTTCAGAGGTGCAAATTCAGATAGATGTGCTAGCAGCTGAAATTAAACCATTCATGACATTTAGCAGCCCAGTAAGCTTAATAACTACCATTAAATATCCTCGAGATTTTTTTTTATTTTATTATTATTATTATTATTATTTTTTTTTTCTGATACGGTAAGTTAGAATTTGCACAACAGGAGTACTTTCAAGGTAGTTGTGACTACTGCTAAAACTCCATTAGGGAGACATCAATAATTTTTAACACCTTAATGTGAAAGAAATGGATACTAAAAATGAAAAGTTTTAACACTTTTATTTTGTAACTCACTAATGACACAGATTCAGAAAATTTAATTTCTTAGTTAATTTATTCTCTGTTAGAAAAAAAGTTTTCTAATTTGAATTTACTCATCTAAATAAAATTTCAAGTACATTTTAGCAAACATTTTATCAGCTGATCTAGAATATATGGACATTTCTTCCACAGAACTAGGAAAATTGTAAATAATTTCCCTGTGAGAATCAGAGAGATATGACCTACTTTCCTGTAATCTGAAATCACTGAGATTTTACAGATTTGACACACCAATTTAGCAGTAAAAGACAGGAAAGCTAAGCAGAAAAAAAAATATATATACATATATATATATATTAATAGAGGAAAAAAGTGGAAGAAATTGTGAAATGAAAATCTAACAGATGTTGTAGGACTAGGGAAGGAGAAATGAAAAGAGGGTTATTTTGTTATTGCTCACTTTTTTTTTTTTCTTTTTTTAACTCTTTCTCCAGTACATATTATCTCTTTGCTTTAAAAAAAGTCCTGAAAGTCACTTTTGGAGGTGTCTTTCCCTTTCATAGACTCTCTGAGTCAATAAAGCTTTGTAGAGGTTCTTCTGTATTTCTTTTATCCAACGAAGTGTGTGAATTAAATTCTTTTGAGGATGAAGGTGGAAGGAAAGGGAAACATAGGATGAATTCAGAGTCCTTCATTCAATTTTAATTTGCTAGAGACTTGTATCTAGTGCTAAGCACCTTAATGTTGACAGTTGAATTTAACAATATCTTTGTAACGTGTCCCTTTTAACTCTGCTTTCTTAGCCATATTGTATTTCTTTTACATGGCTAGTCATATAGCACCTAAGAGCTTATTACCATTTGCAGAATCTTTGAGAAAATAGTAGAAGAGTGAATTGGAAATGCTGTCTTCCTGAAACCTGTGACTTTTTCCTTGAATTACTCTTGGGTAACCTTATTAGTCAAGTATCTTTTATAAATATATAAAAATAATGGACATATTTTTAATAGTTCATCTGGGAAACCCTTGGCTTTCATTTCATTCATTCCTTTTCCATTCATTCATTTTGTTTCATTTCACTCCTAGTGTCTTATCTGCTAAATTGCTTTTTTTTCCAGTGTGGTTGGCAACCACCTTTGAGATTTTCCCCCATCTTCTCAGAAATGAGAATTGTGATCACTTGATTGTCTTGTATTTCTTGTTTCTCTGTACAAAGTTATGCTGATCCACATAATGATCCTCTGTTTAAATTATCATTAGGCACACAGTAGTTAGTCATCTCAGCAGGAGACACTGAAATGTGATGTGTGGGCTGAATCAGGATTCTAGGTTTTATATAGAAATTAATACTGGAAGTACAGTTCCTGAATATACTCAAGCCTATCACCTGACTGTTCTTTCATATTCTTGAAAGTGTTTTCATTGGCTGATGACTTGAGAAATAGACGTTTTGGGTCTGGAAAGTGCATCTGTGACATTTGCAGCCCTGTACGCTTAATAACAGCCATTAAACATCCTTAAGATTTTTATTTTCTGATAAAATAAGTTAGAATTTGCAAAACAGGAATATTTTCAAGATGCCACAATTAGCACAAATATCTTAAGAAAAAAAAAAAAAGAAAAAAAAAGAAAAAAAAAAAGAACCTGTCTTCAATGACAGGTGTTTGTATGTTCATTTGCTTTTTTCTTTTTTTCCTTTTTTGCCCTCTGATACCAATGTGGAAGGCCTGAAAGAGGAGTTATGGGGTCAACACACCAGAATCTGAGCCAAAACTTCATACTAGAAATAAATGAGTTCCTGAGGAATGGAGATGAGTGCTCCTGCTGTGCTCCCAAGGTTGGTCTGTTCTCTGTCCTGCTTCAGTCATGTATGTGCAATAGCCCTTTCCTGTTCAATGGAAATGATTATTTCCTGAGCCCTTGTGCTAAGAGAGGGTCAATTACTGTACACACTGGCATATGGCTGAAAAATGAGGAGGATACAGAAATTTGCAGACTTCATACTCAATATAACACAGAAGAAAGAACAGGTACTGAGAGGGGAACATTTCTAGTTAGAACAATTCTAATGATATATGTTCATATTTTAATGACATTCATTTTAATAATATTGTTTTAATTTTAATAAAACAAAAGACGCATTTCTTAAACTTGGGAGAAATCATTAGATCATTAACCTGCTTTCACAGTATATCCCAAGCATTATATCTCACCTACTTACCCCCTAACAGATTCCTAGGATTAAACATTGCTAAAAGGCAGTGTGTTTTCTGGAGGAAGCCCACTGTTCCAGTTGTAAAGATCTTTTTTAAAATACAGATTGCCTCTGTGTGGTCCTATTCAGCTTTTTTTATTTTTATTTTTTTTAATTTTTATTTTTCACACCAAATATTGGAAGTTCTAGTCCATGCTAAGCACACAGCCATAGATCCTGATTCAAAACTGAAAGGGGGCATTAATAGGTTGACATACTTATCTTCTTTAAAATATCATTGTTTTTGTTGAAAACAATATATTTTAATGCAATTGAAAGATACTTAAAGTATTACTAGATGAAAACTTTCTTAGGTGAAATAGGCTGTTAAATTGTTATAGTAGTTGCTTTGGCTCTTTAAGGGTCTGGAACTTGTTATTGTTACAAAATAAATAAATAAATCGATTATATGGCTTCTGTTCATTCTCTATTGGAACAATTTAAATACAGGCTAAATAAATCTCAATCTTTATTTTTGCCTCTGGCCACTTCAGTAGCAATTGAGTAATGTTTAACCCTATGTTAGGGCATTCAGGAAGGGAGCTGTCTCTATCAGCAGTTTGTACTTCATCTGCACTTATGCCATGTTTGTCACCTTGCTGGGTGAAAACAATGAATGTAAAATCATGTAAAAGTAGTAAACAGATGATTAAACATTAAGTTTAACGACAGTATTGACAGCTGCCAGGAGCTGTAGAAAGAGAAAAGCAGCACACATGAACCCAGACACTACCTCCACATTGTTTGCAACAGTAAGTCAGAAACAAAGTTGGGAAATGGCTGGGCCAAATACATGTACCTTGAACGACAAGCAGTAAGGAAGGGACTGAATGATTTAGTCTAAGAACCTGACAGCTAAGGTGCCTGGCTTTTCTTTCCCTGTATCTTTACCAGAGGAGAAAATCATGATATTGATAAAGGTGAATTTTTAATTTGTAGTTTTAAGTATAATAACTTTCATTTAAAAAGTACTAGACTAAGTCTAGAATCCTAATGCTGTAATTTTTTCAGTTATTTGTTTCAAATGTATTTATAACAATGAAATTATTCTGTGGTAAAGTCTTTTTACAGTGACTACATTCTGTAGCACTTCCTGAGTTTCATGTTCCTTGAAGCTTGCTTTTTCTGTTCTCCATTCCTTTTGAATTTTAGTATTATAATCTATAATAGTCAGGCTTTTTTTTTTTTTTTTTAGATAAATAGTAACATATGCTGCCAACTTGTAAGAAGTAAGAGTTGAGAAAAACCTTCATGACATTCTTTTCAGCTAAGCACATAGCATACATTGTAACATAATACCTTTTTTTTGTGTTTTATATATTATGTTTAATTTCATGGGAAAAAAAAAAAAAAGTCTTTATTAAGGATTAGAAATAATGAGCACTAGAAATGATTACCAAAGATGGCTACCTTAAAAATGGCTGACGTATGCCAGAGTCAGAGTAACAAGGGGCACAAATAATCAGAAATAATCCCTTAGAGTCAGTTATGCAGATCAGAGAAGAGACCCACTCCAGCTGGGTACCACATGTTAGAGTGTGATAAAACTGACTCCAGGGGAGTCCAAGAAGACATGAAGTTTGCTTATTTTGCCATGAGTCATCTTTCTCTGATATTGTGCTTCCATTCCAGGTTTTCTTTTCTGAGTTAGTTCTGAGAGCACAACGCAGACTGGGGGGAAAGGGGGAGAGGATCAGGGGGAGGGCATATTTTTGGGGGGGAATGCTATTATGAGAAAAAGTTTATATATATATTTTTTTTTTTTAGGAAAATGGAGGAGCCCTGAGACAGGCAGTAACAACACTTTAAATAAAACCAATGTATTCAACCAGTTCCTAATCAAATAGTTACCCATTTTGCAAGAGAAACTGTTGGCAAACAGTATCTATTGCTCTTGAACATCATTGTTTAAGTTTTTTTAACTTTTTTTTTTTTGCTTATTTCAATTGTCACAAACTCAAATGTAATGAATTTAATTATAAAACATTCTAAGAAACCTGATTTTCATGCAATAAAATAAAAATATATTCTTTTTTTTTTTTTTTTTTTTCCACCCACTGACAACAGCAGGTTAGTTCAGCCATGTTAGTGAATGCCAGAAGAAGGCTTTCTAGAAAATACAAGGGCTGTTTTTTATCTGATACTGCTTTGCATGATTGATAAATGACTTGCTGTTGCTTTAATGTAGAAAGACATACTTGAAGATAAAGACAAATAGTTAAGGCAGCTCTAAGTCAACTTGTAGATTTCTCTAATCCAGAGCTACTCTGCTGCCTGTGACATAGCAGCAAATCCTGGAAACTTTTTCTGTAACACTTCCCTTATGTACCAATATGCTGTGTAAATGTTCTGAAGTCCTTCAGTACCCTTATTTCACCCCCAGCCATCATAGGAGCTCACCATCTCTGCCTCTAACCAGATTTTACGATGCTCATTAGTAGACTGCCTTGTGGCTGTTTTTCTCAGTGTTTGAACCAAGGGAATCCTCCCACAGCTAGAAATAAGACTTTGAGAGGTGCTCTGCCTCATGGGTCTTTGGTACGATGCTTTGGTTGAGCTCCTGAAAGTAGAAACCCATACACCTAGCTATTTTTCAAATATTATATGTTTATTTATTGTGAGAGGCAATCAAGCTCTTGTAATTCGATTAGCATTCACCTGCCACAGCTATCAATCAATACCAAATAATATTGTGGATATGGCCTTCAAATTATGATTTACTGCTAATTAAGAGCTGTCCAAAAGGCATGATTTATTTTTTTATTCAAAAGAGAAACAATAAAGACTTGAATGAATAATAGGAACATGAAGTCTAAGTTCCAAATTTCTACAGCCTTTCAGCTGTGTGCAGTACATCTCAGTGTAGCCAAGTCTTCATGATTAGTATAGCTTAAAACTGATTTTGAGATTAATGTGGATATACAACTGTTAACAACTCAGCCAAGATACACTATACCTAATTTATTAGTATATTGAGCATAGAATTTATATCTATATCTACATAGATATATAAACATGTATTTAAAATCTCAGATGTGATCAAGAGCCCTCAATGTAACCAGTGGGGGGGGAGGGGGGGGGGGGGGGGGAGAGATTGCTCTAAAAAGCAGGGGCCTGGCTGTGGAAGCTAAGGAAAGAAGGGAGGTTATTCTGGAAATCCAGTGGTCTGCAGGGCTAACAGATAGGATGTACCTCATGAGGTTACAGCAGGATCATTTCCAAACCCATTTATGTTTTCTGTCTTGCTGATAAGTTTGAAGACATTTTAAAGTGAGTCTTCTTCCAATTTCTTGTAAGAGCTGAGCCTCGTTTCCTGAACCCTCCCATGATTTTGTGGTGTGTTGGCTTTGAGGAGAAGATCTGGGCAGATCAATTACAAATCTCCACTTCATTGTTTGATATTAAATGTATTGTTTTGTATTTTATTTCTGCTGCATCTTATCATTTCTGCTGCATCCTTATAATTTTGCAATAACTAAATTTATTCTTCAGTTCTTATGGTATAAGAAGTTTTGGTTTTGCATAAAATTATTTTAATTTCTCCATAAGGAAATTGTGCTGATAGATAGGTCTTTCTTACAGCCTTATAATCTAAGCATGATGATGAAAGGAAACAATTTAGTATCAGCTACATGGATAAAGACAGCTATATAAATTAAATAATTTGCTACAAATATAAATACTCTTTTGATCACATAATGTACTCTATTTCTAATTTGCATTATATCAAATATGGTTACCAGGAAATACTGTGTTTTGCTATCACAAGCATTTGTAATTTCTATAGGAACCAAAGCACAGGTACAACGTTTCAATGAACAAATTGGTAAATGAGAGATCTTAAGAATTTTGTCTCTAGGTTTTCTAGGTTGATTTTCATAACAACACTAGAAATTAAAGGAGCAGTCACTTGCTTGGGAGGTAAAGTGGAGAGTAGACAAAACATTAAATACATACCAGCTTTTACACAATTATCTCTGCTGTAATCTCTAGATTGTTTCATTATGTCAAGTGCAGTGATTTGCTAAACAAATATTTACAGTATTTTTCTATCTCTTTGCTAATGACAATTTATTAAGTTCTGATTAACTTCTTTATTGTAACAGTTGAGAGATGTTCTACTATCAAGTTTTTCATGTTTGAATAAGGAGTACTTTAAGTGATGTAAGACTTTTTGGTATGTTTTTTTGTTTGTTTTGTTTTTGTTTTGTTTTGTGTGTGTGAGAGAGAGAGAGAATAGAATGTTCAGTTTATGAGTCTGCATTTTTTCCTGAAGAAAGATTCAGACACCTTTCATAAAGTTTTTACATTTTTTAGTTTTGAAAGCTGCATAAGGACAAATTGTTCAGGTAGATATTCAAATCAGAGTTTCAATATAGTTGATATTTGTACAGTTGTGTCTCATTTGAAATCATGACTTCTGTACTTCAGGCTTCCAATGCCTTGCCTCAGAATCTCACCTACCAAGACTGTGAGGTATGACAGAATATAGTAAATGAAATGTTGTTACTTCTCAGTTACTGGATGCCATCATAGACAGGCAGAGACTTTAAAAATCTAATTTCAGCCTTCAATCTATCTCTGAAGGCATTGTCTCCAAATATTTCTGAAGAATAGATCTATTGAAGTATTGGCATGTTTTCATCAATTTATTTTATTTATTTCTTTTTAACAGTCTCCTTGTTGTATTTCTCTCAGAATTAATTATTATAGGTACCAGAGAGGGAAAATTCCTCATGAATTAAAATGTGGCTTAAATGGGAACAATATTCAGTTGAAATTAAACTGCTTTGTCAGTCTACCTGTAGGGCTCTACTCTACTTAAGCAATATAGTTACAAGTTGTACAGTCTGAAGTGCCAAATATTTATCAGGAAGAACACTACATATAATGATATGAACCTTGTGACAGACATTAGCACAGTCCTCTAATTCCCTATCATTACAAGAATAACTATGTACAGATACTCATGCAAGCATGAGCTGAGCTCTCTATGCTAGTATAGATTAGAAGAGTACCTCAATCTGTATGAGAGTAATCTAATTATTTAACATTGAAAACTCAGGTATTTTTAACCATACTTGATTAAAACCTCAAGAACTTAAATAAGCATTAGTTTTTGCTATGGCTTTTTTTCTGAAAACCACAAATTATTTTTTAGTCAGTTGCCAGCTATCATGGGTTTTCTGTGGCTACAAATACAGATAGACAATATGATTATTTGAGAACCACTGAGTTATGTTCCTTCACAAGATTATCCTGGATGTTTGAACAAAAGAAGGTGATAAACTAAATAAATATTATCTTTTAAATAGACTATATGAAGGATTGGGCATGATTAGGGTGCAACCCTAAATATGATCCAAAAACAGTGTTGGCAAGGCCTTAATACTGCTGTTACCACTCTGCGATCCAATTTAGAGGCTAGGTTGCTTGAATGCTCATTCAGTTTACAGCACTACAATTTTTGCAGTCTGTGGGCCAAAGTGACACACCCTACCTACAGTAT
Organism: Anas platyrhynchos; assembly: GCF_047663525.1. Classification (NCBI taxonomy): domain Eukaryota; kingdom Metazoa; phylum Chordata; class Aves; order Anseriformes; family Anatidae; genus Anas; species Anas platyrhynchos. The sequence goes on along the minus strand of NC_092588.1, from coordinate 86,186,418 downwards.
AGCCAAGAATTTAGTGTTAGCATAGTGTTTTAAAGGTTTAATAAAAGATTTACTGTTACTCTAGTTTCAGTGATGCAAACATTTATCATTCAAATCGTATACCATTAAAACAGAACACCCTTTCTATGGTGTTCTGCTTCCATGTCCACTGTTCCTGTGGCTATTAAGGTCAGTGGCTGCAGTCTGGTGATGGGGTTAGAGTGAGCCATCAGTATCCAGAGTTCTTTACTGTTCTTTACTGGGATAAATGTGATGTTGAAGTTTTCTCCTTCCACAATCCTTTGGTTGTATTCATTTTTTTACTTTTTTTTTTTTATTTTTTTTTCTAACACCTAATTCTTTCTTCTTTCATTTACAATTACACATTATGTCCACACCCATTAATTAAACAGATTTAATTATGTTACTATTTATACAGTTAATGAGAAATCTTTTCCCTACAGTTTCTGATGTATTCTGTCATATCTTTTATTTTTTGAAGGATTAATTCTAAAAGTCATAAATCCAGGGAAACGTGTTGGCTTCAGGGAGTTGCTTCTCTTTTATGCTGCTTTCTGCTATATAATTTTCCTTAGAAGTGCTATCTAAATAACAACAATGGGAAAGGAACAGTACTTAATTTTGACATCTTAATTCCATACATTTTTTAGTGCCTTAAGGTCTTGCAGAAGATGAGCAGATACTCTGACCTATTGAAAAGTTAGGTAAGTGAGCAAGAATCCTAACAACTTAGCAGCTAAATGATTTTGGGTATACTATACATTACAGGTATAGCTTTTTTCAGCATAATTACAGATAAATGATTCAGATGGGCTATGACATTCTGTGGGCTAGCCAAATGCATTTTTTTAAGACTATTCTGCATTGTTGTGTTGTCATATGCTGTGAAAATCACATTTAACAACATATTGTCAACTACTAAAAGTATTCTGCTAAAAAGCTAATCAAATCTTTATCTTCTTAGTGTACTTCGTATCTGTTTTTTCCCTCTCCTCTCTTCAGCAGCCTTTCACCCTTTTGAATATTATGATCACAAATCTGTTGCACATACACTAGTGTCTTCAGCCATATCACCTCATTCAGTCTTTTCTTTAGTTACAGTTCTGTGAAACAAAAACCTATTTGAGAACCATCAATAGTTTACTATTTTAATAGTTTACTTATTCTAAGTTTACTGTTCAGAACTGTTTTTATAATCTTACACAGTTTTATCCATGAGTATTTAATGAGCTATAGTCCTGTTTATTTTCCCAGTGTATATCTGTATTGTTTAGAACTCTACAGCAAAGTTGACTTCAGCTGATAATATGCCTTGCTATCATTCACAGCTTCTTTTTCCTGAACAGTTGCAGGCTAGGGTATTGTTTCTTATCCTATAATTATGCAAATTATGATTTCTGCTTGAATTTAGTATTTTGCTGTTGGTCCTCATGATTTCCATGCAATTTCTTTTTCTCCTCAGAAATCTGCATAGAAATCCAAGGCTGATTTTTTTTTTTTGTCATATGTGGACTGAACAAAGTTGGTTTTGGTGGTGGCATTTTTTTTTTTTTCTTCCTTAGTGTGATCCCAGTTTGACATGTCTGGATTTCCAAGACTATTGAGTATTTTGCAGCAAGTTGTGTTCTCTTGGTAGTGCCTCTTCATATCACAATTTCAGAAGCTTTGCATAACAATGAGGTTACCTGCTTTACATCTGAAAACCCTATACACCTGCAATTGTTCTCTTTGTTTTCAGAATGACATTAGGAATACCATGTTACATGAAGGTGATTACTGTTTTTTTTTTTTTTTTGTATCATTTTTGTGCCTCTTTTCTGTAAATACAAATTTTCAGTCATCAGGGAATTTCTCAAGGATCATATTAATTTTTATTTATTTATTTATTTATTTATTTATTCCATTTTAGGCTTTTAGGTAGATGCACAGGAAGACTCTGCTTACACACGACAGTAGTTTCCAAAGATCTAATGTGATAATTTTTTCCTCATCCCAGCCAAGTAGCTGTCAGTTTCTCATACAAACAAATAAGGTGCTTTCTGGCCACATATCTGCTAAATTGCACTTGCCAACCAAGTCTTTGCTGTATGAGAAATTTTCCGTTGTTTGGTTGTACCACAATTTCTTCCAGTTATACAGTGTTTATGCTCAAAAAAGGATATTGCTTTTTGTTTCATGGCTTAAACTAATTTATGTTCTGCATGTACTGTAGATAGCCAGAGGCTGTAGCACTTCATTAAAAAAGGCTTGCTGTTATACAAACTACTAAAATAACATATTTTTTAATAGTAATGTTATTCAATATCCCTCCCAAACTTCATGCTCCTTCCTGAGCAGACTTTTAGAAAGACATATACACATGCACTTAGATTTCTCTAATAACCATCTGCTAATTACTGGATATATTGTAATTATATTCCTAAAGCCAAGTCATTTCAGTGAGACTTGAGGCATTCCAAATAAAATACAAGCACCCAAGTGAAGTTAAGTGTATCTACAAATCTGCTCTCTATCTGCTATATCCTCTCCTCAGCTATGGTTATTATACAGTTCTCTCAAAACTGTTCATTTCATGTTTCTTCTCTTTCTGCATTGAATTATATTCTTTCTAAAACTATCAGCAACTATCTACCTATATATCCGATGGTACTGTCAGCTTAGCTGAGCCTATTGTTTTATTTATTGCTCAGCTTTATTCTTCTAAGGCTTTGTCAAGTCTCTCAATCTTGGAACTGACCGTATGTATTGCAGAGAGAATATTGAACTGTGGTTATTTCAGGCTTGGTTAGCTGTAATTTTTCAGGAAAGTTGCATAGTATTTTTTTTTTCCTTGCTAAACTTTCAACATTCATAACATTCAGAAGATTCAAAAGTATTTGGTCTCTGAAGGAGTAATGTGAACCAAACTGGGAATTTCATGTACTTTCTGAGTTTTTCCTTTCTGAACCAAACAGAAGTTGATGTGTCACTCTTGAAGAAAAACAAAGGAGAGCATCAAAAAGGAAGTTTTCAAAATCAAAAGCGTAGCTTTCTACCATTTTACCTACAGGTCATCTCCCTGCAGTCAATAGTAGGTCACTAGAGCTGCTTCAACCAGCCACGAGAGGGAGGCATAATAGCATGCGCTGGATCAAAGTACATGATAAAGTAGATGAAATGGATTTTACTCTCACATTTCACTCTTGTTTACTCTGCCTGGTTCAGAGGAGAGCAGTTGGTCTTGGTCCAAGCTGTGGGTTGCACATCTGGAGCTTCAGCTTTTGTAACCAGATTGCTGTGGCAAGCTTGCCAAGTAGTGTCAGAATGTTGGTCATGTAGCTGTGTCACTTGGTATCTTATCCCTTGCTCCATTTGTGGAGAAATACCATGAGGTTTGTTTTCAACTGAGCAAATTTCTGGTTTTAATAGTTTATGGAGAGGTAATTCAGTAATACATTCCTGACAGCGGTCAGAATAAATATTGCCTTGAACAACAAGTACTTCAAATGACCTTCAATAAGTACTTGATGTCTGGGACAAAAAAAGTATTTCAGCTTTACTGAAAGGCTGACCTGCCTTTAAGTAATTTGTTTTTCCTTTTGCTATGAAAATAAAGGTATTGCTTTTACTGGAAGACACTAAAATTCATTGCAGATGCCCTAAATATAATAAACAGCCTCTGGATATATTCTACTCATTATGTAGCAAGAAAATACATGTGAGGTAAACTAGTTAAATGTTAAACTTTTTTTTTTTTTTTTTTTTTTTTTTTTTTTTTAAGGCTTGTGTGTCATTTTACTGACCTCTAACAGAAGAACAGAAGTTGCTTTGCTGGCTCTGGCTTTCAAAGGCCAGCGAGACGCAGCATGTGCTTTTTGTGTCTAGAAATCACGGTGGTGTGCTGGAACCACACCACGTTTTGGGGGGAAGAAAACAAAAAAAAAAAAAAAAAAAAAAAAAAGGAGAATAATGGGAAATGAAGGATCACTTATTGGAATGGAGTTGTTTTCATCAGCCATTGATGGACCCATGCAAAACTTCTCTCTCAGGACCAGAATTTGATACAGCATTTGCATAGTGTTGTGTTAGATTTAAATGTTCTCTGAACAAAGAGAATCTAAAATTAACCCCAATCATTTTGGACAAAGGGAGTTTTTTATTTTTTTATTTTTATTTATTTATCTATTTATTGCAACTAATTTACCACGTATTGTTGAAGTGCATATACAACTTGCAGTGAAATTTAGCAAGTGTTTGAGAATATTTCTCAGCATATTTGATGTGAGGATTACTTGTGGACACAAGTAATAGCTGAGTAAATAGTAAAGTAAATAGCTCAGTAAAGCTATTACTATTAAATTAATAGTAAATTAAATTAATATTAAATAGTAAATTAAATTAATATTAAATTAATAGCAAAGTAAATAGCTCAGTAAAGCTTCTTTACTGAAAGGATTTTTAGGTATTGGAATAGGCTGTCCAGGAAAGTGGTTGAGTCACCATCCCTGGATGTCTTTAAAAGACGTTTAGATGTAGAGCTTAGTGATATGGTTTAGTGGAGGACTGGTTAGTGTTAGGTCAGAGGTTGGACTCAGTGATCTTGGAGGTCTTTTCCAGCCTAGATGATTCTGTGATTCTGTGACATTTTCAAACTTTAACAGTAGGAAAGCAATGTTACAATAATAATAATAAAAAATCCCTACATGCTGAATGTTGGTTTAAGCATACTCTATCAATTCTCACAAACCACTGTCATGCTGATTTGGTGCATCAGGTTGCTTATATATTCAAAACACACAAAAAAGGACATGGAGGAGAGAGGAGAAACTATTTTATCTTGTAACACAGCATGATAAGCATAAATTGTCTGAAATTCTTTGAGTGCACTACCGACATGGTTGGACACTGAAAACTCTTAGCCTGAATCCACATAATAAAGGCATAGACTTTGAAAGACCTTAGCATGCAAATAACTTTTACTTCATAAATAGGCCTATTCTGATTAGACTGTAAAAATTCATAAAGTTCTGTGGCTACTTAAGCTTTAGGATCCAAGCCTGAGGCCAGAGATGATCACAGTGTTTTAGTGTTTGAAATTCAGTAAGACAACAAAGAAGGTGCATCGCTATTCAGATCACATCTACCAAAGGTATTTTCTTTTTATTACTTATTCTTTCCAAGATTACTATTTAAATTTCAGCACAGGTAGTCTGAAAAGTGATAGGTGTTAGAATTCAGTTTGTTTCCATGTGTTTGAATTAAATTGTTAGACCTGAGTTTCAAAGGACAGGAGTCCTATAATAGTTCCTACATACAGGCCATGGTGAAAAGGAGTTCTCAGAGCATCCACTTTATCTGATGTGGTTCCAGAGGCTGCAAGGTTATGTACATGTAGTGTACATATATAGTTATATACATACATACATATATAGTTATATACATACATATATAACATGTAGTATACATGTTTGTGTACATGAGTGTACATATTTCAAGAGGGCTCAAGAGGGCTCAGGCCGCCAGTCTTCCTCTCATGAACTGCAGGCCTCTGAGCTGCCATCTTTTCCAAAGGAGCCCTTTGAAACCTGCTCTTCCACACTGCTGTGGGGAGGTGAAACAGGAAAGTAAAAATATTTGCCATAGTCAACCTTTCTCCAGTTCAGCAGTTCTGAGTTTCACTCTGTTCTGCTCAAGTTGAAAATTGTGCATTGCAAACAGAAACTTTAAAAGAAGATTCTTAATCTGTCACTTTGAAGCATAACAGAAGATACAAAGTGCATCTTTGCATCTTCATTTGTTCCTACTTAATTTCCTAAGCTTGTCTATTTCAGCCACTGGACACCTTAACAACTTGCTGGTAGACAAATGATTGTCTGTGTGAGTATCCAAGTATCTTCCTCTCATGTAACCCAAGCCCTGTGCCTTTTTTTCGCTCAGAGTTCTGACATTTTCCTGTGTGTTGTATTCCTGATTCTGAGGTTATTGCTTTAAAATATCATTCACATAGTTCATGCTGAATAAAATAACCCCCTTTCTGAGTGAATGATACACAATCCTTACAACGTGAAATGAGGTTATTTCAGTATTCCAATCAGATTGTTTGAAACTCTGCCTGAAAATCAAAATCACCTGAGAAAACTTTTCCCCAATTACTTTTAATTCCTTGAGAATACAGAATTCCTTCATGAATGAAATACTAAGAAAAATTAAAAACAAAATTATCCTGATGGTTGTGGTACTGCCATCTCCCTTTTCCTTTTCCTTTTCCTTTTCCTTTTCCTTTTCCTTTTCCTTTTCCTTTTCCTTTTCCTTTTCCTTTTCCTTTTCCTTTTCCTTTTCCTTTTCCTTTTTTTCTTTTCAAAAGTTAATGTTGTTGTCTTCAACAGAATTTAACTGAGATCAATTTATAAAGTCAATGAAAATTGAACTTAATTAACATTTTATAACTTTACTTTTACATAAGGTATTTGAGATACATATGTAATTAGATATGGAAGAGAAAAAGCATCAGCTTTCCACAGTGACATCAGAGTACCCTCACATACATACTGCATTTACCCCTACATAAGAGATCATTTCATTATGAGTAGTTGTTTTTTTTTTTTTTTTTTTTTTTTTACCTTTAAAATAGAACACCTAACTGTCTTTTATGCTTTTGGGGGGGGGGTAAAAAGGCTATCTGTCTGTAATTTGACCAATATTCATTTCTGAAAGTCTTAAAGTCTTCTGATATTGACATGCCAGCTAAAACTGGACAAAAATTAAGATATTACTTTTTTTTTTTTTTTTTTTTTTTTTTTTTTTTTTTTAAGGAAGGTAAGTTTGAATTATCCAAAGTCATGATTTTTTTATTCTGCTTATGATTTTATGTGCAGGTTCTTCCAATGTTTTGTTTTGTTTTATTTTGTTTTCTATTGATGGTAGTCTGTTGAACCTCTGGAGGACATATCAACAGATGGAATGCTCCTTTATGCCATGCCCCCTCCTGAATTTCAAGTCCCTGTCCACATGCTCCAGGAAAGCTTTACCTGAGATGTGAGTTTAATAAATAAATAAATGAGGGTTATAAACAAAAATGGGAGAAAATTAATAGTGCATCTAGATTCTCCTGCTGTCCTCTTTTGGTACTCTATCTCACATCCAGTATTTTATCATCATTTATAGCAATTAGAAGAGATTCTTTAGTTTGAACTCAGCTACTAGAAAGGTCTTTTCCTAAGAGCCACTCCAATTCTGATTTGCTTACATTTTGACTGTAACCCACCTGGCTGTGTTGACCTAAAAGCCCCTTTTTTCTCTCTCTCTCTTTTTATTTTTAAATTTTTTTATTTTTTTTTTTAGTTTTCATTATTAACAGCTTTTTAGTAAAAAGGGAGCACTGTAAGAGTTGGTGAAATTATGTAATTGAAGGTCAAGAATTTCTATTTTCTAAAAATCTGTGTTTTCCATGTAACTGTCCAGTAGGTAAAAATAGATCCATGCTATTCCTAACAGATGGTATTTATAACTGAATATGAATTCCTTCCATTTCTTTTATTCAAACTTTATTTTAACTTTTATTACTTTTATTCAAAATTTTGAAGAAGCGGTTAGCAAACTCATCTCTTTATTCTTCCCATACTGAAACCTTGCATTGCTGGGTATCCTTGTTTTCTTTACTTCCAGTGATAAGAAGAGTTTTCAGGCAGCACAGTGGATATTTTTAGTGAACTATTTTTACCTCCTCTTTTTCTACATTGCTTCGATTTTGAAAACATTATTAGCTATTTTATTCAGTGTGAATCCCTTTGCCAGTTTGACCTTAAATAAAATCCATATGCACATTTCAAAGTGATGATTGAAAATTCATATTTTCATCCCATAATTGATATGTAAATTTAAAAAATACAACAAAGTTGATGGGATGCCTCATGTTTGGATTGAAACATTTTTTTTTTCCTCTTTTTTTTTTTTTTTTTGGCACCTGGGATTGGGAATTTGGGTTTATAGATATTTTCTCTTTGCTTTCAAGCACTTTGTGTAGATCTTTACACTAATAGTAACTGATTTCAAATCTGATTTTTTTTCAGACTTCTTGTTACTACAAAACCTAGCTGTGCATTTCAGTGGAGACCTTACCCTTTTGCCATATGTTCTGCTGCTGTTATTTTTTTTTCCAATGGTGTTACTTCCAGACTTATTTTTGAGTCCATGCAGCTAGAAGGCATTTAGTGAAGACTGAGATAATTTTTCTTAGTCAAGATACAGAGCAGTCCTGAGAAACTAACTTGTCTGTGTCACAGGTCACAAGAAATGAGCACAACACTCCTTGATTTTAATGGTTCAGGCAATCAGAAATGTCCATGGTGAATGTATGTTTGTCATAGGGAGCTAGGAAAGAAATCAGAAGCAGAAACTAACTTCTTTTAAGAGTGGAAAAAATATATATAAAAATTATCAAAACAAAGATATTAGTGTTTGATTGTAGGCATTGTAAATCCTAAACATTAATCACTAAAACTATTTCCATGCAATTTCAAAAGAAAATCCATTAGTAGGCAAAGACATGTGTGTCTGCATTAATTAAATAACTTTTTCTGCTGAAGTAGTATCAGGCAATTAAAAGATTAATTACGGCAGTGAGAGGTATAATGTATTCATAAGTCCTATAATAAAAACTCTACACCAATGCTGAATTCTTTGGATACAAATTGTTAAGCACCATAAAGGAATAGTCACAATAAGTAGAAGGCAAACTGCTGACCTTGTTGAAGATTAAAAATATATAACATTTGACAATGGCCTTATTGTAACATTAAAAAGAGTGCACATGAATTAGTTAGACTCCATAGAACTCTTTTTTACCATATTTCAGTGTATTCTCCCCACCTACTGTACCCCTTCCTTAATGTGGACTCATGAACCCTACTTTTTATTAGTTCTAATTTAGTACTTCAGCTTATTGTAATGTGTTAAGAAATATTCAGCACCTGGGGAACATCATGAATTTGTCAGTATGGTCAGATGTTCATATTAGAGTTGGCCATCTATAAAGTTTTTTTCCTTTCTGCATTATTTGTAACTCTTTTCAAAACAGAAGTTTTTATCTTGTCTCATACTCGAATTATTGGCATTTTAAATTTTTTATTATTATCAATGCACCATAGCTGGAAAGATCTAAAAATGTTGTACTGATGTATTGTGTTTAGAGCTATGCATAAGCTAAATCATTTGTTATTTGCTAGGTTTGCCTTTCACCCTAGGACATTTAAAATGGCTTAGAGCAGGTGTGCAACTATATTTTTATGAAATTAGGGGGTCACATTTTGATCTCTAGATGTGAATCAAAGTCTTATTTATAGTGAATTTCTAAATAAGAGATGAACATTTCGGATTTTGACTTTAGTCAAGAAGAAAGTGGATAAGGTTAAGAACAAATTTGATATTCTGTTTTAATTTATGTTGGCTAGCAAATTGTTAATCTTTCTAATTTTAGGTAGCATGAGTAGTTACTGAAAAAAGTTGGATGAAATAACTTATTCTTGTGCCTACTATGTCTGTTTATATATCTAGATAGTATCAATTCATGGATTTTACTCTAGAAACAAATGTATCAAATACATTTTAAATAAACTAGCAATTTTTCAATATATATTTTTCTTATATCTTAAGAAATATATTTTTTTATATCTTAAGAAATATATTTTTCTTATATCTTATATCTTTTCTTATATCTTACAAATATAGATGGTATGATATGAGAACAACTATAGGTTTTTTCCTACCTCTATCAATTATGGCTCAAGAGCTTTAGAAGGAATCCAATCCCTACAACTTTAAATGAAGTGTCATCAAATGAAGGAGTACTGATGTCCTCTCTTTAAATGTCAGTGGAAGTCATTAATTTCACAAACTATGCCTAAATGTCCTTGGACCTAGTTAGGAAATTACTGTCACTGAATTGTGCAGATTTCATTTACTTCATAACACACCAGCAAACAGTTGTTCACGCCAGTTTCGTGGGAATAAAACAAACATCAGTAGATTTGCAAACAAACAAAAAATTCATTCTGTAGCCTGGTTTTCACATAGCTGCATTACATGAAGCTGTTCTTTTTAAGCTGCCGGAAGGTAAATACTAGGTAATGTTTGTTTCAGATCATGGCAACTTTCACAGAATCACAGGATCACAGAATTGAAGGGGTTGGAAGGGACCTTGAAAGATCATCAGGTCCAACTCCCCTGCCAAAGCAGGATTCTTAGAGCAGGCTGCCCAGGTAGGCATCCAGACAGGCCTTAAATATCTCCAGAGAAAGACACTCCACAACCTCCCTGAGCAGCCTGTTCCAGTGCTCCATCATCCTCATCGTGAAGAAGTTCTTCCTCACGTTGGTGCAGAACTTTCTGTGCTCCCTCTTGTGGAGCACAGGAAGTTGTCCTGTCCCTGCAAACCACTGAAAAGAGGTTGGCCAAGTCCCTCTGTCTCCCACATCTCAGGTATTTATACAGATTGATGAGATCCCCTCTCAGTCTTCTTTTCTCCAGGCTGAGCAGACCCAGGTCTCTCAGCTTTTCTTCATGGGGAAGATGCTTTAGGCCCCGTATCATCTTTTTGGTCCTCCACTGGACTCTTTCCAGGAGACTTTTGAATTACTTGAAAAATTAAAAGAGGAACCTGCATTTAAAGGTCTGCATAACCACTTTTCAAAGGAAGCAGAGTAAGCCTGACAAAGATTTTCCCTTATATTCAGTCCTTCTTTTGTCTCCATAATGTAGAGTTCAAGCACATGTGATGACCACATACTGACTTTCAGATCCCTTGAAAAGTAAAAATTACAGATATATGTACAGATTCAGTACATGTGTTTGCACCACCATGGAATTAATTCAACTGAAATTTATTACAAAGAAAACTAGTTTATCAGTAAATAATATCTAGATCAGTGTTGCCAACTGCATGAAGCAAATGTGTGGGCATCAGGCAAAAATCCTTCCCTTCAGTGTGCTAAACAGCATTGCCACTGCCCTCTGCTGACTATTGGTGGGCAAAACTAGAACAACTAATATTTTGCTAGTAGTAATAACTATGTTAGAACTAAGATGATGTTAAGTAGTCTCAAAAAATATATACGTGACCACTGCATCTTTTGGCTGTGACATGAGCTTCTGTCAAGTCACTGAATTGTTGCAAGAAACTTTGTATCTCCATGAAGATGTAGTTGGTGAGCTTGTGCTTCTGACCTGTTTTCCTTCAAGTCTAGTTTGACTTAGTGGTTACTCCTTCTTTTCTGCCTGTAATTCCAGCAAATCAACATATATATATACTTACACACACACACACATATATATATATATATAAATCTGTTTTTACAGTTCTTTGTTTCTGGAACACAGACTCACAGGTCCTTTGAATGGAAAGCATTTACTTGTTTTCTATAATTGGAATTTTCTTTAACATTCCGGTTTGCTTCCAGCTTGGTTGTACCCTGGTCTAGACTTTTTTTCTTGCAGCATGTTCTGGAATTCTGTACAATACAACTTAAAGCACACTGTGCTGAGGCATAGTGATCTGTCTGTATAGCACTGCTATATTTTGTTCTGTCTCTGCATCAGTTGTCAGAGGTCCAAGCAAGACCTGGAGTCCAAACCAGCAACCCAAAAAAACTTTTCCATATGCTATCTAAGATGCTAAAATGTAGCCATTGTGTCATCTGGAAACCTGTTAATGACCTATATACCATACACATTACTAAAAACAAGATACTCTGTTTTTATCTTATTGTAAAAAGCAAGTTAACAATTCTTTTTTATCTGTTATATTTAAAAGAACCTGTAATAATTCTTTGTGCACTACAGTTAAGATCCTTGCTACAGCCTGTCTGTGTGATTAGTCATTTTAACAAAATGCCTGACTAGCTGATTCAAGCCTGCCTTGGAAGCAATTAGTCTACTGTAGGTTGTGTTTAATCTCACCAAGTGACCTGGCTTGCTGACAGACTCACAGCCTATGCATTTCTTAGCAGAATCAGCACAGCCACTGGAGAAATGTTTGGAGGAGTCAGGGAAACTAGAGATTTGATTCTCTGCTCTCTTACTATCTGTTTTGGGATATATCTGTTTTTATATAATAATAAAAAAAACCCTCCAGCCTTTATCAAAATCATGTATTGTCTCAATTTTAAACATTCAGAGAGAGTTTACTTTTAATGATTAGGGATGAAAAGCCTGAGGATTTCATTCTCTGAGAATGTAGCATGTCTAACAGGCATAATGCAAGAAAAAATGTTCCAGGGATAAGAGGAATTTGACATAACCTTGTGAATTTGCCAGTGTAGACTCCCAGATGGCCGAAATAGACACTTATGTAGTAATTAGTTATGAAAATTTATGTAACATATGAAATAATACTTAAATCAAGAACTTAACAAGTCTCTAGAATCTTGAAGTATCCTTTTTTTTTTTTTTACTTTTTTTTTTTTTTTTTTTCTGCCCAAATTGCTACTTGAAATTGAAAACTAACACTTCTTTTTGTTGGTATATCAATTTCAATAATTATAATTAAATGTTTCTCTATTTTAAAATTTTGCTAAAAATATTTTTCCTTATGGTTGTAGAAAAAATGTGGTGTAGAAAAAGCATTCTTAAAACTTTAAGAAGTATGAGTTTCAGAATTACACCTGATTTCTCTGCATGAGTTTGCAAAAGCAGCAGTCCACTTCACTTGGGACAATATTCTGTTTCAAGAAGAAATTGAACACAACATCTCTACATCGAGTCCCTTCTGTTTTTCAAATGATAGTTATCAGCTACTAGTCAGGACTACACCGTGGTGTTTTGGATATCTGTTATTAAGGTTGAAGTATATGTGTTTTATGGCAAACAGCCAGATATTGATTTTTCTTGTGTGAATGGTTGATTGGTTTGGTGGTTGAAATTTAGAGGAAAAAAATAAAACAAAACTTTTTTTTTTCCAATTCCCAGATAATGTCTTATTTGACCCAAGGGAAATGTGTAAATTGGCAGATATGTTTATTTTTTGTGTGAGTAAACTATTCAGAAAGAGTTCAGATGACTTTCACTTGTACTTTGGCAAATAAATTATTCATCTGAAAATTTTCTCCCAATCCTGATTAACACTGCACAATATTAGACTCCTGAAGTCCAAACATACTAAGCTTGATTTCTTTAGTTCGTACCTTTCCAATGATATACATTCCCTGAGAAACTCTGCTGGGTACAAAGCACAGCAGCCCCATTGTTTAGCAAGTCAGGTTACTGTGAACACGCAGCCAAAGCTCTTTGTACTCTGCTTTGGTTTCCCACTGGAACCCCAGTGAGGATTTTTGTTTTAATATTCAAGGCCCTTTGAATACGACTAGACTCTGCTATTTCAGACACCTGGATAATATTTTCTCTTCCTCATGTTAACCCTGATTATCACTGTGGCCTGATGATAGAAGGGTAGAAAATTGCAGTAGTACTGTGATGAATGTCAATTTCGGTTGCTTCTCTACTGTAATATCCTTTCTATTTTATTAAGGAGGGCTTGTGAAGGTTGAATTGTTGTTTATTTATGATATCCAGGTACTGTGCACAGCATCCCTAATAAGCATTAGAGTATGAAGAAAGTTAGTCACGAAATTGGGCAAAAATGTATTTGTAATTTGACTCATTTGATATCCTGATATGTTGTCTGGAAAGAATTCAAGTTTTGTCTTTCATTGAGTTATCAGATCTATTAGGAAACAAAGGAGTCAGATGCATTCCCGGAGGCTTCTTATGCCTAACGTTCCCCCCTCAGTAACCTTTCAAAGTCAATAACAAATGGTCCTATTCTAGATCATACTGGCACCTGACCTTTGTAAACCTGGACACTGGAGAAAATTTAAAAAAAAAGTGTAAAAGGAGATAAAAAAGAGATACAATCTTCTATTTGAAAATGCTACCATTTCTGAAAGCAGCAACGATTTCATGACATATAAAGTTCAAAGTTCTGCTAGTTTATTTTTCCCTTCACTTTCCTTATCTTTTAACCTTGGTAATTGCTTATGCCTGTTCAAATCAGCCGTTAATTTGTTACACTGCATATGGTTTAAAAAACACTGAATAAATGTTTATATGGTAATTTGATAGGTTATGCCTTCACGGATAGAGAATTCCATAATGTTGGTTAGGGATATAAAGTGCGGGGTGCTGGCTTGCGTTATGAGTTCCTGCAGAAGAGGGTTTCTTCTGAAATACTTTGAGCTTGTCGTGGTTTAACCCGGCTGGCAGCTAAACACCACACAGCCGTTTGCTCACCCTCCCCCCTCCCTCTCTGGGACAGGGGAGAGAAATGGAAAGTGAAGCCCGTGAGTTGAGATAAAGACAGTTTAATAAGACAAGAAAATAATAATAACAAAAATAATAATAACAATAATAATAATAATACAATGGTGATAATAGGAAAGTAATAATAATATGTACAAACAAGTGATGCACAATGCAATTGCTCACCACTTGCTGACCGATGCCCAGCCTAACCCCGAGCAGTCCGGCCTCCTCCCCCCGGCTAGCCACCCCTATATATTGTTTAGCATGACGTCAGATGGTATGGAATACCCCTTTGGCTAGTTTGGGTCACCTGTCCTGGGTCTGTCCCCTCCCAGATCTTACTGCACCCCCAGCCTGCCCGTTGGCAGGACAGAGCAAAAGGCTGAGATGTCCTTGGCTTAGTATAAGCACTGCTGTGCAACAATTAAAGCATCGGGGTGTTACCAGCACTCTTCTCATCCTAAGCCAAAACACAGCATTCCACCAGCTACTAGGAAGAAAATTAATTCTGTTCTAACTGAAACCAGGACAGAGCTACTCTACCATACTACTGTGGACTACATTGTGTAGCTTGAACCTGCTGGATCTGGTCACAGTTAACCTCGGTGGTTCTTCAAAACCCTGGCTTCCTTGAGCAAAGGGACATAAAATAAAAATAAATAAATAAATAATATTAAAAAAACTTTTGTTGTATTCTTGGAGATTTTGCAGTAAAATATGTGTGAATTCTGCTCAGTTTTTCTAGTAACACCTAAGAGAATTTGGATAGAAGTCACTAGGGTGGCATGGGGTAAGAGTAAGACTCTCTTTAATAGGTTCTGAATCACCTTCTTCTACAGGGCAGAAGTGGAGTGGAGTACTTTTATGGTGGTTTTTGACTTGGTGGTGACTTTAAACCATGCACACTCCTTGCCTCCAGGGAAGTTTTCAGTGGAGAAGAGTATGACCCAGGCATACCAGTGTGAGAGCAGAGATGCTATGTGCCTTAGAGAGCCTTATAACTCACTGCTCACATCAGCAACAGGTTATTACTGTAAATTTAACTTCATAGTAAGTGCATTGCAGCATTGACAGGCTGACAATATGGTACAGCATCCAAACCACTTCCAAAAACCATCATAGAATCATAGAATCATAGAATATCCTGAGTTGGAAGGGACCCTTAAGGATCATCAAGTCCAACTCTTGACACCGCACAGGTCTACCCAAAAGTTCAGACCATGTGACTAAGTGCACAGTCCATGATACAACATAGAAAGGAAAACTAATGCAATGAGATAACAGACAGGAAAAATGTGCCTGCATGAAATAAGCATATATTTCCCTATCTATCTGGCTTCCACCTTTGATTAAATTGATTGAACTGGCTATCATGCAGCTCAGAAATGAATGAACAAAACCAACATGCACGTTCTTCCTTATGTGCAGAGGCTTTCAAAATACTTTTGGAATGACTCTAGTTTGGACATTTGTCAACTATACAAGCCAGAGTTGCTATCAAACCCACTGAAAGACTAGTGTGGTCACAGTATTAATCTATCTATCTATCTATCTAAATATGAATTCGCCATATTGATCTGCTTAATTCTTACATACTAATCTCCAAATATCGCCAAGAAAAATATGTATGAGGGACTGAAAAAAAAAAAAAAAAAAAGCATTCAGACTTCAGAAGAATTTTTATTTTTTCTGATATCCAAAACTATCACTTCCGTTTACTATTTTGATGGAAAATATGGGAGGAACAGAGGATGGGTAGAGAAAATTGTCCTTATCTTCTGACTTGTTGTTTCCATTTTAAGCAGATTCATCACCCTTCTGCCTGGGTGATGTGGCCAGCACGACTAAATATTATGCCATTGAAACTAGCTCAGATCAGATTGAGATGAGTTCCTTGTAAGAGATTTTCTAAGTTTTACGGTTTTGTGTTGCAATGTGGCACATGTCTTTAAAGGTCTCTCTATAGCCTTTCAGCCATAGTGCTGTTAACTTCTATTTCATAAAAGAGTAAAATGGGGGAAGAATATGACTGAATTAGGTAGATAACAGTGCTTTAAGGGCACTAAGTTTTGGCTGAAGCCATACCTTTATTGCAGTGTTTGTACCAAGGAGAGGATGCATCTTTTCTCGCTGAATGTTTTCTTTTTCTTTTATGTGGGATTTCTGTAGCTTTCGTTCCAAGGTATAATCCCTAAGGGGAGGTATTGTATGGATCACAATGATGAGAAGTAGAAAGAACTGGTGAAAGGTAATATTATACATGTATCCTGCATTCCCTGCTACTATGAAATTTTCATTTTGGAATTCATTCATAGAATCGTCTGCAGTTCCTATAGAAGTGGTAAATGATGTATGAAATGAAACATTTGTGTTGACTGATTGTACCAAGAATTCAGAGAATAATGTTATTGTCGCTGCTGAGGCATATTTATCTTATTTGCCATAATATTTGATATTAAGACAAGCTGTCAGAAGTTTACTTGGATCAAAAGAGAGAATGAGGGCAGGGGATTTTTAAAGCAAATAGACTATTCTAAGGAAAAGAAAAAGGAAAAGAAAAGAAGTATTGTCACTGTACAACCGAATTGTTAGACCGCATCTCAGAAGTAGGTCACCTTTTCTGAGGAAGGATGAGATTGCCCTGGAGATGGAACAATGTAAGGTTAATGTAATGATTCAGGTGTTAAAAATATTCATTAGAAATAAATTTTGTGCTTATTCTATAAGAAGTAGAGGTTAGGATGTGTAATGTCAGTATCTATGGTCTCTCTACAAGAAGAAACAGAAAATTCCAATGACACGAAGGTCTTAATGTTTATTTGCTGCTTTATTTTTTTAATGTTTATTTACATATATAGATAGATAAATACATATAATATATTTATTAGGATTTGTGAGATTTGTGATTTACCTGTCTGTTTTTCTGGTTTTAGAACCATAAAAGCTTTTCATTTGAAGTCCAGTCTTTTTTAAGATCAAAGAAGCCTACTGACAATAGGTTTGCTTTTCTTCATCAGATATAGTGAAACACAAGGACTTAAAGACTTCATGAGAAATAGGTTTAAAATCATTGTTTTGGATATGGTGTCTTACTGTTTGAAATGGCAGCTGAAGAATGGCAAGGTGCTTTCTTTTAAAGGTGAAAGAACACACCCATGCACAAATACTAATATCTGTTCAAGTTTTGTGATACAATCTCTTCACTTGTTTTACTCAGGTTTTTTTTCATTTTCAAAGCTATTTCAACTTGTATTTAGTGCTACTACTATTGAGGTCCTTAACTAACTGGTCTTACTTGTGTTCTCTGTTGTTGCTCTTTTGACCTTCACACTCAAAACTGCCGACATAGAGAACTGATACACTTTTGGAGAACCAGTTGAAAACATTTTTCTTTGTTTTCTTGATCACTACAGTTACTTATTTTTCACTTAAATCAAAGATCAGAAAAATAGGCAAAACAAAGTATGCACCAGTGCAATACATAACTTATGGTGCTGCTATAATTTTGTTGCTGCTGCCTTCCTGCAGCACTGCAAACTGCTTCCCTGCAGCTTTTTATTTTATTTTATTTTATTTATTTTATTTTATTTTATTTTATTTTATTTTATTTTATTTTATTTTATTTTATTTTATTTTATTTTATTTTATTTTATTTTATTTTATTTTATTTTAATATTTTTATGGGGGAGAAAGCTTCTGTATTTTAATCCGAATTGCACTGACCCTTGAGTTGTGTTTCTTCCTCTTCTGCAGACTCAGTACAACTTGAGTCACTTGTTGTTTTGTCTTGAAAACAGTCATAATATCTTACCATGTTTTAACAATACTCAGAATGCAATGCTTTCTATGAAAGTTGTCTACATTGTTACTTGAGTTCATGACTGATGTTCTTATATAGAAAAGATCTAACTATAAGTAAGCAAATATTTTATAATGGAAAAATCTGGGAATGTCCCCACTGTTCTTTGGAAAGATCATTTTTAGTGGACTAGTCATTCTGCATAAAAAATACGTATCTTCTATTCCACATATCTTCTGAAGTCTCAGGTAGGCTAAGGAAGATGAGTCGTTCTGGAAAATAATTTCTCTGTATTTATTTATTTATTTGCTTTCCACAAGAAAGTGAAAAAAAAAAGGAGGCTGACGAGGCATGGACGGAACCAGCAGCGCCCCCTCTACCCTGATGTTCAAAAGCTGCCCCTGGGGAGCAAAAGCGACCAGGACGGGCAAACAGGGTGGGGCGCAGCAGTTCTCATGGCAGTTAGCGCAGGCAGGGCACACTCAGGTGGGGCAGAGCATCCATCCCTGCTCAGAACAGTTCATCTATCAGCTGTCTGCCTGTAGCTAACCTGCCATGGTCTGCACTAGGCAGAAAGCTCTTTCTAAAAAGTCTGTGGTGACCTAAACTGACTGCCTGCTCAAAAATGGGGCAGTTCAGGTCTCTGGATGCAAGGAGTGCCTAAGCCTGTTGGTGTCTCAGAGGGCGGCAGAGACACTGTGTGTGACATGTGAGCAGGTGGATGACTTGATCCGCCTGGTGGCAGAACTCAAGGAGGAGGTGGAAAGGTTGACGGTCATCAGGGAGTGTGAGCAGGAGACAGACTGGTGGAGCAGCTCCCTGCCAAGCCTGAAGGCGAGGTACTGGGCTGAGATGCCCCAAATGGGGGTGGACCCCCTGCCCTGTCGCAGTCGAGCAGAGGGAGGGGACCTGGGAGTTGAGGAGGAATGGAGACAGGTCCCTGCATGTCTCCATTGGCAATGACCCCTGCTACCGGCCCCACCTTCCCAGGTGCCCTTACACAACAGGTTTGAGGAACTGGAGCTTGAGAGACTGGTGAGTTAGCCTGAGGTAGAATGTGTACCCATGAGAATGCCTAGGGTGAGGAAGTTGACTCCATGCCTCAAGACTTCCTCCACCAAGGAAGACAGAAGGGTAATCGTTGTAGGAGACTCCCTTCTCAGGTGGGAAAAGGATGAGGTTGAGGGTCTGGACAGTAGTCTGAACCTGGGAAGCAAACCTGCAAAGCATGTCAAGATTGGGGGAAGTACTGAGCATATGGGTCAGGGCCAAGCGGAGCACTAAATCACAACCAGTGCCAAAAAAAAAAAAAAAAAAAAAGAATGGAGAGTCTTAGTGATCAGAGACTCCTTGCTGAGGAGCACTGAGGCTCCCATTTGTCACCCAGATAACCTACCCAGAGAGGTGTGCTGTCTTCCTGGGGCACGTATCAGAGATGTTAGGAAGGCTCTGCCACAGCTCATTAAACTGGAGGATTACTATCCTCTTGTTGTCATTCAGGTTGGATCCTGGGAAGCTGCAACTAGAAATATGAGGAATATTAAAAAGGACTTTGCATCCCTGGGGAGGTTGTTGAAGGGATCAGGGGTGCAGGTTCTGTTCTCCTCTGTCCTCCCTCTGGGTGACCAGTACCCAGAAAAAGGAGAATGGGACAGGTGAACAACTGTTTGAGGGGGTGGTGTCTGGACCAAGGATTTGGGTATTTTGATCTTGGGTAGCCCTTTGAGATGCCGGGTATGTGGGCTGCTGACTGACTACAACTCAGCAAGTGGGGCACAAGTGTGTTGGGGAGCAAGCTCTCTGGGCTAATTACCAGGGCTTTAAACTATGTTTGACGGGGAAGGGAGGGGAGCTAAAAGTGACAGAGAAGGGCTGGGTGAAGCTGTCACTGCTGTAACTGTTGAAGATAGTAGGGAAAAACCTCTGGGTTGTCCCATAGAATTGTCCGTATGCTCCTCAGAGAAGGTAATGATCCCGATACCCATCCAGAATCTTCTTCTTGCATCTCTCCAGGAGTAACTGTGTCTGCTACTTCCCTATTGTGCCTGTATACCAATGTGCAGAGCATGGGAAATAAACAGCATGAGCTTGAGATCTGTGTTCGTTCGCAGGGCCACAATCTCATTGCAATCACAGAGACATGGTGGGACAGCTCGCATGACTGGAACGCTCTCATGGAGAGCTATGTCCTCTTTAGGAAAGACAGGCTGGGGAAGTGAGGGGGTGGGGTTGCCCTTTATGTGAGGGAGCAATTAGAGTGTACCCAGCTTCAGCTGGGGGAGGGTGAAGGACAAGTGGAGAGCTTGTGTGTGAGAATTAAGGGGTGGGCTGGAATGGGGGACACCGTTGTGGGGATATACTGCAGATCACCAGATCAGGAGGAGGAAGTCGATGAGGCCTTCTACAAGCAGCTGGTAGTAGCCTCATGATCCCGGGCACTGGTTCTCATGGGGGACTTCAATTTTCCAGACATCTGTTGGGTAAGCAACTTGGCCAGGCACGCGCAGTCCAAACGGTTCCTAGAATGAGTTGAAGATAATTTTCTGATGCAGGTGGTGGAGGAGCCGATGAGGCGGGGGGTGCTTCTGGACCTTGTCCTTACCAACAGGGATGGGCTTGTTAGGGATGTGAAGGTTGGGGGCAGCTTGAGATGCAGCGACCATGAGATGGTGGAGTTCAAGATGGAACTTGGTGGAAGAAGTAAGGCTAAAAGCAGCATTGCAACCATGGACTTTCGGAGAGCCAACTTCGACCTCTTCTGGGACCTGCTTGGGGATATCTCACAAGCTAGGTTGCTAGAAGGCAAGGGTGCTTGTGAGAGCTGGGCTACATTTAAGCAGCACTTCTTCCATGCTCAGGATCTGTGCATCCCGAGGAATAGGAAATCAGGGAAGGGGGGCAGGAAACCTGCATGGATGAGCAAGGAGCTCCTCGATAAGATCAAAAGGAAGAGGAAGGTCTATGAAATGTGGAAAAAGGGCCTGTCCTCTTGGGAGGAGTATAGATGTGTTGTCAGGGCCTGCAGGGATGTGACAAGGAAGGCTAAAGCTGACCTAGAGATGAGGCTTGCAAAAGAGATAAAGGATAATAAGAAGGGTTTTTTCAAGTATGTAAACAGCAAGAGGAAGACTAGGCATTATGTGGGTCCCTTGCTGAATGAGGGGGGTGTCCTGGTCATGGGAGACACTGAGAAGGCAGAGATACTGAATGCTTTCAGTCTTTGCTTCGAGGACACCTTCAGTTTGACCTCAGTACCAGGGAAGCTCATGGAGCAGATCCTCTTGAGAGTCATCTTGCGGCACTTGCAGGGCAAGCTGGTGATCAGGCCCAGTCAGCATGGGTTTATGAAAGGCAGATCCTGCTTGACGAACCTGATCTCCTTCTATGACAAAGTGACGCGCTGGGTGGACGAGGGAAAGGCTGTGGATGTGGTCTATCTTGACCTCAGCAAGGCTTTTGACACCGTTTCCCACAGCATTCTCCTCAAGAAACTGGCTGCTCGTGGCTTGGGCTGGCGTACGCTTCGTTGGGTTAGAAACTGGCTGGATAGTCGGGCCCAAAGAGTCGTGGTAAATGGAGTCAAGTCCAGTTGGAGGCCAGTCACTAGTGGCGTCCCCCAGGGCTCTGTGCTGGGGCTGGTCCTCTTTAATATCTTCATCAATGATCTGGACGAAGGCTTTGAGTGCACCCTCAGTAAGTTTGCAGATGACACCAAGTTAGGGGCGTGTGTCGATCTGCTTGAGGGTAGGAAGGCTCTGCAGGAGGATCTGGATAGGCTGCACCGATGGGCTGAGGTCAACTGCATGAAGTTTAACAAGGCCAAGTGCCGGGTCCTGCACCTGGGGCGCAATAACCCCAAGCAGAGCTACAGAATGGGAGAGGAGTGTTTGGAGAGCTGCCAGGCAGAGAAGGACCTGGGAGTGATGGTGGACAGTCGGCTGAATATGAGCCAGCAGTGTGCTCAGGTGGCCAAGAAGGCCAACGGCATCCTGGCTTGTATAAGAAACAGTGTGACCAGCAGGGCTAGGGAGGTGATCATCCCCCTGTACTTGGCTCTGGTGAGGCCGCACCTCGAGTACTGTGTTCAGTTTTGGGCCCCTCGCTACAAGAAGGACATGGAGGTGCTTGAGCGAGTCCAGACAAGGGCGACGAAGCTGGTGAGGGGTCTGGAGAATAAGTCCTACGAGGAGCGGCTGAGGGAGCTGGGCTTGTTCAGCCTGGAGAAAATGAGGCTCAGGGGCGACCTTATTGCTCTCTACAAATACCTTAAAGGAGGCTGTAGTGAGGTGGGGGTTGGTCTGTTCTCCCACATGCCTGGTGACAGGACCAGGGGCAATGGGCTAAAGTTGCACCAGGGGAGTTTTAGGTTGGATATTAAGAAGAACTTCTTTACCGAAAAGGTTGTTAGACATTGGAACAGGCTGTCAAGGGAAGTGGTGGAGTCACCATCCCTGGAGGTATTTAAAAGATGTTTAGATGTAGAGGTTGGGGATATGGTTTAGTGGAGGACTGTTAGCATTAGGTCAGAGGTTGGACTCGATGATCTTGAGGTCTCTTCCAACCTAGAAATTCTGTGATTCTGTGATTCTGTGACACTTCCCCGGGACTCCTTGCTCCTGGCAATAGGACAAAGGGTCTGGGAAATGGAGGGCTCCCCACTGGTGGACGTGAGAGATGTTTGGGAGTGTCTGAGTAGGCCCGATGGGATTCATCCTCATGTGGTAAGAGAGCTGGCAGATGTGATCACGAAACCGCTCTCTATCATCTTTGAAAGGTCCTGGAAAACAGGAGAGGTGCCTGAAGACTGGAGGATAGCCAATGTCACTCCGGTCTTCAAGAAGGACAGGAAGGAGGATCCGGGAAACTGCAGGCCAGTCAGTCTCACCTCTGTCCCTGGAAAGGTATTGGAGCAGTTTGTTCTGGATGCCATCTCCAAGCAATTGGAAGAGAAGAATGTTATGAGGAGTAGTCAGCATGGATTCATCAAGGGGAAGTTGTGCTTGACCAACCTCATTGCCTTCTCTGATGGCATCACCAGCTGGGTAGACAGGGGGAGATCAGTGGATGTCATCTACCTGGACGGCAAGGTGGGTTGAGAGCTGGATGACTGGCTGAGCTCAGAGGGTAGTGATCAGCGGAGCAGAGTCTGGCTGGAGGCCTGTGACTAGCGGTGTTCCCTAGGGGTTGTTGTTGGGTCCGGTCTTGTTCAACATCTTCATCGACGACCTTGATGAGGGAATCGTGTCTGCCCTCAGCAAGTATGCCGATGACACAAAGCTGGGAGGAGTGGCTGACACGCCAGAAGGTTGTGCTGCCATTCAGCAAGACCTGGACCAGCTGGAGAGATAGGCAGGAAGAAACCAAATGAGGTTTAATCAGAGCAAGTGTAGAGTCCTGCACCTGGGAAGGAACAACTGGATGTATCAGTACAGGCTGGGGGACAACCTGCTGGAGACGAGCTCTGAGGAGAAGGACCTGGGGGTCCTGGTGGATGACAGGTTGACCATGAGCCAGCACTGTGCCCATGTGGCCAAGAGGGCTAATGGGATCCTGGTGTGCATTAAAAGGAGTGTGGCCAGCAGGTCAAGGGAGGTGATCCTCCCCCTCTACTCTGCCCTGGTCAGGTCTCACTTGTAGTACTGTGTCCAGTTCTGGGCTCCCCGGTACAAAAAAAGACAGGGATCTCCTGAAAAGAGTCCAATGGAGGGCCACAAATATGATACGGGACTTGGAGCATCTTCCCTATGAGGAAAGGCTGAGAGACCTGGGTCTGCTCAGCCTGGAGAAAAGAAGACTGAGAGGGGATCTTATCAATGTGTACAAATACCTGAGATGTGGGAGACAGAGGAACTTGGCCAACCTCTTTTCAGTGGTTTGCAGGGACAGGACAAGGGTTAATGTCCACATCTATGCGGACACAGGAAGTTCCGCACCAACATGAGGAAGAACTTCTTCACGATGAGGATGATGGAGCACTGGAACAGGCTGCTCAGGGAGGTTGTGGAGTCTCCTTCTCTGGAGAAGGAGATGCCTACCTGGGCAGCCTGCTCTAAGGATCCTGCTTTGGCAGGGGAGTTGGACCTGATGATCTTTCGAGGTCCCTTCCAACCCCTTCAGTGCTGTCATTCTGTGAAAATCTTAGCTGATGAATGGATTTCTGGACTTTTTTTTCCCTGTAAATAGAATATGGCAGAAATATTTGAACACTGAATCGTTTCAGGTAAGTAAGCAATAATATGCAAATTTTTGCCATTTTTGAATTCATTTGCTTGTGTGATGAAGACACAGTTACTTAGCATCTGAAAAGAAAGTGTAATTAAAAAGATTTTTGTTTCGTTCTTCATCTTTTGTATTTTTTTCCATTTCTTTTTATAGTGTTTTGTTCCTGTTCTGCTCGTAGTAATAGCTGATGATGTACTCTGATAAACTTTCTCTCATTAAGTGTTAGTGTCTGGTACAGCCCCAGTAGCCCTCAACAGGACTCATTGGAGGCACTGAGCAGATCGAAAAGCAATTAGCATTCTGGCTTGTGATAATTACCCACAGTATGGAAGGCTTATCCAAGATGTAGTTTCCACTGTGTCTAATAATAGGATTCTTTAAACACTGATATATTTTCATGGACACACCAGTGCTCTCATTTCAACTCTGTCACTTATCTTAGATAGGGGAAATAAACATCCCTCACACATTTTTTTTCCTTCATAAAGTACACTGCTGTTCTGACAACTTGTAGTGTCACCTATAAGTCACCTTGAATCATGTTTTAATCAGCTGGAACAAGGCAACATCTCATTTATTTCTGCAGTTTCCTTGCTCTGCAGTGCACTGATTGCCGAGACACAGAAAACCAAATTGAGCTCTGATTAAAACGGAATGAGGATGCACATGCTGCTGTTGGTTCAGAGGGGCACTCCACTCTATGCTAGGAAAGGTCAAGGTGATTCAAGTTCCAATTAAAGTAGAAAGATTTGTTATCATTCTTGAATGTGATGCTTTGTAACACATTTATGCTGTGATAGGTTGAATAATTTCTGAATAATTCGTCTTTGAGCTATTAATTTTTATTAGCATAGGAGCGCACTTAAAAACAAAGTCAGTAATTTTTGCATACTGCAGCAGGACCTAATCCTGTGTCTATTAAAGTATTGTTTCAGAAGCTTGAAAATCATGTGTCAGCTTCCAAATGCAGCCATTGCTTTGAAGAGATTTTAGTTTTTGATGAACTTTGGTTTACTGGTAATTTTGAACATCTGGAGAAATAAATTTTGAGTTCAAACTTGCTTTTATTTTGAACTAAGTCTAAGACAATGCATAAATCAATGGGGTGGTTTTCTAGGTGTGCTAGAGATGAGACATCCATGTTGACTTAAACTGCAGACTAAATATAGCTGGAGAAGAAATGATTACAACAATAAGACACACCACACAGATTTTAAAAATAGATACTGATGGTTGAGCTGCAGTATACAGAAATCATACATCATTTATATACTTCAGACAATGCAGACTACTATTAAACAACCCTATGGCTCCAAATTATAAAAGAAACAGTGTGATACTGTTCTTAGCTGCAGAAATCATGTTTGGAGTTCTGGGAAAGCAGTTATCTCATATAATTGAGAAAGAAAAAAAAAAGGTGTAATAATACTAGGTGTTTTTTAAGTCCCAGCGGTATATTATCTGGAACCTTCAAGGAAGTAGTAACAGAAAAAGTAGTTACTAAGGAGTGGGCTAAAATAAACTTTTATTCAAGTTGGACAATAAAAATAGGTAATGTGATCACAGTGGAAGAACACAGTAGTTAACTTTTATTTTCTATTTTTTATTTTTTTCTGAGAGTATTGTCATTACTGTCAGTATAGTTCTGCAACTTTTTCTAAATTAATACTGTACAGCATTTTACAACTGACATGAAATATAATACAGTCTCAGTGCATTGCCTCACCCTTACACTGGAGGAGGCAATCAGAAAGGGAAATAAAATAAAACTGAAACTGCTCACATAAGACGTAAACTGCTCACAGCATGTCCCCTCAGGCTCTTTGCTCAGTGCAGCTGGGGCATCGTGGCTTTGTAGCAACCTGGCTATGTTCCTGTAGAGAATCATGTGCTCTTCTGTCTTTGAGGGGTTTGGGAGTACTGCTGAAGAGCAAATGGAAATTCACGCTAACTTTGCATACTGTAAGGATACATCACAAGGGGGTTGTTTTTGTTATTCCACTTTTTCAGGTCATTTGCTGTTTTCTTTCAGAGAAGTTGGAAGTTCAAAGGTTCAGCCTTTTTGGGTGACTTTGCTTGGTAGAGCATCTTAGCTTTTATGGTGCAGTGAGGCTGATTTGGCTCTCCTGTATGTTCTGTTAAGCTATGTTAGAGAACTAAGCTGGTCCATCAGACGTTTATTTGGGCTTTATAGGGTGGTCTGTACTTTTCTGTGGCTTCAGTCATTGCCACAAACCACAATCCAAAATAACAGAAATGGGTTCTGATGTAGATAGGCTTGGAAAAACAAGTTAGTAGTGAGTGATCAATGCCAGCCCTTAGCACTGGGACCTAGCCAAGTGCAGGCTACTAGAATAAGCAGAGTATGAGAATATGAAAATTCTATTATTGTTTTTATCACTTAGGGGGAGAAAATACAACACAGAGAACTCAAGGTTTGAGATGAGAAAGGTTTAATTAAAGGGAAAGGGAATGGGGAGGAAAAAAGAAATAAAAGAAACAATGAGTACGTGCGGAAGAACAGAGAGAGGGAAAAAAATAAATATTCTCTACTTCCCATCAACGAGTGATGTTCGGCCACGTCCTGGGAAGCAGGGCCTCAAAACGCATAGCAGTTTTTCAGGAGGAACAGCCACCTCCCCCACGAAATCCCCCTTTTTATTGCAGAGTGTGACATCAGGTGTTATGGAACATCCCTTTGATTGGTTTAGGTCAGCTGCCCTGATGATGTCCCCTCCCCATCATTTGCCCACCCCCAGCCTGCTGGCTCTTGGGGGCTTGGAAGGAGTCCTGATGCTCTGCCAGCACTATGCAGCAATAGACACAACACTGGAGTGATATCAGTGCTGTTCCAGCTACGAGTGCAGAGCACAGCACTGTGTGGGCTGCTGCAGGGAAAGGTGCCTCCAGATCAGACAGACCCAACACAACTTCCACCCCTTATTCCGTAACATTTGTGTCACAATCAGGTACAGTTTAATACATAGATGTTCTCATCACCATTTTTTTCTGTGCTTTGAAGCATTTATATGTCTGTACTTCCCTTTATTCCATAGATCTTTTCCCAAAATGTTCATAAAAACTGTTGATGGTTTCAGCTTCATCTGTCAAAGTTGTCACTCAGGGCAGGTGAAGTTGGTTTTCTTGATGCCAGCACCAGCTTAGCTCACATCACTGTTGCACTTGTGTGGTTCCTTGCAAAGTTGACCTGTTGTTGATCCTGCAGCATCTTACTACAACATATAACTTAGATTACAGATTAGTTTTATCTCAAGGTCAAATATCTTTGAGGCACACACTTGATATCCCCATCTTTCTGCATTACCCACCAGGTATACCCTGGTCCTTGGGCAAAGACAATCCCACAAGTGGGTTTGCCTTTTCCCATGGCAGGGGCAACCCACACCTCTTTCGAGTCACTCAATATAGAGGACTCACAAGCTGACTATAGCCTGGCACATGCATTCTCCAAAATCCCACAAGGCCTAGGAAAGCTTGTGTTTCTTTTTTGCTAGTTGGTGGAGACATTGCTGTTATTTTGTTGATCACATCCGTCGGAATGTGGCGACATCCATCCTGCCATTTTACCCCCAAGAACTGGATTTCCTGTGCAGGTCTTGACCTTATTCTGTTTAATGGCAAAGCCAGCTTTCAGGAGAATTTGAATTATTTTCTTCCATTTCTCAAAAACTTCTTCTGCTGTGTTACAACATACGATGATATCATCGATGTACTGCAGGTATTCAGGAGCATTCACCTGTTCCAGTGTCATCTGGATCAATCCATGGCAAATGGTAGGGCTGTGTTTCCACCCCTGGGGCAATTGACTCCAAGTATACTGAATGCCCCTCTAAGTGAAAACAAACTGTGGCCTGCATGCTGCTGTCAGAGGGATGGAGAAAAATGCATTAGCAGTATCGATTGTAGCATACCACTAGGATGCCTTTGACTCTAGTTCATCCTGGAGTTCCAGCATGTCTGGCACTGCAGCACTCAGTGGTGGCGTGACTTCATTCAGGCCCCGGTAGTCCACTGTTAGCCTCCATTCCCCATTGGACTTTCACACTGGCCATATAGGACTGTTAAAAGGTAAGTCTTGCTGATCACTCCTTGGCTCTCCAGATGGTGAACTAACTCATGGGAATCAGGGAGTCTCAGTTGGTGCGATATTGCCGCTGGTGCACAGTTGTAGTCGCAATTGGCACTTGCTGTTCTTCAATCCTCAGCAATCCTACAGCAGAAGCATCTTGTGAGAGACCAGGCAGGGTAGACAGCTGCTTAATCTTCTCTGTGCTCAAGGCAGCTATGCCAAAAGCCCACCGGTACCCTTTTGGATTCTTGAAGTACCCTCTCTTGAGGTAGTCTATGCCAAGGATGCATGGAGCCTCTGGGCCAGTCACCATGGGGGTGCTTTTGCCACTCACTCATTCCCAGTTAGACTCACTTCAGCTTCCAATACAGTTAGCTCTTGGGATCCCCCTGTCACTCCAGAGAGAGAGATGGGTTCTGCCCCTTGGTGGCCTGATGGCATTAGGGTACACTGTGTGCCTGTGTCCACTAAAGCTTTATATTTCTGCAGTTCCGGTGTGCCAGGCCATTGAGTCCACGCAGTCCAGTAAATACGGTTGTCCCTCTCCTCTACCTGGCCAGAGGCAGGGCCCCACTAGTCCTGGTTGGAGCATCTATCAATTAATTCTTCCAAGTGTGAAGCAGAAGTCTCTTCCTCAGGGTCAGGAGTAATACTAGCCCTTCTACTGCCTCTGGGGGACTGCCCAACAGAAACTGGGGCAGCAATCCTCCTAGGGGCCCTCTTTGTTGCTGCTGTATCTTTCCATAGCTCACGTACCCGAGCCGCTAGGGCTGAGGTCGGTTCACCGTCCCACTTCCTCTTATCTTCCCCGTGATCACATAAATAAAACCACAAGGTACCTCGCGGTGTGCATCCCGGATTCTCCCTTGTTTGAGCCGGAGACTGCTGGCGCTTGATGGCCGAAAGATTCTTCTGTCTAGGTGAGGAGGAAGCTATGTGTTCATCTAACTGTTGGGACAGTCTCTCCACAGCTGAAATGCAGGCCCGTACTGGGGCAGAGAGATTTTCTTCATATTTATGAAGATGATTGGACATGTTGTCCACAGCTGGCCCCATCCCCTCCTCCCAATCCATTGCTGCCAATGTGCTGGCATGTGTTGGGGGTGCAGCCCGTAGAAACTTACACCACTTGGATGCTGTGCACTGGACTTCATCAGGGTCTTTAGGTGTCTGGACATTGTTTAAATCACTATAAAGCATCTCCAGCACAGCTAATTCCTGCAGCTGCTGGAGGCCCTCCCTTATCCATAGTGGTCCATTTGCTTACTTGGTATACAATATATTCTTTATGGGGATAATTTTCTTTCACAGTTGCTAGGAGTTGCCTCCAGAGGCTGAGAACTTGTGCTTCTCTTCCAATTACTCTATCAATGAGCCTTTCTCTAGAGAGGGATCCCAGATCTTTGGCTTCATTGCCTTCTAGCTGTTGGGTACTGGCCCCACTATCCCAGCATCGAAGCAGCCAGGTAAGGATGTGCTCACCTGGATGACGACTGAAAGCCTTTCATATTTCTTGCAACTCACTCAAGGATAGAGATTGAGTAGTTTCTGATTCATTTATGATTTCAATCTCTTCTCCCTGATATTGCCGTGATAATGCTGCTTTAGAGCTGCCTGCCTTTTCCTCTTCTCCCTCCTCCTTAGGAGGAGCTTCTTCCTTTACTAAACAACCTGATCTACGTTTCCACTGTTTTGTCTTTACTATAGGGGTGACTGATAACATAGATGGTCGGTCCTCTGGGGTGGTCACAGTGTGTGCTGTCTCATCATCAAAGTCAGGAACTTCCCTATCCCCTTGAGGGTGCTGGGCAACATTAATTGACATTTGATAGGCGTAAGCCAGACCCCAGCAGAGTGCAGCAAGTTGGTGGAGTTCTCTAATATTGCCAGCGACAGGGCATACATCTTTCAAACATTGTACCAGTTTTCTTGGATTTTGTACTAGTTCAGGGGTAAAATCAAGAACCATTGGAGGAGAAAACCATGATAGGTACCTGCCAAAATCCCCCCATATACCTTACTACCCACAACTACTTTGTCTGGGGACAGGTCCTTGGATAATAGTCTTAATAAATTGCTTTACCTTGGGGAAGAAGAAAAACACTAGACCTAGTAATAGGAGGATAATATCTGACCAAGGGTATCCAAGATACTGAAAGGCTGCTGTACTTAGTCCACAGGGATAAAAGTAGAAGGCACCACCCCTGATATTAATCACTCATTGACTGCTAGGGGCAAAAAAGAAGGCGCTGTAATTCTTAATATTTTCAAAAAGATAATCTCCATGAGACCAGGAAGATAACAATGCTGGGCCTGAATACCAAAAAAAACTCAAGGCCAGCATGTTACAGCACAACATGATAAAAAAACAAACAAACAAAAAAAAAAAAACAAGCACATACTTCAACACTTTCTCAAATCGGATGTAAAGGAAAAAAAGAGAACAGAGAAAGGACTACATACAACATAGCCACACAGAAAAATATTGCCAGAAAACTGAACATTATGACTACCTGTATGTTAGTTGTAAATGCTTCAACCAATGCTATTGTTATCTCAACCCTCGAGCCCCACGTTGGGTGCCAAAAAGGACTGTTTTACTCAGGTGGGCAGCCGAGCTCCACCACAAACACTTTCTCACTCCCCCTCTCCTTCCTGAAAGAGGAAGGGGGAGAAAATACAACACAGAGAACTCGAGGTTTGAGATGAGAGAGGTTTAATTAAAGGGAAAGGGAATGGAGAGGAAAAAAGAAACAAAAGAAACAATGAGTCAAAAAATGCTGGTTGCTTAAAAACACTTACATTAAAATACTTTTACATAAAAAACTGCCCTCATCTGCCACTTTACTCTTTACTCTTGCTGATGATATTTCACTCACAAAAACTGAATTGCAGCTTATAAATTAAGGTGCATAATTTTTCTTGCTGAACAAAAAGGATATGGTCTTGTTTGTAAAGTGCTGGAATCAAAGCTAGGTTAAACTGCCTGCTCTGTTATTGATTTCTTCCAGAGTTTGGGTGCAGGGAGTGCTTCAGTCCACATCCTCAAAGGTGATTTTGTGCTGATCTGAATTAAGTAACATGCACGTGTTTTATTATAGGCCTTAGCCTCATCAGT
Source organism: Anas platyrhynchos (assembly GCF_047663525.1). Classification (NCBI taxonomy): domain Eukaryota; kingdom Metazoa; phylum Chordata; class Aves; order Anseriformes; family Anatidae; genus Anas; species Anas platyrhynchos. The sequence goes on along the minus strand of NC_092588.1, from coordinate 86,154,918 downwards.
TATTAGTGAACTGTTGTTTGAAATGTATTTGCCAAAACTGAAGAATCTCATAGGAAATGAAGCTCTGAGATCCGTGGGAGTTTTGTTTCTCCTTCCACCTGGCTGGATATTAGCCATGATGCATTTTAGTTCTGAGGGCCTGTAAAGTACAGAGGCCCAGATAACTTTTGGTATGCATTCTGTTTGGTGTTTGGTTCACTTTTGTCCATTCATTTCAGCCTTCAGGAAGGCCTTTTCCAGCATGCTGAGGATGGTCAGGCTTTTCTGCAGTGAAGAAGCCTGGCTTACGACTCCCCAGAGCTGCAAGCACATACTTATATCTAAACAGATGCTAAGCACTTGTCTCCTCTTGAAGTCTTCATCTTCTGATTTTGCAAGAGATTCAGTGTCTGCACTTAAGAGGGAGCTTCTATCTCCTTCTTTCATACATTAAGGGCTATCTCATCTGAGGGGAAGAAATAGCCTTTCAAAAACTATCCCATGTAAATACTGTGTTTTCTCTCTATGCAAAAGAAAACAATGCCATTCTGTCTTGGATGCCATGAACTGATGATTATTAATAAATGTGATAGCTATTGTAATTTTTCCTATTCTGACACTAATCTTAAGACAGAAAAGGCTAAATGCCTGGTTCTTTTATACGTATATCTCTTTTTGGTTGTCAGTTGCCTTCAGCGATAGCTTCAGTAATTTAGAAGGATCAGACCAATACGAAGTAAATCTTACCAAGATTACTTCATCCTCACAGACTTCCATAATATTTGCATATTTCCATCTTGCCGTTGAATTTTGGGTGAAGCATAGAGGATTTAAGACAAATTCTTAATTACAAGTATACTTGGTGACTTATTTAGTGTGTAAATAATATGATGACTGGAATATTTCAGGAGGATGGTTTGGAATAAATGAACAAAAAGCTGTAAATTATCTCATACTTTGGAGATCTGCTCCTATCAGACTCAGATTTTTTTCTTTATCCTTGGTAAGATTCTGGAGTAAGGAAGAAGTACTACTGATGTGGATAAACATTGAAAAGAAAGCTTTAGGTCATCAGCTGCTGTAAAGAAATACAGACCTTTTTACTTCAAGGTCTGCTGAGATTCCATCCCTGTATGATGTACTGTGCTAAAGAAAATCTCTTCCTTTTTAATACTCTTCAGCTCCTGAAAAAGAGAATGATTGTTACATGTAGGCCTGTTTTTTGTTGTTGTTGGTTGTTGTTGGAGGAGCATTCAGTTATGGCATAAGCTTACTCCTATTGTCAGTGGAAACAGAACTAGCTTAGTGTTAAATGCTTTAGTGAAGTTGTTTTTCATATCTGGTTAAATTTTTGTTACTGCAAATACTTCTCTAAATCCTTTAAAAAGGACTTTTAACTGACAGACGTTTTTGCCTTTTAATATATATTCATTTATACCACTTTGGCATAGAGAACAGACTTATCCAGGGTCGAAAGGCAACCTGGGAGTTCTAAGAATTTTCCTGGTTCCCAGTGCGATTCTTTGACAATTATTTTAATGATTTTATTGGCATAGTTTGTGCTAGGAAACTAATATCGGAACCTCTGCTGTCTCTATCGTCAGTGAAGTGGTCTCTTTGGAAGAGCGATTCAGGGGCACACTGCTCTTCACTTTCATAATATGTTTAGGAGGTTTTGATTCCTAGCTTAGATTAGGTACTTCAAGCTAATAGTTTGAAAGACACATAGGTTTTAATGCTGATTTAATGTAGACAATAATGTGCAATCATAGTAGATGCCTGTGTAACAGTGCCTTTACCTGGTGTTTTTAGGAACTTAAATGGCTGACATTATGTTTGTACTTGCATGATTATTAGATTGAAAAGTAGAAGAGATCTCTACAAGCACGTTAACTCTATTTTGATTTTTATTTGTATTATTAAAACATTAAGGTGGATGTAGAAACAGCAATATATATTCTGTAGAGGCAGATGAAGTTCCAGTTGTGTCAGTGTGAAGCCAGTGTATCTTTACAACTGTGTTCTAAACTTTTCACATATTCTGTGTTTTATATGCATGGGAAGCTTTGAAGAAAAAAACACAGGAGCCATAGTGAATAATTTAATAAGTATGTGTAGTGCACAGTAATCATCAAAATACAGAAGATACTTAGCTATTCAGTAATGTACCTAATTAGTACTACTTTTAAGAAGGATTAGTTGGAAAATGTGACGTGGCTCAGAGCAGGAAAATGGAAGTAATTTTGTGTCTAAAGTTGGACAGAATTTAGGATCACTCAGTAGCATAAAAATAAAAAATCAAGCTGAGATAACTTAGATGGGCAGAATTAGTATATTTATATTGATTATTTTTGGTACATCTTTTATGCTCTACTGCAGCATAAAAGAACAAATGATACTTAAATGAATGGGCAGTAATTTCAGGGGAAATAAGGAAAAAAAAAAAGATATTTACCTCCTGTAGTGTAAAAATCAGTCTGTGAATGACTAATTCATTCTTCAAGAGATTGTTGAGTTCAAGAGGATTGTAGACTTGAAATGTGTCTAACATCACAGTTGTGCAAATTAAATAAGGGCTAATGAAAGTTCATGCTTCAAATCACAAGACGATCACTTTCTAGGGCAAGAAAGAGTTTTCCCTTGTGTAGCCTTGTACACATTGGCCAGTTGGATTACTCAGAAGAGTTAAATCACCAATTATTCTTCAAGTAGAAAAAGATTAATTTGCTCCTCATTATGCTGTTCAAGAAGACTGAATACACTGAATTGTTTAACAGTTCATGGAGATGTACAATGTATGAGCTTACTAGGTCTGAGAGAACAAGGAGATATGCAGGACATAGACTCTGTAGCTCTAAAAATGTCTTTCTCAGTCTAAAAATTTCTTTCTCAGCAGATTTGTATGTCTCATGGGACAACTCTGTTCTTTTTGATTTACAGGGGGAAGGATCCAAGACCTCAAACATATGACTTCTCCTCTGAAATTAATAGTTTGCAGAAACTCCCATTTCTCAGTTGGACATACTGTGAACATTTCATATGTTCATTAACCAGACAGAGGTACTGTGGAGGGGGACTTGTTTGAAATTCTTTAGTATTGACAAGTTTGGAAGGGAAGATTATTCTATTAACACAATTTCTTGGCAAATAAGCAGCTAATTTTTTGCTTGTTTTGAAAGCATTAATATTTTCTGACAAAATAAAATAAAGGTTATAAAATGCATTAGTGAAGGACACATTAGCATTTCATTTACTTATTTATTTTTTGAAAAGAAAGAAAAAAAAAAAAAAGAAGAAAACCCTTTATTTCTAAGAATGGTGTTGATCCTGTCATCCCAAAGAAAGAGCTCTAATGTCTGTGTTTCAAAGATTCGTTAAACATTTAGCAAGACTGACTCTGCTTTTGGTCAGGTACAACTGAAAGAAACTTACTGAAGAATACCAGTGTTGAACATTGAAATGAAAACCATTATCAGAAATACATTTCTGACTAAAAATGAATCCTTGTGACAATGAAGTATTTCATTACAGGGTGCCTTTAAACAATGGTATTGTCTTTGAAAAATAAATTTACTAGACCACTAGTAATGCAAAGAAAATGTGTAAGTTTTTTAGTAAAATATCTGTCCAAGTCCTCTGTACTTCCCTGGGAAAAGAGTTTTTAATGAACAGACATTTTTTTCTTGCTAGTAACTTCAGAGATATTTCCACAAATTCTAGTTATGCAGTTTTTCCCTTAATGTATTTTAAGTCATTCATAAACATAAGCTGACTGAAGAGATTTGAAATTAGAAAAAAAAGCACATGAATAGATTCTTCTAAAAAGCATGCTTCAAATAGAATACTTATTAAAATAATGCCATGGGCCAAAGCTAGGTTAGTTTATTTTCTTGTTTTGGGTTTTAACCATGATATGGGCAAAGATCTCTATCTTAATGTCTCTGTTTATAAATGGCAGATGTCATGTTTCATTTTTGGCTATATTGCCTCTTTAGTTTCTGGCAACACAGAAATCTGTTTTAAAATATCTTCAAGCAGTGATATGAGAATTCAGAGTGACACTTCAAAAATAACCTTTCTGAGAAGAAAATTAGATTTTAAACCAAATCACTGCATAGAAATCATTCTGGTCTCCAAACCATTTGATAAATTGTTGCTGCACATTTGGTGAGACAGTCAATAAATATCAATGCATTGTTGAGAACAGTCACATTTTCTATGTCATGTCACTCTGCAGCTTATTTTTTTATTTGCTACCTTTGTCTCTTGAAGCTCATTGTACGCATCTGAAAAAACAGTCATCTGGTTATCAGCTGGAAACTGGGAAACTGCCATGTATCTTTTCACAGGCTTTACTATCAGCATCTTAATCTCCCAATAGAAACAATTCCACCTGCTTATTATAGGCAAGAGTATGAAAACTAGAAAATGAGCATCACAGATACTATTATTTTCCATGTTCCTGTTAGGTCTACAGTTGTGATGTGCATTTATATATGTAGATGTATAGACATGCATATATGTATATATGTGTTTGTGTTCTTGTTTTCCTTAGGAGATAAATTATTCCCAAAGTGCTTAGTATCTGTTTTGTTTTCCTCCAAAATTTTTAGTGTTGACTCATGCCATCCTTAGATACATAGAACTACCATTTTTTTCTATTAGTAAAGACATAATTGGAGAGAGAATGCAAGGTATTTTTATATGAAAATAGAAATCTTTACAATTTTTCAGACCATATTATATGGAAATATCATGATAATTTACACCTGAATTAAGGTATTAGCCTGAGTAGCTAGTTACTCTGACTCACTAACATGGTATCGCTTTCTGAAAAAGCAGTATCACTGAAAACACCCTTCTGTTTCACAGACACTAGAAAACCACATTAAACACTGGAGAATCTTTTTTTTTTTTTTTTTTTTTTGACTAGTGATGGCATATTCAAATGATGTTTTAGAACTGAAAGTTCTCTCTTTCCTCAGTGTCAGCATTTTCAACACTGAAATACAAATTTAGTACACATATCGCATATGAGCAAAACAATCCAGTGTTCCTTAAATTGAATGGATGTAATCCCACTGAGTTCAGAAGAAAGCACTGAACCTAAAACTCATAGGAAAGTCAATTTACAGGAGGAAAAATATAAGGACACTGATTTCAATGAATGTAACTGGTCAATACTTGAACTGATGATTAGTTTTCCAACAGTGGAAAATTTATTTCACTTTACCTTCTCTTATTGTGGCCAACTCAGCAGTACATGAGTAAGAGAAAGATGTTTAAGAACACTCCAAGAGTAACTATCACATAACTCCTGAACCATTTGTCTAACAATTGCCTAGTCTCAACGCACTTTTTTTTTTTTTTTTTTTTGTCAAGGAAGAGTGTAAACTTCTGTTTGTTCCCATTAGCCACCCCTGCATAGGTTGCTCTGTGTGAGCTGCAGGTGATAGAATTTTAGAGTTTCAGTTGGGAAAGAGACGTTGTAAAAGGGCAACTGATCTGAAGAGCTGCTGATTACTTAGGTTATTTGTCTTCCGGACTGAATGCAACTGAGACCAGAAATCAATACAGACAACAAAGCTGTGTGAAAAGATTTTAGTGGAGTCTATATAGTTCCAGAGGGAGCCTTTGGTCTTTCCCTCAGTGATTTATTAAGGCCCCTGGTGTAAATAGTTTTAAAGAAGCTTTTATAAATTCTCCCCCTGCCAAAGAAAAAATGTAAGATTGAAATGCCAGTATACTTAGTTTGTTTCTTCTTGGAGACATCCTTTTGGTTGTTTTTCTCTTCATGAGAATCATGACCAGTCAAAACAGTGGATAGCTGTGGTGAGTGGCAGAAGCTGAACCGTAAATGGGTTTTGCTTCATATGTTATTTTTTAAATAGAAGAGAATACAAAGTTGTGCAAAAGACAAAGCTTTGTTAGTTTGTTCGTTTGTTTGTTTCCCTCCTTGAAGATAGGACTGCATTGGGGTAAATGGGAGAAGAAAGGACCCAACCAGCTCCTCTTTTCCAATCTGCAGAAAGTGAGCTCTGAAATACAGTGTTGCTACTATAGAGAGAAAATGTACATGTATATGCATAATGTGGTAATTATTCTTCACTATCTCAAACATTTATTTTTAAGTGAATAATGTCAGAGCCTTGATGTTTATATATGGAAGTAAATGGAAGTTCTGCCTGTGGCTTTGATCCGAGTTCCAGATGTTTACAGGATTTTTTCAATTTGTACTCTAGTGCATTTCAAAAGCAACAGCTCAGTTTTTGGCTTCACAGAAAAGCAGTATTAAAAATGGCTCTTGTGTTAATATGTATGTATATCAGCACATTTCTTTTCCCTACACAGACTGTTTTTACTGATACTTTCAACTTGGCTGAATGGAAGAAAAATATTTGGGTGTAAACAGATGGTGTTAGCTGAGTAAGAATTACTTTCAAAGACACTGTAATGTTAACAAACTGAAAGCGATGTGCTTTAGTACATTTATGTTGTAAGAGGGAAATTGGATTAAAATTTTGAATAAAATATTTTTTGGGGTAGGTAACACTTTATACTGAAATGGCTGAAGTTTGTGTCCATCCTATTCATGCCAATAAAGTATTGATTCTTCATTTCTGTGGGTATGCGTGCATAATTACTTAAGGCAATGACTGAAGGCCTGAACTAATTAGGAATATTCAGTTTCATTTTGTACCTAATCATACTCAGAAACATACCTTGCCCTGAGTTTACAGCTTTAATGAGACTAAGAGTCTCCTAGACTGCAGAGGAAACACAAGGTAAAAAGGACACTTCACTTTAAGATGTTTACAGATACAAAGTTATTCTGTAAAATGGATTATATTTCAGTTGCGAAAGGCACATAAGCATCATTTATTATTATATTTCCCTGTGACAGCTTCCATAAAGTTCTTTCAAACAAAATGAGATTAGGATTTACTGTGGGTCTGCTGTAATAGACCTTTGCCAAATAGACAGATTTGGATGAACAATTAGGAAGGTCAGAGCTCAACTCAGACCCCAGGCAATGTTAGATATCTTGGCATTAGTGGACAGGAGACATTTCTGTGAATGCAGGGTATCTTCCCAAACTCTTCTGGACAAAGTAGGTCAAACAGAAAATAGCTAAAGGTGCTTGAAAACTCCATTGGATTATAACTCAGTCCAAGTACAGAGCCAAAGAAAGGCTGGCAATTGTTTTGGAAATGGAAATTGGAGGGATAAACTCAGAAAAGGAAGGGAGGTTATCTGGAAGGCTGAAGTTTTGTTTTCTGTTAATGGCATGTGTAAGCACGTCACCCCATCCTGCACATGTAAAAAAGTGCTGCTGGTGGCTGTATTCAATCTCAGCAACTGACGATGTCAGCTAGATTCCCAGTAAACTGAAATAAATTATTTTTCTCTGTGCTACATAGACAATGATGAAGGGCTGTGTGGCTCTAGAGACTGCTGATTTGGGTGACCAGTAAACTGCTATCAAGAAGCCAAACAGATTCTGTTGCAGTAGATACTGACTCTGTAATAGCAGCAGTAAGAAAATAGCATTAACAGCAACTTTTGTAAGAACCTATTACCAAACAAAGATAACTATGTCATGTCAACAGGCACCAACTTTCTGTATTTCTGTATTTTTTAGTGTTAGACTGAATCATAAGTTCAAAACTGAATTTATCAGTTTGCTTGATATTAGTCCTATCCTGCTTAACTTTCTGCAAATGAGTTTTGCAGAAAAATTTAAAAAAAATTTAAAATTTAACCTATCCTGGTTAAATATCTGAAATGAGTGACTAAGTCAAATTCCAACTCATGGCAACCAGTTCTACTTTGGAGGAGGAAAAAAAAAAAACATTGTTGAATTTTTGAGCATTCATAAGTATAGACAGAAATGTGATTTAAAAAAAAAAAAAAAAAAAAAAAAAGTTTTTAAGGTCTCTGCAAGTTACCACAGGTTCATGTATAAAAATATTACAACCAACCAGTTCCATATGATAACACCTAATCTTACAAACAAAATGACAAAAATAGAAAAATTGAAATAAATTTGTTACTTACAATGCAAATGAATATCTGCACCAAAGGAAAAGTTTTTGTATTTTAACAATTGTCTCTATGTCAAAATAAGCCAGACAATTTGGGTTGCTTTATTTCATTTTTTTTTTTTTTTCTCATGGACCTCAGAGAAAGGTCCAACTTTGAGAAAACGAAACAGAAGTTAAAAATCCATCTTATTCTCTGCTTACTGCAAACTATCAAGTTTTTCCCTGCTGTAGCTCAGATAAATGATTCAAATTATGTTAGAATTAGCTTTTCAATTATGCAGTTGTCTTAATATTATAGACAACTATAAAATGGTACAATTTTGCTGTGATTGGCAATTACTCTGCAATGCTGTCTAGACAGAAGGCAGTATTTCATTACAAATTATTTCAATGTGAGAATTTGTCTTGAATATTTTTAACTGAGAGGAAATTGAAAGAATACATATGTCTTCACAGACTACTGCAGACTTTGATCCAGATAAATTTCATGGTAAAATGCAGCAAGAATTTTCAACCTTGAATAATTGCCTAAATTGAAAATATGAGACTAAAGTCAGTGCAGGTTCAAGTGTGAATGTAAAAAATGGACTATTGTTTAATCTGGTCTGTTGAAAAAATGTGGCACATGCTTAGCTTGTTCACAGCAGGTCATTAAATACCATGATTTTTGCCTTTTAAAAAATCTGTTTGAAGAACAGTTAGTAATAATGTTGCTTCAAGTCAGCTTAAGGAAAATTACAGAGAAAAATAAAAAATTAGTTGCATTAAGTACCAACCCATGCACTCAGAAAATGTGACTAATTTCTACCAAAATCTTCTTATCACCATAGAAACCATTAAAATTACAGGAAAGACACCAAACCACGAGAAGTAAAGACAAACACAAGCTAAATGACACTATGTCAATGAGCACTTTAACCCAATTAGATCAGTACTGTTATTATCTGAAGAGGCTACTCTAACTGGAGTCAACTAAAACTCATTAAGTGAGTGCCAGATCGCCGCAGGGCTAAGTTCAAAACCAGCAGCTACGCTGGGTGTGCTCAGGATCGCTTCAGAAATCGGGGATCTGGGGCCAAGCTGAGCCTGGGCACAGCCTGGCTGAGCTCTGTCAGCCGCAGGTAATGAGCTCTCCTGGGCTGGGTTGGGATGACGCTGGTGGGGTGCTGCCAGGGGGAGGGGGGGGTTAATTATTTGTTTTTAAGGCTTTCTTCACATTTTTTTCACCCCCAATTTTTTGGCCATTCGTGTTTTATTTTTTCATTTATTTATTTTTCCAGCTTGGGGAAGGGGAGGGGGAGTTGGTTTTGTGTATGTACATTTAGTTTATTTGAGCAGACTTTAAAGTGATTGATTATGATTATTTTATTAGTCACTGTGGTGGCAGCGTGTTGGCACTGAGGCTGCTCCAGCCCCCCAGCAGTGCTCCGTGGTGGTGATTCCCCACATGGGCCAAGGCTCCCTGACAGGACAGCCTACGTGAAGGCATCAGAGGTTTTTGATGATGGCAGAAAGGCAGATGTTGCGCCCCTCTTAAGAGGTGAGTGTTAAGATCTGTAGAGATGAGGCTGGACACACTCACCTTATTCCTGTCAGCACCAAGGAGTGCGAGGAGCAAATGGGGCACGAGGCAGCGATGGGAAATGACCAGCATGGGTATCCCAGGAGTAAATCAAGCTTGACTAACCTGTCTGCTGCGACAAGCCTATCGCTTGCTGCTGTGTTTGGGGGTGCAGGGAGAGCAGTGCCTGCTGTCTGACATGACTAAGAAAGCTTTTGGCCTTGCTGACCAGAGCATTGCTGTACTTGGGGTAGGATGTTATGGTGTGGATGAGTGGGCTAATGGCTTGGTAGACTGGTGCCTGGGTTGTTGAGCCAGAAGGAGGGCATGAATAGCTTGCTGCACTACTACCTGGAGGTCAGTAGCAAGTGGTGTTCCTTGGGGTTTTATCCAGAGGCCTGTCCTGTTGCATGTTTTGGCCAACCTGGTGACAGAAGGTGCCTTTATCAAGTTTATAGGCAATACCAGGCTCAGGTTTATTGTCAATATGCTCACAGGCAGAGCTCTGAATGGTATTTCCATGTGAATGCGTGGTGCTCATATTAAAGGTGACATCTGATTGGCTTGGCATGGGGACCAAACCCATGCTTTGTTCTACTCTAGAACTTGTTGAGATGAATTTCACAGAGGTAACAAACGCTTTAGCAGGAATTCTGAAATGATTTTTAAGATCACTTCAGATGGCAAGCCTTTATGATCATGAGTCTTGCATTGCTGATAACAACTTCTTCTGCGTCAATCTGTATTTTTGCACTCTGCACGCATGTGTAAAAATATGTTACCACACGCTACTGGTTCAGTAACCACATTGTGTGGTTAGTTGCCTTTTTTGACCTGATAGGGCCACTCAGTTCTCATTGTCATGATAATCATTTATGTCTTTCCTGCTTAAATAAGGCATGGTGGAACACTTGCCCTGCTCTTAAAACTCATTTGAAGCATTTTTAATTTCTAAGGAAATGTTCCCTGTGTGTCTGTCAGGTGTATCAGTCAATGTTTCTAGTTAACCAGGATGTGTTAGTCAGTGGTGGTTAGATAATATGGGCTTGTTATCTAATGATTATAATATGATGTAAAGCTCTTTGAAGTAGCGTTTGGTGTCTTGGTATGTTTGCATAGTACAATGTAGCAGTGTAGATGTTAAATTCCAGGAAAAATACAAATATGCTGACATAGGTGAATATTCCTGATCATTAGTTTTTTTTGTTTGTTTGTTTTGTTTTGTTTTGTTTTTGTTTTTGTTTTTTTATTGTGCTAAAGTGGCTGCATTGCGTTCCCTTCCCAAGTTAGTGCAGTCAGTTACTGTTGTGCTTACAGAATCAGTTTTCCATTGTATAGATATGATGAGCTAAGCATAAGAAAGTAAAGCTGCTAATCCTGCAAGGAGTTCCACAATGATGTGATTTTCATCAGAGCACTGCAAAAATCTGGTTGCAGATCTGTGAGTTGGCTTTCTATCATATCAGTACTTGTCAAAATAACTGCATAATTATCTCTGCACAACAGAAGATTTCTGCACAATTAAAAATCAAAGTTAATGGCTGTTATGAGATATTTAAAACTCCTGCATCAAGCTGGATGAGTTACTTTATGTGACATTTCTAATGTCACTGTTTATACAAATGCTTTCAAAAGTAAAGCCCCTTGCAAAAAAATACCAGTCCAAAGTTAATACTGTTTTAACATAATAAAATGTAAAATATATGCAGTTACTTTTTCACACAGCATTCCATTTAAGCTTCCAGTCCGGCCAAGGGCTGTCCCAGTTGTAGAATGTGGCTTGCCTTGGTATTGCCAACTGCTTATCCCAGGTTTGTGTTCTGTGGTTCTTAAGAATCAGCTTCTGGACAGGATAAAGTTGTGCTGTGAACTGCAAGGATTAAGAGCCTGCAGCAAATCTGATAATGGATGTTTGATGTGATATGAGATGCCAAGGGTATCCTGCCAGGCTGCTTGGGAGTGTTCCAGTAGAGGAACAGGTCCTGTAAAATATCAGCCACATCACTAGATGCCTATGGTTTTGCATTTTGAATTAAGCATGAATGCCCGTGCACCATAAAGCAGGTGGATGGGAGAAGTCATCTGATAAATAATCCCAGGCAAAAATTCCCTATCTCTATTGAGACCCTGGAGAATATTCAAAATTCGCAGGCCAGGTTATATCCTTCTTGATGGATGGTTCTTAAAATTAACAAGAGTACAAATTTAAAATCCAAAACACTTTGCTTTAATTACTGATATGAGGCATCTAATCAAATCTGATAAATAAGTATTAATTTTCTGTATTGACTGCATACAAATTGTAAATTACAAGAAATAATTTATATCACTTTACTGGGATTTTTCTCCTGCATTCTGCCATGCTTTGGTTAATGTTCCAGTGCAGCTGAGAAATGTAAGGAATACACACAACTCCGTAAAAATAATTCTGTACAGAAACAGGATTTATTATAGCATCAATACATCTCAAAAAAAAAAAAAAAAGCAATTTAAGGAAATAAACCCCATGGACTTCAAATACTCTCCTCCTGAAAACAACTCCTTTATTTTAGATTCTGTGGTACTTCACCAGTCCCATATTTACCATATGAATGAAACTGTCTGTTACTCAGATTGCCACACAATAGTAAGAAACAGTCTGATTAATTTCAAAGGTCTTCATACACAAATGCATGAAAACAGATTTAGCCTTGGCATTGTATGTAAATAACTGAAAAGTTTTGTTTTGTTTTGTTTTGTTTTTAACTTGAGGAAAGATGTATTAATAGCATTTATACATTCTGCACAGGCCAGAAGGATAACAATGTAAGGCTTGATTTCAATGGATGGTTTTAAACCATTTATCTTTTAGACAAAAGAAGACATGGAGGCAAGAGTATAGATGGCAGTGTCATACCTGATCTTTAAATTCCATATTTATATATAGCTGTATGTCATTCTGGAGCAGGGTAGGCAGTTATTTGTGTGAAGAAACTAGTTTTCAACCGTAGTATGATGGCCTCTATCAAAATGGAACTAGATGGATTTATGACCTTGTTCTATCTGATTGCTCTGTGAAATGGTTCCAGCAGTCTAATTGTGTTACTACATTCTTAGTCTTCAGAAAGCACAGCAGCCAACTTCCTTGTGTACAGCCTGCCTTGTAAAAGGAGCCTGGGCAATGCTGCTGCTAGAAGGTGTGAAGAACAACGCTCTCCTGCAAGTCTAGAAATGCCCCCAGCCTCTTGACCTCACACTAGATGCCTTCTTTATTACTACCTGAACTCTGATGGCAGAGCTGAGTAAAAGGTTTATACAGTGGGAACCAAAACGTTGGGGCTTGGCTTCTGGCACAGTGTTGATCTCCAGAACTCCCTTTGTGTGGAAGAAAAAATGATGCTGAGAATGAGAGGTCTGTGGCATGTTAACAAGGCTATCAAAAAAGTTTGAAGTGTTTGAAACAGGATTAGCTACATACTTTAAATGTATAATCACTTCTAACTGAGGTGGTACAGTATTAACTTTGCAAGTCAGAAGGTTGGATAGCTTAGTAGTTAGCAATGCTTTCCTGTATTAAAGGCCAGACTACTAGACTGAATGCATCAATTGCACTAGCAGTATGCTCTTAGTGCCAGAGAATGGGTGAGGTATGTTTTCCCCACACCAGAGCTCTATACTTCTGGAAGTTCAGGAGTAATAAAGGATAACTTGACCAGTATTTACAACCATAAGTGATCGTAATGTCAGTCTGTTGCAGTTCTTTGCCAGCAAGACAGGGAAACAATATTTCTGGCATCCTGTTCTCCTCAATCAAGCTTATTTCAAATATTAAGTTTTCTTGTGGACATGAGATTTATTAGAAGGTTGGCATTGCAGTGCTTCCTATCCAGGTAGATGGCTAAACTTCAATTACTTGTAACATAGACACTTGCATTTCAAGTGTCTAGATTCCTTTTGTTGGATATGCATTTACAGAAAAATCTAGGGTGGTTTATCGGAGTGTGGGGAAGGAACACTTGTTTGATGAGTCTTGTTCACAGAACGTATGTGCTTGTTTCTCTCCATCGCCTGTCAGGCAGTCTGGGCAGCTGTCTGCAATACAGACGTCTGCACCATTGACATGAGAACATTAGACCAACTCCTCTTGTCTTGCATGTTACCTGGGGTTATTTTGTTTAACAGGGATATAATCTCTCAGGTTGTATGATCATTTTAGACCATTTGCGGTATTAGAAGTGGGAACTTGAAATCTTAAAGTCTGGAGGTATATCTTTTCACTGTGGATGGGAAATACTGGCATTCTGCTTGAAAGCACTGCAAACTTTTCTGTGGCTTTCTAAAAGCCAGACAGCACGCATCCAGGACTTCCTGCTCTCTTTATTATTGATAGGTTATAACTTCTGTATTTCATTTATAGTCTTGTGTAAATTGTAGCAATTCAATTTTAATCAGATATCTATTCTTGCTATTAATGACATCTCATCATTCATTTAAAAGACAGCTTGGGATGAAAACAGCCACGTTGTTCTATATGGCGATTTCTTGAAAATGGGTATGATTGAAAATTCGAGTAATACTTGATCTGTTTTTAAAGGAAGGAACTTGTTAAGGCTTATTGTACTCCTGAAACAAATAGATAATGACATGTACCTAAAAACTGCACAGAAATCCAGTGAATCTAAGTGTAGCACTGCAGCTCCATTCAATGCTGTGCAAATTGTTGAAATGACAGTAAGAGAAATGTGATACAAATTTCTGGATTTCCTTTAGTCCAGTTCTGAGCCAGACAAAGCTCATTTTCCTGGTGGAGCCCTGTTTGAACTTCTTTGGCATTGCAGACCATTGAATATATTCCTTTGAAGGCATATGAAAGGAAAGACTGTAACAAGTTGTGGGCAGAAAGCCCTGTGATACTAGTATAAGCTGTCAAATGACAAGTATGTAGGGTGCAGTAGGGCAGGAGGAGGAAAGGGTTGTCTTCATGTTGGATAGCTTTTACCTGTGACTGCATGATTCTGATGTAGTAGTTATACATGTATATTGGAACTTCAAGATACCAAATTTTTATGTAATTAAGAATGACCGTATTACTACCCAAGATTAATTTGATACAGCCTGGTATCAATTTTAACAACTAATAAGGAAAATATAATATTAAATGTATGTGGGTGAAGGATGGTGGAAGTGAAATTTTAATGCTTAGGCTCCATGTGGACAAGGTTTTGGTACTCAAGTCAAAAGGTACAATTTTAAGGAACTGCGGTTTTCATTCTTCTCTAATAAAACTTTGAAGTGTGGAAAATCAGATTAAGAAATTTAAGAATTTTACTGAGCAAGATAAACTTTTTTCTCTGTGAAGACTACATGCACACAAGTCAGAAACACTTCTAAGTATGTGGAGCTGAGCAGTTGAAAAGACCTAATGAGAAACAATTAAAATGTGTCTTCCATAGATTACACAGTAAAGGCTTTTTAAGTTATATAGCATTAATGTAATTTCTAGTTGTAATGCTTCATTACTCCTTAAGATTCTTGATCACATTAATTCTTTTCTGAAGTTTGAGGGTTAAACTTACATTTGGAATTCACTCAAAAATTATTGCGATAGGCAAAATAGACTGAGAAGGGAGACAGTAAGACTTATTGCAAAAATAAATGGGGGAATGCAGGCTGCAGTCAGTCCCTGATGCTTTGTCCCCGCCGCTCCTTCTCGCTCCCTCCCTGCCCCTGCTCCCCGTGGGGTCCCTCCCACGGGATGCCGTCCTTCCCCAGCTGATCCCACACGGGCTGCCCACAGGCAGCAGCTCCTCAAGCACTGCTCCCACACGGCTCCGTCCCACGGGCTCCATCCATCCATCCATCCATCCATCCATCCATCCATCCATCCATCCATCCATCCATCCATCCATCCATCCATCCATCCATCCATCCATCCCCCAGGAGCAAACTGCTCCAGCACGGGTCCCCCACGGCTGGGCGGCAGCTCCCCCCAGACCCCCTGCTCCTGCGGGGGCTCCTCTCCACGGGGGGGCTGCAGCTGCGGCCCGGGGCCTGCTCCTGCCCTGCGGGGGCTCTCCATGGGCCGCAGCCTCCTCCAGGCCACATCCACCTGCTCCACCGGGGGCTCCTCCACCCACGGGGGGGCTGCAGCGTGGAGATCTGCTCCATGGGCTGCAGGGGGACAGCCTGCTCCACCAGGGGCCTCTCCCTGCACAGCCCACAGGGGAACTGCTGCTGCCTCCTGCCCTCCTGCTGCACTCACCTGGGGGGCTGCAGGGCTGCTTCTCCTCTCTTTCTCCCTGTGAAACAGCTTTTTTTTGTTGTTATTTTTGTTCTCCTTTCTTCAATATGCTCTCCCAGAGGAGCAAGCGACATCGTTTCTTGGCTTGGCTCTGGCCAGCAGGGGAGCCATTATCTAACGTGGGGCAGCTTCTAGATTCTTCTCACAGAAGCCACCCCTATGGCCCCCTGCTACCAAAACCTTGCCACGTAAACCCACCAGAGCAACTCTTTCGGTGAAGAAATTTTTTGTAAGAACCAAGCGAAACCTCCCCTGGTACAACCTAAGGGGTTTTGTTCTTGTCTTGTCACTTGGGGCTTGGGAGAAGAGAACGATCCCCACCTCTCTGGAGCCTCCTTTCAGCTTCCTGTAGAGCACAGGAAGGGCTCCCCTGAGCCTCCTTTTCTCCAGGCTGCACAACCCCAGCTCCCTCAGCCGCTCCTCACCAGACTTGTTCTCTAAACCCTTCACAAGCTTCAGAGCCCTTCTCCGCACACGCTCCAGCACCTCGAGCTCTTCGCTGAACACAGTGCTCGAGGTGCGGCCTCTCCAGAGCCGAGCACAGAGGGACAACCGCTTCCCTAGTCCTGACGGCCACTCTATGTCTGATACAAGCCAGCTGTAGAGATATTTATATACATATATATGCAGCACTAGTACATGTTCCTTGGAAAACCGGTCAAACTCTCTTCAAACCCCGTAAATTGATGGTTTCCTCTAACTGGCACTGACGCTTCAGCTGGATCCTCTAAATCCCATCTTACTGCTTCTGCTTCCTAAGCAGGTGACAGAAACTCCTAAGCGGAGAGCAGAGGAGTTGTAGTTCTGTATCCAGGAAATATTTGGAAGTTTGGAAGATGCTTCCCTTGCTCAGCTGCCATCCCTATGTTAATCAATCACCCGATCTTTTGCCTTCCACCAAAAGTCTTGATGCAGTTCTTAAGGAAAGTTCTTCCTGAAAATCCTCAGCCACCTCTGTGCACGCCAAACCTTTCCTGGCACTGTGCAATGCGCGGATGGCAGCGATAAATCAGGTTGTGCAATGAATGGCAACGCGTGGGGAGGGACTTTTCAGGTAGCTTCGCGCTGTTTCGCAGGTCCCTGAATTAGAGGTAATGAGGAAACAAGCGGTAGGAACAAAACCTTGAGCCAGGCTGAGATCAAGAAATGGCTACAGTGCTAAAGAGGACCTTTGGGCAGTGGGCAATTGCTGGCTGGCTCCAGGTGCGTGTCTGAGGGTCTCTGACCAACTGTATGATAGATTCGGGCGCGTGGACAGCACGTGGGGCTACGGGGAGAGGACATGTAGCAGTGAAAAAGGGCAATAAACACCTCCTGTTCAAGAGCCATCAGGAGTCTGTGTCTTGCATCCCTTCAGCAACACAAATATTTGGCTCCGGATCCAAAAGGTCATGTATTTGGCAATTTTATTTATGGTAGCACTCCCCACCCCTCCCCTCCCCTCTTTTCCCTCCCCTCTTTTCCCTCCCCTCTTTTCCCTCCCCTCTTTTCCCTCCCCTCCCCTCCCCTCCCCTACGCTCCCTGTCCCTACACTCTGCTACACTCCCCTCCCCTAAACTACCCTACACACCCCTACGCTCCCCTCCCCTATACTAAACTACACACCCCTACGCTCCCCTCCCCTATACTACCCTACACTCCCCTACACTCTTCTCCCCTATACTACCCTACACTCCCCTACACTCCCCTCCCCTAAACTACCCTACACACCCCTACGCTCCCCTCCCCTATACTAAACTACACACCCCTACGCTCCCCTCCCCTATACTACCCTACACTCCCCTACACTCTTCTCCCCTATACTACCCTACACTCCCCTACACTCCCCTCCCCTAAACTACCCTACACTCCCCTACACTCCCCTCCCCTAAACTACCCTACACACCCCTACACTCCCCTCCCCTAAACTACCCTACACACCCCTACACTCCCCTCCCCTAAACTACCCTACACACCCCTACGCTCCCCTCCCCTACACTACCCTACACACCCCTACACTCCCCTATACTACCCTACACACCCCTCCGCTATCCCACCCTACACTCCTCTAAACTCCGCTCCCCTACACTACCCTATACTCTCCTACGCTCCCCTCCCCTCTACCACGCTATGCTATGCTACCCTACGCTATCCTATGCTACACTACCCTATCCTACCCTCCCCTAACCTCCCCTACACTATCTTACCCTCTCCTGCCCTCCCCTCCCCTGCCCTCCCCTCCCCTATGCTCCCTGTCCCTACACTCTGCTACACTCCCCTCCCCTATACTACCCTACACACCCCTACACTCCCCTCCCCTATACTACCCTACACACCCCTACACTCCCCTCCCCTATACTACCCTACACTCCCCTTCGCTACACTACCCTACATTACCCTATGCTCCCCTCCCCTATGCTCCCCTACGCTCCCCTCCCCTATCCTACCCTAAACTCCCCTAAACTCCGCTCCCCTACACTACCCTATACTCTCCTACGCTCCCCTCCCCTCTACCACACTACACTACGCTACGCTACCCTACGCTATGCTATGCTACACTACCCTATCCTACCCTCCCCTGCCCTCCCCTCCCCTGCCTTTCCCCTCCCCTCCCCTTCCCTCCCCTTCCCTCCCCTCCCTTCCTTTTATTCCCTCCCCTTCCCTCCCCTCTTGTCTTCTTCCCTCCTCTTTTCTTTCTTTCAGGTATCTTCAGATTGCTTCAGTCGTTCTCAGAGCTGCTATCCCTGGCTGATTCACGGGAACCCATCAGCAGCAACCAGAAGCGCTCCAGCTGCTGTGTCACTAGGCGAGCAACAGTCTCCAACTGGGAACCGCTGACTTCGTTCTGTGGCTCAGACAGGTGCCTTGCAGTTCCACCGTGGCCTGGACGTGTCCTCTTGCTGTGTCCCCACCTACATCGCAGTTCTGCTTAGAAGCAGCAGCAGGCTTTTGAAGATGTCCCACTCCTTCCATTTGCAATGGTTTAGCTTGGCTAGCCGGGTGGTGTCTGTCAACAGAAGACAACAAAGAGATTTGGGTTAGAAACAGCTAACCGAGTAGTTCCTTTGCACAAGGGCAAGGCATATTTACCCCTTCCTAATGGAGACTGCAGTGTCAGAGATAATGACGGGTCCTTCAGAGAGCTTTGAAATATCCCTTGGGGATGCTGAGTCCGGAGGACCAGAGGAAATCTGTCTAAAGTACACCATGGAAGCACTCTGAATTACTTCCTAGCACAGAAGCATCTATGCTGATACGGCTTCAGCTGGTTTCAGAGTTCTTCTTCACCTAATACCTAAATTAAGATAAGAGGTCTCAATGCAGATGGAAAGATTGAGAAATACAGAAATCACTGATGTTCTTTGAGAACTTCTAAGGACTGAGAACTAAATAAATCCAATATTGTAACATTAAGGATTGGTTAGAAAAGTAAACGTTAAAAACAAGTAAAGGAGAAGGACAAGTAAGCTTTCTTAAAGGATCTACTGTATTTAAAGGATCTTTAAAAAAGTAAATAAGTAATGAAATATATGCGCAGAGAGAGAGATAGATAGATATACAGAAACCTAAGAAACTGCTGCGCAGGTTAGCTTCTTGCTCTCTTTTCTAAAAGTGCTAGTGAATACAGCATCTGCGTGCGTCACAAGCATTACCCTCAGTCCAGCACAGGTACACACGAGAGGACAGCCTGCAGGTTGCGGAGGCAAAGAAACTGCTCTGGCTGGATGTGAAGAGCCAAGACAGAAGTTGCTGTCAGGGAAAAGATACACAGAGGGGATGAAAAACACGGAGTGTGCTTCCGACCTTCACAACTTCTAAGCAAGTGGAGATGAGGTTGTGGAACAACCAAATGAGCTGTTGATCGAGAAGCAGCCTGAAGACTGTCCTTAACCATGGCCTTGCGTTCTTCGTTTTTATAGCATTGCTTGCCTTCAAGCGCACGATCATGACTTTATTAACTTTCTACCACTACAGAAATGCGCCGGATTCTTTCACAACACTTACGGGTGGTAATTGGAAATACTGGTCAGCATTCTCTATTTCCTTCTTCATCTCAATTCTCTTTTGGCCTGGGAAGCTTTTCAGATCAGAGGAGAAGATCCGCTGTAATACGGAGTTTTGGATCCTGCAAAGGAAACGAAGAATCGTACTGACAACTCTTTTCAACCTCACCTGCAACCGTCACAGAAGAGAATACCGAAAGAACGCCGCTTTATCATGGGAAGCATAAATTCGAGCATAGGTGTCCTAGAGCTGAAGCGAGGTTAAGCAGGTTCCAAACAAGGGGAAGGAGCACACCCAGAAGCATTTCCATAAAGCTGTGTTTTCAAACAAACGGTTTAAAGACTTAGATTTTCTTACAAGTGAAGAATGAAAAAATAAAAAGAAAGAAAATTACCCGGACATCCAGTTTTCCTCTAGCTTGCTTTGCTGCTTTCAGAATCTAGGGCTTTGATACTGCTGCCTCCTCAGCAACATCAGCAATTTCCTAGGAAAGCTGGTGTCCACCAGGTCAAATAGGAACGGGAAACCCCTCTTGCCACAACTTCACACTCACACCAGAGTTGGCAGGACAGGCCGATGGACAGAGAAGTGTCTGTAAGAGTGTTAGAAAACAGACTTTAGATTTCTGTCCACCCAGGAAAAATTGCTTGCTCATCCCTTCAAACTGAACTCTCAGTAGAAGGAGGTGATCCCAAGCTGCATTCCTGACATCTATGCTGCAAAGTCATCCAACGTGACATGTTACTGTACCAGCCTGTGATGAACAGAAACAGGACTTTGAGGTTATGCTGTTTGAGTAGAATTAAGCTCAAAGAGTTAGTCCTTTGGTATGCTTTTGTCTGCAAGTGTTTTCACTGTTTCCCAGACAATGTCTCCAGCAAGCTGGCTGCTTGCTTCATTTGTTCTGTTCCGTTCTGTTTTGTTTTGTTTTCTCGGCAAGGGTTCTTAGAGAAATGAGATTAAAGTGATCATATTGTATGTCCATCCATCCCTCCCTCCCCTTCGCTTGTCCAGAGCTTTTACCTTGTCCACCAGCTTGAATGAACTCGGTCATAGGCGCAGTTGTGCCAAAGCCATTCTGTTGCTAGGCGTGTTGTGAAAACAGACAGTTAAGGAGTGGGGAGAGGACGTGCTGCTGTCTGCAGTGTGACCTCAGCGCTTACCAAACAGTAGGGAATACACAGAGAAGGGCGTTAGGAAAACTTCAAGCCCCAGATACATTTTATGTGGAAACCATATTTCCCAAGATAACACTGGACACAACTGCATAATCAAAATGGATTCATTTCTTGGTTCATCCAACTCCTAGGTTTTAGTTTTTTAAAGTTTCTGTCTTGGCTTAAAGCACTCTTCCAATCTCTATTTCCAGTCACTAGGATTTCCTGAAATAGCTCATCCCATTTTTTTCTTTGTACAATCTCCCCGTCTCTTTGTTTTCCTCTCCCCGAGAAACTTAGAACTGCTCTCTTCATACTTGACAACTAGATATGGAGCTGTATCAGCCAGAAGGAAGTTTCCTTCACACTTTCCGCTTCTTACGGTACCTGCACTCTTACCTTTATTCTTACTCGCCCTTCCTACATTAGCACAAAGAAAGCTGTTTTGGAGATCTGACGTCTTGTTCTCCAGAAGCTACCCTGAATCACCCTTACGAGAGCTGTCCCACGCTGCGAGCATAAGTCTTGCAGTCTGGCCAGATATTTGCCTTCTAAGTCAATAATCAAATCTGTCAAGTTAAGAACATGTAATTAATGGAAAGGAAATCCTTTTATTTTGATCCCAATTCCCTTTTTTTTTTTTTAATTTCTTTTTTTTTTTTTTCTTCTTTTTTTCTAGACCACGAGTGAATCGTGGGAAACCAGCAAAACTCAGGTGAAAAATGGAATGAACAATGTTAAGGTCAGGCAGCTTGCCCACTGCAATTGCTACCCTGAAAGCAGATGGAGTGCATCTTCATACACCACAGCCTGAGACACTAGTCGACAGGCCAGCCCACGTGAGGAAGTCCATTGCTGTCCTGAATTTTAACGTGACAGGGGGACTCTTAAGCCTCTTGTTTATGCTTTAGTACTTGCGGTCTCTGGGAGGACCACAGCACACTCTTCTCTGTCTCCCCTTATTTGTTGATCGTCTGTAGGAAGAAGAGAACGTGCAGAGGCCCTCACCCGTACATTGGGTCTGTTCTCACTCTGTGCAGCTCCATCATTGAGCAAAGTACCAAACTTGATGCTTCTCTAAGGGCTTTACACAAACTACAGAATACTAAAATGAAACATTGACAACAAGACCACACTGTTTTCCCCAGCCAAGCATCAAAACACTTACAGAAGGGCATGGGCCCTCTCTGTGCACCTCGAGGTGAGATCCACAAATCCTCACGTGGTTTCAACACATCCAGCACCCTTCTCTGTCCCTCCCGGCTAAACGTGCACAGAGGCAGCTGTTGCCAAAGTGCTGTGGTGACATAATTCCCTTCTGTTTCTGAAGTCATCACCGCAGGCGCCTCCCAGTGACGGCACAACACTCTCTGTTGCTAACGCGTATGTCTCAGAAACAGCTAGAGAAGTACCACTATGCCCAAACTGACTTTAATTAGGGTAGTTCAAAAATTATTCCCTGCTCCCCTACATCTGTGGAAGGTGTGTGATCAATCTTTTCCTTGAGAAAGGACTACAGACCAAAAGAGCTTGATTCTGAGACGTTGCCTGTACTTGTAGAGCAGTTCACCTTTTATTTCCATGACAGAAAAAAGAAGGTGAAATCAACAATTCCCTTCCTCTGATTTGGGAATAGGAAAGAACCCCAATTCTCCAGGAAGCCTTAAAGAGGAAACTCTGCATTTCTTTGTTAAACACCTTGTTTAATTTCTTTAAAGAAATCTTTCCCAGGACTTTGCAACTGCGGTGGTCTGAATCGGTTTGGCACCACGACCGCTCTCTCACTCCCCCTCCTCAAGGGAAAGGGGGAGAAAATACGATGCAAAGGGCTCAAGGGCTGAGATAAGGACGGGGAGATCGCTCAACAATTATCGTGACGGGCAAAGCAGACTCAGCATAGGGAGATAGTAAGCGTTATTGCCTACTACCAACAAACTAGACACGTGAGAAACAAAGGAAAGAAACCCAAAACATCTTCTCCCCATCTGCCCTCTTCCACCTCCTCCTCCTGAGCAGCGCAGGGAAACAGGGGACTGAGGGCTGCGGTCAGTCCCTGATGCTTTGTCCCCGCCGCTCCTTCTCGCTCCCTCCCTGCCCCTGCTCCCCGTGGGGTCCCTCCCACGGGATGCCGTCCTTCCCCAGCTGATCCCACACGGGCTGCCCACAGGCAGCAGCTCCTCAAGCACTGCTCCCACACGGCTCCGTCCCACGGGCTCCATCCATCCATCCATCCATCCATCCATCCATCCATCCATCCCCCAGGAGCAAACTGCTCCAGCACGGGTCCCCCACGGCTGGGCAGCACCTCCCCCCAGACCCCCTGCTCCTGCGGGGGCTCCTCTCCACGGGGGGGCTGCAGCTGCGGCCCGGGGCCTGCTCCTGCCCTGTGGGGGCTCTCTGTGGGCCGCAGCCTCCTCCAGGCCACATCCACCTGCTCCACCGGGGGCTCCTCCACCCACGGGGGGGCTGCAGCGTGGAGATCTGCTCCATGGGCTGCAGGGGGACAGCCTGCTCCACCAGGGGCCTCTCCCTGCGCAGCCCGCAGGGGAACTGCTGCTGCCTGCCTGCAGCGACCCTGCCCTCCTGCTGCACTCACCTGGGGGGGCTGCAGGGCTGCTTCTCCTCTCTTTCTCCCTGTGAAGCAGCTTTTTTTTTTGTTATTTTTGTTCTCCTTTCTTAAATATGCTCTCCCAGAGGAACAAGCGACATCGTTTCTTGGCTTGGCTCTGGCCAGCAGGGGAGCCATTATCTAACGTGGGGCAGCTTCTAGATTCTTCTCACAGAAGCCACCCCTATGGCCCCCTGCTACCAAAACCTTGCCACGTAAACCCACCAGAGCAACTCTTTTCGGTGAAGAAATTTTTCGCGATAACCAACCGAAACCTCCTGTGGTGGTTTTACCGTGCTGGGCAGCTAAACCCCTCAACCACTCTCTCACTCCCCCTCCTTTAGATGAGGAGGTGGAGAAGTAAAGCAAAGGACAACTCACGGGTTGAGATAAGGATAATTTAATTAAAGGGTAATAATAATAACAATTAAATAAAGACTACCATGAACTAAACAATTTAACTAAGGGGAAATTAAAAGGGAAAGGGGAAAATGGTGGGAAAAAAGGAAAAAAGAAAAAGAAGGGAGGAAAACAAACAAACAAAATAAATGAAGGCTATATGGAAGTGCAGAGGTAAGAAATTACCCTCTACTTGCCAGAAATGAGCGATGATTGACCACGTCCTTGAAGCAAGGCCTCAATGCACGCAGCCGGTGTTTGGGAGGAGGACCGAGGTCTTCTCAACGAGAGCCCACCCCTTCCCTCTTCTTCCTGTTTCCACCTTTTATTGCTGAGTGTGACACCACATGGTATGGAATATCCCTTTGGTTGGTTCAGGCCAGCTGCCCTGGTGATGTTTCTCTCCTCACTTTTTGCCCACCCCCTAGGAGGGTTAGAGAAAGGCCCAATGCTGTGCCACTGCTGCTCAGCAGTAGACACAACACTGGTGTGATAACACTGCTGTTCCAACTACAAGTACAGAGTGCCGCACTGTATGGGCTGCTGCCGGGAAAGTTAACGTCCTAGCCAGACCCAGTACACCATGGGCTGCAGGGGGACAGCCTGCTCCACCAGGGGCCTCTCCCTGCACAGGCTGCAGGGGAACTGCTGCTGCCTGCCTGGAGCACCTTCTGTCCTCCTTCACATACCTTGGGGGTAAGTGCTGTTTTGCAGCAGGTTTTTTGCTTTCTTAAATCTGTTCTGGCAGAGGTAAAAACAACATCACCTATTGGCCCAGCTTTGGGCGGCAGTAGCTCCCATATCTTAAATGGGGCAGCTTCTGGGTTCTTCTCTGAGAAGCCACACTTATGGTTCCCTGCTACTAAAACCTTGCCACGTAAACCCACTACAGAAGTACAAAAATAATCATCGCACTTAGGAAATTCTGTTGCCTTTAACTGAAGGTACCATTCACTTATCTGCATTGTATTGTGTACTTCGTCTCTGGAGTACTTCATTGCCTGGGGTACGTTCAAATATGCAGAGCCTACCCTCTCTATCTCCATTTCCTTTGCACTGTTTTTCTCATTTTGGCATTGTTGATTGTATTCGTCTCTGAGGAACTGGTAAGCTTCTCACTAGGGCTGTTTCTGGGATTGCTGATCTGTAGTATGTCCTTTTTCTAGGCTTGTAGAACCTTGTGTGTTTGGAGTTGACCTTGCTAGCCAAGATGTAAGTTAACCCTGCAATACCATGAGTCCTGATGCAAGTGCTGTGTTTGGTATATATCTTAGAAGTTACTATTACTGTGTTGGTTTTCCTTCTAAAAAGAACAGCTGGTGACAGTGACCTGTGCCCTTGTCTCTACTTTTAAAGGCTTTTCCTAACTTCACTGTAGTTTGAAG
The DNA here is from genome assembly GCF_047663525.1 of Anas platyrhynchos. Lineage (NCBI taxonomy): Eukaryota > Metazoa > Chordata > Aves > Anseriformes > Anatidae > Anas > Anas platyrhynchos. The sequence goes on along the minus strand of NC_092588.1, from coordinate 86,129,520 downwards.
CGTTGAGGATCTCCTAAAGAAATGTGGAATAGGAGTGGCAGGGTAGATTCTGTGGTACATTTGGGTCTAAATCTATCCTTGATTTGTTAGGAAGTTTTGTCAAATTAATATAGTGTTCATATTCCACAATGAAATTGTATCTCTGGACCACTGTTTGTGGTCTTGGCTTAGGTAGTTACTTCTGTCTAAAGCCTACCTGTGCTAGAAGATAGGGCTCACTTTGGAGTCTAGTGCATTAATAACATGTTTATTATTACTACAGCTGGAGTTCTGCTCCCTGATGCACAACAGAGCCCAGCTGCAAACTGTGAGACAAGCTTCAGTGGTAGCAAACTTGCCTGTGTTTCCTGAAATCTGCTTGCATTGTGATTCAGAAGAGTCCATTTTTCCATTGAACATCTGCTCTACACTTAGAGACAATGTTTCCTTGTGTATACCCTGTTAAAAACACAATCAACCCCATTGTCTGTCTGAATACAAGAATTAGGGACCATGAGTGAAATAAGGAGACACATGCATAGGAAATTAGAGAGCATTTCTTTATATACAGTAAGCTTAATTATACTGTGCAGCTCCTTTCTGCAGACTTCCTGACCTCACTTTCAGTAACCAGAATATTAAGAATATGGCCAAAATCATGGAAGCAAAAAGCATCTAAGGCTTTGGAAGGCAACATGGAGATTTCCAACAATTGACATACTTGAGGGGTGTTTTTTTTTTTAATGTCCGGAGTCAGTATAATGAAGCCTATTTCACAGGATACCCTGAATCTTGAAGAGATGACTTGCAGAAATCCATGAGTGCTTCAAACTAAGAAGAAAATCTGGTTCCAGTGGTCTCATCCAGTAAACCACTGTATCATCTGAGTTGTATTTTATGCCTTCTATAGCATGTATTGTGTAAGATATGCTGTCATTCAAGTTATCATATAGCATCATAGGTCTTTTCCAACCTAAATAATTCTCTAAGGTAATCTAGTCCACCCTAGTGCTGCCAAGTCCACTATTAAACCATGTCACTAATCTTATAATTATTTTCCTTTGAATTAACAGAACAGTTAAGAGTATTGTTTTAAACATGTTGTTTACATCACTTTATTCATGTACAGCTCTTAAGTGTTCAGTCTGTACTTTTAGAATCCCAAGACAAAAAGAAGAAGAGTTTAGCCTGGCAGCACTTGATCTTATCCTGGCTGAATTCTTCAGGACCCTGTGTGGAATCCAGATTCCTTAGTCAGATGTTCTGTATTTCTGTTTGAAACACAGGAGGAGCCAGCTATGGGCTTCTCCATGTCCTAAAGTGCTTGGAAGCTGTTTTGTGGTGGGTCCATCTCCTTGCAAATACCTCCTGTTTTCATCACCATGTGTCTTAGCAAGACATCAAACTTGCTCCCTAAAGTGCTCTTATCTGATTAAACAAAACTTTGATGTAATCCTGCAAAATATAATGCTAAAATGTTACATCTTCAGCTGATATATCCTCCAGTATATAAGCTGGTATATCCTCTTTAGTTCAGTAGGGCAATGAATTATCAGAGATCCTGTCCTTCAGTTTGTTGTAGGCCTTTAGATGCCCTTAAAACATGGGAAGGTGAAGTTTAAATGGTTGGTCTTATCAGAGTGAATGTAAACCTTAAGTTTTCTTCATTTCAAATTTGTCTTGATCAGAAAAAAAAAAAATGAAGTTCTCTACAGCTCAGTTGTGTATGTGTGTTTCTGGTTGAACAATCTTGTGATGTCTTAATGTTGGCATTATTAAAATTAATCTTTAACCTATTTTTGTTAGTAATTTAATGTCTCAGTCTCCTATTTAAATTCCTTTTAGATCATCTTTTTACATTTTTACAAATGGCCATATAGCATCAAGCCATGCTCTCATTTGGTATGGTATCTAACAGCTTGAACAGGTATGAGGAGAAAAGTGAAGGAACACTGACAACTCAGTCTCTTGATTCAGGAAATGGGAGAGCACAGTAGCGTCTAACATGGTGAAAATGGTAACACTTTAATACAATCAGTAGTGCATAACCTCCAGATTATTTCTCAGTGAGATCAAGTTAGGAGGAAAACTTACTTAAATATTGCCTTTACCTCCTAAAAGGAAGACTTTTGAAATGCTTGCGGAAATGTGAATCTGAAGATAATGCTGAGTTGTTCTGAAAAAACTTAAGCTTTCAAATAAAATTGTTGTGTTTTTATCTTTTTTTTTTTTTTTGACCATTTTAGTTTAAATGCTTAGTTTTGTTTCAGATGGGGAATTGTTTGGATGCAGTAACTGTGAAGGAACTGTGTGGTAATGTTTGCACAGCTGCAATATCTAATAATCAAAGATAGTTCTTCCTCTTCAGATCCTTTATAGCCTAAGTAGAAGTGATATCAATCGATGTACATAATGTTGTTTGGACATGTCCTATAAAGCCGGAAATAGTAGAAACAGTATATAAATGTGTACTGGGTTTACATGGCAAGGGTTTGGTACTGGTGGGCTGCAGGCATCGCCTCTGAGCAGGGCACAGCAGCTGCTGCATATCAGATCAGAGCCAGCTCCCAAAGGGACCATGATACAGTGGCACACTGCTGTTGTTGCTGAGCAGTGCTTACAGAGTAAGGATATTTTTCTGTTTCTCAAGCTGTTTGCCAACCAGGGTGCTGGGGGTACACAAGAAGCTGGGAAATGGACACAGCCAGGACAGCTGACCTGAATTAACTGAAGGGCTACACTGTCCCTATGAAATCATACCCAACAATAGAAGCTGGGGGGAAAGGTGGGGATGGGCAATAGTGTTTGGAGTAATGGCACGCGTCTTCCAAAGTAGTTAAGCATTATAAGCCCTGCTTTCCTAGAAGTGGTTAAATGTCTGCTGCTGATGGAAAGTAATGAATAAATTCCCTGCTTTGCTTGTGTATACAGATTTGCTTTACCTATTAAACTTTATCTCAACCAACAAGTTTTTTCACTGTTACCTTTCATGTTTTCTCCCTTTTACCTCTACAGGGGATTGAGTGAGCAACTGTGTGGTACTTAGCTGCCTACTGGGGGTAATCTACAGCATCTGTAAAGTGATACATTAGCATGGATTTACCATCTGCTATTTATTGTCAAAATGACATTGTACAGAAAACCAGTCTTTGGATCTCACTTAACTGTAGCAGATCACTCATTTTAATGTCTTTTGGAGTGCAGTCCCTTGGTGACTGTAATACTGTGGAAATGAGAACTGTCTCTACTTTTCTTGAACAGTTACTTAAAATAAATTAAGTTCAGTTTGGATGTGTACCTTAGGCCTTAGTTTGCATTTCTTGCAGGCAGTTTGCTTGGGAGCCTCATAGGTTTTCTGAAAAAAAGTATTTGTATGAGACACTTTCAGTCACAATCCTTAGAATTTACCATCCATTGGCGCCTGTGACTTCCATGACTGACTCAAATTGTTCTTACTCAATGAAATGTATTAATTCATACTACCTGTTAGTTCATACTACCTTCTCCCTGTGAAGTCTGTCAGAAGTTTAGAACATTTCCTTTGGACACTTATTCTTTTCTGCCATGCTTCAAGAGGCAGCCTGGTTATTCTTAAATTTTCTTACATGTGCAGGTGCATCTTTATTAAACTGTTGGAAAAGATTTTCTTTGCTATTGGGACAACATCCCTCAGTGTGAAATGTCTTAAACTTGCATGAGGACTTTGTCTTGATCAGTCTCTGGTAAGTTTACTTAGGTTATAAATGGGTTAAATACATGTACCTTATTACTAGATTTTGACAGAACACAGATGTGGTTGTAATTAATCATCCTGGGGTGATGGTGGATTAAGAAATACTCATAGCATCCTTCTAAGAAGGATGTTACACATGTATGGGCATTACCTTGTTGTCTCAAACTAAGTTGTATAGTTTTAGGATTATAAATTGAGATTCAACTCAGTTGATATCAGGAAAAAAAAAAATGAATGATATGTATGGAATGTTTTCCTCAAAGGGATCTGTTATTTGAGACATTTTAAAATAGACAGGGCAACTGACCTTTTCCATCTCTGATTCCTGTGTTTCAAGCTTTGATTTCCAACAGCCTCGTCAAGCATTTCTCATTGATATTTCTATTTTGAGCAATGAGGTTTTGATGTTTGGTAGAAATAACTTCGGGAGGAGTATACAAGAGGTGTTGTTAGGCTAATTTTCATCATAATGCCCTTTGGTTGAAAGCATAGCAAGTCTGTTGCTTGCATCCTAACTGAGAAAAGGCAGTTAATTGCAAAGAAGGATAAGCTTAATGACAAAGAGTCCTTGTATGTTACAATAATCTGGTGTTTTTTAATACTGCACTTATTTTCACTTATGTTGCATTTAAAGCCACAATTTCTGTTGGGAAGTAGTTCTATAGTGTGTAATTGCTTCCAGCTGCAAGCTTTATCACAGAAACTCATTGCAAAAATATGAGACAGGAAGAAAGCATGTATTGGAGAATGGCTTCTAAAAAACATGTGCTTCTGAGTAATTTCTAAACAGCATGAATGTTTCTTTCTAATTCAGCTGAACTTGTGTGTGTGGTATTGTAAGTCTCTGATGTCAGTGTTGTGAAATGCGTTCTTACAGATGTCGTTCTTCTGCAAACCAATACTAGTGGCTTAAGGTACTTCTGAATACCTTAGTAACAGGAGGATATGTTGTGTGAAAGGTGAGTTTCTTAAAGAGTGAATTACAGTGGTTTTTCAAACTATAGAAACCACATTAGAATATACATAATGACTGTTCACAATCATTAGGAAGAGTAAAGTAACTGAAGCATCACCAGAAACAATATATTCAGTTTCTCTAATTGCAGACCTTCCTGTCACCTGTGCTAGAGAGGATCCAATAATTAGCTCCATACTTCAATGACTAATAACTCCAAGGATGTAAGAAGTATAAAAGTTCATATTAAATGTTCAGATTAAGAGGGCTCATGAACTTGGATCAGAAAAAGAGTAGCTGCCCACAGAATTTGTCAAGAAACAAATGTGAGAGCACAGAATAGCTGAAGAGTCATTTTATGCATGCAACAAGGAGGATTTGTGATTGTAAAGTGTAAGGACAGATTAGGGACGGGTTTTTCTGTGAGTAAACTTTAAGCAGAAAGCAGCTGTATTCCAGCATGCCAAGTGCAATCAAACCACAGTTGGTTGTAGTCACAAGTTACAGGATAAGATGGGATATTATCTCTTCCATGAAAGAGAAGACTGCAGCTACAGAAAACATGAGTAGCTGAATATAGGGGCTGTGCATATGTCTGAATTAAAATCAACAAGCTGAGTAATAAAGTAGCTGTGTTTCCACAACTTGAACTTTGTCTTGTAATGTAGACATGAAAGGTGTCTGGTTGCGTTAGTCTTCATGAGAGATCCTGTTCTGAAAGGCTAGTGGAAGTAAACCTTGGTGAGGGAGATTGCACCTATGAAAATCTTAAGCTAGAGGTGACTTTGGTGTTAGATGTGGTGGGCTGGCCATGGGCTGCTGCTCTTTTCCTCGCCCTTTTCAACAGTACAGAACAGAAAGTAAGATGGAAAAATTTAGGTTGAGATAAACACAGGGAGATCACATTACTGTCACAGACAAAGCAAGTGCCTTTAGGGAAAGCTGATTTCATTTATTGCCATTTGAAGTAGTTGGGTAGTGGGAAAACAAATTAAAACACCATTCTCCCCTCCCCCCCCTTCCTTCCAGCTGCAGTACTAGAGTGTGGGCTGTATCTTCCTCTGATTGCACAACAGCAATTGCATGGATATTCTGTTATGCTATTTCAAAATGGAAAACCTAGTTGCCTTTTTTGCTTTTTTTGTCTCTCTTTTTTTTTTTTTTTTTGACCAGAGACTACCATAAGAAGCTTCCTTGTTAAGGTGAACTTCTTCTAGACTCTGAGATAAAACTCATGGTACTTTTAGTACTTTTCACCTACAGTAGTGCTGAAGTGTGCAAATGAGTGCATCCAAAAAGTGGCTAGTGTGGAGTACTATTCTCTTACTGGAGCTATTCCTGTAGACAGCAAAGGAGAAAAATTGTAAGGTCTAAACAGCCTGTAGTGAAAACTTGTGAGGCCAATACCAACTTGCAAAGAGGAAAAGAGTCTAGTGGCAAGAGGAGTGTAAAGCTAGTGGGAAGAAAGATGATGAAAATTGATTATTGCGTGCTGAGAATAGAAAATGTAATTGATTTATGCCCAGGGGCCTAGTCCTTGTAAGAAATCAAAGCTAAGAGAATTGTGACACTTAGTGAACATTAAGTGTGCTTATGTCACTTTCAGTGAGTTCCTCCATGGGGTGTGTGTGTGTGTACCACAAGTGAAGGAGAGAAATAGAGCAAACAACTGCCACTACAGTGTTGGAGAACATATGTTGAATTAGGATATTAAGGTTGAGGGATTATAGGCTTCAGAAAGAATAATTAAGTGTTTGTTTCAATAAAATTTTAGTAGGCTTAAATCAGATGAAACGTATCTAAAACTATTTTATTTCACTTTTGGCTGTTTGGTGCTTGAGCAGTGAAGAATGCAACTGTGTAGCTTTTATTTAGATGGAGAAGTAATGTCTTCCCACAGTGTGGCTGAGAGAATGTGTAGGAGGAACTGGCAAAAGGACTTCTTACATAACTTTTAGTAATGTCAAATCTCAGAAGAGAAATGTATGTAATAACTGTAAAAAAAGATCCATTCACATTTCCTGTTATATTTATATGTATATAAAAATTTGTACTGATTCTGACTGATCAATTGCAGCTGAAATTATTTCTTGCTCTAGAAATTCTTCAATGGCAAAATAATGCTTTGTCAACTGCTTTCAGTTGAGGGTAGAAGAGTGTATATCCTCATGAAATAAAGAGAAGCAAGCAAACAGAGGAGTTCTGGCTAATGTAAACCAGGAGACTTAGGCTGAATTGGAAATGTCTGTCAAGGCTGAGAACTAGGGCCTGTGAGGTGCAAGCAGAACAGTGTTAGATCTAAATAAGCAGCCTGGGAAGTGTCTTTACTGTGTAGTGTTTTCCTAACTTTTTATTCGTTTTTAAAAAAAAAAAACAAAAAACAAACACCTGCTGGTGAGCATCTGGGACTTGAAATTGACAAAACGTCTGACTTACAGTAATGCTTTCCGAGTAGGTTAAGTATTAATGTATTATGTATCTTGTATGCAACAAGACCTGTCTGACTTTATATCCTAACTAGTACTTAAAGAAAAATATCAAGGTGAATTGTCCTTAGCGATTCCCAGGTAGGCAGATAACCTTACCTGATGTAACTTGGCTCAAGCCAACTGAACTGAGTAAGAGGCTAACTTTGCCCAGTGTTGCTATGTTGCTTTTATTGCTTGTTGTGTTTTGCTGTCTGGCGAAAAAACAGATAATTTCTAAACTCAGTATTTGGCTTTTTCTAGGCTTTCAGAGTGAAAGTGCAGCCTTCATGTTTACTTCTCTGCATTTGTTATTCTAACTCTTTATACAATACTGGTCCCTTAAATAGACAAACTTGTTTGTCTTAAGAAAAAAAAAAAATGTGTCCCTCCGGGCATCAGACACACTAGCTCTGCTTTTTTTGAGTTACAGTAAAAACCTCTTCAAATGTGTGCACACAGAACCCTGGAAATTGGGGGAAAGTAGGGAGGGGGGAGGTAGGAGACACATGGCCATAATTTTCTGTTTCCAATGAGACTTTAACAAAAAGTAAACTTGTATAAAGTGCAGCATCCCTGATGGGAGAAGAGGGGGAAAAATAGACCCAGCAATCACCACTGTTCCACAGGAGCCATAAAATCCTGAGCACCACTTCGGATTTGCTCCTCAAAAGAAGTGTGTCCCTGTGGCAGTTCTGAAGCTTGAAAACCTTTGTTCTCAGCTGGAGTGACAGACTTGAGCTGTATTATTGATGTTCAAATACTTCTTTGCAACTAGAGAAAATGATTCTTTAAGAAGGCTCATGGGGATTTGCTCCTTCTGAGAGATGGATCAAAAATGGCAGCCATAATCAAGTCCTCTGTCAAATTTCTACTGTCACTTAAAATTATTGTCATCCTATAATTAAAATCTTTATAGAAAACCCCTGAGAAACAATATATTTTGACTTGAATGTGTTCTAGACTAATGAATATGCATGTTTTCCAAGAATGAAGATTTTTATCTAAACCATTTTTAGTTCCTTTACCATAGCATTTGAATTGTGTGTGTATATATATATTTTGAACTGACTTGCTAGATGAGTACTCTAGAGATGCAAAATGGATGGTTTATTTTGAAAACTTAAATGCTGTGTTCTTAGAGCTGCTTGAAAAATGTTGAGATGTAATTGCAGTATTTCAGACAGATGGAGGTTGGGAGTTAAATTCTCTAAAGAGTATGTGAGTACAGAAGAAAATAGTACTAATAGCTGTTAATATTCCTTGATACTATGACAGTGACTGTCTTGGTCTGCTGTGTTGTGCTTCACAAAGTTTAGAGGCTTCATAAATAAATGAACACCTAGACAACAGGAGCAGTATGTGAGTATGAAAAAGCTGGAAGATCTGTTTGCATCACACTCTAAGTCAGTAGGAAAGGTCAAGAGATGACTTTCCACTGTTGATGATTCAAATTACAAGTTCTTTTGTCTTTCTTGCTCTAGCTTGCAGATACAGTTGGAAAAAACAGATAGTTACTGTGGTATAAAGGCTGCTGATGTTTACACTGGCTAGAAGTTTGAGTTTGGTATTTTAACACTATTTTTTTTTATTTTTTTAAGGAGTTTTTAGAAGTATGCCTACTAATACACTTTAAGGTAATAAAGTTCACACTTTAAGACTTATGAAGCCTTCCCCTGAGCCATGGCTTGAGTGCATTTCTAACAGTTCTATCCATTGTTTCCATATTACATGTTTCCAAGTATGTTAAAATTGACAGTTGTACCAAAAGATATGGAAGCAGACTGCAACTAATGGGAATATCAGCATAATAAATTACACTGAGTAACTGGCACTGTCTTGTTTAAGTAAAGTATGTTTTAATCTGAATGCTTATTTTGGGGTCATAAATGAAATTTACTGAGACTAACAAAAATCCTGGTGCTTTTCTCAACAAACTGCCTGAAGAGATGCTTCATATTAAGCAGTTACTTCTTTTATTCTGTGCTACATTACAGAGTCTGTTTTCACAGGATTTTCATTTTTTTGGTTGTAGTTAATGCTTCTGGTTACAGTACGAACCATGGAGAAAAAGGGAGAAAAGTCTTAGGCTGTTAACAGACTTCTGGACATATCTTTGGGAAGAGAAGATAGAAATAATCTGAAGACTTGTGCATTAGCTATCAGTGGTGCATACTATTTCAGGAGAAAAAATAAGTCATTTCAAATGCCATTGGTAATTGGTGTATTCTGTAATTCACCTTGTAAGTGCCCTTGTTTGTACACTTACATTGTAGTTTTAGTTGAAATTCAGATAATTACAATGAAAATAATGTAAGGATGAAGGAGGAGAGAAAAGACTGTTTCAGTTCTATCCAGAGTTTAGTTATTTTCAGCTATTTCAGGGGGTGAATCCATATTCACACATGATGATTTTGAAATAGGCATCTATAAGCAGTTGTACTCTTGTAGCCATTCTTAGGAATAATGTAAATATTCTGTATTTCTCTCTCGGATTTTGAGCACTAAGTCCATTATGTGAGATTGTTAAAAGTCTAAAACTGTGGTGTTAGTGCTTACTATCCTTGAAGTCATGATTTATATATATTTTATATTTAAAATTTTAGATTTAAACTTAGACCTTGAGTAGTACAAGTAGCTTTTGAATCCATTCAATTGAGTCTTTTTGATTCAGCTGAAAATGATTCCTAATTGACTTAAGGTAAACCAAACAGGCTGGACTGAATTAGGTGTGAGTGTTTATTGAGCCTCTGGGATGATTTAAAGAAATGTCTTTTAACTAACAATTGCAGTTGAACCAAAAGAGTTACGACTGACTGTCATAGGAAATAGCACCAAAACAGTGGCACAAAGGATGAATTTATTAATAGAGGGGTGTTCTCCCTTTTCTCTAGAAGCAAAAACTCAGAAGGAGGAATATGCGTTTGATATGTAGACCAATAAAGAGAATGTTAGCCCAGCCTGTGTGCCATGTCAATTTTCTAAAGCAAGGAATAGTTCTTCCTTTCTTCAGTTTACTGGTGTAAAAGAACTAAATCCTGCTTAGACGCCATTCATTCTCACTGTCTCAGCAGCTGATGCAGCCATGTCATGAATACTGCACTAGAGTGAAGCAGAGTTGTTGCTATAGCGTGCATAAACTGACAGCAGTGATCGTAGCATGGTGCACACTTAAACTGAGATTATTAATCAGAGCTTCTTCAAACCAGATTTGAAGGAACAAAAAGGAAAGGAGATAGCCATTTCAGACATTTATCTTAATTTTCAAAAAGGGTAGCTGAACATTTTCTGTGAGTTTTGTGACCTCTTCAAAGCTAGCACTTTAATTTTTAATATTATTGCTCCAAACAAATGTATTATTTAAGTGACTTCAAACAAGAGTGGAGATGGCCTCTAACACTTCCATGTCTCCAGCCTTTCCTGGAAAAGGAAAACAAAGGAAGACTTGAGCCCTTTAAGACTAAACAAAGTTAAGTACATGCTAAATTACTGCATTTTGTAGGATTAACAAGAATCACCTGATCAATGTAAACTAAATATTTCAGATGTAAAGTAAGGTGTTCAGAATTAAACATCCTTCATGATAATTCTTACTAGCCTGATCATCAACGGAAAACATCCCTCATGGGCAACAAAATATGCAAACAAGAGCCTGGGCCAAGTTCACAGGTTTGACCACAGGATTCTCAGAAATTGATGACGGGGTGCGAAGAAATTGTTCATAGAATCATAGAATCATAGAATATCCTGAGTTGGAAGGGACCCTTAAGGATCATCAAGTCCAACTCTTGACACCGCACAGGTCTACCCAAGTTCAGACCATGTGACTAAGTGCACAGTCCAATCTCTTCTTAAATTCAGTCAGGCTCGGTGCAGTGACCACTTCCCTGGGGAGCCTGTTCCAGTGTGCAACCACTCTCTCTGTGAAGAACCCCTTCCTGATGTCCAGCCTAAACTTCCCCTGCCTCAGCTTAACTCCATTCCCGCGGGTCCTGTCGCTGGTGTTAATGGAGAAAAGGTCTCCTGCCTCTCGACACCCCCTTACGAGGAAGTTGTAGACTGCGATGAGGTCTCCCCTCAGCCTCCTCTTCTCCAGGCTGAACAGGCCCAGTGCCCTCAGCCGTTCCTCGTACGTCTTCCCCTCCAGGCCTTTCACCATCTTCGTAGCCCTCCTCTGGACACTCTCCAACAGTTTCATGTCCTTTTTATACTGTGGTGCCCAGAACTGCACACAGTACTCGAGGTGAGGCCGCACCAGCGCAGAGTAGAGCGGGACAATCACCTCCCTCGACCTACTAGCGATGCCGTGCTTGATGCACCCCAGGACACGGTTGGCCCTCCTGGCTGCCAGGGCACACTGCCGGCTCATATTCAACTTGTTGTCTACCACGACCCCCAGATCCCTCTCTTCTAGGCTGCTCTCCAGCGTCTCATCGCCCAGTCTGTACGTGCAGCCAGGGTTTCCCCGTCCCAGGTGCAGGACCCGGCACTTGCTCTTATTGAACTTCATGCGGTTGGCGATCGCCCAGCTCTCCAACCTATCCAGATCCCTCTGCAAGGCCTTTCCACCCTCATTCGAGTCCACAACTCCTCCAAGTTTGGTGTCATCAGCAAACTTGCTCAAAATACCTTCTATTCCTACATCCAGATCGTTTATAAAAATATTGAAAAGTACCGGCCCTAAAATGGAGCCTTGAGGGACCCCACTGGTGACCGCCCGCCAGCCTGACGCAGCCCCATTCACCATAACCCTTTGGGCCCTGCCCGTTAGCCAATTGCTCACCCATCGTATGATGTTTTTATTTAGCTGTATGCTGGACATTTTGTCCAGTAGGATCCTATGAGAAACCGTGTCAAAAGCCTTGCTGAAGTCCAAAAAAATCACATCAGCTGGTTTCCCTTGGTCTACCATACGGGTGATCTTATCATAAAAGGAAATCAGGTTAGTTAGGCAGGACCTACCCTTCACAAACCCATGCTGGCTGGGACCAATGACTGCTTTGTCCCCCAGGTGCGCCTCAATACGTTCGAGAACCATCTTCTCCATGATTTTACCAGGCACTGATGTGAGACTGACAGGCCTGTAATTGCTAGGGTCTTCTTTCTGACCCTTCTTGAAAATCGGCACAACATTTGCCAGCTTCCAGTCTACCGGGACCTCTCCAGACTCCCAGGATCGTTGAAAAATAATTGAGAGAGGTTCCGCGATGACGTCCGCCAGCTCCTTCAGCACCCGGGGATGAATCCCATCCGGACCCATGGACTTGTAGGGATCCAGGTGGAGTAGCAAATCCCGCACACGTTCAGGGTCGGTTGGGAGTTTGTCATCCCCACCGTCCCGGTCCTCCAGCTCGGGGCACCCTGGGTCCCGAAGCCCATCATCGGCATTGAAGACAGAGGCAAAGAAGGCGTTAAGCGTCTCTGCTTTGCCTATGTCATCGTCTGTGAGAAGACCTTCCCTGTCAAGGAGCGGCCCTATGTATTCTTTAGTTCTCCTTTTTCCATTCACATATCTAAAAAAAACCTTTTTATTTTCTCTCACAGACACAGCCAGCTTCAACTCTAGGTGTGCTTTAGCCACACGAATTTTCTTCCTACAGACACGAGCAGCATCCCTGTATTCTTTCCATGTCACCTGGCCCTCCTTCCAGTAGCGAAACACTCTCTGTTTCCGCCTAATCTCCATAAGAATGTTCCTGGTCAGCCACGACGGCCTCCTGCCCCGCCTGCCTGACTTGCGATATTTAGGAATTGCCTGATCTTGTGCTTCTAGGAGGCATCGCTTAAAGAGTGACCAGCACTGGTGGACATCAAGGCCTTCAAGAGCAGCTTCCCAGGGGACCTTGCTGACTAGTTCCACGAGCAGCCTGAAGTCCGCCTTCCCCATATCTAGGGATGAGGTTTTGGTGGCACTTTTCCTTCTGTCACCGTAAATTTTGAACTCAACCACTTCATGGTCGCTATGACCGAGGCGGCCACCAATCACCACATCTCCCACCAGACCCTCTCTGTTTTCTAGCAACAGGTCTAGGAGGGCACCTTTCCTAGTTGGCTCCGTCAGCACCTGCACCAAGAAGTTATCATCTAGGTGCTTCATGAACCTCCTGGACTTGCTCGTGTCAGCCGTGTGGCACTCCCAGTTAACGTCTGGCAAGTTGAAGTCCCCCATAAGGACAAGGGGAGTTAATCTCGAGGCCTCTCTTAGTTCTGTAAAGAATAAGTTATCGGCGCTATCGTCCTGGCCGGGCGGTCTGTAATAGACTCCCACAACGACATCCCCTTTATTCGTTCGTCCCTTGATCCTTACCCAGAGGCTCTCAACTTTGCCATCGCCGACCTGAAGTTCCACACAGTCCAGCCCCTGCTTCACATACATCGCCACCCCACCACCTCGCCTACCCTGTCTGTCCCTCCTGAAGAGCCTGTAACCGTCTATCGCAACACCCCAGTCACAGGACTCATCCCACCAGGTTTCGCTTATGCCGATGATGTCGTAGTTGCGGGACTGGGCCAGGACTTCTAGCTCATCCATTTTATTCCTCATACTGCGTGCGTTTGTGTAGAAGCATTTCAGGTGCGTCTCCTTACACTCAGCACCTTGTGGATCGAACCGAAGGACCTCACTGGCACACAGCCCCTCTGATTCTAGCGTACCATCCCTTAGGTCTTCACCGGCGTGCCTGGTTTTAGCCCCTTCCCCCTTCGACTCTAGTTTAAAGCCCTATCTATCAGCCCTGCCAACTCCTGACCCAAGATCCTTACCCCTCTCCGAGAGAGGCCCATCCCATCCGGTGCCATCAGGCCCGGTGTAGCATAGACCTTCCCGTGATCAAAGAACCCAAAGTTGTGCCGGTCACACCAGTCACGAAGCCACGAGTTTATGCGAACAGCGCACCTTTCAGCTTCCATCCCCCCTATCGGAAGGACAGAGGCAAACACAACCTGCGCGCCTGAACCTCTAAGTTGTCGCCCCAAATCCCTAAAGTCTCTAAAGCCTGAAAGACCAATAGCGGGTAGTAGTCAGTGGGCCGTACCAGGCGCTTGACCTTCTTGGCAATGTCCCTGACCCTGGCCCCAGGGAGGCAGCAGACCTCCCTACGGGTAGGGTCAGGCCGACAAATAGGGCCCTCTGTTCCCCTAAGGACAGAGTCACCCACAACAATCACCCTTCTTTCGTTCTTGGTGGAGGCAGTCCTGATGCGTGGAGTTGACCTCCTCACCTTAGGAATCCTCCTGGGAACACTTTCTACCTCTTCCTCAGTTGCTGTTGATCTCTCATTCTCCAGGGCCTCAAACCTGTTTTGTAAGGGCACCTGGGAAGGTGGGGTCGGAAGAGGAGGGCATCGCCTGCGATGTCGAGCAGGGACCTGTTTCCATTCCTCCTCAACTCCCAGATCCCCTCCCTCTGCCCGACGGCGACTGGGCAGGGGGTCCACCCCCATTTGGGGTGTCTCACCCCGGTACCTCTCCTTGAGGCCCTGCAGGGAGTTGCTCCAGAAGTCTATCTCCCGCTCACACTCCCTGATGGCCCTCAGCCTCTCCACCTCCTCCTTGAGCTCCGCCACCATGCGGATCAGGTCATCCACTTGCTCACACCTCACACACGCAGCGTCTCTGCCTCCTGCCGACGGCAGCAGCAGGCTCTGACACTCCCTGCATCCCGTGACCTGAACCGCTGCATTCTTTAGCGGGTACTCGGTCTGGGTGTGTACCGACCTCCTGCAGAGCGCTCCGTGCCTGGTGGAGACCATTCTCACCTAGCTAACGACTGTCGTTAACAGGTGTTCGTATGGGCGGGGGTAGCTCTCCGCCCTTCCTGCGCGAACTGCCGCGCCACTCCCTTCTGACGCGCCACGCCCTGTTTGCCCGCCCTGGTCGCCGCGCTCCTGGTCGCTCGCGCTCCCTAGGGGCTGCTTTTGAACGGCCGGGGAGGGGGCGCTGCTGGCTCCGCCTTCGCCTCGTCAGCCTCCCTCACGAGGGCTGCCGGCTCCTGGCGGCTCCCTGAAGTCGGCTCGATGCCGGAAAGTTAGCCCTGCCTGGCCCGATCCCCCGCTCCGCTGCAGAACGCGTCTGCCCCGGAGCCGATCGCCTCGGCAAATGGATTGTTATCCATTCTGATGCAGTTTCCACAATATTAAAAAATAAAAATGCTGTGGTTGATGTACCCTTGAAAGATGACTTCAAGTGTAGCATTTTGAGTCGTTAGAGAACCACGTGAAGACTGAGTGAAGCCCTTCAGTTTTCAGATACTGCGAAATAAGAGCATTGCCTTCACAATATATGTATTTTTTTTTGTGTGTGTGTAGAACTGTGATTTGGTTACTGGCCCTATCTGAGGGCCTTCACTCCTTTGAGGCAGCCATAGTTTATTTTGCTGTATGCCTTACACTGCACTGTAGCATTTTCAGTTTTTCTGTTCAACCACTTTGATTTTAAGTTTCTGCTGCTGTGCTCTGCCTCACTCCCAAATTTATGGTAAAGGAGTAGTCAGCAATGAGACTTTAAATGCTTGGTAGACTTGGACTGATAAAGCTCTGACAGCTGCAAATTTTATAACAATCTACTCAAAGTAGCCATGCAGAATGTACCATCTCTCAGGATGTCCATTGCACTACCTAAAGCAATAGCTAAACTTGGAAGCTCATGGTGATGCTGTTATGAGCAGGTACAATGGGAAAATGTGTTTGACTGTTAAGACAGTACAATTAACTGAACAGTCTTTTTCTATTTCATCTGAGAATTGCATGACAAACTGCTTTTCAGTCTATAGTCTCCTCATTGGACCTCACAAAGTTCCCACATACTAAATCATTTTCAACATTTTCATTCTTTTTATCAGTCAGTCCTCATTGAAAATTTAAATCTTATTTTCTCATATAGGTTTACTAGGAATTATAGTATAATTAAGTAGATTTTCGTATGAAATATACATGAGATATTATTGCGTGATGTTGCAGGTACTTGTAATTATCCAGTTGACTTTAGCTATAACAAGGCTTTTTCCAGCTGATAGATAGTTGAGTTCTGAAAAAAAAAGTGTCTGTAGTCCTTGCATTTTCCAGTTCTGCATTGTAATTAGGGATACTGGAGTAACTTTACAGTTCTCTTATTTTATGTGTTACCTTGTAAATCTGTGAGGATCTGGATAGGCTGCACCGATGGGCTGAGGTCAACTGTATGAAGTTCAACAAGGCCAAGTGCCGGGTCCTGCACCTGGGGCGCAATAACCCCAAGCAGAACTACAGGCTGGGAGAGGAATGGTTGGAGAGCTGCCAGGCAGAAAAGGACCTGGGAGTGATGGTGGACAGTCGGCTGAATATGAGCCAGCAGTGTGCTCAGGTGGCCAAGAAGGCCAACGGCATCCTGGCTTGTATCAGAAACACTGTGACCAGCAGGGCTAGGGAGGTGATCGTCCCCCTGTACTCGGCTCTGGTGAGGCCGCACCTCGAGTACTGTGTTCAGTTTTGGGCCCCTCGCTACAAGAAGGACATCGAGGTGCTTGAGCGGGTCCAAAGAAGGGCGACGAAGCTGGTGAGGGGCCTGGAGAGAAAGTCCTATGAGGAGCGGCTGAAGGAGCTGGGCTTGTTCAGCCTAGAGAAGAGGAGGCTCAGGGGTGACCTTATTGCTCTGTATAAGTACATTAAAGGAGGCTGTAGAGAGGTGGGGGTTGGCCTGTTCTCCCATGTGCCTGGTGACAGGATGAGGGGGAATGGGCTAAAGTTACGCCAGGGGAGTTTTAGGTTAGATGTTAGGAAGAATTTCTTTACTGAAAGGGTTGTTAGGCACTGGAACGGGCTGCCCAGGGAGGTGGTGGAGTCACCATCCCTGGAAGTCTTCAAAAGACGTTTAGATGTAGAGCTTAGGGATATGGTTTAGTGGGGACTGTTAATGTTAGGTTAGAGGTTGGACTCGATGATCTTAAGGTCTCTTCCAACCTAGAAATTCTGTGATTCTGTGATTCTGTGAATCTACTTGTCAAAACTGGCAAAGCAGTAAAACTCATTTTGACTAGTGTTCCTGGGGTACAGGAAGATAAATTTTTCTACTTGTTTTAGATATAAATGTTCTCAATATTGAGTCATTTGTACAGCACTATAGAAATCAGTGGATCTATTTTTGAAATAAATGGTATTCAGTGTTAGCTAGAATAGTGGGATTTTGGCTTGCTGATTATATTGCGTAGTTGTTACAAACATTCAGTTGAAAGGCTTGGATATTTCACTTCAGGAATGATCCATGATGAAAGCATGTTGAATACAAAAATACCACTTCATAGGATGTGCAATGAACTTTGTTTACCTATTGAAATTAGTGAATTTATTATTATTTTTTTCAGAATAATATGGATGTGTCGTGTGTGTGCATAGCTTTTTAGTGAGTGAAGTGCCTTTGTGGTTTGTGTGAGCCAGTGGAATGCATGGAGCGCTGTCTGGGGAGGTGTGCTGAGCCAGGAGAGAGCTGACAGGTCAGAATTGCAGTTCAGAGTGAAGTGTGAAGTTAGGAATTGGGTAGTGCTATATAAGATCTCTTTCCAACAATTGAAAGACACCTTGTGTTTGGAGGTCTTGATCTACTAAGGGGACTAGCTGACGCAGGGGAGGATGCTCTGATGGACCTAAAACTTGAAAATCATGAAGAACTGGTCAGGAGTGTTGAGAGGAGTAGCCTTGGCTGCCTGCCCTGATTGATGGTGGTAGATATCAGGATCCTGAGAGAAGGAAACAAGGCAAATAGCAGGATTGCAACCCTGGCTTGCAACAGAGCAGGCTTTGGGTTAAGGAATTTGCTTGGAAGAATGCCGTGGAATACAAACCTGGAGAGGAGTGGTCAAAGAAAAATGGTGGATTTTCAAGGATAATCTGCTTCAGACCCAAGAATATTCTGTGCCTGTGTGCAGGAAAACAGACTAAAGCTGGAGAAAGCTGAAGGTTTGCATGTGTAAATGAGGAACTCCTGATAGAACTTTATTCTAAAAAGGCGGAAGCAGGGATTTGAGTGTCCAGTAGTAGAGGCACTGTTAGCATGCATGGATGGAGTTTAAGAGAGCCAAGGCAGTCTGGAGTTGAATCTTTTGAGGGTTAAAAGGGTAACTAGATATTTACTACTTGAGCTAAATCCCTTAAAACACTTAAAAAATAAAAATAAATAAATAAAATCTAGTTTTGAGTTGTAGCATGTTTATATCTGTAAAATACAGCATGAGTGTTTTCTGCAGCAGAAAACAGACTGAATAGGAACATGACTTCTGGGCTGTCATCTTTGATCTTTTATTCCATGCTGAATTTAACTTAAAGATGAAAACAGGAGGAACTAGAGGAATTGCCTATGTTACTTTAGTGTAGGCTAAATGTTTGAGTGGTCTAAAGTTATTGCTTGTACTGTCTTCCTTTGAACTACACTGTAGTCTGAAAACATGCCACTTCTACAAGCGGCTGTTAAGTGTGACTTAATTGACGCTGGCTTTTTGTTTTCTACCTATGACATCTTAAAGCTGTTTATATCTGAGGCTGAAAAAAAAAAAAAAAAAGCTCTGGTTTGTTTTCACCTTAGGGTGGCTGAAGACATACCTAGTTGTGTAGAGAAACTGTGTTGTTTATAAGTGTGCTTATAAAAAAAATAGATGCAAGAGAGATTCTAGAACAAGTTTAACACTTGCATCTCCTGTACCTGTTGTTTCTCAGGTGTTCTGCACTAACCTGGAACTTCAATCTTTACATGTTTTCATCTGTTTCCTGGGAACAGCATGTTTTCTGTGGTGTGTGGGTTCTGTAGCCAAACATGTACCTACAAACTTTTCCAAAATTTGATAGGACTTTGTATAAACTAGCAAACTTTAGATGTCTCAGGTTTATCCTTTAAGCTGCTCATATAATTATTCCATAATGGACATGTAAGAAAAGTGAGTTTTGGCCTACAAAATAGGAGCTGAGGAGTATACATTTTTTTTTTGGAAGAGAAAACTGCACTTCAGGTGGAACATTGCAATCTCCTACGGGTTTACAGGATGATTGTGACCTAGAAACCAGCTTGTTTTGGGGAAGAAAGATTTGAAGAGACATTGGAATTAAGTGATAGTGCTGAATAGGCTGTCCATTATAGAAAGCGAGGCATTGAACCAAAGTCTTTCAAAACATCCTCAATGAATAGCATTGTATCCTTTATTTCTAAAAGGAGGGCTATTATTAGCACTTTGCAGACTGCTTTTTTTCCCAAGTTTCCTTCTTTCAAGAAGGAAATGTGTAAAGACTGGGCAGGGGGAAGTCTGCTTTTCCTGGTTGTTAGTGTTTTTGTTGTGACAACCTCTTAGTGAGCTTTGAATGCTCACTGAACCCCATTTTCTAATCATCAAATCCATAGCAGATTAATTTGGATGCCCTGGAACCAGAACTGCTGTGTTGAGGGGGAAGCCAGGGATGGATTTAGTTACCAGTGGTTCACAGCAATTGGGTCTTTGGATATTGCATGTCTATAATAATGAAAAATGCAAAACAAGTATTTTTAACTGACTAGGAAGTTACAGGAAATATTAAAATGCAAAGGATGTTTATGAAAAATGGTACCAGCAAAAAATACTTTGAAAATTCCTCTGAAATGCAAAGTTGGGCTTTTGGTCGCCTGAGATACAACAGGTTGATTGGTGTCCTGGTTTCAGTTAGAACAGAGTTAATTTTCCTTCCAGTAGCTGGTAGGGTGCTATGTTTTGGATTAGGATGAGACGAGTGTTGATAACACCCTGATGTTTTAATTGTCGCAGAGCAGTGCTTACACCAAGCCAAGGATGTTTCAGCTTCTCACTCTGTCCTGCCAGCAGGCAGGCTGGGGGTGCAGCAGGAGCTGGGAGAGGACACACCCAGGACAGCTGACTTAAACTAGCCAAAGGGGTATTCCATACCATCTGATGTCATGCTGAACAATATATAGGGGTGGCTAGCTGGGGGGGGGGGAGGGGGGAAGGGGGCTGGATGCTTGGGGATTGGCAGGGCATCGGTCAGTGGGTGGTGAGCAATTGCGCATCACTTGTTTCATACACATTAGTAGAAGTAGTACAATTATCATTATTACTGTTTTTCTTTCTTTCCTGTCCTAATAAACTGCCTTAATCTCAATCCCCAGGCTTCATTTTATTTCTGATTGACTCCCTCATCCCATCGTCTGAGAGAGGGTTAAATCACACTATTGCATTTCATGCTTTAAAAAAAAATAAATAAAATGCAGGTTACAGAGCACAGAACAAATTTTTATACATAAGTTGTTAGAACTCTTAAACATTTATCCAGGGGTTTATACAGTTGCAGTGTCAATCTGCTATTTTAAAGGAGTTCTTCCAGGAAAAGACAGGAGAGATCTGTCAGGTGTGGGAACTGTCAAACAAATGATACCATGGGGCTCCTCCTGTCGTAAGGGCTACATCTGCATTTCAAAATAGGTGGTCTCTGTGATATGCCTTCAATTTCTGATTGCCTAACTATACAAGTGGGGGGTTCTGTCATGCATAGAAGTTGCCTCTTTGCCCCAATCCTGTGCTAGCAGGGTGTGGGAATGTAGGCTACAAGGTGCTACTTGGAGCTTTCTTGATTTACTGATTAATACATTAACTGTTTTTAAATTTCAAAGCCATAAACTGTACTTTCTGTGAACACAAAGTATTTTTTGGTACTGGTCCACACAGCAATCAACACTTCCTGGAGCTCAACACCTCAGCCATAGCAATAATACATCATGAACATTTTTTAAACAGAAATAATATTTGTTGTGCCCACTGAAAAGAGTACTCTTCTGCCTGCAAAATGGGTGGTTATAAAGACCTGGAAAGTGTTTTCTCCCCTTGTTTTTCTCCCTTTGTCTTTCTTTGACTCTTCTAATGTATCTTCATTTTGTATTGGGATCATGCTTTATTTTGGTGATCATGGGGTATGAGTTTTTTTTTCTCCTGGGATTCTTTCTGGAGTCTAGTATCAGGATCCGTTCTCTGCACACTCATTCTTCCCCCAAACATAAGGTGATTCAGTTGGTCTAGGAGTTTTTTTCATCGGTAGGACTATACCAGCTCTCATTCTTTCTGCCTACTGCAGCCTTCCACCACTAATTGAGACTGCTTTGCTTTCAGCATCATACTGTAACAGCTTTCAGCATACTAACAGCTTTCACCATCATATTATAGAAACAACACACATGCCAAATTGCTAGTAAGCTTTATCATTTTGGTGTGCTTCTTGAAAGTCCCTTAAAAAATGTCAGGCCCTTGAAGCGTTCACATAGAGCCAAACCTCTCATGAGCCTTTCTGCTATGTACCTCAAGCTATCTGTGAGCAGAAAGGGTTTTCTTTGTTCATAAATCTACCTTGTTCTCTATTTGCAAAGTAACCTCATGCTGAGAGTTGCTTTGGAGCTCTGAGCAGTCTGAGCAGAAAGTAAACCTTCTGAAGAAAACTATTTTTAGAAGTTTATAATAATTATCATAAGGTGGCCTGGTCACATGGAAATACAGGGAAAGGAAATGGATTATGCAGGATGTGACTGATACAGAAGTTTGAGTGTACACTGGATTTGCAGTAAGCTTTTCTGTATCCAACATTAATACAGTTGATGGGTTCTTTTGCTTTTGCTTTTCCATGCCTTTTCTGTTCGCAGATGCAAAGTGGTTGACTTCACCTTAAATTCTGATATGCTGAGGTGACCTATATGCTGTGGAAAATGAGTGTTAAGAACGGAAGGATGAAATTTCAAATGGGACTTCAAATAGCGGAGTTCTAAGACAAGGTGAATACAGGGAGTAAGTGAAAGACCTGGAGCAAACAGGGAAGTGTGTTTGAATAAAGAATCCAATATAAAAAGTGATTCTTTGCTGTGTTGGGATAAAAGCAAGAGATAAGAGGAATCAAAAACTATATGGAATAGATGACCCAAGTAAAAATGGATTGAGGCATGTAGGCAGGGTCAAAGAGTTGAGTAAAGGCAAGGTGTGCAATACGCAAACTAAATTATACTTTTAAAAGGTTAAATCCTGGTGAAGTAGCTTCTCAGCAATAGTTTGTTCTGTACTACCTAGCTTAGGTTTCAAAAGGAGAGCTGAATCACTGTCTTACATACTACTGGATTTTAGTCTCAGTCCCTTTTCTGGATGTTATCTTACTGATGTATTTTGCTCTTAAAGTATTTTGAAGAGTAGAGTTTCTGAAGTATTCCATCTGAAAAGCATATAACTTTTCCCTATTACATATAACAAGATGTGCCAAGAAGACTGATCAGAGATTTTTAAAGCTCTTTTTTTGTAGTTGCTCCATTTTCAGGAGTCTTGAAACTGAAAAAAAAAAAAAAAAAAAAAAAAAGTTTTGAGATTTAGGAGAGAAGCAGGATGAGGTGAATAGGAATAGGGCTTTCTTATTAAGTTTGTGAATTTAGTTATTCATTCCATTAAGATGATACCTCGCAGGATATTAATTTTCAGTGTGAGTGTGTTTCATTATATACCTCAAAGGCCTAACTGGATACGTAGCAATGGGACATGACTAACAGTATTGATTTCTGTTACCATGAGAACCATACCACTTTAGATGAAAGAGCTGTGCTTTCTCTAAACTGTGTGGGATTAGTTTCAGTTTATGATGTTGCCTTGGCTGCCTCTGGCAAACAGCAGATTTCAGGTAGTAGTTTGCGCAAATGAATGCAAAACAGTATATTTTAAAATGTAACATGAGTTACAAGGTAGCAGCATTAAAATTATAAGTCAGAACACTGGAAAAATTAGGTGGTTACTGAAATGTTTCTGAGGCCAGTAGATGCAGATCAGACAGGGTCTGGTCCATTTTACAAGTTACCTGTATTGCCATATGGAGTGTCTTTATCTGTGTGCATGTGTGTATATATCCATGTTATATACACATGCATACTAAAGCAGATGTTTATGTGATAGAGGAGCTAAAAATGTGTGCTTCAAAATAAAAACAGATTTAATGCACTTGAACTTCCTGTATTTTCCAGGTGAGGTTTCAGCAGTGTTTTTTATGGGAAGCGATGCTATGCTGTTGGTACAGAATAACTACTTTTCTACATCTAGTAACACTGTAAGATGGTTGAAATTAAACTAATATGAAATGTAACTGAGTTTCTTAATTTATTGCTGTCATGTATCTAAAATGTTTACTGTGTATTCTATGAGGAGTGTGTACTTTGACAAAAACATATTCACAGAAGGATTTTCTTCAGCAGACAGAAATGTGTTGACTTAGTGACAGTTGTAAAGTGAGTTTATTCAGCTACTAGAAAGCAGACTTCATTCATCAGTACTAAGATCTTACATATTCCTTGTTATGATTTGGCATTGAAAATGACAACTGGAGGAGCAAGAAGGGGGACTATAAAAACTTGTAAGGTTGCAGGTGTCATACTTCTGTACATCTGTTCAAGTTACTTTGATAGAAACTCCTTTTATGATTGGTGTAGTGAGGATTTTCATTCATACAGTGCCATTTTCTGATCCCCTTTGGAAAATTAACTTCAGTGACTACACTCTGTTTTGCACAATGTTGAAGGGGCAAATAGTTTGTTGTATTCTCTCCCAATTTGTGTTTTTGTGCTTATAGATTCAAGCTGTCCACATTGGGATTATTTTTTTCCTTGAATCTCTGGCAATTTTGGAGAAGAATGCATCTTCGCATTGAGATGCACTATATTATTTTTTAGGCTATCTATGGGCTGAACCATGTATTAAAAAACAGGTATCTAGAGGTTTTGTTTTCTGAGTTATTTCTTTTGTAGACTCTCATGTATGTTGTGATCCTAGACTGCTGAGCTTACTCAGCTATGAGTGACTTCCTCAGTGTTTTACAATCTGTAATAAACCTGAAAAAAAAAAATTGTCTCCATTTTCTGGATTTAATTGAGTTCATGACAAAACAACTCTGTTAGAATAAGATCTACTGCAATTGTGTGGTAAAACAAAACTATAGGGAAACTTATCTCTTTTAATACCCAACTGACTGTTACCTTAGTTATTGGAAGGTGGGGATGAAGAGAGAAAATCTGTAAAATGGAAGGCAACATGATCCGCAACTTAAATGAAATCTTAGGTTTTGCCTGGAGAAGCTGTGGATGTCCCATTGCTGAGGGAGTTCAAGGGTGGGTTGAATGAGGCCCCGGGCAACCTGATCTAGTAGGTGTCCCTGCCTATGGCAGGGGGTTGGAACTGGGTGATCTTTAAGGTCCCTTCCAACCCAAGTCATTCTATGAAATAAGGTCAAGGTTTTGTTAAAACTCTCTGTATGAGATTGGTAGAATCCTGAGCTAGCACGGACTTTGTAGCTTTTCTACAAAAACTTGTAGGTTGGTGTCTGTAGTATGTAGGTTCTTTTGAACTTGGAGTCAGTCTAGGAATATCCAACAGAAAATAAATGCTAGTGTGACCTATAATTACAGCATTTAAACTGGAGACTTAAATTCTGATTGTCATTTTTTTACATTGTAATTTTTCTTATACATGTTGAAATTTGACTTAGTGTTAACAGAATAAGCAACTTTCAGTATAGTTTCTTGCACATATTTAAAACATGCAAGATACTTATTAAGAAGCTTTTTTTAAAGCTGCTGTTTGTTTTTTTTTTTGAATTAAGTTCTGAAGTGCTCCATCATGAAAGTCCTTTGAAAACAGTCGCAGATGGTGAGACGTGCTGTTAAGTTTAATGTCTCTTGTACATGATTAAAGCCCATTAAGGCAAGAACTCTGGTCACAAAATGCAGTTATCTTACTTGCAGCTCAAGTGTACAACTTGAAAACTGATGAAGTATGAAGGACAGTTTTTCCCATGCTTGAGTCAAGCAGATGGCAGTTTTAAAAAGAGGTCTATCCTCTTCTGCTCTAGCCTGCCTTCCTCACTGGGCGACTCACCCAGTCTGAGTAAACACAGATGAAAAGGGTGTTACAGGCTTCTTCAAAAGCTTTTTGTGACAGTTGCAAGTCGCTAACTGTTTCTACAAAAGCTCTGAAAATACCAAATGCACCTTTTTTGAAGTTAGGTGTGGATGATTTGTTTCATGATACTCCTCATCCATAACATTCACATGGTAAAAAGCAGGAACAATGGCAGGAACAGTGCTTTGTAACACAGTGCTTTCAATGTGTTACTTCAAATCTGCAGAACACCAAAGAAAACTTTTTTTGTCACCTTTCTAGAATACAAACCTCTGAGGAAATCAGGAAAAAAGCCAGGTGGGGGAACTGTCAAAATAAATACCAACTCCGAGGCAAAAGTAAAATAAAACACCAGACAGACTAAGAACATATTCAGTCTTTAGTGACAATATTTAGTAGGTAGCAGTTTGATTATTTGTGAAGCTTCAGCATATTTGTGTTCTTATTGTTACTGGGTTTGAAGAACACCTGTTTTTTGCTGCTTTTTTTTTGCCTTTTTTTTTTTGGTGGTGTGAGCTACCAGTCATCTTTTATCTGGGGGCTGGGGGAGGAGGAGAAAAGATGTGAAAAATGGAAATATAGATAAAATTCTCTCATCTTCTCCGTGTCTGTAAGTAACAGATTAAAAAGCTTCTCTTAACTATCAAAATACAAATAGATTTGTTGTTGTTGTTTATACTTCTGGGCAGAAATCTTATTTTGTCCATTTTTTTTGTAGTTGCAGAACTTAATTTTTTCCTCTGGCTCTCAAGTTCTCGTAAATATTTAGGGAAGTTCAAGAACTAAGCTGTGCTGCTTTTCTTGTATCCTTTGCAAATACGCTTTGAATGAAATTACAAAAGAAGGAAAATGAAGGAAATAACCTATGCAGTTAGTTACTGAGGAAGGGTATGAACAGTAATACAGTCAAAGCATAACAAGAGTCTATTAGATGCTTTGAAATCTGTATTTTCAAAGAAATTGCTTATAATAAACACTGTTACAGGCAGTGCTAATAGACTGTGCTTGGCACAGAAGGGTTATTCATAGCAATTTGTACACAGTAATAGTTATACTTGTGCAGTTCAATACAGAATACAAAATGAGTCCCAGCCAACCTGCATTCCAGCAATACAGTATTTAATGGCGTTGTTCATTATTTTGCTTCAGTGTTTTCAGTGATGTGCTGCCTACCTAAATTGTAGGTGTTTCATCATTCAACCTGCAGTCTCTAGGGGAGGGGTCAAGAATCTTGAAATACACACAATAGCAGATATTACAGCAAGAGACTGGTAACTTCCTGATTTGTGTAGTAGCAGAAGCCATTTGAGCAGTGGAACCCCTTAGCCTTTTGGAGATAAGTGTTCATGCCGGTAACAAATGGCAATGAAATCTAACAGTTCAATACATTGAAATATTTTTTTATTGGTGTTCTGATGAATCATTCAAAGCAAATATGCACAGCATACTTGTACTTTCAGCTTCTGTGTTTTACAGTGCTAATGCTGTAGAATGAGTGATAGAGTATTTAAGACTGTAGGTGCCAAGTACATGGATCAGCCCTGGCCAAAATTTGATGTCTTGCTTTCCCAGGTCATTTAACAACATAGTAGCTGAACAGATCCTTGTGCTGGCCTCATCAAACCCACAGACAGTGTGCACATTTCCCCCAGTTCTTTGGAAGATGCAAGGGACAGTCCTGATGTAGTTTATCAGTAATATCATTAGCCCAGTAGCCCATGGAAATGAAATTCGTGTTTCTGTTTTGAGAAGATTTTTTTTATGACCTTCAATGTTACAAATATAGTAGGATGCATCAAATAAGGTTTTGGAATTTATGCAAACCATGCTTAGTTTACCTGTGTTTTTTTTTTGTTTGTTTTGTTGTTGTTGTTGTTGTTTTTTAAAATGTCAATTCAGTCACTTAGTTACATAAATTCTGTGTAATAAAGTAATTCAATTTCTAGCTTGAATAATATCAGAGTTTCATTTAACTTATATCAGTCTATATAATCTGGCTGACCTTTTTTGATTGTATATTTTTATGATCCTATTAAGAATCTACATCATTGTCTAATTGAATTTAATCTTTTAATCAGTGTCTAGAACTGTCTGTAGTAGTTATATGAGCTTTTTGTACTTAAAACTGATTTAAAGCCATTGGAAAACAAAAAAATATATATTTAAAAGTTGCAAGTAGTTCAGAAATAGCAGAATTACTAGAATGCAGAAGGTTTGACAACATTTGGATGTTAATGTTAGTTCATCAGAATAGCAGCGTACCTCCTTGTAGCTTCCTTCCAGGATTACCCATCTCAGGAAAGCAAGGTACAGCCTGAAATAAAAGGCTTCAGTCAGATTAAACCAATAAATTAGATAGTGGCTGAAAAATAAAAACTAGGATTGGAGGTTATAGACACCCAGATGAAGAGATGGACTGTGAAAATCCTGAAGACACACAGATGAGACAGGGTGGAAAGGTAAAAGATTATTAATCACTGTCAGGTGCTAAGGGTTAACAAAGGCACATGTGAAGGCAGGACATAATCACCAACCTGGGAAGAACCTAGCAGACTTCAGGAGGCCAGAATAGCTCTTGTCACTTGTCCTTAGTGTCATTGTCAAGCCCGACTCTACCACTGGATACATGCCTTGGTGCTTCAGTACTGGTCAGAGTGCTTGTGTGCATCAATCTTGGAGCCAGACTGCTTGGAAACATGGTGGTGGGATTGCTGGATGTACGAGTCTATGAATATGAGTGAAGGAACCTGGTTTTGCTTTGAAATAAACTCTTCTTCCTTTCCTGTACATGTATGATCTTACACTTCACAGGTACTTCTTTGCTAGCATTTGAGTATTTCTGTGTATGTAAAATTGTATTTAGCCACAAAAAATAAGCTCTGTCTGCATTTCATTTTCCTGTTAAGTCAGATCTCCATGTCTGTAGGCTCGTTTGAACTGGATGATGGTGTAAACATATTAAATAACTTTTCTAGGTAGTGCTAAATGACTATTGTTCTAAATTTTCAAACATCAGAGATTAAGCTAAATTTTATTTCTAATAATACTAAATTGTCAGTGGGGTAGTTTACAGCAGTTCTGCTTTTGTTATATTTGGCTTTTGTTATATTTGGGTATGGACTCCACACATGATACTTAAGCCTCACGCAGGCACTGGGTTTTTACATGTATCTGCATCTGTCTGCTAGACTTCTCTGTATGCTTGCTTACCAGGTGGTAGGTAAGGAAGTCAGAGTGTTACCATGTGTTCTAGAAGAATCTCTTGATTGCAAGCAGTCCTAAATTAGGAGCATGCTTGTGACTAATGAAGGCCTTCTACTTCTGAATGCTTGTTGTCACTACCAGGTCAAATGCTCTCACTGGTGTATCATTCCTGAGCGAGACAGTCATAAAGAACACAGGAGAGAACATATATTTGAGAGAACCTGAAGACTTAACTGTGTTTTGAAGCTTTCTACTTTAAAATTTTCTTGCATCCTTTGCATACGTATCCTGTTTTTTCCTTCTTTTTTCCCCTCTATCTACAGCTTCCTTAGCAAGTCTTTTTAAAGGTAAATCTTTTTTAAAGGTTCATCTCTGATTAAATCACAAGGCCTTGCCACACTGATCTGATCACTAATTTTAAGTACTCATTTCTGTTAACTGTGTATTTATGTTAATAAGTTAGTGTGCAGGTGGAGAGTTGAGAGTGTGTATTAGGTGTGGAAGAAAATAGTTTTTGTAGTTTGGATCAAACTTGTTACTAATGGTCATGGAGAAGCATGTTATTGTATAAGCTGTTCTCATGTTACAAATGGCATTTTCCTAAGGAAGATAACAAAGCTACATTAAAAATGGCAGAACTTGACCTATTTGTACTGAATATTTGAAATAATTGAGTTATAACTGACTCACAATGATTCATCAGTTACTATGTAATACCACGTTTTCCTTTATTTCCTTTGTCCTTCCATCTTCTTTTCTGCTTGGTGAGCATGTTGTTCACCAATTCAACAATTCTCGGTGTTGAACTGGTACCTACACAAGACTGTGTATTTGAGCCACTGGTCTGAAAAACAAGAGCAAAAAGTGGTTATTTAAGTTAGTGAGGCAAGGGAAGCAAGGTCTTCTTGGAAGATGTAGTGGGTTTATGTGGCAAGGTTTTGGTAGCAGGGGGCCATAGGGGTGGTTTCTGTGAGAAGGATCAAGAAGCTGCCCCACGTTTGGTAAGGGCCCCCACTGCTGACCAGAGCTGAGCCAATAAGCTATGTTGTTTTGTGCGTCTGTGAGAGCATATTTAAGACGGGAAAAAAAACAACACTGCACTTCATGGCAGCTGGGAGAGTGAAGGGAGTGAGGAACAGCCTTGCAGGCACCAAGGTCAGTGAAGAAGGAGGGGGAGAGGTGCTCCAGGTGCCGGAGCAGAAGTCCCCTGCGGCCTGTGGTGAGGACCATGGTGAAGCAGGATGTCTCCCTGCAGCCCATGGAGTACCACGGTGGAGCAGGTGGACCTGCACTGACAGAGGCTGCCATCTGTGGAGGACCCCTGCCCGAGCAGATTCCGAGCAGATTCTCATGTAGCCTGTGGAGAGGAGACCACGCAGGAGCAGGTGACCTGGCAGGAGCTGCTGCCCGTGGGGGACCCAGGTTGGAGCAGTTTGCTCCTGAGGGATGGACCCCGTGGTATGGATCCATATCTGGAGCAGTTCTGGAAGAGCTGTTGCCTGTGGGAAGCCCACGCCGGATCAGTTCATCAAGGACTGCATCCCGTGGGTGGGACCCCACAGCACAGGGGACAAGAGTGACCGAGAAGGAGCGGCAGAGAAGAAGCGCTATAGACTGACCATAACCCCCGTTCCCCTGCACTGCTCTGGGGGGAGGAGGTAGAAGAGGGTGGATGGGGGGGTAAGGTGCTTTTGGTTTCTTTCCTTTGTTTCTCACTTCTCTAGCTTGTTAGTAATAAGCAATAAATCTTACTATCTGTCTTCTTATGCTGAGTCTGTTTTGCGCGTTACAGTAATTATTGCGTGATCTCCTTTTCCTTATCTCCTTGAGCCCTTGTCATCGT
Organism: Anas platyrhynchos; assembly: GCF_047663525.1. Taxonomy (NCBI): domain Eukaryota; kingdom Metazoa; phylum Chordata; class Aves; order Anseriformes; family Anatidae; genus Anas; species Anas platyrhynchos. The sequence continues at coordinate 86,099,433 of NC_092588.1, read as the reverse complement.
ATTTTCTCCCCATTCCTCTTTGAAGAGGGGGAGTGAGAGAGCGGTTGTGGTGGATCTTGGCTGTCCACTCAAGTGGAACCACCACAGAAGAGGAGGTTGGGAGGAAGTATTAGGTAGCAAGAGACTGAGTACTAGTCAGTCACAGAGGGTGGTGGTGGTGTGGCTGTCAGCTGTGTTGTCTTATTCTTCCTTTCCTGAATGCATGACAGATGGGGTCAGTTCCATGATGCTTTAAGGAATGCAATGCTAATTGAAAGCAGTACAATTATTACTGTCTCTAAATCAGTCTTTGCCTCATTTTTGAAGTATTATGCTTTCAAACTTCCAATTTCCAAAATAGAGAGCAAGTATGCATTTGTGTACACAAGAATAGAAAAGTCTGTCTAGTTTCTCTAGTATTTACATTAAATTGTGCAGCTGAGGGAAGGAAATGGTCTTGAAAAATTTGGTCTTTTTTTAGACGGTGCAGTAGGCAAAGGCTATATACTTGCAAATATTAGATGATCTCTTTGGAAAAAGCATTGATAAGGTGCATTATCCATTTCAACACATACCTAGAAATTATGACTATACATGGCAGGGAAGCTGTGGAGACACAAACACCTGCTTGGTAGTCTGATCCCTGTCACTTGATATCTAGAGTAATTTGGAGGGTTGGTAATCAAAATACATGTTTACACTGCTTCAATTCAAGTTATTACTCAGATAAATACTGGATAAAAGTTATAGATGAACAGACCTATAAGTAAAATTATAGTGAAATTAGGTGATAAATACCTCTTGTAGATACTTTTAAAATGCTAACTTTTAAAGTTTGTTGGCTGGGATTATTTATATCAGGGAATGCTTTAGAAGTGATGCAGAAGCTAACTATGCATGAAACTATTGGTGAATGAGATCAAAAACCTTATACTTCATATAATTGTATACTTTTTTCATTTCTTTCTATGCTTATATTCTTAAAACTTACCTCAGAAGTCCAAGATTTAATTAATTTTTTTCTTAATGCAATCCAATACAAATATAGACTCTGAATAGTGAAAATGTTTAGGCTACATTATGAAGGAAAACGCAAACTTGAAAAGGCTTAGTTAAATGTCAGGGCCCTGGGTGCACCAGGAGACCTTAACTGCTCTGTGCTGGAGGTGTCTGTCTCAACTTCTGTTTCCAGCCCCATCTCCTGGACAGACCCATGTTGTAGCCGTACTGGTACTGGCCCTGTCTGGACTTCTGGGAGAGATTCTGGGACTTATTCATTTCTTTGTCTGGAACTGTCAGTGCAGTTTATTTCCTGTACCTTGTTGTGCCCACTATGTTCCCATATTGTGCTTTTGTGTATCTGACTTGTGAGGGTGTTGGCTGAGATGGGGTCACCCATGGGTCCCACCTTGTCCTCCCACATTGAAAAGGGCTACTGAAAAATATCATTTTGAGCTCTAATAAATGTTTGACATCTTGAGTATATGGCTTTCTTAATAATAAAAAAAAATACCATTTACCATACACCAATTAGTTTGTTTGTTTTTTAATGAATGAGGAGATGTATCTTTAGGAAAAAAAGATGAAAAAAATGTTAAAGTAAGGATTTTGTTCATTTCAATTATGGGCTGGGAACTTCAATATGAGGTGCTTAGTAAGGAATGTAAACACCAACTGTTAGAAAATGAATTGAGAATGAGAATCAATTGCTATCAAGGGTTTATTAAGAATGGGTATCGTCAAAGTATCTGATGGGTTTTTTGAAAAGTTTTCTAAAATTAATCTCAGACAGCAATGTAGTCCAGATTTTACTAAAGACTTGTTAAAGTGTCATTCAGCCTAACCTAAAAGACCAAAAGTATATGTATTAATTCTGGGACGAGACTGGTCACAAGATGACTAGAGAGGAATAATGTAGAGAGCATTATAATTAGCCATATTGGTTTGGGTTTTGCAAAACTGGGTACTGGATGTGGTTCTATTCATTCTATTTCATACTTTGATTCAGAGAAAGATTTTTGAACCTGGTGCAAGCTGTCACACCTCCAAAAAAAAAAAAAAAAAGTACAAGCATGTACAGGCTACAGAAGAGCATACATGAATGTTCTGTAAAGGATTCAAAGAATGAAACTACTTCAAAATATAAAGCCACTTGTGTTGGCACCACCAAGAACAAGTGAAATGGGTAGAACAGAAGGAAGGAAAAAAAAAGCCTTTCTGAGAAATTAGTTCTATAGTCTATTTTGTGCTTCATGAAAAGCTTGTTGCTTTTTTTTTTTTTTTTTTTTTTGTCAACTGCAGGAAGTACAACTGCACTGAGCTTGAGTCAGTTTTAGTGTTTAAGACTGCTGTCTATGGATTCTCCTGCTCAACTAGGTATCTGGTCTATAGGATAAAAGGCAAAGGAAGTGGCGCAACTGTGGGTTCAGAGGAGCTAGAGCTACAGTAACTTAATTTGGAGGGAAAAAACTTCAGTAATTAACAGTAATTGCCTGTCCTTTATCAGGCCTATAAAATGGTGCTCCAAAAATTTAGTTTGTGCTGAGCTTCAAGGATAGTAGACTATGAGCTACCTTATGCTTTAACCAGGATTATAGAAGGGAATGAGTTGAGGTGAGAAAAAGACTGCAGACTGTTTCATCTGTGTGCTGTTCACAGTGATAGCAGTTCTATGCAAATGCGAGGAGGTGAGTAATGGAGATTTTTTTCCAGAGAAAACTGAAGTACTTAGCACGTAGTGCTATACTTAACCTCTCACTAAGGTAAATAAAGAATTTACTAATACTCAGACTCTTTCTATTTAGATCACACTGTTTGCCCGCATCTCAAACATACAACAAGATTTTTGTATGGGTAACTCCTGTATTTGTTTATGACTGTAGAATTCCTACTGATGGAAATAGTGAACTTGAAGAATCAACAGAAGTTTTCACCAAGTTGAATTAATAGAATAATTTTACATCCTTGGAAAAACAGCATTGACAATGATTAAGTGTATGTATATGTACTTCCTTGCTGGACTAAGCTGCAACGTCATACATGGAAAGTTAGTCTGTATCTTCAGTATTTCTGCTGTGCCTACTGAAGTAAGTAAATAAATCATAAGTGTTTTGTTGGCCTCTATTACTACTGATAATAGCATAGGAAAGAAATCATATTATGTTATCTTAGAAGTTCAGTCAGTGAAATGACTTTGCATGCTTAGGTCAATTACACAACAGTAACAAGACATTAAAATGAAGAAGCTGGCAAAGGGTAACCAAACTCACTCAGTGGGCTATTTTAAAAGGTTAAATCAAGTAAAATGGATTTTTTAATTGGAAAGGGAGAAGATTAATACTCCAAGGTTATTTTTTTTAAGCCAGTATTAAACATAGGATCAAAGCTAGGTTCGCATTGAAGTAGGACAGGACATGAATGTGTTTCAGAGCACATTTCTTGACTGTTTGGGTCTTACTAGGTTAGCTTGAACATCAAAGCTCAACTTTAAATCTTAAAGTATATGGAAATAAATGGGTACTGAGCAAATAACCCAGAGAAATGATACCAGATCTCCCTTCTCTACTTGTTTCTTTTGTTTTTTGACCATGCCAAGTTTAGCAGATGTAGTCTATTCATCCATAAATCGTCTGGAGTAGTGTCAAATGGGAAGTGATGACTTAAAGCGAAAAAATCAGCATTTAGGCAGTTTTGTGTTTATCTCAATTTGGAAGAACTGGCCCTATGAGCCAAGGGGTTGTACCCAGGAGGAAGCTACAGGGGGTAAGATTCCTAATAGTTATCATTAAACAAATAACTCTTTGGGAAGTATATTTTTAGTCAATCTTGACAGAAAGAAAAGAAGAAATGGGCTGAAGATACCTGCAGACGCAAAGGCTAGAAGTTCCGCCAAAACAGAGCCTAGTAATAACAGCTAGTAAAAACTGGATGGCCTGAAGAACTCTGCTACTGCAAGTTCTATAACATACCTAGGTTTGTATGTACTGTAGTACCTACAGAGGAATAACAAGAGTATTGACTATGGACTGAGACTGTGAGGTGTTTATTAATGAAGAAAAATTAGGACTCTTGTATACCACTTAAATCTAGGTCACTGATGTGATGCTGCCGTGGAAAGAATGAGAATGCAGTTTTAGTTTGTATAAAAGACTTCAGGAGATACAAGGAAGTATTAACACATTGAAGAAGACACTGCAGAAGTTCTGTATGGAGTACCATTTCATTGTGATTGAATCTGTCACTCGAAATGCGTTCGTAGGACATAAGTGTATACATCTATATTTATGTATAAAAATTCCACCGGATAAAGCTAGTGATCTTGCTGCCAGCATTCTGGCTTCTTTCAGCAGAATGAGACTGAAAATGTCTTGACGTATCATACTGGTAACATTGGCTATAAGGAAACTTCTGTTATATCGGTGGTGAAAGGTAAGGGGAGTGTAATACCAGAGTGAAAAAGCTATTCAAAGAAAAAGAGTGGTACTGAAACAAAACAAGAAAAGGTGCATGGGTATGTAGAACTGGCTATGAGTGTTATAGAGAAGTCAAAAAAGTAATCGGTTAACTTCACACAAAGTTTTTGACCAGACTTTTTTTTTTTTTTTTTGCTAGCAGTGTTGGGGGAGATACCCAAACACAGTATGCATATAAGAGGAAATGCACAATAAATGCCTTTGATAGTGATGGATGGAGATGATCCATGATGTTTTCTTTTGCCATGGTGTTAATACATGTGCATTTGTCTAGAAAAGAGCAGGCAGAATTTAAATGGAGTTTTAAATTAGAAAAAGTCTTGCTTACACAGCTATCTAATTACTTTGTGGACAGAACTGAGGAGCAGAGAGTATCTGAAAATTTTCTTAATTTGTCTGGACAAAGAAAAGCAAGAAGAAGAAGATGTTTAAAATAGCTCCGAGATGGATTGTGTTGGAATAGAAACATTCTGAAAAGCAATTGGACATCACTTGATTTCTAGGTGAGGAAAAGGGGGTATATGGAAATGTGAATTGTGCCATAAAATGGAATCAGATCATAAAAATAATAGTTGTTCACTTCCATATAAACAAGAGTGATTGCATCCAGTATAGCATGAACTGTTGTTTTTGTATTAAATGACGGGTTTATTCACCATATGAATCTCACTTCTACATTTTTAAATAGCCAAAGTTCCAGATTCAGAGAATTGTTACAGTAATTTTCAATGGCTTATGCTAAAGACAAAATTGTCTTGTTTTTGGTGAAGGGAAAGCTTAAACCCACTTCTGCATAAATCATACGGATTTCAAGTAACTTTGCTTCTGTGAACAAATTCTCTGCTGCCTTCACTTGATGATATCATAATATTGTAAAGTTACATGGAAATGCAATTTTTGACAGAGGAAGGAATTTGAGGTAGTTACTTCTTCAAGTCCTTCCTTTTTCAGGAACTTGAAGATCAATAATATCCCAAATCAGTTTCCTGCAGAAATTATGGATATTCTAACTAAAAATACTTTCTACCTTGAACAGTACAAATTTTGTATAATCAGTTACTGGAAGGCTATAATGGAAAGATTACATGAACAGAGTTAAGATTCATCTCCTTAAAAACTGAGAGATAAAAAATATGGCAGATGGTTTGTGTAGTTCTTGCTAATGTTATGTCCAGAAGGTAGGAGGGAGGTTTCTGTAGATACGATTTTTTTTACACTTACCGTGGAAGGAGGACAGAAAGAGGAACACAACTCCATTTAAACCACTTCAAGCCCAGATGGCTAGAAAAATAAAATTTGACATGTTCTCAGGTGGTTGGTGGGGATGAGGGAATAGAAGTGTTCCTGTTTCCACAAGGCCAATACTTCCAAGATCCAGTGCTTCAATTTTCACATCTTTTCTCACGACAAATATTCACTTTGTTTTGGATTCCTACCTTGTAATAGCTTCCTAAATAATTAATGTTTTCTGTGTATTCTAAAAGTTCATTCACAAAATAGTCATACCTTTCAGCACATTCCTTGGGTTATGCTGCCTGGGCCCGTGCAGAGGGTAGTGCAGGTGGTAGCCTTGAGGAGAGAGCCCTTCAGAAAGCTGCACTAGAAGCTTGGGTAAAAGCTTTCCCCTCCTCTCTTGGCAGCTGGTGTATAAGGTGTGGTTCTTGCCCTTGGTCTTCACTTGATCTACCCACTGTCGTGCTAGGCCATGCACTGTATTGATACAGACCTTGGCTTGCAGATATGACTTCCTTGCTTTACTTGACTCATCACTGGACTTGTCTGCTGATCTGTGCATTTCCCCCAGCTTCATTACTGTCCCTGGTCCTGCTGTGATCATCCTGATCTGGTACTGCAGGACTGTACTTCTTGCCATGAGGCCTCTGCCTGCCTTGTGCTTGGCTCCTGGCTCCCTGTCCCTTACCCCTTACAGAGCAGTCTGCCCTTGCTGTTCCCTGCTAACATCTTGATACTTTTTTTTTTTTTTTTTTTTTTTTAGTGGAACAGTGCAGTGCCTTTATGATCAAAAGAAGGAAATAAATTATCTTGAATGAATAGCTAGTCTGAAGTAGGACAAAGGAAGTTAATGGTAATTACAAAACATCTGAACTTGATAAACACCTGAATAATGCAGGCACAAGAAGCTCTGAGCTCACATAATATGGCAGTGCAAGAAGATTGTTTCAGAAATGGGGATGTTATCAGAGCTGACTTACCACCATAAAACTGGTCATGCAACCTAGAAATCACGAGAGGTCTAGGGCCTTCTGCAGGGATTCTGTAATGAGCTCTATGTAGGATCTGGTTTTCTCTTACATCAGCAGATTTTCAAGGTTAAGTATAGGATAGTGTCACAGTTCCTTCAAAAAAAAAAAAGTCTCCTTAGTTATTTAGTTCTTAAGTTGCTTTACAGCTTTAAGCAAAACATGGGAAAATAGCAGACAGATGAGAGTAAGTCTCCAATGTGACATTCACAGATGTTGGAGGGAAAATGGAAGAGCAGAATGACATCTCAGAGGCTTAGGGGAGCTAAGGGGAAAGTCTTTCACAAGCCAGTCAGAAGAAATACAGCAAGATAAAGTGGCCTGACATAAATGGGGAATAAAACTAATCTTAAAAAAAAGAAATGCACAAAACCAAACCTAAAACCATGAATTCAGTTACCTATCTTTAATAAGAATAATAATTAAAAAAAAAAAGAATAATTAGAATATAATAAAATTTTCTAATATCTATGAAAAGAAAAATAGGGAATATTTGAAGATGCTGAGAATGTAAAAGTTTAGTTTCAGTGATACAAGGAGTATTAAGGGAAATAAGGAAAAAAACATACAGATGTCAGTTGTGAGGTTAAGTGTTTAGATCACTGATTTTAATGTCAGCATGATTTGAACAAGATAAACTCTGGAAAATTGCTTTTGGAACCTTGCACTGAATAAAAGAAGTATAGCAAGACTGGAGAAATATAAAAGACGATGGAAAAAAAAAGGTTATTAGCATAAGTCCAATAGGCCAAAGTAAAGAAATAGAGTAAAGGCTTCACATATATAGGTTAGGGTTACATACACAGAAATATTACAGCCCAGGAGCTAGATTAATACTTAATGCATTGTTTGTAACATCATCTCTCTTGCAATCACATGAATTGCATGAAAGAATGATAGTAGACTTTCATAATTTGAAGAGATGGATTTGTCATTTGGCTTCTGCAATAGGTCTTCAGTACAATGAGTGATAACTATATGGGTTCAATTATAATTTTCATTGACATTATGTTCTGTGTGTGTATATACACTAAGAACAGTAACTCAGTTTGCCACTATCACGCTCTTTTAAGAATAAATTACCTCCGGCTTACAAGCAGGCTAAAAGATTCTGAATTCAACAAAGAAAGTTTTCAATCACCAGATTGTTTGGCAATTTGTTCAGTTGGGGGCTACAAAATGTTGCTATCAAATAGTGTCATTTAATATATTAGTGATTCCATGGGTACGAATAAATAACGAAATTCAGAGATGCTAGATTTCTGTTGAAATGGTGGTGATAAAAACTTTGCTTTTAAAGATGTGATGAGAATTCACAGAACAGGATTCTATTAGAAAGGCTAGTAAATCATACAAAAAATGTAGAATGAAACTATAGACTTTAAGAAGTATAATAATGTAACATGTTAGATTACGTTATATCATTCAGTTGTTTGAATCATTAATGTACACTATTTAGAAAATGAAGAATTAGCATCTACTCAGGATTTCTTGTAAGTTAAACTTGCCTTTTCATGTTCTGTATATGCTGCAGTTGCTTGAATTATGATCAGAACCCTCACGAGACAAATTACATTATAAATCTCAAGAAATGCAGTATTCATAATGCCTAAGTGGTTAAACATGGGAATAATTTGAGGGAGAACTTTAATTGAAAAGCTTAAAATAAGTTGTGGCATGATCATTTTATAGGATGTTTGTCTAATCTGAGGAAACACTGACTGTTCTAGAAACATTGCTGCTCCCTTTTTTTAAAGATCCTAGTATCAACAATGTTCTTTTTTATTGAATTCCTGGGGTTTTAAAAATCTGTTTATGGAAGAGAAGATGTGATGAAAAATCTGTGTATTCTAAATTTAGCTCAGTGCTCTGTTCCATGCCTTCTGTATTTGTTTGAAGGCAAATAGCACCTTACAAGAATCATTCTTCCAGTAGAAGCTGGATTGCATGTACAGTGTATTCTGTAGCTACTGAAACTAGCAGAAGGACTACTTCTTGCTAGACCTAATGGCTTCCTTTACGAGTAGCTTTTCATAAGTAAATAAAGGCTACTTTGGTGTTTGCTTAAGACCAGCAATGCTCACCTGAATTGGAAAAACTGAATTAGTTTAATGTCTAATCAATATAATGATAATATTCATATCGTGAAAATGTTCCTGATGTAGGCTACATGGGACCTAAAGAGCAAAGGTATGGCGTAGTCACAGCTTCCACTGCGAATGAGAGCTATGAGACCAATAATTCTGAAAAAAATATATACCTCTTGAATTTGGTTTTTGGTCCTTAGAGCATTCAAATAACATTTTCAGTTAACGGCAGAAAGCCCCCATCTGAAGTGGGAGCAGTAACCCCTTCTTCCTTCATGGGTGTGTTTTGAATCTTAAACTCTTTAAGTGACTGACTATATGCAGCAATAAGCATATATAGTTGCATATATAAGAAAAGCCCAACAGGAAATGACTAATTCTATTCTTGGTTTGTATTAGAAATAGCAAGGACTAGTTGTCCATATTGATAATGCAAATACAAAATAATATTGAAGTCCTGTCTTACTACTTAAGCAGTATTTAGCTTGTAGATGAAATCAAATAGAGGACAAGAAATGGGAACGTACTTCTTGAAAGACAGTATGGTATACTTGCATAACAGCCTACCTAATAGGACACTTTTAAAATCTGAATTCTTAGGTAGATGCTTTTAAACATGATGTGAGCATAGAAGTTTTCCTATGTAACAGGTATTTCTGGAAATTCAAATGAAGATGCTACTGCTAATAGGTAGTATGGGTGGTTAAAGACTAAAAGAAAAATCAAAAACTGACTTATGTACACACCAGAACTAAGCAAGATGAATTCTGTTTATAAACTAACAAGTGATAAAAGAATCATGCAAATTTAAGGAAAATAATGTGGGTAGGCAGCCATCCAGTCTCAACACTCCTTCAGTGAGGCTGTCAAATTAACAAATGTTGGTGCTTTCAACGCATTTTGATTTGAGTTTACAGGTATCAAACACCTTCTGGGGAACCAACACTTGAAGCAAAATTAAAGTTGCTACAGGTATTTTTACCAAATACTGGAATTCTGTTCACTTATTATGGACTCTATATCCTCTGATAAGCCTTTGTTGTCTTCCAAAGGTGGGGTGGTACAAAGACAGAAGGCATATGCTGCTGAAGAATTGCAAGCCACAAATGTTTGTAGGTCCACAGGCCAAGTAAGACAGAATACTCCAAAGTTACATTAGTTGTGCTCTTTTAACATCCAAAACAGAGAGGCTGCATAGAAACTGTCTTGGCTGCCTTTTCTGGAACAGTCTCACTCCAAAGAGGTATCCAGGAGCTGTTTTGCAGAATGCTGGTTGATATGGGCCAGAATCATACTAGGGAGTGCTCTGGTCATTTAATTAGTCTAGACAGTTGCATTCCTGTTTAATTTGCCTTTTAGTATCATAACCTAACTGTCCAAAAGGTATGGATTTTACCTGGTGTAAACAAACATTGATTTAATTCAGCAAATAAAGCATATGGTTACATTTCCCAGTAGAGAGCTGTTTCAAAAATAGCTTGCTTGGAGCTGGATTCAGGGCTTTGATGGTAAAAGCAGTTTAACTCCTTTTTTGTGTGATATTCAAGTCTGGTTAAGGGCTCTTGGATTTCAACATGCTAATCAGTCTAGCAAAGCTGTTTCCTTTGTTCAACCCTGCATCATGCCCTGACATGAACAGAAACCCTACTTCTTGAAATACTCCAGAATGTATGTACATATACAGTACTGCAAACATGGAATAGGTGTCTTCTTTGGACTGGCCAGTCTGGGCTTGCTATTATTTTATGTGAAGAGATGAAACACTTGTTTTATACACTTTACCAGAGCCTTGAAGATCATACCACTTGATACCTCAAGGCCAGGATGGGGCTTTGAGCAACCTGGTGTAGTGGAAGGGTGTCCCTGTCCATGGCAGTGTAGGAGTGTTGGAATTAGATAGTTTTAAGGTCCCTTCCAACCCAAACCGTTCTATGATTATAAGAAATTAAACAGAATGGGATGAAGTGAAGAATCCTACTGACTTTAACTGCATCTTACAGACAGTGTAGGTGGTTGTAAGTATAGACCCAGTCACTGATCTGCATTGGCTTTCAGTCTGATATAGAGAATAAAGGTGCTGTGGTGGAAAGAGAACCTTCAGAAACCATAAATACAAACAAGATCAGCAATTTTGCATTTTTGAGGAAAACTTATTTTTATAATAACAGGTATTAGAACAGGTAAGCCCCAGAATGGATTTTTTGCTGGGTGTATGGGCATATGTCACAGTACATGAAGAGAAACTTACTGCGGCACAAATTTGCCACTTATTTCTAACTTGGAGATTTGTGAGTGGGCAAATCATTTCACACCTCTACTCTTCTGCTTTATTTTGCTGGCTTTACTTACATAATGATGTCTTTAAGGTAAGGACTTTCTCTCAGTGTGTACAATCCTAGTATAAATCTTAAAGCATTTCGAGGCTACCATTCTAAAGCTAAATTCTACCATTCTAAGCTAAAAAAATAATAATAAAAAAGATGAAGCTTACATGGTACATGTAGAAGTGGTGGGCTGCATTTGTCACAATGAATTACATTTTTGTTCAGGTATGCATATACTCGCATATGTACTCAGTGTATTCTTACATACTACATTCTGAAGTGAGTTAAGACAAGTCTTAGAATGCCTATCATTTTCAGTTAATTTCAATTTCATTACTTAATGGTGAAATGATTTCTTTTGTTTTATTTTGTTCTTAAATAGGTATAGTAATGTAGCAATTCACTGTAGTGATGTTGATTTTGTTTCTTGGTTTGGTTTTCAGTTTGGATGCAAATATATGACATGGGATAAATGCTTTTGTAGAATTCCACTCTGATTCAGATTGAAATCTCTTTACTTCTAGTAATCAGCAGTTAGCTGAATCTGCAGTTCTACATTTTTCTTCTTTCCTTTGCATATTTTTATCTAGTCATACATGAATTGATTCAAAATCTTTTGAATTTAACAAAAAATATTTTACATAGCTCTATATATGCGGATACATTTTAAATGTTAATATGACCATTCTGAAGGTCAAAACTGTATATTCCTATCTCCAAAGATACTAGTGCAATTAAATAAAGTCTCCTTGACATTTTAAAATGTTAACCAGTGTACATTATTGTTTAAGGTAATAAATTAACGTGCCAAGAAATGTAAGTAGATTTTATTTTGTTTACTTAAGTGTGAATAGGGCTTCATGAATGATGGCATTTCAGTAAAATTTACAATGTTGAAGACTGCTAAGCAAAGAGATTTTCCAGTATTAAAACTTAAAAACAAGAAGGCCACAGATAGCATTAAAGATTTAATTAAGAAATACAGGAGCATTAAAGGGAAGAGATGTGGGTTTGTTTGCCTTCTAATGCAGTGCATTTTTTTATCTAGGTAGGAAATAGTGAAATGTAGTTTCAGGTCACTTTTGGAATTTCTGGAGTTTTTGGGAAGCTTATCTTTTAGGTCATTGTTTCCATTGCGAATTACATAATTTCTAGTGTATACCTCTTTTACTGGTGCTGTTCTCACCCCTCCACTATATCTCTGTTCCTGATGTCAATGGATTCAGGTCTTTAGGAACTGGGTTTATGGGATTATGGCAAATTCTTAAAAAAAGATGGAGAGTGAATTTTTACATGGGCAGATAATGACAGGACAAGGGGGAATGTTTTTAAACTGAAAGAGTTTAATCTGGATTAAACTGATCTGGATTAGATGTAAGGAAGAAATTCTTCATTCAGAGGGTGGTGAGGCACTGGCTTAGGTTGCCCAAAGGAGCTGTGGATGCCCCATCCCTGGAAGTGTATCACATATCACCCTAGAGTATTTGGTAGATAGGACTTATAAGATCACTGAAGTGTACGGTTAATTGCTTGCATGTCACCTATCTGATATGATTAATATTTCTTCCCTAAAGAGGAATGTTATTAAATAATTATTATCCATTAATAGAAATCACATTACAGAAAATAGCTTTTAAGTAGGACATTAGCTTCTGCAAACAGATTTTGCAAGAGATTAGAATGTTTGGCTGAGTAATCATGCTAACATTCATACCATAAATTGTACATTAAACCTTAAAAGACAGTCAGTCTTATTACATTGTCTTATATTGCCTCTTCTGTATGAACCAGAAAAAAAATTACTTAATTTCTTGTAGAACCAAAACTGCAGTCACTGCCACTAAAATAATTTTTCTTTTACAAAATCCACGTAGCCGTTTCCATCACAGTAGAATGCATTAATAATTCTTTTTTTTTTTTTTTTTGTGAGCATTTCATAGTGTGGAAAACCTTAAACAGCTTTATTTATCAGTGAATGTTGGTGGGAAATACCAGAGATGACCACATTGTCAGAAATACATGTAGTTTGTGTCTATTTTGCATTTTAGAAATATTTTTTCCCCAATTTTCAATTGCCCCTTGTCTGTCTTCACTGTTCTCCCTCAGTAGGTGGTCTGATTGCATCCATTTACTTACGATAAAGAATCATACAGTTACATTGAGGTGGAACCCAGCACCAGGGAAGACTCACTCCAACAGCCTTCACCTGTGTAACAACAGCAGTGTTGTCACTGGTCCATGTAATATCTCTGCACAGCAGCTTAGTTAGGACTTTTTGTTTCTAGGATCTTCCTGCTGAACATCAAACATGTTAACATTCTTCTTTTTGCACATTGCAGAGAGCTAGCTCTCTGCATTATTCTCCTAAATTTCAGTTTTTACCCCACTTTGACCTCACTACCTGTTCTTTTTTTTCCTATTTTATAAGTTTATTGAACTCAATTTTGTAACACCTTGGGATATTAGTTTTCGGCTGAAGAAGCTGCTTCCAAAATCAATATCTACTGGATCTCCATTATGTCTGTATTTCCATTTCTATTTCCCCAGCAGTCTTTTCTTAAACAGTTGATAGTGTATGTTCTCAGTGTTTATTTTTCCCAGTGCTTGCTTTTTTCACCTCATATTTAATTTATTGAATCTACATGCTTCCTTACTATTGTCTGCTTTTGTGTTTTGCCTTGGTTGTAGATTATCTCTTCAACTACCATGTCATATGAATTTCACTTTCTCCTAATTCTTCTAGTATCAACTCTTTATATCCTGTCTCTTTTCAACCTAAGGGATCTAATGTATGCCTTCTTTCTTTATTCCTTCATCAGCGTTTCATATCTGACTTTGTGCACTATGCTCAGTAGTTTTTCAGTACCTCAGTACGTTCAGTATCAGTTAGTATGAGTAGAAGTTAAAATTAAAGGCTTTAAAATACGTACAGATGTTGGTCCCAAAGAAGGCTGCCCTCCCAAGGACTGTAGCTGCAGACTTGAAAAGCCCTATTTAAAGAGTCTTTTTTGAGTAGGAGCATGGGAACTAATTGGGAGAAGTCTCTACTCTTGCTGACTGGCAGTGATTTTCAGAAGGGTTATATGAGTTGCGTGCCTCCTTTTTGGTTTTTTGTTTGTTTTTTTTTTTCCACCCATATCCGTTTTTTAACTAAGTTTTTTAAAGAAATAGGTTGTTGGTGTAGTATATACAGGCATTTTATTCAGAAATGCAGTTGCTTTAGTAATGATGTAATGAATGAAATTGAAACCTTTTTGCCTGTGAAGCAGATTTTATAACTCCTGTGTTAGCCCTCTTCTATAATTATCAGTTTCTGTATGTGCATTATGTTGTGTTTTTTTTTCCAGATTTTGATGTAGGGCATCATTTATGGTTGGACTTGATCCTAAGGGCCTATTCCAATCTAAATGACTGTATGGTCTTATAAGAAACTTGTTTTCATGTGGACAATATTTCTGGTCCTGTAAATCATTTTTTTCTCTCTAAAGGCTTGAATGTAATTTCAGCTAGCATATCAAGTAACTAAAGGTTCAATTTTTCTTAAAGAGCAAAGATACATAAACTTAGGTATATTATGCCATCAACTTCGATATATTATATAACAATATCCCTGTATGTCCCTATTAAAACCAGCGAAGACTGAATTCTTTGTTTTGCATACTCTCCTGGACAGTGAAGACAATAAATTATGTTCTGTCTCTTAACATTTCCACATCTCTTATTTTGTTCCCAACTGTCAAGCTAAATGAAATTTATGATAAATGTTTTATCTTCTTTCTTCATAAGTCAGTCCCAAATCTCTGACCAGTTTCCTTATTGAGCCCTGGAGACTTATAACAATTATTGCTATCATACTTTTTTTTCTGTCAGTTTGATCTATCCTCCCGGTTTGGGCAAAGTCCGTCTTTCTGATCATTTTGTGCAACAGATAGCTAATGTAGCTCTTCAATTCAGAGATGTTTTTTCTGTCTCTTGTTCTTCCCATCCAAGCACTACTCTGGGCTAAACTGCATCTTTTAAAAACAACTCGCTGTTAAGAGGAGCTTCTAGAAACACCTCACAGAGAAACATCCACAGAATTATTAAAAGCATCTCTGAGGCACTGTGCCTCCTGGAGTTCATACACAGCACCCACTGTAACATCCTGAAAACATGGGGATGGTCCTACTGGGTCAAACTGGAAAACCAGTTTCCCTAGAATTTTCTCCCTACCAGTTCTGTAGGGAACAGAAGAAGGAGCTTCATCTGTAAACTTTGCATTCAAGGAGATCACTCTCACTTCACCTCCACCATGCTGCCATCATCTTAGGAAAGGTAAAGCCTGAATGCAGTTGCATCTATCAAGGGATGCAAAGGGGGGGAAAAAAAAGGCTTCTGCAAGTCCATCGAAAAGACTACAGATAACAAAGGCTTGCTGCTGAATGGGCAGGATGACAAAGGCTGGAGAAAGAAGCCAACAGTAGTCTCAGAAAATTCAATGAAGAGAGCGGCCAAGTCTTGCATCTGGGGACAAAAACCAAACCAACCAACCAACTGAAAAAAAAACAGCCACCACTATCTGCTGGGGACTGACTGAAAAACAATTGTGCAAAGAAGGACCTTGTGATTCTTCTGTATACCAAAATGTCCATGAGCTAACAACATGCCCTCACAGCAAAAACAAAGAAACAAGTTATTTTTTTCCAGTGACTAGGTGTCTGTCTGTGCATGATTTATTTTTTGCTTAGCTATGCATGTTATAGCCATAGTGTTTATATAGATCTGTGTGAAATGAAATATTCACAATGTAGTGATGTAGAGGAATATCAGCTTGATATGACAGCAGAGGCCTGAATGTTGGGGGCATGCTGTGGAATCCTGCAGATGTGGGGTAAGAAAAGGGATCCATTGCACCCTTACATTGGAGAATCCAGGGCTGTAACAAGTTCAGAAAAGATCAAAGTCACAGGGGGAAGCTGGAGCGAACTAGTTATGGGGGTAAGAAGAGCAAGTATTTAACACACACACTGTGCATCTGATAGACAGATGCACATGTATAAAAAAAAGCATGCATAAAGCATGTATATTACATGCTTTAGCAGAAAGTGAAGAAAACAAAATGAACACTGCTAGGAAACATGTAGAAATGACCACAAACAGATCCTAGAGTGAGGAGGAGGAAACCATCAATATCATAAAAAAAACATCAACCACCCAGCAAGGATCTAGGAACGTACATGAGTGATTTCCTGCTCTCCTCACAGCCCAGGAGTGAAGATGTTAACCTTAGGGCCCAGCAGAAGAGCAGATGGATGGCCACAGTGCTGGAAAAGGGGAACTGTCTGACAGTTATTACTGTATTATTGAAGCGTCTTCTATAATAGTAGGACTTTAATGTTCTGTAATTAGATCTGTACTTCTATTATTTGCTCAGGCAGTTAACATGAACTAAAATCTTGGCTTTACATCAGATGTATACCTTTTTTGTGTATTCTGTCTTAATTCTTTTTAGTTAGCTACCTTCCAATTACTAAAAAAAAAATCATTTTAGATTTAATAAACCTGAAAATGTACATAGAAAAATTCAGTTTCAGGATAATGACTTTGTGGGCATAAATCCCCTCGTTAAAGAAAAAACAAACAAACAAACAAAAAGCACACCCTGTTGATTCCCATTTTTTTTTATATGAAGCTTGTTTCTAGCTCTTTACAAGCTCTTAGCAGTGAAACTGCCTTAGATTCACAATAGGCTGGGATCATTATCTATTCATGGTCCTGGCCTTTGGTCTTCACATGGAACTGAATGTATTTAATGAGTAAATGTTTACTGACATTGCTAGTTCCAGTGGTAGCATGCTGTAACCTTCAGCCTGCCACTTCAGGTCTCATTTTGGGCACAGCTGTGCGGTCTTGACTCAGTTTTATTATGTTCCTAAGGCATGAGAAGGGAAAAGAAAAGGGACGTGAGCTAAAACAGTGAAAGGCAATAAAAGGTAGAAAATAAACAGCAGTGAAATTGTTGAGAAAGTAATAGCTAGCAGCTCAAAGATGAAAGAGAAAAACCTAAGAAGATACGAAACATGAAGGAAAAAAAAATCCAAAGATAGCAATTTGGCAAGAATGTGGATTGGCCCAATTTAAGAAGCATTGGAAGCCAACCTTTTCTTGGCTGTCAGAGACTGACTTATGATTCCTAAATGTTGGAAGTTGAAGCTATATCCTTATCCTGACAGCTGGCTGATACATTTTTTTTTTCCCAAAAAATGATTTATTTTTTTCTCTTGAATCAGCATTCCATGACTACATGGAATGACTACATCTGACCTCATAATGAATGTTCAAAAATCAAGTCTAGCACACTGAACAAGAAGAACGCCCAGGAATGTTACTGAAGCTAGGACCTGATCACTCTCATCTTGTCTTTATATGCTAGCCATCTCATAGTAGCAGAAGACTCTCCTGTTTCCTGGTTTATACAGCAGAATGTAGTTTCATGACCCCTTAGTGCAGGAAGGTGACTCTTCAAACTTGATCTAGGTAAAGCATCAAATGCCTGCTTCACAGATACAAATCCATGCATAAATCCATCTGTGCTGGAAGAAAAGACCTGAGCAATGTAGGGAAAGCACATCTTTCATGGAATCTTCTTTAACCACAAGGTAGTTTTTCATTCATTCATGGTTGGCTGGGAAGCATAGTCAAAAGAGTGCATAGCATGAGGTCTCCATACTGTGATGGCTTGTTGGTCATGTTAGTAAGTGTTCAGAAACTCAGATGTATGGGGTACGTCTATCCCACGTTTCTTCTTCATTTCTTCTATCATAGCTCTTCCTCTTGTCTGTTACTCTGGCATTAACCTGCCCCTTATTTAATCTACCAAGAAGTAGATTTGGATCATAAATGCCACTCTAAAGAGTAGCTATTCACTTGCTACTCTTTAGAGTGGCATTTATGATCCAAATCTACCTCTTGGCTTTCTAGCAGCCCAGCAGATATCCTTAGCTGTTGATAATTCAAATGATACACAGCCAAATGTCCTGATACTGATAAGTTGAGAATAGCATATCACTGGAATCAAAAAGTGTTATGCTTTCTGGCTCTGAAATCCATTTGGAATGGATTGCTTTGACTGGTTGCTTTGTATATGTAAAGACGATTGGTAGTGAATAAGAACTAACTACTGGCATCATGTACTGTAACTGAGTCAATCCAGTAAGTGTTTGGAAGTATGAAGGTGAACTGACCTTTTTTTTTTTTTTTTTTTTTTTTAAACTGCTGTCAACACAGCAATCTCTTAACTCCCTAACAGATACTTTTTTAACAATATGTTTATTTGTGACAGCAGCAAAATATTTCACATGAATTTTAGTGATAATTATCTAAGTGTTGGGATGCAACAGTGGCTCTTCTTCCTTCGTAAGGAACACTTTTTAACAAAAAAATTGAGTTTGTTGGGTTGACTAAGCAAAGCAAGCAGAATACATTTGTTGCAAACTGTTCTCTCTGTGAGAACCAAGCTATTCCTCACCTCTTTAAAAAAAAAAAAAAAAAAAAAAAAGGTGTTGTGGGGGAGGGAGAAGAAATTGAACCTTTAAGTTGGTTCAGTATGTAGTATTTTGACTCTTACTTTTCAATGCAGGGTTGCAGAACAGCTTTCCATTTCCTCATTTACAGTTGTGTGTTATGTTTTTCATTTCTTTGTTTTTTAAATCTGATGAGTTCACCCTTCACTCTGTGACCTTATTCCTCAGCAGCACCTAGAAGTCATTCCTGATAAGAGAAGTCCATGCATTTATAGCCACTTCTTTGCCGCCATTCTTTTGTCTGAATACTGCATTTCTGTAGTTATTTATGGAAAAATTGTTCTGGAACATTACAAGTCCCTGTTGATTAGCTTCAGAATGTTTTCTGTGACAGCATAGTAACCTTTAGGATCTGCCCAAAATTTTTACTCAACTTACTTTCTGATTTCCTTCCATCAGATCAGGGAAATGACTGCTTTTTCTTCCCTTCTTCTAAATCTTAGTTTGCTTCTTCAGAATCATCCCTTCATGCACTAGTTGCTAGTTATTTATTGTATTACTGTATGTTACATTCAAAAGTAATGCTTAAAATGGGGATTACAGTTTAATCCCTGTCTATTTCCATCTTCTGGGGAAAATTATCTAAACAGAAAACCTTAAAACTTTACGTAGAACATGAAGCCTTGTGAATATTTTCAGTGAATTGTTTTATCCACTTGATCTGAAAGTCATATAGATCATCTTTTATACACAGATGATCTATATGTATTTTAATAAGTATTTTTAATAAGTATTTTAAAATGATATACACTTAGCAACTGTAGAATGATATTGTGTTTTCAGATATTTGATGGTTGGTAGTCATTAACATTTATCCTATTAGGCTAAGTTATTATAAGTGTCATCAAAGTTTTGCTTGTTAGTGGTAATGAGGTATCCTGCAGGAATCGAGTAGGAACCTCTTCCGTTTCCTTGCTGATGCCTTTGTGTGTGTGTGTGTGTGTGTATATATATATATATATATATATATATATATATGGTACAATGCGAGTCCTTAGTGGAACAAGAGTCCCATCAGGTTTTGTTTTAATGTAAGAGGAGTTTCTGCTTGTCATCCTAATATTGCATAGTCATTATGCTCAAATTGTTTTTTGAGTGCACCCTTATTTACTTATTCATGTATTGCAGTGCTGGGTGTAAAGCAGCATGCTAGAGAAAGCTTGATTAAAAAAAAAAAAAAAAACCAACAAAAAAACCAAAACACTTATAAATCATGAAAATACAAATACAGCTGGGACATGCATGTTTTTCAATAACATGATGAAAAAAAAGGCATCTAGGAATCTTGATGTTAATCTTGTTTTGTTGGTTTCCAATACTTTATTTCAGTAAGTTACCAGTCTATAAGGTTTAATAGCTATTACTGATACAGAGATGAGTATATGTAATTATATTTGCTACTTTTACTTATTTTTTCTTCCTCACTTTTAAGTATCCAGTTCTTGATGTTTGTGTGGGGAAAGCTTGTTATCCAGTACTGCCTTTAGAAGAAGTAAGACTCAGTATCACTCACGGAAAGCCAGGTTGTAGACAGTCTTGAAAACCAAGCTCTCCTCTGTGCTGATTACTCCTGGCAGCATGGAGTGTCCTGAACCCACACAAGCCCCTGAGGAGACTGCTGACACCCTGGCAGGGCAGGAGCCTTCAGGCAGAGCAGGAAAAGGAGGTGAAGCCTCCCCTACCTCAGTGCTATCTATAGTTAAACTGTAGGGGGGGGGGGGGAGCATTTTTCTAAGGATCCTTCCCAGTGGTGGCCAGGCTGGTGCATGGGAGAGGCCAAGGGGGTACAGCAGCCAGCCCTGATCCAGGCCTTACCCCCTGCTGCTGCATGGGGCCTCAGTGTCTGTGGAGCTGGGCCCGTGGGGTGGTGGTGGGGCACCTGGGCTGGTTCTGGAGCAGTGGTTCTGAAGGAAGCACCTGTCTGCTTGGCCTCCATGGCAGTGCCCTACGGGGCAGTGAGAGCCCTGTGTGCGGCCGGCCCATGAGAGGGGCGTCCACATGGCCATCCACAGGTAGCCTGGTGTGACTCACTGCCGCCTGTTCTCTGCTTGGTGCATGTGCACAATTGTCAAGATTTCCAAGGCTGTTTTAGACTTGAGTGTTCAACAGTTTCTGGACACCTGAGTGGTGTTTTTGCTTGTGCATGACCGACCATAGGATTCTCTCTTCCGTAAAGGCTGGCTTGGCAGAGGAGGTAGCTGTTGGCTGTAAGGAGCTGTGGGTCAGCAGGAAAATAATCCCGTTTGTTTTTTCTTTCTCCCACTGTTGGCTCGCCTACTTTGTTTTGTAAATTAGTACTTGTTTCTAAAAAGTGCTTGTTTCTAACCTGTGTGAGTCTATATTCCAGCAACGACTTTGCACGCGAAATCCTACAGCCCTACTTGCAACAGCAATGGGAACTTTGGTTCTAAGACTGGGATGTGAGATACAGATACAAGAAGACAGAAATCATTCTGTACTCTAACATAATACATAATGTTTTTTTTGTTTTGTTTTGTTTTGTTTTTCGGGGGGTGGGTATCTTGACCAAATCTGTTTATCTCCTTGTTTCTTACCTCCTTATCTTTGAAACAGAAGATAGACCTGGAATTATTTTGAAGATTACTGTAGTTTATATATGACGTTTGGAAGTGGTAATCTCTTCCATTGAGCTGTCTCTGGCTTTGTAGTGATGCACAAAAACATATTACAAGTTAGAAATCCTTACTCAGGTGCAGAGATATAAATGAATTCATATAAGAAGTTGAGCTGTTAAGTAACTAGGCAGAAAGTGCTACTTCAATCACTGAAGCCTAAAACCAATAAGATTAATCTAGAGTTCCATAATGTCTGCACAAGAAAATTACTTTGGGAGTTAGAAGGCATTGCAAAAAAATAAATATAAAAAATTCACAAACGTTGCAAGTTTTTTATCAAAGTTATTTCAGAAGAAACTCCATCACTAAGCTAGACATATATTAGATTTCTTCTTTTTATCCTATTAATGCTTAAAAAAAAAAAATAAATATCCAGGTAAAAACATAGTTACTGAGTTGGTGTAATACAGCATTGGAGCGTTGCATTTTTTTTCACCATTTAATTAACAAAGCTAAGTTGCATTCAAGTGTGAACTACTGTGAAATACATTTATTCACGAAGACTTTGTGCAAGTTTGCCACTGATACTATAATATTTATTTATGCAGAGAGAGGTTATTGCAGAACAAAACTTCCTGAAGTTAGAATTGGATTTGGATTTCTGATCTGCTAGGAAGGTATAAGAAAAAAAAGGCATGTAGTGTACTCGTTTCATAAGAACAACTCAGTTTCCAAAAGAGGTATACACCTTACAGTGGATCATATTCCCATAATCATTTGCTTACATAATGATCACTATTTACCATCTTTATAATAATTTATCATAATAATTTATGAACGTTTGCCTTAAACATTAATCATTTAAGTTCCTGTTTAAATAAATCCAATGTGACTTGCTGGTAAACTGTAATTTCTCTGAGATGTAGCTATTGTAGCTGAAACACTGATGGCTTTATGGCATGGGTGTTGAGGATGTGAAAGAATAGCAAGAGGTTTTGACTTGCATGTGACATGTATTTCTTGAAATTGGGATTTTCTTTAGACTGTGATACAGTGTACATAGGTAAAGACATGCACTAATATTCCTTTAAAAGATTAATTTGGATATAACTGAAGGGAAAGAACCAATTTTGCTTTATGAGAAATGAAAGCTTTTAATAATACATGAGCAAATCTTGGATAAAAAGGGTCAATTTTGACTTGAAATAACACACTGAAGTTGCTCCAAATCTATATTTTATTCTTTACTTTTAAAAAGTTTTGTGATACTGAACTAAAACAATTTCAGAATACAAATTGAAACTTTTTTGGGAGAAAAGAAAAAAATTCAAAATATCACAACAGAAATGTTTTCAGTTTTTCATTTAAAAAGGAATCAAATACGATTCAGTTAGCTTTTCATATGGTTATGAAACTGTACATTTAGCTAATAATATATTTGCCAAACCTTATCAAAAAAAAAAAATGTTCTCTCCAAATGCATGGCTTTACTGAGGAGGGGAAAAATGTTTTATTGCAGATTGCAGAGCCATTCTATTTCAGCTAGAATCTGCAGGAAGAGCTCTCTCAGCTTTTGCAAAGTGGAACACTTTACCAAAAGTGTTTCACTCAAGGCAGATCAAGTAGAATTTGGGGTGATACAAGAAGCAGCAGAAAGCATAAGGTTTTGGATGAGATCAGGCCCCATGTTCAGGTCTAGGGTGCAGCTTATGGGCAAGAGATGTCTCCTCCATGCTGAAGCCTTTTTCAAGAGACAATTGGTCAGCTGGTTACTATAGCTCACCTTATTTAAGCATCTAACTGGAAACTGACTGCCAGGCCCTGAGTGCACCGAGATGTGCTTATCTGTAACCCCCTCTCTGACCCCATCCTTCAGAGGCTTTGGGCAGCCGTGACCAAACATAGCCCCAGAGAGGCTGGGGGCCTCGTGGATGCCCCCTGCAGTGGCCAGGCCCTTGGCTTCCTTCTCGATGGGAGTGTGTATTTTGAATCTTTCGGGCTTGGATCCTAAAGTACTGATACACCAGTAGCCAGCTGCAAACACTTGTTCTGCAGCCGTTGCCAGAAGTACACTTCGTAAACTTATCCTAAAGATCTCTGCCATAGGTTTGAATGGCCAGAATGTTTCTGGCTTTGATTTTTCCCTTGCCCACCTTGATTGCCCAAGACCCACCTCATTCCTTGTGGCCTTGTCACCATAGCCTCAAATGTCCAACACACAGCTGACCCTGAGTTCCCTAATCCTGCCTTTGACCTGGCCCTGCTCAGCTCTTTGGAATGTGGTGGGACTGCACCCTTCATAGCTGGAAAATGTTTTTCCTTAAAAGAAACATCACCAGAAAAATCTGGCTCTAAACCAAAGAACAGCTGTAAGTAACCTGAGATGTGCTCATTTTTCTCCATTGTGCCCTCAGAGAACTTAAAAGTAAGGGAATGGCAATTTGCAGGAATTTGGGATTTGTTGCCAGTTGTGATCTGAGTTTTCTGTAATTGCTTAACCTTCCAACAGTGCTACAGACTGTAGAAAAAATAATGATAGAAATTAAGGTGGACCTTCAGGATATCTTTATTAAGCATACTTGTGAGAATGGTTGCAGCAAAATTGTTTGCAGCTGGCCACTGATGTATGGGTACTTCAGGAGCAAAGCCCAGAAGATTTGAAATACCCATTCAGTATGAGAGGGCTGGCAATGGCAGCCAGGAGGTTCTTGTTGGGGAGTACATGGCTTCAGTGTGTAAGGTGAGAAATTCTTACTTTTTCTTCCCTTTTGTGGCACCAAGTTTTGGTAAAAGAACTAGTTTGTGTTCTTGTAGCTGACTATTATCATCTGTAATTATATCTAGGTACATAATCTAATTTAGTCTTTTAGTCCTTTATGTTCTTTGTAATATATATATATATATATAATTTTTCTGAAATGTATTAACCAGTTCATCTAAGGGATAGAAAGTACCAAGTTCTGATTCTAAAACAGTAGGAAATACTTCATATCATATAAAAAAAATGATAAATAATCTCTGTTCTACTGTGTAGGCTTAAGGTAAAATAGTAAGTGCTGCTGAATTACATGTTTTACATCAGCTGAAAAATTACATGGGGAGCTAGTACAGTAGCTACGTATTGCTTCTCTGTAGCAGCTAAAAGTGTTCATGATGTATTGTTAATGTAGCGAACTGTAAAATATCTGTGCTTAACTGTGTGAATTGTTACTTATTTCTTAAAAAACAAATACATAAATATGTAAAATAATTCCAAAAAGTCTGCTTTACTAGCCTTGGGGGTCTACTTACTGAAAAGACTTAGGTGAAAACCTTGGAGATAATTTATTGCAAACATTTTTTATTAGAACATAGATAACCAGTATAATTCAATTATGTATAAAATAGTTGGTGGTATGGAAACAAGTGGACAACCCAGAACTGATGTGTAAGTACAGCCGCGTGCTTTCTCACAAAAATAGAGTAACAACTAAGGCATTTTCACAATATGCTATGTAAAACTACCCAGCAGAATAGAGGGCTTTAGTAAAGCATTCTGTTGCATTCCACCTTGCAAAATCCTTGAAAATGTATTTGTTCTCATAATGTTTATTTACAGTTTTAAATGTGACTGTGGCTGGTAGGAATCTACTGAAATTACTAGAAGAATTGTTATCTCTTGAGAATAGATTGTGGTGTTCTGATATGTGATCTGTACTTTCACCACATTAGAAAACTAGATGTTTACTCCTTGCATGGGGAGAACTTTCTCCTATGCAGTCCAGAGATGCTGCGATCATGGGGAGAGTTTTTCTGAAGTAGAAGATTGCCATGATTCAAGTTCTATCAATATAATTATATATCATAATCAAGATAATTACACGATAGATAAATCTGAGGACAGTCTTGCCATAAAAAGAAAATCAAACTACATGAGGAGTATGGTTTATAATAAAAAGAAGCATGATTGTGCTGCTCAGGATTACTTGAAATCTCATACATTGACTGTTATGCTAGAAGCTTCTGTTTCTAATTACTTTTTTTTTTGTTGTTGTTGTTTTTGTTTTTATTTTTTCTTTCTCAGCTTTAAGGAAGGATTCAAATTATACTTTTTTTTTTTTTTTTAGTAAGCAATAGACTTAGAATGGACTTCAGCAAGAAACTGGAAACAATAGATAACACAGGAAAGTCTACAAGCACAGAAAAGTACGGGCAATTGAAATAATTAAATGATGAAGAAAAAGATACAAGGAAAGCAAGTGTGGGAACACGTACATAAATTGCCAAGTTAAGGTTCTTCATTTTAATTCCTTTTTTTCTCCTTTAGGGCATTCATTAAGAGAGCAGGTTTCTAGGCTTGACTGATTACAATGAATAATGTTTTATTTTGGTCAAATGCTTTGCTGTTGTACAAGGTACGTGAGTGCATTCTGTAACAGTTACCGTAATCGTACGTATAAATACTAATGACAAGCAAGAAGATTTCCCTTCTGTAACAGGCCATATGGTGAAGGACAGAAGAGGATTGTAGTCTAATTAAGTTTGGAAGTCTCTGGTGTTGCCCACTACTCAAGCAAAGATTGCTTGTGTGCTGAAACAAGGTTGCTCAGGGCTTTATCCTTAAGAAGACTTGAAAATCTTCAGGGATGGTGAGCGTAGACTCCTTGGGCATTCTGTTCCACTGCTTGAACAGTCAGTCTCAAGATGGAAATGCTTTTCCATGTACCCAGTCTGAATCTCATTTATTTTTTTAATGTTTGCTGCATCTCACTGTCTCAGTGTGCACCTCCATAAATAGCCCAGCTCTGTGTTCTTAAGAATCCCCTTGTATGTGTGAGCAGGCTGTCTTTAGGTCTGCCTTGTACTCACGTTTTCTCCAGGCTTGAAAAGGCCCCATTCCCTTAGCCTGCACTCACAGTGCACGTGGTGCTGCCCCCTACCAGCATGGGGACCTTCTGCTGAACCTGCCCATTTAGCGACCTTCTTACTGTGTTGGCTAGCTCAAAACTGAACACAGTATCCAGGTGTAATCTTATCACTAGAGGGGGATAGTCCCTCCCCTCAGTGTCCTGGCAGTGCCCCTGTGAACAGCTCCCTAAGCCTGATCCTATGATCCCAGTCATCCACTTTTTCTTTTTTTTTTTCCCGTCTACCAGTCTATCCATCCAGAATATAATGTTGTGGGAGAGTGTGGAAAGCCTTGTTACATTCAAGGAAGTTGGTATCCGCTGCTTTCTCTCTGTCTTCAATCTGGTCATTTTATTCTAGAGGCAAAATTTGAGCCTTTAGGAAGGCAGTGGAGCATTCTCTCAAACTCTTATATAAAGCTCTATATTGCTTTGGAAACTGGATGAAAGACATAATTTTAGTGCCTGGCTGTAAAAGCAGATGTAAGCAAGAGTTTAGGTTAATCAGAGGCTGGGGATACTTCTGTAATAAAAAGCCTATATGGAAGAGATGGACTTAACTGGAATGAGGAACTAGGGTTTTTGAAACTGAAAACTCACTTTCATATATGTCAACTTAAAAGCATGAAAAAAATCAGCAAAAGTGAATGAAAAAATCAGCAAAAAAAAGATTGAGTGTCTGTTGTTAATGAAGGCACAGAAACTCTATATCCTTGAGCAGAGATGCAACAGATTTGAAATCTCCGTTACTGGGCCTCCCTATAACAATAAAACCATGATAAGTTTATATTCAGTGTCCCTGAAGATTCAATCAAAAATCACTGTGTCTGTGCACAGTTTCAAAATGGCAACCTGCATGAAAACAAGATGAGCAAAAGAATCCACAGCATGACAGTGAATAGCTGTTTCAGCTTCCCATGAGAATCCCAAGCACAAATAGGGTGATTAATGATGTCGCTAGGCACCTAACAACCAATTTATTGTCAGTAGTTACAAAATATGTTAAGTATGTTAAAATAACATCTGTTACAAATAACAGTATAGTGAGGTGAGATCTGATCCCATCTTAAGCATCATGTAGGGTACTGAAAATTACTATGTTAATTATTGAGTTCTGCATGTCCTTCCTGGATGCAAATACATTGGAGCCTTTTGTTACTCTCTCCACTTTGCTTCCACCATAAAGCATTCTTCTGGGTGCTTATGGATGATACAGGTTGCCTGGATGTTTTTGACACTGACGGGTTGTGGGAATAACATTGCATCCTATAGGTTATGTAAAGTGTGTTGCAACATATGCTTTGAGACTTCCATGACTGTCCAAAATCAAACTTTGATTGTAAGACATGGGCAAATTGTGAAGACTTGTAGAAGAACCTTGTAAGACTCAGTAACTAGATAATGAGATTAAATTCAATATAGATAAATGTAAATTAATGCTGATGACAAAGGGAGCAGACAAACCTAACTTTCCCTTTTAAGTACAGATTCCCGGTCACTGGACTTGGAAGGAGTCCACGTTCTCAGAGTTAGGAAGGAATATTTCTCAAAAATGTAAACTCTCTAACAGCTGGCTGTCATGGAAGAACAGTTAGGAATTACTAGGAAGACAGTAGAGATCAGAGCAGAGAAAATCATTAAGCTTCTGTATGATTCCATGTTTTATCTAAAGAATGTGTACAGTTCTCTAGCATTAGGAAAAAAAAGGATGATACATGTACAAAGTTGGAACACGGGGAAGCACAGTAATGGTGATCAAAGATAGGGAAAAAGCTTCGATCTAAGAAATAGGTAGGCTAGGACTCTTCAGTCTTGAGAAGTTGCAGAAAGAATGTAACTGGGGCTTGTTGAAACTTCATATGGATTTAATGGGAGAAGCAGAGGCGTGATTATGCCCTGTCTTTTCCAAAATAAGAACTTGGGCTATCAATGTACACCAGTAGGAGTCACATTAACAGTAAACAAAAGGAAGTAGTTCTTCATATATTGGTTTGTCTTCCTGTGGAACTAGTAGCCACAGGACTCTGTCTATTAAAAATAAGCAAAGATTTTAGCCAAGAGCAAAGTAATTGCTAAACACACTTTCTAAAGTGGTTTTGGATTGCTAGCATTAAGATTTGTTTGATTTTAAAACAGGGTAAGCATTTGTAAGTGTTTGTAACTCACTGTTCAGACTGATGTGAGAATTGAATTATGGTTTCAAATGTTTCTGATTTATTTTTTTTTGTTTAAGGAATTTGAAGCTCATGTTGAGAAACAACCCCTTATACTTTGTTGGATTTTAAATATTTTTTACTTACTGTTGTTATTACTTATTATAAACTTTTTAAAAACTATTGGAACTTTCTGCTGAGGTAGCCATACAAAAGTGCATATTTTCTTGTTTCTACAAGCTTTATCTTTGAAGAAAATGTCCGTACAAAAAAGCCCATGCAGTTCTCTGTTTTCATTAACAACTTTTAACAGTTCTAGTAAACTAGATCTAAGTATAGCACAAAACCCATTATTATTACTTATTTCAGTTACCTGACTAGTAATATTACATATTAAAAAAAAAAAAAAAAAGAAGCATGCACCTGAGGCATGCATTTTGTTCTGTGTATTAAGGTCTTTCTTGGTAATTGTTGTCAAATACAATGAGATTGATTTCTTGCAATGTGAAAGAAACTGACAAAAAGCCAAGAAAAGGTTTCTGAAGTGACCTTACTTGTAAGGGTTGAAGTGTTCACAATTTACAAGGTGGGATGGGGGTGGAAATAAAACCAAAATGGAACCAAGTAAAAGAAGCGGGCTGGGAAACATGGAGCTGACAGAGAAGGTTAGCTAGTTTGTTCAATCCAAATGCTTTTTGTCCTCAATTCATTCCAAAATGCAGCAGTAGTAACTACAGAACCTTTGATGTGAAAAATTGTGGTTGTTGATTAACATATGATATAAGCCATAACAATACTTTTTAATTAAAAAAATAAAATAAACATAACAAGAAACCACTGACCGCTCCTATAGATTACACAATGGATTGTAAAGTCGTTATGAAACACTGGTGATTCAGAGCAGTGTTGCTACTTGCAAGATATTAATCATTTGTATATTTAAATGAAATATTTTTTTTCAAAATACTGTTCTGTATAACCAGCTCTGCTGATGGTAATCTACAAAGTTAGTTTGCTTTCCCCTTCATTAGCCCCTCTGTATGTTCTCTGAGTTGAATAATGATTTAATCTGATCAAAAAAAAAATCCTTGTAAAACTGAAAACTGTATTTAAGGTAAAGTAAAATGTGTAGAGAGTTTTAAGACTCTAAAAGACAAGCTTATTAATGTTAAGATGATTTAATGGCAGAAGTAGCCATTGCCACTCTGACTGATGACTCATGCTTTGTTCTTTAAACACGTAGCTATGGCTCAAAACTGTCAAATATTACTTAAATAAAGCCATGTTCAGAGTTGTGTGTGCCAGCGGTAATTTCTTGATCAGTCAAGATTACTCACTTCCAAAGTATAAAAGTAATACCAGTGCCAAATAAGATGTAACTTAGTAATAACTATTCTTCCTAGAATGCAAAATTAAAGGACATGCATACATATATATATATATATATATATATATATATATATATATATATATGTATATCTGCTATGAAATAAAACTATGAGATGTAAAATGTATGAGGTTAGTTTGGAGGTGGTCGATTTTAATATACATTTTAAAATCATAGAATCGTCTGTGTTGAAAGAGCCCTTCAATATCACAAAGTTTAACAGTCAATCTGACTGATGGAGTCCCGTCACTAAACCAGGACCATTAATATTGTTCTGTGCTTTTTTTTGTAATGTGGAAATTGCTGTAATCTTTCAGGTTATTAGAATTTATTTTTTAAAATAAAGATTTCTATGTACTTACCTTTCTTGCCTGCCACAAGTAAATGATACCGGAATATGCAAATGAAAAATATTAAAAATCTTTTTTTGCTTGTTTGTTGTTTTTACTGCTATATTGTAATAATACTGACATGGAGCTGTGTCAGGGGAGGGTCAGGCTGGGTGTTAGGAAAAGGCTCTTCCAGTGCCTGACCTCCCCTTTGGTTAACAGGCTCCTCAGTGCAGTGGTCAAAGCACTGAGCCTGACAGAGTTCAAAAAGCGTCTGAATAATGCTCTCAGATACAGGGTTTGGTTTTTGGGTGGTCCCATGTGGAGCCAGGAGTTGGACTCTGTGGTCCTTATGGGTTCCTTCCAACTCAGTGTATTCTGTATTCTTAATGGGACATTAAGACATGAACATTTACAAAACTTTAAAAATTTGCACAAGGCAGTGCTAGAGGAATGTGCACGGAGTGCTAGCCAATATTTGCTGCCTGTTTTTATCCTTGCCTATTTTAAGGTTAGTCAATCTGCATTTGACTTAATTTTACATGTTTGGTTGTGCTCATAGTTTCTCTGTTAATCGTGTGGTGGGGATCTGTAGCATTTTTACTATTTTGATTTGCAATTTGCAGCAACATTTATGTTAATGTTTCAGGTACCAACCATGTCTACTGAGCATTAAGGTGTTTATGTATACACACACACACATATATATATATATATATATATATATATGTATATGCTTCCCTAGTTAGGGGTGTGAGCTGTTGCTGCTGTTGTTAAGCTTGTGGAATAGCATTGTGAATGGATGTGTGAGTAGATGATGCTTTATTTTTTGGTTCTGTCATGCTTCAAAGTGAAAGCATGTTTGCTGCCTGGTTAAGGTGGCTCATGAAGCTGAATATCATTTTTTCTCAGTTGCTTAGCATTGGAAATTGGTCTGGTAACTAGTCTGTAACATTTGTTGCTTCTATCCTTACATGTGTCATAGAATCATAGAACGGTTTGGGTTGGAAGGGATCATAAAGTTCACCTAGTCCAACCCCCCACCATGGGCAGGGACACCTCTCACCAGCCCAGGTTGCCCAAGGCCCCATCCAGCCTGGCCTTGAACACCTCCAGGGGTGGGGCATCCACAGCAACCTGCTCCAGTGCCTCACCACCCTTTGAGTGAAGAATTTCCTCCTAACATCTAATTTAAATCTCCCCCTTTTTAGTTTTAAACAGCTCCCCCTTGTCTGATCACTATCTGCCCATGTAAAAAGTTGCTCTCCATCTTTCTATAAGTCCTCTTTGAGTACTGAAAAGCTGCAGTGAGGGCTCTCCAGAGCCTTCTCTTCTCCAGGCTGAACAGCCCCAGTTCTCTCAGGCTATCTTCGTATGAGAGGTGTACTCCAGCCCTCTGATCAACTTCATGGTCCTCCTCTGGACTTCATCTGACAGGTCCACATCCTTCTTGTGCTGGACGCAGTACTCCAGCACTCCAAGTGGGGCCTCACAAGGGCAGAGCAGAGGGGGACAGTCACCTCCCTTGACCTGCTGGTCTTACCTCTGGTGATGCAGCTCTGGACGCAGTTGGCCTTCTGGGCTATAAGTGTGTACTGCTGGCTTGTGTCAAGCTTTTTGTCCACCAGTACCCCCAAGTCCTTCTCTGCAGGGCAGTAAGTTCTTTTCCCAGTCTGTCCTCATGTCTGGGATTGCCCTGGCCCAGGTCCAGCACCTTGGACTTGGACTTGTTGAACCTCATTAGATTATTAGGTTCCTATTAGGAACCTAATATCAGGTATGTGGGTTCACTTCTCAAGCTTGTCCAGGTCCTTCTGGATGACATCCCTTCCTTCTATTGTATCAGTAGCACCACTCAGCTTGGTGTCATCTGCAAACTAGCTGAGGGTGAACTCGATCCCGCTGTTTTTGTCACTGATAAAGATACTAAACAGCGCTGGTTCCAGGACAGACTCCTGAGGGACACTGTTCGTCACTGGCCTCCACCTGGATACAGAGCCACTGACCACAACTCTCTGGGTGCAGCCTTCAAGCCAATTCCTTATCCACTGAATGGTCCACCCATCAAATCCATCTCACTCCAATTTGGGGATCAGGCTGTCACGTGGGATCATGTCAAAGGCTTTACAGAAATCCACATAGCTGACATCACCCTTGCCCTGTCAACTAATGCAGTCACTTCATCATAGGAGGCCACCAGATTGGTCAGGCACGATTTGCTCTTGGAGAAGCCACTCTGGCTGCCTTGGATCACTTCCTTGTCCTGCATGTGCCTTGAAAGTGCTTCCAGGAGGATCTGTTCCTTGATTTTCTCAGGCTCAACTGGAAGGTGAAGTTCACCAGTCTGTAGTTCCCTGGGTCCTCCTTTCTGCTGTTTTTAAAAATGGGAGTGATATTTCCCTTTTTCCAGACCCTGGGGACTAGTTGTTTCTGGAGCTGCAAACATAGGATTTTTTTTTTGAGGGATTTGTTTGAGTCATGTTTACCTGTTGTTAAAAGCGAATCTTAGTTTTCAGTCACATCACATACCAAAAATCTTTCAATAAGCAAAAGTCTGGTTTTTTTTTTTTGAGAAATTAATAATGAAAGAGGAAGCTAAATTAATGAGAACACTGGCCTTCTTCATTTTTTGAGGGTTCTGTTTGGTTTTCTGTTGCCCTATAAATTAACAGAAGTCTTGTGTAATATTTGAATGAAGAGATGTGTTTTCCCATCAGTTTTACATTGTAGCACCTTGAGGTAGTCTTGGATAAATCAAGATGGAATGAAGAGGCCTTTTTGCTTTCTGAAATTCAAGGCCTGGGAGATATTTATTTCATTGTTTCCAACATACTTGTTTAAGTGTTTGTGCAGCATGGATATGTGGGATCTGATGTGTCACTCTTACACTCTTAGTTTTTTGTTATTTTTGTGGGTACACAGGATGGAGATGTTACTGCTCATGCAGCTGTATCTCTTGATGGATTTGTTCTTAGCATATGGTAGTTTTGAATGTATTTTCTATGTTTTATACCAAGATATTTCCCAAATTTGAAATAAAAATTACAGAAGTTAGGAGGAGTAATGTCACGTTTCCTTTTGGCATTATCTTCGATGTACTGTCAAGGTCACATGAACTCCAGTGTTAGATTTTTTTGAAAGGCTTTTTTCACCTCTTAAAGGGTTAACAATTTGTTGTGTATTTTGGTGGGTTTTAATACCAGTATTCAGACTTAGTTCATTGTCAAGATTATACTTTGGATTCCAGTGCATGGGCTTTGCAATGCTCTGCAGCCATTTTACTCTCATTAGTAGTCAGACTGAGTTATGTTTGCTGATTCAGAAGTGCAGGTAAAGGGCACAAAATGTAGTGGAACAGACTTCAGTTTCAGATGTGTTAAAGAACTAGGAAGACATTTTAACCAGCAAATGTGAGGGTGTTTTTTTTCTTTTTTTTTTTTTAATTCCCAAATAATTTCCCAGTCAAATTTGGGATTTTATCTGGGAACTGTCTGTTCTGTCCCTCTGTTGTGCAGTGAGACTGGTTATTCAGTGAAGGCTCAGCCCTGGTTGCTCATAAAGGAGATCCCTGTTGTCTTCTTTCCATCTGTTTTACATCTGAAGTAAGTCCCGAATGACACCAGCACAGCATTTCTGAGGTGTGACGCTTTTGTGATGATAAGCCTCAAGTTATCTGGCTTTGTTCAGTTGAGGAAATGGGGCAGGCAGAAAACCTAGCACCAGCCTGGTTGCCTATTCATGGGAATCGTTTCTTGATGTTAGCTAATCCACTTGATTGTGTCAGGAATTGGGGACCCTGAAACCACGTTCCCAAAAGGATGTGTAATAGGGTAGCAACTTTTTCACCTTGATGTGAGTAAAAAATAGCAACCTCAAGAGCATCTGTCTCATAACATCGGTAGCTGCCTCGTTTGGCTAAGCAACACTTACCAGTTTACCCTGAACTGGAAACAGTATAGGTAATAACTTGGTA
Source organism: Anas platyrhynchos (assembly GCF_047663525.1). Classification (NCBI taxonomy): domain Eukaryota; kingdom Metazoa; phylum Chordata; class Aves; order Anseriformes; family Anatidae; genus Anas; species Anas platyrhynchos. The sequence goes on along the minus strand of NC_092588.1, from coordinate 86,065,444 downwards.
ATATGATTGCAGCCGCATGCTCTCTCTATGACTTTAATACCTGAGTTATTAAAGTTATTAAACTTAGGTTAAACCTAAGTTTAATTGAACTTACTATTGAAGGAACTGATGTCTATCAGACACTTAGTTTGTATTTGTTTATTTTCATTAATTACTGCAGATTATTATCTGTAGAATTTGGTTTTGTGGCTATCCAGTGACAGGATAAACACTACATACCCTTCTATGTAAAATAATGTCTCTTTAACTTGTAGAATATTCTCGTTATCTTTAGTACATAGAAACCTCTGTGTAACAATATTTGGTTTAGAATGACAATCCTTTTTGCTCTGGAACTGTCAAGGATTGCTTTGTAGTTGACTATTTTATGGAAGTTGGTTTCATTCAGTGTGATAAAGATGATAGATACAGTTCAAAGAAAATGTAACTGGATTGGGTTCCAAGTGTTGAGGTTGTAACAAATCAGATGCTCTTTTATCTTCCTCCTGAACTTGGATCTAGTGTAGTTCTGTTAAAATTGTTAAAACTGAAATTGGCTAATGTGTCTGGAGCAGTCTCCTTTCCCATCAGCAGCATGTACAGTGATGTGCAAACCAGTGCTCTGTGCCAGATGCAGGAGCAGTCACACATCACACCCTTGTGCAGTCCTGTTTCCTATTTCTGTTCAGACTGGATTGTCTCCTCTCTTAGTTTTTACTGCTTGAACATACTCATTTAGAAGCTTTAGTAGATTTAATGGGTTATTTTTGTAGTGTTTATTTTTTTTTCTGTTGCTAACGGTGGCCAGTAAAAGAACAGTAAAATGCAAATTATTTACACATTTTGATGAACAAGTTCCCTGAGGTTTAAAAGAAACTACAGCATTTTCATTGTAGCACTGTGACAATGAATCATTTGCAATATCCAGTGTGCCAAAGTCCCAGGTGCACAGCTTTCAAAAACAGCACACAGGAAAAACAGCAGTATTATTTTCCTCATTCATCAATTCTGTGAAGCGAAATTAGCTTCTGGAATCCCCATGGCAATTCGTAAATGATGTATGAAATAAAATATTCCTACTTGCAGGGTGCAAAGGGCAAAGAAAAAAATAGCTTTCTCATCCCTCTTTTGACATGCTTTTTCAGCAATACTCGGTATCTAGTTAGACACTGCCAGAAATAAGATACTAGTTCCAGATACATAGGAAAATACTGTTTACAGAAATCTTCTGTGTATTTTTCTTTCATTACCTGTTTATTCTCTCAGCACTGCTAACCTCAATAGATCAATTTTTCAGAAAACATACTTTTTCATGCAAGTCTATCAATAGTTTTGAGAAACGGAGTGATTTTTCTTGTATTTTTTTGTCTGATTATCATTTGAGGAAGTGAATGAACTGCATGTCCTCTCAAGGTCCACTGCTCTATACTGTGATTAAGATTACACATGCATATTTCTTCTCTGCTCTTTTGCTTATATAGGATTTAATTCGCCAGATATTACCAGATGTTTCTGGAGGCAGACTAAAAACATTTTTCAGTGTTAATTTTGCTTTCTGTTGTTCTTGAAATTTTAATAAAAAATTCATAGTTATTCCTTTCCACTTGAAACTGAGCATTCACTATAGAAGAGGTTTGCATTTGTATCTGGTCTCAGTTTCTGTAAAGGTCTGCATGTTATTAAGCTTTTTTTTTTTTTGTATTTAGAAAAAAATGTTTTCTGTTTTGGTCACCTGCGTCACAGGTTACATGGTGGATTTACAGTCAGTAACCTATCAACTGTGTATGATAATTCCATGGAATTTCTTATCAATGCAGATGCTGTTAGAGAAGACTTTATTTTAGAGTGCAGATATTAGAAAAAGAATGTAATGGCAAGAAAATAGTAAACACTGTGTCACTGGACCAAGAAATGACTGGAACACCCCTACACAAATAAAGAAAACAAACCTTACAGTGCCTTTCTTCTTACACCACCTGTTCAGGACAGGTATCATAGAATATCCTAAGTTGGAAGGGACCCTTAAGGATCATCAAGTCCAACTCTTGACACTGCACAGGTCTACCCAAAAGTTCAGACCATGTAACTAAGTGCACAGTCCAATCTCTTCTTAAATTCAGTAATGCAACTTAGATGTGACCAGTTCAAACTTGATAAATTAAAAAACATTCCAATAGAACATGAATAAAACTTGGTACTGCTTGTTGAAGCTAACTGAAGGGTAAGACCTCAGCTGGAGTAAGAGATAGGTATATACATGTACACACATACACACACATATAGACATTCATAAGTTCTAGGTGGTATGGTTGGAATTACTTCTGGAGGGTCTGTAAACTCCAATGCTGCCAAGTGCAAGCACATTGTTTATTTGAGGTTTGAAACGGAATTCTGCTGGTATGTTAACGTCTTCATGTTTTTTGGGGGGGTGAGTTTATTGTTTTTTGTTTGTTTGTTTGTTTTGTTTTTGTTTTGTTTTTGTTTTTTTTTGCACCTGTTTCCAAATCATTCCACGTGTCTTTGAAAATAAGTTCAAACCAGTGGATTAATGAAATAAGATAATTCCTACATCTCATGAAACTGACAAAGTCCTTGGACATCTATTTAAGCGTCCTCTCCTCCCAAACAGTTGGAAAGTACTGTGTAGGGGTTAGTGGGGTCAGTGAACTACTGAAGTCAGTGTTGCTTCCAGGCATTCATAAATGTTCAGATGCAGCTATCAACTGCATAAGTCTGTGCCACTGAGAAACATGGTTAATTACTCTGTGCAGATACCCACACAAACACAGCTGCATTACTTCTGGTACTTGAGTAAGGTCATTTCAACATAGCTCAGGTTGTTCTTCATGGCACCACATTGTACACTGTAGCAATGAAAAAGGGAACTGTAGTGATGTGCTTCTTGGAAAGTCCGTATTGACCCTGCAGTATCTTTACATCTTTTACTTTTGTCTTCAACACTGAAGTTGATGAAAGATCAGGAAAGAAATATTTTATCCTTCTTTTTCTTCAAGGTTAAAGATACTCTCCACAACCCCCACGCTAAGACTGTGGTGACAGAACCATGACTTACCAGGATTTTATGACTTTGTTACAAAAACGTTAGAACCTGAAAATAAATTAGCTCCATCTATAAGAAAATCTGTGATTAGTGGTTGGGGTTACTAAGCCCACTATCCTTTAAAGATAATGTGATTAGATCCCTTAATGCCTGATAAGGCATGGTATTGTATTAAACATATATTTGAGGAAATCTGCTAACTCTTTCCTGTATGTGTATTTGATATCTGCATGGGAACTGTTATGTGAGTTCAGCTAAATTCTGATCATAAGCATTTACTTTTTTTTTTTTTTTTTTGTTCTCTAATATTCTCTAACAAGCTTCCTGTTTACATACAGTGCTAGGAACCTAATGCTTTTTGAGTTCTTTGCTTTTGGCAAATACTACATTTTTTTTCTGTGGGAAAACAACATAAAAATGTTTGCAGGTCGAACTTTATTCATAAGCAGTTTAAAAATGTTTTTAACAGATATCTTTGCTTTCTTTTCTGTTGGTACTGTGATTACCCACGCTCATGCTCATGCAAAAGTTGGTATCCCTTTAACTAGAATGCCTGAATGGATCTTCAATTTGAACTCAGTCAACCATGGTCGGTGCAATTTAGTTTACATTCTTAGTAGTAAACTTTTCCTTCCACTGTGTGCATGGGTAATGGACTTTGTTTAAGGTGAGATTTCACATACCTGGCAGATCAATAACTCAGGTCAAATTAACCATGTACCTGTAAATTTGTTTTCCAAGGACAAGAGTATTCTTCTTTACCGCAGTCACAAAGAGATCTCTGAAACAGTACGCGTATTGTATTTCACAGCTCATTTGTCTCAGGCCCACAATGCCTGTTGGAGCACTCTGCACAAAGCAAATGCTAAACAAAACCATATGAACAAAATACTCATGGTCAGTCTCTAAATTTATTATTTTCAGGTCACCTCTCATATTCAGGTGGAAAAGTCTTGACTGTCTGCATCATCAAACTGTAATCTTCATCCTTTGTGGAGGAGACGTGGATAGGGGGAAACATGATGAATATTAATCCATTATAATTCAGTTGTTAATTATGTGGCATGTGTACCCCACATAGAAAAGAACTGGTGATCTGGGTTTTGACTATCTTTATTGTGGATCAAATGGGTTCAGGAAAGTGTTCGATTAAGGAAATTTATTTGCTTCATATTTAAATGAGTCCCTGCTGTGTTCTTCATGAGAGGAATAAACTTATATAAAAATTTATATAAAATATGAGACCTAGCATCAGATTGAGCTAGAGTACTGCTGAACAGAGAAGAAAACCTTGTGGATTACTCAGAGAGATTAAAAATATTATAATAATTAATGTTACAATGGCACTGATTAGCTCCAATTTAGTAGAAGTTTCTCCTTAACTTCCACTCCTCCTTTGAAAACAAAACTAAGTAGTTATTGTACCCATGAGTCAATTGTTCACAAGAGGTTAGTTATGCATACTGGTACATTTCTGGCTAACAGCAGCTGCATGTAAAACTAGGTTCAGTTTGGTTTTATCTGCATTGTTATCCACTCTATGATTTGTTATCAGTTGGCTTTCTATCTCTGTGCAGGTTCTTTTTTACAAATGCTGAAATCTGTTATATGACTTTTTTAGATGGCAAATTTTTTGAGGTGAGGAACTATCCATTAGTATATATATGCACTTTCAATAATACAGTCAGATTTCATTGTCTTTGCACAACAGAAAACTAAAGGTTAAAAAAGAATGCAAAGGCAACCTTACACATGTTTTACCTGGCAAAACAGTAATTTCTGAGCTGTGGGTGTGTTAAGGATTTTGTTTCATTAGTGTAATAGTACACAGGAAATTTTCACATGACACATGTAATGTGATCTCTGAATAGTTGAGATTGATTTTGATCAACTAAAATGTAAGAGCACAGAGGTGATGGGTTAGTTGAGGTGCAGAAAATATTAATATAAGAGAAGAGTTTGTGAGTCAAAGGTGCATCTAGCCTACTAACCTGTTTGGATCAGAACTTGTAAAGCAAATATCTAATAATAAAGATAGAATATTATGGCTTTCTTTTGAATTATTCTCAATTTTGAATTAGTTTTCACTCTCAAGATTTTATTTTTTTAAGCAAATCTGTTTACAGTGTGTTTTGCTTCCATGTAATTTTTGTTTACCCTGAAGACAATGTAAACTCCTAGCATTCAGAGCATCTTGCGGCACTGTTGCATTGTCTGACAGCTGCATTGTTTGATCAACCTTGAACAAAAGACCCCTTGAACAAAGGAGGCACCTTTGTTATGAATCTGTCTTATGCTAGTTCCCATACTGGAAGAGGTGGTGTGCAATTCTCCTCATTTACCATCTCTCCACATCAGATTGCGTTTTACAGTTTAACTTTCTTTCTCTCTTCCTCCCCAAACTTAGGCTCTTGTTCACACAGGATGTGTCCTATGCTACTGAATGTTCTTACCTACATACTCTGGCTCTTTTCCACTTTCATTACTTTGTACTTCAGTTAACTTGCACAGCAATGTAAAGATACTTGTTTCATTCTCTGTGCCTTTCCTAATAATTCTGAATGCTTCGTTTGCTTTTTCTGGCTGCTAGTGAGTACCAAAGTGGCAGTTTTACAGAGCTATCATAATCTCATAGTCTGCACTTAATCAGCTGAGAGCCTGTCATTTCATTTGCATATCACTTACATATGCACATTTCCCTGCTGCTTCACTTGCTGTATACCTGGGCATATGCAGTTCTGCTGCTGTCTCTGCTCCAGATAAATACACACTATTTACTTGTTGTGAACAGAACAGAGCACAGAAATGAGGAATATGGATAGCTTGACTTGTATTAAAAAAAAAAAAAAAAAAGACACTTGGCATTCCTAAGATGCTCATACAAAGTATGTATGAAGTTAGTATGAAAAAAAAATGTGTATCTATCTATCTATCTATATATATAAAAGGAACCGACACTGAAACTTGGCCTGTTGGATCCAGAAACACAGGCTTTTTGACACATGGGCTAATGTTTTTTTCCATCACTCCTTTCATGCCCTTGGCAAAATTACAGAGCAATGTCTTGCACAACAGAAAGCTAGAGTGTGGCTCTGGGTGTTGTATAGGCTACAGATAAGCTCTATATATGTACACACAATGACTACACCTTATTAATTGTCTTTCAACTATAGTTTTTTTTTCCCATTTTATTATAGTGGTTATATTTATATCTAGTGATAATGTCTTACGGCAAGATTTAATCAGTTTATTTTCTGATATGTTATCTTATTCCTTTTTCTTTTTTTTTTTTTTTTTTTTCATATTCTTCTTTTGTCCTGGAATATTTTGCTGCTATTAATGTGTAAGGAATTCTGGCCAATTGCAATGGGTTTTATCACAATCACTCTAGGATTATTATTATTATTATTATTTTTTTTTTTCAAAAAAAAATCTTTTTTATGGAAATAGGCTTTTGAACAGATAAATACAACTTTCCTTGAAGGCACGAGAAGATCATAGTGGCATTTACCATACTAGTAGATTTCTCAACAGTCACAATAGTGCATGTGTTGTACAATGTCTTCAGGGAGAAGGAAGGAATGATTTATCAAGGTCAGGTCTTACAGTCTTTGATTTTTAGTTTGGGTGTTATAAAAGTTGCCGTCTGTTCAAGGAAGTTACTGCATAGGTATCTGATTCAAAAAACACATCTTTACAGCAGTTGTGTCTCATCTCATATTAACTGTTAACAAGCTATTTATTACATCTATTGAACTTTTAACAATGTGTTCCACAACTTTAAATATAAATGTAATTATTTGTTTTCTCACATTGTACTTCAGAAATTGCTATTAAAATTATTCCTTTAGAGCTCTGAATCCTCAGATTTCATTTCTCTTCACAGCTATGGAGTTGTAAAATTCTGTTACATTGTAAGGTTTTTATAGAGTGTCTTTGTCAGATTGATTTCTTTATGGTTTCTATGTACAAATTTATAAAATTAAAGAGTAAGACTGGAGGGAACCACAGGCATAGGTCTCTAGTCCAACTTTCCGTGCAAAGCTGGTCAGCTTACAGGGTCAGATGAGATTGCTCAGGGCTTTATCTGGTCAAATTTTGGAAACCCCCAAGGCAGCCTCTCAGGGCAGCCTACTCCATTGTTGTAATGTCCTCAGGGTGATCATTGTCTCTTGCATCCACACCTGATCAGTCTTGTCTTTCCACCAGGCACCTGCCTCCACCTCTTGCAGGTATGGGCAGGCCTGTCACCCTGAAGCTCTCTCTTCTCCCGGCTGGACAAGCCTCAGCCTCTCCTCACGGTTAAGCATCCAGCCCTTGAGCACCCTAGGGGTTTTCCAGTGAGCATGCCTCAGTTAAATGACATCCTTTCTGTATTGGGCACTTCAAAAGTGAATGGTGTTAGTAGGTGTGCTCTTGGGATTGCCAAGTAGAGGATAATTTCTCCCATCAGGGGCAGCGCTTAGTGTTTGTCCTTGCTGGATTTCAGGAGTTCCCTGCTGCTCAATTCCTCCAGCCTTTGTAGATCCCTCTGAGTGTTGGTTGCTTCCTCCTGTTTGGTGCTATCAGCAAACCAACGAGATTGTAGCCTATCAGTGTCACTGACAGAGATATTAAACAGGAAAGTTTCCATCACAGCCTTCTGTGGTGCTGCACTATTCCATGTGGTACCAGTATCCCTATAGAGTATGTCAGATTTTATACCTGCCCACTCAGAATATGATTATCATTATGTGGATACAAGAATATTGTGAGACAGCATTGGAAGTCTTACTGAAGTTGATGTAAATAACATTTACTACTCTTTTCATCCCCTAATCTTGCCATTTCAGCATGGCTGTTGGGCTGCTCAGGCATGATTTATCTTTGGTAATTCCATGCTGTCCATTCTTTCTTCTCCTTCATGTGCCCAGAACTGTATTCATGGAGAACTTGTTCCATCATTTTCCCAAAGTGAGGCTGTCTGGCTTGTAGTTCCTTGAGTTGACTTCTTAGTGTTTTTTAAAGATGTGTGTGACATTTACATTTTTCAGTCACTGGTAACTTACCCTGATCTTTGCTATTTTTCCAAGGTGATAATGTCCTCCGTGAAATTGGCCAGGTCTCTCAGCACTCTTGGATGCAAGGACTTCTCTGGGTTCGGTTCTCACACATAACCCACCGCTGACTGTTCCTCTCCTTCAGTATGCACAAAGGACTGGGAGATCTTGTTGGTGAGGATGCAAGAAAGACATCGGATATCTCAGCCTTGGCTAGAGCAACAACAGACACAAACATCTGCCCTGTTGAACAATTAAGACCATTTTCTCTTGTCAGCTTTTTTCTATTAATACAGCGTTAGAAGCTCTTTTTGTTGATTATGATAGCCCTTGCAAGTGTCAACTTTATGTGAGCTGTGGCTTTCCTTACATTATCCCTGAGCATCTGGACAATACTCCTTTGTAGCTTGTTCCAATGTACTGCCTTTTTACACTGAAACTCAGTCACGAGCTTCCTGTTTAGTTAAACTGATCTGGTAATCTGTTCCTTTTCCTGATTATTGGCCTGGACCATTTTAGAGCTAAAATGAGATTATTCCATAAGGCTTGTCAGCTTTTACAAGTTCCTTTGCCTTTCAGAGCTGGTTTTCACTGGACTACTCTAGTTCCTTGAATAAGCTGAATCCTTCTCTCATAGGAAACCCAGGGTCTGTAGTCTGCTACTTGTCTTCCCTTCACTTGGGATCCTGAACTCTTCTGTTTCATGATCAGTGCAGCCAAAGCTGCTATTGATTAACATCTCCCCAGCCAGATCCTCCTCCTTAGTGACGAGTGGATTTGCCTGTGTATCACCTACAGTTGCCTAACCCAGTACTTACATCAAGGAGTTATCCCTACCATGTCCCCAGGAAACTGCTGAATTGCCTGGATTTAACTCTGTTGCCATTACGGTATATTGCAGGAAAAAATCCCTCTTAAAGGCAACAGTCTATGATCTAGAGACCTTCTTTAGTTGTTTACAGACTTCATGCTTTCTTAACCTAATTGGTAGTCTGCAACACATCTCCTTGCACTGACATCTTCTTTGATCTGCATTCAGAAGGATGGGGAGAGTCTTTGAAAAACGAATTATCAGTAGATTAATTAAGTGTCATATGTATTGTCTGAGAGTCTGTTTTTAAAGACAAACCATATACATTAACAATTCTTACATTTTTGTGACTACTTTACAGTATGTGTTACTAGAAATCTGATCCAAAACAAAATTATAAATTAACAACTATAAATTAACGTTACAAATTAACTTGCCGAGGCGATTGGCTCCGGGGCAGACGCGTTCTGCAGCGGAGCAGGGGATCGGGCCAGCCAGGGCTGATTTTTCCAGCATCAAGTCTGCTTGAGGGAGCCGCCAGGACCCAGCAGCCCTCGTGAGGGAGGCTGACGAGGTGCAGGCGGAGCCAGCAGCGCCCCCTCCCCGGCCGTTCAAAAGCTGCCCCTAGGGAGCAGCTTTTGAACATGACTAAGTTTATGGAACTCATAATACTAAGATAGCGCTGTCAAAAGCCAACTGATTGGATGGGTTTTGCATGTTTCTACGTCTGAAGTTTATTGATAGCAAGACTGTTTTCAAATTGCTGCTTTTACTTTATGTAAGATTTTACCCACCTTAGTTCTCAACATAGTTAAATCACTTAATTTACATAAAATAGCACTCACCATGTCTTGTTATTTCTATTTGAATTTATCAGTACTTGCAGCTTAAGCAGCCATACTTGGTTGTACTGCATATTTTAGGTTATCTTTTCTTGTCAATCTTTCCAAAGTTCACGAGGTCACTTCTTTATGGAGTGGGTTTTCAACTTTGTCTTTCCAGTCTTCTGTGCATGGAGTAGGATCAGAAGTAGCAGTAGTGTTATTTTACAGAATGGAAAAAAAAGCTAATTTATTTAAAGTTCTTGGGTTTGTTTATAGCAGTGAATTAGCATTTTGTTTCATGCAGTGCAATTTAAAACCACTTTTCTGTAATTCTCCTTTTTATAGTTGTGAATAATTACTATGTGAAAAATGAACACATAGTAGAAAATTGTTAAATGAGTAATCTCGTTTTAAACACATTTATTCTATTAGCTACCATTTATTTGAGAGGACTGCACTGTGTTACGGTCTATACCCTGGGGTGCTAGAAATCTGTTGGCGTAGAGTTTTTTTTCCCTTAAAAAAACATGAATTTTATAAGGTCCTAGTTTTTGAAAGAAGTGATCTTTCTATTTTAATAAATATCTTGATTGCTCAATTGTCTTGTGATTTAGTCATTCCATAGCTGAAGAGAAGAGGTATATTAACTACTTTCTTGAAACAAACAGCCTGAAACTGTCATGTGTCAAGAACAACCCAAAACACGGGTTTGAAATGGAGCTATTTGTAGTGGTCTTAACAGAGGTGTAATACCAGCAAATACATGGACAGATACACTAAACTATTTCCTTGATGTTCGATTTTAATGAACATTTAGTCTCAAAATACATTTTGTGTGCACTTGAGTTACTGTGTGTGGTGTAAGAGAATTTTATGAAAAATGATGAAAACTTTTTATGGTATAGAGGGATTGATGGTCAGGTGAGATTATAGACAGCAATCATTTTTTTTTTTTTAGTTTAGCCTTTTAAACATCTTTCTAAAGTTCTACTAGTAGTGTCAGTGTTCTGTGTTGCACTGTTTGCTGCTGCTCTCCTCTTATGCTTTCACACTTCTTAGGCTCACATTGAACAACATTGCAGGTACCTTTTCCTACTGCAGTACTTGAGCTTAAGGGATTGATTTCAACTGTTTTTTTCCATTTTTTGGTATACAGCTATGCCACGAGTTGCGGTTATAGCAGCACCTACATATTAGTAACCTTAGTTACCCTCCTACACATGAGGTTATTTTGACATACATATAAAAATGTACTAAATTCATATTTTAAGCTCAAGTTGGGAAAAGTAGTATCCCTATCTAAACATGACCTGATATGCTGAGGTGTAGTAATTGTTGGCTTGATGCAGCACTCCAGCAATAACAAATAAATAAAACTTGGCCAAGTGGAGGCAAGAGATTTGAAAAGGTAAAGTCTTGCTGGGTGTTGATGAAAGTTGCTGGAAGAGGAGGGAAATGCATTTATGAAGGAAAACTTGTAACTAGTGTTGTCAACATCTCATTTTGATTTACAGACATTATTAAGAATCTTAACTCAGTGATGCCGCAGTTAAGTATCTCTCTGAGATACTAAGCCTGTGGGTCTGTTCCTGCTGTCTTTTACCGTTTCCTGTGAAGTTCATACTTCTGTCAATTAAAAAATAAAAGTATTATTTTAATGACCCTGCAAGGTCATGATATTATTGCAAAATTCCTTTTCATAAGAAGTATGTTTTAGAGAGCATCTTCTTGTATATATGTATTTCTTTTCCGAGTTCCAAAAAGCAGCTTCACATTTGTGGCTACTCTGCAAATTACTCATCCATATAAAATGTTAAAATAGGTAACAAACCAGGAAATTCAAAATTAAACAAGTATATTCAAATATGTGTAAAAAGCAGAACAAAAATTATTCCATCTTCCTGATACTAGCTTGTGAATTTTCAATTTATTTTACCAAGGCAGGACCGGAGCTGAAAGAGTAGTTACTGTTTATGATGATTTTGTTAGAACTAGAGACCACACAGTAGTTTAGGCAGAAACCTGCAAGATCTAGAAGACCTATCTTCAATTAAAAAAAAAAAAAAAGTTCGGGTTTGTTTATTTTTAAAATAAAATCTCTTTTTGGACTACCTGTTTTTCAAGAATGTGTTTATTTTAGGGTATTTAGGATATTAACTACAATGTTTTATAGTCATAATACAAAATATTGCATTCAGAAAACAACTTATTTTAATTAAAATAGTCTGATCCTTTCTAGATCATAGAAACGTGATATGGAGTTCATAGTAGGAACGAAAGAACTGATCTGTCCTTGTGCCCTCTCACATTGTTGGCTAGATGATGGAAAAGGTACGTTTTATCTGTAGGCCTCAAGAAAAAAAACAAAACAAAACTCCTGAGCTTATTTATGGATTCTTGTGGGTTTTTTCTTTTTCCCCTCCTTCCTCCTGCTACAGAAAGAGTGGTATCTCTAGGCTTCATTGCTCTACAGGAGGATTCTGAGTATGTTGGTTTTGTGGCATCCCCCCTCCTCTGAAGCAGACCAGGAACATACCTAGAAAAACTTGATGAGATTCTGAATAATTACAGCTTTACGTCTTGAAAAGGTAACAACAGTAAAGGCTAGAAGAATGTAGGCTTGTTTGTTTCAGTGGAGGATTTCCGGCTGTTTTGTTTTTTTTCCCCCTTCTGTTGTTTCAATATGATGTTGAAAAAAACACATTTGAATACAGACACGGTTTTGTTCTTAATTAATGGTATATATGAGCACCTCTGGGTTAACTCCTTTAGTCTGAAATAATAGTCTGTCTTCTTGCTCCTCTTCCCAGTAGCAAAAAGCTTTTAGGCAGTGCATGATCCACTAAAAGAAACTAAACTGAATATACAGTGAACTACTGTTCATAAAATAAACTATTTTGAATACAAGGATGATGAGTTAATTAACTTATCAGTTAATTGACTTAAAATACTACATTTTATAATGGTTTTAGTAAACTAGGATGCACCAACAAATTGATTTGACTCATGTAATTCTATACTTTATTTTCTTACAGTGAATGAGAATTACACATTATTTTCGTGATTTGTTTTTTAATTTAAGTTCTTCAGTTAAATTAAAAGTAATCACAATGCTCTATGCTTTTGAAATGTTTATTGATATATCCTTGATATGTACTACATTTTTCATTTAAAATACTGCAGTTTCTTCAACTCTGAGACAGATACTATATGCATTTTTAGAAAAAAAAAAAAAGTAAAATTTTATTATTGTATGCTTTTATTCTTTGAAGCTTGTGCTTTTCTGATTTTTGTGCATGATGGTGTTTGTTGTTGTTTTTTTTTTTTTTAACATTTTCATACAGTTCTGCTCTTCAGTGGTTCTCAGCAAATATCTTTATATTACTAAGAGTTATGTTAGCAAATGTTAATGTTAGATTCTTATGGAATTTTACTTTACCTAAAAGAAGGTTAGTGTGATGAAACTGCGGTATTTCTTTGCCTTTTCACTTCCATTGAATTTGTATAACTTACATCTCCTAAGCTTAGAGTTAACCATATGATACAATGAAGTACCTGATGAAAAGTACCTTTTATGTGAAAACTAAAGGGAATGCTTACCAACTGTAAAATATCAATGAGCTTATATCAAATATTTCCATGGTTGTATCCCCAGTTCTATATCAGACTTAAGCTGTGTGGAAAGGTTATTTCCCATTCAGCTTGTGCTTGTTTCCTCTGGTATGTTGCTATAGGCCAGTATGATCTGCAGGGAAGCATAAGGAACAGTGAGAGCTCAGTGAGAGAAGCTCTTCGTTCCTGGATAATCTCTGCATTACCCTGGTTTCATTAGGAGGCTGGGAAGGTGTAGGTGAGTGAGTTAGACTGTCCTTGGTAAGTGGGGATATCACTTTTATCTTGGGTATTTTGTCAAAACATGTTATCTAGTGGCAGAAAGTAAATTCTTAACCCATTAAAGCACAGGTTCTTTTGTATCTGCATGTAAAAAAATAATTTATGAAAACAAATTTAGGAAAATTCTGTTTCTTCTGTGCTTACAATTAACTTGCGTTAACAGACTACAAAAAATAGCATGTGTTGTTGAATGCTTGTTTTTTTTTTGTTGTTTTTTTGTTTTTTTTTTTTTTCATATGTATTTACATATTGTGTTCCAGCTTAATTTTTTTCTTTCAGGAAGCAGGAAATCCAGGTTTAGTACATTCTGTATTTAAAAATGTTTGCTCATTTCAGTGAGAAAGGTTTGAGCTACCTCTCAGTGACTTATTTGACTGTTGAGCTTTTACCATATGTTATAAACCAACAACTGAAAAGTAGCACCCACGTTACCAAAATGTTCAAGCAAGTCCCGTGGAAAGTAAAAGGAACACAAACGATGCCTCTTTCAGCATTTTATTAATTGTTTAAATAATATTGGAATAGGGGCTTATACCATGTTGCATTAAGATCTCTTCAGGATCTTGAATATTGAAAAGCAATGTAGTACACTTGTACAAATATCATGGATCTTGGTAATGATCCCACTGCGTGTTCTATCTATAAAAGCTGCTAGCTGTTGCACTACTCTCAAGCTTGCAGCAGTTTAGCAACGTTTGCACAGGCAGGTGTTACTGATGTAGGTCACTTTCAGGTTTTGGAGATCAGGTGAATGGGGTCCACAGCCTTCTGCTCTGGATTGTAGATGTTTTATTGTGCTAATTCGTGCAAGTTTTTAGAGTCAGATCAACTTCTGAAACTGATCGTCTTTTCTATTTCTTTTTTGTGTGTGAAAGAGGAGTTTAATTTTCTCACTGACTTCTTTTGTTGTTTATAAATGATATAATTTGGGTAAGTATGTGAATAAGCTTACTGCTGCTGAATGGAAGATGGTGGATATTCTGTGATGGAGTCATCAAACCTGAATCTGTAACCTTTCTGCTTACCTGGCTTTCAATGATAATTATCAGACATATAGGTGAATCACACTGTCTTAAAATAGAATTAATGAGCATTTCCATTGAGGGTGCAATCTACTAGATTATTAAAGAGCATCTGTGTTCTTTCAATTATGGTAATTTCACTGTTTTAAATAGTGTTTTACATTTCCTGATGGGAATGCAACTATACTCTGCATATGCTTATTAAGCTACTTAGCAAACATAGTTTATTAATAAAATTCAAAGTGTGTCATCTCATTCCATATTCTAAAAATCTGCAAAATATAAGCTCAAAATTCAGGAACTGAGTCCCAGATAACAGTGCAGCCTATTCAGGACAAGTTATGTTCGAGTACTGGGAATTTTAGATAAGTAGTCCTCCTGTAGCTCATAGCATGTTCCCAAGGTAGTGAAAAACAGTAGCCAAGAAGGACCACCAGAGAGTGCATGTATAGGTTTGCCTTTGTATATGAAATTTCCAAGGGGCTCTGCCTATTTATAAAGAATGGTGCAAAACGACGTGTCTTTTTGGCCGCAGTTCCATTTATTTATTTATTTTGGTGAACCATAATTAGTCTTGCATTGGACACTTGGAGGGGAAAATGGTCTCAGTTTTCCTTGTCTTCTTAGAAGAATTTGGAAATACCTCTGTACCTAAGAAGCCAGTAGTGATTAAGAAGGAAGTTAAAAGATCTGCTCCAGGAGGTCAGGGCCTATAAGTCTCTTGCATAGTTATGGCTATGTGACTGAAACATCTGTGCCTTGTCAAAGTCTAAGAGGAAAAAAGGTAATAAAATCTGTGAAGTCTGTTATCTAAAGTTAGAAAAACTGTATACTGTTTCAATGTTTGTAATGTTCATCTAGATGAACTTTCTGTTTAGCTAGTAAATCCTGATCTGAGGCAAGGACCTGAATCACGTCAGAGTGTATCATCAGTCCAGTGGGCTGATGAGGTAATCCCAGAGTATGCAAAAGATTTTTTTCTAACAGTGTTCTTTGTTTTGAATAACATTACTACATTGGAAACTTTCAGGAAAAAAAATAGCCTGGTGGAAAAAAAGGTTTAAAAGGGATGAATAGGAGAGACTCAGCTGGGACAGCTTGGGATGGGAATATAGATACCATCCAAAAATAAGATGAGGGGAAAAGTAAAATGATGCCCCAAGTGGATGGTGCTGCTGTTGGACTATGGCTTGTATGCCTCCAAACATCTATGAATTAAAAGTAGTATGAGGCTCTACATATTTTTACTAATACACTACAGAATTTGCCCAAACTTCATTTCTGTAGTAAAATTCTTCTATTTATTTATTGCTTATAACAATAAACAATAGTATTAGCAAGGTAGTCTATTTAGTAAATATTCACCAGTGACTACTCTGGGGCTGATGGCCAAGCAGTTATAAGACAAAGTCTGTTAATGTCAGTAGGTTTGCAGCGTTAGACATGCATTGGTTTGCAAGCATTCCACCAACATCTGGCATTTCTCATCTTTCTGCCAGGTAATTGTTCTGGGAATGTTGAAATACCTAGAAAACAGACCAAATCAGGATACTGTGTCTAGATAGATATAGCAAGATCAGTCCCTTACGAAATTGGGTACCACAAAGGGGACCAAAACACTTCTGGTCCTTTTTCAAATAAGGAAAATTGTTTAACATTCAAATTGCATTTGCCCTAATTATAGCTGTTCAGTTTTTATAGTTGCAACTTTTGTACAGTAAAACAGCCTTATTCTTCTGGATTAATATTTAGCAATATAAGTTAGGTATAAGTTTAATAAAAAGTAATAACAAACACATTGTTAAGATTTTTCAAGCTTCACTGGACATACGTTCTCTTCAAACCTGAGACAGCATAATTTAGTATCTCCATTTCAGAGCTGATTAAATTAAAACACTGGGAAGTGACATTAGGGGTTCTTTCATGAACTGCTTCACCCGCAGAATACTGGAGGCAATAAATCAGCATTTTTTATCGCTAATAAAAATAAAGTTTAAAAGCCACTTTATGCAAGGACCGTTTATCATTACAAATATTTTCTTACTGTATGGCAATATAAAACAAGCTACGAAAATTAGAGAAGGTTGTGGAACCAATAATGTAATATGACAGTCATCATAAAAAAAAAAAAAAAAGTAAAATAATCTTTATATTTTCTATCATATATTTACAAACTACCTCATTGACGTTATCAATGGTAAGCCATGGTTCCTTTTTGAAGCTTAAATATGATACCCAAAACAAGCTTTTCCAAAATGGAAATGGCCTTCTTGAAATGTTTCATTTCTCCATGTAATGTGATAGTACTATGATGTTAGGAGCAAGGAATAATTTTTCTTCTTCATTTATCAAAGAAAAAATAAATCAGGAAGATACAGTTCTTCATGTGATTTGATTATTTATTTATTTATTTATTTATTTATTTAAATTCCAGTAAAGTTATAAATCAGCAGATTTCTCATTGTGTTTGTGACATCGGCTGTAAACTAGAGCATGACATCTGGTCTGTAGTCCACACAGAAAAACTCTTTGGGCGGCAAAAAGGGTAAGAATACAAGTATTTACTTGATAGTATTCATTCAGGATGACAAAGAAAGTGTAATAAATAATGAGGTGTTAGCATGGGAAGGGGAGCAGGACAGAAAATTTCCATGACTAATAAGGAACTGAGAGAAGAAGAAATTGAACATCATACCTGTACAATGACTGCACGCTGGAGAGCTGAAAAACAAGAGATGTTTGCTTCCAGCTGCTTTTAAATGAAAAACAGCTGACATTTGCATTTCAATGCTATTAAGATTTTTGGATTGTTTTAAAAATTATTTCCATTAGGTCTAGGTGTGTGAGACTAAAGAATCTTGCTAGATCTCTACAGCAAATGAAATGGTTCCTTGTTTTTAGATATCATTTTGCATCAGCTGTTCAACGTTAATAATGCTGCATTGTCTGAATTTTCTTTAAGCTTCATATTACATATTTCTGTAAAGAAACATGGCTTAAAATACTGTTAGGTTTGGAAGTTGTTCTTGCCGTGCAACTTTAAACGTGATAATCTACATTACAGTGGCTTAATTTTCTGTGGTTGAGCACATACTGAGAGTGCTGATACTAGAAACTTCAGCTATTTTTAGTGAGCTTTTCTAGGGTATTATTATGCATTTGTATAATAATACCCTATGTTATTATGCATAGGATCTGCAAAACTTAAGATACTTTCCAAAAGTAAGTGTTTATAAGTAGCAAAAAAACAACAGTATCCAAAAAGAGAAAGTCAAGTGTGAATAGATATGTTGGAAACTTCAACATAGTATAGGAGTCATGAAAGTGCTCTTGGAGGTCGCTGGTAATGACTAGATTTTTATGACACAAACAGTGCCAGGAGGTCTCTTAGGGACTCTTTTTCAGTGCATCAAGTCAAGTTTCCCACAGTATCTCATACATCTCCATCATCATCTAAAGACTGTGTGGTTGGCAAGTTGCAAGAGAAGAAGCTGTTGAAAGAGATGAAAAAGAATAGCCATGAAAGTTTTTGTAAGTATGGGACTGACTGAAATCAAGTCATATATTCATCTTAATCTTTCTACTAATAGTCAATTCCACAAAGCAAGTCTCTCCTGGAGTAGAAGGGAACTTAAGTATACTGTGAAGGCCATACCCTCCTTCACATCTTCTGAGATCGTATCTGCTACAGCAACATCTCTGTGGAACACCTGGCATATAATACATGATCATTTTACTTCTGGGCGGAAATACGGGTGGCTTTTTTATCTCCTTGGTACTTCTGTTGGCCCTCTAAGGACCTGACACACTGAAAAGATTAAAAATAGTTGATATCATGATGGAGGGAAGTTTCCTTTACAACAAGTTGAGAATATTAATTTTAGTTCAAAAAATGTGCTTTGTGTTAAGTTTTTGTTCATTTGTATTAAGTATAGTTCAAACGTTAAGCTAAAGTCTCAGAGGCAGGGAAAAGTGAACTGATGAGGCCTGTGTTTACTGTTCTTCAGGCTAAATGTGTGCATTTCCATAAAATAAAAACATACAAGCAATGTGGATCCTAAACCATTTGTCTGAATATTTGTCACCTTGAGGAATTAGTTTCAACATCTCTTTCCTGTATGTTCCTGTTTCAGCCACAGGCTGCATAAGTAAAAATTAGGGTCTATTTTCAAGTAAGATGGAAAAAAGGAAGCTCAGTAGAATATTATTTATACATTATAAACAAATGTAATAATATAATTATATAACTAATTGGGGCAGCAATTAAACAACTAGGTTGGTGTTTGTGCTGGTGAAAGCTATTCATTGTGGAAGCTTAATTTTAGATGTTTAATAAATTATTGCTCAATCTCAGTTATTGTACTGTAAAATAGAACAAACAACTCTTCCCATTATTTTTTTAGCTCACTGGGAAATGCAGTAACCTATAATCCAGTGCTATAAGCTCAAACATTTATTGCACATATTTTATTTTCACTGCAAAGTGGTTGTTTTCTAGAAGAACAATATTTGATTTGAGGCTACAGATTGACAAGAGGAATGTAATAATTAGTGGATATTTTAAGTTGCACTTATTTTCTTGTCTTGTAACAGGCGCCATTTCAAACTTCTTCATAAGAAAAACAGCCACGTTTTATCCTTTATTCCTGGGAGGAACAGTTGTTCTTTGCTGTTTCCAAGTGTAGAAATATTCCTGGTTCAAAATGTAGTTTATTCTTCTTTTCATCTGTGTTGTTATAGATTTTTCCTGTTGTAATTGAAGCTTAAATATATTTTCTAAATTCAACAAAGAAAAAAAAAATAAAAAGGTGGGGGGGGGGGAAATCTGCTGTAATTTTATCTCAAGTCAAACATTGTTTTGTTAAGAGTGAAATTAATGATTTAATTTCTAAATGGTGTTGGACTGTAGTCTCATACAATGTTTGTTAAAGAACACGTTGGTTATACTAACATATATCTGCAAATGTGCAAATAAGCAATACTACAGATACTTAAAAGCATAATGATACATAAGCCTTTGTGTGGCTATTGTATTTCCATATTTCATCAGTGAAATGTCACACCTCTCTGCACTGATCCAACTAATTTGTTGTATAGATACATCAGTCTTACAAACTCCACTGAAGTAGTCTGTATTTCTTCTTAACAAACAATTTTTTTAGAACTACTTCAAGGAAATACACTATTTTAATTGAAATTCAGAAGAACATTCTGAGCTTTGTCAGATTGCATGATATGGTTTGGGAATGCAAGCCGTGTGTTTGCAGATTTAGTGTAAGGACCAGCTGTGGGTTTATTCTTCGGTAGTCTGTCTGGGAACTTTTATTTTTTTAGGTGCAGAGAAGTATTTGTGTGTGAATGTGATCAGTGCCAGTTCAGAGGTTGTTCCTTGAGGGCAGAGTCAGCCCTTGAGAAAATCTTGGTCTCTCTCACAGGGAGTGAGTGGGAAGGGAGTACTACCTGAAAATGGCCAAGCTTTTCCAAAGCTGCAGGACTTTTCCAGGTTTTCCAGGTATAACCCAAGTACACTCTAAGGCCTCCTTTCCCTCTTGTTCATTTGTTCTTCTTTGGGAGCATCTAGTTTTTGCAGACATGTAATTGGATGATGTTTAAATGCTTCTGTCTTGTGTGTTTCCACTACGTTTCAGCACAGGTGGAATTCTTGACTATGTCACTGCACAAATGCTTTTTTTTTTCTTCCCCTTTTATTCCTGCCCTTCTTTTCTCAGAGGACTGAATACTTTGAAAACTGTCCAATGTACTCTTGGGTTCTGTGTGCTGTGTCTAACAGTGTATCATGAGAGGTGGCCCAGCAATGCTTCGGGGGTAGGTGCTGAAATACTGAGTGGGAAAAGAATACATGTGCACATATACATATATTTTTTTGATCAGTAGCAAGATAATATGCATTTTCATGAATTAAAAGAACTATTTATAATAAATATTAATTATACTATTATTTATGATTATGTATATTAGCTTTCTTCAAAGAACATGAATACAGCTCAGTTTTCACACATTCACAGACAATATATCTGTGCATTAAGTACTGGTGGGACTTGCATTATTTTACCTCTGAGCTGCAAAAGAGGAGTATTATTACTCTGTATTCAGTTCAGGGAACTAAAGCAGGCAGCTAAGCTTCCTGTGCTGTCAATGCAGAGGCAGGCAGTTTTCTGACTTCAGGGTCTGAATTGCCCTGTGGCAGATCTGACCTTGCTTCCCTCCATGGGAACCCTTGGAGGGAGGGGAATCCAGCTCTCCAGCTTGGACACTTAGGGTGCTCAGAGCAGTTAATATGCATTCTTTGAATGGTTTTGACTCACTGTCTTGAGCAATAAAGAAAGAAATATATGAATGTTAAACCATACAGACTTTACCCCTTTCCCAGGGTGGGCTCTGTGCCTGAAAATTATATGAACAGTGCAGTTCATGGGGAAGTATGTTATTGTCCAAACAGAGTCTGATCTAGCTCAAAGAGGTTTATGTGCACTGACATTGAGTTCTGTATGTAGGTATTTGATATAAAGCATGGTAAAATGAAATTGGGATGTTTGGGCTGTTTTTAAATGCTAACAGTCCATGGGGAGCGGTCCTTTTAAATAGGCTTCTATGTTCAGGAATGGAAATTACATTATTTAATAGCATGAATTCGATAGAGAAGAGTAATTAAGTGGCAGTCTTTATGTTACAGCTGTATGAAATTACCATGACCTGTCAAATTGCAGAACCAAGAACCTTAAGACTGAGGAAAAGCCTCTGAAAGTTGCCAGTAGTTAAGGAAGTGTGGAGTAGACTGCAGAAGGGTGAGTAGCTGAGCTTTGCAGCACTGTTTGAGACAACTGAACTGCTATGTAGTTTACCATGCCACAACTCCACATTTTTATCTCAATTCTGGAATATTGAAACTAGTAAACTAACCTCTTACTGGGTTAATTGTCTCTTACCACTGTGATTTAGAAATGTAAACAAAAATATTTTTTTGTTTACAAAAATTAAAACTGATTCTTCAGTTAATGCTGGAATTAACCTATGTTTTCTATACTTCTACTCTGATGTTAAAAGCATGTCAGGCATGAAATGTAAATGGATTTAGTTATTTGCATTTTAATCAGCAAAAAAGTGTTTCTCTGAATATTTTTGACCGAAAATATAGTCTAGTGATAATTACCTATTTTTACATGTATTATATATGAAGTAGGGATACACATGCTAATTAGATAGTAAAATTAAATGTTTATGAAATGCTGTTTGTCTATAAATATAGAAAACTGGTAATTATCACTAAGATATTTGTTAAAATTCAGACAATTCAGATGGATAAATAAAGAATAGTAATTTATATATTGATACTTTATAAATAAAACATTGCTGTTTCTTTTCTGTTTGATTCTGCTGAGAACCTGACTTCGGTCTCAGTCACGTACATGCTAGTGTAGTCAGTATTTAAAAAAGAAATAAAATGAATACAAAATGAATAAACAGTTGGTATGGTTATTATGGATTAGTAACCCACAAAAATTTTTGCTATTCTGTCATAAGGCTGTGCATTTTGGACAAAAAACATCTGCCCTCTTCCCAGGGCTGGTCACTTGTCAGAAGTGGCAGTGAGGCCTGACTTTTTTCCCCTGGAACTTTGTGCCTTTGGGGCAAGTACAACACGTAGACCTCATGTTCTTTCCTTTCCTTGTGTAGGGCAACATAAACACAGATGGAGTCCCACCCGCTTAGAAACCCCATCTCATCTTGTGACAAACTGTGAAGGGCCTAGTCTGTATAAAAACCTGTACTGTCCTGTCTTATGCCATGTGGAATGGTTAGAACAGGCAGGTGGGATGGATGGCTGTATTGGGTCAAATGCAGGGGATCTGAACTATCCATGTGCAAGGTGTACAGCCACAGGAATTGCATTGACATCTGTGCTCCAACATAACTATGTTGATTTCATATCTGCCTTTCCTCATGGCCAGGTGGGATGTTTCTCCAAATGGGAGAAAGCCATTACCAAATGGTAAGCTTGGCCTTCAGCCTGGGCCAGAGGCAATTCCATCACAGCTGTGTAAATGAAGGATTATAGTTTATTCTGACTTTTTCATTTGGGATTTTTTTCTTTCTTTAATACTCTTGTAATTAGCCAAGTAGTTTATTTCCTTCCATGAGGAAGATAGCATTTAGTAATCAGTCTGAAGATATAGAATTTATTCTGCATAGCATGAAGCTTACAGAAAAACGTGAATCTCAAAGATGAGGTCAGAGTTTTAGGTATGAAACAAGAAAAATTCCTCTGATGTTCTTTTCAGTTGAGACTTGTTGTATATGTTGTATTGGTGATCTCAGTTTCAGGTTGTAAATTGTGGTAAGGTCCAACCATGTGATTCTTTGACTTCAAGACCAATTATACCACTTCAATTTTTGATGTTTGTGGAAATGTTAGAGCATTTACCCTAGATTGATATCAGAAACAGAAGAATAATTATCACTGCTGTCAGTAATAATAGACTTTAGGAACTGTGTTTCAGTTTGTGTCAGTCTTGAGCTACCTGCCCACAATGTGTTCCTGTGTTGTTACGCAACTTCTTCCATTTGAAAAGTTGTCTTATTTCTACCAGACCTTTGCGTTATAGCAACCTGAGAAGTTGTGATGCTAGTAAAAATCTCACTGATTTATGCAGAGTACAGAGATTAATGTTGACTGAGGTAGAAATAAAGTCTGAGTGCTTTGTGTATGTGCCCAAATCTCAGCAATGACAGAAATATATCAGTTTTGGACAGAAACTAGTAAAGTTGGGAGAAAGTGCATGTTGAGTTATTTATTTTACACCAGAAAAAAGGTGTTACTATTCTTTTGGCTTACTTGGTGAATAAGACTTTTGAGTTTCTGTTCGTTGTTTCTTTAGGAAAAAAAAATAGCAATGAATTACTCTTTTACTCCTCCTTCACTTGTGTATGTTTCCTGCAAGAAGGAGGCAATATTTCTGCATTCTTGAATGCCGTGGAAATTTGCTAGCAGCGGACAAGAATATTTGTATCTCCAAAGCTGCTCTAGCAATTTACCTTATTTTTCTTCCACTACAAGCCAGTGAGAGCAGGTCCCAGGGAAGCACTTATCTTCAGTTTGTGGTGTTGTGTGTGTATGTGCCTGAGTGCATGCAGAAGAGAAATTCCAGTTAGTGCTCTGACCTTGTATGTTGTCAATTCTCCAGAATAAGCTTTTTTTATGGCCCAAGTTTGCTTACAGCCTTATGCTGCAAAGGTGTATTTTTTTTCTTTCAATTTTTATAGATTTCATTAAATAACTTAAATTCTGTTAATTGCTTGTAGGCAACTTTCCAGGTTGGCAGCTTTCCAACTCAGTAGCTTCAGTCCATCTGTGTGATTTGTTGACTCTTTGTACAATACTGATAAAATCTTATGGGACAAAACCAATAGGTATCCAGTTGCCATGCAGACTCATGTAGTAGTATGTCCTTCCCCTGTGGTGACCAGTCTCAGCTGGAGAAGATGCAAAGATGACAAAATATATTGTCATTGACACTTCAATCCACGTAAAATGTGGTGAAACTGCTTGGTCTGAACAGGTAAAATATCATTGCTACCTAACCGATTGGTCTCCTGATTCCTTTATTGTGGTTTGAACATGCTTGTCTTCAGATCTACTTATAAAGTGTAGGAGTTGATCCTGAAGGCTAATCCTGACGTCTTATATTCACCAGAAGTTTAGTGGGACTTCCTCTCTCTCAATATTATGCCTTCCCATCTTTTATCTTACCTTAAATGATTAAACAGTGCAGGCTTGTGTCATCAAGGTGCCTGTCTCTGTGACCATTGCAGGCATGAGATGCATCACTCTGTAACTCTGTTTACCAGTTTTCTGTAAACTAAGGTGTATTCTGTTCTTGGAGAAACAGTTTTAGTCTTGATTCAGTGTTTTTGTACTCACTATGACAAACCCAGATTAGTTGGTATTAACAAATACATTCTTCATATACAACAATTACAGCTGCCATGTTTTTGTTCATATCATCAACTTAAGACCTAGCAAATCAGGGTATGCTCCTTCAGTTGCTGGGACAAACTCTTGGTTTGAGCAGTCTTGCCATTAATCTTTAGATGCCTTTCTCTAAACCACAAACACAATTCTGAGCCCACGTATAATAACATAGTATAACTATCCGTAGTACCCTGAAAAAGCAGTAAAAAACATTTTCAGCAATGATGCAGTAAATCCAACTAAATATCAACATCTGATGGCTAAATATCAACATCTAATACACAGCTTTTCTCCCCCTTTTCCTAGCAGTGTATCTGACTTAGTTGTGTCTGTTTTAGAGATGTCTTAGCAGATGAATTGAACTTCACTCTTGTATTCTGCTGTTTTCTAACACTTGATGTCTGAAGGGATAAACCAGATCTTTGCTGTTTTAGACTTTGTTCCCAAGAGAAAAATTCCATGCCATTCTCATTTAGAATAACTTGGAGTTGCAATAGTCTTGAGACTTTTTTTTTTTTAACGAGTACAGTAAAAGTTCATGTCTTCTATTCCTGTTTCATCTTGATAGTATACCAAGCATTGTTTTATTAGATACCTACTTTTCAAAGGAAATAAATAATTTGAAAGTGTATTTAGATTTACAGTAGCTGTAGCAGAACATACACAACTAAAATTAGTGGGATTATTGTGGCTTCATTCATATACCAAGCAGGCAAGGTACATGCAAAGCACCACTTGTGAGTTCTGTTGAGTCTAGGAAACAAAAATATATAATTTCAATTTCCCTTTATTGTTCTATGCATTTATCTAATTACTGAAGTTTGTACTATATCTTTGCTTGTTGCAGTTCTGAACAAAAAAAAACAACAAACAAACCTGCCCTCCCCAAAGAAATCAGTAATAGCAATGAAGAAGTAAAGAGCAACTCTTAATTTTTTTATTTTTAAACATTTGCATAGTTTGAGTCATAGTGTACACCTCAGCCCTAAACAAAACAGCATTATTGTTTTTCTGCCTTATCTCAAATTGTATTTCTGATGCAACTTGTAGCAAATCTGTTATCTGTAACTTCTGAGCCAGATGCCTGACACTTTAGGCATGCCCATAAACAACTTCTAATGCATTCAAATGAGACTGTTTAAAACATGTTCTTCCCTTGCACATGTTTTGGCTGTTTTAAGCTGAACTAGATGACATTAAGGTAAGAAATAATTATGAGACCAATCTCACAGGGCTCTCAGAGTACTTAATTTGCACTGACTTCAGGTCATGCTGCCAGAAAAAAAGCCAAAGAAGCAAAAACGTAATGAGATCTGAGTACACTAATTAAACTTCCCAACCCAAAGGGTTGATATATACAAACAACTGTTATATTTGATGCTGCTCTACTTTATTATTGTTTTTCTAAGAATTTCTCTGCATCCATATATGGCTTTCAGTTCACTGTTTTGATCAGTGTGTCAATAATGCTTTGTGAGGATAAAATGTTACTTTTTTTTTTTTTTTTGCCCTTTTTGTTCAGTAATGAAACAATTAACCTGTGTTGCGACAACTCTCAAACTTTTTAAGATAGGTTTTTCTTATCAGGTCTAGTAATTCACTTCTTTGGAACCTTGATCTATGTGCTTGGTATTTTCAATAAAATGGCAAGTCCATGTGGAAACAGATGCAGTGAAGCATCCAGTCATGAACTTGACCTTTTTTTTATTCTGCTGGTTTGATAACATTTTGCAATATGAGAGACCATTTTTAACTTAGCCAAAGTGACATTTTTACTTTTTCCATGTACAAACAAAAGTAGAAATGTAATTTCATTGTGCCTTACTTTTCCTGTTGAACTGCCTAGACCTTTTCAAATACTTTTCCAGATTATCAAAAGAAAGCAAACTTATTTTCTTCATTGTGATAGTGTTTCTGTACTTTTACATAGGCAGTGCTAGATGTACAATTTAATAATTCACAAAGAAAAGGTCTTGCCAGCTGCTTTTTTCTCCCAACTGTGGTGTGATGATGATGGAAGTAGTAATTTATGCTATTATGAAATATGTTCTGTATAGCCCTGCGTAGTTTATTTTTGCCTGAATAACATAGGTAAAATATTACACAGTTTTTCTGTAACTAAACTTGTTTAGTTTGCTTTTCATTTAAAAAGTAGCTACTCCAAAAGCATTTTGAAACTCTTTTTGCAAACATAATAACTTACCGAGGTTGGCAGGGACTGTGGGAGATGACCTAATCTAAGTCCTGCCCCTTCTCAAAGCAGGGTCAGCTAGAGCAGGTTTTTCACAACTGTGTCTAGTTGGATTTTTAATGTCTCCAAGAACAGAGACTCCACAACTTCTCTGGGCAACCTGTACTAGTATTCAAACACTGTGACAGCAAAAGGTTTGGGGTTTCTTGTTCTGTTTCATTTTTTTCTCCTTAAAACATGTAAGTAGGGTTTTATGTATTTCAGTTGGTTTGTCTTCTCAGTGGGTGCCACTGGGAAGGGTCAGGCTCTCTCTTCATCATCCTGAGATCCCCCTTGAATTTTCTTTCTGATGCTCAGCAGTCCCGGTTCTCTTGGCCTCTCCTTGTATGACAAGTGCTCCAATCACTCATTTTCAAGGCCTTAAGTCATGCCACAGAAAAGAAAGATGTGTTTGCAGCACAGAATGGAGAAAAAAAAAAAAAAAAAAAAAAAAACAGCCATCATAGAGGGCAATATGTCTCACAGATCTCATTTATGTTCAAACAGCAGCTACAAGATTTTGTCACTTCTGTTGTTTAAAGCAAAAAAAAACAAAACAGAAAGTTTGAAAGTATCATCTGGTCTATCTTGTTCACTTATTGTACTTTTCCTTTAAAACAAACGTGTGACTCCCATGCAGGTGGCTGTTAAGAACAGTGCTGTTACAGGAGAGATGGCATTAAAGCTACCACCCAGTGATGAAGAGATTTTGCATTGCCTTGGCACACAGAAAAAGGATAAGGACAAAGATGTTGGTGAAAAGCTTTATCCAAAGAGTGGCATTCCAAATGGTATGTCTAATAAGCAGAGAAGTTGATGCAGGGAGGTGGGAATTGGATGCAGCAGGCACCTGGGAAGACAGACTTCACTTGATCTCAGTGAGCCGTCTTGCCTGTGCTTCTGAGGTGTTCCCAGCTGAGCAAGGCAGTGACAGGCTTGTTTGTATCTCTCACCTTGGATCTTAGCAAGAAGTGTTACTCTCCAAAGGGAGAGTAGTTGAGAGACTGTTGCCCTCCTCTGGATCCCTCTGACTGCAGTGCTGTGGAAGAAGGGGAGCAATGAGATTCACAGCTTTTCCTTTCAGCAGCTTCTGTTGCTGTATGATGCACTCAAGGAGGCCTGGTGGCTGGTGTTTATACACATTCCAGTCATGCTTAAAGATTAGTTTCAATCTCAAAAGAAGAGGAAGGTATTATTTCTTCTTCCATTCTTCTCATTTTCTTCAGCCAACATAGCCAGGAGTAGTATGTCAGTACAAGATCATTATAGCCTGTACTGTCTCTTTGGCTTCTGTTAATGTAAGCATGGGGAAAGGTAGGGCAGAGCTGTGGATCCGGTGGAAAGGACAGATAAAATGCTAAGTTGTAAACACTAGATTGAGATGCATGTTAGAACTAACATTTTGTTTTATTGCTAGCAAATAAAGTAATTAGCAATGATTGAACTTCTAGTTACTACTGTCTAATTAAATTACTTAAGAACACCAAATTCCACTGTGGCAGCATAAGTGAAGGAAATGAATCCTAAAATATGAATTCGGTTAATTTATAGATCAATTGCCTCTTACTGATTACCTTTTATTATCCCATCTTTGTCTGGGGCAGTTAGAAATGCTGTTTTAAACAATTTGGGAAATCTATCATTTTTTCCTTAATGATGATCCTTCTCTTAATTAATAGGCAGGATATCGCTCTCTTCCTCTCTTTACAGAATTTGTGGTGGTTCCTTATTTTTTTATTTTTTATTTTTTTAACATCCTACTTTACTCTCATTTTAAAGAGCCCAAGAAATTCAAGTTCGATTGAATTTCTTCAAGGTATTCTGATTCTTATCTGCAATGTATGGATGGAATACTTGAGAAAAATATTGTAGATTCAGCTCTTACTGCATATACATAATCAACTGTGTATAAATAATCATAATTCATGTTTTTCCCATCATGTGCTTGAATAAGGGTTAAAGCATTATGTCTGTAGTGCTACCAGCATTCCCTTTGGGTGCAGAGGGGATACGTCAGCAAATAGAACCTAGTGAGCCAGCAGAATTCAGTTCTAATTGTTTTAATCAGCAGGGTCAAAACATAGTCAAATTATCAGTGATATTCACAGTCAGCAGGTTTTAACAGTGAATACAAAACACTGGTGCAGGATCTGGGATGATTCACTTTTGTAACAAAGTCTTGTAAATATCTTAGAGAATAATCACCAATGTAGTAAAAAATTGTTGTGTGATTATCAGTTTCATTATTTCAGATTTTTTTAACGGTTTTAAAACTCTTTGCTGTTAATGCATTAGGTACATATGTTTTCACTACTTAGAAACCACAACTTGCCTGTTGAAAAGTTACTACTCCCTCCAAACAGAAAAATTCAGTAAATTGGAGTACACATGAGAAGAACTGCTTAAATCTGCACACATTGTATTAGACATACATGTGATAGTATTGAATGGATGCATAGGCACAGAAAGCCTCTGTGTCAAGGACAATGGGTGTTTCATGGAAGAAAATGCAGGAACAGAGCAAAGAGCGTTCAGAATTGTGGAATCTCTTTAATGAGCCAATAGTGATTTTGAAGATTAAGGTTTACCAAATTAAGATTTAAATGCCAAAATATGATAAAATTAGATTATTTTCTTCCTCAAAGGATGATAAATCTTTATTCTTTTAAAAGCAGAATTAAAAAAAAAAAAATCTGCGTCGTTCTTGTTACCTAGTTTCGCTGCTGCAGTCACTGACACGAGCGAGGCTTCCACTTAAGTGCAGAAAGCAGCTTAAAAGGAAAAAGGATTTTATTCTTAAAATAAAAATAAATGATATGAAAGAAACTGGAATTTCATATAATATTCTGTTTTTTATCAATGAGTAAAGAACTAAATGAGAAGGTAGTTCCATTGCATCCGATTATTTTTCCCTGAACTTATAATGGGTTGGCTCATAAATTATTGCTTCTTATGATAATATTTAGTGATCTTTGAAAGAATAGTAAGTAGATATGTTACCCTTACACATCTAACGTTACTCCTAGCACTTCATGAGGGGTGCAAGAAGTAATACAAATACTGAAACTTTACGTTTCAAAGAACTTCATAATATTTCAATTGGCAAGCAAAATTCTTCATATCATTGTGGTGATCCAAATTTGATGTTCGTACATTCTTTTGCTGAAATAGTTCAGAAATTTACATCTTTTCTGAACCTAGTCACGCCATGAAAATTGACTTTGCTACTTTCAGTCTACTTGTTTACCTCTTAGTAAATTCATGAAGGATCTGTGAAAGTCCTTGCAGCGGTATTTTACCAGTCATCTGTAAAACTTTTCATTTCAGCTTTGCTTGAGTTAACTCCACAGTAACAAGACAAAAAATTGTAAGGAGACGTAGTTCTGGCAAAGCCTCTTGGAAGCTCATCTGAATGTATGTGTATGAGCTCAAGACCTTCCCATGCAGTCTGGGCAATGATCAGTCAACACGGTGGTATAAAAAGAACAGCAGGCAGAAGTGTGCTTCTGAAACCTTGCCATGGTCTAAATAAAAGCTCCACTGATAGATTCATAACTACAGCAGGTATCATAGCTGAAGGGCAAGTACTGGTCGTAGCAACTCTGGGATTGGGAGGTTAATAGGGAACCATATAAGTAGGATAGATGGCTTTCAAAGGAAATCCAGTTGTTTGCAACTATTAATTCTTCTGTTTAAAGTTAATAAAGGTGTCTTTAGGTTTATTTTTTTTTATGCTGTGTTTTTTCTCTTTTGGTGCTTTCCATCCTGGGCATTATACAGCAGCTATCAGGTTACTAACAGAGTAAGATTTTCTTTTAAAGTATCAAAGCAAAGATGATGGTGGGGCTTGGCTTCCATCTGCTGAACAGGAGAAACAGGGCCACCTTATCTCATAATGCAGTACAAGGACTTGAAGTACTTCAGATGATCTTTACTTCCAGATAAAAGCCATGCTTGCTTTTATATTTGGAACACATGTGAACACACATTGAATATTACAGACAGGTCCAGGGGGAAACAGTTGTGGTAGGTTTTTGTAAGGAAGAGAATCCAAGGCCACAGCAGGGAGGGAGTTGTGTCAGTGTGTGACAACGTGTTGGTGTTCTGCTCAGTAAGGGACACACAAAGAGGAAAAAACAGTTTGGTCCTCATGGCTTTCTGGGTGAGCAAAGGGAAACCATAAAATATCAGATGTTATTCTTCTGTCATGTGCGCCACAAGGATGGATCAACCAGGCTAGAAATTGAGCACTCGATGACAAGTTTCTTTCTGGTCTTCTCACCCTCCTCCCTTTAAATTAAATGCTACAGTGCTCTGAAACACTTCGTAGGGGATCTCTGAGTATGAGTACGGAGACAAGAAACTCTGTTGTTCAAAAAGTAAAGTGTAAGTGGGCTCCACAGAAGGAAGTCCAAGGAGTACAAGGCAGGGCACAAGTAAGGCATACTAAGGTGAGGAATTAAAACTTACCAGTTGTGATGGGGAAGGACTTAGATAGGAAAAGGAGAAATAGATACTTAATTGAGTACTTTCATGTCTGAATTTGTGTAAGGCTGTATATTGTTTTAAAGTAAAGAAACAAGCAAAGAACAGATCAGAATTTATAAAGGTGAGATTAGGAATGTGTTGTAACTTGCTTATTTTTGTTAGCTTTTGGTCATTACATGTTGCATTTTCTTTTTAAGTATTTGGCATGTTTTTCAGCTTAACCTTTTCTATTTGTCTCCTTTTTCTTTCTTAACTGAAATATGTGCGTTTAGTTCCAATGAAAAAGGCACTTAATCTAGGCTTTCTTTGGTCCAATAAATCAATGATGGATTTGGCCACAGCTCTGGAGCTGCTTCTATTCATTTTCTAATAAATTATGATAGATCATAAGTTCTAACAAACTTTTCCCTGTTTAATTAGGTGTCAAACAGTTAGAGACGCTACTCATGACTTTTCATGTTAGTGGGAGATGAAATACTGAAGTAAGCTGCAGACTAATTAAAATTACCTTAGTGGGAATAGCTTTTTGCACTCCACTCTAAAGTAGGGAAAATGGATTTTATTTGTAGCTCTTATGAAAAGGCACCCTAGTAGTAATGTGGCTTGGGATAAAACTTTAAATGCAGGGTTACTAGGCTTTCTCTTTTTTAGCTGTTTTGTTTGATTAAATACAGGGTGCTAGATCAGCATCTGAAAGCATATACAACAACAAGCTGCATTTCAAAATTAATTTCTTTTTCCTTTCAATTCTATTTGCAGAATATCTCAGAATCACCAAATGGTTGCTGATGAAAATCAGTTTTCCTTGAAATTTCTGATTAAAAATCTCAAGTTTGCATGTCTTTTTATAAATGTGTACAGTTCTCCTTCCTTCGTGCTTTTCTGTATATAAGCTATTGTGCACAGGATATTTGCTAAATTAATCAAGAGTATTATTTAGCCTTCAACATATGAATAAACCCTTCTCTGTCCCTGAAGATCTTACTTGCTCTTCTCAGAATATTTTTTTGCCACGAGTTTATCATTCCTGAATAATGGGTTATGTGTTTGGGACCATGTACAATTTTTGTACTTAGTGGTTTCTTGGCATCGTGACTTCATAATCTTTGCTTAAAATAGCACACCCAATGTATTCTAAGGTTATACTATAGAAGGTGTTTGGAGTTAGCCTGTAAAAACATAACAATAGTGATTTACGCTGCACAAGTTCTCAGTTATCTAGCTCTTCTGTAACAGCCTAACCCTTTTACTACTTGTGGCACCTCTAACTTCATTGGCACATACTTATTTTTCTGGGGTTTATAATTAATTATAAAGTCTTATAAAGTCTTAAACTAAGGAAAAGTCTTAAACCTCAGGAAAGTTTATTAAGTCTGTATCTCTCATAAAATACTTTTTTTTTTTTTTTTTTTTTACACAACTCTTTGTCCTCTTCTATTTCGCAGGTTTGCCACTAGCATTTGGTTAGTGTGGTTTCTGTATTTTTTTTTTTTTATTATTATTATTATTTTAATTTGTTTTTGGTTGTTTGTCTATTTTTTGTTCTGGTACAGAGGGTGGGTGGCAACAGCAGTGATTTTAAAACTCCCTTACTTCTCAGGGTGAAGCAGTAACTTATTACATTTCCCTAGTGAAAAGTTTATTACTTCTGATATCAGAAGAAAATGAGCACTACCTGCATTGCTTTAGGGAATGAAGCATCAGCCTCTGACACCCCCAAAGTTCTACCAAATAATGTTGTGTTACAAACAGAGAAAATCAATAATTCCTGAAATACTAGGGTTTGTCTGTTGCCAGGGATACTGTGCTGACAGATCAGCTAGGTGGTCATTGTTTTAATTTACATTGTAGGGATGGCTTGATTGATATTCCTGCATGTAAATACTATTCAGAGTTGATTTTCAGACTTCGGGTTTTGTCATGGACTGATTAAATTTAAAATTGCCTTTCTCATGACTGCTTATTCATGCTCCAAGACTAGGAGATGAATGGTTGAAATTTATTGATAGAGACCTTCAAGAAGGACTGTGAACAGTGACTCAAACTAAGCCCAAATTAAGTGACAATGTGTTGGGAGGTTGTGTATCTTCTGCTTCCAGAAATTCAGTTTTCCATAGCAATACTTCTTTGTATTGTAGGACTGTTAAACCAGGTTTGAGGACCCCATACTATTTTTTAATAGTGTGGGGTCATAAATTAAAAGTAGTTCATCAAATCCTTTGTGATACTTTGTTTCAACTGTAGTTGGGAGTATGACCCTTTGAGGGGAGGCTTACAGGAAAGTATTTTTAAAAGCAATGTGCTGGTAATGGTTACAGCTCTGCATAGCACAGCCATGGGAAATAGAATCATAGAATATCCTGAGTTGGAAGGGTCCCACAAGGATCATTGAGTCCAACTCCAGGCACCACACAGGTCTACCCAAAAATTCAGACCACGTGACTAAGAGCACAGCCCAAATGCTTCTTAAACTCCAACAGGCTTGGTGTTGTGACTATGTCCCTGGGAAGCCTGTTCCAGGGTGCAACAACCCTCTCGGTGAAGAACCTCTCCCTGATGTCCAGTCTAAACCTCCCCTACCGCAGCTTGACACCATTCCCGTGGGTCCTATCCCTGGTGATTAAGGAGAATAGGTAGGTGCCTGCCCCTCCACTCCCCCTCATGAGGAAGCTGTAGACTGCGATGAGTTCTCCCCTCAGCCTACTCTTCTCCAGGCTGAACAGGCCCAGTGACTTCAGCTGCTCCTCATATGTCTTCCCCTCTAGGCCCTTCACCACCTTTGTAGCCTTCCTCTGGACACTCTCCAAAGTAAGAGTAAGATCCTTTTTGTACGGTGGTGCACAGAACTGCACACAGTACTTGAACTGATGCCGGACCAGCGCAGAGAAGAGCAGGACAATCACCTCCCTCGACCGACTAGCAATGCCGTGCTCGATGCACCCCAGGATACAGTTTGCCCTCGTGGCTGCCAGGGCACACTGCTGGCTCATATTCAACTTGCTGTCAACCACAACCCCCAGATCCCTCTCTGCGGGGCTGCTCTCCAGCATCTCATCACCCAGTCTATACGTATAGCCAGGGTTTCCCCGTCCCAGGTGCAGGACCCGGCACTTGCTCTTGTTAAACTTCATGTGGTTGGTGATTGCCCAGCTCTCCAATCTGTCCAGATCTCTCTGTAAAGCCTTTCCATCATCAACAGAGTCAAAAACTCCTCCAAGTTTAGTATCATCAGCAAATCTGCTCAAAACACCTTCTAGTCCTACATCCAAATCATTTATACAAGCATTGAAGAGAATTGGCCCTAAAATGGAGTAAAATGGAGCTCTGGGGGACCCCACTGGTGACCGCCAGCCAGATGTGGCCCCATTTACCACAACCCTTTGAGCCCTGCCCGTCAGCCAATTGCTCACCCATTGTATGATGTTTATGTTAAGTTGTATGCTGGACATTTTGTCCAGTAGGATCCTACGGGAAACTGTGTCAAAAACTTTACTGAAGTCCAAAAAGATCATATCAGCTGGTTTCCCTTGATTGACTAGATGGGTGATCTTATCATAAAAGGAAATCAATTTTGTCAAACAGGACCTACCCCTCATGAACCCATGTTGGCTGGGACCAATGACTGCATATAGTATTGTAATTTTATGATACCTTCCATTAATATACATGTGTGTATGCATGTCGGTGTACGTGTGTTTAGAGTCTTAGGTGGTCTAAAGAAACTGCTGTGAAAAGTAGTATTTATGTGATTAAATACAAGGAAAAGAATTGTCTTGTGTAGGGTTCTAAAGCAGAGTAACAGCCTTCCAACCTGCTGCTGTTGGCAGTTTAGGGAGAGGGATTTTTTCTCAAGGACTTCTATATTCTTTGAAACCATAAACTTCCCATCACTAGGTAGGAAAATAATTTTCATGTTGCAGTTACATGGACTGCATTGATTATTTTTTTCCCCAAAAGTAATTGTTGAAACTTTTGGTTTGTCTTTGAACAAATGTTTAGCCTCTTTGACCCCTCAGGTAGCAATGTAAATACATTGCAGATATTTTCTAGAAACATCATGTATAGTTTTACAGAAATGGCAGAAAGCTCAGTAGACCTGGGAACGTGCTCTGGAAAGGATACTAAAGACATCCTTGTATCCTTGTATCCTGGTGTTTCAGACACTCATAAGAACAAAGATACATGAATCTCTTTAGTTTCCTTTCCAGCCCTATTTAGTTTTGTGGATTATCTTCTTGTTTATCTGTCTTCAGGTGCTAACTTGAGAAAGCTGTTAATAAAAATACTGCCTTATGGTGTGAGAATAAGATACCCTGTGGTTATGGACAAAGGAATTCTGGTGAACAGAACACTTGGCTCTGTGTCAGTGCAATAGGGCGTCCAGCTCATATAATAACAATAATTTTGCCTTGGTTGTATTCAGGATTAAAAAGAATACAAAAATGTCTCAGAAAGCAAAAGAAAACAGAGAGGTTTAAGTAGTGTTGCTGAGCTGTATGACTGGAGTAGGTTCAGCACAGAAGAAAGTTTGTGTCCTGCAGTTTCTTCTCCCATTAAGGAAATTCTGTGCTCATAATGATCCCCCCTCCCTTTTTTTTTTCTTGAACCACTCTTTTTTTTTTTTTTTTTTTTTTTAAATTTGCAAATAGCTCAGACCCCTGAAGAGAGATGTAGGTTACTGTGGTTTAATACTTCAGTGCTTCTCATGTTTGCTTAGTGTAGCAGAAGCAGTAACACTGCTGTGTGGGAGCCTGTTATCTGCTGATTAGCCTTGCTGAGAACTCTTAAATTAGCACAGGTTTGCTGTGCTGGGAGCTGAGGACTAGTCCCCATGGCATGAGGATGTGATCATGGCAGATCAGGCCTGAAATCCTGGTGGGGTAGTGGAGCATCCACTTCACCTGCCACTCCCCAATAATGCCCTTTCAGGTCGGGGGGGAAGGGAAATCACCCCCCAGAACTAATGCATGTTATGAAGATGCCAATTATGGTTTAAAACAACAACCAAAAAAAGTCCACACTACCACTGTGCTTACTGAGTCATTATAGAGAGTTCTTTAAGCAGGTTAATAAGGTGATCTACTGCTGTGGATGGGTGACAAGAGTGCCTTTTATGGTGTGACAAAAATGCCTTTGGTCACCAACCAGTACCACAAGTAATCAATAGCAGAGAAATTTGTTTACAGGAAAATAACCTCCTGCTCTGGGAATGCTGTCTTCCATGAGAATAGCCCCATATTTCTAGATTGTGTACGCATGAAGATTCAAAAATGATTTTATATCCTGTGGCTGAGCAACTGGAAGGAGCATGCGGTGATTGTTTTTCAAGAGATACTGATTTCCAAAATATAGATAAAATAATTTGATTCATGTAATTAGATCTGGTTCTCTCAAAGATCACAGTGTTTGAGTTACTGAACTTCTCTGTATAACCTTGAATTTACTAAAAAGTGAAACTCCTAAATTATATTTAAGCAAATCTTAAGAATATTTAGTAACAAATAATACAAGTCATTGCATAAATGAACTAATTTTTAGAGATTCTGATATTGTACTAATATTTTCAATTTTAAGGGGTCAGAAAAGCTTTGACATGAGTACTAGAGTTTAGCTGCCTTGAACACCTTTCCTTTTGGGGGAGTAGAGGGTGGAGCAAGAGATCCTTATAATAAATGTTAATAAACAACATTTGGTCATCCAGACAGGAGAAAAACAAACAAACAAACAAATTGACTTTCATAGAATCTTAGAATATCCTGAGTTGCAAGGAACCCACAAGGGTCATGGAGTCCAACTCCTGGCTCCACACAGGACCACTCCAAAATCAGACTAAATGCCTGAGAGTGTTGTCCAAATGCTTCTTGAATTCTGTCAAACTTGGTGCCCTGACCACTGCCCTGGGGAGCCTGTCTCAGTGCCCAACCACACTCCTGTTGAAGAACCTTTTCCTAACACCCAGCCTGACCCTCTCCTGTTGCTATTGAAAGTTTTTGCTGAAGTTCAAAGCTGGCTTGAAATTCATCAGCTGGCTTCCCTTGCTCAACTAGATGGGCAACCTTATCATAAAAGGAATTTAGTTTGTTAAGCAGGATCCTCCCATTGTGAACCTATGTTGACTGTGAACAATGACCACATTACCCTTCAGGTGTTTTTTCCATAACTTTGTAGCAGTATGTTAAAGAACAAGGTGTAAGAGAAGTTGGTTGTCTTAATTGAATAAACTTTGAATTGGTTTCTCAAGAGAGAGGGAAGGGGGCAAAACAAAAAAAAAGAAAACCAAAATCTCAGATTCTGGACAATAAACTGTCCAGGATTTCATTGTCCTTCTTGGGAAGAAAGATTAATTTTAAACTGGGTTATTAAATATATTTTAAAAATAATTACTTACAGCATCTCTTTAGGTGTGTGAATTTATAGGAATTGTATGATCCTATACCATTTTCATAAAGCACTGAGAAACTTGCAAATAAAAAATTGTGAGTCCATTTAAATGACTTTCCTTGTAAAATTTAGAAATTGTCCGAGGAGTCTGCTAACTGGTAGAGCACAGGGGATTCACTGGATTGTCTGTTCTATGACAACATGCACGTTGAACAAGTATTTCTTAACGATGCTCTCATTTTTATTTAGCCTTGTGGTGTCAGAGAATCCACAGAACTCCAGGTAAGTAGCTCCAAGGATTAATTACAACCTTTAAAGACAGAAAGAAAAGGTTATATAATGGTCTTTCCCCCAGCTTTCAACAGTTCTGTCTCATTATGTCTTCATCTGCCACATTACATGGTCCCTTGTTAAGTGTTCCAGTGTGGATTTGGACTGGGATGAAGCTTTCACTAAAGCAAAACAGTCTTTTTATCTGCTGTCTTACCAAAGACTAGCTATTTCAAGTCATTGGTAATTCTTGTTATTTGTGGTTTTTTTTTGTCTTTTTTTTTTTTTTTTTTTTTAACCAATCCACCAGTGTGTTGTGGGTTTATATTTCTTTTTAGCCATCTTCTAAACACAGATCCTAGAAATTGTATGTAGTGATTGATAAAGGCAGACATGAACTTTTACTTGAGATTCTTTTCTATGTGCAAATGTTGCACTTTGCCATTAACTGCTATTTTCTCTTGAAAGCTACTATTGACTAAGTTACTCGTCAACACCCATGAGGTAATTCTGATTTAATTCCTAAAATATGCAGAGTAATGACCAGTAGGTTGCTGGTGAGGTGTCCATATTACATGATCACTGAGGTGTATACTTCTCCTGTGGTGTTTTTTATTTATTTATTTATTTATTTTTAAGTCTGCAGCTTATTGAATCCTTAGAAATCCATATTGAATCCATTAGAAATGTCTAGTAAGTTAATATCAACTCCATTAAAGACTGATATGGTTATTTTCAGCAGGGAGATTTATCCTTCTTGAAAGAAGATTTTACAGATAAATTCCAAAGCATGACATAGTTACTCATAGACTATTCCTCTCCCTCCCCCTCCCTCTCCCCCTCCCCTCCCCAGAAAAAAAAAGGCGGGGGGGGGGGGGGGAAGATTTAATGTTTTCAGTAAGACACCAAAGAACTCTTTCTTTTAAAAATGTGGTATTGTTGCAGCTGTTATAATGGTAGTTTTTTTGTATGACAGTATCCCCACTTCAGGCAGTCTGTTAAATGATTGCAAGCGAAATACCATAGTTTCAAAAGTCAGTGAAGTGTGATAACTAATCATGTACTTGCTCATAGATTGTCCAATTCAGGGCTGTAGTTCATAGTAATAATTTCTGCTAATGAATACTTGTTTATAGACAAATTAGTGTGCTTTGTTTTGTATAGAAAATATGCTGTAGTAGCTTGATCACTTAAAATTGGTTTCTGGAAATAGTCTCTCTAAATTAGAAAGCAGTAAATTATTAACAAAATAACTCCCAAAATAAGTCCTATCTGTGTGGGTGTTTGTGTTTATTTGTTTACTTTCCCTTGAATAAGGGAGACTTCAAAAAGAAAATTTAGAGATGGATGCTTGTTGTCATCTTGAAATTTTTGTCTGACTTTTTCTGGTATTCCGTCTTCTTTTGGCAACAGCCAAAAAAAACCCCACAACTATATCATAGAATCACATTACAGAATGGTTTGGATTTGAAGGGACTTTAAAGACCGTCTAATTGCAACCCCCTGCCATGGGCAGGGACACCTCCTACCAGACCGGGTTGCCCAAAGCCCCATCCAGCCTGGATGCCTCCGGGTATGAGGCATCCACAGCTTCTCTGGGCAGCCTTCTCCAGTGCCTCACCACCCTCAGAGTGAAGAAATTTTCCCTATATCTAATCTAAATCTATCCTCTTTTAGTTTAAAAACATTCATTTTTCTATCAATACATGAAGCTGTATAGCAAACTGAAAAACAGTGGACAAGATACTATGTTTTAGAAGGTAGTTTTCTCACTTGTGCTAGATGTTTATCCTGTTATCACAGCTGCAGAAATATGAAAATTAAGTTGCAGCTTACTAGATAGTTTGGAGATACCCCCAAGTATAACTGTGTTCCTACAGAGGAATAAATTTGAAATATAGATTGGTGTGCTTGAATGGGGAAATGGCAGAACTGTACCCAGCATGATTTTCAGAATTGTCTGTAGCAAAGGGAGACGATAGACAGTGACTTCTTGGAAGGGAAAAAGGAATCCTGTTTTGTAATGGTTATTTGCAGGGGATGTGTAGCTGTGGTAATTACTCTATTCATGCTACTGCTGTGTGACTTTTAAACAGAGCCTTAATG
Organism: Anas platyrhynchos; assembly: GCF_047663525.1. Lineage (NCBI taxonomy): Eukaryota > Metazoa > Chordata > Aves > Anseriformes > Anatidae > Anas > Anas platyrhynchos. Next base: position 86,025,348 of record NC_092588.1, on the reverse strand, counting down.
GTGAAGATCTGAAAAGCCTGGCAGGGCCACGGAGACTTCACTTGAAAGACACCACTCCCCTGCCCTTTACCCCCCATCCCCTCCCCCCACCCAAAAAAAAAAAAAAAAAAAGTCATATCCCAAATCCTCAGTATCAATTGCGTATTTTGGAGCAAAAGCTACTGCAGTAAGACCTACAAAATCACAGAGTATATTTGAATTTGAAATCTGTTTAGCTGATTTCAGTGCTACATTTTTGTTCTAGATAATCTGGAAGATAAATGCGTTACTGATTTCTAGCTCAATTTTTCTTTGTGTCGATTGGAACAAGGTGCAACTGGGAATAATTTTTGAAGGATATGCTGGCCGCAACTTGTTGTGGCATACAGTGTGGTATAAATTTTTGCATTGCACATTGAAATAGTACAAATGAACAGCAAAAGTGCCTAGTGGTGACAATGCTAAGTCCAACAACTATTCATTGCTACGTTGCTGTTTTTAACTTAAAATTTGTTTTATTAAATTAATGTTTTATGACTAGATGAGACCTGAAAACTCATATGCTGAATTTGTTACATGCTTTGAGTCTTAGAGCTGTATTTGAGCAAGCATGTTCATCCCTGTCTGGTAAGACGTTTCTTAGTTTTGATTGTCTAATGCTAATATTTATCCATGATGTTGCGAGCCTTAGGAATTTGTTCATTTGGATAGGAGACTGTTTAGAAAGCAGAGATGGAAGGAGGTAAGTAACCCACTCATCAACAACTGAGGTTACACTTTGCAAGAAAAACCAAGCAAGCTGTGAGCGGGAGAGAATGTATGGGGTCTCACTTCAGAGGTAGCTGGTAGGGTTGGAGTCAAAGGAAACGTGGCTGTGGAGAAACAGACAGAAGAAGACATTTTAATGAGCAGTTTTAAGAAAGAAGGCTGGAAATCCAACAAGAGAATTTTCATAAATTACTGATAATAAAGTGAGATAAAGAAGGGGTGAAGTACAAGTTGGAGTAAATCTAGTCACAAAGGCTGTGGTTTTTATACTTTTTATTATTCGTTTTTCTCAAATTGCTGCTGCTGTCTTTTGAAAACAAGGTGGAAATAAGTGCAAACAAACAAACAAAAAAAACCCACCACATTTAAGGACTTCAGTATTTCTTGCCTGTCTATTAGAGTGCTTTATCAATGCTTGAAGAACACACTGGGGATGTTTCTATAGATATCACACATTTCTGTATTAGCTTATTAGGCTCCTTTGTAAAATTAAAGTCTGCAGGAATCTGAGCTTCTGTTGTTGAGGCAGTTCTGTGACTTCTGTCTTCATTCAATCATCTATATTTCCTCAAAACCTGGTATTTTAAATATTTATCTTTTAATTTAAATTCTTTCATGTTCTGTATTAAAATTTGATGCATAGTTCTATTCCAAATTAAGTTCAGGTATTCTTTATGAAAGAGGCTCTGTTAAAAGCTTTGTTTCATTCCAAGCAAATTAAAAGAAAAAAATGGGGTCAGGTGGAAGACTGCAATAAGAAAAATCACCCAGTTTTTAAACATGTTCGTACAAACTATATGGAAGTAAAAGTCAAGAGGGAGTTTGAACACTAGCTGTCTACATCCAAATGACATTACTTCTGGGATGTGAGCTTTACAGATGCTGAAAGCAGTTCTTCTGTACAAGTCTGTTCATACAGAGTTCTTGCTGAAAACATTGGCAGTTTATATACACATGAGAGGAGGAGCAAGAACAAGTGTTTAGGAGTTTGAAAATCCAGGAAATTGGCTACCTTGAGATTTAAGGCTCTGGACAAGCAATTCAAGATGATGAAATCCCTGTTCCCCCCTCCCACTAAGTCTTTCACCATGGGCATGTAGTAGGATGGGAGCTGACGGGTGTTTTACTAAATCATACTTAAATAAACTTATTCACTGTACTGTGAATGAGTTTTCTCTGGTGATGTTTCTTCTTTGCCTTCTATTTGTTCAGTCAGTAATCCTTGGCACAGGCCACAGTGTTTAAGAAATCCTTTTTCCTTTTCAGCTAATTATGACCGGTGCTACGTCTCTCAGGACACAGTGATACTTGTTTAGTACCAGTCTGCTCCTTTCAGTAAATTGAGCCAATGGCAGCTCCTTACCTTGTGTTACTTACATTAGGAAATCTTAAGGATTACATGTGAATTTTTGGTTTAGCAGAGTGATACAAATTATACTGAAAACATAACACAAATATAACTTAGACTTAGCAAAGCATAGCAATTGCAATGCACAGTTCAATCGCAGTACCACTGAGATCTTCATTAATCACCAGTCAGCGGTGGGTTGTTCTCGGCCTCAGGTCTATGTGCCTGTATTTTCAAAGCTGGCTGCAATCCCAACTTTTATGTTTCATTTCTGTTCTCAGGTCATGTTTAATTTGTTCTTCACAGAACTTGTTACTGTTGTTGATCACTACTTAAGTATGCATAATAATCAATAGTGTTGCATATGTGTGTATACATATGTGTGTTGAGTATAAATAAAAAGAGTGTGTATGTGTGCATGAATGCACACCATACACATACTGTGTAAATATAGACATATTTTATGCGTGTATATATGTAGGTACACACTCTCAAAGTATTGTGTTTGTAGATGTTGCACTACAAAATTGTATAGAGCCAAAGCTCACACAAGTTCATTCTGGTAGAGACAAAACTATGGCAACTGCCATTATTGCCATTATTTGAGTTTGAGTTTTATTTCTAAATTTTTATTGTTGAACTTGTCCATAAAGTTTGGAGAGCAGAAATTGCATGGCATTATATGCATTTCATCTTGTAAACAAATTGCTGTCTCCCTACTGTACTGCATCAAGCAAAAGAAATATTTCTCTAAAGAAAATCATCCTAGTAGTGTGCTCTTGTTCTCTTAAGTGCATAGCCAGGGATTTTTTTAATAATTTTTTTTTTTTTTTTTTATTGCATTTGAAGGGCAAAAAAAGATGTACAAAGAAAGAATGAGCTAAAAATTGCTAGATAAGGCAACAGGTGAAAACAGCCCCTTCCCATTTGCTTCCTTTCATATCTGCAGTATTTGTGGCCCTGGGACATAAATGCCTGTATCTACAGGTTTTCAAAACTCTTTCAAAACCCCACACTCTTTTTTTTGAGACACTTTGCTATGGTCAGCAAAGAATTAAGAGCCACATAATTGGGTGCAGGCAGGCAGGCATCAGTGCAGCTCTGCAGGGAGCTGTGCTGAGGGGCTGAGCTGAAGTGCTTTTGCTCTCCTCTGACCCTGAGCCATCTTGGGGCAGCCTCACAGCACTAGGGCTGGAACAGCCTGGCAGTGCCCTGAGTGTGTTGGCTGCTAATGGCCACAGTGACAGCAAATTGAATCGCTAATCAGTTAAAGTGCCAGAATCTCTCCCTTAACTTTTGATACCGTTCCTCTGTCAATGCTGAGAGTTATTAACTAGTCTGGAAACACTGCAGTGGATTTTTTTAAATTGACTGCAGTGAGAAGGCTTAGTACATACAGCTTCAGTATATAACGTGCTAGAGAAATAATCTATATGTGTATGTTAGTCTGAAGTTGCCTTTTGTGACGTGCATAAGAAATGGGGTTGATTTCTATCGCAGTAATTCATATGGCAATAAAACGTAAATTTTTTTTGAAATTCCACACAGTAATTAGTAAAGAGTTAGTACATCCTCTCCCACTGTACATGTATGTCACATTTAGGTTGGTTGGTTGGTTGAAGTGTAGAAGACAAATCCCACTATTTGCTTATTACTTACTGCAAAGTGATCAGGAGTTTGCTTTTGTGGAAAAGTGGTCAGATGAACTTACTGTCTACCAGCATTCAGTTTCCTGTAGACTTGAGTGTGAGACTGGTGGCTTTGAAAGCTTTAGCTGTGAAATTTGTATACTACTGATAAAACAAGGAAAATAAGTCAGGTTCCTGGGTACTGCCTCTTTAGGGCTAGCTACATTTTCCTCTCGTGTTTATTTGTACTGTAAATCTGAACGATATCTATCCTCAGATAAGTAGGACAATTAAGACTGTGCCTGCACTTTCTCTGTCACTTCTGTTCCTTCAACTGATTACTCAAAAGGTATAGTGGAATTCTGTAATGAATCACTGTTCAACATACTTGTTATCGCTGCATCACTTGCACACCTTCCTAAGTACATCTCCCAGCTAGATCCACACAGTTGAGAGTTGAAGGCAGGGAAAAAGCAGTGATGGGTGTTTATGTTTTTCTTCATGAGAAAATATCAGAGGCCATTTAAAAGAAAAATCTCTGAATCCCTAAAGTATTTTTAAGAAAATCTCTCAAAGTCATTGAAAGTGAAATCAAGTCATTGAAAATTGGAAATTTGAAGAATGACATCACTGGTGCTCTGATAGAAAGTAAGTTACAAGACTACTCATTGCAATCATTGTTCCTGGAGTAAGACCTTTTATTTTGGCTTTAGTTTTGACTGAGTAAAATCCTGGGCCACTTGAATTGAGTGACAAAGCTTCCATTAACTTCAGTGATACAGAACTGAAGATTTTATGTTACTATATAGTGATACATTACATTAATTTATTACTTTACATTAAGTTAAGGCTTATCAGGCTTTTTATTCAATTTATATCTCCATTATATTAGAATGATGTATGTTTTCAGTACAGTGGTCTCATTCTTCAGTGACAGCATGGTACTCTATCTTTCAGTAGGCTCAGAATAACCACATCATCTTTTACAGAGACTTGGTGGTAGGGTGTGAAATCATGCCAGTGGTTTTCCTAAATCTGGTGAGTGTTCTCATTCCTAACTAGTTTAACTTAGTTCATTGAAAAACAATCTGTTTCTTCATCTGGGTGCTATGGAAGTAAAATCTCTCCTTCAAAACAGGGTTAGCCGTATTTCTTTATTAACTATTGAAGTGCTGCTAGTAACTCTTAAGATAACTAACCCTTGAATATATGTACTAATTGAAGGCAATGCTGTTCTAGGTGAGTGAGACTAATTTTTTTAAGCAGCGTGTCCAAGCCTTTGAAATAAACAACTGTTGTTATTTTTCTTTCAGTATTGGTGCTATAATAGAGGAGTACAAAAGAGATACAATAACTAACTTGAAGTATTCAGTTAGCACAGATGGAATCTAAGCCATTATTTGTGTTTTGGATTAGCATTTTTATGTTTACTTTGTTTACATTTCTATTTTTATTTTTATTATTTTAATATTTTTTATTCTTCAAAACCTGCAAACTTCAAATATATCTTATAGTAACCAAACCTTTGATATGACATCTTTAAAGTACTAACTGCTTTTACAGACCGTAAGCTTTGGATGTTGATCTGTATGAGGAAAAAATAGACTTCTCAGTTTTGGTCAGAATGATGTACATATCCGACGGCATTACTTTCATATTACCCTTTAGTATTACTCTTGCTTTTAGATGAACCTGTAAATGCAATAGAGTATACATCTTAAATGGTAAGAGCACTGTGACATAAGGCTTAAATGCATATAAAAAGCTTGTATTTCTTGTTCAATGTATTTGTTGCTTCGTGGTTAACACATTTGCATTAGACAAAATGGTAGTTCTGTGATGGTTACAGATGACTGGAAATGTGAGCCTTCTACTGAACTTGATAGTGCTTCCAAATAACTTATTTACAGTGCTGTTTGGATCAGTGAGACAACTGAAGTCAGCAAAGCCTTTCTTGGACACATTGTTGGTTGTTTACAGGATGGGAAGGGTCACAACACCAAGAACATTCACACCAGGAACTTGGAGTTTCCTGACTCCCTAATGGTGATACAGTCTATTTTCTGTGGGAGTAATGCCATCTGCTGAGTCATCCTGAAGTGCTTTTATAGCTTTGACCAAGTAATCTCTTTCATTGTTTTTGAGTCTTAATGTGTGAAATCAAAATACGCTTTTCAGGTTGCAGTGGAATCTTGCCTGCAATTTTGTTCCCTTTCTCAAAACACCCTTATTAGGTAAACTAACATTATATATGCTGACAGATTATTGTAGATTTGCAGTGAGTTAGTCCCATTCAAAGTCAAAAGTTTGGTGTAGTTGTGCATAGAACAAATGAAAAGAAATGCGTTATTTGTATCTGATAAAGTCCCATTTACCCTGTGGCTCTTCCTTTGTACTCTGTAGAGAATTAGTACGGGGAAAAAAACAAACACAAAAACAGATGTACAGTAGGTAGTTGTACTTGCTGCCTCAAATTACGTTTACATTAACAAATCACTAAGCTTTTTATAAGAATGATGTATGTTGAGAATATTTGTTATCAGGAATTCCATAGCAGATATTCACGTGAGTACAGTCAACTAAAATTAGTATCTAGTTTGCCAAAGGATGCCAATATGAGCAAAATCAGCATTATTTTTAATATGTGCATTCTAATATTTATGCTGTGTTACATGGGATACCATCTTCCAAAAAGGAAGTAAACAAAGTAACGAGAAGTAACGAGAAAAAGTGCTCATTTGAAGAAATTAATTGCAAGCATAAATGAATGGGAGGAATTAAGGCAATATCTTCAAACAGAAAATGTTCATGTTTTTTAACAAGACTGAACCACTGTCTTCTGTTCCTATCTTTTCAAAATAAAATCCACTGTTACGTGACTTAGTTGAAATCGTCGATATAAAAATAGGGAGATGCTGGCACAGAACTGTGTTATATATTAGTATTGAACCAGATTCATTTAAGGAAACAGTAGGGAGGGAAATGTAATAGTAAGGAAAACTGAAGCATGAGACTGAGGAGTCCTGGAGTGTCAGCGTGAGTTTCATAGAAACAGGAACCTAGAAAAGATGTTGCAAATCTCACTCTGTAATTGCAAAGCATACCACTTTAGTACCTCCAGTACTGCGATGCCTGCAGGGACAGAGTACATAGTAGATGAATAAGCAAGCAGAAAACATATAGCACTGAAAACTGAATATGATGTGCTTGAAAAATATTTTTTGACAAGGGAACTAAAAGCAAAATATGGATGGAAATCACAGCATCATGCTAGTTTGAAATGGAAGGTGGAGAACTGCATGTTTTTATCCAAAGGAAGAATTGTAAGATAAGGTAAAGCAAAGTGTAAGCTACCAATAACAAAAAATTGGTGCCACAGACAGATTGCTGTTTATATAATGCAAACTATATATATTTGACAAGCATAAGCAAGATCATTTTCCACAAGGAATGCTTTTCTTCAGAGTGAGATTTAGTGGAGACCTTTCTTGTTTAGCACACAGTCTTCTATGTGAAAGGTCCAAGCCTCACGCCTGAACACATTCCCTCTTGAGCAGTGAGCCCATACAGGTTCGGGCCTGTTCAGAAATGACAAGAGGAGACTGTGCTCACAGCTGACTGATGTGTAAGACACAAAGTTCTGTGGGTTAAGTGCCAGGAGCCATACCTCTCCATTTGGTTGATGAAGAAGACGACCTACTGAGCGACGTAGGATTCCTGCTGAAGATTAACAGTATCTCTATCATGTCCAATGGGTTGTACTTCTAAGCCAGTTTTGTTTTCTAGTTTGATATAAAAGGGAGAGACAACCTTTGATACAAGACAACTGGTGACTTCAGGGTTTTTTTTGTTTGACACTGTAAATCATCGTACATGGCGTAAAGAAAAAAAACGGGATTTCAACCCCAAAAGGTTACATAAATGTCAGATATTTTACTAGAGGCAGCTGCATTAGGATATTTTTGTCATATGACAGAAAGACAATTTTTATGTACTGGACTGTTACGAGTGCACTGAGCAGGTGCTTCCTGGCCCCTCCATTCCTTGATGTGAGTTTTTGTGTTGCTGTGCTCACGTATTCTATCCTCCTTGATAGCCAAAGGTTAAAAGCTACTATTTGATCATTATTTTCCACTCAAACTCTATTCCCTAATGCAATTCTATTCATATATTTGTGTTCTGTAATATTTCATTCTCAGCAGTCAGAATTAGCTTTGTGACCATCAGCCATTCAATCCTGTTAGTCCCAGAGAGGCAATGTAAAAAGTGCATAGGAAGGCATTGATGGTGTGAACATTTACATAGGGAATATTTCTATTGCAAACTTCTCTGAGCTAATTAGTGCTGGGATCAGAGTGTTCAGTTAACCTAACCTAAGTAGAAGTATTCCCATAGCAAGGCCTTTTGTGTGTTACTACGCCTGAGCCAATATATTTGTATGCCTGGGGGAGCAAAGCCCTGCTGCTTTGTGCTGCAGTGCTCTGGGATTTGTTCCTGTGCAGCTGAGTCAACTGTGAGAAAATGTTTTGCCTTTGGAAAAGGTTGTCAGGACAGTGCTGGCTCTGTAGCAGGATTCATCTCAGCTCTTTACTGTTTGAAGGCAGGTTCTGGGCTAGGCTGAAAAACATCCAAAATAGCCAAAAGCCAATGCACCTGGGGTCAAATAAGTGTATTATGGAAGTTACTAATATGTAAAAATAAAGGTTGGGTGAAAAACATTTGTAGACCCAGCATGTAGTGGTGCAAGGGGTTGTTCTTCCCCAGATGCAGAACTTTGCGCTTCCTGTTGAACTTCACGAGGTTCTTGCCAGCCCTTTTTTCCAGCCTGTCCAGGTCCCTCTGGGTAGCAGCATGATCCTCTGGTCTGTCAGCCATTCCTCCAAGTTGTGCCGTCTGCATGAATACAATTAATGAGATGCTACTTACTAACTGAAGAGAATGGTGTAAATCTTAGTAAGTCACTGGGGATATGCTGGCTAAGAAGGATAAGATATAAGGGCTCTTTTCTAATAATGAAGAACGAAGTTGGTAGTCATATAATTAAATGTTTTCACTTTTAGGATATTATAGCCAATAAGAAATTTCCTGTTTAATTGTAGCCTATATCAGACAGTTTTTTTGTTTTTGTTTTAGAAAAAGCAGTTATCTGTCTGAAGAAATGTGAGAAGAAATAAAGAAATAATACATGTGCAATAGAAAAATGACATTGGTAAAAGTTGTCTGAAAGGCTTCCTGATAATAAAGGGAAAATGAGATTTGCTATCATGAAAGGAAATACCAGATAAGGGCTGCTACTTATTATCCTGTGAGAAAATACCACTGAAAACAAAAGCTGGTGAGGTGATGGAAATTTTGGCAGTGCATTGCTTTTTAATGCCTCAGGCGACAACTTCTAGTTCTAACTCCTTGCCATTAAAAAAAAAAAAAAAAAAAAGGACAAACAAACTGCCATGATCCTTGCAAAATGCTGTTCAAAATAATACAGATAACTTTTGCAGTTAGTAATGTAGACATGAAGCATTCTCAGAAATCTACAGATTACTTACGATTCAATTTGAAATTGGCAAATTTGGTAACAGAGAGATTGCTCAGAGGCTTCTGTCCTTGAAACACGAGCTTGCTTCTGATATTGAACTGAATGGCTCCAGGCAGAGGCTCACATTGCCAAGCCCTTACACAGTTGGGCAGGGAGGCTTGCAATGTGGTTATGACTCTCGTCTTTTTAAACAGCAGTGATGTTCAGCTAGAATACTCATTTGTAAAGATTATGTCCTTAAGATATTTTTAAATAAATTTACAATGTGAAAATTCCTCATAATATTACAACCAAATTTCCAGCTAGTTAAGCATTCAGCTTGCTATTGGAAGACAATGTGATTAAAGTCTAAAATAAAAATGTTGATTTTTTTTCTACTAACTTATGACTGTACTATATGCAGTACTTACAGTTTCATTCCTTCTTCCGCATGTTGGGTACAATATAAACAGTATAAATCAAAACAACACTAAAATGAAGTGACTTAAACAGAAATAAGATTTCAGTAATCAAAATTGTATTTAAGAAAAATACGATTTAAAGCAAGGTACTATAGAAATACCTATTCTCAGAATGATCTATGTTGAATGTCTTTGGAGTCACTAGTCAGTAACAGGTGTATAAAATTTCACATTTTTGATTTTTGGACCAAAGCAAGGCTGAAAGAAAAACAAGTATTCACTTACTTTCTGTGTTCAAGTGAAAAGAGAACAATTGGTCTTGCCAGTTGCCCTGTTCCATCTGAGAACTTGACATGCTGAGATTGAGATGAATGAAAATGAACAGAGATAGTAGAAGAAAATGTAGCCTGGAAAGGAAACAGAGCATGTCAATCTTTAATTTTAAGTTTTCTGTTGGTCTGCAGAATTCACAAAGTATTAAATTAAAAACTGCATTATACATTGCATGTATATTACATTAATTATGTGCATTATTACATATAATAAACTATCCCGTTAGGAAGTAATGCAACCAAAATGTTAAAAGCTTACATGAAAGTTTACATAATTTACATATATTTACAGAAGCAGAAAGACTACATTTTATGATGGTCTTTACATCTATATAACGAAAACACTCTACTACTAGTTACTTCAGGCAGCCAAAAATTTCCCGACCAGCTCATGCAGAAGAGAAGGAGACCAATAATGCAGAAGAATGGAAGCTTGCAACGTCAAGGACCAGTAAGAGGAAGGAACATCCCCCAAAGCTTGAGGAGCCCTTGCAGAACTGCTTCACTGCTCTGCAGACTGAAGAGGAAGGACCCATCATAGCAGGAGACAGGCTAAAAGAAGAGGTGAGGTAGCCTTCTACATTACGGAAATTCTGGCCTGTGTGGTGGTGTTCTGACTTAGTTATGATGTTGAAAGGGTCAAGTGTCTCTGGGTAAGTCGAGGAGAAAGCCAACAGAGGAGATATTGTGGTAGGAATATATTACAGACCACCCAACCAGGATGAAAAAGCAGACTACATATTCTGTAAACATCTAGAAGAAGCATCATGATTGCTAGTGCTTGTTCTCATGGGAGACTTGAACTTCCCAGACATCTGCTGGCAATGCAGTATAACAGAAGCAGCAAACTAGGAGATTGCTGGGATGTATGGAGGATAACTTCCTGATGCAGGTGGTGAAGGAACTGTGGCTAGGGAAGGTGTGCCACTTGACCTGTTGTTTGTTAAGAAGGAGGGTCTTGTGGGTGATGGGTGACATTTGGTTGGAGACCATCTTGAGCAGAATAATCACGACATGATAGAGTTCTCCATTCCTGGGGAAGCAAGGAAGATGGTCAGTGGAACTGCTAGTTTGGATTTTCATAGGGCTGATGTTGGCCAATATAGGGACCTGCTTGACAAGAGTCCCTTGAGAGGCAGTTTTAAAGGGCGAAGGAATCTAGGAAGGATGGACATCGTTCAGGAACGAAGTCTCGAAGGTATAGGAACTGACTGTCGCTATGTGCGAAAAGACAAACCAACAAGGAAGAAGACCAGCCTGTCTGAGCAGAGGGGCTGGCAACTCAGGAAGACTACAAAGATGTTGTCAGGTTATCCAGGGAGGAAATTAGAAGTGCAAAAGACCAAATGGAGCTTAACTGGACTACTACAATAAAAGACAGTAAAAATGTTCTTGTAAGTACATAAACAAGAAAAGAAGGACTAAGGAAAATTACCATCCTTTACTGGATGTGAGGGAAAATGATGATGAGATAAGGAAAAGGCTGAGGTACTTAGTGCCTTCTTAGCCTCAGTCTTCATCAGGAAGACCAATTCTTTCCAGGTTATCCAGCCTGCTGAGCTGGAACACAGCAGAATTAAGGCCTTACAGTCCAAGGGGAAATTAATTAGCAACCTACTATAAGACTTGAACACCCACAAATATATGAGGCTGGATGGGATCCACTCGAGGGTGATGAAGAAGCTGGCAGAAGTGCTTGCCAAGCCACTTGGAATAGTTTTCAGCAGACCTGGCTAACTGGTGAGGTCCCGGCTGACTAGAATTTAGCAAATGTGAATCCCATCTGCAGTAAAAGCAGGAAGAAGGATTTGGGGAACTACAGGCCTGTCAATCTGACCTTGGTGCAAGGGAATGTTATGGAGCAGATCACCACAAGTGCTATCACACAGCATGTACAGGACAAACAGGTGATCAGACCTAGTCAGCCTGGGTTTATAAAAGGCATGTCCTGACTAAACTGATTTCCTTCTATTACAAGCTGACCCACTTAGTGGATAAGGAAAGGGCTGTGGATGTCCTTTACTCGGACTTTAGCACTATTTGACACTTTCCCACAGCCTTCTTCTGGAGAAACTGTTTGTGGCTTCTTGGACTGGCACATAGTTCACTGGGTGAAAAACTGGATACATTGCTGGATACAAAGGGTTGTTGTGAATGGATTTAAGTCTGGTTTAAGTCACAAGTAGTGTTTCCCAGGGATCAGTATTGGGGCCAGTTTTATTTAATCTCTTCATCAGTAATACTGATGAGGGGATTGAGTGCAACCTCAGTAAATTTGTAGATGACAAACCTCCCGGGTGGTGAGGTAGACTGTCAGCTGGCTGAAGGGAAGAAGCCAGAGGGTTGTGGTTAATGGGATGGAGTCGAGTTGGAGTCCTGTATCTAGTGGAGTCCCTCAAGGGTTGGTACTGGGTCCGGTATTGTTCAATATACTCATCGATGACTTGGATGAGGGAATGGAGTGCACCATCAGCAAGTTTGCTGATGACACTAAACTGGGAGGAATGGCTGACATGCCTGAAGGCTGTGCTGCCATCCAGTGGGACCTTGACAGGTTGGAGAATTGAGTGGGGAGAAACTTAATGAAATAAAACGAGGGCAAGTGTAGAGTCCAGCATCTGGGCAAGAACAACCCCAGACACCAGTATAAGCTGGGGATTGCCCTGCTGGAGAGCATTGAAGGGGAGAGAGACCTGGGGGTCCTGGCGAACAGCCAGATGTCCGTGAACCAGGACTGTGCCCTTGTGGCCAAGAAGGCCAATGGCATCGTGGGGTGTATGAAGAGGGGTGTGCTTAGTAGGTCGAGAGAAGTTCTCCTCCCCCTCTACTCTGCCCTGGTGAGACCGCATCTAGAATATTGCATCCTATTCTGGGCTGCTCAGTTCAAGAAGGACACGGAACTGCTTGGGAGAGTCCAGTGCAGAGCCATGAGAAAGATTAAGGTCCACTCGGAGCATCTCCCTTATGAGGAAAGGCTGAGGGAGCTGGGTCTCCTTAGCTTGGAAAAGAGGAGAGTGACAGCAGTAGTCATTGTTTATCTTGATTTCAGTAAAGCTTTTGACACCATCTCCCACATTATATAATAATGTAAGCTTTTTTCTTTACATTATTATTTTTTTTTTCATACTCATTCTCAAATTTAGGTAAGTCCCAACCCATGAAATTTCTATCCCACAGTTGTGGCTGAATCTTTTTTAAGATACTGTGTTTTTGTTTTTAATCTCATCATTTCTGAGTTCACCAACCTGTATTTTTTGTAGAATTAGCTGAGAATGATGATAAACTTTTAGAATGCCAAGGCTGTTAATATAGTTGGTCTATAAATGTAGAGAAGAATAGGCCTGTATTTTGGGATATAAAAAAAAAAACAACACGTCAGTATTTAAGGGTCAGTCTGTGGAACTTGTTAATGTTTGAAATACCTATATATATGATCTTTGCCTAAGTAGGAAACAGCATTTGTCATTTTTAATTTGATACTTACTTCCACATAACACTGGTGTGTAAAGAGAGTGTCAAAAATATGTATTTCTGAGAACCAAATCTAGAGTGATGCTAACATGACTGTTTCAGGCTCCAATAGACAAAACCTCTCAGAAGCTTATTTTTATAAAATCCATGCAGTGGGGCCCTAATTGGTACTTATGCAGAAACCTCTTAATGAGATTTCTTTCCATGAATCTTGGGTATATGTTTATATGTAATTAATTTAACATTGAAAAGGCAAAACCATGTGTGTGTGTTTTTTTTTTTTTTTTAATTGCTTCTGGTGATGTTTCTTCACCATTCATTCAGAAAGCCACATGGTCTTAGAGAAACAGAACAAAGCCACCCAGTGCTTGCAGGGGTTCTGTGTCTCAAATTGCTGAACAACTAAGATTTCGGAAGGGACAAAAATCTCCTATTTTTAAATGAAGGCAATCGGCAAGTCAGTAAATTTTCTTGCAGGTTTTATAGCTATTAAGTAGTCTGTAGTTAATGTCATTATGTAACCTCTTAAACCACCCTTTGTGGCTAGCTTGTTTTCTCTAGGGGACATAGATAAATAGGTTTCTGAAATGCTCTTGTGCAGGAAAAACTTGCAATCTCCAGATACAAAGCCAGAAAAACTCATTTATTATTACTAGAAAGAGAATGACTGGGGACATTTCACATATCATGGTACAGTTGTTTGTTCCTCAGAAGTCCTAGATAGGTCTGTCAAGTAATCAGTCAGGGTACAATGATATCTGCTTTTATAAATACATGCTTTGAAAATTATTTCAAGCTACTAATGATCCAGTACTGTGCCACTTGGAGTTCATGATGCCCAGGAATATCAGTAGGAAGAAATCTGAGCTACTCTTTAAGCATTTTCAAAAGAAGCTATGAGCAGTAATTTCCTGAAGAGATATGCGGTTACTATTCTATATCCAGCATAAAAACTTGCTCTGTAAAGGAAGAAAATACATTTGTGGTTTATCATGTCTGTCTTGGCATTCTTCCGTGTAAGTACCTGTATGAATCCTTTGCCCTACTTAAGCCTTTTATGCATCATTGGAACTGAAAATAGCAGAAAAGATTTGGTTATAGAGTATAGTACTTGCAAACTGCAACTTGCACTGCGTGCCTTGCTCTCATTTCCAAATGGAAATATTTAATTTCATACAAAAAAAAAAAAAAAAGGCACTATCTCACTTTTGGGAAATTACTTTATCTATTCCTTTCACACATGAATGCAACATTTTGGGTTAAAAATATTGGAACCAAATAAACAATGATTAATGGATACTTCTGGTCAAAAAAAAAAAAAAAAAAAAAAAAGCTAGTTTGGCTGGGAGTGAGAGAAAGAAGCATGGCATTTGATGTCCACATGGGTTTGCCCTGTCTGGTCTTAAGGTTTTTCAATACGGTTTCCCTAGGTCACTCCAAAATACGTGAAACCAACTTTTCTACTCCTACTGATTATTGCTATTACTTAACACTTCATATCTATACTAGCAGAGGGAAAAAAATATTCCTGCCGTCACTATAGCTGGGTTGTCAGACTGTGAGAGTGCACTGTAAAAAATGTGTATGTCATGTTAATGTCTTTTGATCTTTCCTTGCTTTTTTAATGTTGTACTGGGTTTACATAGCAAGGGTTTGGTAGCAGGGGAGCTGCAAGGGTGGTCTCTGTAAACAGAGCCCAGCAGCTGCCCCTTGTCAGATCAGAGCCAGCTCCAGATGGTTCCAAAAGGGACCTGCTGCTGGCCAGAGCTGAGCCAGAGACACTGGCTGGGCCTCTGGAGAGTAGATTTAAGGAAGGAGGAAAATAAATAAATAAATAAATAAAGACAGCTGGGAATGAGGATTGAGAAAATGGGAGATAACCAGCCTTGAAGACCCCAAGCTCAGGGCAGGAGGTGCTCCAGGCACGGAGCAGCAGTCTCCCTGCAGCCCATGGGTCCCACACAGAGCAGATCTCCACGCTGCAGCCCCCCCGTGGGTGGAGGAGCCCCCGGTGGAGCAGGTGGATGTGGCCTGGAGGAGGCTGCGGCCCATGGAGAGCCCCCGCAGGAGCAGGCCCTGGGCCAGAGCTGCAGCCCGTGGAGAGGAGCCCACACAGGAGCAGGGGGCCTGGGGGGAGCTGCCGCCTGTGGGGGACCCGTGCTGGAGCAGTTTGCTCCTGGGGGATGGACCCCATGGGACGGAGCCGTGTGGGGGCAGTTCTTGAAGAGCTGCTGCCTGTGGGCAGCCCCCTGCAGGCTTAGTTGGGGAAGGACGGCATCCTGTAGGAGGGACCCCATGTGGAGCAGGGGCAGAGAGTGACTGAGCAGTAGCCGCGGAGACGAAGTATTAGGGACTGACCACAACCCCCATTCCTCATTCCCCTGCATCGCTCAGGGGGAGGATATATAAGAGGGTGGATGGGGAGAAGGTGTCTTAATTTGTTTTTATTTGCTCGCTGCTCTAGCTTGTTAGTAATAAGTAATAAATTACACTTATCTCCCTGTGCTGAGTTTGTGTTGCCCCTGATGATAATTGGTGAGTGGTCTTATCGCAACCCTTGAGCCCTTTCCATTGTATTTCCTCCCCTTTCCCTTCGAGGAGGGGGAGTGAGAGGGTGGTTGTGGTGAAGCTCAGCTGCCCAGCTGGGTAAAACCACCACAAATTTCTAGCTTGGTATGGCTGTGTTAGTTTTACGCTCAGTTGTTTTCTTCTCCATAAACACCATTTCCCCCCTTTCTTTGATTAATATATCTCCTTTTTATTGTGTTCTTTTTCAATTTCAAAGAGGAAAATGATACTGAGGGATAATCTACTCTCTCTTTGGTTTTTAGTGGAGAGCATGATGGAACAGTAATGGGATAAATCTTTCTCTTCTTGTGTAAAAGAAAAGTGTAAAGTAGAGGCTACCCTCAAGCTGAACAGAGCTCATCCTTGAAACCACACAGAAAAATACTGTATTTTTGATGTTACGAGCCCAAGGGAAATATGGGTACAGACTGTGCCAAATCCTTCTTCTGGGAAATTCAGTTCTTAATTAATTTTTGTCTGCTGTATAGGTAGTAGACAATTCAGTTTTAACTGAATTTATACTAAGAAAAGTAGCACTTTTAAGTGCAGCATTAAAAAGATCTGTTTCTGAGGTCATAAAGAAGGCAAAATAATAGTCATTTCAAGGTTCAGGAAGAAGGTAGCCCTTTCAGGTCCTTTATTCCACATCAATACTGTAAATCTACTTCTCTGCTTGATAAATAATTTGACTTATTCCTCCTACGCTTGTTCTTATTTCAGATGTAATATGATTTGGCTTTTTGAAATACATAAAAGTGTTAAGTGATATGTGGAATGAGTAATAGTGACTTGGATATTGTTTTATCTCACATTATGTCTACTAGTATGCTTATTAAGAGAAGCATATAAAATTTTAATAGCAAAAGAGCTAGGTAGACCTTCAGATGAAATTTCTAGCTTACTTTATCAGAAGGGTTTTGTGATTGAAAACCATTACAAATGATGAATCTTGTTTATTGGTCTCCTCTGCATTCCATATAAACTTTTTTTTTCTTTTCAACAGAAGATTGTTAGGGCAAACTATCCTGTTGGGTTTTATTTTCAATTTATTGATATAGTTATTATATTTATATTATATATATCATATTTATTTATTATATTTATATATTATTTTAGCTGCTTAAGAACCAAACTTCTCTTCATTTTGTTACATTGCACCAGATTTTCTTTGTGGTGTTTTAGATTTCTTGGTTGGTTGGAAGTTTTTTTTTGTTAACCACTCTCTCTTTGAAAACTCCTTGCCTCTCTTTTTTTCTCCATCACACTGGTATGGGAAGTCCCCCACAGACTTTTGGACAAAATGGCTGAGTGTCAGTGGTCCCCAGTCTTCCAGTGTCTGTGGCCCTTGGAGAAGTATGGTGCTATCTTCCAGCCAGGATCCTACTACTTCAGTCATCCGTGGCTGTGGAGCTGTTTGTTGAGTGGACTGTAGCTCTGTTCTATTTTTTATTTTTTTATTTTATTTTATTTTTTTTGAGATGCTTCAGTGTATGTGTTTCTTTCCCAGAGGCACTGCTGAAGTTACCATGATCTTGCCAAAGTACTGCGTAGTGACCTGGCCCCTTCCTGTCAAAGCCACCCTCCAGAGCAACTCGTTGTGTTTACTCATGTCTCTCTAGGTCCCCATGACATTTTTCTGGCCAGAAAAGATTTCTGGGAGTGTTTCGTCAGTTCAAAGCACATGAAGTCAGATGCTCTACTGCACCTTTCCTGTTTGTATGGCATAATATAGAGCACATGACACCTTATATAGATAGTTTTGGTGTGCAAAACCTGCTGGAGCAGAAGTGTAGAGCTGTGTACATGTTGGAGGAACACTTATCTTAGTATTATCCTGCTGGTGGTTGGGTCTCTGAATTGAATTATGCTCTGTACCTCACCTTGATTTTGTCTTGGGGGAGGGGAGGACATGTTAAAACAAAACAAAACAAAAAACAACCACAACCCTACCCCCAGAATTAGTTCTCTCAGAGTCTGAGAGTGTACTAATACATATGCAGTATGTCTGATAATGGAACTGAGATCTGAGAAATTAGTGAAGGTAAAAGCTATTTGGTAGTGTACATGTAAATGGAATATATCCTTCAGACGCATGAAAATAGACTCTTTGCATTTACTTGTTCTGTGAAGTAGTTCTCTTTTAAAGGAAATAAGACAGAAGCTGGCTGCTTGAAATCCCAGAAGACTTACCAGCACTAGATGTAGTTATTCTCAGCATAGTGGAGATTTTGTGCCTCTCAAATGCTCTAATGAGGACCATGGCATATGTTTTAAGATGGAAAAATAAATTACTGTAGAAGCACACTTGAGATGCATTAGGAAGTTGTACTGAAAAATTGTAGTTTTGTGAAAAGTCAATTAGTATTATTTTTCCTATCAGGAACGTCTTAAAATCTCACTGAGCATATCTCTTTTTCCGTCAGCAACTAATCAAATGCTTAAATATTTTCTATTAAAATTTAGGAACTCTTATTTTGTTTCTTCTTCTTAAGACATAGCAAGTATGAAATATCTTTGTGAAATGACTAAAAGTAGAATTCAATATAACCAATATATTTAGAGTGAAATTTACTCTTGATTGACTTAGTCCTTTATTATATGGGTATATATGGAATCTTTATCCCAGTTATTGACTTAAATGGTCTCCAAAGCATAGCTAAGTGTTAATTCATTTTTTAGTTAAAAAGCAATCTTCTGACATAAAATGAAGTAGGAAAGAAATTGTACTAGATTTAGAAGCTGATTTTTTTTTTTTCAAAACTATTTGCTAAAATTTCAGGGTTGGCTGTTTTTATTTCACTCATAAGAATTCAATTTCAGAAGACTGAAGCTCTCCTCAGAGTTATTTAAAAGGCTGTCAGAAGTCTCTTGTGTTTCTACTAAACCTGCAGTTTATTTTGTAGTTGTATGGTTTTGCTTTCCACATTTCCTTTTTTTTTTTTTTTTTTTTTTTTGGTCATGTTTGTGTTGTAAATCAGCTTCAGGAGGAGCTGTCATGATTTATGGACAGAATATTTCACTTCAGAAACTGTTTTGTTCCCTGTTGATTATTCTGTTACTGGGTTTTCTGTTTTTTTTTTTTTTTTTTTTTTTTATTTTTATTTTTATTTTTATTTTTTATATTACTGTGTTTAACACTTGGGTCTCATCTGTTCATCCTTTAATCTGCTATTCCCAGACATCAACTACTGTCTTTGTTGTATCCTTTTCTCAGGCCTGAGACCTGTTCTTAACCAATTGTAACTCTTGGCATGTCTATGCAAATTAGATATTTTTATTCTAAGTGAGTGTGTGAAACTTTTATCTTATGGTGATGAATTTCATACTTTAAAAATATAGGAGATGTTTATTGAGATGATTTAGTTCTCCTACTTTGAGATATTTAATGCTTCAAAGCCTGCTAGAAGAATTTTTGGGGTTGTATACTACACAATGGCAACACAGCTGTCTCCTCAGTAGTGACCTGTTGAGTTACACACATTTTTGCCCGTGTGTTACTGCTTCCATTGCGCAAAAATGGATATGCCTACAATTCTACTGTCCCAATACTCCCAGTGAAGTCCTAGTGATGCCAGTGGGACTCAAATAGTGACAGTGCTGCAAAAAATAAAATTAAAAATATAGAAGCAAATTGCTAATGTGCACGTTTGCAATGTTTTCCTGAAACAAGCTATATGTGAAGTTTTGAAATCACTGTTAATCCCACTACTACCACCATATGCAGGGACTAAATTAGTAACAGGCATTCTCTGTTTGATCTAGATTATCTGAAGGAAAGCAGATATAATTACTCTTTCTATTTAAAATGTTAGTGTGAAGAAACACCATGGCATATAGCTTCATAAACAAGACAAAGAAAGAATATATTCCCTAAATTTAACTGATCCAAATAAAATAATTAGAAATGGATTAAATTTCTTTTTCTTAACAATGACATTTCAAGGAGTAGGTGATAAGTTCTTCAGTGGGTTACAGTTCTAATAATATGTGATGTTATCTGAGAAGCGCTAGGAAGAGAATGTTTTAATTTAGTCTCTTAAATGCTTTCATTTAAATAGCCTGGGAAGTGATTAAAGACATTATAAAGGGAGACTGTACACAGGTAGCTACACACTTGGTGGAAGTTCAGTCAATCTTGTTCCTCTGGAATCCCATCCAGGGTTTGCATCTTTCTGTTTTAAAATACACACATAAAATAATTGTGAAATACAAATCTGTATTTATTACCATGGATTATGGAATCCATACCACCATAGTTTGGTGGTGCCAGCTGGAGCTGAGCTGAGCCTGCCTTTAGTAGAAGCAGCTGAGCTTGCCTTCAGAAGCACTACCTTTCCTGGCAGCTCACGTTCTTCCCCTTCACTAGCAATCTGTGACAGCAAGTGGGTAAGACTTAGGTTTGCATTATCTGCTTACATGGAGCTCCCAAATCTGTCAGTTGCTTAAATTTTTGACCTTTTGGACCCACTGGTATATAACAAAAGATTTTAATACTACAGTGCTTTCCAATACTTTCTCTAGAGTCTGTTTTTACAATTCCTTTTCAGTAATTTCAGCTCAGTAACAAACATGTCTATGTTTTAACTGAGTGTCCCTCAGGCTGTGCCAGCCGGAGTATAGTAGTAGGCCCGGCTCCTCCAGGTTCACAGCTTCTGGGGCCTCGTGGTCGGTTACGGGTCTCCAGTGGCACTCCACCTGTGGCCTATGAGCAGAAGCTACTAGCTGCATTGGACAGGGAAGCTGAGATGTGCATCTAAATTGTCCTTTCCTTCAGTTTGGGAAGGTAACCCTATTGCGGGGGCTCTGTAGAAGACCCCGAATGCAACCAGGATTTAGCTTAATCTCACTCTTGGTTGGCAAAATGGTAAAGTGCTTACATCCATTCTGTTAACCAGAATCACAATTTAAAAGCAAACAAGCCACAAGTGCTGAAGAATCCTTAATTTAGGGATAAGTTACCCCTAAGATGCTGTTCCTAAGGTACCCACCCATGGCTGCTGGGCCCATCCATGCCCTGCGGTGGGGTCATTGGGGCCAGCACAGGGCAACCCCAGCATCGCCACATGCAGCACACTGCAGGCCCTCAGGGGCACGACCTTGTCAGGAAAACCTGGTACAAATGTGTAATTATACTTCAGAATCAGAGTCACTGTATATCCTCTATGCAACAGAGAGAAGGGTAGTAGTATCTTCCATATGGCAGGCTAACACTAATTGTGATTAGAGAAGTAAGAGGCATTTTTCCTTTCTGTTACTGCTACCAAAGAAAAGTCCATTTCAGTGGGAGGACACTAAGGTGTGGTATCTGGACAATTTCAGTGAGTAGGAGGGGACTATTTAGAGTTAGTGAAAATGTGTTTATGGCTGCCAACAAGGCTTTTGTTTTATCCTTTTTGTAGCCTGACCTATAGAGGTAAAATGTTAATTTTGAGCCAAATAAATTGTTTGCTTTTGTTATGTTAAGCTTGGTTTATGGCATTCTGTCAGTGGAGTTGGTAATTCTGGGTATTAATTAACAGAAAAAGATAATTAATATTAATATGTTAATTAATAACAGAAAATAACATCTCAGAGAGACTTAGTTCAGTGTGTGGAATTTGTATTTCTCCCACCATCACAGGACACTTCTGAGTAGGAGGGAATATTCAACCTCCGTTGTACAGCTGCTTTTGGATACCATCCTTTCTCTGGGTCTCATGGCCTGGTTCATTGTGAGCTTATATATGCTGATGTAGACACAAGTGAAAGGAACAGAGTTTAATTTTGCATATCATCATACACATGCCTGTAGGTGCATCTGTGTATCTATATATATGTGTATATACTTACATATGCACTGACATATTCTATTAACTTTTCAATTCAACTTTGTGGCTCATTTTTCTAATCCCAACATTTTATTATTTATTTATTTTAAATTTTTATTTTAGCCATACTGAGAAATACACTACTGTGGAGCATGAGAATTCCAGTCATTTTTACTTTCTACAGAAATAACATTTCTGGCTAGAGTGGTTGTCCTGTAATTGACAAAGCTCTGTTGTTTATATAGTGCTACGTAACCTGTTATTAACTAAATGCATTATGATGTCTAACAGCTGTGTTCTTCCCAAACGTGCAGTGAGAGGGTTCTCTAAGTGTCATTACTATGAACTATAAAGCAAGAGAACAGTGTAGCTACAGATCACAGTAATAGATGTACTTTTAACGTGGTCTGTTCTTCTTGCACTTGAGAGAAGCCTCAGAAATATAATCATCACTCAAAACGATCTGAGGTTCTCTGTGCAAGAAAAATTAGTAGCTGATGTTCAAGTACCAGTGAACTTCTTCAAAACTCTCTGCTTTGCATTTTTGATTAAATGGGCTTGCCTAGCTTCACTTTCTAATTGTTAGGTCTTCACATAACTCTTCTGTACTAACTCTGCTATAACACTTCGTTTCCCTTGGAGGTGTTTCCTACTTGTAAACAAACTATCCTTTTAATCTTTCTTATATATGACTATCGTGGTTCTGCTCGAGTGGGCAGCCGAGCTCCACCACAGCCGCTCTCTCACTCCCCCTCCTCAAAGAGGAATGGGGAGAAAATATGTGAAAAGGGCTCAAGGGTTGAGATAAGGACAAGAAAATCATGCAATAATTATTGTAACGGGCAAAACAGATTCAGCATAAGAAGATAGTAAGATTTATTGCTCATTACTAACAAGCTAGAGAAGTGAGAAACAAAGGAAAGAAACCAAAAGCACCTTCCCCCCCATCCACCCTCTTCCACCTCCTCCCCACAAGCGGCATGGGGGAATGGGGGTTATGGTCAGTCTATAGCACTTCTTCTCTGCTGCTCCTTCTCGGTCACTCTCGTCCCTTGTGCTGTGGGGTCCCTCCCACGGGATACAGACCTTGATGAACTGATCCGGTGTGGGCTTCCCACAGGCAGCAGCTCTTCCAGAACTGCTCCAGATATGGATCCATACCACGGGGTCCATCCCTCAGGAGCAAACTGCTCCAACCTGGGTCCCCCACGGGCAGCAGCTCCTGCCAGGTCACCTGCTCCTGCGTGGGCTCCTCTCCACGGGCTACAGGTCCGGCCCGGAATCTGCTCGGGCAGGGGTCTTCCACAGGCTGCAGCCTCCGACAGTGCAGGTCCACCTGCTCCACCGTGGTCTCCTCCATGGGCTGCAGCGTGGATCCCTGCTCCACAGTGGTACTCCATGGGCTGCAGGGGGACATCCTGCTTCACCATGGTCCTCACCACAGGCCGCAGGGGACTTCTGCTCCGGCGCCTGGAGCACCTCTCCCCCTCCTTCTTTACTGAACTTGGTGCCTGCAAGGCTGTTCCTCACTCCCTTCACTATCCCAGCTGCTGTGTGGCACAGCATTTTTTTCCCTGTCTTAAATATGCTCTCACAGAGGGGCAAAACAACATCGCTTATTGGCTCAGCTCTGAAAAACAGTGGGGCCCTTCCCAAACATGGGACAGCTTCTAGATCCTTCTCGCAGAAGCCACCCCTCCCTCAGCCGCTCCTCACCAGACTTGTTCTCTAAACCCTTCACAAGCTTCAGAGCCCTTCTCCGGACACGCTCCAGCACCTCGAGCTCTTCGCTGAACACAGTGCTCCAGGTGCGGCCTCACCAGAGCCGCGCACAGAGGGACAACCGCTTCCCTAGTCCTGACGGCCACTCTATGTCTGATACAAGCCAGCTGTAGAGATATTTATATACATATATATGCAGCACTAGTCCATGTTCCTTGGAACACTGGTCAAACTCTCTTCAAACCCCGTACATTGATGGTTTCCTCTAACTTGCACTGACTGGATCAGCTGGATCCTCTAAATCCCATGTTACTGCTTCTGCTTCCTAAGCAGGTGACAGAAACTCCTAAGCGGAGAGCAGAGGAGTTGTAGTTCTGTATCCAGGAAATATTTGGAAGTTTGGAAGATGCTTCCCTTGCTCAGCTGCCTTCCCTACGTTAATCAATCACCCGATCTTTTGCCTTCCAGCAAAAGTCTTGATGCAGTTCTTAAGGAAAGTTCTTTCTGAAAATCCTCAGCCACCTCTGTGCACGCCAAACCTTTCCTGGCACTGTGCAATGCGCGGATGGCAGCGATAAATCAGGTTGTGGAATGAATGGCAACGCGTGGGGAGGGACTTTTCAGGTGGCTTCGCGCTGTTTCGCAGGTCCCTGAATTAGAGGTAATGAGGAAACAAGCGGTAGGAACAAAACCTTGAGCCAGGCTGAGATCAAGAAATGGCTACAGTGCTAAAGAGGACCTTTGGGCAGTGGGCAATTGCTGGCTGGCTCCAGGTGCGTGTCTGAGGGTCTCTGACCAACTGTATGATAGATTCGGGCGCGTGGACAGCACGTGGGGCTACGGGGAGAGGACATGTAGTAGTGAAAAAGGGCAATAAACGCCTCCTGTTCAAGAGCCATCAGGAGTCTGTGTCTTGCATCCCTTCAGCAACACAAATATTTGGCTCCGGATCCAAAAGGTCATGTATTTGGCAATTTTATTTATGGTAGCACTCCCCACCCCTCCCCTCCCCTCTTTTCCCTCCCCTCCCCTCCCCTCCCCTTCCCTCCCCTACGGTCCCCTCCCCTACGCTCCCTGTCCCTACGCTCTGCTACACTCCCCTCCCCTAAACTACCCTACACACCCCTACACACCCTCCCCTATACTACCCTACACACCCCTACGCTCCCCTCCCCTATACTACCCTACACTCCCCTACACTCCCCTTCCCTCCCCTCCCCTACACTACCCTACACACCCCTACGCTCCCCTCCCCTATACTACCCTACACACCCCTACGCTCCCCTCCCCTACACTACCCTACACACCCCTACACTCCCCTCCCCTATACTACCCTACACACCCCTCCGCTATCCCACCCTACACTCCCCTAAACTCCGCTCCCCTACACTACCCTATACTCTCCTACGCTCCCCTCCCCTCTACCACGCTATGCTATGCTACCCTACGCTATCCTATGCTACACTACCCTATCCTACCCTCCCCTAACCTCCCCTACACTATCTTACCCTCTCCTGCCCTCCCCTCCCCTGCCCTCCCCTCCCCTATGCTCCCTGTCCCTACACTCTGCTACACTCCCCTCCCCTATACTACCCTACACACCCCTACACTCCCCTCCCCTATACTACCCTACACACCCCTACACTCCCCTCCCCTATACTACCCTACACTCCCCTCCCCTATACTACCCTACACTCCCCTTTGCTACACTACCCTACATTACCCTATGCTCCCCTCCCCTATCCTACCCTAAACTCCCCTAAACTCCGCTCCCCTACACTACCCTATACTCTCCTACGCTCCCCTCCCCTCTACCACACTACACTACGCTACGCTACCCTACGCTATGCTATGCTACACTACCCTATCCTACCCTCCCCTGCCCTTCCCCTCCCCTCCCCTGCCCTTCCCCTCCCCTCCCCTTCCCTCCCCTCCCCTCCCTTCCTTTTATTCCCTCCCCTTCCCTCCCCTCTTGTCTTCTTCCCTCCTCTTTTCTTTCTTTCAGGTATCTTCAGATTGCTTCAGTCGTTCTCATAGCTGCTATCCCTGGCTGATTCACGGGAACCCATCAGCAGCAACCAGAAGCGCTCCTGCTGCTGTGTCACTAGGCGAGCAACAGTCTCCAACTGGGAATCGCTGACTTCGTTCTGTGGCTCAGACAGGTGCCTTGCAGTTCCACCGTGGCCTGGACGTGCCCTCTTGCTGTGTCCCCACCTACATCGCAGTTCTGCTTAGAAGCAGCAGCAGGCTTTTGAAGATGTCCCACTCCTTCCATTTGCAATGGTTTAGCTTGGCTAGCCGGGTGGTGTCTGTCAAGAGAAGACAACAAAGAGATTTGGGTTAGAAACAGCTAACTGAGTAGTTCCTTTGCACAAGGGCAAGGCATATTTACCCCTTCCTAATGGAGACTGCAGTGTCAGAGATAATGACGGGTCCTTCAGAGAGCTTTGAAATATCCCTTGGGGATGCTGAGTCCGGAGGACCAGAGGAAATCTGTCTAAAGTACACCATGGAAGCACTCTGAATTACTTCCTAGCACAGAAGCATCTATGCTGATACGGCTTCAGCTGGTTTCAGAGTTCTTCTTCACCTAATACCTAAATTAAGATAAGAGGTCTCAATGCAGATGGAAAGATTGAGAAATACAGAAATCACTGATGTGCTTTGAGAACTTCTAAGAACTGAGAACTAAATAAATCCAATATTGTAACATTAAGGATTGGTTAGAAAAGTAAACGTTAAAAACAAGTAAAGGAGAAGGACAAGTAAGCTTTCTTAAAGGATCTACTATATTTAAAGGATCTTTAAAAAAGTAAATAAGTAATGAAATATATGCGCAGAGAGAGAGATAGATAGATATACAGAAACCTAAGAAACTGCTGCGCAGGTTAGCTTCTTGCTCTCTTTTCTAAAAGTGCTAGTGAATACAGCATCTGCGTGCGTCACAAGCATTACCCTCAGTCCAGCACAGGTACACACGAGAGGACAGCCTGCAGGTTGCGGAGGCAAAGAAACTGCTCTGGCTGGATGTGAAGAGCCAAGACAGAAGTTGCTGTCAGGGAAAAGATACACAGAGGGGATGAAAAACACGGAGTGTGCTTCCGACCTTCACAACTTCTAAGCAAGCGGAGATGAGGTTGTGGAACAACCAAATGAGCTGTTGATCGAGAAGCAGCCTGAAGACTGTCCTTAACCATGGCCTTGCATTCTTCGTTTTTATAGCATTGCTTGCCTTCAAGCGCACGATCATGACTTTATTAACTTTCTACCACTACAGAAATGCGCCGGATTCTTTCACAACACTTACGGGTGGTAATTGGAAATACTGGTCAGCATTCTCTATTTCCTTCTTCATCTCAATTCTCTTTTGGCCTGGGAAGCTTTTCAGATCAGAGGAGAAGATCCGCTGTAATACGGAGTTTTGGATCCTGCAAAGGAAACGAAGAATCGTACTGACAACTCTTTTCAACCTCACCTGCAACCGTCACAGAAGAGAATACCGAAAGAACGCCGCTTTATCATGGGAAGCATAAATTCGAGCATAGGTGTCCTAGAGCTGAAGCCAGGTTAAGCAGGTTTCAAACAAGGGGAAGGAGCACACCCAGAAGCATTTCCATAAAGCTGTGTTTTCAAACAAACGGTTTAAAGACTTAGATTTTCTTACAAGTGAAGAATGAAAAAATAAAAAGAAAGAAAATTACCCGGACATCCAGTTTTCCTCTAGCTTGCTTTGCTGCTTTCAGAATCTAGGGCTTTGATACTGCTGCCTCCTCAGCAACATCAGCAATTTCCTAGGAAAGCTGGTGTCCACCAGGTCAAATAGGAACGGGAAACCCCTCTTGCCACAACTTCACACTCACACCAGAGTTGGCAGGACAGGCCGATGGACAGAGAAGTGTCTGTAAGAGTGTTAGAAAACAGACTTTAGATTTCTGTCCACCCAGGAAAAATTACTTGCTCATCCCTTCAAACTGAACTCTCAGTAGAAGGAGGGGATCCCAAGCTGCATTCCTGACATCTATGCTGCAAAGTCATCCAACGTGACATGTTGCTGTACCAGCCTGTGATGAACAGAAACAGGACTTTGAGGTTATGCTGTTTGAGTAGAATTAAGCTCAAAGAGTTAGTCCTTTGGTATGCTTTTGTCTGCAAGTGTTTTCACTGTTTCCCAGACAATGTCTCCAGCAAGCTGGCTGCTTGCTTCATTTGTTCTGTTCCGTTCTGTTTTGTTTTGTTTTCTCGGCAAGGGTTCTTAGAGAAATGAGATTAAAGTGATCATATTGTATGTCCATCCATCCCTCCCTCCCCTTCGCTTGTGCAGAGCTTTTACCTTGTCCACCAGCTTGAATGAACTCGGTCATAGGCGCAGTTGTGCCAAAGCCATTCTGTTGCTAGGCGTGTTGTGAAAACAGACAGCTAAGGAGTGGGGAGAGGACGTGCTGCTGTCTGCAGTGTGACCTCAGCGCTTACCAAACAGTAGGGAATACACAGAGAAGGGCGTTAGGAAAACTTCAAGCCCCAGATACATTTTATGTGGAAACCATATTTCCCAAGATAACACTGGACACAACTGCATAATCAAAATGGATTCATTTCTTGGTTCATCCAACTCCTAGGTTTTAGTTTTTTTAAAGTTTCTGTCTTGGCTTAAAGCACTCTTCCAATCTCTATTTCCAGTCACTAGGATTTCCTGAAATAGCTCATCCCATTTTTTTCTTTGTACAATCTCCCCGTCTCTTTGTTTTCCTCTCCCCGAGAAACTTAGAACTGCTCTCTTCATACTTGACAACTAGATATGGAGCTGTATCAGCCAGAAGGAAGTTTCCTTCACACTTTCCGCTTCTTACGGTACCTGGACTCTTACCTTTATTCTTACTCGCCCTTCCTACATTAGCACAAAGAAAGCTGTTTTGGAGATCTGACGTCTTGTTCTCCAGAAGCTACCCTGAATCACCCTTACGAGAGCTGTCCCACGCTGCGAGCATAAGTCTTGCAGTCTGGCCAGATATTTGCCTTCTAAGTCAATAATCAAATCTGTCAAGTTAAGAACATGTAATTAATGGAAAGGAAATCCTTTTATTTTGATCCCAATTCCCTTTTTTTTTTTTAATTTCTTTTTTTTTTTTTTTTTCTTCTTTTTTTCTAGACCACGAGTGAATCGTGGGAAACCAGCAAAACTCAGGTGAAAAATGGAATGAACAATGTTAAGGTCAGGCAGCTTGCCCACTGCAATTGCTACCCTGAAAGCAGATGGAGTGCATCTTCATACACCACAGCCTGAGACACTAGTCGACAGGCCAGCCCATGTGAGGAAGTCCATTGCTGTCCTGAATTTTAACGTGACAGGGGGACTCTTAAGCCTCTTGTTTATGCTTTAGTACTTGCGGTCTCTGGGAG
Source organism: Anas platyrhynchos (assembly GCF_047663525.1). NCBI lineage: Eukaryota > Metazoa > Chordata > Aves > Anseriformes > Anatidae > Anas > Anas platyrhynchos. The sequence goes on along the minus strand of NC_092588.1, from coordinate 85,996,391 downwards.
GACCACAGCACACTCTTCTCTGTCTCCCCTTATTTGTTGATCGTCTGTAGGAAGAAGAGAACGTGCAGAGGCCCTCAGCCGTACATTGGGTCTGTTCTCACTCTGTGCAGCTCCATCATTGAGCAAAGTACCAAACTTGATGCTTCTGTAAGGACTTGACACAAACTACAGAATACTAAAATGAAGCATTCACAACAAAACCACACTGTTTTCCCCAGCCAAGCATCAGAACACTTACAGAAGGGCATGGGCCCTCTCTGTGCACCTCGAGGTGAGATCCACAAATCCTCACGTGGTTTCAACACATCCAGCACCCTTCTCTGTCCCTCCCGGCTAAATGTGCGCAGAGGCAGCTGCTGCCAAAGTGCTGTGGTGACATAATTCCCTTCTGTTTCTGAAGTCATCACCGCAGGCGCCTCCCAGTGACGGCACAACACTCTCTGTTGCTAACGCGTCTGTCTCAGCAACAGCTAGAGAAGTACCACTATGCCCAAACTGACTTTAATTAGGGTAGTTCAAAAATTATTCCCTGCTCCCCTACATCTGTGGAAGGTGTGTGATCAATCTTTTCCTTGAGAAAGGACTACAGACCAAAAGAGCTTGATTCTGAGACGTTGCCCGTACTTGTAGAGCAGTTCACCTTTGATTTCCATGTAAGAAAAAAGAAGGTGAAATCAACAATTCCCTTCCTCTGATTTGGGAATAGGAAAGAACCCCAATTCTCCAGGAAGCCTTAAAAAGGAAACTCTGCATTTCTTTGTTAAACACCTTGTTTAATTTCTTTAAAGAAATCTTTCCCAGGACTTTGCAACTGCGGTGGTCTGAATCGGGTGGGCAGCCGAGTTCCACCACGGCCGCTCTCTCACTCCCCCTCCTCAAGGGAAAGGGGGAGAAAATACGATGCAAAGGGCTCAAGGGCTGAGATAAGGACGGGGAGATCGCTCAACAATTATCGTGACGGGCAAAGCAGACTCAGCATAGGGAGATAGTAAGCGTTATTGCCTCCTACCAACAAACTAGACACGTGAGAAACAAAGGAAAGAAACCCAAAACATCTTCTCCCCATCTGCCCTCTTCCACCTCCTCCTCCTGAGCAGCGCAGGGAAACAGGGGACTGAGGGCTGCGGTCAGTCCCTGATGCTTTGTCCCCGCCGCTCCTTCTCGCTCCCTCCCTGCCCCTGCTCCCCGTGGGGTCCCTCCCACGGGATGCTGTCCTTCCCCAGCTGATCCCACACGGGCTGCCCACAGGCAGCAGCTCCTCAAGCACTGCTCCCACACGGCTCCGTCCCACGGGCTCCATCCATCCATCCCCCAGGAGCAAACTGCTCCAGCACGGGTCCCCCACGGCTGGGCGGCAGCTCCCCCCAGACCCCCTGCTCCTGCGGGGGCTCCTCTCCACGGGGGGGCTGCAGCTGCGGCCCGGGGCCTGCTCCTGCCCTGCGGGGGCTCTCCATGGGCCGCAGCCTCCTCCAGGCCACATCCACCTGCTCCACCGGGGCCTCCTCCACCCACGGGGGGGCTGCAGCGTGGAGATCTGCTCCATGGGCTGCAGGGGGACAGCCTGCTCCACCAGGGGCCTCTCCCTGCGCAGCCCGCAGGGGAACTGCCGCTGCCTGCCTGCAGCGACCCTGCCCTCCTGCTGCACTCACCTGGGGGGCTGCAGGGCTGCTTCTCCTCTCTTTCTCCCTGTGAAGCAGCTTTTTTTTTTGTTATTTTTGTTCTCCTTTCTTCAATATGCTCTCACAGAGGAACAAGCGACATCGTTTCTTGGCTTGGCTCTGGCCAGCAGGGGAGCCATTATCTAACGTGGGGCAGCTTCTAGATTCTTCTCACAGAAGCCACCCCTATGGCCCCCTGCTACCAAAACCTTGCCACGTAAACCCACTACAATGACAGAGATTATGTTTCTGAAATATTGTAAAGCATGTTCTTCAATCATTTGTTTATTCTTTGGACTATGATCTTGCTCTAGTATATTGTCAAACTTCTTTTAGAAGTTTTCCTCTGTCATACAGAGGGTGATAATCTCTTGTTTGATTTTGGTACTTAACATTTAAGGTAAGGACATATATCCAGCCTTTAGATGCTTTGTAAGGCAAGTAGTGTTATATAATTGCTTTCTAAATAACAGATTTGTCTATTTTTTTATGTTTTCTGTATGGTGCTGTGATTCAAGGCAGAAGGTGCTAAAAACAAACAAACAAATCTCTTCAACACACACACGCCCTCCCCAAACAACCACAACAAAAACAAACACACACAAAAAGCTCCTCTGTATTTACAGACTGCCTACTGACATAATCTGTTATAGAAACAATATTTTCTTGGCCTTGTGTCTCCTAAAGACTATATAGAATGGGACCAGTCAGTCCTGTCAGTATGGTTTCATTTGTAGTCTTGATGCATTTCCTCCCATTAAAAAAAATAAGGTTACATTTGTACTATGAGTGGTTTATGAATAAGAGGGAAGGGTAGAATCACAGAATCCTAGAATGGTTTGGGTTGGAAGAGACCTTAGAGACTACTTAGTTCCAACCCCCCTGCCATGGGCAGGGAGGGACACCTTCAACTAGACCAAATTGGTCAAAGTAAAGTGTTCTAAGAAAGTGAAATCTGATGTTTTCCTAAATCACACTCTAGGAAGCAGTGGATCTTAGTTGGTGACCTGCTAACACGAAGGAAAATTGTATCTTCTCTAGGTTTAAGGTATCTATTTGTAGACTGCGAGAAAACAAGACAATATGAGGTTCTATTTAGATAATGTTGCAAAGTATTGTCCTGGAAGGGTTAACAGATGTTACTGTTTTTGTAAATAAAGGCATACATTCTGCAACCATTTTTAAGGTCACAAAGGAAGTACCGAGATAGCCTAACACAATGTTTTGATTTTGATTTTGATTCCAACCACAAAAATATTTTTCATTGCAGAGTTTTTGTAGATGGGGAGGGAAATAAGTCTGTAAAGAATTTTAGCAGACTCCTAAGCTGTTCTCTTACATCTTGCTTCAAAATAAAATGCAGAATAAATGCTGTATGGAAATGTGTATATACTGTTTTTATGACAACTATTTTTCTTTATTTGCCACCTGTGTCTTCAGCTGCATACACTGTCTACTGCTTGCTGAATGGAGAGAACATGATAAGGGAAGCAACATTGTTTCAGACAGTGATAAAATTAGTGTTACGGAAAAAAAAATATGTTTACACATGCAAAGCCCTGTATGTGTGCAAGGAAATCAAGTAATTGTGCACATAATTAACATTTTGTATAAATGGTTGCCAAATTTTCATGGATGTTTTTGGATTCTGGTATACATAGTGGATGTGCATACCATTTCTAGATGTAGACATTATAGCAGAAAGTCAGGGTGACCTGGAAGATGCTGTCAATGTACCTGTTACAGTGCTCTCCACACTGCTGGAGCTGAACAAAACACATTATGTACAAAGTACTTCTCACAAAGCATGATCACTTCTTAAGGAGAAATGTCCTTTCCATTAAAAGAGAGAAAGAGAGAAAACAGGGAAAAAAAGATAGTCTTTTCAAAGACTTTTAAACAGTTCATGCTGAGCTTCACTTTAGGTGGAAGAAAGCATTAAAAAAAAGGCATTTGAACTTTATTTGATGTCCTTTCATCTACTGATTTCCGATACATAAAATGAATTGCAAAGATTTAAAAGTGGGTGAGTTGGATAACACACTTGAGATTTAAACTTCTGTTATTGTTATTCGTTTAGTGCTTTTTGTGTGTGTTTTTTGTTTGTTCATTTGTTTTAGGATATTGTTGTAGGTTGTTGTTTGTTTTGTTTTAAGAAATCAGAGTGAGTGATGGCAGCATTACCTTTGTTCTCTGATAGATGATACTAGCTAGCTGTCTTTTCAGCAACCAGGAAACCATGAACAGAAGAGTACCAATATACAAATCTCATTTTTTTTGAAGTTTTGAATCTTGCTGATACATGTGTATAATACTGATGCCCATTTGTTGGGTTAGTATATAGAGAAAAGAAATAATGCTTTAGAGAAGAATCACAGGTGGCAGTGCGAGGCACAGATGAAATTACTGTAGCAAATCTATTAGGTGAAGAGGTATTTTCTACTGAATGTTCTTTTTGTGCTTCTAAAATGGCTGACTTCCTTTTTTAGAATAGGGAATTTTAAAGCTAGGGGTTCATTGAAGAGAGAGAGAGATATAATAAAAGATAAATGAACTCATGTTCCAAATTATTCATCCACCCACCAAAAGAAAACATGCAAGACATGGAATAGGAGAGATACAGGCATTGGGAAATGTCCATATGAATAGTTAAATTCAAGTGCTTGAAGTAGGGAAGCGATGTATACATTTCTGACTTAGTCTGTTAACTTTCAAAATTTCCAACAATGCTAAGTCTTGTTTGGGAAAGGAAAATAAAAATTAATGAAGGAGAGATTTTAAAGGATCAGCAAACCTGTAATGATTCTGCTAAATACTCCTTAAACTTTTCAAAAATACCTCAGAGGTTGGTTGTTGTTGAAGTCAATGGTAGGCTAAACTTGGAGGCTCTTCTCAAACTCTTCATTGCATCATTAAGCATTTAAATGTTTTTAAAATCTGACCCTATGTGGTTTCTTTTCTGTAATATGTGGAGTAATGATACTAGTAAATACAGTGTGTACTGCTATAATGAAAATTCATTTTATGATAACAGCAGTACCTTGTCACAGAAAGCTATAATAAAATAAATAATAATAATTAAAAGCTTTTTCTCTGAAAGTTTCAGTTGCTTATTGTGGAGTAAATGAGGTAAATCTTAGAGTGGAAAAATTAATGGCAAATGTCTTTTACCCACACAGACCGTTACTAATATTTGTGGTGGCTTTTGTTTGTGATCTTTTGTTTGTTTTAATGGTGTGTGTGTGTTTTATTTGGTTTTGCTTTTATTGTTCTTAATTACTTAAGAGCCAAAATAGAGTTACAAAACTGAATGAAACATGGTATTTACACTTCAGGGAATAACGTTCTGAACTGTTTTTGGGATTCCTCCTCCTGCTTACAATGTGGAAATAGTCGATATATAATTGTTGACTGCATGCAGTACTCTAGGCCTTACCTTTCAATATTTTAAAGGTGATTGGACTATTTTTGCTAACAAGCATTTGGAGGATTGGGTGTCCAGCCATATTCAATCCATTCTGAATTTCTATTAATCTACTTTCTGCTTTCTTTAAGAGGGTCTGTAGTAGGCTTCCCTGCTGTACACAGAAATCAAAGAAAGAGAATATATTCCCATAAGAAGAGCATTGCTTGTAACAAAATTCTCCTGTCTCTCCACCCAAATAAACCAAGAAAGTAAATCATTCAACCCTGTCATAACCCAAAAGCAATGAAACCATTTCATAAACTTTTTTTGTTGGGGAATACTTTTTAAAATATTTTGGCAGCGTGCAAGACACGTCTGAGTTACTACTACTTTCTATTTAAGACTGTTAATCATGGAAACGCCATGAAAATCGTGTATTTTTAGAGTCTTTATGTGAGTTTAATATGATTAGTGCAATTGGTTGCATATCCTTCTCCAACAAAATGCTTAATCATATTCTGAATATTCAGCAAGTCAGTGATTTCAAAGAAATCCCACTACTACTTGGGACTCTAATGAAAAGTGTTGTCCTTTGGATATGGCAGGGATGGACATGAATATGGGGCCATGGAGATTATATATATATATAATATATATATATTCTAAGTATGTGTGTATGTATATATATATATATATATATATATATATATATATACACTTAGAATTTGAACAGCATCATTAAATTTAAAAGATTTACTGGTAAGCATCCTGATAAACACATTTTTGTGTGTAGGAATGTTAAATGATTTTTACAGCCAAATTTTGTTTTAATCATTTCCAAAGATTCCAGAAATACTAATACTGTGTAGGGTTTTAAAAAGCCATGTCCTCACTTTTCTTGATTTGTCTATCTCCAGTCTTGATCAGTATGATTCATGCAATGAGAATTTTCACAGAAGATGCTGGAAATGTGCAGATACATACTTGTTGCTGAATACTTCAGTAAAGTTTTTAAAGGTTTTGAAACTACAGAAAAACTTTGAAAATCAAAATCCATAGTTTGTTTATGTACATGAAATGTTGCATTACTGTGGAAGTATATGGAAGCACAGTGAGTTCTTCTCAAATACAGCATCAGCCAAGTTGTTCTGGAATGTTGTGCAACCTTGTGCTAGCTCTCTTTTCTTAGTCTTTACAGTAGATCAATAAACGTAGCCTGACACTGAAGATCAGGGCTTAAATTGTTTATAAAAAAATTTTAGAAAAACAGTATCTTCTTCAGTGAGGAGATGATTGGTCAAGTGCATTTCCTAGAAAAATTAGCTGGAAAAGTATTTCATAGACAAACCTACTAGGAGAACTATAAAACAATCAGATCTTTCCTTTAAACTTGTAAATTTTAAAGGATGGACAATTTGTAGTCTAGTAAGTGCTTACTGAAACATGTTTATCCACTGATCGAGATTGGACAATTTATTGTGTTGCCAAAGCAAAGAGATTAAAGAAAGTGTTTCTGCAGTAGTTAAAGTTGAATCACATGGACATTACTAAGTATTTTGTTAGCGTTCAGCTGAGCTGGGAAATAGCAGCTCATTCACTTTGTAAGGAGGTACATTCAGATTTTTATCTGGGGGAGAGACTAGACTTACCATATGTGGTGGTTTTACCATGCTAGGCAGCTAAATACCACAACCACTCTCTCACTCCCCCTCCTTAGAAGAGGTGGGGAAGAGTAAAGTAAAGAACAACTCATGGGTTGAGATAAGGATAATTTAATTAAAGTGAAAATAATCTTTCCTTAATATATAATAATAATAATTATTATTAACTAAACAATTTAACTAAAGGGAAAAAAAAAAAAACAGAAAGGGGAAAAGGGAGAGGGAAAAGGAAAAAAAAAAGAAACACAAACAAACAAAACAAATAAAGGCTATGTGGAAGTACAGAGGAAAGAAATTACTCTCTATTTCCCACAAATGAGTGATGCTTGACCATGTCCTTGAAGCAGGGCCTCAACCCACATAGCCAGTGTTTGGGAGGAGGACCAGTGTTTTCACAATGAGAGCCCACCCATCCCCTCTTCTTCCTTTTTCCACCTTTTTCTTGCTGTGTGACAACTTATGGTATGGAACATCCCTTTGGTTGGTTTAGGTCAGCTGCCCTGGTGATGTTTCTCTTCTCACTGTTTTGCCCACCCCCTAGGAGGGTTAGAGGGAGTCCTGATGCTGTGCCAGCACTGCTCAGCAGTAGACACAACACTGGTGTGATACCACTGCTGTTCTAGCTACAAGTGCAGAGCACAGCACTGTATGGGCTGCTGCTGGGAAAGTTAACATCCTAGCCAGACCCAGTACACCATATTATAGAATCACAGAATGGTTTGGGTTGCAAGGGACTTTAAAAATCAACCGGTTCCAGCCCCCCTGCCATGGGCAGGGACACCTCCCACCAGACCAGGTTGCCCGAAGCTCCATCCAGCCTGGCATTGAACACCTCCAGGGATGGGGCATCCACAGCTTCTCTGGGCAGCCTGTGCCTCACCACTTTCTGAGTAAATAATTTCTTCATAGCATCTAATCTAAATCCTCTCTCTTTTAGTTTAAAACAATTAGACTTGGTGTTTGTTTGGTTGGTTGGTTGGTTGTTGTTACTCTGCATAAATGTTTGAAGAAATGCTGTTGAGAAGCGTAATGACAACAGTGGAAAAACACATTTAAATTTTCTTCTCAGCCAAATCAGGGCAGATCATGCTGCCCTTAGAAATAGGCATCTCACTCTGCAGATATATTCTATGGAAAACAATGGAAAGATATGTCAAACAACCATTAAGTGATTTTAAACACTTTACTTTAGATGCTAAGATGTGTATCTTCATAGATAAAAATTTGGTGACAGACTTTTTAGCAAGCCTTAGGGTGTTGAGTATGTGCTCAAACATACTTAAGTTTTTAATGGTACTTAAGGTAAATGTTCACCAGTGCTTGCAGTTGACAAGTAGGACATACAGTACCATAGATACACCATTTTCTCTTCCTCAACTATTCAGGCTCTTACAACCCTTTTGATTTCAGTTCACAGGCTCCTCTGCTTCTATTAAAAGATGCTCTTAAGATAGTGTTATCTTTTTCTTTAATGTCATCAAAAACTCTTTAAAATGGTTTCTATTTATTTTATTTTATTTTATTTTTTTTAGCAGAAACTCTTTCTTACTTTTCAGTATTGTGGGGAAAAAGTTCATTTCTGTAACAGGAACTGCATGTGGTTATTGTTTAATTTTACTAGAATAAGAAAAAAAAATTGATGTTTCTTCTGAGTAAGTTAAAATATATGTATCTTCAAAACCCAATTTCTGTGGCTTTAATGCTTCTGATTTGTCATTTTGGTGCTTTGTTACATGGATGGGAATTGATCTTTTCTATATTTGCTGATGCTAAATGTGATACATTCATAATCTGTATTTCACAGCCAGTAGTACTTATTTCTTTTCACAATGTACCAAATGATCCCCCACACACTTGCATTTTACTGACTGTAAAAATATGGAAAAAGAAAACTTCATACTAATTATTGAATGTAACTTCCTATGTGAACTTCTGAATTCCTGGAATGAGCCCTGCTATCAGTGCTGGAAACAAAATATTTGACACCATTTCCTAATGCTATTTAGCATATACTTCCCAACATACTTTTTTTTCTACATATATGCAAATTGCATTGATTTTTCACTAAATCTGTTTCTAAATTGACTTTGTTAAATTGGTACAACCCTGATTCTCCTGCATTAGAGTGCCTTAATTTAGCTTGTTAGTAAATTAAGCTAAATCAATATAATTCACTTATACTGATTTAAGAGACTGAGATTGATTTAATTCCCTGGTGTCTATTTTTTAAAAACTACTGAGAAGAAATTTAGGAAAATACATCTCATTTTAACCATCTCAGAATTACCTGTTTGTGTTTTGTGTTTTTTTATTTTTTTATTTTTTTTTCTGGAAGAGAAAAAAACTGTAGTAGAGAGTCACCCAGACAAGATAATGGTTTTCGATGGTGTACACAATCTTTAAGTTAATAAATGTAGCCTTTTTAGTAAAATATAAACAGTGATCATCCTAATTTCTTCAGTAACTTTGTCATGTGTATTAAAAACTCGAAACTATCTAAATTTAAGCTACTGATGGCAGAATGCCCTGCAGGGTATCAGAATTACAGTCATTGAGACAAATTACATTTAAATCCCTTTAAAATTATGAAGAAATGTTTATTTTTGTAGTTTTTATTGTAGAAGTGTTCTTGACCAGAAAAAAAAAAAAAAAAAAAAAGATTCAAAACAGTGTATGTGGCATCTTGTAGTTTTGGAGTTTTGGCAATCTAAAGGCTTGTACTGAATAGCTGCACAAGATAGATGCTCAAAACATACATTTCAGAGACAGGTCCAGTGTTTTCACAGTTGGATGCTATATTCATGTATTTTTCAACCAAATTAATTTTAAGAGTATTCAGGTAAATACATTTGAATTAACACAATTTTGAAGTGAACTCAAATTTTTGGTCTATGTTTGATGTTGAAAATCATAGTTTCTTTTTAACTGCTTTCAATTTCTTAGCTTTAATGTTGTTTTGATGGTTGACTTTGGAATATCGTTCATGGTTTCCTCCAAGATCAGAAAAGATGGAAAAACTTGCACAGGTAAAAGAGATTCATCTCTTGTATATGTATGTCTGCAGCTTATAGTATTTAAAAAAATTAAGTGCCATATCCTACTTTGTCCATACTGATACCTAGGTATAAAGCAAACGAAGTAAATTGCGTTTCTAAGCTAGTGATGAAAGGAGATTGGAGGGGTGACTCATTTGTAGTGCAAATATCACTGCACAGATACCAGTTGAGAGCTCTGGGGTGGTGATGTGAAAAACAATACCATTAGGAATGCGTGGCATGATCTGTGCATCAGTTAAAGGGCAATGATACCATGATCCACTTGGTCCATGGTCTCAACAAGGTAGCAAAAAGAAAAAACATAAGTTCATAAAATAGTTTATTATTAATAGATTATTTATTACCATAGACATTATGTGTTAATATATATACAGAATATAGTAATATATGTATTCCTGTACACTATTGGATAATTAACTCACAAAACTGTCCTTTTGTTAATTTCTGCTTAGAGTTTCTTTCTGATAACAAACTTTGTTAAATTGCTTATGCTTCTGCTAACTTCCAAAGAGAATTCCATGGTAAACAGTTCACTTGATACCTCCATTTATATTAATACATACTGGAATCTAAGTTGTGGTAAAACCATCTGATACAAACCATGTGGTGTTTGTAAAAGATGACGGCATCTGTTGCTTATATAAACTTGCAAAGAGGGAAAGGCAGTTAATCAACATTCAGGGTTTAGTCTGCATATTTGTTATTTGTTTGTCAACAAGTACATCTGCCTAAAAAACAAGCAAGGGAATCTGCAGAGCAAATAATACTCGATTTCATTATACGGCACTGCTGCTTTCTGTTTGGCTGAACCTACCCCCTCTTCACATTCTTTTCTAAATATTGCAGGTATTGATGTGACTGTTCTAGGCATAGTACAAGAACATTCCTAGAGGTTCTTTACTGGATGATGACTTTTAGATAATTAAAGCTGTTTTGATGGATGCTTTCAGGTGGGGGAATGTGTTATACTTGAAAACTGTGATTGTAGTGGTTCTACAGTATGATCCTAGGACCTACAGTATTATTATCCTTTGTCATGTTTAGATACTGCAGTGGAGCATGATGCTGATTGCTTTTTTTTCCTAAGAGCTAATACATTTACTCTCGATTGAAATGCCAGACTCACTTTAAGTAAATTTTCTTTTTCTTTTAAAGGAATGACTTTCAGCTTATAAACAGAAAAGAACATTCTTTCTCACTAAATTCTGGAGAGGTGTACCTCCAAACTTCATTTTGTGGCATCAATCTGAAAAAATACCTTCTGAAATCAAAGGGGAAGCATAGAACTTGCTTTTGAATATCTGAAAAGATTCTTCAGAAGTTTAAATTCACTTTAGTTAAGATTTTGATCTTCTAATCTTTTATCTAAGTTCCATTAATAGTGCAAGCAAGGTTGAATGACCGGTTAATTTCCTGCATTTTCCAGAAGAAAAAACGTTCATTTCCTTTCAACTTGAGTACAGAAGGCTTTGTCAAGGCTCCTACATCATTGTATATACCTGGTCTTTTCTGATGGCTTAGAATTTCTGATTTGCGTTTGCTAGTTGAACAACAGGGTTGGCACTTTGGAGTGACTGTAAATTCCTTTCTCATCCATAAAGGAATGCTTGGTCTTTACTATAGATAAGAAAGTTGTTTTGTTTGTCCACAGTCTTTACACCCTCCCTCCAGTTGTGTAGCTTGCAGTGTGTTTCATTGCTGTTTCCTGTATCTATGCCATACCTTAGGTCTGATGCATTCTGTAGACTCTGTGCTGCCAAGTACTGTTCTTCTACTCTTTCTTACATATCTATTTAAAGATGTGTAAGGTATCAGTCACTAGCTTCATTAGCATAATTCATTGGAGATAAACTGAAATTTGCTTTGCCTTCTTGATGAATAAACAGTTTAGCAACAGTTGATCCCAATTTTTTGGGGGGGAAGAGGGGAATAATCCCAAATTCCAAAAATTAATAGAACAGTATCAATTAAGCACGATAGATTTAAAGCAAAATAAAACTATCCCCCCCTATGCCCCTCCCAAAAAGCTAGTAATTTCAGTCACACTTAGTATGTTGAAAATTGTACTGTTCAAATGGCAAAAAGATTTAACTGATATCTGTATAAGACATTATGTGAGATGCTACTGTAGCAAGAAGGTTGATAATTATGAGATAGGGACACATGATGCCTGTTTCGAGAGTTCACTATACTGTGTCTGTTTTAATTCTGTTTAATAGTGGTTGCAGAAAGCAGAATTAAAGGAGCCTGAGGAATAGCTGGGAGAAGCAGTATATTTTATTATCAGTGTACATGGGATAGAGAATACAGCAGGCAGAAAAAACTTCTGAAAACTTCAGGCTTGTTTCCTTCTCTTCCACCAGATGCCTAGAACATGACAAGCCTATGTGCTAAGACTGTTGTCTCAACCAGGAGAAATTCTGCCTGTAGTTGAGCAGTGACAGCCTTTACCTGCAAATTGCATTACAGTGACCCTTTTGGGTACCAAATGGAAGCACATGCAAAGCTGGCTGGGGTCACCTGTTACTCATTGTTCATAAACCATGGCTGTGATAAACTTTGAGTCAGATCAGGCTCTAACAATTCTTTTATCTTGCCTGAAACTTATAAAATTTGTTGATTGTTTCATGCTGCAAGCTTGTATCTACTAGGGCTTGAGTCCTCTTTGTCCTTTATTGCTGCATCTCTTAGGAGACACCACAGAGCCTTCAAACAAATTCTAAGGCCTGGTTAGCAGTTTCATCATCCACTAATATCAAGAGGTAAATATTCTGACCTGAGGATAAATATAGGGATACTTTCTTAGGAGGGGTGTTACTTTTGTTAGTGGATTGATTTTTTTCTTCTGATTTACATTTCCTGCCTGTTCAGAAAGGAAGGGGAAAATGACATTCAGGCCTGAATCACCTAGGTGCTGATGCAACAAATTAAAACAGATCTGTTCCTAGCTGAGGACTTCTGGATACTAGAAGTGTCTTACAGATATTAGGAGGATAAGCCTCAAATGCAGCTTAATATCTAATTTCAAGAGCATGCCCTTGCAATATACATGTATACTTGCAGTACAACTTCTCCCATTGTTAGCAGGTCTTCTTCAGGCATGGTATTTTCACAGCACAAATCAATGAACACTTTTCCCCTCCCCGGCCCCCAAGTAACTTTAAGAATTTATGAGTATAATTGAATCACAAACATAGTTTTTTTGAAGTCTGGTAATGAGTATTTGAAAATTGTTTTCCTTATCAATGCATTGCGTGCATCATTTACCATGTGTTAAATAGTGTTGTCTGTTTTCCTAGAATACCATCCTATTTTCCATCAGCTTTTTGGAATCGTGTGGTGTTTCACATAATTATTGCTGTGAAGTAATGAGTGCCAATGACATTAACTTGAGAAACAGAAAAATGAATAATCTACCATGCTTAACTATGAAGATCAGTAAAGAAAGGACTGTACCAAAGCAGTGAATTTGCCATTTTATTTCTGATAGTTAATCAAAAATTGACAAAGAATTTCCATGAGAAATTGACAAGAATGAAGAATGCCAAGGCCTCAAGGGCCTACTAATGGAAAAAAAAAAAGAAAAAAAAAAAGTGAAAATAACTGTTTTTGCAGCTACTGTGACCCATGCTTAAAACTTGCTTCAAACTCTGCACTGAGGGAGGCTGGGGATCTTGTACTGGGGATGGAAAGGAAAAATAATTAGATTGTCTCAGTGCACCTCCATTTAGGGCTGAATTACATGTGTGTTCTTGTTTCTTGTTGAACGCAGAGAATCTTCATTCAATTAAAAAATAAATAAAATCCACTATCTTGTATTTACTCTAAGTTAAGAGTACAAGCAGTTTCTGGAAACAGCTGATATTCTAGGTTAATACGCTGTCTACATCTATTTCTGTGCACGTTCTTAATGTAGTTGGAAGTGCTGCCTAAGCCAGTTGTGCTTTGGTACGGTTAAGTAAGATGCTGGATAAATAGGCAGAACTCAGGTGTGCTTTTAATGTCCCAATTTCCAAAGAACCTGACCAATTTTGTTCACACCTCAGCAAGTCTTTAGCTATCTATAGCAAGTCCATCTGCTCTACTGCTGAGTTCTCTTGAGCTCCTGACAGGATACATTTTTTTTTTTGAAGGGGTGATAATATAAAGTGGACTATGCCACATGCCTGATGGGGTGATTGATTCAGATTATGGTGGCTCCAGGCAGGGAAGTTCATTTCCTTTCGTGAAATGAGAACTTACACTGGCCATTATTCAAATAAAAACATAAAAGCTTAAGCTCCCTGCAGCTCTCAGTTCACAGTAGTAGTTTATTAGGGAGTACATCTGTCTGGCTTCCTTCATCATCCACAATAAACTACCTAGTTGTCTTCTCCTGGGTTTATGTTCACAGTCTCTGGGAACACAGCTGCCTGCTGGCACTTGCTGTTGCTAGAGCAGCAGGGGCTTCTGATAGGGGATTTTGACAAGCCTAATTGCTATATGTGTTGGGGCTGCCTGCTGCATAAGACGGTCACAATATCCCGAGGCTTTTTTTTTTTTTTTTCTCCTCTTCCATTTTAAAGAAGAGCATCCCTCTCCTAAATAACTAATTGGAACTGTAATATAAATTTCAGTTCTGTATACCTCTGTATACTTACAACTTTAAGATAAAATTACCTAGGAGATTTAACAGAAAATTTGCAATTTAGAGTTCAAAAGCCGTTATGCAAGATCTGACATGCTACCTTGTAACTGCTAAGATTTGTGGAGTGGGAACTGCTTGTAGGGAAGGGAGAGACACTGCCTTTTTTTTTTTTTTTTTTTTTTTAATCTTTCATCACACCATCTGCAGATAGCAATATGCAAGAAAAATGCCTTGTCAGATAAGTCTAAAACTTATTTAACAGATTAGAATCTTTTCCAAAATAGCATATGTTAAATGCCAAGCATGTCTGAATGGTTATGAGCAAAAAGTAATACCAGGCTAATGTGATAAGATAAAACAAACAGAACCATTTTTCAAGTTGTACTCAGAAGTATGGACTAAAGCACTGCGAGTAGGTAGTTTAGGATATTACTTTGTCTGGGATTTGTAGCATCAATGAAAAGTTGTATTCTTTCTTGCAGTCTCCTGAGTTAACTGTCTGCATTACTGTACTATTGTATTGATAGCCCAGCTGAAGTAGCTGCTGCAGGACAGAAGGAGAATGGGTATATGGGTTTTACCTGAGGCTCTCTGTGGAGCCTCAGGTAAAACCCATATACCCATTTTTTTTTTTTTTTTCAGTCAATTATTGCAAAAGGTAAATCCATACAGCTAAAATAGCTGTGGTAGGGAAGAACACCCCAGCCGTTTCTGGGCACTTTCCCTGCAGGGGTCTCCAAAATGGGAGATGGTAGATGCTGCTATTTATTAAGATATTTGGTGCTTTTTGGAAGTTCCTCTTGATCAGCCACGCCCTGCTGCTGGATTCCCTATACCTTCCTGTTAGTTTCTGTGATGGAGTAAGTAGTGCAGGGTGTTGTTCTGCACAGCAAATAGCAGGAGTTCTAATTGAGTGGTGTGGGAACTGCTGCAGTGCCAAGGCAGTGAGAGACTTGTAATGTTAGATCTCAGAAATGGCTGTATGATGGTAGTGGAAACTAAAGCATTGTGGAAAGGTTAGTGAGAGACATACATAGCAATTATCTTTATATATGTATAAATAAATATATAAAAAATGTATACATGTTATATATATATATTTATTTTTGTCATGATGAAACAAGAAAAAGCTAGATGATATCAGAGCAAAGATGTAACCCTTCTTGTATGACCAGGAGACCACAGCAGGCCTGACTTGTTGAGTGTGCAGACACACTTCACAAGGAGCTGTGTCCTGTGATTGAATAAATGACCAGGCTTGTCAGAAGTTGGCCTGTGTCCCATCGCACCTACTGAGAAGCCGTTTCAGATCCTCGCATCATCAATGACTGGGAGCTTTCTTCAAGTCACCAACTTGATTTATTCAGAGTTTATTCTGCCAGCCTCTTTGTTTAGCTGAGTTATCTCTTTCTCCCTGGTATTTGCATCCAGATTTATTTTCAGGGAATGGTTCTTATTCCCTCCTTGGCCTTTGGTGTGGTTAATTGAGCCCAGTTCCTTTAATTTTATATTGGTCTACTTGCTCTCATCTGCACCTCCATCAGCATAAATTCTAGAAGGCTTAACCTGTGACAAAAATATGTGTAGCATTCAAATGGAATTTTCCATCTAGCAGTCATATGCCTCTGGTGGACATAGGTCTGCTGATAGAAAAGCTTTACTAGATATATCCAAGGATTTTTTTGCCTTTTGCATAACTCTATCAGTTTTCAGAGCTGACCAATGATAGAAACAAAGCAGGAAATTGCCTTGGGTACAAGGCTGCTGAGAGCTATTAAATAGGAATGGTGTTCTACTAACATTGCCCCTTTTTTGCCTTTGTTGTGAACAGATCTTGAGCTGAATTATTTTGTGGTCAACTAATATGCACAAAACTTTATTTGTTTTGAGGAGTTTAGGTAGAAAGATCCTTGTTAGCTCCTATGGATGTTGTGAAATTCTGACTTGTGTGTTACTCCAGGCCACAAAATTATGCCGTTCTTTCTGCTTGGTAATTTGGTCTTTTCTATTAGGGTACATTTTAACCTTGGATAATAAGAGAATACTTGTTTCCTTACGTTTGGTGTGACAGTTATTTTAGATAGCATGACTCTCTGTGGTCACCTACATAAATAGATATATTGCATGAGATATTTGAGTGTTACTAGACCAAACCTTCGAAGTCTGGGTGTTATGCAACAAATCTGCAAAGAAATTGTCAGATGTCTTTACTTTTTTTTTTTTTTTTTTTTTTCCAATTTTAGCTGCTTTGCTGTAAAGCACTGCTTTTCCTTAACCTATGGATGACAACGATTCCTTCAGTGTACTGTGAAATTCCTTGACTATCATTTTTAAGTAAACTTATATTAGGAGGAAATGACATTGGTGTAAAATAACACCACATTTAATTAAAGTCATGATGTGAAATACACTTGTATTAAGTAACTGATAACTGCAACCTAACAACATGACAGGTTAATTAATAGGCTGTAATATTAATAGAAAGGTAAGTTTTATAGAAAGGTTGCTTTTGTGGTATACCAAAAAGGAAGAGATTGGAGATGAGGCACACACACAAATATATATATATATATATAAATTAGTAATTAGTGTCAGGTGTTCACCATTAAAGAATTACACAATTATCTTTTTAGGTGTTTGAGTCATTTTTTATTTTTTTTAATATAGAAGTTGATACAAGATGTAATTGCAGTGAAAAATGCATTCTGCAGTGAAGGATATCAAGCACCTATGAAATGGAAATCAAATGTCTAATAACATATTTATATTAAATGGAAACATGAGAACTCTAAGTAAACACAATACTGGTACTTATTTTTTAAAGCATAACTATACCAATAATAATTTACTGTTTTCTTCAGAGGAAGAAACAGTCAGGTCAGCTAGTTGCTTTTTCTCTCCTGTAATAATTGGCACTCATTGTTCAAGATTTTTGAAGTCTTGGTGGGTGGTAAGGCTGCATTTAAGCTGAGTTGGTGTATTGATCTCACCTGGTACTGATTTTGCTGCCTTTCACGCTGCCAGCCCCTCTGTTCTGTGCTCTGCCTCTCATCCCTCTCTCCATGCTTCACACAACTTTTTCCCCCACTCCCTGCACCTACTAGCTGTGCCTTTATCTCTCCTGCTAGCTGTGCTTCCTACTGTTTTTCTCCCTGTTTTTTCACCTCATCTCTTTCTTCTCTGTGCTAGCTGTTCTAGCCAACTTCAGCATTTTCGCTAGTGTGGTGAGTTGACCCCAGTCAACAATTATGCTGAAGATGGTGTTTTATGGAATGAATTTGCCCTTTGCTCAGCTGTGGTCAGCTGTGCTGGCTATGCTCAGCTGTGCTCCCAGCCTTTTGTCCACCCCAGCCGCCATCCCAGCCAGACCCAGTGCAGCCAGTAAGTTTTATCTTATGCTTTAGAGGAGAAAACATAGCACTGAAAAATATCCATGGGGTCTCATCATGCATAACTACTTCTCCATCTCCTACTTTTCAATAAATTCTTATGCTAAAGACAGAGCTTCTCTTTTTCCAAAATGTCTTGTTCTTTTATCTACCCTTTTTGCTGCAACACTGGAAACTATTGACAAAGATCAGTGTGACCATTTATCCCAGACAGGTACTTGAACTTCATATTACTTCAACACAGAACTCTTCGTCTCTCTAATAGAAATGCCTTTCAAACACATTGCAACACAGTAAAAACCACTGTGCTTTAGACTTGCTTATTGGTTCTTTCAATTTCCTTCCCCTTTGCTTACCTGATTGTCATAAATAGGCTCCTCCATTTCTCAGTATCCTTCACCCCAGAGTTCTTGGAGATGAGAAGAGATGTGATGGAATTCCACAGAATCACAGAATTTCTAGGTTGGAAGAGACCTCAAGATCATCGAGTCCAACCTCTGACCTAACACTAACAGTCCCCACTAAGCCATATCCCTAAGCTCTACATCTAAATGTCTTTTAAAGACCTCCAGGGATGGTGACTCCACCACTTCCCTGGGCAGCCTGTTCCAATGTCTAACAAACCTTTTGGTAAAGAAGTTCTTCCTAAGATCCAACCTAAAACTCCCCTGGCGCAACTTTAGCCCATTCCCCCTCATCCTGTCACCAGGCACATGGGAGAACAGACCAACCCCCACCTCGCTCCAGCCTCCTTTAAAGTACCTGTAGAGAGCAATAAGGTTGCCCCTGAGCCGCCTCCTTCCCTTGTGTTTCAGTCCTCAGGCACCAGCCTTTCCAAAGGAAGGGAAATAATCTCTTAGTTTTAATTTTAGGATTAGCCAGACTCTTTAGTAAGTATGAGGCTGAGAAAAACTTCAGAATGAAAGATGAAATCTGTGATCCTCTCAAAGAAAAAATCTACCACAGGAACTCATTCATCACCCAAAGGCAGTTGGATGAGAGGAGCATTACCAATGGTGTCATCTAATGGGAGTGCTCTGGAAGATGAATTTTTCAGTGGATGAGCTTTCTGGCAGGCTTTGTAGTAGTTAAAGGTAGCACAACACTTGAAACATGTTACTGCTTTTCCAGAAAAAAGGTGAGATATGTGGGGAAACATAACTGTATGAGGAACAGAAATTTTTTTTGAGGTAACTCCTAGTAAAAGTGGTTTAAGTATAGTTCTGCTTTCATTTCTTCACCTTTATCCTTTATATCCTTTATAAACATTTAATAGTGTTACCTGATGGAAATCTTGTAATTGAGTATGTGTTACATTCCATATTACTCATTTGAAGCTATAGATGATTGAGGTAAATGAGTAAAAGCAAGGTATTCTACACTTCAGAGATGTGTTGAATTTCCTCAGGTACTGCCTGAAAGATCGTAAGCAGTGCTCCTGCTGCCCGCCCTGTCTTGTGCTGCAGGGTCCAGCTTGGGGCCAGAGGCATCAGTAGTTGTTCTGAGAGCTGCTGCTGGCAGCTCAGGGCTTTCTGGTGTTCAGCAAGACTCTGAGAGACATGTTGAAACACCATTGGTTGTAGACAGCATGAAGGAGTACATAGATGGCATTGTTGGACGTAAGAAGCAGATTTTTCTCTGTGTGATGAAGGTGTTTAAGATGCATGTTTCTAGAACTTTGAGGCATGCAGATTTTACAGCAGGAAGTACTGATAAGTACTGTGGAATACATATTCCAGGTGAAGATCCACCAGAGATGTCTCCTCTAGTACGATATAAATATTCAGGATTATTTTTCATTTGTCTTTTTAGACAATATGCATACTTTGAAATAAATTTACTGAATAATTGATTCTTATGGTAATGACTGCTACAGCTAGTTAGCTTGCTGGTAATGCATTGATGTTCAAAAATTAAAAGTTTGTTTTTTTTTTTTTTTTTCTCTTCCAAATCTCTGACCAAATGCAGATTAGATATGTGAAAAGCTCGATTTAGAACTGAGCAAAACTTATCTGAATACATAAAAACTTACAGATGGATAAAAGGGGTAAATCCAGTGTATGAAAGCTCTCATGGAAGTAGTAGATAGAGGTTAGGTGGTAAATGCAAATGCTTTGGGATGAGATTGTTTGATCCTTTGCAGAAAGTTTAAATTTAAAAGTCCTTTTCGGTATTAGGAGCCATAATTCCCGTGGTTAATATTATAGGACTTTGTTACATGCCGACAGTGTTTTGGACTCAGAGAGTTGTCCATTATATGTTAATTAAGTTGCCTCCCTCCCCCCCATTTTATGCATATCTGCCACTCACTTATTCTTATTATTACAAACAACTTCTTTAAAGTACATGCAAACCTCCATTGCAAAAATATCTCTTATACTATTAATGTAACCAATTGAAATAATGTCATGTCTAAACTACTGTATTGAATTCTTTATTAATATTCTACCTTCCCTCTCTCCTACTTCCTACCTAGTTATGGGACTTTGCAGCTCAGAGATCTGGACTACCTATGTAATATTTCTTCTATGTAATTAAGAATATGTAACATTGCTAAAAATATACTGAAAGTATATTCACTTCTAGGAAGTCATTGTACATCTTAGTATGCTTCTCTGCAACTATAGACTTGGCATAATGTCCCACCTACATGTAGTGCTAATAAATATATATTCAGAGAGAGGAACAAATGCGCTGTGATTTATGAGTCATTGGTAGGAGAAAAATATGTTTTACAGTAATCTATGTTTTGTCTTGCATTGTTAGAAGTAGATAGTTTACATATTAATTATTTTCATTTGTAAAATTAAAACTTGACCTTTTAGCTGCATGTCAAGATCTAATATGCATGCCTTAAAATGTAATAAATAAACCACTCCTTCGTGGGCTTAATCCAGTCGGCGACTGAGGAATAGTTACTGCAGGGCAATTAAGTGCAAATGCAGTTGTCCTGTGTCCTGATTTATCAGCCTGTATGTGTGCAGTCCAGTGAAACAAGCAGCATGTTTCAGAATGTCTGTGTTACAGGGTTTATTTGATTTTTACAAGGTATGGGGATAAGTCCACTGTCAAAAAAATCCATCTAGAAGTCATTCATTTATGGTGGATGAATTTGATATGCGAACTCTGTGCTAAGTCAATGGCAAATTTTGAAGTTTAGGTCTCTTCTGTGTTTAAAACTCTTCCTAGTTTTGTGTATATTTGTATGAATAAAGTTTAGTAAACATGAAACACTGTAATTTACGAGACTGCATACAAGGCAGATTTGCTTGAAGCCCAAATTTGGGAACGACATATTCTAGGAATTTAGGAAAAATCAAGGACCATTACTACTAAAAATACTGATTATCTTTTTTGAAAATGCAGCCCATTTTCTGCAATGAGAACAGATGAAGACTTATTTTTATTTGTTTATTTATTTATTTACTTGGTTTCTTAATCAGTTATGCTTTTTCCATGCAAGTGAACATGAACCAACTTACCAAGTGCTTTTGCAATGTACCAGAAAAACAAAAACAAAAACAAAAACAAAACAACACAGTAATTTCAATCATTTCCTTTCTTGGTGAGTGCATTAGACACAATACTTTTAATAGTTTTTGTCTTTTGCTCCTGTCACTGGTGCCCCAAGCTGCATCCAGAATGATGTTTTAGCATTTGTAGGCCATAGTTCTCTTCTCTTTGCCCATCTTCCTAATTCTCAGTGCTCACAAAAGCATTGATATGGGAATGGTTCCTTGCTGACAACTTACGAAATACGTTAGGCATAGGAACTGAGATGGCTAAGAGGCACAACTGATCAGTTGGGGTGCTTTGTCTCTATAGGGGTAGCCTTTGACCCTACCACAATCTCAAACACCAGTGGCTCTGATAAATATTAGAACTGGCTTAAAATAAACATCAAAATGACAGGCTTGATGGCTTGACAGGCTCAGGTGGTTATTGTAAAAGTGTTTGCCATGGTAAGGCTCTTAGGGTGGTAGGTGAAATCATTATATCAGAAAGGACATATGTTGAAGCATTTAGCTTCAGCCTTGCCTGAGAAAATAGGAATGCTCTCCTTATCCTATTTTTCCCTTTGCTGCCTGGGCCTGTCACCATCCCACTTGCCTCACTGGCACAAAAAAAGAGACCTCTTTTTGAGCCAAGGAATTGTTTCTGTACTATCACTGGTATGATAGTTCATGATGCTGTAGGTTGTTTGTTTGTTTGTTTGTTTTTTTCAGAAGACCAAATTTATAGTAATATCTATGAAAAATATCAGCTTTTCAACTACAGCTTCCTGTAGCAGGAGAAAAGGCATCATAAGTTTTGAGGGCTTTAACTCCTTTTAATCTCTGTTTGAACTTTTCAGGCTGTGTTGCCTTTTCTGTTGGTCTGACTGTATTTGTTTCTTCAGAATATCTTCTATTGTAGGTATTTGTGGTATTCCCTTTCAAAATAATGTTCTCTGAGAATCCTGTTTTTGTTTATCAACTGCTTCTTCCTCCTTGGTTCCATTCATGGTTTTCCATCTCATCTCTCATATCCTACCTTAAATTGCTCTGTGCAATGAAAAACAAAAATAATTTTTTGTCCCTAATACAGTCACACTTTTGATTAATGTTTTCTAAATCCCTCTCTTTTGTCTGTTTTAAGCATATTCTAACTCTTCTTTGCCTAACTTAGACTAGAAAATCTTCCAGGAAGGGACTTTGTCCTTTTATAGTCTGTCAAAGATCATGCAAAGTTAATGGGTTGTATAAATGTTTTATAATAATAGGCATAGATAAGTATTTTTTTTAATAATACAAAATTATACATGTGCAATCATTCTGTGGTATTGCTGCTTTAAATGTTGATATTCAGGATCAAACTTTCTGAAATAGACATTTTTTACTGCTTATCTGTAGGACCAATATGGTGCCTAAATATATGTTGGGCATTGATTATACTGTGAAATGTGTTCAGACAGACTGCTAAATCTGTTTGGTTGCTACCTACATAAATCTTGCTGAAACCCCTGTAGATAGAAGGGCTTATATGTGCATTGCAGGAGCCCGCAAATCGGGCACATAAATACCTGTCTGCCCAGGAGTTTTCTTGCAAAATTACAGTTACAGAAATGGAGGTCTGGATTAACCTGGCATGCTGCAGTAGAGCTGTAAACAGAGAAGTCACACAGCTGCTCTCTGAATTAGCCAGAATTTTTGTTTGTATCAGACTGCACCTTGTGTAATCACAATGTCAGACTAACCAGATTTGTTGACAAGTTTAATATATTTTATGTGTTAAACAGTTTGATATTTATTGACAGGTGTAATATCCTCCAACTAACAAAGCACTTCTCAGCCCACTAACTAGCTAATTTGGGAAATCGGGGAAGCATCTCCTGTCCCTTCACCTTCTCTGCAGTCAAACATCCAGAAAACTAGCTGAGACTTTCCTTCCAGTCTAGGTAGTGAGATCTCGGGGAGCAGCCCAGTAACTGAGTTGTCACTTTCAAAACTCAGGGTTCCATGTTGTAAATCAAGTCCCTGGTTCTGGGACCACTGGCTTCCAACCAGCTCATGGGGTAGTTTGGTTTGTTATCACGAAAGTAAGCTGATAAAAAGTAATTTTCTGTTTAGATTTTGTTGTTAGAAAAAATTCACTGTATTTTTTGCATCTACTTTCATCAAAAGGCGGATATAAGTAGCTGGAAGCACATACAGGAAGCAATAACAAATTTAGAATGCAGCAAAGATGGTAAACTAAGTGAAAAGGACGTGCTGTGAGGACGTGTAAAGATTATTTAAGGAAGACATTTTAGCAGTCTCACAGAAAGCAGTACTTAACATTTGCAGGTGCACTGGCAGTCAGATCTTACACTGATTGTCTGCTGCAAGCACCACTGTCATTACCAGTAATAACTCACTGTTTCTAGTACATAGCTCAGGCTCTTCAGTTTTGTCAGTGATTTTGAGCTGTGTTTCATATGAAACATTTGGCTTACATCTAATCTGTCAGAGTCTGTTTGCACTTTTTTTTTTTTTTTTTTTTTTTTTTTTGTCTATGTTATCACTTAGGTGTAGTCCTGTTTATGTGGACATAGCCAATTTTCATTTGAGGAGATTCTATATATTGGATGGCTCTTCATCTCCCTCTATTTCGGTTGAAAGAGCCCTTCCTTGTTAAGTAGCACAGTGTTGAAAGAACAGCCTTATGTTTTGTTGTTGTTGTTTTACCAGTTTCTATACTGTTTTTTTTTTTTTTTCTTTATATCTATTTTAAATGTGTATTTTGTAAGCTTTTGTATACTAGTTAATTTATATAATGCAAGTAGTATGTATGTGTTTTTATAAACACACAAAAAACCTACATAAGATATATTTTTATGTGAACTTACTGCTGTCCTAACTGCTGTTTCCATAGACATTGTTAGAGGTTGCTATCAGTGTCATGCATTTCTTTAAATAAACTCATTTTATAAATTTGCCAGAAAAATACTGATTTTTTTTTCCTGTTTTTCCTTAATGGCTTAAACTCCAACACAGCATTTATAGAAAATAAACTAAATTCAAAGTAATGCTAATAACGTATCATCTGTATTTGTTCTCTGCTGCTGTCTTAAGCCTTTTGCGATAGGGCTCTGATTACATGTCTAAAAATCACAAGCACTAGCCTCTTTTCCAATTTGTTCATTATCTGCCATTGTTTATATTTCAGATTTCTCTGTTAGTCCTGAGTATTCTTTTCATACTCTTGGTGGAAGAACACGTACCACTTCTCCTAGCACTGTCTGTAAATCACTGTGCCATTCCATTTTGCAGTTCCCTGTTTGAGAATGAAATCCTGACCCCAGGGAAATCAGTGGCAAAGTACATCAACTTCAGTAAGTGCAGAATTTCTTCCCACCAGTTCTCTATCCTTTGGTCCCGTGGTTTGACACACAGTGCCCTTGTGTTAGGAATTCAGAGTGGAACATCTGTTTTCTGCTATTTGCTACCTGATTTTATGAAATCTTACCTAGAAGTTGGATCAAATTTGATTGTATGACTGACATCAAAGCAACTTACAGTCCCTTTCATAAAGTGAAGCCAGTGCAGATGACAAATTTTTATGTTAACCAAGGTTTTTATGTCACTAGGAGTCATCAGCACAAATACTTCTATAACCCAGCTAGCAAAGCAAAGTTCACTTGTTAATTGTTTTTGTCTTACTATCATGTCAAGACTCTATTGTAAGTACATTGTCATCTGTTCTTGTTTTTGGTGTTTTAGACAGCTACTGAGAAAGATTAAGCTGGTATCTGAACGTGGTCAAAACACACACACACACACATACACAAAATCACATTTGATCAATAAAAAGTATTACATCCTTTTATGTTTCTGTGCTCTGTAAGCTCCTGAGAGATGTGCCACATTTTTAAGCGGTTTGGAGGAACTGAAGTTTCTTCTTGTTCTGGGCAGACATATTTGAGTAGATGCTCAAAATAAGATAAGTAAGATGCAGGGCATTGAGCTTCTTTAGAAAAGGATCAAAATATTCTTGATTACTATTTGGCATCCTTAGTTTGAGAATATTTTTTTCATAGAGAGGCTACTTGTGAGGCCTAGTTTTTGCAACAAATGCTACTCAGCATAAACAAGAATTGAAATGAGAGCGGCAGAGTCTGACTCATAATTACTGTTTATAATGAAGAAAAACAAGCTGGCCAATTTGCAGTTTTGGGGAAAAAAAAATGCATATTTTCAATATCCTGTGGTGTTTTGTAGTTGTATTTCCTGTCATGATATATCAGTTTGGAAATACATTTCCTCGGGTTTCTTTTGTGGTTTTGGCCAGGTTTTTCTTTCCATGTTGTTTTCTCCTAACTTCCTCAAGTACTACAAAGCATGAAGAAAAAAAGAAAAAAAGATTTTGCTCTCAGCCTTTCTGTGCATCATAACAACACCAGAACTTCAGTGTTTGTTTATTGCAATCATTTACCAATCTTCTGTTTTAGAATTGACAAGGGTAAGTTACATCCCTGACCTTAATTATGTGTTCCTTGTAGTTAGAATGAGTTCAAGTATTGTTACAAAGAAGGTGTACTTCCGTGAATTGTAACTACTCGTTTTGTGAGTTATTCTGCCTATAGGTCCTCATATAAGTCCTCATGTTTTTAGCCTGAAGAGTTAGTGAATATATACATTTTATGAATATATACATTTCGTGAATGTGTGTTACATGTCTGTGTCTCTGTTGATCTGCCTGTTTTGTTTGAATGTTGCTTTCTGTAGTCCAGGACACCTGTACTAACCACCTGTCCTTTGCAGGCATCTAGTAACTTATAATGCTTCTCTGTTGAAGATGCAATTACCTGTATGTAGTTGCTGTTTCTCAAATTGTTCCAAGCTATAATTAGTTGAAACTTGAATCACATTGCAGTGTTTGTGTGTGTGCGTGTGCATTCAGGAGGATTCAACATGGAGTGGTGACATAGTGATTAGCAACTGGGTAAGATCTTTATTGAACTCAGTAGATGTTCAAAATAGCTATGGCAGAAGTGTGAGGTGAGTTATAAATTAGTCTGCCTGATAATATCTGCTTTATACACAATCATCTGTTATTCTGCTACATCCATTAAAATGTTTATTTTTTTCCATTTTTTCTAACATAAGGTATTGTCTGATTTTCCAGAGAAAAGAGATATGATAGAACTCCTTAATAATAGATATTCAAATGAGTGCCTATTGTAATACCTTCTTTATGATAAAATCCAAATATTGTGACAGAATTGTGCCACTTTGGGATAGAGAAAAAAAAAGAATTAAGCATCTCTTGGCTTGCAGTGAAAGAGTTGTCTCTCTATGCTTACAGAATGATTAGATGAATTCTATCAATCACTGAGATTGGAAGGAACATCTAGAGATCATCTAGTCCAACACAGTTACTTTAGGCTGCTGTCAGAGTTTGAATATCTTTGGGGATATTCACACCTGCCTTCCTGTGCCTTGACCACCTTACAGTGGTAGCAAAAATAAGATGAAGAAAAGAAAAAGGGGTCTTGTTCTTTTGTTTATTATTATTATTATTATTATTATTATTATTATTATTATTATTATTATTTTATTCTGGAATCAAAACACACCTAAGTGGAATTTCCTGTTTTTCAGTTTGTACCCATTTACCTCTTCTCCTAGTGGGCATCATGGAGAACAGTCTGGCTCTATCAGCTTTATTCCTTCCATTAGGTACTTATGCACTTTGCTAAATTCCTCTTGAGACACAGTCCAAGTTATCTCTGCCTCTTATATGATCATAAATCTTCATTGGCCCTTTGCTGCACCCACTCTAACATGTCCTTGTCTCTTTTGTACTGGGGAGATGAGGTGAGGCTGACTGGTCTGTGGTTCCCTGGATTCACTTTTTTGCCCTTCCTGGAGATGTTACTGACATCCTTGTAGTGCTTTCTCCTAATTTTCAGGAATCTTCCCTAATTGTTATGACCTTTTCATGACAACTGAGTGGCCTTGCAGTGACATCAGTCAGCTCTCTGGGTGCTCGTGGGTGCATCCCATTGGAATGTCCCCATATACGTCCAGTTTGTTTAACTGTTCTCTAGCCAGATCCTATTCCCTGAGTGTAGTTCTTCCTGGTTCCAGAATGTCCTGCAGGTCTCAGGAGCCCAGGATTCCTGAAGGCTGATCTTACTGGTACAGGCTGAAGTGAAGAAGAGACCTTCAGCTTTTACATGTTGTTTGTGACATGGTCCCCCACTTGATTCAGCAGTGGCTCTATATTTTCTCTAATTTTCCATTTGCTGCTGATATGTACCTACAGAAGCCTTTCCTTCATGTCTCTAGTCCAGTTCAGCTGCATGTGGGCTTTGGCTCTTCTAACCCCATTCCTGCATGCTCAGGCAGTACTTGTATTTCTTCTGGTTTAGCCTACACTGCTTGCATCTCTTTACATGCTTTGATTCTATGTTTGAGCTTGGGCTGTAGCTCCTTATTCATCCTTTATTTTCTTGAGAGAGAAGAACCTCCCTTCTCCACTCCCTTCCTCTCCCATACCCTCCTCTCCTTTCCCCCTTTTTGCCTGTGAGGTGTGAGGGTGTTCCCCTTTTATCATTGTATAAAAAGACAGCACTAGAATTTCATGAATTGGTTATATGTCATCACATAAATTACGCTGTTTGAGAGGTTGCTGCAGTCTGACTTCCATTAAAGTGAGATAGTTTCAGAGCATTTAGGGATGGAAGAATAACAAAAATACGTCCCTTAAAACTACAAACTGGTCATTGTGGTTACATTTATTTCGAACTGGAACTATTGCTAACACCCAAAAGGAGAGTTTGGCAATACTAAATATGTGATGTAAATTTGCATATACCATTTCTTTGTGTACAGATATACCTAATGCTTGCTTACGTCCAAGCTGAAATGGAAATCCATTTTTGCAAATGTTTTAATACTTCCATTTATTACAAGTTGGTAAAACAAATTTATTGCTATGGAAACAGGATTCATTTTTTAATAAACCAAGGCATAAAACTAATTTAAAGTAATCTAATAAAAACGAGTTAGAAAGAGGAGACTTTAGGTAATGTACTGAGCAGGAATACCCATGTGCTTCTTACCAGCCTGCAGACCCTGCAGTATGCGGTGGCTAACTTGATAGTCCAGGTGCTGTGAATTGTGTTTGTCATGCTGTACTTCTTTGGGAATTGAACTGTTCACTCATGTCACAGAATCAACAAAGATGGATTTTTCTCATTAACTGAATTTCAGTAAGGTAATCATTATAGACTTTTAAATGGTTCTCTATATTTTCTCTATATTTGGTGTGTATTATTCATTCTACCTAAGAAAAGCCTTTGGCTAATCATATTTTAATGACCTAGGAGACTTTAAGGGAACTATAATTAATATTCAAAAAGTTGTCTTTATTTTCTTACCACAGTGTGCAGTTTACTTAAAGGGAACAGACTGAAAAACAAAACATTAAAATTGGTTAAACATGAAATATGTTTGTTTTGAATTGAAATCTCTTAGTGGAGCGAAAGTTGTTTCAATAAAAAATAGGTGTTTCTAAAAATTTAATAAGTGCCTGGTCATTAAAACATTTTAGCTTCTGAAAATCATTGTTTTTCCACTTACATTTTTCCCTCAGTTCCAACATGTTTAAGTATAAGGATTTGGAAAAGTCACTAATTTTCATTCAGTTTGTAAGGAGTCAATTTGTGATAGATCTGAGTTTAATAAAGAATTAGTTTTATTTCACTTGAGTATTTCTCAGGGTAGTGCAAAATACTCTTCATATATGGTATATACTCTTCATATATATTTAAAGAGCAGCTCTTTATTGTTGTATTACTGTGGGCTTCTGCTGCTGTATTGGAACACATCCATGCGTTACCATACAGTGCAATAGAAAGACCTGTGGTCTCTTGACATGAACTGCATCTGTAATTGGAAGTTAACAGCAGCATTATGTTGTACCTTAGTTAATTAACTATGAGTGGCAGGTATAATTAGCTCAAGACTGCTGCCATGCAAATGTATGTTATGTTGCTTTAGGAATCAGAGGCAATAATTTTGCCAGTTCATTGTACCATGTAGACTTAACCAGCTTGAATTGGTTTTAGCATAGAGCTTAATCTGTGTTCCACTTTGCAATGCAAAAGTAACTAAGAGGGTAGTTTACTGTTGAAAACACTGAATATTCAACTCAGTGGAGTTAGAATGACGGTGTGATTAAAAATCTATTAGCTGATGCATATCTAAAACATGACAACTGTTAGCTACCTCATACACAGTTATATAATTTTAAATGTCAGGCTACAGAACAACTCGAAAAAATCCACAGTAAGAGAAAGAACCATAATTTTAAAAAGTGTGTATGTGTATATACAAAATATATGTGTGTGTGTATATACATGTATATATATATTATATAATATATGTAATATAATATATATATAATATATATAATATAATATTAACATGTATATATATATTATATAATATATATATATAATATTGTATTTATATATATATATATATATATATATATATATATATATATATCAAATAGTATATGGTGCCTCCTGTTTCAGAGTTCATAATGGATAATTCAGCCAAGGAAGGGTAATACGATCTCTCTGCTGTTCCCCATTGACCCACCAAAAGGTGGCCGCAAAGTTTTGGCAGGTAAAGAAAACACTTTGTAAAATGTTATACTGAGACTTAGTATCCAGGCATAGAAAAGCTTACTATTGAAACATTCACAAGATCTGTGCAGTAGCTCTACTTCTCTGTTTGTCTAAGCAACTCCTTTCTGAACCCAGATTTTCTGTGAAGGTTTTTTATTTTGATTTTCTCATTGATCAAAGAATTTTCTCATTGAGCAAGTTCTGTAAATTCTGAGAAGGGGAAATCATTAATATATACGCGTGTGTGTGTGCACCTCTTATCTTTTCTTATCCATGCATATCCATGCTTTCAGTTTGAAACAGTGACAAATTATTGGAAATCTTGTCTGAAGAACTTAGTTACAGATATGCCTATTTCAGATTCAAATTCCGTTAATATATCTATATATCTATATATCTCTATATATATATCTTCCTCTCTAAGTTATAGATAATATGTTAATATTATGACCGACAGAGGATTTGATTTGAAACATTATTTCAATTAGTCTCTCTCTAAATATCTCAGACACTTAAATGGTACTGGCATGTAAGAAATCCTGAAGGCAGAACCCCTGGGGGAACAGCAAGAGTAGGTAAGGTGAGATGTTCCAGGACTTCTCAAATTAAACTAGATATTTTCTTCACCTACATAACTAAGTCCTCTCTTACTAGTTGTTCTTCAGAAGTCTCTCGGAACAGCAAAATTTCTGTTCTGAAAATATAAAATATTTCTATTCCGCTTTGGGATTCCCACTTGGACTAAATTTCTCTGCTTCTTGAATTGTTTCTGAAGACCACAATAAGTCATTCTTTAACAAGAAAATGATGGTATAAAAGTCAACCGTTATCTTGGAAAAAAAAAATAATAAAAAATAAATATGCAGTTGGTGGGAAAGCTGAAATTTACCCATAAGGAGGTCAAGATAATTTTCATAATATATTTTGCATTCAGTTGAACATGAATCCAAAGGTCTCCAGTCATTGAGGGCTCCTAATAATCCATTTGAAGTACCAAAGCTAGATCTGTATTTCTGAGTTTTTAATGAAGACAATGTTTGACAGCATCCATGTCAGGAATTTTGTAACACAGTTGTTATTGCAAATCTGGGGCTTAGAAATGTTGGGGGAAAGCATCTCAAATATGTGTACTATAATTCAGTATAATTAGCAGTTGCTTAACATTCTCTACTACTACTGAGTTGTTTATGGCCTGAGATGCATTAAGAGCACAAATGACTAAGAAATGTAAAACTAATTAGAAAAAAAACACTGTAATCTCTGCCAAGTACTTTTGTGCTTGCTGAGACCATCGTTACTTGGCTTTCACTTGAAGAATAATCCCATGCCATACCTAATAAAACATTGCTAGTCTTTGTTTCCAGTATTTCTGATTTGACCTACAGCATTTGCGAGTTGTAATAAAAACTGAACTAGTTTGATGCTGGATAAAATTTCATGGTCACAAATCATTCTCATATCAGATGCCATATTCATCACTTTAACTTGGATAATGGCCTTTGTGTCCTAGGCAACTCTTGTAGTCAGTAGAGAGAGAAAAAGCATATTAGCTGCTAAGTGATCTACAGCTTGAATGAATCTGGCCTCTCTTATTGGAATTGAAATTCTTTTTCCTCAAAATACCACTCTCTTGATTTCTTTCTTTCTTTTTTTTTTTTTTTTCCCCCAATCTTGTTTAGAAATGATGTGATTTGTGACAATGATGACAAAAATGTGTTTCATCAAAGGAAAGAGGTGCTTTGTAACATGCTGTCATCTGCCATTTTCACTGAGAATATTTGCTGAATGTGATTAACATCTCAAATGTGGGGCTTATGTGTGGGATGTTTGGCTGCTTTAAACTGTTGCAGTTATGACTATGCTTCAGGCAGGGTAGAAGGTTTGAAACTTTCAGTGATGCAAATTCTTGGGATAGCATGCTTTCCTAAAACCATATATTCTGTTTATTTTTGCTTGATTCATCAATAACTCTTTTAGGAATGTCAGTTCTGATGTGTATAGGTGTGTAACTGTCTAACATATACTGACATTTGTAAATACTTAAACTGCTCTCCAAGATCTGTTGTAAAATATTCCTGTGAATGTAAATTCCAGTGTTTTTTTTTTTTTTTTTTTTTTTTTTTCCTTTGCTTTAGGATCATAATATGTTTGATTTTGTATTGCTTTCCATTCTCCATTTGAGAAATCTTTTAGCTATTACTGTTATTTGACTCAAGTTAGTCTCTTTCATGAAATATATTCTATTTAGTGTGTTTACCAGCTCAGTGCCTAAACCAAGTAAACAGAACTAAAAGAATTACTCTAATTAATTCTTAATTCCTTATCATAAGCACACACACACACAAATCAGGATATATTTTCCCATAAGAATCAGTACATTTTTTTCAAGAATGTTTCACTTAAACTCATAACTCTTCCCCATATCACCTTCAGAAGGGTCCCTGTAGATGATTTTCTGAGTAATGTGAAAAATGTAAAAACCTGATTAGACAAAACATGGGTGAAACAAAATCAGAAATGTTTCCTGTGCACTACTGAGATATCAGAAGCACTTTTGTATATTCGTATTAGCAAGAGATACTTCAGACAACACTTCTGTTTTACAGTGATTCCTGCCAACTTTTTCCTTTTAAACATGTATGTGCTTAAATGCATTCATTACTGTTTGTAACTTTCCTTACATTCTTTCTACTTTCCACTAAAAATTTAAGGTGCATAGATAACCTAGCAGAAATTATATAATATATATATGGTTTTTATTCATTTTGAGAAGAGTTCTATACTCTATTCCTAATCCATTTCAAACTTCCCTGCAGATGATATGGGGGGAAAGCAGAGGTGGAACAACACAGAGGGAGCAAGATTAGACCTAAATTCCCTTTGGTTATTGCTTATCTTGTGTGTGTGTTTATAATTCTTTATGCCTTACTTCAGAGAATGCAAAAACCATGAGCCCTGAATCTTCTCAGAGCAAGTAAGTTTCGCCTCAGACATTTTTGGACAGCAAATTCAGGATATTTTGAAATAATGAGAACCTCACCAGTCTCAGGATACAACTGTAGGCAGTGTCCATGTTTCAGATTTACTGTGAAATTACATCAGTGCTGAAAGCATCTTCTCTGTCTTCACTGATGTTATTCAAAATCTGAGTGAGAAAAAATTGCTTTCATCTATCCTGCAAGATAAACTGTTATTAGATACATCAAATAGCTTCCAATTGTCCATATAGTTGAAATGTTTTATTAACTTAGTTATCCTTCCAGTTTGTGTTCTCCCAAAATTACTCATGAGTATTATCTAAGTACTGAGTTGCTCAGACAGGTCAGAGGAGTGCAGGATACAGTGTACTTCCCTTCTTCTTTATCTTTCAGTTTGTTTTGTGCTGACTACAGTTTATACATGACATTGGTGTTATTAGAGCTACGCATTCTGTGGATTTCATTTCTTAAGAATACATAGGCATGTCTCATTTAGCAGTTCATGCTTTTCAAATGATTTATACTAACTTCAACCTGCCTTCAAGATTGCATAATCTACCTCAAGTAAATAGTTACAAATAATCCAGAGTAGATTTTGTGTGTTCTTCAGTTTACAGCCAATTAAAGCCTTTCAGTTCTCTGCTGAACATGAAAAGAGCTTAGGAAGTTACACGCTAGTTGTGTTACTGTGTTCTTTGGGGACATTCGAGATGTAACGAAGTTATCTGCTTTGAATTATCCTTGCTGTGCGCGTGCGTGTGTGTTTCTAAGAGTTAACCTCATGTGAAACCCTCTTCCAACCAGAAAAATAATGCTGGATTTTCTTACTTAACTTTAAAAGCAAACAGGCAAGCACAATGCTTGCTTTGAGCTTTTTTTTTTTTTTTTTTTTTTTTTTTTGGTCATTTGTTTTGTTTTAGTTATTTGCATTGTCTTAATTACTTTAAATCAAATTCATACATGGCAGAGAAGACTCAGGAATTCTGATGTTTTGATGTCTTCCAGAGTTTTCTTTTTTCTTTTTTGACCTCTACTTTCGCTGGAAATTTCCACAAAGGTAGTTTTCAATGGTGAAAGGAAGCATCTTAGAATTATTTTGTTGCACCTATTCCTTTCTTTCACACCAAGAGCCTTTCTTTTATCTTTTTTTTTCTTTCCATTTACTTTTCACACACAGTAAGAATCAGATTATGCCATCTGAATGCCACAAGATTATTCCTCAACTAGAGGAACTGTGACACAATATGTTTTAAATTTCATATTTGTGCTCCCTTGACATACTTTACAAATAATAATAATAAAAAAGTGCATATCTGTAGTTGACAAATATAAAATGTAATTTTCAGTTTTTAATTTTTAATACTGGTAAAATAAAAATATTTCAAATTAATCTATTTAATTTTAGGATACATTTTATACGTGTATTATCTTACAGTATTTCAAAATATATAGTGCCAGTATAGTGATGTTATACCGATTATTTTTTTTTAAGTGAAAGTATATCCCTTGAAATGAGAAGTGTGATTTCCTACCAATGCTGTTAGAAAATTTATTCTTTGTAGCATTTAGGCTGTTAATTATTTATATCATGTTTTGTTCCTCATTATTATTTTTGTTTAAACTTTTGGTGTTATTTTATGTCCCTGTGATTTGTGAACTGAGAAGAAAGTGTTACTAGATTTGATTCCCAAGATGATGCAAGTCTACTGCCCTTAAAAGAAAATACTAATCTTGTAGGTGAAAGATTTGACTGTGTGCAAGAGAC
This sequence comes from Anas platyrhynchos, assembly GCF_047663525.1. Taxonomy (NCBI): domain Eukaryota; kingdom Metazoa; phylum Chordata; class Aves; order Anseriformes; family Anatidae; genus Anas; species Anas platyrhynchos. The sequence continues at coordinate 85,961,688 of NC_092588.1, read as the reverse complement.
GCTTGATGGAAAATGAAAAATGCTTTTTTCTCATGATTTTTTAAAAGCAGCTTTCTAATTCATACTGCCTCAGGTAAAGGAAACATGCAAAGGCACAATTTTGGTAAAACAGCATATTCATATATTTCATAACAAAAATAAAAAACAAACAAACCACACCCAACCCACACACAAACACAATTATCTTCAAAATTCTTCCCAGCTGTCAAGTCTGACAGGGCGCAAATGAAGACTGGAAGAATATTTATTCATTTGGTTTCTCCTGGTCACAGATACACTCCCAAAGGGGAAGAACTAAAATTGTATGCTGAAGGCTCACTAATATATTTGTGGCTGGATTGGGTCACAGAAATTTGTGACCCAAATTTGTGACTGAAAGACAGCAGCCTGTCTTTCCAGTTGAGGTTTTACTCTGATCATTGATCTAGAGATGTGCCTGAATGTCGTAACAGTTTGATGGACCTTTGTGTGCTACATAGAGGCTTATGCTATGGAAATGCTGTACTGAACCATCAACTAGGGTAATATTTAACAAAGCACATTGCTATTCTGTAATGCAAGGGGAGGTTGGCCTCAGAAATTAAATGGGCAATCTGACCTTGTGGAAGGGAGCATCTTTATATGCATGTGTACGGAAAACTAACATATGAGAATAGATTTTAGGATTGAGTGCCATTGCCTAGTAAAATCCTGAACTATAGTCACATAAATGGCAAAGCTAATTTTTGATTCATTTCCAGAAAGGCAGACAGTTAGTTACAGCAAGAAATGCACTATTCTTTTATTGCTATAACATGAGGAAAGCTTTATTTTAGAAGACTTTTTACAGTTTACCCAGTTGACAAGTTATGTGATTTTAGAGGATGTTAGAGCATGAATTTAGAGGAGATTTGGGAAACATAGAATTATATCAGAACAAATACTAGAAACTCGCACTAAACAAAGAACAGAAAAGTAAGAATTTGTGGTTTTCTGCAAAAGTGGTTAGAAGACAACTTTCGGATTTTTCACGAATTGATACTAACCACAACATTGTAGCAAATCATTCAAAATGGTTATGATTATTTTTTATTATTATTATTTTTTTAATATTAGTAATTAACTAAACCACAAAAAAGCATCCCTTTGGTTTTGGCTGAATGTTACAAACAATGTAAAACCAATGCTTGCTACATCAAAGAACCACGAGTGATAGAATGGTTTTGTAAATTCTCATAAGCATCTAATAAATTAACAAGCAACTGAACAAATAACAAGAATTCTAGAAATGTTGAGGAGTAAGAAGCTAACATTGCCTTTCAGCATCAATTAAAAAAAAAAAAAGGCACTTGTCACAATCCAAAGGATTACCCAGCCTGAGGGGGTGTGGAGATGGCAGCAGTTCACAGTATTCCATAATACACAGGGACATGGAGGCTTTATTTTCTAAATTTCTCTACTTCATTACAAATTACTAGAAATCAGCACTAGCAAGTACATCTGTCATTAATAAAGCATGTATGTATACATAAGTATATATAAATTGTTGCACCAATCAATGGTATAGGGTACATGTATGTTATTAATACTACAGGCTAAAAAATCACTAGTAAAGTAGCAAATATGAATGATGACTATATACATGTATGCCTGTGATTACATATTTTCTAAATGTAAAGTGTATGAAGTACTGCCAAACCGTTCAGAGAAATGAGGGTTCAATCTGACCTCAGATATGGGTCAGTAAAGAAAAACAACCTCAGAAGAGGCCAACCTCCAGAAGCGAGCCCAGCAGTGGAACCAAATAAATAACAAATGACATCACATTTCAAAGATGATCCATGACATGGAGTTCAGAGGCAGCCAGGTGTCCCCAGCAAAAGTTCAATTTCTTTAGGAAATCCTTTAGGAAAAGATGATGTTTGTGCAGCTCGGGAAGCTCTAAGAGAGAAACTTCATTTTGGATGGGAAATGAATCGTTTTGATATCACAGAGATATAAGAGGCTGTAGGATGGCACCTCTTGGAGCAGGCAGTAGATGCTGCTAATTTTTGTTTTCTGTGTGAGACAACCAGTGATGATGTTTGCTGTTCTCTCAGACAAAATTTTACTTTTCCAATAGCATCCACTATTTCTCACTTTCTTTTTTTTTTTTTTTTTTTTTTTTTTTTTTCATTTTTCCAGGCTATTTTCACCCTTTCAGAGAAAAAAAGTTGCTGCTAAAATTACTTATTTTAGCCTTCCTGGATGTTATCTTCATGATGTCTCTACTTCTTAGGCACTCAGCAGCACTTCAAAGAGGTCAGCTGTGCCTTGTCAAGGATGCTTCTGGCTCACAGGCCAGGTTCCCTGGTTGGCAGTTAGTTCTCGGGCTGGCAGGCATTTTATTCTGTCAGTGTTTTAGCAGACATTTGCTGTCAGTAATTTTTCCCATTATAGCTGGGTCACCTTTAGGGCTGCTCCCATCAGCATCTCAATAGACTTCTCCAAAATATCAGTGGCTATACATTTAACATTGTACTCAGGGGAGAAAAATGAGCAGATAGGCTGGCAAACTGATTCCAGTCACTGTGACCTTTAAGTGACTTGAGATATTAAAATCAGGAAACATGGACATTGTTCTCTTCAAGTAATAATACCTTGTGAAATTTAATCTTAGTTATTTCTAATGGTAATTGAGAAAACAAGTCACAAAACATCAGTTTAAATTGGGCAAACAGCTTGATATTTATTGATATCACATACTCTATTGTATCTTTAGAATAACATAGGGCACTAGTAACTTAGCCAGTTTTCAGTCATTCTGTTGACAAACTTTGGCCATGGTTTTGTTTCTTTTCTTAATATGAATTATGTCATGATTCAAAAAATTATAGGTAAATGAAAGTAAGAGGCTAAGAGATTAAAAAAATCCAAGCAAGAAATGATTTCATGGTACTGTTCCTCTTGGACTTTCCTCCTTTTTGTGGTCCTCAGTTCAAATGGGAATTTGAGATAATGTTATGTGAGGATCCTAAAGGAGAATAAGACCTGCACTTTGACATACTCTGATTTAAAAATGGCTACGGAAGAAAGAGGAAGTGTTAAGACAGAAAGGAGGATTTCTAAGTAGGGAAGCATCTGAAAATGTCTGTTATCATCATTTTGTCATCTCTGATTATGGGAGAAGGTGTAGGCCATAAAGCATAAATCATAAACTATTATTAGGTGCAGAAGGATGCTGAATTGCACTTCCTCTGAAGTACTGGCTGGTGAAATGATGGGTTTGTGATGCACATTCATGGTTTCAGAGCACAATGCTACCTGAGAGGTGATGCTAGCCAGTTTCTAAAGGCTAGCTGGTTTAAGGACTGTGCTTTTGTGAAAGCCCATTGTAATTAAGTTGCACTGTATGTTATGAAAGGGAGGAATTCATGTAGACAGGTATCCTTCAGGTGCACAGCAAAAATGGTTTTATTATTTTAGATGTCACTTACAGCTATCCTTTCTGAAAGGAACGGTCACCAGACATAGTAATGGTTCTGATGATCATCTTTTTCCTCAAGTGGGTTGCTCATCCTGCAGACTGTCAGCAACAGACATGATCCACAGGGAATTCTGGTAGTACTTATCGTTATTACCCCTTTTTTCTATAAATTGGACTGTCAAAAAGGCACCCCAGAATTTATCCTGAGTTTATATTTATTCTGCTTTTGTGTTGACTATATGAATAACATGTTGGGATATGAACTTTCCATTTTTATTTTTTTTAACTATTATTTATCTGTTTTTTACATTTGGAGCAAAAAGAACAGAGAAGGGGTAAAACTAACTATGCGAGCAACTCATGACATATGGGCTGTAATCTGAATTTCGAAGACGTGAATTATGTGCATACTTTAGAATGCATTTGTTTGAAAATTGTCTGTATAATACACTTTTCCCATACAAATATCAGTTTGGTTTGCTGTTCAGTAGTGATTGTAGGTAAACAGCTGGGGCAGAATTAAGGTTAACTGCATATCACTGTTGTTTTTAAGATGACCAAAAAATAATGTTTTTCTCTCTTTTGTTGTTGTTGTTGTTGTCAATTAGAACTATTGAGTGAGAGTTTGGAACTGTGTTAAGGATTAACTGAGTATATTTTCATTATTTTGTTATCTTTCTCATCTGTTTTTTTTTTTTTCCATCTAGTTTAGGTCAAACTAGATGGAAACTGTGTGTCTGTGCTGGTGATAAAGCAAGCAACCTGCACAAGTGGTAACTGATAGATTTATGATTAAAAGTTAATGATCCGTCACATAAACATATCTTTTTTTCATGACTCCAAGGTCTGAGTTTCTGGGAAGACTGAGGATTCATCCTAAAATTATAGAGTCGACAGTATTGTGTTAGTGTGAATTGGATTCTGAACCTTGTAGCAAGTAATGAATTTAGAATTCTTTACCTATTTCTTTGGCACTGTCATGAAATGTATTATATATGTAAGTTTGTTTTATGTGAAAAAAGGAAATGCATGAGAGGAAACACCGAAGACACTGGTAGATAAGGATTATATTTTATTAGTTACTTTTGATGGATAATCTTTTTGGAAGGTACCAGTCAGCTGTCCTGAGTTTGATACAGATTTTTCTGTTTGTATTAAATGAGTGATCTTATCACATTGATACAGGATTTACAGACTTCATCCATGTCTTCTAGACACCCATACATCATTAATTTTACTGGGATATTTTTCTTTTCTGTGCATACCTAAACAGCTGTAGACAGACATACCCACCTCCCTCTGCCCTATGAATCATCCAGATGAAAGTCAGCTCTCAAGAATTTTTTTTTTACGGCTCCATACACCCACACCTTTCTTCCCTTCTTGTGATGATGCTGTTGATCTGAAAGAGGAGGTAGGGGCTTGGTATCTTTCCCAGCTCTTATCTCTACACAGATTCTTGTCTGTGCACTCATTTGTCACTTGGAGAATTTGCCCTTGCTATTCAGTGACCCCAGAAGCTTACAACCTACTAAACACAAAAACAATGCACAGCAATCCCATACCCTCTCTTAAATATGCCAACAGTTAATTTTCTCAACATGTCCTGTCAGAGGATTGATTATCTAGCCTCATATTCTTCCTTACATGGTTGTTCATGAACTTGGAAAAATCCTCAGAATGTTTTGCCTCTGCATTAATGAGCTTTTCAAGAACTTTCTACTTCATGTGGTTAGAAAACTGCTAATACCCCAGTATGAACCATGGTATGCTACATTATCCACTAAGATTCTCAGTGCAACTCATTGAATCCTAATTGTAGCTATAGTGAGCACTGGAAGCTGGGGCTTACTGAATACAAAAAAAGCTTATATTCTTAAAGAACGTGAATTGATCTCATGTCATGGTGAGTAACTATATATCATTCCAGCTTTCATTTTACTGGCATGAAAAAGAGTTTTTCACTGTTAGTTTTTCCTCTTATCAGGCTAGAAGCCTGTCTCCATACCAACCTGGTTTATATAAATCCTGTATTTTTGACACGTCTGTAAACAATTCTCTGTGAAGCATTTATGGTGCTTCATAGATAAATACACAAGGTTAGCTGTCTCTTCAAGCCTACCAGTTTCTGTGTCCCTAGATTTTCATTTTTTTTTTTCAGTCAAATCATAATGATCACTTGTAATCATAGGATCAACCAAGATAACCCCTCCCATCTTAGAATAAAAACAGTCTTGTTGTTAGTCTCCAAGTGAATTAAATTACAGCTTGCATATTTGCTATTATTATTATTATTGTTATTTTATCTACAAAGTCATTTAATTACTCCTGAAGGACAGGAATATATTCTTCAGTAAGTGATACTGCCACTGAAATTTCTCATTCTGTGTACTAAAAGCACTGGTGAAGATAATAAATGGGAACAGTCCCAAGACCAGATCTCTTTTCTGATAACCTAACTTTCAATGTAACTTTTTTTTTTCTATTTCTGTGTGATTTTTTTTTTTTCTGCTAGTCAATTCTTTATTCATTTTAACAATTAATGTATAAACCCTGATTTTCTCTGCATTAAATGATAATTTCCCATGAGGACTTTATATTAGAAGGTCTGCTTAAATTTAGGTGATTATCATGGAGGCATTACATTTGTCTGAGAAGAGTGATATGGTTTAACATTTGGTAAACCATGTTGATTTTATGCAACTTTTTATCATGTACGAATATTTTGTCTTTCTCCTTTTGTTTCTCAGTTGTTTCTGAATATCAGTCAAACTACTGGGCTTGTAGTAGCTTAGACATTTACTTTTCTTTTTTCTTTCCCCACACATACTTCTGACTGAGTAGTACTAGGCTTGCTATTCATTATTCTGAGGTTAAATGATTAATTGAAAATTTCCTACCAGAATTATATAAATTATAAATACCTCGGTTAATGCATTATCTTGTCCTTCAGTTTTATCCAAGTAAACTCACTTTTACACATTTTGTAGTCATTCCTATTACCCTATCTTTAGATAGCTATTTTTCTGCAATTCTAAAACTCCTAACAAAGAACCGTTCACATATGCTTATGATCATTTGAATTTCTGACTTTGATTTATGTAACTCATTGATCCTTAATTCCTATCTTTATAGATATTTTTTACTTACTCGTAAAATACTGTCTTTTCTGTTTACTTATTCAAGCAGACTGACAGCTTTCCAGTTTCCTCTTTTCTTTGAAAAGGCTCAAAATATTGAACTTTTATTGAGATCGTTGGATTCTTCTATAAAGTTTATTAATTATTTTCGTAGTTTTTCTGTCTGCCATACTAAAATCTAAATCTGCATTTTGATGTTTCTGTTTGGGCTGCCAATTTGAAATGAAATTCCTCTGCTCAGGATTCCTATATCAAATATTGTACCTATTTTTCACAACATCTTAAGTGTTTACCAGAACTACAAAAGTGACTAATTCATTTATAAATTTCCTGCATATTCATAGCCAAGCATCTCTGAAAGTTACCATTGTAGATTGATACAGATAAGAAGGTAAATGTTAAGAAGTCAATAGGAATTCTGTGGAAAAGTAACAGTGCTTTATATATCACACATAACCTTCCGTAGAAGTCTCCATTCTCCAGCTCTGATGTAAGGGAAATATTAGTACAGCCCCGTGAAGTCTTCCCATTGTGTGTATTTTTACTAAGGTCACTGTTATTTTTATTTAATCACTCTGTGTGTTTGTTTTTGTTGTTTTTTTTTTTTTTTTTTTTTTGGTGGTGGTGGTGTTTTTTGTTGTTGTTGGTTTTTGTTTTTTCTTAATCTTTGTTGAATTGTATATGAAATAAATCATTTGGACAATTTGCATAATAACATAATCTAGAACCTCGTTGATTAGGAAATTTCAGTAGGGTACAGCATTTGGGTTTGGTTTAGGTAGAAGTTTAAGAGTATTCTTAAAGAGTGGTTCACCTTGACTTACTCTACCAAGCAACTTCAAAAATCTTGGAGGACTTTGAGACATCTGCTAAAGTAAGGCCTATTTTTTGGCTGAAATCTTGAAACAGTGTTTCTTGGCCTGTTTTTGGAAGGAGTTGTGATAAAATGCTGGATATTTTTCAACATGTCTTTAAAAAAAAAAAAAAAAAAAGATATCTCCAGTCTTTTTTTGGTGTTTGTAAATACAAATACTTCTGTCCATCCCTTTTAAGATGGATGGAACCAAGCAAGGGAAAAAGTAATTCATATCAAAACTTTGAACTTGTTAAGATGAAATATTGTTCTGTAGTATGTTGTATAAAATGGATAATTATGAAATACTTGAAGTGTTATGAAATGGAACTACCGAAGTTTTTTCTGAAGATATACCAAACTTATAACACAAAACAGTATGTGTATTTATAATATACAGTTTAAAAAAAAAAAAAAACAGTTGGTAATATACAACTTCTGCCATGTAGCTTTCTCAAATTTCTTACTTGGCTTCAAAACAACTTTTTTTTTTAATGATTTGAAAGTCTTTTTTAAAAATTACTAAAATACCAATTTACCAATTTTCCTACAGACGTCATGGTTATTCTACCTTACTATATAAGCACTACTATCATACTTCAGTACAGTAGAGAATATTATTGCTACTGCAATAAGTGATTTATTAGTTATCATTGCTAAGATACGCAAATAGTTTACTAGTAATTTTTACACTGGCAGAAAGAGTAGGAGATCTTTTCAAGACACTTCAGAACAATTGTGAAAAGCCTGTAATAAGGAATTGATTTTCAAATTAGTTATTATAGCTGTAGCTTTTTAATTGTATCAGTAGGTACAAACTGAGATCTGTCCCTATAGTGTACAACTAGTATACCAACACTCTGCAATGTATCTTTCAACTGGGGGTTATATAGAAAAGATTTTCTGCTAGGAAGAAAAAACTGTAACCCTAAATAAAACAGCCTTTTCGTTCTAATTGAACCTTGAAGAATTATAATTTTTTTGTATATTTGTTTATAGATATGCAAGTTTCAAGGTTTGCATAGTTATTGTTACTGTTTGTCTTTATTTTGTGTAATTACAAATTAACAGTTTTGTTTCTCAACAAAGACGTATCAAGAAACAAAGACTTCATTAGGTGTTGCACTGTTAATGGTTTTGTTTATGTAGACCATATATAATGTGCTAATGCAGTTATATCCTTCTCTAGTCTTTGTCATCTAACCTTCAATTTGCCCATATAGACTGAAGATACACTCGTATCTTTGTTATTTCTTCACGTTTTATTACTGAAACTGTTACTGGAACTGTATTGAAGGTATCACTGCACAAGTATATAGGAAGAGAGTGGTTATCTCTATAAGCAGGCTGTTCACTCTGTTCTTATTCCAAGATTTTTATTAGATAGTAGTCAATAAAATATTCATATTATCTGTTCTTTAACCTGTGGCAAAGTCTATACTGCTTGCCCCTCTGAGAGCTGACATTAAGCTGTCTTGGCCTGCCTGCCACTGAAGTCCACCTGTACAGTTACCAGGTCTCAAGTAAAGCTCAGATTAGTGATTGAGGCTCCACTCCTGCATACACTAGGTGTAGCTGATGACTTCTGTGTGTATGAATAGTCACATGCACTCAGAACTCAGCCTATTTGAACACACAGATTTTAGTAAATGCCTAATCTTTGTTAGGGGCTGAGGACAATGGATCACAAATTATGATGTAAAAATATGTGTTGTGCTTCAATTCTCTTCAGCTTATAATGTTTGAAATGAGACTTTGGGTTCATCCCGTATCTGTTAGCCCCTCTTAAACAATTGATTAGAAAACCCCAGGATAGCGTCCTAATTCAAAAATCAAGAGAAAGTGGATTCTCACATTAGATCCCTGGAAATAAGTGTTTTTTGAATTTACTCAACTAATGCTTAATAATTCAAGTTTGAAATGCAAATGTTCTAATCGGTGAGTTAAGAGCTTTGCAGTGTTGTGTTTTGTTGTTATTATATACTTATTTAGGAAGGGAGGTGGATAGAATTATACAGGCTGATATCAAACTCAACTTCTCATCTAATTGCATCTACATGAATGTAGTCAGAGTTGTTAAAGTCAGTGCTAGAAGGTGGCAAGGACAAGCTCTATGATCTCTGAATTTAAATTTGAGCAAGATTCATCAATTCAATTGTCCTGTGAAATTGCTTCAGGTACTATTTATTGCAGGATGCTTATGGGGTCAAGGTACCAGTCTCTGCCATTGCAGTTCATGTATCCAGGATGTCTGGGAATTTTGACCTTGAACTTTGAGGTAGTCTGCAACTCAGAGTGTTCTATAATAACCAATTGTGAGAAACTGTGCAGTGAAGGATTGAACATGACATGCAGTTGTGTATTTGAGAAGACTAGACAAATGAAAATAACTGATTGTGCAATGAAGAACAGGCTGTGTCCTAGTGATGATTATAATTAAGCATTAATGACCCTTTATTAGTTAAGGGGAAAGTTTTAGCACTGTTTTCTCTACCAAAAGATCTTTTTAATATGCCCTGATACCTGACTCAATCTAATAAGTAATTTTACGTTTAATAAATCAAACAGTGATATAATTTCATTTCTGTTGAAATCTTAGTATCTGTAATTTTACTTAATATTTAAGGAAATATTCTACTTTATTAACAATAAAAAATACTGTTTTAAATATTAATATACAATATTAAAAATATGTATAATATTATTTGGAGGTATTAAACAATATCGAATTGCATTGAAATATTACCAGACATTTTCAGATGTTCTCCATTGCAAGTCAAAGCAGATGAAGCAAAGGTATACTAAGAAACTGATTGCTTATGAATTTTAGCAAACTAAAAAATATTAACTCAAAAGTTCATAGTATTTCAATGATTTAAATTGAAAAACTTTAAAATAGAGAAGGGAAGTTGTACCTGAATTACTCAGTAACCTTCAGTGCTTTTGGTTCCACTTCATTATTTAGTGCTAGCAGTGAAACCTTTTATTTTAAATGAACATTTTCATTCAGTCCTTTTTGTCTCAGGTTACCCTGATTATAACATCAGAGACCTAGATTCTCTCCATGTTTCAAAAAGCAAACACATTTTTCTTCTTTGCATCCTGGGTTTATGCTGTCTATCTGGAATATAGGTCAAAGATGAGGAGAGAGACAAGCCTGCATTGAGGATGACTTTCTTGACCCCTTGCATGTTAAACTTACAGGTTTGGGGAGATAGAGCAGTGAACATCAACACTGTCTTTGTGGAAGATACTAGTATATATGCAGAAATGGGATGACACTGGCTAAATAAATTATTCTTCAGAGTAATGAAGCCTCTAAAAGGTGTCTGAGATAACTTATCAGCTACAACTCCTGAGCAGGGAGTGTTGAGTTTGGGCTAATCTGAACTTAAGCCAGTGTGTAGAGTAACATTATTTTAACGGTGTTTTGCAGACTGGACCGGGGCCATTGCAAGCCGCATGCTGAGTGGAGGAGTCCAGATTCCTATTGGTGTTTGCGTCTAATGATCTAAGTAAGTGACTTAATATAAAAGTAATTATTCCAAACGGAAATTTTGTTTTTAAAATGTTATTCACATGTTTCTATGAAATGAATTGTTCTCCTGCTTTGAACTAGGGATATAGATTACTTGTAGTCTTTTGTGAAATTCAGTAAAATAAAGTCATCTGTAATTCAGAGCAAGTATTTTGAGTAAATGATTTTATAAGAGCTCCATTCTCTTCTGTTTGTGGTAGTGTGTCAGGCTAAAATCAGGGCTGCCAAAAGGTTGTGCCACTAACTACATGTGGCTCTGATATAGTGAAGCATCCCTTTTAAGAGAAAAGCCTGAGCTCACATTGTACTTCTCAGTTACTCTCTTGCCTGAATAGATGCTGTAAATTTCATAATACTTTTCTGTCACCTACATGAACGTTGGGTATGTTTATACCTATTTATATTACCTGCTATTCATGAAGAGGAATTCAGTCTTGGGAAAATGCCATGAATTCTTTTGCTCTTGTAGGTACATTGTCTTACAGGATGCTTGCAGGTGTCCAAAATGTCCGTTTTGATTCTGTTTGATATTTACTGTCATGTTCCCTCACTGAGATATTAAAAGTTGAATTTAACATACTTCTCAGAGGATGTATATTCTCAGAGGATGTGATTTTTAGCCTCCTGTAACCAAGGCTGTTTGGTTCTTAGAAATTTCCTTTTGCTCTACAGTTCACTGATTTGATAATTTAGAGCTATATATGTCTTCATCTCGCCTATCCTTTCATTAAATTTTTGTTGTCACTCTAACCACACTAGTACAAAAAGAACTGGGATTAGGAGTCAGAACTGCCACAGATAGTATTTGGGTTCTGTCAAGAAGAATATTAAATAAATACTACAGGGCTTTGGAAAGAATGCTGTCTTTAGGATGACAGGAAATTTATTTTATCTTCAAATGGCTTTGAGCTAAAGGAGAAATCAGAGATAAAGAAGATTTTAGCTTCCTTTTTGTTTCACCCTGTCCCCCTAACATACCTGGACAATCAGAATTCTTGTATATAAGGGGTTGCTTACTGCTCCTTCACTTGTGATGTCATGGTATGTGTTTCATAGCAGGGCAGCAAGATATAAGAAGGAAATAGCTCCATTGTTATGTTATAGCAATAAATGAAAAAAAAAAAAAAAAAGAGAAACAAACAAACAAAAAAAATAGAAGACTACAAAAGTACTTGAGTACTTGTTCCCCATTCATGGTAAGCCATGTTGAGCAGCATTTGGTCCTGCTTAGTATGGAAAGAAATTAAAAGAGATGTTTCTAATGAAACAAGGGACAATTGTTTCATAATACCCTATTGGGAGACTGGATCTTTACCACAGCCCAAATCAAGACTGTGCAGTTGATAATCTCTACTGAATTCTGAGTTTGTGCTCTGACAGTGTTGGGTTTTCCCTCTTACCATGGTTTTGAAACATGCTACAATCTTTACTAAATTGTGGTGGTTTTGATCTCTTTTTCTAGGGGAAAGGGGAAGAGTGAAGGAGGAAAGAAGGGTTGTTTGTTTGTATTTGCTTTTTAATTTCTGTTCACATTAAGTAAGAGCTTGTGCTATGGACAGTCATACCTTATAATGCATGATTTGCCTGCAGTGCAGAGGTAACTTTCCGCTCTGTTTTCACAGCTTCCCTTGCCTTACTGTTAGCAATTGCTAAAACACGGTACATTGTCAATGGCAAACAAGGTTGCAAGATAAGGTCTTGAGTGGCACAACATATGTAAGGAAAATTATTCAAATATGATCTGAAGATTATTAATGTGATTAGTTGTTTAGCAGTAACTCTACCTTGAATGTTTGCTTTTGTGTTTTCTGAACAAACACATTACATTAATTGACAAATACATGGAATTTTTACAGATGCTGCTCCATCTCTATGGCAATGAAGAGGTGTTTCTAAAAAGTTTTTGTGTGTGTGTGTGTTTCTTTCTTAGGGGAACTTTAAAATAGTTACCTTCATAATACTTCCACTATTTTTTTGTTTTGGATAAAACAAAGCAGTCAACCTAAGTAATGGTAAAATGTTATTTTCCAAACATTTTCTTAACCCAGAGTAGACTATAATGATTTTTTTTTGGAAAGTAAGCATGAAATTGTTCATCCTGCAGACTTATTTATCCATTCAATTTTTGCTGCAAGATCTAAATTCCAATAAATATAAAACTGTCTGGGTAAAGCGGCAGTATCTGAAACCAGAGAGTAATAAGACTAATAAATATGTCTGCTGCAAATGTGCCCTTATTACTTTCCCAAATATCTGTATCTTTGCCGTGAGAGAAGAGAAACAGCATGTCATTTTTAGTATCCAATCATTAGCTTGCTCTTCTGTTGAGTAGGACATATCATATAAAAATCCAAACTCCTCATGAGTGTTTTGGGAAGATCATGACCAGAGGTGTATTTTTGAACGATCTGTTTTAACTCGCTATTCCCTCCTCAGCTTGTTCTTTAACTACTTCAGCAGCATAAAAGATCTCATTACGTGCCACAGTGAATGAAAAATAGAGCTAATTATATTTTGACTCTCAGCCAGCCACATTAGAAAAGAAGGTAGGATGAAATCCTTCTTTTCAATTTGTTTGAGTGAGTATGTGAGATTTGAGCAGAATTGCTTGTACCAGGTGGCAAACTGAGTGCATAGGAATGCACTGGGACATTCACTCCCAGCACCAGCTCCTAACCAGCACATGAACCTGGTCAGCTTCACTGCCATGGATCCTCTAAGCATATCACTAAACTAGAAACATCTCTTAATTTCTTTTGCATAATCTGATAATCTGTGCTTATATAAGGGCTTTGGTATATAAGTAGCGATAGAGAAGGTAGATCTATAATTACACATATCTGACAAGCTGTGCTTCCAACATCTACCATATAATTTAGATAAACAGAGTTTTGTAACGGTCTACAAGGAGCTCATTTAAGCAAGGAGCATACTACAAGTCTTTTGTGATCTGTTTCTAAAACTTAGAATGATTTTTGATTTTTCCTTCCTTGGCTACCTTCTGAAGTCAACACTTGTCTTGGAAGGATTCAGTTCTTAAGCAGGGTGGAGAAATGGAAATAATCCATCATGTATTTCTACAGATTTCTTACTAAGGCTCAGAGCCTGAGCTGAAAGAATGAATCCCATTCCTCAGTGCATAATTTTAAACATGAAAATGCTTCTTATATTTCCAATTAGTTAAATCATTTAGATGCAAACTGTAGAGCAATGGGAAGTTTTAGCAAGAAGACGTAGTTCCATAACAATTTGCCTGCTTCCCCCAGTCACTGAACAAATACAGTTGTCTGTCCTGGATTGAACTAGGTATGGGAGTAAGGGATCATCACAGTCATGCCTGCTTGGTTCCTACAAAGAGGTGAGACCAGCTGAGGTCTAAGATTAGATCTTTGAAAGTATTGCCATCATAGTAGACAGGTGAACTGAAGAGATTTCTGTAAAATGGGCCATCAACCTAACTACAGGATACTTGTCTTGCACTGAAGTGGATAGGTTTACCATACATAAACAGTCTTTCCTTTTGTTTGGGTATATATATATATTTATTTTGTTTTCAGTCCTTTGGTTACAGAGTACAAACCTTGCTCCCATTGCTTTAGAGTAGTTGTGGTACATCTGTATTCTTACCATTACTTGGGCTATGCTCAGTTTGGTCTTTGGGGACTGGCGTTTTCCTCTGGGAATAGTCACTATTTGACAAAGAAATTGTGCACAGTGATTGCAGTGGCTTAATGATAGAGAATGGAAGGAAAGAAGTAGTCTCTGAATAATTGGATGATCTACCATGAAGAAGAAAAAAAAAAAAAAAAGGAATGGAGAAATGTTATTGCCAGAAGAGGAAAAAATACTGCAGGAAAGAGGTAAAGAACAGGTAACAGGGAGCTCCTGGGAGATTTGAAAGGAGAAATCAGTCTTATGGAAGGGGCCTTGCTCAGTTTCTTGTTTATGTGTAGTCTCACTGGTTTTGGTACAAGTATGTGTGGAGTAAGGTACTATACATGTCTGACATAGTGATCCTAAGATTTTTAAAAGTATGTTCTCAAAAATACCTGCAATTAATTTTTATTTAAAATACTCTATCGGGAGTGTTTGTTAAATATATTAAAATAGATTCTAAGTTTATTCCTGCACAAGCACATAAACTTCAAATATGATACAAGAACGATAACCAGAGGACAAGAGATCATTACTGAAAGGAGTGATAATTACCATGAAAATGAATGCATTAAGCTATATAGTCAGTTTATTGAGTCCACTGCTCCCTGAAGCTGAAGCAGTAAAAAGCTCTCAATTAACTCTATGGAGTCAGATTTTTAAAAGCTAGAAACACCTGCCCACCTGACTTTGGCCATGAGTTTAGTCGAAGTATATAAACATTTTCATTTCCCTGCTTTAAATACCCAGGTGCTGACCACACTATAGGCTTACATGTTGACTTGTTTCTACTGTCAGCCTCTATTAAGCATGATGTCACAGTAGTCTCTTTTTGGTGTAATCAGTTTTAGAATGTGTGTCGTCACTAATCTGTTTTTACTTTATTTTGCTGTTCTTTTTGAGCTTAATAAGAGAAGTATATTTTAGAGTGCAAGTGTTAAGTTTCTTTAAGCAGTGTCTTCAAAATAAGTTGATGCTCTTAGTTCAGCTCTTAGCAGACTCAGCTGTCCATCATTATAATGATCAGTCACTGTTATCCATTATTAAATCTCTTTATGGACATCATGGATTGAAAGGTAAAAGATAGGATTACTCTTATTCCTAGAAGAATCTCCCCTGCCTCAGAACTGAGGAATGCTGCAACAGAAGAAAATAAAATGGTTTGACCTATTTCCAAGCCTGCTTTTTGCAGGATAAATAAAGCTGCTGCAGCTAGAACCTGTACTTTGATGTTACTCATGCCTTTGAGCCACAGCTCAGATTCATTCAATAGTCTTGATGAAAAATGTGGAAATTTTAACTTTAAAACCCAACAATTTCTTTCCTCACATCTGTCATGCATGAGTCTTTTTCTATCTATCTAGTAGAATAATCCACACTAAAAAGAGTGATACATGAAAATGTCATTGTATGTGAGTATTCTTAATTTTACATGCTGTTCCTTACTAACTGTGCTAACTTTTAGAGGGACAGTTATTTCGAGTTGCTGGAGTGGACTCCATACTGAGGGATTGTTTTCTAAAGAGAAAATTTGGTGCCGTTTGTTTTTGCAGGTGATGTGAAACATCTGCTTCTGTTTGAATTTCCAGAGCCTAAAATAAAACAAGCCCAAGTCTAATCTATGCAAACACAGGCGACAGGGAGGTCAATAAATGTTTACATTTATGCAAATTTTAAAGAGTTTGGTTCTACCTGCTTAGGAACCTCAAAAAATAAAAGCCTGCTGATAGAAAGAGCTGACCCAGTAGGAGGAGATGATTTACCACTCTATTTTTCACTCTACTGCCTAGATTTAAGATCTCAGATAATGCATATACCCACATTTATTGAAAGTTCAGCTGTATAACAAGCAACTTTCTCAGTGCTGGGGGAAGGGAGGAATCTGGCAATGAATGGAGATACCTGTGTGCAGGGGCTGTCTTACATTTTGAATCATGCATGTGACTCTTGTATATCATTTTATTTATACTTAAAGTAATACAGAGTCACAAAGAAGTGACACATAACTAGGGTTCTAATCTTTCTAAAGGTTGAGGTCTCATATCACTACTGCTGACCTTGCATGTTTCAGTATCTGCATAATTTACCAGTATCTTGACTATAACAGCTGAGCAGTCAAATTATTGACAAGGTAATGCTGGTTTCTTTATGCTAACTTATTCTTTTAGCCTATTTCTCCTTCTAAGAGGCTTTTAAAATGTGTTTCATTTCAGAAAAATAGAATCAAATGTATCTTTGAAAGGCTTGCTTATTTCCACTAACTTTATTCTCTTAAATAATTAAATACTGAAGTGAGACAGTCACGGTTCCTCCAATCCTGCTCTGCACTGGTGCGACAAGCTGGAGTTACAGGAAAATATGTTAGGTACAGTTAGAAGGCGTTCTTGTAATCACCAATATTCTTCCCTAATTTTGGGAAAATCTTTGAAGATTTTTTTCTACGGTTTTGTATGTGGATGAGAAAACGTGTTTTCTTCTCTCATTCAACAGCTTTAGCAGCATCCCTGACTGATGATCTGACCGATGACTGAGAATCTCTGAGTGCAAACTGAGAGAATTAGGGTTTTTAATTGTACAAGAGCCAAAAGGAACTTTGCAAGAGGCAATTTCTGAGAAAAGCAATAGATTTTTTCTAGTTTTCCCTGAATGTCTATCACAAAGAGAAATGCCTTTTATCCTAATAATGATTTTTGAAAAAAGGATGAACCAGGTTGTATGATACAGAGACCTGTGTGGTGTGGAGTACGTGAGCCCTTGTATTTCTCAAGTTTTATTTTTATTTTTATTTTTAATTATTGACTTTCAGTTTTCTACACCTGATAGAAATAGTAGAGATCAACAAAATGAACTGCAGGAACTTACCATAAAACCTTTATTTCTGTGACTGGTTATTCATTCTTTTCCTTATAAATGGCTGATCCTGTTCCCACAGAACATACCTACATTAACAGCTCTTCTGCCTAGAAATGAGAATGAGAAATTAGGTCCAACCCATGCCAGGGTCTTACCATGCTTATGTTATTTACATGTACTTATAAAAGTAGAAAAGGCAATTTGATCTCATTAAGTTGTCTGTTAGAATTTGATGTTTGGTGATCTTTTGAGTTGTTAGATATAACTGTTTCTGGAGGATCGAATGAGAAATAGTATGCATGATTTTTAAATTCTATAATTCATCAGGCAAGATAAGGAGTTGTGTTAGAGCGCGTTGCAGGAAGCACGGCCAAAAGCACGACAGACACCAGCAGAGTCAGATCATGCTTCTCCATTTTATTGCCCAAATAGCCTAACTTTTATAGTGAACTTAGCAGGGGCGGACAGTGTTTCATACAAGATTATTGGTCAAAAGCAGTCAGACAAACAACTACAAGAAAACAACCCCACCTGCAAGAAAACAACCCCCCTGTGATTAGCAGTCAAGAAAACAACCCCCTTGTGATTAGCAGTCACGTAGATCTTGTCCTTGAAGCCAGCTGCTGGTAACAATATTTTTCTGAATTCCTCAATTGGGTGACGTGGGAACACTGTCATGGGAACTTCTCATAGTTGCCCTGGTAGCTTGGTTTGCTCAGCTACAGCAGGCCATGGGATTTGCTAAGGCCTACTCCTGGTTGCTTAAAGCAAGCTCAGATCAAGCAATTGTTCCACGGACTCATGTCCATGCCCTTTGTGCCAATTCCCAACAGAGTTGCACATTGGAAGGCATTGTTTTGAGGCAGGAGCCTTTCACTTTTGGATACTGGAGATCTGACAGGCATTTCATCATAGGGAAATATGGCCAGTGGTCTCATTCTCATTCCTTGTAAGACATGAATTCATCCAGCTAAACTGCAACACTGGCCACTTGGCTCTGTAGCTTGTTGCATATCTTAGGTGAGAACCAGAATTAGGTGACGTAATCCACAATTTCTGTTCTAATGAGATAAAACATGGAGAAACATCAAAATTATTTTTCATTTTGTAATGTTGTCTGGGAGCCTTAATTCTAAAGAAGTTTCTGCTACTTTACTTTTTGAAGAACACTCGGTTTTTATTTTAAATATTCTGGATTAAAGGCTGTACAAAGAGCTGGGGAGCCTGTTTGACTCTTTTTTGAAGTTTTTCAACTGACTTCATAGGAGTAGGATCAGATCTTTCTGATCGCCAAATGCTGGTGACTGGAAAAGCTCTGAGAAATATTGTTCTCAGGATGAAAGGAGCGGTGAGAGTCCATGATATTTTGTGCTGGAGTTTGTGTTACACAGGAGTGTCAGAGGGCATCAAGAATTGGAGGGAGGAAAGGGAAGAAATATAATGTCACGTAATACTGTAGCTAAAAGGCAAAATACAAAACCAAATACAGTGTTCACAAAATAAGGGTACATTTAAATCTTGAATGATTCTAGAATTTTAATGAATAGTCCTGCTAACCTTCTTTATAAGCTAAACAAATCCTCTCAGAATTCTGAACAAATCTTAGCTGCTTTTAAAAAATGCCTTTCTTTTGACAGCCTTATTAACATATGGCTCTGCAAAAAGGAATCATGTTGAATACATGCAATGTAATATTAGGATAGACATTTTAAAAAGAAGATGAGAGGATCCGGAAATATAATCTTCTTCTTGTAATCCTCTATTAATCCATTCTGTACTGCTAAGGTTTTTATTTGAGTATGGAGCTCACAAAGATTCTGGCAGAAGAAAAAAAAAAAAAAAGAAATTGAAAGGTCTTCTGTATTTAAATCCCCAGAGCTACACCTATAAAGTATTTCTGCAGTCTGCAAAGAAAGGAACAGCCCCAGGAACTAATCTCTGGATTTCACTCTTTTTGTCCTGACCTTGGCTCTTCCACAGCCTCAGTAAGCATGCCTCTGCCTCGTGATGAGCTTGCTGCTGCTAGTCATCCTACTGTGCTCTTAGGGCATGTCTTTTCAGCATCAGCTTGCTCTTTACCTAATCCCACACTGAGATCACTCAAATACTGAAGGATGTTTAGTTCACTATCAACTAGACCTGCAGAGATAACAAATCAATTGATTTTGTGGCAACTGATGAAAATGTCAATTTTTAATCATCAATGCTGTTAGTAGACTTCAGAGCAGGGTCTGATCTGAGTGGAGGCCAGATCACACAGCATTTGCTTGGCACTGCACCCCACCTTAAAAATTATGAATGCTGGGAATATGTTTGACTCCAGGCTCTAAAAATAAAAAAGCTGGCTCTAAGAACAGGAAGGGAGAAGAATCTGTTTTTTCATATGAAGTTTGAATCAACAATTTCAATATTAGCAATGGACTGAGATTAAATCCCATCATGTGGAATGTCTGAGAAGTCGTTGCAAAGGGTAGATAAAATTGTAATTTTCAGAGTCTGTCCGTCACACCATTTTAGACTATAACACTACTTACTATTATTACGTATTATTTCTACTATCTTTATAAATAAAAGTATAAATTATAAAATCTACTACCTTTATAAACTACCTTTATTTACTTGATTATTCATTTAATGCAAAACAGATAAAAATCAAGCACTTCCACAAAACAACAGTTGTTTGCACTGTTACAGCAGTCCTTAAATTCAGATTACTGAGAATTTTTTTGCACGTCTCATACTGCTCAGACACATTTCTGATTTTCAGCAATCTTAGATTTCCTTAAAGGTATTTCTTGAATTACTTTTTTCTTTAATGCAAGGAAATAGTTTTCTTTCCTGTGGGAAAATATGCCTCAGGAATCAGGACACTCCTCCATCTTGGCAGGGCAGCCTGCTGTCTTGAATTTCACAAAGTATTTGGGGCATTCACCCCAAATTTCCTGTGTGCTTCTGTTAACAACTTCTCTCTGTACCCATTTTTACTGCTATTCTATATTCCTTCAAGGGACAGAAGACTGCAAAGATAGTATGCTTGGTTGGGCAGTGTCCTGTTGTATTTCTGCATTCACAAGTGACTTCTTTTCTGATCCACTAGGTAATTTGGGTCAGCTTTCAAAGTGTCTTCGATTTGCTATACCTTTAACCACTGCTGTGTTAGCCGCAGAACCACACAGTAAATGCCATCAAGTACTATCAAAACCATCAATTAAAAAGAAAATCTTACATTTGAAACATCTGCAGTCTTCAATGTGCAGATTTATGTGGTGTTTTTCTACCGTCCTTTGCTGTTGCTGGCAAGACTTTATGTAAATGTTCTCTATCTTTGTTGGTCTTATTAACTCACTGTGCCCATCTCAGTCTCTTGCAGTGTCATGTTTTGATGTTCACTCATGACCACTGCTTTTCATTATTCTCCAGGCTTCACAGATGAAGACTGTGGAAGGTTTCTCAGCTAAAACATTTTTTTCCTACAGCCCTGTTTTTCAAATTTCTGAGAGCTTGCATTATCCATTCAGGGTTTTGATATTTTCAGGTATTTTTTCCCTACTATACATTTTTAGAGTTGGGCAAACATGTGACATGTCTACAGTCATCCTTATGCTGCTTTCTGTTCACTGATTGATCTTTTTGTTAGCTTTTGTGTACCTTTCTATGATATTTGTACTTTATTACCCTTTCTTTAGAGGTTTTGTATTTTTCAATTTACTTGTTTATGAGAATTTAGATGAGCCTGTGAATTTAGAATTTTAATGAATTATTCAATTTTACCATGAACATTTTATATATATATATAAATAAATAAGGTTAAGTATTCACACATTGTTTTCCAGAATGGAGTCATTGTTTGTACATAGAATAAAGGTGGGCTACGTAGCCTGAATCACAAAATTTGTGCTAATCACTCCTGCACCTCATTCATGTAGGACCCACACTATTTTTCTTTGCTTGTTGAGGTGAAAACCCTGAATGAAAAAAAAAAAAAAAGAACAAAACAAAAAAAAATTGGTCATAGCTGCAACACTCTGCCTGATCACATGGGAGCAGTGGGAGCATTTTCTCATTAATCTAAACTTAGGAAGTCACAAATGTTCATTTGTATAGATGGAGCATATGGAATTCTTAGTTCAGTAAAGCTAGCTCATTTTTTTAACTCCTTATAACTAAATTGTTTCTAAGAGGTGAAATAGGATAATTGTAGTAGAAATTAACTAAAAAAAATAGACAAACAATTTACTCTTCCAGTCTTTTTTTAAATATTATTGGATTACATATCTAATTTGTACACATCTCAATTCTTTTTTAAAGTACTTATTCTATATAAAAGATACCAGAAAAATGCAGTATTGTGAAAAAAGTAATGCATTTATAAAAACTTAATTCCTTTCTGTTCATCTTCATCACTACAGTGACTTTATGAAAAGAACAACTTCTCATAAAGAGAGAGAGAAAATGGGCATTTGAACAGATGGGCTTAATAAAGATTCTGCAATATATCTGCCACAAATAGTTGAGCACCGGTACTAAGGCAAGACTAAGATATGACCAAAGATAAAGAACTTTGAAATGGTTAGTACTCTCAGTGAGGAAGTTTTAGATTAAAAGACAAAGGTTGTCATGTAAATGTACATAGATCAAAGAGGACACATAATAGATCCTTACTATATAAAGGAAAAATGAACTTTCCTTTGTAGTAATAAAACTGCTGCAGTGGGAGAAAACAGATCCTGTGTGTTTTGGTTTTGTTTGGTTGATTTTTGTTGTTGTTGTTTGTTTGCTTTTTACTTAGTTACATTCCTAGTTGAGATATGGTTGCCGTCTTTTGTCTCAAAACAGTAAAAAAAAAAAAAAATTGTTTGCAATGTCACCAAAATTTTCTTCTTTAAGATTAGATTTTCATAGTTATACCTGTTAAAAATCCGTGTACCACCTTAGCAAGAAGTTGCTGTTATCATTCATTCTCTGCTATAGACCTTTGTCTTCCTGATAGTGCATAGATAAATAGAAGTAAATTTTTATAGCTCCATGTTATGAAGGAAAAAATTATTTCAAATACGTGGTTACTGAATTTGAAATGTCAAAAATGTCAAAATGAATAAGATACATGTATTTTTAAATTGCCTCAGCTTGCCAATAGAATTAAGAATTGTCCTGCTGCCTGAAACCTAGTGACGGGTGAAATTTAGCTTATCTGCACATTTAGAAGATGTGCATGTACCTGATACTTTCTCCATTGCCATGGTCAGGGCAGTAGACTAAAAACATCATATAGTTTTGGTCTCAGTATTTTGATGAACAGTTCTCCGCTGTCTGCAGCTGTCTAGGAGAACTGCAAAAACAGCTCTTCCATACATGACTGTCTTTGTAAAAATAAGTAGGATTGTTGGTTTCTTTTTTCTTAATTTTGAGATGTAGTTTTAAGTGTTTTCTCCTTGCACAAGAACACCAATTTCCTTT
Source organism: Anas platyrhynchos (assembly GCF_047663525.1). Classification (NCBI taxonomy): domain Eukaryota; kingdom Metazoa; phylum Chordata; class Aves; order Anseriformes; family Anatidae; genus Anas; species Anas platyrhynchos. The sequence goes on along the minus strand of NC_092588.1, from coordinate 85,938,748 downwards.
GTTTGCAAAATTTTCCTACCTGCAGTGTTTCCCTAAAAACAAGTTACAAGGTTTTATATGGTGAAGTAGGTTGTTAATGACATTCTGAATATTTTGGCTCTGAATCGTTTGGGGGCATATCTTCCTTTTATGTATTTTAGTCCCTTTGTTTAAAGGTTCCTATTAAAGCATCTGGTTCAAAAATTGTAACCTTTTTGGTTGGTTGGTTGGTTATACGTTCACTATGACAACAGTTACTTATTGCAGTAGAGGTTTTTCTTTAAATATTAATTATAAACTTTCTTGTGATAGGTAACTATCTGGTCTCAGTTACAAGTACTGTCTTACTTTGAGAAGAATGTTTATTGATTTATTTTCATTGTTAATTTTGTGTGTGTACAAATTTAAGTCTAAAAGCTTTACAGCATCAGACAAATGCTGCTGCCTTATTCAGAACAGTTAAATAGGAGATACTGCCCTACTGCTCCATGTTTTTAAGTGCAGTACGTTGCACAAAAATTTTCGATTGCTACAGTAAAGCTCCATTTGTAGAAAAAACTGTGAAAAGGAGAACAGGCATCTGTGCAGGTTCTTCCTCCAAAGTCACATCTATGAAGGCCTTGTGGAAAACATCAAGATCAGTGCCATGAAGAAACGGTGGCAGGTTGTAGTCAGAGGTGACTCCATCCGTAAGGGAATGAAGACTCCCTCCTGCAGGCCAGACCCTCTTCACAGAGAAATTTGCTGCGTCCCCAGGGCTCAGATCAGGGATGTTACTTACCAGGAAGTTTTTGAGCATAATACAGTTTTTGGATTAGTACTAGTCCTCCACTTTCAAGTGGGTGCCAACAGTGTAGCTACAAGCAAACCCAGGTAATCAGTGCCTGGCTCCAAGACTGGTGTGGTGCCTCCACCAGAATTTTGGGTTTTATAATCATCAAGAGTCTTTGAGATGAGAGGTCTGCTGGGGCCTGATGGGATACACCTGTCTCAATGGGATGAATGTTTCTTGGCCCATAACCCATGAAACTGCTGGAGAGGGCTGTAAACTAGGAATGATTGAGGATGGGAGTTCCATTACGAGCACTGATGTTATGCCAAGAGATGGTGCTAGTCAGCAGTGTCCCCCGAGAATAGGCTTTAGAGGGTTTAGCTGAATGAAAGCCAGCCAGTATTAAACCTGTCTAAAATAAGGGTATGATAGAAGACCAAGGAAACTACAGACCTGTTAGTTTTGCCTCGGTCCCTGGAAAGTTATGGAGAGGACTGTCCCAGGGGGTACTGAAAGGCACTTAAAGAACAAAGCTATTAGGGGAAAGCTAAAGGGGAAGTCTTGCCTTGGTAATTTTATCTCCTTTTGTGATAAGGTCACTTGCTTGGTGGATGAGGGGAAGACAGTGGACATAATCTTTCTGTATTTTAGTAAGGCTTTGATTACCATCCTTCACAGCGTTCTTTTAGACAAGTTGTCCAACTGTGAGATAAACAGGTTTATGCTACGCTGAGTGATGAGCTGGCTCAATGGTGGAGCTCAAAGTGTTGTAGTGAATGGAGCTCCCTCTGGCTGGTGGCTGGTCACCTGTGGTGTTCCCCAGGGCTCAATTCTAGGCCAGTCCTGTTTAACATTTTTATCAGTGATATGGATGAAGGAGTGGAGTGCATCCTCAATGAGTTTGCTGATGACCCTAAACTGGGAGGTGCTGTTGGCTCCTGGAAAAGAAGAGAAGCCTTGCAGAATGGAATACTGGGCAATCATCATTAGCATGAAGTTCAACAAAGGAAAATGCTGGTTCTGCACTTGGGATGGGGTACTGACAGACACAGGTACAGATGAGTGGCTGGGGAGCAGCTCAGCAGAAAGAGCCCTGAGGGTGCTGGCTGACATCCAGCTCAATGTGAACCAGCAGCATGCCCTGGCAGCTATGGGGCAAACTGAACTTTGAGGAGTGTTAAGCACAGCACAGCCAGCTAGTCAAAAGAGGTGATTCTCCTGCTATATTAATTGTTGGTGTGGCCCCACCTTGAATATTGCATGCAGTTCTGGGCTCCACAATATAAAAAAGGATGTTAAGGTCCTTTAAAGTGTCTAGAAGAGGGCAACACAGCTGACAAAAGGGCTGAAAGGCATGTCCTGTGATGAGAGGCTGAGTACACTTGGGTTGTTGAAGAGGACACTGAGAGGTGACCCCGTGGCTCTCTGCAACCTCCTGAGGAGGGGAAGCGCAGAGGGTGGCACTGGTCTCTGACGGGTGGGATCAGCACAAAACTGCACTAGGGGAGGGTCAGGCTGGATGTAGGAAAAATGTCTTCACCATGAGGGTGGTCAAATCCTAGAACAGACTTCCTAGAGTTGTTGTCTTCCTAGGTTGATGCCCTGTCAGTGTTCAAGAGGCATTTGGACAATGCCCTCTTAATCACAGAATTTCTAGGTTGGAAGAGACCTCAAGATCATCGAGTCCAACCTCTAACCTAACACTAACAGTCCCCACTAACCAATACCCCTAAGCTCTACATCTAAGCGTCTTTTGAAGACTTCCAGGGATGGTGACTCCACCACCTCCCTGGGCAGCCCGTTCCAGTGCCTAACAACCCTTTCAGTAAAGAAATTCTTCCTAACATCTAACCTAAAACTCCCCTGGCGTAACTTTAGCCCATTCCCCCTCGTCCTGTCACCAGGCACATGGGAGAACAGGCCAACCCCCACCTCTCTACAGCCTCCTTTAATGTACTTATACAGAGCAATAAGGTCACCCCTGAGCCTCCTCTTCTCTAGGCTGAACAAGCCCAGCTCCTTCAGCCGCTCCTCATAGGACTTGCTCTCCAGGCCCCTCACCAGCTTTGTCGCCCTTCTTTGGACCCGCTCAAGCACCTCGATGTCCTTCTTGTAGCGAGGGGCCCAAAACTGAACAAAAAACCACGAGATGAGAGCGTCAATGCTTTACTCAATGCTTTAACTTCTGGTTAGCCCTGATCTTTGTAGATCCCTTCCAACTGAACTACTGTACTCTACTCTACTCTACTCTATGCTATTATATTCTAATTTCTTGTCGTTTTCATTGTTTTTAAATTGAGGTATATTCTATTGAACGTGAAAAGTTCTGTATTTCATACAGTTCTGTAAATCTGGGAGTGCTTCTCAGAAGAGTGCTCATGCTCTTCCTTCTAAACATTTAACTGGTTTTTGGAGGCCATCTCGCTGAGAACTGCTGTCGTGAATGAAAAGCAGGACCAAGCCTCAGCAGCAGCTCCCCCTGCCTTTGCTTGGGGCACCAAGTAACACTTGGGGTTTCCGTGCTTGGCCCCTGCCTTACTGGGCATTGCTGCTGTGTCTGGGTCCCATCTCATACTTCCCTTACCCTGATCTGCATCCCAACCTGCCACCTTGACTTTCTGGTTTGACCTTGCTCCTGCCTCATCACTATGGACTTGCTCTGTGCTTGCTGGGCTCTTGTCTGTCTCTATTTCCCATCACCAGACTTGGTCCTGGCCCTGACTTCACTGCTTTGGTTTCCTGGCACCTGGTCAGGGAGGCTGCTGCCCCTGCCTGCTTTGTGACACTTGGCTCCTGGCTTGGCTTTCCTTGCAAGTCAACCTGCCCTTGTTCCCTCCTGACAATGCTACAGGGGAAGTGTCATACTTTTAAGACCTGCTTATTTGAATTGTTTTGGTTAATTTTCTGCTCTTTATTACTGTCACCAAAGTACTGAATCTGTCTGCTTGTATTGACCTTGACAAATGGTCACTACAAAGCAAATGCTTATGGATACTCATGCAATCACAATTCCCTATGTCCCACATCTAAATCACTGCATCCATCATGAACGTGCCCATCACCTCACACTAATGATTATTTGATTAGTAGCAAATTGAAATTATCTGGATGAGTTGTCAGTGGCAATGATTTAGCTATAGGTTGGTGTTAGCTCCAGACTGAAACATGAAGGGGACAAAGCATAGCGGCTGCAGAGTTAACTCTTGAAGAACAATCAGAAGAATAAAATAGTATAGTAGGTACTCTCAGCTTCCTGGTACTTTTATTGCAGTGAGGCAAAGAGCCAGCTTAACTGCTTCAAAGACTGTCACCATGTGGGGATGCTGCATGCTTAATTTGACAATGGTCATTAAGAATGAAGCAGCTAGTCCAGTTGTCATAATTTTCCTTGGGGGCTTTATTATCTGTATTACTGTTCAAGAAAAAGTGCAATTCCAAATGCAAATGGTCTCATTCTTCTCTTTCTTTTGAGTATTCTTAAGTGAAGATACAATGTTGCTTAAAATGAAGTCAACAAGAAAAAAAGAAAATGAATTTATAAATAAAACATAGAGGAAGAGACAGCTTCATTCCTTCAAATAGTTCGTTCCACCAGACATCTAAAATATGTATCTTAGAGAGAGGAGATGGTTTAAGAAAAGGATGTATGTCTACATTCTCAAGACATTATTTTAAGTATTTTTTATCTTTGCAGCTAATATCTATGTGATATGTCTTAATAAAAGCTGTTGAAGATGTGTTGAATTCAAGGGCAGGGAAATCTGTATTCAGTTTGTAAGCTAAAGGAACTATATGTGTTCATATTAGCCAGAAAAACAAAGCCCAAATTCTGTTATTAACAATGTATGATTGTATAGGTATTAATAAGGGGTAAATACAGAACCAAAGCAGGCACAGACAGTGGAGGAGGAATTACAGGAGGAGGAATTCTTGGGTGTAGCAGAATGGCTTAACAAAAGGGAGTTCCTGCTAGAATTATACCAACAAATGGCTCCTTTTACATGTCAGAAAGAAAGAAAAAAAAAATCCAAGCAGGGGCATCCAGTGTGATATAAAACACAGGCAGATGAGTCAGGATTGTTAACTGAGTAGTAACAGACAAGGATAAAAGCAGTGCTCCCTTGCAGCCTTGAGTGATCTTCATGAAGACCACATACAAGTTCTACTGGCTCTTGCTGTCAAAGACAGGAGGGGGAGCAGGGCAACAAAGGACCCCAAGGGAATTTTAGGAGGAAAGCAGAGGCCTTACAAAGTCTTGCTAGAGCATTGATCAGTAGAGAAGGGATGCTTTAAAAATGAGTTCTATAGAGCACAGTGAAGTCTGATGTATCACTGGCCTTGCTTGCTACTGAGATTCTCTGCTACTCCAGCGTTTCAGGAATGAGTTGCAGCTGAGCTGCACAGATCCCCTGATTTTGCTAGCAATGTAAAGCACAGTCATGACATAAAGCACCCAGGAAGATAACAGTACTCGAATCAAGAAAGTAAGATTAAAGTGTTAGTTAACATTTCACATTACTGCAGGACGAAGTGTAACGTGAGGAAAAGGTGGATATACTTAAGAAAGAATGATGAGCGACAGAGTGGTAGTGCCAGTTTAAATCCAGGAGAAAGCAAGGGGGGAAGTGAACACAGCATCGAGTACTAACCCAACCCTAAATCCACCTGGGACCTCAGGGAAATGTGAAGCAGGTTACACCTTCCTGTCTGTGGTAACTGCACCCTGTCTGTGCAAACGCTGATTAACTGTGCTGCAAGATCAATGTTCCACAATAAATGAATGTGCCATAGTACATCAATGGATGTTGTTTAATTAATAGTATTTAATGCAAGTTACACTGATTCACAAAACTGGCTTAAAAAAAAAACTCCTGTTAGAAAGGCTGAGGGGAACACACAGCTATGTTGTAAGGGTAGCATAGGAAGGAAAAAAAAAAAAAAAGTATAATTTCTTTTATAATTCAAAGACCAGTTAATAAAACCTGAAGATATATGCTACTGTATCAATATGTCAGCTATGTTATAAGGTTAAACAGAATCAGATAGGCCAAAAAAAGGTTTCAAAAATCAGATTTCTTGTTGCTAGTGAAAAATCATCTGAATGATCTTACTAGACAGTAAGAATGATCTTACTCTAAGTTCTCTACATGTTTCAATTAAAATTCATAGACCATAGGGCAAAGTATGAATTTACATGTTCATTTTCCAGGGCTTTGTATTTGTTGATTATCTTAAGTGGAACAAAGCAAGTGAAGTATTTGTTGATCCAAACCTGTTTAGCTATGCCGTGTTGTGTAAAAGAACTAGGTGTAACTGAAGTATAAAGCAACTAGTTATGCAGTTAGTATATACTGATGTGTTTTAGTGTTTACTGATTACACCAGATTGCAAAACTATTCATGTTTTGAGAAAATCATGAAGATTGTGGTTGAGGAAACGGTTGCATAAATGAATGTTCATTTATGTAAAAGAAGAAAATGTCTGCTTCATGGAAAAAATGGTTGATTGTACATAGGGCTCTCTGAACAAAGCTTTTGTTTTACAGGAAGCAGACAGGTGACCTCTAGCATTAAATATTGCTTTCTTCTTTACTTCACCCCCCAGATCTATGTCACATGTTATTTGTATGTGTCTATTGAAAAAAGAAAAATGAAAAAAAAAAAAAAGGAAAAAAAGCTATGTACCAGTAAGAATACACATGCAGAGGTTATTTTTTGGTCAGAAGATACCAGTAATTGGTTTTGCTAACCCTGGTTTTACATTGAGATATGTATAAAGTGTTTTCTTATCAAAGGAAAGAAAAAGAGAATGAAATCTAGCTTCTAAAGCCTGAGTGGAAAGTCATTTGCTTTTGAAAATTATTGAAGTCATAAAGTTTAGTTGCCAGTTATGATAGAGGAAGTGACTTAAATATAAATGAAGGGTGCAAATAGAATACTTAGTATAAATGTCACTGAGATTTGTTGTGGTGCTTAGAACAAACATTACATGCTTTTTATATGTGCATCTGAACCCTTTTAGGAATATTAACCTAATGAACTCACACAACAACAGCTTAGCTAAAGACAAGGCCATTAGTATTTTTGTCAGAAACTCATCAGCATCCATTTTTGTACTTAAATTTTCTGTGAAGAACTTCATGAGGTCCGTATTTGACCTTTGATTGTATTTGGGGAAAGTACTCCTTCTGCTTTCAGCTTCTCACACTGATCTAAATCAAGTGGGCAAAGGGCAGCTGTTTTTTTTTATTGCACCTGCTGAGTATACACAGACAGTACATGATAAAGATGTACAAGAAAAAGTTGTTCTAAATCAGATGAGACTCAGGTACTTGGAAGAAGGTTCTGGTTTGTTTGTTTGTTTTGTTTTGTTTTGTTTTGTTTTGTTTTTCCCAAACTTTTATGTGGTTAACATACCTAAGTATGACTTGCTCTAATAAGCACAGATTTTGAAGATTAGCTTAAAGTGTGAGATGTTAGTTTCTGTTTGTTTTTTTTTTTTTTTTTTTTTTTCATCAGTTGCAGAGTTATAAGTTGTTTTTAGTATAAACCAATCCTCAAATTGCTTTGTTAATCCAGCACTTAAGTAATCATAAAAACTGTAATTTATTGTATATTTGTTGAGGTACTTACTGAATAGTGGGTGACTTTGTGTGTGAAATGCACTGCAGCCATATATGGAGTTCTAAAATCACAGCTCACTGAAATCCCTACTACAACTAAGGACAGTTTCAAATATGTCAGGGTGAGATAAGCTTCCAAGGATCATAGGGGGCAGGTCAATTAAATGCAGACTTGCTAAGACGTAAATATTTTAAGTTAGATTTCCAGTTCCCAAATTCTTTATTAAAGTAATTCCTTTGTAGGGGGCAGGATCTACAGTGGTATGATAATTCATGTGGATTTAAAGCAGATTTAATTTAGAAAACATGTATTTCTTTCAGTGTATCTTAGTTATTTAGGAAATCTGAACATAAGCTATAGTTAAGGAGATTCTTTAAGCTCCTTGCTGAAGGAAATGGTGTTTCCATTGTTGCTCAACCCAACTTCCTCTGATGCCACTGCTGAGAGTTTGGGTAACAGTGAGTATGATAATGTGAGAATATTATAGACGTACAGAATAACTTCTAGTATTCCCAGTTGGATTTATGGATTCATCCTTGCTGTGACCATCTCAAGAGACTATACTACCAAACAGTTAAATTCTGAGGATAAGAATTGTTTCTATCCTCTGAACTCACATGACAAAAAAAACAAACAAACAAAAAAACCATAATTGCTCTATACCAAAACTTTTAAACTCACCTACCATTTTTTAGTGTTGTTGTTCCAACACAGGAAATTAGATGAATAAATAAATAAACCCTATTTCATTTGCTTATCCTTGAGAATTCATGCAAAGTGATCACAAGAGGTTTTTTTTCAACATTACAAATTGTTTCTGTAGCAAATTCTAACAAAGTTGTCTAGAAATATCCAAACAAGGATGTCGTGGTTCTGCTCGAGTGGGCAGCCGAGCTCCACCACAGCCGCTCTCTCACTCCCCTCCTCAAAGAGGAATGGGGAGAAAATATGTGAAAGGGGCTCAAGGATTGAGATAAGGACGAGAAAATCACGCAATAATTAGTGTAACGGGCAAACCAGACTCAGCATAAGAAGACAGATAGTAAGATTTATTGCTCATTACTAACAAGCTAGAGAAGTGAGAAACAAAGGAAAGAAACCAAAAGCACCTCCCCCCCATCCACCCTCTTCCACCTCCTCCCCCCGAGCGGCGCAGGGGAACGGGGGAATGGGGGTTATGGTCAGTCTACAGCACTTCTTCTCTGCCGCTCCTTCTCGGTCACTCTCGTCCCCTGTGCTGTGGGGTCCCACCCACGGGATGCAGTCCTTGATGAACTGATCCGGCGTGGACTTCCCACAGGCAGCAGCTCTTCCAGAACTGCTCCAGATATGGGTCCGTACCACGGGGTCCATCCCTCAGGAGAAAACTGCTCCAACCTGGCTCCCCTACGGGCAGCAGCTCCTGCCAGATCACCTGCTCCTGCGTGGTCTCCTCTCCACGGGCTACAGGTCCGGCCCGGAATCTGCTCCGGCAGGGGTCTTCCACAGGCGGCAGCCTCCGTCGGTGCAGGGCCACCTGCTCCACCGTGGTCTCCTCCACGGGCTGCAGCGTGGAACCCTGCTCCACCGTGGTACTCCATGGGCTGCAGGGGGACATCCTGCTTCACCATGGTCCTCACCACAGGCCACAGGGGACTTCTGCTCCGGCGCCTGGAGCACCTCTCCCCCTCCTTCTACACTGACCTTGGCACCTGCAAGGCTGTTTCTCACTCCCTTGACTCTCCCGGCTGCTGTGTGGCGCAGCAGTTTTTTCCCTGTCTTAAATATGCTCTCACAGAGGCGCAAAACAACATTGCTTATTGGCTCAGATTTGGAAAACAATGGGGCCCTTCCCAAACATGGGGCGGCTTCTAGATCTTTCTCACAGAAACCACCCCTATGGCCCCCTGCTACCAAAACCTTGCCACGTAAACCCACTACAAAGGAACACTGAGTTCATTTTAGCTAGCTTGAGTTCTGCTCATTTTCTACATTACAGTGAGGTACTCAATCAGATTTTTTTTTCGACTTTCTGATTAATAGATGAGATAGATAGCTACCGTGTTCTATTTGATTATTTTGTTTCCAGTGGTGTTAGGATTTGATTGACAGCCTTTCCTATCAGTTCCCTTCATTTTGAAACCTTGAAGCAGTAGCCACGATGTGTTAACATAGTATTTAAACAGGGAAGTAAACCTCAATATATATAGTTAAATCAAGGTCTGTAGTCTTTGTCAAGTATATTATATGTGCTAATGTAACAAATCACAGGTAGATTTGTATTTTTTTCTTGTTTGCAGAGGTAAATTGATTTCAGTGCAAAATCCTTTCATTGTTATATTTTATAAATTAGCTGGGAACTAGCAAAAATAATGTTTTGTTTTGTTTTGTTTTCTAAAAAGGATTAATTATCCACCTTGTAGCTTGCTTTAATATAATGTATAACAGTGTTTTACTGATAAAATTTTAGCATTTTGCAGTACAACAATAAAGATTAAGGTAAATGTGTATAAAATTTATATTTTCTTAATTTGGTAGTTTTTTTTAAAGTAATTCGAGTTACAGATGTGTATACAGTCCTCTGAATATTAGGTATAGAAATATCTGAAATAAGTAATAAAGTTCATTAGTATCTTGACTTATGATTTTGTAGTTACTGAGCTATATTCTAAACATAGAATTTTAAGATTGGATATCCAGGAGGCAGCCAAGGGGGACAGGCACATTATGGCAGAAATCCTGTCACGTGTGAGATACCCTGTGCCTCCCTGAGGGGCCTGATGTCCCTACAGATGGTAAGGAGGGAGGCTTCTTCCAGACAGTGATGTAGAATGAGAATTGCCTTCTGGAAGTGGTTGCCTCTTCAGTGACCAGAAATTGTCACTCATCTGTTAGGTGTCAGGTGACTAAGGTTGATGATGTGAGTAACTCCAAGCTGTATAATGTTGAAGGTATGTGATGTCCAGTATCATCTATTGGATTTGGACAGTCTTTTGTCTTGCACAGGTTTCTTAATAACTGAAAGAAAATTATAAGCAGAACAATTTATAGAGTTTGTGTACCTACAAATTGAATTTTGGCTGTATCATTATACCTTTTTTGTCATATTTCAGTGGTGATCAACAATCGCCTTCCAAGTTGTAATTTCAAAGTGCTTATAAGCACCATGGCTCATCCACTTTCCCTTTTGTAGAAGTGTTTTATGGATCTTTGCGTGATGTAAAACCCACAGATGTCTACTAAACCTTGTACCTATTCAAGACCTCCGGCAGTGCTTGATAATGGCAAAATAAGGTACTGTGCTAAGTATTCCTGCTGGGGACAGGTAGACAGTAGGGCCCTGAGGGGTGAACGCTGAAGGAGATGTGGCTGCGAGACTGTGCTTGAAAGTCAGAGAGAGCAAATGTGTGGTAGGTGTTTGGGGTTGGTTTGCATTGGCTGGAGAGGTCCTTGGCTGGCAGGACAGCAGAAGAAGACTGGAATTAAAAATCCTGTAGGATGTCATAGGCTTAGTACCATGACGTCCTTCATCTGCTCTAGCCCTTGCTGCTGATATACTGGATGCTGAAGTTTGGCCAGTCTTCAGGACTAATGGAAGAAAAGTAGGGGAAAAGAAGAAGCAGGCTTGTATGTGACTCCCAATGGAATGCACACACATCTTCTCATGACGAGCCCAACCCATATGAAATGACAACCATAAATAAATACTGATTTGTCAATATCAGTAATGTATTAATCTTATTGCTTTAAGAATCTATGTTACACCAATATGTATGGATTGCTCCTTTTTCTGCCCTATGACAATATAGATGATGGATATATATGTTTAAAAGATACTTTAAAGGGACAGGATGAAGGCATGATTTCAAAATTATGTCTAAGACTGCACTGTATTTGTTGAAGCTCCCAGGATGTGACCAGTGCTATATAGATTACATCAGCATAAAAACTCTGTGTTTACCTTCCCATCTACCACTACCCTGTTACACTGTAAACATCCCACACTTCCATGTAGTCAAGAAAAGCAGTTTTCAGGATCTTGAATCTCATCTTCCGCTTCACACATTAGGCTTTTGTGTTTGAAATTTTAAATGAAATTCTTCTTATCTTTTACTGAGATATTTTTTATTTGTTTTTTTTTCCCCAAGCTTCTTGAATTCTGTTTGTTCCCATTTCTCAGCCAGGTATCAACGCAGTACAAAGTCAGGGCTTCTGAAGGTAGCTTAGGGTCAGGATACTTCTGTCTTTTTGAAGGAACCAACTACGTTTTTATATTACTAGGAATTTATTGTACTTACAGTATTGGTGTAAGTAGTGGCCCAGAGCCATAGACTTCAGAGTTATATACCACTTACACTTTGTTCCGATACAATGGCAAACAGTAGCCATTTTAACCATTCTAGATTTTTAGAAGAGATCTTCATAAGCATTAAAAAGTAAAGGCATTAAGTATACTTTTCTTTTTAGTAGCTTTTTAAAATATTTTTTCCTCTTCCTGGTGAGAATTTTTGTCTGGAAGATATTCTTAGTGAATTTTAGTTAGTATTAAACTTGGCAGCTTCCTTTTGGGGCAGTGAAGATGGTGAAGTGCTTGGGAGATGCTATTTGTCTTAGATGCTGCATCCAGAGAGGGAACAGCAGCAGATGTAAACTGCAGCTTCCCTTTCTGTTTCTGACCTTTGTTTATTGCTGGAGAAAGAATTGTATTATTATGTCTGCAGTATATCAGGCACCGAGAAATCTTGGAAACTAGTATCAATGAGTTGTTCAAAGCATTACTTCTGGCTGTCTTGTGAGCTCAGGCAAATGGTTTTGTTTGGATCTTATCTGGTTAAGGCAGGCTATTGCTGAACAAAAGGAAAGAGCTGGAGGGATTCCAAATGGATGGCGGCAGAAAGTGAAGATAAAAACTCGCTCTTCCTAGACACATCCAAGTTAAATTAAGGACTCTAGAAATGAATGATGGACAGAACAATGAATCTTAATTTTATTCACTGAATTTCTCTTACACAGAATTTTCTTTCTCAGTTTCAGACTGCAACCTTATGCTGTTAACCACAATGTCCAGCATCCCCTATTGCTTCAGCTTTTTGTTCAATTTAATTTAATGTCTCTAACTTTTGATATACTTTTATACAACAACCTGTAATGGTTTCCTGCCCCGATAAAATTTTAAGCCTCTGCCAGGGTCCTAGATTTCCCAATGACTTTTTTTTATGGCTTTTTTATTTTTATATGTTATTTCCTACGTTCATCATCATTTGTTTTATTACACCTAAAAATTGTCTAATCTTCATAAAGTGTTTCTCATCTGTTGTACAATTACTGGTTTTATGAGTTGCCCAAGATTCTGAGCTAAAGCCTGGAGCATTTCTCTGTGTATAAAAAGAGGTTTCTGTGTCCTTGCAGGACCAACAGATGGCTTACCTGTGAACTTGACTGATGGGGTCATACAAATTAGTTGATTTACTTATACCTGCTTCTGATCAGGTAAGAAAATGGAAGCTGAAGTGATGAAGGCTCTTGCACTCTGCATGTGAAGCAGTTGATTTCCTTGCCTTCCACAAAGTTCCCATTTCCTGCAAGCAACTAACCTTTTTCAACAGCTCTGAGTCAATCACATGGAGATTTCATAGATTCTTTGTCAGAGATTTTTTTTTTCCCCTTCCCCCTGCCTAGCTATATTTGAGAGCCCAGCTATATTTGGCTCTCAGAATCACATGGTCCTATAGTACAGAAGCCTCCTCCCCAGAGTCCCTTTTTAGGTCATAAATTATATTAATGGGATTATAAATAACTAGATCTAGAGTTGATGTAAAACTGCTTTGCTCTAATGAAGCAGGAAAGCAGATACGCAGAGGTAAGATGAAATGATTGTTGGTGGCTTGAGTGGGGGTTTTCAAGTTGACAGCTTCTGTGAAAAGTGTTGATGTGCATTTTGGACAGGATTCTAATGTGAGGAATCAGGATTATCGTGTCATCATAGTTGCCCTTCGAAGGCTGCAGTACCTTTGGAACTACATAGTTGTTTGGAGCTGCTACTAACTTCTAAAGTACCTTTGGAGAAATTTCTAGATAAGGCAGTTTAAGATGTATTGCTCCAAAGATTTTCCTTGCCCCCCCACTCCCCCTTCCCCCCAAGGTGCATGTATAATTTTAGCTTGATAATTTGATTTTTATTGAGAGGATAAGAAGGCAAGAAGATAACCAAGCGTTTTTTGTTGTTGTTTTGTTTTGTTTTGTTATTTTTCCAGTGGCCTGTATTAGAGCTAAGCTGAAAGTAACAGTTTCCTTCAAACAAAAACTTGATTTTCTAGAATTTAACAACTAGTTGTTAAGTGTTTATTACTACTTAGAGCTCCCACACAGTCTCCATCATTGATACTCAGTAGCCTACGTAGTTTTCCTCTTGGATTTTTATGATGTGTGCTAATGTGTTCCTAACTGAAGAAAAAAATGAAGAAACAACATCTTTGATGGCCTTTCTTATATGAAAGCACAGTAAATGGACGTGGGCCACTTCCACAATTTCAGTGAGGTCTTTCAGCCCTGAGTCCTGTCAGTGCTGGGTGCCGATGGGTGGAGAAGCTTTGGCTGGAAGAGCCCTGCGGCAGTCCCTTGCTCCCTGTGCAGAGCAGAGCTGGCCTGCATATAACTTCAGGTGTTTGAAATGGATGCATTTTATTGAGAATGCCTATACCTGCACTCGAAGTTAACAAGGAAAACCCACTGTTTATAAAAACATTGCTACTGATGTTTATGACCAACAAGAACTGAGTGAAATAGGTATATCATGTTATATTGGAAGACTGATTTATTACTACTGTTCCCTGAGGACTTCCTTCATAGAGCTTGTTAAGGTAAATATTTAGGAAGTAGCTTTGCTGCTACATTAGAAACTTACAGATGACCATTATTCACCTAGGATTTGTTGGCTATAGTTCTAAGCTGGTTGAAATTTAGGTTTATGATGTAGACTCATAAAAATTTAGTCCAAGAAGAGCTGTGTTTTGAGTTCTGCATGATAGCCATATATGTAGGAAAATAAATTTAGTAAATAAAATTATCCACTAAACAGATTTTTTTTTTTTTTTTTTTTTTTTTTTCCCAGTTGTATCTTACCTGGTATTTTGTTTCTGTTTTTCTACTTGTTTTTCTTCCTAAGAAACACTTGGATGTGTAGTCCTTTATTATAAGCTATTAGGATGGGGAGCAAACAAACAAAAATGTCTTGACAATTGGCTTTGGTGAAAGGCTTTACTGTACAAACACACGAAAAAAGGTTTTCAACATTTCTAAGTGTATGAGGTTAACAGAAAACAAGAATCATGCTGGTAGATTATTATTATTTTTAATAATTAAGTTTGTTTGCATTCTGTTTTAATGACTAGGCTTTTTAAAGGTAATGTTGTATGATTAATAAGTATGGGATCAGGAGAAAAAATAGGTTGGAAGAGACCTTAGGAGGTAATTCACTTTGCAGTTGAATTTATTTTTACTGTATTAGCTAATAACTTCCCTCTTGTTACAGCAGTGCTCTATTCTGTTGATGAACTACAAAGTAAAAGAAAGCATACAGAACATTTTTAGTCATCAGAGTTGCCTCTGCCTATTAATCAAAATACAGTGGACATTAAAGACTTAATGTCCACAAAATGTCTTTCTGTCTTCCACTTTCCTTTTCTGGAAAAGGTTTCTGGTTATAAGAATTGATTAAGGAGATAGGATTTGGTGTTGAGTATGCAAACTCTGCCTCCAGTTCATGTCTTGGTATATATTCCTTGTTTTTACCTTAAGTTGGTGAAGGCAGCACTTAATAAAGTTATGACCTACTCTTTTATTTGACACATTTTAAGATACCCATCAATTTTCAGGATAAGTTTCAGGAACTGATTCATCTTGTTAATATCAGAAGCATTATTTACACATCTAATTTTATGAAAAAACATGCAACTTCTGTGTTGTCACCTTGCCCTCCTGAAGGATAGTAGGGACAGCATCTGTATCTTTTGTGGAAGATTGTTTCCATTTGCCTTAAAGAAATGTTTGTAACAGGCAGAATCTCTCAATACCTAACTCCATGTGAAAAAATTCCCTGTTTCAGCTTTGTCATTTATTAAAGTTTGAAGAATATATTTTTCAAACAGAAATGCTTATTTTTGTGTTGTTTTGTTGTTGGTATGTTTGTTTGTTTGTTTGATGGTCTCTTGTTGGAAAAGAAACATGAAATCCTAGTTAGTGTAAGAGTGAATTAATCTTGCAGAATAAAGGAAGGTCTTCCTAAGATGCACTTATGCATCTAAACTGAATCATTATACTTGTAAAACTGCAAAGCTTTCAGTACCTCCTGATGAATAAAGTAAATAAAAACTCCAAGGGACATTCTTCGACCTTTATGGAAATGTGTGTACATACATGTGTGTGTGTGTATATATATATATATATATATATATATATGTATATATATATTTAAGCATCTGAATGCAGATTTAGGAAGCCTTATTTAAAAGCAAAAAGAGAAAAGAAATGGGTTGTTTTATGAAATAATGAGGTATAGATGATGGAATTCTATGTTAACATTGTTTGTAACAGGAAAATAGCACAAGAATGACTTTGATCTTAATCTCAAACACTTTCTGTCTGAACATAAAGAATAATTTCTTTACTGTAAGGATGACTGAGCATGGGAACAGGTTGCCCAGAGAGGTTGTGGAGTCTCCTTGCCTGGAGATACTGAAAAGTTGTCTGAACATAATGTGCTCTAGGGAACAGTGAGGGTTGAGCTGGACCAGGTATCTCAACCTCAACCTTTCTGTGATTCTGTGATCAACAGTCAACCTTCTCCTGTTCTGCTCATTTGTTATTTTCACAAAGAACAATGTTAAAAGATATCTGGCACAAAGATGAGAGGAAACATATGTCCTAGTATAAGTAAGCAATTCTCACTTAAATTGCACAGCGTTTGGTTACACAAATTAGGGTTGATGTAATGTGACAAATGCTTCCCCTGACAATAAGCCAAATTGACAAGGACCTTGATATTTTCATAAGGTAACATTTAATGTCAGAATACAGTTTCTTGAAGGTGATAGGCATAGTAGCACAAACATAATTTTGTCAGTCACTTATGCATCATTTTTCCAGTGCTCCCTTCTCAAGAGTTTTAAAAAATCTCTGTCCACCTTTAGTTGAGTTCTCTCCAAATTCAACAGCAGCTAATGTAAATTTGCAGAGCAGAGCATCAGTTAATTGTTTATAGAACAGATTTGAAGATTACTTGTTGTGAATTTAGTCATTTGTAGATTGCCTGTAGAAGAAAAATATTACCTATAGGCCTTGGAGAAGAGTTTTAAGTTTATATCAATTTTAGACACAAGAGAGGGAAAAACATTCACATCAATTACTCTGAGCATCTAATTTCGGTTATGTAACTTTGGGGGTTGATTCTCTCTTAAGGTCCTATAGAGTCGATGGAAAGAGGTAATCTTCTAGAAAGAAAATCCTGTAGGTTAAGTTCCACACTCCCTGATACCTTCTAGAGGACTTTGCTCTTCTATTATGCCACAGTCTAATGACATTACTGGATTTTATTTACTCAGAAGAAATTTGATTTTGAATAGGTGCAGTGTTCATTTAGTATCTGGAAACTTTATGTGGCTGTTGCCAACTTAGTAGAAAATTGTTGTATATGTCTTATTACAAATAAGAATTTCACCCCAAAAGGGAATTCTAATGTTCAAAAGTAAGGTTCCTTTAATCCTTTTGCATATAGGTGTACTTAGAATTCAAGTATGAATGTAGCTGTGTTTTTTTAAAGCTAAATAGCTTTTAGCTTGTAGTCTTTTCATCTTTAGGCATATTTAGTGAAGTGGAGCACATAGCATTCACTGCTATTAAAGCTGTTTTCTTGTGCTGCAGCTAGCTTAGTCATGCATTTCTGTGGTGAAAAATCTTTGTAGAGTGTGCACAAAAACCTTCAAATATAAAGTGTATTTACTGGAGGGTATAAACAAACCAAGAGGAATTGGACAATAATGAAAACAGACCATAACAGGGGAAGTGTGTTCAGTCAAAGATTTCTGGAGAAATGGAAGAACAAAAACATTGTATAAAGCAGAGAAGACACTCCAAAGTTTGAATGAAGCATTTTTCATGGATTTTTAAAATGTTCATTCTAGCAGAGGCAGAGAAATATTCTGTAACTTGGCATATAGGAAAAATTTCTGACAGATGGGAAGCTTAGTTACTATCCATGAAAAAAAGCGAATGTAACTTGAGTTTTCTGTCTCAGTGTGCCTGAACAACCATTTTGAAGAGTTGTTCTCTCTAGCTAACAGAATATTTTAGTATTTGTATTGTGGAGAAGCCATGAGAGAAAAATCTCAGAACCACAAGGGGCATCGTGCACTAGCATGATGTTGATTTATTCATATGATGTATGAAAACACAGTTGGAAATACAAGTTCATCCTTGAAAATATTTCCTCAGGTTTTGGTGCTAATTTATTTGTCTTTTCATTTATGTTGTGAAGATCCCCTAAAAACTTTTTTTTTTTTTTTTTTTTTTTTGGGGGGGAGAGGGGGGTGTGGGTGTGGGGAGGCATTTCCTTGCAGTATGGTATCCTGATATATATTCTACAGTCAAAATAGGAAACAAGAATACCTATATGAAACAAGAAAACATTGTTGGGTTTGTTCGTTTAGTTCAACATGCCATATCACAAAATGTATCAGAATTGTTTATAAGTACTTTATCATTGTAATTTTAGCTGAAACTACTTGGTCAGCTTTGACACAAATTTGCAAGAGCTTTTTTATGACCTTTAAGCTCAGGTTCATGAACTACTTTCTGCATCTGCCAGTCAAGAATACCACTTGACAATTGGAGTGAATCTTGACAACAAAATCCTCAGCCTGGAAAAAGGTGTAAACCTGCTTAAAGCTGCTCCTGTTGCTGTATCTCCACCTCTGTCTTTTGAGTTAAGCTCCAAGAAACCTGGATTGTAGCCCAAAGTGGCATCAGGTGAGGCTCATTTGACCATTTGCTCCTGCACTCTTTGCTTAGTTAATACTGTTGAGGACCCTTTGTCCTGGCAGACAGGTGGTGATCAGAGTCATGTTCAGCAGGAGCACACTGTACGCTAGGAGGGAAAAGTGTCCACTGGCTCATTTTCCTCTCTCCTACATTCATTGCTCTAGATCAAGTTCAGAGCGCCTTGCAGTCTCAAGGAGGGTGGAGAGGAACTAAGAGAGGAGGGCTCGCTTTGCTGCATTTAGTGTTGGGCATTCAGCACGCAGGAGGAGGGATAACTACAGGCAGGTCTAGCCTGACAGATAGGACTCGTAGTTTTTAATGGTAAGGAGAGTGGCTGCCAAACAGTACTTCCACCCCATCAATATGCATGCATATAGTAATTTCAGGGAAGAGCAGTTATCTGCAAAAAGCTTTGGGTTTTGGATAACAAAAATTCTTGGTCTGCCAGTGAATGCACAAAAGGATGAAATACTTCAGCTGCAGTAAAATTTCAGAATTCATCTTTGGAAAATGTATCTGAATAAGCAGAGGCTTGACACGTAAGAAAGACACAATTATCAACCACATAGGGGCACAGTGTTTCATGTACATGTATTTATAGTCAGCCAAGTTGTTACTCAGCATAAGGGAGTAGATGCTTTCTAAACATGTAATCAGAGGATGCAAGAATTTGCTGGATAACTAATTTGAGTCCCATGTTCATCATTCACAGTCAGCAGAGCATGGTATGTGTCATGTATTATCCACTATTACCAGTGTTATTAGTAGGACCTTGTATTATTCAGGAACGTTAAGTTACTGTAGCATAAACATTGATAGCTGTAAAATTTTGTGATCTTCAAAAGGAACTAGGGTTTGTTGGTTTAAAATAAACAGCTTATTGTTAGTAATAAAACTGATTTTATTACCCCAACTGATAAATGTGATTGATTATGACATGTTGGCTTGCTTCTTTTTTCAGCCATCAATATTAAGCCATTCATGAGAAGGAATAAATGGTATTAGGATATATATTTTGTTAGAAATATAGCACAGATAATAATGATAGTAAGTTCATGGCTATCAGATGATTAATGGCAGAGTAGCACAACTGTCCATAATGATGTTGCCACAAAGAAGCTGTTCCATAAAGTGTCCTTTCTGTTGTCTTTCCCTCTCTGCAATCCACAGCCTTATTAGATATGCTGTACTGACTTCATTAATGAACCTAACAGAGCAGTCCTACATACATGACTCTCATTTTCTGCATTTCCCTCAGTCATTCCCAGGCCACTGCTGTTCCAGCTTGAGGCAGGGAATCATGGAATAAACATATACGTGGTTGCAGAAATAAAGAGCATATAAAAGGGCTGAACCAAGGTTGCAGAGAAAAACCAAATATGGAATTTCATAGCTCTTGACTAAATAGCTTTAGGGTTACTTTTTACATACTTCTTGTATTTAACATGTAAACTAAGTAACAGTAGTCTGTTCTTCTGAAATAGCTCATTTTGTTTATTACCTCTGGTCAAATGATGTACAAGGGCTTTTGGTGCTTCAGATCTGTAACAGTTATGAAGTGTTACCTGTGTGTGTATGTATATATATATATATATATATATATATATATATATATATATATATATATATATTAGCTCTGGTGAAAATGAAGGGTTGAATTCAAACTCTATGCATGTGAACATATCAGTACTGGTGTAGAACTATATATTGACATGTCTACAGCTGCACAGTCTTATTACAATATCTGATACACCTGCAGTATATGTATGAGCTAATACTGTTATAATAGGAATTTAATTTTGAAAGTGAATATTTTACTCATCTTCCCCTTCAAAATCATCACTTATTTCTCAATTTTTTTTTTTAGACTATAATGTGAATAATGTGCTTTATTGCAGTGGTAATAAAATGTAAAGGCTAATTATCGATTTAAAAAGCTTAATGTTGTACCCCCCCCCCCCCCCCCTCCAGTTTGTTGTCTTAGGAGGGGGCAGGAGGAGAGAAAGCACTGTGATATGAAAGGTTTGTTAATCCAATGTTCAGGAACTTTTCTAGAGCTTTATTTATATTAGAATTTTAACAATGCAATTGTATATATAGCTTACAGTCCTTTATATATATGTGTGTAATGTAGATATATGTATGTATTTAATGTGAACCTCTATTATAGGGACATATTCTTACTTTCTGAGTAAATGCTATACAAATGCTTGAAATGATAGAAATTGTTTTGTTGTGAAGTGCTTCAAGGTCAAGTTTTTTCAAGGCTAGTTTAGAGTTTAATGTCTATTAATCAACACTATAATGCTTATATTCACTTGTTTCTTTGTGTTATTTTTTATTATAAAAATAGTATTACAATTCTACTTGAGAAAAAAAAATCAAACAACAACAAAAAATAACATTGTCAAACAATGTTACAAACAATGTTACATAGAGAGTTCAGCCAGAGTATCTGGTGGGAGGTTACTCTTGTCAGGAAACTCACAGTTATTCTTTTGTCCTTTGTGCAATGTCTTCAAAGTGAACATGCTGTGATCTGTGCTTGTTTTCAGCCAGCTTTCACCTGAAAATCATAAGATGCGAACTACTGGTCAGAAACTGGAATTATATCTGCTTTTGAAGTTATATCTCCTTTTGAAGTTTGCCAATTTATTGGAGCCATTTTATTATATGAACAAGCTGATCAAGAAAGGTGGCCCAAATATATTCTAATACAGGTTTTTCTTGTTTTAGAGGTATCTCTTAGCAAGCAGCTCAGCAAGAGATAGCAGACTAAAATGAAACTGAACAGTACAATGTGTGTAGGTTTTCTTCCTAACAATTTCTTCACTGTAGGCAATAATAATGGCAAGAACAATGAAGTAATGTGTTTTTTTGTTTGTTTTGGTTTTGTGTTGTTTTGTTTGTTTTGTTTTGTTGTTGTTGTTTTAGTAGGAAATGTGCAAGAGATTGTTACCCTTTGGCTTTTTCCTTTGTTACATTTGTCTTCTGCATATATATTTTTAAAACAAGCAACAAACAAACAAGGTTTCTTATAATCATAACCCTGGGAGGGTTTGAAGCAGTAATACAGTAAATGTTGTCTTGTATGATTGTTTCTATGCAAAAGAGAAAGATTTCCTCAAATAGAACACTGAATGGAAAATAATGTTTAGAAGCCTACTAAGATTTTTTTTGTTTTGTTTTGTTTTTTTTAAAAAAAAGTCTAGAAAATATGGTAAGACTGATAGAAAATGAATCAGATGTCTTTTTTATGACACTTCAGGTGATGCTTATTTTCTCAGTACTGCCTTATTTATGAACTAATCCAGTCTATTTCTGGTTTAACTGGTAATGTTATGTTTAGCAGTACACCCAAGAATTCACTGAAGATGAGAAAGAGTAGATGAACAGTTTTATTGCCGACAAAATATATTATCATATCAAAATAAAAGTGGGTGAAGACATCAAAATGGTTTGGCATATTCTGTCTTCAGTGAAATCTTACTGAATTTATTTTTCATCTTATCTATATATTGAATTATTCTTCATTTCAAAATTTCAGGTGAAACCTGAAGCTTTGGGCTTTTATTTGCCTAGATTCCTTCTCTCTTTTAATGCTATATTCTCGCTCTCCATGTGCTGCTAGGATACCATTCCCAATTGGGCAGATTTGCTTAAAATATTTGCTGGAGGATTTGTGATTTCATGTGCCAGTTTTCCCAGGGCTCTATATGGAGACTTTCTTTTCCAAGCCTTGTTTTCTTTATCTGCTGTTTATTTTCACAGGCTAAGCACTTCAAGTTTAGATTCCCAATTTGGATATTAAAACTAACACATCCATGTTTCTATTAGTTACTCATCCTTTGCTTCTCTATTGAATCCAGTCATTATGACACAAATTATATTTTTTGGGCCCAGATGTAGAGATCTCTCTACTACAGTCTCACATAACTGGGGTCCCTCAAGGCTCCATTTTAGGGCCGGTACTTTTCAATATTTTTATAAACGATCTGGATGTAGGAATAGAAGGTATTTTGAGCAAGTTTGCTGATGACACCAAACTTGGAGGAGTTGTGGACTCGAATGAGGGTGGAAAGGCCCTGCAGAGGGATCTGGATAGGTTGGAGAGCTGGGCGATCGCCAACCACATGAAGTTCAATAAGAGCAAGTGCCGGGTCCTGCACCTGGGACGGGGAAACCCTGGCTGCACGTACAGACTGGGCGATGAGACGTTGGAGAGCAGCCTAGAAGAGAGGGATCTGGGGGTCATGGTAGACAGCAAGTTGAATATGAGCCAGCAGTGTGCCCTGGCAGCCAGGAGGGCCAACCGTGTCCTGGGGTGCATCAAGCACGGCATCGCTAGTAGGTCGAGGGAGGTGATTGTCCCGCTCTACTCTGCGCTGGTGCGGCCTCACCTCGAGTACTGTGTGCAGTTCTGGGCACCACAGTATAAAAAGGACATGAAACTGTTGGAGAGTGTCCAGAGGAGGGCTACGAAGATGGTGAAAGGCCTGGAGGGGAAGACGTACAAGGAACGGCTGAGGGCACTGGGCCTGTTCAGCCTGGAGAAGAGGAGGCTGAGGGGAGACCTCATCGCAGTCTACAACTTCCTCGTAAGGGGGTGTCGAGAGGCAGGAGACCTTTTCTCCATTAACACCAGCGACAGGACCCGCGGGAACGGGGTTAAGCTGAGGCAGGGGAAGTTTAGGCTTGACATCAGGAGGGGGTTCTTCACAGAGAGGGTGGTTGCACACTGGAACAGGCTCCCCAGGGAAGTGGTCACTGCACCGAGCCTGACTGAATTTAAGAAGAGATTGGACTGTGCACTTAGTCACATGGTCTGAACTTTTGGGTAGACCTGTGCGGTGTCAAGAGTTGGACTTGATGATCCTTAAGGGTCCCTTCCAACTCAGGATATTCTATGATTCTATAACAACCTGATTTAGTACTCAGTTTTATATTTGCTTATATAGTTAAAAGATATTAACAAAAAAAAAAAAAAAAAAAAAAAGAAAAACGTTCTCAGTGGAGTTCATCTTCCTTTTTGATAAAGGTAATTGCAATTCTCATTTTAATCTTGTTTATTAATTTATAAAATGTATCTTTCTCCATTTCATGTAAGCTCTCTGTTTATTCTGAAATTGTGAATCACAACCTGAAGAAGACCTTTTAAGTCTTCTTACAAGTCCTTTCATTCTCCTTTTTAATTGTGACGTGGTTTAGGTAGGTTTTATGATTATAATTTAAAGGAGGTAATAACCTCTTCAGTGAACATGAAACATCTGTAGTTCGTTTCTTGCTTTTCTAGATATTTGCTGTTAGAAAACTTCCAGCCTACTGCAGATTCAGTTTTGATTTCTTCTAATCATAACTTTTGATATGGTACATCAAGATTTTAGGGATGGTTCTTTGATGTACTTTGTGTAATAAATAGTCTTCTGATTGGATATATGGACCTTTGTGTTAGCAATTACATGAGTAATAGATTACACTTTGTTCTGCCATCTTTTCCTTCCTTATTTCTTTCCCTTAGTGTATTCCTCATGTATAATATTGAGATAGGTCTATGATCAGCAAAAAAAATTTCTTCCTATATGAGTTGTACTATGCGGTATAGACATCTTTAACAAGCGCTTTAGAAACACATTCTGGAAAGAACTCCTTTACACTATTGGAATGGGACGGAACAAACTTAGGAAAAATTGTATTTTATTATAAAGCAGTGTGCCTTCCAGTCTCGTAACCTTTTTGCACTCATCAAGGGCTGAGTTATACTGTTGACACTTAGTATGAATAGAACTCAAATAATCCTAGTTTAATGTTACAATAAAACTCCAGAGATATTTCTTAGATGCTTTCATACATGATTCTAAGGAATTTTCAAAACATAAAGGCACTGTCATATAACATGCAGTAATGAAGGATCTCCTAAATGAATCTTCAGTCTGTAACTTCTTAAAAATTAAAAGGAAGTAAAGGAGAAGTATGCATTCCTGATGTAATGCGCAGGCTTTCCTTTTTCAATAGTCAGGCATCCCTAGCAATACATGACTTGTGAGACCATAGAACAATTATTGCCATGGGGTTATTTTGAAAGTAATACAGTAATTGAGATCTTGTTCCTACATTCGTAATAATAGAACCTTTAACCAACTAACCAATCTAATGATTAGTACTCTCTTTTTCCTATCTTACTCAGCAATTCAGCACCTATCTCATCAATTTAGAGCATTTGAATGTAATGTGTTATGTGGTGCAGAAGGATGAATGTACAAATCCTTGAATTTGACTTCATATTCACTGAAGAAGCTGTGTGAAACACTAAAACAGCCTGCTTATAATACAGCAGCTTCTGTTGCTGAATAGACAGACTGTGAATTAACTATGCTTTTATTGTGGCTGATGGCTTCCTTCCTAGGTATAATTAATGTCAGTAATGAACACAGAGGACATGGATATATAGATGACTAACATTTACCCTAGGGAGCAGTATACCTATTATTCCTTCTAGAAAAGTTGCCTGGGAAATGGAAATAAGAAGCTTTTTTTTTTTTTCCTCGAGGTAAGCATTTTTTTTTTCTGCAAAAATGCTGTGGCTGGCATACCAGAAGTGAATTTAGATGTCATGCATCTAAGTCTGATAGATTTTAACTCCTTTATGCAGTCTAGTGGTAAAAGGAAGTGGGTAATAAATGGAAGTAAGATCAGAATCTGCTATGAATTAGAGTATCCACTCTGAAGCCTGAAAGTCCAACCCAATAAAGAGCTAGAGAATGCCTCAGCAGATAGAGGTACATGTTAAAATAAGGTGAAAAAATGGCAACATTGTTACTATGGTTTTCCCACTCCCTTGGGATTAAGCAAGTCTCTGTTAATCTGTTTAGTCTTCTGGGGTCTTCACTTCTCAGTTCAATTCATAACAGGTTCCTCTACTTCAGGCATAGCTCCATGCTGTTATTTGTAACAACCTCCCTTGTAACAACCTCTGCACCCAAACTGAACACATGGGCTTGGTGTTTGGTTTCCAAAATTCCCTCCAACTTGCACACTGTTACACTAATTCTTTCAGCATCATCCTCCACTGTGAGCAGGCTCTGATTTCTATCCTGTTATCTTTTCTCCCTGCAAGCCCTACTGTAACACAGACACTGCTTTTTCATGTGTGGGACTTGGGATGATGGGCCCTAACACTGGGCTGTCACACCAATATGCTGTGAAAGCACCAGCACCAACCAGTTAGGCTACTAACCTCCAAGTAAGTTCCTGGGGAACCCTGATTCTCAATCACAGAGAGATTTCATGGGAGGAGGGTGGGGGGGGACGGGGGAGAGGAAAAAAAAAAAAAAAGGTTAGCATGACCATTGTGCTTTTATTTTTAGAGATTATAACAATAAACTACTTTTCTGAGCTTTGACAACAGCAAGGAAAAAATATTGGATCACAGAAATTTAAAATGAATTATCAGAACTACCATTTTTAAACCTACAATTTAGAGCCTTGCTCAGGAGGAAAAGAAAACAAACAAACAAACAAAAAAAACTATTCAGCAGTGCTGTGTGGGAGGACTGTAAAACACCCACTTAAGTAAATTGGACATTAGATGCTCTATTCTTTCTGGCATCCAGACCCAGTGACTTAGAAGAACAGGGTAGTTTAATGTGGGAATGTATAATGTCTTTATGCATGACAGCATAACCAATTCGATTACAAGGCATAGTAAGTGTACTCTTATGGGGTGATAAGAGTATGTCTAACACACTGTAGAAATTAATGGAACAAAACTCTTAATAAAAAGAAAAGCTAATGTAGAGAACACTGGAATTCCTCTTCTCTGATTTTGATTTGTGGTAGCTGTCTAAAAATAATTTTAAGTCACTGCAGAGAAATAGACACGTTAGTGCCAGGTCTGTCTGACCTCCTTTATCTATTGTAAGATGAATCATGTCCAAGGAATTTTTTTGCCATTGTCTTTAGGAGAACCTTTTCAAGTAGCTTGGATGTATACTTATATTTTGTCAGATCAAATCCTAATGACAAGGAAAAGACAAACCTAAACTAGTTGAGTTTGTGTTAAACTTACTCTTACTAGTGGAGTAATTCACAGGGAAGAGGGGAACATGGTAGATAATATAGATACAGACAATAAGTGGAATTTTAGTGATGCAGAAAATTTTGGTGTTGTTTTGGTTTGTTTTAATATCCCTCACAAGTCAATAGGAAAAGAAAATCTGGCAAGCTTCCCAAAACAGCAGTCTGTGGACGCCAAGTGAACCTGCAAAGGCAGTGATTGTAGATACCCTGAGTGAGGTAGGGGTCCATTCTCAAATGAAGAGAATTCAATGATAAATGGAAAGAGAGATGTGTATCAGAGCCCTAAAAGCTTAAGGGGAATAAAGACATAATCATGTGTCATGAAAGTTAATAATCAGTTAGAGCTTCAAGAAGATACAGATATGATTGTTGCTGTACCTCAGGAGAAAACTTAGGGACCCAAGGTTTACTTAACCTTTGGAGGAGAACTGCCACTTGCCTATGCTGTACCCACTTGTCAGAGGTTTCTCTGAAGCTATTTCTTTACATGAATTACATGAGCTGTGTTGTAGAGGTAAGTGATGTAAGTTTATGGAGAATGTAGTTGACCAACTTAAAATGCAAAGATAATGTTACAGCTGCACCATAATTTGGTTTTGTTTTCCATCTTTTTGTGCTGCTATTTCCTGCTTCTGCATGTGAAGAAACATCTGCTAATTCATTACTATTGGTTAGAAAAATAACTCCCATGTGTGCTCACAGGAGCAGGCAAGAAATTCTGAAAAGCAAAGAGAATAGTCAACTGTCTAAATCTGCAAGACTGAAAATTACACCATGTCCCCTTGGCTGTATGTTAACGAGCACTTTGCAGAGAACAAAGAGTCTTTTTACAATGGATTTCAGAATTTCTCTTAGTTCAAAATGAGAGTAGAAATAGAATATTTTTTTAAGTTATTCACATAAGTATATTCTCCTTTAAAAATGTTCTGTGTGCTTTAGATATTGGAGTTAAATTCTTTATGATTGCATTCTATTATAACATAATGTAAATTTAGAAATTGAATCATTCAAAGACAGAAAATGTTAACTTCCAAATGTCAAAACTGAACAGTGTAACAGAATTGGATCTAGTCTTTATTGGTTGGATTGTTTATTGGTTGAATTTGTTGGTTGGATTTTTAGCTGAGGTTATAGAAGCGTGAGTATTTCAAGAACCCAGTTCACTTCTTCACAACTGGTTTCATTTCAATGGAGTGTCTCTTCTGAAGCTTAATGATTCTTCTGGTGTGCACCAGATTGCCTATTCATTGCTTTCTTTTACCCAAAAGATCCAGCTCTCCTGGGATCATAGGTACAATGTGAAGAGAAGATACTTTACTTTCATTTTACTTACCTACACCCCCAGTTGGTATTCTCTGGGCTTCTTATATGGGCATGGAAGTGGGTACCAAAAGTTAAAATAATGATTTAACCTTGTGGCTGTTTTTCTAATGTATTCTCATTCACACTCCTCGGGTTGTTTTCATGTTGCCAGTCGTGTGCTTTCTTTCTGTCAGATTTGGGGCAACTTGCACAGCCCTTAGTAGCGCAGCTTTTGTATGCTCTGCCTGGTGCTTGCCATGGATCGAGCTGCAGTGCTGCACCTTATGGGGAGCGGCTGAGGGAACTGGGGAAGAGGAGACTGAGAGGACACCTCATTGCTCTCTACAACTGCTTGAAAGGAGGTTGCAGTGAGGAGGGTGTCATTCTGTTTTCTCAGGTGACATCTGATAGGATAGGTGGAAATGGCCTCAAGTTGCATCAAAGTGAGGTGTAGATCAGGTAGCAGGAAGAATTTCTCCACAGAAGGGGTGGTGAGGCATTGAAACAGGCTGCCAAGGGAACTGATGGAGTTGCCATCCCTGGGGGTATTTAAGAGATGTGTGGATATGGCACTAAGGGATGTTGTTTAGCAATGGAACTGAGTAGGTCAGGTTGATGGCTGGACTTGATGATCTTTAACATCTTTTCCAACCTAGAGAATCCTATGATTCTGTGATCTTAAGCCCCTCAACTTTTCTTTTGTGAACTTCCTCTTATCCCTTGAGAGAAATTCAGAATCTTTCCTTCTGTTTTTTCAGTCACAGAAATCTCAGTAATGTCTGAGTTCAGGGGAATTACCATTTTTAGGCACCTTAAGCACAGGCATGTATGGGCTAGGTGGAATCTAGCTCTGTGTGATTAAATGCTAAAGCTTTCATTCTTCCTTAGAAAAAAGAGTGAATTTAAATGGCTTTTACCAATAAAACTAGATTTTTAACTCTCCTCAGTGGGGATCAGAAGAATGACATTGCATATCTTTGGCATCTAAGTAGTGTTTCATTACCTTTTATTTTATGCAACAAACTCTAAAATGTCCATTCAAATGACAGTGTAATGCATTTTAATGAATGTCAAATGCAACCTTTCCAGTATAGTTAATATTTTAGACAGTAGCATTGGGGAACTGTAGTCCCTTTAAATGTGATTTTATTCAAGATGAAACACTGAAATTTGCATTTAGATCCACTGTAATAGAAAAAAAAAATACCAATTCGGTTCTGCATTCAGTTACACAAATGTGAAATGTTTGTGAAACTTCAGTGAACTCATGGAGGATTTTGTCAGTGGAAATATCAATGCCCACAAGAGCAGAATCAGAACATAAGTATTTAAACTTTTAAGCTCTCTGCCAAACCTAAAGGTTTTCAAAATGCTAAAGAACGTTTTTATTAGCAATAATGAAGTTTCAAATGAAATGAGCTACAGAGATGCAATCAACAGTCTTCAAAATCATTGCTAATTGGAATTATTTTCCTCTGGTTTATGTCAGAAACATTGTTAATGAGATCTGTTACCAAAAAAAAAAAAAAAGTACTGAGAAATCATTCAAACAATCCCTAACATTTCTTAATGTATATTTTAAAAGTGTTGAATGTTAAATTAAACTTTGAGAATGGAACATATTTAATTTTGCTGCTATTTCCAGAAGTCTGAAATCAGTATTCAAAGAACTGTTGTAGCTTTCAGTCAACAAAGCAAAAAAGGTAATGTAGTTTAGTGGATAATGTCAAGCTAACTTTTGTCTTTGATGAGGTGTTTTTTGCCGACATCAGGTATGAAGCAGAACATGGCTAAATAGAAGGGCATGTGCACCCTGCAGCTCTATGTTTATATTTAAAGAAATGCTTCTATTTCTTTCTTCCTTCTTCATTGTAACTCTGAAAAACTGTCTAAGTTTAAAAATGTATATTAGGGGATTGTAGAGGACACCTTACAGTCTCAGTGTTGCTGTTCAGCATACATAAATATGCTTAATACAAATATTAGGAATGGCTGGGAATGCCTATAGGAACATGTAAGATGAATTTTTAGCATATATTTGTAAAAATATTTTGCCTTTATATATTTTTTGACATTTTTTTTTCACCTTTATAGTTTCCACAGTTGTAGGTGCTTAGTAGTTTAGAAGAAAACAATAAACACTGAATTAGTTAAGTGTCTTCAGTCTAAAAATTTAGCTAGAAAAATCTATTAAACATCTGGTATAGAAAACCTGACTTCATAAGAGATTCCTTTCTATGTAAATCACACATCTGGTGTACGTTCCTGAAACAGAACAGACTCTTTGAAGGTTAAAAATAATTTGCAGTTTTGAATATTTTATGCTGGAATTGCAAAACTGACTTTTGGACTTGGTTTCTGTCAGCGAAACGGAGTAAGGTCAAGTGTAACACAAACTTGAAAAAGTTTCAAAAGTCTAAAAAGCCCAGCTCCATATGTGAATTCATGTCTAATATTTATATTCCTCTTAAATTCTATGCACTAATTGTAGTGTCTATTAAACCTGGTTATAACTCTAGCTTCCAAAATATTTTTTTTTCTTTGGTATCTAAAATTTAATTCAAGTGCCCTGACTATCCACATCTTCTGCACAGTGTTTTTTAAACTGACTTGGTGAGATGAAATGTGACTTTTTATTTTGACTCTGTAATATACAGCATTTAAGCTGTCAGAAATGAGTTTCATTTCACAGTATTTCCTTGAGGGAAGTTTTTGCTTGACAGTGATGGTCCCCTTACTGGAGACAGCACAGAGCAAGTATATACCTCTTTATTCAACCTCTGTATTGCTGCTGTTAAGCCAAATCAGTAGGATCACAGATAAAAATATATATAACATAAATTAACAGTATACAGCAGTATAGGGAGGTAGGAATTAACAATGCTAAGAATTGAAAATAAATTCAGAGAAGAAGATCTTGTAAACAAATGAACAGCATCAAAAAGCAGGAAGGGATTCCAGTTTTAAAAGTAATTTAAAGCACTGGAAAAACAACAACAACGACAACAAACTGTTTCCCATCTTTCTCTCCATTTTGGAGATTGTCCTCATATCGTATAGTAGGTATCCTCTCTCCATTACTCAATGGAGTAATGGAGACTCAACACTATCAAGTTACATCTTGCTGGCTTTTTCAAAATATTTTGACATGTTGCACCACCCATCCAACTTTCTCTTCTCTTGCCGTCTTTTCTATAACTAGGTCTGTTGACATTTCAGTTATGAAATTCTTCCATCAAGATTATACACATAATTGAAGATGTGAATTCTTTCTTGAGCTTCAGTTATAAACCAAAACTCATAATTGTGAACCATTATGCTTCCAGAGAGCTCCATGAACATTTTTTTGTGCAGTTTCAGTGATTACAAGATGCATTTTACTTTCCTGCTTGCTATATGGGGCTCTTGTAGACTTAATTCTGTAAGGTTTTCACAAGACATTGTAACATATGTGAAGAACTTCACAGAAGAAAGAAGACAGTTAATGCTGAGAACCACCTGAGGCTGGTAATAAAAAGTAAAGCAATAATTTAGTTTGGAGAATTCGTGGTAGAGTTGCTTATCTGTATAACGTCTACAAAATAACTGATGCTTTATTTGAGTGTGAAGTTTATTATTTAAGTGTTAGACCATGACTTTACACTGAACAGTGCATATGTTAATTTCACCATATGCAAATTAAACTGTGAATTAAAGTCTCTTGGATATTCAAAGATAAATGTTGTGAATCTGAAAGAGGCTTCACTTTCCAATTATGCCACCTTCGTAATTGGTTTTATCATTTCTTACAAGTTGCTTCTTAAAAAAAAAAATAATAATAATGCAAAAATGCTGTTTTTTCAATGTAAGTCAGTATAATTTACACCTCATTTTCTCTTATGGGTAAAGAAGTATCTTCTCAAATAAAAGCAAATATATACCCCAGCAAATAATAGTAATAATAACAGTAATTTTTATTACTGGTGCCATACAATTGTACCAGAAGACAGTCTGATTTCTTCCCTCTTAGTTCTGTCTTCTCATCCCCTTTACCAAGGATTTGAAAAGTTGTTGATTGCATTGCTGATATTGCCCTGGAACACAATAGGTAATTGGACCTGTGCTAGTAATTACAAAATTGCATATATGATTGATAAGATAACAGTAAATGGATCTAACATTTCTGGCATGAATGTGATAGAATGCTGCTGACTCGAATTTGTAAAGGAGAAAGATCTTGTTTCTGCAAGAAGTTTTGACGGTCACCATTACCTGGCCACCCTTCCTAAGTTTATGCTATTATACCAGATTTTCTAAACAAGAAGTCTAATTTCACATAGTCACATGCTAGCTACTGAATCTTATTTTTGCTGCTCATTTCACCTTGTGTAATATTCCATAGCCAACTCTTCAAAAGACGCTGAAGTCACAGGAATTAGGACAGTTCCGTATCTCTACATCTAAAATATGTGTGTGAATTTCAAGCAGAAAGTAAGCAATGCAAATGGTGTATCTAACATTAGCTACACTGGTGCATCCTTCTTGATTTTGCTAAGAGGACTTGTATTTCCTCTAAGCTCCTTCCTGCATTTTTCACTCAGTCTTTACTTGTGTAAAACACTATTGTTAGCTATAATGAGAACATTTGAGCTAATGCAAGTGCTGCAATATCATTTATTTCTTTTATTAGCCATAAGTATTCAACGATACCTCTTCATTTCTTAGGCATTAAAAATGTAACTCACAGCATGTATTTGATGCTTTTAATGCTGAACCACTTAAAAAATCTTGGAGCTTATGCCTGCTATTCAAAATAAAACTGAGAGAATAATTGTCTTCTTTCAGTTTGGTGTCTGAATTGCAAAACTAGGAGGAACTTAGTTCAGATGAAACCAAACTATCTTAGTGATATTTTGACAAGATGGAAAAATATGACAATGGTCATTTTTCAGGCAACTTAAATTTTTAATTCAAGTTGCCAAATTAAGTAGGCGAAATGTATTAGCAAAATAATAAAAAATGAAATACAGCTTCAAGATGAAATGCTGAAAAGCTTATTTAAAATTGCTTAATGTTTCTAGATAAATATTATTTATCTTTCAAAACCTCTTTTAAAGGTTTTCAGTTTTCCTCCTAACACTTCTTGAAAAATCAGCTCTAATGGTTAATATCTTCTCAAATCTCCACTTTTTATGTGACAAATAAAAATAATAATAAAATAATTGTAGCTTGCCTCATTTTTTCAAAGCTTTGAAATGCTTATTTAATATGAGTGGCTTGAGGAATGTCTCAAAAGTTTTACCTTTCTACACACTAAATAGGAATCTACATGAGATTTTGTAAGACTTAGTGCACAGTAACTCTTTATGTTTTCATTTGAGGGAAGATAATAGAGAAAAATACTGAGAACTGGAGTTAGCTACAGCACAGAATTCTAAAAATACTTACAAAATAATAAAAGGCTCTGCGTAAGGTTTCCTGTATAAGTGATCGCTGTTAGACAGGTTCATACAAATTTGCCTTGGGATTCAAATTACTTTACAAATGCTCCCCAAAATGTTAAGTTTCTGGGGAAAAAAAAAAAATCCCTAAGTATAATATTTGGTTCCTATTTAGTGATCAGGAATGCACAACTCACTATTTTCATAGAGGCAGAATGGGAATGCATTGTGTAGACAAGTATGTGTCTGGGAGAGGCAGGTCACATGTGCTGATAATATTTTGGAAGAAAGAACCATTTAAAAAAAAAAAGAAGCAGTCACTGGCTGATACCCTGTTTTTATTCAATTTCTGGCAGCTTTGAGAAAATGTGCTTTAAACAGAGAGTATAAGATACTTTTTACCATTTATGAGACATTCCCCACTAGTCCCTGAGGCTTGAATTGCTCAATATCACTTGGTATGGTTGGTAGGTTAACATTTGGAATAATTTACATAGTCTTCAAAGATTTCTATTAAAAAGTATTTTGCTGATTCAGTTTCTGATTTAACTTCTTAAATTTACACTTACGTTCTTAGAGTTCTATCTTAACTTCTCCATTTTTTTTTTCTCCTTTCACTTTGTAAGTGTATGCATGTGTGTTTACACATGGCACGTGTGTACAGATTTCAACATGCTTCAGCAAAGATGCTATCTGCTTGTGAGGAAATCCAGATCTCTGCAATAAGTCTATAAAATGACTTGACTCACCATGCCACATAACTCCCTGTAACCTTCCTCAAAGCTTATATGTCATGCAGACTCTGGAGTGATTTCCTAATTTTTGCCTTTCTACTCGTATGCTGTCTTATTTCATTAACAGTGTTGACTGAAGCCATTTTTCTCTAAGGACCAAATTCTAGTCTGTTATGAATTCCAATATGTGTAAATGACAAGTTAAACTTGTCAGTTTGTCTTAGAATTTGGTAAAGAATTCAAACCAGGGTTTGATTCTTAAAATTCTGGGCTTGCATTAAAAAGCTACATGTAAATTCATGTAGCTTGATTGTATAAATTGTTTTTTGTTTTTGTTTTTGTTTTTTTTTAAATAGTTTTATTGAACTCAATGAGTAAACACTTTTTTTTTTTTTTTTCCCTGTAAGTCTATGGAAAACTCCGGTGAGAACAATTTGTGTGTTTATTGGAAAGAATAAAAAAAGGACTGTTCCACCATTTTCACAGTTTCATTAAGAGATTATCATAGAATCATAGAATATCCCGAGTTGGAAGGGACCCATAAGGATCATCAAGTCCAAGTCCTGGCACTGCACAGGTCTACCCAAAAGTTTAGACCATGTGACTAAGTGCACAGTCCAATAGCTTTTAAAATTCAGACAGGCTTGGTGCAGTGACTACATCCCTAGAGAGCTTGTTCCAGTGTGCAACCACCCTCTCGGTGAAGAAACCTCGTACTGATGTCCAGCCTAAAGATTTGCCAGAAAAAAAAAAACAAAACAAAACATTTTTTAGGAATGTTAGTATGAAAACTATTTGTGTCCACATGAAGAATGAATTACATTTTTCCCACATTGGTCCTGTCCTTGTTTCTTCTTCACCATGGTAAAATAGTGATTATTTACCCTTCTTGGTAGGGTAGGAGCCATGAAACATGTCTGAGTTGAGGACTGTTTGTTTGTTTAAACTTAAATATTTTAAAATGTAAATACTTTTTTTTTTTCCTTCTGTTTTTGTAAACCAGTTAATATAGATTTGTGTCTTTTTTTTGACAGTAGATGTATTTCATGTTTCTACTTTAAGAATGTGCTTTGTTCTCAGGTGACTATGAATGTTACACACCAGTTCTCTCCTTTTTTTATAAGTTTAGTGTTAAGTAGATACTGCCATACACAGTGAGGCACTTACATAGCCTGGTGACTGGTGCAATTACCTACTGACACACCTTGCGTGCAAAGCCTGCTTTGGTGAAAATTTAGAAATTCTGTACAACATAGGACATAAACAGGGAAAAATACTGCTCACTGATGAAGAGGGGGAAGAGTCAGGTTCAGCTCCCCTTTAATAAAGGAAGAGAGATAAGCCTGTATCTCCTGTACCATGACTGTATGCCTCTATCACTAGAGTATTAGAGAAAGGATGTAAACACTTCCTTTCCTCTTTTTCAGTTTTAGAAATCTGATTTTCCTTTGTTTTTCCAAATGCCTTGACTTGTGATGTTCTAGGGTTATTTTGTTGTTCTTTGGCAGAAAATACACATTTTGATGAAATTCACAGGTAGTCTTAGAAATTCTCAAGCTACTTTTCTGGTAAGAGATTATTTAGTCGTTTCTCCATGTCTTACCTGTTCTAGTTTCAGTGTTGTCTTGCACTGTGAGATGCTGTTTGTTATGATCCCAGTGAGAAAGGCTCTCAGACTCTGTGAAGTATCATTTGCAGTCCTGTTACTAGAGCTAACATTATAAGAAAAGAATGGCATAGGTAGCCTTACATTCCTTTAGATGCAGATAGATGTGGACAATGTATCATTCAAGAGGACTGACCCATGCACAGCACACCGTGCAGATCCTGTCCATAGCAGAGATTCTTCCCTTATGGTGTTTCAAGCTGTTGTGGGGTTTTCTTACAAAGAAAAAACTCCATTCACCATTTCTACAGGCAAAGCAGAAACCATGTTCTCATAAGAGCTTCTTGCTGCCCTGTTCGATGCAGGTAAGGAATCGCAGGCAGTGTAACTTCCAGCTGCAGGGCTGGGCTAGGCGTGCTTCGTAAGGTCTCACAGCACAGGTCTGGTCCTACCCAGGCAGATAGCATGGCACATCCCAACTCCTCCATGTGCAACACAGGGCCCTTCTGGTCAGAATCACTACAAATGTTCAGGCTACCTGAACTACAAATGTTACAGGCTTTGTTTGCTAAGACAGCATGGTTACAGGCTGTGTGTACAACTGCACACTGCTGTACAAGCACTCTTACTTAGTAATTGTCTGTGATACTTACCTGATGATTACTTCTTTGCCATTTTCATGGTGCTGTTCTTGAGCCATTGGCTGGTGGCCAAGCAGAGTCTGAAGTGACATGGGAATATAAATTGTTCAATCCTGTCTCTCCAGGATATACAGGACAGAAATTCTGCCTTGTCCTTGATTTGTTTATGGACGCATTCATTACAGCAAGAAATGTTCTGTGAAAATGTTAAGAAATGATTTTTAAGTTGTATCCATATGAATGCCACTGATCGTGGCAATGCAGCACTGAACATCTTCATCTTTTTCCTACTGTGTAATGGTTTTCAGGATGGCCAGATGCTTTCCCATGTAGAATTCTTTCCATTTGTATATTTTCTTCATCAATGTGGTGTTGAATTTGTTTGAATAGCATGGGGAGCCTGTCTCTCCACAAGGAGAATAACATGTAGTTTCTTCTGTGGTAGGATTAAGGATCTAATACTCATACCTGTGTTTGTTAGACTTTTGTGTTCCTCTTACATTTTACAAATGAAAATGGCTTTTCAGGAACTCTAATGGAAAAACAACAGAAGAAAAACAAGGCTAACTGAACTGTAAACTAGTCATAAAGTTCACCAAAGTATTTGTAGAAAGTTGTTTGCAGCACTAATCTATCTCTGAGCAGTAGTCACATTAACAATGCCAGTCCTTGAGGGACTTTTTCCGGTAGTATTACAAGAATTTTGGAAACACAGAACAGGATCTCCTACTTCTACTGTATCTGTTGAAAAATGAAGCTAAGTTGTCTTTTTTTTTTTTTTTTTTTTCCTTCCTTGCCTGACTTACTTTTTTGACTTTATCCCAGTCTTTGATTATTTAGATACATTTTTTATAGAATGGCAGCCTCCAGGAGCTCTTCACATATTTTCTATTTTTACTGCAAAACTTGTAGAGTTACTGGATATATTTTTGTCTTGGCTAAAAACTAAAGACAATAGGCTTTGTTTTGTCTTTATATGTGTTTTCCAATCATCTTTATGAAAATAGGTATACAATATAAATTTGTTCATCATTCCATCATTCATGACTCTGCTGTTTCGATATTTCATAGTTATTAACTGAATCTGTGCATCATCTGAGAAATACATGTGATAAAATTACTTGCCCTTACTC
Organism: Anas platyrhynchos; assembly: GCF_047663525.1. NCBI lineage: Eukaryota > Metazoa > Chordata > Aves > Anseriformes > Anatidae > Anas > Anas platyrhynchos. The sequence continues at coordinate 85,901,449 of NC_092588.1, read as the reverse complement.
ACAAAGGAAAATGAGATAAATCAGGACTAAATGATGTCACCAGTCCAGTGAGGCTGGTTTGATCCTGATTCTGACTGGAATGATTTCATCTAGGGATCCTTGCAACAGTCTGTTTTATTTTGTTTTCTGTACTGTAAAGATTACTGAAGCAATACTGCTGTAAGATGTATGTTTCCTCTATTACATATTTCCTCAATGTATATTTTCTCTACTAGGAAAGCAAATGTTTCAGATGAAAGGATATGTATAAAATGTTCTAATAATTTGATCCTTTATATTAAACCACTTAATGGATCACAGTGAACATGTGATCCAACTACTTTCTTCACATTGAGTGAATGAGCAGCAACTAATAAATACCTGATCCCATGCTACAAACTTTCACTGAGACTGAGCTGCAGTACAAGGCACAATGTATTAGGAAAATGGTCTTATATCTGTGCATAAAAACTACTGCACTGCTTAAGTCACTCCTGTTTCTCATTTCCAAAATCATGTAGTTTTCACTGGAGATTGCACATGCGCATGTACACACACACCCTGTCTAGACAGTGCAACTCGTTTTTGGGGAAATAGGCTTTTAAACATGTACCTGTCAATGTAGTGCTGTAAGGTAAAAACCTTGGGGATCCCCAGAGGCTTCTCATGTGGATGCTTCACTGTTCCAACAAAAGTATTTTGTTTACTTCTTCTCAAACCCATCTCTGTATTTTGAAGATTACCAGGCTGACAATATGACATGGTGCATTAATTTAAACTTCAGTGTACTGGAGAAACTAGTACTGTACATGCTTATAATGGTAAAAAAGGGGAAAGAAGATAGCATTTCTGGTTATTTATCCCAGCAAATGTATTTTTTTTCTAAAGTGTAGCTTTAGCATTACTTTTTAAAGTGTGATCCTACAAAATTGATTCATTCTAATAAAGCAATTTATTACTGGAGCATAAAGTGTGGGTATGGTCAGTTATTAAGTACATTCACACCATAGTAATTTCGTCAGGAATATAATAATCACCATTTTTGCAATCAGATTCTGTGGTTCTGTTAAGATTAAAAAATCCTTAAAAAAAAATAAAATAAAAATGCCAGATCTCTGTATTTCTTGGCATCACTGAAGATTGGAACAGAAAGTGTGCTCACATTATTTAAATTCCATCATCTAAGAGTAGAGGGGAATAAATATACAACATTGTGACACAAACTTTTATTAAACATCATCTTGATTTTTCTTATAATTGTGCATTCAGAGGGTTCAACCAAGGTATTTTAGTAAAAGAACATTAAAAAAAAAATGCAATTACAGGATTAAGCTAGTTTTTAAGGGTATGTAGGAATAAAAGGTATAATACAATTAATCTTTCATGACTCTGATGGAAGATTCACTTCCAGATTAATTGCTCGATGTATAATTCAGTGTATAGTATAAACGATAGAAAGAACATCAGTGCAGGAAAGCAAAACAAAGTAATCAAAGGAAAGTATTGCCAAATATTTATACACTTGCCATTATCATGTGCTTAATTAACTGTATTTCAGTTCTCTAAATGTCAGACAGACGTAGAAATAACAGGAGAAAAGGTGGTTTTCTTAACCGCTTGTGGTTAAGAAAAAACACTTTTCAGGAGGGAAATAGACATTCTCACACTTCCTGTAGTACTCTGTCAGAACAAGATATATTTGAAAAGAGGGAAGTAAATACTTTGAATCTCCAGAATTTTATTCATTTTATTCTACCACCTGGTAGATTGTTCCTTTGAAATACTAGGAGAGGGCATACATGTCATACTATAGACACCGAGGAAAATTTGGGGTGTGGGGGCTCAAGCTGCATTGTTGTGAAGATGTGAAAACTTGTAGAGAAATATTTTATTCCTGTTACCTTTCTTCTTGCTACCTTATAATAGATAGCATTTCCCATGCTAAAGCTCTTAAAACTAGATTATTTCTTTTCCAAGTGCATATGCTGTTTATTAAGATTTTGCTCCTCTCAAAAGAAAGATTTATTTTAAAAGATCAAGTTACAGTAGGATATCTAATCAGATTAGAGTTTCAACAGTGTCAAATGGGCAATGAAGGCATACTGGTGTCTAGCAATATAAATGTCTTTTTTGTGCATGGACCTGGGACTAGTTCCTTGAAACAGCAGTCTCTCAAATGCATTTAAGTGACAATAGATACATAAAACATCAACTGTGAGACAGCTGTGAGATTTTCCCATCAATGTTGATATGAGAAAATAAGAGTAAACCTTATTGTGCAATTAAGTTCATTAACAATAAACACTAAAACATTTTGGCAGCATCACCTTAGTCATAAACAAGGTGGTACCTGTATATGAAAAGTTGAATGAATGCTAGGTTACGCTGTACTTTCAGTGGCAAGAGCTCTGGTGGGATGTGATACTCGGAGGGCACAAGTTTTTGTACTGGTTTATGTAGCCAATTGGAATAATGATAGTTGTTGCTAAATAAAATCACTCTTTCTGAAACAAAACCAAAGAGCTCACACTTCTCATCTCTTCACTGAACATCAGAGTCCTGAATATTTAGTACAAGGAGTTTGCAGATAATCTAAGTACTTTCAAATATAAAAGCCTTGCAGTGGGGCTATTGTCACTAAAATTAGACATTTTAAAGGCTGCTTAATGAGGATGCTTGATTTTTAAAAATTATCAGTCCAGGATTATATGTATTTCCTTTCTTTTTTTTTTTTTTTAACTTAAGAATACATGGATTCTGAAGAACAGCAGTGTTGTGTAAGAAGGAACAGAAGGAACAATTTGCCTGTATGTAACTGACTTTTAGATGTCAGATCTTTTAGTGTGCTTTAGGGTGCTTTTAGTTGTCAGGTGCTTTTTTTTTGTTGTTTTTTTTTTTTTTTTTTGGGTGCTTTTAGTTTTCAGATCAACCCTATGCTTCCTGTGTGACTGAATTCCTACTTACTTTTGTCCTACATTTATAAAGGAGGCTAATAGTCTTCTATTTTTTCCTATTTTCTTCCTGTAGGCAAGGATAATTGAACTGATCACTGTATATTTTTGCAGAGCATCAGTATAGGGAATCAAAATATATTGGCTCTCAGACCAATGTGAAAAAAATGTGGAGACATCAGGTGGAAACTCTAAAATCTTTCAATGTGTTCTTGGATATTTTGTTATTTTGGAGCCTGCTTGTCCTCTCTGGAGGAAACATCACCATCAGTTTCTGTACAGCCCATTCTCTATGCAACTCTGCACATACAAGTCAATTCACACTGCCCCCTCCCCTTCCACCCCCAACACCAAACCATGCATAATTAGGAAATACTTTAGCTAGTAAGTCATGATTTTTTTGTCTTATTTGTGCACATCAGGAGCAGGTCCACTAATGTACAGTTTAGTATGCTGTTTTAAAACCAGCATCAAAATACCAGATTCTCATTCTTTAGCTGATGCCTTTCACTTCATCTTTTGTCTTGTCTTTTATAACTTATGGTCATATGTTACTTAGATGAATGCTTGTTTTCTACTGCCTTTTGTTATTAGCTGCTGCTTCTTTCCTTCTCTTTCTCCTCCTCTTCCCTTTCTCAAGTCTTGCTTCAATAAATTGGATGCCATTTTTTGCCATCTCATTTAGATATGTAAGTCTCTAAATAAATCTCAGATAATCACTTAATCTTCTCTGTATTGATGCTTTTCAATTGTAGTTCTTTCATTCACAGCCTGAAATTGCTAATCATTAAAAACAACTGGCTTGTATAAACACCCCACTCATTAGCTTCTACTCTAAGCTAGATGATGCAATAGAGAGTGAGAAAAAAAAAATCTTCTGACATAAAAAGAACACATTGCAAGCAAAAGGGTAAGATAAACTAAACTAAACTGAAGTAACAAAATAATCTTTTGCATGTGTCTTTGTGTGGAAAAAAAAAAAAAAAAAAAGTGTTCTAATATCTATGGTTATTTACCCTCTGTGAAGTCAGAAATTAGACTAATCCTACCAGGATTACACATGTTATTTTTAATTAAGTTGACTGATTCATTAAGTTCTTTGAAATAGTGGTAATAAATTCATATTGATATATTTAGATGCTGGGAATTTCACATGGTAATGACTCATCACTGGTAAAAAAGAGGAAAAAATATTATGTATACTGTCAATTAAGGGAAAGCTTAAAACAAGTTGTCCTGTTTTACTTGGCCTTATTTCTGACCAAGGAAAAAGTCACTGACAAAGTAGAATCTGATTGCTGACCCTTTTCCTAATGAAGTACATACTTCCTTAGGGCTAGCTTTCAACATCTGATTTTCAGCTTACTACAGTGCAGCAAGATTAAAGTAGGATTTTTATAACACCAATGCTAGATAGCAGGTATTAGAAAATGTAGTAAACAGCAGTCATTATATATAGAACAGACAATTCATGCCCTGATGCGAAAACAAAGGTTATGATGTGATGAAAAACATTGCTTTGAAAAATCGATGCAGTGTCAGACAGGAAGTTTCATATAAACTTTTGTACTGTGACCATTAAATGGAATCACAGATCCTGAAAGAACAGACTTGAGTTCTGTTAATTTCTGCTTTGTTTTCAAAGTGCTGCTGGCCAAGAAAGTAACAGAAAGACAGCAACCACGTTTTGTTTACTGAGTTTAGGAGAATTTTCCTTGTCACACTAATAAAATACTCTTTGGGCACTTTTAGTGGAAGTGTGACCTTATATAATGCTCATTTAAACTGTGTCTTACTTGTAGTAAATCCAGGTGAAAAGAAATAACATTCATATCTGTAAGATATTTTACACAGAGTAGTGTATATCATCTAAACTTTGAGGACAATCCAAATGCACCTGATTACTTGCTGGGAAACAGAATAAGCTAAGGCAATGGTCTTTCTTTACAAATTTATCTCATTTGAACACGTTTGTCATGGAGTAAGAGGAGGCACAACCAAAGCTGCACCCAGTGACTCATCTGTGGTGACTCCATGATGTTTTTCTCTGTGAGTCTTCTTAGTTTTAGCATAGCTGAAGAAAGGACTAGGTCTGAATTTGGTGTTTACGTTACTTTTAGAGATGTACCATAAGAAAACTTGTGTACACATGTGGGGTCTAGGATATTTTCTACCAGTAGATGCATGTCTTGTAGAACTGTTCAAAAAAACTCAAGAATTCTCATAAAGCAGATAAAAAGATTCTCCATAGGTACTCTCTCTGCATAAGTAATCAGTAAAGTTGAATTCTGAGGCTAAATATGTGATGTTCTTGTTTTCTCTGATACTTTCCTATTTTTTTTAGCATTAGATGTGAGGGGTGGAGAGTAACAGAAAGATCTTTCCATAGTAATTCACTGTTCTTCCCTTGACCCATTTCAGAAAAGTAAAGGTGTCTGCTAAAGACCACAAGAGTCCAAAAGTGTTCTGGAGAAACAGCTAATTGAATGTAACAATGTGTAAAACTGGGATGGAGTGCACTGCTGTGGTGGTTTTACAGTGCTAGGCAGCTGAACACCACAACCACTTTCTCACTCCCCCTCCTTAGAAGAGGAGGGGAAGAAGTAAATGAAAGAATGCCTCACAGGTTGAGATAAGGACAATTTAATCAAAGGGAAAAAATAATTATTAAGGAAAGATTATTATTAATTAAACAATTCAACTAAAGGGAAAAAAGGAAAAGGGGAAAAGGGAGGGGGAAAGGGAAAAAAAACAAAACAAAACAAAACAAAAACAAAACAAGTGTGTGGAAGTGCAGAGGAAAGAAATTACTTCCCACAAATGAGCAATGCTTGACCACGTCCTTGAAGCAGGGCCTCAACACACGTAGCCAGTATTCAGGAGGACAGACATTTTCACAACGAGAGTCCACCTTTCCCCTCTTCTTCCTTTTTCCACCTTTTTATTGCTGAGTGTGACATCACATGGTATGGAATATCCCTTTGGCAGGTTTAGGTCAGCTGCCCTGGTGATGTTCCTTTCCCACATTTTTGCCCACCCCCTAGGAGTGTTAGAGAGAATCCTGATGCTGTGCCACTGCTGCTCAGCAGTAGACACACACTGGTGTGATACCACTGCTGTTGTAGCTACAAGTGCAGAGCACAGCACTGTATGGGCTGCTGCAGGGAAAGTTAACATCCCAGCCAGACCCAGTACAACCTCCACCCCTTATTCCATAACATTTGTGTCACTCTCAGGTCCCACATAATTTAGCATATAAGTATTCTCATCACCATCGTTCTTTGTTCTTTAACAGATTGATAGGTAGGTATATATTTTCATTCTATAGGTCTTTCTCGGGAAATGTTCATAAGAACTGTTGATGATTTAGTCTTCATCTACCAAAGTGGTCACTCAGAGAAGGCAGAGTTGGATGTCTGGATGCCAGCAGCAGCTTAGCACTTGTCCTTGTTACACTTGCCCGGTTCTTTGCAAAGTTGATCTACTGTTGATCCTACAGTGTCTTCCTACAACATATAACTTAGATTACAGATTAGTTTTCTTCCAAGGTTAAATCTCTTTGAGGCACGCACCTGATATCCCCATTCTTTTGCATGACCCACCAGGTATATCCAGTCCTTGAGTGAAGACAATCCCACGAGTGGGTTTGCCTTTTCTCAAGGCAGGAGCAATCCACACCACCTTCCCCATCCACTTCCATGCATGCACTATGGGGACTTTAGCTCCTTTCACTGTGTGTAGGGGTTTTGTTTCAGCAGGACCAGGAAGGCTGTCAGACCCCCTGTTGTTAACTATCCAAGTGTCTTCTGGTAGATTTATGTCCCGTTGTTTCCATGTCCCAGCACCCAATGCTCATAACATAGTATTTAACAGTCCATTGTACCTCTCAGCCTTCAGCAATCCTACAGCGGAAGGGTCTTCTGAAAGGCCAGGCAGGGTAGACAGCTGCTTAATCTTCTCTTTGCTCAAAGCAGCAATGCCAAAAGCCCACCACTACTCTTTTGGATCCTTGAAGTACCCTCTCCTGAAGTAGTCTATGCCAAGGATGCATGGAGCCTCCGGGTCAGTCACAATGGGATGCTTTTGCCACTCATTCACAGTTAGACTCACTTCAGCTTCCAATACAGGTAGCTGTTGGGATCCCCCTGTCACTCCAGAGATACAGATGAGTTCTGTCCCTTGGTAGCCTGGTGGCGTTAAGGTATGTTGTACACCAGTTTCCACTAGAGCTTTGTATTCTTGTGGTTCTGATGTGCCAGGCCATCAGATCCACACAGTCCAATAAATCCAGTTATCCCCCTCCTCTACCTGGCCAGAGGCAGGGCCCATCTAGTCCTGGTTGGAGTGTCTGCCACATAATTCTTGCAAATGAGAAGCAGAGGTCCCTTCATCAGGGTCAAGAATAACATCAGCCCTTCTACTGCCTCTGGGAAACTGTCCAATAGAAACTGGAGCAATATTTTTCTTCAGAGCCCCTCTTCTTGCTGCTATATTTCCTTGCAGTTCACGTACCCGAGCAGCTAGGGTTGAAGTAGGTTCACCATCCCATTTCCTCATACCTTCCCAGTGGACATGCAGATAAAACCACAAGGTGCCACATGGTGTGTGTCTTGGGTACTCTCTCCCTCAAGCAGGAAAATACTGATCCTTAGTCACTGAAATATCACTCCATCTGGATGAGGAGGGATATACTCGTTCTATGAGATGGTCAAGCCTTTGGGACAGTTTCTCCACAGCTGAGACATAGGCCCATAGCAGAGCAGAGAGATTGTCTTCATATTTTTGTAGCTGACAGGACAGAGTATACACTGTTGATCCCATCCCCTCATCCCCATTAAATACTGCCAGCGTACTGGCCTGTGATGATGGTGCACTCTGCACAAATTTACACCACATGGATGTGCACTAGACTTCATCGGGATCTTGAGGTGTCTGGGCATTGTCCAAATCACTATAAATCATCTCCTGCACAGCTAATTCCCTCAGATGCTGGAGACCTTTATTCATAGTGCCACTTGTGTACTTGATATACACTCAGGGATAAGGATTGGGTGGTTTCTGATTCCTTTATTTTTTCCATCTCTTCTTCCTGCTGTTTTTGTGATGGCTCTGCTTTTGAGGTGCTGGCCTTTTCCCCTTCTCCCTCCTTCTTAGGAGAGGCTTCTTCCCTTACTAAATGAGCTGACTTCCATTTCCATTTTTTTGACTTGACTGTGGGGGCAACTGATACTGTAGTCGGTTGGTCCTCTGGGTCAGTCACAGCATGTGTTATCCGGTCATCAGATTCAGAGACTTCCTTGTTCCAGTGCAGACTGGATCAGTCCATGGCAAATGGTAGGGCTGTGTTTCCACCCCTGGAGCAGTTGATTCCAGATGTACTGGATGCCCCTCCAAGTGAAAGCAAACTGCGGTCTGCATGCTGCTGCCAAAGGGACGGAGAAAAATGCGTTAGCAGTATCAGTTGTGGTATACCACTTGGCTGCCTTTGACTCCAGTTCATCCTGGAGTTCCAGCATGTCTGGCACTGCAGCACTCAGTAGTGGTGTGACTTCATTCAGGCCGTGATAGTCCACTGTTAGCCTCCATTCTCCATTAGACTTTTGCACTGGTCATATAGGACTATTAAAAGGTGAGTGAATCTTGATGATCACTCCTTGGCTCTCCAGCTGATGAACCAACTCATGGATGGGTACTTGTTGTACAGGAATCTACTGTGTAGAGGAATGCTGTTCACATGCATTTTCTGCTGCAGCATGTCTGAGTAACATATTCTCATAAAAAAAAATAATCAAAAAAATCATTGACGTATTTTTTTATTTGGGGCATTGTTCTTTCAAAGTGGACATTTCTTATCCAGCAAGATTGGAGCTGATTTATTGTTGGATTATTCTGGTAAACTGTAAGAAATGTGCATGCTCATGTTAATTTCGGTGAAGCCAGTCCTCATGGTTAGTAGGTACCTTTACTTTTGGCAGGGAATATTTTATGTCATTAAAATTGTATGCAAAAAAATGCACAACTGTAGATAGGTAAAAATTCTCCAAAACCAGCAAAAATCTTTGTGCTGAACATGGCTTCTCTTTCTACAAAGAATCAAAGCAAGCAAATTTAAGCAAATTTTCAAGAAAATGACGGCCAGCCCTTATTTTGACACAGGCTGTAAAGCCACCCACAACTCTCATTCTACCACCTGTACTTGCTGCACTGAATCAGCAGCATCTCTTGTCACTCACTGCAAAAAAAAAGGTTTACTGCTGCAGATATTTTTCAGCAGAGCAGAATATGAGAAAGGGACAATGAGAGGGAGGCCTTTGAAAAGTTATTAAAAGAGAGAAAACAAAAGGGAAAGAAATGAAAGAAGAAAAAGAATGCAGAAGTGAAGGTACACAGTGGGCTGATGGAAAATAAAGAAAACTGCATACGGGTGGGAAATGATTAATTTTCTGACAGTTTTTAAAAATAGGTAGTGAATCTGGAAAGGAATCATAATTGAGCCAGTGTAGGAAAACTCGTGTATCTTTATGCATATTTTTTGGTGAAGTAACATAAAGAGAAATGACTTTGCTCCCTCACCCTGGGCTAGATTCTCCTTCTATTCGTAGCACCTCTGTACAAAATACTGTACAAAATATTGTACAAAACACTGAAAAAAGGAAATGATCCCAGAAGTATTTTTATTTCATCACTTTTTTTTTTTTTTTTCTGTTGACTCTTACATTCTTAGGAATAGTACCTGGTATTCAGGAAAAGTTTTTTATAATGCTCACTTTAAAGATAGCAACTTTCTTTTTTGTTCATAACAAGAGCTAACAGGGAGCCTGTCTGAATATGTTTGCAAGTTAATCACAGAATTCCTACATTAGTTTAACTTACCTGCTTCAGTTTCTTAAGTTTTACTAAAATCTAAGCTTAAAACTTAAAAGATCATTGTGTCCTGTTGTGTCCTTCAGCATTCCTGATATGTCTGGTTTAAGTTCTTTTAAATTTGTCCCATGTTAATAGTAGGTGAAGAGCTGAGTAAGGACCCCAAATAATAAGTGATCTTGGAATTAGCTGCTAGAATATCAGTATCTCACAGCTGGAAAAGGGGGTACAGGAAAAATGGTGAAACAGGGGTGAGAGAAATGGATGGAGCCAACCTGTCCAAGCTGCCATCTGGGATGCAACACTGTGGCATCTCATGAGGTGACCTCATCGCACGAGGGGATCTCACTTGGAAAAGCTGGCAGAAGATATGCTTCTTTCAGCCAGCAAGGGACATACCAGTCTTGTCTCCATGTCCTTTTTCCTTGTGCTACCCAGCAGTGAAAACACAGTGAACCTTTATATTATGGCAGGAGAAAATAGCACACCCAGGAGCAAGTGCTGAAGTCTATTACATAGATGTATTACATTCCTAAATATATCACCGACAGGTTTGAATTTAACAACTATGACATAAAAAAAATATTTTAAATTGTGTGCAATGTGTTTGAAGGCATCGTGGGAATCTACTCACACATTCCTCATACAGAATATCTTAATAGTTTGTCTGTAATAGTTTGTCTGTTCTTTGAGCCCCAGGAATTTCTCTGTCATATTTCTCCAGCTTCTGTTACCACTTGTTTTATTTGATATATATATATATCTATATCTGTATATATATATATGCATATATATATATGTACACAAAAGGACAGTTATGCCTTTTGAAAAAGAAAAACCTCCAATACCTTCAGTTAACTGTGCAACAGGATGGACAGTTCTCTGTCAGTTTTCTTCCATAGTGCATTTTTCATTATATATGTTATGTTGCTTTTTACCATTGAATCTATCTTGCTCAGGAATTTAAATGACTGCTATTTTAAGAATGTGGTGAGGCCCATTTACTGCAGAATAACAGTGATTGACTTGAATCTAAATATCTGCTAAGGGATGTTGTTAGGGCTGTTTGAGGCTGATCTCTTCATTAGGTTTCTTTAAAGTATTACCTAGAAAGACAAACATAGCTGGTTTTGAGCAGAAGTTTGAGAAATTAAACTGTAATAAATCCAGAATTAGCCAGTGTTCCTGAATAACATGTATATTAAAACCAAATGGAATCTAATGGAAGCTACTGAGTCTCTCAGATTCTTGATGCTTGAAGTCATGGTTTTAGGAGTTTCTCTATTAGGATGAGTTTAAATAAAATGATTAGTTTTGTAGAATTCCCAGTATTATAGTATCAAAAGCATCTAAGTATTACATATATCAGTTGAAATAAATAATATATAAGAATATATTTTTTAAATAATATAACTTAGGAAATTCTTTCTTGTATGAAAATAATTTTAGTTTGCCACATCCTATAAAATGCACCATTATTCACCATCATGTTTTCATGTAATGAGCAGGATAGCAAAACTTTGTTAGTATCATTTATTTTAATCCTCCCTGAACAAAGGGACATGAGTACCATTAGTCCTTTCTTGTCTAAGATTTCTAATGGCTCATTCAGGTTTATATTACATGTTTATTAATTTCTCTGTAAATCATACCATTCAGTTTTGTGACCTTTGAACACCTTGTATTCATGCTGTGAACTATCAGAGAATAGGTCGTGAGTCTGAAGTCTTTTTACACTTAGAAAACTGAGGCTAGCTCCTTAAGTTCATTTATGACACACAGAGCTTCGTTTATATGTAGGCACCAGTCCTTTAAGTTAAAACCACAAGTACCTCAGACCAAGTGAGAAGTCCCACTGGAACTGCAACCCACTGCTGAAACTTTCCACACATCCAGGCTGGCTGAACTGTATATGGAGAATGTTTTGTAAACCTAAAAACCTCACTTGTTTATAGCAGTAGCCTTCCTCAAATAGTATAGGTTATACTCAACAGTTCACTGAGAGATGTTGGTAAAATGTCTTGCACTTTTTGTGCTCCTTACACATGTGGAAAGGAAGTTCTTTCAGTTTTAGTTCTTCAGGATAGATTTTAATGTTTTGAGTCAGGAACTCTTGCTTATTGCACAGCAGGTCTGGGACTATTCCAGTTACTGTGTCTGAGAGAGACTGTGGTGCAAATACTTTAAACATAAAAATATACTGTAGGTAACGCAACTTCATACTTACACATATTTCAGATAAAGTGTCGACCCAAACAGCTGCAAAGCGAGGTGGTAGGAATGTAAGTATATGCCAGCATAAATGTTATTCTTTGAATGCAGAAACTTAATAGTTTAGCCTGAGTAGTGATGCAAAACACTTCAAGTTACACTGGGTGTTCTCATACTGAAAGGTAACAGCTGATGAGAATAGGCAATAGAAAATGAAAATATATGTAACAAGGACAAGACAAGAAGTGGAAACAACTGGTAATTCAGATTCTGAAGCAAAAAATACAATGAAAGAGACCATTAATACGCAAGTGTAATATGGAAAACTAAAAAGATTCTCATGGCTAATAAGGTGGCAGGTGTATATTTGTTTAGTATTTTTTAACTTAATTTAAAACAGCTATAAACATTTTTTTTTAAGAATTCACAGTTTGTTATGGTTTTACTATTGAATATTTTTACTTACCAAAATCCATGAATAACAACCAGAGCTCAGTTTTTGGAGCATGTGGTACTTATGCTCAAAAATAGTGTGTTCATGCTCACAGAAAATGCTCAGCAAAAGCATAATCAGGTCAGGACTGGGAGACCATATTTATTTCTTACCAGTATGTGGTGATACTCTGTATTATCAGGTGGGATCAATGTATGTGTTTTGAGCTGCGTACGTATCACACAGTAGAAATTTGTCATGAGACAGGCAGAAGGGTACTAGAAAAGAAGACCCATCTCAACTGCATCTTCCAGTGCAGCATGTAAATGTATAGGTACTTTTATGCCTTTTCACAGAGCTCTGTCTCACTCATCTCGCTCCTGCCTTCTCTCCTACCAGAAGTACGGCAGAAGTAATGACAGAAGTATACTGCCCATGTTCTGTGACTCAGGGGTATGGAAGTTGGGACCAGTGAGGGAGAACAGGGCTTGTTTTGTGACCATATTGTTACCAGATACTTCCTGTATTTTGGGAAGGCTGTGAGAATGAGATGTACTGCAAGGTGGGTCTATGGCAACAAGGAGGGTGGCCTATTTGAAGACTATCAGCTGTGTACCCTGTTCTCCTTTTGGGGATATAGGACTACCGTGGTTCTTATAACATTATTAATGAAAAGGACTGCCTATAGTTACGATTTGCCAGTTAACTTACATATTGCTGTGTTTAAAAGCATTGGAGTAAAGACCTGTGAAAGACAGAAAAGGGCTTTGCACATCCTGCTTTCAAACATCCTACTTTTCATCTGCACTATTCGTTCTTCAAGTTACCAATTGTAAGCTTGCAGGTAGGGGACTGGGCTTTTCAACAGCCAACAACTTTTGCATCAGCTATAAAGGTGCTCTTTGTGGAACATCTTGGAACCAGGAGAGCATTGTTGCTTGGTGACATCTGTTGTGAGGAAAAATGAAGAGATGGGGATAGACCAGAATTTTGAGATTCATGATAGATATTGGGAGGGAAACTCTAACACTAAGACTATTTTTTTATTATTATTATTTTTTCATTTGAAAACACCAAATCTATGAATGAGAGGGCGAAATACCTTCTATGCTTTCAGAATTGGGCACAGATTTAGTTCAAAGCTCCCACTTGGCAAAGCATCTCTGTGAGATAACAGCTGAAGACATGCTTAACGTACACACATTCTGAGTAAGAATAGTCTTAAACACGTGGTTTATGTTTATATATATATATATATATATATATATATTTATTTATTTATTTTTTTAATAACAATGTAAGTATTTATCCAGAAGGAAAACGGTGATGTGTCTGTTGTTGCTCAGTTGGAGTAGGCATGCCTTGCGATATAACAGAGTATTGAATGGAAGGATGGGAAATGATGGGGATCTGCTGTGGGTGGTCCCACTGGGTACCACTTTATACGAACACATAGATTTCTGTCTCCTGCATCTTTCTTGGGTGATAACACAGTAGAAATGAGAAGCCCCTTCCTTGCACAGACCTACCACTCTTTCTCTTTAAGAGGCTACCACGTCAAAGAAGCATTATGGATTGGGAAAGGGTGAAACAAATTGATGTCTGGCCTCAGAAGCCACAGTGGCTTATAGGTGAGATTGTAAATTCCTTCCTCTTTCTTTTTTCTGCCTTCTGATACCTTTTCCTCCTCCTCCTGTTTAAAATAGAATAGCTTTCAGAGAGAAAAATCTGGTGTTTTTCAGCTGAAATACCACAACTAGGGTATAAGTACTGAATCAAAGACATCTTTTCTGATAAGCAGTCTAAGAAGGCTCTAATGTAAACATTGAAAACCCTCATAATATCATTCAGTTTGGAAGGATTCAGGTGGAAGGAAGTATCTCTTCATCAGTCCTCTGGGGTGGCTATTGTTCACTGAGAGGTGAAATGCCAGGTAGGTTTTACTGTTCTCTTGGGGTCTTACAGAGGTGAAGGTATAGAATATTGTAATCAGTGTGTTATATAAGGATTTCCTTATACTGTATGTACAGTACACTTACATTACTGTATGCACTATACAGTATGCAGTATTGTACTCTATACAACTGTTCTTTCCTGCATCAGAATATAGGAAAAGCATGTTTCAGCTTTGGATATAACTTTAAAAAGTCTATACATGCATTTATTTTCCTTTTAATTTAAATCCATAGCCTATATACAAGATGTCACTCATGCAGTCATATGTACATCTCATTAAGCAATAGCAGACACTATGTAGAAAAGGTTTTTGCTTTCACAGACAGTGGTTTTTACTGAGAGTACAGATGGCAATTTGAGAAGGTTTCAGTTTCAGTACAATTCATTTTCATTTTATAGCCATGTTTACTTTTGTAAGTTATAAATAAGACTTGAAATTTCAATTAAATTGATCTTGGTTTAGTCTTCCTCTTTTTACTTTTCCAAGGAGTATTATTCACAGTTCAGTGTAGCATGTAAACTGAAGGATACCATGGTACTTTTTCATAAGTCATATATTAAAAGCAGACACTTAAATACATCTAAACCAAATCTATCACAACTAATCTAAAATAACTGCAGGTGGTATGTTGTTGGAAAGAAGATAGCAGGGGCAGGGAAAATGAGCTCTTCAGGACAAAGTCTGCAGGGCACATTCGCTAATCAATGCTCAGGTTTTTTTCATGTGTAATTAAATGAGATAGTAGAAAAACAACCTTATATGGCTACATGATTTAAAATTGATTTTTATTTTTTTTAAGAAACAACTGCTAAATTCATAGTGGCTGTGATGGGACTGTGGCAAGTGTATTTAGTGGCACACTTAATTGTCCTGTTCCATGAATCACTTTTAGCAAGAATGTGACTATGTGAGGCGCTACAGCTCCTTTTCAGCTTGCTTGCCTGGCTTTCTTCTGATGGAAATCATGTTAGAAGGTGAGGCATGTAGTAGTACATGCATGCATCTTTGGAGAACTTGAGCCAGCATGCCATTGGATCAAACAATTGAATTAATGTTACAAAGGTCTTCCAGGTCATATAGTTTAGACATAACCAGAAGGACTTGGTCATTAGTTTTATATTCCTGACAGAATCCATGGTTGGAGCTATGTGCCCTGTTCATGCTACATGCCTACACGTAGAATGAATCTGGGGAGATTTTCAACTCTGACCCAGACTCAAAACAGCCAGCTGGCTGAAGGGGGGACCTCTTTTTAACCTGCACACAACCACAGATCTTGTTAAAGGGGATCGGTATGCTAAATATCTTATGTATAGGTTAAATAAAAGAAGTAGTGAAGCTCCATGTGGAGTAAAAAAGCTGAAAAAAGAAGCAAGATCAAAAAGCTTGAGCGAGAGAGAATGATTTCTGAGGGAATGACAGAAAAGTGTAGTTTTAGTTTATTGCTGTGTTGAGACCAGTGATTTGTGCTGGAAGGGTTAAAAGACAAGATTACTTTAAGTCACGGGACTGTCTGGGAAAGTAGCCTTGGAAACGGTTTCATGTTTATTCATCCTCTTCAAGGAAGCAGAATTTCATGCTGTTTTTTTTTAATAACAACTGAGAGAGAGCACCAAAAAAAAGAAATAATATAATATTATTTCCCATCCTTTTCCCATCCCCAGACTGATTTCCGCAGAGAACAGTCCAACGAGATGCTGGTAGGCTGCCTAATACCAACCAAGGCTGATTTTTGAAGAAAATGACTATGCTTCCAGGTTTTTGTCCTCCTAATGCAAATATTTGATGCAATATTACTGTTAATCTCTAACAAACTTATTTATTTGACCACAGTGCATGATAGTTTGTGTATTCCAGTCACTGTGTAAATATGACTCATCAGTCAACCTGTTTGATTTCATAATATTGCAAAAGTTAATGCCCCATTACACAATAAACTACCATAGCATGAACTTGTTAGTATTTGCAATAAATGCCATTTTATTACTCCATTATGAAGCATCTGATCTCAAGTCAGGAACTTTGTCATAGTGCAAATGTAAGGATTTGTAGAGATATGTCACACACTGACATACCAAATGCCCTTATTTTTTTATTCTGTTACAGTGAGATATTAATCATGTAGGTGTCAGAGCCATTCATGGGCAAAATAAAAATTTACTTGAATGATTTAGAGTGTGGAACTATAAAATTAATAGTCTTGACATAAACTGTGTGGGAAAGTTGGAGTTATTCTTAGGGAATATGACTGTTCAGCTGTTACTTGACATCTAAGGCTAGAAGACTACAAGAAGAATAGGTGGTGCTACTAAAGGCCAAGAAAAGCTCCAGTGCTGGCTTCTGTAGAAACATTTGTGTTTACTTCAGGAAAAGAGATAAACAGAGTAGGACTCTGAAACAAAGAAGGAATTGTGCATGTCAGCCAACAGATTTTGTTGTTGAACAGTGAGCTGAAAGTGAGATACAAACCCTTCTTGTTTGTTTGGATATTGATCCCCCAAAGTTGTAATATTTTATGCCTGCTCTACACTATGAATTTTTGGTGTTTTATGAGAAAAATACAAACAATATGCGTCAAATGAAGTAATTTGCAAAGGGTTGAACAGAAGGTTGTCATATAGAGCCAGGGTATGAAACAGATGGACTTAGATGCTAGCAGTTTGGAGGGGATGACAGGAAAGTTGAGCTTCGGAAGAATGGCTATAAATCAACGACTGCTGGAGTGGTCCTGATTTGCTCGGGATAACAAAGGATGCATATATATCAAACTTTTATCTATCTTATGGTAATCAGCATGAGATTTTTAGGTGTCTGTTTGACTTTTGATGTTCATGAAAATTTCTTCAGTTAGTTTATGAAAATAGCTTGCTAGATAGTTAAGAGATTGGTTAATGAGGTCTAGTCAATTATCCTATCTTCTGCCAAAAGGGTTATTTAATTTAACCTTTATATGAGATTTGGTTATGCAAAGTATTTCTGATTAATACAAGAAACCCATGAAGTTCAACAAAAAGAAGTGGGAAAAATAAAATAAAAAGCACCTGGGGAGGAACCACAGGCCCCAGTACATGGTAGGGGTCACCAAGCTGAAAAGCAGCTCTGCAGAAAAGGACCCGGGAGTCCTGGTGGACAACAAGTTGAACATGAGTCAGCAATGTGCCCTTAAAAAGGCTGACGGTGTTCTTAGCTGCATTTGGCAAAGTGTCACCAGCAGCAGATCAAGAGGAGCTGATCCTTTCTGTCTACTCAGTGTTGGTGAGGCTGCACCTGGACTGTGGTGTCCAGTTCTAGGCCCCCCAATACGGGAGAGACACGAATCATGTCAGTGTCTAGCAGATGCCGGTGAGAAGAAAAAAGTTATATTTTCTTTCTAAAAAACAAAGAAATTGTACAATGAAAAAAAAAAATGAAAAGCATGTAGTGTTACTGTGTTACTTACAAATACAGATTAACTGCTAAAAATTAGGAAATGCCATAATTCAGGATTCTTGGCAGTCCCTTGATATGCCTTATCTTGCTACCATAAGGTAAGGTTTTGCTACTGATTTAATTCTGAACTTTTATTTGAGTCAGTTCAGATGAAAATTGTGTTAAAGATGTCAAGGGCTTTCAGGATCTCTTCTAAATTTCAGTAGCCAAAAAAAAAAAAAAAAAAAAAATATATATATATATATATATATATATATATAAAGGCAGATGAAATGGAATATCCTTTATAAATGACAGAGAAAAAAATAAATCCTCAAAGCAGTCTTCCCAAAATGTGTAAATGCTGTGTTTCACTATGCAGTATTGTCAACTTAATTTATAAGCTATGTTCCTGCCAATAGCAAGTAAACTTTCCTTTAATATTCAGGTTTTGTTACTTACTTTTCAGTAATAATGTGCTGCATTTTCTGTATCATGCGTCAGAAAACTTTGTAACTAATATGTAAAATTTTTTATCCTAATACATTATTTTGCATGTAACGTCATTCCCTCTAATACTTTAAAGAGCTCTTTGCTTAATAATGGAATACAACATACCAATATAACTTAATGTTCTTTACCATAAATGTTTCTAAAAATCTGTATCTGCATTTTAGTAATCTGATCAAATATATGATAGATTGCCTCAATGCTAATTGTTTTGAGCATGTCAGAATACACAGTATGAACCATCTTTGCTTTTCAAAGTTACAGTTCAGAAACTACAAAAAGACAATCTTCCAATCAACTGTATAGAATGATGGCTTCTTTCCATATTGTATCTCCTGCCTCTCAATTCTCCTGGAAGCAATTTTTGTTAGTAAATAAAATCCCTCTAACTGGGATACCATCTGGTAAGTTAGCTATGATATGTCACTGACAATGCATTTATTTATGTTTAGTAAATACCAGCTTTTGTGAGTATCTCTGGTGAAGCAGATATTTCAAGGAACCTGAACAAGATGAGATTGAGATGAATGTTTCTGTTACCAGTAAAGAGCTGACGTAGCTCTCTGGACAAATAGGATTTTTGAGAATTCACAGAAACAATGACCTGAATAGAGGGGAAATTTATAAGAATATCAGTGCTTCTCTTTGAATTTTATTATTGCACTATAGCAACAGTCTCTAAGCACAGCCATAGCTGTTGCCTAGGACAGTAGATAGTAGCCTAGCTGCAGCCAGACTTTCCTCTTGGTGATTTTATTGCTGAGAACTCTTAGATCTATGACCATCTCCAGCTTGGGTACAGACTTCACCTCTTTGATTTTGGAGAAAGAGATAGGACTGCAGTGATCGTCTATCAGCACACTGATCCAAGATCAGTCCTCCTTTTTCCCCTTTCCTGCATAGCTGAAGCCATCAAGGTAATAGTTCCTGAAGTTCCTGGCACATTGGGTGAGACTGTAACTTTTCAGTGATGAACTAAAGTACAAGCTTTGGATACTGAGTGTTGCACAAACACTCATAGATTTATTTTGTTAAATATATATATTTGGTAAATATATGCGTGTGTATGTGTGTGTGTGAATGTATGTATATATCTTTGCACAGAGCAATACATACCCTCTAACCAGTCCAGCATATATATGATGTATTGTTGTAGGTTATCTTAAAAATTACAGAAAATCTCCTATCATAAGTATGTACGAAGGAGCGCCCTGTGTAACCTTTTCCACATTTGCAGGAACAGCTTGTACAGACTATCAAAAGTGTCCCATCTATCTACAGTTTTTTCCCATGTTGCATCAGAAACCACCTATGGAGCCTTAAGGATAGCCAGATTCTCCTCTCAGGATGCTAATCAATAACTTAAACCTGCAGATAGTGCCTAGCAATTTGTCTAGGCACAGCAGGAGCTACCTGGGGAAGCTCCAAGACTGTGGTAGTTAGTCAGACGTTCTTATGTGAGGGTGGGAGGAATTCAGTTAATCCTCCTGCCTCATGTCAGTCCATTACTGTGGACTGCACATACAACTGTGCAGAAAGAAGCTGTGGAGTTCCTGAAACTAAACGTGGTGTCTGTGCACACAAGCATAGCCTGACACCCAGCTACACCAAGTTAAATGATTATTTAAGTTATAGAAGTGTTTTGTTGTTGTTGTTGTTGTTGTTATCGTTTTGTTAAATAAATAAATAAGTAAATAAAAGGAGCAAATATCTCTGTGGATTAGCTGTTGTAGCCAAAATGGACTAGTATCTAGAATACAGTATGCAAGACTTCTCCTTTTTTATCACTAGAATGGAAGAAATGGAAGAATTGGTTTATTCCTTTTTAAAGTACATGTCCACACAGTACACAATGTCATTTGCTCAAGATGAAAAATAAAATTTAGGAGCATCCATCAAAAGGAAAGCAGAGGGACACAGAAAGTGGCAATAATGCTGTGAAAAGGCTTGACCTTTGTTTACTTCACCTACTTCACTTTAGCAGCGTTTTCACAAGCAGTTTCCATGTAATGGAGTTACTTCTGCAGAAAATTGGAATAACACTACAGTGAATCTAGTCCAAAGAGGACTTTTTTTTATCTACTTTATAGGGCATAATCAGGTCCATAAATCATAGCAGCTCTGGTCTGAAGGGAAAAAAAAAATAAAAATAAAATTCTAATGTCATACACGTTCCTAACAGAATGAATTGCCTAAGGAAGGTATTTATGAAAACAGTAACCAAAAGTGTAAGCCAGGAGAAATCTTCTAGCAAAATTGGGGTAATATATCAAAGTGACAGAAATAAGACAGTAGGGTTTCTTTTAATCAGTGAGCTCTGTGTAATTAAATGTGTAACCAAAGAATCCTTTTGCTGCAAAGAAGGGAAAATATAGATGTGTTTATGTGCTTGTTATCATGCATCTTTGGTTAGAGTCAAAAATAAAATTACAAGGAAGGCAAAAGTATATATATATATATATATTTCACAAGTAAAGCATAAAGCCACAGGTTTGTTCAGAGCCTGTTGTTAGGACCAGTCAAGGAATTCTCTTCACAACACTAAACAAGGTAGAGAGGCAACACTTCATACAAGTTTCTAGGGTCATATAAGTCACAGAGCTATGAATTGCTGGGAATATTCCTGTGTATTTGATAATTATGTCTCCATTCACAGATAATGTTCTCTGTGAAGTAAACAAAGTATGTGGGATATATCCCAGCCTTTCTTGAAACTTGGCAAACATATCAGAAGAAAAAGTGATTACCTTTTGCATGTTAAAAATGCTGTGCTCCAAATCATTGCCATTAAAAACTGAATAGTTCAATCATGAGAGCTAAGAGACTATATGTTAGGAAGGCAAGCACTGCAGCGGGTGGGTAAAATAGTTGCCTGATATTTTTATAGCATGCTGTCTCGAAGCGAGCAGTTAGTGAGGATGTTTCAAATATAGCTTCCTGAATTGATGATAGGCGGTGCAGAAAGTTGATTTATGTTATGAGTTAGCATGTGGTATTTGAGTATTTGTGTTGCTGCTAAAACAAACTAAAAGCAGAAAATATATTCTGTATTCCATAAAAGTAACTTTCATGAGGTCCTACAGTTATAAACCACTTTGACTTTGCCTGGCCCTGAAGTCCATCTGATTTCCATGGACTTCTGAATATATTTCACTTCACAATCTGTTGTTCTTTCACAGATGATCTTTTAACCTTCTTTAAAATAATTCTGGTCAAAATTCAAAACTTGTTCAGGGTAAATCCTGAAGGCAAAAATATTTTCATCTGAAGACAGAAGACTTCAGGATTTAGCCCAGTCTGTTTGCAGATCTCTCTGCAAAAGTGCTAAGTAACCTTCTACTCTCCCAAGTTTCTCCCTTTGCAGCTGTCTGACTCATCCTGTTTCCTCTTAATTGACTTGATTTATAGTGACAAAGGAAAGGAAGATATGCAACATTTTCATACTGATTCATAGGTAGAAAAGCAGATGTTTTCATGCCAGTCTCCTAAAGGGCTGGAGTCTTTCACCTTTACATAGCTCTTAGGTCTTTTTTGCTGAATGAGATAGCACTCAGAGGAAAATAATGGTGATAATGTTCGATAACGCAGAGGTATGATCTAGGATTGTTGTGGGAAACTGGTGACAATGTTCTGTATTCTGGCAGCTGTTTCAGAATACTGTTGGTGCAGAGAGTCAGCAGTGATGGGATGCCTTGTTACCAGGTAGCCCAGTGCTTCCTGTATACATTAATAAAGCTGGCAATAGATTTGAACTTCGGTTATTATCAGCCTTGGGTGCCTTAAAGCAAACTACCCAGTTACTGAGGAAGGATCATCAAGGTTATTTCTCACTGGATTAAAATATCTTCGGGAACGCTCAAGAACAGAGAGCTGATATGTTGTTGCTGTTTGTTCCTTGAAAGCCTCTTTATAGATGAACAAATCTAGCAGTTAATGTGTGTAAAGCACAGACATAGTACTCACTCTCTTCAGATTACTATTTTCTGGGATTTTTCAGGGGCTGCAGTTTTAGAAATTTCTCTTAAAAAAAAATAGTAATAATCTATTTACTGGGATAAAGTCTTACGAGTTTTCCAAGTTTAAACAGTAATTTTGGCTCTCATAAACATAAACTTCAGAAGTAACTTCAGTAACTCTCTACATACCCTTGGGGTGAATGCCCAAGGAAGTTTTACAGCTTTTTTATGAGACAATTCTGCCCCATAAAAAGATACTATGGTTTGGAGCATATTGCCCTTTATCAATGGGTTATATTATATTTGGGTCTTGCTTTAAAGCCAGCGTGGTCAGGTCTATCAAAAACCCTGAGAAGTTTAGTTTCCAGTTGTATATGAATAAAACTGGGAATAAACATTCTGAAAACTATATTCCATGCTACAGAAATGACTGTGGGGTTTATACTGTGTTTTGAGTCACCACTTCAAATCGTTGAGGCTTTTTGTTTTCATCTGCACATGTCCCACAGCATGTTAATTACAGCACTCAGTGTTTGTATATAGGTTCTTGTGTTACGTCTTTGTTTCTCCTCAGTTTATCCTTAGTATTGGTACTGAAAAAGTGGTGTTTATTTATTTATTTATTGTTATTTTTATTTTTTTTTTAGAATTTCATCCAAATATTGTATTCTGAATGAAACTGTCAGGGACAACAGGACTTAAGCTGAACTTAATTGTGGTCAGGATGTACTGGCTTTTAAAACTCTTCCCCATCATCTTCAGTCTAAAATGCTAATGTGATATTTATGGGTCATAATCCACTTTTGCATGAACAGGCACAAAAGCTGCCTTACCCAAAATTACAGTTTTATAGCTTGATGTAAGACCGTGGGGAAATCAGGATGTATCTCACTTCTGGCTTTCTACCTTGGAATCACCTTCTCTGAAAGCACAGACCCAATAAAAAGCCACCTGAAGAATCAAATCCACCATCTGGTCAGAGTAATCCACTAACAGGCTCAAGGGAATTGCTTACGAAAGCCTGCTGAGCCTGGTAAAAATCCAAAGCACATTATTATGTGTGTTTAGCTCCTGGTGGCAGGAGCAGGAGTGATGTTAGAAATGGTAAAGAGAAAGTAGTAAGACAAGAGAAAATTAATATTTATGGGGCTGATGAGTCAGCTATTCTAAAACCACAGATTTTCTCAAACTTTTTCTGGCAGTAATTGTCGCAATGTATTTTTAAGTGTCCAGATATTCACCAGTTCATTCTCTATTTAAAATCTGGAGATATTTTTTTCTTAAAAGAACTTTCTGCTTGTCTTAGTGTGTCTACTAGTGGGAGGATTCTACTTAGCTTAGTTTAATAATGTCATTTGTATTTTCATAATTGTACTTTGGATTTAATGTCTTATTGATAGGAAGATTCATGACTCAAAAATATGTTTTTGTAGCATAGCTTCAGGAGACAGTAATGCTTTTAAACCTTAAATCTAATTAGAAGCATTTCAAAGCTATCAAACACACCAAATATCTTCAATGCTGTCTGTTATTTCTTCTGGTAGTAATACTGTGTTGGCACATCATTCAGAAAGCATGCATAAGGAGTGAGCTTCAGTTTAGAAAAATCTGTTCTCACTAATGAAATAAATATCATCATCTTAAATTTATTTTTTTTAAAAAGCCTACTTGACTTTCACAAAGAACCATAGCACACTGTAAGAAAGTCTTTAAAAGCTTGTGTTCATTAACTGTCATGTTCATCAGAAAGGAAAGTGCTTACTGAATATATTGCCACCATAAATTATGTAAGAGTCTTGTTGAGTGCTTAAGAAAGCCAAGGTCTTGCTTACTGAAGAAAGTTTATATAAATCTTCAATCACAGACCTTAAAAAACATACACAAGGAGGAAAGAAACTCACTTCCTTGTTATGCATTTTGCCAGTGGTTATTTGTTTAGGTAAGTGTCTATGGTGTCCTCATATATAAACCACTATCTTAATTTTTTCTGTGTTGCTGTGGGGAGGAGTAAAACAGAGAGAAAGTAAAAATGGTCAGTGGAGATTCTACCCCTTTGTTTTAAGGAAAGAAAAAAAAAAAGTTGCATATCACAATTCAAAGTTTCAATGAAGTGGCATTCGACAAGAGTGAGATTAAGTTACTATAATGTCTCTTGCTTCTGTATATATCCTAATCTGGTTTAATACCATAATAGAGTGTGTTTGTAAAGTGCAATGACTTGTGACACAAAGTTGAATTCAGGCTCTAGAATGCTCCTGATAATACAATTAGGACCATGACAGCCGGAGAATGAAACTAGAATTTGCCAATAAAATAAAGAAGGAGAGATATTAGCTGTTCTGATAAAGCTTCCTAATAGTCTCCCTCCCCAAATTAGAATTTTTGATATTTCCCTAAAATGTCCCAACATTCCATTTTTTAAATCAAATCCAAAATCAATTGGAAAAAATAAAAAAATAATCTTTCAGGTTTCAATGTAAATATTTTGACCAGGTCCAAGTGCAGCATACTGATCTTCTTCTGTTGATTAAAATTTTACGATGCAGTTATCTGTTCACAACTACCTGTCAGTTATTGTGTATCTGAACAATTTTGTTTTGTTCTCTACCTGTGCAACTTCTGATGCAGCTCTCTGTAATATGGCAGTTACATAAATCTGGGGGGGAGGTGGTTCACGTGCTTCAGCTATGGGGAGTGTAGGGTAATCTGTCAGAGAGCTGCCTATATTTTTTTATTTATTTATTTTTTTCAACAGCTATGTGCCTTCCTGATTGGGTCCTCAACACAGTTCCTTTCAGTCTGCCATTTGTCATCACAAAAATGGGGAAAGAGGAGGAGATTAATTGCAGTGCCCTCTCTTGACTTATGGCTTATCCAGTTCATTGCACCGTTAAGTAATTCACACAGAGTATTCCCAGGGCAAAGCTACATATTTTATGAGTCCCCTTCCTGAGATTACTTTAAAAGTTCATTTTTTCAGATCATTTGGTTATGCTATTTTTGTCAGACAACAGCGAAGTCTACATGCTGTATTGTATTCAGGACTAAAGTAAACTAAATTCTGTACAAGTACAGAAACACGTCCCATGCAGATTTTCACATTGCCCTGTGCCATTGCCCTGTGCTTTGCATTCAAGTATTACATACAAAACAGGTCTTCTGTGAACATTTTATGACATTCATGTTAAATATAAGGCAATATATGAAATGCATCAGCTTGCTGGTTTGTATTCTTACAGAGTTTATAATGAATCTTGTTAAAAGTTTTGTTCTCATATAACCTTTATTACTCTTTTTTTTTCCTATGGTAAAATAATGCATAATAATTTCCCCTCTGTTATTGCCCTCTCTGATCTGACCTTCAAATGTCAGACTTCCTGCTTTTTGATCATGTATATAATATGCACCTTGCCTCACTATGTGAAACTGTATCAGACAAAGGTCCTTTCATGATTCAAGCCTTGAGTGAAGTAATCATATCATATCCATCATTTACACCAAAAGAGCAGATATTTTAGCCAGATTTAGCATCATTTCCTGCTGATGTAAACTAAAAGTGACAGAAACACAGAAAATGCACCTTAAAACATAAAACCAAATGTAGTGCGTGCTTCTTTTCATACAGTAGCAGTTGAGCAAAATCCTATTGGATTGTTTAGAAGCTGAACTAATTGTCTTACAAGAATACTTCAGTCTGTAGGCTATATTGTATTTAATGATGCAAGTGTTTTCAGAACTGATTCAATGCCTGCATACTCAGTATCATTAATCCCTTCAATTATTGCATCTTAGTATTAAAAACAAACAAAAAAAACAAAAAAACAAAACACACAACTTCTTTCTTAGATAATTATTTAGCAACAATGTGTGCAAGTTATTAAGCACCAGTTGTCTTTGATTTACTTGACTTCAATATCAGTTGCATTTCTCTTTGCCAATAGAAATTTTTATGTAACCCAGTAAGGAAATCTTTATTTGTTGCCCAACTGTGTCAGTGGAACCTTGTTTCAGATTTTGAAAACTGGAAGACATTAAAGACAGGTGGCTAACAAAGGACACTTGTGTATAAAATCATTTTTTATGAAAAATGGAGCCGCTTCCAAGCACATGAAGTCTGTCTAGAGCTCTAATATAGAGCTCTAGGTATAGAGCTCTAAATCAGAAAAATATATATTTTATATATACTACAAAAAAACAAAAACAAACAAACAAACAAAAAAAAACAGAGCTTGGTATACTTCATTTTCTTCTCCCATTCAGCTGTCTAGATCATTAATTACATGATTTATAAAAATCAAATGAGTTACATAGCTAATAGGGGTGTGAATAAAACTTATGTCATGGAAAGCTTTGTTAGAATTTGAATTATTGCTATTATATCATTTAAACTTTCTTTACAAGTGGCACTTATTCCATGAAAGCTTGGGAATTATATTTTCTTACCTGGGTGGACATCAAATACAAGAGCTTTCACAATAAAATATTTCAAGGAGACAAAACTATGTCTGAAGGTACATGATGAGTATTGTACTTTCTTTTTCTTGGCAGAAAAGAAAGAAACAAAACTTCTCCAGCTCCAGCTGCTAGGAAGATTGACCACTTACTTTCTTGATTGACCAATTGTACCTGTTTCACTCTCCACTTATTTTTCACTCAACTTCTCAACTGAAAATTTCTATAAATAAATAAATAAATAAATATTTAATATCACTCAAGCTTTATACACTGTAATTTCCAAACAAATTAAATTACTAACTATCCAGATTTTTATTATTTTTAAAAAATCATATTTACCCATGGCCATATTAAGAAATGGGTGCTTTGGGATAAGGCTACCTGATGGTACAGAAATAATAGTCTTTCTGTGGCTCCAGGCCATTTCCAGATGGGAAGGAGTCTGGGCTGTTCACCATTAGATGAGATGATCATCTTTCCTCTCAGATGAAACCCAGACATCCAGATAACCACAATATGCCTCAGTGAATCCATTACTAAGGAAAGCCTGAAAAGCAAGTATTGTCATGCAGTGTCCATTCATGACTCAGTAGTCTGTTTTTAATGTACACAACTAGTGCAGGACATGATTTCACAAGAACTTCCCATCAGTATAGCCAGCTGATGTAATGCAAATGTCCATTGAAGTCTTCTCCTTCATGTTTTCTCAATTATTTCCCGTTGTTGTTCTTTTTATTTGAAATCCTTTTGTGACCAGAAAATGTTATTATAGTTGGTTCCTGCTGTCTCTACCCCTTTTTGATATGAACTTTTTAAAAAAGAAAGAAAAGCCAAGTACTTATTAAGAAGTTTACTTATTTTGAAAGCACTGGGTATAATTTTTCACTGTTAGAATGTTTATTCTTCATATTGTTCAACATTTTTCATTTGCATTACTTCAGTAATTATATGCTTGGATTAATGGTTTTCATTATGAATTATTGTTGAAGTTCTGTGAATAATGATTGATTCCTTTATCTCTCAGGAACGTAATCCTGCTTCATTGTATCTGAATGTTTACTATCTCTCTTCAAACACATGTGGGTACTGTGTCATAACAGAGATGCCATTACTCAGTTTGTGGCATATTTATGCTTGAGGAGGACTATAGTACTCCAGTGGCTTAAGATTTCCCAGAACTAATAACTCGTAAGCAAGGAAGGATCTGTGGAAGGGTAACCTTAGGCTAAATGTAGGAGATAGAGAGTCCTAATATATGTCCTTAAACTACCGGAGTGTTTTAAAGGTTTTGTCCTTCCAAAGTATCTTGGTCATGCTGTTACCAGGGCAGCTATTATCGGGTCCAGTCATTGTTCCATAACCTGGATAGTTATAATGCAGAACTAGCATTATCTATCATGTACAATATCCTGTAATATAAGGAACTTGTACGTAGTAGTCAACCTGCTGAGGGAAATTGGGCCAAGTTGGCAAAAGAAGAGGAACAGTAATGTCTGAAGGTAAACTTTGCTCATTATACTGTTGTTATAATGCTAAAAAAAACACAACCACAGGTTGGAATGGCCCTGGCCAAGGTGAAAATCCTTTCCTTGAGCTTCCATAGATTTTCTAGGTAAGATTATGCAACTACATGTGAATCACTAACCAGTTAGAATTTGGTGGGATGTATTAATATGATAATGACTGTGTAGAATTGTATAAAAATCAATAGGGAAAGTCCAAAATCAGGCCAGCTTTGTGGCAGATCACCTGGTACTCAGATTTGTGCAACTCTGAAATAAAACAGTATCTCAACCTAGTGTGTGTATTTGGATTATTTGCACACTGGGTAATGAATCTGAATGTTTTGTTGGACAACAAGGACATTCATTTCACCCTAAGCTGGAGAACTGAATGTTTTAAATGTGCTGGAGACTGATTCTCTATGTTTTTTGAAATCATTCTGTTTTTGGAAAGAAAAAAAAAAAAAAAAAAAACAACCAGGATTTAGGCAATTTTCTGCAGAACCAGTATATGAATTTTAAAAATAATCATTTCTTCTGATCATCACTGTAAGCAAGTGATTTATTTAATTTATACAACCCTATTTTATTTACACCACTTTCTAGGAATTATTAATAGGTGGAAAAGGGAATCAAAGCTATACCTTGCTGTCCCTAGGAACAGCATCATGCATAACTGATCTTTGTACTTGGATAAAACATGTGGATGCATATTTCTCACTGACAACTCATCACCTTTGTATTTTACTCTCAGTCAGTTGCCACAGTTTTCTGCAATCAGCATTAGGAGAGGCTGGTCTGTGCCACAGCTGCTGATTGTGTCACCCCAAACAAGGCTAGAATGGTGGATACTGTAGCAAACAAAGTATTCAGAGACTAGTATTCACCTGACCAGCAGAAGCAGATATTCTATACAAAACAAAATAAAATGAATTGAGGGAAATATAATGATGGAAAGTGAGGGTAAGGGTGAGGTACTTTTTACCTTGGTCTGTATTAGTAATGACAGTTATTCTCAGGGTATCCAGCCCCCTGAGTTGGAAGATGGTGACAGAGAGTGAGATGAAGCTCCTGTAATCCATTTAGAAACTGTAAATGACCTATATTCTCTGCTTCTATGGTTCTACTACATCATTTGTGTGTTCATAAGTCTATGAGGCTGGATGAAACTCACCCAAGGGCACTGAAGAAGCAGGCAGAAGTGCTCACCAAGCTATTTTCAATAATATACCAGTAGTCATGGGTCACCAGGGAGGTCCCAGCTGCCTGGATGTTAGCAAATGTGATTCTAGTGCACGAGAAGGGCAGGAAGGATGATCCGTCACTCTGACCTTAGTAATAGGGAAGGTTATCGAGCAGACCACCTTGAATGTCATCATGTGCAACCAATGTAGTTTTATGAAAGGCAGGTTCCTGCCTGACTAGCCTTGTCTTCTATGACTAGGTGACATGCTTAGCAGTAGGGTGAAGGGCTGTTGATATTGTCTACCTGGATTTTAGTAAAGGGTTTGAAACTTTCCCACAACATTCTTGGGGAGAATCTGGCTTCTCATGGCTTGTGTGGTTGTATACATGTAGTTTGCTGATATGTGAAAATTGCCAGAATCAAATAGTGGTTTGTTTTTCTGCATAGTGTGATATCTTTTTTTTGCCATAATGTGGCATGGGTGGAAAAAGTACATCTAGTAATCTCAACTTCTGGTGTTATGGAGACAGAAGCCTTCATGTTGGGCAGAGAAAAAATTGCGGAAGTACGCAGAACACCTTACCTGTGTGTGGATTAGATACATAATGCAACCATGTCTCTAGTCTTTTTAGACTAACTTAAAAATGCTGTTAGTGCCTTTTTTTTTTTTTTTCTTATTTTCCTTTTTCTTGGAAACCTCAACCTCAAAGGCACATGGCCAAAAAACATTCATGTTAGCTCAGCATATTGTTTTCTGTTGGCTAAGTAACTCTGGAATTCCATAGCTAGCCAGTAAGAAACGTTACTAACAGAGACTTTAATCTGTCTGAAATAGAACTTGAATGCATGAAAATAGACGCACAAACCCTTGTGGAAAGGTGTGAAGTGAAGTTGTTTGACTTCTTGCTGATTTTCAGCTGTCTGTATTTTCTCAAAATACAGATACTACGTATTCCTTATCATGTGTAAGTCCATTAACTGCAAACCTTGTGTTTATGCATCTGCGTAAAGGGTAGAAGTTATTTTTACAATTCCTTTTGCTCCCAATATTTACCTGACTCCAGCTTGTTTTAATAAGTATAAATTCCTGATCATGCTCTCATATAAAAGTCTATCAATCTCTTGTAAAAACATCTCAGCGCCCTTCTTAACCCTTTCAGTCAGTGCTGAATAAAGGGTCTTGAGACTCCTCAGTCAGGTATCCTGTATAATCATTTGCTCTGTGTAGCTGGAAAAAGGTTATAACATACTGCAGTGGAATTCATATTGATTGTTTATACACATTTACCTTTGTACAGACAAGATGAAGGGGAAGTGTCTTTCACTTGGCTTCTCTTCATTTTAGAAGCTAATAGATAGTTTAAGGGCTGAAAGTGAGCAGTATGGCCGTGCATGTAAATTCAATGACTGCTTATGCTGCATGTCACATAAATCTGGGAGGGAACATTCTCTATGGATATTGCACAAATATGCCAAGGCATTGCACACTGTGTGGAAGCAATGAAAACAACTTAATAGAACATTTATAACATCGATTATTCTAACAAATACACTTGCTAGTCAGAATGGAAAAAAGACATACACTAACACTAAACAGTATGAAATTACAGCACATCTCTACGTGGAGAAAAATACATATTTTTTTCACAGCCAATCTGACTTAGTGTCTGTGGAATCTTGTATTTTTAAAATAGTCAAGCTCTGTCTCGTTTCTTGTATTTGTGTTCTTTTGGACAAGGGAATACTTAAAAATTACTTATTTTGAATGCCATGTAGCAACCTTGGGCTATTTATCCTTTTTTTTTTTTTTTTTTTTTTTTTTTTTTTTTAAGTAGTCTCCATTTTTTTTTGCATATTATCAATTACTTACACATGTTTCTAGTTGATTGGCTCCACTACTATATGTCTTTCTGTAATTAATTACATACATTATCAGAAAGTGGAGTCAGGTCCCACTTAAAATTAAATCACATAGTTACAATAAAGCTTCCTGTTTACAAGTACATTGAAGTTCTTTGTTTAGCTAACTTTCATAGCTAAGCTGAGATTTTGGGAAATAAATGTGGCTGAAATACAAAATGTAAGAGCACAGGACATTTTTTTTTGTTGTGTAATACCCAGTATATCTTTTACAGATGAGAGGAGAAAACTGCAATAACAGGACAAAAACACCTGAAGAAGTATAGTTCCAAAGAAGCCTGTGTATTGGTCATGTTTTAAAAACTGTATGTAAGCAGTTTTTTCATTTTATTTTATAAGGAACAGTTTTAAGGATAAGTTAATAGTTTCATTGGGCAAATTTAAAGGGAAAAAAAAATAATAAAATCTGAGGTCCAGTGACTATTCATTGAATCCGGAAAGAGCTGTGACCTTCCGCTCATTCTTCCAAGATGGTTAATTGGTCTTGTTAAAAAGTATACACTAAATTAGGTTTGTTGGGAGACGTAATTTTCCCCCCCCCCCTCCCCCCAGTTACAATAACCACATTACACCTGCAAACAGTTTAATTGGGATTTTTGATTTCCATGAGAAAAGTAAGGGCATAAAATTTCTAGAAAGAGAGCACACATGCTTTCAGACTGAACATTTTTAATTTTCACACTTATATATTAATGTTTCCAAAAAATGGTCCTCTGACACTTTTTGTGCATTGGTCCAGCTTTTTAGTCAAGAGGATGTTATATTTTAACAGTTTTGTTAATGCATTTTTCAATTTAATGAATGACTGACTAAAAAGTTCTTTATGACCAAGGTAATAGTTCTGTTAAACAATGTTTAGATTTTTAATTCTCTACAATATTATAATCATCTGACTCACTATAAAGGGTACAATACTTTTATTAGCAGAAGTTTGTGAATGCCATGTTATTAATTTATTAATCATTTTTCATCAGTAAGTGATCAATTGGATTAAACTTACTTTGTTTTGATATTTTGGTCAGTTTGGTGGTTTGTCATTGGCAATAACATAGTTTAATATAGGCCTGGTGGAAATTGAAATTTCTAGTAGCTAGTAATGATATTCCTAAAGACAGGATTAAGACAGGATTACCTCCAGAGCCATTACTAACAGAAAACAAGCAATTCAAAATTAAACAAACCTTTCTGTTTAATCTCCAGTGAGAGTCAGTAGTGCACTTCACCTGTTAATCCAAGTTATATGACTGAACTGATTGTAATGGCTAAATGAGAAAGCTTAACCTTATGATCTTAAGATCTTTAAACTCTAAAGGGAGTATAAAGGGACTAAAAGAATCACATCAATGTGTATAAGTGACTGAAAGGAGACTGCAAAGAGGACAGAGACAGGCTTTTGTTCAGTCATACCCAAGGGCAGGACATATTGGAACACAGGATGTTCCCTGGACATCAGGCATCAAATCTGTCCTGTCCAGGTGACGGAGCACTGGCACAACTCTGAGAAGTGTTGGAGTCTTCCTTCTTGGAGATCTTCAGAAGCCATCACAATACGGTCCTGGGCAATCTGTTCTAGGTGGCCCTGCTTGAGCAGGAGAGTTGGACCAGATGGCCTCCAGAGGTCCCTTTCAACCTCAGCCATCCCGTGGTTCTGTGATTATGTCTAAATAGCCTCTAGATGGGCATATAAAAGGAAGAGTTGTTCCTGAATCCAGGTTTTGTTCCATGAACAGTACCTGAGAGTGTGGAGTTTACTCCATGACACATAAACAAATTTTTGGTCAAGAAGCATCAAACAACTTGTAAGCATATGGCAAGGTGGAAAGAAAATCTTTTGGTGCTAATAAAAGTAATAGAAATGTGCGTACTTACATTGACTTCTGTTATTAGTTTCTCTAACTTATGTGACTTCTTTGCTTGATTTTTTTTTTAATAAAAATAATTATTTTTCATAATTTTCAAAATAGCAGAGATCTCCCTATGGCCCCTGGGCAGGAGGCTGTGCTGGAGCAGGGATTTCCTTCCCTCAGCCCCTGGGCAGACCCCATGCTGGAGCAGGGCACAGTGTGAGGACGAAGGGGCAGCAAAGAGGGGCTCTCAGGCCCCAGCCCCTGCGTCACTTTGTGGGTAGCATATTTTTGCAGTATCTAGAATTTTTTTGATGAGCATGACTGGACCCCAGGTCTTCTGAGGGAGAATATAGCAACTGATTTTTATGCAGTTCTCTAAAAGTTCTTGCTGCTGTTGGTGTTTTGTTTGTTTGGTTGGTTGTTTTGTTTTGTTTTGTTTTGTTTTATCCTGTTTATTTCAATCTGTCTGTCTTTGTCTTCTCAACTCTTAGTTTATTAGTTTTTTCCTCAAAGCTGATCTGGAAAATTGAAATTTCTGGGACTGTTGAATTCAGTGAAACCCTTCCTGTGTTAATGTAATATGACCATGAGGGTGTAAAAATGTCTGGACATTTCCTAGAACTGCACAGAGTAACACAGCTGTCTTCTGTATCCTGTACTTGTCTATTTCAGTCTTTATTCCTAACCCTCTGTTTGTATTTCCTTTGATACACAAAAATGCTATTATGTCTTAGAAGTATCAAGTCAGGATACATTTCTTGTAAACCTTGACAACATCTCACATTCATTCTGTTTAGATTTTCTTCCTAATACTGACATGGACTTTTTCATCAAATTTTTTTTTTTTGTTTGAAAGCTGAAGAATGTTTACAATGTTTTTTTTTCATATGTATGTTATATTTGGAAAAGATTTCTCGTGATTGTTTTTGGTTTTGATCATAAATTTGAGCCATGCCACCTGAAACAACCAAGAATGGCTAGCAAAGGCACTTATCCAAACTGGAAAACTGAGATTACGGTCTCTGACCTACTTCAGCAATAGCAGTGGATTTTTACTTTATTTCCTACATCGGTGCCGTAAGTTTCCTTCATCCTACAGTGCTGTTACTATGCTTAAAATGGTACAGATTCATCATGTTACAGGAGAGAAAACATGCATATATTCAACTCTGTCAGTCTTCAAATATCTTGAGCATTTTTTCTTCTAATACGCCTTTTCCCTGCAATATGAAGCCCTAATAGGGCACTGGATTTTTAATGGAGCCTGCAGTTTTCACTGAAGAGCTCTGAACTGTGGTGCTGATATGATAGTCCAGCTAGGAGAAGGGAAACCTAGAAAGCAGTCATGCAGAAAGAAACTCATCTTCTTTCTAAGAGCACAAAGCTGGCTCAGCTAGGACTTTGCAAGCATAAAGTCTCTTTGCCTATGCCATATTTGAATATTACCAAGTTAGAAAACAGTGGCAAGGTTTACTTCAAATAATGCCATGACTGGTCTTTTTACTGTAGATTTCCATTCTGTATGTATGAAGTAAATTACACAATTTTAATGAAATCTAAGGTAAACTCAACCTGTAGAGGCATAGGAAATTAGAGTCTGAGTTTCGATACTTCTTCTAGTGTCCTTTTGAAAATAGAGAGATAGACCTTGTTCTGATTCACAAGCACAAGATTTTTGTGAGTCTGTAAACCACAAAAACTGGACCATATTTTCATATGAATGATATAATTGTTGAACATTTTTATACAGAAAAGGAGTCACATGTAATGTTTTCTGCTACAAACTTAAAATTGGAGTATTGTGTAACAAGAATGCATTGTGCCTTAGACAAATTTTAGGATATGATAAAGCAAACAAACTCTCTGTAATGAAAATTAAAATATTTAGCCTTTCTGGGAGAAAAAAAATGGCTGGCATGACCTTCCTTCTGTAGTTAAATTGGAAGAAACGATGTGTAATGGATAGGAAACAGTTGCTTTCTTTGCAAAGGAAAAACATAAGTGTAGCAGGAATATATACTGTGAAAACAGAAAAATAAAATAAATAATAAAAAAGACAAATTTATATATATTTCAGATATAAAAATAAAGGTCCTCCCTTTCTCCATCAACCCTTAGTGAAAAATAGACCATTAATATGTACCGGCTGGTATTATCAAATTAGGATAATTGCTTCCACATTTTTTTGTTGTTTTTGTTTGTGTGTGTGTGTGTGTGTGAATTTCTAGAAGCATAGAACAGTAAATTTGTTGAAAAGATATACTAGAAATCTTAGCATAATCTTAATAGAATTCTTGTTTATTCATAGAAAATTATAAACTTTCATTGGAAGTAGAACACTGAGATAAGAAAATAGTATCATAAAAGGCTTTTTCTTTATTAAAATCAAATAATTTAAATATTTTTTATTTTTTTTTTTTTTACTTCCCATGTCTAATTTTCATATAGCATCAAGACAAATATTGAACAATTAAGTCATTCATTATTCCTGTCTTATATCTCAGCATCTTTGGTGAGAAAAGTCCTGCACTTTCTATTTCCTTGATGAAATAAAGCAGGGCCATCAGCTTTACTAATGCAAGCAGTATTTTTGGCATTACATTACATGGGATTTTGCTTAGTGACTGACATTTAGAGATCCTAGCAAGTGGTTAAACCTCAAATTATATAAGATTAGCTAGTATAAGCTAGAAATCCTGTCATATATTGACCTCCTATTCCTAAGCATTGACCAAATTCAAAAAAAAAAAAAAATAAAAAAATCTGTTCTTGCTCTAAAAACCTAGTAGGAGGTTTTTACTAGTAGAGAGGTAGACATGACTCTCTAGTAAGAGAGAGGTAGACAAGACAGTTATACACCTAGAAAAGTGAGAAAATTCTATGGTGACATAATACCTTGAGTCTTTATGTGAATTACTAAATTATGTTAGGCATTTGTCAGCTGTAAATACATTACAAGCTTTTGGAAGAGACTGTTCTTCTAACAACTGAAGTGTGTATGTTGTGCATATCCCTCCCTCTACAATATTGCTTCTGCTTCTCTGACAGACTAGTTCAAGCAAATAAAGAGTCATGGTTTTTCAAAAATGCTATAATACTCTCTCTTTGACCATATTTTTGTCTGCTTTGGTTTCTTGGGAGGATAAAAGAGGTACTCATTTTGAATTATCTGAGAACCACATAATTAAAGTAATTATCTGATCAAATTTTTCAGTCTTTTGTTCAAAGCTTATCCAGCAAGTGGAATTAATTTTAACAGCTATGAAAATCATTGTTTTAATAGAAAAGTATAGCATTTTTGCTATCTTGACTTTCTCATGAAATATATACAGTATCTGTGAACCAGGAATGAAAATTTGTTGTTCAAAATTGCATTTATGTTACACATTAATCCTCTGTGTTTTCAGCCAAGAACATAAAATATGTATATATTTATCTAGACAAAGAAAATGACATGCTAGAGAATTTTTAATTTTAAGAGGATGCCAATGTGTTTTACAACTGTAGATGAATATTTTTGTATAGCTAGAGTTGAAACATTAGTGCTACTTTCAGGGTTGTCATTTATTGAAATAGCTAAGTAGCACTTAATCTTTTGCTATATTTATCCCATATAGCTTTTTGGAGAAATTAACATTATACTGTTCGGTTGGCTCTTGGATAATCGAAATAACTCTGGTTGTCTGTACTGTTTATTCCTTTTGAGTCCAGCCAAAACTTCCACAATATTTTGAATGCTCTTGGACACTCAGTCATGAGCTTCGAGTAAGCTCTAGCACATGGGATGGGAATAAGTACAGTGAGATATGTGACCTGAAAGTAGTTCTGCCCTTTAGTGCAGACCTCTGCAGGTTCACCTAGGAGTGAAACACTTGGAAGGCCACCTAGCCATTCCAGAAAGACTGCCTCATCTTTCACGGAAAAAAAAAAAAATTGTCAACCTTCCTACTAACACAACAGAAATGGGCTAACACACTAACCAAGGATTGAAATCATACAGTCCTTTTAAAAATCAAGTTTATAAATGAGTGCTTAGATCCTTGCGGGCATCTGCCAGCATGGGAAGTGGGCTGTTGCAGAAGGCTCTGCAAATTAATGTTATGAAAATGCTAGAAATGCCAGCTGAGTTGGAGCAGTGGTGCCTACCGCAGTGCTTGGTCTCCAGCAGCGGTAGTGGGAAATGCTGTCTTGGTAAAGTGCATGAGCCACTGCTGGTGCCCTGTTGCTTCCCAGCACCCATGTCAGGGATTGTCACTCCCATTGGACAGCTCGTCCTCTGAATACGTCGCTGGTGCTGGGACCTGGGGGTTGGGTCTTGAGCTTCTGGTACTGTGCCCTTGTATTCAGGTGAACCAACGCTGGCTTACGTTAATATATCATTCAGCTGCATGAATATGGCTGAAAAGTGGTGGCTTGGGGACCTATTAACAATCATTTCAGATATTCGTACCTCAGGGATGTTCCTATCATTTAGAAAGGCTGTTTGACGATTGGAGGTAATAGACAAAATTGTAAGTGCATTACAATTTATCCCTCGTAACCTTCGTACTAGTTTGTTTCATCTTCTCAGCAGGGTAAATCATTGTTCAGTCAGGATTAATGAGAAAATGACATACATGTGACATAATACATAGTCCAAACACAGGACTGCTTTTGTTGTTACAGCTGGTAAAGTAATCTAAACAAATCACAGATAGAATGTATACAAAAGCACCAGTAAATAATTCTGTGACTATGTGTATGTATGAAAACAACACTACTTAATAAAATATTGCAATTGAAGATAGTACAGAAAAATCTTCAAAAACACCTTCCAAGCGTGTTTTCACATACTAACAATACTTTGTGGTCAAATGTTAAGGTCCCTGCTGAAATAGAGTTTGAGTGAAAGTTACTTTGAAATCTTTTTTTTTTTGTGTGTGTGTGTTTTTGTTTGTTTGTTTGTTTTAATTTTAGTTATGTGCATTTTATAGTGAAGTCTCATTTGAAGATTAATATTAATTTTCAAGTTTCATTTTTTGTAGTTTTTTGAGCAAAGCCATCATTTCCTGATATTGGTGTGTGTTGAATCAATGAACGTATTAAAACCAGGTTTCATTGTCAGTCTTGAAGTTTGAAGATGTCAGACAACTTTAAATAACAAAAACACAGTAAACTACTTAGCTGCCAGAGAAAACCATACAAAAATATCTTGGAATTACTGCTTAAAAGAAATCTGTTCAAAAACCTGATATTTCATTAAATCTTTCCTTAATGTAATCTAACATAGATTTTTGTCTGTCCATCACCCTGCCCTTCTAAAGTCTTCCATTTGTTCTGTGAATAACCAAATGACACAGGTTGATTTACACACATAACTCCATGTGGACTAAGGAGAAAAAAATATGTATTTAATATAAAGATGAAGATAAGATTTAGGAGTGGTTTACTGGCATGTCATGACACTGTGTCAGTCAGGTTATACAAAAGCACTGTGTCAAATTTCAGTGTGTAAACCCAACTGTTAGACAGAAGCACTATAAATTAATTGTCATTTACAAAACACAACCCCCTGCTCTCTTAGATGGCAATTTATTGGTATTTTTAATCTGGATTTTTGAAGTGAGTAGGCATTCAGATATTTTCTGTTACTTTGTATTCTGATTTTTTGTCTACCGCCTATTTGTGATATTAGCTCCAAGAAAGTTGCCCTTTCTTTTCTCTCCTCTTCTCTTTCATTAGATGTCCCAAAAAAGGTAAACAATTTCCCGTCATTGTCTACAGTAAGCCTGACACCTAATATGTGGATGACTGTCTGTCAGGGTGATGCTTTGCATGTTTCGTAGCATCTTGTGAGAGAGTATGTATCTAGGCCTCGTGAAGGAAAGCAGTAGTTAATGACTTTTTTTTTTTTTTTTTTTTGTAATCCAACCTCTTTTCTTCTTGAAAAAGTTCACATGCACTGATTTGTTTTGCAAGAAGTTCTGCAATTGCAGTGCTGCCTGTTTCAGCACAGGTTGTCCTTATAAGCTGATGCCTTTTTAACGTTTTGATGATCAAGCCTTTGTTGGTTACAGTCACAGACTGCCACTTAATAGCGTACATTTTGTCTTCTTACTTGTATGTGATGGACATCATACAAGTAGGCATTAGCCTTTCTCTGCTTTGTTCTGCTTTTAAAGGGAACAATATCTGTTAGCTCACATATTAAAAGGCTTTTTATATTTGTGTGTAAAT
This sequence comes from Anas platyrhynchos, assembly GCF_047663525.1. Taxonomy (NCBI): domain Eukaryota; kingdom Metazoa; phylum Chordata; class Aves; order Anseriformes; family Anatidae; genus Anas; species Anas platyrhynchos. The sequence goes on along the minus strand of NC_092588.1, from coordinate 85,862,054 downwards.
GGGTTTAAAATTAGACTTTTTAGTTTGACCTTTTTTCCTTTATTGCTTCTATAATCCATCACAATCACGTGTTACTAAGTCTACTTTCATTTTTGCATTGTTCAAAGCATCACATAAAATTGGTCCTTGCTATCCTCAGGAATTTATTTCTCAGTGACCTTGCCTTTCTCTATTGATTATGTGCCACTGGGACAGTAAACTGCTGCTCATAGTGAATTGGATGTACAGAAAAATGAATTCATGTGAGCTGATCCTAGGCTGAGATTGCGAGAGTTAGAGAAAGTATTAGGAGAGACTGACCTCAGCTTAATCTCTGGAGGCTTCCTTTGCAGCCGATGGAGGAAGGAGGAACAGGCACACCCCAACATTCCCAAAGCCTGGGCTCTCTCTCTCTCCATCCCCACTCCTTCTCTTACTTCAGGGTATCACCTGAATGAGTTCCCTGCTCCGAGTCACATTTACAGCTGCCTCAGACTGTTCAGAGGCCTGGAACGCCTCCATGAGCTGTGGCAAAAGCTGACCAGAGGCTGACCTCATGTAGGCCTGGATCACTTCACTCAGGGCCTAAAAGCTAAATCCAATACCTGATCTTTTAATTCAGCATTTCCTACACCTGCATTTGCTGTCTGCCCTGTAAGCTCTTCCCCACCACCCCTATCTTTCCTCTTCTGTATCAGAAGGAGGCTCAAAATGCTTAATAAATCTGTTTTTAATTGCTTGGGAGAAATGCAATTTCTACAGTGAAGGGGCCATTAAGTACCTATCTCCCTGCTGACTCAGGCTTACATCTCTGGCTGCTTCCCTGAAATTCACAGGTACTCGGCTGTGTTTGATCTTTCAACCTCAGCACTTTCTGTGGGGTACTCCTGCCAGCATCTTTTATCTAGATCCTTTCCCTTCCTACTCTGGAGCAATCCTTCTGCACAAAAAGGAACACTCCACAAACGTAGAGCTGGGAATGTGTTGTTAGTCCAAATTACCTACATGTAAGTAATTCAGAAAAGCTTATTCAATAGTACAGTGAGAGCTGTTATGCTAAAAGTAGCTTGTGTTTATCCCTGTCTTTGGCATTGTGCTCCACTCAGTTAAGTATATGATTCAATTGGAGAGCAAAAGATCCACCCCCCCCCCCCCCAAAAAAAAAAAAAAAAAAAAGTGTTTTAATTTGTACCATAGGATTTAAATTGTTTATGCTTGCTTTGAGCTGGGCTTCTCCCCTAACATGATTTGGGAGCTGTGACTTAAAAGAAAAATAAGGTATCGTGTGCCAATTCTTATGTTGATTGTGAATGGGAATGAGCAGGTCTCCCAGATGTAGTTAGCACTGACACCAGTTGCTCACACACATACACCTGAAGAGAACCATTGGACTCAGCCCTACAGGTGTTTTTGTTTTGTTTTTTTTTTTTTCTTTTTTTGTTCTTATCTCTCCCCCAGTTCTAAAAAGAACTCACAAGAGCAACCAGTGATTCCTTTTCACCCCATGTTCAGCAGTAAAATCTGAGATTTAGACTAGGATTTAAATTATGGGAAGGTTTTACTCCAGTGCAACTTCATCCAGAGGTCTGTAAAAACAAACTGTTGGAGCTGTATACCTGCCACGCTTCTCTGCAATGATCAAGTCCAACAAATAAGGATGACCACAAAAGCCACAGAAACTCTGGTCTTTCTCTGTTCTGATGTAGCCTTTCAGAGACATTGCCAAACACATATTACAATACGAAGCACTTTGTTGTAACAATGGTGAAAATAATAGAGATCCCCAATGGTGCTGTAGATTTTTGTGTTCTAAATGACAGGGAAAACAGGTTGCTAAGTATTGCACTGAGTGTCACAGCACTCTGATGGTTATGTTGCCAGTGATAGTCACTCAGTGATATTCAAACTTACCTTTGAGTAAGCACCCCTAGAATGTATTTCATTTTTTCTGTCCTCTTATCTCTTAGCTTTATTTTCAGGTGGCAGAACAGGTGAAAGTGATAGAGATAACGATAGTGCTTTTTCCTCACTAATTTTAAATCACAGTGAGAATGGGACACAATGGACCAAAAACTGCTAAAGATACTCATTGCAAATTGCTACTACCAGTCTGGTCTAAATGTGGGTAGGTAAGAGGAGCTGTTTTTCTTCTGTCTTTGTGCAGAGGTGGTTGGAATGGCAGCATCTGATTGCTTACATGTTGTGTTTGAATAGCAGATAAGTGGGCCAGGTGAAAACTTGGATAAAATGGTAGGGGAGCCAGGCCTAGGTGATAATGCATGGTATATCTTACAGCCCGCTGTTTCTGGGGGACATTAGCAGCCTCTGTGCAGCCAACAAAGGGTGACCTACTGTGCAGACACTTGGGTGCCTGGTCCTTTGTCCTCAGGCAGAGGGACAAGGAGGGACTGGAAGAGGTGATGCAGGAGCTCAGTCAGCCTGGGTGACTGGCCAAGGAGGAAGCTAGGTGCCACAGAGGCACGCTTCAGTGACAGGAATTGTGGATTTGTACTTGTGGGGCAGGAGTTGGTTTCCTTTTGTCTTCTTCCAAGATCCCAAGGAAAGCATCCTGTTTGTTGGGGCTGGTGCTCCAGCTAGTATGAGAGCCAAGCAGAGTGAAATGTACTTGCAGGGAGATTAGTGTTGCTTTATGGGCTACGGGAACTGTACACCTACATTTCACTTCTATGGTTGTTAATTAAGGTTGAAGCACTGGCATGTAATTATCTGCATTGCTTAATTTGTAGCATGTTAATGGGCATGATTTTGGTCCAACTAGCGCTCTCACAAATAATGTTTGGGCACAGTTTTCTAGACAGCATTAACCTAGGATTGCTTTAAGAAAGCAGTACGAACAAGACCACTTTGAAGAGGGGAAGAGTTGAATTGTGTTTACACCGGTGCACCTGCTGCTTGCCATCGGGGTGAGACAACAGGCTAATGCCTTCTTGCTTAACCCCACAAACATAGATCCGGGGTTTCTGCAGATCTGTGTAGGGACTGAGAAACTTGTACTCGGACACACAGATGGGGAAAAACAAACAAACATCAATTTAGGCATTCCAAACATTTCTCTGACATTCATAGCTTCAGAATTTGATCAGAGAACATCTATCAGCTCACACATGGTGACATTTTCCAGTAATTAACATATTTCTAAGCCTGATCATTGGCTGTGAGTTGAAAGCAGTACCTTGATTAATTGTGAGCTGCATAGAAGTGTTCAGGCTCTATAAGCTGCAATTGTTCCACATGGTCAATGGAATTTCTGAGAGCCGAAATGTAAACAAAACAAAATAATAATAATAATAAAAATGAATATATAGGATCAGCGTGTCTCTGACCTACCATGCAACGTTTATAAAAAATGAAAATTGGCAGGTTGCTTTAAGCCAATGATGTGTTTGCTTTTAGGTATTTCACAAACAGTGCAAACACATTTTTAGTAGTGCAGTGGAGAAGAGGAAAAGTCTATTTTTGGATCTCTAATGCTTTGAACAGATCTGCCAATGCCATCTGTGGTTTGTGCATGGGGATTTCAAACCTCGGCAGTGCTGATAGGGATTGCTTTCTTCTCTGTTGACCATCTGTCACAGGTGCTGGAATCAGAACACGTATTATTAATTCTATAGATTAAGACTTCAGTTGGACTGGCATGCTGGTTTATTACCATGGTTTTGGGCCCATGTCTCTGAACACGCTATATCCGGTTGAGCCAGCTTTTTGTTTGTGACATTCAGAAATGAATTTGCGTATCTCAGTTGTATCTCAGTTGTAAAAGCAAAGAGAAAATGTTCCATTAGGTTCACATTGATTTACGAAGCAGAAACGTTTGCAGAAAGAAGTCTTGAACAGCTTGTTTGTTCGGCTCAGCAGCGGGGACAGCCTGCAGACGATTAGTTCCACTCGTGCCCATATATGTCACAAAAGTAAATACTGATTATTACAAAAGGTTTCATGGGAGATAAGGCTTATTTTCCTGTTATTTCTGCTCAAAAAAAAAAAAAAAGTATACAGATTTATTTCTTTTAAGTATGTAAATAACAAGGGGTCTCATTTGTGTTTGCATTATTTCCTTTAAAGAGAACAAAGTTATGCTAATGCATGCAAAATTCTCTCTGGAGTGCTATTGGTTATCATGAGTCACAGCTTTCCATTTTAATGAGCTGTCTCTTTAAGACAAGACTTAAGGACCATATTTCCAAAAGCACTATAAACCAGAGAGAGCTTGAGAATGTGACAGATTCATTTCACGGTGCTTTGAGGCTTCCAAATTGTGGATTTATTCCATAATGGGACTAAAATCAAATGTGTGCCAACGCCTTTATTAAAATGGACAGCTGGGAAGAATGGTTTTGTCACCCATGTACACCAGTCCCAGTTCCTACTTCAGACTATTGTTCTTCATCGTACCATAAAGTTCTGAATCAGAATAGATAGGATTTGTTAGAGAAACGTTTATTTTCATGATCGCTGTCATATAGTAGCAAACAACAGCTTCTTAAGTAGAGGTAATTGGTCTAATAGCAACCATGTCAGCACTTATGCAATTCCAGTCATCACACACACAGTGCAAACCTTGGGGTGTGTTTTACAAATACTTTCTAAGAGTGTTTGCAGTGCACAGGCAATACCTGATTTTAATGTTTTAATACAGGATTCAGAATGCAGATTGAAATACAGAAATGTAGAATTTTCCACTTGTTATAAATGCAGTCTCAACTCAATCTGAATTTAGTAATATTTATAAAGGAAATATAAAAGGTGTAAAAGGCAAGTAAATAGCGCTGGGTGTGCGGGGAGTCTACGCTCCACCAACATGCACACACAAATATCAAACATACTAAATATACAGAACATTGCTTTACATACTAAACGCAACTATGCCTATACATACGTACAATCAGGAAAGGTAACAAACAATCCTTTAATTCCATGACTTAACAGTCTCCATTTTCCATTCCTTTTCTTGATTACAAACAAGTCTCCATTTTCCATTCCTTTTCAACAACATGTCTACAATATGTCTTGCTTTAAGTTGTCAAGCAACTCGGTCTTCAGGCCTTATGTATCCCATTCTTCCCAGATCGAAGAAAAGCATATCCATCTCCTTTTCAAGGCCAATAGGCCTGGGTCAAAAGGCACGTCCACGTCACCAGGGGGCGTAACAGCAAAGGCCTGAGATGGCAGTAGCTGGGGGGGGCGATGGCGTAGCAGTCAGATCAGTACAGGAGACTGCAGCTCCCTCACTATCTGGCAAACCACATGTGTCTGACTGTGGCCCCACATGGCTCTTTAAGGCCTCAGAAATTCCCACTGCAACCTTGTCATTTTTAGTTGCAGAGTCCCACACCTTGACCTCAATTTGGCCCCATGTTTCAGGATCATAAACTGTCCTATTGTTAAGAAGGAGAATAAGCTGTAAGGTTACCAGGACAGTCTTTGTTTCTAAGGATGTATGATTCCCCATAATACACACCTGCTGACCAGCGAGGGGCAGTTGTGTGCGTGGGTCCACTCTCAGCTTGAGCTTCTTCCCAGCTCCGGTGTGCCCATTTCCAGCGACTTTCTGTATAAGCCTCTTTGAGCGGTTTGCTAAGTTTGGCCAAACCTATCTTCATGAGGCAATCAACGTGCCTGTTCCCATCCTGGTCTCCATTCTGCCAGCCTGTTCCTTTTCATTCCTCTTTCTGCTTTTTTATTGATGACATAACTTCATCACATCGTGCTGCCTTTTTTTTTTTTTTTTTTTTTTTTTTTTGATCTTGAGGGCAGGCTCCCCTCTTATACCCTTCACCCCACAGCAGTTCCTTTCAAAACAACTCTTCATTGGTTGAACAACTTTGCATATAACAGCAACAGCAAACACCCAGAAACATCCATTCCTTAATGGCTGGAGAACAAGAAACTGGAGACTGCATGGAATCCCCTGAATCACCCTTCTTTGTTCCCTCTAAACTCTTTTCTATTCCTGATGGCCTCGTTGTCACGAGTCTCATGTTATCTCAACCATGGGGCTTTCCAACCCCCATGGCCACCCTCCCAAATCTCCCCCTTCTTTATTAATATCAACCATTTTCTCAACATGAATTACCACTCCATACATAACACTTCGCCTTTCGTCTCTAAGTCTCAATATTTATTATCACATTTGTTATTGCTGGGGTCTTACCTCCTCATGTACTTTGGAAGGCTGTCTGCAATGCATATGGGTGAGCAGCATAACCTATCTCTAAAGAATTATTTTATATACACTTTATCATGGATACCGTCTTCAGAAGTAGGTTTATAAGCTGCTTTTTACAGAGACACCTTGGAGATGTGACTGTTTATGTCCCCCTCCGCCCTCATTAAGCAATAGAGTTGGGTCACGTTATTCTGCTTCAGAATTTAGAGAAAAACACAGATATTACGTCTGCCTGAATTTGCGGATTGGTGCATCCATTAGTTCAAAGATGTATTCCTCCTCTTTCTCCATTAACCTAGTCAGAGACCTTACAGACCAATGACAATGCTGGAAAAATGTCAATATTAATTATATCATTATCACTCACTTTCATTGCTGACCTAGCTGAATGAGGGGCTAAAAAAAAAAAAAAAAAAAAAAAAAGTGATAATAAAGCTATGAATTGTTGACAAATTGATAATGGATTAAGGCTCTGAGGTTTTAGTAGCTAGGATGTAGTAGCTGGTATGTAATGGCTATCAATGCGGATTAGCTCTACAGATTAGCACAGCTCTTCCTTCAGAAAAAGTTGATAATGAAGTCTCCCCTGTTACTGTGTTAAATCGTATCCAAGAAAAAGAACAATTCAAACTGAAAAGGGATACAAAGAATTATTAAGGTGACCAGAGAAATGCAGAGTGAGTTTTACAAGACAAAAGCGGAAGTGCTTGTCATGTGTAGTCAGAAAGCAAATGAAAGGGTGGGGCATAAATGTCTGTTTTTCGAAAGTACCCTGCAGAATGTGCCATATACCTGGAGGAAAAAAATAGTTTTTGATTTCAATGTGGTGGACAGCAAGAATACTTCTTATATCGTGTTACATTTCATTTGTTTCTGGCGTGAGAAACTAATTTTCATTTTCTTAAAAAGAGGATAGAAGTATGGGAAAAGTTGGCTGTAAGCTTTGTGGCACATTTGCAAGTTCTGCAGAAAATGATAAGTAGCTCGAAGAATACATTTTTTTTTCTGAGGCTTTATAGAAACCTGCTTCAGAAATGAGAGCTGAACTTCTAATTCTCAGAAGACTGTACACAAATTCTCAATGATACACTTCCTAGACTGTGTTCTGTGTTTGGCCAGGAAACCTCCAGCAGACTCTCCTTTTTTTTTTTTTTTTAATTTGAGGAGTCAAGATTGCTACAGAGAAAGATGGGACGTTTTGGTGAAGGGGAATTTGGATGTGAAACTCTCTTGTGTGGGAGATCAGATGAATATTTGTATTTTATCATCTTAAAAGCATGAGAGAACTTTGTTTGCACTCACTCCACTTTCCCTCTGCTTAGTCTGTGATTGAGTGCTAGGGAAAGTCTACAACTTCATAGCAAACCACAAGGGTAAGACAGGAAAAAAAATTCTTACTGTGCTAAATATTAACATTTCTGACTATGCTCTAACATGTTACAATTGATGCAATTCTATACTACCCTTTTATTTTTGATATTTCTGAAATGTTGCTTCTTACCATAAAATGAGTTTTCCAATTCCTAAATACTTAGAAGGATTTAATTACCCACAATACTATTCCCTCAACTTGAGAGCATCAATCTTTGTGCCTCAGTTATTTTCAGCAATTTAGTTTGGAAGGTTTTGCAGTTTTTGCTTATATTATAACTAATCTGCTTGTCTGCCGGTGGCTATTTAGGGAATTACCTATTTTTGTTACATCCAGCTGAAAGCTGTTACATCTCTACTTATTGCTATAAATGAAGTCTCAACTCTGAATTTAGTAACATAAAAGAATATTTCTAAAAAGGCAAGTAAACAGCGCTGGGCACGTGGGGAGTCTATGCTCTACCAACACTCAAACACGAACATCAAACATTCCAAATATACAGAACATTGCTTTACATACTAAATGCAACTATGCCTATACATACGTACAATCAGGAAAGGTAACAAACAATCCTTTAATTCCATGACTTAACAGTCTCCATTTTCCATTCCTTTTCTTGATTACAAACAAGTCTCCATTTTCCATTCCTTTTCAACAATATGTCTACAATATGTCTTGCTTTAAGTTGTCAAGCAACTCGGTCTTCAGGCCTTATGTATCCCGTTCTTTCCAGATTGAAGAAAAGCATATCCATCTCCTTTTCAAGGCCAATAGGCCTGGGTCAAAAGGCACGTTCAGGTCAACAGGGGGCGGAACAGCAAAAGCCTTCGATGGCTGTAGCAACAGAGGGGCCCATGGCGTAGCAGTTGGATCAGTAAAGGAGCCCGCAGCTCCCTCACTATCTGGCAAGCCACACGTTTGTGATTGTGGCTCCACACGGCTCTTTAAGGCTTCAGAGATTGCTCGCCAGGTGTCGAGCAATCCCACTGCAACTTTGTCATTTTTAGTTGCAGAGTCCCACACCTTGACCTCAGTTTGGTCCCATATTTCAGGATCATAAACTGTCCAATTGTTAATAAGGAGAATAAGCTGTAAGGTTGCCAGGACAGTCTTTGTTCCTAAGGACGTATGATTCCCCATAATGCGCAGCTGCTGACCAGCGAGAGGCAGTTGTGTGCACAGGTCCACTTCTCTCAGCTCGAGCTTCTCTCCAGCTCCAGTGCACGTGTTTCCAGAGACTTTCTGTACGAGCTGCTCTGAGCAGTTTGCTGAGTCTGGCTGAACCTACCTTCATGAGGCAATCAATGTGCCTGTTCCCGTCCTGGTCTCCATTCTGCCAGCCTGTTCCTCTTCACTTCTTTTTCCTGCTTCTTTATTCATGTAACTTCATCGTGTTGCCTTTTTTATCTTCTTTTTCTTTTTGATCTTGAGGGCAGTTTCCCCTCTTATACCCTTCTCCCCACAGCAGTTCCTTTCAAAACAACTTTTCATTGGTCAAACAACTTTGAATGTAACAACAGCAAACACCCAGAAACATCCATGCCTTAACAGCTGGGGAACAAGCAACCCATCTGGAGAACAAGAAACCGGAGACTGCATGGAGTCCCCTGAATCACCCTTCTTTGTTCCCTCTAAACTCTTTTATATTCCTGATGGCCTCATTGTTACGAGTCTAATGTTATCTCAACCATGGGGCTTTCCAACCCCCATGGCCACCCTCCCAAATCTCCCCCTTCTTTATTATCAACCATTTTCTCAACATGAATTACCACTCCATATATAACACTATTTGTCTACATTGAATTATATATAGTTAGGCTGGAATTAAATTACATATAGATTCGGGCTTTATATGATGTCTGTACTCAGGCTGGCATTTATTTCCCTTCTGTCTTGCACTGACTACCCCCTATTTCAGAATGGATTGGAATTGCCACTGTTGTGCCTATCCTTTCTACAGAGCATTGAGCTCAGTAACAAGTATCTGGGTAACACAAAGCTGTCATTAGGGAACATGGCATTGTGGTTTGTGTCTCAGTAAAGCAGACAGGTGTTAAGTGGGCTGCTTGTTAAATTTGCTCTGTCTCTTAGTGGCAGTCGGTTTCTCTCAGCTCTGTGGAACATCAGTGGAGGACCTTAGAAAAAGCCTTGTTGCCCGTTGCTATTCCTTAGCCCGTTGCTATTCCTTAGATAAACTGATTTCAGTCTTCAAAACTCCAACTTGGTACTTTGTATTGATCAGTGAATGAAAGTAATCCTGTAAGGAAAGACTTGTGTTGTTTATGCTTTGGTTGGAGATTCTTTCCTTATCTTACTTATGTAATTAGTCAAGATAAGGTTTGGGAGAAAAAGTGACACACCTAAATTATTCCCCACTTTGTCTCTTTAGGAACCAGAAGGACATTGATTTCCCTATGCATAACTGCAAAGTATTCTACTACCGAGGGGAAAAAAGGCATTCCAAAAACTACGAACTTTTTTTCCCAAAGGCAGATTCTTAGGAAGATGAAGTACTAAAACACTTCTTCCATACCTTGTGCTCTGTCAACCTTCCTGGTAATATGAATGTAACAATTTATATTGAGTGTGATACTGATAGCAAAGAGGCTATTCCAGCTTTTGAAAAACTAGTGTAAGGTTGTAAAGCAGAAGCTGCTGTCATCCCTCAGCCAAACACATGTACACCACCATTTACTTTTCATTTCTGCTGCAGTCTTCACTCAGCCTTTCAGCTAGTTTTATCAGTGCATCCATTTTTCCTGTTATCTGTTCAATTCATAATTTACAGACTCCCGTGTGCCCAGAATATTACTGTTCATTTTCCTGCAAATTCAATTTCACTGATAGTGTAAACATGAGGTCTTGACTAATGCAGTCCTCTAGGAATTTATCAGAATATCACTTCCAGAATAAATTAGGGTAAGTTTAATAACTGGGACCCCTGGGTGCAATGCAGAAAATCCTTGGTGTTTATAAAGTGCCTAACAGGTGATTAACTGTTAATGTGTCTATTCACAGCCCTAGAGATGGTCTGTTTACAGTAAATAAACAAGAAATAGTTGTCTATTCACAGCATAGTGTTTATCTTTTTTTTTTTAAACTGAGGTTAAGTGAGTACATTCTACGCTTAAAGTGCTGTCTTTCAGATTGGTCAGTTATTGAAACTGTTGGAAAGACAACAAAGACTCAGATCTCTTGAGTTTTTGAAGTACTGAAAATTATAATCTTATTACTCACCACAAAGGTTACATGAATCATTGAGACGTGGTGAACCTTCCTTTATCCGAGAGCCTCAGTGATTTCGCATCATTACTTGAATTTAATCTGAAAGTGTATCTTTGATCTTTATTCCATTCTTGTTCTTCTGTCTATTAATTATCATATTTTTTTAATGTTGTTTTAACTCCTAGTAGTAGAGAGTTAAAAATACTAAATTATCTGTACTAAACACCCAAACTACTAAACTCCCAAACTCTAAAATAAAACTCTCCTATATTGTATTTGGCAGGATTAATTGCATTGAACACATCTCCCCCGTATTGACTCGCGGAAAGCTGACTCCACAATCAGTAAGATTGTAAAGTAGATATGTTTATTCAGCGCTGAGCAGCACGGGAGGGTAGTCCCACCAAAGTCGTGCACACCTAATGCGGCAGCTTGCCATGGTTATATGCAGTAAAGCGTTACATATGCATGAAGTTTCCCAATACGCCTATACATATGCATAACCTGTCCCCGCTTAGTATTAAAATTAGCTACAAGAAGTCATTTCCATAAATTCCTCTTGCTTAGTGACTTGTGGTTGTGGGCGCTGAGGGTCATAGGGATGAAGTCAGATGTCTTCATCAGAGTTGAACTTTTCTTTGCGCATCTCTGTGCATGCTCTGAAGCCTTGGTCACAATCTGGGCCATAAGGTTGTTTTGATCTGGTTCTTGAGGTCTGAGGGGCTCCTGTTATCTCGAGGCCTTGTATGTTTACCGTTCCTTATCTTGTCCCTTTGTAAACAGTCCTCCTTATCTCTGATGCCTTGATTAAAGTCTGAACCTTGATGTTGTTTTGATCTGGTTCTTGGGGTCCGAAGGGCTTCTGTTATCTTGAGGCCTAAGTGCAGCACAGGTGCAGTACATCGCAAATACAGCACCTATTTATTCTTAAATGAGGTCTCAACTCAATCTGAATTTTGTAATATTTATAAAACAAATATTTCTAAAAGGTGTAAAAGCTATAAAAGGCAAGTAAACAGCGCTGGGTTTGTGTGGGGAGTCTACGATCCACCAACACACACACACAAACATCAAACATTCCAAATATACAGAACATTGCTTTACATACTAAATGCAACTATGCCTATACATACGTACAATCAGGAAAGGTAACAAACAATCCTTTAAGTCTCCATTTTCCATTCCTTTTGAACAATATGTCTTGCTTTAAGTTGTCAAGCAACTCGGTCTTCAGGCCTTATGTATCCCGTTCTTTCCAGATTGAAGAAAAGCACATCCATCTCCTTTTCAAGGCCAATGAGGCCTGGGTCAAAAGGCACGTTCAGGTCAACAGGGGGCGGAACAGCAAAAGCCTTCGATGGCTGTAGCAACAGAGGGGCCCATGGCGTAGCAGTTGGATCAGTAAAGGAGCCCGCAGCTCCCTCACTGTCTGGCAAGCCACACGTTTCTGACTGTGGTCCCACATGGCTCTTTAAGGCCTCAGAGACTGCTCGCCAGGTGTCGAGCAATCCCACTGCAACTTTGTCATTTTTAGTTGCAGAGTCCCACACCTTGACCTCAGTTTGGTCCCATATTTCAGGATCATAAACTGTCCAATTGTTAATAAGGAGAATAAGCTGTAAGGTTGCCAGGACAGTCTTTGTTCCTAAGGACGTATGATTCCCCATAATGCGCAGCTGCTGACCAGCGAGAGGCAGTTGTGTGCACAGGTCCGCTTCTCTCAGCTCGAGCTTCTCTCCAGCTCCAGTGCACGTGTTTCCAGAGACTTTCTGTACGAGCTGCTCTGAGCAGTTTGCTGAGTCTGGCTGAACCTACCTTCATGAGGCAATCAATGTGCCTGTTCCTGTCCTGGTCTCCATTCTGCCAGCCTGTTCCTCTTCACTTCTTTTTCCTGCTTCTTTATTCATGTAACTTCATCGTGTTGCCTTTTTTATCTTCTTTTTCTTTTCGATCTTGAGGGCAGTTTCCCCTCTTATACCCTTCTCCCCACAGCAGTTCCTTTCAAAACAACTTTTCATTGGTCAAACAACTTTGAATGTAACAACAGCAAACACCCAGAAACATCCATGCCTTAACAGCTGGGGAACAAGCAACCCATCTGGAGAACAAGAAACCGGAGACTGCATGGAGTCCCCTGAATCACCCTTCTTTGTTCCCTCTAAACTCTTTTATATTCCTGATGGCCTCGTTGTTACGAGTCTAATGTTATCTCAACCATGGGGCTTTCCAACCCCCATGGCCACCCTCCCAAATCTCCCCCTTCTTTATTAATATCAACCATTTTCTTGACACGAATTACCACTCCATCAATCACTCTCTAATTTCTAATCCCAATGATTCAATATACTTTTACGTTTCAGCAATAGATAAATGTGTGGTTACCAAAGCTTATTCTTTCTGGACATAGAAATTCCTGGAGGTTGCATTGCCTTATGCTTTATAATAAGCATGGGGAAGAAATACAAAAGTGAAGCACTCACGTTCACCATACTGTAGAAATAATTAATTCAACTGAGCATCATTATGACCAAGTAGTCCCAGCTATCTTCAAATGATGTGTCCCATTGCAACATCTCTTAATACTTTCCAGCATGTGTTAATATAAGTGGTTAACATTCCATTCATACTGCTTCTATGTGTATAAACAGAATAATCAATCTGAGAGTTGAATCGTTAGATAATAATAAAGTGTCTTGTCTTGCAACGGGATATCTGTTCTCAGTGATCTTGGCTGGGATCCAATGGCTGGATCAATTAAATGGCTTTCAACTAAATTCTACTGCCTCCAAGTTGTGGTTATCTTCAGTGAAGAGGTTTTGGGGTTTGTTTATTTTTATCTGGGTTATGAGAAAATTGTGAACTGAAAGGTTATAAAGAAGTGAATTTCCCAAATTTATCAGCCTACTTGCAGTGTTTCAGCTGCTCCTAGCTAATGGCTTCTGTGGTAAAAGTGAATGCAGTCACACCTGTTTCTGACTTCTGTCTATATTCTTGTTAAATTGCTGAAAATTGTACACAACTCAGTGTTGGTGATGTGTTGTGCAGAGGCCATCCGTGCGTTTGATAAGCCATATTGGCAACAAGATCAAATAAACTAAAGCAATAAAATAAATGATGTACCTCTTTGTTCATCGTGGACTGTAGAAGTCAACCATGTCATGCACACAACTATTCATCTCAAGGAAAATATCTAGCTGTGTCTGGGATGGAGCTTTACCTCTAATATAAAGCTAGGAGGCCAAACTGCCATCAATTTTAGTAATAGAAGTTAGTAATGTTTAATAATAGAAGCAATTGTAGTTCATTGTGGGAAATAGCTCTACTCAAACAGCTCTTGCAAAACAGGCTAAAAGACTATAGACTATTTATATGTGCAAATAGATTAATAAAATCTAAGACTCAGCTGGTTTGATAATTGGCTTTCATCCTATTGTTTGCATTGCCATTGTAGGACTGAGAACCTCCCCCACTCAGTTTGAGGAAGAGCTCTGGAAATGTAAAATGCTCTCAGAAACTTCAACTGGTTTCCTTGCTGGTTCATTGGGACCTGAGGCAATTGCTTTCTGTAATATCCATCCTTTACTAAGAATAGATTCCCATTCAGAAATACACTAATATGCATTATTTTCTAATCATGTCTAATCACGAGTAATTTGAGACTTCTGAATAATCCATTCAGTGCTCACTGGAGTAGGAACCATGTAGAGCTATTCAGTGGGAGAGATGCTGAGGGAGGCCACAAAATAGTTGCTAAATCATAGAATAATAGAATAGAATATCCCAACTTGGAAGGGACCCATAATGATCATCAAGTCCAACTCCTGGCACTGCACAGGTCCACCCAAAAGTTGAGACCATGTGACTAAGTGCACAGTCCAATTGCTTTTTAAATTCAGACAGGCTTGGTGCAATGACTACTTCACTGGGGAGCCTGTTCCAGTGTGCAACTACCCTCTTGGTGAAGAACCTCTTCCTGATGTCCAGCCTAAACTTCCCCTGCCTCAGTTTAACACCATTCCCGAGAGTCCTGTCACTGGTGTTTACAGAGAATAGGTCACCTACTTCTCCACTCCCCCCCCCACAAGGAAGTTGTAGACCATGATGAGGTTACCCCCTCAGCCTCCTCTTCTCCAGGCTGTTCTCCAGGCCCAGTGTTCTCAGCCGCTCCTCATATGTCTTCCACTCTAGGCCCTTCACAATCTTCGTCACCCTCCTCTGGACACTCTCCAACAGTTTAATGTCCTTGTACTGTGGTGCCCAGAGCTGCACACAGTACTCGAGGTGAGGCCAGACCAATGCAGAATAGAGCAGGACAATCACCTCCCTCAACCGACTAGCAATGCCATGCTTGATGCACCCCAGGATACAGTTGGCCCTCCTGGCTGCCAGGGCACACTGCTGGCTCATATTCAACTTGCTGTCAACCACAACGCCCAGATCCCTCTCTGTGAGGTTGCTCTCCAGCGTCTCATCACCCAGTCTATACGTAAAGCCAGGGTTGCCCTGTCCCAGGTGCAGGACTTGCTTTTCTTAAACTTCATGTGGTTGGTGATCGCCCAGCTCTCCAATCTGTCCAGGTCTCTCTGCAAGGCCTTTCCACCTTGATCTGAGTCCACAACTCCTCCAAGTTTGGTGCAGGCAGCAAATTTACTCAAAAGACCTTCTAGTCCTATATCCAAATCATTTATAAAAACATTGAAGAGGACTGGCCCTAAAATGGAGCCTTGAGGGACCCCACTAGTGATCATCTGCCAGCCACATGTGGCCCTATTTACCACAACCCTTTGAGCCCTGCCTGACAGCCAATTTCTTGCCCATCGTATGATGTTTATGTTAAGTTGTATGCTGGACATTTTGTCGAGTAGGATCATGCATGGTAGCAATGAGAAAAGGTGGAATACATAGGCTGGCAGAGTCTTGTGCCGTGGCAGTGACGTTGGTGATGTCCCAAGGGCATTGTATTGGCATGCATGTTCTCTTACTGTAGCACATGAAGTTGACAGTGTCATTCATAGAGGTGAGCTGTGAGGGGTAAAGGAACACAACTTCTGTTAACGTGGGTTGACACCTGACTACCCAAAGCTAGAAAAAAGTAATAATAGCTTCTCATTAGAAAAGGAAAATTCCCTCTTGATCTAGTAGAGCAGGTGGAGAGATCAAGACTGTGTAATGCTCTCTATTCTAAATAATACATTTTTATTTTATAGAGCACTTTATTAACTTTCAATATTAGGTCAATATTATGCCAAAGGGAAAAAGTGCACTCCTGGTAATTACTGTCCTATAAATCTAAATGCTAATGTTAATGGGGATATGTTTAACAAGTAGTCAGTAAGAGTCTAAGGCGCTTGAAATTATATTTTCTTAAATAAATGAGTACTGGAAACAGAGAATGCTAAAATTCTTTGAATTTGCACACGTCAGGTATATTGTTTGTTCCATTATAGAAAGGGGCAGGAGTTCACATGCTTTTGGACAAATATAATTAAAAATAAAGGCTAAGAGCTAGATCTCAAATCACACTCAATTTATAGTCCTTTGTATAATCCATTGCTTTCTATGAGTGATTGTTCATTAATAATCAAGAAGGAAAACAAATTAATCAGTATATTAATGTAATTACATAAAAGAAGGCATGCATATGTTGTTTTGATTTATGCAGGATTAATGCAACTTTTGAGATGTTGTAATAAGAAACATTATGGTTAAGGGATTATTTAATTGAACTACTTCATCAGTATATTATTAAGAACATCTTGTTTTATTTCAAAAATAAATAATTCAATATTTATTCTCAATAAGTGAATTCCACATGCTATGCAAAATTAAAACACCAAGGATGTTATATTTGTATGTTCAATACTCTCAGTGTAGAACATCACCATTACCTTAGGAAACATATTCCCCACTATGCCACTTCTTACTCCTTTTTGGCATTTCACATTGTTTAATTACAGATCCACAGGGTTTTCCAATAAAAATTTTATGTTCCTTTCTGTACAGCGTTTGTTGATCTACTGTGTGTAGATGTCTTCCATTTGAGGTTAATTCTCTTAATTTTTAGAAAAGCTAGACTGGAGGAATGTGGTTTACAGTCAAACTACAATATTCTTGATGATATGGTGCAATCAAAGTAAGGTTTAAGCTTTTACAGTTTGATTTTTGTGTTTATTGGGAAAATCTGCTCCAGTCACAAGTTAGTTATAATTACAAAAAGTGTAAGCAGTCATAATGTAAAATACTTCTAGGCCTTGATCAAGACAGATAAGTGTCACTTAGCTGGTCATGTTGGAAATAAATGGGATCTTCTGCTCCATTTTTAGTTGTACTCAGCCTAACTTTTTACTTTGGGGAGCAAGATGATGATATCTTTCCTTCAGTTGAGTGAGCAAATGAAAATTAATTGAACCCGTGGATCTGCTTTCCTTCTTCCCCATACACCTTTATTGAAGATGCCAAGCAATTCATTATCCCACATGTTCTATGTCAGTTTAAGACAGAATTCTGTCAAAGTGCCATAAGCAATCAAGGCATAAGCAATTTGCAGAGATAATCCCAGAGAAGACATCAGATTTGTTTTTTGTTATGAAGTTACCTCTTTTTATTTTTTTTTTAAAGTTGTTGTCTCCCTGATGATGCTACTTAGCAAAGTCATACAGGCAGAAGAATTTGAGTAATATGGCTGTACAGGCAGAAGCCAGAAGGAGAGTTTTGTGTATCTGGTAGTAAGGTGAGACCTGATTATCTGTCTGAAGTAAATACACAGCTCATATTACTGTAGCAGTGAAAGTTATTTCAGTGTTAGGCCTCCATAACAGGAAGGAAGGAAACAGTAGAAAAGAAGCATAAATATACTCAGTTGGCCAGGATTTATATTTGAAGTTTGTGCCAAGGAAGAGAATCAATTGCAGGTTTCTTTGAGTTTCAGATA
Organism: Anas platyrhynchos; assembly: GCF_047663525.1. Taxonomy (NCBI): domain Eukaryota; kingdom Metazoa; phylum Chordata; class Aves; order Anseriformes; family Anatidae; genus Anas; species Anas platyrhynchos. The sequence continues at coordinate 85,844,360 of NC_092588.1, read as the reverse complement.
CTGTTCTAGCACTGATAAATCTTTCCTTCCGACTTCCATTTCCTTTTTCTTTCTACAATAAAAAGAATAAATTAGCTATGCTTTTCTAATTAGCACTAGAAACTTTGAGGATACACTACTGCAGATTAAAATTGTGCGTGCTGAAAAGGGAACTGAGTAGGTCAGGGGTTTTGGAAGTTTAAAGAAAATACATGAGGGATAAAAGTTTTGAGAGCACACTTCAGTGTATGTTGCTTTGATCACAGAATCACACAGAATTGTCTAGGTTGGAAGAGACCTCCAAGATCACCTAGTCCAACCTCTGACCTAACACTAACAAGTCCTTCACTAAACCATATCACTAAGCTCTATGTCTAAACATCTTTTAAAGACCTCCAGGGATGGTGACTCCACCACTATCCTGGGCAGCCCATTCCAATGCCTCACAACTCTCTCAGTAAAGAAGTTCTTCCTAATATCCAACCTAAAACACCTCTGGCGCAACTTTAGCCCATTCCCCCTTGTCCTGTCACCAGGCACGTGGGAGAATAGACCAACCCCCACCTCGCTACAGCCTCCTTTAAGGTACCTGTAGAGAGCAATAAGGTCACCCCTGAGCCTCCTTTTCTCCAGGCTGAACAAACCCAGCTCCTTCAGCCGCTCCTCGTAGAGTTGTTCTCCAAACCCCTCACCAGCTTCGTTGCCCTTCTCTGATCTATTTTCAGCACCTCATTGTCCTTCTTGTAGCGAAGGGCCCAAAACTGAACACATTGCTCGAGGTGCGACCTCACCAGAGCCGAGTACAGGGGGATGATCACTTCCCTAGCCCTGCTGGCCACACTGCTTCTTATACAAGCCAGGATGCCGTTGGCCTTCTTGGCCACCTGAGCACACTGCTGGCTCCTATTCAGCCGACTAACAACCATCACTCCCAGGTCCTTCTCTGCCTGGCAGCTCTCCAACCACTCCTCTCCCAGCCTATAGCTCTGCTTGGGGTTATTGCGCCCCAGGTGCAGGACCCGGCACTTGGCCTTGTTGAACTTCATGCAGTTGACCTCAGCCCATTGGTGCAGCCTATCCAGATCCTCCTGCAGAGCCTTCCTACCCTCGAGCAGATTGACACACGCACCTAACTTGGTGTCATCTGCAAACTTACTGAGGGTGCACTCGATTCCCTCATCCAGATCATCAATGAAGATATTAAAGAGGACCGGCCCCAGCACCGAGCCCTGGGGGACGCCACTAGTGACCGACCTCCAGCTGGATTTGACTCCATTCACCACAACTCTTTGGGCCCGACTATCCAGCCAGTTTCTAACCCAATGAAGCATACTCCAGTCCAAGCCATGAGCAGACAGTTTCTTGAGGAGAATGCTGTGGGAAGCGGTGTCAAAAGCCTTGCTGAAGTCAAGGTAGACCACATCCACAGCCTTTCCCTCATCCACCCAGCACGTCACTTTATCATAGAAGGAGATCAGGTTCGTCAAGCAGGACCTGCCTTTCATAAACCCATGCTGACTGGGCCTGATCACCTTGTTGCCCTGTAAGTGTCACGTGATGACACTCAGGATAATCTGCTCTATGAGTTTCCCTGGCACTGAGGTCAAACTGACAGGCCTATAGTTTCCCGGGTCTGCCCTCCGGCCCTTCTTGTAGATGGGTGTCATGTTTGCTAGCTGCCAGTTGACTGGGACCTCCCCCGATAGCCAGGACTCTTGATAAATGATGGTAAGTGGCTTGGCCAGCTCCTCCGTCAGTTCTCTCAGTACCCTCGGGTGTATCCTATCCGGCCCCATCGACTTGCGTACATCCAAGTGCCGTAGCAGATCGCCAACCATTTCCTCGTGGATAGTTGAGGGCCACATTCTGCTCCCCATCCCCTTCCACCAGCTCAGGGTACTGGGTATCCAGAGAATAACCGGTATTGCCGCTAAAGACTGAGGCGAAGAAGGCATTAAGCACCTCTGCCTTTTCCTCATCTTTTGTAACAAAGTTTCCCCCCGCATCTAGTAAAGGATGGAGATTCTCCTTAGTCCTCTGTTTTGCATTAATGCATTTGTAAAACAATTTTTTGTTGTCTTTGATGGCAGTAGCCAGATTGAGCTTCAGATGAGCTTTGGCCTTTCTAATTTTGTCCCTGCACAGCCTCGCAACATCCTTATAGTCCTCCTCAGTGGCCTGCCCTCTTTCCCAAAGATTGTAAACCCTCTTTTTTCTCCTAAGCTCAAGCCACAATTCTCTGTTCAGCCAGGCCGGTCTTCTTCCACGCTGGCTCATCTTTGGGCACGTGGGGACAGACCGCTCCTGTGCCATTAAGATTTCCTTCTTGAAGAGCGCCCAGCCTTCCTGGACTCCTCTGCCCTTCAGAACCACCTCCCAAGGGACTCTACCAACCAGTGTCCTGAACAGATGTTTCACTACTTCTAATATGTAAAAGTTAGTCATATGGGATTGCTCAGTATTATTTTACAAGAGAATTCCACCCCAAGTGTTTTTAGTTCAAAGACCTTCATTTTGATTTCGTAACTTCAGAATGCAAGCTTTGGTCATAGCATTTTATGGATTTGTGTGCTCTCTTAGCAAACAACAATAACTGTAGTATTTATAAGTAGGTTTAACCACTGCCAGATTTTCTTTACACTTTAAAGTCAATATTAGTAGTAGTTTTATGTTTTGTTTTCTACTACATTGGTCTACACCTTTCTTCTTTGTGCTTGATCTTCAATCCAGTAGAAGAGAGTGTCCTTCAAATACCAGCTTTAAAGTTTACAGAATGCCATTGGCATGGGGACAAGATTTAACAAGCTGTCTCTTTGAGTGCAGAATTCAGATGGATTGAAGATTTCACATTTTTGAATGCAATAAGAAAAAGTACAAGGGAAAACCTGCTATATGCCTTACAAAATACTGTAATTCATTCAGAATGGATATTTCACCAACATTTTCATATTGCCTTGAGTAAATTGGGAACGGAAGTAAAGGCATAATTTTTATAAAGTTATTCTTCTGGACTTTTTTAACGCTTAAAGGCAAAGCAGTTCCGTATCTACAGTAGTACCACCGACAAAAACCTGTATCAAAATACAAATATCAAAATTACCATGTCAGGCAATCAGAATTGCCAAGGAAATCTGCCTGTGGTAGAAGTTATTGTTCAATGCTTCAAATACTGTTTTTGTTTGTTTGTTTGTTTGTTTTTATAACATGAATAAGCAGTATGGAGCTGAATTAAGTTTCCTCAGGCAAGTGTAAGTGTATCCTTAGCTGTGAGTATTTAGTGTCTCAGTATTCATCCACTTAGACATAAAATTTCCAAGAACGGATTGCCCATGGCAGCATGAAAATGCAATACAGCACCAGCTATCAAAGCTTGCTGTCCCCTTGATCACCACCACTTTAGCACTGAGGGTACTCTGGTGCTCAGCTCTTTCCTTGGTTGTGGTGTCACATCCTATAGCTAATACTTTCTTTCTAGAGTTAGTACAGGCTGCTTGTGTTGTGAATTTCCTCTGCCTTTTTTTTTTTTTTTTCCTATTTATTTCATCTTTACCAATTTTTCTCCAGAAGGCAAATAGCTTTCAGTCAAGGTAGCACATATGCCATTTCAAGTTATTGAAGGACCCCTCAAGTACCAAAAAAACCCAAAGCATCTGTAGAGTTTTATATCCAGTAGACAAAACTTAAGAGTAGATCCCTGCCTGTTTGTGCTGGCACAGTGAAGTTATTTTGTAGCATTATGCTGAAGGCGTTTGTCAGGTACTTGTTATTGATTTTATTGATTGATCATTTGCAATGTTTTTGCTTTACAGATGCATTGTAAAGACCAATTTTTGTGACTGAAGCATATGATGTGTAATTGTGGACTGGATTCCTTTGTCACACATTGTAGCCGATCAGAGAATTAATGTCCAAACAGGATTACAAAAACAGTGGCAACATACTACAGGTCACACTTCTCCAACAGGTTTCACAAACACTAGCATGCTTCTGCAGTCATCAAGGGTTTCTCTAAGTATTGAAGATCTGGGCTCAGCTTCTGGATGAGCATAAGTTCTGTTGTGGACATAACTTCTGCCCATTACACTGATTACTGGTCTCCCCAGAGGTCATTTCTTCCCCATTCCTGGCTCCTTTCTCACACATAAAAACTTCCAATCTCCATTATTTTTGCATTTTTCTCTTTACTGGTTGATCTGAATGGTTTCATTTAGGCTGACTCTCTCATGGCATGGTTATGGGCCTGGACTGAATGTATCTGGAATAGCCTTCCAGGCAAATTCAAAGCTGTCATGTTGTGCTGGGGAAAGACTACTCATTTCAATCCAAGAGGTGATCTGAATGCTGTTCAGCTGCAGATAGGGGCTGCAGAGGGACAGAGTTTGGTCTGTGCAGGTGGCACCTCATGAGATCTTCAGAGCTTAGCACCTAACATCTGTGACATCCTGCTGATAAGATCATACTGCATATTTCAAAGGTCTATGTTCAATCAAATTTGCAAGGGTTGGCAAGAAGTTTATCCTTGTTTGTAAAGGATTTGACATCCCTTTTATAGTTCAATTTCTTGCTCCAGTATCCCTAAATCTACCTCCCACAATATACAATATTAGAGTAGAGTGGAAAGTTTGGGATGTTTTTCCACCACTTGTAACACCCGTCAAGAGAGGAATGTTATAATAATATGCACAGAAAATGTCTTAACATTTTCCATTTTTTCTAAAAATAAAGCTTTGTATGTCAGAAACAGTTTTCCTGTCTTTGATTTTTGTGGTTATCATTATTATATTGCAGCATCATACTTACTGCAAATTCCCTGTCACACCTGTTGCTGTCCTGGTAGTTCTTTGATTTTGAGATGCTGCAAAATGGCTCAACAGATCAAAGTAATCTGTTGGAATAGCAGGAGTAGTAAAGGAGGTTGTTACTTTTACAGAGAGTGGGGACTGCAATGTTTAACCAGTGGATTGCTGTACTTCAAGTCAGCTATCTGACTGCCTTCCCAGAAGAGCAGATACAGTGCCTTTAAACTGATTCTCAGTTACAGCTGTTTTAAATGTTTTTCATTTTCTTCTGAGTACACATTGTGTTTTGTGATTCCTCATTTTGTCTCATACAGAAGTCCCCCCCCCCGAAAGCTGTGTCATACAGACGAAGAATAGATGAATATTGTAAGAAAAGACTATTGTATGTGACAGAGTTCTGAGTTTGACTGTATGCTTTCCTCCTGATAAACTATTGTGATTTAAAAAATCAAAGGACACCACATCAGTTTCATACTCACTGACAGTCTGTGGAGAAATCTTCTGTCAGGCAGGTTGCTTGTTTCACACCCCTGAGCTGCCTTAAGAACTATGTGAAGGCAGACTTGAATCTGAAGCCTGTATGAGCTGATTCAATTTTGTGTCAGACTTTTCCCATGACCTCTGTATCAGTTATAGAAGTATTAAATTGATTTTTCAGATGTTGAACCAAAAATGAACAAGAGCAACCTATATTTTTCAGGTGAAATTTGGAATTTGAAATTGTAGGATGACAGAAAACAAACTTGGATGTTAAGATACCAACTTTACATTGTTACTGTAACACCAGAATTTGTATTTTCATACAAGTGGTGCATGGTCTTTAATATGGAAATCATCTCAGTTGGTAACTGTCAATACAGTGTAATCCATGTCAGAGCTTCGATATGTCTGGGTATAGTATTCAAAGGCTATCTTCATGCCACTTTCTTTGTTCTCTCCGCAGTCTTGAAAGTAATCATTGCCTCTTTTTGAGAGTTTATTTACTTTTTGAATGTTTAAGAGGGAACAAACCACCACACTTTTTTTTATCGCTGTACCACCTTGAAAGGTATTTTGGTATAGATCCTTGTGTTGTTTTGTTTTATGGAATTTAATAACTACTAAAAACTCAAGAATGAAAGTTGTGTGACTTGGGTGAAGCTGTCCAAACCTTGTGTTACACTATTTCAATGTGTGTCACACAAACAGTCTTTTTATGTATTCACTTGAATACAGAGTATTTCTGTATTCAATACAGAGTATTCCTGTATTCAAGTGAACTCGAAAAAATACTGGACTATAGGAAGAAACTGAGTTCTGTCAAAGAGACAATAAGGTGAAAACCTTTAAGTCTAAATGAACATTCAGCTAAACTCTGTTACAATAAAGTCAACAGATTAACACACAAGTGAAAAGTATTATTAAACCCTATGAAGTCTTGGAAAAATGAGAGAACAATAAGAAAAAAAAATTGAAAAATAAGAACAAACAGGTTCAAATTTCATGTCTGGCAGCATGAACAAGCAGGGGGAGCCTGGGCAAGGGTAGGCTTTGAATTTCCTACCTGGCTGACATCCCTAAAATTAGATGTGTACATGGAAGTGGTAATAGCATTGCTTTGTGAAGAATTGCTTGTAGTCTTTATGTTTACATAATCAGCAGAGGGCTAAATTAAATTCTACTCTGTACGTGTGTCTTGTCTAAACTGGGAAGGTCTGACTCGAGCTGGATGGGCACTTTAAAGAAAGATTTAAAAGGTAACTTAAGAATTAAATATAAGGTGGTGGAATTAAGTTCTTCATTGCCTCTAACTTGGGCAACATTAAGCCCAAGTGAAGAATGGCATTTACAGTGTCTTCTTTATGAGGCAATTTCTGTTTGTGTTCAAAGTCCTCTTAAAATGGATGTGGGAGCAAATGATCTGCCTGTGCTCTGTGTTTTATTTACTAATACCTCTGGAAAAAAAATAATCACATTTTCCATCTCCTAGGCACACAGAGATGATTGTAAAGTGGTCATAGTACTTCCATCCTGCATTTTGTGCTAGTACACAGGAGTAATAACAGTTTAAAAGAAAACATGGAGTAAACGCAGAAGTTTTACGAAAAAAAAAAAAAAGAGGTTTATGAAAAAGAGAAAAAGTTGTGTCATAGCTGTGAGTGGGGAAGAAAGAGGGGAGCAAAGAGGAGAAATAATTTTTAGCTATCAGTGAAGGTAAAGGTATTAAAACATGTTAGTTGGAAGAGTGAAAAGGTTGAGGGGAAAATTAGGAGATGAAAAACATTAGACGAACAGCCTAGTGATATGTGAGTTAAAGAATACTGAAGCCTGCAAAGGTAAGTAAGTGCTGTATTCAGAAAGGAGTTTTCAGTAAGAATTTTCTGAGCCTTAGTTTTGTGCTATTTTTGGAAGGAAATAGATAAAAGTTGATTGTGTTGGCATATGAAATCATATCCCTTAGGAAAGAAGGGACCTGAATTTATTACTTATCCACTCCCTTTTCCTTTTTTATGTACAGTTGGATTTAAAATAGAATTGATCTTAAAAGACCTAGATAAAACATGAATGACACAGGGCCTTCCATAGTTCTCATTGTGTTCCCATGTAAGTACATAGTGTGGCTTCCGTACTTGGCTGTCATATATAACAGTCTAAAGTTTTAAGCATGCTCAGTCATGCAGGGTTAGAAGAGCTGTGAAGATTATTAGAAGTGCTTTTTCTCAAGAACAATTCTAAAAAAAAGCAATCTCAAAGCCAACAAAACATGATCATTTTTAAACGGCAAAGTGGAGTGAAAAAAAATTAAAAATATATATATTCTATTAGAGTTGACTGAATGGCTCCTATTTATTTTCTTTTTATACATTTTTTCATTGGCCACAGCTGGCAAGATAATTTTTTTTTTTTTTCTGGACTTGTCAATTAATTTTTGCATCCTATGGGAAGAAGGTTTTAAAAAGTGCAAAGTGGATTCTGAGCAAACTGTGAAATCCTTTATATTTTCTCCTAATTACTCTAAAAATGCAGTTAAAAGCTTAAGGGGAAAATCACAACTACACACAGCTTTCATTAGAATCTTTCATTCTGGTGAACCAGCCTGAAGTTTGGAGCCTAATGGAAAGGCTAGCTTTCTGAGAGGTGTCTGTTGCTCTGAAGACGTCAACAGAACAAAACAATAGTTATTAAAGTAAATGTCAACTAGTCTCTTCGCCTTTAAAGATGCTTAACTAGGATAGGTTTCAGGCTTTTTTTCTTTTCTTTTCTTTTTTCTTTTCTTTTCTTTTCTTTTCTTTTCTTTTCTTTTCTTTTCTTTTCTTTTCTTTTCTTTTCTTTTCTTTTCTTTTCTTTTCTTTTCTTTTCTTTTCTTTTCTTTTCTTTTCTTTTCTTTTCTTTTCTTTTCTTTTCTTTTCTTTTCTTTTCTTTTCTTTTCTTTTCTTTTCTTTTCTTTTCTTTTCTTTTCTTTTCTTTTTTTCTTTTTTCCAAATATGGAATTAAGGACTTGGTATTCCCTTTCATATTGTGCAGGGCTGTTTAGCCCCTTTTTATTCTGGGAGGTTACCTGACAGAAACTGTTTGTGTTGCTGACTGTATTGTGTACCATACAGACCCATGGCATTTAGAGAAATATTTGCTATCTTTGCTGTTTCCAGATATAAACAAGGTACCAGGAGTTCATGAATCCATTTAACTTCAATGTCTTTCAAACAGCATTGTCAATGCTGACAGGAAAGGGAGCTCTCATGCCTAAGAAGTTAAAACTGTTAGTGGCAGGATTATGCAGTGAATGTAAAGTCAGTGCAGTACCACGCTTCTAACAAAAAAACGCATGCAGTTGTTTTGCCATGTTTGTATGCAAGACTGAGAGTAAGCACTGATTACATAGCCTGTAAATTCTTCTTCTATTTCCAAATCATCAATCAATATACTTGGCAATCTTAAATCAATATGCTTCCCCCCCAAAAAAAAATGAATGGACTTGAGTAGTTATCGTGAAATGGTAATGCGCTATAAAGACCCATCATGGAAATACTTAAGTTAAACTTCCATTCCCCACTTTTCCGCAGTCCATCATGAGGAATACCCTATTCAACCTCAGATGAGTGAAGTCTTGGAACTCTATTTTACAGATGAAACACTCATTTTATTCTATGAAACTCCTCAGTAGTTATAAGGTGGTTACTGGGTCAACCGACAAACGTTACGGCAGCTCTTCACCAAAATTTCAGTAGACATTAATACATATTCTTATATCAGTTCATCTTTCCAAGTACCAGTTTGTGTACAAGGTGTGCAATACACAAAATACCTGATTTGACTCTTTTTCACTAGGTAGCCATAGTACTCCCTCTGCTTGACCATGAGAGGTCATGACTGCTCAAAACACTTGTGAAAGGGCTTCTTTCTTGTTTCTGTCTTGGTGTCTCTATGTAGGCTCACAATTATGTAATGCTCTTGCTGAAACCACATCTAAGCAAATTGAATGTTATGCCCTCTAACTGTCCATGCAGCTGTCACTTCGCTGTTTGAATCTGGAGACCAAGTGTTATATGAAGTTGTCTACTGACTACCTGCATGTATTGTTGTCTGCAGCTACATCCTGGCTTTCTAGGAACTGTCTCTTCCAAATTTCATTTTGAACATCTCTACTTTTAGGTAGAAAAAGGCTTAAACTTTTGAAAGCCTTGGATGTAGAAGCTAAGACCTCTGCAGCAGATGTCTAAGTTTCCTCTGCCAAATCTGTAAGTTCCTAGGGTTGACTCTGCTTAAGTTAGAAGTGCTTTACCATTGCTTTATTTATTTATTTATTTATTTATTTATTGTATCTTTAGAACTCAACACCCTACTCTGTGCAGAACTTGCAAAACTGCTCCACCTTCCAGGGATATTATGATGTGCAATGTGCTGGTTCCCTTTGACAGCTATGTTTGTGTGAGCGTGTAGCAGCTGTGATGCTTTCATCAACATTTGCTGTAGTTTGGAAATTCCAGGCATAACCGCCATCTGGCTGTGCAAGCTACCCTTGGTAAGTTCGACAATTCCTCTGTAGCTCAGTCACTGGATACATGCAAACAGATCTATGCTTTAGAAAGCCCTGGGGTTACTGTAAAAGCATTAAGTAGGTTATGTCCAAGGCAGTCTTCTGTGACATTAGCTGAAGTACATGTTTGTTTGATTTTTAAAACAAGTGGTCTTGTTATCTTTTTATTTGGTATATTGGTGCTTTACTGAAGTAGTAAAATAGGAAAAGAAAAAAAAAAAGTTTAGCATGAATACAGTTCTGTTCTGAAAAGTCCTTATCAAAAAGGTAACTTGGATGCATTCAGCAAATTTACTCAGAGATGTTTATTATAATAATAAGAGATTAGCGAAGACATCCTGTGGTCAGACTTAAGGTTTTTGTGCTTTTAACATCAGAGTAAGCTACAGATGCTGTGCAGCTATTCTGTATAATGCTTTGTCTGCTGTTTAAACTTATTTATCAAAAACTCACTGCATGGGTAACTGGAATGTTTCTAATGTAAATCAGTTGATAGATGTTCTCATTAACAAAAAGCTGCAGGGCATGTCATTATCATCATCTTCTTTCTCCTTTCCAGTGTTACCAAGTGGGTTGGTTTGCTGTGCAGTTATACACATTTGTGAGAGAGAAAGGTTCTGCTCAGCAATTCCTTTTATCAGTTCATGTTCCCAATGATTTGCCCCTCCTTCCTTTTCCTTTTGATTGTGCAGCAGAATTCTAATTAAATTACATTTAGAATGGTAGATCTAGACAATTTGTTTGGTAGAGAATTGTGTTAAAAGATGGTGTCCTTGAATACAGTGGTGATAAGATTTATTTTGTCTCCTGGTGTTATTCAAATTGGAATACATGGCTATAAGGCTAGATCTGGTTTCTTAACGATGCTGAAGCTAGCTAGCTGTGTGCTGATGGAAGAATTTTTTGTGAATGTTTGCTCAAATTTCAAGCAGCCAACTTTGTTGCTGTGGGTTTGGTCAGACATTTTTTGAAATAAACACAGACTTTTGCTTTATTTATCCCTTATATCTGCATTTGTAAGAATGGCCGTACTTTTTAAGGATGCATTTACTGCCGTGCATACAAAATAGGTTCTTTATTTGTTGTTGACTGTTCTTCTAAATAACGTTTAAATCAACTAAGCCAGAAAACACAAGAGTTTTCCCATAATGCATCTCCAGTAATGATTGTTGCATTACTCTTAATATGTTAAGCCCTACCTACCCATATATCCCTCTACAATGAATAAAGGCAGAAGAACTCTATGTTCACTGCAGAGAAAGCCTGCATGGAAATGGATTCCAAGTGACCACTTCACAAGGACTCAAAGATGTTGTCCAGATTACTTTGGGCACAGGTGGCTCAAAAAATAATAGCTAGAGACGGTCTGTATCTTACCACCAAGGCAATGTGTCCCCTTGACATTTTGGGGACAGAGGGAGTTTGGCAGATTGAGAAGTTTGTGAACAATTGAGTGAGAGGAAAGGTTAAAATATCACTTTCTGGAATACTCCTTATCAAGATTAGAAAAGACATGATTTTTTTTCAGAGGATTAGAACAACCCAGCTTTCTGCTAAATTCATTTTTCTTCCCTTCAGAATGTCAAGTCTCAATTACTTCTTTGACTTGAAGAGGAGTTATGATAAAGCATAAAGGTTTTAGAATAGTTTTGTTTTGTTTTGTTTTTTGGGGTGTATCTTGAAACACACAAAATGTCCTGGAGTTTTTTTAGATATTTTTTTACATTTCTAAGCTGATCATTAGTAATGATTTGTATCCCAGACTGATGAATTCCCCTTTGATAAGCTATTTGAAAAAGTTTTTGAAGTTTTCTAACCAAAAAGGAAAAATGCATAAAAATATTAAAACTGTTGTCCTTTCTAAATTTAAATCCAAGATCATATAGTCCAATGACTTCTGCTAGCTCTTGCTTCTGTAGTTTTTCTCTGATTCCTGTCATGTCTTATTTCAGTTATTCAATCACAGTTTTATTACTTAAACTTAGCAGTAAGACCTAATTCCATGTTTTTGCAAAGTTCTAGTTTCATAGTCTTGAGGCAAATAAGCTCTGTTTATATTGTTTATGTGGTAATGTTTTAAATTTTTGTCTTCAACAGGTCAATATCTTTTAAACACATAATTTCCTCTCAAGTAGTGACATCCATAAGGATTGCAGAAAGTTATTTATTTATTTTTTAAATCTAATTGCGCAGAAAAAAAGCAGCTTTAGCTTTTTTTTTTTTTTTTCCTTTAAAGACATTAGGTCAAGATTCCTAAAATGGGAAATTCTGACTTTTTTAAAACAGTGTAAATGCACAGGAAATAAGATATACGTGAGAGAAACTATATATTTAAAACAACAACAATAAATAACAATAAGAATTTACCTGTCATTGTTTTACTGTACTTCTTGCCCTGAGATATACCAGTCAAGTCAGCCTGTAGTAGGTACAAGTAACTTGGATAAGAATCTCCAAAACCTTGGACTAAAACACTTTGCTACTAAGGCTATTTCAAAATTGCTGATAATGCTAAAGTAGAAAGAGAACAAGCTCTGGAAAAAGGTGCAGGGTTTCTTCTACCGGATTTATGTTTTGTATTATATTTAGAAACTTACCTCTGCAAATAATAGGAATCTCTGCACTTCTTTAAAAACATAAAGGTGGTTTTGATGACTTAAAGGAAAAGAATGAACTATTAACTTTACAAGTTAAAGTTCCAAACAATTAAAACCTCTAATTCATTGTATTATTTAAAAACATTTTATTTATAAGACATTTGAAATAATTTTCTAAGCTTTGAATCCATAGTAGTGCAATAAATATTTTTAGCCCTGCAGAGCCATTCTTAACAAGAGGTTTATCATCGTCATGTTTCAGACATTATATAATGCTTTCATCTTTTCCTGTAGAATTGCTATGCAAATGACTTTTTCATACCACAGATGTTGCAGTTTTCAGAAATCACAAGGGCCATATTTTTTAAATATATGAGTTTACCATTTCATACTGCACAAAATGGTAAAGCATGTTGGTTTATTTACTTCTGTATGGTGCTTGCTGTAGACGGCTAATCCCACACCAAGTCAGAAGTGTTAGAAAAGAATACATCCCTGCATTAAAATATGTGCTATGAAATGGTTATAGATACAGAAAGTATAAAGAAGGTCAGGCAGAAAGCACTGATCCTGAAAGAATACAAAAAGAAATCTGTTTTCAAGTCTTCTCTTGTTTGCCCCATTCACTCAGCAGTGATGCGTCTCCTCTGGAAAGCTGAAGTATGTATCACTTCAGTGTTCTAATAAAAGATAGATTTCAAATACTTGCTATCTTTTGACATGCCATACGAGAGAGGACAGTTTATCCTTATTGCCTGTCTGGGATGTATCACCTGTGTTGTAGTCATATTAACTGATTTTTTTTTTAATTTTTTTTTTTTTACAAGCCACTCAAAATCTGTCTTGCAAGTGATGATCAGATCATATATGTACCAGTATGAAGCATACAAATGAAGTATATTGAGTTTCAGATATGAGATATGAAATAAAATAGTTTTTCCTGATCACTAAAGAAGATTAAATCCCTTGAAAACGCACTTCCTCTATTCTCCCTACAATGTTTTGCTGATACAAGCCATCGCAGGCAGGAAGCAATGAACTCTCAAAACTGGTTGCTTATTGTTACTGATCAGAAACCACTCTGTCTTGCTTATGTTATAGAAAATTACAGTAATATTAATACACTTGCATTTTTATGGTATGGATTTCTACCTAGGCATGCCAACAAGTTTGAATAACAACTTTTAACCTAACCCTCTCCAATTCTAACAGTAGTGCACAGGGAAAGAAAGTGGTGTCATGAGTGAAAGACCCATATTTTGTCAATTTACTGATTAGAAGCTCTCCAACTCAGCAAGATTGATAATCACTGATTCAGATCACTGATGATTTGGATTGAGTTGGTGTCAGAAGCAGTCATCATTTTATCCAAATCATTGCAAAGATGGAGAATTGAATGCATTAAAACTTAAAATGTTTTGGATATAAGACAGGTCTCAGTCTTTCTGTGCAGTCATTCTTGAGTTGGTTGAGTATTTTTGGAAAATAAACTTTTGATGACATTGAGAGAAGAAGTAATCGTGAAAGAAATTGTGCAGTATCTTGTGATAGAGTAATTTTTTTCTCTGTTGGTTGAGCTGAGCTTTAATATATATATTTTTTTTCTCTTAATATAGAAGAAAGGGGTCCTAGAGGCTACTTCTCATGACCCCTGCTTTGCCTTCTCATGACACTAAGTACTTGAGAATAAATTCACAAAAGAACTTGGGAACTAAACAGTTTTACAGTATCTGCTATATTGTGGATTACATTTACCATAATTGTAAGTGAGGTACTGCACACCCTGTGTAATACTTTTCATCAGAATGGGATGAATGAGTGTAAACACTCAGGTTGGAGGACAATCAATGACAAATCTTGTGGAAACAAATACATCTTAAATTCTACTTCTTTCTGTAATGTAGTGCCCTTCCCTAGTCTTAAGGTAGTGCTGGTATTCCCTTGGGAATCAGAGCCTAAATCTTGTCCTGGAATTGACATATGAAGTTTGCTTGTATTCATGTTTTCAGAAGGATGTACATACTCACTTGGCAGTGCTGCCACTTGGGCTGTTTTTATGAAATATTTTGAGCCTTAATCATCTTGATTATGAGGAATGCATACCTGCTTATTATCCTCCCCTGCCTAAGAATGGAATAAATCTATTATTGTTACTCCTACAATTCCTTTAACCTCAAAGAACAGGTGAGAACACCTTCACTTCTTTCTGCTGAAATCATCATCTGGAGGGCCTGGGGAGATTACCCTAGGTCTAGCAGAGTGGTCAGGCTTGAGTGAACCTTGCTCAAATCAGTCTTTTTTTCATTCTTCATGTAAAGCTCCCAAGAAGCTAAACATTGCAAATGTTGAAAGAAGCTTGTAAATCAGTATTTCTTGTGACATATAATTTACAAGGTCATACTGCTCTATTTTATATGGCCTGTAAGTAGAGGAAAACAGCCTTAGGCCTTATGCCATGATTAGTTTAATGAAGATATAAAACAAAATGTTAATGAAGAGTTCTCGAGGAAAAGAAAAATAACAAGGTGCCCTGCACTCCCATTTGTTGCATCAGTGCCCAAAATGAGGGCTGCTTTTCCTTAACTGTTGTAAAGAGCGAATTAGTTAGGGTATATAATTTCTTTCTGGGATAAATGGGGGCATAGCACACTGGTGGCTCTCTGAGGTAGTCACATGCAACTGAGAGCAAGAAATAGTTGGAACTGTGCTGGACTTTCTAACTTGGTATAACATCTAAAGGTAGTAGTACAGTCTTACAAACAGACCAGGATGTTAGAACAGGAAACTGAAAAGCTTTAAAATTTACATTTAAAGTGCAATCATATGTTTTTAACTTTCATTCCATTATTGTAACTGATTTATAAACACGTTTCCATCAATCCATTATTCTTGTCTCATGGTAAAGCTCATTCTAAGTAATCACACATACTCTTTGGAAAAAGCTAAATACATTATGTCAGTCTGTATTAGGCAGCTATTTGAGTGTTTATGGTGCAGAGTAGTATGCTCCTAAAAAGGCTGTAGGGCAGCTAGCTGCTCTGCTGCAGAAGCCTTGTCATGTGTGAGCACGACACTCTTGTCATTAGCAAAAGTCTTGTTGGCTAGCAGAAGAATAATGTGAAAAGGGACCAAAACTTTGATTCTCTAGAAGCTGCTAGCATGTCATCATCAGTGTGCGAACATATTCAAAGGTTTTTAAGGTCATTGGCCTGGATGAAAAAAATGTGAAAAGGATCATGACTTTGAAGTCTAGTGATTACAGCACTCATGAGAAAGTGCTCAAATCTTGCTTGACTGACTACTTAGTATATTAGCCAAGGACTGTTTAATGTATAAAATTTAACTTAAAATTTATTGGAGCAAGGACTGCAACTCAGCTCCCTGGTGAATATCCTATCAGAAGACTAGGTAGTCAAGATCACTCATGTCTCTCTGCCCCTCTCAGTTCATTGAATCATTAATTGTTCTCTGCAAAGTCAAGTAGCTTTAGGTCTCTGCCTCCCACCACAGGATATGGTCTAAGTGCAGCTTTTGTTTTAATGCCTGTTGAATTCCTTTTTTTAGCAGGCCACAGATTTATTGTGTGGAGAGTCATTAACCCACACAATAGCCTAAATTCTGGAGTTTAGGACTTCACAGGAAAGTCAGGGCTGGGTCTGGGGTGGGGATGTTGACTCCCTGGAGCTGAAGTGAGAATTAAGGTCAATGGCTAAGTGCCCACAGGCTGTGGGTGTCCTCAGAGTTAGGCAGTGGTGGAGTTCCAAGTGTCACTCTAAAAGTGGGTCTTCCTAAAGTACCTAGATGCTAGAGTAAAGGGTACTAGGCTGGACTTCAAGTCTGAGCATTTTTTTCTGAATGAACTCATGGTACTCGAAACAGGATAAAAACCCCTAATATTAGAACACGCAAAATTTGCTGCTAACATCAGTAGCAGCTGCTTTGTCTCCCACTTTAATCCCTGTGAAACCAATAACAAAATTTCACTGAATTACATATGATAGGGTAGATACAAAAGGAGCACATCCTTGCAGACACACTACATAATTGCTCTGAACTATGGCTCAGTTCCCCATGACTGGTGTATGTCCCACTAAGGAGTCACTACTAGCTTGTCTACATGGCAATTCAGGTCCCTGACAGTACCATTTTAACTTTTATTGCCGTTATTGCTATTAATATTTTATATCAGTTTTAATACGAATTCCATAAATGCCTGGCATAGTCCAGAAATGAAAGTATAGTATTTGAATTGTATAAGGACCTGAGTTCCATGGATTAGGAAAGACTGACTTAGGAATCTTAGGAAAGATTTTGTAGCTTCTACCTGAACTCAGGGCAAGTCCTTTCCTTTTGACAGCTGGTGCCAGTGCTACTTTGCAGAAAGCATTTTGACCTCCAGCAGCCAAGGTCTTGCTTTCCATTTGTGCCGGGACCCTGCGATTGCAGCAGTGTGCAACTGTCACTGTGAGAAACAAAGAACAAAGAGTCACACTTGCCTTCTGAGTGCCAGCTGGCAACTAACTTTGTTTGGGTCATGAGTATGTTGTTATAAATGAGGTCTCAACTCAATCTGAATTTTGTAATATTTATAAAACAAATAGTTCTACAAGGTATAAAAGGCAAGTAAACAGCGCTGGGTGTGCGGGGAGTCTACGCTCCACCAACACACACACACAAACATCAAACATTCTAAATATACAGAACATTGCTTTACATACTAAACCCGAGTATGCCTATACATATGTACAATCAGGAAAGGTAACAAACAATCCTCCAAGATCCATGACATAACAGTCTTCATTTTCCATTCCTTTTGAACAATATGTCTCGCTTTAAGTTGTCAAGCAAGTCAGTCTTCTGGCCTTATGTATCCTGTTCTTTCCAGAAAAGCACATCCATCTCCTTTTCAAGGCCAATGAGGCCTGGGTCAAAAGGCACGTTCAGGTCAACAGGGGGCGGAACAGCAAAGGCCTTCCATGGCTGTAGCAGCAGAGGGGCCCATGGCATAGCAGTTGGATCAGTAAAGGAGCCCGCAGCTCCCTCACTATCTGGCAAGCCACACGTTTCTGACTGTGGCCCCACATGGCTCTTTAAGGCCTCAGAGATTGCTTGCCAGGTGTCGAGCAATCCCACTGCAACTTTGTCATTTTTAGTTGCAGAGTCCCACACCTTGACCTCAGTTTGGTCCCATATTTCAGGATCATAAACTGCCCAATTGTCAATAAGGAGAATAAGCTGTAAGGTTACCAGGACAGTCTTTGTTCCTAAGGACATATGATTCCCCATAATGCGCAGCTGCTGACCAGCGAGAGGCAGTTGTGTGCACAGGTCCGCTTCTCTCAGCTCGAGCTTCTCTCCAGCTCCAGTGCACGTGTTTCCAGCGACTTTCTGTACGAGCTGCTCTGAGCGGTTTGCTGAGTTTGGCCGAACCTATCTTCATGAGGCAATCAATGTGCCTGTTCCCGTCCTGGTCTCCATTCTGCCAGCCTGTTCCTCTTCACTTCTTTTTCCTGCTTCTTTATTCATGTAACTTCATCGTGTTGCCTTTTTCTTTTTGATCTTGAGGGCAGTTTCCCCTCTTATACCCTTCTCCCCACAGCAGTTCCTTTCAAAACAACTTTTCATTGGTCAAACACCTTTGAATGTAACAACAACAGCAAACACCCAGAAATATCCATGCCTTAACGGCTGGAGAACAAGAGAACCACCTGGAGAACAAGAAACCGGAGACTGCATGGAGTCTCCTGAATCACCCTTCTTTGTTCCCTCTAAACTCTTTTATATTCCTGATGGCCTGATTGTTAAGAGTCTCATGTTATCTCAACCACGGGGCTTTCCAACCCCCATGACCACATTCCCAAATCTACCACTAATTTATTAATATCAACCGTTTTCTCGACACGAATTACTACTCCATATATAGCAATGTGAGACAGGAAGAGAGCCAGCTCTGAGTTTAGATGGTTCTATCAGGGCACAGAGAGACAGCTGCTATTAAGAAATGAACAAAGGTGAGTTTTATTTTTTTTTTTTTTTAATATACTTTGGCTAATTGGATTTTTTTTCTTCATTAGGCACTTACAGATAAGATACCTAGTTTGATAGATGGCATAGGGTTTACTTGCTCAACTTGCCTTGGTGATGAAAGAGAGTCAAAGGAACAGTTTGAGGTATATAAAAACAAGCAAAAAGCCAGGAAATTGCTAGAATTATGTTACCCAAATTTGGAGTTACTATGAGAACAGTTAGGCTGATAGGTAGACTTACTAGGCAGCCCATCTTAGAATCCTTTTTTGCTTTCTGCTTCGCTCACTTCTCCTGGGGATTTTACTTTTTAATGGAATAGTCACTAGTCACACGTGCCTTATTCTCTTATAATGACAGCATACAATAAACCAGTTACTTCACAGATTGCAAGGTTATCAGTTCCCTCTGTAACCAGATTTAGTTAAAGACATAAAATAAAGATGTTATAATAGTTACATGATGTAATAATTTGGATGAAATAGTACCTAACCTTCCATAATAACTATCCAAGTTCCTTCCGTGTAGTTACAGAGCATCTATCTTAAAGTGACCACTTAGATTTTCTGTGAATGAAAGTCTTTCATCCATATGCCCTTCATTTATGAAGTCCAGGACTGGATCCAGGCTGGTTACAAACTTGGGCTCCCATCCCATGAACCACTTAATTGCCCTCTTAACTTGGAGACATCAATAAACTCATCAGAGAGGTGCACAGAATCAGGGATTATAGCAAAACAAGGCAAAGTATGTATGCCATACATAGAGACATTTAAATATGGATTAAAGCCATAAGGCATTGTCTGTTTGTAATTTTGTACTGCCTAAGTAGGTGTCTTTCACCTGCACTCTTAAATTTAAGTTTCCAGCACAAAGGACTAAGTAATGGGAAATACTCTTACAGTTTTCTGGCGTAGGTGCCAAAGCTAATACAATGCCAACTCAGATTTGGAGCTTTTAAGAGCTAAACCTGTTTTAGCTTGTCTCATCACCAGCAGAAGTGGCTGAAATGCTCTTTTCTATTGCTCCTTTACCACTTTTGTGGCTGCCGGATATCGCTTGTAGTGCTCTGTGCCTGACATAATTTTCATGTAGTTTATGTCTTTTCTCACCTACTTCTCAAACACAGAATTAGGGGCAAAAGTCTCTTCCTTTGGTAGGATTTGGATGATTTGCCTCTATTTTTTATGTATAAAACATGTTGCTCTGGTTTGAAGAAGGCAGGTGAAACGGGTATTGAACATAAGAGAGCTTTTCAGGAATCATCACAGCTTCATGGCAGTTTTTAGTACTGGGGGGCAGATACATTCAGCAGTGTTGTATAGAATCACAGAGTGGTTTGAGTTGGAAGGGACCATAAAGATCACCAAATTCTACCACCTTGCCATGGGCAGGAACACTTTCCACCAGACCAGGTTGCTGGTCTTCCTGTGATGTGAGCCTTACTCTGATGATCGAAAACTATGTGGCATTACATGTTGGCAGCACTGTCAGCTGAGGCTTGAGCCCCAGAGCTTTCCAATGTTCCAGGCTCAGCCCAGAGCTTGTTAGGCTCAAAATACAGTTTACAGGCAAGGTTACATTCCTTCTATACAGAAAATTCTCAACAATAGTAATAATACAATTAGAATAGTAATGCACACACCCGTTCTTAGTTTCTATCTCTTTCTGTTGGGTTTTGCTCACCCTCCTATTCCTTCTCTGGGAACATGTAGCTGGAGAGGCTAACAACACA
Source organism: Anas platyrhynchos (assembly GCF_047663525.1). Taxonomy (NCBI): domain Eukaryota; kingdom Metazoa; phylum Chordata; class Aves; order Anseriformes; family Anatidae; genus Anas; species Anas platyrhynchos. The sequence continues at coordinate 85,824,209 of NC_092588.1, read as the reverse complement.
GTCATCAGCATCTGGAATCCCTCATGGGTAGGAATATGAATTTGAGGTAGTTGATGTCTTCCAGTCATGAGATCCATGTAAAATCATGTTTACATTTGCTAACATGCTTTTACACCTTTCTCCTTAATCACTCTGCAGTCCCATGTTACACCCAGATTTGCTATATATAACCTATGGCTTTTATGACACTGAATACTGTTTCTTTGTTCTTAGTTTTGCCTTGCTCCAGGTCTATGTTTCTTTATCTGATCACAAACAAGTTGTTTATAGCCATGGGGTCTCCACCACCAAGCCCATGCCCCATCTCTTTTCATCCCCTGCCTGTATTCCTCTGGGTCACATCCTTTGCTTCCTCTTCTCAGGGCCTTTGCTGTCATATCTGTACTTCTATGCACTACATCATTACAGTAGAGTCACTATCTCTTTCCACATAGAATAACTGCTTGTTCCTACTATCTCTATAAAAATATGGTTGTACCATGCAAAGAAAAAAAAAAAAAAAGGCACAACACATTAGCTTTAGGCAGCCAATCAATTAAAGGAATTGCTGTCAGCTAAAACCAAGTAAAGTCAACTTGCAGTAGGTCAAGACAAGTTCAAACAGAGCAAGTCTGACAAACTGCCGGCTTCCCAAATGTAGTGCAAAGCTTGTAACCTGTTACTACCAATGGCAGCATTATATAACAGGTCTACATGATTATAAGCTTACCTCCCGTTATTATATAATACAGTCATGAGAAAAATACCTGAAGTCCATACCATAGCATTTTGTCATCCTTAGTCTAAAGTCCCTGTGCCTTTACCTCTGAGTGAAGGGTGCATGATTTGTGCCAAAACTGATGATAGAAGGAAATACATTTTTAAAGTAAAAGTTTATAAAGATTTTGTTGCTGATCACACATGAATACATCTAGCGTAATATATTTAAAAGGAATGTTTAATTTGTTTGTGTTCCAAATATGGCACTACACCTTCAGAGCATGCACAGGGTGTCTGTCACTTTACATACAGAAGTATGTGATCTGTAAGTTTATCCTCTGATTAAGGAGACATTGGGGAGGCAAGGACAATATTAAGGAGGCATTGGGGAGGCAAGGACAATCCCCAGACAAGGACTGTATACTTCGAAGCAAGACACTGGAACTCATGATAAAGAAGCGGCAGACGGACAGAGAAACAAACGTAAGGACTATAAATCTCGAAACTGGACATTGGAATTCATGATAAAGATACAACAAACGGAAGAATTAGCAACAACCAGCTCTTGCAATTAAGAAACATGTCAACTCAGCAGATTCCTGACCAAAGGTGAAAAGTACACTGTGAGGAAGACTCGGGGTCTTCCTTCCAAAGACCACTGCCCACAATTCTTGGGAGGCTCTATGCAGGCTCAAGGTGCCAAAAGGCTAATTAGCATGAGAAGCGAGGGAAGACAGGGATAGGTAATGAATATGTATAGGCGCTTGTAGAATATTGATAGATTGATTGTATAAATTCAAGACTGCTTTCCGCTTTGGGTATGCACGATAGGTGGAGAGATCCCCCATGCATCCAGTGCTGCAATAAAGACTTAAAGGAATTACCACTTAAATAAAGGAATACCACTTAAAGGAATTTCGGCTTCGATCTTTGAATCACCTCTATTATTTATTTAGCGAAATAGAAGCAGTGTTTGTGTGTTTCCATTATATAAGTAATAAACAAGTCCTATGATAGTTTCTGAAATTCCAGTGTTGGTTTTTTTTTTTTTCAAATCATAGCTGAATAGAAACAAAAGCTAAGGGCGTGTTCAGCATCCAACAGATACAAGATAATTTGGGGGAATAATTAAATTGTTTCCCTTTCATAATTTCAAAATACTTGGTTTGATTTGACTCTCTGCTAGTCATACATGGTTTTAGTTTTAAAATTAAAGATTAATTTGGCTTGAAATGAACATCAAGGTTGCTTTATGCTTTCAAGCATCAAATACAATGAAAATATGATGTCAGGAGGTTAAGTCAAAATCAAACAGGTTTCATAGGGTATACTTTTAGCAATGTAGAGAATTTCTGATCTATTATTTGAAAACACTCAATAATAAACTGTGTTTATAATCAAGACATCATCTTCTTTGAAAAATCACCTATCCTGTTGCAGATGCACCCAAGAAGCTCATCAGCTGGGATTAACAGCATCAGCTGTACCTTTCAGCATTGATACTACGTGATCCAAATTCAATCAGTTGTACAGGAGGTACCCTTCAAAGGTAAAATAATCATAAAGTGTGAATTGCAGTGAGCTGTAGGTGTAGTATTCTGCACCATGTCAGGTTTGAGTCATTGCTGAGCTGACTAGGCTAGTAGCATTGATTTTGTCAGAGATACGCAAACATAAGAGTGGAAAATGCAACAGTCCAATGCTTCAGTTGAATAAATTTGAAATTTAATAACTTCTTCAATATCTGGACTCCTTACAAAATGAGCAGTATGAAAAAGGACAACAAAGGGATAATTGTTCTCAGTTGGACTTTTAATACTGTTAGCTTATAAAGTATTTTTTCTTTGAATAAAATTTCAAAGAAAATTTAACTGCTTGACTTAAACCAAGTTCTGACTAATATACACTGACTATTATACACTGCAATGCTGTAAGAACAACCATTTTGATAGCATGCCAAGCAGTTGAAGCTTTCATTAATTCTAATAGTTTGTCAGCCCTATTTCTCGTAAGGAAAAAAAAACAAAACAAAACAAAACAAAACAACAAAAAAAAACACACACACACACACACAAAAAAAACACTTTTATTAAGCAGTACTGACTAAGAAATCTCCACAAAGTCTTAAGCTCTTATTTTTAAAGATGATATGTTTCTTTTCATATATGTTATTATAAAGTATAACAAAAAGGTTTAAAATAAATCATCTAGTTAATTGGTTACACTTACTGGATTTCATATCCTCAGTGTAATGTTAATATTTTCATCAGCCAGAACTATTGGAGTTTTATGTTTGAATCAACTTTGGTATTAAGGCAGGTCATTAGAAACACAAAGGGAAATTGCTCCTCTTGACTAAGTGTACAGCAGGAGGATTTTGTAAAGGAGGATTATAAGGAAAAAGTAAAAGAAGGTAAGTTATTAAGAGCTAAAAGCAAGTGATCCTGATTAAAATTTCTGTTCTAAAGTGGAGGATTTAGTTATTAAGATTAGGTCCATATTTTTACCCAGAAGGAGAAGTAGGATGTATCATTTAGACATTTCCCATTATGTTTTTATTATTTTTTTTTCCAACAATCTTACCTCCTTACTTGTTCTCATACATTGGTTGTTCTCTTTTTTACCCTATTTAGGAAGTCATCTGCAAGAGTCATTATACCATAGCTTTAGGTATTTTTCCCTTTTTCATAGCATATAATTAGCCATATTCTCAGAGATAATATGTCAGTCTTTAGCTTTATTGTCAATAAATTCTGGCTAATGTGGTCACAGATTCACATTTCTCAATTCATCAGAACACGTATGTACATGCTGAAATTTGTGCATTTTCCTACGCTTGTTACCAGGATTGTTCTGCTATATAGTTACATATTTCTTCAAAGACCTGGCAGAAATTCCACATCCTTCATATTTGCAAGAGATATCTGTAGAAGAAAGTGTATGTAGCAGTGATCTCCCAGAGCAGCACCTACTCTACATTTGTTTTATGAGCTGGTGTTGTGGTGACACAGCCCCTGCGAAGTGCCCTTTAACCACGCAAGTCTGGAATTGGGGTAGTGCAAGGCAATTTTATACAACTCTGATGCATGTTAAATATTGACTAAGAAAACTTGAGATTTGGCCTGGTGTTGATCCTAAAGTTGAGATGTCTGCATGTATTGAACGTAATGCTCGTCTGTTATTTGTTTTAGTCTGTATTTCTTTGTCCCACAATTTGTTCTTAATGCTGCAGTGGATGATCACTGCTGTTTCCTTTCTAAAAAGTTTGTATTTTTATCATTTGATGGTACCCAGGTCTGGTGGCTGCTTATTTTATTTTATGCCCGTTCTGGGGCTCTTTATCCCTACATTTTAAAAGAAGAAAAAAAAGACCCCAAACCCTCAGAAATGAACAGATTGACAGGCACTGCTGTTGTTGTCTGCCATTTTCAAACAGCACGGCAGGATAACATTATTAGAATCAGTTCAACTGAAGCGATTGTGCCTCACCATCAGTCATTTCTCAACCTCTCCGTTTTATTTCTTCTCTTGTTTTATCAAAGACTGGCAGATGATTGCAACTCTGCAATCTTTTCCCAGTATGCTCTTGCAAAATAGTTTGACATGTTCACTCTTATGCCTTTTCTTTTTCATTTTGTCCTGGAGTCTGCAGGTTTTTGTCTTGTCTCTTTTACTGCTTTTTGAGGGTTCTAATTTTCTGTAGTTTTTGCCTTTCCGTTCCCCTTGCACTTCACGTGTAAGGAATAGGTGCTCCTTATTAATACTGCAGGAGTTAGGACCTGCAGTATTAATAAGGACCTGCTTAACAACAGCAACAACAAAAAGTATATATATAAAAAAAATCACCTTGTATATTTTATGTACTGTACACTTATGTGGAAGAAAGGGTGAAGAAGGAAAATGTAGACCTGTTGCTGAATGTTGCAGGTGACTTGGACACAGATAAGGCTGATGAACCAGATGTCTTCTTGTGTCTTCGGCAACAAGGTCTCCCAAGCTTCTGTGCTTGCTTGCAAGCACAGGCTGGGTTCAGAAAGGAGAGGAATCACAAGTGATAGGTGAAGATCGAGTCAGGGATTACTTGCAAATTTGACACACGTGTCCTTGAGACCCAATGGACTCCATCTGTGGTGCTAAGAGAGCTGGCCAACATCCTTGCAAGGCTTCTTTATCACCTTTGAACTGGAGAAGAGCAAATGTCACACCTATTTGCAAAAAAGAATAAAATGATCATCCCATGCAGCTGCAGGCTGGTTGCCTCACTTCAGTCCCTAGGAAGATCATGGTGCTTCTGGAGCCCATTCCTGCACATAGGCTTGAGAAGATATATCGAAATAGACACCCTGGATTTATTGAAGAGTAAGTCATGCCTGAGCAACCTTGTGTTCTTCTGTGATCAAACAATGAGATTATTCTCTTGTAGCTAAAAAGCATAATTTCTGATTGAAAATTGCTGTTGCCATCCTTAAACCTATTATTCGACTGGCAGCATTCTTGGACAGTCCCATTTCACCTGGGCTGTATTTTAACCAACTTCATTGTAAATAGGCCAACATGATTCCTGTCTCTCAGGATTACTACATTGTTGTTTTAAAGGAACTTTGCTCTTATGGATGTTATGCAGGGACATGGTCTAATAAGCAGCAGTTCCTGATGTAGTTCACTGGAGCCTTAAAAAACATGTAATTTAAATCTGCTTAAACATTCAGAAATTCTTTTTCATGCTCCTGCTGCTCTTACATAACACTGAATGTCTGGTTTAGCAAACATGGGAAGAAAGGGGGCAGGGAAGAATCTAAGATGTGCTGAAGAAGGCTCTGTTGTTTTGATTAGGTGTAACCGCAGGGATTCAAAAAACAGACAGTGGAAAAGAAAATATTAGTACTACCTTTGCTCTGAGATAGAGGTCTGTATTTATTACTTCAGTTGATAACCAGCTCAGACGCTTCTGCAGGGCTTTAAAACTATGAACAGAATAGAACAGAAGCTGGAAAGCAGTGAGAATGACTGATCACTTCAAGGTACTCTCTCATTTACAGCTGTGGATGATGGTCCCACGGTAAATAAACTAGATCTGCAGTTCCTGAGCCTGCCATCTCTCCCCTTTCTGATCAGTGTGCAAGTGTTTTTAGGTAAAGGTTAGGAAGACTTAGAGGGCTGAACAAAATTGATGCTAATGCTGAACTATGCTTTGAATATTGACAGCAAAAAGACTGAGGGAGTCTTTGGTACTATGACAGCTGCTTGCTTGAAGACTGAAAGTGAGCAAGAGGGTTAGTATGCCTTTTAATCACACAGCTATAGTAACCCAACTGATTAATGAAGATTTTCTTCCACTTAAATCGGAATTAATTGGGGTGAATGGAATGTCTGTAGATCACACTGCCATCTGGTGTCAGAAGACTGAGAAACAGGAAAAATAAAGTTTTCTGAAGATGCTTTTCAACATGAGACAGCGTGATATTTGGAGATAGAGTGAGCCTTTCTAACTACATAAGATATCTATCTAACTACATAAGATATCCCCCTGTACTCAGCTCTGGTGAGGCCGCACCTCAAGTAATGTGTTCAGTTTTGAGCCCCTCGCTACAAAGAGGGCATCAAGGTGCTTGAGCGAGTCCAGAGAAGGGCGACGAAGCTGGTGAGGGGCCTGGAGAACAAGTCCTATGAGGAGTGGCTGAGGGAGCTGGACTTGTTCAGCCTGGAGAAAAGGAGGCTCAGGGGCGACCTTATTGCTCTCTACAGGTACCTTAAAGGAGGCTGTAGAAAAGTGGGGGTTGGTCTATTCTCCGACGTGCCTGGTGACAGGATGAGGGGGAATGGGCTAAAGTTGTGCCAGAGGTGTTTTAGGTTGGATATTAGGAAGAACTTCTTTACTGAGAGGGTTGTGAGGCATTAGAATGGGCTGCCCAGGATAGTGGTGGAGTCACCATCCCTGGAGGTCTTTAAAAGACATTTAGATGTTGAACTTAGAGATATGGTTTAGTGGAGGACTGTTATTGTTAGGTCAGAGGTTGGACTTGATGATCTTGAGGTCTCCTCCAACCTAGAAATTCCGTGATTCTGTGATTCTGTGATCTTATGGGACTTATGAATACTCCCAAAATTGTATATGCTCTTTATTTATATCATATTTAGATATGTTGCACTGTTGTGCCAAAATTTGTAATGGATTTCAGGATACTGTACAACTCAGAAATTAGTAGAGATCCTACCATCATATAATGTGACTCAACAGTTCTTGAAACTCTAGAGATTGATAACCACAAATTATTATACCTTATGCAATAGAGTACGTTGACATTTCAAAAGTATTTTTTTTTAAAGGTAAAAATAGTTTCTTCTGCAGTGATATTCACTAACAGCAATATAAAGGACAAGGGTTGGTTTTCTTTTTAATGCAGCTTTTTTCTTTTATCATAGGGTTGGGGCCCTAATTACCTTTTAATTTACATTAATGAGTCATTCCTATAACACACTTGGAAAACACATAGCTTGAAAGTAAAATGCTGCTACATCTGACTCAATATAATGATTCACCTGTCTCTCCCACATTTGTTTCATTCCTGGTACATTACTGAACATACCGCTGTATCATATACAAGGTGTAAGCAGAACATATCTAAAAGTATCTACTTGTGCATAGGTTACCTAAGAGTGGATATGTTGCTGTTCATGTTATAATACCTTGTGCATACATACCTATTTGTATTAAAATATCATTCTGCGGCCCCAGAGTTCATTCCATTGGCTGCAGACTATAAGGGTGCAGATATCACCTCTGAAGATTTCTAGTCTGGGGGTGAGGAGAGGAGGTGGAAAATATCTTTATGTGTAGGCACTGATGGTTATGCAGCCATTTTGTTCCTGCTCTGAGACAAGCTGATGCAAGCTGTTTTTAGTCTGATGTTTTGCAACAAAGACATGTGGTGTGCTGAGCCCCAGATCATGAGCTGTAGCAGTATGGCTGAACAGCTTCCAGCCATCTCTGAGCATAAGCAGAGCAGATGCACAAACACTTGCAGCTGTCCACCTAGACACTCCCTCACAGATGAGTTCTATATAGTTTTTGTAGCTGCAGTGATATTGTAGGCTGACATCATCAAATAATATGTGGTTTTAGCAGTTTATTTTACTGTTAAAAAATAAACCAACTTCAGCAAAACTCCAAAACTTCATGGTTTGTAAGAGAACAACAGTCCAAGATTGAGGAGGTTATCTCTTTAGCATGCACTAGAGTAATGGCTGTACAGCATACGATATTACTGAATCCTGTCATGGCTGTGTGCTTAGGTGAGAGGAAAGGAGATGAAGGGCTGGACCAACTGAGAGCTTTCAGTAATAAAGAGATACTGAAAAGGAAGGGAATAAACTGCTCTTCTCATCCTCTGGGAAAACTACTGATGGACTTAAGGTGCAGCCAAAGAGATTCATGTTAATAATTTTTTTATTTCTTTTTGGTAAGGGTAGACAAGCTGTGTAACACATTGGCTAGGGAGTTGGGAATCCCTTTCTTTTAGAGGTTGTTATAGAGATGTTAGACAAATATCTCAAGAGCACATTTGAGACATAGTTGATCCTGCATCGGAGCAGAAGAAATGTACTGACTAGATGAGCTGACTTCTTTCATCCCAAATCTTCCAGGCTTTTGTGATTCACAGATCTGAAAGAAAGCAGATAGAACAGTCTAAGTAAAGATTTACAGCCTGTGCCAATCTTATCTTATGAATCATACTTTTCTGGGAGAGTTCTAAAGATCCATTTGTGATGGTAGAGTTACTGTGAATGAACTGAGATGCTCAGTCTGTATTATATAGATTCTCATCATTCTGATCACCATCTGTGCACCTCCAAAAACCCTGACACATGCTCTCTAGCATTGTCAGTCTTGGATTCTTTTCACCTTCCTGTTGCTGCAAATGGTGGGAAAAAAAATGGAGAGAGAGAAAAAAAAAAAAAAAAAAACAACGGGGGGGGGGGGGAGGAGGAGGGGGGGAATTGTATGAAACTATGTTTTGCATTTATGTGCTGTATTTGCTGTAACATTGAAATGAATTTAACTACTGATATATAAAAAACTGAGCATTTTAGAACCTTTGGAAAACATTAAAACATGGTCAAAGATACACCTAGTTAGAAAATTTTTCATAAAGCAAGATTTCACTATAAAACACTTCTTGGACAAGACTTAAATATTTCATAGGTCCAAGTAGCTTTTAGTATCTGTTTTCTGCCTGCTTCTCCAGCATAAATCAGGTCAGAAACTCTCGTGTTCTCATGTTGTGTATTGATGAATCTATTAATGGACTTTACCTTGAAATAAGGTTACCTGTGCTTCAGGCCTGTCAGTCTTATGACAAGAAGCCCTGACATGAATAATCCAGAATTCAGTGCTTTCAGTCCCTTTCATGGACCCAGCAATCAATCTAGAAATAAAATGCATGTTTGAAACAGACTTCAAAATGCATTTAAACTGTGATGTTAGAAATTCCAATGTCTTGTGGCTTTTAGAGCTTGTCAGTCCAGATAGGTATCAAATGAGTCAGGGTCTGGGCCTTCTTTACAGGGTAATAAAAATAAAATAAAAAATGAAGCTGGAGACCTAAGTCAGACTTAAGTTCTTTCATGGGTCTTAGTACAAATGTCTAGCTCATCTGAAAAAGAAGGGGGAAGAGGAGGGCTAGAAGCATTTTGCGTAGGCATCTTGTCCATTCCAGCCTCAGTGAATGTTTGAGCAGGCACTGATATCTATCTGCTTATCACAGAATCACAGAATTTCTAGGTTGGAAGAGACCTCAAGATCATCGAGTCCAACCTCTGACCTAACACTAACAGTCCTCCACTAAACCATATCCCTAAGCTCTACATCTAAATGTCTTTTAAAGACCTCCAGGGATGGTGACTCCACCACCTCCCTGGGCAGCCTGTTCCAATGTCTAACAACCCTTTTGGTAAAGAAGTTCTTCCTAACATCTAACCTAAAACTCCCCTGGCACAACTTTAGCCCATTCCCCCTCATCCTGTCACCAGGCACGTGGGAGAACAGACCTTTTGGGAAGATCCTTTGGGATCTAGGACCTTATCATTAGGTCCTAGATTCCAAAGTTAGAGTTTTAAATGAAATTTCTTCAAAACATCCATCTATCCTTCTATATTCTTCTTTCATTCTGTGCTTTTGTTTCTTTGTTTTGTTTTTCCTTTTCAAATACTAAGGCTGTTCTGTTTTTGTGGTTTTTTGTGGTTTTGTGGTAGGAGGGACGTCCATAATAAACAAATCTGAAAGGAGCTTGTTAACAGCTAGAAGGAAGTGAAACAAAAGAAAAAAATAAATGAACAACATATTTTCTCCATAATTTCCGTAATGTAGTCTAAATGTATTTGCAAACAAAACAGCAAAAAACAAAGCAACTGTGGGGTAGATATTTAGAGTCTGTAAATTAGCCTGGCTTTGTTGAAGTCAGCATGGTGACATCATTTTACAATGGCAAAGAAAGTCAGCTCTCAGCTGGAGGTTTCCTAGTGTTCTTCCATTTCCTACCTATAAAGCATATCCTTCAGGTTTGGATAATTTGTCTTCTGGAGGTATGAATAACTGCTCTTCTTCCTACAGAAGGTAGGAAGAAAAAGTGTTTTGTTAAAAGAAATCTCTGTTGAGATTTCCTTTATGAAATGGAAATTTCATATGGACCCTTTATGGACCCTTATGAAAAGCAGCTTTACTTACACTGTTATGTGTTACATTTAAATTATTACCAAAGCAGGGAAGGGCACTTTTTTTTTTTTTTTTTTTTTTTCCCCTAGTGATTATGTTCACTTTAATATATGCACAGCTTTTCACAGATTTTCTTGCTTATCAAACACCCCTTAGAGAGTCCTTTCTTTCCCAAGTTGTATATTTGTGTGTTCACTTTACCATGGATTAATGTCTGAAGAGATTTCCCTGCCACAGTGTGCATGAATTACAGCTCTGAGTGCCTTGAAGGGCTTTTAATATATAAGACACCTGAGCAAGGTCACACCAAAAGGCAACCAGAGAGCAGGGAATTCAGCTTGCATCGTCATCAGGCCGATTCACTGTGATATGCACAGAACCACCTTTATGCTCTGTAGCTGTGTCATGTTTTTCAAGTTGTGCTGGAAGGCAGAGGCATGCTGAATGACTTGCCCTCATTCTTAGCTTTACTTATACTGCCAAGCACTGTATGTAAATAACTTCTTTCTTTTTAGAGCAGTATCTTTAATCCTTCTCAATTTTTTATGCCATTTACATCTAGTCAAACTGTTGAATTCTATAAATATTTTTTCATAACTGGCTTATTGACGGGAAGCTTTATTTTCAAATTATCTTTCTTTATGTTGTAAATATATACATCACTAAACTTATTCTTGTAAATTGCTTATTATTTGTAATATCCAGGTCAGTGGAATTGATTAGAATGGCATGAAAGTTTCAAAAGACCTATCATTTTCTGTATTACTTTTGTTGTAATATTTAAGTGCAGAATAATTTTGTGGTGTTTTGCGATGTAAAATGCTTTATTTGAAACATTTATATCACCAACTTTTTTTTAATTGTATTTTTTCTAATACAAGCTAATTGTGAGACTTAAGGTTTCAAGAAAGATAAATTTTCAAATATAGCCCCAAAATATTTTAAATATGTGTATAATATTGCATGTAAAATTAACAGGAAAAAAATAATAGGCTACATTTTCAACAAGAAAAAAAATATTAATTAAACAGAATAATCTTGAATTTAAAGGGATATACTAAACAAATATCCTTCAATATATTAACAAACAAGTTTGCTTACCAAAATACCCCACAGTATATATAGTTCTATATGTGATCAGACAAGCTGTGGTGACAAGATGTAAGATGGGAATATGTATAAGGACGCACAGAGATTTTTGACAACAGGATTACAAGTGTTTCTTGAAAATGTTATGAGCTTTCAATCATTTTTGTGCCATGTACAGTTGAAAAATCCGCTGGTGCCTTTACAGGATGGGAATTGCACATGTGTTGTCAAGGACAAAACTTGTCTTAACTCTAAAAACTGCTTCAATGAGGTTCATTGTGCTCGCTATAGATAAGGCCAACCACTTAACACTGACAAAGGTGTCACAGTGTACTTCCAGACATTAGTACAAATAACCAATCATATGAAAAGTACAACAAAAGATGACTTAGAGTAAGTAGGAGTAGCTGCTTCTTAGCTGTAGATTAATCTATGTCATAAATATTCAAGTAAGACCTATTAGGCTACAAAGCATGGTTGAAAGCTTTTTTTTTTTTTTTTTTTTTTCCCGAGAGAAGCTCTTTCCTGCAAGCCAATCTCATTTTCAGTTGTGTTCCCCTGTTTAGTCATGCCATTTTCCCTCACGTTCTCCAATTTAGTCATGCCAGTTTGTCCAGGAATACTTCAGTTGTGGTTCAACTAGAGGTAGGGCTACAAAAGCCTTTTTATGGGCACAGGTGGTTTGCATTAAATATGCTGCACAGAACTCCAGGCATGGATGCAAGGTGTATTTCTACTGTAAATGAAACTCTGATGCACACTAAACACCTACTGTAGACAGAACCAATGATTTTCTCTAAGTATTCAAAACACTTCTTTAAGTGTTTTTGTCAACAACAACAACAAAAAGAAGTAACATTAGCTACACTGCTGTATACTTCATTATTTTACAAGTGTAGTACTATTCCTATCTGATATCTGAGAGCATCATTGAAGTGACCTTGTTTCCCAGCATACTTACGAGAAGTTGTCCAGCCAAGGGAAATAGGACATCAGACCTACAACTGCACTGGTGCAGACTGACTAATCTGTTGCACAGAGTGAGTGAAATGATAGGTGAATGACCGACCAGCTCCTGGGGCTATTTTAGCCTCAAAAAGAGGCCAGTATGGTGCTTGTTTACAAAATTGCCAAGGGAAGATGCAGAAGCAGGTAGATTAATTGATTTGCCCAGGCAGCAGTCTGGTCTAATGTATTAAGTGTGGGCCTGGGCCTCAGAAGACATGATGCTGAAACCTAACTCGCCTTCTATTTCACGAGGGTTTTGTGAGATGTAATTAGGGCTTGCCAATCACTTTGAAAACTGTTTTCAGACATGCAATCCAATTAAAGCTGTAAATATGTATCTATAACTGAAAGACGGGGAAGAAAGTTAGGCAATGGAGTTTCATAATTTAACATAACATTTCCCAATTATTTAATTCTGTATTCACCTGTTAGTTATCAGGGTCAACTAAGTTTCAGGATGACATTCTTACGTGTACAGTGTATATCCTTATAATAATTATATAGACATTTATCCATCTCAAAATATATATATATATTTTTTTTTTGCTGTATTTCTTGCAGCTTCAGATACATAAGGGTTATATTTTACCATTTAAAACATTGTATTGCTGACAGAAGTGAGGGTAATTCTCCCAAATAGGGATAAAACATAGAAAGAAAATACTGTAAACTTAAAAATATATTTAAAGAAACTGTATTTTTCATGTGTTGCTGCCAGTCCACAGCTTTGCCAGTTGAATTATAATCAATTATACTACTCTTCTGCTATTCTACTAATGCAAAAGGATATCTGAAATAGGAAGCAGCTTGACTTGATAATTAGTGCTCTACTGCATTTTCAGATTTGTAAGCAGGAGGGACATGAGAGGAAGGGGGCCATGCACAGAGACAGGTTGCGTGTTATTTTGCTGATTTTACGACTATAAAACTCATGGGGATAACTGAAAATTAGGGCAGTTCTCAGCAAGCTTTAGGTCAAGTTTCTAGTTGAAGCTGCCTGCATGCCAAAGGTCGTGCTCTGGTAATGCTACTAATTTTACTAATTCAAGAGTGGACCAAAATTTGAATAAATCTACTTAATTTCAATTAATTATTGCTACCAATTGCAATTTTTTCTAGTAGTTTCTAGTAATTGTTTTCTACAACATGTTGCCTTTGATTTTTTATTTATTTATTTATTTATTAAGCTAAAGACTGGTAATACCTGTATTTCTTTTACTTCAAAGGAAATGGGACCTCTGGAATTCAAGTCAGTAAAGCTCTGAAGAGCGTATGTAATTTTATGAATGTAAGCAACACCACAGACTATCACTTAGGCAGAGTTGTGACTCAGTTAGCTGTCCTGAAAATGTACAGAGGAATCACACTGAATCATATTGGTAGCCTGCTCAGTATCATCTGAAATTTCATGTGAAGACAGAGGTCTTGTAGCACATGTCAAATAGCTGAAATGAGCTACAAAAAAATGAACATGTTTATCACTTTCATCTCTCCCTCTGATTGCAATCAGAGCCTTTGCCAATAGATACGCTACCCTGTATAATTAAACATATTGATAAAATTTAATAATTAATTTTGGACCAATAATTAAATTTGGACCAATTTAATAATTAATTTTGTTTCTAATTTGTTTTACATTGCTTATGAGCTCTTATTTATATTTCTGTGAATAATAGCACTTTGTCTCAGGTTAGTATTCCAGGAAGAAAACTTTTGTCTATACCGCATATTTTTGGTAGTTGCTTAAGAACTTTGGGAACTAATTCTTATTTTTTGTAAATGTTATAAGCCCCTAAAAGGAAAAAATGAAACTAAGAATTTCTACAATACAACACGTCAGTCTTCAAACTGGCAAATTTTGTACCTCTGCTGATTTTCAAATAATCTGGAATTAGTCTGCAATACCTAGAGCTGCTGCTACCATCTAGTATCTTTTCTAGTTATTTGTTGTTTTACTGAGTAGTAATAGACATGCCTGACTAATAATCATATGTGCTGTTTTGATTCAAGGTACTGTAAGCTGTCAAGATAATTGAAATGCTGGTGGTCAGCATTTCAATCAATGGTCCTTGACAGCCATACACTCCAGTCTTAATTTGCATTTATTCCCATGGGATTTAGTGATTGTTTATATCTGTATGCCCTTTGAAACTGATGTTTTTTAGATGTGTAAGTAGAAGAAATCTGTGTGGGTGATGAACCATTTTATTCATAGCCTAGTGGGAATCCGTAAACATAATTTATCCTTTGCTATCAGTTCATTGGCTCCTAAGTACAACTTTCTGTGGCTTCCTTCCAGGTCACAACATATTTCGTGTGAAAATTAAAAAGGAAAAATCAATGAAATTTGAAATATCAGGTTAAAAATCACATGCCAAATATGTCTGATGGTGCTGTAAATAATGTTTTGAAGTTAGCTGTACCATGGAAATCTTCTGTTCTGTTGTAGCACTCACCTGGAAATGTCACAAGTGTTTGATGAGGCAGTATATTCAGGTTCACATGAAATCAATCGTTTTCTATTTTGTATTTGGAAATCATTTCTGACTTACTGTGTTTCTGTCAATTAATACAAAGTTCTGTTTTTTTTTGTTCCATGTGGTTTATTACAGTAAGGTGATGAGTGAATGTCCTGTGTTGGTGAAGATTTGTCAATACCTCCAGAAGAAAGTGCTTGAATTTTACATGTATGTTAGTTTACGTATGTGTTTGTATAAGTGTACGTGTGATTTGGAGACATCTCTTTACCACTTTTTTTCCTTTTACACTTAATAGCTCATAAAACAAATGTTAGTGAAGTGCCAGATGAACCATACTATTATTTCAGACTGTCAGAGTTGTTTCCAGTGGACACTACTGGAAAGGGTGGGATATTACAGAAATTACTCTCCATAAAATATCAGCTCAAACTGTGTTACTGTTGTTGATTTGTGATCTATTCTTAGACAAAGATCAAGCTTCTATATTGTCAACTTGTGGCTGCTTTTGATACATTTTTTTTACCTAGAATTTAGTTACAGAGTTGTTTTCCTAATAATTTTCAGGTTACTGTGAAGTCAGTATGAATTCTGTCAAGTAATATGTATTACCCTTTAGATCTAAAGAGCTTTCTGTTTTCTTCTTTCAGTATGAGACTGTTGGGGAAAGTAGACAAATAAGCACAGTCATCTTAGAAATTCAAGTATGTCTTTTGTCTTGGAATGATTACCTAGTATCTTTTCAACGATGAAATCCCTCATCCCTCACATCCTTTTTTTTTTTTTTTCTTTTCAATAATTAGATTCTGTATAAATTGGCTACAGTGTGGCTTACTCTCAAAAGATTTATATTTTACAAAAATTGTTTTGAATCAGGAAATAGATGATTGCATAAAACAAAACTGTCTGACAGAAAAACAGACTGAATTGTTTTTACAAGATGTTCCCATCTGTGTAAAAATACAGATGTCTGTGTAAGAAAGTTGAAAGCCATATGGATCCCAGTCATGCATAACACTTGCTGAAAAATGCATTTATATGTGGGAACTTTGCTTAGAGGGCAGATCTTGTTACTGTCTAGCACAGCAAAATTTATCTGCCTTTGGTACTTTGCTCTACCTGGATAGATTTGTACTGACTTCAGCATGCATGAGATGTGTCCTCCAGCTCTTTATACTCAATATCGATATCTGTCCTTTGAATTTAGGAGAAAAATATATTATTTTCTCTGACAAAAAAAAACCACACACACACAAAAAAAAACAACACTTGGCTTTAGTTATTGTCAGAGAGGACAGTTATTTGCATCTATTTAGATGAAATTTGTGCTGTTGGTCTTGCAACAACTTCTTTCAAATCCTTATAAAGTTTCCATGGTATCAGCCGTAGGAGTTCTACAGAGGATATTCTTCCTTTTCCTATTGCACTGCATAGGTTACCACCTCGTTACATCCTGAAGAACAGGAACACGTTCTTCAGGAACAATGCAATAGTCACATTTTGCATTAATGTTATTGTATTTATAAATGATTCATAATCGCTGTTTTCTAGACGTAATTATGAAAATGTTTTGATTGCAACATTTGTTACTACACAAAGAAGTATTAGATGTTTTTACTAGTCCAACTTATAAACACTGTTTTCAATACTGTAATGAATTAAGCATATTTAAAGACCTGTTTACCCTTTAAAAGCTAAACATGGAATTGGATTTCATAAACTGTAGCAAGTATCATTGTGCTGCTCACATAGAAGAATCTTTTGTGGAACTTCTTTTTAATTATGCAAACAAATGATTGCAGATGTTTCAAGTCATATATTGTTGACCAAAGAAAGTGCCATTGGTGAGTCTCTGAGTACTTTGAGTAAAGTTTCCCAATGATGTCACTGGACTCAAGTTCATTCAAAGGAGTCATGTGCAAAACTAAGTGCAAGGTGATGCAAAACTAAGTGCTGCATTGAGCTGCGGGGCACCTGCACAAGAAGGACATTGACCTGTTGGAGTGAGTCCAGAGGAGGGCCATGAGGATGATCAGAGGGCTGGAGCTCCTCTCCTCTGAAGACAGACTTCTTACATGGGCAAGTGTTAGCAGAACAAAGGGGAACAGTTTTAAACTAAAATAGGGAAGATTTAGTTTAAATTTAGTAGGAAATTCTTCCCTTAGAGGGTGGTGAGGCACTGGCACAGGTTGCCCAGAAAGGTTCTGTGTTCCCCATCCCTGGAAGTGTTCAAGGCCAGGCTGGATGGGGCTTTGGGGAACCTGGTCTGGTGGGAGGTGTCCCTGCCCATGGCAGGGAGATTGGAACTAGATGGATTGAAGGAGAAATTTGCAGCATTGTCAAGTATGTTACTTTCTTTTTGTCCCCATTTCACTAGTGTAAAGCAGGGAGTGGGAGGAAGAGGGAGTTGGAAACCATATTACAATGAAATTTGCCTCTATCAACTTTACTACTTTTTACATGTATTGATTGGTGTCAAACTTGTCCTAAAATTCATGTAGATTCATTCTTTGAACTTATGCTTTTATTTTCAAATTCCATTTTCTATTAAAATGTGTATGATATTAGCATTAAACTGCCTGCCATGTAAAGCTACTAAAAATAAATAAATAAATAAATAAATAAATAAATAAATAAATAATCTTGAAACTATACAAGATATATATACATTTGTTCTTGTAGGACTAAAATTTCATTATAGAGTATGACTGCTGCTAACAATGCTTTTTAGGATAAATTGTTTTAGTCTTTTCTTCAGTTCAGACTGTGTATTCATAGCATAACTTTGAGAAGTAGGATCTTCCTAGAGAGAATAATATAGAGAAATGGATAAGAATTCCAGCTTCATATCAAGGATATTGGTCATGGTATGATCTATCACAGTGTTAATCACAAAGATCTGTCTTTGATCTTTAAACTTACTGTTGAAATAGATTTTGCAATTCTTACTCTGGCTGCCACTGGATAAAGCTATCTTTAATCTTGCTAGAAATATAAATACTGCTGAAATTTACAGGTGATACTGACTTTATAGGCAATGGTTAGAAAAAAAATGATACTAATAATATCCTTAGGTCAATCTGGATTAAGTTGATTTCAGTTTAAATTAAATTAAATGGGTGCAGTAATAAAAGTAGGTCTGTAAATAATGCACTGAATTTCAAAAGGGAAAGAGTGATGAACTAAGGAATGTAGATAAAGTAGGATGTAGGATAAGGGGATCTAGGGAGAGCGTTAAGCTGCTCAAATCTGTTAATGTGATGGAGGCCTTGAAATACTAGATGTACTTCAAGAAGTACTAGACCTCTCGAAATCTATACCCTAAAAAAGGGTGTTTGTATAGAAATTTGTGGAAACAACCTGAGGATCAGGGAATTCCTGTGCAAATTAGGAGTTTTATTTAACATACTGTGCTTCCAGTTCCAGTTGTCTTTAGATAGGCATACGAGCTCATACTGGACAAACTTCATGGTCTCTGAGCCAATATAGTATTATGTGGGGCTGGAGAGATTTGCCATATCGAGTTATTGAAGATTTGAGGTCAAAAAGAGAAATTCACATCTTTTTATATTGTATATGTACATTGCGTATGGGCTTGTGAGGATGTTGAGAAGCAATTTCTAGACAGGGAAGACTGTAAGGAGCAGGCAACTTGATAAATTATTCTCTAACCCAATATATCAAGGATTTTTTTTTTTTAATTATGTGTATTGCATAATCTATAGAACAAATTCTGTTGGCATCATTCTTTCCAGCTTCTGAACTCATCAATATATTATGGATTTTCATTGTCAAGTGATTCTGCAGCTAAGTCTACAAGGAGGGTCATGGGAACAATCAATTTCTATCTGTAGCAATGAGATGACTTTAAAATATACTCAAAAGAATAACTGCTGAGGAACTCTCTAGTCAAATCATATTTTCAAAATATTTCATATTCTGACTCTATTTCACAGTGTTTTAAGCAGCTATCTGATACATTTCTGTTCTCAGCTTTCAGTCTTGCCTGTTTGTTTACTTTAGGGGCCTTTTTTTTTTTCTTCTGAAAGCAATGTACCAAGAAGTAATGCTTTTCTTCACATTTTGTATGCATAGCTATATTTTCTGTGTAGAGATACTTGCCATTTTAATTCAAAACAAGAGTATCCCGCAGTCTCTTCTGTTTGCCATGGTGTTCAGGTAGAGCCGGTGTTGATCCTGTCCTTGAAGCCTTCTGCTGGAGTTCTCTGCGCTTATGGGTGCAGGTGTGATTGCTCCCAAAGGGCTCCTCCATACACTGGATGGCCATGTGCTTTGAGAAGAGGTGCCACTTCCACGTATTGCATTTTAGTTCTGTTTAAAATAACATCCTGTTTCAGTAAATGCCTCAAACGGCATGACATCTTCTCTTCTGTGTTCCTTGACATTCTATTTTAAGCTCCCTTTTACTTCCTGGACCTAAAACAGTTACTGTGGCTGTATGTGTAATTTTCCCTCAGCCCAAGTTCTAGTATGAGATCAACCAACCTCTTGCATCATGTTTAAGTATCTGTTCCTCTAGTGTTAAGTACTACAAAGATTTTATGCAGAAATTAATTTAACTGCAAGACAGTTTGGAAGCCTAAGCTTTTCAGCAAAATATGTTTTTCTCCCCCTGTGGTGGGTTGATCCTGGCTAACAGCTAAGGACCCACTGAGTCATCTACTCACTCCCCCACAGCAGCATGAGGGGGAGAATCAGAAGAACTAAACCCAAAAGCTCGTGGGTCAAGATGGTTTCAGAGGTGAAGGAGCTGTGCATGCAAGCAGACAGATGCCCACTCACATTCTGGGCAGTGGGGCCTTAGTACACACATTAGCTGCTGGGGAAGATATGTCATAGCCGTGAACATTCCCCCTTCTCTTTTCCAAGATTTATTGCTCTGCACAAGGTCATGGGGTATGGGACATCTCTTGGTGGGCTGGGGACACGTGTCCTGGCTGTGTCCCCTCCCAGCCTCTTGCCCACCCCAGCTTTCTCACTGGTGGGACAGAGTGTGAAAAAGAGAACCTGGACTCTTTGCACACACTTCAGCAATCGCCAAAGCGATTTATTGAAAAAACAAAACAAAATAAAAACCCTTGTGTCCACAATATTTTCATCTTCTTCTACATTCTTATTGCCTGCCTTCCTGCCAAATAAATCCTGTTTGTCTCAAGATGAGACTGTCAAAAAAAAGGCTTACCTAATGCATCATCTGCTGTGCACTGCATCATATTCTTAAGGTGGATTTAATTTTGCAGTTTGTCTCTTTTACCATAATTGGCTCAACTAAATATATTTAGATTTTGCTAATACATGTTTTATCACAGCTCAAATTAACAAAAGAGGGCAAAGTAGATTTAAGACAACATTTTTGCTGTTAAAAGTCAGAAGTGTAGAAAGGTTTAGTGTTTGGCATGATTTAAGGTGTCCTTGATTTCTGACAATTTCAGACAAATTTTCTCAATAACATTAACTTATTTTTGAAAGAAGTAGTACTGCTTATGGTACTAGAATGATATCTGCAAACACATGCCTAACTTGGGAGAGCAACCCAGCAGTGCTCTGATATGAAAAGATATGCTATGTTGGAATTTTAAGCCTTGTTGTAAGGGTTATTTGGAAGTGAATCTCTTGATTGCCCCTACTTGCCATGTTTTGGCTCACATCATGGAGAAACCCTGGAACAGCTGAACTGCATCTCTTTCAGATGAAGGTGAAGCAGAAGATGTACTCAAGGAGCATAGATCATGCCCCCAGCTGATAATGAACATTGAGCCCACACAGCCTAACTAGGGCTTCAGAGCAAAGCTGCCTGCAATTCAGGTGGTGAAAACACTGTGACCAGCTGTCTGGCTTTACAGCTCTGTTCATGCTGTTCTGCACTATTTGTTAATGTCAGCATAAGATACTGTTACTTAAATGCAAGAAAACATTATCTACAGCACAATATAATGTTAAGATTACCTAAGCTAGCATACAAAACTGGGTGAACTTACCCAGAATAGTGCAGTGTCAAGCAGAGAAACCAAATTGTAACTGGGAAAATGAGTAGTGGCCTCAATGGGATGCTGCATCCTAGCTAGTTGGTACCACTTCAATACTACACAGATGTGGCTTCATACTTCCTCAGGCTCCAAAATTGGTTTGGTCTCAGGTAAGGCATCTACAAAACAAACAAACAAACAAAAACACCCACACACAAACAAAAGGAAAACAACAAAAGCTATGAGGTTTGGAAAATAAAAATTAAAAAAAAAAAATCTCCTAGTCTCTGACAATTCAGAACTTCACCAGGAACACTGGCTTTTTAAAGAAAATACAATAATCATAACATTTTTACTTTGGCTACTTGTACTCCATATTAGCTCTTAGCAGAACTCTGCTGTGTAATCATTCCATGGAATCTACATGGGCAGAACAAGAGCTGAAGTTAAACTTGATCAAGTTGCTAATAAGACACCTGATGGGCTGAGAAAATTAACCCAAGTTTTCTGGAGGTTAATAAATGAGTTTTTCTCCATGTATAATAGTTATTTTTATGACATAAACTATTTTTTATTTAAGGAGCAAAACTGTAAGAAGACAAACAGAATAACAATAACTGTGGAAATGTTAGACTATATATTTTGCAGGCTTTTCCTTTGGTGAAGCATCAGACACCAGGCCAGCTAGGTTTACTTTGCTTGCAGTCCTGCAGTAAACTCAATGAATGATTAGTCTTGTCAGTAGTGTAGTCCTTGTATCAATAGGGCTGGTTTAAGTCATGCTCAGGTTGGTGTGACCTAGTTTGGTCAGTTGCTTTTGTTTAACATCTTTGTCAGTGACATGGGCAGTGGGATCGAATGCACCCTCAGTAAGGTTGCTGATGACACCAAGCTGAGTGGTGTGGTTGACACGTTGGAGGGAAGGGATGCCGTCCAGAGGGACCTGAACAAACTTGAGAAGTGAGTCTATGTGAACCTCATGAGGTTCAACAAGGCCAAGTGATACCTATACCTATACCCAACCTATACCTGGATTGGGGCAATCCCAAGCACACATACTGACTGGGCAGAGAATGGACTGAGAGCAGCCCCGAAAAGAAGGACCTCAGGGTGATGGTTGATGAGAAGCTCAACATGACCTGGCAATGTGTGCTTGCAGACCAGAAAGCCAACCGTATCCTGGGCTACATCAAGAGATGCATGGCCAGCAGGGTGAGGGAGGTTCCCTCCTCTGCTCTGCTCTTGTGAGACCCCACGTGGAACCCTGTGTTCAGTTCTGGGGCCCCCAGCACAAGAAAGTTGTGAACCTGTTAGGTCATGTCCAGAGAAGGGACACAAGGATGATGAGAGGGCTGGAGCACCTCTCCTATGAAGATAGGCTGAGGGAGTTGGGGTTCAGCCTGGAGAAAAGAAGGCTGGATGGAGACTTTATAATGGCCTTCCAGTACCTAATAGGGGCCTACAGGAAAGCAGGAGATGGACTCTTTATCAGGAAGTAGACAAGGAATAATGGTTTAAAACTGAAATAATTAGATTAGATAGAAGGAAGAAATTCTTCACTGTGAGGGTGGTAAGGCACTGCCACAGGCTGCCCAGAGAAGCTGTGGATGCCCCATTCCTGGAAGTATTCAAGGCCAGGCTACCTGATCTAGTGGGAAGTGTCTCTGCCCATGGAAGGGGTTGGAACTAGATGGTCTTTAAGGTCCTTTCCAACCCAAACAGTTCTGTCATTCTGAGGTTCCATGATTCTTGCTTTCCTACCTATACCGTTCCTACCATCTGCCAGATGTCCTCCCTTGCCAAACTTTAATCATGCTTTCCTTCTTGTTGGTCTTCCTAGAAAGTACCTTCTACAGCCCTTTGCTACAGTAGTTGCTTCCACTAACCTTGAATTGTTCAACAATCTGCACTTCATGCTGCTCCTTGCTGCTGTCTCCAGCAGGTTAACTAAAACTTTTCATTTTCCAAGAGTTAGAAAACTACATGTGGCATTGAGAACAAAACATTGACTTCTAAAGCACAGGAGGTTCTTCAACAGCTTTCTTTGATCACTCTTTATGCTATGAGACATTTCTCATTGTTGATAGTTTGTTTTACTCCAGTCTAAATCAAACTGTCATCATTTCACGTGAAATTATCACTTCAACTTAGCGTGACATCTCTCTCTAGGCATGTTTAGACATGGTTGGCTTACACTTCTGTACACTACTACAAAATAGTTTTCTCAATTTGTAAGTGAAATCTCACTCAAACATAATAAAACAGCATGCACAAAACAAAACGGTTTCCAGACTAGCAATTGGTCTTTGTTATTTATCTCCTATTTGCATCCTTGGATACCTTCTGAGCACACCTGGTTTTAGGCTCCCATCAATTCTGGAGTAATTGGGGGATAGGTTGCTTTCATGATAGAACTTACATGCCTGCTTTGCACATGTTTACAGCATAAAACTAAATTATGTATTTTTTTCATTAGCCAGATTCAGATGTTTTAATTGCAAATGTAAACCTTTTATTTCCTGTCAGCTAAAATGCCCAACCCCTACTACTATTATTAAGTATACAATTTCATTTTCTGGAAGAAACATGAAGAAAAGGATGTAGTGGTATAAAGACAAGAACATCCTTTTCACCTCATGTATATAACAGAAGCAAGCTGCCTGAAAATAATGAAAACATGATTAAGCTGTAAGGTCATCAGAATGAAACATATAATTCTAGTTAATGAGACACAAGGGATCTAGCAAGTACAACACCCATGTTTCTTCTGTTGCTCTATCTCCTTAGTAAAACTTTATAAAGACAGGCAGGAACATACCACTGTAAAATTCAGCACTTGAAATGTCACTGTTGGGAAGAACAATGGTCAAGCCCACAGGAAAAAAAAAGGAGGGCTGTGCTGACGCTGACTGGACAGAAGGAAAGCACTAGAATTTAGTGCATCAGCTGTACATCACGGTGGATAAATAAGAAACAGAAACCAAGAAAAAAAGCTGCAAGAATTTCAGCACTTATGTAGCACTTTTGCTGGTAATCACAAATTCAATTAAATTATGACCACAGCCTTACTAATGCCCTGAATGAGTACCTATACAAAAAGTCTATTCTAAAGTTATTTATAAAGTGTAACTTACAGACTTTTTGTGGTCTCAGTACAGCTCAGCTTCAGGAAGTCTGAATTCTCTGTTGGATTCCTTCATGGAAGTGAATACAATTAAGAGGATATATATATTAAAAATAATAATAAAAAATAAATAAAAAAATCTTAGTTTGGATAAAATATGTAAGTTTTTTTTTGTCTTAAGATCTTTTGTACATGATATGTTTTTTATTTTTGTTTTTTAGCTTTAATATGTCTCTACTAATATCCTACAAAAAATAATTCTAAAAATGTGATAAATAATAGGATGGAAACATCATTCACATTCATTGCATTCATTTAAATAAAATTTATTCTTCAAAAGAAACTTGAATATGTTTAGGTTGATTTGAATCTGCTGAGCATACTTGTATTTACAGTCATCATAACATTTCCTAATGCCTTTTATTTTTGCGCTGTTAACAAGGATCCCTGTTGTACCTTGATTGTTATTTCAGTGTTAATGAACCTCCTCAGAAGAGCAAAAAATATGCTCCAGATCTTAAGAAGTACCATTTGCTGTACCCTGACATGACTGTTTCTGTGCTGTTTCCAGCCCAGTTGTCCTCCTGCCGGAGCATAACTTCTGTGATTTTTCCAGGCCACTACAAGTAATTAATGAGGGAGGTCTGGAAGAGGGTAGTATTGGGGCCAGAAGTGATGATGGTCTTGGTGGAGTTGGATTGGCAGCAGAACAGGAGTTTTCCCAGTGAGAGACAACTGAGATAAAGTGTTGAATTTCAAATGTTCATACATTTACTCTTGAGCTAACATCTGCCAAAATTACATTAGAAGAATTTTCTTACTCTATGCAATTTGTATAATGTGCCTTAATTTTATAACAGCTAAGCTAATTTACATCCATTTTGATTAAATGTTTATGCTCATGGCAGCAAAGGACAACTGGAATTGCCATCACAGGTCAAACCACTGATCTGCTAATCCAATGTGCTATTTCTGTCAGTAGTCAATACCAGCTGCTTCAGGGAAAGAGAACACATAATAAACAATTATGCAATAACCTGCCCAGAGGCAAATTATCTTCCTAATCTTATCTACCTGTGTGTGTGAATCACTAATTGGGAAGCTTAACATATAGAGAAAGAGAGAGAGAGAGATGGAAGAGTAGTGGATTGGCATGAAGGTGTGATTTTTTTCCCAATATGAAATCAGTAAAATGTGCATATTTAACATAAATCAAAGTATATCTTATAACAACTTTCAGATTAATAATTATAAAAAAAAATATATATATATTACCTTTGCAATAACTATCTTCATCATAAAAATGGTCCTTAACATCACAAGAATAGTTATATGCCCAGCTTGTTTTTGGTTTTATTTAGTTCTAGGAATTTCATGCTCTCAAGATCAGAATTTTGCTTGGGGCAGGGGCTTTTTCACATGAGGTGAGGGGCCTCATATAACCAAACCTAATGTTTTGATTAATCTCACATACACTTTGATTGAATGAGAATGAGCACTTCAGACTAACTTTTGGGACTGAGTTCAGGAAAGAACTTTTGTTTGTGTAAAATATATGTAATATGTTCTAACTTTTGTTTGTGTGATACAATACAATAGAAACCAAGAATCCTTGTGAGTTTTAGGGTTTCTTACAGAGACAACATGCAGCTCATACTTGCAAGTTCTTTTGTGCATCAATAGCTCTTTGCTTTTGTTGTTAAGGTGTGACTTTCAAAACTGCCTAGTAGTTTTAATTTTAATAGAAACTGGGCATCCAAATCCCTCGAGTGGCTCTGGAAAAAAATCAGCCAAAACGATTGTCTTCCTGATAGCTGAATATGCATCATAAATAGATGCCAAAGCATTTTCAAACAATGAAAGTCCTTCAAAGGCTAATAGACCTTAGCATCAAATAAACATATCTTTTCACAATTTGTATGAAGTGCAGTGTGGCTATATGTTACCACAGGACCTGGTTGATGAAACTACTAAAAGATATGACATTTTATGGGTGATTATAATGCTCATATTTTTTTTTTTTTTAATCTGGTTTCACTTGTGTCTTCCAATAAATAAATAAATAAATAAATAAATAAATAAATCTCCTGATTAATTTCAGAAAATATGTTAAAAATGGGGAGAAAGACATTATCGGCACTTCTAGATTTTATATTTTGTGCTAAACTTTCCCTGAAACTTCATAGAGCAAAGAATCATTGTGTGTTGCAAGAAGCAAATTCCACAGGTTCATCTTCTGTTTCAATGATTTTTTCAACCTTTTCTCACTTTGTAGAATTCCCACAGCATATAATATAATGACTTTCTGTAGCCACAGAGCACTGTATAACATTTGTTAACTTCTTTTTGGAGTAACTGACTGAAAACTCTATAGCACTTTTGTACAAAACTCTCATGTTATATACAAATGTTTTATATCAACTTCTGTTTGTTGTCTTTAAAGGAGATTTCAGTATTCTTGCCTTAAGTGCTTTGAAATCATGTTCAAGTATTTTGGATTAAGAGATACGTAGACCAATGGCAAAAAGAAATCCAGGTTTCCTGATGCAAGTAAGCTTCATAAATCAAACTTCAGTAAATGTCTTGGAATATCAGCACAACTGAGACCATTGTTCTTCCTCTTTTGTTCAGCCTTCTACCTTTGCAGGTTTTGGTCACAGATGGTTATTACATTTTCTGTATTCCAATCTTGCAGGTTTTGAATAGTCATTAAAACAAAGAACGATATGTTATGGACATGTCTAATTTACAAAAACCTCAGAGAACACATATTTTGAATGGAATAGCTGGCCATAACATAAAATTTGTTTGTAGTAAGCCACTCTAAAAGCAGTTTATCACTTACAAGGAAAGCACAGAAAAGTTACTGAGGTACAGCCAAAGGAGTAGATGAGATGAGAAGGAATCCTCTGATTTGCTGGGGATGAATAGAAGCTGCAAAAAGGCTGTAAGTAGACAACAGGAATAGGAGTTAAAAATACAAACAGTGTTTTACTTGCGTTTGTATGCTTTCCAATCCTGTCTCTTGCAATTCACAGATTTAAATGAAAAGATTGACCTATTGAAGTTCTACTCTCAGACAATTGTAATTTACTTTCCATGTCTTTGAAAAAAAAAAAAAAAAAAAAAAGGACTATTTTAATGACTATGGTTACCTTCCTAACTGGATAGTATGAGAAACCTTTCTCTTTTATTTATGAATGTAATTACTGTACTGATGCCTCTTGTACCTAAAAGATGGAATAGACCTATTGGTCATCAGCACCATCCTCACCCCAAGTGGATCCACTGTGCACTCAGAAAATTACTGCAATTAAGCTGTTGGTGCACAATGAGGTTTTATCCATTTCTGTCATTCTCATTAGTAATAATCTAGTTCTCATACTCTGTTCATATTTTGCCATCTTAATTTAGTCCACTTTTCCTGTGTGTACTAATTGCTAGACCATAAATAATTTCTCTGCCACTAAGCATTAATTCCACTGTAGTCATGCTGTGAATATAGTACATGTGACTATAGTATAGTATAGTATATATAAACATAGTAAGAGAGATTTTCTGTTAAAAAGAATTTACAGTATAAATAAAGGAAGAAAGAAAACACCATTATAAATACAGTGCAGGACTACAGAGGGATTATGTAATTTGTATAAGTAAAATAGGAAATTAGTAGGAGCACTTGAAATTAAAATGAATTAATTTGAATGCGTTTCCTTTGTTCATAAATCTCTCTCTTTTTTTTTTTTTTTTTTTTTGGTCTGTATCTTTCTGTTAGCTGAGAAACATATAGCTGGCAGAGCAACAAGTGAAGCAAGGCTTCACGGAATTTGCTGGCACTGTATGGGTTGCACACATTTCAGGTTAGGGCTAGGTGCTTAAAGCTTTCATTTTTTATAATTTAGTCATTTGAGCTCTCTAAAATCTCTTGTTTTCTTCTGAATTTGTAAAATGTCTGTATGTTTAACATTTACTTATAATACAATGAAGTTTAACATTTACTTATAATACAATGAAGTATCTTTAGTGCAGTAAGAAGACAAATTTGGAAATATTATCTCTCAGCTCAATAATAATGTTGTATTTGCATTCAGTAACCATACTTCTATCCAACTACTTTTCCTGCTCTATCATGTTCAAATAAATGTATAGTTAACTATGCGTTGTCACCTCTTCATCCATCTGCCTTTTTTTCCCCATAAATTTAGAAAGCTAAATGTAGACAGTGGTAAGTAAATACTGTTCCAACTAGAACTAAATAAACTGCTTACCTCAATTTATTGTTGGCTAAAACCCATTTTCAAAAATGCAAATGTGTCTATTTCCATAGGTTTATTTGATTATACTATATTTCCCAAAGAGTATTTGGTTCCCTAACCCCAAGGTAAATATCATTTTGCCTTCATTCTGTATAATTTCAAAATTCAATAGTATTACAGTTTTCTCCCAAGTGTTTTCTGCAGCTCGTCTGTGTAGCAGATTTTATTTTTAAATATTTTGTCAAATATTTTACTAAAGTCTAAATTACTTTAATTCCCGGTTTTCTTCCATGGGGTCAGTTCCTCATTTTAAAAATAATCTTATCCAAGCCTCTCCACTATCCCATCTACCTTTCTCATGTTAATAGCAGCAGTTATTTCCATATATAGACAGGCCAGTATTGTGGACCAGCAGACAGTTTACAGAAAAGACTTAAGCTCCAAAAACAAGCAACTGGCAGAAGCAGTGTTCAGCTTTGAGGATGTACTTCTCACCCTTGTAAGCACTCAGAAACTCTTTGTAAGCTGATGCATGATTGGTGTGCACTGGATTTGGCAGCATCAGCCTTGATAAGTCTGTCATCTGGATATCAATATATGGTATTGCAGAAGACCTTAATGGATGCATGCATGAGAAATCAGATCAGCGTGGAAAAGGTGAACATAGATGCCTGCTGTACCGGTGATTGCTGCAACACTGTCCTAGCTAAATGTGTGAAGAAGTTGTGGATGACATTTTATGCACCCGTGTTTGGAGATTTCTAATGAAGAAAGCTTTTTCATTGGTATTAAGTATAGCTGAGTTTAAACACAACCACCACAACCACCACCACACATTTAACATAGAATACTTTAAAATTCGAAATAGGTTGGAAAAATGTGACATGTAGGTAATTAAACATCAAAAAAAAAATCAAAGAAATTATCAAATTTATATATGCTTTTTGATATGCATCTCTGAGAGCAATCTGCTGTCATGAACACACACACACAAAAGACTAAAACATTAATTTTCTTGATAAATACTATTTTTAATGAGGAAGGTCTGTAATGTCAGATTCCTAATCATTCATTTTACCTCACCAATAGCTACTTTTTATTTGTGTATCTCGGTTTGGAATTGGGTCAAAATTCTTTTTTTTTATTATTTTTATTATTTTGTATCTGAAGAAAACAGGAACAGATGCAGTTGTTAGTATCCAAAGGCCTTAACAGATGGAAATACATTCTTGAAGTTAAAGTTCTTCAGTGCAGCAGTATAACCAAAGTCAATGTTAAGCATTTTAGTGAGAAAGCATCTCTATCTGAAGCACCTTTTCAGTATATCCTTAAACTGGAGTTTTCTAAAAACCTAAGAAGCTATTTAAAAACTAAGAAGCTATTTAAAAAGGTGCAAACAAGAATTGTGGATCACTAGAGAAAAACAGAAGGCATGTAAAGTTAGATCAAATTAAATTAATTATATCTTTAAGAGTGCGTACTCAGTCTTTGGAAGGTTGTAAACTTGAATTCAGAAGTATGGGTGGGTTTATAAAAATAATGAATAGTTTTACAGTCTGCAGTAACATTGAATTTTGTGCATGCTGAGCAAGTGGTAATGAAGTTTCATAGCTTAAAATGTAAGCTGATCACTCCATCTGTGAGGTTGGACTCTTCCCTGCTATAGAAAATACGCAAAATCCTCCTCTTCCTCCCTCCCACCATGTTTTGAAGCATCAGGTTATTCAGTACTTTCAAACACATATTGAACTTTCTGGACCAGTAGTTTTCAAGGATGGCTAATTCTGTGTTTTCCTCTAAGTGTCATATATTAAGTTTCCAAGAATTGCCAGCATAGATGAAATTGGGGAAAATGTAGCAAAACAAGCATAATGCAGTCAAGAGAACAATGAAAATTGTGATATGAAGTCTCTGAGCCATTAATTGGATAGACTATACACTAGGTTTGTGTACTGAGTGAGAAATTGTGAAAAAATACTAAGGGTGTTCTTCAGCTTCACAGTGATCTCTCATACAGAATTGCAGATATTTGGAGATAGGAAGATCTTTCTATTTTGCTGCTTTGCCAGTTCATGGTTGTTTGCTTTAATGCTATTGTATTTTCTAGAAGTTTGTCTAGTATCAGTTTTGAAGTTTAGAGTTCTGTCACTTCCAAACATAAACTATGATAAAAATCTCTGGCTTTCTTGTGAAAGATTTCCTGACATTTCTCTTCAAATTTCCTTTACATCATACTACTACATTTTGGCTAGATACATAACATACAAAAATAATTTACTTCAAAAAGTCATACAAAAAGAGCATTCTAAACTACAATATTCAGATGGAATTTGTACACAAAGCAACACTTTTCATGACAGTGCTACCATGGCTTTGCTCATTTATCAACTGTATGAAGAAAAACATTTCTGACATATACAGATTCATTTTATACCAGGGGAAATGTTTATTTATAGTAACTGCAATTCAGGGATGAGGAAAGCTGTGCATTTTTAAATAAATAAAATTGGTTGTAGACAAACTTATTTTAAAAGTCTATGAACTTAAGCTTGGAAAGTTGTAATAAGGCTACACCGGTTTTAAACCTGTTGTATGTAGGTTTAGGTTGGTTCTGGAATGGATTCCAACATAGGAGAAATTCAGTTGTTAAGCCACAAGCACACTTAGTTTATTTTAAAATATTACAAATGCTTGTTAAAGCAATAGGTCTCAAGGAATGTTTTCATCCATACTTACTGATTTGAGGCTGCACTTTAGATATATTTGTCATTCCAGTAACAGTGGGAACAGTTTTACATTTACTTCAATGCAGTAAAATGTGGTAGTGTCTTATCTTGCAAGTTCATAAATCAGCACAAAGTGTGGCTATATGGCACCTAATACTTTGGTTTAAGTTAAATAATACAAAATATTGTATTTCTTTTGACAAAAATAAAATACAATAAAATAAAATAAAGTTTTTAATATGATATTTCAATATTTAATGTTATGACCATATAATATAAAAATTAAATGTCTACTGTCAGTAATGTGTTAAATGTTGTTTAGTGAAAATCTGTGTTTAGGGCTCATTGGGATAACTGAACTGTGGTTGTATTCATGTGAGCAAGAAATCTAATAAATGTAGCAAAATTTGTTTCCAAATTATATATGAACATAAAAGCAAAATGTTCCATCTATAAAGGACTTTAAGTTTGAGGCTGGGCAGTGTAAGTACAATTGACCGTGAAGGGAACTCTCCACTCTCTAACATACTTTACCTGAAGTTGGACATCACTCATTGCAGCACAAAGCTCCTTACCTTTGAATAATGTAAGCAGCCATTTCTAATACCATTCTTAGAACTAAAAGCTCCCTTGTCAGTATAACCACAGGGTAAGTGTGTAGTACCAATGATACCTGTTTTTGGGGAAGTTGTTTTCATCCATAGAGTTGAATGACAGTATCTACCAGTCATAAGTAAAACTGAATTCCACCACACATGAAAGAGAAAATACACCGTGTAGCTAAAATTTACATATTGGATGGCTTATTGAGTGAGTTTCTGACCCTTTCTAACAGATTCTGGTTGCAGAATCTGTAGAATTCCTTGTAGTCCCAGAATGTGTGATGTGCTGCCAGTACACAGGCTGCCAAAGGAAAATGAGGTGAAAGACATGACTGGACAAAATTCAGCATGGAAGACTTGCTACACCTCTGGCTTATCTCTGAGGTATTGATGGGCATAAGTGCCTTTCACTCATAAGGGGCATTTAAATGGCCCTTGGCTGATATTGATTTGAAACTGAAACTTTAGTTTTTTTTTCTTCAACATTTGTTTTCAAAACCATAAAATAGCCCAATCTTTCATCTTTACTAGCATTGGAGGGGGGGTGGGGGTGGGGGGGGAAGAAGGAGGGGAGGAGGAGGAAGTGGGGGGAATGAAGTGTGAGAAGCTGCCAAAAGATTATGTATTCTGTTCTAGTTAAGCTCTTTCTCCCCTCAGCAGTTTCCTGTGGTGATGGCAGGTCAAGTTGCCTGCCAGCTGTTTATTGTCCAGTTCAGCCCATGAGTTCCCATTCAGTGTGTGAATCATTAGGTGAAGCAAGTGGAGCACGAATCAGAGACTACATATGTGTTGGGTACTGGGGGTCCCACAGTCCAGTTCACAGAAGAGAACAGTGATTGTCAGCATGTCTGTAGCAAAGCCAAAGTATAGCCTTCCCTCTTTTACCTGCCTGGGAGACAGGCATTAGTAAGGCAGAAATTCAAATCCTTTGTTCACATCTCCCTCCCAGAGAAACAAATACAAATTTTTGATTTCAGGATACTTAACTGGAACTGGCCTATTTTTTTTTTCACCCAACAACCTTATAAAACTCTGTATACCTTAATGGTCATGGAGATCCAAAGAAAATAAAGCATTTCTTATTATTCACAGCCACCCTGACTAATTGGAGCTATCCTATGACACTCTGTTTCTTTCTATGGAGGGAAAATAGTTCTTTGAATTGTTGGTTTATTAGGTAATCTTCAGTTTGTTTACTTTGGAAAATTAGAACGTGTTAGGCAACCCACAGTCTCTGGGCTGCAAGCAGACCTGTGTTTACTTTTGCTATCTTCTCTCTGTTCCATGTGAATTACTTTCTCTTGGTCAATGCAGTTAATAAGCAAGTGGTGATAATACGTTGTCTTGATATTTTAGTTTTTATACGACCTCAAATAAGAATATGAAGTGTCAGTGAGATGCAAAATGAGGTGAAACAGGAAAAAAATAATCACATTTCAGAAAATCACAGTTTTAAATCTGTTTTATAGCGTAATCTGTCCTCATTCTGTAATTGATTCTCTTAGGCTAGCACTGCCCAATGTGTTCACATTGCAGAAGATCTAGTTCAGCCTTGAAAGTTGAACAAAGTTATGCCTTCATCCCTGGAATCTTTCACTTATTCTGAATCATCTGTATTAAAATCTGACTTTCTGTTTACTAGCTCTGTTGCAGAATGTGCTGATCCTTCAGTTTGCACTGCATTCTCTGTGGTAAAAATTTGTCATGGAGAAGTGGCAGTTCTACTTCCCTTAGAGATGGGCAACACTTAACTCATTGAATAAGGGATGTAAATTCAAAGTGTCTGTTGCCTTTGTTGATCACATTCTGGCTAATATAGTAACAAACTGTTTGTTAGAGCATTTCTGATGGTTGCAATACATCAGATCCTAACAAGAGGCGCACGTCTCTCAGTGTGTTAACACCCAGCAGGTTGCTGTCTGCTTGCAGCTGGGCTGTGATCTGTCAAGCTTCGGAGCAGTGGACAGAGCTACCATGCCCTGTGCATGCCATTGCTCAGCCACTCTGCGGAGAGGTCAGCTAAAAGCCAAGTGATGCTTTGAGATAAACACTGCAGCCTTGCTGTCCACAGGTCTGTAGTCTGACAAGAGCTACATGTCCTTCTGTTACCATGTCATTTGTTTTGCTTATCTTTGTCTGTGTAGGGAAATAGGAGTCCAAGGCTGGTTCTCTGGGAATATCATTAGTCACATGTAAGGTATTTTTCCAACATGGACCCCCTGAGATGAAAGTGTTTTACAGAAAGTAACTATTTAAAAAGAGTGTGTTTCTGTGAATGACATGGTTATAAGATTTCACTAGTATCCATAAATGAATAATTATGAAAGAAACTTTTTAAATGAGTATGTCTAATGCCTTAAAGAGGAAAAGAAACAGAATACTGCTATGATAAATGAATATACTTTCCATGCATTACACCTGAATATAATTCGTAAAAACCCTAGGGCCCTCAGAAATTAATACCTGTTTAAAGAGTAGATCTGCTAAAAAATTACATTTTGCTGCTATGTAAGTATTACCTTGACAGGTATTTATATTTTATTTATAAGTTAGAAACTTTATTATAAATGAAGCAGATACTGACTTCAGGCATAACAGAAAGGAAATTTGCATGACTCTGAGGCAAAAATGAGACTGGTTGGCAGAAGGCATTTATGAATTCCATCATCTTTAGCCAAGCTATGTATGCTTGGCATATCTGAAAACAAAGCCCACTCACTTAATTTTTCCCTCAAGTTTCAAAATTCTAATTTTGTAATAATTAGTGTCTACATAATGCTCATATTCTTGTATTAATTTACTTCTACAGAGACCCACACTAAGCTCAGAGTCCCCTTCAACAGGCTATTGGAAACGTACATGTTTTGCAATGAACCTTGCCCCAAAAGTTTGCAGTTCAAGTAAAATAGGTGGGAAAACAGCTGCTCTGAGTTGAAGGTCATGAGACTGAACAGTACAGCAGAGGTTTTAGTCTCTTAAGGTCCAGTCCAGTAGCCTGTATATTGATGTGTGTGGTGCTTTCCAAGGGAATAAAAGCTTGCTGTTTGCACAGAGCAAGAGTCCAGTCAAGGAAAACATTTACATATAATCTTAAAAGTAAATGGGTAAATAATCCCATTGCAAGTATCCACATGCTTAAACATGTGGATATTTGTACATGAACAACTCTTCTGGATTGGGACCAGAAGGCTTTGCACTGCCAACAATATATCCCTAAATGAAAGCAATGAGATACTGCAGCCTGTGCCCGATGGACCAGACACTTCTTAGCTAGATAGGTCTTTCTGACTAGATCAGATTTGTTTCTGATGTTCCCATTCTTCTCTTAATTAAGATAATGTTATTTTAAAGTGTTTTTTAATACTGATTATTCTTTCTTGTTCCTTCAAATACTTGTATGGCAGAAGCAAAATGAAAACAATCAGCATGCTTTCTGGATAAGTGTAAACAACTCCTACACTGCCCCTCTAATATTAATTTAATTGTTATGTTGCCTGAAGACTCATAACTGGCTTGAAATGTGCATGAAGTGCATCTGATATGCAGAAAGAACACTTTGATCAAGAAAGCTGAAACGTGAGCCCAGAGATACCACAACTAAAATCACTGTGTGCTAAAACTTAAATTGTTAAAGTGGAGAGCTGAATTAGCAGTGTCTACTCATAGTGAAGAGTGAAAATGCCCCAGAAAATCCTATCTGAGAATTTCTGGAGTTACTAAACTTTCACAGAGGTGGAAAATCTCTGTTGGTATGAGCAGGAAAAAAAAAAAAAAAAAAAAAAAAAAAAAAAAAAAGACCAGAGCCTCAATTATAATAAAAGTACATAATAAAAAACAGTGGAATTTAGAGTTTCAGGATAATAAATCCATGAAAAAAATACAAGACAAGACAATACAATACAATACAATACAATACAATACAATAAAATAAAATAAAGTTAAATTAAATTAAATTAAATTAAATTTAAAAAAAAAATAAAAAACACGAAGAGAAAAAATTTTCCCAAGTGTACTTTCAATAAAAGGTCACCTTGGCCACAGTGACAATCTAGCATGGTTTGATAGCAAAGTGAAGTTAAGGGGAAATGAGAAGGGTGTTCATTCAGTGGAAATATGTCTGAAGATTTAATGCAGTGACAAGTCATTTTGGTATGAATCTACAGGGATCAGTGACCTAGCAAGAGACTCGTATCAGGGGCTATTATATGGCTTTGAGTTTATGAGCATGTAGTCATTTGTAGATGCTAGAAGCCCCACTGTAAGCAGTACTTGACTGAAAGGCTGGAAACAAAATTCTTTGTCTTTTGGACCATGCCATCCCTGGACAAGTGGGCATGGAGAAGCAGGGCTTGTTCAAAGGGCTTTGGGTCTTTTAAATACTGTTAGCACTGAGAGGAAAAGTGAGGAAAGACAAAGTGACCCTTGATATCTACCTATTGAACAAATGCAAACATGTCCTCCTTGTTTTAACCTCTTGATACTGGAGTGTGCAAATGAGGAAACAGGTCCTGTCAAAAGAATTGGGGGAACATACTTTGATTTTCTTGGGTTTCAAGTATGGTTTTCAGCCCATTTGCACCAGTATGAGAGAATCATCTATCATTGGCCCCAGAAGGTCTCTCCACGAGTTCATCTTTACTATTACCACTGTTTTAGTTGGAACAGTAGGAGATCTCAATGAGTCACAGGATCACCAGATGAGGGATGAAGGACCATCACAACCTTTTAGATTGGTCTTTCTTGCATTTTAGAGTATTTTCTGTCTCTGCAGACTGAGGTAAGCAAACAGTGCTGGGTGCACTGGGAGTCTCTGCTCCACCAAGACGCACACCAGTTACATCAAGCAACTGATTTTTATGCTCCTAGGCTAATACATATTCATTACTACTTCTAAAAAAAACAGGGTTATTATAATTAGTTTCTGGAATCCAAATCCTCCTACTGGAGCATGCGTATCAGTCTCCGGTGGTCCCTCTGGAGGTCTCTGGGGTTCTCTCGTGCTGAAGGCTCATGGTCTTCTTCCCTCTTGTCCTTCTCCTTTGTCCAACTTGGCTGTATGTCAGAGACTTGTGCAATGTCCCCTGCAAGCTTTGTCTTTTAGTCTCTCCATCTCCTTAATCTCCTGGCCAGATATCAGAGACTTGCATAGTGTCCCATGCAATAGTCATAATAGTTAGCAGTTATTCTGAAACCCCCCAGATATCAGAGACTTCAAGGAAAAGCCTACAAATACATTTCCGTTCAAGCTCTCTGTTGACACGAATTGCTAAAACTTGTATCTTTCTCGTATCTTTGCAAGATACAAGAACTATATACATTAACCACTCTGTTTTTCTTAGACTTGTAGTTATACAAGGGTATGTAAGACAGAAGTCAAATTCATCATACCATGCGGCCCTAGTATTGTTCCATACTGACACGAATCAGATTAACATATTTCACAATGAATAAAGTGGGAGGGTGGATAATAGTTAGAGCTCTGTGCCAGGTTGCTTGGAGTGTGAGTGTGTTGTAGAATTTTTGGTGCCACCTTGGGCAAAAAAAACAAAACCAACAACTTAACACTCTTCTATTGCACATACTCACAGGTGATTAAAATCACTTTTAGTCTCAAATACTTCTGATTAAGACATCATCTTTTGAGTTTAAAGTTGTCTCAAGCCATTTAAAGAACTTCATTACACAAACAACTGTGATTGAAGCACAGACAACTTCCTGGGAATTAATAACCATGGGAGAAGCTGAAGGTATGAACTGCAGTCAAAGGATGTTAAATCCAGTCTGTTGTTAAACTCCTGGAAGCTTCCTATGCTTCAGTCACTATTTCAGAAGATAAAATCATGTTCTGCTTTATTCAGGGACAAATTCTGGAGCATTCAACTGACATTGAGTTGGCATTGATTTATCAGACAACAGAATTCGAGTCTCTTCATGTCAATGAGATTCAAATATTTACTTAATCATGCCATTTGCCTTAGTATGCAATGTACATTGCACTGCAATGTACAATGTACTGCTGCATGAGTAAGTCACTGAGGTCCATTGACATTTAGATTCTTGGAGAAATCCTTAGCAAGTGAATTAAAACAATGTTTATAATTACCCATATAAAATTCCAGGATGTTAAAGTGTTGCCAGTCCTTCAGAAAGATCTTTTCTATTTTCACTGAGAAAGAAATGTAAGATAATCAAAAACTAGTTACTAAATATATACATATATATATATATATTTATATAAAAGTCATTGAACCATATGGAAAATGTATAGCAAAATTTAAATGTTATTTGTTATCAGTTTTTAATTAATGCGCTTTTACATGTGCCCAGTCACCTGCAGTATCATTGTTTAATGTATTGTTCTCAGCTCTAGATTTCAATTTTATGCGGAGATGTGGCCTCATCCAGTAGCATGCTTTGCTGTTTCCCTGTGACAGTGGGCCAGATATTGCTTCCTGTCAAAGCAACAATGACAAATCCAACTGGGGATCTGGCTGTTGTTTCAGAAACGGTTTTAAATTTCAGTAGACTAGACAAGCAGTCTGTAACTATGAATGTCATGTATTCCTATTCTTTCCCTCTTTCCCCATCCACATTCTAAACAAAGGAATACTTGGCAGAGTTGAGAAAAATGTCACCTTAGGTTTGGTTAGGATTTCAATAAAGTAATTTACAGCAATGGGCTTCATGTCTTTTTAACTCACAGTTATGCATCTCTCTATTCAGGTTACAAGGCAAATTCTGTATCTTGAGAAGGCTTTTGAAAGTATATAATTCCTGGACTGAATGTTAACACAGAGAAAATTGTCAAGTTCTGAGCCATTTCACTTATTTTGCCATAAGGTTTGTAGAAGGCAAAAAGAGACAGGCCAGAAAATATAGAAAATCCAGCACTCAAGAAAATAGAGAATAATATGACCAGGGCAATAATATGGTAACTATAAGGATATAGGGGAATAGGAATGGATTTTCTACATAAAGTGACTGTAAAAAAGGAACAGAAAGGAAGCAGAAACTTCAAATTAAAAGGGGTTTCATTACTTAAGTCCAGACACTGATTTGAAACATACATGTATAATAGCTTTTAAAAAAAAAATCAGTAATAAATGAAATTCACAGAAATTATAAGCAATTAAATATAATGAGGGTCATATAATTACGGTTATTGAGTAGTACAACTGAAAAAGCAGACAAAATGAGAAAGCACAACAATAAATTAAACCAACAGCCAGAATAGTTATAGTTTAGGCTGTTAAAATGTAACTGCTTTGTAGCTAGAAAAGTGGATCTCCTTTTTCATTTTTTATTTTTTATTTTTAAGAAACCAAAATGAATAATATATATATAATGTTTGAATGCTAATTCTTTCACTTCATGTCTACAACGTATGTATGTTTTAACACTATTTTTTTTTTTTGAGTTAATACAAACATAGTCAGATCATGCTGAATTCAGTTCTAGCTCATTTATTATCAACAATCAATGAAAGATTGGATTCTAAAATTTGGATTCTAAAATCTTTGTAGTGATGAGTTGCTCTAGCAGAATGAAATTGAAATAAGTTCATAAATTTATATGAGTGACATGAGTAACACATAGAAAGAATAAAGTATCTTCCCTTTATTCCCAAACTGACCAGGATAACAAATAACTTTTTTATTTTTTATTTTTATTTTTTTTTTTTCTGGTTGTTAGATTTTAAATGCCAAAAACTGGAGGAAGGAAAGAAATAAAGAGTTAAAAATGAGGGCAGTTCAAAACACTGGTATGAAGTAGACACAGCTGGTCCATAAGAAAGCTTGGCCTCCAAGACTCACTTGATGTGAGACATTTAGCCAAGGTGTTTTGAAATGTTGCAGACTTTATGATGTTGTCCTGACCTGCTACTGCGCCCCATAGTTGCAGCAGGAAAAGCTAAGGAGCTAATGCCTCAGCTAATACGGCAGTAACAGCAGGAACTGCTGAGGAATGAGTTTTAAGGCTCCCATTTGCTTGTACTGCAACACATTTACTTCTGTTACAGCTCACTGTCCACAGTGCTAGCAAAAGCTGACAAAGAGAGTGGTTTAGGTGAGTGCATTGACTGCAAGCTTCAGCGGCTGAAGAGCTAGCACAATTTGACTCCACCAACTATGCTGCAGTAAATTTCCAATGGAGAGGGAGGGCAGGCACCAACAGTGGTAGCATTTACATTTATAACGTTAGATCAACGAGTCTAAATGTGCCAGAGTTTGTGGGTTTGGACAAAAGAATATATAAAGCTCTAAATTTACACCTGGATATTTAGATCGTGATGAAAGAGGGAATTCAGACATCTTTGAAAAAATTAGTTGTCCCTGCTGTAGACTATTCCCTTTCCATACGTTGCCAAAAAAAGTATTGTCCCCCATAGATTGTCTGAAAACCTTTCAGGTCCCCCCCCCCCCCCATATATTTAAAAGTACATGATTTTTTTTTCATTATATTTATTTATTTATTTATTTATTTATTTATTATCTCTACTGCAGTAGAGAGTAATTTAGATTGGCCAACATATTACTGTACTAAGTATCTCATGCAGATTTGTCCACTCAGTGGCCTTTATTAGTATGATTATTACGCATTCTCCTTGCTTTATTTCGGGGGATAATTTCTGCCTCTCAAAGCATACAACAGATTCATAGCAGAAGATTGATAGTGGTTCTTCCTAACAGCTGGCAAGCAAAGTTCATAATACCTTTTCTGTTACTCTGTCACGTTTCCTCCTTCAGGATAATAATGTTTTATAAACATTCTTTCATTGGTATTTAACTATAATTGCCTCTGTCATTATAGCTGAGATTATAGTAGATTCCCACTTACAGCTCAGTTTTACACAAATTTTTCAGAATAGAGATCAAATTCTGCAAAATATTACCAATCTAAAATCTCTCTGATTTTAATGTGTTCTTTTCTCTTCTAGACAAAATACAAGCTTTGGAGAGAAGTCAGTGGTATTAGAAAATGTAATTATCAACATTTTAATAGAAGTTCCTATTGGCCTTTCCATTCACTGGTCACAAAGCCACATACCAGAGGAAATATATCTACTTTATTATGAATTCTTTGCACAAATTTATGAAATGGCAAGTATTAAGTAAAATGTCATAGGTTAAACTGATTTTTCTAGACTTCTGTTGAGTTAATATAAAGACTAAAATCAGATAAAGAGAATATCCTGCCTGTAGTTAAGTAGCTCAATTCTTCATCTTATCTTGTTGGCATTCTGTGCTATTGCAATACTACCTGGAATCAAATGGGAAGGTTTCCTCTGTTGTATAGTAAAAAACATCACTGAAATCTTGTGATGTCCAATTCAGAATTAAAGCAACAATAGTAAACAGTCCAGTCCTGGCAAAGTAATACAAATGCAAATAAAAACAGTTTCAGAATACAAAATAGAGGAAGCATCAGTTGCTTCATGCAGAGACCAGCTTAGAATAAGTTACCATAACAGCTTGCACAGTTCAATATCTGCTTAGGGGAACCAGTTTTGCAGAGCAAGAAACCATTTCTATAGGAGCCATGTTCAGGTATGGCAGGAGAGAGATAATTTTTGTTCAGAAGGATGGACTTCTCTAAATGATGCTCAGTACAGTGAACAAAGCACATTTGTCATGTCTGATTTTTTCATCCAGCAAGTAGAAAATGCTGAACGCTAGCTGAATGCTGACTTAGCTCGTGCTCTTACAGGCTTATAGGGACTTGCTTAGGCTTGTGCACGATGCCTTACCCCCATTAATATTTTATTTTCTCTTATGAGTTCACACTGGTCTACCTCTGTGTAAAGCTTCCCTTTAGGCTCCAAAAAGTGGAAGCTCATGAGCTTTTGTTGGATACAACGTGACATGAAGGGTAATTGTAGCATCCACTAGGAAAGCAGCCAGTAGGCTATTTCTAGTTATTTCTGTCACATCTGCCATTTCCCAGCATAGGAAGGGAATATTTTGTCCATCATTGCCTCACCTCTAGCAACAGGAAAGGGCTGATGGGATAAACACAGACAATGGTAAGTTCTCAGGAAAAATAGAAAGAACCACAAGAATTATGAGTGAAGAAAGAAAGAGGGATGGGGGTCCCAACTGATGAGACCAAGAGGTTTGCAGTAGTAGAGTATTAACAGGTAGTAGTCCTGTCTGGGAAAGTGATAAATGGCACATGAGCTGTAACTGTCCTGGAAAGCATGCTGACAATAAAACAATACAGCAATTGTGGACAGCTCATCATCAGGCCATTTTGAGCTTTTTGGT
This sequence comes from Anas platyrhynchos, assembly GCF_047663525.1. NCBI lineage: Eukaryota > Metazoa > Chordata > Aves > Anseriformes > Anatidae > Anas > Anas platyrhynchos. Next base: position 85,782,264 of record NC_092588.1, on the reverse strand, counting down.
ACGGCATTAGGATACGAGTGTGCCCCTTGCTACATTGCACATGGCTTATGCCAGCACCTTCCTTGCTCTCAGTGCTCACCAGAAGACTCTTCACACTGGAATGATGATGTGGGAAACTGGACATTTCTAGACCATCTTAGAATCCATTTTTTATGAATTGCCATCTCCCTCTTCTCACTCTAGCAGTTATAGGCAATTGTTTCTGAGACTCAGAATACCCAGCATGGTTTTGTAGAGATAGAAACCTCTACAAAAGGTTCATAAAGACACTAATGATGAGAAATAAAAAGACAAGGATCCTGTTTATCGGAGTTTTGGTTAGCTATAAAAATTTCTTTTTGCATATAAGAGCTGGCTAGAAAATCACTAGGTGCTTTATAGTCATCCCTAAAGAGGAGTGGTTCTTCTGCAGTCATTAGTCATCAGATTTTCTTCACAGAACCAAGTTTAGGCTTGGGGACATCTTGTATCCCCTGGCACTCCACAATCCTCTTATGATTGTGATGATGATGGGAAAAGAGGGAAGAACAATTATTCAGACTCCACATACTTTCCCTTTCCTTCCTTCTCTCTTTCCATTGTAAACTTTTTAGCTTGCATTTCAGAAAAACACTCTGTAAATTGATATGTGTATTTATATACAATGGTATAATTTGAACACTATTCTTTGAATATACATAAATGAAATTTGTAGATATAGTAGATTTCTCATTTTTGACTGAGACCACAGGAAGAAAATAAGTCATGCTGGGGTAATGATGTGCTTGGGGTGTACTGGTAGTTCTGACTTTAAGGAATACTTTTTAATGTATTTATTTCACTTTACTAAATACCTGCTGAACGAAAGTAAGAGATCTCAGGTGCTTCTATAGGAACCTCATGGGGGAGAGGGAGATGGAGGGAAGAACCACAGTTGTTCAGATTTCTTTTTCTTTGTCCTTTCTTTTTCTCTGCGGTAACTTCCAAATCTTTAATGGCCATGTCACTGCTTTATTTCACTGTAGAAATCCTTCACAATATCTTTTTTTTTTTTTTTCAGAACAGAAAGTTCTCTGTGCTGAAGTGGCCATTTAACATCTGTCTCTGTGAAAAGTACTTCCCCTCTACCTGATGAGTATTTTACTTCCATTTACATTTTCACTGATATGGCACTCTCTCTAATATCTGAGGAAATGGAAGGCCCATATCTTGTCATAGCACTCTGTGAATGCAAGGCAAGTGATTTGACTCCAGAACTGATTTTTAAAAATACTCCTTTCAGACAGAACACGAAGTATACTTTTTGTCTGGAATCTAAAAGCATAGATAGGCCCTTTAAAAAATAGTATGTCACGTTCTTATAACATATTTAGGGGATGAGTTTGTTTTTTTTTTTTTTTAAAAAAAAAAAAAAAGGACAGTAGGCTAATTCATTATCAGACAAATAAGCCTCAATTCTCAAAGAAATTGAACTTCTTGCATTTACTTTCCATGGCGAAAGGTCTTCCAGATCAAGACTTTGGGCACTGTGGTTCAGACCTCACCCCAATCATGGTTGTGAATTGTCTCCTTCTTTCTGCACTGAGCCTTTCCCAAGGCCACCTCAAGTAGTGTGTTCTCTCTTTCCCATAGCAGGATTTCGAGTGTAATAGATATGTTCTTTGCAGACTAAATTTCCCAAAATGGGAAATTCAGCATCTGTCCTTAGGTCCCTTTGGCACCTCCTTTCCAGCCATGTCAGATGTAGTTGTGGACTTTCTCTTCCCTTCTCCCCCAGACTAACTCTAAATTTTGCCTTACAGAAGGTAGCCCAGCCCATGCCCAAATTTCCCCAGTAGTTTATGTGGTAGTTTTCTGTGGTTTGCAGACAAAGCCATGTTTTTTTATTACAGAGGTTAAGATAACATAGTCAAGTTACAAGTCAGTTGGCTAGGCTGAACTTTAGAAGAGGTGGCTTGGAGAGATTGTAAAATCTCTATCTTTGAAGATCTTCAAGACTCTACTTGACAAAGTCCTGAGCCAGACTGCTGAAACTGGCCTTGCTTCAGGTGGAGTGTTGGGCAACATGACCTCCAGAGGTCCCTTCCAGACTGAACTATGCTATCACTCTATGACCGTCCATCATAAACAATGGGAAATATAAGGGAAAAAAATGCTTATTGTTGAAACAGTATAGAGTTCTTTGGCTTGCCAATTTAATGCAATCAAATTATTAGTTTAACGTAAAGGTCAAGTTATTTTTTCTTAACTAGAAATATATAATAATGTAAAATCAACCTAATGAGTCAAAACAGGGATTTGAATTTTTAAGGACACATCTTAGAGTGTTTATGGTCTCAAGGAATGAATTAAGCTTCACTACTTTGTGAATTTGCATAATTAGGATATCCTACTTTAATGAAGTAACCAAGGCAAACATTACTTACCTTCCTTCTTTTTTCTTACAATTGGAAATTGTCATGACTGTGACATATAGTAACTGTGACCTTAGTTTAAGTGATATGCTACAATATGAGAGAGGTAATCCCGGAGTAACACAGGGATCTTACTTGAAACTTTCACCTTCCCAATGAAAAGCCTGACAGTGGTATTTTTTTATCATAGACAAGGAGAGATTTCAAATCAGCTTATGTTGGGAGCTTCAAAGTCTTGTAATGTACTCAGTTTAGGGTAGTGGAGTTTCTTTCATGTAGTTTCTCAGGTGGCTCAGCATTTTTATATTTTAGAGTGTCAGAGCAACTAGGCTGTGCTCATACTTGACGTTCCAGCTGTCAGACTAGTGTCAAGTCCTAATTATGAGATCCTTCACTTGATCCCATGTGACTAAGTTTTCAAACCAGAACAGAGGTAACAGGGTACTTACGTTCAGCAAGTCATTTTCTGATGGACAGAAATCAGCAACATGAACGGTCATTGTAGGAATATAACCTAAATATAAACTCTTTGCATCATCAAGCATTCAGTGTGTGTGCTGTGTGCACCAGAGCATAACACTTAATTTAGAAATTCAAAGAATGCTATTTGCATATTTTTTCTGTTTTGCATAACTTCCTGTATGATTTATGCTCACATTTTGGACAAAAAAGACTTATTGTATATAAATGAAAATATTATGGTGTTAAAGCAGTTTAGAATCATTTTACCACTGGATTAGTAAAATCTTCCTGTACCAATGCAATACAATTTTTCTGTCTCTGGACAAATACAAGTTTTTCTGTATTGCATATTCGTAAAAAGAATTCAGAAAAAGCCCAGACTTTGTACCGTAGTTCAGACCACCAAATGAGGAAGACAAGCCCCTTTGCAAAATAATACAGATCTTAAGACAACTGAAATCAATCTTTGGAAGTATCAATTTCTCTCTTCTGACTTAAAGACAAAACTTAAGACAGCTCTGTTAAGTCCTTAGAATTAAGTGGGAAGAACCTGTACTTGTACCATGGCCTTTGCAGCCATGATTTAATTGTGGGAAGTGAGGGAGGATGGAGAATGATAGATACCACATTCCCCAGTAGCTGCCCGGACCTGTACGTGCTTCTTTGCTGTGTGAGCTGGAGTGAGCCTCACCTGCTCGAAATACTCAAGAGGGCTTTTCCTGAAAACAGGCAAGTAGACCGGGTGCCATGCATGGGGTGTCTTAGCAGCTGGCTGGCAAAGTTGTGGGATGACATCCTAATGTAGTTAAGACAAGAAAACTGCTTGGAAATGTGAACTAATGTGAATCAAAGTTTCATGAACCAATAGTTCCACTTTAAGCTTTTGTTCACATTCCTCAAGAAAAAGCATGGAGAAGGCTGCTGTCGTTCTCATTTTACAAAGTTGGGGGTGAAAATAGCAGCAAGCTCTCCAAACAAGCTGGCCAGGTACACAAAATTGGCAGAGCCAGGTGGACTTTGACCTGGTTGCTCTTGCATGTTGTGCTTGCAATGCTTCTTCCTCATCCCTCACTCACAGTGCCTCTGCCTCCCGCAGACAAGGAGTGTGATGCACAGTAGTGTCTGTGATCACATAGGCAGTTTCATAGCAGTTTCATAGCCCATCCTGTAGATCTGCTGAGCTGCTTCATCTACCTCTGGGGGATGAAGTGTTAGGAAGGTCTGTGTCCTGTGCTGCATGCTCAGAGGAATGCAGCAAGATGTTACATTTCCCTACAGCAGGTGTGAGCATTTCCTCTGCCATGGGGCCAGTGGTCTCCTCTCTCCATGTGTGACCTGCTGTGTTAAGTCTCACAGGCTAGTCCAGGGAAAAACTCAGTGTCCTATGCATACTGTCAGTACAAATACAGAAGACAACAAAGAATTTATGAGATATTTGTGCTTGTTGAATGTTTAGATTAACAGTCTCTAAATACCTTCCTGTGTAATGTGTATTTTAATGTTTTGAACTTTCAAAAGTTATGAAATATCATATCTTCAATGCAAAATGAACTAAAGTTTGTTTTGCTTGAAGATATAAGATTTGAAGTGTGGAGAGGGAAGGATTTTTACTGGAAAAATACTGCCCGGCCCCAATCATCTCATCCCCAACATTTAAGGACTAAGGATTCTTTTTTTTCCCTTTCTATGTTACTGTATTTACTTGCAGATGGAGAGGAATTTGCTTGTCAAATTATGATGTTAGGAACTATGAACTACTTGATAACTCCACTTGATGAAGGTAAAGTTCAATACAAGGCTGTCCAGTTCTTCCATACTTGTGAAAACAAGGCAGGACTTCAGGGGAAAAAAACAGTGTCCTTTGAAGCTGTCCTCCTCTTGGCAGCAGGAGGCAGATACCAGTGACAGCTTTAACACCCCCCTACAAATAACCTCAAGACCCTAGCTGCCATTCAGCAATATTTAGCCCTTCACATTAATTTTATCTTTAAGAAGTAAAGAATTATATCTCTGAGTTCATTTTTATGATAAAAGGTAAATGTCCTTCAATTCACAGGCCACATCTCAGAGGTCAGCCAGGCTTATAAACTGACAAATGTGATAGAAATAATCTATCAATGCTCCCAAATTCCAGCCCTCAAACCTCTACTTCTTTGAAGATAGGAAGATTATTTATATATATATTTTTTTTAGTAAAGTATACAAGCATTCAGAGTGGTAGAGAAATAGAGTTCATAATTCTATTTACTTGGTGCACTGCAATGATTCTTCTATAAAAATAGATTCTAACATATTCTGCCTTTTTTTTTTTTTTTAATAACAGTTGGCAAGACATCCATTTCTGCTTGTAAATATGTAGATAATTAGGTCCTGTGTCTTTATAAGGAGATTCTACCCATAAGAATTGTGCCAAATGTTTTTCCTACTTTAATTTGCAAGTGGATGGTACTCAGTTGGTCTGTAATCAATAAAAGAACTATACAGAAATGATGTCAAAATACTGCATAGCTGGCAATAATAATTTGTTTCATGGGAAGTTCATATATTTTGTGCTCGTATGACAGTCATCTGATGTAGGAACTGAACCAGAAATATACAGAGTAAAAAATTCAAGAATACCAACCAAAAAAAAAATAATAAAAAAAAGAAAAAGAAGAAGAAAGAAACTAGCATAAAACAATCCAGTAAGCTTTTCCAGCTTGATATGAAGGGATACATATAAACAGGTGGGAAGATCAAAGACTTACAGTCTTTTTGTATGTACTAAACAGTCTTTAAGATATACTTCTTTGATATCAACATCTGAGGCATAATTGTTACACCTTTCTAACTCATTCTAAAGGTTTCAGTTAAGCTCAAGACTGTGGGAATGGCTTTCAGATTGTGCTGCATCTCATTGCAACAGATGAACAATTCTAAAGCCATTTACATTTCAGAATTAGTAGCTGTTGTGTTGATGACATTAACATTTTAGTTAACTGAAATACCATTATGGTTTTAGGTGTTCTGAAGACTCAAAGAAATTACATAGATATGGATTTATCCTTTCCACTTTTTTAATTTTTTCATCAGTCATTCACACTAGAAAATTGACTTGATCCCTCCCTCCCCTCCATTCCTTTTGTCCTCTTTCATTCATTGAAAGCATGGACTCTCAGGTACTGCTACTTCTGGAGAAGTTTGTTCAAAAACTTTATTTGAAATTTTATTCTAATAGGTATTTTAAGAACGAGGATTTCTGTTAATAAGCACCAACATGCTCTCTTTGTCAGGTGAGTGCAGTGATGGGGCAAGGGTTAATGGTTTTAAATGAAACGATGGTAGATTTAATTAGGAAAAAATTATTTACTCAGGGGGTGGTGAGGCACTGGAACAGGTTGGCCAGAGAATCTGAGGATGTCCCTGGAGGTGTTTAAGGCCAGGTTGGATGGGGTTTTGGGGAACCTGCTCTGGTGGGAGTTGTCCCTGCCCATGGCAGGGGGTTGCAACCAGGTGATCTTTAAGGTCCCTTCCAATCCAAACCATTCTGTGATTCTATGATTCCATTAGAACACAGTTGTGCTTCATAAAGACAGATTTGTGATAAAAATGGTTATTTGCCTTTAATGAATATTTCAGATGGTGTCATGATTTTGGCTGGGACAGTTAATTTTCTTTGTAGAGGCTCACACAATGCTGTGGCTTGGATTTTTGATGAGGATAGTGGTGATAGTACACCAGTGTTTTTGGTTGTTGCAGAGACAGTAACTCTTACACACCTGATGCTGTCTTGTAGGCAAGGAGGCTGGGGGTGTGCTGGAGGCTGAGGGGGGACACAGACAGGACAGGTAATGCAAACTGACCAAAGAGATATTCCATGCCATATGGTGTCATGCTCAGCAACAGAAACAGATAAAGAAGAAGGAAGGGGGGGATGTTCAAGGTGGTGGCATTTGTCTTCCCAATATGATGAGCCCTGCTTTCCTGGAAGTGGCTAAACACCTGCCTGCAAATGGGAAGTAGCAAATTAATTCCCTATTTTGCTTTGCTTGCATGCATGGCTTTTGCTTTACCTAATAAACTGTCTTTATCTCAACCCAGGACTTCTCACATGCTTACCTTTCCAATTCTCTCCCCCATTCCACCTGAGGAGAGTGAGCAAGTGGCTGTGTGGTACTAAGCTGCCTGCCAGGGCTAAACCACAAGATTTGTGTTGCATATTTACTCCAAATTCTACCTTATTTTAAAATTTATCTGTGCTCTTGCATGAATCACAGAATCATAGAATCATTAAGGTTGGAAAACACCTCCAAAGTCATCTGGTCCAACCATCCTCCTACTACCAACGTCACCAACTAAATCATCTCCCGAAGCACCATGTCCAACCTTTTTTGAACACCCCCAGGGACGGTGACACCACCACTTCCCTGGGCAACCCATTCCAATGCCTGACTACTATTTCTGAGAAGAAATGAAAATTAAGCTGTTATTGTTTTATGTTTTTCTTTTATCTTTTAGATAATAGGTGATTGCCTCTCTGAAGTGTTTTCCTTCTGTGTTCTGATTTTATATATTAAGGTTTTCTTTTTAACATTAGAAATTAAATTTCTAATTTTAAATATCATTGTTAGTCACAGTTTTCTGTCCAATCATATGCAATTGCTAGAGCACAATAAACGACTGCTGTAATTTATTTTTATAACTTCTAATTTGCAATACATTCTGAAGCCCTGAAAAATTAAAAAAAAAAAATCAAAGGAAGCACAATTTGTAGAAACCTGTAGTTGTTCTCTTTTCTGTTTGAACACCTCTACAGAATATATATGATAATATTAAAAATTTCTTTGCTGATTCTTAGCAGATTTTTATTTTGGCTAAGTTAATCAGTAGTTGCACAGTTCAGAGTAAGGTCATTGCTTTCTCAGTCCTCAGTGCTGCATGATTATTCATAGGTCAGAAGAAGAATGCAGATACAGACAAGCATATCTACTCTGACCTACATGATATAAATACTATCTTCACAGTCAGATGAACTAATCCTGGTATCGTTTCCCCTTCTGTTTGTTAATACTCTGATGTTAAAGTATAAGCCCTCATGCCAACATAAGAAAGAGACAAGAAACAGTCTAAAATCTCAAAAAATCTTTTACCAAATGTAGAAATGTGATTCACAAAGTGTTATATATGATAAATAGTTATTAGGTAACTTTTATTCGGTATTTTTTATTAAGTAAAAAGATGCTGACCTGGGCTGACTCCTAGAGCCCCACCCAGCTGTTCTGTCACTGCCTCTCCTCAGCAGGACAGGGGCAAAAGAGGATGGAAAAGTTCATGGGTTGAGGCAAAGAGAGGGAGATCACTTACCAGCTACCATCTTGGACAAAACAGACTCAACCTGGGGAAAATTAGTTTAATCTATTAACAATTGAAAACAGAGTTGGAAGGTGACAAAGACCAAAACTGCTGGGCCTAACCATGCCCTGTGGTGGAGCTGTTGGAGCCAGCTGGAACCAGCTGGGGCCAGCACAGGGCAGCCCTGCCATTGCCCTGCACTGACAGCAACACAGACCCACGGGTGCCCAGTACAGAGGTGTGAGGTGAGTCCTTTAATGTGGATCTAGAATCTCTGATTCTAGTTTTGGCAGAGGCTCTACGGATGACTCAACATATTGGTGACGTAAGGATGTAGGTGATGATAGAAAATGGGTTGAAACCTTTTGCACTGTTGCAGTAACTGTTAGAGCATGTGGAACAGCCCTCCACTCAATGAAAGCCACTCATACACTTTAACATATTTTCTCTAATTCTTCACAGTAAAGGGTGTTTCTGAGTTTAGTATTAATTTAGTATGCCCACTGCTTTTCACAACTGTTTCATTGTGACACCATCCAAGTCTCCATCTTGGAGGATGACTGAAATGCCTGAAATGGTGACATGACTGAAAAGCGGGTATTTAAAATCATTGATCTGTGTGGATTTTATTTTATTTTTTCAACTTTTCTTTGAAAATATCTGCTAATGAGTATATTGTTTCTGTCAGGGCTGACCTTCTTTACTGATACCTTCCAATTAATGCTTTAAGCTTTCATCCCAAGAGTCGCCATCTTTTTTTTCATTTGCTTCCTGGAGAGAGTCAAAATGGCTTTTAATTGCCCCCGTAGCTGTTTCCAAAGCCAGCTCTCTCAGTGGACCTGAAGGAAAAGACATCAGGCAAAACTGTCATGTCCTCAGAGTTTATCGTTGTAGAAATGTTCATTAATGGTGGCAGCACAGGGAAAAGATGACACTATTATTTCTCTACCAGATCAAAGGCAAACAGTATTATTTAATAAGTAAACATAATGCAAAGCAAAGAAAAATGAATGACGTAGTAGTTGTCTCTTTCAAACATGGCGTACTGTAATGATACAAATCAGGACACTAATGCACTCTGTGAAGGCAAAAAGTCATTGCTCCCAAACATGTTCCCAAACTTGCACAGTTCCCAAATTCTGCAGAAGGTCAATCAAACAAAAGAGGTGGAAATGATGAGTATGCAGGTGTTTTTTATTTGTTTGTTTTTGTTTGTTTGTTTGTTTGTTTGTTTGACCTACTTTTGAAGATCATGCCAATGCACCATAGCATTTTAACAAAACTTTAGGTGTGTCTGATTATAGTAACACTTAGATACATGCCCAAATGGTGTTCTGAAACCCAGAGAGTCTTGAGCCAGTGAACTGAATGTAAAACTGATGAGAGCAAATGCAGTTTACATTTGAGCAAATTTCTCAGGAACAAATTAATGCCTGACTTAAGTGGCACTAAAAACAACATGTAAAGTCTAAGTAAGTCTAAACTGTAAACCACAGTAATTTTCACTATTCATTAGATAGACAAAACAACTGCTTTGGCTTGATGTTTACAATCACACAACAAAAAGAAATACCTTTTTGCTCATGTTGCTGTGATAATTTATATTATAGAGGCTTAGAATGAAGTTGTTAACCAATTATGGTTCTAACCAAAATCAATTATCTTTTATTTTCCACATATACTTCTGAAATTTGGAAGGCAATCAAACCCCTCAGTAAAAGTCACTAATGAGGCACATTCACTGCAGATTGCTTTTAGAAACAGTAGCCTCTTCTGTATGCACAATATCAATATTTTCTTGCTCTCAATTGATTCTTTTAATTAAATTAGATTACTAGGTCATTCGCAGTTGAAATAATAATTCAAAAAAAAAGTGGCAAAGGTTTTCTTTTTTATTATTGTTTATTATTTTTGATCGCCATATAGAAGTGAGGTAATAAAATCCATTAGTCTGAAAATCTTGCACATAGTTTGGTAGTTTGGACCAGGAAAAATAAATTTAATCCACTCACTACTTTGCTTGATATCAGTTTAAATTAAATTAAAAATATTTATGAGATGTGTTTACTATTTATTGTAGACATCTGAGGTCTTTTTTATTATTTTGTATATGTTAAGATATACAACATAAAGTCTCTTAGACTATTAGAGTAGAAGATGAATTGCTGCTTGTTCATGTGTATTTTGCAGTCTCTTTCAACTGTGTTTTGTATATTTTCATCTACAATTTGCAATGACTTAAAAGTCAATACTTTCACTGCCCTCCTCTGAGGTTCCTGCTGCTCATTTTCACTTCTGCACTGTATAGGACTCCATGCTGTCTTGGCAATGAAAAAAAGCTGTGGGATCATTTGGGTTAAAAATAAATTTTGAATATAGTTACATGTGCAAATCTACACATTCACAGTAATTATTCATACATAAATACATATATTTTGTATATGTATACATATATTATTCATACATAAAAACATATATTTCTATATGTTTTTTAGATCAACATGAATTAATTGTTTGACCATAGAACTATGATTAAAGACTCCAAACAGGGGACTGAAACATCAGCTTTTCTGGCATAAAAAGTATTTTAAGTTGTTTTCTTAAGCTGTCTCTTCACTACAAAGAGATGCGTGCTGTTATATCAAGGTGAGAAGTAGAGATCACCGCTCTATGATATAGAAAGGCATGTGTAGTTTTTGCTTCTGCATAACTGAGTAGTCACTGCCAATAAAATGCACTCAGATTTGAAGCTTACCCAGAGCTGCAAATATGAACAGAAACTGTTGTCTCATTCCACCAAGATGTTTTACATTACATTACAATTTTCAAGTTACTTCATTTTGTTATCAAATGGAGTAAGAATGCTTTTGAATAGTTGACATTTTTGTGAAATGGGAAGAATCTATTTAAGATTCTTTGCATATTTATGAGAAAAAATGTACACGTGCATCATATTACCTAAGAAACATTTATCAGACACTCTGCTAAAGTATTGTCCCTTATGAAAGTAGTTTGAAAGCACAGTACTTGACTTCTAGTGCCTCCATAGAAAACAAAATCAGCAATAATATTTTGTGCTTCATATTTCAAAGCTATGGAAATCTTGGAGGTGGATAATGAAGTGTTGTCTGCCTCTTTCACATACTAGTGAAGATGTAAACTGGGAGATTAGCTGGCTATGTCATTTTTTAGAATGTGGTGAGCATTTGCATTGTGCATCACTTGTTTTATATATATATATATACACTATTATTATTATCCTTATTATTGTCCATTCCTTTTCTGTCATATTAAACTGTCCTATTATATCATCTTTATCTCATCCCACAAATTTTCCCTTTTTCCAGTTCTCTCCCCCATTCCCCTTAGGGTGTATGTTGAGGGGGGAGTGAGCGAATGGCTGTGTGGTGCTTAGCTGCCTCATGGGTTAAACCACAACAGTGGTTTAAAACCAAGTGGTTAAACCACGACAGCGGTCATATGATTTGTTTTATTCACTGTGATAAAGCAAAAAAAAAGATACCTTGATGTGTTATAAAACTATTAAGTTGCTCTTCCAGATTTTATAAACAAGGGATTTAATATTTCAGACAGCTGTAGCCCTTATGATCACTGTAATATTTGGAATGAACCAATGAGATTAGGTTGTGAAGATTAAGAAGTTAAATTTTGTGGTAGCTAAGCAGTCAAAACTTCTATATAATGTGCATTACACAAGCAGTTCAAAGCACTTAGATTAATTTCTACTTACTTTGAATTCCAATTATAAATGATCCTTCAGAATGAATCCTTCAGAATTGAATCCTTCAGAATTTTTTAGAGAGCTTTTTTAAAAATCACAGGTTTTACACACCTCCAAATTTATGGACATAAAATTACTGAAGCTATTCATTAAAAAATCATCCTAAGGAGAAAAAAAATAATAATAATAAAAATATATATATATATATATCTTATAAACTGATTCCTCAAAGCACTGAAGTATGCAGTTAACTTTAATTGAATTAGTTGGGAATTAAGAGCTTGTGTAGGCATTGAACAGTCTCAGGACAAAGGCACTAATGAGTTATAGAACCACAGAATCACAGAATATCCTGTGTTGGAAGGAATCCACAAGTATCACGGAGTCTAACTCCTGGCTCCATACAGCACCACACAAAATCAGACTGTCCATCTGAGAGTACTGTCCAGATGCTTCTTGAACTCTGTCAGGCTTGGTGCCCTGACCACTGCCCTGAGGAGCCTGTTCAACCACTCTCTGGGTGCAGAACCTTTCCCTAACACCCAGCCTGACCCTCCCCTTTCCCAGCTCCATGCCATTCCCTTGGGTCCTGTCGCTGTCCCCAGAGAGCAGAGCTCAGCGCCTGCCCCTCCGCTCCCCTCCTCTCCCTGTCGTGAGGGAGCTGCAGGCTGCCACGAGGCTTCCCCTCAGCCTGCTCTGCTCTGGGCTGAACAAACCAAGGGACCTCAGTCGCTCCTCACGTCTTGCTCTCTAGACCTTTCACCATCTCTGTAGCCCTCCTTTGGACACTCTCTCATAGTTTTATGTCATTTCTGTACTGTGGCGTCCCAAACTGCCAGTACTCAAGGTGAAGCTGGACCAGAGCAAAGTGGGACAAACCCTTCTCTTGACCAGCTAGCCATGCTGTGCTTGATACACCCCAGGACACAGCTGTCCCTTTGGGCTGCCAGGGAACACTGCTGGCTCATATTCAACTTGCTGGAAACCAAAATGTCCAGATCCCTTTCCACGGGGTTGCTCTCCAGCCTCTTGTCTCCCAATCTGTATGTATAGCCAGGGCACCCTTCCAGGTGCAAAATCCAGTACTTGCTCTTTTTAAACTTCTTATGGTTAGTGTTTTCCCAGCCCTCTAACCTGTCAACATCTTTCTGCAAGACCTCTCTACCCTCGATGCAGTCATCCACTTCTCCCAATTTAGTGTCGTCCACAAACTTATTTAGTATATCTTCAAATCCAAGTCATTTATGAAAACATGAAAGAGAACTGGCCCTAAAATGGAGCCCTGGGGAACCCCACTAGTGACTGGCTGCCAGCCCAATGTAACCCCATTTGCTATAACTCTTTGAGCCCCATCCACCAGCCAATAGTTCACCCATCATATTATGTATTTGTTTAGCTGTATGCTGGACATTTTGTCCAGAAGGATATTGTGAGAAACAGAATCAAAATCTTTGCTGAAATCCAAAAAAGATTGCAGCAACTGGCTTCCCTTGCTCAGCTATATGGGTGACTGTCATAAAAGGAAACTAAGTTTGTTAAGCAGGACCTTCCCCCCGTGAATCCATGCTGGCTGTGACCAGTGACCATACTGTCCTTCAGGTAACTTTGAGTTACCTCCCAGATTAATTTTCTCTGTAATTTTGTCAGGCATTGTTCCTTTCAACAGTGTTCCCTATTACTGGAAGGATAGATGAAAACACTACCTGTGTGCCTTATCCTTAAACCAATTACCCCAAGACCCTCAAGTAACATTTGATTGCCTTGACTTTTCTAGTAATGTCTTTTACCTAGGCTTCAGGGAGGCATCAGAGTTCCCTATGGGTTGGGTTCTATCAGCATATTGGGCCCTCTGTTCCCCTCAGGAGGGAGTCACCCATGCTACATTTTACTATGTGTTTTTGTTGTTGTTGTTGTTTGTTTGTTTGTTTTATACAAAGTAAGAACATATGGAAATGCATGGGATTCAAGGGGACATGTACTGTTCGTGTTTTTACAAGATACCTACAAACATGGAATGAGTTGATAAAGACCGTTCTCATTTCCACGATACTGGAAAAGAAGAAAAGGAACAACAGAGGTTTAATAGAAAGACTTCCATGTTCCTACTGTTAGCTTTGCTCTGTACCCTGTGCCACTAATTTCACCAGCTTGGAAAGATACAATTTCTTTTCCCATCTTGATACAAAGAGAAGATATAAAATGAGATGAGATATTCAGTCATCAAAGAACATTTCCATTAAATTATTTGGTGATCTTTTTGGTTTATTTTCATTCTCCTTTCCCCCTCTTTCTCTCTCTTTTTATTTTTATTTTTATTTTTATTATTATTATTTTTATTTTTATTTTTATTTTTATTTTTATTTTTATTTTTATTTTTATTTTTATTTTTATTTTTATTTTTATTTTTATTTTTATTTTTATTTTTATTTTATTTGGGAGAAGGGAGAAGAAAAGATATATCAGTCTTTGCTCCCTATGGTGCAAAGAAACAGCTGGCTACTTGTACTGCTTTAGTAGTTTTTTTCAATACTGAATAGATTGGAGAAAACAGCAAGGACAAAAGAATTGATTCCAATAATATTTTTGGAGATGTACATGCAGTTACTTATGTTCTCTGACCCTTTATATATTTAGTTATTTTAATCATGGGACAACAAGCAGATTAAGTGACAATACAGACTTCTGTAATGCATTTCTTAGGCAACATTAAAAGAGAATATTATAGATTACTTTTCATTGTAGCTAGTCCCACTGCACACGAGAGCAAATACAACCTGCGTTGTGCTCCTAAGAATTGTTGGGTGGGATGTTTTCAGAGATTTTGCTTCCTCTGGAGAATTCAGAAATGCTAATTCACTCAACTAATTATTGGTATGAATGGTTAAGTTTTGACAAATATTCTAAATTGATGTTTTCTCAAAAGTCTTGAAGCCTTTCATTATTATGTTACATTTTTAAATGGAACATAATCCAGTCTTTCAATTCAAAATAGAACAGAATAGAATAGTTGAGTTGGAAGGAACCTTCAAGGATCATCTTGTCATTGCCTGACCTCTTCAAGGTTAGCCAAAAGTTAAAGCATATTTTTGAGGGTATTGTTTAGAGGCATCTCGAACACTGATAGGCACAGGGCATCAACCACCTCTCTGAGAAGCCTGTTCTGGCATTTGACCACCCTCATGGTAAACAAATATTTCCTCATGTCCAGCCTGATCCTCCCCTTGTGCAGCTTTGTTCCGATCTCACCCATCCTGCCACTCCAGCTGTAGGACTCATCCCATGAAGTCTCACTACTACCAATGATGTCATGGCTCTGGGGAGGGACTAAAGCTTCCCAGAAGAGGACCAGCTCATCCAATTAGTTCCTCGTACTGCATGCATTGGTATACAAGCATTTCAGATGTGCTTCTGAACCTGCAGCACTCTCTGGAGGGGCACAGTCTCCCATTAGCCTTGCCACCTTCAGATGGAGCCGCACCATCCCTTGGCATAACCTCGGTGTTCCTAAAGATACCCTCCTCCCTGACTGATGTTCTCAATTCTTCTCTTAAAGCCCTCTCAATCAGTCTCAGCCGGTTACGAGCCAAGAAATATTTCCTCCATGGAGACAGGTGGGTGGCTGCAGCCCACACCTGCCAGGGAGCTGAGCAGACTGGCAGAGCAGGCTGCCTGCTGGCAGTGGGACAGAGTGCTCCGTGCTTGTGCCAAAGGTCCTGGGCCTGGCTAGGCACCATGTGGCTACCTGACCGTGGGGGGAACTGGCCACGTGCACAGCTGGCTGCACCCAGCTCTTGGAGGGACCTCTCGTGACACCGCTCACCCACTGGCTGGTGTCTCCATGCTCATGGCACACACAGCACACATTGCTCACAGCAGCTGCTGCTGCTGCCACCACTGCTGTTACAAGAAAATGTTTAAACAATTGAACCTAATGTGGTAGAGAATAACTAGTCAGATCAAATAAAAGAAGCAACTGTAGTCAGAATAAGTTCTGACTTTTTGAGAGATAAAGTATTCACAACAATAGTTTTTAATATGTTGCACTCTATTCACAGCTTGTAAAAGAGTTACTTTTAAATCTTTTATTTTAAATGTGCCAAACAGTATGTTGGCCAAATAATTCTACTATTACTGCTCCTTTCCATGTATTAATTAGTTCTTTTACCCATATTAGTGCATGATGAAGGCAGTTCCATATCCTTTCTCTGATACAGGTCTAACAGCCAAATGCTGTTCCATCTTCATCTTAATTCTGGGTCTACCCATATTCAGAGTGTCAGTGCCCTTAGTGCCCATGTGCAAAAATAAGAAATTCAATTGAATTGTCCATGTTGGATACGACATAGTATGAGATGTTCTTATTGTGATACTGGAGGAACTGATAAGGGTATTTTGTGGGCTGTTTATTTTTATATACAAGCAATAAAATAATTAATTAGCCTTTATACAGAAATGTTAAAAAAAGGGATAAGAAATTAATGTTCAAGTGTCTAGCTGAACAAACATGTAGAAGTTCTAAGTGTGTTTGTTGCATTTGTATTGCATTACAACATCAACTTTCTTAGGGATTTTCTTTTAAATGACAGCTCTGAAGCTGAGTTATATTCTATTGTAATATGTGTAAGTGCGAAGATCCAAGACAAATTTAAACTTGTAAGTTAAACCCTGAATTAGTAGCTGAGGAGAAAACCAGACATGCCACAAATGGAGCTTGAATAACTCAGTGTCAGCACTGTGGAAAAAAATTGTGATTTTTAAATTGGTTCCCCTTTCCCTAGGGGAAAACACAACAGAGAGGCGACCACTCACAAAGCTTAGTCAGACTTTTTGTTATTAAGTTAATATATACATATAAATGTGTGTATTACTTTAGTTTAGCTGACAGCTCCAATTTTATAGTGTTTACTTTCACAGACACAATGCTTTGCTAAATCTTAAAAAAAAAAAAAAAAGTTTATTTTTACTCTTATGTACTCTGAAGATTGTATAAAAATGACATTTGGTGGAGATTTGTTCTTGAAGATAACTGCTTCAAATTGCAAGCTAAGATAGTCATTTAAGATCACAATTGTATATTACAGTATTTCTGTATAAAAGAATCAGCTGATAGATTCTCAGCAACTGGTAAAGCAGATATTAAAACTTTTTGCCATGTAAATCAAAATCCATTTCAGCATTACGGTTCTTCAGGCTTTTTATGTATAATTTATTACATAGTTTTAAATTTCTAGACATAAATTTCTAGTTTTGTTTATTTATAACCCTAACTTTTAATTCTTCAGGCCTAATTTTCAGACTTTTAAGAGTTTTCTGTTTACATTTATAATCATATTTAACCACATATACATGTATGATTAGTCTGAATTCAGGGAATCTGAAGCTTCTTTAAAAATAAATGAAAAGTATTAGAAATAAATATAAGCAACAGCATTGAAATCCCTGTTAGTTTTCATATGTATTGAAATATAGACTTTAGTAGCTAACTTTAGGACAGTTATGTAGTCTTTTACTTTTTAAAGAGCAATCTCTGAATCCAATCTGTGACTCCACAGCTGTGAGTTAAATGGAAAGTTTTTTAACTGGGGTATACCCAGAACACATTACTTTCCATTAAAGTATTATATAAAGACCCAAATGAAGTTCCTCTTTATGGCAGAGTATGAAAACATAGCAAAATGGAACATATTATAAATATACCCAGATATTTCAAGTGTAAGCACGGGAAAATATTTTAAATCACAATAACTGTTTACATAAACACTCTGTCAATGTGAAGTTTTTCTTGTTGTTTTGTTTTGTTTTGTTTTTGCCTTCATTGGCTGTATTTTCTGTACAATGTATAAAAAAAAGATTACACATAAATAACAGATTCAAGAAAGACATTGTACTATTATTACAAAAAAAAGCACAGGATCACTGCTTATTCATATACAACCAAACCGTGGAAACAGGACACAACTGGTCTATGTACTTCTGCTTGACAGAACACATGGTATCTCAGTCAGAGGATGCAGTTTAGCCCAGTAGTAAATTAATAAGGTTTTCAAACAGAATATTGCAAAATGAAGGTCTTTCTAAATTTGGCTCTCCCCTAGTAATAGGGGAGAATAATTAGAATTAATTACTCAGTCCACCATTTTCTTTAAATAAACAATAAATAAACAATAAATAAACAATCTGCTTATTTTCAGTAGTGTATTTCACCTCCTCAGTGACCTTCACTAATTCTGTAAACCTTTAATCATTCCATTTTTACCTCAGCTAAGTCCCATGTACATCTGTACATTTGACTCTAGTTTTTACTGAGAACAGTGAAAATTGTTTAAGGATGCCTCAGGGTTTCATCAACAAGTATTTTTTCTGTTAGTACTAGACAATATGTTATTAAATGATATTACATCATTATTTTTGTCTGTCTCACGGGCTAAGGAACATACACAAATCTAATACTTGTGAGTAACAGAGTTAGCTTTAAGATGTGCAGTGTTGCACACATTCCATAAGTATCAATTACATTTTTTGCTGTTCCCATCTCTGGGATTTCCAGAACTGGTTTGTGAAGTTGTCAATAATTCATCCATGCTGACAGGGCCGAATTATCTTCTTTGGACTAGTACCCCACAAAAAAAAAAAAAAAAAAAGACTTTCTTCTGAATATAAACACTACACACCAAGCACCTTTTTACTTTCCTCTTAAGGTTTCAAGGAATGCTACATGGTTTAATTTCCAAATATTTTTATAACAAATTGCATAGGCAAAAATACTGTTAGTAACAAATGAAATTTCTAGAGAGCAGATGAAAAGGTGATTTTGTAGCTAAAGCACTTGGCTTATGAAAATGAAATCTTCACATACACTGGATTTGGTAGGCCTCTGGGTACCTTATCTAGGGACCAAGCAGAACCAGAGCTCTGAACTTGTGCTACTAAACAAGTCCAGGAGGCCTTGCTGGCCAGCAGTGACTTTCACAGCCAGTTCTTGGACTACCGCCACACGTTCTCATCCTGGCGCAGGGGATGTGTACTGACAGCTGTGGGCTGCAACTCACCTTTATTACACTCCTCAGCATGTCCCTACATTAATCATACTGATGTAGAGGGGTGAGAATGATCAAGGCCAGCCCAGAAGCCTGTTTAAAATTTTGAAAATGCTTTCTTCTGTAGACACTATTTTTTATTTTTTATTTTTTTAACTATTCAAAGCTGCTTTGGTTGTGGATAGTTAGAGCAGCTTATTCTACTGATCAACGAAATCAACATATATCTCTGCACTGTGAGGGACTGATCCTTGTCCTTATTCCACCATTTTCTTTTAGCTGTTCTTTTCTGTGGTTCAAGTATGTTTTCACATAGATCATCAAAACTATCCTGCAGACAAAGTTCAAGCACTGACAATGAAAATACATAGGTGGAACAGGTGGTGCCAAGAAACCAATACTCTATTCTCTGAAGGAATAACTGGCAAGCTGGAGGGCAGATGACCCTGTTTATAAAATCCTCTTGATCCCTGTGGAGGTACATGTGTATTGGTAGCATTAAAAAAATAATAATAAAAAAATGCAGGAAGGAAAAATAGAAATGATAATTAGATGTAGAAGAACCAAAAGAAAAGCCAGTTTACTTAGTAACAGAAGAGGTGGGAAACACCTCTGAATTTATATTGTGGGCATAAACAGTAAGTTCAACATTTCATGAAACATTTCATGAAAGATGTGAAAGAGAAGCACAGACAGCCTTTGGAATGAAAACAAAGGAGGTTTAATTGAGAGTAGGTCATATTGAAAGAGGTTTGTGGCTTGGGCATGCTTCTAAGTCCCCAGGCACTCCAGGTATTACAGATAGATATTGGTGGCCTTCCAGACCTGTCTGCCCTGGACATATGTAAATATTTCTTCCAGATATTAACTCCTCTGCACTGGATTTTGCTCCTCTGGTATTACAGTTCACAGATGACAATTCATAAGCTATAGCCAGCTGCTAGCTGACTTAACAGTGTTAGCTGAGAAAGGCTTTACGCATGCACTTCAAGAACCACCTGGCTTCTTATCAGCTGTAATGCATTAAGTATTTTCATTTGCGCTAGATGCTTGTGTGTTGGTGGTTCCAGTGGTTTCAGTCAGGAGTGAGCCACATTACCCACTGTGCACAGAAAAGCGTCAGCCTTGAATGATTCAAGAATCCACTCCTTCACTTCTGCAAAGGTCTCTGCCTGTGCTTGGGTGTAGAACTGATGCCTAGCACTGCAGTGGATGTGAAAAAGACTGGAGAGGATGCATGGAGCACTGTTTACTGATACACTTAGAAGGTTTAAGAAGAGATCTGCCTCTTCCTCTGATTATTTTTATTCTTGAGTTTCAGTACAGGCTGATTTTCCTCCTGTAATTATTTTTAATGTTTTTATTTGCTATGCTTTTTTCAAAGTCCTTGCTTGTGCTTTTTTCAATGTATATAAATAAGCATATTTTTTTACTGTTGTCTAATATGAGAGATACAGTAACAATACTGTTATGACCAATGGTACAATGATTTATCCTTAGTGAAGGAGATATCCATAGTTATGTTTCTCACTTGAAGTTTGGTAAATTTAACTGTAATGGAGATACAGGCTCCTATTACGTTAAGTTATGAGAAATAATATTCTGAAGCAGTTAAAGCCTAAATAGACAAAGAGTGACTAAGAATGGAAAGCTGTACTCTGGTCTTCTAATTTTCAGCTGTGGCTTCTAGACTAGCCTCTGCAGGCTCTGCACCTACCGCTCCATTACAGACATTAGATTCTGTTTTAAGCAAAACACCCAGAAGAGGCTGCCCTTCAATGCCATCTGTGTGGGATAATGAGTAAGCATCCACGTGCTAACACGTGGGTGTGATGCAAACATGCACGATGCAAGTTGCAGTAAAAATGGCTGACATACATTAGTCAACAGGAGAAAGAGACACACTGACCATGCCCATTAATATAGATCTTTGCTTCTAAAAACAACATTTAAATTCTCATTCAGCTTCTATGTTGACATTATTAGCCATAAGTTGCTACTTAACAGTGTTGCAAGGGTGACGATCCTTGAGAAAGAGGGAAGATGGAGAGAGGAATTGTAGGCATATTGTCATATTTCAGACAGTACCTATTTTTTCAGAACTATAGCTGCCCCCATTACCTTCCTGGACTCTAAATTAATTATAGAGCTTGCAGGTCTTTGGTGAAAAGGGTTGGTAACCTAGCCACGTCTACAGACAGAAATAGAGAATTAGAATTAGAAATAGTTTCACGGGAGGGGCCTCATAAACCACTTTGCAACCCCATAATTGCAACCCCATAAGTCAGTTTGCATGGTAGAAAAATAAAATTATTTCAAACATTAAGTAAGTTTGTAGATTTTCTGGTTTTGAAACAGAAATCATGGCTGCTTGAAGGGGAATAGAGTGAGTGTGATCATTTTGTGTTGCTACCTACAGAAGCAATGCCTGAGAGCATTCTCCTTTTTAACTTAATATAAAAGCTCTCAAGCATTAACACAAGCAGTCTTTCACACTCTCTCTTGATATCTGCCACCTTTATGGACTTTCTGGAAAAAGTATGCTATCTGAAAGATGCCACATGTGGCATTGACAGGCAGCTATAGAAAGAACAGCGGACAGCCAGTAAATCACTCAGTGGTCTTTCCTGTCCTTTCAGCCATATCTTACAGAATCTACAGTTTCTGCCTTTGCAGTGTACTTCAATGTCAGAGTTTATGTTCTCTTTAAACTTTTATATGTGAAAGTGACAGAAAAGATACACATTCTATTGCTAATTGATTTTTCTCTCCTTTCAGAGCATAAGTGCACAAGTCCTAGCATGTGTTAACAAATGTTTCAGTGTTCCCAAGTAGTCTGCCTGCGTACAAAGTAGTTGTTTTTTCTCCCCGGGAGGGGTGGGGGTGGGGGAGGAGGGAGGGGGAACTTTTTTCAAACCAAGTCTTTTCATACTACTGTCAGTTTGTTCAAAATCTTTGGAAAACCTTCATATCTGAAATGAAATTTTCAGTGCTAGTCAGAGTATAAGCTGATGGAAAAAAACATGTAACCTTAGCCTATTTCATGTACATACTTTTTTTTTTTCATCTGTTCAAATGTTTTTGGCAGTGAACCAACTCTTCTAAGAGAAGCTACTACAAAGACTGTATTAAATATCCTAGTAAAGCCTCTGTAGTTGTTAAAATCTGCAATAAAAGATAATAACCAGTACTATCTGCTCTGCCAAAGGGTCAGTGTAGCCTAGAATTTTCCCTACATCAGTGGCTATACATAAACACCAAAGAAAGAGTAAAAAAAAGTACAAGCACATATAATGCTTGTTCTGTGACTGTTTATATTATGGCCACATAATTTAATCTCACTAAACAGCACTTTCATAAGTTAACAGTGGCTGTGCCCTCAGATGCCATTGTGGAACTTGATTCAGGAAATGCTGATCTGTGCCCCTCAGAAATTTCAGATGGCTGTGGGATGGCTCAGATTGACTGAATACACCATGTTTTAGAAAATCCAAGTCTTTTTCACATCATTTCATATTTAAATCTCAGAAATGAAAATTAACTGTTATATAAGTACGAGTACCCCTAAAACAGAAGCAATGAATTTTAACATAGTGCGTAGGCCATGGAAAAGTTGAGCTGCAGCTATTTTGAAGTCTTACATATACTCTGTAATGGCTTAATTTGGGGCTGAACTTAAAGCAAGGTGTCACAGTTCTTTTTCTTCTTCCAATGAGATGTTATATAAATAAATCATTTCCAAGTACCTAGTTTTTATACAGTGCTTTCCAATAGATGTTCTGAGCACAAAATCAAATATATTTGTCTTCTCTTGTCTCAGCTGTAGATAGCTTTAGTAAATGTTTCTCTTACGCAAACTCAGATTTGTTACAGTGAGAACCAGATTTGCTAATCCTCTTGCCTCCTTTGCTACTTCAGGGACACAAAGCATCATGTATAATTTCTGGCTGGCCAGAGACAAGGATAAGTGGTGTTACACATCTAATTCAAGGAGCTTTCACAGGGCTATCCAGCAGACCCAGGAAACACAGACACACCACAAGTCCCTTGTCCAAAACTGGGTTTTAACTCTGTGGAGTTTGTTTTGTATTTGCTGTATGAAATGTATCAGCCTTAGGGGTGCTGGGAAGTGCCATGGACAGGGCAGGCCAGGTGCCCACAGTCCCACTGTGCCCTAATTTTTTTAATAACTGTAGCAATTACAGTGCAGACCAAACTTCAAATTTCAATGCCTCTTTCATGTCTTGTAAGAAGATGCAGAGTGTCTCTTGGGTAGGGCCAATTTTACATTGCAGAAACACAAAATATTTTCAGCAAAGATTAAAATCAGTCAGAATGCCAACTCCTGCTATTTGTATTGGGCCTTCAAGAAATAAAACACCAACAAAAACAAATAAAAATCAGCTAGATGGCTAAAAGTCCATGTTAGCCTTTGGCAGACTTTTTGTTAGAGAGTAGAGAGTCTAGCCAGCAGCCTGTCATCGTCTTATGTTCAAGTGATGCCACCTGAAATGGAACAGATTGTCTAGCTGTTCTTGATCTGTTCCTGATTTAATCATCACTGCATTGCAGTATGGCAGCAGGTTTCCCCAGTTTTCACCTGTAACTGATCGGTGAAACCTAGACATGCTGAATGTATTCATTAATTGCAAATTGTGTTGTCTTGAAACAGGTGGGTTGTCCATGAGTCTTTTCCAGAGATGAAATTGTCTCAAGCATGTTTTTTCTTCTGAGGCTTTAGAAGTAAACTGTTAACTAAATATTCACAACAAAATAAATGTCTCTCCATCCGGCACCAAAAGTGCAAATGGTCCCAGGGTGATACGAGACAATTCAGAGTAACAGTAAACAGAGTTACATCTTCCTTTTGGCAATTTTATCATCAACCATGATTTAATTCTACTTCATCATTTTTAGCACTGTTCTGTGTTTTGACTCTGAGACTAATGGATTTAGGCAAAATGTGGTTTGAATGAAGGAAGGGTTTTCACCAGTGTATTTTTAGAAGATTCATGCTTTAGAGAAAGGGGGGATTCTGGTAAGGGAAGAGATTGATTTCTCCAGGGTTTCCGGAAAGCTGCTGGCAGGACAAGAAATAGGATCCTCGTCTCCTGCGGCTGTGCCTGCTGTTCTGTCCAGCAGCCCCCGTGGCTTTTCATAAGTAACAGTCACAAAAAGCAGGGCCAAGAAAATGCCTTCATCATAAACCAATAAGCAAGATGTATTCAAATGCTTCCAGCAGTTGTTGAGCCATTGATTCACAGTCATCCCTCAAAACACCAAGCATGAAGAGCAGCAACTCTTTTCATTCCTGCAGCACATATCTGTGCAGCACAGGCATTAGGCAACGGAGCAGCCTAATTATGAGGGTTTGTCCCAGCCTTAATGCAGCTTAAGAACAGCTGCTTTAAGTTGCAGTATTGGCCTGTGGGTGCCTCTAAAGATGCTTTTCCCTCTTTTCCTTCACAGTGGATCTGTTCTGTGGCCTTCAGCAAGTCAATAAATCTACTTAAATAGAATAGAAATACTCTGATTTGCAAAGGGTGTTCCAGCAAGTTACAGGCTGCTTGCTGTCACCTCTTAATCCAAAAGGAGTCACCGCCATTTAAAATGACATATTGCGCTATTTGTAACATTTTCTAAAAGGCTGCTTAGCCAGGTGCAACTCTGATCTCACAGGGGCAGGAGCCACAGCTGCAAATGGATGAAAATCCGGATTTTTGTAGTGCCAATGAGAGAAGATCACCAGATGGGAAATTTAGCAGGAAATCTCAGTGCCATTATGAATCTCCCCCTCTGCATTTCCAAGTGAAAACGAATGCTTGAATGCTGAAAATTATGACATATTAAAAAATTATTGTGAATTGCAGAGAGCTGGCTCGGATATACCTGAGGTTCTGAAATTGCAGATGGCAAATTTAACAACGCATTGTGACATGCTTTTCCTGCAGATATTAGGAGAGCAGGGAAAAGTGCACAGAATATCTAACAATGGCTTCCAGTGGGATTGGAAAACCCAAACAAAGTGAAACAGGAAATTAACATACAGGAGCTTGTCGATGTACTGTGTTCTCAATAATACAATCTACTGCTTCTGCTGTCTTTAGTACAAAACATTTTCAAGCAAGTATTGACAGTCTGTCCTCATAGCAAAAGAACTGCACACAGATTTACAGATGCTGTAGTAAATGACTTGGATTACTGAAATGTTTTTAATGCTGACTTTTTTGTATGTGAGGCACAGTAGTCTTGCAGGCAAGTCATAGGAGAGGGAGCTGTTGGAAATTCCCTGTATTTACAATGGAAATAATCTGTCTTTTTGATGAACGATGAGTAAATTCTTCACATGATGACAGCTTCCTAAAATTTATTTGTGATGGAGGTCAAATTTTATCATCACCACAAATCGTATGTAACGTGAATCGATAGCTGGTGAAATTCACCATAGAGCTCAGGAGACAGCCACTAGAGTCTAGCATTAAGCACTTACTTTTGCATAAGTCTTACTCTTGCATGTTTGCATACAAATATTTTGAGGGGTGTGGAATTACATAGATATATGCCAGGAATGTTTTCAGACTTTTTATCTTGTAGGATAGTCACAAATGTAAATTCTCTCAGCTTTTATTATATATGTGAAAATACTAGAATATCTACTGTAATATTTTTTTAGTAGTAAAAATATTTTTACAATGCAACTCTTTAGGTAAGTTTTCTGGTTTCCTGTATTTATATCTCTATTTCCTGTATTTATATCTTTCTATATGTATTTATATTTTTATAATGTAGTGACATTGAGGGTGCTAACTACTGTCTTTATCATTTGTGATCATTGGGATACCTGCCCAGACATTTTCTTGAGTGTCTTCTAAGGATTCTTCTGCCTTGGTCTGATAATATCCAAGTTTGCTGAAGCAACTTAGCTAAATATATATAGATGAAATACTCTGATGAAATTCATGGTTCCTCATCTTAGAGCTACATCGTTTGAGAAACAGTGTATTGAGTACTTACCTAGAAATCAGAAGTCCAAGTGTGGTTTCCTTAATTTGCCATGGACTTCCTATGTCAGGGACACTTTGGATGTTTCATAGCTAAAGATGAATATAGGAGTTGATAGGATTTCCAGAAATACCAGATCTTAATTCAAGCTTAACATGTACAAAAATCGACTCAGAAAGTAAAAACTGTAAACTAAGATGAGGGAGGTTTGTTTCCAGAACAGATTTTTTTCTAGCTTTGAAATAAACCTCTCTTTTGCATGAAAAGCACTTCTGTAAAGTGGAGATAACAGCCCATCTCTACCTCAGAGTCATGTTGGAAGGAAAATACATTTTAAATTCTGAGGGGATCTGAAAGAAACAAGTTGGTAAGTAGGAAATAAATACAGTTTCTAGAATTTGACATCTTCTAAGCTAGTGGGAACATATATTAATTGTGTATTGGATAGTGTGATCCTTGAACAATATCAAGAAGGGAATGGAGAAATTGTAGCTGCCTAATTGGCTAATTAGCCTTCCCTAAACAATAAGGTAACTTTGCATTGCATTTATTTTATCACCTTCATATTCAAATTCTAGAAGCTAGATACGTGCTTTGAGATAGGCACAGAAAAGAGTGTCCCTGCTTCACATTGCAAATGTTGTGGAAGTTGCTTAAAATACACAGCTGAGATCCAATAAGATCTAGCTCATTTTTGTGTGAGTAGTGCTTACTCTTGCTAGTAAGTCCTATTAGTATGGTGAATATTGATGAGCCACAAACGTGTTATGACAGTGAAGAAGTAATGGAAGTTACAGATCTCAGGAAATCCTTAGCAACAGCCCTGCAGTGAAATCAGGAAAATGATACAGATATTGCTCCGAGTTATTGTACAGTTTTATTGCAAGTTATTGTACAGTTAGGTGAGTGAGCAATGCAGAAACGTGAGACAGCTAATGTGTGAACACAGCACGTGCGCGTGCATGCAAAAATGCACATGTATAAAGCTTGCTTGAAAGTATTCTGTCAAAACTGCTTTCTCAGAAACCAGTGAACTTTTAAAGTAAACTGGTATTGTTACAAGATATTCATATTTTCCACTGATTTTTTTTTATTATTATTTTTTTTAAAGGCCTGTGTTCAGGTCATTGATGTTGCCATCCTAAAGTAACAAGACTCAGAACAGTTAATCCCTACACTGTGTTTCTGTAGGAGACCACTAGGTCACTGCCAAGCAATGGGCATAGAAGAAGTTGTAATAGGGCTGAAATTAATAGCTGTCTGTTGATCTGTTCACACAAATTTCTAGGCCTATGCTCAAGTAACTGGAGCTCTGTTATAGCCCAAATGTGTGAAATCCAGAAACTCTCATTAATGACTGAGTATTCCTGAGGTCCCTGTGAATATCAAATGCCATTAAAGACTTGTCAAGTTTTATGGTCACCTTCACAATTAAATTAGAGATAAAGCAGTTCATTTATCAGCTAACAGATAATTCCCAGTCTAGTTTCTGTAAGTATAAACTTAATAGCCTCTCTTCATTTTTCTAACATAAGCAGTCTTGGTTTGTCTTTGGCTGTCTTTGGGTAAGACGCTCTACAAGCTCTTTTTTTTTTTTTTTATATGACCCGTCGCATTGCTTATAGTTTTACTTTTCCCACTGTCCATAACTGTTCTTTGAGAAGTGGTCAACAAAGCAGGAAAAGGCACTTTTCTTCTGTAGAAGATCTTCCTTCAGCAAAATATTGTGTTTTTTTTTTTTTTTTTGGTCTCTATACTATATGCATCAATATATGTAGTAGTATTGAAAGGAGGAAAAAAGGAAGGGAGAGTGTCTGAGAACTACCAGTTTCTTCAGCATATAGGTGAGAAATAAAATGCAAGATATGCTTTTAACTGAGAAGTGTCAGTAGCATATAAAGGAAACTTCTATACTTAAAATCTTACATTTTGTGAAAAGGCAAGACAAGTACAAATCTTATGGTGTTTTGAATATCAGATGGTTCCAGGAAATATGGAATGGAAAAGATATTGAAGGGCTTGAGCAAAGTAAGCAAATACGGGGACATTCTGTAGTCACTCAGGAGCTCAGACCATTTGGATCCAAATTTTTACAGATGGAGAAGTATCAGACAGATCCTTCTGCAATTCCAAGCACAGTCAATGCAGCTTCCAGAAAAGGAGCAGCCAAAACAGAAAACAGGTGGCCCTATGTTGTTTTAACAGCAGTCTGAAAAATGACTATTGCACCTATCAAAGCTTATGCTTTTCCTGGCTTCAGAATTTCCATTACTGCACAGGGGCTACACTGAAACTCTATGAAAGTGAATACAATGTTTGAACGATGTGCTCCAGCCTTAATGATAATTGTTTGTTCAATTTCTGCAAAGACTGCAGAAGGTTATCCTGTCCTCCAAAATTGTATAATTTGCCTATGACAAAGTACCTAAGAAAATGGTCTGCAATCACTAGCAAAGATCAATAGACATCAGCACTTCATCTTCCAGACCATAAGATGTCATGCAATTTGGGCATGTATTACTACTATTTATCTTATTTATTATCTGGATCAATTTTATATAAAACCAAGACTCCAAATGAGACACTACCAATTCAGAATGGCATTTTCTCAGGAAGCAGATTTCTTAAAAAAAGATCAGGTGGACTGAATCACGAAGTATTTGGCATTCTTTCCTACATGACTTACATGAAAAGTAATTAGAAAAAGGCAGCTCCAGAGTGCTATGGAACAGCTCCGTACCAGACACAACTGATTCAAGTGAGTGGTTGAAAATATCAAAAAGGGAGAGTTGATAAATCTTTCTGTCTCTGTTTTGTTCTATACTTGTATTATTACCATTCCTTTCACAGAATTTCGAAACTGGAGAGGACTGTCATGATCATCTCACCAAGTGGGATGGAGAATTTCATTACGGAATTCCTGCCTCCAATCCATAATTCCTGACTAAGTAGTAGTTGGTGCCATTCAGGAAGATGCTTGGTCTTAATTTAAACATTTCAAAAGATAGAAGGTCCCTCGCAGTCTTGCTAAATCACTCTAACTGTTAGTCATTCACTTTTCTGTGGCGCATTTCTCATTTCAACTTTTCTAGAGTCACTTCCAATATTTCCCTACTGAGGTTTCCAAACTTTTCTTATCGTAAACTTGTAGATTCCTGTAGGTGTTGGGAAAGCTACTCTTAAACATTTGTTGGATAAAATAGGTAGGTTTAGGTCATTTTAGTGTAAAGCAAATTTCTCAGGCAATCAAATCTACCACTTGGGATTTTTTCTATAATATTCTAGGAAACAGCCTGATTTTGAATAGCATTCAAGCCACTGGCTATAAATCATTCCCCAAAGAAGGCTGGATGTTTTATCAAAATTTATCATAGATGTCTCAGAAAAATACTTGTGACATTTCTGTATACTCAGTTCTAAGAAAGAAAAAATAAATAAATATCTGTTTTTTTCTTGTTACCTGGAATAGAAAGCCACAATAAGGATCTTACACTTTTCATTTGTGTTATTGAAAATACTAGTAATAGTTCACTTATTTTAAATCTGTCTTAAACAATATCAATTTTTTTTTTTTTTTAATAATCAGGTTCTGATTGCCAAGATTAAAAGGAATAAGCAGTTATCTATTACAATGAAGTCTAACTCCAAGGAATTCCATCAAACTAAGGTGATTTACATCAGCCCGTGGTATGACCCAGAGCCTTTCTTCTTAGCTATAAGGTAGTTTTATTCAAACTCAAATTTATTTTTTTTAAGATTTTGAATTATCCTGCATTTACTGAATAGTGGGAATCTTACCATTTAAAATATAATTTTAATTTAAAATAAGAGCTGATCTGTTTTATAGATCTCTAAACTATTACATACTTTTGCTGTTCTCAGTTTTAAAATCAAGATCACTCTCTGTATTGGAGATTATTAAATGCATATCAGCTGATGATAGTTATGTAATTCATCTGAAAACAGCAATAAATAAAATATAACCAAAAGCAACCCTGAACACTGACAGTAAATTAAATAGCAAAATGTGTGAATATTTCCACAAAAAAAATGCTGTGTATATATACACTTATATTGTTATAGAACTTTGAATAAGAAGATAGAACAGAGGATAATAAAATAGATCAAGGATCAGTTATTGTCTCTGGCTAAAAAGACATGGCATTTGGTGAAAAATGTGTCTAAGAATTCCACTTTTTTACTGCAAAGAAACTCTAGTGAGTATTGTGTTGATTTATATAAAGTGTGTATGTGTACATACATGTATAACACACACACACATACTTTATGCATGTGCACACACACAATGTTCATAACAAAAAAGGATGGATTAAATTCACCACCCTTCAATGTGGGGTACATTGTTGAATGTTAGGTTATGAAATGCACAAAGGAGCATTTTCCTCATCCTTTTTGAACTCCAGTCTTTGCCGTTTCATCCTGAAGGTCTGTGCCCTGAGCTAGGGTGACATGGAAATGATAGCAATGTAACCAATGATGGTCAGAGGCAGTTCTGGACCTGCGCAGGTTGCCTGGGGATGTTTTGCAGTTGAGATCAGAGGTACTAGGCGAGATCTTGGTGTGAGTTTTGAGTACTGAGACAATTTAGGCTCCAGAATCCAGAATCCTTCTGTGAATATGAGGCTAGGTCTTTTCACAGCTCTGTAGCATTATGACTGGGTCTTCATATGTATATAAGCAGAATTTATGTCGGTATTCTGGATATTTTACACTCCTAGCACAACATGCATTGGCCAAATGAAAGCCAGATCTTTTTTACAGACACTGAACAAAAATGTCCAAAAATGCCAGTTAAGGTGTAACTCTTAGATATAAACGTATGTATGCTTTTACAATTATCATGTATACCTTATGAAAATATTACACAAAACTTGCATGAATGTTATAGTCTATGTAACATAAATTTGAGTTTAAAAACAAATATATCAAAATGACTGCATTTGCTATGTCTGGAAAATCCTATTTTCTGTATATTGAAATAGGTTACTTACTTAACAGCTAACATATTTAATCTCAATATGTTAATCAGGTCTTGGATTTATTAATTGTTTATTCAGAGTTTACATTATTATTGACTACGTTACAACAGTATTGATTATTTTATGGCAGAATATGCATATATACTGTATATATAAAGGTATGTATATGTAATTTCAAAATTTTGTTCCATCTGAACATCTGAAATTTTAATTTCATCTCTGCATGTCTCTTAAGTATTGCAAAACAATAGCATTTTTCTAGTTCTCTTTGACCAAGAAAGCTAGGTTCCATTTTTCCCTTTTTTTTTTTTTTTTTTTCTTTGGAAGTTCTGACAAGGAAGAATGCTAGGCGATTCATTTGATCCATAACCAGAACAAATCCAAAGTTCATCTGAGTCTGTATAAGTTTTAGAAAGAGTGGAGAATGACGTGGAATATAACGGTGCCTGTTACATGTATTACCCCCGATAATTTATTGTCACAACCTCGCCTTTCATCTCTGTGGAGCAACAGTGTCTCCTGGTGGTCAAGTAGCAGTTAGCATCAGGCAGTTTTCGATTTTTTTTTTTTTCCGAAAATATACAACTCCATGGCAGCTAATACTTTTGAAGGCACTATCACAATAAATTTGAGATTCTTATATGAACTGTTTACTTTTTTTTTTCTTTTGTATTCCAAATGCACTCAAGTGTTTCAGATAGCTGTAGTATGTACATAAATATGTACATATGTAATTTACGTATTATACTTACATATGTACATGTAAGTATGTACATAAATACTTTAGAAGAACTTCATGTTGAAAAAAAATCATTACCAAAAGCCAACTCCCTCTGCCTATGATCTTACTCCTCCTTCACTGTTACTCAAATGCTCTTCCCTTCCCCCTGGCCAAGGATATGTTTGATTATGTGATTTATTTATTTATTTATTTTTAAGGAAATAAAAAAACAACACTTAGTTGTGCTGAGTCTTTAAACATTTCTCATGTGTGTTCACTCTGTGTGTTGCTTGTAGTAAATGGAACTTTCAATCCCTTGTGAAAAAAAATGCTTTATAAATCATTCTAATTTCTTCCATTTCATTTTCTTCACTACACACACAAAAAGGGAAGAGAGTTAATGTTTCCCTATCTTCAAATTCAATTTGAGGCATTTCACTTGATGAAATGTATATTTCCGTAAACATTTCTCACTAGGGATGGCATCTAAATTTGCATTCTGGAATTTGACAGCATACCTTTATAACCTTGCATTGTGTTCATTGATCACTAGCTGCTGTGTGCTATTTAAGTAATTTCCTTTTCATGTTTATCTTAAATTGAAAACAATATAAGGTTCTAAGCCTTCTGTGAAGAAATTCAGTAGTATGAAAATATTGTAGACTAAATATAATTGTTCACTCCTATGTCCAAAGAGCAAAATGCGGAGTTGAATGTACTTAGAAAATCTTTCTTCCATGGCAAGGTTACAGACTTAAATGAGGTTTTATATAATATTATTTTTTTAATGCAAAAATAAAATGTCAATTGAGTCTCTTACTGTGTATGTGTAGGTGCATAAAATACAGAGCTGGATAAAATATAAATTGGAGTATCTATGAATAATATCAGAGAGAGCAGGTAAAGAAAGATGTCCTCCTTCCAAAATACAGATAAGCACGTATCTTTGCCATCGATTGTTAGGTAACTATTCGGAGAGTTGAACTCTTTTTATGAAAGTTTTATTGTTAATGTGTGTTTCTCTTTTTCTTTTTTTGCTTTCTTATTGACTAAATACATCATGGAGTTATGGTACCCAGGTCTACAACTGCATGCAGATGGTGACATGCTCATATGAGAAGCCTCAGAGGACAGAGGACAGACATGCAACCAGGTATTACTTAGGTTAAGTCAGGTTTGTTGAATTGACAGACTAGAAAGTATTGTCAAGTCGCAGGAATAACATGATTTCTGAACTTACTGAGCATAATGAAAGGTAGTATTTGTATTTGTTCCAGGAAATGTGCTGTTAAAGACTTCCTCTAAACATGCAAAAATTCAGACTTCTTAATTCAGTATAAATGAAATTGATATCTAGACATTTAAAGATGATTGAATTACTATAATTTTTATATTTTTTCTCACTAAATCTGCTTTTCCTACTACATCTGACTATGCTGCAAGTTCTTTTGTATAAACCCTTTTAAAACGTAAACCCTTTTATAAAGTAATAAAAGTTTAATGAACATACAATGAAGCTTTCCATAAGCTAATGAATATACAGATGACATAGTAGTGTAGCCTTATTTTAGTTTCAGGCATGTAATATTGTGAGATATTCCTGCACCAAAATTCTGGTTCATTTTACACAGCACAACACATTGAAAATTCAGATGCTGGAAAGCACAGATTAGGGAATGCTTGGATCAGGAGCTTTTGTTTTGATATTGATCCTGTTTCTACCAGGTTAGGACTGGTACAAATGCATTGTTTTTGTTATTAAGATCCTTGTAAGAGACATAACATCTATGAACATTGAGAGCTTTCTAAGGAGGGAGGTGTCAGTTTCTCTGGGTTTCAATTAATAAAAAAAAAATCTTCATAAAAAGAAAGCCTTCTGATGTCTGGCAACACAACTTTATAGCTCCTTTCCCCCTTGCTTGCATGGGAGGTTACTCTCTTTTTATAGGTAGAGTGAAGACCCTGTGAAGTGAAGTGAAATAACTGTGTGCAAGATAACACAACTTGTTGATAGAGCAGAGAAGATTATATGATACCTCCTATGCAGTTTTTACAAATAGAATGAGTAACTGTAGTAAGAGCCATTGCTGCAGACAACTGGAGTTGTAGAGTCCTTCTTATCTGTATCTATACTTATCAACAATTAATGGCTCACAGAAGGGGCTCATGTTTTTCTTTCATACCATATCATCAGCTTTTACCATGAAAGGAACGGTGATAGGAATGATTTTTCTAACTCCATCACTGTCTGTAGAATTAATCAAGACATTCAAAAACATCATTATTTTTTTTGAACCAAGACATTCAAAAACATCATTAGTTTACAAATGGTATAACCTATATGGTCACAAACAGGATAGAACAAATTTCCACTTGCACGTAAAACTGGCCCATTTCTAATTTGACAGTTACGTAACACTTCCTAGTACTGGTGTTCACAGAGAAATGTAAATTGTTCCTGCAAATCAGGTAGGCATTATGTGACATTCAGTTTTTATTAATTTTAGCTGCAAACAGGTAAAGTGCTTATCAATAAAATTCACAAGGCTTAAATGTCTGTGTATCTTGGGCCTGATTCCCACGGTATTCAAGTTCCTGAATACAAATATTGCTTAGAAGTTAAGATAGCTTAGTAAAAAATGTGTCTGAATTGCAAACTCATCCAAAATCAACAAAACTTAAGTGCATGGATTTGCCTATGAATACCTATGTATGTACATAAAACCAGGGCTAATTCTTTCCATATGGGAAAGATAACAAAAATTTTCCTATTGATTGCAATCTATCTTCAGCTGCATGCACCATCAGTGAACAAACCAGGTGACTTCCACTTAAATTTATCTGCAATGCAGAAGAGTGGCTGAGAATAAATAAAAATCAGCTGTAGGGGACATCTATAATTCTCAAAAGAGAAGGGAACAAAGTAGGAAAAGAGAGAAAGGTGTGAAATTATTCTGAGTAACTAAGAGATGCAAGCAAACTACAAGAATTCTGGAAGCATTTCTATCATTTGGCTGGAGAAAGACTGCAACGTAGTCCTGAAAACAAATGCAGTCATAGAACTAGTGTTACTATAGAGAGAATTAGAGTAACACTGCAGGTACCAAACAGCTGACATTTTAAGAACATAGTTTTTAAGAACATAGTTTTCTCTTCAGTACACGTGATGTTCATCTATATGCTCCAGGAAAAAAAAAAAAAAGAAAAAAAAAAAGACAATGGTAAACTAAGCCACAACTTTTAGATGGCCTAGGAGAAGACACAATGACAATTTCCCATCTAATTCTCAGTTACTGTGATGCCATGAGTCTGAACTGTGCTATCTATTACAACTTATGGTGTACAAGCCAGGATTTCAGTTAAAGCTGAACACCTTAAAATGCCTCTCTGTTTTTGAGACTACCATATAAAGTGGCTAATTGTCTTTGAAAAATTACTGACCGTAAGCATTTTACTAAGAGTGGCTGAGATATGATTACATCTCACAATAAATGCAGAAGCTGTTCTGTTGAAAACTTGGTCTTTTGTGAACATTTAAATTCCCTCAAATTAATTTAATATAACTGTGGACCTTACAGATGCAAACTGTCCTGCATCTAATCAGACTGGAGAAAGGGGACAGCAGAAGTGTGGCCCTCCTGGATGAGATATCCTGTATCAGAGACAGAGAATATGCAATGGCAATGTTTATCTGTTATGGTCCCTACTCAGGTCAAGGGAAGATGAAAAGATGCTCTGGGTCAGTGCATAATCGCCCTCTAGTTTGTAGGTACTATAACCTAAAAATTAAATCCTCTGCTGATCTAAAGTAGCATAGATACTGTGGTTGTAGCAGATCTATGCTAATTTATTTCATCTGAAAGACTAACATGAAACTTTCTTGAGAAAATGTGATTTGCAATTTTTCAACAGGTTTAATTGAATCTAAAATTCAATTTGTTCATACTATCTGTAACCTTTAAGCAATCAATGGCTATACAATTTCAGTAATGACTCTTGAAAATTAGAATTATTGAAAAGGCTTACAAGTAGTGATAAGCAGAGTAAGGTGGTATTGATTGGCCAGTAGAATACATTGATTTGAACTGCAAGCAAGTACATGTATTATACTAGAAGAATTGTATTACTATACTCCTTTTTGCCACTGTTATTCTGAGTCACCTGTAAGTAGATTCATGGTATTTATTTGATTACAGTTTTAATAGGTTTTAATGGCTTGAGCAGATTTATGGCTGAGGAAACATGAAATTCTGAAAAACATCATGCAAAATGTATTGAAGGCACAAGTTTCCACAGGCCTTTTTCATTTAATAGATTGTGAATGCTTATGATTCACTGAACAAATACTCTTACCATATAAATTTAAGACTTTGTTTGTACTGTGCTTGCAAATGAGTTTTCTCAGTCTAAAATAAGAGTTGGATACATTATTTTTCATCTAGGTGTTGTATTGTAACCTTACTTCAGCCAAGCATGAAAAATTGTACTGAAATTTGCAAAGCATGCACAGCATGTATGCCCAAGCACACGATTTGTGTGGGGACTATTTCAGTAGACTGTAAGCTTTAAAATTACTAGAAATATTCCAGTTTCAATCAGGAAAAATATAATAATATTTTGTCAAATCCACACTTTAATATATTGCTACCATATACAATGACAGCACATCATAAAATAAAAGAATGAACAAATCAGGACTATGATAATTAAAGGGACTGTTCAAACACAGAAGATGGTAGTCTCTGCATCAATGAACTTTTAACCCAAGCAAGTGACAGGTAAAGACAGAGTGACCACTGTTGCAGCAGAATTGCTATCCTCTTGGTCTGACTTTAATCGACAGGTAAGCACACAAATAGTAAGAAAGGGGAAGTTAGAGCAAGAAGAGGATTTTACGTAAGGGACAAAGCTATGTAATACAAGGAGAGAAAGGATGAAACAGCAAGTTTGTTCATCCTGTCATGTTAGAGAAAATTGTGTAAAACTTAAGTTCTGTAAAAAGAAGATCAGAAGTTCCTGGCAGACCTAGAATCTTACCCTTCATTTCTACTACAGCAGTCTTTGCTTTGGCCGTTTTTTTCATCTCATCAGCAAAGATCTATATTAGTAACTGAGCTTGTATTAGTAACTTGTACCATGTGCAAGTCTCTTATCGATGTCAGTGGAAATGTCAAGCGTGAAGTGTGTTTAGCATGCAACACAGTTATACCAGGAGAAAATTTTGCTCTGATTTAGTCTTCTGTTACAGACTTAATGTAGATGTGACCTTAGGAAAAAACTAAATCTGAACACTTGAAACAAAGTTTGAGTTGCATCTTTTAAGGGGCTGATTGTCATCTCATACTGATGGCATATCCACGTAATCAGAGTGAATTCAGTGCAATTGTACACAGTGGATGCTTTTCTGAGCAGAAGTTTGAGTCCTCACAGTCTGATTTGGTAAACATGAGATTTAAAACTGTTAAAAGACAACACAGCTCTATTTTTTTGCTGATCTCAGTAGGAGCTAAACAGTTTGAAAAATTCAGAGATTGGATGTATATGTGAAAAATGAGGTTACTTAACACACATAAAACCTATTGGCTGTTAATCTGTTTTGATCTTACCTTAAAGTTTACATAAACTATGTTAGCAATACCTTGCAGCTCAATATTTTTCCTTCTTTACACATTCAGTTTTAAAAGATCATAAAACCTTTTTACTTTTTTTTTTTTTTTTCCCTGTTTTAAAATGAATATACATCAGTGTAATCCAGAATATTTGCATGATATTCCCACAGCTTTGTATGTGTCCAGTATAGGAAATACTGTTGTTGCATTTGCAAAACTTCATGACTCATGACTCATCTTTAAAAGTTCTCCCTCAGCTGTGTTTCTGGAAGATGTAGTGTAGTTTGTCTATTGCTGAAATGGTTAAGGATCATTACCAATACCAAGTTTTAAAGTTTGTCTTCACTGAAACATCACATGGAAGGGGCTGAAGGATCAAAATGAAGCTGCACTACAATGAGAAACCACTCATTACTCTTTTGTGTTGTATGTAGACATGATGTTTCTCAGGCCTTGAAGTTTCAAGTCAGCTTTATACAAAACTACAGTAGAGCTACTACATATAAGTGTCGTCTTTATTTTTTATCTGCATCTACCACCCATACAAACACCCATCCATACCAACACATGACATACGAAATAATGAGGAGCACTGAAAGAGAGTAGGGAACCTGGGAATTATTATTATTATTATTCCCCCCCCCCCCCCCCCCCCCCCCCCCCACGTTTATTTCAGGTTTCTAATATGAGAGCACTTTACACAAAAGAAAGGGGTACTCTTTTACAGTCACTGATGTGAGTGCAATTCATACGGAACAGTACCACCATTTCTGCTCTGGTGGCTCTTAGTGAACGAACATTCTGGTGAGACATGGGAATTCTCACTTTTGTAAATACATGGGGGAACATGATATAGAAACAAAAGGGATTATGAAATACTGAGGGCAGAAACTAAGGAGGGTCAAGTACACCAGAGAACCAAGATGGTATCTTCAATGAGTCACAGCAGTTTGGAAACTAAGTAAAACTCTAAAGCAGCTTGTCTATTTGCTACAGGAGACCTGAGGGGAGCAGGAGAAAGGGAACAGAGTAGCTAAGGGAACAAGGTCCAACAAGCTCCTGCAGCTCCAGGGCCTGGCATGGCTGGGCTGCGTCTACCAGGTGGAAGCTGGGTGGGAGAGGTCTCATAAAGCCCCCAGCCCCAGATTTTTGGTAATAGCTACATAAAGTAGCTATGCTATTGTTCTTTTGAACCACATACGTTTTTGTGGCTTACAAGTTTTCAAGCAACCTGCAAAATGTCTCTGAATCTCCATATTTGCCTGAATGTTGTCAAAAATAATTATTTATCTAAACACTTACTTTGTAAATGCCTTTACCAGTATTCAGCATTCATACTTTATTGTATTACTGCTTCAAAAGCTTGAGTCATCCTGTCAGGGTCCAAAAACTATTCTTGATCAATCATGCAGGACTGTTGTAAGCCAAGGCAGGCTATCATCAGACATCAAAGCAAGCTGTTAATCCTCCTACATATACAAAAGTTTGCATCTCAGAGACAAAATCTTATATTGCCTTTTTAATATTTGCTAAAATGCTACTCAACATTCAAGGTTCGGTATGTTTTATGACTGCAGTTTTGTCATGGAAACCACCTGTTTCTATGGAGTTGTTTGCCAGAATCTAATCTTTCATTTAAATAAGAAATTGTTTAATAAGAAATGTTCGTGTTTATTACACTTGGATACCTAGAAACCTAGAGACTTCATCTGCATTAGTCTTCTTTCTCTTGGGCAATACATATGCATATTGCAAAAGAGATGCTCTTCTATGTCTGAAAAATGTCTCATCCAAATGCCATCTGCATGTAAACTGATACAGTGTTCTCTAAACTCCCCAAATAGCTTGAAACAACAGCTCTTGAATGTGCAGCATGTTGTCTTTATGGAAGTGCTACGGTAGGAGTGAAATGGAAACATATAATCAAGAAAACCATAAACATTTCACTATAAACTTCTTATGCAGTTTGGATCACAACATAAAGCTACAAACTCAGACCCTAGTTACTCTCATGGTCCTATAAGCAGACAAGTTTACTACAGGCTGATGTCCAGATGCAGAAACCACTAGCTTAACAGCAGACAAGGTGTCAGTTTAACAGTTTGTACATGATTTTGCAATACATAAAGATGTATGAAAAGTATTAGCAAAGTGGAAATTAAGAACATTTAATAGCATAGGAATGTAACTTTTTAAAAGTAGTGGATGTAAAATAAATCCTTTACTGTGATGCTTACATTAATTTGCAAAGCCTATCATAGAATTCTGGATTTTCTTAAATTTCCCTAAATGGATTTCCCTTAATGTTAAGAAATAGTGAGGACTCACAGTGGAGTAAAGCATGATATGAAGGAAGAGTTGAAGTTCCTCTCTTTCTTTACACCTCTCTCCCAGTGTGAGTTACACTATGGGGCAAGAGGAGCACCTGGGACCCACACCTTGCACTGCTATGCAAAGCCCGAAGTCCAGGATATGGTGGGGTAAGGTGTGGGGATACTTCAGCTCTGCAGCTTGCACGGACTGGTATGCATGGACTAAAGACTCATGCAGATGAATGTGAATTTATACAAATGGAAGGGCCACTTCACAGAAAATATCCTTGATTGGAGTATGAATGCAGTGTACCGGATTAAGATGGAATGGTTTGTGGGTAGCCCAGGTGCAGGAAGTGTCTTTGTTCAGAATGAAACATCTGTGTTTTACACTGTAACTGGTTTGGGAAGCAAAATTCATCTTCCTCTCTCCCTAGCGAATCTCTGTTAATAAGACTTCCTATTTTTGGAAAGAGAACATCATTAAACAGGAATAGCAAAAACTAAATGTGTAACTTGATGCTTAATGTAGCACCCCAGTTGTTCAAGAGTCCTTCATACTCTTGGGTGATGTTTTCTAGTTACTCTTATATTGTTGCCAGGGCCCTGAGGCCTAATTAATAGAACTTAATAGCCCCATACAGCCTCACCTGGGGCCTCCCCCCTCACCCTAGCCCCCAGGAGTCTCATTCCAGCTCAGGTGCAGGCTTTCAGTTCTTTTCTCAGCCCTGTCTGTGGCCATGCCTCTTGGACCTGTACTGCAAAGTAGCCTGACTCCAGCCCTGTCTTCTGGTTAAGTTTCTCAGCCCTGTGCTGTAGCCTTAACTCTAGTCTCATCTCTGATCCTATTTCTACTTGCTCCTGACTGTGTCCCCTGGGCAGACCCTGCCCCTGTTTTGCTGCTTGCTGTGCCTTCAGTGTCCCCCAATACTAACACCTGTCTCTGCCTGCCGTGGTCAGGTATTGTGGGACTGTTGGTGGGGGCACTGTCCTGTGCTGGGTCACCCCTTTGCTCCTGGCTTCTCCTCCATGGGAGAAGCTCTTGGCATCTATAGGACACACCAAACTTGGCTGAAGAGAGGGTAGAAGGTGGGTCTTTTGGGGTTCAAGCACTGAGCTGCTCAGCTTTACGGACATAGTAGCAGTTCGGTTGCATGTGCTGCCAAAAACATCATGGTTGAGTTGATTTCACATTTGGAGGGCCCATTCAGATATCACGTTTGGCATGATTCAAGTGGCAAAATCTCCCCTAAGTTCTGTTGGGGATGGCTGTCACCACCTAGCAGGCTCACTGTAGTAGTCGTCATTTAGTGCAGAGTTGGTTTCTTTACCATGATTTTATTATAACATTGTTTGCTCTACTATAGCACCTACCTTAGTGTTTGGAAATATGTTTTTTCTTTCTTTTCTTTCTTTCTTTTCTTTCTTTCTTTTCTTTCTTTTCTTTTCTTTTCTTTTCTTTTCTTTTCTTTTCTTTTCTTTTCTTTTCTTTTCCTTTCTTTTCCTTTCTTTTCCTTTCTTTTCCTTTCTTTTCCTTTCTTTTCCTTTCTTTTCCTTTCTTTTCCTTTCTTTTCCTTTCTTTTCCTTTCTTTTCTTTTCTTTCTTTCTTTTTCTGCATTTTTAGTCTATTTCCTAAACAGTAATTTAGGATTAGCTGAGAACACTGGTAACCAACATTTTACATCTCTGCCTACCACCCATCTGTACAACCAACCCACAGGCAGCCTGCCCAGATTTGCCTGGCACAATAATAACTGTAATAAGTATTGAAATCTCTCTTCCACATGGGATGGTCTGGCTGGTCTGGAGACTGCTGACAGAACAGAAGGAAAACTTGCTGTCGTGGGCAGGCACCGTTTGCTCTTTCTGATCTTCCCAGTCAGAAAAGACCTGTGGCTATTTTAAGATAGTAATAAAAACAAAACAATGCAACAAAACAAAACAAAAAAATACACACACCCTACAATGTAAACCCCCACATTCCTTTTATAGTCTCGTCTTCACACTTTCTTAAGTGCTAAGAGCAAGCATGAGGTAATTTAACCACAAGTTGAAAATAAAAAAAAGGCAACATAAAAAAGATTTTCTTTGTAGACTATTAAAAAAAAAAAAGTTTATGCCCACAGTTTCTTGGGTGACAGGATGATACATTTCAATGTGATGATGATTTCCATCTTAATGGCTTAAATTATTTTTAAACTTTATGTCATTTCTTATTCACCTAACCTACTTAGTGAGTACAGAAAAGCTGTGCAATTCGCTATTGCTTTTGTTTGTTCTAGAAGAAGATGGGACTTCAGCAGATATTTTTTCAGGACAAGTCTTTGCTGGAAAAATGAACAGTGCTTTTCAATTCTAGATATAGAATTAACTTCAAAGTCCTTTTTCGTCGTTGTTCTTTTTTCCCTTTGTCTTCCAATAACAGACTATTTTGTATATATATATACACACACACACAGAGAAGTCAGCTTCAGAGATCACAGGAAATTATTTTAGCAATATCTCAGAAGATGGCCTCCAATAACAATTTTTATTACTGCAGAGAAGGCTATAAAATAGATTTTTGCCTTGTGTCTATTCCCACATTGAATTCAGGCTCTCTTCTGTCAGGGACAATTATACTTTTACTTGTCTATCCTCTAACTACTCCTCCCATTTCATAGAATTCAGAAGACTTTGGGAGAGAGCCTTCTAACAAAATTAAACGGTATTTGAATTTTTTTATAATCTCAAGGTCATTGTATCATAAAGAATAGAAAAGATGAACTGTTATTATTCTCACTGAAAGACTGGGACAACCCCAAAATGCTCAGGATTAACTGTAATAAGTGTATTAGCACAGTTACAGTGTATCTGTATTAATGAAGATGGTTCATGGAAATAAATCTGGATGCAGGTATGTTGAGACTTGAGGGGATAAAAGAGTGGTGTCTGTATTTAGGAAACTGCATCTCAAAAACTCTGATTTAGCAAAGTATTTTACTACAGACCTATCCTTAAGCAATTTGCAGTTGCTTCCTTGTTTGTAATTATTAGGAATTATTTGGTGCCTGAAACTAGAAACACATTCCCAAATCTATGAAATTTATGACTTCGTCACAATCTCGCAGAAAGCCTGTTGCAGCTTTAGGAAGTGAATTACTATCCCCTGATAAGAATGCAGTATTGTGACCTTAAATTCACTTTTTTTTTTTTCATAGGCATTTGGTTGGCAAAATCTTGGCCTTTTTACTTGCACTCTGGCTTCTCAGTTCTACAGGCATAGCAGAATTATAGATTACAGCAGACAGGTGTGTTTTTATTTTTTGAATGTGCTGTCCTTCAGTTTTTATACTAGTCAGTTTATTTTCTGTTTCTGACTGAGCAAGTGATTGGATTAAGCAGTTACAGCAGACCCAAAGTAAATATAATTCATGTACTCTCTTTTTAGCCTATTGAGACAAAACAGTTAAACAAAGAAGCTGTGAGGTGCTTTATTAAGAAATAG
This sequence comes from Anas platyrhynchos, assembly GCF_047663525.1. Lineage (NCBI taxonomy): Eukaryota > Metazoa > Chordata > Aves > Anseriformes > Anatidae > Anas > Anas platyrhynchos. The sequence goes on along the minus strand of NC_092588.1, from coordinate 85,739,168 downwards.
TCTGATATACCAGTGAATGTTGAGATGATGCATGTTGAGATGCATTTTAGTTGATCTGGTTGTACGTGAATATCTTAATGATGCTATTATATTTTTATTGAAGCTTTGATAACTGAAACTGTATTTACTGTGTTAATGTTTGTTTTTTTTTTGGTGTGTTATGACCCAGCAATGACAGGTTGGAGATGAATTAAAAGGAACTCATCTCCTGTAACATGGGACACACTATCGCTCTTAGTAAGCATGATTCAGATGAGCCATGAAGTACTCACTTCATGCTAATGAGGGGAGAAGAACGAGGTGCATGTAGTACAAGCTAACCTTTTAACAAACACTCATCTGGACAAGTGACTTTCTATCTCCTGAATGTTTGTTTTACTTTTTTGGGGTATGTAAGGACCACACCTGAACAGCACATCTTTCCAAATGTAAAAGGGTACTTTTTACATTACCACCTGACTTGTTTTGGGCTAGAATGTTCCTTACAATATCATGTTGTTTACAATGAGATGTGAGTAGAAATATATTAGAAATTCAGAGTAGAACTTCTGCTTTAGACTTCAAATTACTTCTTGAAAATATTTGTGTAGCACATTGTAAGATGCTTTCACCTCATTTTTAATAGTGCTTAATAGATGTTGGTGATATAAAACATCAACTCTTTCCTCTGAATAGAAAGGATTAAAAACAAAACTCTGTTTAGAAATGGTGGGAACGTCTGTAATATCCTTCCCAATTAAAAATAAGCTCATCCTAAGCATTCTTTTCTTGGCTTCACAGATGCATGTTGACATCATAGAGTCTTCATTGTTTTATGTCTGAAAAGGTAATGATGATAAATGATGACATAGTACCATGAGAAACTTCTTGTTCAAGGACATATCTTTTTTATTTCATAATCATCTCAGTTCTTGATAGAACATTTCCTTTGCAAATACAAAACAAAACAAAAATAATGAGCCTTACTCAAAGTTTCAGCATCTTATATAGAAATTCTGTTTCTCTAAATTTATTGTCATATTAAGACATATATACAATCAAGCCAAGGGAGAAAACGTTTCCTCCATAATGCCTACAGGAACCTAGCCAGCTGCCATGTCCCCTGTGCCTGTCTCTGTTGGCTGAAAGTTATTGCTGGACCACTTTCTTGCTCTCCTTGTTGAGTCTTGAGATCTTACTTCTGAGCTGTGGGATCTGCTAATTCGTGCCTCCTGTTGAGAAGAGTGATCATTTCCCAACACAGCCCTGGCTATGGTAACAGAGCACTTCCCAGTAAGCTAATGTTGGTAGCTCAGCACCTGCAGCCATGCCATGGCGCAGAGGTTGCTTTTCAGGATGGTGAGATATTCTGCACTCAGATGAGACTCTACAGGACCTGCCTCTTGTAGGGCATAAGTTCCTGGGTTTGTGAATAACACGGTGTTGTCCCTGTATGAAGGAAAATGTGAAGTCCTCTTTTGTTTGTTTAGGTCTGGTTGGTCTTTCTTTACTGGCAAAATCTAGGAGATTTCCATACTCACCTGGCAATCAGAACAACCTGCAGTGGTAAATTATCAGTGAGATTGGTGATACCGTTAAAAACTTTTCATCACTAACATGTGGAGTAAGTGCTGCCAGATGTAGGTATGTGAAGTTACCAGGTTAGAAAGACCTTGTGAAGCAATTGTCTCTTAGATACTAAATTATGATTCTTCAATTTAAAGGACAATCATACACCCCAGAGAAATCAAGTCAAAGAGTCATGGTCTTAACTGTCTCTCAGTTTGAAGAGGTTTAATTGTGGAGGAAAGGTCGACTTTGTTCAGTAATATCTATCTGTATGAAGAGCATCTTAGTAATAATGTAGCAAATTTTTTTTCATGAGAGTTTATATTGCAATGTATATAAACAGGGTGTTCGATGAATCTTGTATGAAATGGTTGGTTGTCTTTATCCATAAGTCAGTAGTTCTATTGATTTGATGAAGTCTGAAATATCATTAATTATATTCTCTAGCCAGAGAAGCATTTCACAAGAGAACCTGAGGGTCAATGTGGATGTATTCTGAAATTTAAATCACCTTCTACTTGATTAATTTTCATTGTTGGACATTTACAAATACACATTTTGAGAAGTAAATGTGAAAGTGTGTGTGGGGGGGGCGATCTCATATGTCATATAGAAAGGACTGACATTTAAAGGAATGAATATTTAATCTAAGCATCCTCTTATGAATATGGTATCCTGAAGCATGCAGATAAGGACTATTCAGCCTGGATATTGCAGTATTAAGCAAACTGAAATTTGAATGTTGGATCATTAATGCAAAACATACTGCATTAGTGATTATATTGATTGGTGGTTATTACTGAAGTTTGTTTTGTTGTCTGATAATGATTGGGTAATTACTTTAGGGTCAATGAATTCACATTAATTAGATACTGAATGTGAAAATAATCATGGGAAATGAATAAAGACTAGCTGGCTGAATTTTATTGGTAATTATTAATTATTAACATTTCTCGTTATTAAAATTTCTCAAAGGCAAGACAGGAAATTTATTCTACAATAGTAATTTGTCTACTTGGTGCCCTTAGCATTGAACTTGGGAATTGAAATCCCATGTTCTTAATACAAATGATGTTGAAATGTTTTGACCCAGTTCTTACAGCTATGTTTTTATCGTTTAAGGGATAAAATAAAATAAAATAAAAATTCAAACTGTGATACTGGTAGTTTAGGAGATTTTTTCTTGTAAGAAAACTAATTTCCATGGGAAGATCCTCTTAGGTACTTACAAGTTTCAAGTGGAGAGAGTGAGAATAGAAGAACAGAGGGAAAGGAGACAAATCTTATGTGAAACAGCACAATCCTTTATAAAACATAAACATAGTATCTTGGCAACTTGTTTGGAGGCTTCTGAAACTTCCAGCTTGTCTATTCAATTAGTCATAATTACAGAATTACTGGGACTGGGAGGGACCTCTGAAGGTCATCTAGTCCAATTCCCCTGCTCGAACAGGGTCAGCCAGAACAGGTTGCCCTGGACCACATCTAATCAAGTGTTGAGTATCTCTAGGAAGGGAGACTCCACAACCTGTGTGGGCAGCCTGTTTACCTCAAAGTAAAATGCATTATTTCTTTTTTGTTGTTTATTTGTTTGTTTTTTGCCTTAGTTTTGATGGAATTTCCTATATTTCAGATTGTGCCTTTGTGCCATTGCCTATTGCCCACTGGGCACCACTGGGAAGAGTCTGTCTCTGTCTTTGCTCCTACCATCAGTTTTTAATACACCTCAATGAGATACCCTTGAGCATCTCTTCTAAGTAAAATACCATTTTAATTGCATATTTATTTGAATTAAGGTTGAGGTAATTGTTGTCTCTTAATGTTTGCTTCTAAGACTATCAGTAAGCACTGTAGGTGGGATTTTCCAGAGGAGAGTTAGTTTATGCTTTGTGAAATAACAGAGAATACTATCATACAGTATTTTTTGTGTGTGCAAAAGTTATTATGGGATGGTAAGACTGAAGTTTTTATAGAGATGCTAGACTTTTTGGAAAAAAAGTGTTTTTCTTTCAGTATTATCTACATGTATGACTGCATTTACCATGCCTTTATTTTCTATTGTAACTACTTCCTGGAAGAAAAAGGTGATCATGAGAAATATCTAGATTATCATCCACACAGACCAGCTTTTTTACTGATGTCTTTAATACATTTAGTGAGAATTCACACTAACTGTATTTTATGTGTGTATGCTTACTTATTCTGTTACTTACGTCACCCTAATTTTATAACCATATTCTTTGTTCAGTGGAGTTTGTGCTGACAGTTTGGGGTTGGAGTGCCCACTCCAGTGAAAGACGGGTTTTTTTTCTTTTTTTTTTAAAGTAGAATTTCAATTTCAATAGACTAATTATTAAAATAAATAAATAAATCTGCACAGTACAGAGAATTTTTTCCATAACCATGGAGTATTTATTTACCATCGGCATCATTGTCACCCTCACTTCATGGGACCAGCTCATAGTTCATCAAGTCTGGCACTTGGTGTATTGGTGCTACAAGATAAACAGTGCAGAGCAAGGCGCAGGGGCACAGTGTGCCTCCAGCTGGTATTCACCAGGACTGGCACCTTCAAAGGTCAGGCGGTGCATGTGCAGGGCAGCTGCATGGCGTGATCAAAGCCAGGCTAGGTGTGCTGCTGTCCTGGGGCAGGAACAGAGGCAGCACTGCATGCTGGTGCCCATGGCATGGCATTCATGAGGAGACTTCATGTGGTAATGCTGGGAGAGATCTTAAACATACCCCCAGCAAAAAGTTAATAACTGTAAGAGGGTAATTAGAATAATTCTGTGACTTGATTTTTTTTTTTTTCTGAGAAAATCCCAGGCCCAACAGTATTTAAGATTTTATGAATTCAATTTGCCTAATGAGGCACAACAGAGGTGACAGCATCCCCAGTGCAGAGCCATGTTTTTAATTTTGACGAGTTATGCATGGCCAGAAACAACAGTAATTTCCTTTCTACAAGCGTTATTACTTATAAATCATGTTGGTACCACAACAGCATTAATGAGAAAGGATGAGCAGATAAAGCAGAAACTCCTTGATCCGCCCAGCATCCTCCTGCTGGTGTTTGCACAGCAAGCTACAGACAGCTCTTTAGATCTGGGCCCTGTAGTGGGTGACACCTGTTTCATTGCCTTTATTCTTTATTTATGGCACACTGCAGCCTGCCCTGTGCTGCTGTAACAGGCTGCAGCTGGGCAGGGTGAGCCATGGGCCAACATCACCAAGCTCAGGGCACTGAGGTCTGTGCAATAGTGGGTGACTGGGGGGGGGGGCTTTGCTGGGGAGATCCTATTATATTATAAATAATAAATTATAAAGGTACAGGGTATGACCACAGCCTTAGAACTGCTGTTTGGTTGCAAATTACACTTTTAAGGCATGGCCAAAAATGATATGATTTAAAACCTGGGAAACATGGCCATCAGTTACTCTGTGAGGGAATCTTAAGATTACATCCACTCTTCCTTAAAACCAGTAATTCAGATAAACATTAAGAGTCAAAGCATTCCACAGCTTGAAATTCCTCTTTCCACCAAAAGCTAGTTGCACATAACACAAGCATCAACTGTTTGCAGTGAAGCATTGTTGCCATTCCATGGATATCCTGTACAAGCTGCACAAACTTGAATTTCACATGGCAAGTAAAATTTTGTTGCTCAGATGATTGCTAATTCAAAAGGGAAAGAAATATCCAAAGGGAGCTGTTCTGTCTAGTAAAAGCTTATGTAAGTATTGTAATAATATTCCCCTGACATCACTTCAGGGCAAAGTAATAACCGGGCTGTTGTGTAGTTTATAAGAAAAATGAAATTCTGCAGTCATTTAACCCTGGAGTGGCAGCAACTGCTTATATTGTTTTTGAGAAATTGAGAAGAATATTTTCCCCCCACCTTAATTATAAATTAGGTGATTTAGTCAATGTTGGAGTTGAATGTAGTTTGTAAATCGGTATTTGTCTGTCTGTTTTAGAAATACGCTTATGTATGGTGGTCTGACCCCACCCCTGAATCCCAGTATCCCTTCTTGATTGGAAAAAAAACAAAAACAAAAAAACAGCAGTGAAATATGTGCTGCAGTGAGATCACTACCACTCTCTAGTTTTATGATATTTCTCTGACAGCTTTCCTCACCACAAAGCAAAGGGGGATGCTAAGCACTAAAGCGACTGCATAGAGCTAGTAGCTGTCATAAGAAAATAACACTTATAGTTTACTGTTCTAAGGTAGAACTTAGGGCTCCTCGTGAGATACATTGCATCTCATGCAGAGAGCACCTCTTGATGCTCTTCCTTTGTGGAGAGGGATTCTAAAATTTCTGTTCATGGGTGAAGATGTCTAGGGATATTTCTTCTGCTGATCCTCAGCTTGAAAATGAACAGTTATTATCACCTGAAGAATAATATGGTTCTTCCCTTTTGTATGTTTTTCTGTACCTGTGTGTATGAATGACCTGTACATACCTGTATGTATGGCCGTATATAGATGTAGGAAAATTCCTATATGTAAGGAAGTATATATATATATTTTCATATGTATAAAGTAATGTAGAATAATATATATTTATTTCATGCTATATTATTTCTATACATGAAAAAACAATACTTTTCTGAAGTAATAAATATTTCCTAGAGTATTGATATATATTCATATATATATACAGTAAACCTCCTACATTGTTTTTTTGGACAATTGTAGCAGTGTTTAGTTGTCTCTGTTTAATTTCAACATTTAAATCTCAAATCCTTCCATCTAAGTTTAATGATACAAAGCACTAGAAATAATTTAAGCTTTGGAAGATAATTCCAGGCTAGAAAACTTTGAGGAACATGAAATACTGTATGAGGAACAATGGACATAGAAATAATGCATGTAGTGTGAAAACAACTATCAAGAATTAGTTGAAATATCAGTGATACAAAATCATCAACAATGATCAATACAGAAGGCAATGGGAATTTAGGCTTATGCACTAAACATTAACAATGGCAATAAAATGATTCATCCATGGAATTAAAGATGTGCAAGAACCTGTGCTCGTAAACAGTAGATAGCTGGAAGAAAAGTTGACAGAATTAACATATCAAATGACATCTTGTGAAGAAAATACTGAATTTAAAGATTCTGTCTGGCTTTGATGATAATTTTTATTTTCATGGCTATCTGAAAGTCAGTGGAAACAAAATCACACCAAGCTTGCTGATTGTTTTTTCATAATTTCAGAACAAGATGTCATGCTTTAATATTGAAAGGACTTCAATTGAAATTCTATTTTATACTGTAACCATTCTAAGTTAAAAGACATATTTACTTCAGATAAGAAAAAGTAGAATACAAATTTCATTTTCTTGGAACTGACAAAAACAAAAACTCCCACTGCAGTTGTGACAAAGTAGTTAATGGAAATGCCAGACAGTGAAAATTTTATTTGCAGAATACAAGAACAGAAAGCAAATGAGTTCTGCACACTTCTTGGCATGTGAGCTGTGATTCTTCATCTATTATTTTAACTAACAATTTCATTAAGGGCTGTTTATATACATACAGATTAGGTAGGTCATTCAGGTCCTTACAAAGTAATTACTTATGTGGATATGAAATAAATCATTTGATCTACATAATATGAGAGATCTTGCCAACTATTAATCTGGTATGCACTTTAACTGGCTTTTAAACAGATACTTTTTTCTTCTAGGAATTATGTGTAAATGCAACACATGCTACAAATAGTAATTTAAGCCATCAGAGGTATTAAAGCTATTACTTCAACTAACACCTGAGGTGTTGCAGCTGGAAGAATTTACTCCAGAAATAATCTAATGCTGCTTGTAAGTATATGCTGTTGGTACCGAGAAAACATACTTTTCCTTTGCCTAACTTCAGCATATCTTTCAAATTCCTGACAAGGATTATCAGCATTTTTTTTTCATCTTGTAAACTGATTGTTTTTAAAACTTCCTATTATAAGATTGTTGCAGTTAATAGCAACCTACTGCTTTCCTGTTGATGCATAGTGTTAGGTCAATAGTAGACTTTTCATGACTGCAAAATACAAAGTTATTTTAACTTTAATATCTTTCCTTTTGCAATTCTTAAAGATCAAGTAGCCTTCAACTATCAACACAACTTCTTGATAGCTTGGTTTATTTTTAAAACTGTAGATTTTAGAAAATCTCATTGAAGGAGAATATGATGGCAAATGAATGTATTGTGAAGCAAGGTAGCATACTGATAGCAGTGACAGATTAGTGCAGTTAATTTAAAAGATAATTACCACTGGGTCTTAATGACGGTTTGCTTGTACTGCTGTCCAGACTCTTCCGTATGTGCACATGTATGCACATACATATACATATTTTTTTGTTTTCTCACAAACATCATAATTCTGTTGTGCAGCAGCTATTCAGATTCTGGTACCACGTTCATGTTATGATTGTGTCAGTGTGACTGGAATGAGCTTTAAGAAATTCATGCAGTCTTAAAAAATACCTAGTTTCTAGAAAATGTTTTTCTTTTTTGGGTTTGATTTGTGAGCACAGCACACTTTTATTATATAGTAGATTTCAGCTCCTGACCTTCTGAGCATGTTTAATTTCTATTACACAAGAATGTCTTCTTGTATTTAAAATCTGCACTAACGACTGTTTAATTTAGTATCTAACTCAAATAACTTATTCTCTTTTCATGGTCTGGAATTTGTCTGAGAATTTTCTAATCATATTCAAAACCAAGCAATAGAAAAATAATTTTCACTCCAGAAGTGGAAGTTGTTGTAGGTGATGGTTTTTGTTTGTTTATTTGTTTTTTCCCTCCTTTTCAAAATACACTGGATCAAATCCTCAAATATCATTCAGTAACCTGTTTTGACCATTATCAATGAGGCCATTTCTACCTTGCTTTCAAGATATGGACCATCTCATCTGGTCATCATAAAATTGTATTTCTAACATTAGGAATTGGAGATTAAGGAAAATATAGAATTCAGGCATGAAGTCCACATAGATTCTAATAAAGGAAAAAAATGCAGTACTTTTTCTTGACCCTTTTAAAGTAACATTGGAGGTGCCTAGTTTGCAATCATGGTAGCTACTGTCTGCGTGCTACCTGAGAGAAGAATATACTCTTTGGGTGAAAAAGTTAACTCAGAGTATCAGGCCTCCTATATATTAGTCCAGGACAGCATCACTATTCAAAGTGGCTCTGTTAAAGATTATTCCAGGAGCTGAGGAGACTGAGGATTCAGGGCCCGCAGATATTAGATTGCCCAAGAGCAGGTAAGGGAGGGTTCCATATTTTGTGTGAATATGGATTATGTATCCATATATATATATGGATTAGGCATATATTTATACATATGTACATGTATAAATATACACATATGCATGTGTGTAAAAGTACACATGTAATCTATATATATACATTTATACTCAAATGTAATCCATATCATACATAATATGAATCCCTGCCATAGTTGGCCTTAGACAATGCATACGTAATCCATGTTTATACATGTACACATACAGTATGAATTTCATTATACATGTACGTAATGCATAAAATGTATATTAAAACCTATCTGTAATGTATTAGACATAATCTATGTTAAAGGATATGAGGAGTGTGTCTGCCTCCCTCCGCAGCCCCAGCCAGCACTGCTCCTGCCCTGGAGCCCAGCCCAGTGCCCTTGGGACCTGGGGTCTCTGCCCAGGCCAAAGGACATGGCTGCTGCTGCTTGCACAGGTGCTGAATGTGCAGTAAATGCAAAGCTGAGCACCTGTCCCAGAGACAAGCGGATACAGACACAGGACTTGGACACACAGAGGATATGCTCTACGTTCACGAGCACCTGCACATTTTTGGATCCCCTGAGCACAGTTGCTCTGCTTGTAAAATCCCATGCCCAGATCCTGCCATGCCCCCCCCCCCCCCCCCCCCAATCTTGTAATCACCCCCTTACTCTGTTCATCTACTGTCCCATTCTTCCATGCTGTTGCATCCAACATGAAAGCTATACTAGATTGGGATGGTAAGAGGGATGTTTATTGCTTCACCTTTTCTCCATGTCTCAGTGCAGTCCTGTTAGCTTAATGCGCTATAGATGCTAGATAACTGAATAGCTCATATTTAAATAGTTCTATAGTTATATTATACTACTGCACTATGCACTACCCATTAGGCAGACTAGTGTACAGTTTTGGTAAATGACCTCTTTAAATGAGAGATGAGAAAATTGGCACAGCAGCCTGATTCTCAATTAGTCCTTCATTGCTTACAACTAATAAGATCAGAATAGGTCAGCAATGAAATGGCCCTGTCAGTTTAGCAGCCAGAAGAGAGCATTGGAAAGTAAATCTGCTTAATGAAGGTAGTGGTGATAGGGTTTGTTCAGTTAAATTTACTTCAGAGTTGTAAGGTAGATTTTTGTAGCCTTAATAAGTTATGTTGTCGGAGTTTTCATCTTTGAGGGATACATTCACTTGAAAAATATAGTTTAATATACATCATGGCCCATACAGATACATTGCTTTACATGTCAATTTTCAGTGCACTGATGTTTGGAGATTTCAGGAGACTACAGTGAGCTGCCAGCACCTGAAAACAATGTAAATCTTCCGTAGGTTCTTGGCAACAAGGGCAAGTTCAGATACTGCATAGTCTTAAATATAATGTTAAATATAATAGAAGTACCAAGAAATTTTCCCGAAATGTTATATTGAGTACATACTTCATCTGCTCCAATCTCTCGATTTTGTTTTATTTGCAAGTAGCCACACGTATCAACTTGGGTAAGCAACTGAAGTCAGCAGTCTGGAGTTTCCACCTTAGATCACACTTGTAGTTAGGATTCTGTGTGAAAAGAGAAATTACATGAACACTTACATATACAGTTTTCTGCCTTATGGATTCAAAGAACTTAGTACCAATTTTCAGGTGAGAAGCTAAAAGGATTTAGGATTAAGGATAATTAAACTAAACATTTATAGTAGTGCAACACAGTCCAATATGAGGTTCAGACAGAATATGGTATTTAGGACAGTGATAGTGTTAACAAACAAACAAAAAGAGGTAACAATAAATCAACATATTGTGTGATGTGAAAGAAAGTAACATACTGTCTTTAGTTTGAATGAATGACATATGTCTGAGGATCTTTTGACTGACATGCTTGAAGGGTTCTATTGCTATTAGCAGTTCAGGGGATTTAAAAGGTGTCAATCATCTTATTCCTTCAGTTTCCTTTGACTTGCTCAGAGCTGAGCTTTGTGATTTGAAACTAATAAAATATCTGCATCCTTGTTAAAGAAATGGATGACATGATAAAGGCAAATTTGCAATGTCTTTTAAAAGCAAGATTTGTCTACAGACTGTCCTGGTGCAGTGGGTTTCTCTTGTCCTTTCTCAACAGACTCTGTTACTTTCCACCATTACCTCTGTCAAACCACTTAGCATTGGGTCTAGACCACCTTGTTCTGTGTGGTGCTGCTTAGAAGACAGAATAATGTATGTTCTCGAATAATGCTGCCTGGCAAAAATTTGGCTGTGATTTTGAAGGTCTTGAAAAAATTGAACACTAAATTAAATTTAGTGTCCATAGACACATACAACTAAATTTTGTCCATCGATACATACAATATTTTACAACCTACTTAAAATTTTATTTTTTCTAAAAATTACAGAATGCACAGACAAAAAAACAACACTGTAAATCTAGGGTACATTAAGGTTAGTAAAGTGCAAGAACATAAGATACTAAACTAAGCAAGTTTTATGGCTGAACATGTCATATACAAGCATGCACTGTAGATAATAGAAAGAAGAATACCTGTATAAATAGAGAAGAGTGAGCATAATGTTACAGACTTGCATAGGTTACCAATCAGGAGTTGTTAAAGCTGCACTAAACATAAAATGAATTATACATATAAACAAATATATATATAGCAAAACTTTCTTTTACAACATTTACAAATGGCATATATGCAGAATTTACACAGAATCAAAATAAGTTTGAACTTGGCATGGAAGAATGGGAACATTTTACATCATCATCACCTTTTTTTTTTTTTTCTTGAGTTTAAATGTTTCAAAATTTATTGTCTACAAAGCAAAAGTTACATGTAGTGTACCTCATCTACCATGTAGGCTACGATATAAAAAAATAATGTTTTGAATATCGTGATGTCTCAATGATGTCAGCATTTTCTTATGCTCTCACATAGCTTTACTGAACTTCAGTGAAAGTTTATGTAGATTCTGCAGTGGTGTTATACAGAAATCAGCGTGGGTTGCCATTGGTAGATTTGTTGTTTTTCATAGTCCTTTTACCTTCCTATTGCTACCTTGATTCTTGTATTCTGCTTCTGTTCAGGGCTCTGTCACTCTTTGATGCCTTCCCTCCCTTTAAGTCAAGCAAATCTAGTCTATAGTTTGCTGAGGCACTAAAGGTAATTAAGTGTCATAACAATTTGCATTGCTGCATTAGTTTTACAGATCTTTATGTCAGTCTAAAATGAACCAAAACACTGGGCTTACATTTGCTGTGGCCTCCAGCTGACTGTCAGAGGCTGGTGAGCCTGAACCAGCTGGCTTGGCAGCACCTGCCTACAGGTAGCTGCTCCAGTGCTGCCCCTGTGTTGTGCCTGCCTGGGTCCTTTCAGCAGCCCTCCACATGCCTGGCTTCCTCATCCCATTTTTGTCTTCAGACTTCTGGAAAGAGGTTAACTTCTTCTGCTGGGCTCCCCTGCAGAGAGACCTTGTAGCCCCCAGTCAGGTTACTGCCCTACCTCATAAAATCATGGAAGGCTTTCCTGTTGGCATATTCCCTTTAGGGTGCTCTGTTGACATTTTCATGTCTGGGAAGAGATGAAAACATCCAGGGCATGCGAATCACAATTATAAAACCTCTGACTGCTCTCCTTTGCCACATGACACATCTCACCATGGATCCCTGCTCTGAGATGACTCTGTTACTGCTCGCAAACAGCAGCTGCTGTGTTTGCAGTCCTTTTGTAGTGCTAGAGCTGACTCTTCTCTGAGGAGCAGCACAGAGAAGAGCCTGACATCTTGTGTAAGGTGTCACAGTTTATTAAAAAATGTAACATGATAAAGGTTCTTAGGGCAGGTTCCTTCTTTATTTGGTACTTCATCAACCCGGCTAGTATACCACATATTTTGACAGTTCTATAGCTCAGTCTTTCTCTTTTCAGAGTGCCTTAAGTTAAAGGATTTAACATTGTGCTGAGAACTGATAAGCATAGCAATCTCATTAATAATAATTCCCTTCATATATTAGGCACAAAGACATTGCTGTACACTGAAAGAAATAATTTGTTGTTCTAGTTAGCATAGCTTCCAGCAGAAGCCTGATGGTTTAGGGAAAGATGAGCTGTGTGTTCCAGCTGTTCTGAGGTATCCCCCTATTTGTGTCTTGGCACATAACAAAATCTCTTTCAGAAGGAAACAGGTATAAATAGATGCCTTGCGTACAGTCTCAACTCAGAGACCATCCATATCATTATTTGAAAATATGATTAGCGATGAACAGAGATGAACTTATCATCTTTTGAAGTCCAGTCATAGTCCTGAACCTGATGAAATTCCTGGAGTTAACCATGTACCTGCCAGAGAAACCAGATGTCTATGACAAAGGGAAGGGACTGAGCCACAGCCCTGGCTATTGACTCCATAGAACTGGGCAGGACTTCTGTGCCGGAGAGTTTGCTGCCTTTTGGCATCCATTACCTGCATCTTTGTGTTATGACTCCATTCAGATTTCTGCCAATACAAAACTACAAATAAATAAATAAATAAATACAGGCAGTTTCAAGGAAATGACATCTTGCCACGCCCCAGGGTAAAATCTCTCAAAATAGGAAATACAGATCTTAACAGCTCCTTCTTCTAATGTGGCTAGACTCCACCTTGTTTTCCAATTTTCATTACCACTACAGTGTTTGTTCAGTTCTGAGTAGCACCTGGTATACATTTTGTTTCCCTTAATTTTCCTCACGGTCCTCTGCAGTGCGCAGCAGTTGACATCACCCTCTGTGTAAGGCAGGAAATGAGTTTAAGAAAGGTATATTCTGTTCACAGAGCAATTATGCTTCAGAACTTTACAATAACCTGTTAATAGTACAGCAACATTAGAATAACAGATATGAGGTATGGACAAAATAAAATAAAAAATGTGGAAATATGTGGTACCATTACTTGAATATTATTCTTTAAAAGTGTTTAGAAATGAGATGGTTTGTTTTTTTTTTTTTTTTTAATCCTGAGTTTAGTTCCTAAGCTCAACTGTTTTTTGAAATCAAGTTGCTTTCTAATACTTTTATGTCTTTTCTATTGTTACCAAAATAATCTAAATGCTGTATGGCATTATCTACTTTCACAACTAAATGAGAAGCAATAGTAAGATTGCAGTTAATTTGATTAAAGCTGGATAATTTTGGTTTTGTCTTTAGCCTGTTCCTCAGTTTGTACAGAAATGTACAAAACACATTCTGTTTTTTTTTTTTTTGTTTTTTTTTTTTCTTTGTTGTTGTTGTTGTTGTTTTTTCCTGAAGTTTTTGGTATTTGGATGATTGCCTTTTCTGCAGAAAAAGCCCCTGGGGTCTAGTTTATTAGGTACCTGCAACATAGTATTTCATTGTGTTGGAAAGTTAGGTGCTTTGGAAGGGGATTACTGTAGATAACAAACAGTGACATTAATCATTTCACTAAGACTGTAAAACCACAGAATTTAGCACTGCTCTAAAAGCAGCAGGGTTTTATATCAGATACCGCATGGAACCAGTAACAGCAACAGCTGCTACCTGTTACTAATAGGTCCACTATGTCAAGTGATTTGCAGTAGGCTCAAGTAAGGTTCATAAATTCTGGGAACAAATAGTCTCTGTCTTACTCAGGAAAAAAAAAATAAAATCATCTTTGTTTCTCCTTTGTATTGTGTTCTGATGGGACTGTCCCAGATGATCCAGTCACAACCACCTCTGATTTAGAAAGAACTAGGATCAGGTGGGAGTGCATGGTGTGGGGGCAAGAGGCAATATCTGCTTGCCTGTACAAGAGAGTGTTTGCCACCCTTGTCTTTTCCTTTTAATTGATGGAATGTCAGCTCCTGATTTTTGCATCATAAATGTTTTTGTATGTGTTCTGATGTTGCTCTAATGTTGATAAACATTACTTTCTTGGTAGTTCTGGACTTAAAGTTCTTGAAAACTAGCCCGCCTTGCATTGATTTCCGTGGGAAATGTCAGTTTTTGTGTAACAGTGCATTTGAAAGTCTAGAACGTATTTACTTTTTAAAATCCAAAATTTCAACCATTTTTCAAGGGTTTTCAATTGCCTATTGCAAAACTAACATTTTTTTTTCTTTCTTTAAGATAAAAAAAAGGAACAACACTGACATTAGATGCTGCATAGCTTCTGTGGAAAGCACAATGAGCAATAAGGTTCTGTGAAGGACATTGTAACTTCTAGAAGATTTTTCTTTAATATTTATACATAACTTTTTCTTTCTGACATTCTTGTCAGAGTCAGTGGTCTTACATTTTCTCTGAACTTTGCAAAATTCTTGGCCTTCGAAGAGTTTTGCTATCTAAACTTGCAGAAAAAGATTTTTTGTTTAGCAAATAGATGACTGTGTCATCTATTGTTTTTATCACGTAGAATGAGATAAAAACATGGAATCACATGGAATGAGATAAAACTCATAAGATAAACTCATGAGATAAACTCATCACATGGAGTGAGATAAAAACAGATGTCTTTCATTTAATAGAGCATATCTAGAAAGCTTCTGGAAAGGCTCTAAAGATTAAAATTCCAGACTTCTAGATTTCAGTAAGAACTATAACAGAAGTGGCAAGAGAAAAAAGTTGCTGTTATGGCCTGTCAGGTGCAGGAAGCTGAAAAGACTTGTATTACTAGGATTAAGATTCTGCATTTTACTATTCCTTCATGGGAAATTTCTAAGAATTAGTATTGTAGAGCCTTATTCATTTAATAGCATGTGGTTTTGCTACTTTTGGTTTTCTTTTTAAATATATATTTATATGTACACGTGTATATAATATATGTGTATTTATGTGTATAAATATTATGTAACTTTCAGACTGATCCTTTGCATTATGTATTTATGTGTAGATATATATAAAACTTCAGGAAGGTTTACATAGATATCTATGTATATATGAATATGAGAATGTGTGTGCCTGTATGTGTATCTCCAAAGTTATGAGCAGTTATTATTAAAAAAAAAAAAAAGCAGTTATTATATAAAATGTTATTATTCTTTTTAATAACAATTCTGAGAGATGTTTTGGAGGTGTCTTACTATAAGAAGAATCTAAGTTAGAGTTTTGAAATTATAAAATAATTGTGCAGTGCATCTCTGCTTATTTGATTTCTCCTTTTTATGAAAAACAAAAAGAAGAAAATGAAACAAAACAAAAACAAATACCTTTGCTAACTTTTTTTCTGTATTAAACTGAATATCAAATTTATGTTTTCAGTAGCCTATACAAACTCTAGCTAATTGCCCTGACAACTGTACGGAATTTTACATAAGTGCAAGTGAGTGCATGTGCTCAGAGAAGTATTTAATGAGTGCTTGACCCAGTTTGTGTACAGTTTATTCTTCTTCACTAGTGTAGTGATGTCTTTTAGTATACATATCATAATGATTTTTTTCCCCAAGCGAACTTGCTGCTGACATTGCTAGTAAGGGAGTGGTGTTGATATTGTTGCTGACATCCCATTAATTTTATTTACAAGAACCTGTGCCTAGTGACCAACGACTAAACCTACTGGAAGTATGAAAGTAATGTTCCGTTTAATCTCTTATGCCTCTGCAGACTTTTCTCTGTCACTTGTATTCTACTGCTTGAAGAATCATTTGAGAGCCTTTGTTTTTTGCTAGGCTTGCGATAGGGCTACCTTCTGGAACTTAATTCCTCTGCTTTTGTCTATTATTTTTTTTTTATTTTTATTTTTATTTTTATTTTTTTGCATTTTCTTTCTTGTCACATAATTTGAATTCTGTGGTGAGCAATGAGGAAGTTTCTTATAAGTACCCGGGATTCAAAGAGCAAAAATCTTCCTTCTTAGCACTGAAATTTTTCATATAGCTTGTTGGCATGTCCATTTTAGAATCACAAAAAGTACAAGTTTAAGAGGTGTCCTCCCTCCCTTCCTCCCTCTTTCCCTCTGGTATCATGGACTTTTGTAGTTTAGCAGGATTGTTTTGCCACTGCATCAGGAGCCATGTACTGCTTTTTAGATATCAGAGGCTTTTTTTTTTTAAACACATTTCTTGCTAATTGAAGTAACTTTGGATGTTGACAATATCCCTGGGCTTTCCTGTGGTCTTTTATTCTTATTATACTTGAGACTTTTGGCACTTTATTTGATCTGAAGATATTCTCATGTGTTCAGAAGTCAGGTAGGTGGAGCAGATGTAAAATAGGTATTTCACAGAGATTCCATAACTAAAACTCAGTTGGATAGTTGCCTTTGACTGCCATGTTGTTATTGTTGTTTCTTTTTTCATCCCTCTATTCCTAAATAACTGAGGCATCTCTCAGACATAAACCAATGTTCAAAACACTGAAGTCATTTTCTGAGAGATGGATCATATCAGAAACTCTGCTATTAGTGTGCCCACACATGGCTTATGGAGTTGATGAGGTAGGGTTGTGACCAAGGTGTGTGATGCATCCCTAGTGTAAAGCTAGATCTGTGGTACTTCTACAACAGAAATCCTGTTTTGTCCCAGTGTAGAGCAGTAAGATCATTTTGCAAAATGGTTCCCTTTAGTTGCTCATTGAAAATAACTATAATATTGACAATGGAGGTTGTGGTTGGATTGCAACTTTTAATAAAGTTATAGCAACCTTCTCTCTCTGTCTTTTTTAAAATTAGTAATAAATTGATATTACTAGTAGAGGCTTATTTCTTATGTCGGCCAGTATGTCAGGTTAATATTTATCATTACCATTTCTCATGAGTAAGAAAATCTCCAGTTATTAAATAGCATTGGGTAAGTGTGCACATTCTGTTTAGCTGAATTAATGCTAATTTTGGGAAACATTGCTTATTGTAAAATTGTTCTGATTTTAGAAGCTGACTGTTGTATATCAGACAAGATACCTTAAAATTAAGTCTCCATTTCCAGAAGTAGTACATTCACCTACAGGATGTTTACTCACCAAATACTAGGATCTTGCACAATAACTTTCACATAATTACTTTAGATTGCCAGTCATTCCTTCAGCAATTTTATAAATGAGACCATTCATGGAAAGGAATCTGAATTTAATTAACCCAAATTAGTTAAATTGGGTTAAACATATATATTTACGAAGTTCTATCCAAATTTGCCTAACTGACTTTGAAAATAAACATAAATCCAGACTGAGTACTTTTATTTTATATTTAAGCATCTACACAAAGTTTTAACTGAATTTAATTTGGGTTTAAAATCTGAAGAACTAAATAAATATACCTTCATGTCTGTAAGGTAGCACCTGACAATCAAATTCTACATAAACAGTTAATGTCTTAAGAAACCATCTTCCCGTGCTGACTATACATATTGTCTTCAGGGAATGTTTTCATGGTGGTAATAAACTGAATCTTAGTAGTTTTTTGGATTTTTTTTTCCTCTTAATTGTTTCCATCAAATACTATGCTTCAGTATCTAGAATCAGGCTTCTAGTTTGGACTCAAGACTGTTCATTCATGCTATAGATAGGAGACTTTAACATGTATGTTTACAGCATACCTGTATTGTTAATGTCATATAATAAGAAGCATCTAACATTTGGTGGTGATGTTATACAGAATGATTTGTCCAGTGCTTTGCCTCAGGAGAAAGTGTAACTGGGGAAATGTAACCAATTCTTCATTCACCTCCAGTGCACCCTTCTCAAGTCAAGTACTTGATCCTCTCAATCCCTGCTTTGCAGTTTTTATTGAGAGAAAGAGGAACTGCAGTAGGAGTTTAATACTGATCATTTTCAGTGAGGTACAGTTGGTCATTTTTTCAGTTTGCTTTTGTAGTTATAGGCAGAGATGAGAATAAAATCAGAGGGTAGTTAGTTGTGAAGGACCACAGATAGGGCAGTAGCGATAGCTGGTTTACCATAGATATGCAAATAAAGACATTTTAAGTTCAGTAATGACTTTTGAGTTTCCTTGTCATCAAGGTTCATCACTAAAGGATTCATTTGGATCTTTTTTTTTTTTCTCTACAAGAAGAAAATATGTCATCAAGAATTACATTTATCTATATTTTATCAGCACGCCATACACTTTCAAGATGTGTACATCTTTGTTTTACATGCTTTACGACCTATAAGATTCAGTTTCACTGGTCTCTCTGTCACACTGAGAAAACTAGTGGTTCTGATCTTTCTGGAAAAAAAATTGATTTAAAACTTAGTTTTTCATGACTTCAGGGGAATTCTTGTTTGTGCATGGGAGGACCCTTATCCCTAAGTAAGGATGACAGCTGCCTTCCTGATCCTGAACCTATGAGTATTAATTATATAAACATTTAGTAATAACATATTTTGGAAAAGCACCACACCCCAAAAAGTATAATTTGTTTTTAAACCAGTACATTGCTCCTTCCCCTCAGGGGGAGAGGGGATAGGGAGAAGGATCCAAAATGTGGTCTGAGCTGTATAGTGAAGAAAATTATTGGTGATTACTGATAATAGCCACATTTTTTTTTTCTTTTTCTCCCCTCTGTAAGTTCTGTAAGTTGTTTGCATCTCTTGATAATTTTCCTTGTTTCTGGTTATTGAAATCTTTACTATATCAAGTTTTGGTTGAACCAGAAGTGCTACATTATGCTAATTAAACTTTTTGTTATTGGCAAAATGCATTTATCTCCTTGTTAGTGTTAGGTCAGAGGTTGGACTTGGTGATCTTGGAGGTCTCTTCCAACCTGGATGATTCTGTGATTCTGTAGAACACCTTTTAATTGTTAACAAGAAAAAACATATTTTGTTAGTTTTCTGAAAAGTGAGTTCTGATAATCTACAGCTTGAAACACTTAATTTTAAATGGGAAAATAGGTAGCATGCCATACAAGATCATTTTGATGAATACACTTAACTGTAGAATTAACTGCTTCAGTGTAACAGTTCTATTATTTCACCATAAATTCTGAAACATTTTTTTTGAAGTTTTCAATACAAGCTCTTCATGTACAGTGACTTTCTGTTCTGCATGAATAACTAAGGAAGCATATTGATCACTCAGAATACAAATAGATCAGAAGAGTCGTAGATTGATTAATTTTTAATATATTCTGCAAAGCCTCCAAAACAGTAGTTAGAAAAATAATGTTAAGGTGCCCTAGTAATGGGGGTGTCCTAGCTGCTTTCCAAACCCTTGTTGCTAGTTTACTAGGTAAGTGACCCAGGAAAAACACATACTAGAGTTACCCATTCTTAGATAGTTTGGCATCAGATGTAAGTCAGATTTTTTTTATTATTACTTATGTTTATTTTTCACCCTTTCTTTTCTACATATGTAGTGTTTTAACGATGTCCAAGGATTTAGGTCAGCTCAGGTTCCATTAATATAAAGTTAATACCATATTATTTTTTTTCAAAACTGTAGGTCATTCTAATTAGTAGAGAAAATAAATACTTTTTTTTTTTTTCCAACTACACAGCAGCTTTTAAAAAAATGAAGCATGCCATAATAAAATAATGGTCTTGAGTAATCTTTTGTCTGCCACAGAGTTTGGCTAGCAAGTTCTGAAAATCTACATTCAGCTTTCTGAGGTCATGCTGCTGTTGAAAATATCTCACCATTCACACAGTGCTAGGAAAACTTGCATTTAAGACTACCCAGGAAAAGCCTTCTCACCCAGGATTCTAGTAGGCTCTACAGAGGGATTTGCCCAGAGCTACATCCCTCCCTGTCTAAAACTAAGATGATTCTTACTAGCTTCCTTGCTACTGCCCACTGGTGCCCAGTCATGAACTGACAAGAGCAAGGACAATCTTGGATAGCACGTCTGATCTTAAAAGGAATATATTTCTCTTTGGAAAATTTTTATTTCCTTTGTCTCCAGGGAAAGGATTACCATTCTGAGAAAACATAAAAATTTTACTATTTGATCTTATTGGTATGTAAAACTTTCAAAAGGCTGAGCTATGGAAAGATGGAAATAATGTTTCCTGTGGCTGCTGACAAGAGCTATTTCTTCTTATTTCAACTTTGTGCACTCTGGGTTTTAGATAAAATGTAGGGTTTTGTTGTTGTTGTTGCTAAGATGCCTTTTGACAGACTTGCTAGTTGTAGTCTACAGAACAATTGTCTGTACTCTATGTGCAGTGGTTGTAATTACAGAAGTGCACTAATATAACCAAATACAATCAATATTTGTTCTATGGAGAATAATACTGATTTATAACATTCATCACAAAATCATGCAATGTGAATAACAACTTTGGAAATCATAGTCTGTGAGAAGTAGTTACCTAAGAAGGGGATTCGTATCAGTTTATATTTATTTGGTTATTGTAAATTCTTAATATATATCAAATACTATTTTTTTTTTTCAATGTAAACAATGCTTGCTGTTTGTGAGGAATATAATCTTATTAGCATATTTTTATAACTTTTGTGATTCTGAACATGATTTTTAGTATGGAAAATTAATGTACCTTAATATTCATACTAGAAGTGAACTGTACATTGTGTGACGGTAAGCTATCATTTGCTGATCATCACGAAAGAAAAATATTTAACATCCAGGTCAGAATAGAACTCAGCCTTCAGTAAATAATCATCCTCCCTAAATAAAAACATTAAATAGATGATGAAATACACATAGTATGAAATTATGAAATAGATTATTTAAAGATTGGTTTACAGACAACTGAATCCTCTAGCATAGGCTAAATTGTCAGTGACTTGTACAGCCAGTGCAAGTGATTACAACTGTGTTGGAATCAAGTAAGCAATCATTTAGTAGTAAGAGAGAATTTGGCCTCTCTCTCTCTAATAATGTACCAGGTTGAACATTAAAATATTCATATCAAATATTAAATTGCCTTGAAATTACTACAAACATCTCAACTGTTATGCAATAATACATAAATTCTAGCAACATTTTATTGAGAGGTAGCTGTCACATTTTATTGAATCCTTAAAATTTTATTGAAAGAATATTCTTCAAAACCTTTTAGAAGTACACTTTAGTATTAGATTTTATTACCAACCTGATATTTAAGTGTCTAAGGCTTAGTATAACCTACCTTTGCATAATAATGTATTTAATGGTCTCACTCTTTCAGTATGTATTTTTAAGATGTAGCAGTGGTAAAAGGCAGTTTGATGCAAGTTACTTTTGCCAGTAGAACAAATTACGTAGATACTTACTACCTCATACATCACTTCTATGCACTCAAGCCATCATCCACCAGTGCTTTGTCATCATCTAACAACAATGGACACAGAAGGACTGCAAGTGCTGAGACAGGGGAAAGTTAGACATACAGAATCTATGAAATCTGCAATTCCTTCCAAATCATTCCTGAGAGAACATTTATTTTTTCTTTGTTGAAATTTATCGCAAGAGTTGAGAAATCTACTGTATACTCGGTGGTGAGAAATTCTTACGTTGAATTTTCACTGCATCCAATGGGCTTCTACTATCTAAGACAGTACTGTGTCTTCATTAATCCACTTACTATACATTGGAGATTTTTCACCCATCAGTAGGTGGCTGATGAAGTTCATACTTTCAATTAAGTAACCTTAGAACCAAGCTATCTGGATAAAAAATAACAAACAAGAAAAAAAAAAAAAAAAAAAAAAAAAACACACAGAAGATTTAGCCGGTGTTTTGTGTTGATTTACAAACTATCAACTTTCTATAGAAAGCAAAAGAAGTCTTTGAGAATAAGACCTCCTGCTTGAAGCAGGGTCAGCTGTGAGAGCAGAGCAGGATACCCAGGACTTCATCCATTTTTTTCTTGAAAAGCTCCAAAGATAGACACTACACAGCCTTTCTGGGCAACCTCTTTCACTACTTAATTGCCTTCAGAATAAAAAAGTGCTTCCTAATGCTCAGTCTAAACCTCTCATTTCAGCTTAAGCTACCTGTCCTTCCAACAGGCATCTGCATAAAGAGCCTGGATCTGTCTTCTTAATGATATCCTTGCAGGTGCAAACAGTCTGCTGTTAGGTCACCTGTCCTTTTCCAGGAATAACAAACACTGGTCCTTCAGCTTTTCCTCACAGAGCAAGTGTTCTGCCAGGCTGGGGGCCTTCTACTGTTCTTAATTCTTTCTTTTATTGCAGGACCCAAAATTTGATGCAGTATCTAGATGGGGTCTTAGAAATGCTGAATAGAAGTGAATGATCCTTTTAACCTTTAAACTACTGTCAATGCTTGTGTTGAAACACCACAAGGTGCTATTGGCATTCCTTGCTGCCAGGGCACTACTGGCTTACATTTAGCTGGTGTCTGCCACAGTCTGCAGGGTCCATAATGCAGAGCTGCTCCCAGCCAGGCAGGCCCTAGGCTCTACTTACACCAGTGCTTCCTGCCCAGCAGCAGCACTTGGCATTTGTCCTTGCTGAATTTCAGGAATTTCCTGTTTGCCCATTCTTTCAGCTTGACAAGGCCAAAGTGAAAGGTAGCCCTTCACTGAAGCATACTGTCTGGGTCCCCATACTTGGTGTCATCTGTAAACTTGAAGAGACTGAACTCTGTCACTTCCTCTACACCATTCATAAAGATGTTAAATTGGAGAGGTCCCTTATAAACCAAGATACGCTGGGAAAATATACTCTGAGAACTGTGCATGTGAGGTCTCAACTCTATCACATCTGTGATGGTCAGCTCACAGTGATAGTGTCACAGTCTTAGACGGTTGCACCAACAGACTTTAATTGCCCTGGCCAGCCTCACCTGGAGCCTGTGCTCAGATGCATTGTGTGTGTGTTTTGAGGGACTCTGGGTATCAAGACCTGACCTGAGCTGTGCTGTGGATGTCCCTGTGCCCAATGTTTACTCCTGCTGTTCCTGAGTGAAATTCCTGGATTGGCCCCAGCCCTGACTCATCACAGCACCTTGCTTGGGACTGTTGATGGATTGCCATCCCCAGTCCAGCCATTTTGGGTCTTGCAGGTTGCTCCCCTGACAGGGTACAGTAACATAAAGCTAGATGGAAAATTCAGTCATTAGGTCATAAACTGACTTGCTCTTGGGTAGACTATACATCTTCTATATAATTATTGTAATTTTCTATTTCTTTTAGTTGCTTTACTGCTTCTTGTGGCACCTACTGATGAAAGTAAAATTATTTTTCAGTTTGATAGAATATTCAAAAATGCAGAAATGTAGTTTCAAATTTTCATTGTATGCCTTTAGGTCTGTTTCATGTTTTTTCCTCCTTTGATCAACTCTGTACTGAGAAAAAGAAAAGAAACAAACTTGGTTTTGCCCAGCTTTCTCTGTTCTGTCAACAACATAAATACTGAAAAAATGCAGACATGGAAATATTAAAAATACATGTTGTGAATGGGGCCAATGTATTCACTTTTTCAACAGTTTTCATAGTTCTTTTCCTTATAAATGTTTATTTACCATTTAATGTGACTGCAAAGTAGGAAGACACACTGTTAAAGCTCAAATCACACTAAATAAAACATGTCAAAGGGACCTAGGAGATCACTTTCTATTTTCAATAAACTAAATGTAAAAGGTACATGAGGGTCACAAACACTGGGTCTTTTTTACTGTCACTGACAGACATAGCTCAGCTTAGTAAACAAAGCACTTCCCTTCCAAAATTTTTCAGTGTGATTAAACCAATTTTCTTTCTTCTATTGGACAGAAATGATTATATTGGATGGTTTTGCTTCCTGCAGCAATGTAATTTTCTGCATGACCAGCAGTAACATAATGTGGGAGATTTTAATAAGGGACAATTATTTTTAAAATTAAACTTTAAACAGAATGCAGATTGTAATAATACAACAGAGAAGCGCACAAGATTATTGAGCTCCTTTAAAAACTGTTAACATTGCAATGCACTCTTCAGTGATTCAGAGTAGCACAGGACTGTCAGAACAACAAAGATTTTTTTTCACTTTTTCTTTACTCTTTATTCTACTCTTCATCCAAACCTTTCTGAAACTTGAATACAGAAGGAGTACATTCCCATATTCATTAAGAGAAATCTGAACAGTGTTGGAAGGTTTTGCAAAAGTATATAGTGTTATAACATTATAAATGCTAAAAACAAAATAGATCAAGGTCTAGCCAAACTTTCTAATTTAAGTACATTGATGGCAATCTTTAAGTATATAATCAGAGCCTAGTTTTGCACTCAGAAGCCAGAGGCTATAAAGAAAACCTACAAGTACACTTCAGAAATCTCAGTCTGGCCATACACAGCTTCTCAATGGATGGAACAAGTGTTTAATGTTCTTGTTTGTTTGTTTTTACTATGGGGGAGTGGTTCAAATGCAGTATGATTAACATTAGGACTGCAGGTTGATCTTTATAACATCCGAGACTTTAACCCACGCTGTCAAATTTTCTGTTAATTTTTTCAGTCAAATTTTCTGTTTCTGTAATTCTTTTTTTCTGTCATTAATTTCTGAAATGTGTTTAAAATATGCCCAATTACGTTTAACTGGAAGTAGGAGAAGATAGGGATATCCTATCCCTGATGGGAAAAATGTCATCTTTTCCTATTCTGTGAGCTTGAGTCTAAAAGCATGAGTCTAATGCAGTGTAACCTTCAGTCTTTTGGTTATTTTTGCTTTTTTACCATGTAAAAGGGACACCATAAGAAGGATATATACAACTGAAGAATACAAACAATTATTATTGTACAAGCTAATACCCACAGAATAGATAGAACTAATAAGTTGCTGGACTTTAGCCTAGTTAGCATGCTGCATAATATACTCAGTGGAATAACAACTCTTTGCTGGCCAGTCCATCTTAGATTAGGAGTCACTGGCCTCCATTGAATGTGCCAATGCTCAAAGTTGTTCAATGCTCAGTGTCACTTTTTCTGTCAGTTTTGCCTTTTTTTTTTTCTATTCTTACCATTGCCTGCTCTCTCATAGCTGTAGTTTTCCTCTTGAATCCTGGATCTGTTACTATCCCAATTATCTTACATCTGTCTTCATTTTTGTTACTATGTGTGACTCTAGCTTATGTACTTTCTTTTCCCTTATTTTTTCAAAATGTAGCGGTTATATTGGAAAACCCAATCCAAGGTCATGCAGCTGTAATGTATCACATGTAGGTGTTGGATCACAAACAGCTGAACTGCTGTGCTAATGGGTAGAGAGGGATTTGGCAATAAATTTATAGAAGTATTTAATATGTGCAACTAGTTTATTTCTCTTGATTCTATTAAAAAAAAAAAAAAAAAGCTAAAGGTACAACAATTGCAAAACTTCAGCTTAATGCAAAAATTTTTTAAAGAACAATAAGGATTAAATTCTAGAAACCTAATGTCTAATTACATCTCTTATCAGGCAGTCCTAATCAGTGGTGGTAGAATTCATTAAGACCTCCTTTATGGATTGTCTCTTGGCACGTTTTCGTTTGATTCAGATCTATGTGACAGCTGCTAGATGGGTCAGTACAGTACTAGTTTGGCTGTGAGTATTTACACACGTGAGCTCCTACTGGTGTAGCTGAAGATTCAAGGTTCTGGGGCCAACAACTAGACCATTTCCTATGCAGATTTCATACTGGAAAGATAACACTAAAACCCACTCATATGAACACCCTATATTATCCTGAGCTTGTGAAGGTGGAATGGCTACTACTTCTGTTAATAGCTCTTATTGCTCATGATAACATGCAGATTAACTGAAAAAAATGAAGCATAATTTTGGATCCTTGAGCAGTTAATTTGGATGGAAAAGCATTTTAAAGGGCATAGAGAATCCAAATCCTGAAAGATTTCCTTATAGTTCAAATCTAGTGTCATGAGGAGCTTCAGTTTAAATTTCAGGAGTTATACATTTAAAATAAAATTAACTAATCAGATTTGACAATAGGAAAGTCATGTTTCTCCAATTAACACTCTATTAGATTCCTTCAATTCAATAGGATGGTTTTAATCCATTTCTGTTATTCTCTCTTGTTTTCCATGTGTGAATAAATGTTGGAGGTCAATAGATTATCAGAGCCATATTTCAAATTCTAAATCTCACTTGAAAAAAAATATACTCAACTGGAATTTGTTGGAGAAACAGTCAAACAAAACATCACAGTGATTTCATTGAGATTGATGTAATTTGGAGAAGAGAAACTATTCAGTGAGTAAGTTTTTACATACAGGAATCTCTGCAGAAGTGAGCAGATTGAGAGAACTGAGGTAACATGCAGC
The DNA here is from genome assembly GCF_047663525.1 of Anas platyrhynchos. Taxonomy (NCBI): domain Eukaryota; kingdom Metazoa; phylum Chordata; class Aves; order Anseriformes; family Anatidae; genus Anas; species Anas platyrhynchos. The sequence goes on along the minus strand of NC_092588.1, from coordinate 85,712,215 downwards.
ATGCAGTTAGCCAACAGGGGGATGAGAATGCCTCTACCTTAAGACTGATGCAGTCTGACTCCATCAATCCTGTATGTGCTGCATTGATTGACAGAGCAAAGCTTAGTCTGGAAAACTGGGTTTAATATTCAGAGCACTGTAACATTTGATATACTTTGAGATCTTGATACTTCGGTTATCCCAACTGGGGACCCAACATTAGTCCACTCATGAGTCCCTCTCAGTCTTTCACCGCTCTTGCTTGCAGTGGCAGTGGTGGAGGCAGCAGTCCCTGTGTGCTAAGCAGAGTGCGTGGCTTGTGAGGTTCTGGGAGTGTCTGAGGGGGCTTCTGGGTCCCAACAGTCTTGTGCTGTTGTGCATGGAGGTGCCAGCCAGCGGGTGAGCAGTGTCATGAGAGGTCCCACCGCAAGCTGGATGCAGCCAGCTGTGCACGTGACCAGTTCCCCTCACAGTCATGGAGCTGCATGGTGCCCAGCCAGCCCCAGGGCCTTCAGCACAGGCAGGGTGAGCTCTGTCCCACTGCCAGCAGGCAGCCTGCTCTGCTGGTCTGCTCGGCTCCCCACTGGGTGCGGGCTGCAGCCATCCACCTGTCTCCATGGAGGAAATATTTCTTGGCTCACAACCTGATGAGACTGATTGAGAGGGGTTTAAGAGAGGAATTGAGAATATCAGTCAGGGAGGAGGGTACCATTAGGAACACCAAGGTTATGCCAATGGATGGTGCGGCTCCATCTGAAGGTGGCAAGACTATGGGAGCCTCTGTGCCCCTCCAGGGAATGCTGCATCTTGAGCACATCTGAAATTCCTGTATACTAACGCATGCTCTACGAGGAACTAATGGGATGAACTGGTCCTCTTCTGGGAAGCTTTAGTCCCTCCCCAGAGCCATGACATCATCAGTACTAGTGAGACTTGGTGGGATGAGTCCCACAGCTGGAGTGCCGGGATGGAGGGCTGTCAGCTGTTCAGGAGGGACAGGCAGGGCAGGAAAGGTGGAGATTTTGTGCATTATGTAAGGGAGAGATAAAACTGCATGGCCCTTGCTGTTAGGATGACATGATAGAGGGTCTCTGGGTGAGGATTAAGGGTGTGGGTAACAAAAACTTTGTCATATGTGTCTGCTCTCAATTGCCCACACAGCATGATGGTATGGGTGAGCTATTCTATAGGCAAGTGGGAGAATTCTCAGGATCATCTGTCCTTATCCTTATGGAGGACTTCGACTTCCCAGGCACAAACTGGGAATATCACACCGATGCAACAAGTAAGGCTGGGAAATACCTAAAGCATGCTGAAGATAACTTCCTGTCACAAGTGCTGAGTGAGCTAACTAGGAGAAGACTCCTCCCAGATCTGTTGTTTGAGAATAAGGGAGGCCTTGGGGGAGAGGTGATGGTAGGAGGCTGTCTTGGTCACAGTGATCATGGATTAGTTGAGTTCCAAATTCTCGGTCTAAGGAGAAAAAAAATGTGAGCAGAGTTGCCACCCTGGACTTTAAGAGAGCAGACTTTAAGCTTCTCAGGGAGCTAGTCAGCAGTGTCACCTGGGAACTGGCAACATAGGGCTTCAGTGTCTGTGAGAGGTGGTCACTTTTCAAGAATCACTTTTTAAAAGCCCAGAAGTAGGCAATATCACTGTGCTGCATATAAAGGAAGCAGAGCAGACTGGCCTGAATTCACAGGGAATGCCTCTTGGAACTATGGCAGAAAAATAAAATACATGACCTTTGCAAGCAAGGTCTGGCTTCACAGAAAGAGAACAGAGCTGCAGTTAGCATCTGCAGATGGACTAGATGATCTTTGGAGATCAATTACAACCAAACTATTCTGTTCTGTTCTGTTTGGGTCACATGCTCAGATTTATTCTCCAGAGAACTCTGTCTAGGGTCTGCGAGATGGAGATAACTAGCCAGGTTTCAGCCTCATACTAGGTTATGATGTGTCCAGGAATCCATCTGTATCAAATAGTTGGGGAATTCTCTCTAGTTTCATGACCAAATAGCCTAAATGTAGTGCCACATCAATCAAGCTAGCAATTTTCAGAGAAATGGACACCTAACTCTTACTTGCATTTTCTGTTTTCTTCATGTTTCTCATCTAGATTGCATTTTTATGAGAAGATCAGTTTATGTGCAGGCATAATGAACATTTAGAATGTCTACAATGCAATTAATCCAGCAGATGCAACTTTTAAAGGCTATGCATCGAGGTGCTGGCTATAGGTTTATCACTCTGTTTCAACGTAGCTCTTTAGCACATGTAATATTGGAATTTGATTATTTCTTGTCAAAGAGTTGATGATTTATGCTTATTACCACAGATACAGTTCCTTCAGCATATTATAAAATTCATTGTTATGACTGGAGTCAGTTTTCAAGCAAGAGCACTTGCAAGTATTCACTTGCATTCTAAACCTTTTGAATCCAGAATCCATGTCATTTGTTCAACTATGGAACAAAATGAAAGCCTCCTATAAAAACTTTGCTGTGGCGCTAATACTGGGTATAGTTCAGGTATAAGATTGGAGATCACTTGATTCTACTGTTAAGTGCATGTTGAATTGATAGTAGTGTTATCTATTCTAGTGTTATCTAGAAGTGCATTGGAAATCTTAAAACACTACTTGCCACTATTGGACACCTTAATATTTTCACCTTGTACGAAGAAATAATAGTTCCAATTATTAGCTCAGATATCAGTGGGGAATTACAAGAGACTGTATATTTTATTAAGTGGGATTATACTTTTTATACGGAGGCAAGTAAAAATAGTTTAAACTTCAAGAACTATTTTAAAGATCTGTGGCTGTGGAATGACAATAAGCAAACTTAATTGTGAATTACTCAGAAATCTGCATGCGAAAAAAAAGTTCATTTACAAATCTCCTGGTAAAGTTCCTTGTTTTGACCAAACCAGAAACATCTGAAAAGAACATTACTTATAAGATTGATTATTATTTTTTTCCACACCAAATTAGTCAATTTGGTTGTTGTTATTAATATTTAATTATTTTGATTGGCAAATCAATTATTTTTTAATACTCACTTCTCTGAAAATATCTGAAGGAAATTTGAAATGAAATAAAATAGGTTTGGATAGGTAGATAAAATTTGAGGAAAAAGTATCTGATCAGCTCTGTTTTAACAATTCTGGCCAGCTGTAAAAATGTAAAGTTATTTCAGTGCATGATGACATAGAAAAATAAATTTCATTATGGCCAAATGATCTTATTCTTTCATTAACTTTCTGCACGATAAGTAATTTTAAAGTATTTTTTAATTCCATAAAAAGTGTTTGTGTTCTTTCAGCCTTTTTAAAAAGCCGTGCGAAAGGTATTTTTTCTTGATCTTGCCTATTGAAGAGGTGAAATTCTGGGAAGTCTGAAGAGATAAATTTTTTAAAAAAAGGATCATCCTTGCTTTTCCTCTTTTGTTGTTGTTTTTATTGTTTGTTTTGTGTTTTGTTTGTCTTGCTTGTCTTTTCTTTTTGAGGAAATAGTATTTCAGGAGAAGTAAAAATATTGGGCATATAATTTATTGGTTTAAATATATTTATTTTGTTAATGGTGAGAAATAATAACAAACTTAGTTGCTGTGTACCTAAAGCAGGTAATAAAGAAAACTAGCAAATGGCAGAACTGTGAATAAAGAGAGGTTATGCCTTTAAGTCTTAGATGTAATTTTATGGAAGCAGAGTTATTATAACTTTGTTTAAAAATACAAAAATACAGAAGGAACTCATTTTTCTAATAAATGAAAATAAACTTTAGTCATAAACATTATAATGTAGCTAGTACAGTACAGGCAGCTAACATCAGATATAGTCTGTAAATATAGGAACTTTTATTGTCTAATAGTTTTGTAATATTAATTACAGAATCATTTGAAAAGACTTAAATGCATTTGTAAAAGTTCTAGAAATTCTTAATTTGAATGGTATCATACTATTTTCTTCAACCACAGATACTTCACAGAAGACCTTACAGAAGACAGGTTTTCCCATGCCAGGCCTCGTTTTTCATGAAAACAAGGAAAAAGAGTTTTTCAGAATTTTCCATTTGTCTTTATTATATATTATTTGCATCTCTTTGTTGTTGTTTTGCAGTCATTCTTCTAGATACAGGTGACAGAAGCCAATGACCTGTTTATTTTAGATGGGAGTGTTTTGATCAGGCTTAGGTAAAATGTCAGCATTTCACAATTATAAATAAATGTTATATTACTAATGAAATTTCCTGTCGTCTGTTATGCAACCTTTCTCTGATAAGTACAGACTTTTCTTGCTCTGCAGATAGCTTCTCAGTCATGATGACAATGTTCTGTGTGCTTTTATTTGCAACTTTCTCCCAGGAGTTTGAGTTCATACGGTGCTTTTATGTGTTTTTGTTTGTTTGTTTGTTTTTAATAGTGTTAGCAGGAGACTTTCATGCTGTGTTTTGATTTCCAGTTATACAGGGAAAATAGATTATTATTATTATTAGATTATTATTATTTAGTTTCTCACAGAGAATCAAAGGTATGCAGTGGAAATGTGAGAACTTTATGCCAGATTCTGTACTGCAATGAATACAAATTTGTGAATGCTTTGAGGCTTGGCAAATTGAAGTACAACAGTGGAAGCTTTTAGTAAAATATACTAAAAGAGCTTTTAATGGAAGCACTACAAAGAAGCCACTACAAAAATTGTTTGTCTAAACTAAGTGATATTTTACTGATGACTAATAAATAGCATCAGAATAATGGGTAGCATAACAGTCTATTACGGGATTATCTGTTCTCAACCTTTGTAGTGCAACAGAATAAGATGTTATACCATCACTATAAAATATTCCAACAAACATTTCTCCAACCTATCTTTCAAAACTTTGTAGTGGAGGAACATTATACATTCCCTTATCAGGTTGCTGCAGAACTTCATGCCTTTAGTGGTCTCTTCATGTGAGCATAAGTCACTGCCAGACCCGTTTGTAGCTAGTCCATGTCCTGTATCAGACACTGGCCAGCACCAGTTCAAAATAAACTATGAATACTGCACAGTAGACAGGTGTGCAATAATAGCTTCCCGGGCACAGGACACGTTATTTTAGTATTTGCTAATCTGAGATGAAATGCAGTGCAAAGTCTAACAACCTTTCTAGCACTTTTGATACCAAGATCTCTTATAATTCTTGATATTATCCAGATAAATGTCTGTAAATACATACTTTTTTACTGTTTGCAGCAGTCCCATAAGCACATTACTAAGGAGAACACAAGTGTGATGAAGTTCCTTCTTCCAAAATGTACAATACCAGTACAAAACAGGAGACAGCACTTAGATGCAACCAAACTGAACAAAGTAACAGATGATTTGCTTCATTTTTACAAGTTCTATAGGACATAAAGTCTTTTTGAAAGTTTAATGGAAGTGTTAGTGCCGAAGTGATAACTTGCAGCAGAAGTACATAGAAGGAAAATGTGAAAATCACTTAGTGTCAAAATTGTAATTTGTTCCTTTCTCTTAATACATTGCACATGGGTTATCTACTACACTGCTCTTGTGTAGGATAGAGAACAAAATTTCATAGCATAATAGATTAATGAGACATTTGTAGCAATATAAATGAGGAGGTTAGGAGATTTACATTACTGTATGCTACAAGATGGATTAATGTAATTTTGGTTTGTAGCCTCAGATTTAATTCATCAGCGTTTCCAGGAGAAAATGTATTATTGAGAACATGCTTCAAGAGAATTTTGGATTATGATTACATTAGGAGTGTATAACTAGAGACATTTATTATAAATACAGGGCTTGATTCCATATAACGTTGAACAGTTTTGTAACAGAATATAGCTTCTCTTTGATAACAAGTAATGTCAGTTATGTGTCTAGGTCTTAGAATATAGGTGAAACAAAAGTATGAAACTAGCTGGTAAAAAATTGCAGAGCTCTGACACTACATTTTATTTCCTCCATCATACTTCTGTCACTTCCTTGATGGCTATTCCAAAACTTTTGTCTGTTTTGTTTATTAATATTCTCAAATATTTAAATTAAAGTGAATTAACCCTCCCCCAAATGAAAGTACATTATTCATTATGAGATTCAATAAAATAGTCATTAAAAACACTGATGATGTTTAGCTGTGTGATAAGCCCCAATTTAGAGGAGGATTTAAGAACAGGATTCAGTACTTAGCTGAATCAGAATGGAGTTATGTACATTCTTAATTGCCACTGCTATTTTTTTCTCTCTTGTTCTCTCTAGTATATTGGACCTGAATATGATTACTATGTTTACAACTCTTATGATTATTATGATATGTAGCAAGAAACAGCAGAAAAGAGGCGCAACAACAGTTCAGTATTGTAAGAATGAATTTCTTTAACATATGAATACAGTTAAAATTATAGAATCATCTAAGTTAGAAAAGACCTTCAAGATCATAAAGTCCAACCATCATCCAGCCCTACCAAGTCCCATCACTAAACTGTGTCCCTTAGTGCCACATTCACACTCCCCTTAAGTAATTCCAGGGATGGGGATACCACCACTTCCCTGGGCAGCCTGTTCCAATGCTTCACCACTCTCTCTGTGGAGAAATTCTTCCAGCTATCGAATCTAAACCTTCCCTTGGTGCAACTTGAGGCCATTTCCCCATGTCCTATCATGTGTCACCTGAGAAAAGAGACCAGCACCCTCCTCACTGCAGCCTCCTCTCAGGTGTAGAGAATGATTAGGTCTCCCCTCAGCCTCTGTTTCTCCAGACTAAATAGCCACAATTCCCTCAGCCACTCCTCATACATCTTGTTTTTCCAGTTCCTTCACTAGCTTTGTTGTTCTTCCCCACACACACTCAAGCAACTCAATGTCCTTCTCGTAGTGACATGCCCAAAACACAATATTCTGTAGAGAGGTGTGGGATCACTAGTGCTGTGTAGAAGGGGACAGTCACTTCCCTGGGCCTGCTGGCCGTATTGTTTCTGGTGCAGGCTAGAGTGCCATTGGCCTTCTTGGCCACCTGAGCACACTGCTGGCTGTTGACCAACATCCCCAGCTCCTTTTCTGGTAAAAGTGTCCTTATTTTAGGGATTTCAAACTGATGTAACAAATATTAAGCAAAACAACCTATTTGTAAGAGAACTAGGCCCCAGGAAGCAAGGTCTTAGCCACTTCCTTCACATTTGTCTCTATCCACCAAGCTCCCACTCTGTGGCAGCATTTGCTGTAGTGTTGTAAAACAGCTCTGTCAGTTTAAAGCCCTTTTAAATAAATACTACTTTTAAATAAATACTATTTTTAAGTAAATACTACTATGCTACAGTCATTTCTGTGCTGGTAGCAAATTAAATGGTTAAACAATATAGTCAGACCATTATAAGATTCAAGACAGGCAGGGCAAGAAATTCCAAAGATGGCATTTCACCAGTAATTGATAAAAAAAAATAATAATAAAATAAATGCTTCTGGAGTTTTTCTGTTTTCTTCCCAGGCAAAATAACAGCAACAGCAGTAGTAATAGAAGTTGGTGATGGGTCAGTGTTGTGGTTCCACTCGAGTGGGCAGCCGAGCTCCACCACAGCCACTCTCTCACTCCCCCTCCTCAAAGAGGAATGGGGAGAAAATACGATGAAAAGGGCTCAAAGGTTGAGATAAGGACGAGAAGATCACGCAGTAATTATTGTAATGGGCAAAAGAGACTTGGCATAGGGAGATAGTAAGATTTATTGCTTATTGCTAACAAGCTAGAGAAGTGAGAAACAAAGGAAAGAAACCAAAAGCACCTTCCCCCCCCATCCACCCTCTTCCACCTCCTCCCCCCGAGCGGTCGAGCGGTGCAGGGGAACGGGGGAATGGGGCTTATGGTCAGTCTACAGCACTTCTCTGCCGCTCCTTCTTGGTTACTCTCATCCCCTGTGCTGTGGGGTCCCACCCATGGGATACAGTCCTTGATGAACTGATCCGGCGTGGGCTTCCCACAGGCAGCAGCTCTTCCAGAACTGCTCCAGATATGTGTCCGTACCACGGGGTCCATCCTTCAGGAGAAAACTGCTCTAACCTGGGTCCCCCACAGGCAGCAGCTCCTGCCAGGTCACCTGCTCCTGCGTGGGCTCCTCTCCACAGGCTACAGGTCCGGCCCAGTATCTGCTCTGGCAGGGGTCTTCCACAGATGGCAGCCTCCGTCAGTGCAGGGCCACCTGCTCCACCGTGGTCTCCTCCACGGGCTGCAGCGTGGATCCCTGCTCCACCCTGGTACTCCATGGGCTGCAGGGGGACGTCCTGCTTCACCATGGTCCTCACCACAGGCCGCAGGGGACTTCTGCTCCGGCGCCTGGAGCACCTCTCCCCCTCCTTCTTCACTGACCTTGGTGCCTGCAAGGCTGTTCCTCACTCCTTTCACTCTCCCAGCTTCTGTGTGGCGCAGCATTTTTTTTCGCTGTCTTAAATATGCTCTCACAGAGGCGCAAAACAACATCGCTTATTGGCTCAGCTCAGGTCAACAACAGGGCCCTTACCAAACATGGGGCAGCTTCTCAATCCTTCTCACAGAAACCACCCCTATGGCCCCCTGCTACCAAAACCTTGCCACGTAAACCCACTACAGTCAGGAAAAGTGCAACATTTAGATTCAATGAGCTGTGTCTCCAGGCAGAGAGCCAGGAAAAGAAAATACTAAAAAACTTTTTTTTTTTTTTTTATTGCCAAGACGTTGAGGTATGACACTTGTGGCTCTAAAAAAGAAACACTCCAAATGAGTAGCATAAGGCAGGGCAAGAGCTTATCGCATACTCTCAATATCTTTCCAAAGTTTATCATAATCTTTGTTAAGAAATTCGTTAAAAAGTAGAATCCCCAAGGACAACACAAGTCTTGGAAATAAGGCAACTGTTTCGGTGATAAGAATTTTATCCATGTGACTGTTTTTATTTTGTTTTGTTTTGTTTTATATCATTGTGGACATCTTGGCTGATTTTTCCCTATTTGTTTTGGAAATGAACAAAAATAGATACAGCAAAGAGTGTGGTACTTTCACATCTTCCTCTGACAGAGCCTTACAAAAAGTGAAAGAAAGGAAAGGAAGATAAGTGTGTGTGTGTTGGGGGGGGGGGGGGGGGGGGGAGGAGACGTTTTGTGCCGTTCTTGAATCACACACGTTTTGTGCCGTTCTTGAATCATACACAAGGCATGGATAGCTGAGCATCCTGGGACTGAAGTTTCAACACTGAAAAGGGAAAACAATGTGACTTTATTGCAAATAAAACTGATTTGCATCACTGCTGTATTTTGCACATCAGTGTTCTAGTGCAGTCTGTTAAGTGAGGTGTGTGTGTTGGGGGGGTAATGTAGGCCAATCCTTCATTTTAATACCCAATTTTGAACAAACAAGAAGCGATGGAGCAATGATTCTGGCATAACTGGTGCACTCATTTTATGGGTGTATTCCAGTGCAGAGAGACTTAGACCAATCGTTCAACACATTTAAACCTATAAGGAAAAACTTAGCATAGTCAGCTTTAAAATCTGTCATCTTATTATAATTATCTGCATCTTAAAGATATGAATTATAAAATGAGTTAGATTATTTGTCCTTTTTCCAAAGTCTCACCATGATCCTTCTTGGTCCTTAGAGAAGTTTTAACAAAAACAAACAAACAAACAAACAAAAACAACACCAAGACTTTTAAATACTTAGATAAGTACATGAGTTTTTACTGGTTTCCTGTAAAGAGGTAACTTACATAGTTTTGTTGTTGTTGTTGTTGTTTTTTGTTGTTGTTGTTGTTGTTTGTTGTTGTTGTTGTTGTTTTTGTTTGTTTGGTTTTAATATCCTCCATATCCTCTTTACTATTTCACTGCAGTGTTTCCATTCCAAACTTCAAAGATATGGGGCCAGCAGCCATGAAAGTAATTATACTCCTCCTTAAAACTCTGCTTACCATTCTTTGTCCTATAATTTCTGTTGATCTGCTCAAGAAATGGTGTTGAGACATTTATTCCCCCCCCCCGCCCCTAATTTCCAAGCTAATTTGTCACATGGTATTAGTAACCCTTGTTTAGCACATCAGCATTACACGGGTCAACAAAGTTTTTGTCAGCTGTTTTTGACCTTTATTCTTAAAGAAATTATATTAATCTGTCTCTTTGTAGCGTTATCCAGTTGTTTACATTTTCCTAAGGTGCGTTTCTAGAATCTTTAAATGTTCTACAGAATAAAATTGTTCCTAATTAAGATTTTAATAATCTCATATAAGATTATTTAAACTCACTGACTTTAATAACTCCATAAAACTAAGGGGATCTGAGAGAGAAGTACAGCTAGTAGAAGTTTAGTTTCCCATTTTTAGTTATAAATTCCCAGCTTCCAGCAGTCACTGGTTGATGAGCTTTGTCTCATCAACCTGTGCTGCATTTTTGTATTAATTGCCAAATTTCTATGATAATAATTTTGTCATAACACTAGAAGTTGGCCATATTCAAGACACCATTTCAAAAAAGTTATTTCAGTGAATGTGGTGTTTGTGTGGTACTTTTCCTTAACTTAGGGTAGGTCATGGAACATACAACTTCCCAACATGAGGTGGTATCACCAGGCTAACAAAGATTTTGGGATCAGTGGCCAGATGTCCCTCCAGTCATCTCTTTTCTTTATGCACAAGTATTCTACAACCAAAACAACCCTTCTTCTACCTTCTTTTGAGAGTTGCAGTATTCAAAATACAGGCACATCATAGATATGTATCTATGCATTTTCTACTTTTGCTTTATTTTCATTTTCTAGTAATTCCTAATTGCTTTTCTTGACTACAGCTAAACTGTATTTGATGAATTTAATTCCTAATATATAAGAATACTGAAATACTGTCTCTTGAACTGGTTGTTTCTTGTCTTAGGTGTGTGAGAGAGAAAAGATTCAAAAAATTTTAGATGAATCCCTTTCCTTCTCCCCCTACCACTCTTCTCAGTCTTTAGTATCATCCTCTGGTGTTTTGGTCACCAACTGTCGGATGATCTTTTGATGTTACTTGCAGTGATTTACATCTCCACCTCTTCAGCAATGATAACTAGCAGAACTTAAACAAAATACAGATAGCTGTGTCCTGGAATGGTTGGTGGAAATAATCAAAATAAAATAGTGTCATTATATGTACTTGTGGGAGGAAGGAAAGAAGACTAAGAAGACCTTAATTTTAAGGGTCAATTTTAAATGTGTAAGGTGCATAACCTTATACATAATACAAGGTGAATAACAGTTTGTTTAAAATGCTCTGAAGATGCTAGATCTTGGTACAGAACTTCCGTTGCAGAGATTTTGTAAGAAGGAGTTACCCATTGGATTGATTGCAGTGTTGCTTATCCAAGTGCTTGCTGACTTCTCCGAATAATATTGGTAGATATCCCAGACAGACCATCTATTTCTAAAGGTTCCTCTGATTATTCTCCCTTATATTCCCATTATGCTTTATCTTCTTGCAACTTATTAGAAATGTAACTCATATTGCATAGAAATTCAGTCCTCTTTTTCTTTTGCTATTTGCATAACTGAATTGACTTATTTTTCTTCATAGATAACTAATGTTATAGGCTTGTCTACACGAGGAAAATAGGTCATATTTTGAAAATGTTAAATTATTAATGATTCAAATAGCATGAAAAGCAGAAGTAAAAATGGTAATGAAATCTTGATATGTTACTATACCAGAAGAAACTGAAGTGAACTCAGCTAAAAGGCATAATATTTTTGGACCTGAAATCATTAAAAAAACATGAGTAGAAAAGAAAAAAATAATAATAATTTGAAAGGTCAAAAGATGAAGAAAAAAATATTTCAATTGAAAGAACATTCTGTGAAGTAATAATGCAGAAAAAAAATGCTAGTAATTTGAGCATTTGTGTTTGCATGATTTGTGCACCTCTCTCTTAAATATATAGTTGCAGAGTAGCAAAAATCCCCAGATTTGTGGCTTCTCCTGAAGAAGGTATTATGTTACAGACTAATAGAAAAAGTACATCAAAATAAGTGGTAAAGATTTGACTAAGTTCATTGGTCTGTAGAGCAAACTCCATAGTCATGTGTGTAGAATGCTTGGAAATGCTTGCCAAACTGTTGGGTGCATCTAACTGTTTGGTCATGAGCAGCCATTGCTTCATGGAACACCCAGTTAGGGAAAGCACAAGTATTTTTTAAAAAAAGTCAGGAACAAAGCAGTTAAACCGTGGACTCTGGTACATGTAACCTCTCCCTTGAAAATAGTTCATTTCCAGAAGACTGGAATTTAGAAAAAGCAATGCCAGTTTTCGTAGAGTTTAGTCAAACAGATAAATGCACTGAGGAAATTAACAGGAAAATCTACCTTGTTAAGAACAAAGATACTAAGCAACCATGAAGCGTCTTTGAGTTTTGGGTGCTGATATGTAATTTCACTAAATGTGATGGCTTGACAGCTTTATAATAGCCATTAATACATCAGAAGACTTTCTTTTCATACTTTGTCTCAATATGAATTCATATTAGCCTTTAAATGCTATTCTTCTGTGTTTGAGGGAGAGAGATAAAGTCACTAGATCTTTCATTCCATACTGTGGCTAAAACACATGGACACTCATATGTATTCAAGTCTTAAATAAAACAATAACTTGAGGTGTGTACTTTAGCAAGTACTAGGTCTATTCTACGCACATTTCTTAGCCTTACATTTACTATGTCTTTCTAATCTTCACTATTGCAATGCAGAAAACCTAATACTTCTGAAACATCACTCAGAACAAAAGAAAAAACTCCTAATGATCTTATTAGGCATTGTGATCACTCTTTAGCAGTATTCCACTGACCACGTACAGATACTTTGACAGATTTCAGGTCATCAGCACAGAGCATCACACTTTCCAGTCAGAGTGAATTGTTGCATTGACATATTTACATATACGTACCAGTACATCTGCCTTCTTTCTAATAGAGACAGCAAGTCAAAGATAAATATCTTGCATCTGCAACAACAGCTGGGTAGTTCTTTGTACATGGAAAAAAATGAGTTCCATAAACTTAAATTCTCCCCATCCTTGGAAGTTATTTATCTATTTATTTATAATGCAGAGTTATAGCCCCTTCTAGCCTAGGAATTACTGTTGCCATTGCTTGTAATAGGCCACAGGCTCTGTGCTAGCAGTGCTAACCACACAGGCCTTGGGACCTATCATGCCTGCTTCCAAATACATTTCAGCTTGTTTAGCTGTAATAGCAATTGTTGGCCAGGTAATTATTAAGTACTTTGTTTTAGTTTTTGTTTAGCTTCATCCAATTGTGTGGAATAGCTGAAATTATTATTAAATACTTGTAACCAATAGACAATAACAAGTGGTGATTCTGTGTAAAATGAGCTTCATTGATAATAGCCTTAGCATAGGATGCAGAGCAGAGGAATACTGTTAAGTAATAGGATGACAGCAGATGCTGATAGGAGGTACAATCATGTACAGGTAAGGCTGACAGCCCCAGGGCTGTAAATACTTTATAAGAGCCAAATATTGTTCAGAAGGGGAATGTAGCCTTGCAGGCTGGCCAAATCCAATTTGGGGGATAACAGATGGAATGAAGAGCAGGCATCCAGCCTAAATGATACACACTTCAGTAGATTTGGATGCAACTTAGAGTTGTGGGTTAGTGAAAGGGGGGGAACACCAAGGTGGAGCACACTGGTGAACATATAAAAGTGACCCCAAACCCAAAAATAGATGCTAGGGTGTAGGGGATCCATCAGCATTACAGTCCTTCTTTATGGGGACTTGAGATGCAGATAACTCACTGTGCCACCTCTGTCTTTCCCCATATGAAACCTTCAGCCTTGAGATCCACGCAGATAATGGAAGGATGAGCATACCATCACAGAGAAGATGATGAGAGGAGAGAAGAGTGGATGATGGGAGGCTGTATGTATGCTGTTTTTACTATACATATATATGAATTGAAGACACTACTACTGTAGATGAACTGAAATTTCTTCTTTTGTTATACTCAATAATTTAATTAGATTAGCAATAAATTCTTGGTTTTGCATGTTAGATGGTAGTAACAAAGTTGTTTTATTTTTATCTTTTTTATATTGTTGCTTTGTTTAGTAGAGTTTTTGTGTATGAGTATAAATGTGGACTATTTGGAGGAAATAAATAGAATGAGCCTGGAGAGGATAGACGAAGCAATACAATGAGCCTTTTTGGATAATTCATTGCAAAAGCTGTTTCAATAGTGCTGTGAGCTCATGCATTATGTCCTAAGATGCTTGTGATTGCCGCAGAGATTAAATCCCGTAAGTGAAAATGATCAGTGAAGGAAGAAGAACGGCTTTGTTTTTTTGAAAGAAAGTTAAGGTACTGAACATAACATTTCAAGGGTATCCATTTCAGCTTCAGTTTATAAATTCTAGCTCTGTTGTGAACTTACTGTTGGATGTACCATTGAATACCCTATCCTCCTTTCTTCTCTCTGCAGTACCTGATTAAAAAAATAAATAAATAATAAAGAAAGTCACTTTTACTGAAAGGGGTCTTTTTGGGGTGTAAAAGTCACTGGCTCACTGACCTAGTGGTTTCTCAAGAATTTGGGCAAGTTTGTCCCCTAATTTGTACCATTTAGGAACTAGAGGTTTGAGCATCCTTATAAGGACATATACCAAGTATTGCCTACTTAGTTGTGGAGCTAACTGATGCAGGAGACTGGATCCATTGCACAATTTGAATCTCAATACTGGTTGGAGAACTGCAGGACTAGTTGTATGAGTTCATTATTGGGAGGTCACAATGGCAATAGCTTTGTTAATCCAGTTTACTGCATCACAACCTGTTTTACCGTCGCTGTATTGGAGAGGGACTGGAGAAGCATCAGGTTGGGAGTTTTTTTTCCTGTCTGAGGAACACTGGATGTGCTAACGGGCTGTTCACTTGAGTGAGGTGGGAAATCGGAGGCCAGGAATCCATGCCCCTACTCTAAGGCAGTTTGAAAATTTAAATTAAAAAAATATTTAGAGTGAAATTTTGTTAGTGAAGGATCAAGAGCGAGCAGACATGGAGACATCAATGACTAGGAGAGGTAAAGCTCTTCACAAGGGGTCACACTGCATAGATTTCTAGGACTTCCTTGTGCTTATGTGTATATGTTAAGCTTTCTGGACTTTTCAAGGTGTTGTCTCTCTTCTTCCAATATTATGACAACTGTAACTATTGAAAGCAGCATTAATGTTAGTTTCTTCTGAGGAACAATACTCAGCTTTCATGGCTTGGGCTATATGAACTCCGATGTTCCCATGAGTTCTGCTTTGCATTACTTAGACTGAAGCACTTTTATTCTCCTTTGAAGAGGCTGGGTATTTTCAGTGGGTCTGACCCTTTTTTATATATAATAAGAAGTAACAAGGAGCATCTTTATGAGCATCTTTAGAATTGCCTTGTTCCCATGTTACATCATTGTATTTGTGTATGTGGCTGCCTTGTGGCTGAGTTCCAGCTTGTGTGACAGAGGTATCCCTGTACAATGGGTCCCTATTTGATTTTTTCCCCATAATGCTTAGAAAAGTAGGATAACTATAATTATTAGCTATAGTGATTACAGTCTTACTTTAAAAGTTGCTTCAAGTCTCATATTAGTTTTCCAGCTGACATTTTAAGAGTCCTGTCTTATAATGTAGTATGTCCCAAAAAGGATTCAAGTTTGTTCCTTTCTTCTCCCTTTCAGAATATTCATCTGACACTTTTAGTGTCTTTCCACTGATCTATGTGACTGTAGAAATAAGTTCAATATTCTGAAAACATTCCAATTTGAAATAGTTCTGAGTTAGTTCATTATCTGTAATTACTATGATTCATGAGTCCTATCATTTTTCGCTCTGTCCTCCACATTTGTATTCACTAACAATGGTATTTCTGTAAAAGCAGAACAATAATTAAGAGCTAGTATGTAACTTTTTCCCCATATAGTTCTGTACTAATTTTACATTATTGATTTAGAATATCTTTGAGCATTTGCAGAGTCATAACACAAAACTGTTGTCCTTGTTCTACTGCTGCTTTATGTTTCAAAGAGTACTAATTTTATATTTTCCTTATGAAATTTCCCTACTCACAAAGGAAAAGACAAGCTTTTACTTGTTTATATATCTTCATCATTTTTTTTTTTATTTCTTGTCACTTATCTTCTGTCTTAATAGACTCAAATTTAACATTAAAACTTTTTCAATTAAATTTATATCAAACTATGTATGTAACTAATTGTTCTTGTTATGTAATAGGCCAATTCTTCTTCAGCAATTATGGAGTTTATGTTTTCCGTTTACATGTTTTTTATTTCCTGCTGCATATGATGTAGGCATAGCTGTGTTCATCATGACTGGATTTTTATCTTCATTCCTTTCATTGTATGTTCAGACATTATGCTAAGTTGTGCTTCAAAAGAAATAAGGTGTTCTTTTACATTTATAAATTTATAATAGTGTTATAGTTAAAATGGTCCTCTGTAAAGCTGTAATACATATACTATTTTTCATATGGACCATTTCTATTCTATTTCCTCACTGATACCTTTAGACCTTCAGGCTGTCTGAAGTTGTATTTCTTCAAAAAAAAAAGATTTTGGTCAAAAAGTTAAGCATTGCACAGCTCTGGTTCATTGAAATTCATTCTGATTGCATTCTACAGGCGTTTCTTGGTTTCAAATTTTGTCTTGCCTCTTTGTTTCTGTGATTTTGTGAGTAGTCAGCTTATAAGTTGTCTTTCCTCTCCTTTTGTGTCATAAGTACTCGTTGCAGTACCATGGATGGATATTTTTCCATCCCATGTGCAAATGGCATGGATGGAAGCAATGAGGATTCTTTATAAGGGGCACTTAATGAAATGCTACCCATGTCTATTCCTGATGAGTGAAAACAATCTTCAAAACATGCTTAAATCTGATTGGGCAAGATTGGAAAATATCTGGGAATAATTCTAGTTGTGCGTGGTTCCTGCCTTCAATACTGCATTAAAGTAAACAACAATGGATTGAATTAAATTAAAGGATACTGGAAAGCTTAAGAAGAGCTTCAGGTAGAAATAGATAGGCCAGGAATTGGTTGGAGGAGTTACCTTTCTGTCTGGTTGTCAAAAAAAATTTAATGGGTCAGAAGTAAAAAAAGAGGGATGATATATGGCTGAGTAAGGGAATGCTTCCACTTGGGGAGGGGGGGGTGAAGGGAGGGGAACACTGACAGATTATGTAGATATATTTCAGAGGAATATATTACAAGTAGTACTTCATCTCCATCTCAGAAGCAGATAGGAAATATACATAGAAAACCCTAATCCTACTCTTGTAAATTCTATGTATCTTCTGGAGGTATAGTCTATAATTTGTCATGTGTTTTTTTGGAGGGAAACAAACCAACAAGAAAAGCAAACAAACAAACAAAACATATCAGTCGTTCTTAAAGGTTCATAACCTGTTCTCCACTTAGGTTAGTTTTGGACCTTCTCAGTTAGCTTGGACTGATATGCCGAAGGTCCTATCCTGATCCTTGCCTGAGACTAGGGGAAGTGTAGAATTTGTCTCTGTAAGAAAGCAAAGCCTGAATACGATTTCTCCTGGAAAGAGTCCAGCAGAGGGACACAAAGATGATACGGGGCCTAGAGCATCTTCCCTATGAAGAAAGGCTGAGAGACCTGGGTCACTTCAGCCTGGAGAAAAGAAGACTGAGAGGGGATCTCATAAATGTGTATAAATACTTGAGGTGTGGGAGACAGAGGGATTTGTCAAACCTCTTTTCAGTTGTTTGCGGGGACAGGACAAGGGGTAATGGCCACAAAATGGATCACAGGAAGTTCTGCACCAACATGCAAAAGAACTTCACAATGAGGGTGACGGAGCACAGGAACAGGCTGCCCAGGGAGGTTGTGGAATCTCCTTCTCTGGAGATATTCAAGGTCCATCTGGATGCCTACCTGGGCAGCCTGCTCTAAGGAACCTGCTTTGGCAGAGGGGTTGGACCCAAAGATTTCTTGAGATCCCTTCCAACCTCTACAATTCTGTGATTCTGTGATACAACAGTAATGGGTGTTCAGACACCTTGAAGAAGAACAGTGCTGTAAGTAGCACAGTAGCTGTGGTTCTTTTATCCTGTCATGGAGTTTTTGGTGGGTATTTTTAGTTTTTGTTGTTTAATAAGCTACGAAGGTTCTGTTTTGTGTAAATATATGTACCATTTCTGGCAAAGACTTTACATTTAAAAAAGCATTGTAACCTGCATGGATGAATTATTAATTGAGTTTTAAAATATTTCTGAATGGAAGTGTTAGAAAAAGAGCAAATTCACCCTGCTTACTTTGTTCCATTTAGTTCATTTTTACTGGCATAATGAGTTTTAAGATCTGGCAAACTCTGCGTCATATGACTTACCTTTGAATTAAATTGTAATTGTGGTTGGAGAGCTGCCAGGCAGAGAAGGACCTGGGAGTGATGGTTGATAGGCGGCTGAATAGGAGCCAGCAGTGTGCTCAGGTGGCCAAGAAGGCCAACGGCATCCTGGCTTGTATCAGAAACAGTGTGACCAGCAGGGCTAGGGAGGTGATCGTCCCCCTGTACTCGGCTCTGGTGAGGCCGCACCTCAAGTACTGTGTTCAGTTTTGGGCCCCTCGCTACAAGAAGGACATCGAGGTGCTTGAGCGGGTCCAGAGAAGGGTGACGAAGCTGGTGAGGGGTCTGGAGAACAAGTCCTATGAGGAGCCGCTGAGGGAGCTGGGCTTGTTCAGCCTGGAGAAGAGGAGGCTCAGGGGCGACCTTATTGCTCTCTACAGGTACCTTAAAGGAGGCTGTAGCGAGGTGGGGGTTGGTCTGTTCTCCCACGTGCCTGGTGACAGGACGAGGGGGAATGAGCTTAAGTTGCACCAGGGGAGTTTTAGGTTAGATGTTAGGAAGAACTTCTTTACTGAAAGGGTTATTAGACACTGGAACAGGCTGCCCAGGGTGGAGTCACCATCCCTGGAAGTCTTCAGAAGATGTTTAGATGTAGAGCTGAGTGATATGGTTTAGTGGGGACTGTTAGCATTAGGTCAGAGGTTGGACTCGATGATCTTGAGGTCTCTTCCAACCTAGAAATTCTGTGATTCTGTGAAATGTTCTGCATCATTAATTATAAATTTTCCAGTATATATGGTGTACCAAGTACAAATCTGACTATAAACAGACACTTTTCATGAAGTTTTTCTGAAAAACAAACAAAAAAATGAAGTAGCAGATGCCACAGGAAAACAGACACAGTGAAATCTGTAAATAAAATACAACGTATTACAGTCAAAAAGTGATGGAAACACCTGGCACAAACCTACGGACAACACTGGGACCTGTACACCGCCAGGAAAGGGCCCTCAGCCCCCCTGACCCTCCTCCTCCTGCCACACGAGGGCCTCTTTCAGGCCGCACAAGCCCCCTCCCAACACGGCCACATTGGGTGTGGGGCGTGGGGCGCCATCACAGGGGCATCACCGAGGCTCCCTGATGTCACTGTGGCATCCGCCCCCCGCTGTGTTCCGGGGCCTATAAAAGCCCCTGCGCCTGGCCCACCCCTCGCTGATCTCCCAGGCCCTCTGGCAAACGGCAGCGATGGTTGTCCTGAAGAGGTCCTGGGGCGAAGGCTGCCCACAGCTTCGTGGGAGCACTGCTCGCTGGGTTGGTGAACCCAAGAAGAAGTGGCGGCGGAGGACAGAGAGCGGAGGCGGAGCAGCCGCGGCGGACGGTGTGGAGCCCATGGAGGTGGATCCACCTGTGGAGGAAGAGCTGATGGAGGTGGATCCACCTCCAAGCCCTCTGGTGTGGCACAGAGTCATCGTGCCAGGGCTCCCACCTGCGACACATCACCACCGTCGTCGCAAAACCTCCCGGTCTGCTCCGTATTCCCGGCCCTGCCTCCGCCTCCACTTCTAGGGGGGAGAGGCCATCCGTTTACCATCTGGCAGGATTGCCTGCACGATGGCCTCTTCCCCGATCCCCTGACCCCCATCCCCGCCTCTTGTCCCAAGCTGTGGACAAGAGCGCACTCGGCTTCCTGTGGGCTGCTGCACCAGGGCGACAGGAGAAGCCCTCCGAAGGCCACGCTCGGCGTGGGGCATCTCGGTCTGAGGACGAGAAGGCTGCCCAAGAGGTGCTTGAAGATGAAGCCGCGCCCTGCATGGCAGTGCACAGAGAGGAGCAGCAGATCCCTCAAAACGGTGATGCAGACAGGTGCTCCTCTGAAGAAGCACAAGTCTTCAGGTCTGCCAGCAAAGAGCGCAGGAGTGCAGCACAAGGTCCATTCAAGATGCTTGGTTACCAGTTCTTCCCAAGACTGGACAGCAAACTGGTAGAACAATCCTAATAAAAATAAGAAAGAAAGAAAGATATTGCAACAACCACCACATTAAGAATAAACAAGAACCAGTGAAAACACTTTCCTCTCTTCTTTGGTGTCATTTTTGCAACTGCCCCTGGGCTCTGGCATCCCGTTCTGGTCTCCCTCATAGAGGAAAGATCCTGATGGGTGTGGAGTGGGCCCAGCTGACGGCACTGGAGGGAGTGAGGGGCCAGGGCACACGGCATACAGGGGCAGGCTGAGGGAACTCCTGTGGTCAGCATGAAGGAGAGGAGGCTCGGGGTGGAGCTGACAGCTCCCTCCAGCTGCCTGCTGGGAAGGGGGAGTAGAGAAGATGCTGCCTGTGCCTTCTCCAAGGGGCTCTGTGGCAGAAAGATGGGCGGCACCACACTTGCAGGTGAAGATATCCCAGCTAGCAAAAAGGAAAAGATTGTCTGCATAAGGGTGCTCAGGCAGAATCAGTGTCCAGAAAGGCTGTGGAGTCTCTGCCCTGGGAGGTAGGTGACCTTGAGTGCACAAGGCTGGGTGTTTCAGTCATGGAATCACCAAATGGTTGGCACTGCAAGGGATCTTAAAGATCGTCCTCTTCCCATCCCTATGCCATGGACAGGGACAGCTCCCTCTACAGCATGTTGCCCAAAGCCCCATCCAACCTGCTCAGGAACCTTCTTGGATCATCATGAGGTTTCCAAGAAAACAGACCAGAGCCCTCCTAGTGAATTCCACTGCCTCCCTCAGCACCCTTGAAGGCCCCTGAAGACGAAGCTGATGAGGGGCCTGGAGAACAAGTCCTACGAGGAGCGGCTGAGGGAGCTGGGCTTGTTCAGCCTGGAGAAAAGGAGACTCAGGGCGACCTTATCGCTCTCTACAGGTACCTCAAAGGAGGCTGTAGCGAGGTGGGGTTTGGTCTGTTCTCCCACGTGCCTGGTGACAGGACGAGGGGGAATGGGCTTAAGTTGTGCCAGGGGAGTTTTAGGTTGGATGTTAGGAAGAACTTCTTTACCGAAAGGGTTATTAGACACTGGAACAGGCTGCCCAGGGTGGAGTCACCATCCCTGGAAGTCTTCAGAAGATGTTTAGATGTAGAGCTGAGTGATATGGTTTAGTGGGGACTGTTAGCGTTAGGTCAGAGGTTGGACTCGATGATCTTGAGGTCTCTTCCAACCTAGAAATTCTGTGATTCTGTGATCTGTAATAGCTCTCCAAAGAAAATGTTGTAGAAATCGGGAGCCTCATTTTCAGAGACTATTCAGGTCACCAAAAAGATGTTTGCTAACCTCAGTAGACATTAGGATGTACCCGGCAGTTAGTTGCTTATGCCTTGTTTCTTATGCCTTTAATAATGCCAGATCTTTGCAAAGAAATAATTTGCCATTGAAGTTTTCAAAGTCTGCTAGTTTTTACTGTTGATGGTGTATTTGGGAGACAACAAATATGGTATCTGTGAAATGCCTGTAGTCTGGTAACAACATTCTCAGTATCAACTGAAGGCAGAAATAGTTTTCACTTCAGAAATAGTTAAGATCAACAGAAAGCCTAGGTTATACAATGGCAGGTCAAAGGTAATGATGGCTTTTGTGTTTCACACAAAAGGCAAATAAAATACATCAAGGAACACTCCTCAACTAAATTTGTTGCAATGTTTCAGTTACAGTGAACTAATAACGCAATATATTAGGAAATACAATTGTATGTGTTGCAGTGAATATGTTTTATTATTCCTCTTATGATATGCCCTTGGGCTTTTATATTCAGAAGTTAAAAACGTTACTTAAATTTCAAGTCTTAAGCTATATCACTTACCTTTTGTCCAATAAATCTGAATTAATTGTGGGGTAAACTCTGCATCTCTCACCTGGATTACCAGTAATAACACTTCCTTAAAATGATGCTGGAGTGATTAAAAGTCTATGGTGATTGTTTGAATTATTTGTCACATCAGCTGCTGGAAGAATGAAAGTTTCTGTTTTTCAAGCATTTACATTCTCAAACAGATAATGAGATTGCTTCTTGAAGCTAGGGATTGCAAGGCACAGATGTGCCAGCAATCACTACTTGGAAGTAGGTTTATATTCTCCAACTAAAGAAAATCAAAACAGGCAACATCTCTCTTATTCATCATTAAATTGACCTCTGGAGGTATATGGCATGGGTGGACCTTTTTGAAGTGTTCTTACAATACGACAAACTTGTTCTTCTGTATGTATTATTGGTATATGTCTCTGTCTCCTATGGTTTACATTCCTATCCCTTTGACAGAAGAATATTTGCGGCAATGTAAATTGTAGTGGAGAGGAGACAAAGAAAAAAAGTTTGTTGAATAGAGTTCTGAACAAAATTAAGAAATTAAGTCATTATCTTTACAAGTAATCCAGGTACAAGAAAATAACCATAAAATAATTTATGATTTTTTTTTTGAGGGGGGACCATTTTAAATACATTTCTGTTTTTATTAATCTAATCTTAATCTGTATTAATTATAGATGTAAGGACAGACAGTAAGCTAATTCTGGAGAGAAGATAAAGCAAGAAGGAAATGAAATAGCTATATTTGAATGCCACAACTGAGAACTCAGTCCTCTTATTTCTTTCACTGGTTTAGGTACTTTTTTAGGGTAGGGAGTTCTAGTCAGGCACCCTAGTGAGATAGTGTTATCTATATTCGCTTGCTAAATCTGTCCTCCTTATCTCATATTCTGACAGTGAAGGTGGCTGAATGCTGGCATAAATTATCCAGAATTGTGGAATCTTCATCCTTGAAGGCATCAAAACCTGACTGGGAATGGTGCTGTGCAACCTCCTCTAGCTGACCATGCTTGAACAAGACAGTTGGGCTAGGTGAGCTCAAGAGGTCCCTTCCAATCTCAACTATTCTGTAATTCTGTGACTTCAGTAGCAGCAACAGCAGTCTATATAAAATTGGTTAGGGGTTTCTGTTGCATGTGGGATGGGTTGTATGAAATTAAACAAATGTTAAATGAGCATTCTGGCCGATCTTATGTCTTTTTATGTGTTTCCCCCCACACACACACACACACACACGCCACCCTAGCTATGAATGTGTTGGCTTGTTTTGGTTTGGTTTGGTTTTAAGCTGTTATTTGGGAAAAGGCAGAAGTTTTCTTGTTTTCTGCAGTGTCCAACATACGTAGAACCCTTTGGAGGAAAGGGGAGATGGAGCTATCTTGGGAGGCTCATTCAGTGCAAGGATCTTTCCATTAGCTTCCAGCACTGTCTTGGAAGGAAACAATAGGCAGGATGTGTTTCTACATCCTTTATTTGTAACCTGTCCCAATAGATTGGAGTTTTTCCTCTGAGAAAGTAATATTGTTCTAATATCATTTTAAGGCTGTGCTGCTCTAGCAGCTGGAAACCCTTCTGGTGTGCCTACTTCAAGGAAAAGTTGTGGACAATTTCACCTTCAAAGTCTCATTGATGTAGGTGTCCTTCACAAACAGAGTGAGTAGGGATGCCAAAAGAGATCCCAGATCACAAAATAAAGATGATATATTTTCCTTTGGTAGCTTACACTGGTGAGAGAAACTATGTTTTACTTCTCTGTGAAATATTTCACCACATGAACAGGAACGACATGCTGTTGTTCTCAACTAAGCTGGCCTTGTTAGGATTTTAATGAACAAAATCTGCTAGTGTTAAGCCCATAAGATTAATTTAGACTAAATCATAATGCTCAAGGAACTTTGATTCACTAAGTGATGCATAATTGACTTTTATGATGATTATTGTTAAATGGATGCATTTATGCCAATTTTGTGTCTAACTTGGAGGTTGACTGAGTCATTGCAACATCTGGATTCTGTGATCAATGGAGGAAATTTTTGTTTGTTCTGATTATGTCCCATTATGTCAGGAAGTTCCCACATGGCATCTTTTGGGTGTGTTTTTCTTATATGCCTTTATTGCCATCCATATGTAATTTTCTCCCATCTTTCATGTACCTCTGACTAGCTTGTCTTTGTCAAACATAAGTCTCAAGCTTTGTCTGTGTGTTCGTTAAAAACTGAGTCAAAGAATCACAAGAGGTTTGAGGTTGGAATGGTCTTCTAGAGGTCATTGAGTCCTTCCCCACTGCTCAAGAAGGATTACCAGAGCTAGTTGCCCAGGACCATGTCCAGGTAGTTTTTGAATATTGCCAACAACTGGAGAGTCTACAACCACTGTGGGAAACCTGTCCCAGTGCTCACAGTAAAAAAATGTTTCCTGATGTTCAGGTAGAACCTCCTGTGTTTCAGTTTGTGCCTGTTGCTTTGTGTCTTGTCACTAAGTGCTACTTGGAAGAGGTGGGCTCCATTATCTTAATTTCATCCTATTAGATATTTACACACATTGATAAACTCCACTCAAATTTTCTGTTCTCTAGATTAAACAATCCAGTCTGTCTCAGTCTTTTTTTATTAGGAAACATGCTCCAAAACTACACACAAAGTTCCAGGTGTGGCCACACCAGTGCTGAGCAGAGAGGATCACCTCTCTTGACCTGTAAGCAATGTTATTCCTAAGGAAGTGAAGGATACTTTGGGCCTTTTTTGCCATGGGAGTGCATTGCTGGTTTATGTTTGACTTGGTATCCACCAGGTCCTTTTTCTCAAAGCTGCTTTCCAATCAGTCAGATCCCAGCATGTACTGGTGTATGAGGTTATTCATTCCCAGGTGCAGGACTTTCCACTTGATCTTGCTGAATTTCAAGAGGTTTCTGTCAGCCCATTCCTCCAGACTGCTGCCTCTAGATGGCAGGACAACTCTCTGGCATATCAGCCACTCCTCTCAGTTTTGCATCACCTGCAAACTTGCTGAGGGTACCCTGCCCCATCATCCATACCATTAATGATTTTGAACAGAACTGGATCAAGTATTGAATCCTAGTGTACACTTCTAGTTACTGGGAATTTAGAAATTAGTGATTCTTGCTGTCTATTGTACAAATGTAATACTATTTCAGGTCTATGTAGCCCGTTTGTGTGTGAATGAAAATTAACTATTGGGCATGTCCATGTTCAGATGGACAAATTCCACCTATATCCCCTGTGCCAAATTTGCATGTCCCAAGATGTCCCAAGAAGTATGTCTACTGCCACTTTGGTGCTAACAGAAGCTGGCTGGATTATGTGATACTACCCTCAGATTAAATCTTGTAGTTTAATGAAAAGATTCCTTTTATTGTGTGTGGTTTTCATGTTGGTCACAACATGTTAAAGACTTGCAGCACACAAATTACACGTGCTGTGGAAACATTTCACTAAGCATGTGTTTTCTGAAGATTACTCAACATACTAATAATTCAAAAAACATATTCAGTTACTTTTTTACACATCTCTAAATGATCTCTCTGTCTATATTCTGGCAACCCTTGGAAAGAAATTCTCCAAGAAGATCATCACCTGCATTTGGCATACTCCATCTGGGCTCCAGTTCTTTAATCTCTAAATTTGGTGTTAAGATGTCTGTCTGTCTGGTTGGATAAACACTGAAGTACACACACATGCAGTTAGAATATATACACTTCCTGCATAACTAGGTAAACTTAAATTGACTCAATTAGCAGACTTTCTTTCTTACATGTCAACATTCGCTTACTCTGCTTATGTTACAGATTTGGTGAAAACTGTGCTGTTAAAGTGCCATTCTGACAAAAAGTCCTGTTCCCACTGAAGTGAAAACACTTGGAAAACATGTCCGTTTTGATTACATACTGTAATCAAATCATGTATTGCTAATTCTAAAGTACACTTTCAAAACTGAATGATTATTTTATTTTTAATGTGAAAATAGTGACATTCAAAATTTGTGAATGAATTTATTTAATCAGAGGGACTTTAAAAAACACATTTTTTAATTATATGTTAGAATGGTGTAGAACGTATGAAAACTCTTAAACTGTTAGATATTTTTCGCATCTACAATTGTATACCTCTAGTACTTTTTTATACATTTGGAATTCTTTGTGCACACTAACATTGCCTTGTGATTAGGTTTATTGTCTTAGGGAAAATGTTTGAGTATTAGGTTCAGTAACTGAAATCAAATGTGTTCTCTGTGTTTATTTTTTTCATGTGATAATGTTGCTTAGTGTATGTGCCTAGAGAGAATAATTTCAGTCAGTATGCATTGTAACATTTCCTTCTTTTTCATTCCAACTCTCTTAAAAACTGCTGAGAAGTACTGCAACAGGAATTTCAAGTGCCAAAACAAACAAACAAACAAAAACAAACAAACAAACAAACAAAAAACATTATTTCCATAGAGACACTAGACTAGTAGCATGTTTATCAAACTGCAGGACATTGCTATTTATGCAAATGACATTGTACTAAATGGTAAGCTAAGAAAATACCATTTTTCTATGGCTTTTCTATAAAGAAAATCTATACTCCCCTACTTACCTTTCCCAAATTAGTGTGCAACTATTAACTCTTATAATATACTGTGCTTTGTCTTAATCTAAGAGTAGAGTAAATAGTGTAAATCTTAATGCAGAAGTGCCTGGCACTCTGCAGTAGATTTTGTCAAATTATATATGCTCTTGAGTAAAATCACAGTGATCACTCCAATAAAGATAAGCTATGGTGTGTGTTTGTTTTATCAACCACATGTGAGGATGGAGTATAACCTTCCAAGTGGCTATGGAATTTGTTCAATAAACTATATTTCATGTAAGGAGGAACCCAATGAATCTATTGGATTATGCAGTTGTAAGGGATTTTCTTTTTAATCTAGATTAGTGCTAAAGTAGACGGCTTCAAAAATGTGGAGTACCTCCAGATTCAGGGTATTTGGAAACACAACAGAAAAAAAAAACTTGAAGAGGTACTTGGTACTGTTGGGCTGCTTAAATTGATAATAATGGCCCAGGCTGCTGGAAGTGTACAAACTATGTATGTTTTATGCAGAAACAATTAGTGTTTATTTTTATTTTTAGTGTGTGTGTGTGTGAATGAAAACAGCCCATTTGCCTGATTTTACTTCTGCATTAACTGCTTTTGTATTACAATTTTCTTATTAATTCTAAGTTGTTTCTGTTCATTCTGACTGCAAGAATTTGTAGCCTTAACCACTGAAGTTCTGGTCACAAAAAGAAAAGGAAGGTAATCTGCTGTTTTTCTGGTCCTTACCACAGCACGGTCTCCAAAGGATTACAAATAGAAAAAAAAAAACATGTCAGGGCAACTTAACTTACATAACTATACCTTCAGTATTAAAAGGAAAGGCAGTTCTGAATTGAACATGTTTCATTCACTAAGTTTAGTACATGTCTGTGCTCTTGGTCATGTCCTGCATTTTCTACTTCTCAATTTAAAGAACGGGAGGTTAATTAATTCAGGAAATCTCTTAGGTCCAACCAAATGCACTTGTTGTTAAGTACTTGCCTTTTCTGTAAAGGTAACAATATGTTCTCTTAAATTCTATTACAAGTCCCAGAACAAGCCCCTCTCTTTAAGTGCAAAAGCAATTGCTTTCTTTTTGTGAAGGGAGGAGTTCTCTACAGTCTATACATTTCATAGGCATGAAAAGGAGACAAGTAAAGCAGAGACTGTTGGCTTTATGAATGCTTTTTTTTCAGAAGTGATTCTACCAGACCGTTACTAGAGTAGGGCATGATATTTTTCTCTGCAGCTCTTAAATTAATTTCCTAAATCCTAGATAAAATACAAGGAGCTTTTCTAATCTTCAATATGAGATTCTTTGAGGTATAGTAATAGCTTAGTCACTTGACTAAGGCCATGATATGAAAGGCCAACGTCATGTCCTTGGTTTTCTTAAATTGCATCAAAGTTTAGCTTAGTCTCCTTATACTCTTGGTGGTTAAATAAGCGTTCTGTGTATTAGTTTTCCTATACTCTGTTGTACTTGGAGACCTTGATGGGGGTTTCTGAAGCTTATGCTGATGCATTTGTATGTATCCAGCTACATCAGAGTACTTCCTCCATTTCTGTGTTTGTTACACTTATTAGTTGGTAAATAAATTCTGGTATACTTGAATAAAGGTGTGTCTTGGTCTGGTTGTATCTAATTTAGGTACGTGGCCTCCTGAAGTGTGAACGTATATATCATGTCAGCATGGTAGAAGTGTTCCCTGTGCTATATAATATGAATTGACAGATCTTTACCCTCATCATTCTCATGTGCTAAGCATCATGTAGAAGAAATAATGGATGTCATTTAGTTTTATCAAAACTGCAAATTTTTACTTATTCTGTGCTTTCTCTGATCTTAGAACAGCAGCTTAACAAACTGATTTATGTTTGTAGCTTAATGAAAATCTTTATTTAGGTGAGTTACTTCAAAAGACCTGGCAGAAGTCAGGAAGTCTAAGTCATTGATCATTATAAATATATAAATAATTAAATTTCATTTTATCCGGTAGAATTGCAGATTTGCATGTAAACAAGATCTTCGCTCACATTATGTTTAATAATGTTCTTCTGTACACTTTCCTTCTGGTGCAGATTTTTTATTTAGACAACCATAAATCTTTAAAAGAAAAAAAAAATAAATTACATTTGCTATAGATGAGCCACTGGAAGGTCAAAGAATTTAAATAATTTGCTCATAAATACAAAGTGTAATGAAGATCTATTTTTGAGTACTTCCTTGATTTATTCTCATTCTCTAATCACTGTGAATGCTTCCAGTGAAAATCAAAAGGCTTAGCTTTCATGTGGATTTTAAGAATTATTACAAGTGATGTCAGTAGAGGTTACTGACAGAATAGGTAACAGAAGAGGTTACAGACAGAATAAAAGAATAAACGGGACAAGGTAGTTTGGGGATATAGATCTTTACATAATTTAGAAGTATGCCAGAGCATAACATCTTTTAACAAAGTTAATCTTGATTCTATATTTCCATATGACTGTTCAACCTATGCCAACTATTTTAATATTATTTTATAAGAAAAAAAGAAAAAAAGATGACTAGAAGGTTGGCTATGCAGTATGGGAGTCTACAATTCTTCAGGTGTTAATGATGATAGAAAGGAATACTATGTAGTGAGTAAAAAGTACTTTTAAAAAGTACATTTAGATCACAGCACTTAGTCAGGATCACTTTGCCAGTCTTAGAGGGAATATATGAGCTATTAATTAACATTGATGCATTCCAGTACAATAATAAGAAAAAGAGATGTACATAGTATAGAAATCACAGACTTTTCTCCATGGTTAATACTGATATACACTTAATTAAAACTTACAATCAGAAATAAAGATGGAGGAAGGGCTGAAACTGAAAGCTAGAATTGAAGGAGAAATGCAATTTAGTGACAAAGTTGAGGTCAGAGTGCAGGTAAGGCAGAAGTATTTTAACATGTTACGAAGTATAGCGTGCAAAGTGAAGTGACAGAGTCAAATGGTTTAGAGTACCTTAGATGTATCTGGAAGAAAATGGCTCTAAAAGAAGAAGGTTGTGGTTACATGACTACATGTAAATTTTTACATAAAAGGAAAGAACTTGGGTAGGCTATGCTGAGTACCTGAAATTTTGTGATGTGGATACTGTGTAAGACAGGTATGAAAGTGTAATACAGTGTAAAATTTGAGAATTTTAGAAATACGGAGTTTCTGTCTTCAATTTTCTCATTGAAGTGATACTGAAGTGATCCTTTGAGGTTCACTTTTTATAAATGTGGTGTAGCTGTTCTGTAGTCATGAAGCTGTGAGTAGTTGCATCAGCTAAGGATACAAAGAAAGAGACTGAGTTTTCAGAATTGGCTAATGTTAAGGTTCATCTCTGAAACATGTCAGAACGGACTCAGATGTTCAGATGTTCAACATCCTAAAAATGAATAAAGAGTGTAAAATTACAAGATACTATGAAATAGCTGCCTGCAGCTAGATGAAAATATTACTGTTTAAAGACAAAAGGAAATACAAGTAAATAGAAAGCTGATAAAGCCAAGATATTTTCTAAAGTCTGCATTAAATGAGTAGAAATTACCTCAGAGACGCAACAAAAACACCTAAGTAAATACAAGCAGAAATAATATAAATAAATAAATAAGAAGATAGCTTGTCTGAAAGTTTCTAAGGTCAGGAGCTAATATTGTGGCTGCATGTGCCCAACTTTGCTTACGAGTCTAATTAACACAATTAAAAAAAAAAAAAGGCACACGGAAAAAGTGCAACTTCTGTGGGCTTGAGTCTACTAGCTTGTGTGATGGTTGCTGTACTGCAACTGAGTGCAAATTACAAATAGTCAATGAAAGTTGTTCAGATTTTTCTTCTTTAGACTTTTCTGTATGAGATATCATATCCTGATGCTTATGAGACAAGGAAAAAAAAAAAGTTCAGTAATAAAAAGTACATCTTTGTGTACTGATACTGGAAGAGGCCAGTTGAGAATTAGTGAATATATAAATACATTATTTCACAAAGAAAAGGTATGTTTACATTTGTGGATTTCCATGGAAAATGCCTTGGAAAATCATCTTTACTGTATTCAGAATCAGAATCTGAGCATTTAAAAACAAAACAAACACAACACAACAACAACAAACAGAATTTTTCAGAGTTATTAATGTAGTCCTGACCTTTCTATGTCAGGTTGATAAACACCTCAATAGATTCAGTTCTGTGTGTTTATGTCTGATGTTGGAATGCCTTTTGAGCATTGAAATGTCTTTGTGACATACAGAATGCATCCAGCTGTGAGACAAGTGCCATAATATAGTGTCATTCAATGGACATAAACTCTTACCTCTATGTCAGGAGACCAAACTGCCATTGACAAAAGATAAAAAGATGCTAGCAAGCAGCTGTGGGTTTTGTTTGTTTTATTTTTTATTGTTATTTTTTATTTTCTTGTTTAGTAATAGTTTAGATATAGCGTTGCCCAGGGAATACAAAAAGAAATCGTTTCATCTTTCTAAAATCTATTCTATACAGGCTGTAATGTAATACAGCTCAGTTACATTTCCCTGAATGATAAACTAAAAGCTCAGTGGAGTTCTAAGCATGCTGAAAGCGCCCCCTGCTGTTGAAGAGTCATTAAGAGATGAGTCATCCCTTTGGATTTTGTATTTCTAAGAAAAGCCAAGATCAAGTGTAGTAAACGAACTAATGGTCAAAAACACGTTTATTTCACAGATGGTATTTTCAGCTGATGAAAGAAAGAAGCTGATATGTTTGCATTAGGGTTAAATTACCATAGGAATAATGACATAAGAGAAAATCCCTGGTAAGAAACTAGATAGTTCAGTAAAGCTAAATGAGGAAAAAAGCTAAGCATGAAATCGTTCTTTAAGCTGCACCACTATTTTGCATAAGGAGAAATATTAAAAGCATTTATCTGAGTCTTTTATGATTAAAGTTATAGATTTACTCTGGTTGAAGTGAATTATTACCTTCTAAATGTTATCCTGTTGAGATTTTGGAGTAGTTTATTGTAGCAATGTTGTATTCTGCAAGTGCAATGAAGTGAGATGACGTACTTGAAATGATACTTGAACATAGCCTAAATGAAGGTAACTGTCTGTCTGTCTTGATTACCATACTGAAGAAAAACATCTCTATACTCAGTAGATATCTTTATACCAATCCACCTATGAACAATGCGCTCCTGATATCCAGAGAGAGCATGAGTCACTTGATTGGAGTGACACATGCAACTAAATAACATACTTTATGGAATAGATATAGGGAGAATATCAACAAATATACTATGCAAAGGGCATACTATAGATCAGACTGTAAGTTACACTACTGCAGTAGGACATGAGTCAATGAAGTTACATAAAGAGGAACAAAAGGAAAGCATCTGAATAGCATCCATAAAGAAAAAAAAAAATGTGGATCTTTAATTATGTTATTTTATTTTTCATTTTCTGTACAGGACCTCTGCTATTTTTTGACACATGGAGCAGCAGCATGGTTTTAAATTTTCCTGTGTTTTATTCTCTGTGGAGTGCTGGTCACCCATTACACTCTTTTGTTATATAGCAGTTAAGCATTTAACAATATTCAAGACTATTTTATTCTCACATTTCATAATGTACAGGCATCTGTGTTTGTTGGGTTGATCTCAGCCAGCTGCCAGATCCATGGCAGGTTGCCTGAGGCCCACGCAGCCTCTCACTTGCTGCCCCTCTTCAACAAGATGGGGAAGAAAACAGGATGGAAAAGCTCATGGGTCAAGATAAGAACAGGGAGATCATATACCAATTACCATCATGGGCTAAACAGGCTCAACCTGAGGAAAATTAATTTCACTTACTGACAATTAAATATTTTCAGATAGCAAGAAACAATGTCAAAAGTAAAACAGCTTCCCTGCCACCCTGCCTTCTTCCCAAGCCCAACCTCACCCCTTCATTTCCCACCCCTCCACCCAATGCTGCCGAGCGGCACAGGGGGCTGGGGTCAGTCCCTAAGAGCCCCTCTCTGCCACTCCTTCCTCCTCACACTGTGCCCTGAGCCAGTGTGTGGCCTCTCCGTGCTTTCCCCTATGGCTGCTGGGTTCAACTACGCCCTGCTGGGCCATTGGAGCAGTCTGGGAACTTCTGTGTCTGGCACAGGGCAGAGGACATCATACGGCATGGAAGATGCCTTTTGTCAGTTTGGATCAGCCATCCAGGTGATGTCCCCTCCTAGCTTCTTGTGCATCCCCAGCCTACTTGATTTGAGTGTGTGTGGAAGAAAGACAGCCTTGGTGC
Organism: Anas platyrhynchos; assembly: GCF_047663525.1. Taxonomy (NCBI): domain Eukaryota; kingdom Metazoa; phylum Chordata; class Aves; order Anseriformes; family Anatidae; genus Anas; species Anas platyrhynchos. The sequence goes on along the minus strand of NC_092588.1, from coordinate 85,679,204 downwards.
TGTATAAGCACTGCTCAGGAATACGCAAAACACCGGTGTTACTCTTGTAATTGGTTCCTGTTACAAGCTGAAGGGGCTGTTGGGTGCTTGCCTCCCCTAGTCTGGATTCTGAAAGTTCAGCATATCAGAAGTGGTGCTCAGTGTATTTTACAGAATTGAATAATAGTCTTACAGCATCTTACAAGTGTAAAAAATGTATAACTTTTAATTATAGCTTATGAGTCCTCATTCAGCACATTGCATTTGATTTAAATATCTTATTTAGTGACAGCTGCCACTTCAATACATCGATTTAAATTACTCAGAATAAAATGTCTTACTAAAATTTTGCTGCTTTACCAAAAGTATTCTCCATTGTTTTGAGAAGGTAAAATACTTTTTAAATGAGTCACCTTAGATATCAGCACTCATGTATTTTGCATGCAAGAAAATTTAATTGAGAACAGTTGACTTAGCTAATAAAACTGTTTTATTTCTTTGCTTGTCCAACAGTCTAAGCAAAATTCAGTGATTCAGTAGCCCAGTCCTTTGTCTCTCTGAGGCACAATCCTTTCTTGAGATTCTTTTGGTATGGTGGTTCTCTAGATTTCCTTTGTAGTCTGAAGTTACAGTGAAAAATGATACAGAATTTCAAATTACTGTTTTTCCTTTGCTTTTTAAGGTCTCTGCCTAAGCTTCTTAACTGTATTTTGTGGTTTGTGTAGTACAGCAGGCCTAGACTAAGGGATTTTATTGCTGTGGTATGTATAACAGCAGTGGCTGAAAGGTCTCATCTACATGAGGATTCATGAAAATGTGAATGGCTTGTACTCTCATATATGCATTATCCCAAATACAGGCTGTACATTCCATCCCCGTTACTTATGTATTAAAACTACCTTCATCATCACTGCATCTGACCACTTCATGCTTATCATATGATTTTATGCTAACAAAAAAGTACAAAGAGGAAAGCCTATTACCATGAAATTACTATGGGGAGAAATGGAGTCAGGTTTCAGGGAGAAGTTTTCAAAGGAATGATTGAAAATATAGCATTTTACACAATGAATGGAGACAAGCACCCCATCATTTCAGAAGGTCAAGAGCAGACAATTTTTGTATTTAGCTCTGCTTCTAGAATAACAGGGGGTAGTGAGCTGTCCTTGCCTCTTTCTGTCTGAACACTTTCTATTTTCTTCAAGCAAAAATCAGCTGAAAACACTTAAAAAAATAATAATAAAAAAATCTGTGTTACACCTGAAGGCTTTTACCTGGAATAAGTTAGGAAGACTTCTTAAAAACTAGCTCTGTAATGGACCTGTGGATCAAGAGAGAGTCAAGTGATTTAACAAGAAAACTGTAATTTAGCCAATACTCAGATCTTCTGTCTGTGAGCTCAGTATAAGGAAAGGTGAGGAAAGGTTACTACAGTTAAAATTCTAATTATGCAGATATACAATTGTTAGTTATTTTTATTTTTAAATGATTGCCATTAAAATATAAGCCCTATACAATTCTCATATGAAAGGTTATAATGTATTCTTTTCAATAGAAGGACTTCTACGAGAGCTTAGCTGAACATAAAAATATGTTCTGTATAGAGGAGAAGTGGAAATTATTTAAAGAACTTTATTTTTAATTAAAGAAATAGATGGAAAGAAGAATTAAACACTCCAGCTTCCATCTTAAACCAAGAGCAAGTGCAGCCCTTTTGCTCTTTGCAGAGCTTCCTTTTAGTTCCTCAGTCCTAATCTACAAAGATTAGAGGGAAGAGCATGGCCACACATTTCAAAGGAGTAGGCATATTCTTTAGCATCTGAATAAAAGATTCAGTATACATTTTTTGCATTGCACAGTAACCTTTTGCACCTGAGTGACATAGAGTTGAATAACCCCCTTTATGTGACCAAGGCAGAAAAACATCTAGAAACACAGGTAAACTGTTTCAAATCAGTATTATGTGGAAATATTGTTTAAAAAATTACCAGAGGCAAAATCAGAAAAAGAGGGATAAAAATTAGACATTATAAAGCCAAATAAAGCCACATTCAATGGCAAAGACATGACATGACAAATACTTTACAGAAAATATATTTAAATATACTATTTAGAGTTGCATGCATAGTAAGCCTGTCTTTGACTTGTTGATCAAAAGGGTGACATACAACAAATCAATCCTATTACCATTAGTTTCAGAACTAGTTAGTACTTTACAGTCTTAAAGGTAAACAGGTTAAATACTAATTAGTAGACTTCTAATATACATCATTGAATGCATGTGGAGTTCACAAAATATATGAGGAAGTGACAAGCAAATGATGCAAATGTCTAAGATTCAACTGATAAATATCAGCATTAGGTCTAACTGACCATATGAAATTATCTCAAGTTTCAGTGTTTTAGAGGAGGAGGACCTATATGTGTGAGAACATAGTCACTGTCTAATCAGGGTTGCTCAGTGTAATTTCTGATCATCTAGTCCCTTTTTTTTTTTTTTTTTTTAAATGTTCCTTTTTCTTGGTTTGTATAGTTTAATATGGATTAGACTTTGAGGGAAGGGCTGGGTTTGTAGTTCTGCATACAAAATGGAACACACACTGTGCAACGACACTGTTAAAGATGCAGCTTGGTCTGAAGTTGATAACATAATGCAATGCTTGAGAACCTGTCTGCCACTGAGTTACTTTTGTTGATTTTTATTTTTTTTTCCCCAGAATGTATGGACAATGTCACCATGTCACTGTCTAATTGATACTGCATTAGAAAAGCAGCTGTTTCTTTTATTTTTTTGAATGTTAAACTGCTATGTACCATTTTGACACATAATGAGAAGCAGTGTGGTCCTATTGATAACGTATTACGTCAGGATTCAGGAGGCATAGGTTTTATTGCTGACTGTTGATGCTTCTACTGAATATTATTCAATATTCTGTTTTCTGGGGTGCTAAGAAACATTATAAATAATAAAAGAAAATATTACTATAATTTTGTTTCCATGAATTAAAACTGAGTTGTTTGTTCTGTCATTACTTTTCATATTCCACTTTGTCATGCTTATTGTGTGCCTGTGCAAGTCTTTGTACTAAAGACTTTAAGTATCCTTAAGTGGTACTAGAAACTCTACATAGTGTAGTATGTCATTGGAAAAACAAAATTTAACTGTTTTTCAGTGATTCTAGTGACCCTCATATTTTAGGATGTTTTATCCAGTCTTTTTTTGGATATAGTGGAGGATGGAGATAAACAAGCCAAGCACTCCTAGCTTGCAGATTTATTAGCTAGTGTCTAGATATGGACAGAATAGTAGTGGGCTATGGCAGAAGTGATTATTAGAAATGTTAGTGTTAATAAAAACAATAATTTCTCAGAGGAAAAGGTATAATTAACAACGGTATTTGTTATTTTTTTTTTTATTACTGATCCACTGAGTGTGGATCATTGATATAATACTTATACAGAAATTTTTACTATAATTCACTGATATGGAACTGGAGTACTTCCCAAAACACTAGGTGAGCTCCACATCAACTCAATGCATGCAATTTTTTTTTTTTTGCTATCAAAAGTTTTTTATTCCCTTTTTTTTTTTTCTCCTCTTCTGTTCCCTGTGGCATCATCCATCTCACATATATCGTTTAAGGTAGCATACTCTCCTCTACGTAATGTGATGGGTAATATCTATGCTTATTGAAGCTTTTTAATATTCAGTATTAGGATTCTCCCACAGTCTACACACCTAGGTGAGTAAACTTAGCAGAAATTTTTTGTACCACTAATGAAGACTTAAAGAGAAAGTATTTTGTTATTATTCCTTCTTCGCAAACCAAAGCTGCTCTTCCTAATCAGTCTTATTTAGGCTTTGGAAAGTGGAATTTTCTAGCTGTGAGCGAGTGTTTTACATTTCCTTTCCTACCCAAGGTCTTTGGATTACCATATTTATGGTATACATTAATTAACACATTCCTGTCTTCAAAATACTCAAAACAATTAGAGCTATCTGAAAATAAACTTGGAAATAAATACTCAATGCTGTCTCTTTTTTCTGTCTTAATAATTGGTCTTTTTTACATAAGGACTGCATGGATGGTGACTCTGGGAATAGATGCTTGATTTGAGCTGCAACATGGAGACCCTGAAGTTTTAAATACTTCCATTCTCCCAAATTTTTCTCAAGATCTACTATAGAGATTTGTTTTCATCATCTTACCAGTGCAATCCTAGTGCAACAGAGATGTTTTGCTGAAAGAGCTATCTGATTATATGAGAAGCCTGTACTTTCAATTCTTATGAAATTATGTGGACAGATTTATATCAAAATATTGAGTAAAATCAACTTCCTAAAAATTCTCATCCAAATTGGAAACACCTTTTTCTACTTTTATTTTTCAGTATTTTAAACATATTTTCTTCAGTGTGAAGTTCTGGCAAGAATCAAGTTGCTGTTTGCTCAGTCAGCACTTGGGAAACTTTCTTCTAAAACTGAGGCATCCTCCACTGAGATTCCCATCTGCTAAAATTCTATGGAGAAACACATAACTGGGCAGCTCGAGAATTTCATCTGCACCGTGTGGAACTTGTTAATCTATTCCAGTGTAAGTTTGAGGCTGTGAAATATGTTGGCAATAGGATGTGATGGCTATTTAAACTGAATGTTTTCATTTGATCTAATCGTTTCTTCAGATAAACATGTTCTTCAGATAAACATGTTCTGTTCAGCTAACTTCATGATCTAATAGGAGTGATCGTATACTTGAGGTAGGGATGGGGAGAACATACACATTGGTAGAATGTGTGCAGGAAAAAAAAAAAAAAAGCGGTCACTCAGTCCCTGGAATTTAATGCAGCAGGTCATATTTTAGCAATAGTCAAGGATAGCTATTTTAATCACCGAAGTGTTTAGAACCTGAATCCTCTTATTCTTTTATTTACTTTCCTAGTCAGTGATCCTTGTTGTTCTTTAGGTTCTTCTCAGTTAGGTACTTTTTATTGCAGCCATATTTCAAAAGCATTCTTGGCTTTTAGCAAGCACTTTAGAAGAAAAAGAAAAGTTACTTTATTTGATAAAATACCTGTGGCAACTGGGAAAAAATACCTCATCACAACTGTAGCTGTGGAACTGCTGCACTTCTGTAATACAGTACCTAATCTATTTTGTACATGGAGCTTTCGGGATAGTGTTTATGAGTTCTTGCACTAGTCACCTGAAACTTCATCAGCTGTGTCTTACAGGCAAAGGCTGTGCTGGAATATTTTTCTAAGTGTGCTAGCAATAGCGTTATGTTGTGTAGTACAGTAGCAACATTTTGCCTACAAATGTTGACATTATGCTTTCTGGCTTGTATGAGCTTTTTAAATGTAACAGAGGGATCGTTGATGAGAACAAAAAATGAACTTGTATATTTATTCTAGGAAAATTTGAATATTTCTTAATGAAGTCACAAATGGTACTTATGGTACTGGTACTTATGTGATCTGAATTTGATTCTGCATGATATAAATGAATTTGTCTCTGCGACAGAATCTGTTTGATAGAAATTTGAAGCTAGAAATTCTGTAAACTAGGTCACTGTAATGAAAAGTCTTTTCTGTTCCAAAATACAGGATTTTAATTTTTGAACATGCCAGCAGCTCTGACTAAGCACAACCAAAATTAAGATATGCACAGCTTAGCTCATTGTTAAATTCTTAAATCCAATTCCTTTCCTCATAGCTTACCTGTTTACCTCTGATGCAATTTGTACATGTATAGATTTTTTTTTGTTACTGATTCCCATAACACTTTGCACAGTGTTGCAATACAAAGCTTCAGATTCAGTGATGAATTGAAAGAATATGATGTCAATAGCACAACAGAGAGAGAAAAAAAAATTCTGTAAGACATAAACAGCTAACTTGGTTTTGTGTAGTATAGTGAATACAGTATGTAGAATCAGATCGAAATGTCTGCTTGTCAATAGCAGTTGGGTCAGTGTGAATAAGGTATAGCCACTGATAATTTTTGAAAAAAAAATGTATAAAAGTTTTCTTATACATGTAAATTTAGCACCAAAATGCAATTTCCTGTATTACATTTTATTTGTATGTATTTTCTATGTATTTTTTTTTTATCTATCAGCTTGCAGGAAGCTTAGGGAGATTTAAATGCTGAATCTGGCTCAACTATATTGTACTCAAAGACTCAGCTGTGCTTCTCAGAAGTGATCTCACTGAAAGGAAACCTGGGGGGCGAGCAAAGCTGAATTTATGTTTCATCACTCAATTAAATGCAGCAAAATTGAAAAAGCTACCTTGAAATTCATGTACAACTGGAAAAAGAGGAATAGATTCTTGAAAATATAATGACTTGAAAAATACATACTAACATTTGTAGGAAAAGTCTGTTGAAAATAAAAATTTTAAATGTTTATCTGAATTGTTTCTAAATGTTTTTCATATATAGAAGGGAAAGTAGATGCTGAACAGTTTACAGTGTCTAGATTGTAAACTGCTGTGCAGAGCAGTCCTACAGTTTCTATATATGTGATCCCACATTTGGAAAACAAAAAAAAAAAAAAAGCAAAGGGAATATTTGTAACAGTAAACTCTTAAAATCACTCATTTTATTAGTTAGCTGACACTGCCACTGCATTGTGAATAAGTTCTGTACAAGACAGAACCTTCTTGTAATCCACACAAAACCACACAAAACTGATAACATTAAAACTATGCAGAAGCTTGTGTTGTCATTTTGGTGAGCAGTTGGTAGCTTAACTGAAGACAAATATACTATGCATTTAGTTATATTTATTTCATAGCTGAGGCCATAAAGAAAAGAAAGCATTTTCTCCCCTTTTAAAGATAAATTGGGATACAAAGATTGAATATTTCTGCATATTTAAATATAGACTGTTCTTTCTATTGTAATTATTCTATATTTTATACTTTATGATTGAATAGATGTATTTCTTATGGAATACAGAATCCCATTTATTTTCTATTAGTAGAATGAATTTCATAATAGGCAATATACCAAATAAGCATTAAGACAATCAACAGAATCTGGACTTATGTATGCTTTTGTGAGATTTCTGTGTTGTTTTTCAAAAAATACATAACGATCCAATGACTGGTCTATATTCCATGCCAAAGTTTAAAAAAATAAAAATAAAAAATAGTTCTAACTGTGATGAGCACTTACTTAAAGAGCTGCTATGCCAATGATTACTATTTTTTATTTTATTGTTTTACTTTAAGAAATCCTAAAGTTTTATGTGTATTTCTACTCTGTCTTTCTCTGCAGGCCTTCTTATTCATCTATGTGATTTGCGGGTGTGTTGTAAAACAGATTCTGCAGAACAATGTTAACCTTAATAATCTTGAGTTCTAGGAAAGGAAAATATTAAACATGATTTGAACCATCAATTTTATAAAAATAACAATAAATTGAAAGCTGCATTAATTTATACTCAAAAGATAATGAAAGCTGTAGATAAATAATTAACATTTATGTAGTTGGTAAAAATGTAGATAGTGATTACATTAACCTCTATTGCACTTAACATTCTTTGGAAATAATTTGAATGATCCATTTTCTATATCAAAACATGAGGCAGCATATGAATTACTCAGTCTGAAGACCATTTCCTTGTAATAGCAGCTAAAACATATTACATTAACTGTCTTTAATGATGGGGAACATACAAATATTTCTGAGAAGTCACGTGCTTTCAGATAAGCAATATGATTCCGGGGAGAGACCCACTAAAAAGGGGAAGGATGTTTGACAGAATTATTTCTTCTCTTATTTTCCTAGGGATAATTTGTTATTGGGAATATTTGGTCTTTTTCATTTCTGCTTCTTCTTTCTTTTTTTATTTTTTTACAGAAATTGAAACTCAAGACACTAAACTAGAGGAGTTTTGCCAAAACAGCATTGGACCTCAAACATCTGTGACATAAATACCAATTAATACTTTAGCTGGAACAATCACAAGACTTTGCAGACTTCTAAAGCTTCTGTAGATCAATGAAAAACAAACAAACAAACAACAAAAAAAATAATAAAGCACAACAACATAAGTCTCTTTCAGGAAATTTTAAAGCCTAATGTATCTTTACAAATTTCAGCATTCTTTTGAAGTATTTTATCATTAGGTCAGCAGGAAATACAGCTTATGGCTGTGCATAAAGATGAGTTGAACATGAAATGCCATACTTCCTAAAGTCTTTGTGCTGTAAAAACTCAAATCATTATAATGGCTAAGTGAGCCAACTTACATAACTTAAAGTCTTTATTGTGTTGAAATGAGATATTATTTTGTTGGTAAAGTTCTCATTGATATTTATTTCCAGTACCAACATGTTGTAATGGGTTTACATGGCAAGGTTTTGGTAGCAGGGGGCCATAGGGGTGGTTTCTGTGAGAAGGATCAAGAAGCTGCCCCATGTTTGGGAAGGGCCCCACTGCTAACCAGAGCCGAGCCAATAAGCGATGTTGTTTTGCGCCTCTGTGAGAGCATATTTATGACAGGGAAAAAAGTGCTGCGCCACACAGCAGCTGGGAGAGTGAGGAACAGCCTTGCAGGCGTCAAGGTGAGTGAAGAAGGAGGGGGAGAGGTGCTCCAGGCGCCGGAGCAGAAATCCCCTGCGGCCTGTGGTGAGGACCATGGTGAAGCAGGATGTCCCCCTCCAGCCCATGGAGGAGACCATGGTGGAGCAGGTGGACCTGCACTGACGGAGGCTGCCACCCGTGGAAGACCCCTGCTGGAGCAGATTCTGGGCCGGACATGTAGCCCATGGAGAGGAGCCCACGCAGGAGCAGGTGACCTGGCAGGAGCTGCTGCCCGTGGGGGAGCCAGGTTGGAGCAGTTTTCTCCTGAGGGATGGACCCCGTGGTACGGACCCATATCTGGAGCAGTTCTGGAAGAGCTGCTGCCTGTGGGAAGCCCATGCCGGATCAGTTCATCAAGGACTGCATCCCGTGGGTGGGACCCCAGAGCACAGGGGACGAGAGTGACCAAGAAGGAGCGGCAGAGAAGAAGTGCTGTAGACTGACCATAACCCCCATTCCCCCGTTCCCCTGCACCGCTTGGGGGGAGGAGGTGGGAGAGGGTGGATGGGGGGGAAGGTGCTTTTGGTTTCTTTCCTTTGTTTCTCACTTCTCTAGCTTGTTAGTAATAAGCAATAAATCTTACTATCTCCCTATGCCAAGTCTGTTTTGCCCGTTACAATAATTACTGCGTGATCTTCTCGTCCTTATCTCAACCTTTGAGCTCTTTTCATCGTATTTTCTCCCCATTCCTCTTTGAGGAGGGGGAGTGAGAGAGCGGCTGTGGTGGAGCTCGGCTGCCCACTCGAGTGGAACCACGACACGTGTTCATCTTAAGAAGTTGCAAATGGAAATTCTGAGCTGAAAACTATTGAAATATTCATAAGTTTTGAAAACAATTGTCGTTTTAGACTGAAGCTGTACATAGGGTTTATATTTTTATTCAATAATTTTATTGAAAATATTTGTAAGTTTTGTTTCATGAATCTTTCAAAACTACTTTTTCTTCTGCGTTTCACTTGGCACTTCATGTTATTTTTCTCTATGATCTGAGAAACTTCACTTGTGCTGGACCTCCTATATCACATTTATAGTATGGCAGTTAGTATTTATAGCTCCTGCATTACATCCTTTTGAAAGTGTGAAATTAAACTACTTTGACTTTGATCACCCAAAAAACTATCCTCTTAACTTTAAGTATAGAAATGTTATCATGAAACCTCTTCAGGCATAAAGCAAACCCAGTGTTCTAATATATTCTGAGTCAAGATTCAGGAGATTACTGTGTGGGATTCAACTGGTGCTCTCTCAATATTTTAATTAAAAGGAAAGAAAGAAACAAAAATCAAGTCCTCGTTATTTTTAACTGTGCTGTGAACTCCATTCTTGAGTAAAGTTAGAAAACAAATGCAGTCAATTTAGTAAAGGCAGGTTTTTCACATGGTAGTACTGCTTTGAACAAAATGTAACCTGAAAAAGACTTCTGAAGATGATTAGAAAGAATTTGATCAGAACCACGAAAGACAAAAATCCGTTTTGTAGAATAGTCAGGGCATACCTAAGTCCTTAAGTTTTTACTTAAGGTACTTTACATTTATATACTTTACAAGGACATATCCTTGTTCTCATATTCTATCATTACTATTATTTTCTACAGCCATCTCTGTCATCTCTGTTGGATTCAGTGAATAATTTTAGTATCAGGTGGAAACGTATTTGGGAAAGTCACTTAGAAATTCCAGTTGGACACTGAAGAAGGCAGAAGAGTTTATGATTTACATGTAAACCCTGGCTTTCTGTGCAACAGGTACATAAGTTCAGAGACTCTTAGATGAACATTCTTAATATTCAAATTTTGGAGGATGAGAAAGTATATAAATGGTAAATTTTTTTTTTTTTCCTCTTCTAGAAGTTGTAAAACCTTTGTCCAAGTGTACTTTTATAGGAGGTACAAGCTTTTTTTTTTTTTTTTTTTTAATGGAACCTTAAAACATAAGTAAGAAAATCCTGGGAGGAGAAAACCCCTGAAATGCCAAAAAGTTCTAACCAATTTTGAGAGTGTAATTTTCTGCAAAGCTTCAGTTCTGTAGTTGGATCATCCTGAATGTTGATAAGATTCAACTATTTGTTTTTCTCACTCCTTTCAGGGCTTCCTCACAGCCTTTGACTTTTGTCATTGTCTTTCACATCTTTGACCAGTTCTTCCCTTTCGGGGAATAGCTGGTCCACAAGTCATATGGTCATATATGTCAAGAAAGTGTCTTCGGGACACTTCACATATCTCCTAGGTGTAAGTGTCCAACCCTATTGTCCTTCCAGCCAATATCAGGAAGGTTGAAGCCTTGTCTGAACGTTCCAGCTCTGGCTCAAGAATTCAAAAGCTTCAAAAGGCTTTTAAAGAATCATTTAAGTTTCCCAAAATTATCTCCTTGCAGCTATTACATGTCTATTAGGCTATTGAAGCACATTTTTTCTGTTCTGTTTAATCTATACATAATCTAGTAGCTACACTCTAAATGATCTTCAACCAAAATTAATATCTTATGTAAAGGAAATAATGATAGCTGTTTAATTATTCATTCATTTCAGTTTATTATGAATCATTCTAAAATCGTAACAGGACATGAAAGATTTCAGCTGAATGAATGCTTACTTACTATAACTGTCAGAGCAGTGAGTTTAAACTATTAACATTGTAGAAGATAAACAGTATTTATTTGATATTTTTGATATAAGCTATTTTGATCCTGAGCAACTGAGTCCTTTTGCAGCATGTTTCCTTCTGCAAAATAAAATATATATATATAATTTTAAAAAGTGGTTCAAGTAACAAAGAAAAGTAAGATTATCTTTGATTTATGTTAGGTTATTTGATTGTTTGTTTGGGTTGTGTTGCCTATGACATTTCATTACATAGTTTCTAAGATCAGAAGAAACAATATGTCTGTCTAATTTGATAGTCCATAGGAGATAGCCACTATTAAAATATATTTGCATCACATCCATAACTTCTGAAAACCATTGATTCACTTTGGCAATAATTTAAATTGATGCAGAGACTATCAAAATATTTCAGTAATGGGGTGTTCTTGCCACTATTTCTAGATTGGAAAGTAGATACTTTACAGTTTTGTAGTGGGTTTTGTATTTAGTTTGTTTGTCTTTAAAATGCTTATTATCTTTCTGAAGAGTCATCCTTGGCTAGGTATTTGCTCATTACTTAACTTTCACAAGGCTGAACTAAACTGATTGAGTTGTTCAGATTTCTGTCTGCAGTGTTGGTTAACCTGGTTGCAAATCACTATTGCGCCTCTTCTGTAACAAGATCAATATAGCAATATATCTCTACTTTATAAGTTCTATTCAAGTTTTTTATGTCATATTTTTAAAAGTCCTGAAAAGTCTGTTATCATCAATTATAGAAAGAATGAACAGTGTAAGTTATCAATATTCTGTAAAGGTTATACCTACATGAATGTCAGCTGTTTGGGTGTCAAGGACCTCTGTCATTCTTTTGCTGATAATCTGATTTATGTAGAAGATGAAGGCCTAGATAAAAATAAAGAAAATGAACCACCTCAAGACTTTTTCTCTTCTGCTTCCTTAACATTATATATTAAAGTTCTGATGTATTTTTGTATTTACTGTCAGCTTTTCATGTTTCACTCTATATGCTCAACATACCCCAGTGTTTTCTGGAAAGAGTTAGGAGACAAGGTCTATTGTGAACGAAGATTCAGCATCTTCCTTAAGGTTGCTTGTGATATTCCAATAACTCATAAGCAGTAGTAACATTTACTAATTTATGGCATCATGTGCAATCTGTTAAAAGCTCTTAAGATTAAGAGCTCTCCATTAACACCAGTGACAGGACCCGCGGGAATGGGGTTAAGCTGAGGCAGGGGAAATTTAGGCTGAACATCAGGAGGGGGTTCTTCACAGAGAGGGTGGTTGCACACTGGAACAGGCTCCCCAGGGAAGTGGTCACTGCACCGAGCCTGACTGAATTTAAGAAGAGATTGGACTGTGCACTTAGTCACATGGTCTGAACTTTTGGGTAGACCTGTGCAGTGTCAAGAGTTGGACTTGATGATCCTTAAGGGTCCCTTCCAACTCAGGATATTCTATGATTCTATGATTCAAAGATGAAATTACTTTCTATGCTCGTACAACAGGTTTGATTTCGAGCTAATCATTTGTCATACAAGCACACCTGTTTGCCTGCCTTCTGCTTTGAGCAATGAAGATGCATGAGAAGATTCAGAGGAGAGAATTCATGCACTTAAGAACTAGGAAAAGGACAAGTTTTCTTTGTGTACATGTACACATACTTACACACACATATATACGTGTGTGTTTGTTATCCAGTAAATTTGATCAAATTTCTGACTGAAGTGATAAAAGTATTTTTGGTGTATTAAAAGTGAGTAGTAGCTGGGAATTTTCTCCTCTGATAGTTTTAAAATTTAGCTCTTAGCCATACCAGTTAAATAAACATACTGAAGTTGACACCAAGTTACTCAGGGCATGCAGTGCAACAAGGGTAGTGGCTGCTTTATACCATAATACTAATTTGTGCTAAAGAATCTCTCAAAGGTTAAAGGAAGTCTGTTTTAGCTTGTCACCATTGTAGTTTGGAAAACATAACAAACCAGATATTTATTTTCATCATGCTTTATTAATTTTTGAAAAGTTTACATAAGTTATATGGTAACTCCTTAAAAATAGCATTATATCTGTGTTGGTTGACAAATCTAAAGTCAAAATATTCCTAATATTTTTCAGTGTCATGATAATTTTAATTTATTAATTGTGTTTTCTAAGTTAAAAGCTCTGTTTTCTGTTCTTCCAGCCAGTCTTTACATCATATTCACATTCATAATTACAGCCACTGTATAGGGGCAGTATAAGGGATAATTGGACCATAATATGATATGAAGGGTGTTTAAAAAAAAAAAGTGTTTCACCATTTTTGATCATCGAAAAAATTAATTATAGTTTTATTTTTGGTCCATTCTTCAGTAGATTAAAGGAGGAAGCATTCACACACAGGAAACTGTATTATTAAAACATGGCATGCGGCAAATCCTTGTCATATATTTATGACATTTTTTTCAAAAAATTACAGTAAATATAATGTTACATACTGGAGTATTGAAATATTTTTGTTGTTCCTAGAACAAATCACAGAGTCACGGGGCGGGGGGGCGGGGAGAAATGCATTCTGATAGATGCATATTTTGAAAGAGAATGCTTTGGCCTATTGTCTGCCTTGAAATTCTAGAAACCAATATGTTATTTAACATGAGTAATGCTTAGTACTTTTCATGCAAATATAAGAGAGACATTGACATCACCATGTTAATTCTCATATACTGCACTTTATCAGGGAGCCAGTGAAAGTACATAATTTGCTGAGAATCATATGAGCAAGCCCATGGCAGATCTGGAAATTAAACTTAAATCTCTGTTTGCTGTACTTGTGCATTTCTATAAATCCACAGAAATTCTGCTATTGATTTCTGTAATTCCACAGTCAGAAATCTTACCTCTAAAATCCCAGGCCTATATTTAGTAATAAGCAATGTACAAACATTTTATTTATATCAGAAACATCTTTAAGAATTGATGAGTAATTAGCATGCAGAAATCTTTCTATAATCCCCTACAGCAGACTGATGACTCTCAGAAAGATACAAAGACAGCACCAGTGCAGCAAGATGCGTGGCATACTGTTCTTCACATCTGTGCTGTCACTGTTTTTTTCCTGCATTATACTCTTCTGTGTCATCTGAGAAGACGCTCCAAGGTCTTTCCATAATTCTTGTGCTTGAATTTGGCCTCATATAGTAGTTCGGAATGGATGCTAGTTCAATATATTGTGTATGTAAAACAGCCTTTCAATAAATAATTATTCCGAATAATAGTAGAATCTGATTCCATGAGCAATAGAAAACACTCCAAAAATAGTAATACTCAAAAAGGTCTTTTGCACCAATTCCTTTATTTTTCTGGCATGTAAAGGCTTAGCTTTTGGCTCTCTCATGTGATGCAATACAGAGAAGTTTATATGGGTTATCTGCTATATTAAAATACATCGTTTTTTATTGCTTTTTATAATAGGACTACAGATTCTTACAGTCAGTATTAACAGATCATTGACAATTTATTGAAATGCATTAGTAACCTAGTGCAGTCTGAACAGTAGATTTACTGTGTAATCACAGTCATGTAAAAACAGAGCTAAATCCAAAAATAAAATGCATGCTATATTATAACAAGAACTGCCAGCCCTTAGAGTATATGCAAAGTGCTGGTATAACAGGAGTTTTATCTAGGTTGATGCTATAAGGCACGACTCTTAGAAATATATATATATATAAATAAAATATATGTTATATAATATATATTTTATATATTATATATCTTACATCATATTATATATATAATATATATATTATATATATTATTTATATTATATTATATTATATTATATTATATTATATTATATTATATTATATTATATTATATTATATTATATTATATTATATTATATTATATTATATTATATATATTTTTTTTTTTTCCAGACAACAAGATTGCTGCATCTACTTCTGTATTATTTGGGCCTAGAATTCTTGCTGGTCTTGTACTGTTATGTAAGGGCAAAAATAAGTTCTTGCTGCAGTTTATGCTACATTTGGAAGGGGAAAGGTTCCTTGGGTTAATTTCTCCCTCTTCTAGGCTATTAGGAGGAAGATGAACTGAAGTACAGTCTTCCAGCAAGTAACATGTGGCCCACTGCAGTCAATAAAATAGCACATAATAGAAATTGCATTCTCCTCTTTGAAACAGATACGACTGAGGCGTGAAACTTGTTTCCTGCAATCCAGTAAAAAGAACATAATACTGTGAATTCATAAAGGATGTTATCTTTTCATAGTGATGATAATGTAGCATTTTCATATTTCCTTTGTTTGGCAAAAGTAAAATTACTTTCTCTGTAACTGGTTCAAAGTGCTTTTACAGAGAGTTTTATCTGTATGTTGTCTGTAACCTATAAAAAGATGGGGGCAGGTTGTTTTTTCTGCCATCTTTTGTAGTGGAAGACATTAATGGAAGTTTACATCCATTGACTTTTCCTCACAACACAGAAATGTGTGAGCTGAGAGGTCTTTCTGTGGCATATGAGTTTAACCCTGGAAAAGATGCTATTATATATGTGTTACATAGGAGATTTCTTCCACCTCTGGGCTATAAAATGCAGACTGCTGCTCTTGTAAAAAGCAGTTATACGCCAGTTCACAAGTTTATCAAACTCCATCTTAAAATTGTCCTCCCAGTCTTCATCCCATATTCCATGGGGAGATTCTTCTGGAATCTCTCACTTTGGGTTTCTGACCTAAATACATTAATTGAGATTGGGTATCTTGTTGTGCCTGTGCCACTCCTATGTCCCTTTGTCTTTATTTTCTTTTCCCCTTGTTTATGTATTACCAAGAGATGTACAAAACTTCCAGATAGAAGGAATGCCTTTTACTAAACTAGCTGAGGTATTGAAACATAGCATAGGAAAAGTCTGTGTACACATTCATTCTTCAGGTTTTCAGAGGATTATTTTACTCTGTAGATAAGTACATGTCAGTTCTGTATATTTAGTCATCCATAGCCATGGTTCAAATATATTGTAGCACTCTTCTGACCATGTGCTTTCCTTCTTCCTCAAAAATCAGAGCAAAAAGAGACAGAGTGGTATGTGCCAAGGTATGATTTGCAGATTGTGGCAGGTTGGAAGGATGAAGCAGGGAGGTTGTTGTTGTTCTGTAGGCAGTCATGCACCACACACCCACTTGCCCACTGTCCCCTCTTTCCCCACTGGGACAGTGGAGCAAAAGAAGGGCAAAAGCAAGAAAACCAGTGGGTGAAGATAACAATGGTTTAGTAAGTGAAGGAGAGGAACTAGAAAGAAACACATACATGCACACACACTCACAAACACACAAAATCCACCACCAACAGAAAGAGTGATGCACTACCTCCCACAAGTAGACCAATACCCAATCAGTCTCTGGAAAATGGTGACATTCCACAAAACCTCCTTCTTTCCATTTTTATTGCTGAGCACACCATTGTACAGCATGGAAAGTACCTTTGATCACTTTGGATCAGCTGCCAGGTTGCATTACCTCTGTTACTTGTGCACCCCCAACCTAATCACTGGAGAGAAGAAGGTAAGATCTTGATGTTGTACAGGCACTGCTCAGCAGTCCTCAAACACTGGGTACTGTTTTAACAACACCGTTTTAGCAACAAATCCAAAAAACAGCACCATACAGACTGCGGTAAAGAAAATTAAGTCCATCCCAGCCAGACCCAGTACAGAGTTACAGTGGACATAAAAACCGGTAACAGTCTAGGGCCTTTCAGTATTTCTTTCATCTGTAGTGAAGATTCATATCCCAAATGGCCTTCATTTTGCTTTTGTGCTGTTGTGTCAGTAAGGCCTCTGCACTTGGATTGTCTAAATGGGTCTTCACTCCACTCTTCCAGTTCAGATTATTTTATTCTGACCATGAGTGTCCAAGAATTTCAGATGAGGTCTCACTTATGCCTTTTAAAGGTAGTACTATCACCTATCTGTCTGTACTGTATTAGTATTGATTTACACATTTGAGGGATCTAGTTGTCTTTTTTTTTTTTTTTTTTTCCCACAGGTCCACTTCACTGGCAATTATCTAACACCCAGTGTGCTTTCCCTCAGTATTTCTGACTACTCAAGATCTCAGTGAAAAGTCAGGATTCCCATTAGTCCATAATGTACTGCTCCTAAACAAATCATTTCTGAGATATCCCGCTCTACCAGTGGTTTTCAGTGTTCCAGTCATTTTCTGCACTCATGGTGCTTCACAACTTTATGCAGTCTTATTCAGGCATCAGGATATTTGGGCTTTTATTTTACTGGCAAAGTAAAGTAAGGCATTCTTTCATGTAAACCCTGTCTGCTAACAGATCATACCAGCTGTTGGTGTATGAACGGTTGTCTTTGGTCCTTCTGGTATCACAGTTACTTTCTCTGTGCTGAAAATAGAAAATCTAGTGTTTACACAGCATTACAAAAATACCGTGTCTCCACTGTGCTGAGTAAATTAATCTTGAGAGACAGACTTACTAGCAAAGGCTCTGAGCCAGGCTAGGCTGTTTTTTCTTAGTTTGGGGCTTGAAGTAGTGTCTTGCTCTTTTATGTTACGGGAATATACTTGAACCTACTTGGAGGTAACTTAGGACTTCTTGCAGCATGCTTCAGTGATTATATAGACACAGGTCCGTAGTCAGTCTTGAGGAGATGTGATTTGGAAATAAATATGGAAATAATTGTGGTTATTAAACACTCTTCAAATATGTATTCTCTCTTACTTACTGTAAGAGAAGTGAAGCCATGTCCTCACATTTCTAGGAATGGTACATTTGTGAGTACTCTGAGATTAAATTCAAGTAAAACAAAATAATGTGGTAAAATCAATGTTTTTGAGAGGTTTTCAGATTATTTTCCTCTCATGAAATACGCATCAATTTATGTTAGATCATGCTCCTTTATTGTCAGTTTTACAGGATAAATGTCATGTCATTGATATCAGGTTGTCTGTATTTTATTTTTTTTCTGTAAAAAAGGCATTTTGCTCAAGAGCCAAACCATATCAGAAAAGACAGAGAAGAAACTATCAGTGGCAAAAAAAATCACATTAAAAAACACATATTTATTTATATTTTTGGTTTTCATTACCTAATCCTGTTCAAGCTCATGTTTTGATGGAGATTTCCTTTTCTTTTCTTTTCTTTTCTTTTCTTTTCTTTTCTTTTCTTTTCTTTTCTTTTCTTTTCTTTTCTTTTCTTTTCTTTTCTTTTCTTTTCTTTTCTTTTCTTTTCTTTTCTTTTCTTTTCTTTTCTTTTCTTTTCTTTTCTTTTCTTTTCTTTTTTCTTTTCTTTTCTTTTCTTTTCTTTTCTTTTCTTTTCTTTTCTTTTCTTTTCTTTTCTTTTCTTTTCTTTTCTTTTCTTTTCTTTTCTTTTCTTTTCTTTTCTTTTCTTTTCTTTTCTTTTCTTTTCTTTTCTATTATATTATTATTTTTCTTTTTGTATTCAACTGTTGTATTATGTTTGTTTTGAATTCCAAAATTATATATCAGGCAGATCTGTGGGGTAAGTTCATTGACTTCTAGACTTATTCCACAGAGAAATTGGTAAGAAAATTTGCGTGGTTATTTCTAAGTAATTGCTTGTGCAGTAAATTGGAAAGTGGATTAATAGCACTTTTAATCTTGGTAAATTCATTTATTAATAGGTACATTTTATTATTGTTATTATTATTATTTCCTTGCAGGCACACTCACACCACCCTGAAAGGAAAAATAAACAAACAAAAAAAAAACAGATTTGGCAGATCTTGCATGTTTATTCTCTGAGAAGAGACAGCCTTAAGCAGCACAGCAATAGAAAATGTTCCTTATTAATTTTTTCCTCATAAACCAAACATAATGAAAAAAAAAAATGTTATCTTGGATTTATTCTGAAACACAAGAAATAAAATTTAAGTAAAGCTGATAATCTAGAAATGAAGTGGAATGTCAATCCATCCTATATTATATAATCAGACAGATAATCAGTTCATCAGACATATGTTTTCTAATCAGTTAAGTACAATGTTCTAGTAACTCTATAGCAGTCTAAATAGAATTTGTTGAATTATTTGAATAACTCTCCTAGCCTTGAATAACTGCTAAATTATTTACCTTATATTGTCTTTCAATCATTAACAATGTCTAATTATCAGGAAACCAATGGAAACCAATCTAATTGTTTTCTTTATCATGGAGCAAATGAGAGCTCTAATACTGAGAGCTATTTTTTTTTTCTTGTAAAAGATGCAATACTATTTAGTATATTATCATGATTAGACTTCAATTTTTTCTTCTTTTTAGCATTAGAGAAGTTTTTGTGCAGGGTAGAAAAATAGGAGCACAGGCAAATTATAGTTTCATTACTTTCTCTTGAAAATATGGGGAGATTAGTGTGAAGAGAACAGCAAAAAGTGAAAATCCACAAGTTGATTTTGAAATGGATCAGAATAGGAGGTCAAAAAGATGACACTGAATTCTTATAACAGATTTTTTTTCCCCCATTTTTCTGCCAGTTTTCCTGGGTATAATCAATTTATTGTAATAAACACTGTTTTAATTCTGTTTTAGTGCTGTGCATGCAAACTCTGAGGGAAAGATTAGGGACTTTTCTTAACTTTCTTGTTCAGTGAACACAAGTGATAGGATTAAGCCCCTTTCAGACTTTATGCAAGGATTTAAGGACAGAATTATTTGCTTACCTTACTCTCTACCTTGCAGTAGAGAGTCTGAACAATTATTGCTCTCTATTTGCAATACTTTGTCCTTCTGCATTGTAGTAGGAATCATTTCCTACTGTAGATGCATTGCAAAGAGAAAAGACTATAAAATGTGAGAAAAGTGAAATGCCAGAGATCTTAAAAGTAGGAAATGAACTTTGCAGAAATTAAAAACTTGATCTAAAAGCTGAGAGCATAATTCTTTCTCTACGAAAGTCATATGACCATATGACCAATCTGTCATTTACTCATGGTCACAAAAGGAATTTGTTCCAGTACAAGGAACTAAGAGTTGATCTTTCATCCCTATCTAGCAGTTACAATAAATAAATATATAAATAAAAATAAAATCATCCTGGAGCCTAAATGAGGGCAATTACCAGATGCCAATGTATTCGTAACTTCAATAATGCTTATGGGAGACACAATGTTATGGTCATTTTCCTCAATTTTCCTCAATTTTCCTCCTTTTTCTGCAATTTATCAACTCTCCACTGCTTTTCAAAGCCATACTGAGCATTCCTCTCTTATTCCTCTTTCCATTATCCTATATTTTAAAAAGGAAGTTTCCACATTAGATTGAGATACTGGTGTAGTTAAGACAGAAATTACATTTAAGAGCTCTGATATGCTGGGTAGGATAATTCTTTTTCTTCCAAGGTATTAGCTGTTTGCTGTTGGCCTTTGCCAGCAATCCATTGCCCTAGTCCTTTTTCCTGACAGTTGTACTGTGTGGATGTTATTTGAAGAGACAGAAACAAATATATATGAGGTATTTTAGCATCCAGCTATTACCAGGAGGCCCTTGTATAATACTTTGTAGTCTGTTCTATGTATCATAGAATCTAAGCTTATTAGTGTTACACAAGCTGAGCACTACTCAAAGAGGTAACAGTGCATAGGTGTTTGCCTGTTTTTGCATATGCAAGTTATCCATGCAAAGCAAAGTCTTTTACAGTTCATCACACAAAAGTATTCAAAAAATATATGTGCAAACCAAAACACCCCACTGCCCACATTTCAATCAAAAAGTCAAGAAGTCGAAAAAAAAAAAAAAAAAAGGTGTCAAAGGGGAATGTTTTTTGTTCTTTAAATTGAAACATTTTTTACATTGCTAAAAGCAAATCAGACGATAAGGATATATGGATAAATGAATTATTCTTAAAAAGAAAATATTGAGTCTAATAACCAGTTAAGACTTTGTTCTGCGTAAAACATTGTTAAGAGGTGCTGGAAAGGAAATAAAATATGGGCAAGGTCTAATGTCTGCTTTGATAAAGGTAGTTAAAAATAGAAAATATTTCTATGGCATTGTGTCCTGGTTTCAGTTAGAACAGAATTAATTTTCTTCCTAGTAGCTGGGAGGGGACAGACCCAGGACACATTGAAATGTCATATATTATATATATATAAATGTATAAATTTATATATATATAAATGTCAACTATTGCTAAAGCATAGGCATTTACGCTAAAGTGATTCTTAAGGAGCACCCTCTCCCTCCTCTGAGTGATAATTTGGGATACAACAATAAAGACATTTTAGTTTCTCTAATACCTCTAATCCTTTAATTAGATTTGAAACTATTCAACTTTCTCTTTGAGTGCCATGGTCGCAGAATCATATTGTTGATTTCTCTTCACTTCAATGTGCAAATAAATACAACCTGATGAAGTGTGAAGATTTCCAAGGGACTGAGAAGTATCTATTTAGCAATTCATTGCATCGTCTTAGGGAGATGACATGCCTATGGCAATGTTGCTTTTTTGTTTGTTTGTTTGTTTTGTTTTGTTTTGTTTTGTTTTTTTTAATGTTAAGGTTAAGATTTTCAGAATGAGATTAACCTTGCTCAGAGAAAAGAAGTTTCCAAAGGGATAATCAGTTCAGTCCTGTATAGCAGTTTTTCATTTTTTTTCTCCGAGTGTGTTTTTTTTTTTTTTCTGATTTTAATTACAATGATTTTTTTTATTAAGGTCATTGCCCTAGAGATTACTCTAGCATGCTATTTAAATTATTAAGAGTTAGATAATGCAGTCATGGGAAAGCTACAGTCTGACAGAATAAAAATCCCCAAGATTTTGAAGACTTGGTGGGAAAAGGTTCACGGAGTAGTGGACAAAATAACTGAAAACACTTAAAGTCCAAAAGGAAAAATCCATGCTTCATTTTCTATGTGTCTGAATTACTTGATTAACAGGTTTTATTTTGCGTTTTCTATTTTATGCTTTAAATTGGTGGGTACAGATTACCATGGCAGTGGTATCTTCCATGACTTACAGATTTTCTGTATAAATTGCATCATTCTTTTCATTACCACTGCATGCACATTAACAGATTAGTGTTGACAAGTAGCAGAAGTCTCTGATAGAATAGTCAAAATCAGTGTAGTTAGGGACATAAGATTTAAACGCTTTCTAAAATCCTTGGTGACGATTGAAAGATACATATCCGAATTCTTACCTATTTGTGTTATATTAATGGACCAGGCACAACCCTGACTAACTGATACGAATTTGCAACTTCCCCCTGTACTCAGCTCTGGTGAGGCCACTCCTTGAGTACTGTGTTCAGTTTTGGGCCCCTTGCTACAAGAAGGACATCGAGGTGCTCGAGCAAGTCCAGAGAAGGGCAACAAAGCTGGTGAGGGGTCTGGACAAGTCTTACAAAGAGTGGCTGAGGGAGCTGGGGTTGTTCAGCCTCGAGAAAAGGAAGCTCAGGGGTGACCTTATTACACTCTATAGGTACCTTGAAGGAGGCTGTAGCGAGGTGGGGGTCAGTCTATTCTCCCACGTACCTGGTGACAGGATGAGGGGGAATGGGCTAAAGTTGCACCAGGGGAGGTTTAGGTTTGATATTACGAAGAACTTCTTTGCTGAAAAGGTTGTTAGGTATTGGAAAAGGTTTTCCAGGGAAGCGGTTGAGTCACCATCCCTGGAGGTGTTTAAAAGACGTTTAGATGTAGAGCTTAGTGATATGGTTTAGAGGAGGACTTGTTAGTGTTAGGTCAGAGGTTGGACTAGGTGATCTTGGAGGTCTCTTCATGTAATTAAAAAAATAAGGAATGTATGGTTATTGTAAATAGAATTATATTTTTATTGTGATGGAATAATGTGGTTTTGCAGAGGAAAAGGAGGTAAGTATTTCACAGCCCCATTCCCTGCTTCTCCTCCACCTCCCCCACCCCCCTAGCCAACAGTCCCCATCCATTCCTTTATTTGTATTTCTATTGGAGAGAGCTGTTTTTATAGGGAGTGAAATTACTATTGTCATGAAACAACATTGTACTTTTAATAACTGTCATTTAGACAGAGTCATACTTCTTGCTGTGCATAAATGGCTCAGCAGTGTCATTTCAAGACAGTGTGTACTAAGGGCTGTGTGGATTCACAACAACCCTTATGGAGCAGGAAAGATTTGATGGCTGCAAACATCTACTATACTGTAGGGATTCGCTCAGTGTCTAACCAGTGTCATTAGTCAGTTCACAGAGAGAAGATAGAGCCTGGGCCCAGTATACTCCTGGTTACTAATTTTGAAGTTACTGAGCAACCTAAGAAAAGGATTATTTGTGCAATGGTGTCATCTGTTGAAAATAAGGCTGTGAGAGATTATTTTCCAGCCTATTTGGGGGTTAAGCAAAATTTAGCCTACAGAAGGATTTTTTGATGACCTGAAGAAGGAAAAAATTACTCTGAACAGAAAAATGGTCCAGGTGATCAGGTCAATATTAAAGTGTGCTCTCAGAGTCTACCTAGCCATGCATTTCAGCCATCTCATTCTTGGAAGGGCTAAGCTAAGGACCCTGCCTATCCATTGAAATATGAGAATCAGATTAGATTGATTTGATCAAATTGGTTGTTTCAAATCCTGACACAATGGGAGGGGATGAAATTAGATTTCTCAATTATCAGCTGCAAAGAGAAAATGTCAGATGTGTTTAAAATATTTACATGAGGAATGAGTATATTATTTGGTTAATGTGAGCTGTGGGTTTTGTTTTACTTTGTTTCTGTTTTGTTTTCCCCTGCAGTTCAGATGTTTTACAAAGGGGCATTGAATGAATAGCAGAACTATTCACCTAAAATTCTTTGTGAAACTCACTGTGTCCATTCTCTAAATCAGAAAGTACCATTGTTTTTCAAGACAGCTTGTGTAGAAAACATGGACGTTTTTAAAGTTTTGGATCTGGGGGGCCTTTTTGGACTGCTTTCATGCTATGATAGGGAGAAAATACATGTGTAGATCCTCTAGTTCTGAAAAAATGCTGACTGCAATTTTCACCTGATATATCAAACAGAGTACTGTGTTATGTGACAATGCTAAAACACCTTTACTTGGAGATACAGGACGGTAAGCATAAGTAACATTAGATGATAGTATGGGCTATCGAGTAAGTTAGTGACAATTTTGAACATAAACAAAATGTATATCAGACAAAAGTCAACTATGTGGACTTTCTACTTTTGTCATTCTCAGAATTCCTTCACTTCTCTCTGGGAGAGATTATGTAAATCTCTCTGGGAGAGTTAATGTAAATTCATTTTAATGACTTTATTTATTCATTTTTCTTCCTGAAGTAATTTGTCCTTTTATCAGATACACTTTGTGAAAAGGTAGGAAAGTTCATAGCAAAGCAAAAGACATTATTTTGGTTTTGCTCAAAATTTAGAAATTTAACTTGCAAAGAACCTATAAATGTCCTCAAAATTGTGAAATTCTCTTTTCAGTGATTTATGGAAAAGATTTGCAAAGCAATAACGTCTCACTGCAATTTTCAGTAGTGAGGAAAAGGAAAGATGACTGAAGACTTATTTGGTAACCTAAATGGAGAAAATAAATATGTTGTGTGCACAGAAGTCACACAACAATAGAGAACACTGGAAAGGAAAGAGAAGGAAAAAGAAAAGGGAAGGAAAGGACCATAACTTTTAAGAATTCAAAGCTTTAATGGCACAGCTATAAAACATTAGGGTAACAACAAATGGACATATTGGGGAAGAAAAGTCTCTTTTGTTTTTCCCTTTGTATTGTTTGACCTTGATTTGCTTCACTTACCTTTGCAGCTTGAGAATTTGGTCTGGAACAAAGTGCACACATGCACAAAGTGAATTCTGGCCAGCTCCATTGAACAGTCTGTGATGAGGAGTTGGGTAGGAAGACAGATCAGGAGGTGTGTCTGTTGGGGGAAAAACCCGGAGTTCTTCATTTAGATGTTTCAACTTGCTGTTTCAAAGCAAAGCCTCCAAACCAAACAAAAACCTTTAATTCATTAGCTCTGGTACAGAATGCTTACTCTGACTGAGAATTATGTTTTGATGGAATAGGGAGAATGTCTTTTTTTGTAAGGAAACAGATTTTTTTAATGTAATTTTTGTATTTGCCCTATATGCTGTTTATGCTGGTGTTTTTTTTGTTTTGTTTTGTTTTGTTTTGTTTTGTTTTGTTTTTCAGTGTTTCTTAGTGCAGCAGCCAGCTCAATACAACCAGTTACTTGCACAGTTCTGCCTTCAGGAGTGATTTTACAGGCAGAACTATGCAAATCCTAGTGCTAAATGTGTCTTCCTTACCTAAATGGCAGTTTAGTTATTCTTAGTAAATTGTACCATTTACTGTAGATGTAAATTAATGTAAATACATCACTAAATGTTGCAGAAGTTTACTGCAACTAAAGGTGTCATCTGGTATACCGTGGCCTTCAGACGAGGTGCAAAACGTGAAGTATAAAAGTAGCATTTTATTACATTATCCTTAATAAGACTGAAAAATACAAAGCTGGCCTGGGCAGCAATGTTAAAAATAAAAGGTGGCACCTGGAACTTAGCTTGATCAAGGCCTTTATATGAATAAGGATATGGAGAATCCTTTTGCTCAGTTATAAAGTACAGCACAAAGCTAGCTCGCTAGCTAGATTCATCATTATTCTGGCAAAATAATAATAAATAATAAATAATAATAATAATAATAATAATAATAATAATAATAATAATAATAATAATAATAATAATAATTCAGAATGAATGTGTGCCATAAACTCTTTCCTGCAAAATTATCTATAAAACAATATTAAATGTGATTTTGTTTGTGGCACCAGAACAGTAGTTTTCAGAGCAAGTTATATCTGCATGAATGAAATATTCAGCCTGAAGTTTGAGGCATTAGGGAAAGCCTTGCTTGGCTTCAGGCTGTCATCTCTGTAATTGTTGAAACTACAGATTTCTATAAAACATCATAAATTCATACAGACAAAAACCTTAGGAATTTCATGCTGGAAGTTTTGTGCAGCAGAGAGATGTTATTGAAGATTGGTGCTCTAAGAAAACTTCCACATAGAGTCACCTCAGCATCCTAACTCTGATTTTGGATGATTTAGGATGGGGATAAAAAAAAAAAAATCAAAACAGAGGGAATCAAGAAGATGATTTATACTGTTGGTAGTCAGCGTGACTTCACAGTCAATCGGCTGGACCGTTGCTAGGAGTCAAGCCTAGTCCTGAACTCAAAGCAGTGAGGAATCACTGGTTCTGTTTTTCCCCATCTGGCTGACTCTGGATGTATCCGTCTACCAAGAGGGAACCTGCCAGCTTCTACCTCCACTTTCATGTTGTCTATTACAGTGCTCTTTACAGTGATGCCCCAGCATTGCTGGCTAGTAGATGGAAGAGAAAGGAATGAAGCAGTGACGCAGCCCTTCCTTTTATCCTGTAGTTGTTGTGTCCTGAGAGAATAGGGAAGAACCAGGTTTCTTTCTTGCACTTTTCTCATTCTAAATACATCTTTCTAGGCAACATCTGTCTTCACATCAAAATGATGATTGAAGTCCAGAGATAAAACATGCTACACTGAAGTATTCTCAAAACTGAGATTTTCTTCAGTGTTTTTAATGGTATTAAAATAGGTATTGTGATTAGTTGTCTCTAGGTGCCTCATGAATATTGTCATAAAAAAACAAAATTTCCTCTAAAAGAAAATAGAAAATAGAATAGTTTTAGGATTTCTACTTCATACATTTTTCATATGAACTTCTTTTTAGTGCTTTTAGCAATTTAAAAAAAAAAAAAAAAGAAAGAAAAAGGCTTTATAATTCTATGGTTCTTTGCCTTGCTCTATGAATCACAGTAAAAGAGTATGATTGCAATTTTCCTGTTTGGTTTACACCTCCCATAGAAGTCAAAATACCTTCCTGGGCCTGAACTAATTCTATAGTCAGAATGTAGGCCTAAGTAAATAACTTAAATATTTTATGAGAAAAAAAAAAAATCAAAACCCACAAACATTTCCCATTTTACTCAAGTAAGAAGTGGAATTTAATTTTATTAACAAATTTCTTTGTATACTTTAAGTGATATTCTTAATCATAAATGATGAAATATATAAATTTGAACACAAATTAACACAAAGTCCATGTTGCATATTGTCTAAATTCAATGTAAAAAAATGGAGATCAAAGATGGCAGAAAATCAAGCCACATATTATATGAATTGATATAAATTAAACTAAAAAAATGCCATATCACAGACTCACAGAATCACAGAACAGTTAAGGCTGGAAGGGACCTCTGGAGGTCATCTATTCCAATCCCCCCACTCAAGCAGGGATGCCTACAGCAGGCTGCAAAGGACCATGGCCTTTGAAGAACTCCACTGAGAATTCCACAATCTCTCAGGGCAACCTGTGCCAGTGCTCCGTTACCTTCACAGTAAAAAGTATTTCCTGATGTTCAGAGGGAACTGCCTGTGTTCCAGTTTGCACCCAGTGCCTCTTGTCCTGGCACCAGGCACCACTGAAAAGAGCCCAGCTCCATCTTCTTTGCACCCTTCCTTCAGGGGTTTACACTCATTGATGAGATTGCCCCTGAGCCTTCTCTTCTCCACACTGAACAGTCCCAGGTCTCTCAGTCTTTCTTCATAGGAGAGATGCTCTAATCTCTTGATGTCAGCCCTTTTTTGGACTTATTCCAGTATGTCCATGGGGGACCCAGACCTGGATGCTGTACTCCACCACTCCACCAATGTACTCCACTGCAGCCTCACTAATGCCGCTTCGTATCTCATGAAAACAAAGTATGTCTGTTATGTGAATTTAAGATAATAAATAAATCAGTCAACCTGCTGAAAGATTTGATTTGACAAAGGCTGTAAAGTGGGGATAAGTCTGAAAATAACATTGGAAATGCACCAGATCAAGGCCTGTGAAATTTTACTAACTTGCTCATGCTAGAAAGTCAAATCTTTGTTGTTATAAGAAAAAAAAAGATGAGTACGTATACCACTCTGTTCATAATATACAATATTTTAGTATGCTTAAAATCACCACCATTTTAATCCCAACTTTCTCTGAGAAGTGGATCCTCAAATGAACAGCAAAGATTACGATGTGGTTAATAATAAACAGCCTCCCTTTTGTCCCACCCAAATTCAGAAGACTATTTCTATGCAACATGAAATTTGCTTTTCTCCTGAAAAGTAGACCAGTTGCATTAAGATGATTCTTCGTTTCACATGTGGTGATGTATGCAATGTTTCATCCTACTCGATGATTGCACAGTCTTTTTTGTTTCCCTGGTTTACAAAAGGACATGGTTGCAGGGAGTCATTTCCCAGGGCAGCTGTTGTGAGTCTCAGTGCTCTGCATGGGTCTGTTGCCAGTATACTTTGTCTCATGCATGACTCCCACAATGTCTTGAGGAAATTTAGCTGTGCAGCTAAATTCCTGTTCCACAGCTGTTTAGATAACGTTGGCACATTTATCTGTTTACTAACTCCCAGCTGGATCAATCTGAGATATTGTGGGAGTGTGTCCCTCCCTCATCCACCCACAGCATGTCAGTTACCTGCTTTTACTTTATTTGGAAACATATTTGCTGCATCCAAAATGTTGTGGAAGACTGCCAATTCCATTTTTATTGGAAATCAATGTTCTCATATAGTCACAAATGTTGCCTTTTGACACTATAAGTTTATATATTTTTGCAAAACAAGTTCATGTTTATAAAATGCAATTTACCTATAATAACTTGCTAAATCTCCAGAGCCAGTATCTAAAGAAGGCATAGGAAACTTTTCAGGTTTTATTTCTTGAATTAATTAACGTTGATGTCAAGAAGTACTCTTACCAATTTGAGAATGATTTTTCAGAACTGTGACAGTATGGGGAAGTTTTATTTCCTCTTTTCTTTTTATACTCAGTTCAAAATCAATGCCAGGCTCTATCTTTGAAATAAATCACATGAGTTGATGAAAAATAGAACAAGCAGTAAATGTTAACATTACTACTTTGTAACAAATTCTTCCATTTTTAAATTCATGTCTTAATGCACCAGTAAAAGTGTTATTTTTTTTGTTTAGATAAGCATTCTGTAAGTGTGAAAGTCATGTAGATTTTACTTTTTTCACTTTCCAGTTTTGCTGAATGCCTTGCTGTGATTTTCTTCATTATCCAGTGTCATTTCAAGTGGAGTTGACCAGGTTATTGCTGGGACAAGGCTGATTAATCCTTGAAGCAACAGTGCATCTCAGCAGTCAAATCAATAACAACAGACTGAAGAATAGCTGTTAAATGGAATTAGGCCTTCTGTTATGGGGCTGTAGATCTACACACCTCTGAGATTCTCAGTATCTAAGTGTCCTCAGTATCTTTCACTTAGAAACCTTTTTTGTTCTATCAGAGGTGAATGAATCCTTTGTCTTCCATCAAGAATAGATGAGTGCTACATTGTTCACCTTAAGTGAAGACCCTGGGAATATTAGTTAAGCAAACAGTTGATTATCATAATCTAAAGTGTTAATAATAAAATGAATAATGATTTTCTTAAATGTTGAGCAGAACAGACTGCCAAACCAGGATGAGATTGATGAGGAATTCTACAGGCAGCTGGCAAAAGTTGCAAAATCATCAGCTCTTGTCCTCGTAGGGGACTTCAACTTCCCAGACATATCCTGGAAATGCAATACAGCTCAGAGGAAGTAGTCTAGGACATTTCTGCAGAACATGGAAGACATTCACCAGCTGGTTACTGAGCCAGCAGTGTGCTCAGGTGGCCAAGAAGGCCAACAGCATCCTGGCTTGTATAAGAAACAATGTGGCCAGCAGGTCTAGGGAACTGATCGTCCCCTTGTACACGGCTCTGCTGAGGCCATGCCTTGAGTACTGTGTTCAGTTTTGGGCCTCTCGCTACAAGAAGGACATTGAGGTGCTCGAGCGAGTCCAGAGAAGGGCAACGAAGCTAGTGAGGGGTCTGGAGAACAAGTCTTAGGAGGAGCGGCTGAGGGAGCTGGGTTTGTTAAGCCTTGGGAAGAGGAGGCTCAGGGGCGACCTTATTATACTCTATAGGTATCTTGAAGGAGGCTGTAGCGAGGTGGGGGTCAGTCTATTCTCCCACGTGCCTGGTGACAGGATGAGGGGGAATGGGCTAGAGAAAAAAAAAAAAAAAAAAAAAAAAAAAGACCATAATTCTTCAGGCTCCCCTTTAAGTGGCAAATTCCTATTTTAAGTTAGAAGAAACCCAAAGGTAAGCTTTATCAGCTGCAAGATATCTCCAAAAGCTATTCAAACAGATTGCTGAAATATGGGAGAGAATTACTAGACAGAATCTATTTATACTGTGGGTAAGAAGATTTTACTCTCAGAAGACTGTTACTACATCTGCAATGTGCATATAACAATAAATCTAAACGTGAAAGAGGGGGGCTAATAAATGTATGCATGACTTTACAAACTGGTAGGTACATTGATGGAATTTCCTGAATGAAATTAGTATTTACAGTTCTGCCTTATGATAATGCAGTGTTAAAAAGCTACAGCACATGAAGCTTTATTTAAGACCTGCTGTCACTAAAATCAGAAAGTGAAATTCAGGATAGGATTTAGAAGCAGCCTATAGGAAGTTAGGGACCTGAAATGGCAATATTTTCTGAAAGCACAGTTCTCAAGGCCTGCCTGTTGAGGCACACATGAATTGTGTGTGTTTGGAAGTAGTATTGCATTTTTGACATGATTACTACAGTTCATTAGAATTGATTTAATTAACAGCACCCAAAATAGAACCATTCTTTTTCAGTTAGCAAAATAGGAAAGGAAATGAACCTCTGAAACCAATGAAAAGTCATAACTCCTTAAAAATTGATGCAGTTCTAATGTTCTGAATGTTAATGCAGGTATGGAATTAAGATAAAATAAATCCTGTCAAACTATTCTTTAAAAGAACGTAATTCGTATGCATGTGCAAGAACAGAACACAACCCACAATTCTAAATGTGATAGCTTCCTCTAATTTAAAACAAACAAACAAACAAACAAACAAATAAATAAATAAATAAAAAGAGTCATTGCTGTAATAGATGTTTCTACACCTCTGGACATTTTTATAAATCCTTTTGCCTGACTATTTCTTTCGTGTCTGAAAGAACTCACTATGGTGATTGATGTCCAATTCCACAGAACATGGCACCTTTTGAAGATTGTTGGAGTTAGTTTTGATAAAGTTTTTAAAAAGCAAAAAGTTGATGATATTTACTAAACTGTCTGTCTAGTTTTATAAAAGTTTAGTTGTGGAATTTCTTCTTAATATTCATAGTGACAATCAGATCCATCTAAAGTTGTGCCAACATTCGTACTCACTTTGTCTGCAAATAATAATAATTAAAACCACTATAAATATACTTGTCCATAAATACTATATGTCATGTCAGGAAGTTTTCAAGTACAAGGCTGGATGATGAAAATTGAGACAATACTTCTTGGAAAGTGTATGGCAGTTTCTTAGTAAAATTCTATTGGTATTGAACATAAACCAAAAAAGGACTATGGGACTACGTCTTTTGGCAGCATAGAACTGTAGCATGACAGTCAAAGAAAGAGAGTACAGGTGTGAGATTAAGGAAGAGGAAATAGTTGGTGTATAGGATCTAAATATTGCGGGAGTTGGCACAGAAACTAGACCAAGTCACCTAAAGAAGAGGTATAGAAGAAATGAGGTACTGTATCACTTTTATCACCCTTATCACTTTTATAGATAAGAGTATAATGTTAAGATAATATATAACATAGTATATAGCAATAATATACTGCAATAAAATAATGAGAATGGAGAAAGAAGACTGGAACAAATATGAAGATAAAGAAAGATGTGAAAAGAGTACCATGAAAGCTTTGAGATACCAAAGATAAGGGACTGACCAATTTTGTCAGAGTTTGATTATTTTCCAGTGAATGAATCCTATCAACAAAGGAAAACTTTGTGATAAGAACGGGAAAATATTAAATATCCATCTCCCTTTTTTCTCAGACTCACAGAGTTATTGTAGTTTATTTTGAGTGTCCCATCCTTTCTCCTTCTCCCCTGCAATATAACCAAATAAATGGCTTTATATGTAAAATACATGGAAAAAAAAATCCATATTTAACAAATAGTCATTCAGCTCAGTTGAAAGGACTGTTTACCTTGCACATAGGCATTATTTTTTTCTCCTTTCAAACACTGCGGGACCTGCTTCCAAGATAAGGACCTACTGCTGAATGGTTTTTGAAATTTGAGACATTTTCACTTTATATTCTATAACTCCATTGGCCTTCACATCTAAATTTATAAACAATATTAAAAGCATGTTGAAGGTAATGACAGTAATGCAGAGGCATGGTTTTGCTATCTTGATTAAGGAGGTATTGGGGAGGTATTGGGGAGGCAAGGACAATCCCCAGACATGGACTGTATATCTCGAAACAAGACACTGGAACTCATGATAAGGAAGCGGCAGACGGACAGAGAAACAAATGTAAGGACTATAAATCTCAAAATTGGACATTGGAATTCATTATAAAGATACAACAAACGGAAGAATTGGCAACAACCAGCTCTCGCAATTAAGAAACGTGCCAATTCAGCAGATTCCTGACCAAAGGTGAAAAGTACACTGTGAGGAAGACTCGGGGTCTTCCTCCCAAAGACCCCTGCCCACGTCCCAAAGGCCCCTGCCCACAATTCTTGGGAGGCTCTACGCAGGCGCAAGGTGCCAAAAGGCTAATTAGCATGAGAAGCGAGGGAAGGCGGGGATAGGTAATGCATATGTATAGGCGCTTGTAGAATATTGATAGATTGATTGTATAAATTCAAGACTGCTTTCCGCTTTGGGTATGCACGATAGGTGGAGAGATCCCCCGTGCATCCAGCGCTGCAATAAAGAATATACCACTTAAAGGAATTTCGGCTTCGATCTTTGAATCAATCTGGCACCCCAGATGGGACTACCTCTCTGCCGGTCCGCAGGACCCGCTGGGGACAGGACTCCCTAGGGTACCCCCGGGATTTCCCGGAGGGACTCCTCGACTCACCGGATCACTGCGGAGGCAGACAAGGACCCCATCATTGTAAGTGAGTATATTCTTTATTCTGGTTTGGTTTTCTGGTAGACCGGTAGTCTGGGACTGTCCAGTAAGTCGGAAGGTGACTTCTGCAGGACAGTGTTTGGTATATACTTTGTGGTTAGTACCACAAGTATATTTGGGGACCTTGAGGTCCATCTGTATCTGGAACTGTCTGTAAGTCAGAAGGTGATCTTCTGCGAGGCAGTGTTTGGTATATACTTTGTGGTAAGCACCATAAGTATATTTGGGGACCTTAAGGAAAGAGCTCGCTTTAAGGTCCATCTGGAATTGTGTTGTCTATTTCGGTTTTCTGACTCATGGAGTATGGTATTTAACTTTGGTTATTGTTACTGTGATTTTGGCTATTTTTCTGGTGGTAATAGTAGGTTCGTGGCATTGTTATAAGGAAGATATCGTTATGGTGTTACACAGTTCGGTTTTCTGACTTATCGCATGTGGAATTTGACTCTGACTATTGTTATTGTGATTTTAGCAATATTGCTGGTAATAGTAGCTTTGTGACATCGCTACTGAAAGATATTGCGTGCCTGTAATTTTGTGAGTGATGCGTTTTTGTGATACGCTTTTGTAAGTAACACGTGTATTCTGAAAGTGTAAACTGGAAAATGGGGGGGCGAGTAAGCAGTGAAATTCCTAAGAAAAGTGCGTTAGGATGTGTTTTGAGTCACTGGAAGGATATTGGAGGATCTGCCGGTGGAAGTGTGAACAGGAAAACATTGATAAAATATTGTAATCAATGGTGGCCGCTTTATAAGCTGGAATGTGGAGAAAAGTGGCCCCTAAATGGAACTTTAAACTCTAATGTTTTGCTACAGTTAATGTTGGTTTTGAGAAGGAGAATAGGATGAAATGTTGTATACTGATGTTGTTTCAGCATCTTGGTGGGAAAAGGTACGGAATTAAGTTGGCCCCTGACTGAGCCTTTGATGTTGGCATTAGAGAAGTACAGGCTGGAGAAAGATAAAGGAAGTGTTAAAAGGGTTGTTGAAAGTGTTAAAGGTGTTTGAAGTTGAATGAGCAGGGAAAGAGGATGTAGGAATGTTAATAGTTCTGCCTCTGCTCTAGGCAGAGATCTTAAAATCATGGGTGTTAGCCCTTTGGGGCAAATGGATCATGATGGGTCCGAGAGAGAGTTGTTATGGAAACAGAAAAACAGTTAACTCTTAAAACAACCTGAGTTCATGTGCGAGCTCAGATTACCGATGGGACCGCTCAGGGAACTGTGGACAACTGCATTCCCCTGACCGACCCCACTGAGACCCTAATCATCCCTAAAATTATGAACGGCTAAGTAAATACTAAAATCTGGATGAATTGGGAATTGAGAATATGCTTCCAACAAGGTCTAAAAGAAACCCCTATGGAATTTTTGGACCAACTCTGAAATGTAATGAAAATAAATAAATAAATAAATAAAACAAAACGGTTTGGACCTGGCTTCGGAGGACAAATTGACTAGCCTTTTTCTAGGGTAATCATTGGTCCCTGATTTCAACAGGAATAACGGGGACCTGGGGAACAGGCTGCCCAGGGAGGTGGTTGAGTCACCATCCCTGGAAGTCTTCAAAAGACGTTTAGATGTAGAACTTAGGGATATGGTTTAGTGGGGACTGTTAGTGTTAGGTCAGAGGTTGGACTCGATGATCTTGAGGTCTCTTCCAACCTAGAGATTCTGTGATTCTGTGATTCTGTGATTCTGTGGAATCTACCCTAGCGGATCCTCCACTGATTATAATGAAGCTAGGGGAGGAATGGAAGTGAAATTTCTTATTGATATGGGGCAACGTATTCAGTTCTAAATCAAGCATTAATGCCTTCACAGAATTATTATGTTAGGGTAAAAGGTGTGTTGTGGTTTAACCCGGCTGGCAGCTAAACACCACGCAGCCGTTTGCTCACCCTCCCCCTCCCTCTCTGAGACGGGGGAGAGAAATGGAAAGTGAAGCCCGTGAGTTGAGATAAAGACAGTTTAATAAGACAAAATCTAACTGAAACCAGGACAAGGTGTAACCGAAAAGGCTTATTTTTGTGAACCTTTGAAGTACAAGTTAGGGAAACAATGGGGCATACACAGATTTTTATATACGCCTAACTCCTCATGGGCACTCTTAGGTAGAGATTTATTAGAGCAATTAGGAGCAGAAATTGTCGTTGAAAAAGGGAAAATGAAATTAAGAATAGGAGAAGAACAACTAATAAATGTGTTAAGCTTGGCACTAATACAAACTGACCCTAAAAGTGAAATGCCTTTAGAGATCACAGATCAATATGTCCAGGAGTTTGGGCTACCGAAGTCCCTGGAAGAGCAAAAATGTGACCTTAATAATTATTAAATTAAAGCCAGGAGAGAAACCCGTTAAGGTTAAGTAATATCCTTTGAGGATAGAAGATAGGAAAGGAATTAAAGAGATAATTGATAGATTTATACAGTATGGATTATTGATTGAATGCGAATCAGAATACAATACACCCATATTGCCAATTAAAAAGGCAGATGGGAAAAGATATAGGCTAGTTCAGGATCTGAGGGCCATAAATAAGATCACTGAGGATATACATCCAGTAGTGGCAAACCCTTATACTTTGCCGACTAAATTAAAGAATAGTCAAGTCTGGTTTACCGTACTGGATTTAAAAGATGCCTTCTGCCTAGGCTTAGCCACAGAAAGCCAAAACCTATTTGCCTTTGAATGGGAAAATCCCAATTCAGGCAGAAAGACGCAGCTTACGTGGACATTACTACCTCAAGGATTCAAGAATAGCCCCACTATTTTTTGAAACCAATTAGCAAGGGAACTCGAAACATGGATGCCTCCGGACACTGAAGGTGCTTTGTTACAATATGTAGATGATCTCTTAATAGCTACCGAGACTAAAGGGAGCTGTATTCAATGGACTATAAGTTTTCTTAATTTTCTGGGTTTAAAGTGGATATCAAGTCTCTTGACAGAAAGTCCAGCTGTCTCAACAAAGTGTGACCTATCTGGGATTTGAAATTTCGGGAGGACAACGAGAACTAGGAACTGAACATAAGGAAGTCATTTGCCGGACTCCAGAACCTCAAACGGTAAAGGAGCTACAAACCTTTTTAGGAATGACAGGTTGGTGTCGCCTTTGGATTTATAATTATGGACGATTGGTAAAGCCTCTATGTGAATTGATAAAGATTAACCAGTCAAAGTTAGTCTGGACTGGAGAAGCACAAAAAGTCTTTAAACAAGAATTGATGATTTTAAAATATCAAGCAATATTAGTAGAACTAGATGATGTGGAAATTGTGGTCACTAACGTCGTAAATCCAGCTTCTTTCCTTAGCGGAACTCTGGATGAACCTATAACTCATGATTGTATAGAAACAATAGAGACTGTGTATTCTAGTCGACCCAATCTTAAGGAAGAACCTTTAGAAGATGCTGACGAATCTTGGTATACTGATGGGAGCAGCTTTGTAAAACAAGGACAACGTAAGGCAGGATATGCTGTTACAACTGCTCAACAGGTAATCGAGTCTAAACCATTACCCCCTGGGACATCCGCCCAGAAAGCAGAGATAATTGCTCTTACACGAGCACTGGAACTAGCAGCAGGAAGGAAAATAAGTATTTGGACAGACTCTAAATATGCATTCGGCGTGGTACATGCTCATGGAGCGATATGGAAAGAACGTGGATTGCTGACTGCTCAGGGAAAACAAAAAGAAAACATGCTGAAGAAATTTTAAAATTGTTACAGGCTGTAAAACAATCAGAAAAGGTAGCTATGATGCATTGCCAAGGACACCAAAAGGGAAACTCTGATTTTGAAATTGGAAATCGATTGGCAGATCAGGA
The DNA here is from genome assembly GCF_047663525.1 of Anas platyrhynchos. NCBI lineage: Eukaryota > Metazoa > Chordata > Aves > Anseriformes > Anatidae > Anas > Anas platyrhynchos. The sequence goes on along the minus strand of NC_092588.1, from coordinate 85,642,095 downwards.
GGCTAAACAGGCAGCTGAAATAACTGAGGTGAAGGCATTGTCTTTAATACCAGACGGTAAAATCCAAACTATATATATGAACCAAAAAGCCAAATTATACAAAAGAAGACTTAAAATTAATTGAAGATTTGAAAGGTAAAATGAAACCAGATAGATGAGTATATTTAAAAGATAACTGTGTAATAATACCCTCTAATTTGATATGGCCCATAGTTCTTACAGAACACAATAAAACACATCGGGGAGCTGACACATTGCATAAGAGCCTGAGTCAGACATTAGTGGAACAAAATTTATATACAACAATAAAACAAGTAACTCAACAATGTAGCATTTGCTTACACAATAACCCCAATACCAAGAATAGAATAAAATTTGGAATAATCAGTAAAGGAAATTATTCGGGCAACTGTGGCAAATTGATTTTTCAGAACTCCCTAGAAAAGGGGGGTATTGTTATTTACTGGTTCTGACTGACATGATTTCAGGAAGGCCTGAAGCCTTTCCCTGTCGAACAAACAAAGCAAGAAGAAGTGGTTAAAGTCTTGTTAAATGAAATAATACCATGCTTTGGGATTCTAGTAGCAATGTCTTCTGATAGAGTTTCACATTTTTGTGTGCAAGTGGTACAACAGATAAGTAAGATTCTAAAGATATTCTAAAGACAACTGCATACTCTTTATAGACCGCAGGCAAGTGGACAGGTAGAAAAAATGAAACATTTAATTAAACAACAAATAGCTAAAATCGGACAAGAATCTAATTTGTCATGACCTCAATCCCTCCCTTTAGCATTACTTAGAATTTGAGTTAAACCTAGAATAAAAGGGAATTTGAGTCCCTTTGAAATCTTATATGGAAGGCCGTATCCATTTCTATTTAGTGGAGAGGATCGAACGCAGTTAGGATTAGAATATTTATATGCATATATAACTGAACTTCAGAAATAATTAAATAAAGTACATAAATTTGTTCTCAGGACCTGGGCTAGACGGTTGGATCAACCAATCCACCCTTTTAAGCTCAGGGATTATATATATAAAGACTTTTTCAGGACAACCCCTAGAGGAAAAACGGAAGGAAAGTGGACGGGACCATACCAGGTATTACTGACAACACACACCGCCATTAAGATTAAGGAGCAAGCAGCTTGGATCCACGATTCGAGGGTGAAGAAGGCCCTGGCGAGGATATGGACCACCACTCCAATTGGACCAACAAAATTATGGTTTTCCAGATCCTAATGATTGCAGGGGTGTGGTTCTCAGATTCGGGGTGGGCAGTTTGGGATGAGAACTTACACCTGTCCCTGATACAAACAATTTCTCAAGTAATTAATAAGACAAACTGTTGGGTATGCACCCATCTGCCACAGCATGGGAATAAGGGTGTATCGTTAATCAGGATTCCCTTGCCTGCAAATTTACCTTGGACTAATTTGTGGGAAAACACATCTTGGGGTCGAAAATATGAAGAAGTTTTGGAACTAGAAGTGAGTAGCTTTGAGCCGTTGGAATCTTACTATGTATGTGTACAAAGGTGTAACCCACCTAGGGGTATGGGAAAACAGGATTGTATAAATACGGATACTACTTATGTGGGAAATCAGACATCTTGTAATCGAGCAATTGATATTAGTACGACTAGCGGCTGGGCAAATTCAACCAGCTGGCCGGTTCCAGAAGGAAAAGGGTGGTATTGGCTATGCAATGATACAGCCCGTAAGGTCTTGCCCGAGAATTGGAAGGGAACTTGCACTCTTGGAGCAGTAGTCCCCAATTTGACCATACATGATGTAGCGCCTCGAGGTTATTTGAGAAATCATATCCGGAGAATTAGACGAAAAATTAACAATCCATTGATAGACACACCGCTTTTCATAGTTTTGTTCGATGGTTTATCACATGGTTAGGAGTGAGTGAATTGGAAAAGGCGATAGTTAATATTTCTGCAATTATAGAGAAGTTAGAAAACAAAACTCTGGATGCTATAAAGGCTCAACAAGAAGAGATATCTAGTTTATCACAGGTAGTATTACAAAATCGGATGGCCCTAGACTTGTTACTGGCCGCTCAAGGGGGAGTCTGTACAGTAATAAATACAAGTTGTTGTATGTATGTAGATCAGAGTGGAAGGATCTCTACCGACCTGGAAGAAATATGGAAGCAGACAAGGGTCCTACATAAGATCAGTAAAGATGATCTTTCATGGAGTTTTAGTGAAATATGGAATAAGTTAACCTCCTGGTTGCCCAATTTCCAATGTTTGAAACAAGTGTTCATTGCTCTATAACATTAGTAGTGTTAGGAATATTGTGTGCATGTTGTTTAGATGCCTGCTTTGTTTTGTTACTGTAAATAATGAAAGTATCTGATGCAAAAGAATTTGCATGGGAAAAGAAAAGGGGGGATTGATTAAGGAGGTATTGGGGAGGTATTGGGGAGGCAAGGACAATCCCCAGACATGGACTGTATATCTCGAAACAAGACACTGGAACTCATGATAAGGAAGCGGCAGACGGACAGAGAAACAAATGTAAGGACTATAAATCTCAAAATTGGACATTGGAATTCATTATAAAGATACAACAAACGGAAGAATTGGCAACAACCAGCTCTCGCAATTAAGAAACGTGCCAATTCAGCAGATTCCTGACCAAAGGTGAAAAGTACACTGTGAGGAAGACTCGGGGTCTTCCTCCCAAAGACCCCTGCCCACGTCCCAAAGGCCCCTGCCCACAATTCTTGGGAGGCTCTACGCAGGCGCAAGGTGCCAAAAGGCTAATTAGCATGAGAAGCGAGGGAAGGCGGGGATAGGTAATGCATATGTATAGGCGCTTGTAGAATATTGATAGATTGATTGTATAAATTCAAGACTGCTTTCCGCTTTGGGTATGCACGATAGGTGGAGAGATCCCCCGTGCATCCAGCGCTGCAATAAAGAATATACCACTTAAAGGAATTTCGGCTTCGATCTTTGAATCAATCTGTTTGTCTGTTGCTAATGTTTCTCTATTAAAGATTTAAGCATTTAAGTGAGACAAACATGACTCAGATAACACTTAGAGAAGACAAGATTGTCTAATTAAAGAGCTTAGAGAATTGAAATGCAAACTGTAAGCAGGGTCACACCCTCTTTTTCGTTCTTGTAGAAGTAATAAAAGCTGAAGTGCTCCTTCTCTGAGTAACTGCAGTGTAAGAAGAACATTTTGTAGTTGTGGCCTTGTATCTTTCTTCAGGATAATATATATATAATATATATATATATATTTTTTTTTTTTCAAATCTGTTTAAGATTTTGGCAGCAGGAAGAAATCTGAGATTGTGAAATTCGTTTTAGAACAATGTATTTTGGTATAGCTATATACTAATTTATACCAGCCCAAAATAAGCCCATAAGATTTGTGTAATACTCTTTTCTTGATTCATCAAATCAAGTAGTGTGTCTTTTGTGTGTGTATATACATATGTGCATTCTCAGAGATATATAGTCTGTGTATGTTGTAGGAAATGTACTTTTAAAAATAGCAGCATTACTGTGGCTTTAAAAGGAATTTTGTGGGGTTTTTTTGTTTGTTTGTTTTGTTTTGTTTTTTGTCTAAAAAAATTATCTGGAAGTTCTTTAGAAAAGCAGAGCTTGTTTATATGAATTATGGGAACAGGTGGTAAAAGCAGAGAAAAAGTACATTTGTAATTAAACAATTCCTAACAAATAATTCAAACAGCCATAACATTCTTCTGAAACTGGGCAAGGCTTGTTCTCAGTTCAATTTAATTCTGTATTTGCAGAATTGAATCTACAATTCACAGTGAAATATAGGGATTGCTGGTCCAGAAAAATAAAGAAAAAATGTTTTAAAAGTATACTAGCACCGAGGAGTAGCACAGTTATCCCTGTGTTCATGTTCTTTTATATCCTCACTCACATCAAAAGTTTTGTTACCTAAAAATTGATACATTTTTCTTCTTCCTCTTAGGTAGGGAGGTATTATTTTCTCAGCTTGAAATGGGAAGCAGTCTCAGAGAGATCTGTGATATTGAACAACTATCAGAAAAATGCTTTTCATGGATACTGCTGTAGAACCAAGTCTGGCAGATCAGCACTTACGGTAGTGGGCAGTATGGACTCATAATAGGAAATAAAAAATAATTCAAACAGAATTGAGAAGCAAAATAATGGATTTATTTCTGTTATACTGGTGGGGGAACTAGACAGAGACTTTTAAGAGATGAAGGCACTTGGGCATTTCTTTTGGGTGGTGCATTTTATCTCCTAACTGAAACTTCAAAAATAGCCCCCAAAACCTAGACTTATTCTGCTTAACTTTAAATGCTGAACTGTGATAACTAAGCCAGTTGCCAACTCACTCCAGATTCTTTTGAGAGTTAATGAAGACAGCTGGCCTGAGATGAGGCTGCATCTTGTTTCAGAGACACTGCCTTGTTTCAGAGAGTAGAGGAGACTAAGTCATCCTGAGAACACAGAGTCAAAAGGGAAGGTGATACATGTAATTAGGTGATGATTTTGTCTGTTGTTTTGTTTTTGTTTTATAAACTGGTTTCTCTTGTATGCTTTTAAGGTCTCCAAGTCATTCTTTTAGAAACTCATTCTGGCATATGCTTGTTTTTCACTGAGAAACAGCTTTCTCAGGGATTCATTAATTTCTGAGGTAGGGAATAAAACTGTTCTTGTTAAAGAAGAGAGGAAAAAACAGAAATATGTACATGAATACAGTGTTATAACATATCCATAACAGTTCTATTATCACTTTTAAGTCTCTGCCATGTCGCAGCAGATAAAATATTCTTTGTTCTTCATACACACTCATTTCTGATGCAGAAGATATAGATTCATTTATAATTGCATGTACACTGGTGATATCTCCAGCTGGTTTACATAACTTTCTGCTTGAGAGCTCAAAAAAAATATAAAAAATAAAAATAAAATCTCTGTCTTCCAATTCAGGCTGTTAATCTTTATAGTTCCCTGTCCTTCATGATGAAGCAGGCAGCAGAAGATATTCTCTAACATGATAAAATGTGTCAAAAGCTGTCTTCCCTGTACATAACCAGTCAATGTCAGTTCATCGTATGTAGTCTTACAGCAGCCAGTGAGACTTCTAAAATGCAGTAGCACATATTGCTTCATGGCCCAACGCATTATCATAGGGGAAATGGAAAGCAGTTAAGTTTGGTGAGTGTGAGAAAGCTTATTTTGGTCTGGTGTTGGTCATCCATTCATAACAGGATGCAGTTCAGTATGGATGAATTCCTGCCTTTAACAACATGATTTTGGCTTGGAGAGTTGAACTGATTATTGATTTGCACCAAATTCATATGTGAAAACACTTTACAAAATGAAGTAAAAATGAAAGTTTTGCAAAAGCTTTTTCTTCTTCTTTGTTCTTACAAGTCATTATTTACAGATACTATTACAGTACTGGGGACCAGGAACAGCCATCCCTGCCTTTGTCACTGCAGGCTATTGATACATACTACGAAAAACTACATAAGACAACCCAGCTGGAAATCAGAGCTGAAGAATAATAAACCAGCTTGGTAAGTTGAGTTCCTTTTAGAAAGCACATAAAACTTGTGCACTGTTACTTGTATCGATTTTCCATTGGTTTCCAGTTAAATTTTTAGACAGCATTTTTAAGCTTAAATCCATAAATGAGTCAAAACAAGTTCACATACATTTGCAAAATCCCATATAGACAGCTGATGCCATCTCAGTGTGATTTGTTTACAACAACCATTTAATAACAATTGTGGATTTTTAGATTATTTTTAAATGCATAGAAACTTAGTTAGTCTAGATCCTTCTAAAATGCATAGAAACTTAATCTAGATCCTTCTTTCTTTCACAGCAGTAAAAACCCTAGGGCAAGGTACAGGATTTACCACTCTAGTTTTCATGACCTACGTATTTTACAGTTACTTTTGCCAAGTGAGGGATCCAGAGAATAAATTTTGTTTAAGTATCTAGTATAGAAATGGTGTAACACAGTAAGTAACCTTTAGGACTGTGTGATTGAACTCCACAAATGTGGAACAAGTGTATATGCACCTGCTAAGGTTTTTCAGGAACTTTTATGGAAATAGGTTATGTCTCATAGTGTGGTGTTTGTGTTCTATTGAGATGTTTTTGCAATTGTTTATTTACCTGTGTTCCTGGTGGATAGCACAGAACTGAAAAAGGAACACCTTAAAAAGACAGGAATGAACTAGTTAAGTCTTTTGCTTACTTGACAATTATATGATTTGAATGAGAATTAAGTAAGTTAAGAAAACCACCTAAATAAGTAATTGAGATCAATGAAATTCTGGACAAAAATGTATTCTGAGTTATTAAAATCAAGCAAACAAGCAAGCAGTTATTTCTGAGAGTTAAAGATAGTGAAGACAAAGTATAGTGCTAAGGATCTTTGGAAGACCACAGGTAAAATTTAAATTGCATCCGTAACATAATCATTGATGAAACTTTGTCACAAAATGTCTTTAGAAACTGATAGGTCTACAAAATCATCCTTTAAAGGCAAAAAATACATTTGCTCTGCTTTGACAGCACCTGTCATTGCTCATCAATATGAGAAAGGATTTATATTTTATTCCATAATTAATTGAACATTCACCTGCTAGCTGTGGTAAATCATCTCAAAATCCTGATTTTTGTAACTCTTCAGATAGGAACACAAAACATATATCTAAACATCCTCCTGACAGTGGGATCCAAATACTGTGTACATTTTTCTGATTCATAAGATTCCAAGTAAAACCTCTGTATGCATCAAAACTACAGAAAGCTTCAGTCCCTCTCATTTCACCCATGTGTTTGTGGAAAAGATAAGTGAAATAGTTTCACTGTGTTTGTCATTAATTTAGAAAATTGTTGTCGGCATTATTAAAAGCAACTTCTTGCTTTTATTCAATATCACAGGACATATTTTCTTTGTTGCTTGTAAAGCAACAGTGATAAACTATTCTGCAGGGTCACATTGCTGTTTGAGATTAGTTTTTATAAAATACAAAGTTTAAGGTGCAAGCTAAATGATATAAATCTGCTTTTTATTAAAATATTATATATTAGCAATATTAATAATGGAAATATTCTGATTATTTCTCTTGTAATTTGTTAATTCCCACAGAAGAAATGTGAATATTACAATGGAATTCAGTTTCCGTGCATAACCATACTAAAGAACAAACAGATTTTTAAGAGTCTATATCCATTTTATAGCACTCAATAAATGTAATTATTTCAGTATGTCAAAATAACGATGAAAGACATTTAAAATGTTTTCACATATTGATTCACTTAATTTTATAAAATATACTTGACAAAACTGTGGCAAAAAAAAAAAAAAAAAAGTGTAGGGAGATGGGTGCTGCCTTGGATTTGTGGATCCAAGGATCTCTCTTAGAGGTAAGGTACTCTATTCCTCTTTTTTTTTTTTTTTCTTTCCTATATAAGAAAATACTTTGCTCTTTTCCAAATGAGTAAAATTTTCTCTTAGGACTCCTAACATAACTCTGGAAACCTAATTCTACTCATATTGAAATATTACAGAGGAAATTCATCCATCACATTATGGTATATAACTGAAAGTCTGTGTTCTTTATGTCTGAAAAGAAAATCTGTTCTAACTCAAAGTGCTCTTTACATTAAAACTCTGTGTTTGATGGAAAGGAAAAAGGAAAGGAAAGGAAAGGAAAGGAAAGGAAAGGAAAGGAAAGGAAAGGAAAGGAAAGGAAAGGAAAGGAAAGGAAAGGAAAGGAAAGGAAAGGAAAGGAAAGGAAAGGAAAGGAAAGGAAAGGAAAAAGAAATCAGATACATGAATCAAAATACAATATAAACAGTTGTATTTTCTATCATTAAGTAACAATAAATCATGTTTTGTGAAAACTTTATGAACCTAAAAATACGTCTGTGCATTGTTATTAGATTAAGCTGATGTCAGAGGTGGTTCTCTCAACATTTTGAAAAGCAGGTCTGGCATAAAGAAGTGCTAGCTAAAGCTTAAAATTTCTGTTCTGTGACAAATATTTGAATGTGTGATTTCATTTTATGAAGAAAAAAAGGGGGGGAGCAACTATTCCAAAACCCTTATAGTGTACAGTATTTCCAAAAATGAATATGTACCTAGCGATACCAGAAACTTCTGGATCCCTCGAGCTGCCTAATTCCTGCCCTATTGAGATCCAAGTGCAGCAGGACTGCTGTTGAAAGTTGATGTGCTTCTTGTCTGCTTCATTTTTGTGTGCAACTGCATAGGACTCTTAGAAGAGACTGGTCCCACTGTAAGCAATAAGCTTTACCCTAACAAGAAATCAGAGCTACAGACAAGTTATGAAACCCCGCAGTTCTGTATGATGGTGTGTAACTCTGTTCTGTGATGTACAGCAGTCTTGCAGTACTCCCACTATGTTTCCTGCAGTGGTAAAGGGAATTCTTTTGCTGTCATGAAGAAATTTCTTCCTTGTCAAGACCTCCCTGACAATCATACATTTAAATTCAGCTCATAAATAAGCAGTCATAACTCTTACTGACTTGGAACGATCAGCACTTTTGTCATAGTTGAATTCAGTCCATTGCTTTTAATATAGTCATGAGCACTTAGCAAGAGAAGCATTATACTAAATACAGGAACTGTGGAGAGCCATTGTCAGGTACTTGCTAGTAATTTATGTTCGAGAAGCGCACAGAGCCCTCCACGGTGTTAATATGCATCATACGGTGCTGCTTTGGTGGGATTCAAGTCTCACTTCACAGTCTCTGATAATTCTGAAAAGGTTCAGAGCCTGTTGATTTCTCATTAGCTGGTATTTGATTGCCAGGCCATTATATTCTTGTTTCTGTCGAGTTTTGAGCAGGCTGAAGTGACTTCATTATAAAGAGCACCATTATCTCTGATGCTAGTATATGACTATTGATTATGCAACTAGAACAAACCCCAAAAAGCTTTTTAAAATATATGCATATTTTTTGAATAATTATCCTTTTTCATAACAGTATTTTAAAAGCTCAAGACAAGTAATTACATGACTGCCTACAGCAAGAACAAATGCTGGCAAACCTTTGATTTGTTGAGAGAAATGGAGGCAATAGCTGGTGTGAGTCAGTGGATTGTTGTTGCAGATTATATAGCAAGTAATTAATGGGAAATATGAGTGGGTTGAAGAGTGAACAGTTTTAGAAATTATTCTTATATGGAGTTTAGCACTGGTTGTATTTCTGTCTTTTTTTTTTTTTTTTAATTTCAGTCTGAATTAAAATGACATCTTGACCCTTCTGGAGTTCATGGGAATTTCACTGTTGAGAGTAAGGTAGCGTGGATTTCAGCCTTTGTGTCTGCAATCTATTAAAAGATTTTTTTAAATATTTGCAGTTAAATTGCCATTTTGGGATCTATTTCTTAATATGCATAAGGAAATCTGCTAGTAGAAATTAAACTGCTACTTTAGGATTAACTGGCAAGATCCAAGATTATCTTTTTGATGAAAATGCATGAAAAAATGAGCAGGCATGCATACTATGTCAGGTAAATATTCACCTTAGAAAACAGAATGAACTAGTAGGTCAAATAGCAATCCCTAATATTACCTGCTATTGTCTGCTTATTAAGGAGTACCTGTTGCAACTGAATCCCACGAGATACTGCAAATGTGAATGTACTGTCGCAAAAGTGTACTGGTTCGTTGCTTGAACAAACCAAGACCTTCTGCTCGAGAGGAACCCTGAATCTACCAGCCACGTGAGGGCAGCAAAGACTCAAGCTGTAAGAGGGCCGCATGAGCCATTGCAACAACTGAACAGGTCAGTGGTGGTTTGCTTTGTTTTGTTTTAATTGTTATTATTATTATAGTTATTCCACTTTGTTTCTTCCTTTCGCAGCTATGTTTTAGGAGTGCCATGTCAGGATGGTGGAAGTTCTGCCACTGCAGTCTTTTAGAAATGACCAGACAAAGCAATGACAGTACATACTTGATTGCACTCTCTCGCAATGAGGAAGGTTAATTGGCTTTCAACAGGTATTTCCAACATTATCTTCTGATCCCCAAACAGACCAGTAGATCCTTTAGATCTGTACTTTCTTCGCACTGTGGCTGAGAGGAATTGAATCATGGCATAAGAAAAAAAAAACAAAAAACAACAAATAAACAAACAAACAAAAAACTTTTATCCTTTGGTCCTAAAGTGCAAAGCATGGAGAACTGCACTGCTGCTTAGTAGCGTTTCTTCTTTTGAGTAGTATGCTATGCTGTTTACGTTCTCACATTTTTTTCTGTTACAATAATTACAAAGCATCCAGACACTGCAGTCATCATTATTACGTTTCAATTCTCTGTACATTCTACAAATGGGATTTTTATGCAAAGTGACACCAGAGAACCCCCCACCCCCCAGCTGTACAATGTCTTTTCAGTACAAATTTGTCTTAAATGAAAAGAATATACATTTCAGGTTTCTATATAATTACTTTGTAGTATTCACACTTGTCAGGGGATAAACTTAAAAAGAAATGTAAATTAATAAAATTTAGAGAAATAGATATGAATGACCAGCAGACCTCTTGTCTTTTACTATACTGGAAAATTTCACAACAAAACACAGTGAAGTGAGCCAAAAAATGCATCAAAATTTAAAGTTAAGTTCCTCTGGAACCTAAAGGTTTTGTTGTTTAAAAACAAAATATTTTTTTGTTGTTTAAAATACTGCAATTTGGAAGCTGTATAGATTGATATGTCTATCATGCATTATGCAGTCATTTTGAGAAAGCTGATGAAATTCCCATGCTTTGTACTTCTTCGCTTGGTAGTCATCAATCAGTATAATGCCATTTTCTGAAACCAGATTGCTGACAAATATGAACATTGCCTGAGCCATGCAATATTTGTATCAGCAGAATGTGAGCTTTTCAAGGAGTGTAATTTGGCCATACATGTATACCTCTTAAAGCAAGAAGCTGATCATGGTGGTCGTTTTCTTAGTCTTATGTTGTTATCCTGGTAGAGATGAGAAGTTGTGCATCGTTCCTTATATTTTTCTTATTAATACTAATATAAACTTTTTACCAAGTGACTGTAACACTGATGCTCAAATAGAATATGTAGACACAAATGTTAGACATCTCTCTTCCATAGTCCACTTGCCCTACCCATTAACTCCCAACCCACATTAATCAGAATAATAATCAAAATTCTCAGTCTTTCAAGCAGTTATCAGTGGTTTTTTTTTGTTGTTTTTTTTTTTTGTCCTGTGCTAGTTGGTGCTGTGCCAGCAATAGACACCACACAGAACAACCAATGCTGTTCTAGCTACAAGTGCAGAGCACAGCACTATACAGGCTGCAGTGAGGAAAGTTAACTCCATCCTAGCCAGACCCAGCACAATCATCAATTCAGTATCCTCTGCTACATAGTATCTTGTATATTTCATCTTTAAAATAGATGTGACCTCTGTCAAAGACAAAAGATAGATTGCTGATCAGTAGATAGTGTTTTTTGAGATGCATAGTCTGTGTGTATATTCGTGTTCTGCTTGCCTTTCTTCCCTCTAACAAAGCCATCTTCATTTATTTCTCAGAACAAATGAAATAGCTGCAAATATTCTTCCCCTTTTGTTGAGCCTTATTCAAGCAAGAGGGGAAGGTAAGGACTAGAGCATGCCTGATACATGTACAGCAAAAGAAAATCTCAGTGGCTGTGGGTGCTACCATGTACATCCTACACTACAAAACTGTTAGTATATATAATCATAAACAATGCATATTGAATGTGCATCAAGATTTGTAATGATTGCAGATCTATTCTGGGTAATTTAACAGACTGTTGCAAAAATGTGAGTTAGAGGACAGACAAGAAATTAGTTGTTGTAGAGTCTATATCCAGGACAGATCCCTTAAGAGATCAAGAGTACCAGCACATGAGTAATCTCATGCATGCTTCAGAACGGAATAATATAATAGCAATTCAGTATATTAGTGGACATTTCCTTTGGGAATGATGACATATCACTTCCCAAAAATTGAAAGAAACTTTGGTACCTAAGTTATCCAGTGGCAGATTTTCTATAAAAGTTCAAATTATTTTAGACCGGAGGTCTTGAGAGTGAAACTAGCTGTAGTCTGATATTTGTGTTTATTTTCCAACCCATTTGCGTGGCATTATCATAATTTCTTAGCTGTATGACGATTTTTCAGTCAGTTATGTTGGCTTAGCTAGCTGCATGTTGTAGGCCGTAAGAGGTGTTGTGCCTGGCTTGTGTGAAAATAAATGGTGATAGGTTTCTTTGTGGTGCTAACAGAGGCTTTAAACCAGCAAGGGCTTTGGAGCCTTAACAAATTCCTTCTTATTCCTTCTTTCACCACATTTTCACAGAGCAGCATAGCTACACTTTGGACAGAGTCCGTCTCCACCACTGAATGGTTGATTTTGCACCCTCTTAGCAAACAAAGCAATCTCATTCCAAGTCTTTATACTGGAATGATTAATCCTAAACAAAATAGTAGAGTAATGATAAAATAATTTCCTTACATTCCTTGAGATGTTTAGAAATCAGTGTATTGAAAGATATTGCTCAGTAAAAAATAAAAAATCATTAAAAAAAATAAATACTTCAGCCAGTTTTCAGTATTAGCTAAAAATGTTCAACATTTCATTTTAAAACTTAACTTAGAATTAAAATGTTACAGAATTTGATTGAATACATTGTTGTTGTTGTTGTTGTTTTTTTATAACTTTATGATGACTGACTGGGGGAAAAATCAACAAAACAATATAAATACAAAAATTGTAAGAGAAATAAGACACCATCAGATCTAGATGAGTAAATTTATTTCCTAAATTTCCTATTCCTAAATGTACCAGCCTGACTGCAAAAAGAAGAAAAGCTACGTTTTATTTAAGAAAACTGGCATTTTTTTTTTAAGAAAACTGGCATTAGAAAAAGAGAATGTATTGTCAAGTTAGGCAGGATCTTAAAAAAAAATCTTATATTTTTCTGTTTATCATGGAATTTAACTTTAAATATGTTGACTGATTTAAAAAAAAAAAAAAGGTTTCAGATGCTGTACTGCTCTGATTTCGGTGGCTTCTCTTCACTTTTGTTTGTCATGTGCGTCATACTAAAACTTACTGAAATGCTTTATAGCCATGTTTGAGTAGATTCATGTGTTGTTTTTTTTTAAACATATTTCCTGTTGAAAGTGTATTCCTACTGTTCCTGCGCACTTTATCATGTGGTAAAAGAGAGTTTTATCATGTGATAAAATGATATAATTGGGAAAAAAATACTATGCTCTATTGTTCAAAAATATTTGTATCTTTGTAATATTAAGTAGTAAGCTAGCACACCCATATGTCCTGTCACATTTGCGGAATGTGTTCCAATACCTAAATCAAAAAAATGCTCACTCTTTTGCCATGGATTTGTCATAAAGTTGTTTGTTTGTTTGTTTGTTTTTCTGAAATTTCCGTCTCCATCTCTTAGTGTCTGATCATTGCAGGAGGGAACTGCTTACTTTGTGTATTTTTAAAAATGATTGTTCTTTTATACTTTTTTTTTTTTGGTATAGCTTCAGCAGGTGGTGTGAAGAACACTTAAGTGGTCTCAATATCATCTTGGGAGATACAAGGTCTTATTTGCTTTGCTTTAACTTTTGGAGGGTAGCAAAGTGGGGCTCTTAAATTTTTTGTGCATGCTTTAACTGCTCTGCTATTGCATAGGAGGAAGAGAGTTTCCTGTCATTTAGTAGGGTTATTTTTTTCATTTGTTTTGGTTGATTCCAGCAAGTGACTTTAGCAGCCTGTGTGATACTGTAGGCCTATTAAACATGAGATTGCCATTGGCAATTTAGGAAAAGGATGATTTCTGTCTAACTTGTAGCAGGATGTGTTACTGAGCATTGCCCAGGCTGAGAAAGTTAGGCAAAGGTAAACTGGAAGAGGCATGGAGTGAAAGAGGATTTTCAGCATTACACTAAATCCTGCTTTGTTCTGCTGCTGCCTTTCTATTTTATCAGAAAATTTTACATAGAAAAAATCTCTTGGTTAAGTAAAGAAAACCTATGGACAATGTAGAGACCAAGAATCTGTCACACTGTATTGGGAAGAAGAGTACTTCTCCGAGTGCAGCCTAAATTATGCATAAATCAGCTGTGGCAACCTGTAGATATCAGTGGGAAGGTTTGAGATTACTTCTTCGTTGCACCCTGGGGAGGCTATGTTGTGTCTGGCTGTGATGTTGCTGTGTTTTGGATCTGTGACCAAATCAGTGTTTATTATACAACAGTGTTCTGCAGAATGCTAAACCGGGCTTGCACTGCATCAAAACTTTCTGTTTCCTGCTCTGCCCTTGCAGTGAGTAGTCTGGGAATGCCACCCAGCTGCCCCCAACTGACCAAAGAGGTATTCCATACCGTATGACATTGTGCTCAGAAATAAAACTGGGTGGGGTGGGGGGGTGAAGTGGGGGGAAAAGCTTTTTTGGGTAGCTAGCCATTACTTCGAGACTGGCTGGGCATTGGTCTACTTGTAGGAGGTGACGAATGTATCATTTGGTGGTGGTGGTGTTTTTTTTATATATATAAATATATATATATATTTTTTTTTTCTTCCTTTTTCCTTCACTTATTAAACTGTCTTATCTTGACCCAGGACTTTTTTTGACTTTTGCTCTTCCTATTCTGTCCTCCATAACCATGTAGCTGGAGACTGAGTGATGCTTAGCCACTCACTGGGGACAACCCGCCATGGAGGCTCTGTCATATGCAGAAAAGAAGGCAGATTTCTGAATTCCTGAATCCAAGGAAAGTAGCAAACATGGTAGAGACTGGTTCAGCTCAGAAACTTTTAACAACACAGAGAAACATGTCAGGGCTCCCAACTTATTTTTTTCTTCTTTTTTTTTTTTTTCTATTTTTTTTTTAAACTATGTGTTTCAATGTTATTCTGTTAAGGACTAGTGCAAATGCATGAACAGTCTCTGAATTACAGATCAGAAGTGGTGTGCTATTTCTAGTGAGACTATTCTGCACTATATTCATTTATAGACCATTTCAATGGGAAGAACAGTCCCATTTAGCTTTTCGTGGATACTTAAGTTTCCTCTACTGTGTAGATTTCAAAATGGTGCTTTAATTCTGCTTATGACAAAAGTTTTCTAAAGCAATTTCCTCAAGGAGAAGTCAAATTAATGTGCTAGTTCATCAAATCTGAACCTTGCCAGGACTTTCCTTTCTCCATAACCATCAAGAGAGTACTGTCAGCTTGGGCTGCAACGTGCTGTCTTCCAGGATAGCCAACAATTCAGACAAATCCCTGTCCTCAATATCTGTCATTGAAAACCCCTGGTCAGAAGATAGTTCCATTAAATCACTTTTTGTATTTACCTACCATGCTCTCTGGACTGCATATGACGTTAAGTGCTTTCAGTCACATCATCTAGGCCAAGCATGACAACTAAAGTATGTGATCTGGAATAACTTAATTCAAGTAATTGTAATTACAATAATAAAAATCAGTCCTAGAAAGTAAAATAAAGCATTTACCAACTGTGGCACAGGATTACTAAGATCATTCATTGCTAAGGTAAATTCATTGAACTTGAAAAAAGACTAACTGAATTTTCATCCTCAAATTTCTACTTTTAAGAACTGAGACATGATATCTTGCTGTACTCCATCTGAAGTATTTCTATTTATTCCATTTGCCATTGCCAAATCTCCCCTATTTTCATGGAATATATTTGTCATATTTTAAGACTAAGAAATAAAATTAAGCTACAAAATATTACTTTGTTTGTTTGTTTGTTTGTTTTTTTAATGTATGTGCAAAGGAATACACAAATAGGAAAATACAAATAGAAAAAAGAAAAAGAAAAAAAAAAAGAGGAGATAACAGCTCCATGGTCTCTCTCTCTCTCTGCATCTGCTTGCCTTAGCAGAAAGCTGGTGTGTGTTACGTACTGTAGAATTGTAGAAAACATGCTACAGGTTTTAATATTTTGATTAGTACTTATAACTTAAATATGAAATTCACAGTATGATTTCTGCTGATGTCAGTTTGCTGAACATTAAGCTGATGTTCATTCATTCTGAAAAATCTCTTATCAACCCAACCTAGAATTCTGTGCCTGTACAGTTGAGTCTTGTATTTCTTGGTCTGATGTTTCTACCATGAAAGTTCAGCTGTAATCAGATACGCAGCTAGACCAGAACTAGCAGAGTAATAAACACATGGGGGTATAAAGATCAAACTTCAAAGTAACCTGGAGCAGCTAAAGCAGCAGGGGTTGAAGCTGGCAGAAGTATTCTGAATAATATTGAGTGTATTGCCTGAGTTCATTAACTACTGAGAAAAAATAAGCTCCAAATACAAATAAAAACTTAATTATTTACTGGAGAAATGTTGCCAAATAATATAAGATATTCTGTTAAGGCATATTTATTTTTGTTCTCACCTACTATGATGCTATTTCCTCCCCACATCCTGATAGCTTCAAAGAAAGAAAGGGCTTAGTTTATGCTTCTTGACAGAGGCATATAATAGAAAAGCATGCTTTTGACTAGTAAATGTACAGTATTCAACATATGAGAACAATAAATCATGTCTAAGAGCACAACACATGTCAGGAGAGTAGTAAATTGCACACCTGAATACTGGACTAACACAGTCACTCATCTAGCCAGGTAGTCATTACATTCCCTTTCTCCTTCATGTGTTTGCAGGACATAGGAAAGTAATCTTTAGTAACCTAAAGGACAGCTAAGGAAGTGAAAGGCATGCCAAATATGACATGTACTATAGAGGGAACTTTACCCAGTAATAAAGTAATATATGTATTTTTAATACAGACCAACCCAAACTGAGTCATTGTCACTGTTAGTAATCAGTATAGTGTCCATGTTAAAGACAAAAGTGCATCACTACAATATAAAAGTAGACAGAACTGAAGTAAATAAAGCAATTACAACAGGTAAAATCTGATGGAAATCATAAAATTTGAATGTATAATATGTAATGAAAAAGGAACTGGCTTTATCTATGCAATTTAGTAAATTAGAACTGATGGCATGGTGATTTGAGGATCAATTAAATTGACAGTAATTTTTTGTAGTAATAAGAAAGTAATATTGATCAAACTGGGTTAGTATCTTTAGCTAGCAGTGGCCATAAGCTGATATCCTAGCAAAGTGTGTAGGAACAGACCAGGTTGTATGACTCCCCCAAATGTTAATCAGGAATTTCCTGAGCTAAATGTGATTGCTCTGTATTAAGCAACATACAAATGATTTGTTTTTCGGGAATTTGTCCAGTCTCTTTTTCAACCTATAAATTCTGAGCATCCATGACTACCTTTCCTACTCATTGTGTGAAGAACCACCACAGTTTATTTTCATACTAATTTCTAGTATCATGTGATGCCCCTTAGTTCTTCTACTGGAAAGGACAGTAAACAATTCATCCCTTTCCAGTCTCTCCACATTTCAAGCAATTTAAAAGATTGCTACAGTATTCCCCTAATCCTACTTCAACGGTCTCTAAAACAAATCCTAGTTACTGTGCATACATAGTTAGGATCCCATTGACCTGACTGGAGGTTTAGAACCTACATACACAGGAGAGTTTTTAGCACAAGTCACAGAATCATGGAAAAGCTGAGGCTAGAACCTCTGGAAATTAACTAGTCCAACCTCCCTGCTTGGAGCAGGGCCATGTAAAGAAAGACTGTATTCAGCTGGGTTTTGAATATCTCCAAAGATGGATAAACAGAACTTCTATGGGAAACATGATCCAGTGCTTGGCCATTGTGACCGTAAAAAAAAAGACTTCTTTTACTTATGTTTTAATGGAATTTCCTGTATTTCAAGTTATACCGCATTGCCTCTTGTCCTGTCACTGGGCTACTGAGAAGACTCAGGCTCCCTCTTCTGTACTTCCATCCATCAGGTATTTATGTACATTGGTATAAGATCCCCTTGAGCCTTCTCTCACCGGCTCTACAGTTGCAGCTCGCAGTACCTCCTTGTATGTCAGTCAGATGCTTCAATCCCTTAGTGGTCTTTGTGGCCCTTTGCTGGATTTGCTCCAGAAAGTCCATGTCTGCTTTGTATGGAGAAACCCAGGCATGTACCCAGCACTCCAGATGTGGCCTCACCAGGGCAGCACAGACAGCAAGGATCATCTTCCTTGGCCTGCTGGCAACACTTCCTAATACAGCCCGTGCTGCTGCTAGCCTTCATTGCCACAGGGGCACATTTTTGGCTCATGGTCAACTTGCTGCCCACTGGAATTCCTGGGCACTAGTGTCATACAAAATGCCAGTAACCCAGAGTATTAATATATTTTCATTTTGTATTCACTTAGTAAAGGTCTTTCACAGCAATGCAGTTTTACAAACTTTAGTTTTCAGTACTGTGAAAGATCATCAGTTGTGTTTATCAGTATAAGAACATATTAAGGTAAAAACATTTGCAACGTGGTGTCTAGAATAACATTTTCAGTAATCCGTTGGGTTGTTTATTGCCCTTTGCTCCATAATGAACTCTGCTTTCATAAGTCAATCTTCAGTAACTATGATTTTATTTCTGAACAGCAAAATTTAGAGCAAATTTATAAAATAAAAGTTAAAATCAGAGAATTATAAATTATTCAAACAGATCTTTGTGCCACATTGCTTTCCAAGTCTTTTCTATCTGATTCACTGACTATATTGCAAATCTGCATTTCAAGAATAACAGCATCTTCAGATTTGAGATGTAGCACTCTTAAATCCAATTTTTGGAATTCTTTTATGTTCTGATCACACAGTGAAATTTTCTGAACTTTTCTAAGTAGCAGCATTTTCAGTAGCTGCTACTGAAATAGCAGTAGTAGCACCAAGAGGTGTCTCTTGGGAGGGCACAGAAGACATTTGCTTTCTTCCCTGAAATTCCTTTCAGAGGTTCAGTTATAAATTTGTCTTCAGTTCTGTGTGTCTGCACTGTAAGCTTATCATCTGGATTTCTCTAATACTTGTCTTCTTAGCTGAATGCTTTCCAATTAGACACGTATTTCAGCAGTGCTAATCATACCATAATGGTTTAACCTAAATCATGGATTTGTCTCTGCCAGTGCAGCGTCTCAAAGCCTTCACAGGCTGAAGGCATTTTACAGAATGTTTTGTGTTTTGGAGGGGCACTGTTAAGACATTTAAGATGATGTCAGATGTTTGTGCACCATTATATTAACTTCGGAAATTTAAATGAAAAGTACTTCTCTTGATTCTACCACTTTAGTGCCCTTTAAGCGATATCATATGTAGCTTCCTGTCACTCATACAATGTGGAGGTTTATGGCTTTTTTCCACAGTCCAGACAGACAGACATCCACTGTAAGATCTAGATTGTGCAGATCTTTGTGGGGATTTTTCAAAAATATGGTGCTTATAAGCAGAAGTACTTATTTGATAGAATTTACAAATGTACTGGGATTCCTTAATCCCATTGACTTTGTGTCATCTTAGATGCCTTGATATATTTTAAATCTTGTAAACTTCATATTTGTCCAATTCCCGTTTTAAAAAAATAAGTTCTTAAAACCTGACAGGCATCTTTAGAAAGACAGTGACAGAAAGTGGAATTAAACACAAATTACTTGGATCCCAGATTATGTGTAAATGTAAAGCACTCACTTTCCTTAGTTCTACAGAGCTGTTTACAAAAAATACCCCCATTAAGTCAAAATTGTTTGATTACTCCTTAAAGAGAGGTCTTAGATTTTAATTAAGATTTTATAGGATAATTGTATTATATACTTATTTTTTTTAATCTTCCTGGAGGTTTATTAATTATGTGATAGGAACATCGCAATTACAAAGCTCATTAATGTCAAAAAATAGGCATTTAATATACAATTAATTATTTATTTAGCATATAACAACTCACTGTTGTATCTGAATTGTGTGTGATAGCACAATTAAGATCACATTTTCTGTGTACTCATATTGTGTGTCAGGTTTCCATACAGACTGTCCTGCTATGAGCAAATACCAGCCTGTTTGAGAGTCTTAATATTCACCCAGTAGCTGCTAGAATTGCAACTTTCTCAGGAGCAAGCCTGCTATGTGATGTCAGAAAGCCAAACTCTGTTCTTGCTTATGTTGACTTTACTAGTGTAAATAATTGTTAAGGACCAATACAGTTACAAAAAGCAGACATTGACCCCAGGATTGCATGTCCGTAAATGAGCGGTGTCAGATCCTTGTTTTAGCTGTGGCAGCAGGGGAGGACATATTATAATGCATATGCCACATGAGGAAGCATTGCAAAGTACCTCCAAAAGAGTGAAGTTTTCATGAATCAAACCTGTGTTGTAACTAGTAGCAAATATATATATATATAATTTATTTATTTTTCTCAGAGCTCTACTCTACAGTATCAAGTTGCCCTTTCTATACTGTAAGAAGCACAACATTTAAAAACACCACCTTCAATGTCAAAATTGTTACGCAATGGCCCTTTCTAATCAATTTTCTTCCCTGTCATGTGAGAGAGAGCTTTTGTTGCCTTAATTTGTCTTTCAAGAAACATAAAATACCTTTGCAAATAACGAAAACAAAACAAACAAACAAACAAAAACCAACACCAACAAAAAACATTTCTCATTACCACATACAGTGTCTCTTCCTCAGCACTCTGCTAGTATGAGCTATGTCAACTGACTTCAGTGGAGCCTTGTCCAATTGCACCAAATGATCCTAATCTTATTTAAGCTATATGTCTTTTAAAATCTTATTGGGAGTGTCATTTACACACATTCGAAATACCCTTACATTTCCATGAGAGTAAAGGGAACTTTGGGTGTGTTAATCAGGCTTGTGAGCAAATGATATCTGGTAGCTAATAATGGTACAAAATTGTACAAAATTAATGGTACAGTGGTACAAAAAATAAGCTGCAGACCTGAGGTGAATGGAAGATGTCTTATTCATGAAAGACTTAGGTTGACCTTGCCAGTGCTGTTAATCAGAAATAGAGCTCAACAGATTGTATAGCACTGTGTAGATTTTAGAAGGAGAATTAAGTATATTCACACGTCAAGGCCTATAAACCTTACAAAATGTGTATGCCTTAGATCATCAGAAAAGGCCACATGAAATAGTTTTATAATAGCTCTTCCATGGCATAGTGCCTTAATACAGTGCCAAAATACGATACGGTGAACTGTAGCAAATGGTGAGTTATAAAATAACTACCTCTATAATATGTATAGAATATGTATGCCTACGGTACATACAGAACAATCTAATTGCAAAGAAAAGTGATGTGGAGTTCTTTACAAATGCTTCTTTAGTGATAATTACAAGGAAAAAAATGTCTTGGTACTAAAAATACAACAATACTCTTAAAGAAATAAAACTCCCCATTTTCTGTTCTAATAATAGTCTCATTTTAAAAGAAGAGGGAAAGCCAAGGGAAATTTCCTTCGCATAAAGGAGTAGCTGCTTTCATCTTTTATTATTCTGAAAAAAAATGTAATATTTTCATGAACATTTAAATATTCATTGATGTATGCTAAGATCTTTTCCTTTTTAATTTTGGCTTTACAACTTCGGAGTGCAATAGCATTTTAAATTTAAATTCTCTGTGAAGTTTTGGAAGAAGAAATATGATGCCTCAATGTACTGTTTTCTTCAAAACAAAACAAAACCCGTGAACCCCAAACACAATGAACACCCACCTTTCCCCCTCCCATCCCCACTCCTTAGTTTTAGTCTTTAGATATACTCTAGGAAGTTGTGTCCATTTTTGTTCTAAAAGAAGTCAGCGTGTTGCTATTGCTTCTTGTCTTAAAGTTCATGTCCAATTTACCATTCAGTTTTGTAACACCGTAACATCAGACTCTTTACCACTTAAATGATAAAAGTTTCAATAGGCACTTTAGTGGAATTACGAAAAAGCTACCACTCTTCCACCATGATGCCAGAAAGCTATCTTCTTTCTACGTCAATCGGTAAACTGTACCTTGTAGGCCTGAGCTTGTCTCAGTGTAATTCCAGAGTAACAAAATAACAACAACAAAAAAACTGTATATTACAGGATTTATCTCTCCGTTGTAGATCAAACAAAAACTGACTGTATGATAAATGTAGTAACTTGCTGGAAATATTTGCTGTCTTTTATAATCAAAGGAATTCTGTCCTATTATAAAGCTTAGGTTTATCTTTTTATTTTGTTGTTGGTTTACTTTTCTTTTTATTTCACCATTGTACTTGCTCTTAAGTGACTTTGTCAGGGTTATAACTTTCTTCTTCTCCAAACATGTCTGCCAAGATCTTAAAGCGAGGTCCCCAGTCACTCAGATAGTCATAATCCTGGTCTGCCTCTGTAGTAAGGGACTCTATGGAGCTGAGAGACTCTGCAACAGATCCATTTCCTTCATAAGCATAGGTTGCCAAGGAGTCATAAGGGGGTGCAGTTGGATCCACATCATTTTCCTGCAGCCTTTGATTAATGAAATCTCTTATGTCTGTGTTATCTTCCACTGGTGGTCTCTGACGTGGAAAACACAAGGTGTCTGGTTTTATGTCTCTGCGCATTTTGTTATCTTCAATCACTTTGGGATTCCTCAGGGCACCAATGTCGAAAGCCTGGGTGTCCTCTTCTCCACCTCCTTCATCATCATAATGGATAACATTATCTCTGATGTCTTCTTTAGAGGTCATCAGGGTGTCCTTTTTCTTCTGCCTCCGTAGTGCTACATATAATACTACAATGACTGTAATGAGAAAAAACTGAAGTTAAGACATGCACAGAAGTAATTTGGTACTCTGATGATATATCATTGTATCTTCCCTTGAAAGCTGTGAGAAACCAAAAGGATTTTTTTTTTTCCCTTAGAAATTAGGCTCCTACTATTCTTATAAAATTAGCAGTGCTCTAGCCAATAAAAAGTGATTTGCAGTTTGATATATGAATCTAACTTTCCTTAGTGCTTGCTGTGCTGCTGAAGGAAGTAACAAATAATCTTCCTGCTGACTTGCTTTATGTAAAATATAGGGTTGGACAGGACTTGTAGTTCAGAGAGACAGAGGATTTTTTTAAAACGTCTTCCATAACATAATAGAGAAAAATCCCCAAATTTCTATGCTTCAAAGAGAGAACAGAAATGAAATGAAATAAATAAATAAATAAATAAAAAGAACAACAACAAAACAGTATTAAAGGAAAAGAAAAAATAAAGGAATCTTTGAAATGAAAAAAAAATGTCCTACTTCAGCTTTTTGTTTGTTTATTTATTTTTAGGGCATTTTGGCCTCTGTGAGGATCTGCTTTGAAGAATCACGTGTGATATGGTTCTGGAGAGATAAGGGGTTCCAGAGAGCTGGTTGATTTTCCAGTATCACCTCTTCCAAGCTCAACAGCTATCCATCCCAATGAGCAGGACATCAAGCAAGGGCAGCAGGAAGCTTTCATGGATCATTAAATACCTCCTGACTAAACTCAAAGACAAAAAGGAATCATGTAAGAGGTGGAAGGAAAGACTGGTAAGCCAGAATAAATATACAGTTAGCAGAAAATGTAGGAGTGGGGTTAGGCAAGCCAAAGCCCATCTGGTGTTGAATCTCAAGGGGGACACGAAGGGCTTGTGCAAGTACTTGAGCAGCATGAGGAAGACCAGGGAAAATGTGGGCCCACTGATGAATGCAGCAGGTGCCAAAGGACTTGGAAAAGGCTACACTTATTTGCCTTTGTCCTTATTGGTGAGGTTGTTGTTCAGGAATCCCAGGTCCCTGAGACCAGAGAGAAACTTTGGAGCAGTGAAGTCTTATCCTTGGTCAAAGAAGATCATGTTAGGGAAAACTTAAACAAACTGGACATAGACAAGGACAGTGAAACTGATAGGATGTATGCTGTGGTAAGAGAAATGACGGATATAATTGCAAGGCCACTGTAGATAATCTTTGAGATGTCTTGGTGACAGAGAGAAATTTGAGTACTGGAGCAATTGTCACTACTATTTCAAAGAATACAAATGATTCAGGGAACTACAGTCCAGTCAGCCTTACCTCAGATCCTGATGAAAGTAATGGAGAAAATAATTCTGGAAACCCTCCCTTTAACAAACCTATTAAGAACAGGAAAGGTGATCAGAAGTAAACATGGCTTTATGAAGGGAAAACTCACCCGATATCAACTCATCTGATAGCTTTCAACAGTGAGGTGTCTGGTGGATGAAAGGAGAGTAGTGGATGTTTTTTATCCTATCTTTAGCAAAGTGTTTGATGCTATCTCTGTAATAACCTTCACAGAAAAAACTGAGAAAATGTTGACAAGATACTGGATGGTGAGGTGGATGGCAAAACTGGCCAAATGGCTAGGCTTTAAATGTTGTGATTGATAGCTAGATATTTGAGGCCACGCACTAATGATAAACCACAGGTCGATACTGGGACCAGTTTTGTTTAACATATTCATTAATGACCTGGACAGAGTACACCATCTGCAAGGTTGCAGGTGATAGAAAACTTGGGTCTGTGACTCCATTCAGAGGTAACTCAACAGGCTGGAGAAATGGGCCAATAGGAAACTCATGAAGTTCAACAAAGGGAAATGCCAAATCCGACTGGAGGAATGGAATAATCTCATGCACCACTAGATGCTGTAGGCTAACTGGCTGGAAAGCAGCTTGGTAGAAAAGAACCTAGAAATACTGGTGGGCAGCAAGTTGACCATGAGCCAAAAATGTGCCCCTGTGGCAATGAAGGCTAGCAGCAGCATGGGCTGTATTAGGAAGTGTTGCCAGCAGGCCAAGGAAGGTGATCCTTGCTGTCTGTGCTGCCCTGGTGAGGCCACATCTGGAGTGCTGGGTACATGCCTGGGTTTCTCCATACAAAGCAGACATGGACTTTCTGGAGCAAATCCAGCAAAGGGCCACAAAGACCACTAAGGGATTGAAGCATCTGACTGACATACAAGGAGGTACTGCGAGCTGCAACTGTAGAGCCGGTGAGAGAAGGCTCAAGGGGATCTTATACCAATGTACATAAATACCTGATGGATGGAAGTACAGAAGAGGGAGCCTGAGTCTTCTCAGTAGCCCAGTGACAGGACAAGAGGCAATGCGGTATAACTTGAAATACAGGAAATTCCATTAAAACATAAGTAAAAGAAGTCTTTTTTTTTACAGTCACAATGGCCAAGCACTGGATCGTGTTTCCCATAGAAGTTCTGTTGTATCCATCTTTGGAGATATTCAAAACCCAGCTGAATACAGTCTTTCTTTACATGGCCCTGCTCCAAGCAGGGAGGTTGGACTAGTTAATTTCCATAAGCACCTTCCAACTGTGATTTTGTACTCAATAGAAGTTGGTTTATGGGTTGGGGTTTTTTGTTTTGGTTTGTTTGTTTAGTGTGTATGTTTTTTTTTCTCTTTTTTTTTTCTTTCTTTTTTTTTTCAGTAGTTCAGAGATACAGTTTATCAAATGCAAAATCTGCTAATAGTAAACTGGCATTTTCTTATATTTAATTCCTTAACTGTCTTTAGTAGAAACGAGAGTATCCTAACTGCTCTTAGTGAAGTAACACAATAATGAATACAGAGTTGCAATAATTACAAATTCATGGCCAGGTTCGTGTGGCATAAAATAACTCCCAGTACTAATGTATTTTCTGTATTTTATACAGAAATAAGTTCAATGAGAATGACTTCAAGTACAATTTTAGTGACTGTGGGAGGACAGGTTCACAGCAAGTAATGAAATTCCTGAAGGATTTTTTTTTTTTTAATTTATCAACGGAATAGTAAAGATAAAGTCTGGATATAAGATAAATGTCATTCTCCTATGATATACATGTCATTAGAGATCTCATAATTTATACATTATCTTTTCTAGGTAATATACCAGGCTGATTGTAATGAAGGGAGCTATTAAAAGATTAAACCTCTTCTCCAAACACAATTTCAGTAATTTGGTCTGGAGTTCTGTGCAAACCATGCATTCAAATATTTTCATTAGTGTTATATATGCCAAGAGCATTCATCATCAGCAGAGTTGTTGAGTTCTTTGACATAACTATTTTTGGTTGAATATGCAGATTTTTAAAAATAAATACTTTATTTGTTTCAAAAAACCATTAGGGAAACATAAACACAATTCTCTTGAAGAGAGAATCTTAGCAAATCTGGGAGAAATTTAGACTTCGAGTATTCCTGTTTGTCCAGAAACTAAAAAGCTGGACTAAAAGTGCTAGGCTCTCTGATGTATAGTTCACACAGTCCAGATTACCAGACATAAGAATGGCAAAATAAAATGCTTTGCTACACCTGTGGTTAGGTCTTCTAGACACTTGAGTCTGTAACAGAGAGTTTAGATATCCTGAGAATCCTGCCTTAAGATAGAGTTATAACTGACTGAATTCTTCACTTTGAAATAAGCCAAAACTTTTTTCATAATGGCTTTTTTATTATTATTATGAAGCTCACTCTTAGCTGTTTTTATCCAGCAACCCCCTAGAAATAAAGTAAAATTAAATTAAAAATTAAAAAAAAAAAAAAAAAAGTAATCCCAAGGATTTGTGGTAGACAAGATAGTTTCCTTTCTTCAGAAAAACTGACCTAAGAGCTTTTATCTTTTTGTTTTTTGTTTTTTGTTTTTTTTTAATTCGTCAGAATGGGTGTACTATTTACTAATTCTCATTCCATAAAGTCTGAACATTTGCCATTCTCATTCTGATTTCAAACAACATTTTTCTCACAATATAAAATTTGTACAGAACATAAATTCTGAATTTTACCCACTGCTAATTAGAAGCTGCTAATGTAACCTCCATCCTGTAGTACTTACTTAAGTGGTAAATTACTATATCCAAATGGAAAGATGTATCCCTACAGTGGGTTTACGTGGCAAGGTTTTGGTAGCAGGGGGCCATAGGGGTGGTTTCTGTGAGAAGGATCAAGAAGCTGCCCCATGTTTGGTAAGGGCCCCACTGTTTTCCAGAGCTGAGCCAATAAGCGATGTTGTTTTGTGCCTCTGTGAGAGCATATTTAAGACAGGGAAAAAAACGCTGCGCCACACAGCAGCTGGGAGAGTGAGAGGAGTGAGGAACAGCCTTGCAGGCACCAAGGTCAGTGAAGAACGAGGGGGTGAGGTGCTCCAGGCGCTGGAGCAGAAGTCCCCTGTGGCTTGTGGTGAGGACCATGGTGAAGCAGGATGTCCCCCTGCAGCCCATGGAGTACCACGGTGGAGCAGGGATCCACGCTGCAGCCCGTGGAGGAGACCACGGTGGAGCAGGTGGCCCTGCACGGATGGAGGCTGCTGCCTGTGGAAGACCCCTGCCCGAGCAGATTCCGGGCCGGACCTGTAGCCCGTGGAGAGGAGACCACGCAGGAGCAGGTGACCTGGCAGGAGCTGCTGCCCGTAGGGGAGCCAGGTTGGAGCAGTTTTCTCCTGAGGGATGGACCCCGTGGT
Organism: Anas platyrhynchos; assembly: GCF_047663525.1. Taxonomy (NCBI): domain Eukaryota; kingdom Metazoa; phylum Chordata; class Aves; order Anseriformes; family Anatidae; genus Anas; species Anas platyrhynchos. The sequence continues at coordinate 85,614,642 of NC_092588.1, read as the reverse complement.
ACGGACCCATATCTGGAGCAGTTCTGGAAGAGCTGCTGCCTGTGGGAAGCCCACGCCGGATCAGTTCATCAAGGACTGTATCCCGTGGGTGGGACCTCACAGCACAGGGGATGAGAGTGACTGAGAAGGAGCAGCAAAGAAGTGCTGTAGACTGACCATAACCCCCATTCCCCCATTCCCCTGCACCGCTCGGGGGGAGGAGGTGGAAGAGGGTGGATGGGGGGGGAGGTGCTTTTGGTTTCTTTCCTTTGTTTCTCACTTCTCTAGCTTGTTAGTAATAAGCAATAAATCTTACTATCTCCCTATGCCAAGTCTGTTTTGCCTGTTACAATAATTACTGCGTGATTTTCTTGTCCTTATCTCAACCTTTGAGCTCTTTTCACATATTTTCTCCCCATTTCTCTTTGAGGAGGGGGAGTGAGAGAGCGGCTGTGGTGGAGCTCAACTGCCCACTCAAGCAGAACCACAACAATCCCTAAATTATATTCAGTGTCTGTGCTCTTTTTGTTTATCCAATAAACGTACACAAGGATTAGCATGAGATCTAGGAAGACCATTAGTATTAAGAAGAGGCCTCTGTAAGAATCAGTCTGCATTACGTAGCCCACAGTGAGCCTGTGTATGTTACAAAGGTGTCTTGAATTTATTACCTGGTCATTAAAGCTATACTGTAGGTAGGATGCACACTAGTATGGATTGCCTTGGGCATACTGTAAATAAGATGAGATTTAAATATAATGTAGATCTAGATGATGATGCCATGTTATGGAAGGCAAGCTGAAATTAAAATGTTTGTGTCAAATTTTACAGCGACCTAGCCAGTCACAGTCTTTATTACAATTCTTTTATTTTCTTTCATTTCATCACTTTTCTTTTTCTCAAGTTGGTATTAAGAATTAAATAAAGGACTTTGCTAAGTCCTTTACTGCTGTTACTGTCAGTAAGACTTCTCTACCTTTTTAATTTAAAAAATGTCAGCTTTTCAAGAAAAGTATTAAGTGAAACTGTTTCAGAGAAAAAATACAGTTCAGGTTCCACTGAAAGTTGGTTCATTTCATGCGATAAGAAACATGTAGGGGTTAGCAGATTCACATTCATTGTCAATGTTTTTGGGATGCTTTCCTAGAAAGGTAGAAGCACACAAGTTCTCCTAAACATCCATGCAATTTTCAGTGGCTTTTTTAAACACCAGATTACGCTAGTGACAACACTAGTGATTCACTAGTAATTCACAGGTGAGTCATAATAACACACTTCAAATTGTGTCATGAGAACTAACCTAGAAGTATAACAATACACAGCAGAATGGCAATCAGTGCTCCAGTGCTGAGGCCTACTGGCAAGAAGATTGCTTCCACATTGCAGGACAGGATGGTACCATCAGAATCACATCTGCAAACTCGGATAGTCATTGTGTTTGTGCTGCTCTGGACAGGGTAACTGCTATCTTCTATTACCACTGGAAGAAAGTACAGCTCTTGCTGCCTCCTGCTGTAGCCATTTTTCCTGGTTTCAATCCCAGCTGTGTTGTCTGTAAAACATGAGAAAGATATTACAGGATTTTTATTGTGCACTGAATTCACCCTTGTAGTTTGTATCACCTTTAATCAAAGGAAGCTGTTTTATTTCTGAAACTCAGTGAATGACAAGATATTATGTAATTACCTGATTTTATCATTACAGATGGTACTGTATTCTGATCGGTGCAGAGCATCAACTAATACTTCATTTCTTGTAAACTTGTTAGCTTGACAGCTAACATTTGAAAGACAAATAAATAAATAAAAACACTACAGGTAGTGTAGTGTAGGAAGGCTTTTCAGTTTTTTTCTCCTTATCTCCTTAAAGTCCAGGACTGTGCTCAAAAGGACTCGTTTGCAAGTGTATTTAGATCCACTTGCTCTCTATTAAGCAATTCATTTACCTTTAAAAATGAAAATAAGATACTTGAACAAAATACAAAACCCCTTCAACTTTCTTGCCTCATTAAAAATAAGTACAGAAATGATCTGAGTAATTTATAATCAGCACATTTTCCATCACTTAGACACAAATATGTTCAGAGCTCCTAGAAGTTATGTTTTGTCATTTCTTCTCAGTAGCTATTCAGTTATCACTGCTTTTCTTGAATCAAACAGAGCAGCATGAAAATTATGTGCAGATAAAAATAATTATATTCAAAACAAAAAGAAAAGAAAATTAGCAAGGAATCAATAATCTGTCAGATCTGAATGAAGGTAGCCTGCAGCAGTAACTATTTTATCATCTGACCCCTGTGTTTTACTGTATCTTCAGAAAAGGTTATTGCTTGTCTATGCTATGACTCTCAGTCCCGCTTGTGGTTTTGTCACTAGAAAAATTAAGGCTGGTGAATTCAACAGGACAATAAGAAGGAATCCTAAATATCCAAGATCAGATGCATTATGATCAGACACCATTCAGAAAGCACTTGACTGACAGAATGATTATTTCAGAAGTCACCATTTTGTGAAACAAACATGGCACATGGACATGACAGGTTCAGTGAATTTTAATTTTGAAAGATAAAAATGTTTCAAAGTTGTTTGAAACAAACTAACTTCCGTCTTCAGCTTGTTCTTTCTCTGTTTAATCATCTACACTACATAAAAACTACAAATACATTACACCAGGTGCACTACAAACACATTACACCAACTCTGATTTCATATCACCAATGATAGTAACACTATCAAATAGCACTGGATATTGAGCATCTTGATGAGTTTAAAAATGTTAAGACATCTTTACTTGTAAAAGTATTAACTATAATGCGACAAGCAAGATTGTTCCCCCAACTAAACCTCAAGTTCCTCTTACAAAGTACCAGCCTTGTTAGTACAAGGCATACAAGGTACACAAATACACAATCTCTAACTTAAAAATTATTGTATTTATTAAGAGGTGTAGCAAAACCTGTAGCAAAAATGAGGTTTTGTTATTACACTTCTAAACTGTCTACAGAGCAGACTTTCCACCTTTTTGGTAAAAAAAAATGGCAAAAGTTACTGCATCATGTTGAGTTTTCCAAGAAAACACTATGGACAGCAAATCAGAGAATGGAAAACAACAGAAACTGCAGTACAGCATTAAGAGAAAGCAAACTTCCTCTTGACAAAGTGACGTGCTTGGTGGATGAGGGAAAGGCTGTGGATGTGGCCTACCTTGACTTCAGTAAGGCCTTTGACACAGTTTCCCACAACATTCTCCTCAAGAAACTGGCTGCTCGTGGCTTGGACTGGCATATGCTTCATTGGGTTAAAAACTGTTTGGATAGCCGGGCCCAAAGAGTTGTGGTGAATGGAGTCAAATCCAGTTGGAGGCCGGTCACTAGTGGTGTTCCCCAGGGCTCAGTACTGGGGCCAGTCCTCTTTAATATCTTTATCGATGATCTGGACGAGGGGATCGAGTGCACCCTTGGTAAGTTTGCAGATGACACCAAGTTAGGTGCGTGTGTCGATCTGCTCGAGGGTAGGAAAGCTCTGCAGGAGGATCTGGATAGGCTGCACCGATGGGCTGAGGTCAACTGCATGAAGTTCAGCAAGGCCAAGTGCTGGGCCCTGCACCTGGAGCGCAATAACCCCAAGCAGAGCTACGGGCTGGGAGATGAATGGTTGGAAAGCTGCCTGGCAGAGAAGGACCTGGGAGTATTGGTTGATAGTCAGTGGAATATGAGCCAGCAGTGTGCTCAGGTGGCCAAGAAGGCCAACAGCATCTTGGCTTGCATAAGAAGCAGTGTGGCCAGCAGGGCTAGGGAAGTGATTGTCCCCCTGTACTCTGCTCTGGTGAGGCTGTACCTCGAGTACTGTGTTCAGTTTTGGGCCCCTCGCTACAAGAAGGACATTGAGGTGCTTGAGGGAGTCCAGAGAAGGGCGACGAAGCTGGTGAGGGGTTTGGAGAACAAGTCTTAGGAGGAGTGGCTGAGGGAGCTGGGTTTGTTCATCCTGGAGAAAAGGAGGCTCAGGGGCGACCTTATTGCTCTTGATAAGTACATTAAAGGAGGCTGTAGTGAGGTGGAGGTTGGTCTGTTCTCCCACGAGCCTGGTGAGAGGATGAGGGGGAATGAGATAAAGTTGCACCATGGGTGTTTTAGGTTGGATATTAGGAAGAACTTCTTTACTGAGAGGGTTGTTAGGCATTGGAATGGGCTGCCCAGGGAAGTTGTTGAGTCACCATCCCTGGAGGTCTTTAAAAGACGTTTAGATGTAGAGCTTAGTGATATGGTTTAGTGGAGGACTTGTTAGTCCTCCACTAAACCATAGTTTTAGAGGTCAGACTAGGTGATCTTGAGGTCTCTTCCCACCTAGACAATTCTGTGATTCACCACTATCAAACGGGTAAGTCCAGTGGGACTCAATGATGAGCAATATTTTAATCTTGCTTGGACTAAATAACGTTAGATGTTGCAATACCACAGCATCTTGAGAAAGTAGTAGATGTTAAAACCAAACTTACTAGACTGAGCACTTCAGGAGAAGAATAATGACCTAATCTTACAAGGAAAAAAGAAAAAGTAAGAGGATTTAATTCCATTACAAGGCTTTATATTCGTTGAACTGTCTCAAGAAAACAAGTTGATTGGTCTCTGAAAAAATGCTGATCTACATGTTTCTGGTTTGATAAGTTAATACTATTCATATCTCTGATGTTGTGAAGATTTTGTCTTCATTACATACTGTATTTACAAATCATTAAGTGAAATTCTTTGATCATTAATAAACTATAAACATAGCTATCTGTGATACCCTTAGACTGTAGTCACTACTAAGATTGGAAAGAAAACAGTTTTGCCTTGTCATCCATACAGAGAAGCTATGAGGAAAAAAAAAAAAAAAAAGTTATTTTTTCTGCTGTTTTAAATTTATCTTTTTCCAGAACTTTCTTAATCATTAAGGTATTCATAATTAATATCTGTGCTTATTTTGTTGGCTTTCGTTTGATACCTCCTAACCTTGGCAAAAGTTAACATCTTCAGAGTCATATATTAAATGTAAGAAAAAAATGACTTAATAAGTAGCCTATGCATTTTTTTTTTTCATTTCTAGCTCTTCTTAGATGAGATAACAGTTCTCAAGAAAGGAATACTCGACAGCATACTTACCATCTTCTGAAATTAAAATTAAATAATAAGAATCAAATACTTTTTCTTAAAATAATAATTAGAACATATAGCTAAGCAAATAAGTAAAGGAATGTTACTGAATTTTATTTGAGGCCTTATGTATTCTTTCTTTGCAAAGCAAGGTAAAACTTTTTTAATGAAAAGCTTATATCACGGTTTTTCAAAAATCACTTAATTACTGATAGACTCAGTGTTAAAATTTCTTTCCAAATTTGTTTAAATTAATTGGTAATGAAAATTTGCTGCTGTTTATTATGATGTATTATAGATATGTATCTTCTCTGTAACAATAATAACATAAGCATTAAGAACACTACCGGTGTATAAAGTACTTACATGCTGAAAAAGGACTTAAGAGAATTAGCCACCTGTGCACCCTTTATGTAAATAAGTAAACACATAAATAAATTAATCCAATTCAGCATCATTTAATTTCTTAAACACTATAGCATCCTACATTCCTACCCTGAGCTTGAGCAGACCTGCCCCAATGCAGGCATAACCACAGTTTCCTATACCCCCTCCACCTGTGAAGTAAAACAAGGCACTTTATCACTTAAAGGACATGATTAGTCATCATGCTTTCATTGTAATTTTGACAGCTGTTACCATCAGTTGTTATATGATAAAGTACCACTTAGTCAAGAGACACAGTACAGCATGATTAATATGGCAATGTTGATGCTGGGTATTGGATTCTGTATAAAAAATATAGACCATCAATTGGAAAAAAAAAAAAAAAGATTTTTTTCTACTAAAAGGAAAATCAGGAAAAAGTAAGTAATAGAGATATTCTGGGATTTTCTTTTGCTGTTTCTGTTCAGAAGAGTACATGCTTAAAGAATTCTATGGCAGTAAAAAAAGTAATCTTTGCCATTTATGGGAAGCATTCAATTGAAAAATAAAGAACAGATCATCAGTAATAAAAAAAAACTGGGAGAAAAATCAGGTAAGTTAATCATATAAATCTATCAATTTTTGAGAGTGTTGTAGGATGGTGTTATACTGCAGCAGCAGTATCCATATTCAGAACTAATTCTCCTATAGGACTACATGTATGTGTTCTTCAGAAAGCATAATAGCTGCATCCTTTGAAATCAGTTAGAAAAGCAGTACTATTTAAACAATGCAGCATTAATGCCTTATTTAATGGTAGACCTGCACTGGAAGAAAGAGTAATGAAACATGCAGTAGTGTTTTTGCAGGCCTGTAAGGAAATTCCAGACTTTGATGTTCAGACAATTTCTGGCCCCTACAGATGAGAAAAAAATGTAAGACTTAAATATATATCTCTGTATGTCCTAAATAGTTTAACAACTAGAAACATGTCATGTAAAAAAGTTAGTCTGTAGGCATGACTGTAATACAAAGTAATCATAATGGTCATTATAATCACAGCCTGCTGCTCTGAAAGAGAGATACAGGTAAGCAACTTACTTCTGTAGTCATGGACTGTGAAATTTGGTTTGTTGGAAGCTTCAGGTGACAGTCTGAAGGAAAACCTTTGCCCAGCTGGTGACAAATCTTTGTCTGCTGCAGTGACAGTCTGTATTACCTGAAACCAAATTAAGGTTAATTCTGAAGTCAGTTCACTCTTCTAAAAAACAGTTTTGTAGAAGTGGAAAGTGAACCTCAGGTGAAACAATGAAAGGGAAATCCTTCTGGATTACTCTCATTCCTCTACTGGAAGTGAGGTGAGGAGTCTGAATGCCCTAACCTCTGGAAGTCTGGTGATGTCACAGAAGGTCTCCCTTTGGCATATATGAAGGAAATCAGAAGCATTTTCCCTATTATGATAGGGGAAGTATTTAATATTAATTCTTTGTATCAAAATATGAGTGATTGTTTGCAGGTGAGTGGTATATTAATTAAAGACAGCTCACTTTTTTATTGCTACTACCATTATTAGTAACACCACATGGTGCAGTACTTCACAAAGCTGCACTTTTTTTTTTTTTTTTTTTTTTTTCCAGCTTGGGAGGAAGTGGAGAGGGTTGAAAGATCTATACTATCCAGGCATGAATGGAGTATTATGACAGGAACTTTTGAGTCTTAAGAGTAGATGAGGACCTATTAGATTTTAGTTGAGGACAGCGCAGTTAGAATGTTTCATGGTAGGATTGCCACTGATCTAGACTTTTGTGACAAAAAATTTTGGCAATTATTTATGTAAAAAAATATTTATAATTTTTGTCAGTTAATCATTTATTGCAGCCTTTCCTGTAAAAGACTGCCCTTCCCATTACCAGTGTCTGAATATAAAACGAAAGGTTTTGATCTGATGAACTAGAATCTAATTTAAGATTTCTGGGAGGTAGTTGTGAAGCATGTAAAATAAAAAATTTAAAAAAAAAAAAAAAGAAGATGAGAGGAATACTATATGATCACTATTATATCTGTAATAAAATCAATAAAAATCATGTGGGCTGAATAAATATTACATGCATATAAAGAGAAGTCACTGATGACACAGCAGGCTGTATATGTTCCTTCCACTGCTGGCAGTAACACCCGTAGTTGAACAGTTAGAGGTCTTGGAAACCATCCTAGCTGTTAGTATGTGTGATGGTAGCCTTCATGCCTTGCAGCAAGGTGCAAAGCCTTGGCATTTTGCAGCACAATGTTGTTTAGTTGTGCAAATTTTGTGCAGGAAGAGCACTTGCCAACAACCGCTGTGCCAGCTCTATTGACGTAGGCCCTGTTCATGGTATAAGGTGCTATTCTGAATCTGAAAAAGGGTTTGCATTCTATATATATGTTTGAAACTGCTTGTAAAAACAAGCTTTCAGAAGGGCTGTCTTTGGTATTGTGGGTTTCTTTCCTGAGGATAGGACACAGAGATGTATGTAATCCATCCTGCTCTGTTTACTCACTTGACTGCAGTTAAAGACTGCAGTCTTTAAATATCTTACATGAAGGGCTTCTTTCTCCTGCCACCCCTTCACAGCAGAGGGTGGCTGTAGCCTGTATAACCAGGGCTCACAAAAGTAACTAGACCATAAAGGTCAACAAACAGAATTCCAAAAGGTGGATATTTACATCACAGGCATTTAATTTGTAAAAGAATCATGTAAACACGATGCCGTTTTTCAAACCGAGAATTTTGCATTGCTATAAATAATAAGAAAATATAAAGAAAAGTAGCAAGCATTACAAATTTGAAATACCTGTCCTGGTTTGGCATTTTCACATACAGATGTCTCATATGGAACTGAAATTTCAGGAGGAAACTCGTTGACATCCAAGACGTTTATTATAACGTCGACTTTGCTGGTTAATAATGGGTTACCTATAAATAATTTTTAGGAGAAAAGCATTAAGGAATGCTATTTATGTTTGTTGTCATCACCAGTGCCCATGAGCTGTCATAATATGTTTTGATCACAGTATGATGACTTCTAAAAATCCTTGACTTCCATTTATTTCTGATTTGTACTAAGCAGAAATCAGAAGCAAGCTTCTTATCATTTTTTACCAGACTCTGATCCATTAATGTTCATGAAGTAAGGAATCAATCAACATGATTATGTTTATCAGAGCATGATTTACAGAATTTGAAACTTCACGTGTAATTATAGGTGCAAACTTTTCTCAGATCACTTTTCATGGAGTCTTTGGAAAATACTTCCAATGATTAAAACTGAATTCTGTTTTCCACAATGGATTGCAGAAAATCAATATTATCTAGCCACTGTTTGCATCTCCAATATATTAAGGAGGTAAGTGGAGCATACTCATTTATTAGATGCAGAAAAGTGAGAGAGAAAGATTACAAAGAAAAAGAAAAGAAAAAAAACTTGCTGAAAACCAGTGGTAAATTTAGCAGTGAAACATATAGAACTAAGATTCAACTCAGATTATCAAGCTATGTCAAAACATATTTGTTTAGCTGCATAAATATTTGGAAGGACCAAATAGTCTTGTGCAAAATAAATGCTAAAAAATAGTATATATTCTGCTTCTGTTCATTGTCTTACTAACACAGATAAGTATAATTTATTAAGCTGATATAATGTAGTCACTAGATATATTTTATAAAAAAGATTACCTGCAAATTCAATGTCCAATGGAAAGGAGATACAAATTCAATACCAAGCAGATAAAATTCTCTTTTACTCTTGTTATGCTGAGATGCCTTGGATGACAGCAGATACATAGAAAAGGATAATATAATTATCCTTTTGAATTTAAAGGGTGGCAGTGACTACACAGACACAGTTAGTTATTCAAGAAATCTATGCCATGAAGCTAGGTGGTGTAGAAATGACAGCATGGGGTCATGGTTAAGAACAAGAACAGTTTTCTTGAATCTTCAGACATAACTGAACGGTTTAAATTGCAGCAGCTGCTAACTTTGTAATTTGTATAAACCTGTGCAAATCTATTGTTTATTACTAACAAGGCAGGGGGCAAAGTCTCTTCTCAGGCCAACAATACCTTACAACTCAGCATGCAGAAATTCATTGTAGCACTTGTCAAAATCGTACGTGATTTCTTTCCTGTTCTTAGGAACTACTAAAGGAAATGTTTTCAAGAGGCTTCTGCCAAAGCAAAAAGGCTTTTCAAAGTGATTTCCCAGTTAAGTAGCAGTGGTTGCAAGTAAAAGCATGCTTTACTTGTTTACAAGTAGTGGGCAAACTGACCATCTTACATATTCACTTGAAATCTTAAAAATACCACTACCAAAATCCCACCGTATTTGTAGTTCCTTCCTGTGATCCTGTCTAATTAGTATAGAAATCTGACCATTGTTTTCTGTGCTCTTTGAGCCCACAGTCGTTTCCAAGTTATCACCAGCCCTACATTCAGAAGGTGTCTGGAAAAAGGCTTTGTGCAGTATGACTGTGGACAGGACTTGTTCCGGGAACAGGGCAGGGATTGTTTAGGTGCCAGAAGAAATCTAGATCACTTGCCACAGTTGAACTGGTTCCTTTGAACTGACAGGAAACAAAAAAGTACTAAGACGCTATTTTTTGTCAGTAGAGGGCAGGACTCCAACTCTGAATATAAGTTGGAGTACTGAGCAGGTCAAGTTCAAAAACATACTGGCAGAAACCGAACCTAAAATCTTGAAACTTCCCTGCTTGCAGTGCCCCCTGCAGAACCCAGCAACTCCCACAGAGTAACGTGGGCTTTTCTTCAGATTTTCCACATTCATTCTAAGGTTTAAAGCTGAGCAGCCAGAGTTCAGTATATATTCTGAAGACACATGAGAGGTTAATGCATTGCTGTGAAAGTACAGGTGTAGATAGGTTTGTTTTTTTTTCATTTCTTTATAGGAATACATTAAAAATGTCCTTCCAGTAGAAGCATGAATATATTCAAAATTCATACGTGTACAAAATATACAAAGAATTACCATTTTGCCTTCTCTCATAATCACTGCAGCAAGCTTTGCAAATATACATGAATATCTGTATACTTTTTGCATCTGTTTCTCAGAAAATAAATTAGACCATCAATGAGATTCTTTGAAAAGTTTATATATCTTTCTGCCAACTATTTTTACAAGATAGATGTTTTTCTTGCAAAAATCAAACATGGAAATAAACAGAGTTACTACAGCATAAGATGGAGCTAATTCTGGGTTTCACATTATGGTTTGTTTCATTTTCTTTCTGGTTTGCAGTGATATTAGTGTAACTAGTCATGTATACAAAGGAAGACTGCCAGAAGACTGTATACAGCTTTGAATTCACATATGATTACAAAGACTTGTAATACTTGATGTGAACAAGGACAGAGAATTACATTTCAAATACCACTTCACAGAGTTGACCTCATTTTTCTCTGTTTTTCTTTTATTTGCTGTTTTATTCTGAAAATCAAATAATTCTGAGCCCAGTGAGCACAGTAGTGATATGCATGCTGGTGTCAGTGAGTGAGTCACTGAAAACATCTGCTTATGCCTTTTAAACCCATATTACACAGAAGAGAAGGCAAGTGGTTAAATCATTAGCATAGTAATTAAAAGGCAGATTTCAGGTTTCAATCCTGCTTATATGATACAGGCAAATTAATTAGCTTCTCTCTTCCTCATTTTTCCTATCTGTCCTATCCACTGACAACCTTGCTTCCTTCTTTTGCTTGACTACCCTAACATCTTTACAGCAATAGAAAATACTTTTACAAATAAGCTTGTTCAAATCTAAGATATCTGAGAAAACATATGCTGATCATTGAGGAGAACTGGTGATTCCTTAGTCCGACCTATAGTATTAAGGAAGAGGATAAACTCCATCTTGAGATTTAAGCTTATGTTTCTTAAGCACTCACAAAACTTGAACCTAGAGTTACAGGAGTTGGGAAGATGATATGGACAGAAAGGATTATGCATACTTTATATTTATTTTCAACCATAACCATAGCCTTGAGGATGGGAAACCAGAAGTAAGATCTTTATGCTAACCTCTTTTACCTCTTTTTTATCTCTTTTGTAAGATGCAAAAACTATTTCCTTCTTTGGTAATTAAGCAGGACACCAGGGAACTTACTGAGCACTGGACTGTGGTTATTTCTACTGGTAAGTTCTTACAGCAGTCCTTGGCACATTTTTGTCCTGGGGCAACTAGTGGTCTTGCAGGTGATTCACATTCACATACTGAGAGTTAGTTTGGATGAGGGACCACTCTCAGAGAATCGATTTACATGTGGACACCCTGTTTGGAAGGTAAGAGTATTTGATAGCAAAGAAATGGGCTGCTCAGTGCCAGCTGGCCTTAGTGCGTGGAATAAATGTGAGGCATGTTTAATTCATTAGTTTGGACAGAGTTTATGGGATCAAAAATGTTCAGAAACAAGAAGCATGAAAGCTACTAGGGTATTGATTTACTCTAAGAAGAAAACAAAACCACAATGAAATACATTTTGGGAGAGAAAAGAATTTCAAGTAAAATAGGAGTCTGAAACATCCCTTTCCTTTTTAAGCACTTTTTTTGATACGAAGGCTGTTGTTGTTGTTCTTTTAATTTTTATTTCTATACATGGTTAAGGGACCTTCTGCTTTCAGCTGCCTTTACATCTGTGTCATCATCCATATGTTAGCAGAACAGTCATACACCTCCCAAGAAAGAAGATTTCCACTTTGGGATAAGCTTAAACAAGGGCAAGAATAAAGTTATAGTGTGTTGTGTTACACACAGTAGGCATCCATCACTCTGTGCTGGGTAAACATCTAAGATGTTCTCAACAGTCCATTGTGTTGCTATTTGGAGACAGATTCACAGATCATGTTTAGATCAGGTGTTTGGTATTTTATCAGGGTTAGAAATAAAAATAGCAGTATAATGATACATGGTTGGAGCTGGTCATTGCATAACATGGCTAGAATTACTTTCCTTATCTGAGTTCCCCACATGGAACAAGCTGCTACTGTTCATAAACAAGATATATGGTGTCACTTCTTGCTAATCAGAACTTGCTTTGTCTCTGAGCATACAAGTTGACACAAGCAAGCCTAGAACAAGCAGATTTAATAATTAACTTGTTGCTAAGGCTCTAAGTTTTGCCTCTGTTCAATCTACCAATCTGCACCACATCTGGTGTACATATGAATGAAGTGTCAAGACCTGGAGCTTAGAAAAGAGTACTTTCCGTATATCTTTGTCAAATAAAAATGCAGAATGAGGACAATGGATGTAAAAACATTTACAAATTCCCAAAGAACAATGATTTAAAAAAAAATATATATATATATATAAATAAATATATATTATTTTCTCCTAATAGGCAAGGTCATCAAAGGATACTCTAATATACATAAAGCAATTCTCCTCTGCCTCATTTTTGAGATAGTTTCCTTTTAAAAATACAGCATCTGGTGCTTTTCTGCTAATAAAAGTCAGACTTATCAGCTTATAAGAGAAGTCCAAATGGTACATCCAATTCTACATTTATATTTACGTGTTGTCTGCTGTTATGTTTAGTTATATGAACTGCATGTCATTTGTACCATTTGTGTTGTGAAAGGTAATTTGATTGTTCAGAAATTGTAGTATTACTTTGAGACTCTACTTGCTGTGAGAAGGAAAAAAAATAAAAATGTAACAAGCGTCATCTGCGATTCTTAGAGGGTCTCATTCTGAAGCTACAGAAGCACGTTGGGAACAATCACTAGAAAGCTCCGGTGCTAAGAGACAGACTGTGAGTCTACACAAGCCCACTCATGACCTTGGCATCATTTTCCATATACAAGGGAATGATGGCAAAGCCAATCTAATTTATTTTTTTCTCTAACTTGATGGAGACAAAGCTGGTGGGCCTTGTTTATAGTTGGCCTGGTCTAGAAAAGATAATTTGCAAAATGACCACTGGAAGATATCTAGAAGGTTTTATGGCATTCTTTCAGAGGAAAAAAAATGATGTGAGAAAGCAAAATAAGTAATAGGCATATTAATATTTTGGAGTCTGTTTCTTTTAAATAGCTGAGATCAACAAGAGTTGAAAATACCTAGATAAGAATAAAGTCTATTCCTGGGACAAGTTTATGCAATACTGGGCCAGTCTCCCTGGGTATTTATGTATATGCCAAGGTACTGATCAGTATACTGTTACTGTTATAAGAGATGGTAATTTCAGTGTTTCTGCATCAGCACTGAATAGGTAGCATCTCCTTTTGTAGCAGAACAAATTGCATAATACTGTATTTTTTTCTTCTTTTAATTCAGGTGTTCCCTTTTCATTTTCTTATGCCTTCTTGGCTGTGTGCAGTGTGCCATTTCTCAACCGCCCATGGTTATTTCTGTGCTAGTTCTAGTCAGACAACTGCATATAAATTTTTGAGAGTTTATATACCTCAAATCTTCCATAATTTTACAATATTTGTATTGGAAACAGGTACAGCAATTGTTTTTATTGCTATGTATAATGGTTGATGTATACATATTGGTGTGCTGTGAAATGAGTCACAATTATGTCTCAATGTAAAGTTTTAACTAGGTAATTGTTAAAATTGGAAATTCTGCAGCACAGGCTACCTGCTTCAGCATTACATAAACATTTTATTACTGTATATGTGTTGAGAATGTGCTCATAGAGGTTTTAGTTGACTTAAATTACTTTAGGTAATTAAATAAACAGATTCACACTAAGCTTATTAAATCTGCTGCCTTATTGCAGAAAAATTTTACACTTCTCACACATTCCTTATCCACCAATAAATACTTAAGCTCTAATGAAATGCAGACCATTAAGAGACCTCCTTACTGCATCTACCTGCCTTTCAGTTTCTCTGGAAAGGAAGTGCAGTTCTGCTGGACTTCCTGTCAGTATACACATGCACACGTATCTCCATATACTCAATCGCTTATGATAGTTACCTCTGTCAGTGTATTCCTACTTCAAGCTAATAGAATTCAGGTGTTCATCTGACCGGTGCCCTTGTTATATTTTCAGACTCCAGGGAATGAACATGTAGTTCTCTGGGATACAATTACAACTGAGAATTTCTTTATTTTAAATAATATATGCCTTTTCTATTTCCAAAATCTCCCTCTTCCAGTTAGCAGAATGTATTACTTAAGTCTTAGTGCCAAGCAATACATTGAGGAAAACATGTTCTTTGCTATAGAAACTTGCATTTCTGGACACACAAACAATACAGAATGAATAAGAAACGCATCAGGGATCTCCTTCTACAACCTGTTGATGTCCAAAGTGATACTTTTGTGGCCTTTACACAACTTCTGGATGATCAAAAAACTTGTATTCAAAAGATGATATAAGCCTACAACTCTTTCAGTTTGACAGGATCATGAGGGAGGAATGCTACACACAAGGATAGCAATGAAGAAAGGTGAAGTTACTCAATACAACAAAGGAAGGCAGTTCTTATCCAAAAGTAAAAGCTTTGTGAGAGAAGACACAAAACAAACTAAACCACCACAGATCATACAGGAAAAGAAAACAAGTGGTTAAGCAGAAAGAGTCTTGGACAAAGAGAAAAATCAAAAGCAGAGAGCAAGCAGTCTGATTCATTTAGCGCCTTAATTTATTGGCATGCTATCTTGACTTAATTTTCTCACACTGCTTGTCTGTGAATTGAATGAGTGTTTATATTTTTACATCCTCAGAAAGCACATAGAGTGCCTGTTACTTGACTGACCATATTTCACATTATAAAAGCAGAAATGAGAACAGGAAGGTCCTTGTACAGTCCCCTCTGGTCTTGAACTCTTCATGCCGACAAAACTTTTTTCAGCTTCTGAAGAAACTGTCCCTGAATGAGGACTACTAGAAAACTCTCACTGTACAGACCTGCTTGAACATCACACAGCCTTACAGTGAGTCTGGGAAAATGGTATTTGTTGGGCCTTTCTAAATAATTTCTTAGTAATACATGCACTCTTTACAGCATATTTCTGTTTGAGCACTACATTCTGAAAAAAATGCCACATTAGGATATTAATTCAATTTGTGTCATACTTACTAACTTTACTTGCAATTATAGAGAAATTGTATTGTGCTGTGCTTTCTCTGTCCAGTAATTCATTAGTAGCAATGGTTCCTTCAGTAGCATCTATTGTAAAGTAGCTGTCCACATCATTCTTCCAATCGATGAAGTATCTGTATATGAAAAATGTTAAACAAAGTAGATGCAAATGTGCAATGATTACACTTTTATCATAACAGCAGTCTAGCTGGCTGAAGTTTTGTTATTTTTCTCTTCCCAGCTATTACCATTCTTGCAGGAAGAAGACAGTAAACAATTTATTTATTTATTTATTTTGCAGAGTTAGAATGCTCAAGGGAAAAATGGGATATAATAAAAGATTTAGTACTTCTTATGTTCAGATTATTTGAAAACAGACTCCTGAGAAGTTGACTTCGTCACTTATGTCTGTCACTTTGGAAAATACTAGAGAGGTTTACAGGGGAAAAAAAAAAAGATGTAAAACAGTGCATGCTTAGTGATGAATAGTGAGTCAGATCTGATCTCTTTACGTCCATTTGTTGCTGTGATAGCCTCGATGGGCTTACAGAGAGGTGTCCTAGTGGATGTGTGCAGGCTGTTAGTACAGTCTACTCAGAGGTCCCTCACCTAAGGGATGTTGGAAGAATTACAGTATGGAAGGTAGAGAACACTATGCTTATTCCCCCCCACATATAAAGGTGCAAAGGCTCTTTGTCTTTTGGAAGAATAAACAGATCTTTCATTGGGGCTGTGAGGAACAGGGCAGTATTATTGGTTCCTTATTCTCCTTAGGACTTTTTGTCAAGTAAGTACAAACATAGAACAGGTTCAAAACTCAAAATTTACACAGATTTGTTATTTTTCCCTGGCAAGGACTTAATAGAAAGAAGAGATGTGCTTGTAAATGTAGCCACTTAAAAGCAATCTGATAATTATTCCGAAACCATTTCCATTAAATGCTAATTAATTTGAAAGTCTATTTTCTCATTTGATGCCACTGTTTGTAGTCATAACAGAATAATTTTTCTGATGCAGTGCCGCCAGCAACTAATTTCCTTTTCATTGCTAGTCTCTTCATACCTAGATGATGTTTCATAAAAACTAGGCAGGATGAAAGAGACAAACACATTTTTGAGCAGTAGGCAACAAGAAAAAAATGACACTCAACAGTAGCTACATTTAGAAGATCATAAAGGCCAGAGGACCATGTCTATGATACCTTGTTGCATGTAGACCAGTGAGAACAAGGGTAAAATACAGTATTTCCTTCTCTGATTAGTATGATTTACAGAAAGAATGTATAGGGAACGTAATGATAAATACAATGTTCACTGCTGTAGAAGGAAGCAACATTAGAAAGGTATATATGGCATATTCCCTTAGATTGGGACTCATAAATGCTAACAGTTCAAGAAGACTTAAATAGTAGAAAAAAAATCATAAAAAAAAAAATCACAAGTAAGGTACTATGCTCCTTTTGAGACATTTTGTTTAAACAAAATCATAAAATGCTATCTATAGATAAAATAGTTTACTTCAGTTGACAGTCGTCATTACCAGTTCATTGCTTTATCCGAAAAAACTCAGAAATGTATCCTTTTACATAACCGAGAAGGCACATTTTCTTGAGCATGATAATATTGCCTACCCATGTTTGTAATTTCAATTTCATTGTTCAATATTTAGTTGACATAAAAATTATTAAAATTAAATAAGCCATTTATTAGAATCATCATTAGACTGAGATACTCTTTCAGGAACAGTAAAATCACTATTTCATGCTTTTCATGTTTAATAGATTATAATTTCTTTTGAAATTAAATATGTAACCATGCACAAATAAGTGGGATCAAAGTATGAGAAAGTAACTTGGCTTATCTTCCCCCCATGGAAGATGAGCTTTATCTAAATACTCTACACACAACAGTACGAGTTGAGTTCAGGCACAAAGATTTGTAGAATCAGAATCTCATAGCCTACCTGCAAGCATTCACACAGGTGGTTAACTTCATGCATAAGTCTAACCTCCCAACACGCCTACTTCTAAATGCAGTATCAATGGGATCAATGTCCAAAATAAGCATTGCAAGACTAGCACAACTCTAATGGTAGAGTACCTCTTGGCTTCAATTGAAGTGGGATCAGTGGGAATGGAACAGTGTAATAGAAAGACTTTTTGGGCTTTTCTTCTAAATTCATTGTCTTCATGTGCATTCATACTGTGGATATTATTGTGCCAGAATTTTTTTTTTTTTTCTTTTTTTATTTTTTTTTCTCTCCACTTTGGTGATATGTTTAAAGACACACCTACCTTCTTTCTTTTTATGGTAAAGAAGGCACATATTGTAAAAATAGGGGTGGAACAGCCAGACATTTCAGACTAGAAGATATATATATCATAAGAAGATACATATATAATGGTATATATTATGATATATATATCATAGTATATATCATAGGATATATATATAAAATCAGACTATGGAGGGAAGGAAGGAGATAGGAGGAAGTACTGGAGATATATTGCCTAAAATACATATTCTTTGAAGAAAAACTGCAAAAAAAAAAAAAAAAAAAGCATCCCTTCTTCTTTTATTTATTGTTCATGTAAAGTACCTGTGAAAAAAATTCAGAGAAGATCCTCTCATAAACAGCTCTTCTGGACATAGAATTGCTCCCAAATACTTTAGTAAATCTGTAAGGCTTAGCAAGAGTGAATGGAGCTTGACAGGCTGCTTTTCAAATGGGAATTTGGGGATCCCAAAGGGAGGTCATTCTGAGGGAAAGCCTTAAAAGAAATGTAGTTTCCTTTTACAGCCCAAAAGCATTCTTTCATACAGTCTGACACTCAGTGTGAGATTTTTCTGTAAGGAGCACAGCAACACTTCTTTTTGTTCCTCAAGAAGACAGAGTTTGGGCCTCCAAAAAAGACAAAGAAAACAAAACAAAACAAAAAATAAATGAAAAAAAAAAAAAAAAAAAAAAGAGAAAAGAGTCTCCAGTCAGAAAAATCTGGAACTTTCCAGAGACAGACCCAGGTATCTGGGACATTAGGACATAAAGTCTGACATTTCTCGTTAGACTGACACAAAGAGTACCACTGTTGAAACACTGCTATTAGGACAGCTGTCTAAATCTTCTAGTCATAGTCTAGCAGTTTGAAGGAACTGAGGCTGGTTTGTTTGACTGCTCAGAGTCCTTGTGAGGCAGGTCATGGTCACTGCATTAATCCCAAGAGGCAGCTCCCTCCTTGAAAAGTTAGGGAGATAATGGCACAGCCTCACATGTTGACATAGGACACAGCAGTAGTAGCTTTCAGAAGCACCTGAACTGTCCTGCCTGGCAGATTTGAGTATGAGACATTGAAAGATAAATTCAATTCATTGTAAGAGCAGAAACTTTGAACTACACATCCCCCAGAATATACTTCTCAGCAGAGGACTGTGTTCAAGATTATATTATTGAATAGTGATTAAGTGTGGAAGGACATGTCTTTGCTAACATTGTTTCAGCCTTCCCAACAATAGCTATATTTGTACATCAAATAGGAGAGAGGAGACAGAACAGAAATATCTGCTTTATAAAGCAATAGGAGACAAGTTTGGAGGACTCTCACCCAGAGTATTCACATAGACACACACTGCCCTCTGAGGAGGTCCAATAACAACTTGCATTCAACCTGGTTAAATGGTGAGGTGGTGTGTGCTTCACAGGGTCTAAAGGAACACTCTCCAAAAAGAGGGCTTACCTCCTTTTAAAGGGGGAAGGACAATGGGGAAGGCTGTGTCTATGCTAGCTGCAGCACATCAAACAGAGTGCTTGATGAAAGTCTGTTGAACACAAGTGACAGCAGCTCACCCCTGTGAGGATAATAGGAACTCTGAGCCACCAAGCAGACAACCTCAGTTGCTTCAGACTGTTATACCATGAATAAAAGATCTGGACAGCTGTCCTGCTGCTGCTACAGAAATGCGCGACAACAGGTCACACCCAGGAGGGATGTTACGTGGCAGTATGCTAAGGAGTCTGTGGGAACCAGGACCTGGGGCATGTTCTCTGGTCCTAAAAATGAAGAAGGGAAGACTTTCCTGCTCAGCAGAGATGGCCTTGAGAACCATGGGGTCCAATTTCACCAGAATAGTGAATGTGAGAAGAGCTCTTGCAAAGATGCAGTCTACACCTTTTGTCACCGATTATATAGTAAGCAGAGAAGGGAAGCATGGGACATCTCAAGCATGACCCTTGAGGTGTCATTAAACTAAAGGCACTCAGACCAAACTTGCTTTTGCTGTGTATCACACATACAGAAAACATCTGAAGGAGTATTCAACTGGAACTGGTGTGAAAAAGGAAAGGAATCACCCAACTCAGTGAACAATGACACATTTAACATTTAATTACTGACTTTTCCTTTTAGTTTACTGTTCAACAAATAAGGAACAGCAATTTCAACCAGCTTTCTAAAAGAAGAAAAGAAAAAAAAAGAAAAAAAAAAGGAGGGAGACATTCCAATAACTTTTATTTTTGTCTCTTGGTTATCCTGTGTCATCCATGGTGTTCATCAGTATGAATTGTCTCGTCTGTATTTCCATTTCTGTTGTGAAACTGTAGCTTAAGCATACCCAAGATAGTGAATCTAAGAAAACCCAAACCATGAATTTTCTATGTATACTCCGAATGGTTTGGATGCTAACTCCAGTTTCAAAGGCATCTTATTACTACAGCTACAGCATGCCAAACCCAGGCATTGGAATGAAGCATTTTAGATGTTAGAAAATTCCTGTGAAATGTGAAGTGTCATTTCTGTGTCATTCTAAGAGAAACTATGTGTTCAACTATGCTTTTTCCAAACCATATTTTTTTCCAACTTAAGTATGCACTTAATGCCTTTCCTTGTAACTGAATCATATTGGAAGGAGCAAAGATCTTTTCTTTCACTTTCTGACTGGTTGGGCTCATTTTAATAATAATTTCCATGAGGTTGCTCTTCTCTTGGGTCACCAGTCCTTTCTGTTTCTCCTCCAGCCACTGCATCATTGCCCAGCCATGCTGGAAAGACCTTATTGCCAGTGGAAGAAAGAGGTGTTTGCAGATCTCAGATGGGCTAAGGCAACTCTGAGATTTCCTGTGGCTCCCTGCAGGCACCTGAGGCAGCAGGTTTCCCTAAGGGAAAACATCCGGGTAAGGGAAAGATGACTTTCTCATTCCAGACTTTTTCATTAGCCTTAAACTGGTTTGTGTAGTATTGCCCACTTGAGAGGCTTTTGTTTTGACCACTTTGAGAGAATTGCTGCTGAAAGTTCTGTTGCTGTGCAGCAAATCAACAATATGTATGAAATGTTAATATGAACAAATAAGCTACTCTGGACTTATTAAGGAATAAAGGAATGAAAGAATTTACAGAAACATGGGCCTTTTTTGTTTAGTGGAGAAAGATCATGGGAATAAACTGGAACAATGACAACAAAAAGACAAAGTTAAAGCTGATTTTCAAAGGAGAGAAGGATAACTGTCCTGGTAATTTCTCTCCAGTAAATGAAGGCTACATTTTGTGTCATATACAATAACAGATCTGTAGGCCTAGATCCTCAGATGTAACTAATAATGTAACTTCATACGTAATGGGTATTTCCTGTAAACTTCCTGATTTATTTTGGGACAGACAAATAACCTAGGTGATAGAGATGCTTTATAACAATATCTTAACTTGTAACAGAGTTCATCTCACATTTTGCTGGTGTAAAGCACATTCCTTACTCTGGTACCTAAAGAGTTAGAATACTGATTTTTGGGAGAGTAATGTTGCAAAGAAAGGTAAGGGATGACAATCTGCTGTAATGTGATAGGTATCTATTTGTGCATGTGATCTTAGATTGTTTAAACAGAGCTACCTGTAATTTTAATTAAAATATTTAACTGTGGGTAAATGAAATTCAGATTTCATGCCAACTTGGGACACTTAAATAACACCTATCATATTAGAAATACTATATGGGAACCTAAAAACATTAGAAACATAAACAGAAGCTAGTAAGAATTGAGAGAAGTTAGGTTTATTTATTTATTTATTTATTTATTTAATTATTTTAAATCTTCAATTAAATAGATGAAAGGAGCATGTAAAAAAAAAAAAAAAAAAGGCAAAAAGGAGTGAGGAACCAGAAGAATGCTGATGAGACTTGAGGTGTGATTTGATTACCTGAAAGTCCAAAGGAATTTTCATCCTTAGCAGATTCATGTACTGTGTCTGAAAATTAATAGATCTCTGCATATAACTAGCTGTCAGGGAAATGGCAGCTCTACAACAGATTTTGGGCATCACATCGCCAGATAGATAACAACAAATCAGAGGGAGCTTATAGAAGATGAAGAAAACTGTCTTGGGTCTAGGCAACCTGAATTATAAGGAAAGATTAAAAGAACTAAAATATGTTTAGCTTGGATAAGAGATGACAAAAGGAAGAAACGATAATGGTCTACAGATAGCTGAAGGGCTTAAACACCAAGAAAGGAAAGGTATTATTCTGTTTGGCACAGAGGAGTGGAAGGTTGAAATTAAGAAAGGAAAAGTGTATGTTATGCAGCAAAATCTTTCTGGCAGTGATGTATATTATGCTGTACGAAAGAGATATGTTATGCATTCTGTCACTTGGCACCACAAAGCTAAGCTGGGTAAAGTAATGGAGACTGTATATCAAGGGAAATTTCTAGAAAGTTGTACTGTATAATCCCATTAGTCCCTGTAATAGTGAAGTCTGTGACACATAAAAAGGAAAACTATCTTCATGCTAACCATACTCAGTTACAAATCCACTCTAAGGTGCAGTTCCAAATATTTCAAATATAAACATAAAAGTTTTTTAAGATTGCAGCTATTAAAAAGTATAGAAACAGAAAATCACTACAACAGTGAGAAACAAGACATTCAGAGCTCAAGTCAAGCCTGAAAAAAAATTAAAATATTAGAGCATGTAATATGTTGAAGTATACAAACAAGTTTGTGTCCTCCAAACTCCTGTCCTGTCACTGAAACTTCCTTGATGCAACTCCTAAATGAGTTATCATTGTATAAATATAAAAACATCACATCACCATATGTACATACACATTTGAAACACTAAGTCAGTTCTTTATTGTCCTGCTGACCTTTGCTCTTCTCAAATGTAAATGCTGGTCTCTTCAGCTCCTGACAGCTGATCACTGGAAGCATCTGTCTTTACAGTCATGACTGAAGAGTCATTGCCATAATTTTGCTAAAGGTACAATCCAGCATTTTTAAAGCAAGTCCTCTCTATACTATGCATACTTAGAGAAGCCATAAAGTTAAAAAATATTTAAAGGTAACAAAATATTTAATTCTCTTGTGCTAAATGATAGTCATCTGAGTTATCTGTTTTTAGGGCTGAATAGGAGAGTTAGATTTCCCAAGTGTTCAGGGCAGCAGCACTGAATCAATCAATACTAAATTACTTTATATTCTTTTTCATGCTGTCATTTGATTTAAAGCTTACCCTTGATTCTGAGCCTTGTGGTTTTCTATTAACTTAAAAATGCTGTCTCACAAAGTTTCACAAGTGCCGTAATGGTAAATATCCTCTTTTTCTCTTCTCTGCAACGTGAGAATATAAAATAAGATGTAATGCCACTACTTGCCTAACAGTAGTGGACAACAGTCTTTGCATATCATTCATGTTGTCCTGTGTTAATACAACCACAAGGTTGTTCTCATATATTTTCAATTGTCCTTTACAAGGTACAATCCATCAACTGTGGTGCTTTATCCATACAAAGTACTATATATATAAAAATTAGATATATTTAATAGAATAAAAATACATGTTATTAGCTTAAACTCTGTTAATATTAACAAGACTTAAAAAAAAATAAATTGCTTAATATAATGAAAATATATAGGACTTATGGTGAAGAAACTGCAGTCTTAATAGTCTGGTTTTAATTTTGTTATTTTGTTTAGAGGAAGTAAATCCAGTCAAACTTATTACTGTGACAAAAACAAAACAAACAAAAAAAAAAACCTATCATCTAATATATTCATAGTCAGTAAGAGTTATTAGAAAAGCCTAATGTTAATAACAACAAAATAAATCTGAAATCCTGCTGTAAATTTTTCCTGTCATTAACCAAAAAAATGTAAAGGACATGATAATGTTCCAAAGTAGTAGATGCTGTTCTGCAAGGTTGCCTTTTTTTGTTTATTTGTTTAAATAATTTATTAAGCCATCTCCATTAATGGGAGCAGAAGCTCTCTCTACCTCTGCTGAACAATGCTTCAGGCATTAGCATTCTTCAGAATTCTGCTAAGGCATTAGAGGTCAATCCAAAGGAAGCACTGACTGCTGTACTATCAGGTCTTACCCTTTGGGTAATCTCTCAGGTACCGGCCAGATCCCAGAAGAAAGAACCACAGACATGCATAGATACCCCACATCAGACAATCAGGAATTTGTACAGCCTGGGAGAAGGAGCAAATCCTTCTTGTCAGATCGTCCCATTCCCATCATCCTTATGTCTTTTACGTTGCAGGAGATCTTCCACACAAAAAATAACAGTTTGAGTCTTCTGCATACTGCATGGTTGGGATCACAGTCCTTCGTATGTAGGTGCATATATCTCTGTGTTTTTAAATCAGGATGAAGGATTAGTGATTTTAGCAGTCACAAGTTTACCTTGTATGGAATGAGTAATACCTGTGCAAACAAATTATATTTTGCTCCTTTGGAGAAAATGGACCATTGTGCAGAATTAATTGACAGGGAAGCAGTGGCTGCAGACACACGTACTCTAACGATGGGCCAGAATCTAGCAAGAGAAGCTCTTAAACTTTTCATGAGTCTTATAAATCTTGCATAAGGATTTTCGTAAAACACGCTAGACAATATAGGAAATAAAATGTGCTGCAGCAGAATTATCAGCCCTTCCAAACTGTCAGTTCTGCCTGTTGACAAATTCCAGTGCTTTCTCCCCCTTGTCTATTTAAAGATTTTGTTCACATGGTTATCAGACCCTGCAGTCAGCTCCATCTTCTGCTTTGCATTTCTCATTATGAACTGAGTATCTTATCAAAAGCCATTGTCAGTTCAGGAAATGCATTGTTTTTATTCAGTTTTAACATCAATTTTGCTGCCTCATTGAGCAGGCAGAACTGCAGGATAGCCCAGCAGAGGGGGAGCTTTGTCCTGCAATTTACTTAAGCCTCAGCTGTTTGGAGGAGGAGGAACGTGGCAGGAACATGGAGCAGCAGGAGGCACATTGGGTTTAACCTCTTCACTCCAGGCTGAATGGTTAATACTGCTGAGGTGGGAAAGCAGGACAGCACTTTCGCTACTGGCACCACAAATTATAGATTCTGAGCACCATTTCACCCTGACTTTGAGAGGTGCAGGTTTGTTCCATGTGGTGCTGCCCCCCCCGTCTGTGCTCTGCTGCTCTGCCACCCAGGGGCTGGAAGGGGCTTCTCACACCTGATGCTGTGTTTGGTGGGGAAAGGGCATGCTGGGGCAGGCATCTGGATGCATCTCTGAACCTCTATCGACAGGCAGAGGGAATATAGAAAGATGGGGAGCAAACAAGGCTAAAAGGTCCCTTTGCCCCAAAACCCTAAAAAAAGCTGAGAAGGGGCAGAGGGATGTGGATTAGTCCCTCAGATGTTCAGAAGTTAAAGCTTCATTTTGCACTTGGGTGCATGTGACCCAAACACCAGGGGTAAGACAGGGGTAATGCTTTTGCATCACGTAAATATTAGCACTGCTCTATATCTTTGGGATACCAAAATCTGAATAAATATTTCCTTTATATATATACTTATATATGTATATGTAAAGCAGAAGCAAAATGCTGATGCTGAGGCAGTTGAAGGAAAATCACAAAACAGTAGTCACGCTGACTCCAGAGGAAACTGCAGCACACAGTGGAGGATAGCTGGGACTGACCTAGGCTGTCAGCCGATCTGCAAGAGACAGCACACAGTTCAGTCAGGAGCTGAATGGAGGCTGCCTTGTTGCTTCGAGCCGTGTTTGGTGAAGCACTAATAAAGTAATGGATTACTCAGGACTATTCTGCCACACCTTCCTTTATTCTTTCTCCTGCTCAGTCTTCTGCACATGTAAAGGAACCCACAATCCAGAGAGAACAGTATCATGGTGCCACTTTTTCAAGGGTTTTATGAATTTCATGAGTGTCCCAGGCAGAAGGTGCTGGATAAGGTAAGCATCTCCTTACTGCCCTGTGGACTGATGGCCTTTACATGAGCCACATCAGGTCACATCAGTTGCGTCTAGAATTGGTTCTGCTCTCCTCCCATGAGCTGGAATTTTTGCACTGTTTCCTCCACAGCATACATTTTTTTAGTTTTACTGCCTAAATTGATGCATTATGATAAATCTTTAGATTTAATATTTGCATAAATGATGACAGCATTTCTTTTCTGTTTGGCCATATTGAACTTCCGTATTGTATTTAAACTATATTTGCTCTTTTCACATCCAGCTATCTGAAATGATCCTATGCCATTATTTGCCACACTGTCTTTTCCAGCTTAGAAAAGATGGAAGCATCTGAGATCTGTCTGCATCTACAGTCAGGATGTGACTGACTGAACACACATAGATCCCAAAATGTGCATCTCAGAAAGAAAACTGTGGTTTAAACTTAATGAGCCTGAAAGGAAATAAATGACCAAACACATAAGAAACTCATGCTCAAACGCAATACGTATTTAATCATAACAATAATCTTGAGCATTATAGGACGGGAAAATAGAGCTAATATTTACAAACAGAGCTAAAGGAGAAATTCAGATTGAAAGGACTTGGAACCTGCCTACATTTCAGTAGTTAAAATAGCTATTGTTTTGGAAAGAGGTGTCAGATCAGTAATTAAAAATGCTGCCAATCTTCATTTTGTATTAGGAATAAGGTTTAAGGTTTGACTTTGTGTAAAACTGTTCAGGATAACCAGCCAACACTCTTCCCTGGAGCATTTAAGTTTTTCTTAGGTCTTGGTGTGAGGCCTGACTCTTCATAATTTTCTCAGTGTCAAGCCATGAGAAGTTCATAGCTTCAGGTGACATGGCTGCAACCATTAAACCTCTGTTTTAATTTGACAATTGCTTTTTAGAATGCTTGATAAATCTATTGCTGGGGAAATTTGGAGTATGAGCTGTGGATCAAAATTAGGAAGACTGTTATTTGAGCTGAAGTAGCTGAAGACAGTGTGTACTGCTGGGATGTGAACTAGCTTTGTAAAATCACATCACCAGGTGGTACAAGTGAAGAAAATCTGTGAAGAAAATCAGAGTTATTATGGTCATATTGTTCCTTTTCTCTCCCTCTGGCTTATTAGCTATTCTCAATTTATTAAAAAAGTTTTCCTGCCAAGTTATTCTTTTTTCTGCCTTGGAGATGAATGCACTGTTCCTTATTTTTGGCATTCAATTCCTTCTTAAACAGTTTAATCACTGAAAGCAGTAGTGGTTAAACATCTTGGAGCTACACATACTTTGAGTTCCAAACTCCTGACTGACATTCAATAACTTAATGTAATTGCAACTGAAGATCACTTACTGTTCTTTGCAGGCATCAGTAAATTAGGAAATTACTAACTGGAGTTAGGAAATTACTAACTATAAGTAAAGGTTACTGGCCTTTCCCAGTTTTAAACCTTGTTTTCAGTTGCTTTTGACTTGCTGGACCTCAGAAATAAAATTTCAAGCTGCAACTACTTCCAGAAGTAGATCTAGGAAAAAATGTTTGTACATTATGATAAAGAGTTTAAGATTCAGGAAGAAACCTATTAATGTCCTTACTTGACAAAGTATTGTACTGGGAAATCAGACTCTAACCATAAAAAATTTCTGGACCACAGTGACCTAGTTCAGAAAATAAATAAGGTTTTTCCTTTGGAAGCTCATGCTGGGAATATAGTCTTGTCCCCTTGATAGTGATGGCAAGATTGACCTGTGGCTAGTACACTATTTATTTATTTTTTAATATCACAGCTTTATGACTCTAGACTTGGACAGGATAATGCACAGTCCCCACAGCTTTTCTGCTTTCAGTGGTTCTTGTTGTTTATAAGGCAAAGCTCCTGAGTCAAGCAGAGATCTGAAGGGCAGTGTTATGGCACAGAATGTGAAACTCACTGTAATTGGAGTCATATCTGGGGCTCACATAAGGGGCAAAAATGCTTTCATGCTTTATGCCAGAAGATCAGCTCCTAGGAAACCTGACAACTTCAAAGGTGTTGGTGTGAAGTTGCTGAACTTCACACACAATGTTAGATAAAGTTCACTATTCTAGACAACAGTGCATATAACTCCATTTTTGTCATCCATTTGTACTTGTTATTTAGATAGCTGTCTCTAACATTATTAAAGTATAGGTGCATGTACAAGTGATTTTTAGAAAGCCTTAAAATCCCTTGCACCAGAAGTAACAAATTTTAAAACATTTGTATATAAATATACATAATAAATGTATATAA
This sequence comes from Anas platyrhynchos, assembly GCF_047663525.1. NCBI lineage: Eukaryota > Metazoa > Chordata > Aves > Anseriformes > Anatidae > Anas > Anas platyrhynchos. The sequence goes on along the minus strand of NC_092588.1, from coordinate 85,586,590 downwards.
ATAGTGTACATTGCCATGAGTACTTCAGCACTGCTTTCTTTTCTTTTTTTTCTTTCTTTTTTTTTCTTTCTTTCTTTCTCTCTTTCTCTCTTTTCTCTCTTTCTCTCTTTTTCTTTCTCTCTCTTTCTCTCTCTCTCTCTCTCTTTCTTTCTTTCTTTCTTTCTTTTTCTTTCTTTCTTACTTCTAGACAGCTTGTAACCATCATAAACAAGAGGAGTCTGAGAGGAACATGAGATTGTTGTTCCTTTCAGAAGTATGTTGGGATTGTTGATGGCTACAAAGTGCATGGGAGTTCATCTTAACATTTGTGCAGAGCATTTCTTGCGGCACTATGGAAAAAATAGGAATGGACAACATAGCTCTCCTGAGATACATAAACTCCAAATTTAACACCATTTGAAATTCACGTGCAGTGGGGTAATGTTCTGAAACAGCTTCAAAGCCAGTCACCCTTGCAAGTGTTGAATACCTGCAGCCCCTTTTCTCCTTGTTTGATTTCCTGTTTTTTAATTAATGTGCACTCTGTGCCCTTTCATTTCAACATCTCTAATAAATACCATTCCATGAAACAAACTTTTAAAAATTCCTGACCTCTCCTTATAACTGTATTCCACTTACAGGAGGAAAGAGAAAAGGAATATAAACCTCAATGTTTTTAATGGCTTCCAGCTAAATGCTTTCCTTTTACTAACAGCTGAACCCAGCCTTCACTCTTAGCTATTATCTCCCGCTTCCTCATATGTCTAAACCATATGTCCACACAATTCTATAATTCTATATCTAGCATAACAGAGCTAAAGTTTTTGTCTGGTGACATGGATTAAGTTGCTGTGAATAATGCTTTCACCTGAGCTGTTCTAGCCTGCTTTGTTGCCCAGAATTTTGCTTTCTATTGCATACAGTGCAGATTGGTCTTTTATCGCGGTCCCTATTGTTTGGCAGGTTGTTGGTTTTGTTGTTCTTATTTTAATGGGCATTTTAATGGCAAAACTGCTGTAGGAAAACATTTCAGAGGAAATGAATTAATTAGTAGAGATATTGTTCCACACAGAAAATGGTATGAGCTGTTGCCTCAGAGAACATTACTTGCTTTTTCATGTCTGCTGAGAGGGCATATTTACTTAGAAGATGTTCAGACTCCTGCTTTAAAACATGATAAAAATGATGGAGCCATTCTTTACATCTGTGAGGCAATCTACATTTTAAACAGCTGAAAGCATAATTGCTCAAGATACATTTAAAAGTTGTAATCACATGCAAGGCTTTTGAACAAATTTATGCTTTTCTAACTTCTGGTCACTGACTTCAGTTAGAGGATATAAAGCTCATGGAATATTGATCGCTAACACATCAGTAACTAATAATTGCATATAACTACTTTTTTTTTTTTTTTTTTTTTTGGTCAGCATTTAAATACAGGTAGGTTTTCAAAGGGCATAAGAGCATGATTTAATGTGTTAAATTAGCAAAAGGATTATCACTGAATTCAAGCATCAGGAGATCAAGCTGACTATGGAGAATCAAATCTATGCTCAGATAAATGAGAGCTAAGAAAGAGATTTCATGAGTGAACTATGAAAATTTACAGAAATAAATGATCTTACAAAGCTGCACTAGAGAGCTGCATTGAGAGGTTTGCAGATTAATTTTAGCAGCACGTCAGCTGGCTTACTGGAACAAATCCCTGTCCTTAAAGCAAAGCACCTCCCTTCAAAGTCCACTGAATTCAATGTATGGATTACTTCTGGGTAGGAATGGGTACCTCTAAGAAGTCTGTAATATCTAACACAGTTCATGGTTTTCACTCATGAACGAGAAGAATCAATTCTTAAAAAGTAACCCTGGGAGCACTTCTGTGTCAGTGCTCATGGTCATCAAGTAGAGCACTGAGCCTGAAATGCATGAGTGTTTTATAGTATTCCTGGTCTTATAAATGTAGATGAGAATTTGAATGATTTTAGGGTTAAAAAAGGTAGTCATGGACACCTCCAAATGGCTTAGGATTTGGTATTAATGAGATCTATGTATGGAGAAACCACCTAGTAGTTGCAGATGTAGACTCAGTAGCCAAAGTGCTTGATGCTCCTAGCAGGACTTGTAAGATAAAAAACTTCTACTGAGCAGTGGTTAAATGATTCTGCTGTTATATGAAAAAAATACAATATGATTAAAAGGCTTGCTATTTGATTGCAAAAGACAATATAGTTTTCAGCAGAATAATGTCTTCAGGAGATCTAATTTCATAGTTTAAGACCAGGAAAAAAGGCTCCCACTGAAGTCTTTGTTGGTGAATGTTTTAATCCTTTGTCAAGGCAGGAATGTGTCACAGCTCCGTGACCAAATACTCTTCTGTATTAGAAAATTATGAAGGATGTATTTTTTTAAAAAAGTGAAGCAAACAACATTAGTAAGATTTAGGCAACAATTAACTAGGAGCTAGACACCCACTCTCATTTGTTAAATTTTTGCACATGACACAACATGTCAGTTAACATACTTATTGTACATTTTGAGAATGTAAATACTGAGTCAACATATGCATAGTTAATAAACATGGATTATGTTAAAAAGTCAAAATTACATTTGTAATCAATTTATTTGGAATACATACTTTGAATGCTTATATGTATGAATGTACATGCACTTGGTAGACATGAGTGACATTTCATTGTTTTATCATAGTCCCATTTGATAAACATTAACTTTTAAAGATCGATTACTTCTATTATGTCTGTAATATTGCTCTTTTCAGTCTGGGACTAAAAATATTTCCTGAAGTCAGGTAAATTCAGCATGGATTGGTACTGGAAATATGTGTCATGACTTCCTACATCGTACACCATATTTGCACAGGAGCTTCTTTATTGATACATAACTCCGGTTCACTTTACAGTTTCTAATGTGGCTGGAAATATGTCAGCAGATTTTAAAGATTTTAATCAATACATTACATATTCATAACAGCCTCTACCTTTTATTTCAGGAAAATAAGCTATATCAGTAAATGGGGACGGCAGGAGTTTACTTGTGCTGAAGTCTGCTGAACACAGCCATGTTCATCAATAATCACCTCCTCAGCACCTTAGCCAAGAAAGATATAGTACTTATTTATTAAAACATTTGTTCTTTGCCAGAAGTGAAAACTGAGTGGTTCTTGTGAAAGGGGAAGCACTCACTGTCACCTGTCAAGGCAACATAGACGTAGTACAGACAACCTCCTTTTTCACTACTGTATGTCAGAGCTGCTTTTTTGGAAGTCCCAGACATCAGACAAAATAATCTTTTACTTCCTTAGTCACAGGACACAATCTCTGAAGCCATGTCGCTGCATGGTAACGTGTATGATCTTCTGTATGATGACAAGCTGCCAGCATATAATGCATTTTTCCAGATAAACCGCCTAAACTAGCATTTCTTTTCAATATTTTTCAGCAGCAGTTACCTCTTACAGCAACAGACTTGGAACAATTTGCATCTTCTTACTAAGCTCTTTGCCACATAGTCTGTGTCAGCAGCAGTTTGGATTGCCTGAAAGTTATTGAAGGAGAAAAAGCTTTCTTACCTAACCGAACTGCTGCCAGCATCAAGGTCTTGTGCTGTCACTGCACCGATAATGGTCCCCACAGGAGTATCCTCATAAACCTCCATCGTGTACATAGGCTTGCTGAAAACTGGAGGTTCATCCATGTCCAACACATTTATCTTCACAGTAGCGGTGTCTTTGAATGGACCCACTGAGTGAAATCGATGGTCAAGATGGAGATTGGAGGCCTCAACTTTGAAGGTGTATGCTTTTTTTGTTTCAAAGTCTAATGGCTGTGGAAAGAACAAAAGCTAAATATAAGACTTGACTAAAAATTAAACATTGCAAAATTGCTTTGGTAGAATTAATCTGACATAATTTAAGATGTCTTCAATGTAAACTTCCGCTCCTGAGCAGTCACTGGAGAGGAATGGACAATTTTAATAAACCTCAAGCTAAGGTGGTTTCTGAAATAGGCCAGGTGAATCATGTCCAGGAAACAACTGTTTATCTGCATTAAAAAATTCAGGATGATTGACATGGATGTGAACAGTTACACTGTAGATGTCTGAAACTGACTACCGTTCACCTCTTGCAAATTAGCTCTGTCACAACTCCCATGCACAGCCAATCAACCATCTCCAGCTGGTCTAGGTCATTAAACAGAAGGTTTGCACTGCTTTTAGCAAGGAAAGCTTTCAGAGAAATATGACAATGATAGAAAGGAGCCCAAATGGAAACTCTGATATATACTGATGGGTCAAACCAAAGCTTAGGTATGGCTTGCAACGTGAATTCAAACCTGATCAGGTTTTCTTAATAAATAGTTATCTTGAGTGAACTGCTATCCACTAGATATATTTGAGCAGTACATATGTAGAAAATGCCGACTTTGCCTTCTGATCCTAGGTGTAATTTGTAACATTTTGAAAGTATCATAACAGCATTTGTACCTTTCTGATTTCTGATGGAAATTTCTGCAGATAGTTTTCACGTGGGTTTGTGTCAATGTACATCAATTTAGTAACTTTGGTTTTAGAAAAGTAATAATCTCAAAACCATAATGAAGTCATATTTAGTTGAAAAGACACAGAAGCTTTATTTTCTGTCGAAAAAAGATTTTGCTGCATTGTGGTTTTCACGTTTTTAATTTTAGTGAGGGATCTTTTCGTGATGTCTGGGCAATACTGCCACCTAGTGGCTCCTCTCTATAATTGTCGAGTTAGAAATTTTCAGGCGGGAAGGATATGCTATCTGGAAAACAGAGCAGGATCACCAGTGTAGGAACAAGAATATGTTAATGTCTGTCATTTTTTTCTCCCCCAGCCATCATTACCACAGTGTTTCCAGTCATTTGTCACAGCTAGTACAGATTTAAGTTATGCTATTTTCTGTCCTTATCACAGCAGGACATAATTGGCCAGATGCCTGGCTAGTGTGAGTTGAAGCAGCTCCATTAAAATCAATGGAGTTACCTTGATTTACATTAGCTGAACAGCTAGCATAATGGTTTAAAATCCTTATGAAAAACATTATAATTTTAATAGACTACATAGCCAGTCTTTTCTGAGCTGGGGATTTAAAATTAGACAGCCAAGTCTATATGCCCTAGAAATAATCAAGCTTGAAAGCCAAGTGCTACTAACCAATCCACTACCAAATAGAGCCATCCTTCTACAGACTAAATTCCCAGTAAAAGCCAGTATGAGTTGCAGCTTCATGACCGGACTGACAACAAGAAGATGCAGCTAAGGCTGAGAAGATACAGACAAAATAAAATGTGGAAGATCTTGTGCCCCAGTGATGAAACTCTAAGCTATTGCCTTTGCTACAAAAGGGTATGCTGCTTCACTATCCAAGTTGTTGTCATACTCTCCTTTGAGTTTCTATACTACTCATGTTCATTGTTATGCTTTGCCAAAAAAACTCCCCTAGAGTGAGCAACCAAACCAAGCCAAACCCTTCTCTATCAGATTATATAAAGTGCAACAACTTTTCAAAAAATACTTGAGGGAGGGGGAAAAATCCTGGAGCTTCAGTTTGGAGTGGAAAAAGTCTAAATAATTATGAGGGCTAAGCTATAGATAAAGATTAACACAAAAAGCAAGAAATCTAAGCTCCCAATTAAGTATTAATTCTACCTGATGCCTTGTATGCTTTGTCCATATACTCCCAAATTGCATTAAGAAAATGACTTTTCTGATCTATGAGTGTATTTGCAGATAGATGTGCAAGCAGCAAGAGCCATAATACATGCAGTCCTTGCAGGCAGTTACTCTTAGAGGCAGAAATACTAGATCATGGTCCTTGCAAGTACCCAATACACAACTTCCATGATGTAAGGGGAACAGGGTCCTTGTCTGGGTATGGACAGAAAGGATTAGGATTTCAGGCAAGTCTGGGCATCGGTGTGCTCAAGCTGGCATATTTTACAGCACAGAAACCCAGAAAACTGATTAAGTGTCTGCGTTACTTCTCTCTCTCCAGCACTATGGGGCACTGCTATAGTATATTTTGGAAAAGCCAGATTGACCCTAAGAAGGGAAAATGTTTTCTACTGTAGCCTCAGAGCAACCAATTCTCTCTTTCTGTACTTCTATGGACAGATAAATATAGCTAGAGCTTAAACAGTAAGCAAAGCACAGATGGCACTCAGAATAAGAAGAGACAGGATGAAAGTGCTGAGCTATCATCAGAGCAAGGAATCAGTGACAGACTCCCACAAAATAGCAGGATGTAGCCTTTTAACATACATGAGGCTAAACTGCAGCTCAAGTGTGTGTGGAAAGGTGGGAAGATTACAAACAGTAAACCTAGGATATAATTTCAAAATGAAAATGTTTGTACAACATATGTCATGCAGTAAAGCAGTATGGTTTACAAGGGTTGCATCTGTGGGGAGACCATATCCTGATCTGTTCTGTTCCCAGTTTTGCATTGTTGAGCCATACGGACAGCTACTGACAGTCTCAAATTTTGGCATGTGTATGATATGCTTGGAGTTTGCCTGAAAACAAAAAATGGAAAGTCTGCCTAGCTCTCAGAAAACAGAACAAAACAAAATAAACAAAAAATAAAACTCCACATTTTTATTTATTTATATTTTTATTTGTATTTCTATTTTTATTTTTATTTTTTTTAGTTTTAAAGATGCTAGAATACCATTAAATTTATTTATTTATTTATTATTATTATTTTTTTTAATAGATACCACTGAGATCTGTGAAGGAAATGAGTGGTTGACACGACATTTTATCTGATACTGCCCAGTCATATTTTGATTTAAAATCTGGAATGCTGTTAAGGGTACAAACCCAGTACAATGTTAGTAAGAATGTCCCATTCTTAAAAAAATAAAATAAAATAATAATAACAATAATAAAAAAAAGTCTCCAAGGTTACTGAAACTTCTTTCAACCAATCAGATTTCAATGGAATAACCTCATATAATTTTTTTTGTTTGCTTGTTTTTAAATAAAAATTTAACACAAAACCCACAAAACAATAGAAATACTCATTTCTTCTATAAAAATGATTATATTCAGAAACTAAAATTTGATAAGGCTTTTATTTTAGAAAATGTATTTTTTTTTCTGCAGTAAACAGCAGTATGGTTAAAAGTAAGGGAGCTTTTTATTAGCTATGTACCATTCAACAATTATATGCATCCTTCTAATTGATATTCTAAGTGCCAGTGTCAGAATAGATGTCATTGGCCCCTCTACTAGCTCTTATCTTCCTTTTCTATGCTGAGTTTATTAGCTGCTCTGTACAGTTTTACAGTAAAGTGCTATCAGTTTATACATAGCTGTGTGCAGCAAAGGAAATCCACAAATCCCCAAATCAAATAATACATAAAGACAAATCACTTTCTCCTGCAACTTAGGAAGTACCATGAACATGTGTATTTAGTATGACGAGAAAATCACACAGAGCTCTGGTTTAGAAATAAATTTATTTTGAAACATTACTGTTGTCCATACTCAATACAAAAGTGAAGAAATGCTGATACATAACTGTATTTATTATTTGATTTGTGGGTTTTATATATATTTTGTATTTTATATCCATAGATTAGATTAGATTAGATATAGATAGATGATAGAGATAGAGATAGAGATAGAGATAGAGATAGAGATAGAGATAGATAGAGATAGAGATAGAGATAGAGATAGAGATAGAGATAGAGATAGAGATAGAGATAGAGATGATAGAGATAGAGAGAACTGAAACAGAAAAATGGGCTGAAAGATAAAGTAAGTTCTGTTGGGAAGCACATTTAGGGCAAGAAAAGAACTATCCTGACAGTTTAGTCACAAAAATAAATAAATAAATAAAATAAAATCATAAAAAGGCAGGAGTGGAAACTCCACAAATTTCTTTTTTGTTTTTGTTTTTGTTTTTGTTTTTGTTTTTGTTTGTTTGTTTGTTTGTTTATCCACACATAAGAGACAACAATGCTGTTTGCGATACATACATTCATGACCCATACCTACACCAATGGAAAAGCCATAGTTTGGGGTAAGACTGTAAGCCCCAGGACCTATGGATAGTTACGGGCAGCAGGACACTGTTCTGTGCTGAGAGGAAATACATGTTAACTTAGGCTTGTCTTCATACCACAGAATCACAGAATCACAGAATTTCTAGGTTGGAAGAGACCTCAAGATCATCGAGTCCAACCTCTGACCTAACACTAGCAGTCCCCACTAAACCATATCCCTAAGCTCTACATCTAAACGTCTTTTAAAGACCTCCAGGGATGGTGACTCCACCACTTCCCTGGGCAGCCAGCAACAACTCTGTCTCATGTTTGTCAAAAAATCTGGCAATGCTTTCCCCTTGAAGATGGGCTGAGCTCCTACATATTTGTGAAATGCAGGCAACCAGATTGCTCACTGTGCATTGATGCATTTCAGTAATTGTATTTCTGTAATGGGTTTTAGTATTAGCATTAAATAGTACATAGTTGGCACTATAGAGCATAGTCAATTAAAGGAGGCTCCAGATAAAACAGAAACGTTCATTAATTTCAGAGTTGAGAATACAGAATAAAAAAATAAGTTCTGTAGACCAAATCTGATGTGCAGCAAGTGCTGCAGCTTTGATCAAGTCTGAAGTGAGTGCTTCAAGATTGGATGGGAAGTGGGGGAAATATATGTATATTATTTAACTGGAGAAGGGAAGAAGTCGACCAATGTCAGGGTCTCTCCTGTTTTCTCCTTGAGGAGGAGTTGAAGTGACATATTTAGAGTATAGCACATAGGCAAAAAAAATGCTTCCAGTTATTCATGACAATCTGGCAAACAATTTTTGCTGAAAATGAGTAGCATGGAGAGGGACAAAGGTGTTTTCCTTGAGTAAGACTCTATAATGAATGTTCTCGTTATATATTTTTAAATTTGTGAGTAAAAGAAGCACATTGTGAGTAGGAGGTACTTCTTATCATCAAGGTGAGAGGTGTGCACAGTTTGCCTTGGATATCTGTAGCTCAGACAATGACAGTGGAAAATAATTTTGATATTATGAATTGTTTCATTTGATTTTTTTTTTCTTTACTGGAGAGATCTGAGGAAATATCTGTATTTCCAGATAAGAAAACACAGAGCCAATGTCCTCTGTCTCTTTTTCAAGAGAGGGATCAGTTTGTTTTTCAAGTATGGAAGAGGATGGAGGAAGAGGAAGGTATGATACAGCAAGAACATGATAATGTAAACTGTATACATTTTATAGTAGACAGTACTAAATTTACTGCAAAACTTGTAAATAGATTTTGTTGGAGAGCAGGGACGGCTTTTGAATCACAACAAGCAGATCATGGCCTACTGCACACAGCAGGCTGGGTCATGCTCTCCCTGCTTTCAGCATCAGTCTAGAAGCATTAAAGGGAGGGGAGGACTGATTAATCTCTCAGTCTAGCTAATCCATCCATCCATGGATAATTGAGAGTTGACTGCAAGGTTAAAGAAAGAAAATAACAGGTGGAGTACTTGAAGTGAACAAGTGGATACAAGTATCTGTCCAAAAGGTAAATTTCCCCATACATCACCATATCTTACCCATTTCTGTAGCTGCCTTTCACTTTCAAAGCCAAACCCATTCATTCTATCCAAAAACTACACAGGCTGAAGAGAAGGTACTCCCTTCTGTACTGGTTTTGTCATACTTTTCTGTGGCTATTATGATCTTTATGATTGCATCTGTACCCAATTAATGCCTTTCTACTTGTGCTGAGGAACATAGCCTGCTTTTCCTCCTCAAAATGTAAAACTATCTGCTACGTTCTTCATTCACACAAAGCTGTGAGTTATGATGATAGACAGACAGTTGCACACAACTACAGGAGGTGTTCCATGTTTTTGGAGAATTAAGGGGTGGGTGAGCAAAGCAAGCAGCAGCAGCAATGACATTCTGGCACGTCAGGAGCCTGTCCTGTGCTCACCACTGCACTGTGTAGGTGCTGTCAGACTGCCATTACGTGGTATCTCAGTACCACGTACATTTGCTGTCCCATGGGCAAGAAGACTCAGCTTACTCAGCAAACTTCTACTTGCTTTAAAATCTTTTTAAAAGTTAAAGAAGCCACTGAGAATATGAAAAAGTATATAGTCCAAATACCTCCATGCAGCTACTGGGTTAGTTTGTCAGCTCCCCCAGTTTCTCTTATTTTCTCATCACTCAAGCTGTATCCTTGACATACTGTGATTTCAGGGATACTTTGTCACCTGGCCAGATAGCAGTGTTACACGGCTTACAAAAATGTTTCCAGAAGAGTATCCACTGACCCATACCAGGAACCCACCCAGCATGGTGCAGCGCTACAGGCTACACCAGATGAAGCCCCAAAACAGCTTTCTCCTAGCTTTTTGAGACACTCTGCACAAGTTAGTGAAGTAATGTCTGAGCCATGCTCGGTGTTTGAACCCTACTCAATTTCTGGATTACCTCATGCTAAGCCAAACAAGAGGCTTCTGCACACAGTGGGCTAATCCTGTAAACTCATCCTTGGTTTAATAAACCTAGTGCCAACTGTTTAGTGAAACTTGGATCCTGCTGTTTATTTATTTATTTTCCTGTTGGACGCAGTCATCAAAGATTTCTTATCAGTTTGGATAAAACCAGAAGCTTGTCTGGGACTGATGAGTTTCCTCACATACCTGGGAGTGCTACCCTGTGCCCACCACACATCAGTCCAGAGGAAATGGTCTCTTCTGGCACCCCACTTCTTGCAGCTTACACTTGCTGTTGTTTTCTGGAGTACCCAGGTAGGATAACAGATAAGGATGACTATATAAGTATAAAATGTGACTAACATGGTATTGGACAGATCTGCACAAGAGAAGAGACTGGTCATTCTATGCCTACTATTTCTTACTCTCACAGAGAACCATGTGCAGCCCTATATCAAAGCCAGACATTTCCCCTTCCTTCTGCTCAAAATATTTTCCCTTTTTATTTTGAGATGGAGAGAAAGCTATTACAGTACTAACCACACAGTGGTGCTACATAGCATTTTGGATCGTTTGTTCAGCAGAATATAATGAAATCTATTCCAATTTGAAAATATGTAAATAGCACAAGAGTAGTAGTAATAAGGCTTATATTGGATCATAGCACAAAAATAAATTAGCAACCAAAATGAATTACTTAAGATGTGTACCTTTTATAGCACTGGCTGGTTGTGCCTGTTTAATGTCTGAGATACAGTAAACAAGCTTTTGCAACCCACAGTTCACTTAGAGTGTTGAAAAGAACAGTTTGTCTTTTGCAATTTTTGTCAGAAAATATTCCTTCTACAAAATCTAAACATAGTCCAAGGAGGATTCAGTTTTCTCAATTTTGATACAGAAACATCTCCATGTTTTCTTGCATAGCAACAGAATAAAAAAACATCTATACAGTGACTGACAGTTTCTGGCTGCAAGAAAATTTTCAGGAGAAATAAAAGCAAACTTTATAAAGGACAAAGATGCACTTAAAATGGCTCAATGCTAAATTACTGTACTACGTACAATGTCAGAGTATGTGTGATACAGAAAGAAGCACAAATTTGCTTTTAAAGTATGTGGCACTTTTTATTAATGGCTTTGACTGAATATTACATACAATTTATAATTCATAGTGTTGATTCTATTCATTCACTGAGTGATTTAAAGAAGTACTTAAGTACATACCTAATGTGAATATTTACATAATCCCACAAAGTCAAATCAGTGTTTTGAACACCTTGTAATGTGAAATCATTTCTGTGCAGGCAGATGAATAACTCCGTTGCAGGCTTGTACAGTATAGGTCACATGCACTTTAATAGGTTTCTACAGACTTGTGAATGTCCAGCACTTCTGAAAATCTGAGAACTGCAACCCATAAAAATACATCTGTGCTATTATTACAAGTGTAGAGAATTATAAACTGAGTTAACAGTAGCTTTAAGAATCTGCACTGGTTTTGATTAGTTTGCAATCTAGCATGGAACTCAGGTGGATGGATTTTGGATAATTCCAAAATTTCTTAAAACACTTAACCATTTAAAGATTAGTGAATGGGACTTTTTCCTTGAAAAAGAAAAAAAAAAAAAAAAAAAAAAAAAAAAGGCAATATGCAGGGGCTGTATAAAGGCATTCTTTGCTGGAGGATCCATGTTTATCTGGGTTTATCTTCTTTCCATGCTCCTGCATAGAACAAAGCTGGAGTTCCCTGACCTGCACAGCCTGTCACTGGTCTCCAGGCTCATTGTGATGAAGAAGATTAAGGAGGGATTAGGATTTGATTTTTTTTTTTTTAATTTTTCCTCCTATTCAATGACAAAGTTCTAGCATTTACATATGACAACATCAACTGACATTAATTACAGGATCCTTCTGCTATTGCAGAAGCACCCTAAGGTTTCCAAAATGTTGTATATTATTACTGAAGAGACTGAAAAAATTTAGCAAAATACAAGTAAAGTATCTGCATATAGCATTTGTCGTGTCATTTATCCCTTTCCCCTACTCAAATTCTAGGTCAATTAGATTTATAGTTCCCCATTAAGCAGCCTCAAAAGTGACCAAGCATTTTGCCTGTGCTGGCCCTTAGATAACTGTATGAGGGTAATTCATATGTGGATGCTCTTCACTGGTAACACATATTATATGCATGCTGTTTGAGTATGCATTGCTAATTTGAATATTTTTGCCTATACAGTCTGATATGTATATACATTAATCATAAGTATTGAAAACCTCCATTGCAGTGGATAAAAACAAGGAGCACAGCTGAGGCTTAGGACCAACCCAGGCAGAATTAAATCCTATCAAAAATCTACACTCGATGCTCAAATATTTATTTCTCAATGGCTCCCACTAATTGCCATTTCCGCCTGGCAGTGCATCCTGGGGGGCACGCAGCTGCTAAGCCTTACTGCTCCAAATGGAGCTATTTTTGAGTCATCTTCACAGAGGGGAAAAGGTTATTAGAATTATTTTTAAAAACAAAAGAGAGTTTGCAATTTCAAAAAAGAAGAAGAAGAAGCAGTACATTTAAGCTTTTGGTCAAAATGGAAAGGTGGGAAGGAATGGGATGAAGAGCATGTCTTACTGGTGAATAACTTCACATGGGTATCCCAGTTTCCATCTTGCGTTACTAAAAATAGCCAAACAGTAGGTGATATGACATCATCTGCTCCTTTAATGCACCCATGGATAATTTACTGTTTCCCAGGTCAAGAGGCTGGGGCCAGGATTTCCACCACTAGAAAGAATATAAGGCAAATATGGCTCCATGCCCAGAGCTGGGGGAAATTTCAGCACCTAAATTCTAACTGTCATTGCAACTAAAGCTTCTTATTTTCTAAACCTTATCTTAATATGCACATCCAGAGTCCTTACTCCCTTGTAAGTATTGTTTCCCAGATGTGCTTATTTTACAAAAATCACACCCACAAACATGAGCCATCTATAATGCATAGCCTGGCCTCTCAAAGTGAGCTGTTGGTTCAGTCTTGTTGATCATTGGTGTAGATGTGCATGCATGGGCTCAGAAGCTAGCCGTTGGTTAAAATGGGACTGCCCCTACTTTGGACCTCTCTTGCTGAGTACTTTAATCACCCCCTTCCGAATAATGTCTATTCTTTCCATCTTTAAAGTCAATCAACTCAGTAATCTTGATTTTTTTTTTAATTATTGTTATTTTTTTTCAGTACACTAAACCAGCTGAGATGCAGTGTGCATCTGAAAAGCATCCATATCGGACACTGGAAGTAGGATGTGAGTTTGCAATCATTTGGGACTCACCCACCCCAAGGAAGATCTCTGTTCACTCAAATACTGAACAGCAATTTTATTATAAAATAATGACAACATTAAAACATTCAAAATAAAATGCTTAAAAATTAAAATGAAATATATGATCCCAAACATAAAATATTGTTCTTTGATAGCATGCACTGAGCTGGACAATTTCTCTCATGGTTTTAGGAGGAAAATTTCCCATAAAAGACAAATTATACTTTCTAGACAGAGATAAGAATTACTCTTCCACCATTAATACAGATATTATTTGTGAACAGTCATACTTGACTGCATATGAAATGAAGCACTAAATTCCAATTTCTTTTAAGAAAGACTAAGATCATAAACAAGGATTCCAACAAAGTTAAAAATTACTGTGTGTTACTCACTATGTACAATTGCACAATATTTAATTATCTTACCCAGTTTCTCACTTAAGCCATAGGTACATGTACCCCGTCTGTGCCACATACCTTTTTCAGTTTGATGACTCCTTCCTGGGTGTTCTCATCTGTTGTGATGTCAAACAAGTTTCCTCCATCTCCTGGAACTATGTTGTACTCAATCTCTGCATTTTTCCCAAAATCAGGATCCACAGCTCTGATCCTTCCAATAGCAGAACCAACGTGAGAGGATTCGGGCACTTTCAAATGGAAGATACCTGTGAGAAAGAGATAAATGTAATTCTTGAGATTTTTTTGATAAGTAATGTAGCATGTCTGATTAAAAACATGGAGCCTGTGCAAAATGAACAGACTTAAATAATCCAATTAAATGATGAGATCAAAACAACAACAGATTAGAAGATATGCATACTTTACCCACCTAACGTGTTAATTTCTTCTACATGCTAGATCCTGATCAATACAGCTGTAAGGGTCTTAGCAATTCTCTCTCTTGATATCTGTCTGTCTTTCTATATATTACGCATATGGTTGACTAAATCGACTAGTTTAATTTAAATTCTACCTATAGATAGCAAGTTTATATGCATTTTCTTTCTTCTATGTTTAACACAATTTTAAGTATCTGAATTTTTATTTTGTTTGAGAAAACATGTCTATGCATCTCACAGTAGTTGAAAGGAAAAAAAAAAAAGTAAAAAGAGTTTCCACCCATTACTGTAATACTCAGTATTGTAATTACACGTGCAATTCCTTGTGAGGGGGGAGATATAAAGAGCATTGTTTAGGCATCAGCCACCAGAGGGTGCTCGTACTGAAATTTCATAGGCAAACAAATTTCCAGCTCTGCACACTTTTATTTTCAGTTTATTTACTAATAGTAGTGATAAAACTTATAAACAGTCTGAAAAGCACACACTTTATTAAGAAGCATCACCACTAATGTGTGAGGCAAAGTGGTTTCATTCGGGAAAACTGCAACGTTGCAAAAGTGCTGGACATACTAATTGAAACAGCTAGACGAAAAGGCCTCGAGTACTTTGAGCCAGCCTTGAGTTCAGTGCCATCCCCAGCCGGCCTGAGTGTATTACATCCTGCCCTTCCTTGCCCCGCCAGCTGCATGTTTCCTTGTCCTGGGCTTCCTCCAGCTCTGTCTTGTCAGCAAAGCATCAGCAAAGGCCTTCTCTGCTCCCTACCATGAGTAGTCAGGAGGACATTTGCTCCTCTTTTTCAGTAGCCCAGCACCTGTGACTAGTGGGGGCATGCCAGGGGGACGTCTCGGAGATTTCCCCTGGTAGCAATTCAGTCCTAGGTTCCAGGACACAGCTCTGAGAAGAGGTGTATCTCCTAACTGAGGGTCAGATGACAGTCACGTCCCGCTGCTGAATTAAACAGCAGACACTGCTCCCTGTTGTTTCCTCTTTACAATGCAAGCTGCATCTGCGTTTTCAGCTTCCCAGTACTTCCGTGATGGAAAAAAATGACATCTGCTGGATTATGAGCAAACCGGTAACACAGTCCAAACTACCAGCTCACAAAAAACGGTTTGCTCAAACCTGTTTCATTACCCTGAAAAAAATGAACTTTATTTGCTTCCTTTCCATGCCCATCAGTGTGCAAAGCATATCTGAAGGCAAAACTTGCTGTATTTGTGTGAGAAGATCCCTGTTAGTAAAGTCTGCTTGTGTCAGATCCTCATTTTGACATTATCATGTATGACTTTTTAGCATTTATTGATTGAGTGACTAAAGATTGTGTAATTATCATTTGCCATTTTATTCCAAGATAGTATAATACAGAATCACAGAATTTCTAGGTTGGAAGAGACCTCAAGATCATCGAGTCCAACCTCTAACCTAACACTAACAGTCCCCACTAAACCATATCCCTAAGCTCTACATCTAAACGTCTTTTGAAGACTTCCAGGGATGGTGACTCCACCACCTCCCTGGGCAGCCTGTTCCAATGCCTCACAACCCTTTCAGTAAAGAAGCTCTTCCTAACATCTAACCTAAAACTCCCCTGGCGCAAACATGACCTTTTGCATCTTCTTCTTGTTTTAACCACTGGAAAGGAGCACCACAATGTACAATATTATCAAGACTGAGTTTGCTCAGCTATTTCTTAGTAGTGCTTCAATGACTGAGGAAATAATATAATTTTAACAAGGTATGCAGGACACAATCACAAATACTTCTGATATATAACGTCATTTGCAAATATGCTTATTACTGGATCTCTGCTATGTAGGTTTTTCCGAAGAGATGGAAGAAAAGGTATCCATGAAGGCTTTGCCTACACTTGAATCTCTTTACATTTCCAAAACAGTTCCAGCCCTGGTGCCCATGTCTTCTACAGACACTTACGTAGGATCACAGAAATCATTGCTGCAGTGTTTATTCTTTACAGCTACAATTTTGGTGAACATAAAACGTAAGAGCATAAGATTTTTTTCTTCTTTGCCCAGCTGATATATTCCTAGTGATCTGAAGAGCACTCAGGCTCATTAAAACAAACATTTCTCTATAAACTATTGCACCTGGCTGTACAGTGTATGGGACTTAGATGAAGTCAAAGAAACACTACATTACTTATTTCAGGTTGTTTAGGCCTGTATCAGTTATTTTCAGTGGCTTGGTATTTCATCACTTCCAGAAATTCAACAGCAATAAAGACAGGGTCATTCAGATCAATTTGAAACTCTGAAGTAATCTTCAACTCTGCCAGAATCAGATCTCTGAAGATGTAGTATGTAATTACAGTGCCAGCCTCCTCCTGTAATAGCACCTTCACAGCATACGGGAACTGCTATGGTGCTACTTTAAGAACATACTTTTGGAATAAAATAAATGAGAACAAACAATGCATATTGTTGCCAGATCAGGGAAAAACTTCAATGGGATATAATGTATAGCATGAAAACCTTTTTTTTCTTTTTTTTTTTTTTTTTTTTTTTTTTTTTTAATTCAGAAAACAGTCTTTGTAAAGAAAAGAGGCTGTTGGAAGTGTTCAATACATGCTGATTATGAAACGTACCAGAGAGACAGTTTTGTAGATATTTATTTTTCTGTCTTCAGAAGATGGTACTTATTGCTGTGCTAGTTTAGCATTATTTAATTTTTAATGCCCATTTTGCCTATATAGACTACTAGGTCATTTTGCTTTTGAGGTGCATTGAAACAAACCTGAGTAACAGTCTTTTGTTCCCAAAGGTCCTGAAAAACTTGTTATCTTCTAGGAATGATGGGACAAGAAGCGTGGACAAATGTGTGCAGCAACTGATTACACTGCTCAAACATTTCTGTCAAATTTTGCAGATTCTTCCATGTGATTTCTCTACTTACAAGATCTTTTCTTCTAGTTCCATAAATCTCTTTTTTATGTGTTTGTTAAGTCTGGTGCTGGCTTTTTAAAGGATGATTTATATGGGATGTACCAAAGGAACAAGCCCTTACTTCGCTCAGACTGCACTAAGAAACTGGACTCTGCAAGTAGTTACACTTTCACAATTTCATCAAATTTCATTGCATGTGTGTCTGAATATTTTTACATATAGGCAAAAAACTGGCAATGCGTATTACTGGGTCAAGATTTTTCACTTTGTTATCAAAGGAATCTTAAGAAAAAATAACAAATTTTAAATACTATTTTTAGGGCCAAAGCTCACATGCCGGTTGACATGCTTAACTTAATAAGAAACATTTAAATTTCACCAATACACTACCAAGAATCCAAAACTAGAGAAACAGTGATTAAATAGCTTAAGACCAGCATTTAGGCATTCCCTTACAAATCCCATGTAGTGCCCTACGTGACTCAAGCTGTGAGACTTGCATGGAGTTTCAGGTTGAGCAATATCAATGAGGATGATAAAAATAAATGAGTGATGATGCTGTTGAAGCTTTTAGGCTGAAATGACTGATTGGGATTATTACTGAGCCCCAAAAGCATTCAGGAAGCTGAAGTGGAGGTGAACTAACAACTAATATACACCACTGCACAGTTTCTAAAATGCAGACAGTTCCAAAGAGCTTAGTGGGAAGAAATCAAAGGTAAGTGACAGGTAATCAGTCATACTGACTGAAATTCAGCACACATTTACAGTTCTTTTGACATGACTAGATTAGTTCTAGTTCTTAAGGCTCAAAAGCTGTTCTAGGGCTTGATTTTCACTTACAAAGGTGTTTTTTTTTGTTTCTCCACACCTGCAGTTTATGGGTATACCATCACTTAGCAGAAAGGTTTTCAATTCCGATGAGAATAAGAAATAAAAACCATCATTACATCTCATCAGTAGAACAACCATTAGGAAGTAACCCAGGTTAGTATCTAAGGATGTCAGCTAAATGCATA
The DNA here is from genome assembly GCF_047663525.1 of Anas platyrhynchos. Lineage (NCBI taxonomy): Eukaryota > Metazoa > Chordata > Aves > Anseriformes > Anatidae > Anas > Anas platyrhynchos. The sequence goes on along the minus strand of NC_092588.1, from coordinate 85,568,039 downwards.
ATGGACTTCAAGCAAACAGCTGTAAATCTTATCTGAGCTTTTTTCTAATCTGTCACTATATACATACTGAGTGCACATAAGATTATTCTCCCATTTCTTTGTCTGTATTTTTTTAGTTCTTCTTTAAAATACTGCATTGCAATTAATCATGATAACACTTTATAGTTATAGCCTACAGCACTGAAATCCAATCATTTCTTTCTCTTTGATCAAAACCCTTAACGTTTTCTCAGGAAAAAGAAAATCAATAATGTATATTATAACATTAAAAACTTTGCTAAGCTTAAGATCAAAATTAAGCCAAATAGGAAGAAAATGTTTCCTTTAGCAAGAAAACTCACATGAATACTAGAGCAATTGTTAGCTTAAATTACCAAGGCATTTCAGTTTTTATTCTGGGTAGGTCATAAAGGCACTGATTTCTGTCTGTTTTAGGAATAATCCAAAACCAGTAGTTCATGTTTACCTGCTGGTGTTTCAGCAGTAGGGTAATAGCCAAAACAAAGGATACTCTACATGCAGACCGTATACAGGCATACTCAGTATACTTAACCTGTTACACCAGCTGCTGCTAATGTTGTGGCATCCGATGTGCATGCTCCTAACACAGGGAAGATGTGATAGCACAACAGAGATGTACCAGTGCCTTTCCTCACATGCCCTGCAGAAGGCTGGGAAGAGAAAGGACACCTTGTGCTCTGGTGCATGTCATACATGACCTGGCACAGGCAGATAGAGTATTGGTTAGGGCAAGGCTTCTCCCATTGCTGAAAACAGTGCTCTGAACTAGGCTTATGACTTCATTAGATATAGCATAGCCAGTCTTAAAAATACCTCGTTCTCTGCTCATAACTAGCATGATCTACATCTCTCTAGACTGTACACTTTTAAAACCTGCTGAGGCCCTGGATGTTTAAGGCTCCCCAGTACTTCAAGTTAAAATGAGTAGAAACAACAGCCCTTTGGAGCCTGATCCTGCCCAAGGAGTGGGTGATCTACATGATGGAGCTTCCCCACAGCTGGCAGCTCCTGAGTGAGGGCCCTGCAAGCCCTCAGGTGAGCTAGCAGATTGACTTCCTGAGGCTGTCCTCTTCCCTCCCTAAAAGAAAAGAAAAATCCACAGTACCTGGTATTGTTGTTTTGTGTACTGAAAAAAAAAAAAAAAACAAAAACAAAAAAACAGTTTAATCATTTGCTTTTTTTTTTTTTCCCCTCACTGAAAATCTGTGGACAGAAAGGAATCTAAAAACAAACCTACACGCTTCATTATTCCACAGGGAATACATAATATGCGCCAACATGGAGCTAGCATTCAGATAATAGGAAATGCCAGTTATTTTCTCAGCTGAGGATCTTCAGATCCACAGATTCTTCTTCAAAATAGTGCTTGATGCAGCAAAGACAAAAAAATACTCTGTTTAAAAGAAAAAGTTAGAAATAATTCTTGAAAAAGTTTTTCTGGAGCCAAAGAGCCTGTGGTATGACTGCCCTAACACCCAGGCATTAATAATACTTAGTTTTGTTTCACAAATCTTAAATTATCTTCTGCACGACGGCACAGTTTTAATGGGAGAAAAATAAAATGTTCATTTCTAGAACTTCCTTATGGTTGTAATTAAGGGTTTCTCCTGAATAATATGGAAGTGAACTCTGACACACTGAAGAGACCAAATGAAGATCCTGAGTAACTATTTTAATCATTTTGTAGTAACTATTTTAATCATTATGGAAGAAAGATACCACCATTATTACTTCCCCTTCCCCTTTTGCTCTAAACAAGAACAACAGCTAAATGTTTATTTGTGCAGGTCTGACTTTCTCAGTGCATTTATATGCTAGAAGATGTTCTACCAGGATCTCATAGGACATATGAAGAAAAGTACTTTTAGATGACCTGTTTCATTGTATATCACCACCAACAAAGAAATGTTCTGCTAATATCCAGTCTACTGTGATTGAGAAATTATTACCAAACAAGAAAAGTCAGTAAAAAAGGTCAAAATAGAAGGAGAACTATAATTTATTTTTTCAGTATATTCTAGAGGCTTGAATCAAATGTTTTGTTTTTGTTTTTGTTTTTGTTTTTTAACTAAGTTATACAGTGGTTATAAAGAACTACCAAGGTGTAGAATGATTTACAGATAGAAGAAGTTTTCAGGAGAAAATATTTTCCCTTTTCCAGAATCCCAGCCAGCACATAATTGGCATTTATCATTTATGTCTATTGATAATATTCCAGTGATCACACTGTCACCATGAAATAAATCAATACACTTATTTCCCCTATAAAAATTTAAATTGCATGATATATGTGAAATGTTAACATGAGAAAAAGTATATTGCTGAAGATGGGATACAGAGTTTGTAATGCTCTGCTTAACATCTCTGCTTCTTTAACATCTTGCAGGAGCTTTTTGATACTACTCTGGCACAAAATATAATAACACAATTTTACTATAATTCATTCACTCTTAAGAATGTGGTCCAACCATTTACTTTAAAATCTAAGCCAAGTGCTCTAAATCATTGGTACTGGAAGAATCATTTATCTCTACATCAAGTAAGGAAATTAGGCCCCTATCTTTTGTCCTCTGAGTCACGCCTAAGTTACATGAATAAATTCATCTAAACAAAATATGTTCCACATCTGTATTACTCAGAAGACTGTTTGTGAAGCTTTTATTTGCACAAAATCATTGGGTGCATCTTCTTCAAATAGTTTTCCCTAAAAAATACATTATTTTTCTTCACCAAGTTGGCAGAGGCTAAAGCGGAAAATGTTTATTTTTAAAGATAAAAATGAGAACTCTTAACATACAGGTACAAAATAGATTGTTGCTCTTTGTTTTAGGTTATGGTTTACTGTGTGCTGTTTCCTTGAAATATCTGATTTAATGTGTGACCAAAAAGTAATGATACAATGGGATGGTAATTGGTATCATGCTTGATGTCTCTTATTCTTTATAATCACAGAATCATAGAATCACAGAATAGTTTGGATTGGAAGGGACCTTAAGGATCATCCAGTTCCAACCCCCTGCCATGGGCAGGGACACCTCCCACCAGTCCAGGTTGCCCAAAGCCCCATCCAGCCTGACCTTGAACACCTCCAGGGATGGGGCACCCACAGCTTCTCTGGGCAGCCTGTGCCAGTGCCTCACCACCTTCAGAGTAAATAATTTCTTCCTTGTATCTAGTTTAAATCTGCCCTCTTTGATTTTAAAGCCATTCCCCCTTGTCCTCTCCCTACCCTCCCTGACAAAGAGTCCCTCACCAGCTTTCCTGTAGACCCACTTTAGGTACTGGAAGGCTGCTATAAGGTCTCCCTGGAGCCTTCTCTTCTCCAGGCTGAAAAACCCCAACTCCCTCAGCCTGGAGGTGCTCCAGCCTTCTCACAATCCTTTTGGCCCTCCTGTGGACCTATTCCATGAAGTCCATGTCTTTCCTACAGAACGTATGCTCAACTTAGTAAAACTGATATTTAAAGCTTTCAATTTAAGTACCTGAGGGTGTGACCTCTGCATAAATACTGTTGCATTTACAAGGAACTCTGTGGATGATCAGTGTTAATTTACAGATAACACTCTTGGGAGTTTTAGAAATTATGTTCATAACATCAACAAATTTGCTGTGGAAATTACTGAGAAAAAATAATGGTCTTGAATTTGAATGAAAACTTTTAGAAGGGTTTCTCTAGAGTATTTCTGTTATTTTGTTTTTATTTTTATAGATTTAGTTATGAAAAAATTAAACTAAATATGTATTTTGGTCTCATCGGCTTTCATTTTTATATAGAAAAGAGAGTTTCAAAACAGCTTGTTATCTACAGCTCCTGCTGCTGTCAATAGGAACCTCTGAACTGTTGCAAGCACTTTAGGGGCATCTCATTTCATGCTTTTACAAGGAGTAAACACTCCTGAAAATCTGACGACAACTATGTTTGCTAGGTATTCCTGAAAATCATGAGCCTAAGCTACTGTGATGATAATTAGATAATTACCTGTTTCACTTCATGTTGCACTGTAGCCTTTAAATTTTCAGGAAAAAAAAAAAAAAAAAAAAAAAAGCTCACCATAGTTAGAAGCAGAAAGGCGGTGTTGATTTCTCACTTGGACATAAGGCCTCAGGGAAACAGACAGATGCTGCTAGAAATGATAGTGACAGAGTAAGTGACACTGTCATCTGCAAATCTGCAAGTCACTTTGCAACCAATTCTTCATGCATTGCAAGGTGACCCCACACTGTTATATCTGTAGCCCTGGCTACTCTTCAGTATCAAAGAGCAAGTGGAAATGCATAATGCTTTTGAGCAGTCCCAAGGTTACCTTAGATAATTTCATTCGTTGGATCTAAATACTCTCTGTGTTTTGAATGAATAATTTCTTCCCTACTCCCCACAGAAGACACACAGGGGTGCAATGAATATTGTGATTCCTGCCAAATGTTGTTGAATTTCTATGAACCATATTTGTTTACACCTTCTATACAGAAAGCAACAGATGTAAAATACAATTATTAATGATAATAATCTACTATGATGATAATGATGTGTTTAAAAATAATTGACCCATAAATCTTGCTGTTAATGATCAATTACCACTTAATCCTAATGATAAGGGGAAAATAAATTGAATAAGTGCAGACTAACAGGAGAATTTTATAAGCAGTATATAATATTTAACTTCTAACCACTGTTGTGCTCATCTGTTTTTCTTGGACTATTTCTTACTGTGCCATCAGAGCATTACATTTTACCCATTGATGAATTATATATATACATATATATATATATATATATATATATATATATATATATATATATATATATATATACTTAATTGGTTATGGAATAGTACCAAGACATAGCTATATTTATTTGCTTGCTCTGCTTTGCAGCTGAGGGTTCAATCATTCTCATTTAGAGCTTTGAAGAGGTTTTATTTAATTCAGTCAGTACTCCAAATAGTTCACTAGCCTTTACAAGTTATGCATTCTTCAGAAAGTTAAAAAAATCAGTGACAGTATAAGTGTAGCAGATATAATTAAGAATTTAATTCTTTTGAGATTCTATGGTAACTCAGTATTTAATTCTCAGTTTTATTTTTTTTTTAATATTATGCCTTAGTTGTTTTGTTTTGTTTTGTTTGGATTTTTGTTTGGTTTGTTCGTTTTCTGTCATCATTCAGTCTCAAACAAATGCTTCTCTCATGAAGATGCTTTATGATCAAGATCATGCAACAGTGACAGCTACCAAAACAAAAGAGCTTTCTAGGGAGCTTTTACTAAGAGTGCATCCACTTTCTGGGGCAAATCTACTCAGTGAAAGTGCTTGAAGAATTCTGATGTGGAAATGAATAAGAAAGAAAAATAAGAGAAAGTTGGCAAAAATATAAACAGAAATTGAACTTTGCGTTAACTCATTCTTTATGTTGCACACACACAAACAGCAACAGATGCCTGCAAACTGTCAGGTGCTATGTCTAAAGGGAAGCTGCATGGACTTGATTGCAAATCACAAGCTCAAAAAAGCTACAACTGCACAAAGAAATTTTATTTACCCAGCTATATTCTGCAGCCCAGAAGCTAGCTGGCTATTTCTATGCTATTAAATTCTCTTACCCACACCAAAATAGGTCAGTTTTGTGGAAAGGGATTGCAGAGGAGAGTTCCTGATCTATACTAATGCCTCCAAAAGCCTTGCAAAAGCTTCTCTGAGAAAGCTTTATATGATGTTGGCCAAAACTGTGCCAGGGACTGTCCTAATGTTATCAGTATCGACGATTTACATGTTCAGGAGCCCTCCCTGACACCCTCACATCTCTTTAAGTCTTCAGGGTGAAACAAAATGATCTGATGTGTACCTTTTTCTCTTAGTCTAAGTAAAAATGTCTATTCGTACTGATTATGTGGTAGTGTAGTCATTTGTATGATTAGCAGACAAGCATGGTTAACACAGGTGGGTCAAATAGAAAGAGGATGAAAGCATCGCTGTGATAACAGTGCAGTGAACATACCAAGCATAATGGAGATATAAAGAGGGATGGTTATAACCCATGATCTCAGTACAGCAAAATGCAGAGAGACTCAAAGCTGGAAGTGGTAGCTTCTAGGATAAATGAATTTATTCTTTAACAAAGGATAGTTATGTTAGCTGCATTATTAGGGAGTTAAAACAAAAACAAAAAGCACTTGGGGAGGAGAAGGAGATGGCCATGTTGTAGTTGTAAGATGAAAATGTGATGAAGTATTAATTTGTGCCTGAGGATAAGGCAGACAAGAGTGCATGCTGAATATTAGGATAGATAAGGCAAGGAGGAATGAGAAAGCCAGGGGAGGGGGAGATGAAGAAGCCAATAGTGCAGAGGTATGTGATGTGGAAGGAAGCTGGATCAAAGAGGAATTACCCTAAGTCCTCCTCTGATTTGTCTAAGAGCACTGTGCAAATACTGGTCTGCTGGCATTTATTCATGCACTCAATCATGCTATTTGACTATTGCTTTGCTGGTGTTAGGGCTGTAGTCAAGTGACTCACTGGTATTACAATCCAAAATCACAATGACCTCTGCATGGCTGCTGTTTTCATGATCAGTTTACGATTGCATAGGCCTGTTTCTGGACCCTTTGCATTGCTGCATTGCTGTCTTCCATCACACCTTGAAATGGTTGAGTAAAAGGTATGTTCATGCATTTTTAGTTCATTCACAGGTAAATGGGAATCAGACTTGTTTAATATTTTCTGACCAGTAGACCAGGATTCAATTTTCACTCCCTTTCTGAGTCAAAATAAGGTCTCACTTGGTCTACTACCTAATCATTGCCTAGAGGCTAGTCTGCAATAAGTCTATCTGTAATGTGTAAATAGTTACCATTTGTTATAAAATAAGCCATCAGTTGCCAGAACTGAATTAGAGCATCTTGTCTGCTTTGCAAATTCCTTAATCAATGTAAGATAGATTCATTTTAATTTTTAGAGCCAATGAAGGTACCAGTGTTGTATACCAAGCTCAGCTTTTAAAAGGACTGTCACAGAAAGCCATATTTCCCTATCTAAAATGTCTAATTTATTACTGGGAGTGACCTGCATTGTATTGTTTTGAAATCTTTAAAAACATATCATCTGAACAACTTCCCTCTTGTACGCCACTCATCCAAAACAGTGGGTTATAAGATTTTTATTCTTTTTTTCTTCCTGTGACCTTTTACTTGCAGTCTGCATCTGAACCCGATTTTATAGCAAAATCTAAGGCAAGGCTTGTACAAAGCGACATGAATGCAATCTGCTGCATTGAGTGTACTGAGAGAAAAAAAAAAATTTGCATGCTTTTATATAGTAAAACCAGTGCTAAGTACTGTGTGTGCAATTTCTGAGGTACACTAAGTTTCCTAGAGATAATTGAATATATGTATATAAATAACTGTGATAAAAGTTTTCAATCCATAGTGCATGCTTAGCAATGCATAGGCCTGGCTATTCCAAGTTCAGCACTTCGATTTCTTACCTTCCAGAATATTTCTATAGTGTTTAATACTTGGAAGTAAATGTATTAAAATATTCAACTTAAAAAAAAAAAATGAGAGAGAGAAAATAGAACAAGATAACATTTCATCTAGATAATTCAAGTAGCACACAAAGGTTATATAACTAAGCAATAAAAAAAAAAAGTTCATTTTTATAAAGATGTTTTTTCTTGCAGTGAAATTCCTGAAATTGTATCAATATAGTTTTTGTTTTTGTTTTTGTTTTTGTTTTTGTTTTTGTTTTTTCTTCCTGGTCCATGAATTGTCCTTTTTGCTGACTTTTGTATTTAAGATCTTTTTCCTTTGATGTCTCCATTGAATAATTTAATCAATTATGTGAAATGCATTGTACTGGCCACTCTTGAAATCCAAATCCAACCTTGCCTTATTTAAGATGTCCTTATCAGAAAGATGAATAGTTGCATTTCTATTTTCAAGCATGTTAGCATTTCTGGAAATCAGCCATACTCTTTTATGCAAACAAGATTTCTTCAGGATGCTTTTGGAAAGACCAAAGATAGCAATGAATGGCCCTTGTGATGCCTAGTCATTGCTCTGCAGCCTTTGTAACATTTTGAATAGGGTTTCCACACAGTCCTGACAAGTTGTCCTTTGAGAATCAGAGAGGTGCTTTTCTAGTTATCCTTCCCTTCCCTTCCCTTCCCTTCCCTTCCCTTCCCTTCCCTTCCCTTCCCTTCCCTTCCCTTCCCTTCCCTTCCCTTCCCTTCCCTTCCCTTCCCTTCCCTTCCCTTCCCTTCCCTTCCCTTCCCTTCCCTTCCCTTCCCTTCCCTTCCCTTCCCTTCCCTTCCCTTCCCTTCCCTTTCCCCCTTTCCCCCTTTCCCCCTTTCTCCCTTTCCCCCTTTCCCCCTTTCCCCCTTTCCCCCTTTCTCCCTTTCCCCCTTTCCCCCTTTCCCCCTTTCCCCCTTTCCCCCTTTCCCATTTCCCCTTTTCTCCTTTCAAAAAAAGCCAAGATGTGCACAGGCAGACAAAATTCAAGCATCATGTCCAAACCTTAATTTAACTTCCATTAAAAATACTTTTCAATCATTCCCCAACAGTACTGACTCCCACTATGAGTAGGAAATGGTATGATAAAATATATCTTTAGCTAAACAGTTCTTCTAAACAACAAAAAAGGTAAATTAAGGGAGTATCAACACTTTAAAAATAAAACCAACTTACCGCTGATGTCATAAGACACTTGAGAATGATATTTTATTTGCCAATATCAGAATAAAAACTGTACACATTCTAAAACTTATTTGTATTTCTTTTATATGGGGGCCTTATCCTCTATAAGGATATTTATGTCATATTAAAATTTAAAACATACTATTCGTTTGACTAAGACCATTCCCATGTGTTTTTATTGCCTAGCATACAGAGGTTTATTTCTCTAAATTGCTTTCACAGTCACTCTGTCATCAGTAGTAAACAAATGAGAGACAGGAAAACTGAAGCACAATAACCTTACAAAATATGAGTCCACCACTTCACCTAATTGCTTTGATTCCGTAAAGTATAATCTTACCAACTAATTATACAGCTTTTTTACTTAAATGTTGAAGTAACTATAAGCCATCCATCCTTTCTTGAAGCTTATTTTAAGAATTGGAAACATGCCACAACTGTCCTTTTGGCTAGCTCAAAATGGTCTAATACTTGATGCATTAAGGCTTAGCCCATCAAGGATGAATGTACAGAGTTGTCTTTTTACTTATCAAGTGTAGAGAAAGGCTGCCAGTTGCCTTCTGAACTACCAGTTCCGTTCTGAATCAAGATGCATGCCTACAGATAAGCAGCTTTTATCCACTCTTCTCTGTTCAAAGGCAATGTTTTGTTATATCAAATTTTCATTTAATTACTTAAATATTGTTACTATGATACGAAAAGTACATTCTGCTTCATTCTTTGACTTATTTTTTCTGGCTTTGGCATGAATCAAGTTTTGCAATTAAACAGGTATTTCAATATGTACAAACAAGTTCTGTTGGTTCATCAGTACACCAGTACATCTGGGTGATGAACAGATTGAGAGCATCCCTGCAGAGAAGAATTTGGGGGTGTTGGTGGATGAAAAGCTCAACATGAGCCAACAATTGGCTCTTGCCAATTTGGCCAGAAAGCAAGCTATATCCTGGGCTGCATAGAAACACATGTAACTAGCATGTCAAGGAAGGATTTTCCCCTTCTACTCTGCCCAGGTGAGACCCCAGCACAAGAGAGAGACATGGACCTGTTGGAGCAGGTCCAGAGTGGGACCACAAAGATCATTAGAGTCGTGGAGCACCTCTTCTATGAAGAGTCATTGAAAGAGTTGGGATTGTTTAGCTGAGATAAGAGAAGGCTCTGGGAAGACCTTAATGCATCCTTCCAATACATAAAGGAGGCCTACAGGAAAGATGGGGAGAAACACTCCTTAGCAGGGAGTGTTGTGACGGTTTTAAACTGAAAGAGGATAGGTTCAGATTTGATATAAGGTCGAAATTCTTCATTTTGAGGGTGGTGAGGAACTGGAACAGGTTGCCCAGAGAGACTGTGGATGTCCCATCCCTGGAAGTGTTCAAGGCCAGGTTGGGTAAGACCTTGAACCAGTGCCACAGGGGCTGGAACTAGCTGATCTTTAAGGCCCTTTCCAACTCAAACCATTCTGTGATTCTATGACTCTGTACTTCTATGACATGATTTTACTGTCAGCAATGAAACATGCACAGCAATGCAGAAAAGTCAGCATGCCTAATGAGGAGTCAGGCAAGACATATATAAAATAGTTTTTGAAACAAATTTATATGAATAAAATCACTGAAATACATTTTTTCTTCTAGTTACCAAGAAAATATCAATTTTTGAAGTTTCTCAGTTTTCTGAAATGTGGGCCAATAGATACCTGCAGGTCAAACAACTCTGACAGAAATATATAGTATGTAGAGGTTTCCCCTTTGTTACACAGGCATCTCATTACTGTGAGACATGCAAGGTGGGGGTTCCCCACTGAATATGTTCAAAAGCACAGGTTCTAAATAAAAAATTCCATGTTCAGCAGGATAGTTACTGAGAGGTGTTTTTCATCACTGGAAACTGATATCCTATCCAAGCCTGCCTGTCTTCTTAAAGGACCCTCAATGAGATGAAGGTGTTCCATGATGTTTTTTCTTTTTCTTTTTTTTTTCCAAGCTTATAATATATTATTTATCAGTGCAGCTACTTCAAAGTATTAATAATATATGCTCTCCCACTTCTGCTGTGAAATCTTTTCAGCTTACCTGAGTTCAGAAAATAAATGCAAACTTCATTCTGTGACAATGAATGTCTTCTTATTCGATAAGGTATTCTATAGCATTACCTGTTTGGTATAAGCACTTTGTGAAACTGGAGTCCTGACGAGATGCAAAAAGATTTAGCCAGTAGCAATCAGTGTTAATAGACCTTCTGTCCCCTTTCTAAGCTTGCAATTGGACTTTCTGGCTTTGTTGACCAATGATGAAAAGCGTGATACTGGAGGTCTCAATTCCCACTGTGAGCAGTGAGATCTATAGGTCTTGTTAGGCCTGAACTGTAAAGTCATATTTTTCACATAAATTAAAATTCTGCATCAGTATCCTTTTAGCTCAAGTGAATAACAAACTAAATTTCCTGGAAGGTAGTTACTTTGAATCACTGCAATGTTTTCAAAAAGCAAAACTAAAAATCACATTCACGATATTAGAAATAAAATTTATAGACAGCTTTTTTTTTTTCTTTTAATTATTTTTGTCTAGCTGCAATTAGCCATGAGTCTTTGCAAATTCCAGGCACACTATACACCATCTCATGTACCAAGTGGGATGGGCTAAGTAAATCACCGTTGATCAGGATTTTCACTTTCACTGCTCTGATTAAGAAGCAGTCCTTAGTTTATGAGAATATAAATGTCGGTAACACAGCTGAAAAAAAAGGAAATGTTTCATGTAACTGTCTGCCTTAATCAAAGTTGTTCCAGTACAATGGAGTCCCCATGCTGACGTTTCAGCCTGTAAGCCATGCTAAACATTTATTACCTTCAATATCAACATGAACCTCCAATATTCTCTTCTGTTTTGTTGAGAGTCCCTGCTATAATTCATCTTCTGTGATACTTGATATAATAGAAAGAAAAGATTTTAAACCTTATTAGTGTGCAAAGCAGAGGACAAGCTTGGTCTCCTGTGGTTTTTTTGCTCCTTCATAGCAACAATTGGACAAAGACATCACAGCTACAGTGCACGCATGAAATGAGATCTCAAGCCTACCTTCTTCAAAGAGGAAGATGTATTCCACAATTCCTGTTTCATGAAAACTGACATATGTGAGGCTTGTGTGGTTCTTTGAAACATGGTACTAGATGAAGACATACAATGAAACAGAAAATGACTAAAGCCCCTGACTGCAAAGGAAGTCAAATGTACAACTGAAAATCAGACACAGGAAAGAACATTGGGCCCAAGGAACTTGCCAATGTGCTGTTTTTTTTTTCCATTTCCAGGAAGATGTATTATTTCCTCTTGTGCCTGTGACACCATTCCAACGGCAGGAGACTGAGCTGAAAGGAGGGGACAGATTGCAACAGTAGGTGGTCTACCAAACACTGAGGATGAGGACAGTGGGAACATTATTTCAGAGAAACCCTCTGATAGTGGATGCTTGTGGACCAGAGCTGGAGTACCTCACAAGTGTTATGACAGGATGTGAAAATACACAAGGAGTCAACAGTGACTGTAGTCCATGTGAGTTATGGCAAAATAAGGTAAGTCTGGGCAGAGGCTTGAGGGTGAAATTTAGCCTGGGAGGCAAAACGCTAAAGTTAAGGGTATCCAGAGTAACATAGTGTGAAATTGTCTCATTATATACAGTCAGGGAAAGAAAGGTGGAAAGGCAAAGCTTTAATGCCTAGCTGAGACAAAGGTGTAAGGTGCAAGGATTCATTTTATCAGAAAGTAAAGACACTTGCTAAAGAATGGATGTCTGTAAAGGTTGTAAGATCATTTCATCCACAGGAAAAACAGGGTTCATAAAGTTTAAAAACTTTCCTATGGTCATTGTGATTCTACCTTAAGCATTTATGAAATTTACAGGTGCAGAAAAACACACAGTTGAAGGAAAAAAAAAAAAAAGCTAAAGCACGTTGTTCAGATAAAGTGTGAAGTCACCTGAATTCTGCATTCTGCACTAAAGAATGCTACAGAAGATGATAGTAGTCAAGCAGAAAATGCAGAAACAGTAAATCAAACAAAATACAATTTAGGGTACAGTAAAGAGGAGAAAAAAAAATACAATAAAGACATAGGCTTAGAATGGGAACTAGTATGTGTAGCTTTAATGCCTAATGCTAAACAAAAGTATCAGCATAATATGCGTGCTAGAAATCTGAAGGAAAGAGGGAGATCAGTCAGGCAGCGTAGTATCAAGGAGCAAACTATGCATGAAAGGCAAAATAGACCTTATCAATGGAGGAAAGGTAGCTGTTAAAGGAAGTTCTACATCAAATAAGACTTAAAGAAGTTAACATTATTACCACTAGCTAGTCAGGAGAATTTCTGTATTTCATCTAAATTTTGCAGCAAACATAATGAGTTTAAATTTAATATCTGTGCAGGAACGATAAGAGAAAAAATTACATGATAGTCATCCCCAGTTAAATAAAATAAAGGGGGATGATAAATAAAACTGAGGGATATTGCTGCAAAAAATCTGAATGGGAGAACCGAGAGAGTTAAATCACTGCAGGTGGTGTGGATGCTATTTAGGGACAACATTTTGAAGACCTACAGCAAATGCGCAACACCCATTAAAAAACAAGTCAGTAAGGATAAATAACATAGCTAATAAAATGAAGAACACATCTTTCAAAGAAATGAAGTTGTGGCTCAGGGAGGACAATGGAAAGAGCCATAAAATCTTCTTTATCTATAAAAACAGAACAAAGAAGACCATAAACGAGTTTGAATAAATCTCTAGAAAACAAGCTAATAATTGTCTTTTAAAGACAACTGAAAGCAAAAGCCTGAGAGGAATTGCATAAAGCCAGCCTAAAATCAAGATTCAAAAGAAGCACTCAGAGAAGAGAAGATCATGAGTGTAAAGCTTAATACACTTTGTGTGTGTGTGTGTGTGTGTGTGTGTGTTCAGTGTAGAAAAGCTGGGGAATTTTTCTATCCTGGAAATCTTTAGGGGAGACTCATGAGAGAAGGTTAGATTAGCTATACAAGTATACAACAGACAAATCATTGGGATTCACTGCTATATGCCCAAGAGCCTGAAGGATGAAATAAGTGAACTATTATGATGGGTAATATCTTGCTTCAAACCACTGTGACACATGAAGACTTGGAGATGCTAACATAACACTGACTTTTCAGTGTTCAGAAGTCTTTTTTTTTTTTTCAAAGATTTTCAGGGAGTGCTAAAGAATGAAAGATGGATATGCCTGACACGCACAGGACAACATAGTACGACCAGAATTAATGGACTCACAGATAATAACCCCTATTGAAGAAAACTCAACACAGCTATTCTAAATAAAGGCCATGTTTTGCAACATTTTCTGAATTATTTGAAGAGGTCAATATGCAGGTAGATGCAGGTGGGGATGCAGGTGGGGAAATTCAAAGGAAATTCAAAGGAAATGAGAGAAAGCTGTTTTTTGTGGAATATATGTTTAATCTGTGGAACTCACTAGCATAGAATGTTGTGGACTCTGAAATTTTACATGAGTTACAAAGCAACTGGGCAACTTGATGTAAAAAAAATCCATTGAGGGTTGTTAAATATAGTAAATACCTTGAGCACTGTGTGCAGTTTGGGGCACCAAAAAGGACATAAAACTATTAGAGAGCGTCCACATGAGGGCCACAAAGATGTTGAAGGATCTGGAGGGAAAGACGTATGAAGAGCTGCTGAAATCCCTTACTTTGTTCAGCCCAGAGTAGAGAAGGCTGACGGGAGGCCTCATGGAGGCCTGCAGCTTCTTCACAAGGGGAGCAGAGGGGCAGGCGCTGAGCTCTGCTCTCTGGGGACAGCGACAGGACCCGAGGGAACGGCATGGAGCTGGGACAGGGGAGGGTCAGGCTGGGGGTTAGGGAAAGGGTCTGCACCCAGAGGGTGGCTGGGCACTGGGACAGGCTCCCCAGGGCAGTGGTCACAGCACCGAGCCTGACAGAGTTCAAGAAGTGTTTGGACAATACTCTCAGACACAGGGTCTGATTTTTGGGTGGTCCTGCCTGAAGCCAGGGGTAAGACTCAATGATCTGTGTGGTCCCTTCCAACTTGCAACGTTCTATGGTTTTGTGATTCTAAGACATCATCTAGACTAAACCTGTTAGAAACTGAGGAAATTTTCTGGATTATTATTATGTGTTTGGTCTGTTCTTATATGTATCCTCCAGATATCATTGTAAGAGACTGAAGACCGGGACACATGGACCTTAGTCTTTGCATGGTCATTCTTCCATTCCTGCAGAAATGCAGTATATTTTCATAATGAGGGTAGGAAGGGTAAGAACTTTCTTTTATATGAAAGAAAACTGAAATTTTGGATATGGTCTGGTACCTAGGAAGCATCTGTAATACATGAAGTGGAATAACAATTCATGTGCAAGAAAAGAGCTACAAATTAAAAAGCAGCCTTGATCTTACTGTAAATTCATGCTAATGTTCTAACATTATTGCAACAACTTTTTGCAGCTAATTGTTTTGGTATAGTTATCAAAGTTTATGCTTGATTAGTGTCTGCATTTCAAAGATACAGAACATACAAAACTTCAGTGAATTGAAGGAGAACAGTAAGTGACAATCCTTTTGCTAATTACACACAGACTACAAAACTCTTTAAATTAGCATATTTCTGAAAAGCCTCATTTAAAGTAATTGATATGGAACGCTATAAATTGCCATGGAAGATTGCTATTTTGAGGGTGTAAGTATTTTTAAGGACAGACATAATCCTCTTGGCCAAGACATATGAAAAATCTGTGCTTGTTTATCATAATGCTTGGCATGAGGCAGTTCTCCTCTGTTTTTTGCACCTGGAGGTATCAGGTTATAACCCTTTGTCATTTGAAGAGGATCATCCAGTTTCCCTTTACAAAATATTACTTCCCAAATCTCTTTTAAAGTATAAAGGAAATGAACTCTCAGACTGAGTCTGATCCTACAGAATGATGATATATTTCCTTTTAAACATTAAAAACTGATACTCTCAAGTGTAACTTTGTATTATTAAAAAAACAAACAAACAAACAAACAAACAAACAAACAAACAAAAACAACAAAAAACAACAGTATATTCTGATTGTTTTCACCACATACTTTTCTTCTTCCTGGAACTCAGGTCCTTATCTAAAGGATTTTTGACATTAATACTTTCACTCATGCTTATTTTGAAAATTAATGCATTTGGAATACAACATACTCTTAGGAAATCGGGGTGGGTTGTCATTGACATCTGTGAGAGTTATGTTTACAGTGGTGGTTCCTGCTAGTCCTCCCAGCTGTCCTCCCATATCCTTGGCTTGGATGAGAACTTGATATTGTTCTTTAACTTCTCTGTCCATATTTGGTAAAGCTGTTCTTATTACACCTAAGAGACGGGAAAGAGAAAGAACAAGTAAACAAATGACTGTGATTGTAACCTATTACATTTTAATATTGGATCTCTTAAGACCAGGAACGTCTCTTTTCATAAAGGGTTGATAGAAGAACAGTTCACAATGGAACACACAAATCACTTGGGCATTTCAAAGGTGTACTCCTAACCTATTCAAACCATTTGAAATGACTGCTATGCCATTTTGAGCAGGACATAAATGGCTGACACAGCATAGTGCATTTTTGCTAGGGATGTGAATGGTGTGAGTGTAGGTTCACCACAACAGGACCAAAGAATGCTGTATTGTGCAGAGTAGGGTGGTGTAGGAAGAGATGCCAATGTATTTCAGAGTCTGAAACTTCCATCGTTTCAAACCAGTCACCTGCCATCACAGTCAAGCTACTCTAGGCCAAGAAAATATTCCTTCTGTACAAAAAGACATCTTAATTAGAAGATTCTCCTTTTTCCTGAGAAGGTCTTCTTGATACAGCACATAGATGCAGTGAAAACTTTCAGACTTTCTTTAAAGAAATTTAATCAAAATATCATAGGAACGAACTACTTAGATGACTCTCAGTCTTTCATGACTTTGGACATCTGGTGGCTCAATACATATGCCATAGTATCCCTCCTGATATGTTAAGAAGGTATAAAAGAAAAGGAAGCATTATAGAGAGAAAAAGGTAGTACTGATCATATGATTAGCTTATGAGATTGTGGAAAGTTTGAGGCACTTGTGTTTTTCTCTTAAAACCTACTGTAGCAGTATTTGATATTTTTTGTCAAAAATTTTTAAGTGCATATTACATTGCAAAATGCAAATTACATATTTTATTGTACATACTACATTGCAAAATTTAGCAATAGTCTTCAGAAAACATCTAGGTTCAGATTGGTGCAGGTAGCATGTGCAATTAAAGATATATTAATTGGAAGCATTCTCCTCCTCTGAATTACTATTATTTTAGAAAACACTATTTTCTAGTATTATCCTGTTTCATTTTAAAAGCATTTCCTCTCCCATGGTGTTATAATGGATCTTGAATGCTAAGAAACGAACTTGACACCTCATTCTTATTTTTCTGTCAACTGACTGCTGCTATGTTAACAAGTAAGAATAGGAATTGCCAGCTTATAGTATTTGTTCAGAGCCTAAGAATAACTTTGACCCAAATTTGCTCTTTATGGAACTTGTTACAATCTCCTATTAAATTGAATTGTGTAATGATTTCCATTCTCTCCACTTTTAACTCTTTTAATAACAACAGTTAATAATAACGACTATTTTCCACCTCAGCATGGCACTTACTGTACTGCATATATCTAGAATATGACTAGCAAATACTTAATAATTAGATAGAGCAACTCTATTCTTTTGAGAAAACAATCAGTAGTTTTCATTGTTTTGTTTGAGAAAGAAATCTTGAATTGTAAACTCCAAACTGTAAAAACTTGTTCATATACATATTTGTAAAATTTGAGTAGCATACTGAAAAACTTAGTGGTATCATAATAAGCATCATGAATATAGCAGAACCATTAAGAATTCATGTGGAAAGTGATATTAATAAAAAAACTTTTTGTAGATAAGATGAACGTTACTATGTCGAATCTCTTAATTAATATTTTTTGTATTGTGGAGAGTGTACATTCCACAGTATTTTACAACATCCCTGGTATGCTCTGCTAAGGAGCCTAGAACTGTGAGAATTAAAGATTTTCCTTGTTATACTAGCAAAACAGAATAACAGCAAATGGAAAACATTGAAAATGGGCAGATAGTGTGTTGTGAGCAGGTGATGAAGGTCGCCTGACTTTTATACAAGTTTTAGATGCAGATGAGTGGCTTTCTCAGTTTGAAATATTCCTGATGATTTTCAGAAAATGAAGAATTGACTATAATTCTTACAGTAAAGTTCCCAGTCACTCACTATTTATTCCTGTCTAGCAGTATAAAGGTATTCAATATTTTTTCTGTAAGAAGTCTTTGTCTCCACAAAAAAACAACAAGAATAATTGTCATGTCTAACAGTTCATAGGCAATTTTCCCTTCTGTACCTACTCTATTACGAAAGCATAGCTAAAAAAAAAAAAAAGTGAAAAAAGCTATTTCTACCAAAATCATCAGCTAATATCGATTGGATAAAGATGATTTAAAGTTATGTAACCACAACAAAAGAGAAGAATAAAATGGAGATGAAATCCATAAGAAATAAAAGACTACAGATTTTGGTATTCCAACTTCAGCTTCACAAAGAATAACTAAACTTTAAACTAAAGGGTTATTCTAATATAGAAGTGATATGTGAAGAACACATGACAGTGTTTTAAATGTTTTAAAATCCTTCCATCTTAAGATTTTGCAGTAAAGACCGTTCGGCTACAGAACTGACTTTTACTTTCTCTCTTTGAAAAATCATTATCAAATCCACAGAAAAACTGCTTCTCAATGTAGCTGCTGAAGACTGAAAATAATAAGCATGTTACCTCAGCCAGAAGATACACTCTGCAAAGTCACTGAGCCATAATTCAACAACAGATGATTCACTTACGTGGAAAAGAAAAAACAGGTTTTGTGAATAACCTCTTGAATAACTATTAATGATAATAGTTCTACTGAAACCAGTTTGGATTTCAGGAATGTAACTGAGGTCAGAATATGGACCAGAATGAACAAGCCTAAGACAGAACTTCAGACATCCATAAGAATACATGTATTGACCTTATAAACACATTGGAAAATTGCGTGGAAAGAAGGTTGGGAAAAAGATGTTTGAGTAACAGAATAGAAAGTACAGAAGAAAGATTGCCTGAAGAGAAGTGTTTTATGTTAAAGAAACCTCACAGTTTCTTTAAATATCAGGTGAGCAATCTCATAGCATAGGAAAGTAACCCCCACATATGAGATTTGAGGCCTCAAAATACACCACTCCAACAGCTCCTCTCCAGCTGGGACTGTAATGCATTTAACCTTCCTGCAAGAGCAATAAAAACTAGCTCTCCCGCTTTCACATAGTTGTGCTTACCTTCAGCAGATCACTGCAGAAAATGAGGTCAATAAAACAAATGAGTAAAAAGGCAGCTGTGACATTCAGTCACAGTTTAGAGACTATTTCTAGATTAATATCAGAATAAATTATCTATCAAGAATGACTTGAGACAGGACCACATGTAAAGTCATGTGCATGCCAAACACAATCTTAATTTCACATATAAAAACTTGGTCAGCATTTTGACCATTACCACTGTGCAATGAGATCTTGAAATAGTACAAATTTCTACAAATTTATCAGTTTTTGTGTGGTAGTACTAAAAAGTAAACAATGTTTGAAACTGTTTGGAAAGGAATAAAGAACAAAAGAGAAATCATTAAACCATTTTAGACATCGATATGAGCTGCCTTTTTGAAC
This sequence comes from Anas platyrhynchos, assembly GCF_047663525.1. Taxonomy (NCBI): domain Eukaryota; kingdom Metazoa; phylum Chordata; class Aves; order Anseriformes; family Anatidae; genus Anas; species Anas platyrhynchos. The sequence goes on along the minus strand of NC_092588.1, from coordinate 85,548,509 downwards.
ACTGTGTACACATTCTCATCCTTTGATTTTGAAAAGGATAGAGAAGAACTGGGGAAAGCCCAGAGGAAGCGGAGAATCAATGTTATGGAATGGATTCTGTTTAAAGAATTCTTCATTCTGGAAAAGAGACATCCAGGGGAGAATACAGTATGGGTTATGGAGTCATGGGGAACTTCAAAATAATAAATAAGAATTAACGGTTCACTGTCTCTTGCAATGTAAGAAGTGCATTACAATGTAAGGAGAATGTATGAAACCAGTTAAGAGGTGTCTGATTTCAAAGAAGCATGAGGAGCTGTTTTTTTCATTCAAGAAAACGTTTTCTGTGGATTTTCTAGATGCTGGATGTGCAGATATGATGCACTTGGACAAGTTAACTCTACTGGAAAGTAAACAAGTTATGGAGGAAGATTCCTTTCAGAATTTTCAGTTACATGGACACTGCTAATCGCCCAGGATTTCTTGAAGGAGAAATTGATGGAGACTACAAGAGTAGTCTCCATCTCAGTCTCTCAGTCTCAGTCATCTCAGTCTCTCAGTCCAGAGACTACAAGAGTAGTCAGAGGATACTCTTGTAGTAGTCAAAGGTAAATACTTTTCCCTCCCCCAAGACACTTGAACAAGTCACATTTCAGTTTTAAAAGTAAAGTTGCTGTCTGCAAATTGCAACACAATCTCCTGCTAAATGGAGCATGTGACAAAGGAGAGGCATGTGCCTGTTGAGATAGTGCACTAATGGCCTGATATAGCTCTCACCTCCAAGCTATTGACTGATCAGGGAGGAATGCTCTTTAACACACAATCTGACATTTGAGTACAACAGGAAGGAGAAACTGTATTTGCTGAAAGCGGCATATGGACAGCTACCCCTGTAACGCATTCCAGATGACACAGGTGCAGCATTCACCATGTACGTTATTGGTTCCTTAATTGCTAAATGTAGAAACAAGAATGGCATTTAAAAATATAGGACAAGATATCTAATTAACAGGTCTAGCAGCCTCTAAAATACTTTGGTCTATTAAAATGTATTATCCTTTTCTGCTCACACATCCAGTAACCCCAGACAAACATACTATGCCCCAGGAAAACAGGCATGCAGGAGATGATTTAGCTGTTCCATAACCTCAAATTAGCTCTATACAGTAAAACAATCATTTCTAGAGAATTCCTGGCTGTAACTTTAGCAAGTAAAAATGGTGATAAAAAAGAGGAATGAAGACCTGAGATATAAAAGTGAATCATCAGGAAAAAATAAATAAATTAGAACACATGCAGTAGATAAAGCTTTAGCTATAAAGAAATGTTAAAGGATCAGAAAAAAAAAAAAAAGTTTGATATATGCATATTTTAGATATTCCAGAATTAGTTGGAGGAGGGTGTTTCTTTTGATTCTACAACAGATTGCAGTCCATTCAAAAACAGTCAATAGCGAAAACGAAATTATGTGCAAAGTTACTCCACTGGCTTTTGGCCATATCGGCACTGAACATTTTATTCACTAATACTGCCCACATGAATTGAAATCCAAAATTTAAATCTTCCATTGTTGCTGATAAGCTGCTTACCTGTCTTCGGATCAATGGAGAAGTAGGGTTGCCCCTGAAGAATGCTGTAGACCACTCTAGCACTGTTTCCATAGGTGGGATCATCAGCATCTGTAGCCTTGACTTGAAGCACATATGCACCTAAAAAGAAATACAGGTAATCAAGCTTTCAGTATAGTGCAGTCGGAGGGGATATTTCTGATACATTAGCCCTGTTGCTAACAGATTGTGTTCTAATTATTGTTCCACAGGAAACAGAGTAAGAATAAAACAGGAAGCCGTGTTTGGTTCCATGCTAATATCCGTCTAGTTAAAAAATGAGGCAAAATTGAAAGGAGAAGAAGACCAGTATCAGAAGATATTTATAATCAATTTCTGATGCATATATTATTTACAAAACATTTTTTACCTAACACATGCAAGATAAGACTTGGGAAAACAGAATACAGGACTTTGAAAAGCAGTAAGCCCCACAGTTTTTTGAAATGACAGACAGATGTCTGCACAGTCAGCTGTGCACGTAAAATATGTGATTTGTCTTTGGCACAAATGTTTGTTCAAATGAATTTTCCAGTGAACCAATCTCTAAGTGCCTTAAAATAAATAAATGAAAAACCTGTGATGCAGTCTCCTAAAGGTTAACTCTGCAGTGGTAGAATGCACAGTCACATTGCAGAATGTAAACAGGTATTTGGTTCAGTCAGTTGTCTTTGAAATCTGGAGTTCAGTTTTCTTCTCTTTCCAATACAACTCAGTAAGAAGCAAAAGCCCCACGGAGACAGAACCTCCCCTGCATTGCATTGATACATTATGTTCAGTTTCGGTTATAGACCATGCCTAGTGGAATAATTTGCTTTATACTCTGACTTAGAGGGGACTCATGCCATAGAGAAAAAGAATTGCACATGAAGACAGAAAACTCACTTCAAGTGGCAATTGTCATACAGAAATGGACAATATCTGGAATATCTTGTTTGAATATCAGATATTACAATATCTGGAATATCTTGTCCCTCCTGCTGGTTGCTAAGCAATTTCTCTGGGTTTCCCCACTGCCCAATAATGAAAATAGTGTTCCAACTTCACCAAAATAAACAGCTATATATGTATGTATATATATGCTTTCCATTCTGCTTTGAAGAATGTTTTCCTATAAACATCTGTGCAAATGAAAGTTGGAATTTTTTTGTGAGTGGGAGGTAGAATGGCCTACCTAAGAAACAAAACAGGGAGGAAGGTTCTCCATACTTTTGTGTTAAGAAAAATTCTACCTTTGGAGACCATCTGACATCGTTTCAAGAATAACCGTGGAACACTATAGGGAATGCTGTTACTTCTCTCTAATGAAACTTGCATGTTTCAAAGGATGTTCATAATCTACAATTAATCCTAATGGACTTTTCCAAGTTTATTTCAGGGAGTGCTTTATTGAAAGATGCTCCATATGAAAGGTTCTACAACTTGGACAGAAAGATAACTCCTAGCAAAGGTAAATGTTTGGAGGATTTTTCTTTCCTTTTTCCCCCACATCTCTCCATATGAGGATCAACACTGGTGCTGAAGGGTTTGCAACCAACATTGCCATAAATACTTGCTGCATGATGGCTAGTCATACAAGAAAGCTCTTGTTATTTATTTATTTTTAATTAAATAACAAAGAAACAAAAAGTATTCCAATAGGTATGCTTTCTATCTCCCAAGAAGACATAGAAATGTAAGTGTTCTTTGACTAACAATCATTTTCAAAGCCAATAGATTGACTGTGTTTTTAAGCTGAAGGCAAGATTCATTAAAGTCAAATTATAAAAGAGAGAAAGATTGACAATGAATAAATGAATGAAAAATGCCACTGAAATCAGTTGGATTCAGTTAACCAAGTACTGGAGGTTACTCTCTTGATTTTCTGGATCTGAAAGCTGAGGAATGATACAGGTTGGAGAAGGCTGCAGTCTGGGTACCATATAACAGCTCTTGAAGCAGTGTCTACTCAAAACTCTTGTACTTAAATTTCTTTAGGTACATAACCATAATTGACTATGCACTAAATAGTTCCCAATGCACAAGCCCAGCCAGAGGCTGACTACATTCTTCCTACTGGGATGACAGGTAGCAGCTATTTAATATCTATTAGCATTCAGAGTATCATAAAATGTCCTGAACTGGAAGGGACCCACAGGGATCGAGTCCAACTCCTTTTGATCTGATGGTTTCCAGCTGTTCTGTCCAGAAGGAGGATTCTGTGTAATAGGATCCTCCTCTCTCAGCTCTGTCTTCTGACTCAGAAATCTGGGGAGTCACAGCAATAACTGAGCTCTACTACAAAAAAACATGGTGGAGAAGGAAACGGTAGCTTTCATTTTTTTCCCCTTTTCCCTCAAAAAACAGCAGTGTGTTGTATGTACCACCTGTGAACCCTACCTGTTGTAAAGGAAAAGCAAGGCCTATGCCTTTTGGAGAGATTACACTGACCAAACATGTCCTGCAGAGTTCTCTCACTGCACATGATGACATCTCACCTGGGTACATACACATGTAGCTGTCTTTCTTCATTGCTACAATATCTCACTACCTCTCCAACCTAAAAACCTCAGTCTAATTTTTCCTCCAAAAAGAAATGCTACTGTTTTACGTACCAGAAACCTTCTCCATACCTAACAAATTGTTCATCCATTGACTGCATTCACACCTTAGGCTGATGAGTTTTCCTCCCCTCTCAGGTGGTGGAGGAAAGTATCATATTCCCAGGTGCTGAGGTCTGAACTAGAGCTGGGTGACCAAGTGCCCTAGCTGGCAATTGTGTTGCTTCGGGACAACAGCCTGCACTTTTGCCAAAAAAGGTGGCACTGTCACATATTCCTAAGTGACAGTGCCAGGACTTGTGTTTCTGATGCCATATTGGTTGCTGCCTCAGGGAGGCTGCTGATTTTGTCTTCTGAATGCAAATTGACAAAATTTTATCATAATGTAACTAAGATCTTTGCTTTGCACCTTAAAGAAGGCACCATTCTGCATACGAGAACAAGACAGACAGACAAAGAATAACAAAAGCAAGAGCAGAAAGTTAAGATTTGTTGTAAGTGCACTTATTTTCCAAAGTGCTGAGCATGGAGAAACCTACCAAATTCAGTCAGGATTTAAAAACCTAATGTTTCTGGAAGACTAGCCACAACTTCTTCCCTCTTGCAGGTTATCAACAGAGAACTCACTGTAATGAAGCTCTCTCAAACACTTGAAACTCTGATAGAAATAGCAGACCTGTAACACAGACTGCTGGCCACCACCTCATGCGGACTAATCACTTGTTTTACCACTGACTGTTCATGTAAACTTGCTCTTGACAACTAATGTAGGCAGTTAAAAGGCTCCTAAAGTCAGGCAGTTAGGAAAATCTCATCTTAGATAACCAATACTTTTGCGCTTTATGATATGTCACCTTTATGAATTTTGCTTTATAACAGCTCACTTGCATATTGAAAACAACATCGAATATTAATCTATATGGAGATTTTTTTTTCTTTTTTAAAGAAGAATTTTTAAACCTAATATTGTACAGATTTTAAGATTGGAAAATAATATTATCTGATATATCAAAGCTGCAGTGAGGCAGAGTTTATTGCAAATGTGATACTGTTTTAAAGAAATTAAGAAGAAAGCACTGCCTCATAAGTACTTAAGCTTTTAGTTAAATAGTAATGCTTAATTTCTATTAATTTCAGTTACAAACATTCACCTGTATTTATCAGTATAAGAACTCTGCTTTTAATCCTTAGAAGTTCTGTTCACGGAAGATAATTACAGTGTACTTTGAAGAGGACTGTCAGATATGTTAGTCTGCTAAGCTAGGTCATATTCAGAATGCAGATTTAGCTCTGGCAAAATTTGTGTGAAAATCGCTGCAGCTTATTTCTTATACAAAACTTATAAGAACTTTCTGCTTTCATATGAGCTGTGTGATTTATTGATTTATTTTCAGAATTAGAGAGAAAATACCGACTCATTTATTTACTATTTTACTCCATTAAATCAATATTTAGAATAAATCTGATTTTGACTATATAGTTAAATTTCATTTCATTACTTTCATTATGAAAGAAACCAAGGTTTTCCAACCAAGCTCTCTATTTAACAGATATATATATGTATAATCTTATTATGCCTACCTTATCAGGCACATGGTAGAGTATTTAAGTTCTATTCAGCTCTGTAATAAAAGATAACCCTCAACAAAATGTCATGTGTGATAAGATACATCAGTTTGACACTAGCTGCTGGCATAAATTGAATTCATAAATGTATTTCCTCCAGATGAAATAAAAGAAAAAAAACTGTAACTGATTTAAGACTGAATGCATGTATCAACAACACTTCAAAATAAGAAAAACTATTACAAAGTATACTAAATAAAAACACAACAAGAATGCCTCACTCAATAGGTTCATCTGCATCTCTTACATTCAAACTGTTTTAGGTAAGAAATGCTAAATAACATATTCAAGCAACATTTATTTTTCTTGTTATGATGGAAGAATTCACATATGAGTAAAGATTTTCACATATGAGGTCTTGAATGTGTTAGTGGGGAGATTTCTGATAGGCAAAGTTGGTAATTTTTCATAAATTTAACCCATATGGTGTCTGGAGACTAAAACAACAGATACAGCAGAAAACAAGCGTATCTGTTTTTGCCTATTCAAATCAAAGCCACAGTGGCTGGGAATGGATTTTGGAGCTCATCCTCTGTCCCAACATTTGTTTCTTAAGCCCTAGCAACAGCACCTGTTGATCGTATAACCAATAGTGTTTTTACAGAGCAGTGACCAGCTTCTCCTCTTCACAAAACCACCATGACAAACAAGTGACTTCAAACTTCTGCAAAAAGATAAAAAATGATTGAAAGAATGTGAAAGCCAGAAGGAGCCAGGAGGTAAAAGCCACGGATGGTGGAGTTCATGCTCCCTATCACTTGACTTGTACAATGTAGGCAGTGACTTTCATTCCAGGCACCTTTGCAGCCAGGGGCTGGACACATGGAGCCTAGTAGCGCAGGCCTGCATTTGCAGTAATGCAAAGGTAGGCATGTGAAACACCACAGCTGAATCTATATCTATTTTTATACAAAAAAACTGTTGCAAGGTTAAGGAACTGAACAGCAGCCATCAGCCTGCCTGAAAATTCGGCAGGTGACTGATGGTCCCTGCAGAGACCATTTCGTAGCTGTCTAAAAAATATTAGTTTAGATATTTTCACATATATGTTCCAGGTAGCTCTACCTTACTATATAAAAGAAAGAAATGGAAATTTATAAACTAAGTTTTATTAGGGCAAACATTCCAATATTTCAGCTTGATACATATTTTAGCTTGATTCAGTATGCACTGAATATAAAAAATAAACTGTTTCACAGTGATAATACTTTCAACTGGATTTATTCATCTATCAGATCTTCTACAACAAACAGATAACATGCAAAGCGTATATTTTTATGAGAGGTCAAGTATTTTTACTTATTTAAATCTGCTGACAGTCATTTACTAACTTAAATACATATCTAATTTTCTGAACAGGTTTTCTGAAATTGGTTTTTCATCCTTTCTGTATTATCAAGTGTTGCCCATTGTATCTAACAAGCCTTCTATTTTATTGCAAAGCATAAAACCAATATATTTTTAAAATTAGACTCTAAAATCTAATTAGTTTTTCCAGGCAATAATATAGGACACTACAGCTGTAAATCTTTAATGCACAAACATAGTGACAGAGGATTGCATTTATTATAGCTCATGACATTTTAATTAAAATATGTACCTATATTACTATATGGAGCAATCATATGAACAAAAAATATAGTATTTTATTGTTTTAAAATACCTTAGATGATAAAAATACTTATATTTCTAATATCTGATATGCAATCAACAAATATTTGATGTAATGGATTATAAAATGTAGAAGAATGGAATGATGTGCTTAAGCAATAATTTATTTATGTTTTAGAAAGAAAAATAATGCTAAAGTGTTCACATGGCTCAAGGAAATGGTATGGAATGATAATGAAGATTTTATTTTCTTTAAAATGATGTAGACAATATACAAGACTAAACCATATTTTTTGCAACAAGGACTTGACTTCTAAAACCGCTACTGAATTTTATAATAGTCTTTTGTTACTAAAAATGCTACTTTGCCAAAATCAAAAGGATCTTTGAAAGAAAAACAGTATTGATTAAATCTCCTCCCATCAAAAAGTATTAAAAATTTTTTAAAAATCACAATTTCACATTTTCAAATTGCTTATGAATGACCAGCCAAAAATCACTTAAAACAAGTGCTTTATTCAGAAGATCAAACCATCTCCATTTTCAAAACAGAATATATAATTTATTGATGTTTTCCCAATTTCTTTTTTCTTTTTTATAAAAGAATAAAATATTGACCTTCTGTTCTCTTTCAGAAAGGAAAAATATTTTGCCATTACAAAAATGTAGTGGAACAGCTTGTTTGCTGTAGAGTTATTGTTGGCTTCCAAAAAAAAAAAATATAATCCAAACACATCAGAAACATTAATTTTCCTATATTTAGTTTGTTGAACTAATGAGCATGACCAAGAATTCACAAAATTCAATTGGGAATAGATAAACTGGTCATTATATTTAGTGTTGGTGTGGCCTTATGTTGAATATTGCATGCAGACCTCCACAATACAAAAAGGATGTTACTTAAAAGCATCCAGAGGAGGGCAAGAAAGCTGTTAAAAGGGCTGGAAGGCATTTTTTGTGAGGAGAGACTTGGGTTGTCTCCTCTGGAGAAGAGGAGGCTGAAAGGGCTCTCTGCAACTCCCTGAGGAGGGGAAGCACAGAGGAAGGTTCCAGTCTCTGCTCCTGGTCACTGATGGCAGGACAGCCAGGATCAGCACAAAGTTGTTCCAGGGGAGGGTCAGACTGGACATGAGGAAAATGTCTTTACCATAAGGGTGGTCAAACATTAGAACAGGCAAGGTGGTTGATGCCCTGTGTCTGTCAGTGTTCAATAGGAGTTTGAATAATGCCCTCAGTAATATATGCTTTAACTTTTGTCTAGCCCTGAAGAGTTCAGGCAGTTAGAGTAGGTGATCTTTGAAGGTCCCTTCCAACTGTCCTGTCCTGTCCTGTTCTATCCACTGCAGGGAAAAATGACAGGATTCAATGTTAGAAGAAGCCAACAGACTGCTATTTAGACAGGATTCTTGCAAATATATGTATATATATACACATATATACTATAAAGGCAATAGAATTGCAAAGACAAAGAAAAAAAGAGCTGGTGATATGTCAAGTCTTTTCTCATTATGATCAACTGTAACTGGGCCTGTAAATTCCAAAAAGTTTGGTAATAAATGCTAAAAATTAATTATGAGTAACAGTGAATTAGTTTCAACATAAAGTGAAGGGGGCATGTGTTGAGGCTTTGAAAACGCAAGGGGTCTGGATATGAGCAGTAAAGCTTAGGGGTAACTGAGAGGGTAAGGAATAGTGCAAGCTAGAGTAGGACTTCAGATAATCTCCACTTTACCCATCTTGGCATGAAGGTGGGAAGGGACCCCTGCAGGTCACCCAGAATAAACTCCTGCCTAGAGTAGGTGAAGTCAGAGCCAGATGCTCAGGGTCTTGTTGAGACAAATTTTGAATGTCTCCAACAACAGAGGTCCCTCAACTTTTTTTGGGTACTCCTGTGGGATCATGTCAAGCAGATTCCTGAATGAGATAGTCTTCTTTTTGAAGTACGGGTTTCACTATACAATTTTCACAATTTGTATCAATCACTGTTTTTACTGTTGTTAGGAAGAAGCAAGTGTGAGACTTCTTAAGTGAAAAGACTCAATTTCATACAATTTACTTTTTCTAATGAACATTTCTTATTACAAGTGATGGTTCCAATTTTCTTGGATCTAGCTCCTTTTCAATCTCATTTTCTTGTAGAGTTAGAAGACCCATCATAATATTGCTATACAGTCTCTTCCCTAACACATGTATGATTCTGTGGTTTTGTCACTCTGATGGGAGCTGTTGGTGTTTAGTACTTTTGAACAAAATCAGAAGATTGTGCAAACATTTTATATATGGGCAGGAAGAATGAGGAGCATTCCTGACAGCATAGGAACTCGCTACTTTGCACAATATTCTTCCTAAACAATTCCCTGAATAGCACCTTGGTAACCTGAACAATTCCCATGCACTTTTGACAATTCAAGTAAAAACCTAAGCAACATCTATCTTATGTTTCCTTCTTAGCAGTAAAACAAAACAAAACAAAAAAAAGTGAATTTATAACTCACTACTGTAATTCAGATCAGCAGATCCCCTGTCTCAATAAATGTTTCGCTGACCTGCCATTGTCAATGTTAACAAAGCTCCAGAACATGTAAAGAGAGATGCTGACATTGTCCTTTTGGGGCTTATCTTTTATAGAAAAAAATTACCAATAATATGTTTTGAAGATAAACTCCTGAAGCTGACATCCACAAAAGTAAAGTGAGGGAGACTTATTTTACTTGGAAAGGCCACTTCCTAGTTTATGTATTCATGGCTGTGCAACCCCAATAATAACATAAGCTTGCTGGCACCATCAATATCATGAATACTAGACACAATCAGGAAAGCACACTTTTCTCCTGTTTTGTACTCCAAACACCACTATGAACAAGTGTATTTTTTCTCTCAGCTGCCTGAAGTAGCCATGTCCACAAAAGTAATACTACCATTCCCTGTTTTAACTGATGAATAGAAGCTTTTTTGCTAATACATTTGCTGTGCTGACAGCCAGAAGCTATTGCAAGTCAGCATAATCAAACCTATTTCTAGTATCTCTAGAATACCATTATTTTATTCACAGTGCCAACAGTCCAGGTACTATGGAAGGTTGTTTTCAGGATAGTCTTTGTTAGGCTTACATACATACTCTGATTTCATCTGGAAAAGTGTTTTAAGTGTTGAGTTGTTTTTGTTTGTTTCTGGCAAATTGGAAGACATGGTCTTTTGAAGCAAGATTTTTTGTTTCTTCTTCCTTATGCAATAAATGCTTTATAAAGTAAAAATAAGAATTTAGAAAGAGATGTCACATTTTATTTCTCACAATTGCTTTGTCTCTCAAGTCTTTCTTGCAAATTAATTAAAAGGTCCCTTTCTCCAGGTCAACCCTGTCTCCCTCATGGATGATGGAGGGAAACTTACAGCTGTTTGTTGTTGTTGTTGTTTTGTTGTTTTCCCTCCAGATAATTATTTAATAATTATTTAGCTTGGAAATCATCAAAGCAATTATTTTCTTTTCCCCTTCTTTTCCTAACCTCATCTGTTGGGGTCAGCTAGAGTTAAGCCACGAAGGGCAGACAATCTGGCTAAGCTAATAATGGTGCTGTTATCATTGCATATTTATTTAATTAATTTCTTTTTATTAATTTAGGCTATTTATTTATTTATAAAGACATCCAGCTGCTTACAGAGTCCCAGGGCTGTGATAATGTTTACAGAGGTTTCACTTCTGAAGCAAATGAGGAGCTTGAAATAGCAGCTAATAGGCTATACCCAATATGCACATAAAGGAGTAGCCTGGTAAAGCAACTTCTGGAAAAAATGCAGAAGGAGAGAAGCACAAGACCCAATTAACAAATAGCAAGCTTAATATACATCCATTTGAGAAATACATCTCTTGAGAGTGATTTTTTCTTTCCACTTTCAAGTGTGTGAATTGCTTTTCTCTTACCAGCATGACTGAAGTTCCTTTCATATGAAATCCAGCAAATAGAAAACTTACTTTTGACTTTTGCTTTTATCATTTTGACTACTCAGTAACTTTCTAGGCCATGACTTAAGAGGGACTTGGATGTAGGAGATAAAAATAACTAGTACACCTTCTAATAATGATAGCTATTCTGGGAGAATCCCTACAGTAGATGACTCTTCACTGGAAAAAAAAAGATACTTTAGTTGGATTAGTTTACGTTTTGCAGGGAGGTTAGCTCTATTAGGGAAAGAACTTTTCTGATATCAGAATACTATGTCTGATCCAGAAAACTTCACCAACACCGTGTGAGTCTAGGTGTGTGCCCTTGGAAGTAAATATTTTCTTTAATATAATTATGAAACAAGAGATGTTAGACATATCTGGTGCACTGAAATCTTAAGGGCTTGAAGAAAAAGAGTCAACCCCAGAATAACAGTACGAAGAGTTGTTATTCATTCATTAATCTGTTAAGTGGTTTCAGCGTGATCAAAATATTTTTCAGATACAAATATTCAAAGAAAAGGCTAATTATTATGCTCACTTTGAATGAGGACAGTGATATACTGGAATTGATTCCTAGCTTTTTAATGCTAATGAAACTTGATGGTTTTCATGATGTTTAGCTGTAAAGCATTCATTATTATTATCGGCTGTGTGCCTTTCAACAGCATACTATCATTCCAGTGCCAGTTGAAAGAGTACCAGGAAAAGAAGCATTTTTAAGCAGTCCAGAAAATGGCATTCATTTTTCTCACTGAAGAGCTCCTTGGAGATTCTTAAGGTCTGGCAAGGATCTTGAAATGGCCCCAACAAATATATGTAAAAAATGGTGGACATCACATAAAGAATTCAAGAGAAAGTCTGTCATAACATACTTCCATTATTTTACTGTTTGAAATTTTTCACTAGCTGGAATTTCACACATCAATTCTTCAAATGTCAAATGATTTATTCAGAATGTAGTAATAGGATAATTACAGCTTTATACAAGACAGAGGAAAAATTAGTGTGAAATAAATGTCATTCATATTGCATGTCAGTTAAAAGAACTTCAGTTTGATTCTCAGTAAATGTTCAGGTGGTTATTGGGGATGGTTTGTTTCATTTATTTTTACGAGGTGTTGGACATGGTTAGAAATAATTTAATTCAGTGTTCACCCAGGCATCCTTAAATGAATAAAGTTCAGTTGTATTCTAGAATTGCATGAAAAATCTTTTAGGTTTTGAATGACAGAAATAAATTTGTCAGGATCTGTCTTAATAGTTATGCACTTAGAAACAATTCTTCGTAACCAAATTCATGCTAATGTGGTGACATTTCAAGGAAAAAAGATTTGGAGATGATGATGATAGCACTTTTAAAATTTGTTTTGCCTATATCACATCTCTTCCTACCTACTTATAGTGTTGTGGCTAAATCACTCAAGCAGGATGCAGGGCAGTCTTTCATAAACTGTCAAATATGTTGACTTTTACCTTCAGATTTTTATGAGTTTACCTTTAGATTTTTTTTTCCTAGTTAAAATCTACAAATCTAAAGGCAAACTTGGATTAGAGACATGCTAACTTATAAAAAGAACCTCAGAATACAACACTGACTTGTACACAATCTAGTATACAATGTGATATTATGTGAAAGGTACTGATTTTTCCTTAATTTGATCTGTACAATGCTTTGAAGGCTTTCTTGCTACTACAAGATCAAAGGATCCATAGAATTTTACTCTACACATTTACTAGCATTAAAATTTAAAACATCATCTGATCCATTTGGTAATTTAACTTATAATTTCTACAGTATTCTACATAGCATCCAACATCAACATTCAACTACCGTCAACAATGGCAACTAACCTTCAGCAGTGATGGGGAAAGTAACCCACAAACCAATGGTACTGAAGGACATGTGTCTGCCTATAGGGGGTTCAGACCTTGGAATGGCATGGATGTTGTTGGGCCCCACCAAGGGTTCTCCTCATGTAAACTCATTTGTAAGAAAAAAATAAATGAGGAATTGCTAATCTAAGTGACAGCATGGTCAGCTTGCAGCACAAACAGTATTTCAGAGAAAAGGTGAAAGAAACCCATTATTTGAAAACACTCAGGATAACATGCCCCCGTGTAACATCCTGATCTGATTCGTAGTAGGGATTGGTTTAAATCCTGAAATACAATTAGACCCCTTCCAAATATATCTTTCAGTATAATAGCTTACTATAATATAATAGGTCTTCCTAAAACACAGGTAATGGACTAATTTCCCTTTCTACGGGGGATGGGGTAAGGAGTAATGAACTGAACATACAGCAAGGGACACAGAGATTTTTGGTGGATGAGCAGAGACAGCTTGCATAGGGCTGCCTGTGGTGACCCTTAGCTGGGCTTTCCATTACCTCTCAGAAATCCCATCCCTGTTGTAGGAATGACCCATCCACACATAACAATACAAAGTGATGTTAACCTCAGATTTCCTTGGTAATTTGCAGCAGTTTAGTGGCCTTTGCCCAGACAGCTGAACCACCACTGCAGCAGAAATTCCTGAGAGATGTGGAACAAACAGCTGGCAGCAGAACGCAGTGCAGGCATTCAGGTTAAGCATTCAATCTTCATACTGAGCCCTAATGCTAATAGTAAGCAAGTTGTTGTTATTATTATTATTAATATTATTGTTATGACTAGAGGGACTTAGACTCACCATCTTTGGAAGCCCTTGAGAAAGGTTTAGACACCTGCTTATTAGGAATGACATACATGTGGCAGGCTGCTCCTAGCGCAAACACATTAAGTAACTGAAATTCCTTTCAACCCTCACCTTATGTTTCTATACAGCATATAAACAGACATAGTCTCCTTGAAATATTGCTATACACTTGTCTTTGTAGGTAAGATAGAAGTGTCTCTGTGTTAGCATTTTAATTTGGCTCAGGAGTGCATTTCTGAAGAAAATCTTTCAACTGTTCCCCCTTACTATGCTCTGGTTAATGTGAATCATTCTTTGAGTGTGTAAGCTGGATTTTTTTGGGGTGAAGCTAAGCTGGATGGTTTGGTTTAGGTATGCACTTGATGCAATGCAGCTGTTAATAGGAAGGTGTTCGGTCCAAGGGACCAGATCAGAGTTTATTTGGAACTATGACTAGATGCAGTCTGGATGCCAAGTTCTCAGCACTCACATTACAGGAGTAATGGATCTCTAATGCTTTTCAGAGCCTTTAGACACTTTCATAACACATACATACCTTCATTATTTCACATAAGGAACAACTGAAAATTAATTAGCAAAAATCCATAAAGTCTTAACTGAAGATAGAAGATGTTATGGTAATGCTAGCATACATATTAAGTCAATTTCATAGCACTGAAAATAGAATAATTATTGATTAGGTGAGAGAAGAAATTCAAACCACAAGATTATATTAAACATATGGAAGTTTTAAATACACCCACTTAAAATTGGCTGCGTGCCTGACATTCCTGTCTCAAGTATTTTCTGTTAGTATGACAATTCCCTTTTTTTCATGACTGCATTCTGTTTTGTTTTGTTTTGTTTTTCCTAAACTCATATTAGAACTCTCCAGTGTAGGAGTCTGATTTACTGTTACCGATCTAACAGTAAATCCAATTTTGTATTTACTTTCTAATTTGGATCAGTATAATGCTATGACAATACAATATTATTAAACAAAACCTCAAGCATCTTTCACAACAGCTAAATTTCTGGACTGTGTGCTGCCAGGCTAGGGATTGGCAAGCAGTTTTCCTAAGAAAAGCCCAGTGAGACAAAGAAAATGTCAGTGTTTCACTGGAGAAATGCACTTGCCAGGCATAACTAGAACGACACTCTTCACCAAAAGGTCACAGAAACATGCTTTTCACTCTTTTCTACTTTACTATGCATGTCTCTGTTTCAGGATTCTGCAGGCAGAGGTTTTCTCAGCATCAGGAAAGACAGGACTGAAGCAGAAGGCTGGAACAGGGAGATCTGCTCCTGTTCTGACTTGTGTACCATACAGTTAGTCAACAAAGAATTCCTCTGCTGCTTAGATTTGCCATGATAAAAAGGAAACATGAGCCTTCACATGAGGTGGTATATGCTGTTCTAAGACAGGTCAATGTGCATTGATTTTTGGTGCTCTGCATGATGGTGATGACAGGAAGTCTTCTGCTATATCACTGCCAGAGAAATATACATAACTCAGAAATGTAGCATTGGCCAGAATACCGAACTATAGCAATCTAAGTAATATAAAGCTGTGTATCACATTCTTTAAAATCCTTAAAGGCACATCTCTGAGACAATTATGGACTACAGTCAAGAAGCAGTTGAATGCCAATCACAAGAGGTGACAGAACTACAAAATACTGCATATTCTGTGTAATATTTTAAAAGGCAGGTGGTAACTTACAGTTATGCAAGCACATGATTTTGTTTGTTTGCCTTATTGAAAACTGAAAGATAAAGTGTGGCTCTTAAAATAAAACAAAATAAAAACATGATGCTAAATTAACCTCAAGCATTCTAATCCACTAAAACCATTCTAAGCACTTGTAAAGAGGCCAGAACAAGAAAGTCTCTATTTCCAGAACTGCATGAAGAAGTGGAAGAGACATTCACAGAGTTTTTTTGTTGTTGTTCTTTGGTTTTGTTTGCTTGTTTGTTTTTTTTTTTTTTTATTATTATTTTTTATTTTTTATTTTATTTAGGGATATTCAATTGCAGTGTCCACCTTCTTCTAGGAAAATTTCGTAAGTCAGACTCTTTATAAACTTTCACTTTTCATATATTTAATAATTCGCAGGAGCAGGGGTTATATGTTTTTCAAAGAAAGCTGCGTGACTCATGGGATGTCATTCATTCATTTTTTCCTTCTCAGCTTCTTTTGTATGAATACTCCTTATCAGTGAAGCAATATGTGTTTCCATCAACACAAGTGAGACTGAAAGACAGCCATATACCCTAAATAGTTAGAATACAACCACTTCTTAGGTAAACAGACAGAAGGTAGCTCTTATAATTTGGACTATTGCATTAAAACCTATCCTAGGACATTTCTACACGTATAATCAGATAGCTGATAAATAGTTTCAAGATTCTGGAATAGAATTTTTAAGTGAATAAACTCTTTAAAAAAACCCACTGTAGTAACATTACAGTCCCTTGTGATGCAGTTATAAACTCTGAAGAGACTCAAGACAGTGCTGTTATTCCAGTATAAACTACTACTGCGGCAAGTAGGAAATGTGATGAAGGATATGGATGAGATTAGGATTTCAAGTACTGAGCATAAAAAACAAACACAAAAACAAACAAACAAACAAAAAACATATTGCTCTGCTTGATAAAGACTATAACTCTAAGAGCTCTGTTTTAAAGAGAGTATTGTTTTCATCAGTGTGTCTTAATTGTAGGTGCTGAAATTTTATGATTTAACTTCAGGCACTCAAGATTTCAATCTCAGCACTCTAAAAGTTAATGTACCTACCCACCCCAAAATGCAGGCAATGTTCATTTATCAATTAAATCTTTATTCATCCTGCATCTAAAAATAAATGCTGGAATGCTCAAGGGATACTGTGTTACTGACTAAGTGGGTTGTGGTTGAAAACCTTCAAAACAGAATCACAGCAGATCTGGTGATGAGTTAGCTAGCAGTCTTCGAGTTATTCTAGGTAATACATTAAAAGCTGCAATCACATAGGGGTCACTCTTTCTAATGTGTTAGAAGCAAACCAAGATTCCAGAACTCCTTATTTTAGATAAGACTGGCAAACAAAACTATATTCATAACTAGTATAATAGCGTGGATCTTCTAGCAAAATGTATTTACGTTCCTTATCTTTTTCACAATTGAGAATATTCTGCACTTCCCATTGTAAAGCCCCATTTGGGAAAGGTGTTAATCCTAAAATTAACAACAGAGCTCTCATTACATTGGATAGTGAAGATACACATTTAGATAATCCAAACCCATCTAGAAGTATCACTCCAGATAAAACCAGATGTTTCTTGTCATGTTAATGCTTATCCAGAGACATGGATTAAACCTTAAATTTTCAAACTTGATACTGTGAGTTATAGAGTAGTTTTGCACAGCCTTTCTGGTAGAGAAACTTGCTTGGGTGATTCACCAAACATTATTTTCTTCAAATCATTAACTACATACACAATGCATTCTGTATCCAAAATGGCCAAATGAACTCTCTTGGAACTCTTCAAATACAGGAACTCCTGGTACCTGTCACAGATGCATCTCATTATGGATGTATACAAGAAATTATCTCGTTCCAATACATTTTGGTTCTTTTTGCAAAGTGGTATGCCTGTGTGAAGTAGCATCACTCAAAAAAAAATCTATTTTGATTCAAAGCATTAAGAAAATTTTACGTGTGTTCTTTTTATAGGAATCATTTATCTAACTTACTAGGCCAGCCTGATGATTTTAGCACTTTCAAAAACATGGTACTTAGGGCTATTTTTATGAAATTGTTGAACCTGACTGACTCAGACAACAGTGAAAAGTTTTTAGAAATGTACTCCAACCTGTTTATCACAGGTGTAAGAGGCAGAAAGTAACCTCTTTAATAAATTATTTTTGAATACCCTAATTCTAAATATTTTTAACATCAATTTCTTTTCCATGAGCCACAATCACATTTGTCAACTAAACTGGTTCCTGAAATGAGATCCAAATTATTCAACAGTGTGATAAAATTAGTAACAGGCCTCAGGCAGAAGACAGGTATTGTTTTTAACATTCATCTTCATTTTATTAACTATTGGAGGCTTATAGCAAATGGTATAATTCCAAATACTGCATAGGATGTGCAGATTACTGTAGTTCAGCTGAACAATCCTAACTGTTCTTTTGTTTTTGCAGCTCTGGAATCTGTTAGATGACATAAAGCACGTGCATTTGCAAGTTTACACAGTAGCTGCAGAAAGAGGTGCTAAAACCTCTGCCATCTGAGTGCAGTAAGTTCTCAGTTTCCCTCTCAGACCTATTAAGGCTTCTGGACATGGGAAAAGTTACTAAGAGCAAAACCAAAAGAATAAAAGTGCCAAGTTTCCCATCTAGCTGCTAGAAGTATTCTCTCCTCTTATGAGAACAGTGATACTTTACCTAGAGTGATTGCAGGTCTCCTCCTTGGCTGCAGAACTATGTTTGTACCTTTTGCTATTTCCAGAGACCTAAATGTTACAGTGACCTATTCCCATTTCCATTGACTCCAACTGGAGAGCCACAGAAAGTGGTTTTCTAATTCAGCCAGTCTAATCTCCCATACTTACGCACCACATTTGATCACCCTGCTTGCTTATCCTGCCCTGTGGCCTACTGTGTCTGTTCTGCAACCATCCCTCCTGTCCACTTGACTCTTTCCCCTCTGGGACTTCCACTCTCAATCCTTACACAAGCCCTGCTTGATAAATTGTCCCAGAAGCAGCTGTTGCTGTCCCTACCTTTACCCCTACAGTAATAAATAAACAAATAAATAAACACATCCTCTTTTATAGACTGACTCCTTCCCAGAGAGCAATGCTACTGGATGTTGACATGAAGTGATCATCTATTTTTCATCCTTCAACTCTAACTCTCTTGTTTTCAGCTTCTTTTTATTTTGTGGTGTGTAGTGGGTTTACATGGCAAGGTTTTGGTAGCAGGGGGCCATTGGGGTGGTTTCTGTGAGAAGGATCTAGAAGCTGCCCCATGTTTGGTAAGAGCCCCATTGTTGACCCAAGCCGAGCCAATAAGCAATGTTGTTTTGCGCCTCTGTGAGAGCATATTTAAGACAGTGAAAAAAAATGCTGCCATACACAGCAGCCGGGAGAGTGAGAGGAGTGAGGAACAGCCTTGCAGGCGCCAAGGTCAGTGCAGGAGGAGGGGGAGAGGTGTTCCAGGCGCCGGAGCAGAAGTCCCCTGCGGCCTGTGGTGAGGACCATGGTGAAGCAGGATGTCCCCCTGCAGCCCATGGAGTACCACGGTGGAGCAGGGTTCCACGCTGCAGCCCGTGGAGGAGACCACGGTGGAGCAGGTGGCCCTGCACCGATGGAGGCTGCCGCCTGTGGAAGACCCCTGCCGGAACAGATTCCGGGCCGGACCTGTAGCCCATGGAGGGGAGACCACGCAGGAGCAGGTGACCTGGCAGGAGCTGCTGCCATGGGGGAGCCAGGTTGGAGCAGTTTTCTCCTGAGGGATGGACCCCGTGGTACGGACCCATATCTGGAGCAGTTCTGGAAGAGCTGCTGCCTGTGGGAAGCCCACGCCGGATCAGATCATCAAGGTCTGTATCCTGTGGGAGGGACCCCACAGCACAAGGGATGAGAGTGACCGAGAAGGAGCGGCAGAGAAGAAGCGCTGTAGACTGACCATAACCCCCATTCCCCCATTTTCCCCTGCGCTGCTCGGGGGGAGGAGGTGGAAGAGGGTGGATGGGGGGGGAAGGTGCTTTTGGTTTCTTTCCTTTGTTTCTCACTTTTCTAGCTTGTTAGTAATAAGCAATAAATCTTACTATCTCCCTATGCCGAGTCTGTTTTGCCCGTTACAATAATTACTGCATGATCTTCTCTTGTCCTTATCTCAACCTTTGAGCCCTTTTCATCATATTTTCTTCCCGTTCCTCTTTGAGGAGGGGGAGTGAGAGAGCGGCTGTGGTGGAGCTCGGCTGCCCGCTCGAGCGGAACCATGACATGGTGATACTTGAAATAGCTCTTTTGACACACTTCAACCATTTAATCAATTATGGGATAAATAAGAGACTGTGTTTTCTGGAAACGCACTGCATATCAAATGATAGCTCCAGTTGGCTTTTCTATGGCCCTTTCACACCCAGTGCCAACTTTATGTCAAGAGGCTGGCAAAAATGAGTGTATGTCACAATTATCTAAAAAATATAGAATTTTAATGAGAAATCTAAGCAGTGTCAGGCCATTTCTCGTTGTCTAGTTTTAGTTTATTCATTTGAATTTCTCTATGGGTGTGCTTTTCTATAATCAAAAGAAAAATAATAATAATAATTCACAAATAGGGGATAGCTTAGGAGAAATTTAGAGGAAGACAGTGGAGAAAACAGGTTCTTTCATTTCTTTGTTATGGTAGCTAAATATAGTGCAGAATACAATCTGGTTTCCTTTAAATTCAGTAGGCCTGTGAAGGTTTCATTGAATGAAGGAGTGCACTCTTTGACCATTATGTAAAAATGTCTAATTAATTTTTCTTTGTTGGTTTCAATATGTTTCTATTACATGCCTGGCACTATTGGGGTTCCCAACAGTGACTGTATTTTGAAGCTGTAAATTACTGTCCTTAAGTAATTCTAAGTATTTTCTCACTGAATTCTCCAAAGTGCACTTCAGTTCCTGACTGTGGTCAGGCTAATAAAAATTCAGCTTGACTATACTAATTTTCTACGCTGCTTAGAATCATATTTATTTATATAGGACAAGCAAAATTTTTGGAAAAGGCCTCTGGAATATTTTCCTCTACAGTATAATGCAGATGCTGTGGATGAAAAATTTCATTACGTACTGGTTCCCAAGCTTTTCTTTTCATGGATGAGGGCATCATATGGAGTGCATGCAGTTTAGACAAATGAGCTCTGGTAGTATATCCAGTTCATCCAGTTACTGGGCCATGTAGCAGGGCAGATAAGAAGCTGGGCAGAAGATGACAGAACATGCTGTCTTCAAAGACCCCTGTGTATATTGTGACTTCTGTAATTTTTAGGAGAGCTATTGACTTGCACCCAAGACTTGCACATCACTGGTATACTACTGAATGCATTTAGCAAAGACTGTCATCCTATTTGAAAGCCAAAAATGAGTACTACAGAAGTCCCCAAATCAAATATTTGGTCTATAATGAAACAATAATTAAGGACACATGTATCCAATTCCACCCCCCCCCCCCCCCAAAAGAAAAAGAAACACAACCAACCAAATAAAAAACTATGTATTATTGTGGTCTACTGTAGTCTATTATTGTATTCAGAACACATTATTTCTTTACTTACTCATAGCTTTGAACAGATAGTACTAGTAAACATGTGGCCTGGTTTCAGTTAGAACAGAGTTAATTTTCTTCCTAGTAGCTGGTAGAATGCTATGTTTTGGCTTAGGATGAGAACAGTGCTGATAACACCCCGATGTTTTAATTGTTGCAGAGCAGTGCTTATACCAAGCCAAGGACATCTCAGCTTCTTGCTCTGTCCTGCCAACGGGCAGGCTGGGGGTGCAGTAAGAGCTGGGAGGGGACAGACCCAGGACAGGTGACCCAAACTAGCCAAAAGGGTATTCCATACCATCTGACATCATGCTAAACAATATATAGGGGTGGCTAGCCGGGGGAGGGGGCCAGACTGCTCGGGGTTAGGCTGGGCATCGGTCAGCGGGTGGTGAGCAATTGCATTGTGCATCACTTGTTTGTACATATTATTAGTAATAGTACTATTATCATCATTGTATTATTATTATTATTGTTATTGTTGTTGTTGTTGTTGTTATTTTCTTGTCTTATTAAACGGTCTTTATCTCAACTCACGGGCTTCACTTTCCGTTTCTCTCCCCCGTCCCAGAGAGGGAGGGTGAGCGAATGGCTGCATGGTGTTTAGCTGCTGGCCGGGTTAAACCACGACAACATGTAACAAGCATTTTAGTTTTTGAGTAATTTTAAATATTAACATGACAAGAAATAACCGTAGGATTCCACAATTGACAATTGAATCACAGAATCACAGAATTTCTAGGTTGGAAGAGACCTCAAGATCATTGAGTCCAACCTCTGACCTAACACTAACAGTCCCCACTAAACCATATCCTTAAGCTCCACTTGACAATTAAGACAATTACATTGTCAGTTGCCATTACCATTTTTGTACTCCTAATTGTTAGCACTTCTCACAAAATATTCAGTTTTATAATGGACAAACAGCTTCTAAATCATGATTACAATTTCTATTATAAATTTTCCAGAGAAAAGATCCACCAGATGGTGCCATTCTCCTGACAGCATACAGAATTTTGTTCATGAAAGTTTTCAAATTATTATTCACAAATTTTGTTTAGTAACCAATATCTGCTTCTTCACCATTTTATTTATGTCCTATGCGTTTATGAATGCTATGTTTACTTTTATTTAAAGACCTTAACCTATCAGAGCATATGTTTCTCAAGAAAGGAAAGACGTAAAGAGATGACCCAGCATGTAGCTCAGTAGTACAGTTGTCTACTGCCATCACTTATGCATAACTTCCTATCGCTTATTTGTTGAGGAAAAATCAACACATTCTGATGTAAAAACCTGTGTGCAGCCAAATAAGAAAAATGGGAAAAAGGAAAGCAAAACCGTACACCTGTCTTCTAGTTTTTTCCCTCTGTATCACTGTTCAAATTTGTAATTTTTACTAAATTACTAGGCATGTCTTAACATCAGCTAATATGTTTCTATCATATATGTATATACAAGCACATATACCCTTAATTTTGAGAAAAGCTCACGCTGAATCTATCCATTAAATAAAAAAACTCACATGCACATGCACATTACATGTATTTATTTTAAATGACCACTTTAGTTGTAATTCTCAGAGAAGTATAATTTTGCACATATCATTTCATTGTCAGTCCTTTAAGACTGAAAGAGTGAGCATAAGACCAGAGTCTAATTTTTGAACCATATTTTCTTTTTTATATTCATACCATAACTTAATGTGAGATTATGTAGTATCCAGAAGTTTCAGTAGACCAAACACACTTCAATCTAGCTGACAGCATTTTGTTTGAGGTGCTGAAGAACAAGGCATGTATGCAGGCATAAACACTGCACTTACAGAGAAAACACAGATAAAACAGTTTGGTGCTAATTCTGGATGCTCTCCTGTATGGCTACAAGCCAATGCTGGGCTAAAAGCCACACAGGCATAATATTACTAATCTGCCCACCTGATACACGGGACAGATTATTCTCTGCATAAACAAGTGCTAATGAGGATGAACAGCCTTGGGAACAAAGCTGTCTCCCACACTGGCTGTGCAGGAGGGAGATGGTGACATTGTTCAACTATGTGTGCTTGGTTGCTTGTGTATTTACTTAATGCAATTTATGGATTGAGACAAGAAAATAAACACCTTTATATAATGCCTGGTTTCAGTTTCTTCACAGCTCTGGAAAGTCCTTTAAGCATAGTCCTCTGAGGAAACCAAGGGCCTCCTTTCTCAAAATGACTTTCCCATTTAAACTTGCAATCTCTCACACTTTACTCAGGACAACACTAATGGGTTTTGGCAGCATTTGTATCTTTATAGACATCTCCTCTGCCTGATGTGTTCTCGGAACACCTCAACTTTTACTTTCTTACAACTAGGTCTCAGTTTATTTGTTATTCTACAGAATTTTCCTTAAACTAAATATATTTCCAGCTGTCAAATGTAGTCCAACTTATTTCCAGACTTACACATCCTACTACTGCATGTATGTATATAAAAATAATTTTTGTGGCATGAATACAGTATATATGTATGTTTTGTATTACTGACGTGAGAAAGTTAAATCTTGTCATATTTACACTTTGCAGGACATTATACTTGTAAGTAGGGTATAAAACAAGGGCTAACAAGCTGAAATTCTTCCTTTTCTGTGAAGAAATGCATTTAATTAAAGAACAGTGCCAGTGCAAGAAAGGCTAAACAAGATCACACTTTGTCAACACAGGAGGAATGATAGATGTTAGGTATCTTGACAGTTATCTAGAAACTGTGGCCTTTATAATATACTGAATCAAACTTTATAACTGTGGGAAATCCTTTGTTTTATGTATACCAATGCCCTTGTGTCCTGATAATCAGTTCTTTGCAGAGTTCCTTAAATAAGAAAAAGAAAATCCTGTGTTTTAGACTAAAATAAAGCTATTCAAGTTACCTATTTTTTATTTTTATTTTTTTCAACTGTGTGACAGTTATTGGCTATGACCAATGTGTGATGTTTACAGGGGACGTGGTATGAACCACCAAAGAATTCTTCTGACAGCATGCTGCATACAAGAGTCCATACAGAAGTCGAAATGACTTAGGGCAGGACTCACTTAAAGGGATACATACGTCAACAGTATTACAAGTAGATATCTGATTACATGATTATTTAATCTCTCTCTCTTGCCCCCCCCCCCTCCCCCCACCCCACTTTCCCCCACATTTGTATACTTGTTTTTTTTTCTTTGTATTTGTATACTATGTTCTTACTTGGCTTCAACAATGTGTGGCCATGAGAACAACATCATTCTAATGATCTCATTTTTCATCCCTTTCACTTTCTCATAAGACACTAAAAGAAGCATTTGTATTCCCATCACTAACAAGGAAAAATTGAAACAAGCACAAAATAATTTCACCAATTTCTCTTTTTTTGTCCTCTCATCCCCTTATAATAAGAAATGTATAACCTCCTGCATGAGAATCTGTGGAACAGATTAAATTATCCCTTTTTGCTATAGCAAGCAAGAATCCACGTAACACTAGGACAGACTTCCTTATGTGCACGCTCACAAAAGGAAAGAAGTTAAAATTACAGGTGTGTTCTCATTATTACTCTTTAAGCCATATGCTATCTGGAAAAACACTTCTAATCAGAACTGAGCCTTATTTTGAGAAGAGAAGCATGAAATAATGAGATTTCAACCCCCCTGGCTTCTTAAATAGGAAATACATGTATTTAACACACTGTATTGTTATTTATTAAACCACAAAGGGATGATCACAATTATTTTTTTATTCAAAATTAGAAATTACAAATAGCAGCACTGAGAGGTAGCAGCACTAAGGAAACAAGTCCTTGCTCTGACATAAATCCTGTAAAGCCCACTGTTACAGTGCATTCCACGCTAATTTAGTTGCATGTAAGTAAAACAAGCAACATCAATGTATCTTCCTTCAAGATATCTCCCTTTTGATACTTTCCCCCCCCCCCCCCCCTACAGAAGCAACCCTTTTTCACTGGACATGAAGTCAGACGTTCTGTTCTAGATAATTTAATGTGGTTTCTTGGGACACAGGGTTTGGTAAAGCCAAAACTCATGGAGTTAGCTCCATGATCAACTGCTGGCACAGTTGCTTTATTTTGCGTGGTGCGTGGGAGAGAAAAATACTGTTTTCTCTTTGACAAGCTAGTGGTATGTTACACGTGGCACATACTAACTCTTTGGATATGACAAAGAGTTAAAAACAAAAACAAAAACAAAAACAACAACAACAAAAAAACTCCTGGGAAGTCGGGAAGTCTTTCATCCCGCGTTTTTAATATGTCCCTAGCTCTAATTCCCAATTACTCCCATTCACTTCCAGGCTTTGGGATAGCTGATAGGTAGCTATTAGAATGTTATTACAGAGCCCCTTCAGGGACAGAAAAGTAAGCTGCTCAGAGGCACAACAGATAACAAGGAATGACAAACAGTCATGGCCTGCAACCTCCTGCACCTGCTACACATTTGGTCTGCAGTACCCATCCTGCCCTCAGCCTGTGTGTACTTTAGAGGGTGACACCTGCACTGGCAACCCAGGAAACCCAGGAATTCAACTGGAAGGACGTATAAGCAGCTGTCTGTCTACAAAACAGCTTAAAAAATACAGCATCCTCAGATTTTATCCAGAAACTAAGCAGGAAGGCCTTCACTTCCTTCCAAGACATTGCATTCGCTAACCAATAAAAAAAGTACTGTACAACTTAAGAGTATATTACAATGGTTATATGATGCATGTACTTTAAGGTTTCATTTAAAAATAACACAATAATTATAGGAGTGTGAGTACAATTTTATATTAGATTTGAAGGTACTTCACTCCTGCACTTGACTTAATTTTTTAGTTTCTCTTTAATCTATATGTGGATTTTATCAAATTAAAAGTAATTAGAGGAATAAATCTACCAAATACGATGTGTTGTGCCCCATTTTTCTGTTTTCTTCCTGTTCTAAGAAAGGTTTTTGTTCCAGAAAGCTTGTTGTCCATTCCTTGGAATTTTTAGGTCAGTATATTAAAAGCCATATGCCACTTCACTTTCCTTTTATTATTGCACATTTGATTTTTAAAATTCTTTAAGCAAAATCCAATTTACAGTTACACAAATGTGGCCCCACTAAAGTTACTAATTATCATTTAATCAGATAAATAACACATTCATAGGGAATGAAGATAAGAATGAGAGCAAGAGCAGGAATAGATTCAGAGCACTAAATAATAGGCAGACTAACAGATAATTAATAAAGACATAACTGAGGCTGAATGTGAATATTCTCATCTTCTTCCTCTGATTTTGTGAGTTAACATCTGTTTAAGATCAGTGACACATACGTACATGTATTTCATCGGTTTCATTTAAAAGACAATGGGAAATTTGAGTTTAATTGTAATTACACTTATGAAAACAATGCTGCCTTTCATGTTTTCACAATTCTTAATTGCAGAAGATACAAAATAATCTCAGAGCAGGATGAAAAGTCAGTAAAAACTTAAAACAGGCCAAACCCCCAAGCCCCAGAAATATGATCACCACCAATGGTAGTAGTAGAAGTAGCAATGCAGACTTCTTAAAGCACTTCTGTTAGGATCTCTCTTCCTGAACTAAGCCATCTACAATGAACTTGTTAGGTCCATGCAGCTTAATATCATGCTGCATTGAGATGAAAGAGAGCATGGTTGGGTTGGTAAAGCCAAAAAGCCACAATGCCAAGACAATCTATCTCAGGCAGAGGGCATGTAGCTTTGGTTAAACTACCTTTAATGTACATTCTTCATGTTGTCTTGTACTGTGGCCAGGCAGAATGTACACGAAGCTTCCCTCACTCCCCTGCAGCCCCTTGGTAGCAGATCAACAGCAGGTACAGCACAAATAGGGCAGGTGGCACTACTGTGTTGCACCCTGTAATCAGGAGATGCAGCACCTTTAGCTGTTCCCACTCATGTACTGCCATACCTCTGTGTATCTCTAGCTCAAATCTTGCACAGCTGAGTTGCCAAAATACTGGATGTGAGCTTTTCTGCACCTGAACCTAGCATGATATACTCTGGCCTGGCTTGAACAACCTTTAGTAGTAGCTTAGGCCAAGACAGACAGAACACTTGCCCCTAAAACAGATGAGAGGTGTTTGTTTGTGTGATTCTTTCTGCTTGCTCAGACACTGGGATGGCACTCCTGAGAGATAGTAACATTTTAAATCACCATTATTATTTTTGCAGCAATTGCCTGATTATGGCTTTAAAACAAACATTCAAAAAATGCTTTGAGAAGCAAAACTACATTGGCTGACCAGTATATATTAAAACACTGCCAATTTATACGAAGTTTACTAAGCTGTTATTATCAGTAGTTAGCATCATGTGCCTGGCTTCACTGTACATTACGTTTACAAACTTTAGAAGCTTTTTGCCAAACACATTGGAACTGTGTATAATAATACATTTGTCCCTAGGCATAGGTGGATTTCAAGGATTTCAGAGTTCCAATTTTGATCAGATAAAGACTTGAGAGTCTGAAAGCTCATTATTTCTACTTTTTTTGTTTGTTTGTTTTTGGTCTAAACCTGCTGAGTCTGTAAAATTAAATTTGAAGACCCATGAGAAGCTACTCTTTCAAGTAGGTTTCTAATACTCTGCCTGCAATTGGCCAGGAAAAACTGCAAAGCACTTTTGCCTATGATTTTGCAGAATTTTTTATGCCACTCTCCATTAGAAAATCATAGGTGAAGATAAGTATGAAAATGATGAAATAACTGGAAATAAAGATGAATTACAGAGTATCTCAAAATTTTCAAAGTTGAATTGATTCTGTAAGTGTTTTAAAACTTATTCTTCACTGAATAGGTTTGTCTTTACCTTATTTTAAGATTTATCTAAATACACCATAGTTACTGATAAAAATAAGCCACTTTAAAAGTGGCTGCATGTATCTTGTCAGATGGTCTCAGCAACCCTGTAATAGTCAAATGATGAAAATGTGGAAAAGATTCTGGCTGGTAACCTTCTGTAATCTAGCACTTACAAATGACTGTATTTTGTTCTTTATTAAAGCATGAGATACAATAGCATTCCTTTGCCACAGAACTCCATCATTTCCTTGCTTTTCAGCTGGCTGCAGCACGACTAAGCAGCAGCTTTGTGGGCATCCTACATATTCACCAATTAACAATTAATATAATTCTCTCTCATACCAGATATTTAATGGGAACACAGTCTGAAAGACTTCCTTCCAAAGAATGCCAAAATGGAGAGAAATGTACAGGAAGGAAGACACTAAGCCTTTCACATTGATTGTGAAAGTCTATTATCATTCAAGCTGACAAAAATAATGACTTAATCATGTTTTAGTTACATTTCTTGATGTTTAGGTAGCAAAGATGTGTTCAAAACCTGCTCCAGGAATAGCGATCTAGGACACAAAAGTTGCCTTAAATGTTTTGAGTATCTCTTCAATTCTTAAGTTACATATTTTAAAAATTCTTACATCATACATTACTTAGTCTGGTGCATAGCTATTTTCTGAGCTTTGCTTTTAAATAAATTCAATCTTTGTATTCAAAAAATGACAATACAGTAGGAAAATGATACCTGAATATCACATTTATTTGTTAAAACATTTGAAACATGAGTGATTACAAGATGCTGTGCTGCAAAACTTGAATTATTTTTCTTTATTCTGTGTGAGATGAGGCTTAGAAAGGTGGAGGAAATACTATGGGAACTTTTAAATTAAAGCTGTCATTGTGTAGAATGCTGTGAAAAATGCAGCAGCATATACGGGACACGAAGCATGGAACACAGCACTGAAAATATGATGGTTGAGTTATTGGATAAGTAGTCTGTCTTTAAGGATTTTCAATGTCAGATGTAGCTAGACATGTAAAGTATGGTTTTATGGTGGAAAGAATCTGTCAGAAAATAAGTGTTTCTCACTCTAGATATCTGCTTCTTGTGTTTACTCATGTGACTGAAAACATCAACCTGTATTCCAGCTAGTTACATTAATTTGATCTGCAAGGCTGGCTACATAGACATGATTGAGTGTGCTTACTTATGACTATGGCAGCATGAACATAATTGTTAATTAGTTTCCAAGAACAAAATCTTAATTGTTGATAAAGATTCTGCATCAAAGCACAAGTGAGCAGTTTTGTTCATGGCAGCATTTGGGTAACAGGCGTTCAATATATCTAGGTTTCAGAGTACACTGAGCACAGTGAATGTTTAGCACCACAGATTAGAGCTGCAATAAAAATTGGAGTGCCTGAGCTTGTTCCATAATTCAGAAATTGTGAACAAACATTTCAAATGTTCACTATGAACAAAAATCAAGAAGAAACATTAGAAAGACAAACGATGGGGAGCCAAAAGAAAACTTTCTTCCACAGATACCCCAAGCTGGCAGTACATCTGCTCAGTGCCCACCATCTGGGTGTGCCTAATTAGAGATTACCTGCAATAGGCTCTCAGAGAGCTGTTACACAAGCAGATGCAGCTTCTGTCCCTAAGGGCTGAAAGATAAGGCTGCAAGGACAAGGGGGGCACTGAGCAATGGGAGTATCATATCACCTTCTGGGCTGGTTCAGTATGGCAAAATGTTTCCAAAAGAGTCAAGTATTTGGAATTTGCATGAAACCCAACAGGGAGTCTGCATGATTGCAGACTAGCTAGTAAAAAGCCAGTGAAACAACACACTGAGATGCAATAAACACATGTCCCATACTGATACTTCTGATGCATGACAGTTTAGACTGATGAGTGTTAAGATTTCTCCCCTCCCCTCCCCTCCCCTCCCTTCCTCTCCCCTCCCCTCCCCTCCCCTCCCCTCCCCTTCCCTTCCCTTCCCTTCCCTTGCCTTCCCTTCCCTTCCCTTCCCTTCCCTTCCCTTCCCTTCCCTTCTTCCCTATGTATACATAGTACTTGTCATTTGCTCATTATTCAAAATCCTTAATTCTTAAATAAGAGAAATATAATTTATCATTTAATCTCTCCTCCAGGAAAAGAAGAACCCTCAGTTACATGAATTGTGGGGAGAGCTGAAGTCTTGCTTTTACATGGGAAAAACTGACACTATATATGATGAAATTTTCTTCTTACTCCCTTTTTACCTGCTTGGTGACTATTTAACTATTTCTCATGTGGCTGTCCCTAATCTGAAATTTTACTAAGTATCCTCTTTAGCTGTAACATTAATCTGGCGCTGCTCAGCATAAGTTTTTCTTTTTTCAAATTGTTCCCCTTTTTCAACCTCTGAACAACACTTTCTCTCACAAAGCAGTAGTCTATTACAGTGTTTCAATCTTTTTTCCAGATGGACTTTTATTTACTCATTCTTCTCCTCTCCTCCTCTCCTCTTTTTTCTTGTTAATTCTTTTTCTTCCTTTTTTCCTTCCTTGCTTTCCTTGCTTCTTTACTTTTCTTATTTATCTATCTATATAAAATATCTATCTATCTATCTATCCATCTAAATATAGATAAATATCTATAAAAATATATAAAGATCTATATATTTAGATAGATAGATTATATATAATATGTATATATGTATATATATAATATGTATATGTATAATATATACATCTATCTATCTATCTATCTATCTATCTATCTATCTATCTATATTTCCAAGAGGGCTTTTCCTCCCCCCCCATTTTAAACTATTATTTTCAGTTTTGAATATCATCTCCATTTCAAATCATATTGAGCTGAAACTTAACACAGAACTTACCTGTTTAGTTTCCCACACTCTTACAAAAATAAAATAAAATAAAAAAAAAATCCTCTTTTCAGAGGTTAAACAAGTTATAACACAGCATCAGGGGAAAGGATGTTATTTTTCCTGTTTGCTAGCTTTTCTTTCCCCCACAAGTATTATGCTTACGCAGTATGATACTAGCATACCTTCGTGCTTTCCATGGACAGAAACACAACACTCAGCATCTTCAGGCAACTCATGCTAGAGAAAGCCAGAACCGACTTCAATTTTATTGGAGATGCAATGATGCAAAATTACTGTAGTCAGAGAGCTAGAATCATTTTTTTATTTTTATTTATTTATTTTTTTTACTTATTGATATGAACACTGACCCTAAAACTCCTTCACTTTGTAGAGTTTGCGACAACAAAGGGAGAGTTGGAGTCTGGTGAATCCCCACTTGGGCCAGCCTCGTACATGGCATGGACTGGCTCATAGCTCATGCATACGGTCATCTCCATGGCTGCTCTCTGAACAGCCACCACCCATTGTGATAAAACACAAACCTTTAAAAACACAAACCACAGCAGGCATAATATTTGTCACAAATTTTTTATCTGCTCTCTGAGCTATTTCAGTTATGTTTTGCTAGTGAAGTACCTGCCCTCGCCTGGGTCTTTCAGACTGTGTTTTGTGTCTCAGGTTTCTCACTCTGGCTTGTCTCCACCTTGCGCAACAGAGGAAACAAGGCCCAAAGGGACCTGACTGTGTGAGGTGCTTCACAGCCTGTATCCGAACACTTGTGCTACATTGTCAGACTTGTTAGCATCATTGATAAGCACCAGTCTTGGGCTAAGGGGAATTGAGCAGCTTGCTCTTTTTTATCTCTTACAAAAACGTTGTGGGTGGAGGTCCAAAAACTTAGTATGAGAGGTTGCTACAGAAGGGAGTCTTGTGTTGGCAGGATAGCCCAATTTCTGAGTAAAACCTTTGGCTTCATTATGTATAAATTGAATATTAAAGGTCACACCCCTGAATATGATAATGAGCCTAATGAAGTGCCTGCTACATATATGTATATATATATTTACACATATACATATATCTGTAGACATATGTGTATATATATATATATATATACACATGACTACAGTACTCAACTCTTCACCCAAATCTTGCTAAATATCACCCCAGGGAGGGAACAGATAAGGTTAGCATATAAAAGAGTGTTAGGAGTTTGTGTAAAAGAAAAAAAAAAAATAAAGAGGAAAAAGTTAGGAAAAAATAGTTAAAGTGAGGAAAAATGAAGAGCAGGAACGGAAGAAAGAAAGAAGAAATTGGAGACCTAGAAGGGGCAGTCAATGGGCTGTGCTTCTTTTTCCTCCACCAAGACAGGGATGCCTTTGTGGTGAGCTCTGCGCCTTCACCTTCTGGCGAGGAATACCCACGACAGTATATTGCTGAAACTATTATCATTTATTATCCCTATTGCAGGAAGTGTATAAATCAATGGCAATTCTGAATCTGTTATATCTGCTGCCTTATTAAATATGTTCAACTTATTTAAATTGTCTCAGTGAAAGGCCTTTGCAGGGCTCTAAGACTGGCAAACGTTGGATTGCAAATACTTTTAAATTTGTGAAACTGTTTCAGTGAAAGCCCTTAGCAAGGCTCTGAAATAGGCAAGTGTTTGATAAGTTCCCCTTTAACATGATATCTACGGCCTGTCTCCATACAGCCAGTCCAGTGTGTGGAGTTGGCTCTAAACAGACACATCCAGATACTCAACTTTTGGGCTGACACCAAAAGTGGACAGCTGAACAGGTCCTCTGTAAAAACCTCGAGGAGCTGTGGCTAGCTGCATTGCCCTTAGCTAAAAAATCTCCCACTTCATATTAATTCAATCCTTTGCATTCAAGCATTACAAATTTCAAGTGTAAGAGGTCATCTGAGCACAGCGTACTATAATTTATTTTGAAAACGTAAATGATGATGCTTTTACGTACAACAATAGCAATATTAACTATATTATTAGGAAGAAAAATACATTCCTCCTCCAGTTTAGGCTAATTTCAATTTGAATTCAATGTGGCTTCTCAGTATTATCACCTGCCTTTCACAGGCTCAGTGAGGTTTTTCAGGTAAAACTGTGAATTAGTGAAAACCACTGTAGGGAGTAAATCTTCAGATGGCTGGAGATCAGTATCTTGAGCTTTAACTGTACGGTGCATTCATCCAACATCAGCAGGGTGATCAGAGCTCAGCAGTCTGATGACAAGCATAGGAATACATTACATCGTCTGGGATTTGAGGCACATAGATGTAAGAGAGAGGGGCTTGCAAACCACTTTGTTGTACCTTCAAAACACTCAAGGTGATTGGGAAAAGGGATGTAATTCTGTAGTTCTTATAAGAAACCCCACTTTCTCTGATTATATTTGTCATGTCAGGGGCTAAAAATACTGGGGAATGTCTATGCAAAAGATACATATTCCTAGAAATATTTAAAATTTATGAACATTTTAATTATGTTTACACATCTTCAATGACATACCTCTTGCA
Source organism: Anas platyrhynchos (assembly GCF_047663525.1). Taxonomy (NCBI): domain Eukaryota; kingdom Metazoa; phylum Chordata; class Aves; order Anseriformes; family Anatidae; genus Anas; species Anas platyrhynchos. The sequence continues at coordinate 85,514,953 of NC_092588.1, read as the reverse complement.
CACTGACACCTGGGATAAACAGCTGTTTACACTTCTGCTGGGAACTCTACTGTTAAAAACATCTTGATACACACACCACATATCATACAGTCTCCAAGTCATTCTCATGTCTAGTTCTCAGAGCACTACTGAGTCTGCACAGAGTTGGCAATAGCATTGTTACAAAAGAGAATTAATCTTCAGCTAAGATTGCCATTATAAACATTTCAAATGTTAAAAAGTCTGAAAAAGACTTTTTGACCTTGTGAACTATCCTAAATAACATCTGAATTTTGAAAGGTAGATAACTTACTGAAAAACTGAGGTTCTAATTATTACATATATTTTCAAATTTGTGTTGAATATCTTCAATGCAAAATTCTCATAAAAAAAGTAATCAGAAATGCAAAAGGATTTTGTTCTGAAATTTTCATGCTTTGATTCCAAAATGAGTAATTTTTTTTAGGTCACCCTATTCTTCCAGGTCAGAGAACTAAGAAAAAATAGTTACTTGTACAGACCTACCTGTATGTCATAACTCTTTTTATTTGCATGCCAAATTAAAAGAAATACTAACAGAAGGGGAAATATTTTTTACATAGATCTCTGACTCCCCAGTAAGATTAGATTAGTATGACCCTCTAAGGCATCAGCATATGTATTTTACAATGTGAGCATAGATCTTGTGAAACAAGAAAATCCAATATCAGAGTGTGGTCCCCAGATGAAAACTGGACAAGAAAGAAAAATAAAAGTTCTATTACCAAGTTAAAGATTTGATTTAGGAATGGACTAATGGCAAAACAGAATATATTGTACATTATTGTACAAATGTTAAAGAAAGGCATAGTTACTGTTTTCTTAAAAAAAAAAAAAGTTTTTTAAAAAAGCATCTTTGAAGGTCATTAGCCTTTCACATGGCTTGCAAGCAAAAACAGAACAACATTGAATACTGTATGTCACTATAATGTGTAATTTAAAATTACATTATATTAAATACAGGTGAGAAAATATCCCTCGAGACAAAAAGTTCTGACAGCAAATGCCTTACATCCTTATATTATTTCCCTCTTATTTGAAACACTACCAGCAAAATCCACTTTAGCATTCCAAGTTTAATAAGCATATAATCAGTATGGGTAATCTGCTATTCTACATGTAGGAAGGATAACTTAGACAAACAGTATTTTAAAATTAAAAGATGCATACTTTAACGATGTATTTCAATATGTTTGAAATTCATGCTATGATTAAATGCTAACATACTTTGTAGAATTGCTATATAAGATTTGTAGGAATACTTGGGAATTGGCTGAAACACACAACTAAGACTGTTTAAATTTACTAAGACAGTTGAAAGAAGTCCAGGATTGATGTGAACATCTGTAACAATAAAAGTTCATGGGAACTCATGAACCTAGTGAAATAAATGCTTTTGGTAATTTTTCCACTTGTACTTCCACAAAGTTCTACAACACAAAGTACTCATCTTGATTTTACAACAGCTAGACTCACAAAACTCTCATGAGTTTCCCATTCCTCCTGAAATCCCATTCCTCCTGAAAATATGGAGAGCTTTTTATAAAATAGGATTATTCTTTTTGTTTCCTATGGATAGACAAAAAAGGGAGTATATTTACTAATGTACACAGGTGAAGTCATATTTCTCATGGATTTGGGGAAACAAAATACAAAACAACAAGCAAAATAAATAAAATTAATATGGGCCTGGAAGTTCTGGCTTGTCTCCATCTCTCCTATTGCAGTACTACTTCATTGTCAAAAGAGAGTCCCTAAATGTGCACGAGAGATTAGGGAGAAAAACAGCCATTGAGAAGAATGAGGTTTTGAGTTGCCTGGATTCATAAATCTATCCAAGAGCTCGAGTTTATCTATTTCTACATGTGGGAATACATCTGCAGTTCTGTAACTCTGATGTTGTTTTACCTGAAAACTGAAATCTTGTCAGGTTCTGTTTAGAATGAAAAAAAAAATACTAAAATTGCCATGTAAAAATATTAATTCACCACAGCAGACTTTCAGTAGATAGTATTTAGTGTTCTGCAAACTTGGAACACAGTGTCAGACCCTTCACCTGCTGAGCTGTAAAAACAGAGGGTAGCTCAGGTATCTATGAAAAACACAAATCAAATTACCTGGAGCCACATTTTTTTCAAATGCTAGAAAGCAAATGCTTATTGAGGTATCAAACAGTTAAGATTAAACAATGGTACCAACAGTAATAATTCAATACAATGTTTTATATCTCTGGCTTGGATGATACAGAACACAATACAGATGAGCATACAGTGCAGATCAGATTTTAGAAGCATGCCAGCATTTTATCTTCTTGATGAAGAAAATGAAAGTATCTCTAACAATGAAAATAGCATTTTTTTGTTCTCTATTAGATAAACTTTATGACAGGGATTAGTTTCTTGCTAGCATAATGCATGAAGGGAAATTATGGAGTGTGAGTGACCTGTGAAACTTGGTGCCAGTCACACTTGGCTGTCATGCTCTTGTACTTAGTCTGCCACCTGGGGGAGATGATCTGTGCTGAGACACTTGTAGCTGCACTATCAGAAACCTAGGGGCACACAGCTGAAAGCACTGAAAAGGTAACATTCAAACACACCTCTCAGAAAGCCTGCATGATATTCTCATTTCACAAGTACATGATCATTGTGAGTGCAGGATTCCAACAATTCTGGTAAAGAGACTGTAAATACCCTAAACCCTCACTCCCCGAGATTCTTTATCGGGGGACTTCTGGACAGTTTCAGCAGGAGCTCTGAATTCAGTCTTGCCTGCATGAGGGCTTCAGGACAGCTCTTTCTGGAACTTCCTTCCATCTTCCTCCTCTCTGTCCTTAATTCCTCATGCCCTCCAGATGGGGCTCGCCCTGCACTTCTAGCAGTGTAAAAAGCTTACGCTGACCTAAAAGTGGCAGTAAAAGTAATTTTCTCTTTGCGGACGGATATCTATAGGTAAAATGATGAATAACAGTCCAGGTCAGCATTTCCTCTCATGTTATAATATTACATTGCTCCATCCCCCAAATATTTTGGGTAAACACAGCCCTGGTGCCATCCAAACTGACTGAACACCTTGTTTCAGGCAAAAGCTATAAGAACATGACAATTCAGCAAATCACTTAGGTGTATAGATAATTTAAAGAATCCCTTTAAAATTACTAAAGCCAATGAGACTGAATGAATAAACATACATTAAAAAAATAAAGTTATTAAGATTTATGATTGTAATGACTGAAGGATATATGGTAATACACTAGGTAGTTTCATTTCCTTTATACACAGTCATTTATTTGTCTTGTTCTTCTGCTCCGTATGTGTAGCCAAAAATTTAGGGCCAGAACTGGCAACCAGCAAGTTCTGAGGAAAAAATCTAAACGTTAACAGTATTTTTTTTCCTATCTGCTGATTTCCCCTGGTGTAAAATGTAAGCACAAAATATGTGCCTTCCCCTGGTATCACTGCAGTATGGACAGGAAATTTTTTTATACAACATTTAAAACAACTCTTCCTTGAGAAGACTTTTTCCTATTTGAGAACTCTGGAGCATCACTCCACTTACTAAGTTAACACTGACACCAATGACTACAACATAGCATTTTCTTTGTGTCAGTTAAGGCATACATGGCTCCATATATACTTTCCAAATATTTCATGTGTAATCTGTTTTTAGAATGAAACACATTGAAAAAATCCCCTCATTAAAATACCTGAGCTTTGAAAAAAAAAAAAAAAAAGAGTAAAATCAGACACTGAGACCAAATTCAGTTGTTTTCAAACTCCAAAGTATTTCTACTGCCCCATCATGCTCTTTTGCTCTGTAGCAAGGCTGTAACATTCTTTCTCATGGTTATTCTGAGCTTTTATAGCTTCTTTTGGGGTTTCTTTAATATCTCTATTTTATTACAGTGCATTATGTTTTGTTTAAAGATGAAACAAAACAAAACAAACAAACAAAATCAGAAGACTAAAAAAAAAAAAAAAAAAAAGACCAGCATAACATGCAAATGAATTGTGACCACACATACATCATACATGCAAAAATAAAAATACAGGTATTTCAATCTTGGTATGGCACAGCTATGACCCAGAAAACTCTAGCTAAGAATGATATAAAATGCTTAGCTCTGTACTTCATGCTGTTGAAATGTTTAATCAAAGTAGAAACTCCTCATTCTTAACAGCGAGAAATTTGAATCATTTACTTGTTATTTTGAGCCTGCTCTGGGATTTTTCCCCCTCATTTGCATTTCTTTCTCTGTTTTGAAGATCAAAATCACTCTTTTCTTATCACACCAGATAAAAAGCAATGCTTAAGTTCACACCACTGGCCAAATAAGTAAATAAATAAATAAAAAGAATAAAAAACAGAATAAGGAAAAAATAAAATTTAAGTGGTAAAGAGAGGCCATATGTTACTTATGATATTTGTCTGTTGTCCAGTCTGAAGTGCATTTCCACCTGTCTTCAACTGCAATGAGGATTCTGTTCTAGAAATTTGCGCTTATATGCCAGTCCTTCCCTCCCGTATTTGTTTATTCATAAATTCTAAAATTCATAAGATAAGCAAGCCTTGATATGCATGATATACTGAACTTGTAAAATACTGAATCTAAAATTAAATGTCTAAACATGACTGAGATATCTTGCAAGTTATTGTTTAATTCAAAAAAAAGCAGTTTTTGATTTTTTAGTAAAATACTTGCTCAGCATTTGTTGTTATTTTCCAGATGAATCTACGTCTATCAAAATTCAAAATCCAGAACTACATATCAACTTTATGAAATGTGAAAGTATTAAATATTCAAGGACTACTGTTTTCTCCCTGACTTTCTAAAGAGTTTCACAATCCAAGATGTTGATTTGTCCCAAAGATCCAGATTGACAAAATGTACAAAATAAAATTCCAACTTATTCCTAAGTAAAAAAATACTAATAAAAAATAACAGTAGCAACAACAGTGTTGGCTGGAAATTTATTATCAGAGAGCTGGGTGTTGATTTTAATAACTGAAATGAACAGGCATCTTTTTATAGCTGGACATCGAATCTGGCCATTCTGTTCAGGTGCATGTGCAATATCTGTACAAACACTACCTCTAGAATTTTACCTTCAGTTGCACAAAGTATTCTGTTTTCAGACCTGTTCTGAAATAAAAATAAAACAAAATACTGGAATACTTTATGTTGCTGACTTTCTATGTCATTTGTACAGAACAAAGCTACACAAAATAGGTATGCCGTTTTGTTCTTACAAAATGTCAGTAAGAAAATAATAATTAAAAATATGATAATAGAATCATAGAATCATAGAATATCCTGAGTTGGAAGGGACCCTTAAGGATAATCAAGTCCAACTCTTGACACCGCACAGGTCTACCCAAAAGTTCAGACCATGTGACTAAGTGCACAGTCCAATCTCTTCTTAAATTCAGTCAGGCTCGGTGCAGTGACCACTTCCCTGGGGAGCCTGTTCCAGTGTGCAACCACTCTCTCTGTGAAGAACCCCCTCCTGATGTCAAGCCTAAACTTCCCCTGCCTCAGCTTAACCCCATTCCCGCGGGTCCTGTCGCTGGTGTTAATGGAGAAAAGGTCTCCTGCCTCTCGACACCCCCTTACGAGGAAGTTGTAGACTGCGATGAGGTCTCCCCTCAGCCTCCTCTTCTCCAGGCTGAACAGGCCCAATGATAATAATGAAACCCTGGACAGCTGTCACTTGTCTTAACATATATATTTAAGAGTAAGAGGTGATTCTCCAACTCTCTCAGACTACCAGTCTTTCAGGGGGAGGCTGGATACAGATCACTTTATTTACATGAAAGAAAGTGAAAATATCAAACTTTTCAGCTGTTATAATTTAGATCTAGACACAAATAAAAAAGATTGTTATAAATGTTATCAGGTAGATTTTAATAATCCATATAATAATCCTTCCCACACACCTAAAGAAAGCCTACACGGTTAATGTCTTAACTCGCTGAACTAATCACACTTGGGTTTTTTAATGACCATTAAATCCTTGTCCTGTTTTCAGCTGTGAGCTGCTTCACAGTTTTTTTCATTATATATTTTTCTATTCTTTAAATGTAATTGGTTCCCGAAGCCTTTCCCAAAACACAAAAAAATAGTTTTTTCCAAGGTGAACTCACCTCAGATCCTTGCACATGTACTCTCACCTGCATTGCATCAGTTCTGGGAACACAGGTGCATTAAGAAGCAAGCTTTACAATGAATATTCCCTCCATACATTAAATTCTGTAATCACCTATGCTGCAGCATTTAAGACCCTTCTCAGTTTTAATCATTTTAAAGAATAAACCTATAAAACAGAGAAGTAACAATACATGATACACAGAAGCTACAGTACAGGGATATGGAGAACATGAACTGCAAAAAGAGATATAGCAGAACAACAACAAAAAAATATAGGAAGTCCAGATGTAGTTTTCTACCTGTTGTTTTTTAGATGCCTAGCAATTTGATCCATATAAATGAGCTTATTTGTGAAAAGTTGCTGTAGCCTTTAAGAAACACCAATGAGAAAAGTTCTGTCCTAGTTACCTTCTTTCTCAGAAGTTATTTACTGGGGAAAAAAACAACTTTGATCTTTATTCTGTGTTAATGACTTAAAACAATCTTATTCTGACAAAATGCAGAAGCAGGTGATGTTCTGTCCTGAATGCCCAGAGGAAGCATGAGAGGCAGATTATTTTAAGCTACTCTTCTGTTATACGGTGGCTGAATGCTTAACTCCTTAAGTGAATGCTCAGACCATCACTCTTGAAGGAAGAAGCTGATCTGTTTTATATATAACCATTAAATATTCATCAGGCCAAAAAAGGGAGAAGTGAGAGAAGTGAGAAAGATTAAGAAAGGCTCACTGTGGCTAAAACATTAGGAGGTGGCATTCAAATCTTCCTGTAAAAATTAAAAAAAAAAAAAAAAAAAAAAAAAAGGATTAAAGCTCCATCTCTAGCATCCTTTGTCAGATTTCTCCCTACCTCACTGCAGTCAAATTCAGGTAACCTCTCCTCTAGCCACATTTTGCACGGAATGTAACTCTGAACTCTGAAAATGTCACTGACTGGCTTCCAAACAAGAATTAGGTATACCTACTTTATGAATTCTGACAGCACTTAGGCATTAATTGGCATCTAGCTGCTCAGTGGAGTAAAGTTCAGATAGTTCTTTGCGCAAGCAGATGGTGGAAAGGCTGAGGTGACATTTTAAGAATGCATGGAACTATTTCATAGACTAGACTTATTTATTTATTTATTTATTTTCCCCCCCAGGTTCAGGCAGGTGCTAGAAAACTGTTTGGAATGAGACAAATAAATACACGTGGACATGCCCTGCATTGCATACCCCAGATCACCTACTGGAGTAATGAAGAATTTGATCTGTGTCTGATCTGGCTGGGCTCCAGAGACATTGCTTCAACCACCTGGCCAAATTTCCAAAACATTTTCATTCACATCTCTAATGTATGTCATCATTCACATCTCTAATGTATCTCTAATGTATGTCAAGAAATTTTAGGTGCCTACATGTAAGGGATGCAAAGCATTGCTTTAGGCTTAAGTTTCTAATTGCTATTTGAGAGTCTGACTAGGGTTTTCAAAATTACTTACACGGCCAGCACTTACTGAAATTAAGAAAAAGAATATAAGATATCCAAAAACCTCTTTCAGTGCCAAATCACCTTTACAAATCTTGCTTGAGAAAAACATTTGCTCATGAGAAACATTAATTACTGAGATCTTACTGAGATCTTAGCAAGTCCAAGAACTGTACTGCTGATGAGAGCAGTACAGACATGATGCACACTGTGTTCATAAGTCAGTAAACACTCAAACCATAAAACACATTTGCAATATGTGCATGGAGCTTCATGTTGGCTTTAATGTAGCCAGTCTGGGTAACAGTAACAATGGAAATGAACCATTAGGACATCCATGCAAGGCAGCAGTTGAGTTAGTATCCTGAAGTCCCCTGCACTATTCTACCATAAAACCTACCCTGTCATCACTGTTACTGTCCCCTTGTGCTGCCCAAAGTAAATTGATAAAGGCAGCTAAAATATAAAGTGTCCAGACTGCAGCATAGGTATTATTGAACTGCCACAACTTCAGCCCTGTAGTAAATCAGTAGGATGTGCTGGTGTGGATATCCTGTATCTTTCCTTTAAATCAGCAGTTCAGAGATCTATTATTGCTGTGCAGTGGCCCAGAGGAAGGACTCCTTTTTTACAACTTGCCAGTTCAATTACAAGCTTCATATGGATTTAGGAATTTAAGGAGCTGGTGCCTCACTGCTGTCTTTTGATTCAGACTGGTAGTCCAACATCTTGGCACCTCTTAGGTCATTTATGAAAAACTCTTCAGAAGAAAAGCATAGAATTTGATTTTGTTTATTTGTTATAATGAAAAGCTATGTAAAAACTCATTTTGTCTTACTTTATGCTGCAGCAATTCCAACACACCGGTGTCTGAATCTGGTTTGTATAAAATAAAAGCATAAATTTACATATGTTTATGTACTTTCCCCTTCTTCATAAATGTAAATATTCCCCTCCTTCTTCGCCTACCAGTATTGCAAATAAAACTATCAAACACAATTCTTTAATATATCATGCTAAAGCTATTTCTTTCTACTCAATTAGGAGAAGATTTTTTTTTTCTGCTGTGTTTGCAACTGGATGAACTTTTGAAGGCATACAGGATAATCCCCTGTTTGAACTCTGAGCTGCAATGTCTCACTGGATTATGCTCAATGATTGATATTGGGCTAGGACTTAAAACCTGAGAAGAGAAGAATCATAGAATCATTCAGAATCACATGCAAGAGCCATGAAAGAACCCCAGGACTATCAAACATCTGCTGAAAACTGTCTGACAGGGTTTGGTTTTGTGTTCAGGCGTGAGATGATATGGAGTGGAAGCATCAAGAAAAAGTGGATGAATTTGGAGTTACTGAACCAGAGAAGTACCAAGTGGGGCTGATAATTTGAGCATCTGTGTCTCTATCGTCTCTTGCAAGACTATAAATTGCAATCTTGAGCATCTGAACCTGTCCTTCAGGCATCTTTCTCATCTGAATTCTATCAAAACTGTTGAAAATATTGATTACTTTTGTCCTATCACTAAAAAGTCAGCTGAAATAAAGGGGGCTCAGAGGCAAGCAGTGGAATTGAGACATGAAGAAAGGTTTTTCACATAGAATTTTAAAGATTTCATCTTTTTTATTTAGAAGTGAAAAAAAAAAAGTGTGATAGAGATGTATAGAGTAGTCAGGGCTATACCAAAAGTAAATAAACTATTCTAATTCATCATTTGTGTTCCAAACTGAAAGTCAGGAATGTTAAAAATAGGAAAAGGAAATGCTTTGTAGAATGACATGATCAATTTACAGAGTGTTCAGTCACCAGGCCTAACAAAATGGGGATTAGATAAGTATCTTAAATGCACGGAATCCCTAACAACCCTTTTTGAACAGAATTTAAAAGAATAAGTAAGGTGTGTTTGGATAAAACCTGCCCCCATATAAACTGTGGCATGATAATCTGTTGAAACGTGTGTTTAACTTTCTCCTAGCCTTTAATTCTTGTCATTTACAGAAATAGGATGGTAGTGGGCTTCTAATCTGATGGTCCTAAGGTCCTACAGTATAGAAAACCTAGCTACATAATCATCTTACATTTCAAATAAATTAAGCTATTCCTTTACAGCAGAACAAATGGTAAAATTGCTGTTTGCTTTACTAAAAGGAATAAACACAGGTGGAAGATGTACAGTACGATAGAGGAGGTAACTCTTCAGCTGTAGATTTCCTGACCTGGTTATTATTTGATTGACTGTTGGGATTCATACTATCCTTTTCAGTTAGAAGCCCTCTCCCAAATGCTGGCCTCAATGGGATGACAATCAGTCAATGAACTACTTCCAGGAAAAATAATCAGTTGCCAACAACTGTGTGCTAAGATGAAAATGGTCAGTTAAAATTACACGTCTGAGAGTATCTGCAACAGCATTCTCACTCAATGATGGGTGCAGATTGGTGTGTCCGTCAGTCCTTGCTGGAGGTCCTTTTGTCTGCTTCATGCTGCTTCCCTGATCCCTCAGGACTGCTCCATAGCAACATTCATACTGTGACTGTCATTTATTTATGAATTATATCCTTTAAGTTTCTTATAATAATAACCAGATAGTCCTGAGGATTGTTAGCAGAATCCATGGTAGTCTCTTTAGGTGTGCCATTCTGAATCAAGTCCAAGACAGTATTAAATGTGTTACGGTGAAACGAAATGTGTACAGCCTGTAAAGTTTTTCTTCCTCAGCTATCATTTCTTATATTCACACCTGTCTGAAATCAGAACCTCCTCTGTATTCAGACTTTTCCTCTCTAGACATCAATGATTTCACTTTTACTGCTGGCTTCTGCACAAAAGGTCCCCAGACATAACTGGCAAGTAAGGCTGTCTAGACAGTGTAATATTGCTTTATTGGGATTTTTCAGATAGTTTTTCTGTTTCATTACAGAAAAAAAAATAAATAAAATATGGCACATATCAGAAAATAATATTGACAGTGCTGAGCTTTTCATGAGGACAGTTTGTTTTATTTCCATTGGTCTTTTTCCTACTTAATCAGGACCCGTTTAGCTTGCAAGCTGACTAGCTTGTCTGGGAAGCATGGCAACCTGCCTTGTAATCAACTACGTGGCACAGAAATCAAGGAACTGACAAACAAGCCAGGTTCCCAGCTTCAGAGAAGACTGTTTGGTCCAAAGGTTGCTTGCCAGCCAGTTTAGGTGTAAGGGTCTACTCCATGCTTGGCTTCTCAAGCTGGTATAAAGAATGCTTCTCTACTAATTTGGGAGCCACCTGTTTTGGGATCCACCAGCTAACCTGAGCGATGACTCACCAGCCAGCCATCTGTTTTTTGACAAAGTGTTTTGACAGAACTGCAGTTTTGTGTCTTTTGATTCTGCAAAAGCTTAGCAAAATTGGCTCCTCCAGAAGGATTCCAACCAGGTCTGTTGAGACCCATGTTGATCAGAGGCTGAAGGAACATTAAGCTCATGCTCCCGTAAGATCTTTAATGGTTCTTCAATCATGAAAAACCTAAGGTGTACGGGGTAGACATTGTGAACATTGTGTTGGATTGCCCACCTATGAACCTGTGCTGTTCTTTACCACAACTGAGAGGAAATGGTAGGTGTCTATGATTCACTGAATTTTAAGTTCGACAGACAGATATATTTACTTAAATGTCTGACATGTCAGATAGAGATATTCCAGTATGTACTGTTCCTCATTCTGCAGATATTTTTATACCCTTGTTTTATATAGACACTTTTTTCTAAGGTATCTGCAGCATCTTTGCTGTAGACTTTAAACCTTTCGGAGTTCTCTAAACAGAGGATAATTTGTCCCTAACAGAATATTTGTGATCAGCGATTTTTTCTCTTTGCTCTTGTAAAGCCAGATTCTCATGAACACTTTTCTTATCACTCCAGGACTTCCTAGGATTAGATCTAATTTGCCACATAGAGTTATTTCTGCACACAGAATTAAAGCCCTTAATCTTATTTGGTTTAGTGACTCCCATTTGCTTAGCAATCTTGAGACTATTTTGCCTTCTGTTTTGTACTCCTCTAGGGCTGATGATGACTTGATTGATTCGCACAATACATCAGTGACTGATTTCTTAGACCGGTTATCTTAATATAAAATATCATTCATGTCAGATTTTATTATTTTGTTTTACTGTAGTTTTGTATACTGAAATGCAGGAGAAGAACATTGGATATGCACATGCTGTTCATGCAAAATATTTTAAAAATCCATTTAAATTTTGGCTCATTTTTGTTACCTGAAGTGTCTTTCTAAGATGACGGCTAGGACATGATTGCTTGTCATACATGAAGAGCTACCTTGTGAAGAGCTGCCAGTGAAGTTCTGCACTTGTTTCTTCTGTGAAAAATTACAAATAGAACTGAGCTTCTAACAAAAAAAAAAGAAAAAATAGCTCAGTGTCTGGAAAGCAACTTTAAAGAAAAATGATGCTCGTAGATGTGCAGGCAGTAACTTGAAAAGCAGCTTTTATAAAACATATTTAAGGTTTACAGTCACTCAGAGGTTGAGAAAAGTAATACTTTTAAAATATCTTTAATTTTTAAAACCACTTGGTGGCCAAAAGAACAGCTCTTGCTGAAAAGATATTTAATGTTTAGAGTCATTTTGTGGTAAGGAAAAAGCAACTAATTGTTAATTTTTAACATTTACAGCTGATCAGTGGCTACTAAAACAACTATCGATACATGTTTTATGTTGAGACATGCTGTGTGACTGTCTACAAACAATTCCTATGTCTCTCAATACTACACTAAAACACCTTTCCCTCAGCAATAGCATCATTGACAAAAATTAACTCTTAACCCTGACAACTCTAATGCAATATATACTGAACCTGGAGAGGATTATGCAAACTACAATGCAGTACCAACAAGCTTCTCAGTATATACTTAAGGAACTAATACTCAGCATCGTAAAAATAACCAACATACACATTCAGAGTAAAACCAAATATCTGAATCTCAATAAAATTATAATATTAATAATAAAGTATTGTCTTTATTATTATTATTATAACTTGGTAAAGGGGGTCTGTATACAGTTTGACTTGTCTGTGTAAGACAGTAAGACTTGTCTGTGATCAAATGTTACTTACTTATGCTACTGGACTGGAGTAAAGTTAGTGTGGATAGCAATGTAGTGGTTTTATCTGCTGGGAGATGAATTTTTAACGTTGCCCACATCCAGTTAAACACAGTAAAGTACATCTGGATATACAAGAAGTAAGACTTAAATGCTTTGCATGAATCCAGCACTGACACTGACATTTAGTGACTATGAAACCAGCTTGCAGAAAACATTTATTTAGTGTCTCAACCTTTTAGTAGCAAAAGCTTCTTGGACATTATGCTGTGTGCAAGTTTGTAGGGTTACATCCATCATTGCTTTCATTTTACAAAGATTCTCCTGGCTAAAAATATTTGGCAAATTTCCTTGTTTTGCTGATTATTTCTAACAGCCAAAGTGTGTGAAATAAAACTCACAGCCAGTATGACAATAGCCCCAGTCCTTTAACCATGCAAGCCTTGATTCTCTGCATTGTTTTCTTTCTCCCTTTTGATCTAAAATGGTTTTGTCTGTAAGTTTTTCATAGTAGTTGAAGCTGCCTAGGTTGCCTAGTGATCTATCATAATGTCAAGAAACACTTTTGTTTCAAAAGCTTTTACTGCCTACTTGTAATTTTCTCCCAACATCTCAGTGAGGGTTTTTTTGATATATTTTTTTTTATTGTTGTTTTGTGTGCGTGTGCAATACTCCTTCTACATTGGAAAAACTCTTTGACAAGAGGGCAAGCAGCTATAACCTGCCGTTCCTTATGATCCTCTCTTAAAACTCACCCCTTTTTCTACAAAGGCTACAAAACCTAGTCTGATGGTCAGTGCAGTAGCTGTTTTTAACTACAACTGAAAAAAAAAAGAAAAAAGAAAAAAGAAAGAATCAAAAAGAAAGAATCAAAAAGACAGGATCTGCAATTAACAAATCAGTTCTGAACAAGACACTGAGACATTCTTGAAACATCAACTGTGGTGTGTAAACTGCCATCTGATGTTGTCCCAGAATGGAGAACTGAAACACAGTTATATGACACGAATTTCTTACGAAAAGTGGTCATCACAATGAGGTCACCAGGCCTGACCTAGGTGCTGGACATATTGGTAGGCACTATAGTAAAGTATGGCATCAGAGAACGTATGTATACAACACCAGAAGGGAGGAGTCTGTACAGTGTTGTAAAGGGAAGCCATTCTTTGCAATATCTACTGTTGGGTGAATTGCCAGCTATATCACTCTAGATTATCTACATGGATAAACAGTATTTACATTTCCAGAAAGCTTTAAGCAATTTCCTAACCAAAGCCTCATTAAAAAATACATGTAAATGATTGAAAAAAAAATCATAAGAGAGAACAGCCTTGTAACACCCAAATGGTAGGAATAAATGGACAATTTTTGTACTACAGGGAGGTTGCCATCAGCATCTCTCTTGAACTTGAACTCATAGATTGCCAGTAGAAGAGAATATATAAGCAGGTGACAGCATGACAAAATGAAACACTTGACTGTAAGATGTTGCAGGAGAATCATAACTACCAAATAACTAAGAACAGGAGATTTTGCACTAAGAAATACAAATTAATATGGCTAGGAAAAAATACTTGATCAACACATTCACAGAGATGGGTACCTCAGTTACCTATCAACTCTTGATCATGGAATCACTGTGGAAAATCCTCCAGAGGTATCATCTCAATTATCATCCGTGGACAAAGGAGGGAAAATGATTGATGGGAAGTATTAGATATGGAAAAGAGAATAAACAAGAACCATTATAATCCTACCATACAAATACAGTACATTTCTATCCTGAATATTACATTCAATTCCCACCACTGTCCTTGAGGTTTTGATAACACCAGAAAAAAAACATGAGATCAGGGTGTAGATGGAAGGACTGTAGACTGAGGCTGCACAGAATATACCACCAGGCATCTCCCTATGGAAGTGTGGCAGCTCCTGGCTATACACGTGCAGGCGGCACTAGGTGATGCTCAACCTGTGTGCAGGTTCCTGAATTTCTGTCTGCACACCAGCTCGTCAGGTTAGCTTTCTACAAAATGTTATCCTTTTACATGAAACTACTGGATACATTAACATATGTACAATTTGCTAATGTTTAAATATAAGCCTTTGTCAATGGTAAAAGCAAGCCGTAGTGAAGTATTTCCTTCACTTCAGAAGGAAAACTGCCAGAAAAATTAGACAGACAATACCTCAGGGTGGTTGGGTACTGGAACAGGCTCACCAGGGAAGTGGTCTTGGCACTGAGCATGCTGGAGTTCAGGAGTTTAGACTACACTCTCATATACATGTTCTAATTTTTTGGGTGGTCCTTTGGGGACCCAGGATTTGGACTCAATGATCCTTGTGGATCTCTTACAACTCGGGATATTCTATGATTCTGTGGTTCTATGATATCCATAACACACTTGTAGTAGCTGACTTGCACCCAGTAAAAATAACCTGATACCAACTTGCTAGTATCATAGAGCATTTTAGTGCTTCAGCGTAGTATTACAATTGAGGCTGTTTTGAATAGAATTCAACCATAATCATTAATACTATTTAATGTGAGTATATTCCATTACTATTTCATTAATAACTAAAAAGGCAGAATAATTGCCATGGTGAACTGTAGTTTCTAGAGCCCCCCAAAGCAATAAAGAGCTAATCTAGTGGAAAGGTAATGAAATAGTCTAGGAAAGAACATACGATATCTATATGTAAGGGAACTGATGGGTTTAGTACAGTCCTAGCTGGCCTGCAGATAAACATAGAGGCATATAACAACACCTTAGAAATCAACTAGCAAATTGTGGCAATAGAAGTTATAAATTTGTCACATGCAATACATTGTTAACAATATGTTCAATTAAAACCAGCATTTTCAATGAAAGAAATGCATGAGAAATGCAGATGTAATTCTGTACACATTTTTATGTGTAAATATATATCAAATACATAATGAGATCTTTCCTTGAATGTATGTTTAATGCTGGTATGCCCCAACTCTCAGTCATCTGGACTGATACTTCCAGCAAGGGGATAACCTTGGTTTAAACTCACAATGTATTTGCATGCTTACAAGAGCTCTGTTGAAAGAAAAGCTGGCACAGCCACCAGAAGCAACAACATAGTTGATTAAACTATACTGAAGGACAACATATTTTGCTAATACTAATTTAAAAATGGGGAAATTACACCCCCTTCTCAGTCCTCATACATTGAGATTTCTATTTCTGGTTTGTGCTACATTCTGGAATTCATATTAAATCAAGACAATATTTTCAGATAAAGATATTGGTTAAACCAATCCTATACCAGAAAAAAAAAAAAAAAAAATTAGAAATCCAGTCCTTAAGCTTTTATAAGTCTCTTATTGGGCACATGGTAACAGCATAGCAATTTGTGTTCTTAGAATATTAGTTCCACTTTGTAATCTGACTCCATCTGCTGAGTTTCTCCGTAGGGAATTTCACATAATTGTTCCTTCCAAAACAAATTCTTCACCATATAGTATTCTGTAGTCCCTACCCCAACAGTTATGTGAGGAATACACTGCCAGCTTCAGAGGTACCAATATCCTTCCACTATAATATGCACACATTATTCAAAATAATGGAAGTGATGCATGGGTACATGAGCCTGCATGTTACACCAGGCTGTAACAAATGGACTTTTCAAGACAATATGTTTTTTGTTTGTATCTGTGATAGGTCTGCATATATCTCCTCTATATATGAGCAGATTAGAGTGCATATGTGAAAGGAGTGAGGCTAATTAGCCATTCAAGCCTTTGACATAAAATAGGTAGGCATCCTGGTCTTAAATTAAGAGTTTTAGAGCATAGCAAATATCTCGATAATGTTATTATTATTTTTTTTTTCTGAGTAAAAAGCATGTGAAGAAATTTGGCTTTCAGTAAGAAATGCACCATTGAGTAAAAATGGCAGTCCTCAAATTATCTTCAGAAAAAGCTAAAAAATAATCTTTTAAACCATAAAAAAATAATCTTTTACAAAAGAAAAATAATCTTTTAAACCATAAAAAATAATCTTTTAAACCATAATCTTTTTTTTAAGGAGTAGTATTGATTAGAGGGAAAACCAACCACAAACAAACAAACAAAAAACCCAACCACCCAACAAAACAAACAAAACCCCCAGTCTACTGAAACTACAGGGGAAACTTTAACAGAACCTCAAAACAAATTTGAAGGGAAAAAAAAAATAATTCACCTAAGACATGCATGGGCAATAGCACAACAATGATCTTGGAAAATATTTAGTGTGAGAAATGTGGATACTACAGATATCTCTAAACCTTATATTTGTTGAGAAAACCTGATATTGAGGATCCTAAGCATTTATATCTTTTGCTATCACCAGGGTCCAGGATAATGTTGACACTCAACTTTATTACAGCCCTGGGACTAGAGCTCCAAATCTGGGAATGAACGTTAAGGTGTATTTTCAGCCACCAAGGCTTCAGGAACAGCAATTAGGAAGACCAGAGATGCTACAAAACTGAGAATGGTTGGCCATAAAAATTTCTAAACTGTGCGTAAGGGGTCTAAAGAACACCTTGCTTCCCAAGGTTTCCCAGCTCCGCACAGTCTTCTCCCACAGCTGCAGAGTGTGGTGCTTCAGAGGTATTCTGTAGAATTCACTTAGTTGTGGTGTTCAAATGGAACATATACTGTGTATTTACATTGGCTGTTCTCTTGGGGATATTACTTGCTCCTTCTCTTCCCTCTATTCCCCTTTCAATATGAATTCTGATGTCTATATTTTGCTCATCATTACCAATCAACTTATGATAAGCTTCTACAAAACTCCGTTTATTGTTGCATGTAGGTGTCATTCAACAATAAAAGACAACTGGTCACAGGAGCCTGTCAGGCTCATAGGAAATACTTGTAAAGGGTAAAAATAATCATTCTGTAGTGCTTTTCCTGCAAAAGTGAAACAATGCACATGAGTGCAGTTCATAACTACTGTTGCAAAAATATAGCAAGTGAAGAAGGACATTTGGGAATTTAAAGCTGACAACTAAAAAATGAAAGTTAAAAAAAATAGATGAGAGTAAGAGTTTATTAAAGTTTTTGCCTAATCCAAGGCAACTATACACTGCAGCAGCTAAAAAATCAAAGGGATTTTCTATGTTATCCTTAGGTAATGGTAGGTGTAGGCATTGCTATAGGTGCAATAAAACCATACTAATGATAAGGAGCAGTAGTATTAGATCCTTGCATAAGGTAGCAAGAACAGGGATAAGAGCAAGCAAGGATGTGGTGAGACCTATACCTGAGAAGACACCATCTCCTGGCACATCACAAATGGCAGAAGGCATTTTTGGGATATTTTTGCTGCAACCCAACAGCAAAATTTCTTATCTGCTTTAGCTACCACTAATTGGAGTTTAGGCCTCTATTTATAGTACTGTTTCCTTGCCTTGACTTTTCTGATCACTTTTTACCCATCTTTCATTTTTGCTATAGAGGAAAATAAGAAGTGTTATGAATACCTCTTTTGGAAGTGATGAATATGCCTGAATAATGTGAAGATCAAAAGGATGCTTTTTTGTCATGGCATTTGCTGTTGCTTTTACAAAGGAGAATACACCTAAAAGTATTTATTTTAAACAGCTGTATGCATGATGCATGAGTTTGTTGAATCTCAGTCATGCAACCCAGTTAATGTTAAGTTAAATCCCAGTCAAAAACCATGGTGCACAGCACAACTTGAAAAGAATTTCCCAATGAAATTAAACCACTGTTGGCATTTTGCTTGATATTACATACACATTTTTTTATTATTATTAAAAAAAAAAAGGATGACAAACTGGGTTTCATTGTGTAAAGAGAATCACTCATTATTATTTTGCTTGTTTCTCTCTGATCAAGTCTTAAAAACAATTTAACAACCAAACATACACCCACTATTGAGAAAATTCTATTTTAAACTTTCCACAGAAATAGACTTGAAAATATATCAAATGTTTTCCATCTGAAAATAACACAACAGTATTATCATCGGGCATTTCTTATTGGGACAACAACAATAGTGCACCTATAATGTGAACCTACAGCTGCATCTCTGTAGGTGACTATACTGAACTCGTCTTTACACACGTATAAGATTAATGTGAACATCTCTCCATGTCTACTCATATCACATTTTATCACATCCGACAACTCTTTATCACAAAATTTAAAATACCCCCTTAATTCCTTATGGCAACTTGTGTAGCTACCTAGTTGCCTCCAGGATTATCGTTCAAAACATCACCACCTGAGCAGTATAGCTGAATCCCTCTGCACATTTCATGGTCAGAAAACTGCTGAATCGGGTAGCTACTACAGGGAGCATTAAATGACTCATAATGGTTTCTGAAGTACTGGAACAAGACTTTAGGAGAGGAAATGGCAATAGTCTAAATAAACTAGCACTTATT
Source organism: Anas platyrhynchos (assembly GCF_047663525.1). Taxonomy (NCBI): domain Eukaryota; kingdom Metazoa; phylum Chordata; class Aves; order Anseriformes; family Anatidae; genus Anas; species Anas platyrhynchos. The sequence goes on along the minus strand of NC_092588.1, from coordinate 85,495,790 downwards.
TTCCCAGCCCAGCATGGAATTAGCTTCTGCCTCCCACAAGGAAGCCCAAAGTGCCATCTGGTAGCCAGACACAATTTGTGTTGCAAATGCACTGCTCAGGACCAATGCAGAATCAGCCAGCAGGCAGAGACCCCAAAGAACCATTTACTCTATTCTCCAGCAGGGTCAATGCTGTTTATGTCTGTCCTGATAACTATCTATCATGTGTGAAAATTCCCAAAACAAAAACCTATTCTAGTGCTTCAGTATCTTTAGTATCCTTACTACAGCCTACCTTTCTCTGGAGAGTAGAAGATTATCTCCTCCACCTCCTCCATAAGTAACCTTTATGGACTTGGAACCTTATTATGTTTCCATGTTTCCAGTCATTCTCCTTTTTTTTTTTTTTTTTTTTTTTTTCCCTGACTAAGGAATTCAGTGCACTCAATGTTTTCTTAAACAATAGGTTTTTGAGACCTCGGACAAGTCTGGCTGAGCCTGTTCTTGCATTGTAGCAAGCCAGGTGAGGGCAATCATTACATTCAGCACCCACAATGTAGCAGGACAAAGAATTCTCCCCCAGATCATAACTATGGAATCATGCAAATGCTGTAAATTTAACATGAACATAGTCAAGAGCAATAAATGGCAAGATGTTGTACTGTCTAATTTGCTATAGCAAACAATGAACATGATCTAGGAAGAGATGAGAATGTTCTTCCTCATGTGAAGACAAGGTTTTGGAGTACACAGAATCCCTGCCTTGAGTATCTTTTTTTTTTTTTTTTCCTTCTCACATCCACGGTGATTAAAAGTTAAAGGCTCTCATTTATGCAAGACAATGAGTTTCTAAGTAAGAAAATAAAGCTAAAATAAAGCTGTAATATATATATTTTAAGTATGGAGTGAGACATTTCTAATAATAACTTATATTTTCATATCAGCCTTCTCTGTCCTTCCTCAGCAGGAAATGCATATTGAGACAATTAAGTAATATGCAATTAGTTTTCAAGTGTTTAAAGCTTCTTACTCACCCACTGGAGACATTTCTGGGACACTGGCAACGTAAGGCCCATCCAGGAATTTTGGCTCATTATCATTAATGTCCTGCACTTTGATGATGAACTCTGATTCAGGCTCTAGTGGTTTCTTGGTGTCAACATCCACAGCCTGAGCCCGGAGCGTGTAGAAAGGTTTTTCTTCTCGATCTAGGCTCCTTATGGCATGAATGTCTCCTGTGGTCTCATCAATGGTAAAAACAGTGCCGGCACCATCTCCTGAAAGGGTATATTTAACAGTGCCAACTCCCTTGTCCAAGTCAGAATGTAGCTTGAGAACAAAAAGACAAAAAGGTAGGAAAGGAACATTAATGGCTTTCTCTAGGCTGGAAAGCAATTATTATTTTTTTTTCTCTGATGTAAAATAGAAGGTGTTGGAGGAATCAATTTCCTAAGACCTTAACTGCCTCTAAGTGTACACAAAAATAAGGGTAGAATGTTAATGTTTTTATTTCCACCTCGTATTTTGGACAGACAGCATTTCAAAATTCTACCTGCTTTCTCCCATGAACACTGCTCACCACTTACACTTCAGTGAAACAGAGCTTCATTTCATTAGAAACTGAAATTAAAGACCAAATAATGGAAAAACACCAATAACCACATCAAACGAATGTGAGATGACATGAGAGGGTGTCAAAAACCTTCATAGGTATTTGCCTTTCACAGAAGTAGAAGAGAATCAGCTAATTTTCATTTCACACATAAGAGCTTGTTGAAATCCTAAACTCAAAGTCAAAAGTGGTTTAAAAAGGACAATATACTCCTCCTCAATCATAGTTTATGCTAAACAGAAGTTAAAAATACTGCTTCCTATCCACAAATATTTGGTAATTTGTTTCTGTCTTAAGGTACTCAGAGGACAGTGTGAAGCTAGGCATTTTTCTCCTCATTGGAAAAATATAGAAAAAAAATCAGTTCTAACTCGATCATTTCCACCTTCAATACCAATAAAAATATTTTCCAGCCTATTTGAATGTTAAATCTCTACTTCTTTTAGAAAATACTTGTGTTCAAGTTATTGGAGATTTTTATGCTTTTAATCATTCTCTACTATAATGTAGCATTTAACAGCACTTAAATGTAGGAATTTTTGAAACAGAAATACAGTCTGATGAACTTCTTTCTCATATGCCTTTATCTGTTTTATGCTCATCCTTTAAATACAACTAGAAGTTCTGAATATATATTCAAGGTTACATCACCAATGCTGAAACAGCTTTTAAAATACTTACTTGCTTGTCCCATCTAATGAGGACTAAAGAGATCTGCTATAATGGACTCAGGTTGGAATGGAGTTTTCAAAAGTGAATACCCTTAAGCAGTATAGTAAAGAGATTATGGATATACATGTAAGCTTTATTTACATGATGTACTGCCCAAGGTGAAACACAATAGAGGAAACATGGGACATGAAATTAGATTATGTAGAAAATGAATTACTGAGAAACTAAATGGTTTTGGTAATGGGGCAAGAAACTAAGCTGCAGAGAAAGAGGTAAAGGCAATTACTAACATTTATTGCTATTGCCTTGAAATTGAAAATAGGTCCTTGTGACTGTGGAGGAGGTCATGGTTTGTGGGACAGAGCGAACATGAACATAGTCTCTTCTTTGCCTACTTTTCACCTCATCATTCTTGCTCAGTGAATACACTGGATTCTGATCTTTCATCTGGTTGCCACCTACACAGGTTTTCAAATTATCTTTTGAGTCAGAAGTAAAGCATTTTGCTTCTTGAGCACTGGTTCACTGTGGAAAAATTCAAAGGAAGTTAATTCTTTTCCTCCTAGGGAGTTAAATATTCCTTCCTTGTGAAATGAAAAGATAATGCAGCCTGAGATAATTAACGTCTATTTCTTCCTCATCATTTTAATTTAAGTGGCTCACAAGCGTCCTGCTGTTCCATTATACCTTGCTCAGTTAAAACTTGGTATTTTCCTTCCATTATCAGATACAGGCTTACAGACACACACACACATAGTGAAACAAAATAAAAATATTCTGAGAAAGAACAAAGAAATATGTAATTTTATAAAGAGAATTTTACCTTTTTTTTGTTGTTTGTGTCACTGTATTTAAAAAGAAAGGAAAGGAAAGGAAAGGAAAGGAAAGGAAAGGAAAGGAAAGGAAAGGAAAGGAAAGGAAAGGAAAGGAAAGGAAAGGAAAGGAAAGGAAAGGAAAGGAAAGGAAAGGAAAGGAAAGGAAAGGAAAGGAAAGGAAAGGAAAGGAAAGGAAAGGAAAGGAAAGGAAAGGAAAGGAAAGGAAAGGAAAGGAAAGGAAAGGAAAGGAAAGGAAAGGAAAGGAAAAGAAAAGAAAAGAAAAGAAAAGAAAAGAAAAGAAAAGAAAAGAAAAGAAAAGAAAAGAAAAGAAAAGAAAAGAAAAGAAAAGAAAAGAAAAGAAAAAAGTCTGGGCTTTATTGTGAAGTCCACCTTGTTCCATACTCCTGGAAGTAGGAATATCACAGAGCAAAAGAATGTATCTAAGCAGGGATTTGTCAATAGGGAAGCATGCCAAGAATATTATCTCTACTCCCATCTCCTCATCAGACTTGGCACTAAAGCTGAGATGGTTGAGTGTCTTTCTGATTGCCAGCTGAAGGGTTTACATTCAACTAGTAACAAATCAGGCTGCATTGCGTGTGTTATCTGAATGCTTGGATTATACTACAGAGAAATAATTCTAGCCGTTTCCCCTAGTTGGGGAAAAAAGTAAAAAATATAGAATGAAGAAAGCAAAACAAGGACTCCTAAGAGGGAGGAAGAAGGAAATAAGAAGAGAAGCACAAGCGTATCTTTTTCAAATGTACTGGAGTAAAAAAATCTGTAATTGGCAGCATTAGCAATTCTACAGTTATAGATGTGTTTACTGTGCTTACTTCAGAAACATCACTCAGCTGGTATAACCTAGGAACCATTTCATTGATTTAACCAGAACTGTATTGTTTTGCATTAGCTGGAATCTGTCACATTGTGTTTATTTCATCAAACCAGCTAATCTGCTCACTTTGTTACAGGCTTCTCAGATGCCATTGCTGGACAATGGGCAAATGAATACTTATTTGTAATCCACATTGAGATATGCAATTTGTGGGGCAATTCAACATTACAAAGTGTCTAATTAGTGTAGTTAAATTGCTGATTGCTTTAATTTAAATTGAACTAAATTCTGAAGAAATAAAAAGGCATGCAATATTGACATTCAGATGAATGGACAGACAAAGAAGAACTAGCATTGGTTGGACTTGCACGGCACTAGAAAGTAGTCTTGATTTTGAATGCTTTAAACTTTCAAGAATACAGTTTAGGCTAAAGAATAAGTGCCTGCTAGTGTGTCTTGGATTTATGTGCTACAAGCTGCTCTGGAAGAAAAGATATTTTTTTTGTGTGTGTGTTGAAAACCAGACAGAAGATTTGCAAGAGACTACTTTTTCTGACACTGTGCAGCAGTAGTTTTGTTCTGGTATCCCATTTTTCCTTGTTGCTTGTACTTCTGCATGTTGCTTGTATTTTCTAATTCCTACTCTGCTTAAAACTACAGGACAAGAGAACAAGTACTCAAATCTTATTTGTGCCCCCCACCCTCCCACCCCCATTTACTTTTCAGAATTACTTGAATTTACTGTAACATTGAGGTACAAATGATTGCATTTTTTTTTTTTCTGTAAATCCTAGATGTTAAAAATGCCACAAAGGTTTGAAAATGCAAAGGATTCATTTCTAGCATTGCTCAAATCTGTTCTGTTATTTTCTCTACCTAAGTAACGCAGAGCCAATTTTTAGTGTCAGATTTTTGGGCAAATCTGCACCAAGTGTAAAATTTATGATTTTTTGCAGCAAACTGTTAATGCAGAAAATCATGGATATTCTTCTGTGATGGCAGATAAAGATACGTGATCTATACTTCTTGCTAATGTGTGCAAACAGTAGCACATTTGGCAAAGGAATGACTGATAAAAAAAATCAAGTATGAATAATAAGATGGGGACTATTGTGAAAAACATTGTGTAAATCTATGCAGAAACTATGGCAATGCTCTTGAATCACATCCAATACCAGATGCCAGACTGAGTCAGTCTGAGTCTAGTCCATGTGATCTAGCAATCTGCTCCAGGCTGTAAGCAGCTGAAAGCTAGTTTGCTTTATGGAGAAGAAAAAAGTTGGTAACACATCATCATCCCAGAATGGCTCGGGTTGGAAGAGACCTTAATGATCATCTCATTCCAACCCCCTGCCATGGGCAGGGGCACCACCCACAGGTTGTCCTAAACATCTCCAGGGGTGGGGCATCCACAACCTCTCTGGGCAACTTGTTCAAGTGCCTTACCACCTTCTGAGTGAAGAATTTCCTCCTAACCTGCAATCTAAATTTCCCTTCTATTAGTTTATAACCATTCCCCCTGTCCTGTCATAATCTGACTGAGCAAAGAGTTGCTATACATCTTTTTAAGTACTGAAGTTCCATTTAAGTATTGAAAAGCTGTAATGAGGTCTCCCCAGAGTCTTCTCTTCTTCAGGCTGAACATCCCCAGCTGTCTCAGCCTTTCTTCATAGGAGAAGTGCTCCAGCCCTCTGACCATCTTTATGGCCCTCCTCTGGACCTGTTCTAACACCCTTCTTGTGCTGGGGGCCCCAGACCTGGACACAGTGTTCCAGGTGGTGCCTGGAGTACTCACTACAAGCACACCAGGTAGAAATAATTTATTCAGTTCTTCAGGCAGTTATGTCTAATTCCTAGAAAGCAGTATGATTATTTACAATTTAGCAATAAATGTTATGGCAGGCCATAGCATTTTCTCTCCTTCCTTACTTCCACTTTTAAAAACAAAACCCATTTATTTGATTTGGTAACCTCTTACAAGTGTTTACAATGTACCTCTGGAATTAATTCTGCAGGAAGACAAATTCTTCTAAAATTCTTAGAAAAAAAAAAAAGTAGGATTTAAAAAAATATCTCACAATATTTTATTAGGATATTTTCAAAGCAGAAGGAAAAAAAAAAATAACACAACAACCAATCAACCCAACCGAATATTTAAATTGTAAAATACTCTAGACTTAAAATTAAATAACCACTATATCAGTACATGATATATAAGAACAAAGGCTATGACATTCAGTTGGATTGCTGTGATATTAATTTGACAGCAATACAGATATTTAAAAGTTGTTTCACAAATGGTCTCATTCACTTTCTGAATTTCCACTCTGTAAACAACCAATAAAATAAAATAAAAGGTAGAGAATGAAAAGAGGAGGAAATAAAAAGGTTTTAAAAGTCAAGATATGTTGAACATCCCCAAATTGATATATTCACATGGTGATATACTCTGAGATTCAAAGTTTTATTCTATTGCCAATTTCACAGGTTTACAAAAATCATTCTTCACTTTATTTATTGCTAGTAGATCAATTTAAATGCTATATTGCATTCCATAGCTGGACTACAAAACATTGCTGAATGCTCCATGATATTAACCCTTCTCTTCATACACAATTGTACTAGTGAAAAATCCTATACCTATACAGCATTTTTCATTATGCAGCATGTTTTATGACCTTATTCCATTATTTACTCTGCCTGTATCTACTTCTAAGTATTTCCATTTGCTCTGTAGCTACCAGCTCTCCCCCTCCCGTTATTGTATACCATGTTCAATGAAAGCTATTCAAGAAGTAAAAACAAAACAAAACAAACAACAACAACAACAAACAGTCTCAACCTCAGTATTGCCTAAGACTGCAAACAAGGAATGACAGCCTGAACTGAGAAAAGGAAAAACCATCACTGATGTATGGAAAAAGCAGATGTGAGCAGAGATATTATGGCAATACCTTACTGCAAGTCTGTGTGGTGAAACAGGGATGGCCTCTACAGGAAGGAAGGTTGTAAATGAGCCTAGAGGAACCTTTGATACCAACTGTCTAAGAAGATTCTATTTCAAACATTCCTCTTTTCAAAGATGCTTATTTATAAAGATACATAATATACTTATATAACATGTATTTTCTATTGGTAAGCATTCTATGGTCAACATAGATTCATTTAAAAACCGGTTATTAGATTCTCATTTATGGTTCTTATACAAATGCAATTTTTATTTATTTTATTTTTTTTTTAAATAATAAAAAATACCAAGATAGAGGTTGGTGGGGTCATAAACTTTAATTCAGGAAATCAACTAACGAAAACAACAGTAATGCAATTGCTGCTAATCAAATCAGATATTTTTTCTTTCCTCCTGTCTCCACTACATGCACACACAGATACACCTTCCAGAGAACATTTAGAGACAAGGCAAAATCTGCTCATGAAATTCTTCATGTAAGTGTTTCTTGATGCAAAAAATTTGGATGACTAAAGGCACCTTCTGAATACTCGGTTAATGTGCATTAAGGCAAGAGCGCAGACTAAAGTTCATGTCAAGAGGAGTTACGACACTACTACAAAATAGGTATATGGAAAGAAATAGCAACTAAAATTATGGGGTAAAAGGAAGATGAATAAAAAAGGAAAATAATAATGGTTTATAGAAGTCACTTGGAAGAGATAGTTTTATTCCCTTATAAGACTGAATACTATCTTCAGTAAGAAGGGTATCTCTGTACTAGTTTTGTATAGGACTTTTAGAAGAGATGTCCATTCTTAGTCCTATGACAATTTAAAACAATAATTAAATACTTCAATTAAAGGATATATATACACATACATAATAAACCAAAACTAAATTATATATATATAATATATATATAATATATATATATTATATATAATATATATATATATTTGAGCTAGCAAGCTGTACATAGCTTCTTTTCTACTCATAGCTTCTTATCTACTTCCAAGAATTGGCATTCTTTTCTTTCTAACTTTTTGTAGAAATGACAATAAACAGCATAGTTCTACGTTTGGAAGTACTTTCAGTATACTGTTCCATTTAGATCAGAATACTTTCTTATTCAAGAAGAAATAAATAAGAAGGTTTTCTATTTTTTTTTCTTAATGATTTGTTTGGCAAATAAAGCTGAGTTTTATTTAAATTAAATCACTGATTATCCAATTAAATAAAAACATTATCTCCTTCTGTCACAGGGATTTAGTTTAAGCATACTAAGTCAGACCAAACTTTTCCAATAATGAGAGTGGTTGCCAGTTAGTAATATTGATGGCAAATAAGTCATTAGTGAGGAATAAAAACAGTATCTGACCTGGTCAGTTCAATGAATCCTCATCTGAGCATAACTGACTTGAGGGTCTATGTATTTTTATTCTCCTATTCTCCTCCAGGAGAATATTTTTGTTGCATTACTCTGAATTAAAAAATAACACTTGCAAAAGCACATTCCAAAATAATTATTTTTTTTTCTTTCCAGATAAATTCCTAAAGAATTGCACATAGGAAAAAAAAAGTTGCTAAATGTAAAAGTAAACTTCCACTAGTAGAATATTAAAAGAATAAGAATCTATCAACAATATTTCCTTATAACTTTCCTTATAACAAGTAATTATACAGGTAAGTTACAAGTTGCATATATTTTTGATGAATTCTGATTTTTGCGTTATCATTTCAGCCAGAGTTGATGCACACAGAAATATTCTGTCCCGATCTCTCTTAAACTTCAGATGTTTAGTAGTATTTATTTAATAGTATTTTCTAAAGTATGTGAAAATACTTTTTGAACTATTCAGTACTGCTGGACTGATCAGTAGGTGTTCTTTTACAAAGTCTATTAAGAGCAGCATTGTACTTTACTCTCTGTGCAGATGCAATTCATAAGCAAGAGTTGTGCTTCCCACTCTCCTTTAAACTTCATTTTCTGAGACTTCACTTGGACCAGTACAGACTGCTAATGGAGACACGGTATACACTAGAGTAAAATTTTTTTTTGTTTGTTTGTTTGCTTGCTTGCTTTATTTTCCTGCCAGAATCACTTCACTTATTCACTTAATTATGTAAACTAACTCAACAGAATATTATTTTATGAATTAGACATGTCTTTAGTGGAGATCTTGCCATAAGAACTGTGTTAGGTATTGGATACAATATTTTTTTTCTACATTTTTAGCAACTGTTCTCATCAGAAATTTCCATATTGTCGCACCTGCCTTGTGAATTTCAGACTGCCAGCTTTTGGGTGCAGGTACAGTCATGTTGAGATGGGGACCCAGAGGCTTTCTGCAGCACTGTGCTGTGGTGCTCACCCAATTTTGCTTCTGCTTGGGAATGTGGGATATTTTCCAAAGTCCTGCTGTTTTGCTGAACATGGGAACAGCTGATGAGACCATGAATCCATTGAAGACTCTATATATTACCACAGTACAGTAGCCACACAATCACAATTTCAAATAACAGTATTGGCCATTAGACAATAACAAAAGACAACACTTGAGGAAATATAACAATTTTCAATTTCTCATTTCTTAAATGCACTCATACATTTTGTTGAAATAATATCATCTACTGTATGCAGCTACTGGTGGCAGCTCAGTGGAAAATGCTTTCTACATCTCATTACATTCTTATAATTTCAGAATTTTTTAAAATAACAGAAAAAGAGAAGGGGATTGTTTCTGAAACCCTGAGGTCAAAAGACCTCAATGCATCTGGTTGGAAAGGCAAGGCTGTGCCATGTACCCCCATGTACAGATGCGGCCTTTTCCTTACTTTTTACTATCATGTGCTTAAAATTCATGGTAAACTATCTTCTGGTTCAAATGAATCTGTGCAAGACACTGCTTTTCATAAATGAATGCATTTCAGCAGACACCAGTGGAGCTAGTTTGATTTTATACCTGTGAAAGCGCTGGTGCCCCCTCTGTACCAGTGACTGGCTGGAATCCTGGTGGCTATGTGGGAGAATAATGCTGATGACTGAAACTGAGAAATGAGAAAAGCTGCCATAACAAAAGGACTAAGGAAAAATCATCACAGATTTAAGCAGCACATACTAGTATTCCTTTACAAGGCAGTACTTTTTAATTCTGAAAACTGAATGAAGGAAAGTACATATTACAATCTAATTCCACATTCTTGCTATTTAATTGTACAATATCTGGAAAACACCTAATGGTGTTGCTGTAATTAATTTATTAAAACAGCAAGTACAAAGGTGTGGTGCTCTTTTTAGGTAGAATATACGATAGTAGCCTTTCCCTTTTGAAATACAAATCATTGTAAGAATAGCAAGATTTGCATCTCTCTGGATACCACATACTGACCAGAATATATTATTCTGCATTATGTTTCCTGCTGTATCCCTTCTGTAACATATATAAAAGATCAGTGCAGGAAAATATGAATTATGCTGTAAGAATAATTATAATAAAAAAGATCCTAGTGACTTATGATGACAGTATATAAAACATGCTACATCTGTAATATAATTTCAAAGGCATCTATTAGCAGAGAGTTTATAATTTCTGCGGACTGCCTAATTGTATTTATCAGGACTGTTTCTGTGAAGATCTCCAGATAACCACTGCTGAAGTTAAGAACAAATAGGAATGTTCTATTGTAAAGCACCACTGAAATTAAGCTGTTGGCAAGGTTAGATATTTTTGGTGTAAAATAAGGTGCTTTTGCTTGTGAAGTGAAATGACAAGATCTATTTTCTTTCAAGGTTGTTTGAAGGTAATCCATTTTCTGTAGAATTGTACTATATGATGTCTTAGGCTACAGGGTACAAAATAACATGGTTTATTTTCCTTATTTCTTATACGTTAACTACTTAGGCTTTACACTGAAAATACCATTAGCCACAGGGGACACATGCTTGAATACCAAATCCAACATGATCGATCTATGAGATTTCTCCCATCATCTAATAATGGGTCATGGCATTATGGACAATGCTTTTTTTGAGATTTAATTTCCCATGGAAGCTATAGCTACAGCTGCTCAATTCCAGGGCCATTTTTACCCTCACAGGAACTGCCCTACTGATGCCAGTGGGAATACCTTTGTGTTGGCTGTAGGATTAGCTATGAATACGTCACAGGGAAGATAGTGTGTCATGTGCCACTCTGCTTCTGAAGTGACAAACAGGATGACATCTGCCTGTTGACAGCCACCACCACAAGAGGTGGGCTGGGAATGACAGCCGCTGGAGGGGATCACGGCTCTGAGCACCCTCCAGTTCCTTCCTGAGGTAGCGTTCACTTCCCTGCCCCAAATGGCTGGAGGCAACTCAATTCCTTTGAACTTCTCTCCAACGTAATGTCCCATCTAGGTAAAGCAGTTGAATAGCTGGCCTTTGTTAGCCTGGCTCTTCTGAAATTAATTACAAAAAACAAATTTCCTGCTGGAATTGCTCTTGAGAAGGCAGTGACCTGTACTAGGGACAGTGAGGAGGAGCTGGGGGGTAATATTCACTTCCATACCACACCTGGACCTTGGAGGACAAATCTGTCTTCAACCAAGTACCCATAAACATAAACATAACCATATATTATAACCATAGTAGTCATGAAGCCAATTATCTCCAACTGTTAAGCAGTCCCCATAACAGAAAACTGAGGTTACAGGTTAGCTGACTTACATAGCCATGGCTGTTCCAAAGAAATTGTGCTTCTGGCCATGAACAAAGAGAATCCCTAACCAGACTCTGTCTCTCTGACTCAGCAAAATGTCCAGAGGCCACTCCTCCTGAAAGTCAAAGATATAATTTAGTGCCCAGAAGCACATCATCCATAAGACTCCCTGAATTTGGTTTACCCTAATTTAGGCAGCCACAGTTTTATGATATGGAGACATGGAAGGACACAGATCACCCTATAGACTCCTGTTGCACTACCCAGTGGTTCACCTATCCTGAAATCTTTCTTGTGTGTAAAAGATAATAATAATAATTAATAAGAATCACTGATGAAAAATACACAAACTCCAAGTGTCCTCAACTCTGTAATCAATCAAAAATAAATGGTTCCTGTAATTAGAAAACAAAAAGAAAGGCTAGAGCTGTAGGGTCTCTTCCTTGTCAGATAAAGACATTCTTGGAAACATATGCCAAAAGAGTATCAGTTTAACTCCATTGCATTTGGAGAGGTCAAAGATTCTAAACCGATTATACAAGCTTATGCTTAATTTGACATTGATTGGAACTTTAAGTAGCAAATACATCTTCTGCTGTTTCATTTTTTATTTATTTCAGTTCCAAGCTGATCATGGGTGGGGGGAGGTCTAGAGCAAAGGCCTATTAAATTCTGTTGGTGCTGATTAAGCTTTCTTCTTTCTGATCTTAAAACATTTTTTGATTTCATTTTTTTTTCTTCACTGACTACATTGCAAATGAATATAGAAACTCTCTTCCTCATGTATTTAAATTTAATGCTATGTTAAACACAAAAAACGCGTTCTGTAAATTATACGTGTTGTAACGCACTGTCAGTTAAGGTGTCTCTTTTTGTTTGATAATGACACTTTAGAGCAGGCAGGGAATGACAGAGTAGAAAGAATCTGCCTCAGCCTGTCTATCACTGTGACAAGGCATACTATCATAAGCTATGTGACCACTTCTTTTTTCTGAATTAAAAGAAAAATCATCTTAGATCTTATAATAGAAGTAAAAATACACATATATTAGAGGGATAATTTTCAGACATTTAAAGGCATAGAATTTTATGAGTGGAACAGCATATCTTCTGAATTTTTAATCCCCTTGTCTTAATTTACCTTGGCCCAAAAAATGTAGACAAGCAAACACAATACAACATAAAATAAAGTGCAAAATAATCTAGCAGACATGAGTCAACAATACTAAATGTGTATGAGATACAGCAATGGATGGTACAGCAGAGAAGCCGTAAGACTTCTCTGTACCTAATGCACAGATGTCTCAATTCTAATAATGCACAATCAAGTTCTAGCTGCAAAATTTCCTCAGGAAAAAAAAAAAATAATAAAATATATATATATTTAAAAACTGTATTAATGAAATCACATTTTCACACAGTAACTGTTGAATTTCCTTAGGTTTCAGAAGCATAAGAGTTGTACTTTTTCAACACGTTCTTTTATGTTGCTGAAACATTCAAAATGGTTTTAGATTGAATGTTATTTGGGCATGAAGCTGTATCATGGTGTGCATTTGCAACAGTGTTTGAATCAAACTTCCTGCAACTCTGAGATCTAGGTATAATTCAAATAATGGTCCAATAAACAGCTAACCTACTTTATTATTATTATTATTATTATTATTATTATTATTATTATTATTATTATTATTATTATTATTTTAACTACTGGCTAAAGCTGGTTTTTAGTCTAATCAACCTGCATTCTTGTCTCTGGGAGAGAATTTCCTATGCAGAACAATGCCTAAAAGCAGTGGTGGAAATAGAGGTGTTCTGGAAGAGGGAGAAGGCCTCCTTTGGAAAAAAAAAAAAAAAAAAAAAAAAAAAGTATTAACTTCAAGCTTCCTTAGAATGAGAAAAATTTTATGGCTATAGCTGTCAGAGATATGAGTTTTGGAGTATTAGAAATAATAAGAATGGGGTCAAATCTGCAATTCTTTACCTAACTATACTTATAAGATATAATATAGGCCTCCAAGAACCAGTCATTTCAATAGATGTATATGAGGTGGTATTGATGATATTAAAGCACAGTAAGTTAGAGAGCATAATAAATAAAACAAGTAAATCAGTATATTACAGATAAGTGACGTACCGCATAGTTTGCATTTTCATCTAGCTTGACTGAAAAATTGTTTGGCCGTTTTGCAAACATAAGAAAATTTCTCTCTTAGTAAAGTATTTTCATTAATCAATCTCTGGATGGGATAAAAGTAGGTTCTTAAGGCATAGGTAAAGTATCAGACAGAATTTGTTCTTCAAGCTTGGATTATTTAAAACAAGCAGCATTTATACAGCTCTGTGCAGAATTAATCAAACCACAGAAATCCTGTATGTGTCTTAAGCTACTGATACATTTGTATTTCACATATCATTAACTGCACTGCATAAGAATATTGTAATATTGCTATGCCTTCTTTTTAATAAAAAATTCAGACCTCTGTACCAACAAGCAAAATAAAAATATCTTCTACAGCTCAAGCCTAAATCATTTCTGCTCAAATGGAGCAGTTTAATCATAAATATGAACGTTGACTGTTTTCTGGATTGTCCTAAAGCAATTAGTTAAAAAATGTATTGAGTTTACAAATGGTTGTCTTTTGATATAGCATTTACTTGCAAGATTTACTCATTTTTTTAATGGATAAAGAAAAATGTTCAGAAGAATCAATTAGTGGAGAATACAGTCCAGTAACTAAAGAAATTAAAGAGCTGTGTAATATGGAACAGAAATGATTGCATGGCCGTGGTAAAATATCAGTTATCTGTAACTGTAGCCCTACTTATGTTTTATACTGATGAGGTGAAATCATAGCCACTTCTGCTGCTGCTACCTGGAATGGAGAAGGAGGTGAAGCACACAGAGAGTCATCTTACCCCAGAGAGAGAGGGCAACGAGATTACTGCTACAGAGACTTTGAAGAGGGAAAAAGGAGGCAGCAGGTTAGAGGAGCTGTGTCTGGGTGGGTTTCTATTCCATCTCTTTTCTGATAGAGCTGCTCAGTGAAATAACAAAGGTGTTAATTTGTTTCTAATCCTTCCACACATGGTTCTCACAGAAGTCCTGGTGAAAATAATTTACAAGAGCAAAATCTCTCCAGGCTCCAGAGAAACCTAAATGTGTCTATAAAGGTTAAATCTGGGCCTTGAGGAAGTCAATGGCAAAACTCCCATTGTCTCCAATATAATTCAATAACAATTAGGGCCTTGTGAGTACTAGCAGAGTACTCTCCCACACAGTACTAGCAGGGTACTCTCCTGTAGAGTGACAGTAAACATTTCTTTCATTTCAATTCGCATACTTAGGTTTTCTTTTCACTTTTAAGTTTTAACAAAGCAAAGATATCAAAATATAAACAACAAAAGTTTTTTCTTGCATGGAAATCATTTACAACATACATATGCATATATACATATATGTGTGTATATACGTATATATACAAACACACACACACATATATATATGATATTCCAGAATGTCAGATAATACTCTTTGATTACTTCAAGATTCAAGAGTTGGACTAAACAACCAACTAAACAAATAATGCTTTTTGAAGTTTTAAAAATAAGTATTAATTTAGACAAATTATTGTGAAATCCTTCTACTGATGCAGGCATTACTAATTATGTGACTGGGGTTTTATCTATTTATTAATGTTCACAGAAGTAAGGCTCCTTTCACTGATAAATGTTGCAGCTATTGACAGTTAAATTCACCTGGATTTGCAGTAGTTGATGATTACAATCAAGGAAGTAATTTTCAAAAAAGGAAGTATTTTTTAGCAATTTCCATAAAACATATTCTTTTGGCATGACAGATAACTTGCACATGCTCTTTTTGAATGTAAGAACAGACTTGAATTTTAAATAATAATAAATTCATTGGCTGTAGACCTCTTAGGCATCAAACATCATCTATTTCCTTTGCAGTCTTCCTTTATGTTTTCATGGATTTCACAGAATCAAAGAATCACAGAATTCTCTAGGTTGGAAGAGACCTCCAAGATCATCGAGTCCAACCTCTGACCTAACACTAACAAGTCCTCCAATAAAACATATCACTAAGCTCTACATCTAAACATCTTTTAAAGACCTCCAGGGATGGTGACTCAACCACTTCCCTGGGCAGCCCATTCCAATGCCTAACAACCCTCTAAGTAAAGAAGTTCTTCCTAAGATCCAACCTAAACCTCCCCTAGAGCAACTTTAGCCCATTCCCCCTCATCCTGTCACCAGGCACGTGGGAGAACAGACCAACCCCCACCTCGCTACAGCCTCCTTTAAGGTACCTGTAGAGAGCAATAAGGTCGCCCCTGAGCCTCCTCTTCCCCAGGCTGAACAAGCCCAGCTCCCTCAGCCACTCCTTGTAAGACTTGTTCTCCAGACCCCTCACCTGCTTGGTCACCTTTCTCTGGACTCGCTTGAGCACCTCAATGTCCTCCTTGTAGCGAGGGGCCCAAAACTGAACACAGTACTCAAGGTGCAGCCTCACCAGAGCTGAGTACAGGGGGACAATCACTTCCCTAGCCCTGCTGGCCACACTGCTTCTTATGCAAGCCAGGATGCCGTTGGCCTTCTTGGCCACCTGAGCACACTGCTGGCTCATATTAAGCTGACTGTCAGCCAATAATCCCAGGTCCTTCTCTGCCTGGCAGCTCTCCAACCACTCATCTCCCAGCCTGTAGCTCTGCTTGGGGTTATTGCGCCCCAGGTGCAGGACCCGGCACTTGGCCTTGTTGAACTTCATAGAGTTGACCTCAGCCCATCAGTCCAGCCTATCCAGATCCTCCTGCAGAGCCTTCCTACCCTCAAGCAGATCGACACATGCCCCTAACTTGGTGTCATCTGCAAACTTACTGAGGGTGCACTCAATGCCCTCGTCCAGATCATCGATGAAAATATTAAAGAGGACCGGCCCCAGCACCGAGCCCTGGGGGACGCCACTAGTGACCATCCTCCAACTGGATTTGACTCCATTTACCACAACTCTTTGGGCCCGGTTATCCAGCCAGTTTCTAACCCAATGAAGCGTACGCCAGTCCAAGCCAAGAGCAGCCAGTTTCTCGAGGAGAATGCCATGGGAAACGGTGTCAAAGGCCTTACTGAAGTCAAGGTAGACCACATCCACAGCCTTTCCCTCATCCACCAAGCGCATCATTTTGTCATAGAAGGAGATCAGGTTCGTCAAGCAGGACCTGCCTTTCATAAACCCATGCTGACTGGGCCTGATTGCCTGCTTGCCCTGCAAGTGCTGCATGACTCTGAAGATAATCTGCTCCATGAGCTTCCCTGGTACTGAGGTTAAACTGACAGACCTATAGTTCCCTGGGTCTGCCCTCCGGCCCTTCTTGTAGATTGGCATCACGTTTGGTAGCTGCCAGTCAACTGGGACCTCCCCCGATAGCCAGGACTGCTGATAAATGATGGGAAGTGGCTTGGCCAGCTCCTCCGCCAGTTCTCTCAGTACCCTCGGGTGGATCCCATCTGGCCCCATCAACTTGCGTGCATCCAAGTGCCGTAGCAGGTTGCCAACCATTTCCTCATGGATAGTGAGGGTCACATTCTGCTCCCCATCCCCTTCCACCAGCTCAGAGTACTGGGTAACCAGAGAACAACTGGTTTTGCTGCTAAAGACTGAGGCAAAGAAGGCATTAAGCACCTCCGCCCTTTCCTCAACCTTTGTAACTAAGTTCCCTCCTGCAACCAGTAAAGGATGGAGATTCTCCTTAGTCCTCCGTTTTGCATTGATGTATTTGTAAAAAGATTTTTTGTTGTCTTTAACAGCAGTAGCCAGATTGAGCTCCAGATGAGCTTTGGCCTTTCTAATTTTGTCCCTGCACTGCCTCGCAGCTTCCTTATAGTCCTCCTGCGTGGCCCACCCTCTTTTCCAAAGATTGTAAACCCTCTTTTTTCTCCTAAGCTCAAGCCACAATTCTCTGTTCAGCCAGGCCGGTCTTCTTCCATGCCAGCTTGTCTTTGGGCACGTGGGGACAGACTCCTCCTGCGCCATTAAGATTTCCTTCTTGAAGAGCGCCCAGCCTTCCTGGATTTGGAACATAATTGTCAAGTTCATCATCTTATGACACTTGATCCAAATTTAGAAACCAGGATTGAGAAACATAGAATCATAGAATCACAGAATATCCTGAGTTGGAAGGGACCCTTAAGGATCATCAAGTCCAACTCTTGACACCGCACAGGTCTACCCAAAAGTTCAGACCATGTGACTAAGTGCACAGTCCAATCTCTTCTTAAATTCAGACAGGCTCGGTGCAGTGACCACTTCCCTGGGGAGCCTGTTCCAGTGTGCAACCACCCTCTCTGTGAAGAACCCCCTCCTGATGTCAAGCCTAAACTTCCCCTGCCTCAGCTTAACCCCGTTCCCGCGGGTCCTGTCACTCGTGTTAATGGAGAAAAGGTCTCCCGCCTCTCGACACCCCCTTACGAGGAAGTTGTAGACTGCGATGAGGTCTTCCCTCAGCCTCCTCTTCTCCAGGCTGAACAGGCCCAGTGCCCTCAGCCGTTCCTCGTACGTCTTCCCCTCCAGGCCTTTCACCATCTTCGTAGCCCTCCTCTGGACACTCTCCAACAGTTTCATGTCCTTTTTATACTGTGGTGCCCAGAACTGCACACAGTACTCGAGGTGAGGCCGCACCAGCGCAGAGTAGAGCGGGACAATCACCTCCCTTGACCTACTAGCGATGCCGTGCTTGATGCACCCCAGGACACGGTTGGCCCTCCTGGCTGCCAGGGCACACTGCTGGCTCATATTCAACTTGCTGTCTACCACGACCCCCAGATCCCTCTCTTCTAGGCTGCTCTCCAGCGTCTCATCGCCCAGTCTGTACGTGCAGCCAGGGTTTCCCCGTCCCAGGTGCAGGACCCGGCACTTGCTCTTATTGAACTTCATGCGGTTGGTGATCGCCCAGCTCTCCAACCTATCCAGATCCCTCTGCAAGGCCTTTCCACCCTCAACAGAGTCCACAACTCCTCCAAGTTTGGTGTCATCAGCAAACTTGCTCAAAATACCTTCTATACCTACATCCAGATCGTTTATAAAAATATTGAAAAGTACCGGCCCTAAAATGGAGCCTTGAGGGACCCCACTGGTGACCGCCCGCCAGCCTGACGCAGCCCCATTCACCATAACCCTTTGGGCCCTGCCCGTTAGCCAATTGCTCACCCATCGTATGATGTTCTTATTTAGCTGTATGGTGGACATTTTGTCCAGTAGGATCCTATGGGAAACCGTGTCAAAAGCCTTGCTGAAGTCCAAAAAAATCACATCAGCTGGTTTCCCTTGGTCCACCATACGGGTGATCTTATCATAAAAGGAAATCAGGTTAGTTAGGCAGGACCTACCCTTCACAAACCCATGCTGGCTGGGACCAATGACTGCTTTGTCCCCCAGGTGCGCCTCAATACGTTCGAGAACCATCTTCTCCATGATTTTACCAGGCACTGACGTGAGACTGACAGGCCTGTAATTGCTAGGGTCTTCTTTCTGACCCTTCTTGAAAATTGGCACAACATTTGCCAGCTTCCAGTCTACCGGGACCTCTCCAGACTCCCAGGATCATTGAAAAATAATTGAGAGAGGTTCCGCGATGACGTCCGCCAGCTCTTTCAGCACCCGGGGATGAATCCCATCCGGTCCCATGGACTTGTAGGGATCCAGGTGGAGTAGCAAATCCCGCACACGTTCAGGGTTGGTTGGGAGTTTGTCATCCCCACCGTCCCGGTCCTCCAGCTCAGGGCACCCTGGGTCCCGAAGCCCATCATCGGCATTGAAGACAGAGGCAAAGAAGGCGTTAAGCGTCTCTGCTTTGCCTATGTCATTGTCTGTGAGGAGACCTTCCCTATCAAGGAGCGGCCCTATGTATTCTTTAGTTCTCCTTTTTCCATTCACATATCTAAAAAAACCCTTTTTATTTTCTCTCACAGACACAGCCAGCTTCAACTCTAGGTGTGCTTTAGGGAACATGTTTGTCCCTCTCTACAAATACAGTGTAAACACTTATGACTGATGATAAAGACAGCATTTCTACTTTGTTATGACAAAAAATATTTTAATTCACTGAATAACACAGAATCTCTGCTGTGAATAAGTCACTTTAAGAAAACATAATCCAGTGAAAGTCGATGAATTTTAACTATACATGAAAGGCATACTTATGGAAACTACAAGTTCATTAGTAAGATCACAGAACAATGCTATCTATCCAGAATTAGATCAGTTAATGCTAAACTAATTAGCATCTGTTTGTTAATGAAGCTCCTATTCTAGCAATATTTGCACCATAAATTGAACTGGATTTAACAATAAAGGATAATGTAGTCTAATTTACATAGGACAATAAGTCAATTACTTCAAGAATACAATTCATTCAGGAGCATAATGTATAAACAGAGTGCTTTTGCTTAAACCTAATCAAAGAATGAACAGGTAATTACACATGTTGACTAAGGAATTTGCCAAAAATGTGCAAGCCAGAAAACAGGAGTTATTTTTGTTAATCATCTTTTCAAAGAGAGTACTTTACTTTAGATATAAAAACTACTGTATCTGTAGAAAGGCAGTGTTTCTAATTCTAGCAAAATACTAATTATTATTAAAATACTTATTTTTAGAGTAAAATGAGTTGTTACAAAATCTCATTTCATTCAAGGATGTCTGAAGGTGATTTATATTCCGCAGACATGTATTGTACAGATTCAGTGCAGTGAAAACTGCCTTACAAGACTGTTCTCACTATGCAAATATTGCATTATACAAACACTGCACTAGGACAAGGTATATTTTGCAGTGTCACTCAGGAGACAAGTTCTACTTTCTGGACAATGATCACAGCACATGAATATATGAACACAGCATGTGAATATATGAGCATAGCACATACAGCCTCTGCAAACACAGTGTGCAAGCCAC
This sequence comes from Anas platyrhynchos, assembly GCF_047663525.1. Taxonomy (NCBI): domain Eukaryota; kingdom Metazoa; phylum Chordata; class Aves; order Anseriformes; family Anatidae; genus Anas; species Anas platyrhynchos. The sequence goes on along the minus strand of NC_092588.1, from coordinate 85,475,253 downwards.
CTGTGGGAAGACATGTAAGGCTGTGCTCTGTAGTGCTGTACTTTATTTATGTATAGGGGATAACAAGTAACTGCCAAAACCCATATCCACAGCAGGGCATGTCTATTTGTACCAGCCACCTGCCCCATAGAGCTTGTTCAATTAAAAGAACAATGGGGAGTTTTACTCAATAAGAACAGGAAAAGAAAAAGGCTTTGTGCAGAGCTTGCCATTCCTACTCTCACCTTCCACACTTGCACAGGGAAGCAGCTATCCTTGTTGAGCTGCTAAAAGACCCAATTTAGAGCTACATCTTTTACTCTAAAACTAGGGTTTTTTTTTGAGAGGCTGGCTTAGGGGTATGAAAAGAATAAGGCATTCACTTATAGTGGACCTTTTTAAGCTTTCAGAATAGATTCATCCCTTGCTGGCATCCAGCTGGCCTTGTTCTGAGTGCTGCAAAATATGCTTGAAAAATCATCCAGAACAGACAAAGGAAAATATTTAGGCAAAAACAAGCTTTTGATTTACTATATGTGTGCCTTAAAAGTGCATATTTTTCATTTTAATGATATATTTACACAAAGCATGAATTGGTGTTGTGGGATGCCAAACACCTGTCACAGAATGAAATTTCTTGCAATGAAATCATGAATAAAATGTTTCCCAGCACACTTACAATCTTTTCAGGATGATTTTTTTTTTTTAAGAATTCGATGGAATACTAAATTTTATATAGATAGATAGATAGATAGATAGATAGATAGATTTTAAAAAGGCCAGAAACAGTGACTCACCCCTGCTAAAGATTTTGAAATTCATAAATGCATCAAGATTTCTTTGCTAATTTGTTCATTAACTTAATGACCCACTTAGACTGTTCTTAGCCATCATAATTAACAAGGCATTATGACGCCAATCTCCCATAAGATACAAATAAGATTAGTTTGTTTTAACCAATACTTAGATGTATTGGGGGTTTCATTACTGGAATAGCTGGTACCTGGAGAAATGGTAATTTACTTTCTTTTAAATTTGATACACCAGCTGCAGCTAGTAGTGGTGTAGCCCTTCTGACTTCTTATAGTGTCTACTTTGTAGTCAACTGTGCTAATACTATGCACCTCAGGTGAAAATGTTAGGGCTGGTGTGACTTGATTATTAATGGCCCTGTGGATCTCATCGTGGAATATGGCATTCCTTGGGATTTTTCTTTTTTAGAAAAAACTCTGACCTGGTAAAGCAGAGATAGTAAACTAAAGATAAATGTTGATCAACAGATGAGTATGTGTTTCAGCCAGGCTGGGCTGTACATAGCACAGGTAAGAAAAAGGCACATGCCTATCTACAGACAGGTTACAAAGACGTGGTTACCCATCTCAGCTGGAGGATACTTCTCCCCGTCCAGTGCAATGCTCTAACACATACCCCTCCTCAGCACAACCACACAGACACACCAGAACCACTGAGGGAAGGTCGTAAGGTGCTGCCAGATGACTTCCCAAAAGTGCAAATAAACCTTTGCACTCTCAGCATTACTAAGTTTTGTGGACTGACGCTTCTGCTACAGCTACTTTTCTCCCGCAGGAGAAGGAAACGTGCCATGCCACACCAGAGCAGAAGATACCAGCCCTTTCTCTACTTGGTCCGTGAGAACTCCTACATTCCCTTGCTGAGCAGTACTGACTGCTGTGTAAAGAATAAAACGTACCTTCCCTGTGGACAAGCAAAGCAATAATCTAGTCATGGCAACAGCAAATTAGCAACACATACCAGCACTGTGGAAAGTTAATAATACTCCGATTCTACAAAACCATGTTCACAGAAGAACTGCAGATGATAACTCTACATCAATTTACTCAGGGCATTATCATACCTACTTAGAGGAAGACCCAGACAAAGAAATAAAAGGGTAGAAAGTAACTCAACAGTACAATTTGTAAACAGCATTCAGTCAATGTAGTGACTTTAATGGCAACACCCTATCTTTTAGCTGTTTTACCGCACAACAGCAGCTGTAGATGAGCATTACATTTGTTTTTCATTTAAGCCACAGAACCTCAAACACAGATCATGGAAGTGAATCAGAATCATCTCACTTTATAAGCTGGGAACACCTAAGAAATGATTGATCCCAGTAACTCCAGCTGATCCTGAAGAAGAGCAGCTGATGATCTCGACAGAGAACACCACTAAGGCAAAACTGACCTCCTTCCATATGAAACTGGGTAAGTTCAATGAAGGTTTAAGGATGAAAACACTAAAAGTCAAGACATAGGAATCAGAGTGCATATGAGAAGAAAATCTGGATCATTTATCAGTGCAAAAGTAAATAATCAAATGAAGCTCCCCCAGCTGCTGGTTTTAAACATAAGCATACACCCACTTGTTTTCCATATGCCTGTTTCAGAGTCATTCTTTTCTTGGTGAGACAGGGAGGATTAAAAAAAAAAAAAAAAAAAAAAAAGATTAAACATGTAAATCATATTCATTACTAATGGATGTTGCAAAACAGTTAGCAAATGTTTCCAAAAGAAAGGGCAAATGAATTTTACATAGCCAAGTATTTTAAAAAAATATGCATTTTATGAGAATCTTGAAGGAAAAAAAACCAGATGGAATTTCAGGTGGCATTCTACATACAAGATTTATCTATCACAGATAGTGAATAATGTACGCAGACTTTCTCATCTCTTTCATATATAAAATGTTTTGAAATATTAATATTTTGTTTAGTTTAGACAAAATTATAGTGACTATTTTCATGATCATGTATTCAGGAGAAAGTACTGGCCTTTACAGGAATAAATACACTGTTAAGAGTTTAAACCAATATTTAGAAAATTACTTCTTGTTCACTCCTTTAACCCTTCTTTCACACCTAATTTTTTCTCTTGAACAATTCATTATTGAGTTACAATTTTCTCAATTTCTTTCCTCTTTAAAAAAAAATAAAAATTGCTAGCGAAAAATCTATTTAAATAAACCATATTTCATAAACCAAATGCATTAACAAATAATTTTTAATTTCTATCATAATTCTTTTAACTTTATATTGTCTATTTCATGCCTTGCCTTATCAATCACTTAGGATAGGATCACCTCCAAATCTATTAATGTAAATGCAAATATCTCAGTGAATTCAACTGAAATTCAATTTGTCATCATTTTGTTTGTTCTTTATAAGTTGTTGTGCTTTTTTTTTTTGTTTGTTTGTTTTTTTCACACTGCATCAAGTGATGGCTGAATGTGTTTCAATGAAGACACAGTTAAAAACAACAACAAAAAAGTTGTGTGGGAGCATGCAGTTTTTATTCAGGCATTCTTTTGTAATTGTAATGCTTCTGTAGGCCTCACATGATTTTTTGTGTATATACATATATACATATAGTGATTCGCTACACTCTATGAATATAATTTGGAGATTATTTGTTTAAAAATGATTAACAACACAGCAGGACATACGCATGTGCATGCAATTGAAATTTTTGCTCAGACACTTCTCTCTTTTGCTCCCACTCCTTGGTAGCTCATTTCTTCTATTTCCATAGTCACTCTGTCCTGCTTTTGTGCTAACTATGTAAAGACTTATTTCCTAGTACCTAGACTTTTCATTGGTTGTAGACTATGAGAGGTATGCATAACAAGCATAAGAATGTGGCATATTTATGCCATGTAAGTAGTAAAAATATAAATCTTGATATAAGTATCACAAAGAGCTACTCCAAAAGTGAGATCATCCTCTCATACTTTATACTACCACTCTGCATAATTTCTTCCTTGGTTTTGGACACCTGACTGCATAAATCACTTCTGCTCTTCCCATAAGGACTGGAAAAATTAATTAAAATTTAGGGAAAGAAGGCTGGCTAAACATGGCAGCACTTACTTAGTCTTGGGTAGTTTTTCCATATCTTATATTGATTATCTTGGGGACATGAGTTAAATCTAAGTTACCAAGTAAATTGAGTCTGTAAGAGTGGATCTGTAGAATGCACCAGCTGATGCTGAGGACCCAGAGCCCACACAAAATGTATCTCCAAGATTTTTGCTTCACACAAGATCTTGTCTGGTTGCATGGACTAAGTGACAATTCATGTAGTTCATCCTCAGCTTATTTTTATCCAGAAGTTATCTAGTTTGTGCTAAGATGTGTCTTAATTTGAACAAAAGTGCAGTAAGTCTGAATGATCAAGAGATTTGTTTCAAAAGTTTACTTTAGATTGGAGTGAAAATGCTCATGGAAATTCACCATCCATCAGCTAATGTGCAAATGCGAGGATTCTGAAACATAGTCACCTACATTCAGTAGGTAAGAAAGGTAATATTCATCTTTTTATTTTGAGAGATTGAAAAGTATTTTTTTTTAAAGAAAGGTCCTATTTATTTTTGGACACTGCTCAAAACGAAAGTGGGCTTTAGTTTATGTTTGTATTGTAAACTAATAAAATTCTCTTTGTGTAGAGATTTACAATTTTTCCCATCTGGTTATAAAATTAGTAGTGGCATAACATGAAGTAAGGTGGAATTTAACATGAAAAAATGAAATTTTATTTTTAAACCCTGACTCTGAAGATCATTTTTATGATAAGCTTTTACATTCATAAAGTCAAAATGTGTAGGATATTAGCAACATTTAGACAAATGCCATTGTTATCTCTCTTTGTAGACAGTCTTAGGCCCTTGTTCAGCCTGTCCTTTAGTTTATAACACCCCTGAATATTAAGACTGTAAGTGACCTGCAGCTATTTAAACACATGACCATGTTATAACCTGAATGCCTTTGCAAAGTCCTTCTGTAATTTTACATGTATTTATCCACTTTTTTTTCCTGAAGTTTGAGCTATGTTGCTAGGCAGTAACACTGGAGATAAACTACTGAAGCAAGTAACTTCTGCATATTCATCTAACCCATAGCACGCCAGCTATCCATCAGTAACAAGCATAACAATAGAGACCATGCAAATGCACAAAATGAAAGAATCCTTGCATTCTGTCTTGTGAATATTGGGCAGAGTGCTAGCAGGATTTTTTTTCCCTTTAGTGTAAACAAATTTGATCTCTGAAATACTCCAAATGTGTTCAGATTCAGTACATATTTCTTGTTATCTTGTTTGGTCTACAGGAAAAGTAATGCCTATTTACTTAGTCAAAAGTAATGGCTATTTACTTACACCATTATTTTTTACAAATTTTTAACTACTGATACTTGGAGATAATTAAGAAAATGAGCAGCGTGTCAGAATTATTTAATACACTGAGGAAATCATTACTTCTGAATCATTTTCTGGAGCTGGGCTCCCCAAAGAAACAAGTTAAAAATCTATTCCAAGAACAGAAGTAAAGAAGCATAAAGCAGAAAAGCAAATGGAGTATTACGAGTTTAACAGCACAATACTTTTCATTGCCTGTTTTCTCTGCTATTCAAGTAATTTTGTCATCTATTCTGATGATCCATGAATGTGGTAAGCTAGGAAGGAATTGACAGCATTGCCCTTTTCTCCCCTTCCCCTTTTCCCTTGAGCTTACTTCACCTTGCAGTTACAAATTTGACATTATTAATGTCAAGACTAGGAATGGACTTGGAAGCTAAGTATTTAATCTAAAGAGCACTATGGTGGCTGGATGTAGAGAAATTTAATCAGTAATCCTTTATTTCATTTCCAGGTAGGCAGATCTGCCCAGCGCTCAGTTACTATGTTGTTCAGTGTAGACAGAGCTCCATACTTATCAATTCAGACAGTATCAGACTCTAGACTATTTATTAAAAAAAAAAAAAAAAAAAGGAAAAATAAAATAAAATCAGAAGGATTTTACCTTTATTGTGTCTAAGGTTTCAATATTATTTTGATAATTCCTCTGGTAGTTCAGTCTTTACTTTGCTTCAATCCCCTACTTATGGAAGGGAACTAATACTTTCTTGCCTCACAGAGCTGCCGTAAGGATAATCATTGCAATGTTCAGATGCCTGTTCAGTGTTGAGGCCCATAAAAACACCCCTCTGAATTACAGTATTTTTTAGAGATGGGAGTAAGTATAGAGGACAGAACAACCCATTTTGAATAGGATCAATTACAATTTCTTAAAAAAAAAAAAATAAAGTTCCTCCAAAACAAAAGAATAAGTTGCACATTTACTTATTTTCTAATTGATGATATATCTAATCTTTCTACATTGGCTAACAAAAGTATGCTATAGTTGCTACCAGGCTCATGAAAATTTTGCAGTCGGCATGCCAAAGGAGGTGTGATGTTATAAGGGCAATTCAGACCCAGGCATAGGCCTACATAACTTCCAGACATAGCAAATGAAGTGTTGCAATGAACGTGTCAAAAGGGTAAATAAAGTAAGCCAATCTTCTTTGTATCTCGTATAAAAGAACAACTTATTTTTGGTTCAGTGTTTTGCTATACAGAAAAGCCAGAATTATTGCTTTTAACATAGGTAACAACTGTGTCATTGCCCTTTAACTTTCAGATCATACAAAATTACTCTATCGGCATAGAAATTACTCAAAAGAAGTAAAACCTGTACTTTTTTTTTTTTTTTTTTTTAAATGCCACAGTATGTGGTAAAGATACCTTCAGTAAAGGTATTTGTATACCTTTATTGAAAAGACGTTCTCCTCAAAACTGGTCTGTGTTTCAAGGTTTCAGCATCTTTATTACAGTTCTTAAAGTGCACAAATGATATCTGCCACAATTCATTAGGCTTATGTGTGAATCTCCCGATTCTGCAAACACTCATTGATTTTCTTCTTGGACTCTACTACTGGCATCAATTAGGGTTAAACTAGAAGCAGTTACCTGCTGGTGGGCTGATACAGCTGGATTTGACAAGCAGGAGCTATTAAATGGCTTATATTACAGTGCTGAAGAAGTACTTTAAGATTGTAGGAGATAAACATTGCACTAATAACTTAAATGAGATTTTTTTTTTGGCTTGCATTTTGCCAGTTTATGCTTCAGTTCTCACAACAAGAAAAACATAGTTAAAGCAATTAAACTGCTCTGTACCACATTTTTTTTACAGTAATCCTTAATTCAAATAAGTCATAATGGTTAAATATCTATAGGATTTTTTTTTTTTGTCAACAAAATAACTCAAGTTAACTCTACAAATCTGTATTTGAGACCCCAGAGAAAATGATATTGATTTCTGTATTACAAAATACTGAAATACTATACTGTCTTCAACAGAGTAATCCTACATCAACACCAAGAAACAAAGTAAGGAAATACAAACAGCTCAGTGATCAACAGTTTACTTGGACAGCACTGCTGAAATGCGAAGACACCAGAAAAACAGGAACATAGCAACCTCTGCTGAACAGCACAGTGCCATCCCCAGGGAATATTGTTTACTCACATGGTCACAGGGAGAAAAGGTTTTACTAATTGCAACACATTTATTGACATTATCTTCTGAAATACTGGAACAGAAAATTCTCTCTCATCTTGCCTCACCTTAAGCTTCTTTAAAGGACAAGTGAAACTGAAGACTAGAAAAAGAAGACTTCTGAAGACTCCGAGAAGTACAGAAAAACCAAAAGGCTTGTGTGCACTTTCCTGACAGGCCTAAATTCCTATTCAACCTGTACATAAATATATACTCTGCTTAAACTTATGTGGTTATTCATTCTGTATATAAAGACTGTATGCAAACATACACAGAACTCTGAAGGTTTTTAAATTTGTGAGGTAAACAAGGACATCTTCCACAGAAGAGAAGTAGAAGGTATAACAAAAGCTCACTTTCATTTACTTTTGGCTTTTCAGCATTTCAGGCTGCCAGATTAACATAAAATGATTTCAATTCTTATCTACTTTAGAAGGTCATTTCAGTTTCATGAAACAGATTGGAAAATATTTTAAATGACCTACTTCATTTTCTAAAAATAGCATAAGATTTGTGTAAAAAGGTAAAACCATCACAGAAGACGTGGGAACATTCGTGCGTTGCATCTCTGTCTTCTGCAGCTATGTTTGAGTTTGGGCTTGAGTGCAGTTACCTCTGCAGTTCGAGTTCATTGGTCGGGTGCCCCCCCAGGCCCAAGCTGGCCTGACCACAGATTGAGCTGGTCCCCTCTCACCTAGAGGCAGAGAAAGAACCATAGAGGCAACGTGGAAAACAGGGCATTCAGATGCAGCACAAACTCAGTCCCTGAGCTAACAGTAAGTAGGGCTGCAGTCATGCATAGTATCAGTGTCCAGCCCATAGGCCAAGTTTTTCACAAATAAGTGATAAACTTATTATAAACTCTGAGGGGCTTGCAGGGTGCCTTCAGGAGGCTGAGCAAGCTTTTTAAGGAAGATCCTCACCCAGCTTCATGGACCAGAAAACTACTTGTGTCTCTGGAAAAGGTGAAAAGTGTACCTGGAGAAAAGTACAAGGCTGCAGCAAGAACAGTTCACAACAATACTTTCAACTCGCCAATTGTTTGTGGAGACACTGCTGGTGACTCTGTGGTTACTAGCCTTTAGCAGGCAGTTTGTGAACTTTACTCATCTTACAGACATGAATGATTCTTATGGGCACAACACCCTTTGGCAAGAAGCTCCCAGTTTTGTATTTACACATTGTGTGAAGAATGACTGCCTTTTCATTGCTGTTAATGTGCTTCATCTGATGGCCCCCATCTCACACTGGTGAAGGGGGGATTCCTCCCTGTTAGCCTCACTGCTTTGTTCTAGATATTATGGAGACCTATTGTATCTCCTCTCTGTCTCTGCTTCCAGGCAAAGGTCATCTTAGTCATTCCTCGCTAAGTAGTCAGTCCAAACGTACTGATCCTCTTTGTATCCTTCTCTGTAACTTTCCCAGTTCTTTGGGACACATGTTCTCTTTGAGACCACAGATAAACAATTTGCCCAAGTTAAGGGTTCACCAGAGATCCAGATGCAAAGCTGTTTAATGACATTTATTTTCTTCTGCTGCTGCTAAGAATTCTTAAAATCCTGTTTGCTTTTTGGCAGTCACTGCACACTGAGCAAACAAGCATACAAGTATTATAAAACAAAATCTCATTTGAGAGAGATTATTGTTGCCTCAGAGCACAACATTTTATTAATTAAGTTAGAATTATTCCCTTCCCCCAGTATGTATCACTTTATATCAGATTTCATCTATCATTTTAATCCTCAGCTTAATAAGGTCTTTTTTCCCATTCTTACTATTCAGCCTTTGTCATTTCTGTCTCAAACAATTTAGCATCACCAGCAAACATTGTCAACTGGGTACTTACACCTTTTACCATTTACCAAAATGTTAAACAACCAGCTTTGTCCCAGCTTAGATCCTTACTGATAATTAATATAACCCTAATACTGCCCAAGATGAAAAGCAGTTATATTTTTTTTTTCAGTGACCAGTTAAATATTTTCATGACACTAAGGATAAATAATACATCTGTCACTGAAAATCTTTTTTTTTTTTTTTTTTTTCAGTAAGAAGTAACCAGGTCATAATGGCACTAATTCAGCTGTATCAACAATAACTCCAGCTTGCATGTTCAGGGACTGACAGCTAAAAAAGTGCAATGTACTGGCACAGGAACCTAGAATGAACCCAGAGGAAGAAAAATTGTATGCTTTTACAAGCTGAAGGAAAATATTAGTGCAGCAAGAAACTACCATGCACATTGCAATGTTATGCACTGGGTGTCCTTTGCAAACCTGCTTTCCTGCCATAGGGGCAGGAGTCCCACCAGTTCTAAAAGGACCCGTTCTAAAAGGACGGTTTCCCATAGGATCCTACTGGACAAAATGTCCACCATACAGCTAAATAAAAACATCATACGATGGGTGAGCAATTGGCTAACGGGCAGGGCCCAAAGGGTTATGGTGAATGGGGCTGCGTCAGGCTGGCGGGCGGTCACCAGTGGGGTCCCTCAAGGCTCCATTTTAGGGCCGGTACTTTTCAATATTTTTATAAATGATCTGGATGTAGGAATAGAAGGTATTTTGAGCAAGTTTGCTGATGACACCAAACTTGGAGGAGTTGTGGACTCTGTTGAGGGTGGAAAGGCCTTGCAGAGGGATCTGGATAGGTTGGAGAGCTGGGCGATCGCCAACCACATGAAGTTCAATAAGAGCAAGTGCCGGGTCTTGCACCTGGGACGGGGAAACCCTGGCTGCACGTACAGACTGGGCGATGAGACGCTGGAGAGCAGCCTAGAAGAGAGGGATCTGGGGGTCGTGGTAGACAGCAAGTTGAATATGAGCTGGCAGTGTGCCCTGGCAGCCAGGAGGGCCAACCGTGTCCTGGGGTGCATCAAGCACGGCATCGCTAGTAGGTCGAGGGAGGTGATTGTCCCGCTCTACTCTGCGCTGGTGCGGCCTCACCTCGAGTACTGTGTGCAGTTCTGGGCACCACAGTATAAAAAGGACATGAAACTGTTGGAGAGTGTCCAGAGGAGGGCTACGAAGATGGTGAAAGGCCTGGAGGGGAAGACGTACGAGGAACGGCTGAGGGCACTGGGCCTGTTCAGCCTGGAGAAGAGGAGGCTGAGGGGAGACCTCATCGCAGTCTACAACTTCCTCGTAAGGGGGTGTCGAGAGGCAGGAGACCTTTTCTCCATTAACACGAGTGACAGGACCCGCGGGAACGGGGTTAAGCTGAGGCAGGGGAAGTTTAGGCTTGACATCAGGAGGGGGTTCTTCACAGAGAGGGTGGTTGCACACTGGAACAGGCTCCCCAGAGAAGTGGTCACTGCACCGAGCCTGTCTGAATTTAAGAAGAGATTGGACTGTGCACTTAGTCACATGGTCTGAATTTTTGGGTAGACCTGTGCGGTGTCAAGAGTTGGACTTGATGATCCTTAAGGGTCCCTTCCAACTCAGGATATTCTATGATTCTATTCTATGATTCTATGACCAAGATCTTCATGGCCTCTGTTACTGTCTATCTACTGTCTATCTAAGCTTTATGGTTACAATTTCTGATTTTGTATAAATTCTTTTTTGCCATCTTACTTCATTAATATTTCTTTACATTTTATTCCACCTATTACACCTGGTTTTCTCCTGTTAAAATTTTGTCATACAGAAAGAATCAAGAGGTTTGTTTTTTTCTTTCATGCACTTTTGAAATGATATCTTCTCTAGAAGAAAATGAATTTTAAACTGGTGACTAATAAATAAAACAATATTATGTTTACTTTCATCCTGTGTCGATGCTGGTAGACATTTTCTTCGCTTATTATTATGTTTTAATATGCTTATGTCCCAGCATCAGGAGCTGGGAGGGGACAGACACAGGACAGCTGACCCAAACTAGCCAAAGGGCCCATTACAACCCATCTGATGTCATGCTGAACAATTAATATGGGGGAGCTGGCCAGTGTGGAGGGGGGACGACTGTTTGAGGATGGGGGTGGGAATCAATCAGTGAATGGTGAGCAATTGCACTGTGCATCACTTATTTTGTACATATTATTATCATTATTATTATTATTATTATTATGTCCTAATAAACTGTCTTTATCTCAACCCATAAGCTTTTATTTTTTACCTTCTTTTTTTTTCCAACTCTCTGCCCGGTCTTACCTGGGGAGAGTAGAATGGCTGTGTGGTGCTTAGCTGACAGACGGATTAAACCACAACAATCTTGCACCCCTATAAACAGCATAATCCCCATTTTCCAAATTACTCTAGAACATTATTGGGTTATTTTGTGCTTTATATTCTATATTTAGAGTAAGTATATGTTCAGAAACAAGGGGTATTAGAGAGAGACCTATGCAATGGTGTTCCTATAAAAATATTTTCTACTACTAGGACACACAAACAATATTTTTATATATTAGTCTTTCTCCAGTTTTTGTCTCATCACGTTCCTTTATTTTTTTTTAAGACCTTTTTTGACTTTTCATTCATATGGTTATTTGCAGTTGATTTTCAAGGTGGAAGAAATGTAATCTGAACTTATAAATTAATGTAGAACAAAGACAAGGATCATTTATGGAAGTAGTCCCTTTTGTTAGACTTCTGCCAACATGTATGGAAAAGGTAAGCAAGCTTTTGGGTACACAAGGATTACTTAAAATCAGAACAGAAGCTGCAGAGTTCACAGTTACCTAAAAGTTGAGTTCCTACTCAGAGTTTAATTGGATATGTAACAGACCCTCTGTAAGGCACAAAGCAATTGTGTATTTTGCAGCAGAGTGGATGTCAGACTCAGGGAGACAGCAAGAAGGTTTAGGGGGTGTATTATCTGTAGAGGGAGAAGAGAGTCAGGTTATTTACAGCTTCTGCAACACGCAGATGGGTGAGGGAGAGGGACACTGTACATGCCATAAGACCTGTTCCCAGTCCACTGATTTTTATACCAGATAGTTACAAATTGTGGTTTGGTACTTCAGAAGCACAGGAGGTTTTGCACCTTAGGACTTCTGTTGTTAAAATAATTTGGGGGCCCTGACTCACAAACTGTGCTAGACATGACTGCAGCACCTGACAAGACTGTCAATCCCAGTAATTTTAATTTCCATTTATAACTTGTACATATGGATATTAACTTTTGTGGATGAAAAATGTGTAATCTTGCTCATTTGCTTCTCCTGTAGGCTGGTGCTGGACACCTCTTTAGAAAAATTTTCTTTCTTTTTCTTTAAAAGAATGCCTAATTAATATTTAATTGAAAATATTTGCTGGGAAATATTTTGGTTTCAGCATTTTATTAGAAAAAAAAATGAATTTAGGTTTGAATTGTGTTAATAAAATATATTTTATACTCATACATTATTTTTGAATTTCAATGGTGATTTTTCATGGTGTTTTCATGAATTGTTAATTATTCTGTGTATTGTATTAAAACAAAGAATTTTAATTATGGAAATATTCACTTTCACATTTTAACACCTATTTTTATATCTTTATTGGAAGTAGAAAATAAATTTTATAAATCTATATTTTTGAAACTTGTTCATGTTTTCTTTTAAAACATTGTTTCTACACCAAAACGGCACCCCCTCACAAAACAAGCAAAAGAAGCAAACGTCTACACTTTGAAAAATGAACCTCTTGTTATGAAATCATGACCTCCAAACTAGACCCCTATCATCTAGCAATTCTTTCATTAGTATTTCTTCAATTCAATTTTCCTGTGAAGAATTTACATTTTTGTCATATGTTTGAATAAAGTATTATGCTATCCCCTTGTTATTTAACCCCTCGCATCTTGCAGTGATTGTAGACTTTATCCCATTTGTGACTCTCCTAATTACTTTGGTTTACATATTGTTCTACAGATACAGGAATGACTACAGGTATTTAATATTTTTCCACATTTTGCTGTCTGGCTAATTCTATTTAATTTCCTAACTGGCATTCTGATGCTTTTCCAGAAAGGAGATCTTGTGATCTCAGCTGGTTTCTCCTTCAGTTCAATTGCTATTGATATTATAATGTTTCATTAGTTATAAATTCAAGTTTTGAGTTACTGATGTATATAACATGTCTGTCTGTGTCTGAGCTGCATATTGGAAACACTGTCTGGCTGCCACATGAGTCAGCAGTTCTTAGACAAACTCCAGATTTAGGTTAAGCAAATTTCAAATCTTAAATCCAAATGAATTTGAAAAAGCAGACTATATTTTGGATTGTCTATGTGCCAGGACCTCCAAACATACTTATAAATATCCTTTTTTTTTTTTTTTTTCTAAAATTGTCCTTTCATATATTTCCTGATTCCAATGAGCTTTCTGTCCAGTTGAAGCCATTTGTGCAATAACACTCAAAAAAAAAAAAAAGAGCTACCATAGATAAAAGGCTTTTCCTTAGCAGTTTAATTCTAACAACCTCACTTGCATTTCTCCATCTGTGTTGACACTATAAACTTCAGACACATGCTGGCACCATCCACTCAGTTGTGTTCAGAAGTCTTTGAGAGCTGGTGACAGAAAACCTCTGCAGGCTTTCAGTCTCCTATGCTGATCACTAAATTCAAGGCCAATACAGTATGCTGGGTTTTACTGTTTTACGTGTTTCTATCTGTGCCTTCCTTAGCAGTCCCAAACAATCATCACAGTATTTTAGAACTCCTAAATGTGGGTTACAACTCAAGAAGTAGAACATTCCTTTTTATTTTGATCTCTCTTCAACCCAAATTCACTCATTGTCTCATGCAATCAATGAGGACATAGTTTTCATCTGTTTGATCTCCAAATGCCTCATATAATTTTCATGAATGCAAGAACCACAGGCAGAAGGTGTTGCCATTATCAGTATTTTGGTCCTAATTTTCCCACTATAAGCTGCCTAAGTAAATCAATATGTGAAGTCACTAGATCAATAAAGAAACATTCTGCTATATGCAAGTTGCTCATATCTAACACATGTGACAGTAAAAACGACTCTTTATATACCTTATAAAAAAGATGAGCTTGCAAAAGTAAACATTAAATGCTAGTCTGACTTGCTCATGGGAGCTTTGCATTTCTACTTCTACATCTCACAGTTTCATGTGCAGCTGTCAAAACTGCTTTGTGCCTCACATACTTTATGCAATATACAGTTTGCAAAGCTTTCAAAGTCATCACTTTTTTCACCAGGCAGCAATAAGTAAGGGAGACAAAGGTCTCAGCTCAAATCAGTGAGATGAAAAGTCCAGAGCTCTGGTCCCAGTTCTGATTTCTCTTACACCTTTTTGCTATTTCATATTTCTCCATCTCTTTAATTACCTGTGAGAAATTGTGACAATGCTTTTACTTGAAAAAGTGCATGGTATAAATTCAGTCAGTTCATTTAGTAAGCCATTCCCTGATCACACCTCAAAACATCTAAGGACAAGAATTTCCCCATGATGTTTGCAGACATGGGAGGGTAAACGAATTCCTGTGGGTTAAAGATGTTGGGAACAAAACTGCTCCAATAACTACTATTCCAAAGATCTTTCAAATTATAATCATCCAGAAATTAGCAACTGGAGGGAATTAACACGTTACTAGTAGCAGTTCCTGTAACAACTCTCACCTCCTTGAAGATGATACTGACCAAACGTCTATTGAAGATGATATTCAGCTCTCTCTCTAGTTCTGTTACTTGTTGCTGTTTTTTGTGGGCATAGAATCTGATAAGCTGTTGACAGCTTTAAATGAAATATTATCATGACCATCTTAACAGGAATCTAGCAGAAATACATACATGCATAAATCAAACTAACTAGCATACAACCATCAACTGAGATTTAGTCTTTTTTTTTTTTTTTCTACTTCAAAGGGCAGTAGCTTTCAAATTCAGTGCATGAATTTATTTTCCTTTATTTCTATTTTTCTTTCATGTTAACTCAGTGCTTGTGGATAACACCTAAATGATAGCCACAGTACTGTAGATTTCTTTGTCTGAGAACAGATTCTGCACAAGCAGTGTAAAATTTCCTTCACAGCCTGCCATACCATCCAGACACCAGAGAGGGAAAATAACTGTAAAATTTGAGTGCATATCCAGAGTGAGGTGTTGATTTACGCCTGATGGAAGATGGCCAACATTAATTTTATTAAATTAAAACCAGTCCACTATAAAATGCATAAATGAGCTCTGTGTTCATATTTCAGATGCAGAGGATAAATTATTAGACATCAGAAAAGCATTCTCTTCTGGTCACAGATATAGAGCTCTGCTTCCACCCAATCAGCACAGTGTCTGCCTTGATATATGGGGTAACATCTGAGGATGATGAACTCAGGACTGAGTCAGATAAAAACTGCCATACTGCTATATGCACCCGACACAGCCATAAAGCAGTTGTAACTACAACTTTTTCCATGTGGTGGGGATCACAACAAAGAAGTCTGAAGCGGTTTGTACGTGAGTGTGTATAACATAGCAGAGGTTTACAAGAAAAAAATGATGCAAAACATACAGGTTTTTCATTAGCAAGATAATATTTGGCAAGCTGAGAATATTCAGTTGTTGTACGTTTGAAAACAGAAAAAAATGGCTATTATCTTGAAAAAGATTTCACAGTGCACCCAGGCTGTACTCAGTACAAGTTGCCACATGCCTGTCTCTGCAACATTGAGGACAGCCAGGAAAAGCCCTTGCCAAGAGCTACTGTGCATGCATGCAACATGTGAGAAGAATGAGATATAATAACACACTGGCAATGCTTATTTATGTAAATGCAAGCATGCTACACGATTAACGAATAAAATTGATCTTTTGTTGGTATTATCTTGATAACAAAGAATCTATACTGCTCTCACCTATTTTGTTCGATTGAACCTTCATTTTATTATGCTGACCCTGCATATCACAGAAAAATGAAGAAAGATTTCAGTGAGATTTATAATGTTCCAGTGGGGTTAGACCCCCTTAAGTTACCCTTGCATAAGGGCAATTAAAACTGCTACCTTATTAGTGGTTTAGAACTGTCCTGGGACAGGGCTGTACTTGAGGATCAGATATTCTCATGTTAACTATCACCCTTCAGTGAGGACTAAGCATCATCACAAGGAAAGAATCAAGAACTTTTTTTTATCTTACTCCACGAATTCTATTTTGTGTGGCCTTCTGGAGCTTCACAGTACAAGAAAACATAAAGTACACGTAGGTTTATTTTAGAGCAAGCCTTCCTACATCCCTTTAATTTGGATGGGTCACGCGGCACCACAATATTCCAATTTCCCGTTTTAGACAATGTCTGCTAGATGGATCTCTGGTAAAGGAAAGGGGGTTCTCTTTTGCTTGGCAACCTGGATCTTTATGGCACTTCTGTACTATGCAAGCATAGGATTTTCAGACCTTTGATTTAATATTCAGGTTAAATAGCAAAGTATATTAAAACTTTTTTTTTTTTTTTTTTTTTTTTTTTACTGTTAGCTTTCAATGTGTCAACATGAAGCACTATTTCAAAATCTCTAACAGTGAGCTAGACTAATCCCCATCAGTTTCTAAATCATATTTTGATTTGCAACATGACACTTCTTGAGATAGTCTTCTAAAAACAGACATAAAATGAATTGAGTGTGTTGGATGAATTGAGTGTGTTGGCTGATAACAGCTGACATTACTGTTGTAAATCTGTGCTCTTCCAGGTGCCTTCCAAAATTAACTAGTCACCCCTAACTGTTTAGTGAAATTGTCAGCTCATTTAATAGACACATTAAACTACTATTTATAAATTACTGTGACAATATTAGTGCAGCAGTTCCATAATAAGTAATATGGACACCTATGCATCTGCCACTATATTGTGCCCAGCTATCATGGCTGGAAGAAGAAGATAAAAAAAAAAACCACAGCAATTCCAGGTCATATGAAATATCCCAAATACTCAATATCACTTTAAAGTAAAACAAAAAAGTACTACAAAAATAATTACTTTTGGAAAAATATATGGTTGTGGAATAATGCTAAATTATAATAAACATCAAACATTTATTTCTGCAATCAAGAACTCAATGTCACTTCATATCTTTTTTTTCCATGATTTGAAAAAAAAATGCAGTATGATATAAAGATATTGATTAACTGCTGCTATTTCAGTAGGTTGAGAACAGCTTATATTTGTATTATGCATGACTTTCACTATCTGGATTTAACAGCACAACTTCTCTAAATAATTTTTCCCATTCAGTGTTCTGCCTCTTTGAGAGGTTTGTGGAAAAGAAGAGGAAAATAGTAACGCCTTTGTTGTCTTGTTTTCTTTTTTCTTTTTCTTTTTTTTTTCTTTTTTAACTCGAAGAGTTTAGGTGAAGAAGATGCAAGTTATTTTTTGAGACACAGAGTATATCAGAATAAACATCAAATGGATGCTTGGCAGATAATAAACATTATTTCAAAAAATAACCATTCAGAATGGATTGCATATAAAAACAGATTTTCTGACAATCGTGCTGATGTATTAAATTAAACATCCTAATGTATTTTGTGTTTCACCACCAAGATCCTCCTGAATTTTATCAGGTAACAGCGTAACATTTACTTCTGGTATATGAAGCATCACTATTATGTACACTACACTACAATTCTATTTTTCATCACGTTTAAGAAGCATCTTTTCAGCAACTTGATACAGTTCACAAAGTTTTAAGAGCTGAAAACATGCCAATTATATCTGTGATGTCATAAGTGTTACTTTTAATAGAAAAATCCACTAATTCTAAAGCTGCTTATGAGCTTACATTCAGATGTATTGATAATAGTAAATTTTATGAAAAAATAATATTATTTTGGCAGCTTAGAACTGACCCTAAATGACTATTGAGACTATCTTATATAAAGGCATAAAAACTAATGTATTACAGTGGTGCATCAATAGCATCTCTGTCTTTGAAGATAAAAAGCTCAGCAATCCTTTTGCCTGTGCTACAACACTGAACGCAATTAGAGTCCTTGTTTGCATCTTTAGCTAGTGGCTAGAACAACGATATCTGTTAAAGAAAGGATAATTAGTAGCAACCTGACATCATAAAGATGCAGTTTTTCATTATGAGATTGCCCTGACTTCAGCCTGTAAATTAAACTCATCATATTATCTTTGTGATATAAGCATACTGTTTTGCAAATATTATTGGCTCATATATTTTAGTGTTTAACACTAATGTTTATATCTGTAATATTAAAGTACACTTTTGTCCGGTTTGTCCAAATACCTAGTGAACCACATGTAGTCTTATGCTGTTCTATTTATACATGCTCTACTTGCAACAAATTTCTGGAAGGGTAGGAAGGAAAAATAACTTTTTGTGATTTTTATTTATATTAAAAACAAGCAAACAAACAAACCAGCCATTCACAGCCTTTACATTCTAATAAATAAATAAATAAGAGAGAGAGAGAGAGAGAGAGAGAAATAATAAAATAAATACAAAGTATTAAAGTAAAAACTAAAACATGACACCTCATGTTTTTTTGGAAGGTGAATCTGAACCTCAATATCTAAGGAAATGGCATTTAGGGACCTAAGAAACTCATCTTTAACCTCTTATTTTCATTGAGTAAGGGCCTTTACTTACATTGAAAATTATAGATAGCATGCAGTTATATGCTGTGCTACTATTTTTTTCAGCTCACTATTTCAGCCATCCTTCCTGAAAACTCTATTTTCTAAATTCACGCTGACACCCTCAAAGAACAGGCTATCAAATTACTTATACTCTATTATAGGAACAGTGGTCACGTAATGAGAGAGTGAATTGCATAAATTCTCTGCATGTGTGAGCTTGCATGCCTGTGCAAAGTATAAAAGCTATAATGCAAGACTTTGAATTATGAAGCAATATATCACATTAGAAATATATGAAAATGATCAGAACAATCAGAAAGAAATGCAGCAAAGGATACTGAGTCACAAAACAGCACAGCAAAAGCAGATATCTCTGTTGTCTGAAAACAGATTTGCAGTAACCATGCTGACGAGAAAAAAACAACTGTGTGCATTCTGGGCTAGAGACTTCTGGGTTTAAACCTTATCCCTGATATCAGTCTGACTTTCGTTGCTAAAAATCAAGTATGCTGTTATAGTAGACTGTTAATGTTACTTGTGGTGCACCACAAAGTTATCTCAGAACTTCCCAATTTGTTTGTTTTATGCCAAAACCAAGGATAAGGAAATAAGACAGACATACAAAGGCAGGATGTAAATGTTCTAAACCTGAACACCAAAAATAAAAATCAAGTCTACAGCAGCTATATAAGAGGCTGAATGGTGAAGGGGATGGACAGAGGGAACTACTACCAGCTGAATATTTGCCCCATCAAAAACAGGTACATATTTATAGCACATTGCATTATTTGTCCTTGTTTGAACTTTTAAAGAAAGAGTAAAAAATTACCTTTCCCACATACTGAGGTTCGGAGCCCATGTACTCCTCCAGCACAAAAAACTGGTTCCACACCCAGCCTCGTTTGACTCGCTGGACTGATGACCTCCTCCCTGGCACTGGCACAACATTGTCTCTTGACTCTGCTTCTAAAGTCTGTTGCGGCTCTGGATGCAGTGGTGTTAGGAGACCTCCATCAAACAGGACCCAGAGAAGCAGGGATAAACAGTTCCTTGTAAGCATTGGCAATGGCTTCCCTACAGCAAGTAATAAAAACTCCAGCACTTAATGCAGAGCAGAGGAATCCAGGTTTGAGGTGTCTGTGGCCTCCACCACTTAGCTTCTGATTTTATTGCGGAAATGCTAATGCAGGCATTAATCCTTCTGATGACAAGGTTTTTGCTGCATTAAATTCCATCTAAAGGGACCTATAAAAGAGATTTACATGGCAACATCAAATTACATAAAATTACATTGAAACATTCATCAAAATTCTCACACCTAGTTAGTTTCTAGAGACAGAAAGAAAAGATTAGGAATCACAGTATTAAAAGCGATTACCATTTTGATTTTAGCACTGAGCTGCTCTAGAATATAGTGCTGTTAGCATAGGAATAGCTCATTCTTGGCCTGCTTACCATCATCTGTGTCTCTGGTTTAGGGCAGGCCCACACCCTCTGCTTTATGACCCTGTTAACCAACAAAGCCATTGCCCATCAGTGATGTCAAAAGTATTTACTCTGGATTCACACATAAAATGTCTGGAAGGAGAGGACCCACCCTTCCATCCCGCTGCCAAGAGACAGGACACTTCACTTTTTGTCTCTGCCAAAAAAAGTGCTTTGTATGCATCCTCTTTCTGTTACTACAGATGGACATGGACTGAACCTTGGACTCTGGAGGACAAAATTTGTATGGATTCCATGGGAATTAATAAACGAGAAAGAGTGCATATACAGCTAAATACCACAGTGCCGCCAACACACAATATACCATCCAGGACTGGCATTATCTTCTCATGACAAGCCTTGTATCAAAACAGTAGTTGTGTTGCTCTTCAGCACTACTGTAAAATACATAAAAACAAAACAAAACAAAACAAAACAAAACAAACAAACAAACAAACAAACAACAACAACAACAAAAAAAAAAACAGTCCTGATCTGTGGAGAAAATGATAGAACTGCAGTCAGTGTAGAAAATGAAGCAACACAGAAGCCAGTAAAGTAAGACAGTGATACTCATTTATACTGACAAATGCCAGGTACACAGATTAAAAATAAATCAGTGCTAACTAACTACAGGGCTGAGACAGGACTATCACATCAAGGTGACAATTAAAACAGTGGTGATCCTTGTAGCAGCCAAATGCCATCAGCAAAGAAAAAAAAAAACCCTGAAGGAATTGTTATGTTATCACATTGCTCTGTTTATACCAGCACAGAACATTTGAACAAAAAGGCAGATAAGAAAGAATGCTGTGTTTTTCTAGCCACAGTGTAAATAACAGAGGTGCTTTCTTTTAGTATTTATGAAAATCTCTGATTCATTGTCTGCAATTAATAAAATGACAGTGCTAAAGGATGTAAATATTTAAATATGATGAATGTAAATATTTAAATATTATGGAGTGTGAAATGAGTTCAATAAAATGTGCCTGTAGCTGTCATTCCAACTCTGCACTAAGTTCAGCACCAACAAAAAAATGGTGAAAATGAGCACTCACACCATCTAACAATGCTGTGATGCAGCCCATAATAAAGTCACTGTGAAGACTGATAAATCGATGGAGTTCATGCTGAAACAAAAGAAGCTATTCTAGAATTTAGAACTAGACAATAAACAATAGCAAAACATCTATACATTTCTATTAAGGTGGGCCTCAGTAAGTATTGAGGGAACAGGGAGTAAAGAAAAAGAAAAAAAAAAAGGAAAGAAAAAAGAAAAGCAAGTATTGTGTTTACTTTTCCCACTTTTCCAAGCTACTGATGCTTCCTTTAATAGACAAAATGGCTTTTATGAAGCTATCCATGACTATGCTGGCCCCAGTGCAGGTGTTAATTCTGAACTATCACATTTTCATAATGCTCAGGACAACTGTTTGACGAATCCTTTCCCTTCCATGGCTCTTATTCATTAAAGATGGATGACTGGCAGCCTGTATGTTGCACTCATTTGAACAAGCAGGGATTGAAGTTGTTTTCTGACAAATACAATTTTTATAATCCACTGTTCTTTACTAATTTTAAATCCCAATGTGTACTGAAGACTTTAAAATGATTTAATAATCCTGTCTCATTAAGACCTGCAACCTAGGGATGAAATGCCAGCCTACTCCATAGGTCTGCTGTTTGTCAGGTACAACAAATTCTACTTTTAGGATTTAAGATGGATGCATTTTACATTTTAAGAACAAAAATACGATTTATATCAATATGGAATTCACCACTTGGTTAGGGCCATATTGTGCCATTGATTTTTAAGTAGAAGTTTCTCCCAAATCAATAAAGAGTTCTGCTTAAAAATCAATGGCATGATATGGACCTCAGAAGAGAAGACATGGTAAAGTACCTAACCATATATATTTTCTCATTTTCAAGCACTGCTATAGTTTATATTTTCCTTATAAATAATACCATTACTATCCATAACAATAAATAACATTTAAATTCTTATTTGTTAGCTACATGGTAAAGTATCTAAATAGAAAGGATTTATAATTGGAACACCAAATAATGAGTTTTGAAGAAAAACTAACGAATGAAACCTTAGAAGAATAACTGCAGTCCCTACTCTAAATACAGAAAAAGATTTCCTGTTCTAATGACAAAGGTTATATTTTGGGTGTTTGAATTCCTTCAGAAAGGATTAAAATTGAGAGAACTCCTATTTGCTCATGATTCTTTTCTAACACCAAAAAAAACCACATTTTTTCTAAATTGCGCTCAAGACATTTCAATTTTTATTTTTTTTTAATCTACAAAAAAATATTTCCAGGTAGCATGCATAAGTCAAAGTTTTCATTTGTGTTACTGTTTCTATTCTACGAATTTTATTCCATCGATAAACATTTAAGACAGTACCATACCATACTAGAGGGTGGGGTGTCCAAATGAATATTTGGAATCTATTTCTATTATTATACTTATTTACCAATTCACATTATTTTTTGTGCTTCTCTCTCTTCAGTGCACTCAACAGCATAGAACATCAGGTTCAGATTGTGTTCAACCATAATTCAGTTAAAAAAATAATCCAAACTCCTGTACCTCTCTTGATCCACAACTGCAGGATACATGCCTAGTATTTATGGCAAAATCAGAGTAACTACGCAACACATAAATAAATAAATAAATAAAAAGAACTTAAAGTATCCTTTTGAATTGCTCAGGCGTGGATGGGAGATGGAAATAAACAACATAAAAAAGTGTTGGGGTAGTCTGCACTGCTTCACAAAGCCCGAAATCATGCTGTATTCAATTTAACTGCTGTACCACAGCTCTTTGCTGAGGAGGCTCTGTGCATTGCGGTTCTCCCAGCAGAGCTCTGCCTCCGGCCATGTCTGTCAGTCAGGGAGCTTTTAAAATGTTATACAGCACCAAAAGTAATGCAAAGAGATTGAAGGACTTCAGTGAAAGAACAATTCCCCCTTGGCTGGAAGGTTAGTAACCACACGCAAAACACTGGGCACTTTAACCCCTTCTCTGTCGGTTGCTTGGACTGCCTTCAAGAGAATGCTGCAGAGCAAGCAAAGCGCAATGCCAGCACTCACCTCATTCCCGGCAGCTTCAAAACATGGGTGAACATAAGGGTCAAAGAAAAAAATGGGAGGCTAATAGGTGTTGCTGTATAGGATTGCAGCACAGACACCCTCATCATCTGCAAAAGAGTTCACCACGAATAATTTGCACTTTTAAAGCTCAGCAGTTAGAAGAGAATCCAGCACTTCAGCACTCAAGAAAACCATGCCAGTTTGCCGCTGCAAACACCTGAGCAGCAGCAGACTGAGGCAGACAGTCTCTCCCTGCCTCCTCTCCTTCCCCAACACTTCACTGCTGGCTTTGGAGGAAGCCTGGTGGAAGCAGCTTGACAGAATATATTTAATAACACAGTTGGCATTTGTGCAGTGATTCAAAGGCTAAGACTAGTGTTTCTTTTAGTCTGTGTTTTCTGGTTTGCTTTGTTCTTTTATTTTTTATTTATTTATTTTTATTTAAGCTAGCCGTTAGTCTTCCAGCCATGATGCCTAAACCTGTTTTGGTGCTTTTATGTTGTCATACACTCATTAAATGTTTAAATCAGAAAGCCCTTTTATACATTTACCTAAAAAACCGTTATGAGAACTAGGAGGTAACTGTACAGAAATCCAATACGAATATTCAATATTCCAATATTCCAATAAGAATAAGAAAGGTACGATACTACATCTCCTAAATTTCCTAAAGAATTATTTCCTTTGATGCTTAGAGAGGAGGAGATCTAGTAAGAGAGTTGTGCACAGACTTGCATTTGCAATGCATCTCTTTTCCAATCAATATGAAAGTACAGAATGCCAGATTTTTTCCCTGCATCTCGCTTTTTTCAAGATTAGCCTTTGCTAGTCATTTCTGTAGATTATGGTATATGCATTTAAGTACCAGTGTGTGACTAACTTAATTCAGAAACAGAGTTACAGAGGCAAAATCCCAATGAATTTACCTACACACATGATTTTATACACTGAGATTTCATTTTTTTCACTTTCACAGTTCGAAAAAGTGAAGTGATGCAACAACAAACATGGACAATCTGTTAAAACATGGTACCTAAGTAATCTTGATCCTATTTACTCCGTCCCCAAACCTGCCAGGCTAAGGAGCTCATGAAATGCAAATGATGAATTAAATATCGTTACCAAGAGCATTTATTGAGAATAACAAAATACAGTACAAATGGTGCTCCTGCAAGAATTTTGATACTGACCTGGATTGTATGGCCATTAATCTAAACAGCCTGAGCAAAGGAACACTATAGGAATAGCAAAACTGATGTATGCCATTGTTACTGCAATAATCTTCAATCAAAGAGAGTAACAGCACACCCGACACAAGTCACCTCACCAAGCTCAGTAAAGGTTATCCCTTCTAGAGAGGACAGCCATATATTCTCTACAGTTACTACTATACACACAAGGCTTGATTTAGAGAAGTCTCTGAAAGGAAATTATAAATGATCTTTGATCTATATGAGGTATCTTCTTGGATCAGACAGTGGATTAGCTACTGTCGTATGCAGACAAGCTAGAAACACTAAAGCTCCATGAAGCACTCAAAACTGTCCTCAGTCCAGCAAAGATGATAATTGCACCTCTGTGAATGGAGGCAAATTGCTTACTGACAAAGTATCCATTATGCACTGATGGTGGGAACATTTCTGCAGCCACCTTAATCATAAATCCATCAGCCTAGAGAATGCTTTTGCTTATGTGAAACAACAGCTAATGTAGAACAACCATCTTCCTACCCGTAAAGAGGTTTGAAAAAAAAATGGCAGTACTGTAAAATGGTTGATCCGTGCCAGATGAAAAGCCAACTAAGATCTATAAAAGTGGATATGCTGTAACAGCTGACCATCTAACTTCACTTCTCTGCCATATCTTGAAATAAGGAAATGCAACAACAGGAAAAGAAAATATCTATACTGTTATCTATACTGTCAGTATCTATTAAAATTAACTGCAAAAGCATCTGAAATGATATATCCTGTGGCTAAATGAATGGTAACAGGATATGGAAAATCCTGTTCATCTCTCACCTTGATATATTTTCTTTCTCTGACCTTAGGCAAATTAGTTCCACTGATAATCTCAAAGGTACTTAGTTAAACAATTCCATTTGATTTGACTCTAGATGTCTATATGTCTTTATGAATTTGACCTTCTTGCCCTTCAAAATCTATCTAGACACCTTGGAAATAGCTGTAATTCTTCCTTTTTTACACCTTTTTTTACACCTTTTTTTTTTTTTTTTTTTTTTTTAGCGTAAGTAGGAACTACTTCAAAACATCAAAATGGGGGTTAGGAAGGAGATTGCAAGTGAACAGATTAACAGATTAGAAACCTTGAACTGCTAAGGAGAGTAATTTTCATTCTATCCGTCCTCCAAATTGGAAAAGTTTCAACAGGATGATTGCGCAAGTCCCACCTCTGTGGCCACAAAACCCATTTGGCAAGTGTGTCATCTGGAATCCATGCCAGGCGACTCTCACGAGGTAAAAAAAAAAAAAAAAAAAAAAAAAAAAGCGTACTTCATCTCACTAGGTCCCAGATGCTAAGAAAGCATATGACTTACTGGAGTCTTAACATGGTCCATAACACAAAATAGTTACTCTTGTATCTCCCCTTGGATGGGACACAGTAAGTCAAAGAAAGCTAGAATGGATTTCCAGCTATATGTTTTGAGTACTCATAAAGCTGAATACATGAATCTCAGTCTGAATTTCAGTTTATATGAAGTTGATGATGAACAGGAGGAACCAAGAACCAATACAATTACCAACCCTGAATACTTTGGAGCTTAGTGATGAGAGCACTATCATAAAATATGAGAAATATGGGTACATACATGTATCTCACAGATCTTGGTAATTCTGGGAGATAGCTGTCATGTACTGTAGGAGAATAAGCAGATGTTGCTCTTCCTCCTGCAATAAGGTGGCTTTAGCTCTCCTTTTTTTAAATTTAATTAGAAAGACCCCCAAATCCTAATAATAAGGCCCAACATTTTGTTTGATATGAAGTTACTAAAGTTACTAAATATTCCACTTGGCAAGAAAAAGATGGATTTTGTTAAGGCTCTGGTTTTTGGATATGACTGCCAAAATCAACCTCTGTTCAATTGTTATTTGCATAGTTGCATCTTCTATACTGAGTTAATAGTTCAATTCTAATATCAGTTTTTCCTATAGACATCAGGAGTAATACTAACATGAATATGGAATACTCTGCTGAATTTCTTACTGGCATAAAACCAAAGCGAGATGAGGTACCTGGTCTTTGAGTGTGACTGTTGTAGCACACTCATAGGAAGGCAGACACACAAAGACATATTACAGTACAAAAATCGTGTGATATACTATATGGGTATCCAACAGACATATTTATGAAGTGCCTAAGAGTAGAGAGGAGTCTAATTATGTCTGGCATTTCTGAGGACTACACTAATAAAGTATTATAGATGCACATGCATGCTTTAACAATGGGCTTGCTAGCATACAAAGAAAGTGATTAACTTAAGATTACTTGGTAACATATCAAAAATAAATAATACATACTTCCAAAAAAATTGTAACTGTGTTATGTTGAGAGTTATAGAAAAATTAAATGATGAAAAAAATATATAAGAATGTTCTTTGTGAATAGGAAACAATAAACTAGTTCCGTATACAAACAGTTATACTTAACATGTCACTTTTGTCATCACTAGCAATACTTACAGCAGGTCATTTATGACTTACATGCAAGCCACTGAGCCATCATCCTCTGTGGGAATGTCACATGGATGACACCATGTCCAACTCATAGCCATGCATAAGAATATCAGAGACAGGAATGTCAAAAAAAAAAAAATTAAAAATGAAACTTTCATTATAAAAATGAAAATACATCAGCTGATGCACAAGACTCCATGGTTCATTGAACCCCTGAATATCCACTCAGGTAGAATGAAATTTTCACTACAGGTTAAACATGAATGCTTCTTTCAGTGAGATTAAAACCTAGGCCAGTATTACCCAGTAAATATGTAATGCAATTGTGAAGTCATCAGTAAAAATTGTTCAATCATCAGTAAAAATTAAGAAACAAAATGCCTCAGAATAGGACAAAATTTACTTTCCTCTAAGATGATGATCAGATGATGAACTAACATCATCTATTTTATTTTTGCTTTGTCTTGCATCATGCTACATGTATATTGGTCTTGTCTCAGAAAAGTACTATGGTGAATCTACACCTAGTTTACCAATGATCTAGAATCTTTATTTTTGATAAATTACAAACATTTTCATTTCTGGTAGAAATCTGTCAATGTCAGTGCTAAAACATGGACAATAAGGAAACCATCCTTCATTCTGCTGCCCTTCTCTGTTTTGTTTTTGAATGAATACATGAGATGTGGGAAATGAGAGAAAGGCAAACAAAACAAAGCCTTTCAATGCATAGACAATATAATTAAGGAAATATATATCTCAGGCAACTCAGATGTATTTATAATTTTGTAAGTAATATGGGAGACTGAAATTAAAGTGAGCACATTTTTATGTGCTCTGTAACGTGCAGTTTTCTTATTCCCTAGGGTCTTTCTTTTTCGGGGGAAAAAAAAAAAAGTCAAGAATTCCAGCAATTACTTGAAACTGCAAACATACTTTCGGTTAGATTCCCTTATTATTGGTCAGACTCTGATTATAATAGATTTGATACTACCCATTATAGATCTTATGTTATGGGATTACATGTATATACTAAATTACATAACCTGTTTGTTGATAGGTATTTTAAAGTAAGAGTTCTTGCAAGCATTTGTTTTTTCAAGTTTGTGCGTTATGTATACAATGGCATAATTATTACATAATAATTTATTATTATTATTTATAACAACAAAGTTACTCCATATAATATTAATATAAACTTGGTGCATAACCGCAGACACTTACAGTTGAAAATAAGGGTCTTACAATGCCAATTATTGCAATTAGGATAAAATAAATTTAAATGTCTCTGAATCTTATAACAGTATTAGTAAGAATTTAATTTTTAATATGGCTTTCCATAATATACTATGGAAATCTATAGCTTAGCTTGTGCATATATTTTCAACCACAATCTTACATTTTTGGTCTTCTGAAGAGTTAACAGGTTTCTTCTATCAGTACTGACTTTCATAATTTCAGAAGATGTCAGCCTTCTCATGGAAAAATAACAGACAGTAGGTTTGCCCAACAGGTTTCAAGCTGTTAATCTTGTGAATATTAACAGGTAGACCCAGAGACAATAGGACCAACAGAACCTATCTGATGTCTGAACCTATCAGACATCACCTATCTTAACCATGTGAACGTTCAGCTCAGGTCTCTCAATATTCTGGAATTACCTATCTTACACTCGGCGTATACCGATGCTCAATAGCATGTTTAATAATATATAGCTCTTATACCTAGTAATGTATCTCTTTTCACAACTGTTTTTGACTTGTTGACCTATATATGTTATGTTACAAGAAGCAGTTTTAATGAGCCTTTGACTTTTCTGGTGACTGATGAACTACGAAAAAAAGAAAAAAAAAAATCCTTCATGAGTTATAAAACATGAGCAAGAGTTATTTTAGGGCTTTTTTTTTTTTTTTTTTTTCTTTTCTTTAAAACTGACAGGTTTCTTTGTTTCTTTGTTAATATATTCCCATTGCAGAATAGGAATACAAGGATCAGATATGTGATAAACAGGTCATCACAACAACCAAAGCAGGTTATGGTTAGACTGACAAAAACTCTAAGTAGTGAGCTCAGTCATCTACAATTAACCTCAGCCAAAGTAATCCTCAAATGTTTTTTGATGTTCAGAAACAGATGTGTTTCATTAAAGCTTACCACGTATCAGAGCTGTCTTTGAATAGCTAATTTCTCCTCAAGAAACCTTTCACTCTTGCAAAACCTTCCACCCTCCAGTCTACGTGGAAGTGTTCCCAACCACAAGACATTTTACAGTCTCAAGGAAGATAACAGTATTCTTGCCTGACTTTCATCATTATAAATTTTCATGTCTCTCATGTGTGACTGTTCAGTTCCCAAACACCAGACTAATGAATTGAGTAATTTCAGAATACATACTTGCTGTGAATTTCAGCAATTATGGTCCAATGTAGACAATAGATGTGGTCATGCAGATTACTACAACAGCCTTAATCTATGCCTTGACCACAGAAATAAATGTGATTTTTACCTATGAAAAT
This sequence comes from Anas platyrhynchos, assembly GCF_047663525.1. Taxonomy (NCBI): domain Eukaryota; kingdom Metazoa; phylum Chordata; class Aves; order Anseriformes; family Anatidae; genus Anas; species Anas platyrhynchos. The sequence goes on along the minus strand of NC_092588.1, from coordinate 85,445,526 downwards.
ATTTTTCCTTTCAGTTTCTTTCCTGCCCTTCTAAATTTTAAATTAAAAGGAGAAGAAAACAATTTATTAGAAGAAAGACAGGTTTTGCCATCTGTATAGTACTCACAGTTAGAAATTGAAATTATTGGAGCTTTCTCTCACTGACCCTTTTATTTCCCCATATAGCAGACAAGTGAACCTCTATTAGGTTGTGTTAATATATTTCCATAATTTCAGTCATGCAAATATATGTTTAAGTTATTCAGTTAAGGGTAAGTATTCCTTTTCCTTTGTTTTGTTGCTCGTGCATACATGCCCCATTTCATAAATATTTGAAATATTTCAGAATACTTTTTCCAGAAAGAAAAATGTCCATAAAGAGTCATAGGACATTTTCAGTTAGCACTGATTTAACTTAGATTAGAAATTATATCATCATATTATGCTTTTCCATTAAGATACTACTTTGCATTGTTTTAATAGTCAAATACAGCAGCATTAATTAAAATAAAGCACATATTTTCAAAAACTATCACAGCCAATATCATCAGTTTTAATAAAAGGCAGTTTTGTTTTTCTTTTGTGCTTGCAATTTAAGTAAAGTTTTCCACTTACTTTTGTCTGAGATTCCTCCATGCCACAGTAAAAATGCAAGTGTAGAGTGGACAGGTGGCTTAAGATTTATATAACTTAGTTCAAGACATGTAATAAGCAGCTTGTTTATTGCATATATTTCTTTTATTTTTATAATTAGCATACATTTGTCTAGTTATTGCAGTTTGTAAAATTGTGGTTTAGATAGGAAATCAATAATGCCTTTTTAAGGTTAAGCTCGGTGAAACAAAGTGTTGAGATAGTCCCTGATGAAATTTTACCTCAGCTGAACTCAGAAAGAACAGCATTATGAGGAGAGGATAATGTCATACCTGCAGTATTATAGATTGCAATCAATCAATCAGATAGACTGTAATCGCTAAGGGCACAGTCCTTCTATTGTACTAAAAAAATATACCTTCAGGCCCAAAGGTAGAAGGATTGACACCTTTAGTTTGGAGTTACCTAAGTCAAATTCTTTCCTAAAATAAGTGAAAGTGAAAGGGTCTTACTAGAAGACTCACATGCGTTCCTACAGGTAGTAATGGAGTACTGCGCAAAAAAGTAAGCCAGGAGGAGGGCTAACACTCTGCACTAAACAAGCACAGAGGGAGCTATTACTTCGGTGGAAATAAACACATACTTTTCTCTACATATAATCTGGGGTGTGGTCAAGTGTGATCCACTGTGTGGTTCTCCACAGAATCACAGAAACAGAATGATTGAGATTGGTAAGTACCATCTAGTCCAGCTCCCTTGCTAAACAAACAAGCAAACAAACAAACAAACAAAAAAAGGTCAACTGTGACAGGTTGCCCAGGACCATGTCCAGCTGGGTTTTCAATTCCTCCACAGATGGAGACTCCACCACCTCTCTGAGCAACCTGTTCTAGTGTTTGACCCTTGCACAGGGAAAAAGCATCTTCTTGTGTTGAAATGGGATTTCATGTGCTCTAATTTGTTCTGATTTTCTTCTTGTCTCATTATTGGGCACCAGTGACAAGACCCTGGACTTTCTCCCTCCCATTATGTATTTATACCTACTGATGAAATCCCCCGAACCTTCTCTTCTCCAGGCAGAACAGTTCCAGTTCTCTCAGCCTTGCCTCATATGAAAGACAATCCAGTTTCATATACAACACTGTGGCCCTGCACTAGATTCACTCCAATAAGTCTGGATCTTGCAAAGGAGAGCCCAGAACTGGACTGGTTCTTCACATGAAGGTAGTAGCACATGAGCCAAAACAAACTCTCATTTGTCAAAACCCATTTCTCCATGGAACCCTTCCATTCTCTTCCTCCAAGTCACAGGGAATTCTAGAAATGGTTATAGTTCACTTTTCAATTATTTTCCTAATTTGTTTTTTATAAATACACTAGGCCACATTTATTATTAATAACAATTGCATTTGTTGACATGGGAGACCAAAATATAGGTGTACACTGTGAACTTCTAAATACAAGTTGTTTGATTTTTCTGAACAACTACAGATTTCAACTGCCTAATAAACTCCTTAGAATGCTTTGAGGGGTAAAATATGACATATCTCTAAACAGATAACAGATCAATGACAATAAAAAGTCAGGCACTTTAATAAATATTAAATATACCAAATAAACGTTACTTGGAAAATATTTTTTTTATCTACTGAACATAAAAATTAGCTCACTTATCACACCCATCATAATTGTATGAAAAAATAATTTTCTGCTGTACATTGTAGTGCTTTGGGATCATATTTATTTTGTCAAAAATGTAATAATCAAAAGATGGTTGATGACATATTTTATCTGGATAATTTTTATATATAAGTAAAGAAAGTTCAGTTTGCACAGACAGCTTTCCAAAACATATATGTAAATTAATTCATTTATATCTCTAACATTCTTTAAAAAGTTACTCAGCTTCCTACCTTTCTCTAACAGAGGTCATAAAATTGTTTCTCATTACATTTTTGACAGATTATTCAGAAACACAAAGTGAACAATTAATTTACCATAAAATTGAGTATTTGCCTTACTTAGTGGTTAGGGTGTTAGTAAGGTGTTAAAAGCAATTGGTGATATGAAAGACAGTAAAAGCTTATCGCTTAGAGAAATTTCACCTGAACTGCTTTTATTACTTTGCCTCACTTTAGCTCAAAATTTCTGTGATGTTAGAGCTTTCGAAATTCCTGGGAGGGTTTTATCCCCAGGAAGAGCCTTACTTTCCATTTCAAAAAGAACTAAACCAATTCTTTGTTTTTACCCCTTTTGATACATATACACATTTTTGTATGGTTTGTGACATTAAAGAGCATTAAAAGCCAAATTTTGCAACTCAGAAACTGAATAAAATTGCACTTTTGAGACTACATCGACCATTATTGGTTTTACTATTCCTTTGGTTTTGCAAACAAAACACAGTGCAACAAACTTATGTGATCAATGAGAATTTTTCATTGATTCACAACTTGCATCTACTCAACTATTAGATGTAATATGATATTTACTAGCTTTATTAAAACACATGGAAAGAAAGTAATTTCTGGTAAGGACCAAAGCAAGAGAGACCAGACAAGAGCCTGGCAAACACACTTCTCACCTACCATATGAAAACCAGAATCCTTCTTGAGCAGTGGCATTAAGTCACACACTATGGAGCTATAACCATCCTCTGATAATACTGGGGAAGAGGTCTATTCCTGTATTTTTCCCCTCTGTTTTGCCAAGCATATGGAAAGTCCTTCTTTCCACTTCAGAATGAAACAATGGTCAAAATCTCAAATGTTTATTTATAAACTACCTGTTATGATGTCTCTGCTATATATGTTTACCTAATGATGGACAGCCAAGAAAAGAAATCTATTTTCTCAAAAGGAAACAAAGAGAAAAAAATATCCTTGTTTCAGCTGGGATAGAGTTAATTTTCATCCTAGTAGCTGGTACGGTGCTGTGTTTGGAATTTAGGATGAGAACGATGCAAATAACACAATAATGTTATAGTTGCTGCAGAGCAGTGCTTACAGCTCCTCGTGCTGCCCTGACAGGAGCTGTCAGGGGACACAGCCAGAACAGCTGGCCCGAGGGATGTCCCACACCATGTGGCACCATGCTGAAAAATAAAACTGTGGGGAATTGGCCAGGGGGCCATCAGCCAGCAGGTGGTAAGCAATTGTGCATCACTTTCTTTGTATATCTTTTTATCATCATCATTAGTAGTAGTATTTTCCCTTCACCGTCTGTCCTAATTAAACTGTCTTTATCTCAAACCATGGGCTTTCACTTTTTTTTTTCTTTTTTTTTTTTTTTTTCTTCCTATTCCTGATTCTCTCTCCCATCCCCCTGTGGGGGTGGTGGGAGGGAGCAAACAGCTATGTGGTGCTTAGCGGCCTGTTGGGTTAAACCACAACAAAAAGCAAAGTTCTAAGATTTAGGTTTTCTATTAGCACTGAATAAGAAATTCATCCTCTTGGATACATACCCCCAAACACAGAAAGGATTATAACCTTCTGAAGGCCCTTCCTAGCTCAATAAGAGAGGCTCTGCTTCTCTTTGTTACCCATGTTATCCATCGTCATGGTATTCAGGCATCACTAATGATAATTAAATATTTAACTAGTTAGCATCTGGGGCAATAGTTGGCAGTCTGGTTGGACAATAGCTCCTGTGAGCAGCAGACAATCAGAGCAGAAAGAATTATTGTGATTATTTCTTAATAAGGTAGTTAAAATGGCTCTCAGCTAATCAATGAAAAAGACCTACTTACTAGCCCCTTGTTCAGAAACAACTTAATAACAGTTATGCAAGCAAGAGCTTTCAGACAAATTACAGAGACTTTCATATTTTACTATTAGTGAGAAATAACCGTGTCACAATTAAGTAAGTGAACCTGCAGAGAAAGGTGCAGGGAATTGCTAATTGCCCCATAAATACACAGATGAGTGTCAGCAGCTGTGCAGCATCCCAGTTGTCTAGCTGGCTCAAGTTACTGAACTTAATAATAAAATAGTGCCAGAGTTCCAGCTTGTCAACACACTGATCAACTCATCCCTTTATTGTTGGCTTGCTAATTGCCTTCCCTATCTATGTCTCTTATCTTTTGCAGCAAGTTTTAGGACTTGTTTTTCAAGAAGGGCGAAGAGAAGGAAAGAACCTTTCTTCCTTATTAAAATGCAATAGCCTTTGCAATATATTAGGTTTATAGGTAGACACCTGAATTAAACAGTTCTGCTTCTCAAAGATGCTTTTAGTCAGAAGTTGTGTATGCAAAAGACTGGAAAATCAGGACAAGTTTTTAGATGCATATTAGCACAGGGCACGCACATCCTTTCATGATCAGTACGAATAGGAGGCTGGACCATGTTAAAATTTAGGGTTGTTTACTTGTGCAAGTACTGAAAAAAAATTACAGCATATTCAGCAATGCTTTAAGTTCAGATCCTTGCTGTCTGAAGCGACATTAAAAGTAGAGAGAACAAACAGTGACCAATCTGATTTTGAAGAACACTGCAGAGTCTTTTAAAGTATTCACAACAAAAATACAAAAACAAGTTGCTTTTATTTATTTATTTATTTTCTTTCTTTCTTTCTTTCTTTCTCTTTTCTTTTAGAGTTGATATCCCTTTCAGCTTAAGGGAGGTAGCAAGTTTAACCTCTCAGTTTTGTTCTTCAAAGATTAAGCACTCCATCCCACAAAGTAAAGGTTATTTTTCTCAAAGCAATGCTAAAGCCAATTATTACAAAGTCTCCTATCAGGCTCTTTCAGATTTTATTTTTTTTATACTCATAGGAAATCAAAGTAAAACCCTCAGGTCTCTAATTTTCTTCAACTTATTCCAAAAATCAAATAATTCTCAGTCGTTCATAAGATACCATATGTCTATTAAGTGGGACAAAGCTTTTGTTACAACTATATTTGCTTTGGTCTGTAGGCCAAAAATCTCAGGACAGTAGATTTTCATTTATTTTTTGTCATTTCATTGTGTGTGTGTGTATACATATACATGTATTTGTATGTATGCCTTATAAGAAAAATGAAAGTGTATTCCTTAGAGGCATGTCTAAGAGTGGTGCATTGGCCGAAAGAACATGAAAAATATTGACTGTTAAGTCTAACATAAATGAACCTATGCAATATAGTGTAAAAATCCTTTTCTATTCCAAATTTATATCAAGATTAACCATTTCTGAAGAACAGGACTAGAGATACAGTTTCTTCAGGTTTACTTCCCTGAACAGGTTTCCCTTCCTGTACCAGACTCACTTCAAAAAAGACTCTTAACAATAGAGTTGCTATTTTACAGTGGAGAAAAAAATAAAAATGAAGTACTCACTTGGAGTATCTTCCATGCTCTAGAAACAGCAGTGGTCTAGTGCTTAGATATGGAAATAAGATAATGAAGATTTTTATTCCACTGAAAAAAAAAAACAATCAAATATAAAGCATTATCCCCCAAAGTATAATACCCCCATATAAAACTCACACTCACTTTCTATTATTTAGAGTCTGTGCCACTATCACTTATTTTGAAATGTAAAAGCACTGCCTGTAGCACTTCCAAGTTCCATGTTTCATTTCTAAATTTTCCCTTGTCAAAAATGGAACTATAGACTTAATTTGGGCTTGGAGAAAAATAAATTAATCCTAAGGTGGCCCAAAATCTTCTTAAGGTTATAGAGGGTAGCACATGAAGGTGGCACAAGGGAAGCAATGTGATGAAGATTTAAGATTGGATACATTTTAAATGCAGTTGATGCTAATACAGATTTTGTACTCCTTCCTCCAAAGGAAGGTATCAGTGGAAGAAATATATGTAGTCTCTGCTTACTGAATTCTTACACAGTACTCAAAAAGTGCAGAACAACTAAGAAGGCCAGACAACTTTAAATCTTTTTGCTTCACCAGTAAAGGAAGGTTACTTCCTTTATCTCAGCCCATGAATTTTCTCACTTTTCCCCTTCTGATTCTGTCCTCTCTCTTGCTGCAGGGGAATGAGTGAGTGACTGTGTGGTGCTTAGCTGCCTACCAGGGTCAACCCACAAAATGGTTAGATGAGGAGACTGAAAGTGAAATTTGAAAAATGAAATGAAATTAGCAAGAATATTTATTTTATTCATACTACAAAGACCTTATGATCTACAATAATGTATCTGATTAATTTATACTTCACATATCAGTTGTAACTGCTGGAAAAATGGCTTAGAAATAGTTCAGCTGGTTATTCTCATCTTTATTTTGGAGGGTAGAAAATATTGTAATACAACCAGACCTGAACTTAGTGATATGAATGAAAACAACTTAGAGATATTTCAAGCAGTATGATCAAAGACCATTTTCAAAAAGTAAATCTATAAGTCAGCTTGGGGAATCATGCACAGCTCCCTCTAGTCACAAATCCCAAGAGCTACTTATCACTCTTCTTACATTAAATACTGTAATAGTTTGACAACCTGGCATTATATTATGCATAACAGCATCAAATGCAGCAGTCTTCTGCTTCAGGACACATAATTCGTATCTCCTCCACATACATTAGATTTTTCTTCATCTTATCAACTAAATCTAAAGATTCAATTCTCCCTGGAATTAATTTTCATTCTGAAAACTCTAGTTGAATTTCTATATATCCCAGAAGAACCCAGGTAACTTAAAAAAGTCATAGCTATAAACAAAATGATATCGAACCCTAGTGTTAATAATGTTTATTATATTTTCCTAGAAACTATTATTTTTTTCTAAACAATTGGCATTATTTAAAGCTTATATATTACTCTAACTAGACAAAGTTAGACCAGAAAACAAACAAACAAAAAAAAAAAAAAAAAAAAAAAAAACAAACACGCAGCAACAATGGAGAAAATGGTCATTTAACTTCTAAGAATGAGCAATTAATCCAAGCTTTATAACGTATATATGGAACTACATAACCTATTTTTCTTCTCTGTAGTCTAACAAAAGAAATTATTTCCTTTTAGTTTGTAGATGATAGAAGCAAAGAAAAGAGGCAAAATATTGGAACTGCATTTTATGTAAAATTAGGATTATCAAATTAAGAAGTATGATAAGGTGGAAAACTCTCTCTTTTTGACTTGCTATATCTGAAATATCAAACATTTATTTTTTGTTATGTTGTTGTTGAGAAGTAAGTAAGACTGACAATTTATATGAAACCTTTCCTACCAGAAATAGTATTATTTTTTTTTTTGTTAAACCAAGACAAACCACATAAAATTAATGAAAAATAATTTCAGAAACGAGATTAGGAACTATTTTAAAAACACTCTTCCACTTCTTAATTTTCCAAATAAAAGTTGTTTTTCAAACTTAAAATACCTTATAAAACCTTTAAATTTTCAAAGGGGATTATTCCCCTTTCAGGACTATCAGCTTTTTAGAGGTACTCTAAGTTGTTATCAGGAACTTGTATAGAGCAAGATCTGTTTCCAAAAGGATTTTTAAAGAGAGATGAGGGGAAAAAAAAAAAAAAGAAAAAAAAGAAAAAAAAAAGTGTACTGCAATAAAGACTTATGGGGTAAGGTATTTTGGAAAAAACAGTATAATGCTCTGTTATGCCAGAATTTTCTTCCATTCTCTTTTAGTAGTAGAAACTTAATAGCAAACTTTTATGAACAAAGTACCACCAAAACTAACAACACATCATGACTTTTGTAAAACATAATAAAAGAAAATGCACGAGCAGCCTTGTATCCTGGAGTCACTGCTATCATTAATTAAATTGAGTACAGTCCAATTGTAGTTACCAGTTTTGTGAGATAAAAGCAAAAGAGGAAGACAGAAGATTGCAAGGTGCTATCTAACAAAATGAATGCAGAAAGTAGATTAAAGTTGATTTCAATATAGAACATAAAGCAGAAGTTTGCCCAGATGGTTTAACATGTCTTATCAGCATAGAGAGGTAAAATCTGTGTCCCCATGGTGGGCAACAGACTTAAGAGTTGGAGATGCCAGGATTTCAGCCCCTACATGCATAAAAGATTCAGCACCAAAAAGAGTTATGTGAGAGTTATGCAGGCTACAGCATTGCTGGAAGGCAGCAGGCAGAGTAAGGATTCAAGGGGGAAGATTCTGGAGTCTGCCCATACTTATGTTAACATGATTGAATACTGTAACACAGCAACTCTAAATATTTTCTCTCCATAAAATGACAGTTTAATTTTACAAAATCAGCATAATTTCCATGTACCAAATGCTGAGTTGTGACACGAAACACTTATTTGCATGAATTTCCATCATGCTGTCAACACAAAGTTTCTTGGCAAAGACATATACTTGCACCTGCTGTAGCTATGGAGGCTGGCCGACCAACCTTACCAGGCTTGTAAGCTTAGCTTTGCTTTCTCTATCCGCTTTTGTAACATGTCCTCCTCTCATGTTTACCCATTACATACAGTAATAGAAAATCCTTGCTTTGAGTCAAAGGCTGCTAAGTCAATGAAAAATTCTGTCTAACAGCATCACTGCCACTCAAAACCCAAAACTTCCGATTTAATTTGAAGAAAAAAAAATGTATTTAAATGACCTGCAGACACTTTAAAGGCCAGTATGCCTACTATTATAATTTTGTAGTTGTTCCTTACAATGAGGGGATACAGTCAAGTTTCAAACATTAACTGAGTTAACAGACTGACTGCCACTTCTGTCAAAAGAAAACTTACAGTTTAGCAGATCCCATTATAGCTCTTAATTTTATTCAGTTAACCATAATCTATTTGTAGAAATGGTGTCTCTTAAAATAAAGATATGGCTTCTGGTTTTAGATTCATATATTTTGCATGGCAATGGATAAAACAGACTATTGTGGAACAGACTAGTTAGCATAGCATAGGGATGATTTTGATCCTAAAGTGTTTTTTTTAATTTTTTTTTTTTGTTTGTTATTATTATTTAAGGACCCAAATAGATGACCAAATGATTGTGGTGGTTGAGTCTTGCTTTTATTTTTAAAATGAAAAATAAATAAACCACATAAATAATAACATCCCTGTGAGAAGGTTTAGCAGTTCAGGGTTGTATAAATCAGAGATCCCTTAGCAAGTTCTGCTCTTGGCTGCTTTCAGATTCCAGGAACTGGAGGTTGGCAGGATACTTGCATGTTGTCCTTGTTCAACAAAGAAAGACAGGATTCCTGGGCACTGTCTGGGATGAAGAGCATGCTCGCTTACACTGCAGTTGCTTACAGTCCACTTATTCTCATTGGAACAATAGAGCAGATTTAACTTGTTGAAAACACTTAAATATGTTCTTCCCCTACTTCAGTTTCTCTTATCCAATTGTCTCTAAAGTTAAAACTGTAATTTGACATTATTATATTGAGACGACTCCTTTTTTTGCTGCCTACATAGACATGCACGAGTACTTACTCATATCTTCAAGTACTCATATATAAACATTTTACCAATTTAATATAAAATAATTATTGGTTTGTAATACTGTTGATACAGTCAGAGAAGCATTAAAAAGTAATTTTTTCACAATGTGTCATCCATGCTTTATTTCATTCTAAGTACATCCTCTGGCATCTGTATGCCTACTGGGATTCAGAAATCTTCTGTAAGATCACTTAGCTACAAAAAAAAGACTCACTCAGATATAAACAGCCTGCCACCGAGCTGACAGCAGACTTTTCATCAGTCACAATTCTCTCTACCTCTATCTCCAGCTTTCTTAGAAGTGAAAATTCAACTATTTAATGGGTTGTGCAAGAACAAGCTGTGTATTAATGTTTCGAGACTCTAAGAAATTGCCAGTTCTTTCCCTTATGAGGAGGGGTGCCTGCAGTTACCATATTTCACTCCAGAGAGTGAAAGAAGGTCTGAGAAGGCCTCCTTCTGATTCCAGGAGCTGAAGCCTGACAGGACACTTGCCCCTTAATAACCATAAAAAGATGGGTTGTTGGAGCACTGACTTGGATGAAGAACAAGATTAGAGATGGTTTCAGAGTTCCATATGAGTTATTAGCAGTTAGCCTGATGTAAACACAACTAATGGATAATGGAATTAGTTTGGCTGAGCAGAAAACACTCAGAAGAGCCTAAGACTTCTCTTCCATCGTGAAATATTTCACAGAGGAGGGCAAAGTGTAGGGAAAGTCTTGTATGTCACTCTGAGAGCTTAGGTGGGTTATGGTACTGCTTGAAACAGAATCCTTGTAAGGAGGCAGATGTGCATTTTATCTTTCCACAGGCATTCTGGAGATCAGAAAACAAACAAGCAAACAAACAAAAACAACATTGGGAATGTGAAAAACTAATAGATAATGTTTCTGAGCTCAGATCACTTTCACAGTGTCCCACTTTGTTCAGTAAATTTGTTTCAGTAAACTACTGTGTACGTGTATTATAGAATTTTTTTTTTCTCTGATATTTTGCAGTTGTTATTAAATTTGTAGCCACTTAAAAGACAATGATGTAGGTCTTTTTTTTTTGTTTTGTAACAGTATTTAACTCAATAAACAGCAAACAAATCCAACATGATTGTTAAGTGGACACTAAGCAGAGTGCCTTTAGGATCTGCCAAACTTGCCCACAGAAGTCCAAAAGGGATTTCTCCTGAGCAATCACTGATCAGATGTTAAAAGATTAAAGATCCTGGATTTCAGATGCACAGATAGACATTCAAATGAGTTTCAAGGAAAAAGAAGGTGTTGTTACAGATTTTTATTCATGTAACTGACAAAAAAAAATATCTGTATAGGCCTGTTAAAGTAGCTAAAAATATGCTGTGGTAAAGTGTAGCATGCACACAGCAACAACAGCAACAACAACAGAAAGAAAAAAGAGTCGTGGTATGAACTGCAACCCTATCTTTCCCCCTCATTTTTTCTTATGTGGAGGAGAGAAGAAAGATGGACAAATATCAGGAAAAAAAAAAAAAAAAAAAAAAAAGAAGTATAGGAAGGACTGGGTAGGAGTAAAAAAATCTTAATTTCTTTTGCATCCACATAAATCATTAAGTCAGTTGTTTCTAATTCATCTCTCTGAGTTTATTAGCTCCCCTCTATTTTGCTGAAGTCAATCAGGAAAAAGAAAAAGGAGAAGAGAGGGAAAAAAATGTGAAAATGACAATCAAAAAAGCCTAACAGATAATTTCCCACTTTTCTTTCTGCTTTTGTCAAACACATGTTATAGCAATGATATGAATGACAAAACAAATTTTTGTGATCATAGGATCTGGAGACATTTTAAAATTGCATTTCAGAAGAAGAAAAAGTAGCATGGAAAAAAAAAAAGTATCAGTATATAACAATTTCACCCGAAGCGAACTCTTCAACTAAGTGTCTGAAAAATGAAAAAATTGAGATTCTTATTCTTGTACCAGAAAGACTGAAGAATACCACTGTAAATTTCTACCATTTAGTCAAGATTTCAGGACAAATTTGCTTCAAGGATGTGCATTATCTGATGTGCAAGTGCATTATCTGTGAAGTTTAAAAATCTCCTACAGCACTTTCTTCTGCATATGGTCACTGCCAATAACATGTTCTAGGACATCCAGTATATCTTCTACCCAGAACAGCTGTAAAACATGATGGCATTGGATTATACAGTGCCCTGGATAAACAGCATTAAGTTCCTTCAGTGGTTACGGACCATTTTTCCTGATGGTGCTTTTCTTTCTGACCATTTCTCTGCTCATTCATTTACAAAATTACAGAATCACAGAATGATTGAATATCCCATGATGGAAGAGAACCACAAGGATCATCAAGTCCACCTCCTAGCACCACACAAGTCACCCACAAACTAAAACCTGTATCTGAGAGCGATGTCCAAATGCTTCTGAACTCAGTACTTGATCTTGTTAAACTTCATATGGTTGTTGATTGCCCAGCTCTCTAATTTGACAAGATCTCTCTGCAAAGCTTTTCTATTCTTGAGCTCCTCCCAATTCAGAGTCATTTATAAACATACTTAGCATACCTTCAAGTCTTGCATCCAAGCAGTCTATGAAAACATCAAAGAGAACTGTCCCTAAAACGGAGCCCTGAGGAAGCCCACCAGTGACCGGCTGGCAGCCCAATGTAACCCCATTTGCTATAACCCTTTGAGCCTGACCCATCAGCCAATAGTTCACCCATTGTATTATGTACTTGGCTGTATGCTGGACATTTTGTGAGAAACAGAATCAAAAGCTTTGCTGAAATGCAAAAAGATTACATCAACTGGCTTCCCTTGGTCAACTAGATGGGTAACCTTGTCATAAATGGAAATTAAATTCGTTAAACAGGACTTGTGAGCCCTTGTTGGCCATGACCAATTGCAGTGACTGCATTGTCTTTTGTATGTTTTTGAATAACTCAGAGAATAATCTTCTCCAAAATTTTGCCAAGCACTGAATTGAGACTGACAGGCCTGTAATTACTGGGGTCATTTTCCTTGCCCTTCTTGAAATTTGGGATGTTTACCAGCTTGCAGTCCTCTGGGACCTCTCCAGATTCCTAAACAGTTGAAAAATAATTGAGAGAGTTCTCACCATGATGTGAGTCAGCTCTCTGAGTATCCTGGGATGAATCCCATCAGGGCCCATAGACCTATATGCATCCAGCTGGAGCAGCAAATCCCTCACAAGTTCAAGGTTGGCTAGGAAGTTATCATTCCTTCACTCATGGTCCTCCAACTCAGGGCTCCAGAAGTCCCAAGACCCATCATCGGTATTGAAGACAAAAGTGCAGAAGGCATTAAATGCTCTGCTTTATCTATGTCCCTACTTGTGAGATGACCATCCTCATCAAGTAGCAGGCCAATGTTATCTCTGGTCCTCCTTTTGCTGATAATATGCTTTAAAATGCCCATTTGATTGTCCCACAAAACACTGACCAGCTTCAACTCTGAGCTTTGGCTGCAAGAATTTTCTCCCTACAGTGGTGAACAACATTTCTGTAATCTTTCCATGTCACCCAACCTCATTTCCAGTGGCCATACACTTTCTGCCTAAGTTCTAGAAGATTTGGTAGATGAAGCTCTAGAAGATTCTAACAAATCATTTTTCAGTTCAGATGCTGAAACACTGGAAACCATCTTTTCCAAGCACTAGGGTCAACTAGGGTAAAGAAAAGTATAAATGGGAGGAGAGAAAAAATACTAAATTATTCATTTTTCAAAATCTGTAAATCAGAAGGCAACTAAAAATTCATTTGTTCATGCTACCATCTTTTGGGTGTATGACAAATAATAATACATAACATTTTTCTGCTAGCTTTTCAATCGAAGAAAGAAGAATGGTTGAGACTTCATTCTGTTTTTCATTGGTAGATTATGTAGGTAGCATTTTTTCATGTTCCACGTACATAAGTAATCAAACTTTCCCTTTTTTTTTTGTGGTATAATGCCCTTTTATGGCTTTCCTCAAAAGCAGGTTCACTATACTACTGTTTTTTTAATATTACTTTACAATGTTTTTGGCAGGGTTTCCATTATAAGGGACACAGAGAGTCTGTATCTACCACACAACACAATTACTACACACCTTCTGAAAACACTGAAAGTAGTTAAATTCTACAGTAAGCTTTATAGCTACAATGTTGATAGGTACCTTAATACCATTTTCATCAGGGAACTTCACAGAAAAAGAATCTGGCACAACAGATAATGCAGGCAAATCAAGAAAATATACAAGAAAACAAAAATTGTTTCAAAGTCAATTTTTTTTCCCTGTTTGTAAAAACACAAAACAAACAAACAAAAAAATTTGTTGTTGTTTTTGAACAAATGACTAATATAAAGAAAAGACATATGGAAGAGATTTAATGACCATACTGGTATGATCATTTACAGACTAGTTTGATAGTGGTTATACTATGAAGGACTGTTCATTTATATGTCTATAAATATATCACATTAATAAATGTGATATAGTGATTAATAAATGTGATTCAGAGAGTAAAATATATCACTTTCTATGCACAAATGAATAAAATATCTTGACAGATCCTCGAAGAATGTAACAGCAGGTATGCTTCATAAAGAGAGAATTTAAGACAGAGAGAAGTGATCTGAAAAGATCTATCAGTGCAAGCAACAGAATATACCAGAGCCGGGATCAGACCTAAGGCCAACCCTATATCTTTAACATTTACTTGTTTTTTCTCAGTTTTAAATGATAGATTAAATAATAATAATAATAATAATAATAATAATAATAATAATAATAATAATAATAATAATAATAATAATAATAATAATAATAACAACAATAACATTTTTAAAAGTTCATATCTAAAAGGTTATAGCATTTTTAGCGTTGTTTAAAACTGCATCCTGAGAATACAAAATGAGATTCACAGTTGACAGTGCCACTTAAAAACTACGTGACCTGGAGCAGTAAGTGACCTCAGCCTCCGAGATTTCACTTCTAAGATCATCTTTCTGACACCTTCATGTAGCAGCAAGTCAAACACACAGAGCATACAGTGTGTGATTTGTTTTATGATCTACCATGCATGTAACCTTGAAATATCCACACTTTATCAAAAAGACACCATCCAAAACATTGCCAGTATATTTAATAGCTCAGTGCACAAACCAATGAAATTAAGATTTTGGCAAAGAAAATCCATTCAGAGAGAAAAGAAGAGGGAAAAAAAGCTAGTCTTCCTTTCAGTTTTTCAGACTTACTGGAATCAGTGGAAAATATACAGACTTGTTTGTAGAATTGTAGAATTTGAGAACTGTAGAATTTATAGATTTGTAAATAGTGGCTATACTAAATTATGCATCATGTTCAAAGACAGGTTACTCTGCTTAGAGAAGAGCAAGCTACTTAATTATTCAGTTGCAGTATGTTATGAATACTATTGAACTTTTCTCCCACATACAGCAAGTGGATGACTATCCTCTATAAAACATCTGTTTGCAACAACTACAATTTAATAGCATTGTGTGTAATTCTCCTATATCACTGCTTTTGTTTAATGTATGCTATGCCTTTTTATCCTAGAAAACCTTGCTGAAATGCACAGCTAATTTCAAGATGAATAGGTTATATTTGTTTAGAAGTACTTAATCATGATTATATGCAATTATTATGAACTAGATTTCTATCCTTGGTTCAAAAACTGGTTTTCTTATTCAACTCACAAACTACCTACACATTTAAGGTGTGTAAGGTGATCTGTCTATTTTAACTACTGTTAAAATGAATTACTAGCATTGGTGAAAGAAAAAATGAATATTTTATAAGCATCAATGTAAACTTCTCATACCAGAAGTTCACAACTGATGAAAACTTCAAAAAGACAAACATAAAAACCAAAAACTGGCTTAAGGTGAAAGATGATCTAGCTTGTTCCATGGTTCTGTTACACAATAATCTCTCCTTATTGAACAGACCATAATGGACATTTTTAGCTCTGATGAAAGTGAAGGTTCCTTTCCAATTTCTGTTTGTTCCCACCCCAGCTTCCTGCTTAGGAAACTCAGATTATGTCTGACCCTTCATTACTTCCCACCTTCCCTCCCAGTCCATGGAGCAAAATATCTCTTTCTCCTTTAATAAAATAATCCAAACAAAACTGTTTTCCCAATGACCAATGTTGCTTATGTCACACTACTGCAGAAGGACTGAAACCAGTGGTTCCCTAAAATATAGGCGATTTATTTTTCTGATCTGTAGATGATAAGTGATAATAAGTGTAGTTAATAAGATAGTAACCTCTATTTTCTCACAGAGGTAGTAACACACATTACAAAAGACCATAGTGGGACTCTGAGTAACTTAGATGGGAATTTTTATCTTTTTCAAGTCCAAAATTCCACTAAACTTTAAAAGCATCACATATCTTCATCAATTATTTTACTACATTTATTTTCTTCAAACATGTTTGAAGAAAAACAAATTGATTGAGAGAATCTCAGTTTCCCTAAGGCACATGAATAGACAGTAACATCACATAGGAACCAAAGCTCACTGATGAGCAGGAACGTATTGAGTCTTTCTCATTCCGAACCATATGATATTTCTGTTTTTCCTCCTCTGTAGTTACAGGTTCTCCTTTTATATGATCAAAGATTACTTAAGAAGTGATCACAGAAACACGCTTTAAAATTTAGTCCATCCGCACCTTTCTCTACCCTCCCAGTTTTCAATTGTCCATATACCCAAAGAGTAGATTGTATTAATCTTAGCAGAGTAACTCTTATGCTCACATCTGAGATCAAAGGCTTAGATGGGATGGGAACAAACGGCCAGAATTTGATTTCAACTCTCCTGACCTATAACTTAAGCCACTGCATGAATTACCTTCTGGAACTCTGAAAAAGAAAACCAATTCTTTAGTATTTCTCATTCTTAAAACCCACACTGGGTTTGTAGAAGATCAGAAAACTCTCACATGTTCATATAAAATCTAGTCATCCACACCAACTGCCACAAAAATTATGTGTTAATGATTTCACTTAAGAAGATAAATGTATATTTGTCAAGTTTTCTGCTTTCAAGTATTTTAGCATGATGTAGTTGTTTAATTTATAAAATATAAATATGTAAAATACTACATTATACTTCACAATTCAAATCACAACTAATGCATTTAAAGCCTGTTTTATCCTAGAGGAATCACAAGTGGTCTTCAACAAGGTACAAATGTCTGCTTTTGACAGCTGATCAAGAAGAAACAAAAGTGTGTTAATGAAGCTTTCTGTATGGCACGTGTTAGAGGACTGAAAAATTAAAACTGTCATGAAACTGATTTCAACCAATGTATTATAAAATATATGCCTCTTCCCTGTAGGACATTAATTTCTACAAGCACTACTGACACATTTATTAAATTAACTCACTGATTGTTTTTGGTAACCAGAATATAATATTATAACAGTTTAAAGAATTGCTATTTTGTAAGAACTGCACTGTTACTAAAATAAGGATTTATTTTTTTCATAGTACATGTAATGTTCATAATTCAGAGAAGGACTTCCACTGACTACAAATGTCTATCTGCACCATCAATCACTTAAACTTAGTTGCATCTAACTTCATGGGGACCACTGCAGCTCATGTACTTACTCTAAAGCATAGGTGCTTACCAAGGAGACTCTCCATTACTTCCAGACGATTCCGCCTCTTTTTACCCAGGTGATACCGACTCTCTAATAATCACTTCTGCTTTAATACTTGTATTTTCACATTCTTTAACTTAAATTTTAGAACAAACAGAACAAACCCCAAAACAGTGTTTAACTGGTGTGATGGATAAACTATGTAGTTTGTAGAACAGACACAAACCCTATTTACCTTGCAAAAAGGACATGCTTCCTGAGAATCCTCAGCATTCACACATACTTCCCAATAGTGCATTACATGACAGTGTGTTACAAGCTACCATGAGTAACTGGAAAACCTTTCTGGCTCTTCTGATCTTTATTGTGTCAGTTAATTACCTGATCTATGCAAATGAGAACGGGATTTGCTGTATTATCTTCTGGATTCTCCAAACATTGTGTTGCAGAGAGGTTTAGGTTCATCCTGTCGTTTGTTCATAATTTCTTAGTGATAAGACAACACATTTCAAATATACCTTAACTGAATCCAAATAAAATGCAACTGACAGCCCACTGCTCCCCCAGCTTTCAAAACAATCTTGTTTTTTGTTTGTTTGTTTGTTTGTTTTTCTTTCTATTTTTATCTGCACAAAAGACAGACAATCTATTCAGCTAAGGTTAAATTGGAATGTTCTTCCTCTCCCTCTCAAATGCAGATAGAGCTGCTATGCTCTTGCAGGGAAGATGGCAGTAAGAGATTCATAATCTTTTCCTTACTTTATACCCAAACAGCTCTGTCAGAGAGAACAACCTCTTCTTTACTGCCTCCATCAAAAATCATCATTCTTGGTGAAATGTTACATTTCTATAGCTACGTTCCCCCCTCAAGACTCCCAAAGCATCCAGGCAGATTCCGTCTCTCTCCTGCAAAATTGCTATATATCCTACCTATGCAGGAAATCAGATGACTGTGCTTTTTGAATAAAATAAGTATTTTTCTGCTTCCTTGGATATGCATGTCTTACATCCTATGCTTGACTGACCAGTTAACAACTTATTCAATCAGAGAGAAATTTCATCCTCTCTCTTCCTTTGGCAGACCACTGATATATTTCACTGTGATATACAATCAATAAACACTACTAATTTTATATCTTCTCTATTCTATATTAACAAACATATCTGAAAAAAGTTTTAAATTATACAGCTATGCATAACTTTGTCAATAATATTCTTTTTTAAGATAAAGAATGGTAGTAATTCTTAGGTGACTGATCTTCAACTTCTTTTTCTAAGCCATTGTCAACTTCTTCTCACAACTCAACCTAGCATTTACCTGTATGATAATAAGCAGAGCTGGATCTTTCACCTTCATTAGTGCACACTGAAGATCACTGTCACTTCATTTCTTGTGTGAGTTATGTGGATTACTGACTCCCATGTAAGCCTACTGTCATTTTTATTTTTTTTTACAAGACCTTCAGAACTTTGCTATATAAAATCTTGAAGTGTCAAAATCATCTTGTCATTCCTGTATTACTAAATAGAAAAGACCATTGCAACACATAGGAGTGAGAGAGAGTGTTTTTTTGTTGTTGTTTGTTTTGTTTTGTTTTCCAGATGGTGGTGATTAAAATCCTACATTTTGAGCATTACTTTTCTTGTCTGCCTTTCAAAGGCAGATTTGTTTAATGTATTCTTAGCTAACTGGGCATGCCCAACACAGACAATAAATTAAGATCACATAATCATAAAATGTAAATAACTAGCCTTTTTTATTATTATTTTCATTTTTTATATTAGGAGTCAGCTAGCTATACTCTTTCAATTTCCAACAGGAGACACAGCCCAACAAATGGATTACATCTTGCCTCATATTGCTCATGCTGTCCTAGAATGTGATTATTTCGGTTTTATTGGCAATCTGTCATCTTTGTTAATTCTGTATCTGACAATACAGGACAGTAGCTGAAAAATATGCATGACTCCTTCCTTGCAGGTTGCTGATTTTCTTTTTAAACCTCTGCTAGTCTGCTTATGAACGGGATAAAGAAAAAAAATACGTATCTTGTCTTTTTATAATATCATTATGAATGATTCTTTCATATTCTGAATGTAAGTGAAAAGGTCTCCAAAATGTTGTCAGGAAGTGGGCTTGTTGGTGGTGGTGGTGGTTGCTTGTTTGTTTACAAATTTAAGATAATGCTCCTTTGGAAGCAAGGAATGTTACAATTGCTGAGTAAGAGGTATTGTTCAGTTTACTAACCACCAGTTCAGGCTCTGTAATCTATAGCTTTGTCAGTGCCTATGCAAAAATTTTTCACAGTTTATTCAATTTCCTTATACATCTGAGGTTGATATAAATTGGTCAAATATTTTTTTTCCTAATTCAAATAATCCTTATGTACTTCTGTGATAACGTTTTTCTGCAGCAACAGTCAGACGTCTGCTATCTTTGTACAAAACAATGTAATGGTAATGGCAATGTATGGGGTATGAATATAAAGTCTCAGTCTTTGACTATATTCTGCAGTGTCTCATGTCAATTGCTGCTGGACTGCACTGTGCTGAAAAACAGGTCTGTAATCAAGCTCCTGTTTTTCCTCCAAGAGCACCTAAAATGTTATTAAGAGTGGTCTCTAGGATTTATGCAAAATCTTCTTTCCCTTCCCTTCCCTTCCCTTCCCTTCCCTTCCCTTCCCTTCCCTTCCCTTCCCTTCCCTTCCCTTCCCTTCCCTTCCCTTCCCTTCCCTTCCCTTCCCTTCCCTTCCCTTCCCTTCCCTTCCCTTCCCTTCCCTTCCCTTCCCTTCCCTTCCCTTCCCTTCCCTTCCCTTCCCTTCCCTTCCCTTCCCTTCCCTTCCCTTCCCTTCCCTTCCCTTCCCTTCCCTTCCCTTCCCTTCCCTTCCCTTCCCTTCCCTTCTTCCCTATGTGTACATAGTACTTGTCATTTGCTCATTATTCAAAATCCTTAATTCTTAAATAAGAGAAATATAATTTATCTTTTCGGGGAAAGAAGAACCCTCAATTACATGAATTGTACGGAAGGTTGGCATTTTGCTTTTATCTCTGAAGTCTTAAGAATTTTGTGTCCCCTAATGTTGTAAAAACAGTCTCGACAAATCCGGGTGTTTTGCCAAGACACTATTACAAGCTGTCAGTCTTTCTCCAGTTTATTAACTTACACATGTAGTTCAGATACTTTGTTAACATGGGTAAAACTGCCACTATGTATGATGAATTTTTTTTCTTACTCCATTTTCATCTGCTTGATGACTACTTAACTGTTTCTGATGTGGAAGTCCCTAATCTGAAATTAGTAAGTGTCCTCTTTAGCTGTAATATTGATCTGGTGCAGCTGAGCAGAAGTTTTTCTTTTTTCCAATTGTTCCCCTTTTTCAACCTCTGAACAACACTTCCTCTCACAAAGCAGTAGTCTATTACAGTGCTTCCATTTTTTATTTTATTTTTTTTTTCCAGGTAGGCTTTTATTTACTCATGTCTGTAGACTTAACACTAGTTTTTATATTTCCAATTTTGAACTGTGCATGCACTTCTGCTTCAGGCATTTGATCTGGGATTGTTGTTGGTGTTTTGAGTTCTGCTGCTGGTTTTGTAGCCAGCATCTTCACCTTCTGAGAAATATATAATAAATCCCATGGCTAGGTGTATATAACATGATTATGCACAAAATAGATACCCTGTTGTCTCTAAAATTTAAATCTACAGCTTCATATCCCAAATGCATGATAGTCAAATGAAGACTAAATAAACACTCAATGTCATTTGAGGCCATATTACTATATGTGAGATTTCTATACTCATAATGTAAAAGCAACTTGCTGATCAGTGTTACGCATTCCCCACAACCTCTGCTACTCCATTCTATTTGTTCATTAGCCCAAGTAGCAATCCTGAGGTTTTATTTTGGTGCAGTGTTTCCAATGTGAGCAAGCATGGTGCCATCACATAAATAACACCATTGTGACCTGGAGCAAGGAACAAGAGGTAGGAAATTTTGAAATCCAAGCTGGCCACTCTGGTCATATATTTAATAAGTCTAGGTAGTGTCTCAAAGTGTCTTGCTTATTCTTTTATATCTCTTCCATATATTTATTGATTTATTTTAATTGGCTACAGTCCTTCTCAATCCCCCCAGCTTTGTGTCTCATTTATCTCAGGATGCAACTAAACACGACATTTGTCAGGTTATTTGGTAGTACATCATGTAGTACATCAGACTGATGCATGGACACTAAAAGCAACTTCAGTTGAGATTGCTTTTCTACCTCAAAAGACTGTAGCAAGATAGCCTAGGCTGCTACTGCTACCTATAGTATACTGTGATGCATTAGTTACAAAAATTCAAATAATTTATTGTTAGTAGATTGTAATTTTCATTCTGCTTTACATTTCTAGTGAAGACTACTGGTCTCAAGTCAGGTACAGATGGAAGAGAACACAGATTTCCATGACACCTTTTTTATCTCATGTCCCTGTGGTAAGAATTTACATTGTGTTTTTTGAGCAGTATCATAACACAGCATCTCTCTAAAACTGTTTTTTCAGTTTTGCACACAGTGCTATACATATTGAAAAGTGACCTAGTTTTTTATCAGTCCATAAAGTTACAGATCATAAATCAGATGATTTATAACCAGCTAGACTGCACTTGAAAATGTTTATGAGTGTACATTAGTACAAAGGTAGCATTGAAAAAAAAAAAAAAAAGAGCTCTGGATTTAACTATACGTAGATAAGATAAGGACAGTCAAATATCATTTGAAGGTGCATGATTTACTTGATGTACACTACTTAACTATGCAGTCCCTGACTGGATTATTCTTTCAGATATTTTTTTTCATGTCTTGCGGTATTTCCCCGTCATTGATACATGTTCACGTGCAAAATTCTACGCAGACTTTCATATGGCTAAGGAAGCCACACTGCCTTTTATGCTAATACTCAAGAACATATTTCCTGATCTTTTACTTGACCAGTAGATTAACATCGTAAGACCAAAACTAAGTTGCCCTGTTCCTCACATGATGTAGCTAGAGCATACTACAGATGACTTATATACTTACATGACTGAATGCAACAAAAAGGCACAATATGAAATGATGTAATTACACACATGGGATGCCATCACAGAACTGAATGTGAACCTTCCATATGTCAGACATACTTTCAGTCATGTGAGAGGCAAGATGATGAAAGACGACATAGGAGAAAAGGCCAAAAGGAACAGACTAATTGTGACTACTCTTTCTGGTGATATACAGCTCACTCATAAAAACAACAGATAACTGTCTAGCTACTCTTTAAACCTAAAGTCAACCATCATTCATTCTTCCCTGAGCCATGGGTCTCTGTACCTGACACATATTTCTGTATCAATGTCGTCATTACTGATAAGAAAAGTGCTCATAACTAGTGAAGTTCTTTCATCAGAAAATGCTGCCCTGGTGGAACACCTACTCTTCAATGTATCCTGAAAGAACTTTCTGAGAAAGAGATAAAACTTCATTAATGCACAGCAAAAGACTCAACACACAAAACAATTCAGACAGTACTAACCAATTGAGAAATGTGGAAATCAGTATTAAGAATTCAAATTTATCACCTTAGCATCACTAAAAATTGGTTTAAACTCATGAAACTGCCTACACACCTTCAAATAATATATAATGTTACAATAGTCTCTCCCTGAAAAAGTTAAGCACAAAAACATTTTGATAGTTTTGTTATTTTTTCCTGCTCTATGTTTTTTCTCCTTTATAACAGATTTGCTTTGTACATCACTGTCAAACAAATCTTCTATAATTATGCTTCATAACTATTTTTAACTTGGCATTTCCATAGTATCTAACTCTTTTGATGAATTATACTGTGTACATTGGAGTAGTCCAGCAATATTATCTAAAGCTAATTAATTACCAGTGCTTATTTTACAAAGTTTCAGCAAACCAGCATTTATTTTTTTGTAACAGAATGTATCATTCAAATAATTTACCTCCTCTCAGTACCAAGCTTTGTTTGTACTTGAAAGCCTGCTGGAGTATTTGGAGCTGAAAATAGAGCTATAAGTCATTCAAAATTTAATTTCCCCTAGATTTGCAGTGAAACCTCAGCTTTGATCTATGGCATCTATGTCACAACAAACTGGCCCTTCTTACTGTAACTGTGCTTCAGACACATGCTTCCTTCACTGAAAAATAAATTACAAGGGATATTTGGATCACTGGTACAGGCTTGCAATAATGAATTAATAAACTGAAAGTGACAGAGTGCTTTGAAGAATGCAGGTATGACAAACAGGTATCAATCAATGTGCTACACCTGTGGTTCAGCCAAGTGCTCATGTCCCAGGCCCAGCCTCAAGCAGGTGAGCAGCCCCATGGATGTGCACCAACCTTTTGCAACAGGCTGGTGTAGCGGGGCGCAGTGGGGCAGCAGGGTGCTGCTCTGAAAGCACAGGCTTGCCACAGCTTTGTTCCCATTAGGGACAAGCCAAGACCTGTATAGTGGCAGCAGCTTCAGATGATCAGGGCACAGCGGGCCTGGAGAGCGGGATGGAGGGCTGACACCAGTCACATTGCGTTTTTTTGCCAAAAGTCCTGTCCTTGCGAACATCCTGCCAGGCAGAAGGGCCGCTCTCTCTCACCACTCTTCCCTGTCCAAATCTCTGCTTGTTTGTTTATTGCTGTTCCTGTAAAAGGTGGCTTTAGAAATGAACAGGTAGACAGATGAGTCCATCACATGCACAGCCAAGAGATCCGATGCTCTGCACATAGTTGCTCACGTATTAAAATCTATGAAGACTCTGAAATCTCTCTGCCTAGGCACTAAGGTAGCTGCAGTTAAAGCAAAGAAACAAAAGTTTAATGTGGCAATATTCAATTCTGTAGCACTGAAAACAAGGTTTCTGTATCTTAGGTATACAAAAACTAGTAAAGGTAAAGCAAATTAAGCCCCAGTATACATATAAAGGAGTGAGGACCTGGGGATCATTTAAAAAAAAAAAATAGGGGGAAAAAAAGGGGGGGGGGGGGAGCAGGGGGAGAAAGCAAATAGGGAGCAAAAGAAAGGAGGGAAGGAGAGAGCCCCCTCCTGGAGCACCAGAGTGTGAAGCCCCCAGCAGAACAGGAAAGGCCATTCTGCCTCATGCCTGGGGAGAGCGGGCCTACAAGGAAGACAGGACCCCGAGTTTCCAGTGCCCTGACTACAGGCCTGGTTTTGGAGTCAGTGCGGTGACAACACAGGGCTTGTGCTGACTCCAAGCCCAGGGGTGGAAGTCCAATGAAATCACTTCAAGCCAATGCCTACTATCAGCCTCAAATAAGGCCTGCAGCGAGACTGTGAGAGAGCTTCACACATTCATAGTCCTTCAAAATAAATAAATAAATAAATAAATTTATCTTCACCAAAATGACTAGATTTCCACCAGTTCCACCACAACACTATTCTGGAATTGAGCATCCTGCTCTACTTTTCAAATGCCTGGTCTCCATTCCTGTCTGATATATGTGAGACCACAACTCACCATACTGCTGGTGGACTCCTGACTTGTCATACAGTTTTGCTTAGCCCATAAAGAATTGTTAAAAATATCCTTCAGACATCACAGTACTTCAAATTAGTCAGAAAATGTATCATATCAGGACAATCCCAACAAATTAAAAAGCTACAGTAGAAGTTATTGCACTTTCTCAGGAATGAAAACAATCCAACAGTTAGTAAGAACTAAAACACATTTTCTGCTCTCTCTCTTTCTGAAAGAAGGGAAAACACTCAAGAAAATTCCTATGTAGGTAGAAATTTTCAGACATGCACCAATTGCTCCTTTTTACTGACCACCCTTCTAAGCAGGTGAAATCAGTACAAGAATTTAGCAATCTGAACCATAGAGTCAATTACAAACCTAATTTCAAGCTAAGCAATGACCCATAATATTATTGTGAAGGTTTTGTGTTACCTCTTTCCTTAATTCTTGTTCATCATATCATAATATAGCTTTGAACTTCATCTGAGGACCTCACATTTCCTTTCAACTATGTAACTTGTAAATGTTTAAGTATCTAAGTGTAGGCAGTCCAAATTATATCTCTTACAGAAAACTGGGTATTAAAAATGACATTCTCACAATGAAGTCCCTTTTAGACTGATGAAAAGAGAGATACCTTGGCTCCTACACCATATGCCAATCACAAGTTAAATTATCCTGTTCACTGCTATTTTTGTGGTATTTCTTTTTAATAAAAAGTGCAAAAGGAGTAATGTCCAAAGAAGAATAACCATATCATTTTAAAAGCTCTATGAAGTAGCAGGAAATTCAGCTGCTAATGAACACCTATAACCTTAACTGTTTCTACGAAAAAATATTGCTTTACCTGACCAAATATTAGTTTGAGGAAAAATGCAGACTAACAGTAAAAGAAGATGACATCTTCAAAAATATTGCAACCAAAAGATATAATTCCACAAATGAAGTTTATATGAACATATTTTTTTGTACTACCTATAGGAAGACTGAAGCTTATCTGCTTTTGTGTGAGCAGAAGGGGTTGATGAATCTGATTGCAGAATGGAAATTTAAGCATTAGTGTAAGGTTAGGAAATGATATAATTTTCAGTGAATCTAAAACAATATACACTATGCAGACATAAAAACAAACAAACAAACAAACCCCTCTAAACCCCTCTCTCCTGTCTTCCTCAGGGTCTCATTTAAAAGTATAACAAATTAGTAAGCCTGTCACATGTCTTTAAACCTATCTAAATAATCCACCCCCATTTTAACACAACCAACCATAAATGTTACATTCCTGAATTTTTCATTTTCAATGGCATCAGCTTCAATAATTGCCACCCCTCAGTTGTTTTCTCTTACTGTTCTCCTCTTTATACCCCTCAGATGACAGAAAAATAACATTACTATGGATGCATAGGAATGACTACAAAACATTCTGCAACTCATCTTGTTAGCAGCATGTTCTTCTTGTACCTGCACAAATGCTTAGATGAGCCTGCACTGAACAACAATACAACACTCTCGTTCTATCTCAAAAAAATCGATTTACAATCTCCCACACGAACCTCTCTTATTATCCTTTTGTTTGTCCTTGTTTTCTCCTTTTTAAAGGAAAACTGCAAAAGCCAAATTTTTGTCACTGATTTCTTTTGGTCAATTAATGAAGCATGCATAGTTTTTTTATTTGTTTCAGATATAAGATTAAGGGATGTAATTTCAATAAATTATATGAGTAATTGGATGTGAATCATATTTCTCCAGAACCTACAGCATATTCACAGTTTTGCCTGACTTAAATTCCTAATAGAAGACAGGTTTCTATGTTATACATAGTCAATTGTTCATGAACAGAATTAGAATACAAGAAAGAGACTATATAATAGAAAAGAAAAAAAACGTTATACTTCAAAACCATGGAGAGTAGTATTTATTTTCCTTTTTTCTTTTTCTTTCTTTTTTATTTATTTATTATTTTTTTTCCGAATCAAGGTAGCAGAGAAAGGACTCGTGTGTCTTTATAGATTAACTTAGCTTTAACTCTCATCTGCCTTCTAATTCACAGGCAAAGTTAGCTCCACCATACATGTAGACTTTCTATAAGCATAAATGTAAATCTGCAGAAGCTGGCAGCCTTCAGAAATACATTATCACGGACTGGGAACTAGCTAAAACCATCCCTAAAGTAGGAAGTGTAGGAAGATGCTGACATCCCATCAGCCCAGCACATGTGTTTAATCAGAAGAAATGCTCCTGAGATGTCCCCAGGGCAGGAGGAGCCATGTCCCATGCCTGGGGGTTCTGCAGCACAGACAATCCCTTACTCAAAAAGCAAATTGAACTATCTCAAGTTTCTTCTTTGTCTTAAATAATTCCTCTTCTTTTTAATTCTTATGTTTTAATTACTTTGTCAGTCTTTTTCCTCTGCCTCAAAACCCAGTGACTGACTGAGCTTGAGACACGTACAACAATACCCTGTCACTTCTTGTTCTCTGTCTCATTCTAGCTCCTGGTAAACTTGAACTGCTTTAAAGATCTGTGCTCTGACCCACAACTATGACACGTGCAGTGAATACGTACTACAAAAAAATGCAATTTTAATTGATGCTCATCTGAGCACTTTCCACAACACTGAAATATTAAAAGAGCTCCACTTCTCTTATGTTTGCGCATATGGAGTTGTCTTCTAATACACTTCTAAGAGTAACTGGTTAAAAGTTTCTTTATTCATTTTAGTTAGCAAGAAAAATACTTTCTATTGGGTGTGTGTTTAAATAAAAAATTACCCAAATACAAAAGAATTTTTATATTGGATTTTTTTGTCAATATGTACTGTTGTGTGTAATTTTCATAGTGTTATACCACGTTAACATTTGTCATGCTTTACTAAACAGGCTTGATTTTTTTTTTAATAAATAAGCACCTGTTTATGCCACACATCTGTTCTGCTTGTACTTTCACAGACATTAAGCAAAAAAATAGTCTTTTCTTATTTAAGGCTATTTCATACATGAATTCATTTTTTGTCCTTTTGTTGGCAGAAAACATTCTAAACTGCTGTAGAAAAGTAACTGCTCAAGGCAATTACTGACTATGCTTCAAGTCCATAATCTTCACTTGTTACTATACAAAGGAGTTAACTTCATGTTTTTTAAGTGATCAAGGTCGACAGTGACCTCCTCCAGTGACCATAATGTATGATACAGAACAAAACTATGTTTTAAAGGCTCTGTTTTTATGCAAACACAATGTTATTACTTCTGTTAATTCATTGGAGTTTGTTCCTTTTGTATAGTAATGCAAGGCAAACAAAATAACTGTTCTTAAGCTTAATTCTATTGAAGAACTCAAGATCTCAAACCTTTCAAAAATTGTCTGGATGACTTGGTGAAGCTGTATAACAAATTATATCCTTTCATTTTACAAGCTAGGCTAAGTTAAAGGAAGCAGGTAAGTGAAGAGGTATCACTTTATCATACATATTTTCTAATCAGAGACTCATGAAAGGCCTTATTCCCTCATTGTCTTGTTCAGTTATGTTTCCAGGGTATGGTAATTGCCAAACAATAAAGCCTACCTGAAGGCACCACTAAAGGAAATGAGACTTGACTATACCTGCCCAGCCTGAACTCATTATGGGACTGTGCTATGTGCTACAAAAACAAACCAAGTGCTGATAATTGTAATGGAGGGGCTTACCCCAAAGCTCTGGTCTACACTATTGTGCCCTGCTCTCTGCCCTGCTCTAATGATTAGGTAGACACAGAAGAGAAGCAGAGAAGCACAGACAAATTCTTGACAACTTAGTGCTGAGTTAACACACGGGCAACAGAAATCAGAAAGTGATAGCAACACAGGTAATAAAAGCCAGATGCCTTCCATAGGGAAAGTAAAAGAAACTGGCCTTGCGGGATGTGACCAAAGCAGCCAGTGGTGACTTATACCAACCAGGTTGGAAAATAATAAACAGTGGAAACAACAATCCCTCATGGATTGTTGTTCATGGATTGTTGTCCATCCATGCACCGAGATCCTATTTTACTTAATAAACACATTAATAGCATTTTACATTACATGCCACTGAGTGGTTTAGTTCTGTCCTTGGAAGAACCTCACCCATGACAGCTAACCTAAAATATCTAGTTCTTTAATTCCCCATAATGGTTTGGTTTTCCTCTGGGATACTAGGCTTAGGCAGTCAGTAGCTTACCTCGAGTCTCTTGACCTTATGCTACAGAGAACAGAGAGGCATGTAGTCATTTTTTGCAGCCTTCCACCAAGGAGTGTATAACGCAGAACAAATCCCAAGATTTCTAAGATTTCCACAGCACCTAACACAGCCATTCATGTACTAGCATCACCAAATATCTACTGCTGGTGTGTTTCATTACTCATGAATCAATCCTTACTTACCAGCTTTTACAATTCAGACAGTCCAGACCAGTCTCTCCCAGTGGTCCTCTTCGTAAAGATCCCAGACCTGGAGAACAAACTCACTCGAGGCACCAGCCTTTTTAGTGTGCACCTCCTTCCCTATCCCAGTGTACCTCAGGCTGTTAGGAATGCTAATTAAGCTCCTACTGTCGGATAACATATGCACGGCACTATTTTTACAGTATTATACAAATATTTAAAATGTTTTGACAGACTGTATTCTGAGAACACTTAACTGAATATCAAATGACTAAATCACAGGAGTTCTTTTGATGACAGTACAGCGGATATGCTGTAGCAGAGGCACATGCTTAGATACAGTAAATGGATATTTATACTTTGCAAAATTATGAACATGACATTAAGCAATTCAGTATAAACCAATGTTTCAATGGTTCAGGAAAGTGAAACTTCACAAAATTACAGAATCACAGAATCATTGAGGTTGGAAGAGACCTCCAAGATCACCTAGTCCAACCTTTGACATAATACTAACAAGTCTTCCACTAAACCATATCACTAAGCTCTACATCTAAATGTCTTTTACACACCTCCAGGGATGGTGACTCAACCACTTCCCTGGGCAGCCCATTCCAATGCCTAACAACACTTTCAGTAAAGAAGTTCTTCCTAATATCCAACCTAAGGTTCCCCTGGCACAACTTTAGCCCATTCCCCCTCCTCCTGTCACCAGGCATGTGGGAGAACAGACCAACCCCCACCTCGTTACAGCCTCCTTTAAGGTACCTGTAGAGAGCAACAAGGTCACCCCTGAGCCTCCTCTTTTCCAGACTGAACAATCCCAGTTCCCTCAGCTGCTCCTCATAAGAGTTGTTCTCCAGACCCCTCACCAGCTTTGTCGCCCTTCAGTGGACTCGCTCGAGCACCTCGATGCCCTTCTTGTAGCAAGGGGCCCAAAACTGAACACAGTACTAGAGGTGCAGCCTCACCAGAGCTGAGTACAGGGGGACAATCACTCCCCTAGCCCTGCCGGCCACACTGCTTCTTATACAAGCCAGGATGCCGTTGGCCTTCTTGGCCACCTGAGCACACTGCTGGCTCATATTCAGCTGACTGTCAGCCAATAATCCCAGGTCCTTCTCTGCCTGGCAGCTCTCCAACCACTCATCTCCCAGCCTGTAGCTCTGCTTGGGGTTGTTGTGCCCCAGGTGCAGGACCCGGCACTTGGCCTTGTTGAATTTCATACGGTTGGCCTCAGCCCTACGGTCCAGCCTATCCAGATCCTCCTGCAGAGCCTTCCTACCCTTGAGCAGATCAAGACATGCACCTCACTTGGTGTCATCTGCAAACTTACTGAGGGTGCATCCCCACATCCAGATCATTGATAAAGATATTAAAGAGAACTGGCCCCAATACTGAGCCCTGGGGAACGCCACTAGTGACCGGCCTCCAACTGGATTTGACTCCATTCACCACAACTCTTTGGGCCTGACTACCCAGATAGTTTCTAACCCAACGAAGCGTACGCCAGTCCGAGACAAGAGCAGCCAGTTTCTCAAGGAGAATGCTGTGGGAAACAGTGTCAAAAGCCTTACTGGAGTCAAGGTAGACCACATCCACAGTCTTTCCCTCATCCACCAAGCATGTCACTTTGTCATAGAAGGAGATCAGGTTTGTCAAGCAGGACCTGCCTTTCATAAGCCCATGCTGACTGGGCCTAGATGGGTGGCATGTTTGCTAGCCACCAGTCAACTGGGACCTCCCCCGACAGCCAGGACTGACTGCTGATAAATGATGGAAAGTGGTTTGGCCAGTTCTCCCGCCAGTTCTCTTAGCACCCGTGGGTGGTTCCCATCTGGCCCCATCAACTTGCGTGCATCCAAGTGCCGTAGCAGGTCGCCAACCGTTTCCTTGTGGATTGTGAGGGTTACATCCTGCTCCCATTCCCCTTCCACTAGCTTAGGGTACTGGGTATCCAGAGAACAACTGGTCTTGCCACTAAAGACTGAGGCAAAGAAGGCATCAAGCACCTCAGCCTTTTCCTCATCTCTCGTCACTAAGTTTCTCTTTGCATCCCGTTGTAGTGGGTTTACGTGGCAAGGTTTTGGTGGCAGGGGCCCATAGGTGTGGGCAGGATCTAGAAACTGCCCCATGTTTTGTAAGGGCCCCACTGCTGAGCAGAGCCAAGCCAATAAGAGATGTTGTTTTGCGCAGCTGGGAGAGTGAGAGGAGTGAGGAACAGCCTTGCAGGTACCAAGGTCAGTGAAGAAGGAGGGGGAGAGGTGCTTCAGGCACCAGAGCAGAAGTCCCCTGCGGCCTGTGGTGAGGACCATGGTGAAGCAGGATGTCCCCCTGCAGCCCATGGAGTACCACGGTGGAGCAGGGTTCCACGCTGCAGCCCGTGGAGGAGACCACGGTGGAGCAGGTGGCCCTGCACTGACGGAGGCTGCCGCCTGTGGAAGACCCCTGCCGGAGCAGATTCCGAGCCGGACCTGTAGCCCGTGGAGGGGAGACCACGCAGGAGCAGGTGACCTGGCAGGAGCTGCTGCCCGTGGGGGACCCAGGTTGGAGCAGTTTTCTCCTGAGGGATGGACCCCGTGGTACGGACCCATATCTGGAGCAGTTCTGGAAGAGCTGCTGCCTGTGGGAAGCCCATGCCGGATCATTTCATCAAGGACTGCATCCCGTGGGAGGGACCCCACAGCACAGGGGATGAGTGACCGAGAAGGAGCGGCAGAGAAGAAGTACTATAGACTGACCATAACCCCCATTCCCCCATCGCCCTGCGCTGCTCGAGGGGGGAGGAGGTGGAAGAGGGTGGATGGGAGGGGAAGGTGCTTTTGGTTTCTCACTTCTCTAGCTTGTTAGTAATAAGTAATAAATCTTACTGTCTCCCTATGCCGAGTCTGTTTTACCCGTCACAATAATTACTGCATGATCTCCTTATCCTTATCTCAACCTTTGAGCCCTTTTCATCGTATTTTCTCCCCATTCCTCTTTGAGGAGGGGAAGTGAGAGAGCGGTTGTGGTGGAGCTCGGCTGCCCACTCAAGCAGAACCACCACATCAGTGAAGGATGGAGATTCTCCTTAGTCCTCCTTTTCATGTTAAGTATTTATAAAAACATTTTCCGTTATCTTTAACAGCAGTAGCCAGATTGAGCTCCAGATGAGCTTTGGCCTTTCTACTTTTCTCCCTACACATCCTTACAACATCCTTATAATCTTTCTGAGTGGCCTGCCCTCTTTTCCAAAGATCATAAACCCTCTTTTTTTCCTAAGCTTTAGCCACAACTCTCTGTTCAGCCAGACCAGTCTTCTTCCATGATGGCTCATCTTTGGGCACGTGAGGACAGACCGCTCCTGAGCCATTAAGATTTCCTTCTTGAGGAGTACCCAGCCTTCTTGAATCCTTCTGCCAGTTTTTGGTGTTCTCCTTACTTCTCAAATGCCTTCTTATGCCTAGAAACACAGGCTTATAAATCTGAATTTGTACATAGATACGGTAAAAAGCCAATAGCAGCCAAAAAATACTACATGCCTCCCAGCTTACAAGAAAGGGGATATACTGTTTTATCTATTTACCACTGTAAGGTACAAGAAAAACTACATTATTGACCTTTTTCCCCTTTGGACTTTCTCTAATTTATTGGAACACTTAACACAATGTTTTGTTGCTGTTGCAGAAAACAAACCAAACTGAACCTGAACATTTAGCTTTAGAGGTCTGTTCTCCCATCCATGTATGTACATACCCTTTATTAGCATTAATGAGAATTACCCATGCGTATGGATGAGAGATCAGACCCCTTAATTTGTTTAGATGAGACCAATTTTAATCAGTGTGAGCTAATGCATAATTTTGTAACATGCTTGTGTGGCTGGTGAACATGTTAGAGGTTTTCATTTTACGTTCCAGGAACTCCTGTGTAGGCTAAGAATTTTAAAACAGAAGAACGTCAAAATATTAGTCAAGAATATTATTCTCAGGATTCTTGACATGAAGAAGACATGTCATTCCCTGACATGAAGAAGAGGAGCCAAAATGACATTGAATGACCTTGCAAAAGCAAACCAGGGCAGAAAGTGAGTGTTAAATGCCAGAAGCATGATTTCACATTGAATCCCTATCATTAAAAAATAAAAAAATAAGACGACCTACAGCCATAACTGGGTTCTGTTGTAATAAATGACATTGCTCTTGTCTATTAAACACAGGTCAGTAAACTTCTATTTCTAGTGAAGCTTCAAAATTTGCATTACCTCCTAACCTCACAGCAACCTTATACTAAACTCGGTAAACATGTTTATTCAAACAGAACAGGCATCAAGAAAAAATATTTAAATGCATTACACAAATAACACCAAAACACCACGCAAGGTGAGATCAAAGACCTGCTCAGGGAGAATCTTACAATACTCTGACCTCTGTTTGAAAATCAGCTTCAATCTAAAAAAAAAATAAAATAAATAAAAACAGCAAAAACAAACAAACAAACAAAAAAAAAAAAACACCTCAATTTTTCATGTCAGATGCACTATCTTACCACTCATTCATTTTTTATAGAGATCAGATTTTTTGGGGAGATGCATAACTATGAAGGCATATCCGTTTCCTGTAGATAAAAAGAATGCGCAGAAAGACAGATACAGAAATATTTTTGGAAGTAATATTCACATGATCTCCTCAAATTGAAAGCATATTTCTGTGGGTAAAGGACAATAATTTGCACCTGTAAAAATGTATCCATGAAAGAGACCAGCAGTTTAGACCCGTTTTGTAAATGATGATCTGCAGACATGATTAGGCCTTTTTCTTAATCTTCCCTTCAACATTTCACATTACTGGATGTTCAGATGAGCTCTTTGACAAATGTCATTCATAGTTTTAAAAATAGTTTTTTAAGTATTCACTTGTGCTTTCTGAGGTTCTGGTTGAAGACTAACTTGTGCAGATTACCTTAACTAAGGACAGAGTATCACATCCCACAATTAGCCAGTCTGAAAAGAACACAGATGACTTAAAAGTG
Source organism: Anas platyrhynchos (assembly GCF_047663525.1). Classification (NCBI taxonomy): domain Eukaryota; kingdom Metazoa; phylum Chordata; class Aves; order Anseriformes; family Anatidae; genus Anas; species Anas platyrhynchos. The sequence goes on along the minus strand of NC_092588.1, from coordinate 85,411,022 downwards.
TATAAGAAGTTAAAAAAGTTCTGAAAATATCTTTGTGTTAGGGTTTTTCTTTCCAGCTCCCACAAGGAACTAAGAGCTTTTGCTACTGAATGCTGTACAAGGCCAGCAGGAACAACCCAGTAACTGACAGAGCCACACAATGCTTCAGTTTCAAGAGATGGTATTTTTAGCACATCAAGTGACAGAAAAGTGAGCAATCCACCTGGAAAGGTGGATTATTCCACCACACTATGTTGCAGCACTCACAGTATTTCAGCAGAAAAGGGGAAGAATGCAAAATGTAGTAAGCACATGGGTAAGCACACTATGCTTTGTATGTATAAAATTCCCTGTACTTGAAGATTTGAAACTTAAGATGCAGGCTTAGGAGAATTTAAGAAAGGAATCATGAGCATGTGGCAAAAAGCATGTTATAAATGAGTTTATAAATGAGTTACCACATGAGTTTTAAAGAAGGGTACGTTTTCTTATATACACACCTTAAAAAAAAAAAAGAAAAAAAAAAGTCCATTTCTGAAAAACTTGGTTTCAGTTGTGCTCTGTTGCTTCAAACAAAGTATTTTTCATTTTTATACCTTTGGAAAGTTAAAAAGGTCTTCAGCTGATTAGTACATTATTTTTTGTAAATCTTTAAGAACCTGTACAGAGTGCATTCACTTTTGTGTGAAATTTTAAAAATGTATTTTTACAAAAATATACAGTGTTAATAATCCATGGAATTTTACTTAAAGCTTAGTTTTCATCTGTTTTATTCACACTACTCTAAATTATTTAGGGCTGGGCCCATTGATCTGTATCTTAGTTTAACCATAATTGCAAATTTATTAAGATAATAAAGGTAGTACAGTTCCCCAATGAAAATAAGAAAGAAAGAAAGTTAAAAAAAAAAAAAAAAAAAAAAGCTCAAAAGGTTTTAAAAAGTTATTTTGCTTACAATCAAAGTGTATAGATGTATCTTATAATTAATAAGCAATCCATTGAGCAAAAACACCAAAAAAATTTATAAGCATTGCCGCCTCTCCACAGAGATATCACAAGAGATATCACAAACAGGGCAAAACTAATGATTATATTTTTGTAAGTTCTGAGAAGAGTCTTACTCCTTTCCCATCAATTACTATAAATGCCTTAATCACCAGGCTTAGGTAGATCAATTAAATATTCTCACTCATGGAAAGAATTGATTGAAGAGATCTCATATTTGATGCAAAGGAAATACGTCACATACAGCCAATGTTTCCTTCCTTCCTTCCTTCCTTCCTTCCTTCCTTCCTTCCTTCCTTCCTTCCTTCCTTCCTTCCTTCCTTCCTTCCTTCCTTCCTTCCTTCCCTCCCTCCCTCCCTCCCTCCCTCCCTCCCTCCTTCCTTCCTTCCTTCCTTCCTTCCTTCCTTCCTTCCTTCCTTCCTTCCTTCCTTCCTTCCTTCCTTCCTTCCTTCCTTCCTTCCTTCCCTCCTTCCTTCCTTCCTTCCTTCCATCTAACCATCAGCATTTGAAAAATTTGGTATTTGTAAACTAAGTTAAATTTTATATGTATTTGTAAGCTAAAATTAAGGACAACTTTCCAGAAGCTGGAAGCACTTCTATAAAATCAGTTTTGTGAAGTTTAAAGGAGGGAATGAGGGCCTAGGAAGAACTTTGCTGCAGAACTGCCGTCAACTGGCAGAGAACTGTAAGAGCACCAGGATTTTTCTCCACGCTCTCCAGAAACCTCTTACTGATTAGCTAATATCCCAAAATAAAAGTGAAAAAATATGAATGCACATATAGTGAAAATCATAGCAGCTCACACAGTCTAGAAATACAATTCCATAAATGTATTTACAATGGTCTTAAGGAAATAGAGTTAAATTCAATTAGATTGATAAAAAATAACTGTCTAAATTCTTAGCCAAAATTTCTGTTGATGTTCTGCATATTCATTGCCTTTTCAAGCTTCTTTCTACAGCAAGCATTGTAAGATATCAAAATTAATTTTATGGCTTTGACCATTTTTGTCTTGAATTTTACAAATATTTCACATGGGTTAATTTTATTATAAATTTTGTGAAGAAAAAGACTAAAACACCAAAGGAAAAAAACAAAAACAACAACAACAACAAAAAAAATACACTGATGAAGTATTTAGTGCTCACAATTGTAAACTCACTTCAGAGAAAGGTGCAGCTGTTCACCACCCACTGGATTCATGCTGTGATGGCACAAGACAGAAAAGGAAATCTGTTAAAACCCTTTCTTTCTCTTTCAACAGAGAACCTGTTTTTTTTTGAGAACTGCTCCAATTCAGAATGGTGAACTGAAAAACTAGCCAGTTCCAAGCCTGCCTGTGACTTCTTACAAGCAAATCAATTTGTGTGTCTTTCAATTAAGCATGTCAGTAGTCTTACTGTACTCAATACCATTAGTCACATGCATAAATAGGTTTGGAAACTTTTTTAGATAAGAAGCTTTGAGTATTACAACTCTTCTTGTATTTCTTCACCTGTGAATTACTTAACATTCTCATGCCATACATACAACAGCATAAATATTAGTTTATGAACAATTATATAGCTATGAATCATGATAACAGAAAACTTTAACTTTTATATGAAGGAATCAGAACCAATTTTATTTAAGTCAATTATGAATAACATATGGAAATAAAGTTATTTCTGATGCTACCAACTTTCTAAATTTGCATGTGAACACAGTTTCATGTTTGTGGGATCTACAAGTTCTCAATTCTCACATATTACTACTTTCAAAACTATATACCACTAGCTCTTCCGAATTGCATTTGCTATTCAAGCATAGTTTCACACACAAGCACCCCACACAAATACAAAGCTCTGTTGATACTAACTGAAAATTTTCAGAATCTTCCATCAGAATATAATAAGGATAGGTGGTGAACTGTAACTTAAATGATAACTATAGCTTTTTATACTTCTGATAGAACCTACTGCTTTCCAGGTAACTGCTTTCCATGTCTCTTATTTAATTGTGCATGAATGCATAGAATTAATTTCTAGAGTTATGTTATTTCCAGTGGCTTTAGTTCCTGTGGCCTAGAAGACGCGTGATGATAAGAGTTCTTCTACCTATTTTCAGCAGAGTTTTGAAAAAAAAAATAAAAAATTTAGGAATCTCAAATCTACTGAAAAAAATTGACTAGAGCAAGTTTTAAACTCTATCATCTATGGCTTTCACCATGATAGTTCAATGTCTTTTAAAGCCTGAAATGCAAATGAAATACAAGACGAAACTCAAGAGGAAACATTTCTGGTAACCAGAAATCAAAGAATTGTTTTTTGTTGTTGTTTTATTGTTGTTATTGACAATGTTTTTTAAATGATAGAATAACTTCAATCAATATTTATCTACCTGACTGCATTTTGTCCCGTGACATAAGTTCGTGTTTGGACACAATAGCTTGGACAAATCACAATTTTCAAATTCTATTATAGATTTGACAATCTCCAGGCAATCTGTAGATATTCAAATATGTGCAAAACTAATTATAGTAGCAGCAATCTTTTTATCGGTTAGCTGTGTTCATTTATTACTACTTTGCTAGGTCTCTGATTTAGGTCCGCACATAGACAAAAACAACAACAATAAAACTAAATCCAAATTCAAAAATCAGAAAAATCAAACAGAAAACTCTGAGACATTTGGTTAGCTAGCCTGAAAATGTGTCCTCTATTCAGGGTTGGTTTCAGAGACCCTGCTTGGACTCCAAATGTTCAATATTATCTTCAGAGAGAGGAAGCACTGCATTCCATACTTCTCACAGAAGTACTTCCTCTCTTGACATTTCTCTTAAGTATCTAGCCTTTCCCATTTTGTCACACCTCTAACAAAGACTCCCTGTTACACTCTGGAAATACTGATAGGTCCTGAATTCTCAATCCAAAAGGCAGCTGGAAGCAATGATATGGCGTTTCTCACATAGAGAAAACTTATTTTTTTCTTTCTCTTTTTCAGGTGAAGTATTCCAAAACTACATGGGCAACTGGAAAGATTTTAACTTCAGAAGGAGAAAGTCCTAATTCAGTCTCTTATCTTTTGCTTATGAAATTCTACAATTCTCTGAACAAATTTTTTGATGTGGGTCTGATCTTCCTCATGCTCCATTGAGATCATGTGGGAACCTGATGAAGTATAAGTCATTAAGCTGGCTTAGCATAAGGCTTAGCTGGTGAATAAAATAAAAAGAATGTATTTTGGTATTCTTTCTGTATTCCTTTAAGATGGAAAATATGGGAATACAGAATATGACTTGAGTAATGTCAAAGAGGCATTGAGGGTGATTTCATAGAACTTTCCTGCTTGTCTTTCTAACTCTGAACTTAACTGTCACCACTTTCATAGGATAAGCTTCAGCTTTTGGTATTCTCTTTTTTGGTAGTGGTATTGCAAATGTTATTACAATGTAAGTAGTGATTTTTATTATCAGATTAAGAGATTCAGGCTTCCCCTGAAAATATCGTCATACTGTACTTAAAATACAGCTCTCCAAGGTATACGAAGAGCTCTTCAGCTCCATTGCTATTGTCTGAAACAGGCAGCAACTGAAACAGTTTTTTCATACAGTCTTTTATTTTATATTCCTTAAGGAAGGGTTATCCAAGGTGATGACAATGTTTGACTTGAATTTTGAAAGTTAGAATACGCTAAGGCAATTCACATCAACTTAATGCTAGTAACATAAAAACCAGCATATTACCCTACATTTCCCATTGTTTTTATTTTCAACTATGTACATCTCACCGAATTCTGCTCTTGTGGTTAATTGGGAATCATTTTCTGGCTATTTGCAAGACAGAGTTTGTCCAGTATGCATAGAAATGACATACACAGTCATTTTATTAAGAACCTTAGTCATCTCTTTCTTTCTCAGTGTAGTCAGAAGAAAGAAAATTATCATTGACAAGAAATACCAGGATGACAGAGAGCTTCTGTTGCATCAAAATAAGGGAACATTATGGAATTTCAAGTTTAGCATGTCTAAAACGGAGGAAAAAAAAAAAAAAGATAGAGACTTAAGGGCGGGTAGCATAAAGGAGTATGGGCCTAAGTCAGTATGGATTTGTAACTTAATTACTTCAATTTAATTAATTATTCTGATGATTGCTTAATTCATTTACAGAATTTCATATAAAATTAATGGGGGAATAATGCTAGACTATTTTCTGGTTTCATTCATACAGAATTTGTTTATTTTTTATTATGAAGAGGGGAGCCATGAGCTATAATTACTATATTCTCCCTCTTCAATGGTACATTTGCATTTACTCCCACACTGTATTGTTAAAGCAGTTAATAACTGAGATATGCTTTAGTTCTTCCCACTTGCTGCATTAGTTATTAGAAAACCCGAGTTGTAAGGACTGCCTAAGGGCTTAATCCATCTCACAGGGAAGTCGATAAGAAAACTCTGTTCACATCACTGGGACTTGAATTAGTCCTAAAAACACAGCACAGAATCCAGCTGGTAGTAGAGTTCTCATGTTCAGTTTATAATTCAAACAGAATTCTTATGAATATGGGACAAGTTAGCAACTGCAATAGGAATACTCTAAGAATATTCTAATTTATTTTGAAGTGAAAGTTACTCAAATCAAGAAGGAGAAGCTAGAAACTAAAGAGACACTATGAATAATGAGGAGTTTTATTAGTAACTACGGAGAGGAAGTTATGTCCAGATATTTAATAAATAAATAAATGTATATATAGAAAACATTTGATTACAGTATCAGCAAGTTATTTCTTTAAATTAAATAATAAAAATGAAGGTTTTAAAAAAGTGTGAGATAAACAGATTTGTGTCTGGTATGCTACTTTTATGATAAGACTCCTCGAAAAAAAAGTAAGAAGAAGGTTTTGTGCAATAACTTCACATAATGAAATCAAACCAAGTTATTAAAGTTCCTGCAGGTATAGGAAGTCAGTAGGAGAGATGATCTTGACTTCATGTATAGAAAGTTGCAGGGGTATAAAAAGAACCATCAGTGTCCTTCATTTAGTATTCAGAACAATTGTTCTTGACTTTTTAACAGGCAAGAATAGTGCCTGTTTCCTCATGTCTTCTGAAGTATAATATGTATTAGAGAAAATAAGCACTGTTATTTTCCTCCTCTTTGAAACTTAATTGATGCCATCTCATGTCTGATTTGTTCCTGTCCAGACAGAAAACTGGAGAAAAAATTCAACACACCAAAACAAATTTCCAAAAAGAATTTTTGCTGGGCTTTAGCAGGGTGACTGGTCTGCCTTCATAGCCTACTGGACAAATCACTTCATGACCCATGACCCCTGCTCTGTTTTATGTTCACATTCTGTATTTGAATACAAGGGGAAAACGGACACTACTGCAGAAGCTGGTGTGGCTCACTAAGAGGGTTTTAAACTAGGTAGGAAGGGGAACAGGAAGGAAGTAAGGCTCGTTAGAGGTGTGCCAACGCAAGGGCCGAGGGAACAGGCAATGGCCCTGCTGAAGTGCATCTACACTAATGTACACATCATGGGTAACAAACAGGAGGAGCTGGAAGCCATTGTGCGCAGGCTGGCTATGACCTGGTTGCCATCACTGAAACATGGTGGGACCATTCCCATGACTGGAGTGCTGCAATGACTGGCGATAGGCTCTTCAAAAGGGACAGGCAGCACAGAAGGGCGGTGTGGCTCTCTATATTAGAGAGTGTTTTGATGTTGTGGAACTCACGACTGAGTCTGGGAATGGTAAGGTTGAATCCCTATGGCTTAGGATCAGTGGGAAGGTCAAAAAGGCAAGCATCCTGGTGCAGGTCTGTTACAGACCGCCAAACCAGGATGAGGAGACAGATGAGTTCTACAGGCAGCTGGCAAAAGTTGTGAAATAGTCAGCTCTTGTCCTCGTGGGGGACTTCAACTTCCCAGACATATCCTGGAAATGCAATACAGCTCAAAGGAAGCAGACTAGGAGGTTTCTGGAGAGAGTGGAAGATAGCTTCCTGACGCAGCTGGTTAGTGAGCCTACCAGGGAAGGTGCACTATTCACAAACAGAGAAGGAATGGCGGGAGATGTGGTGGTTGGGAACTGTCTTGGGCAGAATAACAATGATATGATGAGAGTTCTCTATTCTTGGTGAAGTCAGGAGGTGGGCTGGTAAAACTGCTGTCTTAGACTTCCAGAGGGTAGACTTTGAGTTGTTCAGGACACTGGGTGGCAGAGTCCCCTTGGAGGCAGTTCTGAAGGGCAGAGGAGTTCAGGAAGGCTGGGCGCTCTTCAAGAAGGAAATCTTAATGGTGCAGGAGCGGTCTGTCCTCACGTGCCCAAAGATGAGCCATCATGGAAGAAGATGGAAGAACTCTCTGTTCGGCCTGGCTGAAAAGAGAGTTGTGGCTACAGCTTAGGAAAAAAAGAGTGTTTATGATCTTTGGAAAAGAGGGCAGGCCACTCAGATTATAAGGATGTTGTAAAGGATGTGTAGGGACAAAAGTAGAAAGGCCAAAGCTCATCTGGAGCTCAAACTGGCTACTGCTGTTAAAGATAATGGAAAATGTTTTTATAAATACTTAACATGAAAAGGAGGACTAAGGAGAATCTCCATCCTTTACTGGATGCGGGAAGAAACTTAGTGACGAGAGATGAGGAAAAGGCTGAGGTGCTTGATGCCTTCTTTGCCTCAGTCTTTAGCAGCAAAACCAGTTGTTCTCTAGATAACCAGTACCCTAAGCTGGTGGAAGGGGATGGGGAGCAAGATGGGCCCTCACAATCCACGAGGAAATGGTTGCTGACCTGCTACAGCACTTACATGTACACAAGTCAATGGGGCCAGATGGGATCCACCCAAGGGTGCTGAGCGAACTGGCAGAAGAACTGGCCAAGCCGCTTTCCATCATTTATTATCATTTATCATCATTTATCAGTCCTGGCTATCGGGGGAGGTGCCAGTTGACTGGTGGCTAGCAAATGTGACGCCCATCTACAAGAAGGGCTGAAAGGTAGACCCAGGGAACTATAAGCCTGTTAGTTTGACCTCAGTGCCAGGGAAGCTCATGGAGCAGATTATCTTGAGAGTCATCATGCGGCACTTGCAGGGCAACCAGGTGATCAGGCCCAGTCAGCATGGGCTTATGAAAGGCAGGTCCTGCTTGACAAACCTGATCTCCTTCTATGACAAAGTGACATGCTTGGTGGATGAGGGAAAGACTGTGGATGTGGTCTACCTTGACTCCAGTAAGGCTTTTGACACTGTTTCCCACAGCATTCTCCTTGAGAAACTGGCTGCTCTTGTCTCGGACTGGCGTACGCTTCGTTGGGTTAGAAACTATCTGGGTAGTCAGGCCCAAAGAGTTGTGGTGAATGGAGTCAAATCCAGTTGGAGGCCGGTCACTAGTGGAGGCCCCCAGGGCTCAGTATTGGGGCCAGTTCTCTTTAATATCTTTATCAATGATCTGGATGTGGGGATGCACCCTCAGTAAGTTTGCAGATGACACCAAGTGAGGTGCATGTCTTGATCTGCTCAAGGGTAGGAAGGCTCTGCAGGAGGATCTGGATAGGCTGGACCGTAGGGCTGAGGCCAACCGTATGAAATTCAACAAGGCCAAGTGCCGGGTCCTGCACCTGGGGCACAACAACCCAAAAGCAGCGCTACAGGCTGGGAGATGAGTGGTTGGAGAGCTGCCAGGCAGAGAAGGACCTGGGATTATTGGTTGATAGTCAGCTGAATATGAGCCAGCAGTGTGCTCAGGTGGCCAAGAAGGCCAACGGCATCCTGGCTTGTATAAGAAGCAGTGTGGCCAGCAGGGCTAGGGGAGTGATTGTCCCCCTGTACTCAGCTCTGGTGAGGCTGCACCTCGAGTACTGTGTTCAGTTTTGGGGCCCTCGCTACAAGAAGGACATCGAGGTGCTCGAGCGAGTCCACTGAAGGGTGACAAAGCTGGTGAGGGGTCTGGAGAACAACTCTTATGAGGAGCAGCTGAGGGAACTGGGATTGTTCAGTCTGGAAAAGAGGAGGCTCAGGGGTGACCTTATCGCACTCTACAGGTACCTTAAAGGAGGCTGTAGCGAGGTGGGGGTTGGTCTGTTCTCCCACGTGCCTGGTGACAGGAGGAGGGGGAATGGGCTAAAGTTGCTGAGAGTTGGGCTGCCCATGGAAGTGGTTGAATCACCATCCCTGGAGGTGTGTAAAAGACATTTAGATGTAGAGCTTAGGGATATGTTTTAGTGGAAGACTTGTTAGTGTTAGGTCACAGGTTAGACTTGGTAATCTTGGAGGTCTCTTCGAAGCTAGATGATTCTGTGATTCTGTGAATGTACATAAGAATTACTACTATCATAAGAATCACTGCTAGATTTTAGTACAGGACACTATAGAAACAGTTCTCTTAGTGATCACATGCTGTAGAACTGCAAGTTAATTGACATAAATGAATCTACAGTGATTAACAAAGGATCATAGTGCTCTGCCATGGTTAGCATCATTTTATTTTTCCCTGGAAATTGATATTTTACATAAAAAGCTTCATGTTGTCTTTAATACTCTATGCTTTCTGCACCAGTGTGCTTCCAAGGTTATTATTGGAAAAATTCAGCTACAGAGCAATACAGGAAGACAAATAAGTGTCATAAAGAACGCACACAGAATCCAGATACCATTACACCAGGAATCCATAGTTGTACGTAATTTTTCTCCTGTGTTTTAAAGACTTGGTTCTGTTTTCTTTCCCTTTTGAAAAACAGAATATCAGATCTTGATCCAGTAACACTAAAATTAATACAAAAGATCTTCCATTGGATCAAGATCCAATATGCTTTTTTTCCCAGTATAATGTAAAAATGAACAGCTGCTATGAAGTCAGTACAGTTGATAAAACTCAGTTGAGGAATTGGCAAAGCAAATGTGTTGTTGACCTCAGTGTGAATTGTTTTTAGTGATGAGATATACACAACATCTTACTATCTAGGCATATGAACTTTTATAATTTCTTTTATTTACATGACGATAAGAATTCACTCTGAAATAGAGGGAAATGCAGATGCGATTCTATCAGAGAGACACTGCCAATATCAGGTCTTAAGAAAACTAATAATACTCTGGAATAATCTCACTGAAGTCACTTGACAATATGTTTGAGACATGATATACTGTATTTAATTGAGAGAAGTGTTTACATGCTGTATGCAGTTTCAAGTTGCACTTTGAAACTTCAACTGCTATTGTGACCTAGCTGGTCTTCATAAAGAATGTCTTGGAAGAAAATGACAACTTGACCATATAAAAAAAATGATGAGACAACAATCCTTCAAGTTTGGAACAAATGATTTAAAGAAATGTCATCTTATTTACATGAGTAGTCAAATTAAACGTTCTGTCTACAGTATTTTCCCTCGGTAGTTTTAGGTGAACCACAGTCTTTCCTTAATTGCAAAAGAAAATTTAAAAAGGTTGATAAGCATTGAATATAAGGTGTTTAATTTTGAGGCAAGGTCTAACTGCACAGTTTTTACTCACAAATGTGGTAGTGATATTTATGTACATGTATATATCACAGGAAATTGTACAAGGATAGGGATTAGGTAAAACACAGAGCTATTCTAGCCTGGTTTACATGCAACTGAGTCTTTACTATTGTTCTAGCATATAGGATGGAACAACAAAAAAGGAAACATTATCTTCCTTTGTGGTCAGAGGAGCACAAGTTTGCTGCTTTCAGGCCCCAGAGAGAGCTTCACAAAAGATGAGCTTGTCATACAGACACTCTGCAACAAGTCATCTCTGTGACTATGGAATAGGTATTTTAAAAATATGTTCTTCTTATCACACACAAATGTCAAGTCATCTTCAAAAAATCATTGCTACTCAGCTTAATCATGTTTCCTGCCTTAGCAATGGATAGGTTGGGAATTGACAGAAAAATGTATTATTTCTAGTGCTAATTGCCTGAATACTTCTGCAATTTTAAAGGTGTCTACAAATCCGATAGATGAGAATCGGTTCCCAGACATAACTTATTATCATTATTCTAACATCACAGTGACAGCTTCCACTCTAATTCCGTGTAGTCAAGAGAATTAAACAAAAGAAAGGGGAAATAGCTTCTTTAGCTACTGACAGACTGAGGTATTTACTTTCAAAATAATTCATAATGAGCCCCTAGTAAAGGCTTGTAGTCTCATCATCTGGCATTCAGTCACTGTTTGCCTTTATAGGGTGACTAGCAATACTTTCTCAGGTACCACTTGCCTGCATTCTGGAGTCCATTCTGACACCACAAGCATTAACCCAGTCACCTTGCATTTCTTTCTGTCATATCATGTAAGACGTACTCTACAGAAAAAAAAAGGGACATCGACCTTGAAAGGGAAGGAAAAAAAAAAATAAAATCCTGCGACCAAGCCCATTCAACAGCCCAGACCAAGATCTAGGCTCTGTCAGAATGATTTCTTATTCCATTTTACTGAAGCAGTGCCATGCTTTATCACGTCTGAGTTCATGTCTTACAGCTGAGGCAGCCCACTTGAATTGGTAAGTTGTTTAGTTAAAGTATACACGTGCTATTCGCATTGTCAGTATGATTTAAAAGGAAAGGTCATTTTGCAGGTGAAATACAGCCTCAACCGTGACAGGAAGATGAAATCCAAAACACTAAAGCACATATAACTAATTACCACGTGTCTCACTCCACTCCTTCTATTCCCCATTTACAGAAATACTACGGTCAGACTCATGACACTGGTGGCTCAGTGGTGGAGGTGTCAGCTTTAGATCTTCCACGAGTTTGTAACACCCTTGGTACAACTGGGCAAATAATATTAGTTAAACCTAAAAAGCTACTGTCTCTATCATTACACCACTACATATACGTTTATACACAAAGTGCAATACAATTTGGAGTAATTCTGAATTTTCCTTGTGAGTATGAAATGGGCAGATATTGAACATAAACATAGTTTGTGACTATAAAAAACGTGCTTCCTAATTTCAAAGTCCTCCTTTTTCAAACACAAAGTTTACGCTTCATTACACCTGCTCAGAAGCAGCTGTATTTATTTACACTTTCTTAATAGAGATGAGCTGAGTTGCTTAGCTTCTCTTGTCCAGTCAGGGTGCTGCTTTAATAATATAGCTCAAGTATTGCCATACTGGCATAGACATATTTTTAAAGCAAAAGGTTTTGTATTAAAGTACAAACCATATCTAAAAAGAGCTATTTGCTCCAACAGCAGGGAAATCAAAGGCTTTCTTGTTGTAATTTACAAAAAGAAAAGCCCAATCCAGAATGCTAGAACTGCCCTGTAACTCTGTTTAATTTTATTTCAATGTAATTGAAAAATCTTGTGAAGGCAATGTTGAAAGTTGAACTCATTTTCCATCACACTGGAGTGTAGTACCAAACACTCTATGCATTTCATGTAAATTAACAACATTATCAGACTACAATGAATCTAAACACTACTCCATCTGTACTTTCTGATATGTGAATAAATAAAAACTTGAAAGTAATGCAAATTAAGTCACCGACAAAAGATCCGTAAAATTTAGAACTAGGTCAAAAGTGAATGCATTAGTGTTCGATATAATTCTATCCAATGCTTTAATGTTCACCTTCTTCTTTTGTTCTTGAACAATTGATTATCTTTCAGTAAAGTTTACACGTTGCCATTAAATGTTAATAACACATAAATATTAAACACACCATTGTAACACCATTAGTGAGACTATTCATATCCTCAATCTCTGCAGGCAATATTAGAAATTACTAAGATCTGTAGTCAGAATCATAAAAATCCTGTCTTTTTGGAATTGATAGCAATAAACAGTGGGCAAGGTACAACTGACTGTCAATACAACCGTCTCTCCTTACAGAACTATAGGGAATGGGGAAAATGGTGTTAGGAAAGAAAAGCCAATGCTCTTAATATTTCCTCTTAATATTTCAGTATTTTGTTCTCTAGCTTGCTCAAGTTAAAAACAACAAATTCAACCCTGAAGCACTGATGGGCAGAAGTGTCAATGCCAGATTCCCCACCGCAAACAAATCCTTGTTAGGCAGGGCATTGCTGAAGACTTAAAAATGAACAGTTGCTCTAGATTTCAGTCCCACTAGGTGACAACAGCTAGCTAAGTATACACGTGTGATAAGCTTTACATTCCCCCAAGTGTGCTAAATCATTGTGTTGGCTCAAACTTGTTTTTTAAGAGCTTTGTTGACTTCACAGCTGGTGAGTTGACACTTTCCATCACTCCACCACTTGGCAACAGATGCCTCTTACTTATGCACAGATGCTGAGTATGCACCCAACCCTAACATTAGCCTTGTGTTTTGAACTAATTGGGCCAACACAGTTGTAATTAAGATTTGAATAATTAGAAAACGAACACGATTACTTTCACAATTAATCCTTATACCGTACCATTACATTCGCTTTTGGACTGTCCCATGTAGCTCACATTTGGGTCCTGCAAACGCATCACCATTCCAAGTAGCAGAATAAAAACATAGTTTGGAGATTTAAATTAATAACATTTTAAAAATGTTTTAAAAATTCAGTGTGTGAATATATGTGGATCTGGTGTAATATAAAAGCTCTTTAACATGAGCTGATCTGACACATTCTGTTTTATTCCTTTGACTTGGTGCCTGCTTAAAAATGGTGGATGCTGGGTTATCAAGCAAAGAATCCAGGTGAGGGGAAACGGAGAATTTCTTCTAAGTGGGGAGTCCGTCTTGGTGAAATGGCAATTGTAGTACTTGCAAAGAATAGCAGATAGTCTGATTTTAGAATGAGGATAATTAAGAGAAATAAATAGTAGTAAATAAACAATTGCAAAATGGAATGTGTTTAGGAAATTTCCACTCAAATCATGAGAGTATATCACCTTCCTCATTCAAAGTAGGTGAGGTCTGAATGACTACATACACATCTTATGCCTCGGGTAATAAAACTTTACACAATGCTAAAGATTTATCTTCTCATTATATTCAAAATTAACGTGTTCATGTATGTCTATGCTCAGAGAAACACATTTTTATTTTTCCAATACATTTACTAACATATTCACAGAAAGAACTCATCTGCCAGTAAAAATCACCATTAGTTAAATTTTAATTATTTGGCACTAGAAAGAAGGAGGACGAGAAAAGAAACATAGCTGTACAGGAATACTAATAAGAAGCACAATTTGGAAAATCTATATTCTGTTTATAGAAAGTAAAAGGTAGCCCTCCCCCCCCCTTTTTTTCCTTTTTTTTTTTTTTTTTTTTCCCCTTTGGTACTCCAGATAAACTACACAGTTCTTGACACGGTGCATGAAGCCTTGTATGTTTGCATCAAAGAGATCACTCATAGAGGCAAGAATATTGTTTCACACGATACAGTTAAGAAATAAACAGACATAATCTCAATTGTGTGTTAGAAAAAACAAGGAGAAGTAAATACTTATTATCTGCAACCTTAAGAAAGTGCATTCAACTACTGGGAGGAGGGGGAGTTTGTTGCAAGTAAAGACTCCCTGGAACTCAAGATTTATGGTTGCTAGCCTCCACCAGGTGTTCAAACCATATTATTTGCACATATCTAAACTTACTTTAAAGGGCATTTCAGGAACATATTTAACAGGGAAAGCAAAGAAGAAGGAATAGGTAAGGAGAAGTGGCTCACAGACAGGTTCAAAGGAGAATAGGAAGTATTAAATGGCAGCAGCCAGTAGCAGCTCAGCCTCCACTGAGACACCAGCAGTTCAGTTCCCCTGAGGCAGGAGAATGAGAAAAGGCTGTAATTACTTGCTGCCATTGTTAGTGAAAATAAATAAACTGCTTCCATATTCAGGAAGAAATATAGCCTCAGTCCCTCTTCCCCCACCAATTTCTTAATCCAAACTACAAGTGCTTCTGTTTATGGCTACGATAATCCCCAAATTAATATCTGACATTAGAACAATTTGTGATCACAAGCCGATCTCATGTAAAAGTTTGAATTAGGTGTTGTCAAGCCAGTGCCTCATTATTTCCTTAGGCACAGAAAAGGGAACATAATGATAAGAAGCTGCAGAGGGTAACCGTTGGTCTCCTAAAATAAAGTTAGAAGGAAACAATCTCTTAAATTTATGTGGGGTAGATCTAGAACTTTCCAAATGTTGGAAAGTGAAGCATTTCTGTAGGCAATGTGAGAGGAGAGGAGACAAGCCAAATTTAGTATTAAATGGCAAAAGAATATTAGAAGAGGATAAAAATAATTTCAGTACTTATACTACACACTTTTATTTGTCCGAGAGAAAAAACTCAGCAAGTGCTGATGGCCTCACACAAGTAATCACAGCCTCACCTAGGCTCAAATGGTCAGAGCTACTGTACAGTCCAGGACGTGGCACTGTTCGTGGCTTAACAACCACTCAAAGAAGGAGCCTGTCCATTATGCATGGCCACAGAACGATGCCTCACCCTGGACACAGAGAAGAAATCAGGATGACAGTAGCTTTTGTTTACTTCTTGTAGACTTTGTTTACATGGTCTGTGAAACTTCAAAGCCATGGCAGGGAGTTGAGGGGAGTTTTCAATCCTACCTGCTCAGCTGGATTTTCTAATGCTATCATTCATATTCAGTGTACCTCACAGCTATACCTTGATCCAGCTGCTGTTCATGTCAGAAAAGTTAAATCTTCACCCAGGTTCTGTTGTTGCTGGCTATTTAACTTGGAGGCAATATACTGAGCAGACTGTAACTTCTCTCCATTCTGTGGTTGGTAAATTTAAATCAATTTTAATTAAATTAAGGCTAGGTTATAGCTTTGTACACCAACCTTACTACAGAAAGGCTGTTTTCATGATACAATCCATAAAACAAAGTATATTGTCTCAAAGATGAATAAGATTATCTGATTATAAATCTCTTTACAGTGTTGATAGAATTTGATAAAAAAACATTTGGTTTCATGGAGAGCTTGAGAATTTTAACAGTTTTGGAATTTCAAATTCCAACATACATGTGGTTATATTCTTATACAGAATTATAAAATCAGACTTCAAATGGTTCCTAGAAAGGGAATTAATTTCCCCTTCTGTGTCCACATTTCAGTTCAGCATTGGAGCTATGGATTGTTGCCAAATAAAAAGAAATAGTACAATTTTTATTTGTATTCCTAACTATTTGTCAGAATAAAATACAAGATTTAACTATGTTTTAAAAGTAGTTACAGGGAAAAAAAAAAAAAAAAAAAAAGCCTTGATATTGATAAAGACCAGTGCCTCACTGAATAGTTGAAAAGAAATTGAAAACTAGAACCATAATTTTGATTACTAGTTCTTTGTTTTCTGACAGGACATATTTCTCTACTTCCTTGTGTTATGTTTTTCCTTATATGCTAGTCACAACATTTATCTTGGTGTTATGACTCTCTCTGTCTTTTCAAATGCCTGCCTTCAGGGGTACTGATGCTACTAAAGGACATTATATTTGGTAGATCTGCATTAAAAATCACTTCTTTTTCCTTTCAAGCTATTTGAAACATCACATTTATGCCTTAAGAATTGCACTTAAAAAATATATCTATACATCCCATGAAACCTAGACCCATATGACCCAAGTTTGTTTCTTTGCAGAAAGAGAAATTTCCAGCTGGGGACATTATTGCTGAAGGGCTCTGAAGGAGAAATTTTCCAATACACGCACTATTGCTTATTTTTATTGGGAAAATATCCTATCAGAAAATTCAGAAGAATGACGCCAAAAATGGACAGTTTTACTATGGACATCAATAATACCAGACCATTATTTGTCAAAAGTGCAATTTAAAAGCACGAAAGGCAGAAAAACCATGCAGCACCAAACAGATGCAACCTTCAGTACTTACATGATTTATAGTTTTAGATAAGATAGTTCTAGTTCTGTTCCATTAATTAACCATTTTTGCACAAGACATACAGACATAGACACAACGTCAGAAGGAGAGTGTCAGAGAATGACACATGCTAAAGGATGCTTTAAGTTGTAATGAACTATTTCTCTACCATGGTATCTGTCCAAAGGAAACCTAAAGAACAGCCAGTAGAAAGCAGAATGCCTGGTGAACCTAAACGCTGCATTCAGAAATGTTTGGAAGATCAGTGTGTTTTGCCTGGTACAACCTGCACTGATCGAAACTGAGGTAAGCTGCATGGTAACCAGTTCCACCTGTTCTTCATCAGTAAGGAAGATTTATATCAAGTACATTCAAAAGAAAATTAAAATGTAGCATCCTGTCATTTTTTCCTGAAAAAGCAACCCTGGGCACCTAATAACAGAAAAGGCTGTAAGCAGTGTGAGAAGAATGGTGATTCTGGATGTTCAGCATTGTCTTCCTGACCCTCCCTCCCCCCTGCTCAAACCATAACAGCAACATTTAGAAGATATAGTTAAGTGTGTGTGTTTTCCATTTAAAATATTCATGCTCATTGATCACAAATAGGGCAAAAAATGTCATACAGTTATTACAGAAAAAGTGAGTTGATTAAAAAAAAAGGTGACCTTTAGAAAGCATTTGCAAAAAATGCCCATTGTTTGTTGGAAGATAATGCCCAAGGGAGTTCCAGGCAGAGTCAAAAAAAGCAAGACAAACAAACAAACCCCCCCACCCAGTGTAAATAATAAGCTTAGAGAAAAATACTTCTACAGGAAAAGCCATAATTTCTAATATTTGGTTTTTTTGTTTGTTTGTTTGTTTGTTTTTTTAACTCTACCTATTAAAACAATCCAGAAACTTATCCTCATGGCTATGCTGTGTTCTGCCCTACAGAGTATCTCATCTACACCCAGTTTAGGATTACTCCCCTTCTTGGCTACTGGAACTCAAAATGTCCTTGACTGATACATTTCGGCTCTCAGGGTGAGAAAGAATGACAGGTAATTGCTATGTGCTACATCTGATGGGTAATTCAGAGTGGCATTGAAGTCCATTGACGGACTTGAATTTAGCTGCTTACACATTCTGTGCATTGGACTAAGCACATTACCATCCCAAATAATAATAAAAGGGGGGTTGGGAGAAGGGGGAAGGGGATGATGAGACATAAGGACAAAGGCAGGAGAAAACAGCAGTGCCTGAAAATTTTAATCTAGATTTATGTGCAGTGAGG
Source organism: Anas platyrhynchos (assembly GCF_047663525.1). Classification (NCBI taxonomy): domain Eukaryota; kingdom Metazoa; phylum Chordata; class Aves; order Anseriformes; family Anatidae; genus Anas; species Anas platyrhynchos. The sequence goes on along the minus strand of NC_092588.1, from coordinate 85,392,941 downwards.
ACCCCACCCCACCAAAAAAAAAAAAAAAAAAAAAAAAAAAAAGGAGGGGTTTGGGGGGGGGGAAGCATAGGTATTTACATAGAATCTGTAAGAAGGTTTGAAAGCTGAAAAAACTCATAGGATTCATAACATGCTACGGTCAGAAAGGCTGGGTGACGTGAGAGATATTACTTATACAGCATTTTAATTAGCAAGTTCATTTCAGTGTTTTCCTTATCACCACTTTCTCAATATCACCTCTTATCTCTGTATTTATTCTGACATATGTACTCTTTCAGGAAGAAGCTAGACTATCATATTTTATCTCTTATTTTAATGTCTGTGCTTCCTCAAGTAACTAGCCCAAAGGTAGAAGGGCCAAATTACTGAACGAGTGGTAGCTGTTTGTTTGTTTGTCTTTTCTTTTTAATAAAAAACCTTTTTGAGTCTTGTTGTCCAGGTCAGATTAAGAAAGGTATGTGAAGATGAGAACATGAGCTAAGAATTGCATTGCATGTTGCATAGTGATATAAAAAGGGTTCTCTTTATCGAAAGGCACGGGGCTTGCTTTCTTTTTTTTTTTCTTTTTTTTTTCTTTTTTTTTTTTCTTTTTTTTCTCTTTTTTTCAATTACCAGCATAAATCAGGATTTCTTTCATTTAGAGTTACAGTGATGCAGATCTATACTAGATGGGTTTACTCCATCCCCTAAATTGCTACTATTTTACCCAGAGAAAGAATAGGAAGTGTCAGTTGTAACAGAGAATGCAATGTATTTATATTCCATTTACCAATTTAAAGAGAGAGAGTTAAATATTTAAAATTATGGCAACCAAATACCAAGATTCATATTAATATTTTAGGGATAAATGAAAGACTGTTAACAAGCAAAGATACATGCTTCCTAAATGGAAATGAAAGGGCTTTTCATTTTGTTGTATAATTAATATTCCAGTTTAATTACAGAAATATTACTTGAACTTGAAAAATTTTTACAGAAAGCTTTTTGCAACTAAATCTGAATGAAGTCAGATTCTGCAGAATCACTTACTTATAAAATATCAAAATTTTTGAGTAAATCTCTACTCAAACTATTCATGACAATGGAAATCTTGTCAAGAAGTGTTATTTTTAGCTGTTTTTCAAGCTACAAGTATTCTTAAAAAATGTTATTTAAATTGTACTCTCCGATATACTTCTACCATTTACCAATATTGCATTTAGTTGCTGTATTTTCTTAAAAAGGAAAAATGAACTATGGGATATAGATATTTATTATTATGTTGTTAAATTAAATATTTGATTATAGGTATAGAGCTGTGTATAAAACATATATATGAAAGTTTACAACATACACACACAGAACGCATATACCTGAAGACAGAATGCCGAAGTTATTATTGGTAAATGTACTTTTTGATCTTCATATAGGCTTTTAAGAGAGTTACTTAAAGTGCTATCTCAGCTACATATACATAAACACTGTACTGTGTACATACAAACAGTTGAAGGGGACTGAAGAACATAAAGAAATGGTTAGGGAGCTTAGAGCCTGGTCATCAGTTCAAACCAAGTCCTGTGGGTAGTGGTTCAAGTGCATAAACAAACCAAAATCTTTGTGGAATGAGTAAGCGGCCACAGACAACTGTTTGGCAAATGTGTGTCTGCATTTACAATTACATTTAGCACTTGCTGGCAGCTTTAAGAGAACAGCAGCCAAGAAACTAATGCTTATAGACTCCAAGTGACCCAGGTCAAAAAGCTGGGTTTGGGGATCAGTGCTGAAGCACACACTGTTGATCAAGAAAGGTCAAATGTCTTGTCTGTTTTCTGGAAAATGAGTTCTTTACTTTCACTGGGGAAAAAAAGAATTTCAAACATTTCTCTAAGCAAGTCAGCTATAACAGTATTTTGTAAGTATAGTTGATGTGCCGGACATAGTATTAATGTGCTCAGTGAGTAAATGCATGCATGAAAAGAATAATAAATCTGATCTAAATTTGGAAACAAAAACTCCTTACCAAAGACATTTAAGTACTTCTCATCATCTGCTTTGGAGACTGGTCTGAAAATACTGTACTCTGAAAGTTGAAGGACAAAATAATTCCAGTACCCAGACATGCAACTTTTAAATTTAAGTGTGAGACAGCATTTTATTGTGAGTTAAGGTGCCTAGATGCTTCCTTGTTTTGAATCTCAGCTCTATGTTTCTTATACATTTCTCCAAAAAACATTCCAATCTGATCTCAGATTCTAGGTTGGGGCCATTCAGCACAGAGACTCCATCTTCAACAGACCCCAAATCACAAACTGCTGGGACACAGGACAGTAAACATAGCTAGTGTTATATATAGGTCAAAAATAATGCAGTCATTGCCTTAAAAAAATATCGACAGATAAGACAACTATTGGAGAAAGATGCCCTTTCAGCAACAGAACAGTCTGGTGCACATCAATGAGTCTGATCCCTACAGGAAGATTCTCTTCACCTCCAAAAAGAGGAGATGATACGTTTGACAGAAATTGAAGCACAGGTGTGCCTGTAACCTGACCTACTCTCATGATACAGTATCTTAGCTCTCATATGTTTAGAAGAAAAGAAGCTTCTTTAAGCAATTCATTTCAGTATTGGCATTGTAAAACATATGTATTTAACTTTTGCTAAATACCAAGTCTGGTAATAAATATGGAAGTGTAGGTTTGTATTTTACTTTGATATAGAAATCATCTGCATGAAGGATTTTTTTTCAGATTTTTTTTTCCCCAAACTGCCAGGATTGAAGGTTCAACAAAAAAGGAGACTGAAGCTTTCTCCCTCTGAAAATGCCACTGAAGCTTCAAACTTTTGCTGGCTTACTACAAAATTATTGTCTCAGCAAATATTCTTCCAGTGACACATGCCAAACCCAATGCCTTCAATGAGCTACATCTCTGCAAAACAAGTGGACCCTAGTGAAAGCGTTAATACCAAAGAAGACAGAGGTTTGAAACTCATTTTTTAATACGGTGCATATATGACGGAGTCATATAAAGAGAAGAAAAAGTAGTTACAAACACTTCATTTCCTCTAAATCAACTAATTATGAGTCTAAGAAGTCATTCAGAAGGTTAAAGTCTCACAATGGCTTGAAAATAACAACCCCCATAATCTTAAGTATTTGCAAGCATCTATGTGTATACTCCGCAATGTATGTTTCTTATTAACTCCAATGTATGCTTGTGAAAGAACAGTGACATCCTAAGAAATAAGAGTTAAACCTTGCAGAGCTTTGTCTTCATGAACCAGTTAAGAGCACTCAATTTCTAGTATCAACATACACATAGACCCCAAAGCTGGAAATAGAACTGGCTCTTCTTGTGTTCGCTACTGACTTGACACTGAGATAATAGCCTCTGACATGAAGAGTGTAAAACTAGAACAATGAAAAACACAGAAAAAAAAGGGATGGCTGAGATGGTAGAGTGTTTGAATGCATATATGTCATTCATTTGGGTACTACAGTGTTTTCAATTTTTTGTTTGTTTGTTTCAATAAAAGAGAAGAATTTACACACATGGATCAAGTGAAAAACAATGATGTCCTAACAGCACCAAAGGAAAGAAGAGAATGCAGACAAAAGTGATGAAGCATAACCTTGTGGTAGATAAAGAAAAGGAAAAGAAAGAGGAAGAATAATGCTATGAAGAACAGAATGAAAAGAGAAAAAAAAACACCATAAGTAAGAAACAGAAGCTGTACCATAAGAGGTGCAAGAATAAGTGCTTGAGAACCAAACTCTGAAAGTAACAAGAGTTGTAGAGATAAGAAGAGTCTGGTGGGACACAAAGGTCTTGCTGGGAAAGCAGATTGCAAAGGTTGCAAAGGCATGCTAATAACACAGAGCTGGAAAATCCTCCCTTTCTGGGAGCTTTTCATAGAGCTGTGAGAAAGAAAACTGGGGGAACTCAGTAGCCCCTGAAGTTTATTCTACCCTGCCTTCACCCACTTCTCCTGAAATGACAAAATATATCTCTTTACCTTACATTTTCTGGATTATTAGCTGTAGTAATTAACATGCTTTCTTTTTCATGTATCACTATCACAGTTTTAGTAGAACTGTTGCTTGCTTCTCTGTGGTTGGTTCTATATCATCTAGTCGATGCTCCCTTTGCTTTAACCCATTCTGAACCTCAATTTATATCCTTCCTTACAAAAAAAAACAAAAACAAAAACAAAAAAAAACCTCTTAAAATATTAAAGCATTAGTATGAAACACTAATTTTTAATAGTGTTGGGCCAGATAGCAGTCTTACGCTTCTGTTGATAATAAGACTCAGCTTGAGGCACAGAATTAACTCTGGCCTCATTCAAAGAAGTAGAAATATCTGAAATAAAGCTCAACTCTGCATACAGATGTATATTTAATACTATTTGATATGGCTTTAGAGTAAAACAAAAAGAGTCTGAGAGAGGGAAACTAGGCTATATAGATGTCTCTGCCACTGCTTTTTTGTGTAACCTGTATTCCTATGCTTACCATGTCAGAAAACCTTCAGTGAGTTGGATGCTCCCAATTACAGTGAAAGAGGAATTAAATTCCCCATATTGCTGAGGTCATTGTGGATGGTCAATCCATACGAAGAAGTCCACAGTCCACTAATTGAAGAGGCCAGAAAATAACTGTAACATTATGGTCTGTTTTATCAAAACACAAGGAAAAGCAGTATTTCCCAGTGTTTGGTGAACTGTCATCTCATACAATTTCTGAGGCTAGTATACTGGAATGTAAGTGCTCTTCACTTAGAAGCAGATAGAACATCTGATCTTTTAAAATAATAATGGGGATGTAAGTGCATTTGTAAGACTTGTTTAGAAACCCACAGACACAATACCACGAAAACGTGATTTATTTTTTTTTTACTTACAGCAACAGCTTTGTGAGACAAAAGGGGAACAAAGCCATCATGTCAAACAGTGTTTATAGTCAGTGCCTGTGAGAGACTGGAATGGAAGTTGCTGCTATTTGTACATTACCTGGAAGTCTGCAACTGCACAGGAATTGTTTACATGAGATTTTCTTCCCTTGCAATGCATTAAGTTATTGCCTTTTGATTTTTTTAATTAATATTCTGATGTGTAGTAATGAATACTAATTATGCTAGGAAACCATTGATTATTCATGAAAGAAAAATCATTGAAGACAGGTATAATGGCAGCTGATTTATGCATTCAAGTATTTCTAGCCTGGTCAAGGCTTGCATCTCAAGCAGCACAAAACTTAGTAAATGCCATATTAATGTAACATAGAAAAAGAAGTGAGCCACGGGCTACACCAAGATGAGAACCAGTGCCTGTAACTACTTCCCAAATGAACTTCCTTTCCAAGAAAACAGTGGACATACTGATTTACCATGATAGAGTACAGAACTTAGAGAAAATACTGATATATTGTTAAAACCATCAGCATTCTAAGCACATTTCCCCAAAACCTCAGGTCATTTTCCAATATGCTTATATTTTTGTAAGAAAGACAGCTTGGTATTTCTCACTGAAAAAGCTAATGGAATAAATAACAAACCTGCAGGTAACCAACATTTCCCTGAATTTCTTTTTCAGGGGGATGGGGGGTGGGGGGGAAGAGACAGGGTGGAGCAGGTGCTTGAGAGGTGTTTTTTTTTTTTTTTTTTTTTTTAATTTTAAATGTATTGAGTAGCTGAGCTTTTGATGCAAGATATAGTGCTATGAATTATATTACCAACACCCAACACTGGATGATAATCAAAGATACAGATATTTAATATCAGTAAACAGCATTGGCTGAAAAAGCACTGCAATTAATTCATACTTTTGTAAACTGCCTAGGAGTTAAACATCTGTTTAAGACAGCAAGATTTGGAATCAATTAACTTTCCATTGATCTTTTCTCGCTATTATGACAAGTTTTTAAAGACAAAGTGTAATTTTTTGTGGGTGACAGGAAGAACACTGACATGATTAACACAACAGATCTTTAATTTGGTCCCTTACAACATTGAAAAGTTTGGGCTGTTTACCAGTTCCTCAGTTATCCCTGACAGCATAGATACTAAATGTACACTTGACTCAGACTATCAAATTCAATTCACTTTAGACATGCTGGTATGGATTTGCCATAGATACACTGGGTTGCTTAACTAACTCTGGGCTGCATAAGCATCCTTGACTTTTTCTTATTAATCATTTAATCTTTCACGACAGCCTCTTCTCATCTACTCTTTTGTTGTTGTTGTTGTTTTGTTTTGTTTTTTAAGTAAAGATCTTCAATCATCAGTATATTTCTTTTGATATGCCACACTCTTTCTATCACCCCATGAAAAATGCATCCTGTTCCTCTTCAATCAAACACTACTTTTCTTTTTTTCCCCCCAGCAACTACCAATTTCATTTTCTGACCACTCCTATTGAAGCAGCACCCCCACTCACACTTCTCCCCTCACAGAACTGCTATTTCTGCAAAAGGAACTGTTCAAAAACCCATCAACTGCTGAGTATAACAGTCCACACACGAGTCACAGCCCTCAGCCTGGCTGTAACATGGAAAGCTGCATGCATATTCTCAACTCTCATTTCAAAAATCCCTTTCTACCTCATTTAAATGCCACAGAACTTTGAAGCCTTTTGTCTACGAGTTTCTGCTTGCGAATGAACAAAGCTCCTTGATCAGAACCAAGTTTTACTATAATGTACTTTTGCTTTCCAGTTGTAGTGCTTCCCAAAATAAATGTAGTAAGCACAAAGGGGGAAAGTGCGCTTGCCTTTCCTCCTCCCCTCTCACACCCCTGCACATTTCTAACATTTTTTCAAGCTTCAGAGTGCCACCGAATCAGAAATAACTGCAGCCATTCACGAGAAGCTGCTTAAAATCTGCATCTCTCCAGACACGCGTTCCATGCTGGGACACTTGCCTCTGCCCTGAGCCCTTTCCTGACAGACGGCACAGACTCCCTTGCTGCAGTGCAGACTGTCAGTTTACTCAGTTTGAACTTTCAATGCAGAAATTCAGCATGATGCAGTCAGCCAGATAAAGCCGCACTTACCTTAATTGAAATCTTTTCTCTGGTAAAGCTGGCGCATCAGTCAAATCAACAGTGATTTGGGGGTAATCTAAGTTTCAATCAACACACTCCGGGTTGCTGCATACTGCTATGCCTGTTTTTCATTTATGTTGAACTCTTCACTGTCTAAAGGAAAGAGAGAGAAAGATGAGCTGAAATCCTCAGAGGTTCCTAGGGAGTGAGAGAAGAAGCACCAAAGCTATGTTTCTTAACATGAGATTCTCAGCAAGCGTGCTCAGGTCTGGAAGATCGTGTAACTGCTGTGATAGGCTCCTGTCATGTCCCCTGAGCCGTGAGATGATCATTGACCTGATTAGCTCTGAACACTCCCTACATGCAGAGAAAGCACTGAGAGGATTGGTGGGTCGCAAGGGAATTGGGAAAGGCACCAGGGCCACTTGGGAATCTTCATTCTTCCAGACTAATGGATGTGCTGCAGCTGAGGCTGTAATTTGTGAGGAGGTTATGCACACTGTTAACCATCTGAGGACTTAAACAAATGTGCTTTTGCATGCTGTTTCTCAAGGTGCACCAGCATTCAACACAGAGTAGAGCTGAGTAATTAGAGGCTGATGTAGCCGTTTCATAATACAAGGTTCACTGTATGAGATGTTCTGTAAGCTGAGTGATAAAGTGGCTTCATACGTTTGCCTCTGACCCTGGGGACAATAGCAGTTAATGGGCAGAGTAAGTGAAATTAGCATGATGGGCTCATGTTAGCCCCCAGATGGCAATCAATCACCATGGAAAGGAAAAGAAAGGAATAACAAAACCCAAACAGGATAGGATTATTTAACAAGTGTATGTGGCAATTTAAATAAAATGAAGAGAAAGAATGCCAAATTATTACAGAAAGGACTCTTAAAGACAGAGATAAAATCAGAAGCAAAGCACAAAAATACACGTTACGCTTGCAGAAGAAGAACAAAAAAACCCACAGGGAATGCATTTAAAGGACCTAATTTGCCTTTCACTTAAACTGGTACAAATAAATCTGTTAAAGATGACAGCTTAAATTTAGATGCAAAAAAAAAAAAAAAAAAAAAAAACAAAAGGTGAGAGAAGAATGAAGTGTATTTGTTACCTATTTTTGCTTCTATGATATTACAGAAACTAGACTTTTGTAATACTAAGTTTTCAGGACAATGTGCTCAAATTAGTCTAGCCAATGTATGTCAGCTTTTATGACCATCTTCATCTGCGTTTTCTCACTTCTTGGATGACAATTACAGTGTTAGCCAGTTGACTCAATTTTCCATTCAGGTTTTTCCATGGAAATACCAGTTAGTGGCTAAAAGAGGAGCTCACAGGCTATCATATTTAGTAATGGTGGTCTGACACACTAGTGGAGATGGGTAACATTTTAAGATTTGGAACCTACATTTGCAATGCAAGCTCTACTGTATGTTATTCTATAAATTCTGAAACAATGATAAACATAAACATCTACTGAGATTCTTAACCAAATTTACTTAGGATCTGGTTTTATTCATTCTTTGAGTAAATTAGTGTAATTTTATTTTAGTAGAATGAGTGGTCAAGAAAGCAATTTTTAAGTTGTTAACCCAATGACAGAGGAACTAGATTACGTACATTCTGCAGGCATTCACATCAGAAATCTAATTATTACAGAGAAAACACTATCACGTGACTTAGATCACTCAGAAGTAATCATAAAAGTTTGAATCTCAAATATATTTAGCATAACACAGACAAGACAGAAGACATTTATTTGTCACCTTAACTGCTGTCACCCTAACTACAATGCCTGACAAATGAGCCATAAATCTAAGCTAAGTGTTCCCCCTATGGTCAGTAGGAAGAGACTGACTTTTCTGCTCTAACAGTGGTAGCTAATGATTTTTGAGATCCTCCTCTAGAAATGCCTCTCTATTTCCACTGAACAAAAGCTTCTCATTTGCAAAATCTGGGTAATAAGACTGTATTTGTCAATATTTCTTATTCAGACAGTATTTTTTTTAGAACATAGAATATCTTTTAATAAGACTTACAGAATGCCTATCATACAGACTGCCATTTCACCTGGGACTAATAAAAAATAACTATTATTCAACTGAGAAGGTTTTTACACGTATTAATAAGAAATGTAAACATATTCTTGAGCTTGACTAAATGAGTTTCATGTGTCAAGACTAAGATGATTTGCTGCTACAAGCCCTCATGGAAAAAGAGGTTGCTTTACCCATAAATCTGTCCTGCAGAATGGACAGCAAGCCATCCCAACATTTACAATCTTACTTGTTACGACATACCATCCTTTATGAAATAATTAGGCCACAGACACACACTGTGTTATTTATTTCAAATACAATCAAAGAAATTGAATATGAAAATGACATTAAGATCATCTAGACAACTTCTTTGCCATTCGTGAAAGCTTCCATTTACAGGTTTCTTACCGTTATGTCTAGTCGAGTCCCTATTCTCACTAGCCCTGGAATCTTCCATACTTTTCTTAAACAACCTAGTAGATCTCAGTGTCAGAAATGCTTTTCCTTTTATTAACCACTTCTCAAAACTCCTTTGGTAGCTTTATACTAAAAATTTCAGTCTTATAATACTGTTTTATTGCTAATCTACTATTCTGATTGTCCTTTTAAGGTTTAGAAGTCAGCATTCATTAGAAGTTCATAGGACATAAACGAATTATCTTAATTTTTCACTACTGTAAGTAAAGGTCTGAAAGAGAAAACAGTGTCCAGAAAAGGGACTGAAGTATGAAGTGACAAAATTTGAAGAGACAACATGATTTAAGTTTGCACAGAAACTACTGGGTCTTACTGTTGACTTGGACAACTAGGCAAGAAATGAGCATTTTAAATTCAGTGTTGACAAAAGGAAACAATATTTGAATCACTTCTAAGTCTTGCTGCAGTCTAAACAACAAAATGGAAGTCAGTTGTCCTGGGTATTATTCCCCATCCTAAATGTAACTCAAGGTTTTGAATTCTGTTCTTATAAATCATCTATATAAATGGACCAAGATCATTAAGAGCAGGGAGCGAAAATGATCAGAATAGAAGTATGTCTTTAAAAAGGGCTAATATAATCATATAGATAGTAAAAATTAGACATCTCTCTTGACTCATCATTCTTATACAGAGGGGACAGTACATTAAACCAGTGGCCAAAAAACAGGGGGTGGGAATAATTTTCTATGCAATCTGTAATTAATCTTTTGAATTTATTACCACAAGCCATGATTGTGGTAATCATGCAAAAGCAAAGAACTGATATATATATATATATATATATATATATATATATATATATATATATGAGAAAATTTTAAAGTCACAACAGGTTTTAGAATGTATACAAAACAAAAATCTAATTTTTACAGACTGTTCCTCATTAACAACTCATTAACAACTATTACCTCACAGACAAGAGAAGATACTAATCATGGCAAAAAAAGTCTCCTACCAAATAATATAATTTAGTAATAAAATTTATAAGACCTTTAGAGTACCATTGCGTAAGCCATGACATTTTTACTGTCAAGGTCATTAGATACTTGTGTTTCATTAAAAGAATAACTTAGATGTTTGGGATTTTATTTTAAAAGATGAATAGCTTTTTTTTTTGCTTTTTTTTTTTTTAAGCTGTATTTGCCAAATTCATCATTTGAATAAACTGAATGCCAAAACAAATAAATACAGAAGTAGTAAATTATTCCAGCATAATTTTCTTACTATCATGTAAACATCTTTAGTTCAGAAACACAAACCAGTGCAGCGTGATACATCACCATGCATCAATTGTAAACTCAATAATTCTTCTGTGGCCTTTTACTCTGTGTGGACAGTGAAGGAATCAACAATAACCCACTACATTTATAAATTTTCAGCTGGACCAAACCACACAGTAGTTGCCTTAGCTCTGTTATGCTCAGGAACTGAATAAACTAGAAGTCAATCATGTACCGATAGCTTCAACATGCAGAATTATTATTATTTATTCTACAATTGAAAAGATTATTTGGTATAAAAAAGATAACATACTCCACTAAATGTCCTAAGAAATTCAATTTGTTCAGTAATTTCTTCCTTTTTAATAAGTAATTATCAAAAAGAGGTGGTGTCTGCTTCATTTTGGTTGGAAAGAGAGTAAGCAGAAATCAGGTGTGGGAATACTCTAGGATAACAGCAAAAGCTGCAGAATAAAAGACTTTATAATAAGAGAGAGAGTGAAATCACCCTTATTCTTTTTCCCTCCAGAGATATGCATATCAATAATAAACCACCTAAAGACATTACAAATGCTTTGAAGTGAACCATTTGAACTTTTACAACCAACATATTTTCCACATTTTGGCAATTTCCACATTTTTTCTCCATAGTGGCCAGACTAGATAACTCTCAATAGTATCTGACCAGACTAGATAACTCTCAATACTATTTGACAATTGCCTTGCATTTTAGCACTGGAATTTTACTCTCACCCTCATTAATTTCAAAAGCAGATGCTGAGCAGACTCAACTCCAAATTCTCACCTGGCTTACATCAGCATAGTTGCATTTATTTAAATGGAACTGTACAGCAAATTTATGAATTAGTGAGATCTCATGCAAAAGCAATACAACTTGTCATCAATTAATATTATACTAGATTCCAAAGATTCCTGCAATTTTATCCAACTTGTATATATATATATATGTATATATATATATAAAAAACTCATTTTCTTTTCCAGACGTTCTGGCCATAATGAGTACAGACAACACAATGAAGTTGATTGCATCTAGCAAAGAGTATAATCTTGAATATTCAGCACTTTATTTCAGTGCCTTGTTAAACAGGGTGTGGATGTTAAGGTAAAGATGTTATCTTGTTATCTGGACAGAAGGAACAGGCTAAATCCTAGCCATACTCACTGGAAAACTGTTCACTTCATCAGGCTTTTTCTTCTGGTGGTTCTAGGGACTCAGACAACTCCAAAGCACTCTTGTCCTTATCTGACCACTGTTCTCAATCCCAGTTTAGCAACAGTAATCAGTACCATTCTTTTTGCTTAGGCCAAACTTCCAAAGATAAGAAAAGTAGTACAACATATTGCTGTAAGACATTTCCAATTATGTTATGCAATGTGCGCTTTGAGCTTCATTGTACACTTTTATTAAGTGAGGGTGGTAGACTGACACATTTCAACATTGGCGCTATTTCCTTGGAGGCATCCCCACAATGTTGGAGACATTTAGGAGGCAAAAGTATGCCTCCTAAAAAATGTATAAAGAAATAAATACAAGTTTTAGAGGTTTCTAAAACAACAGAAATGTTCCAAAAGAGTAATGACCGTATAAGGACTGACCCTTATCTAACGAGGCATCTTCCAGACTCTTCTCCCAGAGGCCACCCCTGCAGCCCCCTGGCTACCAAAACTTGCCACATAAACCCAGAAGAACTATAAAGGCTGATTTGTTAAAACACAGAATCCCAATTTTGTACTGTATTATCTTTCTCTATGTACTGAGATCCTCAGGAATACTAGAATGTACTCTACTGGACAGGGGAAACTTTATAGCTGAAGTTAGTTTACCTCTGCTGTCAGCAGTACACCTATATGGTTCAACAGAATTCAAGTTATACAGCAGTAGCCAAGGGCGTGGTTTTGTAGCAAAGTGTGACATGTAATTTCTGGTCTGGGTCTTCCTTGTGCTGGGGGCTATATAGCTCCTTTTGGCATAAAAGCGAAAACAGAAGTGTCCTGCAAGTTGCACCACTAGGAGTGTGGGAGACAGAACGACTCAGGGACATCCTTTCTAAGGTACAATTCCTCCCTCACATCCTTCTTGTTTAGGTGAAGGGAACAATGATTTGTGGTACGACCTGTCTCAGCAGCAATTTACAACAACTTCCCAGTAAAATCTCTGTCTGCTGACTGCATTTTGCTATCCACTTAGGTTAGCATGTGAGGACAGGGGAGAGAGGATAGTACAGGAAGTGTGCAGGTATGCAATATTACTGCCTGTAATCACATAAATATCTTACACCTAACCGTTAGCCTCCATGTTCCCATCTGTCTGAATAAGGAGGGTTTGCTTGTCCCCTTGAAGGGGACAAAACTGAACTGCAATTTAGTCTTGGGATTCTCCCTGGCATTTTTATGGCTGAAGCCTGCTCTGATACTTACTCAGACTAATATTATAAATCTAACACACGTTAAGGACCACATTTTCAGAGTCATAAAGCATCATATCAGTCCATTTTTTCAGGGGATCCACAGATCTTTTAGAAAACCTACAGAAAATCAGATCATCAGAGGTGGCAGCAACACCTCTGCCTACGGTTGTTCAGACATTGTTGATTTCTGGAAAAGCACAGAAATGTTTAGAAATTTAATTAAAGAAAACTTTAATTAAATCAAAATTTCCAGCAAACCTAACTTGGATGACTCTAAGTAGTTTTAGTCTTCTAACTTTAAGGCTTTATTTTCTTTCTTCTTCTCATTATTATGTTTTGTTTTATTGTTTACTTTTAACTTTATCATTGACAATTTTTTCCTTCTGTGATGCTCCTCTTCTCTTTTTCAGTCTGTCTATGTCAGGTCATAGTATGTAATCTTTTAATATTTATGTTTTCGTTTGTTTGTTTCTTTGTTTCTTTGTTTTTTGGTTGTTTGGTTGTGTTTTTTTGTTGTTGTTTTGTTTTGTTTAAATCTGTGTCTTCTCTCCAAGTTATTTTAATTTACTTATTTGCTAGTTATATGAAACATTGTTTCTTACTTTAATATGCTCTCTTTCCACTTACTCATTCCTTATTAATGCTTCTCCTTATACAGTTCCAGTACTACAAGCTCCATCTACATTTTTCTCCAAGAATTATTTTTCTCATCTCTCTTAGCATTCCTCCTTGTATGTCTCTTTTCTGGCAGTGTTAGAAGGAGAAGTTGCATTTTTCCATATCCCTGTAAAAACTTCTTAGGTAGGAAAGGGAATGAAGTTCTGACATAATTGCTGTTAGAATCAAATTCCCTCAACTACTGTTCAGGAGGAGCAAGAAACACTCCAAAAGAACCTGACTCAGAAGTGTTATTTATTCCTGGTTCTCTCTTATTTTTAATGCTCTGAAGCAAGTCTTCTCTTAGATAACAGACATCAGCTTCTTCCTGTGAAGGTCAACTCCCTTCTGTGTAGCAAACTGGGAATCAGGCTGGGCTAGGCTATAGGGATAATACCTGCAATATCATTTTAATGCCAAACCCTGAAATAGTAGGCTGATGGGAACAGTGGCCAGCAAGACAAGCTCTCACCTGGGGTCAGCACTCTCCCTTCACATGTGACAATGCTAGTTAACATTTAGGCTGCACTCTGCTGAGAGAATACCCAAGCTACACCATGCCAAGTTGGTGTAATGGTTAAGAAGTCCCCCATCCCAATCTTCTCGGAAGAACAGAACTTTTAGAGCCTTTCACGAAATGTAAGCATGATGCAAGTAATGTAGTCCCTTCAATAGGCCTAATGGCAAAGCCATTACCCTGAAAGCATTTCACCACATCAAAGCGGGTAATAAACGTTTTTTGTAATGTAAAGAAACTGAAACATGTAATATATATCGATCTTATTTTTTGGATACCAAGGAATACAAAGATTTCAATCCCGTACACAGACACTGACACTGATTAGCAGGGCCTAACTATGCATAATTTGCTTCTTGTTTGTACCACTCACATCACAAACCTTTCTTATCCCTTCTCATTACGTACAGCACATACGAGGACCCCATGAAGTCTGATTATCTATAGTCTGAAAGAGTTCTGAACAAAATCATCACTTCCTTCTGCAGCTGCATGTTAATCCTCATCAGCTTGTTTTTTGATCCTATCCCGCACTTCAATAACATTGGTCTCTTGGGCCTTGATGATTGTTAAGTTTCCTAAATTTTCCCTTAGATGCTCAGTAGAGATGTAAGAATGAAAAGGCAATAATAAAAAACTGTCTTCGTAATTGTTTCATCCTGTAATCATTAATTCCAATGGGATCTATCAATATGAGCATCTTAAAAGCTCAGAAGACACAGAATCAGATTATGACATGAAATGTGAAACTGACTTCTAGGCATCAGGAAACTGAAGGGGGCAGGAGAACCGAGGAAACAAGGAGCTTCATTTCCTCAGGCATGTCTCAGCTGCAGCCCCTTCACTCAGGAAACAGAGGCAATGGTTTGGCAACATAACCTTGGGTACTATTTCCTACAGAAGGAATAAAGAAGTAAGGACGTACCATCTTAAACTCTACTTCACTCTAGCTTGCTGCCAAAAGCTGATACAGAGCATGCTGGAACAGAGTTTCTTTATTATGGGCTTGGATGAGAACATTATGTTGGATGAGAACATGCTTCCACAAAGCACAACCACGCTTTATCTCTTTTTAAGATGACATGGTTTAAGACAGTTGGTTAAGTAATACAACTTGGCCTCTAGTGGTTAGACTTAATAGAATTCTCTAGCCACAGAAGACATGATTTATAAAAAATACATTAAAAAAAATGTTCAGGTTAATAATTATATCTTCTCTGGACAGGAATTATCATTATGTGATCATGCTCATTTGGGGCCATTAGCTTCTCTTTCCCCTTTTTTTTTGAATAGTGAGGAATGAAAGATGGTTTAATTATAGTACAAGGAAATTACCTCCCTTTTCATGGGAGAAGAGGGGAGAAGATGGTGTTATAATCACAATACAATGCTGAGACTGTAGGATATTACCTTAAAATATTTATTCTCAGTTACTTTCTCAGCTCCACTTGCATTTGTAATAAGTACTATGTTTAAAAGGCATTCACATATACAAAATCACAGTAAAAGGATTTGGAAGCTAGAAGGTACAGGCTTCACATCTAAAGTTCAGAGTAGCGTTTTCTCAAATCACTGCAATTTGTGATTCATGATCAATGTGAACATGTGTAGTATTAACAGTTTGTTAAAAATGGCAGATTAAAAATGTAAACTCTTAAGTGTATAGTTACCTAAATAAATGATATGTATTCATTCATGTTGTAATTTGTCTCTTTACAAGCATAGCGAACTAGCCCATGGTCAGCTATCTCCAGAACCATCTATACTGATTATTAATCAGCTTGCAGAAACCCTGTATCTTTTTTTTTCCTATTCATGAGGGCACTTCTGAGAATAATAATTACACTACTTAGCCTTTATCTAGTGCTTCTCATCTTTCAAGTGCTTCACAAATATTAATTCACTAATTAATCTTTCCAACAACTCTGATTACTCCCATTTTACAGATGGAGAAACATTAGCAGAGAGGGCAAAAGACCTGCCTGAGGACATGGAGAGTAGAGAAAGGGGAGAAGACTAAGGGGAAAGAGGCTTATAACTAGAAAGAAATGAAGGCAGATGGGACAAATAAGGTTCAGCAAATAATCGTAAGAACCCACTAAAGAATTTAACATTCCAGAGGAGGGCAGCCCTATGGTGCATTATGCAGTCATTCAATATTCCAAAAGATCCATGAATCATACAGTGGAACAGACAAATAAAACATAATGTGCACTTTTACATTTTTTTTTTTTTTTAACAACTTGCTGTCTCAGATACTGGCAAAATCATAAAAGTAACCATGAGCCCAAAACTAAGGTCAGGAAACTAGAAAATCTGCATTTATTGGGCATCTTGTTTGTTGCAGGGCTATCCATACTAAAAATTCGATCAACTAAATGCAAAGGCTGCCCAATGCTAGTGGCATAAATTCAGTTAGGATTTTTATGCCTGGTTAATTTTGCATCCTGGGAGGTTCATTGAAAGCATGCTATCTGTAAGACTAGATCTCAGATGAAAACTATACAGAACAAAACAGATTTACTTCTTAAACCTTGGTTTTCTGCTTTCAAAATAACCTCTCCTTAATTCTGTAAGTAATCCACTTTTTTTTTTTTTTTTTTCCCAAGTTTTACAATAAAAAACATCCTTTTAACCAAATCTCCCATGATTGCAGAAAGACATTTCTGCATTAGAAGTACAGGGAAGCATGAGTTAATATTGTTGTATAGCAATGATTGGAGGAAGACTTTTATTAAGATTGCAAGAGATACATCAATACCTGGAATTTAGGACACTGACTGGGGATGTGAGCTGTCCAGGCTAAGGCCATGAACTGAATTAGTGATCTGAGTGCAATAACTGTGCTCTGTGATGTAGCTGACAAGAACTTGAGGATTGGTTCTGGATTAGAGCAGAATCCCAACAAGTGTACTACACATGTCTACCCAACTTAAAAAGCTACAAATAATGAAAAAAATATATATATATGCAAAGTACTTTATGTTCCCTGAAGACTGAAAACAAGCTTAAAAAGTACTAAGACCTGAATTTTATCATACATGCAAACAATTGGTTCAAATAGGGACCACTTTGCACCTCATCAAGAAGTTTTGGTTTCTGCTCCACAAATAGCTCCATTGCAAAAACTGATAAGGTAAATATTTGTTCCAGCTTTGCTCTATGATATTATTATAACTGACATTATTTACATAATACTGTATGGTGTTGATGAGTGACAACAGAATCAAAATGGTGAACAGTCTCGAATATACTCATATATTCAAAACTTCCACACTACACTGATATTCAAGAGTACAGAAATGTCTGGTAAGAATAAAGAGAGATTAATAATGCAAAAAAAAACAACCTGTTAAATTTCAACCACAAAAGAAACATACGTGCTATAAGGCCCACTGCTTGCAAGAGTGGGGTGCTGCCATACTTGTACCCTTTTCTTGCCTCCCTCAAGTTTCTCCCTTGTCTGGACATGGCCTAAGAAGAATGAATGAATATGAAGAATATTTATCTACAGAATAGATACACCTATTCTGTATCTTGGAAAATTATCTGCTTCCCAAGCCCTAAAACCATGAAAGCAAGCGATTTTTCAGAAAAATAATATATATCTTTTTTCACTCCTACAAGATTTTGAAAGATCATAGTTCCCTTAGTTCTATACCCTCTTAAAATCAGACAGTGTGTCCCCTTCTCATTTGTCTTAACAGCATCTTAAAAAGAGTACAATGTTTTCAGACTCCCACCCATGATAGTGAATATTACGTACATACTTTCCAAAGCTGACCTTTCAGAAAACCCGGAATCACCAGGAACACGGGGTGTCCCTGGATGTGGCCAGGCAGGGCTCATCCCAGCAGGAGCAGGGAACTAGGGCAGCCCCAGCCCCAGGCACTGGGGGCCAGGACGGGCTGAGGCTCGGCTGGGCTGTGGGCAGGCCTGGCTGGGCAGGGGCCATGTTTGGGCCAGGCAGGGCTGTGGGGAGCAGGAGCCCAGCCCTTCTGCAGCCTCCATAGAGCAGGGGCTGGTGGCCCCAGGGCTGCCATGGGGCCTGGGCCTGGGCCGGGACAAGGACAGCAGATAGTGAAGGGGGGGGGGGGGGGGGGGGGGGGGGCCGGGCTGGAAGCACCCTTTGGGGCCATGATACAAGGTCAAAATGGAGCAGGTTAGCAGGTTGAGCAGGCTGGGCCCAGGGCCTTGTCCACATGAAAACATATTCCGCTATTTGCTTATCTTCCCTGTGAATATATCTTTCCTAATGTATAGTCAGTTTTTTTTTCTTGTTCTGCTTTGTGTCCATTGTCTCTTGTCTCTTCATGGACCAGTTTTGAGATGTGTCTGGTTCATCTCTATGCCGAACCTTTTGGTGGGCAGCCAGATTATCTTCTGCTTAGCTCTCTCTCCTTAAAATCATAGAATCATTAATGTTGGAAAAGACCTTGAAGATCGTCTCATCCAACTGTCCCACTACCACCAATATCACCCACTAAACTATGTCCCTAAATACGACATCCAACCTTTTCTTAAACACCCCCAGTGATGGTGACTCCACCGCCTCCCTGGGCAACCCATTCCAATCAACCCTAATTCTCTCAGTCTTCCGTCCTACACTAAGTTCTCCCACTCTCTTACTACTTGGTGGCCCTTCACTGGACTCCAACGAGTATATTCACACCTACCTTGTAGTGGGAGCTTAGAAATGGACACAGCACCCCAGATGGGGTCCCACCAGTGCCAAACAGAGGGAAGGATCAATTCCCTTCACCTGCTGGTATTGTTTTTCCTAATGCAGACTGAGGATGACAGTTGCCCCCTGGGCACATTGCTGGCCGAGTTCAGTTTGTTGCAGAAAAGGACACTTAGCTGCTTTTCTGCAATACTGCTTTCCAGCTGTTCAGCCCTCAGTAAATACTGGTGCGTGGGGTTACTACTACCCAGGTGCAGGACTTTGCACTTGCCTAACGCATGGTCTCATTTTTTTCCTTGAGTCTCATGGCTTTGAAAGAAGCTTCATGCCTCAAGGCTCAGGCTGGGGTACTGTGGCCATTTGGACATTAGGGAACTTTCAGCCCCCAATTTCAGCTCTAAAAGAAAGAGACAGGCTTTATTTACATGTGTCCAGAATTATATTTGAAGGCTTCTGAGCAAGGAAGGAGCTCAGAACTGATTATAGAAACATAATTACTGTTTTAGGAACTGAATTATTTTAAAAGGTGATGACTATTTATTTATTTCATTTAAAAACTAGACAGTGCTATGCAATACAGTGCTGTAAGTTAAACTGTAAGATAAAAGTGGTTATCAAGGTATGGCACATACTGGTTCTTAAATATTGAGACCTAGTAAAATAGCTTTAAATATCAGCTTATCTTTAATTAAAATTTATTAATATAATCTGAATGCTGCTGATGCTAATATTTTCAAGTATTAAAGGCTATTCTAGGCTAGGCAGGAAAGTGTCATTTTTATTTTTCTAGCCTTCTTTATGTTAGCATAGGCTTTATCTTTGTATTCTTCAAGAAGGAAATGGTATGTAATTATTTTAGATGTCGTCTTTTATTGCTTAATTAAAGCTATACAAAATGGAATAAAGTAAACTCTCTCTATCACACTGACATTTGCACAGCATCACATTGCAATCAACTAAAAGCATATTTTTCCGATGTCATTAATGATATAAAAGATACAAATTATATATTTATGAGGAATATTAATAATGAAATATTAATTTTTGAAGAAAACACAGTATTAATAATAAATAATCCCAATCTCCATGACCATGATACTAGGATGATATTGCTTTACTTTGGTTTCAAAAATAATTAAATAGACTTACAGAAAAACTCTGCTGCCTTGTAAACAGTGGTAAAATACACATCTCAGAATGACCTCTATGTAAGCAGAATCACAGAATCATCTAGGTTGGAGGAGACCTCCAAGATCACCTAGTCCAACCTCTGACATAACACTAGCAAGTCTTTCACAAAACCATATCATTAAGCTCTACATCTAAATGTCTTTTACACACCTCCATGGATGGGGACTCAACCACTTCCCTGGGCAGCCCATTCCAATGCCTAACAATCCTTTCAGTAAAGAAGTTCTTCCTAATATACAACCTAAACATCTCCTGGCGCAACTTTAGCCCATTCACCAGGCACGTGGGAGAATAGACCAACCCCCACCTCGCTATAGCCTCCTTTAAGGTACCTGTAGAGTGCAATAAGGTCTCCCCTGAGCCTCCTCTTCTCCAGGCTGAACAACACCAGCTCCCTCAGCCACTCCTCATAAGACTTGTTCTCCAGACCCCTCACCAGCTTTGTTGCCCTTCTGTGGACTCGTTAGAGCACCTCAGTGCCCTTGTAGCGAGGGGCCCAAAACTGAACACAATACTCGAGGTGCGGCCTCACCAGAGCGGAGTACAGGGAGACAATCACTTCCCTAGCCCTGCTGGCCAGAACGTGTGTTATGCAAGCCAGGATGCACCTGCAGAAGAAGTGTGTTGTAACAACAAATTAATTTACTGTGCTATATCATTGAACTGAGGTGAATTCTGAAAGTGCTACTTCTTCAGAGAGAAAGTTCTATTTTAATAACATAGATGCGAATGTAGACATCCAAACCAAAACCTGAAAACAAAAATAGAAGAAAGTGTCTCTATTTGTGTCATTTATTTTCTAATTTAAGGAAAAATATGTGTGAGATTAATAATAAGTCCACACTCATTACTGTAAGACTTTTCAAAACAGAGAAACAAAAAATAATAATAATAATAATGGCTAGGATGGGTCAGAAAAAATCCTGTATCTGAGTATAACTATGGAGCTCTCGTATCAGAGATTCACAGGAAATGTCATCAGCAACTGACAGTCTCTATTGTTCTTACACCAGGTTTTTACAGTCTTTTCAGTGTGTCTACAAATAAGTGAAACACTTATACAAGTGACCCTTCTAAATACTTGTGTAGCTTTTCAATGTTTTGGCTTTCCCATTGTTCACACCTACATTCACCTCAACTTTTCATTTTTTAAACTTGCTCAGATGGTAAGTTAGCTCCGTTTCTGTGTGCACAAAAAATCCCCCATCTTTTTCTGAACTACTTTTTGAAGCGATAATGCTATCTCTTTCTATGCCTCATTCTCAGCACTAATGACATATTTCCAGTCACTTCCACTTGGCATTATATATGTTAGTAATCTTTTAATGCTGATCCCATACCACAAAGCTAAAGAGTATAATGTTTTGTAAAACATCAGATGCAAATATTCATGCTCCAGAGCTTGTGAATCGTTTTATCCTCAATAGCAAGCAGACTGGGAATGACTGCAACTCGCAGAGACATATCTGAGTCAGTCCTAATTAGCTCAAATACTGGTAACAGCATAGCAGGGCACAATGAGCTAACTCCAAGCTAGCTACCCAAATACGTCCTTTACTATTGTATTTACTATAGCACTTCCAGCAAACAATAGCTCTGAGACCAAAGGAATGGTGCAAGACATGCCCTTTGTGGTATGATTCATTTCACTACAGTCACAAATAAAGTTGTTCCAGTGAAGATTACAGGGGAGATTATTTACATGAAATTTGTAGGACAACAGATTGAGAGCCAGACCTTGCATATATTTATTCAAGATAATATTTTTATTTGTTCAGATGAGAGCCCCAAAAAATTCACTGAAGTCATTAAATCTCATCTTAACATTTCCAAGACTGACTTCTAAAGTCATAGTCATGTTTATAACCATAGTAAACTGAAATTACATATGAATCACAACTCTTGAAAAAGTGAAACATACATGGATAACATATACATGTAATTAAAATGAGAAACTTATAAATAACTCATTGCTAATATTTATGTGATATATATACATATGTGTATATACATGGATTTATTTATAAGAAAAGGAACAATATTGTAAAGAAAACCAAAGTATTCAGAAGTTTTCAGAAGGTCTGTTTTGATGCAAGTCTATAGATTTTCACAACTTAAGAGTACCCTAGTAAAGAATGTTGCAATACTCCTGGGTACCCTAAAATAGCATTATGCTGCACAAGACTCTCATGAGTGATTTATTTCATTGAGTTTGCACCGTTGTAATTAACCACCAATTATAAGTAATTAAGCTAGTCATTTAGGCTACTAATGAATCATTATTAATTAAGAATATCAGGAAGGTTTTGTCCACCTGAACACAGACACCTTTCTGAAAATTAGATTTATCATTCTTGGCTGGTGTGACTTTCTGCCTCCCTTTGAATATGAAAAGGTCATAGAACATTTGCTAAGATCAGATGCCAAACTTTTAGGCAGTTATTATTAGAAGAGCAAAATCTCACCATTGCTTGCTACAAGCTTCCTCTAGTGTCGGTGTACAGAAAAAAAAAAAAAAAAATACTTATTTTCTGAAAAGAGACATTCTGGTCAAGAGTTTTGTTTTTGCCGGTCAAGCTTTTACAGCTAGATTTCCTAGTTCATTGGACAGACTGTAGAGTTTTTTGAGCTAATGTTATGCCATGTCACTTTACTACAGTAATGAGGCAGTATATCTGCAGTACAAATTGATTTCAACTAACCAAAAAATACCTGGTAAATAAATTTAAAAGTGCAAGCATAGGTATTCTCCTTTAAGATCCCAAACACATCTTATAAAATACTGAAATACTGAAAATGTGTAATTTAGTTACGTAGATATGTCTTTTACAGATAGGAACTTCAACACTGAGTTTCTTAACTTAGCTAATTATATTTCTGTAAGTTTGTAGTAAAACTTTTACATAAATGGTCTCCTTCTATTACTTATTCTTTTAAAAATTTGTTTGCTTTTATCAAAGGAGTCTTAGCCAGATTTGATCTGTTTGTAAATGTTTTTCTATGACACAGGCTAGGGTATGTAATAGAACATGAGGAATGTATCTATACATATTTACTTTCATATCTAATATCTGTAATTTACTAGTTTTTACGTCTTTTCTCACAGGTATGCTTCCATTACAGAGTGCATTTTGAATATAAGGAATCAGCCACTCTGCCCCTACCATTTCCACCTCTAACAAGCCATGAAGTCCTGCTACCTCTAAAGCAAACTGAAAGAGAGGTTCCATGGGAAGAGAACACAGCCTGTGTGAGTTGCTGTGCTCCTTTACAAAAGGAGGCTTATGCTACAATACCACCACAGGATAAATCTGTTTATTTCATAAATGGCGGAAGGGAGGGAAAGGCTGGGAGAGATAGCTATTGTAATTTCACAGCAAAAAGTTCATGTCAGTCAGATGTAGATGTATGATAGCTGTTCCTGTAAACAATATGGATATTCCACACTCATTTTTGAAATCACACTGTAAATGCCTTATCCTCAATTTGGTATACAGTGCAACTCCCGTAATTTTTCATACAGCAACAAGCAATGCAACAAGCAATTTCCTTCCACTATCACAGTGGTCACATATTCCACTTTCAAAGAAACAATAGCTGAGTGTTGTCAGATACATATTTTCTTACCAACAAAACAAAGAAACCTGACCTTTCCACTGAATGCAGTATCTTTCCTGCTGAAAATTTTGAGATCTCTTTATCACTATTACAGACATCAGAGGCTGACTAGAAAGCAAATACTTCATTAACTACACCACCCTTGCACCTGGGACTCAGAAACGTTCCAAATACCAGTGATTCAATCAATTAAAAAATTAAAGGTATCTTCACTACACTGAACACAGACACACATACATTCATATAGCAGATACTTTCCATAACAAATGCACTCTCTACTGAATAAAGCTTTGACTTTATGCTGTGCTTACCAATCAATGCAAAATATCTCTTCTTAAAGATATTATGGAGGAATCTGTGACAGGAACAATTCCCTCTGAGAACAATGAAGGAAGCCATGCAGTATGATATGAACCTTTGATATTGCACCTTGCATGAAAAGGTATAATTCTGCTGAAAACTAAAATTGTTAGTAGTTGAAATGTAATGATTTTTATCTTCAGAAAAAACTGAATCAGTACCCTGAAAATTTTGAAATAAACTGTTTTAAAACTTTTTTCCCTGATACATCACAAACTCATGCAAAGACCTTTTCTGGTTCAAACAGAAACTGATTTTGAAATTTTGAAACCCTGAAATAAAACTCAATTTGTCTTGTATGCCAATGTACAGCCAGATTAAATAAATAAATAGCCCTATCAACAATTCAAAATTGTTATTTTGTTAATAATACAGGGTATTTAAACAGAGGAAAGAAATACCACAGTTTTGATATTGTTTTTGTTTTTTAAATGCAGGTAATTTCTCTTGAATATTTCAATTTCAACACCCAGCAACGAAACAATGCAGAGCCTCTCTGTGAAATAACTGAGGCACAAGTCATGCTTCTTCATTAATCAACAGTTGAGAAAGATGGGCAAGGCAAGGTAGCAAAGATGGGAAGAGATGTTAAAACAATATCTTGTCAATATCTTATTTTCTGAGCAAACTATCCATGCCAGCTATGTGACAAAGCAGCAACAGAAAATAAGTGGTATACCTGGCTTGTCATTATGACAGCTGTTACCTTTACTGAAACTAACATCATTTTATTTTTATGCCATTTCATAAAGTAAATACTGTCATCCCAGGGAATTCAGGCTTGCATGCAAACTTTTAATAAATGCATTAATAAGAGTTCTTCTGTCAAAAATATACTTCTAAATTAAAATACTTGGAAAAATGATTTTCTCATATTTTCTTCTGACAAGTTAAGAGTATCTGAATCTCCAATGTTCACATTTTCCCATGTTAATGTATATTTTTATATTAGATTTTCTTTTCTGTATTGCATTTTTTGTCACAATTATAAACAATTTAAAAAACTGGTAATTGAAATACAGTGGGCTTAGCTTTAGTTAGTTTAGTTTCTTTACAAAAAAAAAAAAAAAAGACAAAATTTGGCTGATTTCAGTTAAGATTTTTCTTAAGTGATTGTCTTGAAATAACAGAAGCAATTTGGACTACAAGACACTCATGGCTGAATTCCCGTTTACTTAAATAAAGTCAGATTTTGATGCTTATGCTATTTTATCTTTGTATGTCCTTCTCTGTAAGCACTAGGTACAGAGCAAATGGAGTCAGTGGAATTAAACATAGATGAAATTAGCATTAACACGGTTTGCTGTTGTTTACACCAACAATACAGTATGGTTATGTGGAAATATATATGTGGTTATAATGAGAGCAGACTATGGAACAACATGAGTTCATTCTCATAATAGTGATTGTAATAATGTTAATGGGTCACTTTGCAAATACAACCCATCCTATTGCAATTTAAGGAATTTAATAGTATGTCCATTCCCACATTCAATTTACTTTTCTTCTTTCTGTATTAATTAATTCATGCATTATATGCAAATTTAAAAAGAAGACAACACACCTCATACTGATCACAATTTCTGATCTCCCCATCTGTCACTGTGTAATGTATGAACTAGTAGATACATAATAAAACCTCTGTATATAAACTCATATCAGTACTGGAATTCCATTTCCAGTCCCTGATGTTGTTTTGCCAGGCACATGAAGGAGAAGAAAACCATCAGAAATAGCACGGATTCACCTATGGGAAGTATGCTTGACCAACGTGATAAACTTCTACAATGGAAGGACTGGCTTGGCAGATGAGAAAAGTGCAGTGGATTTTCTCTTCCTTGACTTCACTTCACTTAAGGATCTATGGGATCTTCATGGAGAAACTGATAAAGTGTGGCTGGATGAGTGAGGTGAATTCAACACTGGCTGAATGGTTAGACCCCCAGGTTGGTGATCAGGGGCGTGAAGTCTAGTTGGTAGGCAGTAACTGGCATTGTACCCCAGAGGTCAATACTGGATCCAAACCTGCTCACCATCTTCAATCATGAGCTGGATAATGGGGCAGAGTGTTCTCTCAGCAAGTTTGCAGATGACAAAAGCTGGGAGGAGTGGCCGGTAAACCAGAGGGTTGTGCTGCTATCCAGAGGCACCTGTACAGGCTGAAGAAGTGGGCAGGCAGGAACTCTGCAAAGTTCAACAAACTGAAGTGCAAAGTCCTGCACCTGGAGTGGAACAATCGCCCTCCCTAGTACATGCTGGGGACCAACCAACCAGCTTTGCAGAATGGATAACTGGGGAAAGCAATTTTGAAAAAAAAAAAAAAAGGACCTAGGTGTCCTGGTGGACACCAAGTGAAACATGAGCCAGCACTGTGTCCTTGCAGCCAAGAACAGTGATGGTATCCTGGGCTTCATTTGACAGAGTATTGCCAGAGTATTTGACCCACTGCCAGATAAACTGTCAAAGATAGTAATCCCTTTCCTTTTTCAGCCCTGGTGAGGCCAAATCTGGAATACTGTGTCTAGTTCTGGGCTCCCCAGTACAAGAGGGAAATGGTGCTACTGGACAGAGTCCAATGAAGACAGTTAAGAAACTGGAGCCAATCTGCTGTAAGGAAAGGCTGAGAGGGTTGGGACCATTTAGCCCAGAGAAGAGACAGTTCAGGGCAGAATCTCATCAGTGTAAATAACTGAAAGGAGCATATAAAGAAAACAGAGACAGGCTCTTTTCAGTGACAGGACAAGAGGAACAAACTGGAACGTAAGAGGTTCCCTCTGAACATCAGGAAGTACTTTGCATTGCGGGTGACCCAATTCTGGCACATGTTGCCCACAAAGATTGTGGAGTCACCCTTTTTGGAGATCTTCAAAAGCTGCTTGGACTTGGTCCTGGGGAACCTGTTCTAGGTGTCCTTGCTATAGCAGGGGGTTAGACCAGATGACCTTCAGAGCTCCCTTCTAACATACACCATCCTATGATTGTTTGAATTTTATGTATTGATGAAAATCTCTCCATAAATGTGACTCAAGAAAACAGAGGATCAGGGTGTTAAAATGCTTCCATTTCGCTGACACACAAAAATATCACATTGTTTGCTTCATTTAACATTGACTTTGGCAGAGGGAAGGACCTTGGTTCCTATAAAGATTGAGATTTAACAAGAGCTTTTCGTACCTAGATAGTCAGTTTCAACTAAGAGATAAAGCAATTACCCAAAATAACACAAGGAAGATTAACAAAAGCACACAGAAATTGTATGCTACCATGTGTAATTTTTATAGGACCAAAGAATTTGGTATTTATGTATCCATAAAGCAGGAGTATCTTACAGGGTTAAAAAAATGCAGGGTTAAAATACTAGGAGCTAGATGAAGAAGATTAATTTAAACTTGAAGATCCTTTCGCTGTGTCCCAGGAACAGGACCTGAATTACATCATTCAGTACTGTAGCTTTCTGCAGCAGCAAGAAATGACAACATGACATTTTTAATAACACTGCAGAAGTGGCAAGCATGAGGCTTTCAAATACAGGAAGGTTTTAGGTCTTGAGGAAGCAGCATAAGTAAAGCAAGGACAAAACACTGTTTGAACAAGTTCAATGTACTCCAAAACTATTATTCCTTAAAGTAAATAGGATGTCTGTGCCAGTCTCCTGCAGTTTTGCTGTGTATTTTTTTGTTGCTATTTGATGTTTCAAAAGTTGTCGGGCAGTGACTGAAGCCTAAATAATGTATATTCACCCTACAAACTCTATCCACGTGTAACACAAATATATTTGATTTGATGGTTTTCATTTGCTACAATACTCAATAATCTGTGAAGTAAGCAATATTAAGCCATTCTTTTGCTTTTTTGACTTAAGAGAAATTCACAGAACAGGCACAGGGAGGATGTAGCCAAACTGAGTAGTTCTGCTTGGCTCTGTAGTTCACTACTAGTGGCCCAGTCAGCAAGCTCAAAGCTAGCTTTGGTTTATTTATAAAGCTAGCTTTGGCTTATCTGACAAGAGGCGTGTTTGCATTTTAAGCTGCAAATGTACTACTGCTCAGCTTTTGCATATGAAGACATGCATCACTTTATATATTCCATCTAGGTGGCCTCAGGAGCAAGCAGAAGCTTTTCTCTACTAGGCATCATTTTAATTGTCTTACATTTCAAGTTCGTTGGATTCAGCTGACTTGATGCTGCTCCTAAAATTAGTATTGCAGTTGATTTTAATCTGGCATCTTTAAGCTACTTCTGTATGAAGGGACAGCTGAACACCCTATCATCTTACACCTTAAACTGGGGTCCACTGATGATCCAGACAGAGAAGTGTTCTGATATTTCCAACCCGTGTGCTAAATGTAATCCTATAATCTAAAAATATAGTAAGCACTTGAAATTAACTTAAGTGGGTCAGCAGCCTCAAAGGCTGCTGGTACTACACATGGAGTACTAAATTAAGCAGTGTCCAGTGAACACTATGCTCATACATTCATACTCTTAAATCATTAGAACAGTTTCTGGCATGCTTGTGGCCTCAGTGTCTTCTTGTGAGCATTTCCATGCATGGTTTAGGAGGTGGCAAAGACCAACAGGCAGTTTGCAGACCATCTTTTTTTTTTTTGGAAGCTAAGAGGGTATACTTGCATTGATGTAAGCTGTTCTCTGCTGATTAGCCTCAGTGCCAAAGAATGATCCTGCTGTATTTCATTTCTTGATACGAACATGGCTAACGTGAGTAAGAACTGTAAGGAAGGCTTCTAATGATGTCCCATCAAGCTATCATGTAGCTTATCCATGTTATATAAACTTTGGAGAACATAAAAAAACTTCTGTCCTACACGATTGCTGTTAGGCACATACCTAAAGCCCCAGTATCACTTATGAAGATAGACACATGGAAAATTCTTAGCAGTCCCAAACAAGTGAGCAATCACCACTAGACACAGATGCTGTGACATCATGATTGGAAATTACCTTGTAGTAAGTAGCAAATTTGCATGTTGTTCAGTATAAGAAATCCACCAAACTATGGAAGACTGACATTTACAACACAAAGGAGAAGCAAATAGTTTGTACCGTTCACACCATATGTCTTGCATGTATTCTCAGGCTGCTGAAAAGCTCTTTATATTGTGCAAGGCACTTTTTGCATTAATGATCTCCAGCTCTGACTGGTCTTTCTGGAAGTAGGCTACCTCAAAATATGATGGTTTGGGGCTGCCAAATCTTGCATTTGTCCTCCATATAGACAAGTGCAGATACACCATTTAGTCTTATATTCAGTTCCCAGAATAACTCATTTCCACAATGGAATGAGGCTTGGGTGTTTTTTTTCCCCCACATTGTCCAAAAATCTATTTTATAGATGGCAAATGCTGTGTCTGTTAGTCATTAAGGGGAAAATGACTAAAAAGATCAATTCTCTTTTTGTTTGTTGTTTGTTTTGTTACTGCTGTTTGTTTTGAAATCTCCAAAGAATGTTTCTTTCTTGCTAACTGCTATTATTACTGATTTCCATGCCATTAGTCAAGGGAGATGCCACGTCTCATGAAACAGAAAAAGCACAAACCCTTGCAACTGTTTGGTGTTTTAGTGTGGCAGACAATATTATGGAAAATGTTAAAACAGTTTCAGATGACTAAATGCCAGATCCAACTCTTCTTAACATTCATCAGAAAACTCCCATTGATATCAATTGATTTTGGATCAGACCCAAAACAAGTTAAGACTATAGAGGAGTGTCAACAGCCAAGCTGTATTCACTGTTATTTTCTAACTAATTTAAGATGGAAAATAACTAGGTGAATCCTTGAAATGCTACCTACCACAGAACATTAGATTAACATATGGGTTTGAACTAAGAGTTCCAGTGCTATTTGCACATCTTTACAGAAAGACATCACTTTCTGTAAAAATAAATAAAAAATAATAATAATAATTTCAGTTTCTTGATTACATCTTGTTCTTGACATCAGTAAGAAATTAACTAAGTATTAAATTAATGCTAGACAATTCTGCTGGTAGAACTAGCATTTTTCACTGTATGGTGAAAACATTTCAATGCCAAACAATTCCACATTTCATGATGAAAGTGTTATTTAATATACATTTTTGCCTCACTCTGGAAATTATTTGGGCTTTCAGGGTGGGATAAATTTTGATTTCTTTCACAAGACACTTTTTAACTGTTAGGGTACTAGAAACCCTAAAATTAATGCTATGCAAAACTCAATTTCTGTTGCTTAGGAAATATGGCATTTCAACACTTATCTTTTTGCTCAAGGCAGAGAAAGAAATTGAATGTTCAACTTTGTGAAACATTTTAGGAACATCAATATGTAACAAAATACAATATTCTGAAGTACCTCAAAATTCATTTTGATTCAAACCCAAAATACTTCATTTTGAATCTCTTCATTAGTAAAGCTAGTCTCTTTTGGTACCCCTTCCCCCCACCCCCACCTCCCCCCCCACCCCACTCCCCCCGCAGGAAATAAAATTTGGGAGTTAACACCTTTATCTTTTTAAAATGTAACCAAGATCAAATGCCCATAAGCACACATAGAGAAAGAACAGATTTATATGATCTTAAATTGCTTAGAATTAAATACCTTTTAATTTTGGTCTGGAGAAAGTGAAAATTATTTGCAATTGTTATCTGTAATTGTAATTGTTATTGTTATCTGTTGTAATTGTAATTGTTATCTGCTAGATTTGTGTGTGTGTGTGTGTGTGTGTGAGAGAGAGAGAGAGAAATAGATTTCTAGAATGAGACACTGGAAATTCAGATTGTATTCCTGGACACTCCACTGGCTTCTCAGGTATTTTAGATGATCTATTTTTCTTTTTGACTAAGTTTCTTCATTGCAGTTAAATACTTTTTATAATTACCTACATTTTTTTCAATAAATGTGTTACAGTTGAAGTGTTGTTATCTGGGTAGGCCTAGCTCTATGTGACATATACACGTTGATTTCTATGATGGGCTTCATTAATTTTAAAATCTTATTAATAATAGAGTGTTGCTACTGAGAACATTAAAAATATGCATTTGCTTCAAGCGGTTTTGCTTAACATTTGACAAGACTCTTCCAGCTAACTAAAAAGACTGTTAGAAAAAATGAATACTAGTATGAATGACTGCTATCACCCTTTGGATTTTATACTCACAATAGAATCCTCCCTATCAGTCTACAAGTAGCATCTCTAACTGCAATCTGCTTCTTTGGAGTCAGACTGTGCTTTGAACAGCTGATTCCCTTTTCAGGGTCACTGCCTACCAAAATAGCCTGTCTTGTGTTGGAAACACTATCAACAGCCTGTAGATTATTTTCTGGAAATTCATGAGGGCATCACCCTAACAGTTTACAGAAAAAACAAAACAAACAAAAAAAAAACACCACCAACAAAAACCTCCTTGTATGCTCTTGGGAATACTCTACAGTGTAATAGTTTCACAACAGTTTTATTTCAAACCAAAACATCACCATAATGCCCCCTGCCAACTGATACTATAATAATATAATATATTTGTCAGAGAAAAAGAAACATTTCCAGTGTAAAAGAAATATGATAATTACATAAAACATGAACTTTAAAAATGTGTTCCTCTCAGACTGCAACTTTATTCTACTTTATGCTAGCTAAATGTCAAAGGCCAATGTCAGAAATTTTCTTGCAACATCATTTTCAACTGTGCAACTCTACAGAATCAATTATTACACAGAACAGAAAATAATACAATTAAAAAAAAAAAACCACTACATATAAATGTAAAAATATTTAGCTGTGTATTTCTTGAATTAACTTGTTGATCTAGGAAAAAGCTAAATGAAGTATGTTTCCAGTCTAAACAGAGGGATACAATATTCAGGGAAAGACTCCTAACCAAAAAGTGTTCCAGAAGTCTCACAAATTCATGTATAAAGTGTCTGACTTGAAGCAAGGCATGGAGAGTTCTAGAACTGATGTGGAGCCATAAGCACTCGAATAATTCTGAATACTGCCTGCTATGGATTGCTCAAACACTTTCTGCTCTGACAGGAAAAGTAAAAACAAAATTTAGAAACTAAACAAGGAACATAAAAGGAACATTGAAGATTTTTTTCTCATGGATGTTTCCTATCCTCCTGCTCTTGGCAAAACTCTTCTGACAATTGCTCATAATTTGCACATTCAGTACTCTAGATAGAAAGAAGACATTTCTGTTCTGTCTCAGTCTTACAGACCTCATTCAGGGAAGAACTGAGTAACATGCTTATGTCTTCTTTTCTTCTGGGTGCACTGAGCCATAAAGCATTTTTGAATGAAATATTTGACACTCAAAATTGAGTATTTGCCTCTAAAAAAATCTTAATAAAAACCCATACATATTAATACCCTGAAAGTAATGTTTACAAATAAAGATAGACCTAGAAGCATCATAAAATGGTAGTGAGTAATGACTTTGGGTGAACAACCAGAGGCTTTACAGTGATCAGAATTTCCCTTAAGGGACAGAATTCTGATCTGGAATTTAGTGCTCCTCAAAGCACACAAAATTAGAAGAAGTAGAAAACCATAAACATTAAAGACTTAAAAATGTCCATCTAAATCAACACTTTCCCTTTAAAACGTGACTATGAGTCCAAGTGTCACACTGAAAACAAAACTTATCCAATAAAAGGAAGTGGCTTATTACATTTTACCCCAGATGTCAGTCAGTTTGAATATTAGTATTATAAAAATTATGGGATCACATTAACCTCAGTGAAGTAGTGTTTTATTTTAACTGCTTTTGTAAACTCTTAAAAATTTCAGAGTAATCATTCAAAATCTTACCTATCATGCCTTTGAAACAAACCTAGTACAGTGCAAAGAAAGCATTACAAGAACAATTGGTGACCAAGTAGATTTGACAAAAAACAGGATGCAGGATTATCTTTGATAGTTCAGAACATCTTAAAAGGATTCAATAGAAAAGACATACTAGGCTAACAGAGCTATGGAAAAGCAGAGGATAAAATCAAACCCCTAAATAAATAGAGCAGATCTTTTTGCTTTTACAGGCTTTTATCCTAAAGGTATTTGCAAAGTTTGGAGCATGAAGTGCATGGTCAATGTACCCAAGCACTGCTGAGAATATAATGTTTAAGTCTGAAGAGTGAGTGCTAAGGATACTAGCCCCTAAGTAATATCAGGTTTAAATAAGGTTAAGGGTGTGAAGTCCTGAGAAGGATCCAGTCTTGGATACTTGCTCTACAAATTAAATAAAAATAAATAAAACTACTCCCCTCCCCCCCCCCCCAACACACACACACCAAAGACAAATAGGTAAATAGGTGTATATATATATTTATATATATATATATATGTATATATATATATATAAACCATTTAAGTCTGAGTAGTGAGCTGGGATATTTAAAGACAAATCTTACCATGCAGATAAGGTGTGTTCAGCTGTGTTTTGTACAAGTATCTGTTTCTCTTCCTGGTCTTTCATCATGTACGCTGACTATTTTAACCTGTTTTTGTATTTTAAAAACCTCTACCCACCCGTGGGAAAGTTCACTCTTATAGAAGATGGTAGGAGGTCTAGTTGGGAAATATGGGGTATGGAGAATCTAACAAAGAAAACTCATTAAAAGCAAAGCTTATGGAATTGAATATATTATAATGTATATCCAGATCAAAGGAGAATATAACTGTATTTCATGCAGGACAATGATTGATGAGATGATTCACCTGTGATAAGAAAACAAAATTCAGAGATCTGTAGAAATTTAAATAGATATCATGTTCCCATAAATTACTTGCTTGGCTTTCTCCCAGCTCACTGACTATGTCAAATTAACAGAGCCTCAACTAAGAGAATATTATAAAGACAAAGATCACACTGATAATACAACACAAGATGTATGCCAATCCTCACTGTGCTAGCAGGCTACGTAATGCTACATTAGCTCTCCAGTAAATCCATCCAATATGTGGTTTAGAGTTAATCCATGCCTGTGCATCATAAGCCTGTGCATTCCTCTAGGAAGTCATATGAAAAACAACTAACTGAAAGATACAAAGGATTATCATAAATTATTGTGTTTCATGTATTTTATTGCATTCAATTTTACCTCCTTAGTTTATATGAACCAATATTGACACCAAAACTTCCGGTAGACAGTCAGTTCTGAAAATCTCAGTGAGACTGAGTGAGTCTAACTGACTGTAAGAGAACAATTTTCAGTGCATACATCTCAGAGTTCTGTAGGTAATGTGCTATATTAAACGTGTTTAGTAGTTAAAGAGGCTTCTTTGCAGCACTAAAATTTCTTTGAACTCAGAGTTATAGGTTCAAATGAGAACAGAGAGATTATTTTCTGATTGTAACAACCCAACCCTGAGTCTTAAAAAGAGTTATACTCACTTCTGATTCTACTTTTGCTTCAGGATACCTCGGATAAATCTGAGAATGGCCTAAGTTCTTAATTGCAATGGATGCCCATTACTTGACTTGCTAAGTATATGACTTGTAGAGCCAATACCATCTGCAGAATCACATCAGGATTATTAAAAGGCTAAATACAGGAGCAGGACTTAGTTCCAATTTCTGGACTTGCACAAGATCACATTCTCCTTTTAAAGGAAGTGTGTGAATAAAAGCACAAAAAGCACATATTTCAGCAGGGATTAGGAATCAGCTTAGGCATTCGCTATCAGACAGGCTATGATTCTGAGTGTGGGCACAAGTACAAACATAGCCATATCCCAAAGAGATCACTGCACAGCAGCTGGAAACAAAGGAACAAGTTTACAATCACATCTAGTCCCATTTTGATTGACGTGATTGTTCAAAGTTTCAAAATGAGTACTTCACACAGATAAGCCATGTCTGATTGCATTGATCTGCAGTTATACACAAGAGTGGAGCTGAAGTTAGGACATTGATATCTCCCTTTCTAATGTGCCCATAGTTTCCAACCTCTCCAAGTTTCTATTCTAGATTTTCTAAATATCTCCCTAATAAAATACTTGGCAAAAGTGCTTTCTTTTCTATCCCAGTGTGGGAGAGCTTGCCTTATGGGATGTAATCATTCAAATGACAGCTTACCTCAAAAATACTCTTCTACTTCATTTAATTCATTTTTACTGTCTCTTAGAGTACTCAAAATACCATATGATATTTAACATACCAAATGTCATTTCTAGATACATGCACATTTTTATGTTCTAAGTATGTTTAGTGGAGACTTAGTAAAGCAGTCATGATCATGATTAAGAAGAGGTGTCCTATCCCTCCTTACCCTAGGTAAAGAGTGTCTGGACTTGTCTGGACTGGCAGACAATAACCTGGGCCCCATGTTCTCTCCTTATCTAAGTGCATATTTTTCTTATATTTTTATCTTCAGCCATGGCAATTGATCTCAAGAGACAAGTATCCTAGTTTTGTTTTTCACATATTGAGATATGGTAGTGAAAAACAAGCGAACTCAAAATCCATCCAGAGCAAAGTTATGCATTACACAGCTAACCACATCCATGGGACTGAAATAGTTTGTTCATCCTCCTGTTCTACCTATAGAAAACAAAAAAAAAGGAAAAAAAAAAAAAAAACACAACAAGGACTGAAAAAAACACAACACGGACTGCTATGAATAGCTATCTTTGTTACCCCAACCAAAACATTTCCTTCCAAAGGAGCTTCTACTGATATTCTGCCTAAATAGCAGCACCATTGCTTTTACAGTACATTTTATGGTATCTTTCATGTATAGCTCTTCCACTACTTAAGAATATTGTACTCAGTATGCTTAAGAACTATTCAGTGATCCAATAGCTCTATTTCTTACCCTTGGGCTTCACCTCTTGTTTAGAACACATAAACTTGATATTTTAACTGGAAAAATAATAATCAGACATTTGCACCTAAACTTTTACTTCTCTCTGTTTCTTCTTTCCTTTCAAAATAAATGATTATTTGAATGCATCAATTACAATAATCTCATATAGGGTTGCATTCTGATTTATTCAGTTAGCTCTAACCCACTTTACAGAATCACAGAATTTCTAGGTTGGAAGAGACCTCAAGATCATCGAGTCCAACCTCTGACCTAACACTAACAGTCCTCCACTAGACCATATCCCTAAGCTCTACATCTAAATGTCTTTTAAAGACCTCCAGGGATGGTGACTCCACCACTTCCCTGGGCAGCCCGTTCCAATGTCTAACAACCCTTTTGGTAAAGAAGTTCTTCCTAACATCCAACCTAAAACTCCCGTGGTGCAACTTTAGCCCATTCCCCCTCATCCTGTCACCAGGCACATGGCAGAACAGACCATCTTGCACCTCGCTTCACTGAGAACTATTTAAGGACAGAGAGTGCTGAGTCAATGATCCTCTGTTTTCAAACTTTTTTCCTCCTTCCATTTTTGTTCCCCTGTTTGACTGTGCCACACTCCTCTCCCTTCTGTATGTCACTTTTCCCAGAGAAATCTCTGTAGCGTTACACTACAGGGACCCCTGTGTCAGAAGCCAAGCCCCAAGGTTTTGGTTCCCTGCATACAGCCTGTTTACTCAGCTCAGCCCTGAGAGTTCATGTAGCAACAGAGCAGACATCTAGTGTGGGGTCATAAATAGCGGGAACACCTGCTATCTCCTTTCTTGTCGCTCCTCTAGGTGTGCCTGGCTTTCTGTCACAGAATCACAGAATCACAGAATTTCTAGGTTGGAAGAGACCTCAAGATCATTGACTCCAACCTCTGACCTAACGCTAACAGTCCCCTTTCCTTCCATTCAAGCCTGCCAAAAAGGGCAAACGGCTGAGCTAAATCATGTCATAAGAGAAAACCAGACCTCTGATCTCCTCAGACTGTGACCAGAGAATGAAACTGAATCTCAGCAACCCTGGGCTTCATACCCAAGCCCCACCTCTTCTCAACTTTCTTCAAGGTCTGCCAGAAGCTCAACAAGAGGATCAGAATCCATTTTTAGTTTAAGAACAGGCCAATATATGTGTATTCACATTCTTCTGTTGCTCTTAGATAACTGTACTGGTTTTGGTTGGAATAATTTTCTTCATATCATGCTATGTTTTGGATTTCTGACCACAACAGTGTTGCTAACATGCCAAAGTGTCAATGATTGCTGAGCAGTGCTAACACAACCAAGGTCTTTTCTGCTTCTAACACCAGTGAGTAGGCTGGGGGCGCACACAAGGTAGGGAGGGGAAACAGCCAGTACAGCTGACCCCAACTGACCAAAGGGATATCCCATACCATTGACCTTGTGCTCAGCAATAAAAGCTGTGGGAAAGAAGGAGAAAGGGGGGCATTCAGACTGATGGACTTTGTCTTCCCAAGTAACCATTATGCATTAGGAACCCTGCTTTCCTGGAAATGGCTGAACACCTGCCTGATGATGGGAAGTATTGAATGAATTCCTTGTTTTGCATTGGCCGCCTACCGGGGTTAAACCACAGTAACAGCTCAGATTTGATTAATGAATTCTGAATATTTTGATAGGCTATGTAACAGCAGTCTAAATTTTCTCAGTTAATAAAGTCAGAACTACTTCAGACATATCACAGAAGTATCATTTCACACATACCAAACCAGTTTAACAGATTAATGAAAGAAACTGAGCTGAAAATCTACCTTTGTACTGAAGCCTTGTTCTTTAAATGGAGCTTAAGGCTCATCAAAGCTCTTTAAAGAAGAAAAACCTATCAGTAGCAAATAGGAAGGAAAAGCTTCAATAGAGGATTCAAAGCTTTTGTTAAACTGAACCCAAGTTTAAAAAAACAACCCAAAATGTTTGTTTGTTTTTTGTTTGTTTGTTTTTGTTTGTTTTTTAAAGGATAAACGAGGCTAACCTTACTCAAATGTATATAAAAATACAATCTCTTTCTTATGAGATTAAATAGACCTGCTTAAACCGGACCAGTTTAGACCAGTTTAAAGCAGAAAGGCTACTACTTGTATAGCAAATTATTTTATTATATGGTACTGTATGTTTTCTATTTTAGATTTTTTTTTTTGAGTTAACTTTTTTTGTTTGTCTGTTTCTGGACTTAGGCAAGAGATATTCAAATACTTCAAGTTAATGTAAGTCTTTCTTAAACATATACGAAATTTATTTCAAATCAGAAAATCAATTGTCCCTGTCTCAGGTTCATAAAACCTTAGAATGACAGTATATCCCAAGTTGGAAGGGACCCAAAAGGATCATCAAATCCGACTCCTGGTTCCACACAGCACCAACAAAAACCAGACCCTGTGTCTGAGAGCATTGTCTAAATGCTTCTTCAACTCTGTTGGGATTGGTGCTGTGACCACTGCCCTGGGGAGCCTGTCTCAGTGCCCGACCATCCTCTGGGTGAAGAACGTTTTCCTAACACTCAGTCCAACCCTCCCCTGTCCCAGCTCCATGCCATCCCCTCGGGTCCTGTCACTGTCCCCAGAGAGCAGAGCTCAGCACCTGCCCTTCTGCTCCCCTCGTGAGGAAGCTGCAGGCCACCACGAGGCCTCCCTTCAGCCTCCTCTGCTCTGGGCTGAACAGTCCAAGGGACCTCAACCACTCCTCCTCATACGTCTTCCTCTTCAGACTCTTCACCATCTTCATAGCCATCCGTTGGATGCTCTCTAACAGTTTTATGTCTTTCTTATACTGTGGTGCTCAAAACTGCACACAGTGCTTCAGGTCAGGCCTCACCAGTGCAAAGCAGAGCAGGCTAATCCCTTCCCTTGCTCAGTCAGCTAGCAATGCCATGCCTGATGCACACCAGGACACGGCTGGCCCTTTTGGCTGCCAGTTGAATGTGAGTTCTGTTGACTCACATTCAACTTGTCAAACAGAGCCTCCAGATCCCTTTGCACAGGGCTGCTCTCCAGCCTCTCTCATGTCCCTGTCAGTAGGTATATCGAAAGTTGCTGTGTCTCAGCTGCAGAATCTGGCACTTGCTTTTCACAGAATCGAACTTCATGTGGTTGGTGATTGCTCAGCCCTCTAATTTGTCAAGATTTCTCTTCAAGGTTTCTATACCCTCAAGGGTCATAAAATAGGACATGAAACATCATTGATTTAGGTTATTTTTATAGAAAATAGTATTGCCACTAATTACAGCAGTCCGCTGTAGTGTTTTGTGAAGCCTCAGTGATTGGCACATGGAGAATGCATTGTACAAGAACATGATCAAAGTCAGATGCTGATGGTCCTGGTTAGTGTTTGTGATCTCAGTGCTTGCTACTACTGTTTCACTTATGCTGGTTCTTTTACCTGACTACTCTCCATCTTGCTTCATGAAATGATAGTGACTGAGGGAACTGGGGTTGTTTAGACTGGAGGAGGCTGAGGGGAGACTTCATCACGGTCTATAACTACCTTAAATGAGATTACATTGAAGATGGAGTCAGTCTCTGTTCTCAGCTGACAAGTGACAGGATGCAAGGAAATGGTCTCAACTTGCATGAGGACTGTATATTTAGATTGTATATTAGGAAGAATTTCTTCATGGAAGAGGTGGTCAAGCATTGAATAGGATGCCCTGGAAAGGGGTGGAGTCCCAATACCTGGAGTTATTTAAGAGACAAGTGGACATAGCACTAAGGGTCATGCTTTAGTGATGGGACTCAGTAGGTCAGATTGATGGTTGGATTTGCTGTTTATATTTCTACGAACATATACTATAAACATATGCACTTATTCATATTGCATTTAGCACATATGATTCTAGAAATATAAAAAATAAAGCAAAAACTGAAGCACCCTTTGTGCTAAATGCAATATGATTAAGTGCAAATAATAGTTCAAATCCATAGTTGCTAAAAAGGAAAACAGTCTATTCAAAACTACCATTTAAAAAAAAAAAAAACCTTTTACAGTCAATCACTTTTCTATATATAACTGCTCCTTAGGGTCCAAAGAGAGTTTGAAAGGTTTTGGTGGTGGTGTTGTTTTTGTTTATTTATTTATTTATGGTTTTGGTTAATCAATAAAGATATATTATTATTGAGACAACTGCATTTTTGAGATGTTTGCACATGGCTTCTGGCTTAAATGGAAATATATATATTTTAAAAAAATAAAACCAATTTAAACAGGAAATTTAAGCTTATACATTAATATAGCTAAAGTATTTTTACGTATGAATGTCTAATCTGTGTTTCAAGATTAAATCAAATTCACTATTTTATAATTTCATACATGCTGCTGACTATAATATATTCTTCTCTGTACCTTTCTAAATAGGAATATAGCCTGAGGAGCTAATCGTCCTCTAAGCCTTTCAAATAAGGCTGTTTGTGTGGATGACTTGCTTTGAAGGGAATTTTTTCTGCACATTGATGTGGATTGGCTAGCATGAGATGGTGAAAGGGTAGAAAAAAAGCTGAGTTGCAGAGCACAACAGCATGATATGTAAGTGAAATTCATTTCACCAGGGAAATGGGTAGTTGCAATTATTCACATGTCAGTCTTTCAAGATAAATTACATTATTTGTACACTTCAAACAAGATTTATCTCCTTACTACTATATTTTAAAAGCCTAGTTTAATTGTTCATTTATTTTTTTTTTAATTCTTCATGTTTCATTTCAGCTCCATACACCAACCAGATGGATATAAAATGTATTTCATTCTATAGCCAGTCAGGCTTCTTCAACCAGAAATATCAGATTTAAAGTACTTATGAACCATGAATTCTTTTGCAATAACATGTAAACATCCTATCATCTACTGTGGCAACTGACAGAAAATGTTTCATATGAAGCTGTTTCTAAACCAGGCTTTTTTAGAAATATGTTAAGACAAAGGCTTTGACTGATGTAGCAAAATCAGCTTCTTTTATTTTTTTTCTGATATATATATATTATTAAATCACATTATCATATTCAGTTCATTTCCTAGTTTCAGACAGGCTTAATTTTAATAACTTTCTACTAACTAATA
Source organism: Anas platyrhynchos (assembly GCF_047663525.1). NCBI lineage: Eukaryota > Metazoa > Chordata > Aves > Anseriformes > Anatidae > Anas > Anas platyrhynchos. The sequence continues at coordinate 85,351,809 of NC_092588.1, read as the reverse complement.
GAATCTTTACCAGCATTTTACCTGTGCTAATTTCATACTGTTGTTTGCCTGTAGGTATGACTTTTGCTTTCTCTGTTCTCCGAGAACTGTATTTGCATAAGGTCTGTATTTCTGGTCAGCACAGTCAAAAAGTAAGGAATTATCCATGCATTCACAAACAAAACCAAACTATATTCCTCACAGAACCTCAGATCACCCTGATTTCCACAAAATCCTGGTATCTTTTCCACACGGTTTTCACTGGAGGCTGTTACCAAGACATTCAGCACAGGCATCTACACTGTAACAGATCAAGCAAGACTAAATTACCAGTGGGAGATTAGGTTGGATAATTATTAGGACCAGATACACATAAAACCAAATTATCAGATGCTTTAATTTTGAGTATTTCCTAATCAAAGGCTGGTTCTAAGAAACTTCAAGAATCAATAGAAGGGCTGAACTGTTTTATGTCTTTACATACAGATCAAATCATGTCCATAAAACTTTACTCATAAAAATCCGTCAAGTTTTAACCTATTCTGGCAACTGAATAGCCACTTGAAACCTAGGAGCACTAATCAGATAGTATAAGCAGAAGCTGTAGACAATATTATTCTTACATCTCTTTTCCATTGCTTGTAAAATTGGACTCATCTCCTTGCTTCCTTAAGCTAAAACAAAATCTGAATGAAACAGAGGGGATGAAGACAGAAGGGAATGAATCTGAATGAAACAGAGGGACAGAGAGAAGAAGGGAAGGACAAGGGAAGAATACCAGGAGATATTTACCAAATGTTAAATGTCAGCTTCAGGTCCCTTAATTTATTGGTCTTCTTCATTCTAAGTGAAAGCTCCCCTACATTCCCCCTGGAATATTTTAGTTTCACTATCTTTCATTTGCTCTCACTGAAGCTGTTCAGTTCATTATATTATTTTTTGCTCAATTTAAAATTTAATGAATAATTATGTAAATGACTCTTAAAACCAAAACAAATCAAAACAAAAACAACATCAACAACAACAACTAGTAATTATATTTAATAACAATTGACAAGACAATCTTATCTTGCATCTCCCACATGATAGGGGAATAAAACTGTTCATTTTTGATCAAAACACTACCACCTAGATTTCAGAAAAATCTCACAAGAGGTATGTTTCCAAGAAAAAGGATTTTGCTTTGCTGAAAAGCACATTTTCCAAGAAGAAGAAGAATGCAAAGCTCACAAACGTGCATGGGGGGGGCAGGAAATAACTGTTTAATTGATTCAATGAATATTTATAAACTGCTGTAGTATTTTTCAGCATATCAGTTGGGAATCTAGACCTCAGACACAGAATTATAGTGTTTGATAATGTCTTAAAAATTGGCAATACTTCAGATCAAATATGATGGATAAACAGAGAGTAGTATTCCAACGTAACTTGGCTAAAAAGTATCAGCTCTGAACCAATGTGTGTATATTCATCTCCTTCTTCATGATTCCCAGACTAGACACTTTTAAAATAATTTATCATATGTATTATAAAAAGAAATACTTCTAATTTCTTCATAAGATAAAGCCCACTTGAGCAGGCATTAAACTAGATAAAATACACAGATATGTGTATTGCATTGAAAAAAAAATGACTTTCAACAGGCTTCTCATATTATACAACATATTATGATCTCTGGAGAAGTTTTGTGGATAATTTCTGAAATATCAGAGAGAAAAAAGAACATGCATTAATTAAAATTCTCTAACTGAGAAGTAATACCATACTAAATGTCTACATTAGAAGTACTGTCTCGCAGTGAAAGAAGTGATTGCAATCCAATCTATTTTACCAATGCAATGTTTGTATCAGATAAGAACTAACTTTTAGAGAAGGTTGGCTCTGTCCTACTTAAACATTTAAACCTTGCTTTATACATAAAAATATTCAGCTATCACACTCAGATACACAATGGAGTATTTTAGATACTGTGTTTTGGGCCATTTCAATTACTTTTGGGAGATTCTTCTGCACCAACACAATTAGCACAGAGCATCTAAACAAATCTGTGAAGTAGTGACAATGGAAATTGAGGGTTAAAACATAATTCTGTATTTTTAAGTTAAAGATATATATACATTGGAGAAGGAAGAAAAGGAGGAGAACACTGTTCTGGGATGTAGCGTTTGCTGTCCACTTGGGGTACTGAGATAAAAATAAATAATCTGGAAGTACATTCCTTTTAAGACATATGGTAATGAAAGAAGGCACCTTGATACATTCCAAATTGGAAGAATAAGATTTTCTTTTGACTCAAATGGAAACAAAATGTCTTTAATTCATTTTTTTCCCAATGAAAAATCAGGCCATTTTTCAGTCATACCTATTTCTTGACTTTATAATCCTATGACTTTGGTAAGAAATAAAACTCCCAAGTTTTCTAACTGTAATTGTACGCATAGAACTTGCAGACCCACAGAAAAGAGGGATAGTCTTCTAAGTGGAATGAAAAATTGCACTGTGATATCACAGGGACAAAACTGTGACAGAATTTCTAAGTGCACTGGGTATTAGAAAGACTTTAAAAGTATCTTCATGCCTAGCAAGCCCTTTAATATTAGGTTCCATAAAGCAACCACTTCTTAGTGAACTGACTGAGACTTATGACAAATCTAAGCTGGAGTGCTTACCTTGGCCTTCCAGGGAGTTGCCCCGAGTCCGAGTAGGGTTGAACAAGCCCCTGAGTGCTCTTAAGTTTGCTGCCATTAATCCCCATTAGATTTGAACTGAAGAGCAAGTCAAACAACGTGCTGCTGAGCTCACACTACATATCAAACTGCCTCAAGCAGAGAATTCAGTGGAGCTTATGATACTATAAGATTGTACTTAAATGTTGTAGGATGCTCACTTCCCAGACCAATAGAACTTTAAAGCTGTGATTTAAAAGATTTGTTAGCTTGCTGCGTTATCGACATGGGGTGCTAAGAAGTAAGAACAGTTCTCTTTTTAACATTTAGTGGTTACTAAGGACAGGGAAAGCTCAAGAATTCCCTTGGTGTTCTGCTGTACAAAGTCAATAGCAAGGACAGTAGACCATGGAAACAAAAGAAAATATAGGAAATGATTAAAGAGAAAAAAAGAAGGCTGAAGAAAGGTGTCATGGAGACTATGAAAACAATTCTGCTGAGTTGCTGTAAGACATCACAAAAAGAAGGGAAAGATGTAAAGAGCAGAATTTGATATGGTCTAAAGGCTAGTTGTGCTGGAATTTGCTGAAGCACATACGGGAATACAAACACAGACAGAACCTCACATTGAGAAACCCTCTCATTTTTTCATTTTTCACTTCAAGCATAGTCCCACTGAAGTAAGATATAACTTAAGGTTTTATTTTTATTTTATTTTATTTTATTTTTTATGCCAACATAACATCTTACTGGCATCAGCTCTTAGGAATACTTGTGGAGAATTTATCTGTTTATCATAAAGGTACATCTTTATTAAATAATTATGTGCTCTTGCTGGGAAATTAGTTTTTAATTATGCAAGGCTTTTTTAATTAACTAAGGTTAAAAGAGAAGAAAGTTATTGAATGAAAACATGAATGGAAAACAAGTTGAAGCTGTACTCAGTCTTGTTTAAATCTGAACTGAATGACATCTAATAAAAAGCATGAATCTTACAAGAATGTTCTATAGGTGAAAGTATTTGGCCTAAAAATGGATCAGATATTTTTGAATCTTTCTGCTACATAGGATAACCAGAACTTCCTATGCTTCATCCATTAAACAAAAAAACAAAAAAACAAACAAAAAATCTTTTTCAAGTGCAGATACAGTGTAGTAAATAATTACATTTCACTTAAATTCTGTTTTACATCATGTGGCAGTTAGCCACTATAATTGCTTCTATTGCCTTCTATAAAAGTGTAATCTTGTGTTATGTATCACTAGTGTTGTATTCTCTTAACAAAATTGAGTCTTGAAATACACAGTAAACACAACATATACCCCATAAATGTCCAGGTATGATTATCTGCACATACACACTCAACAATATCAGCTGACCAAATATTTTTCATCCTGCATCACTCCTATAGCAGCATTTTGCCCTTTTATTATTTCTTCACTTCAATTACTGATTTTTTGTCACAGTAGTTTTTCTCTTCAGCTTCTCTCAACATTTACTGTTTGAGAAATATTACTTACCAGTTGGCAATAGATTTACCTACTATTTAACAAAATTATAGCCACACCATTACAGTTAAGGCTATGTCAGTACTTCTGTAATAAAAACTGCTTTTTAGAGATTTATAATGCAAACATAAAACAAATATTCTGGGACGAAGCCTGGCATATAAGGTCAGAGCCCACAGCAAATTTGTTTTACCAATTTTCAGACAAATTGATTCTGCCATTTTGAGTGGTGCAAGTGTAAATCAAAACTGAGATTTACCAGTTTAAATCTAAACACTGTTGACCATATACCTCTCTGCTGCAGTGTCATAGATATCTGTGGCCTCTTATTAGCAACTAACTTACCCTTCAATCTAAACTGCAGATTACTGATTTTACAGAAAAATAATAATATAAATAAATATAAATAAAAACATAAATTCACATGCATAAGAGATCCATACAGCTGAAAAAAAAAAAAAGCTTTTTTTTTTTTTTTTTTTTTTTTGAGAGCTAATTCCAGTAAAGCACATTTCCACTGATGCATACTGGCTTATATGAGTTACAGACATGACCCATATTTTATTTCTGTCCTGCCACGAAGGAGCAGTTTCCAAAGGAAGCTTAAGCACAAAATGCTCCATCACCTTTGTTCCAATCTCACAGCAGTGGCCAGCCTGTCCCAAGTGTCCATGTACTCCCAGGCCAGAAATCCCTGAGTTTGCTGTATGCTCTGGAAAATACATAAGGACTCATACTTCAGACTGCACTTGCAGGCTCTGAGTGCACAGCAGGCCCATTAGGATCTCCATGAGGACTTCTACTTATCTTGAACACATTTAAAAATCTAAAAGCACTATAATTAGTCTAGTTTATTTCTGTAAACATAAAGCATTATGTTGTAAAGACATAAATGCCAAATAAAAGCTTGCTCCATGTATATTTTTCTCATTTTCTAAACTGATCTATATTAACATGCCATAAGTGCTGGGAAAATGAGCCCTTGTACTACTGCCATGGGTTTAATAATATCCTTGACCTAATTCAGCAATTGCCACTGACAAGGATAACTCTGTTTCTTGTACTTATTTCAACTGGGCAATTCTTGTCTTGAAAGTACTTTCAAGTTGACCGGTGTTATTAATTTCTAGTATTGAAGGAAGATTTGTCAAGAGTGTTTCAAGAAGTCGTATTTCTTTCAAGTGGAGATTTGCAGAAGATGGTTTGCCAGTAACTATACAACCTCACAGGAGTTTATACACCGGACTGAGAATGAATTGGGATCTTAAGTTATTTAAGGCAGTGCAGCCTTTTTGGACAATACTATTTAAGAAGTAAAAATCACCTCAGTGTTACCTCAGAGATGAAAGTGGTGTCATGTCATCATACACAAGCTGCACCAGTCCAGCTGAAAATGCAATGTGTACTAAGTAGTGATCTGAAAACAGTCCTTTTTCGAGCCACGTTGTCTTGAAACCAAGAGGTTTTATTTCCTCCCTTTTTCTGTGTTTTCTTATTTTTTTCTTATTTTCATTTCCTAGCTTTAAACTTGTTTGGAAATAAATATTGCTGGGAGACTTAATCTAGAAAAAAAAAAAACAGCATGTTTCCTCTAATCACTACTTAAAATAAAACAAGCGATACTGGTTGATAAGAGGGCTGAATTATCACTTCTCTTGGCATCTGGTTCTTTGGCAAATTGTTAGGCTACTTTACTGTGATGAAAACCATGACCAAGAGAGGTGAAAGAATACACAAACCTTTACACTATATTACAGATTACCTTGATTCTGGCTGTTAGCTTCTAGGTCTTTCTGATCGACACTACCTTAACAATATTTTTCTCTAGTTCTCCTCATTTCATCTTTCTCCTGCTCCTCAGACAGTTCTTTGTATTTTCTTTTCTCTTATGCAGCAGAGTGTTAAAGCATTTCAACAACTACTGAAGAAATTTAGCAGCACTGCTGATTTCATGATACGCTGGAAGACTGTCAGAACAACCAATGAAAAGTCATCAGTAGAAAGATCTGTGTGTGATGGTCTTGAATGACAAGTTGAGATGTGTATGAACGCATTTGTGCTCACAGGAATTTACTGATTTTCAGCTTTAGACTCTTTACATTCATTCATCATCTGTCTTTTCATTTGTACAAGCTTCCCTCTCTAAGTAATCATTCTTTACCCAAAGAAATGGCTGCACTTTGCTTTCTGTATACATTTATGTAGCATTTGCTACCACTCTAAGTACTGATAAGACTAGTATTTAAGTTTGGTGCCCAGAGAGCCAAAGGAAGTTTTAAATCTAGATCAGAACACTTTCTAATGTCCTGGTCTTTCCTCTTCTTCTCTGATATAGAGATATTAATTTTATTCCTATAATCTGCAACTGGCTTGCTGAACAACCTCTTTATGTATCTTTAAATATCAACACTTGGTAATTATTTACAAAATCTTACATACTTTTTTTTATTAAAAATAAAAAAGTAAGACTACAGAGAACTATCCCAGAAACTTCCCTTTGAATTCAAAAACTTTTTGTTTTTTTAAACTTCTGGTTTTAATTTCTAAAATTCTATTTTCTCAAAAGTATTCCTGAGAACATTTGTTATTTTCCTATGGGGAAAATTCCACATTCCTATCCTATTTTTACACACCAGATCTTATTCATTTCTCTTAATTTTGAACTTCTCTAAAGCAAATACTTTTAATAGAAACTTCTGAGAAGTTTAATAAGTGTTTTGTTTTCACCAATATTCATTCCTCCTGTAACCAAACATATAAAGGAAAGGTGTTATTCCTTTGATAAGAATATATTTGAAAGGAATTCTAATATTTGTTTCTCAAACCTCACAGAGGTCAGGTAAATGGTCATTGTAAGAACAACTTCTCCTTAATCTCTTCTCTTCAGTAAACAGATTATATATCACATAAATGCAACAGAGTACTCACTGGCAGAACACTGGTCATATTATTCTTGAGAGTATACTACAATAAAGCTTTTATTGTGAGTGCAGATCATCTTCCCAACATCCCATAGTTTGTTATATGGGCCTCACTACCATCACATATATTAATATTACTTTTCTTCCTTAGGTTATTGATAAGCATTATGACCTTAAAAATGGGTACCGAGATACTCAGAGATAAATGCATCTGATCGGTAACTTCAGGTGTAAACTGTCTGCCTTGAAGAAGGCTATCAAATACAGGTTCTCTGTATCCAATCACGACTATTACACATTCATATTTAACACATTTTAACTCATTTTAGATGTCATGAGGTACAAACTGTTATATCATAAAGGAAGAAATGCCTTCTACAGAAGACCTAATACAGCATGGATTCTGCTTTGGCTTGTGAAGTATACAGCTATTCAAGTATAAATTTTATATATATAAAAATCATATATATCTCATGATATATAACTCATTATGGACACATCAGATAACCTTACAGATGTTTTTTCATTGTTTCCCTAATTATTTAAACAATCTGCAATAAAATATAAAATTCAGACTGTTTCTTTAAGTATATTTTCCTGTGTGCACCTATACTTGGGACTATAGCAAAATTTTAAACCTGTCAAAATCCTACCTGCAAGTGCTCCATGTACACAGGAAGTATTCTTAAATAACTTTTATCCCCCAGAAGTTACTCACAGAATATTGGGAGATTAATGACTTCTGAGACAGATACTTTTTCTGTTGTTATTAGTAAAGATTGGTCATGAGGACACACTGCATTTCATCTCAGTGAGACAGCTCTACAAAGTAACAGAATGTATTTGTCCTCTGCAATGTTATAATCATCTGGAAGTTGTTACACAACTGCATCTCAGTCATTCTTATAGAGCTTTCATATACAGTAATGCACCTTTTTTTTTTTGTTTTGTTTTGTTTTTTCTCACAAAGACATTTGCCTTCTATTTCTCCTGCAAAGAAGTGGCTATTACCAGGCATATTTAGTAGGGTGCCCAGCGTAAGCTTGTCTGTGTAGGAAGGGGCTCTTTTGTTTTGGTTTCACTCAATTTAGCCTCTACTTCTCTACTTGCGTAATTCTTCATAATACTCCTCTGAAACTGGAAACAAATGAGTGACACACAAATGAGTGACTACATTTCATGTAGTGTTTTCTACACTAATTGTAATTACACATATCATACATCATCACACAGTATCACACACACTGTGCTACTGACCATCTTTTTATTTGGCACTAGTTCCTGAGTAGATCAAAAATTAAAATTAATTGAAACCCATTTACAGAAATATCTGATGATTCCAGAGTCAAAGAGGGCATAGAGCACTGCTTAGAATGATATTAAGGGTATAGACATTTGCATAAAGTTCAGAGTAATCCCATAATCATTCAACAAGTCATTCATAACATTAAGAATTAGTTATAACTGAAAAGGAAATGCAAATATTTGCATGTTTAATTATCACATTCGGTTCTACAGTTGCTTTAACTGGAAGTAAGGACACTTTGGTGTCATTAAATTGATTTGATGTTAATATTTTGAAATTATCCTTCTGCAACCCTAAATAAATAAACAGACAGAAAGAAAGAAAGATAGACTGATAGTTAAATAAATTGTAGTATAGGGCATTGCAAATGACAGGTCAACAAGGATTTAGCATTGCCTTAGTAGAATTTGCCTTCTAACCTGGTACATCTGCTTTAACATAAGAATCTCAAATGTTACAGCAATTGCACATTAATTGTTCATCAGGCTGTTTTATTCCAAAGCCCTGAGCTGTAGTATGGTCCTCAGTAAGAGGCAACATACTCTACTAATGGGGATACGATTCTGCAAATTTGTCATCACACATCCACAAATAATAAACCCATGTGATCTCTCTGTTACTACTGTATTCTATGCAGAAAGTATAGACCCATTATTGAATATTGAGAGGCCTGAAAAATTAATGAATTTTACAATTAATTATATAAGAATACATATATAAATGAAAAAGAAAAAAAAAAAGACATTTAGCAAACTGAAATCTTGTGGACTCTCCCTCCTTTGCAAGAGGAGAGAAAAAAAATATAAATAAATGACCTCTTTCTTTCTGGAAATACACCTTTAATTATTTCAGAAAAATGTGTGTTGTTTGTGAAGCTCTTTAAACAGTCCCATTCAGGTGTAAGGCTGTTAAATACTTTAGAGATAAAAAAGATGGCAAATACATCAGAAAGCAATGAATGTGGTTCTAATCCAGGTTGGCAGAATGTTTGTTTCTACTTACTGTTAAAATGGAAAAACTATCTTTTTAACATTAACACACCATTAATAAAGTTTACTTAACAGAAAGACTGGAGACTTTTCCAGTCACAACAGGGCCTAAATAAATGAAATGAAAGAGTAGAAGACTATGTCAAATATATGTGTGTGTATATATATGTATATATATATATATATATATATATATATGTATACATATATATACATATATATGTATATATATACGTATATATATGTATATATATATGAATATATATGTATACATATATATATATATATACATATATACGTATATATATACACATGAGAGATTAGCATTAGTGGAGTAGGCAAATAATTTGAGTTATGTACTTCACCTAAAATAAATTCTGACAGACTCAGTCTTGTACTTAAAACCAGAATGGAATTACTTCAACAGTATGACACTTGGGTTCAGGAGGGTCTCAGGGACATAGTAGAGCTGAAAGAAATTTGATTTGTTCAAACAACTATGCTTAGAGGACAATTTTCCAGATTAATGTAAAGATTTCAAGATACCCTTAATATTAGATATTTCAGGAAAATATCCAATCTGAGATAGATCTAACAGTTGTCATTTTACTTTGTTAAAATAAATGCTGGAGAAGATGGTTGCTTGACACTACATTTTATGTAGGAATTGATGAATTTGCAAAGTTTTAAGAAACAATATAGAAGAGCATATATACTTGCTTATAAGGAGCAGATGATGTTCTGCATTTTTTTTTTTTTTTTCCCTCCACAGAATAAGACCTATCTTGGAAGGTGCAGGAAAGACCCAGAAAAGCCACAAGTCCACACATACAGGTAATTAAAAAACAAATAGAAAGAATCATCTGCTGGTTTCACAGCAATGAACAGTACTTTTATTTCCATAAATTGGAGTAAATGTGTTAAAACCATACAAAGCCATACAAAGAAATATTTCTGGAATAAAAAAAAAAGGCTACAAATACAAAATTGTAATTTCAAAATTCAGAATTGTATGGACAGTCTTATGGTGTTAATGCACTTAAGAATCCTATCTCTTCCCTTACTGACCTAGTTTAGTGCTTTGATCCATACAAAATTACTTAAAGCCATTTGGGGCAAGTAGGAGAAAAAATCAGTCCACTATGGGTAAGGGTGGTAAAACATTAAGGTATTATCAAATGTTTATCAGATATTTCAACAAAGTGTCTGCACGGAATATAGCCCTAGTCAGGAAGCAAATCAAATGTCAAACTCTAATAACTGTAGTGAGAAGCTAATGTGAAAAGAGAACAGATTGAAAACTTTTCCCACCTCTCCAGGGAAAGAAAGGGCTGCTGTCCCCAGCAAGTGGAAAGAGAGGGAGAGCAAGTGCAGGTGGTTTACATTATCCCATCCAGCATTAAGCAGGGGGATTGCCTAATTGAATAACCCTCTTCTGGCAGAAAGATGTTGCTCTGAAGTGGGAGATCCCACCCTTTCGCCCTTACAGCAGGTGGCCTGCAGTCAGATGGACAAATACAAATATCAATGTAAAGAGCAGGACAGATACCAGCTGTAACTTCCTTCTATCCAGACACCTGGGGAGGGAATTTTGATAATACTGCTTTAGGGAACAGAAAATGAGATATATTTTAATGAGGTTAATAACTGAATTTGGATTTTAACATTTAGCTCCTATGAGCAGAGCGATTCCAGATTTTCCAATTACAGGAAATCTGACAAAGGATGTCAAAGACAGGTCTCTTCTTTCTAAAAATGACTTCAATCTTTTGCTGACTGTTAATTGAAGGAAAAGGAGCACACCTTTTTAGGGACATGATAGCATTTCATGAAAATGAATGGATGGTTGGGGGCTGGAGACTGTGGGTCATTTCTCTTGCTATGCATGCTTTCTTTGTGATTTTTATAGGTTGCTAACATAATGTGAATGGCAGTTTCCCAATAACGCAGTACAGATATTACTATTTTCCCTCTTACTTTTTTTTTGTCCTATCTAATAAAGATGCCCAAAGTGGGGCAGAAACCAGAAACTCTCTCTTTTTTTTTTTTTTTTTTTTTCTGTGAGTTAGTCCAAACAAAACACAATCTCTGAGTTTTCAAAATATTATACTATTATTATTAATAACTGAAAGTCGCTACCAAAAGCCGAGCTGTACTTTATAAATGGAAATGTTAATTCACTAAAGCACTTGAACAAATTCTTAACCATAACACATTCTTTAATGAATTAATTTAAGCATCCGCTTAAAGGTTTGGCTGAGTGATGGGACAGCTCAAACGCTGAAAAATCACAGCAAAAGCCTCACAGAATAATCCCATATTGAAAAACATAATGATTCATTTCCTTACAGATATTCATCCAATTCATAACACAGGTCCTAACAGAAACAAATAAATAAATACATAAAGAAAAATACTTTATATACATAAAATACATAAAGAAAATTACAAATGCCATGTGTAATTGGTATCATAATGTAGTGTAGGCAGAGACTCATTTCAGATGAACGAGGGCAATAAGCAAGAATCTTTAAAGTGTTAACTACTGTGCCTGCTTCCTCAAGTCCAATGCCAAAACACTTAATCACCAGGTCCCAACTCTTCCGTCATGGGCTGATAGTTTTACATGAGTTTGCAACTATAGTAAATGGCTCTGACATGGAATGATTTGAGGTGAAATATAAGCACTGTGTTGAAAGATAAGTCCAGAGTGAATATCCAGACCGAATTCTGAAAGTCACGAAGAGGGTATTCCCAAAGATATACTTCAGATGCCAAATGACATAATTCATAAAGCTTTTCCCGGGAGGGAAACAATCCATAGCAATCTACTCCTGCAGGCCAAATGCTAGCTTTACTCCTGGGAATTTTGCCCAGGGAGTAGACATCCACTGGCAGCATATCCCCGAGGGCAGGCCAGTCTGCACAAGGCAAAATTAATACATGAAAAGGCTGCTACTCTTTAAATGGGCACTTTTTAAACTTTTTTTTTTTAAAAAAAAAAAAAAAAAAAAAGAGCATGTGTCTGGAAACAAAGGATGTTGCATCTTCAAAGATGCAACTGGTGAACTGGTATTTCTTTATGTCCCTGTGGATTTACAGTGATGAACATGAGCTGAACTGATTATATAGCTATACCACTTTCTAGCTCTTCCACTCTCCTATTACTTTTTAGGCCCCTTTGCAAGTAAAATAGATTAAAAATAATAATAGTAAAAAAAAATCTTTAAACAGTATCTCCCGGAAGGGAACTCATAGCAAGATTCTTGATCTAGAGTCCCTGACACAATAAAAAGGTTTTAAAGTACTTGAATTAGAGAGCAAAGAGCAGCAGAGGGACTCCTTAGCAGGCAGTGAGGAACTCCTGCTCCCTGAATTGGCAGACCTCAAGGGAAGGGATACACAAAGGAACAGAGCCTTCCTGCAAAAGTGATCAGGAGTTCATAACACTGTTTCTTTTTGGGAGCAACTTCTTGTTTGTTTTAAGACAGCCCAAACCATAGTGATGCCTGCAATGACTTGTTCTTGATCTTGAAGAAAAATTCACATACAAAGGAAAATAAAACATTTGTAAGAGTCAGCCAGCATACAGATCTGAAGATGTCACTGCTTTTTCCAATAGATCCTTAAAAAAAACTAATTTGTTCAGCCTCTTAACACCAAATTATGCTGGGGAAATCCCCATTTTGTCATAGCTGATTTTTGTCTTTGCAGTATCTTTGTGCATAAATTGAAGGCTTTAGAATTCTTTGCAATATGTTCATAACTGAACATTCATACAAAATTAAAAAAATAATAAATCAGAAGAAAGCATGCATTTATTAAAACTGGGGGTTAATCTTTGGAAACACTCTAACTCTGAAGCACTTTCAGCATGTTTCAATACAACTAACTGAATATCAACCCTCCCCTCCATCACCAATACATCAAATCCTACAGCAACACTTAACTTTACCTTACAAGTAACAGTCTCAATTTTTGGTCTAGATTCTTAAATCAGATTTACAAGGATGTTCCAAAAAAAAGCCCACCTCAATCTGTCTGAATCAGTTAAAATAAATGTGTTATTTTATAACTGAAATTACACTGCCACTGCAGCATGCCAGGTTTTTATGAATAGCTTATAGGGAGTGATAATTTCTCACTAATCATTGAGTTAGGGAGAGTTGGGGAGAATGTGTTTGTTACAGAGAAGATGCCTAATTTTATGGCAGTATCGGGACAGACAATCTCACCATTTGTTTTTCTTTTTAGATAACAAAGCTGCACCGAATTGCCCAGACTAGTCCATGGCTAGCACAGTGACTGCTCTTTTGCAGTTTACCCCTCTCCTCTCTTAGAAGACATACCTAGGAATCCTTTCTGACCACAAGTGCTTAAGACCTAATTTTACACCTCACAATAGAACTAGGGAAAAAAACAACCAAACAAACAAACAAAAAAAAACTCATAAAGGCTGAAGCATATTGTTATGCAGATCATAGACAGTATAATCATTGAAAGGAGAAATGAATTCTGAAGAATACAGGATAATCATTCTTGAAAATAAGCAAGCTGTGTGTGAAAATAAAATCATCTGATGTACTAGATTATTTATACTGATACTTCCCTTCATTAATTCGTCCTTAGAGTTTAGTGCCTGCAAGATTTATCCCTATTTATAACACTATATGGGCAACAGTACCTGAATCATACACTGTAGCTGCTCGGTCTGTGACTGGGGAAACATCAATACAATAAATCTACAAGTCAAGACATAGCATTATTCCAATATTTTTCTTGTGCTTTTCCACAGGAAGAGGAGGAAGTGTTCATAATTTCACATGAACTATCAGTTTACTTAATCGCTCATCTCCTGAGTCTTTGTTTGCTCTACTTATCCTCTAGATTCTTGCAACTCTGCAATATGACAATAAATGTCATTAAAGAAACAGCCCTTTTCACACTCCAGAGACTATTGTTCAACAGTTCTATCCACGACATCAGTATTATTTGCATATGTTTATGTTTAAAGCTGTGCTTGAAATAATAATATGAAATTTCACTCTGAATGCATATTATGTATTTATTATATATAACCTACACTAAATAATCTGTTCATTCTTAGGACATTTTCTGTGAGGAATAGGTGGTAGTGTACTATATGATGTAAAGGTGTAAAAGGAAGCTAATATCATGCCGTGAAACTTTGAGCTTCTTAACCAGGAAAAAAAAATCACTGATGAGAGGACAACATCTTGCATGACAACAGTCAATTTGATGTGGTATGCAATAATCTATTCAAAATCAGCTTCTGCGGTGCAGCAGTTTAAGCTGTACAATTGTGGTGACATGATTTGTCCTGAGCAAACTGCATACTATAGTAATATTTTAAATAATTTTAAATATTTTAAAATATTGTAAATATTTTTTTAAATTCCTGAATCAGTTGGTTAATAAGCTACAGTTAAGGGTGAAAATATATGACTATTCAATATAACTAGGTTATGAATAATCCTGCATATTACAGAAAAAGCCTTCTTTGAGATTCAAAGCAGAGATGTCAATGGAGCAGAGGGAGCTGCATTATTAGTCCTCCCATGTTCAAGTGTGTCATCAGCTGAGGTCAGTACATATACCACCGCATTATGCAAATGCATTCATTATTAAGACTTTATATTATTTCTTGAACTCTTAATATTAGTCAGAATGTTAAACACAATAAACTACTGATATATCTTAAGAAATATATCAGAATGAAGTCATCTTAAAACTTCGAAGAATTAAAAAAAAAAAATCCCTCTGGTTGCTTTGTATCTGGATTAAAGACCAACATCAGGAAGGTATAGAAGCGGCTCTTGAAAATAAGAAGGTGGCACTAATGACATTATTTCTTGGGAAGCCATATTTGATTAACACCCCTCCTCCCCTGGCTACCTATGGAGTTATATAACAGGTTTGAGATGAAAAAAGGTCAAAAGGCTCTTATGAGATTCGGTTCCTTGTTTGCTTCCCTGACTACCTAAGGTTTCAAACTGCTGATACTCACAATTGTTGTGAAGCACTAATGAAATGAATCATATGATTGCTTCATTTCCAGCTTTTACTCAGTCTTACTACACTTAAGAGTGCTCTGGTACAATTGACCATCATGGGAATGACAGGTATTTGAAGTCTTTGAAGTGAACATTTTCACATCAAAAGGTGTAAAGTAATACAGTTTTTGAAAAGTGTTGGAAATCTTTTGAAAAGCCTGTAGGTCTTGGACAGGTATTTGTTTCTGTATTTAAAAAAAAAAAAAAAAAAAAAAAAAAAAAAGGAGGTGTAGGCTTTAAAACAATGAGTGACTAGAGAAAATAAGCTGTAATAGAACTATTCATCAGGTCTTCTCACTGGTATTCATTTTAAATAAACCTACAAGTTTTAGGAACCACTCAGATGTCTTAGTACCCAAATTCCAACCAGTGAAGACTATCCACAACTAAGCAAACAGTTTTGGTGCATTCTTTGACACAAGCAAAGTGACCAAACTGTGTGTGTGACCAGAAATATTACCAGAGACAGAACTGCGAGGGTCTAACCATTTGCAAAGAGACAACACTTTAGATTTCAGACAACATTGTGGCTGTAGGTACTTGGAACATAAATTCAGGAAGCAGAGCTAACGTCACCAACAAGGTGAAACACAAATAATTGCCTCTCCAAATTACAATGATATATACTAAAATTAAGTACAGTTAAAGCAACAGCATATTATTCACCTAAAACATGTACTAAAGCTACAAATGCTATGCCTACACAAAGCAACAAAAAAGTCATTCTTCATGCCTTTGACATATGGTATGAAATAACAGCCCTGGAATTATAAGTCCTGAATTAACAGAGCACTGCATGAGCTTACTATTTCCATACCTGTTCTGCCTCGGAACCAAACAGCTCAGAAGCTTGCTCAGGATTGTCAAAATCTATCTGAGTAGACATGCCAGAATATACCAGTGTAGAAGCACTGTGCTAAGCTGTTGGAAAAAGATTGCATTTAAATAGCAAGTTTAATGTATTCTCCTACATATTTATCTCTTTCTCAGCCTAGCACAACAGTCTCAATTGTGTACAGTGAAGCAGCCACTGACCTCTGTGCAGTTCTTTGGCAAGTCCAAATACTGGCAGTGTTCAGGACATCATAAAACAGTACGATAACTTGGAGATGGCTTGCCAAGTAATTTGATCAGTTAAAAGATAGAGTAGAATTTCAGTTTTTCAAACAGGTGGCACAGATCTGTGTTACAAACTGTACTTTCTAGAACCAGTAATATGGCACTTGGCTAAATCCATATTCTGCAAGAAAACAGTGGGTAGTGCCTAACTCCCACGGTTATGACTACAGTAGTCCCTCCTAAACAGTTCCATAATAAACAATGTGTTCACTTCATTTTACCCTAAAATACCACTGCATGTAAATATTTAACATCGTTTTCATTCTGTATGCTGCATTTGGCATTATTATTCTTCAAAAGCAAAACAAAACAAACAAAAACATGCAGATTCAGCAATACCAAACTTTGTCACCACTTTTAGTGTTTCTAAGTGTATTTTCCCCAGAAAAAAAGTCAACTCAGATAGTAATAAAAATCTTTTTCTAAATAAGATCATGTTTTGGAAAGAAAAAATCCTTATATGTTCTAAAACAAATAGTTGTACTCAGTAGAAAATATCTGGATTTGAGTAAAAAGATATTCTGTGTGACGTATAATTGTTTGACATTTCAATTTTTGAAACATCTTGACTTCTATATGCTACCTACCTTTCTTCATATTTTCCTAGTGTTGTGAAAACAATAAAAATCTTAAGGTTGGTAATTTGTATTGCTCTCACTGGTGGTATTTAGATAAGCATCCAGAATAGAATATATTTTGCATATCTTTTTTATGAATGTTTCTTATGACATACCACTTCTGTTGATATAAAATACCATGTCTGGCTTTACTTTTTAACTTTGCTTATCTGTTCATAACCAAAACCAAACTATAATTCAGCAAACATGCAATCATGTTCCCTCAGTATTACGTTACCAACATACCTCTTAAAGCTAAACATGAACTGGTGGAGAGGTAATGTTTGTCCTCAGATTTAGATTTTGGATGCATTCATGTTTAGAAATAGAGTTACCTGCATACATAAGACAACACATAAAATAGCTATTGTTTATGATGTATATAAATTAATGTGTAGAGATTTTATTTTTTTATTTGTTTTAAAAACTGCCAAATTTCTGAAGACATATAGAGCCTTCTTGCTTGCTGTGCTGGGGATATCCTCTTATAATGTAAATAATAATACTAATAATCTTTCTCCCATACTACAGTGATGATGAACTTAATTCACAGAAAGGAAATGAAAAGACTGAAAATCATACATGATGTGCTTTTATTTTGGACAAAATAAGACGACAGATATTCAGCCTCTTAACCTATGTAATAAAATGACTAAGCTAACCTTCCACAGACTGGCAAATGGCTGAAAATAGCTGTATAACCATGCTTTGGTGTTACATTTTCAATTCTGCACTGTTTATTACATCCCCACTTCTCTTTTGGTAAAGTATTTAGTATTTATTTTTTCTGAACGTGTTACCAACAGTGAATAACTTTTCCAAAAGAATACTTTATCCACATACCAGAAACTTTCTATTATAGATTTTTTTTCCAGTAAACTTTACTAGGGAAAATGTACTTATTTGGCTAAAGGACAGAATGACTCTTTCTGCACATTGTACCTCTATAACATTTCATGCTGTACCAACTGCTTTCCAGGCCTGAGAAGCAGTCGTCATGCAGCTGAGCAGTGTCTCTCTCTCTCCATACTATGCCTGAAGCTACCCCTAGACACTAGGAGATTTTCTTGATATACATTATGGTATAAGTATCTGCTTTTCTAGAACATAATCAAACCCAGTTTCTAGATAAGGTGACTTAAATCCTCAAAATCGTGTTACTACAGAATTATATTCTTTTCAATTCTCTTCCTCCTTAGCTCTCAAACACAATGTATTATTGGTGAAGTTTCCTTTCTTCCCTTATGTGAACAGTGAATAAAGGAGATCAAAAGCAATTATATCAATTGTCTGTAGAGCAGTGACTGAAAAGGTACAAAAATCAATTACAATGAATTTACAGCAGCCTAAAGGTTTGCACATTTGACTGTTTTCACTCACGCTACATTAGAATGTGATGTTTATATTTTAGTCAGAATCTTCTCATCACTGTATCACAGTTACAGAACCACAGAAGGGCTGAGGTCGGCAGGGTCCTCTGGAGGTCATCTGGTCCAAGCCCCCTGCTCAGTCAGAGTCGCATACAGTCTGTTCCCTGAACCAGACATATCTCCAATAAGGGAGACCTCACAACCTCTCTGGGCAGCCTATGCCCAAGTTCTGACATCCTCACAGTTAAAAAAAAAAAAAACAAAAAACTGTTTCTTGATGCTCAAACGGAACCTCCTCTGTTTCAGATTGTGCCTGTTGAGTCCTGTCACTGTGTCCCCTGCCATAAACCATCACAACAAATTTACCATTTATACTCCTACCTGTATAACAAAAAGTTTCCATAGTGACAGCGTAGCTTTGCAGTAGAGACAAGGCAGCTAAAACGGGCTTGAGAAGGAATTGAAGAATACCTCAAACCTGTACATGCACACTTTAAATGTGATAAAAAATACAAAGATGGCAGAAATGGAACAGAGGAAAATACTTTGATAAGCATATTTGGACACTTATCTCATACCCTGATACATTAGTAGTGACATATCTATAGCATAATATGACCGATCACAGTGGTCTAAACACATTATATCAGATATGAAAGAAAACTTTGACATTACAGCCTCATAATCATATAACTGCAAAGTCATTTTCATGAAAAGGTTATCTATGAAGGGAAATGCACTGAGTGGCAAAGAAGGCTTACTGTTCTTCAGTATAGGCATGAGCCTTGTTGTGCCTGAAGTGGCACAAGAACTCATATGCTGTCATAATTTCATGTAAGATTTGAGAAATTTATAAGGGTTTCTCTGTGTAGTTGCAGGTGTTCTACATCCTTATTCAAGATATAAACAGAACTTTCAAGGAACTTCTGACCTTACACATATGGAAAAGGATCATAATGAAAAACTAGGCTGCCCTTGGTTACTACCTATAATAGAACAATGTATCTAAGCATTAAATTAGCTAGCCAAAATACTCTAAGCCAGGTGGGCAACAGAAGACAAAATGGACAACCAGATCTGCCTGAAACAATAAATAAATATTATTTTGTTTATCCCACTGTCTGCCTGTGCAGCTAGTACACAAGCTAATTACTGAAAATATACCTACTCAATCTAATTTTATACAATAGCATAGCCACAATTGTGACTGCAGGACAGGAATGCATACTATCATGCTTGCAGTTACAGGAAAATTGAATAGTATTTTTTAATGCCTTTCTCTATAATAGTTAGCACTTAACCATTAAAAAAGCAACACTATGTACACTTAAGAACAGAAACAATTCAGTCTTTCAACATAATAATAAAACAGAAAATACAAAACCTGCCTAGCACTTGAACAGAAAGCAACCTGAAACTAAATTGCACACTTGAACCCAACTTTGGATTGTATTTTAGCAGCATTCCTTACAAAATTTAGTCATGCAAACAATACAAATTATTTATTTCAACTTCACATATGAAATCAGTTTCAGACCTCTACTGGTGGGGTTTTGATAGATTTTCATTAATTGACACAGCTAGGAGATTATAGATTCTCTATATAGATTATAGATTATATATATATCTATATAGATTGGTAAATCTTTACAAAATGGCCATTAATCTGATTTTGGATGAACAGGTGAACTTGTTCTAATCTCTGCCCAAACCCATCAAAGAGGAACAATATATAAAACAGCAGAAAACATTAAAAGAGTAGATTTCTTTAGAACACTTTTTCTTTCATGGATTCTAAATTTCAGAACCTTGAGAATTACACACACTAAATACATGAACAAGAATTACGAATGTACTGACAAACTAATTTTAAAAGGGTTTTATGCTCTAGTGAAACAACACTTTTTATTGGGTTGGGTGTTGTTTGTTCATTACACAGTTAATAAACACACAAAACTGATCCATGATATATTTTAAATGTTACAAGACCAAGGAAATACATTTTATCAGAACATTATTTTCTAATAATGCTTCATTTGCTCCACCTGTTTTTTGAAAGTCAAGCCCTTGCCATAGCAGAGAGTAAAACAACCACAGAGTCAATGCAGACAGGAAGGTAACATTTAACCAACAATTATGTGCCTTAGCTAAACACACTGTAATAGCAGACTTTTCTAAACTTTAATTCTATTTGGATTAAAGTCTGATACACAAACATAACACTAGAAAATACTGTTTGGAAATAAACCAAGGACATTACCGCTCTTGGCTTTGCATTTTTTTTTTATTATTATTATTTATTTATTATTTTTTTTTTTTTGCATTTTTTCTTTTATTACAAAGGCAACATGGAAAAAAAATAGATGCTTTCAGACCTCATTTAAGAATTTTCAACAGTTTAATCAAAACTGATTTTTACTGCATCTACTGAAAAAAAAAGAAAAAAAAAAGTGAGCAGTAGAGTCACATTAAAGAAGATGCTACTTGGCCCCCAAATAATCTGAATTTAGTTTCTCACTCTTCTAGTCTGCTAGTGTTAGACAATAAATTCCATTAATCTTCCTACACTGATTCTGTTTTGCCCATGATGGTGTTTGGTGAGTTGATCTCCCTGTCCTTATCTCAACCCCCAAGCCTTTTCATTGTATTTTCTCGCCCTCTTCCTTTGAGGAGTGTGAGTGAAAGAGCACCATGGTGAAGCTCAGCTGAATTAGTACAGATGCATAACATTAAAAGAGGGCCAAAAATACACCCTTCTTCACTTTTAAATAAATTTAAATTATTATTTAAACAGAAGTAGAATCTCTTTCCACTCCCTACTTAGTCTCAGGTAGGTAGAATGAAGAATGGATGGGGAATTAAATGTAAGTGTGAAATCTGGCCCTTGTCAGAATATGGCAAAGGCAATCTCTGTTCTTCTAGTCGTATAAGGACTGAAGAACCACTTTAAATTGTGTCCTAGCACTTCTTTGTACTCAATATAATCTGTTTTTTTTTTTGTTTGTTTTCTTTCATTCTCCTACTACTACCTCTGTAAAATGGTAATAAGAGTACTCCAAGACAGAGGTGCACTGTGTCCATCTCTTCCTTTACAGAATTTTGCCTGATACTGTACCATTGATGTTTTTTAAAGTTTCAGTAAGAGGTGTGAAGCCCATTTCCTTACAATCTTTACACTGTAAAGAACTCACACATTCTTCCCCATTTTGTGTCCTTCAAATGTTTCTCCTCATAGTTTGGTTACATAGCTGAAGGTGCACAAAGAGAAAACAGAGACAGGATATCAGAATAAAGCCTATTAAATCAAAACATATTCCCTGAAAATCTATCTCTGTTAATATGTCACAGCAAATGCTGTTTGTCTCTGAAAAGATAAATGAGGATAATCTGTGACAGGATAATCTGACTTTCTAGACTGTGGCCTTTTCCCTAGGACCCCAAGGCCCACTCATGATGGCCTCCGTATAAGAAAACTCCAGAGTATACAGAGTAATAGCCTCTCCTTCCTCTCTCAGCCACATAAAAGTTTCTGTTAGGAACACAGAAGGAAAGATTACTATTCCTGCACTTAATATGTTCTGCTGCTGACAGCGAATTCAGAAAAGCTGGTGAAGAAGATCATAGTAACAGTTGTCATCATACAACCCTTGTTATTTCTTCTGTCAATACAATATTGTTATAGCTCTGGTCATGGTTCTAAATTTTCTGTTATATTTAATCATTTGCAAAGGTAAGGACTGTTATAATGACCACAGAACTACTTGGATAATATTTTTCATTTTCAAAAGATGGGACAGGCATCAGTTAATTAATTCTCATAGCCCTTTAAATTTATTTTGAGGGCTATGAATGAACGAATTTGAACCTGACTGCAAATGAGCTGAACAGTCCCAGCCTTATCCCTAGAGTCAGAGAAGGCTAGACTAGTTAACATGTTACTTGTCCAATGCCAGAAAGATGATTTTTGCTGACATCAATAGCAAGTTGATTTTGTAATGTCACATCTGAATAACAAGGGATGGTTAAATCTTGCAGAGCAATGAACCCTTGGTTCTCAATCAAGTAAATCTTAAAAGCAGTCTAATTTTTCAAGCCTAAGAGTGATCCTACTGACTTCAGCTTAGAAATTTAAACACAACCACAGATGCTTTACAGGTCTGGGAATGCAATAACAAGCACTTTCAGATGAGGTCAATTGTGAATACACAGCTAAGGATGAAGAAGAAGATTATTCTGGCATCTACTTCTAAACTTGTTCGTTTAGATTGTGCTCTCTGCTAGCTACCCAAAAGACAGCTTGCCAGTTCATTACCTTCCCTTTATCCTTTCTGTTTTACTGTGCATAAAAGGCAGCAGGCATGTATTGAGATGTACACAGAACTATAGCCATATACTTTATTTTACACACTACATGCACCAGCAGCTATTAAAACCTGATGGTGCTGAAAGGCTGTGACTATTACGTATCTATCACTGCAGCGCTGACTGCTTGGCAACTGCATACTCACTGGGTCCAGAAGAAACATAGAGGAGTCCTGCTTCAAACCTGCTGTTTTTATATGTGAACAGGAGCAATGAATCAGCCCAGTGAATCAATATGCAAGCCAATCTTTTCCTAGAGTGCTTCTTAGAAAGCTTCTTTGAATGAGATTGGAAAAAAATTATACACTGATACACAATGACCTTCAAAGATCCATATAAGTAAATATTTTATCTGGGGGGAGATAGAGGTTTCACGTAAAATTCACAGCTCTTAGGAAATTAAATGACTGTGTATCCATCCTCTCATCCAAAACACCCTCCTTTCACCAACAAGCACCACATCATCCTCTTCCCCTTTTCTCTTATTCCTCCCCTTTAACTGGCAACAACTTCCTTAGGATGTTTAGAATTTTGTGGTTTGAGCTATCAGCCAGGTGGCATGAAAAGCCTGGGTGAAAGAAAAAACACACAGATATCTTTTCACCCAGCATCAAACCATTCATTTAAGCAAGTATATAAACAGGACATTCTCAGGAAGACATCATTGTAAGTCTGCTACTTGCTTCATCTTAATCAACATACAAGTGTGCTGGGTATCCATCTCTTCTCCATATCCTACATTTCATTGTCCACTGTCTTTTTTTCCCATGTTATGTCCCCTTATTTTAAAATTCCTCCTTGATGTTGATGGCTTTTCCAACTGATGTACCTTTCTTCCAAAATAGTGTATGATGGCTAGGAGCTTTACCTTGGCTTATCACAAGCTCATTTTTTTGCCTAATTCCCCTGCCTTTCTCTTCCTGCTCCACTACAGCTGCATGAATACACATAAGCCAGTCTGGCAGCTGAGCATAAAAAAGGGCAGATTCACTTACCTCCACTGAAGTGGAGTTGGGTTGGAAGGCTAATGTAATGATGGTAGACTATTTCATATAGATAGATAGATACATACATACATATATACATATATAGTATGTGGTTCGTTTCCTTCATTTCCTCAGATGTTTATCACAGCCTTTTGTTAGAAGACCTAGCTGGACACTCCTGTTGCTAAATATTCTCCAAGTAGCATATCCAGTAGCTCTCCTGATCATAGACTGCAGCTAGGAGCTATAGCACACAAATGCTGAACCCTCTAGCCTTCCTGAAAACCCAGGTATACCCAGATCTCCAAACAGAGGATAATCTCATTTAGAGTGTAAACTGCTGTTAAATATGAGAAAAATGTGAAACATGAAGACTGAAGCATGTAAATCAAAAGATATGCAGGTTATACCTTATTCTTCATAGATTTAACAAATTACACTGTAACACAGAATTATAATATAAAGAAGCTTTATGGAAAAGCTAGAGTGCTTATTAAATCAAAATAAAACTAAAAATGATAATTTAGAAATTTTCACATGAGGAAGCACTAGAAGTGAGAAATTTGGCAGGGAGAATTCCTTGAATAAACAAATAATATATTTTTTTCTCTGGGTCTGATACATCCCTGGTACAGATTCAGCTTCCCAAATTTCAGTGCAGTTTTTGGTCCCTAATACATTGTTGGTCTAGTTAAGAAGTCTACTATGCCTGAAATAACACTAGTTATTTTAAAACAATCAATGCAGTAGACAGATGGAGCAACCACAGCATATTGGGCCTTTAAGAAGGAGGTTAGCCTAATGTTCTAGAGCCCAAGGGAAGGACAGATGATATTTATATTACCCATGAATATGAATAATAACATTAAAGGTTATAGGGTTATTCCATTAACCGGATCCATCACCGGACAGCATGAAAATTGAATTATGTTTCCCGACAAGGTCTTGGGAGAATTTGTAACAGGACCATCAATGTTATTTTTGATCCTGTCTAAATTAAGTGAAGGCTTTACATTTAGAAATTTTTATTTGGCCATAGATCAATATTCAATTGCAAGTTCCAATTTACTCTGTCCTGCTGTAAAAAAAATCTTGCCGCGATTTATAGGAATATTTAATTAGTAAATGCTATATAAGTAACTGTTTGCCTTACAAATGTTTGTCTTACAAAAAAAAAAAAAAAAAGCTGCAAGTCATGTCCTAATAAGTACATGTTCCTAATAGTACAAGTTCCTAATAGTACCAGTTCCTAATAAGAATTCAGACTTAAAATTTTAGTTTCAGTATACATCAGTTTTGGAAGTTACACTCTGAAAGACAAAGACACTTGCACTCTGTGTCCTTCAGTCACCTCCCATCCAAAACAAAGGTGTCATTCTGACAGCTATATGACTCATGGAAAAGAATTAGGAAGAGGGTGGTGATATAGTGGTGCTACAGCCTGACTTGGGTTCCTGGAGATTCATCTCTCCACGGGAAACTTGACTGTTGAACCACCAGCAGCAAGAATAAAGAAGGGCTTCACCCTGAGTCTCTAACACATTAGATGACAAAGTCAGTCCATGAAGATGATACAGTAAGGTTTTCTGGAGACCAAAGTAGAGGTTGGTATCTCCTTCTCTAACTGTTTGCTCACTGAGGTGTACTGGATGTTCTTTTCTGAAGCTAGCTCTCTTATTCTCCCACACAATCTACACTTGTGCACAGACAAGGGAGGGTCCAAAGCCACTCTTCTCACAAGGATGGAAAGGATAAAGCTGTCCTGGAAGGTCTGTGATGGAAAGCTAGGCAGGAGGGAGTATGCTGCTTCTAGGTGATGAAAACAGTAACTGCTGCTGATCTTTAGCAAAACGGTAGCAAAAAACCTTATTCCTCCTCCTTTTTCCCCTCAGCAGTAACTGCCCTCCACCTTTCCATTCCCAACCCATCCTCCAGCAGCAACATGTATGTATGTATGAGTTGAATAGGTACTGGAAGTCTTTTAATTCTTTAGAGTATTTGAAAGATCCTCAATTCTAACAATAACCACACACCCACAAGTTAAGAACTATTCATAGATTCACACATACTATCCATGAGGAAATTGAGTTACACTGAAAAGTAAGACATACAACACCTGTATGCTTTGTGGAGCAGGCAAGGTCACTGAAATAATCACAAAATACCAATACAGAGGAGGAGGGATATGCAGCACTCCTTTTTAGTGGCTTTATCTCCCCTCTAAGCAGAAAAGGTGTTGCATGCTTGGCGAATAACCTAAGCAAAATGCTGTGAAGACAAGGCAGCTTTGTAGTGTGTGTGAGTTAGGAATTCTTTTCGTACTTCAACAAATAAAATTGGCAAATAATGTTACTTAGTCTGAATGACAGATGTACTGTAGTCTGATACTTATAACTATCTAAAAAAAAACCAAGAAGCCATAAATAACATTTATGAGTAATTTATGGATGACCTACGATACCAACTGAGAATTTCCTAGAGAAGTGTAACCTTAAGATGACACAGCCATTTCTGCATCCTCTGACCCCTTCTCTAACCCCAGCTCCGTAGCACTTGTTTGAACAACAAAAATGAGCAGCTGTTGTCTTCTTGGATAATACTGAATTCTTAATAGTTATTTTTTTTTCCAAGAATCAAACTGACACAGAAAATGAAAAGACAAAAAAATGCCCAAATCATGCTTTCTTTACTCTTTGATATGAATGAATCTGATCATTCCATTTTTAAATTGCTCACCACTTTATCAATGTGTCTGTCCATGTCACATACTGACTCTTCTATTTCTCCCTTGCAACCCAGCTGCTTAATCTCGCCATACACCTTCACCACTTTTCAAAATATCATTGTTCCAGTGTTCTTAGCTTTAGAGAACTATGTCACACTTGTAAATATCATAATCTGTTGCCACTGAATATCAAATTCTTAGGGTACTGGAACACAAATTACACTTAATAAGCATGGCAATTTAAAAAAAAAAAAAGAAAAAAAAAAAAAAAAGTTTTCCCCTACCAAATAAATAAGACTTTAAATGGGGCAGAAATGAATATGTATTTTCCTAGGCAAGCCATCCATTTAGTTTGGTGTCAAGATAAATATATTTAGATGAAACACATTTAGAATGACAAAAAGGTACACTGTGAAACCTTATGACCTAGAATGATGGTAAGTATAAAAATAAACAAGGATCCTAGGTACAATCTGCAGAATCCTGTGAATTTGAACTGTGGCATTTTAATATATTTATTGTGATTTAAGAAGGAGTTTGTTAAGTTCTAAGTTACTCTGTAAGGATGGTCATGCCAAGTCCTTTAGAGCATAGGGGTGAAATTCATATCTTGTCATTTCTTCAACTTCAACAACATCTGAAATACATACAGTTTTGTACAGTGTCACCTGCTTTTCTAAATCAAGGTAAGACATACAAGTCTGGAAAATTACTTTAGTTACAGACAGGGTAAACACTGTATATCACTCGTAAGAGAAAGCTTATCTCTGGGGATTTGTCACTCCAGTGTGGCAGGAAAATTTCGGAGCTGTCTTATGTGTAGTTGTACTTTAACAGATAGAAATAGGAATTTAGAAGGCCTAAATATAGGTTTATTTTACATGTAACAGTAGCAAAAAGTCTACCATAGTATATTATATTTCAATCATCTTTATTTTATAGATGGGTCACTGAGCAGTAGTATTTTATCTAAGATTATCATCTCACAATATAGATAGCACCAGATTATCTAAAAGCATGGTTGATAGCAGATCAGTAGTAGCCTCATCGTCTGTTGTCAAAACACTACTGAAGCAGAAGGTTACTGAATTGTGTAGGGTTATACTGTATCAAATCATATTTGTGTAATCATAAGAATGGAGAACACAGAATAATACAGTACATTACTAGAATTATCACTTAAACACCAAGAATGTAGGGCATCTGATGTATTATAAATATTTTAGGTATTTTATGGTCTCCTTTCACACTGGTTGCAGAGAAACATAATTACCTTCATTTCAAAATAAGACACTCCAAGACAATAAGTTTTGTGTTATATAGAGACAGAACAGGTCAATACCTTCTTTAAGAACATTACTTTCCTACCAACGACCATGTGTGAATGTTACCTTCTCTCATGCAAGGAGAAG
Organism: Anas platyrhynchos; assembly: GCF_047663525.1. Lineage (NCBI taxonomy): Eukaryota > Metazoa > Chordata > Aves > Anseriformes > Anatidae > Anas > Anas platyrhynchos. Next base: position 85,323,774 of record NC_092588.1, on the reverse strand, counting down.
TAACAGTAAGATTATTTTGAATACCAAAGAGTATTACTGTTTTGTTTCCTTTTTTTTTTTTTTTTTTTTTCTTGTGTGTTCTCTAGCACTGACTGCTGTCATCTTAGGCTGAAGGTTTAAAGTCACTGTAGCATTTACATAACCTGGAAAGAAAGTACTTAATGCTTTAACTCCGTTGGCTTAATAAATTTCATATCCCCACACAAAATAATAAATGTAGTTGAAGGGCAGTTATTATAACTAATGGGACATTTGAATCTCTAATATCCTATGCCTTTTTTTTTTTTTTTTTTTTTTTTTTGCGCCACCTCAAGCAGTTCTGCAGGCTGCATATCACAATATGTTTGATAAAATATTCAATAAGATCAGTGGTTAACTAAAGCTTCTTATAGGTCATACTCACTTTACAGTGTTGACAGATTGGAGAACAGTCTGTTTCTTCTTAGTATACTAGCTACACTACCCCTGTTCTCTTTTTGGGAAAGTTCTCAGGTCCCACTAAACTAAACAAGTACCTGTGTTTTAATGACATGCAAAAAAGAGCTAATATTATGCTGATGGATCCACTGAGCTTTACTTTGCTATGGGTGTTTACAAGTGGTTTCATAAACATTTTAAAGAAGAGATTGTTTAGTGTCTGTGTAAACTCATTGTGTGTTCCTTAAGATAAGTGTAACAATACAAATAACATTTTGGTCTCTTTGGCTAGAAACAGAATCTGTTTTAAGGATTTCAACAGACAACACTATTAAAGATCTGCTTGAAGCATATTTATCTCTGCTAAGTTATCTCTTCACAAGTTAGCAACATAACATTTAGCCTCTAAAGGTTCTTTGCTTAATTATCATCATCATAATGATTTTTCTGTGCTACTTTTATTTTAATTTTCTGTTCCAAGCAATGAAAGAAAACATTTAAGGTCATGCTTAGTCCTTCTGAGATCAACTCAAAATATACTACTGGATTTAGAAGCATCTTATATCCATGCTTGAAGTCAAACTAGTGTGTTCATTTTTAATGTGTAGAGGAAAGACTTCCATAAACATATTTCACTATATTTCTCAATTATGGACTATGGCTTTAAAAAAAAAAAAAAAAAAAAAAGTCATGAAAATCAGGTTAAAACCAAATTCATGGAAATCACTGAGGTTTCTTCTGAACAACGGTCCTTTTGCTTTCCAGTCATTTACACATTCCTACCTATTTGAGAGGTTAGTTGCTGACCGAAGTTTGGTGTTTGTCTAAAAGAGATTCACTGAAAACAACATCCAATGAATGAGCTCACTGTGAAACAAAGTGTGATGTCAAAAGGAACAGCAATGTTACTGAAGTTACAGTGAACTTGTGAATCCATTATATTCACGAAGGGTTCATCTTCTCTTCCATGACTGGAACAGAACTTCTCCCATTAAAACGCTTTGAAATACACACAAAGGGAAAGAACACAGAAGTTAGAAATGCATGTAAACCCCTTAGTCTATAAACACCTTAGTGTAAACCTCTTAGTCTATAAGATTCAACCACATGCAGATGAATCAAATCCTAGAGAAGGAAAAAAAAATAAAATTATATCTACAAAACGGGAAGTCTAGAGTTAGCTTTCCTTCTATCATATATATATATATACATACACGTATATACATATATATATGCTAAGTATACGACTTATCAGGCAAACCTAGGAAGATGAATAAAGCCAAAGGAAAAGGAACAAAAAGCAGACACAGAAGACCTCCTGTCTGCTTAAGGATACAAGTGTATCTAGATCCTGGGTGGTAGCCTAAGCTAAACTTAAAAGGTGTTTTTTGTTGAATAAAACCAACCTAATCTACAGTCAACTGTCTAAGATAGGAACATTATGATTTTAGTTCAATTTTTGTTTTACCAATCTGGCAAGATGATCTTCTACTGTATTAAAGAGTGAGTCCTTTACTGGCTACACTGGAGAAGTTTCCTTAAAAAGAACAACTTGTTGTTTGGTTTTGCCATAATTTTGTCAGTTGTACAATTAGCTCACATTCTGAAAAAGAAAATTGATCTTACAAAGGGAAACCTAACTCATTGATGTTGTTTCAAGAATTTTAAATTGTTTTACTCTTGGATGAAATTATACATATACCTACCAAATACATTCTAGGCTCATCTTCTTCCATGTTCTTTGCAGTCAGCAAAAGTACTTGCACAACCATTAACAACTATTTTAATGACAATTTTACTGTTGAAAATTCAACCTAACTTGAATGTATTGATGAAGGTCTTTAACAAATCCAAACAACCCTAAACCCCAGCAAAATTAATTGAAGTGTGACAGTCTCAAAATGAAATACTTGCTTGTTTTTTTTTTTTTTGTTGTTGTTGTTTTTTTACTAATACATTTTGGCTATCAAATGACTTCTCTGTCATAGGGGCAGGCTTCCCTTTTTTCATTTTTTCTGAGCCTGATAAGAATGAGATCTTTAAAATAGAGAAATTATAATTATTTCACTAAAATTATAATTTTTTCTTTAAAATGAAGGAATTATAATACATTTCATGCTTTTTTTCATTTGTGTATAGACCTGGTTCCTCTCCAGGGATAATTTATATCCTAACAAAGCCACAAATACATATACACATGCATACATGCAAAGTCACTTGTTTGATTTGGGGCTCATCTTTGGTATATCAAGGCTAGTTTTCTTCGACCCCTCCTACAACCCAGGACATGTAGCAGCATCTCCTAGATGGTAATTCAGATCAGTAAAACAGGATCTGCTCTGAATTTCTGTCTTTAGGAGAAATTGTGCCTGCATCAGCTCACAAACCTATTGAGAGTTCTCTGAAACATACAGGTAGCACAGAAAAAGCACACTGCCTGGATTTCACCATGCCATTGTATAATGGTCCATCTATATCTTCAATACTGTGTGCAGTTTTGGTCCTCTCCTTCTACATCTCAAAATGGAAAGTTCTCGGAGATGAGCAAAAAGATGGAGCATCTTTCCTATTCTGAATACCTGAGTGAGTTGAAACTCTGCAGCCTGGAGAATAAAAGGCTGAGAGTTGTGCCTTGGGATTAAGTAAAAATGAAGGGGTGGATAGGGATTGATTAACTACTCTCTTTCAAAACAAGACCTGGGAATAATAAACCACCCTAGGAGAAGCCAGGCTCAGAACAGAAAGTTGAAATGGGAATTTCTTGACGAAGGATATTTGAATGCCAACTTTTTATAGGGGGTGTAGGGGAGACTTAAGAAGCTCATGGAAAAGGAATCCACAGATTATTTCTAAATACACAGACAAAATTGTTCAGACCAGGAGTCCTTGACCTGAAAATAGCTGAATGCTGGAAAGGCATAATATAAGAATATCCCGTATGTTCCTTTACTCCTTCCTAAATCTTCACAGTCTGAGACAATACTATGATATAGGGATGTGAGACCTGGCTCAATACAGCCATCCCTATGCTTTGATGAAAAGTGTTCATAAAACCTAAGCTAGCAATTCACTACTGTTAGTCTATTCCAAGTATCACACAGCAAGAAGAAAAAGTGTTAAGTTTCACTATATTTAATCAATTGTTTTTAGTTTTTGTTATGAGGTAATTTCAAAGCTACCTGGAAAAGTATTACACTAACTGCCTCATTTTCATGCTAGACTTCAAGTAGAACAAAAAGATTAAATCTACAGCACACTACTGCTCACAACTTTTAATACAGCTCTGTTTTTTCTCTTGCATTCATAAATAGTTATATAAGAAAAAGACCTGGAGAGGCATTTCTTCCCCTCATGTCTTTCTAAACAAGTCTACAGCCACACGGTTGTGAAAAATGTCAATAATGCATGTCTGCAATTGTTCCATCCTTCATGGGTTAGTTGTGGAATAGAATGAAGCTCCGATGTAGATCAGTGCTGTACCTCTTTCATTTTGTTCTGCCTTATTCTGGAGTGAATTAAAAAAAATCCCACTGGTCTACATTTTCATTTATTCATTTAATCGTAATGTTTTTCGAGGCTGTTGCTAAGAGATAATCCAAAGGGTAGGGGTGGGGGGGTGGGGGGGAAACAGCTACATATAGAAACTAAGTCAAAGTCCTTACTTTGGAGGAAAAAAAAAAAGAATAAATAAATAAATAAATAAAAGATTCCAGAGTGCCTAGCAATATTTCCAGCTGGCATGAGACATAATGTACAGTATACAGCAACCCAGCTCTGTCCTTTCTACCAAAGAGAGATTAGTTGCTTCACACAGACTATAAACTACAACTGGCAACCTTAGACAACAAGAAAAGGCAGCCACAATCCACTGAACCTGATTCTGTGCCAAATGCTTCCAACCATCCTTATGGCCAAGGGATCAAACCATAATTCTTCAGGTAAATACATTCCATTAAATTAACCTTTCATTTCAGGCAAGTCAGAAGGGGAGCAAATGAGAACACAAGAGACAGAAAGTGGAACATAGCAGCAGCAGAGCCATAGCAGCCCACATCCAATGTAATTAGCAGTTCTTCTGGAAAATGCTAAGAAAGTCAGACCGAGCATTTGCATTTGGAATTAATACCTATGGCTACGTCATGGCAGGGGTCCAGAAGAACCAATCGAGTAGTCTGAAAGGTGGAAAGCACAGGCTGTGTGAATATTGCTTTCTATGCAGTTGGTTGCATTCTAGGAAGAGCTGCCTAAAAAACTGTGTTCAGTCTGGCTTCCCAGACAACAGTGAATACTTCTCAGATAGCAGGACAACTGGTAGTTATCTGTTGCTAGCCCTCTTTATGAGGCATGCTTATTGCTCTGTGCTTTGACATGTGTAGCAATGGGAAAATTTTAGCATGAGTGGCATCAGCCAAATATAATTTATTGGCCAAACGTCATCAGTCAAATGCCATTTAGAAATCACAGAGACCAGTGTTTCCTATCTGAAGAAATAAGTAGCAACATAAAGTAAGGCACTAAGCAGAATGACCAACCAACTTGAAAAACATTCAGCTTATGACCCTTTCTATATACATTTGTGTCAAAATACCTGTGTAAACCAGTTTCTGAGTACTTCTGGCCTTTGATTTCAGAAGGTATAGAGAGTGGTATCTTCTTAATTTGGTCATGGAGAACAACAGTCCTCTTTTCCTTTTAACAGCCCAAGCCTGGGCAGAAGGAGGAGGGGTGCTGCTGCATCCTGGTGCCTTGGGAGGAAGGAGGAAGGGGAGAGTACCACTTCCCGGAAGCAGCAAGGGTACCAGGAGCCAGAGAAGTCCTTGGCTGTGCAAGAGAACAAGGGACTCATAGGACAGTAGAGGTGCAGCCTCAAAAGTAGAGACACACTGGGGAAAAGGGGACTGCCAAACATTTGGGACTCCAAAATGGGAGTTAATATCTTTCCAGGGATCAACAAGATATGCTTGCAGCAATCCAGTCTCGAGCTGGGACTAATAGCAAGCCTTGAATACAGAACTCTCCAGACTAAAAGAAGAAAAGAGAAATCTTTCTTTGCAAACACTCTTAGTCTTCTGTCTTGTTCTGATGCCTCTGTTTTAAAAAGTTAATGACTATATTCTCAGTTGTAATAAAACCAGCATTAGACATTCAAAATGCATTCAGTGCTTAGGGGATGGTAATTTCCAGACTGACTACAGTCTGGGAATCCCGTGAGCAATGGGACCCTGTTAGGGCTGAGACAGGCACTGCAATGGGAACCTCATAAAGAGGACATTTTTGCAGAAGATATTGCTGAGACCTGTTTGGATTTGCTTTGTTGAAAGAAAAAATATTTGTTTAAGTTGTATTTTTTCACTTTTGAGTCCTTCAGGTAATATTGAATCTGCCTTCACCTCACCCCCCCCCCCAAAAAAAAAAAAAAAAAAAAAAAAAGGAAAAATGTGAGTCTTTAAAAGGAGGGACCACCCATTAAACACACACACATATACACACACACGAATGCATCCACAGATAATCCACCCTGCAGCTTGTTTTCCACCTGCTAGGAAACAATTTTCCTGCTCTCTGTACATTTTATCAGTTAGCTCCATCAGAGGCACAAAAGGATAACAAAAATCTGGGCCAAAATGAATCTTCTGGAAAGATGAGAAACTCCTTATCTGCCTGGAACCAACCAATATCCTGTTATGTTTCAGTGGTACACTTTCCCAGCCTGCCTGTCATAGAGTTCAGCATTGAGCATGGATGATAAAGTAAATAGAAATAGGACTTTAAAAGTAAGTAGAAATAGGAACAGATGAAACTTGGAAAGGTTTCGTATTTTTGTGTTCCTTAAAAAGCAGAGGTGTATATTTTTGCCTCAAATGCTACCCCAAAATCATCAGGATATGAATCTATATTTTCTAAATTTTCCGCTATAAGTTTATGTCTGCTAGAACTCCCATAATAAGAGAACTAAAGGTAATGTAATATTTTAGACATTTGGGATTTGACTCTCTGAACATTTACTTGAAAAATCGGAACTTTACAGAGGCATGCTAATAACATTTATATATATATATAAATACCACTGTAAACATCAGGGAATAAAGGGGTGGATGATAGTGTGAGGAAAGATAGCTGGATGATTTTTTTTTTTCAATTATAGCTACTGCTACATCTTTATCATCACTGCTACATTAACTATATTAATTATGTGTTGTACATTTTCTCCAATAATAGTGTCCTAAGAGCTATCTAAGATAATTAAGATTCTATGGTGTTAATTTAATTTTATGTAAAATTCATTTATTGTGAATGCTAGAAAAGGTATTATTCACCCATAACATATACATTTATATATAAAAGTTATAAATATTCCTCTTATAAATGTTCTCTTATTCACACATGGAGAACCTGTTGTCCAAGCAACACTGAGAAACAGATTTTCATCAGCCCAAACACATGTATATTCCATGTTTGACTATACAGTTTCCTATGCCAAATATGTATGTGGAATTTTTCTATTATTACTAGAACTGATGACTGGAAGGCTGACTCCACAATAATAAGTACCTTGAACGACTACAAACAAATATAAGTAGAAAACCCACATCTTTAGTTCGCAAACTAGAAAAAACGAATTCATTGTGTTGTAGTGAGATTCATTAATACTCATCTAAAATGCATAAATTATATATTAAAAAAACAACAAACAAACAAAAACAAGTATAGAGAACCCATGTAATAATTCATGAAGTTATTTAATATAATGAGGAAAAATATTAAATCTGCAAAATCATTCCTATACTCTTAGCCTGCAATAAGAAAAATCCATGAGAAAATAATAAACTTTTTCTAGCTGATAGAAGACCAGAAGTAAATTTTTAGCCAAACTGCATTAAAAGGCCAGCACAACATATCCCAGTCTGCTGAACATTACCTTACCCTTCAATACAAAAAAAAGACGTGAATGAATACAAGTTTCCTTTCGGTGCCTGTTTTACTCCAAAGGTAACAATGTTTAATTAAGCTTGACTATGAACTGCCATTCTCTCCTGAAAAGTGAATTTATCTCTTGTAGTAAAATATGGAATACTGTATGTCCACTTATGATCAACAAAGTTTGGCTCTAAATTTCCCAAGTTTACAGGAGATGAGCTAATGAATTGATTACGAAATAACAAATGACACAGTGCTATTTGTATACTCACTTTTCTTTAAAATATACCTTTTATTTAAACATTGATAACTCCAGACAGTATATTCCACTGACGAAAATCATGTATATTTTGCAATATTTTGTGATACGCGGGAATCATTCCAAGAAGGCTGTTCATATTCTTTTATGAAGCATATACTATTCAACATTTTATGTTTAGTAAAATAACTTGCCTACAGTTACTTTGGCCAACAGGGTATGTACTCAATTAAAAATGTGTTTATACCATAGGCTAAACTACCAAAGACATGAAGATTCAGCAGACTCATGAACTTACTGTGGATTTTTGAAACAAAATACTAGAGAAATTTCAGAAAATGAGAGGAAAGTTAAACTTTAAAATAATCTGTGCCAGTTAGGGGCTGCCTATTTTCCATTTTTCCAGAGGAAGTCAGGAATAAATGTCATTAGAGGGCTGTTAACTTATCTATTGACTATATGCAAAGAAAGGAATGTTCTTAAAACTAGGGATGGCCAACCACAATAGTCAAGCTAAACCCAGGCAAAGTATTATGCAAGTTGGAGCTACAAGCTCTATCGGTGAGAACATGATGTACTATTTATTTTTAGCAAGTTAAAGTAAATAATATGCAGGTTGCCTAGACTAGCTGATATAAACTGCCTTTGCTCTTGTCTTTTCTTCTAGTTACTTATGATTTGTAGTGCTTGAGAGGATAAACAGAATCACAATGTCTATAAATTAATGCTATATTTCAGTGCTATCAAAGCCGAGAAACAGCTGGAAGGATTCTATATAGCAAGGCCCCAAACACAGTAACTTTTTTTTTCCATGTCACCATTCCAGCATGAGTAATACCATTAAGAGAAGTTTCCTGCATACCTTTTTGAAAGACTAAGTTCCTGATTATAAAACTAGTTATTATGAAGGGATATACTGTGTGTTCTCAAGCAACCAAATCTACCAGCACTGGAAACTCAATTATACCATGGATTAATATTTCATAAATTAAATTTCATAAGATATAGTTGGGTGAGCAGAGTAACTGAATTAAAATTTGATTTATAATTAAAAACTTATCAATCATTTCAAGGGTATGAGCACAACCCACGTTACATATTCGTTACTCTACACTCTCCAAAAATTGTAACACAACTTGTCAGCCTCTGTAAACCATGAGGTCTGTGCAGCAGACAATGTTTGTGGCAATGCAGTGTGCATTTAGAATAGATCGGCAACAGCATAATGATTCATTACATTCCTGATATGCTTACCACACTAGAAAGCTATGAATATATGGAAAAGGATTAAATTTCAAAATTATAGAGATCTCAAATTGTAAATAGCTCTATATTTTGGCAAGCCATGCATGATTATCTGGGCAAAAAATGGGAAGAAAGAGACCTTCAGAGAAAGAGATAAGAACCATTTTATAACAGTGTCTGTATGATTACTTATCCATTAGGTCAGAATAGGACTGAAAGTGCCATGAAGTCATTAGGAGTCTTTCCACAGAGTTAAGAAGTGGAAAGCTGCGGAGATTTTGAAATATGAGTCATTACTTCTTTTATAATTATAATTTTGACAATACCAATGCATTAGGCTGATATATTTATAGATTCCTCGTTTGGCATGGTTGTATTGTTAAAGTTCAGGTCATACTGAGGCCTTTGTGAACACATTATCTTCAGAGGAGAAAGGCTTTTGTTTTCTGTCAATACTGTTTTAGGAGTCAGTCCTTTATAGAAAGAGTATTGTCTGTTTGATTAAGCAAAAGTTCTAGTAAATTTGAGGACTCACAACATTTTCTCCGCAGTTGAAAAGCTAGTCATTTGTAAAACTGACTTCCTGGATCAAAGTCAAAGTTCTCAATACCTTGTCCATACAGTTTTATGTAAATAAATATACTCAGTTTTATCAAGAAGTATTAGAGTATGCTGTTAGGTCAAGCATTTTGCCAACTAGATTGCTAAATAGAAAACACTTCTGTAAGACACACTACATTACATAGTGCTTCAGGTAGAAAGATTAGTAATATTAATACCCAACTTAATGGAAACTCTGGCCTTTTCAAAAAAAAAAAAAGAAAAAAAAAAAGAAAAAAAAAAAGAACCATTTTGATTAGCGTTAATAACTTAAGTATTTTTCAAAAATGTGCATAAATTTGTGAGTTAAACAGACTGCTAATAAACCAAATAAAAAAAGTCATGAAGACAGAAGTCCCAAGCTTTTTTTTTTCTTGTTTATTTCTTGTTTTGACCTCACTGAAAGAAGGAAATCAAATATACTCTCTTTTCAAAAACATCAGCAACGTCTTAACCCAGAATTCAGAATTCTACCTATTAGTCCTCTGAAAACTTGAGTGATGCCTGTTGAGCATCACTCAGCAGTTTCTTCCTAGTTCCTTGCACACAATGTCTCTTAGCAACTACTCTGTTGCTCATCCATAATCAGCCCATGTTCTCCATGGCATAATTAGAAAGCTGTGGGCTGTAGCGGCAGTAGAGGACCTGAGGCCTTCAAGAGTATGACAAAGGTGCAAGTCCCATATGCTCTTTTATATAAAGGCACTGAAGTCAGCTAAGCAAGTTATTTTCTGGTATTGCAGACAGGGGCAGAAATAAACCAACCACTGATTTTCAAGGTCTGCATTACTACTTCAGCAAATCAATGTAGATGCTGAAGTTGCTGTATGTGTGGTTTAAGTGCAGAAGGACAGTAGAAAAATAGCACCACTGTTTGGTAGGTGTATTTGTTTGTCTCCTTACACAATGCCTTTTCAATGCATTCCTCTTCACATCAACCATTTATGGCACTTTACATATTCCATTGTTTCTTAACATTGCTGTTCCTCCACTACATTACAGTAGAGCATGAGATGAAAGCTTTAGATATCCTCTTAAACAGAAACGTGTTATTTCATTGTCTTGGTGCATTTCAGAATCATAGGCTTACCACCTAATGCTAGTAGCAGGTATTTATTCATCTGCGCATTCTTCCTTTTCTCAAAGCATTCAAAAGCCTTGTGTAATCTGCAAGGAATTCATGATCTCGGTGTTTTTGTGAAGCAACAAATAAGATTCCCCTTTTACAAACTGGATACAGAATAACTATGTTTCTGGCAGATTGGAAAGTTGAACCAACACACTTTTAATCTCAGACTAAACCTTGTCTCTGGTTAAATAAATACTGAAATAGTTGCAAAGTGGATAGGTGCTTTCACCTGAAAAAAAAAAAAAAAAATTAAACAGAAAAAACATGCTTCTGATTGCAATGTGAATAATATGCAAATAAACATACCCTGATAATTGTGTTGGGATTAATTCATATTGGATGGCAAAAGACAAAAGAATAAAATGATAAAGCATGAGCTTTAAAATAAAAAGAAACATAAAATTCATCTGCTTGGGAGCAGAAATTTATGGCTGAGCCTCACAGTCAGAATTGGAGTTTGGACATGGACAGCAATTAAATATGACTAGAGCTAACACTTTCATATGACTTTATCATGGTTTAGAGATGGCAAAATTCAGACTTCAGCTGAAAAAGGGTATTAAAGAATTCTAGACAGAAAACAAAAAGGGAAAGGGATAAGGGAAATTCTTGAGTAAAGGATAATGCTCTTCAATGAAGAAACATTAATTAGTATGGTTTTGTAAGAAATGAAACATTTTTGACCTTGAAGATTAGGAAAAACACAGGGAAAAGTGGGTATCTACATTAATACTATTCTGTAGTGATAGAAACCAATTAAAATGTATACCAAATGCATACCAAAATGGCAAGTTTTATGATAATAGGTAGGATCCTTTTTGTCTTTCAATCAGAGTTTAGCAAATAGTTAACTCCTTTAAAAATTTTACTTCTAGAGTTTTTGTTATAGTTTGTTCTCTAACAGTGAAATTAAAAACAATCCACCCTATTATTGTTTTAATATTTGTAAGAGTTTGTTCACATTAAGAAATAGTGGGTTTATTTATTATTTTTTTCTACATGTGGGAGCTTAATCTAGACTTTGGAATCAAACTGGCTTTTTACCATTCATATATTCACAGGCAGAAGATTCTGCAAGTCATGTCAGCACCTCAAATAGATATGTCCAAACCACTACTAACAGCTATTGCATTCAAAGAAACAGTTTAAAATAAAACAATGGTGGCAGTTCTTTCCTTTAAAAATACATCATATTTAATTCTTTGGACATACTTTGGACATACGTGGCTTGCATTTTTATTTTATTTATTTATTATTTTTTTCCAGAATCTATTTGGACAAGCAATACTCCAAGATACTTTTAAAACTATTTTTATTATTATTACCAGTATATTTAGTGTGGTAACCTAGGACTGAAACAGTATCACAAAACAAAAAGGAAAAACACACCAGAACACAACAGTCAGTAATACTGAAGCAAGACTTAGAAAAGAGGTACAGTTCTTAAACTAAAAGGTTGAAATAAAGATATTTTAAATGAGCCAATGTTCAAAATTGTTGCATTTTAAAGTTCCTGTGTCATACACAGTAACTATATGTCTGCTAAATCTTGAGGGAATGAGGGTATCTTAAACAAAAACTTGCTTGACAAAGAATTTACTATCTGGAAAATTTGTGGAACATGAAGAATGCATTACAGCCAGTCACATTGTTTTGTCACTACATATGCATTGGAGATGGAAGTGGTAAGGCTGGTGTAATATTTCATGAAATCTGACATGCTAATGAGTGCCATATCAACATAATACAACAGGAATAGATGCCTCCTCTGCCCAATTAAAACAGAAGTTGTATTGCTTTGAGCCTGACATATTATTTTCTTTTAAAAGACAATCTTTCTTCTCAAACTCTTAATTTACAGTAGACTACCAGATGAAATTAGATCTATTTCTCCTGCTCATCTTGCCTATGGAATACAGGAGATACATTTAGCCGTATTTGAACTGAGTGAGCTTAACAATAACATTTTGTCCATTCTTAGGCATACACATGTGACCATCTGCAAATTTTAAGCCATTATGAAGGAAAAGTGAGGGACACTAATTGCCTCTGGAGATTATGCCCATTCTTAAGGATATCAGCTGCTAAAATTTTCAAGCCAAGACGTACAATAGGTGGGACATTCTCCTTAGGGGACTAAACAGTTCATCTTAATTGTATATTTTCTCCACCGCACTTGATAGAAGGTCTTCCATCATAAGACTATTGCAAATTACACAGCAGGATGCCAAGTATTTCCAGTTGTTAGCAAATGTGTTGACTGGATTCCAGTGGTTGCCCAAGAAATCCTGAATAATACACTTTTTACACCTGGTGCATTAAAAAAAGATCTCATTATAACCCATTATTGTAATGGGCAAACGAATGCCAAGAACATACTAATTACTGTATACCAATAATGAATATAATGCATAATGTAGCGAGTAGTTTGCATTTCAACTGCTTCACAAAATTCTTGTAAGACTAACCAGAAAGAATCTGGCTGGACTTTTGAAAAAATATTCAACTTTTTTTTTTTTCCCTGTAAAATTTCGCAATTCCAATTAATTCCTGATTTTTTTATGACATAATGTTATAGGTTTTTAAAAAGTAGTAATTTTTGGAGTGACATTAAAGACTTTATCTACAACTAGCATGGGTCTTCTTTAAAAATATTACAGGTTATGACTTCAAGAATATAAAATGACCAGCACTGTTGTACAACTTCAAATGACAGCATTTGAAAGAAAGTAGAAACAAAATATTGCCCTGTACAAAGTACACCCATTAATGACTCTAAACAATTTCAAATATTTCCATTTTAAAATCAATATAATACAACTGTAAAAAAGAATACATTCTTTCCAAAATTATACCTTCTTTAATATTCATGCAACAAGTTTGAAATGGGCTAATCTTGTTGGAATGTTTGGGTTTGCTTTCAGCTGGAGAAACAAAATTAGGGAAGCAGCAAAACCAAATAGCACCACAGCTATCAAATAAATTATGTTATAAATAGCATTGAATAAACTAATAGTGGTAAATATAAGACTCTACTTGACTGGCTCTTCACTGTTAATCAAGATTCAAATAGAATCATAGAATCATAGAATATCCTGAGTTGGAAGGGACCCATCAAGGACCATCAAGGCCAACTCCTGGCACCACACAGGTCTGCCCAAAAGTTTAGAGCATAAATGCTTTGTCAAGCAAATGCTTGGATCCCCTCTCATTCAAATTTTGAAGAGATCATAATAAAACCCACAGAGTTTAGAAGAGCAGAGTTTAGAAGCCAAAACTCCCAGAAGGTTCCTGTATGAAAAAATAAGTACTAACTGTTCCTGAAGAGAAATGTGAATCTATTTCAATATTTTTTCCTAATTATGTACAGCAAGTAAATGTTTTGAAAACTATGTCAAATGGGAGGTAATTGTTGCCAGAAGATGAGAAGGGGTCATTGTTAAAGTGGTACCATGTTAAAATGGTTTTATGTTGCCAACACTAACTTGAGTGCTCCAGAGACTAAAACAGTCATATCCAATATACAAACCTAAATTCTACTAGTGGAATGAAGTCATTGTGACTCTTTTTTGCACAGATGCAACAGCTGTCTATCATAAAAATCTGTATTCAGCTATCTTAACAGTGGATTTTTATTTTAATGAGGGATGATTTTGTTCATTTTGCAAATATATCTTACTCTACACACTATTGATTTCAGTCAGCTGAGCTGCCAAACATGGATAGTGAAGTCTGTGCACTGAAAATAATCCTTTTTAAGGAATTAAAAGAATACTATATATCTGCACTATAGGAATCTGATTTATAATGTAGCAACTCAAGTCTAGTTTTGGTGTTGTGAAAAACTAGAAGTAAGCAGATTAGGTCATATAACATTGATATTTATTAGATGTCAAATGCTAACAAATTTTTGCTTGATGAGAGGAGTCAGTCATTTGAAAGAGAACACCTTTCAAATGTCTTTGTTCATCTGTGTAACTTTAAAATGGCTGCCTTTCATATTTCAGTTAAAGATGATTTTTTCACAGGTTAATGCAGCCCTCTAAACAACATTTACTCATGGACAGCCAGTAGCTATATGGACAGAAGTAGATTTTGTAATGTAGACTCTACTACATATTCAAGAGGAAGAAGCTCCATAGACATTTACTTTTCGAAGATATGAATTTGGAATACTTTAAATTTGAAGTATTTATCAGATTCAGTCTGTCAGATTCAATACATTAGTTTACTCTGTTACAGAAATATAAAAGAACACTTCATGTCTCAGTGCAAAGTACCACATTCTCATCTGGTACTGATCAAAATAACTGAAGGAATCTCAGTTGATGCCAACAGATAAACCAGCTACAAGTTTTCTTCTTCCTAGTATATCAGTGAAGAGGAAAGTACTGGGTTCTGGACTTTTCTTCTTTCTCTTTTTCTCCACCAAAACTACATAATATTTGCAGTGATATGGCAGGTAATAACACTATTTATATTGTTTTAAAAATTAAACACTTTAAAGATTTCTATTTCTTTCTTATGTTCTAAAATAATCCCATTTTCTTTTCATGCTTTACTTTATGATTCAGATCTTCCCCTATATTTCTTTTTTTCCTCGACTAGTTGTAGTTTCATTTTCCTACTGTCATTGCTATTGCTACAATGAAATGAACTTCACGAAGAGTCACACACATTTATTTCCTAATTGTTTTGCAGCTGCATTTCTCTTTATAGGTACAATGCAATATGTCTTTCAAACCTCCTTCTTCACAAGTTTGAAATTTCTAGCATGCTTTGTTTCCTTATTTTGAAGTATGAGTCATTTTAAATTAGGGCAAGAAGAGTCATGTCAGTACTGAGCTCTGCTGTATCGCAATGCTGCATTTATACTTGACAGCATACAGTAGGTTGTAGGAACTAAAATGTGTTTCTCTTTTCTAATGTGCTTTCATTCCTGGTTCTTACTCTTCACAATTTATTTTACTCCCCACAGTTCACATTAATCTAGAATTTATCTAGTCTCAGCTTGACTTTGAACTGCCTGTTGTCTGAATATCCTAAGTCCATGGGCTCAGCTTTTCACTTTTTCAGCTTGTCTCTTTACTCCCCACTGGTTTATCATATAGATAAATGCACATAATGCATTATTATGGCTGCCTGGTGCAGCGGTGCTAACTTCCCCTACCTCCTAAGGCTAGGATATTCAGTATGTTCAAAAGTGATGCTTTTCCATATTACCATTCCATGAGTATGATGAACAGGGAAGGAAAGAGCTGCTTAGTGGCACTGAGAGCAGTGCCATTTACTGAGGAAAACACAAACACTTGCATAGATATAGATGGATATAGCAGTCCTCTATTTTATTTTTATATGCAAAGTTCCTTTCCCAAGTTGTAACAAGCTTCTCCCCAAACTGTGCTAAATTCTTCCCACAAGTGGCTTCTGTAAGATGTTCTACAGAGTTTTGGACCAAGAAGTCTAGAATCTCCTCTTCAACTTAGGCAAGATAACAAATACTTAGTAAAGAATGGGAAATTGATAAACAATGTAGATCAACAATGTTGATCTATTTCAATAGATCATACCATTTTCAATAGTATTTCTTTTCACCTTTCAATAGTACAGGCATTGTCAAACTTGGAGGCTCTATCCAAAGTCTTGCATTTAATGGACATCATGGGAACAATTCTCCATGAATTTACCTTTTTCTTCCTAAATCTCTCTATGCTTTTGATTTTATCCTTTGCCTGGTAATCTCATAAGGGGCCTCTTACATTTTTGTGTAATGAAAAGAATCAAACAATCAATTTAGTTGCCTTCTCTATTTAGCTTAAATAGCTCATAAAGCAGAAAAAAAATAGCTTTTAGCATGAGCTGGACACAACATGTATTTGAAAATGGTAGGACATGAATTATCTGTGCTCACATAAAGTGCAACCAGAAATTAAAAAAAAAAATACAAAAAAATACTACTCAATAAAGATATTTATATTCTCAACTATTTGACCAAAGTTATTATGCTTTCTGAGCTAAATGTTATAATCAGAGGTCATATCCAATTCTTAAACAGTTACTGCACACAAATAAAAATGTAAACTAAAATCCTTATAAACTGAGTACCATTTGTGGGAAACAAACAAAAAAATAACACACATTACACACATTATGGTTTCACAAACTAATTTATTTGTATCATAGTCTTCTGAGTGGAGTTTTGCAAGTTATCTACTTTAAGTTCAGCAGTTTCCCCCTTGTTTCCCTTATTTGCTGAGAGAAGAAAATTACTGGCATGCTAATACATCAGTATTTCAAATGTAGATTTTCAGAATCCAAATAAGCAAATAGTTAACAGCTGTTTTCTATTTATGGTTAAAAGTGCCAAGAACTTGAAGAAAATGACATAAAAGCAAAAACCATAATTCTTGATCAAGAAAACAAACCTGCTCAGTGATAGCCAAAGTATAGCCAAATAGCCAAAACATTAGTGAGGAAAATGAAGAAGAGAAGGGAAATAACTAAGCCAGAATCATTTTTTAGATAAATTCTACCTAACTACACTGACAGTGCAGCAGCACATAGGAAAAAACAGATCACACTTAAAGGAATATTACTGCTTCATATAAAACCACTTTTTTTTTTTTTTTTTTTCCCCATACCAAATCCCCCCCATCTCCAATCAAAAGCCTCTTAAAGTTTGGCTCATAAAGTCAACATAGGGCTTGTTCCTTCATCACTGCAAGGATGTTTATTGAACTCTCGAGTCCTAATCTTGCATGCTATCAGGTTGCTAGTCACTCAGCAACCAATCTGTCATCTTTACTCCAGTTATAAAAAGTTTTATAACCTTTCTGTCTTTAACTAAGGATTTCTATCCTTTCACTCTGCTTCTGTGTTGGGAAATAAACGAGGAAACGCAGGAAACCCCTACACAACCCTCCAGCTTAAAACACTTAGAACTTGTATAGCAAGTACTTTATGCCCAGTACAGCTGCTGGCAGAGAAATTGGCTCCGATCTTACCTCCCACGTCTCCTGTAGCTCAACCGCTTCCACTGTGTAGTTGTTTATTTCTCTTTTCCTTTCATATCCCTGACCTTTTTTCTAATGTGTTGAGCAGAGTTTGGAGTCAGAGTGATGAATGAGATGTGATGATGAGAATTATAGTAAGGGTGCAGCGTGCAGGGTTCTTTCTCGGGCAGCATAGTAGCAGACGGAGGAGGGGGGAAGTGGAAATCTGACAGGTTTAGCTTGCTGACAGCCCATGTTTATAGGCTCTGTAAAGAATACAGATGAGACAGAGGAAAGGCAGAGACGACAATGACATAATAAATCTTAGCTACTGTGTTTTCAACCCAAAAACATGAAGAAATAAAATCAAGTTTGGGATGCTGTTAATGGTTTGGCTGTCACTGAACAAAACCTCTTCACTGTTTCTTTAGATTAGATTAATAAATACACTACACTGCTTTGTACATACTTCTGCCATCTGCACAGAAAATTGCAGCCCTCTCTCCCCTTTGACGGCCAAATACTTTAGGTAATGAGTTAGCCATTCCGGTTCTGATACACAGTTTGATGTATCTGCATACTTCTCCTAGCATAGAGGAGAATCTTTAATTAACGTTTCAAAATGCTTTGAAAACTAAAAAATAAAAATAAAGAGAAAGGGTAAGAATAACAACCAGCCTTCATTATGAAAGCAAGAATCGTCAGCTGCTTCAAACACTGTATGTTTGACTTTAGTAGAGCTATGCCAGTTTATACCAGGTGAATTTCTGGCCTCTAGCTTTAATTTGGAAAAATTCCAAGTAAACTTTCAGTAAATTCCGAGTTGCTAAACAAAGGCTTCAGGATTAAAGCTAATACCATTTTTTTAAATGTTCTGTTGTCCTTCTTTTTCTTTTTTTTTTTTTTTTCTCTTTTTCTCTTTTTCTCTTTTTCTTTCTTTCTTCTTTCTTTCTTTCTTTCTTTCTTTCTTTCTTTCTTTCTTTCTTTCTTTCTTTCTTTCTTTCTTTCTTTCTTTCTTTCTTTCTTTCTTTCTTTCTTTCTTTCTTTCTTTCTTTCTTTCTTTCTTTCTTTCTTTTTCTTTCTTTCTTTCTTTCCTTTCTTTCCTTCCTTCCTTCCTTCCTTCCTTCCTTCCTTCCTTCCTTCCTTCCTTCCTTCCTTCCTTCCTTCCTTCCTTCCTTCCTTCCTTCCTTCCTTCCTTCCTTCCTTCCTTCCTTCCAAAGCTTAACTACCAGATACAATAAAACTTGCATTCATTGTTTTGAATACATGCAACATGAAGATAGCTCATCTGATGTAATCTGACCATCCACCTTAACTCCAAAAGGCTACATCCTGTAGACAGATTTTTGCTGTTCCATTTATTCCTGCAAGATCTACAGCTTTTCACAATTCCCTGGAGAGGAGAGGAGAGGAGAGGAGAGGAGAGGAGAGGAGAGGAGAGGAGAGGAGAGGAGAGGAGAGGAGAGGAGAGGAGAGGAGAGGAGAGGAGAGGAGAGGAGAGGAGAGGAGAGGAGAGGAGAGGAGAGGAGAGGAGAGGAGAGGAGAGGAGAGGAGAGGAGAGGAGCATGTAAACTATCACGGTAAATATTTTCATTATTTTTTAGCAATTATTATCATCACATAACAATGAAACACAGTGATGGTAAGAGCAGCCTTGTACCTAATTACCGGCAAAAACAGAGCAAAAGTTCCGTCCTTGTCAGAACCTGTAAAATCTATGTCCCTTTTTATTCATTTGAGTCCAGTGCTAGGAATGGGAATTACAATACTCTCCTTCCCACACTTTACAGATTACCTTATTGTTGAATGTAATAAAGAAAATAAAGTGGCCATTACACCCAACTGAACTAACAGAAGAGGTCAAAGAGTACTTCATGAATTACAATTTAGCAAAAGAAACACACTGCAATATACATGTGTTTTCACTGCTGTCTTCTAACAAAGACATTTACTTTCAGGACAGCTTTCATGCTTTTAATAGCTGATTTGTTATGACAAAGATGGTTTGGCCTCCAAAATTGTGCCTGCCAACCTGCAGGCCTAATCCAAACCAGGGCAGCTGACCCATCCATTAGCATGCAAACAGAGTACCCTTAGTTTTACACTGTGTGAAAGGAAGAAGCATAGAGGACAAAAAGTGTTGTAGCTGCCCATTAGACCAATGTACCCTCATTGAGCCAGGGCTGCATGCTAAACTCATACAAAGTTAGACTTGTAGAAAGGGTAAATTTTAATGATAACTGGACTTCTTTAAGGCACAGAAGAAACAGCACAATAATCACTAACCATTTCTGTGAGCAGGAATGATGCTCTTCCTGAACTTGGAGGAAGGGGGTGGGGGTGGGGGGTGGGGGTGGGGGCAGGTAGAGGGGAGACAGGGAAAGACTTTTTAAGTTAAGATCTCAAATAATGATTTTGAGTTCGCTGTAGTCAGCAATCTACCATGTATCACCTTGATAACATACATTAACAGAGTTTATAAACTTTCTTAAATCTGCAGGTTAAAGAGATTTGTCTAGTATCTCTTAGAAAGACAAGAATCAGAACCTGGAAACTGCTTTCCAATCTCCTGACCTAATTCTGACATGATGTTGCAATACATGTGCCTGTTGCTTTTTAGCTGCTTGTCCTGAACCACAAAGTGCTACATTAAATGGTGTATATTTATTAGCTTCTTTATATTTATGTGGAATAATGTTATTTCATCTAGTCTCTCCAGATAAACAGTGATAATAAAACAAAAAGAAAATTATTTATAGTTACATTTCTTGTAATTATTTATTTTGATACATTAAAATGCTACCAGCTCTTCTCCCATAAAAATAAAGATGATATAGAAAAGAAAACATTGAAAAAATAATAGATTTATAAACAGAAAGAATAATGCAAATATATGAAGTAAAAAGAAAAAACACCACAGGATTAATCAATGTAAATATCTAGTACACTCCAGAAAACCAACCTTGTATATGTTCTCTGGAAACTACTGACAATTAATACAGATTTTTCATGGTAGTTACAGTTCAGTTTTTCCTGTATGTTCAGAATAGAAAATTGACAAATTGACAAGCTAAGCTCCAAGCTTTTACTGCCTGTGCCAATCCATAGAAACACAGTGGAATAAGCAAGACTGATTCTTAATTTTGGAATAGGGAGTTATTTTTTTACAATCAATGTGGTATGGTATTAATTTTAGCTCTTCTGATCTGCTAACTTGTGACAATGGTGGCCTTTAATGCCCATGCTTGACCTTCCCTGCTCTTCATAAGTGTCATGTTTCTTGCATGGGTTTATGAAAGGCAGGTCCTGCTTGACAAACCTGATCTCCTTCTATGACCAAGTGACACGCTGGGTGGATGAGGGAAAGGCTGTGGATGTGGTCTACCTTGACTTCAGCAAGGCTTTTGACACCGTTTCCCACAGCATTCTCAAGAAACTGGCTGCTCGTGGCTTGGACTGGCGTACGCTTTGTTGGGTTAGAAACTGGCCGTATAGCCGGGCCCAAAGAGTTGTGGTGAATGGAGTCAAATCCAGTTGGAGGCCAGTCACTAGTGGCGTTCCCCAGGGCTCGGTACTGGGGCCGGTCCTCTTTAATATCTTCATCGATGATCTGGACGAGGGCATTGAGTGCACCCTCAGTAAGTTTGCAGATGACACCAAGTTAGGTGCGTGTGTCAATCTGCTCGAGGGTAGGAAGGCTCTGCAGGAGGATCTGGATAGGCTGCACTGATGGGCTGAGGTCAACTGCATGAAGTTCAGCAATGCCAAGTGCCGGGCCCTCCACCTGGGGTGCAATAACCCCAAGCAGAGCTACAGGCTGGGAGATGAGTGGTTGGAGAACTGCCAGGCAGAGAAGGAGCTGGGAGCGATGGTAGATAGTCGGCTGAATATGAGCCAGAAGGACATCGAGGTGCTTGAGTGGGTCCAGAGAAGGGCGACGAAGCTGGTGAGGGGCCTGGAGAACAAGTCCTATGAGGAGCGGCTGAGGGAGCTGGGCTTGTTCAGCCTGGAGAAAAGGAGGCTCAGGGGTGACCTTATCGCTCTCTACAGGTACCTTAAAGGAGGCTGTAGTGAGGTGGGGGTTGGTCTGTTCTCCCACGTGCCTGGTGACAGGACGAGGGGGAATGGGCTTAAGTTGTGCCAGGGGAGTTTTAGGTTGGATCTTAGGAAGAACTTCTTTACCGAAAGGGTTGTTAGACATTGGAACAGGCTGCCCAGGGAAGTGGTGGAGTCACCATCCCTGGAGGTCTTTAAAAGACGTTTAGATGTAGAGCTTAGGGATATGGTTTGGTGGGGACTGTTAGTGTTAGGTCAGAGGTTGGACTCGATGATCTTGAGGTCTCTTCCAACCTAGAAATTCTGTGATTCTGTGATTCTTTGAGGTATAGAGCACCTCAAAAAAAAAAAAAAAAAAAAAAAAAAAAAAAAAAAAAGGCAGTACACAAACTGATCACAGAATCACAGAATTGAAGGGGTTGGAAGGGACCTCGAAAGATCATCAGGTCCAACCCCCCTGCCATAGCAGGTTCCTTACATGAGAAAAATATGTTTTCTACCAATCAATAATTATTTTTGCAAGCATAGGCATCTTTCTAGCATCTTCTTGAGAATGAACACAAAACAAAACAAAACAAACAAACAAAAAAATACAATACCAACCTAACCCCTACAGTCAAAAAATCCTTTTGTATTGTTTCTTGCTTCTCAAATATTTCTCTCTGGGGGTGTAGCTTAATAGTGAGAAAAAATTTGTGGTAGAAATATTAAATGTCTACCCACTGAAAGTCAAGCTGTCATCTCAGCTGGGGATGCTGACACTCAATGTAGTATTCAGCTAAATATAGAATGAGCGAGATGCTGCCTAATAGGAGTATTGTCAGTGTAACTATTTCTTCCAGACCTGGATGCTACCTTTATTCTTCTTCTCAAAATAGGATTTTCACTCTTTCCAGACTTTTGCCTAAATAAGAAGTGACTTTCTTAGTCACTTCTTGATCTTTATTTTTAATCTATTACATTTACATATTATATCTTGGTTATTTGCAGCTGCTTCTTCATTTTGTCTGCACTAATTCCCACCTTACTAAGTGGAATTTTAAATCCTAAACTTGCAAGTCTATTTATGTAATTAGGGATTAGGATGGCTCTGTTCAAGGTTTAGAGCAACTGGTGGTTCAACTTTAAAAAGGAGGATAGCAAAGAATTCTACCTGAGTAGAATTTATATTTTAATACTGAGTAGTATTTAGCTAATATTTTCTTAACATGAGGTTAGGCCTACCACAAGCTAAGCTCTTTCTGCAGTGCAAAGTCTAACAAGCTGGAACATCTAACAAAACTCAGTAGCTAATTAAAAAGTAAAAATTGTACCTTTTCTTGGCAGTATGATGTAGGGCCACCTTCTACATCAAAGACAGCAAGTTTGATGCTAACTTCTAGTTCAGAGTGGAATCAATGGAAATTATATCTGTGACATAATTCCAGTACTTCACATAAATCAAAGGGTTGGTTTGTCCCTGTATTGGCTTATTTACACTATTCATTTGACATGGAACCTAAATTTGGGAACCTAATTTTTCTGCGATATGTTATACATCTAGCAAATTCAGCTCCTGCCCTACCTCTTGTACTTTCGTAGCATCACTAGAATTCTTCTCTCGTGAAGACTGCATGATCTCCCTCATGGGTAGCCCAGGAAGGATCTCTTGCTAGTTGGTGGTGTGACTGGATATTGATCCCTTTCTCCTGCTTTCTTTTGCTGGATCTGCCTGCAATTTCTGATTTGTAGCAGGGAATTAGGCTGGATGCAAATAAAAGGGCTCCAAGGGGAACTTCTCAAGGCTCCCTGAGGTCTTCCTGTTTTCACTATCAAACAGCACAGGGTAAATTAGGTTCCAAGAGGGAACCTAATTACCTAAGCAGAGAGGCTTTGTGTCAAAAATCATAGTTTTAGAACATCACTTTGACCCTGTGTTCAAATATGTCAAACATACAGCATGTTTTTTTCTGCCTATATTACCATGCAGTTTAATTGATAAGCAGCACAACTGTTTCCACACCATGCATGGTTCCATAGTCATATCTCCAAACAGTGAGTCAAAAAAGGCATTTCAGATAACTGAACAGAGTCTAACCAGTTTAGTGTGATCTTAGGATAAAGCTAAAACCATCAGACACGATAAATCATGCTCTTATTGCACTGATCTCCTAATCTTTGAAAACACGGAAGAGCTAATGCAGCCAGTTTTCTTGTGAAAAAAATTAGCATTGTCAAGGAACAGAATAATGTAGCCCCTTTCTGCTAAAAGGCATACTGTGAGAGGAATAGAGCAGAAGGGCTCAGGCTATGTATATGAGGTTTGCAAATGAATAAAGACAACCTCAGAAGGGTTCAGAATTAAATAGTGAATTAAACGGTAGTGCAGTAAGGATCTCCTTATCCTACCGGGTCTAGAAGATCAGGGGTAGAACAGAAGTGCATGTAAGAACATGCATAGATATCCTGAGGCGTTTCACAGCCTGAAGATAGGAGTCCTCAATGCTTCCTTATAAATCCCATATGACATATGGTTCATCCAAGGAATAAGATTTAGTTATGGAGGAAGAAATGCTAGAAGTCATCACAACACATAAAGGTTGGACTAGATGATCTTAGTGGTCTTTTCCAACCTAAATGATTCTATGGTTCTATGATAAAACTTTGGTAAGTTTTATCTGCATTAAATTGTAATAATTATATATATATATGTGTGTGTGTGTTATACATATGTATTATATATAAGATATATATTATATTATATTATATATGCATTATATATTATATGATATAACATGATGTACATATAATATATTATATATATATTATATAAATAAATAAATAAATATTTACATATATATGTAATTTTATTTTTTTTTCTGAATTCCTGAAGGACATATTTTTGGACTAGTTTTAGTTTAGAAGAAAAGAAAGCTTAATCTTCCAACTTTGTTTTAGCAGAGAAGACTAATTTCTCTCTCTCTCTCTTTTCCTTTTTCCATACAACTCAACATTTGGTTTATGGAGTATAAGCATATGAAAACTGAAAGAAATCCACCATCTTTTGAAAGGTCATGAAAAGGGAAGCTAGTTGGTTTTGGTTTGTATTTCACCCATGCTGCTAAGACGTGACCTTGCATTCCTCTCAGTGCCATATTTGATATCATTATCAACAAAAAGAAAAGCAGGGGTATGAAATTTATTTACAGTGCTTTATTTCTTATGCAAATTGCCAACTCTCAAAGATAAAACAGAATCTGAACTCAAGTCTTGGCAAGAAACATAGTGTTGCAGCTCATTAAATCAACTTGAATAATATTGCAGGATAACTGTTAAAAAAATCTGAATTTGGTGTCATCATCTTTCTCAAAATAAAGTGTTAATGATTCCTCTTATGAACTTCTAGCATATGAAACTAACTTAGACAATCTGTTTTCTCTAGGACTAAAGACAGTAATTTCAAATATATAAAAAGGAATAAAACTTAGACAGCAACTTAGCATTTGTCTCATTCCATCACTGGGTCACTGGCTCTTTAATTTTTTAAAGAAATGAAAGAAAGTACTGTAACAATCATCTAAATACATATGACAATCTTCAGAATAAAGGCTCAGTAAGTCAGATCTCACTCAGTAAAACTTTGCCTGAGTGAGGAAATTATGATTTGTCCCACTTAAGAATAACAATGCATCTCCACGCTAATGAAAAATAGGTATTATCTATGTATATTGTATATTTGTATATATATGAAAAACATGCTGTGTATGTATATATATATATAAATGCTTACAGACAGACATATACAAGTTCTAAGAAGAATCAAATACCTAGTTAATACCAAGTTAATACATTTATATATTAATAGAAGATCCTGGCTAAGTTAGTAATATGCATGAATAACCCCATCACCAACCCAAATCTGTGTTATTGTGGAAAATGCCTTACATAAGCTTTTAAATACAGTATGCAATAGTACAGAACAGATATATGAAACAATTGTGTAGCACATCCAGCCTCCATGTTATTTTAGAGACTAAAGCAACAAGTGAGTTTAAAGGTAAAGAAGAATTTACCAGAAACTGTGTTAAAAACTGTAGTAAAAACTATAGTACCTCAGTTTCCAGTTATGAGCCATCTCCACTTTACGAAGATTCAACTCAACCCTGATCAACTTGCTGGAAGACAAGGGCTGCTGAAATTGGTCTTGTTCTAAGCCCTTCTCTGGCATATCATGAGGATTACTCCTGTGCTACATGTATGTGTATTTTAGCACACTATGTTTAAATCAGCATGCTCACACTCAGTATTCTGCTGTTGAACACGAAAATTTAAGACAAAATACATGAAAGGAAGAATATAAGGGACTTTTTCTGGTATTTAAATGCATATATTTCAACTTGCAGAGATGTATCAAACTTCTTATTGCAGCTTGCTTATTCTGTTTTCTATAGTTGTGCTTTCTTTTTCCATTCCATTAATGATAAATGTCTTGAATGCCAACATCAACATACTAGGCAGAGTGATTAACATGAGAAATACTTAATACAGAAATACAGAAATACTTAAACCTATTTTGCTAAGTAAAGCAATGTTTTTATGTAGCTGGAAAAAAAATGCATCTCACCATTCTAACCCTTTTTCACTTAACAATTTTAGAATGCTCAGCATAACTTATTGATCTTTACACATACCCTATCCTTTGAATATCTGGAGAGCATAAAAAGATTGCACTGTTTTTCAGAAAGTAGCTATGAAAAACTTTAACATAATGCATACTTTTATTTATTTATTTATTTATTTTGAATCTGTCTCTTCTACCAATTTCTAGCTTCTACTCTATATGGATACAAAGCAAAAGTGAAACTATTTCTTCATGCTTCCGTTATCTAGTTTGTTCTTAGCAACTCAGTCTCCTGACAGCTCAGATAAAAGAAATGACGGTCTACATATAGTCCCATAATTTATTGGCCAAATGACCATACTGATTTTGTCCTGTCTGGTTAATCTCTGAGGTGTCTCACAGGGAAGAAGTTCTAGAAATCTCCAGAAAACCCATTACAAATGACTCCTATCAAGATAGAAAATTCTTCAGTAAATGCCTTTTCCAATCATAAGTGATGGCATACAAGGAAACTGTTGAAATTTTACCTAAAAGTCAGTAATTGATTTTGTACATTTTTTCATCCTTTATTGATGGTGTTAAAGAAACTACAACATTTTTTACTGATTGCACCCAAACATGAAACAAGCTGACTTTTTTGCTCACACTGTTTGTTACCTGGAAGTCATTGTCACTACATTGGTCACAAAGCACAGAGCAGCTTTTACTCTCTTTTTTTTTTTTTTCTTGAAATGAAGAAAAAGCAAGGAATGTTTACGTGTCCTGAAGATAATACGAGATAAAACTAAGGGAGCTAATAAAATAAAATATCTGGGGGATTTTTGTATGTTAAAAAAGAACATAACCAGAAAACTTTGAAAAGAAGGATCAGAAACAAAACCTCTTGGTGCAGGTTTGCAGTGACCCCTTCACAAACTCCTGAACTAGGGCTATAAAGTATGAGTGGAAAATGGCAGCACTGCTCAGACAGTCGGTCAAAATCCTGGCAATAATTAGACAGCCAGGCTGCCTTAGATTGACCAGGCTCCTGAGTCTATAATCTCATCCTTATTCTGCAGCTGTTTAGGTGTAAAACCTATGCTCCCAACCCATGTAATCAAGCCTTGAGAAGAGTTACTTCTTTTTATTCAAGTCCTTTACTCCCTATTAATATTTACACTTCATCTATGTCACATGCAGCTAAAAACTGTACTCTTGGATCATGTATCTCTTTCTCATGTCAGAGAATGATTTTACATGCTTTAAGCAGGATGTACGTTTCTGGGGTACCTGTAGGACATTAGAGAATCGAATAGTTGACTGGACGTATATCTGTTTGGATAGATAACTAAAAGAAGATAAAAACACACTGTGTACTGGCATTTACTTTGAGGTCAGTGAATCAGTGAACCTCAAATCAATTAAAATTTGGTGAGCTGTAATGTTCAAACCATCAGCACTTAAACATTCAGGAAACCGTCTGCCTTACAGGAAAGTTATTATTCAGCCACCACTTGTCAAGTCTGATAAATGACCATCCCTTTTAGCTTACTAAAATGTGTGACCACAGACTACAGCTAATATTATCAGACTAAAACTGGTAAAAGCTATGACCTACATGGAAGGAAAAAGTGACATGAATTTCTCTGTATAAAGTAAGCAAGAAACAGCAACCGTTTACATACTTCACACATCATGTATGGAGGCAAACATAACTATATTTCTTAACTATAGAAATAAATAAGCAAATGAACATTATTTTTAGAACTCTATATATACTGTTGTAACAGTTCATTATGACTTCACTGTCTCACACATCCAGTTTTATGATATGTGAAAAATGATATAGCTGCATCTTATTAAATTAAATTAGACACCACATGCAGCTTAAGCAATTGCTGTAATTACTCTGTAATTTCTAAAATACGTATAATAGGAATACACAAATGACATAAACCTCATTTTTATGTAAACAGAGTAATTAATACAAAAATCTCAAACTCTCCTGACTGTCAAAAACAATATGCTTGAGAACTTTAGGAAGGGCTGGCACAGTGCCTTGAAAGACTTTAGAAGAAATTGGGTAATCAGCTTTCAGCATAATAAATATATGCATAAAGCATGCAAATGAAATTCAATAGGTATTATATAACAAACACTCTAGAATATGAAGCTATGATTCACCATTTGTTTTTTCTCTGGATAATAAAGACTAATTGTGACTGTGCTCATTTAAATTGGAAAAAAGCCATCAATCTCATTATTAGAATGCAAAATGTGGGAGGTGGCTCTTACCACATCTATCCTTGCTGTACATCAGTGGACTGTTCTTCATTTACACTCCTACCACACACAGTTCAAGATGGAGAAAAGTTTGGAGTAAAACTGCTAAAACTAGGAATCTGAGTTACTGCTGAGTTCTTCCACGCTCTCAGAAGCAATAACACCATTGGTTTCACCAGTGTTTCAGCTACATAAAATTGACTAATGCAATATGAAGTCAAAACTTTAGTGCGTATAAGATAACACATTACAGTCATTTAAAGGAAAAGTATTAGGGCCAAAGAAACTGTGAATATGATGAAGGACACAAACAGAACAACATATAAATCTCTTGTACTAAATATAGGGTGCATTCCAAACATTGAGTATGCTCATTTGTATAAACTTTGTGTTAGCTATTGAGAGTGAAACCCCACTAGTCATTACTTAAGTCAATCATATTTTTGAGTTAATGGGGACATATGGAGATTATCCTGCCTTTATATCTTTTCTTTGTTGTTAATTTTCTGTACATCTTTCCAAGGATTGCAGCACATAGGTTGAATGATTCTGCTTTTTCTAGCCATTAGAGTGCTTTGAGGGAAAGGACAACTGATGGGATGAATTTCATATTGATTTTCTGTATCATGGCCTAGAAAATACTCACAGTGCTCTTTTATACTGATCTTTTAAGACTACATTATGGCCAGCAGCAAAATTCAGGGACAATTGTTTTTGAAACTTTTTTAATTATAGCCTCAAGGACATTCAAAACGGGAATTGTTTATACTTGTTCTATAAACAATTCTTGTTCTTCCATATAATTTGTTCACGAATTCATGATTATGGAGAAAATTTCCTTGAGGAGAGTGCACTGAAACCTGCAATTAGGAATAGGGCCACATCATTTTCTACATTTCTAAGACATTTCAATTAATGATAGATAAACTGTATAGATGAAATAGAGTACATGAAATTTTCCACAAAAATCTTTCTAAACAGGAAAAGCTTTATGAAACACATGAACTACATTTTACATAGCTTATTGCTAGTATGAGTGCTGTTTTCAGAGACAATTCCTTTAAAATCACCCTAACCTTGTAATCTGGTGGTAACCAGATTCCTGAAACCTCATAATTATTTTATTTGCATTACTGTAGTTCAAAAGAGTGCCCTTCACAGGCATGTCCATTCTTTCCAAGCACTTCATGCTGCACTAAAAGGCTTGTAACCCAAATAGAAAAAGATAATCATCTTTATAATGATTTTACAGACATATAAGATGTAATGCAGGTAAAGATTAACTAATTTATCAAAACTCATACAGAAAGTCTCTGGTAGAGCCAAAACCATCCAACAAAATTACAAAACAGCCTTAAATATAATATGAAAAAGAAATTTCAAAATTCTTATTGCCAGTGTTCCAGCCATAATGCTGTATAAGGACTGATCATCATTGCTTTCTTACTTGATTTCCAAATTCAACTATAGTTTGTCAGGGAAAAGAAAGACAGAAAAAATCAAAACAAAAATTTGCTTACATTTTCAATTATTCTATCTATCCACCTTATTAAAACACTTGATAAAATGATATGACAGTTTCAAAAAAAAAAAAAAAAAAAGAAAATTTGCAATGCAGTGCATCCAACATGACATTATTTTCAAGGAAGTTTAAGATTAAAATCTACAAATAACACTAAACAATTATGTCATACTTTCTATTTACTAATTGCAAAAAAATGAACAAACAAACAAACAAACAAAAAGTATTATTGTATCTGTAATTTACAATAACTGACTTGTCCAAAGCTCAGGAGAGCCAACGGAAGAGTGCCCAACTCCAATGCCCTATGAACAAACGTACCTCTCTGTAAAAACTGGAGAAGATTTGTTCTGATGCACAAGTGATAATTATATGAATGGGAACAATTTACTTCTACCTGAAACCTCTAATGCTTTTGCTCCCTTTTTCACTCATATGCCATCAGTCTTACTGTCAGTTGAAATCACTTCTGATTTGTTTCTGGCAGAGGACATATACAAAGAAGTTGTCAGAAAAGAAAGGAAGCAAGCACAAGAAAGAACCAGCTTCAAAAAGGCTGCTTTCTCTTTGGATGGTCCTCATTAATTCCATTCTACCTGACTAGCAAGCAATGGTTGAATCTTAAGGAGAAATCTTATCAACATTTGCAGGCTACTTGAGAGCTATATTAATCTGTGTACACAAGGCAAACCCCTCATTGTTCTTTCTACAGTACATTTTTCCTGTTTTCCATAAGTGACTATGATGTTGGAATGCTGTTTGAGATTCCCTGCATTCAGCAATATAGACATGCAGTTAAAATATTTCAAGCTTATTGTTCACATCCAAGTTACTTCAGAAGCCTGTCTCAGATTGTGAAGGACAGACTGGCAGAAATTCATGTTAGAGAAAGAGACCAGCATTTCAAGTTTTGTTACTTTTGGCAACAGCTTTGCATAGTTAGTTACTAGGCTCCTTTTAAATACAATGCACCAGTAACTCTTTTATGTAAATTGGTCAATACCAAGGAATACAGAAGTACAGGTGAGGTGCTGTGATGTCTGGGGAGCCTAAGTTCATCCTGCATTCCATAACCAGAAACGGTATGTACACAGAACATGGAAGCACAGCAGGATTTTAAACAAATGGCAATCTATTAAGGCACTTTTTTTTTTTTTTTTTTTTTTTTTCCAAAGCACGACAAACTTCTCTTCTCATAGATTTCAGACAGCCTGAGGGCAAACAAGGTCGCTAGTTAATTTATAGCCGAGTTTATATCTGTAAAGGCCCCATGAGGCTCTAAGACTCAAACGAATGTCCATTTCCTTTATGTTGCACTTGGGCTTTTGGGACCTGTGTCCTCCAGGTGCATTAATGTTGTCTGAAACTCATTAACGTGGCAAGACAGAAATTATGAGTGATGGGCTATGAGATGTTACTCTCATTTTGAGGTTCTAAGAGGTAAATAGTTTCACTAAAAGGTCTCTGTCTCATTAATTCTGTGGTATTCTTAATAGAAAACAGAGACAATTAGTCAACTGAACAGGTACTGTTTCAGGAAAATGAGGACCGTCCACAAGACTCCAGGCTTCCTCTTCCTTTCTAACCAGTTGAAAAGAGCAAAAGCATTATGAACCGTAAGACTCTTGAATGAATTTATACAGAAGTAGACAACATATTAAAACTCCAGCAAAATATTTACAGACGGAAAAGACCAAAGTATCTGACTCCCACAAACATTAATGGATTTCTAATAGTCTCTTACTTTAAAAAAAGTCAGGAATCCAAGCATGACTTACATGGTCACTCACCTATACCTTCAGAAGTCTTGTAGATTTAGGTCTCAGAAGAGAATAATCACTTGAGGGCTCTGAGAGCTACATCTCTCTCTACCCATTATGGAATTTACAGTAGGGAATTTATTAGTAGTGATTAAGGACAGAACATATAAAGGAAAAGGCAAGATATTTTTTTTCTGATGGTATAAACCATCATAATTATACAAATATGACCCTTCTGAATTTATTTAGGCTTTTCCATAGAAAAATATAAGTCTGAAGGGAAACAATAAGTCCAAACTCCCACTAAACCATAGCTAATTTCAAAAGACAAATCAGATTGGTTGCTCAGGCTATTGTACATTCTACCAATTTTCTTAATAAACATCTCTGTAGTTGGACAGTCATTATAACTCAGGTTATAACTCATATATTTTATATGTGTTATAATTATATATATATATATTATATATATATATTTATATTTTATTTATATGAGTTTATAATTTTATAATTTTTACATTTATATATTATAACTCATTATAACTCATACATTTTTTTTCACCTCAGATGAAATTCTTTAATAATGTAATCCATGGTCTTGGTGTATTCTTTTTGTGAGCTATGAAAACCATTTTTTGTAAAAACAAAATACAAAGAAGACGCTAGGCACAATAAAATCAATGCTAATGTAGGAGAGAGAGAGAGAGTGGAAGTGGAAGCAATGTATCTTTTAACGCTGAAAATTCAAAAGAAAGAAGAAAGAAACATGAAATATGTATGTTTAAAAAGTTGTATTTAGCTTTCCATCTATTGTGCTCCTCTTCCATTCTCTGGCCTAATGACTTCTATGCACTAAATAAATAAATAAATGAATTATGTGGATATTTCTATAATGATTTTGATCTTATTCATGACATCTTTCACTGTCTAAGAATAACCAGAACACACACAGTTTTATTCACATGTTAAGTCTCATTCCTTGTTCAGTCTTCTCATGGCTACTTTCTCCTAAGAGAATACAGGCAGTATGTGAGCCATGGATACACTGACTCATTAACTACTCATAATTTCCCCCTTGGCAACAGTCTCTCAGCTACTGAGATTGTAACCAATGCCTATGGTCACATACAGAATCACATCCTTTGTCTCATACAGAAGATGCAGAAGGGGTGCCAAGGATCAGAAAGGTCTTTTTACTTAACAACAGATCATTCACAAAACTGTCTTTGAAGGAGGATGAGGTTATTCTCACAGTAAGAGAAGTTTAAATATGTCAGATTTAGCAAGACAGTTTACAGGCCAAAGACTCTCTCTTGTGTTGTCTCAGGGGTCTCAGGGTGTTTGTTCTCCACCCATCCCATGTCTGGAAATTGTACTGCCTTCAGCCCAGAGTTCTGTCCCTACTCAGAGCACAAAAGGTATGTGCAAGTGAAGTGCAATCCAGACGAAAAAAAATACATCCACTGAAAAGATGTTCTTCTGGTCATTTTCTTAGGAAAACTAATTACATTTTTGTTCAACTGACTATCATGCACTGCACGTTTAAAGAGGCTGCTCAAGAACACAGACAAATTGCCACAGGGTAACATTACTGTATTAAAAAAAGAACTTTTATGTTCTCATTTAAAATCTGCTCTCGATTCACACTGCTGTAGCAACCACACCATTCACAACCAGCAAAATGAATCTCATGCATCAAGGTAATGACCAGGCCCTTGGGATGATATATAATATGCTACAGTATCTTGAGAAATGAGTAACACATTGTGCAAAAAACCGCACATGTAGCAGGCAGAGGCTTACATGCTTAAAACACAAGAAATTGACTTTTAAAGCTGTATATGTGGAAATTTTTCTCCAGAAAACAATGTTGACAATTTTTTGTTAATAACTAGCTATTTCACCCTTTAAAAAAAAAAGTACAGAGATCAGACTTTTTTTCCTATTTCTTCTATAATTTACTATATCATTTTGCCAAGACTTGTGCATGACAGACACATTCATATATTATCAAAGGCAGCCATATTTCTAACAAAATTATAAATTCTTCTAAATAAGGATAATTTATTTTTTATTTTAGTATTACCTATAAGACAATGTTCTTTGTTTGGAGTTTCTAATTATCATGATGAAAGGGGAAGCTTGAAGCCCTGGTAATCAGTGACTATAAGGCAGCAAGTATATGGGACTAGCCAAGTTAGGGGTACTGTCAACATTTTTAAAATAAATTTTCTTTCTTTTTTGTTGTTGCATAAATATTCTATTTGTCTGAGAAGCCATAAATCAGAAACTTAGAAATTCAAGTTACTTTAAAGAGATGATTAAGGTTGTGTTAAAAAATGATGTACATAAATAACAGATGAGAATAATAATATAAACAAATAACTTTACCCTTAGAGGGCATGCTCAGAAATCAGAAATGTTCCTTGGATTCTCTTCCGATCTCTATAATGTAGTTCCCTTATGAAGGAAACTTAACAGCTTGTTTTTTTGGGAGATGTGAAAGCAAAGAAATCTCTGAGATTGAAATCTCTGAGATTGTTCCTATAAATTGGCATCTGGCACCAAATATTTGGCCAAGAAAACACACACACAAAAGAAATGTTTAATGCTGACACATTTTTTAGGGATAAATCTGACTACTTTGTTCACTGGAAAGTCTTTATATAGCTGAGGTATAAACATTATTGTGCCTTAATCAATAAACATTAACGCAGTGCTTTTCTGCCTCTTATGCAATCATCTTGGCTGGAGTAGATGCCATTCAGAACTTTCTCCCTTTCCTTTCATTTCTGGTTTACACGAATTTCTCCTTTCATTTCTTGTTGGAATGTTTGCATTCAATTAAAGATTTTCCCTTACATTTATCAGCAGCGTTTGATCTAAATTACAAGAAGAACCAGCCATTAGGCTTAGGTCATTCAGAAAGTCTCATTAGTTTGTGGATTATCCTCAGTGTTTTTGAGAAAAGGTTTCATTACCATGCAAATAGAAATAGCTTTCTTATCCAGACAGACTAATATTTAGTGTTCTATGAATTGTGCCATGCAACAATTAAACTCATCAGAAAGTACAAAGCAAATGAAATTCACATTGAACAGACTAGTTCTTGTTGCCATGAAGAGAAAAATGAAAAAGTATGTTTGCTGTCATCTTTTGTCATCACGATTTTTAGTGAAAGAGCAAAAAGCCCAACTTCAGACCACACAACAAAATGATGACACAAAACTATTCATTTGGAATCACTTGTCTGCATGTTTTCTTTCTCTGGAAGAATTCATTTTACAGCAACAGAAATACATAAGGCATTAACTACTGATTTTTCCAAAAGACCGGACCATAGCTCTTTTTGGCCCTTGAGGAATAAAGGTCAAGCCTAAACTAGAAAAACAGAGAAAGGAATCATCAATCTACTGAGAATGTACCAGAGCAGAGGAAATATCAGCTGACAAGTTGACATAGTCAACGCTTAGACTGCTATGATATTTACACAACCTACTTCATATGGACTTTAATTGGACTTTTCTTTTATGTGCTCTGAAATGCTGTCTTAACTCCCTATTTTCCCTGAGCATTTAGGGAGCACAATCTTATAAGTCATGTCCTCATATAGTAAACCCTAACTTTAAGGCAGAGAAAACTCAGACTGACTAGAAGGACAGAAGAGAAATAAAAGGGAAACCTTTCCCTGTGCCATAGGTGGGTAAGCTGTTGCCCCCATCTCACCTTCATTTCTGCAACTCGGTGTTATTTCTGGGCTGTGGACATCTCTTCACAGTCTATGCTCCTAAGGAAATTTTCTCATTTTGTCACGCTAGTAGAAATGTGGCTCCATTTTTATTTATTTATTTATTTATTTATTTATTTATTTTTGGCAGCCTCCCAGTGCCTCCTGTGCAGTGCTCTCCATAGCTGCTGCCTGCATCCCCACAACACCTGCCCTGTCCCTCCTTCAAGCATGCTCCCTGGGCTACCTCCACCTCCCCATCCTTTGGGAGGATTTATCCAGCCTTGTCATTCCCTTTAGCATGAATAGCACACAGAAATGTACAGTACCATATAATCTTATATAAATCATTCTGTTCACAGGAAAAAAGACCCGTGGGTGACACCTTCTTTAAAATACAATACTCAATAATGGTTTACTGCTTAAAAGTGAAAAAGTAAGGAAATGTCAATTTTCTTCTTGTAGAGTAGAGTGAATAGATGACAATTGCCAGTCAGCATAGAGCTGTGACAGTTTAGGCATAAAGTCTTTTTTGAGTCCTGGATTACTTTAAACAATCAATGCCGATATCCCATATTGAGTAAAATGGACAGCTAGCCAAGCACTTTATTCAGTCATTCAATTCTGTGCTTATTTGATTACCAGAAGGATGCAGAGTGATCTCCCAGACACACAACATTAACCTTCAATCAATAACCACTTTAATGGTAGATGGACTCCTTTCTTCAGGCCTCTTCCAGCTGCATTACTGTGGAATTGCTATTTGGATAGTGATTAACATTCTCAATACATCAAAGATTAATTCCTGTTTACACTGGAAGATGCTGCATTACATATTTCCATACCACAGTCTCTGTCCTCTAGTCATGGACCTTGACAATGACAGGGTTTTGATTACTTTCAGAATAGTCTCCATGATGAACAGAGATTTGGTACTTGTGGTAATCAGTAAGGCAGAAAATGTTTAAAATATCATAATTTGAAGGAAATTACATATTCTCATAACTGTGAGTTGCTGGAAAGCAAAAGTGTTGGGGGCTAAGCAGATGGATAAACAAAATGCTGACGCCAAAACTTTTCCCTGACATTTTATTTATTTTTTTATTTTCAGTTTCTAATGCCACCAGGATTTACAACATAATTTAGAAGGCTGATGCTCTGGTAGAAACATAACTTTGTTCTTAGCTTATCTTTGTTAAAATACAGTGGAAACGCATAGTCAGGTACCAAATATTTGAATAATTTAGTAAATAAGTGTTAAGTTCTTAGAAATATACCAGACTTAGAAATGCCAATTATGAGATGTGTGCATTTTAATGACATTAAAATATGAATAATGTATTATTAAAAGTTATGTTAGCAAACTTTAAATATCACAGGGACCAGTGGAACCCCTTCCCTCTAAGGGGAGAATTAAGATCTGCTTGACATTCTATTTAAAATTTAACCTCATTTACAAGCCAGGGCTAGCAGCATTTTTTCCTATGTTTAACTAAAATGGATGCATGATCTTGCTGATTAGGCAAATAATAAAATACTGTAAGTATTAGAGAAGGTAGTTAGAAGACAATAACATTTAGATATATTTTTTTTGTTGTTAGTAAATCAGCAGATAACTCTGAATTTGAAAATCAATTCTACTTCTTTACAAAACAAAACCTTCCTTATTGAAATATATGTTTTCTGTTTATACACTAGCTATTTGTTCCACAGCCAAGAACCACCCTCCAAAAAGTGTAGCTTTCCTCTCTTGCCAAAACAAGAGGTTTCAACAACAATGACAGCTTCTCGATCAAGGCGCTCCACTTGGCGAGATGAACAGAATGGAGTTGCGGCTGTAAATAACATGGGACCAGGCTGATGGGAAGATGCCTACAGTCCATGCTGAGCTCAGCTCTAAATCTGCCCACAGGCCCATATCTCCAAGGTCACAAAAAGAGATGACTTCTACTCAGTGCTCAAGTACAGCCAGACAGGATGCCTTTAAGTAATTTATATATATGTGTGTATACATATACACACACACATGTATATATACATATATGTACATATATAATATAGTCCCTCATTCCAGGGATGAGCCTTCCAGAGATACAAGCAGGCAACAGCTTCATCAAGTTCTCCTCCTTTTTCCTCCTTCCTGAATCAGATATCATAATACCTCTGCATGTTATTTTTACTGTGCTTATTGTAACAATTTAGATGTACCACTCAATGTTTAAGTGGTGGAGAAAATATTCACTTAGGATTTTAAAACAGGAGTACAAGAAAGGTCAGACCAAGAGAATAAAAATAGTACTGCTGGCAGCAAATTAGTTTTGCATTTTGCCATGAGACATACGACACCATGCAGATGATTGGACTATATAGCATTATTCAATGTGGAAACAAAAAAAAAAAAAGAAAAAAAGAAAAAAAAAGTGTATTTCTGTTACTTGACATGTATCAAACATAGACAACACTTCCATTTTTTATAGAGGCAATGTTTCAACATATTTATTGACATGTATCATACTTATCTGAAGTTCTTTATATGTGCCTAACTTCTAATGTAATGAATGTCTTATTTGCATAATAATAGTAAAAGTGAATTCCATATGTAAAGCAGTGAAGCAAAATGGGCAGTCTGGTTTGAATAATAAACCTGCAGTCTCGAAGTATGTGATGGCCAGGCAGTAATACAGCAGTACTCCAGAAGTCTCTAATTTGCTAATCCACGCATTCAAGACACTTTGTTAGGAAATGACTGCTATATTTTACATTCAACACTTTGCCTTAATTGCACAATTGTATGCCTCAGAAGTCTTACAAAGGAATAAAAAGCTGCATTTTGTAATAGATTTGTGGGCAAAAGGCAAAAATTTGTGAAACTCTGAATGACGATTAAGTATTAATTGAAAAGTCTTTCTTGGTCTAGACATTACTTGTGAAGAAATATCTGACTTATTTTAAACCATCTACTTCTAAATAATTGTCTATTCCAATAATATAAAAATTGTCTTTGACATTAAATATATTTTCAAGTAATAGTTGCTGCAAACAGAAGATCACAGAATCACAGAATCTCTAGGTTGGAAGAGACCTCAAGAAGATGGCTAAGTGTAATTTGCTTTCATCAGTTGAACTTGCCATATTCACAGTGTATTTTGATTCTTTCTGTGATCCATTTACCTCCTTCAGGGAAGGTTCACTGCTAATATCAGCACATTATAGTCCAACAAGTACGCACTATCAAAAAGCTACTGATGCTGCTTGTAAAGGAATCAAACTGCAGTGCAGCATTCTTCCCCCACCCCAAGTTTGCAGACAGTACCTTAATGAAATGAGCTGACAGAGACAGATGAGAACTCAGTGTGACAACTGCTTTTAGAGACAGGCTGAGCCAAAACAATTTGATTCCATTATGTTTTGGTGACTCTAAGTTGTTCTTTTTTTTTTTTTTTTTTTTTTTTAAACTAAATATGTTGCAGATTAGCATGCAGATTAGCAATGATAAATTCTTATTTTTGGAAGGAAACTGCCAGTACCACCCTAATGTGTCTTTTGTGCATGTTCTGTAAGCTTAACAGTAAATGAAGCCATTTAAGGTGTTCTCATTTGCAATGTTAGCTAGTCCAGCTCACTGAAGGCTATTAGTATAATGAAAAAGATGGTATCTCCTCAAGACCTCTGTGAAACAATAGGTAGAGTAAAATTATTAAAATTAAAGTTTTGTGTAACAGTTTCAGGCTAAGCAAAGTCACCGTATCAAACTGCAGCTCAGGTAAACTGAATTAATTAAATCAGCATCTAGCAAGGTAAGTGGAAAGTGTTATGCAATGTCACATTGCAAAACACAAACTCTTACCTATCCCGGCGACCCTCCCCACAGAATGCATTTCTTTTCAACATTGCTGTTTTAGCATAGCACCTTTGTTATCAACTGTCAGCTTAAACATTGTGCTGCTTACTACATTTTGGGTACGCCATAAGTTTTATTAAGTAAAAACAATTCAGGAAAACACTATAATTCTGGAAAAGCAAGGGGTGGAGCGGGATGGCATGACATTTATTTCTGGATGGAGCCAACAGTTTACCACATTGGAATATGTAATTTTTAAGTTCATATTCGATAGAATATAAAGACATTTCAATTGAAAATGAGTATTTTCTTATTTAGGAAAACAGTCAAATGTTTATATTTTCCCTACATTTCCCTATGTCCCCTGGAAAAAACATCTTGCTGACAGTGAGATACATTTGACAAACATTTTGGTGTTTTAACGTCTACACAGTTGACCAAGAAACCTCATGCCACAGAAAGATCAACTTACAGACTCTGTATTTCATTTCTATTTCATTTTTCTTTACATGAGTTGGAAATTCTTTCCTCATGTAATCAACCATGGTTGATTAGAAACCCTGGTAAATAAAACAGCTTTTTATTCTGCCATAAATTCATTCAGTTTTGTACTAATTTTTCTCTCAGTACATTAATAATAGAATAGCTCTATTCCTTCTTACTATGCAGCCCAGTTATTGGATCAGATAGGCAAAAAACCTTGCAGAGATTAGTCAATTTTATAATCTATTTTAGATGTAGATATGTAACGGAAAGTAGTCATGGAGATCAATAATTAACCAGTTTGCTTTACCTGCATCTATCAACAGATAAAGGTATAGCAAACCAAAACAGTCTTTTACAGTTCTAGTACCAGAAGAGAGGAGCAAAATTGCATAAATATATTACAGATTTTTTTATTCTGGCTTTATGAGTATTCTTAAGCACAAAAGAAATTATTTTATTTCATTTTATTTCCTTTTATTTTATTATTTTATTTTATATTTTAATCTTAAAACTGCATTTTAAATGGAACCAACAATCAATGAAATTGCTCAGACTGACTCTATGCCAGACTAGAATCTTGCACACTAATGCAGATTATAAGATCTTTAAAACAGAGACATTGTCATATCTCTAGTCTGAAAATAAATTCCATAACAACTGACCTATAGATCTGAATCAATTAAAATCTCTCTATCCACTTTTCTTTGCTGATCTCTATCATTTTATCTTTAAAATAAAAAGTCTTGATGACTCTTATTTTAATTCCCTGATGGGAAAAGGCAGGCTTACTTACTTTATTTTAATTATTGAGAGATAGTTCTCATGAATATTAGCACAATTATGGTAAAAGCAATAACAGCCTGTCTGTAGCATCTTTGTCTCTTACATTTCCTGGTTGCAGGATATGTAGATTGCTGATATCTTCATTCTTTAATGGGCAGGAAAATATAAGCCAATTTTTCCTCTTTTCACCTTCTCTGAAGTATCCAGCATAATTTTCCTGGTAGCTATATACCCAAATCAGAATATTATCATTGCTGTGTTTACTGTCTGCACTGTTTTAATGTCTGACAAGATTAATATGTTTTCAATGACAAACCTCAAAATGTATTTGTAAAGGAAGAGTAATTGACTTGAATTATTTCTAATATGGTCCTGCAGAAAAAAAATCAACCCCCTAAATAATACTTTGTGAGTGTGCGTGTGTGTGTGTATGTAAAAGACAGATAGAAGAAAAAGAATAATTTGTAACTGCAGATAACACAAAGTCGGTGGTATGTTAATTCCAAAAGGAGGACAATTTACAAAGAAATTGAGATTGTTTGGTAAACTGGGTACATTTTATCCATATACCCATTTGGTATATCCCATAAGTATAGATCAGTAGTACATGCCACAGTGGCTGTTGAAAACTGACTCTGGGAAGGATTTAAGGGTGAATAACCAGCTGGCATGCTTACAGTTCAATGCAGCAATTGAAAAACTAACTTGATCTGAGGTGTATCTGTATAAATGGAAAAATCTACAAAAATTTCAGAGGGAATATGACCTGTACAAATGTACTCACAAGACCACTGGTTCATCAGCATGGTCATTTCTGGAGTGAGGTGTTGAAGCACTTGAAATAACCCAGCGAAGGGATAGGGATGATCTGAGGTGTGGGAAATATGTTACACGGTGAAAGACTTAGAAAACTCCTCCTATTTCTTCAGAGTCTGAGAGATGTTGCTCTACAGGTACGTGATTTGGGACAAATATTACTAAGAAAATAAGATCCTTTGAATCAGGAGGTAAGTTCATAAAGAAAAATGGGAACAAGCTGAAAACAGAAAAACTGGAGCTACAAATGAGGCAACTCTTATCTTATCATAAGTAATTACAGCCTTATTTGACTTAACCATCAGTGCTGAAGCTTTGAGCTCCATTTGATTGATTTCTTCCTAAGTCTCTGAAAAGTGTTAACAAGTTTCTCCTCTCCTTTTTCTCCTATTCATTATCTGTAACTACTTAGTTAAAAATAACAATAATATATGATGACTTACAGTAATCCATTGAATGAGATATTATACTGGATTGTTTCTGTCACAGAATGTAATTTAGATTTTAATAGTTAATATTTTTCTCATCTAGCATTCTTGGGATGAGCTAGGCATCATTAGATTGCAATTTCTGCGATTATCCACCCCTCTCTTATTTTTTCCTTAATTGACTGATAGCACATTTATCACCTAGGTTATACAGAGCAGCTGGATCTGCAGAAAATGCCAGGCCCTTCAAAAAAGAGCCACAAATGTCAGACATGAAATTTGGATCTCCGTATGAACTTTTCTGCAGCTCAGAAATGTTTGGAAGAAGCCGCTGGATTCATCATTAAGAAAAAAGAACACTGTGGAGCTAGCAACTTATCAGCAGAGATGAAGGAAGATGGCTGTAGTACAAGAGATTCTGAAAGGGGCAAAATGTTATTTACATAAAACAATACAAATTTTGGAAAGGGTCTGGGCTCAAAACAAGGATGAACGTGGTTTAGTACAGTTCCTCCATTTCCCACCAAAGTGACCAGACCAAGATCATAACTGGTATAATATTCGGAAAGACAGTAACCTCTTTCTACAATAGACAGGTTGGAGAGCACAGCAGCCAACATCCTACCACAGTCAGCTCAGGTTTTCATTGACTACAAACAGTTATCTGGAGAATTTACAGCTCTTAATTCCCAGCAGACAGAAAGCTGAGTGAGTAAATGGCAAAGAAATAAAAGCATATTTCTCCCAGGAGTCATTGTGAAGTCTAACCCTAATGGATCATTTATGAAACAGTTGATACTAAATACTCTCCAGTGGTGTCTGTCAAGCATGTAACATATACCTAAACATTGATTTCTAACAAGTAAGACTTTGAAAATTTTAAATATCTGTTCATTTTGTGGGACTGCATAGATTGGTAACAATCACAAACAAACAGTTTTACTCCCACCCAAACAACAATAGAGAATATTTTATGGTGTCTAAATGGAACTACTTATGATGAAAAAAGTGATGGCCAGGCTTGACTTTCTTCCTTGATGATCAGAATTGCCTTTTGATGTGATCTTGGTGTTGAACAAAATGACGTCTCACCATACGCTAATGACAGCAGGATGTGCTTTACTATTATATTTTTAATATGAACAGCACAACATGAACTGTT
This sequence comes from Anas platyrhynchos, assembly GCF_047663525.1. Taxonomy (NCBI): domain Eukaryota; kingdom Metazoa; phylum Chordata; class Aves; order Anseriformes; family Anatidae; genus Anas; species Anas platyrhynchos. The sequence continues at coordinate 85,280,771 of NC_092588.1, read as the reverse complement.
TACTGTGCAGTATTTCAACAAGAAAATTTGACTGGATTTCCTAGTAAGATTTTCTGTGTGATCCATAAGAATTACAAGCAGAGAATGCAATGTTTAACGATATTTAAGTCAGCAAAAAAGTACTCTCCATGAATATTTTTTGCTAAGTGATTTCCCCCATGCAAAACAAACAAAAAACGACCAAACAAAACAATGCAGGGGAAATGGGGAAAGTAAGGTAGCTCCTTTTCCATATCTCTGTCATATCACAGACAAAACAGCAAAACCAAAACAACTCCTACAACAAATAATATTCTAAATATTATTTTTCCATGTAAGAGATTGTAACAGTTTCCATAGAAACACTGTGGATCTACAAAGACAAAAAGGTTTGTCCTATGAATCGATCTCATGTTACACAGCATGCAGAAAACCTGAAGACCCAGTAGATAAGTTGTACATGGTGCTTGAAGAATTTATCTTTAAAGAAAGACAATATGAATACATAAACTGTTCGACTGGGTTGGTTGACATTTTGGTTAGGTTTCATTCTCCTTTGTATTTCAAACAGAAGAACAAAAACAGCTCGCTAACTGAGAACACAGCTAGAAACAAATTACAGGATGATATCACTGGTCATGAAAAATAACCACTTGATATCTTTTGTGAAAATAACACAACAGTGATAGCTGGAATTAATAAAACAGATAAAGGAAACAGATGTGATACATTGGTGAGAACAAGAAAAAGTCCAATCACATTTATTTTTTAAAAAGAAACAAATGTTAATTTCTCTGCCTTGTGTTGAAATAGCTGTAGCACATGAGATTTTGCTACTCACATGCTAGTCAAACAAGAATATCAACTGTCTGAAGAGAGTCATGTGTTTCTAGGAACAAAGTGACATTTTTTTGTAAACCTCTAATGACATATCTGTCACACTAATTTGGCAAAGGCTCTAGCTTATTTGTGTTTGTATGGGGAAAGTATTATATCTGGATTGGAGCTACTCCCACAGAATTCTCCAGACTAATTGTTTAATTTTTGTGCTATGGTACTACTTCTGAGACAAACCTTTTCATCTGAGATAAAGTGCTGCTTTGATGACTGTTTTCCCAAGATTGCCTTTTAATTAATTCACTGTTGCCTCCTTCATCTCCTCCTTGCACCCCTGCTTAGGTCTGCTGTTTTATGGTGACTCCCCACTTCCCTCCTAGGTCTGGGGAGGGAAAAAACCTCGTCCTGCCAATTCAAGCATACTGCTTACTAACAGTTTGCTCTCCTAAACCTAGCCAGCAAGACATTGCTAGCAAGACTTACCTCTGTCACTGACTCTCAAGTCAGTGGTCTACCTTCAAGTCTAATGCTGAGGTACCTAGTCTGTTCATAAACAAACAAACCAGCCAACTCAGAAAGCACTGCATTTCAGTCTCCTTTGAGGTGTTTGGTGGACAGACCATAATGTTTGCTTTTTGTTGGTTTTTTTTTTTTTTTATATATATATATTTGAGTTGGACAAATAGATACATACTATATATTGGCAGTGTTTGTTGTGTTCTTTTCTTCAAAGACTTGGAATTTGCTAATTTGTTTACACAGCTTGGGCTACCATAAACAGTCAGATTATGCACACAGCATTATTTCTGACCCTTAACTTCTTTTTAATCCCCAAATCCAATTTGTTTTCTGAGTGCCCTAGTAGATGGAGGACCAGGAATGGAACACTTCAGAAGGAACAAGGGGTACCTGGATAATTTAAATACATCTGTTCTCTTGTGCATGCAAAAATAACCTCATAGCTTTGAAGATAAATACAGCACATAGAGGCATAAAAGTTCTTTCAGAAAAGGGAGATAAAATATTAATCATCTGTTTAAAATACTTCATATTGATCTTTATCACACTTACACAAATTAGAGAATATTTCAGTCCAAAGTATGAATGGTCAGCTATATTTGTCTTTCTCTTCATCAGCTGCCAAGCACAAGAGAACTTTGTTTTCTTGTCTTTTCTTGTCTTTTCTTTATGTATAAAACTCTGGGCTAGACTTTTAGCAATTGTAGATAGGCACAAATGCCCTAAATTAAAATCCATTAGAAAGCATTTCAGAATTTAGAGCACTGTTACTATAACAACCCTCCCCATGAACTGATCCTCAAAACTTAATTTTACATAAAGTTTTGGCAAGTCCAAAGCACTGTAGTGGACCTTGATTATCTATTTTATTCTTTCATAATAACGTAATAAAGTAATACTTAGCCATATTTTAGATTTTTCATTGTAAAAATTATGAACAAAAAATCATTTTTTTCCTGTAACTAAACAATGATAAACATATAAAACTATAAACTATTATGCTGAAAATACAGCTAAAGGTACAAATACTCTCTTTTGAATGTTTATAAATGTATTTGAAATTTAAATCATTTTATTGTACAAAATCTTTTCCAAAGAATAAACAATATCTATCTCAAGTATAGTTACAGGAAAATAGTAAATTCACACCTTAAAAAGTTGATCAAGAAGGATATCTATGGTGTTAATGCCATTTCTCAATATTGATCTTCTAGTCAAATTTTACTGTGTTTGGCACTTTACAAATATAGAGAAAATGACAGCTTGCAACACAAAAATTTAATAGGTGAAAATACAGCATTATAGAATAAGGTTTTTACATTATTCAGTATTCTTACTAGATTTTAAAATATGTTACCAGTCTTCGAATTGCTATGGAACATGGTTAACTTGGTTAGCTTTACCTATTTTTTTATAAGAAATATAAGCAAGTCTTGAAAGTGGTGACATGTTCATGCAGTAAAGGTTAGTAAACTCATTCTGTTTACAGCTCATTTACAACTGCTGTGCATTTACATTACAAACACTAAAATAAAGAAGCATTAACATACTTCTTTAGATATGATGCACAACTGGCATAAATACAGAAGCATATAAATATGTACTTAATAGAATGTGAACAAGATTAAGTAATGTCTGTATATTTTTTCCTACTTGCCAAGCTTATTCTTTACCTTTGGATTCAATACATGTATCCAATTTTATAAATCCAAGTGTGTATATACAGGATAAAACTCATAGTACTTTTTTGCTGCGAATGGGTTTCTCATTAAAAAAAAAAAAAAAAAAAAAAGCATTACTTCAAAGGATCTACAACTCTAATTTTGCCTTTATGTTAGTTACACCCAGTATGCTGTTTCTTTCAGAGCTGCCACCTGCAATGCTTTTATATCAATTGTTACACAATTAATGTGTCAAAGTTGCTCTCCAGGACTACTGAGATTTACCTATTCATTCTCTACTTATTTTACAAAATGCAGTACTTTGAACCTGAAATCAGCTACCAGATCTAAATATTCTGAACTTAATGAGCAAAAGCCTACCTCTGAATTGAACCCTAACAGAATAATTCTAAAAGTTATGGAATATAATCACAAAGCTGTAATTCAGAACAAATACATGTGATCATAAATCATCCAGTATTTTATATTAATTATGTAGATTTCCATACAGAGCTTTTAGAAAAACCTGACGGGTAAGAAAATTCATTTTCTAACACGCTCATGAGGAAGAGTAGCAAGCTAGTTGTTGGCTACCCAATTTTGAAAATGTTCTTCCCCTCCTCCCCCCCCCCCCCCACATTATTTCTATACACAAAACCAGTATGAAACACAAATGAAGGTTTTAGTCAAATAGTAAGTTAACTGGACTTTTACACACATGCACCTTTTTTTTTTTTTTCTTTGTGACCTGGATTACACTAGAAACTTTCCATGTTTTGTTGCTGAAATTACAAGTAAATAAAATGTGAATTAATCTTTATGAGACTGTGTAATGAGATACAGAAATTTCATTTCCCTTTAACATTAAAATACATATTGTGCTACATCCAATACTACCTTTTCACTTAATTCTTTACTTCTCATCCCTTTATCTAAAAATAATGCATATTTCTTTCACTGAGTGCTCACATGTAGGTGTGTTTATAAAGAAATATGTTCACTGCCTAAACTACACCTGAAGGCAGAAAATGACACCAGAATGCACTAAATGACTCCATCAAAGAAAGGACTAATGCACAGAAAGTTAGTGAACTTCTACCCACATAAGCTCTCTTAGGTATTGCTAGACCCTTAAACTTTTTTACTGCACCAAATTGTATGTCACTAAAAATAACTAACAGTATCTAGTGCACATATTAAAGTGCTGGGAGAATTGTATTAATAAGTAGCATCATATAACATTGCACCATATTTTTTCTTTCTCTAGGTTTTGGGAATTGGGGAGTGTTTAACTGTTTTTTGTTGTTGTTTGTTTGTTTTCACACCATTCTCCACTTCTCTGCAAGGGTGTAACTTAGCCCTGGGATCCCCTACACTGCAATATAAATTAAGATGGATCTATGTTCTTGGCCCACAGCATAGACGTAACATATACGTGGTAGTCTTCTAAAGAAATACAATACTAACTTAACCAAACTGGCAGAACCAGATGATGTTCACATAAGAGTTTGACAAGAACTCAGGGATGGAGTAAATGAATGCTAATGATGACATATAACCTCTCAATAAAAATTGTTTGATACCAGTGGACTGAGGATAGGGAAATGAGCATTTTAGACGCATAAAAACATTCTAAGAGGATTTAAGGAACTTCAGACTGGTTGACAGCTACTATAAGGTATAAATAAATAAATAAGAATTATTCTTGGTCATCTAAGTATTGTCTACTTGAAAAGGGACAACAGTCCTTCCTTTCATAGAAGCTAGCATTGCAAGACTTTCATATTCATCTGAGCTTTCAGCACTTCTGTTATTCAGATTGTTATTCAGCACATCTTGTTATTCAGAGTGACCAGGTTCTTACATCTTCCTTAGATTATTAAAAGGCTTTTGATAGTTCCTTACCTCAGGCTTTTAAGATAACTAAGATAACCTAAATATATGAATTAAGAGTGTAGGAGAAAGTAGCTATTTCTCACAATGGGGTGAGGTCACCAATGGAATTCCTCCGGAGTTTGTGCTAGAACCAGTTCTGGAACTGGCTGTTTGATATATTCATAAATAATCTGTCCAAGAGGCATACAGTGAGGTGAGCTGGTTTGCTGAAGAAGTTATTTAATATAGTAAGGATAACTGCAAAGAACTGTTAAAGGATCTTACAGGCACAAATGACACATGAAATTCATTATAGATTCATACAAAGCTGTGCATGGGGAAAAATAAACTTACTTCCACAAATAAAGTAATAAACTCTGAGTTGACCAAGAGGCAGGACAGGAGGAAAAAAAAAAAAAGTCAGTACTAGAAACATAATAATTGAGAGGGGAAAAAAAAAAAAAAAAAAGATACTATCAACATGCTAGGGCATAAATTTAAGTTCTCCCAAATATTCTGGATGTTTTGAAGACAATAAGAACAACTGAAGTGTAGCATGGCTGTCATACTGAGTATGACGCTCATAGCAACTGAGTAGATTTGGACTCTTGAGCCTGTAAGGATTTAAGAGTCTACATACGATGAGGTCTATTTAAACATGGGTGAAATGGAGAGAATGGATTGGGATCAAGCATTCACTGTTCCTCACAAGAAGTAGCCTTCATCAGTAAAGGTGGTGGGAGCCAGACTCAAAACAAATAATAAAAAGTCATTTTTCCAGTGGCACTCCTCACTCAAGGTAATTGTGAATAGATAAAGGTATATATACAAGAGTTACTAATCAGACATTTCCTGGTGTCCAAAAATATTTGGAGACTTGAAAAGTACCCACTTTCCTTGTTCTCAGTGTTATCTCACTATGCCCCTTGTTTAAGACATAATACTGAGTTAGACATACCTTTGACTAAGGCACAGTACTGAGTTAGACATACCCTTGACTAAGGCACTATGGCTTATACAAACTGCATCATTTTAGCACCGCTACTCTATATACCCTCTGACTTCTTCCCGTTTGTTGAGATTGTGGTCTCTGTAATTTAGGACACTGACATAGGAGAGTAAAAATTACATTAACATTGCAAATGCTGTATCAGGCATGAGAAGAAATGGGTGAAGTTTGTCTCTAAATAACATTTATGTTATTTTTGTTTGTTTGTTTGTTTTAAATTACAGCATGGGAGATTTGTTGTACGCCAGATTATTTAAACTCTTTTTACTATAATGTGATATAAACAACCAGCATGATACACAATTTATGATGTATCTTCTTCCCATTAAAAAAAAAAAAAAAAGGAAGTTATAAAACAATTTAATAACCTTATTTGATGCACCAAGAAGAAACTTTTAGGATCTAATGTGGCATTATAATTTGACTTAAAAGACAGTCTTTCACATATTTCAATGTTTCCAGAAATTTTAATAGTCAGAAAACTCTGTGTAGAGCATATGAATGCAATAACCATGAATGATTTGCAGTGAAAGTAGTTCTGAATTCCATTTTTTCCTTTCTGAAACAAACAAACAAACAAAACACATACCTAAAAGCAAAATAAATAGCATTTGAAATCTGAATGCAAATGACAGGTAAAGTGAAACATAGGTCTCTGGACAAAAAGCACTTAAAAACACTGGAATCCAGAACAAGAGAATAAAAGAAAGCAAGGCTTTGAAGTTACTGAGCCATTATTGATTGAGCTCTATGCTTCTCTGAATTAACTTTCAATGGATTTTACTGAAGAGTAGTTGCAGGATATTCTGAGTTTGTTTCTTGCTTTTGCGTCATCCACACAGCTAGCCAACAAATTATAGATAAGGTCGCTATACTGAATACTTAGTGCCCCACCAGTCTGTTAATTTTCTGAAAACTACTGATGTCAACGAAAGTAATCAGGAAATGTGATATGTCAGGCATATGATAATGCCTGATTTATACAAACATATTTTAAACACATGCTCTCCCCCTTTGCCTTTGCTATTCTAGTTTGGCATGCTGATTCAGACAAGAGCAGGTGAAGTATTTTTAATGAAGATTTTAGATTTTATGTGTGTTTAGGAAAGAAAAATAGCTACTTTGGTGCATTCTTTTAAAAATGAGACATTAAAAGGTCTCCTTTCAGTTTCAACAAAAATGAAAAATAATCAGGCTTTGGAAAAATTCAAATGTCTGTAGTTGTGGAAGAGAAACTGGGTAAGAAAAACCTAGCAGAGAAAAATGAAAGCAGGAATAGAAGATAAGGGGAGACAGAAAAATGAGCTTTTCTGTGAGAAGTAAACAGATTGATGTCACCAGCACACAAGGAGATCACTGTTACATCAACCTTAGAAAATGGAAGATTTTGCTTTTTACTGACTAATCAGCACCCATAAAAGTTCATGACTGTAAGTGATCATGTTCCATGGTAAGGGTGTTATCTGTCCATGCCCCCATGTCCTCCTACTTACTATACAAGTAAGAAAGGAAATAGTACTTTGGTAGGTTTTTTTGTTTGTTTAAATATACGTGAGCAGATACTGAATTTTAAAGTAGAGAGAATAAACAATGAGAACAAAACATAGCTTCTGGGAGAAAATACAACTCCATGAAATGGTTCGCAGATGAAGAAATTAGTGGAATAACTCTGAGACTGCTAACTTAATCTATTTTGGGTGTATGGAATTGTGGAATGGGGAGTTAGGATGAGAAAACACTGGTGAATGAGCATGCCTTTGTAAATAATAGCAACTGCAGAAACAAGCCAGATTATTTCCCAGAGTGCTAGACATAAAATCCCTGAGTGAATTCAAAGCTCATTTGGAGTTAGAGGGAAGACAGAGGCCACAGATACTTTTTTCCATCATCTTTCTCCTCTGTCAAGCAATGCCACACAAACAGCCCCATCATACACTGCTGCTGTTGCTGTTTAGAGGTTGGGCTCTTTCTAATCTGATGAACTATCATCAACTGATATGGCAACATAATGGCTTCTTAAAACCACCAGGTGGTGCATAAGCTTTAATATAATGCACAGACAATATTTTCTCCTGTCTGGGGTCTTTATTCTAATGTCAGGACTCTTCAAACAAAAGAAAGCATGCATTTGACATTTAGTGCACTGCAGTTAATTAGTTCTGAAGATTTTAACACACTGGGAAGGAAAAAAAAAAAAAAACAACCCACCCCAACAGCAAGCATATATTTAGTGTTCATATGATCTCAGTAAAATACATACTGAATAATCCCCTTTTTTCCTCTATATCTGGTATTGTATTGATTATACTTCCAAACTTGGCTACAAACTGTTTCAAAGTATGAATGTCTTTGCATCACTGTATTGCAAATACTGTAACAATATCACCTGCTATAAAAGTACACTGCCAGAATTTGTGCTAGAGTTATGGCAGGAAATTGTAATTCTTTAAAACACAGAACAACAAACCTTTTATTTTTTACCTTAATATATTGCAGAGTTGTGAATGCCAAACATTACCTCTGCATGTTAATAAGATATTCAATTGCTTTGCTCAATTCGTTTTGATTTAGAGACTATGTAAGTTACCTGCTAGCTTGTATCTAGTGTTTGCGAAAATGTTTCTGTTAAATGGTTTCTGGGTGGAGTTTTATCCCCACAGAGCTCTTAGAACAGCAGTGTATGTGGGATATTTCTTGGTTTTCTTTAGAATCAAATAAAATAATATATATATTTTTTTCAACAAAGATTTTTTTTTTGGTGTGTGCATAAAAACATTTCCTGATTACTTTTGTTGACATCAGTAGTTTTCAGAATGAACAGACTGGTGGGGCAGTACTTGGTAAGCCAAACTAAGTATTCAGTATATCTGTAAAAAAAATAAAGTATGTGCATGATACAAAGTATAGCACTGTGCTAAGAGTCTGCAAGTGAAAAATGAATGTGATGTATGTGTCTATGAAGATTCATTTTTTTTTTTTTTTTTAATTAAAATATTGAATTACTTTTTCCTCCATACAAATTTTGTAGTATGTTATGCACTCACAAATTTATGATGTTCTTTCATTTGGTATGCTGACCACCACCATTATTATTATCACTTAAGTGGGATAGTTATGTATCAGCATCATTGTGTTAATTAGATGCTGAACAAACACAGAAAACCATTATATCATCATTTAACATGCTATCCTTCTGAGCATTGAATGTGCTCTTTGTTCTGGTTGCAAGTCAGGGCTGGCGAGACAGAGCTATAAGCATACTGTATTTTCAGTAACTATTTCTAGGTGTGAGGCTTTATCCAAGAGCAACAGTGGGCTTTGGATGTCTACTGGCAGGTATACCCATAAATTAAAATGACAAAATAAAAAATAAAAAAAAATTGTCCTGTCTGTAACGTGAAGGTTTAAAGAGTAGGCTCTTGATTTGTACAAATGAGATGTTTCATAAACATTAATTTTCAAGAGATCAGCAGGTCAAGGAAGCTACCGAAGTTTTGGCTTTACTCCCAGAGACTTTTTTTATTATTATTATTAAAATGCATGTGCACTTAACTACCATTCTATTCAGTATTAATTATAACAAAATACCATATAATCAATGAAGAATTATTTTTTTAAGAAGGTCATTTTTAATGTCCTTCTTAGTAATTGTAAAAAGCATATAATATTTCACTGAATAATGTACTGGTTATCCTGTAAATATTTGAGAAGCTCAGTCTTCTTCAGAAAGAGAACAGTGATGGGCTCGTACAGACGCATAACATTTAAATGTTTAAGCACATCAATAACCTGGAAGATTCTTAGCTGAGCTTTTGGTGCTATACTATAAGAACCAGCATAAAGGTACCAAACCTGAACAAGTGTATACTGGATTTATCTGTTCTATTTGTAATTTTGCAGTTTATATTCCACCATCATTGTGGTTTATATTCCACTTACAGCCTATATTGAGAGCTATACTGTATATGCAACCTTCCAACTGCTTATTCAATCAACAATATATTCAACAACAGAGCTGGTGAAAGACAAAATGACTATTTAACTTGAAGGTGCCTCAACTACAACAGAGCTTTTCTCCACACGATTTCTCTCAGCTGCCAAGTAATTACAGCATCACCATGAAAATGCACCATCCAAAGTTATAGGTCTGTATAATAACCACTCTAGATGGGCCTTAATTCTGCCGTGACATCTCTAGCTTTCTTCAAAAGGGGAAGTTTTGTTCTACTTCCTTGCACAGAGAAACAACTAGAAGGTACTAGTGCATTGTATACAGTAATTTTATTAATTCAGTTTCACTCTGTTGACTCTGTATTTTAAATTTCATAACACAGCACACCTATATGCTAACTGTGAATTACTTTACATACCAGTTTCAGGGTTTAAACAGAAGATCCAGGACAGCAAACAGATCATAGATCACAGAATGGTTTGGGTTCAAGGGACCTTAAAGATCATCTAGTTCCAACCCCCCTGCCATGGGCAGGGACACCTCCCACCAAACCAGGTCGCTCAAAGCCCCATCCAGACTGGCCTTGAACACCTCCAGGGATGGGGCATCCACAGCTTCTCTGGGCAACCTGCTCCAGTGCCTCAACACTCTCTCAGCAAAGAATGTCTTCCGAATATCTATCATAAATCTATTCTTTTTAGTTTAAAGCCGTTACTCCTTGTCCTATCTCTCCCAGGGGCTGGAGCCAGTCCCTGAAATCTCTCTGCCGCCCCTTCCTCCTCACACCGTGCCCGGCCCCAGCGGGTGGGCCTGCCAAGGGACGGAAATCCCTGCTCCAGCACCGCCTTCTGCCCAGGGGCCGCAAGAGGATCTCTGCTCCAGCGCACGGAGCCCCACCTGCCCTCCTCGTCCACCTCCTCATCCCTCCCACCAGGTGCCAGCAGGGCTGTTTCTCCCCCTTTCTTCCTTTCTTTCTGCCAGCTGCCAGGCAGCGCTGTGCCCTCCTTTCTTCCCCAGGCTGTCCCTGAGGCGAGGCGCCACCATCTTGGCTGCTGGGCCCAGCCGTGCCCTGCAGTCAAACTGAATCATTGGTAAACAAATCTGCTGAATACTTTTTTAAATCTACATCTGTAGCGAGAGCAACTTGTCTTTAACAAGAGAAGCAAGAAGGTCCATTGCACTTTGCTTGCTAGGCTGGCACTGTGTGTCTAGGAAAGATATTTCCAGTAAGAAAGTCATCTGAAATTATCATGCCTATGCTACAATAATTTTTCAGACAATTTAACCACTTAGCACCATGTATGCCTGTATGTGCACTTACAGTCATTGTGTTAATTCTTGTCTTAATATAATGTCTTCCCTTCCTTTCCTTTTTTTTTTTTTTTTTCCTTCTTCTCCCATTGTGTTATTTTCAGGTAAGATGCTGATTTGCTCCTTGTTCTTTCCCTTTAGTGGGAGTAGGCAAATGGTTCAAAACACAGAGCACAGAATAAAATCTCAAGATTTTTATTATTTTTTTTTTGGGGGGGGGAGGGAGTTTGGTCCCCTTCTACCTAGCATTTTGCCCTTGACCAGATTATTTCAATTTTCTGCTTCTTCTCCTCGTGCCTGTTGCCTCTTTTTATGTAGGGTCAATTCAGAAGAGCAGTTGAAGAGACAGGGTGAATGATTATTTTAGAAAAAAATTATAAAGAATGATGTTAGTTTACCCCACAAAGATGCTTTACTGAACGAAGAGTTTACACCATAAACTTATATACCAGCAAATTTCTTAGTAAACATAACATGAATGTGTGAGGTAGCAATGGAAATTCCTTAGTTTTATTTTCAATCTCTTGAAATACAGAATATTTTTTCTAATCACTACAATTAAATTGTTGCATAAGAATATCACTGGAAAAAGAACATTAATATATATTTGATGTAAGTTTCCAACAAATTTTAGTTATGTTTTTTGAGCAGTCTCTGAACCATTACTGGGAAAAAAAAAAGAAAAAAAAAAAAGTTTAGAAATCTACATTTTATTTCCAAACCTGAAGGCAAACTATAGCAATTTCTAAAATGTATTTTACAGTGTGTGAAAAGTTTAATAATGTATACCTCTAAAATAAGCATACATACGCAATGTCTACTGCAATTACTTCTATTATCTCTCTTGTGATTTTTAATTCAATCCCATGTATTTTTAAGACAGATTAACAGTTCTGAGAGTTTGATTTTGGCAGTAGCATATTGAGCAGTACATGGTTCTGATCTTGTTTATACATTTAGAAATTGCAGTAGTCCATATTACTGTTATTTAAAAGAATCAGAGGTTTTAGTGCTTGTTAGGAGAGACGTTTCTCATGGACCTCAAAATCCATCTTTCAATATTAAAGACAACTGAACAGTGCATTATTTCACATGCTTATCAGCATTGATAAGCCTTTAACATAGCTGTTTAATGAAAGGTTGCATGTGGTACTTAAGGACATGTTTTAAGTGGTAGGGGGATGGTTGGACCTGGTGAACTTGGAGGTCTTTTCCAACCTTAATGATTTTATGATAGCTTGAGATCCTCTGGGAGTTCTCTGACGGGTGGAAAATAAATAACTCAATAAATGAAACAGGATGAATATGGCCAGAACTACCCTCCATTTCTGGATAAACCACAGTTTTTAACAGATAGCAAGTTCAAAATTGAAGATAGTCAAATGAATAAATTATTTTTGAAAAAACTGTCCTAATTCATCTCAACTTCTAATATACATATATATATATATAGTTATTATTATTTTCCCAAATAGGAATGAGACAGGTATTTGTGAAGATGATTAGTCTGAAATGATAGATATAAAGAAAAGACTTTATTATGCACGACTTTGATTTTATGGTCAAAATACAATTCTTGCACTGAAAATCTAAGTTTATTTTCAATGTTTCCTCTTTCTCTCTACCAGAGACAAGCATAAGGAAATTCCATTACTGAGTATCAGATGTATCCAGGTAACAGTCAGCAGCATTTTACAATATCTAGGCCTGCACAAAATGAGATCATTAACTTCACTGCTGTAATTATTACCTGTATTATTAACTGCACCCTTAGCAATAGAATTAAATTCTTATCTGTTCCAGGTACTGTATCTTAGAATGTTGAAGGTCCCCAATGGAAAATAGTTCTGTCACTAAAGGCTGAAGTGTTCCCTGTAATTTACTTCCTTTTGCTGCCTTATCTTCTCAATAGTATAAAATAGCTTTTTAGCAATGAGACTATGCCACACTGCAAACGCAGTAGAAACTGTACACATTATCTAAGACTGCCCTAGACAGAATTTTACCAGGTAACTCTAAGTGAATGTCCCTTGATATTGTACAGAAGTGATTTCATAAAATTTCAGAAGGCTGGAACACCTCTCCTATGAAGAAAGGCTGAGAGAGTGAGAGCTGGGGATGTTCAGCCTAGAGAAGAGAAAGTGGCTCTTGGGAGACCTTCTTGCAGACCATAAGCCCCCTTATAAGTGGGCTTATAAGAAAGGCAGAGAGACTTTTTACAAGGGCATTTAGTGACAGGACAAGAGGTAATGGTTTTAAACTGAAAGAGTGTAGAGTCAGATTGGATTTTAGGAAGAAATTTGTCACTTAAAGGACGGCAAGTCACTGGAACTGGTTGCTCAGAGAAGTCATTGGTACCCCAGCCCTAGAAATCTTCAAGGCCAGCCCAAAGGATTTGGGGCAGCCTGATCTATGAGAGATGCCCTTGCCCACAGCAGAGGGGTTAGACTAGCTCATGTTTAAAGGTCCCTTTCAGCCCAAACCATTCTATGATTCTATAAAAATTTTAAATGGGAGACTGAAACAAGAGATAATACTATGATGACCCTTGCTGTATTTAGGTTTCCTTGAAGATTTGCTATGCATAAAGCAAAGAAATGACTAACAGTCTGGTGGCTCGACTTGGCCAAGGTTTCTCCTAGCAGTATCCAGAAGCCACTGATGGTGCAATTGTCTCAAAGCTTCAAGCTCTTCCCTTTACTCCATTTATCATTCTGCTCTTTACTTAATCTTTGACCATCTCTAATCTTTGTCTATTGAAAAGTTTTATTTCTCTTTCAAACTGATGATGAATATTGGATCTGTAAATTTGTCTCTAAACTAATAAAAAGCCCATTTAACAATTCTTTTCCTCTATATGCAGGAGGTAGAAGTAAGATGATGAAAGGATTGGAGCATCTTCCATAGGAGAGGCTGAGGGAACGGGGATTGTTCAGCCTGGAAAACAGGCAAAAAAAAAAAAATGCTCAGGGGGATCTCATCAATATGTACAAATACCTGAAAGGAAGGCGTAAAGAAGATGGAGCCATGCTCTTTTCTGTGATGTCTAGCCACAAACACAGAAGGTTTTCCTGAACATAAGGAAAAACAACTTTACTGTGAGGGTGACTGAGCACTGAAAGAGGCTGCACGAAGTGGTGCTGGAGACTCAACACCTGGAGAAATTGAAAAGCCATCTGGACTGTGTAGCCTGCTGTACATAATACTGGTTGAGCAGCAGGGATTTTGGACAAAATGACCTCCAGAGAGGTCCCTTCCAACCTCAAACATTCTCCTCTCTTCCCCCCTCCCTCCCCCCTTTTATTTTTTCCAGAAAAGACATGTCAAGACTGATACAAAGAAATAAAACGAAGGGGAGAAAAAAAAAAAAAGAAAGAAAAAAAAGAACATTTTATAATTATTTTCTTTTTTAAAAAACTAAACAAAACACAAACCAAAAAAACAAAAAAAAACAACCTCTACTCAGCTTGCTCTTATATCCCTGGGGGTATTACATTCAGAGTATCCTGCTAATAAGAACACCGAATCTTTCTGAGTCAGAACCATTTTTCTCATATAACAGAACTCATCCCTTTGTTGAGGACAAGCCTGTTTTTTGTTTTGTTTTGTTTTGTTTTCCACAGAAGGCAATGTGGATGCAAAACTCAAATCACAGGCAGTGTATATGTGAAGTCAGAAGAGCTATGCTAGTTGAAAGTGGTTAATGGACCACCGTTCCAAAAAGCTCTTTTGTTATTTCCAATTTTTTACAGAGCAGGGAGACATTGATTATAATATATACTTCAATAGGTGAACCTACGGTAAATAACATTTATGTAAGTTATGCAGAAATCATGAAATATATCTGTAGACAATTCAGTGAAAAAAAAATAATAGTGCTGCTGGATTTATACATAATTTCTTAGAGCAGGTAGGAAAAATGACATTTTGTCCTAGAAGAAAATGCACGAGCCACAAAAAAAGGTAGTTCTGACTTACTTCCGATTTGTTTACTAAGCACAGACAAAATTCCAAAGCCACAAATATCTTTGTTTTGAAGCCTTCAAATATACATAGCTTTGACCAGCAAAAGAAGGTATACTATAATTCAAAGATGGTGTATAAGGAAATCTGATTTTTATTATCCAATTTTGATTACCTTCAGAGATAAGATGCCAGATTCATTTATATTAAATGCCTTATCCACTAACTAAAAAAATAAAAAAGGAATTTCCCCCAAATAACAAGTTAAAGCTAGTTCTGAAGGTATGAAGCATAGAATAACAAATTTCTCTGATCAGGGTTCTTACATCATTAGGGTATTAGGTATGAAATACTTAGGAATGTTTTAATCTTACAAAGCCTACACACTAAGAGGACTCTTCGAAGATACCTATCTGCTTTCCTTCCCAAAATATTTAAGTTTAGCACTGCTTATTAAGCTATCTAGCTTCCATCTATTGATGTATTATCAAAAGCCAATGCATTTTCCTTTACTTTTCAAAAAAAATCTGTTACTTATGTTATGACCAGGGACTTATTCACATAGATACTACTTCAGCTGCATTGAAAATTAGGCTCTCAGCATTTTTTTAAAGATTGGTTCTGAAGTATAGACTATTCAAAAAAGTGCTACTCAACTTCTATGTTAGGCCATATACTTGGGTTGCATGAAGATGACATCCCAAATCTTTTTCTAGTACATCAGTGTTCATTATAAGGTACCTGCAGTGGACTGAAAAAGTTCACAACTAGGTAATCAACATTTATGTTTTAATATAGGGAGCACATTCAATTTCCTGTAACATTTTATAACCTTTCATTCAGGATACAGTAATAGCAAAGGTAGGATAGCGAACATCAGTTCTCCTACATATTTGTTGCAGAAGACTCCCCTCAAGAGTATTCTTACCTGCAGTATGACAAGCAGTCATATAAAAGTTGTCTAGTGTTACCAACCAGGATTTCAGCTACTCAGGTATAAGGCTCACAAGGTTAGCACACTTCACAAATGAGTCTGCCTGAAAGTAGTCTGCGAGTCTGTTCGCAAATCCCATATTGATGGTAAACTGAACAGTTTGATTTGAACAATTTGATTAACAGAATAAAGACATAGCAATACGATAATTCGAGTGCTTCATGATGGTGTGCACATCATGGTGGGGCCTGGTGTGGCACATCAGGACCTCATATGGCTCTTCTGGACACTACTTATCCTGAGAAATATTGATATAGGTAAAAACACACATAATTAAAACTTTCCAGAAATACATGCTTGTTTCTGTTCATGTGTGAAAATACATGACCTTCAAGGCTCCTTCTGCCTCTATATCCATGAATCAAACTGCTGCAGGAAGACTTGAATAATTTCATGAGTTTTTTGATATGTGACTGGAAAAAGGTCTATACAACTCTGCACTCTTAGAGGTCATGCCTTACACATTCATTCAATACAAAAATACCTGGCATGTGTATAAGCTCATTTCCATTACATGACTTTATTTGCAGAACAATTTCTGGTATAGAAAACACCACTTAGTATTCTCTCTAACATTCAACACAGTGAAGTAAGCATTCATTGAAATGTCAATATGGGCATTCAAACTATGGAAACAACTAACCGTTTTACCAGAGCACAAACTTAAAGGTGAGAATTTTGAATGTAAGCCCAAACTGTGACATTAAAGCACAATGAAATATCCTAGGGAGAATCTGAGATGGAATCAATTTCCAAACAACAGAATCTTTCATCACATGTTACTTTGTGTAAAGATAACATCCTGTGTTCACTACATTATCATTACAAGTGTCATACATTGTTTTCACAAGTACAACTGCTCAGCTATGTGTTGTTCAAACTAAAAATTGAGTAAGACAATTGTCTTTGCTATGCTTCCCTTTTTACAGGTTCCATATGAATAAGAAGGAACAAAACCAGCTTGGTCAGCTGTAACTTGTATTATTATGTGCTTCTCTTATTTATGATTACTTTGATTATGACCCAGGAAGCTGATGTGTTTGCTTGCATTAGCATATTTTTTTTTCAGAACAATAAGCCATTAAACCCACACAGAAATACCATTATAAAACATCTGATTTGTTGTAAATCCATGTGACCACTTATATTACTAGACAGCATTTTAACTCATTTAGGTCATACAATTGATTGTAAAGAATGTATACACTTTTCCTGTGACAGATATAAACTTTGTTTCCAGTGTCATCTAAAACTATTAAAAGACAAAGGAAAAAAAGTTTCTTCATAGAATTTAAGCTTTTGGCTCTGCCAAAAAAGCAGCTTTCCATTTCTGAAAGAAATGGAAGCTGTTTTCAAAATTAAAGGGCTATCAGAGCTCATCAACCAGGAATAATGAGTTTTTCTTACTCATATACCAGTGCACTGAAAACTGTAAATCTGGCATCTTTCAAGCTATTGAATTACTAAAGAATGTACTATTTTAATTGGGATTCAGTGCTTTTCTTCCTCACCATTCTTTTCTTAATTTATTCCTCCTTAGGTATAATTAGATGCATCAAACTTCAGCTTCTGAATAAGGTCAAATAATTCTCCTACCTAGATGTCATAACGTGTCCTTACTGTGAATTTTCAGATAGATTATTTCTTACTCATCCCTGCAAGGGAGCCCATGTATTTTGAATTGGAATTCTGAATCATTCCTCAAAGTGACATAACCGACATGAGAAAGCTGAGCTAGGCTGAGAAAAACGTGAGATGAGCAGAGAAACTGCCAAGGATCGTGCTTCAGTCAGCAGGAATATACAACATTCTTACTAATAATGCCTAACGCAATACCTCTGGTAGAGGTAGTTTGGTCACCAGATTGTTTAAAGGACGTTAGAGATCACAGCTGCTTCCTTTTGCCAATTACATTACACTTGAAACAAAGCTACTTTGCTAAGTAAGTTTCTGCATATGTGGATTGAAGCAAATTGAAACTTCTGGCTTTTACAGTTATAATTCTATTTGTCTTCAAGCAAAAGACAAGTTACTAAGGAAATATCTATTACTGAGCTGTGCACAAAGTTACCATTAATTAAAAAACAAACGCTTCCCCAAACATTACAATTCTCTCCTCTAACAATATGTAAATTTCTGCATGATTTGAGTCTTTTGACCATTCTTACTTATCTCTCATGAACTTCTTTCCTCCAGTGCCTCGAGAAAAAGAGAATTGTTGTATGAGGCTGGAAGAGCTTTATTTTCTGGTCTCTTTTGCCTAACCTCATCTCCCAAAAGACAGTTTGCCATCCCCTCCTTCGATCCTTCTTTATAGCATCAGACATTCCTTATAACAACAGCAGACCTTCCTCCTGAAGGTCTTCTTTCTGTCTGTCCTTCTCATGCTTGCTTTCTTTCTTTTCTATTATCTGTTCTGAAAGGACAGCTGGAATCTGACATCTAGAGCAAAAGAAATGTTAGGCTGGAAGAGGAAAACAATTTAAGACACGCTAAAGGGAATACTCCTATTCTGTAGAAACCTGAACTTTGTCTTTGAGAATGTGAACCCTTCCTCCCTTTATTCTGCTGTTGCTCAATCTCTGAGACAGCATTATCATGAGATATAATATACCTAAAAATAACCAGGTACCTAAGGGGTAGTGGAAAATTCAGCCACTGCCTTATAGCTTTAAATTTTGTTCATAACTTATTCACAGTATAGACCCTCGGAGCTCAAAAACAGTTTCCATTTTCCTAGTGTTTTCATCTTCATATTATTTTACCATTATAGATTTTTCTTCTCATGTTTCTTATAGAGAAAGTCAACAAGACTTCGCTTCTGTTCTTATTATTCCTTCAAGGTCACTAAAAACGTCTAGTTAATTTATATGATTTACCAACAGACCAACAATATCTTGTGGACTTTAGATATATTTAAAATTTTATGCAGCAAAAATTCCACATACACATATGTAGATAAATTACATATTTATGTGTATTAACATATACTAAGAAAGAAAAAATATCAGAATAGACAGAAATAGACAATCAGCTTATGACTGATTTGTTCTTCAACTGCTTTTTCAGTTCACCTATAAATATATTTCATCAGTAAGTTTCTGGGACTCACTACAAATGCAAACAAGCAAAGCTACTCCAAAAGATCCACTTAACTACAAAGATCTATTTTAAGCAGAATTGACAGTATTAGGACTACATTATTACATATTACAGAGTAAAATTACAGAGTAGAAACTGGCTGGATAGCCCGGCCCAAAGAGTCGTGGTGAATGGAGTTAAATCCAGTTGGAGGCCGGTCACTAGTGGAGTCCTCCAGGGCTCAGTACTGGGGCCAGTTCTCTTTAATATCTTTATTGATGATCTGGATGTGGGGATCAAGTGCACCCTCAGTAAGTTTGTAGATGACACCAAGTTAGGTGTGTGTGTTGATCTGCTAGAGGGTAGGAAGGCTCTGCAGGAGGATCTGGATAGGCTGGACTGATGGGCTGAGGTCAACTCTATGAAGTTCAACAAGGCGGCGACCTTATTGCTCTCTACAGGTACCTTAAAGGAGGCTGTAGCAAGGTGGGGATTGGTCTGTTCTCCCACGTGCCTGGTGACAGGATGAGGGGGAATGGGCTAAAGTTGCTCCAGGGGAGTTTTAGGTTGGATATTAGGAAAAACTTCTTTACTGAGAGGGTTGTTAGACATTGGAATGGGCTGCCCAGGGAAGTGGTTGAGTCCCCATCCATGGAGGTGTTTAAAAGACATTTAGATGTAGAGCTTAGTGATATGGCTTAGTGGAGGACTTGTTAGTGTTAGGTCAGAGGTTGGACTCGATGATCTTGGAGATCTCTTCCAATGCAGATGATTCTGTCAAAATGAAATCATATTTTATACATATTTTATATTTTTCAGCCCTGTTCCCCCAAGATGAGCATATTATTTACCAGCTGCATGGGTAGGTTTTTGGTTTCTTAAAGGCAATATGAAGTGTACATTTAACTGAGCTCTGGAAAGTAGAATCCATAATGGTATCACGGGCATTTATATTAATCACTTTTAACAGCAAGTTTCAACAAAATGAATCTGAATTTAGTAAAGAATCCTGCTAATGATTCAACTTTCCCAAAGTTGTGTGTTGTCACTTCAGTGCTAGGAGGCAAGCCATAAAAATTACAAAAAGTTCAGTCAGCAAAGTAATCAAACTGGTTCTCCATATACATAAATCTATTGAGTAAGACAAAGCCATTTTTACATTGGTCTTTTTCACAACAGTATTGCACAACATAGGCAGCCTCTAGGGAGCTACTTCTGTTTCAGTGAACAATTTCATTTTCAGCATAATTTGTCAGATAATTGTGTCTTTAAATTTAGTCCATGCATTCATTTGTTCACCTAATTAATTCTGTTTTATTTTAAAGCTCTCTCCTTGAAGTTCTATTGTTTTTCATTTTCGATTTTAACTTGCTGAAGATTACAATAGATTTTGAGATCCTTTGCAAATTGTATGGATACTACACATGGAACATTGTAAAAGTGTAAAGTTCTTTTCTTTTACTGAACCAATGAGCTACATACAGTTTTCAATTCAGGCTGTGGTAAGAGCAATTTTGTAAAGGAATACCAGGTTGTAACTTGCCATGTAAACAGCCTAATCTCTTTCGTGACCATGTATTTATTGGATGTACATCTTAGGAAAAGGCAAGGAAAAATACAAATCCCATATTCCATAAATAACACTGTACTTTTTAGATTTGTATGAAATAAAGAAGCACTAGACAGAAGTGCCCTACAAAGAGTTTAATATCTATGTGCTACATCATTTGTAGTTCAGCTGGACACACATGAACTGCTCTTGTTATTCTTCATTTTAGACTGCTGCTCACGACAAAATCTTTACACTAACAGTACTAGAGAGGTATAACCATTTCATTGATTTGTTCTTAAGTACAGGACTGATTGAAGTTTTAGCAGGGTTTCTGTGGCAACAACACTACAGTCCATAAATAGGGTTATTCACAGCTCAGCTTTCCCCCTTTCTACAATGTATAGGTGGAACAATAGCTACATATTTTATTATAGTAATAAAGCATCAATTTATTCTACTAATAAAAGAAGAAATAGATTATGGTGCTTCTTCTTGTCAACAACTTTCACTCTTGTACTGTATCAGAACAGTTCTTACCATGTGCTACAACCACACAACATAGAACTCTCTTTTGGTTCAAACTGAAATAATAAGGGTCAGATGGGGAAGCACCTGGATGCATAGCAGAGATTTTCTATTCCTCTTCTGTGGCTCTATGTCTGTTTTTATAGAATCAGAAAATCTTTTAGGTTGGAAGGGACCACTGGAGGTCATCTTGTCCAACGGCAGTGCTTAAGCAGGGTCAGCTACAGCAGGTTGCCTAGGACCATGTCCAGACAGCTTTCCATCGCCTTCACAAATAGGGACTGTGCAACCTCTCTGGGCAAATTCTTCCAGTGTTTGACCACTTGCACAGTAAAAAGGAAGGATTTGTATTGAGATGGATTTTCATGTTTTTCAGATTCTTGTCCTGTTATTTGGTACCACTGAGGCTCTTACTCTGGTTCAGTCTTCTTCATTCACTCCCATCAGGTATTTCCACATGTTAATAAGATCCCCCCTGAGCCTCTGTGCTTTGGCCTGAACAGCCCCTTCTCTCAGCCTCTCCTTGTATGCCAGATGCTCTGTCTCTTATACATCTTTTTGGCCCTTCAATGGACTTGTTCCAGTGAGTCTGTATCTTTCTTGCACTTGAGAGCCCAGAGCTGGACCCACCACTCCCAATGTGGTCCAACCAGTGGTAAGCATAGAGGAAGGATTACTTCCCTCAACCTGCTGGCAACAAACTTCCACATGCAGTCTGTGATGCTGTTGCCTTCTTTTCCAAAAAGACTCATAGTCAATTTGTCTAACACCTTCCCCAGGTTCTTCTCTGCAGAACTGCTTTCCAGCTGGACAGTCCTAGTGTGTACTGGTGCTTGGGGTTATTCCTCCCCTGATGTAGGACCTGCTATTTCCGTCTGCTGAGGGAACCTAATGAGTTTCTTATCTGACAATTTCTCCAGTCTGTTGAGGTCCCTCTGAATGACAGCATAACTATCTGGTGTATCAGACACTCCTCCCACTTTTTTTTAACACCCGTGAACTTGCCAGGCATGTAGTCTGCCCCATCATCCAGATCATTAATGAAAACATTTACCAATATTAGCCCCATTGTTGAACCGTGGATTTCTCCACTAGCAATTTGCCTTCAGTGGGACTCTGTGCCACTGATCATCACCCTCTGGACCTAGCTGTTCTGCAAGTTTTTGATCCACCTTGAAGTCCACTTATCTAATCACTCAGTCAGTTTGTCTATGATGATGTTATGGAAGGAAGTGTCAAAAGCTTTACCAAAGCTGAAGTAAACAACACTCACTACTCTCCCTTTGTCCACTAAACTAGTCATCTCAGACCTTTGAGACCATCAAGTACAACTATCCACATAACATTCTAAGTCCACCACCAAACCCTGTCTCTAAACACCACATTAACTTGTCTCTGAAGCACCTCTAAGGGTGGCGACTCCACCACCTCCCTGGGCAGTCTGTCCCAATGCCTCTCCACCCTTTCCATGAAGAAATTCTTCCTAATATCCAATATAAACCTCCTCTGGCACAACTTGAGGCCACTGCCTCACATCCCAATCATTTGTCACCTGAGAAAAGAGATCAACACCATTCTGGCTGCAACCTCCTTTCAGATGGTTGTAGAGAGCAATAAAATCTCCTCTCAGCCTCCTTTTCTCCAGACTAAACAAAGGTTGGTTAATCATTGTTACTGTTTCATAAGCCAATGTTGACTACTCCTGATCACCTGCTTGTCTTTCATGTATTTATATGTGGTTTCCACAATTAGTTGCTGCATTACTTTCCCATGGACTGAGATAAGGCTGACTGGACTGTAGTTCCCCAGATCTTCCTTCATGGCCTTTCAGAATATAGCAATGAAAGCTACTTTCTTCCAGTCTTCAGAGATCTCTCCTGATTGCCATGACCTTCCAAAGAGAAGGTCTAATTGAGAGTGGCCTTGCAATGACATCCAGTTCATTGCATTCATCAGCATTCATTGATGCAACCATCAGGCCCCCTTGACTGTGTCCAGTTTGTTTATACGCTCCCTAGCCTGGACCTCTTCCACCTCAATTGTCTGCCTTGCTCCAGAATTTTCCCTCTGATTTCTGTAGCCTGGGGTTCCTGAATCTTATCAGCAAAGACTGAGACAAAGAAGTTTTAAATATTTTAGCCTTATCCATGTCCATTGTCACCATCAGTCTTTTATGCTCAGCAGGGTCCATATTTTCTCTAGTCTTCCTTTTGTAGCTTAAGTACTTGTAGAATCTGTTCTTGTTTCATTGTTTCCCAGATTCAGCTCCAGGTAGTCTTTGCCTTTTCCATATTACTAGCTAAAAATGGCATCTGGTAAGACACCTGGATCTCTAGATTAGCTACAATGACAGACATAAGAAAACTTTTATGTTTACTAGAAAAACAGTATGGGTGTATGCTCATAAATAGTGAAATAATGAGAGACAAGAGAAAATTAGTTTCTTTATGGACCAGAAGAAGTGGAATGAGGAGACCATTCAATGTCTGATATGCAGTTTTAGTGTATATGTTTATCAGTTGTTATTGAACAGATTTGTTTCCTGCTCTGATGTTTTAATATGGTCATTGTGACTTGACAACTCTTTTTGCAGCAAATTGCAATAATATGAACTTTAACATTTTCTAGGAGAGGGCAGGGGGCTGGGAAGCAAACAGAGCTTCAATAATTGCAAAAGCAGCAAAAATATCTGAACACATATACTAAATTTAACTGGTTTAATGTTTTGTTTGTTTGTTTGTTTGTTTGTTTTCCAGTTTTAAAACTAAAAACACCATCATCAGCAATTGCAGGTCAGTTAATCTTTTTAACACTTTCTCTCTGTGATCTTTTCTAAAATAAAGCATTTACTACATTAAAATAGAGCCCTGACATAGAAACCTTAAAAATCCCACTTGCTTTTGAAGGCATGCATATATATGGAACACCCTTATCCTTTCCTCCATATTCCCAACCACAGAGAAAGAATTGCATCATTCAAGCACCTATAAATAAAGGAAAGAGACTGAAGACATCTGTTTACTTCTCCTATAATGTTTAGGGTTTAATCGGGATGATAGTTTCATGGTACCAAGTCAAAGAGAAAACAAAATTCTCTTTACCAATAATTAAAAGAGTCCCTGTGAGTCACAGGATGATGATTACAGCCTGGAAATACCATTTACAGCACTCCTTGAGCTGTGATTTCATGCTTGAGATTACTGGAACAGAACATTTCCAAGTATAAAAGACAAAACTAATGCTCTGTTAAGTGTTGGGTGTGCCTTCCTTCTTCTGTGATGTGCCTTCTCACCCATCAAAATCTGGTGCTTTTATGGTTCATCCAATCCTTCGCTTTCCCTTTTGCTCCTGGCACTTCTCTTGCTTCTCTTTTACCTTGCCTTCTCTTTTCTTCTTTGTCTAACACATCTTAAGTGTAACTTCCTTTGAGGAAATAATAAAAATCAGATACAACAGGCAGAACAGATAGGTGTCATATGAATACATATGTGTCCTTACAGCATGACAGAAAGTGGGCTCCAAGAACAGCTAAAAATTATACTTGACTGAGTACAGCGTACCAGCCAAATGAGCAGCTGAGAACAAGTACTGCAATAAGAAACTTGAAATTCTGAATAAGAAAAAATATGTAAATCACAGGATGTCAGTAGCAATTGCTAAACTAAACCTCACATGAAGTGACTGACAAAGTTAATAAGGGTGCTTAGAATCATAGCTTCTTGCAACTACGTACTCAGTTTTGATTTCCCTTCACAAACATCACTCCTATGAACCTTAACTGCATAGACTGATGACATTGAGGTGAATAACTCTACCATCTCCCTTTTAGAAACAGAGAACTGGATATCAAGAAGATTAGCCAAAAACAAACCAAACCAAACCAAACAAACAAACAAACAAAACAAACAAACAAAAAAAAACCACCACCACCAACAACAACAAAAAAGTAAGACAGCATTTAGAAAGAATTCTCAAGGCGAACAGTCTTATCCTCAAATCCAACCATAAGCCCATAAATAAACAAAGTGAGAAAGCATGTGCATTTTTAACCGTAAAGTCTCCCAAGTTCCTCTGCACTCACAGAATTTCCTCCATTGCTCTAGGCCACTTAGTGTCTATCTTCATACAAAAACTCCTTGAGAAGACTAGATTTACTCAAACTTACAAAATGAGCTCTACACAAATGTAGCAATGATGCCAGCTTTCATTCAGAGTCATTGTTACAAGAACCAAAGTAGTGCTGCCCTTCTATGTACCAAGCTAATGGATAAAGAATTTGCATGAGAGAGGGGAAGGATGGCTTTAACAGCTTTTGCCTGAGAGGTTTCAGTCCAACAGAAAGTCTCATATTCAGGCTATAAGATATACTATAAGAAAAGCTTTCAAGTGTTCTTGGATTTTATATTCTACAAAATACTGCAAATTTATTTATTCATTAAGAGAGGGATATAGAACAAGTAAGACTTAGAGAAGCACTTACAGTAATGGAGACCTTCTCAGGGCTGTTTATGTGCTGAGTAACATACAATATTTGGTAAAATTACTGGGCTTGGGCATAGAGTGCTGTTTATACCTACTCTGCATTTCTTGAGTTTTCCCTGGGAACTAGCACAGAAAAAAATCTCAGACAAAATATTCAGTTTGCCAGTACTATTGTAGATAACCAATGGTAACAGTTGTCAACTTTTAAAATATATTTTCTGAAAATACTTTCATGTAAAGACTACCAAATAAAAGTTCAGTTTAAAATTGTATTACCAATTACTTGCATATAATTTTATTTCCAGACCCTCATAACTTGGTGTTGAGGGAGCTGCATAATAATTTTCTTTGATACCAGATTTTGACAACCAAGGAGCTATTATCAGAAAAGTTAGCAATATACAGACAGCATACATAACCCCCACATCTAACAAACACCCCACATCACCCACAAAAGCTTTTGATAAAAGGCATTGACCTTTAACCAACTGTTTTTTATTATTAGTGTACAACATGACATACAGATTTCACGTAAAGAGAGGGACTTCTATATTTTTCTTTTCCTCCCTTAGCTTTTGTCCTCTCCAGTATATGTGCACTTAGAATTTAAGAAGTCTTTAATCTTTAAGTCGGATGACTTAATTCCAGAACACCTATTCAGGTGATACTTGTTGAGGAATTTTTTGAAACAGCAAAAATCCCATGGCTTGCTGCAGCTGAGCAAACCAAGCTACCAGGGCAACTATGAGAAGTTCCCATGACAGTGTTCCCACATCGCCCAATTGAGGAATTTAGAAAAATATTGTTACCAGTAGCTGACTTCAAGGACAAGGTCTACGTGACTGCTAATCACAAGGGGGTTGTTTTCTTGCAGGTGGGGTTGTTTTCTTGTAGTTGTTTGTCTGAGTGCTTTTGACCAATAATCTTGTGTGAAACACTGTCCACCCCTGTTAAGTTCACTATAAAAGTCAGGCTATTTGGGCAATAAAATGGAGCATGATCTGACCATACTGGTGTCTGTCGTGCTTTCGGCCGTGCTTCCTGCAACAGATATTGAACTAAAAAATACTATGATAACAACACATAGTTCTTCCAGTATGGAAGCAGTATACATGGACTTAGTTCTCCTCCCTCCAAAACATCCTCCAGCACTCTTCCTCTCTACGCCCACATTAAAATCAATGAAAAAATAAAACCCTCTCCCCAGAGGGATGAAAGATAGTTATACTGCAATGGTGACTTAATGAAATGATTGTCAAATTATGGCTTGAGAAACTCAATTTTTAAATCTATTCCTCTCTTCCTTCTGCATATAACAAACAGCTTCATCAGAAAAGAGTGTTGTGGGAGGATGCCAAAACTCTTCAGTTAAGAAAAAAAATATCTCAATTCTTTTACACAGAAGTATGGAAAAAAGTCAACTATTGCTGAACACCACAAAGCAGTATTACTACTAGTTGAATTTTTATTTGCTACAGAACATATGAAAAAATGTAGCAAGTATGAAAATGTAGCAAATATGAAAAAAGTGCAAGTTCTGATATAACCTAGAAGTTAATGCATGGAAGCCTTACCAGACCTACCCTGAAAATTTCATCCAGGCTCAGTGAATAAAACAGGATTTCCGCTCTTGCTTTCCATGTTGTGTTGATGTTTCTTAATCTACCGAGGAAACTAGAGGGTATTTTCAGTCAGGTAATGGAAGAGGAGAAAAAAGGCCTTCTTTGGAACTTGTTATAGAATGAGGGTTTCAGAGAAAACCTTCATTTTTTTTCATTTATCTCAGCCACCTGTAGTATCAGAGTTTACACCCTGTAGACATACTAACCGGGTAGAACGGGACATATTCTACAGATCAATGGTTGGCTGAATGGCCAATGCTGCTGTTACAGTTTCAACTTAGACAAAAACAGAATCTTCACAACAGAGCACAGACTTCTAGGGAGAAATGAAAGCCACATATTGGAAAGAGGCAACAGCATGTTTGCCAGCAAGCTACCAGCAATCACGAAGTCTCCAACCTACATTGATCATTGATCAGGGGATGCAGACCAAAGCCCTCAGGTAAATGTAGGCACGGAGGTAAAAGCGTGTGTGGCAGTGAAGGTAGCTCTTACACTACCCATGTAAACATAGGAACTAAAAATAGTTGCAGAATTATGCCCTTACCAAAGTTACACGTCACGTTGTGGGACAGCCCACACAACTGCAAAGCTACATGCATGTAAATGGAGAAAAACTCTTACCAAAGACAGGCAGGATGGAAGAGGAAGGGGCTGCTCTCTGTCTGCTTGGGAATGTGTCTGCATGTAGAGGGAGGCAGCTGAAAAAAAATGCAGAGACCAGCTATGAGGGAGGTGGCAGGCCCAGGGAGACCTAGTGTGCCAGGATTAGAAGAATGGGCCAACAAAGATGACATCATGGTTGGCAAATGCTGCAGACTGCATGATTGATAGGAGCAGGTAGCCAAAGGCTTCTTCAGACAACTGGAAGAAACTTCACAATTGCAGATACTAAGGGATTTTGATTATTGCTTTCCGCTCAGCTCAATGCAAGAGGAAGGCCCCACACAGTCAGATTTCTGGAGAGAGTTGAAGACTTTGATTGACTGTTTTTAATAGAGCTGCTGGATGGGACAGTCAGAAGAGCTGGAGGATACCCAGGATTATCAGAGGACCTGATACTCACAAATAAAGAACTTCTCATGGATATGAAAGTCACAGAAGACTTGACAGCAGCAACCATGAGATGATGGAGTTTAAGGTTCTGAGAGAAGTGTGTAATGTAAACACAGAAACACAGCCCTGGACTTCACAAGAGAAAACTTCAGCCTGATTAGGAAACTGATAATCAAGTTCACAAAAAGAGACCATCATGAGGGTTGGAGGAAAACAGGAGAGATGACTGTTTTTTGGGGATATCCTTCTCAAAGCATAAAAACATACAAAAATACAAGCAGGCATGACAAAAAGTCAGCTTGCCTGAATTCCTGACTAAGCTTAAACACAAAAGGAAGAATATATAAATTTGAAGCAGAGAAAGAGAACTGAGTAGGAATACCAAAACACTGCCTGGTCATATATAGTGCATATTAGGAGAGTTAAAACTTGCTGGAGTTGAAATTGACAAGGAATAGAAAAAGCAAGGAGATTGACTTCTACAAGTATGTCAGCAGAAAAAGAAAAGGAAATTGAAGACATTCTGCTGAATAGGCCAGATGACCCTGTAAGAAAGAACTTGGAAAAAGGTGAGGTATTCAATGCCTTCTTCACCTCAAACTTCACTGGCAAATCTTGCGTCTTGTAGACCCCTGCATCCAATGGTTGAGTCTTGGAGGAGAGAATTATGGTCCTCAGCAGAGAAGGACCAAATTAGAGACCACTTAGATATGCTAAACATAGATAAATTCCTGGGACTGGGCTTTCAAGAGTGTTGAGGGAGGAAGCCAACATCACAGAAAGGCTGCACTCTATCATCTTTGAAAATAATGGAAGGTGCTTCCCAATGACTGAAAAGGGTTATGACCAACTTATGCAGAAAAGGAATAAGGAATATTCAGGATATTCAGGCTTCATGGGCTTTTCTCGGTCTTGGAAAATTAAGGAGCAAATATTCAAGAAAACTACTTCCAGAAATATGAATCTATGCTGGCTTGTCTCCAAGTGAACTGTGCTTTACGAAGGTGACTGACTTTTGCAATGAAATGACTGGCTTTGTGGAGGAACAGGAAAACCATGATGTCATTTTCCTCAACTTTAACAAGGGTTTCAACAAAGACTGCCATAGCATCCTTTGAAGTTATCTCTGGTTTTGGGCAGGAGATTAGTCTAAGTGACTTCCACAAGCCCCTTCAGCTGCTACTAAAATAGAAAAGTGTATCTGAACTGTACTTGCAAGATTCCTTATTAAAGGCATTTTCTACAGTCAGCGTTACGGTATTTAATTCCATCTACATGTCAAGATGACTTTATCTTATTTTAGCTGGTGCTAAATACTGACCGCAACCTGTCTATTCTGGAACTTAATGTCATCACACACTAAGAAAAAAAATAATACAGCGATCATAATCTAAGTATTACTTATGCAAATTTAATATATCAGTTTCTTTCTTTATATGGATCATGACAATGACAGTAACAAAGCCACTGAAAAGAAAAATAGCTTGGCACTCCGCAGGTTTTTTAGAGAAATGATTTTGCGTTATGTAGCATTAATTGCAACAAAACATATATTTTGTGTAGCAGTACCTTTTCAGCTTCTCATGGTAAACTGACAGGTGTAAAAAGTCATATTAACAAAACAGACACAAAAACTTCCAACAGCTTTAAGAAATATTTGAAAAATATTGTTTTAAAAGTGCAACTACAGAAAACAAGCTTGCTACTGCAAAAACAGTGAAAGTGAAGCATAATAATATACACAGTTAACCATATAGACAATTAATTATCACCAAAAGATGCTTCTGGCTGTTGGCCAAAAGCTCCCATACATAGCCAGTATATTGCTACCCTTCAATCAAGACAAAAATTAAAACCTTAGTTGGAAGAGCCATTTTTTTACGGTAGCCTCTGCTTCCGTAAAGCATGGGGAAACTGAATAGTTTCTGGTGGTTGCTCACTACTCTACAGATAAAAGACAATTTGTTATTGTCTACATGATTTTCAAGATGACTCTGGAATTGTATTTTAAAATGAGTACTACATGCATGTTGCTTGAATCTTGACAACATATAATCATTTACAACTGTTAATGCAAGTGTTAATTTGTAGAGACATCACTTTGCCTGCAAAATTAAAAAATAAGAATAAATACCTGCTTCTAGCCAATTCTCCAGTTCACTTACTAGGTAAGATAGCAAAGAACAACACAGGTAAGTCACTATGTGATCTTGAAACTTGTACAAGACAACTATTTAACCCCTTTCATGACAATTGACAAAAGATACCTCTCTCTTATTTAGAGGAAATATTTCTATTTGTCAGTCCTGAATATATATTAAAGCATTGGCTTATTGTTATCTCTGTAGCCTGTAACTGAAAGGAGTTGTTTATGTAAGACTAGCTACAGATTGCCCTGCTGCAGCATTTAAGCCCTTTTAAAGATACCAAAGAAGTGACCGGGATAGTACAGCATAGAGCCAGACCAGGCCCTGCCTCACTGGGGCCACAGCAAGGCTGGGCTCCAGCTCCCCACAGCCCTGCCCTGCCTGGTCATGGCCCCTGCCCAACTGGGCCCACCTGCAGGCCCATGACCCTGCCCAGCCTTGGCCTGGTCCTGGCCCCATGGAGGTGCTCCTGGTGCCCCAGTCCTGGTGCTTCGTTGGGATGGGCCTTGCCTGCTGGGCCCTGCCTGGCCCACCTGGGAACAACTTTTGCTCCAGGACCCGGGTAGCTGCCAGATCCCACACAACCCCAACAAGCATCAATGATTTATCTATCACAGTCTGAAATGCAAAACACTGTAAAATATGTGGGAAAATTTGTCACAAAATGTTCTATGGAGGACTGATTATAACAATGTATTGATAAACTGATCAGAAATGTGGCTTGTCTAAAATACGTTGTATCAAAAACTTAAGGGAAACATTTCAAATGTAGCAAAACTGTATCTCATGTTTTGATTTCTTAGGAAAAAATAAGAATTACTGCTTGTGTTTGTGTAGAATCACTTCAAATGCACTTCCCTTCATGCAGCACCTTATGGAGCAGACTGAAGGATCTCACTAGCACACAGTCCCTCTGATTCTAGCGCACCATCCCTTAGCTCATCACTGGCATGCCTGGTTTTATCCCTTTCCCCCTTCGACTCTAATTTAAAGCCCTATCAGCCCTGCCAACTTCTGAGCAAAAATCCTTTTCCCCCTCTGAGAGAGGTGCCAGCAGGCATGGTGTCGTGTAGACCTTCCCATAATCAACAAACCCAAAGTTCTGCCGGTTGCACCAGTCCCAAAGCCACGTATTAATGTGATGAATCTGCTTGTTAAAATTGATCCCCCCTACTGGAAGGACAGAGGCAAACACAACCTGTGCCCCTGAACCTTTAAGTAGTCACCCTAAAGCCCCTTTTGATTGCTCTCGGACTTCTCATTGCTACTTTGTCATTACACGCCTTAAAAACCAGTACCGGGTAGTAGTCGGTGGGCCATACCAGGTGAGTGACTTTCTTAGCGAAGTCTCTCACCCAAGGCCCAGGGAAGCAACAGATTTCCCTGTGGGCTGGGTCCGGTTGGCATATTGGGCCCTCTGTCCCTTTCAGAAGGGAGTCCCCCATGATGATAATCCTTCTTTCCTTCTTTCTTGACAGAAGATGTAGTGATGCGGGGGTAACTGGGATGGGCTTTCATCCACATCGTTGTTTTGACTGTCACGTTCTAGAGCTTCATGTCTGTTACATAAGGGTAGATGGGAAGGTGAGTTGGTCAGGGACAGGGCTTGCCCACCACCCCAAACAGGAACCTGCCTCTATTCCCCCCAGTGGCCTAGGTCTCCTCCTACTGCCTGGCAGGATGAGGTAACTTTTGTCTTCTGCATAGCAGGAGGCACCTGTGCAGGCTTCTGAGTCTGTCTCAAAGAGGGTAGACTACACTTCCACTGGTCAGTTTCCCTGACTCCCTGATGCTCCTGAGCCTGCTCACCTCCTCTTGAAGCTCAGCTACCTGGCTGAACAGCTCTTCAACCTGGGCACACCTCCCACAGGCATACCCACTGCTGCTGCTGTTGGATACTGACAGAAGACTTGGGCACACCCTGCAGCCCAAGACCTGGATGTCTGTGTGTTTCCCTGAGCCCTCCGTCTGAGTAGCCACATCAGTGACTGTGGCTGGAGAGGCTACAAGAGACACAGAGACTATGGTTTTCTGCCTGGTGGATATCATGGTCAGGTCCTCGCAAGCATGTTACAAGCACCATTGGGAAAAGACTGCTGCAAAAGAGTGGTGAAGGGCCCTCCCTGCTCATCCTGCCTGCGTGAACTTCCATGCCTCGCCTTGTTTGCCTGTCCTGGTCACCTTGCTCCCCAGGGGCTGCCTTTGAACTTCGGGGGGGAGGGTGCTGCTGGCTCCACCCACGCCTCATCAGCCTCCCTCGTGAAGGCTGCCAGGTCCCAGTGGCTTCCTCAGCTGCTTCGAGTGGCCTTGATGCCACTCTGAAAAAAAAGCCCTGCTGCCTCGATTCCCTGCTCCGCTGCAGAACGTGTCTGTCCCGGAGCTGATCACCTGCAACATGCAACATAAAGAGCTGACACCCTACAAACAAAATATGAAATGTAATAAATTAACTAAAAATTATATTTAAATACATCAAAAGCTCAACTGTAAGCTTGGAGCTTCTTATAATTGATCACTATAGGTTAGCAGGAGGACAGCAGGAATGTACATTTGAGAGAAAAATACATAATACTGTAAGAGGAGTGTTGCTTCCCTAAAACAGAGAATAAAGCACTGCTATTGCAGGCTATCATATGGCCTAATTTTCATGTGTGTGATATCCCATTTCTATCCAAAGAGTTTTATTATTCTTCTCGTACTGGCAGTTGAACTAAAAATAGGCACAACTTTTCCTAAAGCTTAAGAACATGTTTCTTCCCAAAACTTTTTAAGCTTCTTACTGATCCACTTGGTAGGACCCAGAAATAGATTCAGAACTGGCATTTATCATATTGCTTATGTAATGTTATTTTCCCCCCATTCAGATTTCCACATAGTGCTTCCACCTCAGATTATTAGTGACTTCACATAGATCTGTATTTACCTTTTTTAGCCCACTCCTTGCCTTAGTCAACAGAGAACTTTAATGCCTCATCAAAAACTCTATGGCAGGAAGATACGTTATATCTTATTGCTTGTTCATAGTGCCTCACCACTATATTCCTTGTCACCAGCTAAGGGAAACCACTGGGTTAACAGAACACTATTATATCACTTAGCACTTCTACATTCTACTGTCCAATTTAATCATCTTTCAGTTATTTTGGTATCAGTCATTACATTATTGTCTGAGTGCCACTGAAAGATGACAACACCATGGAGGTATATAAGACTCAACACAGACTCCATAAAGATGAATTTTCCTACTGCGACAATTTTGATTTATTCAAGATTTTCCCCTCCCAGTCTGATCTGCAATCCTGAAATTGTATACGACCTCTGAATCTAAGTAACATTTTACTCCTCCCCCAGATTCAAAGCACTTTATATGATTCTACACTGACATTTTGTACAAGATATTGCTAACTAAGGTCTTTCAGAGTTTTTATTATTTATTTTTGAGGAAGGTATAAAAAGCTTTAGGAGAGGCAGAGCCATGGGGAAGCATCAGATAATTCTTCTCACTAGCAGTACCCAAAACCTCTCTGAGACACTATTCTTCAATTCTTGCAAAGACCTGTAGCAGTTGCAAGCACATGCTTTGCTCAGCATGGCACAGATATTTCAGCTTTCAGAAAGAAACAACAAATTTCAGTAACAGGAAAAACAGCAAACAATATGATGAAACATTTACTACAGAAGTGCCCAGTTCAGCATAGAAGAATTTACGCAAATTACTCTATGTCAGGATAAGTTATGCAAGCTTCAGTTAGTATTTCATCATACTCCACTTGTATAGCTCAAAGTCAACAGGCCTATATGATCTTAATACGGTAAGTTATGAAATACCAAATGAGTTGCAGATTTCAAAGTTCTTGCTAGGTGGGATTATGACCAGAATTCATGGAAACTAGCATCATCTTTTCTGGCTAGTTAATATTATCAACTCTTTGTAACATATTTTTTACCTTACTATCAATGATCTTAGTTGCAAAACTTACAAATTGCATAATATGATAGTGTTTTATATAATAATATATAATATAATTTATAAAGCCATTTATTCATGAATGAAAGTAAACCAATGTAAAACACCACTTAAATCAAACAAGTGATAAATCTAAATGATTCATGGCTCAAGCCCTGTGTCCAACAATACATGCTGGAAGAGAGAATTAATACAAGAGACTTCAATAAAACAGAAAAGCCCATGATAGATAAAACATGTTTTCCAAAGGTGCTAAAAGAACATCCTTCACAGCAATTAGAATAGAAAGGTTCTAGCAGGTGAAAACTGGTTGGCTTTTTTTAATGGTTGAGTTTTGAAGTGTGAAGCTCCCTGATGACTGGATGCACATAATACTGTCAGTACCTCAACTAGTAGGAAAACTCAGATAGTAGGATTTCATATGAGTACAATTTAAGTACAATTACTGACACTTTGGATAAAAACAAGTCAATCAAAACAATTCTCTTCTGATGTCACCAGACATTAAACACAAGGAGCCACCCCATGGGCTGCATTCCCATGCCTAGTTGTGAGAGAAGTGGCAGCTGTCTGGTGGCATAGAAATATTCAGGTCTTTTCCCAGAACAGACTTGTATTTTCACAGAAAAATCGTCTGTGAGGGATCATGTTTCAGACACACTTCCATTATGTTTGATGACGGTTATCTAATGGAATATTAAAACAAAATAAAATTGTATTTTTTTTTCCTCTTATTCTTTTGCCTCCTGACCAAATGAAATGTCACTGTAACTTGCATAGTCTATATTTAAAGAGAGTTTCTGTTGCTTGCAATAGGGTCTGTGAAGCACAACTAAAAGCAAAAGATACCACAGGACTAAGGTGTAAAACAGCACACTGAAAAAGAGTATAGAGGTCATAAAGTGACAAAATTCAGTTTCTTTACTTTGTTCCCTGCTCCAAAATTACTTGGTTCAAATGATTCAGTTCATGCTTAAGATGATATATCAAGGTCCATTCTGACTAAAACTGAGGCTTGACCTGTAGAGTAGTTGAGTAGTTATCGTCCTTGACAAGATAAGAGAGAGATTATTCCCTTTATAATTCCCTTTATTTAAAGCCTTTAACCTTGCAAGAATCAGACTTCTACTTCATCTCCATATAGGCTGACTTGCAGTCTGCCCTAAATTTCATCTCTAATTGTCTGCATTCCAGGAAACAAACAAGCAAACAAAAAGAGAGTCAAAAGGTCCTGAAAAGCAAGAATCAGAAACCCCCAGTTCAGGCAATGCTATATTCCCTCACCTGCACGGTGGAAAAGAGCAGTTTGAGTGAAACAAGCAAAATTAGAAGGACCACTTTATTCCCGGGCCAGCCATGAGTTCTGCATTAAGTTCTCAGTATAAAACATACCTTGTCATGAAAAAAACAAACAAACAAACAAAACAAAACAAAACAAAACAAAAAAAAAAAACACAACAACAACAATTAATAGCAAAGTACTGCCTTTCCTAAAGTACAAATAAACTGCAAGGTATGATCTTGTCTTAAATGACTTCGCTGTCAATGTACCAGCCAATGCAGCAGAGGAGACAAGGGAGCACACTGTATCAGAGCAATGTCTGGAGCTTCTTGTGCCCAAAAGAGAAGGAGGAGACATTAAACCACATTCCTGCAAGTCCATATGCATCAGAGAAAAACATTGTCGCCACCTTCACACAAAGGTAACAGAAATATTTGCTCTTTGTGAAAGAAAGCAGAGGATGAACTCCCTTACAAGTACACTTTTTTTTTTTTTTTTCTTTTTCAGATAACAGAACTGAGAAAATTGATAAAGGCTTGCTTTTTGTTCTCTTAATGAACTGCTGAAAAAAATGGCATCATATCACTGCTTTCTTGGAAGTATCTAAAGGTATACACTGAATGTTAGAATTTGGGTTGATATAATTCAAAGAAGACTGTGTTTTGTACGAAGACGTGTGTAAAAATGTATTGTTAAATTTTAACATGCTTTGACATAAATCTTACAGAAAAAAAGTAGTGAAACCGACAGCTAAGACAGTCTTTGAACAAATCCTGACACACTCACTGTCTGAAGGTTTTTTTAAAAAATTACCTCCCAGTTATACTGCAAACAATAGGGGCTTGAAGTCAGGAAAGCTTTAAATCATTTTCACATAGTCTATGCATGCACAACATGAAATATATTCAAATGTTCTTTTTCTGCTCTCAGAAATCACTTTGTCAAATGCTTCTGTTCTTAAATGTCTCTAATCATGAAGACTTCACGCTTCTCTATACAGACTATTTCATTGGTATCTTTGCCATTATAAGTTTTTAAATAATATGTAACCCAACTTTTTCTCTCTATAAAGAAAGCACTTCATTCTTGCCCTGCTTGTCCTGAATATGGACAATATGTTATTCTCCCCCACTTGCAGGAACTCTAACTTCAAAGGAAGATTCCTCAGTCTTCAGATGAGTCTCCTCATTTTCTCTTGTTTTGAATTTAAAGCCATGCTTACTCAAAGGTTCTCTTGTAAGATTTTTTGTTGTTGTTGTTGTTGTTGTTGTTTTTTTGGCTGGTTGGATGTTTTTTTAACCAATTAGAAATGTTATTATTCTAGGGAAACTCCTCCTGTTTTTCTTGCAGTGTAATTTCCAAAACATTACAAAAAGATTAATGAAGCTGAACGGTGATAAAAGATTGTCTCACTAGCCCTATATAGACTCACAGAATAATTGAGGCTGAAAAGACACCATCAAGTGTCTTCTTCAACTTCCTGCTCAAAGCAGGGTAAGCTGTTAGGTCAGGCCAGGCTGCTCAGGGCTTTTGCCAGTTCTGCCTTGAGTATCTCTGGTAGTGAGGGGAAATTTCTTCCAGCCATTGCTTTTCCCTTGTTCACCAATTCATTCATTTCATCACAGAAAGCAATCGGGTTGGTCAGGCATTTATTCCTCTCGATAAATCTATGCTGGTTGTTCCCCATCACTACCATTTCCTTCACGTGACCAGAACTGGCCTCCATGACTTTATGATTTTCCCCAGAAGCTAAAGAGCCACATCCATACCGTAGTTCCCTGTATCATCTTTTTGACATTTTTGACAATGTGTGAAAGCTTTGCTTTTCTCCATTCTTCAAATCATAACCTAGACTGTACACCTTTTTATCCCAATGTGATTTTATAGTCATGAGCAGTTTGCAATCCCACCTTCTCTTCCCCCATTCCTCCTTGAGTAATTACCTAGCCAGTTGTTCCCCGGTCTGCTTAGTGCTCAGTGATTTCTGTGCAAAGTGATTTCATTTGTCTCAGTTTTACCACACCATTTAGTGATTATTTTTCTGATTTTCATTGTTATTTTGAATACTGATGCTAGTCTCTTAAACACTCTTAAATCTCATCTGTTGTGTAGATAGAAAATTTATCTATAAACCCCATGAACACTATGTATTTCTATTTGATCGCCCTTAGGGTTAATGATAATATTGAGTAGAGCTGGGTCAATGGCCAGAGCAAAGTCCTTATGACACACACTTCCACTCTGAATGTGAGCCATTTTGTCATTATGCAGAACAGTTCTGCAATCAGTTCTGTACTCACTCTTTGTTGATCCATCTAGATCAAATGCAGATTAAAATAGCATACGAAACAGTACCCAAATCCTTATTTAATCAGTATTTATGACACCTACTATTTCTCCTCTATCTGTAAGACTACTGATTATTAGAGAGCTTTTACATAATTTATTCATGATCTGTGCATTTCTACCATAATTTATTTTTTAGCTCTCATTTTTAATTTTTAGAACTGAAAATGCTACAAGTTACTCATCAACAAGCTGGAGCCATTGTCTATTGTTATTACAACACGTAACAGATCACATTGATTCCATCCATCTCTTTTACAACAGCAGCCTTAAAACACAGATTTTGTGTCCACTTAGGTGATTGCCTAGAATGTACAAGAAAGAAATTGAGGGATTTTCTTGTTGTTATTACTGCTTTTACACATCAGTGAATTTAGATTGCCTGGATTTTTAAATGCTCATTGTGAAACACGTTCAATAGGCCTATATTGCAATAGCAGGTAACTGAACTATCTTTCTGAAAGAGGGTACATGTAACCTGTCCATAGCACTTCAATTTTTCATTGCTATTTTTTTTAGTGTTTTCAACAAATATATATTTTATATTCAGAAGGATAACATTTTGACTCACTGCATTATACGATTACATGTTTTGATCTAAAAACTACCAAACTAATGCAACTCAACCATATTTTCATTGGACTTTCACATTCAAATGACTTACCCTGTTTTACTTCACCTAAAACTCACATTGACATCAGAAAAATATCTGTTTCCTCCAGGTGTAGTGAAAGTGAAAAATCCTAAACTGTTGCCATTGATTTTTAATCTACATTGATTAAAATTCCTTGATTTTAGGAATACAAGTCATGCACAGTGTATGAAATGGGCTCTGTGGGCTTATTTCTTCTTCTAGTAAAATATTTTTTGATAGATTTTACTTAGAAATATATTTCAGGAGACGTATATACCTGATTTTGTACAATATGCATTTTATTTTACAGCATTTTTTACACATCCATTTTTTTCTCCATGAAGCTTAACTGAAATTTTTATACCACATTTTATGGACCCAATAGTCTGTAACAATCTGAATTTCTTTAATAGCCCATCCTGGAAATGCATATTTAAGTAATTCTTAAGAGGATATAACGTGTTATAATTGAAAACCTCAGCTCTGTTCCCTCCAAAGCTCATATTTTTGTGAGTAATACCACTAAGCACTGGGAGATCAATGTCAGGCTTACCAACACAAATAAAGCTTCGTAGAACCCGTGTGTGTATTACTGACGTCCATATCAGATAAATAAACACAGCCTTGGCCTACATGATCAAGCATACTCCCTAGGTAAGAAATATTCTGCAGTAAAAATAATAATAATAATAATAATAGTGATCTGGAAACACCTTTAAAGCAACCTTTATAGATTCTCACACACACAAAATAACAGGGTATTGACATACTCATATTACCCTTATAAGCCCTGCAACGGTTATCCAGAAATATGGAACACAACGTGGCCCTGCATGGTCACAGAGGGTCTGAACTTAAGAGCTGACAACACAGAAGAGTAGGCAGAGATACATAAACTGATCTTGTCTTATTTTTGTGATTTACTATCCACTCTGAACAAGTTCCTTGTTTGCAGCATATGCAACCAGCATAGCAAAGTAATTTTACCAGACATTATTCCTTTGCCACCTGGCAAACAAGGACATTTCAATAGCAAGGATGAAGAAAACTGCATCAGTAAAGCTCCTGATTAATGACAGTCCCCTTGGAGAGGCAAAAATTGTGTGTGTGAAACATATACAGAAATACCATTTTATTCCTGATTGCATTTGTCTACATTTAGGAATAAGACTGGGAAGAACCTGTGCTAATTTTGACTGCACCAAGTGTTGAGTAAAGCAAGTGTTACAAATTGAAAAATTTCTAGGTCAATTCCACTAGCTCTTTTAACACCTTTGCAAGATGCTGGGCTTGATATTTTGGCTCTTAGGATGGATCCCATATTTTTATCCTCTAAATCTCACTGGTTTGTAGGTTTCTCTTCTCCATTTCCTTATTCTTAAAGTATGCTTGCTGCAATGAGCAGGATGAAAGGTGATACTCACCTAATGCAGTACAGTACCATGGGAAGAACACTAAGTAAGAATTTGAAGAGGAATTGTTGTGACAGCCCAGTTGCCCCATTGCAAATAAATCATCTCATCAAAACTAATTAGTTCTGCACAGTACTG
Source organism: Anas platyrhynchos (assembly GCF_047663525.1). Classification (NCBI taxonomy): domain Eukaryota; kingdom Metazoa; phylum Chordata; class Aves; order Anseriformes; family Anatidae; genus Anas; species Anas platyrhynchos. Next base: position 85,240,427 of record NC_092588.1, on the reverse strand, counting down.
TATTGGTAAGATAGCATAAATTGCTTCCAAGTGCAATGGCTCATGACTCTCCATAAACCACTTTCTGAAATAGTTACATCCTTACAAAGATTTTACTTTTCTAGTCCTACTTTTATCGGATAGATTCTTTTGCTTTGCCCTACCCACTCATCCTGGTATTTAAAGACACAAGCATGTTTCAAACATACTCAACATATCAAGAATCAGTGGTAGCATGAACACATTTAAGCAATTATTTATTACTAAAACCAAACAAAAATAAAACTTTTTTTTGTGACTTCAGCCTTCCTCCTGAAAAAAAAAACCAACCAACCAACTAAACAAAAACAAAAACAAACAGCTCCAGAACATACTATTTTCCTTGCAAGTTTTTATAAGCAATTTCTTTAAGAAGCTATTCCATTTAAGGTGGTATTGCACCATCAATTTGCCATTTTCTACTGTTATTTTTTTGAGTTGAATAAATATGTTGCATGGGTATAGTTTAATTCTTTAATTAAAAAATTAAACTCACTCATTAAAAAGAATTTTCATTTCCAGTAAAGCAAATTTGGAACTTTTTTTAAGAACTTGATTCTCTTGGATTAGTTTTAGAGTTGACAGCAGTCATAATTCAATCAGATGCAGGCTTTGAAACTTGAATTGTTCAATCAGCTTGTTAGAAAGAGTAAAAACTGACCCTCAGATTATTATTGTCTTTTAAAGTTATCTCAAGTTGGCACTAAAATCTGAAGAATCCCAAATTAGTGCCTAGTTTTGAAAGGTGCATATGTGTGTGCATGAGCTAATTACAAAAATCTCACTTAGCTGTGCAGCTGTAACCAGCACCTGATCACCTTGTTTACTTAATTAAAATAGCACGTAAAAATTTAATCCGTGACATATGTACATCATACCTCTTACAATTTATAGAAGACTATATTAAAAATATTGAAAAGACATTCACATTAGCAAAATTAACATTTTTAAATAAATAAAACACTTTTTGCCCGTTCACTGAATAACCAGCTGTTTTCTTCCCTTTTACTTTAATGGTTTTCATGAATAATGAGTCTTTAGCCAGTGATTCATTCCAGAATTCACAAATGCAGTAACGTGTGTTTTATGAGGATGGAAAACTGTGCATTTGGCTCACATTTATGGTATGAAAAAAGAACACTGAAGGGAAAGAAATCATCTTCAAGTTTACTTGAAATTATAAGAAAAAGGTCTGTGTACAAATAGTATCCAAGCCCAGTATTTAGTTTTGTAGCATCTGAATCATAGCAGATGTACAAGCACATTTTCTCCTTGAGTCCTCTGTATTGGCTAGATTTCTATAGAGACCAACATCCCAATGGGCTACTGAAAATTAAATGAACTTTCATATATTCAAAATAAGCAGAGAAAGCAAAATGGTCAAATTAGAAGTGAAATCACCACAGAAAAAGCAAGACATTTCAATAATATCCAGCAAGACATTTCAAGTAAAATCATCATGAGATAATCAGAGGATACAGCTATCCTGAAAAGATAACAGAAAGTCTTGCCTGAGGCCTGTAAAACTTTACAGTATTGTTTTAAGCAGCTATCAAATGGTCTGGCCTCGAGCAGCTGAAATATATATATATATATATATATATATATATATATATATATATATATATTTTCACAATTATGATCTCCTGTCAGTACTTAGGAAGGCCTCTCTGTAAAAGACTCCCTATAAAGAATGACTGAATATAAAGATTACAACATCATGTCCATCATGTCTGTTTGAATCTGTAGACAATCCCAAGATATGAATTACCTTTTATTTGTAGTGTCACACCATTTATTAAAAAATAATAATAATCTAGGAAAAGTATGGTGATCACAATATAGATCAACTCTTTCATTTAAAGATGCTGTATGACAGTGGTAATGACACAGAATCACAGAATCACAGAATTTCTAGGTTGGAAGAGACCTCAAGATCATCGAGTCCAACCTCTGACCTAACACTAACAGTCCCCACTAAACCATATCCCTAAGCTCTACATCTAAACGTCTTTTAAACACACCTAAAGAACAAAGTGAAAATATATGTTTTTGAAGGACATGTCTCTGGAATACCATTCCTCAACATTAGAGCAGTTCTATAGAAATACCCATTCAACGTTAAAGCTGATTAATAAATATTAAATTATTTCATGAATGGGTATTTAACAGTAAATAGAAGGCTGGAAGAGTAGTTTTTCCCACCTCATCATAACAGAATAACTGCTTCAGCAACACAGTCCTTCTCGGGATAGTGGCCTTTTCATCTGCTTGCCTGATGTCATTAGAAATATTTTGCTGAATTACAAAGGGACAGGCAACAAAGCAAATGAGTGAAATAAGTAAAGCATTAAATTCGCACAAAATTCATGTATAATTAATCATGCTAGCTACCAAAGTAAAGTCAGTATTTATATTCCAACTCTCAGAGTAGTCTTCAGACCTGCCTGTTCTGACATAGATATCTATTGTTGCTTGTTTAAAAAGTTGATAAATTCTACTGATGTTCAAAAATTAGATTACTCTTAGGGGCCAAAGTCACATGTTCAAAGCACTGAACCATGAGAACAGCACTGGAAAATATGAAGTTAAACCAAGGATTAATTTGGTTTACAGTGCAGACGTATACAATGGACTCAAATATTTGGAGGTTTCAAAGTTATCTTTCTTTTTACAAGACAGGAGAAAATAGACAAAAGGTTTTCCATAACTATTCTCAAAGACTTAGCATGCCTTCTTTTAGCGTCTCTTTCTTTAAAGCTATGATTCATAGGTCCCAAAGCAGTGATGCTTAGACTGCTTAGACACCCCTTTCCAATTCCATCATTAAAAAATAGATTCCTAGAGTCTGTAGTGTGACTGCAAGATCTGAAATCTGAAAGGTAAGGTCTTTAAGCAGTTGTATTTTGGAGTAATAATGGGATAGACTTGAAAATAAAAGAAACAGTTTTCTAAATCATTTATACTACATACAATACATGCCTGACCTTCCCTAAAAACATGTGAGAGCCTGAAATAAATGACAGACTAAATATTTGTAATCAAGGGAATGCAAGAAACTCCAAAAACCACAGGTTTATTATTATTATTATTATTATATTAGGCTTTCTGAAAAAAAAAAAAAAACTGCAAAAGAGAACAAGAAACAACAATGGTTCCAAAATATATCAATTAATTGGAACTGAGAAGACAGTTCCATTAAGGATAACAACAGCATGACTTGGGCTGAGGTATGTAAATACACCAGCAGATAATGTTACACTGCCTACTAGCCAAATGTCATATACAAATCGTACTTCCTATTCAACTCACAAGCAAGTTAATGAAAATTGCTGTCCCCCAAATCCTTTCAGACTGCTCAGAATTGATAACTTCTCTCCATGCATTATTCTCCCACCATCTTTGCATATACACTGTATAGTTTTGTCTAGGCTACATTATGTGATAACTTATGAGAAATCTTACTAACTGCATGGTAGATTAAATCTACTCTTTTACTAACCAACAGTACAATTACCCTGTTGTAAAAGAATACATTTTGTTACAGACAAATCCATATTTAATATTGCTCTTTCTTTTATGTCTCCTAGATTGTTTATTTTTTTCCCTGGAATTACTGCTAAGGTGATTAATTTATAATTCTTCACTTCTTTACTTTTTGCACTCTGTTCTTGCTATATTTGCTGTTCTAAAATTTCTGGTACTTCATCCATCTTGCTCATGTTCTATGAAACAGCCCTGAGATATATTTGAGATATTATGTTTGAGAAAGATTCAGTTGGTTTGGTAAGTAACCTGGGATAAGTTTCATCACATTCTAACTACATGAAAATAAATTGTTTAGATAAGTGAGCTATATAATCTGAGATCTCATACCATTGTCACTGGTATTAACTGATGTTCACCTAATTACAGACAAAGAAAAAAGCTGAAAGAAACAAAAACCATAAACACTTCTGATGACAGGTTTTCTTCTCCTCACTACTTTCTTCTTACTATTAAAATACTTATCCACAGCACTACTGATTCTTCTGACTCCTTACATTTATCTTCCTTAGGATCTTATCAATGATCTGAGCTCAGTGAAATCTGCTTCCACAAAGTAGATTGTTTTACCATTGCTGTTTTCCTTCTCCTGAATCCTAAGGTTTCATAAACAGCCTCACCCAAGTTGCCCTCCATTTGCATGCATCTCAGATCTTCTCCATTAGTTTGGATCAAACCTACAAGAAACTTACCTTTTGCTTTGCCATCTGTATCAAAAGCTGAGCATTATCATTGTCACTGATGCAGTACACTACTCTACTGAACAGTGTTTTCCTGTATTGCATTCCCCAGAAATATATAGTAGTCATATATCACAAAAAGAATAGTTTAGATAATACTTTAGATAATACCATGAGTTGCTTGCAGAAAGTCCTGATTTTCCTGGTTTACTGGTCTATGAAGAAAGCTCCACATCATGATATTGCCCAGACTCTTCTCCCTTTCAAAGATTTTTAGATTCCTTCAGTCCCTCTAAAATCAGGGATTCTGAATGTGGAAGTATTCAGTATTTAAGCTATTTTGAATACCTTACTGGATAAGTTGGAAGTTATTAGAAGTTAGAATTTACAGAATAAAAAGGACATAAAACTACTAGAGAGTGTCCAAACGAAGGCTTTTATGTATGAGGAACAAATGAGGTCCCTTGGGTTGTTCAGCCCAGAGCAGAGCAGACAGAAGGGAGGCCTCATGGTGGCCTTCAGCTCCCTCACGAGGGGAGTGGAGGGGCAGGTGCTGAGCTCTGCTCTCTGGGGACAGCGACAGGACCCGAGGGAACGGCATGGAGCTGGGACAGGGGAGGGTCAGGCTGGGTGTTAGGAAAAGGTTCTGCACCCAGAGGGTGGCTGGGCATTGGGACAGGCTCCCCAGGGAAGTGGTCAGAGCACCGAGCCTGACAGAGTTCAGGAAGCATTTGGAAAATGCTCTCAGACACGTGGTCTGAATTTTGGGTGGTCCTGGACCAGAAGTTGAACCAGATGATCCTTGGGGGTCCTTTCCAACTAAGGATATTCCATGATTCTATTCACAGGGATACTGCCAATTTACATGTCATAATTTAGATTACGAGGATTCTGTGTTTTCTTCTTGTGTAAAAGGGAAAAATTACACTCTTGAGACAAATATTTCCAAAGCATATAGATAAATTCAAGTTTTACAGTGCTTATTTAACAGACTGAATGCACAGTCTTTTTTTTTTTTTCATAATCACAGAATAACAGAAAAGTTTGGGTTGAAAGGGACCTTAAAGACCACTGAATTCCAACCCCCCTGCAGGGCAGGGACACCTCCCGCCAGACCAGGCTGCCCAAAGCCCCATCCAACCTGGACTTGAACATTTCCAGGGACTGGGAATCCACAGCTTCTCTGGGCAGCCTGTGCCAGTGCCTCACCACCCCCTGAGTCAAGAACTTCTTCCAAATTCTAATCGAAACCTACCTTTTTCTAGTTTAAAGCCAATCCTTCTTGTCCTATCTCTACCCTTCCTGAAAAAGAATCCCTCCACAGCTTTCCTGTAGGCCCCCTTTAGGTACTGGCAGGCCAATATAAGGTCTCCCTGGAGCCTTCTCTTCTCCAGCCCTATCTCTCTCAGCCTTTCCACATAAGAGTGGTGCTCCAGCCCTGTCATCTTTGCATCTCTCCTCTGGACTTGCTCCAACAGGTCCATGGTCATGACAATATTCTTTAATGGCAATGAGCAACTGATTCAAAAACTAATCGCATTTTAAAAAGAAGATGAAGTAAAACAAGACAAAGCATTGTTCAAGACTCCACATATTTATAATGGGAAAAGGAAAGGGCTTTTTTTGAGTTATGTCTATTAAGCAAAGTTTTGAAATACAATCATTAATATTAATGTTAATACCAAATCAGGGCTTACAAGCAAACTATCACCTTTCTTAGAAATGAACAAAAGCTCATCCAAGAATTTTCCTTTCCTTCTTTTGTGGGAAATGTCAAGTATTAATTTAATAGAAGGAAGTCTTTCAAAGTCAGTTTTAAGATTGGCTTTTCTCCCTCCCCAAAAGGTAGGTGCCACTGTTAATGGAGAGAAGTTTTTTAAGAAGTTGACACCCTTTATCCCTGAGCAAAGATTACATGCACAATAAGTTGTAATCCTTGGCTTTGCAGTATCAGTTTATGAGGTTAAAAAGATGAATGTTCATTGCTTTTAATCCTTACAATGATTCACGAGGCTCTGTGTATCATTTCCCCAGAGCATCTACAACTGAACGGTTGTTCTGCCTGCTGCTTAAATTACAGAGACATCTGCAAAGTAAATTATGGATTGTTGTCCCACAACTAAGCTGCCTCTTCATCTCTCTGTAGCATTTATTTGAAAACAAGAAAAGGTATTTTTTTTTCCTTGTTTATCACTTTTGTTTTGCCAGACTGGGTGATACTATGATGACCTGGATTACTGCCTACCATGCATGCTTTCAAACATGTTCAGCTGCAAAAACCCACAGTGAAAAGGAAGGGAGGGTATAGACTTGTGAGGGATGGAACAGACAACTGAATAATGCTCATTTTGTGTGCTGAGCTTTTCAGGGTTCACAGATCTAGGGCTGATTTTCCTCATCTCAACAGAAATCTATGTAGCTAAAAAAATACTTGAACACTTAAACTCATTGTGAATGGGGTGAGTACATAACTTTCTATTTCTCTAATACCGTCTTATTACAAGTTCATTAATATACTGACTTCTGCATCTCTACTTATATGCGTATATATTGATATAAACATATCAAACCCATATAAGCTTACCTAACCCATAAGAGAAGCTGAGCTCTTGTGTGGTATAGAAGTACATTTCAGCATCTAAAATAGCAGTGGAATTTTTGGAGTTTACATCATAACAGTGAGAATAAGATCCCTTAACCTGCTCAGAATTTTAAGCCAAATTTTTAACTATGCACCTAATTTTACAATCTTGTATTTTAAAAACAAAGCATGCCAAGCTCCCCTTCTGTCTGCACACTGGTGTTCTTAGAAGGTGTTCTACAAGTGTTGATCTTACCAAGTTTCGGATTAAATTTAATGGAATTATTGCTCTCTAATTTAAATGCTTGCTCTCTAATACCTGTCTCATTACCTGTTTACCTGAATGCCCGGAAAAAATATACAGTTTTGACTAAATCCATGTGTCAATAAATAAATAAATAAAGGTAAAGTGCATGGCAAGGTATCATTCAAAAAACATTTAAGAAAGCAGAAGTTGTATGTTTTTGTGACATTAGCATCCAATACTCCTTTGGCTAAATTCCAGTGAGCCTAGTCAAGATAACAAGTGCTGATAGTGTTGACATCCCAGAAGCTCTTTTTACACATTTGGCAGAGATAAAATCTCAGTTTCCTAACTCCTTTCAACTATGTCATATGCACACAGCTTGGAAAGAGGAGATACATAACTGAAAATTATATTATTTATCCTAAAAGACAACCAGTAAAGACAGGCCTGCCTGACTCAAAAACTAGGAGCCAAACACTTCCAACGTTGTATCTATAGTTTTCATTAGAATTTCATGGCAGAATACATCTCTAGCTTTTAAGTATTTACATAAGGTACATCACTCAGTTACCCAAATGAAGCCATGCATAAAAGTGAATCTGTCTTCAGCATCAGCAACACATCATTGGGCAGGTTAAATGTGCGCTATACATTGAAATCAAGGATTACATAAAATGGAATTCAGGCAGGACAATTTCTTACTATAAGAAAATATAAATACATTTTTTTAACAAGTACAATATATTCAAAATTTTATTTTAAATTCCACTGAAATTAAACATTGGTGAGCCCCAAACTACTCTCTATAGCCGTTTGCCTTTTTTGTATAACTTCATCACAGGACAATCAACATCCAGATCTTCCTCTCTCTACGTCTGCCTGCACATGAGTGTTCATAAGCAAGCATTCAACAAAGTCGTAATATAGAAGCTTTTACTGAATTTAATCATTCCATGTCACCATGTCAATCGTCTTCTCCAGCATACAATGCTTCACAGACCAAAACTGTGTCCTGGTTTCAGTTAGAACAGAGTTAATTTTCTTCCTAGTAGCTGGTAGAATGCTGTGTTTTGGCCTAGGATGAGAAGAGTGCTGATAACACCCCGATGTTTTAATTGTTGCAGAGCAGTGCTTACACCAAGCCAAGGACGTCTCAGCTTCTTGCTCTGTCCTGCCAACGGGCAGGCTGGGGATGCAGCAAGAGCTGGGAGAGGACAGACCCAGGACAGGTGACCCAAACTAGTCAAAGGGGTATTCCATACCATCTGACATCATGCTGAACAATATATCAGGGTGGCTAGTTGGGGGAGGGGGCCGGACTGCTCGGGGTTAGGCTGGGCATCGGTCAGCGGGTGGTGAGCAATTGCTTTGTGTATCACTTGTTTGTACACATTATTAGTAGTAGTACTATTATCATCATTGTATTATTATTATTATTGTTATTATTATTTTCCTGTCTTATTAAACTGTCTTTATCTCAACTCACGGGCTTCACTTTCCATTTCTCTCCCCCGTCCCAGAGAGGGAGGGGGGAGGGTGAGCAAACGGCTGTGTGGTGTTTAGCCGCCGGCTGGGTTAAACCACGACAAACTGTTAAACTAAAACAAAAAACCTGTCATCTTCTGAAGGATGTTTCAAACTTATTTAGGCTCTTAGCTCAAAATACAACACAATTAACTTCACAAAATTAGAAATTTAGTATTTGCCTCTTTTATTATTATTATTAATTTATTTTTAATATGGACAAAATGCAACCAGTGTTTCATTATCCCCATCATTGGATTCTTGCCAAGAGTATAGTAAAACCAGTTTATAGTAGATTCCATAAGCAACAACTGAAGTAGGCAATGGGACATTAATAAACATGAGGAAGCCTATGACATTGTCTTTTTTCCCCTGGGTAAGAGGTTCTGTTAAGGTATGCCTTTGAAATGAGACATATACCATTTGACAAAAATAGCACCCTGCAATTACAAGAAGAAAGCATTGTAAAAATAAAGCTCAAAGAGAAAATGGATTTCTGTCCTTTAAGAGGTGCAATACAGACTGTAAAGGTATTTTTATTTTCTCCAATCTGCATGTAAATTGAAATAGCCTGAAAAAGGTAACATACAGAACAGGCATTTGTAAATAGTTGGTCAATATTACTGCAAGCCCTGGATTGCATCAAGTATTTTTGTTGAGATATTCAATGAAGACACTAGATTCCTGGATTTCTCCACCCCAGTTTCTTGGTCCTAAAACTAATTTATGTTTATTACATAAGTAGCAAAATAAAAAATAAATAAATAATAAAAATAAATAAATAAATAAATAATTAAAAACTGAAAAGTGAGAACTGAATCCATTACATTTTACAGGATGAGTTGACTGCAATTATGACAAGTTTCTTGAAGATAATGAAGAAAAACAGAGTGCTTAAAAAGTCTACCTGTGAATAAGATGCCACATCTTCCAAGACGCTGCAGAAGTGAGGGGTTCAGACCTTCACTGGCCTCCTTCACTACAATCCTCAACTTACTGGGTCACTACAGTCTGCAAAACATATAAAAATTAAATTGTCATTGTCAACAGCTGTTTCTCAAGAGCATCCAAACCAAACCAAACCAACCAACCAAAAAACAAAACAAGACAAACAAACAACAACAACAAAAATCAGAGACTGCATTATTAAAGAACCCAATCTAGCATAAAAGAATGAGCAAGTCACCAAACATCATTTTTTTGTGTCTTTTAAGTGAACATGGCAAGGCAAGGAGCAGGACAGACACCCCTTGAATGGATGGCTCCTGTTGACCAAACATTCAGCAGAACGAAACTGCTCACATTCCTTATAGCTGCCTAAAACCTGTGAGATTTTTACTGACAGTAGGCATTACTGCAGAACATCCTATTATGGGTGTGATTTGTATGCATTGCCATGACTGGGTTCCCTTTGTGTCAGCTATCATTCAACACAGTGGGAAAATAAACACGCAATGATTTCATTGAAAAGGATGGAGGAGTGATAACATGAGATAGTGGCATTGCATATAATGCTCTTTTCACAGTGGCTTTGCAGCCAATTTTGTCACTACCCTAATGGCTCAAATCAGTATCATATATGGTGGGATGGTTACTTTTCTTTTCAGTGCCAGGGCTATAACACACAGGAGCAACTTCCACAACAACTCCATCCTGAATTGGCTCCTATTCCAACTCCGTGATACATTTTTGTTTAAACCTTGATCTAATGTTAGCTTTGCACTTATGGGGAAAAAAAAAAAAAAAGCCAAATAAGGCCAGAAATGTTTTCTATTACTTCAATAGAACTAAAATTAGGGGGGTTCTTTGTTTTACTTTTAAATCAGCAGTTTGTATATTGGAATTTCTCAATACAGATGAACATCAAGAGAAATGAATAGGACAAAGGAGAAAAAGGAAATTAAAAAAACAAGCGAGTCCAAACCGGAGACTGAAAGAATACTGAAGTAGAGATGGCATCCAGATATAGTAAAAACTAAAAAAGCAGAAAAATCCAAGGGAAGACCAACAGCAGAACTGGAAAATAACCGTTTGAATATACATATAAATATTTTACATATAATACCCACTCTGCACCAAAACATCAGATTATATTAAATGCAGGCTTTTAGAAATTAAAAAACACAAAAATTACAGATGAATTGTGTGTGCAAAGAGGAGTAAGCCGTTTATACAGATATTAAGAAACCAGGCTTCCATGCTTGCCATGTTTGAAGTAGGCACTGGCATAAAAGCTAAAAGCATCATGCAATGTGAACAGTACGTTTATGGCCATGTAACTTGTTTTGCAATACCTCTGCTCCTCCCACACTGGCTTAACACGCAGTCACTTTCAGCAACTTAGAAATCTACATCTATTTAAAAAAAATCATGAAATTTCCTTTAACTTCAATAGAAGTAGTATTTCTTAAAAATATTTGTATTTAATTTTGAGATTATTACTAGCATTCAACCATAAATTTGTTATCCTAAATAATTTCCTTCACTGAGAATGAGTTTACTGCAGGAACAATTGACTACAGTGCCAAAGCTGGTAATATTCAAATAGATCAGATGGACGTTGCACCCTCACCTTTTAAATTTCTCATATTCTAGAGGAAGACAGCACCAGAACTAAACCTACCCATGAAGAAGGACAGTCTTTCTGACTTTTTGGTAAGGCAAGATGGATTTGAATCACCCCCATTATTCCAAGTTTAGCAAAGCAACCGTCTTTGATTTTCTTTTCAAGATTTTCCTTGTAGATTTTACATTAAAATATAAATGTACCTACAGGAGGGAGAAAGAAAAGAAAAAAAGAAGAAAGAGCTAAGGAGAGAAGAATTCCAACACTGCACAAGCTTTCTGAGTCTCAGAAACAGCTTTCTAATAGCAAACAAAAAACTGTTCTTCCTTCAGTATTGATTCTTAATGTCACTGAACTGGATTTGTTAGCAAAATATTAACCTCAATAACACTTGATATCTGTTAAAAACAGCAACTGAAGCATGCATCTAGAAATAAACACATTGCAGGAGTCTGGAGTTCACTGATGTAAAAAACAAACAAACAAAAAAAAAAAAAAAACTAGATGTTTTAAGTGAAATTTAAAATTAAGAAATGAGGAAAGGCTATGAAAAAAAAAATCAAGCTGCTTTGGTGTTAATAGTTTGAATTCCCATTTCCTTAAAAAGCATCTTAACCTGCAGCATACAGCTTGAGTTGCTTTCTGCTTGGAACTCTCACAGAAAGCATCAGCAACAAGAAAGACATTACAATGACTCTTAATGCAAATAAGGACTGGAGTGGTTCTGTAAACCTGATTGATTTTTTCTTTGTTACATTGATTACATTTGAAAAATCTTTTTTGCAAATACCCAGCTTACTTAGCTGGAGGAAAACTACAGCACAAGAGCTATAATATATGGTTAGGATTAATCATGTAGCCTGGGGAGACTGCTGGGAACTATTGGGTCATTCGGGTGCACTAGTGTTCACAAAAGTTTTTCAACACATTCACAAACCAAAGTTCAAGCTGTCAGATTTGCTCTCAGCCATGTAGCTGTAGGAAGCAACAAATGATACAGAACCTGACTACTTGATAAAATATCATTCAGTTTGACATACAGATATTTTTCAAAGTGGAACAATTAAATGGAAGTCATCTAACCTTTACTGCATGAAATTATGGTTCCTTGTTCCTTTCTGGTTTTGCACCTGGACTGTGTCACAGACCTTTTCTGTTGGTACCCCCTTGCACATGCTTGCAACTTTCCTTGCAAGCTGTCAGTGGTGTACCAAGGGGGCAAAGGGTGCATTTGCACAAGGATGAGGTACTGAGTGGCCCCCAAGCATGTCCCACTCTGCCGTTACTGCCAGCCCTGTGGGTGCTGAGTGTGCCTCACCAGCTCAAAGCCCATTACTGCTGGCAGGCAGCAAGCCGGGGACAGGTGCCCTCCCTGCACACCCCATCAGGCAAAGTACTTTCCTGCAAGTTTTACAAACTTCCATACAGCTTGCTCACAGCCACTTTCATTTGGGAACATGATCTCAACCTCCTTGTGTTTCTCTCCTTAAATAAGGAACAACAACAAACAACTATTTACAACCTTGCTAAGCTGAAAGGGAAAGCCAAAAAGTACAACTAGCAAGCACGATCTTGCAATCTACTATGGAAGCAGAAAATAAATAGGACCACTGTAGGAAAAAAAAATCAAGTGGAATGCATAAAAATATTATTTGCTCAAAATATAAACCACACGGCTTAGAAGGACCTCACATTGTTATTATAGATACATATAAATATTTGGCATTCTGTTTGGGGTAGCAATTTATTGAGAAATTCACTTCTCTTTCTTTGTTGAGAAATTCACTTCTCTTTCTTTGTAGATGCACTCAGTCATTGTGTGCCATTTGAAAATCTGTCATGCAGGCCTGCCTTTCTTTTCACATTCCCTTCCCACCAGCATCTCTTCTTCATAAATGAAAGGTTTTCATGCAAAATACAAATTTGTGCCTGTCACGTGCAAGGTCATTTAGAAAGAGCTTGAACATAGATTGAAGGGTTTTTTCATCCCTCGCTTCTCCTCTTACTTTCCTCTCTTATCATTCTGACATTTTACTACAACAGAGTGTTCACAGACATTTGGCAGTCAAACATGCACTGGAAAAACAGGAACGCCTTGTAATTTTTAACCTTTCTTTAAAACCGTAATAGCCAATTTTGCAAAGAAGAACATTTCCATCAGGGCTTATTTTATAAATATGCTCTCGAACACAAATATACAACAAGCCACAGCTAATAATGCTGTCATGTTTACTCATTCACAAATCAATATTAAAACAACCAGTACTAACTCCTTTGTTGCAGCTCGAGATTCCTGTGATTGAATTCAGAAAAAACGCTTCCATGGACTGCAGGGACACGGGTTAAGTCTCTGCGTGCACTGCTCACAGGCTCCATCCCTGTATTTTCCCGTTTCTTCTCTCTGCAGTAGATGGAGGCTGTTTCCTGTCATTGCCAGAAGTCTAAGGGAGATGCACCAGTTACAATGAAATGGCACATATCATAAAATACCCATATTTGTTCACCATTTTAGCACTTGATGAGCACAAACATAACTGAAAAGATACATGTGTATCAAGAAAGACCCAATACAAATCCAGTAGGTGTCTAAAGCAGGTTTCTCCTCATGGAGAAAACAATGCAGCAACCTCTAAATCTGCATCTATTTAGAATGCGAAAAAAAATTAATAATATGAACATAGCCTGAGTTTTAAACAGTCCAATGTTGTTTTTATTCTCTCCTGTTTTGTCTGGTCTTCAACCAAAAAGTACACTTAAGCAACTCTACTAGCAAACAGCTGGACTAGCTACATAGTTCAATGACACAGAGGTTATACTTTAAATATTTATTTATTTATTTATTTATCTAAAGACAAGTAACCTAGTCTTTTACAGTGACAACACATGGAAGATGATCAAAATCATAACTTAAAATGATTTAAGAAAAGAAAGATAGTAAAATAGGCAACAGTAAAGTAAGCACGACTTATTTAACCACACACCATATAAAAGACATGACAATTAGTGTGCTGAACCTTCCCCTGGTTTGCAGAAATCTTAGGTAACAGATTGAAGAAAGAGGAAAACTTTTTTCTCTCTCTATTTATTATTTTTTTTTAAGTCAGGATATGTGTGTGTGTGAGTAATGTTGCCATATTCTTCATGGGTATAAGTGAAAAGAATGAAAGGAAACTGATGGTGAAGGAGATGGCAACCAAATTGTATTCAAAAGAGAAAGAGGACAAATGTAATGCTCAATCATTTTAATAAGAGTCTTTGTGGTTCTGAGATTGCTAGCAGGTCTTTTTTTTTTTTTTTTTTCCTTATAGGATTAAATTATATTGGTTCAGGCCACATTAATTATTAAGCTCAGGTCATCCAATTAAGGAGGGAAAAACAATGTGACACAGACAGGCAGTTGTAAATCTTCAGTTACTCATCCCAGGTATGAATCATCCATTGACAACACAGCTCACACACAATTCCAAGGTCATATAGATTCATACAAAGCACTATGCTGAACAGCTTTCAATGAATTGCAAACTGATTAAAAATAAAGAAATCACTTTTTTTTTTTTTTTCCAGCTGAAAAAAGTGAAAACAATCCAATTTATTATAAATGAGAGAGGTCATTATGAAGACATTTGGAGTGGCATTGCACATAACACTTCCACTTTTATTAGTATCAATAGAAGTCTTAGTGTCTTAATAGAAGCCTGATGGTAGCTGTGATACTCCCCATGCACTGGCAGACAAAGAACTGCAACATGTCTTCTCTCCCACCTCCCAAAATGCTTCTGAGGGTGAGAAAGTAAACAAGTTCCCTTCTGCTCTCCTTCCTCAAACTCTGCCTTAAAACCCGACCGCTGGGAGTAGTAATTTTTGCAATGAGCCTCCCAGTTCAGTAGAAACTGGAATGAAACCAATCACCCATTGCACACGGCAATTGCACTGCTATCAGAGAGTAATGATTTTCAGTCACTACTGACTTGGCTTGAATCTGAACTACTGGCCCAAAGGTCAAAAGCTTTCTTACCAATTATCAATCTCCTGGTCCATCCAGCCCCCTCTATTATTTTGATTTCCTTTGCAAGATTAATGTTGTTGCCATAGTTTAATCAAATAAGCCTCTAGATCTGACATTTACTTCCATTCTACAGATGCTTCTTCACAGAGATCAGGCAAGAAAACCATAATAAAATAACTGCTATAAATATCTCTTGCAATTAAATATTGACTGTCCAAGATTTATTTAGGAATTAAGACATAGAACTTTGTCACTACACTGAGTACTTTCAGTGGTCTCTTAAACATCTGAACCACTTAAATCTGAATTTTCAGAAAGGAATTCATGTGGTTTCAAAAATCCAGAGCCCCAAATGGCATGTAACAAGTGTTGTCTTAATGTGCAGGCATTCAATATTTCCAAAGAATCACTGGCATATATGTACAGGATTCATAGCTGGCCTTCTGTGTATCATAGTCTGGACTCCAGCCTGTCTGTCCTTCATTTCTCTCCCCCATAAAGATGATACTAATAGAAGGGTAAGGATAATTAAACTTAACTAGCTGGTTCTGGACCAGTTGCAATGCTAGCCAGCAGTTTCTTGCTATCTCCAGATCCAGAATATCATGGTTTACTTGGATGGTTTTTGCTCTTCCTCACCCACCTTCGTATCACATGCATGTGAGTTAATTTAAGCATTCTACTCAAGTGAAAAAAAGAAAAAAAAAAAAAAAAAAAAAAAAGGAGAAATTCAAGATGACTTCTAAATATATCTAGCGTATTTCTCAAAATAAACCATCATGGCATCAAAATATTTTTCAGTATATTACTTTCGGAATAGCTCACAGAACACTTGTCCTGAAAACATTTTTCAGGAACAACAGGGAACTGATGAAGAATTTACTATACATAAATTCCTCTGTGAAATGATGCCATATGTTTACTTGGTTAATGGTTTTAAGAACATAATTTGTCTAAGTGGAAAAACAAATGGGTATTTCTGTAGTCTCTTCCCTCTGTATACACCTACTCATACACACTTGTAAATGTGCACTTTTTTTTCCTACAAAAGAACAGATTTTTATTAAATATTTATTTCAAATTTAGCACATTTATCATTGCTATTTTCTTTTCTTGACTTTTAGTAATAATAATTTATATATTTTATTTATATATATATCAATATATATATAGCCTGAAACAAAATAAAAAAGGAAAATTGTCTCTGCTTTCCCTCTAACAGTATTTCCACTGAGTACATGGGCTATATAAAGACTGAATAGTATTAAAGAAATGTAATATACTGGAGCCATCTGTTCTCATTCAGTATTAGACATTACTGCACTTTTGACAGTCCTATTATTGTAATATAATGTATCCCAGATGAATTTGTAAGATAGCCATTATCTAACACAAATACTTTCTACCCCCAAAATTAATTTTTCACTAAGAGTAGCAAACACCATTTTGAAAACAAGATGACAATGCAATTCTGTACCTTCCTCAGAACTATTCAGCAGAAGTTGGAACAATCAAGCAAACAGCCAGGGTCGGCTTCAGCAGGGTGGTTGAAGATGTAATACCACTGCTGGTCACACAGAGGAA
This sequence comes from Anas platyrhynchos, assembly GCF_047663525.1. Taxonomy (NCBI): domain Eukaryota; kingdom Metazoa; phylum Chordata; class Aves; order Anseriformes; family Anatidae; genus Anas; species Anas platyrhynchos. The sequence continues at coordinate 85,223,675 of NC_092588.1, read as the reverse complement.
CAAGCTCTCACAACAGAAGTTAAACACCACCTATTCAACGGCAACTTCATGTTGTATTTTATGAACTCCCTGGGATCCGAGATAATTTTTATCACCACAATGAAGTCTGAAAGAAACAAAACTACTGCCTTCTGAGAAGATTTGCAAAACATGAGTAGGTTTTTTACAGTGCATTACATTTCACTTTCATATCTTGCTAGCAATGGGATTTCTCTGACATCAGTAGCCCAGGGGTTTCCCCCAGCAAAGCACTTGAATCCTTCCAGGAGGTCCATGACCTGTCGACTTGCAGGGTGCTGAGTTGCCTGCACTGCTGGTAACTTAGCCAGCTGTGGAATACGCTGCAGAGCTGGAGCCATGAGTAGGAGGAGTACCGAAGAACAACACAGAACTGTGAAGAACATGTTTTTCAAAAAGCCTTTGGGTATTGATCATAGCTACAGGAAGTCAATCTTGCTATGGTGCTAAAAGACACTTGAGAAAAGATATGTGGCTAGTAAGTTAAATAATGCAAATACAATCCCTTGCCCTGAATCAGATATCAGCTGTTGAGTATGGCTTTACACTTGGTATGTCCAGTGATGGAATGAGGTGGAGTGTATTATTCAATGTTCACAAAGTGCTTATCAGTGAAAAACCATCACTCATTGATGACCTGTTCTAAAAAACAAAACAAAACAAAAAACTCATCTAACAGCATTATGATTCCTATGTAATGACTTTGTGCAACTGTAAATAACAACAGATGCTTTCATTTGTTTATAACATTATGTATTAATTTACTTTTCAAGCTTCACAACTTCATTTCTCAATGACACACACACATAAAATAATTTAGTGTTATTGGGACACAAATTCACTACAAAGTTCATTTTAAAATTGAAAAAATAAAAACACAAAATATTCAGTTATTAGTTATATCTTGCAACTAAGTTAAAATTTCTGTCATCTCTGGGGTAAGAACTGTTCTAGCACTTCTATGTAAAGCTAGTGACAGTGTTAATAGTGTTTTACTCTGCAATTATACACACAGCTTCTTTGGCTACAACTGGTCCTGGAGGTGCTAGGCCTCATTTTTGTTTTGTATGCCTTTTCCCAATAGGCAGTCCAGCTTAATTTTTTTATGTGGTTGCTGTGGGCGAGTAGAATTTCACACACGGTAGCAGAGCAGAGACCAGTGGGTGACTTTCTGGTGTTATTATCTGGATATTGATTGTGGTGGCCCTTAGTAATAATACTGTCCTGTTGCTTCTGGTTGAAAGATTATTAGTACACGATTGTGACAATTTCTGGACTATATGTGATTTTTCAAAATGATGGTCTAGTTAAAGCTCAAATTTTGCAATAAACAAGCTATAGATTCACAAAGGAATCAGCTTACTGCTTGGTTGGAGTAGCTCAGAAACAGCAGGCTTTTTTAACATCATAAAAGTTAAATATGAAGAAACCGCTGTGCTCACCAAGCAGAGCAGGAAGCCAACTGCAGACATTATAAGTAGCTAGCAATTGTGATTTTTGAGTTTTAAAAGAACAACTTTGCTGCTAAGGAATTATGAAATCATAAATATAAAAAAAGACTATCTCAAATTAGCAAGATATATTGGCAGTTCAATAGTCTTAAAATTACATCATTTAAAAGACAAAAAAAAGTGTCACTGACTTTCAGAGTTTGAAATCCCATGTTCACAAACAATTTCACTTTATTGAGCATCAGTGATTCACAACATTGTCTATGAGATTCAGCTCTTATATGGTTGCGGTACTGGTTGCTCTAACAGATAAGTTTAGTAGTAATTTAAGTAAAAAAATTATGATCTCAAAATAAAAGCTAAATCCAAGATATACATGCAATACACATTTTAATATTAAAAATCACTAGTATAGAGTAACATTTAAAATATGAGAAGATTTTTTTTTTTTTTTTTTTTTTGGAAAAGGCTGTGCACAGAAGTCTTGTGGCAAAGTCTAGATGTTTCAAGAAGCTAGTGGACATAAGGAAGGAACCAAAATTACACAGACTCAGTAGCTAAACGTGGTTTCACAAATGAAGGTTTTAACATAAAGGACAGGAACGGCAACTACAGAAAGGACGCTAGTTTACTAATTAACACCATATTTCCACTCTCAACTCTTGACAGACTGTAGATGAATATGTACACATGAAGGAAAAAAAAAAAAAAGAAGAGAAAAACAATTTTTTTCTCATTAGAAAATGTTAACATCGCTAGAAAGTTCCTTTTCACCTCAAGATGTCTATATTGAAAACCAATAAATCTCTTAGGATTAATTTTCTTTAAAAAATTGAAAACAAAATAACAACAAAGATCCCACAGGATTTGTACATCTGTACTGTGGAGACAGGAAGAAAAAAAAAAAAAAAGCATGCAATCTGTACAATTAAAAAACAGTTTCACTGTATTGTTTGCAATATGAGTGGACAATATGAAGAAAAACTATCAAAACTTCCAAAAACATCCAGCACCTAAGCAGACTAACAGGAATCAGGCAAAAAGATACATTCCAAAATACGTTAACTTTTTTTTTTTTTCAAATTAATTTTTTTTTTTTCTATTTTAGAGTTTATTAGATATAACATCCCGTAAATAACCACCTGTGAAGATAAAAATCCTATGTAGCTATTCCTACAAAATGATTGGATTTGGAAGCCACTGAGCAATGGAATGAAGTAGAATAGCCCAAATATTCTCTGGAGGACCTCAAAAAGTGGCAGCAGGAGTCCATACAGATGTGATGCCAAAAGCAACAACTCCACAGATGTAGCAAAGAGGGGATAGCTACAGTCCTAAACACAACACAAGATTCCTTTTGCCTGCCTTCCTCCTCCAACTATATTAAAAACAGAGTGGCAATAAAGGGCTTTCTACTCATCTTCTGTATAAGGTGAAATTCACTGTTGATGACTATTTTGCACTGAAATACATTAACTAAGATAATGGAATTGCATGTTGTTTTTTGTTGTTGTTGTTGTTGTTGTTTGTTTGTTTGTTTTGTGTGTTTGTTTGTTTGTTTGTTTTTTCCCAGTTAAAAATACCCAAGTTTTCCATAAGGCAGAAAAGTTATGACATTTTTCACTCTTCTCCTTCTTAAAAATGTAAGTGTTCTAATTACAGGCTATTATTATTTATACTAATATAGACATAACTAAGCAGCCAGAAACTCAGTTCAATGATATAAAAGCTTTGCTTAGAATTTTATAGAATATTATTATTAATATGAACTATAAAAGATCTTATTACTTGCCTGTAAATTTACCATTTTAATCCATAAAGTTAACAGAGCTTTATCTATCATCTGTATTCCTATACTTTATACCTTTTCACATCAAACTCCTAACATGTAAAACCACATAAATTTTACAAAAGGTAGGAACAATTATCTATATTAATTCCTACCTATACAATAATTTTCCCAGATAGTGAGATTAGAAAATACAGTAAAAAGACATAACAATAGCACATCACCTTGTTATTGTCAACTCAAGGGCGCACCTGGAGATTCAGATGGCTGGGAAAAAGTCCACAGCTGCGGTAAATGCTGTGTCCTATTACAATTTCATGACAAGCATAGTAGTAGTTTTACATATGAATATACCCACTGCAGAGCATGAAAACTTTATGATGCACTTAACTACCAAACATTGGAGGAACACGCTATGCATAGGAGAAAAAAAGTGAGAGCCTGGAGCAGAGGTAATGTTCTTGTTTCTCACTGGAGTAAGAACCACAGTTCTTTTATGTCTGTAGCAAGTCACTGAGATGAGAATAATTTAACTTAATCCAGCTGGAGTAGAAGAACAAACAAACAAAGCAAATCACGCTCATCTCTGTACTTTCCTAGTTCACTGAAGCAAGCACCGCTGCCTGTAATAGCACAGTCTTGAGGCTAGGAAGTCAAACAGAAGTGTTTAATGAGACACTAGGCAAGTCTTGCAGTTCTATTAAAAACGTAGCTACCAACCCAAGTTTCCTCTCGGCTCTGAGCAATGCACCCATTAGCAATGCTCACAGCATCCTTGATAGGGGGAGAGGGTGATGGGCCTTTAATGTTTTATCTTCTGCAGAATGGATCTGAGACAGAACAAAGAACTAGAGAACAACTGTGTTTCAGATTGCCCTGTCTTCTCCCAGCTCCACAATGCTATATTTTGTTCTGCCAAACCAAGCCTCCCACCCAGAGAGCAACAGCACTGCCCCTCTGCCACTCAGACTGGTAACCAAGTCCACTGTTCCCTGATGATGGAGAACACATCATGATCCAGGAACTGGTGCATTTTGGCCAACTCTGGGCAGGCAATTGTTAATTATCTGGGAACACAATTAAGGTTTCTAGCCGCTACTTCCAGTTTGGAGCTAAATGTGACCTTCACTTTCACATTAGAAGGATGTATAGGAGGCATGCATGATGCTTACATGAGTTATAGGTAACCACATGACTGGCCAGCAGGGCACTAGCAGCTGCTCTGTCTTTGGTAACGGGGAATCCTAAGCCACCTTCCCTCTGCCCCTTGATGCATCCAGGTAATTTCAAAGACAGCAGCTTGTATTGCTTGCTAACAGCTTTTATTGCAGTGAGTACAAGCTCTATTTTTCTTTGGTTACCTACTTATCAGTATAGTAATCTTGTTCCCGGTACAGGAATAGGCAAATTTTGGTGTAATCTAACCACAGAACACACACACACACACACAACTTTAACGTGCTAACACAAAAAGGAAAAACCTACGCATTTTATTAACATGTGATTCACTACAAACCTTAGCATCAAAGATTCAAAAACAGGATAAAACCATTGGTATGACTGAGGTTTGGTCCTGTGTAACCAAGCTGACATACTCATGTCATCCTGTAGCAGTTGCCCATCAAGGCTGCTTATTCTACAAAGCACCCTGTTAAACTAAGTAGAAGTTTTAAATATCTGTTAAATGGAAATTGCATCCCTTCACAACAAGAAAGGTTAGTGCATTGGATTTCAACCTAAACACAGTAATTTTGTCTCCATATTTTCATTTTATCATCATTTCCTGTTAGGAGTGATCCTGTTAGGAGTGATGAGTGAAGACAGGCATTGATATCTATGATACATGTCATATTAAATGAGCTTTGGGAATAAAAAAATATCTTTACTTTGTTAGCACTTGAACAAAAGTCTACTCAAAACTGACAAAACTGGAAGTGTTCAAGGCCAGGCTGGATGGAGCTTTGAGCAACCTGGCCTGGTGGGATATGTCCCTGCCCATGGCAGAGGGGTTGGAATGAGATGGTGTTTAAGGTCCCTTCCAATTCAAACCATTCTGTAATTCTGTGAAATCACCTGAATCTTTTTGTATTGTGTCACTTCTAGACAGGATTTTAGAAGTGCATTACAGCATTTCTATATCAAACATGTATTTTTTTCTTTGAATTTTATAAAGTTCACATTCAAGAAGAATGTTTCACTGTTTCATCTGCTAAAAGATGAATTTACATTAGCAAGGATTTAATTTGGCCACAGCCATAAATCTTTTCCATTTAGCTTTTGTATTTTTAAAAAATTCCTTCTCTTAGTTTAGCATCAGAACACCAATAAAAACCTGACTCTGCTTGAAGTCTCTGCCACTGACCTGAAAGGAAGCAATACACCAGATCAGATAGCGAGAGCCACAGCTGGTGCGAAAGGATGTTGCTGCCACCACACCTGGGTTATGCCTGGCCAGCAGCATTCAGGCACTACAGGAGGGGTCTCCTGTAGTAACCAGCTCAGCAGTTCCTGGGGCAATTCCTATGGCTGAACACAAGCAAAAGGAAAGAGCAAAGACTACCTACACCCAGCTCTCCTGGGCTAACACTCATCTTAGCTAGTTTGTATGGTGACAAGGACACTGTAAATTAATACACACTGAAACATTAACATTGTCTTTTTCAGCACCCTGGTAGGGCATTTCTGGAGAGCACTCATTTTATCTATATTGCATTAAGATGGCAGTAGAGAAAACTCAGTTAAAAGCACATTTATTACAAAATAACCTATTTGACAGACATTTTCTGTAATACAAATGAAGCTAGTAATTCAGAACTCCTTATTGACATTTCAACTTCTGAATCCTCTGTTTATGCACAACATACATCTCAGCTACACATTAGATTAAGGTCTACTATCTCTAAGAGGTTTAATTGGCACGTCTTAGTATTTACATCTTACCATCAGAATTGGATTTGGCCCATATATCTAAGATGACATGCAACAGACTCTAAAAAGAATGATTTCCCTAGGACTGCCTTGATACTTTCAGATAGACACTATCCGCAACAGCAATGTGTTACAGTACTAAAAACATGAATGCACCCAGGAGAAGAATGGCTGAACAAGGAATTTTTGAAATGTTCTTATCCACAGCATAGATAAATACATAAGAAAATAACAGGGAAAAGGAGGAGAAAAAAAAAAAAAAAAAGGTGTGTAAAGTGGCTGCAAATACAATTTCTTGGAAAACTGCCAAAGCTTTTTACCAGGTGCACTGCCAGGTGGGACATTATGTTGCATGACAAAGAAAACTGTCAGCCTAATGCCTTACACCATTGTTTTTGCACGACACGATGTGTAATTTTGGAAGGGTTAGTAGGTAAGTTAGCAGTAATTAATCCTTGTGTCAGAAAAAGTTTTATCTAGAAGCTTTGTTAGTGACTGCTGAAAACCCTTTCTTAGAATCTGTAAAAAAACCAGCAGCTACCTAATTCCTGGAGGATTGATGAAGATGGATAATAGACGTGTTTTTCTTTCACATGCTCTTGGCAAACATTGTGTAATTTTGGGAGCAGCTGCAACAAGTGCATGAAAAAAGGGGGTTTAAAACATATTTAAGTAATGACCTTTCAATTTTACACATATTTGATATGAAAGTGATCGATATAACAAGGCTGAGTTCACTGAACTTCTGTTCTAGTTGCGTTTTTATCTTTGAGTATAGGATACATTGAAAGTACAAAATTGCCATTTTAAACAGCTTTAGATAAAAGTTCTTCATAGTAGTAAGAAATCTTCTCATATTACAAGCTTTTCATACAGAAGATATATCAAGGAACACTTAATATCCTAATATTAAATTGAAACATTGTGTTGTTCTGTAGCTAAGGTTCAGATTAATTTTTGTCTTTAAGTATTTTAGACCAAAAACTACACAAAGAACCTTGTTTCTTCTTATAAAAGTGCTTCATTTTTGATATTATTTGAGTAGACAAGCTATGACCTCAAGTACTATGAAAAAAATTAAAGTGATTAGATGCTGTTGTATTATTTTGTTTTGCTGAAACTTCAATGTTTATTATTCCTAAGGCACAGATTACCTGCCTCTTTTTATTTTTATTTTACTTGTGGTTTTGTTACAAGTTTAAGGAAAACTCAAATTATACAGAAAACCTATTGTAATCCATTGTGTAACTTTCCTTAGTTAAAAGAAAAAGTAGGAAGAAACCAAAGTTGAAGGTAAAAATCTGTTAACGTGATTCCTTGATCACCTGGATAAACTTTATAATTACTGAAGGAGCTATATTACAAAAAAAAAAAAAAAAAAAAAAAGCACTACATTCACTTGCATTCATTTATAAAATGCCTCATTTTCACAAACAAAACATGTTGCTTAATTGTTAATGGCAGAGCATTTATGTAATAACGTAAATTAAAACATAGGTAGGATTTTAGCTGCATTTGTCCAAGGAACCATCACTTGACGTCAAGATGTTCGTTAAAGAAAAGAAAGGAAAAATGCTGCAGCAGACATCGTGGTATCTCACATTGGTATTCTGAAGGAAAGCATTTCTGACATGATGCTACAGCAACCATCATAGTTACAGGCCAAGGGAGTAAATTAAAAACAGTATGATAGCTGTCTGCACATTTTTACAAGCCAAGCAACATGATACTTGAGATTGGGGTCTTTTTTGGCAACACATTTTTACAAGCCTGATTCTACCCAAGGAGGCAGTGCAAATCACATCTATGGCTTAGTTTCTGAAGGTTTGTCTGTGAAGTTTAGCCATAGCATAAGTTTTTACAGAGAGGTTTAAAGGTTAGTTTCATGATAGCTCCTCAGTGACCTCCCATTTATTCTCTCCTAATGACTGGCTTCCTTAAAATTATATTAACTGTCTTTCCTTATGTAAAAGAAGGAAATACGGCTACCGTATTTCATATTTCACATGCCACATGTCTTGACATGAAGAATGTTAATACAGTGAAATAAATAACTTTTTTAAGCAAGTAGGCCTGGATAGGAATAGTGTAAATAGAATGCAACTACAATGCAGCTAAATTAGAGACACTCTAATTTAAAAGTACATTTTGGGGGTTTTTGTTTTCCATTTATTTTCAGTACATTTTGTTATAGACTTTCAAACATTATCAGCAGAATTCCAGTAAGAGAACTATTTTTTTTTCATATTTTGGTAATCAGAAAAGGTATAAACAATTATACAAATAGCATAACTATGAAATCAGTAGACAGCTAACGTGCCATTAGCGTATATTAGCAATAAGTCCTGACAGATATTTCTCTGTTACTCATAATTAAGAAATGTTGTCTCTGTGCTCAGCTCCATGGAAAGTAAATTATGATCCAAAGGCTCTTTTTATACTCCCAGTATTTTAGTTTTCTCAGGAAAGCTAACAAGGAATACAGTGAGAAAAGTACATATTTGATACATGGACGTTCCACTTCTAAAGATCAGATGACAGTAAAAGTGGAAGAGGAAGCCTCCCACCATTCTTAAATCTCAGATTAGTCTCACCTGTGCTTTAAATCTGGATGAGATTTCTAGGGTTCTGCTGTGACTAAAGACAACTCTTTGTTGTGCATTAAAAAAGAATAACTTCCTGCTGTTACAAAATATAAACTGTGACCTGAAAATTATAGTGGTATGTTTCATAGTAAAGTGAAGAAAGTGAGAAGGTAAACCCTTTTAATATAAACAACCAAGTGATCTACAAAAAAAGATGCAGAGTAGAGAGTTAAAATAAAATTTGTTTCCTCATGAAAGACAATTATCTCTTTAGACAGAAAACATTTATTTACTTTATGATCCTAGTATAAGGCAATGTGTGAGAGGATTACCTGCCACTGTTCCTCAGGGATGCACCGACAAACCTCTTATGAATGCAGACAGAGAAAACATTTTGTTTCTCTCTCAACAGTCTGTCACAGAATCCAACTGGTATACAAGCATACCAGAAAAGCATAAAAAGAAAACTAACACACACATACCTATTACAGATACAATTTAGAGACAGACACATATAAAGAAGTGAGAACACTTTAACAATCTGGACAAAATTTGAATTACGATCCTTGGGATTAATCAAACATAAAAGAACTCCGATAAGAAAAGAATTCTACAAATTTCTTCTACACTTGTGCCACCTACTGGCTATTGCTGAAAGTCAGAAACATGCGCATTCAATTTGCTGGCAGAATTCCAGCAATCTTTTTTTTCATAATTTGATAAATTCAAAACTGAGATGTAATAATATGGTCGGGTGTTAAGTCCCCAGAAACTGCAAAATCCAAAATGGCAGCTGCTGAGAGCTGCTCCTCTGCTTCATGACTTGCAAGAAGATTTATCAAGTTCTCTTGAACAATTTTGCCATTCCACCCAGGTCACACTTCTTGTGAAGAGTTTTACTGAAATTGGTGAACGGAAGAATCAAGCTTGTACTGGGTAAACAGTAAGAATGCCAGCAGTAGTAAGATTTCATTTAAGAGGCTAAGTGTCTCTTTCTGTGGTGAAAAATACATGAAAGGAAGTTCATCATCAAGTCCTCCATCTAGAAAAATGCCTGGAGTGCCTGGATGTGTGGTGTTTTTTTGTTTTGTTTTGTTTTTTTCTTTTTTGTTTTGTTTTGTTTTTCTTTTTAAATGTTGCAAAAAGCTTACTGTGATCAAAGCCCATTGCCAAAAAAACTTTAATTTGAAAAAAAAAAAAAAAAAAAAAGATTTTAAAATAATTAAATGAATTTTGGGGTTTATCAGAGGGATCTAGAATGCAGACAAACAAGTGTGCTGTGTCACATGCCAAGGCAGAGGATGTGGCTGCATGCATTCTCAGTCACTTTATTCAGCCCTGAAACCTACACAGAACTCTACTAACTGCTTTAAAAAATATATATATCTCTTTCTTCACAGAATTCTTCCTTTCACAAGATTAAGCGAATAATTGCAATACCCAGAAGAAATCACAAAGCATATGTAGTTAAATGGGCAAAGATAAGCACTGTAAATGATCACCTGATCTGTCTCCAGATTCAAAAGAACACACCAGAATTAAATCCAAGCTAAGTGTATTTGCCTGCCATCGAGATCTTTAAGTAAGTTTAGCAAATTTAGTAGGATCCACTTTGCTGGTTAACACTGGAAGATCTACCAGACCTGGCCCTGACCAAACAGCCCCTACCTCTTGTGGAAGAAGATAAGGTCCTGATAGTGTACATATGGATCTGACTGGGACAGTCAGCATGGGTTGCTCCTGCCCCAGGAAAATGCAGACCCATTCATGGGATTGCCTTCACTCAAGGAAAGCACATGGGTGAAGTCAGTAAGTAGTGCAGAAGGATGGGGAAATCCAGTGTGCACCTCAAGGAGATTTAACCTGTAATTTGAGTTGTATGTTACAGAACCTTGCACGAACCATGCAAAACAAGGGAAGATGTCTCACTGGAACCAGGACACGTGCCATAGTGACCATAGTGACCTAGCTGGTTTTGGCACCCAATAACTCAATAAAACAACACACCACTTCTGTCTTGAGCCACCACCATAACAGATTGAAGTTCAGCTGACCTAATTTTTCTGAAAGGATATTCCATACCATATGGTGCTGTGCTCAGCAATAAAATACTTCATCCAGTTACAGCTGAAAACATTTTACAGTTCATAACCATGAAGAGGAGAAACTTTTTGGGAGTAGATCCAAGAGAGATCAACGCTAACATTAGAGACAAAAATCAGAAACAAACTCTTCTATGCAAAACTATGAAAGTAAAAAAGGCAGGAATGCTGAGGACTCTGTATATATTATTACCTGTGACAATGACAAACATGTATGTAATCCAGATGACACAGAATTTCAGGTCCAACAAACACTGAGAAACATTCCAGTACACTTAAATGTAAAACTGTGTTATTTTGCCATAGTCTTTATGATACTGCTCTAATGTCACAGAATTAGAGGTTCTAGAAAGATTACAATAATAAGGTAGCTCAATGTATATTTATGCTACCATTACAGGAATTCTTTCTCCTTAGAAATGAATTTATCCCAAAACAAAATGTGGATTTATTATTATTTTTTTAAAGCCTGGAAAATAGCAGGGTACTATAATGTTTTCAGGAAGCAAAGGAAATGTTTTTGAGGTTCTTTTGTGCATTTGAATGACATTTTTATAAAATTAGCTCCCTGTTAAATTGAAGTACTTCTGTTACCAAAACATGGGGCTGTATATGAGCTGTACAGTGCTTTAAATAAAGACATAATCTTAAGTACTTTTAGTGTTAATTTAAAATAAATGCTGTGTTAATTATATTGAGTAACCCAAAGTTATGATGATGAGAAAGGAAACATTTAACATAAAAAATCATTGTTTTTCTATCACCGAACCCTAAAATAAGGAATGATTCATGGCTTGATTCCCCAAGGGCGGACAGCTGTATAACGTATACCACACATTGACAGCCAGAGGCTTGCAGAGTGCAGTTTATATTTCATGCATTAGTACACTTTCCTGTTAGAGTAGTGTACAATATTAGAGATTAATATTGTCTTGGAATATTTCTGCTTTCCTAAACTGCATTTGACATTTCAAATTAAGATTGAAAAATTGGACAGAGTGGAAAATGATAACATCTCAAAATTTGTTAAGAACACCAAGCTTTTATCTTTTTATTCTTCAAGATCTTACTGCTCACATGTTCACCCAAGTGCTGGTACTACTTCAATGCCATTCTCCTGTGCTGATTCAATTCTGCTGTTGAGTACTTACCAGCAATTCTTTATGTAAATGGTTTAGAAGCATCTAGGGTGGGATTTTCATGTTAGTGAGACAGTTCACTTTCCAGTTACCATTATATATTCATAAAGGAAATACAATTGCTTGCAAGAGAAGTACTTTACCTAGCAAAGAAATATAGTTAAAAGTCTCTGAAACTCAAGAAACTCCCATTCTATCATGGCCTAAGGTCTTAATAATCTCTCTGTAGCTTGAGAGTTAAACTTCTATAGAACTAATTTTCTTATATGATCTCCATACAGTAATTGCAGAATTAGGACATGTGAGCATGGAGTACTTCAGTATAACCCTAAATAGCCATCTAGAATGTAGAAACAAAACATTACTGCATAATACAAATTTGAAAATTAGATCTGTAATTATTCGCTCTTTTTTTTTTTTTTCCTCATGCAATCACATGCCTGATTGGATTTCAAGTTCTTATCTTCTCTGCATGCATATTTGCAAATATCTCTAAAAGTAACAAGCAATATGCAGCAGCAACAGAATTTTAAATTTTATTTAATACAATCACATTTCACTAAATTTTTATTCATTCTACTGGATATGGAGCTGAACTAAGCATTAAGAAACTACATCTGAAACTCTAATTAACCTAAGAACATAAAACAGAATTATTATTTTTAGCATTCCAGTAAATATTAAATATTTTTTCTCTTGTTTTGCTTTCAGGTAGAAACTCTTCCATTATAACAAGAGCAAAGTATACCTGTTCTTGCTTTGGACCTCTGACCACATCAGACCTCTGCATTTAATCAGCAGTTAGGATGCTGAGCATAGGGATTGGAAACCTATTAGAAATAGTTTGGCTTTAGTGGCTGTCACAGGAGAGTCATGAGTTTGCATATGGTACCTGGGACTTTGTCTCATTGTCTGAGTCAGCCTGTTTGTACAAACATCTCATTTTTGCTTTGCTAATGTTGTAACTGGCAGTAGCAAAATCAGAGTGTTCATGTAGTTCACAGCAGTACTTATGTTATTTGACCACATTAACAAGCTTTGCTGCTTTGCTTAAGGCCCCTAGATAAGAAGTAGGTTGAATCTCCTATTGCTTGGCTGTACTAATGCTCAATAGCAGTGTTGCAACTAGGGCAGCTGGTGGTACCTTGCACAACTTGGTCCTTGCTGCCTTTCCAACCTGACTATCATCCAAACTTACTAGGAAAAGCCTAAAACTACACTAATGCAATGACATAAGATGTCACAGGGTCCGTGTCTGTCTCAAATACATAGCAGATACACAGCATCTAATGCACCTCACGCTGAAGGCCTAACTTCTAAAGATACTGTCCCCTTCCAACATGCAAGCAGGAAATGTAGAATAGTTGCAGTGAGGAGGATCCCACAAAGGGTCCAACTGTCAGACTGCTTAAGGGCTGACCCAAAGTTAAAGCATATTAAGAATGCTATCCCAATGCCCCCGAACACTGACATGCACAGGGCATCAACTGCCTCACCAGGAAGCCTGTTCCAGCGTTTGATGACCCTCAAGGAAAGACATTTTTCCTATGTCTAGCCTGACCCTCCCCTGGCACAGCTTTTTGCCATTCCCATCCTACCATCAGTGACCAGCAGCAGAGATTGGTACCTCCCTCTGTGCTTCCCCTTCTCAGGGAGTTGCAGAGAGCCATGGGGTCACCTCTCAGCCTCCTCTTCTCCAGACGAGTCAACCCAAGTGTCCTCAGCCTCTCCTCACAGGACATTCCAGCCCTTTTACCAGCTTTGTTGCTCTCCTCTGGAGATTTTCTAGGTCCTTAACATCCTTTTTTACATTGTGGCTTCCCAGTCACACATCTTCCAAGCTGTACCTGTGTCTGTCATTACTCTGTCCCAGCTGCAGAATCCAGCATTTATTCTTGTTAAATGTCATGCTGTTGCTGATTGCCCAATGTTCCAACTATCTAAATACTTCTGCAAAGCCTCCTGTCCCTCAAGAGGGTCCAGAGCACCTCCCACTTTCATATCATTAGCATATTTACTAAGCATGCATTCAACCCTTGCATCCAGATCATTGATAAAAGCATTGAGTGGAGCTGGCCCCAGCACCGAGCCCTTGTGAATGCCGCAAATGACTGGTCACCAGCCAGATGAACCACATTCACTACCACCCTTTGAGCTCTACCACTCACAGACAGGTCATCACCCAGTGTAATATGTACCTGTTCATGTCACAATTGGACACTACTTGTCCAGAGGGATACCGTGACTGCATTTTGCCAAGGTGGTCGGCTCCGGGGTAGACGTGTTCTGCAGCGGAGCGGGGGACCAGGCCAGGCAGGGCTGATTTTTCCAGCATCAAGTCTACTTGAGGGAGCCACCAGGACCCGGCAGCCCTCATGAGGGAGGCTGACGAGGCGTAGGCAGAGCCAGCAGCGTCCCCTCCCCGGACGTTCAAAAGCTGCCCCTAGGGACTGTGGGTGACCAGAAGTGTGGGCGACCAGGGTGGGCAAACAGGGTGTGGTGCGTCAGAAGGGAGTGGCGCGGCAGGGCGAGCAGGCAGGGTGAGCAGGCAGGGCAGAGCGCTCTCCCCCACCCATAAGAACATCTCCTGTAATGACAGCCTCCCGTTAGCTAGGCTGCAATGGTCTCCACCAGGCACGGTGTGCTCTCCAGGAAGACGGTGCACACCCAGACCAACTGCCCGTTCAAAAATGCAGCAGATCAGGTCACTGGATGTGGGGAGTGTCTGAGCCTGTTGCTGCCGTCGGCGGGAGGCAGAGAAACTGCGTGCATGAAGTGCGAGCAGGTGGATGACCTGGTCCACATGGTGGCAGAGCTCAAGGGGGAGGTGGAGAGGTTGAGGGATATCAGGGAGTGCGAGCGGGAGATAGACTGGTGGAGCAACTCCCTGCAGGGCCTCAAGGAGAGGTATCGAGGTGAGACACCCCAAATGGGGGTGGACCCCCTGCCCTGCTGCCGTCGGGCAGAGGGAAGGGACCTGGGAGTTGAGGAGGAATGGAGACAGGTCCCTGCTCGACATTGCAGGCGATGCCCCCCCCTACTGGCCCCACCTTCCCAGGTGCCCTTATGCAACAGGTTTGAGGCCCTGGAGCTTGAGAGACCGGTAGCTGAGGAGGAGGTAGAAAGCCTACCCAGGAGGATGCCTAGGGCGAGGAAGTCGACTCCACGCCTCAGGACTGCCTCCACCAGGACAGAAAGAAAGGTGATTGTTGTGGGCGACTCCCTTCTCAGGGGAACAGAGGGCCCTATTTGTCAGCCTGACCCTATCCGTAGGGAAGTCTGCTGCCTCCCTGGGGCCAGGGTCAGGGATGTTGCCAGGAAGCTTCCCAACCTGGTTCGCCCCTCTGACTTTTATCCTCTTTTGATAGTCCAGGTGGGCAGTGATGACACTGAAGAGAGAAGCCTGAAGGCTATCAAACGGGACTTTAGGGGACTGGGGCGATTAGTGGAGGGAGCGGGAGTACAGGTGGTGTATTCGTCCATCCCTACAGTGGCAGGGAGGGGTACAGAGAGGACACGAAAAGCCCACCTGATAAACACATGGCTCAGGGGCTGGTGCCAGCACAGAAATCTTGTTTTTTTTTGACTATGGGGTGCTTTACTCAGCACCCAGCCTGATGGCCGCAGACAGGTCCCTATCTTTTAGGGGAAAACAGATCCTGGGCCAGGAGCTGGCGGGGCTCATTGAGAGGGCTTTAAACTAGGTGAGATGGGGGATGGGGCTGAAACAAGGATTGTTGGAGCTGTGCCAGGGGGAACAATAGCAAGGCTGGGGGATAAGGCAATGGCCCAGCTGAAGTTCATCTACACCAATGCCCGCAGCATGGGTAACAAACAGGAGGAGCTGGAAGCCATCGTGCAGCAGGCAGGCTACGACTTGGTTGCCATCAGGGAGATGTGGTGGGACCACTATCATTACTGGAGTGCTGCAATGCCTGGCTATAGGCTCTTCAGAAAGGACAGGCAGCACAGAAGGGGTGGTGGTGTGGCTCTTTATATTAGAGAATCTTTCGATGTTGTGGAACTTGAGGCTAGGAATGACAAGGTTGAGTCCCTTTGGGTTAGGATCAGTGGGGCCAACAAGGCTAGTGTCCTGGTCGGGGTCTGTTATAGACTGACGAACCAGGATGAGAAGACGGATGAGGAGTTCTACAGGCAGCTGACAGAAGTTGTGAAATCATCAGCGCTTGTTCTCGTGGGGGACTTCTACTTCCCTGACATATCCTGGAAGCACAACACAGCCCAGAGAAAGCAGTCTAGGAGGTTTCTGGAGAGCGTGGAAGATAGCTTCCTGACGCAGCTGGTTAGTGAGCCTACCAGGGGTGGCGCCCCGCTAGACCTTCTCTTCACAAACAGAGAAGGACTGGTGGGAGATGTGGTGGTCGGAAGCTGTCTTGGGCAGAGTGACCACAAAATGGTGGAGTTCTCTATTCTTGGTGAGGCCACGAAGGGGACCAGTAAAACCGCTGTATTGGACTTCCGGAGGGCTGACTTTGAGATGCTCAGGACACTGGTTGGCAGAGTCCCTTGGGATGCGGTTCTGAAGGGCAGAGAAGTCCAGGACAGCTGGGCGCTCTTCAAGAAGGAAATCTTAATGGCGCAGGAACGGTCTGTCCCCACGTGCCCAAAGCCGGTGGGGAAGAAGATCAGCCTGCCTCAACAGAGAGTTGCAGCTTGAGCTTAGGAGAAAAAAGAGGGTTTATAATCTTTGGAAAAAAGGGCGGGCCACTGAGGAGGACTATAAGGATGTTACGAGGGTGTGCAGGGACAAAATTAGAAAGGCCAAAGCTCATCTGGAGCTCAATCTGGCTACTGCCGTTAAAGACAACAAAAAATCTTTTTACAAATACATCAACACAAAACAGAGGACTAAGGAGAATCTCCATCCTTTACTGGATGCAGGGGGAAACCTTGTTACAAAAGATGAGGAAAAGGCAGAGGTGCTTAATGCCTTCTTTGCCTTAGTCTTTAGCGGCAATACTGGTTGTTCTCTGGATACCCGGTACCCTGAGCTGGTCTTCTTTAATATCTTCATCAATGATCTGGATGAGGGCATCGAGTGCACGCTCAGTAAGTTCGCAGATGACACCAAGTTAGGTGCGTGTGTCGATCTGCTCGAGGGTAGGAAAGCTCTGCAGGAGGATCTGGATGGGCTGCACTGATGGGCTGAGGTCAACTGCATGAAGTTCAACAAGGCCAAGTGCTGAGTCCTCCACCTGGGATGCAATAGCCCCAAGCAGAGCTACAGGCTGGGAGATGAATGGTTAGAAAGCTGCCTGGCAGAGAAGGACCTGGGAGTGATGGTTGATGGTTGGCTGAATATGAGCCAGCAGTGTGCTCAGGTGGCCAAGAAGGCCAACAGCATCCTGGCTTGTATAAGAAGCAATGTGGCCAGCAGGTGTCGGGAGGTGATCGTCCCCCTGTACTCGGCTCTAGTGAGGCCGCACCTCGAGTACTGTGTTCAGTTTTGGGCCCCTCACTAAAAGAAGGACATGGAGGCGCTTGAGTGAGTCCAGAGAAGGGCGACGAAGCTGGTGAGGGGCCTGGAGAACAAGTCCTACGAGGAGTGGCTGAGGGAGCTGGGCTTGTTCAGCCTGGAGAAAAGGAGGCTCAGGGGCAACCTTATTGGTCTCTACAGGTACCTTAAAGGAAGCTGTAGCAAGGTGGGGGTTGGCCTGTTCTCCCACGTGCCTGGTGACAGGATGAGGGGGAATGGGCTTAAGTTGCGCCAGGGGAGTTTTAGGTTGGATGTTAGGAAGCACTTCTTTACTGAGAGGGTTGTTAAACATTGGAATGGGCTGCCCAGGGAAGTGGTGGAGTCACCATCCCTGGAGGTCTTTAAAAGACATTTAGATTTTGAGCTTAGTGATATGGTTTAGTGGAGGACTTGTTAGTGTTAGGTCAGAGGTTGGACTCAATGATCTTGAGGTATCTTCCAACCCAGAAATTCTGTGATTCTGTGACTATCCTGACTGAGGGACAGTAACATATGGAACCAGAAAAACAAATAAGAAACTTCAGTGCAGACAGTCTGGAAAATCTTGCCTGTTACCATGTTCTTTTCTGAAGGAAAAGACTGAACTCTAATAATAGCCTAAGATCATAACCTTATTTTCACGGGACTTGCAGTGTTGAAACATTCTGCCTTGAATATTTACATTCTGTGTAGCACGGCTTTAGTGAATTATGACAAGGACACAGTATGTGTTCAAAGGATACTGTTAGGCCATAAAACATCAGAAGATAGTCTCTACCTACCTTTAAAATTGAGCACAACACAAGAATGTGCACACATTTTCACACATTTGCCAGGCATTTGCCAATGCTTGCCAGCAGGCATAGTTAGACTACATTTCCAAGTAAACTGGATATATATAGTTAAAATGGAGAGTATACTTACAACAGTAAAATTAATTTTGTAGAACAAAATGCATAGCCATATGAGGCCAAAGCACTTGTCTTCACAAGTGTAAAAAAAAAAAAAAGTTCTAAGAAGGGTGGTAAGCTCAATAAACATTTATGAAAAACCTAACTTAAACACTTTTTTCCTGTAACAGATAGTATTGTGAGATGTTTCAGATGCTTCTCCTCACAGCATTTCTTTTTGTCCAAACAGATATTAAAATGCAGGATGCAACTCCACATTTCAACACAAGAGACTTTGCCAGATAGGGTAAGCTATGCCAAACGATATAAAGGTTTAGAAAAAAACAAATGAACCAACACTTGAGAAGACTTGGGAAGTGACAGTGAACAATGAATCTTTAGACGTAGTTGTCTGTTGTCCATTTTAGATGTTGTGAAGAATAGTATCCTTTTTCTGGTTGTTCATAATCTAACGCACAGTCAAATTTTGTTTTGAAAGGGTATGTGTACTCTTCAAGTACTGCCATGTTTTTGCAGTGTGTCGGGAGGGACCCCCAGGCTGGGCAGAGATTGCTCTGACAACAGGTGAAGCGGCTCAGCTGGGGAGCTTTCTGGAGCACAAGACAAGGTAGGCAGAAACAGCAACATAGCACAGAAGGAATTTGCAGAAGTGGTGCAGGCTGGGAGACTCCTGAGAAGATGCAGGGAGCAGATGTACAGCCAAGTTTTCAGAGGTGGCAGACAAATTGATTCTCCTAAGGATCTAGAGCTGGATGTGTGAAGTTTGCTGCATCTGAGGATGTCACTTGAAATCACTGGGTGAGCAAGGCCAAGGGATAAAAACAAAACAAAACAAAACAAAACAAAACAAAACAAAACAAAACAAAAAACTGCTCTACAGGGGCAGAATGAGCAAGGAAAGGAACTGATGCCAGTTATTTCATTTCCAGCTGTCACAAGTTGAATTTTAATTCGTTTGAAAAGCTGCACCTTCCTCTAGTTGGTGTTTTATTAAGCCTCAGTTGGAAGCTCTTTAGTATTCCCAGTGCATTTACTTTAACTAAAAGGTGCAGGCAGACATACTCCAAGGTTCTGACTGACTTGGACCTTGTCACCAATATATATGTAGAGTAGCAATTAACATATGAAAAAAGTCATGGGCATGGAAAAGTGAACTTTCCATTCGTCTCGCAAAACCAGCATGGCACAAGCCAACTCCATGGATACTGCCTTGCAAGGGCCTTTACCAAAGATCTTTACCAATATTAAAACTGACTTTTAAAGGTGCCATAGAATTGCTTATAATCAGGAATATATAAAGCAGTTTTATACATGTGTATTTCAAAAGACAGGTATTTTGAAAAGCAGGGTAGTTTTCAATGTTTTAGTACAATCACAGTCCTAAGAAAAAAGAAAATACATGAAATAAAAGCTAATCACTTTCAAGTACAAAACAAGTTTCACCCACTAATTATATGAAAAGGATAGCAACAGTCAAACACAAATACCACAGTAAGGTACAGATATCACAGTAAGGAATTTCCAAAACAGGAATGTTGTAGGGCCTGTGTGTTAAGAGACAATATTTTCAAAAGACTGGAAGAGTGAAGACTTTCTTCTCACACTGTCTTTGCAGTTCTCCAGTACAGAGAATGGTTGAGGACAAAAGTTTTTAAACAGAGACATCAGAAGAATGCTCTTTTTTAATGAAACCTAAGATCCTTTTGCTCTTTTATTTCAGGAGCCAGGGTTTCAGAAAAAGTTTACAGTATATAGTGAAACTTACAATTAAAATCATCAGATGTGATGACCTTTGCAGTACCAAAGACCCAAAGAAGCTGCTTTTAAGAATAAAAGTGTGAAAAACCTTCTTTGTGCAATACTTTAAACTTTTCAATATTGTGACAAATTGTGACAAATTTTCAGTAGTGTGACAATTTTGATGAAGTCACAAAAAAATGTTGATTTCCATTGTTAGAGAAATAGATTTTTTTTTTATTTTTTATTTTTTACTAAAATGCAGTCTGGATCCAACAGGCTACCACCAACAGTGCAAAGGGAAATTAAAAAGAAAAGTTTTAATTTGAAGAATAATCATGAGAAAAAGAAGTGACAGTCACTTCTTTCTTTGAATCCCCTTTCAGAGTTCTTATAACTCAAGAATAGCTAAAACCTCACAGAAGAAACACAGAAGGAGCTGGTTCAAGCAAAAAGTCCTGAAGACTGCAACTATGAAGACTCTCTTCAAATTCCTAATTAAGATTCTAATAATGATTTGTGAGTTCGTTTTCACTTTGCTACCAGTGGTAAAACATATAAAGTTCATCTCATATAGAAGAGACAACAATGGTCCTAAATACAAAGGTTTGAGCTGTGAAGATAACCCCGGATAACAAGTTTCACTATCATATTCTCTCTTGACAAGTAAAACAGAAACAAGTGCCTGATAAGAACCTGAGCTTTTAAATCTCACTGTCCTTCCAGATCTCCTTTAACACTTCTTTCACATGGATGTGGGGATGCGGACACGCAGAAACATCAAAAGGGATGTTTCAGCTCCCTGTCCAGGAGAAGTAAATGCCATTCCTCCATTACCAGAATAGCCCTTCAAGATTGAGGAGGTGACCCTCACTACAAGCACCAAAAGCCTGCTTGGTGCCAAGGACATGCTCTGCCACCCCACCACCACACTGCTGCAGGCAGCCACCTTGTTAAGGCACGGCAGCATGGGAAGGGCAAGCATGACACCAAGAACGGGGAAGGTCCCAGTAAGTTCTCAAGTAGCCTTTCCAGAGGTAGTATTAATGAGACATTTCTGTCTTACTTTGGATTACAAGTATTATTATTGTTAATAGATTAATAAGCTGGTTTTGTATTTAGATTAAGATAAGTAGACTAATACTAAATTCATAGCTATACGTGTCTATATGTGTATCTATGGTGTATTCCTTTTGTGCATAAAATAATTTGAATGTAATTGAAGCACTTAGTATTTTCATTGTCCTGTGAGCTTTTAAGAAAGTCAAAAACACCAATTCCATTACTGCACTTCTAAGGACTGAAGTAGAACTGTGAAATACCTTTTACCTCTCATGTTTTGATGCCTAATCTTCCTACTCCTCTGCCTACAGACTGTCAATAGCCAACTTGCTTCAGTATTTTATTTGCTAATGTAATCTGTAGCTCCTAACATCAGGCACTAACACTAAAAGCTCAGTCTCTGTATTGACTGATTTTAACATTCCTATTTCCTTTCCACTATCATTCATTGCCAGTATTACCAAAATTTTAAGTTTTACCAAAAGATTAAGTTCTATAAATAAATAAATAAATAAATAAATAAATAAATAAATAAATAAATAAATAAGAAGAGGGCAACTATCACTCCTCTCGGGGGATTCCTGGCTGGCTGGTGGATAATGGCTGAGGTTAATGCTGAACTAAGCAAATCATTAGCTTCAATTCTAATGAAAATCACACTGTTAAATACTGTTATCTCTCATGAGTTGTGTTAAATACTGTCATCATTCATGGGCTGATAGTTCTAAGAATGAACTTTGTAAGAAGTTTTGCATGTCATGGTTGTGTTGCTTTGTGAACTCCGTATCACTGATTTTCTACCAGCTACAAGTGCACAAAATACTCTAAATTAGTAGTTTATTGTATTGTCACTCAAATTCTTCAGCTACCATAACTCCTATTTTTATTTATTTACTGGTAAATTATATCACAGACTGAATAAAACACAAGCACAAGAAAAAACAGTAAAATATGTAACTGCAAATTAGAATAAAACATTCAGAAAACATCTGAGACCCCATGAGAACCATCTAGAGAAAGAACTGTGCCCTTCTTTCAATTGTTAGATTAATTTAGAAATGAAACAGGGCTGCACCTTCTGAGGAAGAACGGCTGCAGAGCTGAATAAGAACACATGGGAGAGTAGAAGTTGTGAGGAACAAGGGGAAAAAAATGTTACGTAAAAGCATAAAATCAACTGCAGCCTAAGCAAGTGGCAACTGACAATCGTTACCCAAGAGGATTAGCTGGGTGTTGTGTGAAAGAGTTCGTCACTCTCATTTTAGTTTTCAGTCATTTCTGCCTGTATGACAGCGCTATTTATCATTTACCAGAAAGGCCAGGTACTGCCTTGATATAGAAAGAGCTCTTCCAACTGGATTATACTGGTGACACTCTTTTGTGAAACAGCAAAGGAGTTCAAGTCTTTCCTAAGAATGTCACACTACCTGGCAGGAACTGAATGATGTAAAAGTCACAGAGGCTGGTCTTCAATATTTCTTCAGAAATTCCGCAGTTCTGAGTGATGGTTCAAGAAAAGAATAGGGATAATCTGTTACATCTTTCTAGATACTCAGTTTTTCCTCTGCTTATTGATAATGTACTATAAAGCTGCTGAATGGCTAAAGGAGTAGCTATTTCTTAAACATTTTATTTGAATTTATCAAAATTAAGAAGCAGGCAAGCAAAGTCAACCAACATTTTTTTCCATGCAAAATTAGAATTCCAGAGATATCTAGAACATTTAGTGGTATTGCTGGTCTCCGCTAACATTAATAGATTTCCTGTTATTTCTGAGGAATTCATGAGAGCTGACAAGAATAATGACTTACAGGGGAAGTTCATCATGTTCACACCTGTGAACAAAAAGCGATCTGTCTCCCAAGCACTCACAGAAACCACTACCTGCATCTGTTTCCTTCCTGCACAGGCAGACATCCTATCACACCTCAACTTATCACCAGCTCACCTGCACTCACATTCAGCAGCTGAGAAGAACAGCAAAGTCTCACTTCATATGAAGACACTTGATGCGACCTTATTGCTCTCTACAGGTACCTTAAAGGAGGCTGTAGCGAGGTGGGGGTTGGTCTATTCTCCTACATGCCTGGCAACAGGATGAAGGGGAATGGGCTAAAGTTGCACCAGGGGAGGTCTAGGTTGGATATTAGGAAAAACTGCTTTACCAAAAGGGTTGTTAGGCATTGGAATGAGCTGCCCAGGAAAGTGGTTGAGTCACCATCCCTGGAGGTCTTTAAAAGACGTTTAGATTTTAAGCTTAGTGATATGTTTTATTGGAGGACTTGTTAGTGTTAGGCCAGAGGTTGGACCAGGTGATCTTGGAGGTCTCTTCCAACGTAGACAATTCTGTGATTCTGTGATACTATGACCACTTAATACAAAATTTTGAAGAAATAAAAATGTCACCACTGAATAAGAAACTGATTGTCTCCCTGTGCCTAAGGACAGGCCAACCCAGCTCATTTAAGTGCTTTCAATTCAAATGTGAAACTGAGCCCAAGGAGGCTTAGTGATATGGTCTATAACGATAGTGATCTTAGTGATACGGTTTAGTGTAGGACTTGTTAGTGTTAGATCAGAGGACTTGTTAGTGTTAGGTCAGAGGTTGGACTCGATGATCTTGAGGTCTCTTCCAACCTAGAAATCCTGTGTGATTCTGTGACGCTACAGCTCACCCTTTCTGGAATTAAAGAGAAGCAATACAACACTGATGCATGCAGGCAGGTAACTGGAGCCTGGCATGTGTTTAAGCTACCTGAGCAGAGCAAGAGGAAGTCCTTCCTATCACATGAGAAACTGCTGAATATGACACCAGAGCACAGACTTAAACACAGTTACAAACATTGCCAGAAGAAGGTCTGGATTTCACAGTGTGAAGTAGAGTTGTGGGAAAAACAACCATGCTTCACAAATAGATGAAGGGCAAGCACTGGAAACCTTTCTGGAAACAAGGTCTCACCTCTGCTGGGATGTCCCCTGGCTCCAGCAGAGGAGGAAGGAGAACTCCCAGTAGTCCTCTGGTCATCCCTTGGCATGTATAGGCAGTGAAATGCAGTTCTGAGCTCTTGGTGGTGTCTATCTTCTGCTTGAAATTCATGTGCATTTTGTGATCTACAGTATTTAGCTTAACTTAAAGACATTTCACATTTGGATGTTTCATGGATGTATAACTTACCCTGTTCAATATTTAGTATTCATCAAATGGACAGTAAACACACCAAAGAGAGCAGTTATCAAGACTTAATAAAAACAAGGAATTTTTTTTTTCTTTAAACTGATTATCCATCTCTTAAAGTCATTACAATAAATTTGCCTTTTATAGATTATTGACTTGGTTTACTTCCATTTCATTGATAAACCATTACCATACATCACACTAACAGAGCTGCTGATCACACACACCTCTCAGCAAGCCCTACAGCCTCTCGCCTGCAGGTAAACGAATGGATGAGGAGTGCCTTGGGACTGCACAGCACTTAGCAGTTACGGCTGCTCAGAAATGTGGTACGTTCAAAGACAAAGTTACTGACCTGGCTGACATGCAGTGCTCCCAAGGGCACCTGCACAAACACTCCAACATCAGGTACCTGCAAGAAGCCTGTTTTATCCTGCTGCAGCACCAACTGAGCATGTGTATGACAAGTTTTAACACCTGGAGTTTGGAGTTTCAGCCATTAAACTAATGACTTGCACTAGTACCTACTATAATCTTGGCAGCTTCAGAACAAAGTACATCTATTCTGTTTCAAACAGGTCTTCTCCAAAGAATGTCCACAATATCTACTAAAGGAAAGCTAATGTTTCAGGAGTCCAGTAATGAAATGGCTCATTCCATGTTTAAAAATATTGCTCTCTCCCCGCCTCAAGTGATAGTGTTTTTTGTTTGTTTGTTTGTTTTTGTTTGTTTGTTTTCCCTTAGAAGTTATTTTAGGATTTCCCACAGAATTTGTTGATCATCATATTTCTGCCTTCAAGAATTATACACAGGCTTTTATATCTCTGTTCATTTCCTTCAGTAATCCAGCAACAAAAACATGAATAGGCAAATTAAGTTTTTATTTTTCCCTAAGAACAGAAATATATACCATGTAATTGTTTTAATTAAAAAATAATAATAAAAAAAGTTGGACTGCTTTCTAACAACCGTTATTTTTACAAGACATCCAAGTGAACAAAGTAAAAGAATTGGTCTTGCATTTCATGTGTGGAAAACGCATTTGTTAGAGCATAATGGAGACGGGCATTAAAGGCATTTTATTACTGAATAATACTGTTGCATGATCCATTTCTGGCTGTACATGCATTTGGTTTTGGAGTAGTCCCAGGGAAGACTTAACAGGCTACATATTGGTTAAAAAAAAGAGATTTAAATCTGCCTTAATGATTAAGGGTTGTAAAAACAAAAATAATCAGGAAAACACAACAATATTGAGGTAAAAAAAAAAAAAAAAAAGTTAGCAAGCATACCTAAGAATAGCTTTTGACATTTACAAACTTACAGTATACTTCCTCAATATTCTCCATACCACATTTACTCAACACGTCAGAAACGAACAAATAAAACTATAGAGATGGCTGTGAACATCTCACATGTTGGTCTGCATTAGCCTCATTCTTATACTACAAGTCTCACTACCAGCAACCACATAACAGCTGGAGTAATACTCTGCAACCTCCCTGTTTTGCCTTTGGTGAACTGCACGATGCTGTGTAGAAAAGTGACAGGGTGCTCTACATCTCCATTACACAAATTTAGTAGTAAATTGAAAGCCTCTTACACACACTACATCAATTTACTTCTCCAGTCCAAAGTTATAATTTCCAGTATTTATTTTTGCAGTTTCTTTTATAAGGGAATAATATTAATTTTATTCTCATCTTATGTACCTATATATATATATATATTTTATATTTTAAGTTAAAACATCCAGCATGTATCTGCCACATAGAAAGTGAAAAGCAGACTCACTGCTGAAAAGCAAAAGCTACCTGCTTCATATGGAAATTCACCAGGACAAAATCTATTGCTGAAGCAATCTTCCTAAAGTATTATAAGCATGAGTTACTTATTATTTAATAACATTCATGCATCATAATATTTTAAAAAGTTAATATCACAGAATGATTCGGTTGATACATCCCATCTGTAAAAGTCAAGATATAGAAAGCATTGATCAGTGTTTAATAGTGGAAATTACAACAGATGGTGCTCTTGTTTACAAGTGTTTCTTTACTTTTTTTTTCCTTATGAGAAAACCATAAGACAGTTTATTATTTAAAAATATATTTTGATAAAGTAGATGAGAATTTTACATGATATTTACTTCTAATCCTAAGAGAAATCCCTTCTAGAGAATCCAAACTTTTTAATTCATCATTTTGATCCATGAATGCTGCTGGGAGGAGGAAGGAAGACTACACCATATGACCAAAAATTTTCCAAAGTGGTCAAGAAAGTTTTAAAGTCTAGCTTGAGATATCTTAAAGACATCCAGCACAGAGATAACTGATGCTCAGAATCATTTAATTTTAGTTAAATTACATCTTCTTAAACTGTATTTCTAACTTTTCTCCTGGGTGCAGGACCCACCGTGCTTACACACGCATGCATGAGGGGCTGAAAGCAGCCACTGGGGTAACATCTAGGGTCAAAGACCCAAGCACCCATCGAGCCAGCAAACAGACACTGTATTTTTGGTGTGCACATATATTTGTGCACATTTCCTCTCCTTCTTTCAGAAGAGGCAGCTGGAAAGGAGCCGGGAACCGGGACCAGCTAGTGGACATGTGTACTAGGTCCCCGTACAAGGATGTGTATTGGCAGGTACAAGGGGACTACACGTAGCACTGGTACAAGGGCTACAGCCTCGGGGGCTTGTCCATGCTGGTGACAGAAACTGGGGAGGCAGGGACCCAGAGGCAGCTGCTGCAGGGGTTCACAGTGTACGTCAGCACATGCACTACAATCACAGACCTCTGTCAATCCCACTCAGTCTCAGTACCAGTGGCACGCGTGGTCCCCTTGTACCCACCAACACACTCTTTGAGCCAGTGTGAGTGTGCTTGTGATGACCTACATGGCCAGATGTCTATGTACACGCACACAGTCTGCATGCACGTGTCCACACGCCTGTACTCACTGCTGGTTGGACTGGGAGCCAGGAGCCGCACCAGCCTTACTACCACTGTCAGGCTGCTAAGCACCTGCTAACCTCCAGCACCTGGGTTTCCATGAAAAAGGAGAATTACACAGGCTTACAAATGACATGCAGACTATGCATGGGGTGTAAACTGCAGGATTTTTTACTTCATTGGTTTGTGACTCTGGTAACAGGTGTTTTGCCTTTGCATCTGATTCACAAGCCTCAGGGACTGCAGTAAAACAATGTAATTTCCAAGCTTCAGCTAAATACACCTCAAACTGGAAGATGTTACAGCTGACCTATAGCAAGAGTGCTATCTCCCCTCCCTTCCCAGTCCCAGCACAAGTATTAATGCAGAGAATGGAACATGAAATGTCTCCATCTGGAGATGGAAAAGTTTCCATCTTGCATTTCACTAAACATTCATTCAGCACTGCTGATACCTGCACACAAATCAGGTAAAAGTTTAAATCTGTACACAGTTTACAAACAGACAATTTAGGAAAATGAAAGGCAAAAAGGCAATTCTCAACTTGGAAAAAATACATAAATACAGTCACACATGCCTAAACAGGCTCTCGTTGAAACCTGAGTAAATCCACCAAGCTTCAAACCCCACATGCAAACAAACAAACAAAAAACAAAAACAAAACAAAAAAAACCAACCCAGAGACATTCAAGTCCACAAACAAAACCAAGACCCCAAAGCATTTTACCTGAATTTACCAACAGGTTCTCCTTGGAAATAGGGCACCATAGAACAGCCTAATCTAACATCTTGGTTCTAGTAGTAACAAAGTATTTAGACCAACCTGTGTAAGTGAATAGTATAGCAGGTGTCAGCTAAAATGGGACTTCCATTTGCTAACATTAAGGATTTTCAAAACCTTTTCTGTTCCCAGCATCTGGAAGCCAGGACAGCCTCAAACAATGAACCAGACTGAACTCTGTGGAAGAGGACAGTATGAAAAGCATATATTTTTGTAAGCACAGGAGGAAGAGAGAGACCAGCACAAGCTCACCAGGCTTCCATTTTAAAAGCAGTTCATTAATAGGTCATTACATTGCAGGTAATTCATGAATGCACTTGTGTGTTTGAGGATGGACCCACCCGAAGCCAGGGCCCTGCAGCAGGTGCAGGGCCATGACTAGCTGCCTTCTAACTGCAGTGACAATCCAGCCTGTTTTCTCCAAATGTCAGCAAGCACTGTTGAGAGCAATAAGCTTCAAAGCTGGAGATGAATTAAAGGTGTTTAACACAGATGTTGCCAATAACAACACAGTAACTCTGGCATTGTAACCTCTACTGCCAGGGTGACTAGTACCATCTTTCAAAAACATGGCATATTATCTTTTTCTTGAATATAAAAATTAGCCTTGAATACACAAGTCATATAGAGATTTCATACGTGCTATGCAATCAGGCAGCAGAAATAACCTTCCTGGAAGGAGTTATTTTTCAATGTGTTCTTTTTTATTTTTATTTATTATTTTTTATTTTTATTTCACAGATTCACAGAATTTCTAGGTTGGAAGAGACCTCAAGATCATCGAGTCCAACCTCTAACCTAACACTAACAGGCCCCACTAAACCATATCCCTAAGCTCTACATCTAAACGTCTTTTGAAGACTTCCAGGGATGGTGACTCCACCACCTCCCTGGGCAGCCCGTTCCAGTACCTCACAACCCTTTCAGTAAAGAAATTCTTCCTAACATCTAACCTAAAACTCCCTTGGCGTAACTTTAGCCCATTCCCCCTCGTCCTGTCACCAGGCACATGGGAGAACAGGCCAACCCCCACCTCTCTACAGCCTCCTTTAATGTACTTATACAGAGCAATAAGGTCACCCCTGAGCCTCCTCTTCTCTAGGCTGAACAAGCCCAGCTCCTTCAGCCGCTTCTCATAGGACTTGCTCTCCAGGCCCCGCACCAGCTTCGTCGCCCTTCTTTGGACCCGCTCAAGCACCTCGATGTCCTTCTTGTAGCGAGGGGCCCAAAACTGAACACAGTACTCGAGGTGCGGCCTCACCAGAGCCGAGTACAGGGGGACGATCACCTCCCTAGCCCTGCTGGTCACAGTGTTTCTGATACAAGCCAGGATGCCGTTGGCCTTCTTGGCCACCTGAGCACACTGCTGGCTCATATTCAGCCGACTGTCCACCATCACTCCCAGGTCCTTCTCTGCCTGGCAGCTCTCCAACCATTCCTCTCCCAGCCTGTAGTTCTGCTTGGGGTTATTGCGCCCCAGGTGCAGGACCCGGCACTTGGCCTTGTTGAACTTCATACAGTTGACCTCAGCCCATCGGTGCAGCCTATCCAGATCCTCCTGCAGAGCCTTCCTACCCTCGAGCAGATCGACACACGCACCTAGCTTGGTGTCATCTGCGAACTTACTGAGGGTGCACTCAATGCCGTCATCCAGATCATTGATGAAGATGTTAAAGAGGACCGGCCCCAGCACCGAGCCCTGGGGGACGCCACTAGTGACTGGCCTCCAACTGGACTTGGCTCCATTTACCACAACTCTTTGGGCCCGGCTATCCAGCCAGTTTCTAACCCAACGAAGCGTGCGCCAGTCCAAGCCAAGAGCAGCCAGTTTCTTGAGGAGAATGCTGTGGGAAATGGTGTCAAAAGCCTTGCTGAAGTCAAGGTAGACCACATCCACAGCCTTTCCCTCGTCCACCCAGCGCGTCACTTTGTCGTAGAAGGAGATCAGGTTCGTCAAGCAGGACCTGCCTTCCATAAACCCATGCTGGCTGGGCCTGATCGCCTGCTTGCCCTTCAAGTGCCGCATGATGACTCCCAAGAGGATCTGCTCCATGAGCTTCCCTGGTACTGAGGTCAAACTGACCGGCCTGTAGTTCCCCGGGTCTGCCCTCCGGCCCTTCTTGTAGATGGGCGTCACATTTGCTAGTCGCCAGTCAGCTGGGACCTCCCCCGATAGCCAGGACTGCTGATAAATGATGGATAGGGGCTTGGCCAGCTCCTCTGCCAGTTCTCTCAGTACCCTCGGATGGATCCCATCCGGCCCCATCGATTTGTGCACATCCAAGTGCCGTAGCAGGTCACCAACCAGTTCTTCGTGGATGGTGAGGGCCACATCCTGCTCCCCATCCCCTTCCACCAGTTCTGGGTACTGGGTATCCAGAGAGCAACCGGTTTTGCCGCTAAAGACTGAGGCAAAGAAGGCATTAAGCACCTCCGCCTTTTCCTCATCTCTTGTAACTAAGTTTCCCCCCGCATCCAGTAAAGGATGGAGATTCTCCCTACTCCTCCTTTTGGTGTTGATGTATTTATAAAAGCGTTTTTTGTTATCTTTAACAGCAGTAGCCAGATTGAGCTCCAGATGAGCTTTGGCCTTCCTAATCTTGTCCCTGCACAGCCTCGCTACATCCTTATAGTCCTCCTTAGTGGCCTGCCCAATTTTCCAAAGATTATAAACCCTCTTTTTTCTCCTTAGCTCAAGCCACAATTCTCTGTTGAGCCAGGCTGGTCTTCTTCCCCGCTGGCTCATCTTTGGGCGCATGGGAATAGACCGCTCCTGCGCCATTAGGATTTGCCTCTTAAAGAGCGCCCAGCCTTCCTGGACCCCTCTGCCCTTCAGAACCGCCTCCCATGGGACTCCACCAACCAGTGTCCTGAGCAGCCCAAAGTCAGCCCTCCGGAAGTCCAATACAGTGGTTTTACTGGTTCCCTTCCTGGCCCCGCCAAGAATAGTGAACTCCACCATTTCGTGGTCACTCTGCCCAAGACTGTTCCCGACAATCACATCCTCCACCAGTCCTTCTCTGTTTGTGAAGAGAAGGTCTAGCAGGGCACCACCCCTGGTAGGTTCACTAACCAGCTGCGTCAGGAAGCTATCTTCCACGCTCTCCAGAAACCTCCTAGACTGCTTCCTCTGGGCTGTGTTGTGCTTCCAGGATATGTCAGGGAAGTTGAAGTCCCCCACGAGTACAAGCGCCGACGATTTCGCAACTTCTGTCAGCTGCCTGTAGAACTCCTCATCCGTCTCCTCATCCTGGTGCGGCGGTCTATAGCAGACCCCGACCAGGACACTAGCCTTGTTGTCCCTGCCGATCCTAACCCAAAGGGACTCAATCTTGTCATTCCTAGCCTCGAGTTCTACAACATCAAAAGACTCTCTAATATAGAGAGCCACACCGCCACCCCTTCTGTGCTGCCTGTCCCTTCTGAAGAGCCTATAGCCAGGCATCGCAGCACTCCAGTCGTGGGACTGGTCCCACCACGTTTCCGTGATGGCAACCAAGTCGTAGCCTGCCCGCTGCACGATGGCTTCCAGCTCCTCCTGTTTGTTACCCATGCTGCGTGCATTGGTGTAGATGCACTTCAGCTGGGCCATTGCCTTATCCTCCGGCCTTGCCATTGCTCCCCCTGGCACAGCCCCAACAGTCCTTGCTTCAACCCCATCCCCCTTCTTACCTAGTTTAAAGCCCTATCAATGAGCCCCGCCAGCTCCTGGCCCAGGATCCTTTTTCCCCTAGAGGATAGGGACCCGTCTACAGCCATCAGGCCAGGTGCTGAGTAAACTGCCCCATGGTCGAAAAACCCAAGATTTCTGCGTAGGCACCAGCCCCGGAGCCACGTGTTTAACAAGTGGGCTTTCCTTGTCCTCTCCGTACCCCTCCCTGTCAACGTAGGGATGGACGAAAATACTACCTGCACTCCTGCTCCGTCCACTAACCGTCCCAGCCCCCTAAAGTCTCTTTTGATAGCCTTCAGGCTTCTGTCATCAATGTCATCACTGCCCGCCTGGACTATCAGGAGAGGATAATAGTCTGAGGGGCGTACCAGGTTGGGGAGCTTCTTGGCAACATCCCTGACCCTGGCCCCAGGGAGGCAGCAGACTTCCCTACGGGTAGGGTCAGGCCGACAAATAGGGCCCTCCGTCCCCCTAAGGATAGAGTCTCCCACGACAATCACCCTTCTTTCTTTCTTGGTGGAGGCAGTCCTGATGCGTGGAGTCGACCTCCTCGCCCTAGGCATCCTCCTGGGAACACTGTCTATCTCTTCCTCAGTTGCTGTTGATCTCTCATTCTCCAGGGCCTCAAACCTGTTTTGTAAGGGCACCTGGGAAGGTGGGGCCGGAAGGGGAGGGCATCGCCTGCCATGTCGCGCAGGGACCTGTCTCCACTCCTCCTCAACTCCCAGATCCCCTCCGTCTGTCCGACGGCGACAGGGCAGGGGGTCCACCCCCGTTTGGGGTGTCTCACCCCGGTACGTCTCCTTGAGGCCCTGCAGGGAGTTGCTCCAGAAGTCTATCTCCCGCTCACATTCCCTGATGGCCCTCAGCCTCTCCACCTCCTCCTTGAGCTCCGCCACCATGCGGATCAGGTCATCCACTTGCTCACATCTCACGCAGGCAGCGTCTCTGCCTCCCGCCGACAGTAGCAGCAGGCTCTGACACTCCCTGCATCCAGTCACCTGAACCGCTGCATTCTTTAGCGGGTACTCGGTCTGGGTGTGTACCGACCTCCTGCAGACCGAGTTTTTTTCCTTTGGGCATTAGTTTTATGGGAGTAAACAGGTTTAAAATCTTTAATGAGTTACATTAAGCAGTACTTAATAAAACTGAATTTGTAACAGGACTGAGATTAACATATTCTTAACACTGCTTTTCATTCTCTTGAGTAGTGCCAGTGCTTCAATATACATGGATACTTTTTCAGATTGCCTCCAGCACCTGCACAGTTCACATTTCACATATACTTCCTAGAGCTGCTGAGAGGCAGGACAGACAGAGACAGATACTTTTTACCCTGTAGGATATTCAAACAAGTTGGTGAAGAGGTCGGAAGCAGGCCAGGTCTAAATGCCATACCCATTCATCTCCTACAGCTACCACAGGTAAAAACAACATTTGTGTGTATCACACTCTCAGCAGTTATCCATCTTCTGTAAACGTCTCTCCCTTAGGCAACCAATGTGAATTGTCACAAATGAACACTGGAAATACATTCTCCTGCATGAGTTTGCCCCAGATAGGGGGGATGTCTGATGCACACAGCTCCAGACCAGGCATGAGGGCTTACAATCAGGCAAATCTCAGTACACAATCCATCCTGCGAATTCCCAGATAGCTGCACTCATCTGCCTGCCCCAGCAATGCTGCACCCATGGCCTGCTATGGAGAGAGCTTCATGGGGGTACAGAAACATCTCCATTACCTTCTGGCTTCCGCTGCCTGACAAGCTTGGGAGAAATTGACTGGCAGATGAAAAAAATGTTGCAGGCAACTGTCAGAGACTGACAGTGGACTGTAGCAGGAAGCCAGTACATCATATAAAATTACACCAAAACAGAATTTCCTTATGTACACATACAACCAAATTCACTCAAATGGAATTTCTGTTACTCACAGAAGTGGCAAGATTGTTCATTCCTGTGTTTTTGTCAACTTCAAATATTCACAGCCCACAAAGGACATTCACCTCAGCCAGGATTTTTTGCCCAAGCCACATGCATCACTGATTATAGCCTAGTTTACGTACTAGCAAGTTCCATTAGTTCATGCTGTAATTAAGGTTACGTGGATCAATTACTAAATTAATTCCAGAGTCAGAATGCTATCATGAAAGCAAGAGACTGATTCAGGGAATACAGATATAACAAGAATATAAAGATATACTGGGAAGGTAACAATCACAGAATCACTGAACTGAAGGAGTTGGAAGGGACCTCGAAAGACCATCAGGTCCAACCTCCCTGCCAAAGCAGGTTCCTTACAGCAGGCTGCCCAGGTAGGTGTCCAGATGGGCCTTGAATATCTCCAGAGGAGACTCCCC
This sequence comes from Anas platyrhynchos, assembly GCF_047663525.1. Taxonomy (NCBI): domain Eukaryota; kingdom Metazoa; phylum Chordata; class Aves; order Anseriformes; family Anatidae; genus Anas; species Anas platyrhynchos. Next base: position 85,189,529 of record NC_092588.1, on the reverse strand, counting down.
AGCCTCTCCGGGCAGCCTGTTCCAGAGCTCCGTCACCCTCACTGCGAAGTTCTTTCACATGTTGGTGCAGAACTTCCTGTGCTCCATCTTGCAGCCATTACCCTTTGTCCTGTCCCTGCAAACCACTGAAAAGAGGTTGGCCAAATCCCTCTGTCTCCCACACCTCAGCTAGTTACACACGTTGATGAGATCCCCTCTCAGTCTTCCTTTCTCCAGGCTGAACAGACCCAGGTCTCTCAGCCTTTCCTCATAACGAAGATGCTCCAGGCCCCGTATCATCTTTGTGGCCCTCCACTGGACTCTTTCCAGGAGATCCCTGTCCTTTTTTTTTTTTTTTTTTTTTTTTTTACCAGGGAGCCCAGAACTGGGCACAGTACTCCAGTTGAGGCCTGACCAGGGCAGAGTAGAGGGGAAGGATCACCTCCCTTGGCCTGCTGGCCACACTTGTCTTAATGCACACCAGGATCCCATTGGCACTCTTGGCCATGAGGGCACACTGCTGGCTCATGGTCAACCTGTCATCCACCAGAACCCCCAGGTCCTTCTCCTCAGAGCTCCTCTCCAGCAGGTGGTCCCCCAGAGTGTACTGATACATGCAGTTGTTCCTTCCCAGGGGCAGGACTCCACACTTGGTTTTGTTAAACATCATCTGGTTTCTTCCTGCCCATCTCTTCAGCTGGTCCAGGTCTTGCTGAATGGCAGCACAGCTTTCTGGCGTGTCAGCCATTCCTCCCAGCATTGTGTCATCCACATACTTGCTGAGGGTGATCACTATTCCTTCATCAAGGTCATCGATGAAGATGTTGAACAGGACTGGACCCAGCACCGACCCCTGGGGAACACCGCTGGTCACAGGTCTCCAGCCAGACTCTGCACCACTGCTCACCACCCTCTGAGCTTGGCCAGTCAGCCAGTTCTCCACCCACCTTACTGTCCACTCCTCTATCCCACACTTTCTCAGCTTTGCTATCATGATGTCATGGGAGACAGTATCAAAAGCTACCTTGCAAAAGTCAAGGTAGATTACATCTAATGCTCTCCCCTCATCTACCAAGCTGGTGATGCCATCATAGAAGGCAACGAGGTTGGTAACACCTGAGCCAAGACTGCCTCAACTGCTTTTCTCTCAACCTCAGTGCAGTGAGCACACCCCAAGGTTTCTTAGAACTATTTTAATAAAGTCAGTGGCATCAGAAATAGTTGTCTCACTTTGGCTTCATGTTTTGCCTAAGCAACCACTAAAATTAATGTTCTTTATTGTTATACTGTTCAACTCTATCTACCATGTTCCAACTGCTGTTCAGGCCACAATGCAGTGACGGGTCATTTCACTGGATGGCAATGCATCTTTGAAATTCACATTAAGATATGCTGATGTAATTGTGACCAAAAAAAAAACAAAAACAAAAACCAAAAAACAACACAAGTGCTAGCTTTATTTTATCTTTTGCCAATCTCCTCAGAATTGTAATTTGTTCTCAATGAGTAGACATAGGTTTACTAGTAGAAGACATAGAACAAGACAATTGCCAAAAGCAATAATCTCACAACACTCACATAAGTACAATTTAAAAATAAATCTAGCAGCCTTAGTTAATGTAATATTAATTTGAGAAATATTTTAAACATGGTATTAAAATGTAGACAGACAAAACGAAGGAGAACAAACCTTCGGAAAGACTAGGATGAACTAATTACAAATGAGATAGTTCCTATTTGATGTTCTACTATGCTAACATTTTTCTTTTTTCCTGCTTAGAAGTACACGGAGTATTTCTCTGACTTCTTTTTATAGCATTACATTTGACATAGAGATGACTCATGCAAATTAAGGAGACTTTATATTTTAACATTGAACTCCCCAACTTGCATCTGTTCTACTTTCAGGACTCTGTGGTGTAAAAGCTTACTACATAATCTGAAGAAACCTCCAAACTTCATAATTTCTCAAAATACAATTGTTTCACAACATGTTTGTGTTTGAAAAACATTTTCTACATTGTTTTAATTCTATCTCTAGAGCCAATTACATGAATCTAATGATAGGCTTGGAAAGGTGTCTGGTGAAATCACCAATGCTAATATTACTGTAAGTTTTCAGTAAGTTAGCAACTATCACTTCTTGGCTCAAAGAAACTCTGTGTACTGCATTGCATTATACAACATACAACATTTCCATTTTGTGATTGGGTTATTACAGGTTCAGCTGTTTTAATTAGTCTTATTTAGCTAATTTTTGATTACTTGGATTACTATAGGTTTTCTATGTTGAAAGGCTCTATATACACAAAATTTTGGCAGCAATACCTCAAAATTAAAACCACTTAGTCATTTCAATTTTTTTTTATGAATTTCTTTTGTCGGAGACTGTATTAATTTCATGAAACTAGGTGGAATATTAGGAAAAAATCTTGACTGAAAGGGTTATTAAGTATTAGAACAGGCTACCCAGAGAAATAGTTGTCACCATCCTTGGATGTATTCAAAAGAATTGTACATGTGGTACTTAGGGATGTGGTTTAATGGTGGACTTGGCAGTGTTAGGTCAAAGGTTGGACCAGATGATCTTGCAGGTCATTTCCAACCTAAACGATTCTACGATTCTCTGAAATTTTATCACTCATTAGAAACTCCTGGCTTACAGCTAAGCAGGGTCAATAACCAATTGCAGCAGGAGAAATCAAAGAAACACAACGGACAGAGTCTCCACTTTGGCTTGGGCTGAGACAGCACAAGTTAAAAGAAACAGAAGTCAGGAAAGATCATGACAGTGATCATTAATTCTTTACTAGTTCTGTCTCTAACACCACGAGGCACAGACAAATAACAGCCTCAGAAGAAACCTCTGGTGCTAATGGAAGCGATTTGTGGAGTGCAAGAGCAATAGCCCCACTTGAGGATTTTTGCTTTCAGCCTTATCCCCTTGGACCCCAGTCTCACCACCTGTTCCACACAAAGTTCCACGCAAACAAATCACAGCACCCCTGGGTAAGTGCACACCCTCATGAAGTGTGCAATCGGGATATCCTAAAGCAGTAGCTTGTATCTTTAAGCCTAACATCAGGTGGTAAAGCAGGTAATTACATTTTTGAAAGAAAAAGGTTAAAAAGCCACAGCTTTAAAAGTGCTACTTGCATTTTATGCCTACGCAGTGTCTGCTGGCAGAATTTTGTTCTATTGCATTGGCAGAAGGTGCTACAAGCAAAGGAAGCAAGAGTCCAGCAGGGTGCTCTCCCTGGTTGGTGGGAGAATTACAGTGGGTTAACTCACAAGTTTCTCCTTGCAGCAGTTAACTCTGGTATCTGGCACAACCCCCCATCCAGCTGATGGGGTTGCATCCAGGCCCTACCTGCAAAACAAGCTGAAGTCAACAGGGCAGCGAGAGCTGGGTTGTGTACCTAACAGACCCCAGGGTGGTCATTTACACCTGGAGAAAGAGAACCATCTCCAAAAGGGCAAGTTCCTACTGTAAGGCAGATGGGCTTCTGCCAGTCCTTATCACAGCACATTCAACTTAAGGGAAAGCTTAGATATAGAACTTGTATTAGACATGAACCTTTAGGCTACCAGTGACAAGTGAGAGGGAAATACAGTGTATAACAATAAAGAGAGCAAGACGAGTCTTCTTCCATTAGGAAGTCTAGGGTTTTCTCATCAACTTCTCCCTATGTGGCCAGCAGCCAGACAGCTGTATGTCAAGCTGATTAAACAGGAGCAAGGTGAAGGGAAGGAAGTGGTAGTTAGTTGGATATGGTATTTTGATACTGTCTCCCATGACATCATGATAGCAAAGTTGAGAAGGTGTGGGATAGAGGAGTGGACAGTAAGGTGGGTGGAGAACTGGCTGACTGGCCAAGCTCAGAGGGTGGTGAGCAGTGGTGCAGAGTCTGGCTGGAGACCTGTGACCAGCGGTGTTCCCCAGGGGTCGGTGCTGGGTCCAGTCCTGTTCAACATCTTCATCGATGACCTTGATGAAGGAATAGTGATCACCCTCAGCAAGTATGTGGATGACACAATGCTGGGAGGAATGGCTGACACGCCAGAAAGCTGTGCTGCCATTCAGCAAGACCTGGACCAGCTGAAGAGATGGGCAGGAAGAAACCAGATGATGTTTAACAAAACCAAGTGTGGAGTCCTGCCCCTGGGAAGGAACAACTGCATGTATCAGTACATGCTGGCCGATCTCTTGAGGTCCATTCCAACTCCTACAAGTCTCTGATTTTGTGATTTAGGGACATGGTTTAGTGGGTGATATTGGTGGTAGGAGGATGGTTGGACCAGTTGACCTTGGAGGTCTTTTCTAACCTTAAAGAGCCTTCAAATCTGGGTACTTTTTGTGGGTATAGGCCATTCATCCTTATCCCTGGGAACTTTAACACAGCACACTAAATCCACGGCAGATCTCTGAACAACTTTCTAAATTTGTCAGTCAGATCAGAGAGACGACAATACTATCTAGTACACAGAGATTTCATGTCCTGAAAGGCCACAGATGCAAAATTCAGGGGGCACATCTTGAATTACACCTTTGAAAATTAATTAATCCTAATGATACTCCAAACTATGTATTGCAGTGTCTCCTATTTTTAATAATATCATATAATATGGAGTAAAAATATAAAGTTAAGTCAAATCATTGATTCTTCTCTTTGAGATATCACACCTAAAACTGGAAGAGTTTTAACCTGTTTTTTACCTGAACAACAAAAGGATACACATCATCATAACATGAGAGATAGGGAGAATGTATGCATGTGTACATGACAATCGCTAGCATGTTCTTCTGTCAGACACCTGCTTTATGGCTGTGGCATAGTACAGGACAACAACCTGACATGCCACAGCCAAATAAGAATGCAGTCTCTGCCCCGCTTTTGTGAGGATGTCGAGAACCAGCAGCTATAATATCATGCCGTTAGATTCAGAGATCTGCACCATCACATTGCTCAGCCACATGAGCTCAGCTTCAGAAAGATTAGATTTATGTGACACTGAAGACATTGTCAGAACCTACTGAACCAGTGTATACACTGTGGCTAAGAGGGAGGGGGAACACAATCACACTGAACTACTTGAGAAAGTGATGAGGGTACTTATGAAGGAAAGCCAAGCAAGAGCGACCAATCATTGATTCAGTAGTCAGTCCTTCCACTTTGTCATGTACTTTCCTGCAGAGGATTTTTTTCCTTTTGCTCAGAGCTCTTCCACAGCCTTCAACAAATCTTCCCTCACAAATGGCCAAATATACAGTCTTATGAGCTACCAGCATAGATGCATTGTCTAGAGATATGATATTGCCTTCCTCATCAGCTTGCAAATTCAAAAAAAAAAAAAAAAAAGAGAAAAAAAAGAGTTATTCTTTTCCAGAAATTAGGTGTCTGCAACACCAACTAGCACAATAATGCTTGGTGTTTTATGTACAACATATGAGTTTTATATACATATATATACATGTATGTATATATATGTACAATACATACTCTCACATAAAAATGTATGCACAAATAAGTGTATACACACAGGTATAATTCTGGATGGGAATCCTGGCAGGCAACAAATCCTTTTTGCATCAGTTATTCAGCATAAAAATGCCAATGATACTATTAGAAATGAAGCTACATGGGTATTGTAGTAAGCATAGTTCTGAGTTATCCTAAGGTAAACATACCTTTCTTATCGTTTTAACACCACCAAACACAAGAACAACAGAGCAGGTTGCAATCACTCACACTACATGATAGCTTGTTCAAATAGCATGATTCTGTACTATAAACACAGTATAACCATCCCATCTGAACAGCTACCTGCTGTGTATTATGCATGTTTCATATATTTCATAATATTCTCATGCTAAAACCAGTCTTTGATAAGTAAGGGAAGCAGTGGGCTAGATCCTATACAAAATCACATGCCTTGTAGGGAGGATTTTTCAAAAAAGATGATCTTTCAAGTATTATCACTGAAAAGCATGAGACAACATGCAGAAGTACTTATTGGAAATACAAGCATAATAAATGAGTGATGAAGGCTGTCATCCTGAGCAACATGCACACAAAAGTGATAGGCATACACCTTAATACACACCCTACTAGTATTAAGATATCTTAGGTATATTTGGTGTACACGTTAATATTAAGGTATGTCAAAGGCAGGTTTTGGATAGGCCTTGATACATTTCATGTGAGTGAAAGTGATGTAATCACTTATTTATAATTTTTATATAAGTCTGCCTATGAACTGTAGGAAAGGTTCAGGACACACAGGACACAGAAGCAAGCATCAAGGAGCTATTTCTCTTGTGAGGTGCATATAGCTACTCAGCCACAGCATCTTCCACTACAATTGTCCACTACGTCTTTCTTGAGAACTATTCCAAGATTATTCAAAAAAAATTACTTTCCCTTCTGGTTTCTGCACAGTAGAGAATGACTTACCAAAGCTAATTCCTACTGTAAGTTTAAGGGAAATAAAGGAATCTGAAGTGATGTTTTTAAGCTGGTGTTCAGTGGCAGTTTTGAGGATAAATGCACATATGTTCATAGGAAGCCATTCACAGGAGAAAGCTGATATTTTCACTAAATGTATCTTAAGGGTCTGCTCTCCATAGCATTTAAAAAAAAACACAACACAACACCTACATGTATTGGCTGAACACTGACCACATGATCTTGAAGATCAGCAGTTATTTCTACCTTAATTTCTGCCAAATCTGCAAACATGTTTACACAATTTAGAATCTGAATAAATTTTTCTTTGCTAATAGGTCTGAAAAATTCCACCCACTCTAAAGCAATCTTTTTAAGTGATAAAACAGGGCAGTTTGTTTTCTTCATATTTATACCCCTGGTAGAGAGCTGATGATAAAATTTTGTTCTTGGGCTGTATATTTCACAAGGTTGTCATGAAGCACGTAGGCACACACTGAAAATATCACAGGATGTGATTTTTCCTTCTGAAATGAAACATATGGCATTTAATTTTTACCTACTGCACATCTTGAAACAAGTATCTGTATTCTTTGATATATGTGCATTTTATAATACAAGTATAAGGACATGTTTTTAAGAATGTTTATGCTCTTATGTATATTAGCATATACATAGCACTGGTAGGTGGATAATCCAGGCATGGCAATGACCATGCAAATTAACAGAATCTCCTTTCTACAAGGAGATTAATCTTAACTCCTATCATTAGGCAGGAACAAGAATATTTAAGCTCTGTCTACAGAAATATTCATTTTCCAGTTATTTGTGTTCATTCCAGCAGCTATCAGTGTACCCCGTGTTTACCGCGAGTCAATTACTTCATAAACAGGAAATTCAACACATTTATATCAATTATTATGATGACAAAGTATTAATTATTCTTCCTGTTAAACTTTGTGAGGCAATGCTTTTGGCTCTGTATAATTAGTAGCAGTTTGACAATAATTATATAAATCCAATGAAAAGTAAAGAAGTGAGTTTAACCCTTTTTCCTCTAGCTTTTTTTGTGTGTGTGTGTGTGTAGAGAACAGAATTCTGTATTTTGAACTATGACCTACACAGTTCTATATATAATATTGAATCTATACATGCAACTGAGTATGCTGATACTTAAGCCCATAGCATAAAGCTTCCTTACTCAGACATCAAATCTATTAATTAGCGCATAGACTATGGGAATAAATGAGCAATTTTTTTTGACAACAAAAAAAAATATTCATCTGGTTTGTCAACTAAACTTTTCTTTTTTCTTCACAGAGCAAATCACTGCCTCCCACTGAGATGGGTAGCAGAGTGGCATTTACTCTTCTCAGTCACATTAGTCATCTGTCAGTGACATTTGACCACCACTAGGAGGGACACAAATCAGCTTGTAACAAAGAAACACAGAAGAAAACCCTCTACAGCCTAGGATTATGAGCAGAAAACATATGCCACTGCAGAAAAAGTGAGAAGACATAAGTTATACGAAAAATAAGTGTTAAAACTCTAAGACTAGAAGCACCCAGTTTAGCATTGGCCCAATACTTTTGGATGTGATGCCATCCAGAAACACTAGTACCTGGAGATAAGGGAACTTTCTGAATCAGAATCTGTCTCTATTCAAGCCACCATGGGCTGTCTTTTGGAATCACACTGCAACACCTGCTTTGCCAACACGTTCTCTCAGTCAAGTTATTTTTTATCCATTTTATTAGGCATTGCAAAGAATATAAATTGTGCTTGAACAGTTAAGCTCAGACGCTAACCTTAAGAGTTAAATATAATTTAGCTTTTTCCAAAGAAAATTGATTCAGTACTAATACCAATGGTAAAATCATCTCAAAAAATAAATAAAAAAAAATAATCTCTCTCTTTTCCAAATCTCCCATTGAGGGATAAAAAGAAAAAAAAATCCTCACATAGTTACTGTAAACATAAAACCTAGAAAGTAGTCTAAATTGCTGTATTACCCATTACAATTTCAATATTCCTAATTTTTTTTTTTTTTTTTGCAAGTTGAAGAGTATTTCAATACTGTTCTATGTCAACAACAAGCAAAGATATAAGAAAAGAGAAAATGATACAACAAACTAAGCTCCTTTTTTATAGGAACATGATTACATTCTATGATACACAACAAAATTTTACTATTTATTTTAATGTTTAATGAAGAAGTTATTAATGTGATCTATTTGCCTCTTCAAAACAGGAAGGTAGCCAGATCAGGCTTGCTTTCCTCCAGCATAAGTCTTGACAGAATGAGTCAGAAAGAAATGCAAGCAGATCACAAGGCTAAAAATACTCAAAATAAAATGCTGCATAGATACAGTAAAAAGCGTGTATAAACAATATTGCTACTTCTCTTCCTTCCCTTTGAAATCTAATTTTAGGTCACCTACATTGTAGTTTTAGACAAACTACAGTAAAATTACAGCAAGATCTCAAAATTAATTTCTGCAAAAGGCAAAGTATTACAGGAGATCATTTGGGATTGTTTTATTTACTTCTCTTGCTCTAATTATAAGAGCATCCTCCCATTTAGCACAAAATGAAGGAAATCCAAAAGTTACAGATTTAAGAATCAGAATCAGTTGGGAATGTTTTTAATTCCTTTCAAAAGGCCAAGGTTTACAAGCTGCTATTTAACCATGGTTTTATAAAACCAGTTAGCTCCCTGATAAAGAATAGCAGTTTTTCAAGTAGGTTTTACTCTACTTTATTATTAGTAGGAAGAAGGACCATCAGAAGTTGAATATGGAATAAATGAACAGGGAGAATGAGGTACACTAGCATTAACACAACTGTCAAAAGAAAGAAAAGTAACTGTGGATGAAGAGAAATTAAAAGCAAAGTGAAAACAGTTTTTTACAAATAGATTTAGGGAATCATGATTTTTATCACTGATTAAAACATCATACCTGGCTCAACAACCACTAGAAAATGCTTGCCAGATTGAACAGCTGGTTTACATATACAATTTTATACTTTAGTGAATAGATAAGAGTAATAAACTTTTAAATTTCTCTAATTCCTTCCAATTTCCATATCATTATAATTGCATTGGTTGTTTTGGGCTGAAGAAGTTTCTGACAAAAATTCTGTTGACATAACATTTGTTGGTTGAGCTGACAAGACACCGTAAAACCCTATTTATAAGTATTCTCCCTGAATATGTACAGTAACAGATTAAACAATTATTTGATTAGACTAATTATTATTATTATTTATGGTAACAGATGAAACATATTTAAAGTAAAACCTGGAAGAGGCTAAGCAACCTTAACAGTAGCAAAAAAATCTTACTGGTGGATTCTTTTCTCTTCTGAACATGGTCTATGGAAACAAAGTCTTTAAATAACACTTTGTTTTTAGCATGTTTTACAGATTGTCACTGCACAGTATTGTTCTCTATTCTTTACCAAAGTAATTAAAAAATCTTCAGGAATAATCTCATTTTCTGTTAGATTCCTAAAGCAAAGAACTTCAAATTTACCTCTGATTAAATCTACAAGGACTTTTCCACGAGCATGAAGCAACTTCAAATAAATATTTCCAAGTATGAATATAACTTCAAAAGGAGATGTGTCATCTCCCTAAAGATATAACTCAACCTAAAAAGATAGACACTTGTCCTAGTGTGTCTTTTTTGTTTGTTTGTTTTTTGTTTTTGTTTTTGTTTTGTTAAAGGAAAAAAAGAATTCAGGACATATGCTTATTGTATTTAACATTTGAGATAAAGAGTGCAATATTGTTGTTGTGATGAGAAAAATTAAAGATTCAGTTTATGCAAACCAGAATCATTTTGTCCTTCATAAAGTAGCTTTGAAGGTCAATGATAAAGATAACATAACCAAAAAGGGCTTTTCTCTTTAAAGAAAAATGTACAGAGTACCCAGAACACCCATGCATCAGGCAGCAAGCTGATCAAAGAACTTATTGTACTCTAATTTAGAGCACTGGTTTTTGTTTTTTGTTTTTCCTTCCCTGCTTTCATCTGAAATACTGCAAGCTGATTAATTCCAAAGAAAGGATTCTTACCCGGCACAGCAAACTTTTTATTCCCAAAAGACTACCAAGGAAGTGTGATTAAACTCTGGTCCTAGCTAGCAGTATAACCAGGCAGCAAACACCACCAAAAGCAGCAAAGGCTGTGTTTGTGAGAGCAGAGCCAGAAGGCTGAGCCCCGGTGGGCCAACTTCTACAACACCATATCCATTTTTGGACCCTCAGTACAAGACCAATGCTCAACAACCGGGTCAGGCTCAGTTGGGGAAGATTAAGCTGACCTCTTGCCCTGTGGGAGGGAGCTCTCTGCTTCTGTACACAGCTGGAAGCTGAGAGACAATAAGCTTGAACTGAAAAAAAGAATACTGGGATTTGATATAAGGAAAAAAAAAATCACTATGTGGATAACTAAGCGATGGAACCGGTTTCCCAGAGAAGCTGAACAGTTTCCATTCATGGAGCTTTTCAACACCTGGTCTGAATTCTCTGTTGACCCTGCTTTGAGCAAGAAGTTCAACAAGACAACCTCCCGAGGCCCTTCTAACCTAAATTATTCTACAATTGTAACAGAATTATAGGCATGTACTTTGACAGAAATAGTGCCTTCTGTATTTCAGTGGTTATCCTAACTAATCTGAACATTCACTTCAACAGATGAAGTGCATGTACACTCTCTACTACGGAAGTATAGAGAACAGAAGAACTTCTTCAGGGCAAGCAGCATGTGTGACAGGAATCTCCACCAACTCCCTGTGCAGTACTACTGAACTACAGTGGCTTTTGTGAGTTTCTCAGTTCGGCCATTTCCTTTATATTTGTGCACATGGACACTATTGCATGTGTTCAAGTTTATTATCACCCACAATAGGGATAGAGCAGTGTAGCCGTGCTACTTCTCCCTTACTAACAGAAATGAATATATTGATGAACCTGGCACTTCATCAGACTGATTGCAGTACTGTCATTAATATGAGCTTAATCCATCAGCTTGCTTTACAGAGATGATGTTCAGCCCTAAAGCTGAGACCTGACATACTTTTGATACAATCTGTTCCAGTCTCAAATTCCAGATTATGCTGCAAACACGAGACTCAAAAAACACACTTTTCTACACGAGATATAATTTTCATACCATAGAAAAGAATAAATACTAGTTTATGTGTTCTTTCATCTCTGGATTCATGAGAAGTTATAGGAAATTCTGTAGTTAAACAGGACATTTATGTAGAATGGAGTTCATAGGAAACATACCGTAGTACAAGTACAAGCTTATTTAACTCCCTTTGAAGTCCTGGTAAATACAACATTTCATCCTCCATAGAAGTGGGTCATTAGCAGACAGTAGCAGCAAGGATGCTACTATGAGTGAGAATGCTAACTAGCATTGAGTTATGATTTCATTGATAAGCATCCTCACCAACATCAAGGATGGGACACTCAGCAGAAAAACTGGACCGTTTGCCATCCTGATTGTGAAACTCTAAGATACATCCTACAAGACCTCTGTGAAGTTCAGTAAGCCAGTTCAGAAGAAGTCCTTGTTATAGGACAACTGTATACAGAAGACACCAAATAAAGTAGTCCAATCAAGCCTACTTAAGTGATAACAAACTATTACTGGCAGATGAAAGGACATGAACAGTGCATTGTTTTCTTTTATAGCATAAGATTTCTCTGCTGTATGATGAGGGATCATTGCCAGGTTTATCTAAGTCTAGAAATATAAGAAACCCCAAATCTGATTTCTTCCATTTTCTATTGTGTGAATTGAAATTGAGGAGCTACCTTATTCTCGTTTACAGTCAGAATAAAGTATTGTGAACAAGTTATAAGTCAAGAAAGCAGCTGACAGTAAATCTCCCTAAAGCTGTTGCTAGCACCTCATTCTGACACTAACTAGACAGAGATGTCACAGATTTCAGCAAAGAAACAACAAAACAGATTTGTGAGAAGCAGCACTGATTTGTCAGGAAGTCAAACCCATCTATCTTGCCTCACTAGTCACTACAGCAAAAAAAAAAAAAAAGTCCAAAATAATATCTGAAAAGAAAATGAAGAAAACTCAATATTACCTCAGGCACAAATTGAGCACTAGAAAATTGCTTATTTCTTTAAAAGAGGTTCTCACTAATTTAGCATAAAGTCATCTTTGTACCATCTTAAATTTATTTCTGTACTTTTCTGGGTACATGTCCATTTATAGTCCTCACTCATTTCCATGGAACTCCCATTCTTTACATAATTTATCATATATGCTTGGCATAGGCTCTTCATTATCATATGGTTATCTTTTTACACAAGAGTTTTCTCTTAGGTGCATACAGCTGCTATTCCAGATCTTTCCTCAGCTTGGAAACATGGCTGTTTTCTTACTGCACAGATATGACCATGCTAATGGAAAACAGAATTAAAAAAAAATATTGACCCGTAACGTATTTTAGTTTGTACATTTCATCTTGCCAGCTAGGGTTATTTCAGAGTCCATCACATATTAGTTTCCTTCGCTTGCCATTCATTATGTTTACAGACCATGGACTGTTGCATGGCAACACAGAAAGGAAGTGAGAGGCAAAAATAAAAATTCCACATTCTCCAGAAAAGCGTTTCTTTTTATGTTTATTATCTAGCTTTAAGAAAACATACATAATATCAGCAAAGCAGAAAAGCTATTCTTACATGAATTATTTCTAATGAAAGTGTCATAAGAACTTGCAAAACAAAAGCAATCCCAAAAGCAAAGCAATTGAAAAATCATGGTTTGCTGCTGCCCCCTGTATCAACTGGTTTGTTGGAAGAATTGGTTGACAAAGTATTTGCAAGAGTTTGGTATCAGTTTTCTAGACTACTCCACTATTTTAAAAATTATAAGTGCAATAGTGAGTAACCAGCCCATTACAATGTACTGACATGTTAAAAATACATTTGGAAAACTACCCATGTGAGCCGATATATACAATTTATAAGCTGCCTGAGCTTTGCTTTGAAAGATATCTAGCAGCCCATTACAAGAATCACTGTTTCTTTTTGGTACTTCTGGATGCCATTAGTCAAGTAGTAACTTATGACCTAAGCGATCAAGAGTAACAATGCACTTCCCAAAAGTTAGCCTTTCACTGGAAATTCTATAAAGCATTAGAGGAAAACTAGGTACACAACAGGTAGCTGCTCAAGTCTCCAGTAAGGCTGAGAACACAAAAGATAAAAACTGTTTTTGTTGACGAGTTCTTAGGAAAATAATTGTTGCCTGAACTGCAGTAGAAAGACCTTCCAATTTTTAGACCAATATTTTAAGGAAAGCATAATTTTTTGTCTGGCATCCTCCACAACCTTGAGATGGATTAGTGTTGCTAAAGAAATTGTGCATAAGAAATCCACATTTTAACTACTTGTGCGTTATGTTAATACCCTTGCCTTGTTTCTAAATTCAAGCCAACGCCATAGGAACTTAATATATATATTTGTATTTTGTACCACTTTGACACCAGCCTTCTCAGCAGATGAGTTTCCATTGCTAATGACAAAGGGGAAAGTTTGTATAACTACAGATATGAAAGGCTGGACAAGTCCTAAGAGATCATCCTGCCCATTTCTGTACGTTCCCCAGCACTGAAACAGATAAGTATACTTCAGTTTTGCCAGTACAGTAACTAAATGTTAATACAAGAGCTTTTCATGGGCTGATAATGTGAATCTTATTGTGTGCAGAGGACTGCCTCACATGACTACTTTGCATCAAAACACAACAGTGTTTCACCAGCCGGTTTACCTCTGGGAAGGCAGGAAAAATGCTTTTTCCCCAGCACCCACTGTAAGCAGCAAACACTGGCACATGCAGCTATCCCTCACAGCCAGAGCACGGCTTATTTCTGAAAACAACACTAGTGCTGGATAGGCGAGCTATGCACAACACATAACATGCACAGGAAAACAGTTAATAGCCACAACTGTTTGTTCTCAGCATGTCAGGCATGAATTTTCACAGGAGCAAAGCTCATAGCAAAAGGACAGCAAATATTGGGAAAATTAAAAAAATCCCATACTGGATATTAGGTGTGGTCCCATAGCAAAGAGAGGCAGGAATCTCTGGAGACCATTTAATTCATTAGGACCCCCATACAAAAATCAAAGCGGAAAACAACATAAAGCACATACATGTTTTTGCCCTGTCACTAAAACTTGTAATTACATTTGTACTACACACTTACCCATACTCTAACCTTTCAAATATTAGAAGTTATCATTGGAGTCTGAATGCTACTACACGTAGCTAATCCAAGGTGTCCTGGTTTCAGTTAGAACAGAATTAATTTTCTTCCTGGTAGCTGGTAGAATGCTATGTTTTGGCTTAGGATGAGAAGAGTGCTGATAACACCCCGATGTTTTAATTGTTGCAGAGCAGTGCTTATACCAAGCCAAGGACATCTCAGCCTTTTGCTCTGTCCTGCCAACAGGCAGGCTGGGGGTGCAGTAAGAGCTGGGAGGGGACAGACCCAGGACAGGTGACCCAAACTAGCCCAAGGGGTATTCCATACCATCTGAGGTCATGCTGAACAATATATAGGGGTGGCTAGCTGGGGGGAGGGGGCCGGACTGCTCGGGGTTAGGCTGGGCATTGGTCAGCGGGTGGTGAGCAATTGCACTGTGCATCACTTGTTTGTACATATTATTAGTGGTAGTACTATTATCATCATTGTATTATTATTGTTGTTATTATTATTTTCCTGTCTTAATAAACTGTCTTTATCTCAACTCACGGGCTTCACTTTCCATTTCTCTCCCCCGTCCCAGAGAGGGGAGGGGGGAGGGTGAGCGAACGGCTGAGTGGTGTTTAGCTGCCGCCCGGGTTAAACCACGACACAAGGTTTTAACTGCAAAACAGATATGCTGCAAGCAGCTGTTTGAAAATCTAAGTGTAATATGCCTCAGAGTTGAATGACTGAACAAAGATTAACAGTATGGCCTTCTGAGATCTCTTCAAGGCATCTTTCGACAATCCTTACTTTCTCTTTTTATTATTAAAATGTGTATCATCTTAAAATATTTTTTGGAAAACATTTTCAAAGTATTAATGAAGTGCAAGAAGCAAAAAAGAAGGTATTTTTAGGGGGTACAGTACTAAATAGTGTAATGTGTTCTGATTTAACCATAATTTCCAGAAAATTCTAACAAATCTTTTAAACATTATAATAACATCCAGTGCAAAATTAAGTGCCATGTCTTACAGCTCCTGATTTCAATAAAACCTCTGGTGGCTAGAATATATTCTGAAGGTAAGTTTTTAGCCTTTCTCAACCCCGTTCTTGAATGATGGAGTTTCTTATTCATTTAAGCCTTGAAAGTGGCAGCACTGACTTCCTATGAGATATGTTCCTGAAAATCCAGCATCAGCACACAAACCACTATTAGCAGTTATAACCATAGATACAGTGTAACTTATGTAATAGATATAACAGATGTACCTATATAAATGGTTCTGGATATATCTATCTATTATAGAATGAATTATTTGTCAGATCAGTTTAAAGTTCGTTAACACGAATATGGAAGCATGTTCTGTTGGGTGAATTATTTCCTCTAGTCATACAGAAACAGCTTTCAACCCAACTCTGAAAGACATTTTGGTGCAGCTGAACTCAGTTAATTAAAACCAACTTTAAAAGACAGTTTGTTAACTTTTTAAGAAGACAATGGCCATCAAGTTGAGGAAAAATAATGACCTGTATACTGTATGGTAGACACTGATTGTCTATTTATGAGCTAAAACAATATGAAGACAAAGTATAAAGATGCTGGAATAATGGCTAATTTGCTGTCAGTTAAGACTGAAAGACATACAGAATCACAGAATTTCTAGGTTGGAAGAGACCTCAAGATCATCGAGTCCAACCTCTGACCTAATACATTTTGCTTCCATAATGTTGCAGAAAAAGCATGGCCATAAAAATCCTTTGAATTGAACATCATGCTCTTTGCCCATATCCCCACTGTGCAACACTCAGCACTTCATCCCCACTTGTTGACGAACTGGTAAAGGACAGCTAAGAAGTAGCCCCTTATTAAGCTGGAGACTTCATATGTTCTGGTTGCTGCTCAGTTAAAACTAACACCAAGACTCCAGTTTTGTTGTTTTCATGAGACTTCATAACACCACAGCAATATGCACTTTTATCATCTGGGAGGATTTAAATAGGATAAACAGGAGCTAGTCTAAAAATTTTCTTCCTCCCTCTGTAAAAACTCCAGAATGCCTCCTAGCAGACCTCCTAGGAGACCTCAGCCAAACTCAGGAAACACAATTATAAGGGGATTTCATTCACATGCAGGCTGTTTTTCCTCAGCACTCTCACCAACGGTGCAGTGTGGATGCCGCTCAAACAAAGGCAGCAGCACTGGCACCGGAGCTACCAAAACGTACATCCCAGAGACTTGGCACCCACTGGAAAAACTTCACACCTCTGCTTCCCTCCAGCAGCTAAATCCCATTACTCAATCTCAACACATAAAGGGTTTCCAGTGAGTACTTCTTAAGGGTTTACTTTGGCTTACACTTATAAATTATGTGCTACCTCATGGGGGTCAGCATGTTCATCAACCGCCAGGTAAATTCTTAAGCCCATCCCAAAGAGATGAGAGAAGATAAAAAGATAGGTAAACAACTACAGTTAAAACAACATGTTAGCACAACAGCTATTTGAACTCTCCTGAATTTGCACTCACCATTAAAAAAAAAAAAAAAAAAGCAATCTCCAGAAGGGCATTTGGCTAATGAGCTCCTTTTCCAGTGACTATTGGCCTGTCCCTCACCTCAGAGGCCACACACAACAAAGCGAGAAGAGCCCCACCACCTCCAGGACAGATGGCTTCCTGCCAGGTTCCCTCAGCTGGCTGACACCTTCCTGAAAGGTCTAAATTCCCTGATAAAGAACATCTATCCATCCCTCCCTGTTCATGGATGAAGCCTGTTCAGCTTCATCCTACTCAGACAGTGACAGGCAGTTTTGTGCACTGGAGACTGATCCCTTGCAAGCTCTGAATCACAGGGCTGTCTAAATGCATTCTCCTGCTGACATTATCCCAGGCAAAACTTCTCTATAAAACAATACCGTCATGTCGGAATAACTCAACAACTCAGGAAACGCTGCACAACCTTGTAAATAACCAACACGACAGATAGCGAGAGAGGAATAAAGAGGTTTAACAAAGTAAATTTAAATTCCTCTCTTCCATGCTTGTCTATGAAAGACATGAACATGCTGTCAGCTGTTTCACATGAGCCTGCTGCAGTCTGAGCCTTCTGAAGAATGATTCATTGAAAACAGGAGTCAGAGAGATCAGTTATGAAGAGCATTTTAAGGACAAAGAAAAGGTGAACATGATATACCTGTAATATTCTCAACAATGCAATCCAAGAGCAACTCTTCCAATTATTTCAAGTCAGGTCACCTTCTCTCTGGAGACTTGTACACATTATAATTGGGAATTAGTATTTTCAGTTTCAACTAAGAATCAGTGAATGCAGCCTGTGAATACATGAGACAGAATACTGCATTCATTACTGCCAGGTTACGTGACAAAGCCCATCCGCACACCCACAAAAGAACTCAGAGAGACAATGGCAGCAGGGGGAGCCCAAATAATCCCCATCCTAGCTGCTCCCACCTCCACCCCAGGGAGCATCAGCATCCCATCTCCACAAGTCCAGAGGAGCACAGGACCCACTGGGGCTCACGGGAAGCCCCACTGCAGACCTCCTGAGGAGCAACACCTCTGCCTGGGCATGGGTGCATGAGTGAGGGCATGATCCCCAGCCAAGGCCAAGCAGAAGCAGCTGGTGGTTGGGTGAGGGCCTAGGGGCCACAAGGCAAGAAGGTCCCTGGGACAGCTCCCTCTGTGAGAGCAAAGGGGACAGATGTGGGACCAGGGGGCTCCTGTCCAGCTGATTGTGTCTAAGCCATGGGCTGGCCAACAGCTGCAGCAGGGCTGCTGCCTTGGAGGCTTGGATGTCCACGGTCCAGCAGACAGGGAGACTGGGATCCAGGGGCAGCTACTAGGCAGCCTGAGTACCTCAGCCCAGCTGCTGGAGGGATCCACCTTGTACACGTGCCTACAGATCTTCTCACCAGTGGACTTCCATCCTGCTTGGCCAGAAAAGGGAGTGGGATGAGGCCCTTTGCACTGTCTCTTTGTGCGGGTGCTCTGAGTACCCCACATGCCCAGCTGTACCAGTGCACGGATGTGCATGCCTGCTGGGAATACAGCTCTAGCCTTGCCCTTGTGGGGCAGCAGCAGCAGCATTACTTTGTGCAGGCAGTTGGATGTGGCATGATATGTCTTCCTCTAACAGTTCTCTCTCAGATGCTCCCTTTGGAATTACTAAGCACCTCACAAAGTTCACGATAAAGATAGGGATGCTTTGCCAAACTGTCACATCTAGAAATTGGAAGAAAGTTACTATACTAATACTGGTGTTAAACACCACTGTAGAGCACTTGTGTTAATGTCCAAGGTTGGTAAAGTGACACGATCTCCAGGAAGAACACATTGTAATCATAATGTTCCTAGGAGAACAACTCCTCCCTAAAAAAGCAGCACTGTTCAGTACATGCCTTACAGAAGGTGTAGTTTTGGCTGGTAATATGCGAAATTTCTGTTTCACTCATTGCTTTCGGCTACTGTAGATCATGGATGTCATTGCTTAACCACAAAAGGACTCACCCACATACTAATACTGGCAATATTAGAGCACACTGACACCTGTCTGAAGATCTCCTGAAGTTCCATTTAAAAGTAATAGTTTTTAGTAAAATAAAGCTCACACATATTATAGATGTATTAAATAACAACACAAATCTCAGTTATTTTTGGGTGGTCCTGTATAGACCCAGGAGTTGGACTTGATGATCCTTGTGGATCTCTTCAAACTCAGGATATTCTATGGTCCTATATAAATATAAACAAGAGTTTTCATCAGCTCAAAAATATGGAAGCACAAGCCACTTAGGGAAGTCTTTACGTTATCTAACATCCTAGAGTACAGGAAGTCTATCCTAATGTGACCGATGAGGAGCAAGAAGGAAACTATCCCCAAGTCTTAGGATTTATTCTAACATTTGCCCAGAGTGAAAAGGCAATGCATTTTTACTTTGAAGAGCCATTTAGCTTTAAGGACATCTAGACGCTGTGCTTCATAAGAATATATAACACCCTTAGTAAGATGATACACAACACCAACTTGATTCCCTGGGTTTTGCATATGTGCTCTCATTTGAGAAAGCATAACACAGTGGGTAGCTCAGCAAAAAAGTGCTTAGAAGAGCAAGCCTCTAACTTCAACATTTTATTTTTTTGCCAATTAAAACCAAAGGTTCTACATAACAGAAGCTACCTTTTACTGTGTTCATGTACAACACCATCCAGCATGATGGAAACAAGATGCTGGTGTGGATTGAAGACTTTCTAAAGACATTAAGCCTCAAAAATCTGAAATTTCAGCTGCCAATTTTTATTTCCAAATCTTCCAATTCAAATTCTGAAGTTATTTCATCCCAGCTGAAAGGAGTTCCATTTTTTCAAGGACCACTCTACTACTTTCAAATTAAGTTGGTACTCAATTAACTAAATTAACTAAAGTAAATACAACATTAGTTATCATGAATCGAGGAAAAATCTATACTGTGTTAAGGTTTGCTATGCATCATCATGTAGACAGCTGTGAGCAGATACTTTATTAGCTATTGAATAACGTACTACAGACATAAGAATACTTTATTATTATTATTGATATATAGGCTTATGTCATTAGAAATAGAGTAGTACTGTTGGAAGGAACGTTCAAATAACATCTAGTCTGACTGCCTGACCTCTTCAGGGTTAACCAAAAGTAAAGGAAATTATTGATGACACTGTCCAAATTTCTTATGAACACTGACAGGCATGGGGCATCAACCACCTTTCTAGGAAGCTTGTTCCAGTGTTTGACCACCCTCACAGTAAAGACATTTTTCTATGTCCAGTCTGACCCTCCCTTAGCACAGCTTTCTGCAGATCCTGCCCGTCCTGCCATTGGTGACCAGGAGCAGAGACTGGCACCTCCCTCTGTGCTTCCCCTCCTCAGGGAGTTGCATAGAGCCATGGGGTCACCTCTCAGCCTCCTCTTCTCCAGAGCAGTGAGAACAGGCTTCAAACTTAGCAGTCTCCCTGGCCTCCCTTCTCTCAATTCAGCAGTGAAGGTAACTTTCAAGGTAACTTTCTTTGAGAAGTCAGAAAATTTCCAAGACATCTTAGAGTTCAGCTAAACAGCAACTAACAGGCAATTCAAGCAGTCTTTAACTGATTTCTTGGCTGCAGCAACAGCAGGTACTTCTTCAGGGTGACTCTTAAGAAGAAAGATGCACATCTTCAGGACAGAGAGGCTACATTGAAAAAAGCTGCGGCTTCTGCCCAGCTCAGGGGATTACCAGCTAAAATACAGGTGGGTGCTGGGGATTCAACACCCTGGAAGATGGTGATTACTGTCCCTATCCCTCACTCTTCCACCAGGATTCACGGCACCCAACAGGGGACAGATGCACAGACTGACAGATGAAGGTGTCCTGGAAATGAAATAAGATACAAAATGTCTACCCTAACGTTAGCCTCAACAAATCTAGCAATATAACAGACAAAAAAAAAAAAAAAAAAAGACAAAATTTAGATGTGCAGAAGACATTTGTCACCCAGAAAGCCTTCTAATAGTCAATGATAACTATCTACACAGAAGTACCAATGTATTTCCTTGCTCCTAGTGGCCTGTTTTAGAACGAGGGCCTGCCCTTCAACAAGGCTACATGCTGTGTTATCAGAGAGGAGCAGCAGCAGAGGCTGCCTATACACAAGCCTGATTCTCTGCTGCATTCAGGGGACAAATTCCTGCTGATGCTGCTTCCAGTGTTACTAAGGCATGACGATTTCCTATTTTTACAGTAGGTAATTACAGTCCAGCCCAGTGATTCTGAAATGTTGTTAACTGAATCTTGGCATTTGCTATAGTTCAGGCATAACCTCTGCTGCCAGCATGCACCACTGGAATGGGATTCAGCCAACAAACATTTATCTTAAAAGGTTTCAGATATGCCCATAATGTTTTCTATAAAATAGGGTTTTTCTATGCGTAGCCCTTCAGAGACATGGCTTGAAGCATGGGGGCTTCTTACCAGTCCTTTTATCCCTAGTTTTCTCTCAATGAAATTGCTTGAGCCTCTTTGTATATTTCGATAGAGAAGCATTTGCTCTTTGTAGATTTTTCAAACAAATTTATCTACATATTGGCAGGAATGTACCTTGAGGAAAGTATGAGAAGGAAAAATCCTGTTGTCTGGTAAACAGTCATTTACTTTTCCTTTAATAAACCACGCAATAATTTTCCCTTGTCCACATTAGCAAACCAAACACATTTCCAGTAGAACACATCATGATGACTTGCAATATAGTGATGAGTTCAGCACAGCTTCCCATTATTTAATTTCCATAATCTTGAGGAACTTTGTTTGCCCTCTACTCCAAAGCACATATACATGTCCAGAACACTCCAGGACCAGGCTGTTAGGTTGTTTCTGTTTATTTCCACACTGTTTTACTACACTGGGGAGTAACTACTACTTTCCACATCCATTTTAGGTATATAGATTCTTCTCACACTACATGAGCATTTCAAAATCCATTATGAATTTATTTCCACAGTCATGGTGAGTATTCTCTCGCTATTCTCACAGTTGGAGGACTAATATTCACTCTATTAAGTAGATTACAAATCAAGATACAGGAAAGCTAGATGGATAACTTACCCATGGCCACCTGGGAAGTTTGTGGCAAAGCCAGGAACTGAGTTTAAGTTTTCAAGCTGGATCACCAGCTAGTAAAGTACGTACTGAAAAAAAATTAAGTACTCAAGACCCTCAAAAGTATAAGCTTAAATGAATGACCTATTTTTGAAAACTCAGGTGTTTCAGCACTTTCAATAGTCATAGCAAATATTTAAGTAGGATTAGGCCAGAAAGTTAATATGAATACTATATATACAAAAGTTAGCTACTGTATCTTGAAACTGATTTTTTCACAATAGGCAAGGATGCTAGAAATAGGCCCTTAATTCTGGTAACCCAGTAAGACAGCCTTAGGATAGACTTAGGACTTCAAATATACTTATTCTTGTTAAGTTTTAAGTTAGTGACAATATGAAAATAAAGTCAAACACTTACATGCTTTTATCTCAATTGAATTTTCCACAAGTTTAGAACACTGTCAAGTTTCATCTTGGAGTCAGTATCCCACTTTTATCACACCACAGAATATGAACAGACTTTCAGCAAATAGTAGAAGAATTAATAGCTTGAAAAGAAAGCCATGATTTATGACACAGCCAACATTATTCCATTAAGAGATAAGAAAATATTACTACAGGTTAAATATCTGATTTCAAGAACAGGTTCGTTATTTCTGTGAGGAAAAAAAATATGATGATTATGGCTTAAGAATGTTTTTGCCTCTACAAAGACAATTACATTCCAGATGCATTATTGACAACACATGCGGACTGTGTGCTTCTAAACTGGTTTAAATGTGGTTCACCTTTGTGCAAGATTTAAAACCAAAGCTTTATATAGGGGGGTTCAAATTTTGTTATATGTATTCGGCAAGAGAGTATTGGAAAAAACATTCTTCCACTAATAGCATACTGCCTGGAGCCCTGAAAGGTAACAAACACAAGCTCATACAAGCACCTTTGAACCAGAATTATGGCCACTGCAATCTCAGCCTCTCTCACAACAGTGTCTGGAAGAAATAACAGCCATAGGAGAAGGACTCATTGCTCAACAGCAACAGGAGCCTTTGCAAGTTACAAACTAATCAAAATAATTCCCAGACAGCATGCTGTGATATTTGCATTGTCAGCTGGTTATTATGAATTTCTGGAGAAGTGGGACATGGACATAGCAGTACAATGAAATCACACTGTGATGCTGCAGTAATCACATTCCACAGCTTTTTTTTTTTCAACCCAAACTCTGCATGGCCAATGTTTTCCTTTTCCTTAAAGCACATGAGGCAAAATGAAAAAAATCCCAGGTGTTTGCATCCATAGCTTTGTGCATTCCCATTTTTACAATATAAAAATAATAAAAAAAAAAAAAGTGCTGCAACAAATACACCATCTAAATCCTGCACTAACATTTAATAGTAAAGCTTAATAGAGTATTTAATTCTGTTTGTTCCCCCCCCCCCCCCCATTGCATCTCCCATGTTTTCTCTGACCACAGTTAATGCATCGCATCAAATTACTTCTTTTGACTTGACATATACAGTAACTGCTCATGTATCACCACCTACTTCCGCTTTCATTACAGAAAAAGTGATCCAGCTCTGAAAGGCCAAGTCTTACTTGACTTGATCTCATCACCACAAAATGAAGCTATCCTTCACAGGTTTTAAGAATGTATCAGGCTGTCTGAAAGGTGAAGGATTTTTCTACTATGATTACAAGGATTCTACAATAAAAGTTAGCATCTGTGAACATTTAGTACTACAGACACTAAATCGTTTATATAGCAGTAGTACATGTACATACCCATTTATGTTCAGTGTTTTTCTGATACAAGTTACTAAACAATCAAAAAAAAAAAGTTTTATACTATCAGAACTTAAAATTAAGAGTTGATGAAAATATTTCACTTCATAGATCAATGTGAAGTTTATTGATTTGATGTTCCTAACTCACTGCCGTAATACCCATTACATCCCAAAAATGTAAATAAGCGTTCTTAGGGATGTAAATGCCAGAGTAAAGAAGTGGTCCCAGACAAGTTTGGGAAGTAAACTTCAGCAGCAGTCTGCTCTTAGGTTCAGTCCCAGAAGCTGCTTCTTCCCAAGCCCTGGAGAACAGAATCTGCAAGTAATAACAAAGGAGAGTTTTCTTTTTCCTTCTCTCCTTAAGGAAAGTGTTGAGCACATTTAGACTGGTGCTTTGCCTGTCCTCGTGAGGTCAGTATGCCTCTGGATATCAACAAAGACCATCAAAAATATGTGCTATCAGTGGGTGGCACTTGTCCCTTTTCACTGGAAGAATGTAGCCCTTTAAGGCAAGCACTCAGGCAACACCAAAACTGAATCCTGCAAAAAGAACAGCTCCAAAAAATGAACCCAGGAAAAACTTTGAGGTACTTGTAAGTCAACTGAAAGCATTTGAATTTCTGTGCAACTTTTGACAACAGTGTTTTGTTACTAACTTACAGGTACATAACCTAGATGAGGAAAGGACAGCTTACAAACTTGACAATCTGCCAGCATTCCTCATAAGATACTTCAAGGCATGTTCATCTACTTATGCAACAGATAAGCAGCTTTTTTTTTTTTTTGTGTGTGTGTGTGTGTGTGTGTGTGTGTGACAACCAGTTGCAGCTTTTATATAGCTCCTTAGAAAAAGCAGTTTTCAGATATGATTATAAAGATTCTCTGAAAAGTGCTTACAAAACTTACCTCGCAAGTAATCCTTTCCCTAACTACATCCACATCTCATGCATTTCTGTGCGTCAGCAGTAGAAAGCACACTCTCTGTTCAATTCAACTCTCAGTTTGGTCTGAACACTTAAAAACCTAGTGCATACAGCAAACTCCAGATGTTGCAGATTGCTGCGTGGGCACAGAGTGAGGCTATTCAGTTCCAGAGCAAGAAGATAAAACACAGTAAATTACCTTGCCAGGACACCAAAGTGGCACAGATTACTGCTCTTCTTCCATAATCACCAGATGATTAAAGAGCATTTTCCTCATTAGAACCCCTTACAAGGGATCACCATTATCCAACTCTTCATTAACTCATTAGGCTACATCTAGTTTTTTACTTCTCTAATTGCAATTTGATATAAGCTCTTTAGCACTGAAACGGTTTTGTAAGAATGGAAAAGAGCTTTATCACCTACTGAGTAAAAATATTGTTTTCATTTAAGAGACCTTGAATTTAAAGCTGTATAATTGCAGCGTGAGTTGTTTTTAAAACTGATCAAGTCATAATAATTGACCAAAATAAATAAACCAAGTTAAACAAAATAAACTTTAAAGGGGCAGAAGTCAAACACAGCAAACTAAATCCCCCTCTTTAGTTGCTTGCAACCAGCAGAATTGGCATTAAAATGTGGTAATGCAGGTGAAGAGCTCAACTGCTTTCTCCTTCACTGACATATAAAGTCTCCAGCATAATACAGAGATAACTGAACGTCTGAAGGAAATAATACACGTGACCCATCTCACACTGAGTGCACAGGACAAGAACAAAATCAAGTGGTGTATGTAGCTGGTGTGGGCGCATGTCTGCATTGTTGCTGTGTGTGGTGATGCCGGGGCTGCCCCATGCTGGCCCCAACAGCCCCACTGCAGGGCACGGCTGGGCCCAGCAGCCAAGATGGCGGCGCCTCACCTCAGGCACAGCCTGGGGAAGAAAGAGGGCACAGCGCTGCCCGGCAGCTGGCAGAAAGGGGAGAAACAGCCCTGCTGGCATCTGGGGGAGAAGAGGAGGAGGGCAGGAGGGGCTCCAGGTGCTGGAGCAGAGACCCCCTGTGGTTTCAGGGCAGGAAGCAGTACTGGAGGGGAGACAGATAGTCAGTAGGAAGGTGTTTTAGCTTTTCTCCCCCCCCCCCCCCCCTTGCTATTCTATTCTATTTTTAATTAGCAGTAAATTAGTTTGTTCCAAGTCAGATCTTTTTGCCCGTAACAGTAACTGGTAAGTTCCATCCCTACCTCAGCTGACAAGCTTTTCCACCTTACTTCCCCCTGCCATGCTGAGGAAGGGCAGTGCAAGAGCTGCTGAGTGGTGGATTGACCTGGGCTGTCTGCCAGATCCACAAATGGACATTCAGATGCAGGTCACGGTTACAAGACAAAAAACACCCTTTTTCCTCCAGAACTGTAGGACAGAATAGAGATATTCTGATGATCAATAAATTCTCATCAGTATACAGGTATAACAACTAATTCCTCAGATTATCTGTCTTTAGTTGCAGTTCATTTCCTTTGTCAAAGTACTCAGGTAGTGTCAGAACATATTAATGTCTTTATATACAAAAGTCAAATATGATTGAGACAGAGTTTAAGAACCTACGAAAGCATTAAGTTAGAAAGTGTACTTATTTCCAGCAAGATTCTGTGTTTAAATCTTAATTATTTTTTTTTGCATGCAATTGCTGATGAAGACATGCTTGAGGGAGAGACTGGGGAATTACTTCAGTTGAAAACACAATGAAGTAAATACTAACTCCCCAAAATCACCCCATTTTACTTCTTGCCCACCCAAACAGGAAGTTTTGTTTTAAGAGTTAATTTGACAAACTCACTTTACATATATATATATATATATACACACACACACACACACACACAGTTTACATATATACTTCACTAGTAACTAGTAAGTAACTAGTGTAGAAGCCCTTCTGAGGCAATCTAAAATATTTTTTCCTACTACACACAAAAATGAAGCCTTATATGACTAAAGTGGTTAAGTCAGGTCATTTACCCCGCTCTTTTTGTACCAAAGTGTTAATATTTTGGCCTTGCACCTAATTACCCACCATTTCATCTTTCTCTGACTGTATTCACATTGCATTTAGTTTTCCAAATGAATGCATACTGTAAGTGCACAGTTACCGATAAAGTGCAAAGACCAGTAAAGGAGAGAAATTGCTGACGACAATTATTTTGGACTATTTTTCCAGAGTACAGACCCACAATGTGCCTACAATACTACACTAACTGTCCATTTCAATTTGAACTTCAGACTAGCCAATAAGGCTACTCGAATAAATAATTATGAACGAAAAATTAAGAACAAATAATTTTATTCTACAGAAAGACAGGGTTAAGCACTTGGTGATGCTCAGGAAGAGGCTGAGAATAAATTACAGTACCAAACATCATGAAGGAGCACAGAATGTCCTTACAATCAAACTATTGAATAGCATGTAAAATAATAATGCAATACCCATCCTTAAATAATGCTGCTAAGAAAAAAAAAAAAAAAAAAAAAAACTAGAATTTACAGCCTGGTAAGATTTGTCCCATTACTGAAATAACTGATAGAGAATCTAATTAAAGATAGAATACCAGAACAGTTGGATAAATGTAACTCGATAGGCTCAAGCCAGCAGGGCTCCTGTAAGGGGTGGTGGGATAGAAGTGTCATTTATCTCACCCAGTAGAGTTACTCTTTTCAAATACACACATTCAAACAAAGGTGGGGGAAGTAGATGAAGGTGGGCTTAATTAACTTCAGTTTTCAAAATAGTGTAATTAGATATTTCATAAAGGAGTATTTTTAATTACAGAAAACATATTAATTATTCAGCTTTGTCACCAATTGTGGACTATGCTTTTTTTTTTTTTAAGGGGCAAATATATTGATTTATAAACTAATTAAACAATTGGAAATAAAGTTTAGGAGTTATCCCTCAAAACTGTTACCTATTTTTAAGTAGGAAATCTCATGTGTCTATCCAGTTAGCCATAGAGGAAACAGCTAGCAAGTGGATGAAATTTCCCAGTGACACCATGATGATTCTGTTACAGAACATCATAGTGATCTGGGAGAAACCCAAGGTAGAAAATCATGCGTATATGTGGGGATAAGCAAGATGGTGGCAGATAAAATATAACTTATCTATTGTAATATATAAAGATGTGCCCAGTAAATAGAGGATTAGAAACATCCAGACCCGCTTGACTCTTGAAAATTATTTTACTTCAGAGACTTGACATTCATCACAGCTTGATGAGGTTAGGTGTTGTATATAAGGAATGCAAACAGAACACTTGAATACATTAACTAGCCTTACAACTAACCTTTTCAATTTAAAAGAAATAGGCAAATGGAAGCTAAAGAAACATTATATTATAAAGAAACAGTTATTCAATATTTTCGGAGTTGTAGGTGAAATTAAAAATACTCATTGAATATATGGAAACATATATATTCTCATTGAATATATGGAAACTAAGTATCTGAAGAACAGAAAATTTAGCAGTCCCCACACTATATTCCACTTGCAACAAATATTTACAAACTAAACTTTTCTCCTTCCTGTATTGACATCATTTTATAGAAGATTTTATCATCATATTATTTTATTTTATTTTATTTCAGTTAGAAATTCAGCATACTGAAGAAAACAGCAGACTGGTTTACCATCGCTAGCTCTATCAGTTTACTAAATTTTAAAATAGCTTATATATGGCTAAACAGCATTACTATTACTGTAGGAGGACAAAGGAAAGAACGTAATTGGTAGGTTTTAAAGTGCTCCCTAGAAATAAACATTTAAATTGCACATTTAAATTTAAATTGCCAAAAGCTTGCACCCAGCTTGCATCCTTTCAGTTTACTTACGCTAAGTTTCTGGTACTTTAAGCCTCACTCCATCCTTCTTCAATAAAACCATCTGAGGTATAAGGGTCTCTGAGGTAGATGGAGGCTCACAATGCCTAAGAAGTCAAGAAAATGCTAGCCACAAGTAATAGCCACAGAAATAAGCAAGCACAGGGTAAGCAAGTGATGGAAAACTAAAAGAAGGGAGCTGAAATAACCAGCTCCAAAGAACGACTCACTGTACAATGAAGATCAGAATCACAATGAAAGGCTGATTTTATTAACAGGCCTAACAATTCTGTACAGTTATACTTTGCTCTTCCAAAATGATCATTGGCAGATAGATCCCACATTTTTAATTGTATCCTGTATGACAGGTAGTTTCTTTGTTCTATATCAGCTGTGTGATTATTTTTTGATATGCTTCATTTTTGTGTCATGAGATATGAAAAGTGAATATAAAATGATTAACACACTGTCATTCATAATTTCATAGGCCAATAGCACATTTGTCTCTTCCCCAAGTTGAAAATTTAGTTATTTAATCTTTCCTTATACTGAAGTCATTGAAAAAATAAAAACTGATTATCCTTGTTTGCTCCTATTAGTAGAAAAAGGTTTGAATAATGAAATTCAGTGCAAACAACAATTTATTTGTTTTGCTTGCAGCAGAAAGAAAAGTATCTCTAACTCAAGTTAAAATCTGATGTTCTCAACCAAGTAGTTATCTTAAATTAGCCAACGTAAGTGAACAGCACATTATTTTGCAGTACAGACACGTTCTAGGGAGCGAGTTCTTCTGTTCTGAAAACTCTTAAATACTTGCCTTTTAAAGGATTGCAGCTTTTCTGAGATGCGAATATTAACATGTTTCCAAAAGCTATTTTTTAAACAGTGTCACTGAGCAAACCCACTATACGACTATGCTTTATACATGCAATATAACTTCAGTCTCCAGTTCACTGTAGATTAGGTAACTTCCAAATGGGATCTCCTGTTAATAAGACTTATGAAAAAGATAAATGAAAGATGAATTGGACTTACCTATACCACAACAAACTTCATCCGAGCTGAAACTAGTAGTTAGTCCCTTTATTTTTCATTATTTCCTCAATTTCTCATTAATTTCCTCATTATTCATTCTCATTTTCCTCAATATTGTATAGCTAAACAGTAACCTGTTTAAACACTAACATGTTTATTTTTTCCCTTCTATGCATGCGACCAGATTCTTCTCTCTTCCTAATAAATACCCTACTCATTTGTCTAGGAAATAAGATGTACCTTGTAGCTATGTTTGTATTTTGTGTATAAACCCATGAGCTGATTTCAATTTAATTACCAAAACACCCACAGTATCAGGCCACAATACACAGCTAGCCATCAGCAAATAATTTTGCTTTACTTAATACTGATTTTTTTTCCTAATAGAATATTCAATTCTGTATTCCCAAAGTGCTGTTTCTCAGTTCCTCTTAATATTCAGCAATACGGGTCTGGGTGAGGACAGGGAAAAACCACAGCCTAGGAAGTTGAATGCAGTTTTCTTTCATATCCTCTTCTAAATTATGATGTTACTGACACTTTTCAATCACTAGACACTAGATTATTCTGAAAAAAAAAAAAAAGATAAGGAGACTAAGTTGTGTTCCCCACAACCTATATCTACCCCTCACATCATAGAATCAACCTGAGAGAAATTAAGAGCAGGGAGACACAGGCTCCGTCCTTCACTTAGGCTAGGAATCCCAGTTTGGCAGATGCAAGGACAATACCTGTCATTTGCCTCTGATAGATATTAGTCAGACAACTGCATATGAAATGAATCTGTGGTCTCAGTTGAGTTAACACATGACACGGCCATTGCTAAATTGATCCTACAGGTTTGTTCATGGTCAGCAGCTTCACCTAAACTAACAATGATATAGAAACAAAGACATGATTGCTTTTTTATGCTCATTTCCCTTTTAGCCTCCCTCTGATCCCAAACAAGGTAAATAAGCACATTTAAAAAAAAAAGTCAGTGATACTTTCTTATTTTTGATACATTCTGTTCCCTCTTCAAAATTGTTTATATTCATAGTAACAGAACCTCTATAAAATTTCTTTGTTTGGTGCTTCTAACTTCATGTATGCAAAACAATAAAGCCCACGCTGAATGCAAGGAAGACTCACGTGTTTTTAACAGGGCTGCAGGGTAGAAAGCACGTCTGCAGTACTCACTGGAGGGGAATACAGAGCACTGAATGCCGTCATTCAGCAGTAACCATAAAGACAAACCTATAGCTGTAGCAGCATCACATTCTGATTATGCAACATCACACAGTACAACAACAGTAGTTAACTGTGCAGCTGATCTAACTAGGCACTGAGACACTGAAAATTTATAAGCATCAGCAGTATTTAATGTTTCTTATTTTGGAAGTATTATAATTCTATCATAGCATACTATGCGTCAAAACCATCCTGAGGAATTTGATTACAGGTGAAATGGCAGATTTTTTTCCTCGTGTTTCTCTGCAATATATTCAATAAAAAGATTATATTATTTGAAAACCTTAAGAAGAACATATAATAGCACATATGCCCTTCTAACACTATGGTATTACAGTAAATTTGACATTAAATAACTGAATTGTCTAGAAAATTAACTAAACACTAATATGCATTTTAGCCCAGACGAGCCCGTGAAAAGTTGTACTGTTTGAATCTATAGCCTCCTGTAATGGTAAAGTGTAGCAGATTAATGTTGGAGCATGTATTGGAATTGCCTTACAACACGCTCAGGAGAACCTCTTAATGTCTCTCCTGAAAAAGCCAGGTCTTGAATGTAAAAGTCAATCAGCAGGAAACACCATAAAGCTCAGAGATAATGAAGACAGATAGGTGATGTCTCAGATGTAGGTTTGCCAGGTAGGTGGTCAGAATAATTAATGATTGACATACACGTCTCTGCTTCCCCTAGTGTCTGGGAAACATGTGGGAGTGTCTAGGTATCTATTTAAAGCTACATTTCTAGGTTCCATGAAACAAGAAAGCCTTGTAGTAACTGTCTGGAGTTTTTCCTTGTACATGCAAAAATTTGTATATATATTTGTTTTTATATTTGTATATATATATATTTCTTTTTTTTTCCCTTCTGTTGTTTCATTTTCAAAGGATGAAAACTTGGGATATCTAGTGAAATTATGTCTTTTATCCTTCCTAATTCCATCTTTATTCTTCTTTTACATGTATTAGTCAGCAGAGATAGAATATAGCATGGATTTAATGAAACATTTATCCATTCCTGTTTACGTACAGCTCTAAAGTTTGGTCCCAATCACATACTAATTTAGCTGTCTGCATAAAAACCCTGATGACTGTATAACAGGATCAGACATTTCAAGGATAATAAATTAAGAAATAAAATGAAACTCTAGCATAGGAGTATATAAAAAAGACAAACAAACAAACAAACATTTATTGGGCCCAAACAAGAATTTCTTATACTGCCAATTACCCATAATTACCCAAAGATGTTGCTTCTGGAAGACCAAGAAAAAGGAGAGGAGGCAGTAGACAAAAAAAAAAAAAATAAACCTATATAATCAGTCAGAAGAAATGTGTTCATACTTGACAATATTTGCTTCAGCAATTGTTAGGAAACAACAACAGGTTGCCACAAGAATTTGAGGTCCCTTGTAGTGGTTAGTTCCCTCCCCCCCCAAATGTTAGCATACTTATCACCAACTTTTCCTTCTCTCCTCCCCAAAGACCAGAAAGATACAGAAGATGATTGCCATCTGACTTCCTAAAGTTGTTGCACAGCTTTAGGGTCTCAGACATTTTGTATGTGGTATGAGAAACAAAGTTGTGCTTTTGCAGTAGAGAACTAATTTTCTGTATTCCAAGGTAGTTGTATAGTCATAATAAGGAGAAATGCTAAGTAGATAAGTGGACAGTAGAAGGCCTCGCTGTTCCAAAATAAGGTAGAAGCTTGAGAAAAACAGGATGACCAGTGTGAGAACAGTAAAACAAAAGATCATAAGTTCTCAAAACATAAGAGCGAATAAATTAAAGGGTTGAAAAAAAAAATAAAATGTACATATATGGTATAGAGGATCATCAAGTAGCTTGTGAACCTGTTGTACTCAGCCAATGAGGAAACAGGGGAAGTGATCAATCATCAGGTAATAGCGAATAAAGGTTATGATTTGTTTACTAAAATGCGCTCCTGATTGACAGGATGCCTGCCGTTGCAATTGCGAATAAAATAGCTTCACAGAAGATCCTGTCTGAATAAAATTATTTGAGATTTTTCTCACATGTGGTCAATTAATCATGCTTTTCAGAAGTATTTATTTCAGATGACATCTTTTAGATCATGGTCATCCAAGAAATTCTTGTCTACAGCTCAAGTCTCCAGTGAAGAAAAATTCCAGTTAAATCAAAGGCTCATATGAGCAGAGATTAATACTCTCCATGATTAAGCTGTTAATGACATTTAAAACACCTGTGAGAGGGCCTGTTTTCTTCCAATAACATTCTAGATTGAACTAGTTTGGTTACATTATCACCAACAGGAACAGGATTATGTTTTGTTCAAAACTGTGTAATATAAAACCCAATTAACAGTAAAAAAAACAAATCATTAGTTAAGTAAGACATGATAGTGATAGATTGATGATCATGATACCAAAGCAGAGTCATTTAGTTTAACTAGCACCTAAGTATCCAAAAAGGTTTGATTTAAATAGTAGCCTGACTTGATGACAACAAATTCTAGCAGACAGTTCCACAAGACATAGCATACACACAACAAAAGCCCCAAGATGTGCTAATATAAGATGGATTAAAAAATAAAAATAAGAATTAGTGATATGGAAACAGAGAAACAAACAAACAAACAAACACCAGAGTAATTTGGCTGCATTTTTACCAACTGAAATTAAATATAAAAATTGAGCATATAGCATACCTATATATTATAACTAACTTCAATATTTGGAATACTTTTCCAATTCAAAAAGCAAAAGTAAAGAAAGCATGTCAAAATCTTTACTGTTTTTGAGATGTTCTTGCAGTTACTGAAAGCACACTAGAAGAAAGAGAACCAGAGTGATTTGAAAGTATTCCTAATGCATTTTTCTGTCAGCACTCTGCAGCATTAGAACACGAGTTTTATCTTGCAGACCACCTTTTAGGAATCAAACAGTAAAGTCTAGAACTAGATGCACAATAGAAGCCTGGATTTTCGGAAAGAACTAAAGTTGCTTTCCAGAACATCCAGTAAGCTGACATGAAAGCATTTCCCAAAATTAAACCAAAAAAGAAAATGAAGAACTTAACACATGCAAGAAGCTATTTCTGAGATATCCAATCAGCCACATGGGAACATCCTTAATTTTTAAAGTACCATCGTATTAATGAAGTCAAACTACTAACACTGTAAATATTTGTTGTATTTTTTAAAGCTTTAATTACGAAGATAATTGGGCACATTTACTTTTGAAATCAATAGGACTTTTTCACATATTTGAATATTTGGTGGAATTATTATCCTTTCATAATGAGAATCCTATATACACTCTAGAAACAGAGAAACCGGAGCTCTTGCATTAAACCTGGAGGTTTAAAGTAGTATTTCAGTAAATGAAAGTTTGTTGTTGTTTTTTTTTTTAAACACAAAATGTTTTCAAGAAAAAAGCCAAACATCAAAAAATTGCTTATGCACTTCATTAAAAGAGTAGCAGCCTCTAGGGTTGACACTATATGCGGTACGGAGTCTCCATGACAGGAATAAAGCTAAACAGATCTAAAGTTCAACCATGTGAACATTCAAAAAATAAAAAGAGGAGAAACTGAAGCCACTAGAACAATGCACTTAAACACAACTCATGGAAGGTACAATGATTATCTGCGGCCCACACTTGTAACTTTTACTTAGTTACTTAAAAGAACTGAGTAAAAGCACAGAATAGAACCTGTTGCTTAACAGAAAAAAAAAAAAAAAAAAAAAAAGTCTCAAAAGAATTCAAGCTATAAACACAACTCACAGCCACCTCATATGAACTACAGACAGGTTTTTGAGTCCCCCTTGCTTGCAGCCTTCAACCAGAAGCTTAGAGAATCAATCTCTCAAGAAAATCCTTGTTAAACTCTCCAGAAAGCCTGCCAGACAAAGCCAGCCCCACTCAAGCTGTTCAGTAATAGCCCTTGCAGCAGCTCTGAAATAGCTCTCTATGGAGAAACCCTCACACCAAAACCACAAGCACCAAATGACCCCATCCCCTTCACCTCATGGCCCGATGACACCACTGCATAAGAAAGCAAAGGGCCTTAGAAACAGACAGAGAACTCACCTCCACCCAGGAAGCACCCAGCATTACAAAGGAAGACTCAGAAGAGTCTCCCCCATTTCCAACCCTCCTCAAAATCACCTGTGTTACCCCTCCTATTGCCCACGGCTGCTCTCCCCTCTGCTGGTTAACAGTAAATGAAAAGTAATCACTTCTCTTTGACACAGCACATCAGATGGCCCACTTTCATTTGTTAATCTACATGGTGAAACCTTTTTGTTATGCCTTTTCCACCTGATTTTCAGTA
Source organism: Anas platyrhynchos (assembly GCF_047663525.1). Taxonomy (NCBI): domain Eukaryota; kingdom Metazoa; phylum Chordata; class Aves; order Anseriformes; family Anatidae; genus Anas; species Anas platyrhynchos. The sequence continues at coordinate 85,154,078 of NC_092588.1, read as the reverse complement.
AATGGAAAGAAAAATGATGGTATCCAGGAAGGAATTGTCTCTGGGAGCATGACTGTTTGCCCTTGTTCTCAGTGACGCTGTTTGTAAGAATTCTAGTTATAATGGAAAACAAAACAAGAAAGAGATATTTGGAAAGTGAAAGCAAGTGTTTGGGTGAAGGGACATGAGGAACAACAACTTGGTCAAAAGGGAAAACGTTAATTGACCTCATTAGACTGGAGACTATAGCAATGGAAAAGCTGGCTTTGCATAAGGTCCAAATCAGAATTTGTTTTGACTAAATAAAGGCAAGTGGTAATCATAATCATGCAGTTTAGATAAGACAGTGTGAAAGCATAACTTAGATATGCCAGCATCTTAGAAATCTTTCCTTTCAATCCTCAAGCAAAGAAAAAAACAGAGAAAGCTTAAATAAGCAACACCTAATGTCACTATTATGTGCATATGAATTAAGTTTTAATACCTAAAAAAAATACAGTATTCCATGTTTTCTATGGGTTATAGCTACACAACACATCTAGTGACTGTGCAGATTAAAACAGGTAAGAGGGTTATGAAAGAAAGGCTATCACTCAAGATCAGACTGTGTTTCAGAAATTGGGTTTGTCTGAAAAATCATACGTTTACACTTAGGGCAAACTAGACACAGGAATACAGCTGTGTTCAATATGGTTTAGTGGGGACTGTTAGCGTTAGGTCAGAGGTTGGACTCGATGATCTTGAGGTCTCTTCCAACCTAGAAATTCTGTGATTCTGTGATTCTGTGATCACTTTGCATCTTCTCTATTATTCACCACATACCTGTTGTGCTTGAGCTGTGGATATCATTCCTACACTGTTAAAGCTGACTTTGATTCTTCCAATAAGGAGAGTAACCTTTTTATAACCTCAGTATTTATATAAGTATGAAATATTATATTTTAAATACAATCAGATATTACAGTGAAGGCCTCATATGACTGTTTTACTTAAACATGTTCTGGTATCACAATATGCCACAATGAGCAGTTGGTTGCACTAAAAGAAAATTCCATATGATTTTTCTCAGAGACTAAATCTGATAAAAGTAGAACTAGGATTGACTAACTTATCTTATTCCGATGGTCATTTCAAAAAGCAGATAGGGGCCTCATTTGTTTCTTCTTCTTTTTCTTCCAGACAGTTAAGCAATAGTCATAGTCAAACCAAAGACAAATACAGTATTCTTTTCATATGTAAATAGAACTACCTGCTTGTTAATAAATTTCTCATATCCATTCACATAATAAGAAATTCCCCACACAAAAAGTATGCCTCTTCATTGTTTGCCTTGTGTCAGAACTTTTTTTTCTATTCTGATGTTTGTGATCTATCCTTCCCTATTTTATCTTCTCTTCCTTCCTTAAGGAGAAACAAACAAAACTGAACCAAACCAAACCAAACCAAACCAAACCAAACCAAAAAACAAACAAACAAACAAAAATTGTAGTATGGTAACTCCTTAGTTCCAATATATTTCCCTCTTATTTTCCTTTAAAAATAAAGCTGTTATATTTCTAATTTCTTATCACATTCTCTTAGCATATCAATATGTATCAAGTAATTGCAGTATTCAAAGACAGCAAACCCCCGAAAGGCTAGGAATTAGACTGCAATCTAAAAACTGTAAATAGAATACTTTTTGTTTCACTACCCTTGATGTGGTTGTATAATTACTTTATGAAGAATGTATTCTTACTTTATTTTACACTTTATATCTTACTTTTTATATTTTACTTGATTTTGGCACTGTTTTCCACAAAAATGTACCGGAGGTAACAAAGACACTGAAAAATACAATTTAAAAATAATGCTAAAAATGATACTTCAACCTTATAATCTCTTCTATTTATTGATAAAAAAAAAAAAAAAAAAACCTTCAGACAGCCTCGGAGATCATGGAGCAACCCCTCCCCTCCTAGAGCTCTGAAATGGAAGTGCTGCTTGGAATAGATTCAGAGAGGGATGGGGCATGGATCATGGCACGCAGTGGATTTAAAATTCACCACTAGAGTATGCCTTAACAGAAACGCTCTACATCTGCCAAAACACAAGGGGATACTAGCTAAACAGTGGGACAGAGAAAAGACTTTCAAGTATTTCTTTTGAGAGAAGGAGCATAAAATTCAGAAAAAGGTATTTAGACCTTAGAGCACATAACAAAACCAGCCAGCACCTTTAGAGAGGAATATTTACCTTCAGAGGCACATTTTTATAGACAGATTGACGGAATAACTGACCCTTCTTGAAAGGCAGGAACCCTGCTGGTTACCGACAGTGATAGATCAAGAGCGGATTTCATAACTCTGCCAGATTCAGAGGTTTGAAGCTTAAGCCTTGGTACAGGACCACACAGCGTAATTCAGATTAGCTCCTGACAATAGTCAAGCTAGTATGCTAAATCCAACTAAATTTAAAATATGTATGGAAAGTGGCTGACCCCCAAATCACAGTCATCAAATGGTCATGAATTGCTCAGTTTTTGTTATCACTGGTAAATTAAACATCCATTACTCACCTACAGTAAATGAAAGAAAAAAGAGAAAGAAAAAAAATAAGTACACAAAACACTTATGATTGCTTTTGTGAAATCAAAGGCTGCAGCTGCAGTGTGCTGAGTGTATAAAACATTAAATTCTTTATGTAGGATTGTTTGCTTTTGGGAGGGGAGGAGGACGTAGGGGCTGACTGATTTGCCCAGAAAGATTTAATTTGTTGTCCAGTGAGTGCTGGGCTGGAAGGTGCAGCAGTTGGTGAAGGCAGGAGTGCTGCAGCCAGCAGCCTAACTGCCTTGACTTGATGTGGAAGATTGTCCATGTGCTTGGGGCTTGTGACATTAGAACATACATCTGCAATGTCAATTCATACAGGACTTATACAGGACTGTAATCACTGTAATTCTTCTCTGTAGTCAGTGGACAGAAAAAGGCACTTCCAGGGGAGCATTCAGGTCTTGGGGAGGTAAATTCATGCCTATATCTCCCTTGGGGCCCACAAGCACTTGTTTTTCTTGTTCATTGGCCAAAATAATGAAATGAATGACAATTCCCACTGGCTGGAACAGATCACGTATCAAGTATATTTTTGTATCATTCTCCTGAAAAGCAATCAGTCTTTGGTGTACTTCCAAAAGATTAAAAGGATAAAAAATGCTGATGGTTCAGATGATGGTCTTCACCTGAGGACAGAGAGACCAGTCCTAACCTAAGTTAGTAAACATGAAAATGGATTGCAGCTCCTCCATCAAAAAGTTTAATAAACCAATGCATGTATGAACTCCTATTTTTAATAATAGCAAGCATATTGAAGTTTTTTGGTCTGAATGTTTTTGAATGTTGTGAATGCTAATTTTGAATTCTCTGAACATTTCTTTTGTTCTGAAGTGTTTTGTTAATGTCTTTTGAAACACTGTGTTTGTGACAACAATATGGGACAATTCTGAAGCATGAAATTACAGCTCTTGAGCATGGAACTGAAGGTAGTCAGCTGAAATCAAATCTTTTGTTATTTTCTGATCTATATTCATGCATATTCCTGTTTCATAAATAGTTTTCATTAGAGCTATCTAAAGGTTTTATATTTATTTGTTTATTTATTTGTAGAGGAAAGGAGTTGTTCTAAGAAAATGTACATTTCAAGAGAAAAAGAAAAAAAAAATATGACAATTTGAAAATCATCTTAACTATTTTTAGGTAAAAACATAGTAATAAAAATTTTAATTTACTCAGCAAAGAAAATACAGTGACTCACCTGTTACATAAATACTGAATATTTTCAGTGTTTATGATCACTGTTCATGAAAATTACTGCCTGCATGGATTCAACAGAATAGCTACTTGTGTAAACAGCATGTAAGTTCAGAAAACACAATTCAGGTAGAAAAAGCATACTATTAAAAGAAATGAAACATGGTTTTCCTGAGGTAGGTTAGGCAGTAAAATACTTGGTAGTTTATACATTTGCATGAATCCCATGTCTTACACTTTGCAGTAACTATGATTTTGGAAAACAAACAAACAAAAAAAGTATGACATACATTATACATTACATACTTCTGAAGTATAGTTACCCATTAGAACATATGTAATGATATGGATTTCTATAACTGAACGTGTTTATAATCCTCTATTAAAATATGGTGAGACTTACAAGGAGTTAAATAGGCTTCTCTGGACAAGTATTTGAAGTGCACAGTATGTTATTCAGAACTTTTTAGCTTTCCACTATTACAGGAGAAGAAGTGAAGCTTTTTTAATTTGTAACTATCTTCTTTCTAATCTAATGAAAATGAAACTTTAATTACTATTTATTTTGATCTGAATGTCAAACTCATATCTACATACAACATCAGAAGTGATGAATTCATGCTGGAAGAAGTACGTGCAGTGATATTTCAAATTACTACATACATACTGGATTTTAGGATTTTTATTTTTTTTTCCTAGGGTCGTTCATCTCTGTTCAGATCATAGAACAGTCTGAGTATTCTAATATTTTAGCAATTCACAGAACCTCCATTTGGGAATATATTACAGATGGAAATGTGAATGTGGTTTTGATGATTTAAGCCAAAATCTCAAGATTGGAGTCTCTTTTAAAGCAGAATAATTTCTTTTAATATAACAGGGCTATTAATGTGTATAAGAATTAATCTGAGCATAAACTGTCCAAAGAATAATTTTGGTTTGACCACACACATGAAGAGAGCAGCATGTCTTAAAGTGTTGTAATAGTCTCTTTCAGTTCATTGCCTAGTCTGAAAGTGTATCAATACTAAAAGGAAAAGAAAATGTGCATTTTTATTTGTATCTTGGAAGGTTCAGTTTCAGCAGAACTGTGAAGACTATTCCTTTTTGAAATAAATGAATTCAGTCCTGTAATGCAGACTCTGAAGAGCTGATCTGTGCCCAAACTGCTCTTAATACAGTATCTATACCTCTGACTGCCATAAAAGCTCAAATCCAGACATTACACTTTTTATTTAATCTGTATCTAACAATATGGCTTTTTTTTTTCTTTTCCAAAATTAAAAAAAGGGGAAAAACCTTTAAACGTATACATTCTTGAAAGATATAAATCAAATGAGAAATCTTCAGGATTAAAAAATAATAATCTGCTATACTAGAACCACAAAGAATTCCACAAATCAAGGTTTGAATGACCTGGAGAACAATCATCAATGGGATATAGGTAATAATATTTTTTTAAAAAAGTAAAAAGTAAATGTAGAAATTAGAGCATGAAAGAAGAAAATGTTCTTGAACTCACTAACCTTGAATGCATCAAATTTACCTTCAAAACCTGTTTATCTACATGAAAAAAACAGGATTTAAATTTAAAGTAGATTGTGTATTACTGAACAAGGATTCTTACAGTTTTGCTTCAGAAAAAACAGTGTTGTTTTGTTTTTTTTGAGTTTTCTCGTTTTGCAGTAGATAAATCATGTCATTCTTGTTCTAGAATGAGCATGTGGGACCTCTCCTACAATGGCTTTTTCCATGCTGGTCTACCTTTTTTCCCTGTCTAGAAACACATTTCAGGCATCAGTCCCTGTGTGCAGAGAAGCAGAGAGCTGCCTCTGCTGAAGCAGCAACTCAGAGTCTAGTTATCAAGCTGTCTTCAGTGGAAGAGGAGACACACTATCTCTGTCCCTGTTTCTGGTCTCATCTGAAGGAAAGATGGCAGGTCCTGTGACTGCCATTTAGGTTTATTTAACCTGACCCCATAATACAATAATATTCAGTGACCAGCTTTCCACCACTGCAGGTCTCAAGAACTTTATTTTTTTCTCTCTGAAGGGACTTATGTAATGACCAATTTGCAAGACAATACAACATTTGCAACTGAAGTTACAGTAGTAAATAGCTAGTAGCTAAATGTTTTCATCTTCACATAAAAAAGTCCCTTCCCCACACCTGACAAAGAAAATAATGTAGAGTGGAGAAAATTAATCCAATGCACTGGGTCACTGCTGGAACAGAAACTATCAGATACTGAGTTCTTCAAAAGTTTCTTGTAACTCATTTCAAAAAATAGTGTGGATCTGAGCTGTACTGAATATTTCAAAGACACCATGCTGTGCAAAAAGTTTGTATTACTTCCCCACAATACCATGATGAGGACTGAAACATTTCTGAGCACAGACTTTTTGACTTGAAAATTTTTAAATTGATGAATATCAACACAGAGATATAGCAGAAAAAAAAAAATCCACAATAATTGTTTTAGCTGTAGCTGATTCTCAAAAGAAACTCCAAGTTGCAGTTTCATAGCAGCTCTGTATAGACAAATCAAACCCTTTCATATCCTTTCATACATAAACTGTACATCATAAACTGGTGTAACTCCATTAAAAATTATGGGCTACGTTCATTCAGCCTAAATAACTAGGGTGTAGCACAACTTCATTTCTTCTTGCTCTTTATATACCCTAAAACAGAAAGGTTAGCCTGTTCCAGAAATGAGTGTTGAAAAGAAGGTTAGAGTTTGCATAGCCATGCCTTGTTTACAAATAAAAGATATTTCCTTGCCTCCAGATTAATGGAAGGGTTTAGCAAACTGCATAAATAGTTTTGTCCAAAAAACTTTAGCTAGGATTTTTTTTTTTTTTAAATTCCATATAGGATTGTTCTTGCTGATAATATGATCTGTTGTTCTCTGAGCCATGATGAGATTGCCATCCCTTAAACAGACAGCACTTATTGGAAATTAAACTTCTACTAATGTATTATAATTATTACTTCAGAGTAATTTGCTGCTCCAGCAGGGAGTCAGAGCTAATCTGATGGTAACATTTCTTCTGTGGAGCAGCTAATATCTCTTCTATGCTGAACATACACATAATGGAGCTAGCCTGAGGCTGATTAATGATCTTGGTGCTGGAACAATGATTTGTAGCTAAATCTGCCCTCACTGGGAGAGATTCAGTGTTACTTCAGTCAATACTGAAGTTAAAGAAGTGTAAACAGTGACTTTGGTTAGTGCGAATGTAATCTAGTAAGGTGTGAGAGAGGCAATAACCTGAAGCAAATAAGTGAAATTCCACCATTCATGCACTTCATTTGAACATGGAACAAATCACAAAGACAAACAAATGGAAAAAAACAAAAACACTCCAAAGTTCATTGCTATAAAATCAAAGTCCTTGGTTCTACCTCATTAAATTGTCATTTCCTAAACAATGTGAAAAGGAAATTGAGCATTATGGATAAAATAAATTGATGTTTCTTCTCCCTTTATGGAATTAACACGAAACTGAAGAATAAGAAGGGGTTAAAACCTGAGTGAAACAGAACGAGAACATTGACATTTTGAAACCACCCTTTTTACTAGTAAATTCTCCATGTGTCAGAATGCAAATGTTTATAATACTATACCATGATGTGAATTCACTATACTTAGGTCTTGTTTATATATATATACAGGAGAAAAAATCAACAGTCACTTCCAACAAGATATTGAAGTTATTCAATATCACTCTAATTTGTAGTTCCATGTGTCTGACTGTAATGCAGCTTCTTGAAAAACTTTGGACTATTAGTTAATTTCTGTCTCTTTTCAGTGTTTTTTTTTTTTTTGCTTGTTTTTCTTGTTTTGTTTTGTTTTGTTTTTTCCTCTTGAGAGAGCAGACAAGGAAGAATTAGAAGAAAAGGAGTAGTGGGGCTCCTTTCCACAGTTCTCCAGTTTCAATCTATTGGAAGGCAATAGGTGTATAAAAATATTCCTATTTTCAGAATATGCTAAAGAAAATTGAAAAGATGTCTGAAGAGAAATTCTCAGATTCTTTTTAAAATATACTTTCATATATTTTTTCTGTTCTTACTGAACACCATCTAAGCACTTTTCTTATAGACTAATGTTACCATAGTGAGATGGATAACAGGAGACAAGGTATCAGTCCATTAAGGTGGAAGCCACTGCAACAGACAATATCTCAGTCTTAGCCCGGTGAAAGCTCCAGTTGACTGCTCTGAGGAAAAAATACACATTTTTTTCCCTTTTTTTCTAGCCCTTCCTAAGTGGCAGGGGAGCCCCTGCCTGATTCTATGGGAGCTACCTGCCCCACTGTCTGATTCCCTTTTTGTCTTTTTCTCTCCTCACCCCCTGTCCTACACCTCAGCCTCCAATCTGTGCCACAGCTGCAGTACAGTGTTTCTGAAGGTTTCTCCACTTCCCCAAGTGAGCCCATTTTCAAATACTTTATAAATTGATTTTTCTTATTTTCCCAAACAATTCTCCCAAGCATAGTGGCAGTTCTTGGGAGCAACTCTGTGCACTTCTTCCATATAAAAGACTCATTTGGATCATGTCAGTACCTGAGCCACCGTACTGCTGGAAGACTCCAGTGTGTGTTCAGGGCAAGTATTGTTGTAAATGAAATCATCTATTACACAGCTGCACCAACGCACAGAAACAATGCAAAGGCAGTGAATTGTTTATAAGAAGTCCTATTTGTTAAACAATCCACCTGTAAAATGATCAGCCTCAGACCTTGTAGCCTTTGAGGATCACTTGTTTTCACACAGTCAGTAAATACTTTGTTGGGAAGAAGAGTTTAGGGGAACTGAGAGACAAACAGAATCAGCAGTAGCAAACAGCTAGATTTTCTTTGCTGAGACAAATCTTACCTTAAAACTTGACTCCTTTACTTTAGATTCACTGTAACTTAGTTTTTTCTTTAAGATCTAAAGATAGATACAGTTCTTGGCTGAAATTCTGGTTTTGAACTTTAATCTGTTTTATCAGAATTTTTCAAATGTGTTAACATTTTTTAGAAACCTAAATAATTTCAGTTTTTAAATTTTAATATAGTGTACCAAATCAATCAGCTTCTAAGACCACAAAACACTGTTACAATAACACATAAATCTACTCTCTACCATAATAAATTATTTAAGCTAGCCAAATGACATTTTCCACAATATGAAAGTATCTTAAATCTGCACAGAGACTTGTTAGATATATGTCTTAACCATTGAGTCCTTAGCTATTATTATGTGAATACATAGTAGAATTAATTAAATATAGTAGTTTTTAATCAGATGAACTTGGAAGAAAATACAAAAATGCAATTAACTGAAAAGTGGAGAATTAAAGTGGTGCCTTGGCAGAGCCTAAGAGATGGAAGATTCAAGAACTGCCTGGTATGGGACTTTCTAATATTTATACAATGAACAAAAAGCTCAGTTTGCACTATTTCCAGCTATGTTTCTTTCTTGGTTACCTTCTGTGGTATTGTCCCTGTAAGCTTCTGCAGCACTAGGGTCCCTTGTGGGTGTGGGATCCTACAACAGGGACAAACAAATTCCTTTCCCAGAGCCGTGTGTACATGTAGAGCTTGACCAGCCTCTTAACTAACCTCTGCTCAAAGGTGAAATCAAGTTTTAGTTTTTGTATCTTAAACTAAGATAAAAATAGCATTAAAGTAGTCAATGTTCTGAATACTTGACATCTATTTTCTTTCTCCTTTCTAAAAAATATCCTGTTATAAATGAATACTTAGCCTTAAATATATTGTTATTTTACCTATTGGTTATGCAGTTCAGCTTCTATAAGCAAAAAGTAAAATCCATATTTTAAGAAATGTGTCACCCTTTAGCTCAGCAAATAAAATATTGCCATCACTAGTAATAAAATAGTAATGTTATAATAACTCTGCAATGCCTCAGGACCATGGCCTGTCTATCTCACTTTTTCTGGCCTTCCTCAGGTTTCCCAGGATGTTTGCTTTAGCATATTTTGCTCAATTAGCAACAGTAATCAGGTGATTATTGCATAATTTATTTCAGTTTTTCTTAGCTTTGTGCAACTGTATGCTATGCTTGTTATTGCAATAACTTTGATATATTTTAATAGGTAGTAAATAGTAATAGTATGTAGTTATAGTTATAGTTATAGTTTGTTCTGTGTAGAACAAACTGTCCCATTAGGATAACAGTATGGTGGAGTGGAAGCATAGGATGGGGGCAGAAGCCTTGTGAATATGAGCACAGGATAAAAGTTATAGACAACTCATCAATGATCATTACAGGCCATGAATAGAATGCAACATTGGCACATGGGCAAAAACAAATTAAGGGGTACCAGAGGGAGTAAAGAAGGAACATACGACATAGGCAACACATACCATACATACTAACTTCAGATGCAATGTGACCATCAAAGGGATAGAGACAAGTGTAGCTGCTCACAGGAAGTATCCAAGTAACATAAAGTTGCCATAAAGAGGACAAGATAAGGACATGGTTCTACAAATAGGCGCATCATCCTCCTGAGTACACAAGAAAATTGTCAAAGAAAAAAAGAAAATGAGATAAGCAGAATCAAGAGAAGAGGAAACTCCCCTGGTTTTGGGAGCAGGGCAATTGCATGAAAACACCTGATGAACTCTCAAGTTCATTTACCTGGACCTTGGTGCTAAAAGAGCCACCAAGGGCCACAAATATCAGAGCTCACTACACTGTTTCAGCTCAAAGTATTGTACTTAGAGCTAATTTAACATTTAAGTGTTAACAGTGTTGTATATGCAGTAATAACTAATAATAAGCATGAATTAACCATTAGAAAGATGTCTGCTGTTAATGAAAGAACTTAATAAATTTTAATTTTAAGATTTAAAGGTAGACAGTGATATCAGTCTTATTATTGCCATCACAGTGATTCTGATTTCATAGCTGATAAATATATACATATATTCAGGTTTAACATCAGAAAATTAAAAATTGTGTTCCCAGAAGGACTTTATTCCAGGATCAAACTGTGAAACTTCTATGCATAATACTAACCTGGTTTCTCTTCAATGTGATTATGAAGACTTCAGCATAGATGATAACATTTATACAAAGCTATAAAGGTTTACAAATAGTTACTAGTTAGGCAGAAATATAGGTGAGCAACTGTAGGTGAAATAAAATTAACATTTGAAAGAAAATAAAAATTGATGAATAAATAAAATATTATTTCTAAGAATATAGCCTATTCAATCCTTATGGAATAATATCTTTCATGCTAAGAGATCTTTAAATAATGGGAGTGAGCTGGTGAAGAAGAATGACTAGGGGAAGATATGAATGCAAAAAAATTTACCAGTTTGTAATATGTTTCAGAAACAAAGAAGGCAGTTCTGTAATTGTATTTTGACTGGATGCATGAGAATTATCTCAGTGGTGTAGTTGCAGACAACTACAGAAAACTCCTGAAGGGAAGAACAATGTGAGTATATAGCAAACAGTCTGCTGTCCTTCAAAACTTTTAACACTGTCGAGTAAAGACTGCCAGGAAGAATACAGGGTCACATATGTTGACATATATGCTTCCTTATTAAAAGACAGCCTTGAACTAAACCAGCTGAAGAATGTATTATAATCACTTTACACCTTCCTCTTATGCTGTCTCTGCAATGACTTAAATTTGGCTGCATGCTGTTGACTCTCTAAGAATTTTTATGGTCACAGCATTAGAAAGATGACCTGAAAACATAAGAATGTCATTAGGCCTGGAGGACATGTGTTGACATCTTCTCTTGACTCATCCGAAATGCATATGCCTTAATGAAAGACCATTTCTTCCTCTTACTTAGGATTGCCATAATCTGTTTGTTTGTTTGTTTTCTGGTGATGGACAGGACCATTTCCAAGCCTTTCATCAGCCTTTATGTCAGTCCAGCATAAGGAAGAACAAGCCTAGCCTTTCCGCCTCTACCCATCCTCCCTGAGATTGGTTGTGCTCAAAGAACTACTGAGAAGGGATAAACTCACAGCCCAGTAAAGCTAATGAACTGCAATTTATCTGGCACTTCCATGTTTTTTTCTTCTCAGAATAGATGTAGGGTCAGGTCCACAATTCATATCAATATATATTCAAATTAACATCAGTATTAATATGGTATGTTAACCCTGAATTGCTTCCTAGGCAATTGGTGAATTCAGTAATGGAGAAAGGTTAAACTAGCATAGCACTTTGGAGAGCATATTAATACTGGGTAAACATTACAGTGAAACCTGTCACAGGGTGATGAATTTTTGTATGGCACTCCTTTCCACATGAAACTGAAAAGCAGATTACATTAAATTGTCAGGAAGAAAAGATTCAAGGTGACATAATGTAAATGGACACCGTGCATACAGTTTCTGGTTGGTTTAAAGCAAGAGAGATTTTGTAAATGTACAAAAACCAAATATTTGATAGAAAACAAGTTTTGACTGCTACATTAGGTAGCAACACTTGAAATTGAAGTGTCACCCTTCTTATCTAATAGCACAATCTCAACACACATTTACTAACATGAATTTCTAGACTAAGAGATGCTGTGCTTAACTTCTGTTTGCTTATATAAACAATGTAAAAAAAAAAAAAATCCATTATTTTGCTACAGAATTACCAGTATTAAAAGGGTGATCTGACCAGAGGTATGAAGCAACAAGGAATAGCTCAGTTATACCAATCATTTTCTGAGTTTGGTATGAGAGGGGTGGCAGATTATATGTACGTGCTTTGGTATCTATTCTTTAGCTTGTCATTTCTAGAAAAAAACTTCAAGTGAATTATGTGTCCTCCAGAATACTGTTTCAAGCATTCCTTTCGGTATTGTTGGACAGATGGTAGGTGACTGATGACAGTAGGGAAAAAAAAGACTCAAGAATTTCTAATATAGAAATGTTTTTCTCTGTAAACAAAACCTCTTGTTTTTTATAGCCAGATGTTCTCTCTCCACCCAGGAGGAGAGACAAGACAGGGAAAAAAACAAGATGATAGCAAAGCAGCAATACTAATGACCTGTGATGTCTGGCTAGTGATGGCCTCTGTTGCTTGTGTTTGTTTTTCCTTTGATATGCTCTTCTCCTTGCAGAGAGCTGTGTATTCTGCTGGAGAAATATATGAAATGTGCATTGAAGTGAAAGATAATACGGTGAATTGACTTGCGAAGTAGTGATGCAGATATGAACAAGGTGTGAGCACCTGAATCCCCCCTTGCATAGAAGAGACCAACATAGAAAGAAAAGGAAAATTAAGGTTTGGTTATTTTAAGAAGCTTTTCTTCAATGCTGACACAATAAAGCAAGCCTCTCTTGCACAACCCAGATACAAGTTTCTTAAACTGGAATTAGGTGTTTCCATTATTTGATCAAAGAATGGATTTTTTAATCAAAACTATGTAACAACTTCCAATAATTTCTTTTTAAAATAATAATTCTTCAACATTTAGTAGATAGCATTATTATTAACTAGTACTATGAAGACTCCACATTTAAGAAATATTAAGAGTTCAACCGTTCCATTTATTATTTGCCACTTTGCAAAGAGTATACCATTATCCCATAAATCTGTTTTCCACAGTCCCTGCCTTGTATATAATGACTAGGGCACTTACTCCATATGTCTTTTTTTGCACCATTTCTTCAGAGTTTATTTACTAAACAATCTCCAAACTTTCACTAAATCATGAAACATTACTATAAGCAATTCTGTAATGTGACATGGAAATAGAGTTCCGTTCTACAGATGTCAAAATAAAGCCAAAATTGTCACATGTATATAGCAATATATATCAGCCATATGAGTTTTCAAAAAACTTCTCATAATAATAGTCTTAAAGGTTTAAGACACAGTTTTGGTTAACTTCAGTTTTTATGTATCAGGGCTTCTGCAAACCAGTCTTTTTAAGTATCCAAAAGTAAGTAAGAATCCAGTTCAAAGACTCATTCAGCTAAGTTTTTTTCACAATTATGCAGAATATCAGTGACTGAGACAGAGAGATTATACAATTGTTTATGATAGCCTTCAGGTTCTTAAGAATTCATCATTTGCTATCTCAGGCAAACATACTGAGGTGCCACAATAAACATCTTAACCTCTTTCATAAATCTGACTAATCTCTAAATATGGCTGATGCTGTGCATTAGAGAAGAATCCAGATCTATGGAAAAAGAAAAGTGATTGTGTTATTATAGATTATCTTAATGATTTTTTTAAAGGTGCCACATCAGTGGGAATTTTCATTTTCCAAAATAAGTGAAAATTCAATTAAAAGATTTCTGAAAAGTAAGAAAAATTGAAATGAGCCTGAAGTAAATGCCCAAAGCAAACACAGAAGCAACTGCATTTGCATTACATTTTCTAGGAAGTTCAGAAATGACAGTGACTAAATTTTGCATCATTTGTATTCACACAATCATTCAGGCTGGAAGGGATGTCAGGAGGTCTCTAGTCTAGTCTTCTTCCCTTAGCAGGGGCACATACGAGGTCAGATGAGGTTGGTCAGGGCTTTATCGACTTGTGCCTTGAAAACCTCAAAGGATGAAGGCTGAAGGGGGATCTTATAGCAACCTTCCAGTACCTAAAAGGGGCCTACAAGAAAGCAGAGAAGGGACTCTTTGTCAGGGAGTGGAGTGGTAAGACAAGGCATAATGTTTTTAAACTGAAAAAAAAGGTAGATTTAGCCTGCTTTTAGGTCCCACTGAAGCCGTTCCTCCTTTGGCCTGAACAAGCCTTGGTTGCTCAGCCTCTTCCCACAAGGCACACACTCCAGCCACCTGCCAGGAAGGGGGCCCCCTGCTGAACTCACTCCAATTTATCATTATCTTTCCTACGCTAGGAGCCCAAAACTGCGTAGAAGTTTCCAGTATCCAGATGTAACCTCATGAGTACTGAGCACCAGTGGATAATGTTCTGGCCATGCACTGTGAATACAGACCCCAGGGCACTGCAGGCCCTCCCTGCAGCCAGGGAACACTGCTGGCTCATACACAACTCATGTCTGCCCAGGCCCCCAGCTCCCTTCTCACAAAGCCAGGCTGGCCCCAGCCTTTGTCCTCATACTGGTGCTTCCTGCCCAGGGCCAACACTCGACATTATCCTTGTTCCATTTCATAAGGTTCCTGTTGATCGCCTCTTCCAGCCTGTCTAGATCCCAATGGATGGCAGCACTGCCCTCCAGAACAACTGTTCCCTCTAGTCTGGCATCATCTGCAACCTTGACAAGACTGCCCTCCATTGCCTCCTCCAGATCATGATAAAGATGTTACTACTTGTAAAGGTTCCTGGACATACTCATGTTGTATTTTACTTGTCACAGTCCTCCGGGTAGGATGCAGTTAATCACTGTCTCTGGGGTGCAGCAATGTTTCCACTTGTCCACCCATCTGGACCATAACATGCCAATTTGGGTACAAGGAAGACACAGAAGAATTTGTAAAGACAAGGTCAAGGTAAGCAGCATCTACAAACCTGTCATTTTACCATATGAACACTCCGGTTGGCAAGGTAGGAAACTTGGTAAGTATTTACCCTTGGTACATACTGATTTAATATTGATTTTTCTAAACTTTGAGTGAGGAAAATAATTCAGCCTACTCTTTGCATAGCAAAATCAGTCAGATTGATCTACTTTTTCCATGTACCTCATTAATGTCCTATGCAAGGAAAACATTTCAAATTTATAGATTTTCAGGGATATAAGCAGATCTATTAATGCCCCATTATACACAGACATATTTTTAAATGAGTTTAGTACTTGATACCCTGAGTTCAGTTAATGTTTATCCTGGGCAAACGACAAGTGAATTTAATGTAAGTGGCATGCATGGCTACCAAGATTAAGCTGTTGTTTTACACAGAGTTTAATGTTTAGTAGCATACTCTACTAAATTCAGATTTATTGACAAATACTCACTTCACATTACAATGGCTGACTTACATTAATTGAAGTAAAAAAGTTGTTTTTATAAAATTCTATTCCAGATTCTGATCTCAGTTAAACACAGATAAACATACCAGTGGGACAGGATGTACACAAGCATAGCTAATAGAGAAATTTGCTAATTCAAGTCATTTAGCAATGCTTGACTTCTAGAATTGTACAACTAGAATCTCATTTCAAGACAATTTAATCTCACTTAGAACAATCATAATCTGAATTGTACGAGAAGGAAGAAAATTTAAGCTTTATGAACCATGATTTATAAATCCAAGATTTAGAAATCCTTATTAAAAAGCTAAAAAATAAAATAAAAATTGAGGAATAAGAAGAAAGTTAGGAATTTCCTTTTTAGGAATTTGTTTTGGAATAAGAAGTTAATTCAGTGGCCAAATACAGAAAAAATCAGTTATGTAGAATTTAGGATAGTCTGTCTTCAGAGTCCAAAATATATCTACATTTGAAGGGAAAGAGACTGATTACAGGCCAAGCAATATATAAAGAGAAAGGTTACTGAATGACTCACAGTGAGAGCAAAAGGATGATGCACTGCTTCGTACATTGACATAGATGCGGCATACAGGGAGTGCATAAATTGTTCTTCACATCCAGTGGGGATAGAACATGGAGTAAGAGACTTAAATCAAAGCCTTAAGTTTGATTAGACATTAGGAAAATCTGTAACTGTAAAGACAGTTAAGCACTAAATTAGATTGAGACTGTGAGATTTTCATCACTGGAGGTATTTAGCAGGATTTGGATTTACTGTCAGTAACAGTTGGGGCAAGAGGATGAAAAAGTTGGTCTCTCTTGGGCTTATTCTTTCGTATTTGACACATAACATAAGATTATTTTTTACTTTGATGCATCTTAAGAAAGTGATTACTTGCCATGTTGCATGCTGTGAAATCTGTTATGCTACCAGAAAAGATACCAGAAACTCCAGTCAGTGTTCTGAGAATCTTTTCTCTAGGTGCAGTGGAAATAGTAAACCACCAGATCCCCAAAATTTTCCCAAATAAAAAGGGAACATTAGCAGGATACACAATGGTATTTGAGTAGAGTTAAGAGGGAAACAGCTAATACAAAAATGTTACTGTAGAAATACAGTGTTAACTTTATTAGCTAACTTTGATGACTTCAAAAATTTCTATTAAGAAGCAGGAAAGCTATTTATGAATTCATGTACAGGTGGTCTGCCTCACTACTA
Organism: Anas platyrhynchos; assembly: GCF_047663525.1. NCBI lineage: Eukaryota > Metazoa > Chordata > Aves > Anseriformes > Anatidae > Anas > Anas platyrhynchos. Next base: position 85,137,156 of record NC_092588.1, on the reverse strand, counting down.
TTAGCAAGTTAATTTGCACTCCTGTAAGCAATTTCATAAGGGAAGCCAAAGACTAAATAAGCCCGGGGAATCACCCCTCAGGGTTGTGGGGGGACTGGGAAAAAACATGTTCAGTGCTGCCTGTGCCATGCTTTGCTTAGTTCAGAATCATCAGTAATGTAACCTTCTTCTTCATGAAAGGCCACACAATGACAACTCTGTACATACTTTACTTAAACTATCTCAGCTATTGGGCTGCTTTTTAAAGCTATCTTTAATAAGGAAAATAAGGGGAAATGTTATGGACAATTAAGAAGTAATAAAAACTGTATCATTGCAGCTGATGACAAAAGATATTGAAGGCCATTACAGTATCGTGAGTCAGGGTATTAATCTGCTAGAATACTGCATTTTGCAGAGGCTGGATTTATTTTATGTAACAACTACATTAATAATCCAAGAAAAGGCATAAACAGCACATACAGGAGGTATTCCCATCACTGGAGTGAACAGACAATATAAAAAAGTGTCTAGAAAGGAGAGGAATCAGGAGAAGAAATATGGTGAGATTCACTGGAAAAAAAAAAAAAAAGTGTGGAGAAAGCATTCTCTTCTCTTCACAATGGAAGGCACCACACTTTTGGAACAGATGGGACAACCCTCACAAGTGCTCCTTCATTACTGTGCTTATGTTGACAGTCACTGACGTTAGTTAGCCTAGCATCATCCCCAACTTATAAGGGAAAAATCATTCCCTGTACTGATTTGTCAGCCAAGAGACAGTGCCAGTGCAAAGCACACCAACCCTAAAACACCTCTCTGACCATTCCAAGTCCTATATGTGCTCCTCAGACTAAAGGAAATGTTAATAAGTGACATGAACCAGGTGCGCACCAGGAAAACCCTTCTGAATTAATATGGCTTACATTCAAATGCTATGATCTTCTAAGGTTTCTAAAGCTATGGTGTTTTGTTTTGTTTTGGTTTGGTTTGGTTTTTTTTTTGGTTGGTTAGTTGTTTTGTTTGTTTGTTTTGTTTTGTTTTTTAAACTTAATTAATTATTTTTTTTTCCAGTAATATGTCCCAAGTATCAGAACAAACGTCTCTTAAATTTCATTGCTTGTCTGCAGTTGCACTGATATGTCAGTTATCCACAGTTCATTACCTAGCATGAGGGCCAGCTTATGGCTGGCCAGGTATCTAAAACAACATATTCATATGATACAGAGATACAACCTCTCATCGTATCTGACATTCATCTGTGTTCTTAACTGTAATCATGCTCCTACAGAGTCATAAACTTCTGAAAAAAATAAAATGGTTCTAACATCAGATTTGAGACTGCCATCCACTGCCAAGACATACCATCATGAATTATGCATTGTGTACCTCATTTGCTTCAGAAAGACATTGTGTGAATCAAAGCTTTTCTGTATACCGAGTACACAGACATGAGGCACAAACCAAGTACTATGCTACCAGATGGTTTAGGATTGTTCTTTAAAAAATTATTCCACATATAAGTACAGCAGAGTACTGAAAAGAATAATTCTACAGAAAATCTCAGTCGTTCTCTCTATATACTTATATTTTGATTATCTCAAATTCTGGAAAAACAAAATAAAACAAAACAAAACAACAACAAAAAAAACTTGCTTTAAAGGATCTAGATCTAGAACTTAATTCTTTAGGAAAGTTTAAACAACTTTTTTTTTTTTTTTTTTTTTTTTTTGTAGAACTGAATTTGAGAGCCTAGAAAGCAGGTCTCTCTTCCTCTTTCAGCAAGAAGAAAAGATGTCTGAATTTTATGAAAGAACTCTTAAAAATGCAACAAATCACCATCTTCACTTTCAATGGTAAGGGAAGGATATGAAAACCAATCTTTATTTAACAAAAACAATCTTAGTTTTTATTCTTCAAGGGATCATTAAGTAATGATATCAACCAAATAGGATTGAACCCTTGAATAGTAGCTCCAAAACAGCTTTGCAGCCTATACCCCACAATATTGCTGAACTGACTATGATGAGAATGAAGTGAGGACAACTGTTAGAAACAATATTTACCTTTCTTGGTAATATATGTATCAACTACCTCCTAATAACATCCACAATTGGCCAGCTACAGGGAGAGAAGGTGGGAAATCAGTACAAACCTGTTGCATTGTTTTTACAGAGAACTGCAGAAAACCCTGGGAAGGAAAGATTAAGTCACAACAGAAGAATTTTCTTGGGAAAAAAAATGTGTCTTGCAAAGATCTGTCCAGGCACAGGACTCAATTGATATGCTATAGCAGGCAGGCACTATAATCCTTTCCGCAAAATAATCAAGTTCCAAGACGAAACTAGTTGAGTTTTGGGCCTCACTACTGTCATTTGGAAGGTTGTTCCAAAAACTTTGTGTCTCTAGTTGCTACAAATCTTGTAATTCCAGACTGAATTCACTTAAATTTATATATATATATATGTTTATTTGCTGTTAGACCAATAATGCTTTCTACCATGTGTCCCTCTGTTTACTCCCACTACATGATATGAGCAGAGGCAGTGACTACTCTCAGTCCTTACTTTCACTTCACTTTCACTGGTACTAAGTTGCAGGTTGCTCCCTGCAGCTAGGGCATGCTGCTGGCTCATGTCCAGATCATGTCTGCCCAGATTCACAGCTCCCTTTCTGCAGAGCTGCTCATAGCCAGGCTGGTCCCAGCTTTTCCAAACCATCCATTGCTTCTTCCTATTTAGCCAGAATTTTAGTCCCAATTAATACTTTCTCTACATCTGTGCAGTTAAATTAGTAGATTCTTATGCGAAGCTGAACTAAATGCTCTACTGAAGTTACAACAGGTGAGATCTATTCTTAGAAAAAAAAAAAAGAAAAAAAAAAAAACAACTATCAAGTTAGCCATTAGCTAACTATCAAGTTAGCCATTAGTATTGTTTATCTCAATAAAATGCTATTCAATTCTACTGCATTTTTCGTATACATCTTTAATTATGCTTTCCTTAAAAATTTAAGGTTTTGCATACTATTGGATCTGTATCTGCTTAATTAATTTCATGGCAGAGAGCAGCAAGAGCAGGACTGCTCTGTAAGTGGAGGCAAGCCAGGGTGATGGGAGATCCCACTGCCAGCAAGACAGGGGCCTCACCATCCAGGGCCTAGCAAAGGAGCAGGGCAGCCCAAGAGATGGTGGCCAGGTCCAAAAAAGAGTGAATCATAATATCACAGTGAGGAGATGGGTCAAAGATTATGATGATGAGGTCCAAGATCACGGTAATGAGGCTGGTCCAAGATGGATCCTCTCTATCATATTTGAAAAGTCATAACAGTTAGGCAGAGTACCCTGTGAGTGGAATAAAGGAAACATCACTCCCATTTTTAGAAAAAGTAGAAAGGAAGACCTGGGTAACTACAGATTGGTAAGCCTCACCTCTGTGCCTGGTAAGATCATGGAACCGAGCCTCCTGGAAGCAATGTCAAGGCACATGCAAGACAAAATAATCTAAGACAGCCATCATGGCTTCACCAAGGGCATGTTGCGCCTGGCCAATCTGGTTGCCTTCTATGGTGGAGTGACTGCATCAGCTGACAAGGCAACTGACTGATGTCATCTACCTGGACTTCTGTAAGGGACTTTGACATGGTCTTACATGACACCTAGATCTCTAAATTGGACAGAGATGGATTTGAAGGGTGGACCAACTCAATGGATAAGGAATTGTCTGGGTGGCTGCAGCCAGAGTGGAGATCAATGGCTCCATATTCAGGTGGAGGCTGGGGATGAGTGGGGTCCCTCAGGTGTCAGTCTTGGTTAATATCTTGGTGCTGGTTAATATCTTTATCAGTGACAAAGACCTTAGGATCGAGTGCACCCTCAGCAACTTTGCTGACAACATCAAACTGAGTAGTGCAGTTGATACAACAGAAGGAAGGGATGCCATCCAAAGGGACCTAGACAAGCTTTAAAAGTAGGTCCACATGAACCTAATTAGGTTCAACAAGTCCAAATGCAAGGTGCTCCACCTGGGTCAGAACAATCTCATACATGAGTACAGGCTGGGAGGAGAACTCATTGAGAGCATTCCTGCAGAGAAAGACTGGGGGTGCTGGTGGATGAAAAGCTCAACATGAGCTTCCTATGAAGGCTGAGAAATGTTCAGCCTGGAGAAGAGAAGGCTCCAGGAAAAACTCATCACAGCTTTTCAGTACTTAAGGGGGCTTATAAAAAAGATGGAGAGTTTTTTTTTTTTGCACAGACAGGAAGTGATAGGATGTGGGGGAAAAGTTTTAAATTAAAAGAGGGTACATGTAAATTAGAGGTTATGAGGGAATTATTCATCCAGAGGTTGGTGAGACACTGGAACAGGTTGCCAAGAGAAGCTGTGGATACCCCATCACTGGAGGTGTTCAAGGCCAGGTTTGGTGGGGCCCTGGCCAACCTGACCTAGTGGGTGGTGTCCTCGCCCATGGAATGGGGTTTGGAACTGGGTGATTTTTAAGGTTCCTTTCCAACCCAAACCATTCTATTATTCTATTATCCCAGTATTATCTGGGATATCAATTTGTAGGTCACAATTAAGATCAAACCCAGTGATCACAGGGCAGGTTCATAGTGACAAGGCAGGGCAAAGGCCAGGCTATCAGCCCATTGTCTGATGTCTAGATCAGGTGGTGCCATAAGGGTGGCAAAGCTGGAGATTGGAGCTCCAGCAGAGACTAAATACCCAGGGCTGAGCTCAAATAGAGCTCCTGGGCCCACTGGTGTTATTGGAGGCCTCCATATGGTGCTGGTCAGGGATATTAAGGCTTATTAGGGAACTCAAGACATTGACACATTTTTACTTCAAAATAAGTATTACATTTGATATTCTTCAACCATGTAATGCTATTATTCACTTATAGAAACATTAAAAGATCATTTGTTGTCTCCTTTGAAACAAGATCTGAAATTTAATGTCACTTCTTACAGAATATCAGAACTGCTTTTTTGTTTGTTTGTTTGTTTGTTTTGTTTTGTTTTTGTTTTGTTTTGTTTTTGTTTTGTTTTGTTTTGTTTTCCCCTGTTCCATCCACCCCCTTAACACCTTAAACTCATTTATTCATTTTTGATTTTGTCTTATGTCTCACTTTTTGCCTTTCTTTTCTAAGTCTTATAGGCCATTTTGTTTTGGTTCCGTGCTGTCCTTTATTACTGAAAATCAAGGCAAACATGGATTTTCATTAATTTCTGTCTAGATAGCAGTCCCACTGCTTCTCTCATTTTTTTACTTCTTTCATTTTTTTCCTTATTTTCTGCATATAACTGGTGAAACCATGCTTTTCATTTTAATTCCTCTGCAAATTTGACTTTCAGCAGTTCTTACTTTATTCATTACGGAGCTCTAAAACACAGATTTCATATCTGTTTTCCCTTTACTAATCTGTCCTTTTTCCCCACCATCTACTGCTTAATTCTAATATCTTTGGAGTGAACTATTCATCTGAAGTTGCCTGTACGTTTATTCCTCCTATAATGAAAGCAAACCTCAGAGGAAACAAAGCCCAATCAGATCAAATCCAAACCAATCTAAACTGAACATAACAGAACTGAACTGAGTTGTAATAAACTAAACTAAAGAAAATAAATTTAAAGTGTATGCATGACAACCACAGCAATATTGTATGTGACCCCTAGCTGAAATACACTGGTTACCTCCAACTGCAAAATGTACACAGTGCATGTTGCTATACCATCAGGATTGCTATCTGCTTGTTAACAAGAGCAGGAAAAAGATATCAAGCAAAAGACTCATGAATTTTTAATTGTTTTTTATTTTTTAAAGGGCTTTGTTATTCAATATTCAGTAGCCTGAATAAACTATCAAATGCTAAGAAGCTAAGAACTGTAACAGACTTGACTGTTTCTCCAACTAGGCTTTCAAATCTGTGGAGGTTATATGTTAACAAATTAGCTAAACACAGAATTACAAATACATATTGCAGCTTGTTGTGGTCATTTCTGATTAAATAGGCACCATCAGTTTGGAATTAGTTGGAAAAGTCAACTATTTTAGTCAGTGTAAAACCTCTGTATATTGAAATTTATTCTTAACCATTCTGAATTACGAATCAACCTCTGAATCTTACTTTTCTGAAAAAGAAAAAACTTATATATTGTCACTTTGTTCTCAATGGAAATATATGAAAATGCTTTTGTTGTAATAGATAGCAGCAGTAACAAGAAATATTGTATCTGTGAATTGAGGTTCTATGTGAAAGTATGAAGAAAGTTAGTTTCCTCTATAAAATATGTAAAAAGAAAAGCAATAAAGATATAGGGAGTTCAGGTAAGCAGACTCAAACCTGTGTAGTATTGTGCTTTATTCCATTTTCTAATGCCTGGTATAAACTCAAAAGCACTTACAATTTTTGGTTTTAGAAATTAAAGCCCATGTCTACCATCAAAGAACCAGGAAAGAATATGGTGTTGTCATAGCTTTAGCAGGAGGACAGCTATGTAAAAAGATGAAACTTGAATAACAGATAGACCTTGAAGGAAGGCATCATGATGTTACTAGTCATCTATTTGCAAATTTGTAAGGTTCAAAGAAAAATGTTCAGTACCTTTTTAAGACGTTCTAGATTTTGAATGTTTTCATTAATTATCTCCAAAACTCTTTAGTCTGAAATGCTCAGTAAGACATATCACAGATAAACTTTCTGTGGAAAATCTGTTTTATTATGTGATTGTGCAGTATTTAGTGAAACAGAGTTCATTCCATAAATGTGACTAGCAATAAAGCCAATAATAAAAGTCAACTTTGTGATATTTCTGCATTAGCACCTCCTATATCCTATATCCTCCTATATCCTATAGATGTGAAGCTATAAATAAAAGACTTCCAGGCACTGTTTACATTTAAGTCTGCCTGCTAAATAAATATTGACGATAACAAGAACATCTAGATGTTGGCCTATAACACTATTTTTTTAATTTTTTTTCTCAGTACTCCTCATTGCAGGCAACAGATGTGAACACAAAAGTCTAGTAAGAACTGTAAATGCAATAGTACAGATTAAAGGTGAAGAAGGGAGGGAATTAGAGCTTTAGGTAGCAAAAGATTAGGCAAAGAGTCAGGGGAAAGGGGCAAGAGAAAGCATATATAATTAACAACATGTATTTTCTCGCAGAAATCCATAAAGACTGAGAGCCTGCAATCCTAAACTGCAAATGCTATTACCTAAATTCCCTCTTGGCTATCTAATAGCTGACCAGTTCAGAGGTCAGTCTGCATAACAGCCTAGACTGACGCATGCAGGAAATAAAGCTTATTTTATACATCTGATGGCCTGAACTCTTTGGTTCAGCTAAATGTGAATCAGCTTAATTCACTCTGAAAGAATTACTGATTGCTCAGGGTTCGTTTGGTTGTTTGTTTCCTGTTTGGGAACTAATGTACAACAATAAACTGGGACTTCAAAGTTTTTGAATTTAGCATAGAGAAGCCAGGAATTCCAGGAGTAAGATGCTCTCTGTATCCTGAATTCAGCCTTCTTAAGCTAGAACATAGTCAAAAAGTCATTTAAAGAATGATGTATTATTTTATACATGGGAAACAAATGTGTCTACCTTTGGGTTAGGGTACAGAGCCAAATTTGCATTGGAAATCTCCGGCAGTTCTGAGGCATGAAGGAGAAAGTATAGAGGAGCAATAATAGAAGTTGCCTAACCCTCTGCTGTTGGGAAGAACTTCTGAGTGCATTTTTCTGTTGCTTGCACACATTTTTCATGCATATTTACAGTTCTTTATAAAGAGGAGGATTTTCCCTGCCAGCTACATGCTAATGTCTTTTCCTTCCACTGATACTCCCCCACTTATCAAATGCATAGTGTCCATGTATCATTTTGATCAATTGCAAACAAGTGACTAATAAAATCCCAAGTTTCTTATCTTTATAATGCTGGATGAGGATAAAAGCAGCACATGCCAGCCTGAGCCTTTTCATGAGACTAAGTGCCATCACCAATATTACTAATTATAGATATTGTCACTGCCTATGGAGAGACTTCATTCTTTTTACAAAGCCCCCCCCCCCAGTGCTTTTTTTTTATTATTATTATTTATTTTTTTTCCCCATTTTGTTCTCTTTCTATTTGCTTGTTGTAATTTAAAGCCCACATAAACTCAGTCTGTCTCCTGCTGACTTTGCTTTTAAATGAACCTCTAAATTTTCAGTTACACAAAAGGACAGGGTAGAAGGACAGAACACAGACCGCTCAATCACATTGTTTTGTTTACAATTTAATAACAAGGTATCACATCTCCTGAACAAGGCCTTTTATTATTAATAAAATGGAACCTAGTCTTCCATTTGAAGTCATCCAAACAAGCTCAATGATATATTAAAAGAATGCAGAGGGTAAAACAAAACTACAGAAATATGGAAATACCAGACAAAGTTGCTTCTGCAGCCTTGTCCTTTTGTACATGTGTTTATTCTGTGTTGCCTGGTCTGATGCTGGTAGCTCAATAAGAGAGCCAAAGATGGGACTCTGCATTTGGCCCAAAGCAGAGTGCTATTCACAGAAAAACACATTTTGTCCTGTATCACCCTTTCATGTATTTCCATGGTTCAACATAATATTCTCCTGATATCCAGCTTATTCCACTCAGCAGACTTTTTAGGTAACCTGTGCAGATCTCCACTATTTGAATTAATATTGTATGGTAGCAATACCGTATGGAAGAGCTCTGGCATCCGGACAAGAGATGAAGCATTCCAGACCATTTACTTCAGTATAAAAAACTGCAACACACACAGAGAACTTCTGATCCCCAGAACGTCCAGACAATTTTCCCATCCTTTGAAAGCATAGTCTAGAGTTATTGACAGTGGGGACATATTCATAGGCTTATCACATCACAGTGAAAAACTTTCTCACTGAATAAATTAAACTTCAGGCAGGCTTATTAAACTTGGGTGGGAGGGGGGAAACAACATGACATTACAGATCTCTGCAAAAAATTATCTGTGGAGCTCTGGCATTGGAAAAATTGATATGATAACCAATATCATCAATTGAAATGACACTCAGAGCTTCCTAAAGTCAGAACTCAAAAGCACCTAAATCACACAGACCCTTCAACATCTGCCAGTCAATGGAGAAGTCTGCACTGAAACATACAGTCTGATTACCCTATTTCTTCTTACACAGTTCCTGCTGGCCTAACAAAGGTTGACAAACTACTAAGCCACCCAATGCTTACTTCCTGCCAGAAATCTAACTGTGCCCAACTGTACATGGGACACAAATGGAACCTGCACACTACTTAGCACAGGACTGTAGAAATGTTAACACTCAAGAGCATCTAATTTCTGGTATTTCATGATAATCACGTTGATAATAACAATATTCAAATTATTATTTTCAGAGATAAATATTATCTTTTGGATAAAAATGATGGTGGTCTCAATGGATCTTCATGCTGAAAGACACTGGAATTTGGCCTGATGAAAATACCGTTTCCTAGCACCCAGATGCATAAATAAATAAATAAATTGACAAATAAATAGATCTTGCATTTTGTTACACTGAAAGTAAACCTTAAGCAGATAGAAAACATGGGACTATATTATCCCCAGCTAAATTCTGGTGATACTAACCACAAATTAAAACAAAGACTTATGATACAAAAGACAGTGCAAAATTGAATGTTGATACTCCTAACTGATATTACCGTGATTTATGAACCAGATAGTACTATGACATAAAAGATATAAATACGCTGTGCTTGTGGCTAGACGTCACAGTTAAGAATACAATTTTTAAACAAAGATACCACATGGGAAGCAAATGACCAGAGAGAGTTCAACCTTGCAGAAGATAACCAGAGGTTACACTCAAGAGATACAGGTTGCCCTTTACTCCCTGAAATCTCCAAGCAACTTGCAGGATTGAGCCCATAAATGGCACTTGAAAGTGCTTTTTTATTGTTCCTTTACATTCATTGTAATTCTTTATGTCCTGTCATTTGTGTGCAGCTCTCATTTCAAGCAAGCATTTCCAATGAAGCAGATTCTATCAGCAGCAGCAGATGTGAAAGTAATGACAGGCTGACAATTGATCTGCAGGCTGATTTTGGAAAGTACTTTATTTGTCTCAGAACAAATTTGGTTGTTTAGAAGACCAGCATCACAATCCTATTTATTTTCAACTTCTGAGGGAAAAAAAAAAAAAAAAAAAAAAAAAAAAAAAAAAAAAAACTTAGTAGCTACAAACTGATTACATGGCTAAAACTGATTAAAAACTGGCTAAACTAGGTCCTCTGGGTCAGTGTTAAATAAAATGTGTAAGAAAAAAGGACATTGAAAAAAGAATTCACCTTCAGGTTAAATCAACATAAGTGATGAAAGCACAAAAGGAATATGTCGTGGTTTAACCCGGCCGGCAGCTAAACACCACTCAGCCGTTCGCACACCCTCCCCCCTCCCTCTCTGGGACGGGGGAGAGAAATGGAAAGTGAAGCCCGTGAGTTGAGATAAAGACAGTTTATTAAGACAGGAAAATAATAATAACAATAATAATAATAATAACAACAATGATGATAATAGTACTACTAATAATAATGTATACAAACAAGTGATGCACAATGCAATTGCTCACCACCGGCTGACCAATGCCCAGCCTAACCCTGAGCAGTCTGGCCCCCCTCTCCCCCGGCTAGCCACCCCTATATATTGTTTAGCATGACGTCAGATGGTATGGAATACCCCTTTGGCTAGTTTGGGTCACCTGTCCTGGGTCTGTCCCCTCCCAGCTCTTACTGCACCCCCAGCCTGCCCGTTGGCAGGACAGAGCAAGAAGCTGAGACGTCCTTGGCTTAGTATAAGCACTGCTCTGCAACAATTAAAACATCGGGGTGTTATCAGCACTCTTCTCATCCTAAGCCAAAACATAGCATTCTACCAGCTACTAGGAAGAAAATTAACTCTGTTCTAATGAAACCAGGACAGAATAGAAACAGAAAACACCTTAATCAAGTGTGCTAACATTCTTTAATTTTTAAAAGGAGACAGTGGGAGAGAGGGAGAACAGAGGACAGCAGTCCCATGCAGGTGTTCACTTTGCTCATAGGCCCTGACAAAAATCCTGACTCTGGGAGAAGAGAGAATAATGACCATGACTCTCTTCTCCCAACTACCAACCATGAAATACTAATATCGGTTTCCCAAAGGTGTCTGAGATTCACATCCTGCATCCCTTCACTCAAGTCATTTCTCCCCACTCCCATCCCAGAGCTCTTCATTTAGTTTTGTCCTAAACTTTTCATCTATCTCTACCTCCAGCCAAAACTCATCCAATTAAACAACTTCTTATTTTTGTTCTAGGTGGAATTTCTAAAGCTTAGACACAATCTGCATTTCCCAAAAATTCATTTGCAAAAAATTCAGATGACAAAAAAAGAGAAAATTTAAAGGCACATTGTAACCTTTTGCACAACATTCAGTGTTTCTATCTTTTAAAAATTGCTTAACATGATGAAATAAAAGAGTAATATACTATATTTGGATTTCTACATGTGTGCAAGCATGTGGGCCAGATGTCTCTGGATATGAGACAGCTACTCAGCTGACCAGCCAGGAGACCTTCATGCTGGGGAGAACTCAGTAACTCTTGTTTTCCTTTGCTGATATTGAGCAGATCTCCACTGGTGATAAAGAATGCTTAGACAGCCACCAGGCATGCATACTTCAACATGTAGAAAACCTAACTTCTTAATGTCAAAATTAATGCTGTTTTCTTCCATGCTATGTGTTCTGGACAACGTATTTCAAATAACTGATGTTCACACCCCCAGGGCTCTTTATTCAGGTTCCTGTTTTCCAAAGAATTCAAAATGGGAGGTCTTGAATACTTTCAGGTAGATGAGTGGAAATGATATAGAGAATTTAGCAAGTTAATTCTTGTTTAAAGCCCAAACATCTTTTACATGGATTAATTGAAAATGAAACTTAAGTTTCTTCAAATTTTCCTTGTACCGCCTCAGTTCCTTGTCTGTAAACATGATGATAGAAGTTATGCACATACCATCTCCCCCAAATCCTAGCATAGAAAACATTTGTCAAAAATAATCAACCAGAAATCTGGTATAGCATTGTACATGATGGAAAACCACTAGCTTATTGAAACTAAGATTCCTCCTGTGCTTACAAAATAATCACAGTTTTTCTCTCTGAAGTCCACCACAGAAATAAAATCCTACCACTTTTCTTTGTAAGGCAACATATTCCAAATACCCATACACATTTTAGCTGTTATATAGCAATATATATCTCCTCTTTAAATCGACAAGGACTAAACAGAGAAAAATAATTATAACAATAATTGTTTTCTTCTTTAACCTTATCTGTCAGCAACTGAACTTATTCCAAGCTTATCTAGTCACTTCACTCTTTCTCCCCTCTCCTGTCTGTAAAGTAAATGTAACTTTATCTAACTGCATAACTTTTGTTTAGACATCTTTTACTGTGTGACGAGACTTGGCCAGCAGGATATACATAACTTGAAAGTACATAACAAAAATACTTTTGATAATATTGGTCAACACATGCAGTGGCTAGGACCAAGGGAATGATAGACTAAGCACTACAATGCTCATTGTGGCTGCTTCAGTGCCTGCTGGTCAGGTAGTCACCAACCAGCTGAGGAAGTGTTGCCCTCTCTTGCTCCTTGGACCTGCAAAATCTGTGATTTTGCTGTATTGATGACTTCTAGTTCCCTGCATTTTTCTTACAGTTCTGCATCTCCTCACGCTTTTATTATTTCTTCCTCAATTATTGAGCTGTTATTCATCTCTGAACCATCTCACTTCGGTCTGTTTTTTACTGTGCCTGTCTTGCATGGATTTAATTTACATACTTTCACAAAGCTCAGCTGTAATTTTTTTCCTCAAAACTGAACTAAGGTCATGCAGCTGTGCCACTCCAAGATTAGACATCGCAGGCATCTGAACCTCCAGGCCATGGGTTACATCAGCTAATAACACTCATATTTGAAAGACAAACTGTTTACAAATGGAAAAAAGAAAAGCTAGGAACTTAATAGAGAATGGCCTTGCTATAGGGTTTTTCAAACCAACTGACAACATTTTGTAATCTCAAATTTCATGTTATAGTCTAAAGGTGGCTTAAAACTTTAAATAAATTATTACAATCCTTCATTAAATCCCACAGGTTTTGAGTATATCACTAAAGAATCCCAGTGAGCTCGCATTTGATGTAATCCTTATTAAATTCTATAAAAAGATGTTACACAAGGGCTTACCTGTTTTACATACAGAATATATGCACGAGAAATTGTGTGTGTGTCTGTGTTGGCCTATTTCCCTACTTTGTTAACACAACACATACTCCAGATCTTGGAAATAAAAATAATCAATCATGGACAAAATTCATTAAAAACAACTTTTGGTCATGGAAGTTTGAATACTGCAGAAGCTTTTGTTTTAAAAACAGGCAACCTAAAATAGTCAAAGAACTGTTAGGTTTGGGAAGAAGGGTAAAGAAAGCACCATGTACAGGAATATAGTGTAAAACAAAAAGTCCTACCCCTGGGCACGCAAATTCTTGCTAATCCCCTCAGAAATGACTCACATACGGCAGCTTGTTATATTCCATTGTTTTAATTACTGTCTGTTGAAATAAATAAATAAATAAATAAATAAATAAATAAATAAATAAATAAATAAAAAAGGATGACACTTCCTGGCCTTCAGAAATTTTTCAAGGTTCAGAAACAGAAACTCCGAAAGCAATATTGTTTTTTTGTTTTGTTTTGTTTTTTCCTGATTACTGATTAATATCTACATGTTTACATATTTTCTACCCTACAAGAGCTGAGATAATTTATTGAGGACAAGAATAACCTCTTAAATTGAAAAATAGTCTTGTACTTCACATGGCATTTGCATTTGTTTGATAACTTGTATCAGGTTTTGCTGATCATACAAAGACTTTGAGCCTTGGCTATATAGAACCTTTTCTTGTAGTTGCTGTTTTCTGGGAGCTGCATTTTCTACTGGGTTGCTGGTCTGCTAGTGGCTGCCATTTGGCACAGAGCCCCATGCCACTGCAGAGCCTATGCTTAGCTCAGCAAGGAGGCTGAAATGACTGAAGTTGTTCTGCGCAAGGATAGTCCCTATCAAAGTATCAGGAATCAAAGTATAAGGTCTACTGTGCATAACCAAACCTGAAACACTGCAGTATTTTAGCAGCTCCCCCAATTCAGAAACATTAAGCTCCCCCAATTCAGAAACATTAAATCTTTGGAAGCCCTTGTTGTAATTCCCACGTGCTACACCTCTATACAGATTGAAAGAAATGAGAACAAGTTGGACGTAAAGTCACTTTCAGGACATAATATCATGTAAATATGAAAATAGGCAAGGATGTAACCGCACTCTCAACTTGGGAAGGAACAAACTGAATCTAACTAGGAGAAACGACATTACAGATGTTTAGGGTCTAATGAATTTCCATAAAGATGAATGAAATCAGGCAGAGAGCAGAGCTGGAATAAAGTGCACATGAAAACGGCTTTAATGGCCCACATGAAAAGTCTGTGTAGCCTGAAATCCTGAGAGGGGTAACCGACACTGCAGGAATGAACAGCGTAGAAAAAGCTGTTTCTAGTCAGATGCTGTTACTAGTCACTGCTATACAACTACTAAACATACATTTACTTTTAGCCTTGATAACATTCTTGGGAAATCAGATGTACTTTTAATCTCACACCTTTACAAAAACCAACTTTTAGTTTGCTTTAAGCCTGCCTAAAACTGTCATTTTATGTTATCTTATTTTTGTTATGTGGAAAACATTCAACAGCTGTTTTCTCCGCCGATTTTTTATGTTGTTATGTTATAGTACTTATGGAAATATAAAAATTTTACTGAAATCATTCAAGATCTTCCACATAGCTGGGGGGTAGGAAGGTCGTCATAAATAAAGAATTTCTAGATCTTTCAATAAGGTGTTTTGATAAGGTTAATTGTTCAAAACGACAATTTAGCAGATAAGAACAAATTCTTATTCTAATGATAGATCTAGGGTATTGACTTTGGCCTCATTGTACCCTGTCACTCAAGTTAATTTATTACTAGGCTTACACAAAGATCAGAGAGAAAATCTAGATTATTATCTTTACTCACTTGGGCCATGTCTAATTGTCATTTTTTATTTTTCAGCAGGTAATGATTCTCACTTTTCAGAAATAGCTCTGCATTTGGCTCTTTTCGACCTCTTAAATTAGTTTCCTGTAATTATTCACCATACATACAGTTCTGTTTCTACCAGCTGAAATTATCAGGAAATAGTGCTTGCAATAAAAGAAAGATGGTGTTTTACTATTGACTTTCTAGGGAAAACTTATTTCTGGAGGACTTTTAAATTGTTTCACGATATACAGTCTCTGCCAAGCTTGGTATTTTCCATCAGTGATCCTGATGTTTTTGCTTAGACTTTCTTTAAAAAAATCTTGAAAGACAGAAAAATTCTTTTATGGGGAAATTTTAAATGGGGAGAATTTGTATGTCTAATATTACTCTAAAATGGCCAATCTTTAAATGTCTAAAGTGCATTCAACAGCTGGACTTTTTATCTGGATCAGGGATGTCACAAATTGTGTTACTAATTCACTCATGCTTTCAGCTTTTGTTTTTAAAGGTATTTATCTCATTGCAAAAGCTGTAGCTAAAACAATATAAAAATGTCATGCAATAATGTTTCTCTATTAAATCCCTTCTTTGAGAAAATTGTTTGTTGTAACAGCTGGATATGTGATAAGTATACAAAGTGTTCAAATTTTATGTATCCTTCTTACCTGTTTTACTGTATCTATTAGACAGTGGCAAAATATTTTTAGGGCAACCCTTTCTTTAGAAACTAAAAACATAAATAATTACATAGAAAAACAGCATTGGGGGAGAGAGTGATCCCAGTCTCCAAATAAAAGCCCTTGCTAATAGATCAGAACATCAACAGTCAATCCGTCAATCAGTCAAACAAACACATAAAGTGCATCTAATATGTTAAAGAAAACTGAACCGATTCTTGTAAGAAAGAATGCAAAGCACCATTAGTACAGGAACATGTTTTCTTTCCTGGAAAATAAACAGCCACTACAGTCTGAATTTCTACCTTCAATTAAATCTATAGAACTTGAATATAAATATTCATATGTGCAGCTAATGCTGCTTTCTACACGAACAAATCAAAGTTCAGTACTTAAACTGTATTCAGAATGCAGCATATTTCATTAAGAGGTTGCTTTCCTGAGTAATGTCCTACTAGGAATTTTTTGACTGGGGCTATGAGCTGAAAAAATTTTGTACTTCTATCAAAAAAAAAAACATTACAACTATGAATAAATAAATGATTGACTTGCCCGGGAATTTCTCCTAAGGATTTACTAACTATAAGTAGCCACACTTTTTATCTACTCTGGGCACAAAAGTACACAGGTATTAAGATTCAGTTTATTACTAAGTTTCAGAAATCTTTATATATATATATATATATATATATTTAAGCCAAAACTAATTATCTCAAATTTTTAAAGGAAAGTTTAAAAGTTAAAACAGATGTGGATGTTCAAAACTGATTCTCCCAATAGAAAAGACTACATTTTTAATTAAATTCATCTAACTTTAAGGTTAATCCTTTTGGCTGATTTGCATGTAAGATGCTATAAGGCAGGAAATAAAGAAAAACAGCAAATTTGAGATAGTAAAATGTTTTGCTATAACATGAGGGGAAAAAAAAAAAAACAAAACACTCATAAAATATTCAGAAAAAACATCTTAATTAAGCTGTTTGTTTTATGATAACTAAACTCCAGAACTCATACCCATTTGACAAACTGAAACAGTGTGAGGGGCACTCAAAACCAGAACCAGTTCTGATGAGTCTATAGGCTGGTACCACCTGTGTTCGAAGGAGACAATATTACAACTACTTCTCAGTTAACTGCCCCGGGAAAGGAAATTGAGTGTTTCTGCGTCCATGTGTATATGGTGCTGTGTACACGTGATCATCAGTCATCAAGTACAGTCACTGCTGTCCTTTGTAAGCCCATGGTTCTGTTTCTGGCATGGATAAAATAATTCCATTGGTTTAATGTCACATAGGTCAATGAACGAAATGTTTTGCATGGTTCTACATATGGATTTTTACCCAAACTGAGCAATGTACTGGTAATGATAAAATAATTCTAGATAACCAAGCATTCAGAAAGAAAATTGGTTTTTAGTTTTCCCAGTTTACAGTCAAGATAAACAGAGTAAGGCTAATATATATTTACAAATATACTTACAAGAAGCAAACCAAATCAGCCTAATGTAAAATGCAAAAGACTTGGAACCATTAACTTCAGCAAGTAGAGTTTTCTTTTAAAATGAGTTCACCACTGCTTTAAACTCTACCTCATTTTGGTACGATATAAAAGCAAATGAAGAATTAAATAACAAATTTAATAGAAAGGCACAAAAGTGTAATATTTTCTTATTGCTTAATAGATCTAAAGAAGAAATACCAGTTTGTTTCTATAGAGATATCGCTACAAATTAAGACTTTGGATTCTCAATTGCAGAAAAATATTTTATATATATATATAAGAAACAATTGCCTTTGGTGGAAACATTATGTTACCCTTTGTAACATTACATTACCCTTCGAAACAGCTAAACTTTAAGTTCTTACAGATGTGCTAAAAAATTGATGAAGGAAAAAATGACAAGGTGGTCCTCTTCTAGAGTACTCGTTAGAATGAAATATCTCAGGTATTTCATTTGGTACATTTTTAAAGTCCTTTTATAATTTAGGATTATTTTTAAGAATAACTTTTTAAGAATAACTTAAATTTATGCTTTAGAAAATCCATGTGGGTTTTGAAAAGTCTTCTATGTTTGTCAGAAGGCACAGATAGCAATAGTTTGAAAAGCTCACACGAACTTTCCATCTTTATTGCAAATACAACTACACAACACTGTCATTATTCTAGAACCTAAAGATCAAGATCTCATCCTACTGCAAAGGGTAAATATGATAAATGGCAATTTAGACAGAAATATATATATATATATATATAAACTATCTGAGGCTGGACTGCTAATTTTGATTTAGTTATTTGCTCTGATATATTGCATATACTTTCTGATGTAGTCTGCTTCAGCATACTCTACAAGCCAGTATTGGTAAAAACTCCTACCATGCCCTACAGACATACTTGGATAGTCTCGGGCTTGGGTGCCACTGAAAGTCAGGGGAACTTGGTGATCCCAAGCTATACTGTTGCATGTTAATATAGGTCTAGAATTCACCCTCACTTCACACTGATGCAGGCTGCTTTGGACTGTGACTCTAGCGTGACTGTGACTTTCGCTGACAGATCCATGGAGCCTTTAACAGGGAAGCTTGAGCACAGGAGGAGACTGGTAAAGATGCGTTTCGCCAGATGATGAGATTTCTCTTTTCATGGATAACATGGTCATCATTGGCCATACAAGCTTTCCTCAAAAACTTGTACTGTCCTTATAATAAAGTTTTTCTCCAGTTCTACATTTTTTTTGAGCAAATGGTTTCCTGATATCCCAAAAGCATAAAAAACAAAACAAAACAAAACAAACAAACAAACAAACAAGAAAAAAAACATGTGAACATGTGAAACAAAACTTCAGGAATGCAAAGACTGAATGTAGGTGAATGCTCACATGGGCTTTAGTTTCACCTAGCTCTAAAAGGAACATCAGTGCTTAACTGGGAACTGTGGGGTTCAAAGGAGGATTTTTTTACCACTAACATAAGATGACCATTGGGTGCAATGTAACTTCCTTCCCATTCAGAAATATGCCAGAGGTCTTTAATGGGGGAAGGAACATGGTATGCATACGACATTCTTGATTGTATTATTCACATTTGAGGATTATGAATTCTAATATTTAAACAGAAAACTATGTTCTACTCTACTCATAAACCTAAACTCTGCATGCTTGATGAACTGTTGTGTGATACACAGGGTAAAAAAAAAAAACAAACAGCAATTACTGTGTTTAGCAACCCTTTAGCAACCTGTATTGTTGAAGTTTAGAGATCATGTGCATTCACTGCAGTCTCTTTTCTGCTTAGTTTTAAGTAGTACTACCGATAATGACAATCCACTCTGGGAATGGAATGATTATAGGATTATAGGGTTTTTAATGTATTTTAAATAATAATTCTGAAAATCTAAATTACACCTTTAATTTTTAATTATCTTTTCATAAATACATGCAATATATTGCATGGTGGTAGAAATTAAATTTTGAAAAAGACCAGATCAAAGAATTCACAGCCATAAAGCTGTGCTATTTCAAGGAGCTCTTCATTGTACTATTCTTTGGAAGCAGATGCCCCTAACTTACCAAAATAGGATGCAGTTGTTCTCCAATCCACTAAAAATGCCTCTGGCATTATCCTTCCTCTACTACTGGATGACACTTCACGGTCACAGGTAGCAGTCACTGTGCCACCTTCCATATCTAAGAGTAAAAACTTTCTGAACAATGAGTCTTTCTAAATTGCTCATACCAAGAACCATTCGTTAACAATTGATTGCTCCCAGCACAAAATTGATAAAAATGACTTCAAATGATCTCAAAGACAGAGAAGCACACTGAAAGTATCCAAATAAGAACTTCTTTCTATATGCATTTTATACTGCTTAGGCAATCATTCAGCAGGTCTTAAAGTAAGAGCCCCAGGGCTCACTTGTAATTATTTAATGCTTTCACTACAAGATCGTTCCATGTAGAAGAAATGGAAAAAATGTAAACGTTAACAAAAAAAAAAAAAAAAAAAGAGTACTGCATGGCCACAATGGTCAAAGTTGCTTACATTTTGCTATTCTGTGTTTTCAGTCTTACAGTGATTAAAACTTTGTTATCTTTGGATGGTATTATTCAAGTGCTTGACATGCGTGAAGGCTGGGCTGCCATCCAGCGGGACCTTGACAGGTTGGAGAATTGGGTGGGGAGAAACTTAATTAAATAAAACAAGGGCGAGTGTAGAGTCCAGCATCTGGGCAAGAACCCCAGGCACCAGTATAAGCTGGGGACTGCCCTGCTGGAGAGCAGTGAAGGAGAGAGGTACCTGGGGGTCCTGGCGGACAGACAGGTGTCCGTGAGCCAGCACTGTGCCCTTGTGGCCAAGAAGGCCAATGGCATCCTGAGGTGTATCAGAAGGGGTGTGCTTAGTAGGTATAGAGAGGTTCTCCTCCCCCTCTGCTCTGCCCTGATGAGACCACATCTAGAATATTGTGTCCCATTCTGGGCCCCTCAGTTCAAGAAAGAGAGGGGACTGCTTGAGAGAGTCCAGTGCAGAGCCACAAGGAAGATTAAGGGAGTGGAGCATCTCCCTTACAAGGAAAGGCTGGGGGAGCTGGGTCTCCTTAGCTTGGAGAAGAGGAGACTGAGGGGTGACCTTATTAACGTTTCTAAATATGTAAAGGGTGAGTGTCAGGAGGATGGAGACAGGCTCTTCTGGGTGACATCTAAAGATGGGACAAGGGGCAATGGGTAGAAGCTGGAACATAGGAGGTTCTGCTTAAATATGAGCCCAAACTTTTTTTATGGTGATGGTGACAGAGCACTGGAAGAGGCTGCCCAGGGGGGTTGTGAATTCTCCTTCTCTGGAGATATTCCAAACCCACCTGGACACATTCCTGTGTGACCTGATCTAGGTGTTCCTGCTCTGGCAGGGGGATTGGACTAGACGATCTTTTAAGGTCCCTTCCAATCCCTAATATTCTGTGATTCCATGATATTTCTATAAAGACCAGTATTGTATTTAAAACGATTAACAATTATGTTCACAATTAGATGCCTATATTTTGCTTTTCCTAACCATTCATTTTCCTTTCATTTCATTGAACCAAGTTATAACAGCTGCATAAATAATTCTACCCAGTCCAAGCAACATAGCAGGATATGGTTACACTGACCACATTTGTAAGGGTCTGTTATCGTCATTACTAACGTTCCTGCTGTGTGAAAAGCCCAGCATTGTATTAATCTTTCTGCTGCTTCTTCCTGATGTGCTCACAGAAATGTGGCTGTCTCCTGTGATGCCAGTGAGCCTTGGTCTTTCCAGCTGACAATGAGCACACTGGTTTGTTTTCCTCAGTTGTATTAACTGCTTCTCAGCTGACTTTCATCTTGTTTTTTTTTGTCCATGTTTGAAAATCCTTTAGTTTCCAATTTATTTTTATTTTTTTTTGATTAGTGCTTACAATTCCACCCTACTAAGTTTAATATGCAAATTAAGTTAATATGCACAGAATCATAGAATGGTTTGGGTTGGAAAGGACCTCAAACATTATCTAATTCCAACCACAGCCATGGACAGGGACACCTCCCACCAGACCTGGTTGCTCAAAGACACATACAACCTGGCCTTGAACACTTCCAGGTATGGGGCATACACAGCTTCTCTGGGCAGCCTATGCCAGTGCCTCACCATCCACTGCTTAAAGAATTTCTTTCCAAATATCTAATCTAAATCTCCCCTCTTTCAGTTTTAAAGCCATTCCCCCTTATCCTATCACTACGCTCCCTGACAAAGAGTCCCTCCCCAGCTTTTCTGTATGCCCCCTTTATGTATTGGAGTTTATTTAATTGATAAACTGTTTATTTGCTATTCCAGATAGTCTATGCAGTTATGAGACACTTCTAAAGATGTATTTCTGCAGAGCATTACAGGGGATTTCTGTGTTGCTCACATATCTCCTTTTTTTTTTTTTCTTTAGGTATTTCTGCAGTGAGACTGTGTGGTGGGGGGGCGGTCTCCACATGACTGTGAATTTGGTCAACATGCATTATAGTAAAACATGTGGAGTAGTCTCTAATTTAGCTTATTCTCATATGTGATAGGAGCATAAGATATTCACTTAGATCATCAAACTACTGAAAAGAGTCTATTTTAACTAAATAATGACAATTGACAGTTCCTCAGTCATAAGGCTATAGACTTCACTTCATTCTTTACAAGTATGCTAGGGAGGAAAAAAGGTTATCCCACATACCTTGAAGATCATCTTGAGTTATGATTGGAAATACAATTTTTTTTGTTGATCTCTGCTACCATATGGGAGGACAAGGGTTCTTGGGGTGGTAAAACAATACACTTAGGGACATTCATCTGAAAATCAGTATTTTGAAAACTACATGTAACTAATCAATCTTAGGGAATGGACGTAATGTATCTATAGTAATGAAACTGTAGTATTTGGGTTAATTAGGATTTTCTTTTAGCATAGAAGAAAATTTTAAACACATTACAGTAAGTGGTTAAAAGTTGATAATTCCACAAATAGCTGCCATGGGGTCTGCTATAGAGAAAAAAAATTAAGCTTCTACCTTAATGGATAGAAGGGGAAATAGGCAAGGAAGAGACAAGCAATTATGTCCACAAGCCACCAGTCCTCTTAAAAATCTGATTTGATTCTACTGCTTTCCATAAAAAGAAAAACTGAAAAGAACTGGGATAAAATGTAAAACATTTCCATTTGCTACTTTGACTTTTACTGACAATTTTGAGTTTCCAAAATTCAATAAAACGTCAGAAATAGTTTACGTAAGTCAGTGTTTGTGAATACCATGCTTTACTTATTTGCTTTTGTCTCTTTGTTATTTGTTTTGTTTTCTTTTGCTTCTTGGAACATATTTTGCTATTGCATGGATGTCATTTTACATTTGTATATTTTCACTCTCTACTAATTTGTCAGTTGATTAGCACAGTTTTTGTTATGGTAGTTTGCTTGTTTTAAGTTATATATATGTATATACAAATATGCATGTACACACACACACATATATATATAAAACCAATCTTCACACAATTCAATTCCAAGAACCCAGTACCACTTTCAAGTCCCATCCTGCAAAAATTCATGTAGGTCTATAGAAACACATGTTAAACAGTAATTAAAAGGATAACACTCTATGCTTAAAGCACTTTGAGACAAAATGTTGTGTGATCCTTTAAAAAACTTAGTCTTTGAAAAAATGGTCTGTTTGTGGGAATGAAGTTCGCACTCTTCAAGTCACCTTACTTAAGTCAGCATTGCCCCTGTTAACTGCTCAGTTCCACGTCTATATTAAACTATATTAAAAAACGGAATGTAACTGTACTTAAAAAATAAGTAGATCTGTGTTTTTTTCTTTTTTTTTTTTTTTTTTGTTCTTTTTTTTCATTGTTGTTGTTGTTGTTTTAACAGTCTGCTTTTTGAGCAGTTCAACCAAAACAGACTTACTGGGTAAATATGGAAGTGTATCCATTAGTATCATCAGTTGCTTAATGCAAAAGGCATTTACAGTGATTCATGTTCTGAAAGGCAAAAGAAATTAAGGATCAATTAAAAAATCACAGCGAGTTCTGTCTCTTTAAAAAAAAAAGAAAAAGTAACTGTTCTAATGATAAAATTCAAAGAAAGCACCCATTAAGTCTAATATATATATATATATACATATTTATATATTTAATATCTAGGATGTCACCAAAGTTGGCAGAATTAAGAAAAGCTAAGCTAATGATGATTTTGCTGAATACAGATTACTGAACACAGACTACTGAACAAAGCTTTACACTTAAAAATATAATTAGAAGACAAATTTTGTGAAAAAAAATCTAGTTTTAATTACTGTGTTCAGTGTTACAATTTTTCTTTAATGAGTAGTATGCATAGCTCTCCAATGGAGCTGAACTGCTCTAAAATATTACTATGAAACTGGAATTCACAAGAGTGGTGCTTAGCAAGGACTAAATAAAAACTCAGCAGAAAACAGTAGGAACATTATGATTTGGCCAATATTTACTTTTTCTATACTTCTTTTTCCATACTAAACTGTTTAGAAGTTACAGATGAAGTTGCAGCAAGCTTTGTAAATAATGACCATAAAACTTGCTAAATTCTCATCCTGGTGAGAGCAGATAACTCAGAGTAATAATACCGATTTTTATACCAATAAGAGTAAATATATTTGAGTAAAGAGTAAATATACTCTTATTGGTATAAAAAGGAATTGAGAATGTATAGGGTGAAAAGAATGCACCTCCTGCAGATCATACATTTATTTGCAAGGCTAGATTATAAAGCAGAAGCAGTTATCTACTCGTCCTGTTGTTATTTACTCTTGTAATTAACAATACAGGCAAATGATTACTTGTTACCACAGAATTGCATGTGTACAGCAGTGGTTTCATATACTTTGTAGGACAAAGATTTATTCAAAAATAGAAAAAAAAAATGGCACTATTCAGCATGTACATCTAGAGATTTGAAAGTTTAAAATATTCTAATACATTTTAAGCAAGACAATACATTTTTTTTTTTCCCTATAAATACTGTATTGCTGCATTTCCCCCGTATACTGCATGGTGTTTTGCTTGCTTAAAAGAAAGTCTCCCTGTCCTTCATATTAGGATTAATAAGATTCAACTGTAGCAGAGATACCTTTGGGAACTGGTTATTTATTCAACAGAAAAGTGCTTTTTGAGAAAAGAGCTGCTGGAATCTAGGAAAATAAATAATTCAAAATAGTTCTCTTCCTTTTTGTTTCAATACTCAGGTGTCCATGTCTCATCCATAAGAAATTCCACATGCTTCTGCAACCAGTTTCACATTCACACTTCTGTATTTAACCCTTTCATCTTTATTCTATGAGACAAATGGGAGAAATATGGGAGAGATTCTGCAGTCAAACAGAGCAAGGATTTCTAAGAGTGCTGGCTTATTGGATAAAGGCAGGAAAAAGGGACACATACCAGAAAGAAACTCTAACGTTAAAGAATACTAGAGAAGCTAATGCAAACCAAACATTTCACGTTGATGTTATTAGAAAATTAGAAAATGCATCTTTAATATTTGTCTTATGCCTTTTATGCGAATATTAAAATTGATAATTTCCTGTAATGTTTTCTGGAAACTTTTTAATTAAAATCTATTTACTTAGATTTCTTTTCTATCAAAACAGATGTTCTCAACCGCAGGGATTCTGCGAGAAGTCCAAATCAATGCCCAAGAACTTAATCTTTGCTCTGGAGGTTATGGCACATACACTAAGGAATAGATAATAATAAGCATTAAGGAAAGCCCCTTGGAACATTTCAATTATAATATATCTGTACACTGCAACACCTCCCTGAGAAACACAATATCACATATAATTATAGAGAGCCCAGAGATAACACAAAAGACCATCTGTAAACTTTGAACAGATGTAGCCTTTGAATACTTGAGCTTTTCTTGGTCTTAACATTTTTAAAGCTCAAAGCAAGCAAAGTTTTAAAAAAATGATACAGGAGGAGGAACAATTTCAAAGACTGGGATATTCAGATTCTTCTGAAGTCAAGAATTTACTCAAAATTGTATAAAAGCATGTATTTGCACTACTACATTTTATTGTAAGGGAAAAGAGGTTTGCATACATTATTATTACCTGCCAATAATTTCTTGCAAATGAAATGCCCAACAAATGTAAGACCTGATGTAGACAGGTCATATTTCATGAAAGTATCAGGGAATGGTGCAGTTAAGTTCCATGTAGTTTTTGTTTTAGGGGACAAAGTGAAGGAGGTTGGGAGAGGAAGGAGAAGTCAAGGAGTGGGGACAGGAAGAGTGAAAGAATGGAAGGGAGGAAATAAGGAAGTGAGGAGAAAGAAATAAAAACGGGAAGAGGAGAAGGAGAAGCAAATGAAAAAGAAGTCCTATAAATCCATGCCAACCATGCACTGTAAAGCTAGAACTTCACACACCCTGAACCAGATTTAATGATGGCTCTACACTTGCTGTCCCAGAGGTATCATACAACTAACTGGAGCTGGAGTTTCCCTGAACAGGGATAATGAGAAGCATGGATTTAATGATCCAGTACTTATACCTGGATAAACAAAAGATATCAGTCTAAAGTGCTGTCAGATTGGTGTGCTTCATAAGCAATAAAATTGTAACCAAGCTATTAATAAAAGCTTATTTCTTCAGTTCAATAAGCATTTGCTATGAAGAGTGAAGACCCACATGGAAAGTAAAATGTATATTCTGGGTTTCTCACTTGGCCATAAATTCCCCAAACCGTAAGCCTATGAAAGATAAAAGACAAGATTAGAAGTGACTTTGTAAAAAGCAGATGGCAGACTTACGTGTGAACAAAGTTATCTCTACAAACTAATGAAAACTGTGGATTAACATTATTTGAAAGACAAAAGTTACTGACTATTTAAATATTCTTTACCCAAGCAAACTGAAGGTCAAACAAGAAGTAAATCAACCACAAGATCCACACACCTCCCGAATAGATGTGTAAGAGTGAAGTAACCTTTTTCAAATAAGTGAAAAGTCTGATCTCATGGGATGAGATACTAAAAATGCTAGGTTAACTTGCAAAGCTGTATGCTGAAAAGTTCCATTTTGTCAAGTAGAGAGTAATTATAGGTTTTACAAAGTACCTGAAGTTTCTGAAGATAATGAACCAACCTCATTCAATTCCAAATACAGCCCACTTTTCTAACTGAACACATAATGCTGAAATACTGTTTGCTACTTGAGCTTTCCATCTGTCTCCAGATTATCAAATATACATCTGCAGTTTATCTGTTCTTATACAGAAAAAGGGCCCTGATATTAGTATATAGGGAATACCTAGTATTCCCTCTTTACCTTGCAATTTTTGAATTAACCTGCTTGGAAATTGAGAGACCTAATGGATAGCCAATCGAATACAAACAGAATGGCATAATCACTTTAGCCAATCTTTTAGATCTGATTTTTTTTTTTTCCTCAAGGTCACCAGAAATAATGAGCATTTTCCATGCTCAAAACAGACAATGTGGAAGTACCAGTTCCTTGGCATTGAAGAGTCTTCCCTTAAATACAAAACAAACAAACAAAAACAGAACAATAGACTTTCAGCTCACTTTTTCCATCTTAGAAAGATGGAAAATGGAGAGACTTTGGTCCTGTTCTCTTTTATGTTTTATTTTCTCTGCCAAAATCTCCCTAGATTCTTACCCACACACTGAGAAGTTCTCAAAGGAAAGAGCTTGCAAGAAACGTACATCCAGTAAGATACCTAGGAAGCATCAAAATGATTATTTTTTCTTTGAACTATAGTCCGGAGACTTCCTTTTTGAAAACAGCTGAGAGAAGAATTCCCAAGCAAGGTCAGTTAGACTGCAGGACTGTAAAATTGGTTTACAGTAACCTCAACTTACTCATTACTAAACTTTAATGTAAGATATTTTCCAACTTTTTAGAAGAGTGGTAGTTTGTTGTTATATATAGACAATTTTTCAGATTGATTTTCTGTTAAAACTTGGTAAAACAGAATTCTTACCTGCCTAGATATGATAAAGCATCTAATTCCCAACTGCTTTTATTTTATTTTATTTGTTTATTGATTTGTAAAGTTAAATAGTAGCAAATAGTAACTACAAGAACAAATATGAACAAATATGAATATAAACTGAAACCCCAAGTTAGATCCACCAGGAAAAGAATGATTCTATTACATATTTTATATGTATATTACATATAGTATTTCAGTACTTAAAAATCAGACTATTTTGAAATTTGCTATGAATGGGAGCAGAATCTTACTTTCATATATCATTACAGAAAGAAAGCAGATCTGTATGTGGGCATACAAATATTGGCATTAAGATCTTTGTCTGCAATTTGTCAAAAACTCTTTAGTCAATGAAGACATAATCAATACAGACAATGGAATTCAGAGAGCACATGTAATTTCGGTCAGCTGAACAGCTCCCAAAGTTTATTGGCTGCTTTAAGTTAACTAGTAGCTTGACTGAGTTATCTAGTTATCTAGAAGAATACTAAAGTTATCCTAGAAAAATAATAAGAATGTCTGATGTGAAATATCTGTCACCACAGAAAATTCAACATGAATATGCATATATATATATATGCAATTATATGTGAAATAATATTCACCCATAGATACATCCATGATACATCCATGCATTATTTATTTTTTTCAAACATAGGGATGACAGGTTTAATTTAACACTTCATTATTGCTATTATTTTTTAAAGATTTTCATAAATTGGAAAAGAAATATCTTAATTTCCATTATGCTTTTTAAGGATTGTGTAATATTTAAAAGTTTATTTTATATTTTAAAGCTTTTTATTATTAATAATATAGACGTTCTGAGAGGTAGTTAATAGTTATTATTCATAAATGTGTCTCACATAAGTTATCCCTAGTAAAGATAATATTAAAAGTATTTTATTTATTAATATGAGAAACTCATTACAGACCATCTTAATAGTTAGATATTAGAAAAACATCCAAAAAAATGGATGGCCTTTATATGAAAAGGTTTTACTTTAATCATTTACATTCTTGGAATAAAATATAGGCTTCCTGGTAAGGTAGTTGATGCCCTGTGCCTGTCAGTGTTCAAGAGAAATTTGTACAATGCCCTCAGTAATGTGTTTTAACTTCTGGCTAGCCCTGAAGAGGTCAGGAATTGGACTAGATGATCTTCTAAAGTTCCTTCCAGCTGAACTATTCTATTCTATTCCTTTTCCATTCCATTCCATTTCATTCCATTCCATTCCATTCCATTCCATTCCATTCCATTCCATTCCACTCCATTCCTTTCCTTTCCATTAATTTCCAAAGATGTCACATAAATATCTTTAAACATTCCCTCCACTAATAAAACTGTTCCCTACTAATTCACACAGAGAAAAGCAAAAGGTCAGAAAGATTTAAAAGTCATAAAAACGTATTAATTGCCAGAGCATTAGGCCATCTGTCGTGAAGCAAGAGTCTTTGTCCTCAGCAGTGGACTCAGCTATATCAATAGTGTAACTGCTGTTCAATAGCTATGTGTTAGTTTAGCTCCTCCTGGAGCAGACATTTAATTGAAACTCAGACTGGCGGCGTACATGGCTCCCTGTCGTTAATTGGTCTTTAGAGACTGTTAAGAAGTATGCCAATTATCTCCAGCCCCAGTCCCAAAACAACTTTTTTTTTTTTTTTTTTTTAATAGGGAAAATAATAAGGTCACCTTGTCTTTTCATTAAAGAACATCAATTTAAAAAAAAATATTAGTTACAAAAAATAAAAATCTAAGTCTATGTGGCATTGTCTTTGGACACAGACATGAACAGAAGCATGGCACAGCAGTTGTTCATGTACCACTAACAGGTGGCCTAGAGATTGTCTGATCAAAACCAAAAGGTATTTTTTCCCTTCAGTTAAAAATATTTTTTCTTGTATCAGGTTAAGAGCCTCAGTTTAGTGTGTGTAAAAAGGAATGCATGGTAAAATGTCACACTGCCTGGAAAAGATGGGTAAGAGAATTAAAGCAATAAGTGATCTGTGAAAGAGACCTAACTCCCCTTAAGAGAAGATGACTTCAAGAGTTAATTAGAAAGATTTTTCAGTACAAGCAATCAGCTGTTTTTTGTTGTTGTTGTTTTCCTGGTGCAAATTATTTGAACTTGGAAAAGGGAAATGAAAACATTTAGCAATCAATATATAAGACACAAGAATGGGAAATTACTGTAGTACATTCACTGTAAAACAATTTCACTTTAAAAACAACAATATACACTATCATAACAGTATAAATATTTATTTTAAGAAAGATAAATAAATAAATAAATAAATAAAGCAGAAAAAGTTATAGATGTAGTCAACAAGAATTCTTAAAAAATGAAATGTTTTTAGACACAAGATTTTCATTTTCCCTCCAGAGCAAAAGTAATAGTCATAGTACAATCTCATGTACTGTTCTCCTTGTATTTACAACCAGGATACTGAATATTCATACCTAAGAATCTAAGCCAATAATTGGCTTTGTCTTAAAAGTCAGGATGTTTTTACAATTTTTCCCTGATATTGTAGGAACCAAATAGTATCAGAAAGATACTATTTATTTTTTTTTTATACTATTCTTTTTATCAGAAAGAATATTTAGGGAATAAAATTAATGGAAGATTTCTCTCTTCTAGCTAACCTACTTTATTCTTTGATGCAAGTGCACAGTGAATAGTATGGGTGTAATCGTTCAAACTCTTGCAAAATGTACAATGATGCTGTAAGTAATAAGTCCTCAGTCGAATGCTGCTAGGGAAAGCAGAGCTACCAAACATTTAACTAAGCAACCCAACTTCTGATGAGGTCAGAAAGACAGACAATGAATGTACATGTGCTGCTCAGGGTAGTTTTCTTTCCCCTTTGATTAAACAGCTTACTGTATGCCTACATTACTCAACAAAGCAATCTGCAGAAAATGCGAAGAGTCAGATGCGGAGCAAGAAGTAGAATAAGTAGAATAACCATGAGAGCTGTAGCTAATGCACATTGGGACAGCACCACTTAAGTAATGCTTTTGGGAGGTATTTGCAGAGCACTGTGTTCATCAGCTACCTGAGGGCATCAGCAGTTCCATGTTCAAAGCTTGAGGCAAATGACCAACAGTCTAAACAAGTATTTTAGACAGCCATAAGTCAGGAAACTCTCAGAAGCTCATGGCAAGCTTCCTTGGATGGAGTTGAACAAGAACTAAAGAATACACATATAATTTCTGTGGATCTTATTTCTCATTAAATACTTTGATTGTGAGAATTTGAATCTGCTTTAGGGTGTCAAAAAAACAGACTGGCCATATAGCTCAGGCAAAAGCTTGTAAACTGAGTCCAGAGTATAAGTTTACAACATATGACAATTTAGATAATTACACTTCTAGATATTTAGCAAAATCAATTTAATTTAATCAGCCTGAAACTAAAAATATAAGCATTATTAAAACAAACAAACAGAATCCCTTGAAGAGGGCATTTATCAGAACAGGTCTTACATCAAACCCTGCAGGACAATAAAAAATTTGTAACTCAACAAAATTTGTAAATTTTTGTAAAAATTTTTTTATTTGTTTAATAAACTTCGATACCGAGAAAAATAGTAAAATAAAATAAAATAAAATAAAATAAAATAAAATAATAAAATAGGTATTAAAATATTGCCTTTGCCTTTACTGACTTGTTGCAGGTAAGACTTACTCCAAAGGCAAGATGTTGCAAGAACATAATAATTCATATGTTTATTTATTTTGATGCTCATTTTATAAAATAAAAAGTTTGGGCTACGTAATTAAGATTCTGCTTTAATGTAAATCTTTGTTCTCCTTCAATAAATATAGGCATGAAGAGCTTTCTGATAAATATCCCTTGCTGGGTCATAAACCTTCATAAATCACCTCATGGTGATATTCATGTAGATATTCATGGTAGACTTCATTGCATAGACTTGAAAGTTCAGGGTTTTGATTTCTATGCTGGTTTAGTGGTTCATATATTTTTATTTCATGTTATAAAAGCATATCTAAAAGTTACATTAGGTTTTTTGTTTTGTTTTGTTTTGTTTTGTTGCACAGATCAGTTGTTAGAATTATAATCGCAAACTGTACTTCAGGCCATTGACCTTTGCAATTTTGTAAAGAAAAAAAAATTAAAAAAAAAAAAATTGTAAAGAAAAAAAAATGTTTTTGTACTGTAAAGAAAAAATGCAACAGGAATAATTTCTCAAAGAAAAAGAAGACTGACATAGGAAAATAGAACAATATGTATTTCAAATCTATGGAAAAATATTTGTTTTGTATATTGCTTGCAGTCATCTTGCCAAGTGATCCATATTACTGTCAATGATATTTTTATCATTAGTGATTCTCTAAGTACTTGCACTAGCTGAAAACATTGCAAACATATAGACGTCAACATTAATAAGCTGATAATTTAAAATTCTGCAGGATTATTGGTAGCTCAAGCATCATTAACCTTCTACTTCGGCACCTTTTATGCATGAGGGAGCACAAACTGCCATGAATAGAAGATGCAAGTAAAAACATTGCCAAAAGACTAAGCTTGAATTTTGCCTGCAAGAATTCTGAGTTCTATTTTATTTACCATTTAGCAGCTTCTTCTGTTAAGCATCAGGTTGTTATGACTATATATTCCTAAGGAGGTGTTATCAACTCAAACTTGATTAACTAAAATAATGAGATTTATTCTGGAATGCAGAAAGTGTAAGAATACTTGCTAATTTTTTCTTTGTTTCCTGTTTTGTTGTTGTTGTTGTTGTTGTTAAAGAGATCTTTAATGCGAACTGATAGATTCTTGAATCAGTTTTCACAGAGTGTGGTTAAGGCAATGTAGGTGTATCCATCTAAAGAGTACTAAATAGGATTCACTAATTCTTAAAGGAAAGTCTCCTCATTTTTACATATTCTTCCCTGTTTCTCAGAACCACACAATCACAGAATGGTGTACATCAGAAGGGACGTCAGAAGGGTGGTCACCTTGTCCACAGGATGCACTAGAAACATATGCATAACACATTAATTTACCTGTTGACATATGGAATAATATACTTCATATTTATATTATCTATGTATATCTCATAATTCTAACCAGAGTCAGAAGATGTGGAGGGAAAGATATTTCAGTATGGAAACAATTTCTCACAGCTTGGTTGCACCTTATTTTTGCTTTATTTCTCTATTAATCAAACACTATTATTCAAATACAGGACTTTTTTTTTTTTTTTTTTTTTTTTTTAACTTTAATTACATTAGTGCTAAGTAAGAAAAACTGTAAGTGATTAAAACTGAAGGAATTTGAATCCCTGGAACGTCATTAGAAACGACAATCACTGTGACTGTGTTTGTTTTTTCTTCGTCTATAATATGTGTGCATTGTTTTGTTGTTGTTGGGTTTTGTTTGTTTGTTTGTTTTGTTTTAAAATAGATGTGTAAATTTTGCCAGGACTACTTGGCTCCTTTCCTCATCTCAGGTGGCCCATATCTAGAGATTGGTTGGTCATGATCATGAGGTGTGCTCACCTATGAATCACTTTGAAGGTCTCTGTTCTCCATGAGTGATTTCATATTGCAGCAATTGCAAATCCCGACTTATACATGAACCATGGTCATTTCTTGCCAGAGGTAACCCATGTTCAGAAAAAAAAAAAAAAAAAAAAAAAAAAGAATACTAATGAACAAGAGAAGCAAAGACAGACAGGGAAACTGAAGCCCACATGGTAGAATTGCTATCTCCAAAGCCAGTCAGGGGACTTGGATTCAGCTTCCAGCACTGCTAGGTAATCAGAAAACTCCAGTACAGTTTCTCATCCTAGAAAAGCAAGGACATCAAGGACATCAATCCTTTTCTGTTTGATTCTCACATTTTTCCTCTGTGCCAGCAAACATATACAGTACTAGTTTCCCAGAACTAATTTTGTCAAAGTTCGTTGAAAAACTGCAGGTAACATTGTCATATATTTAATACAGGTATTTTCCATTAAATAATATAATCACAATTCTCAGCTGATGTAAGTCAATGTAACTTCATTGATTTTAAAGGGTCAATACCACTTTATATCATCTGAAAAATCTTGTTGATATTGTTTGTAGTACTCTATTACTAAGTAAATAGTACAGCTTTCATTTTCCAACTTAATCCCTTCTCTGAGCAGCTTTCAGCTTCTTGTTGAGATAATTTAAAATACCATTTATTTTTCACTCTTTTAATCTTGTATCTGCTTACTATAACTCAACAGAGAAATAATTAAAGGAGTACTCTGAAACCTGGAAATCACCTTCACCTGAAAACACTACATACATTAGATACAAGTAGAACACAGAAATGCCTGCTCACTAGCAGGCTTGCTATAAAGCCTCCTTTTCATGTTCCTATTCAAACGATTAGATTCTCTCCTGCTTAAAAATGATTTTAAATCATCAAGATAAAAATATTTAAAGCAAATAAAGATGTTCAGTACAATCAATTTAAACAGCTCTGTAGTTCAAAGCTATTCAATACATATATCAACACATATACAAATATTTGTATCATCATCTGAGTTCCATCTTATTATTCAGTTAGGAGGATGTTACAATTGAAGAATAGATTGAGAGCAGCCCTAAGAAGAAGAACCTGGGGGTGGTGGTTGATGAGAAGCTCAACAAGAGCCAGCACTGTGTGCTTGCAGCCCAGAAAGCCAACCATACCCTCCCTGGGCTACATCAAAAGCAGTGTGGCCAGCAGAGCGAGGGAGGTAATTCTCCCCCTCTGCTCTGCTCTTGTGAGACCCCATCTGGACTGGAGTACAGTGTTCAGCTCTGGATGCCCCAGTACAAGAAGGACATAGACCCAGAAAGGTTGTGGAGTCTTCTTCCTTGGAGATATTCAATACCAACCTGGACACCACCCTGTACAATGTGCTCCAAGTGATTGTGCCTGGCACGGGGGTTGTACTAGATGATCTTCAGAGGTCACTTCCAACCTTAACCATTCCATGATTCTGTGACCTATTAGATGAGTCAAGAGGAGAGCCACAAAGATGATGAGAGGGCTGGAGCACTTCTCCTATAAAGAAAGACTGAGATCACCGCGTCTGTTCACCTGGAGAAGAGAAGGCTCTGGTGAAACTTTATTGCAACCTTCTGGTCAGGGGCCTACAGGAAAGCGGAAGAGGGACTTTTTGCAGGAAGTGTAGTAATAGGATAAGGGGGAATGGCTTTAAAACCGAAAGAGAGGAGATTTAGGTTAGATATTTGGAATAAATTATTTACTCAGAGGGTGGTAAGGTATTGGAACAGGTTGTCCAGAGAAGCTGTGGATGCCTCATCTCTGGAGGTGTTCAAGTTCAGGTTGGATGGGGCTTTGGGCAACCTGGTCTGGTGGGAGGTGTTCCTGCCCATGGCGGGGGGGCTGGAAATAGATGGTCTTTGAGGTCCCTTTCAACCCAAACTGTTCTATGATTGTATGATTCAAACACTTACTTGCACTAGTGAAAGGCTTTCTTTAGTATCAAAAAAAACTTCTTAAACTTAGTTAAAATTAGTAAATACTAATCATCTGAGATTTGCCAAGGTCAGTTAAAAAGTTGCTTTGGCAAGCTAAGGCTTGCTAAGAATACAAGCTTATTGTCTTAAATCTCTTAATTCTCTTATTGTTATTATATTGTTGTTATTATTATTATTATTATTACTATTATCTTATTGTTATCTCTTATTAAACAAAAGTATTTTCTCGTAGTACCAATAAATGTAATGGATTTTTCAGATTAAAGGTTGCCTTAAACAATATCGATATGTTGTGCATCCCAGCATGTACTTACAAGGAGTAACAGAAAACTACTATTTCAGGTTAACTAACTCAGGAGGGAGTAGTGGATGTTGTTTATCTTTACCATAATAAACACAGTTTCCCATATCATCCCCAAAGACGAACTGATGAAGATAGATCATGATAATAAATTGACAGTTTAGTAACTAATGACTGGCTGAAAGGCCAGGCTTGAAAGACAATGGTCAGTGGCAAGTGTGACAAGCCTCCAGCAAGAGAACAGTGACTAGTGGAGTACACCACAGGTCAATACTGGGTCCAATCCTATTCAACAACTTAATGGCCTGGGTGATGGAACAGACTGAACCCTCAACAGGTTTGCAGGTGGTATAAAACTGGGAGGAGTGGCTGGTACACCAGAAGGATATGCTGCCATCCAGAGAGACTTTGACAAGCTGGAGAAATAGGCTGACAGGAACCTCATGAAGAACAATAACAGAAATTATCAAGCCCTGCACCTCGGGAGGGATAACCTCAGGTACAGGTACATGCTAGAGGGTAAGCAGCTGTAAAGCAGCTTCACAGAAAAGGGCCAGTGGAGCTGTTGTACCACTAGTTTTCCGGAAGGATCCTTGCAGCAAAGAAGGCCAACAGCATATGAACTGACTTCATAAGAAAGTGTTTCCTGCAGTTCAAGAGAGGTGGTCTTCGCCTCTGCTCAGCTCTGGTGAGATACATCTGGTGTGCAGTAAAGGGCATGCATGGACTTGGTGAGGCAAGTCCAGAAAAGGGACACAAAGAGGATTAAAGGACTGGAGCATCTCTAATACATGTATGAAGAGAGGCTGAGAGGGATATGACTACTAAGCATGGAGAAGAGAAGGCCAATGAAGACAAGTGAAGACCAATTTGAGATAAATATCTAAGGGGGGATGGGAGGGAGAGGTGAGATGAAGGAAGAGAACTCTTCTTGGTGTATCCAGTGACAAAATGCAATGGGCACATATCGGAATACAGAAAATCCCATTTAAACATTAAACACACACACACACACATTTTTACTGCAATGGTGGTCAAGCACCATTGCAACAGGTTGCCCAGAGACATTGTGGAATCTCCATCCTTGGAGATATTCAAAACCCAACTGGACCAAGTCCTGGGCAACCTGCTTTAGCTGACCCTGCTCTGAGCAGGGAGATCAGAATAGATAAAGTCCAGAGTTCCCTTTTGACTTAATTAATTCTGTAAATTCATACAATTACATTTATTATATTTTCTAATTTTCATTTCATAGACTTTTGGTCACATTAATGATCTAAAGAAAACAATAGCTTATTAAAAGAATCAAGAACCTCTTGAAAATATTTTTTTCAGTCATCACTGCTTTTATTTTTTTAAATGCAAAGACTTGAAAGTAAACAGATACTAAATCCTGTAAACAACTGGTAAATATATATATAAATAAATATATATTTAAATGAAATAAATATTTAAATTTTAAAGCAGTATTTCACCATACTTCTATTCTGAGTCAAGCTTTTAAAAAAATAATAATAAGATAAAATCCAAAGTACACGCTTGTTTTCTTTCTTAAAAATATATTTTGAAATTGTGTTTTCTCTAGTTAAAGATTCTCTTTACATATCAAAGTATTTTATTTATAAGAAAAGTACTTTCTATTCTTTGAGGATGGGTTTCTGAGACAATGATTTGTAATTTCTTTGACTGCTGAGCTGTGTCTTATCTTGGAAGAAAATTTACACATACATTTAATAAAAAAGCAATAAGGAACATAAAGGTATGTAGTAATATGGTTTGTTAACAGTGGATAAATTTGTATGAAGAGCTTGATCAACCTCCACTGCTGGAGATACCCAGACTAGTTTACTTTCATGGTTGGTCCTGCTTTGAACAGGAAATTGGATAAGGTGAACTTCTGGGGTCCTTTTCAGCCTCAGTTTTTCTATGATTCTGAGATTAGATTGGAGCACTCCTGAACAGAACTTCCTACAGTAATTTCTGCAAGGCAATAAATTATTTTATTTTTTAAATAATTTTAATAAATTTTAATATATTATTTTATTGTAATATTATTAAAAACAAAATATCTAGGCTCATCTGAGGTGAGAAACCATCACTCTGACCAACTAGTTGCAATACAAAATTAAGTTGAATTTAAAACTTCACACCTTAATTTTAAGCTGATTTAAGATATATTTTTTTTAATTATTCCTGTTACTGATATACAATTTGACTTTTCTCAATAGAAACAAAACAACGCTGTATTCACAATACCTCAAATACCTTTTTCCTATATTTAGATAATTATAGTGTGTGAAAGTCACATATGATCTCTTCTAAAATATATATATATATATATATATATCTTTTTTTTTTCCATCTGAGATATGTTTCTCTGAATGCAAATCACTCCTGTAGCTCTTTAATGACTATCCTTGTAAATTGCTT
Source organism: Anas platyrhynchos (assembly GCF_047663525.1). Classification (NCBI taxonomy): domain Eukaryota; kingdom Metazoa; phylum Chordata; class Aves; order Anseriformes; family Anatidae; genus Anas; species Anas platyrhynchos. Next base: position 85,099,535 of record NC_092588.1, on the reverse strand, counting down.
AGACATCTTCTAAAGAAATCCACCACATAAAAACTGGTTATCATTGCAGTTATTATTATGGGAATGGATACAAGTAGTAAAGCATATTGCCATGCATTTTGTGAATTGGAAGTAAATTCAGGTCTGAAATGAGAGTGGCATTTCAGAAGTACTCTCTGGAGATTATGCTTAAACTATTTCTTTTTTCAACATGACATCTAAGAGGTTTTGTATTTGCAAACTGTGGCTACAGCAGAAAAAAAAAAAAAAAAGGAAAATGAAATTGTCAAATAACTTACATAACACAGGAAAAAATTAAATGAATATAGAATGTCTTCATAGTAGATGTGAGATCTTTTTTCATGAAGATTCTGATAAGCATTTCCTTCTTTTTTTTTTTTTTTTTTTTACAATCAAAGTGTTATTTTGTCAAGAATATCAGCGAATTTGAGAGAAGGAAAAGATGAAAACATGATGTAAACATCTAAATATGAAATTAACTATAAGAAAACAATTTTGTTTTTCAACTACTACAATTCATCACATTCTCTTTCCTTTAAATGATGAAGACAGAGATCCAGAATGGCATTTTCAGAAAAAAAAAAAAAAAAAAGGAAAGGAAAGGAAAGGAAATAAAATCTTTGAATAGCACAATTACACTCTATATGTAATTTCACTACAAGAAGGACATTGAGAAGCTGGAGCATGTCTAAAGAAGGGCAGTGAAACTGGTGAAGGTTCTAGACAAAAAGTCTTATGAGGAGCAGCTGAGGAAGCTGGGGTTGTTTAGCTTTGAGAAAAGGAGGCTCAGGGGAGACCTTATTGTGCTGTACAATCACCATAAAGGAGGTTATAGTGCGGTGAGGATTGGTGGGGATTGGCTCTTCTCCCAAGCACCAAGTGATAATATGCAAGGAAATGGCCTCAAGTTGTACCAGAGGAAGTTTAATTTGGATATTAGAAGAAATTTCTTTACTGAAAGGGTTGTGTGGCATTGGAACAGGCTGCCCAAGGAAGTGGTTGAGTCACCATCCCTGGGGGTCTTCAAGAAACATATAGATGTTGAACTTAGTAGCATGGTTTAACAGTAGACTTCAGTACTAGCTTAACAGTTGGACCAGATGATCTCAGAGGTCTTTTCCAACCTAAATGATTCCTTGATTCTATTATTCTAATTATGCAATCCAACCTTAATGATTCTATGATCATAAAACCTATTGCATATGTTCTTTTACTAGTTACATGTAATTTAAACAAGCATACATTTCTTAATCCAAGTGAACTGTTTTTATGGCTTTACGCCTTGTGTAAAAACTCATACTTGAAACATACAAATGGATATAACTTCATGAATTCTTTTAGATCTGCGAGTGGACGAAAAACTGGTAAGAATCAGGCCCATTATGGCTCAATTATTACATCTGTGTCCATATTTATGTCTAACAACCATGAAATTTCCATAGAAATCACAGGTAATTAAAAGTAAAATTTGCCTCACATTGAATCACATTTATAGAACTTAGGCTGGAAAAAGGGGCAAAATAAGGAGAAGAGACAGTAAGTGATAGAAGAAGCTGGATAGTAAGTTCATTAGGCAAACATATCCAAAACATTGTTGTTAAGATAAGTATTTTGTCTGATTTCTTCTACAACTTATTTCAGCTGTTTCTGTTTCAGTTTTTGACTGTTGTGAGCATTTTTATTTTTTTTCAAATTCTGATTAAGCATGGAATTGCTTCATGAAAGCAATTTCTTAAGCAATTTCTTTCCTTTCCTTTTTTTTTTTTTTTTTCCTAAAAATACTCTTTCCAAATTGTAACCTTATATAAAAATTATAATTCTTCTTCAATGTTAGATCGGGATTTCTTTCTGAGCAGCAACTTCAGTACCAGAAACCTAGTAAAAACTTTTTGAAGTCAAAAAAGACCGGAAAGGATTAAAAAATACCTAAGAATTGTACCAAGTCCTGCTGGATAATCCCTTCGTTAGCATATAAACTTTATTTCTCATTTCAAATATATAGATTTTTAATGTAACTTTGGAAATAAAGGTGTTACATAAAAAGATAAACTTGCCCCTACTGGATATACCTTCCTACAGATCTGTGTCACTTTGCCAAATATCTAATATCTTTCACCCACTCAGGATTTCATCCGCTCAGGATTTCATAAGTTGTACTCCATGCTAATGAAGGACATAAACAGGAAATACAAATTCTCTGTTCACATTGGGATTTTTCTATATATTCTTGGAGTAGTTTCATTTTGATAAGTCTTTTGCATCACCTTTTTCTATCCTATCTGCAGTGAAGGTTTATAACCTTCTATCTTTAGAGGTATTATAAATATATTAATATATACTATAAAATTATAAAATAAAAAATATAAAATATAATATATATATATATATATTAAATCAGAGTACATCCTCACTTGCAAAATTATGACCTTGAAGTTTGCTTTCTAGTCCCCTTTCTTATGAACCTAGAAAGTTGGAAGACAAAAGTATTCCTTCTACATGGTACTCAAATGAACTAAATTTTGATGTCTTCTCATCCAGTGAACTACGTATCACGGCAGACAAATCCCACTCATTCACCATAATTAGTACTCCAAGGTAAGGTGACTACTTGTTTCATGTACTACTGCAGCAGGAATTAGAGAGAGAAGGGGAAAGAAAATTCTCCCAGCAGATCTCAACATGACAGACTGCACAAATCAATTTTAATTAATTCTGCCTCTTTAAATCTGCCTGCTCTTTTGGAAAGATTTCTATCTGCATCAGGCACTATGGCAAGATAATTAACAAAAGCACTGCAGGGCCCTGATAATGCTAGCAGCCAATTTACTTGGCAGCATCTTGGTTTTATGAGAGTGCCAGGTTAGAAGGTCCATTGTATTAGGAGTGGGATTTGTGTTCTATCTTCATGTATAAAACACTCATATTTTACCAAGGAACACCTTGTGAGGTTTTAATTATATGACTGGAAGCAAGAATTAATGAGAGAGAACTTCTAAAAAGCAACTTTAATGTTATGAAGCAGGGACTGTTTCAGTGTAAGGCTACTGACAATGAAAACCTGGTGTGTCAATGCTATAAAGTTCATCCTGGGAAGCACGAGCTTATGAAGCACTGTATTGTTCTGGTTTGTTTCTAATGCTACTTGGCACACATTTCAAGCCACCTACTGTACAGTACAGACTTTTCAGAAACCGTATCTCTGGTACACCATTTTTATTTCCCACTAAGGCACTTGATGAAGTGGCACACTAGACCAATAACAAAATACTGATTTTACTAATAGTAAATTGATCTAACTTTGAGCATTTTAGTTCAAACATCTCATACTAGTGTCTGACCTGTACTGTCGTCCAGAAATGGTAAAGCAATCAAATGGAAAATGATGAACAACGACTTAAAAATATATAAAACTATCATTAAAAGTCAGGCAACCAGTCTACCATATATAAAATATCTGGGTTTCTCAGTAGCATTTCATGGTAATTAAGGGATCAACAGCATATAGCTTCTGGAAAAATCAGTGTAGTAGATTGTTACGATTTATATTTAGAATTTAAAAAAAAAAAAAAAGTGAATTGTACCATACAAGGCATTTAGCTGGTACAAAGTCAATCTACTATTTAAAAATTTTGAAAATGTAATTTTGTCAGTGAAGGTATCATCTGTCTTCTACAGTTGATATGCAAAGCTAAATCAAATAAACATGAATTTTTTATTCTGGTTAATTCAAGACAAAATGTGACTGCTTGTTCATGTATAATCCAGGTCTTATCTTCACTTACAATTCACTGAGTGCACAGCTACTGGTCATAAAACCATCATGCTCGAACACAAACGCTTTGCAACATGGACAGGGAAAATATTTCGACTTAAATAACACTAAAATACTCTAACTTCAACCAGTTTCATTGAACATCTCTTACACAATGCTTTAATATCTAAGCAGTGATATTTAGATTGAAGAACTGACAACATGTTTTACTTCACTAAATCAGGACCTCTTTATGAATGAGGTGCAGGCATCAATGTTTTGGTAGCAGGGTCTACAGGGTGGCCTCTATCGGAAGAGGCTTTGGTTGCCCCATACCAGACTCAGCTGGTTCCAGTCTCCTGGAGCAGGTCTGTCCTGAAGGACTGCACCCATGGAGAGAGAGGACATGTTGGAGTAGAAGAGGGGCACCGGGTACCTGCCCTCTCCCTCTGTCCTTCCCTGTGCTGCTCCGGGAAGAATTGGAAGGGAAGGAATGATGGTGGACATTATGTTGGAAAGGAGGAAGGAAAGGTGTTGTTTTGTTGCTTGTCTTTGCTTCTCGTTACCTGAATATATATATATATATATATATATATATATATATATATATATATCTGGCAATACATTAAAATATTTTTCCCCAAATTGAGTCTTTTATCTTTTATGCCTGCAACAGTAACTGGTAAGCAATCTCCCTCTCTTTATCTTAGCCCGTGAGCTTTCTCATTCTACTTTCATCCTGTGTCCCACTGAGGAGGGAAAGTGAATGAGCAGGTGGGTGGGCATTTGGTTGTTAGCCAAGGATAACCCACCACAGTTTCTCAAGAACTGGATAAGCTTCAAATAGATCTCCATGCTCATGTTTATCTTTAGATCTGCATCTGACAGAAAATTCAGCTCTACTGTTTTCATTTTTACTTTTTTCTTTACACACCAGTGGGACAAAAATATTTGAATGTGATGAATCTTATTTTTTGAACAAACTCCTGTGTTGCTAGATCATTCATCTCCTCCAGTTAAGCTCTTAACTACACTGGATGAACATGGGAATGCAGTTATCTTTTCCCATTCCCAAGAAAATTCCATACTTCTGCATACAGGGATAATGCTCAGAAGAGCTTCAAGATTCTACCACAGAAGACTATTCCTGTATCACCTATTACCTCAGACAACCATGTGTATAGCCATAAAATAAATATTCAGCCAAGACATTCTTAGCCTTGAAACACCACATACAAAACCAAAGGAGTAGAAGAAAACAGAGTGCAATATTTGACTCACACTGTAGATAAAAGGTCTGGATTACAGAATTGTTTGTTTTCTTCTCTTGTCTAGGTTCCTTTACTCAATACTAGGTATTTAATTATCTATACTACTGAATCATTAGAATTGATCTCAGCCAAATACATCAACATATTTAGAATAGAAAAATAAAATAAAGTACAAGGAAACAAACAACAACATCAAAACTGAGAGGATTCCTATTAGAAAATCTAACAGTTATTTTGCTATACAAGATTTTAGAGTAATTCTGAGGCCAAACAATGTAATTTATACCTGTTCTACACATAAAGAGTAAGACTTCAAAAGAATCAAAATGCTTGTGTAAATTAGGATTAATACAATTAAGTAAAATCAAAGTGCTGTGGTTTAACCTGACCAGCAGCTAATCACCACTGAGCCATTCATTCACTCTTCCCCCCTCCCTCTCTGGGATGGGGAAGAGAATCAGAAAAAAAAAAAAAAAAAGAAAGCCTGTGGGTTGAGATAAAGACAGTTTATTAGGATAGAAAAGAAATGAAAATAACAATAATAATGATAATAGTACTACTACTAATAGTGTGTACAACACAAGTGATGCACCATGCAATTGCTCGCCACCCACTGATCGATGCCCAGCCTATCCCCCAGCAGCTCGTCCCTCCACCCCAACTAACCACCTCTATATGTTGTTTAGCATGATGTCAGATGGGATGGAATACCCCTTTGGCCAATTTGTGTCAGCTGTCCTGGGTCTGTCCCCTCCCAGCTCCTGCTGCACCCCCTGCCTGCCCACCACCAGGACAGAGCAAGAAGCTGAGACGTCCCGGGCTTAGTGTAAGCACTGCTCTACAACAATTAAAGCATCAGCATCATTCTCATCCTAAATCCCAAACATGGCACCCTAGCAGCTACTAGGAGACACAAAGCAGCTACCAGGACACAAAGAAAACCTTTATTTATTTCAGAATACATTAGGTGCGTCTATTCTACTAAATTATACAATGCCAAGAAGCATTCCCAGGTATTTAATTATCTATACTACTGAATCATTAGAATTGATCTCATCCAAGTTTTCACGCAGCAATTCCTACATACGGATCAGAAATTAACGTGTGCCACAGACCATAGCAGTTTGAATGTGGCCACCCTATTTTTGTGGCTATGAAAGCTTAACAGCATGATTCTAGTCTGTTTCAGGCAACGCAATAGAACAGTCCTGTGTTTTTTCATGTTACTAGCTGTTCTAGTTAGATTCTGGGGGCTGAAGCTAATTGACTCAGCCCAGTAAGGATCACACAAGAGCTATATATTTATATACACTGAGCAAGCTTTATTATGAGCTACATATTATTTACGTACATACTGGCCCCAGGGTGATAACAAGGGTGCTGGCGAGCAAGTTGATGTCCCCAGAAATACTTAGCCAGGCCATGGTCAGCATCCTCTTCGTGTGGTAGGTATCACCATCTTGCGGGAGTCCCCACAGAGGCAACGTTGACCTCGGTTGATGTTCCTGCCCCCACCAACACAGAGCAACTTGCTCTGTTTATAGGTTTTGCCCCTGCATGCTCCCACAAGATTGATGGCCCCAGCCTCAGGGGTGCAGTCGGCAGTCCTTCATAGGCTGCTGCGATAATGCACAGCCGCATGACCAGCACGTGTTGTTTGGATGGCAGCGTTGTCGCATGCTGGATGACTTGCGGCCTGGCACCATGTCACTGAGCAAGCAATATGTATCATTGTAAGGTCAGAGTTGTGCCTTGCCAGTCCTACAACAATGCCTGTTTCACATCGGACCAACCTAACAGTTCTTATACCTAGCACAACTAGGATAGACACACACACTGCAGTTACCTTCTTCACATTTGCAATGAACATGACTGCAATCTGCTTTACTGTTAGAATTTCTTGAAGTGGCCTCAAATCCAGCACACCCGTACTGGCCTTTGAAGAGCACTTGATAACAGTGGGTTCTATCAAACCAAGCTGAACAAACCATGCAGGAAAAGAAAAATGAGAATAAAGGAGATTAAATTACCTCCAAAAAATGAGAATAAAGGAGATTAAATTAACTCCAACTAACATTAGAGACATTTTACCGCAGAAATAGAACACAGCTACAAGCCTCTCATCGTCACTGTAGAACACAATCAAAACAATAAATAGCACAGCAAAGAGAAACTGAAAAAAAATATTTGGAACCAAATTAATTATTTTATTCTGGTATTTGACATTTTCTGATATTGTTATGAGTTTATATCATATTAGACTTGAAAGAAGTGGCGGGGCTTGGGGCTGCACCATTCTTCATCTTCACTTGCAGTTGTATATATCAGTATTTTAGCTTTCTCTCCAAATGTACTGAACTGAGTTTTCCTATTGATATTCCTAAGTGGTACAGCAAATACTAAAACTTCAAGTTACTCCTAATATTCCTTCATGAAGTTAATTGAAAATGGTCCACTGTGAAAGATTTTATGTAATTTTACAGCTCATCTACTCTATACAAAACCCTTAAATATTTCAAGGATGTAGGTCTATTTCTTGTGAGTGTAGATTATAATTGCTTAATCATGAGAGAAAAATGTTCTAAAGATAATTCATGAGGTCTTGAAGAAACCAGTGCTCTCTCTCTCCATTATCACAATTGGTATTCATTCTTCTGAATTTCAGGATATTATTAATGGCTAAGAAACACCCCTATGCAAAGGAGAAGCATGAAGCTTATGAGCTCTACTTAAGCTTTACTTAAAGGGACATGTTCCAGCTGGCTCTATTACTGACAAATTCTTTCTCTGACTGCAGTGGTGTATGGGACTGGTAGGATTGCTTGGTAGGATTCAGACCAGCTGATGTTATGATAGTTCTTATCATCAATAAAAGTTATCATAGTTTTAATACTTCCTAGACTGCAATAAGTCCTATTAGAGATTGGACTAGGGGGTCATGGAGGTCTTTTCCAACCTGCATGATTTGATGATTCTTTCTGCATTTGTCAAGTAATTAAACTTTTCTTTATAAATGCCACAGGCAACAGTTGAACTTACAAGACGTTTTTCTCAAGCCACATAACATTCCACACTGTTCTTACACTTTCTATATAAAAGTTAGCCAAATGATCCAGGATTAAAAATGTCTGTAAGCATTCCTGAATTTTCAGATAATTATTAATATAAGAATTTGGGCCTTAAAAGAAGCACTACTACCATGTAAATAATTTGAAAACACTGAAGTTGGACTAATAGTAAACAAAAGAGTAATTTAAAAATCATTATTTAGATTTTATTATCTTTAATGTTTTTCTTTGTTTTTGTTTTTGTTTTTCCTTTTCTGTTTCATTTCTAGCTTTTGAGTCTTTGAAGCATATTAGTTTTACATTTACGAGTTTGGGTGGGAGGATAGCCTCCACAAGAGTAGTTGGACTAGAAACTAGCAATTATCACCAATAATACCAGCCTCTTGACATGCAATTCACAGCAAAATCATCAGAGCTGAAAATATTTGGAGAGAGATCAATCTTTTGTTAAAAAAAAAAAAAAAAAAAAAAAAAAAAAGGTCTTGATCCTGTAAAAACTCTGCTGCAGGAGTCCTCCAGCAGCACTGGGTCTGCCCACACCAGTGACTGCTGCAGCACAACAGGGATGATCAGAGCATGATTTGCTGTGATACATCTTGGTGCTGGTCAACATCATAACTTTGCTGGCAGTGAGAGATGTGTATTATGCCAGGCCTGACTACAACTTAGGCATGCACAGAAAGGAGACCTCTGTGCCCCAAAGGAAAGTGGTCTGTTCTCAGCTGTGACCATGAGAGAAAAAGCACTCTGCATCCAGCAAGGGATGAACAGCTGAGTGCAATAATAATGCCCTCAGGAGACAGCAAGGCTCCAAGTATAAATGCAATGGAGATTCACACCAAAAAGGACCCCTCCAACACACTGGATTACTAATGTTGATATGCCAGATGAGTTCACTGACTGCCAGATGTTTAGGATGTGAATAAAAGGCTTACATAATATCTCTTTCCTCAGATTTCTTTTAGCCTATTATAGCTTCTTTCTATTAGGAGAAGAAGCCAGGATGAAAAATCATAGCATTTTTGAGTTTGCTACTGAGTCTTTCACTTGATGACATCCTTATTATTATTATCACTACTGTTATTGCCTGCCTTTCCTCTATGCCCTTAATGTACCTGTCTTATTCACTGTCTGGATTCATTCATACATTTTTCTAATATGCTTCTAAGGTGTTATTGGTTATTTTCTATACACTTCTTCACAATTGTCTTTACTGGAGATAGAGTCTTTATTTACCAAATCTGTCAATGACAACAAATCAGGAGAAAAAGCTCAGAGACTGAATGGCAAAGCTTCATTTCAGGGGAGTTTGATACACATGTGGACTGAATCACCAGAAACCTCATGAAGCTCAACAAGAAATGTAATTAACATTACTGGATAGAAACCAGCTGGAAAGGAAATGGATATTATAGTTGAAACAAAATATAATCCAAGTGTTTTCTCATCACAAATAAAGCAACCAGAACACTAAATTACATTATAAGGACTATGGCCAGCAAACCATTTATTCCACTCTACTCGGTGCTCATGAACCCACACCTGGAATACTGTAACCAGTTTTGGGCACCACAGTTGAAAAAGTATACGGAGGAAGGTTACCAAGATGGTCAGCCTAGAGCCTGCAACTTCCAAGAGAGTTTGAGGGAGCCAGGCTTGTTTAATCTGGAGAAATAGAGGTGAAGGGGCAATTTAAGAACAAACGACAGGAGGCTGGTCCCACACGTCAGCAAAATGGAAAGCTGGTAAGGAAAATCACTGTCTTGATAAGTTCTCTTTTCTTACTCAATCTTCAATCTTCTTTTAGTAATCTTGTAAAGTATATAGCTACAAGTTTCTAATAGTTCTTCATAATCACTATTCAGTTTATCCTATCACAGATAAACTAATCTGAAACTTCAATTTAACATGTATACAGAAATATTGTTTAAAAGAATATTTTTCCCCCACTACACAAAGAGCAGCTGCACCTCATGCTACTGCATACAACATCCAAAAGGAAGAGAAACAGTATTTCTCTTTGAAGTTCAGGTCCTTAAGAAAGTGCTAGTGGCCAAACTTCAAAGAGAAACTGCCCTTCCTACCTGGCAGTAGCACTTCAGAGAGAACTTAATTTACCTCCCTGGTGAAAGTCAGGCCTCTCAGCAGCCGAACTGCCTAAGAAGTGATGTAGCTAGTGGAGTCTGGAATTAGGTAACAACTTGCTTTGATGTTTGGCTTTTCATCTCATTAGCATTTCAGACATGGTGAAACAATTTATTTTCCGTTTTGATTTTATGTAGAAAGCTAAGTGGAAGTTCCCAGTTTAGCTCTTAAACTTGTAGCTGGACTGTAAAAGGCTTTCACATTTTTAGATGGTACCACAAAGTTTTTTGACATACAGAGAACAGGCACCCAATTTTTTGCATTTCTGCAATACCTGGATTGGCATGTGTAAGTGACATCACAACATCAGGAACTGTATAAGAGAAGTGAAAAGAAACTATTTGTAAAAAGAGGAGCGTCTTAATGCTGATAACACTGACTCTGTAGAGATGATGAATAAAATCACTACTTCTTTGGAAGAATATAGGGATTATAACTTGCCCAGTATCATTGCTTTGTTTAAAGTAGCTGACAGTTTGCACTTCATTGTATCTGTATGATGACATCTACATAACTAAGGAAAAGGTCAGACTTGCTAGAATTCTGCTGCATAACAATTTCCTAAGTGGAATAGTTTTCTTGGATACATTATACATTTCTGCCACTGACTTTCACAGAATTTAAAGGGCACAGCTCATATGATCTGCAGGAGCATGAAACAACCGGCACATCTCTTCAACCTATAAGGGGCTCGGTGACCCACAAGCAAAAAGTTGTCTATGTAGGACTCGGCACTAAGTTTTCTTTCAGTAACTAGCATTTTCATTTAGGGCATTTTAACCAAGAGTCTCTCAAACAAGCTCCACAGGTTCTAGAAAGTTTAAGATAACACCTTTACTGGAAGAGCTCTTGAGAATTACATGAAGTGTTCAGAAATTCAATAAACTTGGACATCTCAGCTTGCCAGATGAGACTTCCATCCCTCAAATGATCACAACTGTGATCTTATATACCAGCATTGGCAGAAGAGAGCATGTACAGAGGACACATACAGTGACTTCAGACTGCTTTTTATAAATACTTCCAAGGGTGGATTGGAAGGGGAAAAAAAAAAAAAAAGAGAGAGAGAGAGAGATTGAAAGCCTAGACATCAAAGCAATCCAGTAGTTTAAAAAACATAAATAATTGCAGTTGCTGGTAAAACTCAAAACATGGAAAATTACACATCAAATAGAGAATTTTTTGCTTTAATGTGAATGAAGAAAATCTTTAAAGAGCTGGAAAAGCAATGAAGGGCTAAAGCAGAGCTCAGCTGTAAAGAAAGAAAAAAGACAATACAAATACAAAGAAAGAAAAAGACAATACAATTCAAATATAGTATAGGAAAGGAAAATACAAATGAACTGATTTTTTTTATTTATTTATTTTTTAAGTATAATGAATAAAAAAAAATGCTGTGGTAGCAAAAAAAAAGTATTTCCCATCCTTTCCTTTTACCACCACAGTGATTTTCATTTCATGTGTTATAATCTTGAGTTAAATGGAAAATTGTTTTTAAAAGATAATTTAAACAAATTAATTGATGCTTTAAGAGTCATATGGTAATAGTATTAAGACACTCCAGGGCATGTTTTATGGGTCTATTAATACAAACTTCATGTGGTAAAACATACATTGTATGGCCATACAATGTATCCTAATCATACATAACTTACTACTGTTATAAGTATATGGATCACATATGGTGCACAACAAGCACCATTTTGTTTACAAAACAATTCTGAACACCATACATCCATAGAGCAATATTGCTGACCAAAAGGAAAAACATTAGCTAAAAGCCTATGTTTCCTTTTCCAGAAATAAGGGTATGTAGACTTTTTCATCTGAATCAGGTTCTCAGGAGCCAGTGGCTCATATAGACAGAAAAATCATTTCAAAGTTGGTTGCGAAGGCATGGGTAAGGACAGCTCCTCAAAAGACTCTTGGTGTTTGTATACTGTACAGATGATGGTTAAACTTCTGGACTTGGGAGGTCCCGAGAAGCATTACATTTCCTTAAAATAAGACATGGAAAGATCTAGAGACTTGATGGCAAGGACAGTGTGACTGCTCCCGACTAGTGGGCCAGAAGACTACAGCTGGGTGGAAGGCTGAGTATCAGGAACTGCTGCTGAGTAAGCAAGCACCCTGTGCCAAGAACTACCCAGTAAGTGTAGTTCAACTCATTGCCCTGCAAGTGCCAGTGTGTGCAGAGTGGGTGAGGGGCTGGAGTGAGAAGTAAGAGAGCTGGGGCAAGAAACTGGGCAGGGCAGTCTCAAGTACGTATGTGGTTACAACGTAGTTCTTCAAAAATATTAAATGAGCTGTAAGACTTGACATTAATTTCCAAAAACTTGTGACAATCACAGTTATCTCCTGTATCAGCTCATCAACAGTTTACGTATAGTGCCAGCATGGCAGATGTCACACCTAAAGGGTGTGATCTTACTTATAAACTTACAGCAACATACACCAATTATAATTTGTTTATATGCAGCTGCATCCACAATAGAAATTCTAGGAAAAATAACAAATTAAGACACTATCATAACGTATACACACAAAGGGACTGACTGTTTACTAAACTAGACATATATTCCAGAAGTGTTTTACAAGACACTTTGTTTTGTTTTTGAGAAGAAATCACATGCCTCCTGGTTTCTTTCACTTAACAGTAGTCTCTGAATAGTGTATTAACAAAGCATTTAATGAATTCTGTAATGGTTGCTATAATAACTACTAACAATTATTGGCCATTGAATTCACTGCAGTAATTTTTTTAAAGGTTCAAGGTAAAGACTGTTTATTTTTATGATGAACTCAAAGGATTGGCCTTGGGGTCTAGGACACAAATTTTATGAATAGAACATAACATTCTATCATAGCTCAAAAAAAGGTGAAGTTTAAGAGATGTCACAAACAAATTGTGATTCATGTCATTGCTGCATGCCATATATCACTGCCATGGGAAATGCATTCTAAATCACCACTATCATATCATGATAAATACAGGAAATGTGTGAAAGTATTATTTAGGATACTGGTGGTCTTCTGACAGTATACTTTAAAGGGCCCTTAATTAGTTAGACTCTCCCTGTTGCTTGCCCCTCTCTCTACCCATCCAAAGTCTCAATAGGAATGTTTTCTCTCATAAGGTACCATTTTAAACCCCTGAAGTCAAATCAATTATTTCAGTAAAACACTATCAGGCCCACAGAATAAACAGCAAATAATTTTTGAAAGAAGAATCAATGAGAGATGGACTTCTATAAAATCTATATTATTGCACTTCTGCAAAATACTCACTGATTAAATAAAAATAAAAATAAATAAAAATAAAAATTCAGTGAAATAATGGGGCACAGAGTACTTATTTTTGGTTCTTTTTTTTTTAAAAATATATATTAATTTCTAGAAGAAGACTGTTCATTCTATAATTGTATACTTAGGGATATAATTTCTTACAATTTCTTAGGCTTTAATGTCATTGGCAAATTTTATTGAGGAAGTCCCACAAGCCATCACAGTCATCTGAATTTATCATAGATGATTATATCCTTCCTCTCCCTTGCAAAGTGTTCATGTACTGCAATGTGTTTTTCTTCCCCAAACTCAAGAGAAAGGGAAGTAACAGTCAAAGAGGCACTTGAATCAATTTTCAAAAACACGACGAACTTAGTTCCACCTAGACCATTTAGTTGAAATTTGAGCTTCAAGATTATTCAGCCAACAAACATTTTAATTTCTATTCTTTTGTCAGCTTCTTGGAAAAAGCACCACTGAAGCACAGAACAAGCTATTTTATAAATAGAGAAATATTATAATTTTTCTTGTTTCTAGAGACAATTTCCTTCATAACTGGCATAATAAAAATGTAAATCTTATTTAAATTTGATGCAATCATTTTAAGAAAGCTAACAATTAAACAGGACTCCCATGAACTAACGCAGTACTTGCTATTTATGACAATATTTCTCAAGAGCTATCCCACTGTATCCAAGCTACCACACTCTCTCCCTATACGCAGAAATTGCAATAGATTTACTATGACCATATAATGTCCATCACCAAATAAATTGCAAGAACATGGTAATCAAGTGCATCTTAGAAAAAAACAACATGAATATTGGACACTGAAAGAATCCTGCTGACAAAAAGAATTACTACATTTAGAGAAACCACAAGTGCCTCAAGAAGTCAGTGAGCTCAGCCATGAGGACAGGGCAGCAAGTGTCCCAATGGCTGACACTAGGACCAATACTATCTAACATCTTCATTAATAGATACAAGTTTGGAGAAAATACAGAAGTGAGAGGAGTGGCTGATACACCAGATGGTTGTGCTGCCATTCGGGGGGACCTCGGCAGGCTGAAGAAACAGGCAGACAGGAACCTCATCAAGTACAATAATGGAAATGGCCAAGTTGTGCACCAGCAGGAAATAACACTGCACCAGTATATGCTCAGGGCCAACCATCTGGAAAGCAGTGTTTCCTGGCAGATCTGAGGGTCCCGGTAGACAACCAGTTGACCATGAGCCAGCAATGTAAGCTTGAAGCAAACAACATGAACAGTGCCCTGTGCAACACACGGAAGAGTATTGCCAGCAGGTCAGGGGAGATGATCCTTCCGTTCTGCTCAGCCCTGGTGAGACACATCTGGAGTGCTCTGTCCAAGTCTGGGCTCTGCAGTACAAGACAGATGGACTTTCCTGAAGTAAGTCCAGGAAAGGGTGACAAAAAAGATTAAGACTTGAATATCTGATGCAGAAAGTGATAAGGAGAAATTTGGGACTGTTCAGTCTGGAGATGAGAAGGTGCGGGGGAATACTATTTGATGGGAGAGAGTCAAGAAGAGTAAGACTCTTTTCAGTGATATCCAGTGAAAGGACAGGACTCCCACTCCCCACCTTGAAAACTTGGCATCCATTTCAACATGATTCCAAAATGCCAGAAATGTAAAACTCTCAAGCACAGTAATTAACAAAATAATTCATACTTGGTTCGGTTTTTATTGGCTACTATTTCTTGTTTGTACTACTCTTTAGCATCCACTCAGTAAATCTACTTTATCCATATAAATAATGTGAAGGTTTTAGCATTTTTTGAAAGAATGAATAGTTATTCTCTAAAGTAAACTTAATGATTTGAAATTCTTCCATAAATCATTATGTGAGGATTTTCAGTGCACTTCACCTGCATTGTTCAATGTGTCTAATATTGCCTGATGGACTTGATCATGCAGGAACTGACATAGTATTTTTATCTGTATTAAAAACCTGTATTTTAAAGAAGTGAAAATCTGTTTCCATTCTACTAAGTAGAACTATTCCATCTTGATAAGGCATGAGCCAAAACTTCTTGAATAAAACTCGATTCGGATTTAACTACGATTTTCATTAAGTCTGGGGTCAGAAACTCTTAATTGTCCTTTGAAATATTAAAGTTTGAGAAGCAGAAAGCTTCCAACATTTTTAAAAGATCAGTACAGAATTCAGATCCTTCTTCCTTATACTTTCTCTCCACTTCAGGTAGAAGAGAAAAACAGCTGTTTTATAAATATATAAATAGTACTATGTAAAATATATAAACAGTACTACTGGCACTCTTGTACAATATAGTGGAAGATACAGCAAAATAAGAAAATTTTGCCTCAGGCTCACCTGTGAACCTTTTTTTTTTTTTTTTTTTTTTTCTCTCAGTTTATGTTTCTACTTAGTTAAAAGGGATAGAGACAGAATTAACATACATGTAATTTAGGAAGAGGCTTATCAAGCCTATGGCCCAAGCTTTGAGTTTGAAAGCTGGCACCAGGTTGCCAGCTGCAGTCTGAGCTCATCATAAACGCATCTATGGTTCTACACCACACCAGGACTGAGTTCAGACCCTCCTGGATCAAAGCCTTAGGATTCTTCAAGGGGCTAAACAAGTACAACTCAGTCCTGACTAACCTAATTTTCACCAGTCCAGCAATCAGCACTTTGAGACCCTGAAATGTTAACAGTATAGTATTCTTGAGAAAGAACATGTTATATCTCTTAATAGATGATAAGTTGAGAGAGAAACTCTCAATTTGAACAGAGCAACACTACCATCCTGAACTGTTCTCATCATACCCAGACCATTTTATATTTTAAAGGCTTTTCCATTTACAGTTTGCTGGTGTTTGAAAGCCTTGCCTTTAAAATCATCCAGACATCTGTAATTTGCAGCAAATTTATTACTAATTTAACATCAGTCCACTTGTACTTTTTCTTTGTGCAGCATGTTCATCTTGACAGAATTTGCTTATCTTGCTGTTTTGTCTCTTCAAACCAACTGAAATGGCAATGTTAATGTCTTTCTAATTATACCTTTTGAGTGTATTGTCAATGCACACTATGGAGATCCTCAGAGAAATTCAGTTTCTCTTTTGTCTTTGCCTGTCATAATATTTTCCATATAATCATAGAGTTTTTGCTGGTTTTATTAATTTTTTCCCTTCCCATTTTAAACCTTTGTATGCTTTGTTTTCAATACTGTTTCTCATAGTATCCTTCTGGACAAAATGTCCAGCATACAGCTAAATGAATTCATAACACAATGGGTGAACTACTGGCTGATGGGTCAGGCTTCAAGGGTTATAACAAATGGGGTTACATTGGGCTGGCAGCCATTGGGGTTCCCCAGGGCTCCATTTTAGGGCCAGTTCTCTTCAACGTTTTCATAAATGACTTGGATACAGGGTTTGAAGGTGCACTAAGTCAGGTTGCTGATGCCACTAAATTAGGAGGAGATGTTGATTCCCTCGAGGGTACAGAGGCCTGGCAGAGAGATCTTAACAAGTTAGAGGGCTGGACAATCACCAACCATATGAAGGTTAACAAGAGCAAGTGCCAGATTCCGCACCTGGGGAGGGGCTATACATAGTACTGACTGGGGAATGAGAGGCTGGAGAGCAGCCCCGTATAAAGGGACCTGGGGGTTGTAGCTGACAGCAAGTTGGATGTGAGCCAGCAGTGTGTCCTGGTAGACAGGAGGACCAACCATATCCTGGGGTGCATCAGGCACAGCACTGCCAGCCAAATGAGAGAAGGGATTGTCCCACTCTGCTCTACACTGGTGTGGCCTCACCTTGAGCATTGGACATAAAACTATGAGAGAGTGTCCAAAGGCGGGCTATGAAGACAGCAAAGGTGTCTAGAGGACAAGGCATATGAGGACAGGCTGAGGTCCCTTGGTTTGTTCAGCCCAGAGCAGAGAAGGCTGAGGGGAGGCCTCATGGTGGCCTGCAACTCCCTCATGAGGGGAGCGGAGGGGCAAGCGCAGAGCTCTGGGGACAGCAACAGGACCCAAGGGAACAGCATGGAGCTGGGACAGGGGAGGATCAGGCTCAGTGTTAGGGAAAGGTTCTTCACTGAGAGGGTGGTTGGGCACTGGGACAGGCTCCTCAGGGCAGTGGTCACAGCACTGAGCCTGACAGAGTTCAGGAAGCATCTGGACAATTCTCTCAGACACATGGTCTGATTTGTGGGTCTGTGGAGCCAGGGGTTGAACTCTGTGATCCTCGTGGGTCCCTACCAACACAGGATACTCTAGGATTTTGTTTCTGTGATCCTGACTCTCAGTCTAGCGTCTTACTCTTAGCTTCACAGAATCAGAATCACAGAATGGCCGAGGTTGGAAAGGACCTCTGAAGATCATCTACTCCAACACCCCTGCCAAGCAGGATCACCTAGAGCAAGCACATTGTGGAGGATGGCATCCAGGCATGTTTTGAATGTCTCCAGAGAAGGAGACTCCACAGCCCCCCTGGGCAGCCTGTTCCAGTGCCCTGTCACCGTCATAGCAAAGAAGTGCCCCCTCATATTGAGCCAGAACCTCCTATGCATCAGTTTGTGCCCATTGCCTCTCGTCCTCTCACTGGGCACAACCGAAAAGAGACCAGCTCCATCCTTTCAACACCCTCCCCTCAGATATTTATATAAATGAATGAGGTCTCCCCTCAGTCTTCTCTTTTCCAGGCTAAACAGGCTCAGTTCTTTCAGCCTGTCCTCGTATGGCACGTGCTCCAGTCTTCTAATCATCTTAGCTCTCCTTTGAACTTGTTCCTGTGTCCCTCTTGTTCTGGGGAGCCCAGAACTGGACACAATGCTCAACCTCACCAGGGCTGAGTAGAGAGGGAGGATCACCTCCCTTGACCTGCTGGCAACACTCTTCCAAATACAGCCCATGATACCATTGGCTTTCTTGGCCACAAGGGCCCATTGCCGACTCATGGTCAGCCTGCTGTTCACCAGACACCCAGGTCCCTCTCTGCGGAGCTGCACTCCAGCAGGACACCCCCATTGCCTGTAATGGTGCTTAGGGTTATTCCTCCCTAGGTGCAGGACCCTGCACCTTTCCTGTTTCTTCTCCACAGTATCACATTTTACTAATTTGCTCTCATAAATTTAGAGTTCCCTCATTATTTTCAGATCTGCATTTTATTAAAGCTTTTAAATTAAAGCTTTTCCCTACTCACTTTAATTTCTTTCTTTGCAGTGTCTTTTTTTCTCCTTAGACATCACTGTACCTCTTTCAAGCTCTTAATTTAAATTAGGAGATACTTTAGTACCCAAATATAAGTGCTTCACTGACATGAACTACATAAACAGATTTCTAAGCTTGCAGGGTACTGGATTTCCACACCCTTTCCTCCCTTTTTGTTTTTGGACAGACTTGTCTGAATAGATTCAGTGTCATTACCAGTAGCTATAACATCTGTGAAGATAAACACGCATGCAGATATGAATGTCAGTGCCTTATTTTAGGGAAGGTATATCCTACAGCCTTATCCACTAGTATCTCACACACCAGACTGACCTCCAGCAGAGTTTGGGTTCTCATTCTCTGGCTTGAAAAAGGGTTTACCATTAAAAATATGAGTAGAAGGGGTTACCTTTTAACTATGAAAGATAACACACATTGTTCCATTTATATTAACTCTCACAAACATAAGGCATTGAAATTTATAATGCTTCCTTTTATTAAATATACCAAATAAGCCCTTGACATTCCCTTCAGCAATGGTGATAACTGATTTTATATTGACTGTATGTATGAATAGGGTCCTATGTAGCCTCAAAAAAATATTCCTCATATACAATAATTAATTAATAGAAAGGATAGATTAACCTTTATAGGGAAAAATACATGTCTGGTAAAACTAACAGTATACCTGGTAAGTTGTGTAGAACCTGATCATTTCATCGCACTATTTGATAATTTCAGAAGAGTTCAGGCTTAGATGCAAGGATTATGCTAGAACATTCAAAATCAGATTTTGAGAATTCTCATACTTAAGTGCAGTAAGAGTCATGAGGGGAAACTGAGTATGTCTAAACCCTTGTTATGACTGAAAACAAAAATGTAATCCTCACACTCTAGGGAAGGAGGCTATAGCTCATAAACCTGTCATGGCAAATTGCACACTTTCCCCACAGCAAACTGGACTCTCACCTCTCCACATTTAAGCCATGTAACTCATTTAAGGTTTAAGGTAGTGGATTTTCACACCCTTTCTTCTCTTTTTGTTTTTGGACAGACTCATCTGAATAGATTCAGTGTCATTACCAGTAGTTATAACATCTGTGTAACCATACATTATATAAACGTAACCCATTTAAGTCATGCAAGCATTTCACTCTGGGTTCTGTCTGTATCAGACAAACATCCACATTTAGCTAAGGCACAAGAGAGTCTCAGGGTAACAAATATATTCCCTTCTCTTATTGTTATTAGAAAATTAATTAACTATAATCACAATGAAAATCAGATGTTGCAGCCAAAAAAAAAAAAAAAAAAAAAAAGATGTGGGCTCTTAGTTCAATGTAAGAGTGAACTGAACATACAGAAAGATGTCTATAATGAAAATTCCTCTCCAAAAGGTAAGATCTTTATTTAGTGATAAGAATAACTAGTGTAATTGCATTTACTATGCACTGAAAGAAAATAAGACAATAATTGCTCTATCGTACAGTTGCTGGGTGTACATTTTGGTTTGTTTTCTTCAAAACAAGTCACACGAGAAACAACATGATCAAACATTTGACACTCATTCTAATCTTTTTTTTTTTTTTTTTTTACATCAGAGAGGATACATAAAATATGCTAGATTGTCATAGCAGAAGAATTTAAATGATATTTTAAATACCTACATGCATATTTTTCCATTTCCACTCTATTTTTATGAAAATCTTTACAATTCACTTTAATTCAATCGTAATACAAAGAACCATGAAAACTAGAGTAAAAAAACAAAGGAGTAAATATAAACTGATCTGAGATTTAAAAAGCCTGGGTTTACTGGAAGAAGTAACTTATCTTCAGTATCTCATCTTGCAACAGCGCTTTTCTTGCAATGGAAAATTAATTAATTGGTAGCTGTGAATGAATACACAGCATTCCAGGTGTGGATGCATAAAAAGAAAGGAAGACAAAGTCCCAAAGAAGACCCGCCTGAAGTATGTCACCACAGTCTCTCTATTTGATCTTGGGCAAGATACCTACTTTCAGATTGTTTAAAGCAGGTAAACATTATTTTGTCCAACTTCGCAAGGTGTAAGAAATTTAGTAGACCACCATCTTAACACTGACCTGTACAATAATGAGAAGAATTTCACTCAAATTCTCATACGTTATTAGCCAGATGTCAATAAAATATTTGGAAACAGGAAAAAAAGAATCTAAGGTCCAGTGCACCATTAAAGAGACAGACCTCCGTCCGTCAAGATGACAAAGGTCTAAATACAAAAGAGAAGTCTATAATGAAATACAAGGCCTGGAAAGTCATTATTTAGAGTCCTGAGGCCAAGGCAGCTCAAGTCCCTATGCTGCTGAGCTGACAGGCAGTTGTGTCTACTGATGACTCACAATTCCTCCCAGGCAGGGAGTGACTGTGTGGGACTGATGAGGAGAGCTGAACTAATGGGAACTGCAAGCTTTCATCAGCCCAGCTGGGGCCAGAGCCACATCAGTTCTTATGTTGCTCAACTTCACAGCTGGTTATTAGGGAACAATGGGCCCAGACAATTAGGAAGGTTTTATTTGAATCTTCACTTCAGAAATCTAAATGCTGAAAATCACATAATGCAAAAGGAAAAAGAAAAAAAAAAAAGAAAAGAAAAAAAAAAAGAAAAAAAAAAAGAAAAAAAAAGACAAATTATCATTCCAAATATGTCACTTATTTTGCAATGCTTTAATTCCCACCCGTGAAATGTGAACAACAATACTTCCTCTGTACCTCTGAGAAATGTTGTATGAATTCATTGGAGAGAGTAAACAGATAAAACTGTAATAACCAAAGCCATGTGAATAGCAAAGCCTGAGAGACAGACTGGAGCAAGTGCATTCTGTCCCTGGTTCGTGCATGAGGCCACTTGGATACACCAGATGCTCTCTAGTTACAAAGCAAACGAGGACTTTATGAATTTAAGATTACAGAAAGCTTAGATAGAAGGATAGTACTACAGAGAGTTTACACGTGACTTCATAGTCAGAAAAGAAATTCTGTAACTAACGGGGGAAAATGTGGAGAAAGAGTAAAAGAATAGTGTCATAACAAAGTACTAACAACATGCATGGGAAATGACTCATGCAGTTAAGCTCAGCTTCAGAAAAAAAGCATGATTTTTATATTCAATAAATGAAAACTAATTAAAAATTAGACATTTTTGTTGAAACTACCTAGTTTCCTATTGTAGAAAACCTTTTAGAGCTAACACATTCATAAAAGACATTTAAAACAGTTAACATTTCAAGAGTTTGATTTTATAATGCCCTTGATTTATGCATCTCTAAGTCACATCATATGAGAGAACAAAATACTGTTAATTTTTTTAACTGCTATGAGAAGATTTTTGTGTAAGATACAACTTTATAACATGGTTGTTTCACTGTGTAATATGAGTTTTTAATATACATAAATATCAAAGCTAATATCTTAATATATACACTTGAGTGTATATTTCTAAAGAGGGAAGGGGAGAGGTATGCTACATATCTGAAGTTTCTCTCTAGGTTTAGCTCCTTTAAAAACGTTATCTTTAACTGCCATACACTACAGCTGTTGAAATTAACATACAAAGATGCAACAAAAATTACATGACATAAACGGGGAATAAAATCTGTTGGTTTTTGATTTCCCATTTGATTTTCAGTCATTTTACAGAGTGATTTACCCCTTCTTGGTCCTTCTCATTAAAATATTTTAAATGTATAGCTTAATACCAGTGCATTTATGGCTATAAGGTTAAGATGACTGTACAAGAAATTGAGGGGATTCAGAGAGGAAATTGTCATTTTAAATCAATGTTACTACACATGGTATTTAATACCTTTTCTAATGGACCATGTTTTATTATTTTATTTACTGCTTATTTTACCATTGACTTGAGTCTCTGATATTATTGCAATTTTCCTTTATCCATGTGACAACACAGGGATATCTGTTGTAGCAGAGAGTAAGTAGAAAATAAAACAAACAAACAAAAAAAGCATCAACACCAGGAACCTGAAGCTAGTTGAATGTTGCCTACATTCACACTTCAGTGCATCATTGCCTCTGGAATGCTCCCTCCTAATGTGGAATTGAGGTGACATAAACATGAATTTAACTATAAAGCTCTTGTATACGCTATGTGAATGTCCTCATCAGACAGACAGGTGAGTGTATGAGAATGAACAATGAACATTAGCTTTTCAGATATTGGTGAAATGTATTAGTGAAACCAGTGGTACTGTTCATTAATAGCATTTCAGAAAAGTCAAGAAGTGATGACAAAAAAAAAAAGAAATTGGTGTATTTGGTATAAGTGCCTCAGAGTAATTACTGAAAAGATATTTGGATGCACTTCTGGAGAACATGGGGATTTGTAAAGCATTTAAGTAGCAGGAAGGAACCAAGGAAGATGACTAGATAAACATAAAAAACAGTCACCTCACTCAGAAAAAAATAATGTTTGAGATTCTGTAAACCACTGAAAAACAAATATTTTGGTGATGAATGGAATTAGTGGAAAGGTGAGGATTCCTAAATTCTACCAGCTATTCTACCACCAGCTCACATTCCATGTATCTATTACAACCCATATGCTGCAAGTTTTTCAAGAGACTTGGTCTATCTCCCTCCAGTTTTTTGAACATCTCTCAACTGAAGCATCATAAGAGAAGAGTCAAAATAGCAAACATTTTCTTAGGAACAATAAAATAATTTTCTATTCCACTTCATTGCCATATGAATTTCAAATTACTCTGATTTTAAAATGAACGTAATTAGTAGGCCAAGCAGCAAAAGAGGTTGATTTTATGGTTTTGTGGCCATGTAAAAGATATGAGAACCTGTCATCCTCACAGATCCATCATGGACTCAGGTATTTTTTCTAAACTGCTTTAATAAACTGGCATAAAATTATCGATATTATATAAAATTATAAATATTATATACCTATAGGTATATAATTTATCAATATACCTATATATCAATATACCTATGGGTATATAATATATAATATTGCTTCTATCAAAAGATTCAGTATACTTTACATGTGAAGACACCCATAGACTACATATATTAAGAGAAGAATGTCACTGGAAAAGACAATTACTACAAAGGATTACATATTAACCAGGAAGAATATTCATTTGCAGCATATATTCCAGACTCAGTTACATGAACATACAACCACAGTAAATGCTAGCTAAAAGAAACGTCAGTGGGAAAAAAAAAAAAAAAAAAAAAAAAAAAAAAAAAAAAAAAAAAAAAGAGTTCTAATCAAGGAGCCCTAAGAAACCCACAGAAGTTAATACAAATTGGTGAATTTCTATAACTTCACTAAAACTATATCTGTGTCCAAGAATAACAAAGATAGGCTGCTCCTCAAGAGATTTCATATTAAAAAAGATCAAACTGGCCAATGTAGATCTAAGGAAAGAAAGAACTGTCCACATGCTGACTTTCTACAGTCCAGCTAGGATGGAATGAGGAAGATGGTAAAATAATCCTTCTACCCAACTGTTTTCATTCCAGAGGAAAAAAAGTACATACTTCTTTGGTTCTCTTGATATCCACATAACTATAATTTTCTGATAATATCTTAATCTTTAACAAACATTTAAATCTAGTAACTTGTCTTCTGGAAGCTCTAATAAATATTAATCTCAGGGATCTTAGGAGCCTTTTCCCAGAATCACTGGGGAAAAGAAAGTGATCATATTTACGACTATTGTAAAGGACACAAATTCAATTTCTGCATCATGTAAATGTGCTAAAATGCAATACAGCACAGTATAACAATATTAGTCCAGATAGTTCTGTTGGCTGATGAGACCACCTTTACACAATTCTATCTTACTGCAATATATGGAACGGACTATGAACCAGAAAAGATTGCACTGAATTAACATTCTGTATTTGTTTCTTTAAATCTAAATTATTTCTGTCCAAAACAACCCAGTTTGAAGTGTCAGGGAGTTAACAAATAGTTCAGTTACAAGAATGAAAGAGGACAGCTTAATGACAGCCTGTCCTTTTGATCTTAAAAGGAAACATCTCTGTCCAGAGATGATTTTCAGCACTTTAATCAATGTTACAGTTCAGGTATCACTAACCTTTCATGCCATATGCCCTCGTGCAACTACATGCTGTAAAACACTAGCACAACTGGCACATTAATCACAGTATCTACTGTTAAGCTTCATCTTTTAAGGAAGAAGCAAAAGGAGCTAGAATTTAGATTGCAGAAGAGATAAATTAGGTAAATAGTGTATTAAAAACAAGACTACAATTTAGATAGGTCTTTGTCTGTGAGGAAGTCATGTTATTTATTATCTTTGAAAATAAGGGTAAATTGGGATTTATCTCCTTCTGTTAATCAAGAGCAAATTAAATCCACTTTACTGTGCTGTAAAGAAATCCTTCTAAACAGTTTTTCTTTAAAGTATGCTTTATTACTTCAGATACCCGTGATATTTATTTGTATAGACAACTGGAATCACTTTTGTATATGGATATATCAGCAGAAATATGCAGAACATGTTATATTCTAGCAACACTTCCCAAGTACAGTTTAAAGTGAATATTTCAGCATATAACTTTCAGTGTATAACTAGCATTAAGGCAAAACAATTCAATTTTATTTTCATTATAACATCAAAAAAGTTAAAAAATATATTTTTCAGTTTTGCCCCATCTAGATGTCTACAAAGACTTCTGTTGATCTTTAGTTCAGCACAGTCACAGAAAAAAAAAAAAAAATCCCCTTATGAAGTCTGAGGCTGTATTTTCAGTATAATCTGTGTTTGCTCCACTTCTCATGAAGACCATACTAATTTCAGTATAAGGATCATGAGCTGTATCTGCATGAGGAAATGTTAAAACATAAGAAAGACTATTAGATTAAAAATAAATACAGGGAAGATAAAGGCTACAAAATGAATGCTTCTTTCATGCAGGTTTCAGGGTTTTCTTTAAGAGGACGTATATACTTCATGTGTGGCTGGAACTAAAAGACGTACATCTCACGAACAGTTGCTTTTGCTATCTCAAAATAGTCCTATAAGCCTACTACAGCAAACTGTATGCACATCAGCCATTATCTGTAGAATACCAATGATGCAGATGTCATTAAAGGGGAAGAGAAAAGTAGACATACATGTTTTTATAAGCAAAGAACCAGCCAAAATGAAAGTAATAAGTATTTGAATGTTAACTGATATTCTGTTGTATTGTCAAGGAAACCTCTGGAGTAAGCCATGCACAAGTTAATACTAACTTTATAAATTCCTTTGCTGGATTTTAAAAGTAAAATACCCTTACCATCATAGAAGAGGAAAGAAAAAAAAAAAAAAAAAAAGAGTTCTGAAGGTCTGTTGTTTGTTGTTTTTTTTTTTTCAGCTGTATATTTTTGTTACCTTCAGTGGCTGCTGTTAGTGTTGCCAACATTATTTTTATTTTAATGGGACAGATTTTCAGCATTTGAAAAAGTGTAAATTTACAGTGCACAATGCATAACTAAGGATGACGACGATCAACATAGCCCACTATCATTATCAGTGGATATATCTGAGACACTGTAACCAAAAATTACTTTTCAGATTTTGTACAAATAGCACGCTCTGAACTCCATTCACATTGAAGCATTTCAGTACATTCTGTCTCTGATTCTGTTTAACCAGGAGGTCATCAGAGAAATTCAGTAAAATTTTTGATGCATTATTCAAGTTTGGGAGAACTCAATATACCTACTTCAAACAAATGACTCCTGTTCATTTATGATATTGCACAGTGAAGAAATAGTCAATACAGACATGAAGACAGAGAAGCAGCATACTTAACAAGGTAAAACACTTTCAAATCCTTCTTATAGTAATAGTCATGAACATGAAACAGTTTGTTTTCCTGAAAAATCCCTCTGAAATTCAGATAACCTCAAACCTCCAATAATACTTGGACTACTATCAGTGCACGTATCATGGGAAAGTTGGTTTGGAATGGCTGAGCATAAAAACCCAAAACACTATCACTGACAAAATATTTACTGGAGAAATTACTTTAAAAGGCTTGAGAAACAAGCTGCTAAGAAGTTTGCAGAACTTTCTGCATTCATTCAAGTTACAATGCTGACTTATGCCAACTACAGTAAGAAAAACTGAGTAGCAACTCAAAATTTTATCTGCAACCAGGAAGCACAGAGGTGTAGGTGCTTTAACTATAAAATTTCCCTACAAATATTTCTAATTTTCATGTGATTCTCTTTTTATTTAACAACATCGATTAAGTTTAACTTTATTCATACTTGATAGCAAAACACCCAAATACTCACAGTGTTTGTAAAACACTTTGGCTGCTGAATATAAGACATCCACACAACAACATATTCTGTCATATTTGTAAGGTGTCCAATAGCTAAGAATGCTCCCCGAGAAATATGTTGTTGAAATATAATAGCTCAGAAAGGGAAAGGGAAAAGAGGAGTGGGAGGGGGAACGGGGAGGCGGGATGGGGAAGGGGAAGAGGAAGAGCTTTTTTTTATAGTTAAAAATAAAACACAATGTTTTCTGACTGCCTGTATTCTATTATTGCAAGCGTCTTCTGGCCAAAGATTCTACTATGCAAGTATGGAGAAGAGAAAGAAGCTCTTTATGAAGAAAATAAGCTCTTTATAGCCATGCCACTACACTGTTCTAATGGAAGAAGCTTCTCATGCAAGCCACTCTGCTGGAAGCTCTGATATTCATGCTTTAAACACACATAAAACAAATCAGCTCATTTTAATTCCTTTTAATTCTAACCATTATATTTTATTTGTGATTGTAACAGTTAACTGAAGATGAACGTTTTCCTGAGACTGTCTCTGTCTTGACATTTATAGGATTCACTTTAAATGCCATTGCGTTTCCTTAATAAGATGATTCTTTTTCAATCAATATTTATATGGGCTATTAAAGAGTTACTACATAAGGCCAAAACCATCCTGCAATAGAGTGTTCTTTTACTATTGCATAGACCTCTACTCAGCAATACACTGTGAAGATAAAGCAAAGTGATTGGGACATTTCACTTTCAAAGTTCACACCTCTGTCTTGAGTAACTCCATTATGAAGTAATGCAAGTGCAAAGATGTTGCACAGTCAACAGGACATCTGACTAAGACTCCTTTGCTAGATTAGACTAGATCAGCCAATGAAATTAAGTACTTGAGAACCTCTTGCCCAGAAGAATGGAGAGTTCAAAGGCTGACAGAAAGTCCACTTCAAGGTCTGCTATTGCGATTCCTTATAATATAGCGTCTTTACAGAAACACACAGGCACACAACAATCAGAGGAACTGTATATTCATGTTTTTACTTAAAGATGTACAAGAAAGAGAAGACTTTTTGGAAAAAAAAAAAAAGCCATAAAAACTGTCAACTTGATCCCCTTCTTTCAAGCAATTTTAAAATATGTTTTGTCAAGAAGTTTTCATTATCAAAATCTATTAATACTTCACCATATTTTTAGATTTTAAAGCTGAATGTATCTTTGCCATAAAAGAAAAAAGATTAGTCATTTATTGACATTACTGTATGTTGGCTAAACCATTCAAACATTTGCCATTATGTTTAATTTCTGAGAGGTACTGTATACTGCATGCTCTCCTGTGTCCCCAAATGTTCCACTGTCATTCCTGATATGGTAGACTCAATGTCTGCATACTTAAAGCCAAAAACACCAGTTTTTACCGTTCCTGCTCATGAATGTTGTAGTCAAGAAGGTAAGATTTGTTAATTTTTAATATAACATTCTATAGTGTCATTGCAATTTCTTGCATGAGTTTATCTGTAAATTAAGTTATTAGTGGCTTTTATGCTGATCCTTTCTATATCAGAGAAAAATATGGTTTGATCTGAGCAAAAACAGAATCTGTCAGCTGCCCTTCAGCTAAGACACAAATACATTCTCTGACACTGAAAAACTGTTTTGTAATTTAGACTGCTCACAGTAAGGTATTTCAGACATAACTAGTGAACTGTCAGTTTATTACATTCCAAATCTGTTTACTTCTATCAAATTTATTGCAGCTTTCATCAAAATAGGAATGTTTCTCTTACACAGTAAAGTTCCTTTCAAATATCATACCTTCAAATCCTGTAAAACTGTCTGAAATGTTGGATATTTAAAGTGGTATGATAAAATGTCAGCTGGACTTCAAAATATGTACAAATCATAGGTCCACTTTCAAATAAGACTGTCTTAAATTAGGTACTTAAAACCCTATTTCAGAGCTGTAGATCTGGAAGCACTTAGGAATTATCTGAACTTAATATTTTTGTTTGCTGATACCAGTGCATAATTTCACACCAGCTATAAATTCAGACACTTCATGCAGCTTGTAACTAGGACAGCTACTGCCAAGAGTCTTTGAGAGAGAAAACTTAGTGTACTTGCCCCAAAAAAGTCTTTAATAATTTCTTCAACTGAGAAAACAATTTGTTCTGCTTTTCTTGTTCATTTTCTTATTCATCACTGGCTAAGTCCTATTAAGTTTCCCCTTCCCTGAGGCCCCACAGGTCACTTGGTCCCTGTCTTATATAGAACATCTTGAGTAACGTACACCGTGCCAAAAATTAGGAAACTCTGTTATATGCAACAGAGAAACTGATAGGAATCTGTGGGAAAGGAGGGAGAAAATTCTTGAACACTTATGTTCAAGAAAAAGCTGTGGGAAAGTTCTACAGAACAGGTCAGAAAGAAAAAGGATAAGAAATTGGAAATAACAGGCTCATACTGCTGAACAATTAGCATTTAGATTAAGTGAGCTCTCACAGTTCAGGTGTCACAAATGAGCAATGTGAACACAAAAAAAATGTGTGATTGAGAGATGCAGATGCAAAACCAGCAGCAGAGTTTTACTGCTGATTCCCACAATGGTATGTATTTAAGAAACCAAAGGGTGGAGGATGATGACTGATCAGTGGATGCACCACTGTGTCCACCTGTGTCAAATTGCCATTTGACAATTTATCATCTTCGCTACATATATGCGAGTATTAGTGACTATAGTGGCATGTATTGCTGTATGACAAATTGTGTGCCAATTGTTTCAAGCAGGTTCATAGGGCAATTATCCCTCTTCTTCCCTATCTTTCTAAGGAGAACTGAGGGATGTGGGATGTGTAACTGATGGCTAGGGACATTTTTTTTCTTAAGATCATTATGAAACTGTACATTGACATTGTAGCTTGCTTTGTTGTTCTGTAGGAAAGTGTAGGAAAGACAGACTTAATCTGATCTCAAAAAAACACTTTATGTGCCCTCTTCCAGGACAACTCTCCTGCTTTGTGTGCTCACTTATTTGTTATGGGCTTTCCTGTAGTGCTAGTGACCTGCTGTAACAAGAGACACAACCTTTGCTGGGAACTGTACTATAAAAGCACCACAGTACACAGCAAAAAAACAGCCCTGTTTGCTTGTCTGTGGAAGATTTTTGAGCTTCTTTAACCTGGGACAGACAAAGTAAGAATGATCTCAGATTGGTTTTGTTGACATATGCACTGCCCAGAATTGAAACCTTACTCTCTTAAAACCATTAGGTCAATCTACTAAAAAACTAATGCAAACAAACAGACTCAAACTCCGCATTTTCAGGCATCCAAAAGCTTTCAAAGCCATGAGTTCTAATAATGCTACACTTAAGTGGTCATTTAACAGAGTTATTTCAAAAAAAATAAAATAAAATAATACAATGAAATTCAAGTAGGATGATCTAATGGATTTAAAAATAAGTAACAAAATTCACTGTGTAACACCAAAGAAGGCTTTTACAGATAACGATTTTTTTTTCCTGATTTTGTAATGCCACTGATGGTCACATTTATCTGCCCAGTGTGGTGCCAGATTTATTTTGATTCTTCTCTTCCCTAGTAACAGTATAAAGTACATGGTAGCTTTATACCAAATTGAGTATCAGTTCTGTTAGTTCAGCTTAGCAATGCACAAACTCTAAACAGTGAAATGCTAAATAACAGAGTAAGCACATATCATCACTGCAGGGCCTAACAAACAACTGGATATTTATCCTGGAAATTAACTGCATTTTAAGCAGTCCTACATGGGTGAAAAAGCAAATCTTAGATATGTAAATCCATAAAACACGTTTTATCTGCTTGCGAAGATGTGTGGTAGCTAATTAAACAGTATAATAAAAGGATTTTATCTAATGTATTTATGCCTAGTAGTTGATCAGCAGCTACTCATTTCTTTTTATTTGGCTTTGCTTCCTGACCTGATCCTTTCTGGAAGTGGGAGAAATTGTTATTAATTGTGTGGTAAATTGCTTTAAGATGTTTTTATTCTAATTGTTTTATTGCTATTTCTTCCTAAAACTGATTGTTTTTACCAGAACCAATATTACACAAATCCACTGAGTGAGTGTGGGCAGAGGTTACTCTTCATGACAGGAGTAAAATGCATCTTACTCCTTCCTGTAACTAGTTACATAATAGCTGGTAATTAAAATCCATAGTCCAAACTGCAGCTCAAGAAATCTAGTGAGTTAATTTAACCATTATGATGGCTTGAAGACAAAGACTGAGAAAGACAATAAAATACTGACAATTTCCTCCACTTGCCATTTATTCTGCTCACTGAAGCTCATACCCCACGTGAGCTAATTGAGCAGGAACTTCTGCAGAAGTGGCACTTTGCTGTTGGTTCATTATTATCTCTGCCTGTCTGCATTCCACTGCTGCCCTTTCAGGTGGAAAGCTTCAAGGGGCACGCAGTCAAATAGCATTTTGAGGACAGCTGTGGAACAGTATTTGCAAACTGAGATATGCCTGCAGAAGCACCCTCCCAGTTAGTCTCTAGCTGCCGTGCCATCTGCTCTAATTCAGTGCAACCTCTCTTCTTCTCAGCACTTGGCTTCCCATAGAAAGTAGGATATTACACCAAATATGAGAACAAGTAACAAAGATGGCATTTCAGTTTGCCTACTGCTAATAAAATGCATACTGACAAAGTTATTTTAACTCCCTGCATATTTGCATGGCAACACATACTGAATTATCTATAAAAGCCTTACTCTATTGCACAGAGGACAACTCTACCATCCATAAAATCATAGAATCGTAGAATATCCTGAGTTGGAAGGGACCCTTAAGGATCATCAAGTCCAACTCTTGAC
The DNA here is from genome assembly GCF_047663525.1 of Anas platyrhynchos. Taxonomy (NCBI): domain Eukaryota; kingdom Metazoa; phylum Chordata; class Aves; order Anseriformes; family Anatidae; genus Anas; species Anas platyrhynchos. The sequence continues at coordinate 85,067,637 of NC_092588.1, read as the reverse complement.
ACCGCACAGGTCTACCCAAAAAGTTCAGACCATGTGACTAAGTGCACAGTCCAATCTCTTCTTAAATTCAGACAGGCTCGGTGCAGTGACCACTTCCCTGGGGAGCCTGTTCCAGTGTGCAACCACCCTCTCTGTGAAGAACTTCCTCCTGATGTCAAGCCTAAATTTCCCCTGCCTCAGCTTAACCCCATTCCCGCGGGTCCTGTCATTGGTGTTAATGGAGAAAAGGTCTCCTGCCTCTCGACACCCCCTTACGAGGAAGTTGTAGACTGCGATGAGGTCTCCCCTCAGCCTCCTCTTCTCCAGGCTGAACAGGCCCAGTGCCCTCAGCCGTTCCTTGTACGTCTTCCCCTCCAGGCCTTTCACCATCTTCGTAGCCCTCCTCTGGACACTCTCCAACAGTTTCATGTCCTTTTTATACTGTGGTGCCCAGAACTGCACACAGTACTCGAGGTGAGGCCGCACCAGCGCAGAGTAGAGCAGGACAATCAGCTCCCTCGACCTACTAGCGATGCCGTGCTTGATGCACCCCAGGACACGGTTGGCCCTCCTGGCTGCCAGGGCACACTGCTGGCTCATATTCAACTTGCTGTCTACCACGACCCCCAGATCCCTCTCTTCTAGGCTGCTCTCCAGCGTCTCATCGCCCAGTCTGTACGTGCAGCCAGGGTTTCCCCGTCCCAGGTGCAGGACCCAGCACTTGCTCTTATTGAACTTCATGCGGTTGGCGATCGCCCAGCTCTCCAACCTATCCAGATCCCTCTGCAAGGCCTTTCCACCCTCAACAGAGTCCACAACTCCTCCAAGTTTGGTGTCATCAGCAAACTTGCTCAAAATACCTTCTATTCCTACATCCAGATCGTTTATAAAAATATTGAAAAGTACCGGCCCCAAAATGGAGCCTTGAGGGACCCCACTGGTGACCGCCCGCCAGCCTGACGCAGCCCCATTCACCATAACCCTTTGGGCCCTGCCCGTTAGCCAATTGCTCACCCATCGTATGATGTTTTTATTTAGCTGTATGGTGGACATTTTGTCCAGTAGGATCCTATGGGAAACCGTGTCAAAAGCCTTGCTGAAGTCCAAAAAAATCACATCAGCTGGTTTCCCTTGGTCTACCATACGGGTGATCTTATCATAAAAGGAAATCAGGTTAGTTAGGCAGGACCTACCCTTCACAAACCCATGCTGGCTGGGACCAATGACTGCTTTGTCCCCCAGGTGCGCCTCAATACGTTCGAGAACCATCTTCTCCATGATTTTACCAGGCACTGACGTGAGACTGACAGGCCTGTAATTGCTAGGGTCTTCTTTCTGACCCTTCTTGAAAATCGGCACAACATTTGCCAGCTTCCAGTCTACTGGGACCTCTCCAGATTCCCAGGATCGTTGAAAAATAATTGAGAGAGGTTCCGCGATGACGTCCGCCAGCTCTTTCAGCACCCGGGGATGAATCCCATCCGGACCCATGGACTTGTAGGGATCCAGGTGGAGTAGCAAATCCCGCACACGTTCAGGGTCGGCTGGGAGTTTGTCATCCCCACCGTCCCGGTCCTCCAGCTCAGGGCACCCTGGGTCCCGAAGCCCATCATCGGCATTGAAGACAGGCAAAGAAGGCGTTAAGCGTCTCTGCTTTGCCTATGTCATTGTCTGTGAGAAGACCTTCCCTATCAAGGAGCGGCCCTATGTATTCTTTAGTTCTCCTTTTTCCATTCACATATCTAAAAAAACCCTTTTTATTTTCTCTCACAGACACAGCCAGCTTCAACTCTAGGTGTGCTTTAGCCACACGACTTTTCTTCCTACAAACACGAACAGCATCCCTGTATTCTTTCCAGGACACCTGGCCCTCCTTCCAGTAGCGAAACACTCTCTGTTTCCGCCTAATCTCCATTAGAATGTTCCTGGTCAGCCACGCCGGCCTCCTGCCCCGCCTGCCTGACTTGCGATATTTGGGAATTGCCTGATCTTGTGCTTCTAGGAGGCATCGCATAAAGAATGACCAGCACTGGTGGACATCAAGGCCTTCAAGAGCAGTTTCCCAGGGGACCTTGCTGACTAGTTCCCTGAGCAGCCTGAAGTCCGCTTTCCCCATATCCAGGGATGAGGTTTTGGTGGCACTTTTCCTTCTGTCACCGTAAATTTTGAACTCAACCACTTCATGGTCGCTATGACCGAGGCGGCCACCAATCACCACATCTCCCACCAGACCCTCTCTGTTTTCTAGCAACAGGTCTAGGAGGGCACCTTTCCTAGTTGGCTCCGTTAGCACCTGCACCAAGAAGTTATCATCTAGGTGCTTCATGAACCTCCTGGACTTGCTCATGTCAGCCGTGTGGCACTCCCAGTTAACGTCTGGCAAGTTGAAGTCCCCCATAAGGACAAGGGGAGTTAATCTCGAGGCCTCTCTTAGTTCTGTAAAGAATAATTTATCGGCGCTATTGTCCTGGCCAGGCGGTCTGTAATAGACTCCCACAACGACACCTCCTTTATTCGTTCGTCCCTTGATCCTTACCCAGAGGCTCTCAACTTTGCCATCGCCGACCTGAAGTTCCACACAGTCCAGCCCCTGCTTCACATACATCACCACCCCACCACCTCGTCTACCCTGCCTGTCCCTCCTGAAGAGCCTGTAACCATCTATCGCAACACCCCAGTCACAGGACTCATCCCACCAGGTTTCGCTTATGCCGATGATGTCGTAGTTGCGGGACTGGGCCAGGACTTCTAGCTCATCCATTTTATTCCTCATACTGCGTGAGTATGAGGAATAAAAATAACCAAGTTAAGTAAGACAGAACAGGAAAGGTGACCTTAAATGCATTTCTTACTGAAGAAATTAATAATACTCCTTTAAGAGGTAGGATGATCGTATTAAATTCAATATGTAACAAATGAAGTTGATGTTAAATGCTAACAGAAATTTATTGGTATGGGAAAAGTGCTTGAGTGCTCTGGTAACCATGGGAAGGTAGAAATAACTATGGTAATCATAGGCACAAAAAATATAAGAAATTACTATAGTACCTCATCTGTGCTGTTCCTGTAGTTCTGGAATTTACCAAGTTTGACTCCTTCTGGATTTGACATTGTGCCTGTTGCATTAGTTCTCACTCATAGGCCTAACAGCCACTGGTGCGTATTCCCCGCACCTTCCCAAGCTGTCCCTGTGGCCTCACCCACTCTTGCTTGGCCTTTTACCCAGACAGGCAGGAAACAGCACAAACTCTTGCTGCCTCAGCCCAAGTGCAAACTGAGGGATCAGCTAGCTGCCGTCAGCTTTTGGACAAGCTGAGCATCAAGCTCCTAGCTGCTGGAAGGCCCACTGAATGGATTTGGACACTGCATGCTGCCTCTAAATCTATTTTTTCCCATTTGTAAGAAATAAACTATTTTTTTTAATTTCTACTTGTCTGTTAAATCATGTTGAAGATGCTAGATAAGCTCAAACATAATATGGAAACATATATCTCATTTTCTAAGGAATGCAATCAAAGCTTTTAAAGAAATACTGATGTCATGGCTGGAATTTGAATTCATTAGGGAAGAAAGCAAAGACAATATTATGTTGTATTTCTAATTGAGAGCTTAAATTGTAATTGTTGCTTAAATTCTTAAGATCATTAATGTCACAGTTATTTCAACAGTGAAAAGATTACCTGACGGTTAGCTTTGTTCTGCCAGGAGCACCTTATATTTCCTTTACAAACCTTTACTTTCAGATCAAATCTTGTGCTTCATAGGCCAGCGTGTTCTTGAAAATTTGAGGAAGTCACTAAGTTGGGCTTTCCTAGAGATACTGGAAGACATTCACTTCTGAAGATACTTTTAAAAATGCAGTGTTTGCGTTTCAGAGGGAAAAAAATGTTCTTTCAGTCCATCAAGACCAGAAAAAGCCACTCAGTCCATCAAGACCAGAAAAAGCCACCAGGAAGGTATGTCAAAAGTTGGTTTTAACTGTTCAAAGATAGTGGGCTGAAATAAAGTTGCATCAAAAGCTTAGGCTAACAGGCAAATTATTTCAGAAATTAGAAGACGAGATTTTTTTGAGGCTACTTCTCTGCACATTAAATTTATCATTAACCCATCCTTTAGTTTTCAGGAGAGTGAGATCTATGTGACATCTCTTCACTGTCTTCATATCTTTCTTTCTTCTCCTGGGCCTCCCATTTTGATAGGGATTAATACTGTTTTGTCACCTGTACGCAGGCGTACAGGGAATTAGACACAAGGAGTATATACATCTGTAGCCAAGGGCTGCCTCACACCTCCACAGGAGCAGAGGCACGTACTTCCTGTGACACCGTGTGTATCTATATGGGCTCACCACCCTGTTCTGCACTTTGTCACCTCTAACGGCTTACATGGCTCAGGCTTCCACCTCAGGCTATGGAGCAGCATTTTGCATAACAACCCAGTGTACATGAAGACATGGTAAGGGGCAGCTGGATCAACTAGGTATTTTTGTTTGGTGTCATGGGGACTCTGCTATGGAAAAACTCGTATGTACAAGGAAGTTAATCAGCTGAACTCTTCTGATTTTACTGAAGCTGGACCAAAGCTGCTTTTCAACATATGGAAAAGTAGTAAGAGTAATTAAGTTGCCAGATGGAACTATTAGACACTGTTTTACACATCTCATTTAACTCAATATATTGAATTCAATGTAAGTCTAAAATATATTAGAAATATTTTCCAAAATATATAAGACATCACCAGTAAAGGTATGATGCTTCTTTCTCTGAGTAATACATTTTATTTGAAGGTAGTACCCATAGGTTGTATCTATATAAGCACACAAAATATTATACAGGTCAAAATATAAAAATATTCCATATAAAACCAAGCCTAGTTCTAAGAACTAGGATTTAGGGAAAAACAGAGAAAAGAGTTTTCCTTGCAGAGAAACTTTCATTCAGTTATCTGATGAAGCAGTTAATTAGCAATTTTACATCTGCAAACTTACTTCTGTGCAGCCTCCATACACATTTTAAATGTTCAAAACAAGATTCTCCTTCTCTACCTTCCCCAGTTAAAATCTTCTTTCCCTGTCCTATGTGGCAATACAGGAAACAGCACTTATTTGTTCACCTATAGAAAGCCTTCCTTAACCTAAGAAACAATGAAATGGTCAACTTACTAGAAATATTAATTAGCTATGCTCTAATTGGTCCAGAACTACTTGTCTGAGAAGGCTGCAGACCTCCCTGGAATCCACCTGCTTGGTGGGGTGGCACAGGAGACCTTGTGCAGCTTTGCAGCCCTAGTTACAGCCCGGGTTGTCACAGCATTAGGAGTATGTTTACTGCTAATATGCTTGGCAGAGAAACAGTTCATACTTTTCTTATGCTAACAGCTTTCTGTCAACATCATATTTTAAAGGATGCAGGCAGATGGCATCACCTGCAAAGCTATTGTTTTAGTTTGTCAGGAGAGCTGTACCTGGAGAGCATGCTGAAGTTACCATCAAACAGGTTAAGTACAGAACCTGTATGTTTGACAGAAATAACTTAAATACTTCAACGAATAAAATAAAGTGTTTTTGTTGTTGATGATGTTGTTTTGTTGTTGGTTTTTGTTTGTTTGTTTGTTTTACATTGCTGACGTCTGAATCCATGTGGGAATTTCAAACACTAATTTTCCTTAAAAATATGTTTGTAAAAGCACTTGCTGCAAGCATTGTCAAGGTCAGATAGGAGGTGCCCAAAGTGAACAAACGGAATAACAATAATTCTGTACCTTTTAAAAACTATATTAAGAGTCTATATCACAGGATGTCGTCTTACTTCTCTACAATAATAAAAATTCTTTGCTGAGCATTTATTCAGGAGATGTCATAATATGCAATGTTTTAATAGTCATCTGAATTAAAACATGGGTTTGCACAAAAAAAAAAATAATCCTAGAATTACTGCAAAATGTCTGCAGTAATCCAATTATGATATTGATTACATATACCTAGGAGTTCTTGCCTTGCTACTTTAAATAAGTTTCTCATAGGTCAGTCTATAGTATACAAAGATTTTCTGGTAATTACAAAGTTACAGACACATTGGATGTCTTCATGTCCCCATTTCTACACAGCAAATGTGTATTGCTATAAAGTGATGAGGTAAAAATAGAGGTACAAACAAATGGTGGAAACATCTACCAAGGTACAAATAGGTGGAAAATGCATATTGCTATGCAAATATTCTCACTCTTTTTGTGCTACCAGAACTGTGTGTTCACAGCATAAAGCCATAAAGCCTCAGGCTTCTTCCTCAGTATCTAATGCGTTTGGAAACTATTGTTTGCTGCAGATGTGACCCAGCTTTCTTGGAATGAAGCAGATTGCTCCTTAAACCTAATACAGTAACATTACTGAGCTACATAACCTCTTTTGAATGAGAGGAAGATGCAGAAAGATGAAAAAAAATACAAATTATATGCAAAAGTATATGCAAAGAAGGAAAAAACACACACACAAATCAAAATGCTAAGAATAAAAGCAGATAATAAGGACGCCATCAGGATGGTGGGACCACACACATGCACACCAAGAAGATGCCCTGCACATCACGGACAAGCTCTGCCTAAGCAACAGCACAAGAAACAGCCTGGCTGCAGATATAAACAGAGGCAAGCACACAATTTTCTGCCATTTTCAGTGATAATTTCCTGATGATAGACTACTGAGTTGGCCATATTTTATGCAGCGCTTAAAGCACTAAGGACTAAAGGTGGCTGTATGTGAATCAGTCTTATACATTGTACCTGCTTAATTATAAAGAAAATAAAACAAATCTGTGGTTTCTTGATCAAACTCTCAACTGGGTGCATAAACTGCTCGTGTGCCACTGTACATGTATTACAAGGAAATAAGCACTCTTCAGTGAATTACTTCTGATTTTAGACATATCCTTCAAGAGTTTTCCCATTGTGAGACATTTAATATTACAAATCTTTCTTCATAGAGTCATATTTCACACTTTCTGCCCTTCTACTGAACCAGTTCAGGTCTACTCTTAACAGATTGAGAAATAAATACAGCCCAAAACTTCCTCTGGATTAGAATTTAAAAAGTTGTATGAGAAGATGGTTAAAATGTATCTTTTGTCCATTATACTTTTTCAGAGTTCAAAAGTGTTCCCACACCTCCGAGAGACGATACCGAATCATCTGTAAAGAGCCCAAAGATAAATTTTAGACCACCTAATATTGCAGAAGGTAACTCATCTGAAATGTAGAGAGAACAAGGGGTTTAAAGTCCCTGCTTGGCCTAATTTGGCACAGAAACCCAACCTGCATTTGCAAGCGTGGGTAAGTATTCTACAGCTGCACTACTGAGCCATTTACAATTCCTCTCTATACCAACGACCTTTTAAATTTTTATAAAAATTTAAATACCTTCCTTGGAGAGACTTAGGCTGTAATAGTACGGAGTTAAAGTTACTTAAAATGAGAGCTGGGTTAAAGCCAAGGCAAATAGGGATTCACATTTTATTTTCTCACATCCCAGAAATACTCCTTAACCACTGTGTTAACCTCTACTTTGACAGCTTCCTTCCCATCTCTCTCTTTCTCCATTCTAGGCATACAAAATGTCTTGAAGCAATGGCAGCTCTACAGAAGAACTCGCTTTCACTAATCAGAATGTTCTGCCTCCCGGACCCATCATTACACCTAAGTGTCCTGGACTGTGTCCATCAGCATGCGTGTTCTGTTTGCCTGCATAGTTATCAGGCTGCCACATACAATAAATATCCTCTTTTCACCAATGCATGAATGTATCATGAGGATATAAGCAAACATTTTGTGACACTTGCGAGGAAAAGCATGGGCAAGTACAGTCCATAACAAGGAAAGTTTACTTTCCGTTTCTGTCCTGACTTCTTCCATAATATATGTGCATTAAAGCAGAAACAATGCAAGTAGCAGAAGCACTCAGCAGACATCATGGCACAACTAGATTGGTAAAATATAATTGACTTAGGAAAAAAGAAAACCTAAATTAAATTTTGTACTCCACATTTAGTCTCTACAATGAAGCCATAATGATTTCAGTGCTGTGTTATTATCACCGTGCATTTGGCCCATCTGATATGTTTTGATGTTAATCTATATCTGGCTAATGCATTCACATGAGCCAAAACCAAAACGAATTCATTGGTATCAGGTGCGGTATTGATCTACTCTGGTAGTCCAAAATAGAGTATACGTAAATACTGCATATTGAAAAAAAATGTACTCTGTAATTTTACAAGACAAGTATTTCATTTGTTGTAATAAATTAGTAATCTGACAGACTGCAGACAAAACAATGTTTACAATATTTTAAGGTTCATCTTGTTTCCTTGTTCTTCTGTGTTGTTTTGGCAGTGAGACATAATTCATGCTTTCCTTTCTATCCTACTGTAATGGCAGTACAGTAAATTATACCTGAGGTTATTTTAGCCAATCAGGAACCCTGATTAGTTGTAGTCTAATTAAGGAATAATGAATGGGGAAGTGACAAATTTCCCCTTCCTCATTTATTTTTGTAATTAAATTGCATACTGTGCATCAATCAAATAATCTACATTATTAGAATTTGCAAACTTTTTTTTTGGAACCCACGTGTTGCTTTGTTGGCAGGAGCATTTATCAGGTTTTATGGCCAGCTGTCAAGAAATCATAAGGCACAGACATTAAGCTATCTATCTGATAAATGTCCTCAAGGAAAGATCGAAAATAATCAGCCATAGCTGTTACAAGAATGCCAGAGCAAAGTGCAGGGTTTTCACTAAGTATGGAAGAGGGTCAGAGCTTGATGTTGAGATAATTATTTACATTCTCAGACAACGACTAAGGACAATGATTCTCCCAATCTCTTAAACTTCTGTAATTTTATCTGTGTCATTATTTGTCCTTCTGTTAGTCTTAATCTACACTGAAAAAGTGATTGAATAGACAGTGTGCCGAGTAAATTAGAGGTGACAATCTCCACCAAAAATAAATAAATAAATAAATAAAAATGGATACAGTCAACATTCCACATTCCTAAGTTCACAAGCAACAGATATAATGTACTTTGGGGGCCTACGTCTTATGGGAGAGTTAGGAAGTAGTAAATAAGACTGCTTAGAAATGTTCTAATACAGGGATTTCCTTTTGAAAAAAATCTACTTTTTCAAGGAAAAAAAGGACCAAAATAAAATAAATCTAATTTTAGCCAAAATGCATCATTGCTTAGTTTAAATATTTCCTTGATGTCATACAGTAAGTGGAATTCAAGACTTACAGAATCTACCTCTTGTTCTAATGGGACATCTATCTGCTCATATGTCCTGTATATCCCAGGCTGTTTCACAGCCCCTTTCTGAGCACTTCAGAAGACTGTAATGGCCACAAAGCATCATGCCAGGGGAGGAAATCCAAATGGCATTTGTGCCTTTCAGAGTAAGAAGGCAAAAACTACATCATGCAACTTTTCTGACTTAAATACTTTCCATTTTCAGGCATTTGTCTAGGGAATATTTTGCTTGACCTATTTATCTTTCTTTTTACATTCCATCATGAAAGCAAATTCACTAAATGTTTTCTTCAGCTGAAATCACATTATCACAAGAAACATATTTCTATCAGGAAAGTTTTGATCTTCTACAACCCATTCTGAAGTTGAAAAAAATGACTCATTTTTGGTAGTTCACAACTCTCTTTTCAGTTCTCTGCTTATGCAAGGTGGACAGTTTATATGCTTAGTATGACTTAAAATTCAAACCCTTCTGTTTTTATATTTTTAAAACTTAATTATTTATTTTTCCCTTTTTCATTAGTATATCATCATGCCCAAAGCTATTGCTGCAGTTGACTGACAACTTTAAAAGTGGAATAAAAATAACACAAAAACAAACAAACAAACAAACAAACAAAAACAAAACAGAAGCAACAGAATCGTAAGTCATCAGGACTAGCTATTATGCCTATGATCAAAAATAAGCTGATCCAGCTAAATGTATTATGTACAGCATTAGTGGCAGACCAGCCTCTCATATTACATAAATAAATATATAAGTATGCTTAAGTGAAAAGATACAGTGATAATAGTCATTAGAAAGTCACCACTGCTACTGAAATAAAGCTAATCATGCCTCTCTCATCCATTCCGTTTCCAAGGTATCACGGTACCGAGTCATATTTTTCTTGGAATTGCTAAAATATATTTGAGGCAGAAATAAGCATTGTCCCTATAATTTAAAATGAAATGTAAGAGAAAGACCCACATCACAACTCTAAAGTAAGCCAAAAAAAAGTTTGAAAAGTCTTTTCTTAGTAGAGAGAAAGTAAAGCAAACTCTAGGAAAAGTTGTGCAGGGAAGATTTTTCTTCTGTCAGGTGTTCTGTGCTACTCTAGATCTAATGAGCTTGTGAGAAGGGTAAGTTTACATGCCTGTGGGTATCCAGGTAAGACAGAGACAACATATATCTGACATCTTTTAAAGATTTATGGTCCTGGTGACATGAAAAGCTTCAAATCTTGCTTTGCATTGTTTCTCATCTAGGCTCATTCTCTACGTAAGGTTTAACTTAAATCCTCAAGAAAATGCAAACACTTACCTCCTACTTTGCAATTAAAATGAAACAAGGAAGTTAGGATCCTAAGTACCTCTGAAGATCTTTATTCCCATTAAAAATCTAAACATGAACAAGAACCCTAACTCTACGCTCTCAAAGATGATAAAAAGAATAATGACATTACGTATGCATTCTCCTCATATTTTCACATAGCAAATAAATAGTTAGAAATTCCTTTGTAGATCTTTTACCATGGTGACATTTACAATGTCTTCTTCCTATATATATATATTCCAGTAGCCTATATGAAAAATAACAATAGAATGAACAACTTCTAACCTTCAGACCAGCTTTTTCACTGCAATGTTTTTAACACAAAAATATTAAGGATGTAGTGAATACGATATTTTTACATATTAATGGTAGACTTCCATTCTTTTTTTACATAATTACATAATACAAACAACTTCATCGATAATTATTGACACTAACACAAACTTTGAAAACTTGAAATATTAAAGTTTTATGCTTCATTACAAAAATTACTGTGCTGTAAAATTACAATGTAATAGTTACAGCTATGGTTAAGGTTTGAATGACAATCTTTGCTCTGCTTGCAAAAAAAAAAAAAAAATGCCCATAGTTCACATGTCCTCTAGTACTAGTCTGCAGAGTTTGAAAGATGGGTCAATATATTCAGAATATGAACTAATACTCAACTAATGAACTGAACTAATCTTAATGTTTCTCAGAAATGATCAAGATGCTCTAATTTCTTTGAGACATGGGAACTGTGAAGAGGGAGTGAAAGCTTGGATTTTGGTCTTGGCAAATGGTGTGTTTGAATATCCTGTAAGATTTCAGTAAGCCCTATATGCTTTAGGAGCAAAAACACTTGAGTGAAATAAGATTGCATGACTTTAAGCTTCCAAACAGAAATGTAATATTGATCCTCAAAAATCATTACTCTGTTAATGCAGGGGGAGGGAAAAGGAAGAAAAACTCCTTCTAGTAAAGCTTCAGGCAAATGTCATAAGGGACTTCTAAGTCCTCAATATGTGGAAAATTTCAGCAAATTAAAATATGCAAAACTTTTCAGAGTTTTAATGTAGTAAACATTTCAAAAGCCATTTTTCACTATTTCATTGTGTGTATATATCTCTACGCAGCTGGGAAATCTAATTTAGGTTTGAAATCTGCTTACAGTTTTGAGATCCTTGGCAGTGTTTCTGGGGAGGTCCTTGCATAATGGTTTTAGAGCAGAATAAAAATGTTATTAGAGCCAAATCTCTTGTAAGGTAATGAAATGGCTTTACTCATTTATAATAAGTGCCCAGTTTTTTCCCTTATTTCCAGCCTAGCAGGTCACCATAGCAATATTATTTTAATGACAAAGAAATATATTCCTAATATCTCATATAGGCAACCAACCTGCTTCACATTATTTGAACTATTATGGAAATATATATATATAGGTTTTATATTACACATACATTGGTAGTTTTTAGGTATGGATGGGTGATAAAAGGAGTTGAAGGGTTAAGAAAGCATATTTCAAAATACTTCATTACTACTTGACACTGTTGACTGTGTTACATTTATCATCATCTAGAAGCAGAGAAAGTGGGAAAAAAAAAAAAAAAAAAAAAACACAACAATGTTAACAGGTGCTTTCCACTTGAATTTTTCAGTATCAGTTGCTTGCATTAGAAAGGTGTTCTTGAACTGTGTATAACTATTCCCTCTCCCTAGTGTCAGAAACTGTTGGAGGATGTTTAAATTCAGCTGCAACAAAACTAATTCACGTGAAGAACATCATTATTTCTTTATGCATTAGAAGTGATTTCTCCTTTACCTAGGCTGCATGTGCAGCTGGTAGCAAACAAAGAAGTTCATTTTCTCTATTTCTTTAAGTCTGATATCTTTGGATAAGAAAAGGTAAGGAAACTATTCTTCTGCCCACTCATATTTTAACTGTAGTCTATATTAACTGAAGCGTTTTATGTTTAGGAAGGTTTAGTGCCAGTGAGTTTTATGACAGTTTTATCTGAAACCTTTAACAAGATTTGGTCTTTGTGAACAGCTGGACCAGTGAGCAGCCTGATGGTCACATAGTATAAATGCAGTGATAGACAAAAAAACACTGATCATCTGGGAAAAGAGAAAGAGAAGTAAAAATAAACCTTAAGAGCATCTTACAAGCATTTACAAGCACACTCAAAATTTCACTTTTTCTGTCCCGTCACTTAGAGTGTTTTGAATTGCTGTGTCTATTGTGAGGACAATCCTTCAGAATAAATGACAAGGGCAGCACTGGAAAAAAATGTTACATTGTTACTTGCATTGTATGTACAGCTACAAAACATCACTCTTTTTCCTTCTTCTCCATGTTGCTACCAGCCCAAGCCTCTCCTGAGCGGTATCTGCAGTCAGTACAGATGTATAGGTATGTTGTCTTCCTGCTGGAAACTGCTCCACCTTCATGTGAGATACTCAAACTGAGAGGGGGAAAAAAAAATAGATCGCGAGGCACTCGACTTGCAAATAATCTGTCACAGCAGGTCAGGGTCAGCTAACTTTCCTCACTAAAAATGAAAAAAGCAAGAAGCAAAAGACAGAGACACAGATCTGATTTCTGCAAATGTCCAGCCTGTCTGCTCTGCCATATGGCCAATTGAATCACAGGAGGAAGGTGTCACAGTCACAGAGAAACCCAAACCTTTCATGCTTTATCATAATCTAGCCAAAAATAATAATTTAACAGCAGCCAACAGAACCCTAAAGGCTTTGTGTACTAGCATCCCGAGCTTTCCTGTAATCACTGTGATATCTCCAGGAACAAGGGGTGGCATGAATCATTATTTGGATGTGATAACATGACCCATACAAACATTAGGGGATAATGGGCAAGCCAGCACTCTGCAAATCGAATCACACCATGATCCATCATTAACCTAAGTGAGCTATTGCCTTATTGAAGTAGCCCCGTAAATGAATAGGTCACAGTCTATTTAAAAGCTGAGAGATTTGTTAATGCTCCAAGGACTTATATTCTATTAGAGAACAGAGGCTGAGTGTAACTGAAATTTAAGTATGTCCTTAAAGGATAGGTGGGAAAGAAGGGAAAACCTAAGATTTATACAAGGAAAAAAATAAAATGTTTTATTCAACCATACTTACACACATATATAGAAAGTTTTTTGTATGTCTCAGTTTACATTTCATCTTAAAGAAAGAAGAAGAAATCATCAATGATTTCAATTTGTTTTTTTTCCTCACAACCTTTTATGGTGCAAAGAGTTAAAACGTTGGGACTATGTGAATTTTAAAGCACTTCCAATTAATCTGAATCAGCATTGCATGATAAATTAGCATTGCCCTTCAGTAAAGAGTTTCAGAATTCAGCTTTGGAGATTTTCAACATTAAACCATTTAATTGCTACTTTAGGAACTCTGGATTTTGCGCAGACATGAGTCTAGGTGTTAATACCAATTCTTTACTGTTTGGTCTAGATAACAGGACTGAGCTTCAGGACCAATTAAGACAACCCTTTCAAAGATTTTCCTAATTTTTTTAATGCATCCTGGCCATTTTACTTAATTCTGGATGCAACAAAGAATTATGGACACCATCCTTTGAGACTGTTGAATCGTAACTAAGAGGGAATTCTTTTGTTCCTAAATTTCCCTGAAATAAAGTTTAAGTCAAGAGTTACTTAATTCTTCAGGGGAAAAAAGGAAAAAAAAAAAAAAAGGTTTTATTTGCTATCTTTAGAGCTACAAAGCTCATAGCAATTGACTTCAAAAAGGGAAGTAAATATATGAGTCTATTAAGCAAATTGTTATATACCGCAGCAAAGCAATTTTGCCTGATAAAGGGCTTAGCAGCTGAGAGGAAGACATGTTCCTGGGGAACTATGGGGGGGAGGGAGGGGTTAATTTGGGAGGGGTATGCATAGCAGAACTTGCTAGGTGATGGAGAAGTAGGTAATCCTAACACCTGAGGGCTCTTTTATTTGCTTCTAGATGACAGATTATATGCTTCCACTTTCTTCACTTTCACCTTGAAAAGTTAAAAAATATCTATTACTGTCTCCCTTATGACTGGTGTTTTATAGCTTCTCTGAGTATACTTTTAGTATTTTAAGGGCATCGGTCTTGCACTTCTTGCAAATTCCAGGGCCCCATCACAGAATAGCTTTGACAACACTTTCTAAGGAGTAACAGAATAAGATATTAAATATTACTACATATACTGTTTTTCTAACTTCTTTGTTGGGACATATTTTGCTTTTGATACATTCACTTAATATAATAATTTCCTTCACACTTCCCCAAAACTCCCTGAGATTTGCACCTGCTGGATTGAAATTCACTGTGGCACACTGTTTTTACTTCTGACAAGGGTGGCCAATTTTCCTCTCCAGTCACAGCTTCAGGAAGGGCATTCATATTCATGTTTAAACAACACGGTTCACTCTATGGCCCTGAGAACCAAATCCAGTGAAATACCATTCTTCTGCATAATAATGAAGTCCCCTGAACCACACAGACATTTTGCTGAATGTTAGGCACTAGAGGAAGCTACTGCATTAGCCTCTTCTCTAAATTCAAATCCTGTCTTACACTTGTATTTCTGGAAACTACCTGATGATCTAATATGAATTGCTATGAAATGTAAGTAGCATATCAACTTCCACAGGCAGAATTTTTTGCCCTTATACCACTCAGGATTGTATAGAGGCAATGGACGAGCACTTCTTCGTGACTTCCATTTGATCTAGTAATAGAATAAAAGCACAATTTCTCAGCATAAGGGGACAACCAACAAGTTAGAAAAGAGCATACAGAAAGCAACACAACTGTTTATGCTTATATAGGAATATAATACAAAACAGCTGCAACTTATACTGTCACCACCTTCTCTGTCCATCACAGACACACAAACAGCAGTATAAATTAGTTCTTTTGAATTGCAGTCTGTAGAAATTATAGTCACATTAACCTGAAAAGTTCATTCTTATCTTCTGGAGCATGTGGGTGAGTTCTCAAAACTCAACATTAGTTTTGTATTATTTCCCCCTCTTGCTATACCTGATAGTAGTTTTTAGGTCGATGAAATAAGCCTCTGCTCCCATCACTAAGAACAGATAATACCATAGTATCTCCATAGTATCTCAAAAAAAAAAAAAAAAAAAGTAAACTAATAGCAATATTTTTGTTATGGTATATTTTCTGTAGACCTCACTCCTATTTACATGTACCCACTTACATTCACCAGGAAACCATCTCTATGTGCCACTCACATACAGCCTTCAGCCAATGTTGCAGCTGGTGACAGTACCAAGCTTTCCATGTGTTAACAGAGTTTGACTGGGTAAGTAGGTAAAAATCTGTGTTTCAGTACAGGAAGTTCACACAGTAAAGTGCATCCTCATGAAGTGATACGTGGGTGAATATGTCTGCCTTGGAACACAGAAAAAAAACGACATCTTCCAAAACAGTCACTGGAATACAAAGGTACTCTCCTACTTACTTCTTGCTGCCTACTTTCATATGTCCTTATGCACTGGAGGGGATATCTCTTGCTGTGAGCATGCAATTTAAATGAAGCGCTGTGTCCTTCAAGTCACACCACAGCCTTCCTTCCACACGCTCACAGACTTGATTTCTCATTCATATGCATGTTTGTGTGTAAAAATTCTCCTGACAGTGGGCCAAAAGCACGGCTTTAGGTTTGAAGTAGGATACCTAATGCTTATGAGTGGATACAGAAAGAAAATACACAATGGGAAGGTCAAATCCTTGACCTAAAATGGAGCTTATAAATTAAGAAAGGGCAAAGATAGATGGTAAGGAAGGGTCAGACTGGTATGAAACAAATGACTCAAGGGTATGTCTTACACTTCAGGTGAATCTTCATTAAATGTGCATGTTTCTATTAATTTGCAGTTAATTAATCCTTCATTTTCATGTATCAGCCCAACCAAGTGGGGATGTTAGACAGCAATAATTTCATAGGAGGACCTGCTTGCACAAGGCTTGTCATCTAAAGAAAGAGGGTTAGATCCCAGCCATTCTGCTGACTGCTGATCCACTGCCAAGGAAATCCACAGTGCTCTTCCATGGCTTTCCTTAACTGTACTAATTGTAGCTCCTAAGAGGAGCACTACCAGCAGGTATGTAATGAGCAGGACAGCAACATGGTAGCAGGTTCTGTCTGGCCTAATGCCCATTATTTGCCAGTAACAGAACAGTAATATCTTTTTGACAAAGGGAGTCTCCAAGCAAGGTTAAGCCAGCTTTATTTCTCCTCTCTGCTCCCAGAGAGAGAAGGATCAACCAAAACTGAAGCCAGTTTCTAGAGGAATAAATAATTACTGTTGGAATGCAACATGAAAGACGCTGATGAATCAAGCCTGTCACACTAGTTCATTGAGCTGTCTCTTCAGTGAATCATATCACTTTATTTCTCTGACAGATACCAGAACCAGGGCTATTTCCATTAATGCCAGGAAAGTTGAAGCAAAGAGGTTTTATTCAACTGTAGTTAGCTAGAAGAAGAGAAATCAAACCTAAGTATTTTAAACCAAGAGTGGATTTCAGTACTATCTTTTCCCTATCTACCATCATTATATTTTCATATGCAGTTCAACCCATCAGATCATTAACACATTCTTTGTGAGACTCACTTTGTTATTTTGAAGTGTTTTGATTCTGCTCAAGTCATTTGCAAGGTGCATCTCTAATTTCACATAAGTCTCGTTGTATTTCATGCTTTTGTCAAAGTTTTCAGTGATTTATATAAGAAAAAAATCTACAAAACAGAACTGAAAAAGAGACTACCTCAAGGTTGAGGGTGCTGCATAGCCTGCAGCTCTCAGTACATTCTCAGTACGAGGATGTTTTTGGAGCATTCTACTGGTAAGTGACAATGGGAACTCAAAGACAGTAAGTGCAATAAGACCATCTACTTTGAAGCTCTGGCTGGAGCATCTCAAAACTCAGTTTATAAGTACATTTTGCTGTAGGTAGTATGAATCTATGTATTGAGACAATGAAAATAAAAACACAATGCAAAGCAAAAAAAAAAATAAAGTATGTAATTGCTACAAGAGTTCAAAAAATATATAACCATAATAAACTGTCATAAAAAGTTTACTGGATCTGTCAGGAAAAGCAATCCCTTTTTGGTGTTAGCAAAGCACCTATTCCAGTGTCTCTTCACAACAACTTTCACTGGGTAAAAGGAAACAAATCAGTCAAGTTAAAACTATAAAGAACAATGAATTTGGGAAAGAGGATCTAAAAAAGCAATGTGCCCAAGACAGGATATTTTACTTATGTTTTAGTCAGTAACAATGCAGACTCTTCAGTAATGAGAAATGATTAATACTTCATTGTACTTGTCAGGAAAAACAAGTACCTACTTTAAGAGGGAGATTCTGAAAATCACACTGGAGCACGTGGAAATCATTTCTTAATATTAGGTGGACTCCTATGTGGCATTCTGAACTGAGACAGATGTAACCAGCTGTTTGAACTAAGGCCTCTGAATAGCAAATTGCATTAAAGAGGGATGACTGAATAATCTACTTCATCACACTGTTTTTTACCTTATATAATACCCTGCCAGATTTATACAGTGGAATCTGGCACTATTATAGTACAAAATAATGCTCATTTGCAAATATACCCCAACATATCACTTCCACCAGTTACAGGACATTACTGCTATGGCAGGCCCACTTGTAAGATCACACAGCTCCTAACTCTAGACCAGTACAAGTGAATATAACAATTAATATATCACAGCAGAGCCTAGGCTCTTTCTCCCCATAGAAGACTTATAGGAAAGTGAAATCTAGAGTGGGAAAACAGAAAGGCTATCTTTTGCGTAAGATGTTTCATTTCAATCCCTTCAGTGAACAGTAAGTTGTCCAAGAAAAAGCAAGGATCTCATGATAGACGTTTAGATGTAGAGCTTAGGGATATGGTTTAGTGGGGACTGTTAGTGTTAGGTTAGAGGTTGGACTCGATGATCTTGAGGTCTCTTCCAACCTAGAAATTCTGTGATTCTGTGATATTTTTCTTAACACAGTTATAACATTGAACACTTCAGGCAACATCTCTTCTTAGGAGCATTTGGCTATCCAGTCTTTCTTGACACTGTGCTCCATAACTCATTGCTTAGTGATACCTTAAACATGGTAAGTGCTATATTAACTCAAATTCTCTTTTCCTTTAAAAATGTCTCATAAAAAAGTCCCTGTTTAAAAGGTTTGTATAAGCACACCCAGACTTCTGTACACATAGAAATGCTTTAAGTGGAGGCATTTTTCTGAGTTATTTTAAAAAGCAGAATAATATTTGGCCTCATATAACAAGTACCATGTTCCAGATCTCTCAAAGTGCTTTGCAAATGAATAGCTTGGAAGCCAACCAATATAGTGATTGTGTAGGTAAATACATATCATTTGAAGTGGAGCAGATAAATGTAGAGGAATACAGTTTCTTGTCTTAACACACAAATAGAAAAGTCATGGTTAAATTAAGAAAAATCAAGATAGTATGGAATCAATGTTCATTTTTCATGTTCTGTTTCTCACCTGCCTCTATTAATGTTTGCATTAATTGTACTATTAATTTGCTGGTTCAAACACATCAGCTGTCAGAAAGGATTGCTGATGTGGAAATTAAGTCGAATTATGAAGACGTAATTTTGATCTTGTATACATGCATGTGTTTTGTGGTGGTTTGTTTTTTGTTGTTGTTGTTGTTGTTTTGTTTTTAATGTATTTACACTATAATCTAACTGACCTAGATTTCAGAAGAGAATGACACTTCTACTGGAGTTATTCAACAATATATTTATTTTTGCTTTATTTTTTTTTTGTGTCTGAAAATTATTCAGAAAACAATATAGTATTCCCAAAAGCAAGAAACAGAATTGCTTAATTGAAATACAAGTGATTTTTTTTTCCCAAAACATCTTGACTGTGAATTGGACAACTGTCATAACCTAATCAAAATGTAAGTCATCATCACAAAACAATTTCACACTATACTCACATTAATTCTACTATTACTCTACTATTAATTCTATTATGTGATATTAAAGTACAAGACAGAACTTTTATCATCATTTTATTACTGTTAAATAAGCACTTATTGATGTACATTGTTGGAATCAGAACTGAAATCATAGAATATCTGAGTTGGAAGGGACCCACAAGGATCATCTAGTCCAACTCCTGGCTTCCTAAAGAATCACCCCCAGAAAATAAAAATAAAATAAAAAATTCAGACCAGTGTGTGACAAAAATACAGCTTCTAAAGAAAAGATATCCATAAAAAGCTATTTTGTTTCTTTGTCGTAACAGTTTCAGACAACTATATAACATCTAGAAACTAAGAACACAGATATATCTTTACATGCATAAATATAAGCAGAAGAAATATATTCAAGATCAACAGGTGTATCTCCCTGGGCAGACACTGTCATCTTCAGAATGATGTATGTACAGAAATTATTTTCATACACCTTCCTAAGTTCCTAATTATGATAAGCTATGCCTCGCATGAGAAAAAAGTGTTCCAAGTATTTTGCTTGTTTGTTTGTTTTTGTATTTTAAGAGTCAATGGGTGCATAAGAAACCATGAGCATTGGATCGGTTTTCTAGTACAACGCATGCGTGAAGGAAAACCCCACGCTCTCCAAATGAGATGGCTGCACATATTTCTGTGGCTGTTCATACAGCAGACACAAGTCTGGATACCCACCCCCTCCACTACAAAGACAATGCAAATTCATACCCTCACTTTATGCTCTCATTTTTACTGTAACATTTTCATTTTATGTGTGCATGTCTGAATAGCTTGGAAAGGTTAATATCAGACAGAAAAATCCTATGAGGATGCTAGTTTACCTGAGTGCTGGATGACTATAAGAATATTTGAAGAATTTGACAATGCTTTGCACAGTTCTGTGCAACCTACCCACTTCATTCATTCTGCAATAACTGTTTACTTACTTAAACACCTTTTCTAAACCTTTTATGAAGCATTTATAACTACACCTTTAAGATAGCATGATAGAAGTAAGCAGATAAAAGCAATAAAGACAGAAACATCATGCAATTCTCCTATTACACAGGTGTAAACAATTTCTAAAACATTCTCGTGCAGGAGAGTATTTAAAATGTTCCGAATAGTGAAAAAGCTGTCAGCCTAAAAATTACTTAAGGAAAAGCAATTTAGGAATTTGCCAGCCTATAAAATTTTAAAATCAACTCTAGCGCTACCATTGAACTAATGGGTTATTTAAGGTTGAAAGAAAGCAAAATAAGCATTTGCTTTCCTTCTGCATACTCATTACTAGTCATCTTTTTCTTCAGAAGAACAAAACCTCAATTGATGGATACAAAATAAGAAACTGCATATAGCAAGGCAAGCGTAACATTTATATTTGCCTTTCTGTTATCTATTCTATATTGCATGTCACTGCAACTGAAGTAGTATTTCTTCATATACATCTGTTAAACATTAAAAAAAGGCAAAAACAAACCCACAAAGTATTGAGTATTTGCAGGGAATTCTGTCTACATATTGTGAACAGAGAGGAAACTGTGGGAGATCATATTATCTCTGTCTGGTATACCATTCAACAGAGTAAACAAATACCAGATTTGACATTGAGAACAGTTCCTTGTGGGTTTTTTTGGGGGGAAGGGTCTGGTGAGGGGCCACAAATCAATTCAAATTAAGTAAACTCATGGCAAAATGTTATATATATACATTGTCTGTGAGAAAGACAAATAAATTTATTTTTTAAAAAATAATTTCAACATAAAAAGAGAATCTTCTCTAAAACCTTCCCCAAAAGAGAACCTGTTTTCTCTGTGTCCCCTCTAAGACGGACCCGATCCCAGAGAAGTGCCAGATACTGAGTTCAATCAGCTGAGCTGGACACCTTCACTCCGTGTGCCGAGATGTTCCAGAGCACTCAGATCAGCTCAGCAATTAACTGCTTATGACTTCTGCACCGCAACCATCTGGCTTTCAGATCTGGGGAAGTATTTTGTAAGAAGCCTTGAAACCTCTCAACAACATGCTGTGATCAATGAAAGCTCTAGTAAGATGTTCAGAGAGCTGAAATAAAGACCTCCTGACCAATTTGTGCATTTCCTAAAATCCTGTATTCAGGGAAACATCTCAATCCTGATCTATTTTGTATCTGGAATGAAACCACATACACAGCAAAAGGTACACTGTCAGAAGACCTACTTAGTATTCCTGTATTGCTAGCTTTTTTTTGTGATATATATCTGAACTTGAAAATAGGGAAAAATTCCCAATAACCTTAAGTGTTCCTTGATGCCATCTAGCACTAAAATAGTCTGCCTTCCTGTTTAGCTCTGTATGGACATTTGTAAATATAGAAACAAACGCTGTTAACCATATATGCAGAAATTACCACAAAGTCCATCACCACCACAGCATGCTTTGGATACACAAGAACCATGCAGCCTTCTTAATCTAAACTGAGTGTTTGGAACTGAGACACCAAAGCCACAAAGCCATCCAGATTCAAAGAGTATGTGAAATATTTATCAAGGTAAGTATCTTCACACTGTTTTGTTACAGGCACGCTCACAGCATGATTTATAATTCAGGGCTAAACTCTTCGTTAAAATGTTTGTAGAAGGATTATGTATGTCCTACTGCTCATCACATGACTCATTTGTAGAAGATGAACTTGAAACATTGCAATAATAAAACATGTATTGCATTTGAACATCTTGTATGTCAGGGCTGCATTTGACTTCTCCCTGCCAAATTATTTCTGCAGTGCCTTTTTTTTTTTTTTTTTTTTTTTTTTTAAGGGAGGAGGCTGCTCAGGTGTTTTCAAAGTTGCTTCAAGTCAAATTCCCCCTTCTTACCTTCTTTCTTTTAATTGCACCTTAACCCTTTAAACGTCAACGCTGCAGAAATCCCCCCCCCCTTCCTTCACACGCACAAAAAGGAAGAAGCGTTTAAAAAAAACCCAAACCTAACATGAAAACATGTCAAACAGGTTTGTTTCAAGTTTCCCACCGTCAATCGCTGGTTCTCCCCTCCAAGCGGAGGGCTCCCCGGCTGTGCCCGCCGTCCCCGGCACCGATCCCACTCCCAGCCCACGGCGGCCGGCCAGCCCCGTAGCTCTGTATGGGGTGGGCGCTCACCCAGCGGGATGCAGGCGCAGCCCCCGGCCCAAGTTTGCAGAACTTGCCCAAGTTTCGCGGGGCCGGGCCGCCTGCCCGCACCACCCCCGGCGGCTCCCCCATGCTGCGGGCACCCCACAGCCAGCCCCACAGCGCAGAGCCGGCTCCCCCCATCCATCCATCCATTCATCCATCCATCCCGGCCGGAGCCCTACCTGCTGCAAGGAGCCGCAGCAGCAGCAGCAGCATGCACAGCAGCAGCAGCGTGTACAGCAGCAGCAGCAGCTCCTTTCCCTCTGCCGGGCGATCCTCTGCCCTTGGCGGGGCCCTCCGCGCCCAGCGAGACCCCGGAGCAGCCGAGGCAGGTGGAAAGCCCTGGTGGCTTCCTGGCAGGGCTCGCTCCCTTCTCAGAAAGGGCCGGCCGTGGCTCCCCACCGCCCAGCCGGCTGATCGATGCCTGCTCCTCGGCAGCAGCCCCGGCTCCGCTGCGGCTGACGGCGAGCAGCCAATTGCCGGCGAGACTCCCCTCCCGCAACCCCCTCCCACGGAAAATTTTCCCCTTTGAAATGTTATGAGTTGGGAAAAGTAGTTTTAACCCCTTGCTTCAAAAACACCCGGCCCTTCTGGAGCTCCACCCTGGCTCTTGGATGCTTCCTGCGCGGGGAAAAGCTCGGACTGGCTGAAACGTCCCCCCTTGGGCTCTCTAAGGCTTCAGTGGGAAAGCCAGAGAATCTCAAACTGCGGTCAGCCAGCTGACAGGATGATGCCTTTGCCATCCAGTAGGTGTAATGCATCACAAAACCGAATAAAAAATCCCGAGAAACTACATTACAATCTATCATCCAGATATCATCATCGTTCCTCCCCCCCCCAGCCTTTCTGTATTTCCAATCATAAAACACATCTGAACTGCAATCAAACATTAAATAACTTAAAATGTGGCATATGCAGTCAAAAGATGCAGTCAGGAGAGATATTTTTCTTTGGCTAGTGCTGAAATTTATTTTATGGATAAGGTTTTCTCATTTCATCAAGAATGTTGAGTACTTTACATTTTAAGAAATAACTTTACTCTTACACCCTCAACATAAAAATGCCCCCTTCTTTTTGTTTTCTTGGTGCTTATTTGTAGGCAAGAACTGTTGTGAAAGAGGTAAACTCTGAGAGACTGTATTGCTAAACCAAGAGCAAAAAAGCTACATGGGTTCTTGTAAAGAAAACATTTGAAAAGGACTTAAATTCAGAGAGAAAAGATGGATAAAATATACAACCACAGAGGTATATTAGCCATACAACCCTAAGCCTGGCCCCTTTCACATGGACAATGTAGTCTTCATAACATTTCAGTATCTTCAACTTCGTACTTGCAAATTAGGCAACCAGCCTAGTAAAAACACACAGACGTTTCCTCTGCTTAGCTGATAGAAGTACAGTGCTACGTATAACATGGTGCTCAGTGGTCAGAGACGGACAGATGAATTACGCATACATGCACGGATTTTAAAGTGGCAGGCAGCAACTCCATTAATTTTAGCCAAATAGGGAAAACAGGCTACCTGTGCAGTGAAAAACAAAGCAGCTCTCACGCAGCAGAGGAGACCTTCCTCTCAGCTCACCCATCTTTCCGTGGCCAAAGCAAAAAGTAATCATCTACTTCAGCATCACAAAGACATGATGCAGAGAGGTTTGGCTTCTGGATAGAGGGCCATTTGCAGCCTATTAGGATAGGTCACAGGACATGCAGAAGAAGCCTGGGGGAAAGGGTAGGGTTGTCAAAACAGCCACAGGAGGTTAGGCCAACCTACGACAAGCAAAGTTTCTCTGTCTTAGCCCATGCTACACGCATTCTTGCAGCTGTTGATGTGCAACTCTGATATTTGCTGAATGTACATTTAATACCAACCAAATTTCTGGTATGATGTGAAGCACAGCATCACTAGTTGGTCGAGGGAGGTGATTGTCGCTCTCTACTTTGCACTGGTGTGGCCTCACCTCGAGTACTGTGTGCAGTTCTGGACACCACAGTACAACATTAAACTGTTGGAGAGTGTCCAGAGGAGGGCAACAAAGATAGTGAAGGGACTAGAGAGGAAGATGTATGAGGAGCAGCTGAGGGCACTGGGCACAGTCAACCAGAAAAAAAAAAAAAAAAAAAAAAAACCAACATATACTCTGAGAGCTGTTTACGCAGACACTCTTAAGAGTATTCTTTGCGAAGAAAGGTAATGGACTCCTGTCTTTGGAATGGAGAAAGTTGAGAGTGCTGTGACAGATTCAAATAACTCTGAGGGACTCAACAAATCCAACAATTTCTTTTCCTGTCCATCATGTGAATAAGCCCTGAAAGTGTCTACGGTCGCTGTACTGTAGAAGTGCACTGATGGAGGAAGAGTTTATGATATACCACACTTAAAACTAGGAGATCATTGGCAAGTATAATTTTCATTGTAGTCATTCCTATTAATTGGTGGCAAGAAAAACTTTGCTATACCATTTCCTTTTATGATAACATAGAGGTGGCTTTAAGAAGTTCATTAATTCTAGCTATTCCCTTAAAGTTGGAAGTACCAACAATAAAGCTTATACTATCTGTAAAACTGCTGCAACATTCCATTCAGAAGCTTTTTTTTTTTTTTTTTTTTGTAGCTTTACAATTGTGTTTAAAGTTTGGCAATTGAAAGACCAAAAGAAATCCTAAAAAATGGACCAGTGTCATTTACAAAGAAACATACAAGCCTTTGCAAAGCCAAAAAATTAATACTAAAAAACAAAACAAAACAAAACAAAAAAAACGGTAATTTTAGTCTCCAATTTTGCTCTGTTTATCTGTCACAAAGAAGTGTATTTGTTTTAGAATTTAATTTGTTTAAAAAATAAATAAATAAATCCTTGAAATACCAACAGCTTGTTTCCTTGCCTCACTGTAAAATAGAGATAGGGTTACTTACTTATGAGAGAATAGTCATTAAATTTGAAAACAGTCCACAATGTGTAAGATGGAGAAGGATGCATTCAGAGGAAATGAGATCATTCCTCCTTTCTGAAAATGACCTTGCTATCCAGTAGAAATATACACGAAAAAATCCTACCTCTTAACTGTCTTGCTAATCATTTAAGTGTTTGTCCAGATAACTCAAGCCACCTGCTTTCTTTGACTAGATGTTTGGCATTTCCTTGAGACCTTCTTAACATTTATGTTAAGAAGATAAACTGGACAAATCCCCATTATGGAGTCTAAAATAAAAACTTCTCATCCAAACTGAGATTAAATCTGAGATTTTTAGACTTGCAGCCTGATGTAAGCACTTTTATATGAATAACTGTATTTATTTATGGAGATTCTTATTCACCTGATTGTAGGTGTTACAGATATAGAAGGGTAGCTGGTTGGTATAGTAATTTGTATGGAGAATTAGCTCATCTACAGTGTCAAACTAGGATTAAAAACCCAAGTACTGCATGTCAAAGGTAAAAGAGATCGGCAATTTCACAGGTGGATCTTGTAAATCAGTAAATATGTGTATGTGTGTGTATGTATAAAATAAATAATAAATAAATAATAACTTTTCTAATTTCTGAAAATTCTACAGTTAGACCTGCTTAAACATAAACCAGTACATTACATTAGTAAAGCAGTAACCTACCTCTTAAGCGGTGCACTACAATGTTTATCAGTTACCCATATAACCATAAGACTTCTACTTTGACTGGAGTTAACAATTAGACACTGTTATGGTGACACCTAGAGAAAACCAACTGGAGATCCAGCACTGGAGACCCAGCTAGAGCTGATCAGTGTTGGAAGTCCCATCCTAGGACAGCAGGCAAAGGCAGCAACAGTGGCACCACTCTCAGCTGATCCCAAATCTGCCCCAAAACTCCTCCAAGGATGGTCTCGGTCTCTCAACTAGCCCCCTCCATTCCTTAGTGAGGTTATCAAGTTAAAGATTTTCCAAATGTCTAACTTAAATGTATCTTGTTGAAATTTAAGTCCTTTGCTTTTTGTTGTATGTATTGTATGGTTTAGTATAATGTGGATTATTCTTTTCCTCTTTGGTATGATATTTCATATCTTACCTATATGAAATACAGATACATCTTCTCTAACAATCCACATTCCTTCCATCTCTCTTCACAGGACATTTTGCTTCCCAGACTCTCATCATTCTTTTTTGCTCTCCTCTGTTCTCTATTCAGCAGATTTCCTCTTCCTAAAATTAAATGCTGAATACTGAATAGAGTACCGCTGCTGTGCACAGTGCTGGTAAGGCACATCCTGAAGATTATTAGAAAGGTAATGCCTCCAAATTTGAGTGCTGTCTTTATGCAGGGTCAATGTTATTCTTCTCTCTGTCATGCCATTATACTAATAATCAGTCCCTTCTCCAAAGAACCTGCATTTTAAATAAAAAATGAGCGAGAACTCACAGATGCTATCAGCACAGCAGCACGCTATGAATGTAACAGTCCAGGCATGGCCGACTGTTGCAGAGTCATCAACAACATGGGAAATGTCTGAGACTACACAGGATGCAATAGTGTTTGCACAAGTCATTTTGAACTTCTTGCATTTCTCGTTACACCCTTCCTCGTGCCTTTCATTTTGCTAATGTCATTGTCACTACCTTTGTCTCATTCAAATTGCCTACTTTCCGTAATGACTGTGTGTGTAACTTTTAGGGCTTTCTATCCATTTACCCACTGGAAAACTAATCTTTAAGACACAAACCATAACTTGTATGACGGTTTCTAAACTGTCGATTTACCTATTTTTTCCCCACTTTACAAACTATGCTATTTCTTGCAGTGTGTTCTGTGGATTTGTTGATTTCTTTATCTTGTATTTTAGACAATGACATAAGAACTTGTAGGACAGGAGAGTGCACTTCACCATCTGAATGATTTTCTTTGCTGGTGATTCCAGCACTGAGTCAAATTTTGCCTGTCCTGCTGCTGAAAACATAAATGCAGCATCAGGACACTCTTCTTGAATCCTTCCATTGATGTTTATCTCCATTTAATACAGAATCACAGAATTTCTAGGTTGGAAGAGACCTCAAGATCATCGAGTCCAACCTCTAACCTAACACTAACAGTCCCCACTAAACCATATCCCTAAGCTCTACATCTAAACGTCTTTTGAAGACTTCCAGGGATGGTGACTCCACCACCCCCCTGGGCAGCCTGTTCCAATGCCTCACAACCCTTTCAGTAAAGAAATTCTTCCTAACATCTAACCTAAAACTCCCCTGGCATAACTTTAGCCCATTCCCCCTCGTCCTGTCACCAGGCACGTGGGAGAACAGGCCAACCCCCACCTCTCTACAGCCTCCTTTAATGTACTTATACAGAGCGATAAGGTCACCCCTGAGCCTCCTCTTCTCTAGGCTGAACAAGCCCAGCTCCTTCAGCCGCTCCTCATAGGACTTGCATACCTGCCTACCAATCCAGTTAGTCTTGCTCTTTATGACCATCGTCAGCACATGCACTCTTCTACTTGTTTACTTTCCAGTAAAAGTCAGATTTTGATGCATTTGTGGAAGCAGTAAGCCAGGCACTGTCATACAGCTAAAATCATACAGTTTTGATGCCTGTCAAATTGATGTCAACTAAAACCCACCCATTAAAGCTGCCTGTGTATAAGCTTAATTGGCATCACCAGCACCAAATGGACTGCCAACATGAGAGCAACTGTGAAAGGAACTGTAGTTTATAAGAAATACCAATACTGAGAAAAGTTATGTCAGTCACACAGATGAGAACTGTATAGTTATTGTCGAATGGAAATCGGCCTTAAGGTACATACAGCATGATTTTGTAAAATATTTAATTTTTAAATATCTATACAAACTTTGCTTTTAAATAATGCACTATGTTGATCTACTCTTCCTACGTGCTAAGTTTTCCACATTATGTATTTTGATGGCATTGTTGAAACCGTTGTGTTCTAGCAAGTTATCATTGTTTTCTTCTGGGGATAAGTACAGCTCTGTAAATCGTTATCACTAAACTTAGAATCTTGCAAGCTTTTTCACAAGAGTGCAATTATAAATCCATACATATTAATGTCATCCATTTTTAGTCATTTCTTATTTTACTGCTTCTCTAACGAGACAGTGAATTTATTTCAATGAAAGGGAAATTTATTATCCTGCAACTCAGAAACTCTTTGTAAATTCCCATACAATACCTTTTTCTAAACAACAAATACTCTGTCCTTAAAACAATGTTATATTTTGTTGTTGTTTCTTTAATTTATAAGGCATCTGTTAGAAAGATCTTCTCTTTATTTGCCATGGATTTTAAATTACACTTATCTAGGTAATTTATACAGGCAAGAGTACTGACAACTAGTTTTCTCTCAAGGAAGACAGTAACCTTATGTATGTTTCCAAATAAACAGAAGTTCTCTACATTTGTTAGAAGTATGAGTCTTTCCAGGCTAAGATTACAGATATGTTCTCAAGAGCCCTCATCTCCATCATGTGGTTAATACAAGTACTTTACACTTGAATAACAGTTTTATACATATATATCTTAAATTAGTTTTTAGAGCAGTAAGCAAAACTATTTTCATAAGGAACTAACAGCGAAAAAATAATTTTGAAATAAAAATTATGTTCTATAGACAAAATATAGGTAAGAATTAAAGTGCTGAACTGGAACAGAGAGGCAGAGAAACAACCCTGATTTGCCAGTGTCTAGAATCTCTGAAAAATGTCATAGCTCATACTTGCTTGTAAGTCCCCTTAAAAAGAGCAGCATACATTTCATATGCACCCATTTAAAATATTTTAATATCTACTGATGAAACTGGATGCAACTATTGTGATCTCAAAAACCAACACTGTTTCGCAAGTTTCTTGTAACTTTTGACAAGTCATCTCATTTGCGTATCTCAGTACACTAACCTGCGAAATGGGAATACAGGCACTTCATCAAGATATAAGCTATTATGAGAGAAAATTAGATATGTTGCATAGTTAAGTATTAGATAGTGGGTCACTGAAAAGTGACACACAATTCCCATCCAGCAAAAGCTTTTTTTTCCCTGGCAATCAACTTCGTAAAAACCCATTGAGTCTAAGCATACATACGCTGGGATAATGTGCTGCCCCGTGGGTATTCAAGCAACCTCTTCAAAGGGCATGAATTTCAACTGAGTCCTTGTTTCCTCTAGTCTATTCACATCCAGTTTGTGCTCTAGCATCAGTCAGCCTGAACAGGAGAGTGCCCTTCCTTTTTATTTCTTGTATACCTGTATCTACATCACCCTGAAATTCATTACCCTCTCCTCCTAAGGCTTCTGGAGGTGATGAGATTTATCAGCTACTGGATAAGTGAATACACTACATAGTATAGTAGTATTTCATTCAGTATTCTCCACAAAGATGCCTGAGAAACATCAAGGGACCTCCGACCCCTATGTTCACAAAGCATATGTTCACAGTCCACAAAACATCTATTAGTTGGGAATTATTTTTTCGATTCAGTACCTTGTTTACTGCTGATGTACATAGGGTACTGAATCCATCTATCCATCTCTTTCACTGAAAATAGGCTACTACTGCTAGATTAAAAAAAAAATAATGTTGGAAATAAGAGGAAAATTCGCAAACGATCCTTCACAGCCCCTGCCAAAAATAAATAATGAACATTCCTAAGGCATAGAACAGACTCAAATTAATATTACAGAAAAAGAGCAAGAGAAACATTAATCTCTTTTTCAGCTTAAACTGTATGCTTATACTATCTTAGCATGTAAAAATTATTACGGCTAGACATATTTACCATTTTTAAATGTTTATGGAATTTGTTTCAACGACATTTCAGTACTGTCCACACAAATTCTGTATATGACACTAACTGCCCTCTCCAGCTTCCAAGAGCTTTGGAAGGAGGAGCACTGGAAGGTAGGGTGGAACAAAAGCTCTGCCACTGGTTTATACAGACATAGTCTAGATTAGTGTTGCAGCATAAAAAAAGAAAGTTGTCTATTGATTATTGAAAAGGTTATTAGTAGTTACACAAAGGAAATTGCTACACATTCTGCTAATTTTACGTGATCAAAGAAACAAGTGAATTTTTTTGTTTCCAAAATGTTGTCCCTCCCCTTTGCCTTTCTTTCACCATAAATGTTATAGAAGAAACAAGCTACTACCTATCTCAAACATTAGGAAATGGTTAATTTTCTCATTCAATTTTTTAATTGAAAACATTCTTGAACAACTTATTTTTCCAACAGAATACTTAAACAGGTCTAAAATTTAGGTTAAAAAAATCTTGAAATACTTGTAATTTATTCAAATAGTTTATAGTTGTATATTTCAAAATCTTGAAATACTTCTAATTTATTCCAACAGTATAGTTTTAATATAACTTTGAGGCAGCAACACTGCTGCTGCTGAAAGCTGCTGTCTCTGCTTGGAACATTGTGGGCCCTCACCACTCCTCCTTTTCTGTTTAGAGCGCAAAAAATACAGACTCCAGGAAAAATCCTTATGTTGCTTCTAAATGAGTAAGTCAAGAAATCAACACAGTGTCGCGACACTGACAGGTGCTCTTTTCACTGAAATAAAAAACCTCACTATATTTTTTTGTTTTCTTTCCTGAGGTCCGATGGTATGCATAGCCTCACTTCCAAAGAGATGTGAAATTGGTGCATGATGTAAAAACGGTAGAGAGGATTTCAAATTCTTTAGAAATACTGGTTTATCATTCTGTTTCTGAACACTGAATTTCTATAATAAAATTGTGGCAGACTCATCATAACATAAATGAAAAGAACAGACAAGGATGTGATGATATTATTGCATAAGCCTGTGAAAACTGTAGTAGGAAAAAAAAAAAAAAGGCAAAAGACTGCTCAAAGCCTGGTACCTGCTCTCAGGAATGGCTAAACATGGATGCTACAAAGAGGAGGGAAAATGTACCTGTAATCAACTTTCTAATCCTGCTTGTGTGTGGACATCAACTTGTGGCTTCTGGAGTTAAAGCTGAGACCCCAAAGTGTTTGGGCTGAATGGTATCTTGGTGGGTGGCAACCTGCATTTGCTTTTTATAAGGAACTGCTGCTGCACGTTTATTTCTGGGAAGGTTGTTGCTATGCAGAAAAAAAATCAAAATATGTGATTTGTGACTACCTCAACCATTTCTTTCCTCCTGTTCCCAGCTGGACAGGTACACTGTATCTCTGTGTTCATCTGTTCCCTTCCCTTCTCCTTTCATCTTATTCTATCGTTCTTCAAATCATTGCCTTTAAGCAATGAGAACAGAGCACATGATACAGTCAGGCACTACTATAAAGTATTAATTTACTACTGCCAGATAATGGCAATATTATGTAATCAATAACTGAAAAACTTAAACCAGCAGGTCCTTAAAAAGCATGGATGGAGTGCAGATTTTTTGGGGGATGAAAAAGACACATTTGGAATGTCTCATATATTTTATTACTTTATCTATTCAACGATATATCATGGTGGCTGTATTCAGAAATAAATAAAATAAAATATTAAAACGCCAGGTCAAGTAAAGCAAAAGAATAGAAAGGGAAAGCAATACCATATAAAATACAGGATTATTTATCAGTTATGTTTAATTTAGAAAGCTTTCCTTCCTACTGCACTTAAATCATATTAAGATATTCAATATTCAGTATTAAGAATAACTCAACGAAGTCAAGTTGTACAGAGCTGAACAGGGGACACTCTGATGTGATCGTTTAAAGACAATTTACCTTGAATCATAGTAATATATATAGGAGCCCAACAACTACAGTATACCATAGCAAAAAAGTTACACCTTATAATGAACTACTTTTCTTAAAACTGTTTACATATTGCTGTTGCATGCAAATCACAATTTCCTGTCTTCAAGCCTTACCTTGCAATTTTAATGTTTTCTAATTCTTCTAAGCACACAAGAAAAAAGAAAAAAAAAAAAAGAAATAAGAAGACATCTGAGATAAAACTCTGTCAAGCTGTTCTTTGTGTTTTACGAAAGTTTGAAGCTGAGAAAAATCTGGAGAAAATGGCTGACAGTAATTTTTAACTACATCCTTCTAGTAAAATCTGTGTTTAATCAGCAAAACCAGGATGATGTGGGGAGTTCGCTTGGCACTTCAGTGAGCCTGGGAGAAGCACATTTAAATTACAAAAGCCTACTAAGGCTTGTATGACCAACACCATCTCCGTAAAGGTAGATAACACAACTGCACTGATGATAATGGAGGATGTCCTTCTTGCCAGAGGCAGTTGAAAAATCAAGACTTAGGTCTCTCTACAGAAAGAGGTTAGTTTCTGCTAAACGTCTTGTCCAAGATGCACATAAAAGCTCACTAGGGACTACATGTATATATCAATCAGCTACCCTTTATTTCTAAGACAGAGGAAATACAGTATCTCTTGAGTGGCTTCTTGCTTTTGTTTTACTACTCTCAAGAGAAACTTTTATTTAACTTTGGAAAATGGAAGCATAAATAAGCTATTAAAGATACAAATAAGCCAGCCACACCACTGCAGATATATAATAGGCAGGCATAAATGGATATATGAACAGTAAAATTAAACATAAATCTAATGGAGAAGGATTTCAAAAGCTTTTTATCTGGGTAAGCATCTAAATGCTTCAGTGCCTCTTCAACTATCATAACTATCTGTTGCCAGAAAAATCCCCAATTCCTAAAAAACCTTCTTCTTCTGTACTCACTGTCACTTTCTTAGGAATGTGAAAATATACCTATTCCTCAGAAAGGGAAAAAGGAGTACTCTTTTCTACACTGGAAATTGCAGAAATATTTCAGAAATAACATGCCGCCATTGTTGGCTAGAAATGTGAGGCAGATGCATTACAACAGTATTTTGTGGATATAAAGAAAACCCATGGAAAGAAAATGACAGCAGATATAGTAGGCCTGGTCATGAATAAAATAGCACTAACTTAAGTTGGCAAAAATGTACACCTACTTGTATTCCACTGAAATCATCACAGAATAAGTGCACTCTTACATCAGACTATTATCCTCCACAGGAATGAATCCCTTTCAGAATTGAATCCTCACTAGAACAATATGGTTTGTTTCTTCTATTGTTACTATAAATAATGATGGTATTTCCTGTTCTTCCTAAACTAGAGTTAATTTAAGATTATCAGGCAAGTGGAAGTGATATGCAAAGTCATCTACTCAACTTTTATCATATACTAAAACCAGCTCAAAAGTTAAAACTGTTTAAAGCTATGCTCACATTTTAGGGAAGATCCAGACAGAAAGACCTGAAAGGACAGAGTTTAGCATACTTATGTAACTTCACAGATTTATTTATTTATTTATTTATTTATTTATTTATTGTAAAAAGGAAAGTTTTCCACTTTTGCTTTGACATTAAAGATTGAGTGGAATCAGTAAAATTGGTGTAACATAAAAGTATGAAAAATCAGACTTTTACTGGTCTCATGTGATATTTATGGGTATTAAGATGTTGATTTTATGTGTCAGGCAAAGAAAAAATTTGACAACAAAGTTGCATTTCTCTTCTGCTTCTTAATTACCACTATATGACCTTGCCCTTATGAGGATTTTTAATGACAAAAAGCAGAAAACTCTGTATACCATATTGTTCCTATATAAACTTTTGTCAAAAAAGCACACTGAGCATATATTGCCAACAGAGCAGTACTGTATTCACCAAGACCATGACTTTTCACCTACTCCATCATATATATAACCATATTTTAACTTAGCTTTTTCCTTTTTTCTCTCCCTCATTGGTCACTGGGACTATAGTATATATAGTCTATAGTATATATAGTCTATAGAGGACTATAGCTACAACATAGCATACATTAAAACAAAGACATAAGGATTTCAAATTTTCTGCAGAACTATCTAGTTTCTCTACACTTGATTTCAAAAATTCAAATTTAAATACATGACTCTTTAAACCTCAGTAGTATGATATCATATATTACACTTTTAAAAAGCACACCTTCAATTTTCATCAGAATGCTGTAGACCACTCCTGAAGTCCAGTTCTATTAGGAATCTGAAAGCTGTCTGCAGATTAAGTTTCTGCAGGCTTGTCTGTTGTTTTTCTCTGTGATTACACATACTATAAAAATAAGAAACTTCCTAAATGAGAGTTCCAGGAACCTGGGAGCCTGGTAGTGAGCTTTCTGATCTAGGCACTCAGTAACCCAGTTTGCTTGTAAGACAGTTTGGTAATGAGCAGAGGCTACAACCCGAAAGCCCTTTGGTAACTGGAGTGCAATTTGTTTTCAGAGATAAGATCAAAGATGTTAGTTTTCTGAAGGAAAATTGATCTTTTTAATGAAAAATTAAAATATCTATCCTGAAGATATTTTTACAGAAATATATTTGATTAGAACTAGTATAAAGAAACATCTGAAGTTACTCTAGGAGTTTAATTTCTCTTAAAACAGGGAACTAGCTTTCCACGGAAGGTGTGTGTCAAGCACTGAATAATTCTATGTTCCTGTCTTAGCCAAGTGCCATTACTGACTACAAGTCTGTCTATAAGTGACAAAACAAATAAAATAAAATAAAATAGTGATGGGCCATTGTATGTAAACCTGAAAAACACATAATCTGGGTGACTTTTCTCCTCCTCCCCATTCCCCCCCCCCCAAAAAAAAAAAAAAATATATATATATATATAATTGAATTAATAATGCAGAATGATTACAAAAGACACATCACTAATAATAGAAAAGCTCTCTGAAATTATAGTACTGAAGTTAAATATCCCAAGAAACTGTGATACATAATTGATGATACCACTCATTAAGTAGTGATAGCCGACAAAATGAGAGCTCTGGAGCTAGAAATCCACCCTGCAAATATGTCAGGTACATACTTGATTCCATACTTTAAAGTAATACGGTTCAGAAACTTAAAATATACTTAGAATTGAACACTGCAAGTCAGATTTATCTATTTTGGAGACAAACCAAAAATAATCAACTCCTTCCTTGCAGTTTTCTCACAAGCACTATTTTTCATAGTCTTTTCAATGCAACTAAATTAAAAATAATGTTAAATATTTGTTGAACTTTTGCATCACCGCTTGCAGCCTTCGAGGCCCGGCAGATGCATTATCACAGTTTCTCTTTCATTTGGGGAAAGCTGCCTACCATTATTAGCGCTTAGAAGAAATTTTATATGTTGTTTACATCAGAAAGTGACAGTCTCCATAGTATAGGGATAAAATCATCCTTTTCAGTGCTCAGTTTGATAAGCCTGCGGGCAACAGCTGCTGTCATTTCAGCTGTTTGTCTTTAAACATGTACTTTTTGGTACCTCAAGATGCCGTTTCTTCTTCAAGCAGAGCCCAAAGCTCACAAAGTCAGCCTCCAATGTAAAGAATATAAATTCCTAACTGAGACTAAACTACATAACCTCCAGCTAGTTTCATCTGGAGGTAGATGCTAGTGTGTCAAACCTAAAATGCAGTCAGTGTCAGGCAGTTTTACATACATGTCACTTGCTATGTTTCAGAGTGCTACAGTGTAATCTTGTAATGTCTGTTTCTAAATAAAAAAAAAAAAAAAGGAAAAAAAAAAAGTTTAAAATACACAAAGCCCCTGATTATCTTTTCTGCCAGAAGCAGAAAATCTGTTTTATCTGTCATATTTGAATACACAGATCAGTTCCTTATTTCATGTCCAAGCAATTGCTTTCATATTCCTGAAGGCTGTAAAAAAGGATAGGATTTTAACCACCCAGCTCTCATCACTGCTAATAATCAGCTCATTTGAACTGAATCCCCCTTGAGGAACATATAGAATTAATTAGAGCTGATCGAACAGCACAAACTGTAATTTGTTGACACTTTAGCAAATACATCTTATCAGTTAACTCTATGATAGTGGTAGAGCATGTTATTTGTTTGTAAATACTTGGACAGCTACCATTTTACTTATAAAAAATGTTGATGACTGCCGAAGGGCTTGTGAATTTCCACATAACTTGATTAATTTCCATATCAATGATGCATTATATGTTATTCCTCATTAATTATTCCTCAACAGTTATTTTCTTGTAAGAATTTTGACTGCCTAATAACTGAGCAAACACAATGCCATGTGATTGAAGGGACAAATCACATAGCAGGAGTATCAAAGAGCAAACAATTAAAGACATAAAGCCCATCAAAATGTCACAAAGAAACTTCTGGACTTTACTATATTTTCATATTGCACTGTCAAGGCGAATTAATGTTGCAGACAACACGCTGTCAGGAACAATTGGGGCTGTTCAGCAGACTCCAAGTTATCGTTCATTCCTGTTACATATAATAACATTTATCAACGTATCATGTCATGTGCTGTGTATATATACAGAGAAATGCACATAAAGAGGCTTTGGCTTTAGGGACATAAGCTTTTTGTAACTGTTCACAATGCTATGCTGGAGTGCACAGTCTGATGTACAACACATGAATAAATGGCTAATAACAGTAATGACAAGTAAGTAGCTAGTGAGGGTATGTAGAGATGATGGTGTTAATTGTAATCTTTTCTGTAAAATTCAGAACGTATTCATAAGCAATGTTTGGGAGCCTTTAGACTAGCACAGATATTCACAAATATTAAACATTAATATTTGAGATCTGTTTTTCAAGTTGTTCTGTCTTTTCCACAAGACAATAAGGCTAACAGAAACCTGCTGATGAATTTTCTGTTATTGCACTCAAGACATATGGCTACTCAAGGGGTCGGTAACTGCCTACAGACAGCTGAGAAGCCCTGCTGGTAGCACCAGTGGAAAGATCTTGCAGCATTATGCATTTAAATAGACTTCTGCTTTCCTCAGAGGCAGCCCTGGCGGAGGTGGTGCCAGGGAACGCCCAAAAGCACTTCTCCTCCCTCATGACTTGCTCACTCCCCTTCTCCCACGGATCACGACAACCTGCGGGTTCAGAAAGAAACCACACTGACTCTGCTTGCTAAATACTGAAATAATAAATTTGGGGAATCATATAAATTACAGCATCTGCTGGCTGGAACCAATGGACCAGAAAAGGAGGGAGGTAACAATCTTCTGACAGACCATAGATTAATGTCATTGTGCTGTTTAAACTTCATCTGTTCTATGTGCTTCAGAGGTTAAAAAAATTGCAAGCTAAGACAGTAATATCATCTCTCTGTGTTAAAGACACCTATTAGTCATGTCCCAGGCAAATAGGGATTTATGACTCAGACATAATTCTTCCAAATATGCCTGCTGTTCATAAAAGGCAGAGATATATGATTCAAAAATAACATTGAGACAGGAATAATTTTACACTTCACTTTGCAACATTGACTTTCCTCCAGAACTTATCGCAGAATCTCCACGTTGTATGAATAGGCACCTGCCAATATATAGATTTATTGCTACAGTCCCCAAATCAGGTGAATTTCTCAGTCAAACAGAAGAGTAGTAAGTTCACACAAAGCAGAAAGATACATGTAGATCTTTGTTTTCTAAACATCCACACTCTGAAGATAAATTAAATTACATGTCACATAGCCTGTATATTGGCCCTATTTAATATCTCCATTTTGTTGCAAGATCTTGCTACTACAATTCAAGTACATTCCCATGACCCTTCCCTAATGAGTCATCCAAATTCCAGATCTGGTTTGGTTCCCCTAGAGGAATATGCATTCTAAGAGCAAAATTGAAAAAGTATATGCTGAGAAAGATAAACACCTGCTGATTATGTCTGCAATGCAACAGAACATGGGTAAATGCTCTTTCACCAAATTGTTGTAATCAGCCCCCCGTTCCTAGCATGTGACCCTTGTGGGAGCCCCAAGCCATTGGAGACCTGGGCAGAGTGCCGGGATGCAAGGTGACATCTTCCACCTGCTACATCAGCCCTGGTCTGCTTCTCATGCCCTAGTGTGCACACACTTTCATTCACAGGAACCCTTACTGTTTTCTTAGTAGGTTTTTAGTATGGAAAATGAACGTCTTTCTAAGTTCACTGTTATCTAATTCAGCTCACACCTTTCGGAGAAGCTTTGCTGCTTTTTAGAACTGGCAAGTTTGCAACTACTTCACCAACCTGAGAGTAAAGACAACCTGCCAATAAAGACCAGTTTGGTTGATTCAGGAAACAATGAACCTCATGGATCTACTCCTTCCCTACAAACATATTTCAATCCCTCTGTTTGGTGAGCACTAACCACTGACACAGGAGACACGGCCACACAACTGTTCCTAAGCTTACCTTCTGGCTGTCTGGTAGACTCAATGGATGTGGATAATTGTTACTTTGAGAAATCAAAGTATTACTATCTGATAAAACAGGAAGAAAGGTTAACTTCATGTCCATAAATCAACAGTTATTATTTAATTCTTCCTCATAAACAGCTGTTCTCCTTAAATAATCTCACTTGTTCCATTAAGAATCAGAAACACCATGTTGGTGATAAACCACAGACCTCAGGAAAAAAACAGATTAAGCAACACAGAAAAATCTCGTGAGGTGACTTAGAGAGTAAATTTTGTTTTTATCTATTTCTTAGTCAAGGTCTTTGGAGTACAACACCTCTTACAGATTAAATAGTTAGGTACACACCTGCACTGGCAAAAAGCCTATTGAGCCTATTGTTTTACGTAAAATGTTCAAGAGTAGATTGATATTTCAGAACTCTAACACCAAAAATAATCCTCACCTGTGACGGTATTTCACAGGTCTATACTGGTTTTGGACCATAACAAAGGCTAAAAATCAGTGAAAGGGCAGAGATCTGCCTTACAATACAAATTAAACACCTAATTGCAGAGCTCACCGCCGCTGTGCAGATCCCCAAGCTGGCACAGGGCCCTCGTTCACACAAACAGCCATCAGGTGCATGGCTAAGTGCAATACACAGCCAAGGCCAAGGCCCGAGGGAGAGAAATGCAACAGCTGCATCAGCTTCCTCCTGTGGCTACTTTCTCCTGCACCTGCCAAAAAGACACGTGCCTGGTGCTAATGGCAACACTCTCCTCTAGACCCTTGCACAATACCTCAAGACTTGGACTGGGTGAAACCAGACATGTTTTAACAAGAGGTAATTGTGAGGTAAAAATCCAGCAAAGCAGGTTGGCTTCTCCTACCATGAGTTGTGGAGGTCAGTAATGGCTACATGGTGTAGGGCACATGTTGACTTTCCATTTGAAGATCCATCTCAGCAGCCCCTCCAGCATTTGGCGGCCCATCCTGGTCAGGCATCACAGTGGGACTAGGCCACAGCTGTCAGCAGTTGCTCAGTGTGAGGAGCTGGGCAAGGCTTGGGCAGGGGCCGTGAGCCCCCTGACCACCCAGTGCCCACCTTATCCCTGCCACCACCTCGCCTGGACATTGCTGAGGGGAAAAGAAGGAGAGGGCACAACCCTCCAGGCCTGCCCTGCTCCTGAGCAAGTTTGTTTTCCCTGTGAGGTATATATCTTGTCTACTGCTCAGCCCAAGTTAGAAACAACATTTTTCACAGCTACAATATGGCAGGTGTTTAATTGTCTGAGAGCCCATTGTGGTGCCTGTATGCCTGCAGTTTATTGACCAGCACCCATGAAGACCTGTCCTCAGCAAGGGATGATGATCCAGTAACCACTGTTGGGCTGGGTGTGCTCTCCTGTTCTTTCATAATGTTGTAGGTACAAACATACTCTGCTTATCATCTGAGCCTCCTGCTTACCACTAGCATGGAGGCTAACATAGTTATGTAAAAAAATCAGGAAACAAATTTTAAATTCCCTCACCTGCGATCAGACAACATAATCTGGCAAGTTGCTTGATTTTTTCTCTTTGCTAATGTGGTCATGTATTTGTTACCACTGCATTTGCAAGTATGTGGTATCAGCTTTCCTCCTAAAATCTCAAGATTATCTTAAAAGTCATTGAAAAAAAGGCTTTGTGGTTCTGCAGATTTCTTTTTTAGAATGAAAAACAAACTTCAGGATATATTTTGGTTATTGTTTCTATTAACAATCTGACAAACTTAAGGGCCCAAAAGTAATTTAAAAACTAGCAATGTATTTTCCCAGAAAATAACCAATCTGAAAACCTGAATATTTCCTAGAATCATGATTCCAGGGGAGAGGGAGTGGTGGGGGTAAGAAAATATATCAAGAGTAACAATACTCCAGAAATAGAACAATATTTTTTGTTATACTTTTTCTCAGTTGTTGTAACTTCATTGTCTAGACTTTCCTTTTACAATCAATAACAGAAGTTACAGAAATCTCCTACTCCTCAGACAAGAGGAATCATGGAGGGATACTTAGTTTTGTACAGCCTTGCTGAAGTGATTCAGAATCCTTAGTCTGTTCTTCAAGGAGTGTGAACTTAAAATGTTGCCTTGCTGCAACAAACTGCAACCACAACACATGTTCTGTCTTTTTGGTGAACTCTAAGCATTTACTTAAAATCTCTTCAGGGTCTTGCTTTAAAAGAAAAAAATGGTAAAGCACTGTGGTGTATATGTGCCACAATCTCTGTAATTAGTAATTGCAGATGATAAAATGAAGTGCTTTCCTCCACACTATTTAGTACCCAGTTACTGAATAGCTTTTAGTTTGTTTGTTTCATTTTCCTGCTTACACTGTGTTTGTTTCTCTTCAAAGACATCCTTTGTATTCACAG
Organism: Anas platyrhynchos; assembly: GCF_047663525.1. Taxonomy (NCBI): domain Eukaryota; kingdom Metazoa; phylum Chordata; class Aves; order Anseriformes; family Anatidae; genus Anas; species Anas platyrhynchos. Next base: position 85,026,261 of record NC_092588.1, on the reverse strand, counting down.
GACTATATTCATTACCTATAAATAAAAATCTAACAATCCTTTCATTAAAAAGAAAAAATCAGGTTAGATCAAGGAGTCTAAGTGTTATTTATATGATTTGGCTGTCCTTCTAAATTATTTTTTTTTTTGTGTGTGTGTGTGTTGTTTTTTTACTACTCAGCAACTTTTTGTTTCCACAGAGCAACTAAAACTCTGTGCTGCATTTCCTCCAACCATCTCTACCATGAGACTCCTCTCAGCGTATCTGATGAAGCTACTGTGTAATACTATAAACTGATATGAGTTATTAACCAACCAATTAACCATACAAAGCTATTCAGCCTTCTATCTTCTCTCCAACACTATCTGCTTCCATCTGTTTCTCCTTTCATGCTTTCTGTAGATATTTTTGCTGGTGCAAATTACCATAAAGATATTTTTTTAAAAATTAGTGAGAGAAGAAGGGAGCGAAAGAGGAGAAGGGGTTTCTAGAAAAATCCCATACTAAATATACCAATGGGGAAAAAAAAAAGAAAAAAAAAAAGGTAGCTTGCCTGTTGCTTGCCTGAAAGGCTTTTATCCAACTCATTTTCTCACTGCAGGGAGAAAGGGAAATTGGCAAGCACTTCTCTGGCAAGTTGATGCAGCCTGACTGCCCTGACTCTCAGTTCTTCTTCTTCCTTCTCCAGGCTGCCTGCCAGATTGTCTCTGCCTTTTCTGAAGAGGCTGAGAATACAGAAAGCTAGGGGAGGTTTGGGACTGGGAGCTCCCATTCACCTTTACCTGCCTGCTTAAGAAAAAAAATATTACAAAGTTTATTAAAAATAGCAAGAGAAAAAAAAAAAAAAAAGATCTGGCAGAAGAAAAGCTGATTGTTTTTAAGGTGTCTGAGGCTCTTTTATGACTTCAAAGAACAGTATGCACACTTACCTGCAGTATAGAAAGTATCTGCCTTCTGTGCTTTAGATTAAAAATACTCCAAAATGTTGGTAACTTGGGACTGCAGTATGCTTTCATTAAGTAAAAAGGAGGAAATACTTTAAAAGATAAATAAAAAGGCATTTAATAATATTTTGATATGAATTCAAATGATAAATTAAAAAATCAGTATTCTGACTTTACTGATGATCCCATGTTTTTCAGAGAGAAGCAATGAACAAGAACATGTTTGGGTTTGGAGAGAAGAATAAAAAAACAATGCTTTTTTGAACTGTTCCCTAAAGTCATATCTTAATACTTCCTTATACTTTATCTATCATGTCAGGACTATGAGCATGTATTTGTTTGAACTTTTATTTATTCTAGTAATAAAGATAGCTAGCTCACATATGGTTTGTTTCCCCATTTGCCAATACAACTCCCCAAAGTAATTTCTGTGTGGCTGTTCTGAATGACTTAATGAATTAATAAATGTACAAAAAAAAATGGAAACTTTAGGAAATGGTTGCTGGCTGACCGAGCCTTACTTACTCTTTTGATTTCCAGAAAATGTGATATGGAAAGTTCCTAGAGACAGACCAGATTAGTAAACAAGAATACAGAGTCTGACACAACAAGAGTAGAAGGTTAGTAGTGTTTTCAAGTGAGATTGAATGGAAGAAAGTGGTGGTAGCCAGAGGCTTAAATCACTGCTGGGATGAATGAAGAAACCAGTCATTTAGCACTCAGATAAAATCTGTAAAGTAGCAGTTCCACCTGGCTCAATCTTGTGTGCTGTCCCCTGCTTGATTTTTCAGGTCATGAGCAGATTCCATAGACCAGGCTTCTGATATTAGCTATGCAAATGGACAGTGAATTTAAGCATGGGAAAACAGGTGCTATATTATACTTTAAAATACCTTCTTCTTGCAATTGTCTTCAGGCTGTGAAGCTACATTAGTGTGTTTGAATATATGTACACTTTGTATCGAGCTTGCTCCTTAATTTGATGCCTGTTACTATTCAAACTGTAATCCTCTAGAACTGAGTGACAGACTGGCTGGTGAGATAGCTGTTCCTCTGAGCTCCTTATGATTATTCTTATTTGCTTGACCTCGTAGCCCGTATGCAATGATGCTTGGCATGGCACCAGAGTCTTTGTGCATGCTGACTTAAGGGAACCTTTCCAGGTTCAGTGCTGGCTGCACACGATCTGCTCTGTCCAGCTTCCACTTCCCACTGAGGTTATATTGGCACACTGTGGAAACAGCTGTTTCAACCACTATCTGTCACTCCTTTCCCCTGAGGTTTCTATCAAGTCCACTAAAAAAAAAAAAAAAGAAAGAAAAAAAAAATAACAACAAAAAAAAACATACAAACAGACAAACAAAAACTTAGCTTACATCTTCCTTGCTTGATTCCTTATGTTTCATCCCCATGTTCTGAAGCTCCCGAGATCCCATGTCCATTTGTCATTCATAAAAACTTTTAAGCAGAATTTATCTTTTGAAGCTCTTCTAAACAGAGTTCAACTACAGCTCACAAATGTCAGTATGTTGCCAGCTGTATAGTAAGTATACCAGGAATCAGATTTAAAAGAACTTTTAAGGTTTTAACCTATGCAACTTTATATGATTTGTGACCCAGCTCCTAGGGAGAACTGAGCTATCCTTCATGCCTGTTACATGCTCTCAGCTTGCAACAGATGTGAAGTAACATGGTTTATCTGAACTCTTTTGCTATGGGCTAAGCTGTACTTTGTATTTTGAATGAATAGCACTGAATAGCATGTACATGTATATACACCCTTAGTTCTGTTCATGCCATATTTTGATTGCAAGTGTGATCATCTAACTGAATAATTATTTGCCACCATGTTAATGAATGGAAAGGGGAGGGAACTTCTGAGTAAGACCTCCCTTGCCCTGAGAAAGAGAAAGCCCTCAGCCAACTCTGCTACATGAGACTCTTGCGGACTGCTGGGCAGCACTGGCTGGCGGTGGTTTGGCTGTCTCTCTGCTCACTATGTTTCAAGTCTCTTTAGGATGACTGAAAATCCCTGGAGGGAGAGGGAGACTTCCCTGTAAAGGCACTGAGCCTTTTTGTGTACAATAGGGAAGTGAGTACAAGGAGTGCATCAGAGAAAAGTCCTGACACAATTCTTGTCAGCCTGCAGCTCCACCACAAATGTTGCTGAGTGCACTGGAGCTCAGATTTATGTCTCTATCCTGAAATTTATTTTTTTCTGCCAACAATGGTACGAGTGATAGAATAATATTATTTTTATTCCCATGTAAGGATTATTTCTTTCTGTGCATGCACTTTATATTATTATTATTGGGCTTTCGTGTGACATACGATATTATTGCAGAGGATATAACATATAAAATGTATGCTCATTTATATATAAATATAATATATAATATATATATATATATATATATATATATATATATATATATATATATATATATATATATATATATAAATAAATCATGATTACATAAAATATAACCTAGAATGAGGATGTTAAGTTCTCCTGTCTGGTCACTGCAGTCTTGGCTTATATAAGCCATACTATTTCATACAGAGTTTGCTCAAGGCCAATGCAGAAAGAAATTCTTCTCCATTCATCTGCTGTCTAGACAGGCATACTTTTAAAGCTGTACAAGCTGTTGCTGGGTTTCCCTGATAATGACTGCCTTAACTTTGTTCCAAAAGAACTGCAGTGAACTTCATTGACATTTATTGCAAGCACAACACCATTCCAAACATGTTCTGAAATTTTAATGAAACACATCACTGATCATCTGTAAGATGATTAAAAAAAAACACTAGTTAAAAACATTTAACTTTAAACAAGATCTATCACATGATGCAGGTAACATTACTTAAAAGAAGCAAAAAAATAATTGCATATGAAGCTTAAAAAAAAAAAGTGTTTTGCCAAGTTGTGAACTTCACACCAGCAAACCCAGTATGTTTCCTTCTGGTCTGCAGATTTTTCTACATAACACTCACTTTGAAACTAATACAATGCATATTCAGGCAACATCCATTGTTTAAAGAAAAACCCAACTATGAAAGCCCTCTAAATTTTCTGAATAAATCTACCACACATCCAACTCTGAGTGACAATAAGGCTGTCAATAAAGGTTTTCCTTATGTATGTCCATTTGACTGTAAACTGAATCCAATAAATATTGTAGTTTTCCTTTAGCTTTAGTGGGAAAAAATTTAAACAGGCATTCCAAGAGTTACTGTGGTAATTGTTTTAGGTACCACTGGTTTCTAGCTTTTTAACTTTTTTTTTTTTTTTTTTTTTTTTTCATGAAAGGGAATCTCCCTATGTGCAGTCAATGCAATAGTTGTGGTATTTTTGTAATGCTCAGCTTTACATAGAATCTCTACAGGCAGATTTGAATTAGCAGATACATTTTTGAATGAGATACTACTCTGACTCATCATTCATAATAACATACAACCAGGAAATTCATAGATTCAGTTACTCAGTGTGATTCAACTCAGCAGCTCATGGAATTTGCCTAGCAAATCTCATAAACACACTTTTCACACACGGCATTTTTCATACACTGCATGTAGACTACTTTTCTTTTTTTTTTTTTTTTTTTTTTCAACATATGATGTTCTGTTTCAACCTCTTGTATGTCAGTGGAGCTACACAGAAAGTAAACTTCATAATGGAAATGATTCCAGAGGGAGAAGTCTTAAGAGCTTCATAGCATTCTAAGCCTTTGATTAGCATGAATGTTAGGCCTTCCTTTGGGTGGTTTAAATGAACTGTTTGTTTATACAATTCACTGTTCACTGGGATATCGTCACAAGATCTTCTATGAATGTGGTCATGTGATGTAATTTGCTACTTATCAGCCTACTCCCAACAGTGATACTAAAATTCTGCTTCAGCTTGACAACAAAGTCTGCACCATCATCTACACATGTAGATGAACCTGAGAAGGGCTATTCCAAGATTATACTGCACAACTAGAGCATGGGTTGAATTTGATTTAAAGAGGGAGGTCCAAAATCTTCACCAAAAAAATACAAAACCTCTCTGCTTTGCACAGAGGATATGTATGTTCAAGGCGCTAAATTACCACAGAGCAATGGCCAAAGCAAAACACTTTGCTGAGTGTTCTACTGGAGGTAGCTCCATATGCTTTAATTACCTCAGGCTTCAAACCATAACAAAAAGAACCAGGAGGTTTCTCCTCCAGAAGAGTTATGTCACATTTGAAATGACTCATTCTGGCTGCAGCAAGCAACACGCTCTACCCCCTCAACTGCTAGCACTGTAACACGTTACAAGACAAGACAACTTGCACAAGAATTTTTAAACCAGAAATAACATGAATCCAAAAAGATCTACCAAAAAAAAAAATTACAAATACGGTTCAAGTTCCATCTGCCTTTATACCAATAGTAATCCTGGGGAGCTGGGAGGGGTAGCTGCAGGTTGTCTTTAATTTAAATGTACAGCACCACCTACTGTTAGCACGTATCATTTATGCATGAGCACTGCTTTCATGTATTCTATATCATTTCATTTTTTTAGCTGATCTTTTATGGAAGCTTGTTTTGTCTATAGGTATCCTGGTAGTACCACTAAGGTTAGGATGACATATCTAAATGAAGCCAAAATAGCTTTTGCCAAACAAAATTTGTTTTGATTTAGACAGGATAGGAATGAAGGCAGTGAATGAACTCATGTAATATGTCTATGAAATATTTAATTTGATTTTGAAAATGATCAGAAATATTGATGTTTTCCTGATGGATAAAAATAAATAAATAATAAAAGAATCTTAGATGAGAACTCACTAAAAGGAGGTTTTTCAACATGATTTTTATAGAGAGTAATGGGGCATTTCTAGTGAATTTTGTCTTACATGCTCTTAAAAATAATAATTGTAAATATTTTTTCTTACAATTAACACCCATGATATCTTACTATGACACGTCTGACACTTCCAAATTATACCACTTTATTAAAATTGTCATTTAAAATATATCAATTTCTGATGCAAATTAAATCAATATTCATAAACATTCTTTAATGTTAAATACCTGCTATGTAATGGGAATAAAAGTTCACTGATACATTTTAAGTTAGTGTTCCTGAAGTGTTGGGTTGTTATTTGGGTTGTGAGCTCTACACAGCAGGAACATCTTTTTATTACGTTTGCTTGGTGACTTCCGTCATGGGACCCTGGCCTGGCCTCAGCTGCATGTCAGGAGACAAAAGTAAACCCAGTAAGTGTCAAAAAGTGTTCAGCCCTAGCAACCCAACTTTCCTAAAACTTCTGAATCAATTCTCCAGGTCAGTTCATAAACCCAGACAAGTAAACCTAAAGAAATCACAACCTTCCCCCTGCCATAATGAAGTGTACTGAGAAACCTCTTCACTTTCCAACCTGTCAGAGAAACAATCCAACAGCCATGTTATGCACTGATAAACTGATGCTGACCAAGTAACTTCTCTGGATTAACATCAGATTTTATTATTTTTTGTTCTTCAGGCTTCTTTCTAGAACTCCAGGTAGGTAAAAACAGTTCATTCTCTGTCAGGTTCTCACAGGAAGGAATTAAACTCAATGAAGCCATGATGGAGTATCTGAAAAAACAAATCAAGTCCTGAGAAATTCCAATGAAAGCCATTACTTTATTGATTATTAATGCATTTTAGTTGAATCTTCTTTAGTGCCCTCCCATTTTCCTAGTCACTTAAGATTACTACCATCATGACTATCAGAAAATATAATAATACTCCACCAGAGCTGCAAGAACTGTTTTTTTTAGCTTGTGTGCTCACTGTGAGAGAGAATTGGCAGGATATGAGCTGACCTGTGCCAACCCCATTAGTAATTCTTCAGGTAGTGTTGGTAGCTTCAGGCTACTGAAAAATAATTTACTTAGAAAAGTGGTAGGGACTTTTATAAAACCTTACAAGGTGAATGACCATTTTTAGCTCTAAATACAGTCAGTGGCTTCCAGGGATTAAATAGCAAAAGTCTCAAGGTAGCAATTTATTACCTAGTGCTTTGCTAGAGTATATCTTGTGGAATTATATTTATTACTATGCAGGCTTTAAATTTGATTGTTAGGAAACTGCTAATATTTCTTGCCTGCTTTCCTAAGTATCCAGATGTTGTCCTCCCCATGAATTGAGGGCTGCACTAGCAAACTTATCAAACTTTGCCACCCAAATGGAATTGCACAACCTGTGGAGACACTGTGAAGTGATGGCACTGATGCACCTTTGACAATTAAGAGGGAGAAAATAAAAAATAAAAAATAAAAACCCTTCTAATAAAGAAATAAAGCAATCCAACTATCTAGGCAATGGAGGAAAATGACTTTTTAGGCAATTGGTTCTCCCACAAGAATTTGGGCCAGCAATGAAACTGCTGGGGCAGCAGTTTGGGAGGAATTTTATAAAAGACACTTGAAAGAAGGAAAGATGAGACATTCAAATAGCCATATTCTTGGAAGTGTAAAGCAAAGGTTATTACAGTACTGATTCCTAGAGTATTACAGCAGTAATCACTGTTTTTCACAAGCCATAGAATACTTCTACATTTCAATTTCTAAATATTTGAATATTTTAGAAATAATATAACTGTGATTTAGTTGCACATAAATATGCACCCAAACTGATAACAACAATTAACTATCAGAATTATTCAGAGGGAATCCAGGTAAAGCTCAGTGAATATTTTTGACTACATAACATCATGGAAAGTGTATTTAGATTATATCAGATACTGTTTCAGATGCTCAGAATGAAGTCTTTCAGCTTTTCAACTCAAAAACGTTTTTTTTTTTGTTTGTTTGTTTTGTTGGTTTTTTTTTAAGATACCTTCACAGTTGAACATGATATTTTGCTTCCTATTGACACAAAATTCATATTTCATACTAATGTTAACCCCAAGTAACTTTTTCCTGGAATTTCTATAGTGTGGATAACAAATTAAATTAACAAATCAAATTATATTTTTCAAGCATCAAAGAGCCATGACACGGACAAAGAACTGGGGGGGGGGAGGGGGGGGGTCAGCAGCAGCAATGTATTTTCTAAGATTTTTGGCTTATTTTCCAGTGAAAATTATATTAACAAAAAAAAATGTAAGCCCCTCTAAAACTTGGATGGCAATCCAAAAGGAAACTCCAATCTTTCCAGGAATACTTTTCATTTTCACTTGAAAACAAACAAGAAAAGCAAACCACTGTCTTTGTATGAACAAGAACCTTTTAAAAAGGTCAGGATTCAGCCTCCCTGGTTAACTCCCTCTACTTGTATAATTGGTTCTTCTCCAACTATTGTGTTGCTAATTAAATCTCAGTAGTAACCAACGCCTCAGCACGGATTCTTAGTGTACCTGGTTTCACTTACCAGATTCTTTTTGTGCTTGTTTGTCAGTTCCAACTCTGGAGGTTTCCCCAGTTTTGATTTTTTTTTTTTTCTTTTACTATCTGATGGAAGAGAGAAAAAATACCTGGACATTCTATACTTAATACCGTAGATTCTTATAACCAGTTCTGCCTCATATAAAAACACTCTCTTTTTAGCACAGAAGATTAACCCTGTAGCCACCTTCATGCTAAAGACAATTTCAGTATCTACATCCCTACAAAGGAAAATGATTATAAGAAAAGGTTTGTGCACTAGGGCATCAGCAATAGAAATTCTTTTAGATTACAAAATCTTAAAACATCTCATAGTATCATAACATATCCTGAGTTGGAAGGGACCCAAGAGGATCACAGAGTCCCACTCCTGGCTCCACACAGCACCACTCCAAAATCAGACCATATGTCTGAGAGCACTGTCCAAACACTTCTCGAACTCCAGCAGGCTCAGTGCTATGATCACCACCCTGGGGAACCTGTTGTAGTGCCCAACCACTGTCTTGGTGAAGAACCTTTTCCTGATATCCAACTTGAACCTCCCCTGTCCCAGCTCCATGCCATTCAATCAGGTCCTGTTACTGTCCCCAGACAGCAGAGCTCAATGCCTGCCCCTCTGCTCCCCTTGTGAGGAAACTGCAGGCCGCCATGAGGCATCACCTCTGCCTGCTCTGTTCTGGGCTGAACAAACCAAGGGACCTCAGCCACCTCTCATACATTTTCCCCTCCATACCCTTCACCATCTTTGTAGCCCTCCTCTGGACACTCTCTAATAGTTTTATGTCCTTCTTAGATTAGTGCCCCAACCTGTACACAGTGCTCAAGGTGAGGCCACACCAACACAGAGCAGACTGGGACAATCCCTTCCTTCTTCTGGCTGGCAGTGTTGTGCGTGATGCACCCCAGGACACAGCTGGCCCTTTGGGCTGCCAGGGCATACTGCTGGCTCACATCCAACTTGCCATCAACCACAACCCCAGATCCCTTTATACAGGGCTGCTCTCCAGCCTCTCGTCTCCCAGTCCATTCTATGTACATCCAGGGTTACCCCATTCCCAGATGCAGAATCTGGCACTTGCTCTTCCTTGCAAAACTTTCATATGGTTGGCGATTGGCACAGACCTCTAACTTGTTAAGATTTCTCTGCAAGACCCCTCTACCCTCAGGGGAGTCGATATCTCCTCCTAATTTAGTGTCATCAGCAAACTGACTTAGTACACCTTCAAATCCTGCATCTAAGGCATCTATGAAAAAAATGAAGAGAACTAGCCCTAAAATGGTGCCCCGGGGAATCCTTTTAGTGATTGGCTGCCAGCCAGTCTGCCATTATTTCTTCTCCTTTTTAGATTTCTACAAATTTGCATCTACAGAAAGACAACTGTCATAAAGATAATGCAGCAGAATATTGAGATGTGTCACCATCAGCTTTTTACCAGACAACAGTATCTGGGGTTGTAGGGCTGTATATGGAAAAGTGTTGCCAGCTTGCCAAGGGAGATGGAAGTGACTCTTCCTCTCTGCTCAGCACTGGTAAGACCAGACCTGGAGTGCTGGGTACAGTTCTGGGGGCCCCAGTACAGTGACATGGACATACTAGAGACAGTCCAGCCAGCATGCACAAAGATGATATAGGAAATGGAGTATCTTTCATCACAGGAAAGGATAAGAGAGAGAGGACTGTTCACCCTAGAGAAGAAAAGGCTGAGGGGAGAACTTGTCAACACATGTAAATACCTGACTGGAAAGAACGAGCAAGAGGAAACCAGGCTCTTCTCAGTGAGGCTGTGGGACAGGACAAGGAGCAATGGGCACAAACTAAAAAGCACAAAATTCCATCTGAACACAAGAAAACACTTTATTATTGTTTTTATTGTTATTGTTATTAATTATAGTGAATGTGGTCAGACACTGGAACAGGTTGCCCAGAGAGCTGTACAGCCTTCTGTGGAGATACTCAAAACTTGACTGGATCAGGTTCTGGGAAACCTACTCTAGCTGACCATGCTTGAGCAGGGTAGCTAGACTAGATATTCTCAAGAGGTTCCTTCTTACCTAACTGATTCTGTGGTTCTGATAAGTATAAGCCACTCTAAGAACTAAGGCAATTCTTCCATGAAAATTATCTGAAGCATTGGTTTACAAAGTATGTATGAGAAACAGTGCCAGAGGATTAAAATAGATGCTTCCAGAAGTGTAAAACCTATGAAAGCTAGGCTGTACATTTTAATAAATACTATGTATTCCTCGAGAAATCCTTCAGATCCTACACGTATGTATTACTGAAAAGCAAAAATGGCAGAAAGATAGCCTATCTTCTGAAACATACACAGAAATTAAAATCTGTAAATTGCAAGACAATTTTTAAGCAAGTATTTTTAAATGCTCAAACAATTCATCTTATTGTACACATTTCAGAAGCATTATCACCACAATTGTAAGAGACAACAGCATGGAACAAACCTTTGTGAGTTATTATCAAGAAAGAAATAAAAGCAGCAGAAACCTGATTATAAGTATGTCAGGTGTATAGCTAAAAGTCTTGTGTACATTTCTGGATAGATTTGTTACCTCTAACCACATCTTTGTTGCTGTTCTGGGAAATGTGACTCTCGGTCTTTTTCAAAAGAGACATTCTTCCCCCAGCATTCTGAGCATGTATACACCCACCATGCATAAATACAAATTGTACTATAAATGAAGCTTCAAAAGCAGGACCTTCATAACAGCAAGAGAAACAAGTGACGGTGATTTGTTGGCAAATAAATTTAAAAACATACAACTAGATTGGAAGAGTTAATGTAAACTTGTCATTATTATTATTATTATTATTATTATTATTATTATTATTATTATTATTACTCAGCAATTCTACTAGTCTTTGAACATTAACAACTGCTCAGAACAACTGCATTTTATCAATCACTTTTTGCTAGACAAGCAAACTTCTGAAAATAATCATTCTTGAAGGCTACTTATTGGTTCCATTCAACTTAAATTCTGAGAAAGGGGTATCCACATGAAAGAAACGTTCCTAGAAAACAATTAACTTTTATTCTGTTTCATTGTTTGTTTGGTTGGTTGGTTGGTTGTTGTTTTTTCTTCTATTCTTCGAAATTCTGTAAATTTTTCAGACATCATCTCTGTGTATAATTCAGCAAAAAGGAACCTAAATTATTTTAGATTATTCTAGATGCTGTTGTAATGTTGCAACAATATTCTTGTTTTGTAGACTCTCCCCCCCCTCCACAAACACACAATTTCTTTTAAAAAATATATTTCTTTTAGTTTAACAAATTGCTGGGGAACCAAGTGGCCATATTCTATATAACTTGTTTGTAATTTCTATTTGGAATTTAGGCTATTTGAAAAGCAGGGTCTTGTCTTTTTTTTTTTTTTTTTTTTTTTTTTTTTTTTTTTTCTCTCTCTCATATTTGTACATAGCAAATATCTATACATAAATAATTCAAAACCTAAAGTTGTGCAACCATCTAAAACATAACTTTCAAGAAACATGAAATACGTTTTTTTCATGCAAATAAATTGCATTTCAGAGAGTTCTGTTTAAAATTCCTTTTTAATATGAACCTTTAGAGAATGTTTAAAAATGTATTTTCAAAGATTTTTCTGTCCTCTGTTGACTTTTAAACAAACTAAATATTTAATCAAGATACCAAGGGAGAAAGCCACCTGGGCCATGTAGGCCATTACATTTCATGAAATGTTAAGTGGCAATATTTAAGTAGGAAATAAAAGGAGTTTTTATTTCTGCCATGGGATATAAACACTTCTTAAAAATAATAATAATAAAAAGAAAAAAAAAGGAAGGGTTTCTAAACTAAACTTATTCTTTGAAAACCTGAATGCCATGACAGTGGAAAATTAAGAAGCACTTTGTCACTGATCCAGTTTGTATATCTGTAAACTATCCTATGCATTAGAGATCTATTTATTCTTATCAGTTCAGCCTCAAAACTAGCTATAAAATGATGCAATCTGTTTAGACAATGATTCTTAGAAAGCAATAGAGGGTGGAGGTGTTTTTAAAGGTAGATACTGGCTGATAAAGTGTAAGCCATAAGGAAATACTTCCATTGAACCTACTCGTCAAACAAATATAGCAAAAATAATAATAATAAAAAAAAATCTTGACACTCCTGGTAGCCAGTGTAAATCCTCCCTAAGCTTTAGTATATGAGGGCTTTGTCATATCTTACAATATATTGAAGGAGCATGTATATACAATCAGAATGTTTGCATGCCTCAAAGTAAGACTCTTAGTGGAAGACAATAAATACTAAGAAAATCTATCCAACAACAATCTTTCCAGTCTCCAAAATAATGAACATGCTCTCTGACTAACATAAACAGTTACATCAATAATAATGTATTTAGTCCACTTTCTTTTTGGACAACCATAGTCTGGGCTTCATCAAAAGAAGCATGACCAACAGGTCAAGGGAGGTGATTCTCCCCCTCCACTCTGCTCTTGTGAGACCCACCTGGAGCCCTGTGGGCCCCAAGCACAAAGACATGGACCTATTAGAAGGTGTCCAGATGAGGGCCACAAAGATGATGAGAGGGCTGGAGCACCTCTCCTATGAAGACAAGTTGATGGAATAGGGGTTGTTCAGCATGGAGAAGAGAAAGCTCCAGGGAGAGCTTATAGCAGCCTTCCAGTACCTAAAGGGGGCTTACAGAAAAGCCGGGGAAGGACTCTTTGTCAGGGAGTGGAATGACAGGACAAGGGGGAATGGATTTAAACTAAAAGATGGTAGGTTTACATTAGATATAAGGAAAAAATTCTTCACTGTGAGGGTGGTGAGGCACTGGAACACATTGCCCAGAGAAGCTGTAGATGGCTCATTCCTTGAAGTGTTCAACACCAGGCTGTATGGGGCTTTGAGCGACCTGGTCTGGATGAGAGGTGTCCCTGCCCATGGTGAGGGGGTGGAACGAGATGGTCTTTAAGGTCCTTTTCTACCCAAACTATTCTGTGATTCTATGATTCTGTAATCTGAAGTTCTGAAAAATGTTGTAGAGACCTGCCTTGTTTTTCTTCTTGCTATCATCTTTTTATTTATTTCCAGAATATTAAACCTCTGGAATTTGTATACTGTAACTCTATTTTCCACTGGTAAATTTTCCAAGAACTATAGGTGTTTTGCATGCATAATAAAAAGATATTGTTCTATATGTTAGGCTACAAATTGTTGCCATCCAGATATAAGGTGCAAAGTTTCTTTCCCAACTCTGTTATGAAGTGAAATGTAAACTTCAGATCATTTAATACTGCAATATTTACAACTGCACGTTGAAATCAATAATGCTGGCAAACTTACTTGTTAATCAATATTCTCACTACTATTTCAGCAACATTTCAGTATTATATAGGTACAGATTATAAAACCTCATCTACTGATGTTTCAAAATATATTTAAGAGAAACACAAACAGCTCGTTATCAAAAATAAGGCTCTGAAATTAACCTAGATACAGTTTTATTTTTAATCTATTTTAGCATAAATTGTTGTTCTAACATGTGCCACATCTAACAACTCTGATATCAAGTTTTGCCATCAAGCTACTGTTTTCAGCAGAACATTCATATTTACATATCAACATATTGATTTAACAAAACTATATCATGAAAATATCAAGAGGCAAACATTTAAAATTTCTTTTTCTTTTAAACAAAGAAAACAAAGTTCTTTCATATACCAATTACAGAGTTACATTGTCAATATCATCTCAGTAAGACTGAGATGATACAAGTTGATGAAAATCAAAACTAACATACCACATATCTGGGGGGGGGGGGGGGACGGGACAAAAAAAACAAAAACAAACAAACAATAAATCCTTGGGTGCATCTACTTGAAATAGGGGAAAACAGAAATCACAAAGAAAGAGAAACTGTTTTATAAAAAGGATGTTCATGGAAAAAGAAAAGTACCCAAAAGATTGGATAGTTCATGAAACAGATTACAAGGATCTTTACACAAATGTTTGCTAATTTTTCAAAGACTGATGAGAAGGAGTTGGGAGAGGGTTGTTAAAAAAGTTGACTCAGTGGAGAGTGTTAAAACAAAAATGAAGTAAGCATTTCAGGAAATTTTCACACTAGACCTTGACAGCCTTACTCACGACCCATTATGATACCCTGACCAGGGGTACCTATGTCTATATATACCTTCACATAAAATCATGTTTTTTTAAGTGTCTGACACAATGATTTTTCTGTAACTAGAATGTTGCATTTGGAGAAAATTCTCAGCTTTCTTCTTAGTCCAAGTTCTGTCAACATATAAGATTTAGTTTAGAAATTTGTATTACAAGAAATGGTTCTCCTTCATCTCTTTCGTCATACAGCTTTTTAATTAGATCCCAAGTTAGTAAACATACTTAATCTCTCACTCAGCATTCCTCAGGCTGATAATGGCCATATTATACTGAGATTAAAATGTCTCAAAAAATGTTGGTTTTTAAGTCTTCAGGCTGGAAAGCCTTTGGCAATGCCTTAGAAACATGGACTGCTTCCTGATGCTATTTCCCTTTTTTCATTATTTGATTTTCTTCAGTTTATAAAATATGCAAACTAAATACATTCCCTCAGTACATGAGCAGTGAAAACAACACAGTTGGTAATAGCAGTTTTTGAATGCTGACACAAAGCCAATTTACAGGACTTGGCTAACAAAAACAGACATTCCAAAGAACAATTACATCAAACTTCTTTTCCTTACTTCTTCTGACACCGCACTGTGAAATAATATATGGTGCTGATAAACATCCCAGAAAAACAAACAAACAAACAAACAAACAAACAAACAAAAAAAAACACAGAGAAGAATCAAGCTTAACCAACTAATGAGGAATGAACTGCAGACAGAAAGACTTTATATTAAATTTTCCCTACTTCTGATTTCCACTGAAAACTGTCTGCTGATTTCCCATACAAAAACACTAAGTAGTGTTAAGAAAAAAAGAGGCTCCCAGATGAATTACATACAATGGCTTTAACTTAGATCAGTTTTGATTATTTTATAAACTTCTAAAGAAAAATCTCTAGACAGATAGTAAACAATTTTATGTGAGCATCATACAACCAGAAAAGCTTAAGAATATGTTTGGGGACAATTATAAAAACTGCTCATGTATTAGTATGGAGGTTGATGGGCAGCAATAGAAAAAAAGCCTGATTGCTGATTACTTATTTGAGAAGCATCATAGAAGCTGTCAACATATGCTAGTGCTCTGTAGCAATATGCTTGTTGATACTGAATTACAGATGACAGGAAGGGTGGATGATGGACCTCAGGGTTAAGGCTTGCACTTCTTTATGGAAGAAGGGAGCCAGTGAATGGATGAACAGGGAAGAATCACAGAATCACAGAATTTCTAGGTTGGAAGAGACCTCAAGATCATCGAATCCAACCTCTAACCTAAGACTAACAGTCCCCACTAAACCATATCCCTAAGCTCTACATCTAAACGTCTTTTGAAGACTTCCAGGGATGGTGACTCCACCACCTCCCTGGGCAGCCTGTTCCAGTGCCTAACAACCCTTTCAGTAAAGAAGTTCTTCCTAACATCTAACCTAAAACTCCCCTGGCGCAACTTTAGCCCATTCCCCCTCGTCCTGTCACCAGGCACGTGGGAGAATAGACCAACCCCCACCTCACTACAGCCTCCTTTAAGGTATCTGTAGAGAGCAACAAGGTCGCCCCTGAGCCTCCTCTTCTCCAGGCTGAACAAGCCCAGCTCCTTCAGCCACTCCTTGTAGGACTTGTTCTCCAGGCCCCTCACCAGCTTCGTCGCCCTTCTCTGGACCCACTCAAGCACCTCCATGTCCTTCTTGTAGCGATGCGCCCAAAACTGAACACAGTACTCGAGGTGCGGCCTCACCAGAGCCGAGTACAGGGGGACGATCACCTCCCTAGCCCTGCTGGTCACACTGTTTCTTATGCAAGCCAGGATGCTGTTGGCCTTCTTGGCCACCTGAGCACGCTGCTGGCTCATATTCAGCCGACTATCAACCATCACTCCCAGGTCCTTCTCTGCCTGGCAGCTCTCTAACCACCCATCTCCCAGCCTGTAGCTCTGCTTGGGTTTATTGCACCCCAGGTGGAGGACCCGGCACTTGGCCTTGTTGAACTTCATGCAGTTGACCTCAGCCCATCGGTGCAGCCTATCCAGATCGTCCTGCAGAGCCTTCCTACCCTTGAGCAGATCGACACACGCACCTAGCTTGGTGTCATCTGCAAACTTACTGAGGGTGCACTCAATGCCCTCGTCCAAATCATCGATGAAGATATTAAAGAGGACCGGCGCCAGCACAGAGCCCTGGGGGACGCCACTAGTGCCTGGCCTCCAAATGTACTTGACTCCATTTACCACAGCTCTTTGGGCCCAGCTATCCAGCCAGTTTCTAACCCAGCAAAGCGTGCGCCAGTCCAAGCCAAGAGCAGCCAGTTTCTTGAGGAGAATGCTGTGGGAAATGGTGTCAAAAGCCTTGCTGAAGTCAAGGTAGACCACATCCACAGCCCTTCCCTCATCCACCCAGCGCGTCACTTTGTCATAGAAGGAGATCAGGTTCATCAAGCAGGACCTGCCTTCCATAAACCCATGCTGGCTGGGCCTGATCGCCTGCTCGCCCTGAAGTGCTGCGTGATGACTGTCAAGATAATCTGCTCCATGAGCTTCCCTGGCACTGAGGTCAAACTGACAGGCCTGTAGTTTCCCAGGTCAGTCCTCCGGCCATTCTTGTAGATGGGCGTCACATTTGCTAGCCGCCAGTCAACTGGGACCTCCCCCGATAGCCAGGACTGTTGATAAATGATGGAAAGCGGCTTGGCCAGCTCTTCTGCCAGTTCTCTCAGTACCCTTGGGTGGATCCCATCCGGCCCCATCGACTTGTGCACATCCAAGTGCCATACCAGGTCACCAACCATTTCTTCGTGGACAGTGAGGGCCACATCCTGCTCCCCCATCCCCTTCCACCAGCTCAGGGTACTGGGTATCCAGAGAACAACCGGTATTGCCGCTAAAGACTGAGGCGAAGAAGGCATTAAACACCTCCACCTTTTCCTCATCTCTTGTAACTAAGTTTCCCCCTGCATCCAGTAAAGGATAGAGATTCTCCTTAGTCCTACTGTTTGTGTTGATGTATTTATAAAAACATTTTTTGTTATCTTTCACGGCAGTAGCCAGACTGAGCTCCAGATGAGCTTTGGCCTTTCTAATTTTGTCCCTGCACAGCCTTGCAACATCCTTATAGTCCTCCCGAATGGCCCGCCCTCTTTTCCAAAGATTATAACCCCTTTTTTTTTCTCCTAAGCTCAAGCCACAACTCTCTGTTGAGCCAGGCTGGTCTTCTTCCCTGCCGGCTCGTCTTTGGGCATGTGGGGACAGACCACTCCTGCGCCATTAAGATTTCCCTCTTGAAGAGCACCCAGCCTTCCTGGACTCCTCTGCCCTTCAGAACTGCCTCCCAAGGGACTCTGCCAACCAGTGTCCTGAGCAGCTCAAAGTCAGCCCTACAGAAGTCCGATGCAGCAGTTTTACTGGTCCCCTTCCTGGCCTTGCCAAGAATAGAGAACTCCACCTTTTTGTGGTCACTCTGCCCAAGACAGCTCCTGACAACCACATCTCCCACCAGTCCTTCTCTGTTTGTGAAGAGAAGGTCCTAGCGGGGCGCCACCCCTGGTAGGCTCACTAACCAGCTGTGTCAGGAAGCTATCTTCCACGCTCTCCAGAAACCTCCTAGACTGCTTTCTCTGGGCCATGTTGTGCTTCCAGGATATGTCAGGGAAGTTGAAGTCCCCCACGAGAACAAGTGCCGACAATTTTGCAACTTCTGTCAGCTGCCTGTAGAACTCCTCATCCATCTCCTCATCCTGGTTTGGTGGTCTATAACAGACCACGACCAGGACACTAGCCTTGTTGGCCCCGCTGATCCTAACCCAAAGGGACTTGACCCTGTCATTCCCAGCCTTGAGTTCTACAACTTTGAAAGACTCTCTAATATAGAGAGCCACACCACCGCCCCTTCTGTGCTGCCTGTCCCTTCTGAAGAGCCTATAGCCAGTCATTGCAGCACTCCAGTCATGAGACTGGTCCCACCACGTCTCCCTGATGGCAACCAAGTCGTAGCCTGCCTGCTGCACGATGGCTTCCAGCTCCTGTTACCCATGCTGCGTGCATTGGTGTAGATGAACTTCAGCTGGGCCATTGCCTTATCCCCCAGCCTTGCTATTGTTCCCCCTGGCACAGCCCCAACAATCCTTGCTTCAGCCTCATCCCCCATCTTACCTAGTTTAAAGCCCTCTCAATGAGCCCTGCCAGCTCCTGGCCCAGGATCTGTTTTCCCCTAAAAGACAGGGACCTGTCTGCGGCCATCAGGCCAGGTGCCGAGTAAAGTGCCCCATGGTCGAAAAACCCAAGATTTCTTTGTTGGCACCAGCCTCTGAGCCACGTGTTTAACAGGTGGGCTTTCCGTGTCCTCTCTGTACCCCTCCCTGCCACCGTAGGGATGGACGAAAACACTACCTGCAAAGATGTCTCAGTTTTCTCCTCTAGTATCTTGACAAGCTTTTCAGCAATCTTCTCCTTGAATCGCTCAACAGTATGATTCTAGAATGGTCATTCCCTGAAGATCAGATTTTAGAAGAGGAACTGCTAACAGATCTTAGAAAGATCTGTAACAGGAGAATAGAAAAACACAGAGCTCTTCCCACAAAACTTATCCAAGGAAGTGGCTGGTTTACCTGCCTAGACATTATAAAATTAGGAAAATAGAACATTTGCTCAGTGAACAGGTACCGGGGAAGACCTCAACACAACTAGGCATGAGCCAGATCTCCTAAGTTCCACCAGGTAAGGGGGTGCAGGATTACAGGAAACAGGATTGAAGTCAGCTTAATTGATAAAAGCAGTAAAACTTCAGGCAGCAAACAGAAATTAAAAGAGAAAACCCCCAATGACTAAAATTTTATACATGACTGTCCTTGTCTTTTTATCTTATGAATCATTCAAAAGAGAGAGGAAGACTGCTAGTTAACAGACATATTGGAAGTTGAAAACTGAGAGGAAGGTTTTCCTGCCTTTTCTTTTCTTTTATGGCACTATCTTGCCATAAAGTAATTAAATATATTCTCCATAGAAAAGTAAATTCACATTAGAATATAGACACGAGATAGATTTTCCAGCCTGTTTCATAAGAAATTTCTAATTAATTAAAAAAAAAAAAAAGAAATATCAGCTGGTTCCACCTGGCTTTTTACAACCTGGCATATTTTATATGGTGGATGTCAAATAGCCACTCAATGAATTGTCATGTCATAATGCCAGAAATTATCTTGTTGAAGCTACACTTAAAAGCAAAGTACATAATTTGATCGTGGAACATATGACGGGCAAAGATTAGCTTACGCCAGTGAATCATCATAAAGGATGTGTTTTCTCTTTGACTCCTTATAAAACTATATATGAAAGTTTTACAGAGACAGAACTCTGAGACAGTATGTAAAACTGTATACAAAATTATCATTCTTTAAATCTACCCAAGTAAGATCTTAAAATACACAGAGTAATAATCTTTTGGTGCTTAGTAAACCACCTGACTTATATGATAGAATTAGTTTTATGTCTTGATTTAAGAAAGAAAGATCTTTTAAAATTCTATATACAATGATGCCAGTGCTTTGCTATTGCCGCATCTGATTCTTGTATAGAACAAATATTTAAACCTTCATACATCTAAACCTAGGTTATACAAATTCAGTTACCCAGAGAATATATGTGACAGCTTCTTCCTACTTCTGACACACCTGGTCATTATAGTTGGAGATTATTTGTGCCTATGTACAAGTATTTGCCTCTCCTGGAGGCTACAGCTGCAGTTATGTTCAAGGACAGAAATGTAAAAATGTAAAGTTAGGTATGCAAAACAACAACTAGTTGTACACAATGTGAATTTAGGGCAACAGCAATAACTTATAATATTGACAATTCTTGATAACCTTATTCACAGAAACATTTACATAGGTTCCCACATTTCGAGCTTTCAGAAAGCGGAAACTGTTCACAAGACTTCAATTAGATGAAAAGTTACAGAGCCATCACTTCTCTTCTGTGACACTATGTATATTTTTCACACGAAGAATATTCTTCGGTGTGATTACTGACCTTGGAAAATTCTTTGTGAATTTACATCTACAGTTATTTTCTAAACATAAGTAAGAGTTAATTTCTATGAAAGCTTTAAAAGTCATTCAGCACAGCACTCACTATGCCAGTCAGATATTGTATATTCACATTCAAGGAATCACTAGAAGTGGGATATAACTTTTGTGTATGAATAAACCTGCAACCTTTTCAGAAAGAAAAAAAAAATAATCAAGAATGGTAATTATTGTAACTACAAACTTAAAAAGTACAGTAGGTTAAGGATAATCAGTCTAAAGTAAGCAAACATACAGCATCCATTACAATTCTTTCTGAAAATATTTGCTATGAGGAGAAACATACCAATATATGCAAGATACTGGGAGTCTGAAATCATGGGTATTATATGAGAAGAAACATACTGAAACTGCTTCTTCAAAAGAGATTTGTTTTCACAGAGGCTACTTCCATTACCATTGTTTTTTTTGTTGTTGTTGTTTGTTTTTTTTTTTTTTTCAGGCTCTGCTTTGTTTCAAATTAACCTAACTTGATCTGCTAGCTTTAGAATTTAATGTACAGCATTATCTACTACTGTCATAGCAACCATCATGTTAGAAAAAAACATAGATAGTATTCAAAAATTATTCTGTGAAGACAAATACAGTTTCAGAAGTGTACTTTTAATATATCTTACACAGGAAGCATAATAGCCTTATATCGTAAAAAAGCAATGTAACAACTGTTTACAATGAAGTAAATAATACTTACAGATTCCCCCCCCCCCTTTCCTTTTTTTTTTTTTTTTTTTTTTAAGGAAATAATGTGTTTCCATAAATGTGAAAGTAAGGGTTGAGAACTGATAGATAACATTGTATTTGATTTTGAAACTTGGATTACAGGTAAACAATTGTTTTTCTCTAATGACAGAGTGGCTGACTTTTTATGTTACACTACTTTATGTCATGACATATCACATGCCGTATCTGACAAATAAGATAAAACGTTATGCCAGCACAGCAGCCATAGGGCATCTTAACCTGAGGGCATCAATTACAATGTAAATCCATTGCAATGATAAGCACAATTACAATGAAAACATCTAGAGTGCACCAAAAAATAATGATATATTATTTCCTTGGCTACTTCTGTAATAACAAAAAATATTGGTAATTACTATTAAACTTTTATTTTAATGGCTTTATATTCCCCTTATAATCCAAATATTATGCAATCCTATATGCTTGTAATTACGTAATATATATGTATGTAATTATGTAATACTAATTTATGTGAACCAAATTATGACATGAGATGACACTGTGTCACTGACCGTCTTGTACTGTGGAGCCTAAAAATGAGCACAGTACTCCAGCTCTGGTCTTATAAATGCCAGAAGGGATGAGTTGCTTCCCTTGACTTTCTGAATACTCTCATGGTAATATAACCCAAGATTCACCTGCATTTCTTCATTGCAAAGGCACGCTGCCTTTTTTTTTTTTTTTTTTCCTTAAACTACGTTGTGTGCTTGTGGTGGAGAAAGCCCAACTAAACAGATGTGTCACCTCTAATCTGTGATCTGTTTAGATGAAACATGATAATGCTTATAATTCCTGCAGGACTACCTTCCTCTCCTGGGGCAGCTCCTGCTCCAACACAGAGGGGTCTTACCATGTCTGTTCTATGCTGCTCACACTCTGATGCCGTCTAGTTTCAGACCATTTGTAACACCTGCTATGAAAACACCAGAATGAGGTAAGAAGTAAATGGTGCACAAGTTTCATGGGGTAAGTATTTACAAGAAAACAGAAAAAATCAAGTTCTCTGAGATTCTGCCCAGCTACTCATCACTGTAACGCATTTCTCCCAAAACATAGTGTAATCACTTAGTAAAATGGCCTGTGCACAATGGGCATTGATGACTTATCCAAATGAAAGCATAGCTTTGGCTCATAAAGCCACTGCAACAGCCATCAACTGAGAGAGTCATGAATGACACAAACATTTTTGGGCTGTACTTGTGTTACTAGTTTGTGTTGCTATAGGAAAGCAGCTGGTAAGTTAGTGATCATGTGATGATTGACATATTCACAGGAGTAGGAATGACAAAGCATGACCCAAGGGCTTGTCTGAGGACATCACAGAACAATCTACAAAGAAAGATCAGGTAGAGTAAAGCTAATGCTATTGAAAAAGAATCAGAAAAGATTTTGCTGCACTGAGAGTTGCTAAAGGAAGGACCTTGCTGATGTATAAAACTGTTATTGAAGGAAAACAGAAGAGAAGATCCATTTTCTAAAAACAAAGATCTACCAAAACAGGGAACTTTGATTTTCTAAGACGTAGGGAGAACTTTTTTATAGCACAAGAGCTACAAAAATACCATTCTGTAGTTTGCTCACAAAATCTTCACACTCTCCAGTGCTGCTTCACCCGCCTGCTCTTCTATCATGTTCCCTACATAACCACCTTCATCTTCACTTCTCCCAATTTGCTTAGCAGCTTCTAAGATAAATAAATGTAAAAACAAACAAACAAACAAACAAAAACTTATGGTGATAAAATAATTGCAGTATCTACTATCACTCTGCTATCTCATCTTACATACACCTTACCTATTTAAAGTTTATTTATATTTTTTTATTTTAGAAGGTAAGGGACCCCATCTAGCAAAAAAAAAAAATATATATATATATCTTTTGTTAAATACTTTTAGAATTTTAACTTTATTTTGGAAAGTGGATATGCTTACATGTAGATTCATTATTTTTTTAATTCACTGGATAAAAGCATGTTTTGTTTGCAAAATTGACTATATGATATATGGTTTATCGGATGAATTTGAATAATTACTATAGTTTATGTACCTCTAATTCAACCAGGAAAAGTAAATTCTTTTGTTTCAATAGCTTTTTTCTCAGTAGTTTTGAAAGTATGTATTTCTAAGTAAGCAGAAAGCACAAATCAGTTATTATGTTTATAGCTTTAAAAATAAAATGGTATTTTTGTCAATATGTATGCCCTAAAGTGACAGCTCAGCATCCTTTGATCCATTCACCCTTGCTCTGAAATATGGTTTCCATTCTGATGTGACATATTCACTATCTGCGAAGATTACAGAACACCTATTTAAGTATTCCCCACTGATTCCATACAAAATCTTATTCTAGGATTTTGCGATATTCATGTGTCATAAAAGACACCTGACAATCTAGCCACTGAGAATGAGAGTAGTTAAGAAAGATTTTCCATGCACATCTGCATGATTATTTAGAGATCCTACACTGAGAAGAATTTTTAAAATAATCTTATGAAGCTTAAATTAGAAAGGGTATTTAAAAGGAATATGCTATTATTGAAGTTTCCAGAATGACCACTGCTAGTTATTTTTATTTCTCTGAATATTCACAAGCATTCACAGTATATTTAAAATTTAAATTGTCTTGTTGAAATTATCACAAATTGCACTGCAAGTTGCATCTCTATTATGCCTGACAAATAGTTTTTATTGTGATCAAGAAGGCAATTCATGTTTTTAGAAGAGCAGGTTCGGCAGAAACTGAATCTTTCTTGCACTTCAACAGTAAAAAGGAAAACAAACCTAAAGAAATACAAAAATTCCTAAATTGTGCATGGCCTGATCCTGCCAGCCACTGGCCAGTACACCAGTAATTTTCATAGTTTGTAGGTTATGACCTTCAGATGATTTTTACACAACTTTCACAGAAGGATGTGATAAAAAAGTGGGTTTGATGTCACATACATGTTACATACATATTGCTTCTAGGCAATATAAAGTCTAAGTAATGTGTGTGCAGTTTTGCTAATTGTTGGAAATGTCTTAATTCAATTGCATGGAGAATTAACAGCTCAAAACCAAAGATACATCTTGTAGTCACTCAGAAATTCTGTCCTCCACTCTGCTAAATTGGCAAAGAAAATTCATCAGTCACTTTACCTAGCATATTCATGTAGTCTGAGGAAGGAAAACATCACATGATTTTAACTGTTGTCAAATTGTAGCAAATTTCAGAAGACAAATATTATGATTTGCATATAAAGTAGAGGGATTGACACTACTGAGAACAGGAGAACATTGAGAGACCAGTGAATATTGTACCATTGCACAACTACTTTTGTATGCTATAGGCATGCTGTAGAATCATGTCCTAGAATTTGTGATCGCTGCCCATTTCATGCAAAATGTGAGATTCTCTCTGGCAGATGTGGATATGCAATATCTTATGTGGACTGTAGGGCAGAGATTACATATTTTTATAAACTGTCTGAAATTCCTACCAATTCAAAATGTAAGCCTTTTCAAATAATAATAATCTCTGAACACTTACAGATGCAAAATTTCAACAATTCTCTTCATTGTTTGCCAAAAGGATAGCCGTAAATTGAGTACTAATTCCTAAATAGGAGGGCCATCACAGTTTGATGTCAGTATTTTTTAGTAGAGGCACAATGAAAATTACCTTATGGCTCTGTACGCTAAGACCTCTTGATAATAACAGCTGAAGTCAGTCACTATGTCTACAGTAGGCCTGTTTCTTCTTTTTCTTTACACTCTTTTCACACCTTTCTAGGCAGGCCACACACATCTTGACAGTGATGGATGAAGAGGTTTTTAGTAAGAGTTATGAATATGCCAGGGTTGACCTTTCTTTAGCTCAAAAAAACATCCTGAAGAAGGCAAAGTTTGCTTTTACAGAAATCCTCTTGATCATCATCAAGTCAATCATCACACTATGAACAGAACCATGCATTTGGGTGAATAATTGCCAAATTGCCACCAATGAACCAAACTTCAGGGCTTCAGGTTCCTCTCCAGGAACTCAGTCTCACTGAGTGATATTCAGTGCATGACAGTGTGAGATACTCTACTTTAACAAAACTTCATGCTATTGAACTGAGATAATTCAGGCATGGGCATACAAAACACACAGCTGAACGTTTCTGTGACTATTTTAAGACATTGTTTTAAAAAAGTTTTTAAAAATTTTAACTACCCTAGCTAGAACTTCTGAAATTTATGTTTGTATTTACAGAACTCAGAAGAGAGTTCTGCTTATTCTTTCCTGAATGCCTTCTTGTCCAACTTCCATGAATGTGGGCTAACATTAGAGCCTTCTTTCAACAATAACACATTTCTGCTCTAGAAGTCAGAAGCCAAGAGAGTTGTGAATGCTTCATATAACTAATTATTTAATCATTCAGGGTCTCCTAGGGAGAAATTCTGGCTAATGTCAAGATCTGTCTTTTAAATACCTTTTCTGATGTGTCATGAATACAATTATAACACAACCATACCCAACCCAATTAGTTCCAGGTGCATGCAGTGCTAGAGCGGTGCCATAGTACATAGACCATGTGTCAAAAGCAGCGATAAAATCACACCACAATGTCACCTACAATAACAGTATATTGGGTGTCATTGCAAGTGCACAAAAGGCAAAACTCTGAACAATGCTAAACCTCTCTATGTACTCTTTGTAAGGCCTTATACATTACAGTATTACTTCAAAAGTCCCAGAGGCACAAGGATGCATCACAGATATACTTGTGAGGTAAAAATGTGTCATATACCTTGATTTTAAGAACATCATTTTAATACTTGAATGAAAGTAGACACATGAATTTATTCTCTCATATTGCACCTTCATTTGTAGTTTCTTTTTTTTTTAATACATATCCTCCAGCTCATTGTTCAACTTACACTGTATCAGCTCTCCTATACTTGATCCTGCCTTTTTTTCCAATATTCCAATCCATTTTCTGCTGCTTATGATTTTTTTAAGCTTCATACGTGAAAGCTGAAACTCCCCATGCTAGATATTTACCTCATCTTAGTAAAATACTGAAGCATTAATAAAGTACCAACTAAAGGAGCTATTGCCCTAATTACAAGAATGAAATGCAACTTACACTTTTTTGTTGTTTTTGTTTTGCTTTTCTCAAATGATTCACTGAAGCTCAAGTAGCCTGAAATGTAATGCACAGTTGTCAGTCTATCGGGGATTTACCCTTTGCCATTTCTCTGGAAAACAGCACCCAAGAAGAGCACTTCTGTATTACAGCTTTGCCAAGGCTCTGTCCCTGCAGCTTGCCTGTGTAGAGTAGGATTCACTTCACCTTCCTTCTCAGCATTTAACAAGTTAGAGATACCTCTGAGAAGCTGTTGCTGCAGCAGCCAGCAGGCAGGTAAGGCAGCAGAGGCACGTGCCACGAGTCTCCCCCATCCCTCCCTCTCTCTGCAGCGTGTTCCTGCCTTTCTAATGCCAGCGCAGATGCTGCACAGGCTGAGGCAACTCAGCCAGCCACAAGCTTTTTTAGCTGTGTGTATTTACAGCAAATGCAGGAATGTCTGTATGAGCAAAAACTGTATGAACATATTCAGGCGGAGTGGGAGTCCAAAAGAGGGGCTCTGACTTAGAGCTGCCACAGGATTACACTCTCTCTTTCCATGTTTATTGTGTTTCCTCCATTTGAAAACCAATCTGAGCAGGATGAAGAGGGAAGCAAAAATGAATAGGGATGGAATAGGGTAAGAGTTAATGGACTCAGACTATTATTAGTTGTACTAAACACAAAAAGACAAGACTGTAAACTGAAAGTAAACATCTGTGAGCATCAGCATTCACCACACTTCTATACCAGTATCTGTCAACCCCTAAGGACCCCTCAGTTCTGACACTGGGCTAAGTTTTCAGATGTGTAATTATCCATAGCACAGCAAAAATGACTATTTCTAGAATAATAAAAATAAAAATAAAAATAAAAATAAAAATAAAAATAAAAATAAAAATAATAATAATAATAATAATAATAATATCACAAAAATAAGGATTATAAAATTTTAGAAGACTGGAATTAAAATTCCTTATTTACTGTTGATTTGCTTCTTTTCTTAGGATTCAGCATTTCATGTCTCTCTCCATGCACAGAATGGAACAAAGCAACAAGGAACAGCACACACAGATATTTATGAACAGTCAGAAGACTCTGAATGAAACACAAAACAGAAAATGCCCTACAGCTATGGGCAACTGCACTTTGTACTGGAAAAATAGGTGATGTCTGTTCTTTCAAAATTTCTGCATGACAGTATACAACCTTTTTTTCCCTTGCCAATATTTTATGTAGCAGGTCAACATTTAGATTTTGCATTTCTTTAAATAACCAAAATAAGAATTTATTGACAGAGCTTGCTAAGTATCCATGGCTATCACTGAGGTGTCTCAAAGCTGTTGAATGGTATTCAAAATGCTAAATTACCTGAGGGGAAAAAAAAAAAGAAAAAAAGAAAAAAAAGAAAAAAAAAGAAAAAAAAAAAGAAAAAAAAGGAAAAAAAAAAGGATGCTTTTGGCATTTTAGATTAAAGCTCAAAATCACAGGATGTTTTGAATGATTTTCACCTTGTCTTGTGCCTCATTTCACTGTCTGTCAAATCAAGATAATAACTCTTCCCTCTCCTGGAGAGGAATTTTCAAGATGAATAAAGGTTTGTGAAGAAAAGCCCACCTGTAATTCGGTAGGCAGTTCAATATAGCGATGATATAAGGTAAAATATGGCATGGCAGTAGAGAATGAATGATGACATAAAACTAAATTGAGTTCCAAATGTGTCTTAGAACATGCTCTGTTCTTTCTGCTGAATCAGTCATGATTCCTGTAGAAAAAACTGTACTGTACATTCTTCTGCACATGCATTCCTATGATAGAAACCACATTATCTGAAACAATTTCTGATACAGTAAAACTTCTGAATATTTGAATATTATGTATGCTAATACTTGATAACCTATGCATATTTGAGCTTGTTAGACTTTGTAAATGAAACACCTTCGTGTTTGTCCGTCCGTCCGTCCTTCCTTTCTTCCTTCCTCCCTTCCTTCAAAATGATTTATACCCTGTCCCAAAAAGTTTCATTGTTTTCTTTTGGAGCCTGAATCCATTTTTATCAATAACATTCCTGTAGGATGCTGTCAAAATAAAGGTAACAACCTGGTTGCAAGAGACTTTTTAAGGTTAAAAAATTTCTATTGCATATGTACTCCACAGCATTACTGAAATCAGATAATTTACAGATTTTTTTTTTTTCCAAGTGCATCATTAAAATTCCTTATCAACTCTGATGTGAGTGGGAATTGAATAAGCAGCAGAATTGTGTGTTCTCTGCTGCTTGAAAAATACCTAATATTGGATGCTACCTGCAGCTGGCCACAGGAGCAGATGTTTTAATTCTGGAGTACTTCTTTGCACATTCCATTTTCATTCAGGCAAGAAGGAAAAGTCAACAGCTCAATACTCAGCAACAGCAATGGAAAGGATCATGTTAGTTTATAGTATCAACACCAGCAGTCACTAGACAGTCTCTAATTCTATGTTCTCTATATTTATTAGTCTTAGAAAACAAATAAAACATCAATCTCTAGTTCTTATCCAGAAAAGATTTAACATATCCATAACTTCTAGCATGCACATACTGCTACTGAATTCAATCAGAGTGCTGAGCACATGTCTCCAAAAGCATCTGCATGAACAGACGCTTACATAATTTGACAGAGTTCTTGCATGCGAAACACTACATAAATTGTGTGAATTTCTTTAGGGGATCTGCTGAGATCATTAGCAGAGTTAACATAGCTATGTGATTTGCAAATGTCAGAAAAGCTTTAAAATTAACTTTCTTTTGCATTTCCTATGTTTACTTTATATTCTTCTATTGGTTACAGTTTTCTCAGACAAGGACAGGGAGGAAATACTGCATTTAGAAAACACAATGAAACCAAGAAGTGTTATCATTTTCACTGATATCAGATTAAAATTGTTTGTTTTGTGCTGGGCTTCAGGAGAAATAAACAAATAAATATACATGTGTAAGCAAAAGTGTTTATGCTACCAACAACTGCAACAGACCTTCAAAAAGGTTTCATTTTTAAGTTCCTTTTCTTGGCCTACTTTTATTTTCCTCAAATATACACTTATGCAGTGAAATGAGGTATGGATCATTCCTGAAACAACATTTTAAAGCTTAAAGCCAAGTATTTTAGTAAGGTTATTCCTTTTTCCTTTGCCTTCCTATGGAATAGTGCCTCTTCATCTTCCCTCCTTGATCCATTTAAACCATTTAAAATGGCGAGGGTTTTAAATTGCAAATGTAGTATGTAATTTGCTCCTTCTATAAGATTACTGCATTGAATTGTCTAGTAAGAATGTTGTTATTGGCACAATAAGCAAGCCAAACAGAGATTGACCTGATAATCTGGTGAAAATGGTAGAACTTCTGAAGGGAGGTTTAGAAGGAAAAACCAAGAGAGGGTTTTTTTTTTTTTTTTTTTTTTCTTCATTTTTTAATCTCCTCACTTGAATTGCAACAGGATTAGAAGAAAAGAAGAAAATCAGCCTGGAAGAAGCATGTCAGGCTTGCAGACTCAGAGCTGGCTTTACCACTTTCTTTGTAACATCATCATGTGTGGCTGTCCTGAAAGAGCATCAAATGTCACTGCATCAGGGCATGCTCACAGTACCAGCTCAGGTGTAAACAACAGCAGACGGCACAAGAAGGCAGCAAATCAGTTCTGAACTAGAGAGGATTTAGGAAGCAATTCATGCCGCCAGTCATCCTCAGCTGCAATCCCACACTTGCTGAGCCTCCCTCCTGGTAACTCCCATGCGCTCCAGCATCAGGATGCAGCCGTGGAGCCGCTGGCAGCTGTTTGGGGCCTGCAACCATCCCACCCCTTCCACACCCTGTGGGTCCAGATGGCAGGGAGAAACAGGTCTGTGACAGAGTTTTCACCCATTAAAAGCTTTTATTTTGATTTATGTAATGTAGCACTGAAATGAAGTTCCAGTAAACACAGAGATGGGCTTTTGAGGGAACCATGTCATGGGCAGCCCCAGCGGGTAGGCTGGCAGTGTTATGGATCCAGCCTTTGAAAATACTCTCTCTTCTCAACTCTGAACACTATGATTTCAGTCAGTCTCTAAACAAAGTGCACCTGCCTGCTTAAAATCCACACCAACAAAAAGGTATTAACACTAAAGACTGTGTGAGGAGTATGAAAGGAGAAAGCATGTTTTGAGTGGGAGAAGGCAATTGGTTAGATGGCTCAGTCAGTCAACTTCAGTGAAGATCTGGAATTAAAACCAGAGATATGAAAAAAAAAAAAAAAAGCTGAAAGGATATGTTTGTCGGGAACAATAAATCATAGCATGGTTGGAAGGGACCTTAAAGATCACTTGGTTTCAACCCCATGCCATGGGCAGGGACACCTCCCACCAGGCCAGGTTGCCCAAAGCCCCATACAGACTGGCCTTGAATACCTCCAGGGATAGGGCATCCATAGCTTCCCTGGCCAACCTGTGCCTCACTACCCTCTGAGTGAAGAATTTCCTCCTAACCTCTAATCTAATTCTTCCCTCTTTTAGTATAAAACCATTCCCCCTTGTCCTGACACTATCTGACTGAGCAAAAAGTTGCACTCCATCTTTATCATAAGCCCACTTTAAGTACTGAAAAGCTGCAATAAGGTCACACTGGAGCCTTCTCTTCTGTAGGTTGAACAGCTCCAGCTCTCTCAGCCTTTCTTCATAAGAGAGGTGCTCCAGCCCTCTGAACAAATAAATAATTATTTAGAAACACATCCGAATCACCAAAAATCTTCTTAACCTTATTCTCCCATCATTTAACTACATGTAATTCACTAAACAAAATTTGTGCCTGAATCTCCGAGATTGATCTTCTCCTGGAAATGCCAACTATTTCTTCTGAGGAAGACAGAACCCCTGCGTAATATCCTCTAATTCCTATTACAGTAGATTTTTGTAGCTGATGAATGTGTAGCAGTAAGGAAGCTAACTTGGGCTGCAGAGTTAGGTAGATCAACTCACTTATATTATTTTCAGGATGAGTTTTTCTCTTCAGTAGAGTTGCACCGCCATAAAACCATTACATTATATGGAAGGCTATACTCCTTTATTCATTCTGTGCACAGCTCACGTTTGCCTATTCTGCTCTCAGAAACCTTCAAGACTATTTTTAAGCAAAAGGCAAAGAATGAATTTGAAATACATCATTTTTTTATATTTTAGTAAGCTATTTCTGTTTGAACTTTTCTATTTAGCTCTAAAGTATTAAAATACCTCTGCACATCATCATCAATTAATCTCCAGTATAAACAGTTCAGAGGTCTTACACATGTCCACACACATGCTTCATAGTACAATAACTGTTATGCAGTTTTTGAAAAATTAATTACCTAGCCCTATACTGGGGAGAAAGAAATTTGGAGGTTGTGTGCCTTTACTATCAATTGCTGAATGAAGAGCTACAGTGTTTTTTTTGTTTTTTTTTTTTTTTTTTTTTTTTTTTGTTTTGTTTTGTTTTTTGTTTCTTTTAAAATAAATTAATTGTCTCTGATTACACCTTTTCTAACATGAGTTGTCAAAAATAAACTCGTAAGTCTTACAACCTGTTTATAGGTAATAGCTTATTTACCATAATGGACATCAACTGAATGTGAAATATTGGCTCCTTTGTTGCCCTTTATCCTCTGTCATCCTCTAAACAACACCATTCCCCTTATGAATGAAAATTAATTTACAGAAGGCTGCATTTTTAATGGATATGTATATTTTGTTGGTAGATTTAGAGGATGAACTGAAAAGTTGGTTCTGTATAATTTGGCAGCAGGTTTCTTGTTTTGGTTGTGGTGGTTGTTTTTTGTTTGTTTGTTTGCTTGTTTGGTATGGCAACAGTCTATTCAATACGGTATTTTACAATTCAGCTAACTTAATCATTAGATTTTATAAGATTTCCCCAGATACTTTAAAGAGCGGCTTCTAAAGGAAAGTTTTAGAGATTAGATTTTATAGTTACAATGAATCCTACTAAAATGTTTTAGAATTTACAACTGAGAAAACAGAAAAATAGAAAAAGAAATGTTGATTCTAAAGCTTCTCAAATCAGTGGGAGCGTAAAGCCCCCAGAATATGGGGGCTTTAACAGAATATGGCTGCCACAAAGGATCAGTTTCTTGCCTATACAAAATTAACTGGTGGTCTAGCTTTTCTAGATCAGGCATACAAAATCAAAGTAATATTCCTTCTAATACAAACACGGAATAAAATGATACAGTAACTACAACATATGTAATAAATACATAATAAAACAACCAGAAAAGGGTTCTGAACAAATTGTACATGTAAAACCAGATCC
The DNA here is from genome assembly GCF_047663525.1 of Anas platyrhynchos. NCBI lineage: Eukaryota > Metazoa > Chordata > Aves > Anseriformes > Anatidae > Anas > Anas platyrhynchos. The sequence goes on along the minus strand of NC_092588.1, from coordinate 84,993,546 downwards.
CTAAGCTATGTCTACAGGCATGCACAAGATGTGTTGCTTCCTGTGAGTATAAACCATAGCACAGAAGTGTCACTGTAATCCCCCTTAGGAGGACCCTTTTGCTTGAGCAGATTTTCACATATTATTTGTTAAATAATTCACATGATACCACAGCTAGGACTAATGAACTAGAATAAGCATTAATATGGTAGCCCCTACTAATGATGTCCACTGAATCCTTGCTTAAGGAATCCTTTCCTTATATTGCATATATTGACCTCATGTGCTGAGTCACACCTTAACGAGATAACCATGAGTTCCTGAGGTTAATCAAGCCACCCTGTTGTATCAAATGCTGAGAGTTCTAAGACTATAAGACTGTGCTCCTCTGGTGTGGAGCAGATAGCATTAAAGAAAGTTTCAAGAAATGCCTACATTGGAAGTGGATGCCATCTGTGATATGAAAATAAGAATTAAGAGAGTTCTGTTGCTTGGCTCAAATGTTGAGAGGCTTCTGATGGAAACATCCTCTTTAAACTAAAGTTGCTGCAAGAGTGGAACTTTAATCCATCCCTCTCCTCCCGATTTGAAGCTGGTGTCAGCAACAGATGCCCAGAGAAAGGTCATGAGTCAGAGAGAAAGCAACTGAAGAGCAACACGAAGGAATTCGAGGCACTCCAGACAGTAAGTCAGCTTCACTGAAAAGGAAGTAGAGGGACAGATGATGCTGTAGTGGAGCTCTGCTCCTGGCTACCTGACCAGAAAGACAAAGCAGATGATACGCTGTAGAGAAACACAGAGGTAGCCTCATGTTCACAAACCCTGATCCTCCTGAGGAATTTCAACCACCCCAATATCACCTGGAGGGACAACACAGCAGGGCATAGGCAATCCAGGAGATCCCTGAAATGCAGTAATGATAACTTCCTTCTCCAAGCAATAGAGGAGGCAACAAGGAGAGGTGTAATGCTAGATCTCGTTCTCAACAACAAGGAGGGGATGGTGGGGAATGTGAAGCTCAAGGGCAGCCTTGGCTGCAGTGACCATGAAATGGTGAAGTTCAGGATCCTGAGGGCAGTGAGGAGGGTGCACAGCAAGCTCGCTATTCTGAAACTTGGGAGAGCAGACCTTGGCCTCTTCAGGGATTTGTGTCATAGACTATCATGGGACAAAGTCCTGGGAAGAAGAGGGACCCAAGAAAGATGGCTAATATTCAAGGATCACCTTCTACAAGCTTGGGGTGATGCATCCCAATAAAGATGAAGTTGGGCTAAAACATCAGGAGGCCTCCATGGATGAATAAGGAGCTCCTGGACAAATTCAAGCAGAAAAAAAAAAAAAAGAAGCCTACAGAGGGTGGAAACAAGAACAGGTAGGCTGGGAGACAGAGAGAGAAATCATCTGAGCAGCCAGGGATAAGGTTAGGAAAGCTAGAGCCCTATTAGTTACGTTTGGCCAGGAACAGCAAGGGCAACAAAAAAGGCTTCTCTAGGTAGATCCATGACAAAATGAAGAGTAGGGGAACTGTGGGCCCTCTCTAGGAGAAAACAGCAGACCTTGTTACCCACAATATGGAGAAGACCAAGGTGCTCAATTACTTTTATACTTTAGTCTTCACCAGCAAGAGCTCTAGCCACACAGCCCAAGTCCCTAAAGGCAATGGCAAGGACTGGGAGAGTAAAGAACTGTCCGCAGTAGAAGATGATCAGAGATGAGACCATCTGAGGAATCTGAAGGTGCACAAGCCAATGGAACTGGATGAGTTGCATCTGTAGGTCCTGAGTGAACTGGTGGATGAAGTTGCTCAGCCACTGTCCATTAAATCTGAGAAGTGACGTCAGTCTGGTAAAGTTCCCACTGACTGAGAGAGGGCAGATACAACCCTATTTTTTTAAATGGGAAAAAAAGAAGACCTGGGGAACTACAGGCCAGCCAGTCTAAACTCTGTGCCCAGCGATGTCCTAGAGCAGGTTCTCTTAGAAACTATGCAAAGACACATGTAAAATAAGGTGCTGTTCTGACTGGTGCAGTTTAACATCTTTGTTGGTAACTTGAACAGTGAAACTTAACACATCCTCAGCAAGTCTGTGGATGACACCAGGCTGTGTGGTGCAGTCAACACACTGGAGGGACCATCCAGGGGGACCTGGACAGGCTTGAGAGGTGGGCCTGTGTGAACTTCATGAGGTTCAACAAGGCCAAGTATAAGGTCCTGCACACAGGTCAGGGCAATTCCAAGCACACACACAGGCTGAGTGAAGAATGGATTGAGAGCAGCCCTGAGGAGAAGGACCTGGAAGCAGTGGTTGATGAGAAGCTCAACGTGAGCCAGTACTGTGCGCTTGCAGCCCAGAAAACCAACTGTACCCAGGGCTGCACCAATAGCAGCGTGGCCAGCAGAATGAGGGAAGTGATTCTCCCCCTCTGCTCTGCTCTTGTGAGACCCCACCTGGAGCACTGTGCTCAGCCCTGGGGCTCCCAGCCCAAGAAGGACAAGGACCTGTTGGAGTGAGTCCAGAGGAGGGCCACTAAGATGATCAGAGGGCTGAAGCACCTCTCCTATGAAGACAGGCGAGTTAAGAGTGTTCATCATCATGGAGAAGAAAAGGCTCCAGAGAGACCTTATAGCAGCCTTCCAGTACCTAAAGGGGGCCTACAGGAAAGCTGGGAAGGGACTTTGTCAGCAAGTATAAGGATAGATTAATGACTTTAAACTAAAAGAGGAAGGATTTAGATCAGACAAAGTAAGGAATTCTTCATTATGAGGGTAGTGAGGCACTGGCACAGGTTGCCCAGAGAAGCTGTAGATGCCTCATCCCTGAAGGTGTTCAAGGCCAGTCTAGGTGGGGCTTTGGGCAACCTGGTCTGGTGGAATGTGTCCCTGCCCATGGCAGGGGGGTTGGAATGAGATGGTCTTTAAGGTCCTTTCCAACCTAAACCATTCTATGACATCAGCTGCAAGTAAACAAGCTTGTGTTCTGTAGGCAAGGCACCTTTAGAGAGACCTCTATAACATGCATGTCTTTTTAATTTCTAAATGATAAATGTCATTTCTGGTGTATGGTACCACTTTAGTGTCAACAGTGGGGTGTATTGTGTCCCTGGCCAACAATCTCCAAACAGCAGAAAGATGTTTGCTGGAGATGGCCCCAGAGTACTTCACTGTTAACATACAGTGAGCGATGTGGCACTCTGCATCTATCATTTGTCTTCTCTACATGTGGTAGGCCCAGGGGTAGCAGTTCCTACAGGTTATATGCAACTTACAGCAGCTTGTCTAGCATCAGCCTGAAAAATTAGGTTCCTCAACCTGAAACAGGGAGACTGTGTCTTTATCAGGAACATGAGTAATGACAGCAGCTGCAGCACTGGTCACAGCAGGAGCAAGAACAGCAAAGGGTAGTATGTTGTCACAACTATCACATCAGTGATAAAAAGATTACTGGTGTGCCTAGGGCTCAGCTTTGTTTTAATGCATGGTGTGTTCACAAACTAGAGAAATGTTTATATTTTGCACATGTTAGAAAGGTTTATTGGAGACTAAGTACAGAAGTGTCTGAGATGCATTCCTCTGACAGCATTGCCCCACTCCAGTGCCATTCAGCATGGATTCAGGCAGTCTGCTTTAGGAACAGCCAGCTCTGGATGCTAGCTGCAGAGGCCGGGGGAACATAACATTTCATTAGACTGGATCACCAGAGCAACAGCATAGTCTAACTGCCTTTTATAACATTTGGAAAAGACAAAGTCTCTCCAAAAAGAATTTTTAGAAGGAAACTACATAATTTGACTGCTAACAGTAGTAAATTAAAAATATATATATATTGCTTTGACATATAGAACTAGTTTTATACCTGATGTCATACATTCAAAATGAAGTTAAATAACAAAGGAGTCCTCACACATCAAGGCTATTCCCACCTCTAATTCCATAATAGAAAAGCTTTTCATATGCCTTGGCCATCTATAGGAAAATTTTCCTTTCTACTGGCAACACAAAATGCTTTGTGTTGTTCCCTCTGATAAAGAACAGAAACACTGTGTTTATCATGTAAGCAGTGTTGAAAGAGCTGCCATAACCCAAGGTGGCCTCTAGCTTACAAAGGCTTTTGTTCAGTACAGCACTCTCACCCCGGGTAGTTCACAAGCAGCGGCCCATCAGGGCTGAATAATGTACACAGATCTTCTGGCTCAAGAAGCAAGAGCAGTCTAAGGTAGTGAGTTCTTAGCTTTGTTCTGATCTTCAGTGCCAAATCAAGTCTGATGTAACTACTGGCTTTTCTGACAAAAATCTGAGTTGGAAGTCACATAATGCCACAATATCATATTGTGATATACCACTTTCATATCAACATTACACTTCTCTGGTGCTTCATTTTATCTGAAAATAGTCAAGTTATAGACAGCAATGCCAAGAATACTGAGGACACAAGAAAACAGCGAAGCCACAGAATTTGTGAATGTGTATGGAGTAAGTCATGTTTTAACTTCATATTACATACATTACATACCTTATATATTACTGATCATGAGATTTGTCACTTATATCTCCAGATATTTTTTTAAATTAAAAAAGAAATGCAAAGTTTCTAGCAAAAAATGCTATGAAGTATTCAGCCATAGTACAGCAAAACACTTATCTACAGAATACCTCATCCTGATCATGAAATAAATAGAAACTATACAAAAGTGATTATATAATGCAAAATGACAAACCAACACATCAACATTGGTTTTTCACCAACTACCACTATCTCCAATGTTAGCTTTCAGTATTGTCTATTGAAAGAATATTTTACTATTTTTCATCAGCTGCCAATACACTGCACTTTCCTGAGTTATGACAAGTCATTTGTCACCCTACAGGGCAAAATGTTATTTGAAATAAATGTCAATACTCAGATGAATTTGAAAAGAAATCATTTTCCAGTTTTGGAAATGGAAATCTGGAAAGCTGTTCAGTCTTAATATACATATATATATTTATATATATATAAAAGCTTCTTAGGTTCTTCATAATTTTCCAACACAAAGCAGCAAAAAAGAAAGATCTCTAAAAGCAACCTTTGAAGGAGCACACTGAAGCAATCAGCACACTTCCCTGAGGGAAGATGCATGAGTGTGTAATATTCCCACAGGCCTTGGCCAACCTAGCATCTCTTGAACACTCCCACCTCTGTCCAAACTTAAGGCCTGTGAACATAGTTTCCTACCAAAAAAGGTGTTGAGAGGTAAACAAAAAAAAAACACATGTTGTTTGGGGAGGTATCTGCAGTGTGTGCCTGTTGCCAAGCAGTCAGAATATATCCCACATAATGAATACATAGATGTATTCGTTAGGCAAAAGAGAAAGGATTACTGTCTCTCTCCCCCCTTTTTGGTGAAATCTTGTGAGATTTTATCATACACCTATTTTAATTCAAAATAGTGCTGATAGGAAAGTGGATCCATTTACAAATAAATCCTTTCAATTTAACACGCAGCCTACAGGAAAATCAGTGCTATATGCAATTCCCTCAACTCTTCTCCCTAATGACTCAAGTGAAAAACAAGCATCTCACACATTTCAAAATTCTCGGTAATGTAAACTCTGAAATATTTCAAGGCTTTGTTCAATTGTTTTTGGCAATATTAATTAACGTTTTCCTTAATTCTTCTTCAAGTAACGTGTTGTTTTCTGTGTTTTGAAGGTTCAACAGCTGAGACTGACAGCCAATATTTTCCTAGAGGGAACTCCACAAGGGACTATCCAGTTTCAAAATGGCTGCTACTTCACGTCTTCTCAATATGACTCTAATTTGGACTGCTGGCAGTATAAGAAACCTGAGTCTTTTCTAGGTTTTTTTTTCCCCGCAGTGGAAATAAGAGGCAGAAGATTTTTTAGTAGCTGTCAGTTTATTTCAGTGCAATTGAGAACAATGAGATGCAGCAACCATTTTGGACAGGAGCTGTTGAACATTACTTGAAATAAAAGATTCAGATAATTCCTCTAAAGATAGATAAATTTAAGGTTGCAAACATCTAGCAGCCCAATACAATATAATTTGAAATAGTTGTTTTCAGTAGTTCTCCTTTGCATGCAACTCTTCTGAACATTTTTATCCCCCTGAATAGTCTAACACTTGGAAATAGAGCCAAGTATGCATGCATATAACTTTTTTAACATATATGATGTCAATAAGGAAGAGGAATATGCAGTGTGTTTATGAGGGATGACGTGGATGTAGAAGAAAAATGAAGAAAACTGGCAGGAAAGAAGAAAAGGGATAGTAGAGGACATACTGCAGCTACTCTAGTGCTATTGTGGCAAAACAAAAGAATTGTGAATGATAGGTTAGCTGTGATTACTATAATCTGTCCAACCACTGCTATTTCATGTTGTAAAACAGAAAAACAGTTAATGGTGGATCTGTCCATAAAGTCGACACATAAGTTAATCATTTAGGATCAGTGGATTAGGTTTCCGCTGCCTGTAAGTAAGCTACACTGTAGCTCAGTAGGTCACTGTAGCTCAGTAGGTTTGCTGAGGACTGGAGATCTGGAATTGCTGGGCACTTGAACAACTCAGGTTATTTGTATTAGCAAGATTCATGTATAGTATCACTTTTATCTTTCTGCAGAAACTTCCACAGTTACTTCTTTAGAGAGAGACTTTTTCAAAATCCAAAATTACTTCCTTATGAATTTCTTAAGAATATTGGACTACATCTCAAGAGAAAATAAAAAACAAATCAGAAACAAAATAAAACAAACAAAAAAACACACCTATTTCATGTATTCCAATGCCATCTGAAAGATCCTGCATAGACTGGAGTTAAATTTTAAGCAATGTACAACCATAGAGGCAACCAGTAAAATGAAAATTTCTTAATTTAAACTAACAAGAAAAAATGAAGAAAGGTGGTATTATACTGATTTTGCAAAGTGAGCAAATACACCAGCAGTCTGTTTTTCCCAATTAACACAGTAATCTGTGACAGCAAGAAACAGAGAAATTGAAATCTGATTCCCAGTATACTGCCTTAACCAAAAAATAAGCTTGCTCCCCTCAGAAATGGATTTTTGGTTTTATTGTATAAAAGAAATGAGTACCCAAGGCTATACCTTTATTGCATAAAATATAAAAAATACAACTAAAATTATTTCTTGTATTACAGATACTTCTTCACTGCTTGTGACCTTTAACATCCTGTTTCCATAATGATTAACTTTCATTAATTTTAACAAATGCAAATATAATCACATGAAATGCATAATATTGGAAAATGTACAGAAATATTTTATATTACCCATTATTTATTCATAGATTCTATTGAAAATAGAATGTTTTAATTAAGAATTAATATGAAATAAAATAAATTATAATATTAATACAAGTTTCTAGTGACAGAAGCTCAGCTATATTTATCTGTCCAGCACCACTCCCTACTTGTTTCTCAAGATTGTTGTATATAGATCTTTCTGCTTTGTGGTCATTCTCTTCCAGGAAAAGGTCTTACAATAATATATATATATATATTATAATATTTATTTTATTTTTCTACAAGGAAAAAAATAAATACAAATAGACAATGGATTTCCTCCAGTCATTGCTTTTTCACTAATTGATTACTTTATCACAATATCATTTCTACAGGCAATAAACATTGCTTTCTTTTTTCTTTGAAAAGAAAACAAATGATACTAATGCTGCCCATTACTCTCCACGTAAGTTAACAGAAAAATCTGTTTTAAAGTATTATTGGGTCATAGTTTTCCTTTTGTTAAAAAGACACTGTTTATTGTAATTTTACAGAGGAATCTAAACAGAATTTACACTGCATTTCCATTTTGTTTGGTCAACCCACTGACAGCATTAGAAAGTATGTCAGACATTTTGGTAGCTCCTACACCAAAGGGGTTGTCCTTCAATGTCAATCTATCATGCCATGTTGTCTGCTTCAATTTCCTTTGCTAATGAAATGGGGATTCCAATCATAATGATTGTTATGATTGCTTGATGTAGGGCAATAATTCAAGCAGAATTATTGCATGATCTTTGTATTTCATTTATAGTGCTGCAATAAAATGCAGAATGACAAAGAAGGCAACTAGAATTTTACTCTTTGATAAAACGCCAAAATAAATTAATTTACCGATGAAAGAAAATATGTTAATAGAAGAATAAAGCTTCAAATGGAGACACTGAATACAAATGAAACCCCAAATTATTGTTGATGCATAGATATCGCTTGCTCTTACTTCCTTCCTTCAGGACAAGAAGGGAAAGTATCTATCTAGTGAAAGTGCCAAAAGGAAGACACATCATAGATGGTGAGTGTTAACTGTTACACGTTCTGTATCTCCCAACAATTACTGTGAAATCACTGCTAAATCAACCATAAGTCCTGTTCATGAAAAACAGTCAATTTAAACACTTTACAGACTGGCAGTAAGGGGAGGGAGTACACTTTGTAGCAGAGATCGACCATTTTTATGACTTTGTAAATTATTTTTTCACAATAGAAGTTCCTCAACCTGTGGATTTATTAGAAAGGTGTCCTGACTATGTCAGACTTAATGGAAAGCTACATCAGCAAATGTGAAGTGCCCAGATTTATTATGTGAGATGTTCCAAAACCAAGCACAAGTCCTTTCATCTACCACAACACATATCTGGAAACAGTTTTTCCTCTTCTACAACCTTTGTTATTTACTTGTATTTGTTTTTACTTATTTACTTTTTCCTTTTTTTTTTTTTTTCTTTCTAGTTTTCATTAACTTTACCACCTTCATAATAGCTGTTATGTTTTGTTACCATAAGAAAAGCTCATTCATGATTTGTTAATAAATTTAGATGATGTAAGTGTAGTTATGGATTTAAGTATGACAATTATGCTCAAGGATGCACAAAGTGTTTGTGTATATCCTAGCTTCCATCTTCCAGAGGTTAAAATCTTTCACATTAAACATGGATAGAACAGGAACCCATTTTCTTTCCTTTGATTACTATTTCCAGTAAATGCTCTTTGGAATTTTAAATTAGTGGCTGGTTCTTATTTTGTTTGCCAGGATTTGAGAAGTGCTTATGCTCTGTCTTCTCATCCTTCTGTTAAATCAAGCTTTAATCCCATCAGCTTCAACTGCTTAATGTTTCTTAAACATGGGATTTTCTGATTAACTTTGCTATTAAGAATTTGATTCACGGGATGACAGATTCTCTTTTGCATGACTACTGCACATCTCTTTGCACTTGAGAGAAAGGTAGCCCTGTTTTACAGTCCTGGTTATATATCTCTTGTCTGGGGAATGGGAAAGAGGACTCACAGGACATAAAAGAAGGTACATGGTTTTGCTTACATAAGAGAAAGATGTACAAGATGTGCTAGATCTTGTCATAAGAAAAAATGGAAAATAAAGTGGACCATCCCAACCACCTATGGATGGCATGTTGATGGAACATACCATTCTGTATTCGTCCCATTTTACTGCTGTTACTAATGGTAGAGGTAGTGCCACCATCACCAATTCATTGCTCCTCAAATGTTGCATTTTTTCCCCACTGAGCCAGTGGAACTGTCTAAGAGAAAAGATGACAACTGGAAGGCATCTAAATCTTTAGGAAGGATTCACCTCTTTTTTCCTGTCTGCCACCTTTGCAGCTTTCTTCAGTGTTGTCTGACTGCAGGAGAATGTTGTCTACTTCCAACATCTGGATTTCATCTCACCACTTCTTGGAGATCATGATATGGACATAGGATATTTTTCATTCTTCCTCACAGATTGTTCTTCTCAGGAAAACTTAAGACAGGACACTTGAAATTGGCTGAGTACTTAAGCCTCCACTATTCATACTTTGTTACCAAACAATTTGTTGCTTTAATCAACTAGAGATAGGCAAATTGCAAAAAAAAATAATCTTAATTATTCTTCAGTAATTTGAAAAGTCTGAATCAGCCCCACTACACAGAACTTTATTTTTCCCTATTATATTATATTAGGATTTGATTAATTGTTTTTCTGCCTGGTCTGAAGACATAAACAGTGAAAACTGGTTTTCCATCTGCTTCCTAATTATTTTCATATCAAATATCTAGGTTCAGGAGAGCATTTAAAAAACTGCTAATAAGGTCCTGCATGATTTCTCATTAGAGATACCAGAGCTTCTCATAAGTATCAAAATATGTTATTTTGAGTCATTAAATTCCTAAACCTGGATATCAGAAGTCAAACTGGAAATGGAAAATATTTGCCTTAATGTCCTAATGTTAATCTCTCATACTGTCTTTTGTAAATGTATAAACAGATCTGTGAAAATCAAGGATAATTGGAGATAAGAATGTAACCCATGGTGTCTAAAATATGGCTTACTGCATAAAACACAACCTTAGCTACTGCAAAGTATTTCTGGATAGTAGTAGAAGCAAGCATTAAGTTCAATCAACAGCACAAATCTACTTCTTAAACTGTAGGACTGGAACTATTTCCTTTAAAGGGATTGAGGGAGTACTCGGGTGATGGAGATTCTATTTCCACACTATTATTGACCTGACAAGGTACCAAGAACATCCAGTTTCTCCGCCGTGCCTCAGTTTGCCATCATGTAAAACAGAAATCCATTTGAATTCTTGGAAAAATACTATGTCTACTGTCTAGAGAGAACCAACAGAATAAAATCATGATCAAGTTGTACAGTTTCAAAATCCTCATCTACATTGCTGATACCACAGCATCGATTTCAGCTATAGACTTGCAGATTTTTGTCAGTAAGTGCATTTATTGTATTTCAGGTCTCACTTCTGTTTCTAGGAATACAAAAATGTTTTATTACTTGTATTTTTCTAGAAGTATTCTTAATTAATCATGAGTGTTGCAATCCATGAAAAGTTTTAGGTAGTGTAAATGCATAAAATTGTATTTTCTACGTGCATTAACAAATTAGCATATCATGTTTAACCAGCTAGGTTTTGGGAGGGTGAGGGTGGGGCAGCACCGCAGGGGTGGCCTCTGTGAGAGGAGACAAAGCACTGCCTACCCCATATCAGATAAAACCAGTTCCAACTTTCTCCAAAACAGACCCACTGCTGGCCAAAATGAGCCCATCAATGAAGCTGGTGGTGCCTCTCAGATAATATTTTTAAAAGGGCAAAAATACACTGCACAGCAGCTGTGAAAGAGTAGTGAGAAAAATATGAGAAACAAGTCTGTAGACAACAAGGCTAGTGAAGGACAAGTGGCAGGGGTGCTCCGGGCATGGAGCAGCAGTTCCCCTGTGGCCCGTGGAGAGGCCCCTGGTGGAGCAGGCTGTCCCCCTGCAGCCCATGGGTCCCACATGGAGCAGATCTCCATGCTGCAGCCCGTGAAGGAGCCCCCAGTGGAGCAGGTGGATGTGTCCTGGAGGAGGCTGTGGCCCTCCCTGCAGGAGCAGGATCCGGGCTGGAGCTGCAGCCCACGGAGAGGAGCCCACACAGGAGCAGGGGGTCTAGGGGGAGCTGCCGTCCATGGGGAACCCGTGCTGGAGCAGTTTGCTCCTGGGGGATGAACCCCATGGTACAGAGCCGTGTGGGAGCAGTTCTTGAAGAGCTGCTGCCTGTGGGAAGACTACACTGGAGCAGCGCAGAGTGAGGAGGAAGGAGTGTCAGGGAGGAGCTGTTAGGGACTGACCCCAGCCCCTATTCTCCATCTTCCCCTGGGCCACTGAGGAGGAAGATGTTGCTACTCTATTTTTACGTGGTGATATATTTCCAAGTCAAGTCTATTTTCCCTGTAATAATTGGTTGAGCAATCTTCCTTTTCTTAACTTTTTTTTTCATGAGCATTTCCATTGCATATTCTCCCCCCACCTTGTTGCGGAGGGGGAGAGAACAGGCTGATGGGCAAGAATTTTTCATATCTTTCCATCTGAGAAAGTCATCTACTCTTACGTGTTCTGAGAATTATTAGGTTGTGGCTAGTAGAGGTATGGAAAGTAAACTTTCTGCTTTTTTGTTGTTGCATTTTAGGCAAGTTAAGAAACAATTATTAGGTAGAGATGGGTAGGAGGACATAACCGCAGCTACTACCTGCAACAAAACTCATTAGATTTTATTTGAAAAAAAAAAACAAAACAGAGTATTTGAGGAAGAAAGATTTTAACCTAAATTGAGTGAAGTAGCTTGTTAAAAATAGTGAAGGTACATTAATTACTGGAGTCAGTGGCCCTCACAGAAAACGTTTCTTAATTTACTATGTACTTTACTGCTTCTTTGAAAACTATCAGCAAGTGTACACTAAAACTAGTTTTATTAAAATTGATTAAAATGAAATAAAACTCTAGAATGATTTAATTTGATTACCATTACTATAAAATTAATAGGTCAGTGGACTGAATCATTTAATCACGAAAGATTTAGTATTTTGGTTTTTTTTACATCTTACCTTAAACACAACAGCACAATGTTTACAAAGATTTAGCAGAAACACCTAAACATCCAGCTCCTTGGAAATAAGACAGAAAACAGTTTTCTAATACTTCCACTGCTTACTACTACCTATGGCATTTGTCTTATGTTGAAAGGCATTCCTTTTGAGGTAAGGGCTGGTAGCATAAATTCAAAAATGCCCCTGCTACCTAAAAGTTCACATGCTGTTTGAACAAGGAGCCTTCTTCCCCAAGAGACCAAGTTAAAAATTCACAATACTTCATCTTTTTGAGAAGATACCTTGGGATGCATTCATCAGTAAGATAGAACATTTCAAGTGAGAACAGAGTAGGGGCTTACAATAGCAAAAGACTCTGAGAAAACTAGCCTGGTTGATGCAAAAATAGTGAATTGCATCAGGGTGCATGGTCTGTGCAGGAAGAACAATGCTTCAGAATAGGTTTTTGACCTTCACATTCATTGAATGTGTCTCACTGTTTGGAAAATAGACTGAGGTTCAACAAAAATTAAACAGTTTGTGTTCTGATTAGAATCATTGTATCCTAATGCTCTCTAGGTGGAGAAATTTTGTCTTGAAAGTTCTAAAGACATAGAGCCTGTGCTACTAAGACTTTTTACTACCCTGCTAACAAAATAACTGAATTTTTTTTTTACCTATTAACAGATATCTTAGCTGATGTTAACAAGCCAGCAGTATGAATGCTCTTAATTATAAATGCTCTACACTCTCTCTTCAGTATGAAAGTTTCCTTCCTACATCAAGGAAGAAAAGTAGAATTAAGCATGTTTGTATGCAAACTTACTTAGAAATGAGGGCTTTTTGTATTTTATTTTATTTTTTTAGCTAAGCTCCTTTTAACCAACATAGCCAAAACAGCTTCCATATTATCAGTAAATTTCATTTATTATGAAAATTAGAAATTCTCAGCTGCAACTAAGAAGCCTTTGAGTCTCACCAACCCATACAACATAAAAACTGACTAGCAATTAAGTGTATGAATCAGACTTATAAGCAAGAGTCTTCGAAGAAAAAGAAGCAAGAAAGATTTTGTTCAATCACACACTACAGTCAAAGCTCAAAACATCAGCAAGCATAGATCAGACATAAGCATTCTGTAGTACTTAAGACTGATTGTACTAAATATCACAGAAAAGGAGTGAAACTGGCCCTTTTTTGTTGTTGTTAGGCTGATTATCAGATTGACATCAACACTTGATATTACCACATTCATTTGAATCCTAAACAGCTGTTCAATGTTTGTCTCTATGAAGGCAGTATTAAAGCAGTGTGAAGGTATCAAGACAGACATCTGTTCAGCCATACATATACTTATCTAGGAGACTTGCTAATTTTTGTTTCTAAATAAATCTTCATTTAAGGATGACAAAATGCTTTTTCAAACACAAACCGAACAAAAGCCCCTACAAGCTATACAAGTACTATATAAATTTAATAGAGAAAATCAGAGACACGAATTGGCCCAAGCTCAAGGAGCTACTGCCCAGATCAACGGTTTATAATTCTCCTGCTTGAGCCGAGATGCCCCAAACAAGTCCATGACCTTCACCCAGAAACATTTTCCCCAACCATGAGAGAACACAGCGTCTTCACCTACTCACTGTACAGCTTAATGCTGTTTTGTAACTAACTTCTTCTGTAACTGAAGTACAGCTGCTATAGAAGAACACGTTATAAGTAAACAGAAAGACACTAGGTTAACTAATCTTCCTTTAAACCCTTCATTTTAGAAATGTGTAACATTTATCTAATTTTTATTAATATACTCATATAAATACATCAATATAGTTTTGAGGGAGAATGGGGCTTTGTGGAAAAACATTCCATCACCCATCACTCTTTAGGATACTAACATGATAAACTAGGGTATTTGGCACAGAAATTACACAAAGCATCAATTCAAAAGTAGAATTATACAAACAAGAGAGGTAGAGATTTGCAGACAGTTTCCCTTATAACAAGCTTTTTTAAAAAAACAAAGATGCAGATCTGAATATAAATTTTACACTATAGTAATTCCCAAGTAACCGCTGAATAAGGTGGTCATGACAAATATCAGTCACACAGTGTCGTGAAATAAAACAGCTGACTAAACAATAAGCTTAACCTTTACCACTGTAATTAAAAATAGACATTATAATCAGGGCCTCCTGATTGTTAGACCAGATGGTCATTTTTTGAGAAATAATGAATATCACACATGTAAAAAATTAAATGACTGATAGTAAACCAATGGTAACGCAAGTCTAAGAAGCCCAGATTTTTCATCCATTTTTGGATGTAAAGTAGGAGACTGCCCCAAACTGTTGGAATTTATTTAAGCTTGTTACTTACAAAATGAGGCATATGCTTCTTAAAAATAATTAGAATTGGCATTAGCAATATTTTTCATCACTGCTGCTCTTGATTTATTTTGATCTTGACAAAGATTCAGGTTACAAATCACAACTTAAACTTGTTTAGAAAGAATCACCTAAGCCTGGCAAAATAAAAATACTGCACACACTTCTTGGATCACCTGCATCAAAGACAAAGTCTTAAACAAGCAGCCCTTACTTGGTAAAAGCATGGGTGACTTTCATGTACCTACTTTGGATATAAAAGTATATATATAATTTCAGAATTGGACACTGCGGTTCTATCTTAGGGTATTTAAATTCTTTAGCAAAAGTGCTTCAGCTTCTCTGACCAGCTAATCAAGTTCACATTTTATAACTAGTAACATTTTTTTTATTATTATTATTTTTGTGGTCCATCAACCAAGTGTAATTGTGATTTATTTGTTTACCATAAATATTCAGCTATGCTACAAATTCAAGATTTGTTTAATTTTTTTGTTTAAAGAAAAACTGTGAACCATTACTCTACTCCTTTCTCCGACCTTAAAGCTATACTTACATCAGGAAGAGCTTATTGAAGCATTGTGCTAATAAAAATAAATCTTGCATTTAGCATGGCTAATATTATAGTCGACATCTTGGGTAGCACTCTAAGCTGATCTAACTGAGAAGAGGAATACTTTGGAAGGGAATGCCATCCTCTGAGGGAAAAAGAAATTCAGACCAAAGATCTGGTGATTTCCAGTACCCTCTTCTGCCATTTCTGCTTCTCTCAGTATCAAGGGACAATGATGCAACCCTACTTTGATCATTTGGTCTACAATCACGTCTGTCTTCTGAAAGACAGACACAGACTGTGGATAGAAAATGAAAAACAAGCTGAAACGGAGGCTACAGCAACACAGACATGAGACAGCCATTAATGGCATTGTACTGGCTGTTTTTATACAAAAGAAAAAGAGAGAAAGCAAAAGAGTCACATGGTTTATGAGGCAATTTCTGAAAGAGGGCGTTAAAGAAACAAAAAAGGAAAAAATGCCTATGGCTTCTGATGGGGGAAAAAAAAAACAAAAACACAAACTTATCTGGGAGTAGAAGGAATACATTTAAAGAAATGTAGCAGATGGAGAGCAGAATAACATCTTGAGTTAATTTATTTTTGAAGTACACAATGAGTTTTATGATATAATTGAATTAAAGAGTCGGAGAATGAAAAACTTTCCTGTTCTGCATATTGTTCTCATGAAAATAACCATAGCAAGTTTTCTGAGATTTTTAGGGAAAAAAAAAAAAAATCAATCTTCAAATTTTTTACTTAATGGATTTAACATAAACCTGTTGGTTGATGAATATGTCTGTGTATAGCAGGAACATGGGCAGCCACCAGGTGTCTAGGCTGCTTCATTATTCAGGCATCACCAAAATATGATGCTTGTCATGCAGATACACCAGTTGTGCCATTCAGCAACAGCTGAGAGATATTTCTTCTGCTATAGGAGCTCTAGAAGCTCCTCTTCAAAACATACACCAGGATATGCCTATGCTGCAGTGCCCTCTAAGAGCTACAGTCTTACACAGATAAACTGGTTTCAGCATTAACTCATCATCCTTAAAATTAATATCCATCTGTAAACAAAATAAGACAGTTTCATCTCCGGATGCATACAAAAATAATCCATATTTCATCAGTGGCTAACTTCCATTACTTCAGAAAATGTCAAGAGCATCCATTAAAGAAAACAATCCACTTGCCAGAGAGGTGCTTTCCTTTTATTTGCTATGCAGGTAAATGGGTCACCCACCAGATCATGGTGCACAGACAATCCCCACACCCCCTAACCACATATAGCCAGAAGACAGGCTTCTAAATAATTTGAAAAATGGTTAAGTAGCTGGACTTTCAGAAGCTAAGCATTCCCTTCAATCAGCTTAAACCTTGCTTTTCGAATTGATCTTTTGGGAGAAAAGATAATGTCAGTGCTTGTTTGGATCAATATTTCAATCAATCATTTTTCATAATCCCAATCACTCATTTGTATCTTTTTTAATTGCCTTAGTGAAAAAATTTGCAGCAATAATCAAGATGCACTCTATGGATGGGGTAGTCTTTTGTGTGCTGCTTTCATATCCATAGCATTTGGGACGCTGTAGTTTCAAAACATTTTTTTAACATCTATTTAAGATCTTCCTTTTTATGAAATATCTTTAAGGCAACAAAAAATGAAACAATTTAAGTGCTTAACAGGGTTAAGACCCAAGCAATATCCAATTCCACTGCATTAAGCAGTGTACACATCTCAAAACAGTACTTACCATCCGTGAAGATGAACTTACAATTGTATAGGTGCAGAAAAAGTTAATAGAAAAAAAAAATGATATAATTTACACTATACTACATCATTTATGGAATAATGAAAAAGTATATTAGTGCCACATTAGGCTATGACTATGTTTGGACACTAACAGAAGGAGAGAAAAGCAGACAAAAAGAAGATGTATACCACATGGTCTGAGGCTGAGATCAGAGAGTCCAAGAGCAGGGTTTTGCAAATAGCACTATCATGTCTTCTCCTCTATATTGCCAACTTTAGACTCGTGAAAATTACAAAAGGCTGCACTGAGAAGATAAAATGAAGACACACTGAAGATAAAATGGATCATTTCTAAACACCTAAAGCATACCTTGGGCAGGGGAAAAGAATATTGCTTCTACACTTTATGAACTGCAGAAACACTGGTAGGAGGAACCATCCTACCTCTATCAAACGTACCTAAGAAGAGAACCCAATTTCCTCCCTTTCAGTTTTGTTCTGAATTGAACTGTTAGTATTAGTGTATTCGAAAACAGGGCACATCCTTTAGGGATTTTGTATTAGCTTATTTTACAGTGCTGGAACAGCCCAGATCCCAAGACAGGTGAAGCTTTTACAAATTTTGTATCAGCGTGGTCAATATTGGTCTTTAGAACCACTAAAGGCAGTTAACACTGTGCCATTGTGGTTTTATACAGCATTTATGTGACAGCTACAGGTACCCTGTGACAGGCAGGAGATGCAACACACTAGGATAATGTTTGAGTTAAAACACTGAATTGTATTCAAGTTCTTTCATGGTCAATGACAATTTACTATGGGAAAAATTCAGAGCGGAGATATGCAAAAGAATGTCTAGAAGGAGAGTTAAATTTTTTCTTGAACTTAATCAGTGCTTTTGAAATCCATTAACAGATTCTATCCTTCATCTCTAGAATGGGAATAAAGGCAAATACAGTAAGTTTTTGTATCTATCCCAAAATCCTCCTGTGAAACTTAATGCCAATGCCCATACCTCAATCCATTTATTTATTTTTTATTATTTTTTAAAAATCTACTCCCAATTCAGGTCTAATTTACTTTATTAGGAAGGGGGCTCCTCCCACCCCGACATACATTCCCCCTTCTGCTGGGGACCATTGCTGCCCTGAGGTGGCACAGAGTGACGTCTCTCGACCCCTTGCTTCCCACCCCTCATGTCAGGGTCAAAAGAACAGCGCTTTGGGAAGACTCCTCAGGAGAGTGCACAGAGAGGATGCCCTGGCAATGCTTCCCACCCTTCTGACTACAAAGAAGGATGAATTTCATCAGTTCCCAAGAAGAAGTGTAGCTATTCTTTTCAGTGATAAAGATGGTAACGATTCATAAACATATATACATAACTAATGGTAGTTGAGAC
This sequence comes from Anas platyrhynchos, assembly GCF_047663525.1. Classification (NCBI taxonomy): domain Eukaryota; kingdom Metazoa; phylum Chordata; class Aves; order Anseriformes; family Anatidae; genus Anas; species Anas platyrhynchos. The sequence continues at coordinate 84,975,097 of NC_092588.1, read as the reverse complement.
CTGGTCCTGATTTCATGTAATGTTCCCTCCCCCCATGCAAATCACAATTTTAAGCTACTTAGAGAACATATACAGTCCAGTAAAGTGGATTGTTGCAAGCGGATTTCATTAAGCATTCCTCCTCAGAAGAGGGAAAAAAAAAAACAAAACAACAAAACAACATTTTTATTTCTGACAGTCATTTAATGCATTTGCCTATTCAGCTATCAATTATAGTAAGTGAATGATATGCTTCAGGCCAGATCATCCAAAAGAATAAAGATCTGCATACAGCACTGACATCTTAAAACTGAAGCAAAACAAAGACCAAATGTGGAAAAGGAGCACATCTACCTTGTCAGACAGTTAGTTTCTGATTACCTCAGAAACTGTCTAGCTAAGAAGTCACAGAAGAGCTCATTGTTTTGTAAGCTGTCCTATAGCACATTATGCTATGGCTTGGCGACTTCAAGGGCAGATGACTGGAGTTAGGCTAGTTCTTTCATCACCACCCTTTTTTTTTATTTTTTTATTTTTTTTGAAAGATATTGTGCAGTATCAAGTATGCAGCAGAATCAATCGTAACCTATTCAGCATACCTTCTGGTGACAGGTAACTTGTCACTAAATGCTTTACTTTCCTTCCCTTGTTACAGGCTGGCAGCTTCGGCACACTTTTCATTGTGCAGGTGCTTTCTTTTGGCAGACTTGTTCAGATAATAGAGCAATCCAATCAAAACATCACTGAGAACCCTTGACAGAACATTTGCTGCTTTAGAAACATTTGCACTCACCATATGGCAAGGGCAGCTTAGGCTATGAAACTGTGATCATTTTTGCTTTTGCTCAGTGAGGGCATCTGAGATTTATGATGGCCAAAATTCATTAAGTGTTGACAAAGCCATCCAAATTTTTAAAGCAATTTGTAGGATAGTTCCACAACCGAGTAAAGGAGCAGCATTTGGTTTTCATTGCCTTTTATACAAAGATATATCCATTCCTGCAATCATTCTGAACATTACAGCCACCAACCCGTATTAAAGGGAAGCAAGCAGCTTTCCATAGAAACAAACAATATAATAGCTTGCAATATGGCCAGACTGTTTGCATTTTTTTATTTAGTGTTTTAAGGAACATACTTAGCAGAACATGAAAGAAAATGACATGACAAGCATGATAATCAGATCACTTTTTATATTTTAGAGACAGTGAAGTCTTTAAACATACCATGCTCTAGTTTGCTTTTAACAGAGAAGAGGTTAGTTTGTGTTTGCTGGAATTTTTAGAATCGGTGTATTTTCACCAACCTGGAAAACCTCTCTTACACCTCTCAGTGCTGGTATAAGCTCTCATCATAAATAGCTGCAATATACGCACTTATATGCACTAAAAAACAAACAAACAAAAAAAGAAACAATTAAAAAGCCTTCACAGATTGCTTGATAGTATAGCTGTGTGTATACTATCAAACTGTGTGTTGGTTTTTTTTCTTTTCTTTTGGGGGGGGTGGAGGGTGGTGGTGAAGCAACTGTTCAGGCAAGTGTAGCACTAAGTATATTTCCCACACAAGACAGCATTCTGTCCATTGAATACTTTCTTCACCTGTTTACTTTCGTATTATACAGTTAATGTATTATACATTAATCATTCACTTTTACTTATGTTTAAGACTCACATTATTCTGTACACTGATGTGTTAATTAAACATTTTCTGTTGGTGACAACCTCACCTTCCTCAGCATTAATTCCAACAACTAATTTGATGTCTGAAGAATAATTATCATAAGCAAACAGACACGAGTTTCTTTATTTAAAACAAAACAAAACAAAACAAAAAACAAAAACAGTTGCTTGAGACCTCATGTATTCTAATAAGTGAAAGCACAAATCCATGTTCTATACACTTATCTTTCCCGAGGGGTCCAAAGACTAAAGCTCATCTATTCTAAAGACTACTTTTAAAGAGTATGGACACCAAAGACCATTTTTTGTTTCTACTGACTTGAGTAATTTTTTGATCCTCTCACCCAGTTTCTATCTAGCCCATTCCATAACATGAGAAGTTTATGACATTAGAAATAAGCAAGCAGAATATCCTGTTCCAAAAGCTTCTGTAAACCAAAAGGAAAAGAGATTGAACACAAGGCCCTGGAAAATGCAGTGGGAGCAACTCCTGTTGTGGCTGATCTGAGCCAACAGTTGTGTCACTCTACCTGGCTGCAAAAGTATATGGGATGCCTATGCCTGTCCTCAGTAGGTTGTACGGACAGCCTATCTACAGGCTGGAACAGAAGCTAGTCTGACTGGAGTTCAGAAGCTAACTACAGTTGTTTCTCCACTGAGAAACACTGAGAAAGAAGGCTGGCATATAAACCTTTCCTACCACTTGTGCTGGGCTCTGCCTATCTGTAGGGAATCAACCACCTTACTGTCCTCAAGGACTACCAGAGTACTCCTAAGTGGCACAGTGCAGAACCACCTCACTGAAAGGTTATGGACAATTGTAGGAGACAGCACAATCCTTGGGGACGGACCAACAAAAAGTACCATATCAATATTTTAATTAGTGGCTTGTATTTAAGTGACAAAAGTCAACAAAAATACCGGAAAGGGAAATCAAAAAACTCTGGAAAAGGGAAATACTCTACTACAGGTAAGTAATTTTCATGAATAGCAGCATAGCTCCATAAAGCTAAGAGACACAAAGAGTCACAACAATGCAGTAGTCATCTTAGACCTTCCACCTTTCTGTGAATGAGTTCATAGGTCAGACCACATGCAGAACATGTAGGATCAGATAATTCAGATAATGAAAGGTGGGTTATATCTGTTGAAACTCATCCCTGAGACAGAATTCTTATACACCACTACTGTCTTCCTGCCACACGTACAAAAAAAAAAAAAAAAAAAAAAAAAGCTTTCTGTTATCTGCATTTTATGAACTACAGAGTTTTTACTTGCTAGACAATTAGGTCTGGGAAAAAAAAATTAGAGACAGACCATAACACTAAAAAAAAAAAAAAAACAAAAAAAAAAAACACACATTCTATTTATGTATCTACTGGGAACATTTCATAGATTTTTATCTACACAAACTCTCACAAAAGAGCATTTGTAAGTTTCAAATTGTTATTTCAAAAATTTCCTTTCTCTAGATATTCTACAATACAAAGAGGTCCATAAGAGCTTTTCATCTTTGCAAGGGGAAAAGTTTTATAGCAACATATACAGCTAGAGTTTATATTAGCTTGTTATGCTACAGTCATTTCCTGTTTACTTTCATATACATGCTTATTCAAGTGTTTTGAGGCATTTCTTAAAACATTGCTGTGCTAACTGAACACATCTAAATACTAGTGCAATTGCAGATCAATTTAGCAATATGAGATTTTTCATATGTAGTAGTATGAAAACACAACAGTAACTTTCAGAAACCCAAGACAACACCAAAAAACAGAAGTATCTACTTGAAAGAGATGAGACATACATCTAATCAAATGTATCTAAGATGTGGAAGGGGAAAGTTGCCTTATATTTTCAGTACAATTAACCTATTATATTCTATAACATGAAGAAGTTTGTGTGTACCAAATGAGGTTTTAAAGGAGTTCAGTTTTGCAGATCGAGCTTCCTAATGGAGACTATGAACAACATAACCATTTCCACATCATGTTGTTCATGTTAAGGCATCTTACTTCTTCCCATTCTATTTTTCTAGAGTACTTGGACTTGCTCACAATAGCCATCATGTGTGCTATTAAAATAACTATTATTATTAATTACCTTTGTTACCATTCATTGTATCAGATGCATGCAATGTTTAGATGTGATGAAATTTGTGAAATGATTTTTACTTGTCATAAATAACTTAAATCTCATGTTAAAGATAATATAATGCTTGAAGCACTCAGAAGACTTAGAATTCTACATTCAATCTTTCTTCAATGAACTTTAACATCAGCAAACATTATTAAATTGCAAAGTGAATTCCAGGTACCCAAGGTACCTCGTACCCTAGATACAAGCAGGTATAAGTAATGTAATTGAATATATATGTTCTTGTGGACTACTCCAACTGCAAGATGAAATACATGAACTTATGTACTTTGATTAAGAGGACCATTATTCCCTTACAGTGCTTTGATTGAAGTACATTAACAGACTGCACTTTTAAGAAAGTGCAGTCATGCATAATGCAGTGAAGATTAATGTCTATGGAGGAATGGAAGTTCTGTGTTTTCCCTAGGGGAGGTATCATTTCATTACAGTCACAGCTCAAGTTATATGATCATCATATAGAACATGAGTTCGTAATTTGGCATACATTAGGAAGAAAGGATATGCATAGTCAGCTTCAGACCCTTGAAGTAAGGGAGAGAAAGTTAAGCTTCTGCAGAGCATTACACAGGTGTACTGCCTTTGTGAGATTCCCTTTTCCAATTACACATTTGAAGGGCTTTTTGCTAATCGTCCATTTTAGAAGGGACACAGGCTGCTAGCTTTAGGTTCCTGAAGTTAGATCGTTAGAATTTGATGAGTGAACACTCCCACAGGGTCTGATATCCAAATCAACTTTTCAAGTTTAAGGATATTAATCCTTATTAACTTCACTTACCACCAACTCTATTCAAGTGGAAGAAAGTTCTGTGACTTACTTTCCTCTCACACCATTTTCTTCTGAATAAAGATGACGTCCTTTGGTTCAGTCCTGCAATGTTTAGAATTTTATCTAAACAGTTTATTCGGTACATTAGAGGAACCCATGGCCACCTCTACAATATAATTCCAGATATAAGTGATTTTAGGAATCCCCAGACATTATGGCCCTCTGGAACCCAAGCACTACTGAAATTTAATGGAAATTACATTTCTTAATAATCTCTGTTCTTAATAATCTTTGTTCCCGAGTATTTGTAAACTAATGCTATGGTGCCCTAGGTTTACCTCCATAATTCAGCCTAAACATTGGGAAGCACTCCAGCATATAAAACAGGCTTTGTTCATGCTTCTGAAGTGGTAATATTATGTTTCTGCATTTGCTCTGCTAAGGAGTGTATGAAGTAATTGAGCTGCCTAGCTGACTGACCTCTGGATCTACCTAGATCAAATATAAGTCTACCTTATCTATCTAAACACACAGGCCAGGTTTGCTCTGACACATCCAAATCCCGTCAGACAAAACTGCACATAGACTGATTTGAGTAGTCATTTATAGGAGGAGCAGTAAACTCACACAAAGAAAGTTTAAGACAAGTCTTTATCCCAGAATAAGTTACTAAAAACAGACATTGCTACAAAATTGCAATACTATTAGGAAGTATATAAAAGTCTCATCTAGATCTCCTAAGCCCATTATGAAGCACTTATAATTGAGAACTACAGCAACCAAAGGATATCTAAAAGCTCCACTTAAAATCAAAATCAGTTAGACCAGGAACATATATGCAGCTAGAATAAAAACTGTGAGAATGTGGGGGCAGGCTGAAAGCTAAGAATAGGTAATGAATTTCTCATAAAATTCGAAAGGTATTTCGAGTATTCCTCCCCACCCCCTTTTTTCATTTTAGAAGCAATTCCCGCTTGGTCATGAATATTCAAAGACAAATTATACACTGCTTTGGATTTCACCCTCCATCAAAACATCTCCATTGGTTCAGATCCTGGTTAAATACAAAGTGCTATGACTACAAGAATCAAACCAACACTAAATGTATGCTCAGTTTCACAAAAAGCATTTGAAGAAAGCATGAAGTTCTTGAAAGCAGAAATATAGCAGAAGTTAAACACATCTACTCATGGCATAAACAGTATGCTTTTCTAGTAGACTGATAATATTATGCAATTTTTTTGCTTGTATTCATATTTTCCTCCCCCCCAAGGATTCTGAATATTTGTAACTTAAATTGTTTTTCTTGAGACAAATCAATTTAATACTGATATAGAAAAGCTGAGTTGAATTATTAAACCCAATTATTATGTCCTGTTTTCTTAGATAGAAACAAATCTATACCTGCATACCTATTTATAATTACAAGAGCAAACTGTTTCATCTAGAAGTTTATTTGTATAGAGATCTCAAAACAGAATGGATGCTTCATGTTTTTTACCATTCCACATTGCTTTTTCCAATCTTGCAAGAAGAATCACTCAGAAGAGTGTCAAAACAGTCATTTTCTTGAAGAGAGAAGTGCCAATATTTGAGATGTAGATGATTGGGCCACAATGTTTATTTTTAATTACAACTGGAAATTTTGCCTCCAGCTGTTTGCAAAGGGACCTGTACACTTAAAGGACAGTTTATTACAGTGCCAGAGCAGTGTTGTCTCAGCTGCTTTTACAACGATTAGCTGTGCTATCATGGGATGTCAGGTGTCTCTTGAATTGTGCATGTACTTTGTGTGTACTTCCTGCCTATTAGGTGTTAATTAAAACAAGGTCTTTCTTAATATACTTACAGTAACATTTCAGAGATAGGTATGTAGTTGACAAAGCAAAGAAGTGTGATGAAGTGTTGTCAAATTCTAATCCCCTGATCGCATGAATTGTCAAGGTAGGGTGAGCATTGTTTTAAAGATTATCATGATTATGACAATAGATTATAGTCATATGATTATGAAAGAGATTATCATGATTATGACAATAGATTATAGTCATATGATTATGAAAGATTATGACAATAAATTGAGTAAGCACATTATAAGGAAGGCCTGGAGGGCAAGTCCACATCTGGAACCTGTTCTCAGCTCTTGTTCAGCACTCTCAGTCAAGCTATCTGTCAGTGAACTTCCTACTTGCAAAATACTCTTTTCTTTCCAAAAACTATCTAACCTATTTGAATAGTAAGATATTTGAAGCAGGATGTAACTTATAGTTTCCTTATGTTTCACAGTCAGCACACATTAGTCTATGTCAATTCTGAACACTACCAAATAGAAAAAAAAACCTGCAGGAATTTTCATGAAGTGGTAAGCCTTCAAGAGATGTCTACAAATTAATTGTGAAGTTGACTGTATTTAGCTTCTTTACAGCAACTCTGGATTGTAACTAAGGAAAAAGCAGTGAATCCTTTGCCTGGATCTTCAGACAAAGTAGGAATAGAAAGGAATAGAAATTTGAAAATATTTCTTTACAAGAGTAAACAGCAAAATCTTTCCTTACTGTTTGTTGTGATTTGGATTCACACTAGTTTTTGTTCCAGTTAACCAATATCCAAAAAACAAGCAGTTGAGGAGAAGAAACACAGAGAATATTAGTTTCTGTCTACATGAAAACCAAGGAACATTCTTCTAGTCTTACTTCAACCATCCTGGAATTAGTACTTTATCGTGGTTTCTCCTTATTTAAAGTACATGTAGTTTATAAGGTAGTTTATAGTTACTTTTATTTTTTTTCTTTTTTAATATATATATTTCTGAATCTTCTTAGTATTTTATGAAGAACAATATGATCTAAAACTGTAAAACCAACACAGTGAATATTAACAGTTGTAAATAACCCATTTTCAAGGCAAAGCAGATGCAATTCATTAATATGAGAAGGTCACCATAACAGTCTGCTAGACAGAAATAAATTTCCAGTAAAACTTCTTTTAAAAAGGCAGCTTTGTATAGAACAAAACTGTCACCTGAAGTATCAATGAGTTTATACTAATTGCCAGTGTCATAACAAATATTTTTAAATCTACTGTCTTTTTCCTCTTTATTGCAGCTCAAGAACTTGATTGGCAGATCAACCACATGCCAGCTCTCAGCTTTACACTGATACTTAACTGAGCATAGAAGATGCTTTCTGCCCATGCTCCCCCTGCCCCAGATCTCATCTACACTATTTCTTATTTCTGTGCCTGTAAGATAGGTATAAGTAGGCTTTTAAAACTTATTTTTTTATACTAGGTTTAGCTAATTTCAATTACTGTACAAATCATCTAAAGCTAATCCAAACTCTGTTGCATTAAGGAACTATACAAGGAAACTCAAAGCTTTAAAGCATGATTGCACTCTGACAGGACACAGTCAACATATCTGAGTCAAATTATACCTGCCTCACTTACAGTACGTTGTGGCTTTGTTTTACTTATGGATGTTAAGTGTGTTAATCTTATTTGCATCAGAACAACAACAACAACAAAACATAAACAAACAAACAAAACAAAACAAAACAAAAAAACGTTTGAAGTGTCACTAAAAGACTGTTTAAGAAGCAAATCCTGGGAAGTTCTGAATTGGACTGCTGTTTGAAATTATATATTGAAGTAAGAAAAGTTTGATTTAGCAGAGCTACCTCCAAAAGTTACTTTGTTTTGTGCAAAATATAAGGATTATTACAACAATGCATGGATTTCAGGTATGTCAACTCTTGTAACCCAAGTTTAATTTTTTTTTTTTTCTAGACTTGAGTCATATGATTAGGTATTTTTTTGTGGCAAAAAAGCATTAGGCCTTAGATACATGGAACAAAAAAGCTGAAGTGTAAAATATCAGTTCACGAAAATGAAGTAGGATATACTGTAAATATTAAGAGAAAAATCAAACACCATGTAAGCTAACTTCTATGCTCCATTGCCATGCCTATACCTCTTAGCTCCTTGAGAAAAAGAGGGTCCATTAGTTCACAGTATTAAGACTTGTGCAAATTAAGCTTAAATTCTACCCTGAGTACACTTAATGAAAATTCAGATCGAGAGATGAAGTTACCATCACATATTCTTTTACTGATATGCCAGAGCTCTTTCTATCCATTCTTGAAACATTTGACTCTCATCATTGACGAACAATCAGACAAGTATTTTTAAACACATTTACTATTTTATTTTAATTTTAAGATAAAGTTTACACATTTCACAGTGACATTTGATGCTACCCTGTCACTCTCAAGCAAACTACATGTTAGTTAAAATAAAAAAATATCCAAGTGCTATGATCTCATGATCACCTGCTTACCCTGTCCACATCTGTAAGCATGAAAAGGCTTCCATTTTTAATTCATAAATATTCATAACATTATGCCCATGCATAAATACCAAACAAACCTGAACAAAATAATTTTTCAGCAAGTAATATGTCACTGTAAAAGTTAACAAAAAGAGCCTGTACATTACTGTTTGGAGAGAAGATTACTCTTATTCTAACAGGTACTAACTGGACATTTTCTACAACAAATTTATTGCATTTAGAGATACGTTATATAAGTTTTTTAATTATTATTATTTTAACATTGCTTTTTTTTTTTTCCTCATTGTTTTAGTGACACTCCCATCCCCCAATAATTAAATTATCATTCTCCACCATGTAATTTCAATTGGAAAGATAGTCTACCTAGTTACAAAAGCCTGAGGGTTTCACCCTCATGTATGTCATGAATGCCAGAAAAATTAAAAGCTGCATAACTAGGTTCATTTCTCTAACTGAAAAATTATTTATGTTACTATATACTTAAATTAATGGCTTAAAGCTACTGAAGTATTACAGCTCTTAAAAATGGCCTGATTAGAAATCTCTGTAGTTGTTATACAGAGGTTGTTACAGATTCTATCATCTTTTTCCCTCCAAATCCAATAGCAGTACCAGAAACCCTTCTTATTCAAAATATTTGAGAAGTTATCTATACTGTAATGTTGGATTAGCCAGATGAGATCAAATTATGAGATAACAGTTTAAAGTGCAGAAGCATTCCCTGAAGCAGCTTTCATTTAAGATTAAATGTCATCATTTCCATAGTTCATTAACTATAATTCAACGGGGAATAACTTGTTAGCTGCACTAGGTTTCCAGTATCATTTGTTGCTTCTTGATGAGATCTTGTTTACTTCAGAAATTAAACATAACAGTTGTATTTTAGCAAGGAATATTAAATGTAGTATTAAAAAATAATATTTGTCTCTTATGCCTAATAAAGCTATAAATTGCAATATTTTAACTTGATTCATGCATACCTCTTTAATTAACCAGTTAAGAAAGCCATTTATTCAGCCAAGTCATTTTTGAACATCAAAAAAGTAATTAATATTGCAATAGTTTAAAAATTATAATAAGGCTGACACACTGGGGAATTTTTATTTTTTTTTTTATTAATATGATATTAAGTTGTGTACTAGCTTCATCATTTCCTAATGCTGTTACAGTTAGCTAAGTTTGACTATTAAAGTGTCTAGTATCTGCACTCAAGCAAACACTCAGCATTGATGACAGAACTGCCTGTCCCTACGAAGTTGTAATGCAGTTAAATTCTAAGCAAAAGATTTTTAAAGGCTCTTCAAACATCAAATTACTCAAATGGTACCTCAGTGAAATCTGGTTATGCAACTGTTTCAAAGAATCTGTCATGACTTGCAACTACAATTGACTGCTAAGGAGTACAATATTATTGAAGTTACTTATTACAAGAACCCATTTGTTGTTTCTCCAGCTTCTAGAAATGGGGTAAAAGATTGTGTTTATTCCCATCCATACCACCATCCCTTTTTCAGGACTAAAAAAGAAAACTAATAAAGAAATGCAGAGATCTATGGTACTAACCAGCTTTATTTTGTATCACTTTTAAGTGCTCCACATTTGCCACTTCATTGCTGACCCTCTGTTTGACTGCTGTAACTTTGAATACAAGAAGTTAGATGTAAACTACTTCTCCCTCAGGTTATTTCAGAAAATTCCTGGAGAGAAGACCCAAAAGTCTTAAAGAATACATATATCCTCCGAGTCACCACACAAATTTTACATAAGCCTAAAATTGTTTAAACTCACCAAAGCCCGGCAAAGGTTGGATATTTACTGGAAATCAGTTCTGTCATTAGATACATCTGAAAATAATCTAAGTTATTAACAAAAAACAAATTTGAGAGCTTACTCTTTACAATCCCCATGCAAAGCAGCAATTAAAAAACTCACGATAGGAATTGAGAAACAAATTCAGTCCCTGCTTCTGGCACTCAAATTCCATAGGTGCATGGTGTTTACTTGGATCTTGCCAAATTCTTCAGTAATGGGGAGAAACAGAGGTTAACATAGTATCATCTGTGTAAGGCCTAAGCAGGATAGTAAATTGTGCACCAAATGTGTTCAAAAAGCATGTATCTGGGTAGATCCCAGCTGCCATTAGATACTAGGTTTGGCAATGTGTTGTCCTTAAAAAAAAAAGAAAAAAAAGAAAAAAAAAAAAGCAATGAAAAGATTTCTTAGATTTGCCTTATAAGTCAGGAAGCAGCAACTTACTTTAAAAAGCATAGTCTGATATGTGGCATGGGATGAATGAAGGTGTTTAAAAACTCACAAGAGGTGGTTAATAATTTTAAAAAGTAATTAACAACAGAAATGAAATCTCAAAGTAGGTCTAGCCTAAGGATTATTAACCATCTGAGGTTAATCAGGAGGTATCAGCATCTACCATTTCTTAAATCATCTCCCAATAAATGATCTGGACCTTAGCCTATATTAATCTTCCAATTAATTAAGCAATAGAGATTCAGCTTTCAGCCTCATTACAAAAGTCACACCTTGCTACAGTTCGATAATAACAGCATCCTCTAATGTCAGGAGGCAAATAAACCTCCACAGGAGCATAAAATTCTGTATCATACTGCCTACACTATGCAAGCTGCACAGCATCTGCAGTCAGCAACATTTTCATTGATTTCAGTGTATTCGCAGTGTCAGCCCCTATTATCAGCCAAACCTCATCATACAGCAACTGTGACACACTCCTGATGCTTCCCTGGCCCAACCAGAGAGACAGAAGCCTCTGAAACCTAGACTTTACTACTTAAATTACGCAGTGAGGACACCACAGTTTCTCAGAAGAAAAAAAAAAAAAAAAAAAAAAAAAAAAAAGTGGGATTTGGAATTGCTATGAATACTCTTGCTTTCTGTCTGCATCAGCATGAACATTTTTCTATGAACACTGTCCTACCCTCGTCTGAATCACAATTTCACATTTAAGTAGTTCTAAACAAAGGTGAATCTGGTATTAGAGAAGAGAGTAAACAAGCTAACAGGTCTGTGCCAGAGGATAACTGAAAGAAACAATGGTTCAACTGTCTAGCAACTTAGAAAAGCTATCTTTTAACAAAGTTCAGAAATATATAAGAAAAATGATTAGTGGACAATCTTGAATTATGCTATAAGTTTTTCCACAGGATAAATTTCCTAAAGATTTTATATTTAAAGAATAGAATAGGATAGATGTTTCACTAGTATAGTAACAACAGAAATTTTGTTAAAATAAAAACTTCCATATCCTCTGAACTTCTAGATTAAAGCTGGCAAATTCAAAATCAGTGACTAAATTTCTCTTTACACATTTTCTTTCTCTGCAAAACATACCACCAGCTTATGGCACATTGTCACAGGATGCCAGAATAAGTCAGCACTTTCACAGAACTCCAACAAAAATGAATAAATATCAGAAAGAAAAGAATGCTGCTGTTAATTCAAAGAATATTAGAAGAACTGTTATATCTGATGATTCAGAAAGCATTGACCGCATTCTAGCTAACTGCGATTACAAGCTGTTTAGTCCTTCATTGAACATTACTGGAGTTTAAATCATCTACAGGTGAACCCCATACTGAAATGAGAAATGCAATTCTTATGTTTTTATGCATTTTAGATAGGATTTCACTAGACTTCACTAAAACTGGGGAAAAATGGCTGTCAAAAAGGGAAGTGCTCCACTTACAAAAAGAGACAGAATTGCACTGATCATTTTCAAATACAGGGTACACTTCAAGTCTTTTACTTCTATTTACTTACTCTGAAATTTTGTAGTGTTGGTAACCCTTTCTGAGGGAAACTAACACAGTTTTAAAGAAGGGTAAAAACCTTGCTCTTTTAGCGGTTGCTCAGAACATTTTAGGGGGATGTATGTTCCATTGGAATTTACACTCCATATAAATCAGGGCATTAAAAACACATATGACATAATAATATTTATCCTACTAGATAAATCTTTGTTCATTATGAGTAAGATGGAAGTGGTACAGAAATTAATTTAGGGTAATTGATATGCAACTTGTGAGTAAGACAACAAATATCTGGAAGTTATTTTCTTCCAGTAAACACAGACAGATAATTTTGTCACAGGCAATGAATCCCAAGTAGGGAGTTGAAATGTTTATGTCATCATAGAATGGATTGGGCTGGAAGGGACCTGAAAGACCATTTAATTCCAGCTCCTTGCCATGGGCAGGAACACATCCCACCAGATCAGGTTGCTCAAAGCCCCATCCAACCCGCCACTGAACACTTCCAGGGATGGGGCTTCTCTGGACAACTTATTCCAGTGCCTCACCACCCTCACAGTGAAGAGTTTCTTATGAATATCTAATCTGTATCCACCCTCTTTTAGTTTAAAGCCATTACTCCTTGTGCTATCAGTACATTTCCTAACAGTCCCTCCCCAGCTTCCTTGTAGGCCCCCTTTAGGTACTGGAAGGCTGCTATAAGGTCTCCCCAGAGCCTTCTCTCCTCCAGGCTGAACAATCCCAACTCCCTCAGCCTGTTTTCATAGGAGAAATACTACAGCCCTCTGATAATCCCTCCTCTGGCCCTCCTCTGGACCTGCTCTAGCAGGTCCACATCCTTGTGCTGGGGGCTCCAAAGTTGAACGCAGGACTCCAGGTGGGGTCTCATCAGAGCAGAGCAGAGGGGGAGAATCACCTCTCTCACCCTGCTGGCCATGCTTCTCTTGATGCAACCCTGGGTACAGTTGGCTCTTTGGGCTGCAAGCGCATGTGCTGACTTATGAAGCAACACATGCATCAAAAGCTTTAGTACTGCCACTTAAATATTTCCATCTGTGGTTTCGTTTTCAGGCTGCACAACTATTTCAAACTTTGTTGAAAATACTCATCTGACACTTGTTTTGTACATCTTTATAGAAGGGATACTTTCTCTTCTGGATTTATTACTTTCAGTCACAAGCCTTACACATTGTAGCTGAACATTGGAAAATAGTAGTTCTCAGGAACTCAAGTTGTTTTATCATCTTAGAGGGTAGGTATCAGTGACATGAAGCAACTCCTTTCTCAGACCAAGCTTCAAAGCTGTGCTTGAAGAGCATTTAATAACTAGAGCTTCTCAGGGGAATGTATGTAATAGTTTAACACTCATATTCTTCTTACTCATGTAGGGCTTCAAAACAGTGGTTCTGCTTTTGCTTTTGTAATTTGACATTTCAGCCGCAACAAGGGGTTCATAGTGAAAGTAATGGTACAACTGAGCAGCTTCCTTTGTAATCTCCAAAGTGCTGGAAAACCCTGACTATGGATGGGCAATTTTATGAATGAATTTGACATCACTTTGAATCATGCTTATCATTGCTGTTCAGCTCTGGTTTGGTTTCTGGAATTCCTGACATTTTGAAGCCATGTCTTCAGGAACCAAACTCATCAGTTAAGAAGGGGAGTAAAATGCATACTAGAAAAAATACACTTATGATTGCATATGTTGTTTTTTGGCCATCTGCAGAGTCTGTGGTAAGGCAGGAAGCATTCCACTTTTTTCTCAAGCAAAGTCAGTACGTCTGTCTTTGAAGCTTAGCCTCTGTGAGTAGGCATGTTACACACAGAAGTCAGTAAGAGCCCACAAAGAATACCATGCATGCACAGAGTCATTAATTTTAGTATAAATAATCTAGCTATCAAAACTCAATTGTGTTAACATGATGTACATTTTGCATACATTTAGATATGTTACACAAATCTTAGAATAAAGAAAGCTGAAGCAAATCAAGCCCACTTCTATGAAATGCTTAGGAATTATTCCAAAGGATTATGTAATTACCAAGGTGTTTTATCGTATTTTATTTAAGAAAAGTCACTGGGACTGATCTCTTCTTGAATATCTTTATTGCCCACAAAGCACAAGTGCTCTTCCTTCAAACTGAAGGGCTCAATGAAACGAATGAGATTAATTCTATTGCAACAAGCTTATAATTATTTTCTGTTTACTTACTATGATCCTGGAGCTGGAGAATAAGTTAATTAGAACTTTTTCCAAATAATGACAGGTTCCACACATTGTCTGGAATATAAATGTTACCAGTATAAATAAGAACGTTGGGCTTGCAAGCTGAATTCACCCTGTAGTAGCGTTATTCCCCACAAGTAAAGCAGGTAAATGGGAATATAAATCTGATGTTAGTTGTTTGGTTTTTAAGCTAATTAAGCACACAGCAATTTCTCTTTATAGCTAGCTCTAGAAATATAACTTATCCTGGGACAAACTCAGTACAAGAAAATACGTTTTCCACTAAACTGTCTGCAAGCTGAATTCAGAAAGAAAGAACAAATGCAGCAACACCCGTTCCACGTGAAAAGGTTTTCCTCAAAAAGACTGTACAACTGTTCTGAGTAACAGTTTCCTCAAAGAGCAAGAAATGAACTGGATAATCTGATTACCACTTATAAATAAGGACTGGTAACAGAATACATGTACACCTTATGACAAATCATCATCTGCTATAGAAACTTATTCATGTTGTGCACATTCCAGGTCACTTTGCTCAAGTCAGCAGGACTGAGGCTATTGCTGACAGTGAACAGTTTCCAGACAAGAAAACTGAAGGCCTGAGTTAAAGGCAGAATAAAAATTCCTGAACTGACAAAAATTTAACTGTGTAAAGTAGAGAGATGGTAGTGTGTCAAACCAGGGTTAACCAAATGAATTACTATTCAGTTTGAATGTTCATGCTAATTTCATGGTCAAGGAGGAAATAAAAGTAAAGGGAAGAAAGAAAGCAAACAAAAAAACTTCCATGTACTTCCATTTAATTTCAAAGGGAAATTTTCTAACATGCTACTAAGTGAAAGCCTTTCTAATGCATGCATGCATCCCAAGATAAAAAGCATGTGTAAGACTGAAGAATTGTGAATGCTACCTTGTTACAGACCAAAAGTGACCTTAGAGTAGCGACACCATCTGTAAAGCTTTCCCTAATCAAGGCTGTGACACACGAAGCACACTGCTAAGAGCCCTAGCACCTCAACATACTTTCCACTGTGTCCAACGGACAAGTTGCATGTCTCAGCTGATACTGCCACACATGGATTGATATCATGCCCATCTCTTCCAGGAAGGCATTCTGGCAAGCAGCTGCAATGCTCAGTTGAACCACAGTAGTGTTCATAGAACAAGTCAAGAAAATCACAAAATTAATTGCAGACCTTTTTAAAAAAACTGCAGACCTACTAGCCCTGGTTTTCTCATGCATCACACAAAATAAAGGCAGGCCCTTGGCTTGGCACAACAGCATCATGTGTATTGTTCCCTATACCATGCCATACAGATACAATTACACCTACCTTCCCATCAGAACAACTCGTTGCTTGAAGAGAAACTACAAGCTATAATAGCTAACTAAGGGACAAAGGGAAAGAAAGGTATTTCATATACTGTTATAGTACAGTTTTTTGGTATTTCTGCCAAAACCCTTTGGCCTATGTATTTTTCCTTTTTGCTTTCCAGTCAAGTATAGGAGCTTGAGGCTGAAGCAACAGCCAGAGGAGATAACTAACTAGGGAAAAGGAAGGAAAGATGCAGCATTTGATACTCTTGGCAAAGGTACAGAAAGACAACAAATGAAGACTCTTTTCTATCTAAAGCTAAGGTCTGACATACTTATTCCTAATTTACCAGGGAATTAGAGTTTAAAGATACTTTGCATGATCAATTAGCTATTCCTCTTGCCTTAAGGCATAATTCCACCTGCAGCATCTTAGACCTGCTTATCCCCTTGTTTCTCCACAGTCGGAAGCTGCATCCCCAAGCAATTTATTCCAGTGCTTCCCTATCTATGCATTTTGAAAATTTTCAAAAGCATTTAACCTCAATCTTCCTTACTCTTTCATGAATTCATTATCTTTCATCTTATCATGGATGAAAAGGATTATTCTGGCCTTCTCTGCAACAGTTTTACATATTTAAAATTCTTCTTAGACACGATAACATGAATTAAAATCATATTTTTCTTGTAAGCTACATTTTGTAGACCTATGATCATTCTTATTATCCCCTCTGAGCTTTCTCCAAGTGTGCAGTGCAAAGCTCAGAACTGGACAGAAGCCAAGACCTTGCTAGTACTGAGTATAAAAGGATTACTTCAAAAGGCCTTAAAGACTTGTAAACTTGCAGAATATAATATTTCCTTTTCTCCCCCTAAACAGCAGGATTTGAATGGGTTATGGTTCAGCTAAGGATCCACTACTGAGGTTTTTTTTGGAGCAGCTGCCGTCTAAAAATTTGTTTCACATACTGTGCTTGGGCATTTTTAGTTTTTAAATTTCTCCTTTATTCTATTTCCCCTCAAAAAAAGTTATCATCCCACCTTTTTATTTATCATTTATTTATTTATTTATTTATTTGGGTAACACAATTTAGCAAGAATATTTCCAATGC
This sequence comes from Anas platyrhynchos, assembly GCF_047663525.1. Taxonomy (NCBI): domain Eukaryota; kingdom Metazoa; phylum Chordata; class Aves; order Anseriformes; family Anatidae; genus Anas; species Anas platyrhynchos. The sequence continues at coordinate 84,957,732 of NC_092588.1, read as the reverse complement.
ATAGTCTAATTTCCATGACATTATTTTTTTCTTGTTTTTTTTACACCCAGATCAACAGCAAAACACAAGTTAGAAGCAAAGTATCAAAGATTGCAAAAGTGGTTTTGCCTTAATGCTCAACTATTGCAGGCTACAGTTCTGAATAGGTTCAATGAAACCTTTCAGTTACCAAAAAATCGCCCCCACACATTTTTTGTTGTTGTTTTTGTTTTTGAAAGCATTAACCTGTCATGCATGAAAAAGTTTGGTCTTTCAGAGATGACTGGCAGACTAAGACATTACATGCTGATAACATCCAGTTACTATTTTTGAGAACCAGTTCATAGCTTTATGACACTGTACTCTTCAGTTGCAGTTCCAGTCTCAGCAACAGCACTAGCATCCAGTCTTTCTTTTTACCTTTTAGCAAATTAACATGAATTACTATGGAGAAAATGGAGTGAAGTTATACAGGTCAAAAAACAACAAGTCCACTAGTCACCCCAGGAAATAAGATTTTCATGGAAATCATAAGCTTATGTTTAAAATGTAATCACTTTTATGACCAGTTAATTATGACTACGTAGATTGAAAGATTGGTCTTTTGTGCTTATTTTTACTTAAAAAGACATAAGAATATTCTTTAATTGGATAAATATATATAAAAAACTATATGGATTTAGTTGCAGAGTTTTTAATACTTATTCATATGTTGCTAGTTATGTTAATGATCCATCCAGAACAAACCATAATTATCTGTGTCAAAACTTAAACTTGTCACTCTTATTTGAAAATTTACTCTTGGTGTGTATCATAGATTAAAAGCACTTGTGAACTTTTTATTTTTTAACCACTATAGCTCAAGAGCTCAGCAATTGAGGAATAGACTAAAATCAAAGCTTTTCTTTCATATTCAAATCTGAAGTCACTGTCCATAATTCATTTGATCATTATCAAGCCACGCCTTATAAACGTACGTGGGATACATACATTAATGTATATAAACAACACAACAAGAGATCATCCTTTTTGCATATCTTGTGGCAAAGATGCTGTTGAACTTGAACAAAAGTTCAGTATCTTAAACTAGCTCTATGCTGAATAAGGATATATAGTTTCCACAGTTGTATAAAGATTATATCTCCAGTATTTTGAGTAACATTTTACATTGGTATCAAGAGTCATCCAAATAAAACCTGTGCTAAAAAGAAAGCTTAAACTAGAAGATACAAACTAAATTAAATAAATCCTGGAGTAAAACAGTAAAAACCTCTTTACCCTTTATCCCCAAGATAAAGACTGGATATTTTACTGTGAAGTGACAAGCACCAGTAAAATTTTTATACTTATCCTATTTTGCTATCTTATTTTTTTTTTAATCTTTTTGCATGTGTTCTGCATTTAAAGATATTTGATCACAAAAATGTCCATCTTACAAAGGATGTGTTTTGTTTCTTCTTTTTGGCAAGACAGCTAGAAGTTCAAATGCACAGTAAGTTCTATCGTGTGTTAGACACACTTATGTTCAAAGGAATTCTAGTTAGCTTAGGTTCAAAAAAAGAAGTACTAATTTAACAACAAAAAAAAATCAGAGCATGTGCACAATTATAATTGAGCTAGTTGTCACCCTATAACAATTTGCTTGCGTATGCAGAACTCGTTAGTTGGGCTGAGGTAGTCAGCAAGAGCAAAACTGATAATATTAAAGAGGAAAGTATTTCTCACTTAAGCTTAGAGTATACCCTGGAGGTACATAAAAGATGCATGGATGTGGCATTCAGGGATGTGGTTTACAGATTGACTTGTACAGTTAAGTGAATGGTTGGACTTCGTCTTAAACCTCTTTTCCAATCTAAATGATTCTATTCTATTCTGTGACGTAAAGCTCCAGTATCAAAATGAGGCAAGCACTATTCAGAACATTTTTTTCTTTTGGCAACCCTACCCAAAGCAGGGGGTTTGAAACTACTCTTTACGGTCCCTTTCAACCCAGGCCATTTTATGATTTCTGTGTGTTTCTTTGCCTTAGTGACTGAAATGGCAAGAGGTATAAAAAGGCATCACCTTCATTAGTGAGAAGAGCATCTGAACACTCTTCTTTTCCAAAGTCAAATGCATTAATATAACCTCTCATACCTGCTCGTGTCTTCATTGGCTGAGTGTGGCCGTGCTTCATGAAAGCATCATTTCTGTCTTAAATAGCTGCTTAGTTCTCTGATACAGAAATTTCACAATGCCTGGAAAAGAATTCTCTAGGATTCCTGAGGTCCTAGAAAGCAAGGTGACAGTTTTATCACATGGACTCCCCCAGCAGTGAGGTACAACAAGGCATATATCACAGGCTGGACCAGCTATGTAAAATCTTATGACAAGCACCCAAGGAAACAAAAATAGGCAGATACTGACCTGCACCATATCTATCTTCACATTACCAAGCAAGTTAGTTAACAGAAGCATGGCATAATTTATCTACCTTCACCAAATACTTCTTCCAGCATGTACAAGACAAGTTCCTTGCAGATATTTTGGAAGAACAAATGGATGGCAGATACATACCTTCCATATCATCACTTAATTTTTCAAACAAGAGCAGCTTGTTAAAAAGGCCTTCAAGAAACAACTTGAATGAAGAAATTTTATATGCAGAAGAATAGCTAGACAGAGAGACCACTCACTGAAAAAAAAACATAAATAAATAAATAAAAAATTGCTCAAGTGTAACAGCATAACTCTTCATCGTTGTTGGTTTTTGTTCCAATTAATAGCCTTGACCTTTGACTTTTTTCCTTTCTCCCTTTTGTGATGCCAGAGACACTCATATCTGCTTGAGAAATTATAGCTACATAAGTGACCCTTTGGTATAATTTTTCTTTTTTTTTTTTTTGGTAAATTCATATTTTTGTTCAGTTTAGAGGGGCAGAAACTGCACCATAAAATTGGCCAGCAGTACAGCTTCCCAGCATTTAAAGACATGGTGTTTATTATACACAAATTTATCTACCTGAAGAAAAACAATAGTGGCTTTGTAACCATTTCAGAACTTTTACAAGTTGATCCCAGTAGACAGAGATGACTGCACATCTTCCCAGGATGATTTTAAATCAAACGTATGATTGCCTTTGTATTCCAGAGCCCTGAGTGCTTGACTTGAGTGCCAGCAAGCATGTTTTATTTTCTATTAATTTGTTCAACCTGTCTAGATCTATTTGTGTCACCTCATCAGACTGGTGCCACCAAATGCTTTGACGTTGACTGTTTCTTGTTGTTGTTGTACAGCAGCTTTACATGGATAGGAAAAACATGCAAGGCTTGTCAGAAACAAGATTAGTTTACTTCAAAGCATAATTCAGTAAGGCTAACAGAAAATGTTCAAGTCCAGAAACAGTCCAGAACACCAATGTAATACCATGATTTTGGTTAAGCATTCAAAATGATCTGAACATGCACTGAATAAGTCAGTAATTTAGTGTCTAGGAAGCACACACATGGAATTTTTATTCTCTTGGCTCAGCAGTTATAACTTCCAGATGGACTGCTTGCATGGGAAGTTCAGCTATGTTTTCACTGTATGCCACTGAAAACCTACCATAAAAAGATTCATTTTACATTAAGCCATTTATAAATGCCTCCTAAACATTATTCAATTTAAAGACTACATTACTGACTTAATTACCAAAACCTTTTATTCACAGTAAATAAAAGAAATGGAAGATGCAAGGAGACCAAGGAAAAAACTAGTAGAGAATTACAAACCCTGAGCAGCAGCACCCCAGGCCCAGGCAACTCTCACAGTTTTATTGTTCATCATGAGCCTACAGGGTATAAGACACCCCTTTGGCCAGCCTGGGCCAGCTGTACTGAACGTATCCCCTCCCAGCTCCTGGTGCACCCCCTGCCTCCTCCTGGCAGGGCAGAGCAAGGAGATGAAAAGGCCTTGGCTCTGTGTGAGCTCTGATCTGCAACAACTAAAACATCGGTGTGTTATCAGCATTACTCTCAGTCTAAATCCAAAACACAGCACCATACCAGCTACTAGGAAGAAAATTAACTCTATCCCAGATGAAACTACGACAAAACTGATTGTTTTAAACAATGAAAATGATGCAACTGTGCTACAAAGCTGTTAGGGCTGTAGACTGTCTCCTTCATCCATATCAAAGCAGACAGTGACCAGCTGTTATAGCAAGGCATACTGCTTGAAAAAGGCAATTTTTGGCTTTGCAACCCCCTCCTCCTGCTGTTGATTTGTCAATTAAATGTATGGGCTGATAACTAATAAGTAGTCAAAGCTTCTCAAAGGTAGTCTGCCTGTACCCTCTCGAGCCCCTGGTAGGGCATGTAGTTCATCATTTGTGTTTTTTAAATCCTCCACATCCCTCCCTCTACCCCTCAAGTTAGAGACTTTCGCTAATATCAGTAGGAATTTTACTCCCACAGGGCTGTGTAGAATATAGGACTAATTACATTGAAAAATGCAACTGGCTCTCCTAATATTGCACTGACATGTTACAGGTACTAAAAGTACACAGCTTCCCTGCTGCAAGGGGAAATTCAAGAGCTATATGCATCTGCCACGGGAAAACACATGAAAAAGTAAAGAGAAACCAGAATGACTTTGAATCGTTTTTGTACATTTTATGAATATTGTGAATAATCTCCATTCTTTAAGAACACATATTCCTTCAACTGTAGGTGTCTTTATTATTGATATGTTTATCAGTTGTGGGGTGACATTACTTGCCATGCTTGTAGCACCACTTGTAGCACTTGCAGTTATTTAACATGAGGGAAAGTCCAAGACATTCTGAGAAACCTGTTCTTCTCCTACAGTTCCTTCACCCCTAACCATACATGTCCCTGTTCTTTAGACCCAAAGAACAATTTCCTGCAACATCATTTCTTACTGCAGAGGGAAAAAATGACAAGATTGAGATGCAAGAAAAAATTTTACTACCAGGGCCTTCAGCAATGAGACACTTCTCCCCCCATGATTTGTTGCAACTGGGGAGACTCATTCTCTGTGTACCATCCCCAAGAAAAGAACAGAGGAGCTCTGCTCTCAGCAGAACTAGCAAGGTGTGGCAGCACAGCACACAGCAAGCCAAGCAGATAAGGCTCTTAAATCAGGATCAAGTGTTGTGTTGTTTGGCTTCAGGCAAGCACCAGCCTGTGTGAAAGCACCTCCAGCTTCCCCACTCACCCTTATGTCCCATGTTTGCATTGTCCAGAGCAAGAGGCCAAAGGAGAGCTGATGTATTTCAATAGGCTGGATGTACACAGAAAGCTATGTATACAGAAAACTGTTCTCCTCCATTCCTTGAAATAGCCTCAGAATGTAAAAGAAATAAGTTGGCACCTACAAATTTGTAGCTTATTGAAGTAATGCCCAAACTACATTTCATTAATCAAAGAGTAAGTGTGAAAGACTTCTCAATTATTTCCAATGTATAAAAAAATAGTCTATATAACCTATGATTTATTCCACATAGGCACAACTAGATGATGCATCCCTAGAGCAAAAAAGCATCACACCTTTCCATACAGAGGATAAGACTGAGTTACCCTAAAGCTAGCCATTACAAATCACAAAGACAGTTTGTTTTATCAAATATCACATTTCCATTAAGTCACACTCATACACTGAAAGAGTTCTCATTATAATTCAAGATGTGATCCTTCATTCCTCTTACACAGGATTATATCATTTGAGCATCTTTTATTCTGTTGGGTTTTCAGTCTATTTATTCCCATCTACCAGCTGCTGGAATATGAAATAGCAATAACTGCAAAAACAATATGCTAATAAGACACTAATGATTTGTGTCTTAAAGACAATTCTCCTTTAACCAACCTCTGTCATTAAAAATATGATTTATAGTTTATACCTATTTTATCTAGAAGTGTGGAAAAAAGGGCAATTTCTAATGAATTACTTTGCACAAAACGTCAGATCCCCAGGAAGGACCTGCAAGATAATGCATTAAAAGTTAACAGATTTCCTAGCATGACATAAAGAGAATTATTAAAGCAATCTTAAGATCAGTGATGCTGAATGTCACTGCTGCTTAAATCATTATGTTATACTCTGATAAAATGAAGGCCTCACACAAAGTGTTTAATTTCTTACTGACAAGTCTGACTAGGGAACTGCCAACATGTTTTAAATGTGATATACAATAATAAACTGCAATAACACTTTGCCAATATGCAACAACTTTATATTTTAGTACTAAATGAATTTTAGAGTTTCAATACAATTCTGCAAACTACTATTTCCTTTGCCTTCCCTTTCATACTTTTTGAACGTGAAGCACCCTAATGACAGTCACATTCTGCTGAATAAAACAAACAAACAACAACAACAAAAAAAATGCATGTAAGATAAGAAGATATCTATCTCCTGCAGTTGTACATGTATGTAAGCTACTTGAAATGCAGAAATCCTGAAGTACCATCAATGGCCAGTTTCTATACCTTTCTATAGGATGTTAATGCTAGCACTAAAATTCCTTTGAGGGGACTTGTTAAAAAAGTTATTCACAGAAAGGGTCTGGAGCAATATCTCCTTGAATACTCTGTCCAGACAGTTCCTGATGTAGATTTCATGTAGTAGTAAGCTATAGATCCCTAGTGTCAGGCAGATCTGCTTGTTATCTGTGAATGCCCTCCCCTTTCTCACCTTCCTATCAGCCTCTGGGGAGGTGATCAGCTATGGTTTGGCTATTTCTACACATTGCCTGTGCACACGTTGCATACAGAAGCCAGGAAACCTTGGGTCAAGATACTTATGATAAGTTTAAATAGATTTTAACAGCAACAGAAAGTGCTAATACATGACAAGTGCATACATGAGTATTACAGAGAGTTATTGCAGATGTACAGATGGATCTGTACATGCAAAATAGTAATTCCCCACTCCTCCACCCCAAAGTGCCTGAGGGGTTTGGTGGTTGTTTGTTTTCTTTGCTTTATGAAAACAGCTCTGCAGCAACAGCCTGTTTTTGGCAGATTCCATATTTTTCAAAGCAATGTCAAAAAAGTAGTTTCACAAACTAATTAAGACCTCTGTCAGACACAGAGGCCCCACCTTTGCCCTGGTTCACTGGTGGCCTCATTTTTATCCTTGCTTGTACAAATGGGGTTTATAATACTACCCCTTGTACAGACACTCTTGGTCAAGAGAAACAGACCAAGACTTCTTTTGTTATTTTATATAGCTGGCTTTCAATCTGATCAGGGAGTGCTGGTGCTAACACGAGATGCAATTAACCACTTCTTATAACAGCATATTTAAGTCATTCATAAAATCATACCCAAGTATTTCTCTCCTGCCTTTTGTTTGTTTTTAATAGCTCTCCCAACACAGTTCTTTATCACTTTAGAAAACCTTCATTAAAAACAACATTGGTAGCTAAAATTCTCCTTACAATGTAAGTCTATCCTCCCTCAAAATACTCTGCTCTCTTAATTAACAGTACCTGGAGAGCTAATGAAAAAAATCACATACTTATCAGCCAAAATTGTTTTTAGAACATAATTTTTTACTTATATACCTTAATATCAATTTAAATGAAGAGTTTACTGAGCTTTCTGAAAAATGGAACAAAATATTTTCACATTATCCTCTTGAAAAGAGAAATATGATTGCCTATATAATATGCAGATGAGAAAACAAGCTTCTGTGTTGCAAATTCATGATGGCAGTGAAGTTCCACAATCAGGATATTTTCTGGGTTTCCCAGAAGTATATATTCTGTTAGTATCAGTTACACACAGGTCTCCTTGACTATAATCACATAGAACAGTGAAGTTATTTACAACTCATTCTACACTATACAATTTTTACATTAATTGATGCAACAAGAAACAATGATGAACATTAAAAACAGAACATTAATGCAAGCTTGATATTTGTAGAGAAGTAGGGAAACCATATTTGATCACCTGTTTACGAAAGATGTGTGTGTAGGCAAAAGTTTTGATTGGTAGGAGCAGGAGCTACAAAGATGCTCAAAAGACCTGTATTCTGTACAAAATAATATAAATTACTTGTATCTGGCACACCACACTCTATCAATTAATCTCAAGTCTAGGGCTGCTTTTGTTTTTATTTTTTTATTTTTTTTTAATTTTTTTCCAATTCTGAATTTTTTTTTTTTTTTTTTTTTTTTTTATCCAGCAATTAAGGCAGTAAAAGAGAATGTTAACTTAAAACAAATAAGGAAGTGTGCTATTTTATAAAATCATTAGTTAATCTGAAACAGAAAAGACTTGCTGACCTGTTCAAGGCTGTGCCAATTAATTATGCTTTCTGCAGCTTAAGTTCATTACACTTTCCTTTTTTTAAAAAAAAAAAAAAAATAGTTTGAGCGGCCCTGAGTGCCAATGTTTAAGTTAACTGACAAGTTAAAATTTACTGTTAAGCTTGGAAGTATTTTTGTTTTGTTATTAAATTGGCTAGCTCTATACTATTTAATTAAGAAGTGCTAGGAAATGTTCCACAGCACTGGAATTCAATTACTTGTCTTTCTAATTGTTCAAACAGTCCTGTCTGGCATATTTTTGGCCTAGGTTGGCCTAGAACAACTATTACTCTTCCAAACAGCTCTTGAGCCTGACTCAGGAGTTGGCAAGGTCCAAAAAGGTAATTTTGACAGAGCAATTTTATTTTTAAAGGCTAAGATTCTGGCACAAAGGCCAGCTGACAGAGTATGGTTGTGTTTATGATGTAGTCTTTGACACATTTAATTTATCAACATAAAGCACAACTTTTCAAGATGCAGTCAAAGCCACACACCTCAAAGCACAAACACTACCAAACCCAGATGCCAGAAGAGTGTAGAGTCACTCAGATGACTAAATCCTTTATCTAAGTCACGTTTCAGAACTCTGGCAGGTTTGGTGAGGTTATTCATGAAAAGATGAGGGGCAGAGGCCAGGATTTTAGACCTGCTCTACTGCATAAAGAGGATCTCAGATTTGTTCTTATTTTTCCATCTGCAGCACAGGAAGAATCTATAAATACCTTGGAAAGTCATATTTCATCCTACCTAGCAAAGACGTGTCCCCTCACAGCTGTGTAAGATACATATTGATTAGTCCTAAAAAAAGTGACAGTAGGCTGAATAAGAAAGTCACTGTCCTTTTTGGAGTAACTATCTAGGTGAGAAGTTCTGGAAAAAAAAGCCACCTGAAATTTGGGCTAGGAAATTACTGTTTCTAGATGTCAGTGCTTTACGATCCTTCTCAAAAAAGAAAAAAAAAAAAAAAAAAAAGATTCACTTCCATGTTTGCTTAGGTTAGTTTTGTTTGTTTGTGTGTTTTTTCTTCCTTCCTTTTTTTTTTTTTTTTTTTTTTTTTTTACGCTTCAGTTAATAGCCTTTAAAGAAACCTCACTGACTGATGGAAAAAGAAAAAATGTTTTAATGCCACAACAGGGATTAGAAGAATTATTTTTAGGTCCTCCATCTAACCCTGAGTAACAAATTATAGCTTAAAGCATAAGGTCTTTCTTCAGACATTCTTTTGCTCCACAGCGTCAGGTTAGTATTTAGTAAGTTTGGAGTAAAATCTCTGTAAGTAAAGGTAATCTACAAAGTAGAAAAGGCAAGTGTTTTCCTGTTTCTTCCAGCTGAAATAGGAAAACACTACATATTTAATATGTACCTGCAGTTGGGTGTTACTGAAATATGTTATTCGGATGTGTCTTGTGGGGAAAAAAAAAAAAAGTTACCAGATCCCCTTATTTAATGAAGACATACAAAATAAGTGTTAATCTCATTTGTTTGACTGATGTTTTCATTTCCTCTGCTGTAGGTTTTTTTCTCTATATAGATGCAAACTTCTACATGTAGCACTAGTTTCTGAACAGCTTTAAAATCTTAAGAATTTTTTCCATGACAGGACTAGTACTTTGGAACAAACCTTGATGCCTTACATACTAAGCTATTACACACATGACACTACATATTGTGGAGGCTTTTTTGCAGTGTTCATTTTTAAAGAGCAATGTTTTTTCTAAAGCTCAAACCTAAAGTTACAGATGCATCTAAACAATAGATTTGCCAGCTGTTTGTTCAGCTGAAGAGCCCAATTAATAATTGAAGCTTCTATGCTTCATTCTTGTTGACGTTTTCTACTAATACACTACCCCGAACCATCCTTTCTCTAAAGACACACTGCAATGAAATTGGGTAATGTCTAGGATGCCTTTATAAAGATTTTTTACTGCTTCATTTTTATTAGTACAACTCATCAGCATTTTTGGTCACAATACTTATTTTTTCATACAGTTATAATAAGTATTATAATTAGCTTTGTGCTCTACAGTATGCTGTGAACTAATCAAAAATAATAGTACAAACATGCCTACATTAAAGGAACATAATTAACTGTAAGAAAAACATACATTTAAAATAAACCTGAGGAAATGTATATAAATACAATGACAGAATGCCCAAAAATCAAATTAAGTTTTTTAAAAAACATATCCTTAGTGAAAGTCCAGAACAGCTGTAGACTTGGTTGGGATTTGACTACCTTTCCCTATCTGGATACTTAGTTAAGTCCTATTACTCTTGCCTTACCACACCTATTGCTTCCAGAAGACCACTGCACTGCAGAATCACACTTAAGAGAAAAAGCTGCTGCCCAGAATAGATGAGAACTGCTGGATTTCTTAAGTGAAGACTGCATGCTTTCAAAAATATAATGCCAGAATAGAAAGAAAGCAGTTTTAAAAGTTTACATTGACTCTAGAGTTACAGGACTTAACCATATTGTGCACTGAGTTCAATCTGAACACATCTTCCAGGTTTGAGCCTTTCAGCATTCACATCAAATTTCCTTCCACTGAAACAATGATGCACTTCTGCCTTCATCTGTGCCTCACTTCTAAACATGAGGCAAAGACCTAGACCTTCAAGCAGTACAACAATCATTTGGCTTTGATGTTAGGCATTGCCCAATCCAGCAGCACAGTGGAGGCCAGGCTCTTGCAGCTCCCTGCCCCCCAATCCAACCAGTAGTGAACGCACATGTACAACACACGCACACAAACATACACACATGGCTGGCCACAGAAATACATACCACACCAATGGCCTCATCACGTTCCCTTCTCTATGGGATCAGGATAAAGGTTCACCAGTGGATGGACACAGATGAGCCAACCCCTCCCGGTAGCTATCAGTAGACACCAAGTCAATCCAGCAGCTGTCTCTGAATCCTAGGGCCCTACCCTCTGGTGGCCAGACACTCAGCCCCCGAAGCACCAGCACCCCTCCAGCTGCTGGAACAGAGCCTGCCCCATATACATGCACCAACACACACTGTGGACTTGTCCAGTAGCAGGCCTGGGATGCTGACTACTTGCCCTGTGGGATTTTTATCTCCATTTGTCCCATGCAGCGGTGCACAGGTACATCCACACCCAGGCCTTACTACTTCTTTGGCAGTTGGTCCACATCTATTGGTCCCTCTAGCAAGAAATTCCTACAGAGGTCCCAGGGACACACACTTCCAGCTGTCTTGCAACTTTACAGACAATTGGCTCCCAGATCCCTCAGCCTCAGTATGATGCTCACTAGCAGTCACAGCTGCGCACACACCCTCACTCACTCTAGTTGCTGGCATTCAGACCTGCAGACAGAAATATGTGCTGAGTCCCTTCACCCAAGGAAATAGTTGAAATAAAGTTTAAGAATACATGATGCATTGTGCTGACCTGCCCAGACAACTATAAAAGAGTTAGAGGCCTATAGGACTGTAGAGAGTCCTATATTCCATATACATATGCTCTGTGCAACACTAAATCTCCACAGGCCATCATAAGTCCCATGCTCCTCTACAAGGGAAGCCCTCACTCTGAAAGGTGACAGGGACAACTAGTCCACTGACTAATCTTGATGAATTTTACCCCTCACACTAGGTAGCTTACAGCCCTCCCGTGGCAGTCCTTGGAGGATTCAGGTATTGTCTCCCTTTCTCCAATGGGGTTATCTTGCCTGAAACTGTGCCTGTGTGTGTGGAGACAAGACTTTTAATCCAGCAACCTAGCACTTGGTGAGTCTTACAAATACAGGTCATAGTCACTGATTTTTACCAGAAGCCTAGATTTGAAAAATGTCAAGACTCTACCAGTGATGACAACACAGGTTGTGTAGGTAATAGGTGCAATTGAAAAGTAGTCATTTGTTATGAACGAAGTCATCATTATGAACTTCAGTGAAAAAAAGTCTTGTTATAAGTAACAGGAATTTACCCTGAAGTTTCTGTTACTACCAAGCATACAATATCACTAGATTAGTATTGATTTTTTTTTCCAAGATGTTTTTTACTTTGGTAATGTTTTAAGGAAGTAGAGTAGTACTTACTGATATTTACTTGTTGACAAGATCTCAAACCTGATTATGTTATACTTTATCATATTCCACTTCAGTTGTAACTATGATTGGACTACAGCGTTTCATCCAGTCACTTGAAACATGACTTCCACTTGATGAGATAGCCTAACTCCACAGGCAGCCTGTAGCACACTCATGAGATCCACAACATGAATTTCAGGCAGCTGCTGTGCAGGATAAGTAAGGCACCACTTCCAAGACAATGTTTCTTCCACAGCTGTAAAATAACAAGCCCTGCATTCAGCAGGGACATGACTTTTGGAGTCTCGTTGCAACAGCACAGAAGTGTAGCAATGTCAATTCAATAAAAAGTCACTTGAGATACTGTGAGAGTTGGCCTGTGGAAAGCAGAGCAACATCAATTTTTCCTTCTTCCATCTCCCCTCCATTTATCTTAAAGTCAAAAAATCCTAGTGCTTGATTGGCTTACTGTGTCAATAAAAGACTTCATTTGTGAATTTTTCCCTCCCATCCCCTTCTGGGAATGGAAAACTTTGCTCATCCGTTAAATATTCAGAACATTCGTACACAGTGGCAGAGAAAGACCTTATTTGTTAAGCCCCTGAGTGCACTTTGAGATGGATTAAGTCTAGCACATTGAGCATCATATTTGTATTTGAAGTAGAAAGTGAGAAGTAGATTCTATGACAAATTCAGGCATCTGACTTAAAAATGCATGTGGAAAATTGCAAACTCAAACATGAAACAGCTACATCCCCTGTCACTCTGTCACCCTCCCAAAGAAATCCCCATAAATTTTAACCAAGTAAATATATATATATTTTGTGTATTTTTAATATTTTTTATTAGGAACTGTGCAAAATTTCTACTAGTTAATCCTGTTTAGTGAGGCCATCAACCCTGATGGAAGCATGCTGATCAGGTGCAAGTATACATATTAACCTGTGCATACAGGGACTTAAATAGTCCTTTAAATAAGCAATCATTGTGTAATACCTATTTTATTGCACATGAGGTTTAGCTTCCTGAAGTACAAAAGCAAAACTACAAAACAAGAAAGGACTAGAGGTGAGAAAGAGGCAATTGTCATGCCAGTGGCAGCCACTTGCCTTGTGAAGTTGCCACAGAAGTACTATCAGGGCTTGCAGGTGCAGAGCATGAGACCAGCAGGCCAAGAAAAACAACATGAGAAAAATGAAAGAGAGATACTGCCACAGAGGCCCTGGGAAACATTACTTCAGCTTCAGTGAAATGTTACAGTGCTGCAAATAGGCCCTGTAGTACTGCTAAGGCTGCTATGTGCAGCATCTTTTTTTTTTGGGGGGGGGGGAGGGGGAAGGGTGGGGGTGGGGCAAGAAGTTATTTCCCTTCCTTCCCCTGAATAAACAGGTTGCTCTTACATGCAACCCAGCTGTAAAGCTTTGTCAAAGTTAAGAAAAAAAAAATAATAAAAAACATAATCCACAGGATAGCACATACACCACTTTTTAGAAATCACATTATCTTTGAATACATCCCAATAGCCATATGGACTTTTATAAAGAAATAACTTAGAAGTCTTTTTCTTGCTAATTTGTATTGATACAACTGCCTTGAGTGATTTTTTTTCCCCTTTCAAGAACCACTTTAAACAGATAAAAACCTTAAGAAAAAAAAGAAAAAAAAAAAAAAAAAAAAAAAAAAAAAAAAAAAAAAACTAATGCAGTATTTTAAAAGGAAAAGAAGATTCTGACCCAGACCAAATTAAAGTAGTGATGAAGACAGCTACAGTCACTGATAAAATTGCTAAAGCCAACATTTTCTGAAAGGCTCAGTGTTACTATCAAGGCATGTTTTCAGAGTTCACACTAAAAAATATCCAGTTTCTGTAGCTTAATAATTAGTCTGCAAAGTAGTAGAGCCAGTAGTATCACAACACCTTACGCAAACTGGCATTTACTTAAAAAACAAATGAAAGCTTGTCTTGAAAGAGTGTCTGCATAAGGAACTTTAACAGGTAAGTCAAAATTCTTCAGAAGAAATAGAGTATTTCAGCTTTTCTAGCATTTACCACACAAAAGGTTTCTTAGAGCTTCTGCAACAGCTGTTTCACAGCAACCGCATCTAAAGGATGTTCACAATATTGTATTTAAGACTAACTCAGAAATACTAGAGACACTACTCTAGAAACTAATGTTAACTCAATTCCACTTGCAGTGTATTATTTCAGTCAGATTCTATGGCATGTCTAATCACCTTCAGAAAGCAGTCATGAGTGAGATAAGAGTGGAACTTCAGCTATAGGATGCCAGATGCTAATACACTTTGGTACAAGTCCTAGCAGCTGAAGACTGCCAAACACTCAAAAGAAAGTTTCAAGACCTTGCCTTTAGTTTGTAGGCTGCTATTTTGTAAACCTATCTTCCCAAGATCCAATTATACTCTGAATAGTTCCAGTGCGTAGAAAAAAAAAAAAAAGAAAAAAAAAAGAAAAAAAAAAAACAAAAAACAAAAAATGGAAGGAAACACATAATGCAGCCTCTTCAGTGCTTTCAGAAAATAAACCTTGTGTTTACCTACCAAGAGGGGATGCAATCCAGTTAGTCCAGACTGTGTTCCAGATTTGACAGTAATAATTTTGGAGTTGCTAAAATATCATAAAGGTTTTATTTCAAAAAAAAAAAAAATGCTTAAAGCTGTTCAATCTGGCCATGCTTACAACAAAATACTTGGGTTCACTTCCAAAATGAATTTTCAGTAACAAATGTTTTCTAAGTGTCTAGTTACTACGCTTATTAATGTTCTTGCTTATGTACAGAAATAACCAGCCAGCAAAGTCCTCTTTGATGTATCAGACAGCCACTTAAAAGTGAAGAAACATCATGACATTAACATGACCAGGTGCCTGCCCCAGAAAACAGTAAGCTGACCAATATTATCAACTTATTAAGCTACTGCAAGTGCTAAATAAATATGCAAAAGTGAAACGACTAACAAGCAGAAAGATTTTTGATTGCTTATTTTAATGAGCATGTTAGTCAGTTTAAAGAGCATACAAGACATTACATACAAAATATTTTTCATCATGACCCTGTGAAGCAGTAAAATGGCATCAGTTCAAAAAAGAAAAGCTGACAGCATTAAAAAATAATAATAATCTTGTCATTCTACAAAGAAGTCTCTAGGTGGTGTTATAGAAGAGGAACACTCTTCAGTAGAAATCACACAAGTCAACTGGAAGACCAAAATCCTTTTCCTCCATATAGAAGCATAACAGTTGTAAGACGTCAAACAGCATAAACAGTGTTTATTTCTTTAAAAAGAAAAGCTACACCACTGATGACTGGCAGTGCAAGGATTCTTCCTGGCTCAGCATTTCCCTCCCTGCCCTTCCTCTACCCAGATAACTAGGCATCTTAATGCCTTTTCTGCCTCAATGAGAAAAAAGCACAAAGCATGAGCATCTTGAAGTTTAGGAAGAAAATGAGTAATAAAAGAAAATTCTTTAGGAAGTTTAATGGAAGAAAACTACAGTTACAGATAATATAAATCATGGGCAAAAGTGTTCATACAAAACCCCTGTAAACAGTATGGTTCCAGCACACATGGATTAACATCAACTCACACAAGCAACCATATGCTGAAAATACAAACACAACATACATTACATACTTAAAACTCTATCATCTTTTCAGTGTTCACAATATGTATAGAACAGACATGATTGCGCTAGTGTCAGGTATCCTCCAGGGTTTCTGATGTTACCTGAATTTAATTGGGTTTCCAGGAAACACTGGTGCTAGTTAGTGCCTTGCAAGTCAAGAAGCCCACACCAACATGAGAACAGAGCATCTCCAGAACATGATAAAATGCAAAACAAGGACACGGCTCTTACATTATGCTACAGAGCTAAGGTTTAATTGCAATAGTATTCATGAAAGAAAACGGCTACCGCTACATATCAGCTATCCCACTGTTCAGGCCTCACTTTATTTTCTTCCTTGACCAAAGTTATCTCCTCATTTTACAAGAGGAGACAAGAAAGATTTTAACACTTATATATACAGTAAAAGCCTTTGTAAGTGCTAAAAGTCATCTAAAAATCTTATTTCAATGTATATACTCAGACATATCAATAAAGATAGCTTTTAGGCATCTAATCACCTTTTTTTTAAAAAAAAAAAAAAAAAAAAAAAAAAGCATATGCAAGGATCATCAAGCACACAACTCCTAACATACCTTTTGTCAGATTCAATACAGGCGTGAGAACATCAGTTAACCTGAAATACTGCTGAGTAGTGAAAGAAAACAACTCACCTACTACAGTACTTCTCCAATCTACCTTCATTTCATCTAAATCTTCATGAATTTGGTTATATAGGTCATAAGACATCTCTTCCTTGTTCAGTATTCCAGTCTCATTATCCATAGTAATACTGTGTTTTCATAGCTGTCAAAACGAGTTTTCATTGTCACATAGTAAAGTTTCAATCAAGGACTTCAACTCTTAGATATGGTAACTAAAGATAGCAGAAACAAAGCACTATTTCACACAATTTCTGGCAAGATTATACTTCACAAAAAGTTTATGTCAATAACTCTTAAAAGCAAATTCATAGATCCATGAACCTATTTGTCTTTCAGGACACCAGATACACCCAACACAGACATTCAACTGCATTTAGAAATATAGCTAACTGCCTTCTATCCTTTACTAGATTATGTAAGCAAGATCTTCTGTACTTTTAGCTATAATATATATATAAATAGATAGTTTCTTTTCATTCGTTTTCTAGCAACAGCCTTAATTTACACAGCTCTCTAGAAAAAGATACTGTCTTCCTATTAAGAGATATCCTTTCTTTATCAGGATAGCTATTTGGGCCACATAATAACACTCACTATTCACACAGAGTGCAAAAAAGTCGAGGCCCCTATAGTTAAATATTCAATATAAGATCACTTTATTGAAACAATAACTTTAATACAATAACTACAGATGTTATTGTCCTCCATTGTTTTCTGCAATAGATCTACATATAGGAAAAAAAAATAATAAATAAATAAATAAATAAAAATGTCTGCTTTATTAAGACAGCCAGGCAATAAGTATCATGAGACCAAAACCAACTCACAATACAACCCCCACACCCACACCCATGAATTTAAAGCCCTCCTTGGGTGTAAAAAGAAAAAAAAAAAAGTTATCAACTTACCAGAAAGACAGAAAAACAACCCCAACCCTGTGTATCTCTGTGTATCTGTGCATCTATGAGCTGTGCATCTCTGACTTGTCCTGTGCAGCTGTGTGAAAGCTGAGGCAGTAACTGGTGTTATTTTAGTCTTTGCATATTGGTGTACAAAGAGGAAAGGATTTGAGGGAGTGGGAGCGTGGTTTTATAACAAAATGTTGATGGTATGTCTTGAAGAGTTGCCCCATTACAGAAATATGTTAATCTTTTTGTCATGTGTAAGGCTGTAGCTACTAATAAGTATAACAGAATAGAGTTGGTCTAGCTGCTTCTCCGCTGTATACCTCTTAACAGAAAACCCCCTCTTTAGCTTATGTTTCACCTGTTTCCCACACCACTGCAAAGTTACATGTATGGGCTTTGTTGTACTTTACAGAGAATTCAGCAACTGGAGCCTCATTCCTCTAACAAAACATTTATTACCATTAAAACATGTACACACCTAGAGCCACAGTATGCTAAGGAAACTATGCTAGGGCACGTGGAAAATACAGAGGTGAGTGGTGACAGCCAGCATGGCTTCACTAAGGGCATATTGTGCCTGGCAGATCTGGTGGCCTTCTACCACAGGGTTATAGCACTGGTGGATAGGGGAAGAGCAACTGACATCATCTACCTGAACTTGGACAAAGGATTTGGCACTCCTGTGTGATACGCTTGTCTCTAAATTGGAGAGACATGGATTTGATGGATGGACCACTCAGTAGGTGAGGAACTGGCTGGATGGTGACACTTAGAAGGGTAGTGGTGAATGCTGGAGGGAAGTGATGCCATCCAGAGAACCTGGACAGGCTTGAGAAGTGGGCCTGTGTGAACTTCATGAGGTTCAACAAGGCCAAGTGCAAGGTCCTGCACACAGGTCAGGGCAATCCCAAGCACAAATATAGGCTGGGTAGAGAATGGATTGAGAGCAGCCCTGAGGAGAAGGACCTGGAGGTGTTGGTTGATGAGAAGCTGAACATAAGCTGGCAATGTGCGCTTGCATCCCAGAAAGCAAATGGTATCCTGGGCTGCACCAAAAGAATCATGGCCAGTAGGGTGAGGGAGGTGATTCTCCCCCTCTGGTCTGCTCTTGTGAGCACTGCATTCAGCTCTGGGGCCCCCAGCCCAAGAAGGACATGGACCGGTTGGAGTGAGACCAGAGGAGGGTGACAAAGATGATTAGAGGGCTGGAGAACCTCTCTTATAGAGACAGGCTGAGGGAGTTGGGGTTGTTCAGCGTGGAGAAGAGAAAGCTCCAGGGAGACCTTAGAGTGGCCTTCCAGGACCTAAAGAGGGCCTACAGGAAAGCTGGGGAGGGACTCTCTGTCAGGGGTTGTAGGGATAGGAGAAGGGTAACAGTTTTAAAATTAAGGAGTGTAGATTTAGATTAGACATTAGGAATAAATTCTTTACCATGAGGGCACTGAGGCCCTGGCACAGGTTGCCCAGAGAAACTGTGGATGCCTCATCCCTGGAGGTATTCAAGGCCAGGCTGGATGGGGCTTTTGGCAACCTGGTTTGGTGGGAGGTGTCCCTGCCCATGGCAGGGGTTTGGAACGAGATAGTCCTTAAGGTCCCTTCCAACCCAAATCATGCTGTGATTCTATGATCTATTCTATGATCTTCAACTGGTTTATATCAAGCAGAGTATCTAATTATTAGACTAGAGCATCTAAGACTAGTTCACATAAATCTTGGTATGCTCCTTCCTGCCTGTACTGCCTATGCAAACAAGTGTGCCTTCAAAAACAGCATGCAATGAACATCTAGGCTTCTAGGTGTATCTGTAGCCTCAAATTTTGACATGTGCAAGTACTGATCCACTCTGTGATCAAGATTCATCTGTTTCTAGAAACATGCCTATGAGTTTGTTATTTATTTGAGTGAACAGTATTAAGGTAAAAAAACATTTAGGATCATTACAGTATCAGTAACAATTATGCAGGGACTATTTTCTGTAGCTTTGGAACCTATCTTAACACTTTTAGTACATCTCTGAGCATGTTCAGCTTTCCCAGAGGCCATGGCATGTTTTGACCTAGCTCTCTGTTCCTTTTTGATGAAAACTTATATAAATGTTATTACTTTTAATATAGAAAAGGTGTATCTAAATATTTATGTTCTGTGTTTCTTTGACTCAGGACTCCAATTTTAAATCACAGGGACTTCTAAGGAAGTTTGGTTCCTTAAAACGGAGTCCTTACTCAAATATTAGATGACCAGATTTCATTTGCTTGAAATGAGAAAGCTATATTTACCTCAAGCAAAACTATCTGGCTTCAGAAACATTTAGCTTCCAATACATCTCAGGTATATGGTCTATTTATTTATTTACTTATTTATTTAGTCTCAAATTTTCTTTCCTTTGCAATTCAGAGATATCTATCTGTTTGACAGTGCCTTGTGTACTTACTTTCCCTTTCCAAATACATCTCTTCCTTCTGGGAGCTGAGACTGAATGTTTCCATCTATTTCTGTCCATGGCTTTAGGGAGAAGAGAATGATGTTCTGTGTGACTATAATGTTTGGGATGCGGGTGCAAAAATACAAGGTGGATCTGCACCACATAGACTGGCTCTGACATGCCCTGATTCTCTTTTCATTGGTGCCAGGATTAATTGTTCTCAGGGGGTTGGGAGTGGACCACGTCACAGCTACTTGACCAAAAGTAATGTTGTTGGTCTCTGCCTTTTAAAATTAGGATTCACAGACCATTGCTTCGACAATATGCTGGTGGCTGTGTATTTAATGTAAGGGTGACTAAATTGAATGGACTGAGGACAGCTTTGATTTCCTTAATAACTACTGACAATGCCAGCTACCATTCATACTTATTTCAACATACACTATCTCATAAGCTGCTGCAGTTTGTTAATGCCTTGGTTCTGATTTGATCTACCCATCAGCTTTCCTGGCATGATGGGTCAGATGCTATCCTTTTGCTTCACTCCAGACTAAGCAGGAGTATATAACACCATAAAAGCATTGATCTCCATGATTCTCAAGATGTGTAACAGAGTAGCCGCACAGTTAACTAATGCCCAATGCTATGTGAAACTTCACAGCTTGTGTGGGTGGGTGGGTATGAGCATGGGTAAATGTTGTGTAATGTGTTGCTGTGTAATTTTAAACAGTGTAGCACTCACAATAGCTTTTCTGTTCTTTTTACATTTGTATTCTGCAACCCTACTTGAGTAAAATCCATTTGAAACAACTCCTTAGACAAGATCCACATTTCCTAGATGGCACTTCAGGATTTCTCTTCAAAACAACAAGCTTATATTTTTACATACATTCTTTTTATTACTTATTACAGCCTTGAGACCCACAGCAACTTGAAGAAGTCATTTGCTTGTCCTTTTAAACTGAATTGTTAAAGCATTTTCACAGAATCACAGAATCATTTAGTTTGGAAGAGATCTCCAAGATCACCTAGTCTAACCTCTGACCTAACACTGACAAGTCCTCCACTAAACCATATCACTAAGCTCTACATCTAAATGTCTTTTACATACCTCCAGGGATGGTGACTCAACCACTTCCCTGGGCAGCCCATTCCAATGCCTAACAACCCTTTTGGTAAAGGTCACTGAAGTGAGGTCAAAAAAGGTCACTGAAATGAGTCAACTCAAGGTGCATACACTGTGCATTTACCTGGTAGCCCTCTGAGGACATAAGACCAAACACTGCCCAGACATGTTCCACAGTCAGGAAGGACCAGTTCTGTTCCACTAGATTGTATAGGAATCAATTAGTCTAAGTAGTAAGTAGAATCCAGGAACCTGAATGCTGTCTTTGACAGTGACAAATACACTTTCATCACATCATGCAAATTTAAATTGAATCATATTTCATGATCTCTTTAATAATTTTCAACGTCTGTGATAGAAAACATTGACAGTGTACTTATGCTTGTACATTTAATCTACCACAGTAGAGATTTTCGGCCAATATTACAACTGTTGAATTTGCTTCCACTCTTATGAATTTATGTGTCAAAGCTACAGACTTATATACTCTTGATACAACATCTCAGGAGAAGGCCCTTCAGACTTCAGAGAATTTCTTAAGACAAAACACCACAAAATTATAATTTTCCAGTCCCTATTTATACAAGAATTGACTAATTAATCTAACAATGTTTCTTTTTTCATTTAATTAATATAAAGTTGTTTGATACTGAATTTGTGAAGCTGCGGTTATTAACAATAAAAGCATAAATGAGGAAGATTAGTAATGCATTAAGGAATGCTAATTGTCATATTCCTTTTTGTTCTTATCCTTCATTGTGTTAAATACATTCTGCCACTAATACAATAATTTTGTTAGTCATTAACATTTATGGTGTATAACTAGCTATTCTCATGTAGAAACACACAAAACAAAATAGCGTGACTAGACCTCTTTTTCAACACGCTATCATTTTGTTCGAGTATAATATTCTGAAATATATTTTTCATATGAAGCACTACTTTTAGAACTTTAAAATGTTTTAAATCCCAAGTATTTGTCATATCTTCTGACATTCATTCAGTACTTTTAAAACATGTCATTTATACATATACCAAAATTTTTTCTCCCCTGCTTATGAATCTCTTTTCTTGAATTTTCCACATCCATAGATCATCTCCTGAGGCTACAGGCACAGAGCCTGTGTAGATTATCTGATCTAAATCTCATGTCCTTTGGAGAGAGAGGACAACAAGCTGAAAAGCTTTGCCATGGCTAAAGCAGATTTTTCAGTTACTGTTGTCTGTGACTATTACAATACTGAATAATGGTTCTTCATGTCCTTACGGAGAATAAGACCACTATCATATCCAGACAATTGCCCCTCAGGGCATGGATTGTCTTTGTTTGACACAATGGTGCTCGATCCCTGATTTATTCTTTAAGTATTACTCTGATAAAAAGGACAAGTCTGTCTGGGAGACAAGTATCTTCTAGATAGACGCAATGACAGTATTGAAAACAGCCCCACAAGATTTGAAGTACAAAAGCCTTTCTGCATTTCCTCCTCAGCACATCAACAAATAAGTACCAGAAAGAGTTTGGGGTCAACAGAATTTTAAAGAACCTCATCCATTATAAGGAAATTAACTACAGACATCTATTTTATTGCCTGGCATCAACCTCTTTTTCATTCAGGCTGGACAGTCTTAAATCTAAGTAGTCTTTTCTTTAAGAAGAACAGTAATTCCACATCATTTTCCCACAAAACAAGTGCAGATTTCTTTGTTCATATGCTCCCTCTCCTATCTTTAGATGGCAATTTCAAGAAGAATATCTTAGGAGCTTATACACATCTATTCTGTATCCTTTCTAACAGCAACTTGGTTGTTGTTTTTTTTTTTGGTGTTCTGTATGGATTCAGAACATAGAAGTGTAAAGCTCTACCCTAATAAGGGCCTCAAGGGATGTATATAGCCTTTCCAGATTTCTGGGAGGGAATTTGAGCCAGAAATGTCTGTTAATTGCTTAAAGAACACCTTACACATTTGAACCTTTTTGCTGCTGACAAGAGTTGGCACAACCTATCTTAGGGCACTGCCAAGGCACAGACCGTTGCAGAACTTCTGGCTATGCATCCCTAACTTGCACTGAAATGAAAGCACAGTTCCCTTTGAAGTTACTGGCTCAGAAAGCTGCATCCCAGTTGGCATTCTTGTCAGCGCTCTCAGCAGACAGAGCCACCTTCTCTCTTCAGTAGCTCTTTCCTCTTGGTTAAAGCCCAACAGATAAGTACAGCTCCTGTCAGAGTTGAACTAAGTCAGAGGACAGATAAAGGGATTTAATTCTTCATCTTTCTCAAAGCTTCTCCCTTTAAAATAGTAAATTAAATGAAAAGAAAACAAAATGTGTAAGACCTTCTAAGATAACCGAGACAATCATCAAATTAAATCTAAGTATTATGCAAGTGCATTTTGGAGTATTTGATTTGATGTATTCCATGATATCACCTACAAGCTTTCCAGTCCTCTACATCATATTAGTCTTTTTGTCCCCGGGATGAAGCACTGCTAAAGGCATACTTCCTCCCACGTCTTTAAAGCTTAGGGAATCTGACTAAGTTACACAGGACAGGCTTTCAGGCAAAAGGTTTGTTTGTTTGTTTTGGTTTGGGCCATATTGGTGGGTTAATATAGAGACAGATGGTTAAGTGGTATTTGGTTACATAGGCTAACAGGCTTACAGCCTACTACAGCTCACGTAACCTTCAGGGATCATAGCAAACATATAATAAAACACTAACATGGGGATCTCCACTGACATGAACACTGCCTCAACTGGTGTTCGGCACTCCTGTGAGAGCACAGAGGCTCATGAGGTCTAACATGGAGGCCTAATAGAGGTGCTAATTACCCACAGCACACAGGGGCAGGCCTGTAATGCTGCATGTGAGACACTGCTTTGGGGGATTAGGTGTAGAAGTGTGCTTACAGATCTGTAGGTGTTCTTAAACACCTCCTCAGTGCTTAATACTGTGGTCTCTCTGGTGTATGACTGACACTCATCCTGAAGGCATAGTTCACTCACAGTTGATTAATTATGTGTTGTTAGTAAATGCTTCAATCCTGATTTAGTATAAATCATGTGAACTGAGCTTTTTTTTTTTTTTTCCTGTGACATAGATAATATTCAGCTTTATGACATGTCACGCAACTGCCTGGAGATCAGCAGAGGTCCTGGGTCACCTTTCTTTCTGGAGAGAGAAAAATATCCAGGAAGCCTTTAAAAGTAACTGCAAGAATAATGATGACATTTACAATTGAATAGTTCAGAGGAGTGGCACCTAGGACACCTAGCCAAGAATAAGGGAGAGAAAGCTCCTCAGAAGCCGATAATAAAGTCTAAACCTCATGGAAATGCTTATTCCACATGCTCATATAAAGAGAAGCAAAGGAGCATTTTGACCTGGAATGTAACCGTCAAGCTGTATTTTATTGTGAGCAGTGCACATGGGAACAATCAAATCCAAAGATGCTTAATACCATTACCATTCCGCTAATGAGATACCTCTTAAAAGTCATTTTTCCCAACTCTTGAATCTAAAAACAGACTCTAAGGAGGCTACATAGGCATTGTGCTTTGTGAAGAAACTCTGAACTAGTATCTTTTGTGCTGTTACCCATAATTTTTCTACGTGTAATATTAAAACTAAATGTCAAATTGGCTAACTTTTGACAAATGAAGCATCCTGATAGACACAAGTATTTTTAAGGTTATTCTTCTCTACCTTGAAGAGGATAAATAGCATTTAGGTCAGCCTGAGGAACTGGTTTATATTCTCACAGGAACAATATTTTTTACAACATTCTCTTACTCAGCCTAATTCCTGGTCCACCTTACTCATAGGCAACCACCCTGTCATGCCTCTTCTTTTCTTAATGTGCTCAAAATGATGACTTTGAGCTGTCCTTCCTCTTTTCCTTCCACCTGGGAACTCAGAATTACACTACTTTCTAAGTAAATATATTAGAGTACTGTAAAACTAGGTACAATTCAAATTAATTTGCTTCACAGTTTGATCAGTGCCCTAGAAGGTACAGGTTTCATATCATTTTATGAGGTACATTTCATAGTATTGTGTCAGCACTGTGTGAGGTATATTCCACAGCTTTTTATCATAGCATTTTGTAAGAGATATTTGATAGCATTTGATGTAGCCACTTTACGAGGTGGCCTGAATAGAATTTAGCAGTAAACTTTTAGGGGGCATTTCATGGCATACAAATATAGATGCACAGAAACAGATACAAGAGATGACGAACAATGTTAACCCTTATTATTCTGAAGAAAATAATTATAAAATTCAACTTACTGCTCAGCAAATTTTTAATTTGTGTAAATCTAACATGGGATTTCAGTCACAGAGTTGTTCTGCTTTGGTTCTGACATTATAAAGATGCCCTTTCACAGGTGCATTTTCAGTCCAGTTGTACTTGCATATAACAGTATTTCTGTATATCCTGCTAATGTATTCTCATTCTTTTAAGGTATATTTTCTGCCTTTCTATATTCACAGGTCAGATCTAAGTGGTCTGAGACAAGACATACCTATAGAAGTACTGTCCCTGTCCTGAGTCATCTAAGCTCCCTAAGTGCACTTCTGTACCATTCAAAGTCTCTCTGAAGCCAGGCTGTCTCAACAAAGCCAAGAAGTTAACTCAGCCATTATACAAACAAATAGGGCACCAAAATTCAGAAGTGCTAAATTGGAAAAGGAGTAACCCACATACAGTTTCCCTGGTAGTGGGAAGAAGCCAGAGGGAAGGGAACTGGAAGTTGAGAACTTTTCTCTTTGCTACCATGGAAACCAAAGAAAAAAAAAACTTTTTTTTTCTTTTTTTTTTTCTCTCTCTTTTTTTTTTTTCCCCCCTGTATTTCTCACAGACCCAGCATATTTGGCAGGGTGATTAAGAATAGAATCATTATCAGTCTTCCAACACCTGCCACATCTGAAGAGGAAATGGAGAAGACAAAAGAGGTTATGTCTGGAGAATTAAAATTGAGGGTAGGCAGGTTTGGAAGGGGTTTCTTCAGTCTGAAAATGTGAAGGACAGAGAAATGACATGATCTGCAGCTTACAACAGAACAGAATCTTGGTATGACTTGGTAGGAAAATGGTTTAAAAACCCAACTCAGTGAGACTTTACAGCACAAAGAAAGCCAATACAGCCAACTCACATATAATTACCTGCAGATAAGAAAACATACATAGTGGCATAACACCATAGCCCAGAACAGACGATGTTATTCTCCCCACATACCAGGAGAATAATCTGGGACAACAACTACTTCTAGAAGTCCATCGTCAAACACCCAAATGAGGTCTTTCTAAACTGGCATTTCAATCCACACACTACAAAAATAACCAGGCAGAAAGCCACATTTACATATTTATGTAAGTATAAAAACAAAACATTTATAGGAAGGACAAATTTCAAAGCAAATTTGTTTAGTTTATGCTGTTACCTGTTTGTCACCAAGTTGTTTTAAAAATACAATATTTCAAGTCATTGTCATTTTATCTTTTAAGTTGCATTTACATTTTTGTTTGAAAAACATCCAGAGATCCCTTTAAATCTAAACAATACTGGGGGTCCATACCCACCAGAAAGATTTAAAAAAATTCTCAGGATGTAGAATTAATCCTTTCTACAATAATCATAAAAAACAATATGAATGAAGTGAAAAAAAAAAATGCGTCAGAACCCTGCACAAAATAAATACTCTGTTTCAATAGGCACTACATCCTCAAGGAAACTGGACAAACTAGCAGATGACAGATTTATATATCACAACTTGATCAATTTCATATATAACTACATGCAACTTCAGAAAGTCCCCTCTGCTGGAGAAAATATTCATGTTCAATGGCTTTACACTGATTCCCCTGAGAATACAAATTAGTTTTAATTCCCTGTTCCAAAATAAACCTTAAAATGAAAAACTTTGTTAATTGCCAAAATTAGAACATTCTCCATTCTTCCTCCTCCCCTCTCCCCCCGCCCCTAAGATTTAACGGTACTGTATCTCAGGAAAAGAAATAAATAAATAGCTCTCACAGATGACAAATGACACATCTAGAAATAAATAATAAAAAAAATGGAATCATAAAATATCTTTCTGGCACTCAAACTGAAATTTCATGCAAATAAAAGAAGTATCTGATTACATTCAGATCAATCTTCTATGAATGTATGTTTAAATACTAAGCAATATTCTTCTTGTATCTTTTTTCTAAGCATGGTTCTTTTCTTTCTATTTTTGTTCGTGAACAGAAGAAAACATTAAACTCTACATTTTCCATTCAACATTGAAGCAACATCTGGACTATTTTTGTTTTTGCCTTTCTTTTTCTTGTAATGCTGTTCACCTTGACTGAATTGTCAACAAATACAGAGAACAAAGCAATTTAAACTCGATGTGGGAGAGCATTTATACATACACACTGCCTGATTCTGCAACTCCCCTTTTACTCAACTAATTGTTAATCATGTAAGACAGAATCTATAATCTATAGGCTCAGGCCTAAGAGAAGAAAGAAAAAACAACAACAAAACAAAACAAACACACTGCAAACTGTTTAAAGGAAAGATAAAAGCTGAAATTTTAGTTCTGTAGGGTCACTGACATCAACATTGAATCTCAGCTGCAATCACAGACCTACTACAGAGACACAGTAAGACCTATATTTTAAAAGTTTCAAAATGAGAAAATAATGAATAAGTAAATGAAAATGCACACAAAGGGAGATTGAAAGATAAACATTTTAGGATATGATAATTATCCTAAGTTTTTTATCAGGACATAAAGATTTCAACAAACATATGTATAAAAATAAGCTCTGTAAGAGTCTGATGGACTTCTAAAAGAAAAACCTGTTATGAAAAACAGCAGAGACAAAAGAATAGCAACAGTCTAAGACCTCTACAAAGGTCAAACCCTGAAGGCTGTTTAAACTCAGTAACATAAAAAATAAATTGTGCAGTTTTCTGTTCTCCTTTTACAAGACGTTACAGAAGATGAACTGTAGCATCAAAAACTTTATCATATAAATATTTTCTTAGCCTAGCTAGACAGAGTTGAATAACTCTTCATATTTTATATTTTCATTAGTGCCAATTTGTAACTACAAAACCTATCAAAACAAGTTGCTGATGAGTAGGCAGCTTTTCACTGGAAGTAAAAGATAAAAATAAATTTCCTTTCTCACATGCACACAATGGTGTGTGTACCCTGGCTGATATTTGGTCATACACAGTACAGTATTAATTAAAAGTGGTTAAAGGAAATTAAAAATAATTTGTATTACTCATTCCTCTAAAGCTTAATAGAGACTGGAATAATGTAATATATAAATGACACATTTAGCTAATAAGTAAAGTTTACAGGCTTATGGCCAGTGAAACATCAGCTCATTTCAAACAGGAACTGCCAAAGGGGGATGCCACAGGAACTGAACAAAATCTGAGCCAGAATGATGTTCTTTTTGGTTTTCTGGAAGATCATCAGAAAGCATATGTATAAAATTAAGAGTCTCAAGGCCTAATTTTTCAGAGTGTATGGTGTTCACTTATTACTCAGGGAAGCCTACAGAAATTGTGTATTCTGTGACACAGAGCAAGATACACCTCTTGTTGTTGGAGCCACCCTAGCCATAAGTTTGAGTGCTTCTGTTCCGACCTCCTCAAGAATACCAAAAGGATTTTCAAACGCAAAAAACCTCTTTTGCTCGAATGTAAACTCTAATGATTTATTAAAAATATGGCTGGGTAACACAGAATAGCCATAGATAGGATGAATAGAAATGGAGGGGGGAGGGGGCTTATGAACAAATTTCCGCTCCTTAGTTTTTTAATTCCAGGGTTGACTGAAGATAATGGTTTTGTTTTGCAAAAAACTCTTATGAAGTTCCCACTGAAGAAGGAAAGAAGAAGGAAAGAAGAAGAAGGAAAGAAGAACTGTTATACAAAGTGAGAACAAACACACAAACCAAACACCATTCATCATACCTTTCAAGTCAGTTGCAGCTTCAGCTGACTGTTAGAAGCCTAGTGGTAAATGGGCCTTTATAGACACTCAGCAACTAATGTTACAGCTTCTTAGATCTTTCTTAATTTAGGTGGACCAGATGTGCACCAGACAGGATGACACCTCTGAAAATACTTGTACGATTCATAGCTACAATATCAGACCTACCAAAAAGCTAAGATTCTCTGAGGATGAAAGGATGAGTTGTAAAATAGCAACAGCAGTGCAAATCCTGAGTTCATTTTGCTTCATAGAACATACCATGAACAAACTCTGTGGTTTACAAGTGACTAACCTCTTCTTAGTTACTAAAATGGCATACAAAATTCAGAATAAAATAATGTATGATCAGGAGACTACCTAGTCAAGACAATCACCTGAAATAATAAACAAGGAAAAAACTGTCAAACTCAGGAAGTTTGAGATAAATTTGGTCAATCCTAATTCAGATGGTCTTGAAGTATTATGAAGCAAAGACAGTATCCTAATGAAATTCGGAGTACATTTCTCTTAGCCAAATTCTCAGCATGCTTCATATTAGTCAGTGTGAACCTCAAATTGTTTCCCATTTCCACATCTCTCAAAATGATAGTTCTTCTTGTCAAAAAGATGATATACCTACTGTTTTGCATTGATTATACCTAGAGTTGAAGTAGCACGACTAGAAAAACTACTATAAAAATGAACAATTGTTTTCTCTCTCTTTTTTTTTTAAATAATAAAAAAAATCCCTAAGTTATTATATGGTTCTTAGAAATTCAAAGCCAGAGGCAGCAAAGGAACTTGTCTACAGGTCCCACTACAGACCTAACTTATAAGTTCTGTACAGCAACAGCTTTTAGTTTTTCTTCATTGTACAAGCCTATAGATAAAGACTGAATCTAAAAATAAATAAAATAAGCTGCAAAAGCCCCAGATACTGAACAACAGGGAATATGAAGCATCTTAAGGAAGTTAGTGACAGATGTAGATGAGGTAGCAGAAGAACATTTATATTTCATGATGGAGGAAGGACCAACTGCACAAATACAATGAA
Organism: Anas platyrhynchos; assembly: GCF_047663525.1. NCBI lineage: Eukaryota > Metazoa > Chordata > Aves > Anseriformes > Anatidae > Anas > Anas platyrhynchos. Next base: position 84,927,601 of record NC_092588.1, on the reverse strand, counting down.
GAAAGGATACTTTTTACATTCTGGCAATTAATTAAAATCCAGCTCTTTCTGGAAGCACAACCACATTTGACTGAACTACAGTTATAAACCGTTAATGTATAAATTTAGCTCCTGTATGGATAGGTCATTGTTCAGAGTGGTACACATTTTCTTGCAATGATTAGAAAAAAAGGCTAAATATAGTGGACCAATAGAATATGAGAGTAAATTCTGAACTACTTTTCTGAGTTGTGAAGTACTGAGCTGTAAAGTGTACTTTGGTGAGTTATGCGTATGCACATATAGAACCAACTGTGTTAGTATACAGAATACAGACTTCATTGCTCTCATAACTATTTTAAGTTACAAAAATCCTAGGCAAAAAACATGGAAAGACTGGTATAGGATATTTTCAGGAAATAAGTGCAAAATAGCAATAACAAAATTTATGGTTTTATGGAAAATAAGTCTTTTAGAACAAAATAGTTGTTATAAACGGTACCTAGAGGTTTAGTTGAAAAAGCAATGGATTTGTGCTTAGTGAAACTTTGATCCCATTTCAGGATCTCCCTACACACACACACACACCCTGCATCGCGCAACTGGGAGTTCATATATTCCCACACCAGTGCCATAACTCCTTTCTAGCATCTCAGAAGGTCCCGTCCACTTACACAGATTCAGGGGAAAAAAAAAAAAGTTGTAGGTCAGCTGCTGCAGATCTGAAGATAAGGAATGTTTCCAGAGTCCTGCATTTAGGGATTGTTATGTCTCCTGAGGTGGGACAATGAGTATCACATATCTTGATGTGAATATGAGAGATCAGCATGTTCAAATGAAAATGTCAAGCCATGGATAAAGACAATAAACCTAGACATGTACAAATTAATTGTAAGGCTTCTGAGGGTGAAAGAAAAAGAGGAACAACAACAACAAAAAACAGTACTACAAAAATAACTATAACTTATAGCTTAAAAGGTGTTTAACTGATAGCTCTCAAAAACTTACTTTAAGTGGAGAATAATTATCCAGTTTACTGAGGCTTTTCAGTAGAGCTTTCAGTTCAACCACATAATTTTATTATTATTATTATTATTATTAATTATTATTATTATTATTTATTATTATTATTATTATTATTTAATCTGGGCTTGAGAAAACAGTTTAATGCCATTATGATTAGTTTTTATTATTCCCCAAAATTGGTATAGCTGTGTGAACTGATGGGGAGAAGGCAGTTGGCAGATCAGTACACAACTTAGCACGTAGGGCTTATTTGGGTAATCTACTGTTTTAATAGAGTTAAATTCAAAGTCATGTGGATAAGAACACAAAAAATGTAGCACAGGCCTTCTAAAGCTGCATGCTGAAATACAGTATGGTTGTAAAGAACTGCAGGGTCCTGTTAGACAATCAGATAAACATGACTTGCTATTGTGGTATCTTGTCATTTGTAAGATGCGTAACAAGTCAGATGTTAAAGATGATATTGTATCTGCATGAAAGGTCAGTGAAATCCCTTCTGAAGCACTGCATACACTACCACAGATCACAGGATCTGGGTGGTCACACACTGGAGCAGGATCCCCAGGGATGTAGTCACTACACCAAACCTGTCAGAGTTTAAGAAGCATTTGGATTGTGCACTTAATCTAGAAGAGCATTGAAGCTCATCCAGCTCATCAAGGATGAGCATTACCCTTGGGTAACTTGCCGTGGGTAACTTGCCCTACACTGTTATTGAAAATAATTATCCTAATGTCCAGACAAGCCAACCAAGTTGCAATTTGAGACATTTATTTTCCGATGTATAACCATTCAGTAGCAAGGAGAGTCTGGCTCTCTCATTCAGTATTGAAAATTGTCTCCACCTCCTCTTGATGGATTCTACTTTTATCTTTTTCTCTACAGTGGGCCATAGTCCATACATGCAGTCCGGATTTAGTATCTTTGGATAGAGAATAGTACATCAAAATTATATAGAAAATAGTACATCAAAATTATTCTTTGGTCACTTATGAGTTTTGGTTATTTCTACATACGTATGCATGCATGCATAAGACAAGATGCTGCAAAACTTAAAAAAACATAAATCCTAATATGCATATTTTTACTGACATTAAAATCTATAATTACATAAAAGTTGCCAGACCTACAAATATCTACTAATGATCAGCACATGAGATGACTGGCTGTTTTTTTACAAGAAAGACACTGACCTCTTTTTCTTGCTAATCTATTTTTATCACTTATATTTTAATCAAAAGACAGCATGAGAAAAAATAAATGAAATTGAGAAAAAACTTCCAGCTAATGCAGAGACAAGCAAGGACTATTTCACTTCTTGTTTTTATGTACTGCTACATCCTTTTAGTTTTCTCCTTATTCTTTTTATGTGCAGATTTATCTCCTATATTCTCCTTTATCCACTACATGGCACGATGAAGCTGCTGAATACCAAAAATTTTATAAGCAGAAAGGAATGCAATGACCTCTAGTGAGGGATGATAGTCTGGGCAGGAAAGCACTGTTTAATAAATAAATAAACAAATAAAAAGATTAATACATCACTTAAATCTTATATCTTATCTTGAATCTTATTGCATTAGTATTATTATTATTCATAATCATCTTAATGCGACCACTATTTATCATCAGCTTTTCATCAATTTTGTTAACACCAAAGTCTGGAACATCTTGACTGAAATGCAGACATGCTTCTCCCTTCTAGAATACAATCATATTTATGCAGTAAAAAAGTGAAATGATCCCTCAATGTCCCAAAGGAAACAATAGTTCTAACAGTTACAGACTACTAATGACATCTCATTAGCTCATGACACTGACATAATTACATTTGTCATCACTGTATCTTATTCACAGCTACATCTACTATTGTTTTACTTCTCATTCAAGATTCTTATATAGGAATTAGCCACCACATCTTAAGATGCATTAAATTTTGGAAAACTATTATTATTCAAAGCAATGAGTTCCTACATCCTTGTTTAAAAACTGCTATATCTCATATTTCTTTAAGATGCAAACTATATTTAAAGTTTAAAATATATATATATATGCCTCTTCTACTAAATCATTGCACAGTTGACTGGGACATGAACGTGTTACAGCAGGAAATTTGTTACTAATCTAGTACCAGTCATTACGTTGATATTCTACTGCAGGAAGAAATTGTATAGATAGTAAAAAAGTGGTATTAGAAACAGTAATTCAAGCCTAATGAAGCAACATTAGCACTTTTATGTTGTACTTTCTAATTACAAAGTCTGTTAATGAAATTGGGGCATTTACTTAATTGCTGTGAACAATTATTTTCAAATTAAGCCTAGCAATTAAATAGCATGATTAAACTCATGGTACAGGCATTTAGTAGAGATATGGTAAGTGTCTTGCCTGCTGTATTATGCGTGGTAGTCAAAACTGCAAAAATCTTCTGATTTTCCAATGCAAATTAAGAGCAATTCCATTTTATCAAGAACAAGAATGAATATGCAAGGTGGGGGGGGTGGGGGAGGAGGTGTGTTTATGTGTGACCCTAGCGTGGAAGCCAAATAAAAGCCATATAAACTGCTGCAAAAACTAATTATATTGGTGATATTTTCTCCCAGTTTCTTCTGTACAAGGAAGGGTCATGGAGAAAAATGTAAATTCCATATATTAGCTTGCATTCCACATAACAGTGAAGATGAAACAAAATGCATTTTCTAGTTGGAGACAGAGCCAATGCTTAAAGCCCTTTAAACCATTAGATCATCTAACAGTTAACACCAGGAATTTTACTGGTAGACACACTGAGATTATTGAGTAATATGAACTAGTTTTATCTGAACTAGTTTTATTAGCAGTAGAAAAATGTCAAGGTGATGGGTATGGATGGATAGGACATATATGTTTCCCTGAAACAACAAAACACTTCTGAGACCATTCATCAGTGCACAGGATCTGACATTGTGTCTCATGTGAAATACAAATCCTTTGAGATCCTCTTTCCTGATTCCAATAATAAAAAATGTACGTGCAGCCTTAAAAATTGGAAACAAATTTGTCAATGTTCAGCGAACTAGGTAAGGGACATATTTAAAATATACGATGATTGCAGTATTACAACCAAAGGGAGAAAAAAGTACTAGTAGTGAAAAAAATAAAAATAAAAAATAATACTTTTTTCAAGTAATATTTAGGTGTAATTTTTTTCCCCTACTAATAGCCCACAGAAATTATACCAAAACTTAAATAATACAACATGCCACATTTTTCACAAAAGCTTTGAAAGGTGGTTAAAAATATTTTAGTTTACAGCTTTAGTGTCTTCAGTTAGAAACTGATCATTAGAAAACTTCAAAATCTTGCTTCATTGAAAACATCAAGTACTTAAGGAATAATAGCTATACGTGCTGAAAGAAATACATAGAATTTAATGGGATCTAAACATTAAGCACATTCTTAAGTGGTTTGATTGAGGACTTGCAATGTGAAGGCTTCACAAAATACATAATATGAAAGGATATAACTAAAACCTTTAAAAAATTAAAAAGCTTGAATAAATTTAGCCTATTACTTGAATTCATTTTTCTAAATTCAGAGTCTGTTTTAACATGGCAAGTGGTCTTGGATTCAAATGTCACTCAAGGGGAAATAAAATGCAAAAAGCAGGAAAGGAAACTAGTGAAAATGTCCAGCTGAAGACATAAGACATGTTCACTTTTTGAACTCCTCTTTTTCATTACAGCAGTCACTCAAGACACCTATCTATCTACTGAAGTCCTCTAGGTTAATGGCAGAAGTTGCTTATGCTCTTGTTTTAGAAATGTAAGACTAACACTGGAAGATGGTTTGCTTTTTAATAATTAAATTAAAAGAAACACAGTCACTATGGTACTGTATCATTTCGTATATCATAAGGTTCACACAACATTCTCAATAGAGTTGTTCTGGAAGCAAACATTTTTCAGGTTTGAAATGGACATGGAAAAGAGTGCTATGAAAAAAAAAGAAAAAAAAGAAAAAAAGTTAATTATTGTTGGGAGACAGAAAGTTTGCACAGCTTCAAGTTCAAAATTGCCTGCTGCCAAGGTAAACATCTTACATCAAAATCAGGATCTCTACAAACACTTCTGTTATGTGAATTGACTGCAAGAAATTCTGGTCTACCAACTGCTCATTGTTTATCCTCTCCCAGCAGATGCCAGAGCCCTCATGGCATGGAGCCAGGCAAGCTCAGCGCCCTTGGGGGACTGGGGACCCAGCCTTGGCATCCCCTGGGGGCCTCCTCAGGAGGTGTGGGTGCACCTCGCAAACCCAGCTGTGTCCCATAGGCTTGTGGCCTCTTGGTTTACCCAGAAAGGCAGGATGCCCACCCAGACCTGGCCCACACCCACACCGCCCTCACTGCAAGAGCCTGAGGAAGCCCCATAGGGGGGCCATTGGCCCCAGGACTGTGCCCACTGGGTACTACAGCACGCTGAGGCTATTTGTTACAGAGCCATAGGATGGGGTGGGTTGGAAGGGTTCCCTTCTCTTTGCTGTCAGAAGACAGTCAAAGAAGAACAAACAAAATCCTGAAAGGGTGTCATTAGTATGTGGTACAGCTGTTCAAAAGAAGTAATATAAATTTCAAGAAGCATCCTCCTTCAGAATACTTCCACAGAATATACCAGGTTGAAAAGCTCACTAGTACAAATACTGAAGTCAGAGTTTCAAAAAAAATTTAAAATACCATATGTCGCTTGTCTTCTTTTCAGTGTGGAAATCATCAGACCACAGATAAATGGTCATAAAACAAATCACTTGAGTATCTTCATAGAGGGACAAAAGATAAACAGATGTATTTTTTCTATTTTAAAGTATAATCCTACAGGCATTCTCACAGATTCTTAAAAACCAAGGCCAGTATAGTTTATAGTATGCTCTACCAGATGACAATTCCATAAACTCATGATATAATGCAATTATAATCTGTAAAAAACAGAATTTCTAAAGTATCTTCCACTTGAGTTTTGTTACTCCATAGCCCTCATAGCAGGCAGTATTGGCATGGGTAATAACAGGTGACTGTTTCCTTGGTTCAGCTGTAACCAGTGTCTTTCTAATTGACCAAGCAGCTACAGATAATTTCAGTTTATCTTTGTATGGTGTGATCATAGATTCTTACGGATGACACTAACAAGCAGTTTTTCTAGGATGAGATATTTATAACCCTAGCACAATGTCTCCGTGCAGAGAAATGGAGGCCTGATATGAAAGCTCATACCAGGAGCGTCCTCGTGACAGCAAACACAGGATGGAGCTCAGGCAAGTACCAGTACAGGATTAGAAGAGATGGGACACAGGCTGGACGCAGGTGACCACACAACTATGAACAACTCTCCAGTGGTCAGTTAAATAAGTCCAGACCACAGCTAGACAAAACTGTCTTTAGGAGTAACAAAGAGAAAACAGAAATAGAATCTAACATCCATAAAGGAGCCATACATTCTACATTCATATTTTTCCTTGCAAAGGACTCCAGATGCTGAAGGCTCACTGTAACATCCCACCATCAACTCTATAATGAGACCACCTATAATTAGGATCAAGAAGGGCAGCAGAAAGATAAGCATAGCAACAGAGGAAAGGGTATACACTAAGAACTATGCATATTACTATTTTTCCTGAATTACTGGTGACAATTCTTCCACCCACTGTATATATATATATATTTACCATGATAGATCTGGACTAATAATGAGCCTTGGATTAGACTGTTGAGAGTTCAACTACATTTATAATGAATTATTGGCTTTATGTGAAAGTGTGTCATCTCTTTGGCTATAAATAAGATTTTCACTGTAACTACTTAGTGGAGAATACAGAAAGCCCTTCTGTAAACCCTTATGCTATTCTGGGGACATTCCCTCTATAAAGACGTCAGTGGATGAAAGTGTACAATAATCACAGAAGACCAGAAATGTAATTAATATGTGTTCCTATGGTCCTTGGAAGTATGTTATTAAAACAATTGATTTATATGGATTCTAAGCCAACCTTTCTAAGGACTTGCTAAAATGTGAGAATAAAAAAAAAAAAAAGCTTTGGGACAGAGTAACCCAGAGGTATTGTGTTCTCTGCCTTTGTCCCATAAAAAGAAGCATTTCACTTTTAAAGAAGGGAGGAAATTCCTGCCATAGATGAATTTATAGAAGGGTCAGTATGGCTCAGAGGGACTAAAAAAAAAAAAAAATTATCTTTTTATAAAAGGAGATAAAATCCAAATAGATCCATCTCTGTGGCCAAACTTTTACAAGACCTCTGGAAAATTCTTTCTGCCTTTTTTTTTTTCTCCCCATGTTATTTGTATCCTGATTTGGGGATTATTATTATTTTTTTCCTATAAAGAACAAAAAGCCAGACACACTGATAAGCCAGCCAAAAAAGTATACAGAAAGCAAAACAAAACACTGCAATTAAGAGTAAAATTGTATCATACTAACCCCAGAATAAACTGCCTCTACAAACACACACACACCTTTTCAGAAAAAATGACAAAACTGATTTTTTCAATGGGGACCAAGCCCTAGAGATCTGGAGTCTTTCATAAATATTAAGCAAGCTGAGTAAAAGCTTGCAAGACTTAAGAAAACCACCAAGATTTTTAGTAAGTTAGTTTGTTGGTTTCCAAAATGCCCTGAATGGGGAATTCCCCTGAATGGGGAATGTAGGCAGGGTGGTTAGCAACAAATAGACAAGCAGAGGAATCAGAATCCACAGGCAGAAAATGAAAAACTAGAAATTGAAATGATACTAATCAAACTATACTAGGAGAGCAGGAGAGGGGATGGAAGAATTCCAGAAAGACCTGTATGCTCTACGCCAAGTTAGAAGGGTTATGCAATATCAAGAAACATGTAAATGAAATGGGTCATTTATGACAAAATCAAGAATTGAAAACAAACTAACTGCTGATACCTGTGTAGCAGTCTGGGCAATCATGTCATACCGCATGATTCTGAAAGAGCAGGGTATAGATCTGAGCCCACAAAATGAGGCTGGAGAAGCTACAAGTGGCAGAGCCAGAGGCAAAGTCCAGCCCTGCTGCTCATCGAGACCCCTTTCTACAACTGGCTGGCTCAGTGAAGGAACTGACACTGTCCTAAGTAGAATACAAGGCTAAGAGCCCTTGGGGTCTTGGGGCTGAGGAACAGGAAAGGTAAAAAAGTAAATTTTGTAGCATTAATTATTACCTGTTCCTCTGGAAAACCAAGAAGGGGAAAGGACAAGGAGGCTGGTGCAACTGACACTTCTTACTACCACAGCAGTTCCTGCTGAACGGACCTCAGAATCATTCAAAGTATATATTGAATGGCTGCTTAAATAAGGCAAGAAGAGCAGCTGAGTTGTGAGTATCAGGGAGGGCACTGCCTGCATGGGCTGGCCAGCAGCAGCATGGAGATACTCCAGCAGGAGAACCAACTGAGCAGGTTACATGTGCTTTAGCAGAGCAATCAGAAAGTGGCAAATGAAGTCACCTGGAGGAATATAGAAACGTAGATGTGTAGAAATATATTTGGAGTGTAGAAATTTTTTTCCTTCTGTTTGTGATATTGTAAGTAGCAGAGGTGGACAAGCACCTTATTATATCTAGGCTATATCTCAAACATCTGTAGCAGGTGGCCTGAGCCCAGGCACGTGTCTAGCTCTAGGGCCTGCAGAAATGGGAAGCACAGGAGATGCAAGGGAGAGAGCCAAAAAGGGAAGCAAGGGAGGTCTCTAGGATAATGAACAAAAGTAAAAAGAAGGAAGCCATTGGGAGAATAAATTATTTTGAGCCTCTACAAACTGTTATTTTTGCTACTGTAATTCCCCAGTACCTTTCTGGGGAAAAGGAGAAGGAATTGGGGCTGCAGGGTGAAAAGGAGAGGCAGAAATAGCAGAACCCCTCCAACAGCAAGAAAAACACTGCAGTAAGGCAGATGAACTGAGATCAAAAACAGCTATACCCATGGAAACCTGAGGAGGAGAGGAGACAGTGAGACAAAACTCCAGCATATGTTCTAGTGGATCACTTGAAAGAAATCATCATTAATTGGTTAGTTAATTGGTTGATTAATTAACTAGAGACCATAACTAATTAACTACTGAGCGCCCCCATCTTCTCAGTTATGGAGTAGGAAGGCCCAACACCTGCCATCCCAGGGCTTGTGGTCAAATTGGAACTGAATCAGCAGAAGGCCTACTGATGAACTAAATTTACAAAGTGACAAAATAACACAGTCCTAGGGTACAGCTGAATACTGACACAGCCATTACCATAATCCAGCAGTCCTGGCTACCAAAATCCTTAATGGGGATACAGAAAGAATTGTTACGCTAGAGTCTTTTACTGGACACACCATAAATGCAAAAGAAATTAACCCAAGTGAAGTGTATAGTGGTTCATCAAGAGGAAATGGAACATTTTGTGTCGAGCCTAAAGCTAATAGTCTACATAATGAGAAAGAGCAAGCAATCCTGGTTGTACTCTTTTTATGGGAAAACATATTAACATTGGATTTAGCACATCCATATCTGTGGATTTAGCAAACCCATGCCTGTGGAACTGGGGAAGGTTAGCAGGATGGCATGCTGAAACTATCCCAACAGTACATGACTGTGCAGTCTTAAAGACCCCTGAAGTTCTTAAACTACCCAAGGATGGCAAAGGGATAGAAACTTTCAACCTGTTATGGTACCAAAATAAGTTACAATATGTGCATATTGGACTGAAGAGTCAATCTTTATCATCTACCACAAAGCAGTACTTACACTCTCAGGCTGCAGAAAAATGAAACAAAATCCTAAAGACAACCATCCAAAGCTTATATGAGCAAAGAGTAATTATACAAAGGCCAAAATTTCTGTAACCCTCCAGTCTGTCCTGGCCAGAATTAAAATGGCAAAAAATACCAGGTAACAGTGGATATTTGAGCATTAAATACTGTTACAAACAGCATCTGTTGCAGCAAAAATGCCAGAAAAACAGCCACAGCAGCCAGGACAAAATGGTTCAGCGTGTAACAGATTTAGCGAAAGCACTATTTCTCATACCACCAGCAGAGAAGTTCAGGTGTAAGTATACCTTTACGTTCAAAGAACAGAAGTGCTGCCTTACTTCCTTAGGGATTTCACAATGCTCCAACTCCAGGTCATGCTCACGTTACTTGAATGTAGGAAAAATTTTCAGAAGCTGAACAAGTCCATTTAATGTCATATTTAGATGATGCCTTTATCCATGGCCTCTCAAACAGAGGTAAAAGACTTGATGCGTTCTAGCTGTAAGTTTAAAAACAAAGACTGAAAGACTCAAAATAAATCAGGAAAAAAAGTTCAAGTGGTACAGAACAAGGAAAAAAACAAGGAACAGACTTAGGATAGGATGAGCAGCCTTCCAACCAACAGCAAACAAAATAAACAGGAAAATTTCTTGTCCCTACAAATGTACATGGGTTAAGATTTCTTTTGGGACTGTTTAAGCTTTCAGGAGATTTTATGTTGTGTCATCAGAAATCTGTAAGCCTTTAACCAAGCTGCTAAAGAAAACATAGGAACAGGAATTTTCAAACCACCTCTTAGAGTTGCCAACCCTCAAAAACAGGTGAACACAGCAGTCTGCATTAGTGGTTTCTTTAGGAATTTGCAACCACTTCAGACACAGTGGGAGCCATGCTATCATAAAAACAATAGAAGAAAATTAAGAAAGCAACTAGAAAGGTCCTTAAATCATCCACTAAAATGTTAATCATCAGTTATGACTATGAGATGCTGGCCTTGATATCTAAAGCAATTCAAGCATAATCAAGTAAATCCTGAGCTACAGGTATGTATACGCTCACTCTTTTTTACTCAGCTGATGATGAAAGGAACAAATATGTTCCCCACCACAGACCCTGATGAATTTTTTCATTCCTAAATTCTCATCTTGACTCCACGTAGTCTAATAGTAGCTTGACAGTTAGAACTTTTTTTTTTTAATCATTATTTTATGAATTACGTGAAACATTTGGCAAAACAAGCAATGGCAACACATCACAGTAAAGTACTACAGACTACCTTCAGACCTATGCAGGCCATCAAAAGGCAAGAGTAGGTAGGAAACGGTAAATGCCTCCATGAAGATCCTTTACTTGGTCCTGATCAGGTCACAGGAGGATTTGCAACAACCTGTACTTGAAAGTAGTGGTCTGTAATTTGTGGAATATCAAAAGGGGAAGATTATTAACCTGTAGCCCTCTGATAACAGGTAATATTGCCATGGGTAATAATAGGCCACAAGCTTTACACTGACTTTGCAAGGCAGCAGGACTTGACAGGCTTGCTCTATCTGAACTTTTCTTAACCTGCCTGCAGCTTTGTTTTCTTGGTTTATCTATAATTGCCATCTTTCTAATTGACCTACTTGTTCAATTAGCTATGGCTAATTTGCATTGCTTTTATCTTTGTATGGTATGAGCACAGTTTTATACAGATGACAGTAACAAGCAGTTATGAGAATGAGGTGTTTTTGTCTCTAACATAAGGAATGATGCATTGTAGAGAAATATAAGCCTGGTACTGCAGAATAGACATTGATAAGTGGAGACAGGATGTGGCACACTCTAGACTAAGAAGAGCTGGGACACAGGCTGGGCACTGGAGACATCGTGACTATAAACAACTCTCCAGCAGTCAGTTAAAGTAATGGAGACTGGGAGGAGGCAGAACTGGTTTGGTTTGAGGGGCAACAAAGAGAACCCAGAAACTTAAGAACATCTAACATTGCTGTGGTTTAACCCGGCCGGCAGCTAAACACCACGCAGCAGTTCGCTCACCCTCCCCCCTCCCTCTCTGGGATGGGGGAGAGAAATGGGAAAGTGAAGCCTGTGAGTTGAGATAGAGACCGTTTATTAAGGCAGGAAAAAAAAAAATAATAATGATAATAGTACTACTACTACTAATGTGTACGAAACAAGTGATGCACACTCCAATTGCTCACCACCCACTGACTGATGCCCTGACTATCCCTGAGCAGCCAGCCCCCCACCCTGGCTAGCCACCCCTATATATTGTTTAGCATGACAACAGATGGTATAGAATATACCATCTGTTGTCATGTTTGGCTAGTTTGGGTCACCTGTCCTCTCCCAGCTCCTGCTGCACCCCCAGCCTGCCCGCTGGCAGGACAGAGTAAGAAGCTGAAACATCCTTGGCTTAGTGTAAGCACTGCTCTGCAACAACTAAAATATCAGCATGTTATCAGCATTCTTCTCATCCTAATCCAAAACATAGCACCCTACCAGCTACTAGGAGGAAAATGAACTCTATCCTAACTGAAACCAGGACAACCATCCACAGAAGGCACCATATATACTAAGTTCATTTGTAACACAGAGCTGCAGACCAATGAAAAAAGTTTAAAAAGAATGTTATAAAACACAGAAGAGTGGACTGATCTAAGGTAGGGAAGAAAGGAAAGGAAAAAGGAAGTAGAAGAAACTATCAACTTTAGATTCCTCCCCATGTGGCCCCCAGTTGGTAATGACTTGCTGCAACAGTCCATCACCAGCGCCAGAATGAAGCTATCGAACTTACAACCCTGAAGTGTCACAGAAGGGTGAGCACATAACCATTAACTGGGATACAAAGAAGTATAACAATTTCTTCTGAATTATTATCAAATATTTTTCTACATACAAGTATTTGTCTGAAATCATTAGATATGAACTAATAATGAGTATTAAATTAGAAAGTCAAACTTTCTATTATATTAACAATAAATTATTGGATTAATATAGTGTGTTTTCTCTGTGTCCATATGCAAAGATTCCAACCATTGACAGCTTTCAGTCTATTTCAGAATTTTCTTCAAATTCTTGGGCTGGTTTGCCGTATCAAAATTTAACATGAGGTTAAAACCAACATACTTTCAGTTACAAGCTGCTGATGTTTTGTTGTAAAATAATCCATATAATTTCCCTATTCTAGTATTCTGTTCTAAGGGCAAAAATAGGGAAGGACCTCAATAATATAACATTAATGTTAAATACAGGATTCCATCTCCAGTCTTAGAGACCACTCAGCATAAATGGTAAGATTTAAGACTTATATTAGCACATACAACAATACACTCTATCTGCATCTTCCAGGGACTGCTATCCTTTCCTGAGAATCTAAGATTTTATTTTTTTTAAATTACTTCATATTAGCTAGGGTTCTGAACAAAACTGATGGAGAAATGCCTCTGCAAATGCTTCAAAAGGTTTTGAATAAAGTTTGTATTAGCTGCCCCATTCATTTCACTAATAAAGAGATGTTTAGTAAAAAAACCTGAAATGTCTATTAACATTTAAAATGAAATAAAGGGTAAATGAAATGAAATGAAATGAAAGGAAATGAAAAATGAAATAAAGGTAAATAAAAGGAGAGGAAGCAGAATTCATTCACAGAAGTTGTTTTCATTTTGAAGCCACAGGTATGTAGCTTCCAGGAAGGCATTCCATATCCAGAATCAGCTACATCTCTGGGCCTGCAAGCATCCTCAGCTGCTGCTAGAAGGAATTAATCCAAAGAATACAACTGTACTTTAGGAAATGTTTGTATTTACACTACTTTGAATATGTAAAGAACTTACTATGGAGGGCATCTTTTTGAAGCACTAAGGCTGTGAGGTAGGTCTGAATGTGAATCACTAACTTTTCTTTTTTAATCTGAATGTTTTATTTACTGCATTCACTAATATTATTCTTTCCCTACCACTTGAAACTAAGAAATAGGAGACAAAATAATTCATTGTTATCAGTGAATCCCCCTTACACAAAGCCCAGGATTTTCTAGACTTGGAGGCTGTTTTTATAGTGTAACTCCATCTACTTTGAAGGAAGAAGAACTAATCTTTCTAGCCATTTTTCATAGCTGTTTTCGCTTCATAAAACTTTTCCAGTGTTTATGTATGCAGGGAAGAAAAGAAACTCTATTGAAAGTTTGAAATTATAGAAGACTTCAAAGGTTTGTCATGTATGATACATAGCAAGAAGAGAGGTTAGAGAATTAGAGAGTCAGACTAGTGATACTCAGGTACATAAGGGAGAAAAAATAAAAATAATAAAAAAAAAGACTTAGAAGGCCTAATACTTAATAAAAATAGCAGAAACAAAAACCTATTGTTTGTTCCAAAAAATCTTGTATAGATATTATGAGCCTAATACAATAAAAATACTCAAATAAAAACTGTGCTGCTGAAAGAACAATTGTACCGACAAGTATAAAATCAGTTGTATTAGCTCACTCCTTACCTCTTCAAATTAAGTCTTTTTGCTCTACAATGATTTAATAATTCCAGCATGACAAAGGATAAAAGCAACTTATCCATGTCTATTACTTCAGCTCTCCTTTTGTGTGTACGCATGTGTACATATGAGTGTGAACAAGTTAATTTGGTGTTTCTAATTCATCATTTAATGATGAATTAATTCTACTCAGAAATTTCAAGTATGGAAAAAAATTTACTGAATTTCTACATGAATATTTTTCTTTATATATGTACATGCCATAATGAATATTTTCTAAACGGGGTATTATTTTTAAAAATTAATAAATGATGTACCTGAGAAATGAAAAAAAAAAAAAGGACAGTCAACAAATTATCATGGCACAGGGTTTTGAATTTAATTTAACCTAGGCTAATTTATGTGCTGCAGGTATTTCAGTAAGACAGAAAAATTAACTCCCAAGAGACAAAGCAAGTTTGGCAATGCAGTATATGCCACATAAGAATATCTGAATAGTGGCAGAGGCCAGATTTCAAGAGCTCTCCTTTCCTTAAAATTATTACAGCTGTTATCGTTTTAAAAGTACCACCTACGCCCTATCTATAAGCTAACCTGTTACATAGTTCAAAGGTATCTTTATGTTAAAGCATATTTTATATTCAAGCATAAACACAACTGACATTAACAAATGGAAATGTACAGTGTAATGGCTAATATTATTCATCACCAAGGACTGATTCACTAAAAATTATTAAGGAATACAGAATAGCAATATACAGGTTTATTTCTGCATGTTTGATGGCTACAACACAATAGCTAGCACCAATTTTAGTCATTTTTTAAAAATGAAAATATTACTTTGCCTGGTATAAAATTTCCTAACTCCCTCTTTCCTGTTATGTTGCCAGAAAGGCTTACCAGCCAGTTTAACTTACAGCAAACCTACAATCACTCTATCATCACCCCCATTTAGTATCTTTATATGGCACAAATTGTAAATAAAGTTGGAGATAGTACAGTGACTCCAGTATTGGTGGATTTTCCACTGAAATTCTATTTTGGTTTCCAAATACAGTATTAATTGTGCACAGGTCTCATATTGGTGCTCACGAGTAAAGGCAAGTCTAAATGAATTATGAAATATTTACAAATGCCAATATGCAACTGAATCATGGTGATGATATGCTGTCACCCACAGGTTGGGTGTTTTTTGTATGTTTGTTTGAGGGGTTAACAAAGCAAGACAACATCTGGACAACCTCCACAAGGACAAAACTGTGCTCTCTCTTTTCTCATTGCCTTGAAGAACACTGGAGACCATAACCATGCTTTTTTCTTACAATTTCTTGTAAATTGCCTTGCACATTGATAGCACTACAGAACTAACATGCTGACCTCAGTGATAACACAAAAAAAAATAGTTGCAAAGAACCCTGAAGTTTTCATTCTCTTTAGATAAGCAGGTGCTTGCTTCTTAACTTTCAGAAAGGCTTTTGTGGTGGTAGTGGTGGTGGTTTTTTTTTTGTTTGTTTGTTTGTTTTCCAAAATAATTTAAAAGATCTGTAGAGAAACAGTTGCTACTTGGAAATGTTCTACACAGTTGATGACCCAAATTTTTGAAGTATTTGTGCTATAATCGTATGCTTTGTAACATGCAATGGAACCAGTGAATTAAAATAAAATTAGGAGGTGTGTATGTATATAAATACATTTGTACACATTAAAAATGAAATTATTATAAACAATATGTATGTATGTATGAATGTTAAATAACTGGATCCTTCCCTCCATTTTGCTTGCATGATAGAGCAAAATATTTAAATAAGTAAGTTTATCTGAACACCATTTTGGGTTATCATGCACATCTTGTAGCATGTGTGGTATTTTATGTTCATGAAAAGTAATAGGTACCACAAAAAAAAAAAAAAAAAAAAAAAAAAAAAAAAAAACCATTTTTCTCACTGCTGCCACTCTTTATGGCAAGAATCAAGTTATATAGTAGAAATTATTATACTCATATTCATATTTGCATCAATACCACAGGTATTAAGTTCTTTGGTATTATCATAGAATAGTTACAGAATAGTTACAATGTAAACAATAGTAATTAGAAGTTTTACGTAATAGGCGTCTCTGAAAAGGTCATTAAACTTTCTAAGGAAGAGGCTATTTATGACTTGCAATGGTTAATATATGCATCAAACAGACATGGTTTGCAGATACAGATCTAGTTTAAGTAGAAATCTTTATTTGTCCTGTTTGAGAATATTTACTTATCCAATGGAAATGTTATGTGTATTTGCACAGCACCTAGAGACCTTCAAAATCATTCATTAAACTGGAAGAACATATGAATAAATGCAACTTAAGAAGCCTTACACAAAGGGAAATCAGAAGCATCCAAAATTTTTACAAGCATGTGGAACAAATTCCAAATTAGTGATTTAGGAAATAGTCTGGAGTTGAACAACTCAAAATGCCCAGTGAGTAATCAAAACTTCCAGTAAAGGCTGAAGGGCTTTTAGCTCTTCATGTAATCATAGTCATGTTATAGTTGATAATAAATAAATAAATAAATAAATAAATGACTTCCTTTTGCTAAAGTCCTGGGCATTAATTAATCATTATCATTCTATGAGTGGCTCTAGAACTTTGGAGATAAACACGGCTTTCCTGAGTAGACTCTAGTAAAAATCCTTAACTGTTACTTTTCTGTACAGAATTTGGCTTCTCAAAAATCTAGTAAAACAAACTTGAATGAACCCATAAGAAAGCCTGCAAATTTCAAAGCCAATGAAGTGTTCATTTCTTTATTACTGTTGACATTAACATATGTTGCATGGTGAACCCTTTAGTAAGGCTTGTTGTTGGTAGGTTTGTGCCTTGCACCACCAATCAGCACACAGTGTTGGAATCCACACAAAGGTCTTTTAATTAAATAATTAATTATATAACTCTGCAGAATCAGGTGCTTAGCAATCTTTCACAAAGCAAGCACACCTGACTCGAATCACCATTATTTATATACAGCAAATTTGTGGAAACTATCTGTTTGGCTACCTTTGATTGGCTATTACAGCTCACCTAACTTACTGAGTTTGCACATTACAGAGCAACAGGGGTGGGGGGATGGTGGTGTACCAAATCCCACATTAGCATACGTTAGCATTTTGATGGGCGTGGTTCTTAATATGTTAATGACCCTTAATGAGAAAAAAAAGTTACTATAGATCAGTCTGGAGCTGTTTTTCTTGTTTTTTGCCTTTTATCCTTTATCTTCCTTGCTTCTGCTAGCTCAAGGCTACCTGTCTCCTCTTTCCTTATTTTCTCAGCTAAAAGACTACACAAGCTACAGGCCTTCCTATTTTCATTGAGGTTTCCTTATTTTTTCCCAGCTTTGGGACTACAGGTTTAGAGATCCTCTATCTATAAGCCTCTGGTATGAATAGTACTCTATAAAATTAATGTTTTTTTCCTGTGGTACCATGAAGAGGCATCCTATGCTTCCAAGTGATCTGGCAAACAAATGCCAGGTTAAAAAACAATGACTCTAGAAAGAAGTTCAAGCATTGTAGGCCAAATGGCATGAGAGAAAAAAAAAGAGGGAAAAAAAAAAAAAAAGCTTCGATAGAATAACCTTAAACCAAGTCCTAAATAAATAAGTAAAAATTTTAAAGGAACTTGAGTGACTGTAACGAGGAGTGAATTCCAGAAAGAAATTGAAGTAGTATGGTTTCATGTTACAAAGTTAGGAACATACAGGTGGATTGTACACACTATCCTTTTTGATCGCCATCATTATTTGGGTGTGGCAGGCTGTCATCCATATGAGATATTAATCTGTATGGGGCCCTTTGCTATCTTTTCAATCAAGAATTACCTAGAATTTACTAAGTGCATTACTGAGACTATCTTAGCTATGACTTAGCTTAGGTTTCTAGAATGTCATTAAATCAGACATTGACACATGTTCATACATCATGATCACAAATCAATCCAGAGTATCTCATCTGTGACTATCCTTCTGGTGAGTGCATTCAAGCCTTTCACATATTATCATGTGAATTATATTATCATCACAGATGAAGACTGTAAGGAGGTTCACTGGAGTTTTGCAGATTTCCAACCCAGACAAGTGTTTCAGTGTTTAGATGATGCATTGCTGGGGACATGCTGCTAGTAAATGAGGTGCTGGCAGGGATACTATCTTGCTAACATCCCAAAGTGTCTCAGGAGTTCATGGAACACCATGTAAATGATGGTCCTATTTTTTTCCTCAGTAATTTATTCCCCAGTAAGATACATCATGCTGATTTTGGTGGGGATAGAGTTAATTTTATTCATGGTACCTTTTATGTGGGTATGTTTTGGAATTGTGATGAAAACTGAGTTGATAACACATGAATGTTTTAGTTATTGATGAATAAGGCTTACAAAGAGTCAAGACCTTTTCTACTTCTCATGCTGCCTTGCCATCAAGTAGGATGGGGATGCACAAGAAACTGGGAGGGGACATAGCTGGGGACAGCTGACCCCAACTGAACAAAGGGATGTCCCATACCATATGACACCATGCTCGTCAATAAATGCTGGGGAAAGGAGGAGGGGTGGGAGTTCAGAGTGATGTCATTTGACTTCCCAAATAACTGTTATATGTAATGAAGCACTGCTTTCCCAGAAATGGTTGAACATATGCCTGGCAACAGGAATTAGTGATTTAATTCCTCATTTTGCTTTTCTTGCATGTGCAGTTTTTCCTTTACCTAGTACTTTGTCTTTATCTCAACCCCCAAGACTTCTCACGTTTACCTTTCCAGTTCTCTTCCCTGTCCCACTGGGGGAAGAGCGAGTGAGTGTTAAGTGCTTTGCTGCCTACTGGGGTTAAACCACAACATATGCACAAACAAAAAAGTACTAACACAAACCCTTTCATGCTAAAAGAACTAGCCCATCTTACCTTTCTGGGTATTCTGAGCCATTAATGACTCCACTCATGAAGAAATGAATCTTGAAGAAATGTACCAGACTGTCAGCTGAGAATATTCGGGCAGAAAAAGGTAAAGTTCCTATCTCAAAATAGAAAGAGTTCCTTCTGGAGACTGTAGCTTTGATGCAGTGCCTCTTTCCCATGGTCTTCTATTCAGATCTCATTGTTTTAGTTTGCTTATTTTCTCTGTACTATTAAAGGACTACCTTCATTATAAAGACCATTAGCAGTATTTCTTCCACTTGTTCACTTGTTTAATTACCCTCTCTTTTTTTCCCAACATTTTTCTTTCTAAATGTGTTTTCCACAGCTTTATATTATCAATAAATATACTGTGAATCTACAGAGTGAGAGAGATTAATATTCTGGATATCCTGTCCTGGTCATAGGACATCACACTTTTTTGAATAACAAGGCAATCTTTATTGCAGACCCTCTGCCTGATGGACATTCTACTTTTTCTCTAGAAAATATATTTGCCTGTACTTATCTGTCACATCCTTTCTTTAGGACAAATAAGTCTGCTATCCGTTAAGTGAATGCTATTTACTAGACAATAATGAAATCCTTCCTACAGCATTTCTTAGAACATCATTCCCACCTCATTACTTTTTAAAACACACTGAACACCATGCCTCTGCAACTCAGCACAAACATCTCATCACAGGCCCGTAACTTATCTGTGGTGAGATTCATACTCACAGGTCAGATTCCTGTCCCTCCCCAGAACACCAACCTGCCTTACTCCTTAGATCTTATGCTGAGCAAAGCACTCTTGGATGCCTTCCCAGACCTGAATATTTACCTTGAATGTTCTTAACATTCTCCCTGTCTTGAACTAATTTCTCCTCTAAGGTTTTCCCTCCCATTCTCAGACCTAATGAGACCTAATATCTTCTCCCAAGCACTAAGTGATAAAACAAGAGGAAATGACCTTAATTTGTGCCAGAGGAGGTTTAGGTCAGCTATTAGGAAAAACTTCTTCACTGAAAGGATTGTGAAGTATTGCAACAGGCTGCCCAGGGAAGTAGTTGAGTCACCGTCCCCAGAGGCATTCAAAAGACATGTAGATGTGGTGCTTAGGGACATAGTTTAGTGGTGGACTTGGCAGTGCTAGGTTAATGGTTGGATGAGATGATCTTAGAGGTCTTTTCCAACCTAAATGATTCCATAATTCTATTATTCTAATTATGAAATTCATAAAATAAAATGCTGGGTCTCACAAAATACCTAGTCTGTAACTCTTCGTATCTGATTTTTTTAAAAAAATTATTTATTTTTTCTGATTTATCCGTAAGCATTACTTCTATGAAAGACATATTATTTGAAGAGGGAAGACTTCATGGACCATAACTCAGGACTTCTGGTGATGTAGAGAGGTAGAGATAAAATACCAGTTATATTACTCCATTTAGATTGGTCAGCAAAAGGCTGGAGAGATCTGCTAAAGACACAGGAGGAGTTACAAACGGCAAAATTGGGATAGTAGTCTCCAAGTCTCCGTTAGTGTGAATGCTGGTCACTGTAAATAATATGACAGCTCTTACGCTCTTTGAGGCAGTAGATTTCAATCTGCACTACTGTGGCATTTTCCAGTCTGCATGTCCTCTTTCCTCCTTTGCATGTGCCACTATTTAGACACTCATTCACAGGAAAGCTGTCAAAAATCTCAGCTCAATAAAATGCTACAGTGGTAGCTACCAAGAAAATGTTTAAAAATGCTGTATTTTGCAGAGGAAAAAGAAGCTATTTTCAAATGTAATTCCTAGTTTATATATGGTGTGAGATGCCTTGCATCTTATAAACTTCCGGAGTGTTGTGCTGAGCAAAAATAATACAGCTTACCTCCAAGAAGGTTTGCACGGCTCCCTTGCAGTCACACCAGGGAAATACCTTTCTTTATATCCAGCGTCAAATCTTTGCAGTTCCCAACATTCCTAACAGCTGCTGTCCAGTGACTCTTCACAGGAACAGTACTAAACTCAGACTCAAAGGAAACAGCCAGTGGAGTCACTATTCATGCTTAGATTATTAATGGAAAACTTTATGTCATGTCATTACATTTGTTTTCCTCATTTAGTCTCATGTTAGTAAGCGTATACTCACTAAATGTCAGGGATGGGGCAGGGCAGGGACAGTGGCAGCATTAATGACAACTAACCTTGAAATCATACTGAATTTTGGAAATGGCTATGAGCCTTGACTAACAAGTAAATAGTTGCATTTATTTTGATTTGTTTTAAGAGAAGCTCCGGTAAGATAGTAACTTGTTCATATTGTTTACACGTTTGCAATACCCAAAATCATATGAAGCAAAAGCCCTTCTCATCAGCAAGGATGCTGCTTTAAGGCACAACAGGAAATTATGATAACTGATAGGGGTTTTCAAGCACCTCTTCTTTGTGATCTTTAATATTAACTTAAATGTAAATGTTTTATTATTTTATAACTCCTGATTTTACCATTTGCTTACAAGAAATAACAATGAAAAAAATAAGATATATTTTACCAAGATATTATCTGTAAAACCTACAAGCTTAGCCCCATACTTGCAGAAGTAATTTTGCAAAATCCTTGCAATTGTAAGTGTCTCTGTAACATCAGCAGGACTCCCAGGGGGGACACTCCCACAAAATGTACGGAAGTGTATCTGCATGTTATCTGTGTCTGGGCAAACCTTTGGTATGCTGTAAAAGGCTGAGAGAAAAATAAATAAAATAAAATAAAATAAAATAAAATAAAATAAAATAAAATAAAATAAAATAAAATAAAATAAAATAAAATAAAATAAGCTTTTCATTCTGGAAGTTTATTGGAACTTAAGTGGTTGGATAATGCTTAAGGGATGAATAAATACTGCGCAAATTCTTTTTCAAATTCATTTTGGGTTTGGTAAAAATTTAAAAGCATTATAAGTATTATAAGGACCCTTCTCTGGTGCGTTCACATAAGCACGGAGCAGAATATCAAATATTTTATTTTTTAAAATACTTTGAATACAAATTATGCTTAAATAAACCTGATGTTCTATGATATTCACATCTGTACTGCATTCCTTCTGTAAATGTCATTATTGTAATATAGATAGAAAGAATTAATTTTAAATTTCCTAACAATATTTCTTTCATCTATGTTTACAATATATATACGCAAGCAACCAAATGTCTGTCCCTAAAAAAAAATCAAATTTAACAGCAGCACACTAGACTACAGATTTATTTTTAAAGGAACACAATTTTCAGATGCATGTTCTATCCAAAGAGAAAAGATAATGGGCCAGTAGGTTGATCGGGGGGGGGAGGGAGGGGGGAACATAAGGAAAAAATGATCCCTTTAAAAATTTATAAATGCAACTTATTTGTGTGCACAGGTGTGGTAGGTTGATCTTGACTGGCTGCCAGAGGCCCACCCAGGCACTCTCTCACTACCCCTCCTCAGCAGTACAGGAGAAAATAAATGCACGGGTCCAGACAGAGACAGGACTCTTACCAACTATCACCATTGGTAAAACAGACTTGATTTGGGTAAAATTAATTTATTGCCAATTAAAAATAGAGTGGTAGAAACTAACCCTCTTTCTCTCCACCTTCCCCTGCCCAGGCCCATGCCTCTCTCCCCAACCCCTCCACCTCCTGCTCCTGAGCAAGTGGTGCAGGGGCTGGGGCCAGTACCTGAGAACCCCTCTCTGACACACCTTCCTCCTCTATACAAATCAGTATGGAATCTCATGCTATACAAATTTTTCAGTAATTAGTGGATAAATACCAAACATCACAGATAAAATTTGGAAAAGCTTGCGGTCAAGTGAATTAAAAGGAGAAAGGAATGTTTCCAACTTGTTTGCTAAACTAGTAACAGTTCACAGTTAAGACAACCAAAGGGATGAAGATAGACATCCCAATTAAATGTCCAAGTTTTCATTGAAACTACAATTCGACGTATGAAAGCCACAATTAGACATTAAGGAGGCATTTTTACTTTATGCAATACCAGTAAACAAAATTCTGACTATGTTTTACTGCTTACTTTTTCAACTGAAAGGTCAGAAAACTAGGAAGGCAGCAGACAAAAGTTTAAAACACTTTAAGGGTTAGCAAAAAAATATTGGGAAGAAAAATTGGGAAAAAATATTTGGGAAAACTGTCTATCTGGCTTATTACTAAACAACAACAACAAAAAAGTACTAGGCACAAAATTCTCACTAGCCTCATAGAGATAGACATGCTGGATACTGTAAGCCTCTGGAGTTTATTAGCCAAAGGCAAAACAAAACATCATCAAGTGCAATTCAAATCAAAGCTAGGGATGTGTACACACTGTTCTACTTGTATCTGACATCTGAAATTCAACTAGTTTTTAAATGACACGAGTATATTCAACAGATGATGACTGAAGGACATTGCTAGAAATAAGAATTCTTTGCCTCTGGATGTGCTGAAATGAACAGTGCTTTTCTAGTTTAGCTCTAATATTCTCTCTGGCTACACTAAGCTCTGTTCTACTTTTACCAAACACTTATGAAGTTTATCAATAAACACTTCATTTTACTACTGAAAGGTATTATTCAAATTTAGCTTGAAAATGTAGATGAAGCTTTATTGAACAACCTTTTCTCTTTGGAATGAGGATGTCATGGCAATGCTGTGCTTGAGTTCAAAGGAGCTGTGCTGCCACAGGAGGTCCAATATACACCGAGCCTCCAAAATGCACTCTAAGAATAATTATCTGATCCAGGAAAGGTATTTGTTAAATATCTGTAGCACTGAGATTGCAAAACCCTGTGGCAACTGTATTTGCAGAAGGGTTTTAGGATGTATGAGAGGTGTAAGGTGAACATCATCTTTGAAACTTACTATCTAACAATAAAACTTTCCTGTTCTTATATCCACAAATTCATTCTGCTCAGTCATCACAAAAAAAACTTTTCACCACCCTTTTACTGCATGGCACCTTCATGGTCTCTCCATCCTTTTTTATTGCTTCTCCTCTTCTTGTATTAGTGTCTGAGCCTTTTTTCTATACTTAAGCAGCCTCACTGTCTCCTGATCTGGCACCCTATCTACCCTTCAGGTACACCAGATGCTGAACAGACTTCAGAGTAGGAGACTGAAAATCTAGGCATTCATATTCCCAAATCCCATAAGGCAGGAAAACAACAAGCAATAATTGGTCATTATAGATGTCACACTGTTTTGGTTTATTATTGTGTTGATTTTGTCACTGGAAACACTGGAGAGAAGTGAGTAAGAGCAGCATTCTGTGTATTACTGTGTATTACTTCATGTGTAACAGGAGTTGGGGATGTGGCAATGAAGAAGGAGTATCAGTACAAGCTTACAAAGCATTTGTGCCTTTGCAAGCACACTTTGCTGAAAGAATGTATAAAACATTCTACAATGGGAGAGGAGGGGGAAAAAGAAAAGGGAAAGAAAAGAGAAAAGGAAAGAACATTACTACAAAAATAGAGGAATCATGAAAGATACGCACTGCTGCTGAGCCAGCGGTGTTTCCTTAGGATGAACTTCAGTGGAAGAGTAAAATTTGCGAACCAAACTGAAATCAGACCAACTTGAAATGGGTGAGTTGCACTAGTGCACTACCTGTTTTTAATGTGTCATTTATTGCTGATCAGGTCAACTATCAGACATTTTGAATGGTAACTTCTTTTCTGTTTTGCAATTTGCCCTTTCTGATGTGCAGTCTAATTCTGCTTTTATAGCACTGCTCTACAGCTCACAGTAAATGTAGAAACTACATTGATAGTGGATATACAGATTTTAGCAGCCTTTAAAGTTATGCTGATATTAAAACCTTTCTATGATTAATATTGACATAAAAGCCTTTCCAGAATGTGTTTATATAAAAAGCTTTACAAATATTTTACTGCAGAGAAAGACCATAATGTTATTTTATTGATGAGGTTGTAAAAAGAACAATTCACTGACTTCATATATTAATTCTTCATATTAGTAAGCCGCAATGTGCCCTTTGGAGTGTGACTACTGAATTTTCAGTTTACAACAAATAAATTTATCTTCTAAGACACCATTCCTCTCCTTTTCCCCTCTTCCTCCACATGGTTAGGGGATGAGCATATCACAAGAAGGGAAGATAAGAAGGCAAAGAGGCTGGGTAAATACTTGAGTAAGCACAGTGTTCAATACACAGCAATTTAACAACATTTTACCATAGCCAAAAGTACAGATATTGGTACTTTATGGCAGTGGTGACCATTTTAATTATGTGTTATAAGATTGACAAGTAGAGAATAAATAGACAAATTTTAAGGTGTAAACTTTTCTAGAAACAATTATCCTTTACAACATGGGCAAACAGCAACGTTTTTGGGGGTTCCCCCAGCTGTACTACCAGCAACTTAAAGTTGGCAAAGTGCAGTAATTAGATGTCTGGGTCATATGTGAAACCTCTCAACATCTTCTGGCTACTGCTTCTGCTTCATCATCTATCATCAATCCAACTGTTTTCACAGTCCCGTTCATCATAATATCTGGCATGAAATGATTTTTTTTTTTCTGGATTCTCATACTAAAATCTAGGCTAACTCTCCACAGTGTGTACGCACGGGGAGGGAATTTCAAGACATGCTGTACAGACCTGTGATATTCTCAGAGGCAATCTTCAGATTCTCAAAATTTATGGAGAACTACATAGTAGTGAGCTCAACAAGCAAGAGCCACAGGTATGGAACTAATAAAGAACTCTAGAGTGCAGTCTTTCATCTTTTCCTGTTTATAGCTTTCTAAGCATTTCTCAAAAGAGTTTTAAAAAATTATATGAGTGAATTGAAGTATAACTAAATGTGCTTTTTTTTTTTTTTTTTTTTTTTTAAATTCTTCTTCTTAATCACTTTTCCTGAATCTTTAGCAATGGTCCAGAAATGGACAACAACAACAACAAAATCTCTTTAGAACTTTAAATTTCTACAACTCACAATTTGATTAAACATCAATAATTATGTAGGATAGTATCCAGTGTTTATGTGATCCCCAAAGGACTATACAAAAATTGTATAGGAAGTTCTTTATTTGAACAAAGTGAACTTCATCTGTCATAGTTTCGGCTGGAACAGAATTTATTATCTTCAGAGGGGCTCACACAATGCTGTGTTTTGGATTTTTTTAATGCAAATAGTGCTGATAACACCCTGATGGTTTTGGTTGTTGCTGAGACCGATTGGTATTATGCTAGCACATAAACTAGACTTACTAGGGTTTTCTATTTGGTCACAATTAGAGGAAGTTTTATTTATTTAGTGAAAATTTATGAAAAATGCTACTTCATTAAAAATGACATGTTTGATAGGAATATACTAATTCTGACAAAGCTCTGAACAAGTAATCTAAGGAATTCAGAATAAGGGAAAAAATAATTCATACTATGCAGGAAAACAGAAATTACAGATTTATTTGCATTAAACTTCTTACTCTACATTTAACATTAACAACTTTATTCCAATTAAAAATCTGGTAACTCTGGCACTCTCAATACCATTCCATCATTATAATATTTTGTAGTGTAAACAATACATATATTCAAAGAAAAAATACAATCCTTTTCATGCAGCAGTATGTGATGTGCTGAGAGAGCTTTTCTTATGAGACACCTGGCCAGAGCATGCTGTGCTCATGTCACGACAGAGCAACCCCTGTGTTTGCAAATATTCAAAGGAGACCTAGTAAGATAGTGTTGAATCTATCAGTGCTGGAACAGCAGAATGGTAGTCCAAGACAGATATCAAACAACATGAAAATGCAAAATAAAGGGAACATGGGTAAGTGTGAAGCTAAAGCATGAAGTCCTTTATGAAATGTAGAATAGGAATTCTCCTTCTCTTCAGGACATAAACAGAAGGGCAGTAAGCAATCTGGAAGAGTGAGAGGCATGTTTACAGCCAAGAGCATACTGAAGCTCTAAGTCTGGATTCGATCCTATCAAGTTTGTCCAAACCCATTTTATGGTATTTCAGCATTTCCAGCTGGAACTGCTGAATGCTAAATTAGGAATGAAACACTTTCAGAGCCTAAAAAGAGGTTAACAAAGTTGGACTCTAAACATGAACACAATTTTAAAGGTCTATTCTTACACTCTTTGTGAACTGATTCACCCAAAAATCTTACAAAATGAAACGAAAGCAAAACAGCTCCTTATAAATGCTGTTTAAAGACAGTTATTATACCTACAACAGGAAAGATGACCAAAATGTATATTCTGTCTCTTTCCTCTTTGTTGTCTGTTGTGCCAAATACAGCAGGTGCCATCAGAAAAACCTGGTGAAAAGAAACACGCACTGCAATACCTTGCACAACAGGGTCCACTGCAGATAGTGATAAGTTTTCCCTTGAATTTAATACTTTGCAGATACCTTTGAGTACAAAAAGAATCAATTCAATATAAATTCTAAGTGAAGAGAATTCAATATGTAGAAGATTCAATATGAATGTTGGAGAAATTGCATTGAGTTCCTGTTTAGAGAGAAAAAAAATAAACTATTTACTTCTTTTTACACTGGATAAAATGAGTCTTTGGGGAGATTTACAGAACCCATGTCTGCACTAACCCT
Organism: Anas platyrhynchos; assembly: GCF_047663525.1. Taxonomy (NCBI): domain Eukaryota; kingdom Metazoa; phylum Chordata; class Aves; order Anseriformes; family Anatidae; genus Anas; species Anas platyrhynchos. The sequence goes on along the minus strand of NC_092588.1, from coordinate 84,899,775 downwards.
GAAAGAATCAAAAGCAATGACATGGAAAAAAAAAATAAAGAAGAAGAAAAACAAAAAGAAGAAAAAAAAAGAGAAAAAAAAATAAAGACAGATATACATCATACTCTTCATTAAGGAAACTACAAGACCAGACATGTTGTCTGTCTTTCAGTTTCAGTTTTTGTTCAAAATTATTTTTCTCTCTTTAAATAATAAAATATTTTTCAAGTGGGGTGCTAGAGAAATCTTGTCTCCCCAGCAAAGTAGATTGATGCCCCCTCCACTAGAAAGATAAGGAGGAATAAAGTAGAATGAAACCCAAATATAGATACCAAGGCTTAGTCCTGAATTAAAGCCTAAACCAGTATGGCTCTGAGGTACATTAACTTCATTTGTTAATTTTTTATCTCTCCCAAATTTATGCTTAACATTTCTCTGATTTAAATTTAAGAAGAAAGAAAAAAAAAAAAAAAAAGGAAGAAAAAAGTATAGATAGTAGCTACTTCTAGTAGCTTTAAAGAGAGATATTCTGAGCTAGAAACTTATGAAAAGATACCACATTTCTGAATATTCTCTTAATGTGTAAACTAAATAGATTTTAATGAATTAAATTCTTAGTTTGTCCAGCTTTGGTGGCTTATATAAAGCATTGCAACCTGTATAAGTACTTCACTCATTTCCTTAAGGCAAAAGGATATTTGCTATTCTCATATCCTAAAACTTTGAAACCAGGACTTCAAAAGAGTAGGTAAAGATCCATAATCCATACACCCTTATTCCATAGAATCATTCCTTTCTTATCAATGTTGGCTAATGACACAGAATTTGCAAGGAAGAGCAGAGACTGACAGAGAATGAGACTGAATGAACAAGCAGTTCTGCTCCTAACAGCTACAATTTGGTGAAAAGAGAAAGGATGGGGGGGGGGGGGGGGGGGGGGGGGAGGGTGGAAGGAGGAGAGAGGGAAGAAAGGGAAAGGAAGGGGAAGGAAAGGCTAAAACAGAAAGAAAAAAATTGATTTAGTTATTAACCAGCACAAAATGCATTGAACATGGTAAAATAAACTACACAGCATCTAGAATCTCTGACTAGAGAACAGAACTCAGTGTACAAACCAAATTCCAGGCAGTAAAAAATAAATAAATTAAAATAAAATAAATTAAAAGAGAGAGAGAGAGAGAGAGAGAGAGAGAGAAGAAAAAAAGAAGAAGAAGGAAACATTGTAAATGAGACCAAGAAATGAGCCTCCATACAGATTTAAGTATGAAAGTTAAAGATAAGCTAATGAAAGTAGTCTTTTTCTCTGAAGAAGCAAGCTGAATTGAGTGAGACTGATGCCAGAAATAAGCCTGAAAAACATGCTTACAGCTGGTAAAGGTGTTTAATGGCTGCTATAACCCTTGAGAGAATGAGATGCACAGTTTTGTTTTTCATTTGAAATTAAGAAGGAAAAAATGAAATAGACTAGTTAAAGCTGACCTTCATATAGAGCTTCCACAATGGTACAACTGCCTTAATTAAAGACAGAATCATAATATGACCAAACAGGACTAACAGCTCAGACAAAGAGATCTAACAGAGCAGTTAGACACAACAAGCAACCTCTTCCAAAAGCCAAGTGCAACTGAATTACCCAACATCAAAATAATAGACAAAGTTACTTTTAAGTGAAAGACATAGCAGTAAAGACACCACCACACAAAGCTCAGTGTACTCTTGACAAAAGACATGAGAATCTGGGTAACTGCTCAGGCCTCTATTGACCTCTATTCTATTCAGCTTCATTGCTGGCAAGTTTAAAGAAAGTTCAAATACATCTGAACTACATTACTGCATAAGTACTTGTAGCTACTAGTATAAAGTTATGGTCAAAGATAAAGAATAGGGGAGGCAGGATGGATAGCCCAGTCAAGAACTTAGAAAGAAATACAAAGCATAAAAGGAAGAATCCCCAGCAACTGAGCAAGACAGCAAAAGATACTGAAGATGGAAAAATGGCAACATATACAGTAAATATAGACTACAGACCTGCAGCAGATGAGACCATCTGCAATGGGACTACAGCAGATACAGAGATCTGCAATATGCAGACTCTGCAATAAGAAAGCTGCCAACCATCCAGCTGCCATATTTACAGTCACGCTTTGGATCAATGACCCATTTCTCTTCAGCTGCATTGTAAAGCCAGCAGCAATGTAATTCAAGCAACACAAAGCTATAGCAGCCTGGAAGATTTTGACCAAAGGTTAGGGATGTACAATAATGTACAATAAAATCTTTCTGAGGTGTGTGGACAATTTCAGGCCGTCGGAAAAAAAATCACAAAACAAGACATGCTACTGCATAGAGTTTGTAACATTTGGCACATAGAGGTGCTGGAAGAGGGAGAATATCACTGGTAATTTCTGTTCAGCTTTCAACAGAATACAGAGGGAATATATTCTCTCAGCAAATTCACACAGAGGGCAAGCTGCATCATGCACATCCACAAAATGCAAAGATAAAGCCAGTGAAGAAGAGTGAGTAAGCCTGTAAGGAAAATGCACATTACATCCCTTGAGACTAGCACAGAACCCATCAGCAGACTTGTAACAGCAAGTCAACCTTTAAGTAAACTGAGGATCTACCCTGAGATATACTTCCAGATTTATCTGCAGCAAAAATATTCACAGTGCTTGTGATGCAAAATGTTTTCTGACAATGTTTTCTGGCACAGTGTGCCAGTTTTTGTCATGTCTTTGTAGCATGTATCACAGGATGTGAATCCACTTGCAAAGTTATTCTAAGAAATCACAAGGACTGCAGCCAGTCAAGATTACAGCTGATGATCTTATCCTGTAACAGAAAAAAAATATCAAAGAAGAGGCAATCCAGGACTGTGGACAGCCACAGATATCAATATTACAACCACGCTTAAATGGCTGCCAACATTTCAATACTGTCCTAGATGTAGTCAGGCTGAATGTAAGAACATAAAAGCAGGAATACTGAGAAAAACCAAAGGGCCATCTAGACCATCTCTCTCTCTCTCTTTTTTTCTTTCTTTTAATCCAAATAGATAACATTTGGAAAAAGTGCATAATGCTTTGTTTTAGGAAGAAAGGAGCCACAGTCCAAGGAAAGGGAAACTTTCTGTCAACCCACACAGGGATGAAATTTCCTGCAGTCCCATGGTCTGCAAAGGGATTAGACTGGATGAGCTGGAGTTGGAGTCCAGTCTATCTGGCTGCAGTGATGGACCTGATGACTGAAATTCCTGAGCTGATCAGCAATCATGTCCACTGTCCACAGCAAATAACACAATTGAGGTAACCTGCAGAATTTGCAGTTGTCTGCTTGAAATAATGAGGAGCTGAACATACTATTCACATACATCACTACTGCATGGCCTGGAGCTAGCTCTGTCTAACATGCAGGCTGATTGCCCTGGGAAGAGACTAAGGAAAGGCTTAGTTGTTGGTTTCCCAATAGATTTTTGGCCTGCAACAACTTATAGGTGAGACTTTTCTACAAAGGTGGTGTCTCTGTTTTTGATGGTCCTCATTGGAAGTCAGTGAGTTATTTGATCACTTTTGAACCAAAGTGATAATTTATTATTTTCATAGCCTTAATGTACATTTTGTGAAGAGCCCAAAAGAGGCACCTGTTGACTTCAGAATCAGTAAAGAAATGTTAAACAGAAAAGGTCTGAGGAGAGTCCACCAGTCCATCCACTGACAGCAATAGCCGCCAACCTTGACTGGGCACTGGGACAGGCTCCCCGGGGCAGTGGTCATGGCACCGAGCCTGATGGAGTTCAAGAAGTGTTTGGACAACTTTCCCAGACACACAGTCTGATTTTTGGGTGGTTCTGAGTGAGGCCAGGAGTGAACTCCATGATCCTTATGGGTCCCTTCCAACTTGGGACATTTTATGATTTTGCGATTTTTCCATATTGTGTGAGTGTATATCAGAATCCTTTGAACCCTTGGAGCAGCTAATACACCAAGGTACAATGTAAGAATACCTATATTAATGTTTTAAAGAGGCAGTCTTACTGAAGTGCTATGTGCTAATAAAGCAGCCAGAGTTACAGTGCACTATCTTAAAGTATTAAAATTTGGATACCTTTGCATTTGTGAATACTCCCCTAGCTTCCTTGAATACTTCACAAAACTGTTTAAAGTACTTGCTTGAAGTCATATATCAGGGAACCAAATTATGGTTTCTTAGATCCCAGTTATTTTAACCAGCAGCTCTTCCTCTACATAGACACAGTTGCAAACAGAAATATTCAGGTTAACATCATTATCACAAAATTTTCAGAGAATCTAATATCAATAATACAAATCTGCTCAGTCTAAATGTTGTCTTTTCCTTAAATGGTATTTTTAAATCTCCTCTGGAGTACAGATATTAAGGAGATACTTCCACAAACTATAAGTAAGGTTTACAAGGTATGGGCTGAAGGGAAGACCAAGGCATTTGTAACATCCTTTCCTCTGACAAGAATAGCAACAAAACTTTTGTCACTTCCATAGTATTGTAACTGAGATAAAGCATCTTCTGGGTTTAAACTTGCAAAAAAATACATTAAAATTGTGGCTGTTGCAGATGGTTTGATAAATCCTGGAGATCTAAAACTGACAGAAATATCGGTTCTAATTGACTAATAAGCACACGTCTAGATACTTAATTGAATCTAACAATGATGAATGTGCATAACATTTATCAATTACTGTATGTGACCTTTACTGAACAACTACCTATATAATAAAATGGTTGCTGAACTGGATCATGGAATGAGGTGGTTTGTAATAAAGATCATATTATTGCTACATTGTACTTCAGGGGCAGGAAGCAGATAGGTCAAACCTGTGATATTATTTAACTCTCACTGTCTCTTTAATCGATATATTCCTTAATAACCATAATGGTTACAGCTACATCAGACTAATACTGAATGCTTTTCTTTGTTTCAAGTGAACAGTTTCAGTGAACATAATGCAGCAGAACAGATGAGCACAACAATTACAGTATTCTCAGGAACCACGGGGTACATTCCCCCCCCCCCCCCCCCTCTGCCCCCCGCCCCTTGACTTGATACTCTGCAAGTTGCAAGGCTTAAGAAAAAAAAAAAAAATAAGAAAAGAAAAATCTGTTTTGACGGCTTAAAGTGACAACCCTTATCAACTGATACTATTCAGTCACAGAGGTTACACCACACAGTAGAAAGCAAATCTTCTCATTCTGAGTGACAGAATCAAAAAAAAAAAAATGTCATTGGGATATTTCCATTGTTGATTTCTGAGCTACAGAGATCCACAAATCCTAGAGCTTGCTACTCATGAGCATGTGAGCATGTTGACAGCAAAGCAGTAGGCAGCGCATTTCAGAAAACTCTTCTAACATGAATAAATTCATGATATAAGCAAACAAAACCTCCAGATGTCAATGATATAGCTGTGCCACCTTCTTTAAATTCATCCATTACTAGAACTGACTACATTTGTGGATGATTTGAGCCCAAATCACAACTGCTTATTGTTTATTTTTCAAAGAAAGAAAAGAAACAGAGCACCTTAAAGGGCCAATCCCACCATCTCATATATCTATATAGAATCATATATTGTATCATATACAATACTAGCTAAATATGAGCACATATTCAGAAACATTGTTCACAAATTGAGCCAGATGAGCAGAGGCAGCTGGAAAACACCCCACAGTTGCAAAAAGTATGTTCAAGTTGTAAATTTTCATGTTTCTAGGTTTTAAGGAAAAGAGCAATGCATCAACAGCTTGAAATAAATGAAAACTTGCATTGTTTGGGAGAGGGGCCTAGTAAAATTGTTCAGTGACCCACCACAGCTGTCTACTAAACCCAGTTACACAAGTAAGAAAAATATAGCATAAGGCTAATATTGTCATGTGGAATAGCAAATTAAATTCAAACTTGTGTGCAACCCATCTGACTTGTTCAAAAACTAACTTTCACAGGAATGGATCACATGGTTGTGTAGGGTCTAGGTAATACCACGGGAGCTACATTAAACAGCAGTCAATGAGTGACATAAGGTAAAATTACTTGGGATAGGACCTCCCTCTGTGCCTGAACTTCTTACTTCAGTGATCATTTGTCAAAGGAAAAATATAACTGTTTAAATTACATGTATTTGTTTTTCCTGATATATGCTTTGAATGGATACTGGGGTATACTTTTGTGGAAATAATTTAAACAAGGGTACTGGATCATGTTTCAAGGTTTTTTCAGAGAGTGACTTTGTTCATTTTTTTCCAACAGGTGGAATTTCTGTTTGTTGGGTTTCTTATAAAATTTTTCAATTCTTCCAAATTTCTTATGTTTACATGTATTCATTTTTGAGTTTCTTTGTAAATTTATTAGTTTTAGTATTAAAAGTCATATAAGATGTGAGCATGTACTCAAGAAACAGTTACTATCTGAGCTGTGTCTAAATGCATATTTTCACAGCTACAGATCTAAAATTACAAATACTTGGCTGAACTGAATGTATGAAGTGACAATATATTCATAAAAGTGATTAATATTTTCTGCACTTACTGTGATCCTTTTTATCCCTAAAAATGACTGTTCATATTTCTGGGTTTTATATGCAAGTCTTCCTGTTTCTTAGACTTTTTTTGCCTCTTGAACCTCAACAGTGGTGGTTTTCAATGCTCTTTTTTTCTCAGCAGTCGGCTGTTACAATTCAGTGGTTAGTGATTTTTACCCTGCTTGAAAAACCTCTGCTGTAACACACTGCTGGTCAGCCAACAGGCAGATCAAAAGCACTACCCACTGAATGCATGGCTGCCAACAAAGAGGGAATTACTTGTAGGAAAACAATCAGTTTTTAAATTGTAATTACCCAGAAAATACCTGGATGCCCTGAAATGTCACAGCACTGTTCTGTCAAGGATTACTGTTTAAACTGCATTCTTACCAATTAATAAATCTATGCTTACTGCATGGCCTTGGAAATGATCTTTATTGTGAATCTTTAAAATACTTTTCAGAGTTTTTACTGCTTAAGATCGGGTTTCAGAGTTTTTTTCAGGTTTGCATTAGTGACCCTGAGTGGAAAAAACAGTCGCGTACTATCTCTAGTGATCCAACACCGCTGGGCTTTTACCTTTCTTTCTCTTTTTGCTCCCCTACCTGAAAACAAAACCTAACCTAACCTAATCTGATCCTTTACCAAATGCTTCCAGAAAGTTGTTTGGACTTGGACTTCCACAGATGAACATCTAAACACAACCATTGACTAAAAACTATATAAGTAATCAAAGGAGAAAAAGAAAGGTAAAAAAAAATGAAAGAAAAGAAAACCTTACCAATTCTAATACCACATTTTCTGGTACCATCCCCTGCACTTACCAATAAAAAATTAATACCAAAAATCTGAATGAAGGTAGAAATGTGCATTTTAAGGAGTACTGGGCCTTGTGTTGGTACAGTCTCTACACAGCTTTACACAACACTATAATGGACTGAACAGCTCAGTCTTGTGTGGACTGAACAGCTCAGTCTTGTGAGAGTTTCTTCAAAGCCAGTTAAAAGTTTTCTGTACCTAACCCATCATTTCTACACCTCAGCTGCACCCTCCTTTTTGCCTGTACAGCCATTATCGAGGCCACACTGTAAAAATAAACTTGTAACAATTAAAGTAACCCTCCTCCATGGTTGTATTTAAGATGAACCATTTCTGTAACATGGTAACACAGTATTATAAACAGTAATGTCACTTGTCACTACAGTCATGACAGTGACAAGTGGCCAGAGGAGGAGCAGGAATTGCTTAAGCTGGCTTTTCCTTCAAAGCCAGGAACAATATGAATGTATACCTTCTGGTCCAGACTTGAAGGCTGGCAGCAGAACATACAGGGAAGAGAGGGTCAGTTTTTAGGGAAACTTGGTTGACTGGGCAGTCAGAGAGTACAAAAATGGAAGTCCCATATACCTAGCTGGATAGTCTGTAGCTATTATTTTTATTATTGAATACATAGCCTATATTTTGGCACTGAAGTTAAGCAGAAATGAATTCAAAGTAATGGTTCTACATCTGATTGCATTCAGACTATTAGGAATGTTTGAAAGGCAAAGCTAAAATGCAAATCTTTTGGCTTAAATCATTTCTATGCTCTGCAATAAGCAATGACAAAAATTGTCTCAAGCTATATTTACTTTCCTTTAAATGTATGAAATGTTAGTGTACAAAAAAACTCAAGTAGAGGGGACACTGGCAAACTGAATGTCAGCAAAATGTAATTAATCTCAAATAGATGTTGGTTTTGTCTCTAATGATCTTTGTTATTTGTTGCATTCAATGTTACAGTGTACAAATACATTTTCAAAAGTTTTTTATTGGAAACAATGCATTTGATTTGCCTCTGCTTGACAGTTTCATCACTTAGTAATTATTGCAGGAATTTGAACAAATATTGTAAATCACCAGTTAATGAAAAATTGCCTTGTTTGTTTCACTTAAAACTTCACTGGATTACTGCTATCTCAAAATGATGAGTAATTTTGAAACTAAAGAGACAAGAAAATATATTTCATCAACAGGCATGAGTGTGTACTAAATCAGAAGAATTTATTCCTCTGATTATTTAAAACCATAAATTTTGCAATGGCTATATAATGGGACTGCTATCAGCCAGCATTCAGAGGATAGTAAACATAGTGTGAAAGTGTCCGGGAAAGTTATTTTGTTCTTCCCTTTTTATTTTTGGCCAGAGACATAGCACAGTTAACCATTCAATTGACTAGACTAGAAAATTTTATATTTTTTCAGAACCAATGACTTCAGTGAGCTTTTTAGCTCTGGACAATAAAACTGGCTTTGGTATAATTTTCCATATTTAAATATGTATAGAGTGATGAAAAGATAAGTAAACATATAAAGTTTTTGTTTGTTTGTTTGTTTGTTTGTTTGTTTGTTTTGGGGGGGGGGGTCTTAAATAGCCAAAAAGCAAAGCAAGCCCTGAATTTTGGCAGAATTCAGACTTGAGGAATTTTACTTCAAAAGATGAAAGGCTTTAGAGACTGCAAGAAAGCACTCAGAAAACCTTACCTATAAGATCTCCTAATCCAGTTTCTTCCAGAGTATGCACATGGAAAATACAAATTTTGCCCTTAACAGAAATTCTTGCAAACAGAATTCTTGATGAAAAATATAAATTCATCCTAGAATTCATATAAATAGGCTTTTTTTTTTTTTACATTTATTCTGCATATTGTAGCTGTGTGCAGTAGGAAATACAACAGCATATATAAACCATACATACAAGCTCACATTACTACTGTAAACATGCATTATCTTCCCTAATCTACGTAATAATCTGCCCACAAGTAAAAAATCATCGTAGTGAAAAAATCTAGTTACAAGATGCACCTGGAACTTTATTGTGCATTGCCAGCACCGCCTCCCACCCCTGATCATGTAACTTCTTTTGGTGCTTTGGCAAGTTGTCTTGCTGTTTCTGAGTGCAAGCTTTCTCTCTCTACTCCACTGACATTAGGGTTGAAATTGTACCTACAATATGTGGCTTTAATGTACATCATCAGTCTCTTTCTGTCTCTCCTTGTTATGCTGCTGTCAGTGGCCTTCAGATAGGCATACTGCTATCATTTCAAGAACAATGGCAAGGGTAAGCAAGTACCAGGATCCCATACGGGGATTTTAAATGCATTAAATTAACTGGCTTTTCCATTTCAGACAAAGAGTTTGGGTGCTAACTTGAAAGTTTCTATATTGGATGAGCAACCCTCTTTTGTTCCCACAGAATCCTAAACCTCCAATAAATCATAAACTACCTGGAAATGAGGATATGGCTGAAAAATACACTCCAATCACCCTGGAGAAGCAGCAGGACTGCAACACATTTTATTTCTTGGCTGTATTGGTGACTGAAAAATGGCAGAGGCTAAGGAGATATTCGTCTGGTCCATTTTATATAGAAAAGAAAGTGATGGGGAACTCTGAAAATGTAGTGATAATTTGTGCACTTTATCTGATTACTCTTGCAGCATAATAAAATACTATGAGAAATTATTGCATTGTTATGATATAAAGAGTATTTTTAGGCAATTATAATAAACAAGAAGCACAAAACACATTTATTGTATTTTACTGCTGCAGCTTCTTTTATAGTTAAAAATAAAAATCATCAGACATTCAGAAAGATGACTTATGCAGGAGACATTATGACTCATAGGCCTTACAAAACAGATGGGACTTTTTATTGGGGTTGGGCAAATCAAACAACAAGTATGCTGAATAGCATACTTACCAGGTATATCGATGACATGGATAGGGCTTTATTTTCTTTATGCCTTCAGTAATTTCACTGCAGTGCAAATTCACTCACTTCAGTGGGGCATCTCTACAGGTACTTGTTAAGAAAGATTCATCTTACTGCTACAAACAAAGAGCTTATAAATCAAACAAATTACTAATCCCACTATTTCTTACATTTTGCATAATCACGCATAAATAACTTCAACTACTGCAGCCCTTTTCTCTGTCCCTTTATATATTATACTAGAAAAAAAAAAAAAAAAACAAAAAAAAAAACATACTAATACTTAAGCACACAGGTATTTTATTTTAATTTATAGTATTACAAAAGATATTGAAGTTATTAAAGTTAACTGGGTTGTTCAAATGATCAAGTGACTAAATAAGCACATTCTGAATCATGTCCACAGTGAGTCAGTTGCTTATTCCTGTTCTGCGGTTCATCCTCTGTTGAACACAAAATTCCCTGAATGACCTACTGTAGTCCCAAAGCTAGGAAAGAAACAAGAAAACATTGAAGAAAATAAGTAGTTGTGTAGTGTTTCTATAGTTTGTGTATCTTTTAGCTGAGAAAATAAGGAAAGAGACAGACAGGTAGCCTTGAGCTAGCAGAAACAAGAAAGGTAAGGATAAAAGGCAAAAAAATGAGGAGAAAAACAGCTCCAGACTGACCTACAGTAACTTTTTTCTCATTAAGGGTCCTTAACATATTAAGAACCACACCCAAAAAAAAGCTAATGTATGCTAATGTGGGATTTGGTGTCGTGTCCATTCCCCACATTCCCCCCCCCCCCAGCTGTTATTCTGTAGTGTGTAAACTCAGTAGAGGTAAGTTAGGTGAGCTTTAATAGCCAATGAAAAGTAACCAGAGATAGTTTTCACAAGTTTGCTGTGAATAATGACAGTGATTTGAGTCAGAGGTGTACTTACTTTGTGAAATATTGCCAAACACATGATTCTGCAGAGTTATATAATTAATAATTTACTTAAAAGCATAGGTATGGATTCAGACGCTGTGTGCTTTCTGGCGCAGTGCACTGGGCATGAATGTACGGACAACAACAGGACAGAGACTCCACAGCCTTTCCGGACACTGATTCTGCCTGAGCACCTTTATGCGGACAATCCTTTCCTTTTTGCTGGCTGGGCTGTCTCCACCTGCAAGTGTGGTGCCACCCATCTTTCTGCCACAGAGCCCCTCGGAGAAGGCACAGGCAGCATCTTCTCTACTCCCCCTTCCCAGCAGGCAGCTGGAGGGAGCTGTCAGCTCCACCCCGAGCCTCCTCTCCTTCATGCTGACCACAGGCGTTCCCTCAGCCTGCCCCTGTATGCCGTGTGCCCTGGCCCCTCACTCCCTCCAGTGCCGTCAGCTGGGCCCACTCCACACCCATCAGGATCTTTCCTCTATGAGGGAGACCAGAACGGGATGCCAGAGCCCAGGGGCAGTTGCAAAAATGACACCAAAGAAGAGAGGAAAGTGTTTTCACTGGTTCTTGTTTATTCTTAATGTGGTGGTTGTTGCAATATCTTTATTTCTTTCTTATTTTTGTTAGGATTGTTCTACCAGTTTGCTGTCCAGTCTTGGGAAGAACTGGTAACCAAGCATCTTGAATGGACCTTGTGCTGCACTCCTGCGCTCCTTGCTGGCAGACCTGAAGACTTGTGCTTCTTCAGAGGAGCACCTGTCTGCGTCACCGTTTTGAGGGATCTGCTGCTCCTCTCTGTGCACTGCCATGCAGGGCGCGGCTTCGTCTTCAAGCACCTCTTGGGCAGCCTTCTCGTCCTCAGACCGAGATGCCCCACGCCGAGCGTGGCCTTCGGAGGGCTTCTCCTGTCGCCCTGGTGCAGCAGCCCACAGGAAGCCGAGTGCGCTCTTGTCCACAGCTTGGGACAAGAGGCGGGGATGGGGGGCAGGGGATGGGGGAAGAGGCCATCGTGCAGGCAATCCTGCCAGATGGTAAACGGATGGCCTCTCCCCCCTAGCTGTGGAGGCGGAGGCAGGGCCGGGAGTACGGAGCAGACCGGGCGGTTTTGCGACGACGGTGGTGATGTGTCGCAGGTGGGAGCCCTGGCACGATGACACTGTGCCACATCAGAGGGCTTGGAGGTGGATCCACCTCCATCAGCTCTTCCTCCACAGGTGGATCCACCTCCATGGGCTCCACACCGTCCGCTGCGGCTGCTCCGCCTCCGCTCTCTGTCCTCCGCCTCCACTTCTTCTTAGGCTCAATCGCCCAACTTGCACCGCTCCCACGAAGCCGTGGGCAGCCTTCATCCCAGGACCTCTTCAGGAAAGCCATGCTTGCCATGCGCCAGAGGGCCTGGGAGATCAGCGAGGGGTGGGCCAGGCGCAGGGGCTTTTATAGGCCCCGGAACACAGCGGGGGGCGGATGCCACAGTGACATCAGGAAGCCTCAGTGATGCCCCTGTGATGGCGCCCCACGCCCCACGCCCAATGTGGCCGTGTTGGGAGGGGGCTTGTGCGGCCTGAAAGAGGCCCTCGTGTGGCAGGAGGAGGAGGGTCAGGGGGGCTGAGGGCCCCTTTCCTGGCGGTGGCTCTCCCATCTTGTGACTGGGCACCACCAAAAAGAGTCCAGAGGATAAGAGGAGTCTTATCAATAGAGAGGGAGAAGATGCCCTCTCAGCCTGCTCTTCTACAGGCTATATGAGCTCAGCTCCCTCAGCCTTCCTCCTAACAGAGATGCTCGGCTCTCCTAATCATCTTTGTAGCCCTCTGCTGGACTCTCTGCAGGAGCTCCAGGTCTCTCTTGCACTGGGGAGCCCAGCACTGGACACGGCCCTCCACACGTGGCCTCAGCAGGGCTGAGTGGAGGGGCAGGATCACCTCCCCTGCCGTGCTGGCAACACTCGTCCCAGTGCAAGGCCAGGATCCCACTGGCCTTCTTGGCCACAGGGGCCCTTTGCTGGCTCACACTTAACCTGTTGTCTGCAAGGACTGCCCGGTCCTTCTCCACAGGGCTGCTTTCCAGCAGGCCAGCCCCCAACCTGGTGCGTGGCGTGATTCCTCCCTAGGCACAGGACACCGCATTTGCCACTGCTGACCTTCATGAGGTTCCTCTCTGCACAACTCTCCAGCCCGTCCAGGTCTCTCTGAATGGCAGCACAGCCGTGCAGTGGATCAGATCAGCCACTCTTCCCACTTCTGTGTCACCAGCAGCCTTGTGATCCATCAGTATCTTTCCTCTATGAGGGAAGATATAAGTGTCTGTTTATAGTCAGATTTGTACTTGGTACACCATATATACCGGAAAATTTATAATTAATGATGCAGAACATTTCAGACAATGCACATTAAGTTGAATGTGACTCTTTATAAACAGATTTTAGTTTTCTCCCTTTCAAAATGTCCAGAGTAATACAAGATTTTGTACTTAAACTAGGTACTCAAAAGTATTATAAAAGATGAGCTTAGTCAGTGAAACCTAATTCTCATTGCTTCCTCATCAACGGGAATTAAACATCTCAACTACAAGGATCTAACTAGTGAACCAGACATTTTCAGGAAGTCCTAAATTTGCCTATCACAGAGAATACTGTAACTGCAACTGTGGTCAATATAAAGAGTGCTATCAATATGATCAAAATATCAAAATATAAATGTTATAAAATGATAGAATTTTGAAAAATTATATCCTGATTTATCAAATTGTTATCTCAAGCTTGTAAATATTTCTGACTTTTTTTTTTAAATCATATTTGTTTGTTCTCCTTAACAGTTGCCTGGAATACTACTGCTAATAAATGATTTCTCAAATGCCCAGGAAAATCCACAAATTATCGGATGCAAAGGAAAGAAAAGTCTTTGTTGATGTTTTGTATTGTATATTCACCACCACAGTAATTTTGTTATCACTGTCAGGCTGGAGGTGATCGACTAAATAAAGCCTTAACAATAATAAAAGTAATATTAATAACAAGAACACGTAAGGAAAAGATGAAGAAATACAATGGATATCTAATCCATAAGAAAACAACACACTATGCATTAGTTTAATTCAGAAATTTACAAAAGGTAAATAAAGGTTAATAATTAAATTTAAATTTTCATATCTCCCAAGTTTCAGGATTTGATTTTCCAACCTTAATTTATCTAATGATACTGCAGATATAGAAAAGTTAAATGGTTTGTAAGAATATCATTGCAAATACTAGTCCTTGTTTTCCAAAACAAAAGCAAAAAAACAAAACCAAAAACAAACAAAACAAACAAAAAACCAGCAAAAGCAGGATTATGTATACTAATAGGTGACCAGATTGGGGAACATTTCCTGTTTAAGTATTGCATCACCGTCATGGCCCAGCAACTTAATGCTCTACCCACTTAACCATCTGTCCTATTCTACATCTAGCATTTTAGCTATTTAACTTCAGAAATGAAATTCTAACTGGTAGAGATGTAATGTTTCTCGTTAATGTAAAATGTGTAATTATTACTTCTGCATAAAAAGATAAATATCATCATCCATTTTAGGTACATGAATTAGCTCTGCTGCTATAAAGACTATAATTCTTACAATGAAGAAAAATAATTAGAGGAATTGTTGATAAGAAAGAACAGTAACCACACTTTCTCCTCATTTACAGTCACACCTGCTTAGAGATTAAATTGTATTTTTATGCAACATTAAAACAGCATTTTCTACAGGAATGCATTATGTTTCTGAAAGACAATTGCAAATGCCTTTGTGAACTCAGCAATATTTTGCATTTATGAAGCAAGCATTTGTGTTAAGTGTCTATTAATCTGTAATTCCAGTTCTAAGACAGAAAAAAAAAAAGAAAAAGAAAAAGAAATGTCGCTCAGAGCACCACCCATACAGTCCTACACTTTTTGAACACTTCTGTGAGAGTTTTATCATCCTTTTCAACCTCCAGAACCAAACAGAATAATAATATCATGCTTGATCTGAATGCAAGCACCTACCATTGTCACTCACAGCTGACTTTCAGTTTGGGAATTCACATTTTTATCTAGACAATCCTATGTCACAGCAGCTATAGTATGATACTCATCAGTTGACCATCATAGTCAGTAACAAAATTAATACTAACTATATTTAAAAAATAGCAAATTTATCTTATTCTCCGGGAAACACTGAAGTCTCTTTCTTTTAAACCTTTTCTACCACTTCACTGAACTGCTTTTCATCTAGCTGCCTTTTAAGAACTTAGAAAAATAACTAGATATTATCAGGCTGGTCTTTCTCCTAACATATGAAAATGCAACCGGGTGAAAAGAGTTGCAGTGTGTTTGTAGTTACTATGTTTACTATAAGATCTCACAGAGAAACTGAATAGGTTGTTTAATGTCTCTTGGAATCAAAAGAAACAGCAGGAGAAATTCTGTTCTACAGCTCTGCACCACAGGAAAAGAGAGAAGGATATTCTATCTAGTCCTATCTGGGTGGAGTAGCTGCAATATATGTGGGCACACGTTTCCCTGTAGAGATCTGTAGTCATTCTTCATTTTGTCATGTACAGTTTTGAACTGCTTAGTGAAAAAAGAGACAATGATTTGGTATGTAAAGTTCAAGTAAAAAAGCCCATTTGTTTAGAACAGTTCAGAGCATATACTAGATACACAAAGCTAAAGAGTGTTCTTGCCAATGAATGCCAGCAGCCAGGTAATCACACTCATAGAGGGATTATTTTGACTCTTTTGCTTTAACAATTATTTGGACAAATTGGACATCCTTGGGTTTGTTCTGGAATACATCCAACATAACAGGTGAAATGTATCTGAAGTTTATTTTAAGGTGAGGAAACTTAGTCCCTACAAAAGAGAAGATTCCTTTTACTTGGTTACATGGTTTGCCCTGAATACAGAATGTCTATTGTCTGTTCACTGCACACTAAAAAAATCACATTCCCCTTTTTTATTAAAGAAAAGATCAGACAGCACTACAGTGGGTACTTATCTATTCTGCTGTAACAAGTTCAGAAATACCTTCAGAGGATTCCAGCAATAACCCTGATACTTCATTGCACATTGTTAGCTTTCCGGAAGCCCTGTGGTATGCCTTAGAACAAGATATAACTGCAGTTCCAAGACACACATCACGGGGCTCCTAGCATACATATACACACATGTACATAGGAAACAAAGAGGGACCTAGGTGTCTATTGCCACACAGTTTTCAATCATTCCGGTTTTTGCCTCTGAGAGCTTACTTCATGACCTCTGTACTTTGGTCTGACATACGTATTAGGTATGACTTGGCCACTAAGATGAGCTCTTATTGCAAACCCATTTGGGTTGGAAGGGACCTTAAAGATCACCCAGTTCCAACCCCTGCCATGGGCAGGGATGCCACCCACTAGATCAGGTTGCCAAGGGTTTCATCCAACCTGGTCTTTAACAGCAAGGAATGGGGAGTCCACAGATTTTCTGGGCAGTTGCCTCAACACTCTGCATAAAGAATTTCCTTCTACACCTAATCTAAATCTACCCTTTTTAGTTTAAAACCATTCCCCTTGTCCTATCAATGTCTGCCCAAGTAAAAAGTTACTCTCCTTTTTTTTTTTCTCTTTTTCCATTTTTTTTTTTATAAGCCCCCCTTCATTTTAATATTGAAAAGCTGCAATAGGGTCTCCTCAGAGCCTTCTCTTCTCCAGGCTGAACATCCCCAGCTGTCTTCTTCATAGGAGAGGTCCTCCAGTCCTCTCAACAACTTCATGGCCTTTCTCTAGACTCATTCTAATACATCCATGTCCTTCCTGTGCTGGGGGCCCCAGAGCTGGAAGCAGGGCTACTGGTGAGGTCTCACAAGAACAGAGCAGAGGGGGAGAATCACCTCCCTCACCCTGCTGGCCACACTACTTTTGATGCAACTTTGGATGCAGCTTGCCTTCACAGCTGCAAGCACACACTGCTAGCTCATGTTGAGCTTTTCATCCACCAGAACAACATCTATATTCATAAACACAGTGTGCAGTCAAGGACATCTCCCAGAATTTTCTTCTTCTACTTTTTTTTTTTTTTTCCCTCTTCAGAACATTCTTCTTTATGTTGGCATTCCTTTTAAAAAATATGGAAAAATATGGTAGGTGATCGACTGTGATGACCTAGTCCTCAGAAGTAGTTCTATAGTAAAAATGCTTGCAACATGGCAATGGAGAAAAATGATTCATAACGGAACAGATTCTCCTTGAAAGCTTTCAGCTGGAGTTTTAATCACTTTATTCAATCAGAAACAGAGATGATTCTTAAAACATCTAATGACATTCTCAGTGGCTGGGATAGTTGGCTGGATACTTGGCCAACTTCTTTTTCCTATCATGAATTTCAGTCAATGATTCTTATGAATCAGCACTTCTTATGAAGTGTAAATAATAAGAAATCAGATGTAAACAGACAATGTTGGTTGTCTGGTCTTACACGATCTGTAGTTTAACTATCATTTATTTTCTTACTGAGTTTTCAAATATTTCAACAGTCTACCTTTGGCCAAATTTTTTTTTTTATTTTTTTTTTTATGACCGCAGAAAATAGATTCTCCTTTTCAAGATATTATTTGGCAGCTGGACTAAGCCACCTAAATTTGAGGCTCTAACTAATCAAAGCAAAGTTGAAGCCTGCATGAAAATTTTTGGAAAGTGTTCCCTGCCCATGGCAGGGGGTTGGGACGACATGGTCTTTAAAGTCCCTTCCAACACAAACCACTCTGTGGTTCTATGACTGTATGAAATATACCGAATTTTATAAATGACTGCTCTGGTTCTGTATTACGTTACTGGGACAGTTTTTTCCTCAGGACTGAAATTTGAATGAGAAGAACACTAAGAAAGTAAGCAGGTTTTGTCTCAGTCTGTTTAATGAAGCACCACTGGCCCAAAAGGACTGCATTTATAGGACAAAGATTTTCCAGTATTTTAACTGGTATTTTTGCAATAAAGTCAAAGAAATCATTGAAAGAAATCAGAAGAATTCAGAAATCCATGGAAACAGCATTTAGGTCTTAATTTAAGCAAGATACACACTGTTACATGTGTCAGTAACACACTGACATAGGACCATACAAACTACTATGAAAAAAAATAACTCCATTCCAGTATATGCATGCTTAGAGCTCATGTTGCCTTTGCTGGCAGATGTGGTGATTCAATACTTTTGAAGGTCCCCACTGGCAGAGATGTTCTAGGGAAGATTTGCTTTGCAAGGACCAATAGGCTCTCTCTCACATCCACAGTCACAGTAACACTACGTTTGTTCATAGAACAACTGCTTCTGTGTACACTGCACAGAGATCATGTTACGATTTGTCATTCTGCCTGATTGCTTGATTCATCGATTCCAAGTGTTAATTATATTTAAAATAATTAACAACACCGTACATACAAAAACATTATCCAATGCTCAAAAGTTGTCAGCAATAAAATCTAATATTAATAAGTGACTAACATAAAGAATTATGATACTAAAAAGACAATCTATTTTCAGGAATCAGTATCAGTGTTTGAATCAAGGAATCCTGCTAATGTATCTCTCTGGCAGACTTCCTGTTAGGTATTCGTTTTCAATTACTGAAGATATTCAATTCTTCATCTGAAAGCAGATTAAACAAAAACAAAAAAAAAATCTGTAACCATTTATAAAATCATTATTCTATCTACCAGAACTTTGAAAGAAGCACACTCAGCTAGAAGTACTGCAGGACCCAGTCTTGTTTGGAAGTGAGAAAAAAAGGGACTTCCGATATGTAAAGTGCATAGGTGACACAGAGCTTGGTTGAAAACAGTTTCTGGAATCAGGCTGAACTCAAGCACATCCATGAAGTACATCTATGAATAAGATTTCCAAAGCATTGTTCCAGATGCCACAAACTCACTGCACATGTAGTTCACATGAAAATCCTGACAGAAATATCGTATACTATGTAAGCTGAAGGCCCTTTTAGTTCCCTTTTGCATGTACACTAGACAAGAAGGAAAACGTACATAGATAACAGAGAAGGAAATGTTTTTTCACCCTGTGGTGTAAATGCCTGAAGTAACTAGGAAAATAAAACTAACATTCACATTTTTAAGAAAAAGGTACAGCATTGAAGAGGCTTTCAAGGTAGGGCATAACTGCATTACCTGAGCGTTCCCTAGGCTCCCAACCTTAGATGCTATCGCGCTGGGGAAACTTGGTGTGCTAGCTCTAAGGAACACCACGGAGCGTGGAGTGGAGTGGAGACACCACGGCTAGGCTCTGTAATCAGGTGGGGCCTTGATTGTTCTTGTGCACAAAGCTGCACTTTTTGCCACCCTAAGCCAAAGACCTGTCATGTTTTGACAAATGCTGTACCCTAGTGTACTTTTTGCTCATTATAATATCATTATAATACCAAAACACACCTCCATCCCAAAAGCTACCCGCCTCCAAGGTGCGACCACCCCTCACTGAGCATGCGCTCTGAATTTCTCGGAGCCTATTACTTTAAACGGAGACGGGAAAACTTTACACCAATCATAACTAAGATATGCTTGACTAGAGCCACTCAAGCTCCACCTAAAAGATAGAAAATAATATAAATTGGCCCAAGAGAGAGGGGATGTTAGGGAAGATACCATCGTCAGGGGAGATACCATCCCGAGGACATACAACATCCTTAGGACCTCCTGACTCCTGGGATCAGTCGACGGGCTGAGCCTCTCTTCCCCCCCCATTGGGACGCCTTTGGGTGAGATCTGAATATTTACTCATAAATCTCTATAGAGTCTTTGATCCTTTTAACGCGTTTATTTCTAGGCTGTGCACCTGTAACACCTATAACACCTACAACACCTGTAACACCTGTAACACCTATAACATCTGTAACACTTATAACATCTATAACATCTGTAACACCTATAACACCTATAACACCTGTATAACATCTGTAACACCTGTGTCACCTGTGTATTTCATGCATACTAGCTTGCTTTTGCAGATAGTCACTATCACCGGCAATCCAAAAGAACCTGATTATCTGTTGCTGTAATAAACCATACTTGATTGCATTGTGATAGCTCTCATTAATGCGACTAGGGTGAGGGTGGTTATCCGTGATAGTTCAGTGTTCTGAATCTAACCAGACCCCCAGACGGTTAATGCATTGTTGGTGAATGTCTGAACGGACCCCCAGGCGGTTATTACGTTTTTGGTGAATGTCTGAGCGGACCCCCAGGCGGTTATTACGTTTTTGGTGAATGTCCGAACGGACCCCCAGTTTTGGTGAATGTCCGACTGGTTCAGTACTCTGAATCCAAACGGGCCCGTAACGGTTAATCAGCTACACCCCTTTAACGCGACACACCCTATTAATTCTATCATTTGCACATGAAACATCTGTGTCTGATAGCTCAGTGCAAGATATTCAAGTTGAGCAGCTTTACTCATTCAGCCAGTTGCAACCCCGAACCGAAGCAGGCAAGCCTTTGCCAGATACCTTGTTGCAGAATGACTTGTAAAGTTATATATAACAAGTTCTATGATAAAACTGAAAGATAAAAATATTTTTCCTGGTTTATAACCTGTGAGCAGCACAAGTGTCGGAGTGAGAAAACAGAATCCGATGATACTTGTGTACGTGATGCGTGTAACTTTAAGAAGTAGCATTATCTTTCATATTCAACTCCTATCTCTGTTTCCTAAGAACTCCTATCCTTTTCTGGAAAGCACTTTGTTTGGATTCTATCTGTTTTAACAAAGTGCTGTCAATGTATCCTCTAAGCTGAGTATCTGCTTATATACATTGTTTAGAAGTGACTCCTACTGCTGTTTTATGTATTATTCCAGATGAAAGAGAGCTCATTTTGGATTCCTCAAGCTAAAAAATAGCTCATCTTAGATTCTTCAAGGAATTTGCACTCCTTGACTTAAGCTTTTGCCCCTTGGTTTTCATTTTGACACCAGCTTGAATAATCTTGTATCAATTGTCCTTCCCAGTCTCTGCACAGCATAGCTGGTTAAGGTCACTTCCTAATCTTCCCTTCCTAAAGAATTTGAACCTTGATTTTGAACCTTCTGAATAACTCAAATCATTGAGTCTCAATTCTGAATGCCCTTTCCTACCCTTTCCTTTGCTGCCTCATTCCCTTAATACCTTTATTAAAACGAGCTGATTAGAACTGCTTACTGTATTTCAGATGTGGCCTCAGCTACTGCTGCCTTTTATAATGCCCAAATCATACCTTCTTACATTTCCAATGCTACTGCATTTGAGAATCACAGATATTACCTAGACTTTTAAAATTAATTATGTTTTTCCAGTGAGGTCTTGATTCTGGTATCTTTATGCATGCTGAATGTTACTTTATTCCTCATTTATGATCTCTGGTTTAGCCTCTGAGAGGCTAACAGTGAAATTATCTGTGGTAAAATGTTTTTGAGAATTCGATGATATGTAGTCTAACAAGGATAGCAAATTTCATATTTTCTAAATTTTTAGCTGTGCAGATTTTGGCCAGCATAGTAACTGGCTTGTGCTAGAGCACATGTATTTGGATGTGGGATAATCATAATCCCTAAAGATGATCCTCTTATCTCATTTTCCACTTCCTGGGGGTCATAATGTCATATGCATATGACAGTCGTATTTGACTTAAAAGTGCAATATCCTAACAGCACCCAACAACAAAATATTCTGAAGGACAATTGCAGAGAACTGCAATAGAAGTGTTCAAATTAGTATCAGTGGAAAGCAAATGAGAATGTCTGCATGTGGAAAAAACAGGAGGAGCAAACTGGTGAGATCTATAAGAACGGCATGTGCTGAAGGCACGGAGATATACACGTGTTCAAGATCCCAGCATGCCATGGGACACCTAGTTCAGGAAACATGAAACAAATTAAAAGAAGGAAAAGCCAACGCTCAGGTTAAATGAAATAAACAAATTTGAGTATTCTGCAAGGGAGAAACTTACAGCACAAGCTTCTCTTGTTTAAAAAAATAAACATAAAAATAAATCAAAAAAACATTTTCTCCCATCTAAACACAAAGCTCCAAAGTCAACCGTTGTCAGTGCAAAGTGGCAGTGGTTCCTGAGATTTATAATGCAGAGCTGTGTGAGCTAAGTCAAGGATTATTTAGAAAGAGTCTGTACAGGGTGTGAGGAGCAGGCAGAGAGGAAAGAGTCAGACTTCATAGAACATGGCCCTCTCAGACTCCTTTTGTGTGCTTCTCGTTTCTCCCTGCTGAGTCCCCTCACCATACCCAGGTGTAGTAATAATTTTGTTATCCTTGTATTAAACAAATCACGTCCTTTATAGACCATTCAAGAAGTGGTCTTTATGCCTATGTTTTCTGCTTTGAAGAAGTTCTCTTGCTGTTTCAAGATGAGACTCATTACTTTTAGTTACTTCCACATTACTTCTGAAAATCAGAATATTGCGTGCTTTATGCTTTGATGATCTCTTAAATCTATTTCTGAATGTAGAATTAGCAAATGCCTACTAACTCCTTCACAATTTGAGATGGCACAATAGATTTCTGAATAATTAGCCATGCAGGCTAAAAAGCTTCTCCAAAAACCAATAACTGAAATAAGCAGCATCTGAACTTATGCACAACCAAAACTGATTATGGATTAGGGTCATTGGTAAGCACAGATACGTCAGATCAGGCGTTGGACTGTTTAAACTAATGCAGCATTTAGCTGCTTTCAGATTTGTACCCTGTACACATCTCTTCAAACATCACTGTAACACAAGGGTATCCAACTTTGCCCTTTCTTAGTAATCTGATTGTTATGGTGTTTCAAATTCCATCTTCAGAAATATCAAAACAACCATCTTCAATAGGACTACTCAGTTCCATGACGAGGGCATGTAAAGTGCATGTTCTCAGAAGAAAGCAGGAATATACAAGCAACATTCAAGAGCTGTTTGGGATATATAAATAGCTTTTTTCTTACTCTTGACTTTTTTTTTTTTTTTAAACAGAGAAACAAAAATGAAACAAAAGCAAACACAGAAAATACAGTATCAATATACAGACTTGTGTTTTTACTGAAAAGTATTTCCACATCAGTTCCTTACAGTCATACCCTTCATCAGATCTTCCATCAGACTGTAAAGTCAGACAGAATAACTATGAATTTTACATTAACCCAGTATCCTCCAGTACTACATTTTATCGGATCACAGCCAAACCTGATCAGGAAGTTGCATTCTTTACTGAGACCCAATCTTGTTTTATACTTTCTCATCCTGGACTTAGATAAGGATTAGATAGCTATATGAGTGGATATATGAGGAAATGTTCCAGACACATTACTGCTGCTTCTCTTCACTGTCACCAAAGATGAAGGAGAATTTACTAGTTTTAATTCTCTCTTTCTATGGGATGAACACCCTCTGGTCTACCATACATTTACATTCTTGATAAACAATGTGAGAGGGAAATCACATTTTGCACAATCTTTTCATGCTCTTTCTATTTTCATTGTCATGTACCACTCCAGATATTTAAAGGACTGACTTTTAGTTTGCAGACCATGGTGTGAGTGACTTGCAACAGTACTCAGCCCACATGGTACGATACAGATAAAATGATCCTCAAACTATGTCAGCAACACACATTCTTAGGTCAAATGCAGAAAAGGGCAAATCCAATTCTACATCCTTTCTCATGTTGCACTTGCTCTGTTTCTCAAGCCTCACAGGAGCGTGCCGTATGATTATTCGGACTGTTGAGTCACTCCTTGGTTCCTTTCTATTGGATTTGTAGAGGATTTACTTGAGGAACTTTGTAGGGGTGGACTAAAGGACTGCCACTGGCATCACAACAGTTTAAACTGCAATTTCCCTGCAAACCATGTCTTTATCAGGCAGAGAATAAGCTGAACTTGTATGTTTGCCTTTAGTCCAAGATAAGCCTGCTAGCCCAGTATGAAGGCAATAATAAATTTAGATGAGATTTTTCATAAGTGATTAGGACTCAGCTAAAAGCCTAGTAAAGCTTTGCAGCCAAGAAGGGTTTGACAGCTGAGTACGTTTACGCACTTGAGGATAGAACAGAAGGGCACAAGTATTGCATCAAGCCATCAGCATGGATTTCAGCAGGAAATGTGTATTTTGAGATATTCTGCAACTTGAACACCTTGCTGCCTATTTTTCACAACTCATTTTATATACAGTAATTTAAGGGGAAAGTGCTCAATCCAACAGCTTTTTATGGTAAAAGGAGCTTTCCACTGGCATTAATGGACTTCAAGGAAAAAAGAAAAAACAAATTTACAAGAAAATCTGTATCATTTTAAATTCTTCTGTACATGGAAGAAATTGCTCTTGACCAGAATGCAGCTAACATATGTTTATTATTACTATTATTATACTTAGATCATATTCATCTTCAACAATTTTAACAGCTTATATATGATGTTTTTTCCATGTACATAATTTTTAGTTAAACTGTCTATATTTCTTGATGGTAGAGAAGAACAATAATTTTGAGATTTATATTCCTTTGGAATGTGAAATATTCATGGTTTTCTTTTCATCTTCAATGGGAATAAAATGTCAGAATATTGCAAGTTTGTGATTTTAAAACAAATTTTAAAAAATAGTATGGCAACATCTAGTTTCTTTTCAAAAGTATTTTTTTAATCTTGAATTAGGTTAATGCTATATGTTAATGGTAGTTTATACAATATAGTTCAGCTAGTTTCTCATAGTATTTTCTCAACACAAAACACAAACTTGTTTTAATTCTCTATTTCTTATATATTTAAGAAGTCTACCATCGCTACACAGCATCACTAATTCAGCAACCTATTTTTCATTTCTTTGTAAGAGATTATACAAGACTGAGAGCTTGTTATAGCATCCAGTGAAGATAACAGGGAGTCCCACTGGTGGCAGTGGTCTTTGGATTTAATTCTGCTTTTCTCACCAGCGACTTGGAGAGAACATCAATTCTCAGACGTCTTTCTGAAATCTCTTCCATGTAGAAAAAACTGCTTGAGATCATTTCATGAATGATAACAGTTCTAATAATAAGTGCTGGCCTTGCTTCAGAAGACTAAATTTTGGAAGAGAATTTGTCTCTCACAATGTGCTTAAACTCAGTTTTTAGTAGCTGTTGCCAACCAATCTATTCCACATAAATTGAATTGCAGTTCACCAAAGAGATTTTCTGTTTGAATCCCCAGAAATTTCTTAGTTACCAGCATAGTCCATGTCAAATTTACAGTGGAGGGGAAAACAGTCAGTATACAACCCTAGCCAGTCTTCTTAGAAACATTTTAGGGGAAAAAAAAAAAAAAAAAAAAAAAAAAAAAAAAAAAAAAAAAGGTTTTCATTCAGGTTCTTCACTACAGCCTCAGAGTTATGAAAATTCAGCATGCAGACAGGAGACAGAAGTATAAAATTCCTAAACCTTCATGAACTACATTTCGCCATTGCAAAACCCTTGTCTTATTCCTCAATAAATTGCTTCTCTGTTTTCTTACTCCTCGGCACCTTTGGTAGACATAATACCTTTCCTCCCTTTTTCCTCTGCTGCACCTTGATCTGATTTATTCAATTTCAGTCTTACAATATATACTGCATAGTTTCAAACAGAAGAAAATTATCCTCTCTGAATTCAATACTGAAATTGTTTGCTGATAGAAGAACAATTTGTTATGATTAATTAGCTAATGTTTTTGTTACAAGTAAAACAAATAGCTGTGTCCTTCAGGTGCCACGTGCTCCAATTTATGTAGAGTGGCCCTAAATTTGCCAGGAAAAGGCAATTTTTTTACACAGCATTACTTTGTGCAGTCTACCAAGACAACACAATCAACCATTTTAAAGATATTTTTACACTTTGGTCCTTGTTGGAACCAGTCTATACACATAAACAGAGCAGTGTAAGAAGTTAAGAGAGAGCTTAGATCTTCTCCCAATCTACATATCTACCTAAAAGGTTCAGGGAGCGCTAGGACTTTCAGTCCTCTGGAAAGCAGACTGTCCTAAAGTAAAACACAAATCACCACACCTGTATCTGAGCCATACCTTGCTCTGGACCCATCAAGCTCACAATTGCTTTTTGTGTCAACCTCCCCATGTTTGATGTACATCTCTTGAAGAAATTCATAAATCTGTATAAACCTCTGTGCTAGCATGACAAAACTACCTGCAACTGCAGAGCTGGCGTATGACTCTACTAATGACAATATTGTTGTCAATTCTTAACCCTGACTAAATATAATCTTTAAATAGATTTTAAAAGTAATAACCAAATGCAAGCTCTAATACAGCAAACAGTTCGATGCAGGTTAATTCCTGCTCTCTGCAGAACTAGGGAGGGAAGTCAAAACCTATAAATTTAGGGAAAATGGAAAAATCAGAGGCAAAGTACATATCTCTGATGATATTTTGGTACACCACCCTCATACTGATACACACACAGGTTAAAGTATCATAAACTAGTTCTTTAAAAGATATAAGTTTTGGTAACTTTCATAATTATCGATTAGCATACATCAGTCTATTACTTCTATACATCCAAGCTAAAGTATCACGAACTGGTTCTGTATAGGGCATAAATCACTGCTGGACTCAGAGCTACACATAGCAAAACAGACATACACATGGTCAAGCTTTTATACTGTTAATATTCAATACTGGCCAGCTGCGAATGAACTTCACTAAAGAAGCCAGGGGACATCAGCTCAGACACACTGCCACGTGAATGCTGCAAACCAGTAAATATAGTACTGTGATTGCTAGTAAAAGGTCTTGTTTTGGCTTGCCTGGAACTTGAACATGTGCAGCTGTAGCAACAACCACCTAGTGACCAAGTAGCTATCACCTAGACTGTTTTAGTTTTAATAATTTAGATGTTATTTTTGACATAGATATGAGCAACAAGTAGATACACGTTGTACAATGAACCATCTACAACCACAGAGTAATGACACAGCATAAGGGGGTACAGGCATGAGGCTGATGGATAGCAAGGGCCTTGCAGGTGAGAGGAGGGAGTGATACCAGAGGGAGGCCCTAGCAGAGGCTGGTTGCTGACAGTATTGCAAACTTAGAGACGGGGAACATGCACTTCCCAGCAGAGGAAGATGAACTGTCCCATCCTGAATGAGTATCTGCAGATGCCCAGTGCTCACCTTAGCACTGCATCCCACTGAGGCAAGAGCAGCAGTGAAGCGGTGAGCATGACACCAGAGGAAAGGGAGGCTACACCAAAAGGGGTGTTTGTATATGGACACCCCAGCTTTAATATTGCTAATGAGGTCTGTTTTGTATTAACTAGATGATTTAGACTGTGAATGCTGGTATCTACCAAGTGTTACAATGCAACCAAAGCAGTGATAACTGTTGGTAGGTGAGCTCCTAGCTTCACTGCGGGGTGCCTCTCTTTGGAAAGTGACACCCACACAGATCAGGGCCTGGTGAATGCGTGGTGACCTGCAACCATTTACAGCCTACAAGAAGCATCTGTATTTAATGGCAAAGCTTAATAACATCGCTTCATCCCTTCCTGCTGACAGCCTGCCTTCCCTCCAGCACAAGGAATGATATACTACTGTTGGTTAGCACAGTTCCTCAACCAAGGGGGCCCACACACATGGGCATCCGTGTGTTCACAGTCAAACACAGAAGCGACTCATCATAGTGTATGTAAAGAGACCACTGCCATTCCCCTCCCATCTGCAAAGGTGTCTCAGCAGAATAATCACAACATCCATACTTCCAGTCTCACTGTACTAACACAGAGCTCTGTGATGTTGAAGAAGCCGTATTTGCTAATGTAAAGTTATTTTACCCAAGAGACAATGAGCAGCCCTAAAACTAAGCTAAAAAATAGATTAAAGTAAGAAGTACAGAGAACAGGTAAAGGCATTTTGTGTGTGTATGTGTGCGTGTGTCCACAGATTATTTCAGGTACTGACCAAAGACAAGACTTACAGTTTTCTTACTGGCAGGTGCCAAAGGCCATCTTTCCCTCCACCTCTGCCACCAGCCAGACAGCTGCTGCCTCAGACACTGTGCCCTTCAAGGACACAGTGGGCACTGCACCTTCACCCTTAAGCATTGCCGCAGTGTTGCCAGCAGCATTTCTTCCAAAGCTCTAGCACAGGACGTACACCCTTGTCCCACAAGTGGGCTGCCACCAGTTGGCCTGTCTTGCCTCACACACAGCTACAGTGCAGGTGATGCTCCATGTGCAGCTCATGCACGTGTATTTCAGCTAAACCTAGAGAAGATGCTGCTGCCAGTGTGGTTGCAGCAAAAGAGGGATCAGCAAGGACTTCAGCACTTAACTAGCAACACCACCTGGAGCTTCGTGCTACCATGCCCAAGATGTCAGCAGTTTGAAGGGTGTGCAGACAGGCTTCAGCCAAGTCATAACCTCCTACAGCCACTTCAGAGACAAGAAGAAAAGAGGCACCCAGAGCCCATCTACAGTGTGTAAAGATGTTGCCTAAGGATAGGGACCTCCAGTGAACCTGCAGCCAAGTTCAGGTTCATCTAGAGCTGACTGCAGGTCGGTTGTAAGTCACTGGTGGGGTGCAGCTCCTGACCTACTGCTCTGACAACATTAAACCATTTGCAGATAGAGAACCGAGGCTATGACCATCCAGTTATCACATCTTTGCGGATTTAGAGAAATAAAAGGTTAGTGCATTAAATGTATTTACAAGTATTTAGCTACTGCATATGCCTAACTCCATGTATTATTCTTTGACACATTATAGGTTTAATTATGGTATCCTAACTTCATCAAGATGATTATAAAGGATCTGGAGAGGGCCAGAGAAGCATGGAGCTACCTGCTTCAGCCGTATAAAGTGGTTTTGCTTTCATCTTTGATATTGTAGATATTTACTTCCTATGAAAAAAGCTGATAACATAAACCAGCTTATCTGAATCTGGTTTTCAAGTTGAAGAAACTTCTTTTTCTTCAGGAAAGATGGTACTATTTCAGAGTTGAGATTATTTTTCAAAAGAAGTGGCCTAAGTCTCACCCCATCTGAAACAGCTCTCATGGAACATGAAAACTACAGTACTCGTTCTTGTCCTTCTATCCTAGTATGATACTCCAGTGGTACAATACTCCAAATTCACAGTACTTTAAATAAAATGAAAATGAGAGCAAAATCAGGTTAACAGATTTACCAGAGAGGTGCTCTTCATTTTTAGTAAGTGACCTAGTCCTTGATTAAGAATTAACAAATATCATAATAAAATTTGTTCACACTAATCATGTGGTATTATTCACCATTACAGAATCAAAGAATTGTAGGGGCTGGAAGGAACCTCGATAGATCATCGGGTCTACCCCCCTGCCAAAGCAGGTTCCTTAGAGCAGGCTACTATTTTTAATTCTGTAACTTAAATATAAATTACTGACACTGAGAATAAAGAACAGGAACAATAATGGTTACCTGCAGTATATGGTATTTAGTTCTAAAACTGGATAAGGGCATGGCAGTTTGTGTGAATTTCTTGACTTTAAAGCATAAAGCCAGAGTTTTGCTAACTCCTGTATATTTGATTTTGGAAGTTATTTTCAATTAAATATCATGCAGATAAATTTTACTGCTGACAGGAAAAAAGTGGGGACAGATGGATGAAATGTATATATTTAAAATACAAAGCCACTATTTAGTTGTGGTTTTGTTGTTTGTTTGTTTTTCCATTTTACTCTTCACTGACCTGAAACCGAAAGGTAAAGATCACTGAAAATACATGACTGCATTTTTCAAGAAAGTCCAGTGATGCTTTTTAATAGTTGCAATCTTTAGGAGTTATGAAAATTGAGGTAGAATTCATGACAACAGAACCTCATGAAAAGTTAAGTAAATACAAGAGCTGCTAACTATAAAATTGAATTGATTAAAAATAATCATCACCTAAAAATAAGTGCTCCAATGAACTCAAGTATTTCCCACATTCTTTGCACTTTTTAATGTTTCACAGAAAAAAGAAAAAAAAAAAAAAGCAAACAAAATCGAACAAAAGAAAATTTGAAAGCATCTGTTTTGAAATTCAGTGACTATTCACTGGGGATACTAAAGGTTAATTTTCAAATTACACAGGGGAGATAATCTCAGATAACTTTAGATGTCTTCAATTAGATATGTACGACCCTACTAGTCATCCTACACTCCTCTGGAGTCAGTGGAGAGAAACAGGCATGTAGATTAATTTTCCATTTTCCTCTTGTTCTGTAATCTTAGTCACTGAAGTTTCTCTGAAGGGGTATTTTATTTCTATACTATTTCCAGCACAGCACTCTCTAATTAAGTTAGTAGCTCTTGGGCAACAAAGGCAACAAGTGTCAGTATTAACGTTAAAGTTGTTAGTGTGAAGCTCTGAAAAGTGTAACACTTCATATATGATTCATGACAACAAAAACAAAAAAAGGAAGAGAAAGGAAGACAGCTGGATCCTCAGATGCGCCAGGGTGGGGTTTATATGGATAGATGTCCTGTACACTATCAGAACACAATTATTCTGAGACCTGGCCCACTCACTACGAAAACAGCAGAGAGCTGAACTACGAACAACCCATTCAAACAACCTCGACAATCAGACAAGTGAGGATGACTCATATTCCAACCCACATTTTATTACAGTTGAACAAAAATTTATGTCTTGAAGGAAACGACAGTATTTCAAAATTTGTTGTTCTCTACTTTGGGTGAAAAGCCAAAGTAGTTTCACAAGTTTATGGTCGTGTTTACATCCTGAACTGTACTTTGAATTCATCATTTCCTAGGAATGAGCTATAAATGGTGACAGTTGCTTTTGACTTTTTTAATTAAAAATATGACAGTTGAAATGGATTGTTTCATACACATGATCTACTCTTGACAAATTTATCAGTTCAGAAATAAATCTGAAAATGCAGGCACTTCTCTTTTCTTTTTGGCTCACAGCAACTTTTTTTTTTTTTAGCACAAATATATTAAATGTAATTGCAGCAAATAAAAAGTTAACAATGAAAATGAAAAGGCAGAAATTATTTTCAGCCTACATTTAATGATTTGCTATTACCATTGACCATTATTTCCATTATCTCAATCAGAGGATCGGAACAGCTAGTACTTCACTGCATTCAGCCTTCATTCAAAAGTGACCTTTGAATGTAATTTGTCCTCTTCCAATTTAACAGTAGTCTGGATAAATGGATATTAGATCTAGACAGTATTCTGGAGGCTCTCAATCAGGTAGAATTGCTCTACTTTTGGAAATACTGACTGACTTGTGGAAGGCAGGCATTTCTCTGGATAACAATTTAGCACGCATCTGTCCTGAGTGTTTGGTTAACCCTGTTGCACAGGAACAGTTCGCAACTGATTTAGAGTATTTCCCAGATTTTACTGCATTCCACTAGGCAGTCCTTTCTATTTTATGCTGATCCAGTAGTCAGCATATTTTACTGATTCCCATGACATCAGGCACATAGACTGAAGCTGTTTTTTGATTTTTTCCATTAGCTGCTAATAGAACTAAAAGCATTCCTCACTATTTTCTTTACCATCCAATTGAGACAGTTACTTATCTCCACTGAATCTGCAACAGTATTTAATGTTACTCTGGAAGAATTTGTACTAAATTTATTTGGTCACAAAGCTTCCTACAGTCCTTGCTTTTACACCTACATTTATAAATAAAAATTCAGGAACTAGGTTAAAGTTTTTACCTTAAACTTCTAAAGCATGTTAAAATCAGTAATATTTCAGACCTAATTCACAAGAGGAAAACAAAAAATGAAAAAGAAAGCAATAAGGTTGAAAAATGACACTATATATTGGTTTTCCATTTCATGAAAGATTTGATCTGATCCTTAAATTCATTTCACTTAGTGGATCGAAGTAGCTAAGCATGATCACAGAATCATAGAGTGGTTTGCATTGGAAGGTACCTTAAAGGTCATATATTTCCAACCCCCTGCTGTGAAACGAACAATGACTTGTTAATGTGTATTTTAATCTGTGCATATCTCTCACATACTAAAACTCACTTAGGCGCAACCACAAAGTGAAAAATATCCATTTACCTTACAAATAATCTGTCTAATTAATCAGTCAACAAAGGTTACTCAGCAGTAAACAGAGCTGGAGGTTGTCAACTTTTGTTGTAGCATTCAGTTAGTGTTAGCAGACCCATGGTAATAACCTCAAGTCAGTGGTGGAGAAAACATTTTTACGGACCTAACCACAAAAGTTTATCCCAGGTATCACAATCTTCCGGGTATCACAACCAAGAGCAGAACTTTTGCAGCTGATACCACATTATTCTATAAGGTGGAGTTTTCATCATTCCTTTATTTTCTGTTTTTCATTATGTCCCTTAAAAAGCCACAAGACAGATCACTTTCATTTTAGAAAATAGAAATAAAAATATAATGCATTCTACTTCTAAAAGATAACAAACCAACACAATGAAAAAGTATAGAGCTCATGATCAAGAATATCTTCTCTTCATTCTCAGCTCTTTTTCTGACCAAATTCAGACCACAAACTATCCTACACATCATATCACATCATTTTTTTTTTAAGTGTTAAGAATACATCTGTTTTGAAAACCATGTTGGGCTTCTTTAACTGGAAAGGCTTCACAAATCCAAGCAGGAATTAGACCAGGGATTACA
The DNA here is from genome assembly GCF_047663525.1 of Anas platyrhynchos. Classification (NCBI taxonomy): domain Eukaryota; kingdom Metazoa; phylum Chordata; class Aves; order Anseriformes; family Anatidae; genus Anas; species Anas platyrhynchos. The sequence continues at coordinate 84,866,900 of NC_092588.1, read as the reverse complement.
ACATCAGGGTATAGCGTACATCATTCATTATTGCTGCATATTGCGTCTAGTTATGTAAAAATAAAATTTTTCTTCCTGAAGTATTTCAACTCCAAAGTGACTATTCATGGCAATAAGGAGGAACTGATCACATTCCATGTTATCAACATACAGGTACTTGCAGCAGAAGCTATATATTGTTTGTATTAACTTAATTAATATGCTTATTATATATATATTTTTTAATGATACATTTGATCTCTTTAATTATACATGCACCTAAATATAAAAAGAATAGTTAGGACTTCAAAAAATCCCACTGAATTTTCTTAGGATTTTGGATCAACAACATTTGGATCATAAAACTTTTATGGTAACTTTTTAGAATTTTTCTTCAAAATCTTTCAGATTCTTAGAAACAGAATTCTAGTCAAGTGAACAGCTAAACTGAAAATAAAAAGTATTTTCAGGATATAACGTCATGACTTTCTTGTAATTTAATGATAAAACATTTTCCTATCAACAATATTGTCTGAAGTTATTTTCCCATATATTGGAGAGAAGTTCATACTTGCAGAGATAATTTATGGAATCATCAAAGTTAACCTTTTTCAGTAACAAAGGCATACTTTAAAAATCAAACTGTTCTGTGGGTTGCTAAAAGCTTTGTACATGGTGGTTTTGTGACAAAGATGAAGCCTTGAATCAGCTTTGAAGTAGAAGACGTTTGGCAGTGCTTCAAAGCTGAGAGAGATGGCACAGCATAAAGGACTTTTCCTCCTTTTTCCCCCCACACTGAAAAGGAAAAGACTAAGAGAGAAGGATGTGCTTATATAGAGAAAAGATTTAAACTGTTTTTGCCACACTAGTAAGACACAAAAAGGAAAAAAGCATGAGTTCCCTTGGTTTAAACACAAAGAACTATAACATCTGAAACAACTTTTCAAAGAAAAGCATGGTTGACTGAATGGTCTAAGTTTAAAGCTAAGAATTATGTGAATCATTTTGACATACAGGTAATAGTGTATTGATAGTGTTCTGAGGAAAGGTTCCCTCACATTTATATACCATTTCTTCTTACTCAGAGAATTTGAACTATGTGATTGAACTATGATTTTGCTCAGTGGATATTTTCTAAAGAAATTAAACAATTAATACTTCCTCTACTGGCTGTTTTTGTTGAAGGACATTCAAATTTGCCTTTAACAATAGAAAAAGAAGTAATCAAATGAAAAAGGAAAACAAACCCTTCCAGATGTGCTGTCAGAAATGAAAACTGCTCTGAAGAAATCCACACATAGTGTAAAGCAATTAAATGAAGAACCTTTGAAATAGGTTAAACCACCACCTGTCGAAGTTTTTGTACAGCTGTTCAAAGTCCGGGGAAGGGAAATGGACTAGATGGCCTCCCTAATGGTTACAATTTGGTTCTCTTCAGGTTATAACAAACACATACCTTACATGAGTATTTAGGTCAGTTTAAGGTGTTTTCACAATGTTTAAAAGAGTACAGCATTAAAACATGCTGCAGGAATCTAATCTGACTTTCAAACTTTTAAGGCATGGGATATTTATCCAACTGAGGCCAAAGAAAAGCTAACAAAATATACAGACAAAGCAGTCTCTACAAAGTATAATCTTAACAGCCAAATTCTGTAGGAAGCTGGAGACCTGTGATTTGCTTCAGACACAATCTAAGGAGAAATTCAAGGAAATCACACTAAAAACTTCAAGATAGAGAGGTAGAAGTCTAAATCTGAATTTGTCTTTATTCAGTTCCAAACTCAATCTCTATGCAACAAAACAATATTCCAAAGCAATGGAAAATGGTCCCATGAAGGTGGTCCCAAGAAGAGCCACTCTGCCCAGAGTGGAAATGTGACTTAGTATAGTTATAAGTTTCTTTCCATGCCTTCCTAGGCTTGCAGCAGTATTATGACTTGCCTAAAAGTATCACAATAAAACATCATTCACATTAACGATACAGAAGGTTGTATCCTTGTTGCACTGTTCCTTAAGACATGGTTAGAGTTCCTGCTCATTATAATCCAAAACCCTCATGAAACATGGGATTAGAAATTAGAGAGCAATTAAGACTGAATATGTAGGCAACACTCGTTGCTTAATATGTGCTACATTTGCGATGTGCCTGTGCTGCGCTTAGGCCTCCAGATAACAGAAGCCCCTGGGACCCCAAGAACCAGATCAAACCAACCTTATGGTTCAGACTGTGACCAAGGGCTCAGAGATAAGGAGGACTATTCTTAAAAAGGGACGTCAAATATACAAGGCCTCAAGATAACAGGGGCCCCTCAGATCCAGAGAATCGGACCAAACCAACCTTATGGCCCAGATTGACCAAGGGCTCAGAGAGCACGCGTGTCCTGGTTTCAGTTAGAACAGAATTAATTTTCTTCCCAGTAGCTGGTAGAATGCTATGTTTTAGCTTAGGATGAGAAGAGCGCTGATAACACCCCGATGCTTTAATTGTTGCAGAGCAGTGCTTATACCAAGCCAAGGACATCTCAGCTTCTTCCTCTGTCCTGCCAATGGGCAGGCTGGGGGTGCAGCAAGAGCTGGGAGGGGACAGACCCAGGACAGGTGACCCAAACTAGCCAAAGGGGTATTCCATACCATCTGACGTCAATAATATACAATATACAAATAATAAACAATATACAGGGGTGGCTAGCCGGGGGAGGGGGGCCGGACTGCTCGGGGTTAGGCTGGGCATCAGTCAGCGGGTGGTGAGCAATTGCATTGTGCATCACTTGTTTTGTACACATTATTAGTAGTAGTACTATTATCATCATTGTTATTATTATTGTTATTATTATTTTCCTGTCTTATTAAACTGTTTTTATCTCAACTCACGGGCTTCACTTTCCTGTTTCTCTCCCCCATCCCAGAGAGGGAGGGGGGAGGGTGAGCGAATGGCTGTGTGGTGTTTAGCTGCTGGCTGGGTTAAACCACGACAATGAGCAAAGAGACAAGATGAAAAGTTCAACCCTGATGAAGACATCTTACTTCATCCTCACAACCCTCAGCGCCCACCACCAGAAGGCACCACACAAGCATAGAGGGGAGGAGTTTATGGAAATGACTTCTTTGAGCTAATTTTAATACTAAGCGGGAACAGGTTATGAATATGTATAGGCATACTGGGAAACCTCATGAATATGTAAATATTTGCTGCATATAAGCAAAGCAAGTTGCTGTGTTACGGGCACACGACTTTGGTGGGACTACCCCCCGTGCTGTCCAGTGCTGAATAAACATACCTACTTTACAATCTTACTGATTGTGGAGTCAGTTTCCACGAATCACTCAGGTCAAAGCATCATCCAAATGCCTGTAACTAAAATAAAACACATCTGCAGTTTACTAAGTAAATGATGCAAAATGATTCATGACAATCCAAGAACAACAACAAAAAAGATGAAAAATAAATATTAAGGAATATAAAATCATCTTTCAGAAGTAATTGAGAGAAGGGGAGACCTTCCAAAAACAACAGAAGTATCAGATTGAGCTATTTTCACCAAATCTGAAGTTTGAGAAAGTATAATCATACAAATTCAATAACCCTCTGTTATATATATATAACCCATATATATATACATGTACATGTAGTAATAACCCATAATGAAGTACATTCCCAACTATTTTCTCTGTTCCTTCTGAAGGAAGCTGTACTATTATCATCCATTTCTAATTAGCCAGGACTGCATATCATGCTGACATTTCTCTACAGCACATTTCCCAGCATAATATTCTTTGTACCCTAACAAGGGAGTACAACTTATCATATGTAAAACATTGCATTACGATGTTGCACACACTTCTGCTTTAGTAACTAAATACAACCCATACAATGAACACTTGAAGTTTTTGATTCTTCCCTACAAACAATTTATGCCACCTTTTTACCCCTCCTGATTTCAAATACTAGCTACTTTTATGAATACTGAAAAGTGGTAAGGGATAAAAGTTTATGAATCTTACCACTAGGGTCCGCTTATAAAATTAAAACTTGCAAAAGTTAGTAGATGCAACATCTAAAATGTTTGAATATATCTCTGTACAGTTGTCAATATGTAAGTGAAGATCTCACAAAATCAGCTACTTGATGCAACTGCTGATCATGAGACTACCATGTTTTTAAAATCCACTAAGAGTAATTACATGATAAATTAAGTATTATAAGGTAGGTAGAACAATGAATCAATATATGTGATTGGCAAAGACATTAATTCACATCTCACGTTATGGAAAACTGAATATAATATAATAATGCTTAAAGGAGCTAGTTGTGTTCAAAGCCTTTAATTCTGGAGATCAGATAACTATAAAATATTTGCATGTCTTAAGTAAATAATGCAAACTATGAGAAAATCCTCGACTGAAAATAGTGCATTTCTTGAACAGATATGAGTGTCTATAAATATAACTGCATTTCTTTGCAAGTGGAAGATAACTAGAAACTAGGGCAACTTAAAAATTCTCTCCTCACTTTTTGAAAAAAAAAGAAGAAAAGAAAAGCAGTCCTTGAGTGAAATAAAGATGTTAATGTCTCCCTTATTTGCCATGTAGAGATTCTTTATTTTTTCCATGTTTTCTCTTCCTCTTTCCCCACCATCAACATAGCAACCTTAAAGAATAGACTAACGAAAAGGACCAAGTGGCAGCTTTTTTGGACACATCTGGAATGACCTCTCTGTACTAATCATGAGGAACTTTGAGTGTTTTGTTACAGTATGTACTGAAGCTTGCTCTCAGAATTAACACCACAATTCATTCACTCATCATGCTCATTTTTATTTTCAGATTATGATCTCTATAGTCAAGTATTAATTTATTTAGCTAGCCAACATTTCAACAGAAAAACAAATTTTGTAAATCAAAGGTATCTTTCAAGATTTATTTCCTGGCAGTGTCACATTAAAAAAATACTATGCAAGTCCTTGTGCTGTTTTTGGCTGGGATGGAAATAATTTTCTTCATATCAGCTTGCTTAGTGCTGTATCTTAGGTTTGTGAGCACAACAATGCTGACAACACACAAACTTGTTAGCTGTGGTTGAAAAGTGCTTGCACAGTGTCAAGGCCACCTCTGTCATTTTGGGCCCTACAGTGAACAGACTGAGAATCTGCAAGAAGTTGGGAAGGGACACAGCCAGGCAGATGATCTCAACTCAAAGGGATATTCCATACTATATGGCTGTATGATCTCCTGAATAGCTGCTGAAGAGATCATATGCCAAGTTCCTGTAATAATTAAGGCTACAGACTTTAAATGATGTTTCAGTCAAATGTGAAAGATGTACTCCTATATGAGAAGAGATTGTACTTTGCTTTTATAGACAAAAATATAAAAAGGGTTGCTATAGTGTGCTGAAGTATTTTCTCTATCACCAGTTAGCAACATAAAGATTTCAACAAACCTTGTCATGTACTCTCTTCTTCCAGTTAACTCATTTTCACAAATATCTTGCTTTAAATTCACTTATCTTCTTACCTACATGATTCTTAATGTTCTTAATTTTAGTACAGAGCCACCATACTGCCTCGCCTCTTTGGATTTTATTTTTTTCTTGTGGGAGAATGCGGCAATCAGCTGCAAATCCTGTGAATAGTTTATAGTTCCTGCTTCCCAGATTCAAATGGATGTGCCAATACCTATAAAGATCAGTTTCAGAGCAGTACAATCTTTTTAACTCACTGCCAACATCATCTTCACAACTTTACAGCAGCACATGCTGCCATCAATCTCATCCTTTGTGAAAATGATTCTTTCTAGTTATGTATGTGGAGTGACAGTGACTGAACCATTATAATTTTACCCCATGAGCAGTTAAATAGGGATACTACGGTGGTTGTATCTCCTGGTATTACCCAAGGAAAGCCTTCAACACCACACTAATCTCAACTACAAAGAGCCATTTTACTAGTTGAGGAAGAAGGGACATGTTACTGAGTCACTGTGTTCCTTCACAAGCTATCATCTTTTTCTGTTCTTCACTACAAGTGAAACTTCTACACACAGAATTCACAGAACAGCTTGGGTTGGGTTGGAAGAGACCTTAAAGGTGACCTAGTTCCAACCCCCTTGCCATGGGCAGGGACACCTCCCATCACACCGAGCCCCATCCAACCTGATCTTCAGCACTTCCAGGCCATGGGGCATCCGAAGCTTCTCTGGGCAACCTGTTCCAGTGCCTCAGCACTCTCTGAGTAAAGAATTTCTTCTGAATAGCTAATCTAAATCTCTGCTCTTTCAGTTTAAAGCCATTCCCTTTATCCTATCACTATATTCCCTAATAGAAATCCCTCCCCTCGTTTCTTGTAAGGCCCCCTTTAGTTACTGTAAGACCTCTTTAAGTTATCCTCAGAATCTTTTTTTCTACCAGATAGGAAAAAATAATAATTTTATGGAGCTAAAGAGATGATTCTTGTTCATAAGTAAGCTGAACAATCTGCATTCAAAAGAAAATTAAAAAAAAAAAAAGTTTTTTCTCAAAGGAAAAAAAAAGTTTTCATGCCCATAAGCATTATTTTTCCCCAAAGTCATAAGAGTGAAGTGTAGCTTAAATAAATGCTAAATCTGATTCCATGCTCCCTGGCAGCAAAATCAGATTTTTTTAAATTACAAATGCAGTATTAGTAACATTTAAAGCATACAAACAGCACTTAAATGGTTAAAGACTCAGACACTGACTTCCATTTTTCAGAACTCTTTGTTACTTTTTAGTTACTTTCAGAAGACATCAAAATTATTCTCTTTGTATCGCTATTACAATACTACAAACAAATCAAGAAAACATGAAATATGTTGTTAATAGTTTATGTTTGAACAAATGTAAAACATGGCGACAGGAAAAAAAATAGGGCTCAAATATTTTCTCATAAAAATCCAAATCCTCAGTGGATCTAAATTAATTCAGAAGCTTGGAAATAAATAATTTATGGAAATTTATTCTCCAAAATCCAAATCAGAAAAAAAATATGAGTCATAGACTGCAGATGTTCCTATATTATTCGGTGAATCAGGTGCACTAGTTTTTCAGAGAAAACTGCAAGAACAAGAGCTGTTACAAAGGTAGTGACAAAATTTGAAGGAAAATGCTCAAAGTTTGAGTTTGTATAAATGTAAAATGTTTTCTGCTATTATATGTTATATTTTAACATTCTAGTGCAAAGTGGAAAATCTCATTTATAATAATTTTGAGTTTTTCCTTTATTATAAGTATATTGCTATTAGTGAGTATATTGCTATTAGTGAATCTTGGCCAACTCGATAGGAATAATAGGGGGAATGGGCTAAAGTTGCGCCAGGGGAGTTTTAGGTTAGATGTTAGGAAGAGCTTCTTTACTGAAAGGGTTGTTAGGCACTGGAACAGGCTGCCCAGGAAGGTGGTGGAGTCACCCTGTAAGTCTTCAAAAGACGTTTAGATGTAGAGCTTAGGGATATGGTTTAGTGGGGACTGTTAGTGTTAGGTTAGAGGTTGGGCTTGATGATCTTGAGGTCTCTTCCAACCTAGAAATTCTCTGATTCTGTGATTCTGTAATAAGAAAATAAGAATGACATATCTAGTATTTAGAACTTTTTGTGTTCTATTCCATTTAATGGTAGTTTAAAGTGAAGACCAAAATATAAGAGGTCATTGCTTTGTTGATCTCTCATGCTTACAGCAGCTAAATGAACTAAACATATTTCACTCCCATCCAATTCGTGCCTCTTTCAATATCTGCAAATAACAGAAAAACTAATATAAGTGCATGACAAATTATTGACTTCTGAAATCTCACACACACACACACGCAAAAAGGCAAACAGAATATACTGGTGCCATCCTTGATAAATACAAAGCAATAGGTTCTGATGCCTTTGACATCTGACATGTTTTGAAATACCACTAATAAGATTTTACAGAATACCACAGATATTACAACCTCATGGGTCTGAATATAAATGTCCTTCATATTTTCCTCTGCTGGCCACAAATTATTCTTCTCCATACAAATTATTTTATTTGATCTAGAAGCTATCTGCTGAAGCTCACCTCTTTCTAACTTGGCTAATGCTTTCAGAGTGTGCAAGAAACTTCTCTCTGCTACCGTTGAGGGTCCTCAGGAATCAAAAGTGCTCAGCACACTCTGAACTGCTAAGGCCTGGACAATTGAAGTTGACTCTGAACAAGCAATAAAATGCTCTTAAACACGAAGTTTTAACTTCTGCTTATGGGATAGTGCAAGAAATGAGAAAAACTAAGGATTTCGGTGTAGGAAAAGGCTGTCTCTTCCGCCCTGTGGTGTCAAAACAAATACCTATGCAGTCAGCAAATAGTGTTCATCAGGAGAAAGCATCAGGTTGCATTTCAGGGTTCTATCCTGCTGGCAGAAGTGAAAATCTATATGAGGACACCTGGGACATGGGAAGAGAACAAAATTGCTCTGAGCCACTGTGCTTGCTGATAAATGGCACACTAAGAAAAATACATTACTTTCCTCTCTCACAAGTAACTCTAAAGGAAATCTATAAGCTGCTTTCAAGATCATGTTTCTTATTATTTAAATTTTCCCTCAACATATAAACTTACCCTGGTATGTACAATACTTAAGAAACAGAGAGAAACCCAAGCTGTATCCTGGGTCACAAAGCTTTCAGAATCCACAACTGACGATACACAGACAGAGGATGGTATACCAGTTACACAATGCCTGGGACACAAGGAGATTACATTTGGTTTTCTGATCCTCCCCATACTACTCCTCCCCCTAACAAACTGTTAGGCAATTCGCTTGGTCTTTTGGATAAACTGAATCAAGGACACAACAGTGCTTCTTTGTTCCCTGAGCATGACTCACCTGTTTCCTATACTATATATGAACGAAATTCATCTCCTCCCTCCCACACATTGAGTTCAAAGGAGGAAGTCCATGTGTGAGGTAGGAGAGAAGCCAGGAGTCCCAGAGTTCACAAAGGGAGGTAAGCCTGCAGATCATACACAGCACACTCCTATATGAATGTTCACAAATCTTTATGAAGAGTGCTATTACAACAGCTTAGTCTCATGCATTATCAATTCTACACACTTGAAACCCCATTTAGCCTAAGCTTCAACTGCTAGTTGGAGCCCATTACTCATTCAAGTGAACTGGAACGAGCATATCAATTCTAGATGTTACAAATTAAATGGAAATGTGCAAGCTTCCCAAGAAAACCTCTGGAAGGGTTACTTTAGATCACACCTGGTTCTATTTATTTTATGTCTTGCCAGAAGAAGCTATTTTGCTACCAGTATGAGAAGAAAAAAAAAAAAAAGCCTACAGCATAGCACCATAGCTATATGGCAGACAAGAAGAACAGTATGGGTGATCATGCCAAACTTTAGCCTGCATATAGCAAAGAAATCAGGAATAATCCATCCTCAGATAAAAGTTATTAATTCCCTCCCTATCCCGTACTAACTTCATGCATTTCATGACCTTTTAATACTGTGCTGCTAAATGCCTATGTATTGTAAACACTGCCAAACAAGAGCTAGAGTAACCTCCTGTCCCAGTGATAGAGAGATTCAAAATGGAAAATAAAATACATCCAGATTTTGAGAGATCTCATAAATGATTGAAAAACACTTTTTTTTTTTTTTAAAGACCTACAATTTTGTGATAGAGGCTATATCCACAAAATCGCATCACTTAGGAAAAAAAAAAGGATAATTTGTCTAAGCGTTTTTCAATCATCTCTTGTTCAAATGCTTCCCTCCTTGTGAAATAATGTTCACTTCTAATAATTGTGAGGTAAGACATCTGAAATCAGTAATCCATTCAGACTTGTGACTTTTGGCCGATGGCACTTGCGATTTTCCAGAAGCAATTCTTCAGTGAAGAGGAAGCACAGTGAAAGATGAGAGCATCCTTTATATTTAGAAACAGTTGCTGTTTCAGACTTACTGGGGTGGGCGGGGGTGTTAATAAACTTAGGGAGATTGATTTAGCAGGCAAAACTAATTGGTCCCATTTCTCAACAAGTGTATTATTGTGCTTATTCTTACAACTACAAAGTGACACGTAAAGCAGCACATGGCTAACTGCACTAGGAAAGAAAAAACAGAAAAGCAAAACAGTTTCAAATAATACACATAACAGATTTTAATAGAAGAAAGACTTTTATGGCCCATTAGAAAGCAGGGGAACTGTGGTTTGCAGTCACCTGTTTCTTGTGCTGAGAATTAATGTATAAGCGTCAGGCCATCTTCACGTACAACAGAGCTGATAATGCTCAACAGGCCAGGTTTGCTCATTAGGTGCTTCTGGCAGACTGACTGTAGGGAGAACAGGTGAAGTGTATTTTTGGGGCATGCTGAACTTTAAAGGAAGCAGGATGTTTCAAGCTGATGAGGAATTTGGATTGCAAAAATACAGCCCTGAGAGATGGATTAGTGGGCAGGTAATGGCAAAAGGCATCCGATAAATTGCAAAGTTATGTGGTGAACTTATTTATTACATGCCTATGCAATCTGTCACAGGGCTGTCCTATTTATCACCTTCCCAGGTGAGACGCATATATTAATATTGCACACTGATATCATTTGCTGACAGCTTAGGATCCTGTTCCTGAACTTCATGCATCACTATTCCCTGCTCTCTCCTATCACAAAGAACTCCATCCAGTTAGATTTCCAGAAAAGCACTGAGACTTCTAGCACAGCTGGCATCATGTCTAATACTCTTCCCAAATCAAAGTCAAAATACTGAAAATAAAACTTATGCAAAACCACTTAACGTCTACAAAAAAGCCAAAGCAGGCTTAGTTGGTAGCATCCTGCTGTTCACGGATTTATTGTATCATGATATGCCATTGTTCAGTCAGTAAAAGCAACCTGTTAGCTTCACCCAGCTGAAAGGATCTTGTCAACACCATTCTGCCAGAACACCTTTTTAACATAAACGGCTGATTCATGAAAACATGCCTTGCTGTTGCTGGTTTCTGTATAATCACACCAGCTTTTAGCGAGAGCTAAACACTACTTTTCACTGAAATACCTACAACAACAGGCTGCAATTATACATTCCTAGACTTCATTGTGTCTGCACTGAATCACAGTGGCAGTTACTCCTGAGTCAGCAAGGCTGTCGCACAAATACTGAATCCTGCATGCATTAAGGTAAAATGCAAGTCACGGAAAACTTTGGATATAGTCATTTCAGTTAAGCAAATTCTGTCAGCACCTAAAGAGAAACATGTAGTTCTTGATCTCTTTCTGTTTCTCAAACTGCTGGTTTTGAGGTAAAGTACTCATAGTATAATAAGGTACAACTCAAACTCCCTATTAAATTCATCTCAGGATGTACCTGCAAGTCACGTTAAGTTCATGTGGAAAAAGAACGGTGTTTCATGAAATAAAAAACAAAAGTGCAGGCAACCAAACAGAGGAGCAAAACTCAGTTGCAACTGGAGTTTTCAGGGAGCTCGGATGACTAGAAAAGATTTAAGAATTAAATTTTTTCCTGTAGATGTTTGGAGCCAGTAAAAACTAAACTCAGCAAAAAGACTAGAGGAAAAGCACATTACTGGTTTTCTGGCATAGCTTTAACACGCTACAGTTAAATGTCTCAAACACAAAGAATTGAGATTATCTAAAGCAACTGTCAGGCTGCCTTCTTTGGAAACACAGTACCTTGTCTCCTCCTCACTTCTTCCTGAATAAGAAAATCAAGGCCCAGTTAAAAAGACTACAGCTTTCAGGCTGTCCCAGGCTGAGATTTGAAGAAAAATCAAACTTTTGTTATATGCTATTTTGTATGTCATTTTGAGAGGGACAACAAACTTCACAGCCATTCATATCACCATTTAGATCATATAATCAGAGATTTATGTACAGAGTTTCTGAAATCCCTAACTTATGATCAGATCATAAATGGGATCAGAGACTGAGAAAACAACTGCTGGAAGATCTTATGTAATTTGAACAAGTTACAATTTTACAAGCTGCAGAGCACTACTGCGTTATACTACACATTTGGAAGACAAGAAAACAAACTGGAATCGGATGGAAATATAAAGATCCACAGTAACACACAGGAGCAAAGGAAACAGGTGATTGCTTCCACTGATTCTTCAAAATGCGGACAGACTACATTTTCAGGAAACAATGCACATGAAATTTAACAGATGAGCGGTGTTTGGCCTTGGAGATAGGACCATATATTTCAAGGGTTAAAACAATTTTGAGTAAGCACACAGAAAAGCACTAAAAGAGCTTAAAAAGAAACATAGCATAGAAATAGCACACAGTGGAGAATCAGAAAAACATCACAAGAAATCTTTCAGAGAAAAGGACATTCTTAATACGTTCAACAGAATTGAACTCTGGGTAACTGAAGATTACAAAACCAAGCACTGCAAATCAATATGACAGATGAAGTTCCATTACCGATTGTGCCCCAAAATACACAGGAAAAGCTTTAGCTCACATGATGGGTACTACTACAGGGTATGTGAGTGATGCAAAGGTGAAGTCAAAGCTTAACACGCTGAAGTGTGCAATTTTTGCAGGAAATGGATTGCTCAGAGTGAATCAAAAACATGTCAAATACTAATTGTGATTCGGGGAGCGTTCATGTAGAAAGACAGTGATGTGTTAAAGATTGATTCAGAGATGTCTTTATTAGCACAAGGAAGCCATCAACAGAATATAAAATAAAGTTGACAGAATTCTATTGTCGTGTCATAGAGGCATCTAGAAAATGCTGGCAATGGAAACCCTCAAAGACAAACTGATTTAAAAGATGGAAGAAACTACAGAAATGATACAACTAGTAATTTCAGAAGTGGAATGACTCATACAGCTCCTGGTATGCTAAAAATATATAAGAAAACAGCAGATGCAGCCAAGGTAGACTGGAAGGATAAGTTATGTAGAGTGGGGAAGGACAATGGAACTAGGTGATCTTAGAGGTCCCTTCCAACCCAAACCACTCCAGGGTTCTGTGATTTAAGGCATTCCAACTGGCCCTTCCTAAAACTTTAAAGCAAGGGATAGTGAATCAGATACATTAGAGCACTTGTTATGCCAAGAAGTGCATTATAGTTACTTTACATAGAAGCTTACAATAGAAAGAGGACCAGAGAACATGAAGTATCAAAACTGAAACACAGCTTGCTCTAGTACTTGCAGCAACTTTGGATTCTTGGATCAATTGGTTAAGATCTAATGTATATTTTCCTATAATTACTACACCTGATATCCAGAAATAGAACTGCAAGAGTGCAGGAGCTGCAGTCCTGAGAGACAGTGGATCATAATTAGATCATAACCTAAAATGTTTTGCAAAAAATTAAACACAACTGTGAATCCACCCTGTGCCAATTACCTCAGAAAAACACTATTCTGAGTATTCTTTCGAAAACTGAAAACATATTTCCTTGCTTTGTTGTCATAATAGAATTTCAGGTCAGTTTTCTTAATAAGGTGTTACTTTCTGCTACATCATTCTGTAGGTACATACAGGAATGACTGTACTTGATTAAGTAAAAGCAACATGTAAAACAGGGCTATTGTAAATCCCTTTTATATACCAATAAAAATAAACTATGGTTTTCAAAAGACAAAGCATTTGTAGACATAAGCCAATATCCTTCATCACCCTCACAGTATCTTTCCAGACAAAGTGTCCAACGTACAACTTTACAAGTACATAATGTGATGAGCGAACTACTGTCTGATGGGTCAGACTCAAAGTATTATAGCAAATGGGGTTATATCAGTCTGGCAGACAGTCACTGGTGGGGTTTCACAGGGCTCCATTTTAGGGCCAGTTGTGGTGGTTTTACTCAGGTGGGCAGCTGAGTTACACCACAACCACTCACTCCCCCTCCTCAAAGGGAAAAGGGGAGAAAATATGACACAAGGAGCTCAAGGGTTGAGATAAGGACAGGGAGATCACTCAACAATTATTGTGACAGGCAAGACAGACTCAGAGCAGGGAGATAGTAAGATTTATTGCCTATTACTAACAAACTAGAGAAGTGAGAAACAAAGGAAAGAAACCAAAAACGCCTTCCTTCCCTCCATCCACCCTCTTCCACCTCCTCTCTCCCAGCTGCTGTTGTGCTGCATTTTTTCCCCCTTTATTAAATCTGCTCTCACAGAGGCACAAACAACATCACTTATTGACTCAGCTCTGGGCAGCGGTGGGTGCCTTTGGAGCCAGCTGAAACTGGCCCTTATCTAATATGTGGCAGCTTCTGGATTCTTCTCACAGAAGTCACCCACCCCTATGGCCCCCCTACTACCAAAACCTTGCCATGTAAACTCACTACACCAGTTCTCTTTGATGTTTTTAGAACTGATCTGGACATAAGACTTGAGCACGTAGCTGTTGATTCCCTTGAGGTTAGAGATCTTGCTGAGATCTTGGCAATTCAGAAGGCTGGGCAACCACCAACTACATGAAGTTCAACAAGGGTCAAAATATCAAGAGAATTGGAAACCACAGAGCAATTAGAAAAATATGATTACTTGCTATCATGGAATCGCGGTGGGACAAATCATGCAGCTGAAACACTGGAATCGAGGGCTATAAACTTTTCAGAAGAGATAGGCAGGGAAGGAAGGATGAGGGTGATAACTGAGGTCATCTACCAGGATTCCTGTAAGACCTTTGACATGGTCCCACATGACATCCTGATCTCTAAATGGTAAAGACATGGATTTGAAGGGTGGACTATTTTGTAGATAAGGAATTGGCTGGATGGCCACAGCCAGAGAGCTGTGGTGAGTGGAGAGGTGGAGACCAGGGTCTGTCTTGCCACTGATGCTGTTTAATATCATTATTAATGACATAGACAGGGAAATAAAGGGCACTCTCAGCGAATTTGCAGATGACACCAAGTTAAGTGGTGCAGTCAATACAACAGAAGGAAGGGATGACATCCAAAGAGACCTGGTACAAGACCTGGTACAAGCTAGAAAAGTGGTCCCATGTAAACATAATGAGGTTCATCAAATCCAAGTGCAAAATGCTGCACCTGGGCACAATTCCAGACATGAGGAGAGACTGGGAGAACAACTCCTTGAGAGCAGCCCTGCAGAGGATGACTTGGGGTTTCTGGTGAACAAAAAGCTCAACACGAACCAGCAGTATGCACTTGCAGCCCAGAAGGCCAACTGCATCCTGGACTGCATCAACAGAGGTGAAGCCAGCAGGGGTAGAGAGGTGATTTTCCCACTCTGCTCTGCCCTACTGAGACCCAACCTGGATCACTGCATTCAGCTCTGGAGTCCCAGTACAAGAAGGACATGGACCTGTTAGAGCAGGTCCAGAGGAGGGCCATGAAGATGACAAGAAGACTGAAGCACATGAGAGAGCTGGGGATGTTCAGCCTACAGAAGAGAAGGCTCTGTGGAGACCTCGTTGTGGCCTTTCAGTACCTAAAGGAGACATATAAAAAGATGGAATGTGACTTTTTACATGGGCAGATAGTGATAGGACATGGGGAATGGTTCTCAACTCAAAGAGGGGAGATTTATATTAGATATTAGGAAGAAATTCTTTACTATAAGGGTGGTGGGGCACTGAAACAGGTCACCAGGAGAAGCTGTGGATGCTCCATCCCCGTAAGTGTTCAGGTTCAGGTTGGATGGGACCCTGGACAACCTGATATAGTGGGTGGCACCCCAGCCCACGGTAGAAGGGTGGAACTATATGATCATTAAGGTCCTTTCCAACCCAAACCGTTCTGTGATTATATGAAAACTATTAGCAAGTGTCCAAAAGAAGCAACAAAGACGGTGAAAGGTCTAGATTACAAGAGGAATGAGAAGTGGCTGAAGTCATGTAGTTTGTTCAGCCCAGAGCAGAGCAGGCTGAGGCTCATGGTAGCCTGCAGATCCCTCTTGAGGGGAGTGGAGGGGCAGGTGCTGAGCTCTGCTCTCTGGGGACAGTGACAGGACCTGAGGAAATGGTGTGGAGCTGTGATGGGACATTCAGGCTGGGTGTCAGGAAAAGGTTCTTCACCAAGGGGGTGGTCAGGCACTGGGACAGTCTCCCCAGGGCAGTGGTCACGGCCCCAAGCTTCCAGAGTCCAAGAATCATTTGGACAACACTCTCAAGACACATGGTCTGATTTTTGCATGGTCCTGTGTGGAGCCAGGAGTTGGGTTCCATGACTCTTGATGGTCCAACTTGGAATATTCTGTGACACAATGTTAACTGTAAAGTACAGATAACCACAAAATAGATACCCAAGATAGATATTTTCTCTAAGGATATTATGACCTGATACCAAAGTGGCAAGCCTTCACTCTTCAGCTTACTATAAAGAAAAAGAATCAGAATAATGGACCCAAACTTAAAACTGAAAAAAATAATAATGAAAAAGCTGAGCTGATCAGTGGAAAATGTGTGCCAAACAATACAGAATTTAATCCACAAAATACTTCAGAGATATTCATGATGAACTAAATCAGTTCAGAGATCCACTGTATATGTTTGTACCTCTAAATAAAAGAAGTCCAAAGACTTCAGACCACACACAAGACTCCTGATCACCTATTGCTTAACTGACAGCTTGCTCTCTAGCTGTGTTCTGAACCTCACCCACAGATAGTTTCTGGGCACGGTTCTGGAGACAGTCCACTGGAGAGATACCATTCAATGAACAAAATGGATGTGCCTGCAGCAGTTTTGATTCCTTTTAGCTGTTGCAGTCCTTCAGTGTAACCAAGTTTTTGTCTCCAAAACCTTTGTGTATCTTCATACCACATCTCAGGCTTCTAGCACAGTATCAAATATTTTTACAGAAACAGCACTCTGGCAGGCAGTAACACAAGTCTCACACTCGTTCAGACAAAATGAACTGAAAAAGACATACCAAAATAACAGTCTAGTCTCAGGACAACAGAAAAAACAGGCCAAGAACAGTGTGCTGAAGCCTTCCTAAGCCTTGACACAATTATGTGCCACTTGGTTACAAGTAGCACACTTAGTCCCTGGGTTTAAACTTCAGTGGCAGACAAATTATATTATGGGTGAGACTGCACAGTGCAAAATTCACCTTTGAAATTAAAGTAAGCTTTTCAATTTATGTATTGCATATTCTCTATACTAATATATTTTCATCTGGATTAAACATGTTGCAAGATGTACATTTGTTCTCTGTAAAAAAAAAAAAAAAAGACATTTTTGCCTCCATTTAAAAAATTACCCCCTAAAACAATAAAAGCAACCATAACAAAAAGCAGCAAGTGTACTTTTTAAAATAAATGGAGACATTTCCAGACATTTTCAGCTCTAAATGGTGCTCATCTTAACAGCTTTTGAATAGATAACATCACATGTAAAAGCCTGATATGGAGAGGTGGAGAGGTAAGCATCTAGGTAACCTGACTACAGTCTTAGTTGCACAACAGTGTTTCCAAAATGGTGACTTATGTTTAGAACAGGAGAAATCATCTTACAGATCAAAATACTTATTTGTGTATCTCTGTTACTTTTTATTCAAGGTTTACATACTACTACCCAAATAATATTTGAGAAATCATACACCTTTATCCCTGTTTCAACCTTCAGTCTCATAACAGCATTTTATACGTATGTGCTTTTATTTGCAAAACTTTCTTTGGACCATTAATTAGTAAAGGCAAGCACAAGTAATTTGACACTGAACTTGCCAGCACTCCGTTACTCTTGGGCACTACGATAGCAGGTACAATTGTCCACTTGAAGTTTCTAAGAGCAATATGTAGTCTCTTTGTAAAATGAATTAAAACTTGGGCTTTCCATGAACTAATATTCTTTGTTTTTGCTTTGCTTTCCACCTCCGTTTCTTTTTTCTTTTTAATGTTATTATTATTTTGTCTTTAGGCAACTTAAATATTTAATCAGCATAAACAACAACAGTGCCAAATTGTACAATTCTGTTTCTTCAGCTGTCAAGTCCTTAACATTTGAACCCATGAGATTAATAGCCTGCAATCAAGGTGAAATAGAAGCATAAATTCACCCAAAAAATCCTTAGCCCATAAACTTCTCAACAGCTCAATATACAGCTCATTATACCTCAATCTTATTTTTATTCTAGTTCATATTAGAACAAACTTAAATGTATTAATAGTTCCTACTTTTCTTGCCATTAAAAAAAAATAATAAATTATCTAAGGCACATCCACTCTGCTTTCCAATCTGTATCTACATGTGCACTACAATGGAGAGGTAACACAACACAAATTTGAAGAAAAGGGAACAGCTAGTGGAAGGTGAGGTTTCAGCTGGAAATTAGAAGACATTTAGAAGACATTTCTTCTCAAAAAGAGTAGTCAGGCATTGGAACGAGTTGCCTGGGGAGGTGGTGGAGTCACTGTCCCTGGAGGTGTTTAAGGAAAGGTTGGACGTTGTGCTTCAGGACATGGTTTAGTGGGTGACATTGGTGGTAGGGGATTGGTTGGACCAGATGACCTTGGAGGTCTTTTCCAACCTTAATGATTCTATGATTCTTTCGTGATTTCATGGCTCCATAGGGGGTGTGGGCACCCACAGGTGTGTCTGCATTGTTGCTGCGTGGGGCGGTGCTGGGGCTGACCCGTAACAGCCCCAATGGCCCCACAGCAGGGCACGGCTGGGCCCAGCAGCCAAGATGGTGGTGCCTCACATCAAGGACAGCCTGGGGAAGAAAGGAGGGCACAGTGCTGCCTGGCAGCTGGCAGAAAGAAAGGAAGAAAGGAAGAAAGGGGGAGAAACAGCCCTGCCGGCACCTGGGGAGAGGAGGAGGGAATCCAGGCGCCGGAGCAGAGATGCCCCTGCAGCCCCTGGGCAAGCCCCACGCTGGAACAGGGCACAGCGTGAGGAGGAAGGGCCGGCAGAGAGTGGCTCTCAGGGGCTGACCCCAGCCCTGTGCCCACTCAGGAGCAAGAAGTGGAAGGGGTGGGGATAGAAGGGTGAGGATGTGCATGAGAAAAAGGACAGGTTTTAGTTTGTATTAAGGGGTTTTGGTTTGTACCACTATTTTTAATTGGCGATAAATTAACTTGCTCCAATTAAAGTATGTTTGTTTCTAACGGTAATTGATAAATACTGTCCCTCTCCCTATCTCAGCCCATGCACTACTCCATCTTATTTTCTCCCCTTATTCCTGCTGAGGAGAAGTTGTGGTAGAGCAGCTGGGTGGGCCTCTTGCAGCAAGCTCAGGTCAACCCACCACAGTCTTCCAATACTTCAGAAAAAAACAATGCATAGTACTCCAATAGTCCAGTATACTTATTAGACAACCTGAAAATGAGCTTTGATTCTTTTGTTAATCTGAACAGCAGTGACAGGGATAGGATAACTTAACACACAGAAATAATATAAGCATTCTGTACACAAGAGATCTGGGAAGAAAAATTAAGATATAATTCAGGCTGTGGCCTGAAGCTGTTCCACACACAGATTTCATGTTGATGTTAATCATGAAGTGGCTGGAGGGTGCAATCCTGGAAAAATATACATCTCTTTATAATGGAAAACCATTTTTTTTTAGTTGAAAAATAAAACACAAAGACATCCCTTGTAATAGGATGAATTTGCACACAATACATACGAGCTATAAACCATTTCTTCTGTTTTTACTGAAGACAAACAGTGAAGGAAGTATATATGCACCATAGAAAACATGGCATTAAGACTTCTTCAGTCAAAGAATAAAGGGTTCAATGAGCTTGTTCTCATCTCCTACAGGAATGAAGCCCTGGGAAATTTCAGGCAGAGAACTGTTGAGATGGAGGCTCATCAACAATAGTTTACCTACCAAGTATGTTTTATTGTCTAACTTGGTTATCATAGAACATGGGATACAAGGAAATCCATCTATTTCTTTTCAAAGACATGTAAAGTCCTCACACTCATCACATCTCATTAACTGCACCCTGGCCCCATGTCTCAGCACACAGCAGGGCACTGTCACAGCAGCACCATCACCTCACGCAGGGTGTGTGGGCAGTGGCAGTGCTGTGTGCACCCATCCTGCCACAGGACGCCTGCTTTGCTTTGTCACCGACAGTTTTGTGCATGGAAAGGACCTGGTTCCATGACAGTGTGGGTGAGGGAAGCTGGCAGGAGAGATCTATTCTCCTTAATCACCAGTGATAGGACCCGCGGGAATAGTGTTAAGCTGCGACAGGGGAGGTTTATGCTAGACATCAGGAAGAGGTTCTTCACTGAGAGGGTTGTTGCACACTGGAACAGGCTCCCCAGGGATGTAGTCACAGCACCAAGCCCGCCAGAGTTTAAGAAGCATTTGGACTGTGCACTTGGTCACATGGTCTGATTTTTTGGGTAGACCTGTGTGGTGCCAGGAGCTGGACTCGATGATCCACAGAATCACAGAATCACGGAATTTCTAGGTTGGAAGAGACCTCAAGATCATCGAGTCCAACCTCTAACCTAACACTAACAGTCCCCACTAAACCATATCCCTAAGCTCTACATCTAAACGTCTTTTGAAGACTTCCAGGGATGGTGACTCCACCACCTCCCTGGGCAGCCCGTTCCAGTGCCTCACAACCCTTTCAGTAAAGAAATTCTTCCTAACATCTAACCTAAAACTCCCCTGGCGTAACTTTAGCCCATTCCCCCTCGTCCTGTCACCAGGCACATGGGAGAACAGGCCAACCCCCACCTCTCTACAGCCTCCTTTAATGTACTTATACAGAGCAATAAGGTCACCCCTGAGCCTCCTCTTCTCTAGGCTGAACAAGCCCAGCTCCTTCAGCCGCTCCTCATAGGACTTGCTCTCCAGGCCCCTCACCAGCTTCGTCGCCCTTCTTTGGACCCGCTCAAGCACCTCGATGTCCTTCTTGTAGCGAGGGGCCCAAAACTGAACACAGTACTCGAGGTGCGGCCTCACCAGAGCCGAGTACAGGGGGACGATCACCTCCCTAGCCCTGCTGGTCACAGTGTTTCTGATACAAGCCAGGATGCCATTGGCCTTCTTGGCCACCTGAGCACACTGCTGGCTCATTTTCAGCCGACTGTCCACCATCACTCCCAGGTCCTTCTCTGCCTGGCAGCTCTCCAACCACTCATCTCCCAGCCTGTAGTTCTGCTTGGGGTTATTGCGCCCCAGGTGCAGGACCCGGCACTTGGCCTTGTTGAACTTCATGCAGTTGACCTCAGCCCATCGGTGCAGCCTATCCAGATCCTCCTGCAGAGCCTTCCTACCCTCGAGCAGATCGACACACGCACCTAGCTTGGTGTCATCTGCGAACTTACTGAGGGTGCACTCAATGCTGTCATCCAGATCATTGATGAAGATGTTAAAGAGGAAGATGTTAAAGAGGACCTTTATGGGTCCCTTCCACCATTGGATATTCTATGAAAGTTAATAGAAGCACTGGTTGGTCACACTGATACAAGAAGATAATCAGCTATTTTAAAGTGAAACCATTTGTTTAGCCAGAACATAATTGAAGGAATAGATAAAAAAAAAAAAAAAAAAAAAAAACACCTTAAGATGAGTTGACTAATGCAAAAAAAATAATAATCATGGAATATCGTGGCTTCACCACCATTTTAAATACATTTTTCAACAGAGACATATTATCACTACAAATGGTTGGATGAAATAAAAAGTTCCAAGTATAGAATTTGGATTAGACTGGTATTTGTTCATTGTAGCTCTAAAATGCACGCTTTTATGAATGGGCAAATGCAGTGAAGCCTGGCAAATTAGATAAAGCCATCTAAGAAATTCTATTGCATAAAAGCTGCCAGTTGACTTCGCTAATTTATTTTCAAGTGTTGTATTTAGTCTGCTTTTAGTTCATTTGTCTATACAGAGTAAGCAGTTAACCAGGAATACCTGAATGACATACCAAAGAAACCTTTTGAAATGAATCCTTGCTAAACAGGGAGCTGTTATGTGCTATATAATTCATCTGGAATTTCATAGTATACAAGATTTTTACACTGTGTTTAGTATTGCTCCTTTTTAGTGACAACTATTAAGTCTTACATATTTAAAAACTGGAGATGTTTCAATTATCCAAGTAACATTCCTGTTTAACAAACTCTGTGACAGATTTGGTCCCAGTTCAATAGGAAATCTCATGGGCTTCTCTGGGTTTGCATTTCACTTCCTGGGTACAACAGATTCTACTTAGAGATCTAACATTTGCTGGCACTAATCGTGCCTGGACATCATAAAACATTTCAAATTGCTCTCAATTTATTGTCACTACTGCTTGCACTTAGCATTTTTCAGCAAAGCAATTTGTGTTATATGATACTTCAAAGTAGTGTCCTTGTAAAGAACCCCATCATATGCAGCAATTTCATCTGTGTAGTCACAATAAAATTTTATACTTGGAAGAATCTGTGCTGCTTCTGTTCACCATCCATGAAGAATTACTCTCAATCTGTTCTGAGGTTGGATCATTTTATCTGCTTGAGCCTGACATATTTTGCTCAAGGGGTGGACAGTACCAGCATCATTTACTCTACAGACTTCTTCATGCAACTCCTTGCCTAATTTTTTGGTTACTTCAGAAACAAACTTCATTTAATAAATATTCTTCAAAGTTATGACGATTTTTCAAAGCTGACAGGACATTTCAACAATTATTTCCACAACATGAGTCTGTCAGAATTTACCTCAAAAAATTTCAACCCCAAATGGTTCATGAAATCACTGACAACTATAACATACTTCCTTACTATTTTCTAAATTCAAATGTATTGTTACTCAGCTGGAAATCTCAATCACAACGCAATTACTCTAGCTTGATAATACAGGACAGGACAGAAGAATTTTCATTGATCTATTGACTATTAATATTTTTAACTAAGAAATCACCAGATGGTATCCAATAGTGTAATTTTATAGTGCTCTCTATATAACTTTTGAATATTTTTTCAATCATTAGGGTAGCTTCTGTCTCTTTCCTAACCATGCTAGAATATCACAGCCCTACAAGTGTTCGATGTTCTATGAGTCTTGTTGAACATGTTCAACGAAGCTCACCAGGAAATGCTTCTCTGGAAAGCAGCTACCATCTCACAGTGTATCAGGAGGCAACAGTTTTCATTAGAAGTCCCTCAAAGCTTGAGATTTTACCCTTCCAGATTTTTTTCTTTATTTTTAACTCAGTTTTTCAGGTTCTGTTGCCAACTCTCTCCTCCCATCCCCTTTCACGGGAGGACTTCATACGCTAATTTAATCAAGGAAATATTTAATCAAAGTGATATTTCATTAAAATATTGTCAAGCATCTTTAACTTTCAAGGCTTTTGGGAGCCCTATACATTTCTCAGGTCATGTCAGTTAAATTTTACTTCCCGGGCTTTCCATTTATTTATTTATGTATTATTTTTGCCTTCTACTAATGTACTAAGTTACTACATCTTGGGTGATCACATTACCACGTTCAAACTCCTGTTCTATTACAGTGAAATCAAAGAGTCAGACTTAAAAAAAGAAACACAAAAACTATTAAAAATAAAGCTTAGCATTAAGGTAGCAGAAGACAAACTTACTTATTTCATATTAACAATATAAATATCTAGTTAACTGCAATAACCACATTTCAACTGTAAGTAATTTCAGCTAAAATCCTTTTTCATGCATACCTATACAGAAGTCATTCTACACTATTGCAATTATGTTGCAATTATGTTTTCAGGTCAATATCTGTGTTTGTTTTCTCTATACTAGAAATACACACACACGCACACAGTTTTGGTCTTTCAAGCCTGGAAAGCTACTTCCAAAGCAGCAGGAGCCACCACTCTTGAATTGTGCTGGGATGTCCTTCTTCTGACTTTGCCAGATGTCAAACTCTTACAGAGTGAAATAAAATGTTTGCCATTACATCTTATGCCAACTGAAAAAGGGATATATCCTTTACTCAGTGTTTTTGCACTCATGACGTTACAAAGTTCTTTGGATTTTTGTTCATAGTACTTAATATTTCATATTTTTCTTTAACATGTAAGTTGTTTTTTTTCTTTCTGTATTAAAAGCAATCTGATAATAGGCATTATTAGGTCAGGAGATTACATGTGGTGAGGAAACATGCATGGATGATGCATATATGAACTTGCATGCACAGCTGTACTTATTAAACATAGTACTCCACCACAAGGTATGTTGGAAGTTGCAGCAGTATGAAATAAATAGATTAAGACTCCCAGCTGAGAACAATACAAATTTATGGTTTGCTATGCAAATCTTGCTGTTTGGAAACACACACACACACCCCCATCAGAAAAGACATGCATGGTACTCTTTAATTGTAGTAAAGCAAGGAAGAAAGAACACTCACTTTCCTTCCAAATAACATCTTCTCAAGTCACAGAACACCACACAAACTTTTGTTGTTACTTAAAATTTTCGGATTGATAACTGCAGCTTTTTACGGCAGGAGGATGGGAGGAAATACCCAGAACCTCCTAATTTCTTTCACCCCAGCCTGGACGAAAGAGTAGGTGGGGAACAAGAAGCTTTAGTAAGAGTACATTCTGCTGTTTTAGAACAGTTGACCTACTACAGCAGTGCAAACCAGAAGTTATTTTTGGATAAAAGAGCCACAGAATGACTTACCAAGTATTACATTCCCATATATTCAGAATGGTCTTCATCTGAACCCGTTTTAGCTGTAACAGCATATTGCCCAGTAGTGCAGCAAACATAACTTGCTTTAGCTTAGCTTTCTGAAATCACATGGATTTACCTCTAAAAGAAATTAAACTGCATATGATAAAGGTATAATAAAACTAAGCAACCATTGCATAATTGAACCTGTGGACTGGTAAGAGAAAATGGTAGCAATGAACAGGAATCATACAAAAGCTACCTCCAGTGGAGCAGGTTTGAGGAGGAAGAGAACTCCCCACCATCAATATTCTCCTCACCCAGGAACAGAACTGGAATGCTCACAACTTGCCTCAGGAACACCACAGAAGGGTGAGCATAGCACTCAATGTAGTAGATGCAGGAAATCCTGTTTAGAGCAGTTTAAACTGAATCATTATTGGGGATTAGCTGTAGTATTACATGTTTGTACCATTTTATTCAGAACAGTGATAACTGTTTGCAGTACTGCAATTAGGCTGGTGAGGCACTGATTAGACTCAACAAATATGAAGTGTTCTTTAGCCCACACATTGCAGAGGGCACAGAGCAGAAGAGCATTCTTGTACTAGACTCATCTCTACATAAATGTTAAATTTTTTAATTCCATTAATAATAGTCCTTACAATTTGTTTGTTTTTAAAGCAAAGTAGAAGTGTTCTTTCATGTATGACAAAATTATATATGCTCTCAACACTTTAATATAGGTACCCATACCCAACTCTTCTTTAAAATATCCTGACAAGCTAAAGTATTTCCTGTACAAGTTAACAATGCCTTATTACTGTTATAAAATAAATAGGTGCTGCAACATGTTTTCCACAAACTGCAGTGAGCAGCAAGTCACTAAAAGACAATTTCAGAAACTAGAAAGATACTTCAAATTGAGACTGAATTACCATAACTAGTAACAGCAGTAATTACTTTGGGTCAAAGTTTGGGAACACCAGTAGGACATGGAATGGAAAATGTTTTATTGCATCTATTGTTTGCTTCCCAAGCTGTCAATTTTTCATAGTATGTCTGCTACTTATTAATCAATAATCTCTACCATTCAAAAAGTCACCCTGAAGCCAGCAGGTCAGGCTGATGGATAAACTTGGTGATCCTGAAGGTTTCTGTCAACTTAAATGATTATCTGATTCCAAGTGATCTACTAACAGCAGTTCGCATAGATCATTTCATCACCAGTTTAATCAGAAGTAATGTTGTTTATTTTGCGGTATTCTATCATCATCTCAGCAGTTCAACAGCATACTGTATGATAAGGCAGCACACATATGGCTACAATAAAACACCAAGTTAAAAGGTAAATAAAATCTTTCAGGGAAGCAAAGTCTCCATCATTATGCTCACAGTTTTCTAGGCAAATTCACCGAACTGGAAAGAAGGGAAGAGGTGAAAGTTCTGTCTGTAAACTAGTGGGTAACAGTTCGCCAGCTGCCCAAATTATTCTCAAGTACTTAGGCACATCTCTGGATAAAAATTATTACGGTTCAGAGGATTTGATGTAGACAGGAACATTTGTCAAACTATAACCAAACTTTTTCAATTTACATTAGCGAAGTTATGAAGCTGAACTATGGCAGCCACTTGCACTAATCTATTAGTTAAAGAAAAAGGCCACAATGCATGACATGCCTGCAAATCTATCTATATCTGTAAGCAGATGTGTATATTCAGGAATGCATTTTAAGCATCATTAATACTGATACAGAAAGATACTGCAGTCATCTTTCATAACCAGAGGTTTCATGGCTGCAGCGTGCTTGAACAGCCTTCTTCAGCTCAGAGTGTTCATCTGTCTTATAGAAATGGTTCAGCATTTTCATTCATCATTTGAATGAGGTGTGGTAAAACTTTTTTTTTTTTTTTTTTTTTTTTTTTTTTTAAGATCAGCTAGTGTATTTTCATGGACTGTGCTTTCTGAGCCCATTAATAGTAATGATGTTATATGGTTCACTCTAGTCCTTTCCTTGGGCTGCTACTCATATCTGAGCAAGTAATAAAGAGGGAAAGCCCTCCTGTATGGAAATGCATGGCTTCACCGGAGCAGGGTGAGTGCAGTGCAGTTAAAAGCTTCAACTAATAGAATCCACTATTTTTCCCAAAGAATGAAAGAAGTAAGCACAGACAGAACAGGGACCTATCAGAGACAGAAATTTTCTCTAGTATTTTCTTACCTTTTTTTTCTTAATAAACAGACTGCTGTGCTCATATAAATTCACAGGAGTAAAGACTGAGATATTTAGTACGTGCTGTACTGGGTATTATTTTCAGCTGCCTGTTTACTGCATTCTGCTAGATAAGTGAGTAAAAGCAAAAGCTTACACCCCTCCCTGTGGCTTAGGAGGCTCTCAGCTCTGCCACATTACCATCACATTCCAAGGTACACTACATCCTTCATCTCCCCAACCTCCATGGATTTTGTGGCATCCAGGATCACGACAATCACTATGCTTGGAAGTACTCTTCAAATTTTATGTTTAGGGAGGGATTATTCGCTTTATTTAGAAATAGCTCAGATTCCTTCCTCTATTCCAAGACCAGAGGTGCTGACATCCATGTTCAGTTTCTCCCCCACTCCATTCAAAGATAACTTTTTCAAATAAGCTGAGCACTTGGGACCTGATTAGTATCTAACTTCCAGAGTCCTCTAAATGTCTCTTTATGATACTGGTGCTGGGAAGCACAGCACAGAAAACATAACTCGGGGGAGATTGAAACTGTACTCTCAATTTAGACTGCTATGAACTAGAGTAACTAACAGTCCTTAAGGCTGTAAACTGGAGCAGTGCTGCATGCCCCCTTTAGCATACTCCACCAAACTATCTGCTTCTTGAATGCCTACACCATCCCAACACATCATATCATAATGTCATACCAGAGAAAATACCTTTTTCTACAGTGGACCAAACTATAGAATACAGAATAACTACTGATAGCAAAAATAACAAAACAACAACAAAAAAAAAGAACAGGTAAAAGTGACCATCACATTTCTTTGCCTATCTTAGTAAGATGGGAAAGCAGTACACTTAAAGGAAATTTTTGCATGATCAAAATGTGCTAAATATAAATTAAGAACCACAGAAACAACCCCCTAGGCACTCTCTATGAAGACTGACAAGACGAAGAAAAAATCCAATTTGCCTGCTGCACACAATGAAGCAAACAATGGAAATATTCTGGGTATGCACACCAGATGCTGACACAATCTCTTTCAGAACAAGCTAAGCAAGGGAACAGAGGGACCCTCAAAACCTTAAGGAAAACTCTTAAAAGACAAAACATAATTGTCCTTTTCAGCACTACACAGAAGAACAGCAAATAATAGACAGGAGTGCAAAGGACCAGTTTCCACTTTATCAACAGGAGTATGAGGAAAACAAAAGAAAATTGTCACCACTTTTGTTTTAATTCTATAATTATTCTCATTTTCATCTCTTCACTTACTTTCACACTACGCATATGTCTTTCCTTTCTTCAGAGCACATACACTTTTCAGCTAGATCAGACACTAAAGACTACAACCCAGCAATGCAGCCTGCAGAGACATAGATGACATTAATTAAAAGCTGTGCTTGGCTTAAGAAAGCCCTATTGTCTCAGACACGAAATGAATTAATCCAGGCTGTTCTGAAAGAGATGACACTATGAATAACTTCAACACATCTTAAGTGCAAGATGGTCCTGAAGAAGCCTGAATCCCAAATCTCTCTTTGGAGGTAAAAGAAAAAGTGAGGTCTCATTTCTTTTAGGAACAGAATTGTTATTTTATGTATACAGAATTATAAGAACACAGTTAATCAAAATTCACAAGTTTTAATTGATAGGGCTCTCAGATCAGCCACTACATACATTATAAAACTAGCAAATGTGTACATTTTAAAAGAACCTGAACAGTAACTAAGAAAACATCTTCTTCTAAAGTATGTCAATTTAACAGATGTTTTAAAGAACCGAAATGGATGTTTCCAGAGAATGATAAAGGATGCATGAAGGATCCATCAGTGCAAACATTATGCAACAAGTAAAAGTGAAATACTGCTGCACAGCAGGATGTTTAACTTACTTTTGCAAAACTGAACAGACACTAAGAGGATTTTTTTTATTGAAGAAAAATAAATGTAGAATGACTCCCAGGTCTTTGATCCAGTCATGGTGGAAACCTGCTCTGGCAGGTTGATTTGCTCTGAATCCCATGCTTCACAGACTGACAGAGCAGCACTGTAGAGGAGAGTTAATCAGCAAGATGTATAATGGGAAGAGGTCAGAATCAATAAGGACTTGCTTCTGACACTATAGTGCTGAACACCACACTTCATGCAGCAATTCTTTTAACTAAAAATATCTTCATGATTGCAGGCCAAGTCTTATTTTAGTGCCAGTGACAGATTAAGGAAGCTCTCACTGCCAAACGTATCATTTATTTATGAGGATTCCAAGTGGTATACAGCAGCAAAGCAATTTCTTTCCCATGGATTTCAGCAGAATGAAAACAATGTTATGACAAAATGCCCATTTTGGTAGAATTAAGATCAAGAAGTCCTTAATATTTAAAGGTCAGTTAGTCTTAGAAGTCCACATGCTTAGGAAAACCTGCTGTACTAGATCTAAAAAAATGCCCATTTAGCCTCGTGTCCCATCTTTAAGAGTGAACGAAAGTGTATGTCCATGAAATGGTATAAGAACAGGTAAAAAAGAGTCATATAGTGATACCTTCCTACTCAAGCTCCCCAGCTCTAAAGATATGACTCAGGAAAGTTGTGAATCAGAGATGGCGATTTCAGAACTCACCGGCCTTCACAGGTCACTCTTCCATTAATCTGACCAGGGTAAACCACTTGCAGTTAACAAAACTAAAATAGCAGCAGAAGCCCAACACTCCTGGGCCAAACTGCTGATATCTACGTTCCATTGATAACTTCAAGTAGTTAGAAGTTTGGAATTAGTAGTTTTGAAGTTAGTTGTGTGGGTTGGAGATCTAAATATGAATCTTTTGAACAAAGGACTCCTATAATATAATCTCTACTTAAAATCACATTATAAAATGTAAATATGCTTCCCTCGTATGTAGACATAGCTGGGTGGATCATCATACTTCCCAGAACCGTTAGTTTCAGTAAACTAACTGGTGCTAAAACCTAGTCAATTTCTGAAGTGCAAATCCATGCCAAGAACATTCAGTTTTCTTATGATCTGACTTGCTGGTATGGATATGGCTGATATTCAGCCTATTGTCTCAGTGCGTTTATGAATTATAAGCAAACTACAATACCACAAATGACTGAAGTGTTTGCCTTCTTTAGAAGTACAGGAGAAGAGGATGCATCATTATTTGACACAGTGTTTAGACTTTTTTAAAATGGTTTCATATTAGGGCAACATTCAAGAATAACAGTAGGCAGATAACGCAAGAAAATAAGAACTAATTGTAGTAGCAGGAAGAAGACTATATTTAGGACTGTTGATCCAAACTAATGGGATCTGGAGGGACACAAAGCAGACTTCTTGGAGGGAGAGTGGAGGAGCAGACTTGAACTGCTTCTCCCTGCCATTTTTTGACCCTTCAAAGATATTAACTCCAAATTGAGTTGAATTGGGATTTTTAAAAAAGCCACTAAAAATCCTGAGAACTGAGAAAAACAACAAATTAATGTCTGTGTTGTTAGCCCCCAAAAGCTTGTGTGTGGAAACGAAGTTGCTGAAGTTAAGATGAAGGAACAAGAATGCTGCTTCTAGTTAAATCCACAGCTTAGATTACACAACCAAGGAAGTGCACAAAACCAAGAGAAATGCAATGCACCTATACCGCCTGTTCCCAGTCCCATCCCTACCCCAAAAATAATGTAAAAACACACATCAAAAATGACTTATCCCAAATCCCTATTACTCCAGAAAGGCTATTCATGTGCTAGTAGCTTCTGAACAAGTAATAGTTAAATAAAATGTGGTGGGAAGAGTTTGGCAGAGAAGTTGGAGAACTCCTAAAACTCGTTGCCTCATTGTAATATTCCCTGCATCATTTCCACAACTCATTTCCAGCTATTTGCACAACACTGTTAAGCACGGTATGTTTATTTACCTAGTAAACTAGCTCACATCCCCTTCGTCCTGTACACAGCAACTGAAATTAGGTATAGCTTCACAACATACACTTTTATTCCCTTTTATCAAAAGAAAAATCAGGATATTTTGGTATTCTGAGAGGGGCAAAGGACTATCAGTATTCTTCACGCCACAGAAGATCAGCCAAGATTCATTCAGTTAATGCCTGGATCACCTATTTTCAGTCTCCCTTCAGCTACATCTTTCTTGCTAATCCTCCCAGATCAATATAGCTATGTCTAACATAAAAACTGTTACCAAACTGCATGCAGGTAATTACAGAGATCAGTTTCTATCTTTTTGCCAGCAATAGCAGATTGTATTGCCCTGTGCTTTAAATCCGCACTTGTTTCAGAGGCTCGGGTTTTGCTGAAGTTGATCATCTTGAAGGGCACAAGGTATCTGGTAACATTAACTAAATTCATAACACTCAGAATTAAAAGCAAAATAAAATAAACAGCCATCTTAGATGCTGAATGGTATCTTTTCATATTCTAAATGATGCAGACCAGCAAGATGACAAATTTTCCTTTTCAGGTCTCGGATAACTTTAACCTTGTGGTATGAGGGGGGTAGACTAGGCAATCTCCACAGCTCCCAGCTGCCTGGTGACTGTGCTAATTAGCTACACAGTGATCATTATGCTCAACATTTCATCACAGCAGCATTCCAGTTTTTCTCTCAACCCATCTAATGCTACATTTAATATCTTTTTCTTACAGCACCACTTTCTTGCATTTTACTTCCCACTTTGAAGCTTTTGATACAGCTTTAGATCCCCTCCAAATTTCATGAAGTACCATTAGATTCATCAAAAACACATCAGAGCAAACTCAAATCCACCCTTAATGAAGGAAAGAAAGCAAAAACACCTTCCTACCATCCACTTACTTTCACCCTCCTCCCCTTCTAAAGCAGTGCAGGGGAATGGGGGCTGTGGTCAGTCCCTAACACTTCGTCTCTGCCACTCCCTCATGGCCACCCTCTGCCCCTGCCCCAGTGTGCAGAGGATCATGGTGGAGCTCAGCTGCCCAGCAAGATAAAACCACCACACCTGGACCAGTGGAAGACATCCCTGCCCATGGCAGAGGGGTTGGAACAAGGTGATCTTTAAGGTCTCTTCCAGCCCAAATCATTCTACGATAATTTTAAAAATATATTATCAACAGTTTACTCGCATGCTATACAACCTTCTCCCAGTGCTGACCTACTTACTAAAAAGTCAAGGATATTGTTTCTACTGTGCCATAATTATAAAGTACCCAAGAAACAAGAATGGAAGTAATACTTGGTAGCTGTATTATTTCAGACACCTAAGCCCAAGATAGGCGCTAAAGAGCTGAGCACGAAGTCTTAAGAAACATTTTTATTGTCATCACACTTAAAAAGAAAAATGTTAAAACCAAAGGAAGAAGTAAATTAAATGTTTTGTGAGCTTTTACTAAGTGCTTCATTACTTACTGAGTGCTACCGAGCGCTTTATTACTGGTGTAGATTTAGAACCGTGGAGTCAGTTTGGGAATTTAGAGGAAGAACCGATTAGAAACAATTAGGATGAAATGACTGCTAACTGGAGAAGAAGATATTAAGGTTGACACCTTCAAGGCTGCCTAAGGAAGCTACATTTCTTGTCTTTTTGATAGTTTTGCAAGTATTAGGTCCCTAAAAGATAGGTCTATCAGTTTATCTCCCACAGAATTAGGATATTATTTCCTCTCAAGTATCTGTCCAAGGGAATGTAATGGGGTCTGAAGAACTCATGGGATCTTCTGTGGCTGAAGATCCCTAGCACAGATTGTCAAAGAGTTGGCTCATAAACCAGAAATCATCCAATCCCCACGATGAGGAGGCTGGAATGCATGAAGAACCTTAGTAATTCCTCCCAGCATACGCTGTATTAGCTTGTCACAAAAAAAAAAAAAAAAAAAAAAAAAAAAAAAAAAATAGTGATAAAAATTCCGCAAGTGTAAGGTGCAAAGCAACTATCATGGTCACTGTTAATTGAAACCAGGTCAAACTACAGAAGAAAAGCAAGTCCAGAATTGCTAAGAGTAGAAGTAGTAAAAGAGATGAACTGAGAGGGAAGAAACAGAGCTGCATCATAGAGCAAGGGAAGAAACTAGAAGGAATGGTCTCTTTCTTGGCTTTAAAATTGTCTGATATCTACTAAAATTAGTAGTAGACCATTTGGTGCGTGTGTGTGTAATGCAGAAACGTATTTCTGCACAAAAAATTGCTGCTTTGTTAGGACAGTGATGAAGGACATCATGTCAGTTGTTCAGCACTTTAAAACACCGAGAGAGTAGTTTTAAAACCGGTGCATCCATTTGAGCTACCACAATTTGTAATGACAGCTTGTGGCTCCAAGATCAGACTCAGAAACTGAAGACCTGGAAGGAGCAGAAGACAGGCCATTTTAGCTGTCTAAAGAGCCACCATGGAAGAATGGAACATATAAGTATGCACTTACTACACTCCTGGTTTCCACTATGCATAAGTAGACTACTCAATTGGCTAGTACTTCAAAGTGTCAGCATGGACTTGTTTGCTTCTTCATTTCAAGATACACACAAGAAACTACAGGAAAGTTTTACTACTGACATTGGAAATAAACAGACACAGCTACCTTGGGGGGAAAAAACAAACAAACAAACAACAAAACACTGCTTAAACACTTATAAAAAGTTATGGCGGGGATTGGTTAGAATTGGATGCTTTTGAAAACCCAAGTGTTGTTTGTATTGTTCTTTTGTTTCTTTGTTTTTAGCAGAAGTGTCCTTTATTCTCTATGCCTCTATGTTATAGGTTTAGGAATATAATTCTATTGGTTTACATGAACAAAAAGAGACGATATCAAGTGTATCTATGAGTGCTTTGTATGTCTTATGAAGTGCCCATATTGCACCATGCTATTATAGATTTTTTTTATTTTTATTTTTTTTTGATACACATTATAACCAGACTTCTTTGAGAAATGGATAGTCTTGGTCTCACTTCAAAGTGCAGCCAGATGCTTGGCTTATCAATATTCGAATTACATTACCTTTTTTTTTTTTTTTTTCTTTTGTGGGGGATCTATACAAAAGGCAGAACAAACCTCAAAGCTGTGAAATGAATCCAAACTATAGTTCCCAGCAGTAAGTCACAAAATCAACTCTTGGGAACAGATACTCTTCTGTACTGAGTCACTAGCTATCCAATAAAAGAGATCTGTTTCTTGTTCAAGGAGTTGACAAGACAGTAAATCAAAAGTTTGCCTTTTCATAAGGATTAAAATAACCTTGTAAGAGAAAGGGAGGTGAAGTAGAAAATATCCATTTGGAAGGTGAGGGAGAAGACATAGTTTTGGAGGTATTCATTAAATAACAAATAAAAATAGCACATCCTCAAGAAAATCCAGTGATATTGCTGGAAGGTTTGGAAGATAAAATGCTAGTTTTAAGTTCTGAAGCACTGATCTCCACAGATATGATTTGAAACCAGACAGGTTTGTCTTGCTCTATAGTCATATTTATAAATATTCAATCCTTCCTTTTATACTAGCAGAAGTCTCATGATGAATGAAGGTGTTACTCTATCCTAGGTTGTACAACTTTTATCTTTTCCTCTCCCTGTCTTATGAGCCTTAATTTATTTTCAGCTTGACATTTGGTTTTGGCTATAAGGTTGGTTTGTTTTTCCCCAACTTTCAAATACGAACTCCTCATTTCTGGTAAATAGATCAGTTTAAATCAAAAAGCAAAGCATGTCTTGTTTAAGGGTTAAGAGTATGGGTACAAAACAATTATCATAAACATGTTTTTCACAAAAATGTTTTTAAAGCTAAAAATAAGTATGTATTTACCATGCACATACACTCAGTGTTGACAAATATTTTTTAATAATATGGTTTAAAAAGTTTGGTTTCTCACTCAGTTTAATATGAAAAAATAAGCAGATGGCAACACAGTATGTGCCTTTTGGATATTATGATAAGATATCCATTGCTGAAATGTAAAAATTACCTTGTGGCTACTTTATCAGTATAGTAAGATGCTGTTTGAAATGCAGAAGCAAACATTTAAAATTATGAGTTCACTCAGCATGCAGAGGAGTTTTCAAAGTAAATGGAAGTTCAAGTTCAGAACAGACTTTTTATTTGAACAATTTTTGTAATGTCGCAGTTAAAAGATCCCCTTAAAGCAGCTATTAGTTAAGCCTCCTGTCTACTTTTAATACACCAGTAATAAATATTATAGCTACAATAAAATACACAATACCTGAAAATTGCTGTTATGAGATCTCCTTCAACACAGCAATTAATTAAGAAATGTTAAACCAGTAAAATGTAGAAAGACATAATATGTTTTGAAGCACCCCAGCAATCAGTTTAAAAATATACCTGTGGAAGGGAAAGAAGCTTAAATATAGCGTAGAGTTTGAGTTTGTACTATGCATTTTTCAAGTTACATACACTAAGGCTGTGTTTTTTCACCCACAATTAAATGACTAGAGGAAGTTTCAGCACCAAGCAAGAGAGACAACGACAAATATGAATTTCTCAAGAAACAATTGGGGTTATTTATTAACAATATAAAAGAATACTCCCCTAGCTGTCTCCAGACATTTTAAGAGCCACCTTCCTATTCCTTAGAGGGTTACGCCTCTAAGCAAAAGGCTACTACCATATACTGCAATTTTAAAGAAGGTTTAAGCACAGGAAGGTTGACTGCTATAAAAAGAAACATGGTATGCATCTTCACTGTATTTTACAGGCAGCGCCTACTGGCTTTGTCTGCTCTCCAGCCCCACTGGATGTAAGCCAGCGGCAGACCAGAAGATGCTGAGGTACAATTAACATGGCACTGAGTTTGAGCTAATAAGCCTTGCTGAGAGACAAGGCTTTTAGGCTCGTATGGCACTCAGGCTCAGTGCCGTGCTAACACAGCTACATGGCTTCCACTTTGGAGCTGGCTCGCATCCAGCTGGTCCAGAGAGCAAGCAAGGACAGCTGGTATTTGCTCTGAGCATGGACAAGATATACTAGTGACTGCCACTGCCTGCAGGAAATGCAGAGCCCAGACCGTGAGCAGGACCACGCTGTAAGCAAGACCTTCTGCTTCTGTTAGCTAGAAATACAAGAGAGAATGGCTGAAGGGAACATCTATGTACTCGCAAGGCTCAGTATAAGTGTAATAAGGGGAGGATTGTATCCAAAACACACTTTGTACGTGTACTTCGGTCAATCTTGGATGATTAGATCAAGTATGTTGTCCTCCCGTGACTCTGCAAATATAACTGCCCTGTGTTCATGAGAGAAAATAGCACAAGTATTATTTTGTGCCTTCTGACAAGCACTATGCACAGAAAGGTCACATCTGCCTGCGACAGCATTCAGACAACCACAAATCCCCAAGTTTGCTTGTACCATCATGTTCAGAGTTCACATAACATTTAGATTATTACTCAAACCCTGTCTCTCAGTCGCAGGAAACATGGAAATTCAAACAGTGAAGAACATGAACCTGGGCTTCTAACTTACAGGGGCTCTACTTGAGATAGAAGAATAAAATCAAGTCTAATGCAATGTCCAATTTACAATCTGAGCAATATACGTACCAGTGGGTTAACTCACAGTATGCAATTACTCTTACTCCAGCAGGTTAGGAGGCAATATACAGGCTTAGGTGAATCAGAGCGAATGCTTTTCAGATGCAAATACCCCTCTCCACAATTCACTGTATTTTCAGTTCAGTGTATATAGCAGGATCCAAAGATAAGTCTTTCTAAAACTTGTGGGGAGGAACAGACTTGTAAGCCATGAAATTTGACATTACTGGGAAATGAAGAAAATGTACCAGAAGTTTTAAATTAAATGGAAGTTATTAAGAAGGGAGGGAAAATACGATATATGTATATATATATATTTTTATATATATGTGTGTGTGTGTGTTATATATATATATATATTTATATATTTATATATATATATATTTATATATATATTTATTTATTTTAAAAAGCTTCTTTTTAAAAATGTTGCATATAAGAATTAAAAAGTATAAAAACGTTAATCTATGTAGATTGGAGTATCAACAGAAAACTACTACCGTGCAGGGAGCTTGAGGCGAGAGGAAGGACAGCTACCTGCCTAGGTGACACAGCTATTTACAGAACAAAGCAGCCTGTAACTCTCAAAGCTGAACCGCTTCACTTTAAGACAAGTTCTGACCAAAGGAGACAGGGTGCAGCAAAGAAGAAAAGGGCACATGGGGGAAGGTGTTGAACAGATCGGCCTCAACTAGCTGCTGCTGGCATACAGTAGGGAGATGGTCTCCTCTCGGCAGGACGAATAGAGACCCGGTGAGGAGCTGATGCTACTAGTTGGAACCTGACCTCTGAAAGATAACCCTTTTCCAGATAATTCTTTTCCAACCAAGGAAATTAAGATTACAATTGTGAGATTAGCGAAGCTAAACCCAGGGACTCCCCTACAGGAAAAAAAAAAAAAAAAAAAAAAAAAAAAAAAAACAGTGGCTAAATGCAAACTTCAAAGACCCATTTAGTAAATTATCTTTGCTATATATAAGAGGTAGTAGTAGTTGTCACAACGCAGACCTTCTGCTATGTCTGATACTAAACTGATAGTCATGAGGAATACTTTAGTTTTAGTATTACAGATGAGAAATACTTTAGTTTTAGTATTACAGGAAAGCTCAGAGCAGAATTTAGCTTACTAAAATGAAGGGTTATACAGAGGATTTATCTGACAGCACTTTAATGCCACCATCCCAAATGCACTTCATTCAAAGTACTTTGCTGCATGTATAGTAGCAAAATTTAATTGTAACTGTAGGCATTTTCTTGCCACTTCTCCACAAACAGTCCATGGATTTCATACAACTATCGATCAAAAGTTTAGTGATGAAGGTACCTATTCCTACTCAATCTACATATTAACACTGACTTTCTACTGTCTTGAAGCATATGATAGATGATATGATAGATGTTTACATCCTGAGGAGTCGTTACGAAGAATTTCTATGGATTGAAAGTAAATCATTGTCAGTGTGTAAACACAAATGTGGACGATTAAACGCAGGTATAGAACACAAAGATAGCTACAATCAGTCATTCCTGCACAGAGCTGTATGGTCAGACCTTCATATTGGGGATGATACCCTCAAAATACCCTACTTGTAATGTATAGGACTGAATGCCAGGTCCAGGCAGAACTCAAACTGCTCACCTCCTCCCCATAAATTACAAATCTCATCGCTCTATTAGACATCGAGACTGGTTGTGCATCCAGGTCAGGCTTGGCAGCATCTACAGTCTTGCTTCCTTCTACAAGCACAGACTAAGAACCCTCGGCAGCCTTTGTGGATGCACATCCGCTGCTTGGATCAAATGAGCAGCTGTGCCAGGGGAACTGAGCTCAAACTGCTTTCAGGTTGTCAGCAGTCAATGGGCTGGATAATTACCTTGCATCTACCCTTCTGATTTCAAGTCTCTCACAAGGCCGAGCATTTCTCTGAACAGCCTCCACTTCCTACTGATGACCACACTTAGGTTTTTCTTTTACAGTGTTGTATTACACTCTTGTAAATTCAGCCTCCTAAACAAATCTTAACAAAGACAGATCATGTCCATGAATCTAACAGTGAAAATACAGCAAAATCAGCAGTCTGGCTCCAGCAATAGCTGGCATTGCAATCATGTGTTCCCTAGGATGCTTTTTACTCATGAACTGTGCCTTACTCCAATTACTAATTACGTAGTTTCCTTTTATATTTATGTTTGACAGGAGACCTCTCATCTCCAGTGCAAATCAATGAAGAAAACTAGGGGGTTGTACTGCTCAGACTTAAATGCTACATCCAATGCTTTAACTATAATGTCTGCAAAACAATACTACGAGGAAAAGAGAAAAAAAGATAGACTGAAGCTACATAATAGCAGTAAAGCTGCATTTACAAATAAAGTAGTTTATTTGAAGAAAAATTTGGTTCTTAAAACGTGATTACTTGTCTCAAATGCAGACTTGAATGCCCTTAAAGGTTGAGGTGCTTCAAAATCTGAGGGGTCAGGATTTTTGGCATCAAGGTTTCAGAATTGCTTCTCAACCTGCTATAGATCACTTGTGAAAAGCATTATGTAAGCAAGATATGAAAGCTCAAGCTTGTAGAAACATCATTATATATAAAGTCCATAAGCCCCAACTACATTTTCTCAGTTCCAAGTCAGTTTCAAGGTGATAAGAAAAAGGTTTTAACAAACTTGTATGAATTTAAAACAAATCAAACAAAACCAAAAACCTCTAGTAGAACTAAAATGACATTACTATATCAAGTCAAAATGAAAGATTTTTTTTTTTTTTTTTCAAATTTGTAAGGGGGGCATATTAGATTCCTCACTAGATCATACAATTATAGTGGTTTTAATAGACTGTCTAAACACTAATAAACTCTGACTTGAAGTTCTGTGGGTTTGTTTGTTCACAAAACATGGATCCTGACCTAATTGACATCTACTTCAAATTTCCTCTTCTAGTGCTTGCTTTCCTTGCTTTTCTTCAAAACAGCTGTAACAGCTTCTCCTTTGAGATTCTACCCCCCCCCAAAAAAAAAAAAAAAAAAAGCACATGTCTTGGGTAATATTTAATACAGGCTCTAGTTAGCAGGTTTTGGAAATCCATCCTTTTTGTAATAATCGCACAACCAAAAATTGATTATGTATTAAATTTGTATTAAATTGCTATCCAAAAATCCAAGCATTTCAGTACTATTTGGATTGAAGAAATTATTATATTGACTATTATAATTTCACTATGTGCAGATAAAATTAAATAACTTCTATCCATCCTATAAGCACTCTAGATCTGACAGCAGTTTTTGAAACTGGCATTCTCTTTGACACTAGTGTGACTCCACTGGAATAATACGACTACTTAGCACTTGCCTAGCACTTTTTTTTAATCTTCAAAGCACTTTACAAAGATTATAATTAATGATGACAACAGCCTAGTGAGGCTTGTAAGAATCATCCTCCCCAGGTGATACACAGAAGAAACAGAGAAGTTGCTTATCTAAAAAAAAGAATGTCAGGGTTTGCAATTCTTTGTTTTATGCTTTGATCACATCTACGGACAACATTTTCAACAAAATTTACTGTTGCTATTGCTGCACTATAATCTACTTCTTCCTTAAATCATGAAAGGTAAAAGAAACAAAGAAAAATCATTTGTTGAATGCATGATACAACCTCATCCTAGTACTACGAATATACTGTGAAATACGTTTCCATTACTTATTGTATCTACATACACAGTGATCTGAGATCACTGTGGAACAGTCAGATATCAGCGTGTCAGGTTATTACAAATTGACATTGCTGTTATAGCAAGATTTTCTATTCTTTGAAGCACTACCATTATCTCCTTACATTATCGCAAAAATG
Source organism: Anas platyrhynchos (assembly GCF_047663525.1). Classification (NCBI taxonomy): domain Eukaryota; kingdom Metazoa; phylum Chordata; class Aves; order Anseriformes; family Anatidae; genus Anas; species Anas platyrhynchos. Next base: position 84,826,761 of record NC_092588.1, on the reverse strand, counting down.
TTTGTAAGATTATGGCTTAGGAGGAGAGTCAAAGACTACCACAGCCAGGAGAAAAATTAAATTTCAGAATTAATAAATTCACTTTCCATGAATTCCATCTATGATAAATCTTAAACCCAGCAGTGAAGCATACAACAACTTTTAATGTATTCTTCCTAACAGTATGGGAATCACTCACATTTATAAATGGTAAAATTTATAGCAATGAATTTTACAAAATCTCTGTTTATATCTGCAGTTGATACAGACACAATTTACAGCTTCTCCATTATCTCCTTCTACAAAATGCAGAGAAGCATGAATACAATTTTCAAAAGCTGCTGTGTAGAAAGAGAAATACCCCAAGTAACTCAAAGCATCCCCAACAGGGCTTTTAAGCCTTCTGCCTTTCAGGAAGGATCAGGCACATGGTGCTGGTTGCTGTTCACCTGTGAGCAACATCTCTCAATAATCACCCAGAGCAAGGCACCTTTTAAGAAACATGAAAGGATGCTTCTCTCCTATCAGAGGACAGTCAGAGGAAGCCAAGCTGACAGTTTCATCTAACAGCACACTTGTCACCACCCTGAATACGGTTTACCAAAGAAGATCTGAAACACCGTTTTACCTGCCTTAAGAACTTCTCATATCATAGTCTAAAGCGTAGGACATCCCATGCCAGGCAAGTGTCCTAGTCAGCAAAAAAAATCACCACCATTCTTTTGTGTGGCCAAATAATACTTAATGGTCATCAGAAAGGTCATGCACCCTCTCCAATAGCAAGTGTTATGCCAGTGGTGAAGGCATTAGTAGATAAATTATATAATGTAAGGATACTACAATTGTTAATATAACACATAAGACTGTGATAAGGTAATAACACATTTAATCACTAACATTATATAAAAATATTCATATGGCTTTTTAATAGGACTTTTACCAGGATTTTGTAGAAGCTGAAATAAACTATTTTTAGAATTTATTTATTTTTACACCATAGCTACAATGTATTTTCAAGGAAGGTCCTGCACATTTGGTTACCTTTTTTAAAAAAATATATATATTAAGCATGCATCAAGTAATTCCTTCAGCTTTGTGCATTTAACCTAAATGCTGGATTTTTCAAAGTTTGTGGAATTTGCACACACACACAAAAGAAAAACTATGCATATAAGACATTTTGGTTTCTTCTGCTTCTTTTAACCCTTACAATCTTGTAGAGGAAAAAAAAGAATAAAAAAATAAAAAAAATAACAGAAGCCCAGAAAAGCAGATATATATACACACTAGCCAGCTCACGCTGTAATTACAGCGAAACATACAAGTGAAACAGAGGTGGTTACACACAAGAGAAGCTAAATCATTTACAAGGGAAGATGCATACCTATTGTGAAAAACTAGTAGTGGAAATCTATACTTTAAGCAGTTGCATTTCTGTGCTCTCGTTTCAACTATTTGCATGCAAAAGTAACACAGCATTAGCATAACTGCTCTGCAATATGGCATAATTGCTGGAGCAATATAAAACTCATACATTCCAAAATCATCTGTATACATAATTTCTGCAATAACGTCAAAGGAAAAAAAGCAAAACCAACAACAAAAGATCTAAAAAAAAAAAAATTTAAGAGGGGGAGGGTTGAAAATTTAACCTCAGCAAATTTTTGATCTCGAGTTATCTGTTGTTTTTCTTCTATGCTGTGCATATACTAGGTTGAATAAATGTCAAAGAGCTGAATGTGATACGAAAAATTTCAGAGTAGTTGTGTATATCATTAGCTAGCTACTGTCATTTACCTACCTCAAAAACTGTTCAATAAACCGCAAAGGTTTTCTTGTGATGAGACTGACAACAAAAAGAAAAAGCATTAACTTCTTCCAGCTACCTCTAGCTATTCTTCCAGTATCAGGGGAAACTAGCAAATATGAAGCCTTTGGCTTGCTATTGTGTACCTTTTAGAAGGGACATCTGAGGGGTAGGGGTGTGTGTCCATATAACATGAAGAAGCAGCCACAGTGACATAACTCTTCAGAAATACTGAGCTCTATGTCTTTAAGGGAAACCAAGAAATTTTGAAAGTCTTGAGTATATTTTCCAAAGTATTGAAGGCAAGCTAGTTGCTGGCCTGTATCAGGTAAAGTAAAATCCATGTTTCTTTTCTTTTTTGTTTTCCCCTCTAATATCAGAGACCTGGAAACATTTTATCACATTTTTCTACAGTTGATACATGTAAAGCAAAATGAAATGTTATTTTTTTCCTGTTTCCAGATTCAAACATCTCTCCATTTCAGAATATATTGTTTTACAGACTGTTTTTACTAGCCTGTTTCTAGTAAACTGAAAACAAAACATTCATAAAGGTTTTAAAGAAATAAATGGAATAGAGCACCCCATATAGTAGTGCAGGCTCCCTTCCCAACTTAGATGGTAAAGGTTGCCAATAACTCTCCCATATTCTTCTGGGTGCATCTGTATTTCTTATAGTTCTGCTAGTCTCCCAAATTCCCCTCGTTTTGCTGGGTATGGGTATTTCCCATTTGAAGATAACACCCCAATGAAATAGCACAGTACTACCAAGTACAAAGGAGCTGTGCAGCACAGTTGCAGCTGTTAACACCCCTTTACGCCAAGCCTGAAGGATACAGGTACACAGGTAAGCTGAGCACACAGATGAAGTATCAAGGTAAAGCAGCTCTGGTCTGCTCTATCACTTTCTCCAGCTGGATGCAGCAAAGCACACGCAAGGAGAAATCTATTTTCCTGCACCAAACTAACAGTAATACCAATAATATCCCCAAGAAAAATAAAACCACTATAAAAATGAACTTGTTCTCTTAAAAGTAGTGAAGGTAAGCCTGCTTAGAACTGATACAAGTCTGCAGTTATTAAAGACTGAACTTCTGGATAAAAAGCATAAAAAAATAAATTAACAAAATGGTCTTCCTAAAGAATTATATAATGCATCTTGTGTATAATCAGCAGTCCAGAGAGTATATAACTGAGGTGATGTAAACCAGACCAGAAAAAAAAAAAAAAAAAAAAAGTGAAGCATAGTAATAGTACAGCACTCATTTAAATGGCACATTACAGGTGGAAGCCGGTGTGCCCTGCTGGTACTTTGAGCTGGCCAGCAGCAACCCAGTGATGAGCCACAACCCACCAGCAAAACTGCTGCTGAACCTCCTGGAAGTTTTTCAGATTCTCAACTGGAATTTGGGAAAGGCAAATGCTTCAAGAGGCAACGCTGTACTGCCATGGCTTTTCTATGGGAAACATTTACACCACTGGCTCCAGTCAGCTCTATATAAAACACAAGACTGTGGCATCAGTTTGCTGCCCAGGTGCTCCTTACAAACCCAAAAGGGCATGAGGGGCAGTAGAAACATGCTGGCTCCTTCGTGCCAGAGCCACTATGGGGGCTGTGCTACCTCCTGCAGATGGGGATGGGGCCCAACCTCCCTCCCACTGCCATAGGAGAACAGAAATAAATCGGCTTTAGAAAAAGCAGAAAACCAAAGCCTTTAAAAAAAAAAAACAAGTTTTCAGGGCCTTAGGTATCCTCCAGTTCTTCATCTGCTTAAGTGTCTATACTAGCCCATGTATTAGCTGATATAAGCAAGTGAAACTCCTTGTAAGCACAGCTCACGTTCTGCAGCTAAACAACTCTCAGTTTGCAACTCACTCAGTGTCTTCACAGCAAAATCCACAGGTCCACAGTCAGAAACAGCAGCAGGATGTCTGCTCACAGCACACGGGTGTCCTATTTGCTTCCACACGAATTCTTGCTTACCCAGTGCCCACTCCTGCATGTCTGCAGCTGGGCTCGGAGGCCCATATCTGCCAAGCAAACAGTCACAGCCGAGTCTGCCCCAGCAGCACCCCACCACAGCTGCCAAAATGGAGCTTGACTGCACCGGCAGCCATTTTACAGTCACCACGCCTGGGCGGAGCCATGGCCTTCCCGCGCTCCCCCACTGCCTGGCCAGGTAGCAGGGCAGTTTTCATCAGGCAGCAATACAAAAACTGCTAGGCACTCTAAAAAGAAAAGCTGAATGAATGTGCCTGGTTAACTGTGTGCACAGCATTCCCCAGGCACCCACAATCTGATCTTCACCTCCCTTCTCCAAAGCAAAAGGCAGCCCAGACCCGGAGGCACCTGGGGCAGGCCTTACCAACACGTACCATCAGTGCTCTCGGCCCAATACAAACAGTTGGTTTTGAGATAACCACAACAATTAATGAATGAGACATTAAGTTATGTCAGCGTACTCTACGAAAACAGCAGCTAAATGCTCAGTATAGGTTAAAAATAAATAAATAAAATCCAATGCCAGAGCTTACTGTGAACTATACTACCATATAAATCCATGGTTTACACACATATCAATACTAAGTGAACTTAAAAATAAATAAATTAATTAAATAAAAGAAAACCAGGAAAAATATTTGGAGAAGGGAAACAAATAATTACCTCAAAGGGTAATTAAGGTGCTTGAAAGACTGATGGTATGGGTTAGGACTCTAACATGGAAAAAGTCTAGAAGGTTTACAGAATCATGATTATTAAGGGAAAGGTCTTAAGACAGAGTTCAACAATTCATCAGTTCTTCCAACATTAAAACAAACTTTTTTCAACCCCAATAATGGACCTGTAAATTCTTTGTCAAATAATGTTGAAGATACAATTTCAAAGGGAAACCAGACAAGTGTTTGAAAGAGAAAGACTTTGAAAATAAAAATAAAAAAAATAATAATAATAAAAAAAAAAAGCCTTATGAAGCTCAAGACACCCTCAGATGTAGAAAGTTGGGAAATTGAGAAAGTGAGCAGAGGAAATAGTAACATATTTTACTTTTTAATTTATCCATTGTTATCTGTTTATAGCCAATCTTGGTGAGAAGACACTGGGCTAGAAAGACTAAATTAAACAAGAATGTTTCTGGATTTTCATTCTAGCAAGTTATGGGATGGCACTGTTGCTCTAGAAGAGCAGAGATCTTATCACCAGCTACACCCTATACAGTTGGTAAACCTTATTTTCCAACATTTGCATCTGAAACTCCATCCATTCTGCAGGACACAGTTAAAGTAAAAATGCTTTGCTGAATCCCACCTAGTGATTGGTAAATGCTGCTTATGCAATGTAGATGCACTGCATGCATTGCCTGCATCTACAAAGCAGCCTCCCCTTCTGAGGTTGGTGAAATACTGCAGACAATTCCACATCTGTCCTTTCCAGAAGTCAAAGTTTTCTGTATGAGGATAATACATGTACATGTAGTAGGGTGCTTCTCTCCCAGAGGGTATACTACAAACAAAACTGACATCTACAGCTCATCAAATTCTGGTACTGTTTTGGCTTTCACAATGCAAGGAAACTCAGATCCCTAAAAAGTTAAAGTCACTGTTTCTGAACCACTACCTCAAACTCTCCATCTGTCCCCATCTCAGAACCCTTTGCAAGATTCAGGATTCTCAAGAACCCATCTCAGATTCAACATGTTACACTGGGACAACTGTTTACAGGGAAGACTGACAAACACACTTCTGTCCATGCATCACTAACTTGTGTTTTCCAAATACACAACTCAAGGTAACAGGAAGGCTTTCTGTAAGGAATGTTCTTAGTTCCAGACAAAGCTGGAGTTTACATTCTTTCTCTATTCACTGAGCTGTGTTCAAATAGCTCAGAGATGACTGACTGGGGTGATGTTCAAATGCACCCAACAGGGGAGAGCTCCCAAACTTGCTTTAGAATGACTATGTGTCCCTATTGGAAAGAGGTGTTTGATTATACCTACTGAAGTCCACACAGCTTATTCTCTCTCCATCTTGATTTGGAAGTTTGAATCTGTGCTCAGTAAGAGATTAGTGATGAAAAAACAGGTACAGCATTTACAGCATTTTCATTAGTGATGAAAAAACAGGTACAGTATGTATAGCTAATATCATGTAAGTGATTACCCATAATTACTTTAGCAATCAGTTCTCAGTAATGAGGGAGTTTCCTTTTTTTTTTTTCCTGTAGTGTTCTCTCAGTCAAAATCTTCTAGTTTGTCTGCTTGTCTTCTTGTTTATCTACTGTACTGACTTGCTAAAACATACAATGTTCCTTCCACAATCTTTTTCTTCTCATTTTCAGTAATATAGCATTTTTTATTATTTCTTCCCCCTCACTATAACACATATTGATGTAGTCAAACTGTATCATACAGATTGGTGGCACATTACTGTAAAATAATAAAATCCAGCTGCTGACTGCCATAAATACTACGTTAAGTTTGTATCCATATAGACTTGAAAAATATTAATCAGTGTAAACACACACTTTTCTGAGAACTTACGATATAACCTACAAATCCTGTACACTAGCATAGGGACAGGATAATTCACTAATCCTGATCATAAGAAATTCCCTGCAATAAGTATAGGAACAACCTCCAGGAACAATTTACATATGGCCTTCATGATTTTCAGGATGCTCCTAGCAAATATCTTTCACCACTGCTTTGCATCTAGCAGTGTTGGCTTTGAGTAAGTGACTGGTCCATACACATAATGCTCCATGAAAATCAAGTTCTTTGTATGTGGAAAATGAACTGATTGACATATAAGGAACAGCAAGAGGTCACAGGTGATACATCTTTAAAATATAAAAAGCATGCCATAAAACCTTTTTCTGAAGTATGATTTTAAACATCTTTATAATGTTTGGAAATATAAGACAGATATGGAAGACCATAAAATTCATCAACTTAATTGTAGCAATAAAGATCCTGCATAAGGATCAGGAAAAGACTTTTTTGACATTTCACATCTAGTCATCTGACAAAGCACAAAAGGAAGATATAATGATCCTAAAACAACATTTGCCATACTTGAAACATCTGTTCCAGTCCGCATTTATAGTTCTCCTGTGTTCTCATCATTTCCTTCCATCTTATCACATATGATTCAAAACAATATAAAAACAGGTTTCCTAAATTTAAGGCAATAAGAAGGAGGGGATAAATGCATGCATATCTCTGTACCCATCCCTAGAAATTAAAGCATGCTACAGGTAACAGCGTTTACCACTTAGTTTCTTTATAGTGTCTCTGCTCTCAACTCAAAACCATCTGACTTTCTGCACCCTCTAAGTAGAGCATTAAATAGAATATTTAAGACTTAAACAACAGAGAAAAAAAAAAAAAAGTGAAACAAAAAGCACACGCTCAGATGCTCAAATATTGCCATTGTGTTTTTGAAGCACTTTTTCCATCACAGAATGTATTAAACTGATATAATAACATAAGACTCTGTAGCTCAGATGGGGGCAAGGAAGGTGACTGTTCTTTAACGGAATTTATAAAATATTTATTTTCTCATTTGGGGATTATTATCTATTAATTTTCTATCAAGAAATAATAGATACTAATAAACAATAGATAATTGTTTTGTCTGATAAGTAGACAATCGGATTCTTCAACTGTGATGATACAATGATACTCGAGCTTCTTTATACACTATAAACCAAAGCAGAAAATGTAACAAAATAAAGGCAACCCAGCAATTACAGGGAGTGCTATAAGCAGAATACTGAGCACAGAAAATGCTTTGATTTCAACTACCTATGCTATTTTATAAAAGTGTTGTTAAAGCTCTGGATCTAATTATACCCTAATGTACAATGGAGAATCAGGAATTTCAGACAGCTGTATTATTCTAGGCATGGTAAGAGACAGGTAGCCCTAATGCTATATGCACTGTGATATTACTCAAATAACAGATTCAATGGTGTTTTTTGAGTCAAAAAGCCAACATTACTACACTTGTTCACCATGAATCCTCCCAAGGGTAATAATTTTCTAATGTAACAAGGTTGGTCATATAAACTGCCTGCCTCTGTCAGCACACTGTTTCTATTAACTCATGTACTTCCACTGCAGAGAGTAGACACATACCAATTTTATCATCTGAGAACCTCATTTCAAAGAGAAGCAGGATAAGATCATTGCATGGGAAAAAAACTTACCAGGTAACTAATGTAGAGCTAGACTAACTAACTAGTGATCATTTTTATCTCAAAGTGACCACAAAAAGTTAGTATGATCCAAACCAGAATAATCTGTTAAAAATAGTAATGAAATATTGAAATATTGTAATAATGTTTCTTTAAAAACTGAAATATTACTTAAAGCTTAACCAAAAAAGAACATTGTAATATTTCTACCCATTTCTTATTGCATTAATTGTAAATTTAAAATTTTAATTGATATTTGTGTGTTTTGTATGAGACCCTTTACACAAGCAGGATAGCTAAAATCACAGTCTAGGGACCTAAATGCATTTTGGTAAATGAAGCCATCGTACTAGCTACATCATTTCCCATTAGTGGTTTGTTTGTTTGTTTGTTTGTTTTTTAAATGAAAAAAAAGATGAGATTGAGGTTTGCCTCAGTCAGTAACAGCAAGTATTTATTTATTTTTTAAAACAGATTTTGTAACAGCATTGTAAAACAATTAAGTAAAAATAAAAAAAAATAATAATAATAATAAAAAAAACTTGTTTGTTTATTCTAACAGAAAGGTAAACTCCAGGGTGACTTAGACCAATCAAGGCTAAGCAACAGCCAGAACAGTAGCAGATGAAAGGCAGCATTGACTATTAATCATGGAAGATAAACACTTCCTTGGACAATGACCTACTCTCAAAAAACAAACAGAAGTCAATTTACTTAGAGGTATTCCTAGGAGACAAAATTGAGGAATTTGTTTGATAAATTATTCATCATAGATCATTCCCACAATTTTAATTATGATACTCTTCCCATACCAGTCAACACACAGAGAAGCTCAAGGGACTCTAAGGCTTAAGACCACTGATTGTAGAAACAGTTTTCACCTTCACATTGACAGTATACATGTATATAGGGACTGGATTTATTGAGTAAAAGCTGGTATCAGCCAGTAATCTTATAGTTCACGGAAAAAGGGCAGGTGATCATGCAAAAGAATTAAGCAAGACTGAGAAGATGAGATACACAGACTCCTGAATACTGCAGTAGTTCCTGCTGGTCAGAGAGAAACACAGGTGCACTAGCTTCTCTGCCATTGCCACACTGTTCTCATTAAAAGGTGAAAAAGATGACATCTTCCAAGAGCTGAAAAAGTTGTGCTCTTCACAGGGAATGAATGAGTCCTTGTCTTCATAAGAGCAGAATAACCTCAGCACCAGTCAAAAACTTTCAGTCTCACATCAGTCACAACATACCTTGAAAAATTTGACTCAAAGCACTAGACTGAATTAAAGATAATAATGAAAACATCGCTGTAAGAGCAAAAAGTGACAAAACCTTCATAATCAGATACAGTATCCCTTTTATACTTTCTGTAATGAAAATTTCTCCTTTGCTTTAAGGAAAAATTCAAGACTAGTTCACAAGAGCAACTGACAGGAAGCAACAGAAGAGAGGAGTTAAGCCCCAAAAGAGTGCTGTCAAGAAACTTTTTTCTAGGCATAAGAACAAAAATATCTAAAAAAAAATTGTGGGAAGATATTCTGAGAATAGCAACAAAACCACCAATTTTGGAGTGCTTTCTTGCCTTGTAGAAATCTTTTTTTTCATTTTTAGTTTAGTTGACTGTTACAAGTCTGAAACTATAGAACTAGAAGATATAAATCCCTCCAAATACCCAACTTAAAAAAAAAAAGCAACAGCACTTGAATTACGCTTTGTATGTGCATGATTCACTTCTCTTCATTAAGTCTAACTAGAGTCTGAAAGAGTGAAAAATTTGGCTATAAACACGGAAAACAAACAGGATTGTCTATTCCAACTATTACAGATGTTAATTTCTTACCTACATTTGTATCACTGACACTACCTGCAGCATACAACCACCTCCAGTGAAAACTCAGAGGCTGAGGTAAAAATATCACCTTATCACTGATATTTTTGGATAAGTTTTTTTTTCTTGTTCTGTACAAGAGAGAAGCCTCACTTTCCCAGAGCCCTGTCATCAAGTACTTCTGTGGGACACAGATCAGACTGATTCAAACGCAATGCATATGGTAATGGGATAAACAGGAAACTATTGCAGAGGCATGCAAGTCAGCTTGTATCCTATTGCTTCCAGAATTCAGCAAGTCAGAGGGAGGCTAGCTGATTTTTCCAACCAATGATCATGTTCTTCTTAAGTAAGTTTTTTCACAAAAAATAGTTCCTTGTTTGTCTTGATGTTGGCAAGATAACAATGCCATCTCAAAATCAGATACCACACGACCCTTATAAAGTACTGAAGGAAGCAGATAGCATGAAGCCACCTCTATCTCAAAGCTTTTCCGAGGAATCATCTCCTCCTATATTCCATTATTTAATGCCCCTGGCCGTAAGTGTCAGAAGAGGCCAAATAGCATCGTGGCCACATCCTGCCCCAAACTCTACTACCCAGTAGTAAGGTCTATATGTCAGAAAAGACATTAGAGGGCTGCGTTGGGCAGTGCCTTGGAGGTCTGCTATTTGCACCACTAAACCCTTCAGCCCACACCAGGCTGGCAGGGCCCCAGAGCCTCCATGGCAGAATTCCCCTTTACCGCAGCTGTTGCAGCACTGTGGGTCTTGTTCCTGGCATCTGCAAAGCCAGCGGTGCTGCTGCAGCACCTTCCCAGGGAAGCAACTACCAGTGGCATGCGACTTGCCCCTTTTTGCCCCCTCCTTCCTTTGCATCATTTTGAAAGTTTTCTCTAGCAAAAGCTAAAATCAAATGTAGTGCACAACAGCAGAGATAAGTCACTTGAATGCTTAATAAATATTAACCGATACTAGACATGCATAGGAATTAAAAAGTCAATTAATATGCAACATTTATACCTAATTAACATGCTCCAAACAATGCTAAGAGCATCACAAACACAAACAAACAACAGGGAAGTAGGTCCCAATTAAAAGTAAAAAGTACTAGGAAGAAAGCATTGAGAAATCATCATCCTTGTCTTCATCACCATCAGCAGCTGCACTGGAGACCACCCTACTCACACAAAAGACACTCATCTGAAGGAACCCATCATTGTTGTTCCTATCTAGCAAGTGAGGGTGGTTTTCCTTACTGTTTTCTCTTTTTTTTTTTTTTTTTCCCCTCCAAAACTAAGTTTCATACCATGACAACATATGGTGTCAACTATGGGCCCTGATAATACATTGTTGAAGCAGATTCAGATGCTCAACATCCACTGTTAAACAGCTAGCAGGCTGCCAAAACAGTACGAAATCCCTAAAATTTTGTTGAAGCAGATTCACATACACGATTCACAACCGTGTATTAGCAGGATCCATAGCTGCATTTTAACAACACAGATTGTTTTCATACAGTTCTCCTGCCCCATCACCAAACATTCTACCTTATTTCCAAGCCGTAATCTATTGATGAGTTCTTCCTTTGCCACTGTTAAATGCATAACTTCTGTGAAGTGAGAGCACCAGAAGGAGTTGTAAATGGTGTCAGACACTTGGGATAGGATGGGATCAGCCACTCTAAGTCTCTTCCAGTGATACATGGTGCGTTTCATTGGCAGAACATGTTTGTCATTTCAGATCTCCTGGAAGCCCTTTATCGGGTGAAAAAGTCTTTATCACAGAAGAACTTCATCTCACCTCTCATCATACTAAGCGGCTGCCTTTCCAGCTCACCTGCAAACAATTATGATACCATTGCTCCAAGCACAACAACAACAGCTGTAATTGGGCAGCTAAGGTTGCATACAACCTGAAGCAGAGGCATGTCAACAACATTCACTGGCTCGTCACTCTCCTTTAACAAAACAGCAAATTTGTGATTTTCATTTAGAGGTGACCTGCCTGAGTCACAGCATGCCACAAACACAGCCAATGCACTGGTCCCACACGTGGTTCTCCTCCTGCTTCCTTAGGAAAGGTACACTTTGATTCCTGTCAGTCCAGCTACAAAAGCAATATCCTTTCAGTATCAGCTCTGAAGCAAGCTGGTGCTATTCCTGAAGGGGAAATAGCCACCTCCTGCAATCAAAGCAGCAGAAACAGATCATTTCTAGAGGCCTTTGTTAGCTACCTACCTCCTCACAAGGGCACAGTATGTTCCCAAAGTACTGTGCAACTAAGGTAACTGCTGGGACAATTCATTCTCCTGTGCACCTCAGGGTAACTGCCTCCTGCTGCGTGAACTTCAGCCCTGGTGCTGGTAACGTGGGCCAGTGTATGTAGGAGTCAAAGAGAAGTAAGGCGGTTAGAAAACAGGCAGGAAAAGTGTCAAAACCTGGCATTCACAATGCTGGAAAGTGGCATGAAGACAAATTTTTCAAGACAGTTTTTACAAAGACCTAGGCTATTTTTATGCAAAGCAAGCTGACAGCTTAGGCTAGCACATAAATAACCTTCCTTAGAAAATAAGAAGTGTTAAAAATCCACACTTTATATTTATAAGCAACAGTCAATGAAAATTAGAACTACCAATGAACTGAGCAGTTTGTCTAAGTTATTTGTCAAATGCCAGGTTTGGCTGATCACACCTCTTTGAGTCTGTTAATTTCCTTGATATTTAGTTTGCATTGTAACAGCAAAATTGGAGCCTTTGCCATCTTTGTTTCCAGTGGAATAATAATGGAAGGTTCTGGTGACTGTTGAGTGAAAGACTGCCAATAAAATACATTTTTATCAATGTACATCCTGAAGTCCCTTTTCACTATGTCACACCTTCCTCAGACTTAAGCTGATTTTATCTATTATTTATCGTTTCCATTTACTTTTAATCTATTTAATTATCAAAAGATGCAACCTTTTCAAAGAACCATGGTCCACGCTGCTGTTCCCAGCATTCAGCCTGCTGCTGTACTACCTCTTGCTTCTACTCACTCTCTTCAAACACGTTGTCTGGTCTCTAGAAGCTTGAATGCCCAAATCCCCTTTTTCTCTACACATTTTTCATAACCCCAGCAACTCTTTTTTTTTTTTCCTTACACTGTCTCACAGAGCACCACAGCAGTCTTCCCAAGCACTGAGCACAGATAGAAATTGTCCCCACATCAGCAAGGACCTTGTGCTGTTAGACATACCACTGTTTGGACAGTCATAGCTGAGCAGGATACCATAAAACTCAGTGCAGAGGAAGATGCAATTTAAATTTGGCAGACCACCTCCCGTAGTAACTGAATAATTTCACTCTACTTCATTACAGTTTTGCTGAAGTCAGAACTGGACTTACAGATGCAGACTGAGGATAAGGTCTCAAACTACCATGGATAAATCCACTTAGAACCACGCATTCAGAGGCTGAATGGCGTCTGAATAATTAACTGTTGCTGGGAAGAATTCTTCCAATACTGATAATTTTTGTGCATGTGTACTTTATACCAGTGCTATCAGTCTGTTCCCTTGTGCTAACGTCCACAACGAATAGAAGGAAGTGATAGACTCAGATGACAGGCTTTCATCATTCTGAAGAACAGAACAATGGCAACAATTATGCCATGCTGACATCCCAACCCAGCTTCAGCCCTGCCCCATCACTAAGGACTTGCCTAGGGATCACTGGACTGTATCTGATGCCAATTACCCGTACTGGGCCAGAGCCTGCTATCTTGATGGGGCAGCATGCATGTATTAACTCCAGCTGGATTAAAAAAATATATATATATTATATAGAGAGGCAAAATGTTAAATAGTGAATTATGTCTACATTGTAGATTTTGGATGGACAATGAAGAAATTCAAGGAGCTTCTTTCTCAGATAATTCCCATTTCATAGCCAGAAACAGTTCCAACACATGCAGTTGGGCATAGCAGTGTATGAGCCCACTGTGCATGCATGTCAAAAGCAGGCATAGAGAAGCAAAAAAAAAAAGGCTATACTAATACACCAGCGCCAAGCAGAAAAGTTAAATCCTCTAGTGTCCTGGTTTATTATATTACTCTGATACTTTCTCCTTCAGAGGGACTGGTAGTACCAAGGAATATGAATGTCTGGCACATTGTAACCCTAAAATCACAGCAGCATTAAGTTCTTATATCTTTTAATTATTTCCGTTCTCCTTTGTCCAGTTCACTGACTTTGTCACAGTTAAAAGTACTTTTGCTAGAAATACAAAACTAATCAGAAGATACTTGTTATAAAACCTTACTTCACTCTGACTTTGGCTGATCAAAACATGGCTAGTGAAGTTATATGTAAGTAATTAAATGAATACTTATACCATGAATTGACAAGTGTCCTTACTGAAGTGTGTGAAAGTCAGCACATTGCTAACTTCAGTAAGATGATTTATATATTAAACTTCATGTTATTGTCAAGGCTATGCTGTTTTGTTCCAAACGCTATGTCAATTGTAGTGGTCTTCCATGGGCAAGAACTACATAACTGCAAGCCTACACAGAAAAAAATGGTCCATGTTTTCAGCCTTCCTGAACAGAAACAAATGCTTCTGCAGAATGGATTACATGAATGAAGTGGTTACACAGACATCTGCTGAACTTGTTTACAAGAACTCCAGTCCTAAGTGACAACTTGAGCTTGATACCAAACCTATCACTGCTTCTGAAAGCTGTTATTAAAGTCTGTACAGTTGACTGCAGTCATGGTAAAGCCTTGAAAGTATGCCTGCTGTCACTGAACTGACAGCAAATTAAGTCAAATTCATTTGCTCTCAGGTTTACCAATGAGATGAAAGTAATTCCAAAAGCAGAAATATACCCTTCACCAGGAAAATAAACCCAACCATTTCTTTGAATTTCAAGAGACTTCATATTCACTGAACATGGAGAACAAGGAATGAAATAGTTGGCATTATTAAGATGCAAAGTCTTTCTGCCACAGATATGTATAGATTTTTAGATGTAAGAGAAAAAAAAAATCTGTTTTCAGACTTCAATTTTTTCCACTATCAGCATTTAAATTGTGACAAGGCATCAAATAACCAGAAAACCCTGTATGTGAGGTTTTTAAACTTCACGATACAGCACTGAATAGAACCATGGTATATCCTGATTTGGAAAGGACCCACAAGGATCATCAGGTCCAACTCCTGGCTCCATACAAGACCACACAAGAGTCAGACCATGTGTCTGAGAGCACTGTCCAAATGCTTCTTGAATTCTGTCAGGCTCAGTGCCACAGCCACTTACCTGTGGAGCCTGTCCCTGTGCCCGACCACCCTTTGGGTGCAGAACCTTTTCCTAACACCCAGCCTGACCCTCCCCTGTCCCAGCTCCATGCCGTTCCCTCGGTCCTGTCACTGTCCCCAGAGAGCAGAGCTCAGCACCTGCCCCTCTGTTTCCCTCCTGAGGGAGCTGCAGGCCGCCATGGGGCCTCCCCTCAGCCTGCTCCGCTCTGGGCTGGACCTCAGCAGCTCCTCATACACCTTCCCCTCCAGACCCTCAGCTATCTTTGTAGTCCTTCTTTGGATGTTAATATTTATCTGTTTGTATATTGTGGTGCCTGTACTGCACACCATTCTCAAGGTATGGCCACACAGCACAGAGCAGTGTGGAAATAAGCCAGATGCATTCATTTCATATAGCTGCAATACCCTTGCAGCTAAAAGCAATGTTGTACTGCTGTTTCAGGTGACAACACTGACTGCTTGGTCAGTACTTTGAAGTTAAGTCTTACAGACCATGAGGTCACAACTGGATGATGCTTTCTGCATGAAGTGAGATCCTGACATCATAATGGGGAAAAAAAATACTGCTTCTATTCTTTTTTTTTTTTTCCCATTCAGCTGCTAACTCTGTTATTTTTATTGCCTCTCTTTTCCTCATTCATGAAACACAGCTAATATTTCAGAAGTAAAATTTATTGTTCATTACTTATAGCAAATTAAAAAATAATGATTTTCTTTCCACTAAACCCAGCAGCAATATCTTTCCCTCCAACTTTCTGACAATGTTTGGTCCAGTAGCTTTGCATTTAACCTTTACTTCCCAGGATCAGAAGTCACTTCACAGCTGTGCAATCAACCTCTCAGAGTAGCAATAAATCTTATCTTCTATTACTATTCCCATATCAAAAGTAATTGTATACTTCATGCATAGCAGCTAGATAATAAATTCACAGTTTATCACCACCGGATTTCAAAGAAAGCATGGCTGAAAATAACGTGGTTAACATACTGTCCCAACTTTTCACTCTGTGACTACAGTGAAGGTTCAGATATGAATATCTGACTGTCAAGAATTTCAGTAACACAGAAATAACCACCTCCTAATAAAGGCCTGTTCAGAGCTGGTGTTCAGCATAGGCAAGAAAGAAAGAAGGCTGCTCAGTGGGATGAGATGCTCAGAGATGAGAGTAGCAAAGTGTGGTGTCATGACTCAGCTTCTCCTAAACTTCATCCTTAAGCCACCCTTCTCCTCAACCTCCCTTCCTACAGCTCCTCCTGACTGTGGTTCACCAGTGCAACAGCAATCCTGGCTTCTGCACCCTAATATAGTCCTGCTTTGTACAGCTTTTAAATTCTAGTAAGCATAGGGAAATCTCTTTGCCTCAAGTGAATTATGAAGTTCTGAGTGAACAACTATTTCTTGATCTTCATGTCAAGACAAACCAGTCAGGAATTCCCAGCAGACAAGGCTCAGGGCCTATCAAGTTTAATTTCTTTAGACATAAAGCCCCTTAACCTCCACCAGGAGCCACCCCAAACATCACTGATCTTTGCAAACTGATTGCCACTGAGATCTCCCAGCCTGCTTCACTGGGAAGCTACCAAGCAGCTATCAAAAACCTGACATTTACTGAAATTAGTTACGTTATCATCACCCTTGAAGAAATACAGGTCAGCCAATTACTGCTGACCATGGCTTAAGCTATCCCTGTGGTCTATGCTTAGGAATTTTATTTACTCCAGCTTTCAAAGGGAGTATGGAAATATGATCTTAATAATTTAGCTCCTCTGAACTATTACTCAGATTTTAATGTCACATTTAATTTCACACCAAAAGAATTACTGAAAACATGAATTGTGTACCTATGTCAAATCAAAGTTCAGATAAAGTTCCTATGGAATGTGACAAATGCAAAGTCTAATTCGGGAGGAGCAGGACTGGGGGTACAATTTCTGAAAGGTATAAATAAAAATCAGGTATCTAGCATTGATTTACAGTGTGGTTTTACTACTTAATTTCCATTCCTTTTTCTCAGAGTAAGGACTGAACAAAACCATTAAACCTTAGCATCAGTAAGACCAGTAGAAACCACGGGATTACTTTTATCTCTGCTTGGAGAACGTTTTGCAGACCTACAGGCCCTGAGTCAGGAAGGTACTTGGAAAATCCTGTTTGCAAGGTTCACTGCTGGTTATTTGGCTGCATCAAGGCACTAACATGAAAGTGGTTTTGCTTTTAGAGATGATAAATAGAAAATGAGAAGACTACTCATTTTGTATACAAAGAGAAAAAGCCACTGATGCATATTCCTGACACAGGAGTACAATTTGTTACTATACAGAAAGCAACATTACCAATTCTACAGTGGCAAGAGAAATGATGATTTTGTCATAGGAAAAACAGTTTGGAAAACAGGAACAAATCATTATTTTGAGCACTATAGTTTTCTTTATAACAATGAATACTCTTAGACATGCAAATATTAATGTTTAAAATGAGAGAGTTAAGAGGAAATTTACAAATAATCAGACTGATTTTGCAATTTATACTCAAAATCAGAAAATAAACAGAAAAAAAAATGAAAAGCAACATAAGATATTCTAACGTAGTAGCATATCAGAAACAGGAAATGGTTTTAGTTAGACTCCTGATTGCGTCAATCTTTTTAATTCATACTTGCCTTCCTTTATATCACATTTTAGGCACATATGGTCATTTTTGCCCTGAAACTCCTTGAAGCTTTTTAAAATCAGGTATACTTAACTGTCATGTTATTTCCCTCCCCCCCCCCCCCAAAAAAAAAAAAAATAATAATATGAACATGCACTGTTTATCTGTGTGCTGCAATATTACAGATAAGTTTTAGACTTTTTGGTTGTTTCTATAGATCTGGAATTTGGCTAGATCTTATAACCAATCTCTTATCCAACATTAAATAACAGGGGATCTTTAACAATTTTAAGTACTAAGAGTCTCAGTTTCAACATAAAAGACATGGTGTTTTTTAAATGAGATGAAGATTACAAAACCAGATTCTATTCTTCCTGTGACAGTCATGGGGTGCTTTGAAAGCTGTTGACTTGATAATGACTGGGGCTGCGTATGTAGCACGACAGACAGCTATTATGAAATCAGTAATAGTTCACATGCAGCTCTAGAGAAAAATCCATGAGAAATGGATTTTCTTATGTCACAGACTTGCTTCTATTGATCAGATACCCAGAAGGAAAAAGTGAACATAGGGATGGACGGATTTAAGCAGCAGGCCAGTTTTCTTAACTCAGCAATGGGAGAAGTACTGCCTGCACACTTTTTGACTTATCAGATACCAGGCATTTTACTGAACTCAGGAAAGCACTATAGAGTTCTTGTAATATAATCAATGCTGTGGGGCAGGCTTTCTCTGGCTTACTCCACAGGGCTCAGATCAGTTCTGTATCATTTCAACCTCTTTTTGCAAAGAAAGTACCATTTGGAAAAAAAACCTCCCAAGTCTCTCTCTTTTCCCCTGACAAATAGTGTTGCAGCTTGGTCGCTGGTACCTCTGGGACTGGCCTATTTGTCACCTCCTTGAAGGGAACAGAGCACTGAAACCAACAGGAAGAACATTTCTTTGCTACAAAATATGAACATTCCTGCAACTATGAGTTCAGTTTCAGCAGAAAAAAATACTTTTCTGATCCACAAAATGGAAAGACCATGAGATTCACTGAACTGTGGGAAAGGTGGTTAGCTGTATCAAGACAGACAATGGCATCCAAAGCACCAGGTCACCCCTGCAGCACCTTGAGAAGCTCGGAGAGGAGTGGGGGAGAGAGACAGCCTTCAGCCTTCATTCTGCTTCCCATCATCAGAAAAAAAGCAACTGCCCCCCTCCTGTGGCATAGATCTAGCTGTCTGACCAGCCGAGGCCAGCT
The DNA here is from genome assembly GCF_047663525.1 of Anas platyrhynchos. Taxonomy (NCBI): domain Eukaryota; kingdom Metazoa; phylum Chordata; class Aves; order Anseriformes; family Anatidae; genus Anas; species Anas platyrhynchos. The sequence goes on along the minus strand of NC_092588.1, from coordinate 84,807,755 downwards.
GCTGGGATGACCCTTCTTCCATATAATTCACATATTCTAAGTTTCTTTAAAAACATCCCCAGCTAACTATTGCTCAGATTGGAAGGGAGCTCTTAATCAGCATGAGTTACGCCACCAGGGGTTTCAAGAGTGACAAGAAACATTTTAGGGAGGAAGTGTTTACTCTTGGTATGAGCAGTCACAAGTCCAAACAGACTGGAAGACACAAAGCTGCACATCACAGCACTGACACGTTTAACAGTGGTTGCAGGTCTTCATGTCTACTGTCATATACTCCTGTTTTCACATCACTTTCCACAGTATTTTACAGTTTCTCTGATACAAGAGTAAAAGAGTTGGGGGATGGGACATTGATATGAAAAGTTTAAAATATTATTATAAAGTATTAGCTGAACACTAGGATCTGACAAAATTGTATAATATTTAATAGGAAATGTTAACTCCTGTGACCACTTATGAAGACAGAATATGCTGAATGAAGTCTGTCATTTTTATGTGATAACTTAAAATGCATTCAGAAAGGAATAATAAATCAATGGAGAATTCAAGTATATGATCTAGAAGAGATAAGCTGGAATACTTTGCCTGTCATCTATACCGCTTCTTCATAGAATCCCTCCAGATGAAGAAACATGGGCCAGTGACTTTACCAGGTTTATCAGAAGCTTCCACAGTTGCCCTATAAAACAGATTGACTCCCATGTGACGCGCCAGCATCTGACAGCACATCTTTGCCTGCTTGAACCTGCAAACTCTAAACCCCCCAAAATGCCACTTCTAAGAAAATTTACCAATACTCATTTATTAGCTTTTCCCATCGATTCTTAGGAGGGTTAATATTCCAAATTCCACAATGTTTACTTGTGAAACACATCAGTGTATGTGAGGTCATTGCATATTTACATGATCTCATGCTTAGAACTTTTAGTTAGCGTGTTCATTAACAAAGAGCTACAGATTTTGATTTATGTCACAAGAGTTCCTTACCAATTAGTAAAAACTTTATTCAGATGAAGCTATCATAATAAGACCTCTTTCTAAGATTATGCAGTACTTTCACACTTTAAACATACCTAGTTGTCAAATGATTTATGATGCATAAGTTTACTCCTTGCTTGGAATGACTATGGTTACATATGCTAGGAAATTTAATTTAATTACACCATGCCTATTATGCTTTGGGCAAGTCTGTTAAAGCCTGCACTATGTTTATCCCAAAAACTTGTGCCATGTTTTCCATTTACAGTAGCTTTTCAGCCTAGAAATATAGAAATTCTGCTGTATGTTTTTAATTGGAATATTATAATAAACCTGTCCCATGCTTTGATTAATGCTTATTGGTCATTGTAATTTCCTCTTGGATGACCTGCCAAATTCAACTTTATAGAAGTGACATCAGTGAATTCAACTGCCAGATTTTTATTTTTATTTTACTTGCATATACCATTTATACATTGTTACGTTCATACATCTTTCTGTATAGGTTCAGGGGTTGCCAAACCCTATCAATATACCCAAAACCCAAGAATATATTAATAAGTATTAATGCAAAGAAAAGTAACCACAACTCTCTTACTGAAAAAAAAAAAAGCGAGAATTAAATCTCCGTGTTTAAGTATAATCTTAATCATCTCACCACTAGGTTATATAAGGTCCTCTTGTAACTCCTTCTCTAAGACTACAATTTCATACTAATTTCACAATAAAAGGGGTGACATCCTTTGACAGCAACAGGTGCTTGTTCACATGGTTTCTTGTCCCTCAGTTATATTCATGTATCTGCATAGTGGTAGAAGCTGCCATTATGGGATACGGAAATAATCTACATTTAAGAAGCTGTGGTGTTTGTTTTTGATGTGTGTTTGGTGGTGGGGGGATACTTTGTGCTTATTTATTTATTTTATTTATTTATTTAACATCTAGATCATAAAACAACTCTAAGTTGAATAGCCTGATACAAAATACAAGAACACTTGTATCATGGAGGTACTGACTGGGTCACAGGCAGTAACAGATAGAATTTTTAGTTTTTAAATGGTAAAATTAACAGCTAATTCCACCTTTTCCTTCCAAGAGGAGGATGAAAGAAAAGAAAAACAGATCTTAAGTTAAAAATGGCAGGTATTTCACTTAGGATACCGTGTTAAAGTTTCAAATACTGTGACAGCAGCAGTACAAAAACCAAAGAAAATAATTTCACAAGCATTCAAGCCCTGCACTGCTTATTAAGCAAACCATTTCTGCATATACTGAAAACTTCAAACGTCTTAACTCTTTAACATTTACTTTCAAGATTTATAGGCACACTCATTGTGCCTGACATAAATGCTTCTGCACACATTATGCTCACAAAACCTCATAATGGGCATGCAAATTGATGTTTATTCACTCAAAGCCAATAACTACACATATATGAGCACTGCTTCTGCATGTGCATTGATGTATCCACTGAAGTCTTCTTTCAAACTTTTCCAAGCAGTGTTCAGGGAACACATGTAGGCTTTTATTGTTGCCACAAGTTTTAAGTATTAGTAGATATAGCCAGATTCTCCTTAAAACACTCCATTATGCAGTTTTACTTTTACATGCTGAGCATCAAATACCAGAGACGAGATTCTTGCTCTGACCACCACAGAAGACAGATCAAGTACTTGTGCCTCATTTTATCTACACCCACATTCCAGAGAACTGTAACCATGATTATCAGTGTGGCTGGTATGAAGATCAATTCATTTTAGATTGTGAAGCGCTGATAATGAACTATCTACAAATCAAAATTGATTTTAAACAACAAGCCTTTATTTCCTCCCACTGCATGCATGCATATATATATATAAGGTATATTTGTATATAAATGTATATATATATATATATACACATTTGTACATATATATATATATACACATATATATATTTGTATATATATATATATATATATATACATACACCATTTTCTCATACTATTACAGCTGTCATTCTGAATTCATTTGTTAATGTACTGCATTTCTTCCAAAAGAATAGTACATGCACTTTTGGTTTTTAAAAATAACAAACAAACACACCAATGCTCTCTTTGCTATTTATAGGGTGAAGAATGTAACTGCAAAATATAATTATATTATGGTTTATGACTGAAATCACAATCAGAGTTGATGTGCAGAAGTTTTCTCTGAGGATGACAGAAGATGTATTATCTTCTTGTTCAACTTCTCCACTAACAAAGGTTAAACCGCTGCTATTATTATGCTAAAGAACTGTTAGATTAAGGTCAGTGATGCAGTATAAAGAAGTGGTTATATCAAGTCTTTTGCTAACTCTCCACAATGCATTAAGAAAGCAGGTACTCTGTCGGTTAGCTTTGTGAAATGCACCTTCAGCTCCGCTCCAAGCAGTTTTCACACTTCAACAGATCAATCACTTTAAATTCATTGAATATCTACTAATAATTAACATGACTGATGTATTTGTTTTTATTATTCAAAATACATCTTAGTTTCCACTATATATATTCAAATTGCACTGTCATCTATCAGTAAGATACAACCTAAAACATATATTCATAGTGGGAAATGGGAGGCCTTATATTTTGAAGAGATAAAGACATCTACTCTTCCTTAATTAAAAGATAACCAACATTTATTTTTATTCAGGGCAAAAGGTAATTCTATTAATTTGTTTTACAGTGTAGGAAGATAAAAGAGCACCAAGTAAAGGGTCTTAAAGACACCATTTCAACGTACCTTATGTTCAATATGAACCTTGTGTTCTTGGTTGGGAAAGAAGAAACCACTACCGTATTAGAGTGACTCCATGTATCAGAATGACCCAGCATTAAGGCCTCCAACTTCTGAATTTGTCTCATGATACTCTGTGCTATACCCAATATGCAAACTAAGTTTCAGATTCTATGCTTGTTTTCAAAATGAAAGTACTACAGCCCTAAGACAATTGTATTAGCTTTCTTTCTATTTTTCGTCTTTTACTTTTATTCACAGATCATAAATGTGAAATTCATCTTGCTTTGTTTACAGAAAACAGATTTAGTTCCTTTATAAACCTGTAAAATAGAAATACATGCTCGCAATTGTTGTGCTTAAGCAGTTAGTCACAAGCCTCGGAAGACAAGTTACTCTAACCATAGTTTCAGGAACAGCAGATGCGGAAGACTTTTCATTGTAACTCATCTTTATTATGGAAAAGAACAAAAATGAGCATTGCCAGTAAGGTGCTATCCTTTTATCCTGACCAACTAAGTAAGGTTTGATGTGAAAGAAAATCTTGAACATTTGAATTAAGGCTTAATATTTTTCCTATTCTGTGAACAGTTAGAAGTATTTCTGTGCTTAGTTGTCCTACTCAGTGCTTAAACTTCCCTCTGTAGTTCCTAATGGAACCTAATGGGGTGCCCCAGGAGCTGGGGGGGGGGGACATGCAGTCAGGACAGCTGGCCCAGGCTAGCCAGAGGGATGTCCCACACCTTGTGGTGTCACATTCAGGAATAACAGCTGGGGGAAAGAAAGGGGTAGGGTGGAAGGTGCTGTCAGAGTGATAGCATTTGTCCCATTTTGTCCTATTACATGTGATGAGCCCTGGCTTTCCTGGTCATAGCTGAACACCTGCCTACTGGTGGAAAGTAGGCAGATGGATCCATTGTTTTGCTTTGCTTGCACACACAGCTTTTGCTTTACCTAGTCAACTGTCCTTACCTCAAGCCATGAGTTCTCACACTTTTACCTTTCTGATTCTCTTCTCCATCCCACCTGGGGAGAGTGAGCAAGCAGATTACTGGTGTTGAGCTGCCTGCCAAGACTAAGCCACAACAGTTTGCTAATGCAAGGTATAATCCTTTAGTAAGAGAAAAACAGAACAGAAATGGAAAAAAAAATAGACCTGATGTTTTCCTAGCAAGGCATGAAGGGATTGCCCATACCAAAACTGCAGATATGAAGGCATTTATCACAGACATTTCAGCTACTCTATGCTGACCATGCTCAATAAAAGGAAAATTTAAGAAAATGGCCTTTCAGGCCTTGCATAAGAAGCTATTGATTTCACTGGCTACAATCTATCTGGTATCTCATTCCATTATTAAAAAAAAAAAAAAAGAGTTAGGGCATGTCATTATTGCTAGCAGCATCAGACTTGTTCCGGTGCTAGATCACTAACACATTAATGGTTTCATTGACAGCTCTGTGAGGAACAGACAATGGTCCTGCCTATTTACCATGAGATTCATAACTGCACTCTCAATCAGTGGATCATCCTGCAGATATTAAGTACAAAGTATTTATCATCATAATCATTGAGCAAAGTATGTGCCATGTTTAAGAACAAGTTAGCAAAGCCTACTAGAAATTTTAACATATTAGGGAACAGAGACATAGATTGTTATGCCTCACAAATAAGTTTACCTTTAAGAAAAAGTACACAAATACATCTTTATTAGCTAAGTATTCTTATTTCGTTCAACTGTATTCCCTCTGCAATCTTCTAGTTGTGGCATGCTTACTCAGCAAGCAATTGTACATTTGAGTAGAAAGCATTCTTAAGTAATGTTCTATTCCTTGATTGCTATCTGAAGAGCAGTGGGGATAATATGAGATCTGAAAATATGATTTCAGATTTAATTTCTATGTAAGAAAGCAGGATTACTCCATACTCTGAAGCATAAACTTGTTTGGTCCACTTAGAATTTTCTTGAGCATTTTACCCTCAAGTATTTGAAGCAAATAATTGTGTTCTTTCCTGCCTATAAATAAATAGTGTTAGAATCACTTGACATCACTAAAAAGACTGCCAAGTCCTAAGGTAAGGAACTCCCACCAAAAATGTTTTTCAAAAAGAGCTGCAAAAAGTTTCAGTAAAAAATAGAAAACATTAGTTACACAACAGAAAACAATATAAATTAATGCAAAAAAATGTATTCTACACTTGCACAAATAAAGCATTTAAGCATATGCTTAATTACAAGGAAGTGAGTAATTCCAGTGGCCTCAATGACTGAGGAGAAGGTCATACTGCAGGGACACATGAGATAATTTTCCTTTCAGGAACACGCTGAAAATAGTGGGGTTCCATGATAAGCTTAGCCTTAACCTTTTCAAAGTTATTAATAAATGAGGAAGACAAATAAAAGACTATCATAGCTTATATTGAGCTATATAACAATAAAATAAAATAAAATAAAATAAAATAAAATAAAATAAAATAAAATAAAATAAAATAAAATAAAATAAAATAAAATAAAAAAGACAAAAATACTATGGACTAAATGATAATAAAATTATAAATCAGTTTGGCAGACTAAACAAGCATATGAGAAATTACAAAGAAAACAGTGATGATGTCTTTAGACTAATCTCCCCATATATATATATATATGTTTCATATATATATATATATGAAAATTTATATATATGTGAAAGTTTCCATTACCTATGCCATTTGATTGTTTACTACTTTCTACATATAAGTTCTATGAGCCAGCAATATATTTGGCAGACATTAAGCAACTCATAAGCATGTTACATACAACAGGACTGTTCTACCAGCAGCAGCCATTGTCTGACTGCACCCCAGTGAGGCTGGCGCAGGCCCAGGGAGGCCACAACGTCCAGGTGATGTGGTGTCCCTGGGAATCAGGGCACAGAGAGGCTTGGGGCAGGGCCGAAGCTGACGGCCAGGGCTCTGAGGCAGCTCCTGAGCACAGGGTCCTGCCCAAGCCCCTGTCTCTTTCATGCCCAGCTACCACCCAGCAGATACAGGCCATGTCCCACCACGGTGCCTGGCCAGGAGGCACAGACCCTGGGCAGGGGGTGGCTGGTGGGCCTGGTGACACGACTGCGTCCTCCATATTGACTCCAAGATGTATGTCCATTTCTGAATCATCGAGGAGGGCAGAGCAACTCTAAGTAGAGTCTGTACCTCTTTTGTAGTGCATAATATAACAAAGACCAGAGAAAGCAGCTAGTTAGGCACTGGTAGGACTCCACACCATCAGAGTGTGACCTAAATGCAAACACTCAAATGGAGGGTGGGACTCTTCCATTATCCCACCCCATGGGTTGAACAACTTCCTGGCTCTATTCAGTGCTAAACACTACCCATGCCAGTCAACTGCTATAAACCATTAATATTACAATCACTGGATATTTTTCAAAGATATCTTTCAGTCAAATCATAATTCAGGAGTAGATTTGCATATTTGTTTCCTTTGAAATGCCTTGGAAATCATTTGAAGCTGAGATATTTCAGAGCAATGAAGCTACCTCAAAATACCCTATAGTTCCTCAAGAATGCATTAATGTTAAAAGGTATTATCTGCTCTCATTACAGAAGAGGTACTCCCAAACGATGAGGAATTAACTTCATGCCAGGGGAATATCACACTGAGCTTTGTTAAATGTACCTTTATGTTCAAAGAGTATTTCTACTGGTAACACTTCAAATCACTTACGTGCTTAATCTATATTCCTAATTATAATGCTTTATTCTTTCGTGATTTTTTTTTAAATCAAATATCATACTTTAAAAAACAGGAATAGTGCTCTCTTCCCTCCTACAGGTATAAAGGAAGAGAAGATTCTTTTACATTTTCAGTCTTACTATGCTTAGAAGTTGATATAACTGAAATAAAATGCCAGTTGTGAAATTGTTATAAGAGGCCAAATTTAGAAGTTGAACAGCATTTGTTCTCAAACTCAGCAACATGAATCCGACCCTTCTCTGTTATCCCTGGGACAAATTTTCTGTTTAGAGCGCCCACACAGCTCGAGAACTAGGCAATTTGGAAAGATAATCACAAAAATACCAATTTTTAAAGATTTGAACACAGATTTCAGCTTTGGGCACTACTATCACTTAGGGTTATGTGTAGGCATTTAAAGGGTATCACCAGAGTTTCACTTCTTAATCAATACATAGACAGCAACCTGAATACTACAACTGCCAGTTTAAGGTATTTTATTTTAAAATTAGAGTGGTTTTATCTCTTAACATGATAAGTTTGATCATTAATGCTACCTACCAAGACTGGGGATCTAGGAATTAAATCCAATGATAGTGTTCTTTGTACCAGGCATTACTAGGATATGAGCAGAACAACAACAACAACAACAAAAAGTTTGCCACATCTTAGGAACTTCCAAAATAAATATAACAGGATCATTATTTTAGGTTGGGTATTCAGATTTACTCTTAATGTTGACCACTGCAAAAAGATCATCAATGCAGATCTTAACAAGGTCAACTACGATATATTAACAGTATTTTCCATTTCTGTAGTTAAAAACACAGTCAACAAAAGATGACTGCCTTATTTATCCAATTCTTGAAGCACTACATCTAAAAGTACCATGAATAGGAATGGATTTTCATAGGTGTTTTTCATAGTTTGTTTTTTTTTCTCTCTCTCCTTATACAAGTCAGAAAATCCCCTAAATGACAAGTATCAGAGGAAGAAACGCTATTAACATGCCAGGATCTGATTTCACTTGATTATAGTTTACTATAATTATATAGCCTTCTGTTCATGCTCTAATTTATATGTGAATATGACAAAACCTTGCTGAGGTGAACTGCTGTTACCCTCATATCTACCCGCTTTAAAACAATCAATTAATTTCACAACAAATACAATACTAGTCTTTCTCCTCCCCTTTCAACTCATCTCTTACCTTTCGGGTTTTATTTTTGTTTTTAAAAATCAGCCTATGCACAGATGTCTGGGATGTCTCATATCTGGAAAAAAGTTTTTTGTAGCACAGCAACACATTCATTTTTCTTCTAATTTGCATAGCCAATTTACTGTTATTGCAAGTGTTTTTGCACTGTATTCAAGAAATAAAACATTCAAGTGCTAAGAGAAACAGCATGAAACTTATTTTTCTCTTGGAAATTGACACCAGCACATTTCACTCCAGTTAGAGTCCTTATTTTCTACTTTCACACTGTTCTATTTAGTCCATAGATGCTTTGCTCTTTTCTCATGGCAGATAAGACCAAATGATTTTTTTTTTGTATGCTGTATCATTCCAGTGTGATTATTTTCTCTTTCTTTCTGACTTTTTCTTGACTTTTAAACTCTATTCAAAAGACTTTGGTTGAAAGCCTTACAAAGCTGTACCTTTTGTTAGAATTTATTGCAAGTTAGTTTCCTGGTCTTCTAGGAAAACATTGCTGAGTGTCCCATTTCTTCTTGTCTGTTGCTTGTTTATAAATGCATACCATCTCTCTCCTGTTCACAACTGTAACTCAATGTACTAATGAAAGCAAATACCACGTTGTTTTATTATTATTATTAGTTTATTTTTCTCAAAGGAAATCTCTGTTTCATAGGATTTAATTTTTCTTTCCTTGTGGTAATGTTACTTTTGTAGCCTTTATCCATATTTATGAATCAGTGTGTACATGACAACATATGCACTTGTTTACCCAGAACAGCTACAGAACCTATGCAAGAACAGTCCTTGCTTCTCTAGCTGTTCTTTTCTGATGCTTCATTGCAATTTTTCAATTAAATTTTTTGTAGGCAGCATTACACATTTTTTCTTTAAATGAGAACAGGAATGCTTGTGCTGCTATTCTATCTGATTCACACGCATGGTTGAAATACATGTATTACAGCTGATAGGCCTAATGTCAGAACACATAACACAGGCACTCTTGAAAGCAAGGTAAATGGATTCTATATTCAAGATTCTTTCAAATTGAGGAACTTGATTCTTTCAAATTAGGGAACTAAAAGGGAGTGATGCAACCTCAGTCAGGGAGTAATTAATTCAGATTTAAGCCTTTGTTCCTAGTTACTTTTAACTCTGTTTTAAAAATGTATTTCAGCTTCCCCCACCCACCCCTGCTGTATTACAGCTCAGGTGTTGGTTAACTTGAGGAGAGTTTGCATTTTAGATGCATCCAACTGTTTTACCGCTTGAGACTTATCTCCAGGTGTGACTCAGAACTGGGCAGAGAGGTCCAAGAACTGCTGGACCATTACGTATCACCGTGTTCCAGCACTAAATAACCAGTGCCAAAATGTTAATGTAAAGTGTCTGCGAGGAGGTCTCCATCTCCCTGGCTACCAGGAGCATGAGGATCCTGATGAGACAGGACAATGTGAGACCACACTTGGATTAACCTCAGATGAATGGAAAGAGGTAGGGAAAGGAAGGCTGACATAGCTGTAGTGCACCCTCCCTCCCGACAAATCTACCCTTTACTGCAGTCTGTGACCTAGATTTACTCTCATACAGTAAGCAAGCTATACCTAACAAGAGTGGTTGTATACATCCTCCCCCACCCTCCAGTTGTCAATGCAGAACTATTTAAAAGCAATTAATAGCTTCTAGGTAATCACCACCACTTGGTCAGGCTCAAGTTCAGATAACACAGATAACTGTTCAGGCAGTACTCTCCTATTCCTGTCTTTGTTATTCTCCCTATGCCCTGGCAAACACATTCTTGAATTGTACTCATGCTGCAGAGGCTATGCTTGAGCACACTGCTGGAAAGCTGGCTGTGCCGTACAGAGCAGACAGTTCCCCCGCCACTGTACAAACACAAAGATTTCCACTATAAAGGACAAGGTTGCCCAAGAAATCCTGCCAACTGCTCAACCAATATGGCTCGCAGTGCACAACTCAAAACATTAAGACCTCAAGGCACCATTATGGTAATTTAGTTTCACCTCCTGCATAAAAAGAGAAGTTGCAGGTTTTATTTCACTGCTGTAGATGTTAGGGCCTGGAAGCTAAAGATGATCATTATGTCTGACTGACCTTATTGTATCAAGATGAGAACCACACAAAAAAAAAATCATTTGAGTGTTAGGAGTGAGGAACTGTTATTCTTAAAGGCAAACTGGTATCTTCACTTTTATTTATGCACTTAATTTATTTTAGTTTCAGTAAGATATGGTGCTAAATACACAAACCAAATAAGTCAGCTCCATAAAAGATTTACAGAGATGATAAAATTTTATATGAGAAGTCTACCCTAATAGATTTTAGATTTTAGTATTTAAAGAGTCATTATCCTAGTTCTTTCAGATAGCCCAAGATTGAAATTCCACTTACACAGTGATGTAATTGGTTACATAAAATTTAATTAGTTGCAATGTTGCACTCCTTTGGGTGTTTCTCATCCTACCCCTAACACCAACCATCAGTGTCATGCAAATATATATTTTTGTTAAGTTTCTAGTAAGAAAAATCAATCTTACCTGTTACTGAAAGCTGGCACATACACAACTGTAACATTTAGACATAATTGAAAGTGCTATGGCACAAGCTGAAGCTGAGATTTATTTTTAGCATACAAATCTGTCCCAAGTAAGAGGACATTACTTCTGCATACACTGCAGCTTGATAAAGAGAAAAAAAAATAAAAAAAAAGAATGAAAAAAAAAAAGAATATTGTTTATTTTTATAGAGTTTTATCAATGTAACTACTGAAAGCCAAATACTAGTACGATTGTGCATTTGGCTACTAAAGAGTAGCACAAGAGTTTACTAAAATAGCGTCTGCTGTTCTAGTCCCAGTGCCCCATATTATATGACAAACCAAAAGTAGCCTCAGGTTGCAATTTTACTGAACAATGGTTTTCCAGTATTATTAATTGAGAATGTTTAGAATATGCCTTGAGATTATATATATATATATATTTTTTTTTTAATTATTATTTTTATTTATTTTTTTAGGGGGTTGGGGGGGACGACAAGGAAGAATCTAGAGTTCTGACCACAGTGAAAGCTCTGTAGATATGGATAAGCTGCAAAGAAAAGTATGGCATGTTGTTTGGTGGCTTCATTTTTCATTATTCTCCCCAACCCCATCTTGTGAGCTTATGTAAACCATTAGATTTCCTTAGCATTCATAATTGCTTTGCAAGTAAAGGTCACAGAGAGGTTGATGTCCAATTGATGTGGAAGACTGGGAGGGCAAAGTGTTCTGTACCTAGAGGGAATTGTACAGGTTAAGACAAAAATGTGTTCGAAACCTAGGCTACTGTAGAAGGAGATCTCAAATTCTAGTGCAGTGAATTTTTAAGCAGTTACACAAGCACTCTGTCACCTGACAGTCTGTATCCATCTGAAGCTGCTTCTACAAACTTTAGGCTGCAAAGTCAAAGTTGCCTTTACAAATATTTGTTTGAAACCTACTCAAAATATACACAAACTTGGCAAACAAATTTGAGTGTTGTGTTTGTTATACATTCTGTAGTAGTGCAAGCACAAATAGCTAGTAACAAGTTTTGAGCGATTTCAGAAAGGATTCTCATCACAAACTCAAGAAACCCAACTACACAGATAGTTTTAGACACAGACAGTATACTACATACCCTGATGTCCTCCCCCCACCCAAAAAAAGAGAAAAACCTTAGTCAACCATTTAAGTTTTCAGCAAGACAGCAGAGTCAATTTTAAGAGAAAGCTTGCAACCTAGTGTAACAGCCATAAACTCAAAATCAAATGCAAACTGAGTATGACTAAAATATTTTTAAGACTGAAGCCTAATAAATTGCTTAATTCTCAAAAGAAGTGACAGAAACCTCATTACTTGGGCTGGTTAAAGCTGGACTGTACAAAATACCTAGCTTCCAGTACCTGCTTGGAACAATCCCTCGCCTACAAGTTATTGGACAAGATGACCTCAGAGGTCTTCCCAGCTCTAATTTTTTTGACTCAATGAATAAACATGAACCTAATCAGAACAGGTACAGTGTTTATCTAAGCAATAATGTTTAGCTAACTGGAGCACACAAGGGAATTAACTGCTTTTATGCTGCTGATTAAACAAGATCAGAGCTTTAAAATAGGTTTTGGAGTTTTAATTTGCAGACCTTGATATGAATTTGTATAGTAATAACCTGTTTATAACCTTGGGCCTGTGAAACAAGCTTTTAGATGAAATTTTATAAAAAATAGTTTGTAGAATACAGGAACAGAAGACCTGACTCAAACTATGTGAGATTTACATGTAAATAACTTGTAAGCCTTTAGACATAGGCTTAAAGCAATTTTAGAGAAAACGAAAGCGCTAACAGTGATTGAAGTTTAAATCCTAAAAGCAGCTTGAACTATGCGATACTGCCGGATATTTTAAGTTTGTATTTGTTTCAGATAAATCTAATTCTCTATGAATTTAGAGGCACCTATCACCACTTATATCACTATTCTTTTTTGACATTTTCAACAATTTGTATGTCATTGATGACTCAATACATTATAGTCTGTTCTCCACCATTTAATTACTCAAGCTTAAAATTGCTTAATTTGCTTTATGAACCAGTTGTTATTATTAGTTTCTGTATGTATGGTTTTAGAAAGGCTTTTCCCTAAGTATCTGTGCTAGCACAAGCCAGAATGCAAGAATGCTTTTATAGCAAAGCAAACAAGAGGTCACAGATCTGGTCAGTTTGAATGCAGTCAATATACATGTAAATTAGTATTTACCAATATTGTACGTTCAGTACCAAGTTCTACTTGAAAAACCTATAGATGAGTTCCTTTTACTTTTTTGTTTGTTTTGCTTGCTTTACAGTCAAGAAATATAACACTAGGTATAGAGAAATTAGCTGAACTTTATTTGAGCTTAAAGAAACAATAAAAAAACATTGAATTCCAGTCCATGGGTAAACCTGCATAGCAAATTGGACCAGAGAAATGGCTAGCTTTACCAGAGGCCTTGTGGCTTGTTGGCCAAGTGCATTGCAGACAGTCGTTGCCATAAAGTATTACCCTATGAATCTAGTCTATTATTCAGATATCTTTCACATTATAACTGCATTTGATATCCAAATACACTGACATTGTAAAGCATACATGTATCACAGCCCTAATGGCACCACTTCACATCCTTCCACGTGAGACACGTCTGTTGCTGGAAAGGGACCATTCACATGGCTTAATGCTGTTCAGAGCATGTATGGAGTTACGATCCAGTCTGAAGATCTCTTCTAGCACAAAGACAAGTTTGTCGTTAAAAGCTGACATTATCATTGCAGATGACGTTTGGTTTGGGATCAGCATATTCTCCTCTATCAAATCACCTTTTTTATTTTTATTTTTTTATTTTTTTATTTATTTATTTTATTTTTTAAGCAAGAACCATCATACATATGCTTTCACATCACACTTACCCTTTGGACAGGTAAAAATATTTTTTTCCCTTCATTTCTCATCCCCTAAATGAACTTTTAATCCAACTATTTTTACCTACTTTATTAACTTTGCTAATGTGTTAATTTCCCCTATCTTCTCCGACTGTGCTTTTTCCCTTTCAACTCTGCAATCCAGGTCTACGTTTTTCTTCAGTTTTACTCCTGACTCCACCATTATTTTTTTCCTCAAGTAGAATGTCATACTTATAACATTTTAGTAGAATTAACATATAAACTTAAGTGTTCATTAGAAATATTGAGAACACAGCCCAGAAAGTTAAAGATGAATTGTAATGAAAGTTGCAGCTAGAGGTGCAATACAAATTTGTTTTGAAAAAAAAAAAAAACTTGCAGCAAGAGAGAGAGATTAAGACTCCTACAAAACATAACAAAACCTCAAATATTGCAGTAAAGAGTCTAAGAATATACCTGAGAATAGCCAAGTTGGAGTCAAATAGGCTGAAGCGTAAGTCCTGTCACCCCTACATACTCTGTTATAAGATACACAGAGAAAACCTTTACAACTTTAGACAGAAAAAGACATGAAAAAAGATTTAGTGAAAATTACTTCAATTCAAGAATGTTTTCTTTAGAATATTCTATTCTATAGACAGACCTTAGCTGTAAGTATAGGAGAGGGATGTAAGCATACACTAATCTCAGTGGAAGAATCTAACCTCTAAGGTAAGGTCTCAGCTCTGCTTTTAGGTTATATTTCTCAGACACCACAGATGTGTTGAAATGCTATTACCATAAATTTCTAATCCCAGAAAAAAATTTATTCTATAAACTCATGTTGCTTCTGGTATGGATTTTTTGCAATGTTCCCAGGTGCTTTGTAAATAAAATGTCCTGTCGCTTAAAAGGAGGAGTGATTTTAAGATCTGAAGATCATTCATAAAACCTATTTTTCTTCTGGTACAGCCTAAGGACTGCAAAATAACATTTATATTATTCTAGCTATTATGAAAATCCACATGAATATGAAATAAAGAACTTGTACAAAGGACGGAAAAGACTTTTTAAGGTCTGGGTTGATGCAGAAGCAGGAACTTCTGACTTTCTAAATTAATCTTTTTAAAAAGTCACTGTTAATTAAAAAACATCTTTAGAATGATTTGTGTTCTTGAATAAGAAAATAAATAACAGAAATGAAGAGAAAACCATAAAGCACAAAGAACTGAGAATAATCATCACTACATGTCAGGCATGCGTACTGCTTTTCTAGGTGCTTTGCTGAAAAGTTTTACAGAAAATAATAATAATAATAAAATAAAGGGTTACCCTCACACAAGAATTTTAACAGTAATACCAGATCCACAAAGTATTCCCCTACCTCCAGTGTAACTACCAAATGCAAGTATGGTTTTACAGTAGTAAAGGAAATTGCAATATATTATATTATATACTTGAATGCAATATAATATACATGCAATATATATTATATACTTGAAGTCATTAAAGTCATTAGCAAAGGGAATTAAAGAGTATTTAGGGAATCAACTAAAAATTGAGTCAACCTTGGAGATGAATGAGTCTACCAGAACTACTGCATTTTTTATTTTTTTATTTTTTTACCACGCGTTTTACTATTTCTAGTTTTTAGGCAGCTATTTAGATAGTTGTGCATCAATTGTGCATCAAGTCAAATCAACTTTGAATTTACTTAATGAATTAAGTGAACAAATAATTAGCTGCATTGTTTCTTTGGAGTCTTTTCAAACAAGAATCTACTCAATGAACAGTTAGAATATTGCTATATAAGCTATGGCTTTCTATAGAAATACATTTCTGATATGATCATGTTGGCATTTTCTTAAAGTGTAGTTAGGTCTCATTAGCATTATATCCCACTATTTATAATTAGTGGTCATAAGACACTGTAATCAAAAAAGCCACTTTCAGTGGGGATTTATTTTCCCTTGAAATATAATACAAAACCCCGGAATGTTTCTCTAACAACTAACTATGTTTTTCAAGGCATAAGTAAGACACGAATGCAGAATAAGCAGACATTAAAAACCTGAATTTTCCACTGTTTACAGTATTTTATCACTGCTGAGTGCCTGAGCATGACAGTCTGTTCTTATTGCTGTTATATGGTCTGCCAGTTTGTGGTAGCTGTCTCTCCTATTCTTTACACTCAGAGCATATGACAACAAAAGCTTTTACTGACAGATTGGTAGTTTGACAGCAGTGGTATGTTGCTATGTACAAAACCAAAAACTTAAATTTGCATTTGGAGTCAAGCTAAAGTTTGGACCACATTGGTTGGAGGCAGTTGTGTAAGTCTAAATCTTTCTCCAGCAGAAGACCTCACCATCAGCTGCAGAACTTAATGGAGTGCCTCAAAGCAAAACAAAACAAAAACAAACAAACAAACACAGAATCACAGAATTTCTAGGTTGGAAGAGACCTCAAGATCATCGAGTCCAACCTCTGACCTAACGCTAACAGTCCCCACTAAACCATGTCCCTAAGCTCTACATCTAAACGTCTTTTAAAGACTTCCAGAAACAACAACAAAAAAAACACATCTGACCATGAAGCAAACTGCTGTATTTAAGCTAGTTACCCTAAATTCCTTATATAAACATCAAAGATTACTATGGCCTATTGTATCTAGGTCATAAGTAATGTCATCATAGAACAGATATCTAAAAATAGGACAAAGTGTTCTATGCCTCCTTGTGCCTATTAGCTAAAAATGGATCCCACAATGATTATCAGCTACACTTCCAGCTGAGTGAAGTGCCATGACAGTATTTTGTGTCTTAAGAAACGTCAAGGTCTTTTGCCTCAGGTTTAATACTGATGTCTGTAAGTAAAATATTCACTGTAATGAAAGTACTGTAAACTGTTTCAGTTCTTCACTGTTTCCACATTCCTGATTTCTCCAGAAGATAACAAGGAAAGAACAGTACCAGTGTGGTTTTTTGTTCTTTTTCCTATCTAAACACACTCCTCCCTGGTTTTCCATGCATCTGTTCCACTTGCCCCTTTCATCAACATTTTCACATAGGAAAAAAATTGTTCTGATAATCATATTAGGACAGTCTCAATAAGTGAATAAGCAGATGGGTAAAAACCTTGATTATTGGGTTCAGAGGGTAGTGGTGCATAAGTAATATACAAGTGGTAAATACTCTACAGGATCTACCCTAGGACTGGTCCTGTTTGATAACTTTATGACCTGGTAGATGTGCAGGAGGTGACAGAGGGCATGCTGGTCATATTTGCAGATGACAAATTGGTGTGAACCAGTCAATACACTTGGAGGCGAGATTGTCATTCAGAGGTACCTATGCAGTCTGGAAGAGCACACCAACATGAAACCCCTTAAACTCAGCAAGAACAAAGCTGAGCCTGGGCAGGAAGCACCAGTGCAAGGCCAGAGGCTGGTGCTGTCCACCTCTGCTCAGCAATTAAATTTCATCCAGATACTGCATCCAATCTTAGGCCCTCAAGTACAAGAAGGGCATCAATAAACTGGAGCTCAGTGGAAGGTCTCCAAGGTAACTCAGGCCTGGAACACTTGCCCTGGGTGCAGAAGGTGACAGGGGCCAGGGCTCGTTCAACCTGGAGAAGAGAATACATTGGGGAAACCTAAGCAGTCTGCCCATACCTACATGGCAGTTACAGGAAAAAAAAAAAAAAAAAAAGAGGCAGGCTCTATATAGAGCTTCACAGTGATTAAAGGAAATAGAGAAGGTTCAGATTGGATATAAGGAAAAAAAGAAAATTATCTAAGGAAAGGTGAGCAGCAAAACAGGGTGCCCAGAGGGCACCCTGTACAATCTCTGTCCTCAGATGCTTTCGAGATTAAACTGGATAAAGACCTGCCCAGCCTGGGAAACCGACACTGCTTTGACCAGGCAGTTGGACAAGAGACCTTCTGGAGTCCCTTCCAGCCTGAGTGACCCTATCCTAGATTCTGTACAATATTACTTTAGTCCTTCTCCAAGTGATAGGGAAGCCAATAGAGAAACGTACTATACCAAACCTCATTCTCACCAACAAGGAGGGGCTGATGGAGAATGTGAACCTCAATAGCAGCTTGGCTGCAGTGACCATGAAATGGTGCACTCCAGGATCCTGAGGGCAGCAAAGAGGGTGCACAGCAAGCTCGCTTTCCTGAACTTTGGGAGAACAGGCCTCTTCAGGGAACTGCTTGGTAGACTACCATGGCACAAAGCCCTCAAAGGAAGAGGGGCCCTGGAAAGCTGGCTAATATTTGAGGATCACCTCCTCCATCACAGCTTCTGTGCTGTACCCATTTTACTGTAAAATGAAACCTTTCTTTCTTCCACATCTTGAACTTAGTAACAGATTTGGAAAGCTTAACTTTTACAGTCACACACTGCTGAACATGAAATACACTCTGGGTTTATAATGCTAGAACTGACCCCCACAACAATTAGCATAACTAACCTCCCATCGAAATCTTGCTGTCTTTCACTCCTCAGAAGAATAGATAGTTTGAAGGGAAAAGAGTCTTGAGGAAATCTAAGGTTAATTTAAACAGTGGTATGTGTACGAAACATCTGAGGAATTTGTAATGTTAAGTTTCTGGCAGGAATGGATTAATAGAAGAGCAAGTGTTGAAAGGAGTATGATTAATAGTTTCACATGACTAATTCATTACATTGCATATAATGCTGTTATATATTGCCTTGCAGGTTCTCTTAGAATATAGGCACATTTTTTATTCTGAAGAAAATGCTGTGCCATGCAGTTTTCTGCTGCAATTGCTGTGCATGCCAGCTGTGACAGGCACTGCCTGCTACTTGGGAGCTTTTACTTTACCTCAGCTTCCTGCAGTGATGATGCTCCAGTTACAGATGCTCTCCAGGAACAGCTCATTCCATTGAAGCTTCTGAATGAGAGTATAATTATGGCTACATGCTAACATCTTTCACTCAAGAACTGATGTGTAGGTGCAATAGAGGATCCAATGCTAACAAAATACCAGGTTGTCAGCTTCCATTTTAATCCTAATCCAACCACACAAATCCTCCCAAGGACTGTTTCCCCACAGCCCAAGTAAGGAGGAAGGACCTGGGGTCACAGCAATGGGTAATTTAATACATTTAACCATTTACAACTGAAGTAGAATTTTAGATTTTTCTTCAAAAGGTTTAGAAGCCAAATAGTAGTCTTTCCTCAAACATAGTAGTCTTTTCCTCAAAAGACTTCCTTCTGTTGATGACTCCAATTTTATATATACACTGAAGGGTTTGTTGGTTTGAAATTAGAAACTCAGAAAGTCTAGATTCATTCTGTAGAATCTACTGGAGAAACATTCACTGTTTTTGTACACAAGGAAAAAATAATGAAAATAATGAAAATAAGTTAACATTTTTGTAACCAAACACTTTCACTTTTCTAAAAACACATGCAGATTTTTTTTCCAAATGGATTGAAAACAAACTATGTTTATGAATTTAGAGACAAATAGGTCCAATTAATTGGTAAAATATTAATGAAACAATAGTAATTGGAAGTTACTTAACATTCCTTGGCTAGATGCTCTAGAATTCGCAGTCCTATAACTGAGCAATGTTTCACTGATTTAACAAAAAAATCAATATGTTGCTCATGAGGGAAAAAGCACTCTAATAAATTCCCAGAAGACATATGTAATGGGTGAGTGCACTGAATATGAAACAAAGTTATAAAAGGAGGAAAAAAATGGAAAAGGAAGCAGAGAACACTAGAATTAAATGGTTATCAAAACTAAAGATAATAAATAAGATGCAGGGGTTTGTCTTTAGTAAGTTAGAAACAACAGAAATCAGCATAATTTAAGTGCATTTTTAGATAAAAATGATAGCCACATTTCACAGAATGAGCAGAAAATTAAGTATGTTTTACAAGTTTGTAAGATGTGATATTGTAGTATCACAGAATCAAGATGCAACCACAACCCTCATGTTGGGAAATTGCTCCCAGTTAGCTTGCATCCAAGACCTGTTTCCAGAGGGAAGCTGGGACAGGAGCACAGAGGTTCAGCAACATTTTACAAACTAGCCAAGTTCCCAAGTCCAAACCCTGTGGAAGAGAGCTAAAATTTTGCCTATGCATAAGTAAATGATGAAATTTGCATAGTAACAACTTGTCAGTCTGATATTGATCCAGGGTAAAATAGTGAATGGCTGATACAAGGCTATTAATTAATACAAGTGCTGAAGAATTAAAGGATTAAAATGTAATTAATGCCAGTCAAGAGGAGATAACAGTAACATCATTTCTGATCAAAATATATCAAGCTATTTCCTGTTATTTACTTAGTGCACTGCTTAGCAACTGACATAGTTGCGTAATATTTCAGTTAAAGAGACACACAAGAATTAGCAACATGTAAGTACATTAAAAAGCTGATAAATATTTCCTTGGCTTCCTGTAGGGATGAATAATAGTCAGTGTGTTTTTAGCAGGATTTCAGAGATCAGTTCTAATCCCATTATTGCTTAACAGTTTGTCAAAGACCTGGAAGGAAGCACACATTAATCACTAATAACACTTATAAATGACATGAGAAATGGGGAAAATAATGAAAAGGCCAGATCACTAATCCAAAGTGATCTGGAACGCCTAATAAGTGGGGCACAAGCTAACAGAACACGTGCCGTGATAACTGACAGTAAGGTCACAAATTATGGAGGTCAAAGGACTCTAGAGAAGAGTTTTTCTGAAAAGGTTTTGGGGAACTGATCAGTAACCAGTACAACTGAAGATTTCAGTGTAGCATTTAATAAGCACTGCATTGCACTAATAGAATTTCATTACTTTAGTTGTATCTCTGCCTTAGTTTCGTCATACTGTCAACAATGAAGTTATAGTTTAGTAATGATTTATCATACAGTCAAATGCCCATTTTACACACATGCAGCTAAGGACAGCCAGAAATAAGTCTGACTACAGCTGGAATGCATAGAAATATTGCTACCACGATAGTCCTCAAAAGGGAACAAAAATTAGTAGTATTTTAGGAAGTTTGCTTAAAATTAAGCTGATTAGATTTAAACGATAAAGGCGTATGCTTGTAAAATAAAACTGTACAAATGACTTACAATGCAGTATTCAAATGCAGTTCAAGAGCTACAATTTATGTTTTTACAAATCACAGTAAGAGTTTACCATGTACTCATCTTTGCAATCCCATTTAAGTAAAGCCAGCATTGTGTAGCTGCAATTGCTGCTTAGGAACCTAAGAAATAAGCTACTATGGAGGAGATTTGTATAACACAGTACCAAACTATTAGCTAATTTCTGTAATCTATTTCCATCTATTTCCATAGCTATGTTTGCACAACTCTTCGGTTTTGCTGATGAAAGAACATTAGTATTATAATTAATATGCAATCAGTTTATTAGGAAAAAAAAAAAAAAAAAAGAGTCCCCATCACAGAAAAACACATTCCTTAAGGCCCACAGAGAAGTGATTTCTGACCTATCATGCTTCCTGGTTTCTTAGAAGTCAGACTTCTTTGCCATATTAAAATCAGATTCATGTATTGGCAGTGAGTATCAGACATTTGTTCTGTATGCCATCTGTACATCAACAGATGTTTTCTCATTTTAGGAAATATTTACCTTGTGCATGGGCTACAGTGTAGGCACAAGAAGCCAGAATAGTAACCAGAAACAGACATCTGTTCTGACCAAATTAAAAAGTCCACCTCAACAGAATACTGCTTTCCAGTCATCAGAATTCATCATAAAGAGCAAAACTGTTACAAATCAGATGAAGCGTTTAAATCAATTTTCTCCCCACCCTCTCATGATGTCCAACAGGGAACAGGTAGGAAAGAATGAGAACAGCACACATTTAATGATGATTCCCTGAAACACTTGACAGTTTAGAGAAATTTGTGATTCAGACTACAAAGGAGATACCCATGAGCTTCCACTATTTTCCTAATCTTTTAGACCCCTGAGACAAGAAGTTTCCCTTCACAAAATCATATCCACTCTATTTTATTCATCTGTGTTGACTAATTTGACTTTTTATGAATAGCTTCCATCAATTAGCTCTGCACCAATAGCATAATCACTAGCCTGTAGTTACCCATATCTCTGGTGAAACCTTTAAGAAAAAAAAAAAAGCGCCATATTAGCCTCTTCCTGGCCCCTGATACCATTGTAGCTTTAAGCTGGAGATAGGCAAACTGTGGTAAACATTTTTTTTCCCAAGTTGCTTTAGAACTCCTTGGAGTAATAAACAGGAGACTGGTGAATATCCTCTATGTTCTCTATCTGTTCCATAAAGCCTTCTACTAACTCTTCCATTTAACAGGTTCCCTGACATTATAAACAGGATTTCAGTGTGGAAACTCCTCAAGTTCCTCAATGATGAACAGCAATGCAACCCCTCCCATAAACTCCTTTGCTGTGGTCTTACCCTCTTTGATGAAGGCATAAGAAGCGGACTTAATTAGCCATACAAACTTTGTCAGCTTTCCTCCTTGTGATAGCTTTAGAAAATAGTTGACTGCACTTCACACCTTTTGAAACTTATTCCTTTAACTCTGCGTGTTTTGCCTCTGTATTTTGCTTGCATCTTCTTAGAGTTTCTGATCATTTCTGTTTTCCCTTCCCTTTGATTTGCATCAAAGATCAACAAATTTAAAGACAAATTGCACATACAGGCCTAGTACTTTAACAATCTCAAGCTGCTCTGTATTTCCTATTGTGTATTGGCACTCAAATTCTTACCAATAAAGACTACATTTACTTTCCTTGAAAAATCTCAATTATCAGAAGTAAACATAATACTTTAAAGCAAAATAAATGTTTGATCATTTAAAGCAACAACTGTGAGCATTTTGTTGTAAGAACATATTTAAGGTAAATGAATAGATATTAACTGTGATCAAAACTAGCAAACAAGATACAACAGTTTGATGTGTTTTAAAACAAGCTTGGTTAGGTTTTAGGGATGAATGATCTCATTGTATAAAGGACAAATAATGTTGCTATCAAAACATTGAAACAACATGGGATATGCTATTTCAGAGTGCAGGTTACCCACCCTGACTGCACTGTGCAATTTAGAAAGATTTTTCAAATTAAATCAATTTCCAGAAGAATATAGCTTCATCTATATATATACACTTATATTTTAAATTGGGCTAAATATCAGAGCCAAACATCCCAGTCACAGAACAGTGCTACAGAGCTATACTGCTTCCTGTACCTCCATTTCTACGCATTGTACAGCATCATGCAAAAAGACATTGGCTTAGCTGCAGCTAGCTAGAATATCTTCTCATGCAGTACAGAATGAAGCTCTGCAACACAGACACTCCTGTATGCACTGCCAGCACCTTTTTATTTTCGTATCTGTACTGGGTGGTAACAGCATCACTTCGATCGATTGTATGTTCACATACTATGACACCAATATAAAATAAAGTCCCAATTGAAAATCGATCCTGTCTATTCTGAAGAGAGACTCTGGTCCATTCACATACTGTGGAAAAAGCTGTCAGATCAGACTGCTAAAAGTCCCTTTCATTTGTCTTCTGATCTTGGAGAAGTTGTTTCATTTGCTAGTGCTGCTAGGATTGAGCTACACAATCAGCCGCGATCTGAGTTTGGTAAGCAGGAAGCTCTGCAGCAGCTTCACAGTAGCACGCCATATAAAATTAGAGCTGTTTGTCACATTGGGCAATACCAAGAGGAAGGTTATTGCCTCTTTATCCACTGTCTCCCCAGTTAAGCCTAATTTTGGTTGACAAATACAGTTAAGCCTAATTTTGGTTGACAAATAGTAGCATATTTTAAAAAATAAAATAAATAATAATAAAATCAGGCAAAAATGCAAGAAAAGGGAAGCATCTTTGGTTTAACAGAACATCCTGGAAGCCAAGCACTGGTGAGCTGACATTTATGGTCAGTACCAAACACTGAACATACATCCCCTGTTCTGTGGCTGCACTGTGTATATTAATCTATGCAGAAAATACTTGAGACTGTACAGTATGGATTTGTCCTTTGTTTGCAAACCTACTTGAAATATCTCAAGTCAAGAACCTACGTTTTTCAGAGGGCAAGTAAAAACAGAGCTGTTAGTAATATAATATCATAGCCAAAATTGTGGGTGTTTTTTTTGTTGTTGTTGTTTGTTTTTTTTTTTTCCAGTTCAGTGGCTGAAGAAAAAAACATAGAGGAAAAAGTAAACAAGCTGTAACTAAAATATTGTGTTTGTGGGCAGTTATTTTATTCAGCCCCAAAGAACAATAATGAACTTTTTTTTTTTTTTCCAGTAAAAGCAAGGAAAGTTTACAAAGAGTACAGAGTATTAAACTGTCATAGACAAGTCACAATAGAAACATTATCACCCTTACACTTTGTAAAGACAATCCAACTCTGAAAAGCAAAGGGTTTTATCCTCTTTTGTGCTCACCTCAAGCTCATCATCCAGCAGGGGTATCTATGGTACTGGGTAACTCAATAGTTGGCGGGTGGTAAAAAATATGGCTTGTCTATTTTGTGTATTTCCTTCAATATTTTTTTCAACCAGGAATATTTCAGCTGAGGTTTAGGACATTCTCCAGAACACAGAGAATTAAGTGATGTCTCATTGGTTCAAAGGAATGGTAAAGGAACTGCCCTGAAGAAAGCAAATTTTAATGTTATACCTTAAAAGTTAAAATACATTTTGAGCCAGCCTCTCCTGTTCTTCTCAATCCATATGATCATACAGTAGGAAAAGTATTGACAGCATCTCTTTCCTTCATTTGATAGTATTTAAATTTCTAGAAAAAAAAAAAAAAAAACACAGCCAGAAACTGAAACTTCACATAGAAAGAACTAAATGAGCCATTTAGAATGTTGTGTTCCTTTTGTGTATGCACAGCAGCATTTAGTGCATCCCAGAGTAATTTTGAGCTTACACATTTGGCAAAGTCTATCATTATATTTTGCTCCTGGAACTAGCCAAAAAGCAAACACATGTCAGAAAGCGGTAGAGAATCCTGTCCTACACAACTATTTATCTCAAACAGGTATCAAGAGAACAAAAAATAGGAACTGAATCTCAATTCAAACCACAAAAGAAGACCAATGATAAATCATTAGCAATGTAAAAATCAGCAAAGCGTCCATAATTATTTTTTAACTAGTGTTCAGTTTTCTCCCCATTGAGAGTACTGCATATATGCAAATTACTTGAAGATATAACTGAGCATTGTTTTCCCCTCATTTCAAGATACCCAACAACTTTAGTATCTAGTGAAAAATTCCTTTCCATAGTAGCTGGTCAGCTGGTTTGAGTGCAGTCCATTGATCCTGATATTTAACTTCAGACATGCTACCAGCACTTAATGAGAACTATTTGTAGAGTTAAAAACAAAACAAAACAAACAAACAAAAAAAACCTGAGAGATTGATTTTCCACAAGACAGCTTTATCAAATCATTAGGTTCTGTGCTTCTAGCTAGGACCTCTCTAATTAACTTGCAGCCTAAAATGAGTCTATCACCTCAGACGGTCTTATCAGCATTAACTGTCCAGATTTGTCAAATAGGAGGTTAAGGTGTTTTGAGTTTAGCCTTTCCTGACATTAAATTGATAAAACGTCAAGCTAATTCTTTGTAATTTATAAAAGTTTTCAACAATGCATATCCTAGTAACATAGTATATGCCTATGATTAATATTTTAAATTGATAGTATATACTCAATAATACTTTAATGTAAGTAGAACTGATGTATGGTTGTATTTATAATGATTCTCATTACAAAGATATCACAAGATTATAATATCACACCTGAAAAACATTCTGGGAATGCAAACACTTACGCAGCAATGTTTAGGGAAGAATATCGAGAGAGAGGAGTCTGTTCGAAGGACACATTAAAATAAGCAAAAAAGATGGGAGCTGCTATAGATGTTACCTGTTTCTGAAAGACTCTTCAGACATACAGGAAGGAATATGAAATACAGGCTCATCACTTACTATACAAAGCAAAAAACACCGATCACAAAGCCATGGAAAGAGGATCTTCTTCCTTGTTCTGAGAAAAGGACCATCAACCGCTTGCTGGTTTGACAGCTTTCTCCCATCCCTGAGCTGCGATGCCCCACCCTTAAAGAAACAGGGAACCAGGTCCAACCCAGCAGCTGGGATGCTGAGCACTAACTAGCAATGGCATCATTTGGAGGGGGCACTGGTTCAAGAAGAGAGGGTTACAGAAAGCAGCCCTTTGCACATCACTCTGTAGTGATCATTAGGCTTTGTGGGTACTGGAACTCCTCACAAAATGCATAAAAATATATGCAATGTATATCAGCTGTGACTTAATCAATTAAGTGCAGAACTGACTAATGCTACACCAAAATGAATAGATTTTCCTTCAGCACTATTTCCAAGTGGTTAACAGCAGTCCACAGCTCTGACACCCAAATTTGAAGGTGGTAAAGTCCCATTTAATATTTGAATTACTTATTATTCAAGAAACTACATTCCTACTGTATTTGTAGTCAACACCTATAAATGTATTCTCAGAGCTTCTGCACTTATCGCCACAGTATCTGTGTCACATTTACATTTAAATTGGTCTTCACTCCATGTAGTTTCAGTGCTTCAGATGCAGAAAAAAAATCCTAGGAATTCCATATTACATTCTCAATAGTTGTTTTGGGAAAGTACAAACAGCTGAAGCTCATCTTGGGAGTTTTTCTTGAAGGAAGTTACAAACACCTGGAATCTACACCAAGATATTTATGAAGCCACATTAACCTTGAGCTAGCTAATTAAAACAGTGTTGTTTCCTGCACTACAGTACTGCCTGATATTAGACCTGGGCAAGAGCCTCTCCCTGGCTTTTGGCAGAGGAAAGCAGCTGTTACCCACACCAAGCCTCTCAGGTCATTCAAAGCCCTGCAGCATTCTGAGTAACACAGAACCTAGTTTCCCTGTCTCATAAAGTGGAGGAGAAAGCTGTTGGTAACTGATTAAAAGGTACTTTTGAAGAAGCCAGCATGCTCATTTTCTGAAAATGATGTTACCCTGCCTATCTATTACCATTATATCTGAAGCAAAATACACACAGCAAGATAGGTAATCATCTCAGACAGGTAATTCACCTCAGATATCCTACTTCCACTTTCTTTCATTAGCAACCAATTACATTAGATAGAATTAAATGTTTTAATACTTCTGCAACACTTCTCACTCTTCATGCAACCATCTCTCATCACATGCACTGGAATAACACTATGAGCAATTTCTTCCTTTCTGTGTTTCTTACCATGGTTTTTGTCATCCTCTTCCAAGCTACAAACACAATCACAGTAGCAACTCGCCAGGGGCAGTCAGGGTATTGTGTTCTACATGCATTAGTACTCTACTCTGAAGTATTCATTTGTCCAAGATCTTAGGGATCTTAAATTCAGGAATATTAGCTATAAAGAGCAATATATTCATCATTTTAGTAAAGGGACTGTAACTGGCAACTGCTCCCACGTGCAGGAAATTTATTTCTGCTTCTGATGCAGTATGCTAACTTACATACACTGCCGTATTTAAAGCAAAAAGGTTTTATGTAAATCTTAATTCACCATCTTTCACATGCTTTAGGCACAGCCGGAGGCTACCAAACCATCTTACAACCAGTAATTGAGAGGCTTGTCAGTACAATCCAGCTATTGGAAAACTTACCTTTTGGGGAATTTGAGATAACCTGGAAAGAAAAATCCTGAAACTTCATGAGGCAACTATAGGTTACATGCTAAATGAAAGAGTTTCTGCTTGTAAATAGTAGGTCTAGTGAATACCATTCAATAGGGGAAAAAGTCAGGATAGATGAATAAAATATTAGGGTTCAGGAGAGAAATCTTCTCCAAGTAAAGTTGTTTTTTAACCGCTTATTGCAGAATTCCTCCCCCTCCCAAGATATTTAGTAAAGGACACTTCAGTAACCTGAAAGCTTTTCAGGCAGCAATACAGAGGTGTAGGAATTAAGATCTAAGTCCTCTGTGTTGTCAAGCATGACAGACAGAAAAGCAGCTATCATGCAATCTTAAACACTCCCTTTTGAATGGAGACATCAAAGCTCTACTACAAAATTAGTACCAGTTTTGAATCAGCATACTAGTAGTTAGATAACAAGTCCAGCTGTACATCCTCATTAAATACAATTTAGAACATATTCCAAAAAAACAATGCATGCAAGATATTCACTGTAATCTTGAAACTGAGTAGTTAAAACAGCTGATCAAAGAGACTGCATCACTACAGAGCACAGTTCCCATGAGTTCCTACACTTGACAGTCAGCATCCATATCACAAAGCTTAACACCATCACCTGCTTGCTCTTCAGATTTTTTTCACCTGTGCTTATGAAATATGATAGAAGACAGACTTTTAAAAAGCAGTACATAAGGTTGTTCCTCCTGCAAAGTCAATTGCTCAAATTATTTACAGCTCTCTTCAGAGCCAGTATCTCCATGTTACTGGATTGCTAAACAATTTGAAAGAGTATGATGAGATTTCAGCCACTCTCAATTTTTGTTTTATAAATGGAAGTTGTTGGGTTTTTTTTTTTTTTTTTTTTTTTTTTTAACATATATATATAAAAAAACATTGCTATCAACTGTGTAAGATGGTTTCATACTCCAACTCTGAAACAGAAAATTTGCTTTTTATTATAAATGAAGTCTCAACTCAATCTGAATTTAGTAATTTTTATAAAAGAAATATTTATAAAGGGTATAAAAGGCAAGTAAACAGCACTGGGTGTGCGGGGAGTCTGTGCTCTACCAACACGCACACATGAACATTGAACATTCTAAATATACAGAACATTGCTTTACATACTACACCTGAGGGCACCTATACATACGTACAATCAGGAAAGGTAACAAACAATCCTGACAATTCCATGACTTAACAGTCTGCATTTTCCATTCCTTTTCTTAATTACAAAAAAGTCTCCATTTTCCATTCCTTTTGAACAATATAACTTACTTTAAGTTGTCAAGCAACTTGGCCTTCGGGCCTTATGTATCCTGTTCTTCCCAGATCGAAGAAAAGCACATCCATCTCCTTTTCAAGGCCAATAGGCCTGGGTCAAAAGGCACGCTCAGGTCAACAGGGGGCGTAACAGCAAAGGCCCGCGATGGCTGTAGCGGTGGGGGGGCCCATAGCGTAGCAGTCGGATCAGTAAAGGAGCCCGCAGCTCCCTCACTATCTGGCAAACCACATGTTTCTGACTGTGATCCCACATGGCTCTTTAAGGCCTCAGAGATTGCTTGCCAGGTGCCGAGCAATCCCACTGCCACCTTGTCATTTTTAGTTGCAGAGCCACACATCTTGACCTCAGTTTGGTCCCATGTTTCAGGATCATAAACTGTCTGACTGTTAATAAGGAGAATAAGCTGTAAGGTTACCAGGACAGTCTTTGTTTCCAAGGACATATGATTCCCCATAATGCGCAGCTGCTTACCAGCGAGGGGCAGTTGTGTGCACAGGTCCGCTTCTCTCAGCTCGGGCTTCTCTCCAGCTCCAGTGCGCCCATTTCCAGCGACTTTCTGTACGAGCTTCTCTGAGTGGTTTGCTGTGTTTGGCAAAACTCACCTATCTTGATGAGGCAATCAGTGTGCCTGTTCCCGTCCTGGTCTCTGTTCTGCCAGCCTGTTCCTTTTCATTCCTTCTTTTTACTTCATTAATGACATAATTTCATCGTGTTGCCTTCTTTTTTTATCTTGCAGGCAGGCTCCCCTCTTATACCCTTCTCTGCACAGCAGTTCTTTTCAAAACAACTTTTCATTGGTCAAACAACTTTGAATGTAACAACAACAGCAAACACCCAGACACTTCCATGCCTTAACTGGAGAGGGCATGGCATTTCCTGAATCACCCTTCTTTGGAAGGTTGAGAGGAGTGAGGAGTTTCCCTCTAAAACTCCTCTTTAGAGGAGTTTCCCTCTAAACTCCTTTACATTCCTGATGGCCTCATCCTTAAGAGTCTAATGTTATCATCAACCATGGGGCTTGCCGACCCCTATGGCCACACTCCCAAATCTCCTTTATTAATATCGACCATTTTCTTGACACAAATTACCACTCCATACATAACACTTTTGATTTTAGAACTTAATTTGCACAAACTAATGACTACTCTGCTTTAAAAAGCTGATCATTATTAACAATTTTAACTTTTCTGCAGATTAACTGATTTCAGAAAAAGCTCATTAGAAATAGTTATTTCATATCAATATTGCATGTGCTTAATCCAAACACTCTGACATCATTCCCTAGTAAAAAAAAAAAAAATTCCTCTTACTGATAATTACTATGTCTTGGTATGGCTTAACACTGATAACACCACATAACATTGGATGAAGTAAATATGCATGCAGACCCAGTATAACTGTTTAAATAATTCATTCAATTCTGTTACCTTCTTCATTATCTCTCCATTTAGCTGCTGAAAAACACTAATATTAACATTTGTTTTCAAAAACAACCTGTATACGTCCAGATATAAGAAACAAAGCCATGCCACAAAGAATGAAGAGCAGTTCTATGGCTCTAATTAGTGCAGCCTATAAAACTAAAAGCCCTGCTTTTTAGGGCAACTTCAGAACCACCAGCACAACCATTTGCAGTGCAAAGGAGCTGCTAAAGGGGGTTTCAGACTCAGACTGTTATTAGAGCTTTATGGGAACATCAGAGGTACTGGTGCCACCTACCATCTTAACTGATGATACATGCTTTAAGTCAGTTTTATATTAACAGCATTTATTGTACTTACCTCCTCTCTGGGTTTGTTAAGTACATATGACGCTGTTGTGTATGAATGACATCAATATAACAGATTTTCACACATCTTTGAGAAATTATTTTGCTGTCTCTCCTCCAGCATGGCATTTTTGGGACATCCCTGAAGTACTGTTCTTGGAAGCAATGTCTCAGTGACCATAACCAAACACCAAGCAAAGAACATTTCAAAACATTTCATTAAATGCTGTTTCACTACTCCCCAAGCAAAGAGCTTACACAGAATGTTTTTCAAATGTTGAAAAACAAACAAACAAACAAACAAACAAACAAACAAAAAAAAAAAAAAAAAAAAAAACACCATACATTAACACTGACAGACCGACTAGGCTGAGTTCCATAAAACAACCCAAGGAAGAAAAGAAGTTAAAATTAGTAAAAAAAAAAAAAAAAAAAAAAAAAAAAAAAGTAAAAAAAACATAGAAAAAAATAGGAAAAAAAATAGAAAAAAAATTAGAAAAAATTAGAAATCTGACAACAGAGGGAGTCTGTTGGAGGGCCCCCGAGGTCCTCGGGGCCTGGAGGGGGGACGGCCTCAGGCTGAAGCTCCTTGCCATGGCAACACAGCCATGTTTGGCTACAGGTGTGGACCATCATCGCAGTGGCCATTACAGCAACCTGTCTGTGTCATAGTTGTCACCACCATCGTTGCCTTTCCGTCTGGGCCCTATAAATACAGGAGCCTCACCGCTGGCTTGCCACTTGCGAGGCGTCGGGGCTTTCTAACGCCAAGCATACACGGAAGCAACAGAAAGCATAGCAGGAAGACAGGTGGCTGCCCATCTTGGAGGGAAGTGACAACATGTTGTCAACATGCAACAAGATGAGAAGGCTGTGTTGTGGGTAGACAAAGCAGAACGAGAAGAGGAAGACCTGCTTCGTCACAAGAGCGATGGCCGGCATTCGTATCACCAGTGGCATGCAGAGCACGGCTGTGAAGACAACAGTGAGCAGCACGAGGCCGCAACGTGTCTTTTGGCTAAAGAATGGTGTGGGACCATGGCATGCCAAGCGTCGTGCGAAGCACTGGGGACACAGGCACGCCCATCTGCCAAACAACAGGGAAGAGCCCATGGAATTGGATCCACCATGAGATGAGGAACAGCCCATGGAGGTGGATCCACGAGCAGAGGAGGAAGAATGCATGGAGGTGGATCTACCACTGACAGGGCAGGCATGGAGCTACCCTGGTGTGTCTTTGACGACTGCCATGCGAGAACGACAAGCTCATCGCAGAAGTGCCCGGCCAGCTCCCTATGCACAGCGTAGCCTCCATGCCCACCATTTACTTGGACAGGACCACTGCTATGGACGTCTCATGGGCTCGCCTGCAAGACATTGCAGACATAAATAATTCATTTGTTGATTTGTTGATTTGTTGATTGTCCTGTGACACCAGTACACCGCTGCTGTACTGGTGTCACAGGAGGTGTCCCTCAGAGGGCCACCATGGGCCTGGGGAGGGGGGATGCTGGGAGGTGTCTCAGTCTGGGGATGAGAAGGCTAAAGAGAGGGTGCTTGAAGATGCAGCCAGAACCCCCGTGGCAGTGCCCAAAGCATAGCAGCAGACTGAGCACGGAAGCGAGAAGGGCAGCAGTTCCTCTGGAGAAGGAAAAAGCTTCGGTCTGCCAGGAAAGAGTGCTGGAATTCAGGGTTGGGGTCCCTTTGAGATGCTTCATGAGGAGCTCCTCCCAAGATGGGGCAATCTGCAAGAAAAAAAAAAAAAAAAAAAACAAAAAACACCACCTGGTAAAAATGCTCTCCTCTCCTATTTGGCTCTTTGGGGACTACATGCAGGCTCATCTCCCCTTCTGACTGTGGGAGCCCTGCTGTGCCATCCACCAGCCCTCCTGAAGAAGTGGCATCTTGTACTGGTTTTGGCTGGGATATTGGTAATTTTTTTCACAGTGGCTGGTGTGGTGCTTTGTTTTGGATTTTGGATGAGAATAATGCTGACAACACCCCAGTGGTTTAGTTGTGGCAGAGCAGTGCATACCCAGAGCCAAGGACTTGCCAGCTTCTTGTGCTGCCCTGCCAGCAAGGAGGCTGGGGGTGCAGCAGGAGCTGGGAGGAATCCCCCCCTCATCACCTGGTCCTGCATGGGCTCCTCTCCATGGGCCACAATGTGGAAATACACTCTGTCATGCTGTGGTGGTTCTGCTCGAGTGGGCAGCTGAGCTCCACCACAGCCGCTCTCTCACTCCCCCCTCCTCAAAGAGAAACGGGGAGAAAATATGGTGAAAAGGGCTCAAAGGTTGAAATAAGGACAAGAAGATCACGCAGTAATTATTGTAACGGGCAAAACAGACCTGGCATAGGGAGATAGTAAGATTTATTGCTTACAACAAGCTAGAGAAGTGAGAAACAAAGGAAAGCAACCAAAAGCACCTTCCCCCCCATCCACCCTCTTCCACCTCCTCCCCCCGAGCGGCGCAGGGGAATGGGGCAATGGGGGTCATGGTCAGTCTACAGCGCTTCTTCTTTGCCTCTCCTTTTTGGTCACTCTTGTCCCCTGTGCTGTGGGGTCCCACCCACGGGATGCAGTCCTTGATGATCTGATCCGGCGTGGGCTTCCCACAGGCAGCAGCTCTTCCAGAACTGCTCCAGATATGGGTCCGTACCACGGGGTCCATCCCTCAGGAGAAAACTGCTCCAACCTGGCTCCCCCACGGGCAGCAGCTCCTGCCAGGTCACCTGCTCCTGCGTGGTCTCCTCTCCCCAGGCTACAGGCCCAGAATCTGCTTGGGCAGGGGTCTTCCACAGGCAGCAGCCTCCGTCGGTGCAGGGCCACCTGCTCCACCGTGGTACTCCATGGGCTGCAGGGGGACATCCTGCTTCACCATGGTCCTCACCACAGGCCGCAGGGGACATCTGCTCCGGCGCCTGGAGCACCTCTCCCCCTCCTTCTGCACTGACCTTGGCTCCTGCAAGGCCGTTCCTCACTCCTCTCACTCTCCCAACTGCTGTGTGGCGCAGCGTTTTTTTCCCTGTCTTAAATATGCTCTCACAGAGGCGCAAAACAACATCGCTTATTGACTCGGCTCTGGTCAGCAGTGGGGCCCTTACCTAACATGGGGCAGCTTCTAGATCCTTCTCACAGAAACCACCCATATGGCCTCCTGCTACCAAAACCTTGCCACGTAAACCCACTACACATGGTACACCACGGGCTGCGGGGGAGACAATCTGCTCCGCCTGGGTCTTCTTCACGGGCCGTGGGGGGATTTGGCTCCAGGAACTGGAGCGCCTACTCCCCCCCTTCTTCATTGACCTTTGTGTCTGCAGGGAGGTTTCTCACTCCTCACTCTCCCAGCCAGTGTTGTGCAGCAGGTTTTGTTGTTGTTGTTGTTTGGTTGGTTGGTTGGTTGTTGTTTTCATGGATGTGCTCTCATGGAGGTATAAACTGTGTTGCTCATGGCTGGGCTCTTAGCAGTGGTGGACTGCTTTGAAGCCGGCTGAAACTGTCCCTTATCTGCCACGGCGCAGCTGCTGGATTCTTCTCACGGAGGCCACCACTGCAGGCTCCCCCCACTACCAGAACCTTGCCACATGAACCAAACACACTAGGGCAGCTAGTTCATTGCTGGCCCATAAAGTATCAGGACTTAAATTAACTAATGACACCTTAAATGTTGTGGGGGGAGGGTTGGGTGGAGGGACGTGGAAAGAGGGTTTGAAGAGACTGGGATAACAATAACAGTGCTACTTTTGGGGGACACCTAGTTGAGACTAGGGTTAAAATGATCACTGGGCACTTACTGTATGTACCCAAGGCAGGGACTAACTTGTTGGGAAGGGATTTGATGATGAAATTGGGCATTCAAATAGTAAATTGTTAGATCGGAGTAATGGTGTTATTAACGGAGTGCTCTCAGATCCCGAGACAAATATATATTTACCTTTGACTGGAAAGACCCTGAAATGGGGCGGAAACAACAATACAGGTGGACAGTTTTACCTCAGGGGTTTACAGGGCCACTGAATTTATTGGGGCAACTGTTTTACATCAAGGGAGTCACTGGGAAATTTAAGCAATGTATGATGCTGTGCTATGAAAATATGTATGTGTAGGAATAAATATACTCATTTAAAGAGTATGTAGGAGTTGTGTAGTGTGCCAAAAGGTAAATAGGAAAATTATCTGCAGTCAGCCCAAAGGGGGACGAGAACCAGGAATTCAACCCTTCCAAAATGTACAGGTAGATTTTACAGAACTCCTTAGAGTAGATAGATTTAAATACTTGTTATTCTTGGTTGATCATTTGTCAGGGTGGGTGGAAACTTTCCCTTCAGTATCTGCTACTGCAGTAGCTAAGGTAATTCTAGAACAAATAATTCCCATTATTGAAAATACTGACTCTGAGCAAGGAAGTCACTTTACTTCACAAATATTACAAGGGCTAAGATGGACTCTAGGAACTAAAAGGGAATTTCATGCTCCTTGGCATCCTTCCTCTCCTGGAAGAGTAGAGTGAATGGATCAGATAATAATTAAAAATAAATAAATAAATAAATAAATAAATACATGAATAAATTTAGTTCTGGAGACTTGACTCTCCTGGACAAAATGTTTACATTTAGTGCTTCTACAAACTCTAACAGCATCAAGAAAATATATGTGATTATCATCATATGAAATATTATTTGAATTGCCATACCTGGGCAGAGCAAAATTACCTCAATTCAAGACAAAAGATGCTTTTCTTAAAAACTACATACTCGGGCTGTTGTCCTCTTTATCATCTCTCCAACCCCACCCTTGGAAGTCCCGATCCATCAATTCCAAGCAGGAGATTGGGTACAGACATGGAGAGAACTGAAGCTGCAGCCTGAGTGGCATGACTCTTCCAAGTGCTCCTGACTACTGAGACGACACTAAGAACAGCTGAGAAAGGTTGGACTCATTATACCTGGGTAAAAGTATCAGTTAACCCTGAAACCCAAGAGACTGTCTTAACTAAGACTTTTAAGGCTGAAACTGTTAAAACTAACTATTGTAAACCTTTAACTTAACCTCAGAAGAATTCTTAATGAATTAATGAGTAAAAGGGATTGGATTACACAGCATTAGATTGTTTACAGGGAACACTCCCTGGAAGTGGGAGAAAAAGAAGGGGGGGGCATTTGATCCCACCAGAAGAATCCTTATTAGTTTGCAATTTTTATTGTTTTTATTAATTATCATTTTAAAATTATTATAGGGGCATGTATAGAGAGAGATGATGTATTTTAAGCTTATCTTAGTAATATCTGTTTTCAATGGATTAGTGATAGGATGGGGGAAAATCAGCATTTCCAATTAATCCAGAACTTCTCTCAATTTTATCTCAAAATAATTGTTGGATTTGCTCCCAGATGCCTAGAAATACTGAAAAGGCCCTGTCTCTGATTGCTATTCTGTTATCCGCGGCAACTGTGTCTGGATTCTCTAGATTTCTAAAAATGACAGAGCATACTTAGTCCCAGGAGGGAGCAGACTTTGAAGTTGAGCTCCCTACACATAATCCTGGCTACAGTATAACATGTTATCAAAGGTGCCTTTTAAACAACATTGATGTAAAACTCAGGGACAATACTACTGATCCTGGGTGTGGAAATATTATCCATGAAGTAGGGAATTATCCATACTGTACCAAATATGGTGGCGACAGGAATGCTAATATACATAATGCACGCCAGATACAACATGGGAATCCTGTAACCAGATGGCCTGTCCTGAATGGAAAGAGGTGGTATTAGCTACATAGCAATAAAACCATGAAGGTGTTGCCCTTATGATGGAAGGGATCTTGCACCCTGGGGGCAATAATTCCAAATGTAACTTTTATTGAAGACCCACAGAGCCAAAGCCCCCTTGAGACCCGACATAGAATAAAGAGGCCTTCCAATAACCCTGTAGTAAAAAGCAACAAGGCATTTTACAGTTTTGCAAGGTGTTTTTTACCTTGGTTAGGGGTGAGTGAATTAGAAAAAGCTATTGTAAATATCTCAGCTAAAATTGAAGAACTAGAAAATAACACTCTGGATACAGTCCAGGCACTACAAGAGGAGGTAACAAGTTGTTCAAAAATAATACTCCAGAATTGAATGGTATTAGATTTATTACTAGCCTCATAAGGAGGAGTGTGCACTGTAATTAATGCTAGTTGCTGTATGCAGATCAGACAGGACAAATTGAGACTGATCTCAAAAATACTTGGAAAAAAAACAAAAAAAAACAAACAAGATCCTACATAAAGTGGCTCAAGATGACACTTCCTGAGATTTGGAAACATTTGGGAGAAAATAACTTCTTGGTTACCTGAATGGAATTGGCTCAAGCAACTTTTTGTTGATATTATAATAATGATGATATTGTGTATCTGTCATGCCCCATGACATCAAAAGATAAATATTGCACCCTAATGTCGGAAAAAATCAAGAATGGGGGATGTGAAGAGGTGTGAAAACAACAATAGGAGTAAGAAAAGAAGAGGGGGAGACTGTGAGAAACAAAGTTGTGTTTTTACAGTAAAATATGTTTTTTCAGTGGAAAATTCCACTAACCTTGCATATTAAAAAGTGATTGTGCAGGCATGACAGTGGCACAGCAGTGGGGAATATGTTAAGCAGATAAGTGGAAGGTCCCAATGTCCCAAAATAAGGAGGATAGCTAAGAAAAACAGGATGAGCAGTGTGAAAACAGTAAAAACAAAAAATCACAGGCCCTCTAGTCATAAGAGAAGGAAAAAAAAAAAAAAAGGAAAAGGAGAAATTAATGGTTGGTCAAATAAAATTGTATGAAGAAACAGGGGAGGAATCCAGTATTGGGTAATAGGGAATATAAGGTTATGATATACTTTTACTGTGCGCTCCTGCTTGCAGGACACCCACTATAGCAATCGTGAATAAAATAGTTTCACATCCATAGTTTTTCATTCTGTCTGAAAAAAATTATTGAGATTTTTCTCACATAACTAAACCTATATTTGTTAACTGGACAAATGATAACTTATGCTAGATTTTGGTTAGGCTAATAGTAAAATCTTAGTTTCATGCATAAGATTTAATGCTTTTTGCTCTAAGCATAATTTTGAGTGTAATAATTTGTAATAGAATATTCTTTCTCAAAATAACTCTATTTAAATACATTTGTCTTTGGCTTTAATTTATATAAACCCAGCTAAAACAGAGGTTTTCTTTCCTGGCTTGCTTTTTACTATTAGGTTTGTATTTAATCACTTCAGTATATTTTTGTAACCAGTAATATATCTTTCCATAACAGCAGCAAGTTTATTTCTATATTTTTTTCCCAATGGCAGTTAAGGGGGTTAGAAATAATTAAAGTAACCTTGTCCTATGACTATCAGTATGGATGATTACAATATAAAGGTGCTAGGGTACGTGCAATAAGAGAGAGAAACCAGTAATTTCCGAAGACTGTACAAGATATACCTAAAATATATCATTCAGAAGGAAGAATAAACTGTTTACAGCGATGCTACACCTGCATCTTACAGAATGATATAGAGATAAGCCTTGTAAAAGGGTGTGTCTTTGGGGCCTCTGACAGTACAGACAAAAAATGGAAATACATTCATAGATAATTCAGATTGGCCTCAAAGTTGGTACTACAAAAAGGTTATCTAAGTTGCAAGGTCAAGGTGTCAATTTATCGGTACATTTAACAGCAACAACTGATTACTTAGTTGTAATCCAACTGATCATAAAGAAATTCACAGCTCATCATCAGACTGAAATAAAGAAGTGGAATACTACCTGCTGTGACAAACTGCTCTGAATCTACTTCCTACAAATATGAGGCCTTTTAGTCCCAAAATTTTCAGTAAATGTAGAAATCTGTATTTCTCATCTGAGATCTGTATTTCTGATCTGAGACCATCTCAGCATTTAAACAACATAAAAAGTCTCCGGAGACCATCTCAGCATTTAAACAACATAAAAAGTTCATTACTAGAAGCTGAATAAAGCAACTTCATAGAAAAATAACAGCTACCGTAAGAAAATAAGAATTCAAGAAAGAGTTGTTCATTTTTCCTATAGATTGGGCTTGCTATATGTATACCATGGAAGACCTTAGCAATAGAGACTAGATCTGAGACCACTGCAGTTCCTTGTGCAATGGCTTATGCTAGAACTTAACATCCCTTCTCCTACTGCAGTACAAGCCACGTTTCGTGAAGATGGCATATGCCATTTTCAAGCAATTATCCAACCACCATACCTTGACTAACCATGCAGGGCATCACAATACACAGTGGTTTGAAAAGGGTTTTTGGCAAATGGTCATCAGTTGGCTTTCCCAATGGTACCTGCTGTAGTTTTGGTGAGAACACTAGTCACAGAAGGTCCCTATTTCCAGTTGCAATGCCGTTTTTATTGTTTTATTTTACCTGATTTATTCATCACCACATTTTCTGAGCTGTAAAACGATGGTTGCGAGGGGATCAATACTACGCTGCAGGCCCGGGATAGCCAAGTGATCTTAGAATTTTATATTAAATATTTATATTTATATAAATTTTATATTTATATACTTCAGTATAGATAGTGACAATTACACTCAGAATGATGTGGCCACCTTCATTTGGAACCTCACTACCTCCAGATCTCATTAACTAGATGAGTATACTCTGATCACGTGTCATATGGGAAAGACTCCTTTATATACTAATGATATTTCTCAATCCTTATGGCATATTAGTGGAAGGCGTTGTAAAAATTGGATTCTCAATTTTCAATTTTCTGTAAGGCCTTTAAACATTGCTGACATTTGATCACCAAATACAATTAACAGCTCTCATGCCAACAAAAAAGCCCAACTGTCTGTGGTGCAAGACAATGTAGAGGCTGATAGAGGACTGCAGACATATTTGACATGCATCTGCACACATAGCAGATTGCATCCAGTAAAATTCAGGCTCAGGCAGCAATCAACACTGTATGGAGCCTTGCCAGTGCTTCCATGTCATGACACTCCACAAGCAGTGGCCTTTCTGACCATATAAATGCAAGAGAACTGCCTCTACAGAAATATCTCTAATTTAGGAGTAAGAAAACATGCTGTACACTTTCAGAAAAGATAAAAAAAGACCAAGAAAAGTAAATATGAGAAAATTAAGCAAAACAGGGCATGTAGAGTTTATATTCAGATTAAATTAATGTATGTGGAATGAGATAGGTTCGATGTCTTCGGTGGATTTCTCTATGGGTCTGACCTTGCAGGGATGCTAGCATTCCATCTTTACTACTTGCAAGCCTATGGGCCAAACATTTCAATTGCCAGATCCTAATTTTACTGCAATTCCCATGTTGTATGAACTTTAAGCTCCAGTTCCCCCAGCCCTGTAACTAGAAGAAAATCTGTGCGTCATTTTAGAAGTTCCCAGCTCTCACAGATTTGAAGAAAGGACGAAGAAATGTAACTCAAATGTGCCCTAAAACATCTGAGGCCATAAAACAAAACCAAATACAATTTGTTTGAAAATCATTGTATTTAAGTCAGTCATTATTTTTGCCTGTGCCACACTTGGTTTTATAAGCTTTGTATTCTACACAGGAAATTTTAATCTGTGCCCTGGAGAGCTTTGAAACTGCTAGACTATAAACAGAAATATCTGTACCTCACATACCCTATGTAGGTACGATGTGCAGACTCCTTGCACCTTCTACGCTTTTCTTTACAAGAACAGTTACCTGATTATTGAGGATTACAGCTTAGAAGAAAAGCAACACAAAACCTTCCTCCACAAAGTTATTTGGTTTCCTTCTTTTCAGTCATTTAGAATTTTAGAACAAATATTACATTTGTTTTCTAACTATTCCAGGAAAACATATTTTTACTTCAATGATGTACAGAGTTTGAATATATACATCCACACATATAAGCCACTTCTTTGTCTCCAGAGTAAAATTTGGATTATAAGCTCCTATTTCTGTGCAT
Organism: Anas platyrhynchos; assembly: GCF_047663525.1. Classification (NCBI taxonomy): domain Eukaryota; kingdom Metazoa; phylum Chordata; class Aves; order Anseriformes; family Anatidae; genus Anas; species Anas platyrhynchos. The sequence continues at coordinate 84,766,864 of NC_092588.1, read as the reverse complement.
TCTGAAACCATAGGCTATTTTTCACATCAGAATTAAAAATAGACTTGACTTTGTTTTCTCTTCTCACCTTGAATGTGCTATTTTAGTTAAGGGAACAGTACATTTAGAAGAAAGACACAGCCTAATATGATTGCCCTTGATAGAAGCTGTCTCCTCAATGAGAAGCTGAGTTTACACACCTAGCTTTAATTATAATGCTAACGTGAATAAAAAAGAATCTTAACAAGTTACTTTTTTTCTATTTTTTTTAATATTTTACTTCTTAAAGCCAAGAATTTTCTTCTTTTTTGCAGAATGAATATATGTTAGAGTAGCATTACTGGTTTTGTTCTTAATAGTTACTTTTCTTTTTCTCTTTTTTTTGTATTGCTATCATCTCTTTCTTCCATCCAACTTGAAAGTATTTGAACCTCTATTTCACACTGTGATTAGCATGGAAATAACAGAATCTCTGGGATTACTGTTTGTCTTTCTCTTCTCCGCAGGTTAGTAAAATAGACATTGACCACCAGATTTTTGCCTGTAGCTTCGCACCATGGCACTAGTACCTGTTTTTCATTATAACAGATTAAAAGAACCTGGGAAAAGTCCTTTTCACAATAAAAACAGACTTCTTAGGTGGTCTTTTGCTGTTGCATAGAAATAAGTAATTTTATTAGCTTAAATTTGGGGTCTGCTGAAGTGAATTTCATCATGGAAATCTGTCACAGATCTTAATCTTGGGCAGCCTTAGCATCTGCCACTAATCCTCTATTTTATTGTTTCAGTTTTATCTTCCCTGACCTTGGCATTGAGAGGGTTTACACTGCACACTGAAGACACTTATTTTGAACTTACTCCAGTGTTTTTAGAGCTGAGCCCGGCTGCTGGTAATTCTCTGCTAATACTCCCAAAAGCATTACTGTGGACACTGACATTAGGCATGCTCCCAAAGAAGAACAGATGTTCTTGTAACTCAAAAATACAAAAATGCGGATTTGATTCCAACTGAAAGCTAAGATTTTCAAATTAAAATCATAGGAAACAATTCCAGACCATTTGCAATAATTACTTTCTTTTAATTGCTGCCTTCATAAGCTACAGTTTTCATCAAGATCCCCAAATAATTTTCATACAGCTGTTGTTGTATATGTGGACCTGAGTCCACATAGTGATATCACTAGTGTACAAGTGATAAGGAAAGTTTATTATGGTAGATGTAAACTTAGCCTTTTATAGTGCACTGTCTCATTTAGATGGATCTGCAAACCTTCCAAGCATGAGTGGTAAACATGGATCTAACACAAATGATGTAAAATCAGGCATGAGCTTCTTGAATCCTTACTACCAACATCTCACGTAGTTTACCTGCATTGACCTTGATCACACTTTCTCCCATAGTATTATTCCTTGCAGACATTTTGGACATCATTGTGAAAGTCATTGGTTCAGGTTTAATCTATTCTGTCATCAGTCATAAGTTTGCTATTTTTATTTCTGCTTCCTGTGATTTTTCAAACTACTTTAAAGATCTTCTTAACAACCCATAGAAAACTTCTATGTTGTTTCACAAGTTTTTAACTAAACATTTTAAGCACTTATCTATATAGGCAAGCTAAGCTAACACAGGTGGATGTAAGTCAACGTCTGAGTTAATGAATGCTGTGTCAAGCCTCATATGTGAAGTCCTGCTAAAAGCTTAAATTAATCTCAAGACCACACTAATGATAACATGCACAGCCTGAAAATTGGATCTGTCTCACAGCTGGCCTGTTCAGTGCCTACGAGGAAGTTTCTACCATTGTTCGTTGGGGACTACACATGGCAGCAAAGGAACAACCCAGTGCAATAACTGTGATGCTCACATCACAACTATACATAATAGCTGCATTCACAAAATGAACTGAGTTACTCTGTCAGTTCTTCAGAGTATCTAAATCTACAAATAAACAATTCTTTAGGGCATATTCTGAGAATCTGGTAGACTGATGTACATTAAAGTCTGAAAAGTGTTAGTCCATTCACCTTATGGCCTAACAATAGCGAAAAAGGCATTAAACAGGTCCAGAGCCTATTAAGTAACAGATCAAATTCCTAGACAGAAATCCAGAAGACCTATTCTCCATAATTTCCTAACTCTCTGAAGCGTCTAAAATGAATAATTGCCTTCATGTTCTGACAAATTCTTTGTTCACTTAAATCTCCTCATCTGAGATCTTTCATTTCCTCAGTGCTTTAACTGCAAATGGATATGCCAAAGAATACCACCACTGCCATTGCAGCTGCATGCCCCATTCTTTTCAGTGCTTCTCATCCATCCAGGGAAAGGTGGAGCACATTGAATGTTGGGAAACAGAAGGAGCAAGATAGGATCTGGTGCTTACATTTTCCTGTCAGAACCTTGCTCAGTACTCAGGCTTTCTAACTTGTCTTTTTGGGATATCTTTCCTGTTGACAGTAGATAGCAGATGATTCAAATGAATCTTCATACTGAATTTAAGAAACCTATTTCAGTGTGCTGGATCTGTCTCTATTATTTTTTGTAGGAAAAGATGTTCTTGTGTTTTTGTTTGTTTTGTTTTCTTTTTTACACATCCATACTTTCTGTACTCCCTGATAGGAAATTATGTTCAGTGTGCCCAATAATACTTGCAGAGATTGACAAATTATAAATGGCCATATTTTGTCCCTTCCTCCCCCCCCCCCCTTTTTTTTTTAAACAAAGTTATTTTGTTATTGTGGTGGGTTGACCAACTATGGCCAACAGCCAAGCATATACACAAACCTACTTGCTCCCACCACCACTGCCCCACTGGATGGGAAAGAAAATCGGAAGAGCAAAAGTAGGAAAACTGGTGGGTAAAGATAAAAAACAGTTTAATAGGTGAAAAAAAAAGAAGGAAAAAAAACAATGCAAATTACTCACCACCTCCCACAAGCAGACTCATGCTCAGCCATTCTTCAAGCAACGGACACTTTCGAAGCCAAACCTCTGCGTTTTTCCTTCCTCTGCCTCAGTTTTTGTTAGTGAGCACAACATCGTATGTTATGGAATATCGCTTTCATCAATTCAGTTCACCTGTTTTGGTGTGTCCCTTCCCAGACTCTTGCCCACCCCAAGTATATTCATTGGAGGCGCGGAGAGGGAAAAAGAGAAAGCTCGATGATGTGCAGGCACTGTTCAGCAATAGCCAAAACAGCAATGTGTTATGAACAGTCTTAGCCACAAATGCAAACCACAGGATCAGACAGGCTGCTATGAACAAAGTTAACTTCATTCCGTCCAGCCCCAAGACAGTTATTAAAAATGTCCGGCAAATGTATATTTTGGAAAACTCATTCACTGAAATTAATTAGTTTTACTATAAATGCTAACATACTTGTGCCTGGGAATTTTGATTTTCTCGTTTGTATTTTATAGCTTTTATAATCTACATGTTGTCAGCTCCTTTTCGATTGCACCCATGTATCTTGAGAGAAGCTAGCCACTGTTTGTAGACTACTTTTTAATTTTCAGAGTATTCAAAATTCATAATATAATCTAGTACAGTACAAAGAATAATATGGTAGCCAACAGATCTGACATTGTCGGACTAAAAAATCACTTTACGCTCATCTGCTGAAAAGGGGGCTCACAGATCAGTGTATAGCTCCATGTTTCAAAACTCTCTATCATGTCAGCAATTGTCAGGCAGTGCCTGGGAAACCAGGCACCAGGTGTTTCAAATGCAACTCAACGAAAACTAGAAGTAATGATCACTTGCCACTGGATGGTGTTTAGCTTGGGTTTTGTTTGCTGTCATTTGCACAATTATGGCGGTGGAAGGAAAAGTCAATAGTATATAATTCCTAATGGAAGGTTTAGCTTGTTTTTAACTATTGTATTTCCAAAGATGTTGTAAAGAATGACTGGGTGAAATGGAGGAACTGAGACAATGAATAGCATGGCATGCCATTTCTCATTTTTTCTCCTTTAGTAAAATGAGCTATGTTCTAAAAATTCCTCTTTCTGCTCTTCTCTGTTCATATCCACACTAGTTATAACAGGGTTGTTTGTTTGGTTGGTTGGTTGGTTGGTTTTTCTATTATTTATTTTAATCACCTAATTGCATACATGTTTTTCCACAGGAATCTAAAGAGTAATATCATATGAAATTTTGTAGCCAAAAATACAGTGGCTCCACATGAAATTGTTTTTTGATAAGATAGCTTCTATCTGTTCAGTCCACAGGAAATTATGTTAGCAGAAATTCTCTTAGGATAGAGAACCATTTTTTGTAACTTATACTAAACAATGTCTTGTGCTTATTTTAATAGGCAATTATATCAAATACATAAATCCTGACTTATTAGTGTTCACAGTTCCTGTGCAATAAAAATGTCCTAACTAAATTTTACACTGTTTTAGAAAGGGTATTTCTCAGGTGGCATATTTTCATTTCAAGCAAGTCTGGCTCTTGCACTCAATCAGCCATGGCCCTGAAAACTCTCCTGTTGCCGTAATACAATGTCCTATAAATCCACAATGGTAAACTAGTTAAAGCAGACTAGACGCTGTGCTACTTCCAGAATTTTTATTCTGCTATCTCATAAATTCTAACCATTCAGATTACAGCCTAATAAGAAACCGAATTACATTAAAGTCTAGATTGGTAACTAAATCATGCAGGGAAGAAAAAAAAAAAAAAGAAAAAAAAAAAAGGAGAAATTCTGGCTGGTTTAAAGAAGTAGAAACTGTAATTAAGCTACATCTGTTTTATAGATCTCATAGGCAGAGAAAACAATAAGAATATGAAAGGTTATAATAGTAAATACATCAACAAAAAGGACAATTTGTTACAAGATTTGATTAGCTAACATTAGTAAGTCACCGATCTCTCTCACTCTGCATACTGGATGTTTTATCAAAAATCAGACACCAACCAAATATTCTAAGATGTCTTCAGCTACTCAAGGCTTAAAGGCACCTTTCAGTATGTGCATTAATGCAGGAAGAGTACATCTACACCCTCTACATTTTGAAGCACAATTTGTATTGAAATGCTCCAATTCTTACTGGAGGAAGAGGCCAGGATAATTCTCATAATTCAGTTCACATTTGATGTCTGGAAGAAAGGGAAAAGAGCATCATGACTTCAAATGTACGTTTTTATTGGATAGCCTTGGGTAAAATGAGCAAAGGACATGATAGAAGCAAGTTTTGTGTGGAGGCAGGAAGTTATGATGCTTGAGGTCTCCTGAATATCAGCTACTGGGAAATGGCTAAAATTAAGATGGCTAAGAAGTTTTTACAGGATGACCAAGTTACTAATGAATCTCTATCAATAGAACTTAAGCCATTGTGTTTTCAATTCTAACCACTGTTATGAAGTAGGGACTGCCTTAAGCAAGTGCAAGTGCAATATTGAATATTCTACTAAAATTCATGTGCTACACCCTGTCAAATCCATTTTTCTGTTATTTGGCAGCTAGAGGAAAACTGCACACTCTCTGCAGTTTAAAACAAAACGTCATGTAAGAATATGAACATACATATAGAGATTATGGAGTAGAGAGTCAGTTGCCTTCGAGATAATTTGCAATTGTTTTCAATATCTTCAAGAAACTGTCAGATGGGTAGATCAATTATGTATCTGCTTTGAAATTAAATTTTGTTTAGAGACTGCTTCCTGACTTGAAGGATTTCAAAATCATTTTACGGGCACTTTTTTAATTAGTGAGAGTGTGAAAAAGACAAAGTAATAAACAAGTGTGATGCTGGCATGTAAAAACAAACAAAAAAAAAGTAATGCTTACCTTGTTCTCTGCTAAGGTTTTACTCTATACAGTACATGTATGTTTTCACATAAACCAATCCAAGAAAAATATACCTTCACTTCCACAGACAAAAGAATAAACGTACAGGCACTAAAGCACTGTGGGGTGTCTGTGGTGCATATTTTTGTTTCTTTGCTGGGGGCCAAGGGGGTGTAGTGGGCTACATTGTGATCTATCATTACTCCATTCTTTTAGCCCCTCTTATTTTGTAAATACAGGTACAAGAAATAGCTAAGAGGCAGTATGTACCCTAATTAAAATTAAAGTAGTTTCAATAAACTTCTTTCAACAAATATGTAAATACATAACCTAGATTTATCTACAATAGCATGTTTCCCTTCCTTAGTGTGGTCTAAGTGAGAAACAAAATAAATAAATAAATAAATAAATAATAACAAAGAAGTTTTAAATTCCACACATCCAGTTATGTAATTAATGTTTTGATGCCCTAAGGAAAAGGGTTCGTGCTGTTAAGTTCTGGCAGTGATGTGCAACACTAGGTTGCAATATTCATCATTCTTTCATCAACCACTAAACACAACGAATTTCAAGAAAAAAAATCTTATAATGCACTTATTTTACTTACAATTTATATCACATAATTGTTATTCTCTTCCTCAGTTCATCTGAGGACTCTATATGGGAATACACCATCATATCCAAATAGAGATACTAGTTCTAGTCACACTATAATGAAAAAAACACTCTTGCTTCCTTTTAAGTGAAATAGCCATATTTTCTCCTTTACTCAGCAGAATGAGCAGGTTTATTGCCAAAGCAAGCCTTTATCATGTTAAAAAAAAATCAAGGAAGAGTATATTAAGTCTTCTCTATAATTAAAGTTCAGGCAGTTTAAATCTAAAGCGTGAAGGAAAAAGCTAACATTAGGATTTAGAAATGTACTCAGTAACATTTTTTTCTGAGTCTTCACCAGCAAGTGCTCTAATCACACAACCCAGTTCCCAGAAGGCAAAGGCAGGGACTGGGAGAATGAAGAACCACTGTAGGAGATCAGGTTTGAGACCATCCAAGCAACCTGAAGATGAAGAAGCCCATGGGACCTGATGAGATGCACCTGAGGGTTCCGAGGGAACTGGTGGATGAAGTTGATATGCCACTGTCCATCATATTTGAGAAGTCATGGCAGTCTGATAAAGTTCTCACTGACTAGGAGAGGGGAAACATAATCCCCATTTTTAAAACGGGAAAGAAGAATTACCTGAGGAACTACAGGCCAGCCAGTCTCACCTCTGTGCCCAGAAAGATCATGGAGCAGATCCTCTTGGAAACTATGCTAAGGCACAAAGAGGTGATTCATTGCTTCACAAAGGGCAAATCATGCCTGAAGAATTTTTTGGCCTTTTACAACAGGGTTACAGCACTGACGGAGGTCGAGAGGTTGAGGGATATCAGGGAGTGTGAGCAGGAGATAGACTGGTGGAGCAACTCCCTTCAGGGCCTGAAGGACAGCTACCGGGTGAGACACCCCAAATGGGGGTGGACCCCCTACCCTGTTGCTGTCGGGCAGAGGGAGGGGACCTGGGAGTTGAGGAGGAATGGAAACAGGTCCCTGCTTGACATCACAGGCGATGCCCCCCCTACCGGCCTCACTTTCCCAGGTGCCCTTACTCAACAGGTTTGAGGCCCTGGAGCTTGAGAGACGGGTAGCTGAGGAGGAGGTAGAAAGCCTACCCAGGAGGATGCCTAGGGCAAGGAAGTCAACTCCACACCTCAGGACTGCCTCCACCTGGACAGAAAGAAGGGTGATTGTTGTGGGAGACTCCCTTCTCAGGGGAACAGAGGGCCCTATTTGTCAGCCTGACCCTACCCGTAGGAAGTCTGCTGCCTCCCTGGGGCCAAGGTCAGGGACGTTGCCAGGATGCTTCCCAATCTGGTACGCCCCTCTGATTATTATCCTCTTTTGATAGTCCAGGCAGGTAGTGACGACATTGAAGAGAGAAGCCTGAAGGCTATCAAACGAGACTTCAGGGGACTGGGACGATTAGTGGATGGAGCGGGAGTGCAGGTGGTGTTTTCATCCATCCCTACGGTGGCAGGGAGGGGTACAGAGAGGACACGGAAAACCCACCTGATAAACACATGGCTCAGAGACTGGTGCCAACACAGAAATTTTGTTTTTTTTTGACCATGGGGCGCTTTACTCGGCACCCGGCCTGATGGCCGCAGACGGGTCCCTGTCTTTTAGGGGAAAATGGATCCTGGGCCAGGAGCTGGCGGGGCTCATTGAGAGGGCTTTAAACTAGGTGAGATGGGGGATGGGGCTGAAACAAGGCTTGTTGGAGCTGTGCCAGGGGTAGTAATGGCAAGGCTGGGAGAGAAGGCAATGGCCCAGCTGAAGTTCATCTACACCAATGCACGCAGCATGGGTAACAGGAGCTGGAAGCCATCGTGAAGCAGGCAGGCTACGACTTGGTTGCCATCAGGGACACGTGGTGGGACCAGTCTCATGACTGGAGTGCTGCAATGTCTGGCTATAGGCTCTTCAGAAGGGACAGGCAGCACAGAAGGGGTGGTGGTGTGACTCTCAGAGAGAGTTTTCATGTCATGGAACTTGAGGATAGGAATGATAAGGTTGAGTCCCTATGGGTTAGGATCGGTGGGAAGGCCAACAAGGCAAGCATCCTGGTCGGGGTCTGTTACAGACTGCTGAACCAGGATGAGGAGACTGATAAGGAGCTCTACAGGCAGCTGACAGAAGTTGTGAAAACATCAGCACTTGTTCTTGTGGGGGACTTCAACTTCCCTGACATATCCTGGAAGCACAACACAGGCCAGAGAAAGGAGTCTAGGAAGTTTCTGGAGAGCGTGGAAGATAGCTTCCTGATGCAGCTGGTTAGTGAGCCTACCAGGGGTGGTGCCCCGCTAGACCTTCTCTTCACAAACAGAGAAGGACTGGTGGAGGATGCGGTGGTCGGGAGCTGTCGTGGGCAGAGTGACCACGAAATGGTGGAGTTCTCTATTCTTGGCGAGGCCAGGAAGGGGACCAGTAAAACCGCTGTATTGGACTTCTGGAGGGCTGACTTTTAACTGCTCAGGACACTGGTTGGCAGAGTCCCTTGGAAAGTGGTTCTGAAGGGCAGAGGAGTCCAGGAAGGCTGGGCGCTCTTCAAGAGGGAAATCTTAATGGCACAGGAGCGGTCCATCCCCATGTGCCCAAAAACGAGCCGGCATGGAAGAAGACCGGCCTGGCTCAACAGAGTTGCAGCTTGAGCTTAGGAGAAAAAAGAGGGTTTATAATCTTTGGAAAAGAGGGCAAGCCACTAGGGAGGACTATAAGGATGTTGCGAGGCTGTGCAGGGACAAAATTAGACAGGCCAAAGCTCATCTGGAGCTCAATCCGGCTACTGCTGTTAAAGACAACAAAAAATGTTTTTACAAATACATCAACGCAAAATGGAGGACTAAGGAGAATCTCAATCCTTTACTGGATGCAGGGGGAAACTTAGTTACAAGAGATGAGGAAAAGGCGGAGGTGCTTAATGCCTTTTTCACCTTAATCTTTAGCAGCAAAACCAGTTGTTCTCTGGATACCCAGAACCCTGAGCTGGCAGAAGGGGATGGGGAGCAGAATGTGACCCTCACTATCCATGAGGAAATGCTTGGTGACCTGGTATGGCACTTGGATGTACACAAGTCGATGGGGCTGGATGGGATCCACCCAAGGGTACTGAGAGAACTGGCGGAGGAGCTGGCCAAGCCACTTTCCATCATTTATCAACAGTCCTGGCTATCGGGGGAGGTCCCAGTCGACTGGAGGCTAGCAAATGTGACGCCCGTCTACAAGAAGGGCCGGAGGGTAGATCCAGGGAGCTATAGGCCTGTCAGTTTGACCTCAGTGCCAGGGAAGCTCATGGAGCAGATTATATTGAGTGTTATCATGCAGCACCTGTATGTCAACTGTATGAAGTTGGCCTTTAACAAGGCCAAGTGCCGGGTCCTGCACCTGGGGTGCAATAACCCCAAGCAGAGCTACAGGCTGGGAGATGAGTGGTTGGAAAGCTGCCTGGCAGAGAAGGACCTGGGAGTATTGGTTGATAGTAGGCTGAACGTGAGCCAGCAGTGTGCTCAGGTGGCCAAGAAGGCCAACAGCATCCTGGCTTGTATAAGAAGCAGTGTAGCCAGCAGGGCTAGGGAAGTGATTGTCCCCCTGTACTCAGCTCTGGTGAGGCCGCACCTCGAGTACTGTGTTCAGTTTTGGGCCCCTCACTACAAGAAGGACTTTGAGGTGCTCGAGCGAGTCCACTGAAGGGTGACAAAGCTGGTGAGGGGTCTGGAGAACAAGTCTTATGAGGAGTGGCTGAGGGAGCCGCGCTTGTTTAGCCTGGAGAAAAGGAGGCTCAGGGGTGACCTTATCGCTCTTGATAAGTACATTAGAGGAGGCTGTAGCGAGGTGGGGGTTGCTCTATTCTCCCATGTTCCTGGTGACAGGATGAGGGGAATGGGCTAAAGTTGTGCCACGGGACATTTAGGTTGGATATTAGGAAAAACTGCTTTACTGAGAAGGTTGTTAGGCATTGGAATGGGCTGCCCAGGGAAGTGGTGGAGTCACCATCCCTGGAGGTTTTAAAAGATGTTTAGATATTGAGCTTAGTGATATGGTTTAGTGGAGGACTTGTTAGTGTTAGGTCAGAGGTTGGACTCAATGATCTTCAGGGCTCTTCCAACCTAGATGATTCTGTGATTCTGGATAAGAGTAACTGACATCATCTACCTGGACTTGTGCAAAGCATTTGACATTGTCCTGCACTACATCCTTGTCTGTAAGTTGAAGAGACATGGATTTGATGGATGGACCATGAGGTAGGTAAGAAAATGGCTGCATGTTCGCACTCAAAGAGTTGTGGTCAACTGCTTGATGTCCCAGTGGAGACCGGTGAAAAGTGACACTCCTCAGGGGTTAGTATTGGGAGCAGCAGTATTTAATATCTTTGTTGGCAATGTGGACAGTGAGAGTGAATGCACCAGCAAGTTTGCCAATGACACCAAGCTGTGTGGTGTAATTGACACATTGAAGGGAAGAGATGCCAGCCAGAGAGACCTGCACAGGCTTAAGAGGTGGGTCCATTTATACCTTATGACACGTGCAAGGCCATGTATAAGGTCCTGCACCTGGGCTGGTGGAATCCGAAGCACAAATGAAAGTTGAATGGTGAATGGATTGAGAGCAGACCTGAGGAGAAGGACCTGGATGTGGTGGTTGCTGAGAAGCTTGACATGAATCAGCAATGTGTGCTTGCAGCCCAGAAAGCCAACTGTATCCTGGGCTGCATCAAAAGAAGCATGGCCAGCAGGTTGAGGGAGGTGATTCTCTCCCTCTGCTCTGCTCTCGTGAGACCCCACCTGGAGCACTGCATTGAACTTTGAAGCCTGTAGCATAAGAAAGACAGGAACTTGCTAGAGTGGGTCCAGAGGAGGACCATGAAGATGATGAGAGGGCTGAAGCACCTCTCCTATGAAGACAGGCTGAGAGAGTTGGGTTTGTTCAGCCTGGAGAAGAGAAGGCTCTGAGGAGACTTAACAGTAACCTTCCAGTACCTAAAGGGGGCCTACAGGAAAGATGGGGAGGGACCAGGGAGTGCAGTGATAGGAAAAGAGGTAACAGTTTTAAACAAAAAATGAATAGGTCTAGATTAGCTATTCAGAAGAAATTCTTCACTATGTGGGTCGTTAGGCATCAGATCTGGTCGCTTGGAGAAGCTGTAGATGCTCCCGTCTTAGAAGTGCTCAAGGTCAGGCTGGCAGGGGCTTTGGGCAACCTGATCTAGCAGAGTAAAGTAGGTGGAACTAGATTATCTTTAAGGTCCCTCACAACCCAAACTATTCTATGAAACAAATTCTTAGTCACTTTATTTTCTTCTGTTTTGAACTATGTTCAAACAATAAAAAATAAATTTAAAAAAGCCAAAATAAAGCCCTTAAGTAATAAATAAAATACTGTTCTTCTAAGATTATATTCTAAAAAAGCAGGTATAAGGAAATGTAGCGTATCTATATAAGTTATTTTCACTCTTACATGGTGCTGTGGGCATGGTTTGTGTTGTAAACTACTCAAGGCCAATATGTGCAGCTTCAACTTCAGACCATGTGCAGACTTCTAGCATCACTGAATTTCACCAAAGTAGTCACAGATCAGGTTTGAATCACAGCCTGTGTTACAATCAAATTTTGCTGTAAGCATCTTTACCTTGTCACTATAGTACCTTCATATTAAATCCAGCATTTATTTTATTGGGAAATAAAAAAGAAAAATGCACTCTTTGCCTTTGAACTGGTAAAATACTGTTTACCTGAGTTACTGATGCCAAAATACTTTCAGCCTCTCAAAATATTTTGTCTGCTTCCTAGTGTCTTGGGGAGCATGTATTCTTTCCTGTTTTGCAATGATTAAAATGAAAAATTTTCAGTGCCATTCCTGAAGCATACATTAATGTGCATGGAAGTAGCATCCTTTTATGAGTTACAGAGGTTTCCAGACACATTGTTAGCCATGCCATTAAGTAAACCTATGCTAATAATGAGCATGCATTGTTTTGTTAATTCATGGATTGTCTGATAGCTGGGCATTAGTAAACTTGTACTAAACATGTAGTTTATATTAGTAAACAAGTCAACTGCCATTGACCTCAGCAATGGTGAAATCATTATATCTGTTGCCAATGACCAGAGCACTCTATAGGATGTTCCTTACTATGAAGTAGCACAGAACTGGTATATGCTCGCAGTAAATTATGAAAATCAAAATACTAACATATAACAGCCCACTAGTTTTAGTTGGAAAGTAGAACTGGTATATTAAAAACAGTCTTCTTCTACTGTAATTGTATGTCCTGGGCAGGTCAGAACCCCTTGACTAATTAAGGAAAGATAATTTACCTGGGAAACATACTGCTTACTTCCTCTGTTTTCCTCTGGTTGTATCAAAGTTTTTATTCCACAGAAAACAGATTTTCATCTGTCCAGTTCACCAAATAAAGAAAATTCAAAACCTAACCCAAATATATAAATATATAGGATAGGATAGGATAGGATAGGATAGGATAGGATAGGATAGGATAGGATAGGATAGGATAGGATAGGATAGAACAGAATATATATATAACATATAAAGTTCCAACCGCTCAATCCTCATAATCTTTCAGAGCCTTGAAATAACTCCAGGTGCACCCAGCCTCCAACCTACTTTGACTGCTCCTAATTTATTCCAGATGCTTGCAAATAATATTTTCTTTCGTCCATCTTCTTTCCTTCACATTCAAGAAAAGGGGTTGGGGAAAGAAACCACTGCATTATGCCCATTGAGATCCCACAAGGAGAATACTAAAATGCTGACAAGACTCTAGATGCTTTAATATGCTGACTCAAACATTCGCCACACTTGCTGATGAAGACAGTTTCAGAAGACAAAGTAATCATTACAACATTCACATGGCAGGTAATCTGTTTCAAGTTTTATAACATGCATGGCATTGTTTTCATTCTGGCAAGTCAGTTGAGCTTCTAACAAATTTATGACTTGTTTGTTGATCTCAATTGCTCAGAGCTTGTGATTAATTTTGTGCTTGTGTAGCCTTTCTTAGTCTTAAAACCACATGAATATAGAACATTTAAACACTTGACATATACTGGTGTATTCATTTCCTTCCTCTTTTTGACTGGTTTTATCATGTGAGAAAACATTTGAAACCATTATGATGAACTATTACAAGACTTTAAAAAGTGATTTAGAACACCATTTTCCTTTTGCTTCAAAATTATTTATCAGCAAAAAAAGGGGCAATGGTACTTCATTGGATCACAGGGCTACTCTAAAGTATATAAGCATATGAACCTGTGGACCCTTATGGAATTTAATTAAGGTTCCACAGAACATGGACATTTTACCAAAGGCTTCCTGTAGCAAAGTTGCTATGACAGGTTTCAGCAGGACTTACTCAACTGTGGAAAAGCTGGATCAGACTTTGTATGAAAATTTAAACCTAGCTTAAGTCACTAAGAATGTTTGTATCATCTTCAAAAAGGTCCAGTAGAGAAATGAAATCCAGTGCATGTCTCTCTCGAGTGGTACAAAGATATAAATACTGTATTTCATTTCAGAAAATAAAAGTAAAGGTGATTCCATCTGTAAGACAGAAAAATGTACATTGGAGATATATAGGGTGCTATTCTAAACTAATTTTAATAGCAAATCTTATCTGATGTCAGCTCAAAATTTAGGATAAAGAAGTCCATTTCAGCAGCTTGCTGTACTACAAGAATTCTGAACATCAACTCTATGTTGTATGTTTGTTCAGAGAATAAAGTCATGAGAGAACAGAAGTATCTACAAGGGCACAGTTTCTGTATATAAACAACGTCTTTTAAAACCACTTAATATTTACCATCAAAAAACAGCAATGAATTATCATCATGCTTCCATCCAAAAAAAAAAAAAAAATTAAAAAAATCTGCCATGACGGAAGATCTGCAATTAGACTTCATCTGTATTTTGAAGAGAGAGTTGAGACTCTTATAAACAATAGCAAAGAGAAAAGATCTGGGTGGAATAATCTTAAATTATTTCTTTCAAATATGTATGTATTCCACAATAGAAGATTTAAGGTCATTTAATGTTGTGGATTTACTCTAAACTGGAATTAACTGGAATTATTATTATTATTTGTCAGAAGGAGTATTTACACACACACACACACAAAAAAAAAAAAAAAAGCAAAAAATGTAAGATAAAGAACAGTCTCTGCAAAGAAAATGAAATTAAAAGATCTTGAGTGAGTCCTCTTGACTTTTTTACCTGGTTCTAATGGATTAAATTTGTAAGAAAAATAAATTGGCTAGATTTAAATAGTCCAGACTATTCTAATTGCCTGCTCCAAAAATGTGCCCTTCCACTAACGGCTTTGTGTTTATTTTATCTGAGTGTATTTAGTCTTCCCTCTACCTAAATAAGGAAAGAGAAGAGCCATTTTAAGGAAGAAAATCTTAAAAACATAAATGCATAGGAATGAGCAAGTACTAATGAAACCTGCTTCAGGGTTAACCTAAAGTACACACATAACAAGTGAAGCCACTCTACCTCTCTAATTAAATTTTTAAATTGACTAGTCTTAATATATTGGTCAATCCCTTAAGATTTTAAAGTCACCTTCTAACTCTAATTGTGAAGGATCATTTACTCTGTTTCTTCCCCTCTGTTTAGAGCATGATAAATTATTCACCTCATAGTCACCACAAAAACGTAGCAAAGGTGATTAAAATCTGGGAAACTGAAGACTTTTCAATGGAATTGCAGTGGAATAGATTACTTCTTTGGGGATAAAAAGCAAGTAAATTGTTGCAATTGCCATTAAAGTATAAATTAGTACCTTATTGTCATTAAAGTATAGATTAGTACTGTATTTAAAGGTTAACTTCAGATTTATTTTTTTTTTCATAAAAAGTATGCAGCTTGGAACTGACTCCCTAATTAGGGCATTAAGACCCCAATGTAGTATGGCATTTCTGTATCTGACATATATTTGGCAATGTATGCATCTGGTCCTAGGCCCTATGGACTGCGATGGAAAGTTGAGGGAGTCAAGAAAATTCTGTACATATCTCAAAATCTAGAAGATTGAAAAGAATATGAAATTATGTAGCTTTTAACAAGAGCATATGATAAAGCCATTTGTAATCAGATATCTGTCATACTTAATTGGATGGTTTTACAACACTACTGAATAAACAGAGCTAGCTCAACACTTCTAAAAAGTGTGGACAAAATTGAAATTTTGCCATACCTACAATTTCACCTTTATCTTTTCAGAGACATCAAAGTAGCTATGGAGAAAGGACTGGCAAGGAGAACCAGCTGAGATTAACATAGTTTTAGTGGGCTATGACATGTTTCAGCGAGATTTGCGTATGCCAGGTGAGTGAGACTCCATTAACATATGATACCTTGCAGTATAAATTCAGGGAGGGTTTTATTCCTAGATCCCTTGCTGGTATTCAGCTTTCTATTCTCTCCTGAGTTTTCTCCAAATGTTCCCACTTCCACGCCCTATGCTCTCTAAGGTAACATCTCAGAGCATCTGTAGCTGTAAGGATCAGTCATGATCCACGTCTTCAGCTACATCGTATGTCCTTTTGACCTTTTCTCTTATTGAAGGTGTAGAGCAGACCTTTCAGAGCTGAACCCAGTCTTGAAGGAGACAACAGGAACTGTGACTGCCTTATCATATTCTGCAGCAATTGTAACATGAAGAACAACAGTTCCAGCTACATCTGGGGATAGACTAGGGACCTTTTAACCACTAACTCCCTAGAAACTCCTTAAGTGCTGACAAGTGTTTTCTTTACATGCTTGTTTAGGTGTACCTTCTGAGGAAGCAAGTGTTCACAGAATGAAAAAAGATGACTTCTTTACAAGTTAAAAAATTGTCCTTGTGCTTCTTTGGTTTCTCTATTTTTATGGGGTGTCACCTGGGAAACTTCAATCACACAAGCAAAATCAAAAAGATTATTTCTCTTAATAACTTGTCCTGGCATTTTGTTATGCCTAACAAATTTTTTAAGCTGCAGCCATGAATGCATTATTTGAATAAATGCGATGCTTTCTCCCAGGGACTGAAATGCTCTGTTTACCTCTAGGACCCATGAGCAACAAAGAGAGCTTTTGGAGAAGACTGGAAGTTGGCTGATTACATACACATACAGTAAGTATTAAAAAGGATGGAAAAGAGAAAGGATGGAAAGAGAATATTTGAAATACCAGACAAAAACCTTTCTGTGGACACTTTTTCAGAAATTGTCCACATTGAAATGGTAGGATACAGCATTTAGTGATCACAGATGCAGGGACTTTTGCTTGTGAGCAAAGACTGAAAGAAGTGGAGTCACTTCTCTAGAAGGCGTGATGATAATTTATAAGCATCAGATACTTCAAAGTAAGGAAATAAATTGTTTTTGTCCCATCTCCAGTAGCATTGTAAATCCTTTCTACTCTTTCAACATGATTATTTGTAAAGTTTTTCTAATGATAAGTAAGCACTGCTGTATGTTGGAACATAGGTATGGAATCTATGTTATCAGAAGCTTTGAAGAATGCTATAGATACAAAACATAAAGATGAGTTCAGCTACTCTGAGGCAAAAAGAAGTAAAGTAGAGAAGATAAAGCTTCCCTAAAAGGCAATATAAAAAAGCTGCTTTTTTTTTTTTTTAGGAAAAAAAAAGCAATATAGCTTCATAATGATGACGATTCTGCATAGAGTTACTGACAGAGATACAGCTGCGGCCATATACGAATCACAGCCAATTTTGCTCAACATCATCACATCTTAAACAGATGGATATTGCTGCTAGATGGTAATTATTTTTCCCACAAATTAAAACACTAGTTTTTCTTTTTAGGGTTTTCAGGATGCTGGTATATAAATAGTTAACTAGGAAAAAATATTCAAGAGAATTACTGTAGGGAAAAAACAAAAAACTTGCAAGCTGCATGAAGTATAGTCTTTTGCAACTACTACAATAGAGAATTTTTTTAAGAATGATCTCTCTCCCTAAAAGTACAATTTCTGTAATACTTCCGAGGACCTTGATACCAAGGACGTTCTGTTTTGAAAGTGAAGCAATGGCCATGGAAGTTAATTCTTGACTGTGGAGAATAAAAGTGGTAGAGGCCCCTAACATAATCACGTCATTCATTTGAAAACAATTGCTTTCAACTGGAGCTAAATATTAGAATAGGTCCCTTTCTCCATTAAGCCTTTTTTATCCCATCAGTCTAATAATAGAAGTGTTCTGGCAGATTCAAGGGATTCTTTTTCCTCCTCAATCCACTGGTGATATGAAGTGCACACATTTCATGGTCAATTATGTTTTTGTAGCTGCTTTTAACCTCAGTGTGCTAGTTCTTTCAATTTACACTAACATAACAGCTTTGGTAGGTCAAACTGGATCATGTTGCATCATACAAGGAGCTGTTATCCCACATATCCAGCCACAACTGTTACAAAAATTCAGTACTTTCTATTCCATGCAATACTTTAAGGAGTACTCAGCCTGCAACAAGGTTAAGAAAGCTAGAGTCCACCATTGCCAAGAAAAGGGAAACAGAAGACAGAAAAAAAATAAGTTTGGGAACTCTGACCCTTATATAATCGGAACCATTACATAAAGGGTTTCAGTATTCTGGTTCTCCTTCATTTATTATGTTTTAATCCAGCATTTCAAAAAAAAAAATATTATATTAGAGTAAGCACAGTAAAACTGTTTTTCCCCTGGAGTATGTACAGCTGTTTTAGTACTTCCATAGGAGATCCGAAGGAATTGTAGGGGCAAAGGATTTATCGTTAGGTTTATGCACAATATCTCCATTGACCTAAATATGGTATATACCTTAGTACAGAATTTATCTATAAAAGCTGACTTCAATTGCATTAATGGAATGAAAAATAAAATAGCATAACTCAGCAGTTGGAGTTATGGAGTTCCCAAGTATCTTTTTCTTGCTGTATCTTTATAATCGACTATATCATTTTTTTTCTTTTTCCTTTCCTTTCCTTTCCTTTCCTTTCCTTTCCTTTCCTCCTTTCTTTTCCTCTCCTTTATTTTTTTTTCCTCTTTTGTGCTAACAAAAGATAGTGTTTTAGGCAAAAGTTGAAATACATAGAAATATGTGTTTGATGATCAGGAGACTGTGTTTATGGACTTAAAACTATAAACCTGACATCACTGTGCCTTATTTTCAAATTCAAGTTTCCTCTTTTGACATACATGTATTTGCTCCCAGTGCAACATAATTAGTGCCAACACATAAAATTGTTTGAAATTAACCTTAACCTTTTCCTGTTCTCAATTATGGAAAGTGCTCTTTAGCAAGAGAAGCACTCTGCATTTGTCCCCCCTTTTGGCATATATTTTCCACTCATTTAGAAGAAGATAATGTCATTGTCAGAAAAGGTAATAACTGTAACAGAATAAAAATGATGTTAATGTATACACAGCAGTGATCGTTGAATCCTTTAAATCTGCCCAGTTTGTTTCCCAGCTGGATTCTCCTGCTAGAATATACAGCCATGCAGGACCATAAACCCATATAATTTGTGTCATATTTTCAATTAAAAATGTGCAGGAAATAAGCAGAAATGTTCAAGGAAATATTTAAGAGTTGACAGTTATACCTGGTCCTAGACGTATAAACATTATTTATCTCAAGATGAACTTCACAAAAATCAAAGAACTTCAAGTGTTGGATGATATGTTAAGCATGATGTATCAAATCTGTGGTACTGAAAGACTAAAAATACTCATATACTACAACAACAACTACCATGTGAAGAACTTGATGAGCAAATGGATAATGTTAACAAATCCTTGTTCACGGTAAATTAGTGGTCCCCACACTGACATTTTAGCTAGATTTCCTAGCATTATATAACATTATATATATATATATATTATCATTATTATATATATATATATATGTTTATTACTGGAAGAGATACAATATATTCAAAGTTGTAGCTCAAAAGCAGAAAGTTGCTATACCCTTCTAAGACTGCTTTCTATACAAAAATCATTTTCCTTTAGAAAGAATCACTGTATCAGTGCTGTGCAGAAATTTATTTTTATATAAGAAGTACCCAAGCAGATTAAAGAAATACCAGTATCTAAGATGTTAGCCAGCTGAAGATGTTATATTCATATATATATACAAATACCTACACAGATCCTCCACAGACTTTCACTGACAACTCAGTGTTGCAAAGACCTCATACCGACTGCATTTATATGATTTCTCTCCCTCTCTCATCCAGGATAATCCAGTTGTCTATAGCTGTAACAAAGAAACACTAAAGGAAATAAATTCCAAGTGCAGTTACTCATTATTAATCCACACAATTCCAAAGGCAAAAACAAGTCAGCACTGGACAATAAGAATTTTTAACAAGACTGTCATTCAAAAATTCAGTTTGCAAAACCATAAAGCATGATGGAATGGTCCTGGCTGACTTCCATGTTTCTAACTTTCTTTTTGATATGCTAATGTAAAAAATACAATTATGGACATAAATCACATATTCTGATGATACTATGCCAAAAAGCTAATGCTGGCTTCTGGTCAGCTGGAGGTGGAGGATGGTTTCTTGAGCAGCTTCTGCCAACTTTTGCTGATGCAAAACAGAAATGGAGCAGAAGAATGTGGATTTTCACAGGCTCAGACTTTTTATGTAATTGCCTGTGTAGATTCAGAGAGTAAGTAGCCCAGAAAGTTCACTGCAGATGGAAAATCACTACATTGGTTCTAAACCATAGAAATCATAATATCATATCATGGTATTATGATCATAGTTTCATAACATAGTTGAGGTTGATAGGGGCATCTGGAGAGAATCTAGGCCAACACTTGCTCAAATTATAGTCAGCTACAGCAGGTGTGATCTGCTGCACAAACTGCTGTGTCTCTTGGATAACCCCGTTAGCTTCCGCTAATACATAAATATATAAATATGTTTGATAATCCCTTGCTGAAAAGTAAATGTTACCAATTTGGCCTTTTGTGAAAGCTGACTTTTGAGCTTTATCTTCAGGTAAAAGAATCACCCATGCATATAAGAGCTTTTGAGACATAGATAAAGAATAGAAATAGATGGAAAGAGGATGATAGATTCACTAAATCCATAATGAATTCATATGTTGTATATTACAATACATTAATTTAGCTTTTGTTTTCCAGGGCAGATGCAATTCTAGCACCCATAGTTACAAACTCAAATATATGCACTTAGAAATTTTAGAGTAAGTTTCAAGTTATTCACTACTGGGCTATTTTCCCTTAACATGCAAACCCATTTTCTTAATTTAGCAGGCATAGTTTCACCGTGATTGTTGCTCAAATGCTGCTTTATTCCTGTTAATGAAGTTTAATTTATATAAATGATTTTTGCTGGCATTCAGCAAGCATAATGGCCTTTCTGCTGCTTATAAATTTATACAGGAAAAATACAAGGGAAAGTAGTAAAAAGAATATAGTAGTTAAATTTTAAAAAATGACAACAGTTAAATGTTGCTAAAACTGGAAATTATACAACTCTGATGGGTTGGCTTAAAAAGAGGACAAAAAAGGTTCAAGAACAGGAAACTAGTTTTCAAAATGAATGATCAGGAGCACTCACAGAAATAATCTAGCAAATATCATTAAATACAAATATTGCCTCTGGTTTTACTTGTCCTTGAGCTTCAGAGTGCTGGAGGCTAGGACAGGATACCACAGAGTACTTTTCACAAAGTGTCTGCTAATAAAGAACACTGACAACAGCTTAATGGACTAGATGAACCTTTATACTTAGTACAACTGTGTTTATGGAGGATATATTATGTGAGTGGACAAGCATAGGATCATTTAGATTATACCTGAAAATTGCCTGTTTATGAAATATTTGTACTAAAAAGGATTCTTAGACCTTCTTCATAGGACCCTGCAACAGACTGCATTTCAGATTTATGATTGGTGCAATTCAGATTACGTGTTTGGTGCAAACAACTCACCACAGTAGGCAAAACTGAGAATTAAGGAATGGCTTCCATGAATAAAGTGAACAGACAGAGATTGTTTTGCTATATTTTTCATTTGGTTTGGAAGAAGAGGTGTAATTTTGCCTTTTCCATAACAAAAAATATGTTATCAGAAAATGAAAACGTCAAATAATGGCATTTACAAGTTTTAATGAAAATCTTCATGATTATGATAAAAAGGGGGGGTTTGTGTGTTTGTTTTTCTTATTTTCAGGTCTTTCCTAAAGAAAACATAAATATGGGAGAGAAACTGCATTCTTCTCATTTTAATCATGTTCTCCTGATAGGAGAGCATAGGAGAACAGAGCATAAAAATTAAAATTAGTTTACTGAGTAGTTCTAAATTTAAAACAAGCAGGACAGCTTTATTCACCAAAATATATTTCTGGGCTGTGTCTGACCTGTGTTCCCTGCACTAAGCCTGATCCTGAACCTCACCTATGGGCTGATGTGCTGGCCCAGCCTCAGCCCCATGGACTGCTTGATGGTTACTGGATCTAATCTTAAAATTTAGAGTGACTTCTCATTTTCACTCAAACCTGCCTCATCACTGTGATCTGGACTCTTAGTTGGACCTGGCCATAATGGTCAGGTCTCCTGCTCCCTGTTTGGGGCAGTGGTCATAGAGGGCTACCAGCACCCTGATGAATAAACATGCATAAAATGATCTAAGAAGAAAAAAAAGTGTGTTCACAACTTTTTGTTGCAGAAGATTCTCACTGAACACTGCAAGTATCACGTGTGTTTAATGAGAAGATCCATGTGGACTACCTAATTAAAGTGGAAATGGTTCGTATGGCTATATTCATTTTTTTAATGTAAGAAAGAAAAGTGAGGGAGAAGCGAAGTATCCTCAGCTTCTGAGCCCACTCATCAAAATGTAGAACATGATTGACAATTCTAAATATAAATATTTGTGGATGTAGAAGATGTAGTTGAATAGTCCACTCTAGAGATCACATGTGCCACCAGTGTGATAGAACAGTCTTATGCAGGAAACACCTAGAGGCAAAGAAAAATGCCTGCAGGGGAAATTTAAAAACAAAAAAGTAAACAAACACACACAATAGCATAGGTAAATAGGAAAACAAGCTAACAATGCATAACAAAACCGTTTGCATTACTTAGAGCAACAGAGCAGACAGTAACTAAACAGAGGTGACCTTGTAGTTCCTTACTTTCTGAGATGTTCACATATATATGCACGCAAGCCTGCTGGCATATGAATAGCTCTCTGTTCTGGTGGAACTGAATGCAGTTTCTGCAGAATGATCAATGATATCTCTGCACACCGTTTAGATCTCTGCTTACATTCCACCTCAGAAGATCTAATTAGTACTAAACATGCTTCAATCAAGATTTAGAGACTTTTGCCATGGTTATATCTCTCTTCAAAACACAAGACAGGTTTCAGGCACTGGGTTAAATATGGGCTGCAAGTTTTGTCCAGCACCCAGGAAGGTCTTAGAAATATAAAAAGTCTTCCAGAAAATTCACTATTCCTTACCATTCTCCTAGTTTCCTAATTAATCAATGCATTTCAACACCACGAATCAAAGCCACGAAAAAGAAGTGACATGCGTAACTTACCTCTCAAAAAAAAGAATATACCAAAAGGGCTCACATTGATTTATTATCTTCACCTGTCCATGCAATGCTTGACATGCACACTTACTGACACTAGGGACTAACAAGTTCAAATAAATCGAATCACATGCAGACGTAGCCAGAGTGCTAACCAAGCAGATTGCTTAATGAGTCCTTGGCAGTCCTCTATGGGTGTTTGATGAGGAAGAAGTCTAAATCTCATTCATTGTAAGTTGATACAGGCACATTAGAATATGCTGATTTTGGTCCTGAAAATAAGATGTAGAGTGTGGAGCCATGTGGTGCTTTGACTATGTTACCTCTACAAATTTATGATCAGTTTTAATGTGGCTTTTAGCCCAGGTTCACATATTTTTTTAAAAAAAAAGAAGTCCTAGTGTTATGTTTCCATGCTTTGAAACACCATGTATTTATTCACAGTAAGAGAATTCCATTTTCTTTTTCTTTCTTTCTTTTTCTTTCTTTCTTTTTCTTTCTTTCTTTTCTTTCCTTCCTTCCTTCCCTCCCTCCCTCCCTCCTTTTCTCCTTTCCTTTCTTTCTTCTCTGTTTCTATTTTAGGGCAGATGTCTTTGCAATGAAGACATTTTAAAAGCTTATTTTAGTAGATCTCAATTTTTGATTATTTTCCTACTATCCAGCTTTTCTACATACTCATTTCTCACCTATCTCACACATAGTGGAAGGTGTTGTGAAGTATGCAATTTTTTTCCATCAGCAAAAGCCCCTTCTTCAGCAGCCTATTTCTGTGACACCAAACATGCCTAAACCAAAGAGCTCTAGACTATGTCATGTCAAAATGGCTTAACAAAATAGAGAATCACCTCAAATTGTGCTTGTGCTTCTATGTATGATGGAGAATATTGTTCTGGGAGAAGAATCTAAACTCTGGTGGTAGAACAACATCTGGCTAACGCAGATGTCCCACTGAAAGGATATAATACAATGTTCAAGAACTGAGTAGAAGTAGTTGTTTTCTTTAGATTTAGAAATGGAGGAGAAGAGACCTAAGACTCACAAAGATCCCTTAGAGAAAGGTGTGGAAAAACAAGACCGAACTGCAGAACAGAAAACAGTGCTAGAACTAAGGTAAGTTAGCACAACAATACGAAACTCTCTTCCAAATCTACATGCTCTTTTAGACACAGCCAACTTCGCAAAAAAAAAAAAGCAAACACTAGCACTGGAGCAGAATGAAGATCCACCATAATGAAATATGCCTCTATCACTGTTAGTAAAATCACATCAGAATTATGAGTGAATCCCACACTGGATGTCAACAAAAGGATTGGTTTTGGAAACATTAGATTTTGTTAGTTTCTTGAGGTATCTTTCCCACCTTTGCTACTTGTGAAATGAAAATAACTTTATCATGTAATACGGAAATCCTTAGGCAGAAAAAAGTTTCAATAACATTCCCTCTAGCATGCAAAACCTTTCAATTTCTTGAATATAAGGGAATAGAATATCAATCAGTGGATCACAAAAGTTTCTCTTACACAAAAGGATGAAAATTTGCCTTAGAGGGTGGCTGTTTTTTCTACACAGTTATCTGATAAAAATAAAGGAAAAATCTGTATACATTCATTTTATAAGAAATTTGCCACCAAGTCATTTTTTGTCTTTTCTCACCTTCTCTTAATGATGATTTCTTCAGAAGGAGTTCTGGTTTACTTTTGCATCTGAAATTCTTAGCTCACCGATTCAATATCTTAAATGTGAAATGAAGAAATACTGACACAATAAAGGTTTTTTATGTCAGCAGGCTTCACTGCTTACTATTTTAGACAAGACGTCTACGTGTTTACTTTTCAGTACCCTGTACTTCTGTTACACTGCCACATGATGGCCATTCATAAGGAGAGTATGAAAAGTCATCATGAAAGGAAAGTCTGAGACATGGTCTCCTCGACCAGACACTGGAAAAACAAAGAAGGACAGAATGACCAAACTTAGAATATCAACAGAGTAGGCCAAAAAAGCACATAGTATGTGCAGAAATTTTAGTAATTTAGGAATTCATCTTCATCAAGGATCTCCCTGCTTTCACAGTATCAGCAGTGTACCAGTGTGGTGGTTCCGCTCGAGTGGGCAGCCGAGCTCCACCACAGCCGCTCTCTCACTCCCCCTCCTCAAAGAGGAACGGGGAGAAAATATGGTGAAAAGGGCTCAAAGGTTGAGACAAGGACAAGAAGATCACACAACAGTTATTGTAACGGGCAAAACAGACTCAGCATAGGGAGACAGTAAGATTTATTGCTTATTACTAACAAGCTAGAGAAGTGAGAAACAAAGGAAAGAAACCAAAAGCACCTTCCCCCCCCATCCACCCTCTTCCACCTCCTCCCCCCGAGTGGTGCAGGGGAACAGGGGAATGGGGGTTATGGTCAGTCTACAGCGCTTCTTCTCTGCCGCTCCTTCTCGGTCACTCTCATCCCCTGTGCTGTGGGGTCCCTCCCACGGGATGCAGTCCTTAATGAACTGATCCAGTGTGGGCTTCCCACAGGCAGCAGCTCTTCCAGAACTGCTCCAGATATGGGTCCGTACCACGGGGTCCATCCCTCAGGAGAAAACTGCTCCAACCTGGCTCCCCCACGGGCAGCAGCTCCTGCCAGGTCACCTGCTCCTGCGTGGTCTCCTCTCCCCAGGCTACAGGCCCAGAATCTGCTTGGGCAGGGGTCTTCCACAGGCAGCAGCCTCCGTCGGTGCAGGGCCACCTGCTCCACCGTGGTACTCCATGGGCTGCAGGGGGACATCCTGCTTCACCATGGTCCTCACCACAGGCCGCAGGGGACATCTGCTCCGGCGCCTGGAGCACCTCTCCCCCTCCTTCTGCACTGACCTTGGCTCCTGCAAGGCCGTTCCTCACTCCTCTCACTCTCCCAACTGCTGTGTGGCGCAGCGTTTTTTTCCCTGTCTTAAATATGCTCTCACAGAGGCGCAAAACAACATCGCTTATTGACTCGGCTCTGGTCAGCAGTGGGGCCCTTACCTAACATGGGGCAGCTTCTAGATCCTTCTCACAGAAACCACCCTTATGGCCTCCTGCCACCAAAACCTTGCCATGTAAACCCACTACAACCAGGACTCCCACCTTTACTACTGTAAATGCAGAAATGCCAACAATGGGTTAAACTGTAAAATCCACACCATAACATATGTAGCGGTTTAAAAACTGGATGCTTAGAAAAAGGTATAATAACAGGTCAAACACAGTAATGATTTTTTCTCAGTATACTCTCCCAGCTTTCAAAAAATCAACAAATTTCCTAAGCTACAGATTACATCTGTGTTTAATATGCCTTCAGTAGGCAATCTCTTCCCACTTAGTTTCAGGGTTGAAAAACTCAGCACTGCATTGTGTTTTTTTAAGACTATACCACTATAAATTTTCTTAGTGTAGCAACACAATTTTTTAATTTTTTTTTAGCAGAGCAGTACATATGGTTGGGGTGGTGAACTGGGGGAATAAGGTCCATGACTGGGACAGGGCTGGGACTTCAAGGTGGCTCCCAAGCATTGGCAGGGCTCCCGCTGAGGTGCCTCAAGGCCAGGGAACTGCATTAAGGCCCTCAGCCCAGGCAGCCCAATCCCAGGAGAGTTAGGAGGGGGAGAACCCACCCAGGGCTCTGAAAGCAGCAAAAGGCAGCTGAATTTCTTTGATTCCTCTTGAGGAAAACTCTCACCTGCAGGCATTTGGTTGGAAAAATCTGGAGTGGCAACATGGATGGCATTAATCACTGACATCTAAGTAGTTGTGTAGGTAGCTGCTACTGTAGTGCACCTGTCAATTCTGTCAGTGCCAGCCTTGCAAATAAAATTTGTTCTGTAAGATGCTTGAATTTCATGTTATGTTTCTATAGGTCAGAACAGTGAAGATTAGGTCCTAAAAGGAGAATAAATTCATATCTTGGACAGTCACTAAACCTCAGATCACTCCAGCTGCACAGCACAACCCATATAGCAAACATGCACTGCCATTACACAAGCAGCAAAAAAGCCTCGAAGAAGGCTCAACAGAAGAATTTAAGTTGACTGCCTCTTTCAGTTGAGCTTTTGAGTTCATGAGTGAACAATAAAGTTGCTGTATCGCTTCCAAGTAATTTCTGACCTCGTACAGCACAGCAGTATTTACATAAATGAGTACCATCAATGAGTACCACAAAGTTGACTCCTGCACCACTTTTCATTGACTTGTGAAAGTTTAATTTGTTAGGCGGGTACTTGCAGCATTGTGAAGCAGCAGCCTTTCAGATCACAATCACAACTCATTTCTGAACTGGCACAGTCCTCTCCCTGATGGGGCCTGGCATGAGCATTTCTCTGAAGCTTCAAGTGCAACTCCATGAAGACCTCCTTCCTCAGATCCACACTTGGAATCAGTGCTGAACACCTCATATTGCTACCATCACATGGAACAACCTTGTTCTAACTCTTCCTCACTTGAAATCTGAAGCTATATGAGAAAGTCCAACATGTCAGCATCTTGAATGTAAGAGGTGCTCTCCAGGGAGTCCTCCTACCTCTTCGGTGCGTAAAATGAAGCACTGTCAGCACTCACAGGCTGCTGAATTACAAACATAAGTGGCAAAAATTAACTCTGTTTTGCTGAGATACTATGCAGTAGTGCATTAGGTGAAAAAAATGCCATGAAAAGTTAGGAAGCCTGAGTGTTGCTCTTAGCAAACTGAAACCTCAATATACTCTGCAAATTTATCAAATCTCTAGAAGCTTCTGAAAACATCCTGTTAATATTCTGCTTAATGCAACTGCATTAGAATGTTTTTGTATTATATTCCCAAAATTGCCATGTAAACAGTAATCACTTAATCGGTATTTTTTTGTGTATAATTAGACCAAGTTCTATGGCCCTCCTAATTTTCCTTAGTAAAAGGCTATGTCCTAATCCATAAGAATATTTTCTCATCTTCTGTTCACAGTAACATATCATCTTTTCCCTTCATTTTTCAAATTTCTTATTCTCTTTGTTTTCTTATTTTTACTTCCCCTTTGTTTCTTTCTAACGCTAACAGTTTGGTACTTTACCATGAAACACATAAGTGAGTTTACCTCTGAGGCAAAGGCACTGTTAAGTCCTGGCTGAGCTGTTTTTCTCTCAAGCCGTATATTTCTGAATAAAGTATGAAGAGTTTATTTGGTCTGTACAGATAGAGCATAATTAATTCAACATTATTATTATTATTATTATTATTATTGTACAATTAAACACAAATAGCACAGAATACAGAACCTTCATAAAAGCTTTTCCTAAATCTGACACAGTATTAAACTTGATTATTACATCACATTACATTATTTTGCTTTAAAGTCCCTAGTTGTGAGCACAAATTTGCCAAATCTCAATTTAACCCACACTGATAAATCAGTTTATCTTCAAATTAGATACTCTCATTTCAACTCTCAGTAGCTTTTTGTTATCTGTGATTAAATTCTTAAATTTTGGTATTTTCAAAATGCATTAGGCAAAATCTGTTTTTCCAGTGGCTAGCATGAAACTTGTTTTTGTCTCATGTCCTGATCATAACCACTGTACAAGAGAGGAAGAATGTCCATAAAAAATAAATGACAGAAGAAATAAAATTATTTCCATTTTACTCAAAGATTAATGTAACTTTTCCACACTGACCAAAACAGGAGTGGGGTCTGAAGCAGTATTTTACATGCTACTAACTTATTACATATGTCTGAGTTTTAATGGAAGAATCACATGTGCACGAACAGAAGAAAGGACTTCTGCCTGCTTACCTTCTTTGTGTTTTCACATCTGAAGTCCCCTTGGAAGGTTTCTAGTACGAGGAATCTGCTGAAACTGGTGCATGAAACTTGGAGAGGTGGTGTAAAGCTACATCATGTAGGCTTGATGTAACAGAGATCAGGATGTCACTGTGGAGGGGATCAAGAGAAAAAGTGAGCTAGCCTAGATGACAGCATATAAACATCAACTCCACAATGATGCTTTCAAGTTATACAAATAGGGCAAGATGGTATTAGTGAAGGCTAGAGCGCAGGATGATGATGTTAAAGCACAAGGTAATGAAACTTGCACTGGATTTGTTGTTGTTGTCTTAAAATGATGAAGGGTTCAAGACTCTATCATGAGAAAAATGCTAGAGAAGACATATGGAAAAACAAAACAAAACAAAAAAAAACAAGGAAGAAGGGAAAGGACGTCTGAAGTACAAGGTGAAAGGTGTAAGGAGGAATATCAAGAGACCAGAACATATAAGATCCCAGAAAAGAGGAAATTTAGGGAAAAACAGGTTTAAACCATCTATGTCAATATTGATGAAATAAAAAATAATAATAATAAAAAAAGATACAGTGAGGAGGTAGGAAGGTCAAGGAAAGGTGTTTTTGCCATCATTCTTAGTTTTCTTTCAGAAAAGTCGTGACTATCCCTTTCTGTTGTCTCAGAATTGTGACTCTTATCTTTTAGAAGTCCGTCTCACAATTTATTTATCTAGCAATGTCTTCTGCTGCACCACATTGCATATAGGGCTGTGCCACACTCAGCCTGAAATGTTGTGCAGATACTTGAACTTTCAATTTTTGATTGTTTCCATTATTTTCTCCTCATCTTTAAAGCATGGACTTTGATTAGATCTACAGATGTATTATATATCCTTCCTTCTTCATGGTCTCACTATCCCTTAAATGCTCTGAGTTACCAAATTTTGTCTTCAGATACCACCTAATGCCTCAGAATTATGAACTCGATGTATATGTTAGGGAGACAAATGACAGGTTAAAAAATAGTGTGCATTTTAGGAAACCTGAATTCAATCTTCGCTCGTATACTCTTGCACATTTTGGATGGGTAATGCATTTCCTATCATTTATTGCTAGGCTCTGTTGAAATGATAAGCAGTATTTGGAATATATGATTTTGTAATTCAGTCTAAGGCACTAAATCCAGACACAGTGGTGCAAGAATTGAACACCATAGCAACAGCTTTATGTACCTGCAATTTTTCATCATCTGCTCTGCTGCGCATTTTCACAAAATCAACAACATTGTTTTGGTGGTCACTTTGCCTGCTTCACTGCTGCATATTGGAAGATAAATCCCCATGCCTGCTTTTATTACTGGGTATTTTTAGCTAACTGTGTTGATTTAGCCTTAATTACTTATAAACTGTGTCAGATAGATTAAATATTTCCAGGTGTGTATTTCATTAAGTCTTTTTAATCAATTTTATTAAGGCAGTAACTCACCAAATCAGCATGCTTAATTGGCCAAATAAGTTATACACAGAGTGAGAATGGTGTCACACTCAAATGGAGGGTTGGGTAAAATAAAATCTATACTGCTGATGGACTGTATACTGTGAAAGATGTTGGATGAGTCACCTATACCTAAACCTATACCTTTTACTTTTCTTCTATGTCTTATCCAAAAACTGCTCTCAGATTAATCCTTTTTTTAAGGCTACATTCTTTCAAGCGGCAGGCCAAATGCAGGACTAACCTGTAATGGGTTTCAGTCCAATAGATCTCTTCTGTTCCAGTCACTGTGTCCAAAAGGTTACTGGGCTGGTATCAACCTTTTCTAACCCTACCTTCTAACTTAATGTATAGTATTTAAAGAATTCAACTGTCGTTTATTTGATCTCATGAGGGTTAGCCTACCATGGACAACAGAAAAACCTGGTCTGTGTGCTGATTGCCATTTCTTTTCCTAACTTTGTTGTCTTTGCACAGTTCTCTGGATTTTGAGAGGCCTCATTAGCCTCTTTTATTAGAATTAACACAATTTTGTATAGCATTTGGCTTAAGTTTTAAGTGCTGTTTCAAGCGCTGCGAAACACAGTGCAAGAATGGCTCTGTTCAAAATCATCTCAAGCAACCCTGCCCTCCACTCCATGTTTTTTTTTGCAGGGCATGTTGTGGGGACCCCCAAGCTACCTGTCTGTGGAATGAATTTGCCTGCACTTTTTAGCTTAAACTGAACACCACATGACTGTAATTATGCTTTAACCACATGCTTTGAAAAAATACTACAGTAATTTTATGGCTGTGTTAATAAAGTAGGTTAACTGATACACTGATTACAAAATCAGAATTTTGATGTTAAAAAAAAAAAAATCCATAAAATATATAAGAAAGTATTATGGGTTTCCAAATCAGTCTGTTTTTCATGAATGCAAACATTCTGGAAGTTTACAAACACTTTAATAGCAAACTATGAAATCCAGTATGTTTTCTCAGACTCCTGAAGTGCTCAAATAGCATTCTTGTCCAGAGCTATCAGCCTGATAACAAACATAGTATCTACAAATAAAAATGCTATTGCCGTGTCACATAATGCTGTCATATTATTTCCAGACCTCTAACAGCAGAAATCAGCAGCAGAATTGCAGGCCACTTAATCAGTGAGTAGGAAAGCTCACTGCACGCAGACGCCATCCCCCTGGTATAACTTGCTTTTCTCTCTCCATGCAGACAGATTCTGACACCCCTCAAACAGTATTCAGAATACTCCTACAACATTTACAGTTGCTCAGCGATCTCTCTGTCTCAACAACAGAAGTATCACAAACCAAACAACGTGCAAGAGTAATCTCCTGCACTTGCTGTTCAGATCAATATTCCAGCACCACTGCCTCTACTTAAAACCTGGAATATTAGTGTACATGCAGTAAATACTTCCAATGCTGAATGTGTGATTGATACTCTGATAAATTCTGTTTGTTGTGACACTACTGCCAAGCAGCAGTATTTGTGTTTTGTTCCAGCTTCATCAGAGAGTTTTACACAAACCCTATTTCACAGTCTTATGGAAAAAAGAACAGCACCAGTAATTCATTAAGAATTCCATTCTAATTTAATTTCTGTAAAGATAGACAAATTAGGATGAAGAAATTAATCTTTCCAAGAGACAAGAGTTAAATATACTGCTGAATTCAACAGTTTTATAGCATACTAGGAATGCTTAACTATTTTAACAAACAATACTTGAAATTAGCAGGAAAGGGAGAGGTTTTATTTATTTATTTATTTGCCTCTGGCAGTGCACAGCACCATCTCTGGCCTCTGCTAAGCCATCCATGCCAACTGTGATTCTTCTTGGCTACGGCTGAAGCTGAATGTTTGCCTTTGGAAAACAACACGCTAACCAAAGAGCAAGTTTTATCAAAGTATTATGAAAATAGGGCCAAGGGCTTTCCAATACTTTGAAAATTATGTTTTGCTTATCTAAACCCTTTTTCACTGTAGAGCTTTTAGTGTCATCTACCTGTAGCACAAGACCTTTAATCATAACAATATAGCAGTAATATTAACATTTTTGTCTATTACTCATTGATGTACACAAGCAGAGGGGGGTTGGCAGTAGACAAGCTTGAGTTCATTCCTCCATTTGTTTTATTTATTTTTGCAGTGTATTTTAAATGGATTCTCTCTTGGGCTTCTTGCTCCTGCAAGCAGTAAATCAGGCAGCGGGGCGAAAGAGCACTTGAAAAGATTACTGCACCAGTTGGGCTTAAACAGCTTCATCCCAGCAGGGCAAAGGGGTCAGCTCCACTGTAATGAACCCCGCAGTTAGGAAGCCAGTGTTTTGTGCTTTTTCACATAAATGTTACTTAAATATATGTGATATTATTATTCCTATTATGACTGTGTGATCAGACAAAGGCAATTCTATCCCTCCTGAAAAATGATACTCAATTTATTGTTCTTAATCCAGAATCCAAGGGTGCATGGCTACATAAAACTACAGAATAACTGCCTTCATGTTCATAGGACACTATTGAAGTTGTCCGTCCGTTTGTCTGTGTTCCTCCCAACCCCCACAAATAAAACAAACAAAAAATCAAAACCCGATACCTTTCAGTTTTCACTTACCTACATGGTGAGCCATAACCTCTCTGTAATTATGCTAAATCTAGAGAAGGGAATTCACACTTCTAAGGAACTGGATCAGGGGCACAAACAATGAAGCAAATCGTTCAGCATCACTAGTCACAAGTAAACAATAATGCAGTATTTACAGTCTAAATAATGGAATAGAGACAGCAGCCTATGTTACGTATTTCTCTCTTTAACATAAATTGGCCATATTGTCACCAGGCCAGAGTTCACTGCTCTTGAAATAATTGGATGCAAAGCGTAGATATTGCACCAAATTAAGTAAAACATGTAATGATCGCAGAAGTGGGGGAAATAGTTTGAAAATGCAATTGCAAATAGATTAAAATACTACCTCTGGTTGCAATTTGACATTTGTTACTATAATATTACAACGATATGTCTATCGTGAGTAGCTGGGGCACAAAGCCAGTCACATTTACATGAAAAGTAATATTAGAGTAATGGCTACAATGGGACATGCTAAAAACATCTCCACATCTACTTCTATGATCATCTTTTAGTTTTAAACTATCTACATTCATTTAAAAAGCATAATTATGTTATAATTAGATATTGATCATTACACATAATGCTTTCACACACAGGTGCCTAATTTTTTCTTTTTCTCTCTTTTTTTTTTTTGTTTTGTTTGAAGTTTCGCTCTAGTAAACCTTTAGAGCCAAATTTATCATCTTTATTAGTAGTTTCCCCATAACTACTCAACATCTCAGTTCAACAGATTAGAAAGGAGGCAAGAGGGAAAAAAACAATCACTAATGTGAGTCTAAATGACCAAGCTATCAGTGAATTCAGAATATCAGCTTCCAGAATAGTTTGAAGAAGCCTGTTGATGCTTTTTTAATTTTTTTTTCCATTTTCTTTTTCTGGAAAGCCTGTGAGAGACACGCTACCTGATCAGATGCACTTTTAAGGAGTATTTTTTATTTTCTTGTAATTTTATGACATTACTTCATCATGAACTAAATATATACATATACATATAATAGAAGGAGGCAGGTGAGAAGGACAACATAAAAAGAAAAGCAGCATAAAAATGTGTGCATGAAGCTATAGTGAAAAGACTGAGTATAAAGGAGGGAGATGACAGAAGTCAATAAGCCAATAGTACAAGGCAGAGAAAATTCTGCAGGAACTGTAGAAAAAACTAATCAGATACATAAAGCAGCAAGAAAATGTTTCTGATGATCTAGTTTTTGGCCATCACTCATGCCATTTGCTTTAAGTAAACTATAGGCTGAACTATTCATTTTAGCATTTCACTATGGCTCTCACTATTCAATTTTAAAAGCAGACTTTGAATGAATGACAGTATCATTAACATGTTACAATCAACTGAAAAGGCAGGAGATTTATTCTATTTGAGAAATAGTATGCATATATCTTAATTTAGCTCGTATAAAAGAGATGTTAAATAACATGAAAATAAATGTGAAGACTCATTCAGATTAAAAATCTCTTGTGCTGTATGTTACAATAACATAACCTGATGGATACATTAGAGTAAGAAACAACATGTGATGTACCAGTACCACCACTGCACAGTTAAAATATCACTATTATTTCATTAAGTAATCAGAGAAAACAAGACATCACCTAGGCCATGCCAGAGTACTCCAGATATCCCTACTTTCATTTTCCAGTGAAATGAGAATTCTAGTTTTGGGATCCTTCCTTAAAGGCTGTGTCAGAGTGAATACGATGGTGCTCATATCCAATTAGCTGATCATACATTGATGCAAGGCAAATATTTGTTAGCTGGCTTACACATGGCACCATGTTGGCCATTCTGAATCTCCCCTGGGGTTACACTAGTAAAGGCAGCGCTCCAGAAGTCCAAATCTGGGCCACGGTCTTGTAAAATAATCCTGCATATGCATCTGCTCCATCAATAACAACTCATTCCCTTTTTTTTTTTTTTTTATTTCCCCCCTGTTCCCCCCACCCCCACCCCCTGGAGTATTTGAATACTGCTGCAGAGTTATTGATTTATGTGTTTATTCTTGACACTGTGTTACTAAAAAAGCTGTTTCACAAATTGATTCAGTATCTCTTTTAAGCACTTAACTGAAGTTCTCTGAAGAGTTACAAAGCTTAAGCTGAAATTTATTAGTAGAAATAACAAAAAATGAACAGTCACTGTCACACAAGATTTCTTAGGTGCCTTGGTGAGTTCTGCTCCAATTCTCTCCTGAGAATCAAGCACTGCTAAAATCAGACATTGAAATTTTCCATTTTATGTTCCACTTCTGCATGATATGGTTAATGTTAGACTTTAAGACTACGAACTTCACAGTACCCTTTTATTGCTGCTCTGTGTCTTCCTGACTCCAAAATTCTCCTGGGTTTTATTAGGGTCTCTACATCCCTTAGGTTTTTAACCTCTTTTAAAAAGCAGCAGGCTCTTTCACCAAACACTGCTCCAGGATTTTTCTGACTATTTAATAGTTATTTGCTTAATATGACTCCTAGGTACAAAACATGCAAACAAAAGCACAATCTGCACTAAGGATATATAACTACTCCTACTTCCACAACAGCAGTGAGACCCCCAGCTTTGGAAACAGAGTATTACTGCTTGGCCAAGAAAGGCAAAAAAAAAAAAAAAAAAAAAAAAAAAAAGGAAAAAAAAAAAAGGAAAAAAAAATAAGAAAAAAAAATAAGAAAAAAAAAGAATAAGAAAAAAAAAAGCAGGACCAAGGACCAAGACTGAATGCTGAACAAAACTTTGATTTCTTCCCTGGTTGATGACTAGGAGCTACGTTAGGAGCTACGTGGCTATGTGAGGACAGAGGAAGAATAGCTCTTTGGACTTTAAAGGAAAAAGAGGAAAATGTGAAAGATACAAAAGGGAATATTAATGTCAACAGTTCCCTAGCACATGGCAGAATTTGTCATGAGCTACTTGAAATTCCTGGTAAAGGAAACAGCTGATCTTGTGCTGATAAAATATAGGCACTACATAAAACAGACATGGCATATTTCTTGGCTTCCAGTGGCATTTTCTGAAGAAAATACTAGGAAAATATCAGGAATAAAACAAATTAGCAGAATACCTTCAATGGTAGAAGAACATGGGCAGCTAAAAGCCTGACTAGAGCTGAAGCTCCCTGGAAGCCTGGAAATCAGAAGTGCATCTGTACCTGTCAGTATCAAGCATTAGCAAAGAGGAAGACTTTCAGATGATGGCTTAATTTCTAACAGCACCAGCGAAAAGTTCCAGAACTTGTAATAGCTGTAAGGAATTTTCAGTAACAAAGGCTTGGTAAACAAACTGGGAAGCTGTGTAGCAGAAATGAGACCAAGTATTTGAGACTAAGCAAGAAAATAAATACAGGAGAGAGGAATTCTCAGGAAATAACAAACAAATAAAACAAAAAGTAGAGTATTTTGACAATTTTGACAGATAGAAAGCTTAAGAACCAGCCTAAAGTCTTAAAGAACACAGGTATGGAGGAGAATGCTTGCAGAATGTTAGAAGATGTAGCAATCAGAATTTGCCATTCTTTATACCTGTGTTTATACACAGTGTCCTGACGCAAATAAAGAAACTGAGATACTACAAGGCTGAATATAGAAAGGTATGCCAACCAACCCAGAGACTAGTTAAATAGAACATGTAATAAGCACATTTTAGATAACGCTCAGCTTTGCCCAGCCAAAGAAGAGGGGAAGCAAAAATGGCAATGGTTGACCTCTCTGCATGTAAAAACATTGATATGAAGAAAAGAGCACCAAGAGTCTGAATAGCTTTCCATGGAAAGCTTAACACCTAGTAATTCTTAGCATCTTGTCAAGGATTTGTTCTTAAAGCATTCCATCTCTGTATGAATGTACAGTGATGACAACATCAGAAAAACGTGTCCACCCAATTTCAAAACTGAGACCCAAAGCTGCAAATCCAAATAGTCATGGATATTTAGTGTCTAATATCTATCTTAAACTTACATATTTTTATACCTATTTAGGTTCTTAAGTAGGTATTTCCCAAACAATCACTTTTTGATTTTGTCTTAGCCACCAGACTATCGGAAATTACATTTTACAACTGTAAAATAAGAAATTACAATTTACACCTGAGAGCCATTTTCAGTAAAAGAAAAATTAAAAAAAAAAAAAGAAAAAAAAAAAAGAAAAAAAGCCTTGAAGACAATTTGATCCCAGGTAAACAGGCTAAATAAAAGTGTTTTTTTCCTTTTTTTTTTCTTTCATCATGAAATCTCCTGTAACAGTTGTCATGTTCCTTCTGTTGTTTTCTCAACTTTCTCATAAAGTGGATTTCTTATGTAATTGGCAGCTAGCAGAACATTTTATACCTTTGGTTTTTAATGTCTTATAATTTAATATTACCACATTTTCAATCATACTACACTAAGGCATATCACAAAAGAACATTGATTAATAAATGAATGAGGGTTACGCTCATCATGCTGAGAATGTAACCACAGGCACTATCTTGATTGTGAAAAGAAACACATGGATTCTCAAAAAAAAGTAGTATCAAAAACCTATGACTCATGAGTTACAAAAATCACAGTAAACTTAGAGATAAAAAAAATATTTTTCATACTATCCAAGATAAAATGTTGTATTATTTTTATATAATTTCATATAAGGCCTGCTTCTCTAGGCATCTATACTATGTATTCTGAATAAGCCTGGGTGAAATTTTTCATTATGCAAAAGCTGCAACAGTCAAATTTCTATGTAAATCTTACAGAGGAGTAAGGACAATCAGGACAATCTCCTTTATCTTGTGTTAAAATCTGCAGAATTCCAAGGGAAGGATTACTGCACTTACATCCACTGCTTAATAGTGTGTTGTACTGGAGCTACAGGCAGATACTGTTATTTATTAAATCACATGGGAATTGCAAGTATTGAACTCCTGGAAGTCCCTTCACAGCATGCATATCTTAAGAGTGCAGTAGCAGATCAGCAGAAGTCTACCTTCTTACTACAGCCACACAATTCTTGCAATAAAGCCTGAACACACAGATGTCACAGAGGGACAGACATTTCATCTTAATCTCTGACAGCAGCATAAATGCTGGCATAAAGGATGCAAGGGGAGTCATTCCCCTTTGTATTTATCCAAATAAATATCCCCCTTATTTATCTAAATAAATTTGTTTCTTCTGCAGTTGCTGGGAATGACATGATCAGTGAAGGCAGAGCAGGCTGGTACTAAAATTTAATTACTCCTGTGGTGTATTCATGCAGCTATAGCTAAAAATATCTGAGCAGTTCCTGTCTCAGAAAGCTTTTCTCTGCCCCCCTGTGTATATAACTCCCCTGTCACTAGCA
Organism: Anas platyrhynchos; assembly: GCF_047663525.1. NCBI lineage: Eukaryota > Metazoa > Chordata > Aves > Anseriformes > Anatidae > Anas > Anas platyrhynchos. Next base: position 84,728,690 of record NC_092588.1, on the reverse strand, counting down.
GGATGCTCATCGCTGTGTACATTAGCCAGAGCAGAACAAAATTTCAATATTCACCTTTGAAGGATTATTTTTGGCAGTCAGAGACAAAAAAAAAAAAAAAAAATGCAGTGGCCTAAAACGTCATGCAACTGGATGTGGAAAACATTTCCCAAAGAAGAATGAAAAGACTTATTCAGGGAAGAGTTAATTGTTTAACTACCACATAAACATAACACTCCTATTTGATTACTAAATTCTTTCCTGCTCTTCCCATAAAGAAGAAAGCAGCCTAGGCTGGAGACAGCTCACATAACTTTCTATTTATCTAGCTAAAATGTCTTCACAAAATGTTTCTCCCTTTAAAGCAAGGTTTATTTCATAGTATGATTGAACCTCTGCACAGCAGTGAGCATTCACACACTCACTACAAAACTCTAAGTAATATATTATGGGACTGTCACTCTAAGTACATTTAAAATGTACTGTGTTTACCTTACCAACAAAATCATTTTAGTACAGAAGTCATTCACATATACATTTCCTGTACAAGGAATTGTATTATATTCTAGCATTAATGTCCCATAAAGTTGTTACTGCCATAGGAATAGCAAAGACATTTCATTGCATTCAATGAAACATGCAGGAACAGATGATTAAAATGAAGAGTTGGAAGAACAACACTAATGAATTCATGCTTGTTGTTTGCTTCTGCCTAAAATATTTAATGGAATCTCAGCAGCAAGACAACAAGCAACATTTACCTGGTGGTAGAAACAAAAAAAAATGAGATCCTGACTTTGAAGTTAATGGCAAAACTACTATTAACTTCAGTTTGCTAAGAATTTCACCTGTCATGCTTCAACAAATGGTGGGAGGCAACTGTAGTGTTAGAAGGACATTGTCACACTTCCGCATTATAGCTCTTAGGCACTGAAAACATTTTTTTTTTAAAGAACATTCTTCAGTAGCTTCTAATCAAACTGTGTTTTCCAAGAAGCACAAGATTTCAAGCTCACAAGGGCTGGCAAATTTGCCCATGGGGAGTAATAATTATTATTAGGGAAAAAACAGATGTTGCCACTATTTTGTCCTGTACTGTCACAACTGATGACAGAACATATGCAAAACAAGGACTATGTCAGGGCAGAAAAATATAGGCCCTGCATATTCTAATCAACCACTGGAACACCTAGCACCTGAACATAAGAAACTCTTCTGTTTCTTGCACCAACTGGCAGGAAATTAGCATTTCAGCATGCACGTGTGCCTTCATGTTATAACCTCCACACTTGGCTTTGGCTTCCCGAATATTTACCTCTCAGCTCAATAAATCAGCTCAATGCTCCTGGAGTGTGCTTGGAATTTTGCCTACCTAACTTCACTTCTTAACTTTTCAATGAAAATTAGATTCAGTAACCCCATTTCTAGTTTTTTCTTAATAGTCTATTCATACTCCTTTTTCACTTCACTTATGTTCATCTCTCCCTTCTGATTCACTTACTCAAGGGTGAAATTTAGCTCTCTATATATCAGTCTGGCTCAGAAACTTGCATAACTACTTCATTATGTATAAATGTACAAAAATGTAATGATGTTTATGACACATTATAGAAATGAATTTTGGCAAAGAACACAAAATATTATTGTTTTAATACATTCGTTTAAGCAATCAAAACTTGCACCTGAGTGACCGAAGAGATTCTAAGACAGAAATTACTTTCCCTTGTGTGCATCACATTGAAACTGAACTCCGTATAAGCATCTGGGTACGGATTACTGTAGAACCTATTTCAAATTGTACATTCTTTCATTTAAAGTCATAAAGTCAATTCAAATATCTGTGTAACATAAGAGCTTTTAATGTGTAATAAGTACCTGAATATGAACAGCTGTAGGTCTTTGTGTTTTCAGCAATAGTAAGAAAGGAGATTTTAGTCCTTCTTATTGTACCTAAAAAGGGATTAAAGTTTGTGCATTAGATGCAAGAAATGACTGCATTTAAAATTAGCTTGTTTCATACCAGCTTCTACAGCCCTACCATCTGAATATACATAAGGATCAATTAGCAGTTGCATAAAAAAGGAACTGTTCTAAGTTTATCCCAGTAGCTCACATCTACACAATGGAGAAGAAAAAAAAATAAAAAAGCTAACTATGCGACCAAGATTTTACAGTAACTTGGAAAACATTTCAGCCCAAAAAAAAACACCAGTTACTTCTGCAAAAGACTTGAGAACACTTCCTTTCTCCTGGATTTATTTGAACTGAATCTTGGAATTGGAATAAACTAGTGCAGTTCCCATCTTTTTTTGGAGAAAAAGTGTATGCGAGGAAACCATTGGGTTTTCTCATACATCTCCCCATCTGGAGGATCAAGAATAAGATTGGTGTCAGGCTAGAAACAGCCATTCCCTACATCTCCTGTTTTCTACCTTTTTTTTCTGAGGACAGTGTAAATGATCTTCTGCATGCCTGGAACAATATGATAAGCAAGGAAAAAAGATCTACAAACTTCTTGCAAATGGCAGCATTGCTTCCTTTACACTCATCCTTTCATTATGTAAAAGGCTTATAGTAAGATGTGAATCAGTCTATTTCAATTAAAATACACTTAACATTAGCTCAGTAGATGTGGTGGCAGACCATGCTTTGTCATCAAAAATGCTGGTGGTAAATTGTTAATCTAAATTAGTGAAATTAGTCCATCCCAAGGAGTATGGGTTGCCTCTCTTATATGTAAACTCACCAACAGCACAGTACTTTTCTGAATACATACAGAAGGAAAATACAGTAGGAAATATTCTTTCTAAATGCTGAATTGCCTGAAGATTGCAATTCTACCATGTCAGAGTTAATAATCAAAGTAGTTTCTCAGAGCTGTAAAATGGAAACAGATGTTGGCACTTACCTATTTCATGAATTAGGGGTGATAGAAAAATGACACAACAAAACTGTTAAGTTTAAGATGTCAGTTTTGCAGTACTTTCTTGCCTTCTAAATATTAAACAGTAGTTTGAGGTAACAGGAGATTCTGTGCATCTTTTTATCATTTCCCTTTAGCTCTTTAGGTGTGAAGAATTAAAACTATATAATCAGAGGTATTAAAGATGGAAAAATTAGTGACTTTTATTTTTATTTTTGATATAAGTCAGCTTTGTTGGACTGACTTATAAACTACAGTTCTTCAGATCCTCTTTAAATCGCTTCCTAACTAATGATGCAGTTATTATGACATTTGATAAGCATCTCCTTACCAGCTACACTTCCCACAAACGAAGAACACAAGCAGAAGCTTAATTGTAGTGGCTTCCTGAATATTTACCTCTCAGCTCAATAAATCATGATGGTTCACCTCTTCCAAAATCAATAACTATTTAATATTCTATTAAGTTGATGGGAGTAAAAGAACAGTAAACCATGTTTCTGCTATAGCAATGTAATTAACTACGACAGGGAACAATTCCCCTTTCATTTTGAATGGCAATAAAGCATCCGTTATTCAAGGAGCTTGATCGTTTTAAAATTGTATATAAAGAAGTGGACCATACAAACTTGGACTTAACTCAGTTTTCTGAATGGAAAGTTAAAAATTTGTTAAATTATAACTTTACTACTATACTGCCATGTTACTTCTGAAGAAATTCTTATGTTAACTGAGAATGACTCCTGAGATGATGATAGCCAGCCCAACTACATAAAGTCAATGAAAGAAAACTGTACAGTTTCCACTTGTAGATTAATAGTGAATATGCTGTCCTTTAAGACACGGAAATTCCAGATGGCCTAAGCTCATTACATATTGGAGCTTCGGAATTCCTTAATTTATATCAGTTGTATTATTTTGATTAATCCAGATTTACTTTATCCTTCTTCCATTTGCAGATAATAAAGAAGACTGAGAAAAGGAATTGGTTCTTCAAAGAAGAATGAGATTTCAAAGAAAATGTTATGCCTCTTATTAACAGAAAGAAAGAAAATATTACCATTCTCACAGTTTCTGACTACTCTCAAATACAATGGTAAGAGCAGTGAGGAACAATATATTTTATTAGAGGATCATGTTCTCTTACAGTGAGAAGTTCTCAGATAACTTCTTGTATTGATCACCTCAGTAAACTGAGAATATAGTCATAGATACCGTACCAATATGGATCTCATTTTTGAAGTTGAGGTAGAGGGTAGAAGGATTTGGCTTTCTCCTTCTTTTATTCTCAAGAGCAGCAGTATCAAAGATGGAAAGGATAATGATCGCTATTTCTTTTTAACTTAATCTGCATTCTTCTTCAATTTGTTTGTCTGTGAGAGACAGCAAAGGGCCACAGGAGCCAGAATTAAACAAAACCCATTTGCTCCTGCAGACTTTATACAGCTGAATTAATTACAGACTGATTAGCTGCTGATTTTTTTCTAACCTATGACTCTGCTCAGGTCTTATGCATCTCTACCACTTTTCACTCTACAAACTCCGCAGATTTTGTTAGCATCTTTTCCAATAAAATCACCTCTTGAAGGGAAACTCCTAAGCACGTGAACTGGTAAACAGCTGATCAGTACTTGCAAAAGGTGCAGTATAGGTATAAATTAAATACCACTCAAATTTAATGAATTCTGGTATAGCAATTGCTTTAAAAAGAGTATGTAAATCCTTTGCAACTCAGTGAGGGTGCTTGGAAAGACCAGAGCTCAGTAATGAATCTACCTCAAAGCTACATCACAACAGCCCCATGCAATCCTACAGGCCTGGGGCAGAGTGGCTGGCAAGCTGTGCAGAGGAAAAGGATCTGGGGGTGTTGGTCAATGCTCACCTGAACGTGAGCTGGCAGCGTGCTCAGGTGGCCAACAAAGCCAACAGCATCCTGGCTTGTACCAGGAATAGTATAGGCAGCAGGACAAGGGGACTGTCCCCTTGTACTCAGCTCTGGTGAGGCCACACATCAAGTAGTGTTCAGTTTGGGCCCCTCAACACAAGGACATTGAGGCCCTACAGCGTGACCAGAGAAGGGTTACAAAGCTGGTGAAGAGCCTATAAAACATGGCCTATGAGGAGTGGCATAGGGAACTGGGGTTTTTAGTCTGGAGGAGACTCAGGGGAAACCTTATTGTTTTCTATAGAAAGGAAGTTATGGGGAGCTGGGGGTCAGCCTCTTCTTGCATGTAATTAGCAACAGGACTAGAGGGAATGGTCTCAAGTTGTGCCAGGGGAGGTTTAGGATGGAAATCAGGAGACATTTCTTCTCAGAAAGAGCAGTCAGGAATTGGAACGGGTTGCCCAGGGAGGTGGTGGAGTCACTGTCCCCAGGGGTGTGCAAGGAAAGGTTGGACGTGGTGCTTAGGGACATGGTTTAGTGGGTGATAGTGGTGGTAGGGGTATGGTTGGACCCCATGATCTTGGAGGTCTTTTCCAACCTTAAGGATTCTGTGATTCTATGATCTAGCAGAGAGCTCTAATACCTCTTGCTTTTAACACTGACAAAGGTGGGTGGTTTTGGATTGAGTCTTACTAATTGAATTATTAGTAATAATAATAATAAGCCTGCAGATGTATCTTTAGGACACTAAGCTGACACTCTCACTGTCTTCCTGATTAAGTTCATGTATTTCAGAAGAATCAGCCTTTACTGGGGAATTCTGTAGTTGAATTCCAAGCTGTTGAGAGGAGGCATCCTCATAAAGTGTGAGATTTGTGAAGTTCCCCTGCATTTTACCATATGAGGCATTTGTACACTGGTGCGATTAAAAATAGATCAATTCTGCAGTCATATGCAACCCCAGCACAAACACCGAAAATCAAGATTCAATTTCCCTAATATTCACTGATATACATTTTATGTATTTTTTTTTGCCAAAAATATTTTCTTAAAACAGCACTGAATTCTATTTTTTAGATTGAGATTTTTTTTTTTCCCCAGAAGTGTTATTAAAATGATACCACGAGAAGATTTGGCATGGTGCATAAATGTCAGTTAATAATGAGATCATGCACATTAATGTCTTTATTTATTTATTTTTGTAGTGACTAGGGGAAAATGAAAACGTGGAATGAATTTTTAAAGGTAGTACTTTCACAATGCAGTGGGTTGACCTTGCCAACACCCAGCTGCTCTCCCACTACCCTTCCTCAATAGGTCAGGGGGAGAAAAGATGGAAAGGAGGAGAAAATAAGATGTAAAGGATTGTGAGCTGCGACAGACAGGATGATCGCTTACAATCTCGGGCAAAACAGACTTGGCGTGAGGAACATTTGTTTCACTTTTTACCTATTCAAGTAGACTTGGAGATTAAGAGACAAAAATTAAAACAGCTTACGACACACATACCCATTCTCCCTAGGCCCAGCTTCACTCTTACATTCCTCAGTGCTGCAGAGGGTGGGCCAGTCCCTGAGCGCCCCTCTCTGCCTCCCAGCCCCAGGGGCTGAGGGAGGGAAATCCCTGCTCCAGCGCCGCCTCCTGCCCAGGGGCTGCAGGGGGATCTCTGCTCCGGCGCCTGGAGCCCCTCCTGCCCTCCTCCTCCTCCTCTCCCACGGGGTGCCAGCAGGGCTGTTTCTCCCCCTTTCTCCCTTTCTTTCTGCCAGCTGCCGGGCAGCGCTGTGCCCTCTTTCTTCCCCAGGCTGTCCCTGAGGCGAGGCGCCGCCATCTTGGCTGCTGGGCCCAGCCGTGCCCTGCCGTGGGGCCGTTGGGGCCGGCATGGGGCAGCCCCGGCATCGCCCCACACAGCAATCACGCAGCCACCCGAGAACCGGGCAGCATCTGGGCACACGCATCCGTTACACATAACTTACAAAGCATGCCTTGGAGAATACAAGGGTGTCGTATGACCATATTTGTCATTAAACTCTGTATACAGTAAATTTGGGATCACATCGGGTCGGCAGTGTTATAAATGAAGTCTCAACTCACTCTGAATTTAGTAACATAAAAGGATATTTATAAAAGGCAAGTAAACAGCGCTGAGCGCGCGGGGAGTCTGTGCTCTACCAACACGCACACACGAACATCAAACATTCTAAATATACAGAACATTGCTTTACATACTAAACCCGAGTATGCCTATACATACGTACAATCAGAAAAGGTAACTAACAATCCTTTAAGTTCCATGACTTAACAGTCTCCATTTTCCATACCTTTTGAACAATATGTCTCGCTTTAAGTTGTCAAGCAACTCGGTCTTCAGGCCTTATGTATCCCGTTCTTCCCGGATCGAAGAAAAGCACATCCATCTCCTTTTCAAGGCCAACAGCCCTGGGTCAAAAGGCACGTCCAGGTCAACAGGGGGCGTAACAGCAAAGGCCCGCGATGGCTGTAGCAGCAGAGGGGCCCATGGCGTAGCAGTCGGATCAGTAAAGGAGCCCGCAGCTCCCTCACTGTCTGGCAAGCCACACGTTTCTGACTGTGGTCCCACAGGGCTCTTTAAGGCCTCAGAGATTGCTCGCCAGGTGCCGAGCAATCCCACTGGCACCTTGTCATTTTTAGTTGCAGAGTCCCACACCTTGACCTCAGTTTGGTCCCATGTTTCAGGATCATAAACTGTCTGACTGTTAATAAGGAGAATAAGCTGTAAGGTTGCCAGGATGGTCTTTGTTCCTAAGGACCTATGATTCCCCATAATGCGCAGCTGCTGACCAGCGAGAGGCAGTTGTGTGCACGGGTCTGCTTCTCTCATCTCGGGTATTTCCAGCTTCTCTGAGCGGTTTGCTGAGTCTGGCCGAACCTACCTTCATGAGGCGATCAGTGTGCCTGTTCCCGTCCTGGTCTCTGTTCTGCCAGCCTGTTCCTTTTCATTCCTTCTTTCTGCTTCTTTATTGATGACGTAACTTCATCACATCGTGTTGCCTTTTTTTTTTTTTTTTTTTTTTAATCTTGAGGGCAGTTTCCCCTCTTATACCCTTCTCTCCACAGCAGTTCTTTTCAAAACAACTTTCCATTGGTCTAACAGCTTTGAATATAACGACAGCAAACACTCAGAAACTTCCATGCCTTAACGGCTGGAGAACAAGAAACCGGAGACTGCATGGAGTCCCCTGAATCACCCTTCTTTGTTCCCTCTAAACTCTTTTACATTCCTGATGGCCTCGTCCTTAAGAGTCTAATGTTATCTCAACCACGGGGCTTTCCAACCCCCATGGCCACACTCCCAAATCTCCCCCTTCTTTCTCCCCAATATCAACCATTGTCTAGACACGAATTACCACTCCATATATAACAGCAGTAACGTTACAGGTGTACACTGACTGGCTCACTGTGAAACATAAAATTGGTATTTGGGGAAATAACATGGTAGGACAAAGCTCTAGTTTCACAACAGAATGGGAAGGCAGACCTGAAGTTTTATGATTCAAGTGTAAGAATTTCTTAATTAAATTTAGTTTAGTTTTAGTTAAATTTAGTTTTTAGTTAAATTTAGTTAAAATTAGTTTTTAGTTAAATTTAGACTACTGTATGCAGTGACAAGTGTACATCCTTCTAAAATAACTTTTATAAGATTTGCAAGATATATTTCACACAAGCAACTGTGACTGGTTGGGCAGCATGTTAAGAGGCTAAATTCTGAATCTGGTTCATTGGTGAGAAAATAGACACAATACTTTGTCAGTGCAGTCACCTCTTACTTGCATAGGGATAAAGCAGGCCCAGGATTCCTGGTTTGTTTTAATACAGAACTGTCCTGTATGGCCAATCTTATGATACTCTGCTCATAATGCTTCTGGAATCTCTAAAGAAAAGGAAAAGTAAATGTAAAAAAGGTTTTAGCCAACAGATTGAATAATTAAGTACTCCTGCCAAAGCAGATGTTATTAAAGGCATCAATAATTAAATGGCAATAACTGCACTTATTCCTAGAAGAGAAAAATGTAAGAGCTATCAAACTGCTAAATCTATGGTGGAAAAAAAAAAAAAAAGTTTTAATACAATTATTATGAATTAGCAATTAATAAAAATCACTAGTTAGCATTATTATATTATTATACTCCAAATACTTGCAGAGTGGGAAATGAGAGAAAAGGAGTTACCAGATGCCTGCTCAGTGCTAGCAGCAAGGGCAAGAGACCAGACCTGGTGACCTGAAGGATGTCAGCATAGACCAATATGAACCACGCAACCTGCAGGAGGCCCTTATGGCTCAGGCTGCGTTTCTCAGCATGTGGTCTTGATGCTGTGATGCAGGGGTAGTTGTCCTGCAACCTATGCGGAGGTATTACTTAAATCAATTTAATCTGATTTAAAAGGAAATCGAAGCTACATAAATTGCAATTGTCAGTGTCCGTAGATTTAAATCTATTCCCTGTGTTATTAAGCAGATCCAATAAAGCAGATTTAAGGATTAAAATTATATACAATTAAATACAATTAAATACAGAGACTTCCCAAGTACCTTTATGAATCCTTTTTTTTAGTGTACAACAATTTCATAGCAATCCCACTGGCAGTAAAACTGACAGAGACAGTAATTAATTTTAACACCTTTGATTACTAAATTAATAATTTTCTTATTAAAACTACATAATCTAATGAATTTACAGTTAGTAATTCCACAGATGACTATAAATTTCCTGTTATTCTCCCTTCGTTTTATTTACCAATGTGTAAGTTTTGACTATCTGCAACTTTGCATATAGATCTTGATCTCAGTTGAGAAGCCACTTTACAAAATGTAAATTTGCTCACTTGTTCTTGAACTGTTTGTTGCCTTCATAAGAGATTCTTATTATTCTGTTTATCTTCCAGCTGCAAGCTGTTTGAAATTAAACCAGGTAGAAGAAGTTTCTTTGACTTGAAGCATTGCATTCATTCCTAAGGGAAAGCTTGACTCTTTAAAGCCTCAGAAAGAAGAAAACTGTTTTTCTCAGTTTAATTTTCATCAGAATATCTGAACTGGATAAGCTTTGAAAAAGGAACGTTACAGTTTCAGCAGTACAGCAGTATTATACAGCTTCCACTGAAATGAAAGCAAAAACATCTGCTATCTACCTATGAGTAGTAAGACATTCAACATGACAAAGAACATACCCTGAACACAGTAAATATCCTAAGTATATTGCCCTCTGAGATTCTTCTGCATGTTGCAAACAAGTTTCCCTTCTATGCACGTGTTTTAAAATCATTGGTTTAGAACAGTGCTGTCAGTATTGCATGAAGTCAAAGTCCTGTACTGTTTCTGCTCTGAGGTTTATTTGGAACTCACAGGCAGCTGGCTGCTCTCTTTTATTTATCAGTTCTTCAAGAGTACTCATTGAAGCACCATTCCTGTTTCACCCAGTGGTATAAGGTGCAGTCACCAAGGCACAATAAATCTGTCAACAAATGCTGGCATTTCTTCCTGGCTGTTCCTCTTTGTTTATCAAATAATCATTTTCAGTAATAAGGGAGCAGAGTGTAAACATGCTCCTCACTAATTTGCTATGTTTGAACATCTGATTCTTTAACATTGTGAACGGGAACCACTGATGAGCTTTGTGACTGCACAGTTTGGTTCCAATTAATTTTTTAATGAAACAAAAGTCAAGCCCAACTGTGACTTGTGGCAGGGTTTTGATTTCAGCAGTACCCTCTTACGTCCTCTCATTTGGCTAGGTTTCCCCCACTGAACATAAATATTGATAGTTGACAAGATAGCAAACACTAAGCAAGGCATGAAGTGTACCAAACAGCTTGCTTTTCTGAGTTGTCACTTTATTTATTTATTTGTTTGTTTGTTTGTTTGTTTGTTTTTAGGGGCTGCAGATCGGCAGTTTAGGGGACAGATCAGCAATTGAGCTTATCTTGAATTTTCAAGTTCATTCAAATCTATTTTCAGAATGAATATCCCAGGGTGATGGTAAGGCAAAGGAAGCAAAGTGTGCTTGCACCATCGAGCACAGTGCTTTAAGCTGATAGAAAATGTTTGAAGCTATTTAACTTCTCTGTAGGAGCCCACAAAAGTCTGTTGCTTTCTGCCACTAATAAATGCCATGGAGGCCAGTTGCTTTCAAAGCTCCCAATAAAACCCACTGGTGTTGTTTTTACAAGAACACAGCAGAAGGGAGGAAAACTAATTTAAGAAATGTTTGCAGCAGTGAAATAGTGCTCAAAGCTACAGCATTAATGACAGTAGTCAGTAGCAGCAGCTGAATGCCTGGATTTAAATGGCAATCTGCTTGGCTCTAGCAGTTTAAAAACAACCCTGATATTGAACTGCAACATCCCTTTTGTACACATACCCAACAGATTGGGAGATCTCACCCTTGGATTCTCAACTCTATAACCAATCAGGTTAGATAAAGGAAAAATAAAATACTTTGGATCCGAGGCTTGTTTTATTTAGCATGCATTCTGTAACAGTTTGCAACTAGAAAAAGAAAAACAAAACAAAAAACAGCAGTGACAAAAAAAAACAAGCAAACAAAAATCAAACAAACACGTAAGATTTATCTTAAGGAAATAGTTCCAGTAGCTGGGGACAGAGTCCCCCAGCCAGTATAAACTGGCTCAGCTCCCATGACTACAGCTGAAATGCACCATGGCTATTGAGCAGAGGATGGGGCTGCCTGACATTAGCCTCTTGAATTCATACCAAATAAGTGAAGTTAAGATTATCAGAAGTATAGCATCTACTTTTTTTTTGTATCAAAGTATCTGATTTTTTTTTTCTCAAGTTTTGGTAAAGAACGAAGGGACACTTACTCTTAATCCTTAAATAAAGATTTAGAAGAGTAAGTTTAAAAATAAAATTTGGAAGAAGTCTTGCCTGGAGTCCACAATTCAAAATCTGGATAAATTCCATAGAGTTCAAAAAATGATGGACCTTAAAGTTATTCTGCAATTCTGGGAATTTACTTATTTTAGAGATTCACTTTAAATGCATCCTCCTACACCAGATATGCCAAGAATGGAACCCTAGTAACTGAGGAACCAAATTCCCATGGAGGAACCATATAAAATCTCTATCTATAAAAGCTCCATCTAATTTTTCATAGCAACTTTTCCCCACACCTCACCAATACAAAACAAAGTCTGACCCTCATTTTGTTTGTTTGTTTGTTTGTTTTTTCTTCAAGTGGCAGAAGTAAATGATGGGATATGGAGGTCATTATAAAGGATTTATAGTATGTAGCATGCTTTTTCTATTGCTTCCAATTTGTTCCAGTGCACCTGTATGATAAGCTACAAAAAGACCATTCTAGATTACTGATTTCTGCAAATGGAGGTATGATTCCCAAAAATATGTTTTCTTAGCATTTTTAATTTTTAACCTCCCAACGAATGCCTCTGGAGACTACTCCAAGCATTCTACTGCTGTGACAATTTTTCTCACAGCACTCACTGTTTCCTCATTACTAATTTTATTGTGCCTACTTCTTTCTTCAAGTTTTATACTAGATAAATTTCCTTACTCCTTGGAGTTAACACTCTGAGAAAACATAAAAACAAAAGCAAACAAACAAACTAACAAACAAAAACCACATTTTTTCTTTTTAAAATTAATTACGTTTTGTAAAACATTCCCTCAGAAGTCACTCACTCAATTACCGAGCAGATTTTTGAAATTTTTGCTGCCTTGAATCTTTCAACGGATTTGGAAAAAGCAGTGTCTGCTTTTTGTTTGTTTGTTTGTTTGTTTCTGTTGTTGTTGTTTTTATTTTTATTTTTTCTGAAACATATAACAAAATCGTATTTTGTATACTCCTTCATCTGGAACTTTTTTGGTAATAGCATTTTCCAAGGGCTAGCTATATTTAATTTTATTTCAGGCCTCTTGTATGGGAGGTTATTGAGTCTTTCAAGCAGATACTTGAAAGAAGTGAAAGATAACTCACCTCTCTGTGTTATTAAATGATCAGCCAAACTTTCAACTCAGGTTGCTCACAGGAACATCTCTTTGTTTCTCAGCCTCTGATACCAATCACTGTCATTCCAACCAAAGAGTTACCATGAATTATCTTTTGTGTAAGTCATGTTTTTTTCAGTCAAAGAGAGATATGCTATGCTGAACCAATTTAGTTTCTGTTTTTCTGATCTTTGTTTGTATAACCCTGACTTAGTATTAATAGCGTGCTCAGCAGTATCTTTTAGCTTTTCTTCCATATGATAGTCCTAGTCACAGAAATACATGATTTTTTCAAATAAGTCTTCATTTATTAACCAGTCAAATATTAAAATATGGACATTAAGCTGGAAGCTTAGGTCATCATCCTAAACAGAAAAATACTTTATTTCTTTTATGCAGTCATTCTCCAAAGCACTGGTGTGATAACCATTGTTATTGAGACCACCTCTCTTCTATAGTGGGAAATAGGTTTTAAGAATTATTCGCAGTGTTTCCTTTGAGCCTCAGGAACCCATATCCACTGACCGCTTACTGTACTTCTTCCAACTACCCATTTTTATTGGTTTCTCACTATATTTTAAGGCACACTCCTAAAATCTACTACCTTGGTACTTCTGTAAACATTTACTTTAATATATTAATTATTCCAAATTAATTTGTATTCAGTTCTCTCTTCAAGATAAGAATATCATGCTTATATCTCCAATGAATTTCTGTAACTCTAAATGGTTCTAAAATCTATTTTTGTTTAGAATCTTTTTTATTGGGTAAGTATTCTGTCTTTATGTCAGTTAATCCATTTGTTTTGCAAGTTATTTATTATTATTATTATTTTTATTGCCATTAATACATTGCCCTGTATAAAATATATACATCAACGCAAAATGGAGGACTAGGGAGAATCTTCATCCTTTACTGGGTGCAGGGGGGAACTTACAAAAGATGAGGAAAAGGTGGAGGTCTTAATGCCTTCTTTGCCTCAGTCTTTAGCGGCAAAACCAGTTGTTCTCTGGATACCCAGTACCCTGAGCTGGTGGAAGGGGATGGGGAGCAGAATGTGACCCTCACTATCCATGAGGAAATGGTTGGCAACCTGCTACGGCACTTGGATGTACGCAAGTCGATGGGGCCAGATGGGATCCACCCGAGGGTACTGAGAGAATTGGTGGAGGAGCTGGCCAAACCACTTTCCATCATTTATCAACAGTCCTGGCTGCTGGGGGAGGTCCCAGTCGACTGGCGGCTAGCAAACGTGATGCCCATCTACAAGAAGGGCTGGAGGACAGACCCGGGAAACTACAGGCCTGTCTGTTTGACCTCGGTACCAGGGAAGCTCATGGAGCAGATCCTCTTGAGAGTCATCACGCAGCACTTACAGGGCAAGCAGGCGATCAGGCCCACTCAGCATGGGTTTATGAAAGGCAGGTCCTGCTTGACGAACCTGATCTCCTTCTATGACCAAGTGACGTGCTGGGTGGATGAGGGAAGGGCTGTGAATGTGGTCTACCTTGAATTCAGCAAGGCTTTTGACACCGTTTCCCACAGCATTCTCCTCAAGAAACTGTCTGCTCATGGCTTGGACTGGCATACGCTTCGTTGGGTTAGAAACTGGCTGGATAGCCAGGCCCAAAGAGTCGTGGTGAATGGAGTCAAGTCCAGTTGGACACCAGTCACTAGTGGCGTTCCCCAGGGCTCAGTACTGGGGCCAGTCCTCCTTAATATCTTCGATGATCTGGATGAGGGCATTGAGTGCACTCTCAGTAAGTTCGCAGATGACACCAAGTTAGGTGCGTGTGTCGATCTGCTCGAGGGTAGGAAGGCTCTGCAGGAGGATCTGGATAGGCTGCACCAATGGGCTGAGGTCAACTGCATGAAGTTCAACAAGGCCAAGTGCCGGGTCCTGCAGCTGGGGTGCAATAACCCCAAGCAGAGCTACAGGCTGGGAGATGAGTGGTTGGAGAGCTGCCAGGCAGAGAAGGACCTGGGAGTGATGGTGGACAGTCGGCTGAATATGAGCCAGCAGTGTGCTCAGGTGGCTAAGAAGGCCAACAGCATCCTGGCTTGTATAAGAAACAGTGTAGCCAGCAGGGCTAGGGAAGTGATCGTCCCCCTGTACTCGGCTCTGGTGAGGCTGCACCTCGAGTACTGTGTTCAGTTTTGGGCCCCTCGCTACAAGAAGGACATCGAGGTGCTCGAGTGAGTCCACTAAAGGGCGACAAAGCTGGTGAGGGGTCTGGAGAACAAGTCTTATGAGGAGTTTCTGAGGGAGCTGGGCTTGTTCAGCCTGGAGAGGAGGAAGCTAAGGGGCGACCTTATTGCTCTCTACAGGTACCTTAAAGGAGGCTGTAGAGAGGTGGGGGTTGCTCTATTCTCCCACGTGCCTGGTGACAGGACGAGGGGGAATGGGCTAAAGTTGTGCCAGGAGTGTCTTAGGTTGGATATTAGGAAGAACTTTTTTACTGAGATGGTTTTTTTAGGCATTGGAATGGGCTGCCCAGGAAAGTGGTGGAGTCACCATCCCTGGAGGTGTTTAAAAGATGTTTAGATGTAGAGCTTAGGGATACGGTTTAGTGGAGGACTTGTTAGTGTTAGGTCGGAGGTTGGACTCAATGATCTTGAGGTCTCTTCTAACCTAGACAATTCTGTGATTCTGTGATATATACGTGTATATATATATATATTTATAAAGCCTCCATACCTGATTTTCAAATCACTACATACATACAAATGGTTGCCTGGTGCTCTGAGAATATTAAAATCAGACAATAGAGGTGATACATGCTATAGCTTTCCAGACATCAGAAGGAAGGGAATGGGGAGAATATTCTTTCTGTATATAAGAAAGTATGTTCTACAATATGCTTTCCTTTAGCAGGATGAGAAAAAAAAAGAAAGCTCTCTTTAGCAAACACGTGGGAAGAGAGAATACAGATACCATGCCATGGTATTTTTTATTACATAAATACACTATGCCTTGTGGTAAAACTGTAATGGAAATTCCTGCTTAGGCAGAAATGAAATTTAAGTCTTTAAGGAGAAGTCAGGCCATTAACTCAATCACCAGACTCTACAGACACCTAAATTCAATTGAGCATTGCACAGACATTTTAGGTTGCACTGTACTGGCAGAACTCAGCACCTTTCCCTTGTAAAAACATTACTGTCTCATAGGACTAGATAATCAGAATATTTAATAATTATTCTGATTCTGATCCCAAGAGTCTCCCATGCTGGTTCTCATGGTGACAAACTTCAGAAGGAGGAATGGGAGAGGATCAAAGTAGAAGTCTGGAAGTGCAGAAGTCACACAGACCAACCTCCCTGTTTCAGACAGATCGGCTGGGTTTAAATGATGTACACAGAGCAAGCCAACACAATCTGTCCCATTAACCTAATCTGATCCTTTGGAGTCTGTGCAGCCAGCACACCTGTCCCTTTACAGAAGCAGGTTAGGGGAACAGCGTGATCTGTGTACTCCAGCTTCCACAGGCAAACACATCACTTGGAGAGTGTTCTGCAATGAAGGAGTCTGGCAATGTTTGATTGGCAAGATGAGTCAGGAGGTGTCTTTGCAGGAGACACTTAAAACCAGAGAGACAATCTTCCAAATTAAGATTCGGACCTAAAGGTTGACTATATAAGAAATAGCTCAAGCTATTACCACTTCTATCCAATTTTTGCCTCAGATGAGAATTGTCACAGCTGAAACCAGAACATTCAATCTCCTCATGGATACACCACTGATTCTCTACTATCTTTAGCCTGACACATCAAGGTAAAAATAAAGGATTTTGGTCCATTGTAACAAACCTAGTTGAAAACCGTGCTGTGTCAGGAACTGATCCAGTATTATAGTAGGTATGTCTGCCTTATTGGTGGGGACATTCATCAGAGAAGCAGACTAGATAGTACCAACTCTAAACCTGCAGCCACCTGATTGATTTTAGTCCACCATGACATGGGTGATGAGGTACTGCAACAGGTTGCCCAGAGAAGCTGTGGATGCCCCATCCCTGGAGGTGTTGGAGGCCAGGTTGGATGGGGCTTTGGGCAAGCTGGTCTGCTGGGAGGTGTCCCTGCCCATGGGGGGAGTGGGATGGGGTGGGGAGGGGTGTTAGAATGAGATGGTCTTTAAGGTCCATTCCAATGCAAACCATTCTGATTCTAGTACACTGTGTCACAGGCATTAGCATTATCACACACCTCTTCATACGCGCACACACAGACACACAAAAGCCAATGGGAATGTGAAATTTAAGTTCTTTATCTCCTTACATTTTAAATGCTCTTCTTTCAGACTAAAGGTTTCAGAGAAGTCTAAGGAAAGCCTCTGAGACTTTTTGCCTGTCTGGCTGCTATGTATAGGAAGGGTTTAGTGTGATTCAAGATTGTTCTCTCTGGGTAACTTCAACAGCATCTGTTGAAGACTAAGAACACATCAGCTTTGCTGACTAGAACAAGAGACTGAAAAATAATTTGCACTTGGCTCTAATCAAGGCCGATTGTAGTCTTGGTGACCTTGGGCAAGTTACTCAAACTCTGTGTTCTTCCTGCTCAGCTGTAAAATTAAGTCAAAGCAGGACTTCACTGGAAAACAGATGTTGCCTCAGAGTTGAATTTTTCTGGTAAATAAATTATAGAAGAAAATATAATAATTAATTAATAACTACCAGTCAGCACATAGTAATTATGCAGCCAGACCCATTATGACTGTACATAAACAAAATCAATTTTCATTACAGAATATTAATGTTATCAAGCATTGATAGAAAGACTTTAAATTACCAAAAAGCTTTTTTTTTTTCCACTGAAGCACAGACACTGTGTACCTTTATAAGCCAATCAAATCCTGTTATAAAAGCCATGTATACTGAATTTTAATACAAGTTTGAAAATGCATTTCTGTACTGTTTCATGTCTTTATAAAAGGGATGGTTTTATGAGCAATGAACATAGAGGAACACAGAGACAGATTATTGTGGTGGTTTTACTGTGCTGGGCAGCTAAACACCACAACCGCTCTCTCACTCCCCCTCTTTTAGATGGGGAGGGGGAGAAGTAAAGCAAAGAACAACTCATGGGATGAGATAAGGTTAATTTAATTAAAGGGAAATAATAATAATAATTAAAGGAAGATTATTATGAACTAAACAATTTATCTAAAGTGAAATAAAAAGGGAAAGGGGAAAAGGGAGGGGGAAAGGGAAAATAAAAAAGAAAAAAGGAGGAAAACAAACAAATGAAGGCTATGTGGAAGTGCAGAGGAAAGAAATTACTCTCGACTTCCCACAAATGAGCGATGATTGACCACGTAATTGAAGCAGGGCCTCAACGCACATAGCCGGTGTTCGGGAGGAGGACCGACGTTTTCCCAACAAGAGCCCACCCCTCCCCTCTTCTTCCTGTTTCTACCTTTTATTGCTGAGTGTGACATCATATGATATGGAATATCCCTTTGGTTAGTTTAGGTCAGCTGCCCTGGTGATGTTTCTCTTTTCACTTCAAGTGCAGAGTACAGCACTGTATGGGCTGCTGCCGGGAAAGTTAACATTCCAGCCAGACCCAGTACAATTATTAATTTAAAAATCAGATAATTTAAAGCATACGGTCTTTTAGGATATCAATTAATGTAGTTTTTCTGTTTTGTTTTGTTTTGTTTTGTTTTGTTTTTAAGTAGAGAAGGATTTGAAGTGAGGTTCTCTTTTGGAAAGGTTTCAGTGTAAATGAACATGACTTTTATGAAGATTTTCAAACAAGCATGACAGATGGAAATGTATTTTTCCATGTCCCCAAGTACAAAAAAAAAATAAACTTAAAGAGCTTTTCCTTTCCGAAGTTCCTCTCCTTTTTGTGAGGGTGAAGGAGAAGAGGAATGCAAAAATTACAAAGACTTTTTGCATCCATTCATACTATTTTAAGGGAATTGATATTGTAATGCATTGATTTTCTATTATTGTGCATTTTGGAGATTGGAAATCTATAGCAAAAGGTACAGGAAGATAATTGTGACATCACTGTGACTGATATTTTTGAAATTCAAAGAACAAGGAAATAAATAACAACCAAAATTAAACAAACAAAAAAAAGAAAATAATAAAAAAAAAGAAAATAAAAAAAAAAGACTGTTCTATTGCATTTTTTGTTCTCACATAGATGGGTCCAAAGTTCAAGTTTATCATGCCAGTGAAAATATTTCAGTAATAGTCATGATCTCTGATATCCCAGTCTTTGCTGACAGAAGTTGAAAGAACCAGTTTTCAGTCTGGATTTCAAGACAATTACACAGATATTCCTTGTTCTTTTTACATTGCAGAATGCATCCAATACCATTTTTAAAAGCCATTAAACCGTACTAAGCTTCATTGTGCACTCCTCACTCTTCAGTATCCCTACTGTCTTTTGTTTCCATAACAGGTTTTCTTCCTAAGACCATGGATTGATTCACTGTAGCTGCAATTCAATTGCTGTAGCTTTAAAGCAGGATGGAAAGCATATGCCTTCTAAGCTGCAAGACAAAAACCTGGCATTGCAGAGCTCAAATTGTAGGATTAGCTCTTGTTAATACTGCTTATTGATTTCATTGTAATTCTACAACGGGATTGGACAAAAAGAATGCAACAAGTCATCTACTTCATCCTAAATCTAAAATGGCACTAATTTAAAAGTAACGGAAGAGACTATATATTTGAAATGTGCAACATCTGCCTATTTCTCAGTCAGATGGATACGGAATCTATGGTAGATGTAGAAGGCTGCATTTGTGTATAAGTGGTCAGTTATACACCTTGCAATTCTTTCATCTTCCATGGACTGCACGTGGAAGGCAAGCACCAAACCAACTGTGTTTAAATCAATAAAAATAGACAATGCAGGTGCTAGAAATGCGATGTCATGCCTATTGTGTCTATTTCACACTGCAGTCAATTAAGTGTTAGAATGATCTTGATAATCATATTAGCCATATGATGCAAGCCATATATATATGGTAGTGACAAATGAACAAATCCTACTGCTAGGAACTTTTTTGCTTTTATGTGTCAGAAGACAAATCTGGAGGACTCTATATCTGGAATTCTAATGGATTTTTCAGTAAGTACTGATAACATCTCAGGTACTTCAGAAATGAGCAGTTAATGGGATTAATTTCCTCCCCTTCCACTTGAAATCCTGTAGTATCCCCTTGCTTCGAGAGGCTCAGTTCATGCTTAAAATCCTTTGGGATGAGTTGGTTGCTGAACATAACAGAAGGGGGTTGGTTGTCACATAGAAACTTAATTGTCCTTCAGGTAGTGTTATTCTCCAAACTGAGTAAGTATCTATAGGAACTGTTCTGTGTTTAGAATTTAGAACAGTAGGCAAGGTGCCAGAAAGAAATACAGATCTGTCATTATGTTTAAACCACTTTCACTACCAAAGAAGCCCTGGCAAAGCCACATTTGTTTAATGGCATATTATGTTGTAAGTTTCATTGTCCTATATGTTTTCATCCTTCAACATTTTTTGCTTCAAAAGTACCTTCATGATCTCTCTCTCTCTCAAAAAAAAAAAAAAATAAAAAAATGCAGAGTACACAAATAAGTCAAACTAATATTTTTTTTTCTTAAAAAAAAAAAAAAAGAAAAGTTATTTACCAGAATTTTTACCAGAATTCAGCTTTATGCAATGTACTAGAGGGTAAAACCTATGAATGTGAGCATAGGTATGCACGGATAAGTACACACAGATGACACAGAATCAGTTGAAACAATATTCAAAAATAAACTAATTAATGCATAAAATTTGGGCATGAGCATTAAAAATAAATGAGTAAGTATATATATATATAAAATAATTGTAATTCACATCACCAGGAAAAATCACCTAGCTGGACTGCTATAATTTTTAAAGTTGCATAGTTTAATGCAATATCAAACATTTCAATTTGAAGGGAAGTGATGACAATCCAAGTGCTAACTCAGAACAGTGAAACTGAATTTGTGCAAGCTCAGAAAAGTCCAAAAACTTCACTAGTCTTTGTGTAACTACTCTGAGGAAAATAAATAAATAAATAAATAAATATATGAGAAAGCAACATGGAGAAGGTGCAAAATCTCAGTAAAATCAGACTTGTGCTATGTATCATCAAATGGTCCACACCTATGTTTGGCTAGAATGAGCAGCCATGTGGGACCTAATCTGCAGCTGATGGCGAGCCAAAGTGCTGTGCAGAATGAATGTGAGTAATGCTGGCAGATAGCTGCCTCTGAAAGTGCTGCATTATAAAGAGGAATATGGACAGGATAATGGACTTGGGCCAAAAGCCTTGAATATCAGAGAGTGAGTTAGTGACAGTGCAGTCAAGTAGGGAAATAGAAGCAGCTCAAACCATACAGAATAAATAACATAGGGAGTTTTACTGGATATAAATATCAAGATTAGTATATAATTTATTATATTATTCAAGACATTCCACTAATCCCTTTATTAGAATAGGATTTTTAGACAGGAGATCAATTTCTTCTTTTAAAAATGTACCTTTCATCTTCAGATACACAAAAATTATTTTCAAAGGCACTTGGCATGCAAAAATTCCCAGGATTCAATGCATGTTTAGTATTCAATTCATTACACCAATGCCTCTAAATTTGGTACACAGGATAATACTCATTTCTTAAATGAGTCAAGCTCCAGTGAAATTGAAAAGAGCTACATGTATTCATTTGCATCCAGAATGTAATGGATAATTTGAAGATGCTAGAATAACTTTGATGTGTTCAATATTACACAAAATTTGAAAGTTATTTTCTTTTTGCTATGCTTTATGGCCAACTACCATATTTTTCAGCAAGAAAATATGGAAGCAATCTATGCCATCAGATATACGGATATTTATTTGTAAACATCTAGCAGAAGCTGTTTGGCAGGAATATAGGCCAGGGTCAAATTTAAGGAGTCACTAACAAAACACATCCAGGCAAAATTGGACTGAACTTTCTTGTGCTCATAGAAGTAATAGTCCTTACTCACAAACAAATTTTAGTAAAGAAACTAAAAATATAAAGAGAATAAACAGGTTAAGATTGAATTACTAAATCATAAATATTTGTGGACTTCCACTCTGATGAGGAAACTGCTCATGCAGCTGGCTTTCCTGCCTTTTTGCAATCTCTTCTTCACTCACTCTTTGATTTACTGTAGACAACGTAGGCACAGTTCAAGTTGTTTCCGATTATGTCTTTTGTAACATTTAAAATATTTTAATTCTTTATTCCTGCTGTACTTCACTAGCCAGTCCCACAATAATCCCACTCTCTTAGCTGCCCTTGCTGTTCCTCACTCCTCCTTTCTCTGTTAGCTTTTATTCCTAATTAATTCAATCTTTCAATAGTTTATACTCTTCTAGTTGTTTACAAAATATAAGTAACACTGAGGACTTCTATATCCCTTATATATACATAAAGCTGTTAAACGGATTTTTCCACCTCTCAGATCACAGAAAACCTTTTAACAACTGTTTCTTGTTTACTTCATGCAGAGTGTTAAAGGAAGACCCCCAACACCCCTTTTCTTTTTGATTAACTCTTTTTACATTTTGCACTTGCAAATGAGTGTACTAGATAAGAGCAGTTGGTCCACCACAAAGCTTTTAGACTTAGTTAACCAATTTCTTTATATTATTAAGACTTCAAACTTTCTCTGCATGATGATCTCCTCCCCCTTTCTGTGACATTTTTCTTTTTGCAAACCGACATGTCTATCAAGAAATGAAAGCACCTAGCCCACAACCTACCCCAAATACACAATTATGTGATGTGCCAGCTCTTTCCTCTTGCTTCCCATCCCTCTGTTAGATATTGCTGTTCTCAATGTCCTTAAAGTTGCCTGGCATCCTAAAGATGAGGGAGATGTTTTTCTGCCACCAGGCCTGCATATAAAATATTGAAATTGAATAGCAAGAAATGTAATAGTGAAATTCAGGGCAGATAAGTTAAAATTTGACAGCAGCCAATAGTTTTTTCTCAGCTCCAAAACATTTATGATGCAAGGATTCTAAATGAATTACATGTGATTAAAACTACTTCATAACTATTTCAGTGATGAAGTTCTTTATGTCAAACACAACTTTTGAACAGAATTAGTTTCTAATTCTGAAACTCACATTGTTACAAAAGTATGAGTAAGCATGTTCCAAATTCCAGTATGAGTCTATAGTCTGCTGGTAATTGGACAAATGGATATTTTACTGTCATCTATGAATTCATGTATCTGTTTTCTTCTTCTTTTCCCTAAAGAGGTAGAAGTGTCTAACTTGATTTTTTTTTTCTGTTGAAGTAGCAAACTCTACCTGTTGTCTTAAAAATAACGAGGAAAAAAAAAGTATTTACAGTGTTTTATTTCAATGTATTCTAGTTGTATTATTATTAATGCAAAAGACAGACTAGCAGACATTTCTCTATGAGAGAAGACAAAAGAAAAAAAAACACACAAACAAAGAAAAAAAGCAGACTTCAGTTGTTTAAAAAGACTTTCTAGTTAGAAACTATTTTGGGAATAATTCTATTTTCCTTAATGACAATCATATACATTAAAAATTGACAGTATGGCAGAGTGCTCAGTAAAACTCGGCACAGTATGGCAGCGGAACATTTTGTGATCTTCTATCAATTTGAACCCTACTTTTATTCCGTACAGCTACTCCCAATACACAGTAACACAAAATTGGTACATTATGTTTGTTTGTACCTTTAATAAATAAAATTGTTATGGTATTTTTTCCTTCCAAGCAAATGAAAGGCCTCTGAAATTCAAGGTTTTGTTGGACTTCTAATGAAGAATGTCAGCTTTTGTAATTCATCAACATGCCACAGAGAATCAAATGGCTTTAAGATAAAATGCTTGAAATGAGTATCTGAAATCATGAGGTAATATTCAAGAAGCAATAATCAGTATTACCGTCTTATTGTAAGCTTGAAGGGTTATTTATTTATTTCTTTATTTTCTTGTATTGCTAGAGCTTTAAAACAAACTGTTTAAAGAAGGAAATAAGACAGACTAAGGAAAAAAACAGCAACAACAACAGCAAACAGCAGAATGCAGCAATTGGGGCAACATTTTCTGTGCTACCACATTGTTAAATCACATTTATCATCAATTAAACTTTACTTCTGTATACTTTATTTATTTCCTGCTGATAAACCTTACCAGCCTGATTTGGAGATAGGTACTGAACTGCCTTTTACTGTATTAGGAATTCCCTTGAGTGAAAATATGATGACTGATGTGGAGAAGCAGTAGCACTATTGAGGAAAATTTTGTTCTGTCCAGATCCCCTAATTTAAATGTATTATTAACATATTTATTAATACTCCAAATTATAAATGCTCCATGAGTTGAAGAAACTTAGAGTTTCTTACACATGGAGAATTTAGTTAACAGTTAATCAATGTTAAGAAGAAGGAAGGAGGAAAGGAGGGAGGAAGGAAGGGAGGGAGGAAGGAAGGGAGGGAGGAAGGGAGGAGAAATCAGAGGGGTAACAGCCCAATGTAGTTTCCTGGTTTCATACATCCTGTTTGCAAGATACTTCACATGAAATGTTTGTCCTCTTACTTTTCCAGAAAAATACGTGAGCTGGGACATGACAACTTGAGGAGCACAGTTAAAGAAACATACCAGCTTCAACAGGTACTTCACAAAAGAGGCATGGCTTCAGATGATTCCCTACTTAGAGTGTGGACAGAAAGCCAGATGTAGTCATGAAAGGAAAATGGAGATAAACCTGTCTTTTGAGAAAAGCAGAATTTGTATGCACATTTGATTTTAAAAGTTACCATTTAACTATCAGAATATTTTCTTAAATGGTGAGTTTTCACAAAGGAAATCAATGCACAAATATAACAATGCATATTTATGACACATAAGAAAGAGATATCCACATAATATTTTAAGTAAAAAAAGAGAAATAGAATATAGGGTACATTAAGTCTGTATAAAATATCGATCTATTTAGAAATAGTGAAATTCAATAAAATTAGAGTAAAACATGCCATAATTTAAAACATGCTTAGCACAACACTTAGCACAACATTCAATTCATCTGCATAAATCAACCTTAAGTTGACTCTGTAACAGGGGAGATAGAGAGGAGCAGTTAATTGCTCCTAACAAGGTAACCAAACTGTCTTCTATAAAAATTATTTTACTCCACTGCTGCTTACTGATTTGTACATTAGTAAAGGCATGTTCAATAACTTCTATTGTTTCTTTTACTGATAAAGTATCATAGATGTATTATACTCATTATGTTTAAATAATATTTTTAATTAATTGTAAGGCTCTTTACTTCATAACTGAAGATTTTGAAGTACTTTTACACCACCTCTTTCTTTGTTGTTACTCCTTTTGTCTACGGTTTATTTTTCTTCCTCTATTTTCCTTAAGCAACAAATGGTTATAAGTAGTACATAACATAAAATGTGAGTTTACAGTTGTAGAGATAATGCATAAACAAAAGGACAGGAAAACTATTATTTTTTAACTCATAATACAGCATGTTCTATTGCCTATATCACTACTAATGTTATACATAAATATGTAATTTTAAAATATGCAGTCCAATTTTCAAGATGAATGCAATTGCAAAAGAACTAATATCATCTCAAACTTAAGTGTTTTGCCTAAGCTAGTCAGCCAAGCTCCCCCTATCAACAATCAAGAAAAACAGGCATTTGTAGAGTATATATCTACCTTTTCCTACTGATTACTGAGCAAATCTATGTGCCAAAGTTAGAGGATGTTAATAGCAGCTTGTAGTTCTAATCCTCACTGAAAACAGATTTTTCTTTCAGTCAATATGGTTGACAAGTTTTCAAAACATGCTAATTTTACTAACATTTTGTACCTCTAGTAGGTAGTTCAAATAACCAAAGGCTATCAGAAATCTTTCTTTCTCTTTACCTACATACACACGAGAGAGACAGAGTAAAAAGTCTGTATATACATATGTATATACAAACACACATATAGGATGCCTACCTGTGGTAGGTGTTGAAGATGTGTTAGGAAAGCATACCAAAGTTTATTTTAATGTAGTGAATAAGTCTGTCTAACTATACATGTGTTTATTTATTTATCTATGTTTAATGATCTTGAAAGAACCCCAGGGCTTAAGTTACATTTGGGAAAAGAAAATGTGATTTGATTTTTTACATTGAGCTGGTTTTGATAAAAATAATAATAATAATAAAAAAAATAAAGAGAATAAGATGTGGATTAAAAGGCTTCAGAAATAATAAGACCTCTGAAAATTCTGCCAGTCTTAGCTTAAGTATCAATAAAATACCTATTTACACACTTGATATTTGCCAGAAAGAAATAAAACAACAACAACAACTAAAACCCCAACCTACAATAAAAATAAAAAATAAAAAATAAAACAATCCTTGGGACAAAAAATTTAGACATTTGCTTTCTCTCTCTTCTTTTGGAGAAGAAGAGTCTGAGAAATAATTGATTCATCCTCCTCTTATTGCCGGCTCTCCAGTTGTATTGATCTTCCTTGCCCTGAAGTTTTTCCTGGTGAGCAAACAACAGACACTTGACTTCCTGTCTCTTCTCTTTCCTACTATGAGTTTGTTCTGAATCCCTGGTGGGCTGAGACCTCCTATTGACTTTAGATGGGAAATCTTCTTATAAATGACTGCACAGGTGTGAACTAAAATTTTTCTGCTGGGTGACTCTCTGCCACCAACAATTTGTCTAATTATATGCCTTAGCCTCTCCCTCTACTGTCCAACAAGTATGTGCACTATCTCCAAAAGTCAACATAAAGCTGTCTGTAATTGTTCATTTGAATGGAGCATTCCCTTCTATCATTGCTTACCCTTAAAAATATATATATATATGTATATATACATATATATATATATATACTACAGCACAAAGTAGTCTGCAATATGTAAATTATTTTGTACAGGTAGAGCAGAGACTTTAGTGCCTCTTGTTTCCTATATTGCTTAAAGCAAAATATAAACTTGGATCTGCCTGTTACCATTATTTAGAAATTTTCTTCAAAACAAATTGAGAGATATGTAATTGCAAATTATTTTCTCTTTATCTTGAACAACACCAGAAATTTATGTAATTACTTATTTCACATCTGCGGTTACTTCAGGGCTGCTTAACATAGACTGTTTATAAGTAAAGACTATTCTAAAATAAAAGTTGTTTCTGGTAACATATTTATGTTCCTGTGAGATTAGATGTCACAGGTTTTTTTTTAGATGAAGAAGAAATAATGCAGTATTTCAATATTGCAAAGTCTGCATTTAGACAACTGGGAAAGTACAGAAAAGAAAAAGATACCAAGTTTGCTCCTGTTTGGCTCATAGAACTAGATATGCATCAAGATATGAACTTGATGTTACATACCAGGAAAGAGCAGAATCACCGTCATGTTTCTTTAAGGTTGCAAACAATCTGTTGGTCAAACTGTTTAGAAAAGTCTGGAAAGCTATGTAAGAAGTGGTTTATTTATACCAGGCCCACAGAGGTCATTGGCATAAGGCTGTTTACTCCTAGAGGTTATTGACTCTCAGAAATGCAACTGTGGCTTCTGTGTGGTGACAGAAGCATGAACTATTGCTTATTCCAAGTCAAAGCAAATCTATCCACCTAACATATTAACTACATCACAAGAGCAAGGTGCCTCACAACAGCAGTGGTAAACTAGCAGTGGTTTAAAAACATCTATTAACAGACTACTTTTAACAATACTCTGTTTACAATATGCCCTGTTATCTTCCTTTAGATATCAGGTGAAGAAAGCATTACAGATTGGTAAAACTGATCAAGTATGAAATTCCTATGAACTTAGAATTCCAGACTCAGATAACCCCAACTTTCAGAATATACAAATCCAAGGTTACCTCAATTTAATATTCCCTTCTGAATAATCTATTGTTATGATTATGGTTATATATGACTACTTGAAAGGCTATGTATTAGGAATTTTATAGTATGCCACTTAGAAATATGCATCATCAACCTCATCTTCAAATTTGGCTACACAAAGAGCTGTCCTGGGTCAGATTAAAGATCCATTTAGCCCAGTAACCTCTCTTTGATGCTGGACAATGGTATATGATTATCTAAAACTTATGAAAAATCAGAGTATGCATAGGTGGATCTTTTCCTTCCAGTAAGATGTGATGTAGTATCTTCCATCTATTAATTCCATGCATATTTTGTCCAGTTATTTTGGACGGCCATCCTTTTTATTCCTGCCCCTGGTCCTGAAATGTTAAGCTATTTCTTCAGATATAATTCTCTGCTAAAGACTTTGCCTTTATTGTTATCAAATAACAACCTATGGATTTAGAGTCCTGCTTCCAGACTAGCCAGATTTCTCTCACCTAGTTTTCATATTGTAGACCTGTACAAGGAGTCACTATTCACTTTTCTGGGTTTTACTAATTATAAGATTATTTCTACAGGAATAATAGATAAACAAATCATTATGAGATTTTTGATGAGAGAATGCTTTTCTGTATCATCCTTCCAGGTTTGTTTGTAATTTACTGGTCCAGACACTCCTGTACAACAGCTAACTTGTTCTATATTATCAGCATAATTATTTTGCAAAAGGCTGTCATAGATCATGAAAAAAATTTCTTATACCATCAGCTCTTTAGTCCAATCTGAGGTACTAGAAGATGCCATAACTAAAAGAAATGTACACAGGTGAGCTTAAAATTCTCTCTTTCAGCCTATTTTAGCTATAAAACTTTTGAAGTAATGAGAGGAAAATATGAAACTTGAAACTTGGTGTAAAATTGAAGAAACAGAGGCATATAAATAAGTTGAGATACAGGAATATTTCTGCAAAAAGACTTATTTTATGACTTCTGTAGGCCTGCTTATTTTTAAAAACATTTTATGGCCATTCTTAAATAGTAGAGATGACAACAAGAGCTGTATATAAATACATGGAATGGAGAAAGACATTTAGCTGCTTCTGTCACATTCCATTTTGGGTCAAAGATTTCCTGAAAGTAATATCTTGTCCCTAGACAAAGAGATTATTTTCTGAACATAGCATATGTATTATTAAATTTAGGTTTTCCTTAGAAGTTCCTGATGAAAATTAAATTAATTCTTATGATGAGATCATAGATGGCAACAGGCCATCTTTGTACTGTAATTTTTTTTATTTTTTTTCCCCCTCATATCCACAATCATTTTTAAATACCTCACAAGAAAGAGAGAAACTTAAAAAGTCAAAACAGTATTTCTGAGTTTTAAAGTGGATGTTTTGATAGAGTCTTTGTGGAAAGTCTCATACAGTCAGTCCAGCAGTTTTGGGAGTCCTTTTTGGTAAGTGCTGAGATCAAATTACCTTTGCAATTTGATTGCACTTCCTTCAAGGTGGATTGAAGCTTTCAATTTGAGGTTCAGGGAACTGCGACCTGAATTCTGAAAGTAATTTAAAGAAACTAGATTAGATAAAGACAAATCAAGAAGTTACGCACTGCAGGTAAAGGTATAAGTATTAAAAGACAGTATTAGCTTTCCTTTGATATTTATCATCAGAGATTTTCAATACAAATTAATTATCTAAACAAAAATATTGTTTTTTTTCTTATCTATTCAGATATGAAAATGATTTTAAGATAATTTTAAACATTTCTTACATTTATTACTTCAGTGAAAATAGATTATTTAGAAAAGCAAATAAATAAACACCTTTAAGATATCAAAATGTAATTTAGAAAATGTGTAGAAGTTTGGGGTGTAGGTTTACTGAATTTCTATCAAAAAAAGAATCCAAAAGAAGGTGGAAATGGTTAGTTACATTATTCATGAAACTGACAACAAAATGTTGTGAAAAGTTTTAAACACATTTTATAATAATTATGTTTCAGATAAAGACTGCACTTGAATCAAGACCTGATGCCTTGCCTTGGTCAAAGTAAGCACTTCACTATACCACATGCTCTCAGGCAAAACAAATCTGCTACTGTCCCTGACCCTGCCTATGCCAAAACTGGAGTGCTGCAATGACTGGCTATAAGCTCTTCAGAAGGGACAGGCAGCACAGAAGGGGCGGTGGTGTGGCTCTCTATATTAGAGAATCTTTTGATGTTGTGGAACTCAAGGCTGGGAATGACAAGGTTGAGTCCCTGTGGGTTAGGATCAGCGGGAAGGCCAACAAGTCTAGCATCCTGGTCGGGGTCTGTTATAGACTGCTGAACCAGGATGAGGAGACGGATGAGGAGTTCTACAGGCAGCTGACATAAGTTGCAAAATCATCGGTGCTTGTTCTCATGGGGGACTTCAACTTCCCTGACATTTCCTGGAAGCACAACACAGCCCAGAGAAAGCAGTCTAGGAGGTTTCTGGAGAGCGTGGAAGATAGCTTCCTGACGCAGCTGGTTAGTGAGCCTACCAGGGGTGGTGCCCTGCTAGACCTTCTCTTCACAAACAGAAAAGGACTGGTGGAGGATGTGGTTGTCAGGAGCTGTCTTGGGCAGAGTGACCACGAAATGGTGGAGTTCTCTATTCTTGGTGAGGCCAGGAAGGGGACCAGTAAAACCGCTGTATTGGACTTCCGGAGGGTTGACTTTGAGATGCCCAAGACACTGGTTGGTAGAGTCCCTTGGGAGGCAGTTCTGAAGGGCAGAGGAGTCCAGGAAGTCTGGGCGCTCTTCAAGAAGGAAATCTTAATGGTGCAGGAACGGTCTGTCCCCACATGCCCAAAGATGAGCCGGCGTGGAAGAAGACCAGCCTGGCTCAACAGAGAGTTGCAGCTTGAGCTTAGGAGAAAAAAGAGGGTTTATAATCTTTGGAAAAGAGGGCAAGCCACTAGGGAGGGCAATAAGGATGTTGCGAGGCTGTGCAGGGACAAAATTAGACAGGCCAAAGCTCATCTGGAGCTCAATCTGGCTACTGCTGTTAAAGACAACAAAAAATGTTTTTATAAATACATCAACGCAAAATGGAGGACTAAGGAGAATCTCCATCCTTTACTGGATGCAGGGGGAAACTTAGTTACAAAAGATGAGGAAAAGGTGGAGGTGCTTAATGCCTTCTTCGCCTCAGTCTTTAGCAGCAAAACCAGTTGTTCTCAGGACACCCAGTACCCTGAGCTGGTGAAAGGGGATGGGGAGCAGAATGTGGCCCTCTCCATCCATGAGGAAATGGTTGGCAATCTGCTACAGCACTTGGATGTGTGCAAGTCGATGGGGCCAGATGGGATCCACCCGAGGGTACTGAGAGAACTGGCGGAGGAGCTGGCCAAGCCGCTTTCCATCATTTATCAACAGTCCTGGCTCTCGGGGGAGGTCCCAGTTGACTGGAGGCTAGCAAACATGATGCCCATCTACAAAAAGAGCTGGAGGACAGACCCGGGTAACTATAGGCCTGTCTGTTTGACCTCAGTGCCAGGGAAGCTCATGGAACTGATTATTTGGAGTGTCATCACGCGGCACTTACAGGGCAAGCAGGCGATCAGGCCCACTCAGCATGGGTTTATGAAAGGCGGGTCCTGCTTGACGAACCTGATCTCCTTCTATGACCAAGTGACACGCTGGGTGGATGAGGGAAAGGCTGTGGATGTGGTCTACCTTGACTTCAGCAAGGCTTTTGACACCGTTTCCCACAGCATTCTCCTCAAGAAACTGTCTGCTCATGGCTTGGACTGGCGTACACTTCGTTGGGTTAGAAACTGGCTGGATAGCTGGGCCCAAAGAGTCGTGGTGAATGGAGTCAAGTTCAGTTGGACGCCAGTCACTAGTGGCGTTCCCCAGGGCTCAGTACTGGGGCCAGTCCTCCTTAATATCTTCGATGATCTGGATGAGGGCATTGAGTGCACTCTCAGTAAGTTTGCAGATGACACCAAGTTAGGTGCGTGTGTCAATCTGCTTGAGGGTAGGAAGGCTCTGCAGGAGGATCTGGATAGGCTGCACCGATGGGCTGAGGTCAACTGCATGAAGTTCAACAAGGCCAAGTGCCGGGTCATGCAGCTGGGTCGCAATAACCTCAAGCAGAGCTACAGGCTGGGAGATGAGTGGTTGGAGAGCTGCCAGGCAGAGAAGGACCTGGGAGTATTGGTTGATAGTCGGCTGAATATGAGCCAGCAGTGTGCTCAGGTGGCCAAGAAGGCCAATGGCATCCTGGCTTGTATCAGAAACAGTGTGGCCAGCAGGGCTAGGGAAGTGATTGTCCCCCTGTACTCGGCTCTGGTGAGGCCGCACCTCGAGTACTGTGTTCAGTTTTGGGCCCCTCGCTACAAGAAGGACATCGAGGTGCTTGAGCGGGTCCAGAGAAGGGCGACAAAGCTGGTGAGGGGTCTGGAGAACAAGTCCTACGAGGAGCGGCTGAGGGAGCTGGGCTTGTTCAGCCTGGAGAAAAGGAGGCTCAGGGGTGACCTTATTGATCTTGATAAGTAAATTAAAGGAGGCTGTAGAGAGGTGGGGGTTGGCCTGTTCTCCCACGTGCCTGGTGACAGGATGAGGGGGAATGGGCTAAAGTTGTGCCAGGGGTGTTTTAGGCTGGATGTTAGGAAGAACTTCTTTACCGAAAGGGTTGTTAGGCATTGGAACAGGCTGCCCAGGGAAGTGGTGGAGTCACCATCCCTGGAGGTGTTTAAAAGATGTTTAGAAGTAGAGCTTAGTGATATGGTTTAGTGGGGACTGTTAGTGTTAGGTTAGAGGTTGGACTCGATGATCTTGAGGTCTCTTCCAACCTAGAAATTCTGTGTGATTCTGTGAAAACCCCAATAAGCTTAGATTTGACTTCTGCCAGCAGTAGTTTTCACCATTTGGACTTCTCTTACACATCTGTTCCCTCCCCTTTTCTTTTACCAGTCTGTGGGAAGAGAACTTAGCTCAAAACCTGGGAAAATTAGAATCTCTTTCCTTCAGGTCACCAGAATAATGCTCATTGCTGTTGTTCAAATCTATTACAATGATTGTAAGTCAAATTAAAAAATAGAATTTTAGGTCTTCATCTCAATATATTATGTATATAGGGCTTCAATTTTGTTACCTTCACATATATATTCATAGACAGGTAATACACATTTTGACTGTTACATCCCCATACCATATGGCAAACAGCAGTGGATGCAGCCCGCCACCACTCTGGACTGGTCCAAAAATGTGAAGATGAAAAACCTTTTTCCACTGTTTTGGTAAATCCATGCCTAATGTAACTTTGTAAATATACAAATAAAGTAAGGGAAAGTTGTGGAAAAAAACAAACAAACAAACAAACAAAAAAAAACAAAAAAAACCACAGAAGTGAGAAGATACAACAGACTCAGTCTTGACACCATCTCTGTATTACTCTTATGCTGAGATTAATACACTGGTGTTTCAAGCTTTTTGCTCCAACATCAGATGAACTGAGATGAAAACAGTGCTGTAACATACGAGAACAGATGCCAGCAGTTAGCTTAATACTTATTTCTTTTTGACTTTTTCACTATTTTCACTTTATTGGAATTTCTTTGACCTTGTCTTATTGTTCTCTACGGGTAGGTTAGTGATATGGCATGTGCATCTAAAGCATGGTATCTGGGATTAATCTGTTGCTCTACAGTACAAATAACTGTCATGTGATGCACTTCACTGGTTTTATGATGTTTCTCCCTGCAGGCTACTCTGAAATGGTACAGATTACCTTGATGCTTCCGAAAGGCAGCTCAGTGCAGGACACCACTTTCTAAGAGTCTCTGTTATGCTGCTCATCGGTCATGCTGAGAAAAATCGATCTGTTTATGCACTGCCCTTTTGCTCTTAACCTAGTCTGAAGGAAGGAAAAACATGCAACCTATGGATTACTAGCTAATAATAATTTTTTTTTTTTTTTTTTTTTAAAGCTAACAAAAGGCTGAAATAAAAATGCTATCTCTTTCTGAATTATACTGGAAGTTAGGAAAACAGAAGACAAGGTATATACTTTTGTAACCAGCTATTAATTACACATACAAATAGTTCCAATGTATTTACAAGCACACATATCAAAGGCAGAAATGGATAAAGTTATAATATTTTAACAAAGAATTTTAACTTCATTTGAACCCAAAGTGTTATACAATGCTTAAACTATGCTTGGAAAAATGCAAATCATGCATAAACTGATACATTTTTTACCTGTAATAATTTATTCAGAAAAAAGTTTCATAAAGTAGTGTGCACAGACAAAAAAAAACATTCTAAATAATAATGTGATTGCCTTTGTATATCATCTCTGTGTCTATGGAAGTGAGGAAATTTTTTCACCAATAGTCTTCCCTTTAATTATTCCCCATGGGTAAATACTGCTTCTGGTAAGAATAGAGATATGCAACTTCAGATGTTTGTTTCTACTTGTGTACACATATGCATATGTGTCTTTTGATGCTTCTATAAGATTCAATACATGTAGGAAATAAATGGCTATGTATCTCTCTCATAGTATCTGATATAGAGAAATGTTAGTATTTCTATTCTATAAACTGAGCTGAAGGACTGGCAATTAAATGTCATGCTTGAAAAAGTGATTATGTTGATGAAACAGTGGTAATGTAAAGACTTAAATCATTGGAACTGCTTTTCTCTTTATTTACCTGAAGTCTGGTACAAGTAAATAACTGAGCCTTCTTTTCAACATTTTTTTCTTCCCTTTTCTAAAAAGATAGTTGTAATTTATCATTTGTCTCTGCCACTAAGGAATGGAATAAAATGTCTCAGTTCACAAAGACTTAATACCATCCATACAAAACAGGCGTACATGAGTAGTTGCAAAACCTGCTACTGAAATTTAATATAACTAAAATTTTCACTGCTACATGGAATGCACATGGATCTGAGAAGACTTTAAAATACAGTATTGGAGCTAGACAGTTAGATCTACATGTATGTAAAAATAAAATAAACCTCCAACAGACTGTGTATGAAACCAAGTACTGAAAAAGGTCAAAAAGCAGGACTTACTATATGTAGTTTAGTTTCAACAATCAGGGCACATTTTGGGTACTGTAATAACATACTCTTTCAAACACTAGTTCTCTTAGTAGCACCTTCAGCTTCTAGCACATGTATATGTCATTCTTTCTGGCTCTAGTTTATGAAACTGTCAGTTCCTAACCTAAAGTTTCTTAATTCCACTAGTAGGCAGAACTAACTACCTGCTCTACCTCCTCTTCAGTCAGAAAGGTGCTGGTCTTTTTTCTCAGACGCCATCTGATAGGACACAAAGAAATGGCCTCAAGTTGCACCAGGGAAGGTTTAGATTGGATATCGGGAAAAATTTCTTCATGGCGAGAGTGGTCAAGCATTGAAACAGGCTGCCCAGGGAAGTGGTAGAGTCCCCGAACCTGGAGGTATTTAAGGTAAGTGTGGATGTGGCACTAAGGGTCTGATGACAGGTCTCAGTGCATGAGGTAGATGGTTAGACTTGATGACCTTGAAGACCTTTTCCAACCTAGATGATTCTATAAATCTATAACATTAGCAACAAAACTGCTCTGGTTTGTGAATGCAATTCAGAATCAAAATTAATTGAATTTTTATTTTGTAGGCTGAGTTAACTTTCAGTCCTTAGGTTTCAGTACCTAGCTAGCACTCACAGAATGACCAACTCCAAATGTAATATCAAATAATGATTTTTTACCCAAAGATATGTTGTTTACCAACTAAAATTATAGGTCTGAATACCACTTGTGGTAAGTAAGAGTTCTCCTATATTTTATTATGTCTTTCTTGTTTCAGAGTTGGATTTATGAACAGTACACTACATGTGATTCTTAAATTTGTGAAACATTTTGATGCTTAATAAAAATAAAGTCTTTTTTTTTTTTTTTTTTTTCTTTTTGCACCAAGATTAGCTGTTTTAAAATTTTATTTTATTTTATTTTATTTTATTTTATTTTATTTTTTAGCCTTGGCATGTACCTATATGATTAACCAGTAAGGATTAACTGTGAATTGAGCAGACAAGGGTCCCAGCAATCACCTTCTGTGCTTCAGTTACACTGAGCCCAAAGTGAAGTTAATGACCCCAACCTCTTTTGCAAAGTGCTTTGATGAGAAGTGCTGTTAATATGGGAACTAGTAGCAACTAGGAGCAATTTGAGGAAATTAATATCAGAGAAAAAAAGTTAATATCAGAAATTAATATCAGAGAAAAAAAGTTTTATTCATATATTTGTGCTTGCTTTTCTGTGTAGGTAATTAGATTGCAAGCTTTTCTAGACTGACACTGGCTTTTTGCAACAACAATCAGCATTTCTTTCTCAAGAAAGGCCTGATGTTTATGGTAGAAGTTTCTTGTAACTAGCAGTGTTCCTCAAGGGTTGGTGCTGAGTCCGGTCTTGTTCAACATCTTCATCAACGACCTTGATGAGGGAATAGTGTCCACCCTCAGCAAATATGACAAAGATACAAAGCTGGGAGGAGTGGCCAACATGCCAGAAGGCTGTGCTGCCATGCAGCAAGACCTGGACAGGCTAGAGAGATGGGTAGGAAGAAACCAACTGAGGTTTAATAAGAGCAAGTGTAGAGTCCTGCACCTGGGAAGGAACATGTATCTTACATGTATCAGTACAGGCTGGGGGATGACCTGCTGGAGAGGAGCTCTGAGGAGAAGGACCTGGGGGTCCTGGTAGACTACAGGTTGGCCATGAGCCAGCACTGTGCCCTAGTGGCCAAGGCCAATGGGATCCTGTCATGCATTAAAAGGAGTGTGGCCAGCAGGTCAAGGGAGGTGATCCTCCCGCTCTACTCTGCCCTGGTCAGGCCTCACCTGGAGTACTGTGTCCAGTTCTGGGCCCCCTGGTACAAAAAAAGACAGGGATCTCCTGGAAAGAGTCCAGCAGAGGGCCACAAAGATAATATGGGACCTGGAGCATCTTTCCTATGAGGAAAGGCTGAGAGACCTGGGTCTGTTCAGCCTGGAGAAAAGAAGACAGAGAGGGGCTCTCATCAATGTTTATAAATACCTAAGTGTGGGAGACAGAGGGATTTGGCCAACCTCTTTTCAGTGGTCTGTGGGGACAGGACAAGGGACAGTGGCCACAAAATGGATCACAGGAAGTTCCACAACAATGTGCAAAGGAACTTCTTCATGGTGAGAGTGATGGAGCACTGGAACAGGCTGCCGAGGGAAGTTGGAGAGTCTCCTCTGGAGATATTCAAGGCCCATCTGGACGCCTACCTGGGCAACCTGCTCTAGGGAACCTGCTTTGGCAGGGGGGTTAGACATGATGATCTCTTGAGGTCCCTTCCCCCTTAATACAGTGATCTACTTGGATTCACTTTTTATGTTTTTACTCTGCACAATCCACTGCCCTTTATGGGCAGCCAGGGACAGCCTGGGCTGGGGTTTGTCATGCAGTAACAACCACGTCGGCTCACAATGTCACTGCAGACAGTACTGCACAGCCCCAGCTCAACCACAGAGTGAGAGGCACTTACACCTGGGCTGCTGGGGCTGCCAGCACCTGGTTCTTCAGCCTTCTTCTTTATATCTGTGATCTCTCAGGACTAAACTTCAGAGATACACCATATCTTCTTCACTGAACACCTCAGGTAGTCACTTTTCCATTGATTACAGCCATCCGAGCCCCCGGAACATCACCACAGCTGTAAATAAACATTCTAAACCCCAGCACAATCATAAATGATACAGGTAGAGCACTGCTGTGCATTTGCAGTGCTGGAGTTATCCATAGTGACAAGACCACTATCATTCTCAATTTGCATGATAGATGGGTTTTGCTAAAAATGCCTATGACTATTAAACTAGGTTGTT
Source organism: Anas platyrhynchos (assembly GCF_047663525.1). Taxonomy (NCBI): domain Eukaryota; kingdom Metazoa; phylum Chordata; class Aves; order Anseriformes; family Anatidae; genus Anas; species Anas platyrhynchos. The sequence continues at coordinate 84,691,133 of NC_092588.1, read as the reverse complement.
AATCAGGGACACAGATAGTGTTCCTATTACTCTGGTTAGTGTTAATAATGTCTGCAGTAGTCCAATAATATAATTCCAGCATTACCTCTTTACACATTTGGCTGTAGGTAATTTATGGATAGTACCAAGTGATATATCCTGTAGCTATGAACTCAGTAACTACCCATAGAAAGTTTCTTAGCAACCTATATGAAGCAATTTCATAGCATGCTACTGTGATTTAAGACCACCTTCATTAAAGTCTGCTACTTTACAACTGGAATCTTTTTCTGCAATCGATACATTACCACCTAAAAGCAGCCTCACATAACACTCTGAGTTATTTATAGCTTACTAGCATTTTTTTCTGTCCCAGCTTAAAAAGTGTGAGAGTCACAAAGATATGTTCCAATGGATCAAAGCCTGATGCTCTTACTCCTTTTTCTTTGCGCAATCCCCATGGTCGCCTGGGCCTGCCCCAGTTACATGGTCTGCTGGGAATGCTTTACTAGGCAAAGATCTCCAGAGAAGAGCTCTCTGATTTTTTTTTCCTTTTCCCCTGAGTACTCTTAGTAAGATTCAACCCCAATAAACTTCCCACAATGGAGGGAGTAGAAGACCATCATTAAGACAAAGCATAAGGTAGCCTTAGCTACCCAGAAAGGGTAATCTAATGGCCCTTTTTATGTGAAAAGAAAAGTTCAAAAGAATTCTCTTAGGCTCTGACTCTGGCTTTTTTGTCTACAGTTGAAAAATAGAGCTGCCACAACTTTTCTTGTAACCTTTATAACTCTCTCAAGTGCTACATTTAAATTTACATACCAGATATTACATCTTATACGCTGTGATGGAAATAGCCTATGCAGTTAATGTTTTATCATTACTAGAGATAGTTAATTTAACCTATAGAAGTTCACTCAAAGTGAACCAATTTAGTTCAAGCTTGCCTCCATTTCCCAGATGCTTCAAACACACCTTTTAGATGCTGAGGAAAGTTCATTTAAGCCTCCAGAAGACATGGCTATGATCTTAACACCTACCTGAACTGCTCATTTAAGTGTGGATCCTGCAGACTGCTTGAAGTGCTCAGGCAACAGTAACCCACTCTGAGCTGCTGTCTTTCCCAAACATTTCTCAGACCAACCACACTGGCCTGAGAATGGACTTTGCTGAGTAAATCCAGAAACTCCAGGAAGCAAGGGGTTTTCTGCACGTGCAGCCTTTAAGGGATTAGCTGTATCTTCCAGCATGCTAGAGAGGCTGTGCTGCAAGTAGCATCTTGCTACTACAAAAGGTAAGATCTGACAAGCTAAAGATGAGTGCCAGATAAGCAAGGTCTTTTCTAACCTCATGTAATGTTTGTCATGTAGATGGACTTCAACGTTAAAAGAAACTATGGAAGTTAAGAACCCATGTAACTTTAAAAATTAAAAATTCATGAGGCATACAGGTAGATGAGAGAAAATTACAAGAGCTACTCTGTGCACTGAAACAATTGGATATTTTAGGACATTCTCATTAAACTTCACTTCTCAGAAAAGCAAATGGATTTACCAATAACTACCAAGAATGACTCTAAGTACTATACGAAATTATGAAAGAAAACAGTAGGTAAAAAAACCTCCAACCTATTGCAAATGTGATAGTTTCGTTGTCTGTGCTTTTTTTTATTTTTTTTTCTTTGTTTTTGTTTTTTTTTGAGAGGGTGAGGGTTAAATGAGTCTGCTAATGATTGCTTGGAAACACTAATTCTGATCGGGCCTACATTACCATATGGATGAAACAGGTGTTTGCTAAAGGCAGCAAGCAATATGGGGCAAGAAAATTTTTAATGGCTTTTGCACACATGAGTGAGCGTGGGACAAGTGGGTCAGCAAAACCTTTAAATTTACCAATGGCAGCAAAACAAAACAAAACCAAAACAAAGCAAAAAAAAAAAAATGGGCTAACAAAACATGGTATTTCTAAACTTAAATATATCATTGCATTGTGTGAATATCTAGCAGTTCAGTTTTTGCTGTCTGATGATTCAGTGGCAAAATGCTGGTTTGAGATGGGATGCTGAATGTTCCAATTATACCAGTCCAAAACATGAAGACTACATCCTATCAAGAGAAAGCTAAAAAATACAAACTCCAGGCAAACACCATGCAGAAAAATACAGAGCATTATGTTTTATAATGCAGTGAGTGTTTGTTTTTAGCAAAAATATTCCTTTTCAGGACAGGTTGCTTAATGCATTTCCCTAGCTGGCTAAACACGCAGTGATGCAATTTGTTAATTTGTTGGCTCAGGAAAACAAACAAAACTTTTTTTTTTTTTTTAAATTCCCTGCTTTTACTATAGCATAAATGCAGTAATGTTAGAAAATATCAATACAGTCTCATAACATACTCCCTGCAATGACTATGGGTCGTTTATGAACTTCAGAGAATAATATTTTACAGCTGTTAGTATAGTAATGATACAGATTATAAATTACTGAGGCAAAATATATTATTGATATTGCAGTGCCTTGGCAGAAAATCCTCTCAACAATGGAGGTTTTTCTGTTCATGGTTTGAATATTTTCTGTGCTAGAATTGTGCCTTTATTTCTCAATCAGTGATTGGAAGGAACCTCCTTGTACATTCAGCAAACTGAATCAAACAAAAGACTGATTTCCATGGGCCTTTGTTTAGTTCTTTCTGTATCTCTATGTCTATTGTTCCTTTCCATCCTGATGCTCCCACCACCATCTACTCCTTCCTATATTTTTGACACATCCTGCTGAATCCAGTATTTGTTTTCTCTTCCTTCCAGCTCTACAATTCTCTCACTTTTAGATTGTCTGACATTGTTTCTGAGCAGCCATCTTTGATCAAGTCTTGACAGTTTGTTAGACTACCCTTTCCCCATTTTCCTTTCATGATTCATGGGACTAATTGGATGTAACCTGTGCTCTTCCTTACAATAGTTCAGATAATTCAAGGGCTAAGTTTCTGGGGAACTGGATCCCTTGCTTCATCTATCTGAACTTTTAACAAACAAGTTTTTGTTCTCATTTCCAAAGTGGCAAATTTGGTACTAAGTAACTTTTGAAAAATTAACTTCCTTTAGAAGAGCACAAAGTTAATTCCATTGCAGAAGAAAGGCCTCATATCATACAAAAATGGCTAGGGAAAAAAAAAAAAAAAAAAAAAAAAAAAGCAGTCTCTCAATTAAACACTTCTCTTCTAAAATGATTTAATACAGACAGAATGAAATGAATAATGACACCCAAGCCACTTCTTTTCATATACAGAGAAGCCTCATTTCCCCAGTCAACAATCTCTATGTTAGTTATTTACTGACCCAGAACGTAATAAGCTATTTATTTCCTGTTAAAATGTGGCTCAGTATGCCTGAAAAGAGAAAGAATGGAGTTTCATGTAGGTGATAACAATTACCATTAACAGCTCCTGTGCAGGAAAAAAAAGTATAAATATATATATCTTTTTTTTTTTGGTCAAAAATACTGTACATCCTTTACAGCCCTTATCTCCTGCACATACAAAGGCTGCTTGTATTTTATTTCAAAACTGCTGGGAATGGAGAAAAAGAAAGTATTCCCTCATTCTTATTTCTCTTATATTTCACAGAAATCTACCTTCTGACTGAAAACCTATTTCTGCCTTAATTTAGATATCATTTGCCAACCTGTTTCAGAATTTCTCACTATTCTCTGTAAGTAGTAAAATTAGGATAACAGAATGAAAGGTGAAGCTGAATTTAAAACATTTTGTAAAGGATATTCCAGGGACATAGGAGGCAGGAAAGGGCAGTGATACAAATATTGAGTCACCCCAGAAATAAGATTCTGTGATTGAAGAAAACAATATAAGATAAAACATTTGGATCTCCTACTGAGAGCCAGATGGGACTCACTGACTGTGGTGATTGGTGAAAGTGAAATTAGGTAGATAAAACTGACCTGCAACTGTTCTTTCAAAGGCAAACATCTGCCTGAGGTTAAAAACGACAACAATAACGAGGAAAAAGAAAAAGAGAAACAAAAAACCCAAGCATGTAACCAAACAGAAGCCTCCTCCACACACATACATACTGCATCCAACTCAGAACAAATTAGATAAAGCTTTCCTGTGGAGCTGCCTGCTGCTTCCATCCTTTATTGGGTGGGTAAGAACATGTGTGATGATCAGTGGGATGTTTACACATTACTATTTGTTTAGAAAACAACAGCAACAACAACAACAAAACCAAACAACAACAAACACAATGACACATAGAGAAGAGGAAGATAACTTGTGAAATCTGGTTCGGGTTTGAATATACCTGAACAAAATAAGACTATCCTCACTTAATAATTTCTGACATACCACTAAGTCAATAAGCAGGGCTGTTATATTAAACTAAACAGAAGTGTTAAAAAGATCCAAACTTATTTTGCTAAGTCTTTCAGACATTACAGACAAGAGGAGCCAGCTTTCAGACATTACAGACAAGAGAAGCCAGACTCCCCATTTTAGAAATGAGTTCTCCCCTTCAGAGCTTGGGAAGAAGTATTTTAGTGTTGGTCTGTACATTTTTTCCATTCAAGGCTTGTCATATAAGACATAAAACTAGCAGAGAGTATGGTTTGTAATGCAGGACTCCTCTTGCAGCACAGTCTCCCATTCTCTCCCCTGGAGAGGCAGAAGCCTTTACTTGGCTCTACTCTTTTGTTCTGAGAAACCTTGCACTCCTGATGCCCACTCAAACTCCCTGACTGTGTGGATAAAAAATGACCCTATTCAATATCTCCAGTTGAATGGCTACAGTATCTCTTCCCCAACCTCCTTGTTCAAAGTGAAAATGTCACCACAGGTGGTTTCCGCCTGCGGAGCACAGTCCAATCCAAGAAGTTGAGCTGCAACATGAGCATTGCCAGCTGCTATAAGTGGAAGAGGTGAAATTTAAATAAGCCTTTAATCTCTCAAAGGAGAGCTGAATATAAAAATTTATGCCCTGTATTTTAAGAAATGGCATAAGCTATCAGTGTACAATCCTCCTAACAATTCTGATATGTGGTTATTTTGTGCAACCAAGTTGACTGGTTAATTTCCTCCGGAACCCATAAGAATGTTCCTACTGAATACCCTGCCAAGGTCCCACTGAAAATGAAAGCATGACTGGGCTGAGTGCATTACGTTAATCTATGGTAAAAGTGTTCTGTCCTTCAAATATAAATTAATCTAAAGGTAGATACCTCCAGCTATACCAGAAATAAAATATCATAACAACTTAAAGAGCACCAAGGAACAGTGTCACAAAGTTAATAAACTAACCAAAAAAAATCACATACAACAAAAAAAAAAAAAAAAAAAAAAAAGGAAGAAAAAAGATCACCACAAGTAAAAGGTCCCTTTGTTTTATTTCTTCCTCACATCAGAGAACAACTGCATCAAATAACTTGAGCTGTGACAAATCTTATTTTGTGTCCTATTAATAGGTACAAGCTCCAATCAAAGACAAACAACATGCTGTGTCATTATTGCTCTGGCAAGCAATACTCTTACTTAAATAGTTAGGTCAAAAGAAAATCGGTCAGTTTTCTTTTCCCAGCATTTCTTTTCCACTTTGTACTACTCTGACAAGTCCCTTTCTCCTATTGGAGAGCTTTTTTTCACTTTCACTAGAGATTCAACCTATTGAAAGGTACATGAGGGTTAAAAGAAAGTGGGAACATGAATAATAAACAGAAGGGAACAGGTCATGTACACGAAAAGAGACTGCTGAGGAAGGGCATGGTGATGAAGAGGCCTGCACTTGGGCAAGAAAGCAAGGAGCAGCACTCACCCTGCAGAAGTAATCCATGGTGTCAAAAACTCCTGCCTTTTGGCAGAAAGGGAGCATCACAGTAGAAAATAGCTGGGAGGAATTAATACAGGGCAGTGGTTCCTGGCTCTCACAGGCTTGCTGTGCTCTCTAGCTTACACTGTCATTTTTGGTCCCATCCTTATTATGTTCACCACCTCTTCGAAGCCACTTCCCTGAAGCACAGGGAAGTGAGACCTGATCTCAAAGCAATAAGCACCATTCTCAAACTTATTAAATAAAGCCCATTGCTTCACAAATTGTCAAAATACAACTCAAAAACTATTCCACTTCAGAAATGTTCTTTAACTTTTAGTTTGCTAATAAATAGCCATCTTGTACCCAACTTTTTCATGGCTTCCCTGTAGATGACAAATAATATCCGACTGATTGACTAGAAATGGTGGCTTAGTTGTTTGTTGGATTCCCACCTACATCTCTTCTTACCATCTGTATCTGAAAAATACAGTTGTTGTGATAAAGCCTGTTTATTGCTATAATTTATATAACTGACTGTTTATTCAAGAGTAGTTGATCATTTATTCTATTTATATCCCATTCTCATTCCTTCGTAACTGCAAGTAATATTTTGAAAGATCCAAATAAATCAATGTAACATAAATTACTTACATTACTATTGGTTAAGTATGTCTGATTTCAGTTAATTCATAATTAACATTTCTATCTGAGTCATAATAGTGTGTACAGGGAATATCTGAACTGCAAGTAATCAAGGGAGTTGCAATTCAGCCTGAAAGCCTCATGTATAGGCAAAATACATACAAGAAGATTTCATGATATATGATGATGCACCCAATTCTTAATAGTCAATATCACACAGGACAGAGAGCAAATATTCTTCAGACTTTTGATGATGACATTTTCTGATTTCTTCAATTTTTCCATACCACCATATGCGTAAATTTAGTGTTTGCATCCCTTCAAAAAAGGCATAGATAAGGTACCCAAAAATCAAGGTAGGAAATGTTTTCTATCCATGTTTCCCTTCTTTCTTGAGTTTTGGCGAATATTAAGTAAAAGGAAAATAAATCAAATGGAACAACAGTACATGTATCAACATATTTCTGCTGAGAACCACACACATTTAGAGTGTTTTGGTATAGTAGGAAAAGGTAAGATAGAAATCATATGTTCTAGCATATTAACAGGAATATGAGTCATTATGAGTTTACAGTGAATAAGGTATCTGTTTACATAAGAAACATGCTCAGATGAATGTGTAATTTCTGAGCTCTTGCTGAGATATTAGAGCACTTTTCAATTAACGTAATCAATACATGGCAGGAAATGGCAACACTTGAAAAATCATTATTCAGAGGTTAGATATACAAAATGAGCTTTACAAGAAATGGTACTCATCTAATATTTTCGATCCATCCAAAGTACTAATTCTAGAATATAGTGCTATCACTCACTTCATTACAACTACAGGAATCAATTAGCATAATGTCATCACAGCTCATCCTTCTCTTCTTTAGCTGAAATTTCAAATTATTAATTGACTCATGTGCAGTAGATGGAACACATAATCCTCTGCAGACTAGACGCACCAGTTTCTCAAAAAGAAGCTGCACCCTAAGCTGCCTAATGGCCCTTGTCGCTCCAGCAGGTAATTAAAAGGCTTCCCACTTTGGCAATTAGCCAGTAGAAAAGCAAACCAAATGTTCCACTTCTAAAATAAGGAATGAAGCTCACACTTTGAAGAAGGAATGATAATATTTTGCAATTCCATAACGCCCTTTCTTTGGGGATTTTAAATAAATTAATAAGCATTAATTAATAGGACCTTGTACATTCCCTGGGAAATACTTATGCTACCCATTATAAAACAGAACAAAAATGAATGCATTGCCTCATTTTCCACAGGATAATTCTTCCTAGATGCCTCAGCACTTGAGAATTTAACCAGATTAGTATTTGGGGAAACTTGAGCTTTTCTGCATACACTAACACAAAAGTTATTGTTAATGCTCAGCATCACTGAAAGTCAGACTTTGTATGTATTTTGTGTGACAACCAGAATTCATGCACAAAACTAGCATCACATAAGAGTCAGAAATTAGTCTGGTGCAGACAAAAACTTGATACTAATGCAGATACTATCATAGATAAAATTATTAGATTGCAATGATGTTTTATTTGGTGTACATATGTACATATATATATTAATTAGCTTTTGGGACACTTCCAATTAACTTTGTATTAATAAAATTGAAGAATAACATGTATTAATGTTTTGACTCATCATTTGATCAAATTATGTGTTCCAGCTATTCAGAGGAATTCTGTGAAAATTTTCCATTCTACAACATTATGCTGAATTTCAACAATTAACAGAAATAACATCCATGACTATAAAATAGCAAATGTGTTATAAAAACTCTGCAGTGGAGCTTTTATAACTACTGACATGGTTTAAATTCTATTTTTACGTGTTACATTTGTTCTTTGGGTAAAACATCTAATAAATTTTAAATTGCCGGTTATGGCTGTATAAAAAACAGAAAACTGTAGAGAGAGAAAATATTTTGTCAACACACTATCAACCAATATGTGGTTCTCCTTGAAGAACAAGGTCCCTTGAAGAAGAATAAAATGAATGAAACGGAACAGTTTAGCACAGATGTAATCTTTATCTCTACGAAACAGTCATTTAAAAACAAATATGGTTTTAACAGATTTCTTTAAAGAGTCTGCAGTTCTCTTGGAAAGAAGATTTTCTGTTCAGAAAGCATACTTTGTCTGAGTCAGTCACATGATATGGTATGAAAAAAACCTTTTTTCACTGTGTCCATTGGAGGGTGAGCAGTGAAACAGGGCTAAAGATTTTCTTAAATATATTTTTTTCCCTACAAGTACTATAAAAACTTCCAGATTTCAAAAAAAACCACTTAACAACTTAACATTGGGGAAATGTTGGAAAATGTTCCATCAAATGTATCCAGCAGCATATTAGCAATAGTAAGAGTTGACAAAACTCTTCAAAACCTTTTTTGAAGTACATAATTCTAGATATCATATACCTTAATGTAAATATTTGCAACAATAATTACTTTGATAAGTATGATATTAGAAAATTAAATCACTTCTATTTAATGCAGCAAGGTTAAATCTGATTACCATTAATAGGACATATTTCACAACTGCTACTAGTTAAAGAATTTCTTAAATATCATAGAAATTAAAAACAACAGCAACAACAAAAAGCAGGATGGAATATGCAGGAAAAAACTGAAGGAGAATAAAGACAGTAGATATGGGTTGCAATAATAGATGGCATGCTAAATATGCAGTATATATAAGAGAAAGAATACAACTAGGTATTTATTTTTATCATCTCAAAGTACGGAACTTAACTTACATAAAATGTTGAACTGGCAATTGAATATATGAAAACAGAATGCGGTACAGACAAAGTATCACATTCATATCTACTTTGTGTGTGGATAGATATTTTCTGTCTTTCTGGGTAGTAGATTATACCATCCAAAGGTATCTTTTTTACAGGGCTTAAAAGCTTTCTAAAAGTTTTGTGTGGGTTCAGAAGAGCTGGCCATTTGACTTGAAGGAGTTAGACTTGATGATCCTTATGGGTCCCTTCCAACTCAGGATATTCTATGATTCCATGATTCTATGTTTAGCATGCTCTATTATTGGTCTGACAGACTTCTGTATGCTGCAAGATTTCCCAGAACAGTTGTGATGTGTTAGGGCCTTTTCCTTCCTATCTGAAAAATCATTTTATTAAATCACCTCCCAGGTGTTATTTGCCAATTAACCTGATGCATTTTTTTTTTATACTACTGACCACATTAAATGCTCATTTTTATGTCTCCTATGCTTCAGTGTATGTGCAGAGTGCTGCTCTGCTGATTCCAGAGATGAACTATCTGGTTTGTTCCTATTTACAAATACTTTTTACATCAATTTTTAATACAGACAAATACAGACACATAAGCAAATTCTAGTCCAAATAATGAAAAAGAAATCCTCCAGGGCAGTGAACAGCAATGCTAGTATAATAAAATATGGAAGGCAAAATGAGTGGAGGAGTAAAGCGTAATACCTAAGGGTGGTAGCAGTGCGCTAAATATGATTACTTAAAATGAAATAAGGGTAGTAAGAAACAAACCTAAAAGCATAGAGATAATGAAAGTTTGAGTTTCTCAAATAGAAACAATATGCATTCAGCTCTTAAAAAAATAATAAAAAATGTTTATATAGCCTTTGTATTAGGGAATAAGGTTCAGTAATATCTTGTAAAAGTTTCCACTGAAAGTGTTAGGTCAACTATGGCTTTTGTAGTGGTAATCAGCAGAAGAATTATCTTTTAATACATCTGTAAAGGGCCAAGAAATCTACAAACTCAGCAAAAACTGACACTAATAAATACAGCTATATTTGTTTCTCCTAAAATTTTTGTGCCCAGCACTGAGCACTTGCATATAAAAAAAAAAAAATCTAATACTGGCACATGTGAAGGGAAACTGATACAATAACTGGCTCATCTTCAAGGCAGAACTTTGACAGAAAGTTAGTCTTGCTCTGTAAGCTTATTCCAAACACCTGCAAGCATTCACCTACATGAGTACATATATACATATTTTGACCAATTTTCTATTTTATGTACATATAAAAAAGTATTTCTATTACTTATAATGGGCAGAACTCAAGGACTTTGTAATACCAGAGCAGAACACATAGACATAGTGACTTCCCAGTACAGACCTGTTCTCAATTTGTTCTGACTTTTTTCATTCTGCAAAGATAACATACATGGCACATATGGCACTCCTCAAAAAGTAAGTTTAAATATGATTATTATCACAATCTACCACAGCTTTGTGATGGACTGTTTTCCTGGATTCATAATTACCCCAAACTCTACAATGATAAAAACATTATTCTATTTTGTCTTCAAGTGATGCCTCCATTACTCTCATCAGAAATCTACCACAGTAAGGACTAGTACACTTGTCCCTCACAAACTCCAGTAACAATATGTATCAGTGGAAAAAAACTTTGCCTCAGAAAATTCTGACTTTGTATCTCAGAGTAGTTCAATGTGACATGGGCACTTCATCAAAAAATTACAGTTAGTGTAATTCTCTGGCTAGTGTGAAGGCTGGCAAAAGGTAAACTGCAGATCTGCCTTGTGAAAGCCTTCTGTGCAACAGTGCGGCCTTTTGCTTTTTGCGGCCCTGTCTGCTGTTATCTTGTATAATGTAAAAGACTGAATTTCTGAACTGGCCTCGGGAAGGGAAGGGAAGGGAAGGGAAGGGAAGGGAAGGGAAGGGAAGGGAAGGGAAGGGAAGGGAAGGGAAGGGAAGGGAAGGGAAGGGAAGGGAAGGGAAGGGAAGGGAAGGGAAGGGAAGGGAAGGGAAGGGAAGGGAAGGGAAGGGAAGGGAAGGGAAGGGAAGGGAAGGGAAGGGAAGGGAAGGGAAGGGAAGGGAAGGGAAGGGAAGGGAAGGAGGAGAAACGGTTTGCTGGCAACAAATCTCAAGTGAACAGGTCATTCAGGCATCACTTCAGGACCAGCTTTTCACTTCCCCTTTGGAACTGTCTGCTGAGCCACAAATAGCTCTACCAACTACTACCGATCAATTAGCTGTGCTGATTAATATATAACTAATGCTTTCACCAAGGCCTTCATGTCCTGTCCTGCCTTCATGTCCTGTCCTGTCCTGCCCTGCCCTTCCCTGCCCTTCCTTTCCCTGATGCATTAAACCAATGCAAATTACATCTATTCACTATTAACTCAATATGGAATTTTCTAAGTAGAATTAAAACAAATGACAGAATGGGCTTAGCAAATCAAATTGCTAGTAAAAGCCTAGAAGAAATTGCATAGGCATTTTTTCTGTTAGGCAGACACAGTGTTTACAGCCTCAATAATATTTGATAATTTTTTCTTATTAAAAAAGTGTGTTTTTATTAACGATCTAGTCCTTTTTTTTTTTTTTTTTTTTTGTCTGTTTATGTTTCCTAAACATACTCAATGTCAACTTTTTGTTTTTTCCCAGATCTTAAGCAAGAAAAAGTTTGAATGAGATTATTTTAAGAAGGCAACAAAAATCTGTAAATTTTAATGGTAAACATAAATGTTTTATAGCCCACTCCATTAACTATGCCTGCTTGTTTACTGAGCAGAAATGCTGTAAAGCCTTTATTTTTTTTTTTTTTAGTCACATCTTCAAATCATGGAATTGGTGTGAAAAGTACTCAACATCAAGGCTATGTATATTTTAGCAGCTAATGTGGAACAGTAAGAGCAAATTTGTAAAGCAAAATAGTTGACATGGAGGACTATCATCCACACTATACAAGAATGTAGGTGGTGCCCTGGTTTAGAATCATAGAATCATTTAGGTTGGAAAAGACCTCTAAGATCATCTGGTCCAACCTTTAATGTAGCACTGCCAAGTCCCTAACCCCATGTCCCTAAACACCCCATCTACGTATATTTTCTGAAGACCTCCGGGAAAGGTGACTCAACCAGTTCCCTGGGGAGCCTGTTCCAATAACTCATATCCCTTTCAATGAAATTTTTTTTCCTAATATCCAACCTAAACATTCCTGGCACAGCTTAAGGCCATTTCCTCTTGTCTTATCTCTTGGTGCATGGGAGAAAAGACCAGTTTCCACCTTGCTATAGGCTCCTTTAAGTTCATAGAATCATAGAATATCCTGAGTTGGAAGGGACCCTTAAGGATCATCAAGTCCAACTCTTGACACCGCACAGGTCTATCCAAAAGTTCAGACCATGTGACTAAGTGCACAGTCCAATCTCTTCTTAAATTCAGACAGGCTCGGTGCAGTGACCACTTCCCTGGGGAGCCTGTTCCAGTGTGCAACCACCCTCTCTGTGAAGAACCCCCTCCTGATGTCAAGCCTAAATTTCCCCTGCCTCAGCTTAACCCCGTTCCCACGGGTCCTGTCACTGGTGTTAATGGAGAAAAGGTCTCCTGCCTCTCGACACCCCCTTACGAGGAAGTTGTAGACTGCGATGAGGTCTCCCCTTAGCCTCCTCTTCTCCAGGCTGAACAGGCCCAGTGCCCTCAGCCGTTCCTCGTACGTCTTCCCCTCCAGGCCTTTCACCATCTTCGTACCCTCCTCTGGACACTCTCAAACAGTTTCATGTCCTTTTTATACTGTGGTGCCCAGAACTGCACACAGTACTCGAGGTGAGGCCGCACCAGCGCAGAGTAGAGTGGGACAATCACCTCCCTTGACCTACTAGCGATGCCGTACTTGATGCACCCCAGGACACGGTTGGCCCTCCTGGCTGCCAGGGCACACTGCAGGCTCATATTGAACTTGCTGTCTACCACGACCCCCAGATCCCTCTCTTCTAGGCTGCTCTCCAGTGTCTCATCGCCCAGTCTGTACGTGCAGCCAGGGTTTCCCCGTCCCAGGTGCAGGACCCGGCACTTGCTCTTATTGAACTTCATGCGGTTGGTGATCGCCCATCTCTCCAACCTATCCAGATCCCTCTGAAGGCCTTCCCACCCTCATTCGAGTCCACAACTCCTCCAAGTTTGGTGTCATCAGCAAACTTGCTCAAAATACCTTCTATACCTACATCCAGATCGTTTATAAAAATATTGAAAAGTACCGGCCCTAAAATGGAGCCTTGAGGGACCCCACTGGTGACCGCCCGCCAGCCTGACGCAGCCCCATTCACCATAACCCTTTGGGCCCTGCCCGTTAGCCAATTGCTCACCCATCGTATGATGTTTTTATTTAGCTGTATGGTGGACATTTTGTCCAGTAGGATCCTATGGGAAACCGTGTCAAAAGCCTTGCTGAAGTCCAAAAAAATCACATCAGCTGGTTTCCCTTGGTCCACCATACGGGTGATCTTATCATTAAAGGAAATCAGGTTAGTTAGGCAGGACCTACCCTTCACAAACCCATGCTGGCTGGGACCAATGACTGCATTGTCCCCCAGGTGCGCCTCAATAAGTTTGAGAACCATCTTCTCCATGATTTTACCAGGCACTGACGTGAGACTGACAGGCCTGTAATTGCTAGGGTCTTCTTTCTGACCCTTCTTGAAAATCGGCACAACATTTGCCAGCTTCCAGTCTACCGGGACCTCTCCAAATTCCCAGGATCGTTGAAAAATAATTGAGAGAGGTTCCGCGATGATGTCCGCCAGCTCTTTCAGCACCCGGGGATGAATCCCATCCGGACCCATGGACTTGTAGGGATCCAGGTGGAGTAGCAAATCCCGCACACGTTCAGGGTCGGTTGGGAGTTTGTCATCCCCACCGTCCCGGTCCTCCAGCTCAGGGCACCCTGGGTCCCGAAGCCCATCATCAGCATTGAAGACAGAGGCAAAGAAGGTGTTAAGCGTCTCTGCTTTGCCTATGTCATTGTCTGTGAGGAGTCCTTCCCTATCAAGGAGCGGCCCTATGTATTCTTTAGTTCTCCTTTTTCCATTCACATATCTAAAAAAAACCTTTTATTTTCTCTCACAGACACAGCCAGCTTCAACTCTAGGTGTGCTTTAGCCACACGAATTTTCTCCCTACAAACACGAACAGCATCCCTGTATTCTTTCCATGACACCTGGCCCTCCTTCCAGTAGCGAAACACTCTCTGTTTCCGCCTAATCTCCATCAGAATGTTCCTGGTCAGCCACGCCGGCCTCCTGCCCCGCCTGCCTGACTTGCGATATTTAGGTTAATTTTAAGTTAATTGTAAAGCCAGTAGAGTTTGTTCCTGTAGACTGAATGTCCACTCCTGGATGCAGTGTATCAGACATACTCCTAACGCATATCTGTGGTTTAACATCATCCAAGAGAAATACATTTCATGGACTCCAATACCAAACAATTTTAAAATCAAAATAATGCAAATGGATTTAAATCAGATTCACAGAGGTAGAAGACTCCCAATTGAGACCCAAATACTTATGCAGTCAAAGTGGTAAGAGTAAAACCTGTAAAGTTTTCAGACAGACTGAGCATTCAGACAGACTAGTACAAGTTACAGGTTTTCCTGCATTGCTCTGCTGATGGACATTTCTCCTTATTGGAAGGATCACCTTTAAGGGAAAAAAGATTTATGTTCAGCTTCTGGTTCTCATAAAGCCAGACTCAGAGGCCTAAAGGTAAAATGTTCCATATATCATTCCCCTCCAAAGTGGTGCATTTTAATGAACCAAATGTAGCAGCTGTTTTTAATATGCAGGTATCTAATCTGCTTCTTAGTGGAATGTCTTCTTTGGCCACTCCAAGTCCTTATGGTTCTGCTGTCCTAATGCATCAAAAGACACCAGGGATACGTAGTATAACAAAGGCTTCTATTATAAATGATCATGATTTAAATTTCACATAGTAATACATTTTTTATGTAATTATCTTCTCTACTTATCCTAGCACTGTAGACAAAACTGAGACTTCATCTCAGTTTTGATGACACTGTATTTCATCTAACACTTGAATAAAACTTATGCCAATATATACTTTCTCTCAGCGTTATAACTTTTCAAGCTTCTTATATTCCATTAAGCCTTCTATTAAATATGACATCTCAGCTTTATTCAGATCTCCCTTTCCCTGCCTTATCTTTAATAGCTGTATTAGACTTTTATTCCACCAAGGAACAAGGATTTTATTACCTTTCAAGAAAATGGATTAAAAATATTTTTATTAGCTTCTCTTACAGCTTCATTCACCTCATTATTAATAAAAAGTCAGCATCATCATTTGTATATATCGTTTTCAACTGCCTATAAACCTTTTCCCTCCATCCTAGGTGGAAATCTACATAATCATGTTTTAGAGAACAAGTTGATTTTTTTTTCTTCCCGCACTCTCATTCAAGTAGCTTGTTTAATGGAGGGGAGAGAGGCCCAATAAAATTACATACATATATTTTTCTAATGGTTCTGGCTTTCAAGTATTGTGTCCCTGTGTTTCAAAGAAAAATGAAGTATGACATAAGGCAGAAAGTAACATTATGCTGTTGCATTGCTGCTTACATTCAGTGTGTTTTCATATGTCTGCTCCAAGTGTAGATAGCTAGAATAATTTCATAACCACTCTATTTCTCAAAATCCCTTGCCAGAAAACTGTTGCAATTTACTGGACTCTGGCCATATTGTTTTATGTACAAAGTGAGCCCTGAAAAAAATATATACACAGATGGTTAGAAATAATGCTACTGTAAAATCTTTATCTACACTGCCCAGATCTTCAATAGGCACAATCTAGTTAAAGGGCCTTATCTCTTTGTACCACTGTCAACGCTGTCTATACTATCCTATTAATTTGACAAAATGCCATTAGAAATTGTGGAGCAGTAATAACAAAAGAAGGAAAATAATACAAATCTTCATTCAGCTGAAGTGAATAAAGAAGAATTTCTTATGTCAGCTTCACAGCAGGTACCTGATTGTTAATTAATATCAAATAATTTGGAGGGAAGTGCTGATATTTCTCCACACAACCACAAAGATTTCTTTTTTCCATATCCTGAATCTCACTTTTTGGAAAAACAAAAGCAAACAAACAAACAAACAAAAAACCAACTTGTTTCAAAACAGATTGTTAATTAAGAAATCAGAACATCACATTTTTATTGCTCATCAAAGTTGTTTTTTTTTTTTTTTTTTTTTTTTCACATTATAATGTCCATTAACAAAGAAAAAGATGTGAGAGAGAACAACGCTTAAAAATATAGGCAGATGCCACTGAATATTGCATTTCACTTTTGAATTGTTCTTAGGTACAAGGTTCAAGCTATGGGGGATGTTTCATAAGCAAAGTAGTATCAAAATAAATAGTTAATATAAAATCTGTTTCCTCTAAATAATTACACCGTACAGATTTTCAAACACCAGTGAAAAAGCAAACCATCTTGTTTTCACCCCTTACTGTTAAGACATCTCACCTGATATCTATCAAAGTTTATCAGAGCTGGTAGCTTAATTGCAGTTAACTGAGGGAGTTTCCTTGACATTAAGGCTCACTCACAAACACAGGAAAACAAGGAAAAGGGGAGTTATTAGAGTTTCAAGCCAACTCAAAGTACACCTAAGAAACTTGATTTAAAAATCAATGTTTTTGAGATATAATCCTTGGTTCCCTTTAGCACAATTACATTGTCATTTTCCTTATAGAAGCCTACGCAAACATCCCTACTTGTCCCAGATGAGAATCATACTGTGCTCCAGGAAAAATATTACTTTAGTGATCCCTATTCATCTCAAAACTGTACCACACAATTGGTAAATATAGCTTGACATCACATTATGTATGTAGGGAAAGTGAACATAAACACTGTCAATGTAAAATTGTAACGCAGCTGTGAAGAGACTATTTTACTTGTCCAGGCTCAAGGTGAGTATCTGTGGAAGAGACTGTTCTTGACTATCAGACCATCCTTTCTCTAAGATGTTCAGCAGCAAAGAATTAGGTTTAATTAGGTGCTGCCTCTCTCATGCAGCACCTAAATACAAGTATAGTATTCCCTAGATTTTTATTTTTTTTTCAAACACGGAGACAGTATACATATATGCACAACTTCCTTGTGATATTTGTCAAGAAGGAATAATTCTATGGTTAAATTGTAAATGCTGAAAAGTAGTTAATAATTACATTCACAGAAAAGCTAATTTCACCATATTTGAATCTCTACTTTTCTTCACTTTTTTCCTGTTACATTAAATAAAGTTAACTTTATGAAAAGGTAGAGAGTATTGAGGTAAATGCAAATATCATATTAAGGTGCTATGAAAATTTTGCTTTTCTTTGATACTCTGTAAAAAAATCCCTGACATAAAGATGAGAAATTATTTTTTTTTCAATAAGAACTGTAAGGAAACAATTGTTTTCTATAACCATCATTTTAAATGATCAGTAAGCCATATTTGCAATGTATTGCTAATAATATGGCATTGTGTTTGTTAATAATTTTCACAGACACTTGATAGTTTTCCCCCAAGAAAATTATTAAAGCATTATTACTACCAAAACACTGTAACTTGGGACTTGTAGTAGTGCTCTTGCAGTGTTTAGGAAGAAAGGAAGCAGTGATGTTCTCCACAATTCTGTTGACGTAAGCAGAGATAAAATAAAAGCTGCTATTCACTATTTGTCTACACACACACACACAAAAGGAAATAATGACATTATAAATGAAATGTCTAGTGTATGATGAAGAAACATTTATTCTACTGTATTTTCATTGCCTGTATGAATGTGACTGTGTGACTGTATCATTTCCAAATCAGTTGTTTTACAGATTTATATTAATTTCTAAATTCTATTGCACAAATTTATAAAAGAAAAAAGAAAAAAAAAATAACACAAACACAAAGCAAATTTAAATAATTTTATAGTTTAAATTAAAAAATGGAAAACCATGGGTTCAACTGGGAAAATTCGCACCTCAGGCCTGGGGCACTCGCACACCAGCTTCCCTAACATTCTCTTGTTCCAGGTACAAAGGGGAGCAGAGGTATTCCAGACTTGTAGCCCTATATTTTTTCAGTAATGTCAAGTAAAGTTTATGTGGTAGTATATTAAACTTTATTTTTCTTCATCTGTAACAAAGTTCATATTTCAGTTTGTTTTGTGTACAGTCACAAGTATATCCGAGAAACAGTTCTTTCTTTTTAGGTAGGCCACAAAGGACCCCCTTCCATTTGTCCTTTAAGAAATTATTTAAAAAATATGCTTTTTTGTTTGTTTGTTTGTTTGTTTGTTTTTGGTAGCTGTCCCCAAATAATTCATGGAAATTCAGAGAAAAGCTGAGCTTAGACATGTCTTTCCTCATCACTATTTCCACTACTATTAATAATTTATATTATTTTTTCTTTAAAAATATATATATGTATATATATATTTATCAGAAATGTCTTTGAAATTTCTTTCAGCAAAATATCTTATCTGTAAACAACTGTTTCTCTTCTGAATTCAATGTGCATAGTTTGAATTTCCCTTGACAGTTTATCATTTGGAAATTCATTGTCATATGCGGTATTATAATCACCATCACTGTGGCACTTTAATTTTTATTTTAGTGCAATTGCTCAGGCAGATAACATTGTTAGTAACATTAGTGCACAAGAAGAAGAAATTACCTAAGAGTGAGCAGCTTAGTCATGGGAAACTTAAGTCATACATGGAAATCTTTGCAAAGATGTATTAATTAAAGTAAATAAATAAAGAGAAAAAATATTGTTTCCTTTGAGCACATTCATCCTCTTTTCCAGTGATATTCAGTGGGAAATTTGCTAACAATGTAGGTGTTCATAACATCTAAGCTACTAATGATGAAATCTAAAAATGCAATGTTGCCACGACCTGTGTGGTTTCAAAGATAAGTCTTGTTACTGTTCCTTACACATGTTGCTTGAAGTATTTGAGAGTCTTATGAAGTTAAGTCACTGAACTCAAAGGTTTAGTAATTAATCAGAGATTTAGTCGTGGAATAAGTAAGTAAAAAGGTGATAAAACTTATATAAAGATAAGATAAAACTTATATAAAGATATAAAAATAAATTTCTAAGCAAAATAGACAAGATGATGTGTCAATGACAGTACACTGGGCACTGGAGGGCTTCCTCTATTTCCTCTCACTCACTGGCCCAATGAAGCAATGTAACTCCCTGTATCTGTTTCTTTCTTTGTTTCACATAATGTTTATTTAATTTATAACAAACTGAGACTAAGTATTGAAATAAAAGATTAAACAATCTTTTCCCTAGCCAAGTCAAATACATTAACATAAACATATCAAAGCTAAAAAATCATAACTGTCCTTCAAACTGCCTATTATCCATATTAAAGGTGCTAGGGATGGTATCCCAAATGTTTTGATTTTTCTCTTGTAAGTAGTTGCACAAAGACAATTCTGTACATTAACAACAACAAAAGTCCATATAAATACTGAAAACAGTTAAAAGGGTAAACACATTTGTGATGCATAAGCAAATTCGGTAAGGAGGTCATTATGGATAGTTAACAATATTCTGTGTCTTTGGGAATTGGTACAGCAATATCTCCAATGTAAATCTGTGGTTACTGAGAAAATAATAAGGGCAAGTGGCAGTGGCAGGGTGAGGCGATGCGAGGAAATTTCTGACCCCCTTTTTCAAAGGGAATATTTGACAAGTATGGTAATAATGGGTAAGGGTAAGAAATGATGGAAAATATTATCCAAATAAAAGTAAAAACATAAAGATGTTGATGTAATGATGTAATTGCAGATTCCTAAATATTCCTGAACCAGAAGATATAATTAACACTAGACATGAATTTACCTCTTAATTTGTGTTTTACTACTCAGAACTGGGTTTTGCAAGTTGTGGCCTTTGCTGGGAAGGCACTATCGTAAGGAATCCAGGTTTTGATCCTGGCAGATGTGTTTTCTTTAGTAGCAGAGTATGGATTAAGAATTGAAGAAAGAAATGTAAACAAAGGATGTCTAACTTGCACCTAGATAAATAGCCATCTTTTTAAAACAAATTTTAACTGTGTGTTATCCCCATTTTGATCACTTTCTGGAATTATCCTAGTAAATAAAGTTTACTGACAGGAACTTTGTGAAATATTAAATTTCAAAGTCAAAACATACAGCTCTGCCAGAAAAGTAATCCCTAGATTTATGTTTAGACAGTATCAAAACAGATGAATAATATGATCAGATTTCTAATCTAAGTTATTCATACTTCACAAGATGATTATTAGACTTTGTATCAAACCAGAAAACTGTAGTGCAGTTTCAAACGATGTAAATATATACATATGCATTTTTTCTTGTTATGTGATAGATATTAAATAGGGAGAAACTCAGTCTGTTTTATTTACATCTTCATTTCATAATTAAGGAAACTAGCCAACTTGTGAAACATGCATAATGGAACTAACATATTTTCATAAATATCAATGAAATTTTACTTTTATTTATTTGATCCAGTTTCCCCTTAAATAATGTTAACTCTTTATAAGCAAGTTGGTTTTACCTCATATTGTTGGCCACCAGATGACATTTCAAATTGGTTACAAATTTACCCGAGTTCAACTTATTTTATTGAGTGTAAAAGGAAGACTAGAAGGCACATGATGAAAATCAGATCACAGGTCAGAGAAGAGAACTAGGAGCTTGGGAGGAATATTAGGACTAGGCATCCATCAGAAGTGCAGGTGGGAAAGGCTGAAAAGGGGAAAAGGTCTGTGTTCTGTGACTGGGGTCAGAGAATGGGAGGAGAGAACTCGAGAACAAGCAACACTCCCAAATGTGCCAAATACCCAGCGTAATAATCAGGCAAGTAAGTTAGTGATGGGAAAAGCTGATATTGTAGTCTAAACTGACAGGCAGGTGAGCATCACGCAGCTGTTCCCTCACTCCTCTCTTGCTACTGGTAGGATGAGATAAAGACAGTTTAATAATATAGAAAAGGAAGGTATAATAATAAAAATAATGACAATATAATACTAATATTATTGTTATTAATAATAATATGCACAAAGCAAGTAATGCACGATGTAATTGCCGCTGACTGATGTCCAACCCGTCCACAAGCAGTGGCCTCCCACCTCTGGCCAACCCTCCCAGTTTTGTCACTGAGCATGATCCCACATGGTATGTGTGGAATATCCCTTTGACTAGCCTGGGCCAGTTGTCCTGGCTGTGTCCCCTCACAGATCCTGGTGCACCTCCAGCCTCCTCCTGGCAGGGCAGCAAAAGGAGATGAAAATGCCTTGGCTCTGTGTGAGCTCTGCTCTGCAACAAGTAAAACACTGATATGTTAGCAGCAATATTTTTCTCCTAAATCCAAAACACAGCATCATACCGGCCACTATGAAAAAAATTAACTGTCCCAGCTGAAACCAGGACAGCAGATAATGGGGTAGACAGGAGAAGGTGCTAAGTAGGATGAAACAAAAGGGATCAAGTTTGAAGGGAGATCAGAGTCTACTTTAGAGCAAAAATTGACTGAGATGTCAAAAGTATCTACGAAAAGTGTCTCTTTCACTCCTCTTATGATATATACAGAAAAAGACAACCTATAAACATCTATTATTAGATTACTCCACTATCTCAAATAACATCCGGATGTTAGACCTGAAGAATTTAGTGCTAGTGATAGCCCATATGTATTTCACTTGTTATTTCTATCTGAAAATACTTTAAAACATTTACAAATATACTGAGGGGTTCAAAGTTGAGCATTTAGACATAAGAAATGCCATTAGCAAGGTTTTCACAGCAACAGCAAGACAGTGGTGCACAAGAGAAGCAAGTCTATTAAAATTAATATCGTGTATCCATTTCTGCAACTACGTTGTGCTTTCATTGAATACAACACTGTCACAACAAAGAAAGTCAGAAAACTCACAGCAATAATGTTCAATTAAAAAACAAACAAACAAACAAAAAACAAACAAACAGAAAAACAAACATAAAAATGAGAAAGGTGGTTAAAAAGAAGCTAACAAGAGTCTATCTTTTCATGCAGCGTGAAAACCGTCAGAGGAAAATTAATTTCATCTGTCAGAAAAGACTGCAAAGAGCAACAGGATGCCAACAATGTAAAACAACAGTGTGTGGCTGAATTTTTTAGTCTGAAGGCAGGAAACACTCATCCTAAAGACAAAGCTGCATCCACATGAGGAAAACAAAAAAGATAAAATAGTAGCTTAAACAAAAAATACACTACTATGAACAAAAATAAAAATAAAAATGACCAACTTCCAGAAGAAAAATAATAAGAAATCATTTTACAGTACAGGAGGAGCAGAAAGGGAAGTACTCACGTCTGAATACAGAAGGCCCATGGGAAGATCTGTCTTAAATTAAAATCTTGCTGATAAAGGTTATTCAATGGAAGTGAATATGAACTGTAGTAACTCATGAGGATCAGAAGATAATCAGGAAAAATTCCTAAAGGACAAAATACTGACTTCATATGAAACTTCTCTCAAAACTGCTCAATGCTCTTTTACTGGAAGACAGGTGATGGGTTGTCAATTTTAGAAAAGATTCTAGGCAGCTTTATGAGATTTCAAACCATTAAGTCAAATATCTGTAGTAAGCACATTAGTAGGAATAGTATGGAATGGGGTAATACTGAGGTAATAAAGTCTGCTGACAGTACTGAATTCGAGGTAGGAATGATGTTATACAAACACAAAGAATTTGTAAAAGAATCTCATTATACAGAAAACTAGGCAGTAAAGTCACAAATCAGTTTACCATAGATAGATGTAAAGTGTCATGTCCCAAAAGCAAGAACCCTAATTCAGAAGGCCCCGGTGCACTCAGAAAGGAAACCCTGAGCAGAAGGTGAAAGAATGTTAGACACCATCCAGGAAAGAACAGAGAGCAAAGGAGGGAACAGTGCTATTCTGCAATTATACATGAACTTTCATATTGAATACCTCTTTGTAGTTTTGCTCCTTCTATCTCAAAAAGAATATGGTAAAACTGGGGAATGCCCAAAGAAAGTAACAGGTATGGAAGTGCTGTCTGTGGAACAGGTAGGCTAGGGTGCTGCTACTTAGAAAAACAAAAGATGACTAAGGGGGGAAAAGGCAGCAGTCTATCAAAGAATGAGAACTGCAGACAAATTATTTTCCAGCTCTGATACAAACAGCAGAGGATATTATGTGAACTGAGAAAGTGACAGATTCAAAACATACTGAAGGGTATGATTCCTCACATAGGTCTAATTAAGCCATGAATATCACTTCCACAAATTATTATGAGTACTGAAGAACTGAAAAAGAAATTAGATAAATCCATAGAACATAAAAATTCACACACAGATAGCTCTGGCTCATAAAGTTCCTAAACTGAAAATCACCAGTGGCTAGTAGGGTGTCATTATGTAATTTCTTAGTCCTAATGCTCTTTCATAAGGATCTATTTATTGTTATGTTTGAAAATAGGATTCAGGGCTTGTTGGACATCTGGTCTGAACTGATATGATTACAACCATGTGCTTATGTCCCAGTAAAGCTATAAGGTGCAACCTCCCTTTAATTCTTTTGTGCTTATTTATTACAAACAGTATTGCATACAACATTGCAGTCTTTAATAGGTCCTATTCTTTCCATTCCCTCTCTTTCATCCAGTAAGTTGGATGGATGTCCTTAATTAAACAAAAATAAGATATGATCTTGTAGTTTATCTTACATTTTGCCCTATTTCTGGACCTATCATGTGCAGACAGACAGGAAGTTAAATAATTAGCTTTGGAATGCTTAATCTACTAATCTTCTAACAACAGTATTTTTCAAGTGTAATTATAAAATACTTAACTATCTTTCTGAAGGGGGAAAAAACAAAGGGAAAAGCAAAAATGAGAGGAAAGTATTCTTACTTGGTATACTCTCTTCAGAATGAAATATTACAGTCTGAGTCTTATTGCAGGGAAAAAAATAAAATATAAATAAATAAATAAAAAGGCCTGTTATTTGAAAAGGGATTTTCTCTCAGTCAACTGTTGTTTGAAAGATGAGAAATTACATTGCAGTGGTGTCAAACCTAAAACCATTAGCACTCCTTTTCAGTTTCATTACAGTGCTAATCAGAGTAGATAGCTATAAGGACTGATGTTGTTCATAGATGGTTTGTAGAACAGAAGTAGGAGATATAGGACCACTTGCACTCATCAGGTTAGGTACATTTGTACAGTAAAGTGCTGTAAGGTAAACAACAACAACAACAACAACAAATAAATAAATAAATAAATAATAATAAAAGAAAACAAACACAGGTAGGCAGAAACTGTAAAAGGACAGTTTCATTTTAGACACTGAATTAAAACTTGCAACCTGTGAAGTTATTGACAAAATGCTAGCAAGCTTTAATGTGGCTGGCAGAAAGAGAACAAATTACTGGATTTTCTTTGTACTGGAGAAAGGAATAAACAATTCAATAAATGCTTCCTAATTAATGGGGGTTGCATATATCAGCTTTAGCCAGTTGATTCCACTGGGATATGCTGATGAAAAACTGGAGTGACATAAGAGTGAACCAGACCTTTAATTTGTATCTTCATAGCAGTACCTTAATCAGAGGTATTTTATGCAGTAATTTCTTCTCATAAAGGCCTTTTCAAGATTCAGAGGGTTTAGTTGCTTAGTAGCCCATTTATGGCCTCGCTTTCAAAATGTTATCATCAGCAGTCTTTTTGTAGCAGCATTTTGTAACACTTTAAAAATCAAATAAAAGTTAATATTTAGGCATATTGATATCTCTGTCAGTTACAGCATGTGTTTTCAAAGATGTTCAAAAGCTACTAACTTTTGTGGAAATCGAAAAACAAAACAAAACAAAAACCTATAAACTGTGTCAATAATAAAAGGTGTTCTGTATATAGGTGGGATTCTTTCTACAGAGAACATCACATGCTGGAACCCGAGATGATCAGGAAGGTAATAAAATAGCTCCACAGCAGCCAAGACTTACTTTTCCTACAGTGTGTTGAATTTTTATGTAATAAAATGCTCAGTGAAATCTTTTTTTCTCAGAATAAATTGCTAGTAAAATAGAAATACTTTGACAGACTAGCAGAGGTAAATACATTAAATTTGATTAAAAATTCCACAATGACCTATTTTTTCAATTACATCCCTTACTTTTGTGAGATTAAAGGTCTGCACCTTATTACTAGTGCTCATGCTGATCTTTTTTTTTTGTGGTATTTTCAGAGACAAGTTATTCTGCATGAAAAGTTCTACCTGTTCCCTCTGGAAAAAGATGTGACATGCATGTCATGGATTCTAACACCTGTCTATCAAAGTAAGATAATATAAGGTAAAAAGTCTTTTTTTTTTTTTTTTTCCTTTCTTTTTCCCTTGAAATTCTAACATTACTGAATTAATTTGCACATTGAAAGGATGTGAGAGAAATTGGTATGGAATACTCAATACAACTGATTAATGAGGTTAAGGAAAATATTTGAGGACAAGTGAATCACAGTGACATATCCAAAATAATAAATTATGTGTCAATATAAGAATTATACTCATTTTAATAATATTAAATAGAGAAACTTTGAAAACCTCTATCAGGTTTTGTAATTGAAATACTTCACTGAAAAACAAAATAAAACAAACCTTTGT
Source organism: Anas platyrhynchos (assembly GCF_047663525.1). Taxonomy (NCBI): domain Eukaryota; kingdom Metazoa; phylum Chordata; class Aves; order Anseriformes; family Anatidae; genus Anas; species Anas platyrhynchos. Next base: position 84,665,208 of record NC_092588.1, on the reverse strand, counting down.
TTTGATTTTGTCTTTTATTCTGTCTTCTAAGGAAGGAGCTGTATTAGTTTAGAAATTGAATGCATTACATGTAGTTTAGAGGTACTGTGCAGGTAGCTTCTTAAAGACAATTCTGTCATAAATAGATCCATATTCAGATGTGAAAGTAAGTAGTATTAATCCTATACATCCTTTTTTCAAAAACGTAAATGAAGTTGTTCTCATTTTTATATGTGCTTGAAATTATCCTAAGAAATCTGGTTAGGCAAACTGTGCCCCTTTCAATTGACTGCTCCCACACAGTAATTTTTCACACATATCAAAACCAGAGAACATCTACTTTATGAAAAATGCATTTTTCCATCAAAGAAAATTATGCTTTCTGACCAGCATCATTTACAATATCTCTGAGTGAATCTACCAAACACTGACTTTTGAATAGAGACTGCCTTGGGCGGTATTCCATAAGCAAAGGTTGTGCCTACATAACATAATAATTATGGCTTTTAAGTAGTGCTCAAAAAAAAAAAAAATTAAAACATGGGATACAAATGATTAGCTATGACTTGAATGTGCCACAATATTAACCTTCTTAGGGTATCAAAATAATAAAGGTTTTCAGAATATTAGCTTCCACATCTGTGTGTGAAACAAAGTTACAGGGGAATCCCCTTGCTTAGATATGATACAATGATATTCCATTCACTATAACAGAAGTTTTACTCTGGTCTTAATAGCAATACTGTTGGACAGCATGGATACTACTACACAAGTTTTATGGTGATGGGTACAGATGAATCTTCCAAATAATTGTAATTTTCTCTTGCTATTTCTTACTATATGAATTTAAAACTAAATGTTACTTCGCAATGTTTTCTGTTATTTTCTGTTACAGCCACCTACTGACAGTTCCAGTTTGCACCCCTCCCTCTCCCCCCCTACTGTTTTATTTCATACAATATAGTGTAACATAGTCCCTCTTGCATTGTTTCTATAACGAGCTATTAAATTCCTTCTCATTAAAAGTAATTTTTAGTCCTTTCTCTTATATTTCACACTTTTGTTCCTACTTATTCCCAATCGTTATTTTCAGCAACATGATCACTTTCATCTGAGTACCAATCTCAAAGGGTACTTAGTTTATAATCTAATTAATTATTAGGTGAGATAATTTTTATCCAAAGTTAGAATACATGAATGTTAATGTTTTCTTGCTTTATTAATCATACTCATGTTTTGTAACTTTGAAGTATGAACAAGTTAGTCATTCAGGAAAGAAAAGCCTGTAAAACTTTCTTAGTCTTTCTTCACTCCTGTTTTGCCAATGCATAAGAGATCAAATTTAACCCAGGTTTATAATACTGAAAGAAGTATACTTGTGTTGTAAGAAACTAGTAAAGATCGAATCCTATATATTATTCCTTCTATTCCATGAATTATATATGTGGTTAATTTTGTCATAACATGTTTGAATGACATTATAGATTAAAGAACACAAGGCATGGAATTTTGATTCAATTAGAGTTTTCCCTTCCTCCTAGCCAAGCTAGGATTTTATTACTAGCTTATCAAATTATATAAACTACAGAAAACACCAGACTTGTTTTCTGCTTTCATTGCCTCATTTTTGCTTCTCTCAGGAAGTTTGCTGTGTAATCTCTCCTTCCAATCCTTTCCAGCATTTCCATTTTGATTTCCATGTTTTCTATCTATAGTACACTTGTACTTTCTTAATGTAATCTTTCGATTTAGAGATACTTTTTCTTACATATCCATTTCTTATAAATGTATATACATATAAGTGCATGTATATAGACTGATAAAAATAAAAATTACCCATACTACTAGATGTAGTTATGCTAGAATTAAACTAAATTGTCTAATAGAATTATTATTTTAATAAGTGTTCATTTTGCTTTACACAGTCATTTTAGTTTTGAGATTTTACTAAATGTGGAATGTGCATTTGGTTGGACAACATGTTTAAAGGTTGGACTAGATGATTTTAGAGGTCTTTTCCAACCTGAATGAGTCTATTATTACTACGTTGGAGGGAGGCTTGCCGTGTTCCTAAGCTAGCTTAGATATTTCTCCGAACATTATTAAATTAATCTGCACTCAACTTAAAGTAATTGCAGTTTTGAGAGGAATAAACATCCCTCCCATTGGGGATGGAACTTAACATACACTTGAGGAGTTGGAGTTTAAACAAGCAGGAATGTCAGACCAAGTATATTATTAAAATAAAGGGCTTTTGAAGTGATACTGTCCAAAATATTTGTTTCTTAAGGAATCAGTAGTGAAAAATGAATACAAACAGTAATATCTCAATGTATTAGGTATTTAGTTTGTATATTTTAAGTATTTTTAATTGCTTAATATCTTAAATAATGTTAATTGCTTCACCTGGACAAATTATATCCTTTATGTTTTTCTTTCATATGCCAGATGAAGTCAGGAATCTGGCTTAGAAATTTACTCAGTTTTAAACAACTGACATAATATTGAAAGGAAAAATAATTATGAAATTATTCTGGAAGGCATCTATTACCAGGAGGAATATGCAAATATTTGTCCTTTTAAAATTTATTTATTTATTTATTTGTGAAAAAGAGAGAAAATACAGCAGCTTGCTCCTTCAGAATAAACTTGCTGTAAATGGTCAGATGAGTGGAGCACAGAAATACATAATCTGGAACTGATGTATATGTAGTGTTGAAGAAGATGAATGTTCCTATAATGATTCATTGAAATATATTTTTAGTAATTATCAATTCTTGTGTCAATTTTACAAATAGATGAAAGTAAAGGATTGGATTTTTATTTTTCTTTATGAAGATATTAAACACCAGCAGTACTATTTATCTTTACACTTAAGTATCAAATGCTTAACATCTGACCTTGAAATTTCTTTTGCAATTATGTTTACATGTGAATGATTTTCTTCATATCCATTCATACCTAGATTCATTCCAAAAAACAGAGCTGAAAATATGACCTTCAAGTTCTGTTTACAAGTACTTTCCAGTAATGGAAGTACATTTGGTGGTTTTGTGTAAAGTGGTATTTTTTGCAACAACACTATGATTATTTTTACTATTTAGTTTTAGAGGCATCAGTGATCTATGATCAGATTTTATGTCTTGATTCTTGAAATTCAAGTTTAAGCATGAATAAAACTGTTCATATGTGAATAAATTTACAAAACAAAATTGGAATTTACAGATTCAACAGACAAAGAGAAATGTCATAAAAGGTTTTTAGTTTATGTTTGATTTGTTCCAACTAGCCCTTAAAGCTTTTCAAAATTTGCCTTATCTGAACTTGCTTGAAAAAGTAATTATTCTTGTCTACAAAGTTAAGATCCTTTACAGTGTACATGGGATTTATGTTATTAAACATTGTAAATGAAAACAATCCAACACCAAATAGTCAACTTGGAATGTCAAATGGTTTGACATTTACCCAGGTATTACTGCATATGAAGACAGCCATACAGTAATAATATGTAACTCCTAAGGAATTTTCCAACTGTGAGTTAATATACAGGTCAGCTATTTTTTTTTTCTAAAACAACAAAAAAAATCACTTCTTTGTTCAAAATGTCCTTTTTTTTTTTTTTTTTTTTTTTTAATCTTTTCAAAATCAGAAGACTTTCAGCAACAAAAAAATCTGCCCACAGAGAATGTTAGTGTCACATGTATATGAAGTGGGAGTTTTTCACCCAAGAATCATTGGCTACTGACCAGGAATGAGATTAAGAAATACTGCTATATGTGGTCTTCTCATCAACCCAAATTCATTATGCTCAGGTTTGTTTTATTCTCCTGCTCTCTTTATTTATTTACATGCAATAGGCCAAGACCAAAACACTTTGAGCCCAAACTAGGTAACAGATTTTTTTTTTTTTAATTGCTTAATAGTTGTCAATGTCAGCCACTCCTCTCTTGTGAGAGAGAACAACTCTGCACAAGAGTTTCACAAGACTTCACAAGCAAAAGTTGTTTTTTTTTTTGGTGTTATCTAGTGCAAAAGGTTTTGATTGGATGATTGGCAGTAAAGAGTGAGATACAGATATCTGAAAGAATTTAAACAGTAACATCTTTTCCTTTATCTGTAATACTATAATTGCAAGTCAGACTGCCCCATCTCAGTAGAAGAATCTCTTCCCTACCAAATTGTCAACATGCATGCATATATATGTGAATATATATATATATATATATATATATGCATGCATATATATGTGAATACATATATATATATATATATATATATATATATATATATATATATATATATATACTTGTATAAATATCTGCACACAAATCTGGATTTGCCTGTTTTCCTATTTTTATTACAGGTGACAGAGCTACAGTTATTTGGCTATAATAAAATTTTACATCATTAGGATATAAGTCACTAGGCTTATAAGAATGCTTAAGTTTCTCATAAATTTTAAATACTTGCAGCACCAATGCAAGGTCAAAAGTCAGCTTACAGAACTAAAGGCCTCAAAAATTCCTGTGGGGCCTTCCTTGCTAATGTCAGAACAGCTGGATCCGAAGTCCTCAAAGACCAAATTGTTCCAACTCAATCATTCTGCATCCTTTGTAGTAAGAAGAGAAAACAAGATTCAGAGCCTGAACTAAACTCTTTGAGTAAACTGAGAAGAATCCACTCCTAGGGGTGTAGTACTGGTAGTTTTCTACGTTTTGACCTTTTGAACAGGATAGAATGCAATCTCTGTAAGTTGAGATAAAAATTTATAGCCTACCACCTTTAAGTATTCATCAGTCTGTTTTCAGCTGCTTCTGAAAAAGAAAGGTACACAAAGCATAAATGTTCTATATATATGTTTCTAACTTTTTTTTGTTTGTTTGTTTTGTTTTTTTTTTTTTTTTTATGAAACATGACATTTAATGAATGAGTGAATACTTGAGCTGCAGTAGATGAAAGTGTACTAACATCAATTTAAGATGGTCCCAGCTAAAATTGTGCTAATAGAAAGTGATAAAAAAATCCTTGGTTGGACATTATATTAAAAACGCTTCAAAGAGATTACTTGAGGGAATCCAGTTGTAATGCTTTTCCTTTTGATAAAATTTGATAAGGTCATTTGGTGCCAAATTACATATTACCCTTAAGCAAAATTAAAGTTTTTGACACAGGGTGGCAGCTGAGAAATGAAAAGCTCTTTGAAAGGGTTTCCAAACCTGTTTAGGAATATTCTGAAAATTATTTTATAACTCAGTTTTTCTTTGCTGCCCTAGGGATCTTATTTGCTCTACCTAAAGTAGCCTTACCTCAATAGTGCTAACACAGCAGTGTGTGCTTGTGCTGAAATAGGCCCTGTCTATATTAAGGATTTACAGGAATAAACTCATTTGCTGGAAAAATTTGTGCTAACAAAATGCATCTTTATTAAAATCAAAGCAGGACTCTCTTTTCAGTAAACAAAATAATAAAAGAAAAATGTAAATGTTGGCATTGATGAAATGGATACTCATTGTAACGTTTGTCAAAAAAAACCCTTCTGTCTACCTGGGCTTAAAAAAAAACAAAAACAAAACCAAAAAAAAACAGGTATTATTAAAACATTACCTTCTTTTTGTTGTTGAAGAACCAAAAGATGAGGGCTCTATTCTAGGATATTGCAATCCCAGACATGAGGACACACTTGGAGAAAAACTCATTGAGAGACTGAGAGCTGCTGAGAGCTGCACTGCAGTGAAGGACTTGGGGGTTCTGGTGGACAAAAAGCTTGACATGAGCCAGCAGCGTGCACCTGCAGCCCAGAAGGCCAACAGCATCCTGGGCTGCATCAGCAGAGGTGAGGCCAGCAAGTCAAAAAAAGTGATTGTCCCCCTCTGATCTGCCCTTGTGAGGCCAACTTGGAGTACTGCATCCAGGTCTCGGGCCCCCAGCAGAAGGACATGGACTTCTTAGAGTAAGTCCAGAGGAGGGCCACGAAGATGTTTAAAAAGCTGGAGCACCTCTCCTATGCAGAAAGACTGAGAGAGCTGGGGCTGCTCAGCCTGAAGAAGAGATGGCTCCAGAAAGATCTCATTGCAGCTTTTCAGTACCTAAAGGGGGCTTATTAAAAAGATGGAGAACGATTTTTTACTGGGGCAGATAATGACAGGACAAGGCGGAAAGGTTTTAAACTGAAAGAGAGGAGATTTAGACTAGAGATTAGGAGGAAATTCTTCACTCAGAAGTTGTTGAGGCACTGCCACATGTTGCCCAGAAAACCTGTGGGTGCTCCATCCCTGGAGGTGTTCAAAGTCAAGTTGGATGGGACCCTGGCCAACCTGATCTAGTGGGTCACATCCACTTCTCATTGTGGGTGGGATGTGGGGGGGTGGAACTAGGTGTTATTTAAGGTCCCTTTCAACCTGAGCTGTTCTATGATTCTATGGTAAATAGAAGGAACAACCTTGGAGCTCTCCAATCAAACCAGAATATATAAGAATGAAGACACTACATGCTAGATCTGTAAGATTCCACCATCCCAGCACAAGAAAAAACTGAATGTGTCTATGATAATAAGTGCCCTAACCATTAAACTACCAGGGAAAAAAAAAAAAAAAAAAAGAAAAGAAAAAGTATCACCACAGAAATTTCCTTGTATCATTTTTGAAATGAAAGTTATCTGCTGCTATTTTATTCTCTTCAAATAGTCTACCTGTAAGACACTCAGACTGATGTAAGGGGAAAAAATCAATTAGCTAAGTGTTTCTCATCTCCAAATTTTTGATTTACAATCTGTCTTCATTGTCTTTCAAAATACTTCTGCATGGAAGACAACATTTCACTTATTCAGTAAAAATAAGGACTTCCATCCAAATGCAGATTGAGATGCTTTGCAGATAGAAAAATAGGCACAAAATAATGTTTCATGTGCCAAGAAAAAAGGGAAAAAGCATTAGCTAAAGATGTATTAGCTTCTAACTCTTAGTATCATCACTCCATATAAAAATGATTCACCCATACTATTTGTCTGCTACAGACTCATTTAGCAAGTGGTCTACAAAGTGTTTTCTATTAGTTGCAAGATACTTCAACTTAAAAGAAGACATAAAACATTGTTTAGTTGACTTTTATGGCAAACTTAATGAAACTTTCTAAACCTTTGCAGATAATATTTTACAGAAAATGGATAACAATGGCTGCATGTACAAAAAGGTTGCAGGATATACAGGACACAATAACATTTTCAATTATGGAATATACAACATTGTGTTCCAACGATTGTAGATTGTAAATTAGAACATTATTCTGACTGGCTGGTACTGTCCACAGGAGCTAAAATAGACATCCAGTGTAAAGAGCTTATGTTTGTCACTTTGAAGGTGTTGTATTTAGTCTTCACTAACCTAAGAAAAGGGGGACAAAGGAGTACAGAAGTCTTCTCTTTAGTCTAGCCTAAAATATAGTTCAGAGCTGTTGAACATCTCTTCCAAAAATCAACTCTTGTTATATCCCTTTTCCCAAAGGGAATTAGTTTCCATTGGGAATTCTCTGGTGAAAACCACACTTCATTTCACAATATTTTTTATTTTATTTTTTTTTATTTTTTTTATAGGAGCTGAACAAACTGGCACTAAAAAGAACAAGGATGCAAGGATGCAAAATGATGCAAGGATATCATTTTTAAGAGTATTATGCATGTTGCATGTTTTTCTTGTAGATGAAACATCATGGCAGCATCCTCAACATCATTACCCATGTATAAATACTTTAATCAGGTTTGCTACTGCACTGGTTTGCTCCAACACTAGAAAAAAGGCGGTCTGCAAAAACTAAGCACCAAAGTTTTGTCCAGTGATGAGAACAATATGAAAACTGCCAACAGATACAGTCTGACCCAGACTCAGAGAGCCAGGAATTATAATATTCACATTATTGCTTGATGTCCAAAATAATAATAAGCATCATGAATGAAATAGTTGTGGAGTATATGAAACAAATATATGTATGGGGACTTTTATTTCTAAAGTATTTCAACAATGCACTTGAGTTAGGAGAAGCTGCTCTTTGTGTCACCTCATGCCAACGTTAAGCTCAAATTCCAGTATGAAGTTCAAAAGTTTCCTGGCAGGAAATTCTTTAGATTACCTGTTAACATTAGCTGACAAAAGACATGGCTGAGGAGTAACTGTTGTTCAAACTGTTGTATGAACTGTTGTAAGACTGCCATATTTTTGCTTTTTTAAGCTGAGAGCACATCAGTTAGATGGTAGGTGGCCCAGCTGCTTCCTATGGGCTTGCTTCCTATGACCAAGATAATTAATCATTAGTTAACTTAATGTTATGTTTGACTAAAAGTAAGGAGGAGGACTGACTCTGCTGTGTTCTTGCTCCTACACGTTGGGTCAGGTACACCTATGAGGAGGTGGAAGGTGACTGAGCCTTCCTTGGAGAGCAGTGGGATCTATCAGACAGGACCACTGACCATAATAGACAGGAATTTTCTATTGTGGCAGCAGAGCAGCTATGAGGCAAACTTACCTAAGAAACCCTTGATACTTTATAAATGAGAGCAAGTTTGGATGCTATTTGTCCAGTTACTTTGTGCAGGGCTGAGGCAGAAGGAGGAAATAATTTTCAGAACCTGTATCCACCCAGCAAAACTGAATTTTCTTTAACAAAAATAAGTCCCATGTAGACTATGTCATAATATAACATCATCAAATACAAAAAAAAAAGCTCTCCAGTGTCTCCTGGTATCCTTCCTTCACAGAAAATGCCAAGTTCTCCCCTGAGATCCCCTCTTAGAGCACAATAAATTGCAATTTATTGTGCAATCACAATGCAAATTCCTATAAAACCAAGTATGCCAAAGTATGTGTAGTCTTAAATTACTGAATTTAAAATAGCAAAAATATTTATATTATGTTATTTTATCAACTTTTCTCATTTTCTTCAATCAGCACATAGTGCTGTACAAACATGTCAGGGTAGCTGGGCCTGTCTATGCAGTCTGTCATCTGCAGGTAGCTTTCTTGTTCCACTTACACTGTGCAGATCATTTGACAGAAGGCTGCCTGTTGAATCTCAGCTTTGCCCACAAAGCCTGTACTCAGAGTGAACCAGACAAGCAGAGAAGTTCTTTTTAATGAACTTGCATATTGCATTTTGAATAATTTGAGCTTTTTTTTTTTTTTTTTTTTTTAATAATCTATTTTTGTAGTACATTCCTAACAAGCACACAGGGACATGGTGATGCGTCTGTGAAATATTGGTAGTTCTCCATTCTCTGCAGTTCACTCCAAAGAGGTTATCTGGCTGGATATCTGCAAAGTTTCTCTGGAGTTATAGTTTACTAAAAGATTGTAGGAAGCATAATCCGACTACTATACGGTGCCGACTACTATGGTATCCGACTACTGATATGGTGCCAAGGAACAGAACAGTAGAAACCTCATTGGCAAAATGCTGAACTGAAAATCATAATCCATTTGATCCTTAAGTAGGTAACACTGAAAAATTTAGCACTGGGCATCTTAGAGAAGAGAAACATAAGCAGTTTTCTGACACACGGACATTATGCAACTATCGCATTCCTAGTAGACACTGAAAAGCCTCTGTTCTTCATAAATTACTCTTAGATTTAGGGAGCATATAATATTTGTTCTTATGTAATGGGATAATTCTGAAAATAATGGTTTCTTGCTTAACATGTGACACTTTTTTGTTTATATATGGATGATAAATCTTTTTTGTAGTAATGCTTACATAGTTTTATCTGTAGTTCAACTGCTAAGAAACAAAGCAGAATAAGGAACAAACTGTTCATGAGATCACAAATGAAAAAATGGGATACTGGAAGAAAAATGTTCTTGTGTTCCTTCCCTTTCTAACTCCCTCTTTTCTTTTTTTTTTTTTTTTTCCAAACATTCCCAGAAACACTGTCTTCAGGCATTCCAATGATTTGTAATACAAAAAGACCATCTTCCTTGCTACATTCATATTTAATAGACTCAGCAATGACAAACATGCAAAATGAATGATTTGAGTCTAGATTATCAGCATGAATCACAGCATGTGGAAAAAAGGTTTAATTGGTAGCGCTCTCTTTCTGACAAAAAAAAAAAATCAGAGCAAACAAACATATTTGTCAAATATGGGAAATATTCCATATCTTCAGAATACTACCCATTTCTTATGTTCATTTCATGCAGCCATTTAAAGAAAATTATTTCTGAAATCATGAAACTGACTTGACATAACAGACTAAAGATTAATTAATGACAAATCTAAACAAACACTATAGAAAGCAAGCATAAAGGCCAATAACTAAAATGGGAAAGACTTGTAAAGTTTGAATGACAGAGAATAGGGAAGAAAGGCTGATGACAGGAAAACTACACTAACAAGGATCCTGATCCTTGGAATCATAATGGAAAAAGAGTGCATCACATAGGAAGATACAGTATTGACTACTCATCCCAGTGCTGTTGGTCTATATGACTCTCTGTGAATATATGCACACTTGTTTTACCTGCATGTCATGTACATACTGATCTGATCTCTTTTTTTTTTTTTTTAGTTTTATTTTTACTTTTTTTTTTTTTTTTACTTTTTTTTTCTTCCTTTTTCCTATGAATTAAAAGAAGAGTTTTTCTGTGTGTATTTTATAGATGGGGGGTGGAGGGGGGAAGGAGGCAGGAGAAGACCTATTTGTTACAATAAATAATATACATATCTTGTGAACTTAGATGAAGTTCTTCATCTAAACCAATGAGCTAGCTCCTCGTTAACTACACAGAACAAGTGTTGTTTCCTGCAACAAACAAGAAATTGAAACAGAAAAATATAGAAAAATACATTTCTTCAGGGGGGACTTAAGACCTCCAATGTGTGAAAAACTGGAGAACTACTTCCTTTTTCATCATGCAAAAGGGAGGAACTACTTGAAATCCTACAGTGATTCTGCTACAGTGTAAAAGGCAAGAGACAAAGGTTTGTAGCAGTCCTGCTAAAGTATTCACTGCAGAAAAAAAATATGAATAAGACTTTGTGAAAAGAACTAACATAGCAGTGAAGCTAATAAAGTCAGTTATACTTCATTTGTATCATTTTTTATTTTATTTTTTTTCCTGAACAATTTATTATTTCAGCAGGACTAAACATTTATTTAAGTACATGGCTACGTTATTTAGTGGTCCATGAGAAAGTTGAATCTACCATAAATGAAGTTTTTGAAAACCCCAGAAAGAAGACTAATGATTTTTTTTTATTATTATTTTATAATACACTTCAATAATAATAAAATAAAATAAAATAAAATAAAATAAAATAAAATAAAATAAAATAAAATAAAATAAAATAAAATAAAATAATGGAATAAAATTTTCCAGTTGGAAAACTTCTAAAAGATTTTTTTCCCCTAATGATAAAGTGTTGTTGATTTTCATATGATCAGAATGACTGATTCTTCATTCAGTGTGTTCATGTTCAGATTGTTATATAACTACTCTGTGGTATCGCTACAGGCTACTGTATGTACAAGTATTCCAATAAATACTTGAAATAATCGATTACAAGAAAGTTATATATAGAATATCTGTATTAAGTGGAAAATTAATCAGTTGATCAGTTGTCTGATCGTCTTTACTACATTGACAAATGTAAGAATGTTATGTCCCAGACAATACAGAAAAAAAAATATAAATATATATATATATATACTTTTGATAACCCCATTACATTAAAAACCATCATTAAGGACCACTTAAACTTTTTTTTTTTTTTTTTTTAAAAAAAAAAAAAAGATTATTTCAAGAACTTGCAAAGAATTTGAGGGTGTGGATTAATTTGAAACTATATTTGAAGAATGTACTTGAAATATATTCTTGCTAAAATCTATTGAAACTAAAAAGGTATCTCAGACTACACTGAATAAAAGGAAGAATTAAATATTTTTAAAATGTATAATGACAGCTCCTCATTATAAAGACAGCACGGAAAAAAAAGAATAAATAAAACTCAGTTCATATCTAGTAGCTGATTTCAAGTTCATGAGACTAAGTAGGCACAACAGCTATCCACAAAAGTGGATAAGTCAATGAAAAACAACAGCTTGGTGCTATGTGAATCCAGTGAAACCCCTGAAAAGATTTTTTTCTTTCAGCTTTAATGAGTCTATAAAAAGAGTAGAGTGTATTCCTCTGGATTTGGATAGACTGTCTCACATTCTCATACTCTTGGCCGTCCACACAGTCCTGCCATTTAACTGTTGACTGCCTGTATTTCTATCATATGTTCAAGCCAACCTTAGTGTTTCCAAGAAAATAACAGCAGAATGCCATGTTTAAAAAGTCACTGTATATCATCAGTAAGAACCATTGTTCCTTACAGCATTGCTTCTGAAACACAGGAACACAGGAGTTTCTGGAGGATTCCAATCTGCAGAAGTGTGATTTCAGAAAAAAAATATTTTTCTTTTTCAGATAACTGTGATGACATTGAAAGGTTGCTTTAACAAAACAAAAGAAACTCTGAAATATTTCTAAAAATTATGATCTAAATGCCAGACTTGGTTTTGAGTAGATTGGTCCTCTTTTACCTCCCTTTGGTCCTCCCTTTCACCTGTACCATTGTATAACTAGTGATATAAGACCCATGATGTTGCCTCTATTCCTTTATTAGATGGCATGTACTATTACATTAAGGTGATTTTTTTTTTTCCTGTTTGAAAATTATTCCTTCAATTCTCACGAAAAATCACTACAAATAATCAAAACAACCTGTGTTTCTGTTCAAAATAGTTGCAAAAGGATTTAGTAATCTAGTTTCACTTGTACACATAAAACTTCACTAACAGAGTTGGTAAGACAGCAGAGTGCAGAATATCATATTTGGATATTTTAATGCAATCACAAAATTGACAAGAATTTGAAGCGGAAAAACAAAACAAAACAAAACAATGGACAGACCATCTTTGCTTAAATGAACACATTCAAACAAAACACATTTAAACATTTTTTCCTGCATTTACAACAAATTAAAAAAAGAGAGAAAGAGAGAGAGAGAGGGAGACTTTTATATCTACAATATGTATCAACTACAAAACAGAGTTGCATAGAAAGTTGTTGTTTATCAGCCTGGAAACTGATTGGAAAAATATAAAATATTTCAAAACTGAACCTCCTATTTAAATAACCACAATTGGAAACCATACATAATAATATATGATCCTGATGGGCAAAGTATCAAAAACTGAATAAATATTCCAATATATTTTGTATTAGATTACAATAGTACCAAATACTTCTGTAGAAATTCTCTCTTGGCCTACTTTTTAAAAATATTCAGACTATTGTAATTTGGAAGATTTTTTCCTCTAATCCTCCATCTCCCTTTTGATCTGCATATGCCATTCATTTAATGACTCATAAGCTTCCTTTTATTTGAATATATAAAGTCTTTCAAATACTGAACCCACTTCCTCTGTTTATATTTTTTTTTCATTTGACACTGCCATGCTTGAATATACCATACTGTACTAATTTTTGAATTGCAGTTCTGTAACCAAAATCTCATTATGAAAAGAGAAGAAAAAAAAAATCAGGCAATTCTTCACAGCGTTTCTACAAATCCTCCAGAGCCTTTACTAATATTTCAGTTGCTTTTATTTAGTAGCATCATTTCAGGAATGATGACATAAAAAAGGCATTAGACACAAGATAGTCAAGTATGGAAATGTCCAGTGTCCTTGAAAACTGTTGGACCAGTCTGCCATTCATCTTTTTGCACTTTGTGATTTATTATTTCTGTTTTATTACTGACTATTAAAGTTGGTAAACTGCATAAAAGCATAGGCATTATGAAAATATAGAAGATGCCAATCTGTGCCTTGAAATACAGTTGCATACTAAATAACCATTTAAACACATACAAGAATCTGGATGCTATATGAGTGAATATTCTAATAGATGGTAAACATAGGCACACAATAAATACAAACATACAGTAGTTTGGGGGATAATCTGAGACAAGGGTAAACAATGAATATTATAGCTTAATGAACAAAAATAGTATACTAGTACAAAATCAGATCTAGCTTAAAACATACTGCAAGTCCTTTATTAAGGAGCAAATTTTCCTACTATAACTGAAATAGTCAAGATATTGCATGTACATACCAGACATTTCTACACAAATGAATATCTAAGCCAACTTCTAGAAAGAAAAAACCTTCTTTAATCACAGAAGAGTCTGCTGTGGATATCTGTGACCATTATTGTACAGATCTAATGCAGAATGAAGATTCTACTGTATATTCTACTGTATAGTTTAATATATATAAAAAAAATAAAACAAAAATAAAAATAAAAAACTTGTGACAGACATAATCGTCTGCTTATCTAGGGTTTCCATAGGCATTTTGAACCATCTAAAAGAGCAATGCTACAGGGATATGTCTTGTAGTAAGCTCAATTGCAAAATCCAGAATAACATAACATAAAACAAGATAAAACATTCTATATAGAAAATGCATTGAGTTATATATATTAATTATATATATAACTAAAACTAAAACTAAAAACTTAATAACTAAAAACTTTCAGCAATTTTCAGCAGAAAACAGAACAAGAAGAAAAAAAATGCTAAAAATTATGAGCAAATGTCCATTATGACATTTTCTGATTCTAACATTTCATTTTAGTCCATCTTTCTTTCTTTTATAATGTCTTCTCAGAGATGATCTTTAAAATTTTTTTAGACTCTACATGTTAATTGATACAAACCCAGTGCCTCTTACTGGATTTTGTTTTTCTAGTTAACAGGTGCTAATCGTTAAGACACTGTGGCACCTAAATTGAAGGTGTTTAAGTCCTTCATTAGATCTAGTCTTATTTCTTGTTGCATGTAGGCTTTATGTCATTTGTGTAAAGGTTTTCTCCAGAGGGGAAAAAAATCTGTTTTTGCTGTCATCCGCAATTTAAAAAGCAGAATTGCATAGTAACTTGTGCATTAATGCCAGGCTTGAGGGATATTTGTATGAAACCTTGAAATTAAACCCTTCAAATGAACCTACTAATCCTATAGAAAAGACAACCGTGTATTCAGCTAAATTTACTATTCATGTCATAATGATTTGTGGACAAGTTACATCCCATGTATTGTGTTATCATGTCTTTTTGAAGATGGTTATTTGGATTAGCTATGCAAGTGCATGGTTATTTCTCATAAGATGCTTAGCAAGAGCTATCCTTTAACTCAAGATTTCCTCCAGATGTTTGATCAGAGACCACGTTTCTTTAGGCAGATGACATCTAAACTGCAGCTTTTTCTTCAGACAACTGGAAGGGATCTTCCTTACAAAGCTTATTTTAAATATTTTTCAGTATTATTCCTCTAAACCTGTAAACCAATGTTAATTCAGCATTATAAATTCAAATGCAAGCTATGTAATTTTATACAAGATTTTCTTCAAGAAGATTTGCAATAAGTAGCTTGTTAAACAGCCTAGAAAGTTTTACTGACAAACCTAAGAGTTCTTGTTAGCAGTTAATTCTTTTGAAAGAAGTAAAATAAGGTATGGATTTGGAAGACAGCCAAACAGAGGAAAGCAGACAAAAAAAGAAAAAGCTTAACAATGATATGTTTAGGGACCCATCTAACTCTAAGCTTTACAAATTGTGACAATGAAATCTGTCTTACAGTTGACACTAAACGTGAACAATGAATGTTTTGTTTGTTATCAGAATGTCTAAGCAGACTGAAAGTTCCAAAGGGCTTAATGCCAACACAACTACCAAAAAAAAAAAAAAGGCTTATAACATTTTTCATTTTATTTTTCACCTAGGATTTCCATATTTTTGTTGTTGTTGTTATTTTTGTTATTATTATTTCATTTAATTTAAATTCTCAGCAGACATCATGATAGAGGAAGACCATCTAAAATTTCAGATATTTTATGTTGTTCTGTAGATGTGACATACTCACATTATGCCAGTTAATGAGCAGAACACAAATTGCTGTAATATAATTTCACTTGTTACTATTACGGTTGCTTTAAAATGGTCTAATTTACAGAGATCACTTAAACAATGATGGCTGCCATACAAAATAGCATATAGATATTTATGCTTGCTAGGATCTTTGTTCCTTCATTATTAGTAATAATGTATTTATAAACAATATAAATGCTTTATATTTGATATAACCAAACTGAAAAAGGAAGCCAACAGTAACACGAAGCCAAAGAAAGACAAATAAAACATCTCAAAGGTGCAACACACTCCAAAATGAAGAATGTCTGACTTTTTGCCCTAAAACACTGAAGCTGTTGCCCATTTATGCAGGCAGAAAATTCTGCCATTTTGGTTTGATGTCAATTTAGTCCAGAAGAAAGATCATTAATGGACAGTCACACCCTAAGAGGAAGGAAGAAACTGAAATGTGTGAAAGTCAACTAGAACTGCCCTAGTAATCTGATTAATTTTTAGCTATTGCTAAATTTCTATACTGTTACAGGTAAACTGACTTAATTTGTCTGAGATTATGAGACAATATATCCACATGTCCATCAGCAGGAAGGATGAAGGAGACTCAAGAAAGGGAGAAAAAGAAAATCAAAGAGAACCCTGCTTTCGTTTCTTGTTGAAATGATCACATGCCATGCTGTGCACTGACTTTAGATTGTTTAGAACAAGAAAAGCTGTTATCTTCAGAAAACAATCCAGAGCTTTTAAGCCTTTTCCAGAAAGAATGTCTAATGTCTTCCTGTTTAGGAGATCCTATATGGGATTTTATTTCCAGGACTTTTTATTTAAATTCAGCCTTATACATTCTTAAGATTGTACTTCACCAAGCAAAAACCAAACACAAATAATCCTTTGTTTTTAGTTACAGCAGTAAAAACATCTAGAAGTTAGGAATAATTTATGTTTATAGGCCTAACTGCAGTAATTCATATTAACTACCAAATATGTCAAAAGAAACATATAGAAAAAAATGAAGTTTATTCAAAGTTTGATGCTGTCTTAAACAGTTCATAACATAATTATTTACCTAAGCGAGAGTCAATTTAGCAGTTATAATGAAGATAAAATTAAACAGAGTAACTAAATATATACTATTTTATTCGCTCTGATTTTGCACATGGAAGAACAGGAAGTAAAAGGCAGAATTGAGAAAATTTGTGATCCCACTTGCATAACTAAACATTTAATTGCAATACCCCATGGTAGTTAAGTATCATTCACACTTATTTAGTCTGACTTCAAAGCAGACTCTGAGCAGGAGATTTGCACAAGGTACAAGCTATTGCACAAATTGCTTTTACAACATATGGTTGCAACAGACAGACATGAGCCTCAGTCATCAAGTATTTAACTACTTTCGGGAAAAGACTGTAGTATCCAATATTGCAAAGCCACAGATTCTTACTTGTCATTTGCAGTAGTTGACGCTTCAGAAACAAGTGTTAATATTTGACCAAACAATTCCAAATTAAATTAATATTAGCTTAGAAAATCTATTGTATTTCCATTACTTACTTCTAGAAGGAGGAGATAAGGGTGCACTCTGAAAATGTAACCAAACAATTTACTACAAGACAATTGAAATATTTAACATTTGTGCAAACACAAAAAATAAGTAAGATTGCTCTTTGACACACCCAGAGCTGCAGTGTACACAGATGAAAAATCATTTAAGGAGGCAGAAGTGACAAAATTCTTAGCAGTAAACTAAATCAGACCTTTACATCAGCAAGGTAATGCTTTCCCATCCATCTCGAGACATAAAAATTCTGCCTTTTCTACCCAAATCTTGGTCTCACAATGATATATTTCTCTTTCATATTAGAGAAGTCGTCTTGCTCCATACTCCTACATTAAAAAACATAGTCCAAGACTCAGCTTGATAGTTCTCTCATTTACCCATCCAGACACCTCCTTTTCATATCTCTGTCTTCTGTCATTGTTCTAAATGTCAGCCCCCAATCCTGACTTTCAAAAATCCTATGCCTTCATTAATCAACAGTTAATCAAACAAACTCACTGAAGTTCCCTTGCACTGTTCCTATTACAATAACAGCCATACTGGTATAAATCACTTAAATGATAAATAAAATTAACAAATCCCAATGTAGCAGCCACCATATCCAATGCAGTAGCTACTGCAGTGCTGCTGATATGCAGATGCTTAAGGAAGAGAACAATAAAAGCAGCTATAGCAGCTATGGCACTTCCCCTTTTTACTCTGCCAGACTCTGTTCAGAAGCTCCCTCAGTTTCAGTGTTTAGTAATTAACAATGGATTTTTCTTCCAAGAATTAGCCCAGTCTCCACTTGAAATTGCAAACTGTCAGCAGTTGTAATATCCTGTGAGGAGTTTTATGGCTTAATTACCCATTACTTGAAGAATGTACCCATTTTTTGTTGTTGCTTTTTTTTTTTCTGGACTTAGTTCCTACTTGCTTCATTTGATGCTCTCTGCTTCTCACACTGGAAAGACGGAGCACGTGATCCCTCTCTATTCTCTCCACACCCTGATGATGCTGGAGATCTCCACTATAGCCTCCATGGAATCATCTCGTTTTCAAAAGAATCCTGCTTTAGTCATTCCAAATACAGAAGCTTTTTTGTGCTTCTTAGTGCACCCGCTGACCTGAACCTTTTCCTGTTCAGCTACATCCTTTCTGAGATGGACCAAAACAGCACTTACTATTCAAGCATGAAGCACTGATTTATACAGTCATAAGGTTGTTCTCTGTTTTGCTCTCTCTTCCTTTCCAAGTAATTTGTGACCCTAAATTTGACTGTTCATTTTTGACAGTTACTGAGCGATTAGTTGACATTTCATTGGAATTATTCATCATAAACCCTGAATCACATTACTTAACATTAATAGTCAGTTAGGAGTATATTTTTTGATACGTGAGTCTGTCATTGTTTATTCCCCTTTGTCTGTTCATTACTTTCCCTTGGAATAGCAGAGGCCTGGTTAGGCTGCATGACAGTCAAATACACATTTTTCTATCACACAGGTGGGTGGTTGCAGTTTATCATGATCTGGCTAATGGTCTTCTAGTCTTGTGGAGTCAGCTCTCTTCCTAAATACCAATGCAGTTCTCATGGCAGTTTTGCAGCTTGCAACAAGTGACTGTGACTACAAAGCTAACAGTATAGAAAGCCGTAAGAAGTAAATTTCTATATTAACTTTAGAGTCTCTTGCTGCTGTGTGAATACAACAGCTCAAATTGTTTTCCCTTCCAGAACCACCCATACCTCCCAACTGATCTTAAGACAATCCAAGATGAAAAAGGATATGATTTACCAGCCACTGTTTAATGCACACAAAATTTATGTGGAATGATTAACCTCTCTCTGCTTCTTTGAAACACAGGTGACATGATGTTTTGGATAATTTTTGGATAATATTTGGATAATAAGTTCTGTGGCTCACACATTACTTGCTTGAGGAAAAAAAAAAAAAAAAAAAAAAAAGAAGGACCTATTTCCTCATAATATTTTCTGTTTATTTCTATTTGGGACAACTATATAATGTGAGTAAATTTTAGCATATTTGTTGATCATGGCTAAGATATAGAAGGATTTATAAAGCGATCGATTATCATACAGGTATGATGTGAAGATGATCTACTAGAAAAGGTGTTATACTGCTACACCAAGAAGCAATTAAGCAATTGTACATAAGGATTTCATTAACATATAACCAAAAATTTGTGTAAATTTTTCCTTTTTTTTTTTTTTTTTTTCAGTGTTTCTGCTCCATAATATTTTTGAAGCTTTGATATCCAAGGTCTTCCAATATGAAATATGCCAAATTTGAAGAAATTACTGGAGAAATTCTACGTAGCCTATTTCTTCTACTTGATCATATGGCAGGCTAATGACAATGCCCAAGTGAGAGAGGATGTTGGTCGCTACATTCTCCATACTACTGGTCTCACTGAGTATGTTACACAGCATGTGTTAGAACCAGTGTGGCATTCTGCCATATGCATCCCATGCACTACTAATGATGTTTATAACAGTTTAAGAAAGAATAAGTTAAGAAATGAGCTTCCAAATGAAGGTAAACTGGTTTATTTGTGTATGATTAAGGATTGAATAGAGTACTTCTGCATAGAGGCAAAAAGCACTATATAAATATTGCAAAATGTTTCGCCCTCACAAAGAAGTATATGTGTTACAAATGTGGTCTCACATGATTTCGTGTTTGGACTTTGTACTAAAGGCATCCAGATGGTGTAGAAAGAGATTGTTCCAAAAAACATAACTGGCATCCTTTCTGTCAGTGACAGCTTCCAGTTACTGCTAGTTGTTATTTCCTTACTCTTCAACAAACAGAGAAAATTTTGTGACAACACTGGAGAAAATTAGAATCTTTAAGAATTTATGATATGGTAATCTTCACCTTTTTTTATCCATCTGAGAATGTTCCCTTTGTAGTTACAGAGCAGTTGTCACTACATATTGCCCTTTTTTACCTTCCCCTTTCATAAGAGCAGTTTCTAAATCTGTCTGCTCCCAAAGAATATTCCTTCAGTCAGGATAAGGAAAAAAATGGATAAGATTACACTCCTGGACATATATCCTTCTTTTTATTACATACCTTCATTGTAACTTCACTGGAATCATTATTATTGCCTCATAAAACATGGCAATGGCACCATTATTGCTTCTACTCTACAAATGTTGTAGATGTTGATAGCACAGAGAATAATGAAGACATAGACTCCAACACACTAAAATCAATTGAAATGCTTTTAAGTTAGCTGAAAAGCAAGCATGTAAATTATTACACCAGATATGGAGCAGTTTAAAAGCTGGCTACAAAACAGTGGAAGGTCATCCATCCATATTCCTTTTTTTTTTTTTTTTTTAACTTTTCCTCGGTAACTGAATTATGTTTTCAGTTGTATCAAGACAGAAGTTTTATTTGGAGTCTCACTTCAGTTTTTGGATAACTTCAGACCTTTAGGTCTGATTTTGTAAAGTTTTACAAATGTCTTAAAGGTAACAGATAAACAGTCTTAAATATAATATATAGTGCTGTTTGTTTTTTTTTTTCAACTACTGAAAATAAGATTAATCTTTATAATAACTGGCAAAAAAAAAAAAAAAATATTTGACATACTACAGATTTGAGTGACTTGGTTCATATCAAATAACTCAGGTTATTTGATTTTTTTTGCTGTTGATTCACAACCTGGTGTGTATCCACAAAGAGGATTAAGGAACTGGAGCATCTTTAAAAGTCTGAAAGAGCTGGGAATGCTTAGCCTGGGGAAGAGAAGGCTCAGAGGGGATCTTATAAATGCTTGAAGGCAGGGTATATAAATACTTGAAGAGAAGGTGAAAAGAGGATTGAGCTGGGCTCTTTTCAGTGGTGATCAGCACCAGGACAAGAGGCAATGGGCACAAACTGGAATATATGAGGTTCCCTCTATATAACAGGAAGCACTACTTTACTTTGGGTGTAATGGAGCACTGGCACAGGTTTCCTAGAGAGGTTGTTGAGAATAGCTCGTTGGAGAACTTCAAAAGCCCCTAGAACATGGTCCTGGGCATCCTGCTCTGGATGGCTTTGCTTGAATAGGAAGGTTCGACCAGATGGCCTACAGAGGTCCCTTTCAACCTCCCTGTCATGTGATTCTGTGACTCTGTGACTAGATCTAAACTTCCTGGCTTTTTCTATACCTTGGATTCTAGTATAGATATTATACCATAATGCTGTGTAGTAAAAACACAACATTCAAGCTTAGGCTTACTAAGTTTGGCTTATTGATTCATTGAGAAAACTTTCCTTAAGTAGGATCACATGAAATACGTCTTACTGTCAGTTTCATTGCCGTGTTCATTATGCTTGACAGGTTCTGCTTAATAATAATCCTCAACCAAGGTGGCAAAAGTTATAAAAAAATGAGAGTTTTGTTGGCAAAAGTATAAGGTAATAACTGTACAATACATATAACTGTGCATAACTCATTTCAGTGACATAATTCTTTTAAGTTTTGGTTACATGATGTTTGCCACTGAAATAAGCTGCCTGCTACTCATAGGTGTTAACCAGGGTGTGTACAGAATGTTCCACAAAAAAAGCAGATTAATTATTTTGTTGAATCTTCAAAAAAAAAGAAAAAAAAAAAGTACAGACACAATTTTTTGTCTCTGAGCAACCTTTAAGTAATTGTGTTCAAACTTTTTTTATCTTTTTTTTATTTAATTTATTTATTTATTTATTTATTTATTTATTTTATGTGCTGTTTAAATTAGAACAGGCTTCCTTCTTCTTTCATTAATTGATATTGCAATTATTATTTTCCTAACCTTGAACACTATAAGTCTTAAGGGTTAAAGCTTACCTGGTCTGCAACAGATGAGCTTTAGGGAAGCAGAAGAAGGAAACTGAATTCCTGTTCTTGGAATGCAGGCTCTCATAAAGCACAGCCAAGCAAATACCTGATCATAGGAGATCCTGTTTTGTGCTTCTACTAATTCATGTACAGGTTAGGTGTGACACTATGCTGCCTCAGCACTGTAAGGATCAGTTTGTCAGAAAATATGGAAACATGTTGTAGTTGCACCTGAGGCAAATCATGTTATGGAAAAGTAAGCCTTCCCTTTGGTAACTTTTCAGATTGTACCATGCTCCTGAATATATTTTAAAAGTG
This sequence comes from Anas platyrhynchos, assembly GCF_047663525.1. Classification (NCBI taxonomy): domain Eukaryota; kingdom Metazoa; phylum Chordata; class Aves; order Anseriformes; family Anatidae; genus Anas; species Anas platyrhynchos. The sequence goes on along the minus strand of NC_092588.1, from coordinate 84,642,567 downwards.
TCATCTATCACAGATGTCATCAAATAACTGCCATGTGATCTGTTCCGCAGACTCCATCCGTTACTGCTTACTGGCAGCAAGTAAGGTTAGGAACGTACTCTGTTTTAGCAGGAGAACTTTATGGCATACCCTTTACTTCAGTAACAGACAGGATTTTTTTAGTTATGCTGCAAGGCAGAACAATGTGCTGTTGGAAAACCAGTCAGATATATTGTAGGATGTTGCTATTCTTACTCAAAAATTACATTAGTTCTTTATTCCATGAGTCGTACCACTAAACATGATGAAATCACACCTATGCTAAAGAGCTCCTCAGCATGAGTATGAGAATCTGGACCCAATTTCTTCCATCTGCTATTTCAGTGCTTCAGCTTATGAAGTGTACATAACAATTGAGAAGACTTCAGCAAAACATGAGTTAGAAAACAGTAACAATCAAGGGCTTTTGAAGGAGATGACATTAATTTATCCTCTGAAAGAGGTAAAAGTCACTGTTTGGCTGACACACAACAAAATATTTTCTCTAATCAAATGCACCTGTATTGTCTCTTACCAAATTAGGCTGTCAGATTCAATCTTTTGGGAAGGTTATATGTATTGGCAGTGAACTAATGTTCTCATCACTTAATAAAGGTCAGGCCTTTTTATTTAACCGACGCTATTTATCAGATTCTGTAGATGTTCATCCACATTCTAACGTGCACTTGAGTGGCAGCTTTACTTACACTTGCCATTAGCTTATACAGCTGTACAATAAAAGCATTACATTTTTATACTGATTCACTGAATAAGGAAATGAAGTCTTGAATATGTCATCTATTTATTATTTTGGTCTGACTAAAGCAAACTGAACAATGCATAAGTTGGAATACAACACACAGACTTTTCAAAATAACAATTTTCATGAAAATAGGAAGTTTTTCTTTTCACTCAGGAAAAAAAAAAAAAAGCAATTTTTTTTTCCCACAGTCACCATATCAGGCAATTTCATTCATGCTTATAGAGATGTATTTTTGTAAAATCAATATATACTTGCATCCATCACAGGCTAAGATAATCACCTGGAATGAAGAAACTACCTCACAAATATTTATCTTCTGATTTATGCTTATGTCTTTAAACCCCAGTAATATGAAGATAAAAGCTTCACTCTTATTGTTAGAAAAGGCTGCAAATCATGAGAGATTAAGTGTACAATTTTGACAGATTAACTAGGATTAATTCCTAGTCATTGATGACACTACATATTGTTAAATCTAAATGTATGTTTATGTTAAAAAATAATTTTGCTTCACATACTATTTGTGGTAACTATTAACCATCAAGTCTCTGTGAACTAGACTGCGGACAAAAACAGTGATGTTAGAGAAAGGACAAAATATTACACATACAAGCAGCTTTTCTCTTTGCTTTCAGGAACATACTTATTCCATGAGAAATAAACAAATGCATTTGCTGGGTTAGTTATTTGTTTATTTATGTTGTTCTAGTAGCAAATAATACTTTTGGAAATGCAAGTAGTGTGAAGTCAGTGGAAATTTACTGAGCAAAGACTTTTAGGATAGAAGTATAATTTGTGATTACCTGAGCTACATATTTCTTGAATTTATAAACCCCACATTGTACCAAGCATATATTAGACAGTGCTATTCACATACTGTTAATTATTATGCAAGTCACCTGGAAATGACTAGCATAAATATAATTATTTCTTAAAATGAAACTGCATTTAAAATGTGTCTAATTTTATTTTATTTATTTATTTTTTAAAGTAGTTCAAGACATATGTCTCCATATCATGTATTTTCAGCTTTCATTTAGTGACTTTCTAATCAAATCACTTACTTGTGTATAGAAGCCGTCCCTTGAAGCAAAGCCTGATTCACTCAGTTCCACTCAAAAGCATGCTATCATTCTTCATCACATGCTGTAGATGCTGGCATTTGTCCCCTAATAAAGTCAGTCTCAAACAATCTGGAAAGACCTATTTTAATTAAGACCTTTACTGGCCAAAAACAAACAAACAAACAAACAAACAAACAAACAAAAAACACAGCGACGACATTAACAACAACAACAAAAATCTTCCCCATGTCTCCCTTGTCTCCCCCCACATACCAAGAGTACCAACACCATGAGGAAAGACTCAGTAAGTGTATTTCTAAAATCAGATCTTTTTGGTGTGGGTGTGTAGATACTTTCTTTCACTGATAAAGAAATGTACAGGAATCAAACCCACAACCTTGGCATTATTAGTCCCACACACTTACCAACTAAGCTAACTAACCCTATAGTATTGCATGTTCTTCCTCTGTTACTAGTGTGTATTTTCTATTGACATTTTATGTATCACAGGTTCTCAGGTTGCTTAGGAGAAACTGTTAAATGTTTTACTTGGGGCATAATGTACTTCATAGAGAGGCATTTGTCTTTTATATACCTGTAAGACATCACATGATCATTTGTATTACAGTATCAAAAACACTCATGAAAATTATGTAAGTGGGCACTGGAAGTATATATAAGATGCAAAACAATCTTTTAAGGGAAAGAGACAAGTTAAACATTTTTAGATCTGAATAGAAATGAACTTCAGAGGTACATCAAAATTTATAGTTGGATCAACATTTTCCAGGGATACAACTTCTATTAAAACATAAAAATACTGTTTATAGTTACAGTGTTTCTATTTCAAATAATCAAAATTCCTATTTTTATACAAATTTTGCAGATTAAAGTTCTCTAGCAGAGCATTTGATACTGTTCCCTACATAATTCTCCTGGAGAAACTGGCCTCTCATCTCTTGGATAGATGTGCTGTTTGCTGGATAAACAACTGGCTGGATGGCTGGCTCCAGAAGGTCCTTGTGAATAGAACTAAATCCAGTTGGCAGCTGGTCACAGGTGGTGTTCTCCGAGGCTCAGAATTAGGGCCAATTCTCTTTAATATCCTTATCAATGATATTGATGTATTATCAATATCTTATCAAGATATCAATAAATATCAATGATATGATGATGATCGAGTGCACCCTCAGTAAATCTGCAGACAACACCAAGTTGGTCAGGAATGTTGGTCTGCCTGAGGGTAGGAAGGCTGTGCAGAGGGATCTGGATAGGCTGGATGGATGAGCCGAGGCCAGTCTCATGGCATTTAGCAAGGTTTGGTGCCAGGTCCTGCATTGGGGCACAACCACCCCATGCAGCGCTACAGGCAGAGTAGGAACAGACACGCTTCCAGACAGGAAGTGTCTGGAAAGCTACCCAGCAGAAAAGGAGCTGTGGGCGCTGGTTGACAGGCAACTGAATGTGATCTAGCAGTGAGCTCAAGTGGCTGAGAAGGTCAATGACATCCTGGCTTGTATCAGGAATCTCATGGCCAGCAGGACCAGAGAAGTGGTTTTCCCATTAGGGAACAGGACTGATGAGGCCTCACCTTGAGTCCTGTGTTCAGTTTTGGGCCCCTCACTATCAGAAGAACATCGAGTTGCTCGTGCATGCACAGAGAAGAGCAATGAAGCTGGTGAAGGGACTAGACAACAAGAGTTATGATGAGCAGCTGAGGGAATTTGTTTCTTTAGTCTGGAGAAATGGAGGCTGAGTGGAAACCTCATTGCTCTCTACAACTACCTGAAAGGACACTGCAGTGAGGAGGGTGTCGGTTTCTTTTCTCAGGTGACAAGGGATAAGACATGAGAAAATGGCCTCTAGTTGCACCAGGGAAAGTTTAGATTAGATGTCAAAAGAATATATTCATGGAAAGGGTGGGTAGGAATTGGAACTGGCTGCCCAGAGAAGGGATAGAGTCCCCATCCCTGGAGGTGTTTAAGAGACATGTGGATGTGGCACTTAGGGACGTGGTTTAGTGGTGGACTTGGTAGAGTTAGGTGATAGTTAGAGCTGATGATCTTGAAGGTCTTTTCTTCCCTAAATGATTCTATGATTCTAAAATCATTAAATGAGTTGTCTTTGCAGATATATATGCAAATGTTCACATGCTTTATAGACTTAGGCACACAGACTGTGTGTCTGAGGTGCAAGCCTGTATTCCAAATACAATCAAAGAGTCATGCTAATGGGGCTTCTAATTCAGACACATACAATAGATGCCTTATAGTGGACATTAGGAATAACACCCATGCCAGCAATGGGGATGTTTTTCAAGTAGATGCTATGTAGAAAAATGGCAGAATATGACTTAAAACAAATCTAATTTGTATCAGGTCTAGGTTAGACCTAAACTATAATATAGGCACAGTATTTAAAATAAATAAACAAACAAATAAATAGAAAAATAAAAATAAAACCTAAATACAATACATTACCTAAAGTAACTATATTAGAAATTGCTTAAAATGTGTCAAGACTAATGATTTTTTTCCCTCAGAATACTACAAATGTTCTGAAAGTTGCATTAAAAATTGATCAGCTTTTAAGAATCCTTATGAATACTTGCCTTTGTTCTTTAACCTGTGAGGAGCTCAGCAGTTTCTTGAAAGTTCTGTTACTTTTACTAAATCAGGTCTAGAATATATAGCGCTTCATAAAAACCATAGTTTTAAAAATGATTCAAACTTAATATCAGATAAATTAACTTATACCTGGTTTATTCCATTATTCTAAGCCATCCAATGAAAAATATGCTTTTCATGACAAAATGATTTTTGATCTGTTCACACAGGAAGTTATATTGCTTGCCATTCTCCACACGGGTAGATGCTTTGAAAAACATTCTGTACACTTGAATTACTCTACAAGGAACAACATATAGCCAAGTAAATAAAGATAACTTAAATGCAACTATTTACTAACACTGCATTGTAGTAATAATCTTTTTGACGGATTGTTGATACTTATTAAGCTTTAGGAGAAGTTCAGTATATTAACTTAAAGTGCTTTTTCTGAGAATATTTATGCAAACAAAACACTCTGTTCATATAAAGCAAACACAAAAGACAAATTCACAGAGTAAAAATGAATTAAATTCCAAGGTAGAGGAGCAGTCCTATAAGTTTTGCAATTATTGAATTCTGTTACAAATTTATCTTTGGCAGCTGCTGATTAATGCTTCTTTACACAGTCACTGGAATACCCTGTGTTTTAAATTCACAGAGGACTGACCCAAGTATAAATACACTTAATTTCAGTCACTAAGTCACTAAGTAAAGCTCAGACAGCCTAATTTTCAGTCTTTGCACAATAAATTTAATATTACTAGGTAAAGACAGAAGGGGAAGAACAGCATTTTTAGCCCCATCCCACCATTGATAGATTTAGTCAGACCACCACGTCAGTGCATCTATACAATTTACTTCTGGAGTTTTATTGGCAGCAATCTATTTTCTGTATCTAGTGCCACAAACTGTATTTAGTAGAATGTAATTTCAGTTCTAGTTTAGCTATGTTGTATATGGTTTCCATATACCTTTCTATACCTTTCTAGCTTGGATGAAATAGTTTTTCTTGGTGGTGGTGGTGTTTCTGTTTGTTTGTTTGTTTGTTTTTAATCAGCACAGGGAAGAAATTTCTACAAATCATCTTAGGTATTGGTAAGGAATATGGTGGGAGCAAAGTATATGAAGGAGAAGAAAAATGAAGAAGTGGAGTTTGGACAATGTGACTGGAAATAAATATGAAAGAAAGGTCTGGAAGGCAAGTGAGTGGAATAAATAAATAAATAAATATGGACTGACTGTGTATAAATAACTGAGATTTCCTCTCCAGGTGCCTACCTGTCCTTGTCAAACTATGTTTTTGCCATGACAGTACTATGGTCAGAGAGAGAACTCCAGGACACAAAGTACAAAGATTTAAACAATACACTTTTCAGAAACCCAATGTTAACAATGGAAAGTTTTCAGGAAGGAATTTGTTATTTTATGTTTGATACTGCATTCTGTGAATTATATTGATGTTTATTTCCAGCTCCTTTTATAGACTAGCTGATAAAATCTTCTGTTAATAAAATTCTGTGGCTCTCTACAGAGTACTGTGCTTGTGCCTGAATTCTGCTTGCAAGTAAACTCTGTGTCTCCAGAAAACCACACTTGAAATTAACAAGGCAAGAGGTGAACAAATAATCATGGTCCTCCACCATAATAAACTCCTAAGAGCATTTTACTATGATTCTTTCTGCCTTCTGCTAAGAGTTGTGTATGGAAGCTACCATCTTGAAAGTACTCATTTGTCATATACTAATTGCTTATTCTTGAGCAAATCTATGCCCACATTCATACTCAGATCAAAAAGAAAAATAAAATTAATAATGGAATTAGAATAAATATGTTTACTGTATTTATGGGAAAGAGGATAGGATAGGATAGGATAGGATAGGATAGGATAGGATAGGATAGGATAGGATAGGATAGGATAGGATAGGATAGTTCAATTGAAAGGGACCTCCAAAGGTTATCTAGTCTGACTGCCTGTCCTCTTCATGTATAACCAAAAGTTAAGGCATTGAGGGTGTTGTCCAAATGCCTCTTGAACACTGACAGACATGGGGCATCAATCACCTCACCAGGAAGCATGTTCCAGTGTTTAACCACCCTCACGGTAAAGACATTTTTCCTATATCCAGTCTGACCCTCCCCTGGCACAGCTTTTTGCTGATCCTGCCCGTCCTGCCATCGGTGACAAGAGCAGAGACTGGCACCTCCCTCTGTGCTTCCCCTCCTCAGGAAGTTGCAGAGAACCATAGGGTCACCTCTCAGCCTCCTCTTCTCCAGAGGAGACAACTCAAGTGTCCTCAGCCTCTCCTCACAGGGCATGTCTTCCAGACCTTGTACTAGCTGTGTTGCCCTCCTCTGGATATTTTTAAGGTCCTTCACATCCTTTTTGTATTAAGGAGACCAGAGCTGTATAGAGGTGAGGTCACACCAACAGTAAATACAGAAGGAGAATCACCTCTTTTGACCAGCTGGCTGTGCTGTGTTTAATGCACCCCAAAACTCAGTTTGCCCCTTGGCTGCCAGGGCATGCTGCTGGTTCACATTGAGCTGGCTGTCAGCCAGCATCCCCAGGTCCCCAGGCTGAGCTACTCCCCAGCCACTCATCTTCCAGGCTGTGCCTGTATCCAGCATGTACATCATTACAGGTGCAGAACCAGATTTTAACCCTTGCTGAATTTCATGCCATTGCTGATTGTCCTATGCTCAAGTCTATCTAGATCTCTCTGAAAAGCCTCTTGTCCCTCCTGGGAGCCAACAGCACCTCGCAGTTTAGTGTCACTGGCAAATTCACTGAAGATGCATTCCACTCCATATCATTGATAAAAATGTTAAACAGTTCTTGCCCTAGAATTGAGCCCTGGGTAACACCACTGATGACCAGCCACCAGCCAGAGGTAACTCCATTCACTACAGCACTTTGAGCTCTATTGTTGAGCCAGTTCATCATTCAGCATAGCATGAACTGGTTTATCTCGCAGTTGGACAGTATATCCAGAAGGATGCTGTGAGGGATATTATCCAAGGCCTTCCTTACTAAGATCCAGAAAGATTAAGTCTGCTGCCTTCCCTTCATCTACCAAGCAGGTGACTTTGTAACAGAAGACGATCAGATTACCAAGGCAGAACCTCCCCTTCAATGTTGACTATGCCTGGGAATAGCTTTGTTCTTTAAGTGTCTTCCACTGTCCCTCAGGATAATCTTCTCCATAACTTTTCCAGGGACTGAGGTTAGACTAACAGGTCTGTAGTTTCCTGGGTCTTCTCTCATGTCCTTCCTGTAGATTGGAATAACACTGGCTAGCTTCCAGTCAGCAGGGACTTCCTCAGACTGGCAAATTGTTGAGAGGGGTCCAGCTATAACACTCACTAACTCCTTCATTACTCTGCAGTGAATCCTGCCAGGCCCCATGGACTTACAAACATCCAATTAATATAACTATTCCCTTACAATTTCAGTGGCTACAAATGAAAAGTCATTGCTCCCCCAGTCATGGTCAACTCAGAAGACCAGGCAACCCAAGATTTATCATTAAAATTAAAAACTGAGGCAAAAAAGGCATTAAATTCCTCTGCCTTTTTCTCATCCTTATTTGTTAGGTGACCATCTTCATGAAGTATTAATCCAGTGTTTTCCTTAGACCTCCTGTTGACATACTTTGAAGACTTTTTTGTTGTCTGACACCACAGTGGCCAATCTTAGTTCAAGCTGTGCTTTGCCTTTTCTTGCTTTCTCCCTGTAAACTGCAAAGAAGGCAATGGTCTGAACTGGAGGACAGTCTTGTTCCTGGTATAATGAAGCCCAGCGTTTACATGATGCAGTCGTCTTAACTAAGACTCCTATCTGAGAAAGATTCTGGAGTTTGGTTCAATGCTCATATAGGTTTATAGACTTTTCAGCAACAAGTAAAGTTCCCTAACAGTACAGTAAAATTAAAAAAAAAAAAAAAGAAAAGAAAAGAAAAGTATGTATGAAGAATCGTTCTATAAGCATTTAAACATTTCACATTCATTTTACTACAGGCTTAAAATATACAACAAATAGCAGAAGACAATTCTGATTAATATGAAACAAGTTGTCAAAGGTACAGAATCAGGTATATGCATTTTTGCTTCACATAAAAATATTTTACAGCTGTAGCCATTCATAGCAGTATTAGGTTAATGTGATTCTAGTTGAGTAGGAATAGCTCCAATAGCTCCAGTTCTAAATACTGTAGTGTTGCTTGAAATGTATATCAATATGAAAGAGAAACATCTGTCTCACAATGTAAGTATTCTATAATTATTTTTATTTATTTTGACCTGAACAAAATAGCCTTACCAAAGTGATTTTGCATGTTATGTGATTGACATAACTCACTTTCCATTTTTGTATTCATGCTGAATATTTCTGTCAGATATAAAGGAGACAGTCCATGATGCTGTAGCCTTTCTTTGCCCCAGAGACATATTGCCAGCTCATGTTAAACTTGGTTTCTACCAGGATCCCCAGGTCCTTCTCTGCAAAGCTGCTTTCCAGCTGATTTCTCCCTAACATGTACTGGTGCAGAGAGTTGTTCCTCCCCATAGGCAGGACTTGACAATTCCCTTTGTTGAGGTCAGATCAGCTCATTACTCCACCTTGTTGAGCTCCCTCTGAGTGGTAGCTCACCCATCTGGTATACCAGCCACTCACAGTTCTGTATAATTTCCAAACCTGAGATACACTTGGTCCAATCATGCAGGTCATTATAAAGAGATCAAACATTATGTGATCCGGTATTGGCCCATGGGATACACTATTAGTGACTGGCCTCCAGCTGGGCTCTGAGACCAGTTTTCAGTTCTATTCACTATCTGACCTGTATTTTCAGCAGCTTGTCTATAAGGATGTTATGGGAGACAGGGTCAAAAGCCTAACTAAATCCACAGTAAATGACATCCACTGCTCTCCCCTCATCTACCAAGCCAGTCATGACATTTTAGAAGGTGATCAGGTTGGATAAGTGTGATCTCCCCTTCCAAAATCCATTCTGACTACTGACAATCACTTTCTTGTCTTTCCTGTGATTCAAAATGGTTTCCAGGATTATTTGTTCCATCACCTTCCCTGGGATTGACATGAGGCTGATTGACTAGTAGTTCCCCCAGTCCTTCTTCTTGCCTTTCTGGAAGGCAGGAGTTACATTTGCTTTTTTCCAGTTCTCAAGAACCTCTCCTGATGTCCATGACTTTTCAAAAATAACTGAGTGGTGTTGCAATGACACTAGCCAGCGTCCATTGCACCTACAGAGGCATCCTATCAGGCTCCATGACTTGCATGTTCAATTTGTTTAAATGTTCCCTAACCTAACCCTCTACTACCAAAGCTAAGTCTTTCTTGCTCCATACTGTCTAGTCTCAGGGACCTGGGATTACTGAAGGAGAAAGTGATCTTGAAAATCAATGATCTCTCCTGGATCTCTTTTCTCTCCAGGATTGTATCTCATGCAATTCTTGCAGGCAGATGCCTGAACAGGCTAAAGTCTGCTGTATTAAAGTCCATTGTTATGATCCTGCTTTTTACCTTGTTTCTAATTAACAGGATTCTGAATTCCACCATTTCATGCCCATTCTAGCCAAGGCTGCCCCCCAGTCTTCACATCTATCTCCACAAATCAAGACGATACTTACGCTTTTCATAGCCCAATAAAAGCTATATCTATCTTATTTTAATACATTATTTTAAAAGTGCTAAGTTTTGTAGTAAAATGGTCTTCATGTTGGCAAACTGTTTGAGAGTTGAGCATTATAAATTTCACTTCCTGACTTTTTTGGAGACTATGATAAATTGTACAAGTTAAATTTTGCACAAGATCAGATGTCAAAGTATATCCTATTTGTGCAGAACAAAATGAAGAATTTTGACTTAGTTTAGAAGGCATTTAAACATTGATAACAAAACATTTTATTTTTAATTTTCAGAAGTATTAAGTATTTACATTTACAGTATGAGGTATTGCACATTTGGATTCTCTTTGAATATGATACTAGTAATTTGGATTGATAGATTGACCTTTGGACAAATTGGGGAACAAGCACAAACACTTCAATTAAATGTCTAATATTCAACATAACAATAGAAAATGCTAAATCAAGGACAAAAAAAAATCATCACAGTTTAAGCAGAAAGCAAAACTAATAGTTTAAAGGAAGTCTATATTTAGAAAAGTAAGCTTGTTGCATTCAACATGTCTTTAATATTGCCTGCTTTCTTTTTCTTTTTCTTTTTTTTTTTTTTTAAATTAATATTATTATTTAGTTGACTGGATACCTGACTTTGCAGTGATTTGCAACTGAAAAATGCATTGCAGAACTAAGACACCTAGATCCTGCAAGATCTAGATAGCAACAGTGAACTCATTTATATTTATCAAGCTACAGTAGGAAATCAAGAGTTAAACAGTCATTTATATATTGTAGCATCTCATGCTCAAGTTAGATCAACATGAAATATTTGTTACCTCTGATGACAGCTCACATATATAATAAAGTAAATGAGAGCAGGTGAAATTTCAGTTTACTTGAAACAAACAAAAAAAAAAAGGATGGGCAAAGCTACACCAAATTATATATTCAAAAAATGTGATCGGTCTCCAGTTCTTTCTAAATTTTGCTGCTAACCTTATCAACAAAGAACTGCAGCTGTAATATTAATGATGTAAGGGACATACAGCTGAGGCAGCAAATTATATATAATCACATATTCTCTTTGAAATATGGCCATGAATAAAATCCGGTCGTCTGTATAAAGATAAATGTATTTTGTCACTGAGGTGGATCTTTTCAAAATCCCAATGGCTATATATCTACATTTTAAAATATGTATATTCGATATCTGCACCAAGTTTTCTTTCTTTCTTTCTTTCTTTCTTTCTTTCTTTCTTTCTTTCTTTCTTTCTTTCTTTCTTTCTTTCTTTCTTTCTTTCTTTCTTTCTTTCTTTCTTTCTTTCTTTCTTTCTTTCTTTCTTTCTCTCTCTCTCTCTCTCTCTCTCTCTCTCTCTCTCTCTCTCTCTCTATCTCTCTTTTTCTCTCTTTCTCTCCTTCTTTCTCTCTCTCTCTCTCCCTCCCTCCCTCCCTCCCTCCCTCCCTCCCTCCCTCCCTCCCTCCCTTCCTTCCTTCCTTCCTCCCTTCCTTCCTTCCTTCCTTCCTTCCTTCCTTCCTTCCTTCCTTCCTTCCTTCCTTCCTTCCTTCCTTCCTTCCTTCCTTCCTTCCTTCCTTCCTTCCTTCCTTTCTTTTCCTTTCTCTCTCTCTCCCTCTCTCTCTCTCTCTCTTTCCCTCTCTCTCTCTCGCTCTCTCAAAATTTCAAGTCAGGGTTTTGTGTTTGTGTACCTCTAAAAGTATTATGAGTATTCATTTAAAAGTTATTTAGAATTGCTAACACAGAGGGGTGGTAGAATTAATGGACTCAAAGTGTAAATGCTTTCTGCCAGCTCTTTATTTGTAAGTATTCTGAAACTACACTCTTCATCACAGAGAAATTTAGAAATCAAGTAGCAGTACTGACAAATTCAATAAAGAAAAAAAAAAAATCAATAAATTTCCTGTACAGAGTACAAAATATATCCTGGCTTTGTAGAATAAATATTACTGTCAATAAATGTTTGTTTAAACAGCATAGTATTTCCATGCTTTCATTACAGAAAACCCACACTCGGTAAACTTTAATAAAATAATGTGAACTTGTATATAAACAAGGATGTTAGTGAGGTTTGAATAAGCATAGAGGTGCTGGATGTTCAGATAAGAAATTTGTATGTTTTTGATTATGATAATTTCCTCAATTTTTTTTCAATTAAATAAATACCATAAAAGGTTTATGTCATCTATTACTGTGTCAATTCCACAGTCTTACCTCATAAATTTTAAATGTCACTGAGACTAATATGAAAGCCCTGAACTTATATTGTAGTTAAGGCTGAATGCTATGAATGTGTGCAGTTCCAAAAAAACAGCTTTATTATACACAAGGAGGGAATATTTTATCTTTAAATTTTGTTTGATTGTAGGCCTATGTGGGGAATGACTCCATAGCAAAAAGTGTAGTCTCTAATCTGAGGTCTCGTACTGTCACTGTCCTCTGGATTATAGTTGTGTGGTACAGTGTAGAGATGCCCATTTTAACTCTAAAAAATTTGGTGTAGACAGAAGACTGTTGGCCTAAAGAATATTTTTGCATAAAAAAAGTATCTCTATAAGCTACTGTATTTTATACCATTGGGTTTCTATCACAACCTGCCAATTCTTCACTCTAGAGAACTAGAGCTTCTGCGTAGTTAAGGTCTACTGAGAAGAGTTGGCAGCTGGATGAGTTCTCCTTTAATACCAGATGAATCTTTCGTGTCTTCCTTCTGTTCTTCCTAGTCTCCTTTGACTCTTTGTTCCTACCATCTACCCATGGTTTCCATGCACAGTATATGCTATGTATTAAAAGCTGAAAGATTCCAGGGTCTGCTGGTATTTGAGAAAGCATGTGGGATAGTAGACAAATTCATTTGTACCAAACAGAAAACAGTTCTCACTGACATTGTACTCCACTCATTTCAAAGCACATTCTCTGTTTCATAAGGAATGAAAGTTGCTTTCCTTTTTTTTTTTTTTTTTTTTCTTTCCTCTTCCTCTCAGTATTTCCTTTTGTGTCTCTAGCAAGTACAAAAAGAGTATATGGGGGGGGGGGGGGGGGGGGAAGAAAATGAAACTATATATGTTCGTTCACCTCATGGCTGCATAAATAATGAGGCAGTGGAAAATGTGTTGTTAAAATGTTTTAACATGTATGTGAAACTTTGGCTTTCTTGCCATGTGTATTGTCAAGGATGATTTCAAAATTCTTGTAGTTCAGTCTTCTTGAGTCCAGAAGTCTTTCAACATTAAGTTGAAATTTCAGGAGTATATTGTCCAATCCCCCTGCCGGAGCAGGAACACCTAGATCACGTCACACAGGAATCACACAGGAATGCCTCCAGGCAGGTTTTGAAAGGTTTTTTGCAGATTGTTAGGGGTTTCAAAGAGGTACTGCTTATAGGAAGTCACTTAGTATATTTGTAGTTTACCATAACAAAGAAAATAACTGAGAGCAAAATTGGTTTCAGCACAAATAGGCAAACGAGCTCCTTTTACTACTCCAGCTGTGGATATTTATATTTATTGCTTCATTTGTGGACATTTCAGTAACTATTAATTTCAGGTGTTGTTCAGATATGGTGCTAAGTTTGTTGTTTGGACAGTATCAGTAGACCTAGTTAAAAAGCACATGGCATTAGGCTGTTGGAAGTAAAATTCTTTAACTTAGGAGAAGAAAATTATCAGTTTTTATTATTTGGGTTATTTTTTCAGTATGTAAGCAAACAAATAAATTCTGGTGTGCTGAAAAAATGGAAGAAGGAAGAAGGAAGGAAGGAAGGAAGGAAGGAAGGAAGGAAGGAAGGAAGGAAGGAAGGAAGGAAGGAAGGAAGGAAGGAAGGAAGGAAAGAATTAACATTTGACCTTGCATATTTTTACGAGTAAAAAACAGAACGAACATCAACTCATCAGGCCAAGGATCCACGTGGATATCTTTCTGGAAAGAGCATAGCAATAAACTTCAAGTCAAAACTCTAAATAATATCTCAGGTAATTTAATATAAGCATTAGAAAAACAACATAATCTGAAGTGTCATAATTGAGGACCTGGATGAGGGGATCGAGTGCACCCCAAATTTGCAGACAACACCAACTGGGTTTCTTTAAAAGACGTTTAGATGCAGAGCTTAGTGATATGGTTTAGTGGAGGACCTGTTAGCGTTAGGTCAGAGGTTGGACTAGGTGATCTTGGAGGTCTCTTCCAACCTAGATCATTCTATGATTCTGTGATTCTGTGACTTGTATGATGGCATTTTTGTGATACGCAAACGCTGTAATGTCAGATAAAATCTATGTACATCTGCTTATACAACCTATCTCATCGTCAAAATCAGGTGAAAGCCTACTTGGTGAACAGCTCAGGAATCACTGATTTCTGAATGAAGCTCCTTCACTTTTTAATGCTGATACAGTATTTCATAAGTATTTATTTGTAAATTAGGGATGAGGAGATTTTTTAGTCTGGATATTCTAAAAGAAATTGAAATTCATGGAAATATTTGATTGAATTCTGTGGTAAGTTAAATTTATAGACTTACAACCATTAAACACAAACAAAAAGCAACCACAAACTAGAAAACCACCATTTTGTTCACGACTTAATGTTAATTCAGATTTTTTTCCACAGCTTATAGAAATGGAAGAACAATTTTAAAACAACCAAAAAATTTGTGAATAGACTTTATTGCCATTTCTAAGAAAGAAACGTGCAATATGAAACTGTTTTGGTGGACATAGATCTTTAAAAAATATTTTGATTCCCAAACTGCAAAAATTAATACAATTGCTGCAACTAATGAGAGGAAAGCATAGTTATCTTGATTATGTATTAGAGCAGTGTACAAGTTTGTATCAGGTATGAACAAACATGTTAACAGTTATTTTTCCACTCAGTTCTTTTCTTCTGCTTCAGGTAGGACAAGTTTTGTGCTGTTACCTCTTCAAATCTATCTTGAATAGATTCAAAGTGGTTTGACAAATCTATACCAAAACCTCTGTTGTTCTGAAAGATCTGAAGGATTTGTTCCTCCTATGTCTGTTTGCCTTCCTTGGATTGCTGTTTTTGATATTTAATGGCTCTTCTTCTAATCCAAAAAAGGTACCTTATTTCAATTGCTCTAAGAGGAAATAGAACTTTTTGCTGTCATTTATGCACTTATGTCTTCGAGGCTAGATTATAACCTAAAGATAACGGCTGTACTACTCACAGGAAATCTTTCCCTGAAAAACTAATCAATGTTCTGCATCACCTTGTAGAATGATGCTATTTAACCTTATTTTGACACCCAGCTATGGGGTGAAGAAAATGAAGAGTCTCTGCCTTATCTTCTGTTAAGCAGTTAATGCTCCTAGGATGCAATAATCCTTGCACTGAGAATACAGAGATCAAATGCTAAAATCTAGAAGATGCTAGTGAATCTACATTACATAAAAGTATCTGTTTCAACAAAAGAATAATTGAAGTAAGTTTTATAAGTGTGCAGCAGTAGGTAATCTTCAACAGCTTTTTTATATATTGAAGAGAAGCGTTCAGCAGAGTAGCATATAACAAATGAAACATTGATGTGGAAACTTTGTAAAAGACAGTGGTGATACCTGAAATGTTTCATTGCTCTTTTATCTAGTTTCATTATTCATTTAGACATTTTCACTAAAATTCAAATATAAAAAGAGGGAGAATACAGTCAATAGTAAGGGGAGAACAGCACAGAAGTTGCATACAACCCATAAAATAAAATTCTTGATTCTAGTAAGATTATTCATGTTTTTCTCTTTGAGAAGAGCATACTTAACCTTTTAACAACAAAAGTTTGAATAGTCTAAATCTTTTAAAATGACATTTCAAAATATTTTTATATCTTTGTAGTCATAATGAGATAAAATGAGTTGTATGACAAAGCTTGACTCAAATCACAAGTTATCTTTCATTTCATAAAGAAAACAGAACTGAAGATTCTACACACACACACACAAAAATGTATATACATATCAGAAGTTTATGAAAAGAGAGTAAACCAACATAAAACTGGGAATTTTGTATATATATATATTGCTGTAGTCATTAAAAGCTAAATCTAAGTCTCAACAGAGAAAAAGAAATCCAACTAAGATTAATAACTAAGCCTTTCATAACACCAGTAGTAAATATTGCTTTGGAAAGGGTAGTTAGTTACCCATCAGAAAGTCTTTTGTCATAAAACAAACAAACCAACCCAAGATCCTTTCTATTATCACGTCAGAAGTTATTCTTATTTCTAGTGCTTATAAACTCCTTTCAGAAAATTGTATAGGCCACAGCTTTGTTTTAACTGAGGCTGGGTTTCTTTCCATGTTTCAGGTATATCAAGATCATACTTTCTAAAGCAACATTTCAGTTTGTAGCTAATACAAGAACAATAGAGCACATTACAACTGTTACTAGGCATTAAAGATCTGTTTTTATTACAGTTAGATATGTTGAGCTACAAGATAGAAACAGGATTCAACATTTCTAGACTAAGTAATAATTTTATTTATTCCATTATTCATAAAACATTTCCTTTTTGTGTGTGTGATGCTTCAAAAATGTTTTATTTGCCTTTGCATTTTAAATCACATATAAACCAATAGCGCATAATAACAAGAGTAAGGGCCAATGTTCATGGATAGTAAATATTATCAATGATTTGTGAAAAAAATAAACTTTAAAGCATGGCTAAAATAAGAAGGAATATTCTCTTGAATTTATTACTGGAGAAAGGTGCAATTAAAGGCATAACTTCAGATTCAGGCATGGATTTTAATTATTGTTATCCACTTATTGCACAAAATTCTAGTTCTGAGATGAAGAAGCAGCTGTAAACATCCTTGTGAAATGTCATTTTCAATTGAGTAATTTATCCCTATCTACAAAGAGAAGCAACAGCTGAGGCCACTTTGAAAGACTGTTGAGACCCGGATGATCTCAGCTGGCTGAAGAGTCAGATCCCTTTGTATGATGTACATGTCAAGATCCAAATTTAAGCCTAGTTTCATTCAGTGTTTTGCATGATATCTTCGTAAAGTTTCACAAAATACTTAAAGTAATAAAATTAGAAATTACTCATTTGATATTAAAGATGATTCAACAAAAATCATAGCAGTCTGTTTTTTGCTCAAAAGCAGATGTACAGCTTCTGGAATTAATGGAATAGAAATGTACTCTTGTCTGCAGACAAGCCCACTAATCAGAAGCTGATTTTCACATGAAAGTCAAATGCCATTCTAAGACCTGTTGTGTTTCATTTCAGAGAGGCTATTTAACAGTTAGTCAATATATAGACTGACACAGGAAACAAAATACAGACAAGTGATCAGGTTATTTTAGAAAGAATGTACTTCAGTCACTATGTAGATTGGCAGTGGCTTCCAGGATTTCTGGCCGTATATATAATAAAAGAACTCTTCACTGGAGATGTGTGTTTCTCCCAGTCAGTCTGTTCAGTTTTTGTGTTCAATTACACCACAGCCTGCTCACCTGGAACATGACTGTTACCTCAAGTGTGTGCCATGAAGTCAGGTGTTGTCTAAAAAGGGTACCTGGTTAACAGCTTAGGTCTGCATGATATGCATAAACTGAGAGCATTGCTGGCCAAAACTATATGCACAGTAATAGAAATATTCTCACACTGATCCAACCAGAATCTACTCATGCTTTTTACTTCCAGCAGTTTAATTCATACCTGCATAGTTGCATAAATGAAATGCCTCCATAGCTCTCTCAGATTAGGTCCCTGTGCCCCTTTACAGCCCAATGAAGTTCACATTATAACACCTGCAAAATTAAAAACCTTTATGAATGCACAAGCACCCTGATTTTAGAGATGTATTTTTAGATAAATATAGGAAGAAGCCTGCAAACAGAATGGTATACTGATGCCCTTACTGCTCTTCTATTTTCCCTATCCGATTTAACTTTTTTAGGCTGCTTCTGATTTTATTTTTTTATCATGCTGCTTCTTCCGTAACTCCTGCCTCAGATTAAGAATGAAAACAAACACACACACAAAAAAAAATCAAAAAAAAATATCTCATGATGCTAATGCTAGTTGGGTGCATGTGTTGATCTGCTCGAGGGTATGAAGGCTTTTGCAGGAGGATCTGGATAGGCTGGACTGATGGGCTGAGGTCAACTGTATGAAGTACAACAAGACCAAGTGCCAGGTCCTGCACCTGGGGCACAACAACCCCAAGCAATGCTACAGGCTGGGAGTTGAGTGGTTGGAAAGCTGCCTGGCAGAGAAAGACATGGTTGATAGTCAGCTGAATATGAGCCAGCAGTGTGCTCAGCTGGCCAAGAAGGCCAACAGCATCCTGGCTTGTATAAGAAGCAGTGTGGCCAGCAGGGCTAGGGAAATGATTGTGCCCCTGTACTCAGCTCTGGTGAGGCCGCACCTCGAGTACTGTGTTCAGTTTTGGGCCCATCGCTACAAGAAGGTCATCAGGGTGCTTGAGCGAGTCCAGAGGGCAATGAAGCTGGTGAGGGGTCTGGAGAACAAGTCCTACGAGGAGCAGCTGAGGGAGCTGGGATTGTTCAGCCTGGAGAAAAGGAGGCTCAGGGGTGACCTTATCACTTTCTATAGGTACCTTAAAAGAGGCTACAGCAAGGTGTGGATTGGTCTGGATCATTCACAGAATCATTCTATGATTCTGTGATTCTGATCTTACATTTGGCTAATATACCCAGCAGAGGGAAGAGAAATACTAATACACAAACAGGGGAAAGGAAATGAAGTCTCCCATTACTCTTCGGTTTTGTTCCCTTGCTGCCTCTTTGTCTCAGCATAAAGAGACAAATGACTGAAGACTTCACTCCATACTGTTTCTGTATTACTTGATGGGAAGTTTGTTTGTTTGTTTGTTTGTTTTTGTTTATTTATTTATTTATTTATTTATTGGTACTTGATTCTAAGCTCTCTTTAAATTCAGGGTACTAGCTTATGACCAACATTGTTTACTGTGAATTTCTTGTTCTTTTCGTATTTTCGTATTACATTATGTCACTGATGGAATGTCTTCCTTCCAATAGTTTTCTGTTGACTAGTACACCAGTACTATAACATGTACAGCCAGATGTTGCTTCATATAGTTTCTTAGTAGCATTTCTCTTTGAAGATTAAAAGACACACAAATAAAATCCTAGACAAAAATTAAAACAGCTTATTTTAGTATATTAGACAATGCAAGACAACTAGGAGATAAGAAATGTTACATAATACCAGAGAACAACTGTTATCTGTATTAATGATGATGTTATGGGTTTATATGTCAAGAAAGAAGATTCAGGGTTGATTTTGAACTTTAATCATTAAAGAGAAGTAGAGTTCCACTGTTCAAGCTTCTAACCAGAAGATACAATTGTATTGAAAATGTAGATATTTTAAACTTCTTGAGAACAATGTAATATACTTTCCACTTTCTCAAACAGTAAAAGCTCTTTCTGCCTTGTAAAGTGAAAGGATTTTGATTTCAAGAAATGTATAAAAGTGGATTGAGATTTAACAAAATATTATTATATAAAGAAAAGATAAAGGACGCAGCATGACAGGCAAGAAGGTGTTAATAAAATAAAGGTCAGCTACTAAATCAAAAAAAGAAAAATAATTTGGGGGTGGGGGATGAAAAAGTGACAAAAAAGATGACATTAGATTTTCAGCTGTAACAATCTTTTTCTAAAGTCTACATTTTGTTTTTGGCCTTCTGTGGTAGTTAGAGTGAAATTTACATTTCAGAAGATGGGAGATTTGTCAGTCTAAACACTGAAGAGGAACAAAGTAATAAATTTTATGTTTAAAGTTACAGGTACGCAATTTACCCTTCTTTGAATACCCACCCATGAGGGAGATAAACTGTACAATCCTATGAAACAGTAATAATAAATGTGAACTGACTCTTTAGAGTAGTAGTAACACAGTGCTAATCACTGAGACCAGCATTTGGCTGTCCATATCAACTAGTGTCAACTCCATTGGGTGGAATTGACCTCACAGTGAAATATAAACAAGAGGAGCAGGGGAAGAGTTCTGACATATACATTCTTCTGTTCAGAGACCTCAATTAGTTGTACATCTAAAACACTCTTTTCATTATTCCCAGTGAGATCTGTCTGATCTGACCACACTGCAGCTTCTGGATATTTCAGCTTTTAATAGTTCTATTCCAAATAAAGTTTAACTATTATTTTCATGCTATCATATGCCTCAACAGATCTTCTCAAGAGATATTCACCCAAGTTACTAGAAGCCCTGATATTGAAGAAATAAGCTTTCTCTTGCAACTTGCTTACATGGAACGTAGACAAAAATATATTTATATATATGTATAAATAACAATGTTACTTACCATAAAAGTAGTCACATTCATTCCTACAATTATTGTCTGAGAACCTGCATCAGCAAATGGATATAGTCTCCAAAACCATGGCTTAAAATCTCCTCATTGCACTTTTTCCTTTGTTGTTTTCCAGAAGATATAATAAATATTGTAATGTACATACCAATTCCCTTATTTTACTCCTCTTTCATTTGAAAGCATTAAACATCTCTAATGCTCTCAGCATGTGAAAAATGTTGCCACAGAAATCAGATGTTTTATTGTATGTTTTATTAATCATTTTATTATTCATTATTTATTTATTATTTATTTCTTAATCTCAGCAATTTCAATTTTTTGTTTAAGCCATTTGCCTTTTTATATGAATTTCCCCTGGAAAGCTGATTGTCATGAAGACCATAATTTTTTCATCACTAGTTTGATAGAAATTTTGCTTCCGCTAATATTTGCTAAAGATTCAAACACCAGACATTAGAAAGTAGGTATGATAATTTATTAACAACCTGTACACTCATCTCAGACTGAGTCTTCAGGATTCCAACAGAATCTAATTCATGCTGGGCAGGCTCACAGAATTAGAATATAAACATTTTATGATGCACCTGGGTCAGGGTAACCCCATACATGAGTACACGCTGGGTGATGAGAGACCTGAGAGCAGCCCTGCAGAGAAGGACTCTGAGGTATTGGTGGATGAAAAACTCAGCATGAGTTGGCAGTGTGTGCTTGCAGCCTGGAAGGCCTGGAAGGCCAAAGCAAAATCAAAGTAAATGTGGCCAGCAGGTTGAAGGAGACAATTCTCCCCCTCCACTGTCATAAGACCACACCTAGAGTACTGTGTTCAGCTCTGGGACCCCCAGCACAAGAGAGAGATAAATGTGTTAGACTGTGTCCAGAGGAGGGCAATGAAGATGATCAGTGGGCTGGAGCACCTCTCCTACGAAGAAAGGAACTAAAAGATAGCTCAAGATCAATTCCTCTTGCCCTTATGGGGTACTTCAACTTGCCAGACGTCAACTGGGATCACAACATGGCCAACAAGAGCAAGTCCAGGAGGTTCATAAAGCACCTAGATGATAAATTCTTGGTGCAGGTGCTAAGGGAGCCAACTAGGAAAGGTGTCCTCCTAGATCTGTTGCTGGAGAACAGAGAGGGTCTTGTGGGGGATGTGGCACATGGGGGCCATCTCGGCCATAGTGACCATGAAATGTTTGAGTTTAGAATTTATGGCAACAGGAGGAAATATGCCACCAAAACTTCAGCCAAAAACTTTGGATATGGGGAAAGCAGACTTCAGGTTGTTCAGGGAACTAGTCAGCAAGGTCCCCTGGGAAGCTGTTTTTGAAGGCA
The DNA here is from genome assembly GCF_047663525.1 of Anas platyrhynchos. Lineage (NCBI taxonomy): Eukaryota > Metazoa > Chordata > Aves > Anseriformes > Anatidae > Anas > Anas platyrhynchos. The sequence goes on along the minus strand of NC_092588.1, from coordinate 84,620,776 downwards.
CTGGCATGTATGAGTACTGGTCAGTCTTTAAGCACTGCCTCCTAAAAGCACAAGGTCAGGCAATTCCAAAATGTCGGAAGGCAGGCAGGTGGGGCAGAAGGCCAGCCTGTCTGACCAGGGATCTTCTGAGGTGCTGTTCGTGTTTGTAGGGAGAAAATTTGTGGGGCCAAAGCCCAACTGGAGTTGAAGCTGGCCATGTCTGTGAGAGACAATAAAAAAGGTTCTTTTAGATATGTTAATAGAAAAAGGAGAACCAAAGAAAACATAGGTCCACTACTTGACGGGGAATATCTCCTCACAGACAATGACATAGGCAAAGTGTTTAATGCCTTCTTCACCTCTGTCTTCAATGCTGATGATGAGCTTCAGGACCCAGGGTGCCCTGAGCGGGAGGACCATGACGGTGGGAATGACAAGCTCCCAACCACCCCTGAATGTGTGCGGGATTTGCTGCTCCACCTGGATCCATTCAAGTCCATGGGTCTGGTTGGGAGTCATCCCAGGGTGCTTAAAGAGCTGGCTGACATCATCATGAGACCTCTCTCAAATATTTTTCAATGATCTTGGGAAATCTGGAGAGGTCCCAGTAGACTGGAAGCTCACAAATGTGCTAATTTTCAAGAAGGGCAAGAAAGAAGACCCTAGCAATTACAGGCCTGTCAGTCTCATGTCAGTGCCTGGTAAAATTATGGAGAAGATGATCCTTGAAGTTACTGAAGCACACCTGGGGCACAATGCAGTCATTGATCCCAGCCAACATGGGTTCACGAGGGGTAGGTCCTGCCTAACAAATTTGATTTCCTTTTATGACAAGATCACCCATCTAGTCGATCAAGGGAAATCAGCTGATGTGATCTTTTTGGACTTCAGCAAGGCTTTTGACACAGTTTCCCATAGGATCCTACTGGACAAAATATCCAGCATAGAGATAAACAAAACCATCCTACTATGGGTGAGTAATTGGCTGACGGGCAGGGCTCAAAGGGTTGTGGCAAATGGGGCCACATCAGGCCCAAGGCTAAAATGGGCCAGTCCTCTTCAATGTTTTTATAAACAATTTGGATGTAGGACTAGAAGGTGTTTTGAGCAAATTTGCCAGTGGCACCAGACTTGGAGGAGTTGTAGACTCTCCTGTGGGTGGAAAGGCCTTGCAGGGAGATCTGGACAGATTGGAGAGCTGGGTGATCACCAACCACAAGAAGTTTAATGACAGCAAGTGCCGGGTCCTGCACCTTGGACAGGGCAACCCTGGCTATACGTACAGACTGGGCGACAAGACACTGGAGAGCAGCCCTGCAGAGAGAGATCTGGGGGCTGTGATTGACAGCAAGTTGAATATGAGCCAGCAGTGTGCCCTAGCAGCCAGGAGGGCTAACCATATCCTGGGGTGCATGAAGCACAGTATTGCTAGTTGGTCGAGTGATTGTCCCCCTCTGTGCTGGTGCGGCCTCACCTGAAGTACTGTGTGCAGTTCTGGGCACCACAGTACAAGAAGGACATTAAACTGTTGGAGAGTGTCTAGAGGAGGGTGATGAAGATGGTAAAGGGAGTAGAGAGGAAGACATATGAGGAGCAGCTGAAGTCACTTGGCCTGTTAACACTGGAGAAGAGGAGGCTGAGAGGAGACCTCATTGCAGTCTACAGCCTCCTCACGAGGGGGAGTGGAGGGGCAGGCTCTGACCTATTCTCCTTAATCACCAGTGATAGGACCCACAAGAATGGCGTCAAGCTGAGGCAGAGGAGGTTTAGGCTAGAAATCAGGAAGAGGTTCTTCACCAAGAGGGTTGTCACACTGGAACAGGCTCCCCAGGGAAGTAGTCACTGCACCAAGCCAGTCTCCATTTAAGAAACGTTTGGACTGTGCTCTTAGTCACATGGTCTAAAATTTTGGGTAGACCTGTGTGGTGCCAGGAGTTGGACTCATTGATCCTTATGGGTCCCTTCCAACTCGGGATATTCTACGATTCTAACTGGGGATGTTCAGCCTGGAGAAAAGAAGGCTTCGGAGAGAATTTATTGAGGTCTTCCACTACTGAAAGGGGTTCTAGAAGAAAAATGGGGAAAGATTCTTTATCAGGGAATGGAATGACAGAACAAAGAGTAACAGTTTTAAACTTAAGGAGGGTAGATTTATATTAGGCACTAGGAAGAAATTATTTACTCAGAGGAGGAGTAAAGAATTCTCTAAAGAACTCTTTACTAGAACATTTTGCCCAGAGAAGCTGTGGATGCCCCATCCCTTGAAGTGTTCAAGGTCAGGATGGATGGGGCTTTGATCAGCCTGGTCTGGTGGGAGGTGTCCCTGCATGGGGCAGGGACTGGAACAAGATGGTCTTTAAGGTCCCTTCCAACCCAAACCATTCTATGATTCTATGATTTAATGCTGAATTTCGTTGGAGTGTTAATTCTTTCACATTCTATGCAGCATATCTACCCTTAGATAATATCTTAGGATTTAATTACTCTTCCCTTCTCTTTCCTTCTTTTTTTCTTTTCTTTTCCAGGTATTCTTTCTTGTCCCAATCCATGAGTCATTTTTTAAACTACTATTTATTTTTTAAACTTATAATTGGAATACATAGTAAATACCTACTCATTACTACCTACTCTGCTATATTCTCCACAAGATATCAACATGGGAACAATATCAGAGTACAAGGAGAACCATGAGGAACCAGTGATGATTAAAAGTACTACATGCACACACATGCATCACATGACAAATTTCCCAAGAAACCAGTAGATTTCAGTCTAATCTTTCCACTGTGATTACCCACAGCAAGGTAGAATTCTGCATGGTTCAAACCACTGTGCTGTTGGATGTTGCTGTGTTTGTTACTTCATGGCTTTTGCCTGAGATTTGGGTATTCTGCTACAAAATAATACAGGTTTAGGTCAGAATGTAGGTGAGAACTCTCTCATCTCAAAACTGAAAAAGCTAAGAATGTAGGAGGAAGTAAAATCAATGACTCAGAAAAATTCATTCTAAAATACCTCATTTACTGTGAAATCAATGACTCAGAAAGTCATTCTAAAATACCTTGTTCACAGTGAACAAATAGCCATGGACTGCAATGTGTTGAGGTAATGACCTAACCTTTTTGGGAGATGGAGAGAACTGGGAGAAAAGTCCACTTTGTGTATATAAATTTCTATACTACTCATTGAATCAAAAATCTGATATGCACTTAGCAACATAATTGTACAATGCATGTGCAGACATACGCGTACAGACATATACAATTGCATCAGTATGTCTTGATGGCATATATCCATTAGTAGAAACTTATAAAACAATGCTAGAATCATATTTGGAGTTGCTAGGCAATAATTTTTCAGGCTAATGTTCTGTGCTGTAAGTAGAAATTGGGTAAAAATGCTGAAAACAAGAAAACTTCAGTTTATTTTATGCAGAGTAAATCTCAAGAAAAATAGTGCACTTTGGCCGCACCCAAAAACTTAGATATTCCTTCAGGAAAAACAAGTACAGATGTATGCTTTTTGATTGCTTTTCTGTTTTCTTGACACTGATGCTGTCCTTTTAAAATTTTTGTATTAGCACTACTGCTGATCACACTGCTATAGTTAAGATTATGTCAGCACTTGAATTGTGAAAAAAATATCAAGGGACTTTAACTTGCCTGAAAAATTACTCAGGTCACAGAAAAGAAATCAGGCCAATTTTATGATTAGGACCTCTCTCACATTTAATAAAAGGTTTTTAAAAATATATTGATGTGATTTTAAAGTGTAAAGGACACTGTATGTGTTTATATATATATACATATATATATATATATATAAAACTTCACTTCTGGAAAAATCATTACCAAGCTAAGTCAACCAATGGGGAATAAATAAATAAATACATATATGTATAAAACTCTTATACAAAATTTAACATTTTTCATCTTTATGCTGATTAACCCCATTCAGGTAAACTTCCCAGGTACAGCATGGAAGGGAAATTCAAGCTCAAGTTATGAATAAAAACAAAATAAAACAAAACAAAACAACCTGTCTCATAAAAAATAATAAAATAAAATAAAATAAAATAAAATAAAATAAAATAAAATAAAATAAAATAAAATAAAATAAAATAAAATAAAAAAATAAAAACATAAGATAAGAAAGAAACTTCATGAATGCCACACTCATGCTACTTATATTTCTTTGACAAGTGACCACTCTAAAAGGAACGTTTCATTCTTAGAAATGTTACTTTTCATCATCACAGCTTCTCCTTTCTCCCAGTTTATTTAAAAGGAAATCTCATATCCATTTGCCAAACTGAACAGTGAAGAACAACTGCTGTCATTTGTAATATGAATATCTCTCTGTCAATACTGCTGGCCATAATACCCAGCTCACTGACAAAGATTTCTATCTAATCATAATGAAATGCTACAGAACTCAACAGTTTTTTAAGAATCATAGCCAAAGAACACACTTCACCATCCAGGTGTTCAATTACTAAACTGCCACAGTGCGTAAGAGCCCAACACCATTTACTGCTTTGTCTGTGGTACCAAATATTCTTGGAAGGCAACAGACCATGTTTGCAGAGCTTGACCCCAAGAATGAGATACAAATATCTCTGACAACAGGATAGGGCTGATTTAGAAAGAAAGTTAAATACAGGCACTACAGAAGTAAAGAAAAAATGATAAAAAAGGATGATGCTAATTACAAAATCAAGACTTGAAAAGATCATCAAGATTCATTTCTTTAAATGAAGGAAATCAAGCCACACTAGAGATTTCAAGAACTGAATTTTATGAGAAGAGCTGTTTTCCTCCAAAGCAATTTAAAAGTGGATGACTAGCTAAAAATAACTAACATAAAAATATGGTAAAAGAAAAGCAAGAATACAAATCATTAGACTAAAATGACCCCTTGTAGTAAACCAGGAAGGTCACTTCTGAACAGAAATAAGCTATTTAGTGTTCTGCCAATTCGAAGAAACAGATGTGTCTCACCAAAATTGCAACACCACAAACACAGATGAAGAAATTTCATTTCAAAGTGTACATAACTAACTCTTAAAGAAAGGAAAACTAAAATAGAAGGAATATCAACATTACACTTTTTAGAAGTAGTTTAAGTTTAGTGAGGTTTACCAATCACAGACCACAATTTAGTTATGTAAGTGTTTGAGACTTGAGAGAACCAGGAAATAGCTGCTCTGTTGAATTTCAGGATGTACAGATGTTTACAAAAGGAAGATTTTAGCTGGGGTCTCTATGCAAGTGGGAAGTTTTGATATAATTTATTACAAATTCAAAATTAATTCTAAATGTAAGGACACCTGTTCTTTATTTTGTTTATAATTTAGGTCTTAGCAATAGTTTTCAGATTTGTTTGTTTATATTCAGCAGTTGAAATTACAGATTATGATGGCAGAACTCTCCTGAGATTTTCAAATGCATTCCACCTAAAAACCAGAGTTTTCCATGAACCGGCATATGGAAACAACTCCCAAGTCACAAATATAGACTTCTGTAACATACACACTTTCTAAAAATATTAATTTTCAAAAAATAGTGATTTTACTAGAAATATCACTGAACAGTCGTTTTGCAACTTAAATACACCTTTCAAACACCATTTTAAACAGACTTTTATAAAAAAAAAATATGCAATATGAAATAGGTATTTGAAACTAATAATACAGATGTTTGCCCAAGATACTATACTGCTAATACTACATTTGTATACTACATTTAGCTGGCTGATAAAAGTGATACAGTCTTCTGTGGAGTGTTTTACTGATAGAGAGATAAGTATTCACTGAAGAGGTCAGTATTTACTTTTCTACAGGTAATACACAGAAAGAGAAAGGTCGGTGTCTTTCTCATGAGAAAGTATAACTAGATATTCATTCAGGTATGTTTTTATATATATTGTTAAAATAGGTATATAGAAATATATTTGTATACTTTTTCATCTCCAGAAATAAAAAGGTTTAGGTTAACATTATTTCTAAAATTGTCCATTTGAAAGTAGCATTTAATAAAAGAGATGAAGTCCAGAAAAAAAATAAAAATAAAAAAAAAATTAAAAAAAAAAATATATATATATAAATAAAACAACCCCTCCTTTTCTCCAGTTCTATATGGGACAGTATTGGAACTCAGCTGCAAGTAATTACATCTCTACTTCTGACTGGCTATTAAATATTTTTTTTACTAAAAATTTACAGGTGTTGTATTCCTGTTGTATCAGCCAAACCTGAACAAGTAATTGGAATGAGGTTTTCTTTCCTTAGTCTTTGGGCATTTGCATTTGAAACTCTGCATTTAAGGATTATTATTGTTATTAATACTTTTTTTTTTTTTTTTTTTTTTTCATGTTTTGGCTCCATACCTTTTGCAACATCTAGATACTGCTGTAGAAAGAGCTTTACCTCAAGCTGAGTGGTCATAAACTCTGATTTCTGTCTTCCAGGACTGGAATGTATCTCAGAACTTCAGAGCTAGTAAACAGAAGGCCATTTAAATTTCACTCTTAATGTAACTCTCTGTGAGCTCACATGCTTTGCAGTTCCTGAAGAGCAGTTCCTGAAGAGAGGCTGGTGAGGTTGAATTCAAGTATTACTGAGCTAAGTTAAACTCTGTATGAAGTTGTTCCACTAGCTGCTTTGATTTAAGAAGCCATCAGAAACCAAGGAGGGAAAGATACAGGTCTACCCATCTGCGTAAGAATTATTTTTGTCTAAAAAGAAAGAAAGTGTAAACATCAGATCTTACACAATCACTTATTTTGTGGGGCAGCCCTGTGGTTATTCGTATGCTGAAGTTATGCCATGTGTCACATTGCCAGTCTTACAAAAACAAAAACAAAAACAAAAACAACATGGAGGGGAGACTTAGTGGGATGACTAGATACAACTGAATTCTTTGTCTGAAATACTACAGATATAAAAACATAAAGAATGTTAAAATGATGTCTATATCCTCTTTTCTTCCCACAAACCTTAGTCCTCAAACCTTAAAGACAAATTTGTAGTTGAGTACTGGCACAAATATGGGCACATATTTAAGTAGAATCTTATTTTCCATACACAGTTTTCCACAGGAAAATAAAAATATATGGGTTTAATCTTGTTGTGCAGGAGTTTCAAAAACAGAATGTAAAGGATTTTCAAAAAATTGTGTGTTCAAATTCAGGAGCAGGTTATAGGCAAGTTAAGTTCTGTTGCTTTCTACAGAAAATAAGGTGGTATAGAGTAAAGAAAGCCATTACCTGAATATAGAGATTTTTGCATTTTGAAGGAAATAATTTAGTGCAAGAGGGTAAAATCTTGGCTTACAAAATAAAGATTAAAAATACTATCAAACCAAACAACATTTTCCCCATAAAGGAATAGATTGCTTATGAGCACCAAAAGATTGATAAGAGAAAAAAAAATCATTTAATAAACTATAAATACTATCTGAGTATCATTTGATTGTTCAGGAAAAGTCAAACAGGGTGCAAAAGATTTTTGGTAATTTTTTTTTTTTCCTTTCTAAAAGTATTTGACGTATTGGATGTTAAAGGGTTGTTACTCTGAAAAATCCATTATGGTACTATCCTTAAATTATAAACTAATTTATTTTTAGTACACAATTAAAATACAAGACAGAAAAAAAAATGTTCTTAGCCTGCTTACTCTTTAAACTGATGCAAATTATAGTGGAAGATTTCTCTTAGTTTACTCTGTAGGCTTTAAACATTTTTTATTTCCATTAATTGTATTTGCAATCTAGCAGGATAGGATCAAAACCAAAAGCTATTCCCATCTCTTTGAGACTTTTTTAAAACTCTGTTCAGGCTTCTGCAGAACTCTATTTTCTCATTTACAGATGGCAAAGTTATGGAGAATATTTGTAAGGAACATAGCTAAGATTTTCCCTAGGTGATACAGGAAATATGAGGACTGAACATACAGACTAATTTGATACATTCCAATATTATATTGCTAGTTTTATACATCTGTATAAAAGTACCAATCACATTATAAACAATACTCTGGTGCCTCAATTTGTTGAATATACGTATGGATCTTTGGAGAAGTTCATTTCAAAACTATGATGATTCAGCTGTGCAACTTGGAGTGTACATGCAGGTTCTGTGCCTAAGGAACCACTGTTGTTATGTTTTCATTGCATGCACTGTGAAATAGCACTGCTTCGGGCTGCAGGGAATACAGACTAAAGAAAGCATTAATTTCATTTTCGTGCTTTTTCTTTTAATGTAGAATCTAAATAAAAATACTTGGACTCAAATGTTAACGGATTACACATATACTTGTCAGAGATGGGCTATTCCATTGCAATCAGTGAGGCTGCTCACTCATGGATCACTAACTACAGATGTCAAGCACCGCAAGAACAGAAACTTAGCTACCAATATACACAGGGAAAAAAAAAAAAAAAAAGTGAAAATGAAAATTATATGTTCAAAATATTTCATATTCTATAACTTCTATTAAAAATATGATGAAAACATATGAACAAGTGATTCTGTAAGCCCAAAACACCCTCAAAAGACCACAGTGCTTGTTTTAGTAAGCACTATTGCACTATTTAGTTAAGAATAACCCTGAAGAATATATTAGGAAAACCACAAGACAAAATGAGGAGGAGGAGGAAATAACAGCTAACAGTGATGAAAGTGACTTCAGTGTAATCAGAAACACGGTTGTGGCTATATGTATAAATCTGAAAGCTTGGGTTCAAAGACCTTAACATCCTTTTTATATTGTGGAGACCAGAAGCACATGATATTCAAGATGAGGCTGCACCAACAATAAATACAGTGGGAGAATCATGTCTTTTAAGTTGCTGGCTGTGCTGTGCTTCCTGCATTGTGTGGCCATTGGCACAAACAGCCATCAGGACCAGGGAGGTGATTGTCCGCCTGTACTCTACTCTGGTGAGGACATAACTTGAGTACTGTATTTGATTTGTCCTCAGTACAAGAAGGACATCAAAGCCTTGGAGAGTGTCCAGAAAGGGGCTACAAAGCTGGTGAAGGGCCTGAAACACGAGTCCTATGAGGAGTGGCTGAGGGAACTGGGGTTGTTTCGTCTGGAGAAGAGGAGGCTCAGGGGAGACCTTATTGCTCTCTACAAATACCTGAAAGGAAGTGAGGAGCTGGGGGTCAGCCTCTTCTTGCAAGTAACTAGTGTTAGGACTAGAGGGAATGGTGTCAAGTTGTGCCCAAGGAGGTTTAGGTTGGAGGTTAGGAGAAATTTCTTCTCAGAAAGAGTAATCAGGCATTGGAACAGGTTGCCCAGGGAGATGGTGGAGCCACCATCCCTGGGGGTATTTAAGGAAAGGTTGGACGTGGTGCTTAGGGACATGGTTTAGTGGGTGACATTGGTAGTAGTGGGGTGGTTGGAGCAGATCATCTTGAAGGTCATTTGGAACCTTAAGGATTCTATGATACTTTCTGAGTGGGCGGCCTGCTCTGCCGACATGCTCAGCTCTCTGTTGGGTGTGGGCCACAGTCCTGACAGCCTCCCCCACTTGACCACAGTATCAATTATAGGAAGCTAAGTAATTTGATTCAAACCTTTTTACTTCCCTGTGATCTCGAGAATAGAGTTTTAGGATTATTAGTTTGGGAATTATTTGCAGTAATTCAAAGCCCTATGTATAACATAGCTCATTCGGTGAGCGGATAAGGCAGTATCACTAATGCCTGTAAAAGACTGAAACCTTTCAAGTGTTTTTGGTATTAGCAAGCAACTTCTAGGAGACTATCTCTAGGGAATTTAACCACCGTAACAGAAACTACTTTGATTTTAATAAATCATTTCTTCAGGTAAAAAATTTTTTCAGCTCACAGGTGAAATTTACTGAGCCAACTAATGTGTTACAAAGCTAGAAGAATTATGGAATAGATGAGTGATGAATTTAAATTCTGACATAAACAGTTGTATTCTCTCGGTCCACAAACTGCATTTTTTTTTTCTTAATCATACACTCATTATTGCAGCACTTTAATTAAAAAACCTTTCCACTGCGCATTTTGGGGTCTGCTGTTATCAGGACTACTGCTATTGCTAGTTTCTGTTGAAAGTGCACTTTCATAGGAACAATTTAATATCTGTTAAAACTGAGAGATAGAGGTAATTGCAGAAAATTGCAGATTGTTAAAGATGGATGCTAATTAGAGCTATCGTAAAATGTCTGATGGAGTAAGTGCATCTGCAAATCTGAGGGCTTTGCTAGGATACTGGGAAAAGAAAGAGCTATGGAAAAGAAACTGGTAAGTACAGCTCAGCAAGGCACTGGCCTTAGACTGAACTCAAATCAACAGTTCTGGCAAAGAAGCAGATTCTTCTGATGACAGGCAATTTGAAAACCAATTAACATGTGAATTGCAAATAGGATACAATAAAATCCCACTGTTCTATTGAAAAATAATAAAACTAGATAATTTTGCAATAAAATTTAAAACGAGAAAGATGTACTGTCTGCTGCTCTGGTGATGATCACAGTACACTGAGAAAATGGGTGTTTCTGCCTTCCCTCTTTTTATGACCGCAAAGGTTAATCTGGTGTCAGGTTCAGGGTAGTACTCTATTAACCTACAGGTCTGGGAAGACCCAGCATTAGGAACGTATCAAATGCTGTCACCTCCAGCTGGAGTGACCCCAGCATAATTCCTACTGGGATGCCTGGACTAAGAAAGAAAATGTACTCAGTCCCGGTGAGGAAACAAGAGTATCCAGTGAGGAGTTACAGGTAATTTGAAGCCACATTAATGTTGCTCTGGCAATGTAAGATAGCTGAAGGGTAACCTTCACACACATGTGTGGGCAAGTACTTGCATCCCATTCCCCAGGCAATATAACACTTCAAAGTTTTGTCTTTTGAGCAGATGAGACATGACAGCTGAATTGACTGTAGTTGCAGGGCTCAATCAACTGATGGTGAAAGATAGTGAAATTCTTCACTGCTTAAGCAGTCAAAAGCTCTTAGTTCAATTATATGTGATGTCATTTCCACTGTTGTATCAGGTGGACAGTTTAATAATTGATTTTCAGAGTAACAGAAGGAAGAGTAGCCTGTAACAGAGAGATTAGTGCTGGCTGAAAGCACTTATTTCTGCTATGCTTTGCCAAGGAATGATTTAGTAGTGTACTTTATTTATTTCAGCGAATACTATCCCACCATCATCAATACAGTCATTTGCCAAACGGCACAATCTTATGTGCAAGAGCAATACCTTTTTAATATCTAATATGCCCTTGTATTGTACTGACTCATGCTTATTATATCAGTGATGTAAAAGAACATTAACTCAGTTCTTTCTATCTTCATTGTTGGGTATTCTACCATGCTGTAGTAAGATAGCTCAACATTATGCTATTTCTCACCAAGAAACAGTACCCATGATAAAAGCCCTGTGATTTTGGTACACTGCTAGTTTCGGCTGTAATTTAGCTACACAATAATGATTATTTATGTTTGTGCTTGATGTAAAGCAAAAAAAAAACACAAAAAAAAAAACAAAAAAAAAAAAACAACAACAAAAAACAGATACATACATAATCCCATAGCTTTCTTTAGGAACAGTGATTCATAGAAAAGTCATGAGGCTTGCATTTCAATGTGCGATAATTGTGTGACAGACAGTGGTTGGTAACACTAAATTTTCTCTAGAAATGTTTCAGTTCAATATGCATAGAAATGGCACTGTGAGCATTTGCATTACAGCACGGCAGAAGACTGAAGTTTTATTGTTGGACTAAAAATAGTTCAGTCTCTGATTCAAGCAAATATCAAATATTTTGCCATCACTTTAAAACCCACAATATTAATCTTATTTATGAATAGAGAAGCAGTTAACAGTAAAATGTATGTAATTTGGTTAATTTTACTTTGGTTTTCAGATAGGCCAATTATTGATTAGTCAATCTGATGATTGATTAGTCAATCTGGTAAGAACTTTGAAGATACTGTTTCAGAAGAGGGAGTAAGCAGATGTAGAAAATACATAATGAAGTTCATGATGTTGTACAGTTGGCACATGTTCTGTATGCTAAAGTTTCAACATTGCAGAATACAAGGTAATTTTTGAGATAAATGTTTGAGATAAAAGACAGTTTGGGTTGTGATAGTAGTCCGAAGTTCAAGGAGCAGTGATCTGCTTCAGAGCTTGACTTTCTTCACATATAACTATGAAACACCGCTTTCTGATGATAACATGCACCATGAGTTTATTTTATGAATAAATTTTGCTATCCAATGTATCTGGTGATCAATTTTTAATCAAATTTCTCAATCAAATGGGAAATGATCAACTTCCCATTTACTTCAAGGTTGAAGGTACCTGAGCAACACTTCTGTGTAGATACTGAACTGTTTTTGAAACTGTCCAGTATCAGACACTTGACAATATGCTGCTTTAATATTCATTTTTAGATGAATTTTACTCATTAATGAATTAATATTTTTTTTAAAAGTAGTAGGCTTCCTTGGTGAAAGAGCATCCTCAGCCCTTGAAAAATCTTCTAACGAAGGTCAACACAGAAAAGGATTTTTGACATAAGACTTAATGGTGTAAAGATTACTGAATGCTGTGAGGGAGTCCACAGGTAATACTGTTGGCTTGGATAACTTTCTCATTGATTTCTGAGTCATTTTTCTGTACTTAATTTATCCACTTTTACTGGAAGCCTTTAAAAGTAATCACTGCTCAAGACTACCTGCCAAATAGATTGAAAACTGAGCTTATTTCTGTGCCCTCCTTCTTTAGACAGATTGCTCATGTGCTGTACACCCATAACTCTGTTGAATAGTCTAGAATTACCACTGAAGTTCTACTGCCCATTATACACATGGCTTTCCCATATACCCTAAAAGCAAGATTTTTTTTTTTTTAAGACACCTTATAGTAACATTCTTCCTTACAGACCAGCACTGAATTGTTGTTACAAATTCTTCATAAAGGAAGATTCAAGCTCCTACAAGGTTCAGTTGTGGCTTCCAAAGCCACATACGGAGACTTACTACAATGAATCACATTTCTTTGGCAGACCCTAATAAAACACAGTATGGATTTACTTACTCCTGCATTACTACAACAATCTATATTTTTATTTTAACCCTTTTGAAGGAAACACAAGTGAAAAGAGTCTGCTGAAGCCTCTCCTTTTTTGTAGGACTTTTAATAATTTCAAGTCTGTCCCTATTCATTGGGATTGTTTTTTCGCAGATGTCATCTGGTCTTCCAGAAACCCTAATATCTGATCGCTAGAAGCTTCATCTTCAGCTCAACTCCACACTGGAATCCTTAATGTACAGTGCCTTTTCTAACAAGTTATTAAGAGTTTAGTGACTCAGCTTTAGCAGTCCTCAATACACCGACAATACCAGAAATTTCAGTGTATCATTTCTCAGTAGATGATTCAGATAATCCATTTAAATTGGTTTTAAACATGCTGGCAGCAAAAGATTTAAGCAAATAAGTTCTTTCTTGATTCTCTTTTATCTGATTAATTTCATTCTGTTATTTAATTTCTAGTATTCCTAATCCATTTCACTCTGCTGCCTACTTACTGCCATATAAACCAAATAATTTTAAACATTATTACATTATTACAGCAAGCTTAGAACCAAACTATCTCATGTTCTTATGTCTGCTATAAGGTTGGTGTCATCTTATTTTTTTTTTTTTTTTGCTAAGATGATTGCTCTTTTTTCTTTTGTCTGTAAGCAAGACCAGTGCTTGTATTGTAGCTTCCAGGTAGATGCTTAAGAATAAAAGGTATACCCTCACAATGTTTTTTTTTGTGTATGTACACGTACACACATACACACACATACGTATGCAAGATGTATGTATGTATAATAGCTTCTTGGACCTTTTAGGTTTTCTGATGCTCTTTATATGCATTTTTCTTATATTTTTATTGAAAAAAAATGTTTTCACAATGTTGATGTATAACCCCACTCTTAAACATATACTTCAAAGTGTAGATTTAGAAACACGAGCTCTACATAAAATTAATCCTCTCCAGTCAGAAATCCACTGATCTATACATGGTTGCAAACATAGAGACATTACTGTGATAGGAGATTATAGACTATAGAAAATTTATCAGTCTACATTTAGACATAGGGTTGACTACCAGAATTTTCAGGGTATTTGTTGACACTGAAACAATCTAAATTTCACTGACTACACAAGCATCTTTATTCAATTAAGAATAAAGAATAACACCTGATTTCAATTGCTCAGACATTCTGTAAAAGTACAATACAGCATTATCAGCAAAATTTACACTAAGAAGCTTTGTCAGTGAACATCACAAAAAAAAAAAAAAAGCTATGTTATCAGTCTTTTTTTTTTTAACATAGCTTTAATCTTATGATCGTTAAAATAATAGAAAAAATTATATTGTGTACAGATTAACTGATATATATGAGCAGAAATATCAGTCCAGTCTAATTACAAGCCTGAACACAATCTCACTTGCATCATTGCAAATGTTCAGACAATGTATCCTTGACAATACAGTGAAGTCATATCTAATGTTTTTAAGGTCTCCTGATGCAAAGAGTATAATTTTTACATTCTTAAAATAAATAAAAAAAAAATTACTTGTATCAAATTTTTACAATAAGATGGTACATGGTGGCAAAACAAACAAACAAACAAAACAACAACAACAACAGAAAGAATAAGTGGTGAGACAATGCTGTTCACCAGAAAAAAAAAAATCAATGGAATCCTTCCCAGAGTCCTGTAGAAATGCAGCACTAGGGTTTCAGTGGAGTTATTGTGAATTTACACTACCATGAAATGACTAACTACTCATAGACCCAAAAATCTGCATTAGCAACAATCACTTATTAAGAAGTTTAATTCATTTACCTACCGTTCAACTTTGGATGGTGAGTTTTCTTTTGGATGCTGCTTTTCTTACATCTCAATATCTTAACAATTAGTTTTACTGATAAATGTTTTTGCAAATGAAAAGAAAAAGACACTACTGCTCCCAAAAGCTGAACATGAAGAGACAGATAGAAATTATTATTGGTGAATCTGAGAAGAAAGAAAGGAAAGAAAAAAAAATATCCATGAATATCCATTGACCTTTATAGAGTAATGAATAATCCTATAAAGCACTCCATCAATTATGTTATTACAATGCTGAGGAGAGGAGACAACCCAAATCTGAAGATTACCCGAATTACCTTCTTACCTGTAAGGAACGACATAATGACAGAGAATAAAGCTTTGTGAAATAAAAATATAAACACTGTCTCCCACAGCATCCTCGCAGCTAAACTGAGGATGTGTGGTCTGGATGATCAGGTAGTGAGGTGGGCTGTAAACTGGCTGAAGGGAAGAAGCCAGAGGGTTGTGATTAATGGGATGGAGTCAAGTTGGAGTCCTGTATCTAGTGGAGTCCCTCACGGATTGGTACCGGGACCAGTGTTGTTCAATATATTCATCAATGACTTGGATGAGGGAATGGAGCGCACCATCAGCAAGTTTGCTGATGACACCAAACTGGGAGGAGTGGCTGACACGCCTGAAGGCTGTGCTGCCATCCAGTGGCACAGGTTGGAGAACTGGGTGGGGAGACAATGAAATACAATGAGGGCAAGCGTAGAGTCCATCATCTGGGCAAGAACAACCCCAGACACCAGTATAAGTTGGGAATTGCCCTGCTGGAGAGCAGTGAAGGGGAGAGGAACCTGGGGGTCCTGGCAGACAGCTGGATGTCCATGAGCCAGCACTGTGCCCTTGTGGCCAAGAATGCCAATGGCATCCTGAGGTGTAACAGAATGGGTGTGCTTAGTAGGTCGAGAGGGGTTCTCCTACCCCTCTATTCCGCCCTGGTGAGAATATTGTGTCCCATTCTGGGTCCCTCAGTTCAAGAAGGACAGGGAACTGCTTGAGAGAGTCCAGCGCAGAGCCACGAGGATGATTAAGGGAGTGGAGCATCTCCCTTATGAGGAAAGGCTGAGGGAGCTGTGTCTCTTTAGCTTGGAGAAGAGGAGACTGAGGGATGATCTTATTAACATTTTTAAATATGTAAAGGGTGAGTGTCAGGAGGATGGAGCCAGGCTCTTCTCAGTGACATCCAATGATGTCATCATTGACAAGGGGCAACGGGTGTAAGCTGGAATGCAGGAGGTTCTGCTTAACTATGAGACAAAACTTTTTTATGGTAAGGGTGACAGAGCACTGGAACAGGCTGCCCAGGGGGGTTGTAAAGTCTCCTTCTCTGGAGACTTTCAAAACCCACCTGGACACATTCCTGTGTGACATGATTTAGGTGTTCCTGCTCTGGCAGGGGGATAGGACTAGAGGATCTTTCAAGGTCCCTTCCAATCCCTAACATTCTGTGATTTTGTAATACTTCAGAAAAAGGATTATCGCAGAGCCACATAAAGGAAAAAAAGATCATAAACATTTAGACAAATGAGCTTACATTATTATTTTCAATTTCTGATGCTTTTCTGGGCAGTCCAGGTATTGGAATACCCAAGCAACTAGGATCATATCAGATCTCTCAATTGTCCAGTACAGAATCACAGAACCACAGAATGGCTAAAGTTGTAAGGGACCATCTGGTCTGTTGCAGGAAGAATGGCCGAAAACATGACAGACCCTAGTACGGTCAGATCATGCTCTACTTTATTACCCGGATAGCCTGACTTTTATAGCAAACTTAACAGAGATGGATAGTGTCTCACTCAAGATTATAGGTCAAAATCACTCAGACAAACAACTGCAAGAAAACAACCCCACCTGCAAGAAAACAACCCCCTTGTGATTAGTAGTCACGTATCTCGTCCTTGAAGCCAGCTGCTGGCAACACTATTTTTCTAAATTCCTCAGTTGGGTGATGTGGGAACACTGCCATGGGAACTTCTCATAGTTGTCCTGGTAGCTTGGTTTGCTCAGCTGCAGCAAGCCATGGGATCTTTGCTGTTTCAAAAATCCCTCAACACTGGTCCAATTCCACTGCTCAGTCAATGACATATAATGCAGGTTGTCCAAGACAATGTCCAGTCGTGTTTTGAAGATTTCCAAGGAGGAAGATTTCGCAACCTCTCTGGGCAACCTATACTAGTGCTCTGTCATCCACACAAAGTTACTTAGGTGGAATATCCTGTGTTCCAGTTTGTGCCCATTGTTTGTGCCTATGGTAGATCATGTTATAAGACAGGTATCAAGTGCATATGACATTTTACGTAGTTTGTTATGACTGGTCACATGGCTTCCAAATTTTAGTTTAGTTCTAAATTAGCAGATCTTTCTGTTAAGCTTTACAATAGAATAATGTACACCAGCAGAGTATTTTGAAAATAATGTTCCTACATTAAAATACTTAACATTCTTATTTAATGCAGCTTTATATGCAAGTTAGTTACTGATCTCATTTTCAGTTAAAGTACTTTTGAAACAAATAGGAGGCAGATATGCTGGACACACAATAGAATATTATCAGATAGTGCTAAGGTAGTAGGTGTCATCTAGAAAATATTTCGTCAATATGGTTTAATAAATGATGACAACTGCAACTGACCTCCTATGTGATCTTCTATCATAGACTTCGTGACTATCTGCAATGACTAGTTCCACAGACACTCCAGTCAATATTCCTCCCTTTCACATTGTGTAAGAAAGATAAGATAAACAACACCTGTCTGTTTCCCCCAACTCTATTTCCTCTATGAAAACCACCCCTTATTGCCTAGAACTTTGATCAAAGTCATCTAGATGTAAGCTATAGTCAATTTTAGTATTTGAGAGATCAGAGTTACATTCTGTGTAGATGCTCCAGCAGAATTAACCAGAAATGAAAAGCAAGTCTGTTCTTAAGTGTTTGCAGTTGATTTATAATCCAACAGTGTTTTCAAGTATTTCAACTTTTTGTTTTCCATTATGTTATGTCTGTGTGTTTTGCTCAAAAAATATTGTCCATGGCCCTAACCAATTGCTAAGATTTAGTAGGTTCCTTGGGTGTACTTCATGATAACCTATGTGTCATTTTATAAATGCAACTTTGCCATACATTGCATAATTACACTGCAACTATTAGATGTAGCAAGACCAAACTGATCTGCAGCTTCCTTAATGACCTTTGACTGCTTAGATGTTAATAAGAGGTTAACTAAGAAGGCAATAGTAAGTAATAAATTATTTAATATTATCATCATAATCATAGTTCAATCTACTTTATAGACACTAAAGTATTCTTTAAATTATCATATATGTGTATTGGTGGAAAATCTCTTCCAGATTTTCATTTTTTTTTCTTTTTTCTGAGCTGTACCTAACAAATAATGTACTCAGAATTTTTTTTTTCCTAAATCACATTAATTGATTTCTGATTAATTGAAAATATATAATTGAGAAGTATCTGTATTATGTTGTTGTCCCAGTTTAGGGTTAGAAGCAATTAGCAAGTAGTTTAGTGGTACCATATCTTCTACAGCCTCCTGGAATTCTCATACAAAAACAAGCAAAAAGCAACCAAAACCCTCCCTGGTATCTGACATAACAGTTTGACAGATTTTTGAATGACTTGGCAATCCCAGGTCTTAAAGAATAGTGTATATTATTTTAACCTACTTATAACTGCACACAGGAGAAAGAATTTAAACCAAAGAGTTTTATGCCTTGCCATATTATTTCAGGATAAAATTAGAACAATGTATGCATATGTAAACACACCCAAAAGAAAAAGGAAGGAATACAGGCTTTAATTCCGAAATACTTTAGAATTATTTTACCATATTACACTTCAATATACAGGCACATAGAAAAAGAGACGGTAAAGCAAGCACTCTCATTTGAATTATGCAAAATAAAGCTTTGTTTAATGACACAAAAGACAGAGTTTTAAGGGAAAGAATCCACTAATTTGGGTTTATGGGAAGCAGGCTTAAGAAATAAAAATAATATTACTCAAGTATACTTGCCAATTATAATCAGTTGTGAATACATCAGTTGTGAGTATAATCATAAGTGAAAATCAGTTTGCAAGTCCAGCATAGGGTGCTGATATTGCATCTTTCCATTAATCAATCCAGATAGAGTCTTTTGCAGAAAAATGTTAGGGCTTGTCTGAAGCAAAGCAAAATAAAATTGACTAATAAACAAATCAAAGTTTAAAAAAAAAAAAAAAAAGTGAAAACAAAAGACAGCAGATTGCACAGAATTCTACTGGTCAAACTCTTAACACTTTGTAATGTCATGTAAATATCAAAGGATAAGGTAATTCTAAGGATAGAATTTTGGGGGGGCACAGACAATATTTTGGGGGGGCACAGACAATATTTTGTTCAAGCTGGGAAATTTCCTGAAGAGTAGCTTTAATTAAATAAAAGTTTTTATAAATTAA
The DNA here is from genome assembly GCF_047663525.1 of Anas platyrhynchos. Taxonomy (NCBI): domain Eukaryota; kingdom Metazoa; phylum Chordata; class Aves; order Anseriformes; family Anatidae; genus Anas; species Anas platyrhynchos. Next base: position 84,601,407 of record NC_092588.1, on the reverse strand, counting down.
AATGAAAGAAGAGAGTATATATTATATTCCATATGTATATATATGGTATTCTTATCAGAATTTCTCTAAGCATCATTTCACATGCAGGGGAAAGGCATACAGAAGGAGGATGAAAATTAATCGAATCAACTGTTTTCTTCTCTTCAGGTACCCAGAAGAAACTGCACTACTTTCCTAATTCCTTAAAAAAAAAATAAATAAATAAAACCCTAAAAGGTCTATTTATTTTATAGTGGAGAAAACAAAACAAAACATCACCCCCCAAAAAATTGATAACATGTTTTACTGCACGTAAGAGTTTACCTGAACAGGTCTGTGTAGATTATTGCAGATCATCCCACCTGACTGGACATGTGACAGTATCTGTAAAACATGCCACACAGTGGTCTTGATCTTGTTTAGTATGCCGAGCTACTGCTTGCAGCACAAATGTGTGTGCCAGAGTGATGCAACGAGATCATACACATGCAGTACATCTGGCACTTCTGGCCTTAGTGTACTATGACTGTGTGATGAGAACATCTATGCATGAGAAATGGAGCATATGGAACATATGGAACATTCATTGTCTGTGTTGTAGTTCAAACCAAGGTGCAATGGCCCAGCAATCCCAGAAGAATTCTACCTGAAGTCTTAGATGGGAAAGGTATTTGCGGTGGGAATGCTTGGGTGTACAATAGTTTCCCATGTACTTTTTCTTGAAACAGCTTATTATTTCAGGTCCCATACTGCTTGACCTTCCCCGTTCAGTTCCTGGACCTGGAGTAAAGTGTGGCCTAATGGAATGCAATATAGTGTACACCCTTATGTCCAAATATAGAGTTTTATGTGCTTCAGCTGAAAAATAAACTGCCCATGAACTTCAGCAGAAGCAGAAAATGTCTGAAATTCCACCTTCGGTTTCACCCTATGTACAGTTTACTGAAATGTAAATTAAGATAGACTGAAGTATCAATTTTAAAATGACCACAGTGCCTTTCAAAAATACAATACATAAATTTAAGTATGAGTTAGTGGCTTTTTAGAATGACTTGTGGTAGAGAATAATTTTATAATAGAAACTGTAAGGTAAAAAGGAATATTTTTTTCATATTGAGTATAATTACTTTCCCTGCCACAGCAGGTTCTCAGCAAACAAGCAAATTTGATGCCATACATATAAAGAGGATCAAAAGATGCTACATAATCAAATTCAAGAATGACAGCAATAGCACTGTATGTTAAATTCAATAGTGTGGCTCAGGAAATTCCTGAATCAGTAAATCCCAGGAGAAAACATCTGTAAACTTGCCTTTTTTCATATGTATTTGCTATTATACATTGTCACACACAGGAATCCTGGCTAGACCTTTATTGTGGCACAGTATGTCCTTTCCGTTCTAGACAGGCTTCATGTAAATGTTCAAAGCTAAATCTGCTCTTTTTCTCCAAGTTTCTGTTCTTCTAATTCTGCTGAAGTCATATGCAGTTAATCCATGTGTAGATTCGCAAATTTTATTTCACATTTATCAGATCAATATACTGTATGGTTTGAAGCTTGCCTACCTTTCCCTCAGATTCCCTGTAGACAAGCACTATTGGCTTTTGCTGATTTTTGCAGCCACAATGAGATACAGCACAGCTCTCCTCCTGCCAGTGGGGCAGGTGGTTCATTGCCAGTGTACATGCAGCTATGTACACTGCAGCCACTGCCACTTTGGTATCTGGTGCCAGGCATCTCCTCTGTCTGACAAACGATTAACATCCTCAGGAAAAAGATGGGGAAGGATGATTCAGAGAAGCAAGTACACTGATGCACTGACTCTCACTTTTCCCTTGCTGTATTCCAAGCCTGCCTTACAAACAAGGAACCTGTGCCCGCTCCTGCACAGACACATCCAAATTCCCTGGCAGCACACCAGGCCAAGCCCTGGCTACCCTGACAACAAGCTGACAGCAGACAGAGGAAGACTGCTAGGACATGGCAGGATCCTATCCTCATCTGTGCCATTTATGACTAGGAGTCTGCTTTTGCTAGTTGAGGCTTCTGCCTACTTGAGTACGTCAAAGGAGCCATCTGTTTTGTGCTCTAATAAAAAATGCAATTGTTGGGCTGGTGAGAGAAAGTTATATGGTATCCTGAGAGCCATAAGCCCATGCCTGGTTGTGTATACATGCATGCTGAAGCCTTTTCAGATGAGAGATGCTGCTTCCTAATACACAACCACTTTCTGTGCTCCCGATGGCTACAAATGTCCCCTCTAACAACACAAAATCACAATGGCAGCAAACAGTGCTATCTGTGTGCTAGAGCAGTCAGAGCAATCTGCATGTTGCATGGACAATGACTCACATAGCACAGCCCTGTTCCCTGCTCTAATGTGCACTGGTGTAAGTAAAACTTGTCTCCTAGGCACACTCCAAGACCTGAAAGGAAGGGTAGGAAAAATGGACATTTTATAGCATTATCCTTGGTTTCAGCTCCTACTACAGTTGCGCTGGACACCTGAGAGGCCAGAACTGGAAGAGGCTTGTGAAGCTTCTCTGAAGCCAGGAGACTTCTCTGAAGGCCGAGGCAGCTGCAGGTAGTGCAGCTGAAGTGCAGAATTGACGGCTATCATCTTTCTGTTGGGAGTGTAGGCCAAGACTTGGGTGTATGAGGTTGCCTGAGGTGGTGAAGTAGAAGTAGGAAGATAAGCGTCCTTGTATGCATTTGCTCTTTATGCACTGGAAACTGCAGATAATCTCTGTATCCTCTACCTTAGTTACTCCGTGATGCCTTTTGCTGATATTGTCAGGTCAGACTGAGCACAGGCCTTTGTACTGGGCTGCAGATGGGCCACCTTTGTTCACAGTTGTTTATTCTGGTAGGATCTCAGACTGAGGGGAAAACTATGCAAGATGAAAAAGTAGCAGAAACAGGTTATCCTAAAAGCAGCTTCTCAGGATAATTGAGATGATGGCATGCTTTTATCATGCATCATATCAAGAAACATCCTAATCACAAATCCAATGTGAGTAATATAGGATTTTCTTACTTTCTCCTGTCAAGTAAAAAATATTTTATTTTATTATTTCATTATTTTATTATTTTATTTTATTTTATTTTATTTTATTTTATTTTATTTTATTTTATTTTATTTTATTTTATTTCTTTTCATTTCATTTTTTAAGTGTACCTGTATAGTCATGGTCACCGTCTGAAATTAAAACCTGGGTACTTCTTCAGTACTGCAGTCTCTATCCTGGCAAAGGTTTTTACTACAGTTGGTTTGGAAGAAAAAAACAACACTGTTTTGTCAACTTCTAAGATTTTCTGAATTCATGGATAGTTACATTTTTCAGAGAAGAAAAAAACATGAAATAAACTCATTCATATTAAAAGGATTAGATCATGTATACGCAATTGCTTGTATTTTTGTATTATGTTTTGACTAATCAGTGACAATATTGATAACGGTGGTGCTGGCTATTAGACATTTTGTTTAACATGGTAAGACTATTACATTTCTGTCAAAATGAAGACTAGTCAGTAGGAACAATAACCAGTTAGGTTAACATTATTTTAAATTGCATTTGACTACATTGCAGTCAATTCACTTCTGAGATGCTAAGAAAAGTACATGATTTTATCTCTGATTTTATACTCCCCAACGGTCTTCTTATATTGACTGACAGATTTACAGCTTATTTATAATAGGTTTCATAAGCCAGTATACATGTATTGTTCATACAGAGGGAGTATTAGAAGGGAAATCTATTCTGCAGATACCATTATTTGTGAGAAGGATTTTTCTTGTTAGATTGTTCAATGAAGCAAGCTCTTTTCTTCATGATACAGTTATCCCAAAGGGGGGTAGAAAAGCAATCAAAATGAACTAAGACTGTTGAAAGCTTCCCCTTTGTTATAACTTATAAAAACTCATCCTATGAATGGACATCCAAGCCTGGATATCTCACTTGTACAAATAGGATTTCCAGCTAAACAAAGCACCTGTTCCTTGGAAAAGAAGAACGTTCTAAGTAACTTGAAAGGTATTTCCTAGTTGAATCATTCCTGTTGAACCAAGAAACATTTCACGCTGTACTGATGATCCTTCTACCTGGCATTTCTAGTCTGGCCATTCATTTTAACTTTGAAAAATTAGCTATCTGTTCAGACACACGCATTTAAATAAACACACTTCTTGACAAGTGTCTTTAATCACTATGTGTATATATATACACTTTCTATATATATAATATGTATATATATATATATAATATAATATATATATAATATAAATAATATAACCTATATATATAATATTTATGGGTTATGCATATTATATACTTGTACAAATATAAAACCCAGAAGTATCCAGAAGTGGATGCTTGCTCCCTGGAAGTGTTCAAGGCCAGATTTGAAGGGAATTTGAGCAACCTGATCTAGGAAGATATCTTCTAGTAGAAAGCCTCCCTGCCTATGGCAGGGGGGTTGGAATTAGATAGTCTTTAAGATCTCTTCCAACCCACACAGTTCTACAATTCTACAATTCTGTAATTCTATGATTCTTTGATTAATAAAGGCTATGAAAAAAAAAAAAAAAAGAGAAGGAATGGGTAATGTTCCCCAGGTTTTCTAGTTTAGGACAAAGATTCTATATTTGTAATATAAATATACTTAAACTCTTATTTTATTTATTTATTTATTTATTTTTAATGATGAGAGTTCCATGAATGTGTTATGATCAAAGCTATATACTAAAGCAATATACATACAGAGCTAATCATTTAAGATTCAGTGTTATCCAATTAGTACGTAAAAGCCTTAATAATGAATCTAAAATTGTTGTGGAAAAGCTTCCTAGTGTCTACCTCTTCTTTAGTATTATGCTCCTCCTATAAGTCCTATAAGGACTTTTCAGTACGGGAGAAACAGATACCAATAGGATATCATCAATGAACAGGCTATTAAAAAGAGCTACCTCAGTTAAATATTACTTATATTGAAATTAATAAAAATCATCAGATATATATGGGATCTACACAAACTTCGATAACTAGGGGTGTCATATACTAGTGGTTTCTCCAAACTTGTATGCGTTTATAGTCATACCAAGGAAATAAGAAGCTATTTTGACTTGCACGAGGATGAAGTATTTTCTATGGTATTAAGTATGAAAGCGTATGTTCCAATCATACTGGCTAACACACAGCAGGGTAATTTCTATGCTATTTCTTAATTAGCAAAAAAAAAACCAACACAATCTTTGTTAAGGGTAAATTACTCTTCCCCTTATTTATCACCTAGACTTCATTTGTGCAAGTTTGCCTAAATAACCCAAATTTTAATAAATTACAAAACCTTTTTATACAAGCATCACCATAAAGAACAGCATCAGTTCAGTAAACTAAAAAAAGGAGCTTTAGATTGTTTGATGAGAGCTGGTGAAAAAGCCCTTCACTGAGTAGAACTTAGAGAACTCTTATCCACCCAGGGGAGCTGAGAATGGATTATTACATCCTGCTAATGGAAGAGGGAAAAGGAAGAAAAGTGAGCTGCAGTGTCACACATCAGAGTACAAAACACAGACAGAACCTGAAGTCCTAGCACACAGACAAAGCTACAGTCTCACTGGCCTTTCAAACGTTTATAAGAAGTCTCAAGATTGGAATTTAAGGGGAAAAATACAGAATAAAAAAAAGGAGGAATATTAAGAAATATATATTTGTTCTAAAACCATAGTGATTTAAGGAATAGATATTTTTTTCCCATGAATGAATATAAAATGGAAAAGAACAGATCCTTGTAACTATAAAGACTATTTTAAGCCGTTTTATCAGACATAGAAAATGAGACATTTTTGGCAATAGAGAGAGTGAGAGCTCTCATACATTAATTACCCAATAACTGTTAGAAAACGACACAACCAGACAACTTCTAACAGAAGGTAGAGAATGCACTAGGGAGAAACCGAAACAGGAGTTAGTTCAGGAACCAACTATATCCAGTCTCAATTCTCACTGAAAAGAGGTGGCTGTTGAAGGTAGAAGGTAGAATTAGAAGATAGAAGGTAATAGTGATGGTCACAGCAGGATGGGTTCACAGTTCTAAGAAAAAAAAAAAAAAAAAAGGAAAAGAAAAAAAGGAAAAGAAAAAAAGGAAGAAAGGGCCTGAAATTAATATTAATAATAATTTTAATAATAATAATAATAATATAAAGTTTTATTCTGAGGTTTCCACCCATTTTAGGTTTAGATAAGTGATATGGCAAGACTTTCTCTGGGAAAAAGGAAACAAACACGAAAACTTTGCAGTTGCTGAGAATGAACAGAAGTAGAGGAACAACAGAAAACTGTGCTAAAAATACAATACAGATAATCCAGGACTTCTATCAGACTGGGGAAAAAAATAGAATGGGTGTCATAGAGAAAATGAAAGCAAAGCTAAAAAACTAAGCATGAGTCTACAGAAAACACACAATCATCAGGGGATAAAACCTTAAAGATTAATATGCAGAATATTTGATAAACAAGTAAAGACAAGGGATCTATAAATACATCAGAAGCTTGAAGACAAGAAAGCAAAATGAAGATCTCTTAAGAGAAAAACATTGTATAACATAAAATTTTCAAGAGGGATGTATTTTTCATTGCTATATTATCTTTTTTGCAAAACAGTTTGTGTCCAGAAAGTAAAAGTAGCTACTTCTAATACAGAAACTTAAATAAAAATAAAATGAGATCATAAAAGGTTTTTAAATATATTTGATGAAATTAAATGGGCAGGGGCAGGGGTGGGAGGTAAGGAAGAAAACTTCAAGCACTTAACGAAATAGCTGAAGTAGTATCTGAATCATGAGTCGTTATCTTTGAGATCTTATAGAAGAAAGAAGTCTCAGGGGACTGAAGAAGGGCAAACCATAAGAATAATGTTTAAATGTGGGAAAGCGACCTGAGAAATCACTGACCAGTCACAGTATTTTCAGTATGTGGAAAGATACTGGGAGAAGTTATTAAACAACCAATTTATAAGCATTCTACAGGAGAATAAAAAGGTGATAAAAAACAGCCAACCCAGCTTTCTCAAGAGTAAATCATGTCTAAACAATCTAATTTTCTCCTTTGACATAGTAACTTTTAGTCTAATGGATACGAAGGAAGTAGAAGATGAGATCGCTTTACTTTAATAAAGGTTTTCACACAGTGCCACATGAGACCTCATAGGGAAGCCAGAAAAATACAGCCTTATAGACCCCGTCTGAACAAAAGATTTAAACAATATTGAAAATGTGCAATGCATGCTAACACAAGGGATGACATTGTATATACTGCACAGCAGTATAAAAACAAAAAGTAGGCCTAGGCCTAAGCACAACCACTAAACCTTTTCCTGTTTATATCCTCTGTTTTCACAGAAGGTGTTTACTGTAGGTTTTGAACTAAGCTGAACTGAGGATAAACTGTGGTTAGAAAATGCATTTTACTTTTATTTAAGGGAGGATGAGCTAAACTTTTTAAAGTATTTTAAGAAAGAGTACTTACATTTTTGTATTACTTTCTAGGAAGATGACTTTGGCATAATCTCAGGGAAGATGAGCAACAAAAAACAACCAGAATGAGATAAGAAACAATGTGAAACTGCTCTGTTATCAGTGAGATTGTGAGGGTCACACAGCCCTGAAGAACCAGACTTGACATGGTAACAAGTAACTAGTCATCTGTGATGAATTATCTGCAATTTCAAAATGATAATCCCAACGAGGGGATTCCTCCATGCATGCAATGCATGAATGCATGCAATGAGCAGCAGTGTTGTGGTTTAACCCAGCCGGCAGCTAAACACCACACAGCTCACCCTCCTTCCTCCCTCTCTGGGATGAGAGAGAGAAATGGGAAAGTAAAGCCTGTGAGTTGAGATAAAGACAGTTTATTAAGACAGGAAAATAATAATAACAATAATAATAACAATAATGATGATAATAGTACTACTACCAATAATGTGTACAAAATAAGTGATGCACAATGCAATTGCTCACCACCCGCTGACTGATGCCCAGCCTAACCCCAAGCAGTCCAGCCCTCCTTCCCCTGGCTAGCCACCCCTATATATTGTTTAGCATGATGTCAGATGGTATGGAATACCCCTTTGGGTAGTTCGGGTCAGCTGCTCTGGGTCTTTCCCCTCTCAGCTCTTGCTGCACCCCCAGCCTGCCTGTTGGCAGGACAGAGTGAGAAGCTGAAACGTCCTTGGCTTGGTGTAAGCACCAGCTATTAAAACATCAGCATGTTACCAACACTGTTCTCATCCTAAGCCAAAACATAGCATTCTACCAGCTACTAGGAAGAAAATTAACTCTGTCCTAACTGAAACCAGGACAAGCAGCTCTTTCCATTGAAAAACTCCAAAACACTGGCTTGTATCAGATTATGAAACTGGCCAATTTAGAGGCATAGAACTAAAGAGGTTTTATGTTTTTTATGGTTTTGGAATAATTGGGGTAAACACAGACCTACCTCTTAGGATGCAACAGCCCTTTGTATTATAGTGTTATAGTGTGAGTTATTATTACAGTAACTGATTATAAGACTTTTGATGAACAGCAACACAAGGCAGAATTAACAAGCCATGGCCTTTGCAAAAACAAAAAAACAAGCAAACAAAAAAACAACAAAACACACAAACAAACAAACAAACAAAAACACACACACACACACACAAAAAAAAACCAAACAGATAGCAAATGTACTTGATAAGTCAAAAAGATCTCTTAATAAAAAATAATAGCACAATTCACTTCAAAAGAAGATGGTAGTGTTCTCCTAGATAATGCTGATCACCAAAGTTTGGTGTCCTGAATAGAAAAGAGTCAACCTGAAGAACGAGGGAGGAAACTCAGAATCAGAAAACAAGGATAATTATAAATGTCAGACATGGTTGAAAGTGAGATTCCATCCTTATTAAATGGAATATTGAAACCTAACAATTCACACAAGTAGGGGAGAGTTTTTCATGTTAACTATAAAAACTGCAGTTCTGTCCAGTCCTCTGACTCTTTTTATTCCTTGCATTCTACTTTGAAAAAGAGATGTGCCATTAACACAAAGTATAGATGTGTCCAAAGGAAATATCAGTCAAGGATTTAGTTAGAAAAAGAGAACCTTTAATCATACAAACAGTATGTATATTTAAATGCCTATGTATATGTAAATGTATACATGAACTTTTGTGAACATGAATGTATTAATAACATTTAGTATTTGCTACTGTTGATGGACCTTCATTAGTTCCTTCATTAGTTTCATGATAAGTTTACTAACCTACTTTAATAAGAAAAGTCATTACTGGAATGGGGTCTGGAACTAACAACAGTTCAAGCATTGTTTTTCACAAGTAAGTTTTGAACTTAAATTCTGTAGTTAACCTGAGATTACAAGATGTACTTGACTGGTTGTTACATCTTACACGACTTCGTAAGGTCAAAGAAAATGTACTGGAGCAGGAAAGGAAAGGAAATGTCTCAGTGCATGCATATGATAAACCAGTAAAAGACATGAACAAGAGATACAGGGTAAGGGGTATTAGTTCGCACTAAAAACAAACAAACAAACAAAAAAGTAGAACCACCTATGTGGTTCTGAAGAGCAGATGGCCACTCAACACCTCTCTCATCTCTAAAATTTTGCTGTTCTCTCGTATTTTCCAGTAAAATTGGAAAAGGTCAACAGCCTAGATGAAAAAGTCAGGTTAGTGTATGAGAGGTTAAAAGTCACATTCAGCTAGTACATATTTGAAGTTCACACAGGCTGAGCTAACATATAATATGAGATCCTTTTGAAGGTTTGTGTTGGACCCAGTTCAAATCACTGTTTTCATGAATGATTCAGGCAATGGAATAAGAAATGTTCTTTGACATTTTGCAGGTATAGCCAAACCAAGAAAAGAGTAAACACTTCTGAAGACAGATCTGAATAAGCTTGTCAAAACCATTATTGACTCCAATTTAATAAGATGAAGTTAATGAAAGAGAAAAGCAATATACTTTAAAGCAGAAGGAAAAATTAAACTGAGACAAAAGAAGGAGAATATCTGTCTCATAGTACTGTTTTAAAAGAGATTTAGAAGCTTTAATGAACAAATCAAGTCAATGAAACAATATTGTAATAAAGGAAAGAAAAAAAGAAAAGGAAAATATAAAGCTCAGTTCTGGCACGTACTTTAGTTTATAAGAAATTAAAGCATTCCTCTCATGTCAGCTTTCCTTAGTCATAGCTAGAATTTTCTCTTCAGCATATAGCACAGCACATTTTATGAAAAGGAAATAAAAAATAGTGGGGGAGACAGAAAGCATAGTAGAATGAGAAAAAAAAAAAAAAAAAGAGTAGAGAAAAAAAAACAAAAGCAAAAACAGCAAAAATCAGCATGTATTTAGAAACAGGATATGACTGTCAACTAAAAGCTGGTAAACGCTGAGGCAGGTATGTTTGCAATAAAACCACAGTATAGGTAGATTTCCAGTAGAAGACCTGCACTCTGATAATGGATTGCGATAACATTGCATGTGTGATCCCTCTTGTCATTTCCTCAGGGAGTCAGACTGTAGCTGTTAGATATGGAAAATGAGGCAATGGGCAAAAGCTTTGCCTCAGACTTATAGGGAAGGAAGTGAGTGATGGAAAACTTCAAGTATCAAAGATTAGACTGAATGTTGAATCATGGGGACTATAAAATATTTTAGTCAAAAATCAGTTCATTGTCACCAATGAAGCAGAAACCAAGAGATGACTTGAAAGCTGGCAACCATTATCTTCCACGTCACCACAGGTTATGCTAACCTCTCAGTGCTTGTGTGAAACAGTGAATGAGTGGAATGAGTATAAAAGACTGAAAAATTTGTTTATTTAAAACACAAATTATTTACCATAAAATCTTGCATTGAGTTTCCTTACACTGAATTCTTAATTAATTTCTGGAACATTTACTCAGGATAACATCAGAATGAAGCAAAAGAAAAATGCCAAACAATAGTTTTCTTCTTATTATTGAGTAAATAGAATTTCATTTACAAATGAATTAAAGGAAGGTGATTATTTTTTAGCTTTAATTACATTCAGACTTTTACTGGTTAAATTTATTTCTTCTTTAATTTGTTAGTGTATTCTAGAGGGCTTTACAGCTGCACAGTAAGACTGTAGAGAATAAAAGAGAGTGTAGTTGCCAGTTAATAGAATGAAGACAGCTTATTTTCATAAATAAAATTTACTGCCATTTCAAGTAGAAGACTTAATTTTTGATAAAATATTTTTTGCTTTTTTGTTTCCAAATTACTATTGTTTTTAAAACGTTTAACATTCCAGAGGTTTTATGGATAAATTCCATGTTAGATAAATGTGTCCTCTTTCAGTCTCAAAACTTCATATGGGAAAAGCAGAATCTACGTTTGTAAGCAATACTTAGGCAATGTTATACCATGTATAGGTGGCCCTTCATATTCGATGAATTCACTAATTTTAGCTCATCAGTAAGTAAGTATGCCTTGACAAATATATTTTCCCTCTTCAAAACTTTGACTTAGGGAAGTCAATAATAATGCTGCTCTGTGTGTAATAACTCATTGCAAGATTAATTTGAAGTGCTCAAGTTTTTTCTTGAATTTGGTCTAAGCATTCTGCATACCGTGATGAATATTGATCTGAAATTTAGAGTCTTGCCAGCAATCTTTTCCGTGTCTGATAACATTTCTCTAGGACAATGAGGTGAGATGATTAAAATGAATCCTAGTGGCTAAGACGAGCATGAAATGCAAGGCTATAAAGTCAGTACTGCCAATTTGTTTGCAGGCCATGCCCCTAAGTCAATTGGAATATGTGTGAAATAAAGCCATTAAACGTAATTTATATTCTGCAGATAAAAGCTGTGGAAATATAATATGTGGCTTCAAGCTTTGCCTTTTATCATCTCAAAAAGTAGACTTTTCTAAATAACACTGAAAATTACTCTACTTTTTTTTTTGGTTACAGTTTAAGTTGGATATAAGTGACTCCTTTTTCACATTCTTCCTGACAGCATGTGATCTACTGTCTGCCTGAAAATCTTACCTGCATTTACTCTTTATTTGCCTTTTATTTCAAAAGCACCATCACTTTGTTTTGGTCCTCAATGAGGACAATAACATGCATCTCTCTCTCCAACATTCTGACAAGTAATAATCACCTAGTTGTGCACCTACATTTTACTTAGGATCTGAAACAAGTTTAACTCTAAGGTTTCCTCTACTGGAGGAAATACATAATCTATCTAAACCAGTGATAATAGCTAGTACCATAAATAATAGTACCATGAGACAGGGTTGCAGAGTTCTTCACTAGAACTGCAGTAACATTTTTTTGCAACATTTTTCTTACTAAAATATTGAGGTATTTAGTGAGTGGAAACTAATTAGACTTGCACACCATGCAAAAAATATAGGTGTAGTTTTAAAATTCTGTAAAGATAAAAACAAAGTTGATTTAATTTGTAGCTTTGAACAAATTCTCTGAGGAGATTAAAATTCTTATTGCCATTTCTCTTCCTAAAATGCAAATAATTTTATATGCATAAGAATGAGGAATCCTGAACATTTTTTAGAATTGATGTTGAGATACAGATCTTGTTAAAGCTGTCACTTAACTGAGACAAATGTGGTTTTGTCTTCATCTACATGACCTGTGCTATATCGAAGTCAGAGTTCTTTAAATCTGACAGACACATCAAATTCTGTTAACTTACACAATATATTTTTGCTATGTAGGCAATTATCCCATTACCATTTTGTGAACTTAGATTAAAGAACAGAACAGGCTTGTTAAGAGTGTTGAGCTATGTAAGAATATGAATGTATTTTCATTTGTGTCAATACAGTTGTGTGCAGAAAAGAGGGAAAGAACCAAAACAACAACTCAGTTATGCAAGAAAGAAATTAAAATGAGAGCAGTCTGTTTTTCCTGTATTTCTTTCTTGAGCCTACACATTCCTGACACATTATACTGAAGATCAGTCCATATTCCTTTGAACAGATCAGGACAATTTCTAAATATGTGCATGTCAACAGTTGTCTAATCCACATCTATTATGGACTGTTCTTGATAGATTATGTCTCTACCCTTTACATTTTACAAAATGTAAATCTACCAACTTGGCAGATTTTAAAAGGTAGAGCAGATGGAAAAATACCTTTTATTTTGTTTTGTTTTGTGTTCAAGATACTTGTCGGGTTTGTTTTAAAAAGAATGTTATTAAGTATAGTCACTTTTGCATAAAATTAGCTTATGTAGAGTGAACAGTTCATTTCATTTTATTTGTATTTCAAATTATCCCTGCTCCCTGCATGTATAGAAGATCATAATTATGCTCAAGTTCTATTTCTTATAGAGCACCAGTAGTGCACTCTGTGTTTGCTGCCTGTAAAACTCTGTGTACTCTATTTTTTTTGTAAGGTCTGGAGTTTTTTTCACTTTTCAGATGATAATGAGTCAATAACATTTAAAACTAAAAAAAAAAAAAAAAGTGTGAATTAGGAAAAAAAGTAGCAACTTCTTGCTTAAACACTCAAATAAGCTCTCAGTTCTAATAGATTTTTTTTTAGTTTACTGTTTGCAAACCATTATTTCTTTATCCATAGACTAATACAAAAGACAGGATTTGGGTGTGTTTCTACACTTATTTCATGTTTTTTCTTTGTTACGATCATAAAACCACTAAATTACAGAATAACTCAGGTTGGAAGAAACAACCTCTGGAGATCATCTCATCCAAACTCCTGCTTAAAAAAAAAAAAAAAAAGTTTTGGTCTCCTGTGGTAAGGAGACCAAAACTGGATACAGTACTCCAGATGTGATGCCAGGTGCCAAAGAGAGGGGACAAATCACTTCCTCGGAATTGCTGGCAACACTCTTCCTAATGCAGCCCAGGGTGCTGTGGGCCTTTCCTGCTACAAGCAGACATTGCTGGCTCTTACTCAAATTGCTGATCACCAGGACTCCCATCTCCCTTCTGAGCTGATTTTTGTTCAGTTGGTGGCCAGGCTGTACTGTTTTGTTAGCTTATTCTGTCCATGGTGTGTGCAGGACTTAGCATTTACATTTTTTTCTACTTTACCAAGTTACTGTCATATCATCTCTTCTGTTAAGGTCCCTCCTCTCCCACCTTTTTATTTTTTATTTTTTTTCCACAGCAGCCCAGCCATCTAGACTCTTACAATGTGATATCATCTGCAAACTTGCAGAGGAAGCATTCCACCCTATTGGCAATTTTTTTTTTTTTTTTTACATTGCTACATGACAAATGCATTCTTAAACTTGTTAGCATTTTTTTGGTCAAATTTCCATTGCACTATGTCTCAATTTCTTTTATGCAGCTTAAGATGGCTGTCAATCACTGTCAAGGCATCCGTTACAGGCACAGGGAAGGCATTCAACTGATTAGCCATCAGGAACTCTCCTTTCCCTCACAGGAGTGTCTAGTTCCATCTTAGTCCTTAGGCTCAATCTATCTTGTTTGCTTGCTGTTACAGAAAGGTATGAGCCTCCTCTATGGTCTGTATTATATGCAACCTGGTGGAGACATCTGAGATAAAATATGAAATCTCAGATGTTGCCAGATGGGTGTTGAAAAAAATTAAACTGGGCTCAGATTGTCACCACTGGGTGAGTTTAGAGACCTTGTGTACTAGTGCATTTTGGTTTGTAGCAACCTGAATTTAAGTATCAAACTGAATCACACCTATTTTTTGGCATTATTATTTAAGACCTATAATTGAGATATATCTTAATTTTTCTGCTTTGAATAAAAGTGCATGTATTACAAAGAAGGCGTGGAAATAACAATTAAATTAATGCATTTAACTACTGATTATCCATAAATATAACCCATTTTACCTCATGAAGATATCAAGTAAAAAGAAAGATGTAATTGATTAATGTCTTAAAATCACCTCATAATTGTCTTCCAGTAACTGCATTAATAAAATTCAAACTGATTTTAATGGCTGACATAAGTATTCTGATATTTATTATGACATGTTCTGCTTGAATAAAAGAAAAGTCCATTTCTTTTGACTGAAGGTAGACTGGCATTACGTATAGTTAACATAGATATCTACCTACTCCAGGTAGATTGCTGAGGGTAAGAAAATGCCCTCACTAACAGGCAGTCCTGTCTTGATGCTGATATCTTGTATCTTGTGTCCCTGGTGTGTACCTGATAATGGCACAAATATCTTTTTTCTTTTTTTTTTTTTTTTTTTAAGAAGATTTTGTAGTTCCTTGAGGTAGCAACACTGCCAGTACATTGATCAGAGTAATATTTTTTTGTGTGGATCCAGTGACAATACTGGTTTTGAATCTCTCAGACCTGTTGGTATGGCCCTGATGCATTCCTCTTCCAAGGAAAGAGAAAGCCCTGTCCCTTTGGACAACAGAAAGCAGGAAGATTTATCAACTGTCATTCCTCCTCCCAAAATTCATATTGCCTTCTTTCATTGGACAGCAAAATTCAGTTTGGTCTAGTCTGCTGAGAACACAGGGCTAATTCTGACTACAGTGGCCAGAAATGAAAGCTTCAAAACCTAGGTGCTTTTGTTTTCAGCTTTCTTGACAGTAAGCAAAAAAAAATGTCTCTTTGCTGCAGAGATGCTTGAAGAACCCTGTATATATTTTTTCACTGGAAAAGAAAGAGAAAAAATAGTTAGCATATGTACATTTTAATCCAGTTTGTAGGGAATATTTTTAAAAAATTTCAGTGATTCACGTTGTTTTTCATCCCTGAAATAGTTATTGTCACTAGGTCTTTGACATTATAGCAAAAATCACTGCTAAAACAAGCCCAGAAACTATCCCATTAGCTCCTCAAGAATCTCATGCTGTGGTTCATTTTAGTCAATTTAGTCTTTTCTCATGCAGCCAGTTAACAGTAGCAAGAATACTGAAGTTTCCTTTAGCAAAAACTCATTAGGAAGAGCTTAAGATGGACTTACGTGTAGGGAACATACCATCAGGTCTCTCTGACAAAACTATTAATATCATTGATCTAGTTTTATTGTATTTCCTATAGGAAAAGAGAAACACATTCTGAAAAATCTGGGACTAGAAGATAGATGTATTGTTGTCAAAATTCTGTCCAAACTTATAATTCTGACAACTTTTCTAAGCCACCTGTCAGAGAGACACTCGCTTTTTTGTAGCATGCAAACATTCTAATCGTGAATGTGCTAAACTTTTATTTGATAGATATTTTGTATTAATCAAATATATTAGATATTAGGAAACATTTCTTCACTGAAGAAGGTTGTGAACCACTGGAACAGGCTGCTCAAGGAAGTGGTTCACCATCCCTGTAGGTATTTAATAGTCATGTAGATGTGATGCTTAGGCACATGGTTTAGTGGTGGACTTGGCAGTGCTAGGTTAACAGTTGGACTTCATAATCTCTTAGAGGTCTTTTCCAACCTAAATGTTTCTATGACTCTGTAAAAGAATTCATCAAAGCTGTGACTGGGGGAGTCTTTCTTGACACCGCTGAAGGCATCACTGCAAAGTACCTTGCAATGGAGACTCCTATCACCATGCAGACAAGGACTGATCATCCCTGTGGGTTTGAAAGATTTGATTCCCCATGTGAACATTGCCCTATTCAAAAACTGTTAAGTAAGGTTTGTTAAACATTCTGTCTGTGAGTTTGTAAAACATAGTCCTAATAAGGTGGCAGCAAGGAGAGAGTGAGAAAGTGAGAAAGGAGCTGAGGGTGACAAAAGGATGGCAGAGATGGGGGCCTCACCTGAAAGAGCCGCACCCCATGGTAGCAGGGCAAGGCAAGCAGGGCATGTTGGTGCTGTTAGCCAGATTCAGACAAGAGGTAAGATTTCCAGGCAAGCCTGGTAGTTGTTCACCCATCCAGACCTGGCTACCTTGAAACATCCTCAGCTTCAAGGGAAAATGTGAAAGTCCCTGACTCACAGGGAGATCAAAAGGGAATTCCTTGCAAAGTCAGCCACTTGGCTAAGTAAAAGGTTAATCTTAAGCAGAACTTTTTTTAAGCTATAGCTGCTTTCAGAAACCTAAAAGGGAGGATGAAAACCACCTTGCAAAAAGAAACCCACAAACAGAGCATTTTTACTTGTAGCATATTCATTCCCATTTGCTCTGCTCTCCTTTCAGCTTCTATTATGCAAAGACTTTTTTGAAATATTATACAGCAGTTACATTACTATTGCAAGATAAATGGTAGAAAAAAAAAAAAAGTAATACTTGTTCTAACAATGCTTTTAAGACATAGTAGAAAAATGGTGGAGTAGTGCTGAAACAAATGTTGATATTGTACAAGTAATGCTTTGCTAAGAACCTTTTTCGTATTTTTTCAAGCTGCTGTTAGCTCTTTAAAACTGGCAAAACCAACTGATTGTACCTTCATGTAGTCATTTTGTAATTGGCTCCAAGACTTCTTCTTCCTGAAATGGCAAATGCCAATAATTACTTGGAATTCATTTCTCCTCTCATTTTTCTAGAGTAGGGGGTGCCATTCTCTACATATATTTTGCTGTTTTTAACAGCTTTGTGCATTTCATGCAATGGTTTATAACTCATTTATTTGGCATACCTTTTTGCCATTGCTACTGAAATATTGACTTTATTCATAAAGAAGATCAAAATAAACTGATATAGGAACAAAAATAGATAAATCTTTCTGATAAATCTCTGTGGATGCCATGCTTTTCCAGTATTTTCACCCTAGCTTTTATAGTCTCACCTCACTGCACCTTCCTAATGTCTAGTCTATGCATACATCTCTTACTGCAGAAGAACCTCACAGATTTCTCCTGTGAGGGTTTCTCCTGGTTTTCACAGGTTTCTCCTGAGAAACCAACCTAAAGTCCTTGGAAAACTCCATAGTGTGCAAATTGTAACCACTGATTTCCCAGTTTAGTGCCAAAGTTTAAACCCAATAAGGAATAAAAACAAAAACCCGTTTTACATATTGTACCTTTATTAATAACTTAAATAGTCACTTTGTTCATAACTCTTTACACTTTTCTCCAAAAATAACACTATGTAAGGAGAAAATTTTGCAGCATTTCCATTTTAGATACTCTAGATTTTTCTTATCATTTTAGCCAAGAAAGTCACTGCACAGCTTAACATGAAGGTGACCTTAGACATTTACTACTGTTAGCAGCCTGAGATTACCTTTTAGATGTTCAGGGTTTTCTGAAGTCTGACCTAAAATACTGCATATTCCATTGGGACAATTTACTTCAAGTTTAAATTACTTTTCAATTTGTGTTTCTCATGTCATATTTTCTGCTAGTAACTTTATCTGGCATCTTATTTTAACATAAAACTGGAATAAAACAGTTTACAAAATTAAGAATTGCATTGCCCTTTGTGCCCTTCCCTTTGTATTTCCATTCTAATTTCCTCACTGTCATTTTCCAGAAGCTGCAATACTCTTGGGCATTGAACAGGCCTATTTGAGAGCTCACATGGCAGGTGGTAAAACATTGCAGGAACTTGGTTTGGAGTGTGCTTTGAGGATAACCAAAGGTGATACGATTGTGTCAGCATAAATTAACTGTTTTCTCTGGAGTGCCAGATGTAATGTGAATTGCATACAATTCGGGAAGTGAAATTGAACTAGTTTGTTCTCAGTACCTCATTGTGCTTTAGGTTCTCACCAGATTGATCGGAATTTACTGAGGAACTGATTATCATTTCTGGAGTATTTGAAAATAGATATATGTTACTTTGAACTCATTTTATTCTCTGAGGTCCAATAGCCAGCATCAGATCCAGTTGTGAAGATGGGACATTTTTTCTGCACACCTCCTTGCAAGGATAATTGAAAACAACAACAACAACAGTATTTTGGTTTATTTAATTTTATATTTGAAATATGTTTTCATATTTGATACTTAAGCCATCACATTAAACTTTGTCACAGTCTTAATCAGCTATGCTAGATATGAATATTACTAAGTTCTTTTATTGGGCATTGACACCAAAAGTAAATTGGCTCAAGTTTCTGTGAGAGCAAGCACCATAACAGGGAAAAAAATAATAAAATAAAAATAATAATTTTTAGAGATTATTTTAAATAACTCTTCTGAAAGCTAATAATATTTTTGTCATTGGGAAAAAATAGGGAAAAAAATAGAGGCAACATCAAGTAGTGATGCAGTAGATATGCAGAGCATCAATACATAATCATTTTAAAAATGGGGATTATTTCTGTTTTTGAATTCCTGTTTTAAAAAACAAAACAGGGGTCACAAAAGTAAATGTTAGACATTGTCTTTGTCCATTTGTGCAAACCTACTGAGGAATGCACTGAGGATTTCCTAGCAATTGTAGCCTGTTCTGACAGTTATGTTTCTGCTTTTTTCAGAGAGAATTTCCCATTTGGTAAGGTCCTGAAAATGTTGAATCTTGCATAAATTTATGAAAAGAAGTCTCAACATTTTGAACTACTGCTACTAGCCCCTTAGGGTTTTTCACATCTCAATTAATTGTTTCTTAAATGTTTTAATTTTACTTGTTCACTTACCAAGTTGTTACCAAACTTTAGGACAAGTAGTGATAGTGGGAAAAAGTGATGCAACATAAAATTCTTAAACCTTTTAAGTAATCCTACCGTGGTATCCCTGTTCATTGACTAGGAAGTACTGCCCTGATACTGTACATTCCATATGACACAGAAAACTGTAAGGTTGTGCACTGATCATTGCTCTCCAGAAGCTTAAGAGAGGCTAGGATAGCAAAAGGGGTTATCTCAAGAGCAAAATATATGATGATGAGTAACATGATGTTGAGGACACTCAATAACAGCTCTGCCTTCCATGGAAATTAAGAAAATAACAACAACAACAACAGCAACAACAACAACAATAATAATAATAATAATATATGTATAAAGAATATATATTAATTTAGATTAAGCATTTTTTGTGTATATGTTACATGTGTTACTTATTCCACACATGAGCCTTGTAAGAAAAATAAAATAAAATAAAATTTATTTCAAAATAAAAAAAAATATTTGATTTAGATGTATTAACACTAATATTTGAATACTTGCAGCTCTTAAGCGCAGCAAAAGAAAGAACAAGAGCATGTAGCTTCATTTTTTCGTGGTAAACTATTGTTACTGTACACACTATTCTGTTTATAAAACAAAATTTCACTGGATTAACTTGAATACTCACCCAAAATTATTTCTATTTGTCTATTTTAAAATTCATGACCTAAAGAAATACTTATGCCTGATCTTGCCAGCTACTTGATAATGAACTATAATTCCATAATTGGTCTACTTTGAATACATTTAATTTTATTAAGATGAAGAAAAGTAAACAAGGAAAGAGTTTAAATAATTTGTAATCAATATGAATATTGCAATTTACTGTAGAATTGCTAGCAACCTATGGTCTATATATTTGTGAAGCAAAACTGCAGTGATGTTTTGGAATTATAAATGTATATATATATTTATTCTATGGAATATTTTATGGTGAATGAATTGCACAAAAATAAATGGCAGTAAATACACCAGCTACTGTTTATTACGGCAAATCCACAAGACATAAATATTTACCTTAACAAGTACTTATATTAAACAAAAGGGAGAGAGGTTACACGTGATGTGCAATCAATATATTACTTTTGAACAATAGAAAAGCAGAGATATTCAGGCTTTGTTTTAAGTACCAAAGAAACAGAGAATGCTAATTGGATTTAATGTGGTTTCTGAAGAATGACTTGCCATCATGTTTTGAATCTTGTAACAGTACAGGGCTAGCACAAAAGAATGTGAAGGCACACTAATACAACAGAGATGTAGGAAATTGATTTTGTCTATACTGGAACCTGATTTTGATACCATTTAAAAAATTCTGCAGGTTCTTTTGGGAGAGATTTTGAAATAGAAACTAAAATATTTTAAAAATTTTAAATATTTACTCAGTTGATTCTGATGATGATGACTCAATATATCTACTTACATGTAGATTAAATGTTTATATATTCATCAGAAGAATTGGGGATGTGAATTATACTCTTGGCATTTTGTTGAGAGTGATAAATAAGAAGTAGCATTTCCTTTTCACATAAACTAGCAATGTTCATCTTTAAATCCAAGCTAGCAAGTATGTAGCTGCTAAAAAGTGTGAATGTAGGAAAAGGATAAAGAGATGTTTGAAGGCAGTCATACAAAATTAAACTGAACAGAACTAAACAGAACACTATGGTAAGTATGGACTAATAATCAATATTTGTGTCCTAGTGGAACCAATGTAAAATATAGCCATTCAGAAATGCAGTCACATAGACAAGATGGGTGCTTAATATATTTACACAGAAATGGATTATCCCCTTCAAAATTCACGTAGGTGGGCAAGAGGGATTAAGAGGGAATTAGAAATATACATTTAGTTCTGTTACCAGCAAGTACTTTGCTGTTTCGATGTTTAATGTGAATGTGATCAGCATATTAATATTCTTTTAATTTCAAATACAAGCAACTATTTTAATGCTCTTTATAAATATTTTGTCATGACAGAAATGCTTGGACTGTCTCTAAAAATCTCAGAAACCTGTGATCATGATAAATTTTTCATTTCCCAGTAAAACTGAAGAACAAAGTCATGGCTTTGCTTTGTTTATCTGATTAATTCCAAGTTAAGATGACATGGCAAATGCTATGCAAATCTTTTTCTTTTGGTATGGAAAGCATCCCTGACTGTTGTAGATCTTACACTGGAATGTTCTGCCTTGCCACGTTATGCAGTTCTTGGGGACATGAGATCCATCAACTCTGGGATTTGACAATCTGTAGTCTTCTCATTAAATGTAAGCCAACATAAAACAAGTTTTTGCATTTTGCATTAAAGAATGATTATTCAATGTAAAATTGTATTAAGTCCATATTAGCAAGCTGAAGTCTACAAAGAATTATATTTAAATTGCAATCTCCTTAATAAGGAAGTAGGCTATTAAAAAAACAAAAACAAAAACAAACTGTTAAGCTCTTTGTTAGAGTCAATATTGCTGTTTGTTTCTAAAAGAGCTCCCCTGAGAAGTGATTTGTGTTTAATAACTTGCTTATATAAAATGTGACTGCCAAGTTCTGATAGATTTGTACTTAGCTTTTCTTAAATTGTTTTCCTCGTTTAGTCTCAACCAGCCTCTTCCTTAGCCCCCAAAGATTTCTCAATCATTTACTTAATTCTACCAGTTTTACTTTATTCTACCATCAGCACTGATGTCTGAAACATTAACTTGTTTTGAGCCTCCAGTTATGTGGCCATGCTATCCCACTGCAATGCTGGCACTGAGGAAAGATGGACTCAAAGCAGTTATGCTGTTCCTGGAGGGACTCTGTCTGGAAGGAACAAGATGAAAAGGAAGCCTTCACATACGTGCTGCGCAAGAGCTGATGCATCTGTTATCCCCAGTGCTAGCTGCGGACAGCTGGCCAGGGCCTGTGGGCCACCTGTATCTGACCCACTTATCTTTGGTATGATTAGTGAAATTAATGGTGTTATAACAACTTTTCAAATCCTTAGGAGCCTAGGCACCAAGAATTTAACCTAGATATGCAGAGGAGCATATACTGCATGCCTGTTCTCTCTTCCTCTATGCTTTTCTACTCATGACAGGGCAGAAACTGTCCAATAGTTCTGTCAAAGGTGAAATATAAAATACATACAGGTTACTGTAATATAACATCATTTTCCTCCTTTTTAGTCTATCTGTGACTAACTTCTAGTAGCTATATGGACTTCTTCAGAGACAAAAATAATTCTTACAAATGTTACACATGTATGCTTTTTTTTTTTTTTCTCTTCCAACTGGTAGTTCTGGTTTTGATGGATTTCTGTTAAAATGTGGATTGGGATTTCAATTAGCCTTGCATAGTAAGCTCTATAAATTTAAATTAGTTTTACAAGAACGTGGTGGTTGTTGTTATTCAACACATAGGAATTAAGTTATTTTATTAAACAGAGTTGAACTGAAATTGAAGAAAGTATTGTTTTTGGTTCTCTCCCGTCCAAATAATTGAAATGATACAGTCAGCAGGTATGACAGAAATGCCTCACAGAAATGCCTCTTATTTGCACATATCCTGTAATTCAGCCAAGCTTTTTGACTCATCGAGGACAAACTTCAGATGCCTGAGAACAGACACCTGTCACATCATATTTAAAAGAACCAGGTATGTTTGGGGGAGCATTGTTCATGTATTTCTCTGCCTTATTTCATGAGTTTGAATTCCTAAATGCTGCTTATTCTTTAATTTTGTACATCTGTTATTTTAGTCCTTACCCTATAGAGTGTTTAGATAACAACTTTAAAATACATAGAATGTAAAGGGAGACTTTCTGAATCAAGAAGTAAGTGTTGTTACTTTGCTTGTGTGGTGGTTTTACCGTGCTGGGCAGCTAAACCCCACAGCCGCTCTCTCACTCCCCCTCTTTTAGATGAGGAGGGGGAGAAGTAAAGCAAAGAACAACTCACGGGTTGAGATAAGGATAATTTAATTAAAGGGAAATAATTATAATAATTAAATAAAGATTATTATGAACTAAACAATTTAACTAAAGGGAAATAAAAAGGGAAAAGGGAAAAGGGAGGGGGAAAGGGAAAAAATAAAAAGAAGGGAGGAAAACAAACAAACAAAATAAGTGAAGGCTATATGGAAGTGCAGAGGAAAGAAATTACTCTCTACTTCCCACAAATGAGCGATGATTGACCACATCCTTGTAGCAGGGCCTCAACGCACGCAGCCAGTGTTCGAGAGGAGGACCGATGTTTTTTAAAATGAGAGCCCACCCCTCCCCTCTTCTTCCTGTTTCCACCTTTTATTGCTGAGTGTGACACCACATGGTATGGAATATCCCTTTGATTGGTTTAGGTCAGCTGCCCTGGTGATGTTTCTCTCCTCACTTTTTGCCCACCCCCTAGGAGGGTTAGAGAAAGGCCCAATG
Source organism: Anas platyrhynchos (assembly GCF_047663525.1). Classification (NCBI taxonomy): domain Eukaryota; kingdom Metazoa; phylum Chordata; class Aves; order Anseriformes; family Anatidae; genus Anas; species Anas platyrhynchos. The sequence continues at coordinate 84,577,432 of NC_092588.1, read as the reverse complement.
CTGTGCCACTGCTGCTCAGCAGTAGACACAACACTGGTGTGCTAACACTGCTGTTCCAGCTACAAGTACAGAGTACGGCACTGTATGGGCTGCTGCCGGGAAAGTTAACATTCCAGCCAGACCCAGTACAGCTTGTTGTAAACGCATTGTCCAGAAGTCGAAGTATTTGGTCTGAGCTGGTAAAATATCAACAGCAATTGATGACAAATCACTGCACTCAAACACATGAGATCCAAAGACCACTTAAGTAGGCAGTGGCCATGGCTACAGAATAATAAAAAGAAAACTTTACTACAGGCCTTGAATCAGGACACTTGACCCTGTTTAAAGAGGTATTTAAGCTGTATATATTTTGAGGATATGGCAGCAGTACTGAATCACTAGGTATATAACAAAGTTATCTCCATTTATTTTAGTATAAAAACCTTCTCCTAGGGTCACCATTGAATAGATAACAATGGACAGTCCTCTGCTAGGGCTAGTGATGTACATCTTGTATTAATATGTTCTGTCAACTGAAAGCAATCTTGTATATGAAATGCATGTGCTGTAAAAACAAGCAAACAAGGAACTTGCTGCTGAGTCAATAATGTCACAGCAAACAGGAGCTATTGACTCAACAGGGTTATTACACTGCCAAAAATTGATAGCTTAACTACAGAGCAAAAATATGAAACAGATGCTACTGAGTAAAAAACTGTAAAATTTAATTACTCAACTGCAGATATGTAAGAAAAGTGTAGTCTATTATGAGATGTAGATTAGTTTTAAATATTTTGACATTTAAAATCAGTTTTCAGTAGAATCAACTAACACTTAGAAAGCATACCTTTTATCATACTTTTAATCTTGCTATAGAGCATATAAGTAGGTTGTCAGGTAATAATAAAGCTCTGTCTTTTTTATCTTTCACTGTGTTCAAGCCTTGGTATTCTGTTTTTATGACAGCCATTTGAGAGTTTCCTGCAAATTAAGAAAAAAAAAAAAAGAAAAAAAAAAAAAAAGGAAGATTTCTAACTCTCTTGAGTCAGATAACTCAGTGTCTGAGTAAATATCACCTCTGTAGAGTTGTCTTTATTAACTGTCACAGAGAAAGTTGTAATTTAAAAAATGTAACATAAATGTGTAATTTCTGGAAATGTCTGTACAGGGAATTAGATGTCTATGAGTTCCAGTATGGGTAGACATTATTCAATATTTTATATACATAATTTTTCAGGTACTCTTTTTTTTTTTTTTTTTTTTTTCCTTTTCTCTTCTTTTCTTTTCTTTGAGAAAGAGGTTGGAGGAGTCTAACAATTGACTAAAGCGATACAGAAGATCTCTGAAGGTATAAAACAATTTTAAATAGGATTGCTTCAGATTGATGTGAGTACAGTCACACACAATTATTTTCACAATTCTGATGTAAGCAAAAAAATGGTTTAAACCAAACTTACAGCTATGAGTAACATAACTAATTATTTTTTTCCAATTTCCAACTAAATTCATCGGCAGATACTGAAGTAACCTGATGGAATATTGTCAAAGAAATATTTTCCAAATATAAAATAAGGTTTTAAAATTTAAATATGCAGTCTTTTGCTATAGAAAACGTAAAGCAGTGAGGCTGTTTTGACATAATCATAAGATAATTTCTTTGATTATAAGAAACTGAAATTTAGCTTAACATTTCCAAATCATGGAGGAACTTTGATGACATTTCAGCACAAATAATATATAGTGGTTAATTTATTAGAGGATTATAAGCATTTACAATGCTGTAGTAGCTTCATACACATATGTAACTGAACACAAAAGAACAAATTTCAAACCTTAGAAAAATTGCCATGATTTTCTTCTTTGGATTTAAAAGCAATCTTTATCCTAGTATTGCCGTGCATTACATTAGTGAAGCCTGATGTCCTAGACACTGTCACAGAACTGGTTATGTAGACTTTAACTATATGGCTAGAAATCAAAGTGATGACTGGTCAAGTCTACTTTCTCTTGTAGGGGAACAGACACAGCAAGATTCCTGTAATTAGAGTGATAAGGCAAGAGGAACATAGCATGCTATGAAAATTGACATAGCATCTTGCCAAAAAACATATTATGTAAACACCAGATATTAAATAAAACTGGATGCTTTAAATTTCAGTTTTGAGTATCTCTGTATATAATTTCAGAAAGGAATCAAAGAAATTTAAGGCATTATTTGTGAGCTGAGGTTTTTGGCCCTAGCAGTAAGAAAAAACATCTTAACTCTTTCAAAATGTGTTTTGGATCATAAATAAAAATTACACATAGAAGAAAACATTGAGCAGCTGAGTGATTTAATAACTTTACCCACTCATTGTGCGGAAATCACTACTCAGCAAAAGGATTAACTACTTATACCAGCTACTTTACTGATGAATCCTCATTGTCTTCAGAAGTAGTGATCTTTTTATGATTTAGTATGACATCATTATTATGAAGAAACTAATGATGATAATTTTTTTAATTACAAACAAAACCCACAAACAAACAAACAAACAAACAAAACTCTTTTCCTCGCTGTTGTGCAATGCCCTTTCAGAGATGAATTGGCATGGAGGAATAGAAACAACAAAGCCAGAATGCGTGCTGAAGAGAGCTGTAATAGAGTGTACAAAGCTGAAGACAAGTTTCTCAGACAAATCTGTCATCCAATGCAATAGTGTTTAAAATTGTGCTGGAGAGGAAAAGAAATAATGAAGTTGTCCTCTATTTCCTGGAAAAAAAAAAAAAAAAAGAAGAAAAAAAAAAGTGTGTGTGGGAAATATGAAGGATCTTATTGGTTTTGGCATTGCCCATGCTTTTCAAAGCAACCATTGTGGACACCTACATTGTATTAAATGGTATGTTATTGTGGTCTAGAAACAAAGAGGGGAATCACAGAATGCTCTGCATGATTTAAAAGTGCAACAAAGCCTAGTAATATTTCATTTTATGGATGTATTAATATATACAAAGCTAAGGGCTGCATCAGTCCTTATACATATTCTATGTTGGAATTCAGCTGGCAGATAACAGCCAGCAAATCTCAACATAGTATTGAAATATGGATGATAATAAAGTGTGCATGTTTTACTTATTCTAGTTGCATTACAAAATGTTATTAAGTTAAATTTGGAAAGGAAGGTAAGTCTCATCAGGCATTTAAAAAAGCATGGAGGTCAGGTTCCTGATGACAGAAAGTGCTTCACCTCTTTTTATATTTCACTTCACAGGAAGAAAGATCTTAGTATAACTAAGAGAAGACAAAGATTGCACATAGTCACCAGGCCAGGCACCTGCATACTGGTTTTCATAATAATCACTTCTTTTCTCAAATTACTCACTAGGACTAACATACCTCTCTATTTCTAGCAATTTTGCTTTTATCTCTGTCTTTTCTTCAAGCACATACTTTTTTAAACTCTAGCAACTTCAGAACCACTGAAGTTCAATAAAAACAAAGCAAGCAAACAAACAAATAAATTTAGATGCAATGCATAACAAGCAGCGCATAAAATGTATGCCATTGTTTTTACGTTCCTTGCTAATGCTCCTGAAAGACATGACACTATTTTCACATGATTGTGAGGGATGGCAAGGTTTATTTCTTAGTGTTGACGAGTATGGTAGATACTTCTAGACCTAGGAGGTAGAAAAGACTCCTAGAACCCTGATGACCAGATCAAAAAGTAATTTATTCCTGATCATTCTGTAAGCCATTTTACATGTATAGGGAAAACAATACTTTAAACTGTGTACCCTGATCTTTCCCCTGAATCCCTAATCCATTGCCCCTTCCAGATGTAAAAGTTGAAGTTTAGGAATTACTGCCTTGATCATTAAAAAAGAATAGTGCCTGAAGAAATTATTCTGGTTTTGGATGTTTCATAGCAAAGATAGTAAAGAAGAGATTCATCTCAAGATACAAAATGGTAGGCAAGCAGCTTTACTTGGTTGAAAATAGAATGGACACATATTAAAAGGTTAGCAACACCCACCTTCTCCCTACTGCAGGGAAAAGGGAAAGGGGGAAGAAAGAAAACAACAACAACAACACAACAAAACAGAACAAAACAAACAAAACTAACTAACCAACCAATGAACCCCACCCCCCAAAACAAACAAACAAACAAAACCAAAAACAATTACCAAAAAATAAGGAAACAGAAGCTGGAGGCCACATAGACTGTTCATTCAGCAGAACTCATAATTGCTGTCAGCTGAAGAACAATGATACCTCTTCTTGACTGCTGATGCTATATATGGACTTACTAATTTCTGGAAGACAGAAATTTCTGTCTTCCAGAAATTAGTAAGTCCATATATAGCATCTCACTGGCTGTCTTATGATCAGTCTCAGAGATGCCGAGGTATTTATAGAGCTTCGTTATGTGTCCTAGGTCATTGCAGAGAATAGGTAATACCAGGTAATATCACAATATCTTTGCAGACTTTTCTGAGGGGTGCATTCTTGTCTTCATGGAGCCCTATCTTGTGAGCTTATTTGAAAACCAGTAGCCAAAACACTTCAGTTCTCTTTTCCAGAAAACTTAATATGGCAAATGTAGAGCAAAATTCTTTTGTCAATAAACAAGCGATTTTTTCTCTGTATCTGAATACCTATATTGATGTTATTAATTGCTAGTTGCCAAAAAAAAAAAAAGTGGACAAAAATGATTGCAAATATAACATGAAAATAATAGAGCTGATTTACACAAAACAAATAATTTATTAATATATTCTACATATTCTTTTACATATATAGTTTGAAGTGGCATAAAATTGTTGGTGAACCTTAATGACAAAGTATTTTACTGGATTCAGAGCAGAAATAAAAGCAGATGTAGGTGTCTGATATTTAGCTCTAAGCATACCCTGATTTCAATGTATATGAAAGAAGATCTATTCTTTATGCTCAGGCTAAACAGCATTAGTTTGAGATAACTTGGTTAAGATAACAGCTTTGCTATAGGTACATCATACATGGAAGAGGGGATTGCTGATGAAAGTAAAATCATCTCTGTATGAATATTTCATCATTTCATTCATATAGAATTTTTTAATTCTGTGCCATTTAATCCACACAGTTCCTGTGCTCACTTCACTATGCTTTTCCTCATACAAGCAGAATACCACTTGTATATAGAGAGAGGAATGGATGTTAGTTACTATCCTTAGCATGAGAACCACTGTTGAGAATACGACTGATTTAAAAGCAGTTCTAATCCTTCTGATTTTCCCGAGTCCTTCTAAATATTTTTATGATTGCATTTTTCAGGGGAGGGTTTAGTGGAAGGCATGAAAAATTAGAAAAGTGCCTGCTCTTACTGAGGAATTATACTAAGTATGTTCAGAGTATAAAATAAGTCATCAGACACGCTCCTTCCTCATTATTCTAGTAAAATTACGCCACATAAAACAACAAATTATGTTTGGATACTTAATTTTATATTTTGATACATTTTCATAGTTGATAGCTTTTCTTAACATTTTTATTTAACTTCAGTGACATGGAAAATAATGCAACTGCTTAGAGCCAGACTACGTGACAAAGCTTAACCATGTGGGAAACAGTATATGTCTCATCTTGTCAAGCCAAACAGGCAGTCTGCTTATTAATGGGATTCATTTATACATGGAAGTTTTAACACAGGCTTCTTGTTATCAAGAACAGCTACTTAAAAGAAGTATGGCTTAAATAATGGAATATACAAGTTAGAATCTGTGCAAATATGAAAGACATACTGTTACTCTCTAAAGACTTTTGACATTTGTATCTTGGTTTTATTCTGAGCAGCTAAAGGCAGGATTAGCCTTTCATCCCGTATGAATGTACCAACCTGGAACACAATCATTTTTTAAATCTTGTTTCCTTGTATCCTTCAAATGCTCAGTGGTCTATCTAGGTCAGAACCAATATAATACCAAGTACAAATCATGTTGCATCATTTTGTGATCATTCTGCAGTATTACTGTCAAGAAAGAGCTTCTCAAAATCTTTTCACTTGGTAATATAAATACTTGCTGTGCACAGACGGGATTCAGTTGTTAAATACAGGAATCAGGTAAATACATCCAGTCTCAAAATAGCAAAGAGCATTAAGCTATATATTTTCCACCACGACACATCACCAATTATGAAGCTTTGTCAATGCTTAATATTTAGAGCTTGAATTGATACTATTGCAATAACAGATGATTATCTATGCAGTTGTACATGAGCTGCAGTTCCCTACCGCACACAGATAGTTGTACTATGCTTAGATCTGCTTTAAGCTAGTGTGATTTTCTCCCCAGAATTTTTGTTTTAATTTTTTTCCCCTCATCTGATGGTTATTCTGATATTAATGGTCAGTGTTCAGTAAAACACCAAGTCTATTTCACCCATTTAATTCCCTGCTACAGTCCTGTGAACAGGTGACCTATTCAGCTAATTTCAGAATATCCTGTGCAATTTCCCTGATTCTATGTCAGTCAAAATTGTTGTATTCCGATCTTTCCTGTCATGTTTCTCTAATGTATATGTTTCTGTAAATGGGGTAATGCATAAATACAGATAATTGTTGGGTCATCTACTGCAGAAAGGGCTCAAGGAATGTGTTTAAAAGACACAGTTTCCTCCTGTTTACAGAGGATATTGTTCATGACTCCACTGACATCAGTAATTACTGACATCAGTAATACCATTTTCCAAGAAACAATAAAACAAATTTAGAAAATAGTGGGTTCAAAATTCTGTCATTTATTACATGAAACAAGAAATATCACAAACCTCAGATATAATTAAAGTGGTTCCAAAATCTAGCAAGAACATTTCAAAACCTTCCAAGCCTTCCAGTCTGACCTATCTGTGGGATACCTAGGCAATTAACTGCTTTTCAACTAGAAATTATTGAAATGTCTCAGCAAGCTTATGGTCAAATATTGAATTCTGCAATTGTATCCAGATACAAATTCTACTGGTTTTTGCTCTTCTGTGATTGCATTTAGCGATCAGACAAAAACAAGATCTTATTTCCAGGCATCTACTGTGTTTACCTTGGATATTAATAACTTAAGCCACCAGGTCCCTTAAGCTGTCTTTTAAAATAATGCATCTAAGAAGGAAAGGTTATTTTTCTGTCTTTGACCATATATATATATTTCGTATCATTCAGCTACTTCTTTAATTGCTGCCTCTGCACCAACAGAGAATATTCCTAGAAAATATGAAGCAGCATCGTCACTTGACTTGAGCACTGTAAATTTTTGCTCTTTAACTGTCTTAAGACTAACACGGGAAAATAAAATGTACATGCTGAAGACAATTGGAATAAGAAAAATAGGATTAATGAAATGTAATTCTTTTTCCTTTACTGTCATCTTAATTTCAGGCTGTGAGCGATCAGCACTTTTAAAATAAAATTACTTTAATGCAAAATTTGTACTTGCTAGCTACAACCCCAGAGAGAGGCTTTCGTCTGCAATGACTTGCAGTCATTCTCCAAATGTGCAGCAGTAGCAGCAGCCAAAACTAGCCAGTAAGTAAACAAGACAGAAAGAGTCATTTGCCACTATGCAGTACTTTGGTACATCCATATCCTGACTGCTGTGAACAGTTCAGGTTTCCACACATCCATTTTCTTTCTATATAGTAGCATAAGAGAAAATGAAATGGTGGAATAGAGCAATTGCTTTTCAAGGAGAAACTAAAAAATCTACGGATCTTCTGTTTGCAGAGGAGAAATTTGAGAGGGGACATGACTAAGATGTATGGATCACGAAGGAAAGGAGAAGTTGAATGCAGAAGGGTTGTTGTTGTTATTGTTTGTTTGAATGAAGTATTAGAACTAGATGTATTTAATGAAATTAGGGTTATAAAAGAAAGAAAAAAAAAAAAGAAAAGGAAAATTTTAATTAGTGGTAATAATCTTCTGGCATTTGTTGCCACAGTAGTTTGTAAATGCAGGCAAGGTTAAAAATTTCAGAAAAGTTTAGGCAAGTTCATATACAATAGATCTATAAAAAGATACTAAAGAGAACAGGAAGGTACCCTCCAATATCTCTAAACCAACACACGGATTCTGGGGAGTGTGAAGAGAATGGATTCCAGAAAGCAGAAATGCTTTCATGCTCTTACTTATTGCATCTACTTTTTCTGCTGTCAGAGCACATGAGCCACATGACCAGCAGGACACATCTAATGTTCTCTAATCTTGAAACCTATTTAGGTCTCTGTATTGTGCCTTACAATTTGAAAACACAAACAGTTTGGGCAAAGGTAGTGAATGACAACATCAGAACTGCAAAAGCAAAAAAGTTCCCTTAACTACACTATAGTCCACAGATTATGACTAGTGGGAGATTTTTAGTAAACCTTCCCAGGTATTTTAAGGGACAAAGCAAAGGCTACCAATCTCTAGTGCTAAACGTTATATAAAAACAGAAATAATAAGCCAGTAGAAGATAACTGTCTTAAACAGAGAAAACTCAGAATCTTTTGGGTGAGGCAGATTAAATAAAAACCTTGAAAATAAAACTCTGACCTACTATTCTTTATTTATGGTGGATTCTGTCCAATAGCATTGCATTTTGTCCCACAAAACTGGCATCCAGGTTAAAATGGACATGCCCCTGCTGATGAAGAGAACATTCTAATTTCTGTTACCTCTGCTATTTGTCTATGTACTTATTCCCTTTCTGGTTGATCACAACAGTCTGCCATCTACACTCAACCTCTCCCCTTGCCTTCTATAACTTGCACTCTGAAAGCTTTTTCCCTGAGCAGGCTCAAGTTGCTCTACAACAGCGCTTAACAAAACTGTATTTTAGTACTTTATATAACACAGCTCTACTATTTACTTTGAGAGTACTACTCTCCTTCTTCCTACTTTATAGAGAAATTTTGTCCATATAACCCAGTAAAATTTCCCCACCTAACTGGAAGCCTATAAGGACAATATAACTCAAATCTTTATTTGTGGTAGGGAATCTGCCAAGGCCAAGCAGAAAGTCTCCAATGAAAAAACTGTTATGTAGGCTTATGGGAATGGAACTAGCTCTTTTTATGTAGATGCATTTTTGAAGGATAACGACTATGTGCATTCATAGTCAGCTAGAGATGTTCCGCTCTGCATGGCCATTATTTTGATTTTTTGAGAAAGACTCCTCCTTTCAAGGGAGTACGATAATTATGTTCCGCTAGCTTATAACTGCTCCCTATTGAACGTGACATTGTGGGAGGCGGGATGTGAGCTGCTTCCCTTTTTGTGTAGGAAGAATACATTTTTACTTACTGAAAGATGATTTGCAAGGACCTTTGCTGACCTTTAGTCAGCACAACTGGGCTGAAGTGAGGACCAAGAACTGGCTTTGTACATTTAAGGCAATGCAATGTACCTTTAAATGTCTTCACAAAACCGCTTTTCATGTGTTTGTTTGTTTATGTTTTTGGTGGAAGCTTTCTGAAATGTTGCAAAAAAAAAAATAAAATAAAAAAAAGAAGTAATCATGATTTTACTTCCAAGAAACGGAACTGGTGGATTCCAAGGACATAAGTTGCAGATGCGCAGTAGCCAGACCACACTTTCTTTAGGGGTGAGAATTGTGAGATATTGTGTCATTCCCTTGGGAAGTAGCTTTTGATCTGTACAAACCTGTGACTCAGACCTGCATTGCCTGTTTATCTCAGATAGCTCCATCTGTAACCACCTGTACATAAAGCTATATGAAAAAGGGTAAAGAATGCTTTGGGGAAAAAGTTTCATAATTTATTTATTATCCACTAATCTCAAACCATATTGACTTAACGGAGTTGGCAGCTCCTGTATAGTTCATCTTTTTGAACTATTTTTAGACTACATGGCGTTTCCTAATTATATTTTAGAGTAAGGGCAAGTCTTCCTTCCTCCTGCCTTTACATCTCAGCCACATTCAGAATCTTGGTGTACATTAATGTAAAAGGTTGTTTTAAATTTAATAGATACCGAATTCTATCTTTTGAAAAGAAAAGTAAGTAAAATAAAAATCTCCAGAAATAATCAGGATAGTCTTAACCACCATGTGAGACTCTAATTTTCTTATATTTTTGGTGTTCTGAATCTGGAGAAATTCCATATAAATCAGCATAGCTAACTTGGATTGGTGTCAAAATGAGTGAAATCAGAAGCTGACTTTCATAACTGTTCGGGCTTGATGCTACCTACATCAAATGGAGACTGAGACTCATAGCAGTCTGACCATTTGTACATCCATTTGTGCAGCTACGTGCATTGGAGAATCTTGTCCCTGTAGTTCATGTACCCTGACTGCTCTTTGTACTTGTGTTCTGTTATTTATTATAGAAGGCATGGTATGCCTTCTTTCTACACACTAACCTTGAATCACTAGTACATCCAAAATACCGCATAAATAGGAAAAGCATTTTAAGTTTATATAAGAAATGTAGTTCATGATCCTGACAGATGATACCTAATATCACCCCATGGTAAATATATCTTTTCTACTCCTATAGAAATAGGCCTGTGATCCTTCAAGGCAAGTTCTGAGTTCACCATCAAGGAGTCAATAACTTCATAGGTGAAACAGCAACGACTGCATCATTGCAAAGCATTATTGAACTTTGATGAGAAAATAAGCTTCTTAGAGAAAAAAAAAAAAAAAAGTTTTTTCAGAAGGTTACAGAATTTAGAGAATCTGGCTTTGATTGAAATATAATCAATATGAAGAGGTTGGTTTCAGGACCACGATATTTCTAGCAGTTTTATAAACGTGATAAGCTTCATCAGGGCTAAAACTCAGCTAAGGATCAGTTTCCTGATAGGGCGCATGGTGCATCCACTGCCTCCAGCAGCAGTGCTGGATAGTGGGCATCCATAGAACCCTAATGGGTGTTCAGCTTGGTTAAAAGCCGGTACCTTTTCCAAAAGATCATGCACCTGTCCCTTTTGACAGAGTAGTCTGCAGATATTTTTTACATTTTAATAGATTCACCATTTAATTTAAATGGGACTTGGATGCTTTCTCTTGAATTTTATTAATTGTAAAGAAAGGTTTTGCTCTTACAAGATGATATAATCTGTAGGAAACAATAATCATTTAGCAACTGTTCCTTGCACAAAACGAACAGCATGTTTTCTCTTAAGAAAAATAAGCATGCAGGAGGCTGAGAATAATGCGTGACTTGTGATACAAGACAGATAATGCTTATGCATCAAACTAAGCTGGGTACCTGTAGAAAAGCCTGAAAGCAGTGTGTCTGAAGAGAGAAAAATACATGGTGTGGTTAATCCTCTGAATTCATTTATTGAGAACACAGTTTTAAGGAACAAAGAGTCTTTTTTCCTCCCCCAGAAGGAGGAGGATAGAATTCTAAATCCCAACCCTGAAGATCCCTTGTAAACTACCTATGCAGTCCAGTAAAGGTACAGAGACAGCCTTTGGGATCCCAGTGCTTCTGGAAGGCCACCCACTCCTTTATTTCTCAGCTAACAACCAGAATAGCTTTGTCTAATGGAACCAAGTTAGAAGAAAATTTCCTCTAACAACACCAATTGGAGCTCCTTTTAATAGGCAATTTTACCTTGTAAAGGGCTCATCACCCAAATTACTACTGTCAATGGGTCTATACGTAATTTCCATAGTTTCTTTCTTGTGTTCTTGATAGAGCTGTCTACCAGCCCAGCTCCCACCTTTCACTGAATGCCTAGGACAGCCTGTCTTGTTCTCTTTGGATGTCCAGAAGAAAGGAAATACCCTATGTGGATCTGACATCCTTCTATTCCTTTCTTTGCCAGTTAAAGCTAAGCATTAAGATATTTTCTATTTAAACTTTATTGTTTTTGCTGCATTTTGTGGTGCTCTTTTACAATCAGTGTACTGTATATCCTTGCTAGAATATAGCAAATATTTGGAATTCAAAACATCAGGTAAGAGAGAAAGGGAATTGCTCTCTGAGTCTCTTTCGCACAGGTAATGACTGGAGAAGGAAGGCAAGAAGCCTGTGACCTTGCACTCTGGTGTTTACATGCTGTGGAAGCATAGGTTAGTATTAGCAAGGGCCTGCTGCAAAGAAGCCTGAAGCAGCTGTTGCTCTAAACACCAGATTCAAAGGTCGTGGGCTGCAGAGCAAAGGAGAGTGGGAGGGAAACATTAACTATGAAGAAAGCTGATTAAATTCAGAGCAGATTAGAAATTAAAGATCATGACGTGCTATTTCCAGACTGTTAAACATAGTGGTGGGGAACAATTACAGGTGCTTGAAATTTCCATGACTACAGAGTGTTAATTGAACACATAGTAAAAAGAAAACTTTGGAGGCTTGAGATTGCAGCCTTGAAAATCCTCACATTTTCAAAAACTAGATGCACTTTTCCACTAAATTAATTTACTTACTTTAATATGGTGGCTGCTGTTGACATTTTTTTTTTAATGGCAGCCAAATCAGTACTATTCAAACATGGAATATCTTGTAGTAAGTTTACTTTGTGGAATCTATCTCACAAAAACTTGAGATCAGTTAATTTTTTGTGGAAGAGCTTATAATATCCCACAACTTCTGAACTTTTATTAGGCGCTCAATTAACACATTCAGTATTGGTACCCTCTTTACTTATGATCATGTGAATATATAGCCTGAGATTATCAGAAGGCAGACACTTTGCAGTAAGCTATTTCTGATAGATCTGATTTATGATTAAAATATGAAAAATGAGTGCATCTTTATCCCAAAATAAAGTGACAAAATATGGATTGTTTGCCTCTCATTCCTACTGCATCAAAAAACAAGTAGAAATTACCAGAAGTCTATATGCAAGTTTACAACTAGATTTACGTAACAGTTACAAGATTTCTTTTTAATACCTTTTCATTCCAATACAGTTTTAAGCTGGATGTCTCACAAGAAACTTTCATCAAAAATTACTGAGACAGGTATGTGTATTAACTAAAAAAAAAAAAAAAAAAAAAACACTTTTAAAATATATTTAGAAACTTTCTCCAAAGATGCATACATTTACAATGAAATCTGTATACTATTGCTACGCAGTAGTATCAATTAATGTCTTAGTATATTGTTTTTTTAAAACCAATTATCTTGGCAATTACCTTTGTATGGCATGTTTAAATTTTGTCAGTGTTTTCAGAAATAACTCCTACTCCTACTAGATTGAATAAAAAATGAGAAATACACAATACTATATTACTAACAGGGAATCTGCAGATTTACTTCATTTTTTTCATGCTTCTTAAATAATAATCTAGCTGAATATATCTGATTTTTTAAAATCATGTTTACAATGATATCTGCACCTACAACTATGTCTTCTGCCTCAGGTCTTTGATTATTTTTAGCTTCTAATTAACAATTGCAGTTTTGATGCTCAGGAATCAAGCAACTATTACTATTTTTTTTTTCTTTTAGTCTGTCAGTTTAAGAAAATAAACAGTGTATTTTATTCTAAGTTGTGCTGGCATTTTTAGATAATTTACCTTTCCAGATTGTTCCGGCATACTGGTGTGCTAATTATAAACCTGAAATATAATTTTTCAAAGTTTTCTTTTGAAATTAACCAAGTAGTTCTTTATGAAACAAAATCTGATGACACTTCTGGGGACAGTGTGCTCCAGGTACTGCTCCCTATAGATGACATACACATAGTCACACCATTTTTAGTTCTGTGTTCAGCTCTGACATTTCTCCAATATTGTCTCAGCAGGTTTTATAGCCTCAGAACCTCCTGACACCAGGTTCAAAGGCACACAACACATAACACAGTACTCCAAAATATAACGATACCAAGGATAGTATTCTAAGCTATTTCAAGTCCACTCAACAGAACAAAATTCCTCTTTGTTAAGCCACAGATCTGGAGCTCCGGAAGAGATGTGGGATTATCAAGGTGGACATGGCCACTAGCACAACACTAAGCAGTGAGAAATGGGGTTGCAAACCACACTGCCATTGCATGAGGGCCAGGAATTTTTCTTTGAACTAGACAGACACAACCTGAAAAAAAATGTACTTAGGATCTTTCAGGAATAACAAATGATTTTGGTAATTAATTGAAGCAAAGTACCCTTAAACAAGGATATTTAGAAGGAGACAGTATTTTCCAACAGCATGGGCTCTTATCTCTGCGAAAGACCTATTTTGTTAGACACTTTTAGTTTACATGTGCGTAGACTAACCTGAGAGAACATGTGCCAGCACACTTCAGAATTTAAGTTTCTCATGCAAACAGTGGGAGTGTGATGTGCCTCTCACGTGGCATGACATGTAGGTTTTCTTCCTATGGAATTGAACACATGGAGAGTCAGAAAGGACTACCGTGCATGAAACACCTCTTCTAGGCAGAGTTAGGATGCAGGCAGGATATCTACCTACAACAACAAACCTAGTTTTAGATACAGGTTTAAAAGCTGACAATTTAGATATATACACTGACTGCCAATCCGAAGCCTAAGAAATCTAGACACCCAAAATTTATTGAAAGCTGAAAGGAAGGGATGTTTTTAATTATTTCTATTGATGATTTTGATGATTTCTATGATTTCGTGCCATGTCTTTCACCAGGACTGATACTACTGTTCACTGTTGACTAAATAAAAAAAAATGGATTGTGGTAACTGACAACTTTTTTTTTTTTTTTTCTTCATGGATCTGAAGCTCTCGAATGAGTGCCAGGAATGGGGTCTGTAAGAGTACTGTGGTTGTAAACTGAAGATTTGCCCTGAGCCACTAGGCCTGTTGAACAAAAAATTATGGGCTAAAGGAAACAAGACATACATTTATTACAAGGTTATGCCTTTGTGCACGCTTGAGATTGAGAGAGATGGGGTTGTTCAGCCCGGAGAAGAGAAAACTCTGGGGAGAACGTATAGCAGCCTTCCAGTGTCTAAAGGGGGCCTACAGTAAAGGTGGTGATTCTTTGCCAGGGAGTGGAATGACAGGAAAAGGGGTAACAGTTTTAATCTTAAGGAGGGTAGATTTACATTAGAAATTAGGAAGAAATTTTCACTCAGAGGGTGGTGAGGCACTGGCACAGGTTGCCCAGAGAAGCTGTGGATGCCCCATTCCTGGAGGTGTTCAAGGCCAGTCTGGATGGGGCTTTGGGCAACCTGGTCTGGTGGGAGGTGTCCCTGCCCATGGCAGGGGTTTCGAACCAGGTGGTCTTTAATGTCCCTTTAAGCTCAAACCACGCTGTGATGATTCTGTGATTCTGTGTAGCTAGAGAGATCACAAACAATTTAGCTATCCAATAGTCCCCAATACCTAACAAATATGGAAAATTCTCATTAATGGCAGATTTCATGTCATTATTCCTCCCTCCCTTCCTCTCTCCCTCCACCCCAGCCCTAGCCCCTTCCCCACTCACCTCTTCACAGTTCCTCCACCCTCATAACCAAGCCTTGAGTAGCAAGGCCAGCGCCCTGGGCTCTGACCTAGCCAGGGCCGGGGGGAAGCATGATCCGAGAAAGTGCAGGGGAGGGCCCCGCTGTCACCCTCTGGCCCTGACAATGCTGTCGGTTCTCCCCTCCAGCGGGCGAGAGGCGCTACCTCAGTTAGTCTGGTTAGCCCTGCTGTGGGTCACCATGCCGTACCCCACCCCAGTCCCCAAGCAGGTCAGGGTGAGCAGTACAAGGGCTGAGCAGGAGTCAATCCACAGCTGGAGGTTTAGGTCAGGTTATGGCTACCACCATGCGCACAGTGGAAGCATCGTGTCAGACTGCCTGGAGTTGCTTGCTCCGGTACCTCCAGCAGAAGTCAAAACTTAAATACCTCATTAATTACAAGCTGCTAATGTATTATTCAGAGGAACTTTACAGATTCCAGCATTGGTTTCCTGTTACTCCCATTCTTTAAATCTGCTTTTAACAGTGCTTGTTTGTCTCCACAGCAGTGAGGGGGGAGACATTGGGGGCAACAGGGACGCATCAGGGAACAAATTTCAGGAAAGTAACCTGTTTCCAGTTTGCACAGGAGCAATTCCCCAGAACATCATGTCACCAGATTTACACAGCACTCTGCCAAAAAACACAGCTCCTGGCTGGCTGTCCCCTTTCTACCCATTTCCCCATTTCTTTAATTTTGCCAGTGCAGGCCGCAGCTAATTAAGACAGGGAAAAACAGGGCTATTTTTTATTTTATTATTATTATTATTTTAAACTGTATCAGCCTTTTATTATCTCCCCATGCTGCCACAAAAACGCTGCTGTGAGCGCAAGCTAGGTGATGGCATGAAAGCAGGTTGAACAGCCAGGGAAATACAAAACGCAGAGGAGCAGGAACTGGTTTGTCACAGACATTGCAACTTAAATGCAGCACAGTCTGTCCAAAGTGTCTGAGTCTGCCCTTGGGTATGACCGTGTCCTCGGATCTGAGACTAGCTCCAGAACAGTAAGAGTCAGCTCAGATGCTGATGTTCTGACAGCAAACCTAGTCAGTCATTTTCTTTGTAATCAACACATGCAAGAAGCTAATTGCTTCCCAACAGGATCATAATCCTTCCTATCAATACCATAGAATAGAGAAGTAGCTGGAAAACAAACAAACAAACAAACAAACAAAAAAACAAACACTGAACTGTGTTCCTATTTTTATTGCTTTTGACAGACACATTTTTACATTTTATTTTCTATCAAAGCATGTGTAGAAAAAATGTGGATGCTTTTTGAGATGTAAAAATTGATTATACTGAAATACAGTTAATCAAAATAAACATGATATACTGAATTATGAATCTTTTCATTATCTTTCTGTTTGCAAATAGGGCCAAAAGGACTATGTTAGTCCTTTCAATTTCATTGCCTTGGAACGACATAGTCAGTCAGTCTACTAATCTTCTCAGGCTTGCTACTTACCTACTTTTATGGTTTTTGAATGTTACAGCAAGAGTTATTTCAGTTTTGGCTTTATTCTGAGTGTTAATGAGAGTTAGGAAGAGGTTTAGCTTTGGCCCCTTTCCATAATGGGTGTTAATAAGAGACTAAAATTAAGTACAGATCCAGATATTTAATATTATTTTTTTATGTTTAGAAATAACAACATATTTGTTATTCATGCCAATCATGTCATTCACAAAGGACCACAAAGGAGCCATCTTTGATGACAAAGTGCTTAATTTAGAGTCAAACTGATTTGATTCATTTCCGTCACAGTCTTCTGCATGATTTTCAGCAGGTCATTTAATCCTTCAGTTTTCCCTCTGAAAATTGGGGGTAAGACCTCCTTCACAAGGTAAAGAGAACATTTAATGTGTGTGAAGTGCTCTTCTGCTACAATGCTTTTGGCCATATAAGCAGATTAACAGAAAACTAAATTTATTTTACTGATGGATGCTACTATTATTTTGAGAAGAACTTTACATCTGTAGTCTGATTTCTAAACTTCAACATGAAACCACAAAATCCAGAGTACTTTTTGTTGCTTTATTTTTCTAGGAATTCTCCTGTCAATATTTTGCCCTGTCAATAATAATTTATATTATTGACAGGGCAAAAATGAAGGCTTCTTTGACACTAGTGATGTAATGGGATTTTCTAACATGTGGAGTTACTGTCAAGAATGAATAGATAGACAGATAAATGTAATAAATATAGTGGCATTATGGCTTCAAGTGACTGACTCTGTGGTTAAATTTAGCTAAGAAAAAAGGTTAAGACAGCCTTCATGTCAACTTCTGTCTAATACTGCTGACCAAGATAGTAAGTAAAGCAAGTAAGTAGATAGATAGTAAGTATCTACTACTATCTATCTAACAACTCCTCCAGCCTGTGCAAAAGTGCAAATGTAATGGGAATGGTATTTCTACTCCTTTTTTCCATGTTTCTATGCAGTTCCATGACATCTTTTACACAGTCGTTATCTTGTTGCATCAAAATTCCAGACAAATTTTCTTCAATTCCCACAAGTTTATTATATTTAAAATGTTAGTATGGGCAGAAGGGAGCATGCATTATATGCAAAGCCAAGTATTTAGGGCTAACTCAATTAACAGTCTAATTGGCCTAATTAAGAGTCACTTATTATTAGTCCTGTGAAAATTATACTCAAAATTTTAGTTCAAATTCCATACAAATAAGATGAGACACCAAAACTTTCTTCAACCTACCATTTTCTGTGTCACTACCCCTCTGGACAGCTAAGTGAGTGGCTTACTCTGGCTTGCATAGAGCAAGTTATCAGTATCCTTAGTCCTTGTTGGCATGGTAGTTTCTTGCTCCTCACTCTGGGATCTATGACTAAATGCACAGTCCAATCGGTTCTCAAACTGTGATTCTGTTCCCCAATTCATCACCATTGTTGTTAGGGGGAGGAGAAGAGTGTGGGTTCAATGTAGCAGGAACTCTGCCTGCTGGTCCCCTCATATTACTTGCTCACAAGGCAGGTGTGATGTATTTCTTACGAAGCCTCCGCTGGCTGCCTAAGCCTCAGGGCTGGCATTTGGGGTGTCTCACCCTGGTGCCTTTCCTTCAGGCCTGGCAGGGAGTTACTCTACCAGTCTATCTCCCGCTCATACTCCTTGATGGCCCTTAACCCCTCCACCTCCTCCTTTACCTCTGCCACCAGGCTGAGCAGGTCATCCACCTGCTTGCACCTCACACACACGGTGTCACTGCCGCCACCCTCAGCGATTCCACCCAAGGATATCCCAACACCTCAAAACTCCTGCCTTGGGTTTGGAGGCTGTTAGCCAGGCTAACCTTCAGCGAAGAGTAGGAATGTGATTATGGGATTTCCCTGTAGAGTCCACAATCATGACATCAAGGACTGTAGCAATTTAGAGAAGACCACAGGGATGAGGCATATATGTAGACAGCAAACACTTGAGTCACCACTTTCTGCTACAGCTGAGGACTGCACTGCCAGAGCTCATATATTTCCATGCAGAGAGTAGGACTGTGGGGGAAGTGTCAGGAGGAGCACAGCAGGACATGGGAGGCCTTTATGTGCCAAGGGCCCTACTGAGCTTGGGGTTCTGATGGAATGGCCAGGAAGGGATAAAGAAAGCTTGAGAGATCCTTAGAAACAAACCAGAGGGTTTGAATTTGTGTGAAACAGCTTCCAGATGGTAACTTAATTCACGGTTGCTAAGGGTTGCAAAGCTCTATGTGATAAAAACACACGAGGAATATCAGGATTTTTAGGTGCTGTTTGGCAGAATGGCTTAGGAGGGCAGGGATGGGATGGCTAACCACACAGCTGGTGATGTGAACACTGAGAAAGCCTTGCAGTTGGTAGCCTTGGCTCTGCACTTCTGTAGATACTGTCTGAGTTTTAATCTCAGTTCTGTTTCCAGTAGTTGTCTATGATTTCACAATTAGTTTATTTGAAACAAGGAAAAATTGAGGGTTGCCTGGCTCCGGGATAGGGGTAGGAGACTTTGATTACAGAATTATGTACTATCGAGATATATTCAAATAACTTAGTAAAAGACATACAATCAGAAACTATAAAATCTTGGATTTCACCCCAATGTAGGTTTTTTTTTTTTTTTTTTTTTTTTTTTTTCTTTCAGTACTATATACGTTTCCACCTGCACTTCTCTTTAGTATATGAAGATTCATCAAGGGATGCTGCCAGGAATAATATGCCTGCCAAATGTGAGTTACATATCAGATATGTGACACTTGGCAAATCTGAGGAATTGTCAACATAAACCTTTTGGCCTCTTCTCTTGCATTACAGTTGTTAAATGACTACATTTTTATCATTCTTGTGTGGGTGGACTACTGCCTTAAATTGAGTTGAAGAAGAATTTGAGGCAGTGCTAACTGCCTAATACGTTCAGTGAGCTTTGAGAGAGGGAAATGCAATGGCACATGGGACTGCAACTAGGAGGTCAGGATATCTTTTGGCACAGAAGAGACCAGTACGGTTTTTATTGAAAGACAAAAAGAACAGATTTTGGTGATGGGAAGGAATCAAGCAAAGGGTGCTGGAAGAAACAGAGGCACATGCACTCTTGTCCCGAGAGGTATCGTGTAATTTATACCCTTAATAGTGTCAGTCTGAGGGTGAGTAAAACTAGCTGTTTGTGACTCTTAACAGTTGCAATGTTATTCTGCCAGCACAGAATAAAAGACATTAAACTAGATGTCAGCAAAGGTGTTCTCAAGCACTTTATAGTGATGTCTTAGAAAAAAATGAGAAGGGTGTTTGCTGCAAAGAACATGTGTCTGTGCCATTTTTAAGCAGCTAGTCTATATTTGTCTCATTATCCCCTCAGTCTTGCCTTTTGGCTTGCAGAGCAAAATGGGAACCATCAAGTAGGCCTCTGCTATATGCCCCGGTGCAGAAGAGAGAAAGAGAAGGAAGAATATTTCCCTTCTTTTACTTTCCCACAGAGCAGAACCCCAAAAAACAAATTTCTGTTCATGTGGCAGTGTCTTGCAATGAGCTCTAATTATAAAGAATTTTTTGTACAAAATTAAACAATTGATAGCTTGAAATACATGAAGTGATTGCCCAATTATTTTACTTTTGTTTCATCTGAACTATGCTAAATGGATTTGGAACTATAGGAATATTTGTTCTCCAGGGTGTGTTCTTATCTCTTAATATGAGAACAATCTAAAGAAAATGTGATGAATTTGTGATGCAAAACTCCATATATCTAATGACAATTCTTCAGCAACCACATCAACTTTTCTTTGTAAATTATAT
The DNA here is from genome assembly GCF_047663525.1 of Anas platyrhynchos. NCBI lineage: Eukaryota > Metazoa > Chordata > Aves > Anseriformes > Anatidae > Anas > Anas platyrhynchos. The sequence goes on along the minus strand of NC_092588.1, from coordinate 84,556,788 downwards.
TAGTAATATGCAAGAGTTTTCTCTTCATATTTCTTGGTTTGCTGCTAAAAGTAACCCAAAGTGCATAAGCTGTTTGTTAGGTAGTGTAGGATAGGGAGCACTGTGCTGGCAGGAAAGTGATGCTGACCTTGTCTCTCTGTCAGTCTTGATTTACTGGCAATATAGTTAAAGTTGTCACAAGCAAGCGAACGGGTGTTGATACTGAAAGAAAGAGAAAGTAACAGCTTGACCTTTTACTTAATTTCAGGGACACAATACACCTGGGTGGGTGAATAACAGATTTCAGTTAGTGGTAAATCAGAAGTTGAAAGAAAAAAAAAAAAAACTTTAACAATTTTAATCCTTTAAAAAATATAATTTAGATGCTTTACAAAAAAAAAAAAAAAAAAATCAAAGCACATTTTGAGTTGAAAGATGTATCATGAATGCAAGTCCTCACATACAGAAAAGAACTATGCTCTCTTTGCTGAGCAGCTCCTCCTGTGTTAATGAGGGAAATTTATAAACAGACAGCATAGCATAAATGCATGCAGGGCTGTCCTCAATTCATACTCCAGGTGGACTAAACAGTTCTAGGGCACTTAGAGAGCTTCAGATGTCTCACGAAGGCACAATCATCCAGAATGTACTTCTGGTTAAATCCAGGGTATAAATGGCAAAGAATAAGTGCAATTCTGCACATAAACAGAGTGTATAAACAGTAGCTGGGTAAACAGTCATCACCAAAAACTACTTTGATTTGAGATTTGTTGAGATTGATTTAACTGACAGTGAGATGAATTTATATTTTTTTTTAAATGGATTCAGAAAAAAAAATACAAAAAAAAACACCTAAAACTAAGTCTGTAAGAAACTTGGTAATAACTTTTAAGCTACACAGGTCACAGCAATGGAATTGAAGGGAGAAGCAACTACTTCCACTGAAAACAAATAAGAGTAATTGACGGCTCTTCTGCTTTGTATTTACAAAACTTTAGAACATTTTTTGGGGTCTATAAACCTTGAGCAGAACTTGCTGAGCCAAGAATGCACCTGTAGTGAGAAGAGGAGAGCTTTGGGGCAGAACAAAAGGCCTTTCTTGACCTTTTGTGTAAAAAAAGCTGGGACAAAATGTTTGCAGTGCAGTCACAATTTCCTTCAACTTGTTCACCTTTCCACTTACACAACTTTCCCTGATCTTTGCTCTCAGCTTGTTACTCACTTTGTAACTTCCGACTTCATTTGGCTTGTTGTAGAGACCCATTCTCATGCGTTCTTGCCCTCCTTTCATCCTGTGTCTGATAAATAGCAAGTGGAAGACAGCTCCTTCTTTCCCGCAACCAAGCGAACAAAAAAAAAAAAAAAAAAGGGCACAAAACCCAGAACAACAAAAAACATAAGTTGAATCTACAAGTTCAGTAACTAGGATTTTATATATATGTTATATCACATTGCTCCTACCTAGATAGATTTTTAAAGAAGGATAGAAAATGTTGTATCAACATAATATGGAATATAGGGACCTAGATCTCTAAATACATTGTAATAGCTTTACAAATGTTATCTTGAGACATTAGTCTGATCACTTTTACACTAATAATTTTAAACTACATCAGGTTGGATCATAATGCAGTTCTTATCCGTCAAGAATACTGAAACAAGTGCTCAAAGGATTATTACCGTTGAGAGAGAAGAAAAACCACTCTGACAAAGAGATGAGAAGGGAGTAGCATAGTTTCTCAAAACTCAGGCTGAAAGGAGGTTATTTCTGTGTGTTACATTTGGAAGTAAACAAATTCCTGTTACACTGAAGGAAGGGGAAGACCAGCTTGACTATAAATGGCAAAATAATACTTATTCCTTATATAATGTAATTTCTTATCTTCATTACTGAAGATAGCCTGATCTTCAGAAAAATAACATTCTGGATGTTAGACATCAGACCTTATAATTACAAAGCAAGATTTTGTTGAAGCCTTCTGGTAGGACCTATTGAGTCCTGAAATATAAGCCTCTTTACTATAGAGCTTAAAGGCTGGTTGCTTTCAGTTGCAAAGGATGACACTTATTTACCCATAAGCCTGTTTCAGTGTTTTAGGACAATTTTTTTATTTGCATAAGTGCACCAACAGACAAAGCAAGGAAGTATGGCACAACAAAAACTGCTCCCTAGAGTTGTGCAAAGCTTTGGGAATCACTGTCAGAGGCATCAAGTAAAATGACTATGAAACCACAGCTAAGAACCACACAAAACATTCTGTATTGAAAATAACATGAAGTACTTTGCACTAAGGAGAGTTAAGCTCTGTGGCAGAGAAAAGAACCCCATATTCTTTTGCAAACAAGGATGTTTTCCAAAATGCTGTGTTAGAATCACAGGAACCCTTACAAAGGGAATATCTACATCACAGTGTGGGTATATGTATAAAAAGAACATACATGTATTTCCTGGAAATAATGACTGAATTAACTAGCTTGATTGTGCTTAGTAGTTCCAGAACAAAAGTTATGTTCTCATACAATCGAGTTATTTGATTTATTTTAAAAACAAATATTTTTAAAATGTTACTAGCTTTTTCTTTTATTTTATAAGCTCTCCTATTCTAAAAATTTGAGAAAACTAAAAGTAAAGATAACTAATGTTTTGGGAAAGATTGCTATATAATGGAATTTCAAGAAGAGATAAGTGCCTTTGAATCATAAAAAGTTTAATGCAAAGAGCGCACCATACAACCAAAAGGATAAAATGTAGAATTTTTTCTCCTGCATATTCTACTTTTTCTCATTATTTTTACTTGGTATTGCATACTGTTGTGATAATATGCTGTGACATATCACTATACAGAGGTACAGAATTTATCCTGGCAGCTACAGTGGGTGCACATTCACTCCTGCACTGTAATTTCCGTGAATCTTTGCAAAGTCTCAGAGGAAGAGGTCTACAGGGGGAATAATTCAGTTGAGAAATACAGGGTAAATAAAAAAAAAAATAAATCTGAATATTTGGGATCATGTATACATCATTATATCTATATATTATATATTATATCTATATATATATTATATCTATATCTATACATCAGTATTATGTTCCAGTTGTAGGAATCCAAAGTGATTCAGTTTCACCATAACCCGTTGCAATTGGCTTCTGCTGACGTAATAGATTTTGTAACTTTGACATTGTTATCTTAATGAAAGAAGACCACAATGACTATATATATTTTCTAATATTTATGTATACTTATTTTAATTAGTTACTTTGATCCTGTCACAGAGTAGTATAGTCTACAGATTAACATTATTATTTTTTTTAATCAGTTTTAAATTAGTGTTAAAATTTTCTTTAACTGGTCCTTTTTCCTTTGCAGTGCAAGATGGCACTACCATTTAAGTTTGCCTTTGGTTACACACTAAATACTAGTTATAAAATGAGATCAATAATTATAACTTTTTTAATTATAAAAACATGTTCCTCAAATGTAAGTATTTGAAAGCAGGAATAAAAAGTGTTTCATTTTTAGAAGTGTCTTTGAACTTCAAAGTTGAAATAAGCAATATTTTTTTTCTGTTGTAGTTCCATAAAACCAAACAGTAATTTCAAAGTGTTGATTTCATTTTCCTTTAGTTTTATGTAGCCCCAAGGCAGCTGTAAAGCATTAGAAACAAAAAATAGTAAATTCTGCTTTTGTATGAAGTATACAAGCATTAAACATATATTTTAATGTTGTCTTATTTGGGGAAGTCTTAATACCAGTTTTCAAAATACAGTTTCAAAACCTCCTCTTTTATCCATCTGCATGCAAGTATTTGTAGACCATATGGATGGATGAATTTAATCACTAACACTTGCTTTTGCCTGCAGTTGCAAACTTAGGAAAACTTTTTGCTGAGGAATTAACCTGCAACAGTCACTATTTAGTGTTATCAATGAAAAACAAATTGCCATATAGATATCTGGGACTAAAATGATGAATACATCTGAAATAGAAACCAAAGGCTGTTTTCACTTCGAAATGCAGGATGAAAAGGGAATACAGACTCCTGAAATAGAAAGGAAATGAAGCTACATTACAAATGAAAAATATTTTGTTCAGTATCTAACTTTGTGTGCACTTCTTTCTGGTAAGGTCTCTATAGGTAGAAGGCATGCAGTCCTCTGTTGGTGAGAATACATAGGGAGGGATTCCTTAGGAACTGAAGGAATAAACTAAAGCAGTGCAAGAAATGGTGCTTTGTTATGAGACTGCAATGTTTTTGTTTCCTGTTGATTGCAGCCTTAAATTCCAGAGAACTACCTGTCAGCAGGAAAAGCAGCAGTTACCATTTTGATTGAGTTGCTGCTGACTGTCAGAAGAAATACAGCTTCTTTCTCTGGCCTTCTTTTTCCTGTTATTTTCAAAGGCTGAAAATACCTTTGGGAGCTGGGAAATAAAAGGCTCATTGTTTGTGTCAGGGCACTTGCTCCCTGATGGAAGGGAGCCAGGAGATGACCCCAGCATGGGCCATGCAGTGCCTGCACTAGCAATGCAGCACCCCACAGCACTTGATGTATGGGAGAGCAGGGTCCTATCAATCCTGCAGCAACAAGTCTTGTTGACAGTCCAGTGAAGCAATGTGAAGCAAGGTTACAAGTCAGGTCCAGGCTCAATCCAGGAAATCCAAACAATAGTTTAAAAACAGGCCGGAGACAGGCACACCTTTGATTTAGTTCAGACAGTCCCACGTGGAGCTAAAATGGGGCTCTTGGGCCCTCTGACAGGGAGGCTGCTGGTGAGGCTGGTCATAGTAATGACCATTGAGTCTGCAGGGCTTGTGAGAAACAAACAAAATGCAGACAGTCCTTTTCTGATAGAAGGTGCCACCTCTATTGCAAAAGAGCAGAGCTCAGTCACTGCCACCATCTCCTTAACTCTCCTCCTCCTTCCACGCAAAGCAGAGGAGCCATGGGGACACAGGCATGGAGGGAATGCTCTGGTCATTTCCTCCATCACTTTTATCAGTGTGTCTCAGATTTATTGATTTTTCCCTTTGCAAAATAGGGGGCTTAGCGTCACAAAACAGAACCTACATATGTAGGTTTTTCCTGGTTTTTCTTTAAGTGCTCTTTCATGGAATATACATGCAGTTCAGAGGCTCTAGTAAAGCCAATAGCAAACGGGTGGACTTCACAGAGTGCTTTTCTACAGATAAATTTTTCTTTTTCACAACAAGCAATAAATCTCTTACTTTATCTTGCTAAATCAGAACATTAATGTCTTCAAATACATTGCAGAGAAAATAGTCATGTTATGGTTCATTCAGGGGCAACATTTGTGGGATTACAGTTGGGAGAGCCAAAGTTTTTTTGCTACAACAGATGTCCTTTTCCTCCAGGAAAGGTAGGCTTGCTCTCTGCCTTTACCTTGCCCACCTTAGTAAAGCAAGGAATCAGGAGCTGCTTACTCATTTTTTGCTAATTCTCCAGCATAATTTATTTAAAAAGTAAAGGAAAGGCTTCAAAAGTGGAGAAATCTCTTCCTTGTCTCCTGTTTATTCAGTGTAACAGGCAACAATCCTCACAAAAATTAATCTTCTTGAAGTCCAACTGCACTTGTTCACTGGTGACTATCATGTTTACTAAACTGAACAATTGGATATCATTGGCATACTTTGCCACCTCATTAGTCATCTTCCATTCTAGGTCATTCATAAAATGTTAAATGTAAGCATTGGCTTTAGCAAAGATCTCTCTAAAACCCCTTTTGTGAACACCCTCATTATGAAAAATGACCATCTGCTTCAGCCATCTATATTTATCTCTTAAGCAATTATTCATCCATACTTACACATACATTTATGAAGGATCTTTCATCACATAGCTATTTCCTTAGACAACCATTGAATAAAATTGCCAAATACCTTTACAAAAACACATTATATTGATCAACCTTCCTTGTCCACACTCACTGACTGAATATCCTGGTCTGACCTGCAACCCTGAGTAGCAGATTAGACTGGAGACCTCCCAGACTCTTTTCACACAGAGAGATCCCATAACTAGAATCAGTACCTGCTGCTTGTGGCCCTAGTAATATGTTTGGCATCACCAACAATATGGCAAACACCTGTGACACATTAAGCAGGCTGCTCATATACCACCCTCCCTGCATTTTTCCCACTCTCCTTGGCCCCACAGTGTGGGGACACTAAATAATAAGGTTCATTTGGGTTGTCAGGGCACAGGTGGCTAATAAGGACACAAGGTAGCACAGGTAGCATTGTCTGCAAAGCCTAAGGTTGGGACTGTTGTGTTACAAGCTGGGTGACTGGAGTTTGGGTTGAGCTGCAGAGGGTCCCAGTGGCTGGGAGCTCACTGTGATGCAGAGCTCTGGAAATCCTGTGTGGCTGCAAGCTGTGCTGCATGCTAGGAAGCATAGGTAAAAACTGTGCTGATTGCTTAAAGCTTTTATGTAATGATAACTCCTCATTCTGCCAAGGGTCCTTGAGGGATCCTGCCTGTCTTCCGTAGTTCTGTGTGACACTCCACTAAAGATCTTTGACAGGTTTGTAATCCAGAGCCCTTCTTTCGAATTCATATCGGCTGTTCTTCAATATGTCATACTTGTATGAGAGCCTACTAATTATATTTTTATAGAAGCTTCCACTAATTTGCCTTGCACACACATCAGGATTACTACTTTACAGTCTCCCAGATCTTCTCTGTGGCCCTTTAAAACAACTTCCCTGTTTTCTGTACCCCAGTCCCCTCGTAGTTAGGTGTCTCTCTACACTAAATGTGCACACCATAGTTAGAAGTTGTATACCACTGTTATTTCTTCATTCGTCCTCTGAAATCCTTGAGGATTCTGTGAAGTATATCTATTTCTGTTGACACTTAGCAGCTGTTAATTTTTCCTTTTTTTACATCTTTTACACACGCTCTGACGTGAGACAAAATGTGGCAATGTTTTCAAGCTCCAGCTAAAATTTGAATTTGCAGACTTGATTAGTATTGATCTTTGTTGGACTATCCTATCTGTCATCTCACTCATCCTTTATTTTTTTCCTGTTGTTAACTGTTATTTGGCATTCCATTGCTTCCATGTGCTAGCTCAGAGACTATTGTTTTGAGGAAGTCTTAAACCCCCTTGTTTTCTTAAGTTATTTGTGGGCATGCTACGTGTAACCGCTAGTGCCTGGGGTAAAGTTTGACATCTTATTGTCATAGAAAGCTTTTATATGAATTTCATGTTCTATCCAACAGTTTGTGGTTTCAAATTTGCAAATATTATTACAAAAGCTGCTATTCTTGACTGCTGTTTGCTTAAAAAGGATGGCGAATGTCTCCTGTTTCTTGCATTATAAGTCTTGATGTTTCTGTCCAAGGTGGATCAAGCATGTATAGAGCTTGCTTGTTGCAACAATTCTTTTTGCTACTCAAAATTAACAGGGTAAAGAGAAGGTGTTCACACTATAAATACTATTATTCAAACAATGATTCGCTGATAATACACTAGTTACCTGTAACCAAATAGTTCTGTAGAAACATTCAGAAGTACTTTTTTACCAAGATCTGGTGTAAAGTGCACTGGCATCTTCAATAATTCAATGTTTTTACAGTATTTTTGGTTATGTAAATTTTTGTGCCCATATTGGTGTGTCTATAGGTTTCATAGGTTGCAATATTTCTTTTACTGATTAGGATTAAATTCCCATTCATCATGCTTTATTTTGGGACAACTCATGGACTAGAAAGATTTCATTCCATCTTAAGTAACAGTCTATTCCAAAATAGAGAATGCTAGATTCATGTGTATAGATCCACGTGTATGTAGACAACTGTCTGTGGACAGGCTTTACTTTCCGTCAACAGTAGACAACCATGAGAAGAGAGGAGCCAACTGCCAAACCTAAATGTAGTTTAGCCTCCTCACCCGAGAGTATTTTTGTATGGGACTGAGATTTGAACTGTTGTAGTCCTTTCACTGAACACTTCTGCCATTTTCCCTGTTTTCAGCATTAAAATAAGTTTCAGAATTAAGTCATTTTTATTTTTTTGTTAGCAAAGAAATGATCCAAAAACTACGAACAGAAAATCATAATGACATCCCAGAAGAAGAGGATAGGCCACATATCACTTCATATTGTTAGCACTGGAATGAAAGCAGAAATATTAACTATTAACTAATTTTTAATTAACTAAGAAAAATGGATCTTGACTTTGTAGTTAGTTATAGTAGGGCAATGATACGAACAGAACTAATATGATTTCATCCCTTGAAAATAAGAAGAGATGCAGAAATATTCCTTAGTGTGGAAAGAAGAAAAAAGTAAGATGAATAAAATCATGTACATGTATTACCCTTTCTGGCAAGCAGTTACTGGCTTTGATCAATGCTAAGAAACAAAATGAACAGAAGCTATTACATTTTTATTCTCTGCTTTGTTAAATTGATGAAAATACTATTTAATCTACTCTACATCTGGTACAATTATATTTTTACAGAGCTCTAGGAGTGCTGTCAGGAGTTGACAGAAATACTTAGTCTTTGACAATTTAGTTCATGAATGTTTTGATATCCTCTTTTCAGACAAGATTCTACAGGATTTTTTTTTTTTTCATGTACTTTATTTCCAGTTTTGACATGTTGTAGACCAAAGCCTGCACAATCAACAGGGCACTACAGACATCTAGCTTGAAGTGTGTGATTTGTGCTCTTCCAGAATTAAAATTGAATACATATTGAAGCGCTACTGTGTATCTTGTAGCAGAGTGCTCACCATGTAGAGTCTTCCGTTTCAGAGGAACCCATAGGCCTTAGTTCTGACTGCAATATGCTAGTAACAGGAATGAATGTCTGAGCTACCTGTCTTCTTTGGGTCATTCAGGTTTACCTTTTTAGGGTATTGCAACTTAATTTCTGTAGCAGTGGATTGCCATTCCATGATTCAGTAAAATCTCAGCTGCAGCTACAGTTTTTCATACCTCATATTTTAAATAATTGTTTGGAAACACTTCTTGTCCTCCTGTTGTTTCAGAATTAAACAAAAAGAAGAAAGGAAAAATCCCCAAACTCCCATAAGCATTTAATATCATCTTAGAGTCTAATCTAATGGGTTAGTAGAAATATTAAAGAAATGCTACCCTTGGTACTAGAATAATAGTGGAAAACAAATGAGGAATAAATAATGCCAATTAAAGAGCCTATAAGTCAAAAGTCTTTCCTGGGGTTAATAAATGTTAGCTTACTTTTTGGGATGTCCAAGTAAACTTAAGTGTCATTGTGATAGTGCAGTTGAACAGTATTTGTATCAAGTCTCTGGTGTGGAGGTTGCTAGACAATAGGCAGGTGAAAATTAAATGCACTATTTGTACTGAATAGTATTCATTGTAAGTATTGGAAGTACTGTAAATTTGTTTCAGTCCTACAATATTGAATTACAATCACTTGTTTTTAATTAATGTTCTTAGCTTAAATTCCAGTATCAGTTGTCCAAGAATGGTAATTGAATTTAAATTCATATTTTGAAACTGTGCTAAGTAGCATAATAAAGAGCATGGACTTATTTGGATGTGGCCAAATGTGAATTATCTTTCATCTCTTTGCTTTGTAAGTCCCTAATCATATTCTTGTGCTTTATGTATTGTGGAACTAAAGGCATCTACAAAAATGCTAAAGTAGCAGTTTTATCGAACCAATAAATAAAATTTTTTGTGCTTCTCCAAAACATTGTTAGGTAGAGATACCAATATAGCTGGAACATCTGAGCACCTAAGTGACTTGAAATGACAAATGGCTGAAAGCATACAATTCTCATTTCAACTAAAAAAAGCTGTTTGATCAAAATTATTGCAGTTTTCCACTATAAAATAAAACTTTGAATAAATTAAAATTTCTATTTGAAGTGGATTTTTTGTCTTTTGATAGAAAGTTCTGAAAAATAATGGTCAAGTTATAGGGCCGTATTATGTACTATATATTACAGAATCACAGAATTTCTAGGTTGGAAGAGACCTCAAGATCATCGAGTCCAACCTCTGACCTAACGCTAACAGTCCCCACTAAACCATATCCCTAAGCTCTACATCTAAACGTCTTTTGAAGACTTCCAGGGATGGTGACTCCACCACCTCCCTGGGCAGCCTGTTCCAATGCCTCACAACCCTTTCAGTAAAGAAGCTCTTCCTAACATCTAACCTAAAACTCCCCTGGCGCAACTTTAGCCCATTCCCCCTCGTCCTGTCACCAGGCATGTGGGAGAACAGGCCAACCCCCACCTCTCTACAGCCTCCTTTAAGGTATCTGTAGAGAGCAACAAGGTCGCCCCTGAGCCTCCTCTTCTCCAGGCTGAACAAGCCCAGCTCCCTCAGCCGCTCCTCGTAGGACTTGTTCTCCAGGCCCCTCACCAGCTTCGTCGCCCTTCTTTGGACCCGCTCAAGCACCTCGATGCCCTTCTTGTAGCGAGGGGCCCAAAACTGAACACAGTACTCGAGGTGCGGCCTCACCAGAGCCGAGTACAGGGGGACGATCACCTCCCTAGCCCTGCTGGTCACGCTGTTTCTGATACAAGCCAGGATGCCGTTGGCCCTCTTGGCCACCTGAGCACACTGCTGGCTCATATTAAGAAACATCATTAAAAATGCAAATTAAAATATAATAAAGTCAATTTTAGAGTATTTTTTTATGGAAAATGTCAGGAAGTTGTCTTTCCTATTTTCTATATAACATGTGGATTAAGATTTTTGTTTTTAAATGATCATCTTTGTTCTCTAGTGTTTACGTGCTCATTTGAATACCTTTTAAGAGCTTTGATCTAAAGGTGTTTTAAGCAGAGAAGATTACTGATATAAGGTGCTCCTGTAACTAATTGCTTCCATTGTTAGTAAGAAAAAATACAACTGTGTGGTTTTTTTTTAGCTTCACCTTCTCTGTCACTAGATCATGTTATGGATTTGCTTGCAGTCTGCCAATCTTAGTAGTAGAAATGCCTCCCAAAGATTATTATTTACAAATTCTGCTTCTGGATAAAATCAGTATACTGAATGCTTTTAATTTTTCCAGTGCACAACTTCTTTTTTTTTCCATACTTCAAATAATTCTCTTTTCTAAACCTTCTTGAGTATTTTCACATCCTTTTGAAGTCTGAATACTGAATCTGGTGACAGTACTTCATATTCACACATCAAATGTGTAAACTGGATAAGCCTTATACCTGTTCCTTACTGTATTGTTTTAAAATTGTGGCAGGACTGCATTTATTTGCCAAGCAATATGAGCTGTTTTGACCAGAATGTGTCACTGAAGTCCTGATCAATTACTTATGAACACCCTCCACCCTCACCTTTTCCTAGTCACATTTACATTACTTAGACCATAAATTTGACTTGTGTCTTGTTTCCAGATGGATGGCTGTAGATATCCATATTCAAAGTAAGTTTCCTACATTGTGCTGTCCAATTAGTCTTTATCAAATATATGTGCTTATTGAATTTCCTCTGGACTTAGAAGGCAAGCTGTAAGCATACCTTACTTTTCATAATTTATCTTTAAAAATAAAATTATTGTGCTTTCCCTAGGAGATCCTGAGGAGAAGTAGACAATAAGCATGGCCATGCTGAGTTATGTGCTTGTGATACAGTAACAGATAGAAGACCAACAACTTTAGGAATAAGGAATTTATCTATAAAAAAAAAAAAATACAGTAACAAATGCAAATCAGCAGCACAATTACCCAGATTATTTCAGTAGTATAGTTACCTAAGAAAAAATGACAGCAAATCCACTAATTCACTAATACTGAGCAAAAATTAATATCCAGATATGCAAAGACCTCTACAGCTATGGTTATTAGGCAGGGTGGCAGGAAGCAGGGCACAGCATCTCCTTAAGAAACTCAGTCCAGCCTGCAGGATGAGGCAGTTCCAAATTTCTCAGTCAGACTGTCCTCTCTTGTTGAGTTGCAGAAGCAGTCTCTGAACTGGTTAACTACTCAGCATGTCCCACTTCTGTTCCTGTTCTCTGCTGTCTCTTTTCTTCGTGTGCATGGCATAAAGCATTGCATAGTATAAAGCAATGCTGTCCCTAAAGAAGTACAAGAATGAATGTCATACATGCAGTCTGATGCAACAGCATATGAACATATATGTTCAATTAATAGTTTATGCAAAAATCTGTGTGGAAGTATAGAATATCAAGAAAAAAATGATGTGCCAAGGTTCTAGGTCAGGGCCACTTTGTAAGTGGTACATGTGGCTACAAGCTTATCAAACTGTTCTGCAGTCTACATGGTTGGTTTTTACCTGCAAAACCTAAATGGCTTAGCAACCACTTTTTCCTGTGAGTTTCTCCTCTTCCAGAAGTACCACTACTACAGACAGGAGCCAGGCTCCAAACTGGCAGACTCAGGGAGGTGTGAAGGTTGGGGGAGAGTTAAATGCTCATGGCTTATTAGTTGTTCTTAGTTTCACCGAACCCTACTTTTAATAGTGTGCTTTTCAGCTCTAACTAAAGCAGTCTGGACAGAAACATTTTTAAAATTTATGTAATATAAACAGCTTTGCCCATTTTAAACAGCCCTCCCCCAAATTTCAGGCTGTAATTCTTTTATCATAAAAACTATTCAGATTTGCTGTAATGTCTTTTTATTTTTTAATATTTCTTACTGCTACAAGTTTAATTTTTACCAGTTAGTATTTACATCAGAAGTTTACTTTTGATGAACTTGCATTTTTTAATACATGCTTCTTTTCTACCATATTTGTTGAATATAAATGTCTATGATATTCCACTTGTACTCTTAAAAAGACTCAAAATTGTCCAGTTAAATGTAATGTTTTCCTGAACTGTACATTATTAGCTTTTTCTGTTTATGTAAACCATAAATGTCATTCATAGACATTCATAGCTATTAACACTATAATATTTTGTTATATCTTCTTTTAATACTTGGTGTAAGTATATATAAATATTTCTTTTTTCTCTCTTATATAAGATGCCTTGATAACTTGACTAGAAAACAGTCCACTAGTTTAGATGGAGTGTTATTATCTTGGGTATCTTTTCAGAAGTCTTTAAGGATCTGACATTCAATTGTTCTTTTCTATTCCTTATATTGTCACACTTATACTGCATGTGATTATTTTATTCTCTGATGACACGATTATCTCATTTTAGACTAAGCTTCAGCAACCATTTAACAATAGCCAATAAACCCTGATGCAAGTTACATTTAATGGAAAGAAATAAAACACAGCTCTTGGAATCTAAATTTAATTTATAAGAAACCATTTAATCTGCAAGAAATATTTACCTGGCGATGTGTTTTTACATATTGTAAATCTCATTATCTGCTTTAATGCTCAGCAGAGCTCTTGTTGTATAGTTAGTTTTGACAGACTGTTCATTCTACCTCAAAAAGAATTATTCTAGGGGAAAAATAGCATTATGTGTGGTCAACATAATTTCTTTTAGTATAACCCTTATAGGTACTTTGATTTCTTTTGCTAGAAAATTCTCAACCATGTCAGAGAAGAGATGTGAAGAAAATCTATGAGGTTTAAGAGAACAGGTTTATCTTTACTGTTGCATGACTATTGTCTTACAGAAGAGCTGTGAATGTCACCTAATCTTAACAAATCACCTTGGAAGTAGTTTGACCTTAATAGTAGCAATTTTTTAAATAACATGTAGTCAAAATTCTTATATACTTGGTTTCATCTCATTATGTTTAGCTGTTGGGGCCTGAAATAATGAGATAATTAACACTGTGGATCAGTCTTCTATCTTGCACATTTGATTTGGGATATACAAGAATATTTTACTTCATTTATTTATTTTAATTAGAAATAACTTGACAGCCACTTCATTAACAACATTCTTCAGCATTCTTTACAGCTCATTTCATATACCTATGATTTCTGTTCCTTAGAAAGTCATTTAGGCCCCAATTTAAAAATATCGATTCATCCATAAATCAGTGTGTAGCAAATGAACAAGAGAGAATGAACAGTGAAAGTGTTAAGTTGTATTAAAATAACACATAGAATCTCGGTCATCCTCCATAATTTAGAAATAATAATAATAATAATGTAGTATGATAGCTATTTAGGCGTATTACTTTTTAGGGGCTCTGGCATGGGAAAGCATTTCAACGTATTTGTAAATTTTGCAGATTCTTAATTACCACATGAATACATATATATATATTTTTTTTTTGTGAGTTACTGTCTGTCAAACTGCAAGCACAAAAATATGTCAGATACTTTTAACCTTGAGTTCATAATGAAATGTCTCTTTTCTAAGGAGTTATAATGACTTAATATAAATATTAGAATATTCTGATGGAAAACATGAGGCTTATCTTTTAACACCTCTGAGAAGGTTTAACTGTCTAATACAATATTGGCTCTGCCTTAACCCTTCTTTTACAGACTTCATACTATACACCTTAGAAATAAGGAATGAGTTTGTAGTGATATTAAAACTTTCATGTGCCAAATAGAGTAAACAGTGAAACTATGTAGTGTCTAATTTGAGGCATTTTTAATGTGTGGACTTTCTGAAATTCTTATGTTTAGTACTAAGGATAGTGTAAACTTGATTGCTGATTGAGAACCCATTGGCAGTTCACAAAATCGTACATGAAGTAGTGCTAGTGGTATTCTTTGTTTTAATTTAACATAGTATACCAAGTTAAGGTATTTAGTTGTGGGCAGTTCTGTTTGTTAGACTAATAATGTTAACAGTATATTAAACAAAGTTGATCAAAACTTTTAATTTTTAAATGCATTAAAATAAGCATTTTCAAACATACTGTCTCTGCAAGTATTAAATCATTGAAAATTGAATGGAATGAAATTTTCTAAGATCTGTGTATTTTTTTGAAGAAGTTTGATTGAACAACAAAATGACCTTAATTTTGAATTGCAGCATTGTTGTATAACTTCCTTGTAACAACAGCTTCTCAGACTTCATACTATTGTTGTTAGAACTAGATATTCCAGACATATTTTTAAATGTAATTGAAATTCCATTGTTAATATATTAATTGGCAAATACTTTAAAATATTCATTATGTGGAATTGTTCAAAAATAATGATCAATGGCTCTTATATTGGCATTCTCTTATAGCCACACATACAGAACCACCACAAATTAAAATACTTAAAGACTTAGTTTTGCCCTTATTATTCTGTCTGCCAAATATAAAATGCAGGAGATCATGTTTGAAGAGGATTAAATAGTTTTCATAGGGCAACTAAATATAATTCAGATAATTTCTTGAAAGTGAACATTAGCCTTTAAAGGTTATTGTGAGTGGGATATTCCAGTTGAAATAGCTCTCAGAAGTGTGTACTTAACTGGCTATTCTTTGTCAAGGTGGTGCTTTCTTACTTCAAAAGTTACTAGATTAATTCCATGAGGACTTTGAGAGAGGTATGAAATGAAGGAACTGATTTTGTATCTCTTCTGCTCTTGACCCAAATTAAAGAATGAAATCTGAGTCATTAAGAATGTGTTAGATATGTATTTTCAAATATGCTCTCATGTCATCCTGTTCCACTGAGTAGAATTTTATTGTACTTCTCTTACATTGTTTTGAAATGTTTTTCAGTAAAGGGGGGTATTTTGACCCAAGAAATGCTTTTTTTTTTTTAAGCTGCTGAAGCAAAAAATTTCAGGTGATCTTCTTAATTTAATCTTTCATTGTTTGTTCCTAACATAAATGTATATATACTTAAATATTTGTATTAAATATGCTATGCAAATAACATCAATCAAAACACTTAACTTTAAAGCTCACAGTAAAATTGCAGAGAGCAAAATTGGCTCCAAAAATGCAATTTGTATAAAAGGAATGATTAAATAATTAAAAATAATTGCAGAAAAATGAGGGGAGGTTCTACTGGGTTTAAATTCTTGAACTTTGTATTGGGTTCTAGGGACATGCATTTATCTTCCTTGATATTTATCTAGGGACTTGCATTTATCTTCCTCGATATTTATCTTCCTTATGACAACAGGCACAGGTAAGCAGTTTGGAAATATTAATAGCATTTCTAATCAGAAGGCATCTATACAAGTTTTGCTTGCTCATTTAACATGTTAAAAATCTGCTTTATTTTAACAAATAGGTTTCAGAAATATCCCATTAAGAACAGCTGTATAGGTAAGTTAAAGTAAGTTAATTTAAAATGACTAAAAATACATGCCAACAGATGACCAGAGTTTGTGTTTTTGTCAAGCGGGTTTTCCATATTTGCCTGTTTCTGCTTATGCTGCAGACCACAGAATCCTACAATGGTGTGGGTTGGAAAGGACCTTAAAGACAATCTCATTCCAGTCTCCTGCCATATACGGAGACACCGTCTACTAGACAAGGTTGCTCAAAACCCCATCCAACCTGGCCTTGAACACTTCCAGGAATGGGGCATCCACAGCTTCTCTGGGCAACCTGTTTTAGTGCCTCCCCACGTTCATAGTAATGTATTTATTTTAAATATCCAATCTAAATATACTTTTTCAAAATTTAAAGTTATACCCCTTTGTCCTACCACTGCATTCCTTGATAGAGTCCCTCTCCAGCTTTCTTGTAGGCCCCCTTCAGATGCAGTGAAAGAGGTTCTGAAATATTGTCATGACTGAGTAGAATATCTTCATTATTGAACCTAGCTAGATTTTTTTTTTTTAATATTTTAAAACCATAAGCTGCTAAATTCTTTGGAATCCAAATTTGTTTTGTAATTAATGAGTGCAGAAGTGGCAATCACTACCATGTCTAAAATTGCCTAACACTTCTGTGTTACTACAATATTTTGTGCTAAGACTGATTTATTTATTTTATTTCTTCCACTTTAGAGCACAGGGGTTATATGGAAGCCTTACTTTATATATAAAATGACATTTAACTCTCTACAATCAAAGCAGCTCAGAGCTAAGCTGAGCTAAATTGTAAAGACAGAAAGAATTCTCACTGGAATGGGCCTCAAATAGGTGAAGAATACTGCTTTGGATAAGAGCAAGTTAAGAATATCTTCTCCTTAGCATGACCGTATTTGTGGGTTTGTTGGGTTTCCTTTCCCCCCCCCCCCCCGCTTTGAACCCTATCTAGTTAAACAAAAGGATATCTTAAAAAGGTTGTTAATAAAATGTTAATAAAAAATGTAAAGTTAATACTTAGAATGGGGAGTGCAAATGGGACCAGTGTCTCCAGGGCAGACATTTTGAATTCTTTGGCACAGTAGTTTTTGTGCCTGGGGGAGGAGATGGGGTATTAAAGATGTGAGGGCAATTCTGTTGCTTAAATGTAGACAACTTATGCTTCCTTATGTGCTCTAAAATAGTCATTTACCACTAGCTGCCATTCACCAAAAGCTGTGGGCTTCCTTAGATAGTGCCTAACAGAGCCTTTCAGGTGCTTTGTATCATGAACCAAAGGGCACCACTAGCCCCACCTATCCCTGCCCTTGCCCCATGGCAGCCTAGGGGCCATCAGCCCCTGCCCCACTGATGGTGCAGTAGGGTTGGGCTCAGGCTTCCCCACAGCCCTGCTGAGGCCTCTGCCCAGCTGGGCCCCAACTGGGCCTCAGCCAGTCCCTGCCCCTGGGAGGTGCCTGGGGCTGGGGGCAGCCCTGGTGCTCTGCTCCTGGTGGGGCACGGCAGCAGGCCCTGCCTGGCACACCTGGGGACACCCCACACTACTGATACTTGGCCCAGCCATTACCTGCTACCTATATGCAGTGGCATGACAGGTTTAAGAATTCAAAAAAAAAAAAAAAAAATCAAATAGGCAAGGCCAACTTGAAGCAATGTGATGATTTTTCTTTGTTACTCAGGTTTTGAGTTTTTGACTAGTGATAGAAGTGTAGACATTCCATAAGTGCACTTTAGCTATGCTGCAATCATCTGATTTGAGTGAGCCAGGCTGTTTTCTTGGGTAGGATCTCTAAAGCAGGTTTTTGAAACAACAGCAACAACAACAAAAAACAACCAATGAAACAACAGCAACAACAAAAAAAAAAAACAGGCTACCTTTCATAATAATATAGAGTAAAATAGTTGACCTAAAATTTTTGATTTTAAGGGATCACACAGTTCATGCTGTGTGAATACATTTTCATAATTTTGTCACCTGTGACTAGTGGTGTTCCCCAGGGGTCAGTGCTGGGTCCGGTCCTGTTCAACATCATCGTCAATGACCTTGATGAGGGAAGAGTGTCCGCCCTCAGCAAGCATGTTGATGACACAAAGCTGGGAGGAGTGGCTGACATGCCAGAAGGCTGTGCTGCCATGCAGCAAGACCTGGATAGGCTAGAGAGATGGGTAGGAAGAAACCAACTGAGGTTTAATAAGAGCAAGTGTAGAGTCCTGCATCTGGGAAGGAACAACTGCATGTATCGGTACAGGCTGGGGGATGACCTGCTGGAGAGGAGCTCTGAGGAGAAGGACCTGGGGGTCCTGGTGGACGACAGGTTGACCATAAGCCAGCATGGTGGCCAAGAAGGCCAATGGGATCCTGGAGTGCATTAAAAGGAGTGTGGCCAGCAGGTCAAGGGAGGTGATCCTCCCCCTCTACTCTGCCCTGGTCAGGCCTCACCTGGAGTACTGTGTCCAGTTCTGGGCCCCCTGGTACAAAAAAAAAAGACAGGGATCTCCTGGAGAGTCTAGCAGAGGGCCTCAAAGATGATACAGGGCCTGGAGCATCTTCCTTATGAAGAAAGGCTGAGAGACCTGGGTCTGTTCAGCCTGGAGAAGAGAAGACTGAGAGGGGCTCTCATCAATGTTTATAAATACCTAAGTGTGGGAGACAGAGTGATTTGGCCAACCTCTTTTCAGTGGTTTTCAGGGACAGGACAAGAAGTAATGGCCACAAAATGGAGCACAGGAAGTTCTGCACCAACGTGCGAAAGAACTTCTTCACAGTGAGGGTGACGGAGCACTAGAACAGGCTACCTAGGGAAGTTGTGGAGTCTCCTTCTCTGGAGATACTCAAGGTCCGTCTGGACGCCTACCTGGGCAGCCTGCTCTAAGGAACCTGCTTTGGCAGGGGAGTTGGACCTGATGATCTTTTGAGGTCCCTTCCAACCCTTGCAATTCTGTGATTCTGTGATAACTGCTTTGGAAAAAGAAACTGAAGGATGTGAGTAAATTTTCTAGCAATACTTTGGTTTTCAAGATAGCAAGGACCAGAGAAAACTATGCAGGGTTATGGAATGACGTTATACACTGAGTAAACTTCCCATGCCACTTCAATGTCTTCTCAATACATGCAAGTTATAAATAATACGTGAAAAAAGCAGTTAAATATAAATGAAGAACTCTGATTTGATTGTGTTCTTTTAGGAATGTGATCTTCTGGATATAATAACTTTATGGAAATTTCATCTCTGTTCAGCAGTAGTCCAGAAAATAGATTTAGACTTTTTAGAAAAAAGTAAAGAACAAACTGGAAAACATTACTAGGTCACTGATAAACCCATGGTTCATCTGTATTCTGACTACTGTATGCAAATAGGTCACCAGCCTCATAAAAAATGAAAAAACAGAGCTAGAAATCTTTAAGGAACAAGATAATCACAAAAATGGAATGGCTTCTTTAAGAGGGAATGCTGGACTTTAGCTGTACATGATGAAGACAAAAACACTGGGCGTAGATAAGACATGTATATAATCACAAATATATTTCATTATAAAATAGCTTTATAAAATACTGATTGGGCCATATAAATCCCTCTCTACATGACTTCCATCATTACTTCTAACAGTTTCTAGGCCTTATTCACCACTGGAAGTGAATCCTTGCAGTCCTAAGTACACTGAAATGACACAGGACAAGTTTATGCATCTCCACAAGATGCATAAACTTGCCACAGTGATAACATGACAGTAAATACCGTTTATAACAGAACTGTCACATTTTTATATCTGTATATCAAGGAATCCAATATACGTCACTTTGTGAACCAAGTAATCTCAGAGTAACTATAGAGGTAAAACTAAGCCCTAAGCAATTGCTATCAGCCTGAATAAATGCTGACAGACAATCAGTAAAGAATAAAACCCACTGAACTTCCAGGGGGGAATATTTCTCAGAAGACAGTTGTTAATCTTTGTTAATCTTTGATCTCTCAGTCCTGATTTCTCAAAGGAATCAAAAGTCTTTATCAAAATAATTGTTGGAATTAAAATTCATAACTCTTCTGGATACTAAAATCCGAAGTTTCAGTGAAGATACTGTTTTTGTACCATCTTGTCATTTTCGTCATACAATCTTGAACCCATTAATCTTTGTGTTCCATGATTTATAAACTTCTCTCTTTTCCCAGAGATAACTACCTTGCCTCCATCTTCTTTCTCTCTTCCATTCTCTCTCCTGTCTTTCTAACATTCATAGGTATATCACGTGTGTTTTCTTTTACAGATGATCTAAAGAATACAGCTCTTGACCTCTGTTGTTCTATGATTTGCAGTAGGCACCTAGGTTTGTAATCTGACTATTTTAGACCTGAGGAAGAGTTAGTGTTCCTGTAAGATTGATTATTCTTTTTTTTTTTCTCTCTTCAGATACACACGCTGGTTTGATATAAGGTATTATCTCTATCTAAAAGCCTTGATCTGCCTTTTTTTCTTGTCCAGACTTCCTGTAAGATAAGGTAGAAAGCAGTGTTCAGAGGCAGATTGCAAAGGCAGATATATAGGTGAAAAGACCTGTTTATAAAGACCTATGGATAATGTAGAGCACTTAAAACACGTTGTTTTGGCAGTAGCAAATCTACAGACCACTTATGGCTGGTTGCATTATCTGGAAGGGTGCGTAAAGATCAAGTCACAAGTGAGAGTGGCAGGAAGATCTCCAAGAGAGATATATTCATTGTTAAAGATTACAGATTAAACATAAAATGCTTGTTGATGTTGTAAAATAATTAATAGGGGTATGACAGTTTTTTTTTTTTTTTTTTTTTTGGTATGTTCTTCTTCCTTGAAGCATTCATATATGGTTGTGAAACTTAGAAAAACTGGCAGAATCTGGGGGATTACAAGTCCTCACAGGAATATTTTTTTGCTTATGCGTTATGGGTTTGCATAATTCCAGTATCAATAACCAGGCAGCTTGCCGTTAGCATTCTCCAAAAGGCTAATTTTGTTTGCAATAGGTGCATCACTATATGTGGAATGGATTTTAAGCATTAGGCCTGATTTCACACTGGCTAAGAGATGCTACTGTCATGCTTATGACTAAGTTAGCAAAAGCTTACAGAGCTTCAATGTATTATTATTTAATATAACCTGTGCAGAACCTCAGCCTTGAACCTGGCTTATTCTTAAAACACATAATTCTCTCCAGCTACCGAAAGGGGTGGAGGATATTAGCTAACACTTGCTGGGTAAAAGACTTTATAAGGACAACCAACATATACCAGCTAAATCCCATTTCTCATTTGATTATGTATTCAAACTGTTGTACTGGGTAATGAAAAGGTAGCTTGCCTAGCTTTGTGTAAGGTAAGCAAAACATTAAATGTTTAGTACAGTGTTCTTCCTGGTCTGTTATGTCTCTTCTCTCAGGTTGATTTTTTTGCCCCACTTTTACAACAACAGGAGTGCTGGGTTATAGTATCTTTGCTAATGATCTTTTTAGCGAAAGGAAAATGAAGTTAAAGATGATTACTACTTAGGATTAGCATGTCTAAGTTAGACAGATGTACTAAATTATTTTATATAGACCCTTTTCCTATATAGTCAGCTGTAAAAGTGTCTTGCCCTATCCTATAGTAGAATCCTTCAGGAGATCAAGTGCCAGTATTTTCTTTAACTTTTTAAAGGTATTTAAACTGTACAATTACAGAAATAAATCCTAATGTATTTGGAGTAATTGAGATGAAGGACTTTAAGGGGCAATATTAGAATTAAAATTGTTGTCCATTCTAAGAATACACCCTTCTCACACTAAAAATTAAATCATTAGCTCCTAAGAAGCCCAAACCACCTCAAATTGCAACAAAAGCCAGGAAAAGTAGGCAAAAAGGAAGGTATGCTGACATTAAAATCAGGTCATAAAAAAGAAAATAAAACCCCAATCTATTTTTTTTTAAACAAGTGTATATATAAATATATTTCATATATCTTAGCATGTATCTGTGGCTGTTGAGCCTTTTTTGCTGAAATAATTAGTACTATTTTAGTTGTTAGCATAGGAAATTCACAGACTTTCATTTGTAGTGTTAAATTAATATGCTCTTAGCTTGGTATGATCTCAAGAAATTTAAATGTAAAGTAGGATGCACATACTATGTGAAGGGTATAACAATGAAAGAAAATTAATTCTCATAATATCACTAGAAAAAGGCTTTGAGATGTGATAAAGGAATCAAAATTTTGTGCCTGCTTACGAAGTCATGAAAAAGATTGAATAGGTGTGATAGATTAGAGAACTCATAAGTCCTTTTCCTATTTCCAAGTAAAACAATTTCCCCTGTTGGAATTTCAGAGATGGAATTGTACTGCTTCTGTTTGCTTGGGATAGGATGAAAGAGACTGAGGTTTTACTTGATCACTAGCATAGCTTTGAAAACAGAAATGGTTGTGTCTGCTGTTGATTTTCATTTCATACATGAAGAAAGAGGGCATCCTAGCCAAGTAGTTATGTAAATAAATTATTCTTAATATACTGTTGTGAATACAGTTGCTAATAAAATAGCATCCACTAAATTTTACATAACATATTTGGAACTAAATCCCATATTTCAGTTATGCAAAATTAATTTGAACTGTTGGATATGAATTTTGAGGCAACTCTCAGAATCATGAAAAGGAAATTTAAAAACTAAAAATAAAGTCATGGTGAAAAAGATTCAAATTTAATTCTGCAACCCCCAAAGTATAACAATATAGGTGAGACTACTATGGTATTATTTAGTCTTTTATTAAAAAAAGGAAAAAAAAAAAAAGATAAATCACATTTTAGAGGGCTTTGGGTATGATTAAAGTCTCTCTAGTTTTGTTTTTTTTTGTTTGTTTGTTTTTTCAGGATTATTTTAATTATTTGATCTGACTGGGAGGATAGATTGAAATTGAGCAGACTGGAAGCACAGCTACTGTGATAGCTCTGCTGAAAGACATTTCACATACTACTATTATCTTTTAGTAGAAGGAATTCAGCCTTGACTTAAAATTCTGCTGTCAATGTCAATTAAACTGAGACAACACTGGGATTTCATTTTACTGGAAGTCTTAAAAATCATTCCTCTTTAAACTCAAGAATTACCACTAAGGACAGCATCTGGAATAGATCAAGATTTTTTTTCTCTTGTTCTTAAGATTGCAGCATTATCACACACCAGTGATAATGTGTCACAGATATTCCCTTCTTCGGGTGAAAGTAAGGATCTTTTCTCTGTTTATGGCATCCACCTATGCACAGGTAAGAGAGCAACTTTTTTTTTTTTCCCCATTGTGCTTTCATAAAAAAAGAAAATCATAGATTTCACAGGGAGGCTTGTGGGAGAGGTCAACCTCCCCAAGAATCTTGACTGCTTGCACTGTTTTTTGCAGAACCACAGTGTGACGGAGGGTGGGAGGGACACAGCATCTTTGGAGCAGGTGGCTCAGAGCTATGTCTTATTGAGAGTTGAACACCTACAAGGATGAATAATGCACAGCCCCTTTGGGCATCTCATCCCCAAGTACAGCATGTGTGACTATACTGACAGTAAAAATCTTTTTTTTTTCCCCAAATATCTAGTCAGAATTTTTCTATGTTCCAACTTGTGGCTATTGCCTCTTGTCTTATCATTGTACCACCTCTGAGAAGAGTCTGCCTCTGTTTTTTCTGCATTCTTTAATCAGTTAACTACAAAGAACAATATGGTTTCTCCTTTGCTTGCTCTTCTCCCAGCTGAGCAGAAAGTTCCCTCAGCTACTCCTTGTGCATCCTGTGCTCCAGTTCCCAGGCATCCTGATAGACTTCCACTGGACCTGCTGCAGTGTGGCAATACCTTTCTTATACTGGGGAATCCTGGACTGTACACAGCACTCCAGATGCAGCCTTGCAAGTGTCAGAAGTGAAAGATTGCCTCCCTTATGGTGCTGGCTACATCCTTGCTAATGTAGCTGAGGATATTGCTGACCTTCTTTGCTTCAAGGGCAGATTGCTGGCCCCTGTTCAACTTTTTGTCCACTAGGACCCTCAGAATCCCTTTCATCAGAGTACACAGCCAGTACTGGTGCTTGCTGTTATTCCATCCTGGATGGAAAACCCAGAGCTTCTTGTAGTTCCTGTCAGCCCATTTCTCCAGCCTGCCCAGGTCCCTCTGAATAGCAGCCCCGTCCTCCAGCATATTGATTGCTACCCATGGTTTGCTGCTATCTGAAAATTTGCTGAAAGTGCACTCTACCACATAGTTCAGTAATGAAGATAGTAGACAGCATCAGTCCCAATACTGATCCCTGAGAGACCAGCCCTGATGATTTCAGCTTGGAGTTTGGCTTCCCTTACTCCATACCTACACGTGCCAGCAACATCCTTGTATTCCTCCCAAGTAGCCTATCCCTCCTCTGACCTCTAGCATACCTCTCTTTTGAATTTGAGCTCAGTCCTCCTGCCTCTGCAGATTTCTGGCAAAGAGCCTGGAATCTCTTCTTTGACCTCCCCTGATGCTGTGATCACCTCTCCCTGCAGCTCCTTTACCTGGCAGCTCAGTGCCTTGGCAAGAGCACACCCCTCACACAGAGGCCCCAGAGCCTCTCTGCAGGCTGCCGAAGGCCACATCCATTAGCATTAGCCAGCACTCGAGCAAGTGCCTTGCGGGGTGGTGACACCATCACTGCACCATCTCCACTCCCAGGATGAGCAGTGGTGGTGGACCTTGTGCCTCCCTGTACCAAGCGCTGTGACAGCAGCAACTGTGTCTGTCGGCTCTCCCTGAGCTTAAGCCTCCCAGTCTGGCAGCCAGGAGTCAGCGTGTCCCAGCAGCAGCTGGCACATTGGGCAAATCCCCAGCAGAACTGGCAGCAGAGTCTGCAGCTGCTATGCAAACTGAGAGCAGCAACCACAAACAGCAGCCGCAGGAGTCTCCCCAGGCACCCTGCCTGGTCTCACCAGCTGACCCACACCTGCTTACAATGATCCCCAAATCACATCCACCACAAACAGTATCTCCTGTGCTGGCCCATCTTGCTTCTTGCAAGATTGCAGACATGTCTGAGCCTGCTGCTGCTGTTGGCACAACTCTTGCAGCAGGTGCCTCCAGTGAGGCTGACCTGATCATTGCAGCCTGAAAGGCTTCTTACATGCAGGGCTTAGTCTGAGACACACAGCTCTGATGTGACAAGTGGTAAAACAATGTCTGATGCTCATTGAGTGTTCTGATCAGGCAGTGACACTGAGAGGTGGCAGGATGACAGGGCATGCAAGGTAGTAGGTAGGTTTTACAAGCTTACTGAATACTAAATTTTGCTTCAGTGTTTAAGTAGCCATGAAAGTAGTTTATTGGCTTATTCTTTCCCAAGATGTATTTTCCTTCTATATCTTAGATGATAATAAAAGCTATAACGTTTTGCCTACAACAGGTTTTAAGCTTTAAAATGTTGTTTAGCAATGACTCCATCCAAATATTACTACAAGCATAAATTTTAAGCACTGTGTGAATTTGAAGGTGATTTCTCATTTTCTGTGTGTGTATGTGTTTCTCTAAATACAAGGACAATATGATCACTATCTGTATTTTTTTCAGCATGGGATACTTTTCCTTCCCCACCCCTCTGTTTTTTTTCTCTACCTTTTGAACTCACTGGAGAAATCCAACATTTTTCAGGAGTGCCAAGATCTTGGAAATAACTCTTTTTGTTATTTTGTTAAATTGGACAGCTGAGAAAAGGAAAGGTTGCAACTTGAGGACATGGTATTAACAGAAGAGAGAATCCATAACAATGAATGGCATGCCCTTCTATAAAGATGTAACCTGGGGAAAAGCATCACTCATAGCTGAGGCCTATCTCAGACTGTCACAGTAGCCATGTGACACAAATCTATAGGAAATTAGAGATCAATAGAACCTGTACTGCAACTCGTCTGTCCCCTGGGACTGACTGTCCCTGAACATCCCATGTTTTATTCAGTGTATATATCCTTGCCTAGGTGAAAAAAGAGTTATAGCTTTGTGCACCACCATTTAGAATAGTGAGCAGTGAAGTCATCTGCAGTACCTGCTAATAGATAGGCTACTTAAACATGTAGTGCTTTAAATAAATACAGCTTGTCAGTATTTATCAAAGGAAGCAGAAGTAATGCAGATGGTATTTTACTGGCACTATTGACCCAGCACTTACTGACACATTTATTGGAAAAGACTGTATAACTGGAGCAGAGGGATTTTGTCACTAAGTATGCTGTTGCTTACTGCATAAAATTTGTTATATTTTCTGGAGTGAGGTCCTGTGCCATCCATATCTAATTTTTTAGTTAGGAACAAACAAACGAGAACAGACCAAAATTAAACATGAAAGGAGGAGTTTTACTAGAAGAGAGTCAACCTGACTATGATTTAAAAAAATAAAGCTCATCTGTAGACACTTTAGTTTGAGTCAAAAATGTATCATATTGGAAATAATGTGGAGGATCCTAGGGCTTTTTTTTTTTTTTTTAAATTGCACTGTATTATGTTCTGATTCTAGAAGCATCTAATTCCCCTATTCCCCTCCATCTTCTAGTGCCTCTAGTCAACAAACCAGTGCTCTCACAGATGGCTTTTTGCTTAATTTCTCCCTTACCAAGGCTGTTCAGCTAAACTCTAGAATAAATGTTAGCTGGTTAGCCAGATTGCATCCTGCTGGTGGGTTGCTGCTGTTGCTCCCCTGAAGCTCAGCCTCTGACTCAGCTCAGTTTTCAGACTCTGCCTCCCAGTGCTTTTGCCTTTAACCCAAGCCTTCAGCAGTTCCCCTGACAAATGAATGTGCTGTTTTTTTGTGTGTGCTGCTTTTACTTCTGTTTCCTTTGCCATTGTTACCACCAAACAGCTTGTTACTTTCCTGCTGTCTGAATTTAGCTTTTCCACAGCCTCATAGGTGAAATCAGGGCTTATGTGTGCTGTCTTAACAGCTAAAAAGTAAATAAATTAAATTTGAAAGTGTCAATCTACTTCAAGCAGTCAAGAAATTTAGCTTGAGATAATGTCTGGTGCTGCCTGGAATAGTGTGAAGAGGCAGAAATTGAGCAGCTGTAAAGCTGCTCTTTGGGCTGGGGACAGGTAATAAGGGTCAGGGCCTATGATACCAGTAGGTACAGGTACACTGGAAAGAGCACGATGAACTGTGTGTGACTTACAGCACCCAATGAGCTATTATATAGTTATAACTGCTTAGCCAGTCTTTTCCTATTTATGATTTTAAAATAAAATTTCAAATAAACTCCCCCAAATTGTTTCACTCTAAGGGTGTCTGATGTGATATAAACCTGATAAACATTTGTTTAAAAAAAAAAAAAAAAAGAAGTCAATGAGCATTTTAGGCTTAGTTTAAAGTACCATAAGAACATAAAAAGTCTGCTACTATCATTGGCGTTTTGTTATGAGACTACGTAAAGTGCTGTGGAAGTTCTGTTGTCATTTGTTTTTACACAAATCTTAATTGCATATTTGGAGCTTATGCAAGTGTTTGATCATGAAAATTCAGGATTTAAACATAATGAGTATATCAATTTTTGTATGTTTAAACAGCATTGATAAGTATTTTAAGCTACTATTAATTTTTTATTTTCTGATTGTAATTGCTCTATCTATACCAACATTTTTTTTTTTGCTTGCGTTGTCAAAGCCTTAACAGAAATTGCATAAAAAAAAAAAAATATATATATATATATATATATACCTTACTGTTATTTATCATATGCAAATTTGGGAACCTTGAAAAGTAAATCTTTATACTTCAAAAGAGAAGTAAGTAGTGGTGGTAAAAAGAAGTATCTAATTGCACTTCAGTGAGACTACTGCATTATACAGGGATACAATCACAGTATTTTCTGGAAAAAAAAAAATCAAGATCTGTAAATATGACAAAACTGTGATTTAAAACTATTTTAGTATATATATATATTTTTACTTTCTTTCAATAATTTGCATTATAAAATTACTCTGCAATTCAAAACACTTATTTTGTTTGCCAGGAACGGGAATCTTCCACATGAAAAAGCAAAGCTGCAATCTTCCAATTTAATGATCGTAAACTCTTGATAATCACAGAGATGTTAGAATTTTATTGATGATGCATATGGCTCAATATATGCTATTGCTTTCTGTGCCTAAACCTGGATATTTGTTATAATGTTATTTATAGTTTAGCATGGGCTAATTATTTTAAAACATTTTTGTTAATCTTAGAGCTCTTTTCAATGAAGACTTTCAATGCTTAGTGAAAATCTAGCTAAGCTATCTAAAGAAAATACATCAAAGACTGATACTTTTTTTTCTGGTATAGTTTGTGTAGGTGTATTAGAAACTAATGCAAGGAAACAAAAGTAGAGCTACTGATGAATAATTAAAATATTATTGTATTTCACAATTAAATCATGTTATAGAACATACTAGTAGAGGAATATATATTTTTGCATTCAATTTGTAATATTTAAAGGATCAGAAGATATCAAACTTGGATCTGAAATCTTGTGAAAGGACTTTAAAAAATCCAGAAGCTTGTTAGGGAAAATGGATATGTGAGTGCAGTGAATCTCCACAATTACATTTACATTCTATATAATTACAAGAAAAATGAAAGATACAAAATTGTTCCTAAAAAGTACAAATAAATGAAGCAAAGATCTCTGGCCAATGAAAAAAGATGTAGATTTTTAAGTATTGAAGATGATGAAAAAATACATTCTTGTGCTTCTTGCGTCTTATCTGAATGCAGATATTCGGTAGGAGTATTTTTAGTAACCCTGACCATTTTGTTGAATAAAATAAGTAAACAAATACATAAATCATATTCTCCAAATACTATACCCATGAAAGCACAGACTAATTTATTATTAAAATCCAATATAAAATTACCTTACTTTGTAATTTATCACATAGCTAAAACTAAAAACTAAAAATCAGTGATACTGTTGTATGTTGTGCTTGGATTCTACAAACAGTAGTGCACAAATAAACCATTGAGGAAGGCATAATTCTAATGCATATGGACTTTCGTATCATATGTTCATAGTGAGATTTTCAGGTACCTGTATCACAAGATGCACCTATTTTCATCAAGGATTTACTTATTATTTTATTTATTTATTTATTTTCTGAGAACAAAATAAAACACACAGACTAGGCGATTTTGTGATTTCTGGCTTAGATACTAACATTCAGTATGATAATTTTAGTGCAGGTTTTCTTAGTTGCCACAGTGACCTTAAATGTAATACTTTCCTTGTCCATACAAATATACGTGCTGTACAGGGATATACTCAAATATAACATGCACATTCCAATCATACAGGAATATGTAGGTATGCATATGTATGCCCTCTATTGGAATGCACATCTTAAACCTGGTCATTGCTGCGTCTGGAGTAGTACAGACAAAAGAATTGTTTTATGCAGAATAGATGTCACTTAGGCTGGCTATGCAGATTGCCTACCTAAAGTTATCTTAGCTTGGCAGCGGGGCTCCAGTGACACTGGCACACTGGGTTGCAATAAAGCTTTCTGCCTGCTTAGCAGATGGCTTTGAATGCAAGCAGCCAAGATACATAGAGCTCTGTGTATTTGTGCAAGCCAAAATTCCCGCATGGTGTATTTGGAGTTGCTCTTTAGCCAGCTTGGATTTAGGTCTGTTTTGTGTTATCAAAACCATAGTGTCTGAAGCAGTCTGTAGCAGGGCTGGGGGTTTCACTATGCTATTGTGATCCTATACAGCCTCAATGGAACTTGTGTTGTTTTCCTTTCTGTGTAAAGAATTTTAAAAAATATAGGCCAGTTGCCTTGCATCAGTGAAGTGCCTCTTGCAATAAACCAGTCTTCTTCCTTTTCTACACCCAGCTGTTTTGTTACGGGGCTCTTGTGGTAAGTCTCCTTAGTCTCAGGTAATGTCTCCTGATGAATTTATTGACCATTGTAAATTCCTTACTCAGATTTATCAGTTTAATTCTCCAGACATTTATAATGGGTAAGAGGAGTGGATCAAGCTGTATTATCAAGCTTCCATCCACATTTTCTGGTATTCATACTAAATGTTGGAAAGTGAACTTTCATAAATAACCTGAAAAAATATTTAACTTGGGTGATCTCATACTGTCTCCAGTTCTTTGTGGGTTATGGCTAACCAATGTCAAATACTGTCAAATACATTGTCAAATTAAAAAAAAATATAAATCACTGTACCTTTTTGTTGTTGTCTGCCATGTTCCTCATTTCATTCAGGAATAAAAGTACCCCAGTATGGAAAAATATATATATATTTTCACAGAGTACCTTTTGGAGCATGAAATTCCTATCATGTTTTGAAGAGAAAGTTGGTTCATTTGAAGAGAATGGCCCCGAACCCTGTGTAATAGGTCAAGCATGTAGTTTATGTACTGAATATGAATAATTTAAGTTATTTAAGTTTAGCAAGATCTTGAAAGATCTGCCTTTTACACAGAAGAAGGCATTTAGTTTCTGATAATTAACTGAAAGCAAGGAATTCCATGACAATTTGCTAGCTATGGTAGAAGGGTGACTAGAGCTGATAAAACATTTTTTATGGGCTACTTTAATTAAAGTGAGTTATCAACATCTTTTTCAGGTCAGTCATTTTCACCTTAATACTTTATATGTGTAACTGACAGACATTTTGGCAGACTAAAGTACTTCAAATGGGATATGTGTACATAATTATGTAAGCATGATGATTTGTTTTAGAAGGGCTTCTCAAAGATGACTTCATTGTTGAGCCCCTTTGCCAGATCATTTCTCTGCCAGTCTTGGTTTTAGGAAGGTTTACCCTTGTAACTGCTTCCTTACTTACAGAAATAAAAAATGTTAATCTGTCGTTTGGTTTGTCCTGAAATAGATGATATTCTACTTATCATTTTGGCATGACTGATTTGAACTAATCCTAGAGGAAGAGAGAAAGAAAGGTATTATTGATCCATGTTAATCTCAGTGGAGCCTGATAACCAACACAAAACCAAACATTCTTGTGGGGATTCCTACTTGTGTCAAAGCTCAGAAGGAAATAATGTCACTTGCTGCTATTGTCATTGCAATATTTCAGTAGAAACTGTGCAAGGAGCTTGAGGCATAATAGTATTTTTACTAAACTCAGTTAATAAAGCCTCAGGAACCTGAGAAATCTCAGTTTATCAGTTTGATTTATTCTCTGTGGACATATAGTCCACGGGACCAAAGGCTTTTCCTAGTTAGCATCTCCTCTGTTCTCTATCTCTCTGACTTTAGTCACATGTTGGTTTGTGTTTCTGAACCAAATATAAAATTAAAGGTACAATAAGCAGTTAGAGAGGAAGGGAGTGGAGTGGACTGCAAATTTTGAGGGAAGGAGGTGACAGGAGGATGGAGGGAGACAGAGAAAATATAAAAGCTCTCTTTCTCTCAGCATGACTGAAGTATGAATGTATGTGTAGAGTAAAAGCATCAAAAAAACACCTACATGTATGAGCAGACACATTATTCTGTGACTTCCCCACTAAACAAACAGCTCCGAAGAACTTGCATCTGTGATATATCACAAGACAAGATATGTTTGGATGAGAGAGGTTAAAGAACATCTCTGATAATATTAGTTATCATCAAAGACATCAGGCTCAACATTTCAGCAGCCTAATTGTTGCCAACATTTCTACTGCCATCAGAGAAAAGATGACAAAGTGTATAATGGGTTTGTTGTGTCAATGTATAAGAAAGAAATCCTCCAAAATGAGAGGGCACCACAGGAAAGTGGGTGTTGAAATTATGGCAGGTATACAACATGAACTGATATAACAGGGCAGCTGAAGTTAGAGTTGATATTTGCGTGGCAGATAAGAGATGTTTTGAAAGGATGAATAGGTGATGGAAAAGTGAATGGTGTTCTGATTTGAAGAAAGGAATAAAAGTGCCTGCTTCTGTTTTTAGCTCTCTGCTAAAAATCTCCTTAGTTCTTTCCTGCATTACAAGCACCCTTTTGTGGTTTAAATAATTCTCTGAGATCACTTTAGCTATGAATAACAAACTCCTTGAGTATAACTTTTCTGAAAGTCCTCAATATAACATAATTACTGTTTATAAAATTGCTACTCTGCTGTTATAGCTAACAACTAATGAAAGGTTTAAAAAGGATAATTTTTGAGTAATAGGAGAACACAAAGCAGGGGAACGTATTGAAATGTAATAATCACAAAAGCATAACCATTGCTATTAATCTCCAGGAGATGTAACTCTTGAGGTGTACATTACTGGAATTAGTAGTTTTGTCCAAAAAGCAGTACCGTATGAGCAATAGACCTTTCAAATTTGGAAATAGCCCCCCTACCCCAAATGATTGAGCCATGCTATATATGTAAACTATACACTTTTTAAATGGATGTCTTGTAGCTTTTTATATTTAAAAGGGGCTGCATATCTGCTTGCTTCTTCATCCTAGTCTCTTAATGACATGTATGTAAATATATGTTATGAAAAAAAACATGCATGTACATAGAATGTCAAATCATAGTCGATTCTGGGTATCTCTTTCCCTGCATGTAACAATAGCTAAGCAATCCTATTGAACCCATTCAAAATATGGCTAAAAAAAATGTGTCAGTCTTCATTTTTAATTGCTTTCCTTTGCGTTCTGTTCTTGTCCCATCTTCCTTGAGTAATTGCAGAGAACAGCCATCATTGCAGAGGCAGTAATAAATCTTTCTTGATCAGCTATTCAAGCCAACATATTATGCTTGTTTCTGCTTTTCTTAAAAATAAAAGCCTACAATGGCACATTAACTTGTTTAATTCAGCAAGGGATGACACAACACATAACTTTTGTTGCAAAATTTAATCTGTTTTGTTTTAACAAAGCTTTCTGTTACAGGGAATTTTAATCATTAGTTCTTTCCAAGCTTAAAATTCATTTGAGAACTGAAATATTTGCAATAATTTTTGTGTTGCCTCGGTATTTTACAAGATGAAGTCCATGAATGCTCAGTAGAAGATGCTTTTTTTCTGCCCTGAAGGAGAATGTTTTTTTTTAACTTTTACTTTTAGGCTTGACTATATTAGATGAACTCTATCTTCTGCTGAACTGTAATGCTTCTTGCAATAAATCACAAGGAGATCAATTCAGAAAAGTCTTAACAGTGCATATGCACCATACAAACAATCCGCTTAGTTCATGAAGTCAGTATATAATAATCCTGATAACCAAAGAGTTTATAAAAATAATCTAGTAGCTCAACTTTCCTTTTTCTAAATGATATTTGCTATCAATACGTGAATGATATTGTAAACTTTATTCTGATCAAGTCACTATCCAAAAGGAAACCTTAACGTTCTTTCAAAATTCTGTTTATTTCTGTATTCATAGTAGATCCACAACAGCTGTTTGGACTTCACATACCCAAGTCAAACAATTATGAATTTGTGCAGTATGGACTGCATCATATATTCATGTAGTAAACTGAGGAGTGACCAGACGTTGAAACCATATGCTACCACATGGCGGATAGAGAAGGACCTAATATTTGGCATTAGGATAGTACAAACAGTTATAATGTTTTCTTAATTTATAATTCAATGACATTTAGTCCATTCGCACCCATTTTGAATTTCCACAAATCTATTCTGTTCAGTCTCCTTCCTGACTGTCCACCGT
The DNA here is from genome assembly GCF_047663525.1 of Anas platyrhynchos. Taxonomy (NCBI): domain Eukaryota; kingdom Metazoa; phylum Chordata; class Aves; order Anseriformes; family Anatidae; genus Anas; species Anas platyrhynchos. The sequence goes on along the minus strand of NC_092588.1, from coordinate 84,523,021 downwards.
TTTAAAATTAAGCAAAGGAAATTTCTCTTTTTTCTCGTCCTCTTTCTTTTTTAATTTTTCCTTTTATTTTTCTTTTACCACATCATAAGAAAGGTTTTTCTTATGCTTCTATCTTCATTCTTTCGAAGTATACAAATTCTCTCTGTATTTTTTTTTCCCCATCACACACAGAGTCTGATAAAGGCCCCAGAACAGAGAACACGTATGTTTTAAAGCAATCAGAGACCTCTAAAAATGACCTTGCTAGTCACTTCTCTGGAAAGGAAACCTTACAAATACATAATTTCCCTACAGTTACAAGAAGCACTCTTTAAAACATAAAATTGCCCAGATTCTAATCTAATTTTTGCTTGTCTAATAAAGAGCTTTATTATATTTGGCAATTGCAAACAGCTAGATGAGGCAGCTGGTGCATAATGGTATACATGCCCTTTTTGTATTGAATTGGCACTTTGCATTGGAATACAAATGTCTTGGCATTACAGAAATAGCTTTTCATATAGGACCAGTTATATTTTAAAGTTACAAGATGTAAAGACCAAGTGCCATATAAGGCAGTTGGTGTGTAATGGCATCCTGTGCAGGACATGAACACTCCATGGCTCCCAAGAGGCAGCTGGTTAATAATGCACAGCTTTAAATGTATTTGGCAATGGTTGCTTCAAGAGGTACTATAAGAATATTAAGCTCAAAGATTTTTTATTCATCATTTCTTTAACCTTCATTGGATACAGAGTTGAATAGATATCGTTAGGTCTGACTTGCTATCTCATTAGTATTTTACAAGTTTGAGTGCACTGAAAAGGAATGGGTGACATTCGCCATGTCTGCACACAATTCACATAAATTCAAGGTCTCTTCTCACTTATTAGATGGCAGCCTCTAAGAATCAAAGCAAAATTACAAGAATAAAACAAAAAAAATCCCCCAAGAAAAACGCACGCACACACACACACAAGACAGGTAAGTTTTCTTTATACAACAGATTATCTATCCTGATTGTATAGCAAATTTAATTTGCTTTATATCACAGGAATAAGTCGTCATTTTCCCCCTATTCAACTTAGAAATTAGGTAACACCTACCTTCAAATACAATAAAGTGCAGTGTCTATCATCTCTAAAGGGAGCTTCAAAATTGCCAATTCCAGAAAATGCTTTATTTCCAAAAATACAGTGACTGGGAGAAAGAAATTTTGTTTCATGGCAATTATATTCTTGGCAGTGAGCATGAGTTATTCAGGTTTTCCTGTTTAGTGAATCTCAATTATCAAGGATTGGACAGAGACTGGTATAGAGTCATATATGCCTTAGAGGGAGTGCCTTCTGAATGGTGACATCTGAATACAAGTATTGTAGAGACACTTATTGGGTAATACAGTTCAGTGCTTGTCTGAGTTTGATTTGTTTTTAGTTATTCTCTTTTCCAATAACATGTGAACAAATGTCATGGTTACCTGAAAGTACCAGTCAGGTAAGCAAAGGCCTGAGTATATCTGCCCAGCTTAATAGATGACTTAATAGATGACTCTGGTATATGCTTTGAAAACAAACAAAGTGTAGAGAATTCACCCTCAGTAAGTCTGCAGACAACACCAAGTTGGGCAGGATTGTTGATCTGCCTGAGGGTAGGAAGGCCCTGCTTTATTGACCTAGGTATACATGGAAAATTAACAAAAAGGGAAAGATAAACTTTTAGATTTACATTGTAAATTCCATTTGGAGTAAGAAACCTTAAGGTGATAGTAGGCTAAGTAACAAATTACTTAGAAAAAGAGATGGACTTGTAGTGACAGGACCAATGAGGCCATTGGTGGCTTATGCTGACCAGCTGAGTTAGAAAGTGAAAGTACTGAAAACAATAGCTGTGTGAGGGGGAAACATATCCACATATCCAGTGTTGTGCAGAAGGCTGAGCCAAAAGCCTATTAAACGTAAATGCCAGGTCACCAACCAAGATGTGGACACCTTGACCAGCTGGACTGACTCTCCTTTTTCCCTGAGTCCATCTTTCCAATCTCAAATACACTGGAGGTCTTGGTTTTGCTGACTGTGCTCTGTACAGAGATTGGGTGTTAATGTCATAGTGGGTGTTAATGTCATAGAACAGAAGTCACTATCCACCCACTACACCCATCCTGTATAATAAATAAAATCTGAAATCTGAAATTAATGTCACTGGGTGTTGTAGATCTGTTTTTGTGGTTACCTCTTAAGTTTCTCTGTGGCAATAGACAACGTGATGTGACTACTGAATATGCAAGACTGTGTGATTTTGACTTATTTCTGTTGGCAGAATTGAGTCTAACAGATTTCCTGGTGGTTCTTCATAATTCTAGGTCAGCTGTTATTTACCCCAGAGATAAGGGCTATGAAATCAGTGTGTATTTATATTTATTTTATTTTGACTGACAGAAAGGAAATATGAATGACTTACAGTGAGAATTCATTTGGAGATTTTGAACAAGGCAAAGATAAATGAATAAGATCGGTGACTGTCCAAGCACAGTATGAGAAATGCGTGCTCCATGACTGTGATCCATCATGGGCATGACACTGAGTTCTTCATTTTAGAATTAAATATCTCTGGCATAGTTTTGCTTTTTACCTTTTTCAAGAAAATGATCCATGAGCTGATAATTTTATGTTCAAGTACAGTGTATTGTGGTCACATGAGAACCACCAGTTCACTTGTTTTTTCGAAGTTCAGAATGAAATAAATCTGATTTTTTTATTTTAAGAAGGTTGGTTTGAAAACAGCTAATGGCTTAATACAGGCTTCTAGCCCCAAACAAACAGCTACATGCATGTAATAGTTGTAATTGTTTTTATATGAATTAGAATTTTCCTAGGGATGCCTTGATGAGTACTAGTGATTACGTACCAAAAATATGATCTGGTCCTTGAAGTATTTGGAGAAAACAAGACACATACCTCCATCAACAGACTGCCTATACATGTGTGTGGATATATATGACAAAGTATACATATATATGTTTTCTTGGACAGCATTAAGAACATTGTTGCTGTTGTTCTGGGAATGCTGTTGATAGGATGATGCATAACACAAACACAAATATGTCAAAGTTAAGCATTTGTTTTTTAGTTGATCCAGTTCTCTGATAATCAGAAATTGGATGTAGATGAAAGAAGGCATTCCATTTAAAGAGAGAGAGAGAGAGAATACTATTTGCTTCCTATGGTGGGATTTGTCAACCCAAATTTTAGTTGTCTGCATCTAAGATGATCACTTGAGGCTCCCTTTGGAGTTTGTGCAGACAAATAGTGCTGTGGTATGATCCTTCTGATTTTAGCAACTATTTATCTCCAGAAGTCTGAAGGGATGAATTCACACGTAGCTGTCTACACTGCAGACATAGAAAGCTGAATGATATGAATCCCAACAAAAACATCTAGTACTCAGACAATAAAACAGTTTCTCCAGAGAGTTAACTCTTACATGGAGCAAGGCAAGGAAGGGAAAGGGCAGGGGTATGATGTTATTCATCCCAAAGTATTTAAAATTGCAGAAGAAAGGCTTACCTCCACAGGGTAAGTAATTTATTGCCCAAGTATACCAAGATCGCTTAAGTAAAAAGCAACCCAGCTAAGTCTTATTCCTTATTTCTAAATTGTCTTCTACTTTTCTCAGATAATTTAACATTTCCCACGTTGAATATGTAGGAGCAGCACCCGCAGCTGGACTAGTTTTCATGCTAGTCCCTAGAAGTTCAGGAGAGCCCACACATATGAGAGAAAATCCAGTCAATGCTAATTCCAAGGTCTGAATCCAGTGCAGGTGGAGGACTGTCACTTAGGTATCTTTCCCAGTCAGCATGTATTGATAATTTACCTCAGCCACAAGACCAACCATTTAATCAGGTGATACTGCCTGTGTTTCTTTCCCTCCAAGGTCACTGCTGGAAATAATCATTGTTTCTTTCACTTCCAAATAAGTTGTTCCTTACTCATGAAGCATGACTAAGTAGAAAAGATTAGATTTAAATAGCTCACAAAATTAGTACATATGTTTTTACTAAATATGGAGAAAAACAGTATTTCCAGATACAGTTGTTTGTTGTTTTCTACTGCAGCAAGCACAGAAAACTAATGACAAACACTAATTGTTCATTTCTGTATAGAATTTACTGAACACTGTATCATTGCCTGTACATTTTTCACTTTTAAATCTGCAAGTTAGTTTTACAATGGTAAATATATTGTGAATATGACTTTAAGCAGTGTAAACTTGAAAATAGTATCTCTCATAGGTTATGAGAGAAGGTTTGCAATACATTTTAGTACTTTGCCTCCCAAATGATCTAATGCTATCACAGGCAAATACCTTCTCAGCTACCTCTGAAGGACAGTTGCCTGTGACAATGGAGGAGTACAGATGTTGACTGCAACATTACACAATCTTTTAAGAAATGCAAGGAGAGTTACATGTGATTGACAAGCAGGGGAAATTTTTTACAAACATTAATTAATGGAATATTGTGATTTTGAGTAGGGAACCAGAGTTTTATAGCTTCTGAAGGTGATGATGTGGGGTTTTAAGCAACAAAATATCTCTAAGACATGTATTTAGATGTCATTTGAGGGTCATTGTCACTAATGGCATAGTGCTATAGACCCCACACAGTAAAGTCTGTAAAATTTATTGACTAACCTGAATTTCTGTTAGAATACCTACTTTAAAGACCAGATGTCAGTGAGCTTTATTTGTGAGACTGATAATAGTGTAAGGAAATGTGAATAATTTTCAGTGATATGTATATGTATATAATTATATGCATGAAAATGCCTTGATTGCAATTATAGATCAAGTATTTGCATGAGGCTTTGGCTGGCCAAATGCCTGGCTTCCCATGCTTGGTTGCTAATTTGTACTGCAAGAAGACTCAAATCAGGCACCATTACCTTCAATATTTCTATTCAGATACTATTCTAATTTTAAACATCCAGATACTATTATAAATTTTTAACATTTCATTTTTTGCTCTGTTCCTGTGCTAATAAAAACTTCAACATTATCTAATGTTATTAACAGCATAATTATTTTGGAAGAAAATTTAGAGCTGGTGCTGCACAGTGTGTTTGAAGCTAACTGCTGTTCTGGATGCAGTACACGTGGAGTTGGTGACAGGTCACCTGCTTGCTCTGCAGTGAGTGATTTCTGGATCAAGTAGGAAGTGAGATAGCAACATGAAGCTTTCTGGCACATTTGCTATAACTTGGTATTGAGGCGTGCAGTACTGAAGTACTCATTGCCAAGTGGCACCTGCAGCTAAAGCGGGGCTTATGCTGACTGCTTGAATGAGGGTTGGAACCAAGAAATAATACAGCCTACCAGTGCTGCATATTGTCTGTAAGCACCTATTTCCTCTTTTATCTCTAAACCTAGTTAAATGGTTGAAAGTATTTACCACCAGGAGGGGACAATGATTTTCTTGGATAAAGGTTAGAGCATTCATAAATATTTTAGTGTAACCCTATGATTTTTCATAACACCCAGGACTCTGTCTGTGTTGGTACATGGTCCTTTGCCTCAGAAGAGGATATCTGCTACCTGAAACAGGATCTCATTACAGAATCCTGATGTTTGAAAAGAAGGTTTTCTCCAAGTAATAATAACAGCTACAGATGTGGTTGTGGTGCTTGAGACTCAACATTGAGTCTCGGACTTGAGATGAGCTGGCTCCCAGCAAGGGTGCCAAGTTCAGGATCCTTCTTGACCTCTGATAAAATAAGTTCTGAAGGGAGTTGAATGAGAGAGAGGCTTTTGGTGACACTTAACTTGACATGTCACATAATTGCTGGTATGGAACTGGAGAGAATTAGATGCACTGGCAAGGAGGCAGATCAGGTGTGGTTTCTAGTGGACATGAAGCCTAGTCTCTATGCTGTGTTCTGTAGCACAAAGGCTTGGTTAATATGATAAACTGTGTGTCCTCTCCTGAAGGTAAATGTTTTTTGCTCCTTTGAATGTGCTAGGGGATAGATTTCAAATGAGACTCATCATCTACTCTGACTGCACTGCAGAGAAAATATGTGTTTTTCTTTTCTGGTCAACCTTTTTACTGTGATATGAGAGCACTTCCATGCCAGAAACTACAGTTTGCTGGAGTGACTCAGAAGACTTGGATTTGCTTTAAGCGTTCTGATCATGGTAATTGACTATAATTATCCTGACCTTTTTCACAGGGAACCCTGGCAGTTGTAATCTTTTTGGTTTCTTTCTTGCTTTCACTGTTCTGTTAGGTCATCTACCCCATTTTAGGATATTTGGAATGCAATATTTTTATTAATAGAACTAATGGTACTAGTAGAACTAGTAGAATGTTAAAACCTATGGGCCCTTAAATCTTGCAAGTAGGAGAAAGAATAGAAACAGTTACATAAGCATGTAGCAAAGTTTAAGAGGTTAATTGCCTTGCTTTCACACAGTAAAAATAAAAGGGTAGGGATACTAGATATCAGTATCTAATAGTAATGGCAATCTATTACACACTAACTGCAAGCCTTACACATAACTGCTCTATCTGTAGTCTTCAGTTCACTTTTAGGTTTCATGTCATGTTAGCCCCTTAGTGGGGCACGTTGGCTCCCTGTGCAATGAGAAATTGAATTCACAACAATTCAGCCTGCAGTGCTAGCATCACCATAAGAAGATGCAGAAAAGGCAGAATAAAAGTATTGTTAATATACTTTGGCCCTCTTTGAAGCAGCGGGTTTTTTAACTCTATTCCAGTCTTGTACTTGACTTTATTTTTACAGGTTCATGTGTCTGAAATTATATCAGAAACCAGAAGGTTTCACGCTCTCACAAATCTAAGTTTCTTGTTATGTTCCAAAGCAGAACTTTATTTAGGTCTGCAGTCTTACTAGAAGAAATTTATATTATCATGGTGTTCAGGGGTTATGAGAGTTAACAGCTATTTGGGGATATCATATCATTCTTCTACTTACATGTACACAATGCTCTTCGGTGTTCCATTTTAGATTTTTGTGTGTGTGTGTGTGTGTGTAATCTGTCCTTCAGGAAGAGTAAAACACACACACGTATGAAGGATGCCATTACATTGTGTGACAGACTATGTCTGTATTGCTTCCTCTACTAAATATGCTGTCAACTAAATATGCTGTTTACCTGATTATAATTGTTTACCTCTTGAAAACAATTGAAGTAGTTGTGCTCTTGTTAACAAATATAAACAAATATTTGAAAGCTAACTATAGAATCTGGTGGTTCCCTAGTTTTAGCTGTTAGTCAGAATAGACAGTTTGCTCTCCTGTGGTACATCAGTAGTAATTCATTAGGGAATCAGAGCTGTAATGTAGGAGTGACAACTATGACTCTAAGGTAACAGTGTAAAGAAGCCCTGAATTTCAAATTGAGGAAGACTTTTTAGAGTTTGGGTAAGAACTTTTCCTGAAACAGCCCAATGAAAATTTCCTGAGAGAAATATTTTTACTCATGAACAACTTAATTGTAGAATTATGCATGGCATTAAGTACAAGATCATGTAAGCTTAATCCTTTTCAGGAAGAAGGAGCTACAATTCAAAGACAGAAGCAAGGACAGTGACTGTCAGAAATGCTTTTCTTGTAAGAAAAAATATGTGAAGGTCTGTCAGCATCAGCAGTGAGTCAACATACTGATGAAACCTGTCATGAAATATCAAATAACATGACGTACTAGCTGGAAAAAATGGGAAAACAAAACAGAAAAAAAAAAAGAAAAGAAAAGAAAAAAACACAGAAGTGTGACTGAGATAAAGCTTCTCTGCTCTGTGACCTACAAGCAATGCATACAGACCTCACCAAACTTCTGAGTGATTTAATTTGAATTTGGATTCAAAATTAAAGTATGATAACACCTTGATTGCTGCTGTCCTCATATTATTATGAGAAAAATGTATTATGCCTTATTCACAATTTAAACTCTGATATTACCATAGGATATTAGGAGGAGGCTTTATGATGTTATAACTCACTTTCCCCTGAGATGCCATCATAGCAGCAGAATTTACAAAAAAGGCTTTCACAGCTTTTCCTTGCTTCCTTCCTTCTTCCCTCCCTCTTATTTATTTATTTATTTATTTATTTAATTATTTATCTATTTATTTTCTTTTACGTTGCATCTGTGATATTTTAAGAAATACTGAAATGGTGCCATTAATTTGATGAGGGAATGAAAGAAATAAGTTACTTCCTCTTCCCCACCTCTTATTCCTAAAGCACACATCTCTGGAGATTCTTGATGTTGCTCAAAGTTGTCTGAAAATCAGAAGCACTCATCCATAAAAGGCCATGCTCTTTTCCTCATATTCTTGAGTCATGTCATCAGCTTCTATTTTCAGCTGCACTACTGCACTACTATATTTTTTTTTCCTGTTCTAGATATGTGAGAAGCATTCTGTAGTGTGAACTGAAATAGAAATGGTTAAAAACATTGTGATTTATTTAAGAAGTATTTATTGTAGTTTTGTCCTGTTGTTGAAAAGGGTTTTTTAGGTTCTCCTGACATTCATGGAGTGATTGTAGTTACTGCAGTGCCTTATTGCAGGAAAGGTAGCCTTTCTTCTAGGTCTCCAAGTAATTTCTAAATCAATATCAGAAGCAACTTCATTATGGAATGGAAAGCTCATGAGGAAGAGACTCTCCCTATATTTAATACGATATTGTTGGTATTCCCCTTAAGAAATTTACTCCTTAAAGGACAAAATTGCATGGAGTGCTTCCTGTCTATTCCACATTTTACTAATTTCTCTACATTATTCTCTTAGATGGCAGAGGTTGGAAAGCAGAAAAGATTTCTCCCTAGATCTCAGACTGTTAACATATCTTGTGTTAAAGAATTATCAGATAAAACCATCGGATGAAATGCAACACTGGAAAAGGGAGTAAGGTGCCACATGCTGGGATACTATCACACCTTTTTTATTTATTTTTATTTTTATTTTTTATTTTTATTTTTTTTTAAAGGTTCAATGATAGACAGATGTTTGGGATTATAATTGCATCATATTGAGAATATTATTCTTGATCCTCAGACTTTCAAAAGCAGGGAAGCTGAATCAACCTTTTCCTAGCCATGGAAATTTTCTGTTTGGAAAAGAAGTGGTCAATCAGTAAGATGTATGACAAAGAACAATCCAGGAGTCAAAGAGAGGAAGACGTTCAGGTTCTGAATCTTAAGACTCCAAAAGGCACTAAATTCAGATTGCATGCATAGCTGAAATAAGGATGGAATTTCAGAAATAACATCTTTTTATTGTTTCTTATTGACCAATTTACCAGCCTCATTTTAAATCCATTCTCTCTCTCCTTCTCCAAACATTATGATTAATAAATCCCTTTTATTAAGATATCTAAATATGTGATTCAGCTCTCAATTGAATTAGGTATTTTATCAATGCTGTTTTTTGAGAAGGTATTTGGGGTTGCTCCTGTGTTCTTTCTATGCACACCCTCTGCCACCCAATAGATTTAGATATAATTTAACTTTTGAATTATACAAATGTTAGCAAAAAACCAATTGAATATATGAACGAAAGTCTTCTTCAGTTCTTTAACTCTTTCTAACTAGTGTTATACAGTATAGTGTTATAGTGTTATACAGCAGTCATCCTTTTGAAAAGATGAAAAAACCTTTTGAAAGCTCCAAACATCAGATGTAACACCTAACAATATTTTATCAATGGAATATTCAAGTAGGCTTTTTGCTCTTTTTTGTTTCCTATTTTAATATGTTTATAACAATCCAAAAGTTCATTATTGAGACACTTCACACAGTTTTATTTATTGAAAAAATGGTATATATTACAACCTTATAGATGTTTATCATTTTAAAACTAAGCTGTGTGAATAAGAATGTAATACAAACAATACTGGATTAGAATCATTTTCTCCTGAGTTTTAGTTTCATGAAATTATTCTATTTCATTATTATTAATCTATGTATGTCTAATGCTACTCCACTGGTCTCTCTCAATTTGTGTGTTCTGCTTTGTGGTTATACATGGAGATTAAATTTGTGTTGAAAGAAAGGAGCTGCTATTCTGTCTTCATAAGGTCAAGGTCAAGTGGTATATGTCATGGATTAAAACAAAAAGCACTCTGCATTGCAGTCACTGTATGCAGTCTCCTTTTTCCTCAGCTTTGCTTGTAATCCACACTTTAGAAAAGAATAATAAAAAATGTAAAAAACTTCGATGAACTTCTGCTGAGAATTATGTCCCTAAGGTTATTTAAAATTCATCAGCACAGACTCATAGCTTTCCTTCTCTCTTTCCACATCACAGGATATTTTCTACCTTCTTTCGGTACATACCCTAAAAGTCTCCTAAATTCCCTTTAATAAAATGGAAGCTGCAACTTGGGGGTAGGAGGGCAACAGTTCAGATGGAGGGGAAAAAAATAATAATAAACAAACAAACAAACAAACAAACAAAAGCATTGAACTGCATGGGAATGAAAAGCTGCAAAATATTTTCTAATTCAGTCTTTTGGGAGTTGAGGGAAGACTGGAAAGCTTTCATGTGATACTATAGCACTGGTTTGGATTCAGAGGTTTGGTAGCCTTCTAAAACAAACAAAAAACAGTAATAAAATACCAGAACAATAAGCTGTTTAAAATGATTTCTGACATGGAAAACTAGGGTTTGTAATATTTTCTTAACAATATATGCCCTTTAAAAATGGGATATAAATTAATTGGGTAACTACTGCAAAGAGGTTTGTTTTCCTTGACTAGGCTTTTATCAATATTTACAATCACAGATTATTCTAAATAGGAAAATAATTGCTGTTTTCAAATATTAACTGGTTTCACTGAAGTTCTGTAAGCATATCCCTTGGGTAAGACAAAATAGCAGATGCCCTGAGTTTTCAGCTGTGACAATTAAACATTGTAACATTCAAAATTAAACATTTAGCTTAACAGGACTGCTGTGATGAGAAATCATGATTCGAAAATCACTCCAACTGAAATTGCAGTACAGAACAAATACAGCAATAATGTAATTTCTGTCTGTGACCCAAAGCAGACAGAAATGAAAAAGATAGCTAACATTGTTTTGGGGGCTACCAACTTGATAAGGAAGGAGGTTTGAAAGTGATAGATAATCTTTGAAAGAGATGTTCATCTAAATGAACATGAGTTCTGACACATGGCTGCAGTATCAGTTGTAATTAAGCTAATATTATACATGTAAAACCATTTCATCTCATGTTCCGCATGTCTTGACTTCTGTGTAGGTGTACCAGTAAAAACAATGCTCACCTAGCAGTTATTGTTAAGAATTGTTAAGAACCATCACATTCAAAACCACAAAACCATCTTATGGTCAAAAGGGAACACACTATGGATAAGAAGCCAAGATTTTATACTCCTTTTTTTTTTTTTTTTTTTTTTTTTTTTTTTTTTTTTTAAGTCTAATAGTCAAAGTTGCCTAGTTAATATAGAAAAGACTCAGTAATAATATAAAGCTATTCTCACACAACCACACACGCCTTGCTAATATATATATATATATATATATATTTACTTTGTTGGTGTTATGTTTCACCTCCCAAACTTTGTTTTTTCCCAAATTGCTGAGTTCTCCCAGCAACACTGAGATTAGTGTGAACAGCAAGTGCTCAAACTCAGGTGTGTCCACGTGGGCAGGCAAAGCTCTGGGTAAGTGAATTGTGTTGGGTAGTAATTCACTTACTCAAGGTTGCACTTTGTGGCAGGCAGAAGCACACAATCTGCTGATGCAGGGTTCATGGGCTCCCATTCAGGTGCTGAATGCATGGATTTTAACTTCCACCTGTTGTAATCCATGACCTTAGAGCAAAGAATACAATTTAAAAGAGAAAAGAGATCATCTGAGTAAATAGGAATTCTTTCTTTTAAAAGGAAAAATGGTTGGTTGTTTGGAGGGTTTTCAGAGGTGGCCTATGGGGTGTTTAGAGCTTACACCAGAAAACTCTCTTTGTGATACTTGGCATTGATGCCAAATTTAATTCAGAAGGAAATATTCAAGGGGTATAAAGCACAGTTTTGAGAGAGTCTGCTACTTGAAACATGACAGTGAGCACTGAAGTTCCATTTAGCAGATGAAAAAGATTAAGTGTAATCTTCTCAATTGTTAAATTCAGTTTTCTTTTACTGGGGGGTTTTCAGTAGTGAATCACAGATTAAGGGGTACAACCAGCATGTCAAAGAGAAAAATGAAACAAAGCTTGATAGACTATTTATTTATTTATTTATTTATTTTGCATTATCTGGTCACTCTCCACATGAATTTAACCTCTGTTGCTAACAATTGAACATTTTCTTTCATTTTTGCTCTCCTTATTCAGCATACAGTTTTCATCTGGGAGGTCCACTAGCAAAACTCTCTTATCAAAAATGCCATTGAAAGAACAAGATGTAGTTTAGATTGAACACTAGGTCAAGGGTAATAAACATTTATCAATGGAGAATGTTGCCATACTGGTGAGATGCTGACCATCCTTAGCCAAAGAGTTTCTGGAAATTAAAAGCACTTCTTGAGTCTGCAGAGGGAGCCCCAGAAGGATTCAATACTTGCTACAGCTACATTCTGAAACTGGTTACGTTTTCAGTCTTCAGTTTTATTGCTTAACTTTGCACAATAACAGCTGATCACTATAGATAGAGTTTTAGATTTAGTTTTCAGATTATAGTTTTAGATTGCTTAATAACATATTCATAGTTTCAGTATGTCTGATAGAGTTTACAACTGCTTGACTGTAACCTCTCAACAAAACAGCTTAGTTTCTAGCATTTTTTTACCAATTATCGTCCTATCTCATCAACATTTAATCTAAAATTACTCTGTTTCAAATATTTTGTTACTTGTGTTACAACCCCAAGCTGTGTGAACTAAGTGCTGTCCTGTTAGGTGTCTAAAGAGGGCCTGAGAGCCTAATTACCCTTTCTGTGCTACACCTGCACACTGTTATTGCTGTTGTGGTTAGATACTGGAGATAGCTAGATAGCTAGGTAATCACACAAGCTTTTCTGTACTTAGTTACTTTTTGATGTGCTGGAGAGGGGATATACAAGGAGAAATCGCTGCTTCACTGTTGTGTTTAAGTCTTCTTTTAAATGTTCCAGTGTTTTCAGAAAGTGTTATTTCTTAGTGGTAGAGATTAATAATCCTCACTATTACTCACTGTTACATTGTAAAATATCTCTGTAGATGTTTTTCTGTAGGAGTTTTGATGGGATCAGATAAGCCTGATTTAAATGAAACCCTCACTGGTTTTAGTACTTCTCCCAGTAATAGCTAAAATAGCAAATCCCATAGAAAATATTTCATCCTTTTAAATAAAGAGAATGTTTGAGGTAGAAATTGGTAATAGACCTTGTATAAAACTGACAAGTGGGAAAACAAGTCATAAGTCCTAAGTTCAATGGATTTCTAATGGTCTCAAAAATTATGGATCACAAAAATTATGTCTAGCTGCCTGGAGGTTTTGAAATAACCAAAGAACCACATAGCATTCTTTTCAAATCACTGACTACTCAGAATATGGATTGCTGAATTTTAATATAAAACTTGGATTCAGTTTGAGGGAGAGGAAATAAAACTAAGTTGTTTGCCTCAAGACTTACCTATTTGCATCTATTTTTTTTAGTCAGTCTTTTTTTTTTTTTTTTTTCTTCGCCACAGTTGTACTGGTACTATCAGTGATGTTAACTTATGGAGCAAATAAGAGGTTTGAGGACTTTGATACTTTAAGAAAAAGTTCCTATAATACTTTAGCAAGTCCCTTTGCTCTCAAAATTTCCAGTGTGACTACTGAAGTTAAACTGCAAAACCTTTCACATTAGGAAGATTACTTGACCCATATTTGGCTTGAGGTTCAAATGGGTTAATGTGAAATTTCAAACACTGAACTGCTTTATGTTGCAATAGCATGGTACACAGAGACTGAATTAATGGCCTGCTTGTTCTGCCCAAAGTGAACATAGTAGAAACCAGAACATTGTAAAGATTTACAATGTCTGAAAATTTTGATGAGGATGGTGCCAAGTCTCTGATATTGCAAGACAAGAGTGAATGAAGTTTTACATGTTTTGTATATTTTGGTTTTACTTATGTATGTATTTTGGCAAAGAAAGAAAAATGAGCTGAAAAATCAGAAAACAGAACAGAAAATATTTTCCCTCCTTTTTTTTTTTTTTTTTTTTTTTTTTTTTTAAGGTTGGTAATAATCTACTATGTTACCTGTATATTTTCATAGGAGAAAAAACAAATGTATAGGAAGTGGTCATTGGTAAACGTACCATTGTTGCCATGGTTCCTGACACTGTTGATGCTGCTGGTGAAGGAAAAAAAACCCTTCAATCTTAATTTTTCTTACAGAAATAGCTGAAGAATATTTTTTTCTTCTTTTCCTCCAAAGAACACTTGCAAGAGAACAGTGTAAAATACTGGCAGCTATGAAATACTGGTGGCAAAGTTTCATTACAATGTTGGTATGTGTTGAAGCATTTTCTGAAATGGTTATTTAAAATGGCTTCCCTGGGAGTTTTGTAATGACTAGTTTTCATGCTAAGCTTCACTGTATTTAAGTGTTTTCTTTCTGTTTATCTGATTCTTCCTGTCCAATCTGATTAAATCAATAAAATGAAAGTTGAGGATCTTTAATAAGTCAGAACCCATAAAAGCATGGATGAAATTAGATAACTTTTTTATTTATATATTACACAATAGTAAAACTTTTTTTTTTTTAAATTATAAAATTGGTATAATCAGACTGTAGACAACAAGAAGTGCTTAAGTACTACAGTATGTAGAGTACTTAAGTACCATAGTATGTAGAACTATGACTTTAACATCAGTATATACTTCCTTTCTTAAACAAGAATAATTAAAACAGGTAAATTTTGTTTTCACTCCAGTTCAGAGCCTCCGTAGGCATTCTGTGCAGGAAAACATTAGCAAGAAGGTACTGAAGTGGAACAATGCCTGTACATAACATCCTGATCTCCAAACTGGAGAGAGATGGATTTGAAGGGTGGACCACTCAGTGAAAACTGAATTGATTTGAAGGCTGCACTCAGAGAGTGGTGGTTGATGACTCTTTGTCCAGGTGGAGGCCAGTGACAAGTGGTGTCCCTCAGGGGTCCTTTTTGGGACTGGTGCTGTTTAATATCTTTGTTAATGACAGAGACAGTGGAATCAAGTGCACTCTCAGCAAGTTTGCAGACAACACCAGGTTCAGTGGTGAAGCTGATAGAACAGAAGGCAGGCATGCCATTCAAAGGGACCTGGACAAGCTTGAGAAGTGGGCCCATGTGAACCTAATGAGATTCGACAAGCCTAAGCGCAAGGTGCTGCACCTCGGTGGGGGCAATCCCGGACATGAAGACAGACTGGGAGAACTCATTGAGAGCAGCCCTGTAGAGAAGGACTTGGGGGTGCTGGTGAACAAAAAGCTCGCCATGAGCCAGCAGTGTGTGCTTGTAGCCCAGAAGACCAACTGCATCCTCGGCTGCATCAACAGAGGTGAGGATAGCAGGTCAAGGGAGGTGATTGTCCCACTCTGCTTTGTCCTTGTGAAGCCCCTCTTGGACTGCTGTGTCCAGGTCTGAGGCCACCAGCACTAGGAGGATGTGGGTCTGTTAGAGCGGGTCCAGAGGAGGGCCATGAGGGTGATGAGAGGGCTGGAGTATCTCTCCTGTGAAGAAAGGTTGAGAGAGCTGGCTCTAAATTCCTAATTCAATTTCTCCAACTTTTACATCCTATTCAAAATTTACATCCATTACAAACTTTGGGACTGCTTTCTTTATGGAGTTTTACAGTGTGTGCTAGCACTGAAGTAAATGCAGGGGCATGTACCTAAGACAAGTATAATATCTGTATATTTGGGGCATGTTCTGTTGATTGGCAGAGTCAACACCCTTTACATTGAGCTTGTAGCACTGTCGAAGCAGAAAAGCAAATCTGTCCCATTGTTGATTCTTTAGTAACATGAATAAATTAAACATTGTTTGGTTGAAATCTTCGTGGAGGTATTCTGAATTAGGGGCCTGATTATCATCTGTTCAACATAGCTCCATTCATGTGAGCAAAACATGCTAGTATCCTGCACATGAAACTCCTAATTCTTGCAGCTCCAGGATACAGATGGCAGTCCAGTAAGCAGTGTGTGTTGCAGGGCTTGCTTGTGCTGGAGTGATGAAGCTGTTCTCTCTCCCTTAGCACCAGAGAAGTATGGAGGCTTAAAGAAAGAGGTAGAGACTGTCAAAACTCAAGGCCTCAGCAGATGTGTGTTGTTCAGCTTTAATTATTCAGGGGAAATAAGCAATTATATGCTTTTGTTTGTTTGTTTATTTGTTTGTTTCTCCTGGATTAATTCTAAAGATTAATGGAGGTGAACAACATTCTCTTTCTACTCTTGCTTTGTGGGCAGAAAGAAGAAGCAATATAAAAATCTCAAGTCACAATAGCAGCAAGAAATCTCCATTTAGACTGATAAATTACTTAATTTAAAATAGAACTAATCTTCATACTGAGTTCAGAAACATAGTACCTCTGGTCAGCTTTTTTCAGTTGTGATATACTTGCACTTTGCAGTAGCAGACATCCAGATATAAATTCTGTTATCTTTTTTTTCTGGGACTAGAATTGATTACAATTTAATTGTATAGGTATTTTGATCTTCAGTACCACCTGTCATTGCCTTCTCTTGCATCTTCAAGTAAATATTTCAAGTATTTTGTATCAATTAATCTCAACAGGTTTTTCAAGATAAAAATGAAATACATTTAAGCAATTAATTAAAATGGGAAATGGGATCAAGATCAGAAGAAAATGGCAGCTTTCTTTCTTTAGAGACTGGTCTGAATATCAGTCGTGGAATACAATGTCTCAGCAACTCAAACGCTTGGCATTTTTGAATCACTGTTTGCTTTTTTTTTTCACCCTGTCACAAAATTGGGACAGCTTATTGCAAAATTAAAGACTGTTTATAGACTTGGAGTATGTGGATTTGTTTTTTGATTTGTGTGTATTTCAAAATGTAACATTTTTTATGTGGAACAGGCTATAAGTTCTGTACTAAATTAAATCCCATCCATGTGAGATGCTAAAAGCTGAAAGTGCCTTGCCACAGTTCCATGCATGCTGCTGTCAGCATTTTCTTCCTCTTTTAAAGATGTATTCTTTTCCTAAATCCCTTCCTTGGAGTGTTATCAAATCAGGAGGAATAGATGTAGTTTATATAACTCGGGAATTCATCAAAATGAATTCCCATCAGCAGTTTTCAGAACCTCTTTTCATTTACTGTTCCACATGTTTACAAATTCTCTACAATTATCATTTGTTTCCCAAGTCACTAGCAATGATCCCTGTGATGTTTCTTTTTCAACTTTTGAACAGCCAATATAGCTGATTTATGTTCTTTTTGGAAATCTCCCCTCTGGTACCAGTGATAGGCCAATTGTATTTCTCTAGGCAGTAACATGTTGAAAATTAATAGACTTTGTTTCGTATGGACATTGTAAACTGCCCAACACTCATGGATGCAGCTGTTTTCTATTGTGGGTTTCTTTGTGTTTTTGTTTTTGTTTTTTTTTTCTTTCTCGCTTGCTGTTTTTTATTTGTTCTAAGAAAATATATCCATTTCCTTCTACATTTTCTGTGCATTTTCCATGTATCATTTTCTCACATGAATGCCATTAATCTGATTCATAAAATTCAGGTAGTCAAAGTTCTGGCAAGACATACAGGTAAAAGTGAATGAACAGACATGTATAATGCCCTTCTCCTCCTCCTTTTTAGGGACAGAACTATCATAATCAATAATAAAATGCTGTTATTTAGCTAGTGAATAAAATTTTGTTTATTGTCTTCAGAGAGAGTTAATTCAAAACTTCAAATCAAGTGATCCATTATGCATCTCTGAATATTGACAAGCTGTGATTAAAACTGAAGTCAAACGTCATTTTTACAAACTACACATGTACTTAACCAAGTAACAATTCATTGATGGAAATTTTTAAAATAACACTAGCTCATTCTGGAAAAGTGCATCCCATAAATTTCAGTGTGAAGTTAGGATAAAAGTAGCTTTTAAATCTTCAAAACTGCTTAAAAGCCAGAAGGTCTTCTAAATTTACAGTATTCAACTTTGGGGTAAGAAGGTTAGTTATCTTTTTCAGTTCCAAGGTTCCTTTACGCTGTTCTGCTACTTGATCATTCCTCCTGCCCCCATCTTTACACATTCATCTACTCCATCGCTTTACTTCTAATTTTTACTTCCAGGAGGAATTAAAATTATTTCTCTGATTATTCTCTAAACCTTACACTGTCACAGATGATAAAGGATTTCAATTTCCTTCATTTGGTCACCAAGTTACTCTATTCTTTCTTCAGGTTGTGTTTGTTTGTTTTTTTTTTCCCTTCTGTTTTTTTTTTTGGATGTTACACCAATGGAGAATGACAAACTGAGTGAGTATATTCTTCCTGGGTAAGCCAATGTGGTCATTCTCTACTTTCAGAGTGAGTCCTTGAGCATTTTGAGACATAGCACTTTGCTTCTTCCCTCAACCATAGCAGCTTCAAGCAAAATCTGGCAAAGTACTAGTTATGGCACCATAATGCTGGCTCTTACTACCAACACTAGTCCTTTTCTTGTTGAACATAACAGGAGACCCTGGCATTCCAAGCTTTCTGGTACATACTGAGAAGTTGCTCCATAAACAAGGATCCTGTCCTAGAAAGATATCACAGCTCCTGTCCCAGCTGCAAGCAAAGGCTTGTAAACTCAAGATATGGCACATACATGTAAGTCGGATATGTATTGCAGGTATTTGTTCCAGAGCACACAAGAGTTTCTTGGCCACTGGAGAAAGAATAATACACACATATATACATGCACAATTATTTAGGGTTGGCGCTTTAATTGGCTGCATCAGGTGGTTACTGATGAAACAATCTTCTGGTGTACCTTTTGCTTTCCTTGTGTTTTGCTTTTTATTTCCCTGTGCACATCTGCAGTTGCGCTTGTATGTGAAATTCTTTGGTGGCTGCTTTGGCTGTGCCCCTCTTCTCCTCACTCAGCATTCTCTTGACTCCTAAAGATGGTCAGATGATTTAAAAAGCTGAGACACAGGAGGGCCTATGAAACATCACTAATACCCCTTCTAGTCAGCTGGGAATCAGTGTTACTGTGATTCACCCATATTCCTCATAATGTAGCATTTACAGTTTTCCACCAAACACGTTTTTAAGTTAATTCCTTCCTCACTTCCAGATAAGGTAAAGTTGAGGTTGTGCTTGTTGAAACAACTATTAACTAAGGCAACGTGTTGAAGGCTGTTGTGTTACCCTTCTGCTGAAAAGTGGAAAAACATCTTGGAAAAGAGTAGATGAACCGATTGTGAAGACATGATCTCAGAACTACAGTTCTGGGTATGTTTCACAGCTAAGTGAAGCTGAGAACTGGTGCAGAGAAAGGGATGGAATACAGTGGTGGAGATCATGTAAGTAAGACTAGCTAGAATTGGAGTTACTCGAAGCTTGTCAAGAGAGTGCAATATTTACATGACCCTTGAGTGTATATGCAGTTTTCCATCTCAATCCTTAACTGAGTACTTCTGGATTTTGTTTGCCTGGTAATATGAGACAAAATAATTTTGTCCTCTTTTGTGAGACTAGGCATTGTTCTGACTTCGTTTCATCTCATCCTGAAGTAAGACATTGAATGAGGTGGGGGTGCAGGCGAGTGGCTGCGTTGTTGCTGTGTGTGGCGATGCTGGGGCTGCCCCATGCTGGCCCCACCGCAGGACACGGCTGGGCCCAGCAGCCAAGATGGCGGCGCCTCGGGGCAGGGCGTGTAAGTTCTACCATATTAACATGTCCACAGCAACACTTTGCTGAGGACACCCCTTCCAGCAGTACATTAAAAACAGTATTATGAGTGCTTCTTTTGTCAAATATTGACTGTGGGCCTTTAGATGTTTTTGGCATATTATGCTATGCAGGTGTTTGACAAACACTTCTCTAAAACTCCTAAAATTCTTTGTTTGCTGCCTTTCTAGCACTATGAGTTTTTATTTAACTTACTGTGTTTTTTTCTTGTATGAGTCTCTATTAAACTGCAATTTGAGATTTGTTGCAGGTTAGTTTCAAAATTGATTTTCAGTGATGGGAGGTCATTTGGTGCTTGTTTGCAACAAGCACCAAAGTCAGCTGAATTTTCAACAAGCTACCCTGAGGTAAAAGGGTATTGTGCTTACTGTCAGGTCAGAGAAACATGGGTTTAAACTCCCAGCAATACGTCTTCTACCTGACCCTGTGTCCTGGTTTCAGTTAGCACAGAATTAATTTTCTTCCTAGTAGCTGGTGGAATGCTGTGTTTTGGCTTAGGATGAGAAGAGTGCTGATAACACCCCGATGCTTTAATTGTTGCAGAGCAGTGCTTATACTAAGCCAAGGACATCTCAGCCTTTTGCTCTGTCCTGCCAACGGGCAGGCTGGGGGTGCAGTAAGAGCTGGGAGGGGACAGACCCAGGACAAGTGACCCAAACTAGCCAAAGGGGTATTCCATACCATCTGACGTCATGCTAAACAATATATAGGGGTGGCTAGCCGGGGGGAGGGGGCCAGACTGCTCGGGGTGAGGCTGGGCATCGGTCAGCGAGTGGTGAGCAATTGCATTGTGCATCACTTGTTTGTACATACTATTACTTTCGTATTATCACCATTGTATCATTATTATTATTATTATTATTATTGTTATTATTATTTTCCTGTCTTAATAAACTGTCTTTATCTCAACTCACGGGCTTCACTTTCCATTTCTCTCCCCCGTCCCAGAGAGGGAGGGGGGAGGGTGAGCGAACGGCTGCGTGGTGTTTAGCTGCTGGCCGGGTTAAACCACGACACCCTGCCATCAAAAAGAAGCTCTGAACTTGATATTGAAACCTATAGTCAGTGACGCTGCCCTAATGCCTCCCAGCTCCTCAGGCTGTGTGGCACTGGCAGCGATAACAGCGTGAGTAACCATAGTCGTCGCCACACGATAAACCCTGGCTATGCTGCCCTGGCTGCCCAGAAATGTGTGGTGGACTGCTGAGGAAAGGTATGAAAATAAAGCTAAGCAGGCCTAAGGCTGAGGAGGAAGAAATCCAGTCCATGGATTGTAAATGCCTTATTCCTCCTGGGAGAGACCTCAACATTACGATGCCTTGTCATAACCACCTCCATCTCTCATTCCTAGGGAATGAAACTCTGCTTTTGAAGCCAGGGGAGCCCTGCAAGGGTGAGCGAAACAAAGGAACAGACAGGGAGGCTTTTTTTTTTTCCTTCTTTAGAAAAAAAGAATCTAATTGTATAATTGAGACTTTTCTGTAGGTGTATTGTATGTAGATGAATAGTTTGAGTTATTGGTTTGTTAAAACGTGAGTTATACTATTGATTCTTAGCTCCATAGCATTTCTTACATTATACATCCTGCCTTGAGACTCCTTGCAGGCTGTTTGGATTTCTCTGAGATCTGCTCATTCCCTTATTACAAAAAGAATTGGCATAAAATTCTGATGATGTTTTCTTTACAGTTTGCCTTTTACACACTCATAGAATTTTGGGCTGTGTGAGCTGGAGAAAAGGTCTCAATTCCATCAAAAAATCAATTTAGATACTCTTGTGGATGTCTGTTTTTCCTTTGTGAGAGCTAATTAAGCAATAGGTAATTCTTTGTGAAGATTACTTGTTAATCTAGGAAAATAATAGAAAACTCACAAATGTGTTGACATTTTTTGACAAATATAGAAAATTATGCACAGCCAATTGTTGCACTGAATAAAAATCAGAGCACCTTCTGTTTTGCTGTTAAATGTAGACACTTAACTATCAGCAATGGATTGTATTATTTGAGCTGTATGATGTAACTTGTGTTTCTTGTCTTGGCATATTCTGACAAACTTAAGCAGCTGAGTGACCTACTTTACCTGCCATATTGATTTTCTTTACAGCTATTTCTTTGTTTTGTATAGGGAAGATAACATTTACTTTTCTGACAATATTTCATGCAGGTCTATTTATATATGGTGCTTCGAACTGTCTCAATGTGAAATTCTGGCCCTGACCTTACTCAGTCTTCAGTATTGATTTTTAGGAGCGCGAATTGGGGGTTAGGGGCTGATTGGGAAGGGTGGATTGGGAAGGATGGAGACACTGTGAATCATTTCTCAGTGATTTCTATGCTTGCTTCTTTGTTCCAATATTCGTATGCTGACACCATGGTAACTTGTTAACTCTCCTACAGCAGTGAAAGCATCTTATATCTGCCCCCCTCAATAAATTTGTTCATTACTGAAACATGATTAGAAACATAAAATATCTTAGCATTCCTCCCAGTGGTGTAATAGGTTGAAATGACCACTGATGTAAGCAGGCAGTGCTGCCACCCCTCTTACAGGCTGCTGTATTCAAACATCTTCACGAGTGCAAAGAGATTGTGCAGGCAGGATATATGCAACTTGAATGTATAAAGTAACTATTTTATTTCTCTGCACACACATGTACATAAAAAATAGTCAGGGCTTAATGAGCTGTTGGGTGAATCATTTGTATGCTTGCTGCCACCAGTAAGGTATTGAAAGGAGTTTCCTTGCATGCGTTGGACAGGAGGGGACAGGCTGGCTCCACAGTGTACTTGCCTTTCCTGAGTTGCTGTCTGCCACTGATTCTGATGACTTGACCAGAAGACTCCCAACTAGCATCCCTGTTTGTTTATTTTTGTATTTGTAAATGATTTTATAAAATACCTGGTTGATGCTTTTTAGCTACTAATGATCCCCATCTCTCCATTAGTGAATTTAACGCCTTTTGGAGTTTTATTTTATCTTTCTTCAAACTTACTTCCTTCTCCCCCACACACACTACTTAAGAATTTTTTTGTGAGGTCTGAGCCAAAGTTATGCGGATGTGCCACATTAGAGCTGGGTCTTAGATCCTTGGTACACAGGCAGCTAAACCTCTGTGAGGAGAGAAGGAAGTTTAAAGCAGGGGTTTGCAGATAGGGTTACAGATCCACCCCTCAAAGACTTAGCATTTTTTGAAACATGGTGATATTGACATGGCTGTATTTATTAATAGGTAATCCAGGTTCCAGGTAGCCTGGTATAAGGCAGAACCTTTGCTTGTTCCTCTGCATAGTGGATTGTGGCCACCAGTAGGGTTAAGAGCCTTCTTAGGAGCAGCAGTAATAGTTAAACCTAGTCTTGCCACTGTTACCATGGTTCAGGATGTGATGCTGCTATGAATCGAAACCTCGAGCAGTGATTTGATTTAGCTTTTCTTAAAAAACAGACATGTTAATGAATACTTGACAATTTCCTGAATGTCTCTTAGTTCAGGACACTGAAATTAATGAAAACCTATCTCTGGCTTTAGTAGTTACTAATCTCATTTTACCTATTAGATGACATAATGCTACGTAGTGTATATATGACTCTGAATACACAAAATCATTGCTGTTAAATTCTGGCTTACATACATATACATGCCTGTATACTATCAGTGAAAGCAGTCTGTGCGAAGGAGAGATTTGGATCCATCTACCAGATATAGTGATTGTTCTAATTCCCTTTTACGTTGTCAGGGGAATAAGAGCTAAAGAAGGTTAAAGAAGTAATGAGGGGAAAGAAAGTAAATGATAGTGGTGGGGATTAGAGAAAGAAAGCCACTGCAATGGCCAACAGTCACTTTGGGATAGAATTCTGTAGATGTGTGATTCATACAGTTTGGTTTTGCAGCAGCAGCATGTTTAGCATTGCTTGCGATCATCTGTAATCTATTTATCTGTATGAAAATTTGGTAACAAAACTTGCCATAAAATGTTCCAGTTCACAATGATATATTCTTAACGTTTGCTTTTGACAGAAAACAAAACAACAACAACAAAAAAAAACAGACATCTATTAAAAAAAAATTAAAGAAAATCTCTTAAACTGAATTGGGAAGTGGGATTCCTTCAATCAATAACAAAGCATTTATTGTTAACGTGAATAATTCTTCAGAGAGGAGAAAGGTTCCCTCAATTATTTTTGAATTTAACATGGAAATGTGTGACTGTTCAGACAGATGCATGTGATCTAATGTAATCAAGAGTACCGGTCTACTGTGATAAAACTGTAATGGATGATTGTGAGCTCATAAAGGATACTTAGAATCACTGGATCAGTACCTATGTTATCAAATATTTATATTATGAGCATAATTGGCATTGGTATAACTGTCAATAGAGAATTGGTAAGTACCTACCACTTATCTCAGCTGATAATTTTTGGAAAGTTCAACTCAGGAATAAATTTTGGCTTGTGTACCAGTGCTAATGGCCTTCTCCCATATCTGTTCTTCCTTTGCTTAATGAGGGAGAATTTGCAAGGAATTCTTAAAAAAAAAAAAAAAAAAAAAAAAAACGGAAAGAAAAAAAGACTTGACTCCAGCATTGTTAATGATCTCTTTTTGTTACATAATTATAACACTGAAGGTAGCAAACTTTTCCATTCTCAGCTTGGTATAAAAGTAATTTTTCATTTAAAACTTTTTGGGTCAAAGTAGTTTACAGTGTATATAGAGTTTACTTCCCTATAAACTTTTCTTCTTACTCAGATTATTGTTGTTTCTAGTGTGCATGTGAATTTCCCCTCTCTCCTTTTAAGCTGTCTTTTTAACCTAGGCATAGTCTCCAATCTAAAATGTTAGTTGCAGAAGATTGAAGTGAATAACTACAATGAGAGACTTCTGTAAATGAGATAGCAATATATTACTTTTTCTGAAACCTTGCATTTTTTTTTCCCAGAATGTTTTCTTTCTTGTTCTTAATCCATTACTGGAGAAGCAGTAATATTGTACTTGTTGATATTGGGTTGTTTCAGGATGTATGAAGCTTGCATCAGATGCTTTGCCACTTTGGGGAAACAGAAGACAAGGCATCCAAAGCATTCTTTCTACAGGTCAGCTGTAGCTTATTTGTATGGCAGTAGACAGAACATTATTTCAAAAGCAGTTGAACCAATTGGGGAGGTTTTACTCGGGTGGGCGGCCGAGCTCCACCACAACTGCTCTCTCACTCCTCCTCCTCAAAGGGAAAGGGGGTAGAAAAATACTCCACAAAGGGCTCAAGGGCTAAGATAAGGACGGGGAGATCACTCAACAATTATTGTGACAGGCAAAACAGACTCAGCATAGGAAGACAGTAAGATTTTGCCTATTACTGACAAGCTAGAGCAGTGAGAAACAAAGGAAAGAAACCAAAAGCAACTTCCCCCCATCCACCCTCTTCCACCTCTTCCCCCCGCATGGCATGGGGGAACAGGGGTTATGGTCAGTCTACAGCGCTTCTTCTCTGCCGCTCCTTCTCGGTCACTCTCGTCCCCTGTGCTGTGGGGTCCCACCCACGGGATGCAGTCCTTGATGATCTGATCCGGCGTGGGCTTCCCACAGGCAGCAGCTCTTCCAGAACTGCTCCAGATATGGGTCCGTACCACGGGGTCCATCCCTCAGGAGCAAACTGCTCCAACCTGGCTCCCCCACGGGCAGCAGCTCCTGCCAGGTCACCTGCTCCTGCGTGGGCTCCTCTCCACGGGCTACAGGCCCAGAATCTGCTCGGGCAGGGGTCTTCCACAGGCGGCAGCCTCCATCGGTGCAGGGCCACCTGCTCCACCGTGGTCTCCTCCACGGGCTGCAGCGTGGAACCCTGCTCCACCGTGGTACTCCATGGGCTGCAGGGGGACATCCTGCTTCACCATGGTCCTCACCACAGGCCACAGGGGACTTCTGCTCCGGCACCTGGAGTACCTCTCCCCCTCCTTCTTCACTGACCTTGGCAGCTGCAAGGATGTTCCTCACTCCTCTCACTCTGCCAGCTGCTGTGAAGTGCAGTGTTGTTTTTTTCCCTGTCTTAAATATGCTCTCACAGAGGCACAAACAACATCGTTTATTGGCTCAGCTCTGGTCAGCAGTGGGGCCCTTCCCAAACATGGGGCAGCTTCTAGATCCTTCTCACAGAAGCCACTCCTATTCCCCCGGCTACCAAAACCTTGTCACGTAAACCCACTACACCAATAAAGTCTCATTTCCTCTTGGTACACTCTCTACATCCTCTAGGGTTTCTTTCCTCTCTTCTCTTCATTGAACCCTGGCTGCTTCTCAAGCATATCACTTCTGCCACTGGACAGATGACAGAAGTGGTACTACCCTTTTGGATCAGTGTGTCTTTACAGACAATGTCTGTTGCCAAACTATGGCTGCATTCTTCCTGTATTTCCCACTGCAGGGATATGCTCTGTCTCTACAAAACCCGTGGGAATTTGATTCCTATTTGGCATCTTTATTGCTCTGTCAATCTTGGTTGAAATAGACCAATGGATCAAAAGTTTGCCAGGACTGCACTGAGTTGGAGGAACAAACTTAAGCAGAGATAGGCAAGCAGTCTTAGGAAACTTTGGAAACATCTGCAGTTGATTTCACTTATCTGCAGTCATCCAATAAAGTTTAATAAGCAATGAAACTTCTGACATATCTCTAACAGTTTAATAGAAGACATTATTTTCCTAAACGTCGTCACATTTACTATAAGCCATGTATTGGGTTCCAGTTCAACAGCTCTTATAATTTAGTTTTGATAAATTGATATCTCACTTATTGTTGAAGTATTCTTCTTATCACATTCTGGTTAGTAAGGACCCTCTTTTGTTACCATTTCATCACATTTTCTTCCTAAACTATCACTTCATCTTACGTACAATGATTGGCTCTGTTTTAGTACCTTTTAAAATGAGTGCTAAACACAAGCCATAGATCTTACTGGTTCATATAAAAATGAGTATATTGTTCAGTATTACAGAGCATGATTGAATATGTTTGTGATAATTCCTGATATGTGCAAAGACACTTCAGTGCCTGTCATTTTTGTGATCTCTTATATGAAAAAATCCTTGTCTGTGCAGATGCATTTTCCTATTTGTCTCTTAGCAATCTGACTCTAATTTCTTTTTGTAGTATAAATTGCACGCACTGCAGATAAAATAAGCTGACTCATGCATAAAAACTTTATTTTAAAGCAATATTAATATAGCCTTTGTATCAGTCTTCACTATATCTTGAGCAATATCCAGTTTTATTTCATAGGTGAATGTACCTTTAACCATTTGATCAAATTATGAGTTCAGATCCTACCTTAGAGTTATCGTTCCTTAATATCATTTAGATAACAATTCTTGGTGAGCAAAGTGAGCTAAAACTAATAGTTTCTCTTTAAGAATTCATTTGATTGCAGAGCTTTTTGTATAATTTCATGCTGCTTAAACTAAGGAAAAATTGGAACTAGTAACAGGATCTCTCTTTTGCTTATTCAAATCAAACATACCATGTTTGTATGTGTGTTAAATTGTCAGAAAATGTCCTCTTGAGTTATCGCAGATGCAGGTGTCTCCTCACTTCTTCCTTCTTGGACTGAAAGTTCTCAGCATTTCTGGCTTCAACTAGACTGGGCTTCAGCACAGGTTTTGCAGACATCAGTATGATGTGCAAATGTTTGTGAAGACTTTGTTATTCTCTAAACATGAAGTGAACCTATTCAGCAAGATTTTTCTGTTGTATTTAGAGAGGAGGGTTTGTTTATGTTTTGATTTTAGAAATGTATGCATCGCCTTGCACATTGTTATTACTTATTTTTTTCCAATTCGTGTTTTGGCATTGTTATTTATGTAAAGGCATAGTTAGAACTTAAACATGCATTTCTCCTAGTTCATGGATCTTTTTGGTTGTGTTTATGATAATTGTACCATGATAATTGGTACAAAGTTAAAAAATATTTTTCCTTGGTTGTTGTCTTTCAAATTTTCTACTTGATTGTTTATGGGAAAAAAAAAATCCATGCAATTTTAGATCCTGTGTGGAAATATGTGACAGTGCTCTAAATGCTTTCTCTTCAAAAACTCATAAATGCCTCTTGGGAGGACAGAGAGAGCTTGTTCAAGGTGTATTTGTCTTTTGGGCAGAGTGGATATATCTTGGATTGCAGTGATGTTCAATAAATACTGCAATACTTCAGAAGATGAAGGGTATTTGTATCAAATATACAAGCAGCCAGTTTTGACCAAAAGCTTTCTGCGTGTATGTTGAGACTTGGACAACATGGTGGATCCATGGTGACGTTAAACATCAGCATACATAGATGGAGATTTCTACTGAACTGGAGCAAAAAAATCCCAATAAAAACAAACAACCAAACCAAAACAAAACAGCATGGTTTATAGAGAATAGCTTGATATGCTGTCTCTTTAAAATTAAGTCAACTTTGTTGTTATTATTTTGTAAGTATGTGAAGTTTGAAGGAGCTAAGACATCACAAATCATTAGCAGGTTAATTGACAGTTAGAACAAAGTACTTAGGACATAGGGGTATGTGAAAGTCTCTTTCAGTTTCCAAATTGAAATTGTCTGTGCTTTCAAAAGATATTTCAACTTGAAATTTCAGGCTTTAAGTAGTCAAAATCTGACTTTTTTTAAGTTTAAAGTAGGTGACTTAAATTCCCTTGTACTCTGTTTTTCCAAGTCACTTAGAGAATTGCAGCAATTTTAAGCAGTTTGCTATTTCTTACCTTTAACTTGATTAGTTTATGTCCTTTATGTCAAAATATTCTGATATAAAATTTCTAAATGCTTTTCACTACTTTCTCTTTGCTAGGTATACCCATAGCCTCCCCCCCCCCCTTTTTTTTTCTTCCACAATTTGAGTGTTTTACAGCACTCTTAATCCTTCAGTAATTTCAGTAAGTACAGCTAAAATAAAAGTAATATAATAAAGAACATCCTGAAGCCTCTTATGCAAAGTTTAACTGGCAAAACAATTTAACAGAATTCAAACAAAGGAGTATTTCTCGAGTTATAAGTTAAGAAAATAGTATTTAATGTATAACCCAATGGCTATTTATTTTTAACTGTTTGTGACCTTCTAATAAACACAGATAAAATGTGAATGTCCAGTTTCAGTAGCAGTACAACAGGTCCTATATGTTTGGTCTTTCTAATCAAATACTTCTTGCCACACCTATCTATTTGTTTTCCTAGATGCAACGTCATGCTATCATTCACAGGCTAAAACCAGTTTTCTGTCCAGGCATACCTACCATTTTGGTTTCCTAAGATTGTCCATGGTTTTCTCGAGCAGTCTCTTCTCTTTTAAAAAAAAGAAAAAAAAAAAAAAAAAAGTTCAGTACCAAAGTCCATCATGCCATCATGTCAGTGCCGCAAAAGCACTTCTTTTTCATCAGCATTAGAGATGACAGGAGCAATACAGGAGTAACAGCAAAGACCTGAAAGGCAAAAGATGGTAATGCTTTTTATGAGGATCATAAATGATCAAACGTGACATGGGTCCTGAGCACAGAAAAGATGAGTATTATCGATCAGAATAAGACTATTTGGTAAAGTAAACTAAGGCAGACTTCTGTCAAGTCATTTATCTTATTATTTATTTATTTTTTTTTTTAACATAACACATGCAATTTTAACTGAAGTGCCAGAGTTTATAAAATTGAACTCTAAGAGACTGTCATAACCTTCTCTGGATAGAAGCTAACTACCCGAGGATGAAGTGCAGCAGACCCAGATAATCAGAGAGTAGATGGTTTAATTGAAATACAGTCTCCTCATTTAGATGTGTGGGTCATTTGTTGTGATACAAGGAGAACAACAGAGGAAGTACAATTTAAAATCAACTTTAAAACAAATTCAAAATTGCCTATTTAATATTTATTCAGCAATGTCCTTATATGAATTTATATTTCTGTGTAATGCTTCTGATTTTGGAGGAAAAACACAGGAAAAGCAAAACACTGAGGAACATACAGTTTCTAGATGCTTGAATACACAAAAAAAATAAAATAAAAAAAAATTACAGAGAAAGGAAGGTTTCCCTAACTCTTTGAAAATAACAGGAAAAAAAAAAAAAATAGTGCTCAGCCAAGTGTGGAGACCCAATAAGAACCTAGCTAAGTATCTCAGACACTGAATGTAATCACAGAAGTATTCCACGCTGGCAACTGGCTTTACAACTGGCTGGCTGAAGAAGAGAGTTGCTGCTGGTACTTCTCAAAGCTCATTTCTCTAATTGCATCTACCAATCATATATGCTGAAGGCTCATTATCTGTAAACCTAACATCTCATTTTGATGTCCATTACTGTGATATCTGATTACCTTGTATTTCCATTTTGGTAATCCATAAAGAGACATAAAATTTGCAGAAGTAAGCTGATGGAGGTTTGAAAGCATTTCAGAAGACAAAGAGAAATACTACAAAGTTGTTTAAAAGATAAATCTAAGCTGAATTTTGACTATAATTAGGGCATAATAACTATCCATGTGTTTTTGTAGTGCTTAAAATTAATGATCAAAACACCTGTCAGAAATCTGTTGACAGGTAGCATTGTATCACCTCAATGCAGTTCTGAAGTTCTATGAAAGTAACATCTTTGAACACTGAATCATTGATATTAAATACTATGTGCACTGCCATCAGCAGAACTGAGGCAGCATTTTCAGATTTTGATATAGTGCTATATCATAATTATAGAAGTAATGTATAAAGTGCAATTAATATCAGAACAGATTTTTTTTTAATGTAGCGAATTTGCAAATTTATTGGTTATGTTTCATGTTGAGAAAGTAAAAAGAAATAAAATACTCTCCTCCCTTTAAAATGATATGCACTTTCTTGAACTATGCATGCACATCAAAACAGGATCCAAGAGTTTGGATTCTCACTGTTTATTTCTAGCAATAAAATCTAAGGTTGAATGGTCATTTATGACTGACCAGCAACACTATTTAAAAATCAGTGTACGCATTCATCTTTCTTACTGTAATGCTTGTTTGTCTAGAAAATAAAGTACACAGATGGTAAGCATTTACTTTCCCATCCGTGCTTTTGTATTGAAGGGGATAATATTTGTTTGGATACGCATCTTTTAGTAGCTGACATGCACTTCATTAAATGAATGCACAGGAGAAGGGGGGTGGGGGAAACAAAACTAAATAGGCTTTGGTGTGTTACTCTGTAATTGCCTCTTCTATCATTTTATCAGCTGCCATAGTGAATGCTTCTGCTAAAAGAAGGAATGCCTACTTAACTCGCAGTAGCTACGGACAAAGTGTATCTGCAAATTTTCCATGCTCTACCATTCTTCTTGCAAGGTTAGGAGAGTTCTCAAGCCTGTTTCTAACATTGATAGAATTGAGAAATGTTTGAGATCTCTGATGCATTACCCCTTTTTAAAGCATGAGGTCATTTAGTGTAGAATTGTAGATCTCAGCTGATAATTTTAGTCAAGAACACGAACTGGAGAATATAAAGAACAGGTATGATATTAATGGAAATATGTTTTTTAAAAATCCCTAATAATGATCTGGTTTCTTTCTATATCTTTCCTTCTTTTGATTTGCATAGTAATATCTTGTTAAAATTAAGTTATCGATAATATAGGTGAATGTCTATGACAGAAAATTCATTTTTCTTTTGCTTTTATAGATGTTGGGGTTTGTTTTTGCTTTATGGTGATACTTCTAAAAACAAACAAAACAACAACAACAAAAACGGCATTCTTAAGGTAATAATAATAAAAGATTCAGACCTTCATCTTCCTCAAGAATATTTTACATTGTGGATGATCTGGAACAGACAGGACCCTGAAACAATAAGGGATTCCTTAAAGTTGTAATAAAAGTTTATATCTAAGGAAGTAGCTAATGTGTCAGTCTAGGTGTAGACTTATGTTCACAACCATTTTTTACCATTCTCAAGTTTCTATATTTGTAGACAGATTCTCAAGGAGAGCAAATCAATGCAGATCCCCTGAGATATCAGGTAAACTATACCTGTTTACATTCATCATAACTTCAGTATTACTTGATGAATAGTTTTACTGTTAGTTTTGTGGTTAATAATATTTAATGGGATAGAGGTACACTTATTGGCTTGTGATGTACTTTCAAAAATCTCAGAGACAGCTTTTTTCCCTTCATTTTTCTGTGTTGCAGATCCCTTTCTTAATTGACACAGCATTGACACTGACTGTATTTATCAAGTCATAGAAGCGTACTAGATGGTGGTTTTTAAACATGTAGCAGTAACTATAGATGTCATAAGCAAACAAAGAAGAGTTATTAAAAGGTGGTTAAAAATCCTTATGCCTTTCAAATTGTTTACATTTCATTTTCTTGAATACTTTGATGTCGATTTCACAGTTGTCACAGCTCCTTCTGAGCTGGCCAATCCTAAATTTACGAGCTAAAATGGAAGAAGAAGAAAAAGCAGTATTTTGCAAGTTTAAGAAAAAATCCATACTGACTCAGACATTTCTGTGGGCTCATAATGTGTAAAGACACAGATGACAACAGTAGCAATCTAAGCCTTCCTTCTTCACCAAAGGGTGGTTGATACTACCTCTTTCACAGGAAAAAAAGAGTTTAGAACAACCTTACATGAAGTGTTTTCCAAACCTGTTTCAGGTGGTGATTGGTTTATGCCTTTAGAAGAAATCTGAAACAAAAACTGATATTGTCTGTTGTAATTTTGAATTATTGAATCCTTTTCTGTTACAGTCATGATAACGAGCTCCATTTATATATATGGAGCTCCCCACATATATATGGTGTGTATATATATAAATGTACATACACACATATATTCTGCTACATAAGATAGAATACATATACAGCTCATTCTGGTCTCACTTTGTCTTTACAATGTAAATGTAAAATTTATACAAATATATAAATTATATATATATATTATATACAAATTTACAAATATAAATGTAAAATTGAGCAAGTAAAATTGGACAAGTTATTTGTTAGATTTCTTATTTCTTAATGATAGATATTTTAGCAATGAGTAAGAAATCATGAGATGCCTTGTTTTCATGACTAGTCTTTCTTGCCATTCATCTCAAATCTTTTTACTGTGCCTTGAAGAGAATAATAGTAATAACAATAATAATAAACAAGCCGATCTTACTCTTAAAACATCAAGTAGAATAAAAGAGGTGTGATGTCAATGCAATTCTTTTGTGTTTTGCTTTTTGTGTGTGAAGTTTCTAAGATTTTGAAGGTAGGAAAAGCAAAGGAAGGCTGATTGTATGATTTTATCCTGCTAGAATCAGACTGGAAGTGGTCCAGCATAGCACTGTAATCTGGATCCATTTTAATTTTTTTGATAAATATCAAGTCCATGTAGCTGTTTTATCAAGAGTCCTATTACATTATTAAAACAAAACAAAACAAAACATAATTTTATAAGCTAATTTCCAAGCAGTCTTACAAGACAAAATCTTAGCCCCGAAAGTGAGTTTGAGAAGAGCAATGATGGAAAAGGAGAGTTTTATCTGGACTGCAAGGATAGTGATTTGTTGATGTACAAGTTCTATCAGGCCTTACCCCAATGTGGATAGCTTATTTTGACAAATGAATTATTATTATTTCATTTTTTTCTTGCTGATAGGACTATATTGCCTTTCTATATGCTGTGTACTGAGATGCCAAGTTT
The DNA here is from genome assembly GCF_047663525.1 of Anas platyrhynchos. Taxonomy (NCBI): domain Eukaryota; kingdom Metazoa; phylum Chordata; class Aves; order Anseriformes; family Anatidae; genus Anas; species Anas platyrhynchos. The sequence goes on along the minus strand of NC_092588.1, from coordinate 84,489,429 downwards.
TCATCCTAGGAGGATGTCTAGACCTGCTTATAAATGGTGAGAAACAATGAGTAAATGGGAATTGTTTGTTTTAGAACTTCCCAGCATCTTGCCTCCAATACTTGGCAATTCATGTGCACTGGGACTATTAGCACAATAAAGGTTTAAAAAAAGAAGCATTTGCAGTTATATTTGTTGTTATAACTCACAGTAATAAGAGTATGATATGTTTACAGATACTGGTGCACATTGACAGTTTTGCTACATGATCCATTATAATCGTATTTTACGTGGCATTCCTTTGTTCTCCACTAGGTTGGAGTAAATTTCTGTATTTCTAAGAAGTTGTTCTGGGTTTGTACCAGAAAGATGTTATATGTTACACAAATACAGATAACTGAGAACATCTGTGTGTAATATAAAATATTTTAATATTGTATTTCTGTGCTATTGTGACAGTTGTCATCAATGCCAGGTTAAATTAGTAAAATAGCATTGTGGACTACCTATTCTATGACTCTAAGAACTGTTATGTCAAGTTATATTAATTGTGCTTACATAATACATAAAATTTTAAATAAGAACAAAGTTTATAAAGTTGAAGCAAATGCTTTTCACCCATTTAAAACATTAACAGGTTTCATTTTCACACTGTATCTGTCAACCTGTCATGCTACAAAGCTGCATTCCTAGTATAATTTACTGTGTACCATATTGCTGATGAAAGGCTTATTGCTTGATGAAACTAATTGCTACAGATGATGTGATGAGAAATCTAGCAGTTTTACATGACTATAAAATCAGTCTTTTACTATATAATTAAAATAATGGTATCTTTGTCCTGATTTCTTTAAGGCTTGGCTGATACACACAAATGAATGTCTAAAACAGTTAATACAAATAAATTTGCTCTGCCAGCCTTGGTCATTCATAAATGATATATAGCAAGAGAAAATCCCACACAGTCTAGTAATTCAGGGAAAGACAATGAAACAAGAGACAGAATTTATAGAGCTCATCCTGTGATATCCATTCTTATGGATATGAGAGGGAGTTTATAATGCACTCTGCTTTTTTGTTTGAATGTAAACACAACAGAATAATCATTTTGTTTGTGACTGTTGAAGACAGAAATTATGCTGGGGTGGGTGTGCTATCAATACTAGGTAGCGCCCCTGCTGAAGATTTGTTAATGGGAAGTTATGCATGTACATGTATATGTGTGTGTGTGTATATATATATATGTAAATGCATGTATTTGTACCAATGCGATCTTACTTTCTCAGCTTGCCGGGGAGCTGACCAACTGTATTGCTGCAGAAGAGTTAAGAAAAACAACTGAATTTCAGTTCAGGCAGGGTGGCTTTATTTTCTGGGAGGTTCAGCTATCTCTGAAGCAGAATCTTCATTAATAACAATTTTGTCCTTCCATGTGGCAAGACCAGGACTCTTTTAGCATAAGAGTACTAATACAACTGTAACGCTGTGCATTTGTGAACTTCTCATTAATTTAAAGGATAAATATTTCATAGTCTTTCACAAAGACCAGTTACTGCAGTAACCTGTGCTTTCTATCACCATTTCTTTATCTCTCTCATTCCAATTCCTGTCATCTTTTCTGTATGTGTAAATAGGTTCATTTTTTGTACTGCTCTGTTTTAAGAGGCTTCTTGTTTGATTGTTTTTCCCTCCTCTGTCACACATTGCATTTTCCTCTTAGGGAAGTTCATTACTTGTGCTATAATCACGATTATTCTCTTTTCTGGAATTAGTGTGCACTCTGGAAAGCAGCTTGGATGCTGTTTGTCAAAGCCCTCACATTCAAGGGTCCTAAAGTAATGCAGTACTGTGAAGAATTCCAAACTCCTTGACCTTGGAGCTCTTTTAGTTCATGCTAGTGTAACTTTTTTGTTTTTGTTTAACTTCTGGTGCATGTAAATTTGAGGTGCAGAAACCCAGACCACCACCAAGTGTTTTGAAGTGCTTAAAAGACACCCTGGTACTACACTATTCAACAGAATTCATAACAGAAGAGTTATAAAATTGGCAGATGTTTTTTCTCTCACATTTTAGTCCAAGCTTTCAAAATCTGATACTTGGCATTAATTTGAAATAATTTTGCATGACAGTTTTTTCCAAATGCATATCAAAGCACTTTTTATAACACGTCAGTGCAAATCATTAATTCTAATGTGCTGGGTTTTTGTTTTTCAATTAACACAGTTGAAATGGACTGAAGAGCAGTAGACCCATAAGCATGAGCTTGGAGTGGTACAGGACAGTGGAGCCAATATGGCTGTCTCCTGTGACAGTGATCATTCCAGAAGTAACTGTAGTTAGATAACTTAAGTGTTGTTGAGTTTTTGGAGAAATTGGGTTGCTTTCAAAGCCAAAATACATGACTGAGACTTAGAAGCACTTAATAAAAGTGAGACAGAAAGAGAAAAATATCTGAATTGAAAATGCTAAGAAGGTCAGAGAACAACAGACCTTTTGATCTTTCCTTATGTCTTCCTTTGCCATCACTCTGTCTTTTTTTTTTCTTCTTCTTTGTAGTTAACTTATCTATTTCTAAGCTTGCTTAGAATTAAGTACTAGGGAAGAAGAAAACTAACTGATAGCAAAGTAGATTTGAAATAACTTTTTAGGTTTTGTTTATTCTAGGTTACACATACTGTTTTTATTTTTTCCCCTGGTTTCTGAGATAGACTTGTGATGCTGCTTCTATATTTGCACGTTCTTCTGCTCCAAAATAAATAAATAAATAAATAAAAATAAAAATGATATAGCTGCTGTAACCACTCAGCGTATTGGGTTTACATGGCAAGGCTTTGGCATTGGGGGGCAGGGTGGGTGGCTGCAGGAGTGGCCTCTGTGAGCAGAGCCCAGCAGCTGCAACATGTTAGATCAGAACCAGCTCCAGATGGCTCCAAAAAGGACCTGCTGCTGACCGGAGCTGGTTGGGCCTCTGTGAGAGCAGATTGAAGAAAGGGGGGGAAGGAGAGGGGGAAAGAAAGTGCACAACAGCAGCTGGGAGAGAGGAGTGAGAAAATGGGAGAGATCCAGCCCTGCAGCCCCCCCAGGTGAGTGCAGCAGGAGGGCAGGGTCACTGCAGGCAGGCAGCAGCAGTTCCCCTGCGGGCTGTGCAGGGAGAGGCCCCCGGTGGAGCAGGCTGTCCCCCTGCAGCCCATGGAGCAGATCTCCACGCTGCAGCCCCCCGTGGGTGGAGGAGCCCCCGGTGGAGCAGGTGGATGTGGCCTGGAGGAGGCTTCGGCCCACGGAGAGCCCCCGCAGGGCAGGAGCAGGCCCCGGGCCGCAGCTGCAGCCCCCCCGTGGAGAGGAGCCCCCGCAGGAGCAGGGGGTCTGGGGGGAGCTGCCGCCCAGCCGTGGGGGACCCGTGCTGGAGCAGTTTGCTCCTGGGGGATGGATGGATGGATGGATGGATGGAGCCCGTGGGACGGAGCCGTGTGGGAGCAGTGCTTGAGGAGCTGCTGCCTGTGGGCAGCCCGTGTGGGATCAGCTGGGGAAGGACGGCATCCCGTGGGAGGGACCCCACGGGGAGCAGGGGCAGGGAGGGAGCGAGAAGGAGCGGCGGGGACAAAGCATCAGGGACTGACCGCAGCCCTCAGTCCCCTGTTTCCCTGCGCTGCTCAGGAGGAGGAGGTGGAAGAGGGCAGATGGGGAGAAGATGTTTTGGGTTTCTTTCCTTTGTTTCTCACGTGTCTAGTTTGTTGGTAGGAGGCAATCACTCTTACTGTCTCCCTATGCTGAGTCTGCTTTGCCCGTCACGATAGTTGTTGAGTGATCTCCCCGTCCTTATCTCAGCCCTTGAGCCCTTTGCATCGTATTTTCTCCCCCTTTCCCTTTGAGGAGGGGGAGTGAGAGAGCGGCCGTGGTGGAACTCGGCTGCCCAGCCGATTCAGACCACCGCAGTTGCAAAGGACTGGAAAAGTTTTCCCAAGAAACAAGATGTTTAACAAGGAAGTGCATAGTTTCCTTATTAAGGCTTCCTGGATGATTGGGGTTATTTCATATTCCCAGCTCGGAGGAAGAGAATTGTTGATTTCACCTTCTTTTTTCTGACATGGAAATAAAAGGTGAACTGCTCTACAAGGACGGGCAACGTCTCAGAATCAAGCTCTTTTGGTCTGTAATCCCTTCGCAAGGAAAAGTTTGATCACACACCTTCCACAGATGTAGGGGAGCAGGGAATAATGTTTGAACTACTCTAATTCAAGTCAGTTTGGGCACAGTGGTACTTCTCTAGCTGTTTCTGAGACATACGCGTTAGCAACAGAGAGTGTTGTGCCGTCACTGGGAGGCGCCTGCGGTGATGACTTCAGAAACAGAACTGAATTGTGTCACCACAGCACTTTGGCAACAGCTGCCTCTGCGCACGTTTAGCTGGGAGGGACAGAGAAGGGTGCTGGATGTGATGAAACCACGTGAGGATTTGTGGATCTCCCCTTGAGGTGCACAGAGAGGGACCATGCCCTTCTGTAAGTGTTTTGATGCTTGGCTGGGGAAAACAATGCGGTTTTGTTGTGAATGCTTCATTTTAGTATTCTGTAGTTTGTGTCAAGTCCTGACAGAAGCACCAAGGTTGGTACTTTGCTCAATGATGGAGCTGCACAGAGTGAGAACAGACCCAATGTACGGCTGAGGGCCTCTGCACGTTCTCTTCTTCCTACAGACGATCAACAAATAAGGGGAGACAGAGAAGAGTGTGCTGTGGTCCTCCCAGAGACCGCAAGTACTAAAGCATAAACAAGAGGCTTAAGAGTCCCCCTGTCACGTTAAAATTCAGGACAGCAATGGACTTCATCACATGGGCTGGCCTGTCGACTAGTGTCTCAGGCTGTGGGGTATGAAGATGCACTCCATCTGCTTTCAGGGTAGCAATTGCAGTGGGCAAGCTGCCTGACCTTAACATTTTTCATTTCATTTTTCACCAGAGTTTTGCTGGTTTCCCACGATTCAGTCTTGGTCTAGGAAAAAAAAAAAAAAAAAAAAAAGTGAATTCGGAGCAAAATAAAAGGATTTCCTCTCCATTGGTTACGTGTTCTTAACTTGACAGGTTTGATTATCGACTTAGAAGGCAAATATCTGGCCAGACTGCAAGACTTGTGCTCGCAGCGTGGGACAGCTCTCGTAAAGGTGATTCAGGGTAGCTTCTGGAAAACAAGACATCAGATCTCCCAGACAGCTTTCTTTGTGCTAATGTAGGAAGGGCGAGTAAGAGTAAAGGTCCAGATACCGTAAGAAGCGGAAGGTGTGAAGGAAACTTCCTTCTGGCTGATACAGCTCCATATCTAGTTGCCAAGTAGGAAGAGAGCAGCTCTAAGTTTCTTGGGGAGAGGAAAACAAAGAGGCTGGGAGATTGTACAAAGAAAAAAATGGGATGAGCTATTTCAGGAAATCCTAGTAACTGGAAATAGAGATTGGAAGAGTGCTTTAAGCCAAGACAGAAACTTTTTAAAACTAAAACCTAGGAGTTGGATGAACCAAGAAATGAATCCATTTTGATTATGCAGTTGTGTCCAGCGTTATCTTGGGAAATATGGTTTCCACATAAATGTGTCTGGGGCTTGAAGTTTTCCTAACGCCCTTCTCTGTGTATTCCCTACTGTTTGGTAAGCGCTGAGGTCACACTGCAGACAGCAGCACGTCCTCTCCCCACTCCTTAGCTGTCTGTTTTCACAACATCTCTAGGAACAGAATTGCTTGGACACACCTGCGCCTATGACCGAGTTCATTCAAGCTGGTGGACAAGGTAAAAGCTCTGGACAAGCGAAGGGGAGGGAGGGAGGGACGGACATACAATATGATCACTTTAATCTCATTTCTCTAAGAATCCTTGCTGAGAAAACAAAACAAAACAGAATCAAAAAGAACAGAACAGAACAGAACAAATGAAGCAAGCAGCCAGCTTGCTGGAGACATTGTCTGGGAAACAGTGAAAACACTTGCAGACAAAAAACATACCAAAGGACTAACTCTTTGAGCTTAATTCTACTCAAACAGCATAACCTCAAACTCCTGTTCCTGTTCGTAACAGGCTGGTACAGTAACATGTCCCACTGGATGACTTTGCAGCATAGATGTCAGGAATGCAGCTTGGGATCACCTCCTTCTACTGAGAGTTCAGTTTGAGGGGATGAGCAAGTAATTTTTCCTGGGTTGACGGAAATCTAAAGCCTGTTTTCTAACACTCTTACAGACACTTCTCTGTCCATCGGCCTGTCCTGCCAACTCTGGTGTGAGTGTGAAGTTGTGGCAAGAGGGATTTCCCATTCCTATTTGACCTGGTGGACACCAGCTTTCCTAGGAAATTGCTGATGGTGCTGAGGAGGCAGCAGTATCAAAGCCCTTGTCGATGAAGGTACGACAAGCTGGGGAGGCTTTGGCATTTCTGCACAATGCTGCTCCCTGATTGTCACTCAAGACTCAGATTCGGAAAGAAGCAAAGCAAGCTAGAGGAAAACTGGATGTCCTGGTAATTTTCTTTCTTTTTATTTTTTCATTCTTCACTTGTAAGAAAATCTAAGTCTTTAAACCATTTGTTTGCAAGCACAGCTTAATGGAAATGCTTTATGGGTGTGCTCCTTCACCTTGTTTGGAACCTGCTTAACCTGGCTTCAGCTCTAGGACACCTATGCTCAAATGTATGCTTCCCATGCTAAAGCGGTGTTCTTTCGGTCTTCTTTTCTGTGATGGTTGCAAGTGAGGTTGAAAAGAGTTGTCAGTAGGATTCTTCGTTTCCTTTGCAGGATCCAAAACTCCGTATTACAGCGGATCTTCTCCTCTGCTCTGAAAAGCTTCCCAGGCCAAAAGAGAATTGAGATGACGAAGGAAATAGAGAATGCTGACCAATATTTCCAAGTACCACCCGTAAGTTTTGTGAAAGAATCCGGTGCATTTCTGTAGTGGTAGAAAGTTCATAAAATCATGATCGTGCACTTGAAGGCAAGCAATGCTATAAAAATGAAGAATGCAAGGCCCTGCTTAAGGACAGTCTTCAGGCTGCTTCTAGATCAACAGCTCATTTGGTTCTTCCACAACCTCATCTCCGCTTGCTTAGAAGTTGTGAAGGTCGGAAGCACACTCCGTGTTTTTCATCCATCCCCTCTGTGTATCTTTTCCCTGACAGCAACTTGTGTCTTGGCTCTTCACATCCAGCCAGAGCAGTTTCTTTGCCTCCGCAACCTGCAGGCTGTCCTCTCGTGTGTACCTGTGCTGGACTGAGGGTAATGCTTGTAACGCACGCAGATGCTGTATTCACTAGGACTTTTAGAAAAGAGAGCAAGAAGCTAAGCTGCGCAGCAGTTTCTTAGGTTTCTGTATCTCTCTCTCTCTCTCTCTCTCTGCGTATATATTTCATTACTTATTTACTTGCTTAAAGATCCTTTAAGTACAGTAGATACTTTAAGAAAGCGTACTTGTTCTTCTCCTTTACTTGTTTTTAACGTTTACTTTTCTAACCAATCCTTAATGTTACAACATTGGCTTTATTTAGTTCTCAGTCCTTAGAAGTACTCAAAGCACATCAGTGATTTCTCTGTTTCTCAAGCTGTCCATCTGCATTGAGACCTCTTATCTTAATTTAGGTATGAGGTGCAGAAGAACACTGAAACCAGCCGAAGCCGTATCGGACACATGCTTCTGTGCTAGGAAGTAATTCCGAGTGATTCCACGGTGTACTTTAGACAGGTTTGCTCTGGTCCTCTGGACACAGCATCCCCAAGGGATATTTCAAAGCTCTCGGAAGGACCTGTCGTTATCTCTGACACTGCAGCCTCCATTAGGAACGGGTAAATATTCCTTGCCCTTGTGGAAAGGAACTACTCAGTTAGCTGTTTCTAACCCAAATCTCTTTGTTGTCTTCTCTTGACAGACACCACCCGGCTAGCCAAGCTAAACCACTGAAAATGGAAGGAGTGGGACATCTTCCAAAGCCTGCTGCTGCTTCTAAGCAGAACTGCGATGTAGGTGGGGACACAGCAAGAGGACACGTCCAGGCCAGGGTGCAACTGAAAGGCACCTGTCTGAGCCACAGAACAAAGTCAGCGATTCCCAGTTGCAGACTGTTGCTCAACTAGTGACACAGCAGCTGGAGCGCTTCTGGTTGCTGCTGATGGGTTCGCGTGAATCAGCCAGGGATATGAGCTACGAGAACGACTGAAGCGATCTGAACTTACCTGAAAGAAAGAAGACAAGAGGGGAGGGAAGGGGAGGGAATAAAAGGAAGAGAGGGGAGGGGAGGGGAGGGGAGGGGAGGGGAGGGGAGGGGAGGGGAAGGGAAAGAAAAGGGAAAGGGAAGGGAGGGCAGGGGAGGGCAGGGAAGGGGAGGGGCGGGGAGGGGAGGCGATGCGATGCGATGCGATGCGATGCGATTGGAGGGAGGGGAGGGAGGGGATTGAAGAGGAGGGGAGGGGAGGGGAGGGGAGGGAGGGGAGGGAGGGGAAGGGAAGACAGTGTAGAGGAGGTAGGGGAGGGTAGCATAGCGTAGTGTAGCATAGCGTAGTGTAGCATAGCGTAGTGTAGCATAGCGTAGTGTAGCATAGCGTAGTGTAGCATAGCGTAGTGTAGCATAGTAGAGGGGAGGGGAGCGTAGGAGAGTATAGGGTAGTGTAGGGGAGTGGAGTTTAGGGGAGTGTAGGATAGGATAGGGGAGGGGAGCATAGGGGAGCATAGGGGAGGGGAGCATAGGGTAATGTAGGGTAGTGTAGCGAAGGGGAGTGTAGGGAAGTATAGGGGAGGGGATTATAGGGGAGTGTAGTGGTGTGTGGGGGTGTGTAGGGGAGGGGAGTGTAGGGGTGTGTAGGGTAGTATAGGGGAGGGGAGTGTAGGGGAGTGTAGGGGTGTGTAGGGTAGTATAGGGGAGGGGAGTGTAGGGGTGTGTAGGGTAGTATAGGGGAGGGGAGTGTAGGGGTGTGTAGGGTAGTATAGGGGAGGGGAGTGTAGGGGTGTGTAGGGTAGGATAGGGGAGGGGAGTGTAGGGGAGTGTAGGGGTGTGTGGGGGTGTGTAGGGGAGGGGAGTGTAGGGGTGTGTAGGTGAGGGGAGTGTAGGGGTGTGTAGGGTAGTATAGGGGAGGGGAGTGTAGGGGTGTGTAGGGTAGTATAGGGGAGGGGAGTGTAGGGGAGTGTAGGGGTGTGTAGGGTAGTATAGGGGATTGGAGTGTAGGGGTGTGTGGGGGTGTGTAGGGGAGGGGAGTGTAGGGGTGTGTAGGGTAGGATAGAGGAGGGGAGTGTAGGGGTGTGTAGGGTAGTATAGGGGAGGGGAGTGTAGGGGTTTGTAGTGTAGTATAGGGGAGTGGATTGTAGGGGTGTGTAGGGGAGTGTAGGGGTGTGTAGGGTAGTATAGGGGAGGGGAGTGTAGGGGAGTGTAGGGACAGGGAGCATAGGGGAGGGGAGTGGAGGGAAGGGAAAAGAGGGGATGGGAGGGGTTGGGAGTGCTACTGTAAATAAAATTGCCAAATACATGACATTTTGGATCTGGAGCCAAATCTTTGTGTTGCTGAAGGGACGCAAGACACACACTCCTGATGGCTCTTGAACAGGAGGCGTTTATTGCCCTTTTTCACTCCTACATGTCCTCTCCCCGTAGCCCCATGTGCTGTCCACGCACCCAAATCCCAGTTGGTCAGAGACCCTCAGACACGCGCCTGGAGCCAGCCAGCAATTGCCCACTGCCCAAAGGTCCTCTTGAACACTGTAGCCAATTCTTGATCTCAGCCTCCCTCAAGGTTTTGTTTCTACCGCTTGTTTCCTCATTACCTCTAATTCAGGGACCTGCGAAACAGCGCGAAGCCACCTGAAAAGTCCCTCCCCACGCGTTGCCATTCATTCCACGACCTGATTTATCGCTGCCATCCGCGCATTGCACAGTGCCAGGAAAGGTTTGGCGTGCACAGAGGTGGCTGAGGATTTTCAGAAAGAACTTTCCTTAAGAACTGCATCAAGACTTTTGCTGGAAGGCAAAAGATCGGGTGATTGATTAACATAGGGATGGCAGCTGAGCAAGGGAAGCATCTTCCAAACTTCCAAATATTTCCTGGATACAGAACTACAACTCCTCTGCTCTCCGCTTAGGAGTTTCTGTCACCTGCTTAGGAAGCAGAAGCAGTAACATGGGATTTAGAGGATCCAGCTGAAGCGTCAGTGCAAGTTAGAGGAAACCATCAATGTACGGGGTTTGAAGAGAGTTGGACCGGTTTTCCAAGGAACATGTACTAGTGCTGCATATATATGTATATCAATATCTCTACAGCTGGCTTGTATCAGACATAGAGTGGCCGTCAGGACTAGGGAAGCGGTTGTCCCTCTGTGCTCGGCTCTGCTGAGGCCGCACCTCGAGCACTGTGTTCAGCGAAGAGCTCGAGGTGCTGGAGCGTGTGCGGAGAAGGGCTCTGAAGCTTGTGAAGGGTTTAGAGAACAAGTCTGGTGAGGAGCGGCTGAGGGAGCTGGGGTTGTTCAGCGTGGAGAAAAGGAGGCTCAGGGGAGCCCTTCCTGTGCTCTACAGGAAGCTGAAAGGAGGCTCCAGAGAGGTGGGGATCGTTCTCTTCTCCCAAGCCCCAAGTGAGAAGAACAAAACCCCTGAAGTTGTACCAGGGGAGGTTCTGGTTGGTTATTACGAAAAATTTCTTCACCGGAAGAGTTGCTCTGGTGGGTTTACGTGGCCAGGTTTTGGTAGCAGGGGGCCATAGGGGTGGCTTCCGTGAGGAGAATCTAGAAGCTGCCCCACGTTAGATAACAGCTCCACTGCTGGCCAGAGCCAAGCCAAGAAACGATGTCGCTTGCTCCTCTGGGAGAGCATATTGAAGAAAGGAGAAAATAAATAACAACAAGAAGCTGTTTCACAGGGAGGGAGAAAGAGAGGAGAAGCAGCCCTGCAGCCCCCCCAGGTGAGTGCAGCAGGAGGGCAGGGTCGCTGCAGGCAGGCAGCAGCAGTTCCCCTGCGGGCTGTGCAGGGAGAGGCCCCTGGTGGAGCAGGCTGTCCCCCTGCAGCCCATGGAGCAGATCTCCACGCTGCAGCCCCCCCGTGGGTGGAGGAGCCCCCGGTGGAGCAGGTGGATGTGGCCTGGAGGCGGCTGCGGCCCACAGAGAGCCCCCGCAGGAGCAGGCCCCGGGCCGCAGCTGCAGCCCCCTCGTGGAGAGGAGCCCCCGCAGGAGCAGGGGGTCTGGGGGGAGCTGCCGCCCAGCCGTGGGGGACCCGTGCTGGAGCAGTTTGCTCCTGGGGGATGGATGGATGGATGGATGGATGGATGGAGCCCGTGGGACGGAGCCGTGTGGGAGCAGTGCTTGAGGAGCTGCTGCCTGTGGGCAGCCCGTGTGGGATCAGCTGGGGAAGGACGGCATCCCGTGGGAGGGACCCCACGGGGAGCAGGGGCAGGGAGGGAGCGAGAAGGAGCGGCGGGGACAAAGCATCAGGGACTGACCGCAGCCCTCAGTCCCCTGTTTCCCTGCGCTGCTCAGGAGGAGGAGGTGGAAGAGGGCAGATGGGGAGAAGATGTTTTGGGTTTCTTTCCTTTGTTTCTCACGTGTCTAGTTTGTTGGTAGGAGGCAATCACTCTTACTGTCTCCCTATGCTGAGTCTGCTTTGCCCGTCACGATAGTTGTTGAGTGATCTCCCCGTCCTTATCTCAGCCCTTGAGCCCTTTGCATCGTATTTTCTCCCCCTTTCCCTTTGAGGAGGGGGAGTGAGAGAGCGGCCGTGGTGGAACTCGGCTGCCCAGCCGATTCAGACCACCGCAGTTGCAAAGGACTGGAAAAGTTTTCCCAAGAAACAAGATGTTTAACAAGGAAGTGCATAGTTTCCTTATTAAGGCTTCCTGGATGATTGGGGTTATTTCATATTCCCAGCTCGGAGGAAGAGAATTGTTGATTTCACCTTCTTTTTTCTGACATGGAAATAAAAGGTGAACTGCTCTACAAGGACGGGCAACGTCTCAGAATCAAGCTCTTTTGGTCTGTAATCCCTTCGCAAGGAAAAGTTTGATCACACACCTTCCACAGATGTAGGGGAGCAGGGAATAATGTTTGAACTACTCTAATTCAAGTCAGTTTGGGCACAGTGGTACTTCTCTAGCTGTTTCTGAGACATACGCGTTAGCAACAGAGAGTGTTGTGCCGTCACTGGGAGGCGCCTGCGGTGATGACTTCAGAAACAGAACTGAATTGTGTCACCACAGCACTTTGGCAACAGCTGCCTCTGCGCACGTTTAGCTGGGAGGGACAGAGAAGGGTGCTGGATGTGATGAAACCACGTGAGGATTTGTGGATCTCCCCTTGAGGTGCACAGAGAGGGACCATGCCCTTCTGTAAGTGTTTTGATGCTTGGCTGGGGAAAACAATGCGGTTTTGTTGTGAATGCTTCATTTTAGTATTCTGTAGTTTGTGTCAAGTCCTGACAGAAGCACCAAGGTTGGTACTTTGCTCAATGATGGAGCTGCACAGAGTGAGAACAGACCCAATGTACGGCTGAGGGCCTCTGCACGTTCTCTTCTTCCTACAGACGATCAACAAATAAGGGGAGACAGAGAAGAGTGTGCTGTGGTCCTCCCAGAGACCGCAAGTACTAAAGCATAAACAAGAGGCTTAAGAGTCCCCCTGTCACGTTAAAATTCAGGACAGCAATGGACTTCATCACATGGGCTGGCCTGTCGACTAGTGTCTCAGGCTGTGGGGTATGAAGATGCACTCCATCTGCTTTCAGGGTAGCAATTGCAGTGGGCAAGCTGCCTGACCTTAACATTTTTCATTTCATTTTTCACCAGAGTTTTGCTGGTTTCCCACGATTCAGTCTTGGTCTAGGAAAAAAAAAAAAAAAAAAAAAAAAAGTGAATTCGGAGCAAAATAAAAGGATTTCCTCTCCATTGGTTACGTGTTCTTAACTTGACAGGTTTGATTATCGACTTAGAAGGCAAATATCTGGCCAGACTGCAAGACTTGTGCTCGCAGCGTGGGACAGCTCTCGTAAAGGTGATTCAGGGTAGCTTCTGGAAAACAAGACATCAGATCTCCCAGACAGCTTTCTTTGTGCTAATGTAGGAAGGGCGAGTAAGAGTAAAGGTCCAGATACCGTAAGAAGCGGAAGGTGTGAAGGAAACTTCCTTCTGGCTGATACAGCTCCATATCTAGTTGCCAAGTAGGAAGAGAGCAGCTCTAAGTTTCTTGGGGAGAGGAAAACAAAGAGGCTGGGAGATTGTACAAAGAAAAAAATGGGATGAGCTATTTCAGGAAATCCTAGTAACTGGAAATAGAGATTGGAAGAGTGCTTTAAGCCAAGACAGAAACTTTTTAAAACTAAAACCTAGGAGTTGGATGAACCAAGAAATGAATCCATTTTGATTATGCAGTTGTGTCCAGCGTTATCTTGGGAAATATGGTTTCCACATAAATGTGTCTGGGGCTTGAAGTTTTCCTAACGCCCTTCTCTGTGTATTCCCTACTGTTTGGTAAGCGCTGAGGTCACACTGCAGACAGCAGCACGTCCTCTCCCCACTCCTTAGCTGTCTGTTTTCACAACATCTCTAGGAACAGAATTGCTTGGACACACCTGCGCCTATGACCGAGTTCATTCAAGCTGGTGGACAAGGTAAAAGCTCTGGACAAGCGAAGGGGAGGGAGGGAGGGACGGACATACAATATGATCACTTTAATCTCATTTCTCTAAGAATCCTTGCTGAGAAAACAAAACAAAACAGAATCAAAAAGAACAGAACAGAACAGAACAAATGAAGCAAGCAGCCAGCTTGCTGGAGACATTGTCTGGGAAACAGTGAAAACACTTGCAGACAAAAAACATACCAAAGGACTAACTCTTTGAGCTTAATTCTACTCAAACAGCATAACCTCAAACTCCTGTTCCTGTTCGTAACAGGCTGGTACAGTAACATGTCCCATTGGATGACTTTGCAGCATAGATGTCAGGAATGCAGCTTGGGATCACCTCCTTCTACTGAGAGTTCAGTTTGAGGGGATGAGCAAGTATTTTTTCCTGGGTTGACGGAAATCTAAAGCCTGTTTTCTAACACTCTTACAGACACTTCTCTGTCCATCGGCCTGTCCTGCCAACTCTGGTGTGAGTGTGAAGTTGTGGCAAGAGGGATTTCCCATTCCTATTTGACCTGGTGGACACCAGCTTTCCTAGGAAATTGCTGATGGTGCTGAGGAGGCAGCAGTATCAAAGCCCTTGTCGATGAAGGTACGACAAGCTGGGGAGGCTTTGGCATTTCTGCACAATGCTGCTCCCTGATTGTCACTCAAGACTCAGATTCGGAAAGAAGCAAAGCAAGCTAGAGGAAAACTGGATGTCCTGGTAATTTTCTTTCTTTTTATTTTTTCATTCTTCACTTGTAAGAAAATCTAAGTCTTTAAACCATTTGTTTGCAAGCACAGCTTAATGGAAATGCTTTATGGGTGTGCTCCTTCACCTTGTTTGGAACCTGCTTAACCTGGCTTCAGCTCTAGGACACCTATGCTCAAATGTATGCTTCCCATGCTAAAGCGGTGTTCTTTCGGTCTTCTTTTCTGTGATGGTTGCAGGTGAGGTTGAAAAGAGTTGTCAGTAGGATTCTTCGTTTCCTTTGCAGGATCCAAAACTCCGTATTACAGCGGATCTTCTCCTCTGCTCTGAAAAGCTTCCCAGGCCAAAAGAGAATTGAGATGACGAAGGAAATAGAGAATGCTGACCAATATTTCCAAGTACCACCCGTAAGTTTTGTGAAAGAATCCGGTGCATTTCTGTAGTGGTAGAAAGTTCATAAAATCATGATCGTGCACTTGAAGGCAAGCAATGCTATAAAAATGAAGAATGCAAGGCCCTGCTTAAGGACAGTCTTCAGGCTGCTTCTAGATCAACAGCTCATTTGGTTCTTCCACAACCTCATCTCCGCTTGCTTAGAAGTTGTGAAGGTCGGAAGCACACTCCGTGTTTTTCATCCATCCCCTCTGTGTATCTTTTCCCTGACAGCAACTTGTGTCTTGGCTCTTCACATCCAGCCAGAGCAGTTTCTTTGCCTCCGCAACCTGCAGGCTGTCCTCTCGTGTGTACCTGTGCTGGACTGAGGGTAATGCTTGTAACGCACGCAGATGCTGTATTCACTAGGACTTTTAGAAAAGAGAGCAAGAAGCTAAGCTGCGCAGCAGTTTCTTAGGTTTCTGTATCTCTCTCTCTCTCTCTCTCTCTGCGTATATATTTCATTACTTATTTACTTGCTTAAAGATCCTTTAAGTACAGTAGATACTTTAAGAAAGCGTACTTGTTCTTCTCCTTTACTTGTTTTTAACGTTTACTTTTCTAACCAATCCTTAATGTTACAACATTGGCTTTATTTAGTTCTCAGTCCTTAGAAGTACTCAAAGCACATCAGTGATTTCTCTGTTTCTCAAGCTGTCCATCTGCATTGAGACCTCTTATCTTAATTTAGGTATGAGGTGCAGAAGAACACTGAAACCAGCCGAAGCCGTATCGGACACATGCTTCTGTGCTAGGAAGTAATTCCGAGTGATTCCACGGTGTACTTTAGACAGGTTTGCTCTGGTCCTCTGGACACAGCATCCCCAAGGGATATTTCAAAGCTCTCGGAAGGACCTGTCATTATCTCTGACACTGCAGCCTCCATTAGGAACGGGTAAATATTCCTTGCCCTTGTGGAAAGGAACTACTCAGTTAGCTGTTTCTAACCCAAATCTCTTTGTTGTCTTCTCTTGACAGACACCACCCGGCTAGCCAAGCTAAACCACTGAAAATGGAAGGAGTGGGACATCTTCCAAAGCCTGCTGCTGCTTCTAAGCAGAACTGCGATGTAGGTGGGGACACAGCAAGAGGACACGTCCAGGCCAGGGTGCAACTGAAAGGCACCTGTCTGAGCCACAGAACAAAGTCAGCGATTCCCAGTTGCAGACTGTTGCTCAACTAGTGACACAGCAGCTGGAGCGCTTCTGGTTGCTGCTGATGGGTTCGCGTGAATCAGCCAGGGATATGAGCTACGAGAACGACTGAAGCGATCTGAACTTACCTGAAAGAAAGAAGACAAGAGGGGAGGGAAGGGGAGGGAATAAAAGGAAGAGAGGGGAGGGGAGGGGAGGGGAGGGGAGGGGAGGGGAGGGGAGGGGAGGGGAGGGGAGGGGAGGGGAGGGGAAGGGAAAGAAAAGGGAAAGGGAAGGGAGGGCAGGGGAGGGCAGGGAAGGGGAGGGGCGGGGAGGGGAGGCGATGCGATGCGATGCGATGCGATTGGAGGGAGGGGAGGGAGGGGATTGAAGAGGAGGGGAGGGGAGGGGAGGGGAGGGAGGGGAAGGAGGGGAAGGAGGGGAAGGGAAGACAGTGTAGAGGAGGTAGGGGAGGGTAGGATAGGGTAGTGTAGCATAGCGTAGTGTAGCATAGCGTAGTGTAGCATAGTAGAGGGGAGGGGAGCGTAGGAGAGTATAGGGTAGTGTAGGGGAGTGGAGTTTAGGGGAGTGTAGGATAGGATAGGGGAGGGGAGCGTAGGGGAGCATAGGGGAGGGGAGCATAGGGTAATGTAGGGTAGTGTAGCGAAGGGGAGTGTAGGGAAGTATAGGGGAGGGGATTATAGGGGAGTGTAGTGGTGTGTGGGGGTGTGTAGGGGAGGGGAGTGTAGGGGTGTGTAGGGTAGTATAGGGGAGGGGAGTGTAGGGGAGTGTAGGGGTGTGTAGGGTAGTATAGGGGAGGGGAGTGTAGGGGTGTGTGGGGGTGTGTAGGGGAGGGGAGTGTAGGGGTGTGTAGGGGAGGGGAGTGTAGGGGTGTGTAGGGTAGTATAGGGGAGGGGAGTGTAGGGTAGTATAGGGGAGGGGAGTGTAGGGGAGTGTAGGGGTGTGTAGGGTAGTATAGGGGAGGGGAGTGTAGGGGTGTGTAGGGTAGTATAGGGGAGGGGAGTGTAGGGGTGTGTAGGGTAGTATAGGGGAGGGGAGTGTAGGGGTGTGTAGGGTAGGATAGGGGAGGGGAGTGTAGGGGAGTGTAGGGGTGTGTGGGGGTGTGTAGGGGAGGGGAGTGTAGGGGTGTGTAGGTGAGGGGAGTGTAGGGGTGTGTAGGGTAGTATAGGGGAGGGGAGTGTAGGGGTGTGTAGGGTAGTATAGGGGAGGGGAGTGTAGGGGAGTGTAGGGGTGTGTAGGGTAGTATAGGGGATTGGAGTGTAGGGGTGTGTGGGGGTGTGTAGGGGAGGGGAGTGTAGGGGTGTGTAGGGTAGGATAGAGGAGGGGAGTGTAGGGGTGTGTAGGGTAGTATAGGGGAGGGGAGTGTAGGGGTTTGTAGTGTAGTATAGGGGAGTGGATTGTAGGGGTGTGTAGGGGAGTGTAGGGGTGTGTAGGGTAGTATAGGGGAGGGGAGTGTAGGGGAGTGTAGGGACAGGGAGCATAGGGGAGGGGAGTGGAGGGAAGGGAAAAGAGGGGATGGGAGGTGTTGGGAGTGCTACTGTAAATAAAATTGCCAAATACATGACATTTTGGATCTGGAGCCAAATCTTTGTGTTGCTGAAGGGACGCAAGACACACACTCCTGATGGCTCTTGAACAGGAGGCGTTTATTGCCCTTTTTCACTCCTACATGTCCTCTCCCCGTAGCCCCATGTGCTGTCCACGCACCCAAATCCCAGTTGGTCAGAGACCCTCAGACACGCGCCTGGAGCCAGCCAGCAATTGCCCACTGCCCAAAGGTCCTCTTGAACACTGTAGCCAATTCTTGATCTCAGCCTCCCTCAAGGTTTTGTTTCTACCGCTTGTTTCCTCATTACCTCTAATTCAGGGACCTGCGAAACAGCGCGAAGCCACCTGAAAAGTCCCTCCCCACGCGTTGCCATTCATTCCACGACCTGATTTATCGCTGCCATCCGCGCATTGCACAGTGCCAGGAAAGGTTTGGCGTGCACAGAGGTGGCTGAGGATTTTCAGAAAGAACTTTCCTTAAGAACTGCATCAAGACTTTTGCTGGAAGGCAAAAGATCGGGTGATTGATTAACATAGGGATGGCAGCTGAGCAAGGGAAGCATCTTCCAAACTTCCAAATATTTCCTGGATACAGAACTACAACTCCTCTGCTCTCCGCTTAGGAGTTTCTGTCACCTGCTTAGGAAGCAGAAGCAGTAACATGGGATTTAGAGGATCCAGCTGAAGCGTCAGTGCAAGTTAGAGGAAACCATCAATGTACGGGGTTTGAAGAGAGTTGGACCGGTTTTCCAAGGAACATGTACTAGTGCTGCATATATATGTATATCAATATCTCTACAGCTGGCTTGTATCAGACATAGAGTGGCCGTCAGGACTAGGGAAGCGGTTGTCCCTCTGTGCTCGGCTCTGCTGAGGCCGCACCTCGAGCACTGTGTTCAGCGAAGAGCTCGAGGTGCTGGAGCGTGTGCGGAGAAGGGCTCTGAAGCTTGTGAAGGGTTTAGAGAACAAGTCTGGTGAGGAGCGGCTGAGGGAGCTGGGGTTGTTCAGCGTGGAGAAAAGGAGGCTCAGGGGAGCCCTTCCTGTGCTCTACAGGAAGCTGAAAGGAGGCTCCAGAGAGGTGGGGATCGTTCTCTTCTCCCAAGCCCCAAGTGAGAAGAACAAAACCCCTGAAGTTGTACCAGGGGAGGTTCTGGTTGGTTATTACGAAAAATTTCTTCACCGGAAGAGTTGCTCTGGTGGGTTTACGTGGCCAGGTTTTGGTAGCAGGGGGCCATAGGGGTGGCTTCCGTGAGGAGAATCTAGAAGCTGCCCCACGTTAGATAACAGCTCCACTGCTGGCCAGAGCCAAGCCAAGAAACGATGTCGCTTGCTCCTCTGGGAGAGCATATTGAAGAAAGGAGAAAATAAATAACAACAAGAAGCTGTTTCACAGGGAGGGAGAAAGAGAGGAGAAGCAGCCCTGCAGCCCCCCCAGGTGAGTGCAGCAGGAGGGCAGGGTCGCTGCAGGCAGGCAGCAGCAGTTCCCCTGCGGGCTGTGCAGGGAGAGGCCCCTGGTGGAGCAGGCTGTCCCCCTGCAGCCCATGGAGCAGATCTCCACGCTGCAGCCCCCCCGTGGGTGGAGGAGCCCCCGGTGGAGCAGGTGGATGTGGCCTGGAGGCGGCTGCGGCCCACAGAGAGCCCCCGCAGGAGCAGGCCCCGGGCCGCAGCTGCAGCCCCCTCGTGGAGAGGAGCCCCCGCAGGAGCAGGGGGTCTGGGGGGAGCTGCCGCCCAGCCGTGGGGGACCCGTGCTGGAGCAGTTTGCTCCTGGGGGATGGATGGATGGATGGATGGATGGATGGAGCCCGTGGGACGGAGCCGTGTGGGAGCAGTGCTTGAGGAGCTGCTGCCTGTGGGCAGCCCGTGTGGGATCAGCTGGGGAAGGACGGCATCCCGTGGGAGGGACCCCACGGGGAGCAGGGGCAGGGAGGGAGCGAGAAGGAGCGGCGGGGACAAAGCATCAGGGACTGACCGCAGCCCTCAGTCCCCTGTTTCCCTGCGCTGCTCAGGAGGAGGAGGTGGAAGAGGGCAGATGGGGAGAAGATGTTTTGGGTTTCTTTCCTTTGTTTCTCACGTGTCTAGTTTGTTGGTAGGAGGCAATCACTCTTACTGTCTCCCTATGCTGAGTCTGCTTTGCCCGTCACGATAGTTGTTGAGTGATCTCCCCGTCCTTATCTCAGCCCTTGAGCCCTTTGCATCGTATTTTCTCCCCCTTTCCCTTTGAGGAGGGGGAGTGAGAGAGCGGCCGTGGTGGAACTCGGCTGCCCAGCCGATTCAGACCACCGCAGTTGCAAAGGACTGGAAAAGTTTTCCCAAGAAACAAGATGTTTAACAAGGAAGTGCATAGTTTCCTTATTAAGGCTTCCTGGATGATTGGGGTTATTTCATATTCCCAGCTCGGAGGAAGAGAATTGTTGATTTCACCTTCTTTTTTCTGACATGGAAATAAAAGGTGAACTGCTCTACAAGGACGGGCAACGTCTCAGAATCAAGCTCTTTTGGTCTGTAATCCCTTCGCAAGGAAAAGTTTGATCACACACCTTCCACAGATGTAGGGGAGCAGGGAATAATGTTTGAACTACTCTAATTCAAGTCAGTTTGGGCACAGTGGTACTTCTCTAGCTGTTTCTGAGACATACGCGTTAGCAACAGAGAGTGTTGTGCCGTCACTGGGAGGCGCCTGCGGTGATGACTTCAGAAACAGAACTGAATTGTGTCACCACAGCACTTTGGCAACAGCTGCCTCTGCGCACGTTTAGCTGGGAGGGACAGAGAAGGGTGCTGGATGTGATGAAACCACGTGAGGATTTGTGGATCTCCCCTTGAGGTGCACAGAGAGGGACCATGCCCTTCTGTAAGTGTTTTGATGCTTGGCTGGGGAAAACAATGCGGTTTTGTTGTGAATGCTTCATTTTAGTATTCTGTAGTTTGTGTCAAGTCCTGACAGAAGCACCAAGGTTGGTACTTTGCTCAATGATGGAGCTGCACAGAGTGAGAACAGACCCAATGTACGGCTGAGGGCCTCTGCACGTTCTCTTCTTCCTACAGACGATCAACAAATAAGGGGAGACAGAGAAGAGTGTGCTGTGGTCCTCCCAGAGACCGCAAGTACTAAAGCATAAACAAGAGGCTTAAGAGTCCCCCTGTCACGTTAAAATTCAGGACAGCAATGGACTTCATCACATGGGCTGGCCTGTCGACTAGTGTCTCAGGCTGTGGGGTATGAAGATGCACTCCATCTGCTTTCAGGGTAGCAATTGCAGTGGGCAAGCTGCCTGACCTTAACATTTTTCATTTCATTTTTCACCAGAGTTTTGCTGGTTTCCCACGATTCAGTCTTGGTCTAGGAAAAAAAAAAAAAAAAAAAAAAAGTGAATTCGGAGCAAAATAAAAGGATTTCCTCTCCATTGGTTACGTGTTCTTAACTTGACAGGTTTGATTATCGACTTAGAAGGCAAATATCTGGCCAGACTGCAAGACTTGTGCTCGCAGCGTGGGACAGCTCTCGTAAAGGTGATTCAGGGTAGCTTCTGGAAAACAAGACATCAGATCTCCCAGACAGCTTTCTTTGTGCTAATGTAGGAAGGGCGAGTAAGAGTAAAGGTCCAGATACCGTAAGAAGCGGAAGGTGTGAAGGAAACTTCCTTCTGGCTGATACAGCTCCATATCTAGTTGCCAAGTAGGAAGAGAGCAGCTCTAAGTTTCTTGGGGAGAGGAAAACAAAGAGGCTGGGAGATTGTACAAAGAAAAAAATGGGATGAGCTATTTCAGGAAATCCTAGTAACTGGAAATAGAGATTGGAAGAGTGCTTTAAGCCAAGACAGAAACTTTTTAAAACTAAAACCTAGGAGTTGGATGAACCAAGAAATGAATCCATTTTGATTATGCAGTTGTGTCCAGCGTTATCTTGGGAAATATGGTTTCCACATAAATGTGTCTGGGGCTTGAAGTTTTCCTAACGCCCTTCTCTGTGTATTCCCTACTGTTTGGTAAGCGCTGAGGTCACACTGCAGACAGCAGCACGTCCTCTCCCCACTCCTTAGCTGTCTGTTTTCACAACATCTCTAGGAACAGAATTGCTTGGACACACCTGCGCCTATGACCGAGTTCATTCAAGCTGGTGGACAAGGTAAAAGCTCTGGACAAGCGAAGGGGAGGGAGGGAGGGACGGACATACAATATGATCACTTTAATCTCATTTCTCTAAGAATCCTTGCTGAGAAAACAAAACAAAACAGAATCAAAAAGAACAGAACAGAACAGAACAAATGAAGCAAGCAGCCAGCTTGCTGGAGACATTGTCTGGGAAACAGTGAAAACACTTGCAGACAAAAAACATACCAAAGGACTAACTCTTTGAGCTTAATTCTACTCAAACAGCATAACCTCAAACTCCTGTTCCTGTTCGTAACAGGCTGGTACAGTAACATGTCCCATTGGATGACTTTGCAGCATAGATGTCAGGAATGCAGCTTGGGATCACCTCCTTCTACTGAGAGTTCAGTTTGAGGGGATGAGCAAGTAATTTTTCCTGGGTTGACGGAAATCTAAAGCCTGTTTTCTAACACTCTTACAGACACTTCTCTGTCCATCGGCCTGTCCTGCCAACTCTGGTGTGAGTGTGAAGTTGTGGCAAGAGGGATTTCCCATTCCTATTTGACCTGGTGGACACCAGCTTTCCTAGGAAATTGCTGATGGTGCTGAGGAGGCAGCAGTATCAAAGCCCTTGTCGATGAAGGTACGACAAGCTGGGGAGGCTTTGGCATTTCTGCACAATGCTGCTCCCTGATTGTCACTCAAGACTCAGATTCGGAAAGAAGCAAAGCAAGCTAGAGGAAAACTGGATGTCCTGGTAATTTTCTTTCTTTTTATTTTTTCATTCTTCACTTGTAAGAAAATCTAAGTCTTTAAACCATTTGTTTGCAAGCACAGCTTAATGGAAATGCTTTATGGGTGTGCTCCTTCACCTTGTTTGGAACCTGCTTAACCTGGCTTCAGCTCTAGGACACCTATGCTCAAATGTATGCTTCCCATGCTAAAGCGGTGTTCTTTCGGTCTTCTTTTCTGTGATGGTTGCAAGTGAGGTTGAA
Organism: Anas platyrhynchos; assembly: GCF_047663525.1. Classification (NCBI taxonomy): domain Eukaryota; kingdom Metazoa; phylum Chordata; class Aves; order Anseriformes; family Anatidae; genus Anas; species Anas platyrhynchos. Next base: position 84,466,921 of record NC_092588.1, on the reverse strand, counting down.
AAGAGTTGTCAGTAGGATTCTTCGTTTCCTTTGCAGGATCCAAAACTCCGTATTACAGCGGATCTTCTCCTCTGCTCTGAAAAGCTTCCCAGGCCAAAAGAGAATTGAGATGACGAAGGAAATAGAGAATGCTGACCAATATTTCCAAGTACCACCCGTAAGTTTTGTGAAAGAATCCGGTGCATTTCTGTAGTGGTAGAAAGTTCATAAAATCATGATCGTGCACTTGAAGGCAAGCAATGCTATAAAAATGAAGAATGCAAGGCCCTGCTTAAGGACAGTCTTCAGGCTGCTTCTAGATCAACAGCTCATTTGGTTCTTCCACAACCTCATCTCCGCTTGCTTAGAAGTTGTGAAGGTCGGAAGCACACTCCGTGTTTTTCATCCATCCCCTCTGTGTATCTTTTCCCTGACAGCAACTTGTGTCTTGGCTCTTCACATCCAGCCAGAGCAGTTTCTTTGCCTCCGCAACCTGCAGGCTGTCCTCTCGTGTGTACCTGTGCTGGACTGAGGGTAATGCTTGTAACGCACGCAGATGCTGTATTCACTAGGACTTTTAGAAAAGAGAGCAAGAAGCTAAGCTGCGCAGCAGTTTCTTAGGTTTCTGTATCTCTCTCTCTCTCTCTCTCTCTGCGTATATATTTCATTACTTATTTACTTGCTTAAAGATCCTTTAAGTACAGTAGATACTTTAAGAAAGCGTACTTGTTCTTCTCCTTTACTTGTTTTTAACGTTTACTTTTCTAACCAATCCTTAATGTTACAACATTGGCTTTATTTAGTTCTCAGTCCTTAGAAGTACTCAAAGCACATCAGTGATTTCTCTGTTTCTCAAGCTGTCCATCTGCATTGAGACCTCTTATCTTAATTTAGGTATGAGGTGCAGAAGAACACTGAAACCAGCCGAAGCCGTATCGGACACATGCTTCTGTGCTAGGAAGTAATTCCGAGTGATTCCACGGTGTACTTTAGACAGGTTTGCTCTGGTCCTCTGGACACAGCATCCCCAAGGGATATTTCAAAGCTCTCGGAAGGACCTGTCATTATCTCTGACACTGCAGCCTCCATTAGGAACGGGTAAATATTCCTTGCCCTTGTGGAAAGGAACTACTCAGTTAGCTGTTTCTAACCCAAATCTCTTTGTTGTCTTCTCTTGACAGACACCACCCGGCTAGCCAAGCTAAACCACTGAAAATGGAAGGAGTGGGACATCTTCCAAAGCCTGCTGCTGCTTCTAAGCAGAACTGCGATGTAGGTGGGGACACAGCAAGAGGACACGTCCAGGCCAGGGTGCAACTGAAAGGCACCTGTCTGAGCCACAGAACAAAGTCAGCGATTCCCAGTTGCAGACTGTTGCTCAACTAGTGACACAGCAGCTGGAGCGCTTCTGGTTGCTGCTGATGGGTTCGCGTGAATCAGCCAGGGATATGAGCTACGAGAACGACTGAAGCGATCTGAACTTACCTGAAAGAAAGAAGACAAGAGGGGAGGGAAGGGGAGGGAATAAAAGGAAGAGAGGGGAGGGGAGGGGAGGGGAGGGGAGGGGAGGGGAGGGGAGGGGAGGGGAGGGGAGGGGAGGGGAGGGGAAGGGAAAGAAAAGGGAAAGGGAAGGGAGGGCAGGGGAGGGCAGGGAAGGGGAGGGGCGGGGAGGGGAGGCGATGCGATGCGATGCGATGCGATTGGAGGGAGGGGAGGGAGGGGATTGAAGAGGAGGGGAGGGGAGGGGAGGGGAGGGAGGGGAAGGAGGGGAAGGGAAGACAGTGTAGAGGAGGTAGGGGAGGGTAGGATAGGGTAGTGTAGCATAGCGTAGTGTAGCATAGCGTAGTGTAGCATAGTAGAGGGGAGGGGAGCGTAGGAGAGTATAGGGTAGTGTAGGGGAGTGGAGTTTAGGGGAGTGTAGGATAGGATAGGGGAGGGGAGCGTAGGGGAGCATAGGGGAGGGGAGCATAGGGTAATGTAGGGTAGTGTAGCGAAGGGGAGTGTAGGGAAGTATAGGGGAGGGGATTATAGGGGAGTGTAGTGGTGTGTGGGGGTGTGTAGGGGAGGGGAGTGTAGGGGTGTGTAGGGTAGTATAGGGGAGGGGAGTGTAGGGGAGTGTAGGGGTGTGTAGGGTAGTATAGGGGAGGGGAGTGTAGGGGTGTGTGGGGGTGTGTAGGGGAGGGGAGTGTAGGGGTGTGTAGGGGAGGGGAGTGTAGGGGTGTGTAGGGTAGTATAGGGGAGGGGAGTGTAGGGTAGTATAGGGGAGGGGAGTGTAGGGGAGTGTAGGGGTGTGTAGGGTAGTATAGGGGAGGGGAGTGTAGGGGTGTGTAGGGTAGTATAGGGGAGGGGAGTGTAGGGGTGTGTAGGGTAGTATAGGGGAGGGGAGTGTAGGGGTGTGTAGGGTAGTATAGGGGAGGGGAGTGTAGGGGTGTGTAGGGTAGGATAGGGGAGGGGAGTGTAGGGGAGTGTAGGGGTGTGTGGGGGTGTGTAGGGGAGGGGAGTGTAGGGGTGTGTAGGTGAGGGGAGTGTAGGGGTGTGTAGGGTAGTATAGGGGAGGGGAGTGTAGGGGTGTGTAGGGTAGTATAGGGGAGGGGAGTGTAGGGGAGTGTAGGGGTGTGTAGGGTAGTATAGGGGATTGGAGTGTAGGGGTGTGTGGGGGTGTGTAGGGGAGGGGAGTGTAGGGGTGTGTAGGGTAGGATAGAGGAGGGGAGTGTAGGGGTGTGTAGGGTAGTATAGGGGAGGGGAGTGTAGGGGTTTGTAGTGTAGTATAGGGGAGTGGATTGTAGGGGTGTGTAGGGGAGTGTAGGGGTGTGTAGGGTAGTATAGGGGAGGGGAGTGTAGGGGAGTGTAGGGACAGGGAGCATAGGGGAGGGGAGTGGAGGGAAGGGAAAAGAGGGGATGGGAGGGGTTGGGAGTGCTACTGTAAATAAAATTGCCAAATACATGACATTTTGGATCTGGAGCCAAATCTTTGTGTTGCTGAAGGGACGCAAGACACACACTCCTGATGGCTCTTGAACAGGAGGCGTTTATTGCCCTTTTTCACTCCTACATGTCCTCTCCCCGTAGCCCCATGTGCTGTCCACGCACCCAAATCCCAGTTGGTCAGAGACCCTCAGACACGCGCCTGGAGCCAGCCAGCAATTGCCCACTGCCCAAAGGTCCTCTTGAACACTGTAGCCAATTCTTGATCTCAGCCTCCCTCAAGGTTTTGTTTCTACCGCTTGTTTCCTCATTACCTCTAATTCAGGGACCTGCGAAACAGCGCGAAGCCACCTGAAAAGTCCCTCCCCACGCGTTGCCATTCATTCCACGACCTGATTTATCGCTGCCATCCGCGCATTGCACAGTGCCAGGAAAGGTTTGGCGTGCACAGAGGTGGCTGAGGATTTTCAGAAAGAACTTTCCTTAAGAACTGCATCAAGACTTTTGCTGGAAGGCAAAAGATCGGGTGATTGATTAACATAGGGATGGCAGCTGAGCAAGGGAAGCATCTTCCAAACTTCCAAATATTTCCTGGATACAGAACTACAACTCCTCTGCTCTCCGCTTAGGAGTTTCTGTCACCTGCTTAGGAAGCAGAAGCAGTAAAATGGGATTTAGAGGATCCAGCTGAAGCGTCAGTGCAAGTTAGAGGAAACCATCAATGTACGGGGTTTGAAGAGAGTTGGACCGGTTTTCCAAGGAACATGTACTAGTGCTGCATATATATGTATATCAATATCTCTACAGCTGGCTTGTATCAGACATAGAGTGGCCGTCAGGACTAGGGAAGCGGTTGTCCCTCTGTGCTCGGCTCTGCTGAGGCCGCACCTCGAGCACTGTGTTCAGCGAAGAGCTCGAGGTGCTGGAGCGTGTGCGGAGAAGGGCTCTGAAGCTTGTGAAGGGTTTAGAGAACAAGTCTGGTGAGGAGCGGCTGAGGGAGCTGGGGTTGTTCAGCGTGGAGAAAAGGAGGCTCAGGGGAGCCCTTCCTGTGCTCTACAGGAAGCTGAAAGGAGGCTCCAGAGAGGTGGGGATCGTTCTCTTCTCCCAAGCCCCAAGTGAGAAGAACAAAACCCCTGAAGTTGTACCAGGGGAGGTTCTGGTTGGTTATTACGAAAAATTTCTTCACCGGAAGAGTTGCTCTGGTGGGTTTACGTGGCCAGGTTTTGGTAGCAGGGGGCCATAGGGGTGGCTTCCGTGAGGAGAATCTAGAAGCTGCCCCACGTTAGATAACAGCTCCACTGCTGGCCAGAGCCAAGCCAAGAAACGATGTCGCTTGCTCCTCTGGGAGAGCATATTGAAGAAAGGAGAAAATAAATAACAACAAGAAGCTGTTTCACAGGGAGGGAGAAAGAGAGGAGAAGCAGCCCTGCAGCCCCCCCAGGTGAGTGCAGCAGGAGGGCAGGGTCGCTGCAGGCAGGCAGCAGCAGTTCCCCTGCGGGCTGTGCAGGGAGAGGCCCCTGGTGGAGCAGGCTGTCCCCCTGCAGCCCATGGAGCAGATCTCCACGCTGCAGCCCCCCCGTGGGTGGAGGAGCCCCCGGTGGAGCAGGTGGATGTGGCCTGGAGGCGGCTGCGGCCCACAGAGAGCCCCCGCAGGAGCAGGCCCCGGGCCGCAGCTGCAGCCCCCTCGTGGAGAGGAGCCCCCGCAGGAGCAGGGGGTCTGGGGGGAGCTGCCGCCCAGCCGTGGGGGACCCGTGCTGGAGCAGTTTGCTCCTGGGGGATGGATGGATGGATGGATGGATGGATGGAGCCCGTGGGACGGAGCCGTGTGGGAGCAGTGCTTGAGGAGCTGCTGCCTGTGGGCAGCCCGTGTGGGATCAGCTGGGGAAGGACGGCATCCCGTGGGAGGGACCCCACGGGGAGCAGGGGCAGGGAGGGAGCGAGAAGGAGCGGCGGGGACAAAGCATCAGGGACTGACCGCAGCCCTCAGTCCCCTGTTTCCCTGCGCTGCTCAGGAGGAGGAGGTGGAAGAGGGCAGATGGGGAGAAGATGTTTTGGGTTTCTTTCCTTTGTTTCTCACGTGTCTAGTTTGTTGGTAGGAGGCAATCACTCTTACTGTCTCCCTATGCTGAGTCTGCTTTGCCCGTCACGATAGTTGTTGAGTGATCTCCCCGTCCTTATCTCAGCCCTTGAGCCCTTTGCATCGTATTTTCTCCCCCTTTCCCTTGGAGGAGGGGGAGGGAGAGAGCGGCCGTGCTGGAACTCGGCTGCCCAGCCGATTCAGACCACCGCAGTTGCAAAGGACTGGAAAAGTTTTCCCAAGAAACAAGATGTTTAACAAGGAAGTGCATAGTTTCCTTATTAAGGCTTCCTGGATGATTGGGGTTATTTCATATTCCCAGCTCGGAGGAAGAGAATTGTTGATTTCACCTTCTTTTTTCTGACATGGAAATAAAAGGTGAACTGCTCTACAAGGACGGGCAACGTCTCAGAATCAAGCTCTTTTGGTCTGTAATCCCTTCGCAAGGAAAAGTTTGATCACACACCTTCCACAGATGTAGGGGAGCAGGGAATAATGTTTGAACTACTCTAATTCAAGTCAGTTTGGGCACAGTGGTACTTCTCTAGCTGTTTCTGAGACATACGCGTTAGCAACAGAGAGTGTTGTGCCGTCACTGGGAGGCGCCTGCGGTGATGACTTCAGAAACAGAACTGAATTGTGTCACCACAGCACTTTGGCAACAGCTGCCTCTGCGCACGTTTAGCTGGGAGGGACAGAGAAGGGTGCTGGATGTGATGAAACCACGTGAGGATTTGTGGATCTCCCCTTGAGGTGCACAGAGAGGGACCATGCCCTTCTGTAAGTGTTTTGATGCTTGGCTGGGGAAAACAATGCGGTTTTGTTGTGAATGCTTCATTTTAGTATTCTGTAGTTTGTGTCAAGTCCTGACAGAAGCACCAAGGTTGGTACTTTGCTCAATGATGGAGCTGCACAGAGTGAGAACAGACCCAATGTACGGCTGAGGGCCTCTGCACGTTCTCTTCTTCCTACAGACGATCAACAAATAAGGGGAGACAGAGAAGAGTGTGCTGTGGTCCTCCCAGAGACCGCAAGTACTAAAGCATAAACAAGAGGCTTAAGAGTCCCCCTGTCACGTTAAAATTCAGGACAGCAATGGACTTCATCACATGGGCTGGCCTGTCGACTAGTGTCTCAGGCTGTGGGGTATGAAGATGCACTCCATCTGCTTTCAGGGTAGCAATTGCAGTGGGCAAGCTGCCTGACCTTAACATTTTTCATTTCATTTTTCACCAGAGTTTTGCTGGTTTCCCACGATTCAGTCTTGGTCTAGGAAAAAAAAAAAAAAAAAAAAAAGTGAATTCGGAGCAAAATAAAAGGATTTCCTCTCCATTGGTTACGTGTTCTTAACTTGACAGGTTTGATTATCGACTTAGAAGGCAAATATCTGGCCAGACTGCAAGACTTGTGCTCGCAGCGTGGGACAGCTCTCGTAAAGGTGATTCAGGGTAGCTTCTGGAAAACAAGACATCAGATCTCCCAGACAGCTTTCTTTGTGCTAATGTAGGAAGGGCGAGTAAGAGTAAAGGTCCAGATACCGTAAGAAGCGGAAGGTGTGAAGGAAACTTCCTTCTGGCTGATACAGCTCCATATCTAGTTGCCAAGTAGGAAGAGAGCAGCTCTAAGTTTCTTGGGGAGAGGAAAACAAAGAGGCTGGGAGATTGTACAAAGAAAAAAATGGGATGAGCTATTTCAGGAAATCCTAGTAACTGGAAATAGAGATTGGAAGAGTGCTTTAAGCCAAGACAGAAACTTTTTAAAACTAAAACCTAGGAGTTGGATGAACCAAGAAATGAATCCATTTTGATTATGCAGTTGTGTCCAGCGTTATCTTGGGAAATATGGTTTCCACATAAATGTGTCTGGGGCTTGAAGTTTTCCTAACGCCCTTCTCTGTGTATTCCCTACTGTTTGGTAAGCGCTGAGGTCACACTGCAGACAGCAGCACGTCCTCTCCCCACTCCTTAGCTGTCTGTTTTCACAACATCTCTAGGAACAGAATTGCTTGGACACACCTGCGCCTATGACCGAGTTCATTCAAGCTGGTGGACAAGGTAAAAGCTCTGGACAAGCGAAGGGGAGGGAGGGAGGGACGGACATACAATATGATCACTTTAATCTCATTTCTCTAAGAATCCTTGCTGAGAAAACAAAACAAAACAGAATCAAAAAGAACAGAACAGAACAGAACAAATGAAGCAAGCAGCCAGCTTGCTGGAGACATTGTCTGGGAAACAGTGAAAACACTTGCAGACAAAAAACATACCAAAGGACTAACTCTTTGAGCTTAATTCTACTCAAACAGCATAACCTCAAACTCCTGTTCCTGTTCGTAACAGGCTGGTACAGTAACATGTCCCACTGGATGACTTTGCAGCATAGATGTCAGGAATGCAGCTTGGGATCACCTCCTTCTACTGAGAGTTCAGTTTGAGGGGATGAGCAAGTAATTTTTCCTGGGTTGACGGAAATCTAAAGCCTGTTTTCTAACACTCTTACAGACACTTCTCTGTCCATCGGCCTGTCCTGCCAACTCTGGTGTGAGTGTGAAGTTGTGGCAAGAGGGATTTCCCATTCCTATTTGACCTGGTGGACACCAGCTTTCCTAGGAAATTGCTGATGGTGCTGAGGAGGCAGCAGTATCAAAGCCCTTGTCGATGAAGGTACGACAAGCTGGGGAGGCTTTGGCATTTCTGCACAATGCTGCTCCCTGATTGTCACTCAAGACTCAGATTCGGAAAGAAGCAAAGCAAGCTAGAGGAAAACTGGATGTCCTGGTAATTTTCTTTCTTTTTATTTTTTCATTCTTCACTTGTAAGAAAATCTAAGTCTTTAAACCATTTGTTTGCAAGCACAGCTTAATGGAAATGCTTTATGGGTGTGCTCCTTCACCTTGTTTGGAACCTGCTTAACCTGGCTTCAGCTCTAGGACACCTATGCTCAAATGTATGCTTCCCATGCTAAAGCGGTGTTCTTTCGGTCTTCTTTTCTGTGATGGTTGCAGGTGAGGTTGAAAAGAGTTGTCAGTAGGATTCTTCGTTTCCTTTGCAGGATCCAAAACTCCGTATTACAGCGGATCTTCTCCTCTGCTCTGAAAAGCTTCCCAGGCCAAAAGAGAATTGAGATGACGAAGGAAATAGAGAATGCTGACCAATATTTCCAAGTACCACCCGTAAGTTTTGTGAAAGAATCCGGTGCATTTCTGTAGTGGTAGAAAGTTCATAAAATCATGATCGTGCACTTGAAGGCAAGCAATGCTATAAAAATGAAGAATGCAAGGCCCTGCTTAAGGACAGTCTTCAGGCTGCTTCTAGATCAACAGCTCATTTGGTTCTTCCACAACCTCATCTCCGCTTGCTTAGAAGTTGTGAAGGTCGGAAGCACACTCCGTGTTTTTCATCCATCCCCTCTGTGTATCTTTTCCCTGACAGCAACTTGTGTCTTGGCTCTTCACATCCAGCCAGAGCAGTTTCTTTGCCTCCGCAACCTGCAGGCTGTCCTCTCGTGTGTACCTGTGCTGGACTGAGGGTAATGCTTGTAACGCACGCAGATGCTGTATTCACTAGGACTTTTAGAAAAGAGAGCAAGAAGCTAAGCTGCGCAGCAGTTTCTTAGGTTTCTGTATCTCTCTCTCTCTCTCTCTCTCTGCGTATATATTTCATTACTTATTTACTTGCTTAAAGATCCTTTAAGTACAGTAGATACTTTAAGAAAGCGTACTTGTTCTTCTCCTTTACTTGTTTTTAACGTTTACTTTTCTAACCAATCCTTAATGTTACAACATTGGCTTTATTTAGTTCTCAGTCCTTAGAAGTACTCAAAGCACATCAGTGATTTCTCTGTTTCTCAAGCTGTCCATCTGCATTGAGACCTCTTATCTTAATTTAGGTATGAGGTGCAGAAGAACACTGAAACCAGCCGAAGCCGTATCGGACACATGCTTCTGTGCTAGGAAGTAATTCCGAGTGATTCCACGGTGTACTTTAGACAGGTTTGCTCTGGTCCTCTGGACACAGCATCCCCAAGGGATATTTCAAAGCTCTCGGAAGGACCTGTCGTTATCTCTGACACTGCAGCCTCCATTAGGAACGGGTAAATATTCCTTGCCCTTGTGGAAAGGAACTACTCAGTTAGCTGTTTCTAACCCAAATCTCTTTGTTGTCTTCTCTTGACAGACACCACCCGGCTAGCCAAGCTAAACCACTGAAAATGGAAGGAGTGGGACATCTTCCAAAGCCTGCTGCTGCTTCTAAGCAGAACTGCGATGTAGGTGGGGACACAGCAAGAGGACACGTCCAGGCCAGGGTGCAACTGAAAGGCACCTGTCTGAGCCACAGAACAAAGTCAGCGATTCCCAGTTGCAGACTGTTGCTCAACTAGTGACACAGCAGCTGGAGCGCTTCTGGTTGCTGCTGATGGGTTCGCGTGAATCAGCCAGGGATATGAGCTACGAGAACGACTGAAGCGATCTGAACTTACCTGAAAGAAAGAAGACAAGAGGGGAGGGAAGGGGAGGGAATAAAAGGAAGAGAGGGGAGGGGAGGGGAGGGGAGGGGAGGGGAGGGGAGGGGAGGGGAAGGGAAAGAAAAGGGAAAGGGAAGGGAGGGCAGGGGAGGGCAGGGAAGGGGAGGGGCGGGGAGGGGAGGCGATGCGATGCGATGCGATGCGATGCGATTGGAGGGAGGGGAGGGAGGGGATTGAAGAGGAGGGGAGGGGAGGGGAGGGGAGGGAGGGGAGGGAGGGGAAGGGAAGACAGTGTAGAGGAGGTAGGGGAGGGTAGCATAGCGTAGTGTAGCATAGCGTAGTGTAGCATAGCGTAGTGTAGCATAGCGTAGTGTAGCATAGCGTAGTGTAGCATAGTAGAGGGGAGGGGAGCGTAGGAGAGTATAGGGTAGTGTAGGGGAGTGGAGTTTAGGGGAGTGTAGGATAGGATAGGGGAGGGGAGCATAGGGGAGCATAGGGGAGGGGAGCATAGGGTAATGTAGGGTAGTGTAGCGAAGGGGAGTGTAGGGAAGTATAGGGGAGGGGATTATAGGGGAGTGTAGTGGTGTGTGGGGGTGTGTAGGGGAGGGGAGTGTAGGGGTGTGTAGGGTAGTATAGGGGAGGGGAGTGTAGGGGAGTGTAGGGGTGTGTAGGGTAGTATAGGGGAGGGGAGTGTAGGGGTGTGTAGGGTAGTATAGGGGAGGGGAGTGTAGGGGTGTGTAGGGTAGTATAGGGGAGGGGAGTGTAGGGGTGTGTAGGGTAGGATAGGGGAGGGGAGTGTAGGGGAGTGTAGGGGTGTGTGGGGGTGTGTAGGGGAGGGGAGTGTAGGGGTGTGTAGGTGAGGGGAGTGTAGGGGTGTGTAGGGTAGTATAGGGGAGGGGAGTGTAGGGGTGTGTAGGGTAGTATAGGGGAGGGGAGTGTAGGGGAGTGTAGGGGTGTGTAGGGTAGTATAGGGGATTGGAGTGTAGGGGTGTGTGGGGGTGTGTAGGGGAGGGGAGTGTAGGGGTGTGTAGGGTAGGATAGAGGAGGGGAGTGTAGGGGTGTGTAGGGTAGTATAGGGGAGGGGAGTGTAGGGGTTTGTAGTGTAGTATAGGGGAGTGGATTGTAGGGGTGTGTAGGGGAGTGTAGGGGTGTGTAGGGTAGTATAGGGGAGGGGAGTGTAGGGGAGTGTAGGGACAGGGAGCATAGGGGAGGGGAGTGGAGGGAAGGGAAAAGAGGGGATGGGAGGGGTTGGGAGTGCTACTGTAAATAAAATTGCCAAATACATGACATTTTGGATCTGGAGCCAAATCTTTGTGTTGCTGAAGGGACGCAAGACACACACTCCTGATGGCTCTTGAACAGGAGGCGTTTATTGCCCTTTTTCACTCCTACATGTCCTCTCCCCGTAGCCCCATGTGCTGTCCACGCACCCAAATCCCAGTTGGTCAGAGACCCTCAGACACGCGCCTGGAGCCAGCCAGCAATTGCCCACTGCCCAAAGGTCCTCTTGAACACTGTAGCCAATTCTTGATCTCAGCCTCCCTCAAGGTTTTGTTTCTACCGCTTGTTTCCTCATTACCTCTAATTCAGGGACCTGCGAAACAGCGCGAAGCCACCTGAAAAGTCCCTCCCCACGCGTTGCCATTCATTCCACGACCTGATTTATCGCTGCCATCCGCGCATTGCACAGTGCCAGGAAAGGTTTGGCGTGCACAGAGGTGGCTGAGGATTTTCAGAAAGAACTTTCCTTAAGAACTGCATCAAGACTTTTGCTGGAAGGCAAAAGATCGGGTGATTGATTAACATAGGGATGGCAGCTGAGCAAGGGAAGCATCTTCCAAACTTCCAAATATTTCCTGGATACAGAACTACAACTCCTCTGCTCTCCGCTTAGGAGTTTCTGTCACCTGCTTAGGAAGCAGAAGCAGTAACATGGGATTTAGAGGATCCAGCTGAAGCGTCAGTGCAAGTTAGAGGAAACCATCAATGTACGGGGTTTGAAGAGAGTTGGACCGGTTTTCCAAGGAACATGTACTAGTGCTGCATATATATGTATATCAATATCTCTACAGCTGGCTTGTATCAGACATAGAGTGGCCGTCAGGACTAGGGAAGCGGTTGTCCCTCTGTGCTCGGCTCTGCTGAGGCCGCACCTCGAGCACTGTGTTCAGCGAAGAGCTCGAGGTGCTGGAGCGTGTGCGGAGAAGGGCTCTGAAGCTTGTGAAGGGTTTAGAGAACAAGTCTGGTGAGGAGCGGCTGAGGGAGCTGGGGTTGTTCAGCGTGGAGAAAAGGAGGCTCAGGGGAGCCCTTCCTGTGCTCTACAGGAAGCTGAAAGGAGGCTCCAGAGAGGTGGGGATCGTTCTCTTCTCCCAAGCCCCAAGTGAGAAGAACAAAACCCCTGAAGTTGTACCAGGGGAGGTTCTGGTTGGTTATTACGAAAAATTTCTTCACCGGAAGAGTTGCTCTGGTGGGTTTACGTGGCCAGGTTTTGGTAGCAGGGGGCCATAGGGGTGGCTTCCGTGAGGAGAATCTAGAAGCTGCCCCACGTTAGATAACAGCTCCACTGCTGGCCAGAGCCAAGCCAAGAAACGATGTCGCTTGCTCCTCTGGGAGAGCATATTGAAGAAAGGAGAAAATAAATAACAACAAGAAGCTGTTTCACAGGGAGGGAGAAAGAGAGGAGAAGCAGCCCTGCAGCCCCCCCAGGTGAGTGCAGCAGGAGGGCAGGGTCGCTGCAGGCAGGCAGCAGCAGTTCCCCTGCGGGCTGTGCAGGGAGAGGCCCCTGGTGGAGCAGGCTGTCCCCCTGCAGCCCATGGAGCAGATCTCCACGCTGCAGCCCCCCCGTGGGTGGAGGAGCCCCCGGTGGAGCAGGTGGATGTGGCCTGGAGGCGGCTGCGGCCCACAGAGAGCCCCCGCAGGAGCAGGCCCCGGGCCGCAGCTGCAGCCCCCTCGTGGAGAGGAGCCCCCGCAGGAGCAGGGGGTCTGGGGGGAGCTGCCGCCCAGCCGTGGGGGACCCGTGCTGGAGCAGTTTGCTCCTGGGGGATGGATGGATGGATGGATGGATGGATGGAGCCCGTGGGACGGAGCCGTGTGGGAGCAGTGCTTGAGGAGCTGCTGCCTGTGGGCAGCCCGTGTGGGATCAGCTGGGGAAGGACGGCATCCCGTGGGAGGGACCCCACGGGGAGCAGGGGCAGGGAGGGAGCGAGAAGGAGCGGCGGGGACAAAGCATCAGGGACTGACCGCAGCCCTCAGTCCCCTGTTTCCCTGCGCTGCTCAGGAGGAGGAGGTGGAAGAGGGCAGATGGGGAGAAGATGTTTTGGGTTTCTTTCCTTTGTTTCTCACGTGTCTAGTTTGTTGGTAGGAGGCAATCACTCTTACTGTCTCCCTATGCTGAGTCTGCTTTGCCCGTCACGATAGTTGTTGAGTGATCTCCCCGTCCTTATCTCAGCCCTTGAGCCCTTTGCATCGTATTTTCTCCCCCTTTCCCTTTGAGGAGGGGGAGTGAGAGAGCGGCCGTGGTGGAACTCGGCTGCCCAGCCGATTCAGACCACCGCAGTTGCAAAGGACTGGAAAAGTTTTCCCAAGAAACAAGATGTTTAACAAGGAAGTGCATAGTTTCCTTATTAAGGCTTCCTGGATGATTGGGGTTATTTCATATTCCCAGCTCGGAGGAAGAGAATTGTTGATTTCACCTTCTTTTTTCTGACATGGAAATAAAAGGTGAACTGCTCTACAAGGACGGGCAACGTCTCAGAATCAAGCTCTTTTGGTCTGTAATCCCTTCGCAAGGAAAAGTTTGATCACACACCTTCCACAGATGTAGGGGAGCAGGGAATAATGTTTGAACTACTCTAATTCAAGTCAGTTTGGGCACAGTGGTACTTCTCTAGCTGTTTCTGAGACATACGCGTTAGCAACAGAGAGTGTTGTGCCGTCACTGGGAGGCGCCTGCGGTGATGACTTCAGAAACAGAACTGAATTGTGTCACCACAGCACTTTGGCAACAGCTGCCTCTGCGCACGTTTAGCTGGGAGGGACAGAGAAGGGTGCTGGATGTGATGAAACCACGTGAGGATTTGTGGATCTCCCCTTGAGGTGCACAGAGAGGGACCATGCCCTTCTGTAAGTGTTTTGATGCTTGGCTGGGGAAAACAATGCGGTTTTGTTGTGAATGCTTCATTTTATTATTCTGTAGTTTGTGTCAAGTCCTGACAGAAGCACCAAGGTTGGTACTTTGCTCAATGATGGAGCTGCACAGAGTGAGAACAGACCCAATGTACGGCTGAGGGCCTCTGCACGTTCTCTTCTTCCTACAGACGATCAACAAATAAGGGGAGACAGAGAAGAGTGTGCTGTGGTCCTCCCAGAGACCGCAAGTACTAAAGCATAAACAAGAGGCTTAAGAGTCCCCCTGTCACGTTAAAATTCAGGACAGCAATGGACTTCATCACATGGGCTGGCCTGTCGACTAGTGTCTCAGGCTGTGGGGTATGAAGATGCACTCCATCTGCTTTCAGGGTAGCAATTGCAGTGGGCAAGCTGCCTGACCTTAACATTTTTCATTTCATTTTTCACCAGAGTTTTGCTGGTTTCCCACGATTCAGTCTTGGTCTAGGAAAAAAAAAAAAAAAAAAAAAAAGTGAATTCGGAGCAAAATAAAAGGATTTCCTCTCCATTGGTTACGTGTTCTTAACTTGACAGGTTTGATTATCGACTTAGAAGGCAAATATCTGGCCAGACTGCAAGACTTGTGCTCGCAGCGTGGGACAGCTCTCGTAAAGGTGATTCAGGGTAGCTTCTGGAAAACAAGACATCAGATCTCCCAGACAGCTTTCTTTGTGCTAATGTAGGAAGGGCGAGTAAGAGTAAAGGTCCAGATACCGTAAGAAGCGGAAGGTGTGAAGGAAACTTCCTTCTGGCTGATACAGCTCCATATCTAGTTGCCAAGTAGGAAGAGAGCAGCTCTAAGTTTCTTGGGGAGAGGAAGACAAAGAGGCTGGGAGATTGTACAAAGAAAAAAATGGGATGAGCTATTTCAGGAAATCCTAGTAACTGGAAATAGAGGTTGGAAGAGTGCTTTAAGCCAAGACAGAAACTTTTTAACACTAAAACCTAGGAGTTGGATGAACCAAGAAATGAATCCATTTTGATTATGCAGTTGTGTCCAGCGTTATCTTGGGAAATATGGTTTCCACATAAATGTGTCTGGGGCTTGAAGTTTTCCTAACGCCCTTCTCTGTGTATTCCCTACTGTTTGGTAAGCGCTGAGGTCACACTGCAGACAGCAGCACGTCCTCTCCCCACTCCTTAGCTGTCTGTTTTCACAACATCTCTAGGAACAGAATTGCTTGGACACACCTGCGCCTATGACCGAGTTCATTCAAGCTGGTGGACAAGGTAAAAGCTCTGGACAAGCGAAGGGGAGGGAGGGAGGGACGGACATACAATATGATCACTTTAATCTCATTTCTCTAAGAATCCTTGCTGAGAAAACAAAACAAAACAGAATCAAAAAGAACAGAACAGAACAGAACAAATGAAGCAAGCAGCCAGCTTGCTGGAGACATTGTCTGGGAAAGAGTGAAAACACTTGCAGACAAAAAACATACCAAAGGACTAACTCTTTGAGCTTAATTCTACTCAAACAGCATAACCTCAAACTCCTGTTCCTGTTCGTAACAGGCTGGTACAGTAACATGTCCCATTGGATGACTTTGCAGCATAGATGTCAGGAATGCAGCTTGGGATCACCTCCTTCTACTGAGAGTTCAGTTTGAGGGGATGAGCAAGTAATTTTTCCTGGGTTGACGGAAATCTAAAGCCTGTTTTCTAACACTCTTACAGACACTTCTCTGTCCATCGGCCTGTCCTGCCAACTCTGGTGTGAGTGTGAAGTTGTGGCAAGAGGGATTTCCCATTCCTATTTGACCTGGTGGACACCAGCTTTCCTAGGAAATTGCTGATGGTGCTGAGGAGGCAGCAGTATCAAAGCCCTTGTCGATGAAGGTACGACAAGCTGGGGAGGCTTTGGCATTTCTGCACAATGCTGCTCCCTGATTGTCACTCAAGACTCAGATTCGGAAAGAAGCAAAGCAAGCTAGAGGAAAACTGGATGTCCTGGTAATTTTCTTTCTTTTTATTTTTTCATTCTTCACTTGTAAGAAAATCTAAGTCTTTAAACCATTTGTTTGCAAGCACAGCTTAATGGAAATGCTTTATGGGTGTGCTCCTTCACCTTGTTTGGAACCTGCTTAACCTGGCTTCAGCTCTAGGACACCTATGCTCAAATGTATGCTTCCCATGCTAAAGCGGTGTTCTTTCGGTCTTCTTTTCTGTGATGGTTGCAGGTGAGGTTGAAAAGAGTTGTCAGTAGGATTCTTCGTTTCCTTTGCAGGATCCAAAACTCCGTATTACAGCGGATCTTCTCCTCTGCTCTGAAAAGCTTCCCAGGCCAAAAGAGAATTGAGATGACGAAGGAAATAGAGAATGCTGACCAATATTTCCAAGTACCACCCGTAAGTTTTGTGAAAGAATCCGGTGCATTTCTGTAGTGGTAGAAAGTTCATAAAATCATGATCGTGCACTTGAAGGCAAGCAATGCTATAAAAATGAAGAATGCAAGGCCCTGCTTAAGGACAGTCTTCAGGCTGCTTCTAGATCAACAGCTCATTTGGTTCTTCCACAACCTCATCTCCGCTTGCTTAGAAGTTGTGAAGGTCGGAAGCACACTCCGTGTTTTTCATCCATCCCCTCTGTGTATCTTTTCCCTGACAGCAACTTGTGTCTTGGCTCTTCACATCCAGCCAGAGCAGTTTCTTTGCCTCCGCAACCTGCAGGCTGTCCTCTTGTGTGTACCTGTGCTGGACTGAGGGTAATGCTTGTAACGCACGCAGATGCTGTATTCACTAGGACTTTTAGAAAAGAGAGCAAGAAGCTAAGCTGCGCAGCAGTTTCTTAGGTTTCTGTATCTCTCTCTCTCTCTCTCTCTCTGCGTATATATTTCATTACTTATTTACTTGCTTAAAGATCCTTTAAGTACAGTAGATACTTTAAGAAAGCGTACTTGTTCTTCTCCTTTACTTGTTTTTAACGTTTACTTTTCTAACCAATCCTTAATGTTACAACATTGGCTTTATTTAGTTCTCAGTCCTTAGAAGTACTCAAAGCACATCAGTGATTTCTCTGTTTCTCAAGCTGTCCATCTGCATTGAGACCTCTTATCTTAATTTAGGTATGAGGTGCAGAAGAACACTGAAACCAGCCGAAGCCGTATCGGACACATGCTTCTGTGCTAGGAAGTAATTCCGAGTGATTCCACGGTGTACTTTAGACAGGTTTGCTCTGGTCCTCTGGACACAGCATCCCCAAGGGATATTTCAAAGCTCTCGGAAGGACCTGTCGTTATCTCTGACACTGCAGCCTCCATTAGGAACGGGTAAATATTCCTTGCCCTTGTGGAAAGGAACTACTCAGTTAGCTGTTTCTAACCCAAATCTCTTTGTTGTCTTCTCTTGACAGACACCACCCGGCTAGCCAAGCTAAACCACTGAAAATGGAAGGAGTGGGACATCTTCCAAAGCCTGCTGCTGCTTCTAAGCAGAACTGCGATGTAGGTGGGGACACAGCAAGAGGACACGTCCAGGCCAGGGTGCAACTGAAAGGCACCTGTCTGAGCCACAGAACAAAGTCAGCGATTCCCAGTTGCAGACTGTTGCTCAACTAGTGACACAGCAGCTGGAGCGCTTCTGGTTGCTGCTGATGGGTTCGCGTGAATCAGCCAGGGATATGAGCTACGAGAACGACTGAAGCGATCTGAACTTACCTGAAAGAAAGAAGACAAGAGGGGAGGGAAGGGGAGGGAATAAAAGGAAGGGAGGGGAGGGGAGGGGAGGGGAAGGGAAAGAAAAGGGAAAGGGAAGGGAGGGCAGGGGAGGGTAGGGAAGGGGAGGGGAGGGGAGGGGAGGCAATGCGATGAGATGCGATGCGATGTGATTGGAGGGAGGGGAGGGAGGGGAGGGGAGGGGAGGGGAGGGGAGGGGAGGGGAGGGGAGGGAGGGGAAGGAGGGGAAGGGAAGACAGTGTAGAGGAGGTAGGGGAGGGTAGGATAGGGTAGTGTAGCATAGCGTAGTGTAGCATAGCGTAGTGTAGCATAGTAGAGGGGAGGGGAGCGTAGGAGAGTATAGGGTAGTGTAGGGGAGTGGAGTTTAGGGGAGTGTAGGATAGGATAGGGGAGGGGAGCGTAGGGGAGCATAGGGGAGCATAGGGGAGGGGAGCATAGGGTAATGTAGGGTAGTGTAGCGAAGGGGAGTGTAGGGAAGTATAGGGGAGGGGATTATAGGGGAGTGTAGTGGTGTGTGGGGGTGTGTAGGGGAGGGGAGTGTAGGGGTGTGTAGGGTAGTATAGGGGAGGGGAGTGTAGGGGAGTGTAGGGGTGTGTAGGGTAGTATAGGGGAGGGGAGTGTAGGGGTGTGTGGGGGTGTGTAGGGGAGGGGAGTGTAGGGGTGTGTAGGGGAGGGGAGTGTAGGGGTGTGTAGGGTAGGATAGGGGAGGGGAGTGTAGGGTAGTATAGGGGAGGGGAGTGTAGGGGAGTGTAGGGGTGTGTAGGGTAGTATAGGGGAGGGGAGTGTAGGGGTGTGTAGGGTAGTATAGGGGAGGGGAGTGTAGGGGTGTGTAGGGTAGGATAGGGGAGGGGAGTGTAGGGGAGTGTAGGGGTGTGTGGGGGTGTGTAGGGGAGGGGAGTGTAGGGGTGTGTAGGTGAGGGGAGTGTAGGGGTGTGTAGGGTAGGATAGGGGAGGGGAGTGTAGGGGTGTGTAGGGTAGTATAGGGGAGGGGAGTGTAGGGGAGTGTAGGGGTGTGTAGGGTAGTATAGGGGAGGGGAGTGTAGGGGTGTGTAGGGTAGTATAGGGGAGGGGAGTGTAGGGGTGTGTAGGGTAGGATAGAGGAGGGGAGTGTAGGGGTGTGTAGGGTAGTATAGGGGAGGGGAGTGTAGGGGTTTGTAGTGTAGTATAGGGGAGTGGAGTGTAGGGGTGTGTAGGGGTGTGTAGGGGAGTGTAGGGGTGTGTAGGGTAGTATAGGGGAGGGGAGTGTAGGGGAGTGTAGGGACAGGGAGCATAGGGGAGGGGAGTGGAGGGAAGGGAAAAGAGGGGATGGGAGGGGTTGGGAGTGCTACTGTAAATAAAATTGCCAAATACATGACATTTTGGATCTGGAGCCAAATCTTTGTGTTGCTGAAGGGACGCAAGACACACACTCCTGATGGCTCTTGAACAGGAGGCGTTTATTGCCCTTTTTCACTCCTACATGTCCTCTCCCCGTAGCCCCATGTGCTGTCCACGCACCCAAATCCCAGTTGGTCAGAGACCCTCAGACACGCGCCTGGAGCCAGCCAGCAATTGCCCACTGCCCAAAGGTCCTCTTGAACACTGTAGCCAATTCTTGATCTCAGCCTCCCTCAAGGTTTTGTTTCTACCGCTTGTTTCCTCATTACCTCTAATTCAGGGACCTGCGAAACAGCGCGAAGCCACCTGAAAAGTCCCTCCCCACGCGTTGCCATTCATTCCACGACCTGATTTATCGCTGCCATCCGCGCATTGCACAGTGCCAGGAAAGGTTTGGCGTGCACAGAGGTGGCTGAGGATTTTCAGAAAGAACTTTCCTTAAGAACTGCATCAAGACTTTTGCTGGAAGGCAAAAGATCGGGTGATTGATTAACATAGGGATGGCAGCTGAGCAAGGGAAGCATCTTCCAAACTTCCAAATATTTCCTGGATACAGAACTACAACTCCTCTGCTCTCCGCTTAGGAGTTTCTGTCACCTGCTTAGGAAGCAGAAGCAGTAAAATGGGATTTAGAGGATCCAGCTGAAGCGTCAGTGCAAGTTAGAGGAAACCATCAATGTACGGGGTTTGAAGAAAGTTGGACCGGTTTTCCAAGGAACATGTACTAGTGCTGCATATATATGTATATCAATATCTCTACAGCTGGCTTGTATCAGACATAGAGTGGCCGTCAGGACTAGGGAAGCGGTTGTCCCTCTGTGCTCGGCTCTGCTGAGGCCGCACCTCGAGCACTGTGTTCAGCGAAGAGCTCGAGGTGCTGGAGCGTGTGCGGAGAAGGGCTCTGAAGCTTGTGAAGGGTTTAGAGAACAAGTCTGGTGAGGAGCGGCTGAGGGAGCTGGGGTTGTTCAGCGTGGAGAAAAGGAGGCTCAGGGGAGCCCTTCCTGTGCTCTACAGGAAGCTGAAAGGAGGCTCCAGAGAGGTGGGGATCGTTCTCTTCTCCCAAGCCCCAAGTGAGAAGAACAAAACCCCTGAAGTTGTACCAGGGGAGGTTCTGGTTGGTTATTACGAAAAATTTCTTCACCGGAAGAGTTGCTCTGGTGGGTTTACGTGGCCAGGTTTTGGTAGCAGGGGGCCATAGGGGTGGCTTCCGTGAGGAGAATCTAGAAGCTGCCCCACGTTAGATAACAGCTCCACTGCTGGCCAGAGCCAAGCCAAGAAACGATGTCGCTTGCTCCTCTGGGAGAGCATATTGAAGAAAGGAGAAAATAAATAACAACAAGAAGCTGTTTCACAGGGAGGGAGAAAGAGAGGAGAAGCAGCCCTGCAGCCCCCCCAGGTGAGTGCAGCAGGAGGGCAGGGTCGCTGCAGGCAGGCAGCAGCAGTTCCCCTGCGGGCTGTGCAGGGAGAGGCCCCTGGTGGAGCAGGCTGTCCCCCTGCAGCCCATGGAGCAGATCTCCACGCTGCAGCCCCCCCGTGGGTGGAGGAGCCCCCGGTGGAGCAGGTGGATGTGGCCTGGAGGCGGCTGCGGCCCACAGAGAGCCCCCGCAGGAGCAGGCCCCGGGCCGCAGCTGCAGCCCCCTCGTGGAGAGGAGCCCCCGCAGGAGCAGGGGGTCTGGGGGGAGCTGCCGCCCAGCCGTGGGGGACCCGTGCTGGAGCAGTTTGCTCCTGGGGGATGGATGGATGGATGGATGGATGGATGGAGCCCGTGGGACGGAGCCGTGTGGGAGCAGTGCTTGAGGAGCTGCTGCCTGTGGGCAGCCCGTGTGGGATCAGCTGGGGAAGGACGGCATCCCGTGGGAGGGACCCCACGGGGAGCAGGGGCAGGGAGGGAGCGAGAAGGAGCGGCGGGGACAAAGCATCAGGGACTGACCGCAGCCCTCAGTCCCCTGTTTCCCTGCGCTGCTCAGGAGGAGGAGGTGGAAGAGGGCAGATGGGGAGAAGATGTTTTGGGTTTCTTTCCTTTGTTTCTCACGTGTCTAGTTTGTTGGTAGGAGGCAATCACTCTTACTGTCTCCCTATGCTGAGTCTGCTTTGCCCGTCACGATAGTTGTTGAGTGATCTCCCCGTCCTTATCTCAGCCCTTGAGCCCTTTGCATCGTATTTTCTCCCCCTTTCCCTTTGAGGAGGGGGAGTGAGAGAGCGGCCGTGCTGGAACTCGGCTGCCCAGCCGATTCAGACCACCGCAGTTGCAAAGGACTGGAAAAGTTTTCCCAAGAAACAAGATGTTTAACAAGGAAGTGCATAGTTTCCTTATTAAGGCTTCCTGGATGATTGGGGTTATTTCATATTCCCAGCTCGGAGGAAGAGAATTGTTGATTTCACCTTCTTTTTTCTGACATGGAAATAAAAGGTGAACTGCTCTACAAGGACGGGCAACGTCTCAGAATCAAGCTCTTTTGGTCTGTAATCCCTTCGCAAGGAAAAGTTTGATCACACACCTTCCACAGATGTAGGGGAGCAGGGAATAATGTTTGAACTACTCTAATTCAAGTCAGTTTGGGCACAGTGGTACTTCTCTAGCTGTTTCTGAGACATACGCGTTAGCAACAGAGAGTGTTGTGCCGTCACTGGGAGGCGCCTGCGGTGATGACTTCAGAAACAGAACTGAATTGTGTCACCACAGCACTTTGGCAACAGCTGCCTCTGCGCACGTTTAGCTGGGAGGGACAGAGAAGGGTGCTGGATGTGATGAAACCACGTGAGGATTTGTGGATCTCCCCTTGAGGTGCACAGAGAGGGACCATGCCCTTCTGTAAGTGTTTTGATGCTTGGCTGGGGAAAACAATGCGGTTTTGTTGTGAATGCTTCATTTTAGTATTCTGTAGTTTGTGTCAAGTCCTGACAGAAGCACCAAGGTTGGTACTTTGCTCAATGATGGAGCTGCACAGAGTGAGAACAGACCCAATGTACGGCTGAGGGCCTCTGCACGTTCTCTTCTTCCTACAGACGATCAACAAATAAGGGGAGACAGAGAAGAGTGTGCTGTGGTCCTCCCAGAGACCGCAAGTACTAAAGCATAAACAAGAGGCTTAAGAGTCCCCCTGTCACGTTAAAATTCAGGACAGCAATGGACTTCATCACATGGGCTGGCCTGTCGACTAGTGTCTCAGGCTGTGGGGTATGAAGATGCACTCCATCTGCTTTCAGGGTAGCAATTGCAGTGGGCAAGCTGCCTGACCTTAACATTTTTCATTTCATTTTTCACCAGAGTTTTGCTGGTTTCCCACGATTCAGTCTTGGTCTAGGAAAAAAAAAAAAAAAAAAAAAGTGAATTCGGAGCAAAATAAAAGGATTTCCTCTCCATTGGTTACGTGTTCTTAACTTGACAGGTTTGATTATCGACTTAGAAGGCAAATATCTGGCCAGACTGCAAGACTTGTGCTCGCAGCGTGGGACAGCTCTCGTAAAGGTGATTCAGGGTAGCTTCTGGAAAACAAGACATCAGATCTCCCAGACAGCTTTCTTTGTGCTAATGTAGGAAGGGCGAGTAAGAGTAAAGGTCCAGATACCGTAAGAAGCGGAAGGTGTGAAGGAAACTTCCTTCTGGCTGATACAGCTCCATATCTAGTTGCCAAGTAGGAAGAGAGCAGCTCTAAGTTTCTTGGGGAGAGGAAAACAAAGAGGCTGGGAGATTGTACAAAGAAAAAAATGGGATGAGCTATTTCAGGAAATCCTAGTAACTGGAAATAGAGATTGGAAGAGTGCTTTAAGCCAAGACAGAAACTTTTTAAAACTAAAACCTAGGAGTTGGATGAACCAAGAAATGAATCCATTTTGATTATGCAGTTGTGTCCAGCGTTATCTTGGGAAATATGGTTTCCACATAAATGTGTCTGGGGCTTGAAGTTTTCCTAACGCCCTTCTCTGTGTATTCCCTACTGTTTGGTAAGCGCTGAGGTCACACTGCAGACAGCAGCACGTCCTCTCCCCACTCCTTAGCTGTCTGTTTTCACAACATCTCTAGGAACAGAATTGCTTGGACACACCTGCGCCTATGACCGAGTTCATTCAAGCTGGTGGACAAGGTAAAAGCTCTGGACAAGCGAAGGGGAGGGAGGGAGGGACGGACATACAATATGATCACTTTAATCTCATTTCTCTAAGAATCCTTGCTGAGAAAACAAAACAAAACAGAATCAAAAAGAACAGAACAGAACAGAACAAATGAAGCAAGCAGCCAGCTTGCTGGAGACATTGTCTGGGAAACAGTGAAAACACTTGCAGACAAAAAACATACCAAAGGACTAACTCTTTGAGCTTAATTCTACTCAAACAGCATAACCTCAAACTCCTGTTCCTGTTCGTAACAGGCTGGTACAGTAACATGTCCCACTGGATGACTTTGCAGCATAGATGTCAGGAATGCAGCTTGGGATCACCTCCTTCTACTGAGAGTTCAGTTTGAGGGGATGAGCAAGTAATTTTTCCTGGGTTGACGGAAATCTAAAGCCTGTTTTCTAACACTCTTACAGACACTTCTCTGTCCATCGGCCTGTCCTGCCAACTCTGGTGTGAGTGTGAAGTTGTGGCAAGAGGGATTTCCCATTCCTATTTGACCTGGTGGACACCAGCTTTCCTAGGAAATTGCTGATGGTGCTGAGGAGGCAGCAGTATCAAAGCCCTTGTCGATGAAGGTACGACAAGCTGGGGAGGCTTTGGCATTTCTGCACAATGCTGCTCCCTGATTGTCACTCAAGACTCAGATTCGGAAAGAAGCAAAGCAAGCTAGAGGAAAACTGGATGTCCTGGTAATTTTCTTTCTTTTTATTTTTTCATTCTTCACTTGTAAGAAAATCTAAGTCTTTAAACCATTTGTTTGCAAGCACAGCTTAATGGAAATGCTTTATGGGTGTGCTCCTTCACCTTGTTTGGAACCTGCTTAACCTGGCTTCAGCTCTAGGACACCTATGCTCAAATGTATGCTTCCCATGCTAAAGCGGTGTTCTTTCGGTCTTCTTTTCTGTGATGGTTGCAAGTGAGGTTGAAAAGAGTTGTCAGTAGGATTCTTCGTTTCCTTTGCAGGATCCAAAACTCCGTATTACAGCGGATCTTCTCCTCTGCTCTGAAAAGCTTCCCAGGCCAAAAGAGAATTGAGATGACGAAGGAAATAGAGAATGCTGACCAATATTTCCAAGTACCACCCGTAAGTTTTGTGAAAGAATCCGGTGCATTTCTGTAGTGGTAGAAAGTTCATAAAATCATGATCGTGCACTTGAAGGCAAGCAATGCTATAAAAATGAAGAATGCAAGGCCCTGCTTAAGGACAGTCTTCAGGCTGCTTCTAGATCAACAGCTCATTTGGTTCTTCCACAACCTCATC
This sequence comes from Anas platyrhynchos, assembly GCF_047663525.1. NCBI lineage: Eukaryota > Metazoa > Chordata > Aves > Anseriformes > Anatidae > Anas > Anas platyrhynchos. The sequence goes on along the minus strand of NC_092588.1, from coordinate 84,442,879 downwards.
TCCGCTTGCTTAGAAGTTGTGAAGGTCGGAAGCACACTCCGTGTTTTTCATCCATCCCCTCTGTGTATCTTTTCCCTGACAGCAACTTCTGTCTTGGCTCTTCACATCCAGCCAGAGCAGTTTCTTTGCCTCCGCAACCTGCAGGCTGTCCTCTCGTGTGTACCTGTGCTGGACTGAGGGTAATGCTTGTAACGCACGCAGATGCTGTATTCACTAGGACTTTTAGAAAAGAGAGCAAGAAGCTAAGCTGCACAGCAGTTTCTTAGGTTTCTGTATCTCTCTCTCTCTCTCTCTCTCTGCGTATATATTTCATTACTTATTTACTTGCTTAAAGATCCTTTAAGTACAGTAGATACTTTAAGAAAGCGTACTTGTTCTTCTCCTTTACTTGTTTTTAACGTTTACTTTTCTAACCAATCCTTAATGTTACAACATTGGCTTTATTTAGTTCTCAGTCCTTAGAAGTACTCAAAGCACATCAGTGATTTCTCTGTTTCTCAAGCTGTCCATCTGCATTGAGACCTCTTATCTTAATTTAGGTATGAGGTGCAGAAGAACACTGAAACCAGCCGAAGCCGTATCGGACACATGCTTCTGTGCTAGGAAGTAATTCCGAGTGATTCCACGGTGTACTTTAGACAGGTTTGCTCTGGTCCTCTGGACACAGCATCCCCAAGGGATATTTCAAAGCTCTCGGAAGGACCTGTCGTTATCTCTGACACTGCAGCCTCCATTAGGAACGGGTAAATATTCCTTGCCCTTGTGGAAAGGAACTACTCAGTTAGCTGTTTCTAACCCAAATCTCTTTGTTGTCTTCTCTTGACAGACACCACCCGGCTAGCCAAGCTAAACCACTGAAAATGGAAGGAGTGGGACATCTTCCAAAGCCTGCTGCTGCTTCTAAGCAGAACTGCGATGTAGGTGGGGACACAGCAAGAGGACACGTCCAGGCCAGGGTGCAACTGAAAGGCACCTGTCTGAGCCACAGAACAAAGTCAGCGATTCCCAGTTGCAGACTGTTGCTCAACTAGTGACACAGCAGCTGGAGCGCTTCTGGTTGCTGCTGATGGGTTCGCGTGAATCAGCCAGGGATATGAGCTACGAGAACGACTGAAGCGATCTGAACTTACCTGAAAGAAAGAAGACAAGAGGGGAAAGAAGGGGAGGGAATAAAAGGAAGAGAGGGGAGGGGAGGGGAGGGGAGGGGAGGGGAGGGGAGGGGAGGGGAGGGGAGGGGAGGGGAGGGGAGGGGAGGGGAGGGGAAGGGAAAGAAAAGGGAAAGGGAAGGGAGGGCAGGGGAGGGCAGGGAAGGGGAGGGGCGGGGAGGGGAGGCGATGCGATGCGATGCGATGCGATTGGAGGGAGGGGAGGGAGGGGATTGAAGAGGAGGGGAGGGGAGGGGAGGGGAGGGGAGGGGAAGGAGGGGAGGGAGGGGAAGGAGGGGAAGGAGGGGAAGGAGGGGAGGGAGGGGAAGGAGGGGAGGGAGGGGAAGGAGGGGAGGGAGGGGAAGGAGGGGAGGGAGGGGAAGGAGGGGAGGGAGGGGAAGGAGGGGAGGGAGGGGAAGGAGGGGAGGGAGGGGAAGGAGGGGAGGGAGGGGAAGGAGGGGAAGGGAAGACAGTGTAGAGGAGGTAGGGGAGGGTAGGATAGGGTAGTGTAGCATAGCGTAGTGTAGCATAGCGTAGTGTAGCATAGTAGAGGGGAGGGGAGCGTAGGAGAGTATAGGGTAGTGTAGGGGAGTGGAGTTTAGGGGAGTGTAGGATAGGATAGGGGAGGGGAGCGTAGGGGAGCATAGGGGAGGGGAGCATAGGGTAATGTAGGGTAGTGTAGCGAAGGGGAATGTAGGGAAGTATAGGGGAGGGGATTATAGGGGAGTGTAGTGGTGTGTGGGGGTGTGTAGGGGAGGGGAGTGTAGGGGTGTGTAGGGTAGTATAGGGGAGGGGAGTGTAGGGGAGTGTAGGGGTGTGTAGGGTAGTATAGGGGAGGGGAGTGTAGGGGTGTGTGGGGGTGTGTAGGGGAGGGGAGGGGAGTGTAGGGGTGTGTAGGGGAGGGGAGTGTAGGGGTGTGTAGGGTAGTATAGGGGAGGGGAGTGTAGGGTAGTATAGGGGAGGGGAGTGTAGGGGAGTGTAGGGGTGTGTAGGGTAGTATAGGGGAGGGGAGTGTAGGGGTGTGTAGGGTAGTATAGGGGAGGGGAGTGTAGGGGTGTGTAGGGTAGGATAGGGGAGGGGAGTGTAGGGGAGTGTAGGGGTGTGTGGGGGTGTGTAGGGGAGGGGAGTGTAGGGGTGTGTAGGTGAGGGGAGTGTAGGGGTGTGTAGGGTAGGATAGGGGAGGGGAGTGTAGGGGTGTGTAGGGTAGTATAGGGGAGGGGAGTGTAGGGGAGTGTAGGGGTGTGTAGGGTAGTATAGGGGAGGGGAGTGTAGGGGTGTGTAGGGTAGTATAGGGGAGGGGAGTGTAGGGGTGTGTAGGGTAGGATAGAGGAGGGGAGTGTAGGGGTGTGTAGGGTAGTATAGGGGAGGGGAGTGTAGGGGTTTGTAGTGTAGGATAGGGGAGGGGAGTGTAGGGGAGTGTAGGGGTGTGTGGGGTAGTATAGGGGAGGGGAGTGTAGGGGTGTGTAGGGTAGGATAGGGGAGGGGAGTGTAGGGGTGTGTAGGGTAGTATAGGGGAGGGGAGTGTAGGGGAGTGTAGGGGTGTGTGGGGGTGTGTAGGTGAGGGGAGTGTAGGGGTGTGTAGGGTAGGATAGGGGAGGGGAGTGTAGGGGTGTGTAGGGTAGTATAGGGGAGGGGAGTGTAGGGGTGTGTAGGGTAGTATAGGGGAGGGGAGTGTAGGGGTGTGTAGGGTAGTATAGGGGAGGGGAGTGTAGGGGTGTGTAGGGTAGGATAGGGGAGGGGAGTGTAGGGGTGTGTAGTGTAGTATAGGGGAGTGGAGTGTAGGGGTGTGTAGGGGAGTGTAGGGGTGTGTAGGGTAGTATAGGGGAGGGGAGTGTAGGGGAGTGTAGGGACAGGGAGCATAGGGGAGGGGAGTGGAGGGAAGGGAAAAGAGGGGATGGGAGGGGTTGGGAGTGCTACTGTAAATAAAATTGCCAAATACATGACATTTTGGATCTGGAGCCAAATCTTTGTGTTGCTGAAGGGACGCAAGACACACACTCCTGATGGCTCTTGAACAGGAGGCGTTTATTGCCCTTTTTCACTCCTACATGTCCTCTCCCCGTAGCCCCATGTGCTGTCCACGCACCCAAATCCCAGTTGGTCAGAGACCCTCAGACACGCGCCTGGAGCCAGCCAGCAATTGCCCACTGCCCAAAGGTCCTCTTGAACACTGTAGCCAATTCTTGATCTCAGCCTCCCTCAAGGTTTTGTTTCTACCGCTTGTTTCCTCATTACCTCTAATTCAGGGACCTGCGAAACAGCGCGAAGCCACCTGAAAAGTCCCTCCCCACGCGTTGCCATTCATTCCACGACCTGATTTATCGCTGCCATCCGCGCATTGCACAGTGCCAGGAAAGGTTTGGCGTGCACAGAGGTGGCTGAGGATTTTCAGAAAGAACTTTCCTTAAGAACTGCATCAAGACTTTTGCTGGAAGGCAAAAGATCGGGTGATTGATTAACATAGGGATGGCAGCTGAGCAAGGGAAGCATCTTCCAAACTTCCAAATATTTCCTGGATACAGAACTACAACTCCTCTGCTCTCCGCTTAGGAGTTTCTGTCACCTGCTTAGGAAGCAGAAGCAGTAAAATGGGATTTAGAGGATCCAGCTGAAGCGTCAGTGCAAGTTAGAGGAAACCATCAATGTACGGGGTTTGAAGAGAGTTGGACCGGTTTTCCAAGGAACATGTACTAGTGCTGCATATATATGTATATCAATATCTCTACAGCTGGCTTGTATCAGACATAGAGTGGCCGTCAGGACTAGGGAAGCGGTTGTCCCTCTGTGCTCGGCTCTGCTGAGGCCGCACCTCGAGCACTGTGTTCAGCGAAGAGCTCGAGGTGCTGGAGCGTGTGCGGAGAAGGGCTCTGAAGCTTGTGAAGGGTTTAGAGAACAAGTCTGGTGAGGAGCGGCTGAGGGAGCTGGGGTTGTTCAGCGTGGAGAAAAGGAGGCTCAGGGGAGCCCTTCCTGTGCTCTACAGGAAGCTGAAAGGAGGCTCCAGAGAGGTGGGGATCGTTCTCTTCTCCCAAGCCCCAAGTGAGAAGAACAAAACCCCTGAAGTTGTACCAGGGGAGGTTCTGGTTGGTTATTACGAAAAATTTCTTCACCGGAAGAGTTGCTCTGGTGGGTTTACGTGGCCAGGTTTTGGTAGCAGGGGGCCATAGGGGTGGCTTCCGTGAGGAGAATCTAGAAGCTGCCCCACGTTAGATAACAGCTCCACTGCTGGCCAGAGCCAAGCCAAGAAACGATGTCGCTTGCTCCTCTGGGAGAGCATATTGAAGAAAGGAGAAAATAAATAACAACAAGAAGCTGTTTCACAGGGAGGGAGAAAGAGAGGAGAAGCAGCCCTGCAGCCCCCCCAGGTGAGTGCAGCAGGAGGGCAGGGTCGCTGCAGGCAGGCAGCAGCAGTTCCCCTGCGGGCTGTGCAGGGAGAGGCCCCTGGTGGAGCAGGCTGTCCCCCTGCAGCCCATGGAGCAGATCTCCACGCTGCAGCCCCCCCGTGGGTGGAGGAGCCCCCGGTGGAGCAGGTGGATGTGGCCTGGAGGCGGCTGCGGCCCACAGAGAGCCCCCGCAGGAGCAGGCCCCGGGCCGCAGCTGCAGCCCCCTCGTGGAGAGGAGCCCCCGCAGGAGCAGGGGGTCTGGGGGGAGCTGCCGCCCAGCCGTGGGGGACCCGTGCTGGAGCAGTTTGCTCCTGGGGGATGGATGGATGGATGGATGGATGGATGGATGGAGCCCGTGGGACGGAGCCGTGTGGGAGCAGTGCTTGAGGAGCTGCTGCCTGTGGGCAGCCCGTGTGGGATCAGCTGGGGAAGGACGGCATCCCGTGGGAGGGACCCCACGGGGAGCAGGGGCAGGGAGGGAGCGAGAAGGAGCGGCGGGGACAAAGCATCAGGGACTGACCGCAGCCCTCAGTCCCCTGTTTCCCTGCGCTGCTCAGGAGGAGGAGGTGGAAGAGGGCAGATGGGGAGAAGATGTTTTGGGTTTCTTTCCTTTGTTTCTCACGTGTCTAGTTTGTTGGTAGGAGGCAATCACTCTTACTGTCTCCCTATGCTGAGTCTGCTTTGCCCGTCACGATAGTTGTTGAGTGATCTCCCCGTCCTTATCTCAGCCCTTGAGCCCTTTGCATCGTATTTTCTCCCCCTTTCCCTTGGAGGAGGGGGAGGGAGAGAGCGGCCGTGCTGGAACTCGGCTGCCCAGCCGATTCAGACCACCGCAGTTGCAAAGGACTGGAAAAGTTTTCCCAAGAAACAAGATGTTTAACAAGGAAGTGCATAGTTTCCTTATTAAGGCTTCCTGGATGATTGGGGTTATTTCATATTCCCAGCTCGGAGGAAGAGAATTGTTGATTTCACCTTCTTTTTTCTGACATGGAAATAAAAGGTGAACTGCTCTACAAGGACGGGCAACGTCTCAGAATCAAGCTCTTTTGGTCTGTAATCCCTTCGCAAGGAAAAGTTTGATCACACACCTTCCACAGATGTAGGGGAGCAGGGAATAATGTTTGAACTACTCTAATTCAAGTCAGTTTGGGCACAGTGGTACTTCTCTAGCTGTTTCTGAGACATACGCGTTAGCAACAGAGAGTGTTGTGCCGTCACTGGGAGGCGCCTGCGGTGATGACTTCAGAAACAGAACTGAATTGTGTCACCACAGCACTTTGGCAACAGCTGCCTCTGCGCACGTTTAGCTGGGAGGGACAGAGAAGGGTGCTGGATGTGATGAAACCACGTGAGGATTTGTGGATCTCCCCTTGAGGTGCACAGAGAGGGACCATGCCCTTCTGTAAGTGTTTTGATGCTTGGCTGGGGAAAACAATGCGGTTTTGTTGTGAATGCTTCATTTTAGTATTCTGTAGTTTGTGTCAAGTCCTGACAGAAGCACCAAGGTTGGTACTTTGCTCAATGATGGAGCTGCACAGAGTGAGAACAGACCCAATGTACGGCTGAGGGCCTCTGCACGTTCTCTTCTTCCTACAGACGATCAACAAATAAGGGGAGACAGAGAAGAGTGTGCTGTGGTCCTCCCAGAGACCGCAAGTACTAAAGCATAAACAAGAGGCTTAAGAGTCCCCCTGTCACGTTAAAATTCAGGACAGCAATGGACTTCATCACATGGGCTGGCCTGTCGACTAGTGTCTCAGGCTGTGGGGTATGAAGATGCACTCCATCTGCTTTCAGGGTAGCAATTGCAGTGGGCAAGCTGCCTGACCTTAACATTTTTCATTTCATTTTTCACCAGAGTTTTGCTGGTTTCCCACGATTCAGTCTTGGTCTAGGAAAAAAAAAAAAAAAAAAAAAGTGAATTCGGAGCAAAATAAAAGGATTTCCTCTCCATTGGTTACGTGTTCTTAACTTGACAGGTTTGATTATCGACTTAGAAGGCAAATATCTGGCCAGACTGCAAGACTTGTGCTCGCAGCGTGGGACAGCTCTCGTAAAGGTGATTCAGGGTAGCTTCTGGAAAACAAGACATCAGATCTCCCAGACAGCTTTCTTTGTGCTAATGTAGGAAGGGCGAGTAAGAGTAAAGGTCCAGATACCGTAAGAAGCGGAAGGTGTGAAGGAAACTTCCTTCTGGCTGATACAGCTCCATATCTAGTTGCCAAGTAGGAAGAGAGCAGCTCTAAGTTTCTTGGGGAGAGGAAAACAAAGAGGCTGGGAGATTGTACAAAGAAAAAAATGGGATGAGCTATTTCAGGAAATCCTAGTAACTGGAAATAGAGATTGGAAGAGTGCTTTAAGCCAAGACAGAAACTTTTTAAAACTAAAACCTAGGAGTTGGATGAACCAAGAAATGAATCCATTTTGATTATGCAGTTGTGTCCAGCGTTATCTTGGGAAATATGGTTTCCACATAAATGTGTCTGGGGCTTGAAGTTTTCCTAACGCCCTTCTCTGTGTATTCCCTACTGTTTGGTAAGCGCTGAGGTCACACTGCAGACAGCAGCACGTCCTCTCCCCACTCCTTAGCTGTCTGTTTTCACAACATCTCTAGGAACAGAATTGCTTGGACACACCTGCGCCTATGACCGAGTTCATTCAAGCTGGTGGACAAGGTAAAAGCTCTGGACAAGCGAAGGGGAGGGAGGGAGGGACGGACATACAATATGATCACTTTAATCTCATTTCTCTAAGAATCCTTGCTGAGAAAACAAAACAAAACAGAATCAAAAAGAACAGAACAGAACAGAACAAATGAAGCAAGCAGCCAGCTTGCTGGAGACATTGTCTGGGAAACAGTGAAAACACTTGCAGACAAAAAACATACCAAAGGACTAACTCTTTGAGCTTAATTCTACTCAAACAGCATAACCTCAAACTCCTGTTCCTGTTCGTAACAGGCTGGTACAGTAACATGTCCCACTGGATGACTTTGCAGCATAGATGTCAGGAATGCAGCTTGGGATCACCTCCTTCTACTGAGAGTTCAGTTTGAGGGGATGAGCAAGTAATTTTTCCTGGGTTGACGGAAATCTAAAGCCTGTTTTCTAACACTCTTACAGACACTTCTCTGTCCATCGGCCTGTCCTGCCAACTCTGGTGTGAGTGTGAAGTTGTGGCAAGAGGGATTTCCCATTCCTATTTGACCTGGTGGACACCAGCTTTCCTAGGAAATTGCTGATGGTGCTGAGGAGGCAGCAGTATCAAAGCCCTTGTCGATGAAGGTACGACAAGCTGGGGAGGCTTTGGCATTTCTGCACAATGCTGCTCCCTGATTGTCACTCAAGACTCAGATTCGGAAAGAAGCAAAGCAAGCTAGAGGAAAACTGGATGTCCTGGTAATTTTCTTTCTTTTTATTTTTTCATTCTTCACTTGTAAGAAAATCTAAGTCTTTAAACCATTTGTTTGCAAGCACAGCTTAATGGAAATGCTTTATGGGTGTGCTCCTTCACCTTGTTTGGAACCTGCTTAACCTGGCTTCAGCTCTAGGACACCTATGCTCAAATGTATGCTTCCCATGCTAAAGCGGTGTTCTTTCGGTCTTCTTTTCTGTGATGGTTGCAGGTGAGGTTGAAAAGAGTTGTCAGTAGGATTCTTCGTTTCCTTTGCAGGATCCAAAACTCCGTATTACAGCGGATCTTCTCCTCTGCTCTGAAAAGCTTCCCAGGCCAAAAGAGAATTGAGATGACGAAGGAAATAGAGAATGCTGACCAATATTTCCAAGTACCACCCGTAAGTTTTGTGAAAGAATCCGGTGCATTTCTGTAGTGGTAGAAAGTTCATAAAATCATGATCGTGCACTTGAAGGCAAGCAATGCTATAAAAATGAAGAATGCAAGGCCCTGCTTAAGGACAGTCTTCAGGCTGCTTCTAGATCAACAGCTCATTTGGTTCTTCCACAACCTCATCTCCGCTTGCTTAGAAGTTGTGAAGGTCGGAAGCACACTCCGTGTTTTTCATCCATCCCCTCTGTGTATCTTTTCCCTGACAGCAACTTCTGTCTTGGCTCTTCACATCCAGCCAGAGCAGTTTCTTTGCCTCCGCAACCTGCAGGCTGTCCTCTCGTGTGTACCTGTGCTGGACTGAGGGTAATGCTTGTAACGCACGCAGATGCTGTATTCACTAGGACTTTTAGAAAAGAGAGCAAGAAGCTAAGCTGCACAGCAGTTTCTTAGGTTTCTGTATCTCTCTCTCTCTCTCTCTCTCTGCGTATATATTTCATTACTTATTTACTTGCTTAAAGATCCTTTAAGTACAGTAGATACTTTAAGAAAGCGTACTTGTTCTTCTCCTTTACTTGTTTTTAACGTTTACTTTTCTAACCAATCCTTAATGTTACAACATTGGCTTTATTTAGTTCTCAGTCCTTAGAAGTACTCAAAGCACATCAGTGATTTCTCTGTTTCTCAAGCTGTCCATCTGCATTGAGACCTCTTATCTTAATTTAGGTATGAGGTGCAGAAGAACACTGAAACCAGCCGAAGCCGTATCGGACACATGCTTCTGTGCTAGGAAGTAATTCCGAGTGATTCCACGGTGTACTTTAGACAGGTTTGCTCTGGTCCTCTGGACACAGCATCCCCAAGGGATATTTCAAAGCTCTCGGAAGGACCTGTCGTTATCTCTGACACTGCAGCCTCCATTAGGAACGGGTAAATATTCCTTGCCCTTGTGGAAAGGAACTACTCAGTTAGCTGTTTCTAACCCAAATCTCTTTGTTGTCTTCTCTTGACAGACACCACCCGGCTAGCCAAGCTAAACCACTGAAAATGGAAGGAGTGGGACATCTTCCAAAGCCTGCTGCTGCTTCTAAGCAGAACTGCGATGTAGGTGGGGACACAGCAAGAGGACACGTCCAGGCCAGGGTGCAACTGAAAGGCACCTGTCTGAGCCACAGAACAAAGTCAGCGATTCCCAGTTGCAGACTGTTGCTCAACTAGTGACACAGCAGCTGGAGCGCTTCTGGTTGCTGCTGATGGGTTCGCGTGAATCAGCCAGGGATATGAGCTACGAGAACGACTGAAGCGATCTGAACTTACCTGAAAGAAAGAAGACAAGAGGGGAGGGAAGGGGAGGGAATAAAAGGAAGAGAGGGGAGGGGAGGGGAGGGGAGGGGAGGGGAGGGGAGGGGAGGGGAGGGGAGGGGAGGGGAGGGGAAGGGAAAGAAAAGGGAAAGGGAAGGGAGGGCAGGGGAGGGCAGGGAAGGGGAGGGGCGGGGAGGGGAGGCGATGCGATGCGATGCGATGCGATTGGAGGGAGGGGAGGGAGGGGATTGAAGAGGAGGGGAGGGGAGGGGAGGGGAGGGGAGGGGAAGGAGGGGAAGGAGGGGAAGGAGGGGAAGGAGGGGAAGGAGGGGAAGGAGGGGAAGGAGGGGAAGGAGGGGAAGGAGGGGAAGGAGGGGAAGGAGGGGAAGGAGGGGAAGGAGGGGAAGGAGGGGAAGGAGGGGAAGGGAAGACAGTGTAGAGGAGGTAGGGGAGGGTAGGATAGGGTAGTGTAGCATAGCGTAGTGTAGCATAGCGTAGTGTAGCATAGTAGAGGGGAGGGGAGCGTAGGAGAGTATAGGGTAGTGTAGGGGAGTGGAGTTTAGGGGAGTGTAGGATAGGATAGGGGAGGGGAGCGTAGGGGAGCATAGGGGAGGGGAGCATAGGGTAATGTAGGGTAGTGTAGCGAAGGGGAGTGTAGGGAAGTATAGGGGAGGGGATTATAGGGGAGTGTAGTGGTGTGTGGGGGTGTGTAGGGGAGGGGAGTGTAGGGGTGTGTAGGGTAGTATAGGGGAGGGGAGTGTAGGGGTGTGTAGGGTAGTATAGGGGAGGGGAGTGTAGGGGTGTGTAGGGGAGGGGAGTGTAGGGGTGTGTAGGGTAGTATAGGGGAGGGGAGTGTAGGGTAGTATAGGGGAGGGGAGTGTAGGGGTGTGTAGGGTAGTATAGGGGAGGGGAGTGTAGGGGAGTGTAGGGACAGGGAGCATAGGGGAGGGGAGTGGAGGGAAGGGAAAAGAGGGGATGGGAGGGGTTGGGAGTGCTACTGTAAATAAAATTGCCAAATACATGACATTTTGGATCTGGAGCCAAATCTTTGTGTTGCTGAAGGGACGCAAGACACACACTCCTGATGGCTCTTGAACAGGAGGCGTTTATTGCCCTTTTTCACTCCTACATGTCCTCTCCCCGTAGCCCCATGTGCTGTCCACGCACCCAAATCCCAGTTGGTCAGAGACCCTCAGACACGCGCCTGGAGCCAGCCAGCAATTGCCCACTGCCCAAAGGTCCTCTTGAACACTGTAGCCAATTCTTGATCTCAGCCTCCCTCAAGGTTTTGTTTCTACCGCTTGTTTCCTCATTACCTCTAATTCAGGGACCTGCGAAACAGCGCGAAGCCACCTGAAAAGTCCCTCCCCACGCGTTGCCATTCATTCCACGACCTGATTTATCGCTGCCATCCGCGCATTGCACAGTGCCAGGAAAGGTTTGGCGTGCACAGAGGTGGCTGAGGATTTTCAGAAAGAACTTTCCTTAAGAACTGCATCAAGACTTTTGCTGGAAGGCAAAAGATCGGGTGATTGATTAACATAGGGATGGCAGCTGAGCAAGGGAAGCATCTTCCAAACTTCCAAATATTTCCTGGATACAGAACTACAACTCCTCTGCTCTCCGCTTAGGAGTTTCTGTCACCTGCTTAGGAAGCAGAAGCAGTAACATGGGATTTAGAGGATCCAGCTGAAGCGTCAGTGCAAGTTAGAGGAAACCATCAATGTACGGGGTTTGAAGAGAGTTGGACCGGTTTTCCAAGGAACATGTACTAGTGCTGCATATATATGTATATCAATATCTCTACAGCTGGCTTGTATCAGACATAGAGTGGCCGTCAGGACTAGGGAAGCGGTTGTCCCTCTGTGCTCGGCTCTGCTGAGGCCGCACCTCGAGCACTGTGTTCAGCGAAGAGCTCGAGGTGCTGGAGCGTGTGCGGAGAAGGGCTCTGAAGCTTGTGAAGGGTTTAGAGAACAAGTCTGGTGAGGAGCGGCTGAGGGAGCTGGGGTTGTTCAGCGTGGAGAAAAGGAGGCTCAGGGGAGCCCTTCCTGTGCTCTACAGGAAGCTGAAAGGAGGCTCCAGAGAGGTGGGGATCGTTCTCTTCTCCCAAGCCCCAAGTGAGAAGAACAAAACCCCTGAAGTTGTACCAGGGGAGGTTCTGGTTGGTTATTACGAAAAATTTCTTCACCGGAAGAGTTGCTCTGGTGGGTTTACGTGGCCAGGTTTTGGTAGCAGGGGGCCATAGGGGTGGCTTCCGTGAGGAGAATCTAGAAGCTGCCCCACGTTAGATAACAGCTCCACTGCTGGCCAGAGCCAAGCCAAGAAACGATGTCGCTTGCTCCTCTGGGAGAGCATATTGAAGAAAGGAGAAAATAAATAACAACAAGAAGCTGTTTCACAGGGAGGGAGAAAGAGAGGAGAAGCAGCCCTGCAGCCCCCCCAGGTGAGTGCAGCAGGAGGGCAGGGTCGCTGCAGGCAGGCAGCAGCAGTTCCCCTGCGGGCTGTGCAGGGAGAGGCCCCTGGTGGAGCAGGCTGTCCCCCTGCAGCCCATGGAGCAGATCTCCACGCTGCAGCCCCCCCGTGGGTGGAGGAGCCCCCGGTGGAGCAGGTGGATGTGGCCTGGAGGCGGCTGCGGCCCACAGAGAGCCCCCGCAGGAGCAGGCCCCGGGCCGCAGCTGCAGCCCCCTCGTGGAGAGGAGCCCCCGCAGGAGCAGGGGGTCTGGGGGGAGCTGCCGCCCAGCCGTGGGGGACCCGTGCTGGAGCAGTTTGCTCCTGGGGGATGGATGGATGGATGGATGGATGGATGGAGCCCGTGGGACGGAGCCGTGTGGGAGCAGTGCTTGAGGAGCTGCTGCCTGTGGGCAGCCCGTGTGGGATCAGCTGGGGAAGGACGGCATCCCGTGGGAGGGACCCCACGGGGAGCAGGGGCAGGGAGGGAGCGAGAAGGAGCGGCGGGGACAAAGCATCAGGGACTGACCGCAGCCCTCAGTCCCCTGTTTCCCTGCGCTGCTCAGGAGGAGGAGGTGGAAGAGGGCAGATGGGGAGAAGATGTTTTGGGTTTCTTTCCTTTGTTTCTCACGTGTCTAGTTTGTTGGTAGGAGGCAATCACTCTTACTGTCTCCCTATGCTGAGTCTGCTTTGCCCGTCACGATAGTTGTTGAGTGATCTCCCCGTCCTTATCTCAGCCCTTGAGCCCTTTGCATCGTATTTTCTCCCCCTTTCCCTTTGAGGAGGGGGAGTGAGAGAGCGGCCGTGGTGGAACTCGGCTGCCCAGCCGATTCAGACCACCGCAGTTGCAAAGGACTGGAAAAGTTTTCCCAAGAAACAAGATGTTTAACAAGGAAGTGCATAGTTTCCTTATTAAGGCTTCCTGGATGATTGGGGTTATTTCATATTCCCAGCTCGGAGGAAGAGAATTGTTGATTTCACCTTCTTTTTTCTGACATGGAAATAAAAGGTGAACTGCTCTACAAGGACGGGCAACGTCTCAGAATCAAGCTCTTTTGGTCTGTAATCCCTTCGCAAGGAAAAGTTTGATCACACACCTTCCACAGATGTAGGGGAGCAGGGAATAATGTTTGAACTACTCTAATTCAAGTCAGTTTGGGCACAGTGGTACTTCTCTAGCTGTTTCTGAGACATACGCGTTAGCAACAGAGAGTGTTGTGCCGTCACTGGGAGGCGCCTGCGGTGATGACTTCAGAAACAGAACTGAATTGTGTCACCACAGCACTTTGGCAACAGCTGCCTCTGCGCACGTTTAGCTGGGAGGGACAGAGAAGGGTGCTGGATGTGATGAAACCACGTGAGGATTTGTGGATTTCCCTTGAGGTGCACAGAGAGGGACCATGCCCTTCTGTAAGTGTTTTGATGCTTGGCTGGGGAAAACAATGCGGTTTTGTTGTGAATGCTTCATTTTAGTATTCTGTAGTTTGTGTCAAGTCCTGACAGAAGCACCAAGGTTGGTACTTTGCTCAATGATGGAGCTGCACAGAGTGAGAACAGACCCAATGTACGGCTGAGGGCCTCTGCACGTTCTCTTCTTCCTACAGACGATCAACAAATAAGGGGAGACAGAGAAGAGTGTGCTGTGGTCCTCCCAGAGACCGCAAGTACTAAAGCATAAACAAGAGGCTTAAGAGTCCCCCTGTCACGTTAAAATTCAGGACAGCAATGGACTTCATCACATGGGCTGGCCTGTCGACTAGTGTCTCAGGCTGTGGGGTATGAAGATGCACTCCATCTGCTTTCAGGGTAGCAATTGCAGTGGGCAAGCTGCCTGACCTTAACATTTTTCATTTCATTTTTCACCAGAGTTTTGCTGGTTTCCCACGATTCAGTCTTGGTCTAGGAAAAAAAAAAAAAAAAAAAAAAGTGAATTCGGAGCAAAATAAAAGGATTTCCTCTCCATTGGTTACGTGTTCTTAACTTGACAGGTTTGATTATCGACTTAGAAGGCAAATATCTGGCCAGACTGCAAGACTTGTGCTCGCAGCGTGGGACAGCTCTCGTAAAGGTGATTCAGGGTAGCTTCTGGAAAACAAGACATCAGATCTCCCAGACAGCTTTCTTTGTGCTAATGTAGGAAGGGCGAGTAAGAGTAAAGGTCCAGATACCGTAAGAAGCGGAAGGTGTGAAGGAAACTTCCTTCTGGCTGATACAGCTCCATATCTAGTTGCCAAGTAGGAAGAGAGCAGCTCTAAGTTTCTTGGGGAGAGGAAAACAAAGAGGCTGGGAGATTGTACAAAGAAAAAAATGGGATGAGCTATTTCAGGAAATCCTAGTAACTGGAAATAGAGATTGGAAGAGTGCTTTAAGCCAAGACAGAAACTTTTTAAAACTAAAACCTAGGAGTTGGATGAACCAAGAAATGAATCCATTTTGATTATGCAGTTGTGTCCAGCGTTATCTTGGGAAATATGGTTTCCACATAAATGTGTCTGGGGCTTGAAGTTTTCCTAACGCCCTTCTCTGTGTATTCCCTACTGTTTGGTAAGCGCTGAGGTCACACTGCAGACAGCAGCACGTCCTCTCCCCACTCCTTAGCTGTCTGTTTTCACAACATCTCTAGGAACAGAATTGCTTGGACACACCTGCGCCTATGACCGAGTTCATTCAAGCTGGTGGACAAGGTAAAAGCTCTGGACAAGCGAAGGGGAGGGAGGGAGGGACGGACATACAATATGATCACTTTAATCTCATTTCTCTAAGAATCCTTGCTGAGAAAACAAAACAAAACAGAATCAAAAAGAACAGAACAGAACAGAACAAATGAAGCAAGCAGCCAGCTTGCTGGAGACATTGTCTGGGAAACAGTGAAAACACTTGCAGACAAAAAACATACCAAAGGACTAACTCTTTGAGCTTAATTCTACTCAAACAGCATAACCTCAAACTCCTGTTCCTGTTCGTAACAGGCTGGTACAGTAACATGTCCCATTGGATGACTTTGCAGCATAGATGTCAGGAATGCAGCTTGGGATCACCTCCTTCTACTGAGAGTTCAGTTTGAGGGGATGAGCAAGTAATTTTTCCTGGGTTGACGGAAATCTAAAGCCTGTTTTCTAACACTCTTACAGACACTTCTCTGTCCATCGGCCTGTCCTGCCAACTCTGGTGTGAGTGTGAAGTTGTGGCAAGAGGGATTTCCCATTCCTATTTGACCTGGTGGACACCAGCTTTCCTAGGAAATTGCTGATGGTGCTGAGGAGGCAGCAGTATCAAAGCCCTTGTCGATGAAGGTACGACAAGCTGGGGAGGCTTTGGCATTTCTGCACAATGCTGCTCCCTGATTGTCACTCAAGACTCAGATTCGGAAAGAAGCAAAGCAAGCTAGAGGAAAACTGGATGTCCTGGTAATTTTCTTTCTTTTTATTTTTTCATTCTTCACTTGTAAGAAAATCTAAGTCTTTAAACCATTTGTTTGCAAGCACAGCTTAATGGAAATGCTTTATGGGTGTGCTCCTTCACCTTGTTTGGAACCTGCTTAACCTGGCTTCAGCTCTAGGACACCTATGCTCAAATGCATGCTTCCCATGCTAAAGCGGTGTTCTTTCGGTCTTCTTTTCTGTGATGGTTGCAGGTGAGGTTGAAAAGAGTTGTCAGTAGGATTCTTCGTTTCCTTTGCAGGATCCAAAACTCCGTATTACAGCGGATCTTCTCCTCTGCTCTGAAAAGCTTCCCAGGCCAAAAGAGAATTGAGATGACGAAGGAAATAGAGAATGCTGACCAATATTTCCAAGTACCACCCGTAAGTTTTGTGAAAGAATCCGGTGCATTTCTGTAGTGGTAGAAAGTTCATAAAATCATGATCGTGCACTTGAAGGCAAGCAATGCTATAAAAATGAAGAATGCAAGGCCCTGCTTAAGGACAGTCTTCAGGCTGCTTCTAGATCAACAGCTCATTTGGTTCTTCCACAACCTCATCTCCGCTTGCTTAGAAGTTGTGAAGGTCGGAAGCACACTCCGTGTTTTTCATCCATCCCCTCTGTGTATCTTTTCCCTGACAGCAACTTGTGTCTTGGCTCTTCACATCCAGCCAGAGCAGTTTCTTTGCCTCCGCAACCTGCAGGCTGTCCTCTCGTGTGTACCTGTGCTGGACTGAGGGTAATGCTTGTAACGCACGCAGATGCTGTATTCACTAGGACTTTTAGAAAAGAGAGCAAGAAGCTAAGCTGCACAGCAGTTTCTTAGGTTTCTGTATCTCTCTCTCTCTCTCTCTCTCTGCGTATATATTTCATTACTTATTTACTTGCTTAAAGATCCTTTAAGTACAGTAGATACTTTAAGAAAGCGTACTTGTTCTTCTCCTTTACTTGTTTTTAACGTTTACTTTTCTAACCAATCCTTAATGTTACAACATTGGCTTTATTTAGTTCTCAGTCCTTAGAAGTACTCAAAGCACATCAGTGATTTCTCTGTTTCTCAAGCTGTCCATCTGCATTGAGACCTCTTATCTTAATTTAGGTATGAGGTGCAGAAGAACACTGAAACCAGCCGAAGCCGTATCGGACACATGCTTCTGTGCTAGGAAGTAATTCCGAGTGATTCCACGGTGTACTTTAGACAGGTTTGCTCTGGTCCTCTGGACACAGCATCCCCAAGGGATATTTCAAAGCTCTCGGAAGGACCTGTCGTTATCTCTGACACTGCAGCCTCCATTAGGAACGGGTAAATATTCCTTGCCCTTGTGGAAAGGAACTACTCAGTTAGCTGTTTCTAACCCAAATCTCTTTGTTGTCTTCTCTTGACAGACACCACCCGGCTAGCCAAGCTAAACCACTGAAAATGGAAGGAGTGGGACATCTTCCAAAGCCTGCTGCTGCTTCTAAGCAGAACTGCGATGTAGGTGGGGACACAGCAAGAGGACACGTCCAGGCCAGGGTGCAACTGAAAGGCACCTGTCTGAGCCACAGAACAAAGTCAGCGATTCCCAGTTGCAGACTGTTGCTCAACTAGTGACACAGCAGCTGGAGCGCTTCTGGTTGCTGCTGATGGGTTCGCGTGAATCAGCCAGGGATATGAGCTACGAGAACGACTGAAGCGATCTGAACTTACCTGAAAGAAAGAAGACAAGAGGGGAGGGAAGGGGAGGGAATAAAAGGAAGGGAGGGGAGGGGAGGGGAGGGGAAGGGAAAGAAAAGGGAAAGGGAAGGGAGGGCAGGGGAGGGCAGGGAAGGGGAGGGGAGGGGAGGGGAGGCAATGCGATGCGATGCGATGCGATGTGATTGGAGGGAGGGGAGGGAGAGGAGGGGAGGGGAGGGGAGGGGAGGGGAGGGGAGGGGAGGGGAGGGAGGGGAGGGAGGGGAAGGAGGGGAAGGAGGGGAAGGAGGGGAAGGAGGGGAAGGAGGGGAAGGAGGGGAAGGAGGGGAAGGGAAGACAGTGTAGAGGAGGTAGGGGAGGGTAGGATAGGGTAGTGTAGCATAGCGTAGTGTAGCATAGCGTAGTGTAGCATAGTAGAGGGGAGGGGAGCGTAGGAGAGTATAGGGTAGTGTAGGGGAGTGGAGTTTAGGGGAGTGTAGGATAGGATAGGGGAGGGGAGCATAGGGTAATGTAGGGTAGTGTAGCGAAGGGGAGTGTATGGAAGTATAGGGGAGGGGATTATAGGGGAGTGTAGTGGTGTGTGGGGGTGTGTAGGGGAGGGGAGTGTAGGGGTGTGTAGGGTAGTATAGGGGAGGGGAGTGTAGGGGAGTGTAGGGGTGTGTAGGGTAGTATAGGGGAGGGGAGTGTAGGGGTGTGTGGGGGTGTGTAGGGGAGGGGAGTGTAGGGGTGTGTAGGGGAGGGGAGTGTAGGGGTGTGTAGGGTAGTATAGGGGAGGGGAGTGTAGGGTAGTATAGGGGAGGGGAGTGTAGGGGAGTGTAGGGGTGTGTAGGGTAGTATAGGGGAGGGGAGTGTAGGGGTGTGTAGGGTAGTATAGGGGAGGGGAGTGTAGGGGTGTGTAGGGTAGGATAGGGGAGGGGAGTGTAGGGGTGTGTAGGGTAGGATAGGGGAGGGGAGTGTAGGGGAGTGTAGGGGTGTGTGGGGTAGTATAGGGGAGGGGAGTGTAGGGGTGTGTAGGGTAGTATAGTGGAGGGGAGTGTAGGGGTGTGTAGGGTAGTATAGGGGAGGGGAGTGTAGGGGAGTGTAGGGGTGTGTGGGGGTGTGTAGGTGAGGGGAGTGTAGGGGTGTGTGGGGGTGTGTAGGTGAGGGGAGTGTAGGGGTGTGTGGGGGTGTGTAGGTGAGGGGAGTGTAGGGGTGTGTAGGGTAGGATAGGGGAGGGGAGTGTAGGGGTGTGTAGGGTAGTATAGGGGAGGGGAGTGTAGGGGAGTGTAGGGGTGTGTAGGGTAGTATAGGGGAGGGGAGTGTAGGGGTGTGTAGGGTAGTATAGGGGAGGGGAGTGTAGGGGTGTGTAGGGTAGTATAGGGGAGGGGAGTGTAGGGGAGTGTAGGGGTGTGTAGGGTAGTATAGGGGAGGGGAGTGTAGGGGTGTGTGGGGGTGTGTAGGGGAGGGGAGGGGAGTGTAGGGGTGTGTAGGGGAGGGGAGTGTAGGGGTGTGTAGGGTAGTATAGGGGAGGGGAGTGTAGGGTAGTATAGGGGAGGGGAGTGTAGGGGAGTGTAGGGGTGTGTAGGGTAGTATAGGGGAGGGGAGTGTAGGGGTGTGTAGGGTAGTATAGGGGAGGGGAGTGTAGGGGTGTGTAGGGTAGGATAGGGGAGGGGAGTGTAGGGGAGTGTAGGGGTGTGTGGGGGTGTGTAGGGGAGGGGAGTGTAGGGGTGTGTAGGTGAGGGGAGTGTAGGGGTGTGTAGGGTAGGATAGGGGAGGGGAGTGTAGGGGTGTGTAGGGTAGTATAGGGGAGGGGAGTGTAGGGGAGTGTAGGGGTGTGTAGGGTAGTATAGGGGAGGGGAGTGTAGGGGTGTGTAGGGTAGTATAGGGGAGGGGAGTGTAGGGGTGTGTAGGGTAGGATAGAGGAGGGGAGTGTAGGGGTGTGTAGGGTAGTATAGGGGAGGGGAGTGTAGGGGTTTGTAGTGTAGGATAGGGGAGGGGAGTGTAGGGGAGTGTAGGGGTGTGTGGGGTAGTATAGGGGAGGGGAGTGTAGGGGTGTGTAGGGTAGGATAGGGGAGGGGAGTGTAGGGGTGTGTAGGGTAGTATAGGGGAGGGGAGTGTAGGGGAGTGTAGGGGTGTGTGGGGGTGTGTAGGTGAGGGGAGTGTAGGGGTGTGTAGGGTAGGATAGGGGAGGGGAGTGTAGGGGTGTGTAGGGTAGTATAGGGGAGGGGAGTGTAGGGGTGTGTAGGGTAGTATAGGGGAGGGGAGTGTAGGGGTGTGTAGGGTAGTATAGGGGAGGGGAGTGTAGGGGTGTGTAGGGTAGGATAGGGGAGGGGAGTGTAGGGGTGTGTAGTGTAGTATAGGGGAGTGGAGTGTAGGGGTGTGTAGGGGAGTGTAGGGGTGTGTAGGGTAGTATAGGGGAGGGGAGTGTAGGGGAGTGTAGGGACAGGGAGCATAGGGGAGGGGAGTGGAGGGAAGGGAAAAGAGGGGATGGGAGGGGTTGGGAGTGCTACTGTAAATAAAATTGCCAAATACATGACATTTTGGATCTGGAGCCAAATCTTTGTGTTGCTGAAGGGACGCAAGACACACACTCCTGATGGCTCTTGAACAGGAGGCGTTTATTGCCCTTTTTCACTCCTACATGTCCTCTCCCCGTAGCCCCATGTGCTGTCCACGCACCCAAATCCCAGTTGGTCAGAGACCCTCAGACACGCGCCTGGAGCCAGCCAGCAATTGCCCACTGCCCAAAGGTCCTCTTGAACACTGTAGCCAATTCTTGATCTCAGCCTCCCTCAAGGTTTTGTTTCTACCGCTTGTTTCCTCATTACCTCTAATTCAGGGACCTGCGAAACAGCGCGAAGCCACCTGAAAAGTCCCTCCCCACGCGTTGCCATTCATTCCACGACCTGATTTATCGCTGCCATCCGCGCATTGCACAGTGCCAGGAAAGGTTTGGCGTGCACAGAGGTGGCTGAGGATTTTCAGAAAGAACTTTCCTTAAGAACTGCATCAAGACTTTTGCTGGAAGGCAAAAGATCGGGTGATTGATTAACATAGGGATGGCAGCTGAGCAAGGGAAGCATCTTCCAAACTTCCAAATATTTCCTGGATACAGAACTACAACTCCTCTGCTCTCCGCTTAGGAGTTTCTGTCACCTGCTTAGGAAGCAGAAGCAGTAACATGGGATTTAGAGGATCCAGCTGAAGCGTCAGTGCAAGTTAGAGGAAACCATCAATGTACGGGGTTTGAAGAGAGTTGGACCGGTTTTCCAAGGAACATGTACTAGTGCTGCATATATATGTATATCAATATCTCTACAGCTGGCTTGTATCAGACATAGAGTGGCCGTCAGGACTAGGGAAGCGGTTGTCCCTCTGTGCTCGGCTCTGCTGAGGCCGCACCTCGAGCACTGTGTTCAGCGAAGAGCTCGAGGTGCTGGAGCGTGTGCGGAGAAGGGCTCTGAAGCTTGTGAAGGGTTTAGAGAACAAGTCTGGTGAGGAGCGGCTGAGGGAGCTGGGGTTGTTCAGCGTGGAGAAAAGGAGGCTCAGGGGAGCCCTTCCTGTGCTCTACAGGAAGCTGAAAGGAGGCTCCAGAGAGGTGGGGATCGTTCTCTTCTCCCAAGCCCCAAGTGAGAAGAACAAAACCCCTTAAGTTGGGGTTCATTCATTCATTCATTCCACAATCTGATTTAACATGCTTCGGGCCGGAGCTGCAGCCCGTGGAGAGGAGCCTCCGCAGGAGCAGGGGGTCTGGGGGGAGCTGCCGCCCAGTTGTGGGGGACCCGTGCTGGAGCAGTTTGCTCCTGATGGGAGGCTCATGCCGGTTTAGTTTAGGAAGGATGGCATCCCATGGGAGGGACCTCATGCAGGAGTAGTGGGAGATGATGAATGCTATGGACTGACCACAGCCCCCACTCCCTTGCACCGCTCGGGGAGAAGATGTAGAAGAAGGTGGATTTATTTGTTTATTTATTTTAGTTTGCTTGTAGTTCCTTGCTGCTCTTGTCAATTAGTAATAAGGAATGAACTACATTAATTTCTGTGCTGAGTGTGTTTTGCCTGTGGTGATAATTGGTGAGTGATCTCCCCGCCTTTGTCTCAACTCTGGAGCTCTTTTCCATTGTTTTCTCCCCCTCTTCCTTAGAGCAGAGGGAGTGAGGGGGCGGAGTGGTGGTGTTTGGCAGTGTAAAACAACTACACTCAGAAAGAAGCAACAGGGGAGCTTCTTTTCAAGTGCTTTGTGTACACCTGATTTGATACTCTCTCTTCAGGACTCATATTTTGACTTCCTATTTGAAAGTGGTATATATTTAATTTTTACACAGCCTGACATTCCTAGTTGGATTTATTTTGATATGGAAAAAAAAAATACTAGTTTTTATGGGACTGAGGTAAATAGTAAATGGAAGCATGTGTATGTTAATGCTTTCACAATTAAAGCATAACGTACCATAACATTTCTGAACAAAATTAATAGCATTTAGATCATTTGGATCCTGGAGTTTTTCATCAACTCTTCTTTGAAACAGCTGTGGTACAAATATTTCGTTGACTACCAAAGTGATAAGGCTGATTTCATAAGTAGTACAGGAGTCTTCTGTGTTACTGGTTTGGTAATTACAGTTAAAAGTGGCTCTAAAAATACTAAAATACTGGCAAGTTTTCCTGTCTGGAACTTGATCTATTACAGGAGGGCATATTTATAATGAGAATCTGAATTCTTTAAAAAGAAGCAATCAACGTGTGGAGGGAGACTCAAATTAGGATGTACTGTGTGGCTTTTGTGGCGTCCTGATTTGGCTGGGTAAAGAGTTAAGGCATCTGTTGACATCAGCACAATGTGGCAGGACTTGTTATCACTTAACTTTCCCGCAGGTGTGTTTTTCTTTTTGGTGCAACTGTGAGAGATGCTGTCATTACGGTATATGCTTGTCTTGATATTTAGGACAGTGAACTTCAAAGAGAAAAAGGGTCATTAATTTTCTAGTTCTCGGCAGTGCAAGTTTGAGCCTCCCCTTGCCTGTCAGAATGAAGGAGTTCTCAGCTTTTTTCCTTCTCAGTGGGAAAATTCTATTTCTCTTCCTTCCAGCTGCCCTGATTAGCACAAAATTAAGAAAGAGCTGCAGTTGTACCTCTCAACTCAGAGGAGACAAAGGTACTCTAGCAAGACACAAATGTTGTGCAGACAAGTGAGCTGCTCAAGAAAGAAAACATGGAAAGTGATAGCGTTCCATTTGCATATGCTATGTAGGTCATGGCGAATCTGCTACAGCTCTTCTCACTGGCTTTTATTGCATAAAATCACGCTGATTTTAAAGCAGGAAGAGGAAGAATTATCCTAGCCTTTTTTTACAGTCTAATGTGTAACCACTCAGTGTGGTTCACTTCTCGTTCGGGAAGGAAGATCAACTTACTTTGACAACAGTTTGGCAGCTTAGATGGTACCTCAAAAATTATATTTACAGTGTGATAAGCTATGTGCACATATGTGAACTTGGAAGTGTTTGTGTGTGGAGGGTTGTTATTATTCTTCCAGTACATTAAGTTGATCAGATTTTGGACCAGATTGGATTGGATTTTGTATGTAGCCAAGCAGTGTACATTTGCTTGTGCATATATCAATATAAAGGACACCTCAAAATCTATTTCTCTGCGTCTCATTTAATATGGGAAGCAGTGCATTAGAGTGTTAGTCTCTGTCGACATCTAGTGGCTGTTAAAGCAATGGCAAGCTGTTTAATCCCGTGTTGTGTAAGGGAAACTTGAAGGGAGAACAAGTCAAATTTTGTTCCTTTGCAATATTTTTATTTATTTATTATTATTATTTTAAATTATAAATAGGAAATGTGAAAAAAGTTAAGCTGTTTTAACGTTGCAGGTGATTGTTTGAGATCTTCCACTGCAGAGGCTGGATAGCACTGCTAATGCGACTTGTCACCCTTTGAGATCTGAGGGGAAACTATTCACAGAAGCCTGTCACACTGAATGACCAGTATTATTTCATCTTTCCCTGTGTTTAGCATGTCTCTTATGTTCTATAGTGATTAAGTTTCTAATGCAGAGTAGACAGCATCTGATATGCATCAAAGCTCTTTCTCAATTTTATCCTATTTCATTTTACCAACCTAAGAAAAATGATGACCTAGAATTTTCATTAGTTTACCTGCAGTAGGTGGCTGAAAATATGTTCAGAGAAACTATAGTAGAGTATAAACTATATATAGAGTGGAAGGCAGCCAGAAGAGCTGGTCTAGTTTCTATTTCTTACACTGAAAATGTACCTATATTTTTTTAAACATTAAGCATGTTATTCTCAGGTAAGTTTATTTTGCCCTCAAAAATAATAGCTGTTGAGAACATTTAATGCTTTTTTATTATGTTGTTGTTTTAATTGCATTTTCATTCGTAGCTACTGAGGCAACGCTTGTCTTTCTTCTGTATACAACTGTAAAGCTAGAAACTTTCTTCGAGTGAAAAGCTTTTAATGTTTTCCAACCTTTAATAGGTTTCATGCAGCTGTGATCACAAAACTACCCCTGTCTAATCATGTCAATATTCAGATTTACTGCAGGGCTAAAAGATATTCATGTCACGAACCCCCTTCTGAAACTCTGTTTTCTGTATCATGGACTTTCCATTCAATGTTTCATGCTTTCATTTTAAATTATCTTTGTAAGAATAAAGGTTACGCTTCTGTACTTGTCAATGTGATTTTAACAGCCATGGTAGAAAAGAAGAAAATTGTAAGCTGTTTGTACTTATCTGTCTTTGAAAGTCTAGACCAAAAAGCAGCCTGTTTTAGGTCTTGCCATCTTCCTGCTACCATCAAAATGAGATCATTTTATAATTAATTTCTTGATTTAGTTGGGAAAACATTAACATCTATGTAAAACTGTATGTTGTGATCATGTTTGAGTTTTGCTAACTCACAACTGAGTAAACAGTTTGAGTAATCTGGCAGTTTATATATTTATGTAAAACTTAATGGTGAAGAGTTGCCCTTCTATGTACTGCTGTGTAACTTCTGTTTATGTAGCTCAGGCCATTTTGATTGTGTTAACTTGCAGTTAACTCTCTGCAATGTAGCTGTTTGTTGTTTTTTTTTTTTTGTTTTTTTTTTTTTTTTAATCTTTATTTTCCTCATTTGTGATTGCCATATATTTAAGTTGCAATCAAATGGTTTAGTAAGACTTGTATACTACTGAAAAGAGAGTGGTAGTGCTACTGTACAGAATATTTTATGCCAGAAGAAATACTGCACAGTTTAATAAGAAATCATGCTTAAGTAAGTAAATGGTGAAAGGTTTTCATTGTTCTTGTTACAGTAGATAAAGCTGTGTTTTTTTAGAGGGCTGTTCTGTGGAGGTGGTGAAGTTGTTGAGAGTTGAGTGACAAAACCATGGAGCTAATTAATATTGGAATTGTTGCTCTCAGAAATGCTACTGTTTATTTAATAAGAAATTCAAAGAATATTTGTTGTCATTTTATATATTAGGTCATACCTTGGTTTTAAATGGCAAGCCAAGTTAGTAGATCACTCAATCCAGTTGACAGAAGGTACCAGTTTGTAGGGCCTTTATACTTGTGCTTTAAAATGTGCTGCAGACTCCACAGTTCTCCAGTGCTTGGTTTTTGTGCAGCACTATGCTTTCTATTTTGTCTTCTTTTTTTTTTTTTGTCTTGAAAACTTAAGTACTTAAGTATAGAAGTACTGTATAAATATTGAAAATACCGGCGATATCAGCCCTTCTTTTTTTTTTTTTTACTTTTTCTAAAAAAAGTATTTTTAAAATTATTATTATGTCTTGCAGACAAGAGCATGTATTCCCACTCATCCAGAATAGTCAAACCTCTTAATCTGTCATGGGCTTAAAGAAAGATGAGAGATGTCTCTCTCTGGATTAGTGTTGCCTTTGCAGTGTTGCTCAATGAAGAAAGCTGTATAAATAATAAAATGCACATGTTAAGGAAAACTTGCAATGTGTGACCCAGGCTTGAAATGATAGTAAGACATTTCACTGAATGAACTGTCCTGCCATAACAAGGACAAAGTGTTTCTGCAAGTATTTGTAAGTATTTGTATGTGAGAGTATTTATGCAAATATTTGAAAGCTAACCCATGTGGCAAATGCAGTCCACAAAGGAGTATATTGAAATGGCGATAAGTACTGTGAAGTCGTGGGGTAGTTCTAATCACACCTGCTCTTTGTAGTAAACTGAAGACAATGAGCAAGCCAAATAAAGTGAAAACTATGCATTTAAGTTCTTAAGGCTAAGCATAACAGCATTCTTGGTGGGAACTAATGGAACTTTCACTTCAACAAAGCATTTGATCATTTTATTTATGGGATGTTAAATGTAACAATGAAATTATATATTAAAAAAAAAAAAAAGCATTTTTATTTTGTTTTATATATTTTTCCTGGAATGACTCCATAGCAGTGCTGAGGAAGACAGCAATAAGTAGAGTGAGATAAGTAAAAATTGAAAGGTAAAAAAAAAAAAGGATAAAACTTTGTTCCCCAAATAAATGTTTTCCAATATTGTCTATGGCAGGACATTTCACCTCTCCCAAAAGATATTTTAAATGAAATTTTAATTTAATAGTGCCCTTCAATGGAGAAATTATCTGTGTTTCAGTGCATCAGTAGAATTTTCAGTACTTTGGTAGATTTTTTTAAACTTTTTTTTACATTAGATTATTTCAAGGTGTAATTCCTCCTTTTTATTCTGAGTAACAATGAGAAAATTGTACAGCGTTATAGTAATATTTTACTTTGTCAGTTTAATTGTTGTGACTGGAAAGGCCTGTTTTTGTACACTTCATACTCTACCTGATAAGAAGTGTTAATTCATTATGTTTCTTTGCGAAAAGCAAACTTCAGAATCTATCAGACTTTAGGCAGTTTTATACTAAGTATCCTAGGCTAGTTTTCTTATAGTGTGTTCCTTTACCTTACACTAAGTGTTTGTTCAGTTTTACTTAGTGTTTCACTCTTTCCTTCTGCCACTGTCACTTGTCTTTGTTCTCATAATCTGGTAACTATTTTTTACTTGTATTATGAAGACTGCCAGATGAGACATCAGATTGAGCTGTGTATCAGTAAAACAAAAATTAGGCACCCCAGGATCATTAAAAGCACTTGGAAAAGTAGTGGACTAGTCAACATTAGAAAAACTAGATTTATCCTTGCAGTATACTATGGTACTCTTGCTAAGCTTATCATTTTTTTTTTTTGTTCTATTTGTTGTTGGTATCGATTTTGGTATGCATGTTGGTTGGTTGGTTTGTTAATTTTGTTTGGCAGATGAGGGAGAAGCATAAGAAATGCTGCATATAGGAACAAGTACTTAGTCTTTGCTATTGCAAGCAGAATGTATAGATTTAGCAAACAGAAGTTCAGGTATCTGGCATAAAATGACATTCTAAATATCTCAGCATTCCAGTGATTTTTTGGATCCAGCTAGGATTCCCTTTAGGGAGCACTGAATGCTGTTCTCCAGTTAGTGGCATCTTACCTGTCCCTTAACCAACTTTAATGCCTTGTACATATGACACTTCTTTAAAACTCTCATCTGAGAATGGAGTCATGCTCAAAAAGAGAAAGTTAAAAAGCCACTACCAAAGTTCTACAAGTAGATTATTCAGTCACTGCAGCAGGATCTGTAGTTACTGTTCTGCTAATGTAGAGCAGAGCTTGCATGGCTCTAGGCCTTGCATAATAGTAGAGGAAGAGAGGAAGAGAGGCTGCAACTGAAAAACTGCTTAGATTCAAGTATTTGGTGGTATGGGTGGCGCATCCTGTTTCTTAGGGAAGAGACCTCCTCTTGTTCACTCAGCTAGATGAACTTTTATGTTTTCCCTTTATTACATGTTCTAAAGCTGCAGTGAGATTTGCTTGTCAGAAGAACTGGAGCATACTTTGCATATTTAATGTTAAGAGAATTTGCATCACATAACGTTAAGAGATATTGCATCACGTTTAGCATCTCTGCTGTATTACAGGATAGCATTACACATCTACTCTGCTTTTTTTTCAGACCCTTCATAACTGTATCTGACGCATTAGAAAAAAATCACTTCATTGTATACACGTCAGCCTTTCTTGGGAACTGAGGAGATGCATCACCAAAACACAAGCAGTTAATTAGTCTGGAGTACTACAAGACAGAAACATGGAGTTTTTCCCAGTGTTATGCACTTAGCAGCAGCAGCAGTCACCTCCAATGCCAAAATGGGGAGGCCAGTAATTAGCTGTTGCTATTGAAACCTTTCTCCTTTAGGATATCATCTCTGAGGAATGATTGTATGCGTTGTACAGTCTGATTCTTTGAGGTGTGTAATGCAGCATTGAAGACATTAATTTTTTGTCTAATCCTTAAAGACAGGCAACAGGGATTTGTGTAGTTCTTGCAACTGCATACATATAAGTCTATCTGTACGCATATCAGGAATCACTCTTTAAAAGACTGCAAATCAGGCAAGTTTCAAATTTCAAAATAACTCTTTACTGCATTGACATTCATTAACAATATGCACAGCTGATGATTAGATCTTAACCACTCTCCACTGTTTTCGCTCCATAGAGAATACAATTAATCATTAAAAAGTTTGTCTACAATTACCTGTGAATATATGATGCCAGGGAGCTGATGCCAGAAATTAGCACTGATAGCTGTGGGACTTGCTGGACTTAGCTGCAGAGGTCAAAGTAATGAGGCTTGAGAGCTCTCAATGAGAGAACTGCAGTGGACTGAAACTTTCTTCCCTAACCTTCCAGTTTCATTGCTTTATGTTCCTCAGTCTGTTTCCCAAAGGAAAATAGAGAGACTCGATCTGTTTCTGACATACTTCATCCAAATTTTTTGGACCAGGACTCATACTAGTTTTGTCAATCAAAAACAAGCATTTTTCTTGCTTGTTCGGCAGGATTATTCTAGTTGTACCAGACACTCTTCCTTAGGATTATTTTGGCTTTACCATGTCTATCCTGCCAACTTTTATCCTTATTCTCATCTTGCAGATTTTACAATGTACATGCTTTCATATAAGACCCAGTTCATCTCTTTGTAATTGCCTATTATTTATGCTTAGTGGCATTACAGTGTTTCCAAAAGATCAGGTACAGTCACTCCTTAAGCATGGGTTTATGCCTTTGTTCAAGGGAAGCAAATGTTAAATAAATACATCTTGCTGAATCTGCTTCTGCTTCATGGGTGCACAATGCTTAGCTGTGAAACCACCTACTCTAGACTTGGGACAGAAAGTTATGATTGACTAATTACAGAACATTACATCAGAAAACAGGGAGCTGACAGACCTAATGAATTTCCATTGTCCTAGACACAGACTGAAAAGGTGAAGAGGGACAGGAACTGGTATAAGTACCGTGATCCACACTTAGTCTTCATTTTAGTTCTGCTGAGGACCATTAAGCTCAACTCCCAAGGGGAGGGAATGCATAATTATTTTAACCGTGTGATAAAAAACAGACATGGGACTTCCAGTATTTTAACCAGTGTAATGTAAACTGTAGGTTTTTCTTGTATTTCTGCATAGATCTGAAAATGAAGATAAACTGCAGTAGTCTTTCCTAGGCTACTCAGTTTTATTCTACCATATATTTTGTCTAATATTGTTTGAAATCTTCAAATTGTTTGAAAATGAGTTACACTGAAAATTGGTTCTTTAAGAACAGAGAACCACGTTAAATGAGCAATTGGGGCAATCACTTACTGCTCAAGTTCGGTTTATATTTTATCATCTGCTGTCCTGCTCATAATTTAAGTATTATAAAATGCATGTCAATTGCATGGCATTGCATGCCTTCTGATAAAGTGATTCTGAATCAAAATGCTTTCATCACTATTTTAACTACATATGTAGTTCTATTTATTAAGCAGACTTTCATACCAATGTTCCTGATTCAAACTACTCCAAAATCAAATGACTGCATTTCTGTTCTAGTACCTGGAGAAACAAAAGGGTTTGCATAATCAGGTGTCATGCAGCACTCTACCCTGTTGATGGAGCCTCTACCCATTGGGACTTACTCTTTTAAATTCTGATGTAGTTGTCTTTTATTTAAACTCAAATTTACACCAGATATGCATCTACTAGTTCATGCCACAAAACTGAAGAATTTAAACAAACAAACAAAAAAAACCTATATATTTTAAATATGTTACTATTTCCTTACTTTTCCCCTTCAGACACTTCCAGACTTCTTTTAGCTTGATCATATGCTTGATCATATTGTAGTTCATACTTCAATAATATCTTCTGATTCTTGTTAATGTTTTTAAAATTTTGATGGAACTTTTAGGGAGGAAAACCCTTCCTATTTGTTTTCTTTAAATCAAAGCAAATAAGAATGTAAGATGCTTTTTTTTTTTTTTTTTTTTTTTTATTTAATTCAGAAAGTGAATGCGGTGTGTCTAGTCTGAATGGTATTTTCTTCAAATTTTGCCTATTTCTACTAAGACGCTGCAGTAAAACAAAACCAAGGAGGACTTTATGGCATGAATGGAAATTAAAAAAAAAAAATCCCATTCACTGTGTATAAGATATTCTGTGAGACCAGGGATACTTGGTCTTTGCTTAAAAATTTAGAATATTGTAAGAATCTCTGTAGTTAACCTAGTTTTCCTGAATAAGCTGTGCATTTGAGCATCATATTCCAAAATAAATATTTGCATCTTGATATGATCCATTTACTAGTGGGTAGAGCAAGCTCTTCTCTGATGTCTCACTATCCCATATGCAAATGCAAAATTTATTTGTCGTTCCTTTAATGTTGGTATTAGAATCAATGAGGTGTGTTAAACTTGAACTTTGGATAACAGGAAAATAACCAAAGCTGTTTTGGAATAGAATAATTAAAGATAATGCTTCATATTTGAAAGGGTGAAATGTGTTTTAAATTTCTTTCAACCCAGGCTTGGGGATTGTCTTTAGCTGCTGGAATAAAATAAATCTAAATTTCTGTTCTACAGTTTCCTGCATATTGCATGTACACAGATAGACATTTAAACCTTTATTGGGGTATGGGTGTGTACTCTGCAAAGGTGCAAATTTTTATCATTTCCTATGGAAGCCTGAGTAAAATGTCTTATGTTAGTACTTTATTGAAGTATCATGATCATCCTTAAAAATTCCCAAAAAGTGTTTTTTAAAAAAAAATCATCAGAAATTAATTTGGCCCTTTAACAGATATGTATCTGTTTGTAGGTGGATGTAATTAGCTCTACACAAAATAACTATTTGACAATAACTATGTTGGTAATGTTTTTGCCATTACCAGTGTAAACTGCTGTGGTGGGTTGACCTTAGCTGGTTGCTGCAGGGAAATAAATCCCTGCTGTAGTGCAGCCTCCTGCCCAGGGGCTGCAGGGGGATCTCTACTCCGGCTCCTGGAGCCCCTCCTGCTCTCCTCCTCCTCCTCATCCCCCCCCTCTCCCCCAGGTGCCGGCAGGGCTGTTTCTCCCACTTCCTTTCTTTCTTTCTACTGGCTGCCGGGCAGCGCTGTGCCCTCCTCCCTTCCCCAGGCTGTCCCTGAGGTGAGGCGCCGCCATCTTGGCTGCTGGGCCCAGCCGTGCCCTGACAGGGGGCCACTGGGGCCGGCTGGGGCCAGGACTAGAGGGGAAAAAGGACCTGGGGGTGTTGGTTGCTGAGAATCTAAATGTGAGCTGGTAATGTGCACCTGCAGCCCAGAAAGCCAAACAAACTTTAGAAATAGGTTGGATTTTGACATTTTGTCCTTTCTTCTTTCATCTTCTCCCCATTTTTATCCCCCCAGCCCTTAGCTGGAAAGTAGGGGGGAGGAATAAGAGAACACGTGGAATACGTAAATCTCACCCCTAGGACTCTGGTTTGTTCCATGCCAGGTATGAGAAGTTTAATTCCTAATCCATTCTCTTCTTAAGGCTTTCTTAATCAAATATTTTTGTTCACTGTCAGAGCTTAATGAATGAAAAAAATGTTAAAAAGAGGTAATCATTCTGTTTTGTCCATTAGTTGAGCATCAAATTCTACAAGATTAAAACTATTCCCTTGACATTCCTCTTCACTGGTATGTCTTTGCCCCACTATTCCATGTGCGCACAATACTTCTGGGCTTGATCTGTCATTAGCAATGCTGAGAACTTACAGGATTTTCTGAGTGCTATTTGTCATTTTAAGTAAGCATTAATGCTTCACGCTGACTGATTGCAATAACTCTGACAAAACATTTTCATGATATCCTAGTAGAGAAAGTGTAGTGCTTAATAATGTGTCTTATGAGTGGTGTAAATTAAATGTCAGTGTATTCACGAAGGTTCTTCAGAGGCTTGAATTCCAGAGGGAGCTCTTAAGGTACTTATAATCTCACTGTATTTGTCTCTTGGTTAAAACTGCATCATCTCAGAGTAAATATTGTGTATGCTACTTCAGTCAAAGGTTGTTGTATTAAAATCTTTGAGGTATCTATGGGTGACAGTCTTGGAATCTGTTTTATGCTGTCTAGCAACAACAAACACTGATTATGTAACTATAGTAAAATATATACAAATGTGTAGGATACCCCTTTCCCCCCCACACCCCAAAGATTTTGGTGATATGTTCATGGTAGCAGAGAAAATAAATTTTACATGCTAGGAACAGAACAAATATTTCTGCATAGTTCAACTGCATCTATTGCAACACGATCTCAAACTTGATTAAAATTCTAACTGTAAAGTTTTGAATAATTATATAATTACTTCAGGCTGAGAATTTGAAGCTGTATGTGTTAATGGATCATCCACAAATAATTCTAAAACCCATTCTGCTAAAACACCTAGATTTAGTTAAGTTCAGTTCCTACCAGGAAATCTATTTTCAACAAATACTTTGGTTTGGTTAGCTCTGTGCTCTTATGTTTGTATTATAACTGTAAGCTATCATATCTCCACTAAAAATATGGTAACTGCTGAGAATGATTTTATAAAAAGGTTTTATATTATGGTATTAATTTATTTACATTATTTAAATGATTTTTTTTAAGAGGTAAAAGAGAAAAGCATACTAATATACAGTGGTCTGGGGCTGTAACCCTCATGAAACTGTGTAGATGCCAACTGACTGCCTTTGGCAAATAGACTTTTGTAATAAAAAGCTCTGTTTCTGAAATGAACTACTTGATCTGCAGAACAAAACTGCAGAAGGCTTTAGTAACAAATCAGGACAGCTGAATGCCTCTTCTGTCCTTGCATCACTGCAATTCTGTTCTGTCCCTCTTGATATTATCTGTGAAATAGAGAGAGAAAACTGGTTGATGCATCAGTAACCATCATTTGATTTGATATGGTGAATAAAAGACTTTGTGAGAGTAAAGGACGAGGCAGATAAATTGAGGACAAAAGCAATATCAGCATCTAGAAGAGCAAGCATAAAGTTAACACTGAGATTTGGAAGTAAGAAAATCTGAAGAGCATATTTATACTGATGCAATATTGAAAAATGAAGAGGCCAACTAACTCTGCCTGCTTCTAGTTTTTCAATCACTGTGGAATGTTTTCTCACGTTGTATCTTCCTCCTGATTTGTAGTACTACTATTTTTATTTGGAAAAAGATTAATATTTAGCAATTTGAGGAAAATACCAACTTTCTTAAGAGTAAAGTTGAATGTGTGTGTGCATACAAAAATGCACATGTAATATTTCTGGTCAGATTTCTCTGAAGTTTTACTGTTTTAGAAATATGTTGTTGTAGAACATAAAGCCTCTAAGAAAATGTATTATCCTTTTTTGTGCATTTCTCTACAATTTAGATGATTCTGTAGCGTAGTGTGAGGGTGTGGGGATTGTTTTTTGATAATCATGATCAAGTATCTATTCTTAATTGGGTTTTTGAGGTTTGATTTTTTTTTAATAAACAACGAAGTAAGTCTTTTTTTTCATCAAATTGCCAGCCTTAAGCTATGGGTGCTGTTTTATGGCTGCTGTTTTGGAAATTGCCTTTTACTCTTTCAAAGGTATTGCTGATCAGTCCTGAATTTACTGCAAAGAAGATACTTGCCTCAAACCAGGAGTTGAACTAGTATAAAGAGCATGAATTACTTAACTCCCCCTGGGAACCAAATCTGCTTGCTTTACAGTGACCCTCTAGACTTCTTCACTCTTTAACCAGGTTGGAAGAGGTCTTGGGAGATCATCTAACATAACATCCTCCTCAAAGCAGTGCCAACAGTTGATTCAGAACAGGTTGCTCAGTATTTTGTCTTGCCTGATCTTGTCTTCAAGGATGGAGGTTACTGGATCTCTTTGTATACATGCTCCCCTGTTTGACTGTCCCCATGGTGGCTTGTTTTTCCGTATATCAACTTCTTTTTCAGTTTATGTCCATTCTCCCTCCTTCTCTAACTTATGCACTGTTGTAAAAAGCCTGGCTACAACTTCTCAGTGATTCCTCGTGGGTATTGAAAGCTGCTCATAAGCCAAGCTGAGCAAGCCCCAGACCTTTGACCTCTCCTCACATGGAAATACTTCAGATATGACCTGCTTGGGGACCCTTCACTGAGGGTACTGACTATTCCCTTTAATTTGGTGTCATTGGAAACTTGATGGTGTATTTGGTCTTTTATGTGGCTTATTGATAAAGATATTAAATAGGCTGATCTGATGTTGTGATTCATTGAAGTAGGTCATATGTGGTTCCTTCTTCATTGACAATGGTGGTTATCAATATCACATAAGAGTCCTACTCATGAAGTGAGAATATTGTCTTCAGACAATTTGCAAATGGTCAAACAAAGATTTAGTCTTACTCCTGAACATTCTTTTCCTTTTTTTTTTTTTTTTCTTAGTTCTTCTCTACTGTGCTTAAGGATTCAGTTATCTATGATTATTATTTTTGTTAAGGTTTTTACCTCTCTAAAAGATCTATCTATATCCTTCCTTTGGAGAACTGAATGGTTATATGTTTTCACATGCACAAATCATCTTGGGAATATACTTGCATTAGCATGATTGTATAATTCGCCTCATAAAATATTACTTATCCACTTCCAGGATAACTGTGACAGTAAACGTTTTTTTCAGTCAAGCAAATTTCTAAACAATGTCCTGATGTGACTACTTTCTTTGTGTTACTAGGGATTCTAATAATGGTAGGTGGTAGTTTCCTGGCATATAGCCTAAGAAGTTCTTAAGGACAAGAGCTATTTTAAAACATTTATTTATTTTAAACAGCTTGGGTATGTTCAATTTCATGTTCATATTCAATGCTTGTGTGTGAAGGGAAAATGACTTGATGTGTTAATGTCCATGTCACTCTCAATAGATGTTAATCTTCAGTCAATCTTCTGAAAGATGAATAAGAAGCAGGTTTCTTTCTTCTCCGCCTCTCTCCCTTTCCTGATCCTGTCTAATTGTGGCTGATGTAAATGTAAGTATTTTAGTACCTTTTGTGTGGGGGAGAGGGATGTTTGGTGGTAATATTGTGGAAAATATTCTTGAATCAACAAAAATACTATTTTTTTCTATTGCCTATTTTTCAAGATTTATTTCTGTTTCTAAAAATCTGGAGTTAGAATTCTTGACTGGAAGAGAGTCACCATTTTTTGTATGGAGAAGGATGTTTTAGATCCTTTCCTAATTTGCTTCACAAATCTTTTGCTTAATTAAACTTTGAAGCTGCCACTTTGACCCTTTATTGCCATTAGCAGGGCTCTTTCATTGTTGTTACAGTTTACTGCAAGCTACCTTTGCTATTTGACCAGATGCAGTAGATTTACTGGAGCACCTTTTATCAAGGATTATGAATACCAAGGCACTATGTGCATTTTATTTATTTTACTTCCTGGTTTGTCTTAGTGGAGTAATGCTTCCAAGTATCTGAAGGGTTGTGCAACCTGCACATCTTAGACTGCATCCCTCATATAGTTTGGGTATTTGTGTTTGCGCATCCATATCTGCACGCATTCCTGCAACTTCACCACTTTACTTTTCTTGTTTGGGTTTGCTGATGCTTTTGTAGTAACACTTTCCTCCAGAATAATGGTCTGAAGATTTGGGGGGAAAAAAAAAAAATATATATATATATATATAGAGAGAGAGATAGCTATTTACATCTTTTCTGTTTAGTTAGTATATTACACAGAAATACCCAAAGGAAGTTCAGTGAATCTTTTATAATTGACTATTACATATGAAGAAGCTTTCCTTTCTAATATCATATCTTTGTACTTCACCTATTTTATATTTATGCTATCATGTTGGATGCTGCTTGACTTTCAACATTTGTAGAGGACTTATTTGACTAGTGACAGGACCCGCGGGAACGGGGTTAAGCTGAGGCAGGGGAAATTTAGGCTGGACATCAGGAGGAAGTTCTTCACCGAGAGGGTGGTTGCACACTGGAACAGGCTCCCCAGGGAAGTGGTCACT
The DNA here is from genome assembly GCF_047663525.1 of Anas platyrhynchos. Lineage (NCBI taxonomy): Eukaryota > Metazoa > Chordata > Aves > Anseriformes > Anatidae > Anas > Anas platyrhynchos. The sequence continues at coordinate 84,407,339 of NC_092588.1, read as the reverse complement.
GCACCGAGCCTGTCTGAATTTAAGAAGAGATTGGACTGTGCACTTAGTCACATGGTCTGAACTTTTGGGTAGACCTGTGCGGTGTCAAGAGTTGGACTTGATGATCCTTAAGGGTCCCTTCCAACTCAGGATATTCTATGATTCTATGATTTTTCCTTTGGTGGGAAAGGATCCATAAATACCTGACTAATCCTGTTATTTCAGGAACCAGATGTTAATTCCAAACAGGGAGAGGGGAGAATTTCTTAGAATATGCCATGTAGAAGAGCCCTTAAGGGGGAATTTGGAGACAAAATGGTTGGCTGAGATATTTTTTTTTCTGATAAAATATGAATATATAATTTAAAAAAAAAAAGGGAAAGAAACAAACAAAAAAAATGGAATTTCAAAAATACTTGCCTGACAGAGTTAACACTTCTAAAATTAACTTGTCTGTTATACTGAAGTCTGAAACATCCATGACTTCACAGAATTCAAGGCTGGTCATATTGGTGCTTTGAACACAGCAACAGTGGGATTGATATAGTTAAAATTGTTTATAGCTGGTCCAGGCTTCAACATGCACTTGTTTGATTAAAGCATTGCCTTGCTCTGAATATGTTATACAAAATCAAAATGCTTATTTAGGAGTGCATAAATTCTAGCATTTGGAGTGTTTTTTTTTTTCTTTTTTGTTTGTTTGTTTGTTTTTAAATCTGCATTGGATGCCTGTATTTCAGTGTAATATTGTGATAGCTCTGCATGAGGAATATTTGAAAGGGAAGGCCTTAAGATATTGATAACAGGAATTTTCTAGAATTACTTTAAAGAACAAGTGTATATTCGTGATTACTTTTTTTTTTTTTTCTTTATAAGCACAGTAAATCAGGGTTAAAGCTAGTTTTTTAAAGCATGAAGTGCTCTGCTTTAACTTTGGAGTCAAAGAAACGTGTGTTCTTGAAAGGGGGGAGTGGTCTGAGTTCTGTTACATGGAGGCCCTCCGAGATTCACTTTCCTATATTGGTATTAAAATAAAAATAAATAAATATTGTATAAATGTGTCTACATATGCATTTTTAGTCAAAACAAACAAACAAACAAAAAAACGCTGTAAGATCTGTAAATATCTACTGAATTTCATGAAACCAAACACCTATGTTTGGTTTTATTTCTATTAGAAACTATGAGTTGGGAAGTGAACACACTGGTATGGTTTCTGCTGGTCTCAAGATAATACATGTAGTAGCACTTGGATAGGGCGCAAAAGCTAGGAGAAATATCAAAGTGTTTCTTATCTCTGTGCACCAGGCAAAGGAAGCATTTCCCTTTAGGTGTAGAAAAAGAAGTAACATTTTACTGATGGATCACTTTCAAAGTTGTACTGATAATTTATTATCCTAACAAACATGCAGTAGCATTTGAGTTGTGCTTTTTCCCAACATACTCCAGAAGTCCCAATTTGTAGTGAAAAGAAGAATCAGAAAGGTATGTCAAAATGTAGTTTTTGCTTTTTATTTCTTTTTACATATGCATAAATACATATAAATGCAAATATATATATATATACATATATAGCATATATATGTAAATGTATAAGTACATATTCATATAAATACATATAGTGCAATTGATTTTCAGAAAAAATACATAATAAGACATGAAAAGCAAAAGAAGAAATAATAGCAGCCCATAAATGAAACACTAAAGATATGGTTACTCAGAGTAGATGTGAACTTTTAGATCTGTTCTGATCAAGGGAACCTCTTAGAGTTAATGAAAAAATGTTTTAAGTTAATAGAAATTTAAATTTGAGGAACAAAGAGATCTGCCTTACTGGGATCACTTTAAAGAAGCTTTAGAAAATCTACACCTTCTAAATAACTTTTACTACACTTTAAAATTTACTGATACCATCATCATTGATGCTTATTATACTCACCAAAAAGATTGCATTCTTCTAACTGAAGTACGTTTGTATATGTAGTGGCTCTTTGGCACTGTCTAACCCTGAAAGAGTTTTCCTACTTTGCTTTTAACTAACACTCAGGAATTTGCAACAATTATTATTTTAACTTAAAAATGGAACTTGTAGAAAAGAGGATAAATCACTATTGCGTTTATTTCAACACATGCTTGGTATCACTCCTAGTGATGAATCCTCACATCTTTCCAATGTGATCCTACTGTATTCTGACCACCACAGAATGTAACAAAACAAAACAACAACAAAAAGCAGCATTGGGATTCTGATAGGCAGCTGATAGGGTATGATTGGAGAGGGAGAGAAGACGATGTCGGAAGGATGGTAGACAAATTGAAAGTTGGCTGTGTGTTTGGTTTGATTTGTTTCTTTTAATGCTAGTCTGCTTTCTTTCAATATGATGTAGCCTTCAGATGCATCTTGAAGGCCAAGCTGAGGTGGTGTTGCTGAAGCGGTGGTGGTCTGTTGCAGAGAGTAAAGGCTGTTTTGCTTGCATTCAGCTTCTTAAGGAACCTTCCTGGTATTCTTCAAGAGCGATACAGAGTCCATCACAGGGAGTCTTGGTGTGATTACTGCTGCACCTTCAAGAACAATAGGCAGAGGAAAAGAATCCTATACTTTCTAGAAGAGCCCTATGCTGGGTACTCTCATAAACAGCATCCCCTCTACATAACTGGAGAATATTTCTTTTGTTCTGGGATGGCAGTTTGGGTGCCAAGAAAATTGAAGCTTTTATCTCGTTGAGCAAAAATACTCTGCTTGCAAATCCATATTTAGTTTTCTAGATTTCTATGATTTATAGGACCGTTCAAAGTGGAACCTGAGTCAAAGATTAAGTAGTATTCAGGAGGTGTATTTTGTGCAGTGTCAGTCTTCGTATTATATAGAACAGCTGCGTGACAGACTTGGTTGAATTAATTAAAAGCACAGTAAGTAGAGGAAGCACTAACAAAAGTCTTCTTTTTGGATACTTATTACCAAAGATTATGACTAGGATAGCAATTCTGGAGACCTCAACTATATAGTTATGGAACAATCATGCCACATCCATCCTGGCTGCAGGTTCTTCCACTCTGCTCCCCTTTAGTGTGCCATACCTAGAGAGATTCTCAGAAGGTCTGCAGGAAGTCCCTGCACTGAAACATCTGAGATGTGTGAGGGCATATCAATGCTAAAATTCCATTATTTATTTCCCTCTAATACTGCTCTGTTCATTGTTAACCTTAATATATTCTGAAGCAAACATATCAGCCTCTGCAAGATTCAGTCCTTCCATTTTATTTAAAAATATTAATATCTGCATAGATTGTTGACTGGAGGTTTTACTGAATTTTCTACTGATACATAATTTATGCTAACACTGTATAGAAGGGATGTGACCTTACTTGCTATCCAAAGAGAACTACAAGATTATGCTGCATATTAGCACTTTTACAAAGCTGATTTAATTGAATTGTGTTTGTTATTTTTCCTTGCAAGCACTTTTCCCAAAAGGATGAGGTAACAGAGAATGATAATGTAGAATTGTTCTGTGAAACATGATAGTGTGCTGTAAATGGTTGACCTTTCCATCATTTAAGCAATAAGACACTCCAGGGTGTGCTGTTGAAGCATAATATTAACACAGCTCACCTACAATGAGCTTAGTATGCATGCTGATATCATACAGTAATGGGCACCCTGGAGTGTTTTTATGGAAGCATAAAATGTCAGATAGATTGTTGGAGGGTTTTTTTTATGTCTATAATGTTTTAAACAATTAACACAAAGTTATACTTAAAAACATAATCAAAAAACAAAACAAAACAAAAAAACAAACAGAAAAACACTCAACCATGAGGAGTTCTTAAACAAATTTGAGGGTTTTCTAATTATTATTAATTTCATCTATTTGTTGGTATCTAAAGGTCAACTTAGCCTAGGATGTGTTGTCATAAGCCCTAGAGTAAATGCATAGGGGGGAGAATCCCTGCCTGGGGGAGAAAAATTGAAGTAGATAAGCTAGCTACTTGTGTATTTAAGTGTAATTGTTAAATAAGATTAAACATATATAATCACTTTCCAGGTTTGTATGTCCTCAAGCTACTCGTAGCTCAGAAACTTTTGAGTTAGTACTTATCACAGCTTTGACACAAATGTATATTTTTATCTCTTCCTAATGTTTTACAGTGTCCATGCCACCAATAGTCAATGACCTGTTCGAATTTTGTTATATAGACTTGAATTTGCTTTATGCTTTCATGCTGCAGATGATACAAAAATTACAAAGTTCAGATTTTGTAAATGTCTCTAGAAATATTTCCAGAAGAATAGAAAGACAGTAGGAAACCTATTGTCAAATTATTATATGAGCTTGTGTGTATTCCTGTGTAGTGTCACGGCCTCTCCCTTACCCACATCTTTGATAGTCATTAAAAAAAAAAAAAAAAAGAAAAGAAAAAAAGAAAAAAAATGCACAAGGGTGCACAAAGAGAATTGCCAGCTATGCACAGCTTGTGCACAGTTTCTGGACAGGACAAAGATCAGGGAAGTGTCGTCTCTAGGCTGGATAAGGAGCCAAAAAGCAGACTCCCTCAGAAATGAGACCAGCTGCTTAAGGCATGAGCCTCCTCCTGACTGAGTGGTCAGTTTGTTTGTTTGCTTTCCCAAAGGCAACACAGGATTTTGTTGTTGTTGTTGAGGTGGTGGTGGTGATGAATGGGTTGAAAGAAAGATGATAGCAAATTCAGTGATACCAAAAATTATTAGGAGTCCCATGAGACAGGTGCCTACAGGTGATCTCATTTGACATTGTATAGAATTTGTCAATCCTTTGAATTTGTGTTAGACACATATATGTTATTTTTCTTTCTCTCCTACAAATGATTGGACACTGAAAAATTAATTCAGTTAGTAATTGAACCCTACAATTACTGACTTTGTTTATAAGGAGAAAAAACAAACAAACAAACAACAGTATTACAGAATGTATTTTCAAAGATTGACTGCAGCACAAAAGCAATGCACACCCACACTTTGGAATCTCTAAGCACCCTCTAGTAATGCCATGTATAATTCACAGATCTAAAACAAAAGGCATGTGCAGCGGAGGTGAGGGATGCTCTTTTGTTACAAAAGGCAGGTTTAAGCTGTATGTATGTCTTGCAGCTCTAGCAGCTCAGAGCAGCTCTGCCTGCTCTGATTCTTAGACGAGTAGGCTGCAGTTTCACTTCAATACTGAAATGGAAGGAAACTGGTTTTACTGTCCCATAATAACTTTGAAGAAGTAAACTTCCTTCTCACTAAGGGAATTAACATTAACAAGGAATTATTCATCTCAAGACAACCCAACAGTAGAATAATTACTTTCCATTCTGGCCAGAAATTCTGGCTACTCAGACATCCAAGCTACACAAGGCTTGTGGAACCAGATGTATAATCGGAGGGAAATGCATCAGATTCCTCTGTTACTTCGTTTTGCCTTTGCAAATACTCAGTGTTACTGTTTCAGATAACTGAACAAAATTGTTCTTTATTGATGAATATTACGCACGTGGAAGGTGTGTTCTGGCCTTCGTAGGATCACAAGCTGTCTGTTTTTCAAAGGACTGTTATGAGCCAAGTATGTGCAGTGAAGGTCTGGCTTACTGAGGGAGAGATGACTGCTCCTGTGGCTAGGGAAGTACAGGGTCAGAACTAAAGCTTACACCCTTCCCCTCTCTGATCTGGCTTTGGTACACATCTGAGTGGTCAAAATCATTCACATTTCCAGTGTGGAAGCAAAATAGTTACCATCTCACAGGCCTCGCTTCTAAAGAGACAGTAGCAGCTGGTGGTCTGGCCAGTCGGTTGACAAAGTGGAATACTCCTAACAGAGCCTTCCTGTATGAGAGATTTCAGTGGCTGTTGCAGTTTCCCATTGCCTGCTCATCTGACACTGGTTGGTGAAGAACAGCGTTGTATAACCTAAAGGTATACATCCTGCCTGATTTAGTCAGAGTTTCTGAGTTTCTGCCAGCAGAGCCTGACACTGCTTCTCTGTGGTGTCTCCTGCAGGAAAAAAGAAAAAAGAAAGAAAGAAAAAAAAAATTCTTCTGCTCTGGCTTGACCTAAATTGTGTTCCATTTTTTATCAGGACACCATGCATTTGGTGAAAAGGCAGGTTTTTTGCAGCATCAAAATGTTTCCTTCAGAAGGATCTGTGAAATTATTTTCTAAAAAATGTAAAGCACTGTAAAATAAGAGTAAAAAGCATTTGTAATGTGCATGTCCCAAACTGGATAATACCTTTAATGTTATGTTGAATCAGGACTGCATGTGTACATGAATGTAACTTCCTTTCACCTAACCAAGCTAGAATTAAACAGTCCTGGTTCGAAAATAATGGATAGGATTAATGTTAGTGTAGTTAGTGTAGATGCAATTTGCCTGTTTGATCCAGTACATACATACAACCTTTAACCAACCTTCTCCTGATCGTGGTTGGTTGGTTGGTTTATTTGTTTTGTGGGGGTGGTATGGCCGTAGGGGAAACATTTCCCCAGTTTGTGTACAAAGATAGTACAAGATATCTTCCTCATGTGAGAGTATAATTGTAAGAGCATTGTATTTGTACAGGTAATAAGTATGCAAAAGTAAAATTAATGCAAGTTGGGAAACTATGAACAACATGGAAACAGAAAATTTTACGTTAGTGAACACATAATATATTCTTTGAACTAGCAGAATAGACTAACTTTTTCTTATTAACTGATTGTCTTAAGTGGAAGTCAAGCAGGAGAAAAGTTTAGGTTGGGACTGTGTAGCTACAGTCCCTAGTTTGTCTGGCTACCTGAAATGATTGTGAAGGATGTAAAATTAGTGATAAAGATACAATAAATGTGCTGAATGCTGTGGAATTCCATTTGAAAGAAATACCGGCATATCAGTGACTGAAAATGGGTTATTAATTTTATTAAAATATGTATTTATTATAGCAGAACAGACCCCTATATGGGTCAGATGTAAGCAAGAAAAAAGTTAATTGCCTGGAAAAAGTACTGAGACTCAAAGCCAATAATTACAGGGACAAGACCTCTTTAAATGAGAGTGTGAATGAAGATAAACATTAAATTTCATAACGAAGTGATAAATGACTTATGATTGATTTAGTTTTCACTGCAGTCACACATTTCAAAATGTCACATTTACACTCAAATAACCTTTCCAGGGAAACAAGGATCTGTAAGGATGTATAAATATTTAGCTAAATGGTCTCATGCTTCACTGAGTTCTCTCCATTTGCAATTCATTATTTTGTTCATTTAAATGACAAGTGGTGTACTAGCTTTTTTAAAGAAACCAAACAAAAAATCCTTTTCTTTGAAAATATGAAAATCACTTTCTGCTCTACTATAATGCAAAATATAATTAAACCTGAATAAAACATATAGAATTGAAATTCTGAACTGTGTGTTTTCAAGTGGATTTTGTAATTAATTTTTGGATGTTCTGGCAACAGCTTTTCTTTTCCTGAAAGGAAATACAAAACTATTTGAAGAAAATAGTAAGATTTTAATCTAAATCTGTGTAGTATAAATTTGGGTAAATTAAAAAAAAAAAAAAAAAGCCTTTCCGACTTCATGCAAATTTCTCACTATGTTATGCTGGCATGTCACTGGAAGGTCACAGAGTCATTTAGTTCTGCTTTCTGTGATAAGTTTTCAACATTTTGTTCCATCAGCCTACAGTATTCATCACCACAGGGCACTAAAGTCATGCTGTAGAATAATATAGGTGGAGAGAACCCTGAGCAAGCTAATACACACTGTTTTTTTTGTTTCTTCTTGTGATACTCATTTGCTTGCTAGCGGCAAATCTGTCACTAAACTTGTAGAGAATTTTTGGTGTGGAGTTTAAAAAAGCTTATTTTACAGAGGCACCAAACTTCTCGGATTTTCAGCTGTGACAGAAATAAACCCTTAGATTTTGAGAGAAAGACAAGTTAGGCAAAATATTCTTTGGTGAAACCATTTAACAGGGCTTTTCATGCATGTGTTATTTCATAATGCACTTAAAACTTTTTTTTTTTTTTATTTTAAAAGCTCTTTCGTGTGTGTGTGTGTGTGTATTGTTTTTTCCCAGTGTCTTCAGCTGATATTGCTACTGGTTCCCTGACCTTTATCCTTAGAAAGTAGGAAATTCCTCTTAAAAAGGCCTGCTTCTGTCCGGTAGCATATTAAAAATTTTATTCTCCTTCCTGTCTCCTGGCAGAAGCAGTTTTCAAAAGAAGTTGGTTTCAGGAAGTTGGTTTTGGCATGGAAGATATCGCACTAATATAAGAATATTCTGCTCCTATCTTTCTACATGAAACTTACGCACCAGAAGAAAAAAAAAAAAAGTGTGTCATACTTTCTTGCTGTCTTCAGAAAAAGAGATGAAAACAATCCTAGCATAAAGAAATTTTTGTTGTATTAATTTCTACTTTTTCTCCAGGTGAGGTAATGTTATTATTTGCTTTTAGGTAATGTATAAGAAGGAGTGTGTCCAAGTAGATCCTACTAGCAGGAGCAGGAAAAAAAAAAGACAGTAATGTAGATACTTTTAAATTATGCTAGGAGGAAAGCTCTTGAAATTAATGGAGAACTTTTGGAACAAGAATATGTGGAAAGGAACCAGCTCCTGTTGCTGTTAAAGCCCAGAAGGCAGACAGTATTCTGTACTCCTAAATATGTAATGTCTCTTGTTGTTTTAGCCTAAAACTGAAGAAACATTGTTGACCTAAAATTACCTCTTTCTATAAAGAACATCTGTGTCAGCTCGGAATTCTGAACTATATTGGCCCACTTACTCAGTATGATGATTTATTTATGGATTTCTGGAGTTATTACTGTTGACACTAGAATGAATAATTGCTTATTATAACGTTTGATAGCGGCTCTGGGTGGCAGAGGCCATTAGCAGCATCTGGAGAAAAGATTTTTGCAGAGCTAAGAACCTGAAACAGAGATCTGTCTAAAGAAAATAATCTTATCCACTGTGAGGGCTACATTTCTTCAAGGAAAAATAGATGCCTATCACAGCTTGAAGGATTCCTTTGTCCTCTTCTGTCCTTTCTTTTGTTCTTTCCTTATCTGTATACGCTTCTGTTAAAAGGAGCAAGGTATATTAAAATACGTATATAAATCAATTTACAATGCATTAAAATATCATTATTTAGATGTAACGTAATTCATGGTTATATCTAAAACATTAGTACAGACTGGGTGACGAATGGGTTGAGAGGAGCCCTGTGGAGAAGGACTTGGTGGATGAAAAACCACCCAGAAAGCCAACCGTATCCTGGGCTGCATCAAAAGCAGCGTGGACAGCAGGGCGAGGGAGGTGACTCTCCGCCACTGCTCTGCTCCTGTGAGACCCCACCTGGAGGGAGCACCTCTCCTATGAAGACAGGCTGAGGGACTTCCAGTACCTGAAGGGCGTCTACAGGAAAGCTTGGAAGGGACTCTTTGTCAGGAAGTGTAGTGATAGGACAAGGGTAACAGCTTTAAACTAAAATAAAGTAGATTTAGATTAGACATCAGCAAGGAATTCTTTACTGTGAGGGTGGTGAGGCACTGGAACAGGTTGCCAGAGAAGCTGTGGGTGCACCATGCCTGGACGTATTCAAGGCCAAGTTGGATGGGGCTTTGGGCAACCTGGTCTGGTGGACGTGGGTTGAAACTAGTTGATCTTTAAAGGTCCCCTCCAACCCAAACCATTCTATGAAACAGCAGTATGCTGGAAATTAGTGTTGTACTCTCAAATTCTTCCTTTACATATTTTGTATAGAAGTTGCAAATTAATATATACATTAAAATTTTAGTCTATTCTGTGCTAGTATTAGTACTTCTAATATCAGTTTTATACATGTAATACACATTTTTAAAAGCATAAATGCCAATGTATTTCAACACGCAAACTAAAATTTCAGCCTTTACCCTATTTTTGGTATGTACGGAGACACTAATGTTTTTAGGGCAGAAAGGTAGCACAAGAGGCTTGAGAACTGTTGTCTCTTGTGCTTCTAAATCATCAATTTATATGCTGACTTCATATTAGGTAGGTGGATGGAAATTAAGAGTAACCTTACTTGATAGAAGGTTAAGCAAACGAAGGTGTTTTTTCATTTTAGGCTTGATGTGGGTAGAGAACTGTAGAGGTATTCAGTTTTGAGGAGGAGTGGCCCACTATTACTCAAATAAAAGGACAAATTCTGGAGTTCAAATGGACTTAGCAGAAAATGAAATAAAAGATGTTCTGGCTCCAATGACTGAATGTACATAAGTATATCATAGAGGTCATTTAGATGAGTAATGCAGAGCTCATAATAAAGATAAATAGTTTGATGAGTAATTCCCAGATCCTACAACAGTTAATTTAGTTGGTGACTTGCTAGCTTTGAAGCAATTTGCTCATACCATGTGGGCTTATGTCATTAATAGTTGGTAGATATGGCTATGAAGAATTGCAGTCCTTAACACAGGAACATGCTGAAATGCATTGTACATGCCCAGATCTGTTTTCTGTTTCTCCCATGACCCTGAGCTCTGGGATACTCCTGTCCCCCCAGAGGTGTTTGTTTTAAACTCTTGCACAAGGATTCAAATTTTCCCTTTCTCTGCTGTCCATATGAATTTCTGCTGGTTATTCCATGTCTCTATAAAGGTCTGAGCAGTAGAAAAGTTTGCACCAAACAGTTACAAAAAAAAACAACAAACGTATATATATATATTTACAGCCATGTAAACTATTATGTATGTATAATAGGAATGAAAAAGGTAGGATGAAATGTCTAGAAATTTTGAAAAGTTTGTTTAGAAATGATTATGGAAAAGAAGAAGTTGTGTTGGGAGGGAAGCAGTTAAGACATACTTATTGAAGTCATCTGCAGGTTTGGTGTCCTACCTTATGTCCTGGTAACAGGAATGAAAACCATGAAACATCTGCGAGTGTGTGGTGATATATACTCATCTGAGTATAGCTGTATGTATGTACTCACATGTAGTATTAACCTAAGGAGATATAAGTTAGAGCTTACAAATTGATCATTATAAACCTTTCTGTAGTAGTAAGTTTTTCAATAAAACCCAAAATATTTTGAGATAATGAAAATGGGCTTTTTTAAAGAATATAACCCTAAACATTTGTGATTTCTTACAGGATGACTACCTAATATATTAGAATATATATATATATAAATAAACAAGATAACATTAAGTAAACTTGACACTCACAAATCCATGGGCCCTGATGGGGTGTGCTCACGAGTGCTGAGGGAGATGGCAGATGTTACTGCTAGGCCACTCTCCATCACCTTTGAAAGGTCAGAGAGAACAGGAGAGGTGCCTGAGGACTGGAAGCCAATGTCATTCCAGTCTTCAGAAAGGGTGAGGACAGCCTGAGAGAGCTGGGCCTGTTCAGCCTGGAGAGAAGACTCAGGAGTCGTTATCGATGTATACAACTATCTTAAGGGAGGTTGTCAAGAGGATGGGGTCATACTCTTTTCGGTGGTGCCCTGTAACAGTATAAGAAACACAGGAAGTTCCATCTGAATATGAGGACAAACTTTTTTACTACGAGGGTGACAGAGCACTGGGACAGGCAGCCCATAGAGGTTGTGGAATCTCCTTCACTGAAGATACTCAAAACCTGCCTGAATGTGATCCTGTGCAACGTGCTATGAGTGACCCTGCATGAGTGGAGGGATTAGACCAGATCATAGAATCATAGAATATCCTGAGTTGGAAGGGACCCTTAAGGATCATCAAGTCCAACTCTTGACACCGCACAGGTCTACCCAAAAGTTCAGACCATGTGACTAAGTGCACAGTCCAATCTCTTCTTAAATTCAGTCAGGCTCGGTGCAGTGACCACTTCCCTGGGGAGCCTGTTCCAGTGTGCAACCACTCTCTCTGTGAAGAACCCCCTCCTGATGTCAAGCCTAAACTTCCCCTGCCTCAGCTTAACCCCGTTCCCGCGGGTCCTGTCACTGGTGTTAATGGAGAAAAGGTCTCCTGCCTCTCGACAGCCCCTTACGAGGAAGTTGTAGACTGCGATGAGGTCTCCCCTCAGCCTCCTCTTCTCCAGGCTGAACAGGCCCAGTGCCCTCAGCCGTTCCTCGTACGTCTTCCCCTCCAGGCCTTTCACCATCTTCGTAGCCCTCCTCTGGACACTCTCCAACAGTTTCATGTCCTTTTTATACTGTGGTGCCCAGAACTGCACACAGTACTCGAGGTGAGGCCTTACCAGCGCAGAGTAGAGCGGGACAATCACCTCCCTCGACCTACTAGCGATGCCGTGCTTGATGCACCCCAGGAGAGGCCCCTTCCAACCAAAACTGTGTCAATCCTTGTTTCACTGCAGGCTGGATTTTGTTCCAAGCATAATTTCGGTGTATTCAGTATCTGTGTGGGCTACTGCACATTTTGCAGAATCTTCTTTGGTTCATTTTTTCCCCTATACTTGCAAAGGCCTTTATGTTGGCTGCCTGCTTCTTTCAGCAGTCTGTCTCTGCATGAGCTGCAGCCTGACCGCTTATTCACATAATCACAGAATTATCTACATTGGAAAAGACCTCCAAGATCATCCAGTCCAACCTCTGACCTAACACTAACAAGTCCTCCGCTAAACCATATCCCTAAGCTCTACATCTAAACGTCTTTTAAAGACCGCCAGGGATGGTGACTCCACCATTTCCCTGGGCAGCCCATTCCAATGCCTATCAACCCTTTCAGTAAAGAAGATCTTCCTAATATCCAACCTAAACCTCCCCTGGCACAACTTTAGCCCATTCCCCCTCGTCCTGTCACCAGGCACGTGGGAGAACAGACCAACCCCCACCATCCCTACAGTCTCCTTTAAGGTACTTGTGGAGTGTGATAAGGTCGCCCCTGAGCCTCCTCTTGCTGTAGTTGGCAACTTGGAAAGTTCTACTTTGGAGCATCTTCACTTCATCCAGGGCAGCTATCACTGCCTTCTTTCGAGATCTACCTTGTCTGGTCATGCTCTTCTGAAGGAACAAAGCATACAAGCAAGAAGTCAACTCACAGATGAAATACTGTTTAGCAGTATTTGCCATTGCAATTGAAGTTAAAGCTAAGAGTTTGAGTTGCAAACAACTGTCTACACACACGATGTGGACATAGGAAGTGGGAATTCATGGGAAGCAAATAAACAAAAACCTGGTGGATATTCCAAGCAAAATCCGCAGGTGAAAGCTTGACTGGAATGGGGAGGGACAGCTAGGATCTGACTATTGTGGTTTGTTTTCGATGTTGCAGTTTGTGTGATGTGGATAGTATAGGTCTGAAAAAGTGATTTTAAAATAAATTTTTCAGGGGATGAAGCCATATCTCACAGCATTAGCACAGAAAATATATCTCAGGGTCCTTGGAAGTTTTGCCTGTGGAATTAGATTCGTAATGCTTATGTCATATTTTAGCACCTAATACAACTACAGAATTGTAGAAAAGGTCAAATATATATTTTTAGGCACCAGCCAGTCTCAAAAACTAAGAAAATAATTCTGCCAGGCAGACAGGCTTATCTTCAACTTATACTACTGCCAGTGGAACTGAAATATGATGATAGTGCTACTTGTAATACAATTAGTGAGAAATATTAAGTAAATTACTGAGGAAAAGAAGTCATCTTTAGTAGTATATCTTTAACCTAATAAACCAGGTGGCATTGGACTTTTTTCTGTGGGATAACCAATATAGATACATGGAGAAAGACTGATGGAACGTGGAGTAATATGGATACTGATAGGCACTGTGCATTTGCTGTTGGTGATACTTCTAACAGAACACTCTAATACAGTGTTCTGTTAGATCAGTGTTACCTTTTCATACTGATTTGAGAATTTATGTATTTTTTATATGAAAATTAAAATAAAACTTTTGTAGGTGTATAGTATTGCTGCTTTTCATAGCTTGTTTGAATTTCTAAACAATTCATAAATCTTAGTCTTTGTCTTGAAGTGGTCAGGTAGTTGGACTAGATGATTTTGAAGATCCCTTCCAACAGTTCTGCTTTTTTTTTTTTTTTTTTCTGTTCTGTTCTCACTCCCAGTTTATACACTTGCACTTCTGAATACTAGTCTGTTTTTCTGACCATGTGGAATGGCCATGGATGAGAAATAGAAAAGAGATAATTGCAATATTTACAAAACAAGTTTTTTGTTCTGTCAAAACATAAAACTTGGTAGTGTATCCCTTCTCATCACTGCTTCTTTGTGCATGCAGGCACACTGCCTCTTTTCTGTCAGTGCACATTAATAAGCTGACAGCCCAGTCCTCTTACAAATTTTTATAAGCTTTTTAAAAATACCAGGTTAGCTGGTAAGTGTATCATACGACATTAGAAAACTACTTTTATACTTGGTGTGCTTTTCATAGTTTGTTGGTTTGGGGGAGTTTTTCCCTCAACATGATGAGTTACAGTGGAAGAGATTTGCAGGGAGTTGTATGTTTTTTTATTTCTTTCTAATAGGAATTATTTTAGCAACATTCATGTGAAATATGTTTGAGTCAGAATAAGACTAGCAATATGGGAGGGTGATAGAATGTAATCTACCATGGAACAGCACTATACAAATGTTTCATGTGTTTCACAAAGCAAATGAAATGGATATAAAAAGTAATTCTCTTTAGTCTGAGATGTCACAAACAGAGTAATTACAGCTTCATATTTTCCTCATGGAATGTATGGTACTTTCCACCTTAAAAGATGGCAAGAAAAGAAAACATGCTTCCTGTTTTGCCACTAATATCAAAGTTTATTTTAATTTTTTTCTCTGCACATATGTGTCTCTCTATGTATATTAAAATATTTTTTCTTGGTAGAGGTAGAGAATTTGACAACCTAATGTGTTTATGTGAGTACCCCTCTCTTTTTTTTTTTCCTGGGGAGAGATGAGTTTGCTTCAGTTGTTTTTCCTTTTCACAGACTTCACCCTTCTGTAAAGTTAAAGCTCCTCAGAATTTATTTCTACGAGTTTTCATGTGTATTTGAAATAGGGTTGCCAGCTAGGGTAACTGGCAGATGTAGACTAAGAAGGACATAGGGTAAGATATCCTTACAGCTGGGGCTGTGCCACCTCTGGTGGTATGAGCTGTGCTGAGGCAATGTGCAGAAATAAGCATAAAGTGAGCCCAAAACTGAGGAGTAAGAAAACATCAACATACACACCGTCCACCCATCAAGAAACCCTATCTGTGAACTCCTTCTGGCAAAGAAGAAGGGCATTGGAACAGAGAGCTTAGCATTAGCATAAAAAGGTTAAGTACTGGTAATTTTTCTTGTATGGTGGTTTTAACGGTGGTATTATTGATGTGGCTTAACTGTGTCATTTGGACTATGAGCATTGGTATTATTGAAACTGTTAGTTCCAGTAATACAGCATTAATATTACTGGACCAGACACCACAGGTGTGTTTTGGTTAAGTTGCTAAGATCTTAGGCTATTAATATATTTTTTTTTCCATATATCTGGTATTTTTCCTCTTTGTCTTGAGTATATATATTTCCTCTTTGATTGAGTATAACAGCATCTAGTATACTGCTTTAGGTTTAACTAAAAATTATGTCCTCTGGTTTGTACTCTAATGAAATCTGACTATTGAGTTTTTAAAATGTTTTTTCTTGTATGGTCCTTATAAAAAAAATGAGTGACATGGATCTGTTTCAGGCTTCTGAGTCTCACTGCACCAGTCATGAAAAGCTCTAACGAGACTTATCCGTTTTCTTGTCTGTGTGTGTCCTATTGATATACAGCATCATTTAGAAGAAATAAAAAAATCTAAATGCATCTAATATTCTGGTATTTCAGAAAGGTTTTGCAACTTAGATGTAGTATATTTTTATATCCTTCTGTCTAGAAAATACAATACATGAGGGCATCATGAAAACCTACATGTATTAATATGTCATGAAATGTTCCAGTGAAGGAGGGGGACTAGTCTCAGTATCCTGGAATATAAAACAAGGAATGACAGTTATTCTTTCCTTTCCCACAATAGAAAGTTCATTTTTTCTTGCCCTGAAATATTATGAAAAGTCACATTTTAAACCTGTGCAGGACTGAGTCTTGTTTCCCTTTGGATTTTGCATATCTTACAGAATATATTAACATTTAGGGTACAAAAAAAAGTTGCTTTCTCTAGAAAGTTTTGTGTTTTTTTTTTTTTTTGTTTTGTTTTGTTTTTTTTTTGTATTCCCATTCTTCTTTTTATAAATACCAGCTTAATGTAAAAATAGACCCTGGGAAGAGTACATGGCTACCACATAGAAGGTGTAATTTTATAATCCATTTCATAATCAACTTAATTTTGTATCAAGTTATTTTTTGTCAGTGTTTTTGTGTATATATACACAGAGTGAAAGGGATGCTTTGAAAACTCTCCAATTCTGCAATCATCTGGTCTAGAAGGTCTCCTAGGTAGGGATAACTTTTCAGTCGTACTGAAAACGTGAGAAGAGATAAGAAGTCATTTACAGCCTCTTGGCTGCTAGCTCCTCGCCCTGAAAAAAATAAAAATAAAAAATTAGGAAGAAGCTGTAAAATTGTGAGTGTTCCACTGCATTTTGTCTGCATAAAAAAACTATCTGGCAGGCATGTCTACTCTGCAAGAGCCCATCTGTTCATGTTGCCATTAGTCTTCATGGAATAATTGCTCAAATTCTACAGTTTTTGTAAGTGATCAAATTTGTCTACACTAATTCTGCAATGAAGGTTTTCCTGGTGGAATAGGCAATAGTTATTGTGATGTTTTAGGCTTATCTTTCTCTAATCCATAGTGTCAAATTCATTTTGTTATTGCAACTGGCTTAATGGTCTAAAATTTCAAGAAGAAATGGGAGTTGTTCAGATCCTATATAGATAGATGGTCTTCTGCTGACCTCTAATGGAGAAGATAAATCTGAAACTACCTCATAGCCGGTTCAGTGTTTGTAGCTCAGCAGAACAATAATGCTTTAATAATAATACTGTCATTCTGTTAGATGTATCTATTTTGTGTGAGGGGATCTGAAGAAAATGATACTGAAAAGTGATGGTTCAATAATTGATTTGTTTTGCAAACCTGAAACCTGTCTAGAGTTGAAAAATCCATGCCTACTATTAAAACTTTTGAGAGAGAAGTGTAGAGTATATGTGTTTGTGAACCTCAATGTTGTGGTAGAAAGCCCTGTACTCTGTGTGCAAAGACAAAAGAATATGTGAGTCACACTGCCATACTTTTATATCAGGGATCTTCAGCATTTGGTCAGGAGAAATACATTGTTCACCTTTGCTTTGTCTGTAATGCATAGCTCTAGAAAATAGTGCCAGAGGTAAAAGGATGCACAGAACACCGATTTTCACATTTTTGGAGGTTTTCCTTTTTCTTTTTTTTTTTTTTTTTTTCAGAGATGAGAAATCAACATTGTATTACCGGGAGAGTAAG
This sequence comes from Anas platyrhynchos, assembly GCF_047663525.1. Taxonomy (NCBI): domain Eukaryota; kingdom Metazoa; phylum Chordata; class Aves; order Anseriformes; family Anatidae; genus Anas; species Anas platyrhynchos. The sequence goes on along the minus strand of NC_092588.1, from coordinate 84,389,933 downwards.
GAGGGTCAGCTCTGTGCGTATGGTATTTTAGAATCATGGGAAAGCTGAGGCTAGAAGGCAGCTCTGGAGACTGTCTAGTTTTGGTGGGTAGGTGCCATCCGGCCAGCTAACCCCCAGACTCAATCACTTGCTCATTCACTTCTGTGGGATAGGGGAGAGAATTGGAAAGGTGAAAGAGGGAAAACCTGTAAGCCAAGATAAAGATATTCTAACAGGTGAAGAAAGAAAGGAAAATAACAAATGATGCCAAATCAATCACTCATTACCTCCTACCAGCACACCAATGCCCAGCCAGTCTCTGAGTAATGGCTACTTTGGAAGAAAATACTTGCTCCATCAAGTTTGCTGTTGAGAACAACATCATATGGTGTGGAGTAGCCCTTTGGTCAGATTCGATCAGCTCTCCTGGCTGTCTCCTCCAGCATTTTGCTCATCCCTAACCTACTCTGTGATGAGTCAGCAAGATACAGAGGCTTTGATGCTGTGCAAGCACTGTTCAGTAACAGCTAAAACATCCATGTTGTCAACACCGTTTTGGTCTCTGCTCTAAAACAAAACACCATACTGGCTGGTATGAAGAAAGTTAACTCCATCCCAACTAGTATGCTAGTCCAACCCCTGAGCTCAAATCAGGGTGAGCAAGCCCAGGTTGCCAGGACCATGCACAGGTGGGTTTTGAGTAACTCCAAGGATGCCACAACCTGTTCTAGTGTTTGACCACCCACACAGTAAAAAATAAAAAAATCATCACAGGGTACTGCTGAACTGAGCCTGGATTTTTTTTTTATTTTATTTTATTTTTTTTTACTCTTAATGGTTAGGTATTTACTCTCCTGAGCTGCTTCTTCTCCAGACTGAACCATCCCAGCTCTTGCAGCCTTGCCTCATAGAACAGATATTCCAGTCCCTTAATCATCTTTGTGGCCCTACGCTGGACTTGCTCCAGTAAGCCCATGTGTGTCCTGTATAGGGAGCCCAGTTACGGACCCAGGACTACAGATATGTCTCAGCAAAGCTGAAGAGAAGGGAAGAATCACCTCCCTTGACCTGCTGGAAGCAGTCCTCCTAATACAGTCCAGGGTGCTATTGGCCTTTTTTGCTGCTTGAGCCTGTTGCTGGCTCTGGACCGCAGTCCTTTTCTGCAAAGCTTTTACTTGGTTTCCTTTCCTTTTTAACTGGGTGTATGCTACCTGCTTTATGCTAATTGTTTTTGAACTGATAACCTTATATATCTCCATTAACCTGAATAACCTGAATTTCTTATTAAACTCCCAGTAGTTTTTTAATTTGGACAGATTTTTTTTTTTTTTTTTTTTTTTTAATAGAGCCGTTTAGCTGTTCCAATAAACAGCTACCAGTTTGCCAAACAGCATGTGTACTGGTTGAGTATGCACATGGCTGTGAACTAGCCAGAGTGTGAATGGCTATAGTCCAGTGAAAATAAAACCCTTCTTTGAAGGAGCTTCTGTGAAGAGAGTTGTGCATCACGCTGGAAGAGGAAGAGAGGAAGGCAGGCACTAGTGACATGGAGAGGGAGCTTGGCAAGGCTGGAAGGACTATGTGCTGGGAGACACAGTACGTGAGTCCGTTTGAAACTATGCTTCATTGGTTACTCTGCTCACAGAACAATTTGCTAAGCTTCTTGCATATATTAATACCTGTTTACCAAAACATCAGTGCTCTGCTTTCACTGTTGTAAATGCTTCATTTACTCCAGAAGATGGTGCTCTCTGCATTTACTTTAGAATTTGTTGTGACAGAAACAATTTATATCCAATTCAACCTTGGCTGACTAGTAAATTATTGGGGGTACCTTTGTAATAGAAGCTGTTAATGCAGCCTCGCTCTCGAGGCTTTCACATTTACAAATAATTTGCATAACATTTCCGCATGAGGGGTTAGAAAATGCACAGCTTCTCCAGTAATCTTACATTAATGTAACCTGATATGTTAAAGCAATCTCAGTTACTTTTCTACCACTAGACCATACATACACAATTATAAAAGACTAAATAACATTTTATTCAATGCACTAACTGCAAGTTGACTTTTTAATTGGAATATTTGTAAAATTCCTCTGTTCTGCTGTTTCTTTATGGAAGATACAGGGTCTTTGCAATAACTATTTATACATAGTTATGAAAAGATGAATATGCATATAAGTATTGTTTCTGATATAATTTATTTAATTTTAATATTAAAACCAGTATAAGAAATTATGATTTTTAGTTCAGAATTATGTCCTCAAATTTGTCACAAACTTCATATTGTAGTGTTGTTTCTGTATTTCTAATTGATTTGATACTCCTGGACAATTAAAAGCAGGATAAATTTCTGGCTTTGTCTTTCTTTTCAGCCTGTTCCCAAGGAAGACACTGATACAGCTTGAAAAACTTTCTAACATAACCACATGTTTTATGCACATACTAGCCTGTGAAATATTGCAAGCAGTTCAATTTTGAGCATGGTCTCAGAACAAGTGACAAGCTGAGCCTGAAACACATATGTGCAACTCTTCCTGATCAGGCTGTCAGGTAAAACAGGTATCATGTCTTTACTGTTTGGTTGGTAGTTTTGATACAGCTGATGAGATTGTTCCATATATGAGGTTTTGGTGAGAAAACAGAAGAATGTGGGAGCAGTAGGAAATTTGAGTAAGGAACATATAAAGTAGCAAAGGGGTGCATGTGTTACAGGCTAAAATTACAGGACAGTTGAGATTGGAAGGGAATCTGCTTAAACCATCTGGTCCAACCCACTGTTCAGAAGAGGTTTAGCTTTGATGTTGGATTCTATTGTATTCAGAATACCTGTTTGGGTTGGGAAACAACAGTGAACTTCAAAGCTTTGTTCTCTAATTCACCTGGTAGTGACGATGCTGTGGCTTCATAAGCTATCTTCAGAATAGTTCCCTTTAAAAACAAGGTAAAGCATCACATAAATTCAGTCTAAAGCTCTAATGGATTTTCTCAGTTCCTGGCTTATCGGCTATCAGTATGTTTACTTTAAAAAAATTTCCAAGATTCCAGTCGATTTAAAGATCTGTTTCTAGCCTACCATTTTATTGTTTATACAAGCTTCCCAAAGTTTAGATGCATGACATCATACTCATGGTCAGGGTTAGCATCTCATCATGTACAATTTGAATTGTTTGATGTGCCATAATGTATATAATCAATGGCCAGATAGGACGCTTTCCAGAAAAAAATTTCAATGTAAATAATACAAATTTGAGGAATAATAATACAAATTTGAGGAATTAGAAATTGTGAGTGAGTGGGTGGAGAGAATCACACGTGACATATGAGAGGTTGGAGAAAAACAGTGCTGGAAAAGCATTGTTTTTCTGTAGAAAGCTAGAAGATGATTTACAATAGTTTGAATGAATTGAGCAAGACTTTTGCGTTTAGTTTTGAACCTTCCACAGCTGCTAATTCTGATTGTGTTGTGACAGTGCTTTCATCATTACTTTACTAAGGTACTTTATTAGTGAAAAGTGATTTCTAAAAGAACTCTGCACTCCATCATGATTGTTTCAGCAACCCAAAGTAACTCAGAGGTTTGTGCTAACTAAGAATGAGTAAACATTATTGAATTAAATGTTGAATTATCTTCCAGGTTGAACTAATTGTTGTACTTTTTCTCTTGCATGAATGTAAAGCAAGGGTAATTCCATTGATATCTATTAAATATTTTCTGGTTTTCATCTTCCTCTTTATATAAATATTTTTTTTTTTTCTACATAGTTGATCTGATTTGAAAAATGAGCACCTTTTCTGTCTAGACCAAATGAAATATTTTATTAAGATTTTCAAAGCACTTACACACTTGAGATTAAATTTATCATTAATTTTTCAGATTTTATAAAGTAATGAAACCAAGATATTTCAGAACATCCCTTTTGTGTTTTTCTTTTTGTTGTTGTTGTTTTGTTTTTCTTATTTTATTGACAGTAAGTATGAAATTAGGAAATTATATTTTATTTTACACAGGAAAAAGATTTCCTAATTTGGAAGCTTTTTTTTTAAATAAGTGACTCTTAATTATTCCTACTCAAAAATAAACCTTTAGAAATGAATGAATCATAAATATAAATAGTTATTAGAGCACTAAACATTTCCTAACCTTGGTTAGCAATAAACCTACGAACTCGCATAATCCATTTACTGGCATAATCTATCTTCTCTATCTTTTTATTTAATGAGAGGAAAAACAACAATTCAGTAAGAAATGAATAAACCCTATAATTGTAAGAATAAATTTCTGTAATAGGTGTAGAAAGCTTTTTTGGGACAGTGAAAATAAATTAATGTAATGTTTATATGTTATTGATTATAACAATGATTCACTTTTCTAAGTAATTAAAACTAATGCTCTGGATTTGAGAAAAAAAGAAAAAATGGCACATTACATTAGATATAACAAAGATAATTCATGAATTTCATTTGTCCTTCCACATTAGCCTAAAACCCTCAGATCTTCCCAGATTCCTACAGCTTAATTGTGGAAAAAAATGAGACAAACTGTTTTAAAATGTTACCTTCTGAAAAGTACATTTGGAAACTACTGGGTTCTGTGTTTTTGAAATTTCATTACTCTGAAGGAATGATCAAGCAAATTAGGTGGACGTTGCACGTAGAAATAGATCACTTAGAAACCATGTTTGGTGTTAGCACATTCACCTACGAAAATGTATTTTGTTTCAATAAATAGCAGTTAAAATAGCAATGAGATGAAATTATATATTGCTTGAATGACATTTTTTAAGGCATTTTTGTTATCAAATTAGCCATATCTGTAGATAGAATAGCAAGGGAAGTCGATCAGAGGAACTATTGCATACATCTTACTTTATTGTATTTAACTCTTTAGTGGTGCATAGAGAAGTATTTTGGAGAAGGATTACAAACTGATTCAATATGCTGCATTAAGATCTGATTAAAATGCTTTTAAATAGCTACCAGATACTGTGAAAGTGTACCACAGAATTTTTTCATAATGATTTGATGAACAAGTATTGACATTTAATTTTCTTTCTCTTGTTCCTCTCCTCTCCAATCATGGACACCCAATATTACTTTTATTAAGTTTGCTCATCCTTACATCAGTCTGAACATCATGCAAATGTAACCAGGTTGTAGCTCCTGAAATGGCATGTTTGCAAGGAGTTGTTTAGCTATTAACTTCTCCTTAAGGTTATGTAACAGTTTCTGCAACAAAACCATGTTTTATTTGTAACTTAGTCTTTTGTTGAACTTTAGGGAGATGAGTCCTTCTGCAAATTGTAAAATAGAAAATTGAAATTATTTGGAAGATGTTGCTGTGGTGCTTTTCTTGTGTCATGAAAATATCATAGAGTCATGAAATAATTGAGGTTGCTAGGGGATCACCTCTGGGGATTCACTCCTGGGGATCACCTAGTCCCAGCCCCCTGCTCAATCAGGGTCAACTAGAGCACATTGTACAGGATCACATCCAGGTGAGTTTTAAATGTATCCAAAGAAGGAGACTCCACAACCTCCCTGGGCAACTGTGCTCTGTCACCCCCACAGTAAAATAAATAAATAAATACATTTTACATTCTTTTTTGCACCTGTAGACTTTTATACCATGATAAAATGAAAAAATCCTCTCCAATTTCATATTCTGTTTTCCTAGTTAATTTTTGAAAATTAGTTAAAGTTAGTAAAGTTTTACATGAGGTAGCATGAAAACATTTGCTGAAACTAAGCTGTTACTGACATGACATGATAGGTTTCTGTAGATGACTTATTTGAACAAGTCTGCTTTGAAGGTGATCCTCCTCCCTGTGGGATTGAGATTTAAATCTGGCATTCCTATGATGTACCCATTCCTTCTTGTGGAATCCTATTTCTCAGTCTTCCATCTTTAAAATGGAGATAATTACAGAATAAAAGCTTTGGGTATTTTATGATCTATCCTATGGTCTGTCCTCTCTGGACTTGCTATATCTTTCATGAAAGATGACTGTTCTATGATACTATATTTTGTGTATGCAAATATGATTTTGTTCCGTATTTTGATTCATATTAAGTTTCAGTAAATCATTACAAACCGTTGTTGTTTTTTTTTTTTAATACTATCTGCTTCACTAACAATTACTCTTTCTTCTACATATAGTTGCATCTTACTTTAAAACAACATCCAATCTTTCAAATCGTGATGGATTTTGATCCTTTCTTTCTAAGCCCATAAAGTGGATATGTGAAGTCCATCTGCAAATGCAAATTTTTGCTACTCCTTTATTCTTTCCTTTAATACTTTGAATAGTAGTAGTGACAAGACCCCCACTGGCAGAACTCCAGTGGACACAACCCTCCAAGATAACAAATAATGTAACAAATCAATGTTTTTGACGGTTTTCATAACTAATTCTGTGCTGAGCTTTTAAGAGTTTTCATTTAAAATGTATCACTGTAAAGTCTGTGTGAGATTCTCACAAGATAGGATCAAAATGTTATTTGAAATATACTATTTCTTCCCAAACCATGAAGTTTTAATACTCCAGTAATTTCCTACTGGGAGGCTGTTAAATTGTTACACTGAGTGCTTTATAGTTTCTTGTGTCCTTTCCTGGATATATTTGTCTTTTTCTAGACACACCTCTTGTTTGTTCTAAAACTTAGCTGTTAACAGCTCTAAGACAATCTCTGTAGGTTTGCAGTGCTTTTTTTTTTTTTTTTTTTTTTTTTTAGGTATTTCTTATGGCTTCTGGCTTTTTTGAGAGAATTTTCTTTAAACTAAGCAGTATCTACACTATTCTACACTATTCCTTGACTATTCTAGTGTATGTGTTTAACTCTTTATTCCTGTCTGTTGCATCAGCCTTCTGTTCTGTATGTTTGTGAGTAAGATTCAGTCACAAATGGGACTGAAGCAATAGAGTATTTTTAAACATAGGTCCTGTCATCAGTGAATGAGGCATATTCCAGAGTCAAGTCCATAGTCACAGCTTCCCCAAATGGAAGATTTGATTTTGCAATATTTTTAAATATCTACCCTCCTTTCGCAAAGCTTTCTGCCTGTCCTATTCTAGTCTTTGCCCAGATTTTTCCAGCTTTTACTGTCATGTTTTGAACTGTAGTTCAAATTTTCAGTCTTCCTTTCATTCTCTGAGGCACATGTCCGTGCTGTCTAGGCTAATAAAAAGTTTGATGAAGTGTAGAGCAATTTGGAGAGATACTTTGACTACTACAAATACTGGTGACCAAGTATGTCTTCAGAGGAGCTCCTTTCAGCTGGCAGTATCTCTCTGATGTTAGATGAGTGCTGATCAAATTCCTGTATCTTTAAAGACCAAATCTATGCTTCTAAGCTCTTTTACTTCTGCTTGTTGACTGATTTGCTTCCCCAGAGCTTCCACATAGGGAAAAAAGAGAGAGTGGAATTAGAAATTCATTGTGAAAAAACTATCCGTCCCTCATCTGGGCAACGTAAAACTTCAGCTGATCATCGGGGGGAGAAGTCTCTCAGCTTTGTAGATAATATTAATTTGTAGTCATCTAATGAATCTTATTCATAGATAAAATAAAAGAAAAAAGATACTAAGTGCTTCAAAATTTTTGTGTAGTCTGTCATCGGTTTTCTGGTTTTCGGTCCCTGCTGAATTATTGACTGGTGTTTTTATTGGATTTTGTTTGCTACTGAGGAATTATCAGATATTTGTCACCCTGTGAATCTTCTGAGGAACATACAAGGTTAATACTATTAATATACACATACATATTTTAGAATCCCTAAAGAAAATATATGTGAATATACGTGAAAATATATGTATCCTAAATGAAAATTTCTCATGAAATAATAAGAAAGCAATACAAGTACCCAGAAATTACCCTCTTTTGTTTGTTTGTTTGTTTGTTTTCTGTGAAGTAAAATACTTCAGATAAGACCTGAATATGCACATTACATTTAATGTGGAAGGTATAAAGAAACATTCCATGCACTGAACAAGGTAAGAATCTTGGATAACAAACAAAAAACACCATAAACTGTCATCTAGTCAGGTATTAAGGACTGTAAGAAAATGTGCATGCAGTGGGAACAAATTAAGCAAGTATACTGATAACATTCTTAAAGGCTTGAGTGCTTGACTTTGATATAGTATCCTTTCAGTGCAAGATTTTTGATCTAACATGTTTTACACCCTAGTCTACTAAGACGTTGAAGATTTCTCTTTCACATTTGACATAATTTTGATTCTGGAAATGTCAAATTATCTCCTGATCCCAGCATCATTTTTGCCATTCTTAAAGCTTTTGATTTCAGTACAGATGAGATACAAGTCAGTTACCTTGAAAAGAAAAGTTGAAATGAAGATGCTGTAATAAGCTTCATGTAAAAGGAAATCAGGAGTTTGCTGGAATGTTAGAAAGGCAACTCTTGCACTAGAAAGTAGTCTTCCCTCCCCCAAATAGAAAATCAGAAAAGATAAATCAGAAAAGATAATGTACACTGAGAAAACTGAGAAAGTTACATTTCTGCATATCCTTTTTTTTATATAGGTATAGTATTCTAATATCTTCTGGAGAATGCAAGGCTGGTATTTTTCTTAACTCTGATTGTATTCTTTGATGTTGCATAGTAAGATGTGTCCTGTCTTATATAATTTTAATGGATGGCCGTGTATTTTCCAGTGGTTATCCTATGAAGTAATTCTTATATTTAACTAGGAATATTACAAGTTTGTTTCTGCCTAATATTCATTAGTTTTAAAAAAGCTGTGAAGAACTGAAATAAGAAAACCATCCAAACTGCAGTGCTTGATTTTAAGCTTAAAGGAAGCGTAACAGCTAGTACAGTATAGTCCAATATTATTTTGGTATTATGTTACTACGCCTAATGAGCAATAAGAACTTGTTCATTTATCAAGAGAGTATTTCTTACGTGTCTTGAAACACATGCATTGAGTATTTGCCACAAAGAAATACTACTGCTCTGCATACATTTTTTTTTTATATATTTATTGGTGCAAGAAAAAGTTGTGTTGAACTGATATGAGGCAGATTGTTCTTTCGTTGTTGTTTTTCCCTTTTAAATAAAATATTTCTTTGGTCATCTCAGTAATAGCTTTCTAATGTGAAAAATGTCATTAAGTTCATTTTTGAAGTGGAGATAGAAAAGAGCAAAGTAGCCAGTTTAAATAAGTGAATATAAATGTCAAAAATAAAACTCAGTTCTCTTGCTCCTCATTTTAACATCTTGTCCAACGTATCAGTAATTTGTACTTAGACATAGGTAAATTCCTTGGGCACTCATATGCATCTGAGATGAGGACTGGGTCAATACAAAGGCACATAGGATTTGGGCACAGATTCTCTGTGGTTAGAAATGTGGTGGAAATCTGTCAGGTTTTGAAGTGGGATCCAAATTTTATTAATTATTAGTTATATTATTGTTATTGCACCATAATTCATTAATATTTCAGAAAACAAACAAAAAAAAAACACAATAGCAAACAGTACATATTGTTCTTTTTCACAGATATGCCTGGAAATACACCAGATTTAACAGCAAGCTGATATATAAGGATCATGTCCCAGCAACTACAAAAGGAAATCAAGATAAATAATGTGGTAAACAAGCAGCAAGACTGAGGTAGTGGTTTCTTGCATTATATTTCTGTTTCTGTTGGTTAAATTGCATCAGTGGAGATACAATATGTTCTATAAATCCCTTTTTTCTTTGTTTTCTGTCTTTTTTTCTGTTTTTTTTTTATTTATTTTTTTTTTATTTTTTTAGAGATTGAGAAATTTCTGTTAATAAAGGACCTATATTTATTTACTCTGTGGAATAAAAGAAGAAAGTTTTGACATTTGACATCAATGTCAATCTGACATCAACTTGTCAATCTCATCCACATCCAGTTTTATTTTGCACTACTCATCCTATGTATTTTTTGACTGAAAAAAAAAGAATGATTGCTATGCATTTAGGCCAGAAACACAGGAAAAATGTCATAAACACAGTCATAGCAGTAAGGCACAAAACAACAAGGAAACAATCAATAGCAAAGGTTCAGTAAAACTGTTATAAACCAGATGTTGTGTCATTGCTCACATAAGGTTTCAGGCTTTTGAGTGACAGGCACTCCACAGCAAACTGGCAGCATTAATCAATAAGTACAGTAGGTAAGATTGACCAATCTGTTCCTACTGTGGAGTTATTGCCATGTTATTTTATTCAAAACCCAAACAAATATTTTCATTTGAAGAGGAATTTTGTGTCTCTTGTCCAAGGTATTGTGGTCTCAGTGTTGATACTTTAAACAATATTGGTCAGTTCTCAATTAACATAAAATATTGGTATTTTTAACTCTTTCTTCAATAACAGAAAGCACTGGAAATCTTACTGAAACAAGGGAATAAGGCTTCTATTAGTAATTTTCAAGGTGTCTCTAAATCACTAAGTCCTTGTGTATTTTCTGTCCTGTTTTTAAACACTAGTCAAAATATGATTGACAATAAGTTGCAGTAAATGGCACCAATGTTCTCTCTGTAATTTAATAGTTAAGTTTGTTAAAGGTAAGGTTCAGCGATACCTGAAGCTAAAAGAAATTGGAGTGGGATTTAGCTCAAAATTCAGACAAAGACAGTTGGATGTCTGAGTTCAATGTAACCTGCAGTGGTATTCAGCTGTCACCTACGGACTCACGTTTTAGAGTGGTTGTACTCTCAAATCTGTATCATTTGCTGTCTTCAGTGTTGCATACGCATAAAATTTTGCACTTCTTTGTTTTTTAAAATGATTTCCTGGAATTTCTGAGATAACTGAGCTCTAGTTTGTACCGGTGTGTTTTTATTTGGGGGTTTAAATGTTGTTTTCAATCAAGCCTGTAATACTTACATCACATCCACACCAGGGAGCATGTTTTAGTCTGTGTCTTTCATAGAATATTGGCTTTTTCTTAAAAGACAAAAGCAAATATGTTTTACAGTAAGTCCATCTGTATATAGATGGATAAAAAGCTCATAAACAAATGGCTCTCTGCCAGTGAAACCACTAAATTTCACAGAGGTTTAATCAGGATCTCCTGGAGGGAGATGGATTCTATAGACCTTTTTTTAAAAAACTGAAAAGAATTTCATAAAAACATTAGGCTAAAACATTTCTCTGGCTAAGGTGTGTTTACCGGAACTGGTACTCTATAAAAAAGCTTTGCAGCTGCTATTAGGTTCAATTTTATTCCTCATATGTGCTGGAGCCCTTTCTCAACCTAAGTACTTCTTTGGGCCCAGCAGCCTGGGTGTTTATCGGCAATCATCAGAAAACAAGACAGTCTTTTTAACACATCATAATGATAATGCTATAATGTATTCCTAATAGGTTACGTTTGCTCTGGTACAAATCAGAGGGCAGAGAACAGGTAGTTTCTGTAGCCATGAGGGCTGGGAATGAGAACAAAAGCGTACAGGTAATTTGATGAGCATTTTACCATTGCTCTCAAAATCTTGTCACTTTGAGGATTTGTGAAATTCCATTGTATGTGGGAAGTTTGTCAAGAACAGCTCTTTGTAACATGACTTCTTTTAATAGTGTATTCAATGTAATATTGTGCATATCATCCATCTTGAAATGGGTAAACAACCTATTGAATTTTCATTAGGAGACAGCATGCAAAGACTTACCCAAATTGTGTGTATCTCACAGTAGTAACTCATGCATTCAGTTTTTCTGTAATATTGACATTAAGACCCCAGAAATGCTGGTAACCTTATAATGTTGTGTAATCAGTAGCTTTCTCTTACACTCTGAATTAAGTATATTACTGGTGGAGTTATGAATATTTAAATATACTTTATATTTCCTTAAGTGCTTTAAATAAAATATTTGCATTTGAACTCTGAATTATTATGGTAGCTGTCATAGGAATGCAGGTGAAATACCTTAAAGTTGAGGATATAAGAATAAATCATTAGGAAAAAAACCCACCCCTGTTCTTCAACACTTTGAGAAATAAATCCAAATTGAAGTTATGGCACATAATCTTTAATTTAAGAAACTTTATAAAACAGTAAAATAATAATTTTATATTTACAAAACCATTGCTTTTACAGTGGAAAAATGCTTACATTCTGTTTTTCTTTTTTTTTTTTTTTATACAAGAATTTAAGTATAAAATATAAACATTTGGGTAAAGGTGAGGAAGACAATTGTTATGCTTCTCATACTCATTCAGGATCTGAATAAGAAACCAAAAAAGTGAAAAGAAAAAGCAGATGCTGGCTTCTGATTTTACAGACCTGGTAGTAGAAATGACTTATTCAGGAACTAGGTTTATGTTGTGTCTTTGGGGTTTGGATTTTCTCCTGTAGTAACCACAAACTCTTTCATGATTTGGGAATAGTTCTGCGCCATTCAACCTTATGCGATGCTAGAATTGTACAAGTTACATAGGAATGACAGAGAAGGTTGTACAGGAGTGATACTGTAAAAGGGGAAAAAGGTAAACTACATACTTACGCTGCTTCTTTTCTAATGGATTTAAAATCTGTGCATATGTAAGAAGAGGGAAGGATTGTTATTGATCAAGGGTATGTCAGCTGTTACAAATGCTTATGGAAGTACATGGAAGCTATGCAAATAAAAACACAGGCACTTTTTAATAAACTCCAAACAGCGTGAGTAAATGTTACCTAACTATGTGATGAAAAGGTAAATTTTTTTCAAAAGCACAAAATACTTAATTAGAGAGCTATTCTGGGACAGCAAAATGTATTCTTAGGAGGAATGTAACAAAATAGATACCCTTCAAAATGTAGGTGTCATGTCTAAACAAAAGAAATAAGAAAGACGCAAACTTCCAAAAGATGTATAATCATGTTGGGGGTGTTATGGGGCACACTGAAGAGTATGTTGTTAGAGGCATAAAAGCTAAAAATAGAGGTTTCTCAAACACATCGTAGACAGAAAAGCGTGACCATGGTACAAAAAGGCATTTAAGACCATGGTAGAGTTGATACATCTCTTTCGCAGGTCCCTGAATTAGAGGTAATGAGGAAGCAAGCGGTAGAAACAAAAGCCTTGATGCAGTTCTTAAGGAAAGTTCTTTCTGAAAATCCTCAGCCACCTCTGTGCACGCCAAACCTTTCCTGGCACTGTGCAATGCGCGGATAGCAGCGATAAATCAGGTTGTGGAATGAATGGCAACGCGTGGGGAGGGACTTTTCAGGTGGCTTCGCGCTGTTTCGCAGGTCCCTGAATTAGAGGTAATGAGGAAACAAGCGGTAGAAACAAAACCTTGAGGGAGGCTGAGATCAAGAATTGGCTACAGTGTTCAAGAGGACCTTTGGGCAGTGGGCAATTGCTGGCTGGCTCCAGGCGCGTGTCTGAGGGTCTCTGACCAACTGGGATTTGGGCGCATGGACAGCACATGGGGCTACGGGGAGAGGACTTGCAGGAGTGAAAAAGGGCAATAAAAGCCTCCTGTTCAACAGCCATCAGGAGTCTGTGTCTTGCGTCCCTTCAGCAACACAAAGATTTGGCTCCAGATCCAAAATGTCATGTATTTGGCAATTTTATTTACAGTAGCACTCCCAACCCCTCCCATCCCCTCTTTTCCCTTCCCTCCACTCCCCTCCCCTATGCTCCCTGTCCCTACACTCCCCTACACTCCCCTCCCCTATACTACCCTACACACCCCTACATTCCCCTACACACCCCTACACTCCACTCCCCTATACTACACTACAAACCCCTACACTCCCCTACACTCCCCTACACTCCCCTACACTCCCCTCCCCTATACTACCCTACACTCCCCTACACTCCCCTCCCCTATACTACCCTACACACCCCTACACTCCCCTCCCCTATACTACCCTACACACCCCTACACTCCCCTCCCCTACACACCCCCACACACCCCTACACTCCCCTCCCCTATCCTACCCTACACACCCCTACACTCCCCTACACTCCCCTCCCCTATCCTACCCTACACACCCCTACACTCCCCTCCCCTATCCTACCCTACACACCCCTACACTCCCCTCCCCTATACTACCCTACACACCCCTACACTCCCCTACACTCCCATCCCCTATACTACCCTACACTCCCCTACACTCCCCTCCCCTATCCTACCCTACACACCCCTACACTCCCCTCCCCTATACTACCCTACACACCCCTACACTCCCCTACACTCCCCTCCCCTATCCTACCCTACACTCCCCTCCCCTATCCTACCCTACACACCCCTACACTCCCCTCCCCTACACACCCCCACACACCACTACACTCCCCTATAATCCCCTCCCCTATACTTCCCTACACTCCCCTTTGCTACACTACCCTACATTACCCTATGCTCCCCTCCCCTATGCTCCCCTACGCTCCCCTCCCCTATCCTATCCTACACTCCCCTAAACTCCACTCCCCTACACTACCCTATACTCTCCTACGCTCCCCTCCCCTCTACTATGCTACACTACGCTATGCTACACTACCCTATCCTACCCTCCCCTACCTCCTCTACACTGTCTTCCCCTCCCCTCCCCTCCCCTCCCCTTCAATCCCCTCCCTCCCCTCCCTCCAATCGCATCGCATCGCATCGCCTCCCCTCCCCTCCCCTTCCCTGCCCTCCCCTGCCCTCCCTTCCCTTTCCCTTTTCTTTCCCTTCCCCTCCCCTCCCCTCCCCTCCCTTCCTTTTATTCCCTCCCCTTCCCTCCCCTCTTGTCTTCTTTCTTTCAGGTAAGTTCAGATCGCTTCAGCCGTTCTCGTAGCTCATATCCCTGGCTGATTCACGCGAACCCATCAGCAGCAACCAGAAGCGCTCCAGCTGCTGTGTCACTAGTTGAGCAACAGTCTGCAACTGGGAATCGCTGACTTTGTTCTGTGGCTCAGACAGGTGCCTTTCAGTTGCACCCTGGCCTGGACGTGTCCTCTTGCTGTGTCCCCACCTACATCGCAGTTCTGCTTAGAAGCAGCAGCAGGCTTTGGAAGATGTCCCACTCCTTCCATTTTCAGTGGTTTAGCTTGGCTAGCCGGGTGGTGTCTGTCAAGAGAAGACAACAAAGAGATTTGGGTTAGAAACAGCTAACTGAGTAGTTCCTTTCCACAAGGGCAAGGAATATTTACCCGTTCCTAATGGAGGCTGCAGTGTCAGAGATAACGACAGGTCCTTCCGAGAGCTTTGAAATATCCCTTGGGGATGCTGTGTCCAGAGGACCAGAGCAAACCTGTCTAAAGTACACCGTGGAATCACTCGGAATTACTTCCTAGCACAGAAGCATGTGTCCGATACGGCTTCGGCTGGTTTCAGTGTTCTTCTGCACCTCATACCTAAATTAAGATAAGAGGTCTCAATGCAGATGGACAGCTTGAGAAACAGAGAAATCACTGATGTGCTTTGAGTACTTCTAAGGACTGAGAACTAAATAAAGCCAATGTGGTAACATTAAGGATTGGTTAGAAAAGTAAACGTTAAAAACAAGTAAAGGAGAAGAACAAGTACGCTTTCTTAAAGTATCTACTGTACTTAAAGGATCTTTAAGCAAGTAAATAAGTAATGAAATATATACGCAGAGAGAGAGAGAGAGAGAGAGATACAGAAACCTAAGAAACTGCTGCGCAGCTTAGCTTCTTGCTCTCTTTTCTAAAAGTCCTAGTGAATACAGCATCTGCGTGCGTTACAAGCATTACCCTCAGTCCAGCACAGGTACACACGAGAGGACAGCCTGCAGGTTGCGGAGGCAAAGAAACTGCTCTGGCTGGATGTGAAGAGCCAAGACAGAAGTTGCTGTCAGGGAAAAGATACACAGAGGGGATGGATGAAAAACACGGAGTGTGCTTCCGACCTTCACAACTTCTAAGCAAGCGGAGATGAGGTTGTGGAAGAACCAAATGAGCTGTTGATCTAGAAGCAGCCTGAAGACTGTCCTTAAGCAGGGCCTTGCATTCTTCATTTTTGTAGCATTGCTTGCCTTCAAGTGCACGATCATGATTTTATGAACTTTCTACCACTACAGAAATGCACCGGATTCTTTCACAAAACTTACGGGTGGTACTTGGAAATATTGGTCAGCATTCTCTATTTCCTTCGTCATCTCAATTCTCTTTTGGCCTGAGAAGCTTTTCAGAGCAGAGGAGAAGATCCGCTGTAATACGGAGTTTTGGATCCTGCAAAGGAAACGAAGAATCGTACTGACAACTCTTTTCAACCTCACCTGCAACCATCACAGAAAAGAAGACCGAAAGAACACCGCTTTAGCATGGGAAGCATACATTTGAGCATAGGTGTCCTAGAGCTGAAGCCAGGTTAAGCAGGTTCCAAACAAGGTGAAGGAGCACACCCATAAAGCATTTCCATTAAGCTGTGCTTGCAAACAAATGGTTTAAAGACTTAGATTTTCTTACAAGTGAAGAATGAAAAAATAAAAAGAAAGAAAATTACCAGGACATCCAGTTTTCCTCTAGCTTGCTTTGCTTCTTTCCGAATCTGAGTCTTGAGTGACAATCAGGGAGCAGCATTGTGCAGAAATGCCAAAGCCTCCCCAGCTTGTCGTACCTTCATCGACAAGGGCTTTGATACTGCTGCCTCCTCAGCACCATCAGCAATTTCCTAGGAAAGCTGGTGTCCACCAGGTCAAATAGGAATGGGAAATCCCTCTTGCCACAACTTCACACTCACACCAGAGTTGGCAGGACAGGCCGATGGACAGAGAAGTGTCTGTAAGAGTGTTAGAAAACAGGCTTTAGATTTCCGTCAACCCAGGAAAAATTACTTGCTCATCCCTTCAAACTGAACTCTCAGTAGAAGGAGGTGATCCCAAGCTGCATTCCTGACATCTATGCTGCAAAGTCATCCAATGGGACATGTTACTGTACCAGCCTGTTACGAACAGGAAGAGGAGTTTGAGGTTATGCTGTTTGAGTAGAATTAAGCTCAAAGAGTTAGTCCTTTGGTATGTTTTTTGTCTGCAAGTGTTTTCACTGTTTCCCAGACAATGTCTCCAGCAAGCTGGCTGCTTGCTTCATTTGTTCTGTTCTGTTCTGTTCTTTTTGATTCTGTTTTGTTTTGTTTTCTCAGCAAGGATTCTTAGAGAAATGAGATTAAAGTGATCATATTGTATGTCCGTCCCTCCCTCCCTCCCCTTCGCTTGTCCAGAGCTTTTACCTTGTCCACCAGCTTGAATGAACTCGGTCATAGGCGCAGGTGTGTCCAAGCCATTCTGTTGCTAGACATGTTGTGAAAACAGACAGCTAAGGAGTGGGGAGAGGACGTGCTGCTGTCTGCAGTGTGACCTCAGCGCTTACCAAACAGTAGGGAATACACAGAGAAGGGCGTTAGGAAAACTTCAAGCCCCAGACACATTTATGTGGAAACCATATTTCCCAAGATAACGCTGGACACAACTGCATAATCAAAATGGATTCATTTCTTGGTTCATCCAACTCCTAGGTTTTAGTGTTAAAAAGTTTCTGTCTTGGCTTAAAGCACTCTTCCAATCTCTATTTCCAGTTACTATGTTTTCCTGAAATAGCTCATCCCATTTTTTTCTTTGTACAATCTCCCAGCCTCTTTGTTTTCCTCTCCCCAAGAAACTTAGAGCTGCTCTCTTCCTACTTGGCAACTAGATATGGAGCTGTATCAGCCAGAAGGAAGTTTCCTTCACACCTTCCGCTTCTTACGGTATCTGGACCTTTACTCTTACTCGCCCTTCCTACATTAGCACAAAGAAAGCTGTCTGGGAGATCTGATGTCTTGTTTTCCAGAAGCTACCCTGAATCACCTTTACGAGAGCTGTCCCACGCTGCGAGCACACGTCTTGCAGTCTGGCCAGATATTTGCCTTCTAAGTCGATAATCAAACCTGTCAAGTTAAGAACACGTAACCAATGGAGAGGAAATCCTTTTATTTTGCTCCGAATTCACTTTTTTTTTTTTTTTTTTTTTTTTTTTTTTTTTTTTCCTAGACCAAGACTGAATCGTGGGAAAGCAGCAAAACTCTGGTGAAAAATGAAATGACAAATGTTAAGGTCAGGCAGCTTGCCCACTGCAATTGCTACCCTGAAAGCAGATGGAGTGCATCTTCATACCCCACAGCCTGAGACACTAGTCGACAGGCCAGCCCATGTGATGAAGTCCATTGCTGTCCTGAATTTTAACGTGACAGGGGGACTCTTAAGCCTCTTGTTTATGCTTTAGTACTTGCGGTCTCTGGGAGGACCACAGCACACTCTTCTCTGTCTCTCCTTATTTGTTGATCGTCTGTAGGAAGAAGAGAACGTGCAGAGGCCCTCAGCCGTACATTGGGTCTGTTCTCACTCTGTGCAGCTCCATCATTGAGCAAAGTACCAACCTTGGTGCTTCTGTCAGGACTTGACACAAACTACAGAATACTAAAATGAAGCATTCACAACAAAACCGCATTGTTTTCCCCAGCCAAGCATCAAAACACTTACAGAAGGGCATGGTCCCTCTCTGTGCACCTCAAGGGGAGATCCACAAATCCTCACGTGGTTTCATCACATCCAGCACCCTTCTCTGTCCCTCCCGGCTAAATGTGCGCAGAGGCAGCTGTTGCCAAAGTGCTGTGGTGACACAATTCAGTTCTGTTTCTGAAGTCATCACCGCAGGCGCCTCCCAGTGACGGCACAACAATCTCTGTTGCTAACGCGTATGTCTCAGAAACAGCTAGAGAAGTACCACTGTGCCCAAACTGACTTGAATTAGAGTAGTTCAAACATTATTCCCTGCTCCCCTACACCTGTGGAAGGTGTGTGATCAATCTTTTCCTTGAGAAGGGATTACAGACCAAAAGAGCTTGATTCTGAGACGTTGCCCGTCCTTGTAGAGCAGTTCACCTTTTATTTCCATGTCAGAAAAAAGAAGGTGAAATCAACAATTCTCTTCCTCCGAGCTGGGAATATGAAATAACCCCAATCATCCAGGAAGCCTTAATAAGGAAACTATGCACTTCCTTGTTAAACATCTTGTTTCTTGGGAAAACTTTTCCAGTCCTTTGCAACTGTGGTGGTCTGAATCGGCTGGGCAGCCGAGTTCCAGCACGGCCGCTCTCTCCCTCCCCCTCCTCCAAGGGAAAGGGGGAGAAAATACGATGCAAAGGGCTCAAGGGCTGAGATAAGGACGGGGAGATCACTCAACAACTATCGTGACGGGCAAAGCAGACTCAGCATAGGGAGACAGTAAGAGTGATTGCCTCCTACCAACAAACTAGACACGTGAGAAACAAAGGAAAACATCTTCTCCCCATCTGCCCTCTTCCACCTCCTCCTCCTGAGCAGCGCAGGGAAACAGGGGACTGAGGGCTGCAGTCAGTCCCTGATGCTTTGTCCCCGCCGCTCCTTCTCGCTCCCTCCCTGCCCCTGCTCCCCGTGGGGTCCCTCCCACGGGATGCCGTCCTTCCCCAGCTGATCCCACACGGGCTGCCCACAGGCAGCAGCTCCTCAAGCACTGCTCCCACACGGCTCCGTCCCACGGGCTCCATCCATCCATCCATCCATCCATCCATCCATCCATCCATCCATCCATCCATCCATCCATCCATCCCCCAGGAGCAAACTGCTCCAGCACGGGTCCCCCACGGCTGGGCGGCAGCTCCCCCCAGACCCCCTGCTCCTGCGGGGGCTCCTCTCCACGGGGGGGCTGCAGCTGCGGCCCGGGGCCTGCTCCTGCAGGGGCTCTCCACAGGCCGCAGCCTCCTCCAGGCCACATCCACCTGCTCCACCGGGGGTTCCTCCACCCACGGGGGGGCTGCAGCGTGGAGATCTGCTCCATGGGCTGCAGGGGGACAGCCTGCTCCACCAGGGGCCTCTCCCTGCGCAGCCCGCAGGGGAACTGCTGCTGCCTGCCTGGAGCACCTCCTGCACTGTTCTTGGGGTCTGCAGGGAAGGTTCTCACTCCTTGCTCTCTCAGCTGCTCTTTTCTTTAAATCCCAGCAGGTTTTCTTTAAATCTGATCTCCCAGAGGCCCAACCAGCTTTGCTCCCTGATTCGGCTCTGGCTAGCAGTGGGTCTATTTTGGAGCCAGCTGGAGCTGGCTCTGATCTGACATAGGGAAGAGGCTGAGCTCTACTCACTCTTCAGCATTATGGGAAAAAAGTGCAATTATTAAGGGAAAGATTAGGCAATAGACATTGTCAGAGAAATGAACTGGTTTTCACATAAAAGTTTAAGGATTCTTTAGTTTGAAAACAGAGGTGTATGTATAGCGTGGATCAATAAATTAATAAATGTTTTAAACACTGTATAGTCATGTATAGTTCTGAGATTATATATTTTAATTTTCCAAGATTAATTAAAAGCAAAGTCTGATACTCAAAAGACACTTGAGATCACCTAGAATGACAAATCTCTTCATGTCATACTCAGTTAAATCAAAGTGCTGTCTGCATTTGGATACCATTTGCCTTTATGAAACTGATGAAATAGCAATTCTGATGTAAAGACATAATAATTGGGTTTTGAGCTCTTATATCCCTTTATTTTTATTTGTGCTTCATATAAATGTATGAAAATTTTATTTGTTTAAGAGTATGAGAAAACTTTGCATTCTGCATGAATCTTTTCAATATGCTTAATTTACAATTCTGCTTCATTCTTTGATTTATGATACTATGCTGAATTCTGGTGAAATTCAATATTTTAATATCATTACTTTTGTCTCACTTACATTCTCTTTGCATAAATGACATCATCTCTGTTCTTCAATGTTCTGGCCATTCTTTCTGTGTCAGTGTTCATCACCTCATTGTCAGTCTTTTCTTCATGATTTTCTATTTATCACCCTAATCTTTTTCTTCTAACCTCATCCTTCCCCTTACCTTTCCTATTTTTTTCCCATTTTTTCTCCCATTCATTTAATTCTTTAAGATATTAAATATTTAACAAGCTAGGACTGCTTCTCATCAATATATGTAAAGGGTTTATGATCTGTCTTTAAATGATTTAGCCTGCCAGTAATGGTCTGGTTCTGAGTCTAAAGTTTGAAATCTTTCTGTTTCACTGAGTGTTAAGCCTATATAAATGAGCACAGTGCTACTTAGTGAAGCTGTTTCGTTGGGAAGAGGAAACAGTAATGTCTTCGGTATCAGACTCCTTTTGATTGCTTTGGCCTAGACTGGGGCAGTAAAGTTCTTTTAAAATTTAATTCAGAAAATTTACTAAACATCTTGTTAATTAAATATGCCCGCACTTTGCTCTTCAGACCATATGTGAAATTTAATTGTTGAGTCACTTAGAATTTTTTGAAGGGATATATTTATTTATTTATTTATTTATTTATTTATTTATTTTCCAAATAAACGCAACAGTACAGTTTGAAACCTGAATTTATGCACTCAGAAAACAGGACTTGTAGAAGCTCTACAAAATAGATAAATAAATCTGCTTCAGACCTTGACTTCAGCAGGCTTCTGCAGTGGAAAAAGACAAACTTTGCCTGTTTTTGCCTCAAGTGAATCAACCTTTCTGACAAAACAGATAAATCTGTTAGAATAAAAATTTGCTTTGTCTTTTGTAGATAACAAAAGATGGAAAACAAGAAATCAAAGACAAGCATATGATGAACTCTTCAGTAGGAGCAATACCCAGAGCTATTGTTTTTACAAGGAAGTCCCCAAAGAAAAGAAACATAATTTATTGCAGAACTGGCACTGTGATGAGCTTTAGCATATTCATAATTTTTCACCAAAGCTGCAGTTTCATAATAGAGTGGTTTAAGCACTGTGAAGCCTTGTAAATAGATGAAGGTACACACAGTTTAGGTAAAAAAAACATAATACTGCTGACCTTGTGTGAGTCATGGTATGACTGTCACAAAGAACAGAGTAAGAACTGTGATTAAAAAAAGGTTGAAGGATCCCAGATTACTGCTCTGGGATAAAGCTTACTTTTTGAGGGGGAGGTGAGAGGGAAGCCACAAAACAGTGTTCAGAAAAGACTAGCTCTTCAGTTAGCTTTACCATATCCTAAGAGAATTAAGCATTTTTCTTTATGACTTGTATTGAACGAAAGGAACTGAAGATAGCTCTATTCTCCGAAAAACATGTCAATATATTTCAGGTTTACAATTCACTTTTGCATCCAGTTATGTAATTAGTTCAGGGGTAAATGAACTTCCAACTGTAAAAAATCCTCAGGCATTATGTCCCAATGTATAAATGTAATAGTACGTCTAGAGAAGAAGCAATAGCAGCTGAAAAATGGACTGATTGAGAAAGTCACTTGTTATGCATTTTACAAATTGCTACAATCTTTTGATTATCTCTATAACCTGTAAGAATATTAGTGCGGCACTCAAGATGCTGGTTGTTTGACAGCCATTTTTACTTTTACATAGTAAGACTTTTTACATAGTAAGTTTCTCTTGTGAAATGCAGTCACCTTAAGTAAGGAAAATCTTTGCAAAGCAGACCAAATAGCTACATCTGTTTGTTGTTGTTGTTGTTTGTTTTAATAGTGGGTTGCTTTGAAAAGAGATAAATTTGCTCTGTAACTGAAGTGACTTAGCAGAGGAACGAGTACTTAAAATCGGTCAGTCTAAAAACCATGCTACCCACAAAGCTCAGTTGTATTTTGTGTGTTAACCAGGAATCTTAAATGATAAATGAGAAGAAATTATATGAGGAAATTGTAGAATAGTAGAATATCTAAATTGTAGAGTAGAATATCTAAATAAACTCCAAGGTATTTTGCAGTGTTATTTGTCATTGTATGATACAGATGTTAGCATTTAGTACCCAAGGTTAATCTCAGAAATGTAGTTTATCCAGTATATGGCAATAAATATATGTACAGAAAAATATAAAATATCTTCTTTCTATTGACAGAATTGTCAAGTGGTTGGGAATTTTAGTTGCTTCAATGATTCTGGAATAAGTCTTCCAAAAATGCAACAAACCCAACCTTTTCTAAATAAGTAACACGGGAATTGAAGATGTTCTTTGTGGACAAGCAGTGGCCAAGCTGAGGTGATACACTATGTTCTAGTATCTTTTGTGAAGAGTATTTTGGGATCAAAAAAATACGCAGCTATGGTTTATTTGCTCGAAAGGATATCAGGAAGTTCAGCACAGGCTTATTGATTTAGGTTTGTTCCAGTCATATTTGTATGTACACAGAAAAGTATAGTAATTATACTGTGAATAATATAGTTCGTTCTGCCATTTATAGCAAGCTTCAATATTATATATAACATTTAAAAAAAAATACAAACCAAACTTATTCTTATCTCACTTCTTTCACATCAGACTGCCATTGTGAGTAGATTTAACAAGAAAATATATAATAACTTGGCAACGCAGAGCTCATTCCTTTGAATTATGTGTTTGCAGTATTGCATTTTTTATGAAAACAGGGAGAAGAATTATAGAGCTTTTCTGTTCTTTTTACATGCATGTTATTTTTTGTTTTTCATAATACAAAGTTACAGATTTTGTAAGTTTGGGGACTGGGGATTGGCAGACAGGACAGTTGGGGAAAAAAAAATGAATTTCTGAAGGTCAGTAAAGAGAAGAACTTGTTTGTGAGCATGCTTGGGTCTGACTGACAGGAATTGTACGGAATCTCTGAAGTTAGAAATGAAAAGGAGCTAACACCTGCTGGGAGAGGTGCAAATGAAGTAGAGAAACAATATCAGGCTATCATCTTCAGTTCTTCAGGCTATGAAGGATCTTTCCAGCTGCAGCTGCTGCCTCTCTTATGAAAGACAACAGCTGCCTTGCATGGAAAGAATGAGGGAATTTTTCTGTTAGTCAGACATGGTGATTGTTTTTATAGTGAATATTTGGCATGCTCAGAGGTTAAATATCTGTGAAAAAATGCTCTGTCAACTGGTCCATGTGGCGTAGAAGTTCCCCTACAAAAGTATTACCAGTCAGTTCTCAGGTTTCATTACTTACCCAAATCTATTGCAGATACGTAACCTGTAAAGTTGCCTATAGTGGCATCATTATACAACTGTAGTCAAACATAAATTTGCTATATGTGGATTTATTTTTTTTTTTATTGTGCATGTCAAAGTTTTCAAAATCTATCATGGAACTAAGGAAAACCATACAAGAATGGGGTTCAATATTTAAGTATAAGATACTTGATATGCAAGTAGAACTATGATACTTAAATACAGAAAATAATATTTCTAGCCTACATAAAGATAAATCCATGCATATTTAGAAGTATAAAATGCCAGTCCTGGAAGAGTAATTTAAATAAAATAAAAAAAATTTTTTTGAAATTTACTCTAGTTTTATTTTTAGTGTTAAATATATATTGGTATATAACTATACCAATTAAAATGAGCACATTCCTAAGGGTTGTAATTACATGCAGGATATATGGTAAAGGTTCCATTCCTAAACAATCAGATAGAATAAATTGATGAGGAGATCTCATGGATCCCTTGGAACAGAAGAAAAAATACACATAATGACTAAATGATAGAATACTTCTGATGTAATGTGGAAACTTAGCACTGCAAACTGTATGGCTAGTATTGTATGGACACAGTATCAGGTTTTGTGAATGGCCTGGGTTGTCTTTCCTGTAGGGCCTTGTATTTTCTGGAATTATTGCTTTTACTATATGTCCTCTGGTCTGAAGTTGTGTTAAGTCTAAGCCAAAGGCATATCAGTGATATATGCTGTAGCACCCCTATTATTAAACTGAAATAATTTAACAATTCTCAGAAATTACATAAGATCTTATTTTATTATATAAGAAATTATATAAGATTTTATTTGATGGAAAAAGGGCTGGTTCGAACACTTTTCTGTGGTGTTCATCGTGCTGAAGTCCATGAACGGTTTTGCCTTTGGGATGTTACCTGGAAGGAAAGATGTGAAGAGGGAGCTTTGATCCAGCTGTGCTTCAGAGCTACTTGATCTCTATCCATTTATATATAGGACCACCTGCCTTGGGTTTACAACTCATGGAGTATTTAGGAACATATTTGAGGGAGATTTGTTCTCTTTTCAGCTTTTCTGATAACAAAGCTTTTTCATGATTTGTAGATAAATAGCTAAAAACATGAAGACTGCAGACTGGCTTCTTTACATGATGGCTTAACACCACTGAATGTAAGCACACCCAAGAATAACAGCAACAATCTTCTCCTTATTCCTCCCCTACAATAGGAAGTTTTATTGTATATCTTCTTTTTTTTTTTTCTTTTCTTTTTTTCTTCTGGGTTTTGTTGCCATGATGACAAACAAGCTCAAATATGACATCTTCCAGTACAAACTATCCTATTTAAAAGCTCTAAAAACATCTTATGCAAAATCTATATTAGTCTCACGTGCTGAAAGAAGAAGGGACATGTTTTTTTACCAATGTTGAGCTGTTCATTCCATCTACCATGATGCTTTTAAAGTAAATTCTTTGGCTTTGAATGACGTTTCTTGCAGAAGCCAGGCACTTTATGTAAGCTTTGGTTCTTCACCTAGAATATAGCATCATACAATCTTTTAGGTGATTTAGATGTAACTTTGTTTTCACACACAAATGAATGTGTTGAACCAGATGGAATAACTGAGACCCAGGTGCTTAAAATAATATTTAAGCATTTTTAGGAGAAGAAACTGATTAAGGCAACAGATTGCAGTGAAATGCAGACTATAGTGATTAACTACATAGTCATTTGAAAAGAACTTTTGGATGCGCCCTGCAAGATGTTTAATAGAGATGCCCAACCCAATGAGATAATTCAGATTCCTGCTTTGTAGTTAGCAGTGAAGAACAGGGAAGTCTGGGTCTTTCTGTTGGATTGTTACTCAGCATACTCTTTCCGACTTGTAAAATAGAATTCTGAAATAACACTAATTTTTGTGGCTGATGAATGCTGGGAAGGCCTGACACAAACCTGCATGAAAGGCTGGTGAGTGTGGTTGGGATTATGTTTTGTTTATTTAATTCTGCCAAGGTGTTGTATGGTATGTTACACTGAAAGGGGTACCGGTGGCCATAGGTAGGAGGCAGGCTGCCTGTTTGACTTGTCCTGACTGCTTTCTTCAGAGTCAGCCTGGAGCCTTCTCTCAAGAGGAGAGGGAGGTGGGGATTGATGAACTGTTGATGCTCCAGGCACAGAGAAGGTTAGTGACACAGTAAATAGCAAGGCTGCAGTATAAGTGCAGACTAAGAGAATTGCATAGAAGGTACTGAGAATTGCATAGAAGGTACTGGGAATGGAGTTGGGAATGGAGGAACTTGTGGATGGAAGGAAAAAAGGAAGACATCTTTCCTAAAAAGCAAACAAACAAACAACAACAACAACAACAACACTACTAAGTTCAACAATACAAATAATGCTGTCTGACAACTTAATGAAGAGTTGCGATTACAATTCTGACTTTGATTTCCTTCATTTTTCAACCTGGAGAGGAGGAGGCTCAGGGGGATTTTATCAATGTCTATAAATACCTGAAGGAAGGGTGCAAAGAAGATGGAGCCAGACTCTTTTCCATGGTGCCAGGGAAAGAGGCAATGAGCACAAACTGGAACACAGGAGGTTCCATCTAAACATCAGGAAGCACTTCTCTACTGTGCAAGTGACAGAGCCCTGGCACAGGTTGCCCAGAGAGGCTGTGGAGCCTCCCTCTTTGGAGATGTTCAAAAGCCGTCTGGACATGGTCCTTGGCAGCCTGCTCTAGGAGTTCCTGCTTGCACCGGGGGATTGGACCAGATGATGTCCAGAGGTCCCTTCCAACCTAAACCATTCTGTGATACTGTGATTTGGAGGGATTTTGGAGTCATAAATTAAATTTATTTCCTGAAGTCCTGAGAGTAGCTCAAAAAGAAGAGCTATGTCATAAATAAAACCTTCAGAATTGTTCTTTGTATGGCTTGTGAACAAATGATTTGAAGTTGAGCTGTAATTATAATCTGACATTAAACCTGAACTGCAAATTGCAGACATATTTGCAGGAACTAAAAGTTAAAGCAGGCATCTTTTTCTTTGTAAATCTGGAATTTTGGTTCAGATAAAAGTTTTCTTCTCAGTAAATGATACTGAATTTGAGGTTTAGTTTCAATCTATACTGGGACAGTTGAAATAACATGAATGAAATCTCTTGTAGTTTAAGGAGGTCTCACATGTTGGTCTGTACTCATCTGTTTTGGGTGGAGGACAAATTGCATTTCAGAAAAGTGTGTGCATAACCTAGAACAACAAAAAAATCTATAAAGGTTTCCAGTTTGTGGATATACAAAAGGATTTAAATGGTATGAAGTAGCATTTTTGAAATTAAGACTGATTTTTAGCAATTTAGGACACAAATGGAATCCTGAAAACCATCAGTCCTTATGCAATAGAATTCAGTGCATTCACAAAAGCTATGCATGCAAAGAGGTAAGGGATATTTTTCATTTTTTATAGGCCAAATGCAAATTTTGATGTAATAGCTGTCAACTAGTTAACTCTTTCGAAATGCATTGCCAACAGAATAAATCTACAAAATAATAATGAAAAACTGTGTCGTTTCTTTCCTAGATTATAATGTAAAAGTATAAACTTTTCATGGTTACGCATATGAATATGCCTTTATGAAGTGCTATGAGCAATGTGATTTGATCAAACATTTGTAATTCTTTTCCTGAGCTATTGCCTATTTTAAGAATCCATGTTAATTCATCCCACTGATTAGTGTGGTCTTATGGTAGAAATGCCTTTCAGGATAGGCACTTCCCCCCCCACCCTCCCCCCCTTCTAGCCATACATTTATTTCATGAAATGTAGAAAAGTAGAGGGAAAGATTATAGACACAAATTTACAAAAGTGGATGAAAGGGTACCTTTCACTTAAAGCCAGTCTGGGAAAATTGGCTGCTTTATATCTTATTAACAGGGCTCATCAAATAGTGCAGGCAAGGTAATATTTGTTCAAGTACAAATTACATTTACCCCTTTACAATTTTATTAATCATCATGATCATAAGACTGTATTCTTGATCTCCAAATTCATTGCTGAATAAATAATCTTATGTAATGATGCCATTATTCAAAGGCAATATGGGTTTGTATGGAGATATTACAAGAGCCAAGGGCTTTCTGGGATATCAGATGAAAAAATAGCCTCTTGTTAGTGAAGAGAAAAGTGATGGGGAAACTAATATTTTCAAATAACCCTTCAAAGTCTAAAATATAGCAGCAGAAGATGGCAGAATACTCAAAGATAGGGATGAAAGAATTGAAAATTTTCTTACAAAGCAAAAATCCACAAATCTTCAGTTATTTACCTAGATTTGTACATATTCCATGAAGATCTCCATTCTTAGAGGATAACATTACAGTACATTGCATTTGTGTAAGGTAAAATTAGGAAAGACAATAAATGGGCAGTGAATTCTGTACTGAATGAAGGTGTGCTTTAAAGATAACTTTATAAATACATAAGAAATATAGCAGCCAATTTTTCTTTGATGTATTTTATGGGAAATTCATGTCCAGTTTCTTGTCTACTGTTATTTGATTTTCTTTCACTACTATGGCTTTTCATTTTTTCAGAAAAAAAAAAAAAACAAAACTTTTCCCCACATGTTTCCTCCAAGCAAGGTAGCATATGTATTTCACAGATAAATGTCATTGTTTCCTTATCTCTGCATTTATTCTAGCTACTGTCATTTTTGACAATGTGCACACCTTGTCTACAAATTCAAAATTGTTCATATATTTGACATGCACATGTAGTTAGTGCTTCTGTGTGAGAATATAAAAAAATAAAATAAAATAAATGGAGCAGGCACTACCCTTTTCCTGTAACAACTATATCAGCAAAATGGAATAAGGGTAGCAACAGTTTCAGTGCTCTGCCTGTTGGGCTGTTTGTTTCTGGATGGTCCATGATCTACCCTTCTCCCTTGCCTTCCTAATTTGATATTAAAATGATATCTATCTCCAGCAATTTTTCTGCACCTTCTCATCCAAAGTGTGATAAAAAAGGATCCTTCTGTTAGTTATTAAGTCAGCCATTAAAATGGATAATCTTTGAGCAGTTACAGCAGAACTGTTATATAGATATCACAGAATTGTAGGGGTTGGAAGGGACCTTGAAAGATCATTGGGTCCAACCCCCCTGCCAAAGCAGGTTCCCTAGAGCGGGCTGCCCAAGTATATTAGGGTATAGTATATTGAATATCTCCAGGTATATTGAACATCTCCAGAGAAGGAGACTCCATAACCTCCCTGGGCAGCCTGTTCCAGTGCTCCGTCACCCTCACTGTGAAGAAGTTATTTTGCATGTTGGTGCAGAACTTCCTGTGCTTCATTTTGTGGCCATTGCCCCTTGTCTTGTCCCCACAAACCACTGAAAAGAGGTTGGCCAAATCCCGCTGTCTCCCACACTTAAGATACTTGTAAACATTAATAAGATCCCCTCTCAGTCTTCTCTTCTCAAGGCCAAGTCTCTCAGCCTTTCCTCATAGGGAAGATGCTCCAGGCCCATATCATCTTTGTTGCCTTCTGTTGGACACTTTCCAGGAGATCCCTGTCTTTTTTGTACTGAGGAGCCCAGAACTGGACACAGTACTCCAGGTGAGGCCTGACCAGGGCAAAGTAGAGGGTGAGGATCACCTCCCTTGACCTGCTGGCCATGGTCCTTTTAATGCACGCCAGGATCCCATTGGCCTTCTTAGCCACCAGGGCACAGTGCTGGCTCATGGCCAACCTGACATCCATCAGGACCCCCAGGTCCTTCTCCTCAGAGCTCCTCTCCAGCAGGTCATCCCCCAGCCTGTACTGATACATGCGGTTGTTCCTTCCCAGGTGCAGGACTGTATACTTGCTCTTGTTAAACCTCAGTTGGTTTCTTGCTGAATGGCGGCACAGCCTTCTGGCATGTCAGCCACTCCTTCCAGCTTTGTGTCATTGGTGTACTTGCTGAAGGTGGACACTCTTCCCTCATCAAGGTCGTCGATGAAGATACTGAACAAAACCAGACCCAGCACCAACCCCTGGGGAACACCACACCACTAATCACAGGTCTCCAGCTGGACTCTGCGCCGCCAATCACCACCCTCTGAGCTCAGCCAGTCAGCCAGTTCTCAACCCACCTTACTGTCTACTCCTCTATCCCACACTTTCTCAGCTTAGCCAGCAGGATGTCATGGGAGACAGTATCAAAAGCCTCGCTAAAGTCAAGGTAGATGACATCCACTGCTCTCCCCTCATCTATCCAGCTGGTGATGCCATCACAGAAGGCAACGAGGTTGGTTGAGCATGACTTCCCCTTGGTGAATCCATGCTGACTACTCCTTATAACCTTCTTCTCTTCCAATTTGCTTGGAGATGGCATCCAGAACAAGCTGCTCCAATACCTTTCCAGGGACAGAGGTGAGACTGACTGGCCTGTAGTTTCCTGGATTCTCCTTCTTGCCCTTTTTGAAGATTGGAGTGACATTGGCTATCCTCCAATCTTCAGGCACCTCTCCTGTTCTCCAGGACCTTTCAAAGATGACAGAGAGCAGTTTGGCGATCACCTCCACTAACTCCCTCAGTACACATGGATGCATTCCATTGGGACCCATGGATTTGTGTGCATTGATTCCATTCAGATGCTCCCGAACCACTCTCTCATCAAACAGGGGGAGATCTCCACTTCCCAGACTCATCTCCTCCCTCCAACGTCCAGGAGTCCTTGGGGGGAGTCTTTGAAGCAAAGACCAAAGCAAAGAAAGCATTCAGTATCTCCACCTTCTCAGTGTCCCCTGTTACCAGAACACTCCCTGCATTCAATACAAGACCCAAGATTGATTTCTTTCAATCAGGGCAGCTGGATCCTGAAAAGTTGTGAAAAACTCATATCCAAAATCCCATACCTTAATTTTAGGTGTGGTAAGGCCAGCAAATTCTCCGAATTAGTTGCATGATAGAAGGAAGGATGCTGTGGTCATAATGAGTGCTGTCTGGTACATCTTTGACTCTACCATCTCTCTTCAGAATTCACAGCATCTTTTTTTTCACAGCTGAGTTTGCGTGCACTCAACAAAAAAAGAAGCATAAATATTTGCAGTGTGTATGAACAGCCCTAATGGACAAAGTTTGAGAATTCATGCATGCGAAATGTATGTACACCTACAACAGGATTGACTACTGCTACGTGTTGAAGAACCAGCATTACTTCAGTGAAAGTATTTTTTACTTATTCCACCATTAGTGACCATTCCCTCAAGTTGGAGCAGCCTATAGATTTTGTTAAAAAGTTGTTTGTTAGATTTTTATTTTATTTTATTTTTTTTAATTTGAGATGTTGCTGAAAAAAAATGGTCAGTGTTCTCAGTGTTACTTTCCCAAACACCAGTCTTTTATTGTAGACCTACTGTAGTTTGATTTACTAGTATGATTCATTTATCGTTTCTGTGTCCATGACATTTATAATAAACATTCCTTCAACGAATTGGCAGATCTCATGACAATATCACATTGAAATAAGTTAAAATTAATTCATTAATTAAAGAATCTATCCTAATTTGATTTATTTTCAACATGTCAGTGATAGTGTCTGCTGCCAGCTAATCTTATTAAAACAAAACAAAACAAAAAAACACAACGAATAATGGAGAGCTGAGTAGAATCGCATTGCTTAAGGCTTGCAACTGATCTTAAAACTAATAATATGTGTGTGTTGCCATTAGTTCTGACATGATGTTCAAATTGCATTTCCTTGATGTAAAAAAAAAAAAAAAGCATCAGGGATTTTACTATATACTGATACTCATTATGCAGGTGATACTTTTAAATTAAGTATTCATATTCTGCATTGGGATTTATATAATGTGTGTTTTTTTTTATTATATATGGACATACGTAACATTCAGCAGGCTCAAGACTGTCATGTCAGGAACAAATCCCTAGATAGCTAGAAAAAATACAGTTTTGATTAAGCAGAATAAAATATTCAAATCCCATATCCTATGTCTAAATATTTTTAATGTTTAAGATTCTGAACCACCTTATATTCTCCTCTGCCAATTAGTAGTTTTCTTGGTTTTAGAAAAGCCTGTTCCCCTTCTTTCCTTCCCTTTATGATACTGTTTTCAACAATCAAAGAGTTGAGGATGTTTAATAATTCAAGAACAAAAATACATTCTCCAGACATATATGGAATTACAAGCTCTCTGGAATAATATACATGCAGGGATGACTTCTGCTTATGATAAATTAGTGTAATTTTGGAATGGCTTATTAAGAGTAAATTATATTCAGATAGGAAGCAGCAGAATTTTTAGTAGCATTTCTCCCTCCCCCGCTACCTATCAACCCTCAAAGAAAACAAAAGACATGAATAATTTTGTAGGAAGAGGGTTCTGTTTATCCAGTAACATTTTTACATTGCATAAACATTACCTTTTAGGTGTTTGTGTATAATTACATGGTATCTGCTAGCACCACTGTAGATGCAAACACCATTATTCACAGCTTACTGTTTTTAAGGAAAATTCCTGGAAACTGAACAGTCTCATTTGATTTTGCTATGACTACACAGATTGAAATCACTTTAAAAAAGTAATGCCAGCAAACCAAAAAAGTATGTAAAAGAATATATCAGTTGTAGCTCTTCTACAATGAAGAAAATTCAACTGAATTTTTATTACTGCCTGTATTTATCAACATACACAGAATCTCACAGAATCGTCTAGGTTGGAAGAGACCTCCAAGATCACCTAGTCCAACCTCTGACCTAACACTAACAAGTCTTCCACTAAACCATATCAATAAGCTCTACATCTAAACATCTTTTAAACACCTCCAGGGATGGTGAGTCAACCACTTCCCTGGGCAACCCATTCCATGCCTAACAATCCTTTCATTAAAGAAGTTTTTCCTAATATCCAACCTTAACATCCCCTGGTGCAACTTTAGCCCATTCCCCCTCATTGTGTCACCAGGCATGTGGGAGAATAGACCAACCCCCACCTCACTACAGTCTCCTTTAATGTACCTATAGAGAGTGACAAGGTCACCCCTGAGCTTTCTCTTCTCCAGGCTGAACAATCCCAGCTCCCTCAGCTGCTCCTCGTAGGACTTGTTCTCCAGACCCCTCACCAGCTTCGTTGCCCTTCTCTGGACACGCTCGAGCACCTCCATGTCTTTCTTGTAGTGAGGGGCCCAAAATTGAACACAGTACTAAAGGTGTGGCCTCACCAGAGCCGAGTACAGGGGGACGATCACCTCCCTAGCCCTGCTGGCCACACTGTTTCTTATACAAGCCAGGATGCTGTTGGCCTTCTTGGCCACCTGAGCACACTGCTGGCTCATATTCAGCTGACTATCAACCATCACTCCCAGGTCCTTCTCTGCCTGGCAGCTCTCCAACCACTCATCTCCCAGTCTGTAGCTCTGCTTGGGGTTGTTGTGCCCCAGGTGCAGGACCCGGTACTTGGTCCTGTTGAACCTCATAGAGTTGACCTCAGCCCATCAGTCCAGCCTATCCAGATCCTCCTGCAGAGCCTTCCTACCCTTGAGCAGATTGACACACGCACCTAACTTGGTGTCATCTGCAAACTTACTGAGGGTGCACTCAATCCCCTCGTCCAGATCATTGATAAGGGTATTAAAGAGGACTGGCCTTCAACTGGATTTGACTCCATTCACCACAACTCTTTGGGCCCGGCTATCCAGCCAGTTTTTAACACAGTTTTTAACATCTTTGTGTGACGTAATTTTTGCTTTATGAAACTCACACACAGAGGTTTCAGTTACTCAATAGATTAGCTCCTGCATACTCTCTGTCGAACCATTCTCAAATTTAACAATTAAGACCCATTTTACTTAATCTGACTCTCAAGGCAAATGGTGTGCTCTTTTTGTACTAATGTACATTTTATGCTCTTCTTTATGTGTCTACTATGAATTTGGAAGTTGGTTCTGAAATTAATTTCAGTTTTCTGAAAAGATTCATAATCATATGATTTAGCTTATATGAAAGTTATGTTAAATGCAGTGTTCTGGCTACTACCTTCCTAAATGATCTCACCTGTATTTACAGTTGACTTTGAGTTTTGTCTCACACAAAGTGAAGGACCACTTGATTTTATATTCAGGATCAAAATAATTCTTGAAATAATGATAATAAAATCAGATAAAAAATATCTTGATTGTAGTATAACTGGCTGTGATGATCTGATGACTTGAACATACATGTACAATTGCCATGAAGTCTTAGGGAAGAACCATATCTTAAAATATTTCAAATATCTCATAGTGAGTGCCAGGTTTGAATGCTGTTTCCTACATTTAAAGTTGATATCATAATAGATTAGAATGACATAAAGTTTAATCAAACCCTAAAAGCAGTATCTGTCTATCCATGACAGTGTGAGTACTTTTAAATAACTAATCTGAGAGAAATTTCATTTCACATTACTGGAAATTTGGATTTTATTAAGAGTTTTTGTACAATATTTTCTTTTTATGTTGTTCAGGTACTTTTATATGCATATATACATGTATGCCTGCATGCACCCTAAATCGTGCGTGTGTTTGATTTTTATGGCATCATTCTGTTTGTATAAATATTTACTTTGATGTGGGAATGTCATGGTTTCGATCTGGCAAATATTTGTTAAAAGAGAAACTAGGATATGAAACAATATCAACATATGTACAGTTTTCATGTACATAAAATTTCCTGTACTTGATTACTAAAAAATCCCGTCTATCCAAACTGGCTATTTCCAATAGACAACCTTTAACTCATCTCCAAATGACTGAGAAGATGCAGGTATTGTAAAGATAAAAATACTGTACCTGCACTAATATTATTCTTCGTTTTGGTTTGACAAAATGTAAATAGCACTCCCCGGTTTTCAGGAGTGACCACCGCAGTAGATGCAGTAGATCTTAATAGATCAGATGCACCTTTTGCCTGTGTGCTAACTTGATATGTGAAATCGTGGTACAGTATTCAAAAACATAATAGTAAAGTCGTTCAACTTTATCATTGAACAGAAGGCAGTGAAATAGTGTTATGTTTCAATTAGGAATACAGTAGACTCTAATTTGTGACTGTTTCTAAACGGAATTTTCATTTATGATAATACATAATACATTTTTGTTTAATTTTTGTTTTCTTTTGTAGATTATAAGTGGCATATTTTACATATATTTATAGATACATTTAGAGAAAGTAGTTGACACGTAATAACATTTTAAGTTTGGAGATTTTTTTTTTAATGCACTATATTTAACAAAAATTTATACGTTGATGTTGTTCTTTCCATACTGGCTAAATTTAGCTATTTCTTAAGAAAACATTCTAGATATGTAGAAGTATAAGCTTCCGATATCAGGTAAAACCCAGAGCCTGATTAAGCTTCTGAAAAAAACCTTTGATACTGGACATTGTAGGTTACCTTGCCTATCTATAAGATAATTTTTTTTTTTTTCCCATTCACATACAGTTTCAATTCTCACTCTCATCTAAATCAAATGCGTACATAAAATGCAGTTTTATTTCACTCACTTTGATCTGTAATCTCATCATATTTATTTGCATGTGAAGGAGAAATTTTTGCCCTTTGTTGATTTCAGATTGCATCAATTGAGACTTTGGGACTTTTTATTTAATTTTCAGCAACCCTCTTTGTATCATATATGAACCTATGCTGTTTATACTGTAATAACGATCAGTTTTAATAATTAATATTTTTAACACAAATTATGCTCTGATGATGCACAAGACAGAAGCATGATCTTGTATTTTCTTTTTCAGCTTCATTCTCTCTTTTTTATCATTGTGTTCTCATACTTGCCATTTTGTTGGTTTCCTCCTGTTTCCCAGGAAGCGAAACCCCAATACCAAATTTAACACAGAAAAGATACTCATGAAGCACATTATTACACTGAATTTCAGAAAGGAAGTGAATATATGAAGAGCTGTGGACAAGATGTTTTCCTACACTAACAATTCAAAGTGACTGAGATAAACACAGCTCCCAAACTTCATATGAAAGTAGAAAAACAGTGATTGTTATATGAATAAGGTGGACACATTGGTGAATAGCATTATTTTTTTTTCCAGTTGGAGAATATTTAAGCTTTGCAAGAAACAAAAGTACACATGACCTGAGATTACACCTTTTACCTGTTTCTTGGGAGACCGGTGCAGAAAAATCTGTCCCTTTTTTAGCAATATCATAGGATGACAAAAATTGGAGCTGAAGATATAAAGAACCTTGTAAGTCATAAACCATTTTCATGTCCTTTCTAAGGATAAACAGACTGCTTTAGAGACTTAGTCTTGAGAAAAGTCCTTACCATTATCCCAATGACACATAAGGGAACATCAGGTAGAAAGTCTGGTAAATATGACAGTGAAGACTACATTTTCTGACTGTGCTCACCATCATTGGTGGGTATCATTTTTATGGAGAGGACAGGTTAACTGGAGGAAAACTCAGTTTCCCTTTCCCTTCCTCCTTGAAAATAAGGGATTAATTCTGGAATTTAAAATTTGGGCTCACTACATTTGCTACATTTTGGGATCTTAATTTGAATTTTCATGTTAGGACCTAATGCCTGTCATGGTCACAGCAGTTATGTCTGCATCTCAGGTCCCTGGAAACTACTAACCAGTACTTTTACACGAGTCATTGCTTGCCTCTTAAGACTGGTTCACTAGTTCATGCATTGCTCCGTAGGGCCATCTCTATCATCTAATTTCATGTGTTCTCTCAGAGATGGATTTGTTCTCCCATAACCAATGCAATTTTGTTACCAGCTTGAAGATCTAGTATATGATTATGTTCTTCATCATATTCCTGCTACTATCAGTATCTTTTTATGCTTTTGTTTGTTTGTTTTATGTTTTTGTTTTATTTTCTTGCATGTAATTTTCCAAAAGCGTAGCTTTGGATTTATGGTAGAAAGAAAACTGCTTGGTTTAATACTCTCTTTAATGTGTGAACTATAACTGTCTCTCTATAAGTAGTTGAGTTTTATCTCAGTACTTTTCCTTAGATCTCTCAAAAATAAGAATGAAGGAAAGTTTTGTGAAGTTTTGCTTTGCTTATCTAAGATGAGATCTTGCACTATTTAAATGTTGCTAATTTTCAAATTTTATTTGTCACTTCTTTGTAGTTTTTATCTGTTGCATTTAAGGTATCCCTTCATGTGCATGTAGCACTGTAAAGACAGTAATTAGCTGAAACAGAAGTCTAGCCATAAGTCTTTTGTCATGTTTGTGGGAAGAAAAAAGTGAATGAAAAACCTTCTGTCTCAATCGACTAGTAGTTTGAATACATAATCTATTTACTTATGTAATTGTACAGTTTCAAAAAAGCTCAGTTGTCTCAAATTATTGTAAAGATGCTGATCTAATTGTTGACTTGAGCAATTCTTGGAGGTTTCAATATTACTCCTGAGAGAGATCCAGCAGTTGCAACTCCTATCTCTCTAAATCAAAAATTTAGTAGTATACTGTTCAAATGAGAAAAGGGGAAATAAACCTTTCATCATAGCGAAGATTTAAAAGTCCTAGTATGCAACTAGGTTTATGCAATTGCAACCTGGTATAAATCCAGAATGTGGAAAGGAAGTGAACACTGATATAATTGTTTGAAATTTTGGGAAGATCTCTTATGGCATACTAGCACACATAGCTCAATCAAGTATTACCTGTAGGGCAATTACCACGCCAGAGCCATTAAAAGAAATCTTCAAATTAAGACTTCTAGTTTCAACAGAAGAGTGAAATCTCTCCAACAATTTCAAAGTGACAGTTTCCTTCGTGTGCCTTTAAAAGGGATCTTTTATTTGGAGAAAGGGAAGGGTTATAAAATACACACACACACATATGTATTATATACATTGAGGATTTAAAAAAAATTAGATATACTACAGCAATTATTGAATCAGAAAAAAAAATAAAAAATGAGAGGAACAGTTGAAGATAGGTACTGTTGAACACAGAGCACAAAGAATTGACTGAAGGTGTAAGGTATTTTTTTAAAGCAATCATTGCTGAACTGAGATCCTAGAAGTGGATTATGGTGTGGAAAAGCTAAGGAACAGCTATTTTAAAGAGATTATGAACGAGGTCTTCACACTGATGTATGGATGATGAATGTATATGAATTTACTCTCTGTTCTCTCCCCTGAGACTTTATCTCTGGAGGAAGATTAATACCTTTCTAACAGTAATAACAGCTGTTTTCTTATAACCTGCATTTTGATTTTCTATAAACACTGCCTCCCTCCTTTTCTTCCTCCCCAGATTTTATGGCCTTCGAAGTGTTGCTAAACAGGGAAAAATAATGACTTAAATATCTGACAGTTTCGTTTTAGGCAAATGCAACAGAATTTGAATAGGGGCAAGCCAGTGGTATTATCTATAACAATCCTCCCTTCCCTCCCTTTTTTTTTTTTTTTTTTTTTTCCATCTCTAAACCCATTATGAAAATTATTTTATTCTTGAATCTTCAGTTTTGGTATGCTTGTTATGTCCATGATTATGTGAATTTATTCATGAAAATTCCAAGTAGAATTGTCTAGGGTTGAAATACAACTTTATTATAGTCTGCATCAACTTGAAATAATTAAAAGACTACCAAATGCTCTCATTTTAGCTTAACTAGTTTCAAAGCTGATTATAACTTTATCAGAAATTTAACCAGTGCTTGGAGATTGTAGAATACATTATCTGAAAAGAAGTTATTTTATTCATCTTAAATTTTACGTACTTTAACCCTTCTGTCAGCTCTCCATCCTACACAGTTTTCTGATCATTGGTCAGATAAAACAAACATATTCTATGAATTCGATTGAGAAGTTTGTACAGAATCCAGATCTGAAATGCTTAAGAATATATGATACAGTATGTCTTTCCAGAGGAGAAATCTACTGCTTTGTGGGTGTATGTACTTCTGTTATTGATATACAGATGAGAGGAAATACACTTTTTTTTTAATTTTTATTTTTTTATTTTTAATTATTATTATTCCCCAATGGAGCAAAGAAATTGTAAAAGGAGGAGAATGGATCTTTCAAGAAGCTAAGACCTCAAGCATAAAGGGCTTTCAAAACTAGGTCAGCAACCCTGAACATGGGCGTTGTGTTTGAGGAACTAGTGCAAACAGTTCTCTAGGGAACAAAAAAATGCTTGATAATGATTTCTAAACCAGATATACCATCTTTTCCTTTATATAGTGTGACATTTGGATAATATGAACAAAAATGGACTTGTGGAAGATGCATGAAAGAAGCTCTGAGACAGGAAAGCTGTAGTGAAGAAAAGGAGTAAAATTAAATTTTGGGCAAAACTGGGAGTTGGGATTAAGTTCCTTTGTTGGCCTACATATGTGTAATACTACTTCTTGATCAGGGAATTAAAAAAGTAAAGCAAAAATGAACCATGTTACAATTAGCCTATTGAAAGTACAAGAAAGTAGCCTTTTCCAAACTTTGCCAAATTTGCTTGTGGTGCAAAAGGGTCATTGTTGCCATGGCATAATCATAAAATAAGGCAGAGTCTTCTTATGCAAACCCCAAGTCAGTTCAAAGTCCTTTTCCACTGTCTTGTTTGGATTGTTTTATTCTGTCATGGTCACTCAAGTAAAGCTGCTGCAGGCTTACATGTGGGATAAAGTTCTTTCCAGTTTTCTAAGCAGGCAAATACAAAAAACTCACTGCTGCATCTAGCACTTCATGTCACTCCTGGTGCCTCAGAAGTGTGACTGCAAGGAATGTCTGTGGAAAGTTTATAAACTTACCTTTTTTCTCCCAATACACATATTTCTCACTGTGGTGGTTTTACCATGCTGGGCAGCTAAACACCACAACCGCTCTCTCACTCCCCCTCCTTAGATGAGGAGGGGGAGAAGTAAAGCAAAGAACAACTCATGGGTTGAGATAAGGATAATTTAATTAAAGGGAAATAATAATAATAATAATAATAAAAGAAAGATTATTATGAACTAAATAATTTAACTAAAGGGAAATAAAAGGGAAAGGGGAAATGGGAGGGGGAAAGGGACAATTAAAAAAAAGGGAGGAAAACAAACAAATAAAACAAATGAAGGCTATATGGAAGTGCAGAGGAAAGAAATTACTCTTTACTTCCCACAAATGAACGATGATTGACCACGTCCTTGAAGCAAGGCCTCAACGCACGCAGCCAGTGTTCGAGAGGAGGACCGATGTTTTTTTCAACGGGAGCCCACCCCTCCCCTCTTCTTCCTGTTTCCACCTTTTATTGCTGAGTGTGACATCACATGGTATGGAATATCCCTTTGATTGGTTTAGGTCAGCTGCCCTGGTGATGTTTCTCTCCTCACTTTTTGCCCACCCCCTAGGAGGGTTAGAGAGAGGCCCGATGCTGTGCCAGCACTGCTCAGCAGTAGACCCAACACTGGTGTGATACCACTGCTGTTCCAGCTACAAGTGCAGAGCACAGCGCTGTATGGGCTGCTGCTGGGAGAGTTAACATTCCAGCCAGACCCAGTACACTCCCACATATGAAGTAACATAACTCAATGGACTAATGGGAGGAAGCAAGTGTAATTTATTCTTTTATTTTATAGCACTGATTATTCATCAGTACACTGTTACTCTGTTACCCCTTATAAGCACTAAAATTTATTGTTAACCACTATAAATTCATTTAGCCTATCAGTGCTTTTCTGTGATTTTCATATATCAAAGATGTTAATCTCTGTCAGTAGATCCTTATGTACTTTATTAATTATACTTTAGCAGATTTCATTAGAGTTGAATTTTCATCTTTATCATTAGTGGTGTGTCTGTGGCAAACATAATAGAGAAAAAGCATTTCAAATAAGCCACCATATATTAGAGATAAGTGGCATTGGAGGCTATACATTTCTTTATGTCCTATAAAAAATAATTACTTTATACATTTTATTAATGCTTTCTAGTCTCTCTTATAAATCTTTGTCTAGAACATAAGTAAGATATTTGATCATAAAAGCTCATTGTGTGTAGCACATCGCATACATTTAAAAAACAACAACTCAATAGTAAATTCATTAGACATTAATAAGCACAAGGAAATATCTCCCAATTAGATTTTCATAAGGAAAAAAAAATCACCTTTTTTGAATTCGTACTTCATTTCATTAATGTCAATGCTCTGTTTTGATTATCTTTTCACAATATTTTACTTCATTTATTATTATTTATTAGAGCAAGGTGGTATTTCACATGAAGTAGTCTACGTTAGAACAATTTGAAGAGGTGAAATTTAAAAGTTTGAACATTTTATTCAAATGTTCATTAAATTGAAATTGAAATGGTTGGCTTTCCAACTAAATGGAAAAAGAAAAATAAAGCCAACCCTCTTGACAGTAATTTAAAGTGAAGCTCAACATTTCGGTTAAGTTCCCATCAGTTGTTATCATTGTGTCCTGAGCTGTTAATAGTCATATGTGGTTGAATATTAAATTTGATTTCTGATATGCAGTGGATTTCCTTCTTATTTTTTTGTGTGTTTGTTTGTTTTAGTTTGTACATTGCTGTAATCTCTCCAATCTTGTCCTTTGCTTTTTATAAATTATACACTTATCTGATGTGTATGAATAATATTGATGAATATGAAGGCAAAGAAGAAGAGCATGCAATTTAAGGAATATTTTTCTGAATTTTTGAAATTTACAATTGGTTATCATTAACAACAAATTTCTGTTTTTCATTTTAAATATATGTGTGCATTTTACTATAAATTGAACTTAATTACATTTATCAGTCATCTATTAACCTATTTTTAAAAATGTAAACAGTACAAAATTTATACAAACATGTATTTTTAAAAAGCATGAGAAATTGTACAATAGAAAAAACAGAGAAAATGTAATCAGATTTCTATGCAAAGAGGCAGGGATGAGAAATCATTTCAATAGGCTTAAAGGTGTGGCAATATTAACATACATGTTTAATTTATTTAGCTTATTCTTACAGCATCTGTCAAAACTTACAAATTTGAAAGCATTCATCTAGAGAGAAGTATGTATCTATGTAATTGCCTGTCAGGCTGAGTAATTTGTTTAATGGCCAGGGCTAGAAGAATATCAATGAATTGTCATGAAGAATCTCTTACATGTAACAAAATGCATGTTTGGGGCCAGACATCATCTCAAAACCAATTTGTCTTTGTAACATCTACAAAAAGTAACACCAGTCATTCACACCTGAAATTCAAGTTCTGAAATTGTATCTGCCTTGATCAAGTGTTTCCAGATGAGCAGAATAAAATATGATCTCTGAGATTAGATGGGGGAAAAAAAAGTCTCCACCACCACCACCGAAAACCTGTTCTTTTCCTGTCTGTTTTAATCTTCATTATCTGCACTGCTGGTTCTTCTGACTCTTGTAGTAGGAGAGAGTGAGCTCCTGGAGGACTGGTTCCATTTCCAATGCAGGATCAAGTCTGGCCCCAGAACATGTGTTCAGTCCTTCCTCAGCTCAATTGCAGACATGTTACATGTAACTGTTAGGGAGGGAAAGCAAGAACTCCCTTCTCAGATGTTCTGGCAGGGATCGTAGGGTAGGCTGTCTTTGCTGGCATATGTTCTTACTGCAGAAACTGCAACTTTTGTGATTACTGAGGAGGAAAAAAAAGAGGAGAGATTTTTTTCATGTCTGATCCTGTAATAAAATGAAGAAGCACTAATGCACATATATATATATATTGCTTCTAACATATCACTTGTGATATGTGTTATTGAAAATTTGACTTCATATGCTACTAAAGCAACAGTACAGTTAAAAACAAAAACAAACAAATATATGGCTAGTGAGGTTTTGCTCATTTCAAAATGTTAAACATAATATTTCTCAGAAATGTTCTGGGGGAAAGAGGGCATTATATTTCTTCTTAAAGATATTTTTCTGTGTTCTCCTAAGTTTGTTCTGCTGTATAGAAGGCTGTTTTCCCAGGAATTGGGTTGTGCAATTACCAATGTGTGGCAAACTGACAACACTCAGGCATTTTCCATTGGCATGTAATCCTGGCTGTGAGAATTTCTTTTCACAGTCTGTGTCAAAGAGTCTCTCTTTGTTTGACTGTGGACTGAAGAGAAAAAGATCTGAGTTTAGTAGGAAGTTCAGAAAAGGCACGAAATGTTTTTTTTTTTTTAGCAGAAGTAATATTACGTGGAAGTGGTTGTGCAGAAAGCAGTTAGGATTAGGTAAAAGGGATGAGGAACTGCTGTGGATAAGAGGTGTTGAAGACAGTTGTAAGAGGAGGCTTAGGGGCTTGGGGAGGCCTGGCTCAGCAGAAAGAAGTGAGGAGGATTTGAGTATATAAGAACATGATGGGAGGGACGGAGGTAGATGGTTGGGATCAAGAATAAGGACAACTGTCAGTCAAGTTTTTCTGTATATATTCCTTCCTCTTAGGAGATGAGTAATGAGGGATTTTTGTCCCTCTAGGGGAAGAGGAAAGGTGATGCTCGTGCTTTGTTCTCTGTGAGAAAACCCTAGATTCTGTTCCATCAGTGTGGGCTGCAAAGATCATCTTTCTCTCTTATATTGGGATGGGATGTTTCGGATGTATGAGCTAGTTTTCTTTTGGCACTCATGGGATCCAGCATTTAGGAAAATCCTTCTGTTTTAAGTTAACAGCAATTATGCTAGAGAATCCTATAGTGTGGACCTTGGCTTATGAAAACTCATTTTAGTATATTTAATGTGATTATACAGAAGGGAAAAAAATTGATAACCCCTCACCTATGATGAGCTTGCAAATGTCCAAATCAAAACTTGACAAACCCTAATTAATTCATCTGCCGTTTGATGCAGTAAGTCATAGTGTACTAAAACTATCTGGGGAGCTGGCAGACCAAACCCTCTGGCAACTAACTGCTGCTCCACAGGAACAGAGAAAGGTCATCTGGCTGCATAACTTATTGCTGGTTTTGAGACAGTTTGGTTGCCTTACCTTGGTATTGTAGGGCAGGTAGAATATCATCTTACAAATTAAGCTTCTTGTTGTCAAGTTTTCTGCACAAAATGAATTTGCTAGTTCTTGAAAAATATTTGGGGCATATCATATATATCATCTTTAAAAATATTTTTTAAATAGTTTTTAACTATATATTAATTTCTGTGTTGCTGAGAAGAATACAGTTGTTGAGATTAATATGCATTTATTTTATCATATTGTTATACAGTTGGAGTATAGATAGTAACACAAATTTATAAATGTAATATGTTTGGGGGAAGGATGCTTACCTTTTAATACAGAAGCTTTAATATTCAATGGCTCACCTAGAAAATTCTAAAAGATCCTTGAAGCTTGAGCAAGTTAGAAAAGGAATAATTGTATAAAAAGGTAGAGGACTACAATTTGTACTTGCTGAGTTGATGTTCTACTTAAAAATCTCTTATAATCAGTTCCTTTATGTCTCTGTTAGCTGTTATCTGAATACTGACAAGATGTTAGCCTTGTATTAAATGGATTAAGTAGATGAATGCGGATCCCTTGCCCTTGTGACTAGCATTGCGTAAGAAGGACAAACAGAAGCTGAAAGGGCAAAATATATTGATCACGTAATCTTTAGTGGCTTTACTAACTTTAAGACTTGCAATGTTTTCAATAGTGGCATGAGAAAATTTTACTAAATTTGAGTTCTAAGTAAGTTCT
The DNA here is from genome assembly GCF_047663525.1 of Anas platyrhynchos. Lineage (NCBI taxonomy): Eukaryota > Metazoa > Chordata > Aves > Anseriformes > Anatidae > Anas > Anas platyrhynchos. Next base: position 84,345,359 of record NC_092588.1, on the reverse strand, counting down.
AAGTTCTGATATCTTCTCTGAGAAAAGAAGAAGAGGGTCAATCATGCTGAGAGAAAAAAGAATAGGGTTCTTATAGTAAAAGCTAGGAAACAGAAGAAAATCCAGATGGCAAATAGTAGTTAAAAAGATCAGGTTAGATGCAGATGAAATAAACCAGGGTCAGACTGGAAGAAAAGTGAGAGGAAAGCGAGGTAAGAGCTGAAATCTGAAACAGAGGAGTGATTAATACTGAAAAAAAAAAAAAGTTGAAGGGAAACAAATGGAACTGAATTGCAAAACACCAAGAAAATTTTGCAGTGGTAAAGAGGGAAGAATGAATATATATTGCTATTGGAAAACAGTTGGAATAATGAAAAAGTAGAAAAGAAAAATATGTGATAGACAAGACAGTAATATTCTTTTCAAATACTACACACGGAAATAAAAAATAGATCTGCTGTTCACCATGGTTGAGTTTACCTTGACATTTCCTTGAAAGGCAAATGGAGAAGCAAAATGCCCACATACAGAAGGGAGTCATGTGAGGCTGAATGGTGGAGTACCATGCTCATTAGGTTGTTATAAAACAAGATCAATGGTGCATGCTACATTAGGGACAGAGTATTGAATTAGATCATTGGAGCAGGCAGAATATGCTAGGAAGAGTCCAGAGCTGGTAAAGGAAGACGAGGTCGTGGTACCCATTTTGCCAGCCAGCTGTTGAAACTGGAGTCTGCCTGCAGCCCCCAAGCTTTCAGCTATTATGCAGCTCCTCTTTCTCCTGTGATGGATGTGTTCTGCTTAAAATCCACCTCATCCGTTTGAGCTTTATTAGAATAACATAAACTGTATCTTGGAAAGTGAAGAAATAGATACAAATATACCATCGGCTATATGCTTTATTTAAAAAAAAAAAAAACAAAAACATTTGTATGTATAAGTTTTAATTCCAATTATAGGTGCAAGCGTATAAGCATTATTCAAACAGGAGTTGCCTGTTGGGTTTGTGTATCCGTATTTTTGTCTTAAAGTAGAAATCTACCACTGAGGTTAAGACTGTAATTACTGTTGTGATAAAGAGAGTTGTCAAGAAGTGCTGAGAATGTGGGTTACTAGGAGCAGGAGTGGAAGCAATGAGGCTACCGACTACTGTGGTGTCTTTTGCTTGCCCTCACTGACCTGTGGTTCAAATACCTTTTCTTTAGCACATCTTGAACCAAACCATACAAAAACTCATTGTCTCAGTTTTGTCTTACTGTATGCAGTTGATGTGTATTCTCATTACATTCTGAGTCAAAAGCCTGCATCCAAAAGCTTTGATTGTCTTGTATTCAAACTTTGAGTTTTGGTCCATAGCTACATCACTGATAAAACAACAAAAACCTTAAGTGGTATATTATTAAAAAGCAATTTATCTTAGACTCTGTACCTGTAAATGAAAACAACAGTATCAGTTGTATCCAGTTTGAATTCAGAACTTTAGTGAAAAGATTTTGTGTCTTATTTGGGTATTCTGAGGATAAAGGTATGAAACAAAAAAGGTGTCTATTTCCAGTCTCCTTCTGCTTTGTAGTGTAGCACTTTATCTTACTACTAATTAGTAGTAAATCCGGCTTAGGGTTAGCAATAGGCAGTTTCTCTGGGTGTGTTCTGAATTTAAAAGCACTGGAATAAAAATTATCTGGCTGTTTCTGTTATTTTGTATGGTGTTTTATTCCCGTATCCAGAAGACTTTAATCTTTGATAGTTATTAGAACGTAATGGATATGTCAAAGACATTGTATTCATATTCTTGGTAGTTAATGAGAGGCATTACATAAAAATAAGTCATACTACCACCATTTAAAATAGTTGAGCATTTTCATATTGAATCTACTGCTAATTTCTAGGCAAACAGCTGCATTCTGAATTATTTAGAACATTTGTACTTTACCTAATTGATGGATAATTGATGCTTTAGGAGACAGTCATCTAAGCAGCATGTGTACAAATTCAGGCCTTGCTTCTCATGTGGACAAGACAGTTTATGAGCTACTTCCACCAGAGCAGCTACTGTCCTCTCTCGCTACTTCTCTGACTTGGAGAAGTTGCTGCTGGAACTGCAAAAACGTTACCAAAAGTCCACAAAATTGTTGAACAAACCCTACCAGACCCTGGGATGCAATCATAGTTATTACTTCACGGCATCCTGAGAAGGACAAAACCCACAGTTTTTGAAGTGAGATAGATGTCAGCGAAATGAAAAAATAAAAAGGAGGTAGGAGACATGGATGATTTTTTTTTTTTTCTGAATGTTTTTAGAATCACCAAATAATGTGGTATTATTTTTGTGACATTCATATACAAAAGTAAATGAAGATGCATATTCAGTACAATATTGAAGGTTACTTCAACATTTAGAAACATACAAAGTCCAATTATTTTGAATATGCAAAAACATTTTCATGCAAGGGTTTCCAAATTACTTCAACAGCAAAGACAGCACCATTCAAAATATTGTAATGCTGCTGTCAAAATGATAATTTGTTTATAAAATTCTTCAATCCAAGGAATAGTAAAGTCACATTAAACTGAAATCACATTTGGTGGACTAAACATGACATCCTCTCTTAGGTTATGATTGACATTAGGGGCTTAAGGAAAACCAGAAATGCACGGTTAAGCATACAAAACCACTTGCCCTGATTGGAACAGTGCACTATACACTGTATGTCTTCTGTATTTCAGTATTGGTTTTAACTACAGAACCCATCTGACTGTTACATGTTATACTCTTGGGAAGTTACACTGCCTGTTTCATCAGTCACTGTTAAGAGGTTGCACAGGATAGCAAGATTTATTGAACTGAAACAGGAAAAGTCAAATTGAACTTATGTGGAAATTGTAAATCAAAGAGAAAATACAGTGCTTAACCTATATGGGTGTGCATTTGTCTTCACGGAGGATAGAGAAACTACTGCAGTTGTGCAGCATTTTTGTAGCCTTAAATATTTTCTTTGTGTATGAGCAGAGTGTGATTGTTTGCCTGTAGATGGCAGTTTTTGGTAAGCTTTGTTGTAGACATATAAGTAAATATAAGTCTTTCAGGATAAATTATCCAGTTTAGGCACTAGCTTCATCCTGCTACCTTTTTTCACTGCTCTGGATATATGCCCCCCTTCATGGTAAGAAACTGGTCTTCAGATCCCCACAAGTTCCCCCTACTTATATAATCAGTAGATAAAGTTAAAGTAGATAAAGAATTAAACCTCTTGTAGGACAAGATCTTTTCCAAAAGGTTTCTGAATTAAATAGGTCAGGAACAGCTTGATTTATTTTACGATGAGTATGTAAGTTGCAGTCACAGGAAAACTTAGAGAAAATCCTAGTTTTCTATGGCTTTGTGAAACTGTTTAGCTGTTTATTGACTTCTGAAAGGTAGATAAAGCATTTATGACAAACTTCAGATGAACCAATTTGTAGCAAATGAATCGTAAAGAATGACAGGGCAAAACAATGTGAAATGATTCTTATGAATAATTTCTTATGAATTATCACAATTTTATCTAGTCTAAATGTATATTTGCATAATTGTACAATAATAAAAAAAGCTACTTAATTGCTAAAGAAATGTTAGTATTCTTTTTGTGAAGTGAAAATGTACTCTTTAACTTGCCATATTTCTTATGCTTTATTAGGTTTGTCTGAAAAAGTGCGTGTGTCAGGAAAAAATAGTTTGTAAGGCAAAGCTCAGGATCTAGAATAACTGCTTTGTTGAAAATGAAACCTGGAATTCAGATTTACCTTCTGAAACTTCTGTGGAATTGCTTTCTAACTCACTCTTAATACATTATTTGTGAATATGAAATGACACTGATAATTTAAGTTATATATTGTCACCATTTCAAAATTGGTATTCAGCAATATTCACTCCACACATAGCAATGAAAAATCAGTCACATAATTAGCAGTGCTCTTTGAATTAGACATAATATTTATATTATTTTTTTTTCAAAGACGGAAGCTAAGGAATTTATTTTCTAGAATCTCTTCAGCTGCAGAAGTACAACACGACTGTAAGATTACGAGAACGGATATTGATTGTAGTTGCCATCCCTTCATGCAATAATATCTCACGCAATCTCTTTTGTACTTTTGTGCCCCATATAATTTTCCATTCATTACTGATAGCCAAAGCTGTAGTTCCTGTAATCGCTAAAATCTGGATCTTTTTGTTGGTATAGGAAGCTAATGATGCTGTGAACAGACTCTTGAAGAGTAACTGTTAGGATTCTAAAGATCATAGTTTGAGGTATAAATAGGCTTTTGTGCAGTATTCAAAAAGAACTGCAGACTGCCCTTTAGAGGGCAGAGAAATGAAGAAACAGCAAAATGTTCAGAGAAAATACACTTAATGGTTTTCAGGGAACAAAACATTTCCACAATATCATTGTATCATTCAGTACTCAGTTTGTATGTTGCCTCCAATTGTGAAACTGCCTTTTCTCAATACTATCTTTTACTGAAGTGCTGTTTATTTTTTGTAGATTTTCCTCTGAAACAAGTTTCCATAAATACAATTACCAAAAAGCAGTGAGTGAGCAAAGCTATAGGAATTGACAGATTTCTGGCTAATATTATCTTGTTCACTCCTAAAAAGCCATGAAAATTAACAAATTGTAAAAGTAAAATGAAATGCTCATACTTTCTCAGTTTCTCCAGCAAAGTTTTTTTTCTCAGGTAAGATTTCTAGGTGTTGATGGTAATGCCCAACCAGGGAAAAAATAACTCAGCTTTAAGTGACACAATATCTTTCATTTTGTCTAGTGACAGTTCTCTCATAAAGAATACTTTTGTGTGCTGTCCTACAGCAGAAGATGAGTTTAAGTACTTCAACTCATGCAAACAAGCACTAACTCAAGACAATGGAGGAAAAGAGGAATTGTCTCTTGTTTACTAGTGTGAAACGTGCAGTGTCCCTGTCACTGCAAGTTCATCTTTGATCTCTCTTTCCTGTCAGAATTATTTCCTGACCCTGAGGGCAGACTGAGAGATTTTTTAGAACATCCAGGTGTATGAACGGAAGCACTCAGCTATTCAATAAGATAGCCTTACTGCATTTGTGTACAGGGCTTGTTTTAGCTCACTTTAAAATATTGTATAGCTTCTTTTGGGATGTGTTGAATTACTAAACTAAAGCTTACAATGGGATGTACTTTAACAATGACTCTACAAAAATAAATAAATAAATAAATAAAATTCATCACTGTCCTATATGTAGGGTAGTATTTCTGAATACCTGAGAGCATGGGGGTAATGAAAGGAGCTTCTGCTTTGGAATTCTTTACTGCTGTGCCACCAAAGAACAACACTTTCACCTGCATTCATGATGACAATACTTCTGTGCCTCACAAAAAGTATCATGTCTTGTTATCATTGTGTTACTTGTCATGTGCCTATAACAAATGTATAAAACCTCATCCAGGAGATCTTTCCCATTAACAGCTTAGCTCCACCTGTTCATCAAAAAAAAGCTGCTAGTCACCAGCTGCATTTGCTAACTCTTTGAGTTCTAGCAATATTTGAGAAATTGGCCTGAACTTCGAGGCAGTGATTTGTCCCCCAGTGATTGTCTCTCTGCAGCCAGGCTTTTATTCAATTATTTTAAAGAATTATGTCTCGCGGTAACTAAATGAAAAAAAATAAATTTACATGTATATACTGTGTCAAAACACAAAAAAATTTATTTGTTAAAATAAACATATTTCTGTTTTCCAAGAAAAGTGCTCTAAAGGGTTTTGTACTGCCTAGCTATAGGAAAATAAGTCAATTCCAGAAAACATCTTGTATAAAAATTACATGAGCAGGTTCATAGGAGTTGCTGCGCTGCACTGAAACAAGTTAGGTGCTCTACAGTAATAAGGGAATTAATATGGAAATTCATGCTAATCAGTTAATGTGTAATATTATTCTTCCTTTGCGGTTTCTGGCCCCACTTCAGCTCCACTGCCTATTTTATAGTGTTTTCAGAGATGTGGCTGGTAAACAAGAGTTGTAGTCAGGAGTTATGCACAGGAGAGAGGTGAGGAAAGGACAACATTCTGAGACATGGTGAGCATGGAGGTGAGAAGGGCGCAGTGTGTAGCAGCTCTGAAAAAAATTATACATCCACATGATATTGACCAGATACATGCTTAGAGCATCGTTGAAGTAATGTTGTCATTGCAAAAATATTCCAGCTCCCAAAAGCCTGCACAAAGAGAAGGTGAATGAAAGTGTTTGTTTGTTTAGTTTAATTTAGTTGATTATATTAATATAATGTTGGTTTGCTTTTTATTCTTTCTTTTTTAAAGATCTTTTTTTGTTTGTTTTTAGGACAGCTAATGGTCCCATTACCTAGAACTCTTAAGAGCTCGTCTGCAGCAGAAAAATGAGTCTCATCAGTCAGTTTATAAACTGAAGAGAGGATTTTGGTAGACATAGGAAAATAATCTGCCACTGTATTATTTCTGTTTGAACTGCTGTGTTTTGGACCCTATGTTTTGTTTTGTTTTTTTTTTTTTTTTTTTTTTTTTTTAATTTGGGACTGGATTAGCGTGATCTCTGCCATGCAGTCAGGGTAATCCATCTTTCCATCTAACCATCCAGTGGTTATCCATCTTTTCTTGACCACATGCAAAGATTAGATAGTTGAATTGGGCATTAGGTTTGAGCTTGAAAGTGCTGACATTGTTGAGAATTGTCTAAGAGCAAAATATTGCCTAGAATTAAATTCAGTGAATATATTTCTCTCTGGTGACTTTATGTAGAATTGAATGTGAGGTGCAGTTTTGTTGCTGGCATGCTAGATTGAGCAGAAATGCACGATAGTTCAAAATAATCCGTGAAGACCACTTCATCTGTTTGTAGTGCTAGTGAATTTAGACAATCAGGATTGTTTAGAGGTATTGGGATTTTGCCATCCCTTTGTAACACCTCTGATTTTTCACTAGGTTGTAAAGGTGCTTTTAACGAGCATGAGTGATCTTGGCCTACATTGTGTTGTCTCATCCCAAAATTAGTACTTTGGCATTTTCAGAAAGTATCTGCCTATTATTATCTGCTACCAAACAATATTAATAAGGCACTCCCTGGGAAGAGAACTGATGTTAACAATGCTGAGATGTACTTCTAGTTAGTGGCTTTAAAGGCTGACAAAGGGCACAGTCAATGGACTGTAACTTTTTTCCTGTTTTATAAATCTACATGTGCTTGTCATTTTTGGCATAATAATCAAACTAATAAAGTTTCCATCTCTGAAGATGATTCTAGTTCATTGCACTGAAATGGCTGAATCCATAAGCTACCCAATAAAACTAAATCATTAAGTAGCAACTAAAATGAAATATGTTTATAAAGCTATTTCCAGGTATTATCTAATGGATGCATATCATCATACCACATCGTTTTATTTTCTCAGCAAATTGTTTTTAGGGGATATGTGCAGCAGAGTACTTATAAAATTTAATGCAATCCAATGTAATGAAGAAATTTGCATTTGAAGCACAGTCACTTACAAATGTTATGGGACAAGCAGCATTCTATTAGAAGGCATTTCAAATGTTTCTGAACAGCAGCTGAGGAGGATATTTCCTGATGTGGCTCTATTACTGCAGCACATTTTCTCTTCATCTGTAACTACTTCTTAAAAATAGAAAAGGCAAAACGGAAACTTCAGTTACCGGAGAATACAAAGGACCTCAATTCATCTTTCGAGAGAAGTAATGAGCAGAAGGCAGCAGTTAGTCATCCACTGAAGCTTTCCAGTGGAGACACTCTGGTAATTTGATTGCTCATTTTGAAATAGAAGTTCTCCCTGTCCCCGGAAGGTTTTTCTTTTTCTTGGCAGCTCTGATAGGTAGTTTGTTTCATGAAGAAAAGGTAATGAATAATGGCTTATAAAATTTTCTCTGTCAGAATCTCTCTTCTCCCATCCTCCTTCTCCTGTTTTTTCTTCCAAATTTTTATTGGAAAAGGATCAAATACTCTTTTGAGAAATCGGTCACTATGTATGACCAGTTTGTAGGAGTCTGTTATAAGCCATCTCTAGGCTAAACAAATGCCATTGGAACTTCCCTGTCCTCATTTTTGTAGTCTCCAATTTTATAAGTCTCTTTCTTCTTTATGTCCATGCACATGAACACCTTTAACTGTATTCTTCATCTTGTTTTCTCTGATCTATCCCAAGTCTCTTTGTGTCCTGGGGCCTTCTTCCAATGCTGCATTATGTCATTCTTCCACTCAGCATCTCTGTAGAAGTTACTTTTGCTACTACTGGAAAACTACATGTACGTGCTCTGAAGTTGTGTAATACAATAAAAAAGTATGTGATCTCTCTAGTTCATTGAGGCACAAGCATTTACAAATCTATATGCCTTTGAAAAATTTGGTCTGTTTTGTTGTGGAGTGAAACAGAGAGCTCAGAGGTGGAATCAGTGCTGTGTGGGAAAAGCTATTATTTCACCTCCACGGTAACAGCCATTTCCCAATACAGCTACAGGATACAGCTATTTCCCAATTGCTGTTTTGAGGACCAAATTTAGAAATTTGTTTGCTTGCTTTGTTCACCATTTGGATTTTAAACTGCCCCCCATTAATTATTGTAAGTGACAACTAAAATTTTAACAGCATGCCCATAAAAATTGCAGACATAGAACACTCATTCCATAATTTGTTCTCTTCACTGCCAAAATTCACCAACATTTTAAAAGCAGACCTTTTTTTATTATTATTATTTTTCCAGCACATACACACAGATGTCTGCAGATGTGCTTTCTGTACACCTTCAGAGACACTCCCTTCTTCCAGCCCACAGTGGAAGAAGCTTCTAATCTAAAACATTACTTGAATTTTGGCATTGATACAGTGAGGAAAGGACAGTTTTGACATTTCCACTTTCTTTCAATTCTAGGGGAGTATTCCCTAGAAGCTGAAGATCGTAGATGCCAGCATAATGGATGAAGCAGAATAGTAATTTTATTTTTTTTTTTCCACAGATACAATTTTATTTAAAAAAAATGTTTGTGATAACATGAGGGTTGTTGACATTGACTGTCATCATTCTGTCTTGGTGTTGGGACTGGTGTTCCAAACACATGGTCATTTTTATGAACTAATGGGCAGAATACCTCCATGAAGAACCATGAGAAGGTATGAAACAAAAATATATGTAGTATTAGGAGGGAAAAAAAAGTTCATGTTGTCAATCTTTCACAGACTTGCAGGTTTACTTTATATTAAGCTTTGAGTAATATATGTATTGTCATGTGTTTGCTTTATTTTTCTTCTCTTAAAAAAAAGAGGTGTGGGGGGAATTTTTTTATGGGTTTTCAATTATGTTTAGGATTTTACTAGTAAATATGTTAATGAGAATCACAAATTGCTATAGGGTATTTGGAGCTGAGATATAGTACCCACTGTCTTGTCTTTGCTAGGAGAGTTTTTAAGATGAACTGTGGCCACTGGCAGACCCTCCTTTTCTTCAATCCCTGTGTAATGGTTCTAAAACTATTTTTCACTGCATAAATGATGTTAACATATTATCTGTTCTCTTTATCCTGGCATAGCATATTGTGCAATAAGTGTTATGAATATATTCTGGTAGACTTTTCTTAAGGATTATTACACCTTCAGGATTGGCATGCATATTAAAGTTGGCCAATTGACTTAAAATCGTTCTTAATGCAAATCAAGTTTAGATAACTATTGAGACTGCAAATAAGATGATAATTTTTAATGGAGATAGGTGTACAGAAGTGACAAGAAAAAGTCTACATATCTCCCCCTATTCATGGCAAGCAAGATCTTTTAAGATTATTGTTCAATCAGTAACTTTGTAAAGGATGGTTAATGAGCAATCCTTGATCAACTTATCATCTTTCCAGTGTGAGGGAATAGTCAAATGCAATATCATTGGAACATGTGAATTGGCAAGCATATTTTATACATAAATGTGTATACACATACATGTGGGAACTTCTTAACAGTTTTTGGTTGGTAATAGGCAGAATGGTTACCAGGCTTTAGAGTGCTGGTGATTTGGCATGATCTAGTCCCTACATTTTGTCTTTGGAGGATGTTCTTATAAGTGGATTTTTTTTCAATCACTATAGTAGAATAAAAGACATCCTGTTAAAAGGGGTGGGTGGGATGGGGTTGGGGAATGGGATAAAAATGTCATCATAGTAGCTGTTTATAATGCATATTAATTGTGTAGTATTTGTGTAGCATTTTGATGGGTATACATACAAAATAATTTAACATAATTAAAATAAGCGACAACTTTTAAACTAAAACTGGAACATTTGTAATGTTTTAACACTCAGTCTCTCAAGCAAATTGGTCTAGTTTATTTGCTGTGGTGGTGGTATATTAACTAAAATCACTGTGAAGAACTGCCACCAGTGTTAGACTCTAAACTGCATGTGTACTTCTGTCAAATACGTTTGGTTTCCATGTCAGAATCATGTTAAAAAATTCTCACTGTGGAAAGATGAATAAGTATATTCAATGCAAATGGACAAAAACAAATGAAAAACAACAAAAAAGTAGTACATGAAGGCTCAACTAATGTATGAAGAGAGACCTATGCAATTCTCAAGTGCAGGCTGAAATTCTGTACTGTGCATTTAAAATAATAAGCCTAAAAGATCATTATGACTATTATTCAAATAACAGTTCTAGAGTTTCTGGGACTGTAGGCATCAATGAAAGCAGAGTAATTTCAAATAGCCCTACAAAATAATTTTATAAAATTTTGACAAAATCAATTAAAAAAATTAAACATTAGAAAATGAGTTGAAAATGTAAGAAAAATTCCACTGGGATTTATCACCTCACCTTACATTGCAGATTTGCAATTAAGTTGAATGTCATTTGTCACAAAGAGAATTTTCCAGTCTTTTCTTCATAGTAAAGGAGAAGGTTTTCTGGAAAATTCTGGAAATTAAAATTTCCAGCAGCTGCTTCCCGCAGCTCTCATAAATATATTTCAACTGTATTTTTATTTGAGGGGCCTGTTTCTACAACTTCCTTAATAAATTCTGAAAGAGCAAAGAGGGGAATTATACTTTAGCAATTGAGATTACTGTATTAAAGGATCAAGCTATCATGCAAGATATGTAACAATTAGTCCAAAATGGTTTGATCCTTGTGAATTTCATCATCTCTGGAGAATTATAAATCAGAAGCATGAACCTATAAATGTAACCTATAGGAGGAAATAGACTCCACAGCAGTATGCCTCATCAGCTTATTTGGCATTGTGGTTTAGGTGGAGTGACATTACATAATTTGTGTTGACTTTGTTCTGACATCTTCCCATCACAAAGGATTGATGGACCAAAGTCACAGAAATGTCATTGGTGATAAATTCAAGCCAGACTTTAATCTTTCTCACTTGATGTAACATCAAAGAGGAATAACACAGCCTGCAAGATATTTTAGACAACTTATTAAAGAAAAAAAGATCCACAACTGACAGATTGAGTGAAAATTGTATTGATAATTTAAGGTGCATTTTCCTTCTGAGTTTGTACGGACTTCACACATAAAGCTTCCAACTATCCAGAATTTTCAAGAAAGACGCATTTTATGGTTAGTGTATTTCCTATATCTCAAGAAGTTTTAATGTTAATTGTTAAAAGGACATTGAAAAAGTGATCTGTCCTGTACCTAATTTGAATAACAAAAACGTAGTTTTTATTGAGAAGAATGCTGTCAACTGCTTATTCTTGAAATCAGGACTCTAAATTATATTTAAAGCTGATGCACTTTGTCCTTAATAACTCCAGGTGTTTGCTTTAAGTGCATGAAAGAGAGGTGGGTTTATCCTTTGGTTCTTCCATAATCAATAGGTAAGTCTAGGCAACTCCAAATAGTGAATCACTTCATGTCTTGTTCCTTATTCTTTTTCACTGATTTTTTAATGAAATTTAATACTCAGAATTTACTCTACTCTTTCCATGTTAAAAATCTAACTACTTTTCAAAAAGAGGAATGTTGAAATCACAATGAGTATATGAGGTCATATTCTATTTCGACCAGTGATTTTGACTTGCATTCTTCATGCAAACCTGCCTGGATACAGTCTGGGGGCTTTATTTGAATGCCTTGTGTATTCTGGTGTATGAATACACTGAATGCCATCTAGTGTATTTCTGTTGTAATTGTCTCAATTGTCTCATTTCAATAACTATGATCTCACATTCAGTAATGACTAATCTATTGAATTTAATGCCAGTAGAGAATCCCACAGTCAAGACGGTGAAAAACTGGGGTGAAATATTGATGCAACAAGTTTTTTAGTATAAATACGCATCCAGTAGAAGGAATTGATATTGTTATATCATTTCACACACAGGTCACAAAAGGCCTTTACTTGCTATTAACTTTTGGCCATTTCTAAATTGGGCTGAATTTGAACCCATGACCTCAAAGTGAAAGGCTCCAAATCCCATTACTAAACCTGTGATCCATGCAGTTCTTTTCAACATACATTTTTTTTCCATTGTAGAAGTTCTCTTGATAAACTGATGCAAAGAAATGGGTAAACCTAATTTTTGAAATTAACATCCCATTGTTATCTCAATAACATATTTGCAATTACTTCCTTTTTCAAAAGCTAGTTTCTTCCAGATTGTTTCTTATTATATTTTTTTTCTCTTGCTGGAACTGTCACTTTTCTCAAACTTAGAAAACTGTTATTTTACGAGACATCTTGGAATATAAAGCAAAAGGCTTATTGAAATTTTCAGTGTTTCTCTGATTTATTTTTCAATTGAACCATAGCAAGTTTAACTGGATTAGAATTCAGAAAGGAAAAACAAAAAATCTACCTCATTTTTTTGAACTTTGTTGTTGTTGTTAAAATGCACAACAATAAAGTATAGTTTGCTTAAATTGTTAAACAATAGCTCCTTTAAAAGCAATGTTATATCAGTTTTTGTAAAAATAATACAGGACCTGAAAGGTTATTGACATTTCAGCAGCAGAAATAGATTTTGAGTTTTTGGATAGTAACATGTCCTTTAGATATTTTTGTAGACATTTCATCAAAGACAGTGTAATTAACCTTAGAGCAGTGGATAAAACTCACCACTGGCAATCAACAGAGTAACTTTTGTCTTCTAATGGCTGCTGTTCAGTTGTATGGTACTTTCTCAGTAACACTCCCTTTTACACAGAAGCTGTATCAGAAGCTGCACCACCACCATACACAGAATTCTGCCCCCTCCCTCTCTACGCAAATACCCAATAAATAGTGTTTAAGAAATGTGGCTTGTGTATGGAAGTTTAAGCAGTAAGTCAAAAGGAAAACAACAATAAATGTTTATCTCTTTTGAAGAGAACAACATTGGTGTAAGATACCCATGAGCTTTATGTAATAAGGGAGTAGTGGGAAATTTTTATTATTTTTCTAATCTTGGGAGAGGAGAAGGAAAGGAAAAATCTTTAAATGTTTGGTGGTAGTGTATCATCTTTATAAATAAAAAAAATATGTTTTCCTATGCTGCATGATTTATGTCTGCAAATATTAGCTGATGTTAAAAGGAAGAAGTGCATGCATCTGAATGAGGAGAGTCTTATGGAAGGATATTTGTATTCAGGAAGAAATCAAAATATCTTCATACAGTTGCTACAGGTTACTCTACAAAGCTAAATATTCATATAATGCAAATAAATATTGTATCTTCTTCTAAAGACAGTGCTAAACATTTTTAGCTTTACTGCATAATGACCTTTTGAATCTGAAATACTCCTTTTGAAAGTACGAAGTGTTCCTTTCTTTTAATGTCTTGTGAAGACCTGTGTTGATGGTTTACTTTACAGTCTAGCCTGTTGACTGTCTAGAAGACAAATTCAGTTGCTTTTTTTTTTGATACTAAAGCCCAGTTTCATTGGGCCAATATATCTTATTGTAGAGAATTCATTCTATTTACTTCTGTATGCTAACAAAAACTTGCTTCGGAAACAGCAAAGGGAATTAGTCTAGGTGATCTTTTAGGAATTAGAAAAATGCACAACTGTATTTGAAAATACTGAGATTGAGGAGTTAATGATTTCTCCAGATACATGAAATTAAAAATAATAGTAAAAAAATAATTTGTTGATTTTTTTTCCATGATAAAACAACATCTAAGAGATGCCTGGAAATGCTTTTTCACTGCTTCAAAATATCAGTAGGCAGTATTTATAGGTTTGTAGGTATTCTTGCAGCGTATAACTGCCAAAAGATGGTCTTAATCAAAGCAATAAATTCAATAGCCAATAACATAGTCTTGTCCTTCCTTGCAATTTGTATCATTTAAGTACTTCATGTTGTACTTAGTACATCTTGCCATTAGTTCATTACACAGTCCTTCTGAATTGGTCATATTTATCTTGTATCAATTCTGCTTATCTTCTTACCCTCAAAATTATTATCTACCGTAACCTTAGCTGTTCGCACACTGCACATCCTAACTTGTAATTAATCTCTTCTTTAAGTGAATAGCTTTTATATTCATCCTCTGATATCCACAATTAAAACATTTTTTTTTCATGCACTAGCATATTTTATAACTTCTTGGTAATGATTATTCAAACATGGATGTCTCCCAAACATTTCTCAGCTCCGTAATCCTCCTTGGTCTTGCTGTCCCCAGGCTGAATCTCTGCACAGTCACAGCAGTTGCTTTACTGCATTACTTCATCTCCTTCTGAGAGATGATGTTTTCTTTGTTTTTGTCTATCATGCTTCTTCATTTCCCATAGAAATCTATTTGCATGGTCAATTCAACTTGATATTTTAGCTCTTTCTTGTCCAGAGACAGGAGTGGTGCCCCTAAACTGAACCTGGATCTTCCAGATTGAGGATAAAGAAGAAGTGTGCCTACCCTGTAAATTCAGTCTCAGTGGGGTGACTCCAGACTAAGCAAGACATCAGTAGGTTTTGTGATACTCATTACAGTCCTTCATTTCTTAGGGGGAAGACAAATCAGAGTTCATATAGACACTAAAAATATGTAGTACTTCCAGTGCTCTTAGGTTTTGAGAGCAGCTGCAGCAGAAACATCTCCTCATTTCATGTCTTTATAGGGTTTCTTTACAGCCAATATAAATGCAAGCCTTTTTTTTTGCTTTTTTTATTTGCTTTTTTTTTTCTGAAATCAGGGAGAGAATTTTCTTAGAAATCAGTGACTTTGTGTCTCCTCTTGTCTAGAACTTTCTACTTGTCTCAGGTGAGAAGGACTCTACAGATTTTTTTAATGTGCCAAGCAGAGAGGTAAAACCTGCAGTGGAACATCAGGTTTTCTGGGTATATAGATATAAGACAATATCTGTACCTTTGCCAAACTTTTGGTTTGTCAGAATAACACATAATTTTATGAAATTAAAATTAAATTTTTAAGAATCTGAGAGTGTAAATTAAAACATAAAACTTTTAATAGTTAGTACTCAGTATATGTTGGTCTCTCTGCCTCAGCTGAGACACCTGCACATTGAGCCTCAGCATTTGCAACTATATATCTTAATTTGGCACTGAATCCCACAAGCCTTTTTCACATGACTACCCTGCTGAATTTCATCAGAACTGCATCTATGAATAACATTATAAAATTTGATTAGCTGCTTTTGAGGTTCTTGAGATTTTAATGCTGTGTAAATACTATGCAGATGAATCGTGCTATAAAGTAGTAATAATTGTTGTTCAGGAGTTTATTTTCAACTATTGTTAAAATATTATTGAAAGATGATAATTACAGGAAGGGAGAAAAGAGAACTGTATCTAGAATAGACTGAAAAGCATTTTTCTTCTGCTTACTGACTGCTCCATCTCTGGTTAGATTTTTCTATTCTTCAACACACTGTGAAATGTGGTCCTGAATACTGATAAACTGTAATGCAATGGTAGTAAATTCAACACACAATAAAATAAATTTTCAATGAGTGGTTCTTGATAAGGCAGGATATGTGTTCCTATACAGGCACCTGTACTGTTTTTGATCAAGGTCTTTCAAATAAATATTAGGCTGTAGAATACAGAAATTGGGTGTACACACTAAATTCCTGATGAATATAATCATCCTGTAGTTTATCTTATCATTCATGTTTCAAAGACTTATATACATAACAGCAACAGCAATGACAAAAATGAAATGAAATGAAATAAATAAAATAAAATAAAATAAAATAAAATAAAATAAAATAAAATAAATAAAGTAAAATAAAATAAAAGTATTAATGTCTTGTTGCAATTGACCTAACTGTAGCTACCAGATGAAAAGTCCTCTTGATTATGATCCAGTCTTTGCAATTAAAATCAGATGTTTTTATTCATAAATATATCTCCTGAAAATAGAAAATAGGCAATGCTCCTTCAACAATCAAAAATAGAAAATACAATAAACTACTAAAGAATTAGTTGCCTAAATCTCTGAATGAACATCTGAAATCCTGAATACTTGCTTATCATAGCTATCTCAGTTTCAGAGCATCTGAAGGAGAAAATAATAATTTCTTGGGTTTGTCTCTTTTACAGTATGAGACAAAACAGTTCTGGGGTTTTATTTGTCTGTTGGATTATTAATGGTGGAATTATTGATGAAATATTTAATATTTAGCAATTGTCAGTCCCTGATTCTTCTTTGTTGTTCTTGTACTTTCAAATTTTTGTTGTTGTTGTTGTTGTTGTTGTTTTGGTTTTTCTTCTTTGGCTTTAGAAGTAAATTGGAGGATATTTATTGAATTGATGAGAGCCGTATTTCATTTGGCCATAAATACAATTGTGGGACAGTACGTTGGAGAATTTTTCTCTTTAGAGTGGGCAAGTTTTGCTGGCCGTATTGAATTCTTGAGTGCCTTTGAGTACCACCAGTCTTTATTATTAATCAATTAGTTTATTTCTTTATTTATTTTCCCACATGCTAGTACATTTTATTTTCTCTTTTGACAGCCAGCCAGTTCAACAGCTTTCTAGTTTAGGTCTTTGATTGCGGTTATTTAAGGTCTGTGGAGCAAGAGAAAAAGTGCTCTATTCTTTCAATAAAAAAAATAAAAAATAAAATTCATGAGAGCTACTATGTAAAGCAGCAAAGGGATTTGAGTCATTGTAGAAAACCACAGTGAGGTGATGAAAGGGATACATTTATGAAGAAAAGTGTGAGGTTTTGAATGGAAAGGGAAGAGAAAATGAGGTTAGGTGGGGAAGGGAAAATGCCATGTATCAAGGAAAGTATAAGGATAGTAAATTATTTTAGAGAGATGAAATACAAAATTTAATAGAAGTGTCTCACAGCAGAAAAAGACAATGGAAGTGGGAAAGCCTGGAAGAAAAGTCTGGAGGGAAGGAAAATGTAGTGGTGTTGTTGGGACAGAGCATGAGTCTGTCAGATTGGGAAGTAGGAGAGAAACAAAGTATACTTGTCCTTGAGGAATTGGAAAATGAAACAATGTGAACTTTTAAATTTTTTAAGTTACAGAGAAATCTCCTACAAAGCATAATAAACAAAATTGTTCTACCCTGCCACGCTTTATTAAGGATCATACACCCTCATGAGAGTTTTCATGCGTATTGTGATCCTCCCTTGTTTATTAAAGATGCAAAGGGATAACATCCTTTCTTAAACAAATTACCTCTTTTAAGGTTATAAAGAAGTTCAAGTCAAACAAACAAACAAACAAAAAAAAAACACATTTTTTGTCAATGTTAAAAAGTTAAAATAATTCTGAATTATAGTCTATTAAAATTGAGTCATCTGTCCATCTCAGTTTAAAATTTTGTTGGCCCCTTTGCCAACATCATTTGATATCGATGTCAAAAAGTAACATGAAAAAAAGAATAATTAAATCAAATATTGAGTTAAATTGTGGGGAAAAATAGTTTTCTACCAAATCCAGTAATATAGTCCTCTTGTATTATTTTGTATGAATATTTTCTGAAGTAGAATAACAGCTTGGGCAGCATCTGTGTTTGTTAGAATTTCAGTCAGTGCTGTAGATTCTTCTTTGCTACTAAGTTTAGTTGCCATTGTATTTGGTTGCTTTACTTAATGTTCTTAAACATTGCCTAAGTAATAAAATATCTGAAAACTGTCAGTAAGTGATATGGTATTTTTTATCTTCTTACTAGTAACAATAATAATAGAATATGAAATACTCTCCAGCTCTTGTTTAACAGAGTGTCAATGTCATTGGAATTCTTCTTGAATAATCAAAAGAAAATAAAATTTCATTCTAATGGACTAAGATATTCAAATGTGTTTTGATGAATGAGGAGTGTATTGATGGAAATTGCACAGTCTAATTAGTTCATGCAGATGCCATATCCAGACTGCATGATATGTATCAGTAAGTGACAATATTACGTTGCTTCTACTGTTTTAATTCACAGACAAGAAAAAAAAAAGTCTATGTTTTGCTTTCATTTCAGCATATACTAATACAGCAAGTACAATATTTTTCCTTTAGCTGTCCAAATATGAAAAATAGTGTGCATATCATCCAGGAACCCCTTAAACAGCATAAGGTTTCAGGGTAAACATAGATCTTTTATCTTTTCTAGACCAAATGAAAATAAAAACTCAGGGCCTTACTTGAAAGCTAACTAAGTTAATATTGACTTAAAAATGTGCGAGTCTAGGTGACTACATGAGTATTTTATCACTGAGAGCAAAGTAATCTGAAGTCCTAGTTTAGGATAGGAAGCAGCTTCCAGCAAATAAAAACTTAAATTGTATGTTTTTCCACCTTAAACTGTGAAGATGTTTTCTGACTGGCAATGGCGTACATGCAATCCCCCACCACAGCTATGGTCAGTCACTAAAAATACACACAGGTTTTTACATATCAAGGTTGCTTTTTTTTTTTTTGTTTTGTTTTGTTTTGTTTTGTTTTGTTTCTCTTTTAAAATCAAAGGTTGGAACAGAATATGCAACTTCATTTTAAAGATTTTCAGAGATACTGGCCACAACAGCTTGAATCTAAAAGCTCCTATATCCCACAAACACTCTTCAAAATATTCTTCTAAATGTCACTTATGGTGCAGTATAAAAAGGGCCTCAGATCTTAAATGTTCCTCCTCCAGCTGTAATTCAGCTCTATTATAGAGCTCTCAGATTTTTCTTTAATATTTTATTATCTGCATCACATTTGGGAAAAAAAAAAAAAAGTCTATGAGCTGTGGCTAACTGTAATGTATCCTACTGTGCCATAGGGCACAAACAGACAAGCTCAAGACTACAATGAAGCACTTCTAAATATTTCTGTGGTTGGAAATTTCAGGAAAAAACAAATCATTACTTAGTATAATATTTAAACTTATAGTTATGTTCCCCTATTGGAAGCAGAGTAAAGGATGTAAAGAGAGAAGGAAAGACTCTGTCCTCATCTTCCAATTACATGATACAGATGCTGAAGACAGCTCTTGGAGGCATATTAATCATCTGTCAAATTGCTATCTAGATAAAGGGCCAAATGATATTTTCCAAACTAACACTATGGTTTTTAGATTTTTTCATAACTAGTGTAATGATTTAAAGGTCAGTTAAATGAGAAGTGTCATTTTCATTTCATTTAATGACACTTAATACTCAAAAGATTTACCTTTAGCATATTAAAGATAAAATAATGCTTTCAATGCCCACTAGTAGATTTAATCTATTTATTTGAATAGCGAATACACAGTTTTCTCTGAATCCTCTCTTCTCAGTAAGAATGTGGTCATTACAATGTCTACTGTGAACAGAGGATAATCTGTTACATTATTTGTACTCCTTCAACTGTGAGCTTCACTCACAGGCTTGTGTTCTCTCAGCTGGTAGTTTGTTAGCTCTCAGCAGAACGTAATGATGCCTTCAGTCTCATAGTTGCTAATGGAATGGTCTGATTTCTGCCTTAGAGAACTTAATGTCATGCATGAACTTACATTGATGCAACTCTAATATCCTTCTTTGCCTCTTACTTCTATATTCAGTATTTTTAAACAATATGTCACAGAAGGAAGCTAGAATATCTGAAAAAGAAAAACATTGCAAGAAGGATGGCAAATACATACTTATTGTTAACTATTATTTTGATGAAACCTAGTGCTTTCCAGGGAGGGAAATACAATCATTTATCACAAAAAGTTGCCTTCTAATTATATTGGTTCTTAGAAATTAAAACATTTCTTTTGTGTGTGATTTATTATTTCATGTTTATGTAATTCTTGTCAACAAACTATTTTTTATGTCTTTTTCAATTTTCTGTAATATGGTCTTTCAAAATAAAACGTAACACTAATTGGTCATGTAAACGAGTCTTGATAAGGTCACATGCAACAATTGCTTCTTTTACAGACAGTAGCTAAAGGGTGGAAATTATTTTAAAATGACATTACTCAAAAGCAAGTCCAAAAATTCTTTTAATTAAATGAAACAATGTTCAGTGCTATGTTCAGTAACTACAAATATGTTCTTACCTGTCCTTTAGAAACATTATCAGCCATGGAAAAAGGAAAACTTAGAAAAGCAAGCTGTTGCGAGTGAATTACATTGTCTGGGGAGATGAATATAGCATACAAAAGCAAAACTGAAATGACTGTACTGCTTCTATTACCACTACAAAGTTTTACCTTTCAAAATGGTTTAGTACAAATTCAGATACGAGGCGTGGGAATAAACAGATATTACTTGTAGTTTGATTAAATAATCCACAAACTGTAAACATTAAGCAAGAGAAAACTTTATTGAAAACAAGCAACATGTACTGAAAGTATGGAAATTATTTAAAAACCCAAACCAAATCAATGGTTTTGTTAATAAAAAGGGCAAAACTACCACAAATCTTTGACATTTATGTTTGCAGAGGTAGATAAGTAGAATATACTCCATAATAGTTTACTTTACCAGCAACATTTGACCTTCTTTTTCAGAAACACCACAATTTATTTGCACATGTAAATCTGAAATATGAACTGTCTTTTAAGTCTTTGAGACACAATTAGGCTCATAAGATTTGGAGAGTGTCTATACCGCATAAATACTATTGTGATCATTCGCTTATGAGTATCCAGGCTCAGTAGAGAATTACTTTTTAATGTGGTGGTTATAAGTGTACTGCACCATGTAACATACAACAGTTTTGTTTTGACAAATACCTTGTAATTAAATTATAATATAATTAATATACCTACATGTCAAAAATGCATTCATTAAATATGAAGGGAGTAGAATGATGATGAGCCTCTACTAATATTTCATCCTTCTGCAAATGAGGAACTGTGACAACCATCAAACTGTGATTCCAAAGACATTGCTATGCAGATAAGATTTAGTCAAAATCAAATTTCAAAGTGCTACTGCTTACTATTTTTTTTTTTTTTAATTTTAAGCTTGGGAACTAACCTTAATTCTATCGGGCATGTTTTGTTTGTTTAAAAAAAAATTATGAAGGTTATATTTTTGAAAGTAAATTTAGATTAATTATTAAATGTTTCATGACCTTGCTGCTTTTTGGATGAAAACATATGCTGACAAAGTAGTTTTAGTCAATAAAGAATTATTTTATGAATTATTTTAGGAAATATTTAGGAATTATTTTAATATTAGAATTGGATTTCAAATCCTAATCCAAGGGGTGAATAACTTCATCTTCTTCTGAGAGAATATGATTTGCATTCTTGATCTCTTGATTTCAATAAAGAGTACAAATCTATTTGCACTTATAGTGGAAAAGAACTATAAAGTCAGAAATTATGGAAACTGAGGTATGCATGAACTAATTTGAGTTTCTTAGCCTGATAGATGACTTAGATGACTTGCTTGGGAACAGAACAACAAGGTTCTAAATGCCTAAAGATGGCTGGTGAAAAGGAAAGTATAGTCCATTTTGCTATACAGCACAGAGGAAATTTAACATGCAGCAGGGAAAGTAGGGGCTATGTATTAAAAATGTATAAAAATGTATTAAAAACGTATAAAAAAACGTATTTCTAATAATAGGAGTTATTTCTAATAACTCATTATTAGAAAAGATTAGATATAGAAAATAAATTATGCATGGTTTCATCTTACATTTAAGATTCACATTTGGAACGTAGGAAAATTCGAGCCTTGACTATTGCACAGACTTCCTGTGAAACCTTCTAAAATCCACTTAACAACAGTGCTAAAGAGCAAAAGAATAGATACTATCTGTGTGTCATTCATCTTCGAAACTCATTTCTAGCGTGCTACTTGATACATGCAGGTTTTAATGAAAACATATATTATGAAATGTGTATTTAAGGAGAAGCAGTGGTTTCATCAAGGAATTGCAATGAATGTTTCTGCCAGAACATACCTGATGATTTTGAAGAACTGTTTGCTCATATTCACAATGACTAGAGACAACTTTGTGCAATAGCCCAATTATATATACTGAAGTAGGGTTTTGCCAGACATTTAGGTCATCAATATTCGATGAGTATTCATGTAGTGGGCTGTCTTACCTGGATATTTTCCTAGAGTGTAGTCCCTCAGAAACTTGCACTGACAAAACAGAGGAGAGGGTGGATTGTATGTGCAGAAAGAATGGGCAACAGTGGGTGAAAGACACAGGGAAGTTCTTAAGCTGGCTTCATAGTCAAATACGTCATGTGTTGTAAATGAATTCTGAATGAATCCAAAGTCCCTGGAAAACCTTGGACATACAGAATATTAGTCTGCAGAATCTCTAAGGAATACATGTTCTTATTAATTCTACATCAATAAACATATGTTTATAGCATCAAATGAATTCTACTTTTCATTGTGTTCATTATCTCATCATCTTTATAGTCTAGAAAATAGAATTAGGCATGTACAGACAGCCTCCAAAACAAATAATGTCTATGGTTCTTTCCTGCTGTTTAACTACACAGAGATCTATTACCATGAATGCTTCATTTTGCTTGACAACTGGAGAATAAATTAATCTTATAGGTCATTTCACTGATATCACTGATGTGTCTTATGAATG
This sequence comes from Anas platyrhynchos, assembly GCF_047663525.1. NCBI lineage: Eukaryota > Metazoa > Chordata > Aves > Anseriformes > Anatidae > Anas > Anas platyrhynchos. Next base: position 84,322,403 of record NC_092588.1, on the reverse strand, counting down.
GTTCTGTCTGCTCTTTATGGATCCTATTCAATAAAGATGAAAATTGCCTTTGTTCTGAGCTGGATTATACGAATATTAAAATTTATGAATTGTAAACCTGGTAAAAAGTCTGAATCTTGTTACTAAATGAATCTGTGTCCAGTGTCCTTTTTTTTTTTTTTTACTTTAATTTTTAAATTAATTTAAAGAGTTCTCTTTAGGTTTTATATCTATATTGGTACAGTGGATTTTATTTCATGAATCCCAGATTATATATATATATTTCATATCACTGTAGAAATCTTAGAATTTGAAAGATATACACAATTGATGCAATGTCTTTGGAACCTACTTTTCAAGATTTCCACATTCTTTCATATTGTTTTTGTACAGCTTTCATTGGCCTACTGCTTATGTGTACCCTTGCTCTTTTTGAGAGTTCAGCCATTTCAAATCCATTTTGAAGTTGGCTGATTATGCAACCTAATTCCACATTCATCAGTCTTTTATAGATATGTTATTTAAGCCAGCTTTATAGCAATAAGCTGTTGGCTCAAATCGCTATAGAGTTGTCTATAGCACGTTCTACGGTCCGTATTCTTGGTCGCTGAGAGCTCTCATACTGTAAAATATATATAATAATTCTTCTTTCATACCTAATTGTTATTCAGTGCAATAATGTTCATTGTTTGCTAGAAATTCTTATCCGGCAACACTGAATTAAAATTACTGAATTGTTATGATACCGAATACAGTATTCTAGCCCCTGTTCTGCTTTAGCTGTTTTTTTGTGATATCAAAGTTCTGGATGAAGTCTGCTCAACCTGAGTGGACTGTATCCTTTCTTTACCCTTGAATACAGTGCAAGAACATAATTGTGAATAGTGTTATGGCATTTTCGTATTGTGTGGATTGTTCTTGAGAGGTGCTAAAATATGCCTGTTGATATAAAAAAAGCATGTAATCCACCTAATCCACTTTTTTTTTTTTTTTTCCCATATGGTAAATTACATAGGAACACTCCAGGATAAAGCAGTTTTAAGAGATTCTGTTTGTACAACTGAACTTGCACATATGACAAAATACTGTGTTGCTAGCTGGTGTAGCTACAGAAGCTAAATTTTCCATGGATAAAAAAATGTTAAATATTATGTTTAACAAATATTACTGAAATTATAGTAAGTAACATAAAAGTGGTAAGATCTCTGGGAATCCAGGTTTTAATTAGGTGGTGCTACAATAGGAAATGGAACTAGTCAGCAAAAAAAAAAAAAAACAACGTTCTCCAATGATATGGCAATCTAAACAAGCAAATAAGTAAAATGGCCAGAGAGCAAGTTAAAAGTATTGTTTAGCATGACTGTAAATGCTGTTTACAGTTTTCTATTGCTTGTTTTTTTTTTTTTTTGTTTTTGTGTTTTTTTGTTTGTTTGTTTTGTTTTGTTTTGTTGTTTTCTTTTTTTCTGCTTGTTAGTAGAACAACCAGCAAATTTAAAAGGGAGCTTTAAGAACAGCTATACAAAGGAAGATTTCTTTGACTTTGCTGTATCATTTAGAGCACATATTTAAAAAGCTATGAAGAAACAGAACAGGAAGAGTACAACAGCATTTTTTGATAACATTATCTCTAAGTGAAAGAAAAATGTCATTAATTGCTGAAATTCAGTATGGAAACCTCAACTCTGACATCCAACAAAATTTTCAGGCTTAGTTGAAGGACTCTGAAACAGAAATATGGATAATTTACATTCTTTTGGCAGGAATAAAGGGAACTATAGGAGGATATAATGGAATGGTAAAATCCTAAATGCAATGAAGTTGGAAAATGAAATTCACGCATCAGCATTGTATCTCAATCATTATTAGTTCAAACTAATGTTAAGGCTAGAAAAGAGAATGTTTCATTGTTTGAACTTGAAATACGGTATGCAGTGTATGAAAAAAAGCTTCAGAGGCACGGATTGATGGTAGAAGTCTTTTCCTAGGGATGGTGTACATAAAGATTGTAGAGGATGGTTTCACAATGTTTGATCTGATACAACTGGAAGCTGCTAAAGTCTTGAGGAACATTACTGATACTTTTTTTGTGAAAACTAAATAATATTAATTTCAAGTACATTTCAGCATTTACTCTGAACAGTACTGCTGTCTGTTCCCACCTTCAATGCTTAATGCAGACTGATTTAAAAAGAGTGTATTTCAGATATTATTTTGCAAAATAAAATAAAACAAATCCTAAACTACAAGATAGTGTGCATCAGGAAAAAATAAATATATATATATATATACATTTGTCATAAAATTATTACCTACTTCAAGATATTGATAGATAAACATCCTTTTATGGTAATGTTAAGAGACTGACAATAGACAGTGGGATTTTGGAGATAGTACTACATCTTTTGGGGGGTTTAATAACATTATGTACATTTTCCTGATCTCTCTGCTGTGTTTATCTAATTTCTATGCACTGTTACTATTGATGCTATAGTTTCTGAAAGAAGTTTCACCACCCCACCCCTGCTTTGGATTGAAATGTAAATGAACCATGTACTTGTCTTTAGTTTCAAGTTCACCAGTCAAACTTGAAATAGACTTATTGAAAAAAAAAAATAAAAATCTCCTTGTACTACTCAATGTAGTGCACAAAAGACTTGACACATAATGATATGTATATGCAGATGTGCAACCCTCCTTACCCACCCTCAGCCTTTGGTCCATTGGATAGGTCACTAATAATTAAGGCACAATAGATTTTAAAACTGCACATAAAAGGAAATGTAGGAAGTTATGCTTTTTGACCTAATAATGTTACATACTATTCTATCTTTTAAAATGTTTTCTTTGTATAGTAAATGGATGTAAATGAGCAATTTAACAATACATTAAAATATTTTGTGCATTATGGTTTACTTCATCTGTAAATTGAGATGTTGGAAATGTTTCCATTCCACATATTCAAAAATGTCACAAAAGATTTATTCTAGCTCCTATTTTAAAAAGCTGAAAAAAAAAGGAAAAAAAAAAAAGTATATTTTTGACAGAGGAAGGGATATCAAGATGTAATGAAATGCCTGTTTAAACTGTCTCAGCAGTTTCGTGGATTTGACAAATTTTTGCAGTCTTCTATGTCTTTCCCATCTGCATTTCACATCTTTTTTGATATCAGTTGAACATTTGTGAAAAAAAAAAAAATAAAATCAGACTTCTGTTTATGAATTCTGATTAAGTTTATTAGTGTTTTGGATGTATCTGTATGTAAGTGGTATTTCCAGTTTGCATATGGGGCCTTTTGCTTCTCTGATATTCTTTTTCAGCTCAGTCTTCAGAAGAAGCTGAGAAAGGGGATTGTTCAGAGCTAGTAGCAGAGGGCAGTTGCTTTAAATGCTGATGCCCTGTAGGTTTTCTAACCCACAAGCTGACTACATTTAAGGAAAACTAGTTTGTCAAAGGGAGAGCGTTGTCAAATTGATTAGTTTCAGCAATGATTCCAGTCAGGTTTCCCATCAAACAGACAGAGTAAGGAGGAAGGCAGAAAGGAATGGAAGTGGAGCTGTTTTATTTCCAATCATGTTCAGCATCTGAAAAGCTGAGGAAGACCCTCTACATCCAGAACCACAGATGGGGGTGAGACCTTCTCAGCAGTGTCAACACCAGTGCTGCTGAGCAGGAGGACCTTCGCCAAGAAAGGTTCTCATACTTCTATCAGACAGAAGAAAATAAACGTGTTGCATCCCTTACTAGCAACCCATCAAATGGCTACTCAGTCATAACTATCCCATTAGCCTTGTACCTTTGTTCACTAGGTTTCCAAGTAATTGTAGGTGGATGCTCAGTTTGGCTGAGTCAAAGTGGTGATACACGTGTTGAAAGGCTGGTTTACTTATTTCAGTGTTTCAAAGGCACTTCCTCACTGTCCCATGCTACCGACTTATGTTTTCTTTATTCTACATAACTTATTCCACCCCCCTTTCCCCATTCCCAACACACACACATTTCCTATTCCCGCTGCAGCAATTTTCACTGTCAGCTCTCCTCCTTATCTATCCCCTTGTTATACTTCCTGTTAGTCTGGGATCTGTAGATCAATATGCACCGAACATGTCATCAGCTGAGTGAGTGCAACAGTCATCTCAATCCCGGAATAATATTCTGGCAGATAATAAATAGTGGTATAGCTAGAAAAAGTGTAATTTGCGTTGATTCATCATATAGTGAGAAGTCAAATTAAGTGTATAATAAGTGAGCAAGAGATATTTTAGCAGGAAATGCAGCTGACAGGGGGAGGTGAAATAATCTTTGGAAGGAAGTGACAATCTATTATCCACTCATCTCCATTTTTCCATCATCTGCAACTGTAAGATCCAATTTATAGCTGAGGATACTTTTTACCATCCCAGTTTTACTATAAAAATGAGTGATTCCGTTTGTTTTAGGTGCCAGGTTCAATCAAAATTGAACACAAATGTTCTGTGTATCCTTGGAACCTGAATGAAATGTGAAATATACACAACTCTTCCTAGTCTGATATGCAAGCCCTTTTTTTCTTTTTTTTTTTTTTCATTTTAGTGCATGGATGTAGCCTATGGCTTGTATGTATATCAGTTGTTTAATTTAGCTTAATTTAGCTCATTTCATATAGCCTCAGGGGTAAATAATTAGGTATAATAAAAATAGGCATTTGTGGTTGTAGATTTAATAGGCAAAACTCCCATGATTTGCAGCTGAAGATACAGAAAATAGAAATTCAGAGGAATAAGACTTTAAGTCCTAATTTTTCCCTGTTCTGATCAGAATTTGTGGTGGTTTGACTCTGGCCTGATCTTTTATTGCTGAACATGACATCATATGATGTAGGACGTCCCCTTGGTCAGTGTAGGTCAGCTGTCCCAGCTGTGTCTCCTCCCAGTCTCTTGTCCAACCCCATCCTACTTGCGATGGGGGGCGGGGGGAGGAGGAAGGGGGAAATAGGAGTGGCAGGAAAGAAAGCCTTGATGCTGTGCAAGCACTGTTGAGGCAAAAGACTGTGCTGTGTTATCAGCATAGTGTTAGCCATAATTGGAAAGTGCAGCACCATATGGGCTGCTATGAAGGAAGTCAACTCCATCCCAGCCAGACCCAGGACAGAGTGTAGAGTAACCCCCTTAATAAACTGAGAGCTCTATAGCATTAACATTCCTGCAGCTGAAACTGTGTTTATTTTACAGGCAATATCTAAAAATATTCTAGTAGACAACAGTATTATTTCACAGCACTGTTTCTTTTAGTTCGATGTTGACTCATAAGCCTGTGAGAGAAAACTTAGTTCTCTAAGATAAGTTAAAAATTAAATAGTGAATCCTGTTCTCATATTCTGCAGAAGTAGGGGGAAATTTCTCATATTTGTAATTTCACTGCAAGTAACAAAAATCTTACTAAGAAAATAAAATGTTTGTCAAGCAAGATGGTGGACCCCGTATGGTGGACCAAGGGAAACCAGCTGATGTGATTTTTTTGGACTTCAGCAAGGCTTTTGACACGGTTTCCCATAGGATCCTACTGGACAAAATGTCCACCATACAGCTAAATAAAAAAATCATACGATGGGTGAGCAATTGGCTAACGGGCAGGGCCCAAAGGGTTATGGTGAATGGGGCTGCGTCAGGCTGGCAGGCGGTCACCAGTGGGGTCCCTCAAGGCTCCATTTTAGGGCCGGTACTTTTCAATATTTTTATAAACGATCTGGATGTAGGAATAGAAGGTATTTTGAGCAAGTTTGCTGATGACACCAAACTTGGAGGAGTTGTGGACTTGAATGAGGGTGGAAAGGCCTTGCAGAGGGATCTGGATAGGTTGGAGAGCTGGGCGATCGCCAACCGCATGAAGTTCAATAAGAGCAAGTGCCGGGTCCTGCACCTGGGACGGGGAAACCCTGGCTGCACGTACAGACTGGGCGATGAGACGCTGGAGAGCAGCCTAGAAGAGAGGGATCTGGGGGTCGTGGTAGACAGCAAGTTGAATATGAGCCGGCAGTGTGCCCTGGCAGCCAGGAGGGCCAACCGTGTCCTGGGGTGCATCAAGCACGGCATCGCTAGTAGGTCAAGGGAGGTGATTGTCCCGCTCTACTCTGCGCTGGTGCGGCCTCACCTCAAGTACTGTGTGCAGTTCTGGGCACCACAGTATAAAAAGGACATGAAACTGTTGGAGAGTGTCCAGAGGAGGGCTACGAAGATGGCGAAAGGCCTGGAGGGGAAGACGTACGAGGAACGGCTGAGTGCACTGGGCCTGTTCAGCCTGGAGAAGAGGAGGCTGAGGGGAACCTCATCGCAGTCTACAACTTCCTCGTAAGGGGGTGTCGAGAGGCAGGAGACCTTTTCTCCATTAACACCAGCGACAGGACCCGCGGGAACGGGTTAAGCTGAGGCAGGGGAAGTTTAGGCTTGACATCAGGAGGAAGTTCTTCACAGAGAGAGTGGTTGCACACTGGAACAGGCTCCCCAGGGAAGTGGTCACTGCACCGAGCCTGACTGAATTTAAGAAGAGATTGGACTGTGCGCTTAGTCACATGGTCTGAACTTTTGGGTAGACCTGTGCGGTGTCAAGAGTTGGACTTGATGATCCTTAAGGGTCCCTTCCAACTCAGGATATTCTATGATTCTATGATAAGATGGCGTATTAGAGAAGTGTTTTCTAGATTTATCATCATCTGTAGAATCTTTGGATCTTCTTATCCAAAATATATTCTCTCTCAGTTAGTGACAGTTAGATTTTGTGATGCCTACTCACTTTTTTCATCTTCTGTTCCCAGTAAAGGTCCTTCCACTGAAAATGTTTCATTTTGCACTTCAATAGGTTTTAATAATATATAATTTCCCCCACCCCTCTACAACTTTATGGACGGGGCTTTTTAAACAGTTTTTAACCAGAACTGATTGGGCAGGAACAGATAGCTGGAGATGGGAGTTCTGCTGCCAAAGAAAACCTACAATCTAACTAGTTTCATGGAGTTATTATTTGCAAATAATATTTTCAGAAATGCTGCCTTTCAGGTGTTTCTTCCTTAATACTATATAATTTTTATCATAAGACTTTTTGCTTTGCAATTTACATTAAAAAAAAAAAAAAAAACAGTTCAGTGGGTTGTGTATATGGCAATAGGTAATGTTAATTAACTCCTTAGAGAAGCATTAAACAATTATTAGAACTGCAGTAGAGATATAACAGACCATACTGCAAAAAGATGGTGATGTATGTTTTTTTCGCCATCACATTTTTCACTGTTCTCTCTATGACTAGTAAGTAGGATTTATGATAGCAGTACAGTTGTTGTGACCGTATTTTCTTTCTTTCTCTGTGTGTATACATTATATATGCATATATATGTGTATATGTACATACAAGAGACTTTGAATTTTTTCACCTAAAGCAATACTTATATTGTACAGAGTAATTAATTTGGGGAAATACATAAAGTTATTCTGAAGAGAGGAAAATGAGCTATCATTAAAATGTGTTTGTTTGTTTTTTGTTGGTTTTTTTTTTTTTTTTTTTTTCTTTTTTCTCTTCAAGTTCTCTTTCCCTTCCCCTTCCTTTAAGACATTTCAGAGTTAGAAATTTATTAGGGATGCTAATTATCTACTTGCTATGTATTAATAAGTTTAAGGAAGAATTTAGTTAAAAGGTAAAAAGCACATTTACTCTTGAAAGTCTGGTGCAGACCATTGAAAATACCCTAGTCACTAATGACCACTTTGGTTCTTTGAGTGGTTATCATTGGAGTTTTCTGTAGCGGTAGTAAGAGTGAACACAACTCAGTAATAACTCAGTAGTATTTATATGTTGGTTATGTTATACTCTGAGAGAGATTTTATGTTATGGGAAGGAGGATTAAAGTTGAAAAATCAGAGCAGGGTGATCTCTTGTAGCCATTGAAACCTACTGTTTCACAAGGGATGTATATTCAGATAGGGCAGATGGGAACATTTCTAGAAGCATCTGTTCCCCATCATTCTTCTACACAGCAACCCAGATGCTGTTGGCAACTTTTATGTAAATCATGCTGACAATTTGTTCAGTGTCTTTCCTGCTGTGACTGAGGTTGTTCTGGTCGTACCATCTATCAGATAGAGAAGATATTACAGTCCTGCAAGAATAGCTCCAACTGTTTTGTTGGCCAATGAAGTATGGAAGTCATTAAATCAGTGAAAAAGTTTCTCTAACCAGAATTTATCTTTATATTACAGAAGGAATTGTTACCTCGTTCCCCGATTTTGTGGGAAAATGAATATTGGACATTAAATGTCATGCTGACTAGAAAAAGGCTAAATTGCTTTCTGTGATTGTTCTTTGCCTTTTTGCTTCAGTTTTTTTAGTGACATTGGCAGATATTTCTCTGACCTTGTGTTTTAAAATTACTTTCATCTCAAGGATGTGACAAGTAAGGGGGAAATTATGCATGTATTATTGTACAAATGCCAGGCTTTCTAGTTTGTGAATGCCTGCTATAAAATCTTCATATTCATAGAAAGTTGATTTATACTCCATATCAGGTTTGAATCATCTTCCTAATCTCGTACCCTAAAGGAAGGAAAAGATTTTGATATTGTATTATGGGGATGAGGGGTTGTGGGGAGGAGGAAAAGGGGGCGCAGGTGGGGAAAGAATGTCTAATGTTTTTTTAATTCATAAAGTTCTCCAAATAATGAACTAAAACGCTGGCATTTAATAGAGTAATATAGCACTGTTATGTATGGATTACATGATTACATGGTTCTTCTGTAATTTAAAAAAAAAAAAAGAAAAAGAAAAAAGATTTATGTAGAATGATATCCTACTTAAAAACAATGGAATAGTATACAGATTTATTAGAAAGTAGGTAAGACATAGTCCTTATGTGACAATTAAGAGAAGATTTGCGTCTTAGTGTTGTGATTGGTTTTAATATACCATTCCTTAATGGATGAGACTGGTGGTGGGACTCCCATGGTCAAATGTTAATGAATACAAGTTTCATCGTATGGTTAAAAGAATCAGAGAAAGACATTATATCATGAACTCTGAGTGCTTCTAGAGAGATAATGAGTTTACTCCCTATATATATAGGTTATATAATATATAACCTCTAATGTATTACTATTCCGAATACCTTCCAAGAACATGTAGAATTAGAAGACCAGAGAATGTCATATAACAGCAGACATCCCAGAGTCTGTGCATTACTATGTCTAATAACCTGAATTCTTCTGTTCATGTGAATGCCTTTGTGATCATTCTGTGATGCTACCTATATAAGTGCAATGAATGAAATCTTGTTTGAGAAAAAAACAACAACAACAACAACAACAAAAACTGTTCTACTACTTCACAAGTTATTTTTATAAGCCCTAATTTTCTGTCAACAAATACATAGAAATTATAACTTGAGGTTCTGCTGAATAATATCCCATGGCTTCCATTGTCCTTGGCTTGCTAGAGTCTCAATAATAGAGATTTCTTTTCAGAAATTCCTTTAGAATTCCAGTAGCACAATGGGAAAACAATTTGCTGTAGATTATTTTTATTTTTTGAGGATAGTTTCTTTTTTTTTTTCTTCTTCTGTAATTCAGTTCAATTCACATACGGAGTTTTCCTTATCATTCAGAAACAAATCTATTCAGAAGACCAGACAATGATTTTTGCAAAATCATTTTGCAAAAAATGATTGCAATGGTAACTTAGTCCCTAAAACTTCACCCCAACATCTTCACAGAATATACATATATTGGACTGTAATATATTTTAGAAATATTCCTTATACTTTTTTTTTTTAAGTACTCTTTTTGAAATAAAAAAAAAAAAGAAAAAATGGCTTTAGTGTTTTTTTTTTTCTTTTGTTTGTTTTTAATATATATATATCATTAAGATATTTCTGTTATGATCAATGGCAGCTGTTCTCCTGATTAATTTTTAATATGTTCTTAGGTTTATTCATGTTCATTATTCTCTTATCAACTACTGATTTGGAATAAAAAAGATAATATTCTCATTATTTTCTTATCGAATATTTTTTCTCCTGTCCTTCTTTACATAAATACTATCCAAAATAATAACTAGGTTCCTACACCCATGCAACAGTGATATTAACATAGCATCTGGAACTCAGAGATGGTTAGTCTGAAAGGTGCATAGTGAGGTTAAAACTGATTTTGTAGTCACGTCTGCAACAGGGAGAATCCAGTCTTAGCTATTGAATACTGTGTTTAAAGTAACCAAGCAGTACATTGATTAAAGAGGTTACATGTGATCTAATTCATTTATTGAAGTAGTAGAGTTTCTCAGCTACTTCCTATTATTCAGTAGCAAAAGCTGTGAAGTAAGATTTTTGTTTGATATATTATTGTTTAATTTTAAAATTTCAAAATTTTGTAAAAAAAAGGCTAGAATTTTTCAAAAAGGTCTTCAAAAAGGATAGTCACATAACTTAATAATATACATTTAATGTATATATCTGTTATATCCACTGTTATATCCACTGGTACAGCCTTCATGACCATGGAGCATCCAATGATGTGTACCTCAAATAACCTTTTTTCATCAAAAATAACTCCTGTCCTGTGTAAGAATGAGATCTCCTCTTTCTGCTCAATATGTATTTTGGGCAAAGCAGTATTTAACATTCATATATCAGAGCAAACTCTAAGGAAATAGAAGTCTAGGAAATAGACAAAGAATAACACTATTGCTTAGTTAGAAACGTGGTGTTCAGATTTAGACAATGAAGGATAGATAGAATAATACAGACAAGGAACAACTTACAGTTCTGCCATCCTTGATTTGAAAGTAGAATTCTGAGATGCAAAATTATTTTGCTCTTTTAACAATCTGCTTATTTTTATGGAGAGACTTTTCATTTGATGAACTTTTGGGCCCATTGGCCTTTGATAAATTCTTAAAATGTTCTTCTAAAAATTATTTTAAACAACATTCCTTGAGAAGTTAGGGTAATTTTATAATCTCAGGAGGTAAATTGCAGTGAATTTTCAGGATACTAACTATCCAGTCATGTTCAGAATCCCTTTATAACCAAATCATTTCGACATAGCCTCTGTCGAAATGCTTTGTAGGAATAAGAAAAGTTACTTGCTTTCACTTTCTGACTTCTGTTGCCCTATCCCCTTGTAGCTCTAACTGTAATCTGAGAATGCCCTTTAGTTATTTGTCTCTATATCTGACACAGTAAAACTAAGCTGCAAAAGAAAAATAACACAGGATACAATGTGTAATTCTGGAAGATTGATTAAATATGGTCACTTTTCTTTTTAAAATGTATCATTTGTAGCCATCTACACTAAAACTTTTGAGTATATTCCATACTTGATTTTGGTATGTTAATTCATTTTGCTTATTTTCCTGTCATTCTTTACATTTTAAAACATCATTGAAATAATGCAATTTAGTATTTAAGGAATTGATCTTGTAGCTAAATAGGATGCAGGAGTGTTTCTTGTTCTCATTCTTCAATGTTTATGGTTGGACTTGAATATGATAACTCTGAATCTGTTTTCTACTTCAGTCCAGCTCCATTTCATTCAGATTACTTCATATTTCTGCCATGACATTATTATTTTTTCCCTGTAATGGTCATTACTTGAACCAATTTATACAAATATATTTTTCGGTAATGTTTTTTTTTTTTAATTTCAATAATGCATTTATCCATAGATGTGAATGCCAAAATCTTTATTTCAGTTTGTTTTATTGTCCCTCTGAAGGAAATGAAAGCATCTGGGAAATCATTACAAGTAGTCAGACATTTGTTGTAACTGAGTAAACAAGAGCAGGAGTTCCATCACATGTTCTCTTCCATTTATGGAAACAAACATTCTTCCAAACATTTTAGAAATATTCCCTATACTTTTTTTTTTTTTATCCCCTGTTTTGGGGAACAGGGATACTTTGAACCACATATAGGGCATAACTGATTTAGAGCTAGTTTTGAAGCAAAAGATTTAGGAAACCATGAATTGAGGTTACTGATTGGCTTTGATGATAATAATAACTAGAGTCAAAAAAATGACTTATTTTACTGATGTGGATAAATAAATGTAAAGGAAAATATTTTAATTGACTGATATTCTGAATTTTATTACTAAATAGACAGGTGTATGAAAAACAGCTGAGAGTTTTCCTGTTGCTCTCTTGAATTCCTGTCATCAGGAGTCATGAAAATTGGAAGGACCTGCCCTTCACCCAAGGGAGGTGAATACATCTTAAAATGGTAAATACATCTTAAAAGATTGTATGAGGTTCAAGAATGCTGTTTGTGACAAGTTCAGTTAAGGTAGAAATCATTGTAGAATAGAAGTTATTTGGATGGGCTCTGTATGTCTGAAAGATAAGCAAATTGGATCCAGAAACTGGATGTTTTTAATAAAGAGAGAGATAATTAACTTCTACAGTTCCTTCTTGGTTCTGTTAAGAACCAAGTTTTCTAAGGCTACAAGACCACAGTGTTTGCCTTCTACCTTTCACTTCCTATTGGTAGCATTTGAACCCATTCACCACTTAAAAGAAAATTTCTCAAAGACATGAAAGTCTTAAAATTAACCTGGAAGACAAGTAGAAGAACCCATGTATGACCTGTAAAACTATACCTGGCCTGTTACTTTGTGTCTCTTGGACAGTAAATCATAAGTAGATGAGGAAAAAAAAATGTGGGTGCAGTGATAAAAGTGAGTGGTGAAAGAAATACCAGAAATAAGTTGGAGGGACAAGATCACTACAAAATAAGGAAGAGAACTATAAGTACACTTGACTTCTCTAGCAAATTAAGCTTCATTATTTAACTTGCCCTTGGAACATATTGTTTATTGTTAAGAAAAATACAGAGTGGAGCTTCTCTGAAATTTGAAGTCTGTTGCAATGGAGCTTTAAAAAGGCAAATAACTTCAATTTCATGTGAATGATTTTATGATCCTGGGCCACCAACCAAGATGTTCAGTAGTGATTAGTAATGTCATGATTTTTATTATGCTAATAGCCAATAGTAGATGTAGTAAAATGACCTCATTTTCAGAAAGCACTTTATCTTTGAAATGTAAGATTCTTCCTTTCGGGTGTGCAGAAGGGCAGAGCAAAGTCAGAGGAAATTGGATAGAGGAAACAGAGCTTACAGGTAGGATGTTTCTTTCAGTCTTTGTCATGACATAATTTATAGGAATGGTTACTATTAAATAAACTGCTGTTATGTTCATTCTACAGTTGTGTTATTTAGCAATTAAGCTTCTTCAGTTGGTGAATTATTCCCAAGAGAGACTGTTGTGCATTGCACAGTTACAGAAACACTGAACAGTTGTCTTTAATATATTTTCTGATTATTTATTTTTCATTAAAAAGAATGGATAAGAAAGTAGTTTTTATATTGCGTCCATTTAGCTACTTAGTACTGTAAGCTAAAAATATATATAACCTTGAAGTGCTGTTTGTGATATAAATAGGAAGAGGAAAATAAATTATCTGAGATTTCAATACTTAAAATGAGAACAAAGCAATTAAAACAGTTCTGAGGACATCACTTCACATTAACTTTATTGTCAATCCCGCTATAAAACTATGTAATGCATTTCATAATCCTCAACAAGAGAGAAACCAAAACCATATCAAACGTGATTCTTAAATGAAGAGTGGTACAAGTAGTAGAAATTTGGTCTTGCAATTACAGAAGGTCTGTGGTTCATACCTACTGTTTTCTTGTGTAGTGCTATTGTGTCTATGAGGATAAATAAAGTTGTAGGGTACTGAAAATACACTGTTACAGTACAGTGTCATCTACTTAGAATTTTTGAGTGCGTTGAAAGGATCTTATAGAACTAATATTTCTGTGGCCTGCATGTTTTTTTGTATAATCCTATATTGTAATTCTTTGTGTACTTAATCAGAGGTTAAAACAAGGGGAAGCAAAACACTGTATTAATATGTATAAAGGGAAATGAATAACAAATAGAATAAGAAGCTTATTGTGCTTTTATTGGATTTATAGTATTTGCTCACAATTCTGATGAGGTCAAAATATTCCACATATGTATTGGTGAAGAAGGCATATGAATTAGATATTTAAGGAAACTCAGAATACCTCAATTTTATTCCCATTCTGATGGTTTTATCTCAGTTTTTGACTCATTTAACTTCTATCTGTCATTGTTCTACACTTGTTTAATGTATGTAATGAGAATAAATGTACTTCCATCAGCAAACTGGTCTTCTAGTTACTGGAGAAAAGGGTTCCGTTGGAGGATGGCCTTGAACAGAAGATCATGTCTTGAATACTCATTGGGTGTTTTGGCCAACTCAGTTGCAGGAGTGAGCTATCTTAGGGGAACTATTACCTCTGTTCTTTCCTTTAGAAAATAAATTTTAGAAAGGAAAGCATGTAGGATGTACTGTGTGGAAAATTAACTATTTTTCAGCAAGAAGAAAGCTTATAACTATGTACTCACCAGATAGTCACCTGTTTAACCTCTGGAGCCACAGATGCCACCCATCTGCTCAGAAAGAATAAAGTCAGGAGACTTCACACTATTTTACACTCTATTAACGGTTTTAATGAAATAGTGTTGAAAAAAAAAAAAGATTGTTTCTGGGAACAACAGGAGTTCTGCAGGCCTAATTGGTTTTTCAGATTTTTCAGCCTCTCACAGTATCAACCATGTGGTTTTAACGTGCTAGGCAGCTAAACACCACAACCACTCTCTCATTCCCCCTCCTTTGACGAGGAAGGGAAGAAGTAAAGCAAAGAACAACTCACAGGTTGAGATAAGGATAATTTAATTAAAGGGAAATAATAATAATAATAATTAAGGAAAGGTTATTATGAACTAAACAATTTAACTAAAAGAGAAAAAAAGGAGGAAAGGGGAAAAGGGAGGGGGAAAGAAAAAAATAAGGGGGGAGGAAAACAAACAAACAAAACAAATAAAGGTTATGTGGAAGTGCAGAGGAAAGAAATTACTCTCTACTTCCCACAAATGAGTGATGATTGACCATGTCCTTGAAGCACGTAGCCAGTGTTCGGGAGGAGGACCGACATTTTCACAACGAGAGCCCACCCCTCCCCTCTTCTTCCTGTTTCCACCTTTTATTGCTGAGTGTGACATCACATGGTATGGAATATCCCTTTGGTTGGTTTAGGTCAGCTGCTGCAGGGAAAGTTAACATTCCAGCCAGACCCAGTACAAACCATCAGAGCCTGGATGTGGGGAGAAAAGTTGGACTCAAATTTCTTGCAATGTTAAGGCACGTAGCTTGTAGCAAGCCTGGTCTGGTGCTGTAGGACAGAGAAGACAGGGTCTCAGCTCTTAAAAAAAAAAGTAGATATCTAAGGAGGTTGAGCAATGACTACAAGCTAATTCACAGCCTAAAAAATTTGCAAAAGGTCAGGGGCTGTGAACAGTAAAAGAAGAGTTTGAAGACCTATGGTGTCAAGTCCATCATTTTAGGATTTCCAAGTGCATGATATGTCATATGTTATTCCTTTGCATTGGACACTGACACTGTCTTTGTACATCATTTTCATAATGCAGAAATAAATTAAGAAGTGAGCTGTTAAATAAAAAATACCAAAAGCATTGTTTGGATCTTCAAATAATCTTTAGATTTCTATCCCAAGGTGAAGGAACCAATATCAAATTTCTGTGCTGTCTTCCAGAGGGGCATCTTTCTCTCAACAAACAAGCTCCTAATTTATATGCCTAAATTTGCCTTTCCCTTTGAAAAATAAAGCACTGAAATAAAGGTTGTGTGAAGTGTTTCTTGTCCTTTCTGCCACATTTTTGTATTTTTGTGGACTTTGATATTTAAGTCATTTGGACAGATAAATCTAGTATGAAGAATCTTCAAAACTCAATTGTAAGCATCTTGAAAAACACTAATTTGTTTAAAGATTTCCATCTTAATATTTACCAGATATTTGTATATCTACACTCTCTCTTTTCATAACAATTTCACCAATGAGTTCTATTGTGTGGATGCTGTAGCTCTGATAGAAACATTTAAAAGCTGCCATAGTACAGATAACTCATTGGCAAAAAATGACTTTTACTTCATTCATGGAAGGCTGGAGACTGAATTTTCCTGAACTATAAGAAAACAATACACTTTATATAACTGGGAAATGTTTTTTCAACAATCTAATTTTAGATTGTTAACTGAATAATTTGGATTTTTGGGATTGTTCTTTTGGTTGCTTTTTTCTTCTCATTTATCACTCTCCTTGAATCTTGTTTTGAAATGCCTGCTCCTTTTTTTTTTTTTTTCCCTAAACCTATTCTGTCTTTGTGCTTCTTGATAGAAAAGAAATTAGTGCTGCATTTGATACTGGACAAAATGTTACTATATTTATTTTTATTATGAGTAAAACATGGATACTTTTAAAGGAAATTATTTTAAGATTAATAGTCTAAGCTATCTTGCAGTACAAATATTCAATATCTATAATGTTGCTATATTGCTGTCCTTTATTATACCTAGAGTAATCACTGACATCTCTCCACTGTGCTTTACAGTGTGCATTGTAACAGCTTGTTCTGTAGCCAGGAAAGTATTTAATACTCCTCCACTCCTCTGTCTTCTATAAAAGTCTTCTATATATTAAAATGTAGAAACCATTACAGAAGTGTGGTATATATCTTATTAGTATTACAATAACCATTAGGAAGATGATCTATATATCTTATTAATATAGCAACAACCATTAAACTATTTTAATATTAATAAAAGTGTGTAAAGATGTCATTTTAATATACAGCCTTAGTATCTTTTGTATACACAGTACATTTACTGTAATGTTACAATAAAAAGAAAATATTGGTCAATAAATACAGCAGACATACACTTTTATGTAATTTGAAGAATAGTTTGAAACAATCTCCACTATCCAACAAAAATTAAAGCCTGTACAAAGATGCATGCTATGCTTATGTAAATATACTTTGGATCTAGATTAATTGATCAGTGGTAGCATTTATATACCTATTTAATGGATTGTAGTTGTTATTGCCAGGCTGTATAATTCATCTAATTCTTCCATTAATTCCTCTTGACTGGAACTTGCATTAACACTCAAAACATTTGAGCAGATACACACAGTTGTATTTGAAAAATAAGGGAAACGGGAAGAAAATATTATGGAAAAATTCACCCCTTTCCACCAAGTTTTGATTTTATGACACTGGACTTCTACATCAATACTGAGCTAGTGAAAATTTTACTATCTTGTATCGCATTAATTTCAACTTTCTGCTTTCTACCTAGTGCATAAACACTTTTTTTTTTTTTTTAATTAAAACAGGAAATCTCTGCACAGTAGAACCATTGAAACCATTTTTTTTTTTTCCTCATGGATTTGACTCTTCATTATATATAGCTCTCTGGATTCACTGATGGTTTTTGCTACAGATTGGAGAATTAATAGATATACGCACACACATATATATATAACCCTCTGCCTGGATATTTATTTTAACAATTAGTCTGGAGAGAGGATGCTCAGGGGAGACATTATTGCTCTCTACAACTACCTGAAAGGAAGGTGTTGGGAACTGGGGTTTGGCCTCTTCTCACAGGTAACTATTGATAGGACTAGAGGGAATGGCCTCAAGTTGTGCCAGGGGAGGTTTAGGTTAGAAATTAGGAGACATTTCTTCTCAGAAAGAGCAGTCAGGCAGTGGAACGTGTTGCTCAGGGAGGTGATGGTGTCACTGGGGGTGTTCAAGAAGAGGTTGGACATGGTGTTTAGGGACATGGTTTAGAGGGGGACATTGGTAGTAAGGTGACAGTTGGACTGGATGATCTTGAAGGTCTCTTTCAACCTTAATGATTCTATGATTCTATGAAAGCTGTAGAAACAATATCTTTAGAAACAATTTGCATTCTGTAGATGTGGAAGAAATTGGATGGATGATTTGCAAGGTACTAGCAGGGGATTTGCATACATCAGCCTTGCTTCTGTGTGTGTGTTTGTGTGTATTATGTGTGTGTTTATGTGTACTGTCCACTTAAAACATCAGTTTATAGCCAGCAATAACAAACAAATGGAATGTTGATTAATGCAGTCTTATGTCTTTGCAAGCTATATTAGTTCTGTAATTCCCTTTTGCATGTAGAGACATGTACTTAGACCTACGCTAAAGGAGAATCCTTATTTCAAGAAGGTACAATCAAAAAATAAAATAATATCAATTAACCAATGTATGGAATATTGAAAATATGTGTGCATGTTTATGTTTATTGCTACTAAGTGGACACTAAGGGACCTGGGTCTCAGATCTTCAAGCACACAGTTTACATGTGCATACACCTACCTTTATTAAACTAAATAATCTTTTAAAATTCTCCCTCCATAGATAAGCAGTTTTCGAAGTTTCTAAAACATGAGGTTGTAATCTGCATAAAAGTTTCATTGGAGTTATTTGCTTGCTGATTTTCAGTATACACTGTACCTTGTTAATTAGCAGACTGGAACATTTTGTAAGCATTGAGCTATAAATTCTGTGCTAATATTAAAAATTAATGTTTGCATGTGTCACAAATACTATGGTAAAAATCAGTATTTTAAAGTATTAAGACAAAATTTGAAGTTCATAAGGCATCTAAAATACTAGTAAACGAGTTCCAGAAAGAATTTTAGATTAAAATAAATTCATAAAAAATGGTAAGAACAACATTCTGTACTTTTCTTTTTACATTTCCACATTCCTCTTACCCTGATGTTTTTGGAATGAAAAGTCAAATCCTAAGCAATTTTATGCATATGAAGAGCCTACTGATAACATTTTTTCTTTGTTTATCTTTTCTCTTTCTACACCTTTGTCTTGTCTTTTTTTTTTTCTGTGAAAGCAACCAATCACACAACCAAATTTATTTTACTATTTCTTAAAATATATCAGTTCAGTGACCTATATAATTTGATGAATGTGTTTATTTCACAGTACTGGAATAATAAAAGGTTTGCTCTATAACAATTAAAAGAATTGGAAAGGGTAATAGCTCTAATATTGCATCTTTCACATATGGAACTTGGAATTATTTACAAAATATCCTTAATTTAATGATATCCTTCTGCCCATCATCAAATAAAACACTTTGAATTCACTTTTTGTAGATTACAATGCAGAATCATTTTTAGTATAAATAGTTTTTCTTGGGTAACATGTATCATATTTCCTTTAAGACAATGAAAGCTAAATATTACTATGCAAGTCTAGTGAACAGCTGTCTTTAGCAAAGACACCACAGAGTTTCTTTCATTGTTGTTCTTCAAAAATATAATTTTAATTTATTAGACACATTAAAAGGGAAATTATGTATCTGTAATAAAAGAGACAGATAATTTGCAATGAATGATGAGAGTCAGTAATTTTATTAAAGATTACAATGTGTGATTGTAAATAGGTCAATACTAAATCAATTCATTAAGTACGCAAACTCCTAGAGTCTGTGATTAGTGTTGTTTGCCTGGATGGTACCTCAGAATTTAATTTTTACATTAACTTTTGATAGCACATTTTTATAAAGATTTTTATATTTTTGGTTGGTAGCAACCTTTCTGGGTAATGTGGCACAGTTTACCACTTTGAGTAGCTCTCCAGTGCTGGCTTAACTAAGAGTATCAAGTTACATGTATGCTTGCTGAAGCAATAACTTTGACCTTGGGCAGCCTTTTCACTAGAAAATGGTTACTGGGAAGACTTCAACCAAGAAGATATCACATACCTAGACTAATTTTAGTAGGTGCTATACATCCAAGGCCTGCGGTATCATAGAATCATTCAGGTTGCAAAAGGCCTCTAAGATCATGTAGTCCAACCTTTAACCTAGTATCTGACACTGTACTTGCAGTGTCAGGTGATTTTGCATATGGACAGTCCAAAGGATCTTTTCATTGTAAAGTTTTGGAAGATACATGGAAGAGAAGAAAAATCAAAAAGTATATCCCCCAGGAAAGAAGAAGAGCTAATATTTTGGCCTGACTTCACATTCTGTACTACTACAAGTTGAAGGGAAATGAAGAAAAAAAAAAAAAAAAGAGTTGGAAAGAACTTAGAGATAATTGTGAGCTGCCTGATAGTACCTTCTTAGGACTGTCAGTTGGATTTTTGATCTAAAATATTAATTTGGTGTTAATGCTAAGGAGACTAATCTTCCCACTCATATATACTAATATCTTCACATGTGCAAACTGTATGAAATGTAGTTGTGTAAGAGAAGGACTAGTATTCATTCTATGAATGGATAGCTACAGAAATTGTCCTAGAAAATAATAAATGTATCTAATTTTAAAGAGACTCTAAGATCTTCCAAAGTAAGATACAAGCTTAGTCTACTTTTTCTCTCACATTTTACTCAGATTGCTTTGTGCTACCTAATCAGCTTATATTAATCATTTAGGTACCATGAAATACATACAAGCCCTAGGGGCAGTAGTGTTACATTCATCTTATTGTGACAGAACTGGTGCAGAACTGCCTTAAGATGTCTGTTTTCCTATAGTGTGTGTATAATGTCACTTGGAGCCACGCTGTGAACACGTGGCAGACTAATCAATCCTGTGAGCTTGTCCCTTCTCTTGTAGCCAACATAAAGAGTGTGGAATGGAGGTGGAAAAAGAGGAGAAGTTACTACCTTAAATCTAAACAAAATGGCTCTGGAGAACTCCTCCATTTGTATTGCAACTGTCATATTTATAATGTTTCATTAGTGAAAAAATAATGGGTTACTTCCCCTTCCCCTTCCCCTTCCCCTTCCCCTTCCCCTTCCCCTTCCCCTTCCCCTTCCCCTTCCCCTTCCCCTTCCCCTTCCCCTTCCCCTTCCCCTTCCCCTTCCCCTTCCCCTTCCCCTTCCCCTTCCCCTTCCCCTTCCCCTTCCCCTTCCCCTTCCCCTTCCCCTTCCCCTTCCCCTTCCCCTTCCCCTTCCCCTTCCCCTTCCCCTTCCCCTTCCCCTCTCCTCTCCTCTCCTCTCCTCTCCTCTCCTCTCCTCTCCTCTCCTCTCCTCTCCTCTCCTCTCCTCTCCTCTCCTCTCCTCTCCTCTCCTCTCCTCTCCTCTCCTCTCCTCTCCTCTCCTCCCCTCTCCTCTCCCTTTCTCCCCTCCCCCTTTTTTTTGATGTGAAACTTACACTTCTCATCAAGCAAATGGACAGTCTAGCCTGAAATAATACACATGAAAAGTCTAGTTTTTGTGGTGTTTTGGTATTTGGGTTGCTTGTCTCATTGCTTCAGTTAACCATCATTTAAAATAATAACATCTAAGTATGTGGTATTTCACAGGCTTTTGTCAGGCCTTTGAGTAAGCTGTAGTCTCAGACACACATATTTGAATAGATTTGCTATCTTTTTAATTTCAATATTTCGTTACACTAGGGAAACTGAAGATGATTAATCTGGAGCTTGGTGTTAACTTCTTTTTCCTTCTAAATGGAGTCAAAAAATCAGACATGATGCTTAAAGAATTATTTTTTCCCTGTAAAGTTCATTTTTGTATTTAATTATCTGTTCTATTGGTCAGAAAGCATGTTCTTGTATTCACAGAATCATAAAATGGTTTGAGTTGGAAAGGACCTTTAAAAATCATCTAGTACACCTGCCCTGCTATGGGCAGGGACACCTCTGACTAGACCAGGTTGCTCAAAGCCCCATCCAGCCTGGCCTTTAACACTTCCAGGGATGTGGCATCCACAGCTTCTCTGGGCAACCTGCTCCAGTGCCTCACCACCCTCTGAGTAAAGAGTTTAAATACTGAAGAATTTCAATGAATTATGAGGCAATGGAGGTCTTCAGACAATACTTGTGAGTTGTACCAAAGGAATTAGGAAGGGCTTCTCTGAGAAGACAGTGTGACCAATAGCCCATCTGACATGCCTCTACAGCAACATATGCAGCATGGGAAAACTAGCAGGAGTAGTTGTAAACTATGGTGCAATTAGAAAAGTATGACTTAATTGCTATCACACAAATCACACAACTGGAACACTGTAATAGAGGGCTACAAGCTTTTTGGAAGGGATAGGTGGGGAATGAAGCACAGGGGTGTTGCCCTCTATGTTAAGGAGTGGATTGATTGCAAAGAGATGACAGAAACAGCCACAGACAGGTTGAGAACTTTGGGGTAAAAGGACTGGCCCAATAAAGGACACCTTGTGGCTGTGGTCTACTACAGGCCACCTGATCAAGGGGAGCCTGTTGCTGATGCCTTCCTGCTTCAGCTGCAAGAAGCAGCATGTGCACAGGCACACATCCTGATGGGGGTTTTCAACCACCTGGATGTTTGCTGGGAAAGCTGGTATGGTATTAGACAAAGCAACCAGAGGAGAAGCATTATTAGCCCTAGTGCTCACCAAGGGTTTAAGACTGGAGGAAGTCTGGGCTGCAGTGACCATGCCTTGTTTAGGTTTGCGATCTCAAGGAATATGGACCTGGCAAAGAGCAAAGTCAGGACCCTGAACTTCTGAAGAGAGAAATTCCGGCTGTTTAAAGACCTAGTGGATGAGATTCCCTGGAATACTGTCCTTAGGGACAAAGGTGCTGAACGGAGCTGTCAACTCTTTAAGGACACTCTTCTTAGAGCAAAAGAGCTCTCCATTCCCTTGTGTAAGAATCAAGGAGGGAAGGCAGGAAACTGGGATGGATGAGCAAGGACCCGCTGGTCAAGCTGAGGTGCAAGAAGAAAATGCACAGGCAGTGGAAGCAGGGACGTGTGGCCTGGGAAGAGTACAGGGATGCTGTATATCCCTGGATGTGCAGGGATGGGATCAGGACCTCCAAACTGGAGAGAGATAGATTTGATGGGTGGACAATTGAGTATATAAGGAGTTGGCTTAAAGGCTGAACTCAGAGAGTTGTAGTCAATATCCAGGTGGAGGCTAGTGTCGAGTGGTTGTCCTGCAGGGGTCGGTCTTGGGACCAGTGCTGTTTAATATCTTCATCAGTGACATTGAGTACACCCTCAGCAAGTTTGCAGATGACAACAAGATGAGTGATGCAGTTGATGCAACAGAAGGAAGGGATGTCATCCAAAGGGGACTGGACAGGTGGGAGAAGTGGGCCCATGTGAACCTAATGAGGTTCAACAAGCCTAAGTGCCAGGGGCTGCACCTAGGTGGGGGCAATCCCAGACATGAGGAAAGGCTGCAAGAAAAACTCATTGACAGCAGCCCTGCAGAGAAGGGTTTGGGGTTTCTGGTGGACAAAAAGCTCAAGAGAAGCCAGCAGTGTGCACTTGCAGCCCAGAACTACATGCTGGGCTGCATCACTAGAGGTGAGGCCAGCAGGTGGAGAGAGCTGATTGTCCTCCTCTGCTCTGCCCTCCTGAGGCCCCGCTTGGGGTGCTGTATCCACGTCTGTGGTCTCCAGCACAAAGAAGATGTGGACCTATTAGAGCAGGCCCAGAGGAGGGCCTCAAAGATGATCAGAGGTCAGGAGCATCTCTGCTATGAAGAAAGGCTGAGAGAGCTGTGTTTGTTCAGCCTAGAGAAGAGAAGGCTCTGGGGAGACCTCATTGCGGCTTTTCAGTACTTAAAGGGGGCTTATAAAAATATGAAGAGTGTCTTTTTACTCAGGCAGACAATATCACAATGGGGAATGGTTTAAACTAAAAGAGGGGATATTTAGATTAGATGTTAGAAGGAAATTCTATACTCAGAGACTGGTGAGGTACTGGAACAAGTTGCCCAGGGAAGTTGTGGATGCCCGATCTCTACAGGTGTTCAAGGCCAGGTTGGTTGAGGCTTTGAGCAACCTGGTCTAGTGAAAGGTGTCCCTGCCCATGGCTGGGGGGTTGGAATTGGGTGATCTTTAAGGTCTCTCCAACCCAAACCATTCTATGATTCCATGATTCAGACTGCCACTGACTTTAAAATTTAACTTACACTTTTTCTATTTTTCCTTAAGTTATAGCAATTGTTTTGTATAGTGTTAGAATAATCTTGATGAAGAAGAAAATTCAGCAACTAGTTCACAAAATGGAAAAAGATAGAATGCAAAGGAACTTGCTTCTCTTGCAACAGTTTTATACTGATGTTTTTTATGAACTTCAGTGGAATAAATCCTGATATACACTAATGTAAGGAGAAGCAAAATCACATCCTAAGTCTTTAGATATCATTTCAAAGAACAGCTTGAGAGAGATACACTCTGGCACATATAGCTTCAAGCAATTAAAGATTTGAAGACTAAACTGCAGTCTCAAATTGCTAAGAAGATTGCATGTATTTAAAAAGGAAATAGAAATTAATTCTCACTCAACTAATACGTATCAATCAGATGAAAATTCAAAGCTCTTTTGGCTCTTCTAATTAGATATTGTTCATAGTAAGATTAATGCTTCAAGGAAATATTTAGATGCTGCTAATTTTAAACTACTGGAATTATGTAAAAAGCTGAATGTTCTTTGTCATGTAATAATCTCATGGCTGTTCTACGTGGCATGGAAAGGACTGCTGTGTTTTAGTGAAGACCTGCAGTCAGTGGAGAAGAAAGGAAAGGGTATTAGTCTTGAAAAAGTTTCTAAAGGAATTTTACCATCAACACACAGAAGACATTGTATATGAAAAAGTATTTGATTCTTTTATACATGTTTATGTACACATGTACATAAAAGATAAATATGTGCTATACATATATATAGAGAGAGACAGGGCTTAAAAATAAAGTATAACTGGTCATTACACAATAATTTTAAAACAAAAATTGTATGGAATTAGTAAGCTTTTTTTCTACATATCATACTGAGAGTTGTCCCAGACTTAAATGGGATTATGACTACTTTTTGAGGCTTTATGTAGATGCAGTAATCTAAAAATTGTTTGGCCCATTCTTGGTTGAACTTGGACTAATTCAAAGCATCCTAATCATGACTGCCTTCTTCTATTCCATCATTCCAATTCATCTGTTTAATTCATACTTTAACATTTTTCTGAAAACTTTTTTCATATGTACATATGGAGAGAAAAATATAATAATGAAGGTGATGAAAAAAACATGTATTGCATTCATAATTCATTTTAAGATTCTTCTTGAGAAGCCAGCAACATTTTGACTATTACGCATATCTCAAACATACTAAATAGTTGTGCATTACACCTTATGCTAAACTACCAGGTTATATCTTCAGTTCATCTGAATAATCTTAATATGAGTGTCCTCAGAGGCAAACTTGCTGCTGCCCAAGATTCCCTCCAACAGAAGAAAGCATTTGTTGTTTCCTCGGCAACAGCTCTAATGATCCTCTGATCTTTTTATCTTTCTTTTTTTTTTTTTTTTTGAGTCAATACAACTGAAAGAAAGCTGATTTTAAACCCCTCCACAAAATAAATAAATTAAATTAAAATAAAATAAAATAAAATAAAATAAAATAAAATAAAATAAAATAAAATAAAATAAAATAAAATAAAATAAAATATCTGCTGGGTTGCTGAGATGAACTTACTCATCTTTTGGTAAATTCCTCTGCAGTTAATCTAACAAGTCCTAGAGTTGGCATGAAGTAGGTGGCAGAATGATACAGAAATTCAGGGGAACACAGGAGAACCATGTGAGGAGTGAAACGTCTGGTTTTGGTGTCAACAAGCTACTAAATTTGCTCATCTGTATCATTTAGCCATGTCCCTGTGATGTGATTGTAATAGAATCATAGAATCATAGAATATCTTGAGTTGGAAGGGACCCTTAAGGATCATCAAGTCCAACTCTTGACACCGCACAGGTCTACCCAAGTTCAGACCATGTGACTAAGTGCACAGTCCAATCTCTTCTTAAATTCAGTCAGGCTCGGTGCAGTGACCACTTCCCTGGGGAGCCTGTTCCAGTGTGCAACCACTCTCTCTGTGAAGAACCCCTTCCTGATGTCCAGCCTAAACTTCCCCTGCCTCAGCTTAACCCCGTTCCCGCGGGTCCTGTCGCTGGTGTTAATGGAGAAAAGGTCTCCTGCCTCTCGACACCCCCTTACGAGGAAGTTGTAGACTGCGATGAGGTCTCCCCTTAGCCTCCTCTTCTCCAGGCTGAACAGGCCCAGTGCCCTCAGCCGTTCCTCATACGTCTTCCCCTCCAGGCCTTTCACCATCTTCGTAGCCCTTCTCTGGACACTCTCCAACAGTTTCATGTCCTTTTTATACTGTGGTGCCCAGAACTGCACACAGTACTCGAGGTGAGGCTGCACCAGCGCAGAGTAGAGCGGGACAATCACCTCCCTTGACCTACTAGCGATGCCGTGCTTGATGCACCCCAGGACACGGTTGGCCCTCCTGGCTGCCAGGGCACACTGCCGGCTCATATTCAACTTGTTGTCTACCACGACCCCCAGATCCCTCTCTTCTAGGCTGCTCTCCAGCGTCTCATCGCCCAGTCTGTACGTGCAGCCAGGGTTTCCCCGTCCCAGGTGCAGGACCCGGCACTTGCTCTTATTGAACTTCATGCGGTTGGCGATCGCCCAGCTCTCCAACCTATCCAGATCCCTCTGCAAGGCCTTTCCACCCTCAACAGAGTCCACAACTCCTCCAAGTTTGGTGTCATCAGCAAACTTGCTCAAAATGCCTTCTATTCCTACATCCAGATCGTTTATAAAAATATTGAAAAGTACCGGCCCTAAAATGGAGCCTTGAGGGACCCCACTGGTGACCGCCCGCCAGCCTGACGCAGCCCCATTCACCATAACCCTTTGGGCCCTGCCCGTTAGCCAATTGCTCACCCATCGTATGATGTTTTTATTTAGCTGTATGCTGGACATTTTGTCCAGTAGGATCCTATGGGAAACCGTGTCAAAAGCCTTTCTGAAGTCCAAAAAAATCACATCAGCTGGTTTCCCTTGGTCTACCATACGGGTGATCTTATCATAAAAGGAAATCAGGTTAGTTAGGCAGGACCTACCCTTCACAAACCCATGCTGGCTGGGACCAATGACTGCTTTGTCCCCCAGGTGCGCCTCAATACGTTCGAGAACCATCTTCTCCATGATTTTACCAGGCACTGATGTGAGACTGACAGGCCTGTAATTGCTAGGGTCTTCTTTCTGACCCTTCTTGAAAATCGGCACAACATTTGCCAGCTTCCAGTCTACCGGGACCTCTCCAGACTCCAAGGATCGTTGAAAAATAATTGAGAGAGGTTCCGCGATGACGTCCGCCAGCTCCTTCAGCACCCGGGGATGAATCCCATCCGGACCCATGGACTTGTAGGGATCCAGGTGGAGTAGCAGATCCCGCACACGTTCAGGGTTGGTTGGGAGTTTGTCATCCCCACCATCCCGGTCCTCCAGCTCGGGGCACCCTGGGTCCCGAAGCCCATCACCGGCATTGAAGACAGAGGCAAAGAAGGCGTTAAGCGTCTCTGCTTTGCCTATGTCATCGTCTGTGAGAAGACCTTCCCTGTCAAGGAGCGGCCCTATGTATTCTTTAGTTCTCCTTTTTCCATTCACATATCTAAAAAAACCCTTTTTATTTTCTCTCACAGACACAGCCAGCTTCAACTCTAGGTGTGCTTTAGCCACACGAATTTTCTTCCTACAGACACGAGCAGCATCCCTGTATTCTTTCCATGTCACCTGGCCCTCCTTCCAGTAGCGAAACACTCTCTGTTTCCGCCTAATACTTTATATAAATAAATATTTGTGTTATGTTTCAGGCCTTCTTGTATGTTTTTCCTTTGAGTTTAAAAAGCTCTTGTAAATGCAACTCTGACTACATCAGACAAAAGAAATCCACCCACCAATTCAGTTCTTTGCTTTTCTGTCTTAATAAGATACAAAGATATTTAAATTGACATATTGCCTATGTTAATCATCACTGTCATTCCCCTGAAAGGTTAATGACTCCACAAGCTCACTTGGACTCATTTAGCACAAAAAACATTTACACCTCCAGCTGTGTGATGATATTGTGTCATAATGTACTTGAAGAGCTCAGTGCCTATGTTAAAAAACAAACAAACAAACAAACAAAAACAAACAAACAAACAAAAAAAACCACTAATTTTTATTGTTTCCCCTAGTTCCCGTCTGTATATGTCCATATCGTCTAGAGTGAGACTAAAAGTGAAAGTGTTTTGGTGGAGGAGACTGCAGTGAAGGAGAAAGAGGAGCAGAAGCTCTTTCTTATTCTGTCTTACTCAAAATCCAAACAAGAATATTTGCATAGGTTTCCCGATCTTGGGCAATCTTGGGTAGTAGCAGTTTTTAAATAAAAGCGTGGTAAGTTATTTAAGAGAATGCAATTACATGTGATTATATGTGGGGTCTGGAGCCATGTATTGTAACCCACCAACTTAAGGAGCACAGTCACTCTGTGCCTACTTGTTTGTAGATCCAGCTCTCTGGATCAAACAGGTATGACAGAATGTGTTAAAACTACTGTGTTTATCAACAACCATTTGCAACTGCCTGATGCAGTTGTTTAGTGAAATATATATATATATTTGCTAGCTTATGTTTATCTAATAGTGTTGTTGAGACACAGTTAGCTAAATCCAAATTTTAAGTGTTTTTTATAGCCAGAAGTGACTGCATGTATGGAGAAAGTGGAAAGGGTAGCTGTCAAAAGTTTGTGCAGTAGCAGCACTCAGACAAGTATTAATGTTGCATGCATCTGCATGCCTTTGTTTTGGCACATTATTACAAAGTTTAAAACAGCTATTGATGCTTTATTTCATACTTTCCAGGGACACTTTTAAGATTCTTAAATTGGCATTTGTTTAATTTTGAAGAGGCTGCTTCATGCATGGTCAGATTAAGAGATAGGCATTTTCCAAAGGTAAGCAGGAAAGCTGAGAAAGTTAACAAGAGAAGGTACATAAAATGACATAAAACATATAAGGCATAACTGGTCAGAATTGTCTCTAGGAGCCTTAAGGATGTTACTGTCAGCTGAAAATGTACTAAGCCATTTCTGAGGCCTGATCTCAGAGACTACTGAAGAGCACTGCAAGTTGCTACCATACTTATTACAATCTATGCAAATAGATTGTAATGTGAGTATGTGAGTACCTTCTTAGTGTTAGAGCTATTGTAATGGTTTATTTCTTTTCTGTGTTAAATAATTAATGTATTTTTGGTCGCAATTTATTATGTTGTTATAAATGTTGTTATAATTTCTTCATTTTTTCAAGTTTGAGAAAATAAATATTTAGTGTTAGAGAATACATATTTAGTGTTTGATCTTTATGATGGGAAAGTAAAAACATTCAAAAATGTAAGGAAAAAGTTACAGGAATGGAGTTTAGCCATATTTGACCCTAAAGAAGTCTGTTTAATTGCTGAGGTAACTATGTTTCATAGTTGTACATGGTGTGCATTTATCAAAAGTGATAAGTAATGACTCACCCCATAAAAAACAAACAAACAAGCAAACAAACCAACCAAACAAAAACAAACAAGAACTTTCAAGAAAGATAGGTCTTTTTCAGCTGTAATCAAAACTGAAGTTTTATTTAACTAGAGTGCAAAGCTTTTCAAACATCTATCTTTTCCAAACATTGGCAGTTGGCAATGTTGGCTATATATATATATATATATATATATACACATGTATATATAAAATATTATCTATATATTACAATGTATAATATAATAATTATATATAATTATATACAATATAAAATATATTATTATATATAATATATATTATAATATTATATATATTATAGCATTATATATTGTATATGATATTTAATACATAATGTTATATATATATATAATATATATAAAATATACATAAACGGTCTATTATTTAGTGTCTTAGAACATATATTTTATGCATAAATAATATGAGTAAATTTTAAAATTACTGGCTGAAAATGTTTCTCCCAAACCCCCTGAAAATAAAAACAACAACAACAAAATAAATAAATAAATAAATAAATAAACCCCAAATCAAATGCCACCCAATGACAGATGTGCATGTCCTCTGATTACCTACATTCCTTGTCCATCTGTTTGGATGGCATTATGTTTAATTACACGTAAATCAAAGCCTTCAAAAAGAGTGTTTTGGGTTGGCAAAAACAAGTTTGGAAGTAACAGTTTGTATTATGCTACGTGTGCCATTTTTCCTCTAGGCTAGCATTCTACATTAGTAGTGCATCTGTTCGGTTCTTAGTGAAAATCTAGTAAATAACCAGGACAAAATCAAAGCTGTTTATAGAAAGTCAAGCCTTGCACAACAGGTTGCATACCATTGTGTTGCTGAGGAAGTAAGAATTGAGGTCTTGAATTGACTTTAATAAAGGAAAGGTTCTCCCTCACAAATTGATGCCATTCACTTTATAGTGCAAACCCTCACACATTGCCAATAAAAAAAGAAGCAGAGTAAACTATGAAAAATGACTGAGATAATGAATTAACATGAAAAGTAAGAAGCAGTTCATAGGGCATAACATTCACAGAAATGAGCTATGAAACATCTTTTCAAAAGGGTTGAAGGACATACAAAATAGTGCTTTTCAGAGGAAACTCCTTGCTATTTTCCCTCTATTACCTAAAATTTTACAAAAAAAAAAAAAAAAAAAAAAGAAAAAGAAAAAAAAAAAGGATATTAAAAACAAACAAACAAAAAACTGTTTACTTAAAAATAGTGTGTCAAAATTTAATTTAGTCCTTTTAAAATCTGAATTAGCTTCATTATACTTTTGCTCTCCCTAAAATTTGCATGAAAGAAAATGAGATCTGTTTCACTGCTGTAGTTGTTATGATGCTAGAAACTGAATTGGCTAAATCAGGTGTTCAATTGCCATGTTTTAGAAAGCATTTTATGCTAGATGATATTCTGTACAAATTTGTCTCAGCCTGAAAAATATGTTTCATAGCCTTCTGCAACAGTTGATCTAGCTTCCATAGAGAAATGATATGGCCTTCTTTTTATACTGGGAATACCATAAGAAAGAGTGGCTCACATATAATAAGAAAAGGGATACGGTTTCAGGAAAGCTTTCAGCAACATTGTATTTTCATGTCTTGCTATTTGAAAAACAAACGGGACTTCCAAATGGGTTTTCCATGGAAAGACGGCTAGAATGGTTATAACCTCAGGCATCAGACATAAGATATGACTAACCAGGAATGTCTAACAGTCCTGAACAGGATGCCATTGCCAGTTGAAAATGAGCTAAAACAGCTAGGAGACTTCAGCTCAGAAGAGATACTAAAGAGTCATAAGTTGTCACTATACTTGCAGTCTGTGTGAAATGTATTGAGAAGTTTTTCAGAGAGTTTCAGTGGAGGATGCAGTGTGTGAGTGGGGTATTAGACCTTTTGCTATGAAGATAATATTATATTAACATGAACTCCAGAAAAGTTTTTTGTTGTTGTTGTTGTTCTTTTTTAAGAGCACTCTTACAGATATCTCGTTAGTAAACAAAATCAGTTAAGAAAGGCCTTAAGTTTATCCTTTATCTAATTCTTCCTAGTATTCTATGGATTGCATTGATAATAGGAGACTTAGTATTTGAGTACACTTTAAGTAAGACTTAATACAGTTGAAAAAACTATTATTCCAGCAATCTAATCATTTATGTAGAATAAATTAATGCTCTTGTAGTGTGATTGAACCCAAAATATTGAGGTGAAAGCAGTTTGGCAGCATTGCTGCTTAATGTGACTGCTTAAAATCCAATAGTTGAATGGACTGCAGCATGGAGATCTGCTCCATGTGGGACCCGTGGGCTGCAGGGGTACAGTCTGCTGCTCCATGCCCAGAGCACCTCCTTCCCTCCTGCTGCACTCACCTTGTGGTCTGAGGGCTGCTTCTCTCACATTTTTTCACTCTTTTCCCCCTGCTGCTGTTCTACAGCTTTTTTTTTTCTTTTATTTTCTTTTCTGTTTTTTTTTTTATTTTTTTATTTTTTTCCTTTCTTCAATCTGCTCTCCCAGTTACTCCCTGGCTCAGCTCTGGCCAGCAGTGTGTCCCTTTTGGGGCTGGCTGGAGCTGGCTCTGATATGGCATGGGGGCAGCTGCTGAGCTCTGCTGTAGAGACTACAGCATTCTATACATACCATGTATGCTGGAAATGTTATGACATATATTTCTGAAATCTTTTATTAGATATCTATATACTTTGTATAAAGTATACATTTGTATAAATTTGTTTTGCTCATCATGTGCATTTAGTATGGGAGTCAGGAGTTCAGTTTGATGCAAGTTCTTGGCAATATCCTAATACTTAACATTTAACAGATTTATTTTTTTCATGTTATAAAAATAGCACTTGTTTGCTGAATGTCATGATATATTTTTATGTTCTTCAAGACAACAAGAAAGCAATGGATCACTGTTGGTAGTGTTTAAATTTAGCGTCTCAGCTTTTATTTGAGTATACTCGAGAACATATGACTGAAATATGCCAATCTTTGCATACTCAGCAAAACAGATGATATCTTCCATAGAAATTAGAAATACTGAGATTTGCACTGAAAGGCAGAAAAATTTTGGTATATGTAATGTGCAGTAATGTCTTGAACCTCCCCTTAGTGGCCTAGGTGATATTATCAAAATGCATATGTTTTAGGAAAAGCATTTAACAAAGATTGTAAAATGGACCATGTCTTTATATTTCTTGCCACCTTTAACAGGTCTTCTGGATAAGCAACCTGTAACCAATTATATTAAAATCATTTAATCAATGTGATGTGGTATTGACATATTTGGTTCTCAAAGAAATTATGAAGTATTGAGAGCAACATTTTTGCTGACACCTAGTAATGCCAGTCATGAGTGCATATGGGTGATCTTCAATGCTAATAATGCCATACAGAAATATAGGTGTTTTTCAATCTTTTATATATATACAGAATATATATTTATATGCTGTATATATATATATTTTTTTGACTTATCAGTAAAAAACACCTCTACTGTTATTGGTTGCTTTTATAAATCATGACAGACTTCAGAGTTCCACTGTCTTTTCTGTTTTTCACATTTCTTTCCTGGTTTTCTCCTTATCTATCTGATGTTTAAGGTTAATGGCACTTCCATCTGGAATTACACCAGGATATAGTAGTAGAATCTATTACAGTGTCTTTTCAAATTTCATTGTCTTCATGCCCAGAGCACAGATTAGTTTATGACCAGCTGGGCTTAAGAAGAGCATTAAGAAATGCATAGTCTGTTTTTTATTTATTTTATTTTTTTTGCATCTGAGGGACATGTGAAAGACCTGTAGACTTTTTGAATGAATAAGCATTTACATTTACCTTGTACCTGCTTGTTTCTCAGGTACAAAATATTTGAATTGGAAGTTTTTATTTATTTATATTTTCATCTTTGCCTGTTCTCTCTGAGTCCTTGATGGTGCATGAAAAAATCCACCATAGCTTTGAGAGACATGGAAAATTCAGAAATCATAAAGTAGGTGATTTTAATTAACTCTAATTGTATGCTGATAAAATTACGTGGATGTCATCTTATGGTAAATCAAACTCCATTGCTAGACTGAGTTCTCTACTTACTTTAACGTCAAGGAACTAAAGTGTACTAGGGCCTAAAAACATTCAAGTAGGGTGTGAATGTAATCATCTGGATTTTGTACCAGATCAGAACTGAACTGAACTGAACTGAACCTCTCAACTATTTGAGGTACATCTGCTAACATGAAAGAAATAAAACCTAACTGTTGATAGAAGGAAATGTTTGCCATTTTTACAAGTAATGCAGCAATATTCTGTTGTTATATTATTTTAATATTTGTCTTCTACTAACACTGCTCAAGAATAAGTGGAACTCATTGTTCAGCTTCCATTACTTTATTTACTAAAACTGAATTTATCCAGTTACAGCACGACTTGATTTTGATTCTTTTCACAGTTTTTGGGGTATTTGAGTGGTAGACAAAAACTAGACTGCTTCCCTCTTCTGCCTGACGTTTTTCTTTTAAAAATGAATTGTTTTCCTCTTAATAACTCATGTAAGATAAATGTTTGTGTGTTAAATGGCTTAGAAATTTATAAATAGCTGAAAGGTACTGGGAGGAGTTATTTTCAGTGCACTTACAGAGACTGTATACACATATAAATGTTGACTAGCATTGCTTTTAGTGAAATTAATTAAATTAATGGATGTAATCATAGAAATGTTTTGTCTTCATTGAAATGGAGAGAGGTGACAAATAACTACAAGGCTGAAGGTTTACTATTCAGAGAATTTATTTTCTTGTTAGCTATATGAGTTGTTTTTCTTATTAAAAACTTTGGGAAAGATCTCCCCTTCTCTTCCCATTACAGGTCTTTAAAGTTACTCTCAAATCTGTTTTAGCTGTCTTCCACAAAGCTTATTGCCATTCATGTTAGTTATATTAAAGCATACTTGAGAAATAGATGGGTCTTGCTTGTTTTGTAGCACATGCTTTCCTTAATGATTAAAGCAGTAGCACCCTTTTGTAATGAGGAACAATCAATCAGCTTTATAGTGCTGGAACTATGCAGATTTGAACCTTGAAGGCAGATACTCTGAAGCTTGTTTGTTCTCTTAACTAAAATACACACTTTCTGTTTGAAAGCATGTTTTCTATCTACAAGAATTGTGTTATATCCTGAACCCAATGTAGAAGGCTACATCACTTTTATATGCATAATTTTGCATTACAGATTTAACGTTATTGTTACAGTCTTTGAGAGTATAGAGAAATCCTATGGTATTAGTCAGGACATGCCTGTGAATAACATGACAAGCATTCATAATTTTATTAACTTATCCCAAGGTGTATTTCACTCCTTTCTCTGAACAAGTATCAAATCTAAGTCAAGGATGAGCTATAGGGCTCCAGAAGAGGCTACAGTGAGTTACTGGGAGCATACCCCTAAAATTCAATTTTATATCTCTCTTCGACTTAGCTCAATGAAAATAATTTAATGGATACTAAGAAAACAAAAAGGCATTCTTCCACTCAACACCTTGCTACATAACACTGGTTATGAATCTTGTATCCAAACTGCCTTTTGTGACACTCTTTCCTCTTCCTCCTTCCCCACAAGTACTCCACTACGTTAAAAGAAAGGAAACACTAAAAGGCATGTGTAGTGGGCAAGAAGTTTTCTACCTGACTGGTAGAAAATTCAGGAAGATGACTTTTTATGATAGTATATGTCAGCTGCACTGTGGAAAAGCCAATAAATTGATCAGAATTTAACTAAAACTAAAAAGAATTCTCATTTGAAGTGAGAGATGGAGGGGGCCCAGTGTGAAAAGGAAAAAGTGGCAGAGAGAGAGAGGAGCTGTTATGGACAGCTCCTGTGCTGCTTGTAGGGCAGTTGGGAATGGAGGAGTGAGATTTGACCTGGGGAAAAGAAAGGGGGTGGAAGGGGTGGGTAGATGTTTTAGTTTTTGTCTTTGTTTCTCATTACCCAAACATATTTTATCTGACAATAAGTTAGATTAATTTTCCCCAAGTTAAGTCTGTTTTGTCTGTGGCAGTTAAAGTGTTCTCCCTGTCTTTTCTCAACCCACAAGATTCAACCATTCATTTCATTCCCTGTCCTGTTGCAGAGGGTGAATGAGTGAGTAGCTGGGTGTCAAGATTGATCCACAGCAGCATGACAATCAAACTTGTACTTAGCTGTCCTTCAAGGGAGACCCCAAACCACTGGCATTGCCTAGGAAGACCTTTATACAGTAGAAATGAATGTATTATATAAAGGTGATGCAGAAAACCCACTTCTGACTTCCCAGTCTGTATTATTTTAGTTATAGTCTTTCTGTGCAGAAACTTAAAATCTCCTGTGTTGGATTATGTCAGTGTCAATTACATCAATGATCTACCTCTGTACAGTAATGATAGGAAAGAGAAAATAAGAACAGGAGGTGTTTTGAGTGACACTTTCCTAGTCAGCAATTTAGGAATGTTTAGAAATAATGGTCATGTCAACGCATGTTGATGGTGCTTATTACATATTTTGTGTGATTTTATATATATATATATATATATATTAAAAATTCTTGATTGGAAATAATGTTTGACTGAGATGTTAGAATATGCTCACATAACTTTCTGATTTTGTTAGTGTTTTATTTGTGAAGGTTTTGTGTTGTTGTTGTTTTGTTTTGTTTTTCCCCTTGTATATGGCAGAAAAACATTCTGAAGTTTTACTTGGCATTTTTATAGAAGCTTCTGTTTTATAAGACATACGTATCTGGTAGAACCATATATGCTAAGTAGGGAACAAAGAAGGAAGGCAGTTTTGATTTTAATTTTGATTTGAAATAAATTCATTTTTTTTAAGAATGTTAATGCTGCAAAAGTATTGTAGACCAGGCAAGTTTGGAAAAATGTATCATGTTTATTATGCATTACAAGGTGGTGAAAGTTGAACTTCTAAGGAAAAAAAGATGACCTTTATTACATAGCATTTGCCATTGTACTCCAAAACCACTTTAGTTAACATTATTAAGTTGCAAAGGTAACTGAGGAAATGCCATTATTGAGGTTGTTTATCCTTATTTCTTTCATCTATGTGCATTGAGTTAATTCTTAAATACATAGTCATGTGGTATTTTTGTTCCAGTTTCTGCTTCACTGAATGTGAAGAATTGCCATCATGCACTTCATAAGTAACTATTGTCCTTGACCAATGGGCGTCCATACATGTCATTTGCTTTGTTCTGCTTAGAGTGGGATGTCAAGCAGATTTTTCAGTCATTCTTGTGGCGCTCATCACTATAGAAGATGAGTGTCTCACAATTTAGTCAGAAAACTCTCCAAGGCCTAACATAGTGTGTTTTGTTTATGTGTTTGTTTTTGTTTGATTGTTTTTTGTTTTTTTTTTTTTTTTTTTTTTTTCTTAATCTGTATTTTACAAATGAGAAGTTGAGGAATAATTATTAAAGCAAGAAAATCCCATGTAGTTGAGATATGTCCTTCTGCATTCTCAGTCTTAAGGATTGATGGTTTTGCTTATCAGGAATGATTTTACCCCAGTTTGGAAGTCAGTAAATGAAAATTATATTGGTAATGGTTACCAATACATTTTATTTTATTTTATTTTACTTTATTTTACTTTATTTTATTTTATTTTACTTTATTTTATTTTATTTTATTTTATTTTATTTTATTTTATTTTATTTTATTTTATTTTACTTTATTTTATTTTATTTTAAGACGCTGTAGTAGAAGTAGAAATCTGCTTGTCTGGGAAGAATGCAGTGTGGTTAGAATGCTTGTACTGCAAACTGTACAAAAAGAGGTAAGACTGCACAGAAAAGTTGTCATGCAGTAGCCTTCAATCATTCCCAGTGCAGTCTATCCAATGCATAACTGAGGAAAACAGGGCAATAGGAACTAACATAGCTGACAGTGTAGGAGCTATGAGAATATTTGGAGTACATTTATATGGAAATTTGTGTTAAGGAAGAAGTTATCTTCCTCTCTCAATAGTGCACTAGTATGGAAGAAGGCCAGACTGAGCCCTTAACTGAGTAATGGAGTCTCTTAGTGGAGTCTCTTTACAACAACTGTTTTTCAGACAGTATAATTAAAGGCCAGAAGACAACCTTCATGCTTTTTTTTTTTTTTTTTTTTTTTTTTCCCCTTTATCTTCCAGCATCATTTATACTAAGGCTGCTTAGGTCACTGTTTTGAGATGATGATACAGAAATGTATATGTATATTTGGCATAATTGTGCATAGTAGCTGTCTAAAGTTTCTCTTCTGGAAGTGTCATCTAGAAAGGTTGCTGTGACATTTCCAAAACAGTCTCATGTTAATATGAATAATAATGCCTAGGCATGACATGGGAAACAAACGTTATACGTATGCATATGTGTATGTATACATATGCATATGTATATATATATATGCATATTTAAGTAAAGAACATAATGTATATGTGCATATATACTGAATATTGACATTCAAAATAATATTTTCTTTTTGTCTATTCTGCCTTGAATGTATTAATAAAGAGTAGCAAGAAAAAACATACTTCTCAAACATGGAAAATTTGGAGGAGAGAAGATGGGCAAGGTTCTTTCTAATAATACACTTTTCATCACACTCTCAGTTATGAATAAGTTTCACCAACTTCTGTTACTAAATAAAGTGCGCCAATGGCAGATAAATTAACTATCCTCCAGTGTGTCTGATGGACTTTTATCCAGAGAAATAATTTAAATGGCATTTTAAATATAGCCACATTAAACCTAATGACTGTACAGCTTTTATGCCAGCAAAGTCTTGAAAATGTAGACAATACATTTTCATAGAATAAATTCATGTTCTGGGCCTATTTATGTTGAAGTGCAACTCTAGGGAAGGCAAGGTAAGATTAACTGGGTTTGACAAGTAAGAGAAAGTTTTTCTATCAGTACAGCTTAATGCATTCTTACTTCTCTTCTGGATACTACTGTTAAAGCATTTTCTGGAGAATTATCCCATGATCATTCAGCAGCAGTTGCAGATACAAAAAAAATAAGAAATAAGAATAAAATAACAAATTCATTTGCATTCAGAATTATAGGCTGGGATTTGTTCTGGGGGGCAGATGGAATGGCTTCTCTTTCTTCTATTGAAAACCACAGTGAACAGCAGCTCCTTCCTGTATACGATTCACATTTTTATGTTGCCAACATGTCCCTACAGTTCTTATGACTGCCCTTTTATTTACTGGTCTTAATTATAATGACAGATAAACTCTACTGTCTCTTTATTTTTCAGGTCAAAAGATCAAATTATGAAGGATTCCACTGGTGGGTGACCTTCACTAATACTCCTAATGTTTACTCCTATCATTGATTTTCTGTCTTTTGCCCAGGTGAAGACTATGACAGCTTAATTCTTTAGGAGTTTTGATTGTAGATCTTCTCAAACACCTTTTGGAAAACTAAACAGACTGTGTAATCTGGAATTCCCTTCTCCACATGTGATTATTGTGACTGCCTTGGTTCATAGCAAGTGAAGGCAATGTACTGCAGGTGTCTTTCACTTTAAAAAATGGTTCAGAGACAGCTTTTGTCCCTGTGATCAAGCAGATTACCACACTATCTGGAAAACAGCCCAAAATCACAAATGTTCATTGCTTCTTTGTAATGATGAAATTCAGGAGGCGGTAATGAATAATAGAGACATGTATTACAACAGAGCCAATCTTTATATCTTTATGCACCATTGTTAAATATACCGAAGTTCCTCTGTAAATTAAAGTTTGTCAACACTTTTATGACTTCCAAAACTTTGCATGAGTCATTGATTAACTCACTTCTTGGATTTGGATTTGCTTTTTTTTTTTATTTTTTTTTAACTGTACAGCTGCAAATCACACAACTTTTTCATCCAGTAATTTGGATTTGGAACATTATGTTTAGAACATAAAATATACTCTTTGGATTAAACTGTCGGGTTTCACTGGCATTTTGATGAATATTATGTAATTAGAGTTTGCTCTGTTTCCCTGAAAAGGACGGATATACAGGAGGTTTGCTGAGAGTCTTTCATGCACTGTATTTAAACATTTGCAAGTATTTTTAGAAAAGAAAGGTTTCTTCCATGCTTAACTGATAATCAACATATTGTTGTGCAAACATTAATGGAAATGGAAATTGGGTATTTTGCCAAGTATATGTTTAATATATACATATATATGTTTATATATATGAGATGATAAGGATGTCTCAATCTACCAGGTAAGACTCAAAGATAACTGTCCGAAATATGTCATTTGTAGCCAAAAATCAAAGAAAGAGTACTTTTCAATTTTATTTTCAATATGTTATTTTTTTTTTCATTGTTTATTTAGGCTGACATCAACTTAAAACCAATGAAGATTTCTTAAAAATTAAATGTTTGGGTTGAAAATTTTGTTTTGAAAAAGGAGGCATTTGCATAACTTGGAAATTTGGATAATTTTAAAGAAGAGAAAACAAAAGAACAAAGAATTAAATAAGTCCTGTCAGGCTTATTGTAGTTAGAGATTCAGTTGTTGCTACTATTTTTACATTAAATGTAAATATGCATTCAATTATGTATAATGTGATTTTTCAGCCACTTCGACCATATTAGAGTAGAGATTCAATAGGCCCCAATAAAACTGTAATGACAATAGAGAAGCCCATGACATTTTATAGGAAAAATTACATTCATGTATCTTCTTATATTTGTTTTTATCTCCCTATGTTTATTATTTCCATAATACGTTGGACATAACAGGTTACACTGTTATGAATAAGTGAAATTGTTTTAGCTTGAACATTCATCTGTTCACCTTTTTGTGAACAGATTAGTTTTGGGTGATTTTGGTACTGGAGTCTGATAAAATAATGCAGTGCTTGAAAGCTCCTAGTAACTTTTTGTAGTCAGATCTGTAGTTTTCTATTTGAAGAAAAGGAAGGAAACCTAAGCTCTTGTTGATATGCTTATACCACATACATGTCACTAACTAGTCTTCCTAAAAAAAATAATAATTGATTTTTCTTTTGAGGAATTAGTGATGTGGCAAAAGAAAGTACTTACTTTTTTCCCAAACGTTGGAAGCTGAGAGGAACACTCAAATATTTTGTTTTCTGCTACAATAATGGCATACCAGTCTGAAAAGCAGAACATGGGGGCAATGGTTGTGCATAGTGAGAAGCTCTGTAGCCCTTAACAGGTATCTTTGTAATTACTCCAGTAGGAACAAATTATAAGAGGTTTGGAGGAGAATAGTGTAGCAGATTTGGATATTTTTCTTGCAACTTTGTGTAATAGGTAGCACAAGAATAAATTCAAAAACCATTGTGGGAAAAACTGATTCAAGGGAATCACACTGGGCAATGAGTGAAAGAAATGAAGGGTAGACACTTTTGATAGATGGCAATGTTATTGATAAATAATTTGACAAGCAGCAAAAACCTTTTTTTTTTTTTTTTTTTTTCCCTACAGGGTAGGAATAGTATTTTTATATGCTGTTGAAGTGTTGAAGTAGCATTGGTGGAAATGTTACCATGTGACAGTGATGAGTAAAAAAAAAAATTTTATTCACTATTTAATCTGCTTAAACAGTTCTTACCAACAACCATTTCCTGAAAGGCCCTGTGAAATGTTATTTTATCTATTATTCATATATCTGGTTAACATAAGATCTTGTACAGCCCTCCTTTCTCAATATTCATAGTTTATGTATGTATGCATGTATGTATGTATTTATTATTTGGTAGAACAGGCACTAAGAACTCACTGTGGATTCAGTGGTTACAATAGTTTTGAAGTTTCTGAATTTTTAAACATTCATTATATTTGTCTTGTAAGTCATTCAGATGTTCCGCCTGAAATGCAGTATTTAATTTTCACTTTGTTGTAACATTTTTATCATAAGAAGGTATAGAGAATTAATTCGGACTAAACAGTACAAAAGTCTTATCACGCTGTTACATTTTTCTATATTTCAGTCACACATGTGACTAGGTTTATCAGGTACTGATTGGGAAGGGGGTATCCTATCTTAAATTTTCTCTACTTTTTCAAGTCATTTGGGAGTTTCACTTTCCAATTCTTCACCATTCAGTGGAATAAGAGACATTGAGATAGTGTCCTTGATTCCTTTCTTCTCCTTTTCCATGGCTTTCATCTCTTGTTCTAAGGCCCTAGGTTTTACTAAGCTGCTGTGACTCATTTATGGCATGGAGAACACATTATTTATGGACTATTCTATGTTTGAGTGCAATATTAAAGACCAGACTCAGCTGATGATGCAGTTCCTAAAATAAATTGAATATGACAATGAGTTATGAATTATGACTTCCTGAGTATTTTTTATCATTTGCCCACATGGATGACAGCATGCTCCTAAGGAAACTTTCACTGGGATGCAGTATTTGTACAGTAACATGGTAGATATTTGTAAACTGAAATGTTATTTGTACAGTAACATGTATAGTGCTGAATTTCTGTTTGTTTGTTTGTTTTTTCTTTTTAATCCAGAGTGTATTGGGAAATAAAACTCCAAGGATATGGCAAGAAGTAAAAGTAATTTTCATTTACACTATTCATATAATATTTTTTAGTAGTATATTTATATGTTGCTATATGTTTCCACAAGGTATACCACTATTTTATTTAATAGGCCATGGAGGATTCAATTTTAAATACTAGCTTAAGGTTCTGCTCAATCATTATAAAATAACCCCCTTAAAGGTACTGGCAGAGAAAAAAAAAAATCATTAAGATTCAGAAATAAATACTGCAATGCAAATCAAAATAATAGAGTCTTACTTGATATTTGCTGATGTATTTA
The DNA here is from genome assembly GCF_047663525.1 of Anas platyrhynchos. Lineage (NCBI taxonomy): Eukaryota > Metazoa > Chordata > Aves > Anseriformes > Anatidae > Anas > Anas platyrhynchos. Next base: position 84,280,244 of record NC_092588.1, on the reverse strand, counting down.
TGAAGGGAGGTGGGTGGGGGGTGCTTGTGTTTTTTGTTTTGTTTTGTTTTCAGGAATAGAACAGAGAACCTTACTGAATTGCATGTAAAAGTGTTGTCTGGGTTTGTGTAACCGAAATCTTTTTTTTAGCAAAAGGATGGTGATGGCAAGCAGCTGCATTGCTACCTTTATCTTCTGTCCTAGTACATACTCAGTTAAATGTACAGGGTGGCACTGATCTCAGTGCTGTTGCAGACAGAGAACAGTATTGGAAGAGAGCCTTTTGGCTATATACATACTAAATGGATTAATTTTATGTGTTTATTTCCTACTGGTACATGTTGAAGGACAAATGAAAGTTGGGAAGGGAGGAAAAATTAGATCCATTTCAATAAATAATAATAAGAAAGATCATAATCATAAAAAAATGTTCATATGGCTTTTCAAAAAAAAACTTTATAATACTGAATATCTAAGATGTTTCTTAATATTCTCAGAATTATTTTTCTATTAAGGAATATCAAAATTCCTTCGCTAATGAAGGTAACATTGAGTGAAATGAAGAAAAATCCATAATCTTCAAAGTTTCTTAATGGAACAAATACTTTAATTTGATATCAAGTCAATAAAAATTCGGTCTTCATTGCACCAAACTAGCTTGCATAATGGCACTGTATTCAGCTTTCAACTTCATTGGGTTTAATCTGTCCATTTAGGAGAAAAAATATCTGGTGTAATAAGAATGCAGCAATGCACTTTTCGAAGGACTAATGCATTTTCAATACATGTTGATTTTATGCCAGTAAGAAGTTAACGGAGATAGAGAAGGAGAGATTGCCCTTCAGATGTGTTTCTTCCACAGTAAAAAAGTTATCACAGAACCTCACATCCTACTTTTTCTCTGAAATTATTTCCTCTCGGAAATGTTTATAAATCCCAGAGTGCTTGTTTGCAAAATAGATTTGTGTAATCTGAAGACCGTGGGAAGAAAGAGACATCCTAAAATGTCTTGGGATACATACTTTGTTTTGTGATAGCTAGGCTATGATTTCTGTTCTGGTTGGCTAGTTGCTCAGTTTTCTTTTTACTAGACTTTTCCAAGCCATCAGAAAACTCAGTAAATTGGGTGGGAGTGTGTGCTAGTTTTACTGGCACTTTGTCAGCCTTCAGCCTGGCAGTTTTAAAAGAGATTACTTTACTCTCATATAGTTGCAATAACATGCAGTGGTTTGTCATTTAGCTTTAGAAAAGGTTGGTGCATAAAAATAGCTGCTTAAACATCTTTCTGCAGTTTCTCTGTTGCAGTTACAGATCACCTCTAATGATGCAATTGTGATTCAAAATGGAGGATGATAGAATAAATAATCTCAGTTTTCAGAATTAATTCTTTTATGCATTAGTTATATCAGCATGTTTTTAGAATTGTGTAATTCATGTTGAGACAAAATAGTAATTCAGCTTTCTACAATAAGATAACAAAACAAATTTTCTCCTAAACATGACAGCTTTAGGAAGTAGAATTTTCAAGCAAGCAAATAGATCTACGACTTGCTCCTCTCCCTGTGAACACATGCACTTCTAGCTGTGTTAAATGCATGCAGCATAGAGATATTGGCACTTGGCTGTGCTGTCACTGGAGAAATGTCATGCTTTCTTCAAGCCTGGAATCGATGGCCAGAACAGGCAGGCAAGCATCAACATAGTTGTAAAAACTGGTTTATTTCTTAAAAATAAATACAAAAATATAAATATAAAACATTGGCAGATAGAATTTGATGAAATGAAGTTGCACAAACTTTTTTTTTTTTTTTTTAAACCAGCTGCATATTACACTTATTAACACCACGTGTACAATTTGTTTAAATTTTAATGTACAGAACAGGACATACTGGGTTTTTTCTTCTTTGCCATCTTAAAAGCTGCACTTGCAAGGGTAGAACATGTATCTAACAGAAGCGGCTTGTACATGAGGTTGCTTAAGGGATTATCACCCTGTTCAAATTTCTGAAAGTAAGGTATTTTTTATTTTAATTACTAAAATGGACAACACTGAATTTCCATAGCTTTGGCTCTTGGAAGGTGATTAAATAAAATGCTGTATATATTCCAAGTGGCATTCTACTAGAAAGAATGAATGACGTTAATGGACAAACTGGAAACAAATTTTAAAAGGAAACCATTGTGCTGAGTGGCAGGAAAATTTTCCTGAATGTTAAATACTGTTGAGTGCAGAAGGTGTCTGTAAAATTACTTCCGCTCAAAGGAACCAAAAATGTAGCCTACTGTAGGTTAAGAAGCGTCTTTGTCACTTTCTCCTCCACCATACATTTCAGCTAACTTATTAAACCGAGGGCCCCATTCTCGGAGGTAATCATAGTTTTGGTCTCCTTCGGTAGTACCTGACTCTAAGGAGCTCAAGGATTCAGCTATTGAATCATTTCCCTCGTAGGCATAAGTTGCAAGTGAGTCATACGGTGGTGCAGAAGGATCAGTATCGTGCTCTTTTAGCCTTTGGTTAATGAAATCTCGGACATCTGTGTTATCTGGTGCTGAAGGAGTCCTCCGTGGTACAAATAATGTTTCAGGGATAATATCTCGTCGAAGCTTCTTATCTTCGATAGCTGCAGGATTCCTCAGTGTGCCAATATCAAAGGCTTGGGTGTCTTCCTCTCCACCACCTTCATCGTTGTAACTCACAATGTTGTCTCTGATGTCCTCTTTAGACAGGATCAAAGGCTCCTTCTTTCGTTGCCTCTTCAGAGCAGCAAACAGCACCACTATAACTTGAAGGGAGAAGGAAAGAAGATCTCGATTGAACAAGTTCTTAGTAGCAGAACCATCAGATACAACAGATTTACTTCAGCAACATTTCACCAGCTCATTTCTGCCTGATAAATCTGATAAATGGATAAACTTCACTGTCCGCATTACAGTAACACAGTAAGGGCTGTACCAAAATGGGCTTTTAATGCAAACATTGTGTGTGCTGCTTTACAGAACCATGAGCTTTGTCTAGCGCTCCTGTAATAACTTTGATGAGTGTTAAAATAGCCAGGTTTATTCTGAAGTTCTTTTCCCTTTTTTTTTTTTTAAGCTTGGAGTATACTGCTCAAACTGTTTTCCAACTGGTCATTAAGTGATATTCTAAAAACCACAAAATAGTGTGTTTACAAAATTTGCAAATTTTTTGTTGCCCCACAGAAACCTCTGGATAGACAGTGATTTAATATAGTAAAAGTATTCACTAACATATTCTATGTGAAATATATACTGCAAGTTGACTTTAGGTATTTATTTAAATAAAACAGGATTTTTCCTCTTTCTCAAAAAAAATAAGTTAAAAATGAAAGAAAGCAATTTTTGATTATGTTATTCCTTCTGCCTGATCCCCTTTTTTAAAGACAACAAAAGGATAAAAATGCTGCTGGTTGTACACTGATACATTTAACACTCTGGGACCTGATTTCATTTTTACTATGTCCAATTTCTAGGCAAACAGTTTTTGCTTTTTTTTCTTTTAATTCACAGTTGAATGTTTCTTGCAAAAGAAGCAAAACCCCTGGTCATTAATTCCACCAACCTGCATAGCTTTGTAAAATGTGTCAGGCCTGACATATTTGCTCACAGGGGAAAATATACATTTATTTTTCTTACCCAGCAGGATGATGATGCAGAGGAGAATGGCAATCAGTGCCCCTGTGCTGAGGCCAGCAGGGAGGAGCAGGGCCTCTGCATTGCAGGATTGCATGTTTCCCCGGCTGTCACAGGCACATACGCGTATGGTCAGCGTGCCAGTGCTGCTCTGGATCGGGTAGTCATTGTCTGATATCACCACTGGTAGAAGGTATGTACTTATTTCGTGTCGACTAAAGCCATTCCTTCTTGTCAAAATTCTGGCAGTGTTATCTAGATTGATTAAAACATACTGTTGTATTGTATAGGAATATAAAACATGTATCACATACTGTACATGCAAGCTATAATATTTTACGTCACGGGTAGTATTTCAAAATGGGCTTTTCCTCATATCATAGTGATCCCTCTCTTCTCTAGTGACATTCACATTTAATCAGAAAGCTATTTATGATTTTTTATGTACAGCTGGCCTGCTCCTCTGTGCCTCTGCAGAACCTCTGAGTGTGATTTGAAAAGAGGATTTCTCAAAGCTTAAAATGTTTTATAGATTAATGCATGCAGTGCACAACACAGTTCCATTCCATGGCTAAAGCCCTGAAATGAAGTGGCCAACGGAGAAAAAATAACCTTCCACTTCACGCTGTTTAACAAGCACTCTGTTCTGAAAGATTCTTTCCATGGATCTTCTGTGACAGCACCCAGGGGAATGCTATCTGTAAATGCAGGATGAGATTTTCCACACTAAAACACTTTCAACATGCTGTAGAACAATGAATTATATACTTTAGCACATGGCGTAGAATTTTTGTTGGAAAATTTTTTCAGGAATTCAGAAAACTGAAAGACGGTATTCCTACTCAGTTTTGAGATGTGAATTTAATAAATTGTATTTGTGGCAAACGAATCTTAGTTCTACATAATACATTTGAGCATCAAGTCTATTCAATGCAAGGGCAGAGAAGGAAAGAAAAAGGTACTGGAAAGAAATGAGCAACAGGAAGAGACTGTTCTATTGTCAAAGCCACTTTATGTTTCTGAAAATGTAAGTCCACACTACAGTTTTGGACTTTTTAGTCCAAAAGAGGGAAAATATGGACATTAGAAGGAAGATATCATTTCCATCACACCTGGATTTCTTGAGGTAAATGGTTAGCTATCTCACCAGCCAATATCAGGCTGAATTAAAATAACTCATGCAAAAGGAAGAAAGTAATTTTGGATAGAAAAGAAACACCAAGGTCAATACCTCTACATGCTCAGGACATAATCACTAGCATGTAATATTTGTTTAAAAAATTAATTGATTTTTTTTTTCATGTCCTCCATGAAGGAAAATACAAAGTTCTTCTTTACTGCATCCCTTGATTGCTTTGAGGTATTTGCATGCTATTTGTTTCACTCGATATCAAAAACAATTTGTCTGATGTGTCTTTAAATACCTTTCTCTGCTGCTGGGGAATTCATAAGATATACAAACAATTTCACTCCAGTTCTTCACTCTCCCTACTGATATAGTTTGTATCTAACCCAAATCTTCCTCAAGTTGTTTGCAGCCTGTTACTTCCTGTATTCTTCATCATTAAAATATAATTGTTCCCATTGCCTTTATGAATTTAACTTATTTGAATGTTACATTGTATCCCCTCATTTATTCCTTCTGTGATCTACAGAATCTCTGTTAATTGTACAGATAATGAAGGCCAAAATGAGTTTGTTGTCCCACAGAATCTTCTGAAATTTTTCACCTTATAAAAGCTGAGGAATCTGACAAAGAATCAAAGGAAGTAACAAACTGGTGCTTGGAGTCATCATTTTCATTCATCGTCACAAAGAAGCAAAACAGAAAACCAGAGGAATCGGAACCAGACAGAAGGCTAAAGTGAAACATCTAACCTTGCGACGTGAAACCATTTTTGCAGCTTTTTTTTCTCCTCTCTTTGTTTGGTTACTCACCCTAAACCAACACTTTCACTGATTTTCTTTATAACTTTTTTAATTCTATTTTTTACCAAACTAACTTTTGCCTTTCCTGCACAGATGAAAATATAGAAGTCCCAAACCACAAACATCCATGCAGAATTATTATTGTTAGCAGTAGCCTAAAGAGCTTCTCTATATATTGGTAGATATAAAAGAAAATTCAAGATATTGTAGGCATGTATATGAGATAGTAAAGATAAAATTTCCATGGGCCAGGCATGAATTTTACCTTCATTATCCTGAACAGTGAAGTTAGGGTTTACAGCAGCTAAACTGAAGAAAAATTTTTGTCCCCCGAGAGGGTCATCTTTGTCTACTGCACTTATGGTCTGAATAAGCTACAGGGAAGAAAAAGCAAGCAAACAAACATAAACAAAACAAACAAACAAGCATAAATCTAGTTTGTTTACACAACTGTAATTATTTTAAGACTAGAAGAGTTAAGAAAACTTTGTATGCAAACTATGTACATATTGACTTAATACTTAAACTGCAGAACATATTAACTGAACAAATGTTGAAAAAATGTATCATATAAGTTTTCCAACAAGAGAGCACATACATATTTCATATGGTGTTATATGTACACATGTAAAATGGTCAGCTTATAACTTAGTCCTCCTCTGTTTCTTTTTTTTTTAATACATATTTATGTATTTTTGTAACTACATAAAGAACAAAACTATGATCAAATCAACACCTAAAACAGGAATTCAGAGGATATATATATGTGTATATACATAAATGTATACATATATATTTGATAAAAATGCTATTTTATCAGATATTAGATTTTATTAGATGCTTTTGGTAAGGAAGTTAAAGTTTCAAATTAAATTTCAAAATAAGAACATTTGTTTCTAAAACAACATTCTTCTGTTTCTTAGTAAAGCAAAAGATACAAATAAGATTCTGGAAATTAAAAATGCCAGTTAAATTATATGGATATATTTCTACTTGTGAAACATGTAATACATAATGCCATACAGATTCACCACCTCAGGCTGGGATCTGAATCTGGTGTCACTGTTCTCTGAATAAGCTGCATCAGATCTGTTTGATGCTTAAATGGAGTGCTTTCTGCAATCCCTACTTTTTTTTTGTTGTTGTTGTTTGTTTGCTAGTAATAGTAAAACTTTCATCAATGTTTGTGTATCTGTCAGGTAAATAAGTGTTTGGCTTTTTTTCCTCTGACATTTCTAGACCTGAGGCTATCAAGGAGCCACTTACCAAACAAAACACATTTTTTGTTTTCTTCATTGCTTTGTTTCAGTGCTTTGTGTGGTGTTTTATTTTGTTTTACATCTTAGCAATAAAAACTATACCTATTGCTGTTTTGTGTGTGTGTGTGAGAAAGAGAATGTTCAGTTATTTTCTTAAGTTTAACTTGCCATAAATAGATTAATCTTTAGCCTAGGTCTTTTTTTTATTATTCATATCTGATCCATCATTTTAAATTGCAGTGTTTTTTCGAGCATGCAATAACTTCTAATTTTTGACACAATTCCTTCCCTGTGGCATAATTGTTAAATTCTTTGGTTTTCCTCTTCCCCTTCCTCCAAATACATCAGTTTTTAAGGTTTTGTCAGGACCAATCATCTTTAACATCAATGATTGCACTATACTCCAGTTTAACAAACGCATGATTAACTCCCAATTTCTTTCTTGTACATCCAGAATACAGCAACAAATTTCTTCATGAGGCAAGGATTTGAGTTACTTTAATACAGCACTTTATGTTCTTTCTCATGTAGAGTTTTGTCTTCCTCTAAATTTGTTTAATCACATAAAACTCCAATATCTTACTGGATGAGCAAAACAGATAATACAACTGTAGCATAGTACTTGCTTTTAAAGAATGAATCTTTTAATTATTTAGTGAGTTTATAAGTAAATTGGCAAATAAATCTTTAGAGACTTTTGCAAAATTAAAGATATTTCTTAAGTCAAGAAAAAAATAGTCCATTTTACTTCACAAGTGGAGACCATGAACACAGTCAGTTGTTGGTGTTAAGCTGATGAAAATCCAGTTATCTACTTGTGATTGTCCATACCCATCATTTAGAATAAGTATTTAGATTTTTTTTATTGCCTAGTTGTTTTATATATATAATTTACAGAGGTTACTAACCCACCACAACAATATCAACCAGTGTCCAGAACTCTTAGCAGAACAAACTGAAAAAAAAAAAAGTCACCTATTAACTTTCCCATCCATCATTTCTTGTAGCAATTGAAGTTCTGAATTGAATACTTATCATGTTTGATAATATAATACATTTTGTAAGCAAATTCAAGTAATTTGCTTATATTAGGAAGAAAAAATTCTTCTTGTGCTTTTTGTTTTTTGGTTGCAAGCATCCTTTGGATATGAAAATGTACAGATAATTTGTAAATGCTGAGAAATGTTTGGCTGACTAAATATTATGCAGTTTCCTATTAGTTGCTGATATGTATCTTTAAAAGGTAAAGTTTTAAGGACAATCTTATTGAAACAATGTGTTTATGTGCATTATCACATTTATAGCATCTCACAGGTACATCAAAAGTAACAGCACTATTTGTTTTGCTATTGTTCTCAATTAGAACCCAAGCTTTTAACAATCCTTGCAGATGAAGATATTACTGATAATTTACATTGGAAGTGCTTTACTAGCTCCTTTTCAAATAAATGCACATACACATAAAACAAGCACTCATCATCGCCTGTGCAAGCCTGGAAAGTTCTCCTTGCAGTATCTCTGGTGCACCCAAGTTCCTGGTGTATGTCAGCACAAGGAATACACACTTCACCAGTGTGGGTGAAGTTTATATAGATCAGGGCCTGTGGTCTTCGGAGGGAGCACCATCTTCCTGTCAACTTTCTGAAGCACTGCATATGTTCTTTCAAGACCTGTATGTGAAGCAGCCTTCAGACAACGCATGGCCTCAACATACAAATGAGCAAGGGAAACAGCAGATTCTTCCTATATTGCTGAGAAGTACTCAAAATACAGACGTGTAGCCCACAATCAGTGATGTAGATTGTTTCAGTGATTTCTTTGCTTGCCTACTCCATCTCTCTTGCAGACAATTATAGCAGCATTGGAAATTTGGGTGGGAGATGAGGTCCCACAACCTAAATGGGATGTTTGACTTGCTGACTGTTGAACAAAAAAGAGTTATCACAACTTCTGTTTGAGAGTGGGGTGAGGTCGGGAATCTCACTCAGCTGCATTACCATTTGTTGTTTTCATGATTGCTTCTTTGTATTTACTTCCTCCATTCCTTTATTTCATGGGTTCTGGTCAAAACGAAGGAGAGGAGACACCCATAACCCCAGTGTGCTGGTGTATCACAGGAAATCGTATTTTCAGATTTTTTTCAGATTAGCCATTTAGACTCTAAAGGTTCTTCCTCTTCTCTAAGAATTGTCTAATCAAGACTTGGATTGGTGTCAAACCCTTCAAACCCATACCACTTGTATCTGACAGTTCTTTGTATTTGACTCTTCTTTTTCTACCTCGTCCAAGTGATTGCAAGGTGAAAGTGGTTCATAAGACTTACGTTATCTTCCAGACTTTCGGTGTATTGTATTTTCTGTTCCATGTCTTGTTCCTCCAATATTTCAATCTCAGCCTTCTTGGGGGCAATTTATGGATCTTACGAAAATGTGTCTTTGTTCACCCCAATTTTATTTTTTTTCCACAGATCTAAACAGTTTAGGCACACTTTACCACCGTCCGTTGCAGGTAAATCCAGTAACACGACAATTTCCATCTGGTTATTATCCCATTGTTTGTGGGCACAGCACTGATGGAAGTAATTAAGAGTGTAAGTAACCATGGGAGCTGTGTTGCACAAGCTTTCCTTTCTGCACAGTTGCTAGGCAGCCACTTGGAATACTATCTGTGTTTTACCAAAGATGGACTCATTCTTGAAGCTTCAAGGACTGAGACAGCCTTCAGTATAATCATTTTTAGCTGTTGTTTGCCTGACTCTGAAAACTATGGGCAGTAAATGATTGCAGGGTAACTATTAAATACATGCAAATCCACTTGAAGAACAAAAAGACATTTATCACGGAGTACACCTGTTTATTTGTAATCAAGTTCTACATTAATTCCCCAGCAGCTTTTTCCTTTGAAATGGTAGAGAGTAAACCCTGCGTTATAGTTCATCTACCACCCAGAGTTACATTGTAAATATAGATAATATGTCTTACAGCATATTTGCCACTGCTAACATACATTTTTGTTATTTCATAGGAAAACTAAACAATACTGAAACATTAAAGGCTTTAGTCTTCAGTTTCTTATATTTGTCTATACCATTTCATACTATGTTTTTTTAAATGAAATTAAACAACAACATCCATCCACATACTCCTGTCTCATTAGAAATCCTGTTTAGTTAGGAGAAGGAGAAAGTAAAGGAGAAAATAAATAAGATCAAGTTCTACTCTCACCCTGACTTTTCATGATAAACTGATTTAACATACCGGAATTTCAGAAAGAGAGAGCCTACCAGGAAATAGCTAGTCTGAGGAAGTTTAAATGCTATCACAGCTATTTCAAAAAATGGAAATCTGGGGAACTTTTGTTTCCTTGGAATGGTAATAAAATTATTTTTCGTAGCCTTTATAGACAGAGCAACTGCATTGGTAAGTGTACTGACACAAAACAATATTAATAATCTAAGGGGGTTCTTACATTACATAATATGAATGCAATAGTCACACAATTTATTTTTATTTTTTGTGTTGTAGATGTGGTGAGGGGCAAGCCTGGTTGGTGAGTATTCCATTGCTCCAGACAGTGCATCAAAACACAAATGTTACTGTTTGTTAGGAATGTTTTAACAATTTGTGTCCATGAAGAACTGTCCTGTCTGCCTCTGGGCCCTGCACTGGCAACTTAATTCTTGAACCACAGATGCAGTGTGTCCCAGTCTCCCCCTCATTCTAGGCAATTTATCAAGTCTTCAGAAAATACTCCTCAAATTTATGAACCTGTTTGCTTTTGTTATTCCGGACTTCTATTTCTAACAGTTGCAGCCTTTTTTTTTGTCTTCTTCGAGATTAATTTAACACTGCTATAGGTGTGACTGTCCCTGTGAATGGCTGGTGAAGAATGTTTTAATTACTGGTGAAGTGTCAATAAGAAAGCTATTTGTGTTTGTATGAAGTCTTTGATGTCTGGGGGTTTCAGAACAACTGATAACAACTAGTGACTGTTATGGGATACTATGCAGGCCTCTGATATCTGGCCAGGTGGCCAAGAGATTAAGAAGAAGAAAAAAAAGAAGCTGAAGGACGGCTAGGAGACAAGACCTGCAGGGGATGCTGTATAGACTTGACACGGTGCCAAGGAGTACAAAGGGGAAGGACAAGAAAAAAACTTGGAGAGGAAGACTACGAGCCTTCAGCATGAAAGACCCCTAGAGACCCCCAGAGGGACCACCGGAGACTGATGCGCATGCTCCAGTATGAGGGACTGGACCCCAGAAGCTAATTATAATAATCTATTTTTTTTAGAAGTAGTAATGAATATGTATTAGTCTAGGAGCATAAAAATCAGCTACTTGATGTAACTGGTGTGCGTCCTGGTGGAGCGGAGACTCCTGGTGCACCCAGCGCTGTTTGCTTACCTCTATTCTTTTAATAAATCCTATTTTTTTATTTAATCCTATTTTGAAGAATGAGCCATTTCTAACACTGTTTGTCCTTTGTTCTGTTTACTTCTCATGGTATGGGGTGGGGGGAGAGAGGGGGTGCTTCTGGGTTACCTTAAACAAAACAAATAAACAGAATGTGAATGCATTTTCATGTATGATTTCCTGATGTCATTAGTATTAATGTGAAACACCCTACATTTCATACAGCATGGTTTTCCCTTTGTACTGATCAGCTGTGGGATACCTCCACTATTCCCACAGTATGTTGCTTTGTGCATCCTAGCAGTGGCACAAAGCAGTGACAACAGCAGGGAAGCCAAGAACATTACTCCAATGAAAACCAGCCAGAAATATAAGAGCCTTACAGTAGTCAAAGAGGGTTGCTAGCCACTAAAAAAAAAATAGATAAAACAGTAGAAACAATGTTGCTGTGTAGGTTGTTTTTTCCAAAACAATTCGCCTTTGTGCTGAGGTCCTCTGAAAATGTAAATAATCTTTTTTTTTCTTTCTTTTTTTTTTATTTTTTCTGAAACAAACTATACGTTTGCTTTTAAATTCTGTGCAAATAAAAGAAAATATGTGTTATTAAGGAAAAAAAAAAAGTTATTTGGAAACCCTATGTTGATTTCCATTACTAAAACTTTATTTTACTGGAGTAAGTCAGAGTAAAACTTTGAGAGTTATTGAATAAAATGGTGCAAAAAGAAAATTCTAGAACCACTAAAACCACTGGAATACATGGAATATAAGGAAATAGACTGAAGGGACTGAAGTAAAAATAGATTAAAAGAGACAGAAGAAGAAAGAAGAAAATATTCAAGTAAATTGACCACAAATTGTAGTATAACTAAAGAAAGGGAGATACAAAAAAGAAAGATAAACTAATACTTCAGGATCAAAAGATACAAGAAACTTCTATAAAAACATATAGAGAAAAAAAAAAAAGAGAGAAGTAATAAAATTACTAGAAAATGAATTAGGAAATAATTTAGGTTTTAAATAGATACTTTGTTTTAATTTCAGTAAGTTCAACGAGTTCAATAAGAGGAATAATGAATAGAAAGACATTTGTTGAATACAGTAAGGAAATTGTTGGAAATATAGAGGTAACAAAAGCCATGTTTAAGCACAGCTATGTTGGGGTAAATATCCCTTATAAAAAAAATGTTTTTATATGTGGGTCAAATGAGTTTATAAGAAGAGGAGGAAAAAATTAGTGAAAGAAACCTAGCATGATTATATAATTTATGATGAAGATTCAGGAAAAACAAGCAAGCAAAAAAGAATAAATCAGACATTTTAAAATGTCATTTAAAGAGAATTTATGATGAGCTAGACTGATTTATGTAACATCGGGAAAAATTAAAAAGGGAGTAGATATATACATATCTATATACATTTATACATATCTACTAGATTTGGTAAAACTAAGCAAGCATTCTTAGGGACCCAAAAAGATGAAAACACAACATTCCAACATTCCTTATTACTTCTGAGGCTTTGAAAGCTGTAGGGAGCCACGCTGTTTTCCTATCTGATACCTCTGGCTCAGGCAGATAGTTCTTCAGAGAAAGGGCATGGTTTTTGAAAGGACCAGAAGGGTGCTGGGCATCTGAGGCTGTACAGGTCTGTTACTGCAAGGCCTATGGCATGGGGTGTATGTTTGTTACTCAATATTTTTACATTTTAAATATATATATATATAATCCCCAAGACACATGTATATATGTATTAAAATAACCAGAGTAGGAGAAGATTGTGAAGTGCCAAAGACACACGCACGTGCGCGCGCACACACACACACACACACACACACACGAAAAGAGAGAGAGAGAGAGAGAGGAGAGAGACAGTGGAAAAACAATCAGGAAAGAAAAATAACACACATGGAAGGAACCAAACGTTATTTAGTATGGATTAATTGTATTCAATCCCTCAAGACAGACTGAATTTCAAAATAACAAGTCTTATTAATGATCATCCAGTTAGCAAGAATATAATTACATTCAAATAGATTACTTGTGTTATCCTGCATTGTATTTTTCTTTTCTCTTCCTGTGAATTGATTTTTTTAAAGACTCAATTGCAACTCAGATTGTTTAAAAATGGTTATAATTATATAATATATATAATAATTATAATTATATATTATATATAAAATAGCACTTCCTTCTGACAAGGGAGATACTGCTGAGCATTATAACACTTCAAATAAATGGGTATGTACACTTATTTAGCTTCTTACTTATTAGTTATAAATACTTAGTCGGGTTTTGTTTGTTTGTTTGTTTTGTCTGACAGCCATTTCTGAATGTAAACAGAAATTGAGTTTTAATGCAGAAATAAGTTTTATATTTATCTTAAAATTATAGTAACTTAAATATTTTAGGTAGCTCAGAAAGAAAAGGATACTCCAAAGTACATTTAAAATACGACGCTGCTTGTGTTCTCCATCGTTATTAAACCTGGACAAAACAGATTCTAAAACTTCAAACTGAATAAGAGTTCTGGATTAATATGTTTCCTTCTTTTTTTTTTTTTTTTTCAACTAAAGAGATGCTGGTGAAACTGCAAAAGAAAATTCACTTTTCTACCTTTTCAATTCTCAACACATATCTTATATTTGAATTGATTAAAATGTTATTTTAGCATTCATTGAAGACACTACAACTGTCAGAAATTCTAGATTTTTAGTCAGGAATTTCCATTCATCCATCAGCTTGAATTATCTTAAAAATCGACTAGGAGGCAAATATTACTCAATATTGCTAAATATTTAATATATTATAAATTTGAAGCTTAAGTCCCTTGTTATAATTTCTAACTACTGTTGCTTTAGAAAGACAAGTGGCAACCTGAATGCAAAACTTGTGATGCAACTGAATATATGTGATAACTGAAACAGTTAAGACAAGCTGGCACTTCTTCCATGTTCTATTCAAAGGTGCTGAAATGCTTACACTGAGTTTCTATTGTGATTGTTTTAGAGGATTTATTACTGGCTGACTGTGCTCTGGGACATGCTGTGCTCTAATAGGAAAACAGTTTTTTAACAGTTCTAATAAGCAGCTGCCTATTAGGAACTGGATATTAAGCACTGCAGTCATTTCACATAAATTAAAGTATGCTTTCTGTAGCCCGTAAGAAGCAAAACAAAATCGTATGTTCCCAGATGAAAACTGTATGGTGTATATTTTATTTTCAAAAGTCTTTGGTGGGATAGTAAGACAAATATTACAACTGGAAAAGAAAAAGAAATACAAAGGTGACAGATGTAGGCTGTAATCACCAACAGAATGAATTGAAATATATTTGAGGTTTGCCAGTTGTAATTTATTGAAAATAAATCAACTTTTTAGTAGATAAATATAACATTTTGCTTTCTCTGTGAAGGTAATGGCAAAGCTAATTATGTCCATGTCTCTTGGGCTTATCTAATTAGGATTTAACAATACTAAAGAGTTAGGTTGATGAAAGTGGTAATTCACACACTGATGCTGTTGTAATATATTGGTATTTCACTCTAAGCCTCACCTACAGAGCTACTTGCTACTTTCATTTTCAAAATTTCAAAAGATATTTTGGACATAATTTATCCCAAAAAACAGGCAAGAATGATCTACAATTGAGTGCCATAGCAAAGTTCGATAGTGGAAAGTATTTATCAAAGGCATACCTGTCCAGCTCTTGCATTTTCACAGACAAAGGTATCGTAGAATACAGCAAACTGTGGGGCATTGTCATTAACATCCAAAATTCTTACATAGACAGGAACACGAGTAGTGTCTTTGGGGTTGTCTGACAAGAGAAAAGAGAAGAATAATGAGCTTATTTTCCTACTAAAATTATTCTATCTTCCAAATATAATGAGCAGTAGACATTTAAAATTAGGTTTGAAATTAATCAAAATGTAGCATATAAACTGGTACCAGGTAAGAATCGGGTCTGCTGAAAAGTAAGGAGACGTCTTGCTTAGAGTAAAAAAAGAACAATGTATTGTTATCTAGTGAGCAATTAATTTTTTTACATGAAAGTAGGGGCTGCTACTGCTAGTGTTCTATGCAAATATAGCATGTGAAAAGTATGCCCATTACTATAATGACAAAATTGTTGATTTGGTGGGCTCAGGGGTATCATTCTGAGGTAAGGTTTTGATTTGTAATTTTAAAATGATTTGCAATCTGATTTGTTTTACACAGAAGAGAAATATGGTTAAAGCTTTCCTGTGCCTTTATTAAATAGGGAGAAATTCTGATAAAGCCAATATAAATATCCCAATAAAAATCAGAAGTGATTAGAATTAGAGTTTTTTATGTTTAAATTGTCTTAAAAATACAAATGTAGATTTTCAGACCTTAGGTTAAAAACCAACAATAGTAACTCCATCTACCTCCCAAGATGCCCTACCCTGAGTATTATTTAGAGTGCCCTCTCATTACTTACTATAGGTTAATTCAGTAATACAAGTTCATTGTTCCCACTTGCAGATCTAGCAAGAGTAATGCCTGGGATTAACAAAGTACAGCCATTTCTTTGAATTCTGCTGACTGGTAGCTAAAATTTATATGATTTTGTTACCATAATGGAATAGGATAAATAGCAATAGGGATGACTCATATTTATTTATTTTTTTTTCGTTTTAAGATGAAGCAAATAAAACAGTAAATATTCAGGAGTAACTGACATTAAGTTCACATGTGATTTATAATGTCTTTGCTGAAATGTGATGTGGATCTTTTTGACATGCTGAAATGTTTAAAGTGGCAGGTTTGGGACATTTTTCCATATTTATACTAGATTTCCAAGTGCATTCCATTTTTATCACTGTTCTCCTGTTGTCTCATGTTCACAGGTAACATTTTTAAATATTTAAAAACTATTCTCCCCCTTCCATTCTTTCTCCAAAACAAATGTACCTCTTTAGAGAAACCTAGCTGCCCCAACTATATTCTGGCAGGAAATAAGTTGAACACTGTGATATGATATAGGTATAAAATGATAATAGGTTTCTTCAGTATATAAATGCTTCTGATAAGTATTCTTACAACAGTGGACAACACTGTGCAGGAGTGCAAGCTCATGAACATGCACTGCAAAAAAAAAAAAAAAACAAAGCTACTGGGTGTGCTCAATACAACCAGCCTACTGCAGGTCTCCAACTACAGAAATAATACTGGGCAGGCTAAGATTAGTTAATTGTCTGGACATGATGTTCCATTTAGTTCTCTGCATTGTAGTTCCTGCCAGTTGTGCTTCTCTGCTGATCAGCAACTTCTCTGAGTGATTCAGAATTAACCCTAAAAATCAGTGTCTTTGAAAGTACACTTTGAAAGACCTTCACTAGCTGATTTCAAAGATCAGATTTCTGTCTCTCAGAAAATTATCTGGCAGAGGGATTAGAGTTAATCTCAACCATGTAGTGGGATCTTTGCTTTCCTCTTTGTACTTTCAACATGAAAATATCTACAAAAAGATGTAAACAGTCCAAGAAATGTTACATCTTAGGGGTCAAGTGGAACCTAACTAACTTGTAAGATTCCAAGAGCTGTAGGTGTGGATACCAAAGGAAGAGATAATAAAATTATTCCTAAGGAAATGAAGAAACCTAAAGAGACAAAAGCATAGATTACCATTTTGAACTCTGCTACTGTAACATCAAAATCTGTCATTTTCCTCAAAGGAAAGAAAGGAAACAAAATCACTCCAGTGTTACTACTTAATTGGGTGACATTTCAAAAGTAGCTTGGATATTAAAGGTCATTGAAGGAAGAAGATGGGGAAAAAAAGCAACATGGAGATAGCTGCTGTTATCTATTACCCCAATTTAATTTCCAAGAATATCTTACAGAATTGGGTGGCAGGAAGGAAATTTTTTCATTATTATTATTATTTATTTTTTTTTGCATGGAGCCACAGCTGTAACTTTGCAGGCTAAGGAAAACTGAATGAAAAAAAGATCAAATTGGCTTACTGATCTCAGCTGCTATAACGCTAAGATTGTGCCATTGTGATATCTCACGGTCAAGTGGCTTAGAAGTATAGATGGACCCATTTCCAGAATGAATATTGAATATCCTGTCAAGGTCTGTGTGACGATCCAGAGAAAACCTGCACACAAAGAAAGAAATTATTGTTAAAAGGATAGAAAATGAAAAAAAGCATGTTTCACAGCAAGTCAATACACTTTTTAGGTTCTATACATTACATTAAAAAGCTTTTTATAAAACAAATATTTAGTTTTTGTAAATTTGGTGTTTCTTTTTTTTTTTTTCCCCACACTGATCATTGCTATTTATTTTAATGATTGTTTCTAAAATTGAAATTGCATGTGCACGTTTATAAAAATTCTTAAGAGTAATTCTGTAGAATGAGGAATAAAAATTGAAAGAATTTCATAAATATGATAAAATAGCGTAATATTTGATCATCTGAACTTCTATAGACCTGTATAAGAATCATAAAAAGTAAGTCAGAATTTCAATATAATGATTCAATGATTGCTTTAATCCATAAAGGAAAATTCTCTTTGATGTACTGTTCCTTTAGACTGAGACAGACAGATAATTTCTGAGCTTTTCAGAAGTGGTGTTATAAGCTCTCCTTCTACTTTACTTATACACTTACATACTTCAGGATATGTTAATTTACTGGAGATGAAATTAAAATATATATATAAAAAATAAGTTCATATGCAGAAATTTCACTTTTATGAACATGCTCATGTCAAAGGACTTTCTATAGATTCATAGAATCATAGAATATCCTGAGTTGGAAGGGACCCATAAGGATCAGCAAGGTCCTGGCACCACACAAGTCTACCCAAAAGTTTAGACCATGTGACTAAGTGCACAGTCCAATTGCTTTTTAAATTCAGACAGGCTTGGTGCAATGACTACTTCACTGGGGAGCCTGTTCCAGTGTGCAACCACCCTCTTGGTGAAGAACCTCTTCCTGATGTCCAGCCTAAACTTCTCCTGCCTCAGCTTAACACCGTTCCCGTGAGTCCTATCACTGTTGTTTACAGAGAATAGGTCCCCTGCCTCTCCACTCCCCCTCGCGAGGAAGTTGTAGACCATGATGAGGTTCCCCATCAGCCTCCTCTTCTCCAGGCTGAACAGGCCCAGTGCCCTCAGTCGCTCCTCATGTCTTCCTCTCTAGGCCCTTCATCACCCTCCTCTGAAAACTCTCCAACAGTTTAATGTCCTTCTTGTACTGTGGTGCCCAGAACTGCACACAGTACTCAAGGTGAGGCCAGACCAGTGCAGAGTAGAGCAGGACAGTCACCTCCCTCAAACAACTAGCGATGCTGTGCTTGATGCATCCCAGGATATGGTTGGCCCTCCTGGCTGCCAGGGCACACTGCTGGCTCATATTCAACTTGCTGTAAACCACACCCCCCAGATCCCTCTCTGCAGGGCTGCTCTCCAGCGTCTCATCGCCCAGTCTGTACGTATAGCCAGGGTTGCCCCATCCCCGGTGCAGGAGCTGGCACTTGCCTTTCTTAAACTTCATGCAGTTGGTGATTCCCCAGCTCTCCAATCTGTCCAGATCTCTCTGCAAGGCCTTTCCACCCTCATCCGAGTCCACAACTCCTCTAAGTTTGGTGTTGTTGGCAAATTTGCTCAAAACACCTTCAGCTCCTACATCCAAATCATATATAAAGACATTGAAGAGGATTGGCACTAAAATGGAGCCTTGAGGGACCCCACTAGTGACCATCCACCAGCCAGGTGTGGCCCCATTAACCCTTTGAGCCCTGCACATCAGCCAATTTCTTACCCATCGTATGATGTTTTTGTTAAGTTGTATGCTGGACATTTTGTCCAGTAGGATCCTATGGGAAACCGTGTCAAAAGCCTTGCTGAAGTCCAAAAAGGTCACATCAGCTGGTTTCCCTTGGTCAACTGGATGGGTGATCTTATCATAAAAGGAAATCAAATTTGTTAGGTAGGACCTACCCCTCATGAACCCATGTTGGCTGGGACCAGTGACTGCATTGTCCCCCAGGTGCGCCTCAATGACTTCAAGAACCATCTTCTCCATAATTTTACCAGGCACTGACATGAGACCGACAGGCCTGTAATTGCTAGGGTCTTCTTTCTTACCCTTCTTGAAAATTGGGACAACATTTGCCAGCTTCCAGTCTACTGGGACCTCTCCAGATTTCCCAAGATGATTGAAAAATAATTGAGAGAGGTCCTGCGATGATGTCAACCAGCTCTTTAAGCACCCTGGGATGACTCCCAACCAGACCCATGGACTTGAATGGATCCAGGTGGAGCAGCAAATCCCGCACACATTCAGGGGTGGTTGGGAGCTTGTCATTCCCACCATCATGGTCCTCCCGCTCAGGGCACCCTGGGTCCTGAAGCTCATCATCAGCATTGAAGACGGAGGTGAAGAAGGCATTAAACACTTTGCCTATGTCATTGTCTGTGAGGAGATATTCCCCGTCAAGTAGTGGACCTATGTTTTCTTTGGTTCTCCTTTTTCTATTAACATATCTAAAAAAACCTTTTTTATTGTCTCTCACAGACATGGCCAGCTTCAACTCCAGTTGGGCTTTGGCCCCACAAATTTTCTCCCTAAAAACACGAACAGCACCTCAGAAGATCCCTGGTCAGCCAGGCTGGCCTTCTGCCCCACCTGCCTGCCTTCTGACATTTTGGAATTGCCTGACCTTGTGCTTTTAGAAGGCAGTGCTTAAAGACTGACCAGTACTCATACATGCCAGTGCCTTCAAAAGCAGCTTCCCAGGGGACCTTGCTGACTAGTTCTCTGAGCAGCCTGAAGTCTGCTTTCCCCATACCCAGGGCTGAAGTTTTGGTGTCAGTTTTCCTTCTGTCGCCATAAATTCTAAACACAACCACTTCATGGTCACTATGACCAAGACGGCCGCCAATTGCCACGTCTCCCACAAGACCCTCTCTGTTTTCCAGCAACAGATCAAGGAGAGCACCTTTCCTAGTTGGCTCCCTTAGAACCTGCACCAAGAAGTTATCATCTAGGTACTTTAGGAACCTGGTGACTGTGGCTGGAGAGGCCACAAGAGATGCAGAGGCCATGGTTTTCTGCCTGGTTGATGCCATGGCCAGGTTTCTCGCAAGCAGGCTACCAGTACCAGTACCGAAGGGAAAGACCACTGCAAGAGAGTGGCGAGGGGCCCTCCCTACTCGCCCTGCCTGCGCTAACTGCTGCGCCACTCCCTTCTGATGCTCCACGCCCTGTTTGCCTGCTCCTGGTTGCTCGTGCTCCCTAGGGGCAGCTTTTGAAATGCCAGGGCGATGCTGGCTCCACCTACGCCTCTTCAGCCTCCCTCGAGAGGGCTGCTGGGTCCTGGCGGTTGCCTCGGCTGCTTCGAATGGACTTGATGCCAAAAAAAAAGCCCTGCCTGTCTTGATTCACCGCTCCACTGCAGAACACATTTGCCCCAGAGCCGATCACCTCGGCAAATGGTGCTATATGGTGCTATAGATGCTATCCTTCCATAGGCAAAAGTTCTACTAAAATAAAATGGCAGAAATGTTAAACTACAGTCTGCAAACTGTTCTTTCCATCATTTTTTTCTAATATTCAACATTGCCTTCAAAGCTAGGATCGAACCTTTGATGTGGAGTTAAGTGTAATATTTTGTGAGGTACAGAACATTTCTCTACTACTGGCAGAATTGGGTCAATTTATCAAAAAAAATCTACTGTACTTGTACAATTTGATAGAAAAAATTGTTTATGTTCATGTTTGTATGAACTTTTATGACTGACCTAAACATTTCATAAAGTGTATCTATTTTTACTTACAGTATTTAACTGGATTAAGCCAAATGAAAAAAAAAATGTTGTAATATAAAAATAATACCTGTAACATTTTGGTGGGTTTTGTTTGTTCAATTCACAATAAAATAAATATATAAAAACAATGAAGCAACAAACTAGCTAACACCAAAATGAATACAAAACAATCCCAAAAAAGTTAGAACAGCCAAAAAAAAAAAAAACGTGAAACTGCAGGAAAGACTTGCTCAAATGTTTTTACTTGCCTATCTATACATAACAACTAAGTTATAAGTTACCTGCACAAATCTATTTTTCAGATAATTTATATTTAGGACTACTTGGCCCATATGATAAATAAGTGATTTTACTTCATCCATGGGAGGAACTTCAGTGAGGAAAATAGCTTATGTAGATAGCAGTCTAACTAACAGTTTTTCAACAGGCAATAATCACTTCTCTGTCTAACAAAACCCATGCCACATTGTCTCATTAAAAATTCTGTACCATTTCATATTTGGTTGGCAAATGCTAATGAAATTATTAGTTTCAGAAAAAAAAACCTCCATATTTATTGAATAGAAATTAAGAAATATTGCAACAAGAAGCTGCAGGCACTGTAGGAATTCTAACTTACCTACAATTTTAATACACAGAAGCTAATATTTGAAAAGGAACACTTAAAAATAATAATAATAATAACAAATAAAAAAAAGTTAAAAATCAGAACCAATTCTAAAACCTGAAGCTGTGATTTTTTTGTTGTTGTTTGTTTAACAATAGTATTAAAGAATGATACAAATTGCTCAAATTTCAAAGTAACACGACAACTTCAAAATAATGTAGTTTAAATGTTACCTGTTCACTTATGGGGTGAACACATATTTCTTTGTATTTAATTTTGATGTTGTAAGAAGTAAAAGCTTATGAAAACTTATTCTAGCTAATTATTATTTTATTGAGTATATAATGTTGCTTTGGAAGTTGAGGGATAGAGCCAATACTGCAGAGAAGAATTTGATCTATGGGGTGCAAATTCTTTTAAGGTACTTAAGACCTTCTCTTAAGGCCTTCAACTAGGTAGCATTGAATGAAAGCTAAAAAAAAAAATAAAAATGACTGAGCTGTGTATGAAGCAAATTATCACGTATAACTTTTTTTTCCTTTTGTTTTTTAATGAACTAAGTCTAAATAATCCCTGTTTTTTGTTGTTGTTGTTTTTTCTAGAGATTTATTTGCCCTTTTTATTTGCTATACCTGCCTTTTCACAGTTATGTGAAACATCAACTGGACACAGAAAAAATATATAGAATAGTATTTAAATTGCTAGTCTGTGTAAATGACACTGACGAGAGAAATACCTGCCACAGTCCTTCAATTCATCATGTGTGTCAGAAACAAAATGAGGAAAAACACCAAGTCTGTTCTTTTTCCAGTCATGACTATGCAAACACAACTGCTAAAAATGCCAGTTGTCTCATGCAATTAGAGTGGATAAAGATGCAATGCTAAGGTATTTATATATTCTTAAATTTTAGAGGCTTGGTGTTTTCATCTGCTATCTTTTCTATACATGCAAATAACCATAGGAGAAAATTAGATTCAATTTCAATTCCTAATCCAGTTTTACCACCTGGGCCTCATTAAGAAGCATGTGGCAATTGATTTCAAAGTCAGTAAATAAAGTTCTTTTGCTAAAATGTATTTTTTGTACTTTGTTGGGTATTTCACAGTGACATAACCAACTTGGCCATCTTTGTCTTACCTGTTTCTTAAATCTTATGCATTGTAGCATAAGAAAAGCAAAAGAAAACAAAGTGCTGTTTAATACATTCAGCTAGATGTTATCTAGTTGATATTATTTAGCTAGATATTATCTAGCTGATATTATCAACTGAATGCATCAAGCAATATACACATAAATGATTTTTTTTTTTTTTAATATTACTCTTTAATGTCTAATTCCTTAGGGTATTTGAGCACACACCAAGACAATTTTATCGTGTGTAGCTGTCACACTGGCAGCAGGAAGCTCCAACCAGAGTAGGATGAGATTGGCACTGCATACTTTCCAGGAGTGTTGGAAGGAAGAATTTAAAGTTCTGTCCCCTTCCTGGCCCAAAGAATGGTTTGGCATGTATTTATATTCTGAAGTAACAGGCAGTCCTGAAGAGCCTAGTTGAAATCAGTGTGTAATTTTATAAGTTTTCTGATATTTGAAGTACTAAGAAGCATTTCTTATGTGTCTTGTGTAAACTGAATGGCTGTTCCCTGAGGTGTTCTGAGGCTTACAGATAGCACTATTCTCAACACTGTCTATCACTTGTACATTAGTAAATAGGAGAAAAAGCATAACCACCTTCTTACTATTTCTCTTAATTTCTTTATCAAATTATGCAAATGGTGTATTACCTTATGGGGCTTGAAGCTGAATCAGGATCCCGTGCCATTACCGTTCCTATTATTGTCCCCAACTCGATATCTTCATGCACCTCAAAAAGGTAAGAAGATCTGCTGAAGACAGGAGGTTCATCCACATCTTCTACAGAGATTTTCACAATAGTTGTATCTTTAAAAGGCCCAAGATAATAGAAGCGTGGATCCACATGGGTATTCTCAGCTTCTACTTTCAATGTATAAAGCCTTCTTGTCTCATAGTCCAGTGGCTAAAAATGAAGATGATGATAAACTATTAAATTACATTAAGTATAAACAGATATTGACCTATATACATAATGGAAAATGAGAAGGACTTGAGTCTTGTCAGATCTTGTTCTGGGTTCTGGGAACCCTATTATAGTTCAAATTTTATGTGGACATAAAGACCAATTTCTCTAGTAGGAAATTTCCAGTGTCTTTAGAGGGAGTTTCTGTTCCTACATATTACCTGAATTAACATAGTACCAATCACAAAAAGATATTCAGTGCAAATTTACTTATTATTTGGTTAGCTTTGTAGCTCTTTCACAAGCGTAAGGATATGAAATAATCATGTAAGTATTTAAAATATTTGAAATACAGACTGGACATATTGAAATTGCAGAACAAGGTGCATAATACTAATATTTTTTCAGGAAATACTATAAATGTACTCAAAACTGCCTGAGTATCCTTATTGTCAAACAAATGTAGCTGGCCTTCAATATCAGCAATATGTTTGTGTTTGTTTGTTTGCTCATTATTTTTAAGGGAGGGGGAACTGTCAAAATTCTCTATATGTAGTAAGCTTAATCTTGTTCCTTTTCATTTAATTTCATCGATCAAACATCAGAGATTTTCTTTTTGCAAAATAGATTTGACATTTTTGTCAGCATTTTCTTTTTAAAATGGAAAGAGAAAAGGTTCAGGGTTATAATTAGAAACCTCAGTGGGTACAAAAGAACCCTTATTTCTTCAAATATTTCTAACTGTCATAGATGTAAAGTGTTAGCTAATTAATGATACTGAGAAAATGACCAAGCTGAGAATTTACCTTTTTGACACAAAGAAGACATCTTTAATTCCCCCCAGATCTCAGGGAGATATCGAACTAGTCATTTTCATTCATCAAAATCGGTGGTAGAAGACTTGTGCCTTTGTTTTTAATTATTTTTATCTGCTGCTTTTAAATACAAATTCTTGTTCATGCAAGATGCCAGGATGACTGACTAGAAGTTTAAATTTTCAGTATAAGAGCAGAAGGATGCAGTCCAGACAATGAATTCTAGTCTCACACTTGTTTTAAAACACAGTCAGAGCAGAAGGGAGAATATCTATGAATATAGCCAGGAATTGCAACACTGTGGTGCTATCTGAACTATCTGAAGCTCTCTGAACAGTGTTGCTATATGAGACTATTGGTGTGTCCATAAAGTGCAGCATGCTGCTATTAATGGATGCAATCTTCAAGTCTAAAGGCAAAGAATCCATGTTAATCCTACTTTTTTTCTAATTATCAGGCTTAATTTGTCAGATGATTCATCACACAGATGTATCTACCGTGCTACTAGTACATTCAAGTACAGTTTGGACATCTCTTCAGGCTACACCACAAAACATTGATATGAAATGTGTGAATTATAAGGGTATTCCAACACACTGCAAGTACTGAACATATGTAGAAAAGCTCCTAAGTTCTTTTGCAGATGATGTTACACTGAGACTTAGTAACTGAAAGGCTCAGTAAATGAACACCAGCTACTTGTAGTTATTCACCATTGAAAACAGAAATCACAATCAAACTGGCTAAATAATAAATTAATGATGAATAATTTCATAAAAGAACAAACTGAGCATGGTATCTTCTTCCTTGCTAGTCAATACTAGCTGGTCTGTGAGATCTGAATGATAAGCTACTTATTTATCAATGAGAAAACATCCTGAAAATTTTAGAGTGTGTCAGATTGCTAATAACAAAATGAGAGGATCTTGTTCATTATTACTTATTGGTGACACTTTTGGAGCTGCTGTCTTACAACATGAATTTTTTATGCTTGATGTAATTATTAGACTGTTGTTTTTTTTTCAAGACTATATTGATTTAATATAATAGAAGTCTGCATGGAAAACCTCAAGCAAGCAAGAAGGGAATAGCTCAAGAGAAGCCTTTGCAAACTTCTATGAAAAGGAAAAATATCTGGCCCCTGCCTTGGTGTTTCCATACCTTCCCAGATAAACTACAATGCTGACAATGAAGAATATAGAGTTCAAAAGGGAACTCAATGTCATCTTTGCAGAATTTATCTTTACCTTGGTTGCCATTATCAAAAGAGATAATGCAGAGAAAGAGGTAGTGGTATAGTAGTGTTTAATTTGTTATACTATGCTTAAGGTGATTTATTTAAAAAGCTAACATAAGCAATTGTTTTTGTTAGAAGTGCTCCCTAGACTCTTTATAAATGCTCACAGTCCCAAAGAAAAGGACTGGGGGACTTCTGGAAAGGAAAATGTTGAAGAGCAGGAGAATGGCATTTCAAACTTTGAGATCTTAAACCTTTGAAAGTGCTTTGAGATGAAAATCAGGGCAGAACTAAAGGTAGCTCTGAAACAAAAACACCATCATTATGCACTGCTTATGTCTGTACCAGCTGACCTGTTGGAAATACGAGCAAAACAATATAGCTTGTGACAGCTTACATGGGTGTATTTGTGTTTTGACAATCATTGCTTGCCTAATTTGACTCTGTGTGGATGAAAATCTAAATAAGGAAAGCCCAAGTCTCTCTATAATGAGTGAACTGTGCATCATTTGCAGAAGAAAATAGGTTGCATGGATACTGAACAAATCCGTATTTGAAGTCACAGAGATACTAACATTGGGGGTGGTCCATTTTTTTGCACACTTTGCTAATGCTTTAAACCTACTCTGTGGCTTGGAGATATTGCTGCCACCTGTTATTTCTAGTTCATCTTGAAAGGAAATAGCATTGTTCAGTCACCAATGAGGGATGCTTGCAAGTGCTAAGCAGTTAGAATTGCCATCACATGATCCAAGCACATTTTTACAATGAATATTTGTACCGTAACATTGACAATAAAATCACTTAATGAATTTTTTTGAATAGACACCTTTCGCACAGTTATGATGCCTTCCTGAGTGTCCTTCTGTGTAACAATATCAAACATATCTGTCCCATCACCGTCTATAATTCTGTACTCTACTTCTGCATTTTTTCCAGTGTCTGCATCAGTGGCTTTGACGCTGCCAATGGCTGTCCCAACTGGGGAGGATTCAGGAATGCGGAGGTGGATGGTACCTGTCAAAGAAATTAAGAACCACTCAGGAGCCCCACAAGCATTACACAAGCTTTACACAAGCTTTACACAAGCATTAAGTAATGTCTGTGTCACACAATAGCTGATTACATATTTTTGTGTATCTTTTATTCTAGAGATTTTCCCTTTTAATACAGATGGGGCAAAATATGAGGCAGAGAACTATGCACGAAAAAAGTTTAGGTAGAGGAGTGAAAAAAAAAATGTAGAAAAACAAAATCATAGAAAAATAGGATTTAAAAGCCCTTCTATATTCCTATCCCAAAGAAGGACCAACTATATCTGTCTGTACTTTTCCCTAGATTCTCCATCCAACTATAAGAAACAGATTGAAATTTCAGTCTTCAAAATCAAATAGTCAGATACAATATTAAATAAATAAAGGGAAAGGTTCTTGAAAATCCACAAGCAGAAAGTGTGCCTACACTTGTTAAAGCAGTAATTCATGCTTAAGACTCATGAACACTGCAATTTTGGTTTTGTCCTTCTTCCTCTGGCTCAGTTGCATCTGTTTATTGTGGTTTCATAGTGCAGATAAAAAACACAGGAGTAAAACTGTCCTCATTCAGAAATGCTGCAATAAATTAAAATAAATACCTTACTCTACATTTTAGTATTCTATGTCTTAGCCATCCTGTTAAACTGTAAATAAGGATTGAGATCTCTGATCCCATCCATCAGAACGTAGGGTAGCAAGAGATGTGTGACACATTAACACACTAAGACTTCTCAAAAAAGGATTTTAAAATGAATACAGATACAGCTGCCATTCCAATGACAAATGTTAGGCCATCTAAGCTCTACTGAAAAAAATTTTCTTTTCTGCCCTTATTGAAGTGTTTCTAGATTTGTTGTTTTACTTAAACACCTCATGAGCTAAGTAAAGTGAGTTAGAAAGACAATTCAGTTAACAGTAATACAAAAGTGGAAGTGATAAAGGCCGGTACCATCAATAGAAAAAAGGAATAGGCTACCCAAAAGGCAGCACATACATACCTATTTACAGATAAGAAGTGCAGAAAAATTCATAAAGGAAGTTAATAGTTTCATGTGATCAGAAAGAATAATGGGGAGAGAGTAGTAGCAACATGACCTTATATATTCAGGAAAACACAGGTGGGAATTATCAGTGTCTTTTAACGGAGTATGTTGTCAGGCAACTAGAGAATGACAGAGGGACTGTTTTTGGTTTTGAGGAGACATGGTGAAAAAATAAAACAATGCCCCATTATTCACTAGGAAGTTTAAGAGTTTCTCGCATTCTGTGGAACTATTTTTCTGTGCCATTATTTTGTTGTTTTAAAACCTAAAAAAAAAAAAAAAAGCCAACAATTTAAAAAAAATAAAAAATAAACATTCCCATATAACTTATTTATTAAATATTGAAGGGAAAAGAGTAAAATTGAATTTCTTAGTATTTCATCAGTTTTTTATATAAAACTGATAAACAGCAGAATTAATACTTTATAGCCATATATACTCCATATTCTATTTATAATGAATTTATTTTCATGCAGTTACATTTTGGTGTTTCAATCAAGTGATTTATCTTGCATTTGCTCTGACATTTTTCATTACCTTTCTCTAAAACCTAAATCTGTGTACTTTGCTACATTAGTATATAATCTCTGTGTAATCTGTTAATGTTAAAAAAAGAAGAAAAAGTAGCTTCTGCTCCCATTTAGTATTTTTTTAGTACTATGTCAGACTGTGAAAGACTACTTTTTTTTTCAATTAATATTTATACGTTATAATTAGTTTTATGGCACGCCAACTATTCTCTGATCTTTTTATTTTATTTTATTTTATTTTATTTATTTATTTGGGTGCTTTAAACCACAACCCAAAGCTGTGCCTTGTGGACACTACTATCCCACTGCAATACCTAACTCATTTATTTATCTAGAAAGTGCTAAGAACTCATAACCTCAAGTAATAATATGGCAGTGGAAATAAAGAATAAAAATAACCAGAAATCTATCATCTAAAAGACTATTTTAATTTTATGGTTTAATTGAAATCTCTACCATGGTATGTGATACTCCCTTTTATTATTTTTGTAACTGAAGACTATAAATCATTTGACTACATACGGGATGCAGTGCAAGTTAAAGCACCAGATCAGAATGTAAACTAGAAAAACTAGCATTATTCTTGCAAAACTCCTCTGTAAATCCTTTTTTTCTCATAGCTCTTTCCCCAAAGAGAGTCATGTACTGTTTGCATTTTCTCCACTGAGGGATGAAGAAAAGTGGAAGTTAGGTGGAAGATTTAGTCTACAAACTTGTGTCACTCAGTCATGAAAAATAAAAGAGCAACCTCATTCACATTTATCCCTCTTCCCATTTGCTCTGGAACAGTATAAAGGTAAGTATTTTTACAGAGCAATATAGGCTCTATACAGGAGCTCTTACAGGAGATGTGGGCTGCCATGAGTTTCAGCCACATTCATGTTCTGAAGTCCATAAACCACTTTGAAAAATAAGAGTCAGACTCCAAAGATGAGCTGACTTATCCTAAAATAATTAACTCAAGGCAGTACATAGCTCTATTTGTAAAATAGAGAATGAAAATACTAATCTACAAAAATCAATAAAATAAAAATATTTACTAAAATACAGTACTTACCAAACAATTTTATTCCCAAAATCTCTTCCATCTGAACCCACGATATTGTTTGTATTTTATTTTAAATATTTTATTTTATTTTATTTTACTTTACTTTTATTTTCTCTTCTTTTATTTTCCATTTAGCATATGTCAATACAATGTCCTTAATTCTGAAAATTCCTGAAAGTATGACAACTGAAGCAGAGATGCAAAATCTAAGGTCATTGATGGCTTTTGTGTACAGAACCTCGATAAAATGTTCAATTTCATTATGTTTACTTAGAGGAACAGTTACTGATGTAACTGTAACCTGGTTTTCAGGTGATCTTTAAGAGAAGAAAAATATTCTGAAGAGACCCTGCTCTCCCTAAATCACAGAGGAATCAATGGTATGTTTTTTGTTTTTGTTTGTTTGTTTAGGAAAACAAAACAAAACAAAAGTGGAATTCTTCACAATTCAACTATGAATTTCCTTGTAAGAGAAGTTTTATCTGTCCTTTGATTAATATATAGATGTAGTGTGCTGCTCAGTCCTGTGAAAATCTAAGGAAACTTTTAATATTTTTCCTGGTAACTTATAAATCTGATAAATCCTTTATCAATAGGACAGAATAATTTAACTTAGTAAGTACCAATTCCAGTAGTTTCCTAAAACTCTATGAAAATCAGGAATCATTATAATGCCTCTTTGCATTTTTAGATTAAATATAAAGATTTTTTAAAGGTCAATAGCTTTTTGTTTGTTTGTTTTTAATTTCAAACAACTTTTAAAATTACATTCATCTTTATAAATGTTTTAGATTTCATTTCCAGTGAAACATACATTTGTATGTAGCATGAGTATCAATGGAGAGTAAAGAGAAAACCAAATAGAACAAAACAACATAAAAATGCCAACCATGAGACTTAAAACTTCTTTAAAGCAAAGGTCCTATCTGATTTACACTGACAACAGAAAAATGCACAGATATTTATGGAACAGCAGAATGCCATCTCAATCCAATGAATATGATATTGGACTGCCATCTAAATCATATAAAAACAGTGTAGAAAGTTGAATAAGCCATTCTAGTTATTAATTTCACATGGTGTTGAAGAAAGAAGAAAAAAAAAAAGAAGAGTGTAACAATGCATAGCTTATATGCTGTCCTAAGTATAACTGTTAAAATAAGCTTTTCCGTAAAGCTTTGAACATGCAACATCTTTGAAAAGTCATCCTAAATTTCTCCAGAGAGCAGTAAGTAAAACAGCATTCCTCACCTACGCAGCACTGGAATTACCATAATCCTACATATATAAATGTAAACTAAAAATGTAATAAATCAAAACAATGTGAAATTACAAAGGGACTTAAAATGACAAATTAACACTAAATTCTGTCCAGAATAGGGCCTGTGGAGAAATGCTCAAACTGTAAATACTCAATTGCTCATGATTTTTCTATTTTGAGAGTATATGAAATCACATGCTGATAAACATCTTAGCTAAATGCATATATATTAACAACAAAATTACATTGAACAAAATTATTTACTCCATTTGTGCTATAAAGAACATGCTTAAATCAGAATCATTTGAAACTCGTTCTGTTATTATGAGCCTCAAGGCTGATCATCAGTAACTACTGGATTTACTGGAGTTGTACTCCAGTTTAGTGGATTCAGAATAAAACCTGTATTGTGAGGATGATACAAATCTTTTAGCTATTATGTCCAAACCATCTTACAAATATTATGACTTCAGTACACACAAAATGTTTCAAACATATTTAAAATGCTTAAACTTTAACACGTATCTAGTTACATAAAATTTCTGTACTATGTAGAGACTGATAATGTTTTCATATTTTACTTTGAGATTAAAATGTCTTGATAACTGTGCTATCAGAAGTTTTTTTAAAAAAAGTATAAAAGCCTTTGGTAAACATTAAATGCCATTTACTTCACTTTGGGAAATCTTTTATCTATCAGATTTTGTAGCACTAACTGGAAAAGTACAAATCTGCTTGTTTTCTTTCAAGTAATTTATTTTCCAAGTTCTTCATGATTAAATATTTAAGCAGATAAAACAGTTCAAACATTTCTGCATACCTACAATTACTACATGTTTTGTTTTCCAATGGGGGAGTGTCTAGGAATTAAGCAATAGGTAAGGGGAAAGAAATACATTGCTCTAATGCTCTTACGATTTCACCTCCAACTGCCTCCCATAGTACTGGAAGGTATCCCAGGTCTTCTGTAGTTATAGTTGATCATGTAACTGTTTTCCTAACAAACAAATACTGTAACATTTAATATTCTGCTTTAATAATAGTGAATAAATCAGTACATAAGCCTTTTTGTTGTTGTTGTTCATGTGTGCCCTGTAATCTAGATTTACTCTAAATTAAACCAGATGGTGATTGCTAAACTCTTTAGTTTGAACCTCTTAGAATGCAGGACAACTATTAAATGCAGCTTACTCTGGGGGAATCGAGGTGGATTGTCGTTGACATCAGTCAAAGTGATGTTCACAGTGGTGGTCCCTGATAATCCACCCATCTGGCCTCCCATGTCCTTTGCCTGGATAACAACTTGGTACTGCTCCCTGTTCTCTCTGTTCATGTTTGGCAAAGCAGTCCTGATAATTCCTTAAATAAAGAACAAACAAAAATTGTTAATTGTGCCTTTATTTTTGATGTGCAGCTATCTGCTGCATCTTTTTTTTTTTTTGTATTAGTCTGTGAAATGTATTCCTAAAGTATTAATTTCATGCTTTAAAGTACAAAATTTTGTTCATGAGCTTTATAAATAGTCTTCAGAACAGTCTGTTTGTTATAAAAAAGCTTAGTTCTTCAGTTTACATTTCATGCTAAAAATGATTCAATATATTTATGCAAGACAAGGTTTGTGGGTGGGAGGAACACCTTTTATTAGTCTAACTAGAACCACTAAGAATAAAAGTACAACATTTTCTAGGACACAAACCTTTCATCGTGCCTTTATCAAAAATATTCTTACTTAGAACTTTACACTGTCTTAGCTATTTCAATTATACCACTGCAACAATACTTCTACTTCATAGTGTCAGTTGTAATAACTCTTAGTTTTTATTTTTATTTATTACAAGAACTACAAATTATGAGGGAAAAAGCAAGAAATATTATTTCATTTCAGTTAGCTTTTAATATTTTTTAGGTGATCTGAGATTTTTAAAATGAAAGAATAAGCTTATGGTAAATGGAAATAATGACAATTTCCTGACCTGTTTCTGGTTCCACGGAGAAATATGGCTGCCCCTGAAGTATGCTGTAAATGACTCTGGCACTGTTTCCATAGGAAGGGTCATCGGCATCAGTAGCTGTGACTTGCACCACAGAAGTACCTGAAGCATCCAAAGTCAATTTAGTTTCAGATAGTACTAAATGGAGGTCCAACAACATTAATTTCTGATTGAGCAGAACCCAAAGAAAGTTGCAGCTAATGATGACTGGATTTTTCAAGCATATTTATTATCTTATGGTCAACTTTAGATACTCTCTTCCCTGTTTGGGGTCTCATTCTACACAAATTGAACCTAAACTTCCATAATTCCACAATAATTAAGGCCTAATCAGTAACGGTAAACAATACATGTAGCAGTGGTTGAGCTGATTTTATCCCTACCCTGCTATCATGTGTTCATACTTATGTACTCACTTCTTTTCAGAGGACAGTACGTCTCTGCTTTCAATTACCCAGAACAGTTATTGTTTTGTTTTGTCATGTTTTCATATAATGATGCCAATGTGATATACAAAAATCTCAGAATTGGAGAAATATGTATTACAAGGGTGGACCATTCTGTGGATAAGGAATTGTCTCAAAGGTTGCACTCAGAGAGTTGTGGTCAGTGGATCCATGTCCAGGTGGAGGCCAGTGACAAGTGGTGTCCCTCAGGGGTATGTTTTGGGACCAGTTCTGTTTAATATCTTTATCAGTGACATAGACAGTGGGATTTAGCACACCCTCAGCAAGTTTGCAGACAACACCAAGCTGAGAAGTGCAGTCAATACAACAGAAGGAAGGGATGCCATCCAAAGGGACCTGCACAAGCTTGAGAATTGGGTCCATGTGAACCTAATGAGGTTCAATAAGTCTAAGTGCAGGGTGCTGCACGTGGGTCAATGCAATCCCAGCCATTAGGACAGACTGGGAAAAGAACTCATTGAGAGCTGCCCTGCAGAGAAGGACTTGGGGGTTCTGATGGATGAAAAGCTTGACATGAACCAGCAATGCAAGCTTGCAGCCCAGAATGTCCAGAAGCTGTGTATGCCCCATTCCTGGAGGCGTTCAAGACCAGGTTGGATAAGGTCCTGGACATCCTGATCTAGTGAGTGGAATCCCTGCCCATGGCAGGGGGATTGGAACTAGATGATCTTTAAGCTCCCTTCCAACCCAAGCTGTTCTATGATCCTATGATTCTATGACAGCTATCATAATAGCATGAGTTAATGAGAAAACCTTACATGTATGTTGCAAACATGAACGGTGATATTTTGGAGCTACTATTGCAACTTTGTTATTTTCTGTTCTAATTTTTATATTTCATTTATATGGTCAACTATATATTAGTTATATATATAGTTATGAATAGGAAGTAAATTGTATCATATTTTTATTTCATTTTTATTTAAAATAAGTCTACTTCAACATATTATTTGGAAGAAAACTGAAGAGCATGTTTAGTAATATTAAAATAAATAAATGGAATAAAATTTCGTTTTGCGATGTAATAATGTCTCTAATAGCTCCCCCTCAATTATGAATGTCAAAATGCATATACAGTATATTACTTCATGCTATTTTAACACACATACACGAAGCAAGAAACAAATCATATCAGCTATCCTGTTCTCTAGATTACTCTCTAGAGTAATCACACATACAGACCCACATACACACCCAATAAAATATATCAGACACTGCTTCTAAAAAGAGATTTGATCCAATTCCCGTCACACAGTGATTTACTCCATGGGCTGTGCTCAGGGTAATGTACACCTCATCACCCCAAAGCAGAAAGGATGAATTATGCTTTTACTAATGCCTCAGCTCCTTGGCTTTTGCTGGCCAGCCACCAGGCAGGTAGTGGCAGGAAAACAGCAAGGGCTTAATTTCTGCCTGCCATTCAGGGTACAGAAGTCACCACTTTGGTCGTAGCCCTTATTCACAGAGACAGAGAGACATGCTTTCTATGCATCCAGAGGGATCAGTGATTCCTACATGAAACCTGACAGAAACCATGCAAAGAAACAATCAGGAAGAGCGTATTAGACTGGGAGCCCTTCCAGCAAACAGTATGACCAGTGCCACACGTTATTTGTTCTGGGCTGCGGTCACATCACTGTGTGTCCTCTTTGCTCAGTCTCCCAATAGGCTGGTCACTCCAGATAATCAACATGCAGAGATCAGTTTGAAATTACCAACCATGTTGATTCTTCTTTACTTGCACATTTATCTGTTTTGACACAAACTATTTTCTGCAGCACTCATATTTGAAAATACACTGTAAATGAATAGTGCAATGCTACTTAGCCTCTTCCCAGAATTCTTTCATTTTTTGGAACTGTTTATTTCTGACCTGCAGCCCATCTTAATGTATTTCAAGAATATTACCCTGTATCATGCTTTGTGTTTCAAATTTTTGTAGCCCTGTCCTCTTTATAGGAAAAATACCAAATATATTTCTGGTGTATGATTAAAGCTCCTTTGCTTCCTCTTTGTTTATTAAATAAATTTAACTAAAAAAATAAATAAAAGCATACCAGGTCTTCAGGACTTGTGTATCTTTCAGTTTTATACTACTTTTTATTTTATAAAGCATTTTTAGTTTTTAAATTATTTCAAGCTGTTACTCTAAATGAAAGCCACATCTGTAACAAGTCCACTATTTACACTACTGTAAGACTTTGTCTCTTCTCACCCCTCCAGTCAGAAATAATAATAATAATAACAATAACAATAACAATAATAATAATAATAATAACTCCTCATATTTGTATTTCCTTTTCCAATCGTGGAATTTTCCACATTTTTTTCCAATTCCTTTTTATTACAGCTAAATAAAACTGAGGACTGCTGCTGGGCAGATAAGGGAAAAAAGAAAGAAAAAATGAGTGGGATAGAGTTGTATGCTAGTTGATATGTTGGGACATGCTAGAAGGATGGTTAAGTGAGACCATCAGGGTAGAGCTGGGATGGGAAAGTAAGGTTCTAGTAGGAAGCCACTGAGCATCTCTTCAACAATTAAGGGGGGAAGATAAAGGCCTTTGAGAAAATGTGAGTGCCTTAAATTGAAGACAGGCATTCACATAAACTTTTTTTTTGCATCTAGTTTTTGATAATTGTAGTTAAAAATAGTAATAATGATAAATGGAGGTCAGCAGATTTTCAGAAACATTTTATATTAAAGTAAAAATAGCATGTTTAACACAGCAAGCTACCATCTGAATAAAAAGAAATTTCAAATCCTCTCTTCTCAGCTAAAAAAATCAGAAAAAAATAACTGCGGGCTATGGAAGTGGACAATGCACATCAAGTAAAGCAGATTAGGAGTTTTGAAAGGCAGAAAAAAAAAAAAAGGAAAAAAAAAAGAAAATAAAAAGAAAATAAAAAAGAAAACCCTTAGCTATGTCATTAACGTTATATTGTGCACATCAGCTGTCAAACTATCAAAATTCTTGTTTTGCTTCAGTTCACTGAAGTCACCGAAGACCACTGATCCTCAATACTGCTAATATATTGCTTCAAGTGGTCTGAAACCTGCGGTGAACTAACTGGTACCCAAGGCACTGATTTTGACTGTTCATTTTTGGGTTTACAAACCACAGTGTGGGTGTGACTTTGCCCTACTCAGTCCAGGCCTCGCTCTCTATCTTTTACATGGGCACAGGTTGCTTTTGATGAAGTCCTTGGCCTCCAGGACATAAAGCTTAATCTATAGGAGGACATATAGGACACAGTGACAATATACTGGAGAATGTGGCACCAGCTATGGAATTATTAAGGTCATGAAAAAGACCGTGAATTAACTTCCTCCTCATATACTTGTGAGTTTCATTATACAATAAACTAGAATCATATGGTGGTGAATTAGGCCAACAAAAACAGCCATTTGTCAGATTATTGTAGTTCTCAAAAGACATATTTGAACATAATTTTAATTATAACCTTTGAATATCCCTAAGGTCTCGTACCATAATAGTAATTAATGTAGGCTCTTTTTAATGCTTTCCTTACAAACATCTTCAAACACCATACAAGTATTAATGACTGTAACCTCACAGAGCATTTAAGATATAGAAGTAATAGAGAAGGATCACTGAAGATAATTAACTGGGAAAACAAAACAAAACAAAACAAAACAAAGAACAAACAAACAAACAAAAACAAACCAAAAACAAACCAAAAACACACAAACAAACAAACAAACAAACAAAAAAACCAGAGTATCTGTTGTGGAGCTGAATTTGCAACCTATATTTATTTCCTTACTCCCAAGTGAGTTATGTGATGTTTAACTACAACAAGTGCCTTCCATAGTAAATTATACATTAAAATAACAAGTTGAATTAACAGGAATTTTCTGCTCTTTCTAGCAGAAAAGAGAGGAAATAGTGAGATATTTTCTCCCAGAAATAAACTATTTAACACAGCAGAATAACAGGAAAGAGCTCCATATTCAGAGAAATCTATGTAGAAAGCTCTTTAGTTACATGATACTTCTGTAACTTAGAGGACAATAAGCTGGGAAAAAAGTATGTCAGTGGATGCTTCCAATTCTTTTAAAATGATACTTTTAAAGAAAAAAAAAAAAAATATATATATATATATATATATTTTTTTCTCTTTATGAGGCAGGATTTATATGCAAAGTGAAATCGTAATATAATCAGTTTTTTTCAAAATATATCATGATTGACATTATGAAATTAAAAATGAGATGCAAAAGTTTTAGTGAGATAATTACGAAAAAAAAGTAAAGAAAATCTTTGTTAAAAGGAAACAATAAAGAAGTGTAATAAAATAAATGCTATGGCAGAGGAAAGGATTAAGCACTGTGAATTTTTGGAACAGCACTAATGAGGGACTGAACAAAAAGCCTAGGGAGAAAGCCAAGAAGTAGTAGCTCTAAATGCTCTCTGAAGAGACAGACAAAAAGATAACCACAGGTAGGGATGACAAGCTAACTGTGGGAAGCCCAACCTGTAGATCACATGTAATCCCAGAGGGAGGTTACATTGAAGTGTACATTGATATCCCTAATTCAGAAGCAGAAAATACCAGCTATGGAGCATGACAGCTAATAGTAGCTCAAAGTGTTTCTGAGACAATAATTCATAGGAAGAGTTACTTAGCACTGAAGATACAGGATGGAATAAGGATCAAGAATGGTTAGAGAATATCTAGGCTACAACAGATGAACAGAGAAGCATCACCAAATAACAGAAATGAAGAAATGATGTGGTGACAGAAAGAAAAAAGCAAAAAAGAAAAAAAAAAAAGGAAAAAGAAAAAAAAGGAAAAAAGGAAAAAAATGGAAAAAAAAAAGAAAAAAAGGAAAAAAAAGGAAAACAGAAAAAAAGGAAAAAGGAAAAAAAAAAGAAAAAAGGAAAAAAAAAGAAAAAAGAAAAAGGAAAAAGAAAAATAAAAAGGGAAAATAAAAAGGAAAAAGAAAGCCTAAATAGCAGAAACTTCTGAAAGCTTGTCTAAAATATATCAACAAACAAACAAACAAAAAAAAAAATCCACAGGAAAAGCTCTAGAGATTAAAATAGACTCATCTATGCAGTTCTGAAAAGAAGCCTTTAGGTGAACAAGAAAAGAGACAAGTAAAGAATATAATGGGCAGAACAGAAGATTTTGGTCAGAAGATTCTGAGTCATAAACTTTGAGATTAAGGAAAGAAAAAAAGTAAAAGAGGAGAAAATATTTGGAAATCTGTTCAAAGACTTCAGGAGTGCAAGATGTCTTCTATGCTATTGACCTAAACTTGAGATCCTGAAGTTGGCCCGTTTATCTCTGCCTTTGCTATGATTAATGAGCAGTAGAAGTAGATGAACAAGACAAGAAAGAACTTATGCACCTCTGTCAAGACACTGTAATTGATAATAAAAATAGACCCATTCTCAGGTATCCATCAAGCTACTACTACAGCCTGAGGCAGAAATCACAACTGCTGTTTCTTGTCTGAAAGACTTGCATACGGCTATGTCACAGTTTGATACCTTGAATGGGGGGCAGAGGAAGCAGATACAGGCTTAGTAGTATTATAAGGTACTACTACCCCTTTGTGCCTTATAACAGGGCATTTTAGGATGGAGCAAGCCTTGCACTTCAAGGGACGCCATAGATTTCAATTATTTCAAGCTGATGCTTGCATATTTTTGCTACTTGTGCACTTCTTTTGTGTAATTTGGTAAAGAAAGCAGGACATTAGGCAATAACAGTTTTCATATATGAATTGGTAAAGAAATACTGGTGATTAAACATTTACCAGTTTACTCAGTAATTAACAGAGACGTGAAATGCATGCAAAAAAACTCATGCAATCTTGCTGAAAACTGTTAAAATAAAATGTGTGAGGAGGAACCCACTAGTTCTGAACACTAGCTACCAGCTACATTATATAGTATAGCTCTAAAAGCAATGAAGCATATGAATAATCTTACATGGTGTGATGTGTTGCCATAGCTGTCTTCTTTCTGGTATTCACATGAATGCATATAGAGTTAATACGAACATCTCAGCACTGTGCTTGTGGTACTGCTGTGTCCAAATGTGTGCACAACTCATCAGCAAAACGGCAAAATAGTTTACTATTTTTGACACTTCTTAGCATAGAGATAGGATTAAGCCAATCAATTTGAAACAGTCATATTCTGTATTGGGACTGAGAATTCAAGCACCAGGTGGTAACAGGGGTCTTTAGAATGCAGTTCCAGAATAATGTACAAGAGGCCCCAAAGGCATAAATACTAGTGGCAAGTTACTAATCATATTACAGACTAGCCGGGATTTAGAGTGTAACAAAGAAAACAAAGAACAAACAACCACAATACATAAAACATCGCATGTATTGTGAAAATACACAGAAGATGACTAGAGGATATAAAAGACAATGATAACATCTACAAGAATTGGAACAAATAAACAACAACAACAAAAAGTTATCTCCGTAAATAAAGGGCATTACTTCTGATCAATGTCGCAATCTGTCTACAGCAAGTCCTCTTTCATCTTTGATACTGAAAGAGACATGCTTTTTCATTTATTCACATTTTCATGTTTCCAATTATATAAATAGATATATATATAAATATATATAAATCTTTCTAAACCAATCTCTATATCCGATTTACAAATAATAAACCAATTATATAATTGGTTTAAATAAATTAAAACTTTGAAGAACAAAGTTTGTGATTTTATGTACACGTTTGTTTAAGTGTTATGTGCCTGCCTGGTGCTCCAGCCTTCCCACATGATGGCAGCAGGAGTGCAAGGCGTTCTATACATATAGAGCTATGTTTTTAGTGGTTATATAGCACAATGCAGTGCTATGTTGACTATGCCAGACTATAGTAGCATGGTACTTTTTACTGCATGATATACCTTCTATGTACTTGACCAGCCAAAAAACACAGTAATTTGGCTTTGTAATATCTCTTTCTGGTACATATGCTTGAGATAATATTCATATCCTAAACTCTGCTTAATGTTTTCAGACTCTTATAGAAAGATTTTATGTTTTTATGTGCTCACAAAAGTAAGTACCATAGCAGGAGACCCATACAAAGCAACAGTACAATTCAATCCAAGACTGAAGTTTCTCTCTGCATTCATTACATCAACAAGTCTGACAATCTCTTAGCTCACAGCCAACAATACTGGGTAAGTAATGGTAATACTGGAACTCAACAAAATTGATTTGAAGAGAGCAAACTATAGCAATCCAGGATCTTTTTCCTAACTTCCTTTTGATGTGAAGCTATTTTGCCAATACAAAAATAATTTTTATGTTTATTTTTCCATACATTTTTCATAAGTTTCTGTTCTAAAATATGATTGAATTCTATGATATATGGAAAAAAAATCTTTTTTTTTTTTTTTTCAACTATTCAACTAATGCATGTTGCAAGCTAACTCAATTTTTCACAAATGTTCAGTGTTTCACAGATACAGAGTCATAGTGAAGAAAAGACTTGGAAGGCTCTGGGATGATATATGTCAAGGAATGGCAGGAGTTTTCCTAATGTAAAGTTCTAGCTAAGCATTCTACCCTCTATCTACTCAATCCTTGTCAATACAATCAGCAATAAGGATAAGAGTAATGTTCAAGGCTCATCCCTAGGAACTGAAAGTACAGTACAAACAGAAGCAAGATGAACTCAAAAAGCTGTTTAAGGCTCCTGAAGAGGCCATTCACGAATATGTTAAGAGAGGAACACTGAAAGTACAAGAGAATTCGTTCATATATTCAAAAACTGAATGTGAAGAGGAGAATGAAGAGTGTATCTGCCTGCAGGCAGTGCATCCAACAGTACATGAGCAAACAAGTAACTTTCCTCAGCCATGGAAAGAGTGAAAGACAAGATACATTTCCATGCAGTGTATTTATCATTCTTATTCAAATAATTCTTAAGGAGGAGGGTGATTCACCATTATATACTATTTATATTCCAAATGACTGTAAGTTAATGTTTTAAATATTCTAAGTAGAAATAATCTCATATCACAAAATTTGTTTCTGGATGAAATTCTAGTATTTGAACAAGCAAACCAAGAAGAAAGATATTTATTCCATGAAGGAGAATTCCCAAAATGACCTAATTTTCAGAGGATGGGGAAAATATCCATCAAATAATGTATTTTGAGCAGGCATTTATGCCTCAGTATAAAGCACTCACCCACTACTGACATTTCAGGAACACTAGCAGTGTAAATTTCTTCTGGAAACGTTGGTTCATTGTCATTAATGTCATGGATTTTGATGACAAACTCAGATTCAGGTTCCACTGGTCTCAGAGTTCTTCTGTTAATAGCTTGGGCACGCAGGGTGTAAAAGGCTTTTTCTTCCCTGTCAATTCTCCGTGTGGCATGAATGTCACCTGTTTTCTCATCAATTACAAAAAGAGTACCAGCCCCATCTCCAGACAAAATGTATTTGAGGGATCCATCTCCCTTATCCTGGTCAGAATGAAGCTGAAATGAAAAACAAAGGAAGAAAAATAAAACATTTTATTTAGAAGTAATCAAAAGCTGGTTTTTGTTTATTTGTGTTGTTGTTGTTGTTTTGTTTTATTATATATTTTTATGTATTTTTGTTTTATTATATATTATATTATATATATTATTATATATTAAATCATTTTGAATGCAGCAACCAAATTTTTTTCAGTCACCATTGACTAGCAGTCATGGTGTTATACTGAGGCATTTGTTTCCTAACTTAGCTCCAAGAATCTTTTAATTTGACTGTTGTGGCAGATTTCAGTTTTGCAGCAACACCTGTTTTCTGCTAAGAAACCTTGGCACCACAGTTCTTAAAGAAGATTTTTATGTTAATATTGACCTTTTCCTTCCTTGAAGAGATCCTATTAAAAATTCACAACCTGCTGTGCTAGTTGTAAATTCACAAAGCAGATAAAGAACATGGCAGGGTACATGACAATTAAGGAAAATTGAACAACTGGATCCATGTCATACTAATTTTAAATTTTATATTTCATATTATTTGTATTTCTCTTAAGATGGAGAATATTTCATTTATAGTCATTATCATTTCCATCCCATGAACTAATGTAAATAACCTAAAGAAAATAAACACATATACTAAGCATTCAGTATTGACTTTATAACCATTATCTAAGTAATGTAAAATATAGCCTCACCTATTAATAACTTGTACTAACTGATTTCAGTACATCTATAAAAACAACAACAACAACAACAACAAATCTATTACATTTCTTTGTTCAGTACACTAATGTAGTTGGCTTATTTGATCTTTTGGATATACTTACTACAATTACTCTCATCACTTTGTTGCAAAGTTCCTTCTAGTATCATTGATTTCATACTTAACAGAAAGACTCTGGTATTCAGATTTGTTGTCACCATGACATCTGTGTTTTATTTTTGGGTTCAGCAGAAGGGTCATAGCAAGTAGAAGCTTTAATTAATTTTAAGAATATTTTGAATATTCCTGATTTTATAAACAAGAAGTTACCTGTGTAGATTAACTACCTGCTCATAAACCTATACTGCCATATAGAAACATGATTAATTTAAAGAGTCGCATGTGATGTAATCATTGTTGACAACAATTTAGTGAGTTTTATTTTGTAAATCCAGAAAAGCATTCATAAGTGCATATGTATTAGTACAAATATATGTATGCAGAAGAAACAGCTCTAAAACTTTCTAATTTTGCAATTAATGCAATAAAATTGCATTATTTTAATATATATCTTAGAGCACAAAACTAAAATGCAAATATAAAGACTGTTTTTAAAAATCAGACTCAAATATATCAGAATGTTATAAGAAGTCTGACAGAACTAGTTCCTTTTGAAACAGTTATTTGAATACACATTAACAACATCACTTAGAATTACACCAAGATTACACCAAGATAATATTTAATCATGTCAATGTTTTTTGTTAATTCAAGTTCATGAAAATTTCATTTGCAGTTCATGAAAAACATCGCACACATAGCTCAATACTAATATCCCCACTGATATGTATCATGGAAGTATTTCTCTTTTTTGGTGCTCTCAGATTTCTTTCCATAGTATCTATTTTAAGTCGTTACCAGGGGTAGAATATTATACTATTATGTTTTTGATTGTGACTTTCCTTACCTTTTGTACTGGAATAAAACACTATGGTGTGGTGGGTTAAGCTCATGTCAAACAGTAAATTTCCCTGCTGTGAAACATTTTCATACACAGAATGCTTCCCAGACTCTTGTAATATGGGCAACAGAAGGAGCTCATGCAGGATCTTGGATTAAAACCTTAATGGCAGAAATTTAGAAAACTACCATCATTCTGAACTTTATTTTCTATATAATGGTTTTCTTATTTTCTTTCAATTCTGAAATAAACTTTGAGAAACACTGTGAATATTTATCAAAGAATGACAAATTAAGCTTTGCTTACATCACATGTAAGCATTACATGTATATTTACTTTACGAAATGCATATTTTCATATTAGTTTCTTCATTTTATTCCATAAGAAATAAATAGGAGGCTCCACCAAACATGAGTAGGAAAGTATAAGAAATATCTTTTGCAAGTAAGTCCTGTTCTTTCTTTTCCTTCCATTTTTCTCACCAACTTCAAACTGAAGGTTTCAAGCCATTCTCAATCCCCTTCTGGGAAATGAATTTTTATACTGAACTTTAATCCTTTGTGCTCTTTTCAGTCAGGCCATTACAGTTGAAACTTTTCACCCTTTCACCCTTTTAAGTCACATTTCTTTTAGGGACTAGACAGTCTCACAGGCTGTGGCCCATTTTAGAATGTCTTTTAGTGTAACTAGTTCTCAAAGGCCTACCAAGTATTTTCTTCTCTGGGGCTTCCTAGGATACCACCTTTTCTTCAAAAATGTTTTACTACCAAGAGCTCACTGGTGGCCCATAACCACTAGATACAGTATTTTTAGGGCAGAGTGGTGAAGGACGGTTACAGAAGGCTGCTCTTCCTCAGATATCTGCACCAGAAATAAAAAATGAATGTCTACTTAAGCAAGCGAGATTGGGGCAAAATATTAACTAATTTATTTTATTACTTTTTTTTTTTTTTTTTTAACAGGAATGTTACAATATTCCCATACTCTTTCCAAAGTCAGGTGTGATATTATAAACTCTTACAAACTCAAACTAAATGGTTATGTAATAGCAAATTGAGGCTAAAGTGCATGTTCTCAGAACATTCAGAAGCCAGTTAGCAGTCTGGCAACATACTTTCTAACAAATTTTCCATCTCCAGAATAATAGCAAACTATCCCGATGAACAGTATCTGGCCAAAGGTATTCACAAGCCAATTGTGAATCACCTTTGAAAGGTGAAAATTGTTGGGTAAAGTGGTATTTAGCAAAAGCATGCCAAGGACTTGTTTAATAATTTAGCAATCCAGATAACTCCTTTTTGGTGCCTGGGAATGTTGTCTTGCACAGAACAAAATTAA
Source organism: Anas platyrhynchos (assembly GCF_047663525.1). Lineage (NCBI taxonomy): Eukaryota > Metazoa > Chordata > Aves > Anseriformes > Anatidae > Anas > Anas platyrhynchos. The sequence continues at coordinate 84,235,640 of NC_092588.1, read as the reverse complement.
ATCTGAAGACAGACGAAAACCTCTCTACAATAAGAGAAGCTTTTAAAAAACTATATTTAGATCTAATTAAGGATGTAAGATCTTTTATCACATCATTTGACTAATATGCAAGGTAGCATAAATACTCAAGATTTTCTCTCACTTCTTCTGTTACTATGTGTATGTCAAAAATTCTTACCGAGTTGATTTGGAAGTGAAAAATGTTATTTATATGCCATTTACAAAATCATTAATCTCTTCTCTCCATCAAATGAAAACTTCATATATTTTTAAAAATAGATTATATTAGCCAGAAGGCTAGAAAGATTGCTGAACATATTTTGAAACATACATATTACATATATATTTTGAAACAGGCTTTTGGGGAGCTGTTAGCTGCACTTCACAATAGATTATTCATAAGGAATATCATCCTGCATCATTTAGAAGAATGCTTTAAGCTATATAACACTTTAAATTTCCTAAAAATTTTTAATAATTTCACTTTGAACAGGTAATATATTTTCAGTTCTATGCATGCACATAACAGTTCACAGCTGTCATAGAACAACTTCAAATTCAAAAGGACATTTCAGAAGATCTTGGGAGATCAGGAAAAAAAGAAACAAAAAAACAAAAACACAAACTTTGCTATGAACAATTCTTCAGGGGATAATTAAAGAGGCAAAAATGCATATTCAATATAAGCAAGGAAAGAGAATACTTCTCATTTTGTTTTTTTAGTTCTTAATTCAATCCAGATGTTTTTAGATGAATCAATATGGCTGCAGACAGCCCTGTGTACTTGACAGCCTTGAAAACTAAATCTTTACTGAGCTCTAAATTGCATAAGCAGTGTGTTAATTTTCACTGCAAGGTTTTGCCAGTTTATTCTAGTATTAAAAACAAACAAAGAAACAAAATAAACAAAACAAAACAAACAAACAAAAAAACACTTTTGTTAAGTATTTCTCGGCTACTTTTAGTAAAAAGTGCTTCCTACATTTATTTTGGCTAATGGGCATCTGTGTTTCATGTCAGCCAAGCTGAGAAATGGGGAGACATCTGTTTCGTTTAGCAATTTTATTGCACAAAATAATCAGCTGTGAAGATGTGGTTTTGTTTTCATATCTGTCACTGACATTTTGCAAACTCTTGTTTCAGTGAATTTCTTTTCAACAGAAATTTCAGCTGTCAGCATATATATTTTATATACATTTTTTCTCACCGTACAGAAAATCAGAATACCTGTTGGTTTAAATCTATATAGCTCTGTTTCATCATAGAGTAAATGCAATTACTATGAAACACGATTTTGCACATTTGGTCAACTATTTAAATTGTTAAACAGGCTTTTAAGTTGAGAAGGATTTCATAAAAATCAAAAAGAAAGTTATTGCTAAGAAGATAATAATTAGAGTGGGAGGGGTGACAAAGTGGAATGTTCTGTGAATACTTTAAAAAGAAATTGTTACCAATCCAAGACATGGAGAAAAATAAATTTAAAAAGATGGAAAATTTTTAGCTTCAATTACAATAAAAACATTGTTAATTCAGATATATTCCATTGTTCTTTAAGGTATATGCAGCCATAAATACAGTTAGTTAATGAAAAGATTCCAGAATCAAATTTAGCTCAGTATCTTTTTAGGCATATAAAGACCCTTCAGAATACTTTAGGTGAACAACATAATAATTCTCCTCTAAAACTGACTTGAAAATTACAGTGTGGGAATTCTATCTTAGTTGTCTTCCAATGATTCAAATCAAACTTACCAATTCCAAGAGTGATTTATTTTTTCCCCCTCTGAATGCTAGCCAAGTCTGAAATCTTATAGTTGAATATAAATTTTGTGAACATTTTTCTAATAGCATACAAAGTGTTAACCCTATTTTCATCCGAAAGCCCAGAAGCCACTACTGTGAAAACAGAGAGCAGTTCAGGTTCACCAGAGCCATTTTACCATATAAACAACTTCTGGAACTTGAAATGACTTATGACAGCCAGATAAAGGCTTCAAGATTGTAACATCTACTTTTATTTGAAATTCAGATTCAGAAGTCCCTCTATGAATTTTCAGTGTTCAGATAACTAAAGACCAGAATATGACTGTACTAACAAACCAGTCTTTAGTTTCAATTCTTACTGTAGGAATTAATACAGTTAAAGTAATTTCTCTGTGTGGTTTTAATACACTATAATATATAGAAGACTTTCCAATAGTTTGCACTTTTTTTGAAGTCTTCATAAAATGACAGACTGCTCTGTTATTACCTTACTAAACACATTTTTACTCTACTACTTTAAAATAATGTCCTTTTTATTTTTATAATCTAGAAAACATTTTTCCTACTTCCTTCTGCAAAAATATTTGTCAACATTTCATTTAATCCAAGTATCACAATAACAAAACTTAGTATGCTCATGAATTAATTGATTGATTAATTAATTGATTAGTAGTTTTTATTCAACTAAATCCTGTTTTTCCCCTTATTATGAGGACCAATTTCAGGGCTAGAGTGAAACCTATTAACTTTTTTCTAAATAATCATATTAGTCATATGATGCCAAGATATACTCATGGAAGTATTCACTATTTCACTCCAAGTTTTCTACAGTACATGTTATAATATTACTAGATGCTTCCTAGAATAATAATAGTCTCTCCAAAAATAATCTCGACAGTGGGCATATTAGATCTGAAATCAGCAGAGAATAATTGGCACAGAATTCCCACAGTGGGGTTATTTATTTTAAGCTTCGTGAACTGAGCTATTACATGATGCAGTTAATATTAGCTGCAATTATTCTAAAAGACCTTCAGTCTTTCACCAGCTCATACGTCCTGCGCAATATTCTCCTAGTTGCCAGATTTAACTATCATGGCTTTGAGCCAGATTTTACTCCCCAAAGAGGTTCACTTATTTCAATTCATCCTTAAGGAAATACTTAAAGCAACTCTCTTCAGTGATGCAAGATTTTCCACTAAGTTTTAATGAGACATGTCACACATTTAATTTTCTCACTCAGTCATATTGTCAGTTTGCAAGTTGTGTGCTATTATGTGTTATTTAAGAGGAGAAAGGTGGAAAGGAAAAAAGCACATTTCATACTTATTTATTTATTTATTTATTTATTATTTTTGTGAGACCAGGAAAGATAAAAGGAGAGTAAACTAAAATGGAAGCACAATAATGCAAGATGAGGAGAGAACTGAAATTCTTTTGCTTGTTGAGGAGAATCAACAAACAGTAATGAAAAACTCCCGACTGCAGTGCATTTTTAGCTTACATTCACTTGAGTCATTATTCAAAGAAGATAAACATCATTATTGTTATTTCTACAGAGAGAGTTTGCAATTGTTACTTGCTGTTCAAGATTTTTGTTTGTTTCTACTATTTTTTTAAAGTTGTAAGTGATTAATTAGAACTAATAATATTTTTATGATTTCTTCACACATACCTGGTGAAGTAATGTGTAGTAAAGTAATGTGTGAAGTACTGTCTGAAGTATCACAGGATCAGAAATATGGTGTTTACAGCCACCTTTAATCATCACAACCAAGTGATGTCATCTGCACGACTCTCAGATTCCAGACTAATCATACAGGAATGGTATTTCTTTATCACTAGACTTGCATCTTTTGCACACTTTTCTAACTTAACTTGCTAACTTATTCTAAATAGAGAAATTACAGTCTGGAGAAGGCAGGCAGGCTTGTCACTGATATCAACTTCTAGGATTTCAGCTGAGAAAGTGTCCCTTTCTACAATGCATCATATGAGCAACTAAGGGACTTATGTAGATTCCCTGAGTCAGCATGCCAGTAATCAAACTCCTTCCTCAAGCCAAGGTCTTTAGCTGATGTTCAGAAAGCTAGAACAAGAAAGTTTCAGTTTCATTAGTCTGTCACAGCTTCCACTCCAAAAGATCCACAAGTTTTGAGCTACCATGAACTTGAAACTAATTGAATTTTATACACCAAAGGCTTCTTGCATGAGTCAATATGCATGTTTTCTTCCAATTTTAATGTAATAAATACAGCCTCTACATTAGATGCAGACAGAAAGTATAGAACTGGCACTGTAACTGAAATGCCCTTACTTTCTGGTAGAGTGGCCTAACATCTCCAGTAGGTAATTGCATATTAATAGGCAAAAGGGAATTCTTTAGGTAAAGGAAGAAAACAAACAAACAAACAAACAAGCCTATGCTATTTCAGGTTCACATTAATTAAAGATGTAGACTAAATTACGAAACCTTTGTCTCCTACTCATCTTGATAGCTCAAGCCTGTATTCCTACCTCAATGAGTAATATCTGTACATGAAACTTTTGTCCTGGGATGGAAATATGTTGAATATGACTTTTATCAGACTTTAATATATATTCTGTATGTTTTATACTGTTTGTTTGACTGATTCTGGATGGTACATAATATTGTATTAAAAAAATAGACAGCTTCCAGAATGATCTCTTTATTCCACCATGGAATGACCTAGGAAGTCTAATGTGCTAAAACAAGACATATCCTTATTGAATGTGGAATTGCTTTTTTTATTTTTTTATTTTTTTATGGATTTTTTTCTTTACTGATCCTCATGCTCTCTGCATTGATGACAACAATCAAAGACGTAATTAAGATACAATTTTAGGTTGTTATTTCTTTTTGTTAACAAGGATCTTTTTATTATAGCTTATATGCATCTTCCTAAAGTAGCCTAGGTGTTTGTTAACCAAATAAGCATTAAAACAACAGTAATTTTTATGTATCTTAATGCACAATTTGTACTATATATAAAGAAAAAAAAAGTTGATGTTTTTGTTTTGTTTTGTTTTTGAATTAAATGCAGAACATCATTAAGAGGTTGATGCTGAGTTCTTTTTGCCTACTGCTGTAAGCCATATAAAAACACATTAAAAACTTTGTTTCCAACTGAAATCACTATAACATATGAGTTGGTGAGAGCAGTGAAGATTTGCTGCCTCTATTATGCCTGCATTTCCTCCTCATGAGTACTGTACAGTATATGTGTCATTGGAAGATGTATACTTGGGGACACAGCAAATCTGTTTTTCTTCACAGAGAACTGAATGACAATGTCTGCCAACCTCCAAAACAGCAAATGTCATCTAAAGGGGGCGAAGGGGAAAGAGGGGAAATATACACTAAAATTAAAGAATAGTAATAATAAAAAGGGATATTTTAATAATTTCCAAAATATTGATTTCCATGATTGTATAGTACTGTGGTTAAATTTTATTCCAAGAGAGGGAGGAGAGAGAAAGTAGGCATATTTTTTACAGGCTTCTTATTTCCTCAGGAAGCTACTGACGAATCTGGACTGATGCTATCTCTAATAAAGGATTAAAAACAATAAGGAAAAAAGATATCTTGGATCAATCCTGAGGTCAGTGGGCCAACTAATGTAGTAGATGCACAGTCCAGGAGAGATGTATAAATATTTTGCAACATTACGGTGGTACTCAAGGTACTGCAGGTGGATCTGCAAGGTAAGAGGCAGAACATGCATAAAATCTTAACTGCAACTCACATTTGTATTTGTCCATCAAATTTAAGTAATTTATTTCATTAAGTTATGAAATCAATTACTCTAGAGAATAATGCTGTCAAGAAAATCTGAACTATATAGCCATTACTAAGTAAAGATGCTGTTTAAAACATTACACACAATTACATTACAGTTAATTTAACTTAATTTAATCATGTTTGTAATAAGAATAGGCTGGTGGCTATCATTTAAATTTAAATTTAAAATAATTAATTAATTAATAATAAAATAATTAGATACCAAGCCAGCAACTTATATTCTTCTATCAGACTGTAAGATACCAAAATAACCAGATCTCAATATAATTCTTGGCAAGAGTGATACATTATGTTATATACAAGACTGTATCATCAGCCCGGTGAACCATATTCCTCACCTACTTTTACTGGATATAGAAAGTCCATCCTGATCTACAGTGCTACAAACACTACTGCATAACAATTGCTTTTCCTTGCAATGTTAATTGCTGTATTCAGGAATTTATTGTGTGTCCTAATTCACTGATTTAAAATTATTTCCAACTTTGGTAACTGGTTGATAGGTCCAGTCAAGATTTCCATACATTTTCTGGCATTTGTAAAACATCAGTACCACTCTATCTCCCTTTTACTATTTTCCTGTAAAATATACTGATATTGGTTGTGTTGTGGGATTTATGATTTATTTATTTTAAATCTCTTTGATTTGGTACAATTATCACTTATACCAAAACTTCTGTTCTTTTTGTTTTGTCTATAGAATCACAGAGAGCTTTTGCATTCTCTCATTTTTTTTCTTTTCTTTTTTTTTTTTTTTTTTTTTCCCAAATTATACCTAGTTTCATGAAGGTTTAGTTCTTGCCCTTTCCAAGATACTTCCTGCTTTCTTCTCTTTACAGTAAAAAGAATTCAACACTATTCCTTGAAAACTTCCTAATTCTTTTTTATGATATGCAGTCTTACATGACACTTGAAATAGTATTCCTTGCTCCTTCAATGAGTATATTTTATATAGCATGTCATTATCTCTTCCTAGCAAATACATCAGTAATACTGAAATCTCTACCATTATTCTTAAATGATAAGCCTGGTTTAATCCCATGCAGCAATTTTCAGCATCACACTGCTCTGTGGTCTTCTAGGCAATACATTTATTTTACTGGGCTTTTATTAGCAAATGTGCTACTCCTGACACATAGAGAATGGTCTGCCACATAACCTGACCTAACTAAAGAGATAATTAAGCAATCAGTTTCCTTATCTTCCAATTGCATTATTTATATAGAAGACTCATTATCATTTCTGAGTGACCTAAGACATCCTGCTGATTCCTAAGGTATTTCTAAATCCTCTGAGGAATCCTGTGTGGAGCTGGCATCTTTAGTTGCACCACCATGTGAAAATGTAGCAATATTACTGAACAGTAGTTCTTACAAGTGACATTATTTTTAAAGATCAAAAGAAGTGGTAAGTGTGATATTTTACAAGTAAACAAAATGATATAAATTTACTTAAGTCCTGTACCTTTCCCAAATCTGTCCTCAAGTATTTATATTCTACTTGGTTATACAAATTTAAGCCACTTCTGCAGCTCATATATTCTATTTCTCATATTAATTTAGCATCTCAATTACCTCTTCTTCATTAAAAGCTTATCTAAATTTTTGTAACATGCCCTGGAACACTGCATTATTCTACCCATCCTTGCATTTTCCTTCCTCAAAGTAGATCATTTCATGACATTTCTTTAAATTCCTGCTTTTTAAATTATAAACATTATTGGAACTTCTCTCATTTATTCTCCCTGTTACTTCAACTCTTACACATAACTGTCATTTTTCTCACTGTCAAAATTTGAAATATAAATACCATTTTAATCATTTAATACTAAACTAGATAATTTATAACCATGATTGCCTAGGTAGTAACAGTTGTTAATCATTCTATTCACTCCAAAATAATATTTCTTAAATATTTTTACTTCTTAAAGGTAGCAAATAGAGACTCGGAAATTTTAATTTATGTGCATTTTACATCAAATGCCATACCTCAGAAAAGGATACATGAAAGTTCTCATTAAAAAAATGTGTTTCTTACTATAGAAGGAAGAAGTCTTTCCTACTACTTTATGGCTCTGCATGTCTAGTATAATTTATTTCTCTATTCACTCTATTCATATTAGTAATTAAAAAAAAAAAAAAAAGCTATACTAAAACTTTTTAGGAAAGGAACTTTTTAGGAACACAAAGCAATTTCTGAAGTAAATGGAAGGAAAGAGAGGTCACTTCTTCCCATGGTTGTTTTTGGGTAAGGAAGAGAAAAAGTATTCTGCATAATCATTTCTAGTCTATTATGTGCCCATTTTACCAAATAATCAGCTGGAATTTCCTGTGCTTCTGTTTGTGCCTGTTGCCGCTCGTCCTGTCACTGGGCACAACCAAAAAGAGACCAGCTCTATCCTCTCAACACCCTCCCGTCAGATATTTATATACATCAAGGACGTCTCCTCTCAGTATTCTCTTTTCCAGGCTAAACAGACCCAATTCTCTCACTCTATTTTTTGGTTTTGCCACTACAGTTTTACCCTAAAATATTTGAAGCCATCAAATCCAACCTCTACTTCCATCCTTGTTGTCTCAGTAAGTGCCATTTGCTTGAGAATTTTTAAGAAAGGACAACTATCCTTCAGCCAAATATTGGCAATGAAAAACAGTATGCTTACCCCATGCTTTACATCAAGAGGAATTGTAATATGTTCATGTCCTCCCACCACTGCTTTGAGATATACAAGTAGTCAAGTTAAAAGGAAAGGCAGGATCAAAGGAATAAAATAAATAAATAAATAAATAAGCAGAGACAGCACCTACCTTTTTGCCTAAATAAAAATGACCCCCAGACATCATGGGTCTGTACTGCCTGCAAAACAATAATGCTAAATCCAGGTAGCATAAATGTACTGAAAACATAGATCTATGAAAGAAAGGTCAAAAATGTACAGAGCCAATATGAAGGAGAAAAGTCTTCATCTAGGAAAAGGTGAACAAAAGAGATCAACAAAACTGCAACTGAGATTTTCTTTAATTTTTGCATAATACTGGAAGTATTTTGATTTTTTTTTTTCCCTCACAGAAATTGTGTGGGCCCAGCCATTTGAGTCTTAAATTCCAGGCAGTAATATCTGTAGCTACATAGTTTTCAGAAGTACAGCATCATGAATATCCCAGAACACGAGGGTTTTTGTTTCAGCTCATCTTTTTCATCAAGATGCTTGTATACAGTATGTTTCAATATGCCTTTTAGCATGCCACAACAATTATACTTTAATTATACTTTTCTAAGTTGTTAGTTGTGTTCAGATATGTAAGGTACCTTGCAGCCAACTGGGTGGTCTGTGAATTGCATCTTTTCAATTAAAACAGCTTTTCTTCTCAGACTTGAAGAATATATAGACTCATCTATGGTTGCACATTTAAAATTGCTACAGAATGACATATTGTCAAACTAGAGGGCAGTTGTTTCCCTGAGTCTTGCTTTAACATCTTCTAATAAATAGCTGTGAAAAGATTCAGAAAATAAATAACTTAGTTTGAGGAAATAACAGGAAAATGAATAATGGGTTGGAAAATGATGTTTGTTTACTCCTGAGAACACACACTCTCTGTTCACCAGAGACTTTAGATACATTGACCACACACTGCCTCAAAACAGAAGGCATTGCAGGGTTCAATAAAACTTGCCATTACAGCCTTTTTGGTTAAGCTTATTTTTAATTATCTTCAAAGAGAAAAACACTCATAAATATAAGGCGGTGCTTCCAGCAGGAAGGCACTTTAAAAGGGTAAGCATCAACTTTTAACTTCTTAGAACTCTCTCCCTCATGGGTGTTTTGTTGCAAGCCACTGATTTTCCCTCAGTGCTACCCCAGCTCATCTTTGCTTTCTGTCTGTATAGGATATTTAAAAGGTCATCTGCATCTTATTAGAAAAAAAAAAAAAGCCCCCTAAAGCATCAGCTTTTCAAATTGCTGTTGAAAACATTAGCTATGTATACATTTATCATTTCAAACAAGGTGTAGGTTAAACGTTCCTAAAGTTCCTTTTTCTAGCATGTTTTTTAATTCTTTGAGTGAATGAATGTACTCTGATGAAGTGGACTCAGCTTTTCCTGAGCTATGGCTTTGAATGTAAATCATTGTAAATCAGTTCTTTCCTTTTTATACCTTACTGTGAAAAGCAGGTACAATTTTAGAATTGAAAGAGAAATTGAACTGAAACTGAAAGGAACTGGAGAGTTCAGACCAAACTATTTTCCTGTTTTTTTTTTTTTTTTTTTTTTCATTATTATTTGTTTGTTTTGTTTTTGTTTGTTTGTTTGTTTTTCACTCTATTTTAAAGCATGATGCTATTTTGAAGGCAATGCATAAACCCATACAACCTCTGATTTTGGAAACAACCCAAGAGAGCTATAAGTCTTTGCCATAAAAATGCAGCAAAATACATCTTAATGGTGATTTTATACCTGCTGGAAGGATATCCATAACTTTGACTATCTCCCCTCTAAATATTCCTTACAACTAACTGATCAACATTTTGTGCTTGCACAGAGCTGAATCATCTTTTTTTTAGAAATTAGATTTGCAATGGCAGATCACTGCTATTGGGACTACAAGGAAGAAAACCAACCAACCAACAAACAAAATAAACAAACAAACCAAACAAACCAAAAACCCAAACATTTTAAAATAGTTTTCTCAGAGACTGAGAAAGGCAATGGCAGGAAACATACTCCAAAGATTAGTAGAACCATACTGACCTCTCAGTTTTGTTACCACTTATCATCAAATTCAAACCAGAACCAACCCTTTATTCAATGGAGTATTTATGCTGTAACTACCATCTCTACTGCACTTGGAAGATATGTCCTGCACTCAGAAAAGAAACTCTACCTTCTCTGTAGCTTATACAGTGCTCTTCAAAACCATACACTGTTACAGATGAAATCTCTCTGACATACTGTATCACAATTTGAGTTGACAGGCTCTGAATCCATATTATTATTATTAATGCACCAGATCTAGTTGGACTAAAACATCTTTGAGGGTCCCTTCCAACTGAACTCTTCTATTTTATTATGGGCATGTGCCTGCTATTACTCTATTTACTCTTATTTACTTTTATTTACTACTTATTTAAAAATAAAATTTGAGTATATTTATAAATTGTTTGCACTCAAATATCAAATAAAAAAGTAAAGTGGAGAAGTTGAATAATCTTTACTCTCTCATCAAAACTACCAGGTTTTCACTAAAACCACTCGCTTGCTCCCCAGTGGCTTGCATTTGCTGTCATACCCTGTAGCACGGAAGAGCATTAGATCTAGCTGTCAGCTGCCGTATAGAACAAGCAATATTCAGCTACTAGTCCCTACTCATATTTGCATTAGTTTCTTAGTAGACTTGAAATGTATTTTGCAGATAGGGAAGGCACGGGAAAGCAATCAGATTGACACAGAAATATCCGTGAAGACATTCCCGGTGCCCCGCCCAACTGTTTTGAATGTGTTGTTTGTGAGGCACTTGTAGCAGGTTAGAATTAGATTGATTATAAGTATGCTACATGATTCTACAATATTCTGTTGATAACATGGAAAAAACAACAACAACCTGTTTGAACACATGAGCTAAGTATGTCACAGTACAGGGTGTGGGCGCCCATGGGTGTGGGTGTGTGTCTGTGCTGCTGCTGCAAAGCGAGGCCATGCCGGGGCTGCCCCGTGCTGGTTCCAACGGCCCCACAGCAGGGCAGGGCTGGGCCCAGCAGCCAAGATGGCGGTGCCTCGCCTCAGGGACAGCCTGGGGAAGAAAGGAGGGCACGGCGCTGCCTGGCAGCCGGCAGAAAGGAAGAAAGTGGGAGAAACAGCCCTGCCGGCACCCAAGTGGAGAGGAGGAGGAGGAGGGCAGGAGGGGCTCCAGGCACTGGAGCAGGCATTTCCCTCCCTCAGCCCCTGGGCAGGCCTCATGCTGGAGCAGGACCCAGTGTGAGGAGGAAGGGGCTCCAGGGCAAAAGCAGCCCACCACAGTTACCCTTTTCCAGAAATGATTCAAGCAGAATTAAGCAGTAAGAACCACTGACATAGGACAACAGATAGGAAATACAGTACAGTGCTTGAACTCAGAAGTTAAACATACCACTAATTGCATGTGAAATACATGCTTGACACAAAAACCTTTTAAATGCCTGCTAAGGGTCATTTTGGCAAGGAAAACCTTGAAAGTTAATTTAATTTTCAACAAATTAATAACTTTGTACAGCAGAATTTAATATTTCAAGTCCTATTTCAATGAGCGGCTTCTTCTACTTTGCACCTCCCAGAAAAATAGCAATTTAAAATTTGTTTTCCTTAAGGGAACAACAAAAAAGTAATTATAACAAAGCCTGTACTCTAACCATCCCCCAAAATAACATTTATTATTATTATTTTCTTTCTTTATTTTTTTCAGGAACAGTTACAGCTTCCTTGCTTTCACTTTCAATTAAAGATCATTAATAGTGTCAAACGTTCTAATAGTTACGGTGCCATAGAGGCCAAGGAGAAATAAAAACAGACTGTAAAACTAGTATTTGCTTGAAAGCTGAGCAACTTCAACCCTTTAGAGAAGCACTTTTAGAGATGATATCCTATTTTATTCACCGTAACTCTCCCAGTTATTATGACTTCTAAAACGATGCAAACTATATATATATAAAACTGTAACCATCAAAATAAAAAAAAAAGTCCTATATCAAGCTTAGTGTTTTTCAAGCAATTGTCTGTATGCACCATAATGTGCGTTTGCCTAAGACATAGATGTTTCTACTGAAGCAATATTGTGTCTTACAATTCCTTTTCATGTAGTTTGCATTGTTTCTATACTTGGAGTCTTGTAGGCACAAAGAATGATTTCTGTCTCCCTGGAATGACAATTCATGTTGTTTACTGGGACATCACTTGCTGTGTGACACAAGGTCTTCTGGCAATTAACTACCTGCGTGTAAGTGATGTGAGTCTAGAACTGGCAACTGCCACAGACTTCATTGCCAGTGAGCATGTGATGCAGAAGCAAACCTGGAACTAAAATGCTTCCTCTCTTTTCACTATACTGGTTGGTAAAAAAAAAAGGCATATCCCTTTGATCGTAACTAGATTAGCACTTAAACAGCAGTTTTTCTCTAGCAGCATCTACATCGACATTATGCTCTGAGCTCTTTCCCTAGTGTCCAACTCATACAGTAATAAACATAAAGGACACCCTGTCTTTCAGTTCTGCTAAACCAGATTTTCTCTGCTAAGCTTGTGTTTGAATGGAATCACTGCTTAGTTAGCCTGTTTTCAAATTTGTAGGATTTTTTTGTTTCATTTTGCTATTTTTGCATATATCCATCCCCACACACACCTTACTTTCTTTCTCTCAGACTGAAGTTTGCTCTATCTCCTCCAATACCTCACTTGCCAGTCTGTTTAAAAGCCCACCGATGTATCCCCCATAGCAATCTGTCATAGTCTTGTTACAAAATCATAGAACCATAGAATTGTTTGGGTTGGGAGGGACCCTAAAGATCATCTAATTCTACCCCCCGCCATGGGAAAGGACACCTTCCACTAGAAGCCTTCAGAGGCTGTGTTAGGTTTTGTATAAAAGCAAAAGACTTCCTAAATGTTGATCCCCCTCAAGTGTCAGTTTCACTACACTGCAGTATCTTCAATGAGACAAAGTTTTTGAAGATACAGAGCTGTGAACAGCTTGCTTTTTGCATCTACGAATCACACCAAAAATCCCAAATTAAATCTGTTACACAAAAAGATGTCCTATTTCACCTTGGCATCAGAATTCCAGATAAAGCAGATCACACTTCATTTATGCAGTTCATTTACCTCCAGGATGCTATATATTACATGGAGGAAAAGACAACCATCAGTACTGGGTTTACGTGTCAAGATTTTCATAGCTGGTGGTGCTGCAGGGGTGACCTCTGTGAGAAGAAACCATAGGCTACCCCCACGTCAGACAGAGCCCCTTCCAGCCAGCTCAGAAATGGACCCACCGCTGGCCATTGCTGAACCTGTCAGAGACACCGGTGGCACATCTTAGAGAAAATATTTAAGAAAGGGTTGAAAGTGCTGTACAAGAGGAGTACAAGAAGTACCAGGAGTGAGAAATAACCGTACAGACACCCACGCCAGTAAAGAAGGAGGGGGAGAGGTGCTCTGGGTGCCAGAACAACCAGGTGCCTCCCGCAGCCTGTGGAAAGACCGCAGTAAAGCAGGCTGTCCCCCTGAAGCCAGTGGAGGACCGCGTGGGAGCAGATCTCCATGCAGCAGCCCATGGAGGACCCCATGCTGCAGCAGGTGGATATGCCCAGAGGGAGGCTGCAGCTGGTGGAGAGCCCCTGCAGGAGCAGGCTCATGGCAAGAAGTGCAGCCTGTGGAGAGTAAACCCATGGTGGAGCAGTTCTGGTGGGAGCTGCTGCCCACGGGGGACCCATGCTGGAGCAGTCTTTTCCTGAAGGATGGACCCCATGGTACAGACACATATTTGAACAGTTCTTGAAGAACTGTGGCTCATGGGAAGGACCCATGCCGGAGCAGTTTGTGAAGGTATCACATCCCAAGGGAGCAAGGGAAGAGAGTGAGAAGGAAGGAGCAGCAAAGACAAAATGGTGTAGACTGTCCACAACCCCCATTCTCCGCTCCCTGATGTCACTCAGAGGTGAGGAGGCAGAAGAATTGTAAGTAAAGTTGAGCCTGGGAAGAAGGGGGTGGTGGTGGGGAAAGGCGTTTCTAGTTTTAGTTCTCACTATTTTACTCTGCTATTAATTGGCAATAAATTAAACTAATCTCCCCTAAGTTTGGCCTGTGACCAGATGGTAAGTGATCTTTCTGTCTTTACTTTGACCCATGAGTTTTTTCATCATATTTTCCTCCCTTTCCCTGAAGAGGAGAAGGAGAGATTGGCTTGGTGGCCACATGACAGCCAGCCAATGTTACACCCCTACACAGTCCTTCTTTCTTAAAATCATAAATACTGACCTGAAGCAATGCGTAATGTCCAGAACCAGTCAGTAAGGACTCTGCTGTTGAGACTATGGTACTGTTTCACAGGCATGGATGACTTAAGGAACTCTTCAGTATTTACTGGATTACATATCCCATTCATTCAGTGAACCCCATTTCCATAACATTATTCCAGTAGAACCCTCTCAAGGTGACTTAACAAGTGAATAAATGAATACATAAATTCTATTCTGAATTGTAGACACTGGTTTCAAGAATAATGTGATATTCAACAGTTTTCAAGCTCCCTTGACAGATATATTGATGCAGGATAAGAAACCTAAGAAAAAATATATCATTCATGAATTCAGAAAGCAAGCAGATGTAAATTTGTAAATCCAGATGAATCTGGTAGCCTCAGTCTGCAGTTTGTGCTGATCCTTTCACTGACATATTTGTCATCTATTATTCTCAGTTTTAAAAATCATACTTAGTACTTATTGTTGACTGAAACCTGTTCATGACATTCTCTCATTGGTCACAAATAATTTATTTCTAACTTGTGCTCCTTCACATGACTTCCAAACACCACTCCAAAACATATTGCAGAGAAATTAACAGTTGGGTGTCATTTTATGTCATCCACCTTTCCAAATCATTCTGGCTTTGGAGAAAATCAGATAAAAGGAAACATCCAGAAACTTATTGGCTAAACAACCTTAGCTGATGGCACAGAATGCACCTTCAGTAAGTTTGCAGATGACACAAAACTCTGATGAGTGATTGTTAAACCAGACAGGTGTTCTGCCATTCAGAGAGACCTTTAAGCTTGGAAAAATGGGCTTACAGGACCCATTCAATAAAGGGAAATGCCAAGTCATGCAGCAGGAGAGGTACATGCTGGGGACCAACCACTGGGAAAGCAGTTTTGCTGTGATGGACATTGGAGCAAGGTGACCATGAGCCAGCAATATGCCCTCTTAACAAAGAAGGCCAAAAGCATCCTCAGCTGCATGAGGAAGAGTGTTGCCAGCAGGTTGACTGAGGTGATCCCTCTGTGGGGAAGAGAGATATGGAGCTGCTGGGGAGAGCCTAGTGAAGGGCCGCTAGGATGATTAATGGCTCGGAGCATCTTTTTTATGAGCAGCCACTGAGGGGCTGTTCACCCTGGAGAAGGGAAGGCCCAGGAGGACCTTATTAATGTGTATAAATACCTGATGGGAGGGAGTGAGGATGAAGAGCCGGGCTTTCAGTGGTGCCCAGTGACAGGACAAGAGGCAAACTGAAACGAGAAATTCCCTTGAAATATAAAACATTTTCTGTGTGGGTGGTCAAACACTTGAACAAACCTGTGATACTCTCAGGTACTCCAGAGATACTCTGGAGTCTCCATCTTTGTGGATATTTAAAACCCAAGAGGACACAGCATCAAGCAAGTTGTAGCTGGTCTTGCGTTGAGCAGGGGAGTTGGGCTAGATGATCTCCAAAGCTCTTTTACAGCCTCAGCTATTCTGTGATTTTGTCATTTTCAACAAGTGGGCACATCCCTGCAGTATTTTACAAGTTAAAAAACATGCTGATGTGAAAATCTGGATTATAGAACATTACATTTCTGTGTTTATCACCAACCAGTGTTACTAACTGGTACCCATGATTGCTGCCACTAATTTCTGCTTTCAAGCACATCACCATTCTGAATTAATTCGTTACTTTCTTGTACCTGTTTGAATATTAGTGTAGCATTATATTTTATATATTTTTCAATAAATTGCATGGAAAAATGTAACTGTTGACTAAAAATAATTTAAAGGACGCTTCCAGACAGTATACATTCAGTGTATTCCTCAGGTGTACAAGCAGTTTGGCTGACTTCTGTTGTACTTTGCTTCTTAACCACCTCATTTCTACCACATGGTTGTTAATGAATTTTACTCACTGCAACTTATTGCAGGGGGAGCTGAAGAGGGAGAATATTTTTTCTTTTAAATAGGTTGCATTCTTCAAATAAAAGCACAGAAAATGAATGTATTATCTTGTATGAAACATGAAATATTCAAACAAGTAGTTGCAAAATGATTTTATAATAAGTTATATTTTTTGATATAGAAGAGAAACTGAGCAGGCTGCTGGGAGGAAAGATGTGCTAAAGAAAATAAATTTGTCAAAAATGTCTTCATTTGTTTCATTCAAATATTTCTGAATAACTTTAGCACATTTAGCACAAACTTTAGTGATTCTAAGAGTACTAACAGTGGTAATGTTGCCTGGAAATCTGCTTCTTATGCATGAGAATAAAACATAGGAGATAAAGCTCTGTAGAAAGATAAGTAAACTTGACAATAATGCAGAAATTTTAATGAGAACCTACCTTGCCTACATACTGGTAATCAGATCCTGTGTATTCTTCTAAAAGGAAAAACTGGTTCCACATCCAGCCGCGCTTCTGGCGGTGAAGGGCTTTTCCATCGCTGCCTGATGTACGTCCCACAGAACTTCTGGGTCTGAGATCAGGAGTCCTTCTGAACAGCATTTCTGTGCGGCAGGGATGTAGCAGCCACATCCAGAGCAACAGAAGTAACAGGACTTGCTGTATGGTCATAGTTCTCCACTGCTGATACTCTTCGAGCTGCTCAGCAATGGAGTCTACAGTTTTGTTTTTCCTGACTTGCTTTTTATGTTTTTAGTTGTTGATGCAGCCAAGAAGTTTCCAGCAGCTCATCTCTGAACTGTACATAGTAGCCAGATCCTGAAAGCAGAGAAGAGACATTGTAAGTTGAAATACATTTACTCCCTAGTGTCCAGCATCCCTGCTACCCTGCAAATGCAAAGCACTATGAGATACAGAGCAACGTGGTTGGGAATATAAAGGCTGTCTTGCACAGGGAGAACATTGCAAATATGTTAGGTAGCTGCTTTCAAAGCCCTTCCTAAGAAAGAACAAGTGTGCACTCAGATGATCAAGTATTTTCCCATTAAAACCTTATAATTTAGAAACTTTCAAGGATGTTATTCTATATAGGCTGGGGGATTAATACTGGTGGAACATACACATTAAATACTGCAGTCTTTACTTCAAATGTTTTCCACCTGATTTGATTTACAAGAATTCCAGTGTTTTATTAATCTTACTACCAAGAGGACTGAAAAGCCAACAGAAAGTAGTTTCAGAAATGAGGAAATGGTAAAACACCAGTTCTCCAGGGTGTTTTAAATGGCAAAAGAGAACATCATATGCATTAGAAGAAATACAACATGACAAGAAGCAAACTTTTAAATAAAAAAGTTATTGAGAAGAGCTTAAAATATGGAGAGATGCAAAGTTAGCCTTAAAACTTAGGATGTATTTTAAAAATGAGGACCTGTTTTGCAAGTATCCTGAATAAGTTTAATTTTGCAAAATAGTGAAATGAATCTCATTGTGGCAAGTGATATAGCAGAAAGAAGGCAATCTCCTAAATAATCTTTGGTTTGTCTCCACTTTTTTCTTTGCTTTGCTTAAGGTTTTTCTTCTAACAGAAGCATATGTCATTTCATCAAGACAAATTTTGCCAGGTTCTCCTTTCTCTACTTAAATCCTAGCATGCAAAGTGTAGCAAATTTTGCTACTGAGATCATCTGGTGATTTCTTCCTTTGGTAAATTATGAAAACCTATGGTTTGTCTTCTTAATAGGATATAGCTTCTGGAAATTTTAATCAGCTTTTAATCTTTTTTTTTTTTTTTTTAATGTCCACAGAAATAAAATGTATGGATTGGAGTTACAGTTCCTTGTATACTCTTCCACATGTGGCAGAAAAGTTCAAGTGGTAAAAAGCATGGGTTCTCTTTTCTCCTCTTACTTCAGTAGATCAGACATTGCACACAGCATTCCCATGTGTCCTCTGGTTTTAATAACACTATACTATAGTTGACTATCATCTTAAATAGTTTTATTTTATTTTTCCAAATAGAACAATGTAAAACTTTCAGACAGTCTGTGTTTGGTTTTGATATTGATGTACTACATAAGATATTTCCAGTAAGTCTGTGTTGATTTAAAGAGTTTACAATAGTATGTCAGAAGTTTGGAGGGCAAAGCCTATAAAATGTAGTGGTTTCTTACAGATAAAAGAATGTGTGCACTAAACTAATAACTGAACAGATTCAGTTCAGGAACCACCTTTTATCTTCAGAATTAAATTCTCTCAGGAGAACATTTTCACTTCTCCAACATTTGGAAGACTAAAGAATTTATCACAGCCAAAGCTTTCAAGGACTTCAGTCTCAAGACTGTCCAAAGGCATTCATTTTTATTCATCTAAATAAACACCACATTGTGTATCCTTTTATTTACCCCTTCTTCCTTTCCCCTAAAAAAAAAAAAAAGATTAAATTTGCTTTATTTGTGAACTTTGAATACTATACAAAATAATGTGTCCTAAAATAAGCCATTAATAACATATGTCAAATTATATCAGTGTGTACATACTGAAGTTGTGGTCTTCCACATCAAAAATTATTTGTCACAACTTATATTTATGTTCTTTTGAAACAAAGGCATATTCAGTGAGAAAGAAAAGCTATGATTTATTCTCAAATATTTATTAAAGTTTCTTCTCAAAGACCATAGAAATTTAAAACTTGAAATTAACTTTTCAGGATTTTATTAGTTTCTGTAAAAATTGGAAAGCTATTAGTTTGTTTGAAAAGGAGATACAGTAGTTTCTTTTTCTCTCTCTCTCTTTTTTTTCTTTTTTGGTTAGTTTTTCCTCTTCTTATTGCCATCACTATATATAATCCACTATTCACACATTATTATTTGATGTAGAAGTGTTGTTAAATTCCTCTTGGGAAATAATGCTTCAATATTAGGGGTTGTTATTGAATTTCCTTCTTGTTAAATTAGGTCAGCAGAATGAAAGCTCAGATGAAATTTGTTAAAGTTACAGAAGTCGCTAATGTACACGGACTTGGCAAGCATGGCTGCTTAATGGATGTACGTACCAGTAAGGTTTTTTCCCTCCTTTGAGACTCCTGTTAGAGTTCAGCTTCCTGCCCTAAATGTTTGATAGTCATCTACACTAAAGCAATAACATTTACCTTTAAAAATAACGTAGCAAACAAGAAACCCCAGACTTTACTAACAGCAATGAATAGCCAAAAAGTCATTAAATAAAAGCACAGGAATAGAGGAAATGTTTGAAGGAAACCTTTTAATATATAAGTAAAGAAAGCAGAAGTCCCATTTCCGTAATACTTTACGTATTTGAGTTGTGTGCTATGCTGCCAGAACCAGGGCAGTCAAATTTATCATACGTTTTACAATTTCCTGAAAAACTAATTGGAATAAAGCCTAAATATTGGTGAAATTCATATCTTAAAAGAGGGTCTGAGAACTCAGCAGAAATGTAAGTTTTGCTGGCTTCAAGTTTTTTTTTTGTTTTTTTTTTTTTTTTTTTTTTTTTTTCTTTTACAGAAGTGAAAGTTTTAAATAGTGTTAAATATCTTTAAATGAAACCATTTCTCTAGTAGTTCACCTTAAAACTCTCTCTAATTCTTCCAAATGACAGTTCTCCAATTTTTCCCAAAACAGAAAAGAAAAAAAGTAACAGACCATAAACTTAGAGCATGCTAAAAACTATGAAATGGGTGCCATGATTCCATATTTCTGTGTAACACCCCTCTAAATTATATTAAATATATACAGAGGAACACTGTGCCCCTTTCTACTCAGTGTGTTTCTGTTTTATTTTTATTTTTATTTTTTGGATCAATCTCCAGTATGTAAGAGATGTATCATCAGCAAAACTACAAATCATTTCACATTTAGCTTTCAGCTACTAATTTTAAAATAATTAAACAGTTCTCATTTTTCACATGTTAATCACTTCTGAATCTCTCAGAACTTAGGCAAAAACATTTTAATGCAACTTCAACTGTATTCCTGTGATTTCAGATATAATTTTCTCAAAATTTTTAAAATACTGTATTTTGCTTGGTCAGCCATGCAAACCCCCTAATGATACTAAAACATACTTTATACCATTTGAAACTCGTGAGATTTAATGGATATATAAGATGGGCCATTAGTACCCTTAACTGACACACTATGAGGAACAGTCTTCTTATCAGTTAGACTTCCATTTACTGGTTGTTCCTAGCCATTGATCTTTTTCAGCTGAGAAATCCACATTTCTGTAGTAAATGACTTCCTCTCTTGTTAGTCTTTCTGCATTAATATGTAGCTGCTTTTGGAGTCAGCAAAATTACATTTCAAATAAAAACTGTAATATGGATCAAAAGCTTGTCTAATGTCTTTTAATCAAAGAAATTTTAGTGAGCTTCTCTCTTCTGTGAAGGGCAACTCCAGCCGTCATCAGATTTTCCGTGGGATAGCTGCCATCTTTCATTTTTGTTCCACATGTAGCTTTGGTCAAAGCTAAATGAACTGAGTTTTAAGTCTGGAACAATTCAGATAGTTTGTTTGAAAACATTTATGCATTTCCATTTCTGGTTTCTCTATTTCTGTTTCAGTTGGGAGGCATAATCTAGCCAACATCTCCAATCTTGTCTTTCAGCACTTTATTTCTACATTCATACCAAAGGAAAACAATTTTGGAACAGGAGATGCTTCATGAAAAATTAAATTAGGTTAAATTACATCGGAATTTTATGAGGAGAACAATCCTTATTTATTTTTTTTTTATAGTGGAAGATGCTGTAACATACTTTTTGTTTTGTTTTTGTTCTACAGAGGTGACACCAATACTGTTCTTCATGCACATCCACAGTGAGAACCATTTTTTATTTTCTGTCCAATTTCTCAAGGCCTTTGCTTCCTCTCCAGTCACCAGTACAGTGCTACCACCACAGGCTGCATATCCTCTTTCAAAGTGGCTACAGCCATCAGGTGTAAGACATATTGCTACTATTTTGGTTTCCTCTTTGTAAGATACCTCTCTATTCCAGTAGAAATCTGACTCCCAGTTTAAGATGTCATAAACAAATTCAAAATTATGGCTAGTTTTGAAATAATCTGAATTACTTAAACTAGTAGAAATGAAAGCAGAATGACAGCTAAATGCAGAAAAAGCTCAATTTCAAATTAAGACTCAGAAGAGCCCAAAACTCATCTAATTTAGTTTTAACTTTCTTTGCCATCTCTTTATTAACACGGAGAAGAAAGTTCCAATGCTGTAGAAGCATGAACTTGAAACAGATACCTTTGGAAGAGGCTCTTTTTCAAAACACAACAGAATATTTGTCTGTAACTGTAATTTACAAGTGTAATTTATCCCTTAAGGGAAAAAGACAACATTTTTATAATTTTTTTTGTTTGTTTGTTTGTTTTAAAAAAAGACTACTTGAAGCCAACAAACAAGCTCTTTCAAATGATCAATTCTTAATGGATTCTAATCTCATCATTCATTTTATTATAGATTTATGTTCCTTGCTTTATCTATTCTGTTCCAATAAAATTGCCTGAAGCTGTTCATAATGTAATTGCCTAGTTCTGAACTAAGGAGATAATTGGTAAATTGTCAATAAGTTGCTCATTTTGTAGCCTCCAGCATAACACTTACACACTGCAGTGACCACACTTGCAGTTATTAAATTATAACATGAATTTGCAAAGTAGTCAGCTGTACCTTTGACCTTTAGAACTCAATCCTCTTTATGAAGTCCCGCAACACTTGATCCACTTAGGAATTTTAATTCGAGTATGCATGGTCTGATGCTAAACGCAAAAAAAAAAAAAAAAAAAATAAAAATAAAAAAAAAAAGAGCTAACCTTTCAGGAATTATGCAATTTAATTAGTAATAGTAATCCTATTTTCCTATCTTCAAAGCTACTTCACTCAAATGAGAGTTTCTAATGTTACTTTCATAGTTCATGGAGAGAAAGACTGAAAAAACAAATAAAGAGGAAATACTGAACACTATAACTTTTCCTACAAAAGTCAAGCAATATTTTAGACGAGAAATTTCATAGACACATAACTTATGTCTTATTTTTAAGCATATATGTATAATACAAATCCTAATTGTTATTAAAACAAACAAACAAGCAAACAAAACTAGTGTGCATTATACTCATTTTGAAGTGGAAGGTTAAAAATCCAGTTTTATCTACTGCAGGGCAGTAAATGGCCTCCACCTACAACCCTTCCCTGTTCTTGTTGAGGAGGACAGAAACCCTCATTCTTAGGACACAGCGGAACATTGGGCATGCACAGAGAAAGGGCAGTAGATGTTATTAAGTTTTCATGCAGTACAATTTTGTCTGTTTATTAGTGAGTCTCTTCCATATTAATTACTTCACTTGGATATCTGACAATAATTCTTTGCTCTCCCTATATGATGACATCATTTTTTCTCACAGCAAGACATCAAGAGTAGCACACTGCAGTAATTCACTACTTACACACTGACGTGTAAATTTGCTTTTGTCCTTAAAATTTTGGGAGAGAAGTTTTGCATGCAGTGATGACAAAATGTAGGTGACGTGTGGACATGCAAAAGTGAGTTAAATCTATCATTTCTGACCCCTGTCAGCTGCCCATAACATTTTATTTCTGCTGTTCTCCCTTCTAGATGCCTCTTTCCTATCTGACTATACAGACTGAGTGAATTTCCTTGTTAACTATTCACTATTTTTTTCACAATGAAAAGTAGAGAGATTATTTACAATATTCACGATGACCACTGGGGGGGGAAAAAAAAAAAAAGAAAAAAAAAATCAGAGTATTCCACCCAAAACTAAAGAAGTTATCTAAAATGTGCAGGATAAGATTTAATAAATAAATAAATAAATAAATAAATAAATAAATAAATGGAAAAGTCAGAATAGATTGTATAGGAAGAAACTAAATATCAACAGTTCTGGAGAATATAATTGAGGCATTGGAGTATAATAGGTCTAAGTAATCTCAGTATTGTGTATTTTTTCATCACTCATCTTCTAAGTCATGAAACAAAACTCATATAGGGAAAAAATATATATAAACAGCAATATTACTTTAAATATAATCCATCCTCTCCACTGATCCTCATTTCAAAAGTTGAGTCAAGGTTTGAGCATCACAGTACCAATATGTAAATAGTTAGAAATCCGGCTGGCAACAGTGTTCAGAAAAAGAAAAAGAAAAAAAACAAAACAAAACAAAAAAAAACCAACAAAGTGTTATTTTTGAGGAAAGGATAACTACATCTATTTGTGTAATATTCATAAAAAGATGGAGAAGGTGGTAAGACTGTAGTTCTCAAAATCAGAAACACTGTTGAAAATAAGAAATTACTCTAAATGTCCACTGCAGATAGTATAAGCAAATTATTTCAGTTACATTACAAATGACTTCAGTTAGGCATTGAGAAAAACTTCCTATCTATTAGCAGAGGTAGGCAGCAGCCAAAATGAGGTGGGACTGAAGGTTCAGAAGAGCAAGCTGAGCAGTTTTCTTTCAGGAATGGGTTGCATGCAGCTGGTGTGAGCAGAGGATTTCTCATAGTCCTTTTTTAGCTGTCCTGTAGAACTCCCCCCCGTATTTTTCCATGTCATTATTTCTCATTATGTCTTTTTAATGCCACCAGTGGTTACCATGTTCTCTAAAATATGAATACATATTATTCATTCCTGATCAGCTCAACCCCATCCTTCTCCATTTATCTGATTTCATCTCATAACCAGATGTAGATACACTATTGTGGCTTGAAAGCAACTTAAATTCTCTTGCTTTCCAGACAGTGTATCATGATTTTCCACATAAAATGAACAGTCCTAGCCACACAGTTCCCTCAATTCCCTGCCATTTAGGTGAGGACTGTGCCAATCCCCTGAGTCTCCCTTCATAAGATTTTGGAGTTGTATTTATCCCATCAATTGTCTGCTATATTCTTCCAGTTTGAACGTGAATTTAGCTCTTTCCTATTTCTCCCTGACTTCATTCCATGTACTTCCTAAATGATCACCCCCATTGTGTTTAGCACATGGCCATGCTGCCTTTTAAAACATCCATATTCCTTTATTAGTCGAGTCCTTTTATAAAGGTGGTCCTCTTCTTCATCCATCCATCCATCCATCCATCCATCCATCCATCCATCCATCCATCCATCCATCCATCCATCCATCCATCCATCCACCCACCCACCCATCAAAAAAACAAAAAAAAACAGTTGCAGGTTTTAGTATTTGATTACACTTCCTTTTCTCTTTCTTTCTTTCTTTGTTTATTTAATAAAACATGCACCTCTCAATTTAAAAATCACTGTTCTGATATTTAGCATGTATGCTAGGGGAAGGAGAGAAGAGTGTGTTCGCGGAGAGGAGGACATAATAACATTGTAATTTGGACACGAGCATACACTGAAGGGTATTTGTACGGACCTTGTTAACAACACCACATTTGCTTTTTCTTACTCAGTTCAATACATCTTTCATAGGCTATGATTTCTTTGGAAATGAAAAGATCAGCAAATTCTGTCTGAAGGTTGTTAAGAGGCAAAACTGAGAGACCACTGAATATCTAGACTTGGGAACTTAATATTCTTTCTCTCTATCCTGAAGGGTTTTCCCAAACAGGGCAAGTTGTAATGAGTAATGCTAAATGGTTACAAAAAAGACATTCTTTTCCTTCAGGGCAGGTGGGATTTTAAAATTCCTAGTCTTTGCTGTCCACTGCTTTCACCTGCCAGCAAACGATCAGCCTTATTAGAGAAATAGAATAAGCACAGAAGCTTGCCAAATATCTAAAAACTCACCATAATCTCATCAGGAGTTTATATCTTCAGCTCAGGCTGAAACCTTACAGCTTCAGAGAGCAGAGGCAGTTCACTAAAGCATAAAGAACTGGGGCACTGAGAGACCGTGCCTGCTTAGAAAACTGTGTAATTTAATAAAGTGCTCATTGATGTCTACTCAGTGGCTCCTCAAACTTGTGTTAGTGCCTGTGCCTGCAGCATGGACAGTCCCATTCTTCCTAATTAGATGACAGCAGGAGGATTACATTCTTTCTTAGCAGACAGGAAGAAATAGAAACAACCACTTCTCAAGGAAACTCACAGTTGAAATGTACAAAAGGAAAACACTTTAGGAAAGCTAGTTCAGTCATATCATTGTTATATCTCAAATTTATTAAAAACATTAGTATTGAAAAATGCAGCTTAGTATTCACAAATACCAGAAATGTCATATGTGGCACTACAAAATATACCCCAAATGACAAGAAGGTTTATAATTACAATGCATTTGAAAATTCATAGGAAACAAACTTCTTGGAGTTTCATCTTGTGCTCAATTCCATTATAATTATTTTAACATATTAAAAAGTGCTACTATGGCTCTTGGTCTTCTCAGTTTACATAACAAATTAAAAATCACTTTGTGGGATGGCTGAGGGTTTTTTGGGGCAGGGATGATCTGAAATAATGAAAAAAAAGGAACAGTAATACCTTTTCTGATACTGGTTTGCTCTGGTTGGACACAATTATAATTTAATCATCATTAGTATGCTACAATCACAAAGCCTGCTTTATAACTAGTTTTTAAATTGTATCAGGTGTTAACCTATGAGAAACCTCTGTTAAGAATATACTACATATATGTATATTGTATAATAAACTGTGCCTAACATCATACCATCTACAGTATGAAGACATATTTATGTATGATGTATATATGTATGATGATATATATGTATGACGTATAACATCAACAAAATGAAGTACTGTAGGTCAGGTATTCACTGATGCTGCCTGTGCAATGCGAAGCTTTTGGCTGTATGATGTGTACGCATGAAAATACCAGCTAATTAGAAGATCACATCCTATACTTTTGCTCCAAATGGTCCTTTCTTTAAAACAGTATACAACAGGCTGAAACCAACATCTTTCCAAAATTAGTTTGGCACCATCATTAACTATAAAGACCTGTAATTCACATAATAAAAATGCACCATTCTTTCCATATCTGAAAGAGAAAAGGATGTGTCTTGACTAATTGCAAAAATAGTTATCTACTCCTAAGTAGCACATCTCTCTTACAGCAAGGCATCCTATATAGGCATGATGAACCCCTGGATGACATGGGTCAATTAGAAACTTCAGCAGTGAGGAAATTTTCTCTTAGGAATGCTTCTATCTACTTTAAAACTCCACCTGCGTTGTAATTATACTGACATTCAGACATCTCTTCCCAGTCACTAAATATTCCTTATGCATCTGCTTACTCTGCTGTATGACCTTGGGTACCACACTTGGATCAAGACTGTTCTGAATGTCTTCTGCACTATCTGTATAGTTCTATGCTTTATACAATCTCTGCTACCATCTCAGTCTTCAAGGTAAGTGTTTGTTAGGCCAATGTATGTTTCAATTGGACCAGCAAGCATTGATGGAAAAGTCAGATAAAGTTGTAGATTTCAGGAATACTCTCTGAGCAAATCTGATGATATTTAAAACAACTTCACATAGTACAGCTTTTTTGACATGTCTTTCATGGTTGCTGGTTATACAGGAATAGACATGTTAGCCTGCTGTTTTTTCTATACACAATTGTTTAATGGTTTTGTGGTTGACCATAGAACCTGGGCAAATGATAAGACTGGAGTAGACCAGAAAGAGTCTAAAGAGAGCTATTGAATTTGTGGTGATAGATGGTAGGATTGAGCCCACTCTTCTAGTACAGATGTCATACATGTAGAACACTGCTTGACAAAACAAACGCCTAAAAAAATTACTCTTTCAGGGGAAAAAAAAAAATCAATGCGCTGAAGAACACTTATAACACCCACCTCAGCAATGCAAAGAGGAACTCTTCCCAGTAAGAACACACTTCTGCAGAAACAGATCGCTGAATTCTTTTTCCTTAATGTAACATGCTTGACACACTGTGCTGCATGTTTTTTCTGGTAATTATGTTGGTGGAAATCAGCAGCCCTATGCACTGGAATGAACTTGCATGGACAATTGATGAAGGGTTGTACTCAGCTTCCGCAGGAAACACTCCCCCTCCCCCCTTTTTTTTCCCCGCCAAACAAGTCATTCCATCTTTGACCTTTCACTTCCAGTTTTCAAGGGAAACCAACAAAATATCTTTCAAATATATGCCTGGAACAATACTTCAAAATCCAGCTGGAAACCAAGAACAATGGATTCAAATGAATTTCTGATAATATTGAATTTTACAGTCTTTCTCCCTTCCCTTCTAACCACTGTAGGTCCACAAGTTATAAATTACCTTTCTCTTTCCTTTGAGAGCTACATTTTTTTATTATTATTATTTATTTCCTCAGCACTCTTTTCATATCCATTTATATCATTGGTGGCAACTATATATTCATATATATATAGTTTTACATATATATACTTTTCAGAGTAAACATAATTGATAGCTATCTAATTAAAATTAAATAAATTGTCTTGAACTTGTGTTTAGTCTTTGAGTCCATTGTTTCTATTTCAGATCTAAAAAAGGTCATCTATGTCTGAAAAAATGTAATCTTTTTCCAAATGTATCTAGAGAGGCTCATAAAATACATTGCTCTTTTTTCAAAAAGCTACACTTCATCTGTAAGTCCTTGGATCATTACAGTTTCAGCAAGTCCTTATGGACACTAACAGTTCTTATGGCAATCATTATTGCATCATCCAAGAAGCAGAGAAAGAATATACTCTTTCCTATTATTCAACAGAAGACATTAATAATACTTTATTATTTTATTCTAGTCTCTGTTAAGAAAAAACTCAGATGAACACAGACTAAGTGATCACCTGAGACTGCAGAGCAAGTATGTGATAGGCAGGGAGGCACGTTGCATCTTCTGAAGTTTCAAGGTACAATACTGAATGGTCTTTCATTTATCCTCTTTGGAGAGACTTCTATTATGTAGCCTGTAGTTATGCATCCTGCTTCAAGTCTGTTTGATGAGATCATCAAGTTCATGAATTGTAATGAACATAGTATTAGCCAAGTTAAATCATTCAGCTGGTCAATGAGGTATGTGTGTGTGTAGACAAAGAAAAAAATACTAAGTACCTCTCTGTAAGATAAAGCTATGCTCTGAAGAGCTATAAATACATTTAAATTACTGTAGATGTGTAACTTAAGTAATAGAGCTTTGATGTAATTAAGTGTGGACTGATGAGCAATGAGACAGTGGAATAACAAGCAGCATGTCCATAGTCTGTAACAACACTGTGTTTTACAGAGGGTATCTATGCTATTATATGAGAGAGGATATACAGACCAGAAAGTATCCATGTATCACTTTCAAATATGTATAAAATAAATGTAACACTTCATGCTGGCTGTCATTAAAATTTGTCATACTATACATGAAAAGAGGAAGGTGGTAACGTATTTAAACATGAATACTAAGAACTGATAAATAATAAGAGAATGAATCATGATGTGTCAGAAACTGATAAAGAGACATACAGGAGAGACATTGTTCTTTCTCAAGGAGCTACTCAAAACTGAAATCACTTAAATGGCTTTCGGTACATGGGAAGGATTTATCTCGCTGCTTCACTGCCCCAAGTAAAGAAACCTAAGAGTCAAATGAAATATTGAGTGAAATTTTCTGGGTAAGCATGAGCAGCACTTATCTTCAAAAGATGTGAGATCTAAGACAATTTCAGAAATCCATTTGTGATTCCTGCATGAGCAGTTGTCACTGGAGAAAGAATAGCTAAACAAGGCCCATACTGACAAACAGGACAAAATGGAGTGTGAGAGAAAAAAGACTGCAGAGAATGAGCACCCTCCATTTCTTAATCTCCCAAACCTTGCTTAGCAGCAAGTAGTGAAGCAGTAACATCCTTCGTATACAACATGAAGAAGATATTCCAGAGTAATGACATTTGCAAGCAGAGGTGTAAGACAGCAAGCAAGAAAATAGCTCTGACTTGCAGTACAATTTAAAAGGAATGCTCATCCTATATTTGTATGTGTGCATGTTTTCCTTCCCATGTTTTACCTTGGGAAGGAAAGATCTTCCAGTGCAAGTGAAAGTCAGCATTTCAGTGATTGGGCTAAAGAAAGCCGGGCATAATGCCATGCCATTAAATTTAAGCTTGTTCTTAAAAGAGCTGTGAAGGGAAGAGAAAAAGAGACTGTCTGGGAAATTTCCCAGACCTTGGCATTCATCTGAGATGTTTTCTGGTGGTCTGCCCATACTGCCTTGAAGTAGGAAAGATGACAGACAGATCCTTAAGAAAAGTCCACTCTGTCTGAGGCCTTGAATTCAAGTTTTGAATTTATTGGCTTGGCCAAGAGTGTGTTAGAGAGAAAGAAAGAAAGACAGAGAGAGAGAGAGAGAAAGAGAGAGAGAGAGAGTAAGCACTGTCTTATGACATTATACCAGGTGTTATACATTTTAAGATACGATCTTAAAAATTTATTAATGCAAGAAAGGAGCCCAGCATATTTTCTCTCCAAAGTATGACTTCATTAACTCCAAAATCATTCACAAATTTCATACATATGGCAGCTAATCAGACAGAGATGTTAACTGAGTTCATTCATCTCCAGGAATTTGTTCTGATCACCAGGTCTTAAGATCTCTCATAGTCCTTCCCACTGAAATTATTCAACTCTGTGTAGAGTTTTAATAGCTGATGAAACATTGAAAAAAAATAAATAAATGGTAGAGAGCGGCAGCCACCTAGTAGTCATTTCATTCAAGACAGCCCCTGAGGAAGAAAAATCAAACCTATGTAGCAAGGTAATGTATTATAGTTGCT
Source organism: Anas platyrhynchos (assembly GCF_047663525.1). NCBI lineage: Eukaryota > Metazoa > Chordata > Aves > Anseriformes > Anatidae > Anas > Anas platyrhynchos. The sequence continues at coordinate 84,205,361 of NC_092588.1, read as the reverse complement.
GCTAATCTGCATTCTGGCAAAATCTCACTTCTCTCGCTTTCTACTTTCTAACAACAACTAATTTTCCTAGGAACCACACTAAATAATACTACTACTAATAATAAACACAAACTGGTGTTTTCATCAATATTTTCCAAGGTGCTAACATGTTTTTGAAAAAAAAAAATAAAAAGACTTGCAAGACCTGATTTCCCATCTATCAGTCACCAATAACTCCAACTGGCCATGAATTTCAGGCTACTGTTGTTGTTCTACTTAGGGACTTGAAAAGTGAAGCACTCTAAACTGGGAACACCTGAACAGGTTGTTTATGATCCTTCTGAGTGAAAAGACTTTCTTTTTTTCTTCTCTTTTTTGGTCACTGGGGACATGAAGCAATGATAGATCTGAAGCAATCATACAACAGACTGCATTAAACTGTTTGACAGTAGCTAGCAGAATACAACCTTTCCTGGCTTTCATATTTTATCTTTTTTTTTTTTTTTTTTTTTACTGAACAGCAGAGTAACATCTGCAGTAAATTCATCTTTCTTTTGCACCATTCTGTAGTTAAAAGAACAAGGATTCAATGTCATTTGCAGATAATTCAAGAAATTTCATACAAATTTCTATGTAAGTGATAATTCAAATACTAAATGATTTTTTTACTTTTATTGTGGGCATTTGATATATTAAAAATGGTAGTTTGTGTGTGAGACAGGTGAGGATTACTTTGGCAACAGAACTTATTCTTCTGTTCTTACAAAACATGCTGTCTTTTTGTCTAATCAGACATCAAAACTGGAACACTGGAATATTGTGAACTAGCAATTTGCAGGTAATATACAGGAACTAGTATCTATCCATGTAATACTTGAAACCAGCATCTGCTGTAGAATTTTCATTCTTTTTGCTCAAAGAAAGGAGAACAAAAATTAAAAACCTAAACAGCATCTTGAATGTTTTTTGTTTCCTGTTCGCTTCCCTTTAAAACTGGTATTTTCCTATCTCTTTAGTATGCCATTAATCCATTGCTATATATCCATTGCTGAGTAAGTATCCTTTTATCTGTTTGTAGATACATAACATACATAGAAATAAAATGAACAATTAACTGTGCCCACACCTGGATAACTTAAAACTTTATAAGCCATTCAACCATCTGACAGCACTTGCTATAAAACTATTACAGTCTGATGTGCTCTAGTTTTGTAACCCCAAAACATTTCATCTAATTAAAATGGCTGTATTCTGCCATTATCAAAACCAACTTAAGCAACAGAAAGAAATCTGTGTAATACTAAAATTTGACAAAATATCTAATTGTAGCTGTACTCCTCCAGCTTTTCTTTTTTATCTTGACCTATTTTTTTCCTAGTTCTTAAATAAGTACAGACCACTGCTTTGTATATATGAATATTTTCTTCCTTTTCCATCTTAGAAATTTTCTGTGGGCAGTGTATTATGGAATTCTTCTCAGTGTTTATATTTAATTAATAATTCTGTTCAATATTCTGTTTCAAGTAAAACTATAGCTGCTTCTCTCATAAGTCTGCTCTGATCAGCTTGTTCAGCTGTGCTTCATTTGTTCTTCTTTTCCCCTGTATCACAAATTCCTCTTCCAATTGGACATGAGTAAAGTAACAACCAATAACAACTATCCTGAACAACTTCCCTGTCAATAATAACCAGTCCTTCTTCATCACATCCAGGCAAATTATCTGTTCCATAACGGCAATCTCTAGACTAGAAATGAAAAGCTGTAAGTGTGTCTACTACATAGAATCTATGCCTGTCCACACCTTATCCAAAATGGCATTGAGTCTTACTACTGTTTTGCTCAAATGATTTTCCAGGCACACCCCTATCAAACAAACAAATGCAAACACCGTATACTGTATATTGTTTTAACCATTTAGCTAGCAAACAAACAACTAAAACAGACTGCAAGAAAACTTAGGATGCTCCAGTACAATTGTGAGATAACTTTGTCATGGTCAAAGGAAAATGGATTCATACGACATACGTTTATCTAACTCTTTCTTTTGTTAAACAATGAATAGTTTTAGCTAAATATATATATATATATATATATATTAACAAATAGAGTTAGAAAAGCAATACTTTTTTTTTTTTTTTTTCTTTCCCTGACATTCTAATGTAGGATTACATTTAGCCCAGGAAAAATAGTTGATATAAATTAATATACCTGATCTACCATGAATTCTGTGGTTTTACATGTGAAGAAATTGTTTTATTACCCATGCAGTAGTTATAAAATTTTTGAATTATCTCCCTCCTTTATTTTATCTTATTGCACTTTATTTTTGGTATTTTGAAGCTAAGATTAATAAATGTTTGGAAATAGTCATTGGAAAACTGGAAATAAAATAGTACATTTAATTAAATAGATACATTATTGGAATTCTTTGTCAATTTTTTATCTAGTCTCTAGCTTTTGTTTCTGTTTAGAGACTGCTTCATCAGAATGTGCACAGCTATTTATTTAACATCAAGTTTTATTTTCATCTGTCTTTTTTTCAAATGACAGAAATTATCAATAATTAATGATGTATTGGTTTTAGCAGCTTACTGACCACAAAGCATTTTTTTCCACAAAAGCTTTAAAGAGTTACAGGGGATGATTCCTTCCTTGTGCTGTATTATATGTAATGTTTTAGTGCAATTTCTTAACATGAGGTAACGTCTTAGGTAATATGTACACATTTTTTCTCTACAGAACATTCTTCTGTAAGTTTACCAAAGGTCTGTAACAGCAAGTGAAGAGAAATCTCTCATGTAAAGAACCCAAATAGATAACCATGCGGAGACTGCAGAAAAATAATTATCTAATTCCAAGAGTCAACAATGTACTCAAATAAAGTGGCTTCTCTGTGATAAACAGACTTCCATCTCCTTCTTTCCTTCTAAGTGAATACATAATTATGTAAACATCATCTAGTTCCCTGAGAAAACTGCCTTGAACAAAGATGAATTCACCTACTTAAAGGCAGACTCCTTCAAGTCTCTCAAAGAAGGAATCAGTTCCTTAGTTTTTGCAAATAATCTAACTGAAATATACATCTATTTATGTGGCAAATATTTATATAAGTAGCACGTGTGACAATATATAATATGTTGCAAAATTCCACAGCTAAAGCATTTTACATAAAATTTCTTTACTCCATGCTTAGAACAAAGATAGGAACCAGACCTGTCCATTTACCAACAGTTTTACCAACATTTTTACCATCATTCAAAACACTTGCAGAGAGGGAAGCACCGTAGATGTACACAGAACTGCTTGTCATAGACAGTCCTTTATAAACTTGAGTTGCAAGGTCATCAGAAAAATCTGACTCTCAGGTCTTCTAGTAACACTATCATCTAAATGCTGGCCGAGAAAAAAAAAATCTACGAACATACACGTACAAAAGTACACATACAGAAACAACATACCCAGATACCTTCTGGAAAAAATATTCTGGGAGGTGTTGATATAAGAAATGTTGACTTTCTGTGACGAAAATCACTGCTGAGGAAGCAAATCCATTTCCTTCTAAGGCATACTATGACTTAACTAGTAGCTAAAGTTTTGTCCAATCTGCCTGATATATTTACAGAACAGCACCCAGCTTCTCACTTCTGGAAGGCTTATGGCAGGCTGAATCTTCGTCATACTGCTCCAAGCATTATTTTTTGTGCCTGCCAATAACAATGAATGGACCCAATGCTAGCATCAACATGAAGAAGAAATACTGAATTTAAAGCTGCCTATTTGCAGCTTGCTTTATGGTAAAAGAAGCAGTTGCACAAAACTTAGGACTTTAGATGAATGTAGGAGAAGAATGTTCATCAAGTTCCAAAAAACCCACAGTTTCAAAATTGGAAATAAAAGTGATTCTTAACAGGCTGTAAAGGTCACATCAATTAAATGGTAATATCTACCATCAGCTGTTTTTGATGTCATTGCTGTTTTTTCTTATGGCTCCTTTGGTTCACTTTTGCACCAGTTTCCATGCAATGCCAGTCACAATAACTTATTTATTGTACCCTGTAATTCGAACACAGATTTTCATTGGTATGTTGACAGTTCTCCCTTCTTTTTCTAACATTTTCATTTTATTCCTGGTATTTCTTTTATTCCTCTTCCAAACACTTGTTGGAGAAAGGCAGGCTAGCATAAGAATCTGATGTCAATAAAAGCATTTTATTACTACAGGGATGTTAAGGATCTGTTCTCAGTTTCAGCAACAAAAAGCCAGCTACTTCAGTGACTGAAGTGTACTTGCTGAAGATAGTCACTGATGTCACTCAGAGCACAATGTGATTTAAAGTACATGTTAGCATATATATATATTAAAAAAAAAAAGCTACAAGGATTTTTCTTGAAGTGATCAGAAGCACAGAACTATAATGGTATTATATATATACACATTAGCAAAGCTTTAGATAAAATGTCTAAAATGTCAAGCAATGAATTCCTCCCTCTCCTTTAAATATTGTTATACAGTAAAATAGATATATCATCTCTAATAATTGTTATATGAGTGAAGAGTGAAGAAATCAAGTGTAAAGTTTTCCTGCGCCTATGAACAAACCTTACCATTTCCAATACTTCATCACATTATTCAATGTAACAATGCTTGCTGAATGACAGTGAAAAGAAAAAATAAAGCAACTCATCGGATCTAAAAGACAGGGACAGATGTTTAAAAAATGGTCACATACTGAATATGATAATGAAAGTCATACCATAGAAAACTTTGCACCTTTTTGGCAAGTTGTGAGGGAAGACATCAAACAGCACCTAGCAGACAGTGAGGTCAGCACCAAGTAATGTCAGGTAGCTCCTGGGCCACAGCAGCAGCACTGCCACTGTCCTTTCCATCCTTAGTCCTGAAAGATACTGCATGTGTTCCCCTGCTTCTGGTCTGCAGTTGGACAGCAGCCTCTTCAAAGCCTCTGTATCTCAGTTTTCCCAGTTCCTGTTCTACAAACTGTTCCAAAATTGAGTTGGAAATATTCCTTCCCCCAAAACCTCTTATGCAAATTGCTGAGGTCTGCTACAAATGCTCATCCATGTGAAGGTATACAGTACCATCACCTGTAATGACCTCTTACTGCCTTTTTTTTTTTTTAGCAAGCTACTTTTATTCATTATGTTTCCTCTCATTAGGAAAGAAACATCAATTTTATAGAAATATAATATTCTAGAAATAAATTAATGACTAATGACGTCATCTTAACTGTTTTGGCTTCCCCACTTAGGGGACATTTTTCAGTGAGCTATTGGGTGAAGATCAGTTCTTTCTTATGGTACATGGAGGGAAACAAAGAAAGAAGATTGAGTTACTAAATTAGTAAGGAAGATTTTAAAGTAAGGTGAAACAAGGGGATGCTAAACGGAAATATGTAATTCAGGTACGAAAAGTAAATACCTGGAAATCAGTCCAGGTTATCCTCCATGGTCAAAGAAGATAAAAAGAACACATGACAGCAAGGATGAAAAAAATACTGCATTAGTCATACATCAAACATTCTTGACATCCCTACAGTAATACAAAAAGTACAGAGAGCAAACCTAGAAAATTGTGAAGGGTTCTGCTTTAGAAGCTGAAAATCATATAAGCACAATAGAGAAATAGTGAAGTATCCTGTAGGCCTGGAAGATTATGATAATATGTGCAGGATAGGCAGGAAGAACAAAGGAGGAGGCAGTTCTTGAAAGAGACTACATGGCACTAACAAAAGCTTCTCTAGTCCAAAAGTAGGACTGGAAATGCAATGAAGAACAAACTTTGGTTAGGCCACTATCTTTTAATTCAAAACAAGGAATTTCATAAACATCAAATACATCATCTTGTGAAATATGAGCATAAGGGAGAAAGAGACAAAGAAAGAAGTAAAATGGACATGGTCAAGCTGCAAAATGAGAAGTCAGACATCTAAAATAATTCTGTAAGAGCATTAGTAACAGGAGGAAGATTAAAAACATCAGTTCCATAAGCAATGGCGAAGTAGAGATTTTACAGATAGAATGGAGGAAGCCGGAGAGTTCAATGTCTTTTCTCAGCAGCGTTGTCTCTAATGGTAAATTTAGACCATGTAGCTAGTTATTGGCAGGAAGGTGGTACTATCTCAACATTAAACAGGAAAATGTCAGAATAAAGATGATTCGGGGAACTTTGAAGAAAATAGCTAGCCTCTGCAATCCTGTGATCTGTGTAAGAACCAAATATGAAGCAGCACTAGAAAAGTCCAGAAAGGTAGAAAATTCCAAAAATTAGGTGGGAAGTGACATGAACTCTTGAAGGAGACTGAATGGCGATGGACAAGGTATGCAGCTAGGCACAGGGCAACCCAATTACATCAGGAGATTACTTTCAGTGGCAAGACAGTCAGGAAAACCACCAAATGTGTCAGTGCATTCCTGTGTTGATAAAATGAAACCACATCAGCATGGGAATCAGGCATGGCTCAAGGGCCACATACTAGCCACTGCAAATTACAGGTTTTTAAAGTGCTGAGCCTAATGAATTTGTTATTAGAACACGAATTGTCTGAAGCAGTTTCAGAATAATTAGAGATTCTCTTATACAAAAACTTATTTTCCACTCCAATTCCACTCTAAATTCTTTCTATAATTGAATAATTATCATGCCTTGTGGACAGAGAAAAACTGTTAAATGACAACCATCTTAATGCTAGTGAGGCAAATGGATCACTGTTCACTGGATACAGGTTATGTCACTAGCAGTATCTATGATCTAGCAGTATCTTCTGTTAAAAAATGATATATAAAGAAGATTGCTACCTGTAAGAAAAATGAGGCATATCTGCAGTACTTAGGCAACAATGGGAAAGGCTCAGCTAAGACGGTAAGACCATTTGTGAACACTGTACCTCAAGACAGGTGTGGACAAGCCAGGGTGGAAGAGGAATTGTCATGACCGCTGTCACTCAGTCGAACAAACTGGTGCCTATAGGTCTTACTAGAAAAGCTTGTGAGAAGGGAGAGCAAGTTACAACTTTCAAATATGTAAAAGGCTTCTGCAAAGAGATGGGGAATAATCTGTTATCCATATCTACTGAACATGACAAGAAGTAATGGTTTAGATGATTTGTAACTGAGAGGTAGGATAAAAAAATAGTCCAGCCCAGTGAATGATTTTTTTTTTGTACCTTAATGATAATTACATCTACAGACAGAACTAGCACACATTTGCATAGTACAATACGTCTCTTAAGATTGTCTTGGAGATTAAATTCCCTTTCCACCTCTATCCATCCGTAATCTTGTAAATGCTATACCCAGAAGACCAACCCTGAACTTCATTTTATTTACACTGGAAAAAAGTTTAAAAAGCCTTTATATATAACATTTACTTTCAAATACATTTCACTTCCACACGGTACCTGTGAACAAAGTATGAAAAACAAATTTTTGGAGACAATCTTAATTACTCAGATCCTATTCTGAGAAATAAAAAAATAATAAAAAGTGTAAACCTACATGCAACATAAAATAAGCAATATTTGTAGCTGTCTTCTACAGCCCTCTGGGGATTAAACATAATTTGAAAAACTAAATGCCTACTCATATTTTGTTTAGTAGCAGCTCACTCTATGTTTGCTTTTTCAGGGTTGTCACTATAGAATACCGGATTTTCAGAAGTACCTTTTAACATCACTGGAAATGGGAAACATAGCCCAAGGGCCAGAACACACAATGGTTAATGCTTATATACCCGCTGTGTCTTAGAGGAGAGGAAGATGGAATGATTCCAGCTATGCAGAAGAGATGCTGTCTGAAAGAGGAAAATAGTATGAAAGCTATAATCACATAGCTATTAAGGATGGCCTGTCTCCAATATGATGTCTGATTCTTTTAGATATTTCAGCCATTTCAAATCACACTTAGCTCTAATGTGATATGTCATTTATCATCACATAAAATGTTCTATTTCCAAAGTGATTGGGGGCGGGGGGGGGGGGGTGAGGGGGGAAACAAATAATTAATTTTTAATGTAGAGAACAAATCTAAAACAATAAAAAAACAAACGTTTGTTTAAATTGGGAAATTAGTTACTTACTAGCTCCCAGTAGGGAATCCAGGTTTCCCGTTTCTTCCCTTCCCCTACAAGCACTTTTTCTCAACCCTTTCACAAGCAATTCTTATAGTGCAGAGTTTCAAGGCAGATGGAGGGATATTGGGCAGGATACATGAGTCCCACCAGGGTGTCTTTACAAAGAAGGGACCCCAGTGATTATATCTAGAGCAACCCAACTAGTAGGAAAAATTTCAAAGTGAAAGCAAACCAGAATGCCATTCTCAATGTCTGTGCATTCATAACTGTATTATTTGATGACAATGAATAATCAAGGAAAACTTGATTTCAGATTTTACTTGGTATCCCATCATAATAGCAATGCTCCCTCTCCAGAATGATAAAAAAAAAAAAATGTTTTGGAATTATAACTTACTTCACATTTCAACAAATAATCTTTGTGTACTGCCTGACCATCTGCAAGGTCAGAAAACCTCTAGAATTTAACAGCACTTCAAACGAAGTAGAATGGATGTGGTCTGAGTATGCTTTTTGTTATTGGTGGTTTTTTGTTTGTTTGTTTGTTTAGTATTCATTAATCATAAAGCGTTCTCTGGACAACAAGAAGGCCTAAAGCTCTTCAGTGACCCCAAGGCTCTCTCTGTTCTGCAATCAACCAGAGAGTGGATGAATAGATGAAAGGGCAGTACCTAAGCATAACCATTGTTGCAATTGAAAACCAACCAAACCAACCAAAAAAAAAGCCACAGTACTTTATTAGTACTATTAATAGCTGATTAGTGATAAATGATAAAAACTGGCGTTACCTTTATCATTCAATACATGTTCATAAATAGTATCTATTATATACTGAAAATTATCCAGGAACTACAACTGTACAGCATGAACACTGTTGATAACATTTAATATTCTTAAAATGTAGAAAAGCTGCAAATAACACCATGAACTCCATGTTTAAAAATCAGTAAGAGAATGAAATTAAATAAATAAATAAATAAAAACACAAAGAAAATTATCTGTAGTATCATAATATTATATCATACAGATGAAAGTCACACATCCGTGACTGGTAGGAAAAAGAAAGTGAGAAGCAAATACCATAGGTGTTGTAAGCAAAGAACAGGATATGTAAAAAGGAACACACACACAGAAAAAGGAACACCTGCACAGAAAGAAAGCAGGTGATCAGGTTCTGAGAAACAAGTTCTGTTCAACAGAACAGTTGAGCAACTATTTGATGTATGCTTATAATTTTGGCAATCTATGAACAGAAATACATAAAGCATAACACAACAAACATGAAAGTCCTAGGGGTAAAATAATCAAAAATAAAAGCAAAGAAATGAAAGCTTGTGGCTTGGCCTTATAATTTTATGCCAGTCTTACAGTCTTACATTGTACAGTCTTACAGTCTTACATTGAAGATTTAATAATTATAATGTCAAATAAAATATTTGACAGTGTTTGACTTAAAAAAACATAGCCGTTTAAGTGAAACAGCATGTAGATAATTTATCCAGTATATAATTCTGTATATTGTTTTGGATATGAAAATTTCCGTTTGGTGCACACTGAAGCAAAAGTGTAACTAAACACTTCCTGGGAAGTAAGAATGATCAGCTCACCATATGTTCTCATTTTGAGCTTCCCTTCCAGAATAAGTTCTGGTCATACATATTCTATATATAATTAATTCATTCCAACTGTCCTGTGCACTTCCTTATGGATGCTCACCTTGGTCTCTAAATCAATTAAACCAACTACCTGACAAATACCTATTGGAGATCATTAAAAGGTTATGGGAAAAAAAAAAACAAAAAACAAAAAACAAACAAACAAACAAACAAAAAAAAAACCCTGCAATTTGAGGATTATATGAGGGATGAAAAATGTCCTTTTACTAAAATCTAGGTGGAAAACAGTAAAATGTCTGAAAAACTTAGAAGTCCTAAACGCAGCAACATTTGACTAACACCACTAATAACAGCACTAAGCAGAGACCAAGACACAAATAGATAAGGTTGATGGTTAACACCCACTTAATACCAGAAATACGGAAACATTTTATTCTAATTTTCTGCTAGGTAACAAAGGTCTCAGAACAAGGCACAGCTTTCATTAAGGACTAAGTTGGCCAACGCACATGGATCTGTATCTGCACAGTGTTAAAAAAACAATTTTAATGTGCTTACGTTGATATATATGATAAAATCCTGTTAAACACAATGGAAATTAAGCACAGGCTTAAGTTATACACAAAATGCTGGGGTTTCCCATGCATGAAGTCACAACTTCTGCAGTTCAGTATATCCTCCAAGATTGTAATAGTAGGAGGTGGCTTTTAATCCTCCTCACAGGCCCACAGGCAAGTGTTTTTCTTCCATTAATTCGGGAGAGAACATCAGAAATTTGCTGACAATGAGGAGCTTCTGCAGTGCTGCCTAGCCCTGCATCTTCTGGCTCTTTAGACACATGGTTCTTACATGTGAACAAGTACTTAATATTTCAAGCATGGCCTAATCGACAAGAGCACCTGACTGTTGTTGTTAAACAAAATGCCTTTCAGAGAAAGTACCAAAAAGCACAGAAAGAGGCAGTGCAAATTAACGCTTATTTATCCCCCTTCAAGACTTTTTATTTTTACTTCTTTATTTTTTAATAAGAAAGATTTGGTCTTTTCAAAGTGTAAATATTGCAAAATAATCTCATGGACAGGAATGTGTACTGACCAGGGGAAAGCTCAAGAACTGGTCATTGTTACCACTACTTTCTCATGTAAATTGGCTTTCACAAATTATTTGAGCGTCTAGAAATAGCTGTAGCTTGGTCTAAGACTATCATAAAACTACTGGATTATCTACCAAGTTTTTTATTTTTTTTACCTTTACCTGAAGAGAACTTTATTGAATGCTGTTGGAGAAAGTTAAAATTCTAGAGACACAAGGTTGTAATTTCCCTGAAAATTTGCTTTCCTGCACCAAGATCTTGTAAGGCTATTACTGAATTATTGTTAAATTAGGAAAATAAAGTTTTAAAATTGCTACAGCAGGGCTTCTGCTCCTACTTTTAATTAAATAAAATTTATTTTGTCCTTAGTTTCCTGCATTCTCTTTACAATATGCAAAAATTAACAGCTAACTCCATGTAAGCATTTCAGTTTGTTCTATGTCAAAAGACATGGATATAAGTACATTTCAGAAAAATACCATTTTCTTTCTGAAGCACATGGACTCTGTTATATCAGTCCAACTGATAATTTTATTTTTTTTCTTAGTGCTGCATATTTATACCTGAAAGCCAGTCTAGAGTACTTCAACACTGTAGAAAGTAATGAAGGAAGCACGTGCTTCATCCACAGGTAGTGTATATATCACAGATTTCCAGAATCGCAGAATGATTGGCGTTGGAAGGGACCTCTGGAGGTCATCTAGTCCAACCCCCTACTGTGCTGAAGTTTGTGCCCACTACCTCTTGTTCTGTCACTGGGCACCACTGAAAAGAGCCTGGCTCCATCTTCTTTGAACTCTCCCTTCAGGTATTTATACACAATGATAAGATCCCCCCCCCCAGCCTCTTCTTCTTCAGACTGAACAGACCCAATACTCTCAGCTCTTCCTCACAGGAGAGGTACTTGGCTTCTCTGTTCGCCTTTGTGAGGAAACAGCCAAGTTCACTTTGGTAAAGGAAAGATGTCCAACCAAAATATCAGTATCACTGCTCCTGTTTTAACACTTATCCTTTCAATTTAAATGGCACTTCTTGCTTTGCCTTAACTACTGTAATCTCTGAAGGGCAAAGACGTAGCGACAAACTCATTCAGACTGCTATTGCAGGTGTCTGAAAAGATGGCACACCTATGTCTTGTACATAAGGGCAGCACTCAGAGTCGTTGGGATCCTGTGCTTTTGTGACCTTGTTATCTTGCTTAGAATTTCTCTAAGCAGTCAGACCCTGAGACATGTCAGTTATATATTACTGCAGGAGGATGAATTTTCTTCCTTTGCTGCCACAGCCTAGGTGCACATTGCTTAGTCTAGCTAGTAGTCACACTAGACATAAATAATTTTGACAGTCAGGAGAAGAACACACTAAATATACAAGTTCCACAGATCAGCAATCAATCTTATCTGACAGACTAACCTCAGAAACAGTTTTAAAAAACATTTTTTCCTTTTGATCATCTAGACAAGTTCTGTGGCAGACACTTTTCTGTCTCCCCTTTATACATAGGATCTAACAGTTTCCAGCATAAATAATGTATTTACTTACCTACCTAAAATTCTAATTAGATGAAGCACACTGGGATTGAAATATAAAAATCTACGATTCAACAGGTGCAATTTGCAGCAGGGACATGCAAGGGATTTAGCAATTGTGATGAAGAAATTCTAGCAATTCTGCTTCTTTCAAAAACAGATTCTGAATGGTACTAGACAGATCACCGGGAGTTCTAGACTATGGTCACAAAATCATTAACAACTTCTGTTCTCTTTTCACCCCTAGAAGCTCCACAAATGGAAATAATCACTTTAATTGACAGCTTCCTATTTGCTCTTTAACTTCAGTGAAGAAAGTGGTACTTTGTATTATTTCATCTTTCCAAAACATCTTCCTAACCATCTACACCAACTTTTTATCCTTTGCCTTTATTTTACATCCCTCTTAGCCAATCTGGCAGTAAATTCTCCTAACCTTACATCAACTTTATCTCTGCTTAAATCCTTGGTCAAACTATTCTTTATTCTGTCACTGAACGTTGTGCTTCTTTTGCATATGAAATCTTCCATAACACTTCAGTTTTTGAAGGCTGGTGCTGCGTATTCTAAGATCACAGAATCACTAACATTGGAAAAGACTTAAAAGATCATCTGTTCCCCCACCACCACCATTACCCACTACACCATGTCCCTAAGTATCATGTCCAACCTCTCCTTAAACCCACAAGTAGGTGACTCCACCATCTCCCTGGGCAACCCGTTCCAATGGCCGACTGCTCTTTCTGAGAAGAAATTTCTCCTAATTTCCAACCTAAACCTCCTTTGGTGAAACTTGAGGCCATTTCCTCTTGTCCTAGATGGATTAAGAGATGCAATCTTTATAACATCTTTTCTTCAAATTTCATGTTTCTGTTCAAATAAGCATCCATTTGATTTCCTGAAGTCCTTCAGGTATACATACCAATTAATCCAAGCAGTTCTCTCTCTGTTCCTTCACAACATCTATTGGCTTACCAGTTACATTTCTGCTTTTTGTGCTGCATATACACAACAGCTTTTCACTGGGGACCTTCTCTTTGATAACTTATGATGTGCTACATTATTGTTCCGCATCTGTGCTTGATTTGTTGCCTATTTCATTCCATGTTTCAGTTGAAGTATGCTGTCCTGCCTCACCTCCAGTTTTTATAGGTAAACACATTAAAAAAAAAATTGAATTTAAAAAGAAGACTTTTAATATACAGAGCATAGCATACTTTTCCTTAGAGATATTCTGCCTTAGGTTGGCATTAAATATAACCTCAAGAAAATTACAGTACTGCACATACACAAATGAAAATGATTCATCCAGAATAAGATGTTGAGAAACTGAAATTTTGGTAAGAAAGCTTTCTAGAAAGCTTTTAAAGACCTCATTCTTATAGACAAGTTACCCTGAAATGACAAAAAACGCTGTTCTGTGATATACTGACTACGTATTTCTGATGTTACAAAATGAAAAATCTCTTCCAGGCCTAGAAATTGTCTCTATCAGATCTGGAAAGCCAGAAATAGAAGTGTTCTCATTTGGTACTCATTTTGATAGTATGTCCTGCTTCAGTCAGGATTAATGTGGATGACTAAATTCTATTCTGAAAGATAGGAAAATCACAACAACAACAAAACACTTGTAAGATTTATTTATTTATTTATTTTTAATATTTGTAGCTATAGTACTGGACTGAAAATTCAAAGTTTCAGTGTTTTGTGGTCCTAAGATATGAACTTAGAATTCTTACATGATTTCAGACCCCTTAAGTGGAAAAAAAAAAAAGAGTATTATAATAAAAGGGTATTATAATCTCACTAAATTATAATCAGCAACAGATCTTCAAGGACATCAAGATATTTAGACATTAGTTGGACCATACTAAATAAATACCTTTTAGAAAAAAAAAAAAAAAAAAAAAAAGGAAAAGAAGAAGGAAGAGGGAAGGAAGAGGGAAGGAAGAGAAAATAATAATCCTTTCTTTTGAAAGAATAAGAATCACTGGCTTAAGTGAAAACAGGACAGACATCTTGATTTCCTTTCCAGCTACTGACAAAGAATAATATTTTTACATCTAGAGACTTTCAGCATGACTGGAACTCAGAGACAAATCAGTAAGCAAATCTGGACTACCACACAGAAAACTCTTTATGAGATTGAGTGAGAATGTTATCTGTACTGATTGCAAACATCTACAAGCATTACCTTCAAAAACACAGGTATTAAACTAGTATTCATTTAGCTCAAAATCAAAAACACTGATCTTGTTGAAATGCAGTGAGAATACCAGGAAAATAAACAGCATTCCTGTGCTGTTATTGCTTTTATTGCATGCAGACTGGTATGAATTTTTCCAAACCTAAACCAGAAAATAAAATTAAAAATAAGAATGCTAGCATGGATACTGGCTTTTGCTAAACATTTCAGGATGCTAAAGTGAACATTGCCTTGAACTACCTAAGTATTAAAATATTCTACAGAGATCTAATGAACTAATATAACAAAAATATGTTGACTATTGCCTTGAACTAGTAAAGCATTTAAATATTCTACAGAGTTCTAATGCATTAAGGACTAAAAATCTATTTCTATGTAACCATAATCATTATTTGTGAGATTCAAGTCTCACAAATCGATATTTGTAGTAATGTACATGAAAAGATCAAAAAAGAAACAACCAAAAAGATTTTTTCCTGTGCACGACTTGATTTGATATTTTACATTTAGTATAAAAATTCATACATATCTGTCACCAAAGCAAAGTATTTTGCTGGTAGGCATAAAAGTGTAGGCTGGAAAAGAGCAACTAGTTTTCATACAATTATCGTCTTGCCACAAGATGGCACCAAAAGATTAAAAGTATCTGCATTCTTAAGATTCCCATGTGAAAAAACTGGAACAAACTTTTCAGGGTATTACACAAGAAAAGTCATCAACATTTTACTTGCAGTAGTAAGTAACGAACATCATTCTGCTTACTTTGACAAACTGCTGAAATGTGGAGACTTACCATGTTAATGAATATTGAGAAAAATAATGTTTAACTAAAGCTTAGGTTTCCTACAAATTCTGAAGAATAAGGAATGAGAATTTAGAATGATATATTTCTTTTTCCAGACAGGGGAGTGAGCAGGTATTCAATTGTATGAAGAAAAATTAAACAGACAAAAAAAAAAAAACAAACACAACAAATCCAAACCTATCAACAACTTATAGTTTCCCCTAAAGAAAACCAGAAACCTAATCAAAGTTCATCAGTTTCTTCATTAAGAATGTGTCTTTTTCTCCACTTCATTTTCCTTCCCAGTTGCAATTAAGGAAAAAAAAAAAAAAAAAAAAAAAAAGGTTAATCTCAAATTTAGCAAGCTCTTAAAAAGATACATGTGGGAGATACAATGAGCTATATTGTGAGAGATAGTGAAGAAACAATATTTCTAGTGTATCAGATATCTCATTGTCAGATGAATGCTTTTCAATTTCCACTGCAAAACCCCATCCTTCATAAAGGATTATTATATGATTATGATTCTATTATAGGACATATAATAGGATTACTATATCCTATTATATGATAGGAACAGGTCAGAGTGCAGTAACAGTGTAAACACAAAACAAGATAAAAACCTAAAGACTTCTGTGGGAGGAAACATTTCAAACCATAGTTACTTCACTGGTGATTATTTCACTGGTGACTATTTTGTGTAATAGATTTTACTTATGTATAGAAAACAAACAAACAAAACAAAGAAAAAACAATATTAAAAAGTGTTTACAGAACACTTCAGTCAGAAAGAAACCAAGCATCAAGCATCTCACAACACAGAAATACCAATTCACCAGCAAACTGCTGTAAGTCATTGTAATTGTTTCCTTTAAAGAGAAAAGACTCTAAACAATACCAACATTATAAAAATGATTATTTTTGTGTCAGTATTATCTTGAGCTTTGTTGCTAGTATTTTGGATTGTACAGAAATGTATTTAGCTAACTTCAAACTATTTTTCTCCATGTATCGCTTCATTTTAGCTCGTATATTTTAAAGTATTAATAGGCTACTCTGGAGAAGTCAGTGCTTGACTACACATTGGAATCATTAAGATGAATTCTGTTTACTTAAATAGAATTTCATTCTCCAAAATAATCATTTTTTTTCTTGCAGTCATCAAGCCATTATGACACATTTTTTATGTTATTGTCCTGCTTGCTATCCAATAGTCCAGTTTTAATCTACTCTAATGATAACAAAATAGCTTCTGAAATATTTTAGTGCTGAAGTAGCATGATTTTACTTCTGTGCCCTTTTTTAATTAAAAACAAAAAACAAAACAAAACAAAAAAACAAACAAGGGGAGGGGAGGGGGATTTTAGCTAGAGCTACAAATGGACTCCAGTGAGCATACACAGAGGAGTAACAAGGAACCAGTCACAACACTAAAATGATGCCATAGTCATACACTCTTGCAAGACAAGACTGTTTGGGTGCTCTTCCAGAGACTGGGCTGGAACCATCTAACTGGGAGCTGTGGGGCTAATCCACCTAGCCTGCCATTATCCCATTAGACCTGACTTTTGCAGGCTGAACATTTGGCAAAACAGCTCAGACTTTATGTGCAGGTACTTGCTGCTTGGATCTTGATGGCTGCAGCCATGGAGGAGAGAAAAGCTGGGTATTTCCTTTCCTGAATATACATAACCCAAAATGTAGCAAGTGGCTCCCGTGCTAACACAGCTGTTTGTTTGTTTTGATCCTGTAACTTAGAAGGCCAAACTACTTTAAGCTCTATTTGTATATAACTCCTGCTAAGCGGGTGTTGTTAGAATGGAAAACCTAACAAACTGACTCCTTGATGGCTTTTTGTAATTTCTGTTCTAAGCATATCAAGTATAATTTAAACACCTGAATACAACAAATTGAAAATAAACTGTAACTTTTTGAACAACTATGGAATTCAGAATTTAAATAATTGATTTGTCCTTCTTTGTCACAATATTTTAGGTAGCCAATTTAGAGGAGCTCAAGCCCAGTGACCTGTCTCATTCGCATTATAAATTCCTGAATTAACTTGAAGATTTATGCTCATCAAAACTTTAATGATATTATTACTATAATAAACTATGTCTTAATTCATCATTCATTTGTAATTCTCATTTTTCTGAGCTCACATAAAGGAAGCCACATCACAATTAAAATATATTCACAAATAATACATGTTTCAGAATGGGTTCGGATGCCTTGCTTTTCAAAGACAGAAAGAGGAAGATGGGATGTATGATTTTTTCTCCATTTTCCATTCTGTACATATGTATCACACACATACTTTAATTTTAGAAAAGAGATCAGTTTCTTTTCATCATCAGAATGACTGTTACTCCATTAAAGTTTCTAAATATTATAAATAAATTTTAAAAGTAATACATTTCCACCTTAAGAAAGATTTTCTCAAATTAATTATTCAAATCTAGGTACTACTTCATTAACTTAAGAAGAGAAATTTGATAGCATTAAATTGTAAACAAGAAAAAAGTGTATCATTTATAAAAGAACAATATTACAAGGAAAATCCATCTATCTATATCTGTATAGTAACAGATAACACAAAAGCTTGAAAGTTCTTAATCAAAAACTGTCAATAAAATGTGCCCAGCTATTAAGTCATAGAGAGAACCAAACGTTATACGCCTGGGGCTTGATTCACCTGTTTTAACCCAGGTGTCAGCTTCACTGCTGTCTTAACCACAGGCACCAAACTCTTACTGAAGGGAAAGAGCACATGTCGACATGCTAATGGCAGAAATTTTCATCCAACAAGAGGAAAAAAATCACACTCCTGTCCTACTTTTTATGGACACTACATATTTCTGTCACAAGGCTGTGGTAACTATCCCAAAGAGAAACTAGGAGACAGAAATAGTGTTTAAAAGATGCTCTTGGGAAGGCATTCACATATTTAGGGAATTTGGTTATAATATGCTTACAGGTAGAAAATGAGACCTGAAATATTTTTATTTTCTTATTTCACTTTGTCACGTTTGGGAGTTATTCTTTGAAACACATTATGTTGTTTTTTTTTTTTTATTATTTTTTATTTTTTTTTTTATTTTTCTTTCTATTTGTGTTGTTTTGCAATTATTCCTAATAACTGTCAATCTTCTACTGAAAATCCAGGTTATCTTGTGATTAGACTCAACATAAAAAATAAAACACGATATTTTAAGGTTTAAATCTTATTCATCTCATTAGCATCTTCAGTGAATGGATTACTTACAATTTTTATGGTGTATAGAAACTGATGACATCTAAATCTACTTTTAACTGATTTACTGATGACACATTGGAAATCTTCGAGGGATATACCAAGAAAACAGGGAGGGACCCAAATAGAAACTTCTATTGTCACACTTTGCTGTTTTGAGGCTCAGATATTTCTCCAGGGACAAGTGAAACATGAAAACATGACTTTAAATGAATATATTTTAAAAAATATGAACAGGTGTCCTTTTATACAAAAACATCCTGAGGATAGAAAGAAGCCATTTTTATTTCAAATTAATTGTTCTAACACTATCCACAGATTTCAACCAAGACTAAAAGAACTATAGGCCCCTCTATCCCTACCCAAGGAGTAGAAAAATATATGGAGAAAACAGGACAGTTCTTCACTAAGAAAGCAGGAACTTGTAGATATTATTATACACTACAGTCCTGATTCATAATTGAAGCTCATAAGTCTGTCATGACTACATCAGGCAGCATTTTAAGGCCTAGTGATGGAAAATATTTTTAAAAGAATATTCTGGGAATGATAACCATAACAAGAAAAAATATGATGTTGTGCCCATTAAACCACGTAGACAGAGCCAGGAATATCTCAATGTTGTTATGGACGAAGTGGTCTGTCTCTCCCTGCTGCCCACTGCTGCTTTCAAAAGTCTGTCTATACCCCCCTTTAGGAGACTTCATCTGTGGTAGTTGTACCAGTACAAAGACCTTTGCAAGGTTACAGGACCCCTAGCCCTGGAGAATCCACTGCCCCATGACAGAGGTCACAGGCATATATATGCTAACAATATAATAGTATAGCACAGCAATACTACTGATGTTGACTGAGTCCCACATCTTGGGCCTTGTATATATTTATGGTCCCAGTTCTACTTACCATAGAAAAAGGCATCAGGACAATAACAGGTGACTATTTGCAAGAAAAAGAAGTGTATACATTTAAGGGATGTTTTTTCTTAGAAGAAAGAAATATTAGAAGCAAAATAAACTTTATCTGTTCTGAATATTGTCTCCAAACAATTACAAATACTTTTCATTCCTACCTCTTTCCTCACCCTCATGCACAAAGTTTTTGTGCAGTTTCTTTGTCTCATGTCTATAATATGAAACATATTCAAGGAAAAAAAAAACAACTCTCCCTATTCCAAGCAGAAGTAAAAGTCAGCTGTACACTTTTATTACATATAGGAACCAATGACAGGATGGTCTTTGCAGTACAGCAACTACAAGTTTCCTAGACACTGGCATACAGATGTTTTATTTATATTAGGATAGTGTAACAATTAATAAGATAACCTTTTCATCCATTAAACTGGTGTAAATATCGTATGAAACTACTATAGCGTGGTTGACAAGCCCACAATAACAGTTCAGTATCTATTTTTATTTTATGTTAATGTGGAGACCAAGGGAGGAATACCAATCCTGTTTCATTTTGTGTTTTGCTCATAATAAAGTAAATTACATTTGTATCTATTCCTTAAGTCTTAAAAATCAGGTATTGTAGCACTGCAGGTTTCATGAGGATTGCAATCTTTTTTAAAGATCATGATCTGATCAGGCTAAGTTATGGTATATCATGATCTTTATGCTGTAAGTTAGAACACTGAAATGGGATAATACAATAAAACCAATCTGTAATGTAGCAGATCACAGAATCACAGAATTTCTAGGTTGGAAGAGACCTTAAGATCATCGAGTCCAACCTCTGACCTAACACTAACATGGCGTATCAGCAGAAAAATCAAAGAACATACACATGGGTACAGAAACATATATCACATAATATATAATTCTTCATGAGAACATATTTCAGAGAGGCATTTTTTTAATTATTGTTGTAAAACAGAAGAGGACAGTTCTAGCTTTTGACCAACATAACATATTTTTTGAACGATTGGCTTTGCATAAGCACACATACACTTGCTTTCTCTGCCTTACATGATTTCCTACTGTTTGATACACATGTATGTTTCAAAGTTCACTTTGAGTTAAAATTAAGAGTTGCCATAATGAAGTTTAAAATAGAAAAACATCATGTTAAGAATGATGTGCGTGTGGGGACAGCATTAAAAGGGAAAACTGCCATATAGTTTTTCATTATATCCAGTTAATTTCTAAATCTTTGTGTTCCCTTGGTGCAGCCTGTTGGTAAAGACGTAGTACTGCACACTTCCAACTTGAGTTTATATCCCAGATCAGATGCCCTATGACAGTACAAGCTGGGGAACACCTCGGAGATACTGCTAGAGCTTTATGCCTTCTACTGCACACACTCCTTTATCAACAAGCTGATAAACCTTTATTTCATATAAGTTAGCAGAGGCAAGAAGTGATAGTAAGAGCTTACAGGAAAAGTGCAGTAATAAAAGGCTGATATAAATTGAGAGAAACTGTAGAGTATTCTGCTTGCTAGAATGAAATCCCTGTACAAAGCAAAGATATTCCCTGTTTTGCCTTTCTCCTCCACACACACACACTTGATGTAACCGGCTCTGATGTTTAATAATCAGGAAGACTGCATGTACAAAGAAAGGCATTAAAAGTCTCAGCTGGCAGATTTTTGGCAAATCCTCAACATACTAAAAACTCAAGCAATAAGCCAGCAAACAGAACGCAAAAGCTCAATAGCTCTTTGGTTGGGTGGTGCTCTGGTTGGCCACCAGATCAAAACACAATAGAAAAAAAAAAAAAAAAGAAAAAAAAATAAACACAGTGCTTGGATCTGGCTGTTTTATTTTCCTGTGTGCAGCAATACATCCTCATGACTGTAACAAACTCAGCTTCCCAGGGATGAGGATTACTTCCTATTGCTCTATTGTAGAGGTTCTAACTCACAGATATGGGCAAGTTAGTCAAGTCACCATGCCAAGGACTCAAACATGAAGAGGTGTAAATCCAGGAAAGGAAAAAAAAAAAAAAAAAAAAAAAAAAAAAAAAAAAAAAAAAAACATTCAGAGGAGTTCCTTTTTGCCTGAATAGTTTTGGGCAATATTTAGTCCAAGACAGAATTCAGAATACTGTTCTTCATTGTTTTTTGTAATCAAGTTTTGCCAGAAGTTGGACAGTAGAGGAAGCATGTTTTGTGAAAAAGCAAGTGTCCACATTAGTAGATTTGAGGGTGCAGGATATGCAGTGTGTGTCATAAAGTATGGTCAATGAAGGTTTCAGTGAAGTGTACCTTGAGTTTGCACATGTTTTCATTGATAGCTGCATATTATTCAGAACAATTTACAATGTTCTATGGTTTCCATGTATACAGTGAAATCACCCTTCATAATATTTTACTTTGGCATACTTAAACTGTTGACAAGAAAAGAAGTTTTGTATTTGAATTTCAATATTCTTCTCTTATTATAAGTGATACATCAACTAGTATGTCATTAAATATCCCATAATAAATAATAATGGTAATAGAGAGTATATGTGTATGTTGCTTATAAGAAATTCACAAAATGTTTCTTAAACTCATATTTAATTTACTCTGTCTTTCCCTTTCATTTATGTCTATTATGTAATATCAAATAATTAACCGGGCATCAGATTTTTCAAATATATGAGCAATGATATATTGTGAAGTCAAATTAAGATGTGTTGGTGCTTACAAACTTGGTTTCAAGTGATAATAATGAATTAATTCAAAATATTGCTATGATTATAGTCAGAAACGTCACCCCATTGCTTCAGTTTAACAGTATTCCATCTTAATTTGACCCTTTGCACTAGTGCTGCAACCTAGTGGTGTATATAAAATTATTCTACTTCAAAGGTAGTGAATGTTCACCTGCAACCTGCCTGTGAATACAGTTAACAGACATAGAAACTAAGTTATCTGCAGAGAACTACCCAGATGAGGCAGACTCTGTCTCAGTCTTTTTTTTTTTCCTTGGGAAATCATGTTGAGATCAGGAAATTACTTTCCCAGAAATAGAGGTAGATATCATTCTCAAATTAACCTTTTCTGCCTTTTACAATTAATTATTTAACAAGGAAAATTTAGAACTGATATCACTTAGCCGAAATTTGTATACTGGTGTACATGTATATATGTGCATATTAAGAGTATCTCTCTACATTTAATTAATGATGAGCTCACTTGCTTTGACATGGCATTATTTGAATGCATTGCTCAATAAAGTCTAAGCACAGAAAAGAACAGAAACCACAGTGTCTATGGTAAGCATATTTTAGTATTTCACCACTTTCTTCACAGATCCTTTGTCTACTGAGAACAAGCAAATACGAAGTTTTAGTAGATATAAACTCATTTGATCTAACGGAAACCAACAAGACCATTTCACAGAGTATGTAAGTTCCCACGTACAGTCCCTCTGAGATGGATCTTGCCATTTTGACATTAACTGTTACAGAATTATAAATATAAATTGCTGGCAATCCAAGCAGCCAAGATATTTTCCAACAATACATAAAAAAATAAATAAAATAAAACCCTTAGCAGCAGTCTCAAGTTTAAATACCTGTATCATAATCAACACTCCTCAAACATTACAAAGTTCCTACTTAAGCATATAAAATCATCTTGGCAGCACACAAAGAAAGCATGAAGATGGAGCTAAACTAAAATTAACAGAAAACTGCTACAGAAATGACCTTTACATTCATATTATTGTTTAAGAAAGTATATAAAAATTTGGGAAGACCCCCTGAAGACACAAACTAGATTACCAGTTTATAATCCAAGAACTATTCCTCTCCTGATGCAAGCCCACATTGACTCTAAAAAGCTGGTTTTCAACTCAGGGAAACATAACTTGTCTTTTTTATTTGCCTTTCCCAGTTCCCTAAGTTCGTTCGTTCTTTCTTCTCCTTGAAAATAGCAAAGACTTAGTATAACATTCAAAAAGTAATCAATTAATACAAAAGTTTGACTAACTAGAAAATCTCAATAAATGCATGTATCAGACTCATGATATTCCTGGTACATGGCATATTTAAAAATAATTAGGGATTCAGAAGTACATTCTAGTCTCCCACCCATGTTCTCCCCCTCCAGTAACACTGCCATGTAAATGCAAAGCCTACTAGTGTAAAAGAAAAAAAAAAAAAAAAAAAGGAAAAAAAAGCAACCAAGACCGTAATTCTTAACAAACCTGTTTCCTCACACCACACACATACATGCTCTTATATACATATACAAACAACGAGTTGTATAATTCAAAAAAATACCTTCAAAGCAGTGGATATGTAGTTGGGGTAATACAGAAGCTTTTACTGAAATGAAAGATGAAGATTATAGGAAACAGCTCAATTTGTGTGGAAGCAACAGAGATGATAGGTCAGTTTTAAAATGCTGGCTGCTATTTGTCACCGATTGCACGTGCAGATGCATTTTCTTAAGCTGAAGGACTGTTAGATTTTTATGGCTGCAACTAGTATCATGTACAGTATTAGTCTACTGCAAATTTCTCATGCAGCTGACAATGCCACCAATAGTTAGTGAGAACATGGATTTAGACTTGTATTGTGCTGCATTAATTTAACACCACATCAAATATGGATTTTATTGCAGCAGTGACAATAAATGCTCACACAGGTGCAGGCTAAATTTTTTCTCCCTCCCTCACTTCTCTTTTCCCCCCCTTACTGAAATGTCAAACCTGGCAATATTTTCCCCATTGGTGTGTATATAGCTCTGTACCTATATTTGAAATATTGCCTGTATCCACCCACCATCCCTCTCCATAGGGATTTCCTTCATAAAGAAACATTTGCTCTAAGTGCATATAATTATTCTGAAATTCAATTCAGGGCAAAACCAATAGCAGCCAAAGCTGTAACAGACTTGCCCTGGCATAGAGAAAGTGTGGGCACGTATGTGTATGTTTCATGCTATGCTCATAACAGTTACACTATGAAACATTGGTCTTTTTTCAATTCAAATAGTATTGTTGTTGTCCCCATTATATTTGCAAGAACTGAATACGGATTGCAACTGCTGCTCCAAAGACAGCCTGACACTGGTAGAGAAAAATAAAAGAAAAAAGATTTATAACATGCTGAGCATTTCAATCTTCAGTACATATGATACCGGTTTACTTCGAGGACAAAATATATGGCATCTGCTTCCTACTCTTGTTTCATTACTCCTGAGGCATATTTATGAAATGTAAAAAGTTGCATACAGTAGAGCAATTTTATGCATTACATTAAATACCATGCTGTTCATGCTCTAATAACAATAACAACAGCAACTACAAGGGGCTTAAGGAAATGCAAGTAAGAAAGGCTCCTACCTTTTATTCTGCTTCTGAGAAAGTGAAGTAGTGTCCACCCCAAAGAAAACTGAAGAATGAGCTATTAGAGTCCTTTTCTTGTTTGTTTTCTGCTGTTATTTTCTAAGACTGATCCCACTTGGATCTAACTCAGGCTTTTTCTCCCAGCATCACTTAACTCTGGACAGCAGGGAACCAAAGCTAAGGGGGAGCTCTCCTTCTGCCTGGCTTTCATTCAGAGCTCCCGATTAGAAAGAAGAATAAAAAAAAAAAAAAAGGGAAAGACACACCACCACCAGCACACACGCACCCGCACAGACACCCAGCCAGACACACGGACACACTCGGAGGCAGACTCGGAGGAAGGGAGAGGGGAGAGGCGCTGCTGCTGGAGCCGCAGCACTTACCCTGGGAAGGCTGGGGACTAGGGAAGCGCAGGCTTTTCCAAGCACACAGTGATTTGCAACTGAATGCAGTGGGAGGGTACAGCAACGGAGAGCTTTTTTGTTAAAGCCCGTCGCCCTCCCTTCGCTGACAGAATGGTTCTCTGTTTTTGAAGTCTAAGGTAATCAGCCTCAGCTACTTAGCTCGTCGCGGTAATGCTGAGAACAGCATCACTTTTTGTGGTGTATTTTTCTTGATTAAATATAACCACTTCTCTATACCACCAGTGATCTTACCGCGATGTTTATAAGATATATCTTATGTTTATAAGATATACATATAAATTAGCATGGTGCCAAATTAAATTACAACCTCAGAGGGCTCAGATGCAGCCACAGAGGGTAGCTATTTTCTTCGCTGAGCTGCTTGTGCTATTAGATTAGAAACATTTTTTTTCTCCTGCTTCGCCAGTTTTATGATTAATATAAAACAAGACAGGTTCACATAATATTAGATATTTTCCCATTTCCAGAGGTCATCTGAAAAAAAAATGTCAGCACCACTACAAATCCCCCACTATTTTTTTTTTTCCGCAGTTGATACTTGCAATGCCTATATTTATTTTATTTCAGCCACTGTATTTGGACTTTGGAATTTGCAGATATATTCCTTTCCATCAAGTTAATCTGTGCTGGTTACACATTCCTAATACAGCAAACTGGACTCAGCACAATCCTCCTTGGATCATATCATTGTGATACTGTTGAGAGTTCCCTGTGCATTACTTAGAAGAGATTTAACAAATAGGCACGTAAGATTAAGCCAATGGATGTCAGTATTGCTCTATGCAGAAAGTGTCATAAAGGACTTTCTTTGGTTGTAAAAAAAAAAAAAAAAAAAAAAAAAAAAAGCCTCCTAAAATAATAATAATTAAAAAAAGTAAAATCTCTTAAACAGAAGCTGAAAAATGTTGCATTTCTGAGTGAGGATGCAAGTATCAATAAAAACTATTTCATCATTAGAAAATCTAATACAAGAAGAGATAGATCACCAGCTGCTTCTTTGCTAGTGATTTAGGCCGCTTGTTTATTTGCTTGTTTTCAACTGCTACTTATCAGTCCAAAGAAAAACCAACAAAAACAACAACAACAAAGATCTTTATCTTGCCTAGTATCAATCTCTAATATAACCAACTGGTATCAGAAATGACCCATCACCTGAATGCAACCATTTGGTAGATGAGCAAATGAGCATTTAAGTAATATGCTACACTAGCATGTGAACACATCATCGCCATAGACAGAAGCAAAGCAGCAAAATGTCAAGGGAAAAATTAAATCACCCTACTACCGCATATAAAACAATTTGGTTTTGACAAACTTATCTACCATCATAGATTTTTTATCTTTCAAGGAAAGACAATGATTTTCTAAGGCTTTGGCTGTACTTGGGCACAGAAATACACAGTGCAAACAGTAAACATTTTTCCATTGCTTTCTTTCCCTCTTTCCCATTGCTCTAACAATATGAAAGTTAGAATTGCCATATGTCCATCTGTTCCTGCTTTCCAAAGAACTTCATTCTTAGTCCTTTCACAGGAAAGGAGGAGACTGTAGAATCTAAGTCAAGCTTCCATCTCACTGCCAGCATTTGACATTACACTACATTCACAGTTCCCAGTGATCCATGTGGAACTCACAATATTGAGATATCTGCAATGTCTTACAAGTTGACCCATTTATTTGTGAAAAAGTGGGAGCATAAAGCTCTCTTCTTTTGGGCAAATCATCTTACCTTGATCTGAAGATGAAGTTCAAGGAATCATCTTTTCTGGCTGTAAGAGCTATGTTTCTCCTCCTAAAAGTACCAGGTTCGTGCAGCAGAAAGCTGAAGACTGTCTTAGAATAGCAGCTGCACTTTCAGCTTAGTACTACAGATAAATTAAATTATAGTGAAAAGAGACACAAATTTGTGGAAATTAATATACATGGCTGGGAAGTATCGCTTTAAAGTTGGATTATTTTTTGGATAATGAATAAAATATCAAGTGTTGAAAATAAAGTTAAAAGCTTTAGTTCCTTTTAACATTTTGTCTTTTGATATTTAAGCTGTAAACACAAAGTGGGAAATAAAGGACAGTTGGTGTATATATGAAAAGTTTAGAAATGCACATGTGCACACACACATAGAGTGCTGCAACAAACTCTGAAGTAAAAACTGAAAACAATGATCTAGTGGAATTATTGAAGAACAAGAACTCCAGAATCACGAAGTGTGCACTTACACCCTACCCTGCAGAGAGTTTTGGTATATTTCAGTTAGTGTTTTATTCAACTAAAATGTACTAACCTTACCCTAGAGATATATGAATTTATTCAGGCATAGTTTCTGCTAGTCACACTTGCTTCCTTAAATTGGGCTAACTTTGTTGAACACTAGAAAAGCCACATGTACTCACTAACTCCTTTTTTTTTTTTTTTTTTTTTTTTTTGTATGGTCCACTATTTAAAGGTCAGCGTTTTTGATAGTGATAGTATAGGAATATCGCAGGCAAAACAATCATTCATCCACTTTTTTCATCTAGATATATGCAGCGGTAACTTTAATACAAGGTGGCATCATAGCCCATTTATAAAACTGCCTAATACTTCCCATTAGAAGAGCCCTTTTATAGTTGCTTATAAATTTACCAAACAAATTATTTAGGACTAAATTTTCTATGCTGATGGTTCGCCCCAGGCAGAAATGATTTAAAAACATTTCAGCCAAAATAATACTGAGATTTCAGAGAATGAGGAAAAATTATACTGCTGGAATTTTCTCACAGGAGTAAAGCAACCTTCATGCTTTGAAGGCAGAATGTGAAACTCCACAGGGTACAGCTGGCCTTTGAGTCAGAGAAGCTTACCAATGGGGACAGATTAGGTCAACGAGCATTAAGATAAAGGAAGAGTGGTAGGAGCTGAAGGAGCAGAGGCTGGAGGATGCATTCTTATTGGCCAGCAAGGAAAGAAAAAAAAAAAAAAGGCAAAAAAAAAAAAAAGCTGTATTTCTAATAAAGAACCAAGAAAGAAGAAATAGTGGCAGAATAGGGGTTAGAACACAAATTCATGCAGATTGAACAAGGAAACCTGGGGCGGGGAGGAAAGAAGAAAAGGGAAAAAAACAAACACAAAAACTCAAACATTGGAAAGAGAGAAACAGATCATTACAGATGGTTTTATGTCATCTCTGTCTTCAAAGTGGGCAGCTTTATTCTCTGAAAATAATGGATCTTCTGTGATAGAATAGTAGAACGGTTTGGGTTGGAAGTGACCTTACAGATCATCTTGTTCTAACTCCCCGGCCATGGGCAGGGACACCTCCCACTAGACCAGGTTTCTTTTATTTTCTTTTCTAGTTGCAAACTTGGCTACAATCATAAGAGCCAACAGTTGCATTTGTAGGAAGATGATGAAGTGTAAGAAAGATGAGAAAGGAAAAAAAAAAAGGAATTAGATCCCATTTTCTGAAGTATCACATCAGAAAGTGGCTGTCAAACCTACTAGCATTCTCTGCACTCAAAGCAGAGTTTAAGCATAGTAGTTACTTCATCAGTAACCGATCTCAGGAAACAGAGATCAGTATGGTATTTTTAAAGACTCCAAACCTAACAACGAGCTGTGTGGAACCTGATGATCCCACTTCTGCTTGATTTATTCCATGTTTGATATATTTCTTAACCTCTGGAAAGTCACACACAGAAACACATCAATAAAAAACAAGTACTCTGTAATTAACAAGTGACAGAATTGTTTATCTATTTATAATTTTACAACTAAGGATGCCAATTTAATTATCACGTTTGTCCTAATTCCTCTCCATTTTCCTTCATATACTCCCTAAAGCATCCCTCCTCACTGCACAAGATGGAGCGGCCTTTGGGTAAGCCATGGCAAGGCAAAAGTTGTCTAGAAAACATTGCCTTTTATGTTGCAGAAGCCAGAAAATGTGTCGTGAATGAAACTGAATGGAGGGGAAAATAGAAAAGTTCTCACAGTGAAAACATTCCCCTTTGAACTAGATTATATCTAATTCTCTGTCACTTATCCTTGCATGATGCTGAGCACGTCACTTGAACCAGATTTATTTCATAGGTGTTTTCCTGTTACACTCTCCGATTTCTAAGTTTCTCACTAAAAAGCTGGGTCTGCTATAAAGAAGTGCTGAACACACAGCTGCAGCATACACTGTGCTATTATAAGGGCAAAAAATGGTGAAAGTGAGGTCTGGTGCTCTGTGTCTTGTACTTGGTGAACTAAGTCAGCTTGTACTTCAGAGTGTGGTCTCTCTCTATGCCTCAAATTCTATTTTGTGGAAAAGGGTCAGCATCATGCCCCCGCTTCAGAAACGTGTTGAGGAGATCAACTAATACTTAGAAAATGTTCAGCTGTTGTACTGTTGAGGACTAAAGAAGTTTTTAAGAATGTTATAAAAAAAGCAGGATTTCAAAGTGGGATTCAAACAAGGCCATAAACTGTATATTGAATAATGCTAAAGCAGAATTGTTGTTGAATAAGAAAAAAAAAATGCTAATTATGTGCCATCAATAAAATAATTCAGCAAAATATAATGATGCTTATGCACAACAGTGTGTCAACTTCAGGGTAAATAGGTTAAATATTTCCTAATTTCTGCATGCATGAATCTGAAAATGTAGTAGCTTATTATTGTTTGTCTGATTTGTTTTCTTACAGTGACTATGTGTGCATCCGTATTTGAAATTTTTATTATTTATTCATTAAGTGATCATGAATGCACTAGGTACTGTGGTGACAAAAATATGACAACAGGTCCCACACAGAGACATTGTTTCCAAGAAGACATGAAAGGATGGACATAACAACAAAAAAATGGTGTCTGAGTAGAAAAGCAGGGAAGCAATAGAGATAAATAGTGGAGGGAGGTGGTGGCAATAAGGGAACAGAGGCTCCCATGTTAGGCAGCCTAAGTGCTGTGAAGAAACACACAGTGCTAGGAACAAAAGACTGTTCATGAAGGACAGACAAGCAAAATATTTTGAAGTATGTGTAGTAAGCAAAAGTAAATAAAATTCAAAAAACATCAAGCAGAGCAGTACCCAGTCCAAAATGCCACTCTTCTAAAACCAATGTCACCACTCTGTTCCACTCAGTAATGTTCATACCAGCTGGAGCTCCTGCTCTGACAATAACACCACTTCCTCTAATTCTCCAGGCAATCCTGGCAATGTGTATGCCAGGAAGTGTCCTGACTTCTGTTATAAGTCTCTTTTATCATGATGGATAAAAACAAAAACTTTGTTTGAGATTTATGACTTTCTGGCATCTGATTTTAACTCAAACACATTTTTTTTCCAATTATTGTAAGCCGTAAGCTTTCTTATCAAAGGATGATCATGCTTCTTCCATAGAAGGAGTCTACAAGGAATGAAATACTCATTTTTTCATTCATTGCTGTTATTCCAGAGTGCACATATACTGTTATCTGCTAAAATTGTTTTATTTTAATAAATCATTGAGTCCTGTAACAGTGTTCAAATGTTCTGAGGATAAAAGTAAGTATTAGTACAGTAAAAGAAAAAAGTTTATAGTCACCTAGAAAACATCCATAAACATGGTATAATAGAACATAATTCCTACAAAAGGCTTCACACACATAAGCTGAAACTACTAAGGAGGATGTCAATAAAACAGCTATATTGTGTTCAAACCTGTCTATTTTTTCTCCAATGATTATGAAAAAGATCTAAAACTTCCATAAAGATTGCTGCATTATTGGTAGCATTCTTCAAGTACCCTAACATATTTTGTAGCGGCATGAACAGAAAGAATATATATATATATATATATATATATTTAGATAATGCTGTATTAATACAACCAAGCAGAAAAATTTTGCTAGAATTGATGTAATCTGATTTGGACAAAAGGTATTATTTCTGTATAATGCTATGAAAACAAATATAACAGAGAAAATATCTGTACTTAACTTCACTAGAACTATTCTTTGTCTTTCCCCTTTTCATGTCAGTCAGTTGTTTGTTATTTTTCTGTTAGTATTGGCTTAAACACCCCTGAAGCTTACTTGCAGATATAAATTATGATACTGCGTAAACAACTCTTCTATGAAAGATGTCCACAATAACAGTAATGTGAAAGTTATTAGTTCTTCCTTTTCTTTGGTCTTTCCTTTTCTTAGTTTCCATCCAGTGACAGTGGCACTGGAAATGGTACAAACAATCCCAACAACCTGTTTGATTTCTTTCTACCATCAATATGTTTCTCTGCATTCACAGGTAAATAACATTTTTCTACACAGGTTTTATTCTGATGTTTGCTTTAGCAGCATGGTTGTGATTTTACTATCATATACCAATGTTGTTATCTATGTATCAGGAGGCTTAGTGCCATCCCATTTCACTTAAATAAGAATGTGCATGCCTATGCAATTTCAAGGAAATGAATAAATACACAAAAACCCCTCCTCCCTTGATAACATATTTGGAAGAACATAGATTAGATGTATCAATTTTGCATTTGGCAAATGTGATGGTGATATTTTAAGAACAGCTAAACTACTAAACAGCAAAACAGCTTTAGATCAATTCTCAGGCTTGAAAGAATTTATATTTTTGCAGAGAACAAAATCAAATAAAGCATATTTTTTCAATCTAAATACCACAAGAAATTACATTTGTAGGCTTTGTGAAAAAAAAAAAAAAAGAAAGAAAAACAGACGGTAAACCAGAGCCCTGCTCAGAAAAATAAAGCCAACCAATCAACCAAAAAACCTGAAAGATATGCTGAATTTCAGTATGTGTATAACACAGCTATGTCACATTAGAATTTGGATGGACTTAGGGACATGCTCAAAACAAACAGTAGGAACTAAACATATTGATATTGATATGTTTATTGATATGTGTATAAACATATTGATAACTAAGTATCCTAAAGTCAGAAAACTTGGTCTGAGACTGAACACAATAAAGAGAAGACATACATGTACACAGTTTTACTGTTATATTTTATATTAGAAGTAAAGGAAAACTAAAGGGGGGAGACAGTCACATTCTAAAACAATAAAATGATATTCTGTGTAGTTTGATGTTAAAAGACTGGCACCAAACAGCAGTTTTAGGCAGTTTTTGTGTTCTTGTTGTAAAGGAAACAAAGCAACAGAGTTAAAAAGAGTGCCTCAGGTTAACACTGAAATTTACCGTAAGTCCCCAACTGCAAAGCAAAATCTGTCATTTGTTCGATTTGAATTAAGGAAAAAAGCCAAACAGCAACAACAAATTGGTGCCAGATAATTCACCAAAACTCTGCATTCGTGCTAAAATATTGTGGCTGCTATTGGTATACATCATCCTTTGTTTGTCTTAGTAGCATGTCTTAAATTTCCTCAGGTGAGCAAACATCTTTGGTACAGGAATAGTAGGAAAGGAAGAAGAGAGAAAAAAATCAAAACCAAAACACCCACTAGAGTTTGCCAAACTATCATCAGTATCTGCAGAACAGAACTGTTTGTTTTTTAACCTTTAAATTCAGCTGTTCCACCTCTGTCCATCCATCTGTAACTCCCCCCTTCCCCCATCACCCTCTCCCTTGGGAAACAGTCAAATAATAACCAGATCCTCTGTTCCAAATACAATTCTAGAGACAGATCAGTCAGGAGACTTTCAGGGATTTGGTTATGAAATAACACCCTAGATTTGAGTTCATGATCTTAGTATTTGAGTGGAATGCCAAAGAGACGGAACTGCAGGCTGCAGTAGAACGACTTTTGTCACCCAGCAGAAAAGACTTCAGAGTGCTGATGTGCTCAACTCTAACCCCAGGGGCAAATTACCTGAAGTCAATGAATGTTCCCATCCAGATTTTGATGACACGGTTGCCCCTTCTCAAACCTTGGAATCTGATCTTTCTGTAATTGAGAGTATCCTACTGAAGTGTCGCTGAAATAATGTCTCATTTTCAAGCCAGTCTGTCTTTTACTCCAGTTAAAAGATCAGCATCTACATAGTATGCATGCCTTTCACCATTAAGCTTTCTGGAAAAGAAACACGTTAATTGTCAAAAGACAACTTTTATCCAGATAACAGCATACTAAAGCACAATTCAAATCACATGATAACTACAAGCAAGTCTAATTTTGGAAACGGACATCATCAGAATAAGTAAAATACATAATAGAAAACAGGATAATGCATGGACCTTATACTACAATTTACTTTGTATTTAAGATGAGAAATCATTGTCACCTAATGTCCAGTTAGTGGTTTACATAAAATCACTATATTGCATTGGACAGCTGCCCAATGGATAAGTACCCACATCATAAATATGCACACATAAAAATCGTTATTGGTACTAATTAGAGTAGCAACCTTGTTGGCAGACTCAACAGAAAGGGAAAAGAGATTTTGCTTAGGTGACAGCATAGCATCTGATGCCAAAATAAAAATGGATGAACAAATGTTGGCAGAGAAAACTGCCTACGAAATCTGATGAGTAAAAATTTTTGGAAAAAAAAAAAAAAAAAAAAAAAAAAGCAACTGATGCTTTTGGTTGTACCTAAATAGAGTGAAAGCTAAAACACACAGCTTGTTGCTTCCTTGCTGGTTTACACAGATTAGTCTCAATAAGATGAGGGAAAAATCTTGCTTTGATTTAAACTATGCTTTGAGATGACTGTATGTTAACTTACATTTATGTGCAACTTTATGCTTTTTTGTATAAATTGTATGCTCTCAGGCATACCCAAAGATAAAAGTGTTATTTTGTGTTTTGTTACATGTTTTGAAAACAACAGATGTGAACTGTTTTCTTTTTGTTATTACTTGAAGCTCAGGAATTGTTACTTTGATATAATTTGAAAAGTAGATGTTACATTCCAGCATTTTCTGGGCTTTATATGCATAGAGTGATACTTACAACTATTTCATATCTTTTGAAAAATACAATGATACACACACACACACACAAATCAAAATAAAATAACATGTACCTTTCTAGAAACATTTTCTTCTTTAATGAGGTATTTATGCAGGGGTCAGGAAGTGGCCTTAAAGTTCTAGGAAGTGAATTTACCTTCAAGCTCTGACCCTTCACAATTTCATCACAATATGGTAAGAATAGTAACATAAACCTCCAAACAGTGATTCACACTTCAGTCATTTAATGCTTTCTCCTTTGGTTCAAAAATGTCACAATGTAGCATGAAATGAATTTTGCATACAGCTTTCTAAAAGACTATAAAATTTCAGCCCCAGGACAGTAAATAAATAAAATAAATAAATAAATAAAAATAACCTAAGAAAGGAAGACCTAAAGCAGCCAACAGCCTTTTATAGCTTATCTGCAAACTGGACAGCAGCCAAGAGGCTTGGGTACACTCTCTCATTAGGTCATTTATCGTGCTACATTCTCATCCCCAAGAAAGGAAGGATTCAAGAGTTCCAAGTTCTGACATTTTTTTAATTACGCTACTGTGCAGCATAACATGAAGTTATAAGGTATAAT
The DNA here is from genome assembly GCF_047663525.1 of Anas platyrhynchos. NCBI lineage: Eukaryota > Metazoa > Chordata > Aves > Anseriformes > Anatidae > Anas > Anas platyrhynchos. The sequence continues at coordinate 84,170,623 of NC_092588.1, read as the reverse complement.
GAAGGCCTACGGGAGACTATTAGCACAGTTTTTTAGGAGCTAGCAAATAGTTTTTAATAATCACTTTGTCATAAACGCCATACGCTGAATTGGTAATTAAGAGATGAGGACAAAAGAACAGAACCCTGAAGAAGAGAATATCATTGTATAACATTTTTAATATAGTGTGGGTTTGATTAGTGTTTGCTTTTAAGTAAAGAAAATAAGATGGGAAATTTCTTCAAATGAAGGTCACAGGACAGTTGAATTGAAAGTACAGTGCACTCAAAGTGTGACAGCTTCCTAGTTTTAACTGTGAAGGAAAGAACTCTCCCTATTTTTTCTAAGGTTGGTACAACTTAAAGAGTTAAAAAAAAAAAAAAGAATTAGCACTAAACTGTGAAAGCTAGAAGATGATGCATGAGACATCACTCTCACTGTTAATGTCTTTCTTGCTGGAAAAAAAAATGTGAGTAGGAAGAAGCTGATAATAACAGAAAATTCCCACTATAGGTAGTATACAATAGCTTGTAAATTGCAAAGGCTGTCTAGTCTAACAGAACTGCACAGGCCAAGATCTAGAGATAATCACCTCTGTTGCACCTCTGTCATCAACCCCTTTTGTGAATTTCGGCCAATCACTTATCTCTGTTCATCACTACAGTGGAGAAATTAATTACAGAATGAATAAATTTCACCTTCAATTTGCAAATTGTTCATGCAAAGCTTACAGTTTCCTTGCATTTCTTCTGCATAATTAATCATTCACCTTCTCAGCTGGCATTTTTTTCTTTCACTGAAACTGAGGCAATGCCAGCTAATTTTGACTGGAAAACTACATGATACTGTGGTTTTTATGGTTTTTTGTTTGTTTGTTTGTTTTCCTGATTGGGTGAGAATAGCTTTTAACCAATTAAATTTTTGTTAGAAGCTAAACATATCTATAAATTCCTAATTATCTTCCACAAAATATTTTCTAAATTTAAGGAAACTGAAAGGTAAAAACATTGGCAGAAATATAATGAGGAAAATTGCTTCATTTGTCATTAAAGAACATGAAATAACTTCAGTAAATATTACAAAATAACCACGTTATTTGTTTTTTATTCATTCCCAAGTACTATAAGAAGTGTCATGCTGATGTTCATACCATGTTATTACACAGCAACTGGATATTCACAATAATAGTAATATAAAGATTTACAAAGACTATATACTTTCTATAAAGGGTATTAAAGTGCATAATATTTTTATAAGCATGCTTTGATATTTTGGATTTTTTTGGATCTAGAAGAGCAGTTCTAGGGTTTGCAGTAAATTTGACAAATCTGAAAGGCATGACCCCCACTGAAATGTCAAAAGATTTTCCTCAGAACACAGGAATGCTTCTAGAAGAATTCTTTACTCCAGATTCAGTCAGAGATGGAACAATGCCTGCAGAGAGCAGCAGTGAACTTTTCACTGAGTAAAGAAGCATAGGTAGGAAATACTGGCCAAAAAACAAACAAACAAAAAAAACACCTCCAAAGCATTGTAGCCTACAGAGATGAGGTCACTGCAAAGTTAGGATTAGACAAACCTGGTATGTAAGGCGTACCAGTAATGAAAAAAGTAATACAAAATAAGACAACTGTTATCTTCTTACAGGCATGCTGCTTTTCTCAAAGTGGCATTCTTTCTGGGTCATGCTAACAGAAAGTCAGGTTTCCCAGACAAGACAATATGCCCTGTTGGTCTAATTTTCACAACATACAGTCAAAGTACAATTATGTTATTTCATAACAGCATGCATTATTTCAAAGCCATTTTGGATTTAAATCCCTATTTCTCACTTTCAGTCTTTGTGGATATAAAGGACAGAAATTAATCTCCTTAAAATGCCCAGAAAATCAAAAGCAACACTGTGATTAGAGTCTTCTGGTTTCTGTCCTTTTAGAATCAGTATCTTTGACTTTCTAGGTATAAGTTAAATGTGTCCCTTCAGATTCTGAGCAAATAACAACTGAGAGATGCGAGAAGATTGTGTTTTATTAAAAGATGACAGGTACTGCTACGGAGTTACCCTTTTAGGCTAATCTCTGTCATATGACAGAGATATTACATTTAGGTCATGTACCTACTGACTTTCTTACTGATATGCTGAGAGTATACACATAAGTGAATAGCCATATCAAGATCTGCATTCTTTCACTGTTTGGTTTACTACACATATCCAAGTTGGCATTTTTTGTGGTGGTTTTACCTAGCTGGGCAGCTGATCTCCACCACAACTGCTCTCTCACTCCCCCTCCTCAAAGGGAAAGAGGGTAAAAATATGATGAAAAGAGCTCAAAGGTTGAGATAAGGACAGGGAGATCACTCAAAAATCATCGTCATGGGCAACACAAACTCAGAATAGGGAGATAAATATAATTTATAGCCTATCACTAGTACACTAAAGCAGTAAGGAACTAAAAGCAAACCAAACACCTTCCCCCAATCCACCCTCTTCCACCTCCTCCCCCTGAGCGGCGGAGGGGAACAGGGAATGGGGGTGCAGTTGGTCCCTAACTCTTCATCTCTGCCTCTCCTTCACAGTCACTCTCTGCCGCTGCTCCACGTCGGGTCCCTCCCACGGGATGCCGTCCTTCTTGAACTGATCCTGTGTGGGCTTCTCACAGGCAGCAGCTCTTCAAGAACTGCTCCCATATGGGTCTGTACCACGGAGTCCATCCCCCAGGAGCAAACTGCTCCAGCACGGGTCCCCCACGGCTGGGCGGCAGCTCCCCCCAGACCCCCTGCTCCTGCGGGGGCTCCTCTCCACGAGGGGGCTGCAGCTGCGGCCCGGGGCCTGCTCCTGCCCTGCGGGGGCTCTCTGTGGGCCGCAGCCTCCTCCAGGCCACATCCACCTGCTCCACCAGGGGCTCCTCCACCCACGGGGGGGGCTGCAGCGTGGAGATCTGCTCCATGGGCTGCAGGGGGACAGCCTGCTCCACCGGGGGCCTCTCCCTGCGCAGCCCGCAGGGGAACTGCTGCTGCCTGCCTGCAGCGACCCTGCCCTCCTGCTGCACTCACCTGGGGGGCTGCAGGGCTGTGTCTCACTCCTCTCTCTCAACTGATGTGGCAAAGCAGTTTTTTCTCTTCCTTAAGTCTGTTCTCCCAGAAGCCCAACCAGTGTTGTTCCCTGGCTCAGCTCTGGCCAGCAGTGGGGCCCTTTTGGAGCTGGCTGGAGCTGGTTCTGAGCAGCTGCTGTGCTCTGCTCACAGAGACCACCCCTGCAGCCCACTGGCTACCAAAACCTTGACATATAAACTCAGTACAATTTTTTAAAATAAAACCCTTTGCTTTCCTTTGAATATTTTAAAATGGTACTTTGAATATACTGTAATGGAAAACATAATGAGACAGTACTTAATTACTTAAAAATAAAAAAAAATATAAAACAAATACTATATCATTATCCCCTTACCTTGAATATGAGCAGTTCTATTCCACAGATTACCTCATTTTTGAAGTACCATCATCCAGCCTCTGCTTCAAAACTTCCAGATTTATGTCTACATGTGGAAAAGAAAAGGGAAGAACAAAGAATGATAAAGAAGGAAATTGCATTACATTAGGTGTATTTGTTAAAATATGTGAGGGTTAAACTTTGATATGGTAACTATATTTAGGAAATCTGTTCACCTAAATCATACATTGAGTTCAAAAACCAGAATATTTCTAATATAAGCAACTGTGCACAAATCATTCCATCTCTCTCCAGCAATGCATAAGAAAATCAATAATAACCAGGGAACACAGGTTTATTTTTGTGTATGAGCAAATGAACCATTCAGGACAAAAGCACAGGTCTTTCTAATTATAGTTACTGCTACTTTTTCATGAGATTCACAATCTAGAGAGTTTCCACATGGCAAAAGAGCTTATAAAATTATTTGGGTTAAACTAATATAATTGTGACATTTTCTGTGAGAATAATTACCTGATTACTATTCCCAGAGCCCTAAGTTACTTGTCAGCCAAACAGGGTACCTGCAGGCACATACAGTGGGTTAGGGCAAGGTTAGATATGCCCCAAAGCCTCTTCTTCCATAACAAAGTAAGGTGACAAATGTCAGTTAATAAGCAAAGTATTTGGTTAACACCAGCGTGATCTACAGAAAGGCTATATAGATACTGTAACTCTTCTTATTTCTTGGCTAAGAGGAAGTATAGCATGTTTTTTTTTTTTTCTCTCTCTCTGTTTTCTCTTAAGAATGGAAATCAATTATATGCAAAAGTGACTAGGAAAATATATTTTGGTTTTATTTTGGTTTTATCCTTTTTTTACCAGTTCACTGAAAAAGTGTGGAATTTAACAAGCCTTGGGACAGGGTCATTTTGTACACAGTGGTAACTTCCTAGTTTAATAACAGAACTGAAGATAAAGACTCAGTATAATGCATCTTGAGATGCACTCTCATCTTGAGATGAAAACACAGCTTTTCCTCAACCACATAGACACACTTTTGATTGCAGTAAGTCTTTTAGATGAATGACAGGGTGAAAGTTAAGGATTCTGATTAAGCTACACTTCTTTAATCAAATAAAACATGGTTAGCCACATATATAATTTTTCCTAATAAACTTTTCAGAGGAGATTTGCCATCCTTTTTCAAGGCATTTCTCTACTCTTTTGAAGTCATTTAGATACATACATACCTCACATTTTGTAATGCATATTATTTTGGGAGCTTATAGAAGAAATGGCAGTAATGTACAAGCTATTAGAACAGTTTTATGTCATGATACATTAAAAACAAATGTGTTTTACAGGCTGCACTGGAGGGGGCTTTGAGCAACCTTGTCTAATGGGAGGTGTCCCTGCCCATAGCAGGAGGATTGGAATTAGGTGATCATTAAGATCCCTTCTAATCCAAACTATTCTATGATTCTATGATATATGTAAAATAAAAGACTATATATGTGCACATAAACACATGTATGAACCTATGAAATATCATGTACAAAAATGTTATATTACAATATAATAATATATTATAATAAACATCCCTATTAATGTCAGCACATTTTGGAGGGGATGGGGTGGGAATCTGCATGATCTGCAGATAAAGAAGTAAAGAAACAAAACCCTACATAACTCCACAGGTTATGGAACAAAGCAATTAATATTGAATCATTCTTATTCCAGGACAAGATGTTATTCTGTGCATCTAAAAAAAGGGTAGAAGGAGGTGAGCAATAGCCAATGGCAGTGTGAGTGTATACCTTGTATTATGCCACAGGAGATACTGCCCAAATCTTTCTTGGTGTTATAATGTTTGTAACATCTCCTCTGAACGAGGGTTTTCTTGTGTCTTATAAAGGATGAATGAACACTAAATCTTCAGTGTAATTTAGCTTAAAAAGTCAACCAGGCAGAACGAACAAATGCACTGGAAATTAGGCTCCTGCAAACTCATACATCTTCCACCAATTAAGAGAATTTCTTCTTTTTAAAAAAAATAAAATAATGTATATGATCTTTTTAAATACCATTTCTTACTTTGCATTGTTTATGTCAATATAAAATCTAGAAGGGCTTCAGTTTATTGACTCTCTGAAAATGACTTATCACACAAATCATACACCATTTTTAGCCCATTAACATTTTATTATATTTCATTTCTGAAGTTACATTTCAAACTGATTGAATGACCAAAAGACAGGCCTGTATTCTCTCCCTCTGCAGAAGTTTGAGCATTAACAAGTGAAGAGATCTTGAATATTTATCTCAGACTACCTTAGTAGACTGAGACTTTAGTTAAAAAAAGCTTTAATGCCACTAGAAGAACCAAGGTGAAGTAGCACCTTAAAATGCCCAGAATATCAAAGTTGCTGAGGTAGCACCTATAATCATTTGTCAGTCTAGTTTCACAGTTTCAAAATAATTAAATTTATTAAAAAAATAGGGGGGGGGGGGGGGGGGGAGGGGGCAGGAGGGAGGAGACGACAACTTATTCTAGAAAGAAATATAGTATTTTATTTGGAAAAATGTATATTTGCAAAGTTCAATTAACAGGTATTGACTCAAGAATGAATGAAAAAAATCAAAGATTTGGCTGCTCAGGAGACAGCTTCAAAGAGATAATATTGGCACGTTAATTATTTTTCCCATTCAAATTATTGATAAATACATAACTCTAGTCAAATATAAATAAAAGCTAAAGAGTCTCGGACACTTGCATACACCACCAGCCATTATCTGTTGCTAAGCATTGCCTGGATTTGTGTTCATCTGCACTGGATAGAGGGCTTGATATTAAAGTGGCATTAGGGTGCAATGAAAAGAAAGGTGCAATGAAAGAAAGATGACATTTGAACCTTGGGTACATTATTAAAGAAGATCAAAAGTATATTTCATCTCTATCACAGCCAAAACTTTGTTTAATTTGGTCAAAGGCAAAATTCTTTGAGTGGGACATAATTTGCCAAAAGCCATCATCTCTCTGTGGAAATGGTCATGTTTTTTACTAGGACAGCGAGACTTTTTACATTCTCTTCAAGCTGGAAAGGTTGCTGTCAGTGTTCAGCTTTATTTTTTTTTTTCAAACTACCAATGCACTCTAGAGTATTTAAAATCCCTTGAGAGACATATTATAGACTTTAGAGGAAAAAAAAAAAAAAAAAAAGAAAAGATTGAGTCATACATATACAAGCAATTGATACCATTTTTCATATATTTGATAATGCAGAATCTCTCTCCCTATAATCAAAAAATATTTGCACTCTTACCAGCACCTTCTCTTCCCTCATTCTTCCTTTTTAAAAATAGAAATACCTGGGAACATCTGAACTACGGTACATTGCTCAAAATAATAAAGAAAATATGTTACAATGGGAATTTGATATCCATTACTCCTAAGGTTACTAGATAGGTAACAGAGGGTATAAGCCTATTGGAAAAATATTCATTTATTGTCTTGATTTGACTCTTGGTCTGCTAGGCTTTTTATTATTCAGTCAAATACCGAGTTGTATTTCACCTTAATTTTTGTCCCAGTCTAGCAACAGGAGACTCAGCGAGAAAGAACTACCAACCCAGAATGGTTGTATAGCTCCCTAAAAATGTTTTCTTAATATTAACCCTACTGCTTTGCTTTGCAGAAGGTAAAGTCATTTTCTGAATTATACCAACCATTCCAAAGAGATGCCGTGGTGAAACTGAAGGAGCTGGCATTAACTAGGAAGGAAGCAGACAAAATTAACCTCTCCAAGTTTCAGACCACTTTGAATTCTTCTCTGTACCCTTACATTCCAAACAACTGTCTGCCACCCCAACATCCTCCCACCTGCAAGGGTGGAGAGCCCATGTCTAAAATGCTTTTTATGTTTTTTTTTTCTTTCTTTAGCCATGGACCAACCTCTATTCCTCTAGTTAATGTGAGTGCTATTCCTGCAGTCTCTACGAGTCCTTTCACAAATCTCCAATTCTCCTTTCTTTGACTGAACACTGGATCTTTTCCAAGAAGAAACTGAAGTAAGAACAGTAAGAACTTCTCATTTCCTGCCCCCTCTACAACTTCTTCCTCCCTACAGACAGAAGAGTTTCTAATCAATTTTAATCCTTTAAGCTTTCCAGTGTTCCTCTTGGTCTCATTCACTTCTAGTCTTATGGTTTTCACCTCATATTTATTTTATGAATTCTTTCACAATGCATACATGCATTAATGTATCTTACTAAGGTTTCTTCCATTTCTCCACCATCTTTTGTTTTATATACTCCCAGGCTTTCTGTATTCAATGAAAAAACCTCTTGCTAGGAACTTTAAAATTCTTCATTAAATAAATAAATAGATAAATCAGCCTTAGCTGAATATTTAATCAGCCTTAGAATATTTAATTGTCTTGTTATCCTTGTGCATTTGGCAAGACACATTAAATAATGCTGTATAACTAGTACACTTTTATGTTGTACCACATAAAAATTAGAAGTGATTATGTCTTCTTTTCCAAAGCAACATCTTGCAAGAATATCCAAAGTACTAAAGACAAATGTAAAGAAGAGTTAACACAGACCATTTTTGTTTTGCTTTAAATACAAATCAATGTCAAAAAAAAAATAAAAATTGAAAATCAGAAGGAAGAAAGAGATCAAAATGCCTAACAGCATATGAAAAAAGAAATAAATCAATAATGTTTATTTTCTTTTGAAAGGAAGAGGAAAATAGTAGAAATCTGCCTTGGATCAAACTTGCAAAAATTTGGAAGATATATACTATGAACACAGGAAGAAAATCATCCAAACCCTTACACAGCTTTGAGCATGTATCAGCCCTTTCAATCAGACATTCATTTTTCTAATGAAGTTTTACTGCAAATTCAAGCAACAAAATGAAATTTATTTTAGAATTCACAGTTCCAGATGTTCAGCTGATGCAGCACATTGATAATCTTGGTGATTCACATGCATAGTTGCATTGGCAACCCACATCATGCATGGATTTGAGGTGAACCTCCCTGTATCATTTTCTTCATATCAAGAGAAACCCCAAAATCTTCAATCTTTTGTACAATTTTATTAAAATATAGCCTGAAATAATGGAACTTATTTAAATTAAGATTCCACTCTGCTGAGTGAGATAAATAAAAGGTTTGGAAAACAGATTCAGATACTTGAGCATCTTTGCAAAAAAAAGGCCCTATTTTTCTTCCTTGTTGCCAAATCAAGCAATCTGTAAGGAGCTCCCAGCAGATGGCATCTACTGGCTCCTTACAAAGAGTTAGTTATGGCAACCATGTCAAAGATTTGTTCACAAACCCACTCTCCAAGGACTGGATGAGATTTTCATTTTGTGTCTGCCTCAGACTGAGCTTCCAAGGGAGGACCACCTACCTAAGGCAGAAGCCGCAATAGCAGTGAGGCCAGTAGGATTCCTGTTCACTTGTTTCAACACAAGGCAATGCAGATGCACATCTACTGTAACCGCTGAACAAGCACATGCCATCCTTCACAGGAACATGTAAGTCAAGTAAGAGCACTAGGCAGGAGGGAAAACAGGGAAAAAAAAAAAAAAAAAGAGAGAGAGAGAGAGAGAGAGAGAGAGAGAACTAAAAACTGTGGACACTGAAAAGTAATTACTGGAAAGCAAAGGGAGGAAAATTAACAAATAGAAGAAATCATGGGATTTTCTTTTATTTATTTATTTATTTATTGCTAAGTGTGTATCAAATCTCCAAAATTTGGTACCTAATGTAGTTATCTTAAACCATTTTATAAGGGTAATTTGAAGATATGTTTTCTAATTCAAACTGTAATCTTTTATTAGCTAACTAAATGCACTACAGTGTTCAGTATTTCTATCTTTAATAATAAGCCTAAAATATGTAAAAAGAAAGTAAGCATTTCAGATCATTCTAAGTGTCTGAGACAAGGAGTTGGATGGGAACCATTTAAATGAAAAACATTAATGACACATTTGTTTTCACAGTCACTATGTAGTAAGTTCAAAGCCAGCAGTGTATGACATAACCTAGGGAAAGCTGAGAGAAGAGAGGAGAATCAAGAGAAATATTTTTAATATTTCTAAATTTACAGCAACTGATTTCTTTTAGAATTTATTTATTTATTAAAAATCTCCAGTTCTTGCCAATATATCTTTCAGAAATCATTTTCAATATGGAAAATGGAAAAAACATGCACAGGAATTATCTACTTCCTTACAGAAGGGGGTAAACTTTGCTCTTTAACAGAGGTTTCCTCCTCCTGTAGGGAATTAGATAATGCTGCTACTACTAGATAATATAGATATAGATAATATACTAGATATAGAGAATATAACTATAGATATATATAATATAACTATAGATAATATATAAATATACATATAGAATATATATATAGATAATATAACTATATTATCTCAATATAGATAATATACTAGATAATATACTAGATAACTGCTAGTAATTCACTAAGATGGACATTTTTCTCTTCTGCTCTTCCTTATCTAACTTTCATTAAAAATGAATAAGAAAAGCACACAGGGAAACTACTCTACGGGTCCACTACAGGTATGCAAAGTAGTACAAGCACCTAACAAATCCCATTGAAAAGGTATATTATTTCCTGTAAAATCTTCTGACAGCTGTTCTGATTTTTGTTGCTCTGAGAGACACATTTATGCTTTGCTGCTGATTTTTTTAAAATTTCAACGGATGCAATATTCTTTGGAAACTGAAATACTTTAACATTACAGAAATACAGTAATATTTTTCTGCCTGGTCACTATTTTTAAATTTTCCTAAAATGACTGTGAATATTATTCTGCCAGTCAACCAGTGTCCTTAAATTAAGGACTGTAAATATCTGAAATGTCATGCTGACAGCGTTACATAAGAACTTTCTGCAAATTTTTTTCTCTCACATTTTCCATGTACTGTATTACCCTAAGATTGATTTGTCTCTAGAAAGAAAAGATCAAAGTAATTCCAGAGATAAAAAAAAAAAAAAATAAGTACTAGCATAGTCAGATATGTGTACACAATGCAATACCTGTTATTATTTTTTTTTTTCCAAAGTGGTTAATTTTTTCTAAGCAATCCAAAAACTACCAAAGATATTGGTAGAGTCTAGATAGCTCTTCAGTTTTTGTATTCACTTTGAATGGCTTTTAGAAAAGTAGATTAATAGGTTAAGGTTTATTAAAGGCTAAAGACAATGTTAAAGTTCCATTAGCTGTTATTTTAGCAGATAACTTGTGACCTTCATAATTTATGAATTCCTTATTTCATCTTTCCTTCCCCCCACCCCCCAGCTACCCAAATATGAGTGCTATTTCATTTTTTTTCCATCTCTGTTTATTTTGTGACAAAAGCCATCCGACTGCAAAGACATTTTGCATAAATGACAATATTTGTTTTTAAAGTTAGGAGACTTTAAAGTTAGGAAACTAACATTAACAGAAGCACGTCCCATTTCAGTAACAACAGGAACTTATATGACAACATTGAGAACTGAATCCAGTTTTAAGCTCCCTAGTACAAGAAAGATAACACTCACTAGAGTGAGTCCAGCAGAGGACCACCAGAGCATCTAAGCAGCTGAAGAACCACTTATATGTGGAAAAGACTTGTTTGGCCTTAAAATGAGGATTTAATTGCTGTGTACATCTACCATAAATGGAGGGGTGGTGGGTTGGCATTGGCTAGGGGCCAGACATCCACCCAGCTGCTCCCTCATTCCTCCTTTCACAGCATGAAAGGAGAAAATGAGGTGGAGAAGCTTGTGGGTTTAGATAAGGACATAGAGCTCACTTATCAGTTACTGTTACAGTAACCCAACAAACTCAACCTGGGGAAAATTAATTTACTACCAATTAAAGTAGGTCTAGACAGTGGCAAACAAAGACAGCATTAAAACTCCTTCCTGCTACCTGCCCTTTGTCCAATGCCCAGCCTCACCCCTCCATCCCCAAACCCTCAACCTCCTGGCCCTGAGCGAGCAGCGCAGGGGCTGGGGCCCGAGGCGAGGCTGGAGACAGTCCCTGAGAGCCCCTCTCTGCTGCCCCTTCCTCCTCACACCGTGCCCTGCTCCAGCGTGGGGCCTGTCCAGGGGCTGAGGGAGGGAAATCCCTGCTCCAGCACAGCCTCCTGCCCAGGGGCTGCAGGGGATCTCTGCTGTGGCACCTGGAACCCCTCCTGCCCTCCTGCTCCTCCTCTCCCCTTGGGTGCCAGCAGGGCTGTTTCTCCCCCTTTCTTTGTGCTGGCTGCCAGGCAGCGCTGTGTCCTCCCTTCCCCAGGCTGTCCCTGAGGCAAGGCACCACCATCTTGGCTGCTGGGCCCAGCCGTGCCCTGCCGTGGGGCCGTTGGGGCCGGCATGGGGCAGTCCCGGCATTGCCCCACACTGTGGCAACAACGCAGACACGGGCACCCGCACCCATGGGTGCCCCCACCCCATATAGGAAGATACAGGGAAGACAGCCAGACATTTTGCGCAAGTGGCCAGCGGTAGGACAAGAGATAACAGGCGCTGGTTGTAAACCTGGGAAACTCCAATTAGAGAAAATAAACTTTTTTTGCCCACTCTGCTGGAAAAGGTGCCCAGGGATGCTCTGCAGTCTCCATCCTTGAAAGCCCTTGTGGACAAGGCCCTCTGCAAACTGATGGGTGTGCTGTGAGGGGTTGGACTGGTAGACCTCTGGAGGTCTTAGTAACCAACAAGTTTCACATTAACTTTTAGGAGTTCTGTAGGCCAGTTTTGGAATTATCACAGAATATTAGGGATTGGAAGGGCTCCTCTAGTCCAATCCCCCTACCGGAGCAGGAACACCTAGATCAAGTCACACAGGAATGCGTCCAGGCAGGTTTTGAATGTCTCCAGAGAAGAAGACTCCACAGCCCCCTCCTGCCCCCCGAGCAGCCTGTTCTGTGCTCTCTCACCCTCAGTGTGGAAAATAATGCTGGAAATAATTATATGAAGTGAATAATTATATGAAGTGAATCAGCACACTTGTGACCTCTAAGAAGCTCCAGATTTGGGTGGAACAAGTACCACTCAAATTTTTTATACGATGAAAAATTCTTGTCTTGTTTGTAGATATAAAACTTCAATTGAAATATCACTAAGAAATGCCTACAATAGATTCTACATCTGTGAATGTTTTTTGTGGAAAATAGGATATAATGAAGTAATAATAAATGCATTACTAGATTCAAGGTCAGTGACATTTCAATATATTCAAAAGCTTGAAGAGCCCTGAAGGAAAGAGCTTTAACTTCTTTCTGGTTTGCTTTTCAGGTGTATTTGAGTTTCCTTATGAACTTTTGTCTCAAATTACTTCAGCAGAACTGCTGATTTATTATTTTTTTTCTCAGCGATTTTACCAACATCTTATGTTTCAGTTTACAAGAGACGCTTAACTGCACTTCCAGATCACATTTTTCTACGGTAGATCATTGTTTAGCAAGCTATCATTCAGAGTTGTAATGAGAGTTAGTCTAAGAAAAATTAGATTCTTCTTATATATATATATATATATATATATATATATATATATATATATAAATAAAATATAATATAATTAATATTATACATCATAATTATAATATATTATAATAATTATATATTATATATAATTATTAATATATATTATAATAATTATTTTTTTTTCTTTGTAACAAAGTGAATTTTCAGAAGACATAATGTCTACCACCTTCCTTTTTAAGTTAGACATGCACTGCAGGAATCTCTCACTGTTACTAGTGCTAATTTATCTACGGTTTCTTTGAACTGATTTAAACCTTCAGCATTTCTACTATTACTAACCCAGTTTGAAAAAAAAATAATGATTTAATAGTTTCTCTCAATAGCAGATTCAAGTGGGACTGTTTTTAAACTACAAATTGCCTTTTAAGGCTAAAATGAAGGATAATATAGATTTTTTTTTAACAATAATGAATAATGAAAATTATTGTAACAGCATGAATTATGTTGTTGAATTAAAGTTTTAGACTCCTGCGTAGCATAAAGGTGAACTGAAATTTTCTATAAATCAAGCAAAATATATGATGGCATTTAGTGGTTTTAAGCTTTGTGAATTGTGATAGTCATGGTGCATTATAAATATCTAATATTGAAACACCGAAAGTCTCTTTAAGCTTCAGGAAATTTGGCCGTGTAAATCCAAACCTTTAGGTAATAATAAGACGTAAGTTTAGTTGTGGGTAATGGCTGTTAGATCATCTTATGACCTTGGACATAGCCTCTCCCCACATGGTCCCAACACACCTTCCCATATGAAAATTTGGCTTATATGCTTCTTTATAAACTACAAGATATTGTGTTTTCTGGAATAAGTACACAGAAACTTTTTTTTTCTGTTCATACCAAAAGAAAAACCTTTATCATGTTATCATTTTGACTGTAGCTTGCAAAAAAATTATCCAAAATTGATGACCAAAAAACCTCTTTTTAATTGGTTAGATAAGGTAGCCAGTAGACAAGACAACATGGCAACTACAATTTTGCCACAGAAAGGAAGCCTGAAATTAAAACTGATTTCCTTGATATTATTTCATTGCAGAAAAAAGTTTAAAAACTTTTTTAGTGTAATGTCACTATCTAATCTGTTTAGCCTTCAAGCCTGAAAAGAAATTTAATGTTTCCTCACACAGTTAAGTTCCACAAGATAAATAAATAAATAAAAATAAAGAGAGAGAGATACAGCCCATAAATACACTGTGAAAACACAGAGACTAAACTATACAAATCTCCTAGGTTCTGAAAATCCAAGCTGTATTTAGCTTCTGAAACACTATCCACAATTAAAATGCAAGCTGAATTTGCAAAGGTAATCAAATTAGAAAGGTGGGAATTAATTGAGTTCTAGCAATAAGAATGCAGAATTTTCTCAGGATAAGACAGGCAAGACTTTACGTAATCAAATGTCACAGTGACATTGGTAATATTGATCTTGTTGCCCCACTATATTACTGAACATTAGTTTTTAAAAGAGAAAAGTTAAAGGATCAAACCGGTTGAAAATGCTAAGACAGGGAATTACCTGAACATCAGGGGAATTTATGCATGTCAAATTACAATAATAATTAAGGATTCTAGTGACATTTTAGTTTGAGAGAGTTGCAAAGTCTAATTTCTGTTTTGCAGTGTTATCAGTCCTTATCCCCTTCACAAAGATACTAAATCTCTTCATCAGTAATTTTGATTTCTGCTTTCTTTCATGAAGAAAATCACTTTCTTCCCCTGTTTAAATGCTTCCCTCTTTCTGAAATACTTCTGCCACTACTGTGAATCAGTATTTCCCTCGCTAATTATTTTTCTTCTTCTCACTTTCCTTTCCAATTTAATGTAATCACAAGCCCTTCCTCACTTTATCCAATGAATGAAAAAAAAATATATAAAAAAAGCTTCTCAATGTTTTTGTGTCCTTTTTCCATCCTACCTTCAAGTTTCCACAGTTCTGGAAAAAACAATGACAACAGCAAAACCGTTTTTCTTGGCATACCTCATAGATAATTTCAGTTCCCTCCTGTCACTTTTCTGTCCCATCTGATCTTGGTTTCAGGCCACTCTTAACAGCCTAGAAAGTTCAATTCTCAGTAATCTGATTCTTTTTC
Organism: Anas platyrhynchos; assembly: GCF_047663525.1. Taxonomy (NCBI): domain Eukaryota; kingdom Metazoa; phylum Chordata; class Aves; order Anseriformes; family Anatidae; genus Anas; species Anas platyrhynchos. The sequence goes on along the minus strand of NC_092588.1, from coordinate 84,155,545 downwards.
TCACACTTGCCCAGACTTGTAAAATACTTTTTTTTTTTTTTTTTAGTTAATTTTTATATGTTTATATTATGCATTTAACTGTTGAGAAAAAAGAGAGTCACTAATTTGTTTCTTCAGTTAAACCTCTATTACCTTTATCCTACCCATAGGCAAAAGTCTTTTTTCTGTACATATATATGTATTTTAATTATTATTTTTTAAAGGAACATATTAAGATATCTAAATATTTCAATATTTGGAAGACAATGAAAGTTTCTCATAAAATCTTGTTGACTGGCTTTTATCTAGGGTAGAATTAGAACTATTAAGAATTAGAGTGAATAACAATTGTCTTTTTATTATTATTTATTTATTTTTTTCTTTTTTCTTATGAGTAGCACCAGGATGTGGGTGTTCTGGTTGTCAAATGAGTTATATGAGTCTATGATTCTATATGATGAGAGTTCATGTTAAACTTTCTAGGCTGTTAAATATGAACCATAGTAAGGACGAATGTTTCTAAAGCAGGAAGTAGAATGTGTACTATAATGTAACATTTTTTTTCTCTGACGGTACAAGCCTACTTTTTGTTATTTCAGGAGCATAGAACACTTGTGCCTGTGCTCAAAGAGAAAGCTGTTAAAGGCAGTTTTCTGTTGGCCACTGGAAGGTTAAAATCTTGATAACTTGGGCATAGATGTGGAAGTGTGAGAAAGAAAATATTGAATAGTATTTGTTTCTAACTGAAGCTCAACATAGATCTGCTTGAGTAATTTATATGACTATTCTGTGTTATCCAGCACTACTGGTTTATATATTATCAAATGTTGTGGAAACATAAAAGGGAGATCATTCTGAATATATGTTGAATACTACTGGTCATACTGAAAAAAAAATGAAATGTAAAGCTAATTTCTTGTAGGTTGTAGCTTGGAGCCTAATGGAGAGAGAAAAAAGCAACTGATTGGCTCTCTGCAGCTGTTGCTGTTTTTCATGCTTCAGAGGGAAAGAAAAGACACAGAGACCCCTCACCTCAGTGGTACAGGAACTGCTGGGGATGACTCTGAATGCCATGATGCTGCAGAGACAGGTGGCATTGGGAAAACTAAATGAAAAGAAAAACACTTTTCATTTCAACAGAATTCAAGAGAAAGGCTCTTCCGTATCTCTGACACTCTTCCATATCTATCCTTATTAAATTATTAGTTCTTCTACTTTCAGGTAGCAATTAACGTCTGTTTCTGCTTGCCTTTAAACGTGAAACAGTTCAAAGTTGAAAGGTCAGTTACTAATAAAATAGAAATACTAAATTTTATTTCCATACCGGGAGTCTATCATATCTTGCAAAACAAAGCCTTCAAAAGCTAGAAATACCCATGTCATCACTACCTTTCTACGTTCTGTCAAGCTTCTAACATACCAGCAAGCCATTTTACAGTCTTTTTAAGTGACATGTTGAAATTGCCTACTGAAGCTCTCCTTTCATTGTATAGTTCAGTATACTGAACAGGAAGGATAAACCAAGTTTGAACGATGTCCTTCAATATCTTCAATTCAGTTCCTCTATAAATACGTTATTCTTTTTATTTTTATCTTTTTAACTGAGTGTCTTCTACTGCAGTACTTCCTCTGCAGTAGAAACAATAAAGGAACCCAATTCTTAAAGATACCATTCATGTGTCATCTTGTCTTAGTCCTCTGCATTCTACAGTTTTCCTGACAAATAAAGGCACTTATGCTTAACCAAACTAAAGGTGTGCCTGAGAATGTGAATTCTGAGTTTCCAACTGTGCAGCCTAAATAATCTCTTGCATTAGCCACATTTACGCATTATTTGGCATGCTGTCTAGATTTTAAAGTGTTCTGCAGGAGATGAGTGCATTCTGATAACCAATAAAAAAATAAAATCAAACTGATTAATGAGAGACAGACTAGCCCGGCACTGTCTAGTGTCTCCTACACTGGAGACCCATTACGGGCTGACATGCTGCCTTTTCCCTGAAAGAGATGTGGAATACCTGCTTACATAGTAGCTACTCATAGCTAGGCTATGACAGTACATTGTTGCTGCTGAGTGAATGTGTCAGTAGGTAGCAGAGCCCTTCTAGACAGAGGCTATATCCCTGAACCTTTGCTGAGTCCTGACACTTCCTCCTCTTGTACCTCTTTCCCTATTTCACAGAGAGGTATGTAGGCTGCTGCTAACACCAAGGAAAGGCAAGATGGCAAGTGCTTGTGCAGAAAGAGTAGATGCAAAAATGAAAGAAACAGCACCAGAAGCACAAATCCAACCCCTGCAATTGCCATAGACTGCACCAGTCTTTAGCTGTGTAGAGGCTGTATTCCTGAGATCTATTAGCACATACTAACACACACACAAGAGTAGTGTCCAAGGGAAAAAAGGACACCCTTATGTCGAAAGCAATGGAGCCGAAACTGATCAAAATATGCAGCACAAGCTTCAAGTTCTTTAAAGATTGCTTTCAATTAGAGTATAATTTAATACTTAAGTAAATACATTAAGTTTGGAGATTTAAGTACACCCTTATCAGGGTTGGGTATTACAAAGCTCTTCAAATTCAAAGAAACATATAAGTATCCATACCATATGAACACGTGAAATCTCAGGGGCTTTTACATATGATTTTCCTTTGTTTCTAGCTTGTTTTCCAGTGTATATAGCTGTTCTGATCTTTCATTTTTATAATTTCACAAGATCAAATTTTCTACATAATGCATCTCATTTCCAACTATACAGAATTTGAACGCAAATTCATTAAGTTCTTTAGCAGACATTTGTATTCTCAGCATTTTAACTTATCTACACTTTGAAAATTCACAGAAGAATCAAGAATCTGTTATTTAAAAGAATGCTTTTAGAGATCAAGAATGTCTATACATTAATAATGATTCATTTTTATTTTTTTTTTACCAAGACAGATTATTTTATTTTATTTTATTTTATTTTATTTTATTTTATTTTATTTTGGTTTGGTTTGGTTTGGTTTGTTCTATTCTATTCTATTCTATTCTATTCTATTCTATTCTATTCTATTCTATTCTATTCTATTCTATTTATTGGTGAGGGTAAAGAAGTCATTTAGGCTGAACTGCAACAAATATTCCACACAATCCTCTTCAGAGGTGTTTTGTATATCTTATTTTTCCCATACATTTGTAATAAAAGTAAAGGTAAAATTGGTGAAATAGTAATAACTTGTTATGCTGTGCTAGACACTGTAGTGGATCAGGTCTCTTCAGTCAGAAGATGAAACTGACCTTTCATGTTCAGAGAAACATGCTCTGAGCTAGCTGATATAAATGTAACCACCACTTTGCCCTAACAAATATTTTCAGTCTGAAGTATGCCACCAGTCTGTGCTAAATTTATAAGTTTTGGAGGCTGGAGGGAATGAATTAAACTGCAACATACAGGAAATCCACAACATAAATACTTTAAAAATAAAATTGCTACATATATTATGTTGTTCACATACCATCAGTACTTGGTTGCTCAGTCTGAAAATAACTTCACAATGCAATAGTTAAAACACTTTTCTCTACACAATTTCAAAGCAGCATACAGATAGTTAAGATTTTTAATCTCAGAAGACTCCTAGGAATGACATGGCTCATTTTTCAGCTGAAATATCAATGCATAACTGCTACACTAAATATGTTGGATAGGTAATGTTTTCACACATGTTTAAGAGAAATCTGAATAATTAAGTATTATCCTGCCTCAAATAAGAGACAGTTACACTGCAGGATTTTGTGGAATATTTTCTAGTGAATAATGCATCTATGTGTTGCTCTTTTAATATAAAAAAGTCAGGCTCAGTAACCTGCAAAGTATGTCTTACAACAATTGCAAATCTACAGAGTATCATCAGTACTAAATAAATAGACCTTAAACACTGACAAAATTATCATCGAGTGACCTCTCAAATCAAGAACCAGAATTCAATTTGTTTTTCCCTTCTGTATTAACAAGTTCTGCAGAAGTGCTAGACAGTCCCAGTTACGTTTACCAACTACATAAACCAGTACAAAAACACTTGTAATAAGCATAGTTCAAAACAGATCTGAAGCAAAAAGTTACAGTTGAAATTAGACTTCAGAGTACTTTTCCTACTTATAACATATTCTGTGTAGAAAGAATTTGTTTTAGGTTGATTGAATACCCCATTACCAATTCACACTGCAGATATATTTTGAAACTGAGGCTGCAGAAGAGTTGTATGTTGTTGAATGCAAAGCAGTATTATAGGCTTTAAGAAATTTCAAATAGAATAAAATAACACAGATGTAGAAAATTAGTTTAATTTCAGATTTTAAAACTGTATTTTTTCCATATTCACTTAAATGAAGAGTCACAAATGAAGTGTGACTTCACATGCACACACCTGCACCTCACCCCCCAATCTCCCCACAAAATTTTAAAAAAATCACCTCCAGAGATTTTTCCAGTTTTAGACATGCTGATCCTCATCTGGCCAAGGAAATTCACAGGAAAATCAGACCTATTCATTACCTCAATCAGACCTATGTCATTACCTCAAAAATCAAAAAACTACCACAGATCAGTCTAGAGGAATATTTTAAGGGATTTAAAGAAAATATTAAGACACAGACACCGGTATCTTTCGTGTGTAATCAATGCTTAGAATAAAGAAAACTGTACCTTTTGGTATCCCAGCTCTGACTTAGACAAAAACACGAGAAAAACAGGAGATGTTCAGCACTTCAGACTGAGTTACCATTTCCCAGGTAACAAAGTCTTTTTACATTATAAGTTTTAGTCGGTCAATCCACAGGAAAAAATGGCTTCTTGCCACACAGTTGTGCTTGTAATAAGTCTAATTTGCATAATAGCTAGGAAAACATGAACAATCACCAGTTATATGCTATAAACCTCAGCAACAAATGTATGCTGTATACTACTGTATAAACGAATATGGCAGACTTTGATTATCCTAAAAAGATCACGTGTCAATTGAAATGATTCACTTTTGAAATGCAAGCTCCTTATTTCAGTTTATGTCACAAGAAAAAAAGATTTAAATTCATAACTAAGGCATCTCATGAGAGCGAAAACATAAAACCGCATTGAAAACAAGTCAGTTAGAACATGTTTTTAAAGGAGTTGGGACAAAAAGATCAGTGTAATCCTAAAAACAAACAAAAACAAACAAACAAAAAATCCTACTGATAAGTCAAGATAAATGAATCGTATCCAAATAATTTTTAGTCTAGTATTTGTGATAGTTAAAGATTACTTAAGAAAAAAATATAAGATTTAAAATGTTTTAAAACATTTTTAAATTAAAATCTTCTTTCATTTAACGTTTCTTAACTTTAGCAAAAAAGCTCAGACTTTTTCCCTGGTATGTTATGTACAGAGCAGTTCATCCTGTTGTAGATGTTTGTCCTTGATTTTGTAGAGTGCTGTGTATTTTCTTACTTTCCTTACTACAATGAGATGTAGAATTAGTATCAGAGTATTGTGTAAAGAAAATAAAAGTCAATCTGAATGAAGATAGACTCTACTAAGGATCACTATGATTTATTTTTCCAGCCTATACTTTACCTCTGTATTTTGTTGATTTTGCTTATTTAAACAGCTGTAACTAACAGCTAATCAGTTTTAAATAATGTAGTTAATGCTTTTATCAAATGAAAACGAGGTTCTTATTTCTGTGCTTACCTTTATTATTTGTTAATCTTTCAATAAAATAATTATTTTCCAAACTTGTTTTTGTGTGATGTAAAGATTTTTGTTAAGGTTATTTTATATAATTACCCTCCTTCCTTTCACATAAGTAAATAATAAATGTACCTATGCACTGCAGTGCAAGAAAAGAAGGAGAGAACATCATTCTAAGCATAAAATCAAAATATTTCTCACCGAGGTGTACACTTCAGTGTTAGTAATACAATATAATTCCAAATTTTTCTAAATTTGGCTTCAGATAGCTTTGATATATGCCCTTTCCTGTAGAGTAATTCTAAAGGAATGAGAATGTCACTACCATCCATGTCAGACTAGACAACACTATAGTTGATTTCAGTATTTTATGAGGATTTAATACAAAATGAGATAAGAAAACATTAAAACATTTCAGTTTATCCAAAGAATATTCCTACTAAAACGAGTGAAGTCAATGAAAATATGATTATTTTGATAAACTGAGATAGTTTTTTAAGGTTTTGTTTATGATTTCTATGACCTTTTGAGATGGTTTTATGTGGTTTTGTTTATAATTTCTATGGCCTTTTATCTTTCTCTATTTGTTGGAAAGCACATTCCTGTATAGACTACTTAACTAAAGAGTTAATGGCTATGTTAATATCTAAGACTCTTTTTTGTTGGTTTGAGTTAAAATTATCTAGACAGGGCTAGCTAAGTAATATTTCAACTTCATGTTTGTCTAGTAATTCCTACATCAACTTTTCTGTATGAAACATACATTGTGCTCCTGAGCCAAAGGAAGGAAGGAAGGAAGGAAGGAAATAAGGAAGGAAAGAAAGAAAAAGAAAGAAAAAGAAAGAAAGAAAGAAAGAAAGAAAGAAAGAAAGAAAGAAAGAAAGAAAGAAAGAAAGAAAGAAAGAAAGAAAGAAAGAAAGAAAGAAAGAAAGAAAGAAAGAAAGAAAGAAAGAAAAACAAAATAAACATGTTTCCATATTCCTTCCTTTAGTACCTTGGTAGTTTGTCCAAATGTATCATTCCATTATATTTCATCACCAAGTAAAAAATAAATACATATTTTTTTAATTTAAAAAATAAATAGTTTTTTGTTTAAGTATGTAAACAGTAAAAGGAAGACTAGGGATAATGTGGGTCCCTTGCTGAATGAGGGGGGTGTCAGGCCAGTCGGTCTCACCTCAGTCCCTGGAAAGGTATTGGAGCAGTTTGTTCTGGATGCCATCTCCAAGCAATTGGAAGAGAAGAATGTTATGAGGAGTAGTCAGCGTGGATTCACCAAGGGGAAGTCATGCTCAACCAACCTTGTAGCCTTATATGAAGGCATCACCAGCTGGGTAGATGAGGGGAGAGCAGTGGGTGTCATCTACCTTGACTTTAGTAAGGCTTTCGATACTGTCTCCCAGCAGATCAAGGGAGGTGATCCTCCCCCTCTACTCTGCTCTGGTATGGTGGTTTTACTCAAGTGGGCAGCCGAGCTCCACCACAACTGCTCTCTCACTCCCCCTCCTCAAAGAGGAATGGGGAGATATTACAATGAAAAAGGCTCAAGGGTTGAGATAAGGACAAGGAGATCACACAGTAATTACTATGACGGGCAAAACAGACTTCGCATAGGGAGACAGTAAGATTTATTGCTTCTAACTAACAAGCTAGAGAAGTGAGAAACAAAGGAAAGAAACCAAAAGCACCTTCCCCTCCATCCACCCTCTTCCACCTCCTCCCCCCGAGTGGCGCAGGGGAACAGGGGAATGGAGGTTATGGTCAGTCTATAGCGCTTCTTCTCTGCCGCTCCTTCTCGGTCACTCTCGTCCCCTGTGCTGTGGGGTCCCACCCACGGGATGCAGTCCTTGATGAACTGATCTGGCGTAGGCTTCCCACGGGCAGCAGCTCTTCCAGAGCTGCTCCAGATATGGGTCCGTACCACGGGGTCCATCCCTCAGGAGAAAACTGCTCCAACCTGGCTCCCCCACGGGCAGCAGCTCCTGCCAGGTCACCTGCTCCTGCATGGGCTCCTCTCCACGGGCTGCAGCGTGGAACCCTGCTCCACCGTGGTACTCCATGGGCTGCAGGGGGACATCCTGCTTCACCATGGTCCTCACCACAGGCCGCAGGGGACTTCTGCTCCGGTGCCTGGAGCACCTCTCCCCCTCCTTCACTGACCTTGGTGCCTGCAAGGCTGTTCCTCACTCCTCTCACTCTCCCAGCTGCTGTGAAGTGCAGTGTTGTTTTTTTTTTTTTTTTTTTTTTTTTTTTTTTTTTTTTTCCCATCTTAAATATGCTCTCACAGAGGCACAAACATTGCTTATTGGCTCGGCTCTGGTCAGCAGTGGGGCCCTTACCTAACATGGGGCAGCTTCTAGATCTTTCTCACAGAAACCACCCCTATGGCCCCCTGCTACCAAAACCTTGCCACGTAAACCCACTATACCTGGTCAGGCCTCACCTGGAGTACTGTGTCCAGTTCTGGGCTCCCTGGTACAAGAAAGACAGGGATCTCCTGGAAAGAGTCCAGCGGAGGGCCACAAAGATGATACAGGGCCTGGAGCATCTTCTCTATGAGGAAAGGCTGAGAGACCTGGGTCTGTTCAGCCTGGAGAAAAGAAGACTGAGAAGGGATCTTATTAATGTTTACAAGTATCTTAAGTGTGGGAGACAGAGGGATTTGGCCAACCTCTTTTCAGTGGTTTGTGGGGACAGGACAAGGAGTAATGGCCACAAAATGGAGCACAGGAAGTTCTGCACCAACATGCGAAAGAACTTCTTCACGGTGAGGGTGACGGAGCACTGGAACAGGCTGCCTAGGGAGGTTGTGGAATCTCCTTCTCTAGAGATATTCAAGGCCCATCTGGATGCCTACCTGGGCAGCCTGCTCTAAGAAACCTGCTTTGGAAGGGAGGGTGGACCTGATGAGCTTTTGAGGTCTCTTCTAACTACTTCAGTTCTGTGATTCTGTGAAATAAATAATTGTGAACAAATCAATACATACGTACTTGTAAGTACAGAGCAATAGATCAGAAAAACCTTGAGATTTCCTTGAAAGCTTACAACTCTAGGAGTTGCTATCTAGGAAAACCACCAAATTTCCATATGGAAAGTTCAAATGAGTTCACAACATTCTACTCTATTAAGAACAATGAAAAAAGCTCTCATAGGAGACAGACATTTACTCAAGCCCAGTTTATCACTTAAGAAATCATTCCTAATCCAATCCACACTAAAATTATTGCCAATGAATCACATCACGCCTTAGCCAACTTAGATGCTGGCAGAAAGCCCTTTCCAGAAGTTGAGTACATTTTGTCATCTCACATCCTGTTCTCACATTATCATCCATTACAAAATGAAGGATAAGAATGTCAGCCTGGAAAAGGCATAGGAGAGAGATAGGTTTCTTCACAGAAAGATAGGAGATAGTGCAGACAGTTACCCATGCGCTGTTCTAAAGAGAAACAATAGAGATAATGTCTTCAAGGGAGAGACCAGATTTAAAATGCAGCTGTAGTCTTTCCAAGGACATACAGATCATTATAGAATAGTCCAGATTTCCTTACTTGTCCCTTGGAGTATATGTTTATGGGGGTGGGGGATGTTCAGTAACTGATTATAAAAATAAAGATTAAAAAAAAAAAAATTCTTCACAGTATTATTATGTCATTTATCCTTAGAGAAACATGTACCTTGACTTCTCTGTGCATAACAATTCCTTGCATTTAAGGAACTTTTCACAGAAATATATCAGAAGGCCAAAGGAGGTTGATGTAATCCTTATTTTGCAGGAAATATACAGAGGCAGAGAAATTAAATGATATATTGTTAAAAGAGTAGCAGAACAGAACCTCCTAAATGGTAGGACTCAAGTTTCTGATTTCATTTTTTATGACCAATGTGTACATTATCATCAGCAATGAATCTTCTCACTTTATCCATTTGATTTTCTTGTTTCTTCCTGTAAGATACCATGGTGTTTAATATAATCTTTTTCATCTATATAAACTTTTGAAAACATAATATAAACATTTTTTTAATATTCTGTGAAACTCTCTGTATGTTAGACTTCCAATTTAGTGACATTTGCAGACATCTTTGTTTCCTTTTTGTGTCTTTCCATTGCACACCACCAACACAACATGCAAGCTAGCACCCCTGCTATACTAATGGCAATGCCATTCATCCAAATGCTCAAAATATCTGTGTAAACTGCCTAAACTAATTTGGTTGATTTTGGCTGGAACTAATTATGGAGTACACATACGTTTGGAAGATGTGCTATCACATGCCTAATTGATGCTACTGGAAGTACTGGGACAATTTTTTAAAGATTATTTATTTATTTATTTATTTATTTTGCTGAGGCTGAGATTTATTTTAAACTCAAACTGCATACAGTCTCAGTTTATATTACGCATAGAAGCTGCAGAAGATTTAAGTGCAATTATCTTTCTAAATACATTATTATCTACTTGTCCAAATATCCTATTAATTAAGAATCTCCAATTTAATGATCTCCATCCAAGATTTCTATTTTCAATAAAGAGTATATGTCTTCTTATAATTTTAAATTTTGTCCTGTTAAAAAGATTTCTCTGATTCTCACCAGAGAAATCCTGCTTCTTCTAGAGACAGCAAGACTGTTCCTTCAAGAAGCCATCTTGAAGAAGTTTCTACAGCTCAGAGTACCTACTGTTGTGCTGGATCATGAGCTGTTGTATCCATCTGTGTGATCTAACAGATTTTCTGAGGGACTTGGAGGGAGGGGGAGAATAGCATTCAAAGGGAATCAGTGTTCAGGAAGCTGTGTACATCTCACATGAGAAAGCACTAATATTGTAGGAATAGCAGGGAGAACTCTAGACTTCTGGAGGAGTGCAGAGCTCTCTGGATGATCTAAGCATGCATACAGAAACTGAGGTTCTGTATTTGCTTTTTATCAGGACTACCAAGTTTCTGAGGGAAAATCTTGCATTCTTTTTAAGTTGGTCACTATTAAAAATAATTTGCAGTATAAAGAGACGTGATTTTCCATTTCTTTTTTTTTTTTTTTTCCATACTCTACATTTTGAAAGTATTTTCCCAATATCCCAGTGAAGAGGGCAGCAATATATTATGCTGTTTGTCAGCAGAGTGATTTCATTCGAGTTCCTGTATTCTTGTGAATAAAACTGCCTAATATGATAAAGAATGATAAAAATCACCTAACATGATAACACTGTTTAATATACAACATGTTTATGTTTTAAGTGTTCAGTAGTATTATGTTTTTTTTTTTCAACAATTCTAATTTCAAGAAAAGTTCATATTTTGCTTTCATGAAAGAGGATCACTTATGAAAGTACTATTAAGAACTAGTACTGTTCTGGCTCAATATGTGTGATTTACATATGACCTCACTAAAGTAAAGAAATTGCTGATGCAAATACCATTGTAGTGCCTCTTAACAATGTGGAGTTTTTTTATACTCAGTTGCTTGATCATTCACAAATCTTTATTATATATTAGAGAGCTAATTTTGCTTTTCCCTATTAGTCTTTTCATATGTTAGGAGATAGTACAACATTTCCAAGAGTGTAATACAAATTGTAGAAATGGAACCATTTAACATTACTTATAAAATGTTTCTTCACAGATGAGATCAGTAGAGCATTCGTCCAAATGGACACTTACTATATCACTTAGTCAAATATTTTCTGTGCAGTTTTGCATGAAAGAACTCTGTTTTCTCTCCAACCTGGATCACATGCAAAAATTTGCTATTTTCATTCTGTGAAAACATATTACAAGTAATAATATAATTTTTGGAAAGGCAGCTGTTATGTGTACTAATGAAAATTAAATTGGATTAATACAGTTAGCTACTTCCATTAGACAGTGATGGAGACCTGACTATGACATCACAAACATTTTTTGATTAACAAATTTGAAAAGGAAAATGCTCTCAATTTTTGTCTTTGCATGAATTCATGCTTTGATAGGCCTTTTATTATGTAATTGTATTAACAAATTTTGCCCATCAACATACAAAAAATAGTCTCAAGAACGTTAAACAGTTCAAGTAACATTTAAATACTCAGTCAAATGGAAGTAATAGTAACTTTGGTGTTTTTGTTGTTGTTGTGTTTGCTTATTTGTTTTTAAGAAGAAGAGTCAATTATATCATTTTCACATTTTCTAAGAATCTTAAATCATGTTTGACCTGCTAAAACTTCCTGATTTGTCTTCTACATGAATCAGATAAGTAATAGAATATCCTTCTCATAGCCTATAGAATCTGTAGCTTAGCCTGTAGAATCTGCAGCAGCCTAGAATAGCCTGTGATCTGAGCTGAAACAGATACTAATGTATTTCCCAGACTTCTCATGACATTTTATACACCAGTTTCCCGGGATCATCAGTAATTCTCTTCCCCAGGTGGAAACATTTCCATATAATGGAAAACTGCATAATGCCTGTTTATCTTCTCCTTGGTCTTCTAAGTCAAACCCTGAATGAACCAGGTACAGCTATCCATGAACACAGAGAACAGTATTAAAAGATTTTAAAATGCAAGGTTTCTTCACTACCTTATAGCATCTCTTAGGAGAAAAAGCTTTGTCCTGTCCCACATACAATCCTTCAAGCTGATAAAGAAAAAATACTCCATTAAAATTTGCATATAACATAAGTCAAATATACAAACTTAAATTTCATTACCTACTCAAACTTATTTTCCTTTGCTTTATGGTAATATTTAACTATGACTTAAGTATGACTGCTTGCATATAGTGCATATTCCCAACTGTCAGACTGAGATTTTTCTCTCAGAAATGAGCACATTCTCAAAGTAAGTATCTATCATAAATTATAGTACTTCTTGCTTATTATTAAGTCAGGCAGAGTGGCTGTTGTGTGAGTAGATACGGTATCTGTGACATTTTAAAGTTATGTCAAGGACGCCTCAGCATAGATAGACATTTCTTTTATGTAAGTATAAATCCAATATATTTAACATTATCTAAAGGAGAACAAAATCAAATGGTTTTTTCTCCATACCTATCAAGTTGTATTGTGTTAATAATTTATGTTCTCATTGTTATTAAAGACTCACCCTTACTATGTTGGAAGGACATTAAGCAGCTTCAGCTACTGTTATCTTTTTTCTTCTCCCAATCAGTTAAAATGAAATGTATTTTGTAAGATATATTGCTGTTGTAATACACACAGGAACTTCTGGAAATGAACCTGCATGAATACTTAGAGTGAAAAAGAGAAGTATCACAAAACTTTATGACATCATGAAGCAAAGAAATGTAATTTATCCTTCTTCCACTAGAGTTCGATTATTGTATTATGACATTTAGATAATCTGTCTGTGGGGCAGGTCATATTGTGCTAGGTATGTAAGTAACACTTGGTATTTCTCTCTTTCTCTCTCTCTTTTTTTTTTTTTTTTTTAATATTCTTATTTTATGAAAAGTCTATTGAGGGACAATAAAACATCAATATCAGAAAAAGGAGTCTCTACAGTCTTATTTCTCTCTCCATTTTCTGCTATTATCACCTCTCACGTCACTGTATTTCCCATTTATATTCTTTCTCTTTGTTCTCATTTCCTGTTTGCTGTCTCCCTAACACTTTTATCGGCTCTGTTGTTCGGAGTCTTAAAAATATTTGTAAAGACCAGTTGAGAGAAAAGCAGATGTGCAAAACCTCACTTATAAACACATTAAGACAGAGTTCAAGATTGCTTTTTTAATGTTTCCCTTTGAGGCATTTTTTATGGTTTGCAAGTACCAGATCAATTATGAGGGTGAAGTATTACAAACTCTTATGCAAGCACAGTGCATTTATCCAGACAAAATTCATCAAAATGTTTTCTTTTATGAAAACACTGGAGAAACATCTTGAAAATATCAAATGTGCAAGAAAATAACTCTGAAAACCCCAACATGTAAACACATTGTGGTGGAAATGCTGATTATGATAAGTTACATAATGCCAGTTTCAGTATCCTAGCCAGATTCCAACTTGGGTTTTATGCCAGCTAAATCCATTGGTCACAGAAATGAAAAGCACATACAATTTTTTTAGAATTACAGTTTAAAACTTTAAAAGAAAGTGTACATAGATTTTTTCCGTTGTATTTTCAAACTCTTATTGACTCAGCTTCATATTATCAGTAATAAGCCTCAGCCTTTGACAATAGAAAAAAAACAGATTCTTTAGAAGTTAAAACACTCTCTCAGCTCAATGTATTTTTTTCTTCTCTTCCCTGAGACTTAACTACTGGAATTTAGATTATGCAACATTATTAGAACTGTTTTATTGAAAAAAAAAAAAAGCCTCAAATCATACTCTTACTGTCCATCCACATTAGGACAGAAATTGTTTTAAAGCATACTTTTCTTCAACATGTGAAGAGAATGGTAGAAAAAGTTCATAGAATCATAGAATATCCCGAGTTCGAAGGGACCCATAAGGGTTATCAAGTTCAACTCCTGGCACCACACAGGTCTACCCAAAAACTCAGACCATGTGACTAAGTGCACAGTTCAAACACTTCTTAAGCTCTGACAGGCTTGGTGCAGTGACTACTTCCCTGGGGAGCCTGTTCCAGTGTGCAACAACCCTCTCAGTGAAGAGCCTCTTCCTGATATCCAGCCTGAACCAGCCTGAATGATGTGTCAGCTTGACACCATTCCCGTGGGTCCTATCACTGGTGATTAAGGAAAATATGTCAAAGCCTGCCCCTCCAGTCCCCCTTGTGAGGAAGCTGTAGACTGCGATGAGATCCCCCCTCAGCCTCCTCTTTTCCAGGCTAAACAGACCCAGTGCCCTCAGCCGTTCCTCATACGTCTTCCCCTTCACCATCTTTGTCGCCCTTCTCTGAAAACTCTCCAACAGTTTAATGTCCTTCTGGTACTGTGGTGCCCAGAACTGCACACAGTACTTGAGGTGAGGCCGCACCAGTGCAGAGTGGAGCGGGATAATCAGTTCCCTTGACCAACTAGCAATGATGTACTTGATGCACCCCAGGATACAATTGGCCCTTCTGGCTGCCAGGGCACACTGCTGGCTCATATTTAAGTTGCTGTCAACCACACCTCCCAGATCCTTCTCTGCGGGGCTGCTCTCCAGTGCCTCATTGCCCAGTCTGTACATATAGCGAGGGTTGCCCCGTCCCAGGTGCAGGACCCAGCACTTGCTCTTGTTAAACTTCATGTAGTTGGTGATTGGCCAGCTCTCCAATCTGTCCAGATCTCTCTGAAAGGTCTTTCCACCCTAGACAGAGTCAATAACTCCTCCAAGTTTAGTGTCATCAGCAAATTTGCTCAAAACACCTTCCAGTCCTACATCCAAATCGTTTATAGAAACATTGAAGAGGACTGGCCCTGAAATGGAGCCTTGAGGGACCCCATTAGTGACCATCTGCCAGCCAGGTGTGGCCCCATTTACCACAACCCGTTGAGCCCTGCCTGTCAGTCAATTGCTGACATCGTGTGATGTTTTTATTTAGCTGTATGCTGGACACTTGGTCCAGTAGGATCCTATGGGAAACTGCATCAAAAGCTTTACTGAAATCCAAAAAGATCACATCAGCTGGTTTTCCTTGATCTACTAGATGGGTGAAACTGCAACACAAGTTCTTTTTTTTTTTCTTTCTTCAAGAGGCTATCTTACATTTGTACAACACCCCAGTTCACCTTAGCTCTTCCTAAAATAAAGGAGACCTCTTTATTTCGAAGGTGATCAAGCTTGTTACATAACTAGAAAATGACAGATATCCCTACTGAGAATTAGAAATTTAGCAATACAAGACTATCTCTATAACTTGGCTAACCTTGGGTTATATATCCCTGGACTGTTTTTTCTTAAAAACATGTCTATTTATCTGCATTCATATGGTTTCTTTCAGAGCTAATACATAGCTAACAGAATTCGTAACTCAAAAAAGAAACCCCAAAATTAGCTAAGAGAAACTGTTTGCACTATTTTTGTAATTTCTTTGAAACTATATTTACCTTCTTTCTAAGTTCATTTTAAAGTCTGATATTAACTCCATCTCGTTGTGTATTTCCTGTGTTATCTCTTTGAAGGAAAAAGATAAGCATGGCTCTGAATTCCTCAAAGTAGTCCCACAAATGATGTTACTTAAAAAGAAATTAAGCCATTGGGAAGCTTTATAGGCACGGTTACAACTAGAAGCCCTTGTTTTGCACAAAATGGTAAAGACAACACAGTCGAGGGACCATAAGTCCATGAAGCCACAACTCTCATCATCTTACCAATCTACCTCAACACAGGGACAGACTATAGCTGTACTGACACAACCGATCTGGTGATGGGAATGTATGGCCATGGTACACAAATTAAGGCTGCAATTGAAATGAATTAGGGCACCATTATGCCCTAAATGACTGACCAAACAATACCTAATCTACAGTAAGAGGTTTGGTATTAGTTGCCTCATATCTCATAGTACGCGCCCCAAATGTCATTGCAACAAGCTCAATCACTCTGTAAATGCCTTATTAAGGCTGTAAAAGCACACACACACATAAATATATGCAACTTATAGAAAAATAGTTCTATAGAACTTATTTAGTGAGGAAAACCCATATCAACGAATCACCAGAAATAAGAAGGAATTGGAAGAGGAGGAGGAAAAAGGAAATTACACCTTAACTGCTCTCCTTTCTTCATCTGTTACATGTACCCCTTCACAGTAAAAATGTTTTAGTGGACTATTTCAGCAAAATTAAGTTCTTAGAAAAATTAGGGAAAAAAAAAAAAAGACAAGTAGGTTGGAATCAATCTTTTATGGATTGTGACAGAGGAGCTTGTCTACCTACTCTTCCTCTGTTGTTTATTATCTAATATCTGGAGTATGGCCCTAAGGGAAAAACATAAACTAGGATTTATTAATACTCCCTCCTACATTTTTATTAAATAATCATTTAGATTACAAAAATGATGGAAACAGTCCCTTACAATAAATTGATTCTTCTATCTTTGAAATCCCACAAGATTTTTTTTTTCTGTTGACTTCTATGGAAATAAAGTAAGGTACAAATCCTTTAAGTTGCTCTGATTTTAACCCTTTGACACACCAAACATGGATAAAGAAAGACAAAACAAAGAAAAAAAAAAAAAAAGGAAAGAAAGAAGGAAGAAGAAAGAAGAAAAAAGAAAAAAGGAAAAAGAAAAAAGAGGAAAAAAAAAAGTAAAAAGAAAAAGAAAAAAGAAAAATCTTTCTTTTGTAAAGTGAGAAAACATGCAGGAAACCATACATATTTTTCTTTATCTCTGTGTAACAAATATGAGACAATCAAATGGTTTAGCACTTCTGTAATCAGCTGAAATTAAAAGAAACAGCTCACTATCCGCCCCCCCCCCCCCCCAGAAGTGACACCCAGAGATCAAATAACAACACAATGACTTTGCTTATCATAAGAAAAAAAGTTCTATGACATTAGATGTCTTGAACCAAGAAGCAAAGCCATGAGCTACTTCCCAACAATAGGCTGTGCTAAATCTGCATCGCAGATGACTGCAATAATGAAATAATCACAACAGAAACCATAGCAAGTACATCTACATGCAGGAGAGTCCTGGAGTAGAGTATAGGTATTTTACATAGTTTATAGCAAAACTTTTATATAGTTTATAGCAAAACTTATTAAGCTAGCCAGTTTCACTGTACGTGCAAATCTAACATGGTTAGTGTGAGTAGACACACACACACACACAAAAGTTTTATGAGCTATGCTACTTTGTTTAATGGCATAACCTGCTTCTTGAGCAAAGTTCCTCACATTTTACACAGCCTCTAGAGAGATATTTACTTAAAATGGCAGCCATAGAAATCCTGAGGTTGAACAGGGAGCCATTTAGCATAGGTAAAATTAAAACTGTAAGCATGAAGATGTATCATTTTGTCTGATGTAGATTTTCTCTGAGGCTTAAACAGCTCTATCCAGGATTTGGAAGCCTCTCCAGTAACAGTTCTTTCATAGAACTGTGAAAAGCTATTTTCTAGCAAAACACAATTGCAGGAAGAAGGAGCTGATACTTCTGTGCTTAGTACCTAGGGTCCTCAAGCAGACACCTAATGTGTTCTTCTAGTTTCTCCGTGAAAACAAAGCATTCCAAATATCCATTCTGCCAAACTGTCTTCCTCAGTAAGTAGCTTGTCCAGTATGAAGTCACTTTCCATCATTGTTTATAAAGTGGTATAAGAAAAGAATGCAGTTTCTTTAAGGAAGAGAGAAAGAAAGAATGAATGAATGTACCTAGTATCCTGTACCTGTATTTAATGTCCAGTCAAGCTGAAACAAAACTGAGTCTGAGATTTACTTTTTCAGTTACTCCTATCATCACAGAAGATCAAAATAATAATAATAATAAAAAAGAAGCACTGGCACCCATACCGAATCCTCATGTAGCTTTGTTTAAAAAAGAAAAGTTTCTAACTCATTGCCATACTGACAGACTGTGCTTCTAAAGTTTTAGGCATGCCTGTTGGATCAAGATTATCTAATCCTTTAAATGAGCAAATCCCTAGCTAATGGATTCTGATTTAGTCACAAGCCAGAAGGAAAAAAAAAAAAAGAAAAAAAAAAAAGAAAAAGAAAAAAGTAAAGTATCCAGTCCTGGCTATCCTGGTTGTATTCATCAGACAAACATTGTTTCCTGAATGCCTGACAGTAAACTATGACATCCCCTCGTGAGACTGAACACAATTCTGAAAACAATTGCGTAAGTGTATTTTTAGATTCAATTGCCTCAGCTCTACCTATGCCTTTCATTCTGCTATTTTTACTTTCATGCTGCTTAGTAAACATTAAGTGTTCAAGAGTCTGCATTCCTGTCTGCAGTCAGAACACCTGAACTGACATGAATGTTACCAGATAATTCTTTAAATAAATTTCAATTTTAAATACAAAACTATATTTACTTTTCTAATGGGCTTTATTCTGATACTCTGCACAAAACCATGTGCTGAGAATATTCAAATACACTTGTTTTTTATTTCTTTTATGCAGTATATATTCATGCAGTCTGCTTGGCTCAAAAAGTATTCCATAGTATCTCAAATTTAATATTCAAATGGGAAGAGAAAGGATACACTTCTTTCCTCTGTCTAGTATATTTTGCAAAACTAAGCTTTTTACCACAGAGTGCATTTTAGATATGTTCTTGCTGTTGTAGGAATGACTTGTGTTCCTAAGGCACCTATGTTTAATACCATGGGCAAAACTGTTAGAGTTTTCTGAAGTTTTGGTTATTCTTGTGATTTCCAATTACTTGTTTGATCTACCTATGTTAAGCCTATATGTGTTTGTCACCCATTGAAAATAACTCAAAACCCTGGGGATACTTCCTTCTCTTATCTAGAAGATCATAAACAATGCTATTGTGTATTGTAGTTTCAAGTTTCTACTGGCTTTTGCTTAGGATAACCTTAATACAATGCAGTAAGTGGGTGATACAACCATCTAAAACCTCTTGGCTACAGCGCACAACAATTCAATGCTTAAGCTATTATGACTGGCAGATAACTCCCAAAACTACATCAGGGAAAACAGTGATATAATACAATGCCAAATACATTAAAAAAAATAAATAATATATATATATATATATATATATATATATATATATATATATATATATATACACACACATATGTATATATACACTTTTCATAGCACTGTATTTCAAGTGTTCTTTATGGATTAGTTTTTCCCCTCTTGCTGCTTGGAATCATTAATTTTTCTTTGAATTTTTTTGAAGCACTGAAGAACTGATAGTCATTAATCAGAAACTGGCCAGTAATGACATACCAGTGGAAAGACTTCTTTCTTTGCCTCCAGCAATCCCTCAAGTATCATACTTTTAAAAATTTATGATTCATTATACTTACATGTTTCCTATAATAAGATCTGTATCTTACCAATATAAATGAAGTAGTAATATGCACATTTTTATGTTTTAGGCAGAGAGATTTGACAGAATTCTCAGTTTTGCCACAAATGTACTGTAATTTTCTGCTTTACATGAAAATGTGGTCACTTACTACTTGTGTCATAAAATGACTGTCTGAGGCATTTTAAATTGACAATATCATATACGTATTCATCTTTAGAGATTAAAACAATAAGAAACTTGGTACAGCATTGAACAAGAAACAGCATTGCTTCCACTACTGCAAACTCTAAGCAACATTAGAGTGGTTACCATTCCAAATACAGTTACCCATAGTCAACCTTTGCCTCAAAAATGTGCTACTGTTCAAAAGAAATGTATAATGACTCTCACACTGCTATTAGATACAAGATCATAGGTATGACTTCAAAACATGCATTCTGTATCAAATTAAATTACAGTAATTGAATTATTTTCCACTCATATTCATAATATAAGCAAGAACAAAAACTACTGAGCCATTAGTATGACTTTAAAAAGGAAAAAAGGGGAAAAATGTGTAACACTGTGTCATCTGAGATATCTTCTGCATTCAGTGAGATATAGTAAACTTTTGCAGTTGGAAGGTTAATATAATTCAATATAATAATATTTTCAATGCGTGAAAAAAAATAATTTTAAACTAAGGTTTTAGACTTCATTTAAATTTTATTCCCCTTACTTTCATTCATGGTACTACAGAATGGTATGAATGGTATCACATTCATGGTATACACATGGTATCACATGGTATCACAATCCACAGAAGCACTTTAAAAATAGAAAAATAATAATAAAAAAACATTCCAATAAATACTGTATCATCTCCAAAATAAAAGCCAAATAAAACGCGGGACAGTGTGTGAATTTATCGTTGGTATTCGTACAGATAAATTCAATATTCAGTGCACTGTAATGTGCTATCTTCAAATAAATGCTTATAAAATTCTCAGAGCATATTTTCTTCCTTCACTCCACTTGATTAATTCTTCACCATTTTGTTTTATGATGCTCATTTTAGAGGGGAAAAAAAAGTTTTATAGTAATATTATCCAACAAAAATAAGAATCTCAGATAAAATGCAAAGGCATGTCTACAAAAAACCCCTTACTCCACATGCCAAAAAACCACAATGCTTTAGAAATATTTGAGGGATTTTTTACCATATTTATTTATTTATTTATTTTGCAGTGAATGCACTGACTCTGAGGTAAATTGTTTACTGCTATGAGTAGATTTACATAGCATTAATGTCATAAATGAAACAGATACCTAGCTTTGTTCTTATATTATGATTATAACTGAACAGGATTCTCAGAAAAAAAAATCATTATGATTTATTTTATTTTATTACGATTAATTTTATTATGACTATTATTTTATTATGATAGCAAATGCTGCATGTCTTGTTTGAAAGAAATTTAGTGTTAGAAAGCTACTGCTTCTGGTTTTGCAAAGCTGTAAGATACATGAATGATATCCCAAGTCTGCTACTAAAGATAATTTTTGCCTTTCCTGAATTACACAGTAGAGACATAATGTGGTGATTGGGTAAAATAGAAGAGAAAAATGAATAAATTAATAGCATAGGTCAACAGAAAATAAATACAAAAATATGACAGTAATTTTGACACTTACCCATCTGTTGGAGTGCTAATGTTGATAGGTAAATCACTCAGCAAATGTGACATTATTGTCCATGCTACACAATGTAGCCTTATAATATAAGTGATATTTTATATCAACACTGCAGTTTACTGTCTAGGTCTTTAATTTTCCTGTGGATATCAACATATATGGGAAGTAGTGTATACAAATGTAATCCAACACCTAAACTTTTGTTTTTTATATAAATCAAAAAGACATGGTCTCTGGCAATTGCTAATTTGCAGGCATCATTAACTAGTATATTACAATAATCTGACTCACTCCTTTTGTGTTTGAAGAGTTCATTACATACTTAATGATCCTGACAAACTGCAGCTCTTGGTTTACTCTGAAAGGAAGGACAAGAATTAAGTTGCTGCATCTGATTTACATACTGGTACAGAGCAGATTTATTTATGATAAAACTGCAATCATTTAAAAAAGAAAGTGTTTGGAAAAATCTCTTTGCTACACCATTCCATTTAAAGGTTAATTTTTATTTAATTTACTCTTTTTATTGTTAAAGGCAGTTTTCTTTTTTTTTTTTTTTTAAAGGATAAGAAAGTTATACACTGAACTTCTGCCAATTTTACTTGAATTAAAAAGAAAAAAAAGAATATAGAGCTTAAAATTAATGATACTTAAGTAAGTGACAGTGCATGGAACACAAAATATAACTTTACATAAATTAGTCAGGCTTGTGTTTCTTCCTGTTCTATCAGGTATTAGAAATCTGTTATTTTATTTTTTATAGTCTCTGGCTTCCAGATTTTTATTTTTATTGTTTTAATAAAACAGTCTCACAGGACATTCAATTTCAGCAGAAGCACAGAGGTGAGGTTATAAATCTTTATTCATTGGTACTGTTAGGGTAATATATAATTTAAAGAATTATATAAATTCATAATGAATTTGCCATTATACCTAGTTGTGCACTATTAGTATACAGTATTACAAACCAGGATCAATTCCATGCAAACACTTTTATGTCAGATTCAAGGAAAAGGTAAAATGACTATAAAGCCCAGAGGTCCTAATTTAGTAGTTACATGAACATAAAGTTTCCTGTTGTTTATGTTTAGTGCTACACATGAACTTATGTTGAACTCCCTCAAAAGTAGACAGATACTGGAGATTATTGCGGTATCAGTGAGTAGCAACATGTATTTATTTACTTCTCAACTTAATTTGTTTCTATTAGACACCCAAATATTTTCACATAGAAGTAAATTATGCAAGTATAATTGAATCAGTCAATATATTATCTAGTCATCTGTGCAGCTCAACCACACAATTACCCATCTCTTGTCATTAAGCACTACCATTATACCACTCCTGACATACTAATTCCTTACCTCAATCCACAAACATACCATAACACTTTCTGTTTTCTTTTGCATCTTGCCTGTGTTCCTGTAATCTATTTTCTGAACCTCTTCCATTATCCAAGTAGGATATCAACATGATTAATTAACAATTTTCTCCTATTTTACCACAGATTCACTAATGGTTTAGACTTCTTTTAAATATGATCGTGGAACATGCTCAAAATATGCATTGTCAATTCTTTAATACAGGGACACAAAGTCGTGAAAATATATTGTTATAATGCCTTCTGGAAAATGTTGATGTAACATTCTTCTCAACCAGGGACACAATTTTATTTAGTGCAGATAGGCATTTTACCCATCAATTATTTAATTTAATACACACTCCGGGGCCCCAATATTAATATGATGGCTGATTCCAGCTACTAGGCTACAGCGTTTAATATCTGGAAACCACTTCACCTTCATATGTACTTTCCTTATAGTCTCCAAAATTGTGAAGTTTATTTTCTCTGTCTTGATATAAATCCAATAACAGGTTGTGCCTCTTTCACTCCAATCTCAAGTTAGACTGATAGTTTAATTCTCTTCCATTGAATCTAAGTTGCTCTTAGAACTCTTGTTCTTGAAAGGAATTATTTCAGAGAAACCTCTGAGCCTGTCATTTCATTTAATGCAATACTAGCCACATTAGCAACAGTTCTTATTCACTAATTTGGGAAGGTTTTTTAAAAAATATCCGTCATTTAACTTTCTCATGCCTTGCAGAAAATTCTCCTTCATTTTGCAGGTAGACATCTAACTTTGGAAGTTGACTTCAGTCACTTCAGTGACTGAAAAGTAGGTGTCATATTATGCAAAGTCATACTTCCCAGTTCTGGGGCATGATTGCATAATGAGAGCAATAGGAGGTTTCTATTGTATAAGCAATGTTATTAGGTATGGGACCTTAGTTCTAAACTAAAAGGTTAAATTATTTAAAGCAGAGCTCATGTAAGTCTTTCATAAACGTCCTGTTGGTGCTTTCAATACACAGTTCTATTGCATTTTTTTTAGGGCTTTTCTCACATATGAAACAGTTCCAGCTGAGAATCCTCTCCCATGCGATTCAGGAATAAACGGTGTACTATAACTATCATAGTTAATGGATGACTCTTTTTGCATTTGGGTGGACTGATGTAATAATTTTGCTCTATGTTATTTTTTCTTTAAGTAGTGTTGTTTATTTAGTAGTTCTTTTTCACTACATTATGCCTGTCTTTTTCTATGGAAATATTTGTGAATAAAATCTGACTATACAAGAAGAATTAATTTTGTAATGAATATCACTATATATAGCTTCATTGAAGTGTGTACAGACTTTCTATGTAATAGTATTTTCTCTCACATTCTATTGATTTTATTCAACGTTGATTAAGATGCAAGTATAATAACTGATTTAGTCATTACAGTGAGGTTTATTATGCATGAGACACATATCATCATGCTTTGGTCCTGATTGTTTAAGTTTTATATTTACCATTTCCACTTCTGCAGAGTTTAAAATATATGAGGCTATTTATTTGGAAAGTGTTTTACACATAAAAAATTGGATAACCAATTGGATAACCAAAGAGTATATCCACCTTGCTGCTGGGTAAAAAAAAAATAATAATAATAATAAAAAAGGCAATAAAATGAATTGAAAAAGATTAAGAATCAGGTACTGTAACACAGAGGAATCACTGTAGTAGGTACCTGTTCTCATCACACCATAAATAACTTGCTACAAGGAGCAGCAAGGAATATTAATCAACGCAACCCAATTTACTGAAAACTATCCAAAATGTCACTCTCACATTTCACATATAGCTTGATATGTCACTGGAAAAACAGAAACTTTTTTGTTCATTTCAATTTACTGTGTATGGTATTTTTTTCTCATAGTATTTCATTTAGATTTTCTTAAGCTAAAGCAATAAGGAAAATTAAATACAATACAATGTTGCAACTGTGTACTTATTTGAAAGGTTGTTTTGGAGTTATTTAGCTGATTAACAGGGTATCTAATTATAGTTTAAGAAATCTAATACCATTGCAACTTTTTGTCTTACTCCCCATATATACTATTAGAAAGAAAGCAATGGAAAAGATTTTTTCAGTACCAATTAAAGGTGAGAATCTATAATGATTTTTTAAGAATTCGTTAATTGTATTTGTATCATTAAACTGCAACATAACAGATATGTTAATGAATGATTAAAGAAAACATGCTTTAATTGCAGCTGCTGGGACTAACATTCAAATTAATGAAAAAATAATCCACTCAGTGTGGACTTTTTCTTTTTATTAAATCTATATTAAGCTTAAATTAAAATTTTGGACTAACTACAGTACAGTAAATTATTGTATATTTCAATATTAGCCTTTATATTATAATGTATGGGTAAGAAGCCTAAACCTGGTGGCTAATGCTTGTTATTATTTTAAATAAAAACAAAAACTGAAGCCTGATGATTTCGTGTTCTGCTTCTGGTCACAGTATATGCTTGATCCCTGACTTAGCTGGCTGGCAACTGGAAGAGTACAAGAACTTTTCATCTTTTCATGGCCAGCTAAGGACCAGGCATAAACTAAAGATCTTGCTATGGAGATGACGCAAGACAAAGGGTATGCATGATGAGCTGACATTGCTATACCCTCTGTGGATCACTCAGAGTATTTGAAATGCAAAGTGAACCGAGTATGTTCTAGCCTAATGCACACAACATTAACACTCATAGTTATAGGCCACAGCCTTTGCACTGAGTTTGCAAAACAGAGCTTTGTCAGACTTGTTTTGTCTCAACTTATGTTGACCCTCATGGGGCTTTGTTTTTACTTGGCTTACCTCAAAGAGATTTTTTCCCCCTTTTTCTTCTAATGACAAGGTAGCTGAGGATAAATAGCTTTGGGGTAAGAAGAGAGAAATTCACTTCCAGGAATTCACAAACACACAAATACTGGTGAACCTGGTCACACACTGTCATTTTGAAAAATAGCTTTTTCCTATCCACAATAACATAGATAGGAGAAAGGGTTTGTATGTGGTGGTGGCAGTGGTGTGTGGGTTTGTGTGTGAGGGGGGAGGTTGAATGATTTATTACACCTTTTTAGTCTTCCCCTACTGCATTTTTGTTGAATAATAGCTTTATTTATTTATTTATTTATTTCCTAATTAGTTGGAGGAATCTTCATTGCTACTTTTGCTGATAACTTACTCTGTGACTCTTGTTTTTACCTTGATTCATCTTATCCAGAAATTAAAGATGCTAGCCTTAGGGACCAATGCATATGGTATCCTCCCACTCTCACTTCTAAAATTTTGCTAAGAGCTTTAGGTGCACTGCTGCTTGCTTTTGCCTTTCCCTCTGGCTTTTTTAATTGCTCTTCCCTCTTGCACTACACAGTGAATAATAACACATGACCTTTTACTTCATTCTGCTTCTACATTGTGTTTAGTGGAAGTTCTCCCAATTATGCAGACAGATTGCAGTGCTGACATTTCTATGGAGTACTATAACTTTTGCAACATTTTTGTTTCCAAAGGGGAAAAATTGGGTAGAGTGAACTTTTTTTAAAAAAAATATTTTTATTTATTTATTTTTTCCCACATCATTTTTTGTCATTTTTATCCGGCAAAAACAGAGGCATTAATCTGCTAACTTCACAGTGCATTATCAACCACTTTATTAGAAAGATTTGAAGCATATCCAAATTTAAGCTCAAGGACATGAGACTAGTTCAGAGAACTGTCATTTGGTGCTGCAGGCTATGGCTTTGTTTGCATGACACCTTCCCTGTGTGTTTATTACCATACAGCTAAGTTGTGTTCCCAGCATGGACAGACATCTTTCCAGTTCATTGATTTCAGAACTGTATCTGAACATGTTCATTCAACAAAGATAATCCCTGGACTCTACTCTTTTCCCTTAGAATTTGATTCAATCACAGCATAACAGCAATTGACCTGAGGGATAGCAGCAATGCTAAAATTAAATACAGTAATATATTTAAATGCTTTTTTTTTTTGTTGTTGTTGTTGTTCTGCAGGTGCTGAAGCAACTAACAAGCACATAACTCAAGGTATTCTTGTGTAATATTATAATAAATGTAAAGCAGAAGAAAATACTGAAACTAATGTGACAGCAGAAATGATTTTAAGCAAAATGGCAAACAAGCTATTTGAAGTTACAAGTGAGATGTGGCAAGGTAAAAGTAAGAAATAAATTGCATAAAGTAGGCAATTGTCAAGAGCAATGTATGTCTGATCACTCCTAAAATACTCATGTCATGCATTAAGGTTTTAACTTGTCAAGGAATGCATACTAGTTATACTAATTTTTTTAATGAAGCCAGACAGACTTCGTCACAGTCCCAGGACATTCTCTCAGTTTTGTCCTAACTGGGGAGATGACTATTTAATAACACGTTATTATTTCTGTCTGAATGTAAGTCTACATATTTTTTTAGCATATATATGTTTGTTTAATATTTCAGTAGGTCACTTTCTGGTCTAAGATTTTACCCAGTAATAGCATCTTAGGGACAATCAGCTCAAAATTACTGGGAAATATAATCCATGAAGGATATGTATTTCACTGCCAAGAAGACAGTAATGGCAGAAGGAATTCTATGCTTTTTTCTGCCACACACTTAAATTAGGATAGTGAACATGGTAATTTCACTTTTCTGTTCTGCAGTTTAATCAACAGCAAATGGGGATGGTACTTCATATTCATACTTATAAACTGTCTTAGATAATCAACACTTCTAAAATGTTGTTGCTTGAATAAAAGTACTCGATAATCATATACTCATGCAAACTATGTGAGAGAAAGGTCTCAAAGCCAGAGAAAGGACAAAAGTAAAAGTGAGAAAAGAAAAGACTGACTGCTTGCAGATAAATGAGTATAACCAGTATGTCTATGAAAGTATGTATTTTTGACAGACCTTTTCATTATGTGTGAAAGTACAATAATATTTAATGCAACTGAAGCATTAGATTAATTATAGACATCCTTTGTTGTTTACAGATGAAAGCAAACATGGTCTTTTGTAAAATCAAAACAATGAAATTATCTGAAGGAAGTAGAATGCATCTCATTCTGATACCGCATGTGAAGTATTTATCAGAATTCCTAAATATCATTTCACAGTTCACGTTCCCCAGACATCCAATACTCATTCAGTGTGACTTCTGAACACAATGTTCTGTACAACTATGAATGAATTATGAAAAAGACAAGGGCTAAATGCATATCATGAATAGATTCCTGCAACTGGATAGGTCACATTGTCAAATCACATTATTTCCTTTGAAAAACAGGCCTAGATACAAAAAATAAAAAATAAAAAATAAATGCTTTGGCATCCTCCTTTTTGGGCACTAACACCTAATTTTCAGACTTCCTACTTCCATAGGTGTAATCCTATCATTATCTCCTCAAGAGTCTTCAAATACAGGCCATGAAAATTACCATAAGAACACTTCCATCAACTAAGGAGACATTACTACTATCACTTACTGATTTGGGGGAATTTTATTTATTTATTTTTACAAAGAGGTCACCAACCACATCTACTCACTTTACAAAATAGAGAAGATTCAATCCTAACCGTCGCAGTGATTCAAAAAGTACACATGGCCATTAGGGAGGAACACTGAATACACTTTTATCTTAGAATTAATATTTGCCTTGTAGCTAGTGTTACAAAACAAAACCTAAAAATGTCCTTCTACTGCATACAAAGGCTAAGATGAAATCAGTTAGAATCCAACATAGATACAAAAATAAATTTAATATAAATACATTGTTATGGTTGAAATATATATGTATATCATAAATTAGTGAAGCAGAAAGTATTTCATCAGATTTGTCAACAGCACTGTTTAAAAAATGTCTCTTCATTTCCAGATATGAAAGGACTATTCAGACAATCATGAAATATATTAACAGCTTTAAGAGAAGACAATAGCACTGTATCACTAAATAAAATTTAATTCCAGTTCTCTATATTCCACTGTAATGAAAAACCCACTGAGTTTTCAGTTTAAAAAGCCATCTGTGGGAGAAGCTTTAACATGAATATTATTATTCACAATAATCCAAGACATAAAGGACTGTGAGCAGAACATCAGAAATCACATCCCAGTTGCCTCCTGTAAAAAAGCAACAATAATAAACCCTGTTAAAAGTAGAGATTTTGTTTTATTAAAACATCTGGGGTTTCCCTGGCTGAACGTGCAACTTCCAGCACCCCATAGTGCACTCAGCATATACCTTTGGCCATAAATTCCCATTGTCATTTACCTTTTTTTTTACCAACACCATGTAGTTTCTTCCCTCTAAATGCAGACCACAAATGGTTTCTATTACATATCACATTTCTATTATGTCATGAAACATAATACACACAACTTGTTTTTAACATATAAGAAATATGTCAGGTTGTATGTCAGAAGTATATAAGAAGTATGTCAACTTTACAGTTGCATCAGGGTATGTGCAGCAGAGGTTTAAAAACTTCACATACAGCTGGAGAACTTGTTTGGAGATGACCCTGGAATTAACATAAAGAAACATTCTTGCTCTACAGTGTGATAATATATGTCATTAATAAGTTGCTAGCATTTGGCATTGTGATAAGATGCCAGGCAAGTCTAAGGCAGGAGATGGCTATAGCTAATGTAGTATTGCATGCAAATATGCAGATACTCTCCCTGTAATCTGTTTTTGAAGAATTATACCTCCTCAAATGGTGTGGCTGATAATAAAACAGTTTTCAAATGCTGTATCCAGAAACCAGTGGGGCAGGTTGGCCAGCAAGACAACCAACTCTAATTTTTTGGTCCAGTGGCAAAGTGTCCCTGCCTGAGCTTTACCTGGGCTGCCACAGGGTGAGCTTATGGGAGAGAGGCTACAAACCTCACCCAGATGTCATGCCCTGATGTTTGTCAGCTGTGCCTGCCTTTCCTATATAGCACTGGCGGAGGTATATGTGTTTCCTTGCCACTCCCTTCAGGTAATCTTCCTTACTATTAAATTTTCACCTCTGCCAGGATGTCATTTACTCCCTTTCCATTCTGTTGTTCAGACCTGCTATTTCTGTTCCATTCCTCATGTCAGATGCATGCGTGATTGCTGCCAGTCCCAGGACAGCACAGGCAACAGGCAAGCCATCGGAGTTGCTTTGCGCCAAGAAGGTGAACTGCTGAGGAGAGCTGGATGGTCAACTGCTTGCCTCCTGAGGGGCCAGAAAGAAGTGGGGTTACCATTTTGGGGCTGGAGCAATCAGGTCAACAGAGCCACCCCATCTCCTGATGTGTCCCTGCTCTGTCCCTGGCACAGGGGTGTTGGGGTGGGGGAGAAAAGGGGTTCCCAGCCATGCAAGAAAGACAGGGGTCTTCTCTTTGGGTCCAATGCAACAGAAAAAAATAAAGTATTAATTCCCATGGCAATTAACTACTCCAGGGGATGCTGATCTCCTCTCTGCGTTCCCATAACTCTGTAGACTTCTCTCATGTCCATTCCCCATTTTGAATACCACCCATTGATCAGCTCAGCGACCCACAGACCTGTCAGGCAGGGGCAGAAGGTGGGAGCAAGACCCAGGCTGCACCCTCTCTTCAGGGGGTGTTGGACCTGAAACCAGCACAGGGAACACCATCACCAGTCCTGTTGCATGGCCTGGTGCCCCCTTCCTTCTCCCTCTGTGGTTGCAGTGATGACAGTGGAAAGTGAAGGAAGGGGAAAACAGGCAGCTGAAAATACTCGGGGTGAGGTCATAGGTATGTTTGTGACAGATGCTACTACAATAAATGCACTGAAAATGCTGCATCAAAACATTGCTTAGTATTTTGTTTGGTTTTATTTGTTTCTACCAACCAAATATATATATACTGGCAATACAATAACCTTAATCTTTGCAGGAAGAAAGAAAGAGAGAAAAAGAAAGAGGAAAAAAAAAAAAAAGAAAAGAAAAGAATGAAAAACAGAACTGTGAAATTGCTGAGATTTTGCCACATATATAATTTGAGCGAAGTATCTCAGTGTAGTTTTCTCTCTAATAGAATATAAAGAATCCTCTGTAATAGAATATAAATCTGTGGCACACTTTTCTTAAAGTTTGGATTTTTGAGAAATACTAGGTAATGAGCTTGATCTGTATGCATCACTGAAACAGATGCACCACTGGTAGGTAAAACTGTAAAAATGATAAAGGAATGAATAAAGCTGGAAAGTTCAAACTGTGTATCATGATGAATCTGTGATACACATATAATACAAGGTTAATTCTTATGCTTGTTTCATGAACTATCTGTTGCCTTTTCAACAAAATAGTTAGAAAAAAAACAAGCATGTAATGCCACTAGCAATCAAATGTTTGATTAGTAAATGCTTGTTTAAATGATTTACGCTACTGAGTCATCAGTTGAACAGTGTAAAAAGCGTAGTTGTCTATGGCTGTTGAAAGTACTGCACTGTTATCTAATTTATCCTGTAACAATGTATATTATCATATATTTCTTCTCAGTTTATGATTCTTCAGTTATATCATAATTTACTCCAGACATGGCTGCTTATTTAGTAATCTTATATTTCCTTCTAACATCCAAATACCCTATTTTTTCCTTTTTATTTCTCATTTTGTTATGTCTTTCTTACAGACTTCTCCCAAAGTGGTGGCTAATGTCAAGTATGTTTTATGCTCTGACTACATTCCTTGCCTTGCTTCTCTCTTTATTTTCTATTTTTAACAACGGTTGATAAATTCAGAAGATCAGATTGTCCAGATCATTGTTTTAAGGAGAACTTTTTCCTTCCTTTACACATAGGGGTCCAAGGCACAAACCTCATTCCTGTAAGAACACAGAAACTGCCCTCTTCTGCTGGCAATAGTCACATGATTTCCCTTGCACTCCTAAAATGAAAACTACACTTCTGGTTGTAAACCATTTAAACCCAGCAACAAACTACTCTATCTGCTTTAGGGGACAGTCTCATTCTGGTGAAATGCCACCTCAATATATGGAAATTTTGTCTACAGTAGACAGAGATTTGCCAGAGTGGCTATAGTTACCAACTCTCATTAACAATCCCAGTGCAAAACTTGCATTGTATATTTAGCAGTGCAAAATGCTTTCTGCTGTACACATGACACAGAGGCTGCCTGCACCACTGTAGTGGACATAACAGGGTCACTTCTGGCACAGCATTTCTGGGAAGCTTCAGAGGTAGTGTGCAGTGAAAGTCCCTGTTTCTGCTTAGAACTTTCTGTCTGGAGCTGAAGGAGAAATCCCAAATCCCATAATGTGATTGCTTAACAAATGATTTTCTCTCTCCTGTTCCCACTTTTGATTCAAAGTAGTGTTCTCCCATGCTGAAGATAAAAATGCAGCATCAGTCGCAAAATCCTCTTATTTTCCTGTGGTATGCGTTGGGAATTCCTGTGCTGTCTGCATCTAGACTTACAAAAAAACCCCAACATATTCCAAAAGAAATGATGGCATGTACATTGTTCATGTTTTGTTCTGTGCAGAGTATGGCCCCAGCAATTCCATGGGGTTGAATTCTTAGACTTGTTCAGGCAATCTAATACAACATGTAGCTGGTATAACATAGTCATCTCCCTCAGCTACTCTATTCATATCCTTTTGAATAGACTAGCAGTAAGTATACTGTGAAATGTGAAGAAAAAGTAAATATGTAACAGACAAAATACTTAATTGAAGGTGAAACCTGGAAGACAGTTTATTATTGTTAGCAGGAAATACTATCCATAAGACAGGTTATCTCTTCGCTATTACTCCCTTTGATCCTATAGTACATCAAAGCCCATATCATCCTTCAAAGCCCATCACAACCACTTCTTAGATCAGGGTTTAACAAACACTCTCAATCACAAATAAGAAGATTTTCCTAGAGAACAGAGGTGTTAAACCAATTTGATGCTTAGTTTAAGATTCTGCATACATTCTACATACATTTTCAAGTACATCTGGCAGGTACTAATTCAGCATTATTAACCTGACACCATCAAAGTGATATTTTATAAATCTTATAATAGATAAATGAACAGTAATAAAATTTCCTTAATCACCAGGGTAAGTTTCCATTTGTGAAAAAACAACAAAATACTGTAAGAGAACCATGGCATTAGTTCATATCATTCCAGTTTTCCACATGGTAGGGTTGCCTGGAGGTTTTTGAGTGTCACAGGTTACATTCAGAAAATTATTATGTGACTTTGGAGTGGTGGAGGAAGCATGAAAATGTATTATGCATGCTGAATTTCTGATGATACAGAGAAAGTTGGGGTTCCTGCCAGCCTACATTGGAGCCTTGGCTCCTACCGCTCACAGATTTTTGGGATTCCAGCTTCCAGCATTGCCATTTGCCTCCATATTGCTCTGCAACAGGGCTAGAAACCCTGGGGCTTATGTCTGAGCTGTGAATTCTGTGTATTTTCAACCTCATTTTTATTTTTAAACCTTTTTACACTTTTTCCTGATTTCCATTTTGCAGAAAAAAAAAAAAAATCTAATTTTTAATTCAAAAATGTTACTCTTTTTTTTTTTTTTTTTCTTTTTTCAGAATCCAGATTTTCTTTTCCTGGAGCAGAAATTCTGGTTTCAAGAAGTTTGGCATCATGAGTATTGAGTTTTAATATTCATGATATCTCAGCAATCCCTTTGATAGACAGACAAATAAATACTGGGGAATTTTATGTGCATTTTAATTTGCATTATTACTAATTTGAGTGGTACTTAGCTGTCCAAAAGAGTCTTAACAATTTTCAAATAGCAGCAAATATTGGTGACTTCTACATTGTCTCTGTGACAGAAGAGAAAAAATAACTAAATCTGGAGTCTGCTTTTTAGTACAATATGTATTTACTTATATCTTGTAACATACTCATAGGACACTTTTTTGGGGAATCCTGACCATAACATATTCCTGAAGATTCAAAATAATAAAAATATTGTTCATGGACAAAAAGGAAACAGATCTTATATATAAATAAAAACATTATATATATATTGCTTAATTGACATCTTGAGTCTAATCATTACTGGTCTATTGTTAAAGAAGAAGAGAGATTACTAATGTAGTTTAAATTATACATCACACAATCTTTAGCTTCTACAGTTTTTCCTAGTGTTATGCTCACCCTTCCCCTACTCCTGGTGGTGCTCAGTGGTCCCACTCTGATAGTCATGGTGCTCAGAGAATATAGGGTGATTAGTCAGCATCTGGAGTCTTTCTCTAGGAGGAATATGATATTCATACTGCTTGTTTTATATACTAGCAGTTTTAATACTTCCTCATTACAATATCCACTTGTGGTCATTTTTATGCGTTTGCTAATATGCCTTTACACCTTTCCCTTTCTTCTTTAGTTTGGAGCCCCATGTTGCCTTCAAGTGCCTTTTATATATACTTAGGATGGTGAATTAACCCTGGTATGAAGCCAGGCCCACGGAGCCACTCATTCAGTCTCCTCAAGTGGGATGAGGGAGAGAATTGGAAAGGTGAAAGTGAGAAAAATCGTGGGTTGAGATAAAGACAAATATAAGAGATAATAAGAAAAGATAATAGGTAAAGCAAAAGCCTTATTCCTTTTGCTTAATATGTAAAACAAAAACAAAGCCAAGTATGGAATTCATTCATTACTTCCAGTTGGCAAGCAAGTTGTCAGCCATTTGCAGTAAAGCAGGGCTCACAATGCATGGTGATTACTTGGGAAGACTAATGCCATCACTCAACCACCACCATCCTCTTTCCCCAGGTTTCATTGCTAAGCATGAAGTCATATGGTACAGGACATCTGCTTTCTCTGTTTAGGTCAGCTGTCCTGGCTGTGTCCCCAGCCTACTGGCTGGCAGGACAGTGTGAGAAATAATGACTTGACTTGACTTGACCTGACTTGACTTGACTTGATTTTGACTGTACTATACTGTAATTTAATTTAATTTAATTCAATTTACTTGACTCGGTAAGCATGGCTCAGCAACAACTAAAACATTGGTGTGTTATCAGTATTGTTTTCATCACAAACCCCAAACATAGAACCATACTAGCCTCTATGAAGAAATTCTGCACCATCCTAGTACAAATCAATGCAATTAAATAGAATTTATTTGTTCATAATAATTGTTTTCTTTCTCTTTTTTACCCTCCAAAGCAGTTTTGTCCAGATTAAAGTTTACGTTTCTTAAACTGACTGTGGAAGAGGTGTATATTTCCGTGGGATTCCCAGTGCCAACCGTCTTCCCTATTTCTCTCTATTCAAGGCCTGTACTCCTCTACTCCTCACTATGTCTGTTGTCAAAACCTTTGCTATTGTACAGTACCATATCTGTACTCCATACTTCATTATTATGTTCATCACAAACGTCATTCTACCTGCTTGTACCTACTTGTTACTGTTTTCTGTACAAACCTATGGTAGTATCACACTAAAAAGACCCTTAGATAGCAGGTCAACTAGAGAAATTATTGTCACAGCTAAACTAAGTAAGACAAAGCCGTGAGCAGATGAAGAAAACTTCAGACAGAGCTGACCCATCACACCTTGATCCCAAGGCCTTGCTAATTCAGTACAGAGCTCACTGCTAGCTGCTAACAATTGCAATACTATGCTACAGGAGTACATGGTTGCAATGAACGGGGAACAATTTTGTATTCAGAATTGAACCTAATTAAAGTGATTATGATAAAAAGAAAAGTTTTGTGCCTCTAACCACAGCTTTGGAAAAAGAATCATGCCATGAAGTATGTATTCAGATATTTAACAGTTTTCACACTGAGTAAAATATCTTGTAAGACTGCCAAAGTTCTGTAAAGTATCAGCTACCATAAGAAATGCAACATCTTACCATAAGCTATTAACTTTGAGTCTTTCCTGCTTTTATGTTTCTGCTTCTAGTTCCAATCATCTTTTTCACTTTTGTTGTTTTCTTGTTAATTGCTTCTCTTTCTTAAAGAATATTTCAGTATTTTTGCTCATTATACTGAGTACTGTACTGTCCTTAATAAGGTTAAATAAGGAAAGAGAGGATGGAATATGTCAGGGTATAGCCATAAAGTGGCAATGCTGCATGCATAATTAGGATAGGAGGAACCAGCTGGTAGACCACAAACAAATTGCTATGACAAAGGACTTCTTCTAATAAAATGCATACTTTACAAGAATTTGCGTAAAGACTAAATTCATTAATAGTTTCATTAAAAAGGTCTCTTAACATTCACAAGCCATCATTAATGTCTCTTAACATTCATTGCATCATTGCAACAGAGAGATTAACTTAAAACCTGTTTCAGCAGGTCGTGAGATATGACATCTGCAAGACTGTATTTAATTTTAGGCAGCAAAGTTTATTTTCATTAACTTTTTCTCCTTCAATTGAGTTTACTTAAAGCCCAATGGACTTTTCACTGACTGAAAACCTGATGGTGTTACTATGATTTTTGTTTTGTTATAACTCCCCGATTTAAATCAGATCAGGCTGGTAGAAATGAACAACTGGCTTGTTTTTAGATTACTGTGTGTTTTCTATGTGACTGATCTTCAGTTTAAAACTGTGTTGCTGATCATCTTGTTTTTCCTACTGCATTACAAAGCAAAGGCAATCTTCTGTAAGGAGGAATAAAGGGGATGCTACCTCCCTGAGAGCAACTGGATTTATTTCAGTGTACACTAATACTCAATTAAGATTCCTGAGAGGAACATGGAAGTTGCAGCAGACAGCCAGAGGAAAAAAAAAATCAGAATCAAAAAGCTATTTTATTATTTTATTTTATTTTATTTTATTTTATTTTATTTTATTTTATTTTATTTTATTTTATTTTATTTTATTTATTTTATTTTTCCCCAGGGAGTTTGTGCAGCCTAGGGAAAAAATAAATAAATAAAATAAAATAAAACTCTGTGCAGAAAGGAGAGTTCTGGTTCTGGACACAGTGTTCAGTAGCAGTTTATTCTGTTTATGTTATAATTAAACACAATTTAGGAGACTGGAAACTTTTGCTATCTCTGGTATGCTCACTCAAATAAAGACAGAACATTTCTCTTCAAAACTTTTAACTATTTTGGACTGCTGACTCAAATAATAAATAAATAAATAAATAAATAAATAAAGTCAAAGTAAAGTTTCATTTATTTTAAAATTTATAAAGAAGAACCTTTTTATCTTCCATATTCTCTCTAAATGGGTCCAAGATGAAGATGAATTTTGCTATCTGTTGCCTGATATTCCATTTACATTTCAGTGTGTTTAACACTGAGTTCTTCTAGTAGTTTCTTTGTTGTTTTGGTTTTCTTTACCATTGTCTTTTATTCATTTTTGCTTCTCCCTGGTTTTACTATAATTTTTATTTCACTCTAGTTATTTTTTGTTTATGATCATCTACTCTGGCTTTTGGGAAAAACGTATTGTAAATCAACTCTTTTCTTTTATTTGTTTTCTATATTTTGTTGTTATTTTCAATCATCTCTTGCTATTAATTTATCATATAAGCATCTATAATTCTATCATCACAGATTAATCTGTTAATATAATCACTACTTAAGGTGGTCTGGTGCTTCTCATGGAAATAGCATATTTCTAATTGCATGTAGCCATGCCAAATTGTAGCTACAAAGAATGAAATTTTCCTTGGTAAATATTCCATGTTGTTTTTGGTATGAATGTGTGTTACTATTGCTATTAAATATATAGAAAGGAAGTACATGTGATACATTCCAGCAAATATAGCTGTCATTTGTGATATTATAACTAGTAATATAATATAATTGGACTGCAATTAATTAACTCCTAAGAAGAATTTTCTCTGAAGAAAGGTTTTGGCAGATTAGAAGTCATACGTGATTTTCACTGAAACCTTAATTCTGTACTGAAACTGTAAAATTTGTTCAAATCATAAAACTTTCACATAATCACAGAATCACCTAGGTTGGAAGAGAACTCCAAGATCACCTAGTCCAACCTCTGACCTGACACTAACAAGTCCTCCACTAAACCATATCACTAAGCTCTACATCTAAACGTCTTTTAAACACTTCCAGGGATGGTGACTCAACCACTTCC
Source organism: Anas platyrhynchos (assembly GCF_047663525.1). NCBI lineage: Eukaryota > Metazoa > Chordata > Aves > Anseriformes > Anatidae > Anas > Anas platyrhynchos. The sequence goes on along the minus strand of NC_092588.1, from coordinate 84,117,831 downwards.
TTGGGCAGCCTGTTCCAGTGCCTAACAACCCTTTCAGTTAAGAAGTTCTTCCTAAGATCCAACCTAAGCCTCCCTTGGTGTAACTTTAGCCCATTCCCCTATGTCCTGTCACCAGGCACGTGGGAGAACAGACCAACCCCCACCTCGCTACAGCTTCCTTTAAGGAGGGGGTTATAGAGAGCAATAACCCCCAGCTCCCTCGGCCGCTCTGCATAAGACTTGTTCTCCAGACCCCTCACCAGCTTCATTGCCCTTCACTGGACTCACTCGAGCACCTTGATAACCTTCTTGTAGCGAGGGGCCCAAGACTGAACACAGTACTTGAGGTGCGGCCTCACCAGAGCCGAGTACAGGGGGACAATCACTTCCCTAGACCTGCTGGCCACACTGTTTCTTACACAAACCAGGATTCTGTTGGCCTTCTTGGCCACCTGGGCACACTGCTGGCTCATATTCAGCTGACTATCAACCAATACTCCCAGGTCCTTCTCTGCAAGGCAGCTTTCCAACCACTCCTCTCCCAGTCTGTAGCTCTGCTTGGGGTTATTGCGCCCCAGGTGCAGGACCCGGCACTTGGCCTTGTTGAACTTCATGCAGTTGGCCTCAGCCCATCGGTGCAGCCTATCCAGATCCTCCTGCAGAGCCTTCCTACCCTCGAGCAGATCAACACAAACACCTAACTTGGTGTCATCTGCAAACTTACTGAGGGTATACTCAATCCCCTCATCCAATTCATCGATAAAGTTATTAAAGAGAACTGGTACTGAGCCCTGGGGGACTCCACTAGTGACTGGCCTCCAACTGGCTTTAACTCCATTCACCACGACTCTTTGGGCCCAGTTACCCAGCCAGTTTCTAATCTTTGAACCTTTGAACCAGTTTCTAAACTTTGAATCATTTCAGTCAGTGTATTTCTAACAGAGACATGTTAAGTCTTCAGAGGATACATTTTTAGTAACTTTATGTGTTTTGTGAAAGCCTCCATAACTTACATACGAAGATAGTTGACACATGCCACTGGCACAGAATGACTAATTGGTCTTTTAAAAACTGCAGAACTTATCCATGAGCTTCTGTTGCCAGTAATGCAGCTGGAAAGAAAATCTTGGAGAATGCCAGTATATTGCCGGCTCTATCCTTCTCACTGAATCTAGCTTCACTTACCTTTATGAATACACATACAGATGGAAAGAAGAATAAGTTTAAGTCTGTTGGAGAAAGTGAATCAGAAAACTGTTCAAGAAAAAGAAAGAAGGAAAGAAAGAAAAAAAAGAAAGAAAGAAAGAAAGAACGAACAACAACAAAAAACACTCTCATATGTCTTGTAAGACATATATATATTTTTTTTTTTGGGGGGGGGGGGGCGGGAGGGGGTTGTTTGTTTTAAGTAACCCATAATTGTTCAGAGTGAATGTTATTAGAGACTTCATTAATGTATATATATATCTGAGGGGAGGGTGTTGAGAGGATGGAGCTGGTATCTTTTCAGTTGTGCCCAGTGACAGGATGAGAGTCAGTGGACATAAACTGAAGCACAGGAGGTTCTGGCTCAGTATGAGGGGACACTTCTTTACTGCAAGGGTGACAGAGCACTGGAACAGGTTGCCTAGAGAGGTTGTGGAGTCTTCATCTCTGGAGATATTCAAAACCTGCCTGGATGTCATCCTGAGCAGCATGCTCTAGGTGATCCTGCTTGGCAGGGGGGATGGACTAGATGATCTTCACAGGTCCCTTCCAACCCCACCCATTCTATGATGAAGATTCCTCTGTGAAGGTTCCTCTGTGAAGAACCCCCTCCTTATGTCAAGCCTAAATTTCCCCTGCCTCAGCTTAACCCCGTTCCCGCGGGTCCTGTCACTGGTGTTAATGGAGAAAAGGTCTCCTGCCTCTCGACACCCCCTTACGAGGAAGTTGTAGACTGTGATGAGGTCTCCCCTCAGCCTCCTCTTCTCCAGGCTGAACAGGCCCAGTGCCCTCAGCCGTTCCTTGTACATCTTCCCCTCCAGGCCTTTCACCATCTTTGTAGCCCTCCTCTGGACACTCTCCAACAGTTTCATGTCCTTTTTATACTGTGGTGCCCAGAACTGCACACAGTGCTCGAGGTGGGGCCGCACCAGCGCAGAGTAGAGCAGGACAATCACCTCCCTCGACCTGCTAGCGATGCCGTGCTTGATGCACCCCAGGACACGGTTGGCCCTCCTGGCTGCCAGGGCACACTGCCGGCTCATATTCAACTTGCTGTCTACCACGACCCCCAGATCCCTCTCTTCTAGGCTGCTCTCCAGCGTCTCATCGCCCAGTCTGTACGTGCAGCCAGGGTTTCCCCGTCCCAGGTGCAGGACCCGGCACTTGCTCTTATTGAACTTCATGCGGTTGGTGATCGCCCATCTCTCCAACCTATCCAGATCCCTCTGCAAGGCCTTTCCACCCTCAACAGAGTCCACAACTCCTCCAAGTTTGGTGTCATCAGCAAACTTGCTCAAAATACCTTCTATTCCTACATCCAGATCGTTTATAAAAATATTGAAAAGTACCGGCCCTAAAATGGAGCCTTGAGGGACCCCACTGGTGACCGCCCGCCAGCCTGACGCAGCCCCATTCACCATAACCCTTTGGGACCTGCCCGTTAGCCAATTGCTCACCCATCGTATGATGTTTTTATTTAGCTGTATGGTGGACATTTTGTCCAGTAGGATCCTATGGGAAACCGTGTCAAAAGCCTTTCTGAAGTCCAAAAAAATCACATCAGCTGGTTTCCCTTGGTCGACTAGATGAGTGATCTTATCATAAAAGGAAATCAAATTTGTTAGGCAGGACCTACCCCTCATGAACCCATGTTGGCTGGGACCAGTGACTGCATTGTGCCCCAGGTGCGCCTCAATAACTTCAAGAACCATCTTCTCCATAATTTTACCAGGCACTGACATGAGACTGACAGGCCTGTAAGTGCTAGGGTCTTCTTTCTTACCCTTCTTGAAAACTGGGACAACATTTGTCAGCTTCCACTCTACTGGGACCTCTCCAGATTTCCCAAGATCATTGAAAAATATTTGAGAGAGGTCCCGCGATGATGTCAACCAGCTCTTTAAGCACCCTGGGATGACTCCCAACCAGACCCATACACTTGAATGGATCCAGGTGGAGCAGCAAATCCCGCACACATTCAGGGGTGGTTGGGAGCTTGTCATTCCCACTGTCATGGTCCTCCTGCTCAGGGCACCCTGGGTCCTGAAGCCCATCATCAGCATTGAAGACAGAGGTGAAGAAGGCATTAAACACTTTGCCTATGTCATTGTCTGTGAGGAGATATTCCCCGTCAAGTAGTGGACCTATGTTTTCTTTGGTTCTCCTTTTTCTATTAACATATCTAAAAGAACCTTTTTTATTGTCTCTCACAGACATGGCCAGCTTCAACTCCGGTTGGGCTTTGGCCCCACAAATTTTCTCCCTAAAAACACGAACAGCACCTCAGAAGATCCCTGGTCAGCCAGGCTGGCCTTCTGCCCCACCTGCCTGCCTTCTGACATTTTGGAATGGCCTGACCTTGTGCTTTTAGGAGGCAGTGCTTAAAGACTGACCAGTACTCATACATGCCAGTGCCTTCAAAAGCAGCTTCTCAGGGGACCTTGCTGACTAGTTCCCTGAACAACCTGAAGTCTGCTTTCCCCATATCCAGGGCTGAAGTTTTGGTGGCAGTTTTCCTTCTGTCACCATAAATTCTAAACACAACCACTTCATAGTCACTATGACCAAGACGGCCACCAATTGCCACGTCTCCCACAAGACCCTCTCTGTTTTCCAGCAACAGATCTAGGAGGGCACCTTTCCTAGTTGGCTCCCTTAGAATCTGCACCAAGAAGTTGATCTTATCATAAAAGGATGTATCATTGTGTTTTAAAAACAAAAGACAGAACTGGAAAAAAAAAAAAAAAAGAAAATAAAAAAAAGAGGAGATTAATTTAAACCCTGAAAAAGCAGGTCTCAATACAATTATGTAACATTAGTTTCTATGAAAAATAGGTGTGTATTGGAGTAAAAATATTTATAATATTTATAATATCGTACATGCAGCCATCTTATCATCCAAAATAAAGAAAAACATACTTGTTAGAGCCTAGAAAGTTGAAGATAGAAATAGATATCATCACTAGGAGAGTTTGCCAGTTACAAGGTTTTTGTTTATTTTTCATTTTTGTCTTTATGTGTAAATTCATGTAAAAAAAATAAGGAAAAATAAGAAGCTGCTATAAGCACAGTATTCAGGGCTTGACTTTCTGCATGTTTTCTTTGTTTATTTGTTTTTCTTACGTCTCCAGTCTCAGTATTTCAGTTTTCATTCTAATATATTTTCTCATAAGTTTTGCAGTGGACTATGCTAACCATTGTCAGAAATTACATCAGCTGCTTATTTCTAAAAACTACAATATCTAAAATCTGAACACAAAACCAATGACTAATCCATTTCTAAACTTCTAAAAGTTTAGAACTTCTACTTTAACATGCTTTCATTCCCACAAATCTTTGTACTTCCTGAAGTATGTATTCAAAGATACCACAACAAATGTAGTTCTCAGAGCATGGTGGAGAACTACAAGAACATGAAAAACATGGTTGAGTCTCAGGGGGAAATCCTTTTCCTGGAGATTTCGAATCTTATCATAAAAACCCAAGAGACTGGCTTTAGTTGCCCAAGGTACCTGAAGCAAAAACAATACATGTACATCAAATCTTAGGGCTTAGGCCACAAATTTTAAAGCTTTTTTGTTGAAAGAAATAATTTTGCCCAGAAAATATGAAATCTCAGAATAAGAAGATTCATTTCCTATAACAGGCAAGCATGCCTGCTATGCTTGCTTTCATTAATTACTGGAAAATGTCCTGGAAATCTGTGAACATAAAACCACAGAAGTGTCAGAGTATAGATATGAAAAAGACAGACTCTTAGATCAAGAAGCAGGATCTAACAGACAATGAAAAATGAATGAACAGCATGAAACAAGATTTCCACCTGTCTATGATGTGACTTGCTTATTGTTATACACATACCTTGTCTGCTTCCTTACTTTCTTACATACATATATTTGTATATCAAGTATTAAAACTTGATTTATGTAGAAAGAATAGATGATAGTAATTAAAGGAAAAGAAGCAGAGAAATTTTGAGGTGATATAATAAGTTCTAAGCATTATATACTTAAGTTTAAGAATAATATTTCAGGTACTCAATGGAAAATGTGAAATAATTGTTGTACAGTGAAACAAACAAGGTGGATTCTTCAGAAGTTACCACAGTGAATCTACTTACGCTGAAGTCATTAAGAGTTTGTCACCATCTCTGGAGGGCATCGGAAAACATTGTGTTTTGTTTTCAGTAGTGAAGAAGAATGTTAGCTTCTGACTATCAATGCCTCCTTCTTCCTGGAGGATATCAACCTTCTTCAAATTTATGTATTTATGTGCTGTATTTATATCAAAAATATGTATCTTATCAAGTTATATGTAACTAATGTTACATATAAATGTTTTAAACTCTCTCTATATAAAAGTCCTCTATAAAACTTTTACTTCTCTTTTCAAGTTGTTAAACAAATTGATAAAGGATTTTTTTTTTTCAGTTTTTTTCCCTGCAGAGAACAGAAATTAAATAACAGATGATATTTTATTTGTCTATAAATACAATATGTAAATATATTTATTTTTTTTTTTTTAAAAAAAGGCCAACATGTCTATTCAAACTTTTTTTTATTCAAACTTTTTTTTTTTTTTTTTTAATATATATTTGTTTTGTAAGTTTTCTTTGTGGCTAGAATATTATAAGGAAATGCCTGTCCTTTTCTCCTATGTACAAGAAATATATAGGATCCAAGTCAGCAACTATAAACATGCTTATTTCTAGCTAACAGTTAAATAACTTTATTAATACTGCTGACATTTCTGATCTTTTTCATGGGTGAGTTTTAAGGTGGTGTTATTAAGCCAGCTATGTTTAAGCAGAAGGACATAAGGCTATTCCTTTATTTAGTCCAAATGGATGTCAGATTTTACTTCTACGAGCTTCAGCAAAGCTTGCCCTGTCCTTCAGCATGATATTTCTCACTGTAAAATGTAACCATTTTTCTGTTTTAGCTCAAAACATCGTAATAACGTCAAAAAAAAAAAAAAAAAAAAAAAAAAAAGAGAAGTTTTTGACAGGAAAGAAAAAAAAAGAAACATTTTATATCATTTATATCATCAACAGTATATAAGGTTTGTGGGATTCTAATTAGTTACAAACATCACCTATACACAATATATAAAAGCAACGCATTAATGTTTTACATTATAAATATTATTTTGGATAACTTCCTAATGTGTTTTATATTACATCATTGTTTTACAACAGAATATCGTTAAGAGATTAAGACACAGCTGTCATGGAAAGCTGGAAAACATGACATTAAGGGCAGATGGATAGATTAAAGATGCTTGGATGGATTCATGGATAGATAGATGGATGGATGGATGAATGAATGGAAATGGAAAAAGTATTTTGTCAACAGAGAGGACATCTTCTGTCAATTACCTGGACTGAGGGCAGATTTAAGAGACTTCTGGAAATTAAGAGCAGAAAACAACAACAACAACAACAACAAAAGATTTTTTTTATATCTAGATAGACCACCTCTTTTCTCTTTTTGATCCTCCTAATTTGAGGGGTAGTTTTCCTCAGAAAGGAAAAAATCTGGTAATGTGTTTTTCTCCATTTCAGACCATGCTCACCTGTAATAGAAGAGCCAGTACGACTAATTTTGTCTTGACTCAGTGCTCAGTTTGTTATTAACCATGAACATACCCTTGGAATAGGACTGTAGTATCTCTGTCAAGACCAAGACACAGCAAACAGATGCAGTCTCAAGAGAATTTAGAGCACATTTAGTTCCTGAGATTTTTGATTTCCCTGAAAATATTCATATTTTTTCTCTTGTATTAAGAAAAGCAGAGAATACTTATTGAAAACAAAGACATTTACATTCTCTAGCTGGTCCCGACTAATTCTGTTGGTAGTGGCTTTTCCCACTTTCTAGTAGGATTTAGAAAATCTGAGATGTTGAAGTATACCTTTTGGGAAAATATCCTTGAATTATGTTGCAGTGGAGAAAAAGAACACACCAGTAATTACAGAATATATGTAACAATTTCAGTCAAAATTCTAATATGGTATAAAAACTCAGATAAGTAGCTGCATCAAAGTTGTGCTTGAAAATTAAACAATTTTGGTTTAGGTGGTGAGACCATTAACAACGTTTCCCTGTGGCTTAGAGACAAGGGTGGTTTTTTCCTTTCTACAAGTATTAGATCATCATATATCTTGCAGTAGTATTATCTTTAGCTAGGGAATTTAGAAAAGAAAAGGAAGAAAGAAAGGAGAGAGGGTCCTGCACCTGGGACGGGGAAACCCTGGCTGCACGTACAGACTGGGCGATGAGACGCTGGAGAGCAGCCTAGAAGAGAGGGATCTGGGGGTCGTGGTAGACAGCAAGTTGAATATGAGCCGGCAGTGTGCCCTGGCAGCCAGGAGGGCCAACCGTGTCCTGGGGTGCATCAAGCACGGCATCGCTAGCAGGTCGAGGGAGGTGATTGTCCCGCTCTACTCTGCGCTGGTGCGGCCTCACCTTGAGTACTGTGTGCAGTTCTGGGCACCGCAGTATAAAAAGGACATGAAACTGTTGGAGGGTGTCCAGAGGAGGGCTACGAAGATGGTGAAAGGCCTGGAGGGGAAGACGTACGAGGAACGGCTGAGGGCACTGGGCCTGTTCAGCCTGGAGAAGAGGAGGCTGAGGGGAGACCTCATCGCAGTCTACAACTTCCTCGTAAGGGGGTGTCAAGAGGCAGGAGACCTTTTCTCCATTAACACCAGTGACAGGACCCGCGGGAACGGAGTTAAGCTGAGGCAGGGGAAGTTTAGGCTGGACATCAGGAAGGGGTTCTTCACAGAGAGAGTGGTTGCACACTGGAACAGGCTCCCCAGGGAAGTGGTCACTGCACCGAGCCTGACTGAATTTAAGAAGAGATTGGACTGTGCACTTAGTCACATGGTCTGAACTTGGGTAGACCTGTGCGGTGTCAAGAGTTGGACTTGATGATCCTTAAGGGTCCCTTCCAACTCAGGATATTCTATGATTCTATGATTCTATGAAAAGAATTTAGAATTACCAACTTTCAGTTATGTTCCTTACAGCCTTTGCACTTGCTGAATCACTTCCAGTGGGCAGTATACTGCCCAATATTGTAGTTTCTGAATCATGTTTTCCTTTTCTTAATCTTGGAAAAGATACAGCAAATAAGCTAACAGAGGGTCTCATAAAAATAGGAGTTTCTAGAATTGACAAATACAGTGAAAGGAAGACTTTCACTCACTTTCTTTCTTTCTTTCTTTCTTTCTTTCTTTCTTTCTTTCTTTCTTTCTTTCTTTCTTTCTTTCTTTCTTTCTTTTTCTTTCTTTCTTTCTTTCTTTCTTTCTTTCTTTCTTTCTTTCTTTCTTTCTTTCTTTCTTTCTTTCTTTCTTTCTTTCTTTCTTTCTTTCTTTCTTATTTTTTTTTTAATTATGCAAGTAAAAGTTGAAGTATATGACAGTGTAAGTCAATACTTCCCCAAAAGACTATCCTATAATATTGTATATCTCTGTTCAAAACAGGACTGACAATAATATTTTTGAAATAGTTGTTATAGACTTTTTCCTGCTTCTTTAATTATTACAAAAATAAGAATTTATTGTGTAAGATCAGAGTCAAGGATATATATCATATAGTTTTGGAACATTTGCTACCATAGACATAGATGATTGTAAGATAATTGTTTTAGATGGTAGTAAGAGAGACCACCTTTGGATAAGCTGTTAAAAACTCTCAGGACAAAAGAAATTTATATATATTTTTTAAATTTTCTTAGTTCTTTATTTCTGATCATTTTTGTTTTGTTTTCTTAACTTCTTTTAGCTTAATTTGTTCTACCATTCATCTTCTAACACTGCTGTTGGCAGGCAGAATATAAAATGAGTGGGTTTTAAGGGAAATATTATGGGGTTGTATAGTGATAGAGCTTAAAAGATACTAGCTTAAAATTCCCAGTGTAAAATGTTCTCCTCTAGGCAATTGCATGAGATGAATTATGTACTCTATTGATAGCAATAGATTACCTTCTAATGGAAAAATAGGAATAAACAAGTATCTGTATAGGTCCACAGCACAGTTCAGAAATAGTAAACCACTAAATATCCAAGGAACATTAGTGCAAATATTTTATTTTAATGCTGTACAAAGGAATATGAAAATAGCAAGAAAAACAGTGGGGTAGAATAAATTAAAATAAGTAGGCTGCCACAGAGGTACCTTTATGTTTTGTTTAATTTAAACAAAATATGAAACTGTTATAGAAAGATTCTGATGTGATGAGGACCATCTGCTCTTATTTTGTTATATAATGATTTGCATAAAATCTATTAAGTTCGTTGTATTGCATGCTTCAGAAATTTAATAACCCAGAATTATGTATGATATACAGTACATGGCTGCAGATTGTAATAAACAAGAATTGTACTTCTGACTGAATATAGAAAAGAATGTGTGATTTTTAGTAAAATAAAGCTATTGCAACCTATTTCCTTTTGTATTTATTTAGTAATTAGTGTGTTTGAATTCCTGTAAGATTACATGTTCCACAATTCTGCATGATTGACACAAGGGAACATAGAATGATGCTAGATTTACATAGTATTTTAATGTTACCCTTTTTCACATACCCAGACTTCTTAGATGTTTTCTAAGCTTATGTGGATTGATTTCTTAATTATTCTTTGCATACATAAGTACTGATTCTAGTCTCATCTATCCCCATATAAACAGTGAGCAATTCCTGTGAAATTAGCAGAATTTTTACTGGTATAAAAACGTGAGAATGACAAACAGATTGATGTGTTATGATAAACTATTCAGTTTTAGTAGAAAATGGCTACTGCAAAGCTTTCAGACTTCTTTGCCATAGAATTGAAGGATAATCTAGAAAAAAAATACTTTCATATGAATTCAAGTATTGCTAAACTTGCTTAGAAATTTGCAATTCACTCTATCAGAACCAAATATGCCAAATGTGGCACGTTAGTTCGTCTTCTAATTAAATTGAAGCAGCTATGGTCTCCATGTTAACCAACAGGGTCAACTGAGGCTACATCCAAATTTCACTGCATGCCTTACTCTGGGTACCATGACGTAAAGTCCTGGCTTTCTTAAAACTTTAGACCACTGGCTAAGCTCCAATCCTCTTTGTCAACATTTAAAACTAAAGAATGAGTATGTAGATACAAGAAGTAAGCAAAAAATAGATTTGAAATATATATATTTTTTTCAATTAGGAGTTGTTCACGTGAAAGTTCATCACGCAAATAGCTGATATTATTCTTCTTTTCAAAGGTAGAGTTAAATTACTTGCAATTAATTCTCCTGGCTATCTTCCCCTTATCTTCATCCCTCCCTTTACAGATCATTAACTGCTGTAGTACAGTTCAGACTATTGTACCTAGAGGTCATGCATTAATTTATATCAGCTGACTGGGGTCTCCTCAGCTGAAAAGGGGGTCTCCCACTGAAATTAGTCTGAGAACACATTATTATATTCTACTCCGAAATTTGTTCTTGATGATCTTCCTGATAGAAAAAGCAGTGTTGTATTCAGTCAGTAGTTTTCCATATTGAGGGGAGGCTTGCAAATTAGTTTTATTCATTTTGTACTACCATAGCAGCATAAAAGAAATTGACTGGGACAAAGAACCTCTCCCAGAATAATGACATCAGTATCTTGACTACTTGGTACAATTTCCCAAATTAAAGTCAACACATCCATCAGCAAATCTATAGCTATTTAAACAAAATATGAAAAAAAAAAAAAACAAAAAAAAAAAAAACATTTAAAGAGACTTTCTCATTTAGCTGTGAAAATGCATAGTGTGTATGGAGCAACATCCATAGACTGATATCAGTTGTGTTCATCTTTTAAAATACATGAAGCCTGCACACAGTGTATTCAAGTATGATGTTACAGTACATAAAAGTTTTGAGTTTTGTTAAAGAAGTCTCCATCAAGAAAAAGTCTTTCAGTAGTGGTTCACTTCAACTTCTGGGCCTGTGCACTGATTTGTTTTAGTAGCTGATTCACAGCCTCTTGTACTGAGAAAATTTGCGATTTCTTACTGTTGCAATAATTATATCTAATAACATTTGTGTATGATTAGTTTGTTCCAGTCTCCATTTTTTTTTTCCCCTGTGCTGTAATACCTAGTTGCTCTCCTATCTTTTCTTTTTGTCTAGACTACAAGTTAACATTGGGGGAAAATAAGAATTTTTCCTCCTTAACAGAGTACATTTGGACTTCTGTCTCCTTCAGAACTCTGAAGATATGAAATCCATGAAAAAAGCTATTTTTTATTTCTGATTTACAGAGAATTTCTCAAACATTTTCTGCATTAGCTGTTAGCTAATTAGCTGTTTTCTGCATTAGCAGCTTTTCATAAACACTAGAGGAACTGGGGACCTTCCTTTTCCTTTTCCTTTTCCTTTTCCTTTTCCTTTTCCTTTTCCTTTTCCTTTTCCTTTTCCTTTTCCTTTTCCTTTTCCTTTTCCTTTTCCTTTTCCTTTTCCTTTTCCTTTTCCTTTTCCTTTTCCTCTTCCTCTTCCTCTTCCTCTTCCTCTTCCTCTTCCTCTTCCTCTTCCTCTTCCTTTTCCTTTTCCTTTTCCTTTTCCTCTTCCTCTTCCTCTTCCTCTTCCTCTTCCTCTTCCTCTTCCTCTTCCTCTTCCTCTTCCTCTTCCTCTTCCTCTTCCTCTTCCTCTTCCTCTTCCTCTTCCTCTTCCTCTTCCTCTTCCTTTTCCTTTTCCTTTTCCTTTTCCTTTTCCCTTTCCTTTTCCCTTTCCTTCTCCTTCTCCTTCTCCTTCTCCTTCCCCTTCCCCTTCTCCTTCTCCTTCTCCTTCTCCTTCTCCTTCTCCTTCTCCTTCTCCTTCTCCTTCTCCTTCTCCTTCTCCTTCTCCTTCTCCTTCTCCTTCTCCTTCTCCTTCTCCTTCTCCTTCTCCTTCTCCTTCTCCTTCTCCTTCTCCTTCTCCTTCTCCTTCTCATGCTTCCTTTTCCATCTTCCTCTTTCTCTTCCTCTTCCTTTTTCTTTTCCTTTTCTCCTTCTTGGTGTTTCAGCTAAACAAGGACCTTAAAGCAACATTACAAATCCCAAATTATTCTGTTAATCTCTGCAGAAAAAAAAAATAAAATGCATATATAAATTAAAGCTTTATCCTAAGCAGCTAGAGTGCTGTGCTCCAGCCTTGACCTTAATACTATGAGATGTGAAAGCTTTACTTTATAATTTTCCAAGTCTTTCCTGCATCATTGCTGTTTCAGAAGCCTTTATTTTGTATTGATTTCTCCACTGAAGAGAAGTATTTCCCATTTATTTTCAATAAATTTCATTTTATTGATTTCAGACAAATTTTCTAAAATTAAATTAATTTAAAATTGTATCATCATCTAATGTGCTTGACTCCAGCCTCATATCATCTTCAGAAATGTTCTGTTTCATCTTTTTAATGTAATCTTTAACTTCAGTTTTACAGCTATATTTATACCTTGCATAATTTTATCAAACATTTTTCCATATTTTATGACAGCACCACAAAAAACTTTCTGAAAGCCTTATGAAATTCATGATACCTCCTTGGATTCATACTATCCACCAGATCATCTTCAAATTCAAAAATAAAAATAGAAGGTTTATTTCATTACAAGGGATCTTACAATGCTGGTGACTCAAGATGTTTTTTTCTTGTAAAAGATTCAAAGATCTGAAATAGGTCTTTGGAAACACCTGCAGCTGTCTTTTTATTGAGAAAATATCATGCAGCAGCTTTGTGATTTTTCTGATTTTTCTTTAATACTTTTTTTTTTTTTTTACTGAAAAAATATTTTCTTCTAAATTAAAAGACTGTGTCTTGTCACAACAACAAGATATGGAAAGGGGAAAATGAATACCTATGGAAGAGAAATCCAAGTATTTAGAACATTGCAAATTATGTAATTCAGAGTAAACAGAAACTGTTGATGTGATATCCTTAGTCTGTTTAGCTCTCTCAACTCTATTCAATTTTCAGAAATATATCACTGTTGTGCAAAAGGCTACAAAAATATAAATTAACAATTACATACATTTTTACATACATTACATATATATATGTTATATACGTTAAATAATCACAGAATCGCAGAATCATCTAGGTTGGAAGAGAACTCCAAGACCACGTAGTCCAACGTCTAACCTAACACTAACAAGTCCTCCACTAAACCATATCACTAAGCTCTATATCTAAAAATCTTCTGAAGAACTCAATCACTTGAGGATGGTGACTCAACCACGTCCCTGGGCAGCCCATTCCAATGCCTAACAACTCTTTCGGTAAAGAATTTTTTCCTAATATTCAACCCAAACCTCCCCTGGTGCAACTTTAGCCCATTCCCCCTCATCCTATCACCGGGAGATGGAAGAATAAATAAGTATAAGAGACTTTTCTTTCTGAAGATAGGTGTGTTGTGTTTCATGAAACTCTAATTCATAGTTGTGGAATACATGATAGATACAGTACCTTTCATGTTTTCAAATGATATTCTAACTTCTCACAAAATTAAATGCTCACAATTCTTTCTTTCACTGAAATGTTATCCAAAGCATGCTGACCTTGGCTAATTGAAATATTTTACTGAACAAGGTGTTTAGTATTAGCACAATTGTTTTTCACATAACTGGAAATACAAAGCAACTGTAGATGAAAATGTGGCATTCTCATTAAAAGTCTGATGTCGGTAATGTAAAGCCTAACAGTTGCTGAGCAGTCTCAGACAAAAGTTCGCATAATAATACATATAGCAGATAATCCATACATGAAATTCTTGATGTTGGTGTAATTTGGGAATAACTCTATGACAGTTCATTTAGTTACTCAGATGTACAGCAGTGTAGTTTAAGATTTTAATATAATTTTCTCCCTTTTATGAGGATAGAATTTGGTATAACCATAATGAAAAAAAAAAATCAATTCCCATAGCTTTTTCCTTGGTCTTTGGAGAAAGAAAATTCTGGACCCTTTTAATCTTTTTATTCTGTTTGGTATATTAATATACTGAGTTCTGAGACATGAACAATGAAGTTTGAACTTATGGGATTTTGGTTCTGTTTTGAAAAGAGAGATAGATCGAGTCTACACAATCTTCATGGTAAAATGTCAAATACAAAGCAAATGGAAACTAATTTAGACTGTGGAAGCAGGCATGGGAAGTGACTAACAACATTTAATTAAATTGATTAAGAAGCACAGATTTCACACAATCCAATAGCTGATGCAAACAATTTTAAAATGTATTTTTTGAACTGCATTAAGAATTACATAGGAGAGGATCACTGCAGTTATCACCCTAAGAATGGCTAGAAAGTCCTGAATCCGTAGTAAGTGAATAAAAATCCTTTCTTATGGGTGGAATTTGGAGATAGATAAAAATCATTATAATTATCTTAATTTGATATATGTGGATAACAATGTGTAATATTTTTATGATTATTATCTTATCATAACCAAGTTAAAAGTTTACAATGAAAAAGGTAGTCTACCAGTAGACTACAGTCAGCTTTTCTTTAGAGAGAACAAAACTCATCACTTAGCTAGCTCTCTGGCACCATAATATTTCATTTACAATAAAGCTAAATGGTGCAAAAACAAAAAAAAAATATTCCTTTATAGAATATGTTAATACATATTATGTCACTTAAAATAGTCAAAAAAAAAAAAGGACTAAAGGACTGTGAGAGATATAAACACATTAATCAAAAGGCTTAAGAGAATATTTTTATTATACTTCATGGTTTGCAACAGAAAAATCCTCATACATCTGAAACTATGGCAGCCAATTTCATTGGAATACCTTATATGGTAGGTAAATAATTTCTAAACAGTTTTAAATAATTGCTATTTGTGAATGTACAACAAGTTGCTATCAGAATGAACAACAAGCTGTTATCAGAAAGAGATTCAATAGATATATGTATTTTTAAGTATATAGCTGTGTTTCAGTTTTCATATAAAACCGAAATACTTAATTTCTAAACAGATAGGGAAATAATACATATACTGTTGAGTTTCAGTGTTTATCAGATCCTTCTTTATTTTTTATAAGACTCTGATGAAATAATAGCAGCATAACTTGCGTAGCTATTGTCAGAAAACTAACAAGTTACACTCCATGTAAGACATGTCTATATTTAAGTAGCATTCTAAATATAAGATATTAAGTGCAACATGAAAGCTGAAAAGCTGTTGCATAAGCCCAAACTTATATCCCTTTTAAAAGGAATATCTAAGCTAAGCAAAATCAGTAGAATGAGACCACAAAACCAGAGACTAGAGTAGGGTTTTCATATGAAGGAAGGCTGAGAGATCTGTGGTTGTTCAGCCTGGAAAAGGGAAGGCTCTGGGGACCTTTCAGTACTTGAAGTGGGCTTAAAAAAACATGGAAACTGACTTTTTACTCAGGCTACCATCTGAGTAAAGACATTTAGATGCCCCATCCCTGGAAGAATTCAAGGACAGGTTGGAAACCTGGGAAACCTGGTTTAGTGGGTGGCATCCCTGCCCATGGCAAGAGGTTAGAACTAGGTGACTTTTAAAGTCCTTTCTGACCCAAACCATTCTATGATTCAATGTTTCTACGACAGATAAAAACTAGAAAGGGTAAAAGGGTAGTCAAAAAAAGAGTCATAGACATAGAAGCTTTTCCAGAACTACCATGGGCTTTTTGTTTACAGGAGCAGCAGATTGCACATATAAGAAACATACAGTATACTGAAGGAAGATAAAGTCAATATGATTAATTTTCATGAGTTTTCAGCAGAAGGAAAATATGTTCCTCAAAATTATTCATTTTTAGTAGTAAGCATGAAAATATCAGATGAAAGCACAAGAATATGTTAGAGCAAAATGACAAAGAAAAAAAAAAGTCACTGTTCCCAGATTGTAAGTTTCTGCCTGTTCATGAGGATAATATAAAGGAGTTTTAACCAAAACACTGAATATCCATAAACCAGTCATATATCTGTCATATATATATATATATATATCTCAGTCATATATAACTGACTGAAAGGAGCAGATAATAAGCAATAGTAAAAGAGAACAAAAAAAGACTTTTTGGAAAAGGCTGCGAGGAGGAAGAATAAATGTATTTTTTAGTTCACATTAATTGTCCAAACAAGTATTTATCATCATGTGTTTGGTTATTCTACTTGGATGCATGAATGGGATTGATTTGTGTTGGAATTTAAACAAGCAAGACATACTTGCATTTTACAAAATCAGATTTGTCTAAGCGTAGGTTATACTTTCTACATAGGGTCATTTACTCTGTGTGTAACAAGTTCTCCTTAAAAAAAAAAAAAAAAAACAACAACAAACAAACAAACAAAAAAAAAAACTGTTCGGATTTTTTCTTTTTTCCTAGTATCTGCTACTAATCTCCAGAATAAGTTCTCAGTTTTTTACTCCACCTGTGTGGAGGGAACCTACATTGCAACTTCCACAACCTTAATGGAAAACAATGTAAAATGTTAATGATATTCCATGATGTTTCCCTTACCCTTATCTAGGCTGACACCATTAAAGATTCTTAAGGTAGGTCTTATGATGCTGCACTTTGACTGATGATTTATTCTAATAAATTGATGCAATTTATTAGAATAAAACAAAAGAAAACAATAAAACAATATATAAATTTTGTTTTGCGATACTCCAGCTTTTCTAAAGGAGGAGACACAGTCTAACTTTTGTGTTCTCCTTTATCATCTGCAATCTTAGACTTTTAGATTTTTGGCCTCTTGATGAGACCTGCTCCACACAAGGAGCAGGCATATGTAGCCTGTTCACAAGCATGAGTTTGATTGTTGGGCAGTACACACTAGGTAAATATTTATTTCTTGCCCCTCTGAGGAACAAGAGATTGAAAACTACTAAATGGACACTTTGTCCTAAACAGTAGATGTCTTGAACTTCTGATTGTAAAATTCATTTTGGTCACTTACGGATGGAAGGATTGAAAGAAGCAGTTTATAGAAAAGACACTGACTTCTGTTGTATTCATGACAGCAACTTCCAAGAATTGGAAATATTCAGGAAAATGGAATGCTGAACTGAAATAACGTGAGTTTCCAATCCAGCCAGACTATATAACATCAGTTGTTTATCCTCCCAGAGGAAAATATTTTAACAATAGTGTGTGATGGAAGCCTTGAAAATGTTAGCAGATAAACACAAGCCACAACCACCACCTTCTCAGTTGATTATTTATGTGTCTGTCAATCACTCTAAAAAATACACATAGTAAAATGGATCAAATTTGACATTTTACATATCTCTTTATATACATATGGTTCAAAAAGTTAAGTTTTACTTTAGGAAAAAAAATCAGAGCAAAAATGAGTCTCACTTGTATTTAGAATGGTAATATCACTTATAAATGATGAATTATGAATTAACGTATGTAATGAACAGAGGATACAGCTTATCTGATAACTTCGTGGATGTTGATGCTTCCATTAAATCTGTATGACTGTACAAAATTCTAGGCAATCCAGAACTTAGCAACAGCAGACATGAAAATATGAAGGAATGAAGTCCAGAGACAGACTTGAAACAAAATGCAAAATAACCTTTTTGTACATGCTTCTGCTTAAGATGTGTCCTTATTTTGTGCCTACTTCAATGTTGACAGTGCATCCCTACAGGAAAAAAAGCATTATGCTGATGGAATTTTATTTCCTTTTAAATTTAAGTATACTTTCATTATTAAGAATAAATAATAGTACTTCCTTTAAATTTCTAATCATTTTAATTAAAATCCATTGGTCAGAGCTTTGAGGAGTAATAATGTGAATATTATCTCACGTTTTGCTCTCTCATGACACCTAAATAAGTCAAGAGGTTTGTATAGGATTTGATAATATGCCCGCTACTCTTTTGGAGGCTTCTTAATCTTTTAAGTGTTTCATGATAATGAAATGTAAATTTACTGTCTTTACATTTAAGTCTGTACATTTAAGTTGAATGTGTTGAAAGAATGGTGCATTCAAAATTCCCAGATGCACAATATATCACTTTACAACCTGTAGCCCTTTTTAAGAGTTCTCCTTGCATCTGTGGCTTTGGAAAAACCTTGCTTTTTCTTGCTTTTCTTGGACGCTGCAAGTTGGCCTAATTGAATTCCTGCTCATGTTCTTTTCTTCATCTCTGCTGCCTATTAAACAGATTTTTATATGGTCTTCCAATCACAGTAGCATCCAACTGCTGAAGGTTTTAATGTACAAAATATTTCTCTGGCGGTTCATTTGTGTTGGTATGTGCTCCAGAGTATGAACAACTGATAAGTATGCATTTCAAAACAGCTAATTTACTCCCACCCAAGTAGAAAATTAGTTATTTTAACAAATAAATACTATTACTTGTAACTTTATCTGTTTACTTTCTCATATGTTCATAGTAATTGAATTATACATGTATTGTAGAACTATTTATAAACTATGCTCCCCATACAGTTTTTTTCTTCAACCACTACTTTTCTGCATTTGTGTGATTTGTGTGACAATAAAATATGTTCTCACTTTATACAAAGATTAGTAATTTTGCTAACAAGTCTGTATGTAAAAAAAAAAAACAGTCATGATTTTTTTTTATAAATGGTCACTGTGTAACTTTGCTTCATAATAAATCTATGGAATTTGTTTTTCAAACCCATTTTTGTTTCAGCATGTGATGATACCTTCTTTGAAATGAGATGATATTCAAACACAGATACTGCCTCTAATCAACAGTACACACAATATTAAATAAGTTGTAGTACTAAAATATTTGTGATATCACTGTCTCATTTATTCCATGCTTTTGATGCATTAGTACAAGTTCTTAAAGCTATGATGGAATCCTGGCAGCCAGAGCTTTAAGGTGCATTGCTTTTCCCTGAAGTAAGTGCCAGCTGTACCTCTCTACATTTTCCCTGACTATTACAAAGCAGTTAAACTTAAATTTGGCTTTAAACTGAAAGAGGGTAGATTTAGATTAAATTCTTTACCATGAGGGTGGTGAGGCACTGGAATTGGTTACCCAGAGAAGCTGTGGATACCCCATCCCTGTAAGTGTTTAAGGGCAGGTTAGATGGGACTATGAGCAACCTGGTCTGGTGGCAGGTGTCCCTGCCCGTGGCAGGGGGATTGGAACAAGCAGGTCTTTAAGGTCCCTTCCAACCCAAACCATTCTGAGTCTATTATAAGATATAAGCTATGAATCTCCAGTTCTGAGTTAACTTTTCTCATGCATCATTCACTGAGGACCTTTATACACATTTCAACTACCTTAATTGTCCTTTAATGAGTGATATAAAGCAAACATGTATTCTGATTTAAAAATATAGTTTCTGCCCAAGGAACTAATTAAATGTCAATGAAGAAGCTGATGAGGGAAATGAAGATGTTAGTGTTCCCAGAAAAGAGTTACTTGAACAAGTAAAGCTAGTTTTTCTTTTCTTTTCTTTTCTCTTCTTTTCTTTTCTCTTCTTTTCTTTTCTTTTCTTTTCTTTTCTTTTCTTTTCTTTTCTTTTCTTTTCTTTTCTTTTCTTTTCTTTTCTTTTCTTTTCTTTTCTTTTCTTTTCTTTTCTTTTCTTTTCTTTTCTTTTCTTTTCTCTTCTCTTCTCTTCTCTTCTCTTCTCTTCTCTTCTCTTCTCTTCTCTTCTCTTCTCTTCTCTTCTCTTCTCTTCTCTTCTCTTCTCTTCTCTTCTCTTCTCTTCTCTTCTCTTCTCTTCTCTTCTCTTCTCTTCTCTTCTCTTCTCTTCTCTTCTCTTCTCTTCTCTTCTCTTCTCTTCTCTTCTCTTCTCTTCTCCATTTTTTTTCTTTTCTTTTCTTTGCTTTGCTTTTCCTGATGAATACTGGTAAATTCCACTTGGAATCCAAAATTTTCTGAAGCGATTCTGTTGGTTCATTTTAGCAAAAGCTCCATTCCAAA
Source organism: Anas platyrhynchos (assembly GCF_047663525.1). NCBI lineage: Eukaryota > Metazoa > Chordata > Aves > Anseriformes > Anatidae > Anas > Anas platyrhynchos. The sequence continues at coordinate 84,097,735 of NC_092588.1, read as the reverse complement.
AATGTTGTAAGTGCTAAAGAGAGAAATACAGGGTATAGATAATCATTTATTTGGCCTTTATTGCTCTGTATGTCATGACATAAATTTATAGTGGGTCAGTATGGAAGACTGTGTAATGAGGAAATAGTGATTTCAAACAGAATCTAGGCAGAATTTCATCATAAAATGCCTTGGTTTCAGGGACCCGTATGTCAGTAAGAGTGACTGCTATATAACCTGAGCAAAAACTGTGACATTATGGTTCACTGTCTGAAAATATCACCTGTATGTTCTGCTCATTCCTATGGAGATGTTCAAGAGCACAACATTCTCAGTGAACCTTGGTGTACCTGCAGAAAATTCAGTACAATAGAGGTAGAAGATTGATAGCATTGTTCACTTGGGTGAATAGTATAAAGATGTGAAGAACAGTGATACTGATGAAACACACTGTGGAGATCTGTGCAGCTTGCTGTGATTCACAAGGAAAGTCTCATTCAATGCTGCAGCAGATGTGGTTCCCAGCATCAAAGAGATACATTGGACTGCTCCCACCTTTATGATAATTACCATCCTTATGAGATTAGGTAACTGCTTTGTTTATCATTTATTTCTTACTGGGATCAAAAAAGATCTGATACTTCCTCAGTCCAAAGCAAAATAACATGCACTAGTGTTACAAGAATATTATTACAATTGCAGTATTAAGAAACTGAATGTCCAAGAATACCAAAATTAAAACTGGTCTACAACTGTAATTTATTCTACATATTTAAGAACCAGATATTTTCCCCTCTTCCCTTTCAAAATGAATTAAAGTTTTCCTTAATGTGATAATGACTGCCAGTTTGGTCCACCCCATGCTATTGCCAAATTTATTTACTGAATAATGCATGAGATTTCAAGACATTTCATGAGATTTGTATCTATTATAGGAAGCAGGGAGGATACTGACTTGATTCATTCAGTATTTTTTCTTACATAGATCACATACAGCCTTTTTATGATGCTATTCTGTCAACATAAGGCTGTCAGGTTCACAGACAACACCTTTCCCATACTCTACTCAATAATTATAAGAAATCCCTCTCTGCTGAACTGACTGAATATTTTAGCTGAATTGTTCTACTACAAAAACAGGCCACAACTTTTTTCTGAAGCCACTCAACACAATGTCCACCCTTACTTTGTTTCATATACAATGAGGACAAATATCACAGAATGACTTTCATTAAAACTTAAAGAAATGAGCAGAATGACCTTACAATGAATAACACTTGAATGACTATATAGTTAAAGATATAACAGATTCCTAAAATAATCAATATTCAAATGTGAATTTCTTATTATGTAGCAAATAAGGAAGATCATAATTTATAGCAAAAAGACCAGATATTTCCCTATCTTTTTGAAAAGTTTTAAATATATTTATTTCCTTAAAAATAGCATTTAATCTGTAACTGTATTGTATTGTAAAGCAAAATTCTTTATTGCAGAACACAATAAAATTTTATAATTGCCATGTTTGGTTTATTTTTTCATGTTACAAAGGCTGGAGATGTAAGAAACAGAGAGATATCATGTCAGACCCTTTTACAAATAAGGTATATTTGTACAGACCTTTGAAATATACACTTATTAGAAAAAGACTTTTCAATGGTAGCTTCCTTTATTTTTCCCCAAATGACAGACTGAGGAATGCCAGAAGTGAGACAAGAGCAAAGATTCATATTTTAAGTATACTAGAGGACAAGTTGAACAGAAGCCTGCAATATGCTCTTGCAACAAAAAAGGCCAGCCACATCCCAGGCTGTGTTAGTAAGAACGTAACCAGCAGAGTGAGGGATGTGATCCTTCCTCTGTGTTTTGCACTTGTGAAACTGCACCTGTAGTGCTCCATTCAGTTTAGGGCTCCCCAGTAGTAGAGATACTGACACTGGAGTGAGTCCAATGGGAAGCTACCAAGGTAGCTGGGGGATGCAGCACAGGACACATGAGTAGAGGCTAAGGAAGCTGATTTGTTCAGCTGGGAGAGAGAAGGTCAAGGGGAAACCTTATCACCATCTACAACGACCTTGTCAGAAAATACAGACTTGAAGGAACCAGATCTCTTTTGGAGGTGCGGGGATAGGACAAGAGGTGAAGGCAACAAGTTGGAATATCAAAAATTCTGATTATATATCAGGAAAAGTATCTATACGGTGACTGTGGTCAAACTGAAACAGGTGCCCAGACAGGCTGTGGAGTCTCCATTCTTTAGGATGTTCAAGACATGTCTAGGCATAGCCATGAGCAATCTGATGTGTTTAGACTTGCTCTGTACAAGTCATCAGAACTAGATGACCAGAGGGCCCTTCCAAACTAATTTGTTTTATAATTCTATGATCATTGATTGTATTATAGTAACCACTATTGCTTATATTAGGGTACAGAGACAGTATTCTTATGAAGTGTTATAGGAACCATTATAAAGTGTATTTAATCTGCTTTATCTTTGGATTAACAGCACTGATGTCCAAACTATAAGAAGGTTATTATCTGGAAAGGTAGTGAAAGAAGCACTGCAATAAATTTCTGTGCCAAAGAAATAGCTAGAGAATGAAGCAAAAATACCTGCCTCACTTCAACTAATTAAATACCCTGTCCCTGAGAATACAGCTCAGGGAGCTGAAAATGAAATAACTTCATAGATTGAAATATAGTGAGATGGCTACAGAAGAGTTTTGGAAATTTCTGTATCTTGAATAGAGGAAAAACTACCTTGGAAAGGAAAACTACCTGAGTTTGTTAGAACAGATATCAACCTAATACTATATACTATTAAAAATAATAAATTCCTGACTTGTCAGTAATAAGTTACACTTCTTTGACATTCAAAAAGTGTACAAGATTTTGGATGATGTCAGCCAAGCTGATGACTGATATAAATAATCACTTTCTGATTGGGTTGCAATGGTTACAGATGCAATCATCTTCTAATCATAAAGCTAATTTTGCAGTTAACTATTTATACAGTTGATATTGGTATAATTTTAAAAGAATATGAAGAGCTATAATACTCTTACTGGAAGACATTTACTTACTTAGTAAAAGCTAACTTTTTATTTGCCTTTCTAAACTATTAATAGATACCTCCAGTAGTTTGAGAGAAATGGCTAAACATTATCTTGATCTTTGAATGAATTAAATTTCTGTAATTGCACTGTTCTGGTATGCAGAAGTATTAAACAATATTTTCCACCAAAATAAATGGAGACTTTTAAGAACAAGATGAAATAAAACTGTGTATTCCCTTTGTCCCATCTTTCTGCGAATTTATTAGAAATTTCTTCTGGAAAACCAATGCTAAGCTTCAATTACATAGCAAAGTGATTGCTTGATTAATTTTAATTTGGATTATTCACTATGGAATTGGACTAAAGAATCTGAAGTACAGATCAAAATAAACAGTACATGGATCAAAATAAATACAGAATATTACTGGATGAGTCTGATTGGCTTATGCTATTTTGCAGCTAATAGCATATGCAAATATATTTTTGTGGAATAAAATCCAAAGAAAAATATTTATTAGTATTCTTTCAAAAAGGTCAGGTTGAGGACTGAGGTTTTTATTTTATTTTATTTTATTTTATTTTATTTTATTTTATTTTATTTTATTTTATTTTATTTTATTTTATTTTATTTTAACATTAATTACTTATTGATTGTATGGAAAAGAAGGAAGTATAACCAGAGGAGTATTAGTATCCACTGTTCATGGGTGGATGACCCACTGTAATGGATGATCATTAACAACCTCAACTAAAAAATGTAGTGCTTCTGGCATTTGGAGCCAATTACAAGTAGTGTTTATGTGTCTTTATCAGCAAAGAATTGCTGAATCACTGATGTTGGAAGAGACCTCTGGAGGCTGTCTTGTCCAGCCCATAGCATATAAAGACATCTTTGGCATTTCAGAAACATATTAATCCAGAATCATGAGATGCTTTGTTTTTCCATCTGAATTTAGATTATTTTACCTGTAACCCCTCTACATTCCAGGACATTAGATTTGCTTCTAAATTGTGGTAGTTTATATTCTTCAAACTTTCCATTGCATTCCATTCCTAAAAATGACAATTATTTAATACTTTTTATTAATTTCAACTATTGATTTATTAATCCATAATTCAAATGAATAATTTGTAAGTAAAAATTAATGAGAAGTGATATATTATCTACAGGATTTTAAAAATAGCTCTGAGAATGTAAATATTCTATAACACTATAATACCATAGAGTGGCTTTAAAAGGCTGCCCTGTTCTGTCACATTGTTCATTTGATCTTTAAAAGAAATAACTTACATCAGCAAACAAAGGGCTTTTCAATTTGATGCTTATGGAGGATAATGCTTCTCATTCTCCAGAATAACCACAATTTAGAATTTTATGTATTTAACATACACTTGTTAGCTAGATCAGGCCTCTGAAAGAGTAGTTTTCCAAAAAATCACCACCTATTTTTGTTTTAGAATAAAGATCAGCTGCTTAAGAAAGCTTTGCAGAGAAATTACTTTAAAAGCCATATTTCCATTATCAGGCTGCTTCATTATAAAACAGCATACTGTACATGTATGGACAGGACAGCTACCTAATGCAGCATTGATCTGATCTCTGGTAAAACAAAGTTGCTGGGTAGACCAGAAAAATTGATTATTCACCTTTTAAGAATTAAAATAGACTTGAGCTAAAATAGCTGAAAATCTCACATTGCTTTAAAAGGTAAGTTTGAATGGACTGAATAGCTCCATAGGATTAATCTGAAACTAAGAAATATAAATAACTTCCATAAAAGCTTTGTCATACACTGGGTGAATGCATTTCTAGTATTTGAGTCAAGTTGATAGTTTAATACTACTGGAGAAATAACATTTATCTTTGTATGTTATTTGCATTGGTATGCATTTGTCTAAAATTATCTTAATATCTTCAACCATCTATCTCATAATATAGATATTTTTCAGAACCTAGCTGACAAAACTGAGCATGAATTTGAGAGGGTAGGAGGTTTTACTAGAAAACCTTTGGAAAAATTGTATCTCTAAAATCTGGTTGTTTTAGCAATCATATGATCATGTAAAAGTATTAAATTAATATTTTATTATAAAAATATTGCTGCTATTATTAGAGTTTGGAATCACATCCAAAAATTTCCTGCAGGCCTTTTGGTTTCTATGGGATAAATATTGTTCTTTCAGACAATGACAAATTTATCTATACATAAAATAGGAAAATAATTCTGTGCTTCTTTCATTTTTCCCCAAGAGAATGTGATATTAAAAAACCAATGATTTTTTTCTTTTCATGTTGATTGAGTTTACTTGTTGTATTCAAATCCCATATGCCTTATCATGCATAGATAAATTAGCAAAGAGGGATAGCAGTTGGAGTGCAAAAACTTTTGTAGTTTTGCAGCTTTTGCAAAGCTATGCAAAGAGTACCACTCACTCCATTTAACTTGACAGCACTGCCATGAGAAGATGACTGCAAAAATTAAGCTACCATCTTTTGCAAGCGTGGGATACTATCTGCCCAGGCAAACAGAACACTGATAGAATAATAATTCCTGTGATTTTGGTGTAGATTGCCTAAATCTCATGACTGTTAAACAAACTTTTGTTTTGAAAGACGACTCAGTCACTTGAAACTAGAAGCTTCATATCAGTATTTCTCATTGATATGAGAATATAATGGTAACAATATAATGAAAATAAATGTTGTGAAACTCTAACCAACATAAAGGTATGTGTTCTTTTGTGTGTGTCAAACATCAAAATGTCTTTAGTTCAAATCAAAGATGTCATTACTGGCTTTGTTGAAAGTTATACTGCTTAAAGGAAGGCAATTATCAAATCTTTCATTCTAAGCTAAACCAGTTGTGATGAATGTGAAAAATATGTTATTACACAAGCAAATTTAGGTTTCTGAGCTGATACACTGTTTTGAGTCATTTTAGTTTGCAAGGAAAAATAATGATTTAGTTTTCCTAAAGCTACATTATTATAGGTGTAATAACTGAAAAAAAACAAACAAACAACAAAAAAAAAACACCAACAAACAAACAAAAAAACACCCACCTAATTAAATTCCTTGAGAAACAAGTTCTATTGATTGTTTAAAGTTGTTAATAAGAACACAGTAGGTGCCACACCAGCATAATTCAAATCCAGAAATCCTAATTCTATATATCTTATGTTTCTTGTAGGATTGCACATTGAAGTACATTATATCTTGATTTCTGATGACAGCCTGAATTACTTTATTGATCCGTATTTCAGTTCATTTTAGAACTATTTGTGTTTGTTCCCTAGAGTATCAAATGCTTTCATCCAGAATATAAAAAATTATTAATGTTAAAGTGCATTCATACCTGTTCTACTTTACCAATATCTGGTATGTCCTCCTCATACCATGTGTTAAGTGACAGTAACCTCTATGTAACAAAATATTAGTCTAATTATCTAACACTGTTTAATTACTTTTATTTAAGCAATAATATGAACCAATTATTGTTTTGAAGTTCTTATAGAATTACTTCATATAATTTACACTCAATGCTGTATAGAATATGATATGAAGTATCTGCTTGATTAATGTTTCTTGAGCACATTATTTCTAACGATAGTCAAAGTTTTAATGAATTAATTTGACCATCATTATTGGTAATGTGCTGGAGATGCATTAATCTATGTGATATCTTATCATATCTTATGCAGAACTAATTTGTCTGAATGGGAATTTGGCAAATGAATTCTGGTTTCAATATGGGAAAGGAATTGATGCCCAATTTTGAATAAAAAAAAAAAAGAATACATTCTGGCATATATTTTTTTATCAGGAGTGTATACATTTGGTGGGAGATATTTCTGGCAGATAATACAATTATGTTCTTGCAAGTGTACTTTGAAGAAATGTATGAGGCTATGAATTTTAATATGTAATAAACTATTCTTTACTAAGACTGAAAATATCTGCAGATTACAAATAATAATCATGTCTCTAATTATGTAACAGTTTCCAAATCATAAATAATGCTGCATGTGTGGTAGGCAAATCAGAAAGTGATAACCTAATTTAGAAGTGCATCCTGAATTAATGGTCCAGGACAAAGTTCTGTTTCTATTCTTTCTGGTATATTGAATTGTTTCACCTGTTACCTAGCTAACTGTATGCTAGATTTTCATGAACTCACAGTCGGCATGGACTTTCAGGTGGGAGGTTCCCAATGATGAAAGGTTTGTGATGAACAGAAAAAAAAAAAGAAAAAAAAAAAAGAAAAAAAAAAAGGGTTCTAGAGTTCTTACCGGATATTTTTTCCAGTAGTTACATTTTTTAATATTCTGTGGGGCATCAAAACAGTTTGGAGAGTGCAGCTGTCCAAACCATGGAGATAATGTGAGAGACATGTAGGGAAATTAGGCTGAGCTTCACAAATTCCTTAGACATGTTCAGGGTGGAACACATTTTGAAAAAAAAATACATACAGAGTATTGCTAGCTATATACAACAGCAGCATTTATCTAATATATATAATATAAATATCAGGAAAATAAGATTGATTTACAGTGTATTCCAGTTTGCTGTAGTTTTGCTTATAAAGCAAAGTATGAAGTAAATCTCCACTAAAAAAAACGTAGGTGCATAGTGGGTTGATGTTAATACTATTGGCTTATTTAATATAAAATAATACTCTAATCATGGACATCTATGAGCACATAAGAAAAGGAAAATGTTAGGAATTTTGAACATATTTTTACATGGTTGCAGGCAATCTGTAACAGCCATTGGAGAAAGCCAAGCATTTTCCAGCCTCATTCTTTGTTGAGCTCCATATGTGGAGAATGAAATGAGAAATTAAAATTCTTTATGCCAAAGGAGAGAAACCCTTCTCACTTCAAATAATTCTTAAATACCACTAACTCTGTTGTCTTTGTCAAAACCAATGGCTCTGTTTTTTATAGGACTCGTAAGGAGAACTGGCAGACACTCTAAAATCACAGCTCAGTTAAGGGCATGAATGAGAAGCCAGACAGGATCACAGAATCATAGAATCATTAAGGTTGGAAAACACCTTCAAAATCAGCTGGTCAAATGATAATTAAGAAGAAAATAGAAGCAAAGTGGGACTCGAGATCCTTTATGCTTCTGTTTCATTTTCCAGTCATGTGTTTTCTGTCTATGTTACCACCAAATACAATAGCTTCTTCTCTAAGGGTGCCACCAGCCCCACTGGTCTCTGCCCAGGCCCAGGCCCAAGCCCATGCCTAGGCCCCATAGCAGCCCTAAGGCTGCTAGACCCTGCCCCAGCAAGGCCGCAGCAGGGCTGGGCTCCAGCTCCCCACAGCCCTGCCCTACCTGGGTATGCCCCACACCCAGCTGGGCCCATGGCTGGGCCCCATCCTCCCCATGGAGGATGCTGGGGCTGCCCAGTGCCCCTGGTGCCCTGCTCCTGGTGGGGCACTGGGATAGACCCTGCCTGTGGGCCCTGTCTTGGCCCACTGCAGGACAGCCTGTGCTCCCAGTCCCAAGGAGCCACTGCCGCACTCTTCACATTATAACATCTAATAAAATGTTGCATTTGAATTGGTTTCATGCTTATAAATGTGATTTTTGTATGGAATTTGAAAAATATGTTACTCATCAATAGTAAATATCCTATTACATGGTTTGCTGGAATAGTTTTCAGTGACTTAGAGTAAGGGAATTTTAAGAAATGCAAAATTGATTCCCATTTAATGTAGTTTTGCTAAAATAACTTTCTTAGATAAATTTGACTGAAAAAAGGATAATTTCTAAGATGGATGCTAGTGATACTTTTGCAATCTATGTGACTGTCAAACTTCCTTTTACTCAGAAAAGGAGACAGACATCATCAAACGTGCTCTGATGGCTTATTTTGATGTGCTGTCACTAACTTACTCCAATTTACTCAAGAGCAATCAGGTTAAAAATCTTCCTTAAAAGTTTCTTTGTGGTTATTTTTCAACACCGTCATCTAATTATTACATAAAGTAGTAACCAAACATACTTGGCACTCTGAAAAAGAATAAAAATGATATTCCATTTCATAAACATACACCAACATACACGCTGAACTATTTGAAAGATACTGTTGTCAAATAAACACATATTAAAGACATCATGGATATATCCCGGACAGAATTCAGGTTACAGGTTTTCCACTTAAGTGTGCAGAAAACCAAGCAGGCACCACCACCAAAACAAATCAGCTGCAAAATGACAGGCATTACATACCAGATTTTGCCATAAAATTCTAGCTGTAAAGGAACGAATGACATACATTCATTTATTTCCCTATACTAAACATACATGTAAGCCCCATTATATTTGTATAAAAACAAGCAAACAAACAAACAAACAACAACAAGACCAAGATTGCACTGTTTCTTGCAGACATTCATATAACACACACATATACACAAACCCTTCCTTGGTTTTAGTGGCATACCAAAGCTTTCTTGTCACTTTTGCAGTTCAGCTATAATCGTAAAAGACAAAACTGGCTAATTTCCAAACTAAAGAAAAAGTATGCAGAGTAATCTCAATGGCATTGATCATAGATAAACTCATGTTGACATTTTAATGTGTTGGCCAACTATAACTGTCAGCTATAAAACATTCACTGAGCTTTTAGAGTTGGTAGGCACAACCAGAGTTTAAAACGCCGAATTTGGGTATCATTAAAAAGCTGAGCATTCAAAATGCCATTGTGTCTGAAAAATATTTTTCATTATTTATTAATTAAAAATATTTGTTAAGATGAGTTAAAAGTAAGTATTAAATCTTCAGTGTTTAACAAGTTTAAAGTTGTTTTTATTTCATTATCTTTGCAGCCCTCTAGACATTGGCATATTCTCTGGTTTCTGAAGTATCTAAAATAAATTATTATATTATATCTAGATATCTAAAGCAGAAATGTACAAGACAAAGCCAAAGATGCAGAACATGCCCCTCTTCCACTTAGTTCTTGAATGTACTTTGTGAAGGCTGCCAGTAACAGTTTCAATCCAGCTGAGAGACACTTTACATTCTATGGATATATGTTGTAAAAGGTGCAAGATAACACATGTGTAAGTCCTGAAAGACTAGTCAAACTGCTTTCATTTCTTCCACTACACTTTAATAATTGTAATAGCCTTCAGTTTTTCCATCTAGACATAAAGTCAATAGATACATGACCACCTCTAATACAGTAATTCTGAACAGTGCAAATCTATAATGTAACCACTGGCTCCCAGAGGGAGAAATAACTGGTACTCTCTGAAAGTACGTGTAGACATGTCTTTGACTTTAATTATGGACCTTATTTAAAGAACTTAATGGAGCTGGCAAAGAAGCTCAGTTCCAATAAGTTTCAAATGTAGGTCCATAACTTTTCTTAAGGCCAATTTTGGCTCTAAGTTGATGTTACAGGAATATAAAAGCATAACTCACCATCTGTGACTTACTTTGACATAAAGTATTGTAGCAAGGAAAACAGAGGTAAATTTCTTATATCAAACCCAAGTCTGAAGCTTAACTCAAAGAACATATGATATTAGTAATTGTCAACGAATTTCAGAGGGAAAACAGGGACTGGGGCAGATGGTTCTTATTAGCTCTCCTTTCAGGGAACTGTACTGATCTTTTGAAAGCTTTGATCTGTGCTACAATCACATTAAGATAAAGGAGAGAAACAAGAAAGCTGGGTTTCTACTTAGAATTAAAAAAAAAACAGTTATCGGACCTTATATTCCATTGAAAATACAGCAGTCCGGCCTGGTTTTAGACAGAAGAGCTCACACGTTATAACACAATTGTAGAATACCTTTGCTTTGTTTTGTTTTTATATTGTGATGTTTTGTTTATACATGTATATATATATGTATATATATATACAATATTCATTTGATCATTATACATTATTTATTTATTTATTTCACAGACCTGTATATTTACTTTTCAAGGAAGGCCAACCATAAGATTTTTTCTTCTCCAATTCATCTCCTACATCTTTTCTGAGCATAGGGGCAACATCATGTCTGTTTGACTCTACTGCAGCTATAAAGCTGTTATAATTCTTCAGATGATTAATGAGAATTCCCCACTTTTTTTGAAATCTCACCATATTATAGGAAATGAGGTAAACATTCATATCAAGTGAAAGCTGCAACTGTGGTGGCTGACAACCTTATTTTCCATTGTGTTGTGTTCTAATTTATTTTATATAATGTGATGTTATGCTGTTTTTTTCATACCTTACCTTAACCTTACCTTACCTTACCTTACCTTACCTTACCTTACTTCATGGCCTTCTTCCAGAATAACTTGTTATCTCTGTGTCCCTACAGGGAAATTCTGTGCCTCTTACAAGATAAATTCCCAAGTTGATAATGGTTATTAACTGTAATGTAACTGTAGCACTTTGAGATATTCTAATCGGGATAGGTATGACAATATATGTATACATATATCTTATACATGATACTTGCAGTATTTTTCATTAAAACCATGTATTTCTCTCATATTACCTGTGGTTCCCCCCCCCAAAAAAAATATTGTTAAAAGAAGATATACAATCTTTTCATCATTCCCTGACAATTCCCTGAAGGCTCCCAAGAGGACATGTAGTGGGCTGGTGTAAGAGACCATTACTATATTATCTGGACAGAATATTGCTGGTGAAGTTTGTTTTTTCCTTTTTTTTTTTTTTTTTTTTGATAAATATGTGTGACTTATGAATGTTACACTTAAACTTGTGAGCAAAAAGGGAAAAAACCTTCTGTATGGAGTCAAATATTTGTTAGCAAATCTAATCAATCTAAACAAAATAAAATAAGCAGTTATCATTAGTCTAGTTGCCATAGTAATCATAATCCAAACTAGTACAGTGAATACATTATAGTTGTCCTCCCTCAGGACAGTGGCAGAAGAATCACTAGCTTTTGGCATTCTCAGGACTTCAGTGGGAGGAGACTGATGTTCATGGGCAGAGTCCCTTCCTCCTCAGTTTTGGGCCCAGTTAGGTGTGTTACCTTTTCCTCATCATGGCCCATACCAGTGGTATTGCACAGCCCCAGCTCACCCTGGGAGGTAAGAGTAACTCATCCCCAGTCAGCTGGGGTGGCCAGTGACACCAGGCCCCGTACCCTCTGTGGCACTGCAGAGTTGAAGGGCTTCTGCCAGTGATGGCAAAATTATAATTACTGGGCTGCAGTATTATTCACTTATGATGATAGGACATAATGAAAAGATGTCAAAAGACCTGCATCTTATTTAAAGAAACTCAATATATTCTTGACTGTATCTTGGATATGCATTTTTTATCACTTGGTCTGGAATTTTGAAGAGAATTTTTTTACTGTACAGTAGATAACCAATTTACGTGTAGTCTTAAACTGCCACAGAGATGAACTGTTGCACCCAGTCTTAATAGTCCCTCCTCAAAGACAGGTCAAACACAGACAACAAAATCTTAGCCAAATGCTGAAATTCCAATTGCCATTAATAATAATAAGTGCACATAGCAGTATAGTACAGAATATGAGTGACCAGTTTTAAATCTTGTTCCTCTCCAATTTGCATTTGTTTACACCTTAAGAATCTCTGGTGTCATCCTAAAACAGCACTTCCAAGGCTTCTGCTATAAACTTATGACAGTTCAATTGATATTCTTGAGGAGATGGCTGCTTACTAAGTTTTCTCATACGTATTTTCTTGACAATCATAGCATATTTTCATCCTGTGTGGCATATGTTCTTGTCACAGGATCATTGGAAGTTCATGTTATGTAGTAGTAGTTCGAAATATATAAAATGTACTTCTATCAATTTCTTATTGTTATGCATTTAATTACAGAAATGTTATGTGTCAGGGTTTTATTTGTCTCGTTTCAGATTATAACACAAGTCAGTTAATGCCACCAGAAACACTTGAGACAATGCAATGCATGGATCATTTTGACACTGGTTCTAGAGACAGGTCAATGCTTTTGACAGAAAGAAGTTTAAATTCTGATGTGGAGACATGGTTTGCTAGTGCAAAGTAAATATTGTAGATGACCTTAAGAACCTTTTATATAAAAAGTTTATGGCACCTTGAATTTAGCAAGGCTTTTGATACTGTCTCCCATGACATCCGTCTAGCAAAGCTGAGAAAGTGTGGGATAGAGGAGTGGACAGTAAGGTGGGTTGATAACTGGCTGGCTGGCCAAGCTCAGAGGGTGGCAATTGGTGGCCCAGCAGAGGGCCACAAAGATGATACGGGGCCTGGAGCATTTTCCTTATGAAGAAAGGCTGAGAGACCTGGGTCTGTTCAGCCTGGAGAAAAGAAGACTGAGAGGGGATCTTATTAATGTTTACAAGTATCTTAAGTGTGGGAGACAGAGGGATTTGGCCAACCTCTTTTCAGTGGTTTGTGGGGACAGGACAAGGAGTAATGGCCACAAAATGGATCAGAGGAAGTTCCGCACCAACATGAGAAAGAACTTCTTCACGGTGAGGGTGATGGAGCACTGGAACAGGCTGCCTAGGGAGGTTGTGGAGTCTCCTTCTCTGGAGATATTTAAGGCCCATCTGGACGCCTTCCCGGGCAGCCTGCTCTAAGGAACCTGCTTTGGCAGGGGGGTTGGACCCAATATCTTTTGAGGTCCCTTCCAACCCCTACAATTCTGTGATTCTGTGATTCTGTGATTGTTTCAAAATGGCAAATAAGGGAATTCAATTAAAACTCTTTCAGGAAAAGTATATAATCCTGAGTAGGTATTTTTTATCAAGCAGCTTTAGTTCATATCATAGTGTTCCAAAGCAGAATCTTATCATCTTCTAAACTTAACCTTCCTAGAAAAGAAATTTCTACATACAACGATTAAAATTTTGCTAGGTAGATGATAAAGTTCATAAAGCCAACCAGTATCTTACTGGGGTCTTTGCCCTGCATTGGAGATTAATCATATATTGACAGGACTTAAATTGAAATTACTGGCTATGGTATGAGGACACAAGGCAACTAATTTACAGAATCTTCATTAGATGGGAAATACATTCTTAAAACAAACAAACAAACAAAACACAAAACAGATTTTCACTTCAGCTAACAAGGAAATTATATGTTCACTCAGGGAGAGCTCTTGACCCATTGAATCAAAGAATCATCCCTAGATAGCGTGCCTTATTAGAAGCATGGGAACTGGAAGCACCAGGTGCCTAGTTTGTTGCAAAATCTGGGAAGCTTTTGAGATAAAAGTTGGATGAAACATGTTGAATTTTAATTCAGATCATCTTGAATGATATTATCCAGATGATACTACTTATTAGAATGGGGATGGAGGGGTGGGTGGGGCAAGGAAGAGAAGCCAAAATTAAAGAACACTGAAAAGAATTTATATCAACAAAAAAATATTTGTTATATTCTTATATACTTGTTATATTCTCATATTCTACTGTCTTATATTCTAAGAAAGTTCTATTCAACATCAGAATTGTTGAATAACTTCAGGGTATGTTTAAGCATTAGAAATTGAAATAGCAAAAAGTACTGACCTGAGCAAAAGTTTTCACATGCTCTTATTTGGGGAAAACAGTGCTTAATGTAGGAGTTTATAGGGGAAGACTGGTTAACAAAAAAAGCATAGGTAAAACTAGGTATATCCTAGTTTTATACCCTAGTATATCCACTAGGGTAGTGAGGTTCCGAAACCCTCCTCCAGTGAAAGCAATGGGAAAAGGAAACCAAATCATTTTTTGTGGTAAAATGTATGAATGGAAATACAGATAGGTTTGATTAACTATGGTCTAAATTTCTAAGCTTTTATATTAAAAATCAGGATTCATCCTGCCTAATTTTAAAGTGTGAAATATTGGCATTTTTGTCCAGACTAATCATCTGAACTACCTTTTCAGTCAATGAGTAAAAACAAGCATTTTCAAAGTATAATTAATCTGATTTATTTTAAATATCTACCTTAGGATGAAATGAATTGCATTCTCAAATGTAGTGTTTGTTACTAATCTCTTAATTAACATATAAATATATATATACATACACAGTAAAAAAATGTTCTTCCTTACATAGTAGTAACAGAGTAATGCCATAAATACAAGATAACTTTAATTGTATTTCAAACTGACAGCACGACCACTCTTAAAAGAGCTTTTTCAACCACCATGACATGAGGCTTCTGAGATTCACTTTGCCGTTTCATGTTTTGTAACCTTCAACACTTCTTTTCAGCTTCATTTCTGTATGCATTATTTCTTCAAACAAATGCATTACATTAATATTTTCATCACAATGAATATGTTTCTTGAAAGAAAGTATGCTTTAATTTGGAAATTACTTGTAATAAACCTTTTCCAACAAAAAAATGAACTTTTTTTTTTTCAAGATTTTCTGCAATTTTTCATTTTCTTTAAAATAAGTATATAGAACATGAATACCTCATAAAGCCTAAATATGCACTCTAACTTTTAAAATGTAATGTGATTGGTTGACCATCTTCTCTTTTATCCTTGGTTTGTAAGAGCTGTCAAAGCAGGGTACATGAACAGCCATTAAAACAAAGAACACTGAAAAGGTCAAAGTTGCACTATACTGTTCGCTTTTTACACAGTGTTTGCTGAATTAGAAATCTCATTCTTGCAGTAATGGCAATTGCTGGAGGAAAAAGTGCACAAGTAACACAATCTAAAAAATTCCAATCCTCAAGAGGCCTAGTTAGTACAGTTTCAAACAAAAGAAATAACACCGCTACTGACTTAAACCTTATATTATGTTGTTTTTGAAGAAAATCTTGTTTGCATTTCAATAGAACTGATTCACATTGTAACAACAATAGATCTAGGTTGGAAAAGACCTTTAAGATCACTAAGTCCAACCATCAACCTGACCTACTGAATCCCATCACTGTACCTTGTCCCTTAGTGCCACATCCACACATTTCTTCCCCTCCAGGGATGGGGACTCCACCACTTCCCTGGGCATCCCCTTCCAATACTTAACCACTCTCTCCATGAAAAGGTTCTTCCTAATGTCCAATCTAAACCTCTACTGGTGCAACTTAGGACCCTGGTGTTAATTTGTTTCCCATGTTAATTTGCATGTTTTTATGCTTTTGCATACCTAAAGAATATAGCATATTCATAAAGCAAAGATCTTCTATCCAACAGATATTTGCCTGTATTTTTCTCCTATTTGGAATTATCAGTAGCTATGGGGAAATCTGTATATTAGTAATAGCATGGGGAAATTCCTGATTCTAGGAATGGCAGATATCACTAGACTTTAGACTTCTCAAGTGGTAGTGAAGTATTTTTATTTTTCTGCGTGATTCAGTTCCACAGAAGTAGACAGACTCTACTTCTAAATAATTTTGATGGGCTGTGAGTTGACAGAGATGAAATTTAAATTATCACTATAAGTGGCTTAGTATTCATATGAAGAATATTCAGTGCATTCTATTTAGCAGTGTTTCAGCTACAATGTATTTCTTTCTGGCCTTAAGCCAGTGAACATTTAAACATATGGGCAAGATAATTAAAACATTTCAAAATCTGCCACTTCAGAATCATAATACCGGTGGATTAAACTGACCATTTTTTTTTTCTGACCTATAGCAATACTTTGCATTATGCTATTAGAACAGAACTGTAGCAACACTTTACTTTTTTACCTGCCAAGGCTCTAATGAGATGTTAATTTCAGAAAACATTTTAGTACATTTTCAAAATATAAGATGAAATGGGAAAAAAGCAGACATTTGTTAGAGTAAACAGTAAGCTATCAGAGAAAAGTGCAATATACCCAATTTCAAAGCAGAAGAATAATTTTGTGATGAATAAATAAACAAGCTGTCCTCTTCGCCAACAGTTCCACTCAGCATCATTAGACAATTTTAAAGTAATTGCATAAGTAAAAGTGCCAGGCCTTTAAAGGTTTTGTCTATGAATATATAGAAGCTGAAGTCATGCAGAAAAATTGAAGGTGTGAGCATTTCTGAATCTCAGTAAGCCTTCAACTAAAAGAAATCAAATCAAAGCTGGAAAAAAAATAATAAAATTTCTGATGTTCTATTTTGACCTTGGTGCTGGACAGTAATAACATTAATAGTTCACTTCTGGCCTGCTCATGATGGGATGTTATCATGGGTCACAGCCTGGGCCTCTGACATGCCAAATCGACTTTCTGAAATGACATTGTAATCCCATGTGGAGCTACATTACAGATGTGCAGGAGATTTTGCTAAAAATCAGAGCTGCAAGATAATTCCCCCTACAAGTAACAGTTATTTGTCACCCATTGATTTTGGTGTTCTGCTAATTGTCAGGCTAACAGATTGCTGCTGATTTCTGAAGTTCAGAGGCTTCAGAAAGTTCAGAAAGAGATGGGGTTTACTATGAAACTTGTAGCCAACAAGGGGAAGACAAAAAGGATTTCAAATTACGTTGTGCACACTGGTATTTTCACAAATAGTAACTGGGTACTCATTACTGTTGCTCCTTCCTGTTCAGTATTGTAAAACTGTCTTAGCAGTCAGTGAAGGTGTGTTTATAAACTCCTTTGGAGAGCTACAGGCTCATGCACTGCTGCCAATTCTCATCTGTCTATCAGGTAATTACTAAAACTGAAATTTTAACTATTTTAACTATTAATATTACCAGGAAATTTGCCACCTGAGCAGCCATTTAACACCTTGAAAAATGTAAGGAAAACATTGTCAACTTTGAGAAATCCTTTTATCCAAGGGAAACATGAAAGAAATCAAGGTAAATTTGCAGCAGTGGCTTGTCCACTGCTAGGTGTTCTAAAACTGCCTAACCTTAGGCTACAGATTTCACACTAGACCTGCTCCTGTGGTAGAAAGACCTGTGTCAGATCTCCTTCTCACTGCTAACATTAAGAATTTTGGAGGGTTGTTAAAGGGCACCCACGTCCAGTTTTCAGAATAACAGTGTTGATGGGAGACAGATTGGTTCAAGCCTGAAATCCTCTCTGGGGCTGAAATGAAAGAACTATGAGATAAAACACAGGTGGTATTTTCATCTATCCTTACGGTGGCAGGGAGGGGTACAGACAGGACACAGAAAGCCCACCTGATAAACACATGGCTCAAAGGCTGGTGCCAGCACAGAAATCTTGTTTTTTTTTGACCATGGGGCAATTTACTCAGCACCCGGCCTGATGGCCGCAGACAGGTCCCTATCTCTAAGGCGAAAATGGATCCTGGGCCAGGAGCTGGTGGGGCTCATTTGGAGGGCTTTAAACTAGGTAAGATGGGGGATGGGACTGAAACAAGGCTTGTTGGAGCTGTGCCAGGGGGAACAATGGCAAGGCTGAGGGATAAGGCAATGGCCCAGCTGAAGTGCATCTACACCAATGCACGCAGCATGGGTAACAAATAGGAGGAGTTGGAAGCCATTGTGCAGCAGGCAGGCTACGACTTGGTTGCCATCACGGAGACGTGGTGGGACCAGTCTCATGACTGGAGTGCTGCAATGACTGGCTATAAGCTCTTCAGAAGGGACAGGCAGCACAGAAGGGGTGGTGGTGTGGCTCTCTATATCAGAGAATCTCTCAATGTTGTGGAACTCGAGGCTGGAAATGACAAGGTTGAGTTCCTTTGGGTTAGGATTGGCGGGAAGGCCAACAAGGCTAGCATCCTGGTGGGGGTCTGTTATAGACTGCCGAACCAGGATGAGGAGACGGATGAGGAGTTCTAGAGGCAGCTGACAGAAGTTGCAAAATCGTCGGCACTTGTTCTCATGGGGGACTTACAGAATCACAGAATTACAGAATTTCTAGGTTGGAAGAGACCTCAAGATCATTGAGTCCAACCTCTGACCTAACACTAACAGTCCCCACTAAACCATATACCTAAGCTCTACATCTAAACGTCTTTTGAAGACTTCCAGGGATGGTGACTCCACCACCTCCCTGGGCAGCCCGTTCCAGTGCCTCACAACCCTTTCAGTAAAGAAATTCTTCCTAACATCTAACATAAAACTCCCCTGGCGTAACTTTAGCCCATTCCCCCTCGTCCTGTCACCAGGCACATGGGAGAACAGGCCAACCCCCACCTCTCTACAGCCTCCTTTAATGTACTTATACAGAGCAATAAGGTCACCCCTGAGCCTCCTCTTCTCTAGGCTGAACAAGCCCAGCTCCTTCAGCCGCTCCTCATAGGACTTGCTCTCCAGGCCCCTCACCAGCTTAGTCGCCCTTCTTTGGACCCGCTCAAGCACCTCGATGTCCTTCTTGTAGCGAGGGGCCCAAAACTGAACACAGTACTCGAGGTGCGGCCTCACCAGAGCCGAGTACAGGGGGACGATCACCTCCCTAGCCCTGCTGGTCACAGTGTTTCTGATACACGCCAGGATGCCGTTGGCCTTCTTGGCCACCTGAGCACACTGCTGGCTCATATTCAGCCGACTGTCCACCATCACTCCCAGGTCCTTCTCTGCCTGGCAGCTCTCCAACCATTCCTCTCCCAGTCTGTAGTTCTGCTTGGGGTTATTGCGCCCCAGGTGCAGGACCCGGCACTTGGCCTTGTTGAACTTCATACAGTTGACCTCAGCCCATCGGTGCAGCCTATCCAGATCCTCCTGCAGAGCCTTCCTACCCTCTATTCTCCCACGTGCCTGCTGACAGGACGAGGGGGAATGGGCTAAAGTTGTGCCAGGGGAGTTTTAGGTTGGATGTTCGGAAGAACTTCTTTACTGAAAGGGTTGTTAGGCATTGGAATGGACTGCCCAGGGAAGTGGTGGAGTCACCATCCCTGGCGGTCTTTAAAAGACGTTTAGATGTAGAGCTTAGTGATATGGTTTAGTGGAGGACTTGTTAGTGTTAGGTCAGAGGTTGGACTCAATGATCTTGAGGTCTCTTCCAACCTTGAAATTCTGTGATTCTGTGTGATAAACAAATTATTTAGCTATTAAAGAAGCAGCAGTAGAAAGTAACCATGGTGACAGTGTATTTTAAGGATGATAATCAATAATGGCAACTTAAAAAAAGTTGCAACAAAGTTTCACAAGTTGACATATCTCAAATTTAAGTTATATAACATAACAGTGAGCCTATATGTGCATTCACATACATGCAGTTCTGAGAAGTAGGTCTGGTTTGTGCCTGGTGACACATGGAACAAGAATCACAAGAATTCTGTTTTCCATTTCTGGATTTTATTTTATTTTTTTCCTTTTCCCTTTTGATCCAACAACGTCTCCTGTTTCTTTTCAGATTTGGAATAAGTTCTTATGAATGATACTGACTGTGATCCTCAGACAGAGTGGTGTGCTAAACCACAGTATTTTATTTAAACTTCTATCAAAGCAAACATACGTGAGAAGCATATACAAACTGCCATTACCTGACACTCTTCCTAGGTTTGCCTACCTTTTCTGTCTACTCAGTGCATCCATGTCCTTTCCATTTTCTCAACACAGGTCAAAGAGAAACCAAAAAACATAACATATTCCTTCTAGACACTTTTTAAGCTGAAACTTTACATTTATATTAAAAATAATAACATATATAGTATAAGTTTTGAATGCTGGAGGTATTTAGATGTCTTGTGTAGCTTGTAATTAGCAAACATATGTATATATATGTTTATATATGCATATATATATACATATGCATATATATATTTTTTTTTCAGAGAATATTACAAGCCAGGTTGATTTTTTTTTTGAAGTCTACATGGTATTTCATCATTTATTTCAGTATCCCCAGTTAATATCAATTAGCTAACTAACTTTTAAGTATATCGCATTGAATTATATGCTATAAAATCAATAATTAAAGTCACTAAGCCTACTTAATACCCACTATGAGAATTCATTATACTTGATCAAAGGCACTTACTCAGTATGAGCATTGAAGAGTACTGAAAAGCAGCCTGGAAGCCCTGTTAGCATTAAGACCCAGGCAGTTAAGAATCAGTTCAAAGTTATTATAATTTGTATAACATTAAGATATTAAAGTATCAACAAGCATTTTCCAAATATTAAACCAGCTGTAATTGCATGCATAGCATGTATACATAACATACAGATTTCTTTTTAATTTAATGAAATAATCCTCCTATATTATTAGAAACAAGGATAAACTCAAATGTTAAATGAATAGGGTTCCTATCAGCAACTAATTCAGATTCAATTTCGCCTTCCAAGTTTTAGGACTGAATTTCGATTCTGAATCACATTGATATAAGAACACAAGTCTAAGATGAAAATGCAGGTAATATGGGGAGGTTTTTAGAATGTTAATCCTAAAATGCTGATTGGTTTTCCAATAGAATTTTTTCTCCCCAAATGACCTGTTACTTATTCTATCTTGTTTTCATTTCAATTTAATTTTTTTTTTTTTTTGAAAACTTGGTGTTTCCTTCTGTTATTGCATTTTCCAGTCTTTCTACTTCGATAATTTTCATAGGTAGGTTAAAGGATTTTACAAAGCTGGTAGAACGTATACTAAAATGCACAAGAAAGTTGTAATTAATCATGTTTTTGTAAAGAAAGTCTGTGTAAAGATAAACCTTATTTTCATAATCATTTATGCTTGCACAAAGCATCACCGCAGATGCAATAGGTTAATTTTAACAAGTATAAAATCAAGGAGAGTTTTGCTTCTGAAGCTGGGATGTTTGTCCCTCTCCAGTCCCTATCCCCCCATCAAAAAAAAAAAAAAAAAAAAAAAAAGCTGTTTTCCTGTTTTCTGCTATGAAGCAATGGAAGTAGAAAATGCCATCTCTTTCCAAACGACATACATTCTGAATCAAATAAAGTGTATGTCTGAAAATGGATGGCAATTACTGCGATACTGCAACGACCATTCTTACTAATACAGTTTAGCATCTCCAATCTGAAAATACTAAAGAAAAGTATTATAACACCTTTGCCTTTGATATGCCTTTTCACCTTTCTCATGAATAAATGAATAAATAAATAAATAAATAAATAAATAAATAATACGAGAGCATTAAAATTAGAAAATAACCCCAAAGAACAAGAGTCTGGAAACTTTCAGAGGCCCAAATGAAGAAATCACAAGGTGGTGATTTCTGCAGGCACAAAGAGCTGTCTCCCATGCCGTGTTTGAGTAGTTTGATAGTTTGACTTGCACCATCTCTAAGGCACTCACCAAGGCTTAAAATATGAGTAAGGTAATTTACCTCCCAATATGGCATTAAATTTAGCAGTTCTTAATGATCACATATAATCCATTTAATTCTGGTGAACTGCAGCAGTGTAAGTGAAAATTGATGGTAGACTGATATAATTATACCCTACCAATAACCAGATTATTTTAAGAGCCTGTCAAAAAGATTTAAAATGCAAAGATTTGCTAAAGCCATCCTGGAATAGTATTTAATAAAGTTCTTTCTTTGTAAAAAGAAGGTTTATTTTTCTCTTCTTATTTCATAAATATATATATATATATATACAAAACAATAAAGACAACTAGACGTTAATAATAATACTTTTAAAATTTAATAACAAAATATTATCTATCAGAACAGCATGTATCTCAACCAATACAAGTTATTTCTGTTCTAACAATGTTGTAAATGAGGAAAATAAGAAAAAAGGAAGGAGATACATGTGAAAAGACAAAGAGAAAAAGGTGTGAAGGGAGAACTGGGTCCAGGGAGCATCAGGATGCAAACCATTGAGATTTCTACAGAAATATTTTTTCCTTTGAATTTTGAAACTGCAGCTTGGCATTCATTATAGTGCTAAACTTACACACTACATGTATTGATTTTTTTTTTTTTGTAACGTTTTGCATGGCATGGGTGGCTGTGTTGTTGCTGCACGGGGCGGTGCCGGGGCTGCCCCATGCCGGCTCCAACAGCAGGGCACGGCTGGGCCCAGCAACCAAGATGGCGGCGCCTCGCCTCAGGGACAGCCTGGGGAAGGGAGGAGGGCACAGCGCTGCCAGGCAGCTGGCAGAAAGAACGAGAGAAACGGGGAGAAACAGCCTTGCTGGCACCCGGGGGGGAGGGGGAGGATGAGGAGGAGGAGGAGAGCAGGAGGGGCTCCCGGAGCCGGAGTAGAGATCCCCCTGCAGCCCTTGGGCAGGAGGCGGCGCTGCAGCAGAGGAAAGGTGTGAGTGCGCTGCTTGGTGGGGAGAAAGTAGGGGACAGAGGGTGGAGGAGTAAAATTGAGCCTGGTAAAATGGCAGTATGTCGGGGGAAGGTGCTTAACTTTTTTTTTTTTTTTTTTTTTTTTTTTTTTTTTTTTTTGGGAGGGGGACGGGGGGAGGGGCTCTGTTTCTCACCATTCAGGTCTATTTTTAACTGGCTGTAAATTAGTACTTTTCCCCAGGCTGAGTGTGTTTTGCCTGGGATGGTAAGTGGTGAGTGCTGTCTCTATCTCAGCCCATGAGGTTTTCCATCTAATGTTCTCCCCCTGTGCTGCTGAGGAGGGGGAGCGAAAGAGCAGCTGGGTGGGACTTTGGCAGCCAGTCCAGGTCAACCCACCACACTTTTTAAAAGACATCATTTGATGTACTGTATCGTAAGTATGTGATGAGACATATTGAAAATAGATTGCATGTCCCCAAACTGCCTTTTTTTTCCATGGTATTTTTGATGGATGTAAGTAAAGGAATCAGAAAGGATAACGATGATACAATTTTAGGGGAAAAAGATGAAATCAGTAGTTGGAAGGCCTTTGGCATTTATTTTAACAGATAGTAAGTGTTTATGAGCTATAAGACATAGCACTTTTATAAACAGTATAATGATCCATCGAAGCTTGAGTTGGCTGAGATGTCGAGAACTATTACAAACATCAATATCCAAACAGCGATCTTAATGTACCCAATATATTGGTAATATACAATGGATTCCAATATTTAATGCTTATTTTAAATGTTGTAGTGTATATTAAAGTGCAGTGACACATACATAGTTGGTATTCAACTTTTTAAGATGGCAGTGTACTTCCACTGTACCTATTATTTGTAATTTTCCCAAAATTAAACACTATTCTTCAATGCAAGTACCTAGAATATCAGTTATCATGCATATTAACAAAATCTATTTCAGTTGTATATTTAACAAACTTTAGGGGGAAAAACAAGAACGGTTGTACTTGTTACTGTAGTTTCTGGAAGTTTCATGGGAAAGGAATGCCCTCATTATGTTAACGGTGTAACAGTAGACTAAAATGCTAGACGATACTGGGGAAAGAAATAAATTACATAGACTGGTGGAAAAAAATGTAATTTTTATTTAGGGAAGTATAACTTCAGATCTCAAGTATTCAAGTATTCTAATGCTCAGGCTGATCTGTATGCTTAAAGGCATCTCCTGGCACTGACAACAGAGAACTGAAATGCATAAACAACAGGGGCTCTGACTCTGTTATCCATATTTCCTAGGGTAACTTCCTCATTCTGTTCTATAATGCCAGCCCATGGCTATATTGCATACAGAGGACAAGGTAGCTTCGCCTGAAAAAAAAAAAACAAAAACCAAAAAAACAACAACAACAACAACAAAACAGAATGTGTGAAGATTTAACCAGCTTTGGTGTCCAGGAGAGTCATGAGTTGGACTTCACATCAAATCTCTGCTTGAGGACAATTTATCTTACTGTAGGGCATATTTGACTTAATGTAACTGACAGAAATGAATATGTAAATATATACAGAAATTACTAGAATCTTGAGTTTTATTCATGCTGCACTCGCTTAAAGAACTAAAAAAGGAAGAATTACTAGATGACAGTCATATCAAATGCATGTTCTATATTTAAAATCAAGAACTAAATGTTCACATATCTTTGTATCATATGGAAACTAAATAGGGTTACTAGGGCAGGTTTACAACAACTGTTGCAATGTAACTAAAATGTCTGTATAGCTGCATAATTATGACAATTGTGATAAATAAAACTGGACACAGGAACTAAAAGTGAAACAAGTATATTAATACATTAGAATTGTGCCTTATTCTTCAGGTTCTTAGGTATGGAGACTCACAGCCTTTAAATGAAGTATAAAAAAAAAACACAGTTTCACAGTTACCAATTACTCTATAGCAAATATAACTGATGAGAAATAATGAAAGACCTAATTCTGTAAACTGCTATTTATAATTGCTTTTCAAGCTTCTGCAATATATATTCAGCTCCTCAAATGACAGGGAAGGAGAGGGGCAAACAAAGATACTGGTACTTTTGAAGAACTCAAATCCCATCACAGCAAGTCCCAGGGTACTTTCATAGTTAGATTACTCCTTAATATAATAATTTTGCCATTATAAGATAACGCGTACAACTTCTGTGCCCTTGTTTTTGTATGCATTGTTTCAGGCATTGTGCATTATGAAGTATAGACTGCTTCAAATTGTAAACATATGTGAAAAAGAGTTATAATTAACTGTATAGTGATTTGTGTAAGAGTGGCTCATGTTTCACCTATAACAAAAAGAGAACATGACTTTTTCTGCTTCTACGATAACCTTTGATAATGACTAGATAATGCATTGGCCATTACTAAATTAATTAATAACTTGTTATTGTCAAATCTCTACAAGTGTCAGTTGAAGAAAACCATAATCAAATGAGAGTATTTCGAATAGGTTCTGCGGGGCCTGATACTAGTGCTATTTATTATTTTAAATGGGGGATATGGAAATAAATATAAAAACTATCACTGGAGAGATTTATATATGCCATAAAAGTCAGTGGAATTAAATCTAATAAAGACAAGATAGTTCAACAGAACTGTCTGGATTACACGAGAAGTGATTCACTTAACTAGCATTTACCCTGTACAGCCATATGTACAATTATGACTTGCATTCTTTGTTTCTAGATTTATACCTACTCGATGAATGTCTTCTTTTTTCTTTTTCTTTTTTTTTTTTTATTTCTTTTTTTTTTTAGTGCTGTTTTCTTAGAAGATTTTGGAAAACTGCTTGATGCAGGTTAGTGAGATTACTACACTGTAGCCCATCAGCAGAGTAAAATGCTACATTAATATAATACTGAAGAATAATCTGTTAGAAGCTGGAACAACAGGATGTACTAGAGGAAGCTCAGTGTGTGCTAGTACCATATAAGCCGTATTTATATGGTACTTGTTTATTGCATTTGAAATCATCGTAGTGGCTGTGCATTTCCTTCTTTATCTCATGTGATGTATTCCACTTGTGATATAGAGGCCTTGTAACAGCAGTTACTCTTTGCTTCTAAAGGAAGGGTGACTAAAAGGCTTTCCTAAAAAAATACATATTTAAAGATATTATTTATTTTGGCATACCAGTTAAAGGGCACTTGGGGTTCTTTTTATATTCTGGGATTTACCAAGCAATCACTTATGGAAAATGTAACCAAGCAAAACTGGAAAAAGGGGAGGAAAAAAAAAAGAAAAGTTTATCTAGTTCTTATCTACTGCAGCT
Organism: Anas platyrhynchos; assembly: GCF_047663525.1. Taxonomy (NCBI): domain Eukaryota; kingdom Metazoa; phylum Chordata; class Aves; order Anseriformes; family Anatidae; genus Anas; species Anas platyrhynchos. The sequence goes on along the minus strand of NC_092588.1, from coordinate 84,071,304 downwards.
GGGTAACGTGTGCATGAATTAGTCCTCTTATTTGCATCCTATGATCCAGGAACAGTTTCCCCCATCATGTGCACACCGTGCTCAAGCTGTGGTGGCTTGAATCACATCTTCACTGTCAGGTAGTGTCAGGGGTGACCCCCCTGCTGACAGGTGGGTCCTGTCAGGTCAGCTGCAGGTCAGCTGACAGTGTGTCCACATCCACACCGAGCATATGGGGCTTCTTCATGTGTTCCTTTCCTTATTCCCTGTGCTCGGTCCTTTCAAATCAGTTAAAATGAGTCCAGTACTCATGAGGAGCATGTGCTCAGCTCATGTTCCAGTCACAGAAAAGGATTCAGGATTTTCCCTTTGGAGTTATTTTATTGCTAGAATGTTTTTAGTCCTTGTATATACAATGCTTGCATTCTTTGTTCCCTTTTATCTCTGGTTGTGTGAGTCTGTGGTATAATCACTTGTTCAACAGGATTTGGAGCTGGGAGTTCAGGGGAGAATGCCACACCACAGCCTGTCGTGGTGGTCAGCCTGCACGGTGCAGTGACTTAAGCTGTTGCATATGCAGGAATTCTGCCCTATGAGGTCATACCAAAGAAAATTTCTTTTTGGCTGTGCCATCACAATACAAATACAAATTGTTCAGATAATAAATCTTACAAAGTAATGTCTGTCTACTCCCTTCCTCCTGTATAGACTTGACCTCAGAATTTTGTTTCAAAATGCTGTAGATCCTCTTTTCACCCATACTGTTTAAGGAAGATAGATTGTTTGGTGCAAAAATTATGTCATGTATGCACTTTGATTTATTGGGAATCTGGGCTGTACATCATACCATGGACTTCATAGTCTCTTAATCAGTCTTTTATAGCATTGCCTCTTGACCAAAATGAATGTACTATTTCTGGATGTATTCTGCATTAAAAACAAACAAAAAAATAAAAAAATAGACACTACCTCCAGTAATATCAAAGTGTTAACACATTGCCACTTACTGTAGAAATGGTATCTACAAGTCATTGGTTATGCATTTGAGGTGAATTCACTTGGGCAAGCTCGTTTTTTTTTTTTTTTTTTTAACATCCATCTGTTTGCATAGGTCCCACAGATTGTACGTGTGGTTCTGGCTGTCAGAGAACAAGAAGGCTTAGCAAATATATGTAATATACTTTAAAAGTTGTTTGGAAATGATTTAAGAACATGGAGAAATGTGTAAGCTCCAGGCAATCTAGTACCTTAGAGAACATACCCATCCCAGAGCTGTAAACTCCAATAAATCATATTGTGAACATACTGTAAACATTTTCATTGTTCCAGCTGGCAAAATGGTTTTTCATGCACACAACATAGACCCTGTTTGCCAGCACAATTTGTGCTATTTTCCGAAAGGACTCCTTACTTTATTTATTTTTTAAAAAAGCATTTAGTTCTTTGTTACATACTTTGCTTTCATTTTAAATATATTCCTTTTTTTTTTTTTTTTTACAGTGATACAGAAAGGTGAAGGAGGAAAAGGTAACTAAAATCAGAATGTACAAATGTCCAGGTAAAATACAATACAAACCCAGTACAAAAACTTGTCTGATCTAGTTATGATCTGTACAAATATCAATAGAAAAAAGAAAAAGTCAAGATCCCTTTCATGCAAAGCTACATTGAGTTTTGCCTGTAGAAAAGATCTCAGAGAACTCTGCTTGTAGACCGTGCTAGTTGGCTTCTTGGTTAGTAGTGGATAAGCAAGGGGGAACTAAATAACTACTATATAGCTATCTGTTGGACTAGAATTGAACTGGTGAGTACCTTTTGATTTTGTTTCGTTATTTGGAGATGCTGACACACGGGGTTTCATAAGTTTTGTCATTATGTCAGAAACAAGGCAAAAGATTAAATGAGTAAGCAGCAGAAGCTGGAACTGTATTGCAAAATTAAAGTGAAAATAACTGTATTTGGAATGTAAGGCTTTGATACAGAGTAGTGTTTCATGTTGCTCAGTAGAGCAGGCTGAGGGAAAGAAGATGTCTGGGACTTGAGGGCACTATTAGTTCTTACTGTCCCTGCCCAGCAGTGGACCCCACTTCAGCCTCCTGCCCAAGGACATTGGTCTGTGATAGCATCCCAAGAGACAATCAGGTCGGTCAGGAATGATTTAGCCTTGGTAAGCCAATGTTCACTGTTCCCAGTCACTACCTTCTTCTTGTGCTTGGAAATGTGTTCCCAGAGGACTTCTTCCAGGATTTTCCAAGGGGCCTAGGTGAGGCTAAGTGGCATGTTCCCTGGGTTTCTGAAGGTGTTTGCAAGATTTATTTTTTTTTTCTCCAAACATCAAGGGCACCTGCTGCATCTTCATGATTTTTCAAAGAGGATAGCAGACTTGGTAAGAGTCAGCCTTTTCTCTCAGCACCCTGAGATATAGCTTCATGTAGTTCGTCTGGCCCCATGAGCTTTTACATATTGAGTTCTTGCAGTAATCTCTCCCTTGATTCTTGTCTGCCACTGGAAGTTCTCTTCTTTGAACCCTGGCTCCAAGTAGGGAGGTCTGTAGTGTGGGTATATAAGCTAAGTCTCCAATTCAGACCACCAGTCCCTGGCCCTCCTGATGCAAAGCTTCTCCCAGTTCAGTCTACTGCCAGTACTACTTGCATTACTCCAGAGAATCAGGCCCTCGCATACAAACACACATCTTCCTGCTGCTCTGTTCCTGAACTCCCTGTTCATGCCACCTCTCTGTGGAGACCAGTTCTGTAAAAACTTCCTGATGATCTGCTTTCATTATCTACATACTCACCTTTTGACATCTCACCTTGTTCTGCCAGTGAGGATATTTTAATCAACAGTGGAACAGAGGCTGTGCTAGGCAGGTGTGATTCCTGGCAAATGCTGGGTAGGGCTGACCTCTAGAGACCACCTAACTAAATAAATTCTCATGGATTTGGGGCTTCCAGATGTGGTTTAAGGTCTAAAGGCCATTGTGGTGGAACGCACAGATGACAGAGATGAGAGGAGCCCAGTGGATAACTGCCTGGCATGGAGATCTGTGTATCTCAGGGTGCCTGCCTGCTCTGGAGGTTAGGAGACGGTTGCAGCTTTGCTTGGGTCAGCGAAAGCAAATATCAGCAAGGAGGGATGCAAATGAGTGTGAGGAACAATGTAAATGACTGCACTCGGCCTCTGCCTTGTCACAACTAGTGCAATGCAAGGCAGAACTTCCTTTCCAGCCTAATTGCACAGCCCCCAGGAGCTGCTGTGGCTTAGTCCTGTCACTCTCACTTCTGCCTTGCACTTCATGCCGTGTTCTTAGCCCCTGCATTAGTTGTCAGTATTCTATGCCACCTTCTCATGAGCTGTCATATCCAACTGAACTCATGTCCTTAGTCAAACTTTACCTCTTAATTGGCCATTCCTGCAAAAGAGCTCCCCTCATACATCTGACGAGATTTTTCAAAGCTGGATACATCTGGTTTTGTGACAAAATAACTCCAATGAAAATAGTCATAAAAGACATTCCCAGGAAAAAAAAATAAATTACATGCATGTGTATCTACAGAGTTAAAATAAAGAGAATGTTCTGGACCCAAGAAAACTTGGTTGTACACCTGTTGGAGGACACTAACTTGTTTAGACTAGGCTTTGAAAAGGTAACAGCCAACAAATAATTTTTGAGGCTATTAGAAATAAGCATATTTGTAAATGCTATCTCCTCATTTCACTTCAATTTAAGGAATTTTAAATATGTGAATCATATTTTTTTGTTAGAAAATGTCAGCCAAAGATTTTTAAAGCCATGTGCTTAAAGTTAGGCTCATCCATATTTAATTGTACTGCGCTACTTGCTGTGCCTCCTTACTGAAAAAGGTATTTTAAGTCTGGTTTTCCAAAGTGCTCAGCACTTATAACTCATTTTTCTTCAAATTTCACACGCTCAGCAGTTTTGTGAAAGGATGTATTTATTGGTTTTCAGAAGTAAACATCACTACAGAATCTTAATTTAAGCAGTCAGGTTTCAAACTTTTCTTGGTACGCTGTATTAAATTTCTTTAGAAATATTCACTGGCCATCTGTGAACCTTCAAATATATCTCTTATGGTAAGAAAATCTGTAGCTTTTCTTACTATCTAGCTAAGAATCATTGCTTGTGTATCACTTTAAATTTAAACATGGATTGTAGAAAAAGTATTTTGAAACTCTGTGATAACGTGCTGCCAAAATCCTGTTTACAGTGATAATTTAATAGAGTGGAAAAACAGTTATTTTCTATGTAGTAAAGTTTAGGACCTGATCTAAATGTGAATTGTTTCCATGGTGGATCTAACAGAAACTGTCAGGTAATGGGTTACATAGCACTGCAAGTGAAATGAAATTTTGAAAGGTAAATATACCTTTGCCAACAGATAATTGGACACTGCATAGGTTACGTCTCAAGAAGGGAGCTTTCATTCTATACAGCAAAAAGCTACTGAACCTTGCTGATTTCATTAGTACACTGGACATTCTTAGTATTTATTGAGCACAGGTACTTATCTTATTATGTGAGCTTCATTACATCAGAGGATTGAGTTATTCTTTAAGTGTTTAAAAGGCAGAAGAGGTAAAATACATTTAAATGGAAGAGCTACAAATGACATGTTCCTCCCTTTCCAGTCTCTCTCTTTTTTTTTTTTTTTTTTCCTGATGTAACATGGGGGCATATAATATACATCGTGTATATTTTCCAAAAGTCCATCTTTTGATGGAAAGACAGCTGTGAAATTGTGAGTCTCCTGTTTTAAACTCATAAACAGAACTATCAAATGATCATAGCAGGGGATGTAAGTTGCCTTACTTTTTTGCTTAAATAGTTGCTAGGTAATCAGCAGCAGTCTAAATCCATTAAAATGAAAAATCTTGCTAATTAGAGACAAGCATCTTAGCCTTTTTTGTTCAGTACCAGTGATCACAGGTAGATTGCATATCATTTGGTGAGATTTTCCCACAGTACCCAAGTTTTAAGTTTTGATCAAAGGATTCCTGGTTCCTTCCTCGTGGTCATAGAATCATTAAGGCTGGAAAAGACCTTCAGGATCATCTGGTCCAACCAATGTCACCCACTAAACCATGTACCTGAGCACCACGTCCAACCTTTCCTTGAACACCTCCAGGGATGGTGACTCCACCACCACGCTGGGCAACCCATTCTAGTGCCTGACTACTCTTTCTGAGAAGAAATGTTTCCCGATTTCTAACCTAAACCTCCCCTGGCACAATTTGAGGCCATTTCCTCTTGTCCTATTGCTAGTTTTCTGAGAAAACAGGCCAACCGCCAGCTCCCCACCTTCCTTTCAGGTAGTTGCAGAGAGCAGTAAGGTCTCTCCTGAGCCTCCTATTCTCCAGACTAAACAACCCCAGTTCCTTCACAGGACTTTCGTTCCAGGCCCTTCATCAGCTTCGTAGCCTTTCTCTGGACACACTCCAGGGCCTCGGTGTCCTTGTAGTGAGGGGTGCAAAACTGAATGATGTTTCTAAACAGCTTGCTTCTCTAACAGTAGCAGAGTATGAAATAGAGTGTTATGAATTTGTGAGTCATATTACAATTCGTGAGTCATATTACAAATTCATACAAAAAATAGCTAGCGAATTCTAGCTATTGATACTGTATTCCATTTTTGAATCAGGAATGATCACCAACTATTTTGCGTTCCTCGTCTGAAAAAAAAAGAATGAATACAGAAGAACTGTTGCTAATATCACCTGCTCTCACTCTCCCACCTGCTGTGTGGCACAGCGTTTTTTTCCCTGTCTTAAATATGCTCTCACAGAGGCGCAAAACAACATCGCTTATTGGCTCGCCTCTGGTCAGCAGTGGGGCCCTGTGAGGCAGCTTCTCACAGAAACCACCCATATGGCCCCCTGCTACCAAAACCTTGCCATGTAAACCCAGTACAGATACCCAGATATAGTGCAAACTGGAAAGAGTGCAATTAACTAACTTCAAGGCGAAAGGAAATAACTTCTAATATATAAAATCAGCATACCATGTACATTGTAGTAAAACTAAATTAACTTCGCTTACTTGAACAGTATTGCACAACTTAACGCTAATAATAGTACCTCTATACACAGGGATTTTATAGCTTGGAAGTTTTTTATTGTTAATGAGATGCAGATTCTAATGTTAAAGATAGTTGACCACTGAAGGAATTTCTCAGGGATTCTGAAACACTCTACTCTAGATTCAAAATTCAGATTGAATTTATATTCTCTATTTTATGCCTTAAATCAGTCTAGATATAACAACTTCATAGGGTGGTCTAAAGAAGTCTCTTCCAGCTTTTTCTATCATTTTTAAATTATCAGAATAAAATCTATCATTTTTATCATTTTAAAATTATCAGAATAAAAAAGAAAAATATTATGTTATTATGTTAAGCTTGATATTCCAGCAATTTTTGCATGTAATAGTTACAGAACAGTATTACTTCATATTACATTTTTCACCAGGTAATCTGACTTCTAGATAAGGTGGCTAGTCTTTTTGCACACATTGTTTTCTTTCAGTTTTGCTACTTGAATCCCACAGTTATCTTAAATACACTATATGTATATTACTGATTTAGTAGAGCAAGATCATCTTGAAGGTAAGATTTAATGAATCACTTGTCTAAAATACTGTTTTCTCACTTTACAGGCACTAGCTTTTAGTAGAAAACTTTCAAATACAGCTTTTTTCTTCCTTTGAATATTCTGCTAAAATTCAGTGATGAAGTTAAACACATCAGTGAAGTAGGCAAACCTTCTCCATCTGCATGATTTATAACAAAAAAGCAACATACATAGGGTATAAACTAACATAACAATTTAAATCAATGAAATTACATTTTTGAAGAATAATGTGGATTTTTTCACAGTGTTACACCTTGGAAGCTACTTGATTGTTATGAGTTCATAGCCAGAGACAGGTTCAACACCTTACTAGTCAATTTGTTTTGGTCTTGTTTTTGTGCCTAATGGGGATGCTAACTTCTCTTGTCACTTTGTCATATACTTGTGTCTCTCGGCTGACAGCCACAAGAGAGACCACAAGCTGGCTAACTGCTGAAAACACTTGAACAATACATTTTAAAAACTTTCAACCAAGATCCACTGTCATCAGGGAATCATTTCATTATTTCCCATTAGTTGATAAAGGAGATGCCTCAACTGTGCAGGAGACATGATTACTTAGAAAAAAAATATAAATCAGCTTTTCAGAATCTGAAGATTGTATTATTTTTTTGTTGTTGTTGTTGATTCTTCTTAAGCCACTTAGCAAATTTTAGTTGAGCCTCAAAAGTTAATGGAGATGCACCTGAAACATAGTCAGTGCCTCAGGATTTGACACGAAAGAAACACTATGATATATGATAAATATGTCACAATGAAATAAACATGGTACACAGTGACAACAAAAACATTGAAAAATAAAGAAATTATAATTTTAAGTCTTTTTTCATGTTTGTATGCTGTTTTCAGATACTGACTCAAATTCTGTGAAAAGTTCACCTTCGTTTTCTTATGCTATTGTTAAATATGTAAATGCCAGCAGAAGAAAGGGTAATAGATTTTGAAATATTTTTTCTATAAACTACAATATATGTGTTTTGTTTGTTTGTTTGTTTTTTAGTTTCTGCTAGTTTAATAATAGTATTTCCCAAATAATTACGATAGTGATATCTGCCTGACACTGATTTCAGCCAGCAGTTCATGGAACATGAGCAATATCTGGCAAACTGTCACAGACATTTAGGAAGCCCTCTGTGCTGCAAGGCTGACATTTGTCCTGAGTCCATTTTTAGAGTGAGCATGGAATTGGCTGCTGAGTTTCAGACTGGTAAGGAACTTGTCCTGTCTTATTTAGGACTGCTGTATGGATTTTATGCCTCCAGTGGCAGTATGAGAAGAGTTTTCTTTACTTTCTTTGGAAATGACAATGGAATTCTGAGTTACTTTATACTTTGGTGTGAAAAACATATTTGCTTTTTGATGAAGTGTCTGTAGCTTCACAACTTGACATATTTGTTGCATTATTTCTGTTCTTACAAATAGTAGATCACGAACTCATGAATTCTCTTTAAGCAGCAAAAAAAGCCAAAAGTAAAAACCTGCACTGACAGGAAGAAATTCCTGGAGCTTTGATTTTAGGCAGACTGAATAATGATATCTTAATAGGTAGTTGCAAGTTATTCCTGTTTTCCCTGTTATACTCTTGGCTAGTGAATGCCAGCTGGTATACAGAAAACAGACTGGATTTGGATGAACACTGTTCAGAAAGATTCCAGTCTTCTGCCTCTATAGCATATGTGGAGTTCACTGGGGAATCACTTAAAGAATAATTAAAATTTGAGAAAGAATGGTGATGCATTGACAATTGGGTAGAAAAGCAGCTTCGGGCTAGAAAGGGACTAGCAAATTCACAAAATTATGCAGATGGTAGAAAAAGGACTTTATCATCAGAACCCATAGCTTTCATAAGACAATTATGCAAGGAGTGTAAGACAGGCTCTGACACTGACCTTGGAGATGTAAATTTCTATATTTACTCTGTTGTAGAGCATAATTTCCCTGCACATGGAATTTGTTTCTTGCTAAAACAACTCCTCCACTCTTTGTTGCCAGAAGCAAACTACATCTGGCTTTGGATGTCCATTCAATTCTTGAGAGTCATATTCCAGGGAGGTGAAAATAAAATCACTTCTAATATTCAGAACCAGACTGTTCATTCAGCTACAAAGCCTTAGAGGTATAATTACAAAGCAGGTGATCGACTACTGGGCATGCTGATCTTTAATCAACACATACTCAAAGCTGGTAACCCACAGTACAAGAAAGCAATTAGTAAATTTAATAGCTAAAGGAAAGTCAAATGGGAATATTTTAAGACCAGCCTGGCAGTTCATTACTGTGCTAGCAATTCGTGACAGTAAAATATCCATTTATCTGGAGCCTATATGATAATGTTACCAAAGCCAAAACAAATTCTTAAAAAGATCAAAATGTCAATTGCCAACCTGGAAATATTTTATATAAAATACACTCGGAATTTTCTCTATTAGCTGTTTTCCTTGCCTTTTAGTGAAGATGAATTTAGAAATATGAAATAATGGCATTTTATCCTAAAGGAGCTGTGGGATTAGGTGATTTCATGTCAGTGTAACTCAGTTAAATAGAATTTTTCCTAATTTACAGCAGCTTGAGCAAGGTTGGAGTTGGGTCTGTTTTGGATAAAAGTAAACAGTGATTAGTCATAGAAAAATGTATGAGAGTTCAACGTTTCTTTGAGTTCTTCCCTTTTTCATAGACAACATTGTAAAACAACAGATCTGTTTGCGTCACATCATAACCATATGAACAAAATTCCGTATTAATCCATATGAACTGTACTTACGCAGCTAAATACTTTTCCCTTCCCAGGCAGAGGTGGATCTCACCTTTGTAAACATAACTAATTCAAGCAATAGTAATACTGGTCCCAATATGCAGGAAAAGTGCAAGTTGAATGTCATTTGTTGTATGAGAAATTTAACCTTTACACAGTTACTAGGAGTTCTTCAGTGAAACAGTTTATATAGTGCAGTTGATTCGCCTTGTCTGCATGTAATAGAAAAATTTCACCTGCCACCTATGTGTATATGTGATGAATAGAATATTGTTTCTTATTAATTCAAATTATGATTTTTGGAACAAGATACAACAAAAATGGCAAAACCTTATCTGAACAGTGGAAGTCAATAAAGGAAATGATGGCACAAAATAAAGGTTAAAAGTAATTTCTGCTTTCGATCAGCTACCCATATTTGCAGCCTTACATTATGGCTTCAGAAGTGCGTTGAATTATTTTGTTCCATTTGTTGTTTATTCTGATCACCTTTGCTTTTCATTTTATGCTACCATGTGACTGAGTAACAATAAATAATAGAGCCTGTGAGAGTACCCTACCTACCTTTACATGCTGGGAAGTATTGTAAATACTTATCTTAAATGTACCAGCAACATCTGAGAAACTATATTTAATATATTGAATTCTATGTGGAAAAAGTTCCAGTATTATCAAAAGGCTAGTTGAAATGCTAAATGGAACATATTTATTTTTTTCAATATATAGCTTCTGGTTATACTTTGTTATAAGTTTATACTGGCTTTAAAATAGTGCTGGGGAACATTTATAAATCAAACGAGCATTTTAAAAAATAAATTAGTAGAGTGCAACATGTTTGCACCTACTGAAATGATTCATGTCAGTCAGCACTTAAGGTAGTGAGTGTTTGATTACTCTTCGTGAAAGCCATTTTTAGTTCCAGGAAGAATGTGTGCAGGCTGTGCTTTAAGTGGTTACTTCTGTGAGTGTATCCCGGTAACAGATTTCCTCCTGTATTCCGTATGAGGTCAGGCACTCCAGGGAGCCTTAAAACCTCCCTGGTGAGTTTCTGATTTGGTACTTACTGGATCCTGACCCGAGTGAGCAAAGAGCTCCTGTAATAACCTTCCACTGGTGCGAAGCACTGCTCTAAACATTACACTTAAAAATATATTTCTTGTGTCAGCTATGTCAGTCTTTTACATAGCCTGCCCCTGGCCTACCCCTGTATTCTTATCTATGAAATTTTGATAAAATATAAAGGAAAAACGAACCCTCTCAGCAGATCTTTATGAAAAAGTCTACCGCATTTTAAACACTACGATTGTTGGTAAGAGAAGCAATTAGAGGGGTGGAGGTGGCTGGTACAAGAAATGTAATAGAAAGTCTACATGAAACAAGACAGGAGAAAATTATGGAGAAAAAGCAATATATTTCAGTTACTGGGTCTGTGTGGTACAAACAGCTAAATGATAGATTACTGTGAGTAGATGTAAATATACACGTTTCTGCATTCAGTTATTGAACTGAATGCAGTAAATAGACACCTTTTGTAACCTCTGTACAGAATAAATAGATATTGGATTCTGCATGAGAAATGAAATCACATTAGTGGGCAATATTTTAAATGTTAGTCTCAATAAAAATACACCCATTTTACTGGAGAAATACATGCCTGACAGGGCAAATTCCCAGAATGAATTCGATTTTATATAATACTAGGCTATTTAACATAATTCTCTTGCAGTCCACCCATTCTGAAGGCTGAGTTCATTTACAGAAATATTTTGCTCTGTAATGTGGTATTAAGGAGCCATCTTATCTTTCATCATTTATTGATGCATTTGATATTAACTTCCAGTGCTAACAGGGTTTATGAACTTCTTAAATGCACTTTAAGGTCCTGATTCAACAAGGTACTTAGAAGTATACCTACAAGTGAGCATGAGTGCTAAAATCAATGAGGTGACTCAGGCATTCCTGGTGTCAGTCAAGCATCTTGCCGATTTGGTATGTTCAAGTGAATTAGAAGCACGTGGCAGCGTCTCTCTCATTTGGTGGTTAGCAGTGAGGTGAGCATGGAAGCTGTATACTAGCTTTAAGATTTTGGAGAACCTGAATAGGATGTAGAGGCCAGAAAACAGGTTGTCTTGCAAGTTTTACTTTTGATTTAAGTCAAAGTATATCTCCTTACAGAATCTGTGGTTGGCTTGCTGCACTACAGACTTCACCTATCTGGATTTGTCTGGTGTACGTTGTTGTATGACAAAATCTCAGTTCTAGAGGAGAATCAGAGTGGCTTTCCTGCTCCTTCTCCTCTATCTGGTGTTTGATGCTATGTTTACCTGGGGAGATGTGAATTTGGACCAGGATCCTTATGTGCCTTATTAGATGTAGACTATGTGCTTATATTTAAGAACAAATCTCAGTAAATCCAGGGATTTCTAATTAGGAGAAGGATTAAAAATAATTGAAAAGCTACTGAAATGTGCATTAGCAAAAAGCTTGTTAGTGACTTGTTGACCCCCCCCCCCCCCTTCCTTCTTTGGAGTGCTACAAGATTAATACTCCTGATTTGGCTTTTCCTCACATTAGAACACTACTTCTTTTAACATAGTTAACATCTGTTAATGTGTTCATCACCAAAGTGGAAAATAATCTTTCACTAGAGTATTTAGAAATAAAGACACTGTAGACTAATGAGCATATTAGAATGGGGATTCTTCTGCGTAGGATAACCCCAGATAGGGGAGATTGATTTAGTCAAAAATAGGTACAACACAGAGAACACTGCCTTTGGGGAAGGTTATCCTTAAGAAGTGAGATATTTTTTTCATATATATGCAGCCTTAGGGTACAGCCAGATTTTTGGAGATGGCAAAAGTCTTTTGCAATTACATGAACTTTCAACCATGGTGCTGAAAGCAAAGAGCAGGTCTGTTAGCGAAGTATAGGGACAGATGGCCAGTATGAACAAGCTCAAGAAACAGCAACCTGGAGAATGAAGTTTGCTTTGCAGTTTCCCAGAAATATCCCCATTATTTGGGGTAAGACTTAAGCACCTTCTCCATTTCTATTAAGTAGAAGCCTGGCATTGTATTTTGTTCAAGGTCATAGCATAGATAAGCTGAAGAAGTGATAGAAACCTGTGGCTGCAGAGAATTTGTACTTAAATAATAGAATACTTTCAGACAGTGATAGGTGGAGAGCTCACGAAAACACAGGCACACACACACTCATGCATGCACATCAGAGGATTGACAGAGAAGGCAATTAACTACTTGTGATGTATAAATGTATAGTAAAAGAATTTCTATCAGTTCTATGTACAGTTATCTTCAACCTGCTGGGGGAGGAGGTCTTAGGGTTTGTATTTTTTGCAGTGGAATGTTACAAGGGAAAAGTATGGCTGTTGTTGGATATCCGACTGCGATATGACCTTTCTGTGTATTAGCTTCTCTACAAATCCCACACGCATCCTTGTATGCATGCTCCCACCTCACAGCATCTCAGAATAAATATGATGTCTCACTTCTTCTTTGAACTTTCTGTGGTGGATAGCCTGCTTCTGTTTACTGTGGTACATAGAGGCAGGTATTTTAACATATTCCTGTGATTAACGTAGAACATCTGATACTATATATAGCTTTGTTAAGATATCTTTGTTCTGGAATGCAGAAATTTATCGTAATTGGAGAATAATTGGAGAATTGGTAAACATGTACAGGCACTATATCATGCATTTTACCAATACATCAATGGTGACACACATCAGACTAAGCACAGTTGAAGGAATCTGTTATAACAAAGAGATAAAGACCTGAAGACTTAATCTCCCCTATAAATAGTATTTCAACCTGTAGGCAATGGATCCCTAGCCAGGTAGACCGAGTTTATGTTTGGGTTTATGTTTGGTTCTCATTCATGAAGTAAATCTTACATCATGAAGTGTGACAAAAAGAATGTTGAATGGTCTGGGATTAATGTGAAAATTGTATCAGTGAAATTATAGGACTCCATCTGCAAAGAGCAATTATGGCATTTCTATCTGTACTGTAATTAAGTAGAAAAATGACACAGATCCGCTTCTTGAGCTGCTTGGAAATCACTCTGCTAAAAAGGCCTGCCTCTCACGGTTCCCCTGCAGCATACACTGCACAGTTGTGTTTTACTGCAGTTGCAACTGAACACTGAGATCTGCATATCTGTTAAGAAAGTAGATGTCACTGATGAAATTGTTTAAATCTAACAAAACAGTTTCAAACTTCAGAACAACTCTTTAATGGATTGGATACACATTTGCAGTATTCTGTTCTTAATCACTATCAATCATTATCACTACATATACAAAGCAATGGTTTGATAGACACTTAACATAAATTATCTGTCATCACACAATACCATATAGCTTGAGGCACTGTACTTTGAACTGATATCCGTGGTCTTGCATTGCCAAGGTCAAGTTGATTGGTCTTAAGAGTCTGTTAATAAGGGAAGTCAGTATAGAAATGCCTGAAGGAGGGCTGTGTCCTTTTTTCATTGTCATTCCTCGGTGTTGTTTCAGCCCCACCCCCACAAGAAAAGGGGGTGACTTCATCTGCTTTTGACATCCTATTTTTGGAATCCAGACTTATTCTGGTTTCTTTTATTCTGCAGTATTTTTCTGGTTCCATCAGACTGACAGCTGGTCATGAGTGGAGTTCTGTAGGGGTTTGGTGCTATTCAATCTATCTTTAGAGGACCTGGATGAAAGGACTGAATGAACCACACGTGTGTGTCAGCCATATGGACCAGCAAACTAGGAGACAAGGTAGATACTCTAGAAGGAAAAGACACCATTGAAAGACACCTACATGGGTTGGAAGACTGGGTAAGCAAAAACTGCATGATGTTTAACAAAGAGGGAATAATCCCAAGCAGCAGTAAGGGCTGGGGTCTGACCAAGTGCAGTGCACCTACAGGAAAAAAAAGACCTGGGGGTCTTGGTGGACCAGAAGTTGAACCAGAAGTATCAAAGCACCCTTGGAGCAATAAAAGCTAATTGTATCCTGGGTTAAATCAATAAGAGTATAACCAGCAGATAAAGGGATGTAATTACTCCATTGTACTTGATGCTTTTTGACTGCAATTAGGATACTGTGTCTGGTTTTGATCCCCCCAGATCTAGAGACATTGTAAAGCTGGAGAGGGTTTGTGAGTCACCAAAGACACTCATCAAGTTTTGGAGGGTTTGGAGGGTTGGAAAAGTTAAAATATGAGGGGAAGTAAAAAGAATTTGTTCATCCTAGAGAAGAGAAGCCATGTTCATGTGGAGGGAGTTATCCCAGACTTCAGTACCTAACAGGTAATTACAGAGAAGATGGATGTATTTCCTTCACAAGAATGAGTTGATGGGGCAAGAAGATGTGAGCACAAGCTGCTGCAGGGGAAACTTTCTATGGATGTAAGGAAAAAAAAATCTTAACTGTGGAAAGAGTTAAACAATGGTATAGGTTGTTCGAGAAAAGTGGCAGTATCTTTCTTGTTGCAAATAATTAAGACTTAGCTTGATAGATCCCTGTATAGAATAATCTAGGACCCTGCTTATAAAAGAATTAGATCAGATGCTTTTGAGAGGTCCCTTCTGAGCTAGACTTTGTTGTAGTTGTAAGATTCTGAAGTCTTTCCTGTGTCTTCTATGGTATTATCCTAATTCTACCATGCACCTTCTTGCTTGTTCTGCAAAATTACTTTTATAAGCCATTTTGTAGAATCACAGAATGGTTTGGGTTGGAAGAGACCCTTAAGGTTCATGTAGTTCCAGCTCCCCTGCTATGGGCTGGGACACCTTGCACTAGACGAGGTTGTTAAAGCCCTGTCCAGCTTGGTCTTGAACACTTACAGGTAGCGGGCATCCACAGCTTCTCTGGGCAACCTGTTCCAGTGCCTCACCACCTTCATAGTATATAATTTTTTCCTTATATCTAATCTAAATCTCATAGAATCATAGAATATTCCGAGTTGGAAGGGACCCATAAGGATCATCGAGTCCAACTCCTGGCACCACACAGGTCTACCCAAAATGTAAGACCATGTGACTAAGTGCACAGTCAAATGCTTATTAAAATCCAACAGGCTTGGTGCAGTGACTATATCCCTGGGGTGCCTGTTCCAGTGTGCAGCCACCCTTTCGGTGAAGAACCTCTTCCTGATGTCTAGCCTAAACCTCTCCTGCCTCACCTTGACACCATTCCTGTGGGTCCTGTCACTGGTGACTAAGGAGAATAGATCGGCACCTGCTGCTCCACTCCCCCTTGTGAGGAAGCTATAGACCACAATAAGGTCCCCCCTCAGTCTCCTCTTTTCCAGGCTGAACAGGCCAAGTGACCTCAGCTGGTCCTCATACGTCTTCCCCTTTAGTCCCTTCACCATCTTCATAGATGTCCCTTCACCTTCTTTTACATGTAGTTTAAAGCCATTACCCCTTTTCGTGCCAGTACACTCTCTGATAGAGTCCCTCTCCAGCTTTCTCATAGGCCTCCTGTAGGAACTGGAAGGCCACTATAAGGTCTTCCCTCCTGCCTGTGGATTTTCTCTGGCATATATTTTTCTTAGTTCATGCAACTGCACTAGAAGTCTCTGTTTTCCTTTTAGCAGTTATAGCTTAGCTATGCTCCAGAACCATATAAAAATGTCATAGAATATTTACACCTTGTCACCAGTTACACTATTTTGTGTACTTCCATCTGGATTCAAGACAGTAATTTTTTCTTGGATCTTGCTTAGTATGTATGTGTTTAGTGCATGCAACAGGCCTATTCTGGCCACATCACGTAACATGACTGTAGTCATTATAAGACAAAGAGATACAAGAGAGGGAGAAATAATTCTCCCTGACTAAAGTGCTCTGAAATGCTGCAGCAATCAGGTAGGATGGGGAACAATTAAATTTTGAGGGTGTTGATGATCCAAAAAATGCATGAATTTCAGGATAAAGACAGAATGAATTTGTTTTGAAATAACACAACTGTTATCTGAATTTTCCAAGGGCTAATGGCTGTGCTTTTTTTTGTTAGGTAGTGCATCTATGTTTTGCCTGTTTCCCTATTAGGGAAACAGCTAACTACCTGACTGTTGTTAAATTCACCTGACTGTTAGGCAAGTGACTAACAATCTGGAGGTGCCTTGTGATGATAGGTCTTCATATTAAGTGGTTATTTGACTGGTGGGTAGGTGGACAAAGGCAACTCATGACAATCTCTTGGCCAGATAGAAACAAAAATGAATCATGACCTGCACTGTATGAGTTACTGGCAGATAGCTCTTGGATGAATTAATACACTGAAACCTAATTAAAACACAATCCTTTTATCTTGTATTTTTCTCTGCATGTCTAGGACAAGTGGAAGTCTTCATAAATCTGAAATATTATAGGTCAATTAATATGCACACAAGCTGCATATTCTGTAACAGGAATACAGTTAATCTAACATAAATTGCCTTTTGGAAACTCAGAGTAACATTAAAATATTTGTCCCAACTCTGGTCCTACTTGTGCTCAATTTTTCAGCAATGTAATATTCTTGATTTCAATGGTGTAAATTGAGTAAAGCTTTTGTTTGTTGTTCCCAGAATTTAAAGTATATGGACTTCATTGTTCTTCCCCATTAGTTAATGGAAATTTAATGTGCAAAGCTGGGTAAGTAGGGTGAGTGCACTATTCATTGTACACAGAATTCTTCTGTTCTGTTAAGCTTATTATAGACCACATAGTTATCCTATTGCTCCCAGCAGTTTTGTCTCATTTGGTACTTGACCACTGTATTAGCCTGGACACTTGCAGTTTGGGATAAGATTTTGCTTTTATGTAATTTTGTGAATCCAGACATGTAAGGGGAAGAACTATGAACAGCACCTATAAGAAATATATTTTGAATACACTGCCAATTATTTTATTATACTAGAAGCTTTATTACAGAACATGTTACATTCTTATATCTTCAAATAAAAATAGTGGACAAAAAGTTATATATGTCAGATCCAGGTTTTGCCAAACAAACTACCATGTTTCTGACATTCTGTCTGCAGCAGTTCCTTAGTTAAGAGTAAGAAAAGAGCAGCACAGTGTGAATACACTGACACCATCCCAGCTTTCATTAATTTGTAGCTTATTAAATTTCTGATTTCCAAATGGTGCCTTTTCTTTCTAGACTTAGCAGTTTGCTTTTATTTTCATGAATTTGAATCATGGAGCTAAACACTTTTGGAGCCCCGGTGGAGCAGGTGGATGTGGCCTGGAGCAGGCTGCGGCCCATGGAGAGCCCCCGCAGGGCAGGAGCAGGCCCCGGGCCGCAGCTGCAGCCCCCCCGTGGAGAGGAGCCCCCGCAGGAGCAGGGGGTCTCGGGGGAGCTGCCGCCCAGCCGTGGGGGACCCGTGCTGGAGCAGTTTGCTCCTGGGGGATGGATGGATGGATGGAGCCCGTGGGACGGAGCCGTGTGGGAGCAGTGCTTGAGGAGCTGCTGCCTGTGGGCAGCCCGTGTGGGATCAGCTGGGGAAGGACGGCATCCCGTGGGAGGGACCCCACGGGGAGCAGGGGCAGGGAGGGAGCGAGAAGGAGCGGCGGGGACAAAGCATCAGGGACTGACCGCAGCCCTCAGTCCCCTGTTTCCCTGCGCTGCTCAGGAGGAGGAGGTGGAAGAGGGCAGATGGGGAGAAGATGTTTTGGGTTTCTTTCCTTTGTTTCTCACGTGTCTAGTTTGTTGGTAGGAGGCAATCACTCTTACTGTCTCCCTATGCTGAGTCTGCTTTGCCCGTCACGATAGTTGTTGAGTGATCTCCCCGTCCTTATCTCAGCCCTTGAGCCCTTTGCATCGTATTTTCTCCCCCTTTCCCTTGGAGGAGGGGGAGGGAGAGAGCGGCCGTGCTGAAACTCGGCTGCCCAGCCGATTCAGACCACCGCAGTTGCAAAGGACTGGAAAAGTTTTCCCAAGAAACAAGATGTTTAACAAGGAAGTGCATAGTTTCCTTATTAAGGCTTCCTGAATGATTGGGGTTATTTCATATTCCCAGCTCGGAGGAAGAGAATTGTTGATTTCACCTTCTTTTTTCTGACATGGAAATAAAAGGTGAACTGCTCTACAAGGACGGGCAACGTCTCAGAATCAAGCTCTTTTGGTCTGTAATCCCTTCTCAAGGAAAAGATTGATCACACACCTTCCACAGATGTAGGGGAGCAGGGAATAATGTTTGAACTACTCTAATTCAAGTCAGTTTGGGCACAGTGGTACTTCTCTAGCTGTTTCTGAGACATACGCGTTAGCAACAGAGAGTGTTGTGCCGTCACTGGGAGGCGCCTGCGGTGATGACTTCAGAAACAGAACTGAATTGTGTCACCACAGCACTTTGGCAACAGCTGCCTCTGCGCACGTTTAGCTGGGAGGGACAGAGAAGGGTGCTGGATGTGATGAAACCACGTGAGGATTTGTGGATCTCCCCTTGAGGTGCACAGAGAGGGACCATGCCCTTCTGTAAGTGTTTTGATGCTTGGCTGGGGAAAACAATGCGGTTTTGTTGTGAATGCTTCATTTTAGTATTCTGTAGTTTGTGTCAAGTCCTGACAGAAGCACCAAGGTTGGTACTTTGCTCAATGATGGAGCTGCACAGAGTGAGAACAGACCCAATGTACGGCTGAGGGCCTCTGCACGTTCTCTTCTTCCTACAGACGATCAACAAATAAGGGGAGACAGAGAAGAGTGTGCTGTGGTCCTCCCAGAGACCGCAAGTACTAAAGCATAAACAAGAGGCTTAAGAGTCCCCCTGTCACGTTAAAATTCAGGACAGCAATGGACTTCATCACATGGGCTGGCCTGTCGACTAGTGTCTCAGGCTGTGGGGTATGAAGATGCACTCCATCTGCTTTCAGGGTAGCAATTGCAGTGGGCAAGCTGCCTGACCTTAACATTTTTCATTTCATTTTTCACCAGAGTTTTGCTGGTTTCCCACGATTCAGTCTTGGTCTAGGAAAAAAAAAAAAAAAAAAAAAAAAGTGAATTCGGAGCAAAATAAAAGGATTTCCTCTCCATCGGTTACGTGTTCTTAACTTGACAGGTTTGATTATCGACTTAGAAGGCAAATATCTGGCCAGACTGCAAGACGTGTGCTCGCAGCGTGGGACAGCTCTCGTAAAGGTGATTCAGGGTAGCTTCTGGAAAACAAGACATCAGATCTCCCAGACAGCTTTCTTTGTGCTAATGTAGGAAGGGCGAGTAAGAGTAAAGGTCCAGATACCGTAAGAAGCGGAAGGTGTGAAGGAAACTTCCTTCTGGCTGATACAGCTCCATATCTAGTTGCCAAGTAGGAAGAGAGCAGCTCTAAGTTTCTTGGGGAGAGGAAAACAAAGAGGCTGGGAGATTGTACAAAGAAAAAAATGGGATGAGCTATTTCAGGAAAACATAGTAACTGGAAATAGAGATTGGAAGAGTGCTTTAAGCCAAGACAGAAACTTTTTAAAACTAAAACCTAGGAGTTGGATGAACCAAGAAACGAATCCATTTTGATTATGCAGTTGTGTCCAGCGTTATCTTGGGAAATATGGTTTCCACATAAATGTGTCTGGGGCTTGAAGTTTTCCTAACGCCCTTCTCTGTGTATTCCCTACTGTTTGGTAAGCGCTGAGGTCACACTGCAGACAGCAGCACGTCCGCTCCCCACTCCTTAGCTGTCTGTTTTCACAACATGTCTAGCAACAGAATGGCTTGGACACACTGCGCCTATGACCGAGTTCATTCAAGCTGGTGGACAAGGTAAAAGCTCTGGACAAGCGAAGGGGAGGGAGGGAGGGACGGACATACAATATGATCACTTTAATCTCATTTCTCTAAGAATCCTTGCTGAGAAAACAAAACAAAACAGAATCAAAAAGAACAGAACAGAACAGAACAAATGAAGCAAGCAGCTAGCTTGCTGGAGACATTGTCTGGGAAACAGTGAAAACACTTGCAGACAAAAAACATACCAAAGGACTAACTCTTTGAGCTTAATTCTACTCAAACAGCATAACCTCAAACTCCTGTTCCTGTTCGTAACAGGCTGGTACAGTAACATGTCCCATTGGATGACTTTGCAGCATAGATGTCAGGAATGCAGCTTGGGATCACCTCCTTCTACTGAGAGTTCAGTTTGAAGGGATGAGCAAGTAATTTTTCCTGGGTTGACGGAAATCTAAAGCCTGTTTTCTAACACTCTTACAGACACTTCTCTGTCCATCGGCCTGTCCTGCCAACTCTGGTGTGAGTGTGAAGTTGTGGCAAGAGGGATTTCCCATTCCTATTTGACCTGGTGGACACCAGCTTTCCTAGGAAATTGCTGATGGTGCTGAGGAGGCAGCAGTATCAAAGCCCTTGTCGATGAAGGTACGACAAGCTGGGGAGGCTTTGGCATTTCTGCACAATGCTGCTCCCTGATTGTCACTCAAGACTCAGATTCGGAAAGAAGCAAAGCAAGCTAGAGGAAAACTGGATGTCCTGGTAATTTTCTTTCTTTTTATTTTTTCATTCTTCACTTGTAAGAAAATCTAAGTCTTTAAACCATTTGTTTGCAAGCACAACTTAATGGAAATGCTTTATGGGTGTGCTCCTTCACCTTGTTTGGAACCTGCTTAACCTGGCTTCAGCTCTAGGACACCTATGCTCAAATGTATGCTTCCCATGCTAAAGCGGTGTTCTTTCAGTCTTCTTTTCTGTGATGGTTGCAGGTGAGGTTGAAAAGAGTTGTCAGTAGGATTCTTCATTTCCTTTGCAGGATCCAAAACTCCGTATTACAGTGGATCTTCTCCTCTGCTCTGAAAAGCTTCCCAGGCCAAAAGAGAATTGAGATGACGAAGGAAATAGAGAATGCTGACCAATATTTCCAAGTACCACCCGTAAGTTTTGTGAAAGAATCCGGTGCATTTCTGTAGTGGTAGAAAGTTCATAAAATCATGATCGTGCACTTGAAGGCAAGCAATGCTATAAAAATGAAGAATGCAAGGCCCTGCTTAAGGACAGTCTTCAGGCTGCTTCTAGATCAACAGCTCATTTGGTTCTTCCACAACCTCATCTCCGCTTGCTTAGAAGTTGTGAAGGTCGGAAGCACACTCCGTGTTTTTCATCCATCCCCTCTGTGTATCTTTTCCCTGACAGCAACTTGTGTCTTGGCTCTTCACATCCAGCCAGAGCAGTTTCTTTGCCTCCGCAACCTGCAGGCTGTCCTCTCGTGTGTACCTGTGCTGGACTGAGGGTAATGCTTGTAACGCACGCAGATGCTGTATTCACTAGCACTTTTAGAAAAGAGAGCAAGAAGCTAAGCTGCGCAGCAGTTTCTTAGGTTTCTGTATCTCTCTCTCTCTCTCTCTCTCTCTGCGTATATATTTCATTACTTATTTACTTGCTTAAAGATCCTTTAAGTACAGTAGATACTTTAAGAAAGCGTACTTGTTCTTCTCCTTTACTTGTTTTTAACGTTTACTTTTCTAACCAATCCTTAATGTTACAACATTGGCTTTATTTAGTTCTCAGTCCTTAGAAGTACTCAAAGCACATCAGTGATTTCTCTGTTTCTCAAGCTGTCCATCTGCATTGAGACCTCTTATCTTAATTTAGGTATGAGGTGCAGAAGAACACTGAAACCAGCCGAAGCCGTATCGGACACATGCTTCTGTGCTAGGAAGTAATTCCGAGTGATTCCACGGTGTACTTTAGACAGGTTTGCTCTGGTCCTCTGGACACAGCATCCCCAAGGGATATTTCAAAGCTCTCGGAAGGACCTGTCGTTATCTCTGACACTGCAGCCTCCATTAGGAACGGGTAAATATTCCTTGCCCTTGTGGAAAGGAACTACTCAGTTAGCTGTTTCTAACCCAAATCTCTTTGTTGTCTTCTCTTGACAGACACCACCCGGCTAGCCAAGCTAAACCACTGAAAATGGAAGGAGTGGGACATCTTCCAAAGCCTGCTGCTGCTTCTAAGCAGAACTGCCATGTAGGTGGGGACACAGCAAGAGGACACGTCCAGGCCAGGGTGCAACGGAAAGGCACCTGTCTGAGCCACAGAACAAAGTCAGCGATTCCCAGTTGCAGACTGTTGCTCAACTAGTGACACAGCAGCTGGAGCGCTTCTGGTTGCTGCTGATGGGTTCGCGTGAATCAGCCAGGGATATGAGCTACGAGAACGACTGAAGCGATCTGAACTTACCTGAAAGAAAGAAGACAAGAGGGGAGGGAAAGGGAGGGAATAAAAGGAAGGGAGGGGAGGGGAGGGGAGGGGAGGGGAGGGGAGGGGAGGGGAGGGGAGGGGAGGGGAAGGGAAAGAAAAGGGAAAGGGAAGGGAGGGCAGGGAAGGGGAGGGGAGGGGAGGGGAGGGGAGGCGATGTGATGCGATGCGATGCGATGCGATTGGAGGGAGGGGAGGGAGGGGATTGAAGGGGAGGGGAGGGGAGGGGAGGGGACTGGAGGGGAGGGAGGGGAAGACAGTGTAGAGGAGGTAGGGGAGGGTAGGATAGCGTAGTGTAGCATAGTAGAGGGGAGGGGAGCGTAGGAGAGTATAGGGTAGTGTAGGGGAGTGGAGTTTAGGGGAGTGTAGGATAGGATAGGGGAGGGGAGCGTAGGGGAGCATAGGGGAGGGGAGTGTAGGGGAGTGTAGGGTAGTGTAGCGAAGGGGAGTGTAGGGAAGTATAGGGGAGGGGATTATAGGGGAGTGTAGTGGTGTGTGGGGGTGTGTAGGGGAGGGGAGTGTAGGGGTGTGTAGGGTAGTATAGGGGAGGGGAGAGTAGGGGAGTGTAGGGTAGTATAGGGGAGGGGAGTGTAGGGGAGTGTAGGGGTGTGTAGGGTAGTATAGGGGAGGGGAGTGTAGGGGAGTGTAGGGGTGTGTAGGGTAGTATAGGTGAGGGGAGTGTAGGGGTGTGTAGGGTAGTATAGGGGAGGGGAGTGTAGGGGAGTGTAGGGTAGTATAGGGGAGGGGAGTGTAGGGGTGTGTAGGGTAGTATAGGGGAGGGGAGTGTAGGGGTGTGTAGGGTAGTATAGGGGAGGGGAGTGTAGGGGTGCGTAGGGTAGTATAGGGGAGGGGAGTGTAGGGGTGTGTAGGGTAGTATAGGGGAGGGGAGTGTAGGGGTGTGTAGGGTAGTATAGGGGAGGGGAGTGTAGGGGTGTGTAGGGGTGTGTAGGGTAGTATAGGGGAGGGGAGTGTAGGGGTGTGTAGGGTAGTATAGGGGAGGGGAGTGTAGGGGTGTGTAGGGGTGTGTAGGGTAGTATAGGGGAGGGGAGTGTAGGGGTGTGTAGGGTAGTATAGGGGAGGGGAGTGTAGGGGTGTGTAGGGTAGTATAGGGGAGGGGAGTGTAGGGGTGTGTAGGGTAGTATAGGGGAGGGGAGTGTAGGGGAGTGTAGGGGAGTGTAGGGTAGTATAGAGGAGGGGAGTGTAGGGGTGTGTAGGGTAGTATAGGGGAGGGGAGTGTAGGGGTGTGTAGGGTAGTATAGGGGAGGGGAGTGTAGGGGAGTGTAGGGACAGGGAGCATAGGGGAGGGGAGTGGAGGGAAGGGAAAAGAGGGGATGGGAGGGGTGGGGATTGCTACTGTAAATAAAATTGCCAAATACATGACATTTTGGATCTGGAGCCAAATCTTTGTGTTGCTGAAGGGACGCAAGACACAGACTCCTGATGGCTCTTGAACAGGAGGCGTTTATTGCCCTTTTTCACTCCTACATGTCCTCTCCCCGTAGCCCCATGTGCTGTCCACGCACCCAAATCCCAGTTGGTCAGAGACCCTCAGACACGCGCCTGGAGCCAACCAGCAATTGCCCACTGCCCAAAGGTCCTCTTGAACACTGTAGCCAATTCTTGATCTCAGCCTCCCTCAAGGTTTTGTTTCTACCGCTTGTTTCCTCATTACCTCTAATTCAGGGACCTGCGAAACAGCGCGAAGCCACCTGAAAAGTCCCTCCCCACGCGTTGCCATTCATTCCACGACCTGATTTATCGCTGCCATCCGCGCATTGCACAGTGCCAGGAAAGGTTTGGCGTGCACAGAGGTGGCTGAGGATTTTCAGAAAGAACTTTCCTTAAGAACTGCATCAAGACTTTTGCTGGAAGGCAAAAGATCGGGTGATTGATTAACATAGGGATGGCAGCTGAGCAAGGGAAGCATCTTCCAAACTTCCAAATATTTCCTGGATACAGAACTACAACTCCTCTGCTCTCCGCTTAGGAGTTTCTGTCACCTGCTTAGGAAGCAGAAGCAGTAAAATGGGATTTAGAGGATCCAGCTGAAGCGTCAGTGCAAGTTAGAGGAAACCATCAATGTACGGGGTTTGAAGAGAGTTGGACCGGTTTTCCAAGGAACATGTACTAGTGCTGCATATATATGTATATCAATATCTCTACAGCTGGCTTGTATCAGACATAGAGTGGCCGTCAGGACTAGGGAAGCGGTTGTCCCTCTGTGCTCGGCTCTGGTGAGGCCGCACCTGGAGCACTGTGTTCAGCGAAGAGCTCGAGGTGCTGGAGCGTGTGCGGAGAAGGGCTCTGAAGCTTGTGAAGGGTTTAGAGAACAAGTCTGGTGAGGAGCGGCTGAGGGAGCTGGGGTTGTTCAGCCTGGAGAAAAGGAGGCTCAGGGGAGCCCTTCCTGTGCTCTACAGGAAGCTGAAAGGAGGCTCCAGAGAGGTGGGGATCGTTCTCTTCTCCCAAGCCCCAAGTGAGAAGAACAAAACCCCTGAAGTTGTACCAGGGGAGGTTCTGGTTGATTATTACGAAAAATTTCTTCACCGAAAGAGTTGCTCTGGTGGGTTTACGTGGCAAGGTTTTGGTAGCAGGGGGCCATAGGGGTGGCTTCCATGAGGAGAATCTAGAAGCTGCCCCACGTTAGATAACAGCTCCACTGCTGGCCAGAGCCAAGCCAAGAAACGATGTCGCTTGTTCCTCTGGGAGAGCATATTGAAGAAAGGAGGACAAAACTAACAACAAAAAGCTGTTTCCCAGGGAGAAAGAGAGGAGAAGCAGCCCTGCAGCCCCCCAGGTGAGTGCAGCAGGAGGGCAGGGTCGCTGCAGGCAGGCAGCAGCAGTTCCCCTGCGGGCTGTGCAGGGAGAGGCCCCCGGTGGAGCAGGCTGTCCCCCTGCAGCCCATGGAGCAGATCTCCACGCTGCAGCCCCCCCGTGGGTGGAGGAGCCCCCGGTGGAGCAGGTGGATGTGGCCTGGAGGAGGCTGCGGCCCATGGAGAGCCCCCGCAGGGCAGGAGCAGGCCCCGGGCCGCAGCTGCAGCCCCCCCGTGGAGAGGAGCCCCCGCAGGAGCAGGGGGTCTCGGGGGAGCTGCCGCCCAGCCGTGGGGGACCCGTGCTGGAGCAGTTTGCTCCTGGGGGATGGATGGATGGAGCCCGTGGGACGGAGCCGTGTGGGAGCAGTGCTTGAGGAGCTGCTGCCTGTGGGCAGTCCCTTCAGGATCAGTTTGGGAAGGATGGCATCCTGTAGGAGAGACCCCATGTGGAGCAGGGGCAGAGAGTGCTCTTGAAGGAGTGGCAGAGACAAAGCGTCAGGGACTGACCACAGCCCCCATTCCTTGTTCCCCTGTGCCGCTCGGGGGGAGGACTTAGAAGAGGGTGGATAGAGGGAAAGTGTTTTTAGTTTACTTTTGCTTTCTTACTGTTCTCGTCTGTTAGTAATAGGCAATGTTATTTTAATCTCCCTGTGCTGAGTCTGTTTTGCCCATGATGATAATTGTTGAGCGATCTCATTGTCCTTGTTTCACCCTTGAGCCCTTTTTTTTCATTTCATAGTATTTACCCTTTGAGGAGGAGGAGTGAGTGAGCAGTTGTGGTGGAGTTCAGCTGGGCAGCTGAACTCCACACTAATACTACCACACTAGCAGATGCCCCGTGGTGGCCTGGGTATGCAGGGTCTGGTGCCTGTAGGATCGCCCTGGTTCTGATCCTGATCTGGGTGTCACTGGCCACCCCAGCTACCAAGGAGGCTGGACCAGGTGACCTCAAGAGGTCTCTTCCAACCTCAGCCAGTCTATGATCATGGGATTCCATGGAATGTATATAATATATTGGAGTATGGTATGCACATACTGTGACAGTGAATGACTTAACCAGGGTGAGCTGGAGCCGTGTGATACTGTCAGTGGTATGTGCCGTGTTGAGGAAGGCTACAAAAATACACGTAAGTGTGCCCAAACTGAGGAGGAAGGGACTCCATCCAGGAGCATCAAGCTTACCTCCTGGAAAGAGTCCAGCAGAGGGCCACAAAGATGATACGGGGCCTGGAGCATCTTCCTTATGAAGAAAGGCTGAGAGACCTGGGTCTGTTCAGCCTGGAGAAAAGAAGACTGAGAGGGGATCTTATTAATGTTTACAAGTATCTTAAGTGTGGGAGACAGAGGGATTTGGCTAACCTCTTTTCAGTGGTTTGTGGGGACAGGACAAGGAGTAATGGCCACAAAATGGATCAGAGGAAGTTCCGCACCAACATGAGAAAGAACTTCTTCACGGTGAGGGTGATGGAGCACTGGAACAGGCTGCCTAGGGAGGTTGTGGAGCCTCCTTCTCTGGAGATATTTAAGGCCCGTCTGGATGCCTACCTGTTCTAAGGAACCTGCTTTGGCAGGGGGGTTGGACTCGATGATATCTCGAGGTCCCTTCCAAGCCCTACAGTTTTGTGATTCTGTGACCTCACTGAAGCTCTGAGGATGCTGAAGGCTTGTAGTCTGCCTCTCATTGTCCTGAGGGAGAGTGAAGCTGTCCACCTGAAGACCCAGAAGGATTACCAAGGGATGAGTATTAACACTAGGAAAGAGAGGCAACAGTAGGATGGTGAGGAGATTTTCTCTATTGCAATTTTAACTTAATTAGCAAGGGCTTGTTTGGGGCTATCACAAATATTAACTGTTTGGAACTATTAGACTTCAATTTTTTCTTAGACTAACAGCATATTCTAACATTCAGCTATATGTTGTGCTCCCTTTTTTAGGAAGATACATTGGATGAGATTTGATGATGGCTCTGACTTCGTACTAGACACTTTGGACCAGTTTCCTACTCTGTAGTTTTGGAAAAGTTTACTAGCGTGTTTCATAAGGAGCAGAAGCTTGGGTAGTGTTTTAAAAATACATTAATGAAAGCTTGTGTTTCTAATTCACTTGCAGTATTGAAAATCCCATCTCTAAATCAAGGGGCAAACACTTCAAGCTCTTCGTCTGACATTCAGTACTGTTTAATGGATTTTAATGGATTTAAAAATTTCTCCAATTAAGTGAACTAAGAAATAATTTTCACAAATATGCAGAATAATGTCAAAGACCTAAGCAAGAATTTCCTATAAACTCACTTAAAAAAAATAAAGTAAAAAAAGCCCACCATGGTGTATTACTTATGAAAACAAATGCATCTTCTGAAACATAATGCAGTGTGTTTTTTTTGTTTGTTTTGCTGAATAGTTCAGGAAAAAACACAAATATGCTATGTCTTCTCCTTGCTAGTTTAGTTTATACAGCTTTACTTTTTACTGAATATATTTTATTTTATTCTGATTCACTCTTGGAAATTCTTTTTAAATTTGGATTAACATTTTTAAAGGCTTGCATTGTTCATCTAACAGTGCAAGAGACACATTATTTCCTTGACTTTTACTGTTGCCTTATTTTTCTAAAAAACTGCTATTTTCTTCAGATTTTTCTTTAGATTTTGTATTTTACATATGTGATTGCTACATGGGACTATCACTGCAATTAGTATTATAACTGATCTAGATGAGGAGAGTATCCTGCATGGTAAAGGTTTGAGTAACA
Source organism: Anas platyrhynchos (assembly GCF_047663525.1). Classification (NCBI taxonomy): domain Eukaryota; kingdom Metazoa; phylum Chordata; class Aves; order Anseriformes; family Anatidae; genus Anas; species Anas platyrhynchos. The sequence continues at coordinate 84,043,159 of NC_092588.1, read as the reverse complement.
TTAAATATTTCTGCATTTAAAAAAAAAAAATATTGAAAACATGAGTAGGAACAACTGGATGGAGGTCACTTCATGTAATTGTATCAGGATCTGACCGTGCTTTGTGCACTTCGGGAGCTGTAATAAGGAGCCATTTGCCTGTCATTGTCTTCTCTTATCAATGAATGAATAAAAAGTTTCAGTTTGTGAGTGCTATCAGTCACTAAAGAAGTAAAATTGAAGCACCTCAGGAATGGCAAAACTGTACATGTCCAGGAGCTTTTTTTGTTTGTTTTCTCTTGTTGTAGACTTACTATTTGGCAAGTTGCTGAAATAAAAGCATCACAGCTACTTAAAGCATTCTTTCCAAACTGGAACATAGAGTGCTGTTTTTTGTTGTTTTTGTTCTTGTTTTAATGTTCAGCTTTGTTTCAACTTGCAGTGGAGAAAATGTTCTTTATTTTATTGTGAGTATAATATGAAATGATTTTCTATTAATTTTATATTGGTATTTTCTACAAGGAAAAGGAATGGCCAAAATAATGATCTGCATAAATCAGACAACCATACCAGTATAATTTTAGCTCTGTTACAGATCAAGTTGATTTGGTTCAGCCAGCACCAGTTCTTTAACAAATTCTGAAAAGACTACATTTTATGTGGAGGATCTTCTGAAAGTATGGGGCAGCTGGTTAAAAGATTTTATCTCCTTTTTTTTTTTTTTATGTAAGAGCTCACACATAGAATCATAGAATCATAGAATATTATGAGTTGGAAGGGACCCTTGAGGATCATCAAGTCCAACTCTTGACACCGCACAGGTCTACCCAAAAGTTCAGACCATGTGACTAAGTGCACAGTCCAATCTCTTCTTAAATTCAGTCAGGCTCGGTGCAGTGACCACTTCCCTGGGGAGCCTGTTCCAGTGTGCAACCACTCTCTCTGTGAAGAACCCCCTCCTAATGTCAAGCCTAAACTTCCCCTGCCTCAGCTTAACCCCGTTCCCGCGGGTCCTGTCGCTGGTGTTAATGGAGAAAAGGTCTCCTGCCTCTCGACACCCCCTTATGAGGAAGTTGTAGACTCATTTACATTTCTAGCATGTCATTTCAATTTCTGTCGCAGTACCCTGGCACTGGCACATCCAGATAATACAGTTGAAAGACACTATGATGCTGTGCTTCCCTGGCAACAGGAGTTTTCTCCATGCAGCTGAAGTTATGGACTGATGAGAAGTATTCTCCACTCCCTTTCTTCTAATTCTGCACATAACATGAGAGAGGTGTAGCAGCACTTATACATCTGCATAGTGACATAAACCCATGGGAAGAAGAGTGCTGCTGGAGCAACAGATGGTTTACTATGGAGATGCAAACCTGAAAGGTGTGCAGTTCTCTCCTTTTGGGACCTGGTGAGTTGTGTAGCTCTTTAGCCAGAGCTAGGATCAGGCAGGTACAAAATCCGATATTCCAAACAAGTCCATGCTCTGCCATGCAGAGCAAAGTACAATAGTGCCATGAGACTGAAACAAGTTTGTATACTGTACATGTGGCAAAGCAAAGATAGCAAAAGGCAAAGAGGCTGCTATTTGTTGCTCTCCTGAAGTCCTGAGCAGCTGCAAGTGAGCCCTTTGCTGAATAGATCCCTAATAAGGTAAATCGTTTGTTTGTTTTTAGTTAACCTTTTATTTTGATTGAGTAAAGAAAAAATAATCTGATCTCTTGAAGCCAGATTTCCAAATACTTCAGAACAGTTTTTCAGTTCAATTCCAATTTGAGGAAAATGGTTTGGGTCCAGTTCAGAAGCCATGATTGTTCTCATTTCTTTATTTAATAAAACCTTATATATGCTACAATGAAATTCAAAGGGAAAAAATCAGAAATGGGAATTTCCTTTTTAAATAAATTGTAATTTAATCACTGAAATTCAGAGATTTTGAAGAGCTCTTTTCTCTATGTAAATTACTTAAATCTGAATCTGTTACCTGGATTATTCTTTTTTTCCACCTTCAAAGAAGCATTATCAAAACTGATAAAAGGATTATGCCAAGCCAGATGGCTTTTTACTCTTCTTTGCTGCTTGATTTTGTACTGGCTTTTCACCTAATAACTTCCTTTTGGAAATCAACATTGCTTGCATTAGGGTTTCCTGTAGAAATTCACTGTAACATGTTTACTGGGTACAGACCATTCACAAGCAATATTGGGATCATAGTAGCTAAACCAGCTTCCAACATCAGAAAAAGCAGCTGAATATAATTTTATTGAGAGGAGAAAAAAAAAAAAAAAGTCAGATTCGTTCCATTGTTTAAGGAAAATATTTACCATCCTTAACCAGAATAACCAGAAGTATCCTGGGGTATTAAGTAGGTTAGAACTGCACATCAGTCCTAGCTCCCATTCCCTGATGGTGATACTGGAGAAGCAGCTTTTCCTAGAGCTCAGCTAGTGGCTAGGTAATCCTGAGAGGCATGGTTTCATAGCTCCTGCTTATCAGGGCGTTCATAGGGAGCTCGGGTAGGTAACTATCTTACACAGATACAGTGTAGCCAGGAGGAAAACAAAAATGGGATAGTTAAGATATTTCATTACTGCTCTGAAGATCTGGAGTTCTGTCTACTCCACTGTAAAAGAGTCTGTGTGACATTCAATAAGTCATTTAACAGAAAGGCAGTTATTAGTTGTATATTTCTCATTTGCTGGCTGCTCAGTTTGGAGGAATTGATAACTGCAACAGAAATGCATGCATTTTAAATACACAAAGCTGCAAAATACAAAGTGATCTGGGAAGTTTGATTCTGTCACTCTTATATTGGCTATGTAAATATGGAAAATTATTTTGTTTTGTAGTCTGATCTGTAATCACAATATTACTCACAATTAAAAATAATATTGCAAATTTAAATATATTAAATATGCTTCCATTATGTTAATAATCCTTGTAGAAAAGTTCATGAAGAACCCAATAATCCTGTGTTCAGAGCAGGGATTGGATACCATGCAGTAACTGAACCTGCACATCCAAATGGAGCAGAATGTGACTAGCTGTTCATTAATCAAGCACAGCCCATCCTCAGCAGGAACGATGTATGATGACATGGAAAAAAGCACTGTGTAATTATATATCTAAAGAATTACCATAATGATACCCACAGTGGGATTAAATTACTGCTCTGCAGGCTATCCATATTCTAGCATTTCCTAACTTGTGAATGTTTTTGACTTCATGATGACTTTATATTGTGTAATAAAATCTTCTGAGGGAGGAGACAGCACTAGATAATACGATAAACCACTTATATTAAACTCCTGTATATATTTACTTCTTCTGAAGAATGGTCGCTGCATATTTACATTATCAGGAACTTCTAACAAGTTCCGTATTGCCAGGAGGACAGTTTTTTCTTTAGAGACAAGAAAGAGAACAGGTGAAGTAATAAAAATTAAATTTAAACAAGAACAAGGTTAAAGTACCCATTTTACTTTGCTCTGCTGCTGATCACATTGTTCTCCTTTTTACTTTGTCAGTGTTAAGCTTCTGTAGTCCTTATTTTAGTATTAAATTTGTACTGTTATTCAAAAACCTTTTATTGAAAAAAATTTTTTTTTTGAATTGAAAACAGAAATGTTTTGCATGCCACACATACAAATTATGCATTTTGAGAAAGTATTGAGTGTGATTTTTTTCAGAATGGGTTTCCTTTTAATTACTTACATTTACTTTATTTCTGAAAGCAATATTGCTTTGTGATTCATAAAAGAACGAAGAGAAAGTTGAAGTTAAAAGATGAAGAGAAATGGCTGTTTGGTATGGCAGCCTTTTCCATGCAGATTTGTGTTGCAGCATGGTGTTGCTGGACAAAAGTAACAAAGGTAACCAAAGTAACAGGTGTTCTTGCTATTCTTGCATGCATTTTTAGGGAGAAGAACTATTTCTTCTGTAGTTTGAAAGCAGCCTGGTGGCTGTGGGCCTGTCTCGTTTCTCCTTATTTTCTCGTAACAATGTGAGGAAGGAAGGTAAAAGAGCAATATGTTCAGCCTTTTTTTCCTTGCCCTTTCTTGTAAACCAGTCAACCAAACAAAAAAGCCCCCAGCTCAATTCTCGAGGACCCACTTCAGCAGAAAATAGGAAGAGGTTGAAAACTGGCAATGTTTTCTAATTCCTTCTCTCCTATCCAGAAGAATTTGCCTGAAAGTGCACACAACAGAAGGAGGTTGGAATTGAAGCTCACAGAAGATTTATCAGCTGTTTGAGACACTTACAAGGTTTGACAATAAGAAAGCTTTGTTCTGGAGAAGCAAACAGAACCAGTCAGGAAGGGTACGAGTTTGGCCAGAGGGATGAAGCAAATATAAATTGTGTACAAGCTGAGGAGTAAGTCTGTATCACCTCCTGCCACTGTGCTGTTTCAGATTCAGATGTGGTAAGGCCTCCTCATAATGCCAGGGATAAATGTTTTATTTTGGCTGCATTTTATGAGTCTTTAACAGTCTGCTTATGTTCATCATGTAGGAGATACTATAAAATTGTGAAGTGCTCAAGAGTAACTTTCTCTTCATTGTATTCCCCAGGTTTTCTTCCATGCAGTTGCTTTTCTTTTTGTCATTTGGGTATTTTATGAACATCTAGATTGGAAGGAAAGATGTCAGGAGAAATGAGAATTTAAGGAGCCACAACCCAAAGGAAAATACATGGTTTAGGAAGAGAGGGAAAAGGCACTGGATATATCTGTTGGAGAAACAAACCAAAACCCGGTAGGAATAATGGAGGTGGTAAAAAGACTGTTTTGATGTCATCCAAAGCTCTATTCTTTTATTGCATATAAGTGAAAGATTTTTGTATTATTTGGGGGAAATTTTGGTCTTCATAGCAATGTAGCTCTCTCTGTTTATCTCACCATTGATTTTCATTATTTCTACAGTGTAAAATGTTTCGGTTGATGATTTTGCTATTTCTACAATGGCATTGTGTCACTTCAAATGTGACACTCAGAGATTCCTGTTTGTCTTCCCTGACTTCAGAATCAAAGCTGTTCTCTAAATCGCACATTTGCTGTTGGACATATACTAGTTGTACATTGAAAAAATATATTTCTACCTGCATTGGTAAGGAATTAAGGAGCTGATCAGAGAATAGGTGAGGGGTGGAGCTGATTCCCTTCATGTGTTTGAACTTTTATTATTTCTAGATTATGAGTAATAGTAACTCATGGTTCCCTAATACACTCTGGGGGAAAGTAAAATCAGTCCATCTAGCCTTTGATAAATACTACCTGGAATAGAAAATGAACTATGAAAACCATGAGTTCGATGAGTTCTGAAAGCGCTTTCTTCTTTCTGTATGTACAACTCAAATCACCGTCAGTACTAAAACATATTGAAGGAGTGTGTCTATCCTATTGAAAAAATGGACAGATGCCCAAAGAAGCAGAAGTGAGAGGTACTGTTTCAAATAATCAAGAGTGGAGAAATGATTTTCCCTATCTGTCAAAGAACTGAGGCTGATTCTGTCAATGTGTGGGTGCATGCATGCATTTATATAGAGAGCTTTTATGTATAAATTATGAAATGTCAATCTATGAAAATTGCTCACAAATGCTTCTTAAATGAAAATGGAATTCAGCGTTTCTTGGTAGAAGACAGTCCTTGTACACTAGACATGAAAAAACGTTAAACAAACCCAGCAAGTCTTGTTACTTTGTTTTGTGCATCTCAGCTTAGCACCATGTGATACTGTAATGTATTCCTCATTGAAGCCATTTGGCAATTCAACAGCTATGTGATAGGTGTCCACCAGAAAAACAACACCTAAGAACTAACTGTGAGCAGAAAATTGGCTGCCCTTACGTTGGTTTCTCAGAGGCTCCAGGGGATAACTACTAGCGTGGACTGCAGATGGGTATTTTGCGATGGAGCCTAGGAGTTACAGGGGAGGGATGGGCTTTTATTCTTGTTGATGTATCAGCTGTTGATTCATAACTACTCACAGCAGCTCATAAAGACTTAAAAGAATGAATTAATGTGAGTAAGAAAGGGACCTTTGAACACTTGAGTGCTCTTTTTTTACCTACTTTGGAGACAGTCTTGTGTGAGTTTAGTTTGGTTCTATTTCCAGTGTCTTTAAAAAGTGCTTTGATTCCTACTGAGCATTTTTCATAATGCCATTCTAAACAAAGTTAGTATTCAGATGACTCTCTCATGCACGAACAAAGTAGTTGAAATGGCTTGTAAATATATTAGCAGGGCAAATATGTATTAATTTGCTGCCTTGGGTTATAAACCTTCTTTTAAAAGAAGATAATATTTGCGTAGAACGAATTGCTTTATTGAATTATAACTTATAAAGCAGCATTACAGGCTGTCAATAAATGACATCATGTTTCTGTAAGGGTTCTATTTGAAGAGTCACTGCAATCACAGGAAAAGCAGCTACTTAGAGTAGAAGATCTGGAAACTTTATCAAATCTGCATTAATTTATTTATTTGTTACCCAAAGTAAAGTCTGGAATCAAAACGCCTTTTTCCTTCCAATACCATTTTGTTTCAGTAACTCAACCTACTGTAAAATGTATAGTAACTTGACCTATAGTAAAGCTAGGTGTAAAGTCTAAGAAATATTCCTGCAGTTATTAATTGGCTTCTGTTCTCTTCTACACAAAAATATATTTAGGCACTAAAAAGGCAAGCACAAACAAAACCTATTTGCCCACCCTCTATTAAACAAGAGCAAGTAGAATTCAGCATTTCCTTTTAGTCCAGACTTTTCAGACTAATTTAGCTTTTTCTCAATTGCTAGTTTATATTAGCTTCAGAAATTTAAACTTTTATACCCAGATGCATACATGATAGAAATAAAAAGACCAGAGGTTGCAGATACTATTTTGGCCAAAATTCATGTTGGTTTAGAAGTATAAACATACAATTATATTTCTTTAGTGTATAGATCTCTTCAGAAAATTCAGGTCTACAATGGTTAAGAGAGCAAATTGATCTTCCTAGGATACAGTAGTAGAGTTCATGATCTCATTCTAGCTATTCCAAATCACTTACACTTATTTAACAGGGAATCAGAAAAACAAACATTCCTGATGTATTTTCAGATCTGTAGAGAGATGTTAACATTTGATTTCACAGGTTCTATGGAATATATATATTAGATAAACAGGCCAACATTCTGACTTTTCCACATATGGCACTTCTGACAGTACTGCAATGCTGTAGGGTTTGCAGATGGAGCATTATACATTTGCTAGCTAGGAAATAACCTTTAAAGGAACACTCCAGTGTAACATAGTGTGCTCTGATTTTAAGAAATTTCTACTTGAGTTCTCAGTAGGTAGTAACTTTCAGTATTATATGTTTGACTATTGAGATTAATTTCCTCTAATTAATATATGGGTACAGCAGTCCTCTGACATTCAAATCCTACATAGGGGGATGTATCTGGGTTGAGTTGTTTGATTAGCAACAAATTCAGTGTGTGTGTGTTTTGTTTGTTTGCTTAATATTCCTTTATTTGGCTTCATTTTGCCATGGAATAATGGAAGAAGCTGAAAATTTATTAAGATGTCCACAGAAACATTTTAGAAAAGTAAAATTTCCTAAAAACTGTCTTGAAGAGTTGGTTGTTTTTTTTTTAAGGTATCTTCTGATAAATAGGAAAAACATATTTAAGTAGGGTATTCATAACATATTCAAGCTACTTTGAAATACACGCTTAGTAAATGGGCCTATTTTTCATACCCCAACCTGTGACTTCCAGAATTCTTTCATCAAGAGTTTTGTTTACTGAGATATTGTTCACAATGTGCTGGAGCTTTGCCCTTCATTGAATGTACCTCAGCCTTCAACTTAATAGCTTGTGCTTCTCTTTAATGACAAAGGACAACCTGAGAAAAACAAAGGAAAGAATGCTACTGTGAATATATTAATGTAAATTTATTTTTATGTAACGTTTTACATTCTCATTTAACTTGTTATCAGGAGATTACAAATAATGTATTTAGCAACCTTATACCCGAGATACGCCTCATGGCTTATTCCATAAAGACATACAGGAAGCTAACCTTGAATATATGCAGCTATTCAAAATTTAGCATAAGCGTAAATAAATTGTCCTTGGACAACGTATTTGATTCAAAAAATATGAAGATACAAGTTATTTACTGACTCAGGCTTTCATTTTGTTTTCCCTTCCAATATGTAAAACCTTTGATGGCAAGAGACTAGAAATAAGTCCTGCTCCTTGAAACTTATGGTTAGTTTCATGTATCTATTGAGAAAGCAGTACAGCTATTTATCTGCATGAAAACAGCCATACAGTTTTAATAAGAGCTTAGTATTATAGACCATAATAAAACATTGTCATCTCAATTTTATTAGTGATGAAATCACTGATAAAATAAACAGGGTCAAGGGGAAAAGGTAAGGGATAAAGGATTATCTTCCTTTCTCATGAACAAAAGAAATGAGGTCCAGGATCTACAAAAGCTGTGTCCTACCATTTAAGTAGAATTTGGAAATGTTCTGTTGAAAATGCAGAATTCCTATATCAGGAAGAAACCAGGCAGAATCTCACTGTTAATGATGATCCTTAGGTTCTGATCACCTTTATCCTGTGTAATTGTATATTTTAATCTCAAATTTAAATCATTTTAAAATGTTTATTCTTAAACTATATGAATCAGAGGTGCTGACAAATACTGAAAGAGAATGTAGATAATTTCAGCGATTATATTTGTTTCAGGTATTCCTCTTCTTCTCTGTCCATATTTCCTTTCCTGATAATATGAAGTGGCTTAGGGAAGCAAGGTGGCTTTTTCTTCCCTGAGGATGACTGTCAGCTTTATATCCTGCCCTCAGTTTTGAAAATAGGGTGATGCCATCTGGGCTTCTTCATGCAGAGAACAAATCACTGGCAGTAAAAAGAATGAGGTTCATCTCTCTTGCAGGGGACAGAAATTTAAAGGTCTATAACAGTCTATTGTATGACTTGAGGAGTACACGTTAAAGAGTTTTATCTGTTTTCCAAAACACTCAGATCCCATCTTGCTTTTACTTTTTGCTCTCGCATCTTTTGTTTCAGCATCAGGTAGAAAACACAGTGTAGTGCCTCTTTGCTTGGAGTTTCTTAATAGAAGAACTCCTCTCTCTTTTCCCCTTCCACTCCCCTCTGCTTTATTGTGCAAAGATAAAGAAGATGCAGTAGGTGGACAGGTGGACACATCTGAAGCTGCATTCAACTGGAGACTTCATTCAAATGGGAACTGAAGCACAAACTTAAAAAAAATGACGATAACTAACCAACTGGAACAAGTTACGGTATTGAGTGATGTGTTTTAAATCAATGTATTTGTTTTGGAAGAAGACCTGGATGCTCATAAAGTATATGAATAAAAATATCAAATATCTTAATTTTAGGATATGCCTTTAGGATATCTTGCTAGAGTCAAATTTGCTACAGATGTTGAAAATTGTCTTCCCCCACACTGGAAACTTACACATTCTAATTGTGAGCTTGAGAAAATGCATAGCAAAAAATGATAGAAAGAAATCAAAAACTCAGCCCCAACATTAGTTTTATACTAATTTCTTTTCTTCTTCTCTCTTGTGTTCTTCTTACAGTACTTTACTCAGAGATGCATTTTATTTGAGATATAACAGACTGTCATGAAAAATTGATTTCACAAGTCTTTTTAAAATCTCCAATAAGACTTAGGTGGGCATCCAGCAATAATGAACTTTGATGTCACCTTGATGTCTCTGAACAATCAGGGGCTGCACATCCACTTCCAGTCTGTATCCAAAGTGGTGTACTGGCCAGGCACATTTAAGACCCAACAGTTTGTGAAGTGATGTGCTTGAAGAAGGTCCCATGCAAGGGTGGCCAGCGAGTGGGAGATAGTACTCCCCCTCCAGCCACTGCAGATACTGTGAATCCTTGGTAAATGAAGTTTTAAAGTGATCCTACTGAGTAGGCATAACAGCAGATGCTTTCCTGCTCTTTTCAGAATAAATATTTAATTAACAAAGTTAAAATTACATAATTGTGTAGCAAGATAGGATTATATGTGTTTAGTACTTTACAGCTGGCCCCTGTAAATGCTTGCTGGGGTTTGCTGTTCCTAATAAACACTACAAGTAGTTCCCCATGATTTTGTTACTTGTAAATTACACTTTACTGTTAATAGATATGCTTTCTTGAATAACTGTTCATTTCAAAGAAAGATGGAAGAAAGCATGCATATTTAAATCCAGAACTTTCACTTTTCTCTGACTCATTGCTCACTGAATAAATATTCTCTGCAATGCTTTAATAACATTTTAGTTATTCTACTATATATTTCCATGGTCATGATAGAATTGCATCAGATTAGCTCACACGGCTCCTGTGTAATGTGAAGTTTCTACAAGATACTGAACTTTTTAACTGCATCACTTCAGAAAATAGCAGAGGATCATATAAATGGCATCTCTTAGGAAACTGTAATTAGTAAGTTGTTGAATTACATTCAGTCATGTTAAGTATCATATACATTTTCTTATGCTGATAGACTTTTTAAAATGTACAGAGTGGAGGAAGAAGGCAACTTGTTTTCTACTCACATTTTTTTCTTCTTATTAAAAGCAAGTTCAAAGAAGCAGAAAATGTTCTTTTAAAGGTATCATGTAAATAGAGAACTCATCTGTTAAATCTAAAACGCCCTTATTATTGTGGCAGCTCTATAGCCTGGATACATACATATGTCATATCACATGACAGGGCATTGTTCGCTGTACAACCTTCTGGGTTCAGACATATGCCATTTCATATAACCAAACACACAGAGTTAGTTCAAACAATGCCTTCTGACAATAGGTATGTATTCAGGGAGATAGCTATTAACACAGTCAACAAATGCTTGTTATGTTTGTGCCTGCTGTATATAAGGAGAGAACGTTTTGCCCATGAAATATACATAGCTCTTTTGAAATATGTCAAATTTTTACCTCTGGTTGTTAGGGTTGCACTGGGATATGTTTTGCCTTTAGAGAAGTAGTAACTTGCCAGCTTGGACTGCTGGGTGGTGGGGAGTGGGTGAGAGAGGAAATTTTTGGTGCTCTCTCTTTTGTACTGAATAAGAAGAAATCTATTGTTTGGGGATGTATTGCATAAGATACCTGTGAATCTTGTGCAGCTCTTTGTTTCTTAATTTAGTCACAAAGAGATCCTCCTTACTTTGTCTCTTCTTGAAGGGATATTATGTATTTAAAAGTTTTGGAACATAAACTAAATATTTTATCTTTTTTTTTTTTTTTTCCCAAATATTGAATTTATAAGTTCTTCTGATGTTTCAAAGCAATGTTTTGACCATCCATAGTGTCCCCCAAAATAAAGAGAACAAAATGAAGTTGAAAAAAGGTTGATTTTCCTATGTTGATGCAGTGCTATTGTGAACTTCCATACAGAGATGTGTAAATTGTTTTTTCTGTCTAAAATCTTTGGTAACATAGAGTTAAGATAAATCAGACATACTGAAGGGGATCCCAAGCCTGAAAAAATAATGCACTTTAAATACACATTTCTATTCTTCCTCGTAGTATTTAAGACTATGAGTTTTAAGCTGAAGTTTAATTGCTCTCATTCCCCTTTTGCAGTTGATACCATTTTATCTACAAGTAAATGCAACATTTTTGATGTAAACTTAGTCACATAATTGGTTACTTTATTTGTTTGTATAACTTTTAAACAACAGTAGCAGAAAAGAAATGTTCTGAACATCTCTAGAATATGAAAGAAGAGTAGGAATCTGTGGTACGTAGCATCCCAAATTACTTTCAATTCACTCAAGTTCATCTTTCTTTTCTTCTGAGAATGTATTTTCGGCATTTAGAAGAGTGTTTTTCATGAAAATAGACATTAAGAAACATGGAAACATGGTGCTACAGTTTTTTGAGTGCTACAGTTCTGTTGAGATATATAAATACCTTGAGCTCTTTATGCAGGGTTTTTTATGGGTGCAACTCCATTAACAGTAATTACAATTACAATTGCATAATTAGGAAGAAGGGAGCGATTCAGTTTAAACAGCTATGGGAGATTCAGCTATCCTACAAAAGCCCTCATGAGTAAATAGACTCTCTGAAATCAATGTGACCAATTATGGGTTAGCTTACTAATCAAAATGAGAAAACCTTAACCGTGAGGGTGTCTGTAGCAGCACAGAACAGGGGTAGCCAAACCAGCTCTAAATGGACCAGAGACCAAGAACACTACAGCTGCATCACCGAACTGGGGGCACATTCATGTAAACTATGCTTTCTGCTACTGTGACTCGCCTAATCCTGGTGTCCAGGATAGCTTATTTGCCTTGGATAACTGTGTTACGTCCATTTGGTTCTGTCTGCAGTCAGTAACATTAGGTCAGTTGCATCTGGTAGGACTGGGATTTTCCTGACAGGACTGGGATTTCTAGCTCTCAGGTCATAATTTCAGAAGAGGCTTAGAGCAGCATACAAAAGTAGCTTTTATATCATGCTGTAAGCACATTCTCAAATGTTATGGCTGTCTATCTACTGTGAATACGTCAAGAAAAGATTACTTGGCAAAATCAAATGCCTGTGTTCATCTCCATGAAAATTTTACTTTTGAAAAATTATTATTTTAAAAATGATTTTGAGGCATGTATTTTATTCTTTGTTGATCTTCATGCAAGTTTTTATTTATAGGCATAAATGAGTTGATAAATATTGAATTATACCTAATTCTAAAAATCTAAAATCCCAGTCCTTTTACACCATTCAGCAACATTAATTGAAAAAAAAAAAAAAAAAAAAAGCAAGCAAATGGGAACTGAAATGAAAAAAAATAGTCCAAATTTTTCTCGCTACCTTGCTACCTGCATGCCCCAAGTCAGTGTTTAAGATGTAGGCTGGGAGACAGTTAGTTGAAAAGTTCTGGACAGCTGGATCTTTGTTGAGTCCAGTCATGACTAACTGCTGAGAATGTCTTAATCTGAGTGGGTGACTGATCTATTTGAGCTAGTGTAGCTAAAACTGATACAGAAGCAGAATAAAATAAACAGTGTGGTCAGTGAGACTGTATTATATGGGGCATTGCACTACAAGTCTGCAGGCAATAGAAAAATAAAATTTGATTAAAGACTATTCCATATTCCATCCTAAGTCAAATATGAAATTAATTTTTGTATTATTAGCCTAAAAATGATAAACTCAATGAAAATTCAGTTTATTTTTAATACTAATATTCATTTGCCATTTATGAACCTTTAACTGGTTTTCAAACAACTGAGTTATACAGGAAGACAAAAGGTTAAATTTGCTCTCTCTCGAATTTACTTATACAAGCAAGGATAGTTTAAATTAAAGGCTATATTTATTTTTATATTTTTTTGGTTCCAACAGTCTTTTTACTTGACTTGTATTCTGATGAAGCAATGTTTCAGGTATACAGATACTGATTACTAAATAATAAAATCTTAATGAACACAATGATATATAGTGGGAAAAAAAACCAAAAACAACACAACACTAACTTTGCATGTATATTGAGAAAGTGGTAATGAATTCAAAATTAATAGTTTCACAAATTCTTTTTCATGATGAAATGATTAAACACAATACAATATTAAACATGATATTTTTATATTTGTTTTAAGATTATGTGCTCACAGAGGTTTATAATTACAGGAGCTCTACCATTCATGGGAGTTTATGAGGCACAGTACACACAATTTTTTTTATCTAAGTGCAACACATAGATTTTAATTAGTTAATATAGCTATTTAATCCAAGTGCTTTTCAGAGCTTTCTCAGTAAGAAAATTAAGCATTGGAAAGAACTGTCATTCTTTATATAAGTTAGGATAGCAATTCTCCTGTTGACATAACTTCATTGGAATTCCCTTATCATCATAGAGCTCAATGTCTTCATTCATAACTGTAACTTGACAAGATAACAAAGATAAATCCCTCCCTGTTTATTAATTACAAATGTATCTAAATTGTTCTCTCCTTTTTTTTTTTTTTTTTTTTTTTCCAGTAACTTTGTTATTTGTCTTTTCCTTTTGGATATGTAATTCCTTTATTGAATATGACTTCTCTTTTCATGCAGGAAATCAGTTTTTCAGGCCATTTAAAATACAGCCTCAAAACACAAATTTTGTAAAGATTTTATCTTACACATGCACTGTCAAAAGGATGAATGTGGTAACTCTGACTGTTTTCCATAGTCTTCATATCTGGTACTCAGGTTTTGAGGAAATGAAGGGAATATATTCTGAGTAACAACAGATGAACTGATGATTGCAACTGACATAAAAGTTTGGTTTTCTTCTATTGTTATACAAAGGTTCAACTCATGTAATAGGGACATCGCTTTAGGATATAATTTGTAGAAAACTATGTAAGATAAACATTAATAAAAAAGATGGAGAAGGATATTAAATACAGAGATAACAAAATATGTAGGTAGGCATTCAGTATTTTGACATAAAAAAATTGCATGGAAAATATTATAGAATCATAGAATATCCCAAGTTGGAATGGACCCATAAGGATTATCAAGTCCAACTCCTGGCACCATACAGGTCTACCCAGAAATTCAGCCCATGTGACTAAGTGCACAGTCCACATGCTTCTTACACTCTGACAGGCTAGGTGCAGTGACTACTTCCCTGGGGAGCCTGTTCCAGTGTGCAGCCACCCTCCCGGTGAAGAACTTCTTCCTGATGTCTAGCATAAACCTCCCCTGCCTCAGCTTGACACCATTCCTGCGGGTCCTATCACTGGTGATTAAGGAAAATATGTCGGAGCCTGCCCCTCCACTCTCCCTTGTGAGGAAGCTGTAGACTGCAATGAGGAGACTCCCCCTCAGCCTCCTCTTTTCCAGGCTGAACAGGCCCAGTGCCCTCAGCTGCTCCTCATACGTCTTCCCCTCTAGGCTCTTCACCATCTTTGTATCCCTCCTCTGGACACTCTCCAACAGTTTCATGTCCTTCTGGTACTGTGGTGCCCAGAACTGCACACAGTACTTGAGGTGAGGCCGCACCAGTGCAGAGTGGACAATCACTTCCCTTGACCAACTAGCGATGCTGTGCTTGATGCAATCCAGGATACGGTTGGCCCTCCTGGCTGCCAGGGCACACAGCTGGCTCATATTTAAGTTGCTGTCAACCACACCTCCCAGATCCTTCTCTGCGGGGCTGCTCTCCAGCACCTCATTGCCCAGTCTGTATGTATAGCCAGGGTTGCCCTGTCCCAGGTGCAGGACCCGGGACTTGCTCTTGTTAAACTTCATGTGGTTGGTGATCACCCAGCTCTCCAGTCTGTCCAGGATGTTCTTTGAAAAGTCAAAATTTAATAGTGCATTTGTTTTCCACAATAAATTGCTATGAGTTATATTTTTTTTACCACCATTGAAAAATAAATATATATAATCTCTTTTAATCTTATTTTAGTTGTTATTCCCCTGTCCCATATGTAGCTCAAATTCCATTATGGTCAGAGCAAGGAGACATGTTCATTTCCTTTTATGATAAGATCACCCGTATGGTGGACCAAGGGAAACCAGCTGATGTGATTTTTTTGGACTTCAGCAAGGCTTTTGACACGGTTTCCCATAGGATCCTACTGGACAAAATGTCCAGCATACAGCTAAATAAAAACATCATACGATGGGTGAGCAATTGGCTAACGGGCAGGGCCCAAAGGGTTATGGTGAATGGGGCTGCGTCAGGCTGGCGGGCGGTCACCAGTGGGGTCCCTCAAGGCTCCATTTTAGGGCCGGTACTTTTCAATATTTTTATAAACGATCTGGATGTAGGAATAGAAGGCATTTTGAGCAAGTTTGCTGATGACACCAAACTTGGAGGAGTTGTGGACTCGAATGAGGGTGGAAAGGCCTTGCAGAGGGATCTGGATAGGTTGGAGAGCTGGGCGATCGCCAACCGCATGAAGTTCAATAAGAGCAAGTGCCGGGTCCTGCACCTGGGACGGGGAAACCCTGGCTGCACGTACAGACTGGGCGATGAGACGCTGGAGAGCAGCCTAGAAGAGAGGGATCTGGGGGTCGTGGTAGACAGCAAGTTGAATATGAGCCGGCAGTGTGCCCTGGCAGCCAGGAGGGCCAACCGTGTCCTGGGGTGCATCAAGCACGGCATCGCTAGTAGGTCGAGGGAGGTGATTGTCCCGCTCTACTCTGCGCTGGTGCGGCCTCACCTCGAGTACTGTGTGCAGTTCTGGGCACCACTGTATAAAAAGGACATGAAACTGTTGGAGAGTGTCCAGAGGAGGGCTACGAAGATGGTGAAAGGCCTGGAGGGGAAGACGTACGAGGAACGGCTGAGGGCACTGGGCCTGTTCAGCCTGGAGAAGAGGAGGCTGAGGGGAGACCTCATCGCAGTCTACAACTTCCTCGTAAGGGGGTGTCGAGAGGCAGGAGACCTTTTCTCCATTAACACCAGCGACAGGACCCGCGGGAATGGAGTTAAGCTGAGGCAGGGGAAGTTTAGGCTGGACATCAGGAAGGGGTTCTTCACAGAGAGAGTGGTTGCACACTGGAACAGGCTCCCCAGGGAAGTGGTCACTGCACCGAGCCTGTCTGAATTTAAGAAGAGATTGGACTGTGCACTTAGTCACATGGTCTGAACTTGGGTAGACCTGTGCGGTGTCAAGAGTTGGACTTGATGATCCTTAAGGGTCCCTTCCAACTCAGGATATTCTATGATTCTATGATTCTATGATTTTGTTAGGAAGTCCCCTCTACTTCCTTCTTTTCCTCTCCCCAGATCTCTTCAGAAATGAGGAAAACCCTTGAAGGTACACAAGAAAATTCTATTAACGTGTATATTTATGTTTTATTATTGTCAAAGACTTTGTAAGTATTTTGTCTAATCATTACAATAAATTTGTCATCAAGAGAGTGTACCTGCTGTGCTCAGGAAAAGCTATGTAGAATAAACTGCTGAGAGATAATAAACTGTCCAGGGGTAGAGTTTCTGAAACTGAAGCAGTACTTTAAAGAACATCACACTGAGATATATGATATAAGTGAAGGTTATAACTGCAAATATTTATTGTTGCCTCTATAACATCTTCCCACTATTTTCATAACTTTTAACTAATTAAACAATAAACCACTTATGTTTCAATGATGTGGTATGTTGGATTTAAGTAAAATATTTAAGCAAATATTAGCCTTTCAGTATCAGTTATCAAATATAAATGTTCAACTTGTCATTATATCTGACTTAAATTGTGCTGACTGGTTTAAAAAATTCTAAAAACTTGTGTTTTTGAACACCTACTCTGTCACCAGAAAACAAGCAATCTTAGAAAATGACAGTTCGGAGACATGCTTGGGGGCAGATGTACAACATAATTACCTATGATTAACCTGAGGTACTGCTAAATTTAACCTTCAATCCATAAAAATAAAAGTTAAGTAAACAGCTTTTCTCTGCAGATGAACTAGAATTAAAACAACTTCTACCTTCTGCTCTACTGCCTGCAGATGTTTCCAAAAGCAGCTGGTACCTAAATACCAATCTTATCACACCCATGCCACGGAAAAAAAAGGATGGGGTACAATGTTGAATGAGTGACAACTACATTTCTTACCAATGTGTGGTTAATCTCTAAGATTTACCTCCTATCACAGACAGACAAGATAGCTGCACTTGTTGCTTATTGGTGAGAGTCTAATTTGGATCTGCTTTGTTGCAGAGTGTTTTGGGGTGTCAGATCATATTCTTTAACTTAAAAAATGCCACTGTGGACTAAATAAAGCAAAAGTATTGGCAAAAGAAGCAGGAGGATTTCGCAGAAGTCAGTGGAAGGTGGTAAGAAAGGTGGAAGGGTTGTGGCGTGTGAGAATAAGCCAGTGAAGTTGCTTGCCCTGCTCCCCATGAAATCTCAACAAGCCTTTCTTGCTTTTAGTTGGATATTCTGCCATCTTTCAAACATATACCTGCAATATAGAAGCGTACTGTTATAACAAAGATTGCAAACTAAATTGTAAATCTGAATTCAGAATTCAGTTTGTGTGAAGGGTAAGAAGTCTGTTGCACTCTTGCTCAGTCTTTGTTGCAATATTTTTTTTTTTCCCAAATCTGTGAAGAATAAAGGTATATTTGCAAAGTAGAATACAGTTATCTTCAGATACTATCATCTGAATGAGCTTGTTGTGAAAGTGGAATGAATGTTATCACAGCATTTGCTAGGGAAAACCAGGAGAGGTGCTGCACCATGCTGTTTAAAACCACCTTGTTCTTGGGATCAGTATTTCTGACATCACTGCCATGTATAAAAAGACATATAAATGTTCCAGTATGCCCACAATGGACTGAAGTCCCTGTACCGCATTAAGCAATGGAAGAGCACAGAGGCAGCATACAGAGACTACCAGAAAAAGGCAAAAAGCAAAAGCTTAGTTTCCTAGAAAAAAAAAAAAAAGAAAAAAAAGCTAGAAATGTGTTCTTTCAAACAGAAAATAAAAAAGAAAAAGAAAAAAAAAGTGCAACTAGTTTGCAGAAATAGCTAAAAACATGAACGTATTCTTGCTCTTAAATAAATCATTCTATCGAATCTTTCCTAAAAGGGAATCAAGGTGAGAACTTCAACAAAAACTTCACACATTTAAACCTAAAAAATATAGGCCAGAAATCATCAACATGCAAAATCACAAGTTTGGCACCCCAAAAAAGAGTAAAAATTAACATTTTTCCAAAGCACCGTTTCCTACTCTCAGACTTAGTTCAGAAGCTACATGCCTCATCATGTTTTTAGTCTCTGAGCTTTGAGAGTTGTTAGCCTTTCCTCTTGTTTTTCAAGAGCATTTCCTCCTGTCCTTACCATCCCAGGAAAAATCAGGAAAATTGTTACTATGAGACACTGGCTTATATAAGTTTTACATGCATTTACCTAACATCTGTGGTTATTATTTAAACTCAAGTTTTCATGCCTTAGGCTCTGTTTCTTCTAAATCTGTACTCTTCAGCTGTTCTATAGTGTCCACAAAACCTGATGTTATCTGAACTGCTACACGTCCCAGTGAATGCCTCTCAGCACTCATGGATTAGGAAGGCAAGGGCACTGAAAAACTGTGTGAACATAAACACAATGCATTACTATGTCTATGACATTTTATTCCAGAATATTTCTCCCACTTCCAAATTTAGATAAGTTAAAATGTAGACACCTCTTTTTAGTGGTATCTCTTTCAGGCATAGAATTTTTGTTGTTTTTGAAGACATGCTAACTTGGCATGTCTTCAAAACTATAGAGAAAATCATCCTGAGCATAAAAACAATAAGCCTTTCTAAGGCCTTCATAACCATACTTCAGCTTTAGATGGCTTTCTAGCTTGCAGAGCATTGAGGGGTTCATCACTGTCTAACTACCATGCATTCTCCTTTTATCAATGTTGTTATCAAAGACATTAAACAGTACCAACCCCTGTAATAAGATAAAAATCCACCCACAGCTGACACCTATTCAGATATTGAGCTGTTGATTCCAGATTAGGGAGGTTCCCTAATCACTATGACCTTTTAAAGATGATGGAGAACTACCTTTCAATGGTATTGTCTATCTCCGTTGGTTTCCTTGTATGTAGTGCAGCTGGTCTCACGTACCTCTATATACATTTATTTCTTAAATGGAAGCTATTTTTATTTGTCTCTGGTAGATGTTTGTTTCCTTGCATAGATAACTGAAGGACTGCCACTGTTTTTCCAAGTTGGAGTCAAATTCTTCTATGACCTCTTGAGGTCTGTCCATTTCTTCTGTTCTTAGGCCTCTTCAGTCTCCCTCTGTCCTATAACTTTGCACTTTTTCATTTGTCTTATTCTTTTTGTAATCTGGAAAGCAGCAGACTGATGATGGTGTCAGTGCTAGAAAGACTTTCAGGCAATTGGGTTGGCTGAAAGAGAAAGTGATGGAGGTATGTGGATTTGACCTAGCTCTAAATTGAAGCTAATTAAGCAGTTTAACATTTATGAAAAGCCAAATCACCTATATCTACAGTTCATGACATTAGGAGCTATAAGAGCTTCAAGTGTGTCAGAATTAGTAGATCTGTATGTTTAATTTAGTGTGAAGTTCAATGTAAGTGGTCTTACCTAAGTCCTCCAGTCTACTTGAGAGTAGAGTAGACTTGGCTGCTTTACACTTCAGTTTTGCTAAGAGGCCATTTGCTCAAAAAAGCAAAGCCATGTTCTTTATGTAGCATCAGCAACACAAATGCGTAGTTAGTCTGTAATTTTCAGATGCTTGCTTCACTGATGAGATTGCATTATTAGAAGATAAAAAAAAAAAAAAAAAGTGATAATGGAATATAGGTATCATGCTTTTTAGTTGTTGCTGATATTCTTCTAGCATTGTTTATACAGCTCTGGGAAGAAATCACTGTGCCATTGTGTGGCATTAATGTTGTTTTTTTAATCCAATATATGATAAAAATTTAAGAATTTGTTTGAGTTATGCTTATAATGGGCACTTTCATATCATATGGATAAATATTTATCCATCTTTCTCTTGTCATATCATTTTGTCTATTCAGTCAACAGCAGAAAATAGAATGCTTGAGAGATGAAAAAATAGCATTGAGGAAAGAACTATATCTGTGTTGCTTTTCCTGCATTCTTTAATGAACAGGATATGATTGCTATTAATCACGTATGTTTTCTCCTAAAACTTTTTTACAGCTGGTAAAGTCTTTTATATTTTGATGTTCATCAAAGTTCTGTAGAGAATAAGACATCAGCTAGACCTTTTAATGTTGCTCTGGTAAGTCCACTCGGCCTGGGGGACTGGGGGGAAGGAAGAGAGAAAGGGAGTGTGGTGGTTTTACTCAGGTGGGCAGCCGAGCTCCACCACAACTGCTCTCTCACTCCTCCTCAAAGAGGAAGGGGGAGAAAATACAACACAGAACTCGAGGTTTGAGATGAGAAAGGTCTAATTAAAGGGAAAGGGAATGGGGAGGAAAAAATGAGTCCGCGCGGAAGCACAAAGAGAGGGAAAAAAAATTATTCTCTACTTCCCATTAACGAGTGATGTTTGGCCACATCCTGGGAAGCAGGGCCTCAAAACGCATAGTGGTTGTTCAGGAGGAACAGCCACCTCCTCCATTAGCGCTTTTTATTGCTGAGTGTGACATCAGGTGTTATGGAATATCCCTTTGGTTGGTTTAGGTCAGCTGCCCTGGTCATGTCCCCTCCCCATCACTTGCCCACCCCCAGCCTGCTGGCTCTTGGGGGCTTGGAAGGAGTCCTCATGCTGTGCCAGCACTACGCAGCACTAGAGTGATATCAGTGCTGTTCCAGCTACGAGTGCAGAGCACAGCACTGTGTGGGCTGCTGCAGGGAAAAGGTGACTCCAGCTCAGATAGACCCAACACAGGGAGACAGGAAAAAGTTGAGAGGAGAGAATGATGCACTTGTGGTCTAATTTTTATAATTGTCTGACTCTCTTTAATTGGGATATTTTAAAGATTTCGTAGAGCAGTTCACATTGTGAATGGACATAATTGTATTGATGCCATGCAGCTTGCTGAATTTTGATCGTTAATAAAGAAAACTTTTTTTTTTTTTTTTAGTGTGGAATAAATCTCAAGGTTTTGTTGTTTTAAGTTTACTTTGCAGCTGTGTTTGTCCTACAGAAACACTCTTTGCTACAGACCTGAAAGGTTTAAAAAAAAAAAAAAGATTTCATGAATGAAACACTCCAGAGTGATAGAAATGCTCAGGTAAATCAATAAAACCACATCAGAGAGGGCCGGAGTTTCAAAGCTGAACAAGGAAAATAAATTATGACATTGAATTTATACTTTCCCTCAAACAAGGAAACTCAGCTTTCTAGATTTTTTTCCTGTCAGCTTCCTTAAGTAGTTGCAAAGTCATAAAGGAAACAAGCATTCTTTCAGATAATTTAGCTAAACTTAGTGTGCCAAGGTTGTTTGTCTGGTCAATGTAAGTCTGTACAGAAATGTGTTACGTGGAATTTTACTGAATTGTAACTTCACAGCATCAGGGTGAAAAACAATAAGCAGTGGTACTATTGTACAGATGCCACACCAGAGATTTCATTAAAAATCACTAGGTGTGTCAGACTGTGCTTAGTACATGCTGTTGCATTGTATTTCTCATTATGGAATGACACATAATGGATTTTTCTAAAAGGAGCTAGGGACTGCATAACTCTTAACACTCATTGGAATTAGTCTGTACTTCAGCCACTGTAGCTGTGGCTAAAACAGTGTTGATAACACCCCAGTGTTTTGGCTGTTATTGCATAGTGCTTGTATAATATCCAGGCTTTCTCTTTTCCCTACTCTGTAACTCCAGTGAGGAGGCTAGGTTGGGCACAGGGCTGGGAGGGCACACAGCCAGGACAGGTGACCCCAGTGGACCAAAGGGATATTCTGTAACATATGGTGATGCCATGCTCAGCAATAAGAGATCATGGAAAAGTGGAAGAAGGAGGAATATTCATAGTTACATTGTTTGCCTTCCCAAGCAAGTTTGCTATGCTGCTGCTTCCCAGGACATGGCTGGACATCCATCTGCTGATGGGAAGTAGTGAATGAATTGGTTTTGCTTTCCACACACACACACACATACAAACAAACAAAAAAATCCACACAAACAAAAAAACCAGCTTTTTATTTTCCTATTAAATGATCATTATCTTGATTCATGAGTCCTCGCCCTTCTATTTTCTCTACCCCATGGAGAAGGGAGGGAGTGAGAAGCTGGGTAGTTGTTTGGCTACTGGCTAGAGTCAACCACAACAACTTTAGAATAAGTACCTTAAAGAAAGAACCTTACTGCATTTCTGAACGTAGTTTTCAAAATTTCAGGGCAATGCTTTGAAAGTCCCTAAAGAACAGTTGCTTATGAAAGAAAAGTATTTCTTAGACATGTTGCAATTGCTTGCACATTCATCTGTGTGTATGCCTTTCTCAACAGTGCAACAGAAACCTCCAAATAGCCGTGTTAAAGCTGTGCATGCAAGAGGGAAGAATTAATATAGTGAGGATCTTATAATAACAGACCCTATAATGTAGACCTTATAATAACAGTTTGTATTATTATTTGAGGGTTTCAGAATTTGCTGGGAATTCTGAACTGATGACACTTCCCTGAAGAACCACAGCTACTACTGGTTAAAAAGCCGTTTCAAATGTTTGCTGCTGTTCTCACAGATATGGTGCTTGACAACTGGTAGGCAGGATTCTGCATTTCCAGATGCAGAAAAGAAGTCTAGCACACAACATTCTTTCTATATAGGTAGTGTTTCAACAAAATGTTTGAACTGTTGGTGACGTGTAGTTTGCCTCAGAGTGACCTGCCATTTTGTGGACTTCTTATATTGGAAAACTTTTATTCAGGCCGGAGTCCCTTGCAGACTGAAAACCAAGCAGCTGTGTCATATTCCTGTGATAGTCTGTTACCAGGTAAGCTGAATATAAGAACAAATGAATGAAGAAAACAAACAACAACAACAAAAAGCTGTGCAGAAAACAAACAGAACCACCAACCCCATAATTTTAAAGGGGGGGGGAAGAGAAATGGGAAAAAAACAGTTATAATAAATTAAACTTTTCAAAGTGTATTGACAGTCATCAAGAAGTTACTTAGATTGGGAAAAAAAAAAAAAACACACAAGAAAACACAAAAACTTTTAAAGAAATAAGGGAAGGAGGGGTTATTCTAGTAGAAATAGAAATAGGGAAAATCTAGTTTTATCTTGAAAGAAAGATAAATGCTTTGTACAAGTCCTTGTTAAGAACTCTGAAACTTGGTGTTAGCAAAGACAATATGGAGAATGAAAATGAAAACATGAACATGGAAATTTCCATGTCTGTCGTAGATAAAACATTCAGGGAGCCACATCTTCAGGTGCAGTTTAACCCATTTTCAGACATGCCACACATCACATGTATTGCTGCATAATCAGAGGAAAGTGCAGTAAGTCTGTCTTTATCAGGTAACTATCAAGAGAAGCATGTGAAGGATAGGGATGTGATGGTGAAACACTCTCTCATATTGGGGATGTGACTCCCCGTACCATAATGTCCTCAAACTGGGGTGATTGTAGAAGGAGCTGGCAGATGGAATTGCAAGTCTCTTGAGAATATTCATACATCTATCAAGTCAAACATCAGTCCTTAGGAATGATTAATAACAAATATTGTACCTACATTTAAAAAAGAATAGGCAGAACAGATCTGTTCAATAGACATTTTTCATCTCAGTTAAGAGATTTTAGAGGAAACCATAATAACAGAGGTAACAGAAGTGAATAAAAATGGGGTAAAATTAATCACTAAAGGCAAAAATCTATGTTAGAAGAACTTAACAGGATAATTTACATTCTAAGAAAATAAAAATAAAGTAGTTCTTGGTATGGTATTTTTAGAGGGGAAAAGGATGGTTAATAATGAATTCCAACTATTCCAACTTTATTAATACTGAGTAGCTTTAGTCAAAATGGGAAGTCAGATTCCATGGATAAAACTTTCAAATATCTATACTTTGTCACTATTATCATCTGTACCTATGACTTGATCCTATTAACAATTACATGAAAACAAAATCAGGATAACTATAATAAGTATCAAAAATCCATCAGCTCTCTCCAAAAACATTACTAGTGTTGAATATTTCAGCATTTTTGAGGTAGGTAACCAGTTAGGCAGTAATTTATACTTACCATTAAGACAGAAAGAAAACTGAGTAAATGAAGATAAAATATTTTTCAGCAACATAATGTATTACATATTGTAATTTTTTTTTCTGAACACAGTGTCTCTCAACTGAAAATACTGCTGTCTTTCATCTTCATTATTATTCATCGTTACTATTTACCATTATTATTCATCGTTATTATTTATCCCTAATACA
Source organism: Anas platyrhynchos (assembly GCF_047663525.1). Classification (NCBI taxonomy): domain Eukaryota; kingdom Metazoa; phylum Chordata; class Aves; order Anseriformes; family Anatidae; genus Anas; species Anas platyrhynchos. Next base: position 84,018,280 of record NC_092588.1, on the reverse strand, counting down.
CAATTATTTTATTATTTTGGTATGAACACTGACAACTCTAAATGAAATATTGAGATTTAAAATATATTAATAAAAATAAGGCTTTTTTAGTAAGCATTATAGAGTAGGTAATAGAGGCTGGTAGTGTCACAGTTCCCTTAACTAAATGTCTTTTCACAATGAAAAATGAAGTAATTTCTTATAAGTATCAGATGTAAAGTTATGTTTAAAAATAAAGCAGGAACTTACCTTTCAGACAGCATGATGTATATTATTCTCTGGTAAGGCTTGGGGCAATGGGTTCAAGGCTCAGAAATATTAGCAATGTTCTTGAAGTGATACAATTTCAGTAAAGGAAAAAGTCATGGTCTGTGGAGGGATGACCTATTTCAATTCCTTTGGGATGTGAGCTAGAACTTAATGCTGCTGTTTTCTAGATACCACCCTCTATTCTTTATTCAATATGAAATCTTACTTCTTCAGGTCTGCCTTTACAGTACTTAACAATGCAATGTCTATAGTTCTGCACCTGCAGGAGTGAAACTAAGCACTGGTTGTAAGGAAAATGGGATGAAAAACTTACCCTAAAATGATTTTGACAGGAAATTGTATTTGTAATGAAACAAAATATTTCATTTAGTTGCAGAGATGAAAATAACATTGTTTGCCAGCGTTTACTATTTTCAATTTTCCTGTGTAGGATAACACTGAATTTGCCCTGGGAGTCTTGCAACTTTTAAGTTTATATATCTTGTTTTTTAAAAAAATCTTATTTTTATTATTTATTTATTGTTTGTTTGTTTAAAATCATTAGTTCAATCCCTATAGTTTTATATTAAATTTCAAAATTAGTAGTTGGAAGAATGTAAAAACAGATTTTGCCTTGTGGCTTGTACTATGCCCAGTCTTTAATGTCTGTCTTCGTTATCAACAATCACATTTTTCTATTGCCAATACACAGAATACACAGATTTATTTTTTTTTTCCCCAAACCTCCTTAGCAATATACAGAGTTAAAGAGCACTAATTTTATCACTGTTCTGTGTCCCTCAGCATAGTTGCAGTTTCAGACATTCAGGAAAAGGCTTAATTATCTTCTCAGGTACTTTTATATCAAATCCCAGAAAACAAAACAATGCTGACCAAATAGAAAATAATATATTCAAAATTAAGCACTTTTACAAAGAAATGCTAAAGCATTTCATTTGAAATAGAATGATTGATGCATAAAAATTATGCAGACTTGGTGACATCGATAGGATCATCCAAGATGCTAATTTACATCTTTTTCTTGTCTTTGCAAAAATATTCACTGTACTTAGACACAAACACTTAAAAAGTTACATCCAAAGGCTACATGAAAAGGGGCTTTAAATCTTGTTTACTGAGTACCAAACAGCCTGTTTTCAAAGCAAAGCGTGGAGCTATCAAGAATCACAAATATTTTACTAGGAAAAAGGATTTTTCTGTAAAGCCCAAGTTCAGCCAGAATGTTTTGATTACTGGGCTTTGTGGTACAGTCTTGTATAACTGAACACAAAAACAGTTTTTATGTATATCTTGCAATTTGAAGGTAGTATACCTCAGTGGAGAACTCTGCTTAATTTTTTTCTCTCTACCGAGGAAAGAAAGTTTATAATGTCCTTGGCAAGTGAAAGAGGCCTATTACTACTCCCAGGCTTCCTCTCTTCTCAACCAGCAGTTGGCCGTACCACATTCCCCCAAACATCTGCAACTGTTGTTCTGTGCAATGTCTTGTTCTTCAGAAGTTGCCTACCCTGTTCTTGAGAAATCACTTACACTCAGTTTGCCACTCTGGCATGTCAGCATAACCAAATATCAGTACAAAAATAACAAATAGGTATTCAGCTAAGCACTACTCCTTAGAGGGTATACTGAAATGAAGTCACGAAATGTCATGCATAAAATGAACTGAAGTTCAGCAAACATGATAAGCTTTCAAAGCAGTTGTCTAGCAAAAGCATAAGAGCAACTAAGTGGTATTGACTCTTTTTCTGGAGGTGGTCTCAGTACCATTTCTGATCCATGGCAGTGTCTCTTCTGTCAGTATTACTGTATTTAAAACTTCAAGAACAGAAGAATCTACTAGAAAAGTAATCTGAGCATGTAGTTGCTATTATAGGAGAGGCCTGTGATGTAAGATACAAGTAGTGCTCAGCAAAGATAGTAGTTTACAATGCCTACTGTTGTTCAAGAATGTCTCTCCAATTAAGAAAATCCAGAGAAGAGCTGTGAGCATCAACAGAAGTCTAGAGAAAAAAAAACGACAAAAACTTCTGAGGAAAACTTAAAGGATTTGGTAGTTGGAGACAGAAAGAGTAGAAAGTCTTCTTTCATTCAGAATCTGCTTTGTTAAAGGCATAACATATACAATAACATGCAAAGGTATATTTAAGCAACAGAAAATTTTAGAAATGTGAGATCTTAATGTATTAAATAGCTGTCATCTATGCGCACAGTGAAATACTTAAAATCTCAACATATGAGCACCTATACCAGCCAGTCCAGCCTGAAAAAGATATTTTGGGAATATTAGATATGAAATTTGGTACAATAATTATTAAAGAAAAAAATTCAAATATGTTAAAAAATATACGTTTTATACACAGGCACTGTAATTCACCTGCCAGTAGTAGTCAATTTCCAAGAGATTAATCATGCTAGGATGCAGTCTTTACTGCGTTTATTTACATTAATGTATTAATCATTAGTATGTAATGCTGCTTAGTTCAGTAGCATTTTGTTTCCTATTATTAATTCTGATAGCACAATCAGGAATAGTGTCCGTTTGTGCCAGGCAATGCACACAAATCACGTGTAAGAGAGAATATGAGGGGAAGGATTACACCGCAGTGTTAGAGTTGTAACTTAATTGCAGATCACTCTTGCAGTTGACATGCTACAAGAACAGACAGAAATCTCTACCTCTGGCAATATGAGAATGTCACTCCCCATTTGGTATTAAACATTACAAAATTTTTCTTTTAGCTTTGCCAACTAGTTAAGTTGAATTCAGAAACTTCTAGGGTGCAATGAAGAACCCAATCCTGCTTTTCAGGAGTTTTGATGGAGAAATGAATGCATTTACTGTGAATATCTACTGTGTGGGCTACAACAAGTAATAAATGGAAAAATAAGTTAAGAGTCTTATTCTACCTCTTTAAAGTAACATGGTTTGTCATTGCCTAGATAACTGCATAGCTTTAAATAGGTAGATAAAATAGGTAGATACTGAGGGAGTTTCCTAAATGGTGGGGAAATGGATAAGAGAGTTGCTGGTTGAGAATTTTTTGTTAACAAGATCATAGAATCATAGAATGGCTTGGGTTGGAAGGGATCTTAAAGATCACCAGTACCAACCCTCCTGAAATGGGCAGGGATTCCACCCACTAGATCAGGTTGCCCAGGACCTCATCCAACTTGGTCTTAGCACCTCCAGGAATGGGGCATCTGCATCTTCCAAATCAGGTTGTAAATTAGGAGAAATTTCTTAGAAAGAGTAGTTAGGCATTGGAATGGGTTGCCCAGGGAGGCGGTGGAGACACTGTCCCTGGGGGAGTTAAAGGAAAAGTTTAATATAGTGCTTAGGGATATTGTTTAGTGGGTGATAGTGATGGTAGGGGGATGGTTACACCAGACTATTTTGGAGGTTTTTTCCAGCCCTAATGGTTGTGTGATTCTGTTGTATGATTGTGGGCAACCTGCTCTGGTGCCCCACCACCCTCTGAGTTAATTTTTTTCCTCCTTATATTTAGTCTAAATCTTCCTTCTGGTTTAAAACCATTCCCTATTGTGCTATCATTATCGGCCTGAGCAAAATGTTGTTCTCCATCTTTTTTACATCTTTTAAATACAGAAAGTCCACAATGAGGTTGGCCTGGAGCCTTCTCCAGGCTGAACATTTTCAGGTCTCTCAGCTTTCCTTCATAGGAGAGGTGCTCCAGCCCTCTGATCATTTTCATGGCCCTCATCTGGACGTACTCTAACAGGTTCTTCTTATGCTGGGGGCCTCAGACCTGGATACAGTACTCCAAGTGGAGCCTCACAAGCACAGAGCAGAGGGGTACAGTCACATCTGTTGACCTACATTGGCTTTGCCAACAGTCCAGGATGCAGTTGGCCTTCTGGGACAAAACTGCTGGCCTATGTTGATCTTTTTGTCTACCAGAACCTCCAAGTCCTTCTCTGCAGGGTTGCTCTCAATGAGTTGTTCATCCAGTCTGTCCTCATGTCTGGGATTGCCCTGACCCAGGTACAGCACCTTGCACTTGGACTTGTTCAACTTCATGCAGTTCATGTGGGCCTACTTCTTCTTAAGCTTGTCGAGATGGCATCCCTTCCTTCTGTCGAGTGCACCACTCAGCTTGGTGTCATCTGCAAACTTGCTGAGGGTGCACTCGATCCCACTGTATGACAAAGATACTAAATGCCATCAGTCACAAAATGGACCCCTGAGGGATACCACTCATCACCAGCTTCCACCTGGTTATAGAGCTGTGAACCACAACTCTCTGGATGCAGCTATCCAGTCAATTCTTCATCTACCGAATGGTCCAGCCTTCAAATCCATATCTCTCCAATTTAGAAATAAGGCTATCATGGGGAACTGGGGATAATACAAGGGATATCCTTTGTATTTTTCTCTTCACATTTTTGAGAAAGTTAAAAAAACAACAACAACAAACAAACAAACAAAAAAACAACAAAAAACAAAAAACAGCAACCCAGCAGAACAAAGAAAAAAAATAAATAAATAGAAAAAAAAAGCATCACACTTCTAACAGGATGAGCTTTAACATTGAATATTTATTTTCTGTTTTTAATAACCAAACACATAGAAACATAGAAGAAACTGTGTGACAACAGCTTGTCCACCAAGTGTAGTGTAATAAAATTTTGTCAGGTTCAAAAAAAAACCCAAAGGCAAATGTTTTGTGCCTACTGCGATTCTATTTCTTTCTGAAGTAATAGTGACAGAGTGGGTCATTCACAAATGTAGTTACTAAAAACAGCAGCGACTAGGGAGATATATAGATTGTAGCACTCAGAAAAATATGTGTTCCCTCTTCCAATATAAAACTCATCACTTACAAGTTTATATATTTTATGACTTTTCCACTTTTTGCCACGATGGTATATAGTTCCCAGAAACCAAGGCAGTAAAATCTCGTCTCATTAAACCTCTCAAGTTATTAAAAATATGATAGGAGTCTTCTTGAGAACTTTTGTGTGTCTGTAGTTTCTGAGCTATGTGTGTTTACTCAAATATGATGTTATGTAATGTCCTTTATACCTAGTACACCAGTTATATGTTAGCATCCTATACATGGTTGCCATTTCAAGGATAAAAGGCCAAATTTTTAACAATGTCATAATAGGAAATCTGTGCATCTGAACATAAGGCAAACATGTCTCATTAATACCTATGCAGCTGGAGTAATCCACTATTCAGTATTGCCCTTTTCTATTATAAAACAGTTGACTAGACATTGGAAGAGAAGATGTGTTTTCTCAGCGTATGAAGCTTAACTGGGTATACTAGACTACCGTAAGCACTGTATAACAGTCGAAAACAAACACAAACAGTGCAGTATATATATATATAAGTATATAATTAAAATTGTATTTTTGAATGTAATAGTGGTTAAAGCATATTATCAGGCAAGTTGTTGTTACCCAGCTTGTCTTTCATCTTATTTATAAAGAACGTTTTCTAAATCATTCATTTGAAGTTTAGGTCAGAATTTTCCTTCTGTATTTTTGAAATAATTCATAAAGTCATAATAATGGGGAGGATGATTGTTTCAGAAATAAGTGCAGGTGGATTATCCTTATATGAACACTTTTTTGATAGCAACAAATGACAAGGGAAATTATCATCCATGTTTTACAAATGGGAAGGTAAAATATCTTGCCAGGACCATTCTTGTTACCAGAGGCTTCATTATGCATCTGCAGCTATGGCATGACAAATTTCCTTTGCTTTGAAGTGTTCAGCCTTACCTGTGCTCCCATTCCTCACCCCAATGAAGTATTCTGCCCCTGGAGCTTCTCATCTTAAAATGAGAAACTATTATTTATTATTATTATTATTATTATTATTATTATTATTATTATTATTATTATTATTATTATTATTATTATTATTATTATTATTATTATTATTATTATTTAATGCTGTTGCTCCACTAGAATGGCTTTATTTCCCTTTATTTATCATTTCTGGTCTGTTTTCTTGTCTGGGCAGTCCTATTGTCCTCAGTCAGTAGCTCAGGGTTCACTCAGTGAGAGACAGGCTAAGCTAATTTGAATTGCATTGTGTTTTCAGTGAATAATCGGCAGTTGCCATGGATCACTTCAGAAATCTTGGATTCAAATGTCTTTTTTAGTTGATAAAACAACTCTGACATTGAAAAACCCTGCAGAAAAATTACACTGGAAAAGTGGTATAGACATTTGATTTTTTTTCCTGAATATGAAGATATTTAACAATGAGCTGTTTCTCTTTTCGTGGTCCTTCATTTTTCTGATTTAATCTTCATAGCTTAGGTCAAAACTTATATTATTAACAAAAATAAAAAAAATAAGGTGGGGGAGCAAAAAATAAAAAGAGTACTCCAAAAAAGTACTTCCAAAAGATACTACTCGTCATCTCTTCATTTAACTTTACAACCAGACAGATCATCTTTGAATGTGAAATTGTTACTCCTAACTAAGATTAACAGATGATATTTTATGCTATTGTTATAAAGTACCCATGCTTCATCTTAAAATAAAATACAAATCTCTTACCAAATCTGTTTTCATTGATGTGTGACCATAAATGACTTACGTTGATGGGGGACAGGAACAGGTTGCCCAGAGAAGTTGTGGATGCCCCATCTCTGGAGGTGTTCAAGGCCAGGTTGAATGGGGCTTTGAGCAACCTCTTCTGGTAGGAGGTGTCTCTGCTTGTGACACGGGGTTTGGGTCATCTTTGATCATCTTTAAGGTCACTTCCAAGCCAAATCATTTTATGATTCTATGTTATGCTTCTGATTAGCACTGCAGAAAAACAAACAAACAAACAAAAGAAAACTAAGACCTTCAGCTGTACAGACGAATCTTCAAAATATTCTTTTGCTCCCACTGCTGCTCTGTTGTTTTCACTTCTATTTCAGTTTTACTACCACTACGTCATACTCATTACTAGTAAATTTAGTAGTTCTTTAGATGCTTCTGTAAAATACCTCCAGTTGTATGAATTAATCAACAGGCTGGTAAGACAGATAAATATTATTTCTTTTATACATTAAAATTCTGAAGAGCAGAGGAGCAAATTTCATCAAAAAATACTCAGGAAGCTGGGAAAAAAGTGAAATTAATCCCTACATTGCTGATCTTCCAGACCAGTGACTGTAGCTGACAGGTATGCTGTGATCTCCCTCCATTTTTCCTCTTCCTTGCTTTACCTGAATTTCCTAATTCATTCCCTTCATTTGCATAGTCATGGAATGGCTGTTTGAAAGGGACCTCTGGAGGTTATCTTGTCCAAATGCCCTGCTCAAGGAAGACAATGTAGAGGCTTGCCCAGGATCATGTCCAGTTGGCTTTTGAACATCTCCACAATGTTTGGGAGCAATCTGCTTCAGTGCTCAGATCCCCTTGTACTAAAAAGTGTGTTTTCTTGTGTTCAGACAATGTGCTTGTTACCTCTTGTCTTGTCGCTGGTCATGCCTGTTGTGTTTACAAACTGTAGAATAAATATTACAAACATAAATTTCAGCTGAAATGAAAATGCAGATAATTCCCGATTCCCATATGCTTATGGTTGGTCTAAGTCTGCCTCAATACCTCCAGGAGAATCCTTTCCCTCCCTATTAATATACACTTAGAGAAACTAGTCACTCTATTCGCAGTGTCAGATATCAAAGAAAGGGAACTCTTAAAATGACTTTGTTCTACAAATGTTCCCTAAATGAATTTCATGGACCAAGCAAGAAGATTCTTTTTGTTGCCTGTATTTCACTTACAAACATTAAGTTATAAGCAGATTTAATACACATGCATATTACAATACCTAACATAATTGTCAATGCATTCAAAATGTACTCAGAAAAAAAAATCCATCTTCATTGATGTTACAGCAGATGGGTTGCTGCAAAAGATAAGGGCTCAGTTGGAAGTAGACCAGAGGCTATTTTTGACATCCTTGTTAGAGGGACAGATGATACCATAGTAACTTTTTAACTAAAATTCACTTAGCCTTGAGTGATGTTTAGTAAAAATCAATTTAGAGTTCAAATGAGTTCAATGAATGCTTTTTATGTATGTGTTCAAGGTTAGAATTGTAGCTCTTCCTTTTACATTGTGAATTTTCTATTAACGTGTATATATAATTCAGTGTTGAAGGATTTAATACTTGTGGTGATGGATGTTGACCCTTGTACAAATATTTACCAGAAAAAAATGAAGTGCATGGGCTTGATATTAACACTGTTAAACTTCATAAAAAATACTCAGAAATAAATCTGAACTTATTCCTTCTCCCACTTCTTTCCTTATTGTCATAGCTTTGCTATGGTTATTTTTTATTTTATTAGAAGTGTTTCTTAACAGAAATGTTTCTTTGTAACAGAAAACAGGGAGCAGCAAACAAGTATGGAAGCTTTTAAAATGTGTTGTGGTTGTCTCATCAGCTTTATTGAGGGTATTGCATCTGAATTAGGTAGGATCACAGGATCTCTGGATTTATACCAGAATATGCAACGGGTTTTGATAACTGATTATTATTTTTTTTCTGAGCTACAGAGGAGTATATTTTCTCATAGATAATAAAACAGGTTTATTATGTTCAAATTTAATGTATTTGGGTTTATAATAGTGTTTCACTGATTAAGGACTCTTATGGCAGTATGAGTCACCTCTTTAATTTTATAATAGTATATGCAAGAAAAAGATGAGCAGAGGCTACCAGGTTTCACTGACAATGAGGGCATGACATACAAGCTGTAAACTGAAGTGTTGGTGGTTGAGAGATTTTGTTGTAATGTTAGAAGTACTGAGCAAAGTGGGAAAGATGTCTTTTCCTTCAAATTATTTCAATTCAGTGAAGGTTTGCATATAAGCCTATATACAGTTTGAGTTTCTAAGAGAGTTTGAGTGCTCTCTTCCCATTCTTGTTCTATTCATTTTGTAGATAAGTAAGTTTACAAGGAGAATCCTTTCCTTAAATAGGAAAGTTGGTGTTCTGTAGAAAGAATTTTTAAAAGTATAATGACTATTCACAGAAGAAATCTGCAAAATCAGTAGTTACTCATCGTATGTCAAACAGATAGACTTAGCTGACCAGGGTCATCAGAACAAAACACTAACTACAGTGATCACCCATTTGATCTCTTTTCTCCGCTGCTTATGCTATGGTGTGATTTTGCTATGAATGTAATGCACTTTGCATCCCTTTTAATTAACTCCTTGCATATTAAATACAATTTTGGTGCTTTGGCCTCTTATTTTATGTTTATATGACTCTCTTACAGGTTGTGGAATCCAAACAGTGAGAGACTAAGCTGAATATCACAAATCACTACAAATTTAATAAGCCCTTGTTTTTTTCTGTTTACACACTTGATCACAGTGCTTGCTTTCTTCATGCATGCAAGCATCTCTCATTCCTTTTTACCTTGTAAATGTAATGATGTACATATACTGATAACTGATTTTAGGAACCTGCCTTTTTCTTTTTTTCTCCCTTATTTTAATTTAGCAAGATGACATATCTCAAGAACAATAGATCAGATTACAGTAATGGATCATAATTATGATGACATTAATGACCTGTTAATATGTGTCTTATTGTTTCTCTAGACCTGATTTCTACCCATCGTAGCTTAATATGTTATGAAGATTTTTGATGACCTGATGATAGATTTTTTTTTGAGAGGGAATTTGATGCGAACACTGTTAATACAGATCCGGAAGGTGACTGGATACTTTCAAAGGGTGCGACAATTGAAAGAATAATCTTTATTTATTTATTTTTTTTATGTTCTTTAGCTCTAGAAACAAAACTTCCTTAAGTTGAACCTTTTGATTCCCATATAGTTCCCTAACTAGCCTTGTGAGACTCTACCTAGTGTACTTCATCCAGCTTTGGGGCCATCAGCGCAAGACATGGTTCTGTTAGAGTGGGTTCAGCAGAAGACCACAAAAATAAGTGATCATAAGGCTGGAGCAGCTCTCCTACAAATAATGCTGTGAGAGCTGGGGTTGTTCAGTGTAGTGAAGAGAAGGCGCTGGCTCCTTTTAGAGGCCTTCTAGTACCTATAAAGGGAGCTTATAAGGAGAGAGACTTTTGATAAGCACACGTAGGGAATGGGGTAATGGTTTTAAGATGAAAGAAGGTAGGTTTAGGTTAGATATTGGAAGAAATTCTTCACTCAGAGGGTGGTGAGGCACTGGCACAGGTTGGCCAGAGAAGCTGTGGATGTAGAAGTGTTCAAGGCCATTTTGGATGGAGATTTGAGCAACCTGATCTAGCAGAAGGTGGTCCTGCCCATAGTAGGAGGGTTGGAACTTTAAGGTCACCAAGCCATTCTGTGATTCTAAACTAAGATGCATTTTCAGTTGTTTAAAAGAACATCTTCTAGTTTTTCATGTCTCAGGGACAGTCCCTTTGGAGTCATGATACAGTAATAGAAATAACATCCACTCTAATATTTTTTATGTAGCTATGTGATGGAGAACAAACATGGATGATTTTAAGTCACCTGAATTTTCAGTATTTTCCTGAGAAAGTTCA